>NC_141695.1:753260289-758260289 GCF_964263255.1 Lissotriton vulgaris | reverse complement strand
CACATAAATAAAACAAGCACTGGCGTTGCCAATAGGTCTCGCAGTAGGAAAGTTGGAGCTATTACAATTGCAAATAACAATGCCTTTTATTTTTGTTTTCATTTTAAAAACATAAAGGGCTTTGTCATTTACAAAACCAATAGCTCCAACTTTCCTACTGCGAGACCTATTGGCAACGCCAGTGCTTGTTATTGATTATAACTCTACACGTGGAGCTTACTTTATTGTCTTTCTGTAGTAATTTGTTTCTGTTTTACCAAAATCTCAAATCCAAGTGCTGTTTTTCTTGTTATAGATCAGCGGAAATTGTAAAAGTCATACTATATCACGTCCATAAGTTCGATTTAAAGAGCTCTATCATTCTTTTAGATGACCCCTGCACTATTACAAGAATTTTAATAAATATATGAATAGAAATGTTTCCAATGGCAAGATGCCGCATTCCAGGGCTTTAATTTTATATATATATATATATATATATATATATATATATATATATATATATATATATATATATATATATATATATATATATATATATATATATATATATATATATATATATTTAAAACGTTTTTTAGAACCTTTGACACTTTCCAAGCATTTCCCAATATATTATATAAAAGAATTGCAATATTATAATGGGATCTGAGCTAAACACCAGTTTAAAACGTATCGTATTGATGATACTATGTTTGTCGTGCACTGAGCCTTAGAAATACACCAATTGTATATGGTAATACATTCTCGGAATTGCAATCTCTCTTGCCTTTAATTGACTGGTGCACTGTAGATTAGGGCTTGTAATATGAAAGTCCAAAACTGGAGAGCTGGCGCCCATCTGGTTGAACTGGCAGAGTCAAGTAGAGCTAGTAGATTGACTCCCCCCTTGCCTACCAGCTCCTGGAGCCATGTTGGGATTAAGGCCCTGGCACCAGGCACTGGCACGTGAAGAGGGAGGGTGATGCACGGTGCGTCGGCTTCATAAATCTAGAACCGTGCACGAGCCAGCAGCAGAAGGAAAACACAGTCAACCGCGTGCCTGCTACCCTGACGGGATATTTATTGCATCCGGGGTGTTCCCAGAGATCGGACGCAGCCTCCCTCTCTCATTGGTATGCATCTCGTCTCCGCCAGCGGAGTTCCGGCGGGACCCCAATCAGGAAGATGTACGGGGCGAGCGGAGTGGGAAGCCTGGTGCATCCTAATAAAGGCAGGGCCCGGGCCAGCGGAGCGAGGAGGGGAGTGTGTGCTGCAGTCACGCGGGGCTCCTAGGGGTGGGAGGGGCCAATCCATGGGTGCAGCCGACTTGGAGGGGCACTGATGCCTGGCATCCGAGGGGTCTCGAATATTAATGTCGAACATTTAAAAAGCGGATCAAGGGGAACGATCTGCAGTAATATATACATAAATATATAGCTTGAAAAAAAACTTTTATACATACACATGTTTGTGTATATATATACATACATATATATGTAAGTAAGTATAAAAACATATGTGTGTGTATATATATATATATATATTCATATTCCCTTGGTCTGTTATGTCATTTACATTTTAATGTTGCCTGTAACAGCATGGGGGCACTTGGACAGCCCTCTTCAGCCATTGGCTAACTTCACTAGGAGTGATGGTGATGGCATTCTGCACCACAACGAGCCCTTCCAAACTACTTCCCTTCAGTGCCAAAGACTACTATGACTATGTGGGCTTTTAGAGACCAAAAAAAAGTTTATTTTTAGACAGTGTTTTTTTATGTAACATTAGCATTGGTCCAGCTGCTCCCCCAACAATAACGTTTCTATAAAAAACATAACAAGACAAGCATTGACAAAGCCAAAAGGCTGGCAGCTAATGCCAGGCCGATTGGCTGTCTGATGCTTGTTTTTTGTTTTTCCTGCCACTTCTTTCATGGCTGCTGAGAAAGTGGCAGGGGTGCCAGAGACAAGTCCGGTTCATACCTGCGACTCTAGGCTACCCCGAAGTGACATCCACGTGTGGAGGTTCATAACCAGTAATAAAAAGAGTGCATGTTTCCACTGCACATGATGGGTGACAATGTCACGGGTATGGGAGGATCCATATGAACCAATGTCCAGCTCTGGATCTAATAGAAAGAGTATTGTGTCTGCTATGGGAGTGTGCTTGCAGTAGTTTGTTCAGATTCAGAGGGCACAGTTATTCCATTGTGCCTAGTTCTGGAACTAGTTTGTCACTTCATAATTGTGACCAGGACTGTTACCTTCTGAGCATCTGTAGAATGCGCTCTCACCGGGAGGATATCCCGGTGCAGAGTCTCCCAGTTCTGGGAGGCACACAGAACGTATTCTACTAGTTTCCAAAAAGCCACATCTGGAATACTCTGGCTGGCTGTGAAGGCCACACCTGGAGGCCTCATAGGTATAACTGTTCCCAGTGTTTGACTACACTTTTGGTGCACTGTATCTTTGTTAGAGGCCTACAGTTCTAGAAGAAGACACCCTGAGTCCAAAGAGTCTCAGTGATCAACCTGACGGGGGACTCCTTGAGACCCAGAACTAGGGAAGATGCAAGAATTTAAGGCACTCGGGATAGAATATCATATTGTTCCTGGAGCGCTTCCTAGCCGCTAGAAAGTAGGTAAGCCTTTCCGGCTTTCCCATGTAATATGTTGTTACCCTTTAGTAGTGACCGAGCTGCTTCTTTTCCGTGTACTATGGAAGCTGCGACCCTGTGAGACTTGAGCCTCTCGCTGTCTTGGAACACCCCGCGCACCGAAAGAGGCTAGAAGCCCAATGCTCCCTTTGTCCCAATGTGTCTAATAATTAATTAGTTATTTCCTGTCATTTGCTAATTTACTATGGCAGTGGTGGTGTCAAATGGGAAGGACTCTGCTTCACTTGCCTTAATGGACCAGCTGCCATGGTATTTAC
This sequence comes from Lissotriton vulgaris, assembly GCF_964263255.1. Lineage (NCBI taxonomy): Eukaryota > Metazoa > Chordata > Amphibia > Caudata > Salamandridae > Lissotriton > Lissotriton vulgaris. Next base: position 758,257,374 of record NC_141695.1, on the reverse strand, counting down.
GTACGCCTGTGCGTATGTAATGGACAGACGAGTCACATGTTCAAATTCTGGCAGGATTAACACAATCTTTTGGCATAATGCTCAGGCGAAAGTGACCACCTTCGAGTTGGGTAATGATTATATACATGATTTAAGCTTTTTGTAGTGTAATTGATGTTTTCACTAAATGTTTTGACTACAAGGTGTTTTGTTCCATTGTGTGTACAAGCAGCACCCAGGAAGGACCCCCGTCTTTTAAAAGGGGCCCATTACTCCTGGCGTTTCCCTCATATGTATGTGCTGAGCTGGTCTCCTGGCTCAGAGAATCGCATTCATACTCTCTCTCGCCAGCATCTAATACCTGTCACCTGGCAAGATGGTTAAACTGCTACAATCAGCCGGCTCACAGCAGAATAATGATAATAATTATTTCCTTTTATTCATGCCATGATCTTGATTGCTCAGGAGGTGAAGGGGGGGCCATATTCTTTATCTGGTAACACCATTCCGCTTTCGACCTGTCGGGATGGTTGAGGGTCCTTTTCTTTTGCACTCTAAAGGATCTGTGTTACTGAATCATTAGGGATAAAAGGGAATGCCCCCCCAGCGAACACCTGCAAGCTCGAAGCCGATGCCTTGGTGCGAGGCTCCTCAATAGTGCGTGGGGCGTAAATTTAGAAGAGTAATGTATAGCTTCTGATGCGCATCGTGGAGTGATTGTTCTCCGAAAAAGAACGAGTAAAGAAGGTTAATGGGAGGCTGCCCAAATTCCCTCTCTCCAGCATTCTTACACATGATCCATTTTGTGCTTTAAATGGAAATAAATAAGTAGAGGTACTCATTATATCGAGTACCTTTTTGGATCTGAGAATTGCCAGTAATCTCCCATTTAATGCCTTTCAGCAGTGCTGAGAAGTGCAGGTGATGGCCTTTTTCAAATGAAAGAAGTGTAGGTCCACAGTTCCGGACAGCACCTGCCCATTTAAAGCACTAGCGAGACTGGTACTCGCCCCGGGCTCCAACCCTCTCGCTAATGTGCCCCCAAGCCTCGAAGCACCAACGAACCAGCAGCCTTAGGGAGAACCAGAGGGGGCAGCCAGGGAGCCACAGACAGCACCATGTAATGAAAAGCAGCGAGTAACCCAGACATTACATAGTTTCAAAGAAAAGTATTGCAACACCTAAAATATAGCAGCAATGCAAAGAAGGTAGAAAGATAGACAGTAAGAATACTTCGCTCCTCAGCGAATTGGAAGCCGATTTGACAGAGAAGCCTCGTAATCTCGCACCCCATTGGACAAAGCAGCAAAATGGATACCACCATTGAAAGTACCGAAAGACTACAGGGCCATTTCAGTGCAGCTCATGTATAATGGTTCACCTACTCCTAAACGTCATGATAGCTAGTGTCGAAAAGAAGAGGGTGTATCTGGAATTTACTACTGGAAAACATGCAAATCTAGGCTCATGTGGCCATCATTGAACAGGTTAGAGTGCATCTGGCAGGCAGAATCATCACATTTTTCCACTGCTAAATGCCACAGTTTGTTGAAGCTTCTTAGACCAGCAAGTAAAAAAGTGACACCATTACTTAATTTAACAACACTCAACTTCTGAAGGATGAACAGCTGAATTGTCTTTGCCATGATCTGAGTTCAAGAACTGCAGGAAGCATCATATGTCAGCAGAAAACGCTTAGCTCACTAAACTATCTGTACTTTGAGGTGGTGCCCTCTAAGGTAGAGGAACAAAAGAGGAGACAGACTCTGTTATTTGACTCGTGCGTCAATGGGCTACAAGAATCAGTAGACCATTTAGGGGGACCAGATCCAAAGACCCTGGAAAAGTTGCCACGGTAGTGAAAACCGGCTAGTCACCTCCAACCAGACTGATGTGTGTGTGGAAGAATGAAGAATGGGACTCGCAGAACTCCTGTAAGGAGGGAGATTAGGATCCTATTGTAGTGTGGACTTAAGCCACTACTGTGGAGGCGTGAGGATATGGGAACCAGTGCCAGAAGAGCACCCCGAAGAACAAGAGGGCTCGGGAGAAAGACAAGCCGGTTCAGATTCTAGCACAGAGCAAGGAGTGGGAGAGGATGCATAGACTTAATGTACAGCCCGAGTGGCAGGCACACTCTTGCACAGTGAGAACGTTGGCACCCAGAAGAATATTGCACAGAGATGTGACCAAAGGGCTTCATGTCAAGACATCTGAAAGACCTAAATAGTCTCCAGACTGCCATATTTTCCAGATGAAGCACAGAAGGAAGTGAGGTCAATAACTCTGCCAAATGTTCCAAAGTTGCCCACGAATCAGTTGTATGTTCTCTTTGCTTTGCAGTAACCATTGCCTATGGGTCATATGAACTCTATGCTGTGGTTTAGTCATTCTGTTACTCACCCAGTTTTACTTTCCAGAATGCAGGTCAGTGGCCATCACATGTCCTGGTAGCCATGGGGCGCCACACACTGAGCGGAGGTGAGAAATGGGAGTGATACCTGGTCACATGCTGGATGAGACAAAAAATGAAACTCACTGTGCACAAGAAGACGCCATACCAATTATGCGTAGGATGAAGAGTAGTGCTCAGACTCCTAATGATCCACTAAGCGAGCCGATGGCCAGTTGAGAAGCAACACGTATTGCATAATGAGATTCTGGTGAAACTGTCATTCCAGATATACAAAAGACATATATGAATCACAGCATTTGGGTGTGGAATGCCTATTTCTTTGAAGATTTACGGGGAAGGAGAGCATCTGAACATGTATCTACTGATTGTTAGCAAGGGATGAAAGCAGGCTACATTCTTGGCATCACATGTCACTTGGGAGTTACAAACAGCATTTCAAGCCACCATTTAGTGTTACCCATACTGTTTTAGCTCATAAACAAGGCCATCTTGGAAAAGCATGGTGGCCATAAAGGGACACATAGACGGCCCTTCAGAGAAGTACAGTTTTCCTTAAGGGTGCAAGGCCTCCATTCACTCCAACTGGTGCCATCAGATTTCTTAAGATCGAGACAAACTTACATGGGTACCTGTTGAAAAGAGCTGTGTTAAATACATTTGTTGATGGTCTACCACCATCTAAACCTTGACACCACCCTAGAGAAAGGTGCTGTATAACAGCCAGAACAAGTAAAGAGAAGTATATATCAACTCCCATTGGCATATGGTTTACATAAGTGAGATCAAGGCAAACGGTGGACTCAAATTCCAGATTGTTAATCTGGAGTATCGGCTATTATTTCCTGGGTATCTAAAATTTCTGAAAATGCGCATAAAAGCGTGCTTTTTCTTCATTTTAGCCAACATTCGCTCTGCAACCGTGCTGGTTCCTTCTCATATAAAAATGAGGACCATCCACTACCCATTGAGCTTAACTTGCAACTGAGTCCACTCCAGACCATATGGAGGGATAGACCAGGAACGATCCCTCTTTCCTTTGGCTAATTTGCTTCAGTGCAACAGCTGCATTTTGAGTGCTACCTCGACACACAGTGCCAGGCCTGTTACCACCCTACGGCAGCAGCCATGGGAAGGTGTCAGATGAGCCCAAACTATGCTCTCATTTATCTTGCCAGCTCAACTGAGAGTGAATCACGGTGACAAAGGGGATAACTTTAATTGATGTGTTTGAAAACGAATCAGCTGCTCACAACAACACCTACTATTTGTCCAATGGAGCCTATTTCAATTGTCCTTGCATTATCATAGATTTTCTCCTTTTTTTTGTTGCGTATATAATTCTATTTGTTACAGTCGATGCCTTCACAAGGTGATCCTCTCAGCCTCACGCAGCCCTTGTGCCTGCTCACTCACTCATACAGTCATGTACTTGCCGATACAGCCGTGGTCTACCTGGGGATGCTCGCAGGAAGAGGTCAGAGTGGAAGGCAGGCAACCCTCTGAGGACGTGAGCAGATAATCAAATATCAATGAAGTTCTGCTAATCCCGTCGCCAACTGCAGGCGGTTCATCTTCCCGCTCGACTGGGTTGTCCGCTCGCCTTAGTCTCGAGTAGGGCGGCCGACGCTCCTTGGCGCTTCTCTGTGCGTGGTTGGGTCTCCTCGTTAACCTTGTCCTCCGAGGCGGCGTGGGTGTCGCGCAGTCTTATACATCATGTCTTCCAGAGTAGAGTGATGTGCCTGGATCTGACTGAGTGATAGGTGGCGCAGGAGGCTGGCGAGTGACTCCGTTCTGAGGGAAAGGCAATGACAAGTAGGGTGCTTTATTGCTCTTCAGCGTATTTGTGTGTGACATGGCACATGGGGCTGGTAGTGAGATGTGCCCTAAGGCCAAGACTTCAGAGGGAGTGGACATCTAGCATGGATTAGAGAAGCTGAAACATGTGTTGCTTTGCATTGTGCAGTCACACCATGTATATTGTATCAATCTCTTTCGGACTCTGGGCACCCATTTAGGTTCTCGGTTTCCTGTTGACTGGAGTCAAAGTGGTCTGCAGCAGGGCCGAACTGGCCTTAGCGGGCATCAGGCGTTTACTGGGAAACTGGAAGGGTGGGTGCCGGTTTTGCAGCAGTCGAGGACTTTTTTTATTACTGTGGGCCGGTTTTGCAGCAGTGGTGCAATATCGCCCACCCCATAGCAAAAGCAACAGTGCTTCACACTTGCACCCCCCTACCTGGGGGTGGGGATGGCTGATCCTACAAAATGCCTTGGCTGCTTTGGGTTCCCAGTCCGGCCCTGGTCTGCAGGTCATTTGTTTGATTCCGTTGGGTGTCATGTAGGCTGAGTCATGCTGGATAAAGGCCGGCTTGTTGTGTAGATTAATGTATTGTTAATGATTGATGAAATTAGAGGTGACAAGCAATATCCTCCTATTGATCCTTCTGGAGCCTTATTTACCGGGATACATGTGCTGTAAGAAAACGTCAATTTCTTTCGATAAGCTCTGGTGTACCGTTGTCTGTTGCTTGTCTTTAGGTGGCGGTTATGTATAAGGAATTTTTGCTATTAAGTACCTTTCATGTTGTTTCAACACATATGTGGATTCGGGATGTTTAAGTAAATGGATTCTGAATGGTTATATGCACCATGCTACGGTGATTACTTCTGTTAGAATTAATTGAACGGATAAACCGATGTGGTGGAAAGCGCTCAGCAAACTTGGCAGCTTGGATCTGAGTTGTAAGTGTCATGGTGCCAGGGGTTGTGTCTCATCTGTGCAGTTGGTGTGGGGTGAGGTATATGACTTGACCTAGGTACGCTGTTGGGGCGGTGAATGGAATTTGTAATATTGTGCTATACAGGTAGAGCTGTATGGAGATATCTATGAGGTGGCAAGTGCTTAGCCTCCTGGTTGACTTGGAACAATGTTATACGCATGTTTGTCCCGGGAATGGTGTCTAATGAGTCTTTTTGTTATGTGCTTTGCTGAGTAGGACTTATCAATTGGAGGTTTGTTGTGTGGTAAACGCAGGGGTGGGCCTTTGGTGGCCTAATGGGTGGCACCCAGGATCCTTGCATCCAGTGGTTGATTGTGGGAGGTAAGTAACAGAAAGGGGCTCTTGTGGTTGGAACTAATGCCCAGTCAGTGTCTGACCACTGCAGTAAAGCCAGAGGGATGTCACGGAGGAGGCTGCAGTGCTCAGAGACTCAGAATAAACACAAACGTTGCAGACAGGTTACTACTGAGACCTTGTGTGGCGGTGTGGTCTTCAGTTCAAGAGGACACATCGGCGACTTTGTTATTTTACCACTTCAGTCATTTTACTTAGTCTTGTGTCATGATTTGTTTTCCTAACTTGTTTCATTTCAATGGTCCGCACACTCAGCTTTTATGGAAACTCAGTTATGCATTTATCAATCAGACACTAATCAACACTATAAAAAAGAATACACATTTTAAAAAAACACCAGTCACTTCAGTTAACAAACTATATTATGTTCTCGCTCAGAAGATACATTAATTCGAGTTACATACATTTTAAGCAACAAAACTTTAGGAAGCCTTTACTGTAGATCACAACTGAGTTATTTAGCAAAAAGAGATTATTTTGTGAGTGTCCGAATATGATCTGCAGCGTGGTCCTCCTGGGGGATAAAGGCCAGGACTGACATAGTCTTTTAATAAGTGTAATCGGATGGTGGCCTGCCTTGGCTGACGTTTAAAACACCAGCAGCTTCCCAGGGTTCCTTCCTTGCATAGAGGCATTTAAGATCAAGAGTGGATCAATGCAGAAGATGAGGCTGCATTTGTAAATGAAAAACATTAGACTCTTTTTAAAAGCAGGTGGGCACACTGGAAATAGTGTATGGAAGAAAGGGAAGCTAATGGGCAGACCAGCCTACCAGATGCGCAGCAGAGACCAGAGTAAACAATTGACAAAAAAGAAGCAGCCTGGTGTAGAAACACTCAGGCCATTGGTAGGTCAGACTACATTAGGCCCTGCTCTGGCTTGACATTTCAGATCTTCGGTGCAGGAGGCACATCGCGCCCTGGAAGGAATGCCTCCTCCTAGTCAATTAGTATCAGTTTCCAAGAACTGCTTCAAAAAGCATTTTACCAGCAATATGTTAAGTCTAGAGCCCCATAAAAACGTAAAAACAATGTTGTCTGCCCCTTATTAAGAGCAAGTGCCTGGTTTAAAGGGTGCTCAGGAATGCATCTTTGTCCTTAAAGCGTGTTCCCTATTGTTTAGAAATTGTTCACATTTTACATTTAGTTACTTTAAAGTTTGCTGCACATGAACATCTTTTCCGGCTAACTTTCATACCCTTCAGGTCCGCTCAACAGGTTTGACATCAGACTACAGACCTCTGTAGTCTTCCTTCTGCCACAGTCCTCTGGTGTAGGGGTCTCCAGCACACGAAGAGAGTCCACAACTGTGTACCGTGCAAGATGGGGATGGTGTGGTCTAGTGCTACTGTGCCCATACAGTGATTGTGGGGCCTAGAGCTACTGTGCCCATACAGTGATTGTGGGGCCTAGAGCTACTGTGCCCATACAGTGATTGTGGGGCCTAGAGCTACAATCTCACTGCACCATCCCAGCTCAGAACCTGGCTATATGCAAATCAGTCTGTCCCTGGCCCAGTGCATCATGGGAACAGGGCAGACTAAACTACCAAGCCAATTCTTTACCAGAAAGGAGACAAGCTACCGGGGACCGGTTTCTGGCATTTCAGCCTTCTTCGGCCCGGCTTGCTTGAATCCTGATGGTGCAGTGAGAAAGGGACTCATGTCCTTCCCAGTGTAAGAATTGGCTTGGTAGTTTGGTTTGCCCTGTTCCCATCATGCACTGGGACAGGAACAGACTAATTTGCATATAGCCAGGTTCTGAACTGGGATGGTGCAGTGAGCTAAAACACGGTGTTGGATCTAGCCCTGATCTCTTGACTGGGTGAGAGTATTCTGCTTAATTCAGAAACTCTGTCCATCACCACCCCTTGTTGTTAAATGCTCTGGATGAACAACTTCTGGGTGACGAGCCCCATCATCCTCTTCTAGAGGAACCTTCCTCTGGGATATAGAAAGGGTCTTGACAGCCTCTACTGGTGGGACAGACTCCATGGAAAACAGGTTTCCAGATGTCCCTCAACCACCTGTAGATGGAACAGCACCGTAAGAGGGAAAGCGGCCGCAAATGAAGTCGTACAGAGCTGTTCGTTCTCCCTGTATTGTAGGAAACAGACATTTAAACTTTCTTTGGCATCACGAGTAATTGCAAAGGAGAATCTGCATTAAGCGGGGAAAGGTGGACATGTGACACCCAATTCAAGCTCAAAATTATCTAAGAAAAGAAAACAGAAATGTTGGCATTTTGCGGCTCTTAATCTGAAACTATGCATTTGCCTGTGAAACCCAAGTGACCTTTTTGCTGCGGAATGCTTGGGCGTAAAATCTTTGTAGACTTCCATTTTAGGGCATGCATGGAAAATGCTGTCTTGTGCCTGTTTAGGGAGCACTTGAAGCTTAGGTCAAATCCCCATATTGCCAGGCTCACTGGAATTAAACTACTTACACACCTTTCCTGGCTGTGCCATTCCTCTCCTCAATGAAAGTATTTCTTTAGGAGATCTGGTTCCTTGCTTGGCCCTTGTCAGTAATGGCCCTTTTCATGACCCGCATCCCAATGTATAATTAATGTCTCCCTCCACCACTTACCACCTTTTGCCAGGTCGTTTCCCTACTGTCTCGTAGCCTTTCGTTCTTCCACCCTAGACTGAGCTATGTTTATTGTGCTTGCCTTAAACCACAATCATTTGCTAAGCATGAACAAGGAAACCCACCATGGCAATTGTTGGGCCCACAGCAGAAAGATACTAGTACAGAAAGCTCTCCAATCCTCCTGAACCTAAAACATTCTCTCCTTCTGATCCAGCGTGTATCTTAACACGATGCTCCCGATTCTGCTGTGTCCTCCTCTTCAGCTTCTACGTCAAACAATTTATGAATGTGATCAAGCCTATCCCATCTCTTGCTAGATTCCCTGTCGCTTTCTCCGAAAAGATGTTCAACCTTTTGAACAGGGGCGGCTGGTCCATAGGTGCGTCGGGGCTGCGCCTCACTAGGCAGATTCAACAAGCAAAACTGCCCACGGACAGCAGGAAATGTAAACAGACGGCAGACGAAATTCGTCTGTTTACATTTCCTGCCTGTGCTGGCAGCTGCTTCACAGATTCAACTGCGCATGAGCACAGTCAGTGGTCATTCCACTACAAACGTGCACCAGGCGAGAGCAGCAGGAGTCCAGCAGACTCCGACTGCGCATCTGCAAGGGGCGCTCTTAATTTCAGCCCCCCCCCCTCCATTGACATTACATTAGGCATGCTGCGCATGCCTAATGTAGTACAGGAGCCTGAAGATAGGATCCGGCACGGGTGGTGACGTATGGCCGCCCCATGCCCTGTCAACAGGCAGGATACAGTTGAGTAGCTGCCCTTGAGTCACATCCAGTCTCATGATTTGCCACTTGCCATGAGAGGACTCGGAGACGGGATGCGCGGCGGGACCGGCAGAGGAGATTTCTCACCCTGGTAAGTTTATTTGTTTGTCAAAATGTAATTAAATACACCCCCCCCTCGCGCGTACCACCCGGATTCATGCCGGCCGTGACTCTCTACACATTTGTGGTGACTGAAAGGAACACGGCAGAAACATTTTGAAGTTATCTACTCTGCCACCAGATCCATTATTTTAATCCTGCCGTAATGTTTTCAAAAATAACTACTGCAGAAGTAATGTGTGCTGTGTTTACACTTCGTGAAGTTCTTGTATTCGAATCGCCGGAGGGTCTCCTTATCGTGACAGAATCTCAGTGTGATGGATTCAGCGTCCTAGAGTGTGTTCAGTTGAACAAACGTCTAGATGTTTTTACAATCTTTACAGGAATGTTATTTACGTGCCTGAAAACTAAATCAGGTCCCCCTAAGTCAGTTGTTTTGGGGGACTTGTTGGATGGATGGATGGATGGATGGATGCCTGAATGATGTATGGATGGATGCTTGCATGATGGGTGGATGCATGATGGATGGATGGATGCATGAATGAATGATGTATGGATGCAGGATGGGTGGGTGGATGGATGGGTGGATGCATGAATGATGTATGGATGGATGCATGCATGATGGGTGGATGCATGATGGATGGGTGGATGCATGATGGATGGGTGGGTGCATGAATGAATGATGTATGGATGCAGGATGGTTGGGTGGATGGATGGGTGGATGCATGAATGATGTATGGATGCATGCATACATGATGGGCGGATGCATAATGGATGGATGGGTGGATGCATGAATAAATGATGTATGCAGGGTGGGTGGGTGGGTGGATGCATGATGGGTGGATGCATGATGGATGGATGGGTGGGTGCATGAATGATGTATGGATGCAGGATGGGTGGGTGGATGTATGGGTGGATGTATGAATGATGTATGGATGCATGCATGCATGATGGGTGGATGCATGATGGATGGATGGGTGGGTGCATGAATGATGTATGGATGCAGGATGGGTGGGTGGATGTATGGGTGGATGTATGAATGATGTATGGATGCATGCATGTATGATGGGTGGATGCATGATGGATGGATGGGTGGATGCATGAATGATGTATGGATGGTGGGTGGGTGGATAGATGGGTGGATGCATGAATGATGTATGGATGGATGCAAGGTGGTTCGGGCTCGCTCGCTGCGCTCAATCGCTGCGGTGCAATATGCAAATTAGTTTACGCCCCACCACTTTCAAATGTCACCAGCCGCCCCTGCTTTTGAACTTTGCTTCAGCCGTCCCATGACATCTGCCGATCCTTACTCTCTTCCTCCAGCCTTGTGTCATCAATTTTCATCCCAGCACATCTTCACTCCGCATCTTCTTCATCCCACCTTCTAACCCCCTTTAGTTCCCCCCAGAATGTGCCACGAGGGTTTGCCTAACATCAGCCCAACTTTTTACTTAAAGCTCTCTCTTGTACACTACCACAGTGAGTCTATTGATGTTCAACATCACCATTTCCCCCTTGGCAGTGCCACTCTGAGCTCCTGTCTCAAATCTTGTCTTCTGTCCAGTTTAGGGTGGTGGGAATTCCAGTCACCTGGAAATCAGGAGCACAGTCCCGGAATTCCCTTTTACAACCCCCTGCAATCTGCTTCAGTGAAAGTGACGTAAGCTAGAGCTGCCATGACTCCTCCTCCGCGCGCTCTGTTTCTGGCCCTCCCACCCCTCTGCTGAGGCGCTGATGAAGGCTGTTAGATTGAAAGCCTCCTGCTTTGCTTTTCATGCCTTGTTTGCTCCAAGCATTGTAGTTGAGATGCAAAGCGACACATTTAATAATTACAGGATCCCCGACTCTGGATTAATATGATTTAAAATTAGCTTCATTTATTATGCAGTGACAAACTGTTGGAAGCAATAACGAAGTTTAATGTCTCCACTCCTCTGGGAGGTGAGTGCAAAACAAAAAAAAGTGCAAAAAATGAAAGTTATTGTTTGGTGTTACAGTCGTGCTTGGCAGCCAAAGTCTCCGTGAGCTCATGGGACGCTTCCTAATTGGTGAGCAATCTCCCAGGGGGTGATCATGTTTGCCATAAATCTCCATGAAATTAATGCAATTATGGGCTAGTGCCATTATGAGCATTGCAATTACTCCAGATGTCCCTAAAATACCCACAGTTACCTGAATGCCGTTTCAATGTCAGGGTTCTGGTGAGTGCAAAATACGTTTCCTCTGCTCTGTACCTCGGAAGATTATGAAAAAACAATCTTTATACCTGTGCATTCTGGTTGTTTCTAGGGTCATGGAAATGTAGAAAACTAGGACTTCTTACTGGGAATTTCGGGGGCACATCACCTGCTTGTCTCCAAAGACTAAAAGAGAATCATTCCCCCTACCGTCACCACGGCAGGAGGCGTAGGTGTTGACACTTACCTAAGGGGGCGTGGCACCCTCCCGCCAAAGACCCTAAAAGGTGCGCTGCAGTCCTGCAGCGTTGAGCTTCTTGCTGGCAACTTCGGGGGCACATCACCAGCTTGCCCCCAAAGACTAAAGGGGATACATACCACCAAGCGTCAACGCACCAGGAGGCAGAGATGTTGACACTTACCTGAGGGGGCAGGGTCTCCTCCTGTCCCTCGCGCTAAAAGGCGGTCTGCACTCCCATAGCGTGGGACTTCTTGCTGACAACTTCAGGGGCACATAACCTGATTGTTCCCCAAAGACTAGAGGGGATTCATTCACCCAACCAGCACCACGTCAGATGGCACAGGTGTTGACACTTGCCTGAGGAGGCTGGGACTCCTCCGGTCCATCGCACTAAAAGGCACCCTGCACTCCCGCAAAGCGGGACTTCTTGCTGGCAACTTCGAGGGCACATCACCTGCTTCTCCCCAATGACTAAAGGGGACTCATTCCCCAAGTGTCACCACACCAGGATTTGCAGGTGTTGAAACTTGCTTGAGGGAGCCGATCCTCCTCCCGTCCATCACGCCAAAAGGCTCTCTGCACTCCCGCAGCGCAGGCCAAGGGCAGGTCCGTCTTGCGCCTGTCAGCGCCCGAAGGAGGCTGGCCACACACGCTCCCAAAAGGTATGCTTTTGTATTGAGATCAAAGTGAAGGAAGAGACGGCAACCCGGGTCATTCGTGACCACATCTCAGCCTTCCTCACAAATGAAAAGTCAGTCAAACAGTAGAGAATACAAACCAAAGGTATTTATTAGGAGTACACTCGAGTGGAGTCCAGTCTGACCAGCCTCCTAAGATTGCTGCAGAGGGAATGACTTCTGCCAACATTGTAACACATCATGTACATCTTCAGAACCACTAAAGACACGCCAAGATTGAAAATTTCCTGTTGGTAGCTGGTGAACAAAGGAGATACAGAAGGATGAGTTGCAATCCCAGGACCGGGTACATACTATTTCAACGTCAAGGTTACTCTGCCTGCGCCTGCAGCTCTAAGGGTAGGAGGAGGCCTATCTAGAGAGAAAGGTATGCGATGACAAAGAACAGTATATTCATTAGTACAGCGAAGCTCAAACGTGGAGAAATACGAAAAAAATATTGCAACTGCTCTCTGCTGAGGCAGACAGAGTGAGACACAAGTTAGTTTCGATCATGGCTCAAAATGGCGGCTGAACACAAAATGGTGCAGCGAATGCTAACTTAAGTCGTACAATGCATAGAGAACTCGTCTAAAAGCATTTTTATTCTAACAAAGGCTACAGTTTGGTGGTGGCTAGCTGCATCCCGCGAGGGGATGGTAGAGAGAGGAAATTATTTTTTTTTTGTGCCGGGTCACGCCTTGGGTCATGGTGTACATGGAAGCAGCTTAAAACCGTTTGCAGACCAAAGCCCTTATTACAAACAAATGTGCAGTAAAGGTCCCGAATGGGGAAGCGTATAGTTCCGACTGGCACAGATAAGACCGCCTTCAATAGTACGAATGATGGCTTCTTGCAGTGAGTGGTGGGTGTTTTTAACAGAGGAATTGAGTCAGCTTGGAGGTGATTTTCTCTACCCACTTTACCCAATGGGTCTCCTAGCACTGCCCAAACGCACACCCCGAGCAACAAAGGGAAGAGACAAGCCAATTCCAGCACACAAATGGTAGAAAATCCCCGCGGACCACCCAAAATGTGTAGTCTATTGTTCCTTTGAAATCTGCAAGTTGATTTTTACACAAAAGCGAAGTACCCTCGGAGAATGGCAATAAACAAACAGGTAAAGTCCGAGGTCGCTCCGAGGTTAATTTTGAGGTCATGTTGGGAAATCTTGATTCCAGAATCATGGAGAAACCAGAAAGGATGTTCGGGCCAATATTTGAACAACTAATTACTATAAGGAGGCTTTGGGAAAATTCAAGCCATATTCAACACCAATAACAAAGCTTAAGTCTCTCTCACCACCAGTGTAACTCCCAAGATGTGCTGTCACTGACCTCCCTCTAAACGCTAGGGTGGCTGAGCATTTGGAACAACAGCCTACCAATAGGGACAAAGAAGAAGTGAGCTACGGGGCAATAGACATCCATTCTCGCAAGAGAGCACTGGGGGAAAGGCTTGACAAGGAACAAAATCTAAGGGAAAAATTAGTCCTTGCTGATGATGCTTCATGTTAGTTTGAAATTTCATCTTGACCCTACTGTTACCAATCTTTCCCCTAAAGCATGCCCACTAGTCACGGTAATATCTAATGTACCAGATTTGTCACCAAACACTGTAGACTCCTTTGTACAATTACAAAATAAAGTTCTTTACTGGTGGCATTTGTTTGCAAATTTCCTTATCAGATGGCCTCTAATATACTAGGCTGACTTCCCAAACAATTCCTGGGTGACTATATAATTGTCAATTTCAGCTCCGTTGACACTGTCCATGAATTAGTGGAGTGGATTAATGAGAATGTAATTTCAAACCTACACGCAGGATTTAGACCTTCAACTAACTCTATTGACCAAGTATTTAGTTTTGTGCAGATCAAGTAGAAGACTGGGGATCTAGGAGGAGAAGATCTACTTGTGCTGTTTGTAGAGCTCCAAGCAGCTGTTAATTTAGTTCCCAGAGGTAAGCTTTCGGCTCCTCCTCGAAAGATTTGATGGCTATCGCGGAATGGATGACAGCTAACTGTCTTCAGTTGAATGCAAGTAAATCCAAGATCCTCCTTGTAGGAAGGGATTCACATCTTTGGAGCGATCAATGGTGGCCTGCTGCGCTGGGAGTAAAAAAACTGGGAGTTTGGTTAGACTGTGCACTTACCTTTCAGGCCCAGACAAAATCAGTGACTGGCAGCTCTTTTGGACTCTTATGCGGTTTGAAACCACTGCTCGGGTTCTTTGACACTCAGACACGCCAGGCCATCATCCAGTCTACTATCCTTTCTAAACTGGATTACTGTAACTCTCTGTACCTGGGTGCCAATAAGGCAGGCATTATTGATTACAGAGGGTGCAATACTCCGCTGCCTGTACCCCTTTGCCCTCCCAAAATCCTAACCTATTTTCTTGTCCCCTATGTACCGGAACGTGCCCTCGGCTCCTCGTACCAACATCTGCTATGTGCACCCCATGTTTGAAGAGCCCGGGCGGGAGGCCGCTCATTCTGAGTTTTAGCTGCATCTCTCTGGAATGCTCTCCCTAGCGCTATCAGGAATCCACGGGATCATGGGGTTTTCAGGAGGGCGGTTAAGACTTGGCTTTTCCCATGATTATTTCTGTTATCCCCCCGCTCTTCGATTAATACCTGCGAATCTAGCGCTGGTACGCTCCATCGCTGGGGCAGCCACGTGCTCTACAAATCCGATAACAATTTACCATGGGGGTCCTGAGAGAATGATAAAATGAAATATCATTGTACGCCTACACTAAGGGAGGTATGCCAGGATACGATATGGCGCACTAACTGACCAAGTAACAGTCAACAAGGGGGTCTGACAGTGCTGTGTCCTGGAACCCACACTCTTTTTGCTTTACATTAACAACTGCATAGGGTATCTAACCAATTGTGTAACTGATTCCCCTTCATTAGCGGGTATCCTATGCTACCAACACCCATCTTCTAGCTAAAACTGGGATGGGGCTGCATAATTTAGTGAACAGTTTCAGTGTATTTTGTAAAGACTTCGGCCTGGAAGTAAATGCTGCTAAGATCAAGCTGATGGTATGTGCAAAAAGGAAGGGGCTCCATGGTGTGGTCTTATTGAATAATGAGACATTGGAAAGGGTTGTTGAGATTGATTATTTAGGTGTGAGATTGGCAGACTCTGGGCCCTGGCTCCCTCAGATAGCTAAGAGCTCTCAGGCCACAAGCAATCAAGCAGGGTCCATTATCAGAATGGCAAAAAAGCACAGTGGTCCCCAGTCAACCCTGTGATAGATATCTATAAAATGCAGGTAAGGGGTGTATGAGGCAGAACTCTAGGGACACTGTAATTTGAGTACCCTGGGTGACGAGGAGAATCATTTGTTCAGAGCCATTACGGGTGAGGGGAAGGGG
This sequence comes from Lissotriton vulgaris, assembly GCF_964263255.1. Classification (NCBI taxonomy): domain Eukaryota; kingdom Metazoa; phylum Chordata; class Amphibia; order Caudata; family Salamandridae; genus Lissotriton; species Lissotriton vulgaris. Next base: position 758,241,932 of record NC_141695.1, on the reverse strand, counting down.
ACTCCATGGCTGCTCCTTACACTAGATCTTGGAACCCATCGTGTTGCTGAGCATGCAGCGTTAAGACTGCTATTGTATTGGGTCTGCTTATGGACCACTAGAGAACTGCAACGCTATAGGTCTGGCCTTAGTGGTGGTATGCAGTGTAAGCAGGCAATGCTGAAGATCAAGTGGTTAAAGAATATGAAGAATGCATGGTCTGAGCTGGGACTATCAGAGTTCTGGGATGCCCCATGGACTATCCCGTCTAATGTTGCCCCAATGGTTAAGCAAAAATAATGAGTAAGCATATGAATCGATCTTGACAGCCGCAGAGGAACACTGACCAAATATTTTTCAATGGATAAAGCAAGGCTGAAGAATGTATTTTTGGATTACATTAGACCACCACGTGTCCGCAGTTTGTTTCTGCAGTTTAGATAAGTGCCCTCCCCATTGATGCCTTTACCGCACGATGGGCTTCTTCTGTAGATGGTACAAAAAGTTGCAGATGTTGAGCTAGCACAGACGAAACAGATAAACACCTACTTTTTTCTGTCCTGAATACATCTTGCCCGAAGTAAGTGGATTGCCCCGTTATGTAAAAAGTTGTCAATTTCAGATCAAATTAGCACCCCCAGGATCTGTGAGGGTGAAACAAGCTACGTGGTAGTGTTTGCAGCCTCCAAATGTCCTTTCGCCAGTCATTAGACAAAAAGAATTATTGAAACTTTAATGGCTCTGGCTTTGAGACCTTGAGTGATGCTGATATATGTACACTGCCTATTATGTGATTTTTAAATTATTTGATTTTCTGAATTTTAATAAGCTAGAGCTTTTTTTATCCGTCTAATTTCCATAAAGTTTTTTAACCAGTGTCTGCAATTGTTGAAATGAACAGTGAGTTGTTTTTCTTTTTGTATGAGGATGAAATAATTTATTTCGATTTGTCAAGAAACTTTGAAACTTTCACTAAATTATGTAACATAAAAATAGACAATACTTATGGGCACGTGAGTTATGGGGCAGTGGAAGGCCACATTACTCAATAATTAAACTATGCGAAATGCAAATTATGCAGCACAGAAAAGAAAATTCTATGATATATTATGTGATTAAAGGTAATTTATGCAGCACATTCTGTGATATTGCTTTCTATCTGCTTTAAAATGCTAACACATATTGGATTAAAAAAATCCCAGTAGTTTATGAAAGATACGTTTCTTAAGAAAGAAAGCGACACACAAATTCCACAGATTAAAGTGATATTGAGTAACAATTACTTATTTTGTCTTGCATGAAAGTGCAGGAAAGCTATTTTCTTTCCTACGCGTGCTATATTTGCCTCCCATAGTAAAATGGTTTGTTAAGCATGCATGCAGGACTCAGCAGAAAGCAAGCATATAGACACATGCTTAATGGAATACAAAGAACACATCGTTCATTATTTTAGCACATGCCAGCTATGTTTAAAATTGACCTTACTTTTTTGGCTTATTCTGTGGGCACACTATAAAGCTGCTTGGAGCACCGCTTCCCAAAAAATAAACATCTCTGCAGAACAGACTTGTATATTTTATATTTAGCGGGTAATTGTCTCCTTTAGAGTTTTAATACCATGTAGTAAAAAAAGATTGAATAGGACCTAGATATAAACTCCCAGAGCTAATTATCTGGTTTAACCTCTGTCTCAAAATTAGAGTCTAAGGTTAGCTCTGTATCTATGGGAACACCCAGCTGTTTTTACTATATGAGTAAAATGATAACGTGTCTTTCCTGTCCTCTCGAAAAGGGCCTTTGATGGAAGCAACATGTCTGTGATAAGACTGTATGCTTAGCTGGTAAGGCCCTTAACCTTGAGGCCACATGAGGAGCTGAGGCTGATAAAAACTAGTCCTGGACGGGATTTCAGTTAAGTGGGAGTAATGGGAGTCATTTTACAAATTCCATGGTATTCTGACACAGAATTACGGATACTATCGAGATACCACCTACTTGCTAAATTAAAAGTAATTTGAGGGTAAATAAAGCCTACCACATTTGGCGAGCGCGTACTCGCACTCACTGTTCGTTTTCTGTTGCATTAAGTGCTATTTCTTAGCGTAAAATGCATCCTCGAGTCCATTTTGGACAGGTGGGTGCATTTTGCGCTAGTAAACTGGCACTAAATGCGGAGCTGGCTGTGGGAAATCCTACTCCAAGTGCACATTTAGCGAGTTACGCCCACCCCATCTAGAACCTGAGGAGCCAGAGTATCAACCAAAGTTAATCTATTTTAGAAGCTTTCTCAGCCAATGCTGTTTGCATTTGACCCTGTGCTTTGCGTCAGTACCTTTTCGCAGAGGTTGCACTTTAAAGAAACCACAGAAATAATTGGAAATTATTGAACTCTTTGCCACTCTCCATCAGACTTGAATGCTCTTTCATCCACTCTAAGTGCATCTTAAAACATGCCTTCTACAGAAAGTCACCCCACATGCCTCACACATCAATAACTGGTGTCTATATTGTAATTTTCCAGGTCTATAACAAAAACTTTGTATTTCTGATCCCGACTGCTCATTGTACAACCCCCCCCCCCCCGTTGCTTGCACTCATTCTGATTCGATATGTCAGTGTTTATCATATTATTATTGTTAATCTTTACATTTTGCAAGCTCTTTAACGGTTGTAATTATTGAAAGCGTATTCAGATCATGGAAGGTGTCACAAGCTGTTAAAACTATTGTGTCTGCATAATGTGACCCACTCTGAGACCTCTAGGCCCTGTTTTTACTGATGTAAAGCTACGCAAAAAACAAACCTATATTGGAATCCGCCTTTCTGCTGGGAGCAAGCAAGAAATGACTCTGTTTTGCTGGGATTCAACTTCAAGCCAGGGGAATCTTTACCTGTACTCAGCTTCTGTAGAATCTTGATGTCATTTTGCTAATTTAACATTTGTATCTGAAGTAACTAGTCAAATTGGTCTATGAGTGAAGAGACACTGCCAATTAAGTTACAATAATGGGATTGAAGGGTCCCTTGGCTCACCGACAGGTAATATCCTGCCGTCACGGCTCCTCGACTAAGGGGGAGGAGCGTCGCCCCAGAGGAAAAATAAAATTATAATATCAATCTTATTTTATTTTATTTTTCACTATTGGCTGGTGCTGTAAAGGTGCGGGCAGGGCTGTGCTGGGCACAATGCAGGGTCAGGAGTGCTGGGCATTCTGTAAAGACGCATGATGGTTTGGACGGCCGTCTTAGGCCGGCAAAACAGTCATGCGCACATTGCATGTTCCCTACCAGGCTGTAATACACAGTTTGGTGGGGCACATGACATGGCTCCCAGTCCCTGTCTGAGCACTGAACCACTGCGCTCAGACCAATGTTGTGATTGACTAGGGGAGTCTGGGTACTTCCTGTTTCTGTGCCGTGGACGAAGAAGACGGAGAAGAGCCAGCCGCCGGGAAGGCAAGTGCATATTTCTTTCTTTTTTTACCCCCCTTTTATTTTTTTACTTTATCACCTTTGCCTCACCACTTTCTCCCTGGTAGCAGCAGCTACTGATATCTGGTGGCCATTCCCTACAGGGTAAAATAGTCACTATTTTTTTACCTACGTGTACGTGTACACTAAATGATTACATTCAGTTTAGTGGGTTTGGAAAGCAGTAGCACAAGAAATTTCTATTTTGAAGCCCCTGAAATTCCAAACTTGATGGAGGACACACAGCTGGTCATTCTGTGAGGCGAGCGTTGATGAGGTTTGCAATAAACTTGATATTTAAACTCAACCTTTTATACATATAAGTATTTGCCATTTGTTGGTGTTATAGCATTCTGGAACGGCAATCTGCTTCTATTCACCTCAATTCACTGAAATGCTGGGGGGGGGAGCGTAATTATCCTAATGCTACCTTTGACCTGATAGCATCACACATTTACCTCTTGTCCCACCCAAAGCCCCTCAATAACCTCCCATCTACTGCATAAACTGAATGGACAAGAAGTGGAAACTACAGAAAGTAAGCAGCTCTGCTTATGTTCTGTTCCTGGTGATGCTTCAAGACCCATACGACCAGTGGTAGTAGGGGAAGTGCCAGGTGGACCAAGGGAATAGCTAAGAGTAGCAAATGCTGTTCCTGGCTAGCACAAACTGGTGTCTATGCCTCTTACGTTAGCAAGGTTTATTTGTTTTTCACGCATCTTTTTGTTGTCCCCACTAATTCTTCCTTTTTAAATTCATGATTAGTTTTTAATGAAGTTTATGCCAATATTTTAGTTGTTAGGTACTTTTGAATTCTTGAATGTATTTCTACACTTATGCAATGCACTCAATGCATATTTACCGCTATTTACAGCAATGTCATAGGCTTGAAATGTACCAAAGAAATCTATAGGCTCTCCCAGAGTATAACACCTTAGAAACGCAAATCACAATGACCAAGCTTGTAGGGATGGGATCTAAAAAATGTACCGCACTCTGGTGAATAATACTCCTGACATCAAGCTGGCACTGAGAGAGCGATGGGAACGTGACGTAGGTGGGTACCCTGAAAGAGGAGGATTGGGTAGAAGTTAAAAATGCCCTCGTATTATTGTCAGTCTCCATGAGATTGAGGCTTATTCTGCTTGGATATTTGCACAGTGCACACTACAGTCCCATACAAGCAAGTAAAAGGAAGCAAGACCGAGACTGCTTAAGCAGTAAGGAGGAATTTAAAATGTTCTTTCATGCTAAAGGGTAGTTCCCAACACTACAGAGATACTGATGCAGCATATTTGATAATTTATCCCTGTTCATGGGTAAGCCAGTTGTGCCAGAGCCCAAAATGGTGTTGCTGGGGTTGATGGGTGAATGGGCAGGCAGACAAAATGCCAAATTATTGGCAGCTGTGAGACTCACTATTGCCAACGAGTCACCGCACAGCACTGGAGGTCAGAATCAGCCCACTCATAGAAAGGAATCGCGGGACGCTACTGTGCCAAAGCACATAAGGTTGTTTATAAGTTAATAGGCTGACCAGAGGAACACCAAAAGATCTGGGGAGATTGGAATGTTTACTCTGTAAATATTAACGTGTGATATATATGTGGCTTACGCAAAACTTTAACATATGCCGCCAAGTGGAGGTGGTACTTGATGTCTCTTGTAACAATGTTATGTTAAACTTTGTGAACGTTTTCAAGGAATTCATACATTTAATAAAGAGTGTTATAAAAAAATAATTAAAACATGCAGGCTGGAAATTGTTTTGCCGTTTGCTCTAGTATATGTTTGGTAGTATTTGAACAATCCTAATATTCTCTTGTAATGTTTCTACTTGCAGTTTTATGTATTTGGTTTTACAAAGTATACAACATTTTTTGTGTGTATGAGCTCTTATTTCGTTTTCCCATAACTTTAAAGATATTAAATACTGACCAGATATCAATCCTAATATGAAATATTGAAAGAACCAGTAGCATTTCAGTTCTCTCTGTTTAACATAGGTGTTGATAGCTTCAAACTTTGTGAACATTCCAGGTAAATTGTACTGAAAGGTGAAGAACAACAATGAATGTAGACATGGTGACTACAGTGAAGCTAGGAACCAGGCCCACCTAGATGTAGACTGAAAAGTTGTGGGTTCAGACCAGTCCAAGATCAATCCAGATAAGTCCAACTACATTTATATCACCAGGCACCAAGCAATTCCGTGTTCTCTATGTGAATCATGCTGTGACGAACATTTGGGTTTTCAAGATCCCATTAAAAGGGCCTAAGGTTTGTCATTGTTTAATGCCTAAAGGGATGTGGCTCAGAAGTTAAGCCCTTACCACCTGCAAATGTGGATGCATGGTACTTTTATGATCGTAGGGTATGGATACCGACAGGTACATATTTTATCTTGTTACCTTATTCCATGTTTGGTGGACGGAATACTTTGTCACAAAAGTGGTGTATGTACAATCCACGGTATTACAAGTGTATTATGGCATTTGACACTTATATCATGGTGGACGGGATATCCATCATGTTTATCACAGGGTATCCCATCCACCAAACTCAACATACCACCATTAGTTCTCTCTTAAGGTCTCACTAATTGAACCATAGCCTTTGGGAGCTCAAGAAAGGGATGTTGGAAAGCTTTGGAGATGACTCTAAGAGTATTAAAGTCAGTCGGTGCTGGAAAAGCAAACCTATGTAAAATGGGGTTATATGTGTGTTGTAGGGGACTCTTGCCATTACCCCAATGGCATGACATTGAATCCTCTCGATTTTAAGATTTTTTCGGGTGTTTTAAAGAATGTCATGATTATAAACTGGAAAGATTTGATGTGTGGATTCCAGTGATAATGGATTCTCTGATTCAAGCTGGTCTCACTGCACCAAATTCCGGCTATTATGAGTTTTTCACCAGAAAAGGATTAACTGATCAGGCCTACTGATGTGTGGTTTTTCTGGAAAACCTTGCATGTTCTGCCTGTTCTGAGCAGTGAGAGTAGGGAAGCATGGGTGCAGGGCACACCTGTGCTTGTCTGGGGTGAACATAGTCTGCTCTCCCTTACCTGCTACAGAGTTGGGCGGTACGCAGCAGCATTGATGCACATAGACCCTGCAGCAGCAAAGATAGGCCCTGTGTCTCCTGTCCCAGAGTTATCCTGTCCATTAATTCCAGACCAGATAACTTCGAGCCCAGGAAGGCTCATAACTGTGATTTAAGAGATTCAACCTTTCGTTTTCACTCCAGGTGAAATAGCTCAACTCGTAATCAGGGGTCAAAGAAGAGAACAGTGACCCTCGTGAAAGGCCATCTTTGTTGTCACTATGTTAGCCTACTCGTAGTTTTCCCATAAGAATGGACATCAGTCAGTTACGGTCTGTTGTTTCCCCTTATGTGGCATCATGCCATGTGCCTTAATTCCACTTGTTTGTGTTTCTTGCTTTAAACTGCGCCCTCAGAGCCGCATTGGTCATGGCAGATACTGGAAGGTCAAATTTGCTATTCTAACTCAAGTCCTAGAATTTTTGGCAAAAGAGCATCTTTTCTTCTAATATTCCAGGAGGCTTATTTGCTATTCTAACTCCGATCCTGGAATATTTTGGGGAAAGCTAGACATTTCCCAAGTATTTTTAGGAAGACTTAAAAAGTAGTAATTTTGAATTGCAGAAAGTCCTGCCCTAAAAAACTAGGAATACCCTTAATTCCAACCAGCACCTTTCATTGAATAGGAAGCCCATGGAAGGGCTCCCTTCAAGTTTCAAACAGGCTCCAAAGAGAAGATGGTGAGAAAAGGAATGGCACCTCTACCAAGGCCAAGGTTCTTTAGCTCCACCCATTAACCTACATAAGCAGTATACATGTACTGGGAAGGCACTGACAAGGGTGGTGAGCATATCTTTTATGATGATCACCATATTTGTCTTTTGTACTTTATTTGGGATGAATCTTTTTCAAAGTAGCAAATTTAACACATAAGTGAGCAATCGTCATCATCCTGGGGCTGGCGGGAGTGAAGATGGTGGTCCACATAGAGAGAGGAGAGGTGATTGTGGTAAGAGGAAGAGCGAGGGAATCAACAAAATTAATGTGTTTTCTGCATTGCACATTATCCTCTCTTAGGCGTGCCATCCTGCCATGCACTCTGCGCAGCCTCGTGCGTGATTTATCGAGGCTTAAAATCGCCTGTCTTTTTTTACCTAAAAGGGGATTTTTCTTTTATTAAAAAAAAGCTCTTATTTTCCTTTTAGTTAAAGCTGTCCATTAGTGCTGGGCATTGAGATCCATTACTTACATGTATAAGACCTCAGCTTTCTGCCCACCAAGGGAGAGCTCATCCTTCTGGTGCCCTTTTAATGCACAGAAAACCCTTTTTAAATGCCAGCTATGTAAATAAAGTGTTTCTCCGCAAAGATGTAATCCTATTAAGGACGATTATTTCTGCTTCCCTCCCTCCCCATTGCAGCAGCAATGGCGTAAGAAAAACATGTTTTATTTTTTGCCTTATTTGGGATTACAAATGGCCCCTAGGGTTACTTGTGGGCCCCTTGGGGGAGTGTATTTCAGGGGTAAGTCCTTTTCCAAGGGATGGTCTGGTGGGAGAGAGTGAAACATGCTGTCCTCTTTTTTTGTCACATGTCTTTTTTCAGTTGTTATATTAATATGCTGCTATAACGAAGGAAGCTCCAGCGCTTTGCAGTTGAATGGAGGGAACAGGGGCTACAGAAACAGCCCCTCCCCCTCGCCTCCCCTCCAGGGATGGCACTGCCATCAGATGGCCTACTTGTTCACCTTCAGCAAGGTCACTTAAACAAGCTGCCCTGCAGATGTGACATCACACATTCTCCGATCCCATGATGATACCAGAGTTAGTGACATCATGAATTAATGCAGTTTATGCTTTCTAGGCTGTTACTTGCAAATTATGTTTTCATTTGATAAGTGCGAGTCAGAAAACCTATTAGTCACATTTACCAGTTTTCCGCTTGCCGAGTGTCATTTCCACAGTCTGAAAACGTTTTGAATAGCAGATGAATATGTCCCATGCTTTGCACTTGGCAGGAAGGATGGGTACTCTGGGAACAGATCAGGGGTCTCAGCCTGGAGCATAGGGCATCACTTTATAGCGTGACGGGCCCTAATTAACATCACGTTAACTTTTCAGTAAAATTGTGAAGGACATGAATGTTGGTGAAAAGAATAAATGCTCACTGTCCCATAAGCAAGGCCACTGGAATTGTGTATCAGAAGACGACCAATATATGCGGCAGAGTTGACTAAGTTATGTGGCAAGAAAAGACAAATTATGTGGCGTCATCCGGCACACTTTGTGACAGTAGTACTCCATTATTTTGTCTTTTTTTTTGCATGTTAACACTGTATGGGCAAAAGGCCCTCTAAATTAGTAACACTTTAAACTTAAATATATCAATAGATATTTGAAACCAGTCAATCAAGCAATCATTCAGGATTTGTAGAGCATAGCTAACCACCTGCGAGGGCATCCATGCGCTAGGTTCTTGCTGGGGTCAACTTTGAGAAGGGACTCCACTACGCAGCAACACATTTTCCTGCATTTTTAATAACATTTTGATCAGTTTGAGCTAGAAACCTGTTATTTAGTAACAGTTTCAATTTATGCAGCAGACGATGGATTAATTGGCAAATGTGGCTAATCCATAATTATGCGGAAAATGCCATTGCCGCAGAATTGCATAATTCCAGTTACCCTGCCCATAAGGCGTGTTGTGCTTTATCGAGACCAGAGGACTATGCCACTGTCCATCCATGATTAGCATACAAATGTAATAAATTGAAAGGGACAGGCCACCAGTGACGGGCATTGTGATCGGATGAGGGGTCAGGCTTTTACCTCCGGTGATACCCTTTGGGATAGTATTAAGATCCCTGAGTAGCACTCATGCAATTGGATAATATTGGGGATTTGAAGACGTTCCATTCCATGTGAGCATTTCCAACTGTTCTGCTTTTGTGCTTTATTTTTTTGCTTTCCGAAATATGACTGTTGGGTTGTTCCATTAAATTAAGGACCAGCATTATAAGTATTAACTTGAAAAGAAAAAGGAGGACTGGATGAGCCACTTACACTTGAAATAAATCAACCTCGGGGTAATTGTGCACTCAATAAGTTGGAATAATCTAACATAACAACATCAGTCCATCAAATAGGAGTAATTGGGGATCTGCAGGTGTGAGTAGGGGGCTTTGACATCACAGGGGTTCAAGAAGTGGCTAATGTCCCTTTTGCTGCCCCAACAGTTTGGTAAATTAACTTGTAAAACGTTATGGTTTTCCAGAGCTAACTCTGCAGTGAGCACAGTGGCCATGGGTTTCGCTTGCCCTGAAATGGCACTGGTAAAGCTGATGGGGCTTCTAGGCACGAACAGGTGTGTTTGGAGCTAGTTTGCTCGAACTGGAGCATTGTTTTAGTCCATTCCATTTGCCAGCAAACAAGAGGTCATGGCATAAGAATACAGGGACGGGTAACAATCTATAATTAAAATAGTTATTTGTAAACTACGTATTCAGAAAGCATTAAACTGTCTCCAGGCAGAAGTGGAGAAACAATTAAGAAAAGTAGACGGAAGTGAGACACAGCCCAGTAGGCAGGGGATAGCTGGAGACCACATGTTGCAGGTAGTGTTTGAATAATATCTTGTGTTTTTGTCTGCAGTTACATTTTTAGTTTTCCTGTGCTTTCGTTTTCGAAATAAGAAAGCTCTTTTCTTCGGTAAGAGTGCCCTTCTTTTTCCGTCCTTTGCAAACGCCTGTGGCGCCACCATCTTGAAAATTCTTCCTAGATTGACTTCCGTGACGCTCGCGCACCTTCCCTGCCTCATCAGCAGTGAGCCCGGCGACTCAGTTACCAGGAGAGCCACTCTCCATAATGGAAACTGGTTTCTGCATTGGGCTCCGAGGGAGAGGTCAGAGGGCGGGCCGGCTTCCTTCACGGCTGTCATGCAAATAGATGGTTTCAATTGTGAAGCCCCTTCAATCCTGCCTTGTGCCCCCCTCCCGTCGCTCGCCTGGCAGTCTTTACAAAGATCCAATCACGCCGTGAAAGAACCAGGGCCGCTCTTTCAATTTTCTGAACCGACCGAGGTAACAGCTTAGATTGGCATCTCGTCATGCGCCCTCCTGGCAGAATAGAATGTCAGGAAAGAGGGCAGAAGGTCCCAAAAATGGAATATATTCGAGGTGCTATTCACAAATGCCACCAGGCTGGAGAGGAGTCAGTGGCGGAGGCTAATGGGAACACCAACAGTGAGCAAAGGCGGTGAAGGTACCGCAGCGGGGTCAGAAGCAGCCCTACCTAGAAGGAATCAAAACACTGCCTCACTTTGAGCAAGGACACTATATAGGCCCCGATTACGATACTGGTCGGATGCGCTTCCGACCTACATCGTCTTGGAATGGAAACCGAGCAACTAGTAGTCAGCGGTTCCATCCGACAAATTAGGATGCGACTGCCCATGAGGCGGTCAGAAACATCCATTTCTCCATTGCGGCTTGTGCTGTCGCCTGAAAAGGACCACACCACAGGCCCATTGGAAAAATTGATGCTTGTAAACATCCATGCACAATGTTTCCAGGCACCATGTGGTGACGGGCACACTGAGCACGGAGGTCTTGCTCGGGCCCCCAAAATCCATTTCCGACAGCCTTTTAATGATGGTTGGATTGCCATTCAAAGGCTGTATGAAAGGGACTTTGTAATCCATACGGCGGTGCCTGAGCATGCACCGCCCTATTGTAGGGTATTACATTCTGATGGACGATCAGATGGGCTCCTTGAGCTCGTCGGAAGTATTGGTCGGTCCCTCTGCCTTCAACCGGCATGCATTGTAATGCGGCGGTCGGACTGTGGCACCGGATGTTGGGCTGTCGGTTGCAATCCAATCGACATCATAATGAGGCCCATATTCTTGTCAACAACCTAAAAATCATGAGCTAGTGCAATAATGTTGTCATTCGCAAGATTGTGTATTATTTTGTTGTTTTCTTTGAATACTGAAACTTGTCGATACAGTTTTGTAGTGCTTCATACCTCTGAGCCACCGAAGCACATTTGGTGAACAGGTGGTAATGTACTCCATACGTTAAGCTTGGTTGGAAGCTTGTGGGTTCATAGTTTAACTGCTGAGAGCTGACCAATAATGTTTTGTGTGATGACCAGATTGGCACCCTTCAGTGTGACCAGTAGCAGTGCTTAGGTATGGAGCAAAGAGAAGTGGCAGATATTGTTGCATGCACATATACATTATATTGCTATTTATAGGGTGGGTGGAACTTGACGAGTTGCATTCCGGGGAATTCTACAGAGTTACATGAAAACCCTGCAAGATTCCGCGGAGTTACGCGGGCAGGCGGAATTGATTCGTTGCGCAGCTCACGCTGATTTTTAGCTTTGGGAACTTGTTCTGCACTGCAAAACCAGCGCGAACAGCTCCATGCAGCGTGGCAGAGGACGCTGCTTCTTTGCTGCCACCCGCATAGATTTTCTACTCGAGCAGCAGCTTTCTCACTGCGAATGGTCGCGACTGCCCATTACTGCCTGCATTGAGAAAATCTTTCCGGGTTCTAGCACCCGAAAATCGTGGTAGGGAATGCCAATTCTCACTCCCCAACCTACCATTGGCTACCCAAGTGTGAGAAAAGACTCCTCCACACAGCAGTTGGTGGAGTATTGCTGGAGCTGAGTGGGTGAACCTCTGTGAACTCCCCCAGCAATGCAGAATGTATCGCCCTCTCCTATGGTCAGGAGAATAAGGGTATTGTAGGGAGGGCTGCATGGCTAGCTGTTTGATTTCTGCTTGATGGCCAGGGATGCTCTTATAGTGTTTCAGCTATGTACTAGGCATGCTTAAGATGGGTTGCTACAAAGAGGAGAGAGAGATTGTTTCATGTAGTCTAGATCTTCTGGGGTCCTTTGTGTGCGTGATTGTTTGTGCTTCTTTAGGCAGATACAGCCCGGATGATTCGTTTAGGGAACAACCACGGCTTTACTGCCTGACTTAATTCTCAGTGATCTTAGATGTTTCCTACCTTAACCAGGGGAGACTTTTAGAGTTTTGCTGCCTGTTCTTTCGGATAGCGTGGTAATGAAAGTGTATTTGGCTATTTAGGCGCCTGTGGATGAAGCATTTTATTTTGTTGGGTAACATTCAAGGCTCACTCCTCCCTGCCTACATTAGACTATGTGGTATTCTAGTTTGCTATGAAAACATTGTACCCATGTCTACCATATTTTCAGATTATTTTAAAAACCATGGTTATGCAATTTTTCTAAGGAGGACCGTATTTTGAGTTTACCCATTTTCATCCCTGTTTCCTTTATTCGCATTTGACTTGGAGAACATTTGTGAAACCTTTTAGCTCATCTTCTCTGTTTTCACTGGATAGTGATTGACGTTAAGATCCCAGATTCTGGGCCTAACGGGAACATGCTTTGGCCTTGTCAGGATGCTCCGCATGTTTCTTCCTTTGCTCCCGGCAGAGCATAGGAAGATCACGGTTCAGGCCTTAATTGGCTCGAGATCGGACTATTCCAAAGTCCTTTATCTCGGCCTGCCGGAGGATCTTTTGCAACGGCTGCAGGTGGTCCAGAACTCGGCGGCACGGGCCATTTTTGGCCTACACGGGCGAGTCAGAACATCTGACCTCCTGCAGTCACTCCACTGGCTACCTATCCGGAAGCGGATAGTTTTTAAGGCCTTGACGTTGGCTCATAAGGCTCTCTATGCCTCTGGAGCGAAATATCTTCAAAAGAGGCTAGCTTTCTACCATCCTGCCCGATCCCTGAGATCCGAGTCTTTGTCCCTGGCCGTGGTTCCCCGGGTAAAAAAGGTACGCATTGGGGGCCGGTCTTTTAGGCTGTTGGCTCCACAGTTGTGGAACACTCTGCCTGTGTCACTGCGCAGCACTTCCAACCTGCTAGCATTTAGGAAGGGCCTTAAAACTTGGCTTTTTGTTCTCTAGATTTGCTCTTTCTTTTGATTTCTGGTCTCTTTTTCATTTGCCCCGTTGTGTTTTCTGTTACAGGTTATAAATAAAAGCGCTGGGACACTCCGTGGAGTAGCCGAGCGCTATAAAAGACACAGTTAACATAACATAATAGTGATAGAACACAAAATGGTTCCATACGTAAATTTGCTGAGGGCCTCTCTACTATTTCAGATACTCTTGGGAAATTTGAATATGCAAAAGCCTGGGGTGGGCAAGTCAGGGATGGTGGGTGACACTGCAAAGGGCTCAGGGTCCTACGCTACCCTCTGATAAACTGGCATGATCGCGGCTTGTGTTAAGTGCACTTTGTCCAGTCAGACGCTCTGGGGGAGTGAGAGCGCGATGTCGCAGAAGCATTACGCTGCAATAAGCCATCACGATCAATAAAGAGAGGATGTTACTCTAAAGAGAAATGCCCACTCTGTTATATAAACTGCACAATAGAAAGTCCATTTTCTGACCACAGTGAAAAGGTTATAACGTTCTTAACACTTTAAACAAACATTAGCAAAGCCAGTGTGTCACACGTTCCAAAGCGTAAGCTGACCTTTCGGCTTTTTTGGAGTTTATTGCTGATGCTGAACAACAACAGCCAAAGAAATAAATAAATAAAAAGAGATTGTTACTAATGCGGAAGAGCAGGAGCGAAAAAAAGAATCCAGAATGCTCACCATAGCATGGTGACATACATGCACACGTGGGTCATGGCGGTCAGGCAGCCATTTTGGATTTTGTAAATTTACTGTTCAAAAAGGGCAGCCTTAGAATGGTCAATTAAACAAAAACACAGAAAGACGAGCGGAAAGTACATTATAAAGAAAGAATTGTTCATTAGCAAATTGCAGCTGTCGGACTATCCCAAAGAGAAAAATAAATAAAAATGGGATGCAGAGGTGTGAGAGAGCAACAGAGGACCTGAGGGTAGTAGGCAGGGCATGCAACAGAATGCCATCGAGTGATGGGAAGCCTAGCAGGGGGGTGTGGAACAATGGAGGGGGCGACATAAAAGCAGAAAAACATGAAGGGCATGGGAAGCAACAGGCGAGTTGGGGGCAGGACTAAGAGCAAAATGGAGAGCTCCTGGGCAGAGGATTGGATGTGAGGGCGGAAGCGGGACATCAGAGAAAGAGCAAGAAATCAGAGGCAGCCCCATGAAAGGAAAAGAAAAATGTATTCCTCTACTGCTCACATTCAGGAAGATACAAGTCATCAAATTTGCAATGAACAGGACAAAAATAATCAGAAGTAAAACCACCGAATAAGAAACAAGCAAATGAAATCGGCAAGAAAGCCCACCAATCGTGAGCAGTGAGCTGACCAAAAGCCCACTCCAGGTAACGGTATTGTAAATAATAGGTCGTTCTGCATCCCACAACTCAAAGCTGTGTGTGGGAGAAACCTAAACATGAAGAAAATGACAACATGAAAATGTAAATGACATCATTAGAATGATATGTACAATGTAACCACCCAGAGCCCACAAACTACACGCGTTCCATCACTCTAGTTCCAAAACACGACAGAGAATTGACCGCAAGGCTATATGTGGCCTACGGCGCTATAAACAATCTTGGAGGTGAGGCCTGAAGGTGTGAACAGGTGGCTTGACGGTTGTGCAGTAAAATCGCAGTGCTTGCCCTGTTTTCTGTTTCTTTTACCAATCCTGGCGTCCCCTGTCATTATTTTTGCCGTCCGCGTGGCCTTGTCTCCTTTTAGCTAATCCACACGTCACTGTCTTCGTTTGTTTCCCGCCGCTGGCTGACTCACACTTTTTGTGCAGAGTGCGCTGCTCTTCCCAGGTGACGCGGAGGATGTCAGCAGAATCTGTTCCTAATGTCATGGGAGGAAACTTATCAGGCGCAGACGGTAATTAAGCCTGTTGTATATGTCAGGTGTGCCGCGAGTGGGTGTGAAACTTGAAGGGGGCTATAATTATCCGCAGGCCTTACGCTGCCAACCTGCCAATGGCTTTCGCGCTGACATTTTCGGAATGTCCTTTCTCGCGTGCCACGAGGCAGCTGTCAATGCCTCGTGAGACAGGTGTAAAATGGCGGCATGTGAAAAGTGACCGCCAGCTCCGGGTTGTCCTGCTTACACGCTGTGTCTTGTCTTCAGGCAGCGTCTGTGCGTGTGACGGGGTCGCGGTGAGAATGCGACGGGATCCGAGGTGGCATTTTACCCCGTCAGGCCTATGTTTGCAGGGTTTCGACAGGTGTTGGTATTCGTAGTTTTCCGGTTGTGTGAACTCTGATCTTTCCCGCACGCGGCCCAGACACCATCGCCAGAACCATCGCCGCAGGGGTGCTGGACTAGCGACATGCGACATCCAGGGCATAATATGAACTGGCAGGCTGTAATTTTGATAATGCAGTTCCTTTCAGCACGGATGAGCTCTGCCTAACATTAAGCAGCAGGTGGAATGCCTTGCAGGCATTTTTGATTTCAGCTTGTCAAAGACTGAGAGGTCTGGGGATGCTGTATGTCTAGTCAAAGTTGTTTGTAATGTACAGTTTTTTAATATTTACCTTTACTGTGCACACTCTAAGTGAAGCCATAAGTCTAGAAAAAAAGTGAAGCCGAATGTAAAATTAGTCACTTCCTGGGGGAGTTATTTTATTCGGAAAACCTGGGTAGCTCTGTGTGGTGTTGACACACCCATGCAGTCCCGCTAGAAATCTCTGAATAGTCTATAGAAATCTATAATGCATCTTCTAGCTGCTTCTTTAATATATGGTCTTAGGTCCAAATTGACAATTGAATTACGCAATGTATGATTTGTGATTTGTCAGAGACTTTTGATCATAAGGGAATGACTCAGACTTTGTTTTTTAAAAAGTCGAGGCTTTTATTTTTTCCTATAGCGATAATGTCATCTTGCTTCCTCTGTGCAGATATCACATAATTCAACTTCCTATAAGTAGAGTTAAAATGAAGAAGTTGCAAGTTACTGGTAACTTTGCACCCGCAACCGTGGGAGCATGAGGGTGTGTAACCGAAGTAGTATCTGGCCTCACCCCGCCAGGCACAACTAAGGGGCCTAGACATTGGCTGGAGACAGCAGAGCTGTGGAAGTGTGAGTGCAAAGCTTCACGTGCGCCTGTAGAGTACACATGTTGGGTATATACAAGAGTCCTATGTTTTAAACATTTGAAATAAACACGGTTTGCTAATGATGGATGGTAAGCTATGGATGAGGGATGAATGAAAAAAACATTACATGCAGGGAAGGAAGATTCAAAACCGTCGTGATCTGAGTAGCACTTATACCCAAGGGTATAAAAGCGCAAGATAATTCAGGCTTCAGGAAGCGGTGGCTCTTTGAAGAGAGATTTGAAATGTGCTGCAGTTCAGGGGGGAACTCATTGCAAAGTTTCAACCAGACACTACCAGAGGTTTGCTTCCTAAACTTTGTTGCTGAGAAGGTTGATTAACTGCCATTTTGGCCTGAGTAGAAGTCAAATCTCTGGTTGGTACTTGCCAAGTAAGAGCACTATTCATTGTGCTCCTTCCAGTTCGTGCACACATTGGCGCGGATTGTCGTCCTGTGAACTCGAATGTCAGCCAGCAAAGGAAACAGAACTTTGGGGCACAATGGCCGAACCAGAGTAACCCGCAACAGGTCAAGCGGCCCGACTCTGCACCTTCTGTATGCATCTCGGTGTGAAGTGCCTCTTACTGTGCAAGGGAAGGACTCTTGCTGTGTGTGTCAAGGATGTGTGCACATCGGTCTGTGCTGTGCCTTTGCGGTCTAGTTGTAGGTCACCAGTACGCCATTTTACAGTCCTGTGTTGAATCAGGTCTGCACTTCCAATTGATTCAATGGGACCGACTCTTGACTATATTTACCAGAAAAATGGTGCTGTGACGCGAAGGGGTGGGATGGGACTGTGCCCCTATTGTTGTGTGGGAGAAGCTGGCACTGCATTCACTGTGCTGTGCCTGTTGTTGGTGTGCATTTGAAGACAATTTGTTTTCTCCACTTCTTTGCACCTTTCCGGCATTTCACATATAATGACAGTTATTTTGTGCTTTCTGGAGAGTGTGTAAACAATGCGTCCCCGATGTGCTGCACCATCTGCTATTCTGTGTAGGAACACTGGTGTCCACTGTTATTACCTTGTGTATGATTTAGATCCCAAACTGGCATTTTTGACAAGACAGTAGACGTGTTTCACCCCGTAGGAACAGTGCTAAGAGAATCGTCCATCAATATGATTTTTCTGCCGGCAAAATCGTGTTTGCAAAAAATAGCGACTTTTCCTGTGAAAGTTTTGTTAATTCAGTAAAAAAACAAGAGAGGCATGGAATAAGGCTGCTTAGGTCCACAAGGAGCTGTATTCCTGGTGACTGGAAGTGGGATCTAACAGATCATGTTTCGCTTGTTTATACTTTGACATAGTCACAAGGACGCACTTTAGAGTGGTATCTAATTTATTAAAGCGTGGGCGTTTAATGTGTGGTCAGGGTCTGTTACTCCCTTGCAGCACCTTGTTTGTCTAGCTATTCCAGAGCCAAAGGAAGCTGCTATGGTGATTACATGCCTCTAATTGATGGACAAAATAATTTCTTGGCCGGTCACACGGTGGTCATCAAACCCTCAAACAAAGATGGGCCACCTGCTGGCTAGTAGGCAATTTGGGAATGTCTTTTGTGACTGGTGGCAGATGACCAATGCATTTTCCTTCTCTAGTGAGGTACTTTGAGAGAGTAGGTCAAATCTCATGGCATTCAATGGTTGTTCTTATTTCAGATCAAGTGTACGATTTTTAATTGGAACCACCATCAAAAAATGTAAAGAAACAGTTTGTCAGATTTGGCAGGCACTTTGGGCCTGGTTTCAATCAGTTCCTGGTTTGGTACATTTTCCTCCAGCTGATTTAGTCATATATGGCATAAATGTCAAAGTGAAATACACATGCCGGCTTTTTGTATAGTTAAGCTCAAAATGTTTAAATGAGAACTTTTTTATCGCTATTAACTTTAGTACCAATTATAGCAAAGATTGACATTTGCCAATTAACCAAAACTAGAATGCATGGGATTGGTTAATGGAGGTTGTAACATTTAATGCGAGTAATGGAAGAAAGAAGCTAAAAGTTCTGCCTCACACGTGTTAAATAAAGATAATGTCATGAATGACTTCTCTGTGATATGTAGCTGCAATCATGAGACAAGCATGGTGAACATTTATGGGCTGAAACTATGCAAGCCTCCTCAGACATATATAGTGGTAGTAAGAAATGAGAAGGGTTTTCTGCTCAGTGTAGACTCGAAAAATGATCACCGTCATTACAGTGCAAACTTTTGATCTACTGAAAGTAAACTCTTAAGAGAAAGAGAAATAGTGGCACAATAGTGATCACAAATACTTAAAAGGCAATAGAAGATAATGGTGGCCGTGAGCCACTGCAACCAGGGATCACTGTAATACCGAAATATTAACCCCTTCCATGGTGATGACGGCCCCCAGCCGTCATGCATCATGGTGCTCGTGTGCTGATGACGGCTGGGGGCCGTCATGAACCCGCCCACTCTTTAGAGGTGCCGCACAGGCGCAGAATCGCTGCCGCGCCCAAGGGGTTAATATCATCACATATTCGAGGGAAAATAGCAAAAAACAGTGATCAGCAAACACATAGGGGGAAATATTAAAACAACGGTGGTCTTAAGCCTTGATGCCACTGGAAGTGACCCCTCAAGTAAGGAAGAAGAAAGTGAATGCACTCATTGGTTTGGGGTGTCAGGCATGAAAGCTGGTCTAAGACATAGACCAAGAAATGACACTTAGGCTTGAGCCTGCTGGTGTGGTCAAAGGGGGATGGCCACTGTGTGTAGGAGAATTACTCTAAAGTGTATCATTAAAAAAACTTTGAATTTTAATAAAAATCATTAATTAAGGCTCAAATAGTAGCAGTCTGAGAAATTTGCCAGCCAAAAACAACATTCCAAATGTTATTGTCTACAACACAAAACCTAAAAGCACTTGAAATGTACCAGTTAAGATAGAAACCATCATGTGCTGCTCATGATCTCACACTTGCCATCAAAGATGAGACCACTGATGTCATCACTTGTGATACAATCCCTAGGTGTGTTAAGTACATGGACCTATTAGGTGTACTTAAAAGACCCCTCACACACCAACCTGGTTGATATCATGCTTCATCATTTGGGACCCAACTGGGTGGCCGAGTGCCCCCCGGTTGTGCTACGACGCCTGATTACAGTGGAGCTGGTGGTGTGCGAATTTGTGATGTGTTGTGAATTATTTAAATTAAATATCTCCGAGAGTCCTTGCCTCTAGGCTTTATTATTGGTGGCTCAGGATATGGTTAAAAATATATGTGGTGCAACGATCAGGAGGTTATTACCTATAGTTAACTATGTGTTGTGGTCTACATGTTTCAGCCCATAAAAGAATGTATGGAAGGGCTTTCTTCAGGACCGGGTTAGTGAAACTAGTGAGTGGCAAAGGTGAGAACAATCACGTAAAAAAGTGAAGTACCTAGACACGCGCTAAGGTGTGTGGTCTGAGTGTCGGCGTACGTACTGACACTTGTCAAAAAACCTGTTGGGGAGAGAAAGGACAAGACAAGACACATAGATTATAGCAACATAAAATGCAATCTTAAAAGGTGCTGTAGTCATTGTCTTGGTGACTACCACAGCGATTGTTATGCTTCATCCAGAGAAAGTGGCGGCGCATGCATGCTGCGCCTTCAAATAAGTTGGTGCTGGCTTCAAGTGAAGCCTTGGTAAACACGGGGCGCGCTCGCCTAGGCAGATGATGGCCACATGTGAGTATGCGGTCAAATGTTGCGCTGTGCAAAGGTTTGTGGCATGCTTTGGGTCAGAGTAAGTGCAGGGCTCCAGCGTCCTTGGGAGTAGGCGAGTGAGGCCGCTACCTCCAATCAAGGTGATGTAAGGATTGGTTCCTGCACTGCAGCATCTGGTTGAGAAGAGGTCCGTAGCTGAGGACATCAGTTTAGGAACGTTTTTTGTTTTTTTAATTAAAATATTTGACAATTCATGAAGTACGCTAAACTTATGTATGCATGTATAGAATTTGTAGAGCACTGGAATCACCCCCGCAAGGGATATCTCGGCGCTGAAGAAGAAGAGTATGTCAGGTCGAAGCTCTTAATAACGGAACAGTTCTAGCTTTAGGAGTTTCCTTAAGAGAAGAAGAGTGGTGCACTACGTACCTCCACGGGCCAAGAGTTCCAGTGTTTCGGAGCCAAGTAAGCAAAAGTTCTGCCCCATATGAAGTTTTCTAATGCGAGGACAACAAGAAGCCCTTTACCTTCAGAACGCCGCAATCTGCCAGGAAGGTAGAGCCTAAGTTTTTCCACCATTCTTCCTCCATTAAGGGCCCGATGTAGGTCGGTCGGTAACTGCCGAAAATCAGTATTTTCGGCCGTTACCGACCGGTATACGTGATTTGGCATGTAGGGGCACAATTTTACAGAATCGGTAAATTTACCGATTCGGTAAATTTACCGATTCTGTAAAATACCGAATCGGTATTTTTACCGATTCGGTAAATCTCCGATGTAGGTGGGACTCTTTTGAATCCCAAAGGCCCTACAGATTCGGTATTTTACCACACAATCCTATTGTGTGGTAAAATACCGAATTCAGGTGTGCATGCACATGTGTGCATGCACACCAATCCATGTGACAGACAGACATGCCCTTAGGGCATGTCTGTGTGCCACATGGCGCACATGCCTATTTGTGGGGTGCCAGAGGGTGTCAAAGTGACACCCCCTGCACCCTTGCAAAAATCGGTATTTACCGATTCTTTAAAAAAAGAATCGGTATTTCCCATTGATTCCTATGGGCTTCAAAGCCCATAGGAATCAATGGGAAATACCGATTCTGTATTTACAGAATCGGTAAATACCGATTGTTACAGATTCGGTATTTCCACATCTGGATATACCTACATATCCACCCTTTAGATTTACCGATTTTTAATTACCGAATCGGTAAAATTCGGTAATTAAAAATCGGTAAATCTAATTTACCTACATCTGGCCCTAAGTGTCTTGTGGGCTAGCTAGGCAGCAGATGTTGACTTAATTCTCTGGTGGATGGGATGCCAGTGAAGCTTCTTCAACAATGGCGTAATGATTTGTTTATATGTGAGTGACAAGTATCAGCACACTCTAACTTAATGGTGCTCATATAGATGACATTGTAAGGATAAAACGTCCAGTCGGCCCTACGACCCACGGTGACAGTTCTGACAGGCAAGTAATAAGCAAGCAACTTCAAGGACCGCTCACTGGCGAGTCTCTGCTGCTGCCAGGCGCTGCAGCCTGTTTCCACCGATGGCTGTGTCCCCTTGGCAGCTGCCAGCCGCCTTGGCGTTTCCTGGGCTGCCACCGTGACGGGCGCGGTGACAGCGCCGCGGCCCCGATCTGCCGCTCCGCCGAAGGTGAAAGCACCGACCTTCAGGGAATGAAATGAAGTGCGAGATTAGCCGCGGGGACGCGCCATCCCCAGAGATTGATTTGCTGTCGCTGCTGATGTCTTCGGAAGTGGCGGCGGTGGTCGGGGGCGCTGCTTTCCATGGGTGGAGGGCACGGTGAAATTCTGTTGCGTGAGGCGGAAGAAAAAGGTAAATGTGCAACCACAAAAGTTCGAGATTCCGAGGGGAGCCTCCCTTTGAGGCATTTTGTGGGTTGTGTCAGAAGTGCCATAGCCCGGCAGCAAAGATGGCACATTCCCCACAGGCTATTCCCTCCGGCCGCCATTCGAGGGTAGCTTCCATGGGACCGCACCAACACACTGATTAGTGCATCTGCTCGTGGTGTATAGAGACAGCCCTGGCACTTCTCAGAAGAGCTGCATCTGCACCTTTGACGGAACAGTGGCAGCACTTATCAATAGATGTATAGTTGTACTGCGGCAGTCCGGTACTTTTCTCTTTTTGGGAGGGCGGGGAGGGGCGGGGGGGGAGGGGTACGGGTTGCATCTGTATCTTTGATGAACCAGTCACAGCACTTCCTATTAAACCTGATTATGTTGTAAAGAGGCAGTCCATGCACTTCACAGCAAAGCTGCCTCGGTACCTTTAATGGACCAGTACCAGTACTTCTTATTAAACCTGATTATGCTGTAAAGAGACACCACTGGCACTTTTCAGCAGGGCTGCGTCTGTAACTTTAATGGACCAGTACCAGCACTTCTTGTTAAATCTGCTTATGTTAAAAGAGGCAGCCCAGGCACTTCTCATCAGGGAGTTGTCTCAGTACCTTTAATGGAACAGTGCCAGCACTTATCATTAGGATTCCTCCGTTGTAATAAGACGGTCCTGACACTTCTCAGCAGGGACTGCCTCTGTACCTGTAATAGATAAGTGCCAGCACTTCTTATTGAACCTGATCATGTTGTACTGAGACAGTCCTGGCACTTCTCAGCAAAGCTGCATCTGTACCTGTAACGGAACAGTGCCTGCACTTATCAATAGAACCGCTGGGTTTTTACTGAGAGAACCCTAGCACTTCTCAACAGACATTGCACCTTTAATGGAACAGTGCCCCCCAGCACTTATCATTAGAACTGCTTTGTTGCACTGAAGCAATCATGGCCCTGTTCAGTAGGGCTGCCTCTGTACCTTTAATGGCCCAGCACTCCTTATTGGCCCTGTTTTAGTTGTAAATAGACAGCCCTGTGCCTTCTCAGCGTGGCACAGCACCGGAGCCTGAAGTGAGCAGGCACTGAATACCACCATTTTTTTCATTTGTATTATGCCAGTTTCAACAGCTGAGTACCAGCTTTTCTCAGTAGCAAACAGGTACTCCAGGTTAGTGATTACCCACGTTTCTTTATTGCCATTTAAAGCTCTGAACAGCACCAGCACTTGTGAATGGAGTTGCTTGTTGGACTGGGGCTGGCACTCCTCAGCCGGGTAGCACTGTACCTTTACTAGAGCGGTACCAGCACTTCTCAATATTAATAATCAGTCTGTCGGGGCACCTCTGAGATAGGCTTGCGCTATCTTTAATAAATCAATCAATTGATCAATTGGTGCTTACAGGGCCGGCGGTAGGCATGGGCAGCATGGGCGGCTGCCCAGGGCCCCGAGCTCAGCCCATCAACAGGAGGCCTCGCAAAAGTGTTTCCCTACCAGCCTCGCGCCTGTGGTGAGCACTGCGTGGCCCAGGGAAGGCCTGCCTCTCCTCTGGGCTTCGCAAGCATGTGTAAGAATAGGAGAAGAGGCCCCCCTCCCCTGTGCCTCGCAGCACTGGTTAATGGCTGTTAACCCCAGGGAGGGGGCCCCTTTTCTCCAGGGCCGTGCAGCCCACATGTAGTGCGAGGCCCATCTGCATTTGCAGTTTTGACCTGTAATTGGGGACAGGGTCGGGTTGTGAAGGCAAGCAGTGCTGAAAGGTGTGACAAGTGGGCCGGTTGTTAAAGGGCCTCAACTTCATTCCTGCCTCCCAGGCCATCACACTTCTGGCTTTTGTGTGCGGGGCGAAGGTGTTAAGTGTGGCAATCTGCCTTAATTGTGGCCAGGTGTTGCTCTAAGTGTTGTCATTCTCCCTCAGCCCCCCAAGTGTCTTGCCCCAGACCACTCCCCTGCCAGGCAATGGTGGGTGGGGGCAGGTGGGAGTATGCCGGGCCTTCACTGAGGGAGCAGGTTTTTGGCTATGGGCAATTGACACCTTAGCCTCCATCTTAGCTGCCAAGGTTTGAAATTGCTATGTGTGAATTTTTCATAATTCAGTGTCATTATGAGTGACATTTCAAAGATCATGAGTGACCCTTTCTAGTACGCAAAATCAAGCAACGATGACGAGGAAAACATATAAAATAACGTGGGACCCAGCCCAAACAGGGTGTGTGAAGACCCAACTGAGGCACGAAAACATCATGGACCTGCCTGGACATCTGTGTTGATGGGCAGGCCGGCAGAATCCTGTCTTCCAGCCTTTGGCGACTCATACTGGGTCCCCTGGCTCCACCCTTGAACTTAATGGTGCTGTTGTTTAGAGCATCAGTCTATCAAGGGCCTCTCTGCCACGTGGGACACAACCCTAACAAACACACTCCTCCGGTGCCTACAGTTGCCGGGCGGGCGGGCCACCAGAAAAACAGAATACAGATTGCCAGCCTATGTGGTAGGCCTGCCTCCCCGCTGGCAAACTCGGGGCCTCTGACATCACGTGAGTGACCTGGGCCAACTGGGAACGGGGACGGACCTATGTCAGAGAGGGCCCAACAACATGAACAGGTGTCATTTATATATACGTTCAATCAGATCAATCCACCTACGTCACTCTACAGAGTAACAACTTTAAAGTAACACCGGCAGGAACGACTGCAGCTACCTGATGTGATTGTGCGCTGCACTGGCACCATCACTGTCTATTACAAACACACACAGGCTCACAGTGCCTGGTACTTACGGTCTTGGAGTAAGCAACAATCGGTGTACAGAGTTCCCCAGGGAGAGCTAGAATTTATAGCTCA
The DNA here is from genome assembly GCF_964263255.1 of Lissotriton vulgaris. Taxonomy (NCBI): domain Eukaryota; kingdom Metazoa; phylum Chordata; class Amphibia; order Caudata; family Salamandridae; genus Lissotriton; species Lissotriton vulgaris. The sequence continues at coordinate 758,216,971 of NC_141695.1, read as the reverse complement.
ACCAGTACTCTCTCTCGCTCAATTAGACAAGGGGTGATGTGAGGGTCTAGAGTGCATGATGAAGACCCTTATTCCAGAATGTAAGGATACCTCACACAGGCTACCGGCAGGACCACAACTGTAGTCCCAGCCGATGACCTTCCAGCGTCATCATCGGTATCCTGCTCCTTCGGCAGGCTGGCGGTGCAATGCCCGTCGGGCAGCAATAGGAGCTGCACTTTGGCGGAGATCTTCTATTCTGGGCCAGCGGGTGTGTGTGTGTGAGGGGCCTAAGGGAGTGCAATCGTGAGCAGGGTGGTGTAGTTAAAAAAAAAGTCAGTAGAGTCCTGTTGGTGATTATTTTAATGGTCAGGCTCACTGCTTTGATTAAAAGTTACAGGGGTATAAAGGGGTGGTAAGCAATGGGACCAACCCTTATTCAACCCTTATAGTGAAAAAACGGTCGACATGTTTCACGCCCTAAGGGCGATTCATCAGGACCTATGTGCTCATAGAATTGCTCGGATCCTCTAAGTTAGGAGAACACCAGTATACGACCTGTAACAGTGTCGTACAGAAATGGTTCCACGCAGGGGACTTCCTGGGAACTGAAAGAACAATGAAAAGAAACAACAAAACAAAAAAAGAGACACAAATGACGGCACCGTTAATCTGACTTTAGATATATTTTGTTCGTGCCTATATTCAGAGTGTCAGAGCATGCGTGCCCGGTGGGTGACCCTGTCTAAGAAGTGACAGCGTATGGTGCTATTGTGGGAGAGAGAGGATAAAATTATAATTAATTTAGTGCGTGTAAGCGTCTCGCACTGTGTAATGCTGCCGTTCTGGCTCGCTATAACTTGCATGCTCGAAAAGAATGCCGCTATATCGGCCATGCAGCATGCGTGGTGGATCAGGTCATCACGTGGCATGATCAGTGTCAATCATACACCTCAGGGTAATCACGCGGCGTGTGACAACAGTTTTCAGAGGTAGTGGTCTCAAATTTTAAGCCATATACAGTAAAGTAGCCACACAGATCGAACCAAAAATCGTAGTTTGACACTCTGTTGAACAGTAACTTCAAACGCTGGTGCTTAGTTCTTATCAACCAGCGCGCATGGGGGGTGCATGTGTATCCGACTCCGATCGCAAGGGAGGCGGGGAAACCAGAAGCAAGTGCCCTTTAAAAACCCGGTAGCGTATGCGGGAAAATTTTACAGATCGGCGGTACACTTACCCTTGCTGTTTCCTTAAGGGAGCCTCACGAGCTGTCCAGGTGGGGCCAGCAGCGAGTGAGGAGATCCTGAGGGGAAATGAGAGCAGCCCGCGGGATATTTAAGTAGAGCCAACCGGGCTTCCGTGATCAGAGATTTGAGGGAGACTGCGTGCAAAGACAGCTCGCGAGCGGTATTACGGCCCAACACCTTACCTCAAAAGTCGCTGCAGGCAGGCTTCTCTGCACCTACCCCTCCCACAGGAAACTCGATAACTAGACAGCCGGCATGATAGTCAGGCAATGTCCGGGTTAGATAAGGGAAACGTGCGCGCGCTGCGAGGGTGTGTTCGTCAAGTTGCTAGGTGACTGCACGCAAGGGTAAACAGAGAGGAGGGGTTTGCTTAGGGACGGCGCAGGCCGGGCATAATAAAGCGGGCGCCATCTTGGAGTGGACTGAGATGTCTTAGTAAGGCATACACTGGCCTGTGAAAGTGGACAACAGGTCCAGAATCATGACTATCTGGCGAGTGTCGTCCAGGGCACCCCATCGTTTAATCCCAATGTTTCGCACTGCAATCAGTGTATCCATCTCTGTTCATGTTTAAAAAGTGCTCGTTGGTTGAGATGTGGTAGGGACTCGATAACAGTCCATCGAATGCTTTCTGGAGGGTGGTTCTTATCCTTGCAGTGGTCATAAAGTCTGGTGTGTGTTTTACGACATCGAATGTTGCTGTTATGCTCCATAATCCTTTGCTTTACGGGGCGCATAGTCATCCCGATATATAACAATTCACAAGGGCAGATCAAAACGTAAATACACCTAGAGCTGTTACAGTTCGTGTGTTTGCTAAAGGTCCACGTGAAATTGTTATTAAGTACAATGGTCTTGCCCTGGATGGTCTGTGGGCATACGACGCAAGTACCACATCGATAATGTCCAGTTACTGGAGGCAGGTCCCAGAGTGTGTTGACAGTTTGGATGCAGGTTTTCTTGGGACGGGTATGGATAAGGGTGTCTTTAAGGTTTGCCGTCCTTTTAAAAGCAAAACGTGGGCGTGGTAACTCCATCCCTGCGGAGTTGAGAATGCCCCAGTGTGTGTTGACAGTTTTTTTGATAAATGAAGAATTTCTGGTAAATGAGGTAACACAGGTAATCTTGTCGTCCGGTACCTTGGGATGCACCTCAAGCAAAGCCTCTCTGTTATTATTGAGGGCTCTTTTGGTTGAATCTTTCAGAAGGCGGGTGGGATACCCACGTTCCAGGAGTTTGGTTTGTAGGGAGCGTGCTTGTCGTTTGTAGTCATTGGTAGAACTGCAATTTCTCCGGAGGCGGAGAAATTGACCGAATGGTAGATTGTCCCTCAGGGATCTCGTATGGTGACTATTGTAAGGCAACAGGCTGTTCCTGTCAGTCTCCTTTTTGTAAAGAGTAGTGCTGATTGTGGTGGGTTCCAGTACTATGGTGAGGTCCAAATAAGGGATGGATTCACTCGAAATGGTGCCCGTGAACTTAAGAAACGGGTCTTGTTGGTTTATCCAAGTGCAGAACGCCTCACAGGTCATCCGGTCCCCCTTCCAAAACACCAAAATATCGTCAATGTATCGACGCCAGCACGTGAGATTCTCACGGAATGGATTGTGTTCTGGGGGGTATATGCATCTTTCCTCAAACGATGCCATGTAGATGCACGCCAGGCTCGGCGCAAAGGTCGAGCCCATAGATGTTCCGCGTATCTGGTGGTACAAGTTCGACTCGTATTTGAAAAAGTTTTCGGTAAGTGCGATATGTGCCAATTCCATAATGAAGGAAACTGGGGTGGGGGACATCCACTCCTCTTGTCGGAGGACTGATTCCACCGATTTGAGCGTTGCCTGTTGGGGTATATTCGTGTACAACGCTTCCACGTCGAGTGTTAGGAGCAAATCGATGTCCTCTCTGCCATCCATGTCGTTGATAAGACGAAGCACATCTCTAGTGTCCTGTAGGTAAGACGGAATGAGTTTGACTAGAGGTTGCAGGAAAGCATCACAGAATTGAGAGAGGGGTTCTAAAATAGAACCGATGCCAGACACGATGGGTCTTCCTGGGACTGGGGTGATGCCCTTGTGTATTTTGGGCAGAATGTAGAAGTATGGTATGACAGGGTCCGTTGTTACCAGAAATTCTGCCTCTTTTTTACTCAGCCAACCGTTGGTCTCTGCTTCAATCACCAGGGACATCACGGTAGTCGTCAGTCGGTTAGTTGGATCCTCTATCAATAATCTGTAATGGTTTGAATTTGACAGTTGACGTCTGCATTCCAGATCGTAATCGTCGTAGTCAAGAATGACAGTGGCTCCCCCCTTGTCAGCTTGCTTGATGACAATTGCTTGATGACAATGGAGGTATCCTTACCAAGCGAGGAAGCTGCCTGTCTCTCAGCATTGGATAAATTGTTGAATGGTTTAGTTGATGGTACGTTCCTCATGGTTCTCAGAACTGCTCTTTCAAATGTCAGGACCTCTGGGGGGACCATCCCATCAGTAAGACCCATCGTGTCTGGCATCGGTTCTATTTTAGAACCCCTCTCTCAATTCTGTGATGCTTTCCTGCAACCTCTAGTCAAACTCATTCCGTCTTACCTACAGGACACTAGAGATGTGCTTCGTCTTATCAACGACATGGATGGCAGAGAGGACATCGATTTGCTCCTAACACTCGACGTGGAAGCGTTGTACACGAATATACCCCAACAGGCAACGCTCGAATCGGTGGAATCAGTCCTCCGACAAGAGGAGTGGATGTCCCCCACCCCAGTTTCCTTCATTATGGAATTGGCACATATCGCACTTACCGAAAACTTTTTCAAATACGAGTCGAACTTGTACCACCAGATACGCGGGACATCTATGGGCTCGACCTTTGCGCCGAGCCTGGCGTGCATCTACATGGCATCGTTTGAGGAAAGATGCATATACCCCCCAGAACACAATCCGTTCCGTGAGAATCTCACGTGCTGGCGTCGATACATTGACGATATTTTGGTGTTTTGGAAGGGGGACCGGATGACCTGTGAGGCGTTCTGCACTTGGATAAACCAACAAGACCCGTTTCTTAAGTTCACGGGCACCATTTCGAGTGAATCCATCCCTTATTTGGACCTCACCATAGTACTGGAACCCACCACAATCAGCACTACTCTTTACAAAAAGGAGACTGACAGGAACAGCCTGTTGCCTTACAATAGTCACCATACGAGATCCCTGAGGGACAATCTACCATTCGGTCAATTTCTCCGCCTCCGGAGAAATTGCAGTTCTACCAATGACTACAAACGACAAGCACGCTCCCTACAAACCAAACTCCTGGAACGTGGGTATCCCACCCGCCTTCTGAAAGATTCTACCAAAAGAGCCCTCAATAATAACAGAGAGGCTTTGCTTGAGGTGCATCCCAAGGTACCGGACGACAAGATTACCTGTGTTACCTCATTTACCAGAAATTCTTCATTTATCAAAAAAACTGTCAACACACACTGGGGCATTCTCAACTCCACAGGGATGGAGTTACCACGCCCACGTTTTGCTTTTAAAAGGACGGCAAACCTTAAAGACACCCTTATCCATACCCGTCCCAAGAAAACCTGCATCCAAACTGTCAACACACTCTGGGACCTGCCTCCAGTAACTGGACATTATCGATGTGGTACTTGCGTCGTATGCCCACAGACCATCCAGGGCAAGACCATTGTACTTAATAACAATTTCACGTGGACCTTTAGCAAACACACGAACTGTAACAGCTCTAGGTGTATTTACGTTTTGATCTGCCCTTGTGAATTGTTATATATCGGGATGACTATGCGCCCCGTAAAGCAAAGGATTATGGAGCATAACAGCAACATTCGATGTCGTAAAACACACACCAGACTTTATGACCACTGCAAGGATAAGAACCACCCTCCAGAAAGCATTCGATGGACTGTTATCGAGTCCCTACCACATCTCAACCAACGAGCACTTTTTAAACATGAACAGAGATGGATACACCGATTGCAGTGCGAAACATTGGGATTAAACGATGGGGTGCCCTGGACGACACTCGCCAGATAGTCATGATTCTGGACCTGTTGTCCACTTTCACAGGCCAGTGTATGCCTTACTAAGACATCTCAGTCCACTCCAAGATGGCGCCCGCTTTATTATGCCCGGCCTGCGCCGTCCCTAAGCAAACCCCTCCTCTCTGTTTACCCTTGCGTGCAGTCACCTAGCAACTTGACGAACACACCCTCGCAGCGCGCGCACGTTTCCCTTATCTAACCCGGACATTGCCTGACTATCATGCCGGCTGTCTAGTTATCGAGTTTCCTGTGGGAGGGGTAGGTGCAGAGAAGCCTGCCTGCAGCGACTTTTGAGGTAAGGTGTTGGGCCGTAATACCGCTCGCGAGCTGTCTTTGCACGCAGTCTCCCTCAAATCTCTGATCACGGAAGCCCGTTTGGCTCTACTTAAATATCCCGCGGGCTGCTCTCATTTCCCCTCAGGATCTCCTCACTCGCTGCTGGCCCCACCTGGACAGCTCGTGAGGCTCCCTTAAGGAAACAGCAAGGGTAAGTGTACCGCCGATCTGTAAAATTTTCCCGCATACGCTACCGGGTTTTTAAAGGGCACTTGCTTCTGGTTTCCCCGCCTCCCTTGCGATCGGAGTCGGATACACATGCACCCCCCATGCGCGCTGGTTGATAAGAACTAAGCACCAGCGTTTGAAGTTACTGTTCAACAGAGTGTCAAACTACGATTTTTGGTTCGATCTGTGTGGCTACTTTACTGTATATGGCTTAAAATTTGAGACCACTACCTCTGAAAACTGTTGTCACACGCCGCGTGATTACCCTGAGGTGTATGATTGACACTGATCATGCCACGTGATGACCTGATCCACCACGCATGCTGCATGGCCGATATAGCGGCATTCTTTTCGAGCATGCAAGTTATAGCGAGCCAGAACGGCAGCATTACACAGTGCGAGACGCTTACACGCACTAAATTAATTATAATTTTATCCTCTCTCTCCCACAATAGCACCATACGCTGTCACTTCTTAGACAGGGTCACCCACCGGGCACGCATGCTCTGACACTCTGAATATAGGCACGAACAAAATATATCTAAAGTCAGATTAACGGTGCCGTCATTTGTGTCTCTTTTTTTGTTTTGTTGTTTCTTTTCATTGTTCTTTCAGTTCCCAGGAAGTCCCCTGCGTGGAACCATTTCTGTACGACACTGTTACAGGTCGTATACTGGTGTTCTCCTAACTTAGAGGATCCGAGCAATTCTATGAGCACATAGGTCCTGATGAATCGCCCTTAGGGCGTGAAACATGTCGACCGTTTTTTCACTATAAGGGTTGAATAAGGGTTGGTCCCATTGCTTACCACCCCTTTATACCCCTGTAACTTTTAATCAAAGCAGTGAGCCTGACCATTAAAATAATCACCAACAGGACTCTACTGACTTTTTTTTTAACTACACCACCCTGCTCACGATTGCACTCCCTTAGGCCCCTCACACACACACACCCGCTGGCCCAGAATAGAAGATCTCCGCCAAAGTGCAGCTCCTATTGCTGCCCGACGGGCATTGCACCGCCAGCCTGCCGAAGGAGCAGGATACCGATGATGACGCTGGACGGTCATCGGCTCGGACTACAGTTGTGGTCCTGCCGGTAGCCTGTGTGAGGTATCCTTACATTCTGGAATAAGGGTCTTCATCATGCACTCTAGACCCTCACATCACCCCTTGTCTAATTGAGCGAGAGAGAGTACTGGTTGAGCTATAAATTCTAGCTCTCCCTGGGGAACTCTGTACACCGATTGTTGCTTACTGCGTTCTAGGACAAGTACTATTGGACCCCACTAAAAATCGTCCTCCCTTATTCCCCTTTTTTTGATATCACTTACGGTCTTGGGCCACGGCCGTAGATGAGTCTGAGTCAGTACGGAGTCCGACTGTGGCGCATGCAGGCAGTGACTCTGGTCTGCTTAGTGTACATCTGAAGGGCGTCGCTTCGCTATTTCAAGGCATTACTACACACCTATTCTTGAATTACTTTAACAGCAGGCACTTGCTCACTTTGTGAAAGGAGAGGAGCGGCAATTCAGCATGGGGCGCCTCGTGGCCACAGCGACTTCCGCCGCAAATGTCATCTGCTCAGGCATACTTCAGTGACTCCACTAGGGCGGAGGAGCGTCACCCCACTGCTTTCTCGCAGAGCGAGAAGCAGAAATATAAAATGCAAAAACTACCATTTTATGTTTCTGCTACTCGCAATGCGAGAAAGCAGAAGTGTTTGGTTGGGGGCAGGCGGGTCTGCTTTAGGGCAGGGGAGGTGCCTTGCCACCTGCTAAGGGCCCTGCCTGTTTGGTCGGCCCTCCGGGACCGACCTAACCAGTCATGCACACTCTGGCCTTTCTCCATGTAGGCACCAATGCACCCTACATGGAGAAAACGGCCTCCCCATAGGCGCCTGGCTGGTCGGCGTCCCAACCAATCACAATGCTGCCATTGGGGAGGGAGGCTGCCTGCTTCCTGTTCCTGCCAGAGGCAGGAAAGAAAGAGCAGGTCAGGAACAGAGATGACACGAGACCTGGGAAGGTAAGTTTATTTAATTTAATTTTTTAAATAACCCCTGCGAGACCTGCCACCCGCGAGTCATGCTAGCCGCGACTGGATTTTACATGCAAATTAGAGGGGCCTCCCATCTTCCCTTTCGCCCGGGGCCCCAGAAGTTCTAGGACCGGCCCTGGGTGCTTAGATAGTGCAGCTATTTACCAGAGAGTGTATGCAGGCACTGAGAGTGCTGCTGCTGAGGGCTCAGGTGAACGTTCAGGGCTTGAGCCGTTTTGTGAATTCCAGCAGAGAAGATGTAGTCGCAGGTGGAGTGGGAGGTTCTTCCAGGCCTTAACAGCGAAGTAAAAGTAGTAGTGTCCTCCACTGTTACTCCGGCCTATGCGGGGGGTGTGGGCGAGACAGGAATGTAGGTGTCTAGAGGGAAGGTGGAAGTTCATTCGGTGGTTGATGTATGGTGGCCCATGGTGGTGGAGGGAGGTCTTTGGCGGTGTGGATCAACATCTTGAACTGGCATCTCTTCTGCATGGTGTGCTTCTTGAGGTAGGGTGTGGTGTAGGTTTGGGGTGGTCTCAAATGAGTGTGGCCGCTGCGTTTTGTATTGTTTGCAGTCTTCTGAGAGGAGGTGTGAGGTGATTCCTATGTCGAGTGTGTTGCCATAATCCAGTTGGCTGGTGACCAGGGCTTGCGTGACGGGGCTTCTGGTGTCCATGGGGAGCCACTTGACCAAACCAGTGCCACCTCTTCTCAGAAAACTGCTCTTGTTCTAATTAGACAGTCTTAGCACTTCTCAGCGGGCCTGCTGCCATTCCTATAACAAACCAGTGCCTGCACTTCAAAGTTGGCTGTCTCTGTACATTTAAAGGAAGAGTATCTGCACTTCTCAAAGGAACAGCTCTGTGGTAATGAGACAACCCAGGCACTTCTCAGCAGGACTGTACTCATTATACATTTATTGGAACAGCACCTGCACTTCATAGTTCTCACTGCACTTGACGGTGTCGTAATGAGTTAGACATGCCACATCACAACAGGCCTGTCCCCACTCTACCTTTAACAGACCAGTTTATTTATTTCTCAGTGGCACCGGGGGGGTGCTGGCGGGAATGCTGCTGTGCTTTTGTTACAAGGGGCCTATTTTGCAGCATTGCTGCATAACCAGCCTCCCACCGGTACAAAACCAGCCCTCACCCTTCCGGTCCAACGGGAAAAACCCTAGTGCCCGCTACGGCCAGTCCGGCCCTGGAGACAAACCTGGCACTTCTTGGCAGCCTGTCCCTGTTGTGCCTTTAATGGACCAAATCCTACACTTCTCAGCAGTCCTTTAACGGACCAGATCCCGCACTCCTCAGCGGATCCGCCATCATACACTGGTTGGAACAGCAGGAGCACTTAGGCGGGCCCTCAGGCCAGCGAGGTTGCACCTCAGACTCTGGTTCTAATGAAAGTGGCCCCTGTGGGACTGGTGGATGCGATGAGAGGGGCTGGGTACACAGAAAATAATAAGGCGTATGTAAATTAGCTTCTAATTAGTAATTGTCCTTAAAAGCATTCACCTGTTAGTGTCGGAAGTGCTCTACTGTGAGCTTTTTTTGTTGTTATAGGTTTATATAGCGCAAACTTGAACCAAAGGTATCAGACAGTGGCGGCCAGCATGGCTCACGGGTGGGGGTGGGGTGCGGGGATCACATGGGGGGGATAAAAAAACGTTTCTTGAAGCCGGGTCCCGTATCCCTGCTCTCCTGTCTCTGACTCTAGGAAAGGGAAGCAGGAAGCCAGGCTCCCACCTCTAAGCCAATCACAATGCTGCAATGCAGCATTGTGATTGGTCTGAGTGCAGTGACACGGCGCTCAGCCAGGGGCTGGAGGGATGGGCATGTTCTCCATGCAGGCTGTAATGCAGCCTGCATGGAGAATGGGGAACGTGCGCATGACTGGTTTGAGTGTCCCCCGAGGGACGACCCAACAGTCCTTGCACACTTAGGAGTGGGCAAACCACTCCTTCACTGCGCTGAGAGCAGAGCAGCCCCGTCCGCCCGCAAAGCAGCAGGACATGAAGTATTCCATGATGATAACTCGAAGTTATTTTCATTTTATGTTTCTACTTGGCACTGCTTAAAATCAATGGGGAGGAGCCACCACTGGATCAGAGCACATTACTTGGGCACCAGTCGCATTACAGACATACACATTCATTTTTTAGGCGCGGGGAGAATAAGTTCAAGAATCACAGGATGTTTGCGCCTCCGCCAGACTCGCACCTGGTTCCCCAGCTTTAAAGTCGGCCGCTCTGATTGGTTGGCGAAGGGACTGGGTAGTCTGGGCGACGCTTGTTTTTAAGAAGAAAAGGGAGTGGGAAGATCTTGTGACAGAAATGGAAGTCGGGACGCTGATGGCCGGAGCTTGAAGAAGTAAATTGTCTTGTCCATCGGGGAGTAGAAGCCGTGGCAGTAGGAGACGTTGGCATGGACGTCAGCCCCCCATCCTCCCCCCGCGGGGACCACGGGCCCATCAATCACACCTGAGCTGCTCCAGCCGCCGCCTGACAGGGTGCCAATCACGCCGGAGCCCGCGCGCCATCTGAATAATGACATTGCCAGCTGCTATTAGCAGGAGCCCGGAATGGAACTTTGATGGGGTGGAAGGAGGGGGTCTCTTGACAACTTGATCATATGTCGGAACTGCTGGAGGGGCGTGGCCCGGCTGACGTGCCCTCAGCGAGACAGCTCGCCACTTGTGCCCGGGTAAAGAGTGAAGTTTTCAGCGCGCCGTCCGTTAATAATGAGATGCAGATGGGTGGAATCCGTCTCGTGAGCCTGTCATTATGAAATATTATTCCCATAATTACGCGGCTCGTGGTTCTGAAGCATCTGTCGCCTGCCGCTGGAAGTTAAGATTAAAATAAAGCAGTTTTATGAAGTGCCTAGCCCACACCTTCGCCCGCGGCCCTCCCTCGCCATGAGGCTGGCCTCTCACCTCGCGAAGACTTCCAGGCGCATCTTTCAATCTCTGAGTGAAGCATGGGTGTGCGAGGTGGCACTGCACACCCTGCCACCTCTCAGGCATCACTTCTTTAATGTGTCAGTCATTGTACAAAGCACTTCCCAGGAATGAAAAGCCATGTCGGGCATAGTATGGCACCCTGCTGGGTGTCGGGGCGAAGGGAGCTGGCAGGAGGTATCTTGGCCAAAGGCCACAACGTACAGCTAGGGGCTGCAAGACGTGGCAAAAGTGTTTACCTGTGCGCCCTATGCGCCGTGGGGCGGGGAGGGGTGCAAAATGTGCTCAAAGCCACACCCTTTCACCCTCAGGGCGATACTCATCAGCATTGATGCCAGGGGAGGGGATTGCATTTCAAAACTAAAGAAATCTCCTGGAAAACTGTAGATGAGGTTATGGTTGGTTTACACATGATGGCATTCTACAACAATATAACATTCTACTAAAGATGTCAGTAAAATGAAGATAGTGATTATAATCCCAATCCATTGAAACTCCCCAGTTATGGTAAACCATAGAACCTAGCATCCCCCTTCCCCCCCTACACACACACACTTCGCTGTTCAATTTGTGAAGCCGTAGCACACTCATAAGAACCACCTGTTACTCCAAGAGGGAGGGACAGACTTGAATCGGCCATCGAGAAGAGAGGAGTTTGTAGAGCTTTGCGAAATGCAAGATGGTTATCAACCAGGACGGTGTAGACTCGTGACCTGATACATGACATCACAAATAACAATTGATGACATCACATCGGAGAACACGCTTATTCAGCGATTGGATGTCTCCACATTTGATGCAGCAGTACCAAGTGTCCTTATTACACATCCCCGCACGGGTTAGGAAAGAACAGCTGTGCGGTTCCACCCACGTCATACATATCCTTACAAACATTAAATGCCTATGTAAATCTGAATACCCCTGCCAGCCACTAGACAACTTCCTAAAGGGATTCCATACTGAAGAAAGGCTGCTGCAGGCGCACTCAACTAACACATACCTTTGCAGACATTAATTGCAAAAGAGCCTGCAGTGTCATTGTTAGCAAGGGAATGTACTGTCAGTCTCAATTTTTTAAAATAAGTCTGTCATAGTTAAGCTCACAGACAATATACATTGTTTAATACATTAGGCACATTTGCAAGCCTTCAGTACCACTGTCAACGCCCTCGCTCGGATTATATACAGGAAAGAAGGCAGAAGTTTCTGCGCCATATAACCAATTTGAAAGAACGTGGAAGTGTTGGCATCTTTGGCGATGTGACATGATGCTACTGGTAAAGTCCTGTACTAGATCCCCAAGCATGTCCTTTTATCTCTGATGCCATCTATGAGGTCAGAGTCAGTTCTTTTGGCGTGGGGAGGCAATACAGGTTTCTAATTGTAAGTGGATTTTAGCTCTTGGATCCTAAAAAAAATTACTTTTCCCCAACTGAAGTCTTTAGGGGCATTCTTACGTTTTCATAACATGCTACTTTGCAATCCTGTTTGCTAGCCTCAACATTGCTGTAATAGGAAAATGTCGTTATATATCATATATACATATGCACATTTAGCTGTATATACATATATGTGTAAATATGTAACTGCATTTTGTAAATATATATAACTATTTTTATAATTAGACACATGTGCAGAGTGTAATTATGCTATTAATTACCATTGTTGAGTGTGGCGAGGTACCACGACTCACAAAAGGCACATATTTAACATCTTTCACCCTGGTTTTGGTTGTATAACTTTTGTTAAAACAAATATACATGAAAAATGACATGGCATAAACCTTATATGCAGATACGCTGAGTATAAGTTGCTATTCATTAACATTGTTGGGGGTGTAGGGACATCATAACTGACTCGAGGCTTCCTATATCTGTGGTGCTTATGGCTGGATCGTCCCTAAATCGGGAACTTGCCTAATATATTCAGCTACAGTGCGAGTGCCAATTTTCGTGCAGTACTGTGCAGGGGCAAAAAGTTAAGAGACGCAAAAAAATGTACGTTTTCCCATTTTCACTCTAATGTAAAATATTCTTCACAACTACAGCAAATACACTCAGAATGCTTAGTAGTTTTTGAGCTATTAAAGCTTGAATAAGTACCAAGCGAGCTTGAAAATGTTTGTATGCCTTGGCCATTCTGGTAAATAGGTTTGATATCTTTTTTTTGGTTTTAGGAATGTGAGTGGCTGATTAAAGTGTTGAAACTTTTTTCACCATTTTAAGAGCACAATGTTTGTCAAAATCGCCATTTCATCCATCATGAGACTCGGGTAGACACATTCAGAAAGGAGGGCGGTCTCCTTGCTTCTTCTGGGATGATCGGCTATTTGATAGTTCTCAAGGAGATTTTTACTCCAAATATGTAGACAGTTGGGAGAGCACTACCCTTTCAGATATTTTAGCCAGGAAGGATAATAAAGTGACAGCCCTATAACTGTCTACCACTTTGGTAGCCAGGGTTTCTTTGTTTAGAAAGGAAAGTAAATCATATTGTAGACAGTGCCTGTGTAACATATGGGTAATAGTCACTGTTAATCGTTTCAAGATGATAGTGGATCAAATATCATTGTGTGATCCACAGTTCGTCAGAATAAACGAATCAGTTATTTAGAACAGTGTGTATGGAGTGAAGCTTAACATCTGTGACTTATTATGGGCAAAATAAAATTATCAAGTCCAACAAATCCAGCTGTCTTGGCCATTTGAGATTGCTGAATTGTGAAATAAATATTATAATAAATATTTTGCATTTTCGTAATGAAGAAGAGCCTAAGGCATCAGAAAACTTGTGGGATAGGTTATTTCTATTTGTAGATGGGTGAATGAAACTTTTGACTATCTCAAACAGTTTTTACAAGAGTTCGGTGCAGAACGTATGGCCCTCTTGAAGACATTTTATAGTTTCTTCCTCATTTGCATTCCTGCATACTCACAGCCACATATTCCTTTTTCATTGCATGGTCAAACCTGCCGTTTTGTTTTTTATGATTTGTAAAAGTACACACTTGCACTTAGTTGATGTCTTATAGGGCTAGCTCAGTATTTCTACCAAAGATGGATAGCACTCATCCACATTGTCAGCCATTTTGGCACTACTTGTTAGGCTCTCTAGTTTAGAACAGAGACTCTCTTGTGCACGCTGGTGTGGGGCAAGGCACATGGATGCCCTTGTTCTGTTTCGGCACATTAGTGTCAAAAGGGACTATTAATGGTCTGACCCGTAACTGTATGGTTTGAGGCGATTGCCAAAGTCTGAGGAAGTTAATATGAGATGCACTGTGTAACCTTTGCAATGAGTGGGAGATGATACTTCTAATTGGTTACGATCAAATGAAAAAAAGTTAATTTATAAACTCTTCATCGTCTGATTAGACAAATCATATGCATGCAAATTGAAGTCAACAAGCAAGATCCACTTAGTTGCCTGGATACTAGCCTGACCTGCAGTATCTGAGATGTAGGACTGCCCACAACAATATTTACTCTTCGAGCACTTCCTGATGAAATGAGCTTATGTCCCACAGCTCGCCCCTTTGTTACCTTTAGTGGGGTACTAACACAGCCCTACTGATACCCTACCCAAATCTGATCCTAATATTTAGTAAGAACTATACAACTGGTTTCAAATGTTAATGTTTCTAGATAAAACCTCTCCTGGCAATGTCTCTTGCACCTTAAATGTCTTTGTTATGTTCTAGTTTGGGTTAATGCACATCACAATTGTCTTTGAAGCATTGCTTTGTGGGGGACGACATGTATAAGCAGTAACAAGCTTATTTAGATAATTGGCAGCGCCTTTGTTTAATAGTGTATAATTATGGAGCAGAGAACTTCACTCCCTGCCTAATCTAATGCCGCCCCTTAAAGAACTCCCCACAAAGAATGTAAATATAGATTGAGAGTTCTGGCAACAAAACAAATTCTAATCTGACCTCTCTTCCAATTCTTATGTTTCTTATTTGATCGTGTGCCAATATGGTTCTTGTGCTATTGTCAGCCTAGAGATGTAGTTAGCGGCTCAACGGTTGCCCATTCCTTTGCATTTGTTGGCGTGCTGGTCCGCCGGCTGAACCTAAAGTAAATTTACGATCAATGACTACTAAATATAGGGGACAAACATTTACAGCCACAAGCTGTACGCTCCTCTGTAGTGACACAAGAAGGGATACAGATAGTCTCTGTGCTTGATAGATGGCTGCATAGGGGTTTAAGACAATGTCCTTAATATTATCCTGCTATAAGGTGTGGATTCTAAAACGTAAACATAGAGGTAGGAGGCTTTCAGAACTTTCAAGGTGGAACCAAATGAATGGGTTCGGCCCTCACATGTGCAACATTGTTCTGTTTTTTTTTTGTTGTTGAATATCCTTTAGGTCAAATTTACACTCTTTGTGTGTGGTCCAGAACACTTTTTAGGACGTCAAAGGGAGGTATGGTTATGTACCCACCTCTCTTTCCATCTATCACCTGTAACATCCGCGCTGGTGATGTCGAATGGGCGTGTGCTGCCTGGTCAGAGCTTCAACCTGCGCCCTCCCCCATTGTGCAGCGTCACCACTCGAGGCTGGAAAAGGGGAATGGGAGCAGCTGGGCTTCAAGGCACTGTGGAAGAACAGCAAGCTGAGGTGCGAGGGCAGGACACCAGCAGGTTCTTGCATGAGCAGCAAGTATGCCACAGATGAGAAGAGATACATTCATATTGGAGACCAAGCATCCCCGTGACGGCAACTCAAACTGAGGAATGCGCTGACGCATAACATTGTGTTATCTTGCCCGAATTCAGCTGGACTTATTTTACGATCCTCAGAAGCATGAACCTTTCATCAGACCTACCCCTGTTCGCTGCAGGTTACTCATGGCTTCCTGTGAACCCTCTGTTCTCTCTAACCAATGGTGGCGCGCGATCATGTCAGCTCCGGGGTGAAGCCTGCTGGTCGCCCGTCAGCGGATACAGATGTTATGCAGAGGACAGGTGTTCCTTCAGGTGTCTCCTTGCTCATAGGCACCCCGCCGGGCCCAGCCCTGCCTGTCACCACAGCGAGCTGACCGCAGTTAGAGCACGGGTCCCCGGGGGCACCTGTCAGCCCGCTCAGGAGCAGGACTGAAGGTTAGAGGGGCGGCAGGACACCAGCTGGCATCATTTGCGCCTCCCTGGAAACCATGCGAAGGTGCCTGGCGCTTTTGATGTTATTTGATGTTTGACTCGCGACCCTACCGTGGCTCTCTCCTGAGCATGGAAATAGACTTGATACAGGAGAAGTTCGGCTTCATTCTCATGGGACTCGTTTGTGAATGTGATCAAGGTGTGCTGTGCATTAAATCCTATTGCCTGCCTTTGAAGTCTTCCACTATCAAAGTGTCGTTTACGCTGTACTGTCCCCTGTCAGTGACATCCCTCGAAATAAATAAGTGTGTCAAAGGTAGACTGCAACAGACGGCCGCTGGGTCAGCGATACACAGGGGTGCCAAGTGACGGAATCAAGGAAACATGGCGACACTGGGACAGAGAGCGCAAAAGAGCACATGGTCTGGGAGATATGGGAAATGAAATGTAATGTGTTTTTTTGTTTAGCATATGTTCACCTATTATATGCTCTATTGGCGTGTTGGTGCAGAGGGGGTGGCCTTGCCCATGGGGCTTGTGGCCCATTGGAAGAATACCCACAGACATGCCCAGGCCAATGAGTGAGTCCACCATAGAATAAGTGCAGGGCTTTCCCCGTGGATGCGGGTCTATAGAGGGTGTAGGTCTTGAGCTGAGACGCCCCGTGTGCTTGTCTCTGCGGGATGCATCCCAGTGTGGTTGAGGGTCTTCTGACTCCCCTACCTAACCCGAGTCAGCTTGGAGTATTGCTCAGTGCTAGGGGTCTCAGGGAACCCTGGACTGCATGGGTTGGTGACTGCCTTTGGTTTGTGTTGGTGAGGGATCATGCCACTGAAGGACACACCTGATTGTTTCTTTAGATATGTGAGCAGATATGTTGTCTTGCTCAGTTAGGAATCTCAAATTCTTCCTTTTATCTGGAGTGTCCTTGCTGAACCTGGTCCTCGGTTCCCTTGTTTTTCTGTACCTGTGTTCGCTCTGTAATTCCAGAGGCCTGGTTCATAGTCCCTCATCCCTGTTGGAAAGTGTTTGGGTGACGAAGGGCGAACAGTCAGTCCTGTAGGAGGGAGGCAAGGCATGCTTGATAGTCAAACATTGGCAGTTCTAGAATCCTCGCTGTCAGTCTCTGGGTGATTACTGCAAACTGTAGAAGAGGCACAGCATAAGACTGTAGCCTCTGTCCCTCACCTAGGGCATCTGTAGTATTGCTATCCACACCCTACTCCCCACTAACGCTTCAACTCAGAAGCGAGACACTGAGAAAGGGGAAGACTGGGCCTGGAAACACTGCAAATGGGATGCACTCTTAAGGGCGACAATGTGACTTAGGCAAATATAGTGAAACTCAGGGACACTGGAAACACGGACCCTGTGGCCCTAAAGTTCTGGGACATTGGAAATGCAACACTGAACATCTGTAATCAAATTCATAAGGAGGGGACCGTCGAGCAAGGACAACCAACGTCAAACTTAAGACTGAAAACACTTCTGAGGTTAGAGATAAAAACATCGGCCAAAACGTATTACACAATTCACAAACATCAGATAGTAATTTACTAAATTCTTTCAGCACATAATAAACTCAGAAAAAATCAGAATATTTTCAATATTCACTAGACAGAGAAATTCCTATCCATCCATTTGGTAGACACATGGTTGGCACAGGAACAGGTCATCTCTGCTAACCCTGGGCGTAGTGGGCGTAGTGGGGCTTCGCGGAGCTACGTGAAGTGGGCGAGAAACTACGCCCACCTCCGCACTCCGCGTAGCCCCACGACGCACCGCAGGCCTCCCTCCCGCCCTCCCTAAATACTTTAAATTAAACGTGTAAAAGAATTAAAAGGCACTTAACCTTGCCCCCCGCTGCCCGCCGCGTCCCCGGGGCTCGCTCTCTTCATTGCAGCCGTCTTGTGTACTAATGCGCATTTCTCACGGAGAAATGCGCATGCGCGGCCGCCCGCGCATGCGCATTAGTACACAAGACGGCAGCCATGAAGAGAGCGACCCCCGGGGACGCCGGGGGCAGCGGCGGGCAAGGTAAGTGCCTTTTAATTCTTTTACACATTTAATTTAAAGTATTTAGGGAGGGCGGGAGGGAGGCGGGTGGCGGCCAGCTACGCTCCGTCTGCGGAGCGTGCGTAGTGCCGCCTGGCTACGCCCGCTACGCAAAATGCGTAGAAGCCGGCACTACGCACACTCCGTGCACGGAGCGTAGGTAGCTGCCCGCCCACCCTTAATCTCTGCATGAACAAATCCCACCGAACATGAAAAAATGAAAGGTGCTCTACCAAACTCACAAATTTAAGGGACACCGCTCCCCCCACCAAGGAGCAAAGCCCACAAATATTCGGATTTGAATAACCATACCTAAGGCAACCACTTCAGGATCCTTCTGAGAGATGTGCCTAGACAACTTGTTGTCCTGGTGCATGCCTCAACACCCCCCACTTCAAGAGGCAGACATTGGTGCACCCCGGCAAAAAAACTTGGTGCAAAGGTACACAGGCAGGAGACAGCTGCGGGTCAAAAGCAAAGGAAGAGGTCACCTGACATTTGCCCAGCCAATGTAAAGTGTCACACTGGTGATCCATCATAAGCTGTATAAATAATTTTAGGTTTAACTTTCAAATCACTACTTACTCATTTGTCCATCTAACTGTCCTGGGCCCCTGCAGCTAGACAGATCATAGCATCACCCTTACCACAGTGGAGAATGGTCCTCTGATGGATCTCTCGCCACTGATAGGAGGGGAGGGAATTAGGGGACTATACTGTGAAAATAAAGTATCGCAATGGGGAGACCAAACCTCCTAATTACATTAAGTCTAACTAGAATGATACACACTAGAAGCTTTGCTACTGCAACACAGAATAAAAGAAAGCAGAACTTGATATTCTGAAAATAGTCATTGATCCTCCCTACAACACATTTAGACTAAAAGAGTAATATGGTTCAGTTTCCAATAAAAACCACCAGGACATAATAATAGACTCAGGCAATTTAGATAGTTCAGTTATTGCATTAATGTTCCAAAATCAACACAGATAAGCAATTCCTTAAGCACCTCAGTCAAGAAAATTAAAGCATGTAGTACAATACCACCCATTTAGTCAAAGGGTCGAATCCAAAGAAGATGGGTTAAAATAAACATCAAATACGAGGTTACAGATTCCTACCACCCTTAAAGGCAGGAGGATAGATCGATTCTCTTTAAAGGCAACCAAAGATTTGAGGCTAAGAAGTAAAAGGAATCAATTTTAAAGTCCTCTCTAGGCCAATCCATAAGCATGGACAAAAAGGGGAAGTAAAGAAAAAGTCAATTAGTTCAGCAAAGGAGGATTCCAGGTCAACGTCATAAGTGCAGCTGCATCAGCAAAAAAAAAGGCAGTACAAGATAGAGATTTAAAGGATGGTTATAAAATCATAGGAGAAGAGATCCATTCCCTTCCAAATGAAGAGAAAGATAAAGCTGATGCAATGCATCAAAAGGAAAAAGGTATGCCGTTGAGTGGATGTGTGTCCCATCGAAATAAAAAATATTGCGCTGTGTTGTGTTAGTTGTGTGTGTGTCTTGTCCCTCCTTTTAGGGTTTCTTACTTTATAGTCTTTATGACACCTTAATGATGTGGTGTCACTCTGCTAGTCAGTCTATTGTATGATTAGTTTAAGTATATAGTCATCAAAAACATGTTAGTTACTCCTGCATTCCATCCCAAGCACTTCCTGTGAATGACTTGGCTTTCTGGTCCTCACAGGTTTGTCAACACTAAGAAATAAACAATGTAACCGACTATGGCTGTGGGTTAAAGTTGATTTTGCCACTGAGTCACCTCATAGTAAACTTCAAAAGACGGTCCTTTGTATGTAAGAGGGAACATGCACAAAAGAAATATGCAACATTTGCAGAAATGCCAATGAACTATTATGCTTGCTAAGGTGAAATTTGCAGCCCAAGAAAAAACATGTTTAATTCTTAAAATGCATTCACAGCTTTCAAATGAACTAAACATAACTGGAAACAAATATAATGCATCAAACCATCATTTCATAATATGACAAGGGTAATAAATGTTTAACCAATGCATTATTACACGGAATTGACTAACGTTCGCTATGGCCTACTGCCACAATTTTCAACAACCATTTAAGTAAGTTATTCTTAAAACCCATTTTACTAAAATAGCTTCCACATTTTTATAATTATTAGGGTCTCTACTATCACATCTGTAAGTTTCAATTACCTAACTACTTTTATTGCATAATTGCGCCATAGTCTATTTTTAATGCATTTGCAATGAAAGACAATAGAATTGTTAGACCTCGTCATTAGATTCATTAGTTTTCATCAGTATGTAAATAGTAAAACATAATTTCATGAGTAATCGTGTTGTGAACATCTGTTAATAAGAGTTATTAATATTTAGCACTGTATTTTCTTCCTTTCTAACCATTTCAAGCACGCTTTTACGGTGTTGTTACTTTGCTTGTTTCTATTGGTGTATCACTTCTTTCATTTTGTGCAATGCGCACATTTGAGTTTTTGTGTCTAAATCAGAAAAACTGTCATGGAAAATGTTTTTGAAATTTTAGCACAATAACTGGTTATGGTCCAACCTGCCTCAAGCTCCCATGCTCCCACCCCACCGTGTGGGTCGGCTGCACCTAGGTAAAAGTCTGTAGGAAACGACACATTCATGTAGAAACACACCTGCAACACACCAGAATATTGTCAACAATGCAAGGCTATAGCAATGGAAGAACTTTGCAAAACATATTCATAGTAGCAAAGCATAACATATTGCAACGCTACAGTACATAAATACCCTAGTTGGCAGTGATTCGATCTAAACCGAACTGTGTTGCTTAAACATCCCATCACCCTTAAATGCGTCAACGCACAGACAAAGGCAACAAATTAAGTCCATCAGGGCTATCTAGTCTGTTCATTCTCATGCCCCCTGGTGCCTAGTTAGCTTAGTCCTCAGCTGTGTCTCTGCTCCTGCACAATGGTTACTTTCTGGTTTCTGTCCTAAACTATTTTGAATACTGGCATTATTTTAACCTTATTGCTACTGCTGGGGGGCAGTCCCATGCAGAGAAGAGCATTCTTACATTAGACTGGAGCCTTCCTCAATGTTTGGTGCCTCCTGACCCCCTCAGGGATCGCCTCGCCTTCTCTGATGCTGCCCTACTCCCCCCGCCAACTACAGGAGTTGTATTTTGATTGCTTATTTCTGGGCTGTCTCAGTCTTGTTTTTACTCTTCTTAAGACATTCTCTGTCAGATCAACCACTAAAACTCGCCATATACGGTTTGCAAATCACTCCTGAAATGCCCAGACATGCTTGGGTATTTTAGACCGATGACTGTTCTGCACAGGGAGCCGATCTGGGCCATTTCAGTAAACTTTCAGAACTACAGACCTGGGTTCGGCCAGACTTTGATCGACGAGCACCCAGGACACCTTACTTTAGATCCGGTAACGAGTGGTTGCCCATTAGTTTACCTTTAGTCTGGTGAGGCTGCAGGCATCAGTCTTCAAAACAAAAAAAGTTGTCGGAAGTCATGTACAAAGGCACATTAAACAACAGCACCTGCTACGAGCCGGTCCTGTCCTCCAAATCATGTCCCCCTCTGTTTGCTGCTGTAATTGGGAAGACATCAAGGGCTGACAGGTGAAGGGATTTTACCTATATTGCCCAGTATACTGGTGCAGAAGAGGAATGCACCCTCAATCAGCAACCCCCCGCCTGCCTTTTAAGTGAAGCAAGAGGCCTCTCTCCCACAACATATCTGAAATGTGTTCCTTCCTTTCCAAGTGAATAAAACATGACATGTAAAATAAGAAGCCTCTTCATTCAGATTTCAGGCTTCATCAGAAAACTTCCCGTCGCCCCCTGCCCTGACACACAGAGGAGGGTGATTTCCAGCATTGATCTCCGGACATGTAAATTGGTCCCTCTTTGCAGTCACAAAACATGAAAGGGAGCACTGGGAATTACATAACAAAAAAATAACCATTTTCCTCCTCATGCCATTTCTCAGCTGGGCCGCAGGGTTTATTAATTTCTGCTAATTTCACGGCAGCCGCTTGCTTTTCATCTTTTTTTCCCCCTCAGAGTTAATTGAAGTGTTTTAGATGTCTGGCTACCTGTTTGCAAAAAGGGACGGGTTGGTAGAAATGCTCTTGGGCTGTGAATGACAAAGCTGGGATGGAGAAGCCTGATGTTGCTTAAGCCACTGTTTTCAGTGTCCGTCAATTCAGCTGAAGCAAGAAGCAGGGGCCTCTGTGGGCGTCCAGGTTGGACCAGCTTGTAAGCGAAGCTTGGTCGGTGCCTCTAAAATGCTGTAAGGTCTGTGACACTTTTCAACAAACATATACATTACCAGCCTCCTAGATGCAATGGTCTGTTGGTTTAGCTCCCAGATTACCTACAGGCCACTCCAGCCTTCGTCAGTTGGGTTGTTAGTTTCAGGGGCACTCTTCCGGCCCACCTCACACCTCAAAGTTCAAACTGGTTCTTGGGCTCTGCTGTTTTCTAACCATCATATAAAACCTACATTTATCTATGCCAAAAATTGAGCAAGATAAGTTGGCTCTTTCTTCTTCCAGCAGAGAATGGAATTAGGTCCAAAGTTAGCCGATTAACAAAGGCAAATAAATTTACCAATTAGAGATTTGATTGAGCACTTCATCTTGTAGCAGAGGGTTCCTGTTGCTCTACCTTGGACGCAGCGATCTCTCAAGGGTGCAGCTGGACAGACCTACTGAGATTTCTAGGTCTTGAAAGTGTTATGGGAGACTCGTCAGTTCTTGAAGGATCACCTTTTGGTTGGGGAAACATACACAGAGGAAGTTGTTTTTTTTGCATGGATGGGGCGGGGTGGACATATAGTTCTTCTTAAAGGGACAGAAAGACTCCTATAGTGTTAGAGAGACTGCTGAGGGCATGTGCCTCAGAAAGATAGCTGTAAAACAGAGTCAGTCCTCTGTCATTTAGTTTGTTGCAGGATTAAAATATCTTAAATATAGTACATTCTTTAAAAAGGTAGCATTAAAGATGTGCATTGTGGTCAAGCTAAATCTAAATCATTGCCTTATGGTAGTAAGCACTATCTTGAATATTCCTTTTTCTTTTGTCTTTAATTCTCACACTATTTCCATGGCTTATTTGTCTCCAGTTTTTGCGTATTTATTACCTTCTTTCTATCTCTTCCCTTCATAATTTATTCTCTCATACTCAAGTTAGTAGTAGAGTATATTGATCACTTGTCACACTCAAAATTGACAGGTATCCACACCCCATTATGGCCCGAGCCCCTCCTATTATCTTAACCAGCCCTACGTCACTAACTAGATTCTTTCTAGTCTAAGTGTCTGGAAAGGTTGCTCCCCCTCCATTTAAAGTCTGGGGCAGGGCCAGGTTTACACCAGTGGAGCCTCTGCTGGCTCTGCTACTGTACATGTATGACCTAGCATTCCATCTGCACAGGTATGCTTGGCCATAGTGACTGTCATCCTAAACTACTGAGGGCATGGCAACCAACCCTATTTTTCCCGAGACAGGGGCTTCCATTTTGGAGAAGGGCAGAGCAAATGCAGAATGGCCCACCATGCACAAGGTGAAAATTCTCTGTCAGGGCCATTTAAAAATAAAAAAAAGAAAACAAACTCCCATTTTGGTACTTTTTTTCTTGACCAAACAGTTTGCCAGGCTCATGCTTCAAACATGATTCCTGCTCGGCAAACAGGCAGTACTGTGAAGGGAGCTGCCTCAGTGACTGCTCTGTTCACAGCACAGAAATTACCACCAGGCAGGCTGGGATCTCAAAATAAGGTGTATGGTCATTCACTAGGGTGCCTGGGGCCTTGCTCTTCACCCCCTGGGTAGACTGGTGCCACATCTGCCAGGATCTAGCTGACCCTCTAAAATCCACTTCTTTGCCCTAAGTCCCACTCCTAATGCTGTCTCGTCTGGCTATAGTTCCACATATCATAATGCTCCTTGAAAGTAAGCAGCTCAATCAAACACACCTCTTTTGACATAAGACATCTGTCGCACCAATGCTAATTTTGGAATCCAGTTCCATTACAACAATGTTATTTGGAAGTATATAAACAAGTGGCATCATCAGGGAGAGACTCAAAACCAGGTGAGAAAAACATCTACTTTTCCATTTAGAATTTTGCTTCTTGAATCAACAAGAGTGCACCAACCCTCTCGTCCAGTGAAGCCTGAGAACAGTTGGACCTTGGAGGCAGCTTCCACATAAATTGGTTGTTCGTTCGCTCAACAGTAGGTGTGGCTTTACCATGGCGGGACATTTGGGCACAATCTGAACCATATTATGATTGTGGTTTGGTACCTAAAACTACATGCTCTTACCTTGTTTACTACAATAAAACCCACAGAGATTATATATGTATTTGGATTGCAAAGTTTTTGTTGTACATCTTCTAGGATTTCTTGCAGACCTTCTAAAATTACTTTTTTGTGGGAGGGATTTGATTCCCAAACTGTTGCAGTCTGAAGCATAGCCTATTTTCGGCATTGTATCTTAAATACTTGGAAATGATCAACTATGGGGCTTAGTTCTAAGTCAGAACCAACGGACTCAACATTGTATCATACCCAGACGACACCCAACTCATCCTCTCCCTATCCAACGAACCCACAACCACCAGACACAACTTTCGAGAAGGCCTGGAAGCTGTTGTTAAACCGATGAAAAACAGCTGCCTACAACTAAACACAAACAAAACAGAAGTACTCATCAAGGGCCCAAACCCAGATGCCTGGAACAACACCTGGTGGCCCCCCTGCCTTCGGAAGCCCGCCCACCCCCACGGACTACGCACGCAACCTGGGAATCATCCTGGACTCAGAGCTCAAAATGGACTGCCAGATCAACTCTGTCTCGTCCTCCTTCTTCCACACCCTCCTCCTCCTATGTAAGACCTTCAAATGGATCCCCTCGAACACAGAAATTCAATTCAATTCAATTCAGTGATTTATATAGCGCGCTACATACCCAGAGGGTCTCAAGGCGCTTGGAGAAGGGTGGGGAGTTACTTTTCGAATATCCAGGTTTTAAGTTGCTTTCTGAATGCTAGGTGGTTCTGAGTGAGGCGAAGGTGAGTGGGAAGTGAGTTCCAGGTTTTAGCCGCCAGGTAGGAGAAGGATCTTCCTCCCATAGTGGTTTTGTTGATGCGAGGTACAGCAGCAAGGGCTTGGTGGGAGGAGCGTAGCTGGCGGGAGGGGGTGTAGAAGGAAAGTCGTGTGTTGAGGCATTCGGGTCCAAGTTCGTAAAGTGCCTTGTGTGCGTGGGTTAGAAGGCGGAATGTTATCCTCTTATTGATGGGGAGCCAGTGGAGGTTTTTCAGGTGGCCAGAAATGTGATCTTTACGCGGAATGTCTAGAATGAGTCTGGCTGATGCGTTCTGGATGCGTTGGAGTTTTTTCTGAAGTTTTGCGGTGGTACCGGCGTATAGGGTGTTTCCGTAGTCCAGGCGGCTTGTAACCAGTGCGTGGGTGACCGTTTTTTTGGTTTCAGTGGGGGTCCAACGAAATGTTTTTTTGAGCATGCGAAGAATGTTGAAGCAGGATGATGAAACTGCGTTGATTTGTCTGGTCATCGAGAGTGAGGAGTCCAGAATGACGCCCAGGTTCCGTGCGTGGTCCGTTGGGATGGGTGCTTTTCCAAGGGATTCTGGCCACCACGAGTCGTCCCAGGCGGAGGGGGAGGTACCTAAGATAAGGACTTCATTTTTGTCGGAATTCAGTTTCAGACGGCTGTGCTTCATCCATTCGGCTACTTCCCTCATTCCTTTATGTAGGTTGGTTTTGGCGGTGTTAGGGTCTTTGGTGAGTGAGAGGATCAGTTGAGTGTCATCAGCGTAGGAGATGATGTTGAGGTTGTGTTGATGTGCGATGGTCGCGAGGGGGCTCATGTATAGGTTGAAGAGTGTGGGGCTGAGTGAAGATCCTTGTGGCACGCCGCAAATGACTTCAGTGGCTTCTGATTTGAATGGTGGGAGGCGGACTCTCTGAGTTCTTCCGGCAAGGAACGAGGTGATCCACTCCAGTGCTTTTCCTTGAATTCCGATGTTACTGAGGCGTTGTAATAGGGTGCTATGACAGACTGTGTCGAAGGCTGCAGAGAGGTCGAGGAGGATGAGGGCGACTGTGTCTCCATTGTCCAGTAGAGTTCGAATGTCGTCTGTTGCTGCGATGAGTGCAGTCTCAGTGCTGTGTTTGGCTCGGAAGCCGGACTGTGAGGAGTCGAGGGATTTGTTGGTTTCGAGGAAGGCGGCGAGCTGGTTGTTGACAGCTTTCTCGATGGCTTTGGCCGGGAATGGAAGGAGTGATATGGGGCGGTAGTTTTTTAGTTCGGTGGGGTCAGCTGTGGGTTTTTTCAGAAGGGCGCTGAGTTCGGCGTGTTTCCAGCTATCTGGGAAGGTTGCGGAGGTGAGGGAGCAGTTGATGACATCTCGGAGGTGGGGTGCGATGATGGAATCTGCTTTGTTGAAGATGTGGTGAGGGCATGGGTCTGAGGGGGATCCTGAGTGGATGGAGTTCATCAGGCGGATGGTATCATCCGTGGAGATTGGGTTCCAGTCATTAAGGATGTTCAAGGGGGTGAGGGTTTGTCAGAAGGATGGGTGGGTTGGTCTCCGGGTTGGTTGTCGAAGCTGTTG
This sequence comes from Lissotriton vulgaris, assembly GCF_964263255.1. Classification (NCBI taxonomy): domain Eukaryota; kingdom Metazoa; phylum Chordata; class Amphibia; order Caudata; family Salamandridae; genus Lissotriton; species Lissotriton vulgaris. The sequence goes on along the minus strand of NC_141695.1, from coordinate 758,190,363 downwards.
TGGATGTATGCGATTTTGTCATGGAAGAATGAAGCTAGGGAGTCGCAGAGGTCTTGAGAGGGAGTGATGTCGTTGGAGTTGGCCGTGGGGTTGGTGAATTCTTTGACGATGTTGAATAATTCTTTGTTGTTGTGGGCGTTGTTGTCAAGTCGGTCTTTGAAAGCGGCTTTCTTGGCAGTTCGGATCAGTTGGTGGTGTATGCGGGTGGCGTTTTTGAAGGCGTCTCTGGTGCTGGTGTTTGGGTCTTTTTTCCAGGCCTTCTCAAGGGAGCGACAGAGTTTCTTGGATTTCTTAAGATCATCGTTGAACCAGGGGGCGTTTTTGACCGCCACTCACGCCCTGGTCACCAGCAGGCTCGACTATGGCAAAGCACTCTATGCCGGAATAAACAAAAACCTCAACCGCAAGCTACAGAACATCCAAAATGCAGCAGCAAGACTGGTCCCCAACCTGCCAAGCCACTGCCACGTCTCCCAGCACCTGCGCGCACTTCACTGGCTCCTCATCGAAGCTAGAGTCACCTTCAAGATGCTAACCCACGCTCACAAGGCCCTCCACGACACCGGACCAGCATACCTCAACAGCCGACTCAAATTCCATGCACCCCAAAGGACCCTACGATCAGCCCAGCCATCCTATGCCGTGGTCCCCCGCACCAGAACGACCGATCGGGAGTCCGCTCCCTCTCCTTTCGCGCGGCTCATGCCTGGAACGACCTCCCACTCCACCTCAGACGGATAACATTGCTCCCCATCTTCGCAAGAAACCTCATAACCTGGCCCTTCGACTGACCCCCTTCTCGATGGACTGGAACCTGCGAACACCCCCCCCCCCCCCCCGGCCCCCACTTCCCCAGCGCCTTGAGACCCTTACGGGTGAGTAGTTGCGCTTAACAAACCCTGATTTTATTTTATTTTGATTTCAGTGTGTGGCTTGGGGGTAAAAGTTATGGAATTTGATTGTACCTGGTATTTTTTGTGGTGCAGCCACCTCACTCTTTGGAGTTTAACCAGAGATGGGTGTTAAGGGCGTCATTTCCCATGTATCCATTAAACAAAAGTTTACTTTCCTGTTCTGGCATCATTTCTTTCACTTTACTTCTCCATTCCCTCTTTCACAATTCACTTCTCTTTCTCGTATTTGCCATCCTAATCCAATCTTCTCTTTTCCATCTGTCTATGACCACTTCCCCTTTTGCCTAGCCTTCTTTTTCTTTCTTCTCTCCATTGCCTGTTTATCTTCTCCATCGTCTTTCCATTCCTCTTACCACTTACCCCCTTTCTTCGAATCCAGTATAATTCTCTTGTTTTACCTGTCTGTTTTTCTCTTCTTTCCTCTTTTCATCCTTTTCCCTGCCACATTCTGCTTTTTTCTGTATCTTTTCCTGTATGTAACCATCTTCTGTTACTTTTTACTTCTCTTCCTTGTCCCTACTTTCTTTAATTTTCTCCCCCATTTCATCCACCATTTTCTTTAACTTTTCTTTTTTCTTCTCCCTCAAACGGAGCCTCCTCACCAGCCGCACTGCGCCCCTACACACACCCTGTCTATGCATTTCTCCCCACTGTCACGGAGTTGTCCATTTTTATTCAGTTTGCCATTAATTTGTAACCAATCCATTTTGTCTTGTTTATTTTCGCAGCTCAAACTCCCCCGCCCTCCAATACCACAATGATGTTCTAAATAAGCTTTCCTGGCAACAAAGACATTCCAATTTTCCCCTCCAATCTTGCTCACAGACTCACAATTACCCGGCAATTGCAGCCGGCCTGCACCACCGAATGACTGGGCTGATGTGTAATGGGAGTCTGAATTGTTTTTGATTAACTGTTCTTTTATATAAAAGTGAAATGAATGAAGCGGCAGTGTTGTTAGGTCAAAATAATGGGTTTTGTTAGGAAAAAGCGCTTAATTGGTTCCATAAAACAGGCAAAAAACCCACATGGCATTTCGGGCCAGGAGCCGCTACCGAGGTAAAATGACAGCGTTATCAATACTCCAGTGTTTTGCTGAAAATATAGGTTTTTTTGGCAATCAAGCGAATGCAAGCCACGTTGTGTTTTGTACTGACACAAAATCTGATCCCCTGGGGACAATGAATAAGGCCCTCATTAAAGGGCTGGGGTGGCTGGCTGTGGGCCCGGTGTCCGTGGTGCACAAGGGCCGTCTAGCGGCATCCGTAGGAATGAAGCCTGTGCACTATCACGTATGCAACACATACATACAACTAACTAAAGGGTTTGCTGCGACTTCCCTGGGAATGTATTGTTTCCAGCTGCAACGAAGCCCATTTTATGGACATTGGAAGTACGTAAAACTGAATCTGGATACGGCGACGTACATGTGAGCCATAGAGCTCGGTACACGGCACCTTAGCCCACTGAGCTGCCCACATCACAGTTGTTTCTCAGTTTTTTTATTGGGAGAACATACATCTAGAATATAGTGTTTTATACTGAGTCTTAAATCCTAGACTGTATGCCAGTGTCTTACCTGATAATATATATATATGTTTTTATATAGCGCCGTATGCCATTCTTTAGTCTTCTAGGCACTGTCAGCAAATCGAATTTAATGACTATATTAGTCTCAAAGTGATGGACACCTGGCTCTCCTTTCCGCGATTCTAGCTTAGGACTCGGGTTGTACGTCGCAGACGGATGGCAGCAGTGAGTGCTCAACTTGCTGAGCCATTGTAACTGAAAGGATGCACGTGGCACCCAACTTGGCACCCATCGTTACTCTCGCTAACAGCGTATTGTTGGTCCCGTGTCTGACCAACATTTTAAAAACGTTACTTTAGTATGGGAGGTTTCATTCATCCCCTGCCGTTTCTTTCCTTAACCATCATCACATGTATGGTTATAAAAAAAAACTCTCCTCCCTCTCCTCCGTCCAGTGTGTCCTAGATAAGATAGCTCGGTGGGTTGAGCCCACGCTGCAGAGAAGTCTATAATCTTGGGTCAGAGGTCTGAGTCCTCGCTGTGTGTTTGATGGAGAGGCGCTCAGGCCGCTCCAAGGCTCTCCGCTCATTCTCTGCACAGGATTAACACTCGGCCTTTCTCTTGGGAAATCTGTGGGCCCGGCGGGGAGGCAGTCAGTCAGTCCTGCAGGCGGAGCGGTACTCCGTCAGCTCACAACTAGCCGGGAAGACAGCTGGGGCTCCCAGGGGGCATTCGGGATGGATGGAAGCACCAGAGGCAGGGCCTGGGGTCCCCTGTCGGTGGCTTTAGAACTGGTGTGTCAAGTGACCTGGAATGAACTTTTAAAAATGAAACAAGTGATGGAAAATAAGGGGTGGGGTGGGGTTTGTCGAAGGGCCAGAGGAAGCGATCGGTGCAGGCGTTGTGATGCAGAGGGAAGGAATGCAAAAGCGCGCCCTTGGTGGCCTTTAGGGACATAAAATTACTCGAAAGACAGGCGGAAGCCTCTCCAAGAGCAGGGGTTGTGATACATTAATCAAACTCCAACCTTACAACTGAATCGGCTCCCTCCCCATCGATCTTACAGGAACACCCTTCGTCTGCTTTCAAAGCCCCTGGGAGACAGGGGGTGGAGCTAGGGCTGGGGTAATGGTGCATTGTGTGGGGCATGTGCAAACATACTCCGATTGTAACTTACACAAAAATACCCAGTTTTCATGCTACTAAGGCTACTACGCCCGCTACCACCTTCGAATCACAACAGCTTCTACAAACGATATATTTAAAAAAAAAAATCTGTTTCAGTTTTATAATCGGGGAATGACCTACTTCTAGAGCAGCGGAACCACGGAAGAGCAGCACTTTTCATTTTCTTAAACTAAAGACATATTTTTCATATCATCTTAAATCGGTAGTGAGCTGCAGCAGATAGAAATCTGGCTGCGGACTCAGTGCTTAATTTGAGCCAGTGGGTTCCGGTGCTCGGCACAAGCACTTAATTGTCAGCACCAGTACTTAATTGTCAGCACCGGCACTTAATTGTTAAGACTAGCACTTTGACAGTTTGCCACATGGTGGCGCTGTTTGCCCTATTTAGAAATGAGCTAACAACAGTTGTTTATTAATTAAAATACATTACAAATTACAACTATATGCCGCCCAAGTCATTCTTATGGCTTTGAGGACCTGGAATAGTCTGAATTATCCCACTTGCAAGAGTGTGATGATTAGCATTTGTGTTGGTACTCTCTCTGGCAGCGCTGGCATGGCAATTGGGTGGTACAAACTGCAGTTGCCTCTTGACGAGAGCCCTGGCACTTATTGTTTAATTAATTAAGCACTGCTGCTGATCTTCAATCCCTCCCTACCGGACCCTCATCAAAACAGTCTCTAATAAGGCAATTCCGGGTTATGCCCACTGCCAGCACCAAAATGGCCACAGCATTATACCACTGCTCAAGGGATCGGCCTCCATCTTGACCCGACCATTCGACAAACTGCTTCTCAAAAATGGTTATGGAAGAGCACTCCTCAAACTCATTAGCCGAGGGATGCCCCAGGGTTATGTTCTCTCTGCACCAGAGGAGATTATCCGCACAAGTGACCTGTGGGGCATGCAGTAGTGTGATACATAAATCTCTCAGGAAATTAAAGGAGAGTACTGGGGTCATGGAAATGGTATGTAACTTGAATATTAACTCTAAAATATTGTTTGACCATACTTTTGTGCTCACATTATCATGACTGCAAACATATGGAGGCAGATTATATTTTATTGACATGGTCATGCAATTAAACAATTGTTTTTATATGTGTTACTATTTTATGTGTTTTGAGTTGTGGATGACTTTTAGGGTAAAGGTGGGTAGTGCTTCTTATTTTTTAAGTGACCTATTATGTTATGAGTGTTTAGAATTATTCATCAAATTATTCTAATTACATTTTAAATATGTTTTAATTTGTTAAAACATCTGGTTAATTTATTTTAGGATATATCACTAAGATTTTTTATTATTAGGGGTTTATTGGAGGGTAGGGACAGTAGCGTTAGGGGGGTTCAAATGTATGTATAGACTTTGGCTTTTTTACGTTTTAGAAAACTATGATATATTATTTGGGGTTAATAATTTTGTGGGTAGGGTTGGTGAAGGGCTCAACAATATGTGGTTTATAAATTAGTTCATAATTGCTTTAAAAAGGTAAACTATTTTAAATGAATTTTATTAATTGTTTTTAATTTACACACCAAAAAAGCAATATTAAAAAAAATATTGAGGTTCCTGTATTTTTGGCTTTATAATTTTGTTGTTTTTAAATTATGGGTTGGTCAGTTTAATGGGGGGTTGGGTGGGCAGTGCTTTAGGGTTATTTTTATTTGAGTAATTTCAAAGTTTTTTTGTTTTAAAAAATGTCTTTTACATTGAAATTAATTAACAATTTATTAGTAAAATGTAGCTTGCATTTATTTAGATTCGTTAGAATTTAACATTTCAAACTGTAAAATGTTTACAGCAGGGTATGTTTTATGTTATTTCCATTGACTGTTTTTCAGTGCATTCCTTTTACTATAGCCTTATAGCCCGTACCGACTATTAAAGGCCTGCTCGGCGAGGTCCTTTAACAAGGAAGCGGGACTTTAATAGCCGGTATAGCCCAGCTACGAAGGGCTATAAGGCTATTAGAACATTCTGCCACTAGAGGGAAGAATGTTCTAACAAATTAAACAAAGGCCTCTCAGAGCCCGAAGGGATTGAAATCCCCTAGGGCTCTGTGAGGCCATTCTTTAAACAACATTAGAATGTTGCTTTGCGGGCCTTTACTTGCCCCTAGAAGCACGTAGCACTCCATTGTCTGCAATGGAGTGCTTCACATTCCAATGTTCTAATATGCAATATATTTAGGATGTTTATCTTAAAATGGAAGTATATTTAATGTGAACCCTAAATCCTTTTCTAGGATGAAAATAATAGATATTACTCTCGACTAAGAATAATAGATTTCACCCTCCCTCCACCCCAATGTTTTACACTTCCCCTAATATTTGTTGAACTGGAGTTGGAACAGTTAATAGCAGCACAACCATATTGATGTGCTTCCCCCAATTTTTATGAGATTGGAGTTAAAATAGTAGATTTGACCCCTTTTATTTTATTCACTTTCCTCGGTGGGGGGTTTTGAACTGGGGTTAGAATAGATTAAAACTCACCCCTTGCATTTATGCACCGCCCTAGTTTTACCTGTATTGGAGATGGAATGGTAAATCTCACCCGCTACCATGATTTATGACCTTTCCCAATGTTTGAAGGACTGGAATTAGAATTGTAAAACCCAATGGCTATATTTGTACATTTTATCCATTGTTGTTGAACTGGTGGTAAAATGTTAAATAGTAAAATACTAAATGCCACCCCTTTCATTTATGCAATCTCTCCTAGTTTATTTGGATTTGAGTTTGAAGATTACATCTCAGCCCTTAATGCACCTTCCCGGATTTGGGTTAGATTGGGTTTAGAATAGTACATCTCACTCCTCCAAATAAATTACATTCCTCAATGATTTCGAAACTGGATTTAGAATAGGAAAGCTCACCTCTTGTAATTCACACGCTTTCTCCAATTATTGATTTTGAATTGTAAATCCAACCACTCTTATTTATGCACTTTACCCAAATTTAGTTGGACTGGAGATAGAACTGTAAATCTAATCACATAAATGTAGGCACTTTTCAAATGTTATTAAAGCTGGATTTAGAATTGTAAAACTCACCCATTTGTTTAGACTTGTTGTGCAATATCATTTAGATTGTAGTTAAAAATTAAATCTTACTCCATTTAATTTATGCACTTTTTCTAATTACTGTTTGACTGGAATTAAATTAATACACTTCATCCTTTTATTTATGCACATTTCCTAATTAGGGATTGGGCAGAGATGAGAAATGGGGCCGAAACATCAATTGCAATGTTGCAGATTGAAAACCTCAACACATAAAGGATGATGCCCTTAATTCTACAGTCCACAACGTGTAACAAAAACATGGCACTGAAGCCTTCAATGTGGGAAAAAATAATTAAGGTGTGACGTGCTATGCTCACTTCTGCTCTATTATTGGCAAGTTCGAGAGTTCCACAGATTCTGTTCACTTTGCAGGCCTAACTGCTACTTTGATCTTGTTCCAACTCTACTACTATGTGTATGAAAACCTTGAGGACCTATCTGCAGCCAGAGTGAAGTTTACAAGGCAAGTAGAAGTACCGTACAATTTAGGGAGTTGCGAAAATTGTTTCACATTCCTCTGCTCTGGTGGGCAAGTATCCACAGCGGAGCCTGGATATGTGTGTTCTCCAGATAAAGCATCACATTTATTGTCTCTAGACAAATAGAAGGACGTCGGTGATGGCCTGCTGTTCTTATAGCTGCCCTGGGATGTATAAGTGTCCAAGCTCAAATTGTTGCTCAGAAGCCCGTAAGATCTATGGGCCCTATTTACAAAGGTAATTTTACTCATAGAAATCTTCACACACGGAGATCTACACATAGGCAGAGATCTCCTCACGGATGGAATTCACCTCTTCCTTGATTTAGACCAGCAATGCTCAAAGTACAGCCAGTGCTTAATTTGTAAAATATAAAGTGCTAGGGCTCGGACCAGGAGGCAACTGCAGCTTACAAGCAAAGGCAAAGAGAGAGAGTACTCCCAGTTGGTTTTAGGTCCAGAGGGGGGAGACAAACACAAGCAAAATATAAGAATTACCTCTATAGGGACCTATATTTCTTTTACACGGAATAAATCCTAACAATATTTATAAGTAGAAAGATGCCAAAGAGGAAAGCTAAAGCTTCAAAGTATTATCAAAACATATTTTTATTTATTTTTTCTTTTCTTTTTTCAGATAAATTTGTTTGAAAACATTTATACATCTGTACATATCATTTTGTCATATACCATACTAGACATGAATTCATCAACATTAACAATCCATTTTTGAAATTCCGTAAAGTGCAAATTAAGACAATAAGGCATAAGGAAAAATGTGCCCCTAACAATATATTATAATCCTAAAATTCATGCATACATCCTTACATATCAATCATACCATTGCAATTATTAAAAAACATACCTAACAACATAGATACATAGACTGAGTACAATGAGACAAAAAAGAGAGAACCCAAAGGTGTACTTGGTGAATTACAGTAGGAACTTAGATGTAATAGTTCTGCCAGTTAGCTTTTGGTCTGTATGGAGTTGACCAGTTTATATCCAAATTGTGGATGTTGGGCCGACGTATGTTTCGGTGATGATGTCACCTTCCTCAGGGCCAAGGACTACATGTAACAAAGTAACATATATACAAAGTCTCTACATATTTTAAAAGAACAGGGGCATTGCACAGTTTATTCTTTTTCTATTAGATGAGTTGTATTGGGACAGATATCAGTAGATACAGAGTCTAGCTTTTGCTAGTGAGACGTGAGCTTAGTTGCACAGAGTGTCTCACATATTGAAAGTCCACAGGTAGTTGTCTGTTTAATTGGGTAGTCGTTTGTGTGGGACTGCTGTATATCATATGTTCCTTCTGATCATTTTAATTGTCATTCCCAAAATTTGAGAGTGGCCAGCCTCTACATCTGGTTCGGCGAGGGCTGGTACCGTAACCGGGGGTTCCTGGGTCTGTGCCCGAAGTGCAACTGCAGCTTACACCACCCATCACCCTTGTCCACGCTGCCAAAACCACTACTAACAATCTCTCTCGCATGTAAATCTGACAGTTCAGATTATTTCAGGTCCCCAAAGCTAAAGGAATGGCTGGGGAGCCAGGCATTAGCAGTTTTTTTTATGTATATTGTTTTCCTAAACAACTGTTATACTGCTCATCTCTAAATTACACGAGCAGCGCCATCTTGTGACAGACTGCCCTAAGTCTGGTATTGATAATTAGGTGCCGGTGCCGAGCACCGGAAACCAATTAAGTGCCGGTGCTCAGCACCGGAAAGCACCGGCTCAAATTAAGAACTGCAAGAGGCCCCCAGGTTAAAAGCATCACTGGGGTGCTGTTTTCTTGACTCGGCACTGATATTGAGAAATAAGTTAAATAAACCGGCAAGCCTTTATTTAAAGGTTTATTGAAGTGAACAAAAGGGAGTCACTAGTTTATTCTGCACCTTCTGACTTTAGAGGTACCTTTATTTTAAAGATATCTTTCAGCAAAAGTGTAAACATATGATAAAATCTATTCCAAATTCAGTGTATTTCTTTAACATACAGAACTGTTTCACCTTAGTACATCACATTATATCCGTGCATTGAGAAATGTATTTTTTGAAAGTGATAGTTTTCAAACATTCATTCTTCCCTCACACTGACAACAGTACAGTAGACGTGTGTATGTTTGTGAATTGAAATTGTCCTTCTCATTTGTGGGTGTTTTTTGTGCCAATATGTCCTTCTCTAAACCCACACATGTATTAGTAAATTGTCTCCATTTCCTACCCCTCTCTCTTTTCCCTCCCACAATTCTCTTCTATTCTATTCTATGCAGCATTTATAGAGCTTAGCACAATCACTGCAACATAGACTCAACCAAAGTGCTATAGAGAGGTATGTTTTCAAATAGACAGGTTTTTTAAATTTCTGAGAAGATAATATATTGCCCGCTGGCTGCAAAGTGTGGGGGAGGGCGTTTCATAGCTTGGCCACATAATAGCCAAATGACCTTCTCACCTTTCTGATGATGGGGACCACTGCCCATCGGGCTTTGGAGGATCAAAGAGTTCTACTGGGAGTGTAGAAAGAAATCAGATGAATAGGGGGAGTTGTCCTTAAGGGCTCTGTGGGCTATGCAGAGGGCGTTGAATTTGATTGTCTGAGCAAGTGGGAGCCAGTGGAGGGATGCTCAGGCCTGTCGGGCTGCGTTGTGCCCGAGGATGTTCAGCAGAGCCCAGGCTGCGGAACTCTGCACTGCTTAAGGTGTCCTGGTGACAGATTTTGGTTAAGTGAGCTTCCATGGTGCAGGTAGGAAAGAATCAATGCCTGGAGCACAAGCTTTCTGGTGAGGGGGGGGGGGGACCAAGTGCAGGGTTTTATGGAGCATTCTAAGAATGCAACGACAGCTGGCCGAGAGCTTTGTAGTCCGGGCTTCCATAGACAAAGTTTTGTCCAGCCATACTCCCAGGTTTTTTATAATCATTGGGGGCGGGTGGCGAACCCAGGCATATTCTATTTGAAAATATCTGTACCGAAAAGATATGAGAGGCAGAGGTTGAGATCCCTGACTGGAGATTTATGAATTGCAATTTGGAGAATGCAAATTACTTAACATACTCCAAAATAGTGGCTGCTGCTAGGGGCCAGAAGTGGTGGGCAGCTGGGAGAGAGGGGCATGGGGGGGTTGGTGGGAGGGGTTGAATAGAAGAAGAAAAAAAGGTAACTTAACTGCCTACAGCCACCGCCTCTCTTCCATCCTCTTCTATTCCTGACTCGTAGAAGCACACGGGCTCCCAGACTCCCTAAAGCCAATCGTGACACTGCTGTCATGTTGGTAGTAGTATTACCAGCATGACAGCAGCATCGTGATTGGTCTGAGCATTCTGGTTTGCTGTTCAGACGGTGCCTGGGACTGTTCTCCATCCGGCTATGCAACACAGCTGGTGGAGAAATACTAAGTGTGCATGATGGTTTGGCAGTCCTAAGACGGTTGGCCAAACCGTCATGCGCACTTATGGGGCACCTACCACTGCTCCTTCCTGCTGGCTGTTGCTGTCCGTTAGGACAGCCCAGCCACGCCCACCTCAGTACCAAAAAATAAAAGAATAACGCATTTGTATTATCATTTTATTTTTCCTTCTTGCACTGCTCAGAGAGGAGTGGGGTGACGCTCTTGCGCCTTAACGGAGGAGCCGCCTCTGCTAAACTAGTTTTCGTGCCTAGGGTCCACAGTGTGTAGAGCTGCTCTACTCTCTGTGTTCCCAGTACGTGGAATGAGTGCTTTATGAAGGTCATCTCTTTTACTTTGGTTGTGACCATGTGGCATTATTCTAGTCTTTGGGCTAGCTCGGGTTTCGAAGGGTTGAGCCTGTCCCTGGTGGCTTTAACCTTGCATTGCAGCCAGTGTGTGACTACATGAGAGCTCAGCTGCCCGAGGCCTGGGTCTGTACAAAGTTAGGTATAGTATAGCCCTACTTTAAAAGTCTTTTGAGCTTCATGGTTCCTTTCATCTGAATTGCTGTCTTGCTTTTCTGAGGTATGTGACGTTGCGTAACTCGTTGGCTAGCTCTGCTGTCTAAATCTGCGACAATGTCAAAACTCTCAATGTACAGTTAGACCTGGTTCCTCGTTTCTAAGCCACTCACATGTGGATAGTCTTCGAGATAGCTCATGTAATTCCATTTTGCGGGCGTAGGTGTTATTTACGCCGGCAGATAGCCGCGCCACGTACGCTCATGGCACCAGCATCTTTTATAAAACAAATATAGTAGAAAACTGGCGTTTGAAATCTTATTGTAATGCTCTGTCAAAATTATGTATCTATTTTTTTCTGAGTAACACTCAACCCTGCGGCTTAAACTATTTCCTCGCGCTCCCAATTGAGTGAGTTAAGAGAACTGCGGCGCAGGCGACTGAAGTCAAATTAGCCCAGGATCACACAATTGGTTCAAGGCGGGAAGTTGGGATTAAAACGCGCTTTTCCCGGTTCAGCAGCCAACAATTTACCCACTAGACCATGTTTCATGTATGAGACAAATAGAATATGCTCCCGGTGGGCGCTGCACTGGCACGGGCTCAGCTCTTCATGATACAGGGCGCCCTGGAGATCTGAATGTTGATTGGCTGCCAGCGAGCTTCGCCTGGGGCTTGCTCGCGTTTATCTTCCTAATGCGCAGCCTAGCATTGGATACCCCATGTATCCCCATCTCCCCCGGGGCCTGCGACGTCCCTGCCAAACAACCATGTACAAAATAAATTATTCCACGCCACCCGGAGCCGGGCAGCCCTCAGGTAGCGCCGCTGCTGCTCCGCACGTAAGTGCCAACATCAAAGATTCAGAACGTTTAAGTTGACAATTTTTAGTTTGTTCAGCCTTGGGTCCCCCTGGGGGGTCCGGCGAGGTAATCAAATATAGATGACATGCTGAAGGACTCGTGCCGCACCGACTGCAGGCTCCGAGCTCTTCCGTGGACCGCGTTTGAATACTGGCTTCCACCAAGGAAGAGCCGCATGGACTTACAAAGGAACCAGGGCTCGTGGGCTAGCCGTGTCTCTGAAATTGTGGCAGGGCTGGGGCAGAGTCAGTCTCATTTGTAATAGGCTCATGCGTGGCTTTCAGATCAGAGTCCACAGTTTAAACAAAATAGTTAGTCACAGTGCCAGTTTGTTGTGAAAAACGTCCTAAACATTTGTTTTTAATGTCAGCCAGACCAAATGTGTGAACGCTCAGATACGGAGTGGCTAATTTGACACAAAACAGTGTATTGTGTGAGGTGAGCTCTGGCCTTTCTGTGGTGCAAATGAAATATTAGGTAGTTTGTTTATATGCAACGTTTTCTAATCCAGGCTGGCTGCGTTGTGGAGGGGAAGTAGGAAAAGATGATTTTGAAATTCTTTGCTCTTAACGTGAACAATCATTCCACCAGAGAAAAAAAAAAGCATTAGGAATCCCAGGCAGTCTCACTTTGCCTTTGCTTGTTGTTTGTCAGTATTGGCTTTGACAATGAAGCATTGGTAGTGGTGAGCGGCCATGTTGAACTGCTATTTTCTATACTTCCAAGAAGGCCATTTCATTGTGTGCCACAAGAGGAAAAAAAAGATTATGAACCAATTCAGAGACTCATTTTAGCTCAGTGACTTGGGCGGTCAGCACCTCATGTAGTTCAGAGAACACTACCCACTGTTGCGTCTTGACTCTCTGGAGCACTGTGCCACTTAATGCCCTGGTAGCCATTTTTTACACCAAACATCTGGGCCCCTGGGGTGGGCAAGCCTTAATACCCAGGGGAGCGTGATTGCTTAAGCAGGGGGTTGAGCGACAAGGTCAAGAGGATGACTATTGTGCCATCGCTTGTAAATAAAGGTGGCTTGGAAGCACAACCTTCTTTGCTTTGGCACGTGACGTTTCTAGACTGTCTTCATTTATTCAAAGTCATCTTTAGGGTGAAGGGAAGGGAGACAGAGGGAGGAGGCTCCCATTCATATGTGGAGTACCTGTGTACAGATCCCAGAGGCCTAGGAGCAATGGCACAGGAGAGAGCGGCAGGACAAAGGAACTCTTTCTTGTTGGCGTAGGAGCAGAGGTTCTGGTTTGGGAGAAGTGGCCGAGGGGAGGGGAAGAGATGTGGGGCATTTTTAAAAAGTAAAGAGCAGACCGTAGTAAATACTCTTTTGCTTGGATCTCGCTGTCATTAGTGCAGCAGGTTCAGTAGCGCTGGCGCCCGGGGGTGTACGAGACCCAATGCACCCAGTCATTGCAGTTATTACTAATAAAAGCTTAGTGGGGATCATTTTCTTACTGGAAGTAGTGCACAGGGCACCATTACTGAGAAGAGGGGGAAAAATGCATGGCTCATTTTTTTTCTCAAGGCAATAGAGACAGGCTGCTTTGGACTTTGGCGAAATGGCCCCGCGGAGAGAGTTAAGAGTCAGAGAAAATGCCCTGCTTCACAGAGGCCTAGCTATCATTAATACTGTGGGTGAAGTTGCAATGGCTCCTGGTGGGGAACAGCGTTTACAACGCAACTTTTACCACGCAGTACCTTTACCACGCAACTTTTACAACGCAAGTCGTTATGACTGCTTGCGCTGGGGGGCGCTGTAGGATAGGGAATAGTTTAATTTATTATCCAAAACCTTCCCTACTATCCACGTGGACTGGAGTTGGATAGTAAATTAAACTATTCACTATCCAGCGCCCCCCAACGCAAGTCTTTATAACGACATGCGTTGTAAAACCTGCGTGGTAAAGGCATGCGTTGTAAAAGCATGCGTAGTAACGACATACATCCGCTCCTGGTACATGAGAGGGCGGTGCAACTCATTTATAAAAGCAGTATGTTTGGTCAAGTTCTCTTTAGGATGTGTCCATTTGCTTTGTGTATCTGTCACGTTTAGTGTGGATTGTGGGCGGTACAAAAGTTGTCCCTGAAACGATTTCATAAGCCCCGCCCAATCCCTCCAGCTACTTTCTATCACTCCTTCCTTACCCACCAGCGCTCATCTCCTTGACATAAAACTTTGGACAGGGGGCTTGACTTCGTAACGGGATTGGGATCGGAAAAAGTTTGACGTTTTAGGCTAATACAAGTACACTGATGGCAGATGGTCCTGTCCATTAATGTGCCTACTGTGGTACCATAGACTCTAATTCCAGGGTTTTAAATGGAATGAAAAAAAGTGGCAGGGGTCTCTAAAATGGGTGTGGCCTTCCTTGATCTCCTTACTTCACAGCCCTCGAACACACAACTCGCCCACACACCTGTAAGCACTGCATTTTCTTTGAATCTTCATCACACACATTTGCACAGAATCAATATTGCATTTGAAGTACGAGACAATTGCTTTGTATGCTCTGCAGAGAGGTCTAGGATTGGACAACCATGCATTCTGATTGCTTTTTTTGACCAACTTCCAGGCACTGTGAGAAACCCACAGTACCTTCGGCCTCAAAACCAAAGCTCTCAATTGTGGTATGTTAAAAACCCCTGGAGGGTACTCAGTTCAAAGTATGCTGTATTCCAAAACAATATGCTATACAAAAAAATACAGAACAGAACATAATACTTTTAAAGAATGCAAGAAAAACATGCACAATATAAACAGGAACTAAATCTCTAACATGAATTACTAATAACGTTTTTGAACTCATTGTTCAGAAATCAATCAATGGTTTTGTCAGTTGACTTAAGGACATGAATATAGGCCCCGATACGGACCCGTTTCGATGCGCGTTTTTAGGTCTTTGCCTTCATGGTGCTTGCTCCATGCTTGGGAAATCTCTTGTGTAGAGAAGAAAAAAAAGAATTTTGAATTGAGCCTGCTGATTACTTACCATTGGTTGGCTCCCATGTCCCTCTCATTTCCTTTCTTCTGTTTGGCCAACACCTTCTCCTGCCTCCAGCTTCCTGCTCAGCTTCACGTCTTCGTCCAGCCTGGACCAATTACTTCTACCGGTGGCCTGTGTCCTTCCACTGGCCACGCACTTGTAGCACACTTTTTTTGTTGTTGCTTTCAACATACTTTTTGTTGTTGTTGCTTTCTAGCATCTGCATTCTGCTTGTTGCTAGCCTGTCCCTACCATCTCCTCAATTGTGCCACTATATGCTTCTTCCCCATTTCTGCTGGCCTGTTGCTCCCACCAGATCACTTCCGCACTGCATGCCCCTGCCCCACCTCCCATCGCTTTTTTTATACAGTAAGAAGTCGACCAGAAGGACTTGGAGTGCTTTATATGAGCACCAATTACATTACACAAGGACACAATAATTTTTATAGGCACAAGGATACTAAGTGATTTTCCTAGAATCACAGGATGTTGAGCCAGCGCCGAAACTCGAACCTGGTTCCCCAGCTCCAAAGTGTACAGCTCTGCCTGTAACTCCACAGACTCTCCATAATCAGTATTCCAGCTAGCTAAATTTTGACACGCTGGTAAATGCAATGCAATACTAAAGGGGATGATGGACGGAGTGTTGAACAATGCAAGCACACCCCCCCAGTCAACTGATCTGGGTGTAATCCCTCATCATTCTATCTATTTCCGCACATCTTTTTTAGCATTTGAGTCTAAGCGCCAAGATGCTCCCTGGAGTGGTAGTGCGCTCTATAAGTGTCCTTCACATCACATCACATCATTCTTTAGCTCACTCCGTCAACCCAGTTCAGACATGGCCATATGCAAATCAGTCTGACCCTGTGCTTCATGGGAACAGTCCATCCTTAACTGACAAGCCATGTCTTCCCTGGACCAGAAACAAGCATCCTGGGACCGGGTTCTGGCTAATCGGCCAGGCTAGCTTGAATCCAGTGGCAAAGTGAGCAAGGGACCCATGTCTGGGCATACCCTGCCAACATAGGGTGAATGGGCATTTGTAAGAATATTAACTTCATATTAAGTATAGGGGGAAAGAAAGCGCTATTATGAGGCTTAGCTACGTCATATCACTTTAAAAAAAATACTTTAAGCTATGTAGCACAGCAGCTTGCAACGCTGTGCAACATAAAAAAGACATTGACATAGCCAATAGATCTCGCATTGGCAAAACCCGTTGGTTTTTCCAATGTTTGTTAATCACTAACAGGTCTGAGACCTGGGCAGACCAGGCCCCTTAAAGCTCTGTCTCTGTCCCTCTTTTTGTTGTCAATGTTTGAACCCACAAAAACCCATTTATTTGCTCCTTGAATGGATGCAAATTCACTACTTTTAGAGTTCACAAATATTGGCAGTAGTAGGCTTGGAAAACTACACCAGTCTCTGGTTTCCGTGCATAATATTTGCAATCAATCACCCAAAAAGAGATGGGTTGCATGTTTACAAATAGTCTAACCACTGGCAATCCCTCAGGGTAGTATAGATTAACAAAATGAGAAAGGAAGAAGCAGAGGTTCATTCCGATTCCAAGAGGTATTGGTTCTCTGTCAGAAAAAGGGGGAATGAACCACATAAGTGTCAATACCAGAGTTGCAGAACTTTTTGTCTTGGAGACCCTCATCCACACGTTCACATCACCACATGTTCAAAGACTGCAGTGTATGTAATCTCTGCTTAGAGTGGTTCCGTGGATAGCGTCATCATTGGGTTCTTTCACTTGAGTGCCCCGTTCTACAAGTGACATCAAAACCTCCACCAGGAGGCAGACTGTCTGTATGTTGACAATGCTGAGTGGAATAAAATTCTCTCCCATCCTGTAGGCAAATCTTTGTTTCACTAATGCATATCTATCGGAAGATAACCACGCCGTTGCCAGCGACATCGCTGCCCGTGTTTTTTTCAGTGTCACCTAGGTGAATTGGGAAATTGGCAATGTTTGTTTTATCATGCATTTTATTTTCCTTTGTTTCTCTCACAGTTATAGTCCTAAAGACAGGACCTATAACCATGTTCCATCTGGAGCAAGGTTTGCTCACTGTTGAAGATGGGTGAGCGCTTCCACTCACTTATAATACACTATCCGGGAAGCCCTGAAGTATAAGGCCTCTATATATATTTCTTTGGTCCTGACAAAGGCCATAGAGCTGTAGGGGCTGTTCCAGGCCGAAACATGTCGATCCAACCTCTAGGTGTCGTGAACCAGTGACTCGTCCACTAAACACTTCTTTGTTTTTAGACTTATCCCTATCCTACTCTTTGGTCCCCAATAAAGATTTGCCTACCTGTTAGAAGATCATTTGAAACCACTCACCACTGTCAACATCCAGTCAGTCTCCCTCCTGGTGGAGGTTTTGTTGTCATTTGTAGAACGGGACTCTCAAGTGACAAGACCAGATGATGATGCTATCCATGGAATCACACTTAAGCAGAGATTACATGACTGCAGTCTGTGAACGTGTGGTTGAGGGTGTCCAAGACAAAATGTTCTGAGACTCTTGTATTGAGACTTATGTGGTTCATTTCCCCCTTTCTGATAGATAACCATTACCTCTTGGGATTTCTGAAATGTAAAAGGACATTTGATTGAGAGTGGTTTCTCGCTTTGTGCTGTGAGCTGCCACCATTTGCATGGTCTTTGAGGCACGTCTGAAAGAAGGTGAAAAACGCAGGGTCGTGCAATTTTCTCTGCCAGAAATGCTGATCTGGGCTCATTGAGTCTTAATTCCTGTGTGTCAGGAAGGTGGCAGATTTTCTGTGCAAGTGGCAGCCGCGGGGCCAGTGTACTGCACTAAGCCGAAAATAAGGCTGGCCGGACCACCTGCGGCTCAGCAAAGCTTTCCCCTGAATATTAAACCAGATACAAATCGCGCCCCAAGTATTGTCCTGCTGGATATATTATTGGACAGTAGAGTGGAATCTGTGCAAAATTGTAAATTTTTAAAGGTGTAAGGAGAAAATAATAACAATATTTAGGAAGCATGTTTGCTTTCCCCCACACCGTCTCAGGGTATCTTCAACTCACCGCAGATAATTAAATGTGGTTACTGCATCAGTTAGTCTTATGCCTGACTCTTGTTGAGCGCATTCTTGGTCCTGTGGTAGTTTCCCATTTAGTCCTTGGGATGCCATATGTATCAATCACAAAGTTTACTGTTGCCATCTTGGAAAAGGCAGGACTCCCTGCATACACTTTCTGAACAGTGAGGCTCTGAAAGGTGCCGCAGAGTCCCCAGGGAAGTCCCCCTGCTATGTTACATGTAATTTCGTATGTAGGAGGCTCCTGCCGGCTTGCACCCAATTGTTACCACCAGTCCAGCCGGGACGCTCTGGTAGATATATATGATTGCTGCCACCCGCCTCCCAATGTGAGTCGGAATGGTGGCACTGAAACTGTTCCTTTACTTTTGCCATTTCAGTCAGTTGCCATGAAGGATGATCTGCAAAGTTGGCGTGTTGAAATTATGATTTTTAACGACAAAATGAAAGTTACAAACTTAATCGCTTTGATACACAACTGAAGCCTATACAAAACATCTTATGGTTGAAGCGGAAGGTAAGGCATGTGTCCTCAGGCATGCACAACATCACCATTACAGTTCGACAAGTCCAAAGGGATATCAATACATCAGACAATGTTCCATGGCCCCATTGTCTATGTTTTGTTGACTGAAAGCAGAACTTTAAGGTTCTCTACCTTTTCTCAGCACTATCCTCTTTCTCAATATCGCCTTTAATGATTTCTCAGAGCGCAGCCGGATGTTTTCTTGCAGGTTTGTTGTTCATCTTCATTATTCTGCTTTCTGATATGACTTTCATGCTTTGAAGTTTTTCTAAAAAATAATGACGGTTCAGAGAAAATGTTAAACAAATGGCATAATATTTTATTTTTACTTGTGTGTTACTTGGTGCGACATTATTGTGAATGATAGCACCACTTCCATGCAAATATCTGACTCAATGCTTTTATTTATTTTCAGTTTTATATGGCAGGGACTTGGCACAAGGGTATTAGAGCACTTTACAGGAGAGCCAGATATGTTCAGGATAACAAGCATCAAACAAGCATTTGCAATGCAATAGGTTTGGCAAATTGCGAGATTTTGAGGTATTCGCATTGAAAATGACAATTATTTGTATTTAAAATCCTGCATTAATAAAAGGAATTGTCATTTATAATACCAATAGGTAAACATTTCTGAAATGCAAGACATATTGGAATGCAAATGCTTGTTGTTTACCAGCGCCCCTTGGTGTGCTTTAACCTTAATAGAGGCCACACCCCTTTCTTTAGATGAGCCGTGCCTAAAGCCCATGGCTGCTATTAAAGTGAAAGTGAGGTATGGGGAGCGTTTACGTAAAGAAGCATTTGTTTGTCAAGCTGACAAACAAATTATTTTTTTTGTAAAAGTGCCACGTGAAAGCTTGCAAGATGCGCTTAATGTGCTGAATGTTGCAGGAAAGCATGCAGTGCCTGCAGTCGAACAAAAACATTAAAAAAATAGTGCTTAAAGTCTAAAGAAGACTACTGTGTAAGAACAGAAGTGAAAGGGCCAGTCCTCATGGGAGGTTACAAATGAAGACAAGGCGTTACTAAGAGGGGACTAACAAGCCTATTAAGGAATCAGAAGCCAGCATTTACAAAGGACAATAACACAAGCCAATGACAAATATGGGTGGAGAGTGTGTGGGGCTTCAAGTCCATACTCCAATACAGCGTGGCTCACAGAGCAGTGAAGGCGCTGCCCAGGCTCAAATTTAAAGAACTTAAAGGGTGATGCATGCAGTCTTAAATTGGGCTCCTGTCTGAATGATGAGCCATTGCTGAGTCTGGAGAATAGGAGATATGTGGTCAAATGTATTGTGGCAAGATAAAACATGGGCAGTTGTATGCAGAAAAACCTCAAGGGTGTGAGATGCGCTTTAGTGAGACCAGAAAGGAGTGAGATGTCTTAATCCAGCCCAGTAAGAGCCAATGTCTTGACTGCCAATTTCAAGCCTCGCTCGGGAACAAACTAACTGTTGCCCCAGAGCAATCTTAGATGGTAGCATGCACTTTGCCAAGAGGTGCCTGTGATAGTCCAAATG
Source organism: Lissotriton vulgaris (assembly GCF_964263255.1). Classification (NCBI taxonomy): domain Eukaryota; kingdom Metazoa; phylum Chordata; class Amphibia; order Caudata; family Salamandridae; genus Lissotriton; species Lissotriton vulgaris. The sequence goes on along the minus strand of NC_141695.1, from coordinate 758,170,274 downwards.
ATTGGCAAGTGTAAAACTGAGTGCCACACCTGCACTGTTCAGTCGTATCGTAGATTAGAGATTGTTCAATGGACGATGAGGTTGAAGACACTGCTCTGCTGAGGGAATACTGAAATAGAGGGCCTATGATCTTGGCAGATGGGATACTCCGTCACTAACATGATGGCTATCCCATCTGCGATATTACGAGTTCCAAAGGACATAATGGATTTGTAATTTTGCAGACGACATATCCGTCATATTTGTGACAGAGTAACCCTGTCCGACAAGATTGTAATCTGGCCCTTAGTGGTTATAGGTGGAACTCTGTCCTTCAGAGTTGGCAGTCTGATGCGCGGACCACACCAGAAAGGACCTTCCTCACTGCTCCAGTGGGACAGCAACCTACGGACATGTTTTTCTAAAATACATACATTTGGGCCCATACACCACTCTCACTTACAATATCCGTGAGATGAAACATTGCTGGGAAAAAGAGGATAGAGAGAAAAGGCACGTTGACAAAATACACTGATTATATCTACATAGGATGGTGCAAGATCAGACCACTCTGGCTAAGAGTTTGGGCCCTTGAAAATAACAGGTAACCGGTTCAGGACAGGATTCAAGACAGGACAGGTTACCTCTTCCGGATTTAATGCCAGCGTTAAACCCCTCTCTGAAGCTAGTTTCCCTCCTCAGGTTTCTTCTGCAAATCTCGTTCCTAGTTCCCTTGCCTCCTCGAGTTTCTTCTGCAAGTCTCGTTCCTAAATTTAATTGTGGAAATTCTAAGTCTGCTTCCAAGTATTTTGATCAGCATTCGGACAGCATCTCTATCTCTCAGCCTACTGGCAGCGATCAGGCCACTTAATTTAGCTAACTATCCCAATTATACCTTTTGTGGCATGTTCCACCCCCAAATGTTTCAAACTGAGTAAATTGTGAGTTTCTGATTGGACAAGCCGAGGGGATGATCATCACACCATACTAGTTTATTACTTTTTCCTTAAGAGGATTGTCTTATATTCCCGCCCATTTAATTTGTTTCACCCAAGCTTTATTTCCACCTATTTTCATATTACTTTGTTAAACATTGTATAACATTTATACATTTGTTCATTGAGTCTTTAGGATGTTCCGTCGTGTTTCAGTCTGTGAGAAAAGGTCATCCTTGACTGTGTTCCAAGACTTGAGATCACCACTCAAGAGTTGGTTCTAATGCAACTGCGTGCTTGGACCACGTGATATTTAGCCGCATTTCTCAATTTAGGCCGAATTATCAACTAACAGAGAAGTCAAAAAGACAGGATGTTAGATTTAAATATAATGATTTCACTGAATACCACTTATCTCTACTCTAATACCATTTAATATAAATAATTCTTTATGCATTAGTACTTAGTTTAAACGCAGTTTAGTTTCGAGCAGAGCAGATGCTCAGCATGTGATTTCTAAAGCGGACATGTTTGGTGTTACTGCTCAGAAGCAAAGCTTTCTCTCCAAGCATTTATGATGTCATGCAGTTGGCGCACGCGCTATTCAATTCCCGCATTTTTTTAGCGACCATTTTAGTCTCAATCCGGTTGCTCGTTAGTAGTAGACATAAGCCTGCTTCCCCTTCTTCTACATTGTGTACGAATTTCATGTAAATTAGTATTACAAACATATATTAGTACTTTATCATGATTTTATGAGAGGATTCATCCAGAATGTTGCTTACATGTATATCCTTGCTCCATCATCACTGATCACAGCATTTCACGGCTGTAGCACCCATAGAGAGAAGGAGCGGTGAGAGCATGAGACGTGTTAAAATAAATCAAATACTTTGTTTGGTATTAGCAGATATGTCAGATTCCTGACCCTGTACTGCCCATTTTGAACCTACACTGCTTGTCTTAAGGATGCCATATTGTAACAAATAAAGAAGGCCACTGCTCATCTTCTCTCTTCTTTTCCTTTACAGATGACGTTTCACCATACTTCAAAACTGAACCTGTTCGTTCCCAGGTGCACCTTGAAGGCAATCGTCTGGTCCTTACCTGCATGGCAGAAGGCAGCTGGCCCCTCGAGTTCAAGTGGCTGCACGACAGCAGTGAGCTGACAAAGTTCACTCTGGAGTACAGGTAAGCCTCCAATGCTCAACGTGTAACACACAGTCTATCCTATGATTCAAGACCATGCTATAATATGTTGCTTTAACCCCTTCGCTGCTGATGACTCGTCATCAGCCACGGTGGTCGTGTGCGAATGATGAGCTGAGCTCGTCATGTAATGTGGCTTTTAGAAAAAAGCCGCACAGCGGAAAAATAACCGCCGCAGTTATGCGGTTAAAGAAGAGGGTGTTTTCTTACCAAAGGTACTTTTGTAGTCATTACCTTATTGTGGATGTTAAACCATATCACATGCCAGTGATTTGCCATTTCTCCCATCTAGGTTTTCCTCCACATGATCACGAACCCTATTGTAATCTGCAATATTTCTGTAATTTGCTATAGGATAGTTCTTCCTGTATAATGCATACTATTTCTTAGACCAGTAAGTTGATCATGTTTAAAAATAGTGTATGGTGTTATTATTTTAATTTTGACGCAATATAACTTTAAATACTGAACAATATTTAGACAGAAATATTGGATGTAACCAATTATGTATATTCTATTTCTTATAATTCACGGACATACCATTACCCTTTTTCATGGGTCTTTTGATTCTTTATTTGAATAAATATGATTGTAGACATGTAAAATAAAGTTGGACTCGTTGGTGCAAAATAAGGCATGCCAATATGAGCATGAAAAAGAAACATGTTGCTATGAATGCCACTTTTCTGGTAATGATTGCTCATCGCATGTTAACTTATAAAAAAGAGCTGGGTAGCCTGTCATTGTTTAAACAGAAGTTGTAATTCTGCTCAGTGATCTACCTTCTGCATTGTCTGCTGGTTCGGGCAGAAGGCATTGTGATGTCACAATATAATTTCAGGAATTCATTTCATTTGAGCAGCCTCCGGTGATGTCACAACTAAACTCAAGTGATACAATTACAGTCAGGTGTTTATTCATGGATTGCGGGCATCCATGGTTTATATATGGGATAAAGTACCCCCTGACGTGTATTATAAGGATATAGGAGGAGTCCCATGACCATACGGAGAAACAAGGCTGAAAGCAATATCCTTATCATTTGGCACAGGTTAGTTTATTCCTTATAATACAAGGTCACACCATCATCTTTACCACAAACCACATCAAAAAAGCTGTCATATATTTGTTGCTAAAAATATAATCAAATCGGTTTAATAGGAGTCAGGTTTTTTTATACACAAAAAAAGGAGCTCAGTGGATCGGAATGTGTAGACGCATGCAGACGGATTTAAAATATTCTATAGTTATCTAAGGAGTGCAAACATTTTTTTTTTCCATAAATAGCTCCTTTCTGCTTGTCACTGTATGACCAGAAAAACAGAGCAGAAGAAAGAAAAACAATGTTTCGTTTTTTGTCTTTTAAGCAGCTGCTATAATTAATCATGCTCCATGACCTGATCTGCCTTTCCCATTGTCTGCTGGCATCAGGCATTGTGACATCAGAACTCAACTGTAATAAGTTATTTACAGTTGAGCAGCTACATCATTTCTTGTCTATTATATAGGGGGAAATGTACCCCCTCTCATAGACTATAAGGATATTGCAAGTGACCTACTGCCATAACAAAACTTGAGGGTCCACCCTGCAAGGTACATGGAGAGGCCCCCCTCCGGACTCAATCAGGAGCTCTCCAGCCAGGGTAATGTGCTGATGGGACCCCTTAGAGCTTGGGCCCCCCCCCCCGCACCACGGGAGCTGCAGGTGCCTGTGTTACTCCACTGAAGTCACCGAAGAGTTCCATAACCATATAGAGGAACGAGGCCGAAACATCCCTGGCCCCCTAAATGGTAGTAAACCAAAAAATACCATCTGACTTTTATAAGTCATTAAAGAATCTTGACGTACCTAATCACACACTTAGGAGGATAAATACTAAAGTCACCAACAACACTTCTTGAGGTCACAAGTGACAATGCAATCATGTTTAAATGTCCCTGAGCCTGCTACGCTGGCACGTGCCGTACTCGACTCGAGGATAAATTATAGCAGTGCATCTTATTCTGGTAAAACAAACTATTGAGGTCAAGACTGCAAACAGTTCAGAGGAGAAAGCAAACACACATATGCTCCAAACTGCTTAAACTCCTTCGGTTACGCATTGAAAAAGGATATTATTTAAAAGAGCTGCCATTGTAAATAAGGTATCCCTTTTCCACATCTACATTTAAATTAACCTACTCTTTCGTGTGTATGTCCCCAACATAAGTCTAAGATACCCAACCGCAGGACATTTAATCACAAAAAGGCTCTAGTTAGAAAGGCGCCACTGGTGGCAAATGTTTCTGGAACTTTGGATAAAGATCTGGAATAACATCCTATCAGAAATGAAAAAAAGGAATCCCCAAGATTTTGTGGCAACTGGATTTTCCATTCATGCATTGTTTGCTTGCAGCATAGGCTATGTATGACCTGACAGATGCTTGCATACCAGTGTTTGTTTGTAGCGTTGCAGACAACTCTCATTTAAATTAACTGGGTCTGGAAGCATTAGCAGAGCTGTGTGCGGGTCTCAGGGCGGAACAGCAGTGGAGGTTGAGGTTTGGAAAGAGGTGCATTAGCAGAGCGGTGGTGAATCTCATGCTGGGATTGGCAAAGCTGTGTGTGGGTTCTGTGCTGGAATAGCAGGGTTTGCTCCAGGTCATGTTTGAGGTGCTCTGGCCAGAGTTGTGCTTGGTATCTATGCTGAAATGACGGGTGGCTGGGAGGGTAGAACTGAGACTCACAAGCAGGGTGAGGGGCAAATTCTCAAACCAGGCTTAAGATGCGATGGAAGAGCAGTATGGGCACAAAGCTGAAATGCTAGGGATTGCTGTAGGTCAGGTTTGATTTGCATTGGCAGACCAGTATGTGAGAAACATGCTTACGTTTTAAGGATTGTTTTAGGCGAGGTTTGAGGTTCATTGGCAGACCAGTATGTGAGAACAATGCTGGAATGCTATGTGTTGCTGTCTGTTGGGTTTGAGGTGGATTGGCAGAGCAGTATGTGAGACCATGCTTGAGTTTTAAGGATTATTGTAGGCCAGGTTTGAGGTGCATTGGCAGAGAAGTATACAAGAACCATGCTGGAATGGTATGACTTGCTGTCGTTGGGTTTGAGGTGCATTGGCGGAACTGTGTAAGTGTCCTTGGCTAGAATATCAGATTTAATCTTTTTGGCTGGAAGTGCACGGGAGTTACCAGCTGAGTTGTGAAGTGCATGCTTTTAAGCGACAGTTAATATTTATTTTAATGCATTGCGTATAGTCTGGTCATTACTAAAACCTATATTTTGGAAGCACAATTTTATCCTCAAACTTTTTGCACATTTTGTAGCATTCTATTTTATACTGTGTTTAATGCAAGTTTAAGATATTGACTTACATATTCACAGTGGTTTCCGTCACAGGTTGGGACCTTGTAGCAGTAAAAATATACAAGTCCCTATTCTACACAAAGATTTAATTCTGTGGCACCCTAGTTACACGTTTACCTCTGCAGTGCATTTAACTTATAGAGGTTTCATAATGTATTATAATGCATTTCCCTACTGATTAACTTAACTTTTTATTTATTTTTTATTTAAGCTGCACGTTATTTTATATGTAGTTCCTTGACTGTGAAAGACGAAAAACGCATACAGAATTTTTGTGTTGCTACACTTTTGACCCCACCCCCTCGCGCTCACTGACCCCGCCCCATTGCATGCAGCATCACAGTTCCCATACTTTTTTCTATGAACTTTGACCGCTGCTCAGAACTGAGGTGCATTTGAAGAGCTGTGTGTGAGCCCCACTTAGGAATAGAAGGGGCTGGTACATATGGTGGAAAGTGCTTCTGATTTCCAGAATTATCGTTGTATGGCTCTGGATTTGATGTACAAATCTGGCTGCCGAAACAGAGCTGTGTTTTGATTTCCGTATGAATCGGGCGCAGTGGCAATCTCCCGGCCACCGTAGGAAACAAGAGCCCACAGACTGACGTAAACACCAGCAGCCGAGAGAACATTTAATCTCATTTGTGGCCATATTTTCTTTTTTTTAAAACCAACTGAAACAAAGTGAGTCTGAAAACCTTCAAGAATGCTGAGTAGGAATACGAATCTGATTCAATTTTCAAACCCACATCCCCGGGCTGTGAAAGTTGACCCTCACCCCTCCCTGCTCCCCACTTGACCCTTCTCTATGCTGCCTGCCAATGCAGATGAAAAGAGAAGATTACAGGAAGAGAGGGGTGGAACTGACCTTGGCTCGCAGGTGGAAATTTAAACGTGCTCCTTCTAAATACATCCACCATACTTTCTTGATACTCTTTGTCTCTGTTCTTCCTCCTTTTGCCCTTTCTCCCTCTCCTTCATGCCTGTCTACCCAGCCCCGCCACACTCGCCCTCACTAGGGGCGGCTTTAGGCATGTGCAAGCTGTGCACCTGCACAGGGCCGCCAAACCCCAGGGGCCACCACGCCAATATATATCCTTCAAATAATAATCCTCTCAGGATGGATACATATTTGCGTGGTGGCCCATGGCAGGGATTTGGCAGCCTCCGGCTCTGTTCCACTTCCAAACACCCTGACCACCCCCCACTTCACTGGCTTCCGTGCCTGCATTCCTCCGGAGGGGGGGGGCCCTACCTACGCTCCCTGCCCAGGGCCTCCATGAGCCTAGAGCGACCCCTGCCCTGACCACTCTTGCAGTACGTTGCAGGTATTAACCTCTGGGTGAGATAGGAATGCCTGTTCTAAGCTTAGCTCTGGTAGTGAACCTCAAAGCCGCATGAATGCAACGTATACATCGCAGCTCTACTCAGGGCTTTAAGTGGGATGAAAAAACTGGGGGGGGGGGTCTCTCAAACGAGCGTGGCTAATGTAAGTAAGGGCGTGACTTAAAAACACCTAAGCTAAAAATCTGTGTTTAGCATATTGTGCACTTGTATTTTGCTGTGTCTGTCATTGCATCCAGTTGGATAATACAATAAATAACATCATACCTACAACAAGTCAGGACTATTGGCTTTGTCACTGGTTGTTAGTAGCATAGGATAAATAAGCAGCAACTATGGCTAGTATATAACATTGAAAAAGCTTCCACTTAAAGCCCTGGTGACACAACGACAATGTGTCTGCTCCTGAGTTTCAAAAAGAGAAGAGAAATCCAAAGAGACAATGACTCTCCTTAAAGGATTTCCCTTCCCCTACAACGCTCACCAGCCATGACGTCATGCCCTAACTTCTCCACTAATGAGAAGTGAGCAGTGTAAGTAGCGCACATCGACGTGCCTGCTGTCACTGCAGTTCTGGGAAAAAAACTGACCGCCTGTGCCAGGGCACAAAACAGAGCCCTATAGAGACCCGTTTCTAGCCCTCCTTTAAAAAACTGCAGGGGCTCAGACCCGGTGAGACCCGGCCCATTTAAAGCCCTGGCTCTACTGTTGACGCAGAGTGTGACCTGAGGCCAACATCCAAGATGTAAATGTTCAATTGGCAAGGAGAGGGTTCGTATTCAAGCTGCAGCTCTGCTGCCCATTGGCTCTAAGAAAACCGGGTAATCACAGCTATGTTTTTGACCCCCGGTGCGATATGGGTCCAAGTAGGTACAAAGAAGTCGGGGGAGCCAAGTTAGCCTGGTTCGAGCCCTGCCAGGAGCATCAATAAAAATTAGGAGAGCCATCCATCACCAGAATCACATTAGGTGCCAGGGGTGGAGCTGCGATTTCAACTTCTGTTATGTTCACAGGTTATTCTTCCCTAGTGCGCACTGCGTGCCTTCTGGATGGCTCGTCACAACCACCCGTTGTCTCTTCTCCAGTGCCATTCAGCCCAGCACTCTCGCCCACCTCTCTCACCTAATCTTTGTAAAACGTGCTGCGTTGTGACATGCGAGCTACTAAATAGACCAGAGACAGTAAGGCATGGGCAAAGTGGGCCGTGATTCAACCACCTCTGTCCAGCAGAGATTTGACCCGATGACACTGGATAATTTTTAAACAGATAGTTTTAAGCACCTTTTTCCTTCAGTTTAATTTTAACGTGTGTGGTGTTTGGGATTCTATTACAGACATTTTGCGGAGAAATGTTACTAGGAACATCCATAAAACAAGTTTATTTTAGATCAAAACCAGACCTCACACACGAGACATGGGTGGGCGTTACAAAGATTATTTGCAATATTATTAGTGAGTTGCTGCTGTATATTCTAATATCGAAAACCGGTCAATAGAATGTAGTATGCAAACCCATTTTGAATTTGGACCAGGGTACCAGTGCACTGTCACTGACCCGGCCAAAGAGGGCACGAAAAAGCTGAAATTGGATCATAAATCCAAAGCTGTTCCGAACAGGGGTCCCCAAAATACATTTGGCCCAGATCCCCCGAAATCCTTCAGATGTCCCTGAAACAGGCAAACCTTTGCCTCGTTCCAAAGCTGGAACGTGCCCAGTTTGCTGACGGTAAGAACGGGTGCACGTGACGTGAGGCGTTGCCCGGGAGACTTCCAGTCACGCCGAGGGCCCCGAGAATGCAGACCGCGCGGCCGTACCATAAGGGGAGAACAATCAATGGGAGCCCCCATTGTCAGAGGAGCCCCGAGGGGCGATAAAGCAGTCGGAGCGGGAAGGGGTGGGCGATTCGACCGTTGTTCTCACACCAAAACATTCTTTTCACGGTTGAAACAAGTCTTTAGACTTCTAGCGTTGGGCGGCCGCCGCTGCTTTTCATTGGCTGCGCGCGGGCTTCCAGGACTAAGTCACTTTATTACCCTCAGAACTGAGGCAATGACGAGGCTTCATTTTTGTGTTCACTCTCGACCTCTTCCTGCATCGCTTGATTAAAATAACCCCTCTGCTGTCGAGGGCAATACTCTCTCACCTCTGAGCCACCCCCCACCGCTCCTTGCCACTGGTCCCAGAGGCGCTAGAGTCTGTACCAGGAGAGCTCGAGTCAGCAGACTTCTACTTCCCTGTCTCAACGGTTGATTGGTAGACACGGCCAGTTGATTGTTTTTGCTCTTCCCAACCTCCTCCACCAATCACAGCCACCCTTCACAGTCTGGGGTCATCAGCTCCGAGAGAACTCTGACTTTCTGCATTGGAAGTCTAGCCTGGCTATCTATCTCTTCTGAGCTGTGAGTGATGCATTAATGGTTCTATGACACGTGACAACTAGAAAGTATCTCTATAGCACCAAGAGGGCCAGTTGGGACAGATTTGGTGCATAGTAAATTCACTAGTAACAAAGGCCAAGTCAAGCGCATTGTATGCTTCACATGTCCCACATTACCCTGGGAGTAAGTTCTAGACACCTTTGTCTGTTTACTGAGTTTTTTTCCTGGCGAGAAGTGCAAGCTTGAGGCTCTAGGAGGCTAGCGTGTGCCACTAAGGACCAAAGTATCTCATGTCTTGGGATACTGGAATTTTCCGGCAGGGTAGGGTCAAATTGTGTCTCAGAGTTGAGTAAATTACAATGTACGCAACAAGAAAAGGCAAATTATGTGGCATAGTGATACACATTTTGTGATAGTATTGTCATTATTTTGTAATTTCTACACTTGTTAACATTGGTTGCTCCTCATTAGCACCAGTTTAACACCCAAATGTAGCAACAGAAAGGTGGCCAGTCAACCTTTGCAAAGGGCCTTCCACTGCACAGCAACACTTCTTGCTGCGTTTTTGGTAACTTTTGAACCGCTTGAGCTACAAACGATTTTTTTGTTAAAATGTGCAGATTTTGGCACAGATGATGGATTCTGTGGCAGATGCAACAAACCTATAATTATGCGAAAAACAATGCAGCAGCACAATCGCTTAATTCCAGAGGCCCTTCTCATGTCGCCGCTCCTTGTCCTCCACCTTGCTCTGGTGGAGACCATCTTGTGTGGGGTGGGCAGTTTTGTTTACTGATGACAGGCAAAGGAACTGTAATCTTCAACCCGCTAAGGCCTCTTTCTCTCACATAGCAAAGCAGATCTTTTTTACCCAGTCCTGTTGTCTTTCCATTGGGACATATTCCATTTGTGATTACTGCTCATTTATGCTGTTCTTCTCCTCCACTCCACGAAGGCTTAATCAGTTGTGAACTCGTGTTTCTCCTCCGAGAGGTCACCAGGATGCAGATTGTAAGTGTTTGGAACAGCCCTTGTCTTATCCCATCCTACATATCGTTATGCTTTCTTCTTTCCCATCACTATCCGTTTTCTTTATGAGCGTTCTATGCAAGTGAAAATAAATGGTGTCTTCGGGGTACGGCTTTTAGGCCAACAATGGAAACCCTAACTGCTGAGGCAATGGATGCACTCAATAGGTCCCGGAGAGTCTTCGAAAGGTAGATTCTTCAATAGTCCTGCAGACAGCAGGTCCTGATTTTGTTATCCTCAATACTTGTCGTCCATTCCCTAATGTACCATTTTCACCTCCAAGTTGGAGAGTAGCCTGGAGGAGGTGGGTTTCTGTAACGTCACCATATCTGGCATTGAAGTCGTATATGGGACTGATTACACATGAGATTATGTAGTGGATCATTCTTCCGGGTCCACAGACAGGCTGCATTTGAACCAACATATGTTAGATCTTCCAGCGATTAGTCATATTGTGGATTGTAGAGTGCGCATGCCGTTCTTCTGGGATTTGATGTTTATCCATAGACCACTGTGCAGTGTTACACCTTGTGCAAGCACATCATACATAACAATCTGCTCTGGAATTTGCCTTACTTGGAAACTCATGACAGTCTGCTCAGACCACCTGTTCCTAACTGCACGGGTAAATACACCTGCGGCAATAGCTGAAGAAGTGGTCCACAGTACCCCTGTTATAATGGTGTGAGACTGATCTTTATCATGTTCCAAGGCTCTTTTGAGACAATATTATCATTGTTACTGAATCTCACTACATTATTCAATAAGAACCCATGACAATTGATTGGTCAGATGAATTTATCACCCCTCTCTCTGTTGCTATCCCAGATGTCCCTATGAAAGACAACCAACGCTTAAATATGAAAGGATGAGAACAAATAAATATATTGGTAGAAAAACACAATTCAATAATTAGTGCAACCATTCCCCTACACTCCACTCTGGAAAATGCCTACTTCCTGGAGAGAAGTTCCTGCGTGAGGCTCTTGGAGGCTAGAGTGTGCCACAAAAGACCAAAGTATCTCATGTCGAGGGTCACCGGAATTTTGCTGCAGGGTTGAGTAAACTATAGCATACACAGCAAGAAAGGGCAAATTATGTGGTGTAGTGTGGCACATTTTGTGATAGTATTACATCATTATTTTGTAAGTTTACACTTGTTAACACTGTATGGGAATTAGTTGCACCTCATTAGCGCCAGTTTAACACCCAAATGTAGCAATTGGCAATAGAAAGGTGACCAGCCAACCTTTGCAAAGGGCCTTCCACTGCAAAGCAACACTTCTTGCTGTGTTTTTAATAACTCTTGAACCATTAGAGCTACAAACAGTTTTCTTTGTTCAGATGTCCAGATTTTGCAACAATGATGGATTTTGTGGCAGATGCAATAAACCTGTAATTATGCAAAAAAAGGCTGCAGCCGCACAATCGCTTAATTCCAGAGGCTCTCCTCATGTCACCTCTCCTTGGTCTCCAGCTCCACCAGATCAAGGCGGAGTACATCTTGTGTGGGGTGGGCAGTTTTGTTTACTGACGACAGGCAAAGGAATTGTAACCTTTGACCCTCTAAGGCTTCTTTATCTCACATAACAAAGCAGACCTTTGTTACCCAGTCCTGTTGTCTTTCCATTGGGACATAATCCATTTGTGATAACTGCTAATTTATGCTGTTCTTTTCCTCCACTTCACAACGCTTTAATCCTTTGTGAAGTCTCGTTTCTCCTCTGAGGGGTCACCAGGATGCAGATTGTAAGTCTTTAAAGCAGCCTTGTCTTAGCCCATCCTACATGTCGTTATGTTTTCTTCCTTCCCATCACTATCCGTTTTGTTCCTGAGCGCTCTGGGCTAGTGATTATTGGCATGTAGTGCTTCACAAGATCTATTAAAAAAATGAAAATAATTAACATAAAATGCTGCATGTTCACTCATCAAGGTGCATCGTGTCTTCGGGCCAACACTGGAAACACTGACTGCTGAGGCAATGGATCAGCTCAATAGGTCCCGGAGAGTCTTCGAAAGGTAGATTCTTCAAAAGTCCTGCAGACAGCAGGTCCTGATTTTGTTATACTCATTCCCTCATTCATTTTGTTATACTCATTTTGTCATCCATTCCCTAATGTACAATTTTCTCCTCCTAGTTGAAGAGTAGCCTGGAGGAGATGGGTTTTTGTAACGTCACCATATCTGGCATTGAAGTCGTATATGGGACATAATATACATGGGATTATGTAGTGGATCATTCTTCCCGGTCTAGAGACAGGCTGCATTTGAACCATCATATGTTAGATCTTCCAGGTATCAGTCATCTTGTGGATTGTAGAGTGCACATGCCGTTCTTCTGGGATGTGATGTTTATCCATAGACCTCTGTGCAGTGGTACACCTTGTGTAAGCACAGCGAACCTAACAATCTGCTCTGGCATTTGCCTTACTTGGAAACTCATGGAAGTCTGCTCAGACCAGCGGTTCCTAACTGCACGGGTAAATACACCTGCGACATTGGCTGAAGAAGTGGTCCACAGTGCCCCTGTTATAATGGTGTGAGGCTGATCTTTATCATGTTCCAAGGCTCTTTCGAGACAACATTATCATTCATTGTTACTGAATCCCACTACATTATTCAATAAGAACCCATGACAATTGATTGGTCAGATGAATTTATCACCCCTTTCTCTGTTGCTATCCCAGATGTCCCCTTTAAAGACAACCAAAGCTTAAAGATCTTCAGCATGTTTTTCAAAAGAATTCCTCCCTGAATGTATACTAATCTATTGTCCATATACCTTTTAGATTCAAGAATTTTAATGTAGTCCTGAGGAAGGTGTGCCATCGATCTAAAACACCGAAACGCGTCGACATTTTTGGCTACTTTTGACCTTTTTATATATAATTGTGATGAAGCACATTGTAATGTGAATATATTATGATTTGTGTAAAAAAAATTGTATGTGTATAATTTGTGTTTATTCAATACTATTTGAGTAAGTCTGTTTCTTTTAATAAACATGATTTTAATGATAATTTAGTTTTCTTGATATAATTTGTTGGACGTATAGTATACATTTGAGGACAGAAAAGCACTGGTGTCTTACTCTACAAAGTACATTACATTCATAACTAAGAACCACAGAAAGGAACTCATTTTTTCTTGTCATAATATTTCCCAGTCCTTTCTGGGTTTGTTCAGGGAAAACTCTCTCTTTTTGTCTAAACAAACAATTGTGAGCACATCCCACCAATATTTGTCAATCTCAAATGGTCCCACTCTATACTTTCACCTCTGCCGGCACTATATTTAAAGCTCTGAATCGAAACTGCGGAAGGGTTAGAGCATCTTTTCTGCCTCTCAGTAAGTCACACGTGCATTCCTCAGGTGAGTTCACAGGCATGCACATGCAAGGATTAGAGGAGAACCCATGTGTCAACAAACTGCACCTGCTCCCACCACCATTTTAAAGCCTTCCTTGCCACATCTGGCCTGTGCTGTCTCTTGTAATGAGCTGTATTCACCTTTCTTTTCTGTGACAAAAGAATCAGGCAGATGGTGGACGCTTTATATATGCTGTCAGTCAGTCATTCATCCTCTTCCGTGCTGGCCATGCAGCACTTGCCCTCTGTTCTGCAGTTTCGAGCTATATTGGGTGAGCGGGTTGGAGTATACGTGCAGCTTGTTTGAAATAAGCAGAATAATTTCTTCGCCGTGTACTCTCTCTGGTGTTTGGTCCCTCGGCCCTTGTGAATGCAGCACGGCTCCCCATATCACACGGCCCTGCCAGAATATGTTTGCACAATAAATAAGATTTCAATTCTCAGATGAGAACAGCTTGCATATGGCGCTTCATCCTGCCTCCCACGCATGCATTTTTTATTCCTCAGGAGTCAAGCTGTTTCTTCCATCTTCCTGGGCTTGTTGTGAATAGGGCCTAACTCAAAGGTAGCCGCTGCCCCCCCTGAGAAATTAAAAGCCGCTAGCCTGCATGGGCTAGTGGGAGCCCTTTCTGCAGTGCTCTGATGTGTCCTCGTGTGGCATAGACGCGTTGACCGCATGCCTCCCCTGCTAATGTGGGCTGGGAATTGCTGCTGATAAAAGTGTAGAACAGGCAGCAGGTGGGTGATAATCCTGGTAGCAACAAATCAACTTTTCTTCCTGCTTTTGCTGATATAATGAGTATTGATGAGTTGATGGGTTAATAAAAGAAAACCTTTTCATTTATACACTGATGGATAATACATCCTATCCAGTGAACAGGACAATTGGGAAATCAAGTATTGTACAGTTACATTAATACATAAGACTAAGGAACCGATTTAAAAATAGGTTGATGATGTATTATCCGTCGGCATGGAAGAGTACTTTACGACCGCCATGTTGATGGTACTTCATCCCCATATTTACATATGTCCGTCGGGTGAGAAGACATATCTAGCTTTTTCAGGAACCGCCGCCACTGCGTCCTGGAAATCCATGGAGAGTTTGACAGACGGTACATCAAACTTTCAAGTTTTGATTTTGAAAATTATTTGGGTAAACCAAGAGGTATTTTTAGATTTTCTGTTTTAATCTGGATCCCTGTTTATCCAAGAACTCCAATCTCTATGGTTCAGTCCGTCCTGGTGGTACCACCCTACCAGGGTGTGGATAGGCGATAATGATGAATTATATCATGAAAAAGTGAGTGAGCCGTCTATTTCAACATCTTTGGATACCCAGGAAGTAGCATTCTTTTTGGATCCAATCCGTCTAATTCCATAATCCTAAAGATGCTTTTATTAAGCCTAAAACCAGGGGTAGCAAATGCACTGCAGGTTTACCAAAGGGCAGGCACGCGTTCACAGCTGCCACCCCTGTATGATGTTCAAACAGGATGCAGAGAAAAAAAGCTGCAGTTATTTCAGCCTACTATGTCTCCAATGAGAATAATTGGCTGGATTCAATTTAGTTAATTGTAATAAGCTGGAAGTAGCCAGGGGCTTTGGTGTCCTTTATGCTCTTCATCAATGGATCTAAGCCTTTGTGCTCTTTGACCTCTTGTTAGCTGCTGCCAACATCATTTCAGGACATGTGCACTATGATTTGTGATCCACTGTCAAACCGTTCAGAGGTCGACTGCGCACTATTCTAGTACACGTCTAAGAAATACGTCATAAGCTGCGGGGCTCTAAGGTCCTGATTTTGAGTCTGACAGACTGTATTCTGTCTGTCAGGATGGTGGAGGACATTATCTCCACCATTCTAATTGGTTACTGTCCATCAAATTTAAAGATGACCGATGGCCCAGCATTAATCCCTGCGCCATCACTGCAGTCCCCTCCAAGGTACGAAAAGTTTGGTGGACAGCCACTGTCGGAATGGACAGCTGTCCATTAAAAGGTGTACATTTTTTTCTTTTCCAAAAACAAACGCCACACGTTTTTGAAAAATAAAACGCTAATGACCCCATCACACCCTTGCAGTTTCATCCCAGGCTGTGCGGATCAATGTTTTCTTTCTATGTCCCTCAGAAAAACCCCAAATAGATGCCTACATTGACAGAAATCTTACGGTTCCCCAATATCTAACAAAGAGATTGGCGAACAGGGTCCTCTGGTTTGCGACTGAGTACCCTGATTGCCAAACTGCAAATCAGGCCTAATCTGTATCCAGTACTATCCAAGGAGTTGATGACGTCAATCACTTTGCCTTGAGATTGCCCACATTTAGAAGCACAAGGGTCAAACACACGTCGGAAACAAGTCTGTTAGCTTCACTTTTTTGAAAAACCAGGATATAAGCTGACAAAGAATTAATGCAACAACTGTACACAACAGCCAATGAAAGTAACAACTATCAAAACTCAAACTGTAGTCTCTACTATTGTCTACAGGATTAAACCAAGGACAGTACAACTGAGATAAGTCAGAGGTGTCAATTTAGAAAACTAGGCCCCTAGTGTTTGATTCCATTTGTATGAGCCTTTTATTTTACCGTTTTCTGGCTTATTATCATCTCATTCTGTTTGGCTGCATTGTTTTCTCACACTTTTTGTTATGCTTGGTTTCAATGAACTTGAATTTAAGAAAACTAGGCCCATCCCTAGTCAAGGTTTTATTTGCTCCACAATTACGTCTAACAAAATACGAGACCAAATAACCAAATCTTAATTCTGTACAGCTCTATATAAAACTGCACTGAAAAATGCACAAGCAGGCAGATGCTGAAGGGGTTAGGCATCAGTCTAGAGCTGCTTGCAGCGGCGGCGCTTCCGTTATGGCAGAGGAGCGTCGCCCTGCCTTCTGCGAGTGCAGCATGCACACACATTATGGTAATAAATACCATTTTTGAATGTGTCCCATTACAGCCCAATGGCAGGGGGTAGGGGTGATTTGTGCAATTGTACTATTAATGCAGCCCCCTGCCAGTGCACATGTCAGATTGTCCGGCTGTCTAGGGCCGGCCAATCTGACCTGCGCACTTCAGAGCCTGCAATCCCAAGGCTGAGAAACAGCTGGGGGATTGCAGCAGCAGGCCCCTAGCGTCAAAATGGGCGCTGGGTTAGCCCGCTCCAACCAATCTCGGGATTGGTTGCATTTGCATTGTACAAGGGAGGAGATCCTTCCCTTTCTGGCGGAGTTAGATCTCAGCGCAGTCCAGGAGGATGAAGTAGACCGCATCCAGCGCCTGCGCTGCAGCGATTACAAAAAAGAGCATCGGACGGCAGTCGTGAGGTAAGTTCTTTTTATTTATTTTTAAATGCATATTTGTTGTCTGCTTTTCCCACCTTCCCTCCCACTGCCGCAACCCGCCACTCCACCCACACACCAGCTGCTACTGGGTGCTTGCCTCATCATGCGATAAGAAACTCAGTAGCAGCAATGAAAACAAGGGACCGGCAAAGCAGGGTGGGACGACCCACCAGATGCTCTTTTCCCAGCGCTTTACCCAGAGTGACATCAGAATAATTGTTTGAGTGGCCTCCAAGGGCCCATGCACTTACTTGGCCCAGGGGCATATAGACTGTGGATGTAATGGTGTCTAAAGGACGGCATACTGCCCCTTTTATGTTAAGGCCTCAGGACTGGCCTTTTGGTGCATATGCACTGCAATTTGTGATTTGAGATCTCTGCCTTTGAGAGACCCTTAGAATCATCCATAACCCTTGCTATACGTCCCCTTCACTTGCGAAACTCTTCACGCGGACTATGCCTTCCTATGCTATTTTGCATATGACTCTCTCTGTCTTTTTATTCAAGCGCTCTGGTGCCCCCTGGCACATGTCGCTTGTCGTTCATTGCCTGTGCCCTGCATCTGCTCACCCAAGGCCCTGGTGTGAGTGGAGTATGCACTGCTTCCTGTGCCGCAATGTACACGTGTGCGTCTATGTGTTGTGTCCACTACCACTTTTTAATCTGAGGAAACATTTCACTATAGAAAATCCTGAAGGATTGGCTTTGTCTTTGCTATCCTCTGTGTTCCGTGGCTGCAGCCGGGAGCACGGGATGATGGCGGCTGTGGGCGGAGTCGTGGTGTCACCGCTGGGGCTTTAATGGAGATGTTCATGGCAGGCAGCCAACGTGCTCGGTAGTAATTAAAAGTTAACGAGTTTACGAACGGATAAATCCTCAGAGGAGAAGGTTGTGTTCCCTCGCTGCATCACCGGGGTGTCCTTTCTGTGACCTCTTTATGAGGATTAAGCCTAGGTATCAGGCAGGCCCAGTCTGCTGGATTCGAAGGTGACCTTCACCAGAAGGCGTCACGGAGTGCACGTGCATCAGTTGTGTTTCAGGTGAACAACATTCCCTGTCGAGAGGGCACCCAGATAGGTTTGGGCTAGTGGCTGGCTGAGAGTCGTTTCAACAAAGTAGGCGACTTAATTCTGCTATTGGTCAGTAACTACCTGGGACTGCCCTCTCTTGATGAACACTACTGTTCCCACGTGAGGAGATAGATAGGAGGGAGCCAGTTTACAAGAGTTTGTAGAAGTCTTTCTTCCAGTTTCATTAGGCCGTCTTCACTCATGATCGGAGACCCTACCCGCGACTATGACACAAATATACTTAGTGTCTTGTGGGGCGCTGACAGTTCTGCCTGGAAGCCTGGGACAGCGGGAGCTGCCCCAGCCTCAGGAAGCGGTCGGAGTTCAAGATATGGGAAAGAATAGAGACTTAATACAGTTGCTCAGGACCTTCTTATCTTCCAACTGACAACAGGCCATTGGTGGGAAGAATAACCTCTAAGGAATGCATGGGGGGGTCCTGCTTGCTAACATCCTTCTTGTGAACTTCCTGGTAGGTGAGGAATGGCTTAGCACCCGATCACAATGCAATGTAATGCAAAGGGGAGTTGAGCTGATTTACAATTTTGCTGTTGTGCAAAGACGGTAAGGAACCTCACTAAAAGTTGTCCGGCACCAATCGGGTGTGGCGAGGCAGGGGGAAGGGGGTAAATAAAAACAATTAAATTAATCTTACCTCCTCACCACGTCTCTCCACTCCTCCCTCCGACCAGCACAGGAAGCACCCAGGAAGCGGGCAGGCACCCCATAGCCATTCACAATGTTGCAACTCAGCGTTGTGATTGGTATGAGTGCCCTGGTTCAGCGCTCAGACGGGTCCTGGAGTCCTGGGCATAGTCTCAGGGCACAAGTCCTAAAAATAGAAGTGGGGGGGACGCTGTCACCGGAAGTGATGTCACGGCAGGAAGTGACATCACGAAAGGTGGCTCCGATCATGTCCCAGAGAGGCCAAAGAGTGAAGTCCAGCTGTTTGGCAGGGAGGGCGGTGTCCCCCCGGTAAAATAAGTGGGAGGACGCCGTCCACCCGCGTGGTACCCCGACTTGAGCCCTGCATAGTCTCCACCCAGGTTGTAATGCAGCCTGTGTGTAGAACATGCTTATTGCTCATGAATGTTTGGCCAGCCCGAGACGGCGGGACAACATCCGCTGTCGGCAGAGCAGCCTCACCTCGAAAAGTTGCAGCGCCCGCAAAAAGAACGAATAAAATGATAATAATATTGAGTTATCATTTTATTTTTCCTTACACTGCTGAAAAGCAGTGGGGCGACGCTCCTCCGCCACAGCGGAGGAGCCGCCACTAAATAAATATATTTTCCAGTAGTTTTGTATAAGCTATATTTAAGAGGAAAGTTCTTGGAGGAGAAAAGGATCATGGTTTATTTTATCTGCTTAGTACTGAGCACTAAACTGGCATTGTGGCTGATATTCATTCTGCAAGTGCAGGTCTAACTGGGCCAACAATCACACAGTTTCTATTTTCAACTTCTGTAAGGCAAGCCGGATGCGAAATATTTTAGCATAACTTTTACATTTACCAGTCAGGCACAAATTACATACAGCCTCAAAGAAGGATGAATGACACACTCACTAGAAACATTTCCAGATGTTTCTTTGAGTACCTTCTAACAAAGATGTGATATCCCCACAAGTCTTTCATTATACTAATGTTGCAAAAAGCGTTTCCTATACACAGATGTACACACTTATGATTCCTTGTCTCTGTGTAATGTGTAAGTGAAGTAAGGTCCCCTTACACCTTACACTCAGTATGAGTGGCGTTATAAAATAAAAGAAATATACGAGAGAGAGAGTGAGCGGTTATGAAGAACTGTGGGGCGCTGTTAAAGGGTGGTAGTGAGGTATTCAATGGCGAAGGAGGTCATTGGGGGCGCCAACAAACACTGTCACACCAAGCACCACCGCGCTTAATCCGACCCGAGTGCATGAAGTCGATTTTTCAGTGCCACTACGTAAGTGGTACCATGAGCAACTTAAATGGCTGCATACTCGAGGCAGAGATAAGTTCTCAATCGCAAAGAAAAATATTGCCATTTCCATTTCAATCGACAATGAAATCAAACTTCCGAATACTAATATTCAGGTATGATTTCAGCTTTTTCTTTATGTAAATCAAGCACTATCATGCCTTCATTTTCACCACCACGTTTGTTTTCTTCCAGTCAATTGTAGAAATGTTTTCATTACAGTATTGCTTTAGTTTATAAGAAGAGCGAGTAAGCCACATCTGAGTGAGGCCCCTTATTAATGTGTCATCAGTGCCCCACGTGTGCTAAATATGTGAATCTATTAACTTTGGAGGCAGACTCTGCTGTCAAAATCTCTCACCCTCACCCAATTGCAGTGTAACCCCTCAAGTCACAGCAACACCGTTTACAAAAAGCCATGTGGATTCTCATGGGGCTGATGCCTTACGCTTTCCAAACTGATGACACAAGGTCACGGTTAGGGTGAGGTCTGAGGCCACAATGTGTATGAAAAGACGTCCTTGTTATACATAAACGTATAGGTATCCAGAACAGCAGCTGTGATTTTCATTTTAGATTTTCATATAGATGTGTTCATTGAGGCTTGGAAAGCTGGCATAATCACTTTCAGTTTATAGTTAAACATTTAAGACGGGAGCATTTAGTGGATCTGGCCAGAATTGCAGAGAGTGTCTTTACACACTAAATTTAAATTCACAACAATCAGTTTCCAAATTCTCATTGATATTGTAGTTGTTTTTTTTTAAGAGACAACTTGCATTAAGTGATAATCCCTTCTCTGAATCGTAGCTGCAGCCCTTGCAAAATTGTTGCGTTTGCAAGCTGTTTCCATCTCGTGCGAGATCTCTTTGCAAATTCCTCAGGATACCAAACGGGGTCCATCTCAAACCTTCACTGTCTACCTTTTGCGTGATACCTTTCTGGAGCGAGCCTCTGGGCTCTGTAGTACCTTAGCACTGAGACCTCTGCAGCAACAAGAGTTTGGGATGCTTGATAACCAGTGCTTATCAATGGGCTTGTACTGCCCGGTACGGAGTGGTACAAAAGGGGGTGGGCTAAAGAACGGTGATGGATTTAACCCAGATCTGTTGACTGGGTGTGAGTGTTTGATTGGTTCAGATGCTCCGTCCATCACCACCCCCTTTTGTACCGCTTTGTTCGCCATAAGTTTGCAGGGTATGCTCAGACGTGAGTCCCTTGCTCACTTTGCCAGTGGATTCAAGCAAGCCTGGCTGAAGACGGCTGGAATGCCAGAAACCGGCCCTAGGAAGCTTGTTTCCGGTCCAGGGAAGGCATGGCTTGGCAGTTCGGGCTGGACTGTTCCCATGAGGCACAGGGTCAGACTGATTTGCATATGGCCATGTCTGAACTGGGGTGGCAGAGTGGGCTAAAGAACGATGATGGATTTAACCCAGATCTGTTGGCTGGGTGTGAGTGTTTGGTTCAGATGCTCCGGCCAACACCACCCCCTTTTGTACCGGTACGGAGTACCAGCACTTTTTAGTTTGAGAGGGAGAGTACCAGCACTTCTCAAGACAGACGTAATATGTTTAATTGGAGAGTACCGCCACTTCTCAGAAACAAGCAGGTACTCTGGTACGGGGTACCTTCACTTCTGTTTTTCCATTTCAAGCCCTGTTGATAACGTGTAGCACAAATAGCATTGTCTAATGGATGCCCTTGTTTTAACATGCATTCTCCACCTGTTGACCAACACATAAGAAGTATTGGCCCCTTTAGGGAGATTTTGGGAGAGGCTGAGGTATATTTATTTCCTTGTACAAAAGACTGAACCTAAAGCTATGAGTGTATGATATGATTTGATTAAAGGCATTGCAGTAGGACTGATCGATCGAAGATTGATTGGCAGATTTCAGATGATGATAGCAATGTTCTTCAGAAGGACTGGAAGTTTGTTTATTAAGACAATATACATTGAAAATTAATGGCACCAGCTTCTCACGCCATTATTATACCTTAATAAAGCATAAAATAGTCTGAATTGTCACACTTGTAGGATTGAGAAGGTTAGGTGTTATTCTGGTAATGCCTTTGGCAGCGCTGGCAGGGGCAATGTGTGGTGCAAGCTGCAGTGGCCTTTCGAGAAGAGCCCTGGCACTTAATTTTTTACAAATTAAGCGCTGGGGTAGACGATGGCGAGACACCTTAGAGTGACTTGATAATTAGCAATCAGGCTACACACCATCCTGGCCACGAACCTTAATGTTAGAATGCCAAAGAATAGTCAGTCATTCATCTCCATCAAGGTGGTCTCACTCATTTCTCATTTACATGCATTCACTGCATGGGAATCATTAGCAATGTTTTTTCCATAAGGGCAGCTATTTGGTAAAAGGGCACAATTTACATCCAGAAAATTAATATACCCGTTTTGAAAAAGGGGAAATATGCACCTCCCTCTGTAGAAGACACATGGTAGCTCTGCAGGAGGAGATATTAAGTGTTTATCAGATTACTTTACTTGGGCTCCTGGTACAAAGAATTTTTTCTGTGTCGGATCTGTGGAAACGGTGTAACTCCCAGTAGCAAATGTTAGACATTTCTACCTGTAGGACGCCTATTCACAAAGGCATTTTGGAGTATGTAAACTAAAGTAATAGTACAGTAGGTCAGTCAATCAATCAAGGGCTTGTAAAGCGCAACTACTCACCCATAAGGGTCACAGGGTGCTTGGGGAGGGTGTGGGTGAGAGAGCTGCAGGTATCTTCATGGCACTCGGAAGAGACCAACAAGGTGGCGGTGAACCACCCTTGACAAAAGTGTGACTACAGGGGGTCGCCCTCTACTTCAGTGCCAATTCTAGTGCTCATCATAATAAACTAGTTATCTTCTGATGAGTAGTGTTTTCAAAAGCTACAGACTTACAGGAAGAGTAATACCTAGCACAGTGGATTTACCAGAGGGGATTTTTTAAATGGAAGAGTAGCATAAGAATCCTTGTCCTGATGAATGCCGGTCAAAGGATCGGGATCCGGCAGAAACATGTTGACCTCTATGCAGAACGGAGGGGTGATGAGGGGAACAGCGTTTACAATGCAGTACCTTTACGACACAACCATTACAACGCAAGTCATTACAACGACTTGCGCTGGGGGGGCGCTCTAGGATAGGGAATAGTTTTAATTTACTATCCAACACCTTCCCTACTATCCACGGGGGAGTTGGAATAGTAAATTAAACTATTCACTTTCCAGCGCCCCCCAACGCAAGTCGTTGTAACGACTTGCGTTGTAAAAGTTGCATCGTAAAGGCATGCGTTGTAAAAGCATGCGTTGTAATGACGCACATCCAGTGATGAGGACCTAATCCACTCATATCAGCACCATCCTAGGGTATTCCAAGACCCTTTTTATATCTGACTAAAGAATCGAGTAATACAATTATTATTATGATATCTTATAGTCAGTTTTAATATCACTGTTCGTCTGCAGCATTTTTGGAACCCTTTCTTTTCTTTTCCTTTCTTTGATTGTTTGTATTGTCTTCCCCTCCCTATTGCTCCGCCTCGAGCGTTGGGTTGTGCAGAGTAGTACAGTAGCAGCCCTATGATGAAGCATGCCACAACTTGCTGTGGGTGAGGGCAGTTTTTAACAAAGCGTTTGTGCTCCCTTTTGCTACTGCACATTATTTACGTTAAATAATTATTGCAACTGTTTTTCGCCTTACCTCCTTTTGTGCATTCTATTCCCTCCTGGTACAAAGACATTTTCCTGTGTCGGATCTCTGGAAACGGTGTAACTTCCAGTAGGAAATTATAGACATGTCTACCCGCAGGACGCCTATTCACAAAGGCATTTTGGAGTTTGTAAACTAAAGCAATAGAACTGTAGGTCAATCAATCAAGGGCTTGTAAAGCACAACTACTCACCCGTAAGGGTCTCAAGGAGGTTGGGGGAGGGCAGAGGGTGTGGTTGAAAGAGCTGCAGGTCCGTCAAAGGTGCTGTGGTTCAGTCGAAGAGCCTGGTCTTGAGGTCTTTCCTGCCTTGAAGCAGTGCCCAAGGTGGAGAGGCAGGAAGTTCCAGGTATTTGTTGCGAGATAGGAGAAGGATCTTCCTTCAGCTGTGGTCTTTGGGATACGTGGGACGGTAGCCGCCAGTTGAGCGGAGGTCTCTGGTGGGTGCATGGAATGCGAGGTGGTGGTTGAGGTACGCAGCCCCCTCGTCATGTAGGTTTTTGTAGGCCTTTTGCATACTCTTACATGACTTTTATCACACAGTGTATATGTTAGCACAAATTCATAGGACTGTGTCTTCTTTCCACTTTTCCTAATAGTGAGTTGGACATTTCATGGCTGATTCCGAAAGCCCTATAAGAGTAAGTACAATATTACGGCTGTAGTCCGGCTTTCCCTACTTATAAGTGTTTTAGTGAATCAGCCCTAAATTGGTCTCGCTCTCTAGGCTGGCGCGGTATAAGACACTCATCGATATTTTCAGACAATTCTTTTTCTCTTCAACACCATCAAAATACATTACAAGTAACGGGCACAGATTGTCACGCTTGCCCGACACTTTCTAGTGCTGTTGGTCCATTTTTGCCTTTTTTGAGGAGAGAGGCAGCAATATAATTGACACCTGATGACAGGGCTATTTCCAGAAGATAACGGTGGCGCGCGCTGCATCTGGAGTCCTGGCAGAGCACCGGCGAGGTCTGACGTCGGTGGAGATCATGGACTCGTGAGTGACACTGTGGCACTGCTTACCGTTCCCAGGGGCAACGGGCGGGCACGCCCTGCTGACACTCCTGCCATTTCAGAGGTGATCCGTCACCTCCATTTCCTTTCTTTTCCCGTCATTCTTGACATTTGGTGCCTGCGCCTTCCTGCCTACCGACACCAGGCAGGTGCGGCTGAGCGTTCAGAGCTCCTCTCGCCCTGATGCACTCTCGTTGGCACTTTTGTCTCTCTGTCAGCACCTGGCATCCTGTGCCAAAGTCGTACCCCGAGAGAGCGTCAGCTCTGTTCACGGCTCCTGCCCAGCACTGACAGGGGGAGAAAAGAAATGCATCAATTGTTAAAAAAAATAATCTCATTGCCTGTGTCTTCTCCATTTAAGCTGTCGAGTCGCATCTTCCACTGTCTCCAGTGGCGTAGGAAGGGGGATGCGGTGGGTGCAGGCCGCCCCGAGTGTCATCGCTGAGGGGGTGACAAAATGGCAAAAATAACACTTGCAACTGTAAGTATCATATTTTTCCTTCTTTTAATAATTTCAATGTGAGGAAAGGGTTTGACAAGAAAAGTTTCGCACCGGGTACCACCTGACCTTGCTACGACACTGACAGGTATATCAAACACTGGAACCACTCCTTCTTTCTCGATGTTTCCAAACATATATTTTATTCAAGCCTTCCTTCTTCTGCTCCTCCATGACTCTGCACACTCCTTACCTCCTCCCTTTCTCTTATGCACCATTCATTCTGCCCTCTCACCCTTCAATATCCCTTTTCATGCTGTTTCTCCCCTCGTTCTGTCACTCTTCTTTTCTCCTCATCATTTCACCTCTTATCGTCTCAAAACCCGATTCCTGCTGTCCTGTATCTGGGTGCCTTGCCCTGTGTGTCTCAGGAGGGCCGAGTGCATGGTAGATTTTCAGGATATCCATGTGAGATAAATATGTAAAATAAGAATTGTAAATTACATTCTTTTTTATGGTGAAGAGAATTCCGACCATAGGCATTGATGCATCACTTCTGGATCTTTGTTGGCCATCCCTACGTTATATCCTCCGTGTGTTGTTCATCTCCACCTCTCTCACTGCTTCCCTCCTTTTCTACCATCATATTCCTTCTTCCCTGCTCTTGTACCTCCGGATTAGACACCAAAGTCCACATACAACCAATGGTGACCGCTATGTATTTTATACGGTGGAGCAAACTACAAATAACTTGTACCAAACTCAGCTAGGCAGTGACACCTTCAATCGATATTTGATAATAATGGTTCACATCACCACCTTTAGTTACAGTGATTTCAATAAGGCTAAACTTTCAGATTCCTTAACATTCCAGCACTGTTGCAAGTCCATTGCGAATCTTGATGATTACACAATCTCTGCCGTAGATTAAAACCTAATACACAAAATATTTATGGGTAAGAACTCCACTCTTAAACACAGGAGGGTCAACAGGATCTGCTGCTGTACAAACTGTGGGACATAAATTATTTTCACATTTCTTGGCTTAAGAAAGAAGGCTATTCTCTTCGTTGCATGGAGGCAAACACAACATTCAAAACTAGGAGACGCTAGCCTGAAGAGAATCCTTACAAAACAATATAAACTTTCAGCCTATCAGGGCATCCGACAAGCCAGTGGAGAGATACAAAGATCCCGTCTAGCACTGCCTCACCACACGAGCCTCGCTACCGACAACCCTGACACACGCTGATTAAAGGTGGCATCAGACAGTGGCGGCTCCTTCGCTAAGGCAGAGGAGCGTCGCCCCACAAGAAAAATAAAATGATAATAACAGCATGTTATTACATTTTATTTTTCAGTACTGGCTGTTGAGTTTCTTTTAGGTGCAAGGCTCGGCTGCCCACAGAGCAGGGGGGGGGGGGGAGTGGTGGGCACTTTCTAAGTGCGCATGACAGTTTGGCCTACCGCACTACCTGTCAGGGCACCAAACCAGCCCGCTCAGACCAATCGCAAAACTGCTGTCATGCTGAGGACTGCTGTTGTGATTGGCTTGATTCTGGGAGCCTGTGTGCTTCCTGCATCGACCGAAGAGGACAGAGGAGAAGTGCTGGCTGGCAGGTAAGTGAACTTTTCTTTTTTCTTAAACACCCCCTCCCTCCCTGCTCCACCACTAATGCCCGTACCAGCTGCTACTGGCAATAGAATACCAAATGAAAGCATTAGGGAGATATTTTACCACACCAAATTGCCACTCTCTCCTTAACCAGGAAGCCACGCTGAAAATCATGGTAGTTACACACGAATTGCATGCAATTCAAACTGAAGAAGAAAACAAAAATGACTAGCCACTTATGTTCATCAGGGTCAGTATAATCAATGTAAAAGCAGGGAAGAACCACTCGTTGGAAGTAGTTAGCATCATTGAACAAGACGATATTAGTAAATCAGACAGCTGTGCTGTCTGATAGGTTTTGACCTAAAAATGCAACATTTTCCTACTTGGCCTAGAAAGGTGCAAAGATTTTTTCAGTTGCAGTCTTCTCTGTGCGCCAAAAAAAGACCACTATGCATCTCTTTAAATAATGCCCTTAGTTGTTGCCCTCCCTTACCTTACTAACGTGTTTGCCTTAATTTGGTGTCACAGAGAAAGGGTTCTCAAATAGCCACTGAAATAATGGCTGAAGTGCTCCTCACCTGCTCTGACCCACTCAGTGCCTTCCATTCTGCCAACAAGCTATTCTGTTGACTGGAAACCCTCAAGAAATATTAGGTACGTTCTTTAATTCATTTTAGGCCTTAGGCTAGAGTCACAGTAGGTAAATTCTTTCAGAGCACCACAAATGAGGCTCCTAGAAGGTAAAGACTTTTCAAGGCGATCCCTTTGCTCTTACCTCTTGTGACGTGTTGTTTTGCTTTTGTTCCTGTTTGACGTGTCCACTGAGAAAACCTGCTGTAAAACGTAGTCTCCTACTCCAAGGAATACTTATTTTCACCACATCTTCTGCCCTACTGTAAACAACTTCTGCAGCGCACACCCTTTGCCTTCCTAGCACTTAGGTATGGCTTGGGACACCTCCCCATTGTGCTGTGACGTAGTGGTGGTGG
Organism: Lissotriton vulgaris; assembly: GCF_964263255.1. NCBI lineage: Eukaryota > Metazoa > Chordata > Amphibia > Caudata > Salamandridae > Lissotriton > Lissotriton vulgaris. Next base: position 758,142,506 of record NC_141695.1, on the reverse strand, counting down.
ACGTAGTGGTGGTGGACGTAGTGGTGGTGGACTTAGTGGTGGTGGACGTGGTGGTGGTGGACGTGGTGGTGGTGGACGTGGTGGTGGTGGACGTGGTGGTGTTGGACGTGGTGGTGGTGGACGTGGTGGTGGTGGATGTGGTGGTGATGGTGAATGTGGTGGACATGGTAGTGGTGATGGTGGACGTAGTGGTGGTGGACGCGGTGGTGGTGTATGTGGTGGTGGTGGACATGGTGGTGGACGTGGTTTGGTGGAAGTGGTGGTGGTGGAGGTGGTGGTGGTGGAGGTGGTGGTGGTGGATGTGGTGGTGGTGGACGTGGTGGTGGATGTGGTGGGCGTGGTGGTGAACGTGGGAGTGGTTGACGTGGTGGTGGACTTGGTGGGGGTAGATGTTGTGGTGGTAGATGTTGTGGTGGACGTGGTGGTGGTGGTGGACGTGGTGGTGGTGGTGGTGGACGTGGTGGTGGTGGAAGTGGTGGTGGATGTGGTGGTGGTGGACGTGGTAGTGGTGGACATGGTTGGGGTGGTGCTGGACGTGGTGGTGGATGTGATTGTGGTGGTGGACGTGGTAGGGGTGGTGGTGGATGTGGTGGTGGACGTGGTGGTGGTGGACATGAAGTGGTGGACGTTATTTCCCTTTATACTGTTTGTGATTAAGTTTTAGCCTAAATCAGCCCCGAGATAAAAGCCTAAAGCAGCTGGTCAAACATGCACTGTAAAGTGCCTAAGTCCTGTTCAGCTGAGACTGTGAACGGAGCCGACGTCTGTGCTGCAGTGACACCCCCTGCTGCTCACTTTTATTGACGCCCCTGAGTCTTGGGTTACTGTGCCTCAGAGTGCCTGCCCCTCATGTCCGGGCTAATGACGCAGGAGCGCCCCTGCAGCTTGGCATCTGGCACTTTTCAAAAGTGCGAGCATAGGGGTTTCTAGAGAAAGCACAGGGGTGGAGGTGAACCCCATTCCACCCTCACTGGCACCCAGAGTGTTATTATCGACCTTTCCTTGGTGTGTTCTGGTCTCAGAGTTGGCATGTGTAGTATTTATCATGCAGCTTGTGGGCTGCAGCTCTTCCAAGGAGTATGTATGCCTTTATAGCAGCAGATGCAGAGCCGTGCCAAGCTGCATGAAAGGTAGCGGAGGGAGAGAGAGCACCGCGCCTGGGCCTTCACAGCACCTGAGACGAAGAGTGTTTGTTGTTTGCATGGGCCAGCCCTAGCTGTCACGCCAGGAGACGAGTTACGAGCCCGGCACGTTCTCACCTGCTCACTCGCTTGATACATCTGTCGAAGAGATGGCGCAGACGCGGGCTGTGAAAAAACAGACCGCCTCACTTTGGCACGATTGGCCGCCTCAGTTTGGCACTAGCAACAAGGGACAGAGGCTAGACCTGGCGGCTATTTTTCCTTTCCAAAAAAGAGGGGAAGAGGGGACGGAAGTTTAACTCAGGGGGACATTATTTCGTAATAAAATGACAGTTCTTTCAAAATGCAACATAAACTTTGCAAAGGCGAGGGAAACCAGGACATTGCAAGCTTTTGAAAGGGCAAAAATTAGGAGCTTTGCATCACCCCAGCAGTATAAACAAGCCAAGCCACGAAAGTTAAAGTGATCGGACGGAGGCAGAGGGGAAAGCAACTTAATGACCAATGACAGAGGAGACAGATGGCTGTTCCGTGGGTGCACGCGCAAGTGCACTCAAGCTTCAGGCCAGCAAAACTCTGGTAGGTAGCACTTTTTTTTTTACCCGTTTCTAAATGTCGAGCAAGCAGCGCATGCGCTGCTGTAGTCTCGACCTAAAGTGGTGCACCGTGCGCAAACAGTGAGAATGCACCCTATTACCATGAATACGCTGCCCCCAGGGCAGCTGCGAACTCGTGCTGCCCTGGGAGCAGCACATTCATGTGAAAAAAGGAGCGGCTGCTTTACAGTCGCTCTGTGTTTTCACAATGCATGCGGCAACTAACCTGCACTTTTGAAGGGAATTATAGATTTCCTTGCAGGTGGGTGCAATGGGTGGTTGCACCCGCTTGCAAGAGGATGTCTGCGGATCCATAGGACCCCCTTTCCCCCTCCAGAGGGCTGCCATCAAGGGGCACACTGACAGTGCGCCACTGTTTAGATGGCGCACTCTCAGTGCGCCTCATGAGGGCTTCTTTACTTCTGCACCCATGTGGGTAATAGGCGCGGGCGCAGAGGTAAAGGTATTCCCTCATCTGCGTGGGGAACGCCCCAATGCAAGGCGCTTTACGTGCGCCAGTGCTATTGGTATTACAGAAGGGACCACACAAGCGTTTGCGGCCCCTTCTGTAATACCAAAGTGCCCTAGGTGCTTCCAAAGCAGGCGCAAACGCCTGTTCCGCCCCCGGTGCACTTTAAGTAATATGGCCCCTAGTATTCTGAAGAGCCCTTACTGCGATAAAGCAGAGCTGCATAGGATAACACTGTCCGTATAGTGCGGTGCTATACAACATAGGAGCCGGCCTAGCACCTATAGAAATGTTTGTGTTTGTTCTGGGCCATAGAAGGTGCTAACATCGTACCTTTCCAGATAATAGATTTAACCATTCTCTTTGCTCATAGGGGCAGAGCTAGGAAATCCAGTTGGAGTGCATTGGTATTGTGCCATGGGATATGGATGGGAAAGACAATATCCACCCAGGATTCTACTCGGTATCTACTAACTTCCTGTGACAGGACACATGACTCTTCCCGTCTCACTCCCTTCCCCTTGTAATCAGGGGCATAGCTGTCAATGGGACAGCAGGTGCAGTGGCACCGGGTCATTGGCGTGCGAGAGCCCCCCTACACACCAGTTTTGGTTATCTCGTGTTACAGGGGCATTTTCCTTGCTCGCTTTAGGGCCTTTTGCGCTCTTGCTACGTCACTGCTTACAGTGAGCCATTTTAAATAGCTAATGGTTTTTCTAGCCAGACACAGAAAAAGTCCCCCTTCGTGTTAGCAGGCCATGCCTGGCTTTGGCTTTTTTAGGAAAGTGACACTTTCCTGTGAACGAAAGGTCGCGCTAACGTTAAGAAACATTAAACAAACTAAGAGACTGCTGCGGCTGGGGGATGGAGGAAGGGCGGGGCGTGTGAGGGTATGAGTCAAGTGCATCTTTAAATCTGCTGTTAATGGAGTCTGATTAAAGAGGTGTGAAGTCCTGCGGTCCTTACCACACAGCTATGCCTGAGTAATTATGCCACAAAGTCTAATAAATTGTCTCTTGCAGGAAAGCTAGGAAAAAGATCTCCTGACTTTTGCTGAAAGAATCGCCATAGCAACCATCCTCTTTAACTTAAATTAGTGGAGAGAGGTAATTATTGGTGTGCAAAGGGTGCTTCAGAGGTGAGGGGAGATGGGCAAGGCGGGAGATGGAAGTTGCTAACCTGCGGCTGGCATTTCAGTGACCTTTCTAATGAGGCGCAGGGGAGGGGCCCGCCTCCATTAGAGGGGTCCTAGAGTCACCGGCACGGCTCAGAAGATGGAGGTGAGGTGCCCGGTGCTGTAGAGGGGAGGCGGGCTGCTGCCCTAGTTGAGGGGTGGAATGAGTGAACAAGAGAGAGCGGCGCAGAGAGTCTGTGGAAAAGTGACGGCTGAGCTGGCACCGTGGTGTGTTCCTTCTCTGCTTCCCCATGCAGTGTTTCCCCTCTGACTTCTTTCCCCATGCAGTGTGTATCTGTTCTCTCACTGGCCGTAAGGTATGTTCAGGGCACCTGGAATTATGCAGTGGGGCAAATTATGCGGCAGGGTTGAGCAAATTATGCAGCAAGAAAAGGCAAATTATGAAGCTTAATGCTGCACTTGTTATCATAGTATTAAATCATTTTTTTATCCTTTATACACTTGTTAACACTGTATGGGCATTGGTTGCACCTCATTAGTTCTAGTTTTACACTAAATTATAGCAATAAGCAACGTAAAGGTGACAAGTCAAGCTTTGCACAGGGCCTTGCACTGCATGGCAACTTGTCGCTGTGCATTTAGTAATTTGTGAACCGTTTGAGCTTGAAGCAATTTTTGGAGGGAGTAAAATCTGCAGATAATGCAGCAGATGGTGAATTATGTGGCAAATGCGGCAAATCTATTATTATGCAAAAATGCAACGGCCGTACAATCCACGTGGTCCTGAGTATACTCTGGCTTTACATTGGCTTTGTACCTGCTCCTTGACTTTCGCTGTATTGTGTTTGCTCTCTGATTTTCCATTTAGTGTCTGACTACTCTGGATTTTCCCATGCAATGTCTGATTGCTCACTGATTTCCCATGCAGTGTCTGACCCCTCACTGATTTCCCATGTAGTGTCAGCTGTCTGCTCTCTCCCTTCCCTCGCAGCGTTCTCTGATCTTCCACTCCGTGAGTGGCTGATCCTTCTGTACATTATGTCTGCTCTCTCCCTTCCCAAAAGTGTCCGTCTACCCTCTCATTCCCATGCACTGTTCTCTGATCTGACTCAGTGAACGTTTGTTCCTTGTCCTTCTCTATATTGTGTCTGTACTCTGACAGTCCATGCAGCACATCAGTTCTCTCACTTCCCTCGCAGTGGTCTCTCATCTTCTACTCACTGAGTGTCTGCTGCTTGTTTTTCCTTGTTTTTTCTTTTTCTTTCTGACTTCCCTTACAGTGTCTGTCTGCTGTCTCACTTTCCATGCATTGGTTTCTGATATCCACTCAGTGAGTGTCTGCTGCTTGTTTTCCCCTGGTTTTTGTTTGCTTTCTGACTTCCCTTACAGTGTCTGATTGCTGTCTCACTTTCCATGCATTGGTTTCTGATTTCCACTCAGTGAGTGTCTGCTGCTTGTTTTCCCCTGGTTTTTGTTTGCTTTCTGACTTCCCTTACAGTGTCTGATTGCTGTCTCACTTTCCGTGCATTGGTTTCTGATATCCACTCAGTGAGTGTCTGCTGCTTGTTTTCCCCTGGTTTTTGTTTGCTTTCTGACTTCCCTTACAGTGTCTGATTGCTGTCTCACTTTCCATGCATTGGTTTCTGATATCCACTCAGTGAGTGTCTGCTGCTTGTCTTTCTTTGCAGTGTTTTCCTGCCTACACTCCCCATGACCTATCTGTATGCTGTGTAATTTCCTCTGCAGCGTTGCATTTGTCTGACTTTTTCAGTGCATATATCCACAAATATGTTCTCGGATGTCCATTGTAGTGTGTCTATGTTTTGACCTAAATGCACTGCAAATGAGACTGTTTGAGTCCTGCAGGTCGGTAGCTCTATTCTTTACATGTATATTTATAACAATGTGAAACGTTTGACCAGTGTTTAGTCCTAACCGAGTGGGCCAATGCCTAAGACAAATCCGGCAAAAAGCAATTATGTAGGCAGGGACTTCTGTCACATCCTTTCCTCTGAATATCTGGCTAACATCCTTGGTGTCTGCCCTCAGCTAGTGTCCCAAGTGAAGCCTGTATAATTCATTGTGGAATAAGACTTCACTTTGGACCCTCAGATCTTTAAAAAAAAACACTGTTATTTTCATTTAGGGTTGCCAAGAAAGATATTTCCATTTATAAAATTTGCACACAGGGTTGGGGTTATCATGGCATTAGCAGGGCCCGACTGGCCGTAGCTGGCACCAGGCATTTCCCCGGTGTGCTGCCAGGGTGAAGATTTGGGAGACTGCGAGGCCACAGCTGCATTATCGGCCCATGTAACAAAATCAGCCGAAACCGGCCCTGGCAAACAGCCCTGTCGCACCCCTAACACCCTGAAGCGCGGCCGAGCACTTTGCCAGGGCCAGTTTTGGTTCCCAGTCCGGCACTGGGCATTAGTCATTTTGAGACTAGATTATGCAAATGGGGCATCTGTGGGTGTGCCAGACTACCTTTTACACAATCTCGAAGAAATCCAGGATACAAGGGTGCAAATGCTCTTGGGCCTGAGTTTTCTAAACTGTCAGAAATTGGGGTATTACTTTGGGAGAGCGACAACCCTGCTAACTTAACAAATGCAATCTGGTTAGGCCAAAGAACAATTCAGAGAGAATAGTTGCTCAGTACGTGGTAGCTATAGCACAAGCAGCAGGCAATCCTCCCAGAAGTGTGTGTTGAGTTCAAGCAGTACCAACAATTTAAAGTCAAGAAAATATCACAATAACATTTCCAAACCAAGTTATAAAAATTGAGAAAGCTGAAGAGAGCACCACCGTTATTAAACTAGATTGAGGAGAATACAAGAAATGACATTTTGAAGTTTCAAGACAAAAAGTGCTAGGAAAAATTAAGCACTATCGAAAAACATCAGTTTACATTGTGCTGGGACATTGACAATATCAGTCTAACTCCAATGGAGTGGATGTTGGATACACCAAGCAGGTCAGAGCTGTCAAAGATTTTACCATTATACTTAGTTCCCAATTATTTGGAAAGTTCCTTCTGGTCAGTCCTGCAATCCTAGTTCCTCAATGCAGGCTTCTGAGCACCAGGCCTCTCTCCACCCAGGTCTTCTGCAGTTCCAGACCTCTGTGGTAAGCTGGGCCCTCTAAAGTCTGGAGACTTCTGCTTTTTGTGTCCAGGGCCGGATTGTCCATAGCGGGCACCGGGCAATCCCCTGGTGCGCCGCACGTGTGGCGGCCAGTTTTGGGCCCCTGGGGGCCGTTTAGGTACAGGGCCGCTTTTTCAGCATAGCTGTAAAATCGTCCCTGTACCAAAATCGGATGAAGACCGGCCCCGGCAAGGAGCTCGGCAGCACCTCCAACCCCCCGGAGTGGGGAGGGGGGGGTCGCGGCCTAGCACACTGCCAAGGCCGGTTGCGGTTCCCAGTCCGGCCCTGTTTGTGTCCTTCAAGAAGTAAACAGGAGGCCAACCACTTGACCCTTGGAGAGCACTGCACGCCTCTGTGTGCCCTCAGATTCAAGTGTCCTTCAGTGGGTCATTGTATTCCAGTATGACCAAAAGTCTTGTTCCAAAAGGCCTTCTTCTTCATGTGAAATTTCACGAGGTCCAAGAATTTTCTGAGGAGATCGTGGCTGAGATGACACATGTATTTTGTTCACTAGCTTTTGACTAGATATATTCTACCACACAGTCCAAAATATTATTTCACAGTCCCTCGCCCTTATTTTGCATCACTTCCTTTTTTGCTTTACTGAGGTGGTTCCAGGAGCACATGTTTCAAGATTGTAGAAACGAGCACCCAGCTGCCGCCAGACAAGTCTGTCTTGTGCTCCTTAGCCAGTCCCTTATTTAGATGAGCTCTCCTCCCTTCTGTTAAGGGCAACACTGATCCTGTTCCCTTCTGTGACTGGAGCCAAGCTTTTTAGGAGTGTTCAAGGAATGAATGTGAGGATCTCTGCTGTTCTTCCAATTGTTCCTGTCTTCCTAATCCCTGCGAAGTACTCGACAGCTAACACTATTTGCTTTTCCTGGACTTAGGGGCCGGTTGTTGACTCTCCCAGCCAAGGAAGTATATCCAGCTCTGGAGATGTGATAGTTGGCAGGCAGAACTCATTTTGAGCACATTTTGGCTCAGGCAGCACTGAGTATATTTTTACAAAGTTTATTTTCTCCTTAATTTATCAAAAATATGATTTCACCATTTAATCAGATTTTCAAAATCAAATAGGGAACAACTTTGATGCATTTTCTAACATTGCCCAAAGGGAAGATATCATACAAAGATTTTAATTAATTCAAGGCCTGCTCTTGGTAGCATCTAGCAATCTAGAGATTGGGGACTCCTAGTCTAGACAGCCTGGGCCTGGAATAGTCCAATTCATCATATCATCAATTCTGGATAATATAAGTTTTAGGAAGTTCTGAACACTTTTCTGTAACTGTGAATTCAAGGGAGATGTATGTGTGTAATCAACACAATGTTCCATAAAAGCCTCTAGTGTATAGAGGCCATTGGGGAAATGTTGCAATTCCAAAATAAACATGCACTGTTTGTCTACCACTTTCTATCACGTCCCACAGCACCTTCCCTTCGCTGATAAGCATGTCCACTTTTTCTGCTTCATTCGACTAAATATAAAATCAGGACAGTTTGTGCAATACATTCAATTTTTTTGCAATTGAAACATTTGTTCCCTGACCTTGTGTACATTTACCGTTATAATTATCTAAAAAATAATGTTATGTATGCAATTTATGTTTCCCTCTTGGTGAAACCTCAAAAATAGCTGTATTTCCCTACGAGTCAACGTTTTTGTAAACCCTGGTTCTGCTATTTCTAGAGGCCATGGGGGGCACCGCCCATTTCTTTACAACACCATATTAACAAAAACAGTATTTGCTTCCTGTCCTCCCTGGAAGCAAGTCCGGTCTCTGGTGTCCCAATAATTTCGTACAATTTCTCTGTAAGTCCAACATGAAGTTCTTTTCCTCTTATTTTCCATGGACTGTGTTTTTGTTATAAGGCGTATAGTTAAGTGCAGATTAGCGTTGCATTCTTCTAAGCACTAAGAGCCAGATGTGCGTAACTATTTAGCATTTCTTAACTGACCGAATAACTATTTCGGGCCTTTAAGAAATGGTAAACACCCTTTTGACTTGTACCAAGGCCTAAAGGCAGTCGCAAAATGTGATTTCTACCCAGTAGAATTAGCATTTTGTGATTCTCTAAAGAGGAAATTGTACATAGGGATTACCTATTTGCGGTTTCCTAAGCATATGTATAAAGCATTTCATAAATGCAAAATGGGCATTTAGGAAATGCTATTACCATCAACACCAAGTCCATGGTAACCATGTGAAATTTTGAAAATGCATTTTTTTCCTGTTCTATGGAGCACTCACTTGCCCTGAGGGCAATTGAGCGATCTACACAAGCACCATTCTTTTTTCCCCTTTGATTTACGGGAGGGTTTAGGCCCAAAGGTAGGAATGCTTTTGCATTCCCAATTAGGAAATTGCAAATTTGGAAATGCATAACCTTTCATACCTTTGGGCCTTAGGCATATAGGAACGAATGGGTTTGCATTTCCTAAATAGCGATTTCCTAATAGCGATTCCTACTCTTTATAAATTTCTACTAGGAAATCGCTACCTTTGTACATTCCATTTTGCATTTCCTCAATAGTAGATTCTTAAGATTTGCTAGTTAGGTAATGCAAAATGAGAATTTTTTACTTCTGGCCCTTAATGTGTTTTATTTAGCAGAGGTTAAGGTTAGATAATTAGGTACCAAATAGGGGTGGGTGGAACTTGCTGAGTTTCACTTTGTGGAATTCCACGGGGTTGCATAACAAATCCCTGAGTTCCCGTCGAGTTTCGCCAATGGGCGGAAAATATGCAGCTTGTGCTGCTCATGCTGCAATTTAGCACAGGTAGGAGCAGCGCTGAAAAATCAGCACGAATGGCACCATGTGTTGCGCAAGCGCACAAAGCCATGCAAGTTGATTTTGCTCCTGCTCGAGTAGAAAATCTACTCGAGCAAAATACTCGAGCGGCAGTTAATCTACTCCAGTAGCAGCTCTCTGACCACTGCCACGGTCATTAGAAAATCACGCTAGGAGACGCCAAATCTCACTCGACAGCTTGCATTTTCTGAAGCCTTGTGAGAGAAGAGTTCCACCATGCGTTGGTTGGTGGAATTTGGCCGGAGCTCTATGTTAAAGAGCAATGCAGAGTGATCAAAATTCTGCCAATTTAGCAGGCGGAATTGCACATTCCACCCATCCGTAGCGCCAAACATCAACTCTTTGGCAGTCCTAGTTGGTGGCATGTTTTACTACATACTTAATCACGTAAAATAAATGAATTACCCAAGAAAAGTAGCAAGAAGCAATGGGTGGGATGCTTGAATTAATCTAAGGCACTGGCAATTGTCCATCACTTTTAGGTTTTTCTCCCTGACATGCACATAGGGAGACTGGTATGTCCAAATTTGTGACCCATAACTGATTATGCCCCAGAACTCAAGATGTACTTTCCTGAGGAGGCACAAGAAGGTTGAAATTGGTCTGGGAGTACCTTGGCTCCTGTCCATAGGGGATATAACTAGAGTGTTTAGACTGGACTGTCCCTATTGGAGAAGCAATGCATTTGATTTGCATATGGTTGGTACCTGTCTGAGTAATAACACAATGGGCAACGAAAACAATAAACTGTTTGCGGCCCAAGTGATTCTCAGTGGTGGGGGTTAATTTTTACATTCCATCCCTCACCTGTTTTACTCAGGTCAACAGTGCATTGCTTCCTTCTACCCCTTCCTGCAGCCCTTCCCTCAAGGTGAGACTTTCAGTACTTCTGTGTGTTGGGTGTCAATTGCAGTAGTTTAGCTTGCAGGTTAAGCTCTTTCTTGAGTTAGATAAAGCTGAAATCTCTCGTAAAAGCTAAGAGGCTATCCAGTCTCTGAGGTGTGTGCGCCGTAAATTGTTAATATTATTGATTCTCCCTGTGAAGCCAAGAAGTGTTTTTTAGCCTTCATCCTGCACCCTGTACACCTTTTGCACACCTGTCTGAGAACTGCAACCCCCGGAAGTGTCAATGTTCAGAAACGTGGTTGGCTACAGTACCTTCTCACTTTCCGAAAGAGAGAAGGAACAGCAGGCTTATCTGAGGAGATGCTCGGGGCACTGCTTGGAATTGCAGAGCGGGCAGCTATTTCTAGCTCGGATAGGGCATGATAAGCAGTCTGCCCATCCATCGGTCTGTCTCGCGTCTCCACTGAACTGCCCTCTTCTCCCAACTGCCTGCTCCCATTATGTCTGTCCAGCCATGATTGTGTCTCGAATGCCGCATGCAGCTCCCAACTTAGTGTCCTCGATTCACAAACCGCAAATAAAGCTAAAGGGATAAAAATAAATAAGATATGCTTTGTGTGGGAATATGGATACCTTCCTTGTTTTGGTAAAAATAGCATTACTCTTCTTAAAATGTCTCCCTGCAGAGACTAGGACATGTCATAATAAATGCATTTTCAGCGACTCTCCATGATCACTTACAACAGTACCCCGGGGGCATGTCATATAACAGTTCTCTGAGTGCAGGGCCAGCAGGGCATGGGCTCTAGGTAACATTTACTGAGGATGGCCTTGACCATTACCCTTTACCCCAGTTACTGAATGGACACATGGCACTTTCAATGTTAGAACCCTTTGCCCATATCTCTAATAGAAATAAGCTGGACTGCAGATCCCCAAATACAAAGTGGTGTTGTCAAAACAGCCAGGGCAGCTAAGTGTCAAAGATGGCCTCTTGGGAGCTTGGAGTAGTTCTGAAAGCGGCCCTTGGAACAAAGGGGGTCCAGCATTTTAAGAATCTCAGACGGTGCTGCATCTTTTTTTAAGATCCGATATTTTGAATCATAAAGGTGAAATTTACTGACATCATGAGCTTTCACTGACATGTTCAGCCAGGGCGGGTTTACTGGAACAGGTGGCACTGACCTTGAGGGGAACTGTAATTAGAAATAATATGCTTTCTTTGTATGTTTAGAAGTTTCCAGGCAACAATAAAAATGTGAAGATAATGGTGATTAATGTTCTTGCTGGAGAGAGATTGGAGTTTTGTATGGTGGGAGTTTTGACTCATCATGAAGTAGCACAGAGGGTTAATATGCCTGCTGCAAAGAATCTGAACCATGCAGAACACAGACTGTATTTTATATGTGTAGATCAGTGGATTATTGCTTTTGTCAAAGAAATTATTTTGTTACTTGCAGTTGGTAAGTTACAAAACCGAGATAATACAGTGACCTATGAATCGTCATCAAAGAGCTGCATGCAAACTGCATGACGTAGGTCGTAACAAAGCTTATCTTTTTTCCTAAGAAGGGTTTTCTGGGTAGAAATACATTCTTATTAGTAAAGCCAACCTCAACCACAGAGGTACGTTTTAAATCCTGAGTTTTTGGGTCTCCCGATCAAACACTCCAAAATATTATGTCAACTAGCATGGATGGCATGTGATCCCTCCACTTTGTCTTATGTAACATTTCCTATAGACTGATTTACACACGTGTGATTCATTGTATTTGTATAATGTGTGTTATGTAAAGTGCTCTGACACCCTACACTGATATGTCTAATGCTACAAAACAAATTAAATGCAAGTGAGAGAGGGGCTACACAGAGATGAGAGGCACTTTTGAAGGGTGGTAGTGAGGGAATCTGTGGAGAAGGAAGTCACTGGGGAAAGGGAGGAGGCAAAAAAGATTTCCCCATATGGTGCCACCAGCACCTTCAAGGTCTCTTTCCCATCGTAGAATACCAGCATTTTCTCTGGTCGCTCTGTCAATTGTCTCACTAATTGTAGCAGTGCAATGGGAGGCTAGCTCGAAATCATCTCTGGTAGCCTCTTTGAAAATCCGGTTTCTCCTCTCTCCATATGGTGTTTTTGTATAACCATGTCCCATTATGGTGTCTGTAGGTGTAGAGACGTAAAAACGATTGAAAATAAATATTAGACGTTAATAACGTCCTGACTTCTAAGAACTGAAACAGTGAATTTGACTCCCTAGGCTCAGGCAGTGACTGATGAATATTTAATTTGGCTTTGCCCATATACCTGTATCTGTCATATATGTGTATATGTCCTTCTGTCGTTCTGCTTTGCTGTTTTTCAGTTCATCTGTGTGTGTGCATATGTTGTTTCTTTACATCCTTGAGACAGTTTATAGCTCTGTATCCCTGACAGAATGCCATTGACAATGAAATCCATCAAAACAGCTCTCTTTTTATTACATATTTTGCATAACGCAGTACCACTAGATTATACTTTGGATGCTTCCCATTTTTTCTAGCGCAGATAAATCCACGACTACTTGCACGTAATTCTAATCTCCAAAATGTATTTTAAGCTGGAGTCACCCTTTCTGCATACCCTCTGTTGTACTTCACTGTTCAAAATTTCTGGGCCTACCATTAAGTTATGATTTCGAAGTCAATTGCAAAGCCATAGTAGGATGGACCACGGGATACCATTGGCAAACTACCACAACCACCACTCACAGTTGCGGCTCAGTAGACCTTCTCTACCATGTGGCTCTCCGAAGTGAGTCTGACACACTGGATCAACAGAGGGACAGAAGACGACCATAAAACACTGTTTGGGTCATTACAGTTGTAACTTCATTATGACCACATTTTTACAAGAAGATTAAATGGAACCTAGAATTTCTTTAATTCAACATAGTGCACATAATAATACTAAGGGCAATTTGATTGTGATCATTTCAATTAATGTCTAGCTACGTATCGACATTTAATCTAACCACACACACCTCACTTCTTTGAGGTTTCTTCTTGGTCTTTCCCTGTGATTTCATTAAGCTTCCTATTTTCTTCAAGGTCTCTTGCCCTTAGTAGAATGCCACCATTTTCGTTGGTTGTTCTGTCAATTGACTCAAATGTGGAAGTCAATTCACTGTATTTCCTTTACCTCCCTACCAAATGTGAGTAGTTTGTGACCTATAGCTCAACGTGTAGACCCTGATTCTGATTTTCTCAGAATACAGGGACTTTTTATCACTCCAGATAATTAACGACATCCATGATATATATATATATTATTAATCGGATGCAATAAATAGCACCTATAGACTGTCAGGAGAATAGCAAGCAGATTTAGGTGCTTGCTGCACCAAAACCTGCCTGATATGATAAATACTTAACACTCTTTCCCTTGTTAAATACCTGCAGGTGTGAACGGTAGAATTTAAGAAGGGTGAGAGATTAAAGGCCACTGGTAATCGCTGGCTGCGGTTATCACCACCCTGCTCATATTTCCATATTTGCCATATATTGTTTCTATATTTCTCTTTATTCATAGAAGTTAGAAATGACAAGAAATCGAGTAACTCAAGACGGTGCCCCCCGCAGAGCATGGTGAGTGGCCCCCGAGTCTCCCGTGCTCACAGACATTCATTGGCTTTGGGCAGAGCGGGCCCCTGAAGGGTTCGGGCCCCTCCTGCGCTGCACGGGGGCTGCATTACACCTCTAATGACAGCAGGCATTTGCAGCACACTGAATGCCTGTTGTGTCCTTTTTAGTTCCAGCTTGGGAGCACATTAGTTTCTATACCTATTGTTATAGATTCTTTTAAATACACATAGACTTGGGTTTAGTTCCACCCAGAGAAGTATCCCTCTCTCACGTCCATCCTTCTGGGTGTTTGGCGAAGCCAAGAAGTGCTTCCATTGCAATGTATGAGGGATTATTTCACATCTAAAAACTACACTAAATCCTCATGCTGTTTGTCTCATTCAATTATTTATCTCCTATTTAAAATCCAAACAGAGAGCTACCTTCTTTTTCTTTTTTTTCCATGCTTTGGCAAAGTCAGCTGGGCAGGGTTCAATGTGAGTAGCAGTAGTTTTACATGCAACGCCTGTAAACCGCATTTGTGAAAGTTTGTTTTGCATCTGATGGCACATTAATGCCGGATCTAATAGCTCTTCAAATGGCTGTTGCATGCGTGTCATGGGCCCTCGCGCAAGAAAGCATATTTGGCCCCTGGCTACAGCTTGCATTATAAAATGCAGCAATAGCCAGGGTCCCGTGGGCCCCGGTGTCACTGCACCTACTGCACCAATTGAAGCTATGCCTTCGCTTCTTTTCTGTTCCAAACCAACTTGTCTGCTAATCCCTACTTACTGCTGCTGTTGCGTTTGTCTCTATGTTATCTTAAACCTTATCTTGAAAACGAGATGTTTATTTGCACGACAGCACACAATACTCTTGTATATGAAGACATATTTCATGTGCCTTTTGTTATCTCCGTGGAGATAGCATTGAAGTTACTCTGTGACCCTGCTCTTTCTTGGACGCTGCTTGCAGTCCCTGCCTGCTACCCAGGATGCCTTGCATATGATAATTTACCAATTATGCTTGGCTCTATTGTCTGAGTGAATCGGTACAGAAGCCTGAATAACGGTCCAAGGCCTATAAAATATGTCTGCTGATAATACAACAGAGAGGCGTGCTCGAAGGGTGATAGGAACTAGCAAATACCAACACGCGCTCAGTCATTTCGAAATGTATCACCGGCAGAGGTGAGGGTAAATATGCCACGATTATTTTTTTCATTCCTCCTTGTTCGAGTGAATGTGCCAGTTGCATATATTTTTAGATGTATTCCTTTCTTATTGCCAACTATTTTACTTCAGGACCAGGGAATATTATTATTAAAAAGACGTTCCTGTGCTTCCATGCATGGCAGAGCGCTTCAATGGGAGTTGCCCGGGGCAGTTCCTCTGATAAGGTAGACCTCTGGGCAACTGCAAGTGGCTTAGTGTCTCCAGATCCAGTAATCTTAGGTGGGAAAATATCTGATCTGATGTTACTGAGTACGAATCTGCAGCTAGTTAAAGTGTGTATTACTCCAGGCAGAGCCTACAGACGGTGGTACGGCCCATGCCCAACCCCACCTGCACCTCGGGTAACCGATAATACCCCGCCGTGGTTGCTCTACCCTTCTGTACTCTCCCCACCCGCTTGCTTCAGAACCCTCAGCACTGACCCCATTCCATTCACCACCTGCTAAAAGGAGTTGGTCAATGGCCGTGTAAAGGGCCAGTTACTGAACTCATGACCATGAAATGCTTAAATGACCCGGTATTCCCAGGTCCACGTGTTATTACCTATTCTAAGGCGAACCTTGACCTGTTCTCAGGCCAGGACGCTCCCCCCACCGCCCCAGCACTCCCTGCTGGTGCTGTGTCCTCTGTCTGCTTCCCCTCGCTGCTGCTGGGAGTTCGAGGCCCTCCTCCACCCGCAGGCTCCCGCCTGCGCCTCATCCCTGGTGGCCCGGTGGTGGGCGGTAAGTATTCGGTCTGATCTGCTGCCTGTTCCCCGTATTTGTATGGTATTTGTTGCCTGTTTTCTCTGTGCGGTGCTTCAGTGACTATTTCCCGTATTTGTATTGTATTTGTTGCCAGTTTTCTCTGTGCACTGCTTTAGTGACTGTTGCCTGTATTTGCTGCCTGTATTTGTTGCCTGTTTTTCTGTGTGCTGCTTAAATAACTCTTGCCTGTGTTTGTGTTGCCTGTTTCTTCGCCGCCCCGCTCCCCGCACTCCCAGCATTCCTTTCCCGCCGCTGCGTCCCCTGCGGCCCGCCCCCCTCCTCTCCCATTCGCTTCCCACCACCCGCCTCCCAGCTGCTCCTCCCTCCCTCCACCCCTTCTTAATGCTGGACCCCGCGCACCCTACCGCACCATACCCAGCCTCAGCTACGACGCCAACTCTCTCCACGCTCTCAACACCGGCTGAGACCAACGCTGCAACCTGGCCGCCCCAAAACGCACCCACGGACCCTTTTCCTGTTGCAGCTGCAGCTTCACCTGCGACAGAACCACTAAACCATCAAGGACCAGACCCAACCACCTCCGCTGCATACTCCTCAACACCCGCTCTGCGCGCAGACATGACCTCGATCTCTGGGACCTGCTCGACGCCACTGCCCCTGACGTAGCCTTCCTGACTGAGACGTGGTGGAACGACTCCTCTGCACCAGACATCGCCATTGCCATCCCAGACGGCTACAAGATCACCCACAGGGACCGCGCCAACGGCATCAGAGGAGGAATTACCATCGTCCACAAGTCCACCCTCAAGGTCACCACCCGCGCAGACGACACCCTCAACGCCGCCGAACACCTGCACTTCCGGATCCACACCGACCCCAACACCACCCTCCGAGGAACCCTCGTCTACAGACCCCCCGGACCTCGGGCCCTGTTCAGCGACTCTATCGCCGACCTCGCCAGCACCCACGCACTCGGCTCCACGGACTACATCCTGCTCGGGGACCTGAACTTCCACCTCGAGAACAACAACAACGTCAACTTCACCACGCTGATCGGCAACCTCGGCCTCAGACAACTCGTCACTGCACCCACCCACGCCGCCGGCCACACTCTGGACGCCGTCTTCTCCACAAGCACCCAAGTCACCTTCGACCACACCACCGAACCCCACTGGACCGACCACCGCTGAATTCACTTCACCTTCAAAAAACCAACCTCGCACCACCGCACCCAACAGCTGCCTCGCCACGGCTGGAGCAAAGTCAACGAAGACCAGCTGCTCACCACCCTCTCCCAGAACCCACCCACCGACCCGCAGCCCACAACCTCAGACAGTGGATCGACTTTGCCCCATTTATATTTTTAATTCCTAGTGGGTGCCCACCCCGCATTTTGGCCACCTATTTTTGTTTTTTTCACATTTATATTTTTAATTCCTAGCGGGTGCCCACCCCGCGTTATGGCCGACTACTTTTGTTATTTTAATTACGGGTGCCCACCAGGCTTTTTATTTTGAATTAGAGGGAGCCTACCCCTTGTTTGCGTCGAGACTCAACGCCGCGGCCTGTGTGTCCAAACCGGACGTCAGGCACCTCCTGCCCGTGATATGGGTGGGGCCTGAAATCCGTCCGCAAGTGCAGGAGATGGCAGCTGGGAGCCTCGCTGGCTCCGCACTAGGTCCCGGTCCCGAGATGGGCGACCGGGTGAAATGGGGTGCTGGCGAGGCGGGGTTGCCATGAGTAGGGAGAGCCCCGCAAGTGCAGCAGCCAGTGGAGAGGTAACGCGGAGGGGGCACAAGGCACATTGTCGGTGCCTGCCCCCGCCGCATGTCAGCCCCGCGTGCAGCCGCCCAAGAGCCCAGACAGCGATTGAACCCCCATCGGAGGAAGAGCAGCCTGAGGAGAGCCGGTGAGTAAATGTAAATGTAAATTGATACTTTTATAGCGCACTACTCACCCGCAAGGGTCTCAAGGCGCTTGTACGAATACCGCTGTGGAACCCATCCAGGCTTTCCCTGTGAGGCGTCCACTCCTGGGCACCCCCAAGGTGGAGGCCAGGCATCCTTAGCGTTGTGGGGGCCGTTGTGGAGATTAAGCAAGCTATTGCCCAGAGTTGCAGAGTGGGACTCCATGATTGGAATAGGCACTGAGGCGATAATTATCAGGTCTGTGGAATTTTGAGCCCAAGACCCGCCGAGGCGGGGAATTGAACCCTGGTCCCGGGCTAGACCTCTGCATCAGGGTCTGCCCTCTAATCATTGAGCCACACTTCTCCACTATGTTGAGTGGGGCTCAACATAGTCCGTGTTGGGGAGGAAGAGTCAGAGCGGCCCCGTCTGGCAGCGGGTCGCTCCACCGTTGTTGGACAGTTCCTGGAGTGCTCCACAGTCCTGTGAGGCCGGTTCTGTTCTTGTGTTGTTTGTGGCTCTGTGTGTGTGGATCTGTGTGTGTGTATGTATGGCTCTGTGTGTGTATGCGTGGCTCTGTGTGTGTGTGTGTGTGTGTGTGTGACTCTGTGTGTGTGGCTGTGTGTGTGTCTGTAGCTCTGTGTGTGTGTGGCTCGGTGGCTGTGTGTATGTGTGGGGGTGCAAATGCAATAGGTCTCGCAATTGCGAGAGATTAAGCTATTGGCTTTGTAAATGACAATGCCATTTATTTATCTGTTTTCAAAACCAACACATAAATAAAAAATTTGTAATTTACAATGCCAATAGCTCGAACTTTTGCAAAGGCGAGACCGTTGCATTGTAAATGCTTATTTATATAACCTTGCGTGGAATTTCTTTTGTGGTGTGCCTAGTGTGTCGCTGCAGTGTGTGTGCTGCACAACCGCTTTACACATTGCCTCTGGGATAAGCCCGACTGCTTGTGCCAAGCCACCAGGGGGGGAGCAGGGGTTATCTTCAGTGTGTAACTCCCTTGCCCTGCTTAGAGTGGTGGTTTCTGCCTGGCTTAGGCATTTGCCCTAGCCAACCAGAAATCCCATTTCTAACACTCACCCACCTGCTTCCCTCCAGTCTGTAAATCTTTAAAGTTAATATATCCTTCCTCATTCTATTTCTGACTGAGTCTTGCTCGTTCTTAGTAGCTCGCTCAGTGCTACTCCTAAGCGCGCTCTATCCTTCCAAAGATGACCATGTCATGGGCGCATTACTCCAGGTGAGGCCAGACCACTGATTAACACAATGGAAATACAACTTCCGGATTTCTCTGCTCTGCCACATATTGGTTTTGAGGTCTTGGAAATCGTGCAGCTGCCCTGGTAATTTTCACAGAATGTTTTTCTTTTTTTATGAAATGTTAGAAA
The DNA here is from genome assembly GCF_964263255.1 of Lissotriton vulgaris. NCBI lineage: Eukaryota > Metazoa > Chordata > Amphibia > Caudata > Salamandridae > Lissotriton > Lissotriton vulgaris. The sequence continues at coordinate 758,123,505 of NC_141695.1, read as the reverse complement.
TTGTCCATTTCAAAGCTGTTCTCTGTGGAAATATTATCAGTATCTGTATTATAAAGTGCTCCCTTCTATGTCTTGCAGTGAGCTTAATGAGGGGGAAGGAGGAAAAAAACAACAAAAGGATAAGCACAAACAAGGAAAAAATAGGAACAAAAGAAAAGAGAGAAGCAAGGTTCAGGGACCAGGAGAGGCATCAGCAGAGTCAAAGAGCCAATACATTAAGGCGGCTGGGTAATTTTAAGGCTTTCTCATGCAAATCAGGCATTTTAATGCGCCTGGCGGATTCTCATAGAGCAGAGAACCTCATGTGGCTGAGGATTGAAGTCTTCACTCACAAAGAAATTGAACATGCAAATGAGTTGAGGGGCCCATAATTTACCGGCATCTTAACACGCCGTGAATGTATTCATGGAGAGGACTTTGAGAATGCCATCCATCCTTCCTGGAGGTGCCCCCGCTGCGTCTCCGCGCCCCACAAAAACATGCGCCCATCTGGTTCAGGGATCCAGCGGCCAACCAGAGGATTTCCTAAGCTCGCTTACAATCACCAAGGAAGACTTCCGTTCGAAGCTTAGAGACCGCAAAAATTTAATTAGATCTTACTCTCGTTCATTAGTGATTACACTAATGAACGAGACGAGCAAGTAGCTTAAAAAACAATTGTGCTTGAATAACCAGCCTACCAATCATACACTTGCCATTTCGAGCCCAGTCCTCTGGACTATCCTTGAGATTTCAGTAAAGTCGGCCTGGGAAATGAAACTCGCCACCCCCCCACCTGCATCCCCCCACCAAACCAACACTCCCACCCACCAGTTGTTTATGCGAGTTTGCTTTCTCTTTTGATCCAAGCAAATACGTAGTATGACCTCATCTCGCATAAGATTTTAACTGAGTATTATTTTTGTGCAAGATATTTTGCAAATCATATTGCCATGTACTGGGCTAATGGGTCTTAGTAGGGCAGGGGACTTTTACTGATGATGGAATGTTTCGTTTTTGCCTCCCACATTGCATTTGGGCTGTTAGGGGTGTTGTGGCCTGTGTTTGCTTCCTGTAGTGGACCCAAGTGCACTCCTAACTATTACAATTGTTTCATTGCAACTAGTTAGTGGTCATACCAGTCATAGTCTTTTCTCCATTTCAACACGAGTATTTCATTTCAAAGTCTATTGTTTGTGTCTGTGACCACTGCAAATGAGTCATTCCTTTATTACTTTTGATACCCATTCTCGCCTATAATGTATTAGCTTTATAGTATATCTAGATAGCTGCCTATGAGCTAGATATATAAGCCATCTAGGATATCTCTAAAATGTAAATGTTTAATGTTCTTCAATTCTAAATGTCTTTGAATTCAATATATTATTGAAGGAAATGTCAAGGTCCAGTTTACTCATCTACCCAAGTACCTCTAAACAAGATTAAAACACAAGTATTTTTTGCACTTTCAATTAGCAGCCCCAGAATCTCACCATTCCTAGCTTCCATTTTAAACTCCTTGAGACCTCCTTTGCCTCAACTCTTTTAATCTCACTCTTTTCATCTCCGCCTCTGGGCCAGGTCTTCACATAGGGTTATAGACATTCACACCTGCTATGGTTGTTAGCACATCCATATGGACCAAGATGTCACTAGAGGCAGTAGCGACTGTGCAGTATAGTCCATGGTGATGGAAAATACTCCAAAGAGTTATCCTCTGAAATTAAACTATGTACTGCTTACTACAGCAACTGCCTCGATGAGCAAACATAATGGAAGAGTTCTACTCCCCAAACATTTTCACTCGCTGCTGCATAAGCATACAAGGAACTCTTCTGCATATTTATTATATGCAGGCAGCGCTTAATTTGCAAAAAATAGAAGTGCCAGGACCTAAGGTACTCCACTGCAGCCAGCACCACTCAAAACTCTTGCCACTGCTGCCAACTGGCAGTACCAGTATTATTTATTAACTATCGACCTTAAACAAGTGTGACTTTTTGCATTATTGCAGGTCACCCAAAACTCTAGTTATGACTTGGACGGGCTAGTTATATAATTTTCTAATACATTTCTAAAACTTGCATGCTGTGCTACAAAGGTGTAGGCCACCAGTGCCACCATGTGGTGTACTCTCCTAAACAAGTGCAAGTGTGTATAAATAAGTGCCGGAGCCCAGCACCAGCAAACACCGGCACAAATTAAGCACTGTGTGAAAGCAACTATCTATGACACCGGTGTGCATAACTTTGTAGACAGAGGGAATGATCACGTCCTTGTAAGGCAAAGCTGAGAAATACGGGTTTGGTAGTGTGCTGGTGGGGCAGTAGAGGATCTTTTAGAATAGCAGGCATTGTATCCGTTGTTTAGTTAAATTGAAGGCCTTCGATAGACAAACTTTCTTAAAGTCATTGAATCATATCACACACAGTAGACAAATAACCTCTCCTATCTGTAATAGAAAGAAGAGAATAGATTTCACAGAGGAGATAACTACGGCAAATGTTTCCTGTATAGGAACTTGCACGGTTTGTAGTAGGCACCCACTTCTACAGCACCTATACCTTGATCTCTGTGCTGAGGGTTCTCTTGATAGCGTCAAATGATTCTACTAATTCTTGACAGGTCGAACCCTACTGGTGAAATTGGCCCTGTTCTTTCTTATTCAATGATCACCTTAACTGAGGGTACTCAATTGGTGTGACATTTGTGTGGTATTATTCACCACCCGTTTTCACCTAATATTCAATATAGGTGTCACTGTAAAGATCCTCTACAATCATATACAGATGACATCCGCATCAACATAAGGTTTTTACTAGACCCTTAAACATGCTTAGATGTGTTGCTTATGCTTCAGGGCCTCCAAAATGCCATCTCCAAATAGACCAATCTAAAGCTGAGTAGATTATCTTCAGCACTAAAGGCAGATCCTCCTTGCAGCCCCTTGAGACCCCCAATATCTTCGCATTAAAACTGGAGCGGACTGGTAAGGTAAAGCACCTGTAGTTCTTGTTTGATGCAGAAAACACCTTTGTACTTGAGGCCCAACAGGTGGTCAGAATTGCTCTTATAATATCAAAAGACTTGATCTAATACTACTACTCTTATCTTTGAATAATAGAAAAGTAGTGGCAAGGCCCACTGTAAATGCAAGCCTCCTCTATGGTAATGGCTCCATGGGAAGCTTTCAGATGGACTTCACAGAGCTCACAATGCAGCTATCTATGTCACATCTCATATGAAGAGAAGTGATCATATGTACTATGATCACTAATCATTTCAATTGCTTTGAGCCCAAGACAGTATTGCATTCAAAATGTTTCACAAAATATTCCATTATCAACACCAGGATAACCCCACCAACCCGTGTCTGAACGTTATCCATTAAGTTTAAACTCACAATTTTCTCACCAAACATCAGGACATGTTACTTGTGCCCAATTACAATTTTGGGTCGTGCAGATGCTGTTCGATCCAGGTCCAAGCACCTCACTTACACAATGTGTTGCCATCGAGTATCAAGCACTCACCCACACATATGTGACTCAGAAGCAAGCTGAAGTCTTACCTGTTTGGGTAGGCAGTTCTTAGACCAGTGCTGGTGCCCCTGTCCTGGTGGTAGTTGCTATAGTAATGCTGTCATTCGCTCACTCACAATTCTGTGGCCCAAGATTTGTCGACTCTGCTGAAAAGCAACTTTAGTGTTGCCGGTGAACAGAATTGTGAATACTGTCAATTAGGGTCCTCCCATTTGATATCGGGGGTTTATTTTGTGCCTCACATGTTTTTATATGAAGTGCATTTTAGTGCGCTGTAATATTTATTTTGGTGGAGGGGTTGAAATTAGGATTGTTTTTTTAATAGCGAACTGTAACAACTACATTTCTATTTATATGTATTAAGAAAATATATTGAGTTGTTTTGTTTGTAATTAAAGCTCTATGTGGAATTTCTTCCTTGCTGCTATGTATTTTGATAGTTGAACCCTCGTTGATGTGTTTGAGTGTAGTGGATTGACTGGTGAGATACATCCACTGGGTAATATATTTGGCTCCAAGGGGAGGTTTTTTTATTTTCTACTGATCTGTAGTGCCCTGTTCCCTTGTCATGAGCAGCCACCTCTCTCTTTTTAAAGTACTTACTTGTTCATCCATTTATAACTGGGAGAATGTGGAGCTACAAAGCGCTGGAAGAAATCATTTTTATAAGAGTATGTGATTGCAAGCTGGAAGGAGAAGGAATTTGAGTCTTTTCCCTGCACAATCAATAGCTCCTTAGTTATATATGTCAATTTTTTTAACAACACTCTAGCTACAAAGCAAAGGAATGCTGTATAGAAAAGGGGCACATTGTAGACTGGCTGATGGTTCAAAATGAAAATGGACGAGGGTCAAGACAAGTGGTCCAGGCAGGGGTGAAAGGAGGAGACACCTGGGCAGGTAGGAAGCAAAGCCTGGAACTGAAGGGTAGATTTTTTGACCTATTTGATCCGAGGTTAGCAGATCTCGAGCTACACTCTGAAGAGACACTACTGGAAGAGCTGGATGTTTAGCTCTTTTCTGAAGCGAAGGATGCATTGACCATGAGTCCTAAAGAGTTTCATTTCCACACTCGCAGGCCATATTACATGATGGCTTGGTGTGTTTTTTAACTCTTTCTTGCTTCTCCTTGTCTTAAGTCGGCTGTTGCTAAAGATACAGTACTTTTGGAAATGTTCATTTACCTTGATTTTGGAAGCTAGATACTGTGTGATACCAATGTTCACTACTTTGAATGTGGTATTGTGTGTTCTGGACAGGATGTATGTGGGAGGAATGATCCAGCATAGGTGTTTGAGTGTCAGTGTAATTTTCTTACATGTTTTTTTTATATTTCTGATGAAGGGTGCCACTATCTAGTCCTCTACCTGTTTTCGGGGCCAGGTGGGTTGCGACGAGTGAAATGTTATTTCTGTTAAAGAGAGAAAAAAACTGTAGCTGGTACGGCGGTTCAGAAATCAACTTCCGATAGGAAAGGTTGAACTTGGTGAAGCAATAAGAGTTGATGCCTTGCTATATTTGTTGTGGGTACAATGAGTGCTCTGAATGCAAGTACAATGTAGATGTGGAGCCTGAGAGGCAGGGAACTGCTTACAGGTTGAGGCATAAAATCGTCCATGTTCATCTTGTCCTGTAATCTTTGGACCTGTGGTCAACTGGTATTGGCTGGCAAGCATGAACTTTTTTCAGATTTATATGAGGATACAACTACATCAAACTTAAATGGTTGTGAGGCAGGTGTACAACCAGCAGGTTTAGTGTTCTGATGTGCTTCTTATGTAAAGGTGGGTGCCACCCATGTATTGATTGATGCTTTTATCCTGATCTCCTAGAAGGTCTCCGTGAGCTTCCATTTGTAGAGTGGTGTTGAGGAGTGAGAAGATGGCACCTTGGAAAAAGCTATGTGTCACCGAAATGGACTTCGATATTGAGGATTCCATCTCAACCATCTGGGCTTTGTTCTTCAGGTTGTAGGAAAGTGCCTTCAAAGCCGTTCATGTAAACTAGGACGTTCAGTGGGGTATCTTGATTCTCAGTGATAGCTGTTGTCATCCAGCTACTGTGACATATAATTTCTAGACAACCACATGGTCCACTGGATGCAACTGAGTTTCTTCTACACAGCTTTGATGGTCCCACATACAGAAAAAGAGTGCCATTATTTCAACAAGGTAATGTCTGTGGCCTTGACAGCTTACATGTCGGCTAACGTTTATATGATGCCTAACTTCAGGCTAATTCCAGTGACCCCAAAGACATGTAATATTCGTAGAACCATGACCATCATTGATTTTGTAAAATATGATCTTGTGCTACATCCGGCCCTTCTGCTATATGAAAAGGAAACTGTGCTCCACTGGGACAACTGATCTCTGTTCTTGGGACGTCACCATTTAATTCTGTAGCCATGTTGTCTTGACAGGCATGCCTTGGAATTTCTGCCACTTGCATCAATCTGGAGTCCTCCCCAGGGCCAGTCAGTGGGATTTTCTGAAGACTGCCTTGATATTTTAGTTTCATTTGTTGGTGTTAAGGCTGTTTTCCATTCACCTCCGGTGGTAGTCGCTCGTCGAGATGAACACATTTTTGTGTCCATTGAAATGTATTCCTGCATAAAGGATATCCCCGTCACAGTGGCTGTTGTGAATCTAATGTAACTTTTTGCAATGGAACAGCAAGGGTAAAGTGCTTTTTGAAGTGGGTATTCATAATGAACATAAACTAGGCCACTTCTGAGCCGACGGACATTTTCTTAGGCGCCATGTAGACAAACACCAATTTTAACCCACCAACTACTGTGTGCCTTTTCTTTTAGTTTTTATTTTTTTGTGCAAAATTTTAGGGAACAGTTGAGGGACAGGAATTTGTGATTTCAAAAGCAGGTTATGCTGTTCAATTGAGCACTGTGTAGCTATGTTAACCAGTGCATGTTGTGATTTTAAGGATTTGCACCATGGCTTTTCACTCACTCAGCGAAAGCTTTTTTATAGGAATTGGTTTATTGCCCCTATTACATGGCAGCCTGTGCGGAAGGCCTAGGTGGGGTAGATTGACATTTACAGAGGTTATACAGATACGTTTTGACCATGGAATGTATTTTTCTGTTTGGTATGTAGCGCTGTGCATCTGCATTAAAAGTAATGTGATGTGGGGCTTATAATCCCACCTCCTAGAATCATACAGGCCCCAACCAGTCTAAGATTGTTAGTTTCTTCCTTCTCCTTTAAGTGGTCAATGTCGCCGAACCGGCATTGTTCCCTGTTCCTATTTTGGCTACAGTCACATTGTTCTCTCTTTTTGGGAGCTGAGGAGAGCCAAGAAGTCTTGCAAGAGCAACTGCGTTAGAAATGTTCACCATGCAACATGCTGTAAATGGAGAGGGTGTCTTGTGAGGGAAGGGTAGGGTAGGTCGGATCACTTAACGCTTGTCAACAGATGGAGAAGGTGAGGATCTTGCAATGCAAAGCATTGTGGAAGTCACAATATTCACATTGAGAGCGGCCTTTACATAGCATGCGTAAAGCCTGTAGCTCTCGCGAGAACTCTACTCCTTCCATCCTTACTATATGCCAGCAGTACGGCCACTTCTGAGCTCTCCTAGTTTTTGCAGATATGTGGACCGGGTAGCAAGACGCATAACAGTTTTCTTTGAGCCACAGGATTTGTGCATATACAGAAGTTATGATTAAAACTCTGAACTCTTGGCTTTGTAGTCGACAGCTTAGCCACAGTTCAAAACAAGTGCTTCAGAAGAGGTGGAATTAGAACCAGAATATTGTTCCTCTGGGACCTTCGCGTTCCAACTCTTGCAGACAGAGCTTCAAGGTGCGAATCACCAGCAGCAGAGAGAAACTCTAAGCACACAGACGATGCGTCTGCCAGCCAATCTCAAGCACTCGGCCCTGACACAGTGGTTAACACAGGCCTGTTATTTTATTATTGAGGCCAGACCTGGACAGTAGCCAGAATCTATTCTCTTTATCAAAAATATGTTTCCAGACTTGAAAGTCTCGCACAGTTTGCATAAAAAAACTTGTGCGTGCAAGAATTCTACAAACTTTCCAAGACCACCATGACTGCGCCTGTGTGAGTATCATGCTTTACTCCTGTCTGAAGTAGGCCGATCAGGTACATTTCTGAGCTCAAAATAATTTTTAAATAATTTTAATTGTGCCTAAGTTAACTAAATCTTGTGTCCTCACCATGCACAGTCTTCTCTTTCCTCAATAGTTTCACTGCAAATGATGGAGTGATATTATCAATGATGTCGTAGAAGATGTCATGAGTGATCTAATATGTGAGGTAATTAGGAGGGCGCGAGCTATAGTTGCCTTCAGGGACAAGTTATAGTTACTTGAGATAACTAACTATATCTGCGGAATTTCTATGATTTTGTGTGTGTAAAATCTGAACCTAACTATAACGTCCCTGTAACCTTTGTTTTTTTCAGTGAATTTTTACACTTTTTTTAAATACTATCTCTGAACTATAACTTCCCTGTAACCTTTGGGTTTTTTCAGTGAAGTCTACCATTTTCAGAGCTATTTCTTAACTATAACGTCTCTGTAACCTGGGTGTCTGAGTGTATGGTGGATGTGTCAGTGGGTGGGTGTGTGGGTGGTAGTGTGAGTCTGTGAGTGGGTGTGTGAGTGCCTCTGTTGGCCTTTGAGTGGGTGTGTGAGTGGTTCGCTGGGTCTCTTAGTGGGTGAGTGAGTGGTTGTATGAATGTGTAAATGGGTGTGTGAGTGGTTTTCTGGGTCTCCTAGTGGGTGTTTGAGTGATGGATGGGTGTGTGAGTGGTTTTCTTCATCTCTGAGTGGGTGTGTGGGTGGCTGCTTGAGTGTGTGAGTGGGTGGATGTATGTCTGTGTAGGTGTGTCGGTGACTGTACAGGTGGGTGAGGGGGTCTGTGAGTTACTGTGTGGGTCTGTGTGTGGGTGTGTGAATGGTTCCCTGGGTGGATGTGTGAGTGGCTGTATGGATGTGTGTGTATGAGTGGTTGTGTGGGTGTGTACATGGGTGTGTAAGTGGTTTTCTCAGTCTCTGAGTGGGTCTGTGAGTGACTGTATAGGTGTGTGAGTGGGTCTGTGAGTGTCTGGGTGTCTGACTCGCCTTGTGGGTCTATGAGTGGAGGTGTGAGTTGTTTTGTGGGTCTGTGAGTTGTTTTGTGGGTCTGTGAGCAAGTGTGTGAGTGGTAGTGTAAGTGGCTGTATGGATGTGTGAGTGGGTGTGTGAGTGGTTGTGTGGGTGTGTACATGGGCATGTGAGTGGGTCTGTGAGTGGGTGTATTAAAAAAAAATTGAAATCTGGATCCGTTGCATATTCACACAAGGGCTGTGCTAGAGTGCCGCGGATCCTCAATGGCCCACAAATTATTTGTGGACACTTTATTGCCCTCACAGACCCCTACATCAGTCCAATGGGGCCAAGATACTGCTACCTTGACCCATTATATCCTATTTCTACGTCATTCACCCCCCCATTTTTGACAAACTGTGGACTCTTCTTTGAAAAAACAGGGTTCCATTATGGCCCTGATGCTCATTAATGAGAAATTAAACCTCAGCAGGAAGCACTTGCAAATCTAAACACAGCAAGTTCCCCAGTTGAAGCTCCTCTTCTGTAAAGCACAAAGTATCCTAACTTCTTGGACTTGGTGAAGGCCGAGCAAGTGTGTTTCCTCTCGCATTCCACGCTGAAAAGCAATCTGAAATCCTTAATGGAGATTAATGTATTGTTGAACTACTAGGGCTCAATTTGATCTGTAGTGACTGTGACAAGTGGTTTCTTTCTTGTCTTGAGAGCAGGTTCCATGATTCACTTTTAATTACCCTGAGAATAGAAATGCCCAAAATCATCTGCAAGGCCTGCCCGTTAGGCCCCACCCAGTTTTCCTCAGTAGTAGTCAAAGGTCTTCCTGCCTTTTCCTACGTTGATGGACAGCTTACCAAAAGGCCTCCGAGCGTGTATCTTTCCGATTTTGGTGATGCGTTCTTGATGCAGAAGAATTTTGAGGACATCACAACCAAAAAAGAAGCCCTTACTTCATATAGTTAGGAGGAAGTACCCTTGTTTGGTGGACATTCCCCTCGTTGTCGTCTCATCCTTTTCTCTAGATGAGGATTCATGTTATCACAGACTTGTGGATCAAGAAGCTCTAAAAACACTCACTTTACTTGAATTACATGCACACAATGTCACTAGAGGCATTTCCTCATGGTACATTACGCAGCTGTAGTGTTGAATATGCACTAGTTATTATCCAATGAGGTAGCTCTTACTAATTAACCATTAGAAAGTACTCCAGGTGGGTATACTTTTTCTGTAAAACTCTAGACTCTTGTTGAATAACGGCGCGGGTGAGGTTCTGTTCTAACCCAGTCACTCATACAGCTACTGATGCACCCACACAGACACTCAGAAACCCACAATCACACCCATTCAGCCACCCTCACATACACTCATGCACCCACTTACAAACCCATACAGCTAGTCACACACCCACAAAACCCCTAAAACTCCCACTCAAAGACCCACACAGTCACTCACAGACAACCACTCACCCATACTGCCACTCAAACACCCATACAACCAATCGCACACCCACTTACAGACACATACACCCACTCATAAAACTGGTCACACCCACACAGCTTCTCATACACCCATTCACAGACCTATACAGCCACTCACACATCCTGTTAAGACCCATACAGTCTCTCACAGAGCCACTCACACGCCCATTTTCCAACCTATAGAGCCACTCACACAGCCAGTCTCAAGGTTACCGTTAGGAAATTAAATTTAAAAAACCTTAGAAATTCACATACAGAAAAACCAATGGGGTACAGGGACGTTATAGTTAGAACATTTAATAAAAAATAACAGGCTTTGAAATTTACTGAAAAACACAAAGGTTACAGGGAGGGTAAAGTTAGCCGCAGATTTCACTCATACAAAACCAGTGAAATTCAGCAGTAATAGTTGCCTGAGCAAACTATAACTTATGTTTTCCGCAATGCACTGCTTATGACCTCACACATTACAACACTGGTGACACCTCAAATTACATTACTGATGACATCATCCACACCCTCACATACCCACCCACTCACATACCATGCAACCACTCACACAGACACTCAAACACCCACACAAACACCCACACAACCAGTCACACACCCACTTACAGACCCACACAACCACTCACAGAGCAATACAAGCATTCAGACACCCACCCACACAACCACTTACCCCTCTCACATGCCTATACAGTCACTAACACGCCCATACACCCACTCACACATCCAACCAGCTACTCAAACTCTTACTCACACACCTATACAACCACTCACATACCCAGTCAGCCAGTCACACACCAAGAACAGCACTCACAAACACATTCACAGCCCCATACAGAAACTTGCATAGCCACTGACAGACCGACACAGCCGCCACATGCCCAGTGATAGATCCATACAGCCAGTCACACACACCCACTCACACAGCCATACAGCCACTCAGACACCCATTCATACACTGATACAGACGGTCACAAAGCCACTCAGATGACATTTGCTAGAAACAGTATCACTCAGTAGTACAAAAAGAATGGTAATTGTCACGGTCCAACGGCTCCTCTGAATCAGGGTGATGCTAATAGGGGTCCACCTCCAGCTTTACCCGCACTCTGAATATAATTGCTTACAGAGTACGGTAGTAAGCAGGTGAGGGAAAAATGCTGGGGCGGGAACCGCTGAAGAAGGGATGCCTGTAGAAACAAAATGCCATACATTAATACCAGGCCCTCACACTTCTCTTCTTTATAGCTCTATAGACCCAACCCCTACCTGAAAATTCTCAGACTTTAGCTCCCTTCTTTTATCCGAAATGATAAGATGAGATGTCTTCTCTCGTAAATGGAACAAGATTCCTAAAAGAACAAAAGCACTTATTACACTGGTCCTTCCTTACCCTTTCCTATAAAAAACCCTTAATGCCACTCCTACATACCATACGGTCTCGCCCCTTGAATTAGGACAGTCTAACCAACAGGATAGGTTTTCCGAATGCTAGACAAGAAGTAGGAAGAACAGAGGAAAACAAAAGAAAATAGTTCAAGTGCAAAAATCTAGTTCATGGATTCTGAAAGAAACTACAACCGGACAGAATGCCCTTTTGGCTTGACTCGAAATATATAAATGTACAACTCCAATGTCATTAACTGGGACAGCAAAACAGGACAAAAGGAATCATGAGGAACGAGGCTCTCTTACCAGAGACAGAAGTTGTTGTTCCCTCTTTTACGGCTCCGGCCACGGGAGGGTGCCTCGCCAGAACCTAACCAAATGTATTCTCAGGGTACGTGAAGAGGACTCTGATCACAAGAGGGGGCAATCCTGCGTCTCTCGTATCGACTCAGAGCACCTCTTAACTGCTGTACTGAATACCAGCTGAGAGGGGGCAAATCCGGCATCTCTCGCACCGGCTCACACACACTCCGACGGGAGAGGGGGCAAATCCTGCGTCTCTCGCATCGGCCCCCCCAAGGCTCCTAAAGTCGGACTCGGGAGGAATGGATCCAGCGTCTCCCTCTCCGACCAAAAACACCACGTTCCGCCCACACACAGGTAGCAGGCATGACTCCAAACTAATGTAATCCCACAGCCGTGGGATTACCTGCAAAGAAGCAACAGTTCCTCTCGAACCAACAGGAAAACACAGAGAACCAAGACGTCCGTGTAACAATATCCCAGCAAGACAAAAATCATGTGCACCGCACCCGGCGTCCCTCCGTGCTATATGGCATCTCCCACACCTCCAGCCCGCAGGAACTCTGGGAGATGTAGTTCCCGGTTTCACCATTGGGTAGGCACTCGTCGGACCCTGACAGTAATTTTACGTATGCTCTAATTTAGTATATATCTTTAAGTCTCAGAAATGTTTATGAAACACACTCACTGGATGATGTCATGAGTAATGTCACTGACCATGTCATGAGTGATGTAGTATGTGAGGTCATAAGCAGTGCATTGCGGGGAGCATAAGTTATAGTTAGCTCAGGTAACTGTAACTGCTGAATTTCACTGGTTTTGTACGAGTGAAATCTGAGCCTAACTATAACATCCCCGTAAACTTTGTTTTTTCACTATATTTCTAGGAATTCTTTTATTCTATTTCCTAACTGTAACGTCCCTGTAAACTTTCTTTTTTCCAAACAAAGGTTAAAGGGACATTATATTTAGGTGAAAATGTCAGTTGAAAGATTCAATTTTAAACTAACAAAACCACTGAAGTTCACCAGTTATAGTTATCCCTATTCACCAGTTATACTTATTATTATTATTATTTAGAAGCTTGTAAAGCGCGCGGCTACCCCCAACGGGGGTGTCCCGGCGCTGCAGACGAACGGCAACCAGAAGGATTCGGTGAGAGCTAGATCATGAAAAAGAACCAGGTCTTAAGTTTCCTCCGAAACAGAGGCTCAGATGTAATAAATCTAAGATCCATCTGTAGTTGATTCCAAAGTTTGGATGTGACCACAGCAAAGGCCCGGCCCCCAGTGCGTGCAAGACGAAAACGTGGGGCATGCATCAGCCGGAGATGATTTGATCTGAGGTCACGTGCCGATTGTGTAATTTTAAGTCTATGTCTCAAGTATGCAGGGCCTCATCCGTTGAGAGCCTTAAAGGCAAGGACCAGGGCCTTGAACTGTATGCGGTACCTCACTGGTAGCCAGTGCATTTTAGCCAAATAAGGTGTAATGGAGTGGCGATAAGGAATATTACAAATCAGCCTGGCCGCGGGATTCTGCACTGTCTGAAGACGGTTAATGAGATACGCCGGGGCTCCCACATACAGACTATTTGCTTAGTCCAAGTGGGACGTAATTAGGGCATGAACGACCGTCCTCCGAGAATCGAGTGGGAGGAAGGGAACGATTTTTTTACTTATCAAAAGTAACTGTAATTTGTGCCTAAAGTAACTATAAATTGCACCCTGCTAAATAACAAACTTTCACCAGAATTACATCAATTAACTAAGACTTTCGTAAATAAACTTGGTTGTCCATGTGTGCAGGTGTTGACCTCCTTTGTGTGGGGATTGCAAAGATGTGATAAGCCGGACAGCGCCCGCTGCCATGCACTGTCATTTTTAGGAGGAGGAACCCACATCTTGCTGGATTTAAGAACCACTGGATTGTAACAGCTAAAGCTACATTTCCGTAGGAAATGGATATTTGGGTTAACCAATAACTTTGGTACCATTTGACAAATCTTCCCAAAACATTTAAGAAAAGAATTATATACCTTAGCAGATTCCTGAAAAGGTTTGGGATGATCCGTCAAGCTGGGGCTGAGAAAGAGAATGCATTTTCCCCATGCATTTTTCTATTGGAAAATTGAACAGTAATTCAGAAAAAACTGCTGAACAGAATTACACCAAATTTGGCAGTGAGCTACATATTGACCCAGAAATCATGCTTTCCATTATTTGGTGTAAATGCGTTGAATTGTTTTTGAGAAATTAAGGTATTTTTCTTGTTATGGTGCACCATGAATCTACAGCAAAGATTCACGGTACGACATGCTCAAGTCCTACAATGTGATTGGCTGGCAGCAACATGAAGAAAAACTTGCAGCTGACATTTTATGACTCGGTGGCTTGGCCATGTCCCAAAAATATATATATATACATTTTTTTTTTTTAATTAAGGGATCTGTAAGAAATTGGGCTGTTGGTTGAATGGGGTGTGAGTCCTGGTCAAACAGCAATCATAATCCTTGTAAGTGTGAAGCACAAGCCAACCCTAAATTAACCTGTGCTCAACCCTCTGGTAGCTTGGCACAGATCAGTCAGGTTTAACTTGAGGCAATGGGTAAAATATTTGTGCAACACTTCAAACAGTAATAGATTTAAACACCACCCAAAAAAGACCCCAGACCAAGTTAGAAAAATAGAATTTTCTTTAATAAATAAAACAAGACCAAAACAACTAAAAATCCAATCAGTAGAACCAGAGATTTGCAGTTTTAAAACCAAGGAGAGTGAAAGTCAGAAGATGCCGAGCCCAGTGGCGGCCGAGTGAAAAAGCTGTTGGCCTGCTTTTTCATGTGGTGTACTGGTAGGAGTCCACATGGTCCTGTGCATCCCAAAGGTGGAGGTGGGTCCCCATGCCCCGATGAATTTGCCCAAAAATGAAGCGCCAATGAAACATATCGGCTGTTCAGTTTAAAATGGTCTAAAAATGGTATGGTTTTTAGGATGAGTAAAGACAAATGTATTGTGTTTTCTCGTAACTCAATTTTAACTTTTGAAATGCCAGAGGTCTCTCTCTTCAATGGGGATCTGTAGAAAATGTATTGTTTAGATCTACACAAAACAATTTTTTAGGTCACACACAGTCTCTTCTCGCTTACATTTTGGGAGTTGGTTTCTGTTGCCTTTTGGGAAAGGGCCAATGATGAGAAAGTGAGCAAATTGACCAGTACCTGCCAACTGCTCTATGGTGGTTGCTTACGTGTGGTACTTCCCAAATATATCACATTTCTATTTGTATCTAAACACTTTTCAAAATCACCTTGGAAAGATAGGAACTGCACTGTCTTTTTAAAAGTACACATGGTCGGTTTATAAATGGATTTCAAACCCTTCCCGATTGGAAGAGAAAACGTGGGGCACCCTTGAAAAGCTTGATGTTCACGTGTAATGGCCATTATGGGCTTTTTTGTCAACACTGTTGAGTGGAGGGTGCCCTTTATTTGCATGTTTTCCCTTCAAAGGTACTCTTTGGTTAACGGCCCTTTCCACAAATGCCTGCACACCCCCAAGTATTTAGCAAAATTGCAGAGTTGCTGCTTGGACTCGGGTTGCTTCTGAAGCGTTTTTCCATCTTAAAATCTGTGCTGCACCAGTGTTAAAATGTCTGCCCCTACTTCCAGATACCCATATTGTGTATTTGACGTCCCCTTTTGCTGTCACTTTGTGTGGTATTTTCTGTATTTCTTTGATGGGTCACATAACACCAGTGTAGCCCTTTAAATGTGTGAAGGGGATAATAGATATTCGGTGATCATTTGGAAAATACTGAGGTTATATTTAAGAATCTAAAAGTGAAATTTTCCAAGTCACAATCTAAAAGTGAAATTTTCCAACTCACAATGGTTCACAAAGTTTCTATGTAGTTTGTCTCAATCAGATGTTTCTCAGAGTAGTTACATAACCGTTTCCGTTCAAGCGAAGACGTTTTCGCTTTATTTTGCTCGCCCCCCCCCCCCCCCCCCCCCCCCCCCCGCCCCCTAACTCCCACCCTCTCCAGCAGCCGCTCTATAAACCCGGTTATGCCAACTTGACGTTGGCGGATTGGTGCCAGCGTCGGTCTATTTCCAGCTTGATTCTGGCATGTGGGAGCCGCGCAGGGACGTGGCTGTCGTGGAAAGTCTTTCAATGTTGGGCTCCAGGGAGTGGCGGACGCTTATCAGTGGCGGGGACGTGGGAAGGGCCGTGTGCGCTTCCTCTGAGGTGAAATAGCCCGGTGCCATGCATTTGAGGGCTGTGTTCCGCCGGGTGTTCGCTGACATCATGTCTATTGTGTCTGCCGGAATGCCTAGCAGCCTGTGACGCCGGCGGGAGCACCTACGTGCAAGGTTAAAGTAAAAGGTTCGAAATCCCCCACATACATTGTCTTATTGGATGATATTGGACCGCGTCCCTCTGACATTCCCCCCCGAGCTGGATGCGTTCTTGTTACAGGATGCACAGGGTGCTTGGATGTCACGAGCCTGTGACGTGTGAACCATGTCCGAGATAAAATATTTGTCTGGTGCGGTTCCAGGTGGTAATTATTCAATTGGTCAATGTAGATACCGTCCCTGCGGTATTTACCGAGGGTGCAAATATTGGTTATCGGAATGGGCAATAAACCGGTAATAGACCTGAAGTTAAGAAGTTCTGTGTTTGAGATTCAGAAATTAAGTATTAGTCCGTCTCTGGTGTAAGGAAAGCGTGTGCCTCGGCCCTAAATGACCTCTGAGGTCAGAAAGGTCTGCCTAGGAGAGATCCTACATTATTATTCCTCAGATATTTGTGTCAGAACATTTGAGATACTTAGGACAGGACGCTCTGTGTCTGAAACTCTGAGATCAGTGACCTCGCAGTTTAGGAAGACCTGTGTCTGAGTCCCTGAGATTATCACCCACTGTGGTTAGGCAGGACTGGCCTGTGTCTGAGTCCCTGGTAATCTCATCCAATGTGGTTAGGCAGGACTGGCCTGTGTCTGAGACCCTGGTAATCTCATCCAATGTGGTTAGGCAGGACTGACCTGTGTCTGAGACCCTGGTAATCTCATCCAATGTGGTTAGGCAGGACTGACCTGTGTTTGAGACCCTGGTAATCTCATCCAATGTGGTTAGGCAGGACTGGCCTGTGTCTGAGACCCTGGTAATCTCACCCACTGTGGTTAGGCAGGACTGGCACTGAGATACAATGATGTGCACCTGTAGAGCGAAGATCTCCAGCCCAACAGGTTAAGAAGTCTAAATCTTGAGATTAATCATCAGTGACGTCAGTGGAGGCCTGTATTCAGTTACTAGTTAGTGTGGCTCGGAAGACACCGCCATTCTTAATCCAGAAGTTTAAGAAAACCTGTCCTTGAGGTGCATTATTGATTGCAAAGTCCGTTTCTCTCTCCATGGTTTTATTATCTCCTGGAGTTAGGAAGTTCAATTCAATAGGTTAGCAAAGCCTTTGCTTGGGAGTATAGTAATATTCACCCTTGGAGTTAGGGAGCTTGGAGGCTTAAGGGCATTATGGGCCTGAGGTTAGCTCGGCCTGTGCCAGAGAGTGTGATATTATTAACCCGTGGGGTTAGATAGATCTTCAATTTGGGTGCATTATTGATTCTAAAGTTAGGTAGGCCTGTTCTTGGGAGATTAATAATATTCACCCTTGGAGGTAAGTGCATTATGGGCCAAGAGGTTAGCTAGGTCTGTGCCTGAGAGTGTGATATTATTAACCCTTGGCGTTGGGAGGATCCTTGACCCAGAGTTTAGCAAGGCCTGTACCCAAGAGTAGTGATGTTATTAATCCTTGGTGTTAGGAAGATCTGCACTTTGGGTGTGTTATTGACTGGTAGGTTAGCAAAGTCTGTGTCTGGCTTTGTGGTTTCGTTAACGCTTGAGGTTGGGAAGATTTGCACCCTAAGTGTATTTTACCTAGATGTATGTTTACCTGAACAGCCTACTCAATTTCCACACACCCCAAAGAACCCTACAATCTGCACAACTCTCCTACGCCATTGTCCCCCGCACCCGAAAGACCAGATCGGGAGGCCGCTCCTTCTCCTTCCTCGCGGCCAGAGCCTGGAACGCCCTTCCGCTCCACCGTCGACAGACATCGCTCCCCATCTTCGTGAGAAACCTCAAAACCTGGCTCTTAGATAGAACCCCTCCCTGATGGACTGGAACCTACACGCCCCTACCCCCAGCGCCTTGAGTCCCTTACGGGTGAGTAGTCGTGCCTAACAAACTACTGATTGATTGATTGGTTTGTATTTATGACCCCGCGGTTAGCAAGGTCTGTGCCTGAGAAGCTGATATTAATGACCCTTGGGGTCAGAAAGATCTGCACCTTAGGTGCATTATTGATTCTTAAGTTAGGTAGGGCTATGTCTGGGAAAATAATATTAACCTTAGGGTATGGCAGATCCTTGACCCCGTGGTTACCAAGCCATTTCACAGAGCATGATCTAATTAGGGCTGGCTCCTGGTTTTATGGTATTTATTTTTTGGACTTTTCCGTCTGTATTTATTTCTAGATAAATTCATCTGTATTCATCCATATTTATTTTCTAAACATTGAAAAAATGAAGCATAAATTAGTATATTTCCACACTTATTTACCCAATAAATGTACACTCATACGTGCCCACCTGACACGTGGCCACCTGACAGGTTTCAATGGCATCACTACGATAAATGAATATACAGGTATGACAATATGCATACATCTACAGCTTAAGCATGAGCGAATTTTGCGGATCTCGCGTTCGCGAATTTTGCGGATTTGCGGATTCGCAATCCGCAAAATCCGCGAATTCCCGCAAATTTGCGGATTTTTTATTTTTTTTGTGTTCGCCCGTGTTTCTGCCAGTTCGCGAGGGTTTTGTACACTTTCGCAAATTGCGAACTTACCTGTCGGGTCGCAAGTTTCGCGAACTTGTTGTTTCTACGTGTCCAGCCTGTTTGGGACACTCTTCTTCATCACTGCCACTCTCTGTCACCACTGCCACTCTCTGACTACTCATGCCACCCTCTGGCCCACCCATGCCACCCTCTGTTTCATCACCACACCCTCTGGTTGTCCAGTGTACATTATTTTCGGCAAAGCAAAGCACACCTTCCCTGCCTCAAGTGACCTGAATTAATTTGGGGCTGATTAATGTGTCACAGAATATTTTTTTAGCTGGCACCTGCTTCCTTAGTGCGCCCTGATTAGTGATCTTTTGCACTTGCTAAGTGCTTTCATTGTTGCAAAATTAGTTACAACACCTGCCCTGCCCCAACTGACAATAATGAATTATGGGCTGATTAATGGATTTTAACTTCCAGCCTGGCTCCTGCTTGTCTCCCTTAGCTGTAATTCAGGAGCTTTGTAACTATTCTGAGGTTCAGAGCAGGGTCACATAATAGTTTCAACTGGCAACTGAACTCTGGAGGGGCCCCTCAGGAAGCACTACAGGAAATGGCTACTAATGATGAGCCTGAACTTTTGAACCTGGTAAGTAGTTACTTTCAGTTTTGCTAAAATCGTATTTCTGCAATTTTGCACTTATTCGCGGGGCGCAAACTCACGCGAACTCACGCGAACAGTGCGAGCAGTGCGAGCAAAATCCGCTGCTCGCGGATTTGCGGATTTTGCGGGAGATTCGCAAATCTCGCGGATTGGGGATTTCCCGAAAATCCGCAAAATCCGCGAGCGGAACGGATTTTCCGCCCATGCCTACTACAGCTGTTTAAGCCTCAGTAAGAAACAATGTTTCTTTTTTTTACTCCCTTAGTTGTCAATCTGCACAGTATTGGCCTTGCAGTCATGACTGACATTTTGAATCACTCATAAACCAACTGAATTTCTGCCTTTATCCATACTGAAAAATGAACACTGCCAAAAAAGTAGTTAGTTTTCTGTCTGTATTGGTCTGTAAAAATCAGTAAAAACTGAAAACTGGGAGCCTTAGATATAATTCATGCTTGGGGATCAGAAGATCTGTGCCTGAGGTGCTTTATGGAGGCCTGTGCCTGAGAGCCTGACATTATTAATGCTTGGGGTTCATGGGATATGCGTCTTAGGTGTGTTAATGACAGTGAGGTTAGCAAGGCCTGCGCCTGAGAGCATGACGATATTAATGCTCGGGGTTCAGAAGATCTATGCTTTAGGTGCGTTATTGACCGTGAGGTTAGCAAGGCCTGCGCCTGAGAATATGACATTATTAATGCTCGGGGTTCAGAAGAACGATGCTTTAGGTACGTTATTGACCGCGAGGTTATCAAGGCCTGCGCCTGAGAATATGACATTATTAATGCTCGGGGTTCAGAAGAATGATGCTTTAGGTACGTTATTGACTGCGAGATTATCAAGGTCTGCGCCTGAGAATATGACAATATTAATGCTCATGGTTCAGAAGATCTATGCTTTAGGTGCGTTATTGACCGCAATGTTATCAAGGCCTGCACCGGAGAGCATGACATTATTAATGCTCATGGTTCAGAAGATCTATGCTTTAGGTGCGTTATTGACCACGAGATTATCAAGGCCTGTACTGGAGGGCATGACATTATTAATGCTTGGGGTTCAGAAGATCTATGCTTTAGTTGTATTATTGACCGCGAGGTTATCAAGGCCTGCAATGGAGGGCATGACATTATTAATGCTTGGGGTTCAGAAGATCTATGCTTTAGGTGCGTTATTGACTGCGAGGTTATCAAGACCTGCGTCTGAGAATATGACAATATTAAGGCTCAGGGTTCAGAAGACCTATGCTTTAGGTGCGTTATTGACCGTGAGGTTATCACAGCCTGCACCCATGAGCATGACCTTATTAGTGCTCGGGGTTCAGAAGACCTATGCTTTAGGTGTATTATTGAACGCAGGGTTATGATGGCCTGCGCCTGCATGCATTCCATTATTAATGCTCAGGGTTCAGAAGATCTATGCTTTAGGTGCGTTATTGACCACGAGATTATCAAGGCCTGCATTGGAGGGCATGACCTTATTAATGCTCGGGGTTCAGAAGATCTATGCTTCAGGTGCGTTATTGACCGCGAGGTTATCAAGGCCTGCGCCGGAGGGCATGACATTATTATTGCTCGGGGTTCAGAAGACCTATGCTTTCGGTGTTTTATTGACCGCAAGGCTATCAAGGCCTGCACTGGAGGGCATGACATTAATAATGCTCAGGGTTCAGCAGATCTATGCTTTAGGTGCGTTATTGACCACGAGGTTATCAAGGCCTGCACTGGAGGGCATGACATTATTAATGCTTGGGGTTCAGAAGACCTATGCTTTAGGTGTATTATTGACCGCGAGGTTATCAAGGCCTGCGCCGGAGGGCATGACATTATTATTGCTCGGGGTTCAGAAGACCTATGCTTTCAGTGTTTTATTGACCGCAAGGTTATCTAGGCCTGCGCCTGAGAATATGACATTATTGAGGCTCAGGGTTCAGAAGACCTATGCTTTAGGTGCGTTATTGACCGTGAGGTTATCACGGCTTGCTCCCATGAGCATGACATTAATAATGCACAGGGTTCAAGAGATCTATGCTTTAGGTGCGTTATTGACCACGAGATTATCAAGGCCTGCGCTGGAGGGCATGGCATTATTAATGCTCGGGGTTCAGAAGAACGATGCTTTAGGTACGTTATTGACCACGAGGTTATCAAGGCCTGCACTGGAGGGCATGACATTATTATTGCTTGGGGTTCAGAAGATCTATGCTTTAGGTGGGTTATTGATCGCAAGGTTGTCAAGGCCTGCACCGGAGAGCATGACATTATTAATGCTCGGGGTTCAGAAGATCTATGTATTAGGTGCGTTATTGACCGCAAGGTTATCAAGGCCTGCACCGGAGGGCATGACCTTAATAATGCTCAGGGTTCAGAAGATGTATGCTTTAGGTGTATTATTGACTACAAGGTTATCAAGGCCTGCACTGGAGGGCATGCCATTATTATTGCTCGGGGTTCAGAAGATCTATGCTTTAGGTGCGTTATTGACCGCAAGGTTATCAAGGCCTGCACCGGAGGGCATGACATTAATAATGCTCAGGGTTCAGAAGATCTATGCTTTAGGTGTATTATTGACCACGAGATTATCAAGGCCTGCACTGGAGGGCATGACATTATTAATGCTCGGGGTTCAGAAGATCTATGCTGTAGGTGCGTTATTGACCGCGAGGTTAGCAAGGCCTGCATCGGAGAGCATGACATTATTAATGCTCGGGGTTCAGAAGAACGATGCTTTAGGTACGTTATTGACCACGAGGTTATCAAGGCCTGCACTGGAGGGCATGACATTATTATTGCTTGGGGTTCAGAAGATCTATGCTTTAGGTGCGTTATTGACCGCAAGGTTGTCAAGGCCTGCACCGGAGAGCATGACATTATTAATGCTCGGGGTTCAGAAGATCTATGTTTTAGGTGCGTTATTGACCGCAATGTTATCATGGCCTGCACCGGAGAGCATGACGTTATTATTGCTTGGGGTTCAGAAGACCTATGCTTTAGGTGTATTATTGACCGCGAGGTTATCAAGGCCTGCATTGGAGGGCATGACATTTTTAATGCTCGGGGCTCAGAAGATCTATGCTTTAGGTGCGTTATTGACCGTGCGGTTATCAAGGCCTGCGCCGGAGGGCATGACATTATTATTGCTCGGGGTTCAGAAGACCTATGCTTTATGTGTTTTATTGACCACAAGGTTATCAAGGCCTGCACTGGAGGGCATGACATTATTAATGCTCGGGGTTCAGAAGACCTATGCTTTAGATGCGTTATTGACCGTGAGGTTAGCAAGGCCTGCACCGGAGAGCATGACATTATTAATGCTCGGGGTTCAGAAGAACGATGCTTTAGGTACGTTATTGACCACGAGGTTATCAAGGCCTGCACTGGAGGGCATGACATTATTATTGCTTGGGGTTCAGAAGATCTATGATTTAGGTGCGTTATTGACCGCGAGGTTATCAAGGCCTGCACTGGAGGGCGTGACATTATTATTGCTTGGGGTTCAGAAGATCTATGCTTTAGGTGCGTTATTGACCGCGAGGTTATCAAGGCCTGCGCCGGAGAGCATGACATTATTAATGCTCGGGGTTCAGAAGACCTATGCTTTAGGTGTATTATTGAATGCAGGGTTATGATGGCCTGTGCCTGAGAGCATGACATTATTAATGCTCGGGGTTTAGAAGATCTATGCTTTAGGTGCGTTATTGACCGCGAGGTTATCAAGGCCTGCACTGGAGGGCATGACATTATTATTGCTTGGGGTTCAGAAGATCTATGCTTTAGGTGCATTATTGACCGCGAGGTTATCAAGGCCTGCGCCGGAGAGCATGACATTATTAATGCTCGGGGTTCAGAAGACCTATGCTTTAGGTGTATTATTGAATGCAGGGTTATGATGGCCTGTGCCTGAGAGCATGACATTATTAATCCTCGGGATTCAGAAGATCTATGCTTTAGGTGCGTTATTGACCACGAGATTATCAAGGCCTGTACTGGATGGCATGACATTATTAATGCTCGGGGTTCAGAAGAACGATGCTTTAGGTGCGTTATTGACCGCGAGGTTAACTAGGCCTGCGCCGAAAGCATGGATAATTTTGGGGGTTTATGATATCTCTGCCTTATTTTCGTATTGACCTAGGGGGTTTCGAGGCACGTGCCTGAGCGCCTGATATTCTGAACTTTTGTGGTTGTTCTTGCCTGTCTCAGGAGACACTCGGTGGATCTAACTCCCACGTCCGGGGACAGACAGCCCCGATGAAAGCGAATTGCCGCTCTTCCTCCTGTCACAGGTGTCATAGGCAGCCCAGTAATTACCAGATCATTTCGCACAAGTCGTCGCCCCACTTACCGGTGGCATAAAATTGCTGCCGAGCAATTTCCCGTGTCACTTGGGCGCTTGGCAGCTGACGGAAGGGAGCGCGGGGTCCACATCTCGCGCTCTCCAGTCGAACCCCTTGTAAGTCCTGACGGGCGCGCGCCAAAGAGACAATCTCCCTGCAGGCCCAGTGCCGAGAAGTGACGGCTCTCTCGAAGCGCACGGGTTCTGGACGTGGCTCTAACTTCGGAAACGTCAAAGTCGGATAAAAAAAATATATGATTGAACTTGGACTGGAAGGGTTGCTCCCTAGGCTACCTCAACACTGGGACGAAGTAAAATCCGTCCTTTGAATAGACCCTGGGAAGTGGTATTTTTATCAGGCCTGCAGTCACATTCCGTAATTACCACAAAGTGGAGCTCTGCACGAATTCAGTAGGACAGTGAGAAGTAATGTTAACAAGGATTATGCACGTCATTTACTTTCACACATAATAGGTTATGTGGCTTTATGGGGCACACTTATTTTATTTTTCATTATGGTATAGATTTTGCTAGATGCTTTGTTATAACTTAAGTCACGTTGCGTGATATCATACAATTTCTGCCGATATATCTTATTAGGTGCCTCGTTTTTACACAGATATATTAATCAGCAAAGATTATCCAAACGCACGCTGCAATGGCACCCCAAAGGCAGCTTGTGTGCTGTGCACAGGGCGATAACATATCTGAATATGGAGGGCACATGTACTTCTAACAGCTCAGGAGGACTAGAGGGTATCAAATATACATCCTATGCAATAATCAGTCTCAATCTGGCCGTATTATTTAATATAGGATGTCTCTTGGGCACACCCTGTTCTGGGTGGACTGGAGAAGGGACGAGGAGCAACGGAGAGATGTAGTGACATGGGGAAGTGACAAGAGGGGCTAAAAGAGCATTTAGGAGGTCACGTTGCTTAGAAACAGCTAGGTAGCTCAAGAGGTCCACAAAGGGATAGAGGCGGATGATCATAGGATGATGTGTGAGCTCGGTGTGTCCAGAAGGGGGAGGTCCTAAAAGGTGAAGGACATTACTAACAAGTGGCTCCATCCATCTGCAGCAAAGCTACCTGTAATGTTCATCACTTCCTATTATTTGCACTTCACAGCTATCACCAGCACATGGGTCAATCCAAAAGATGCTGCCACTCCGGCAGCTCTTCTCACTGGATTTGCTACCTGTTGGGAAGTCCTCAGTCATGATCCTCAATTCTCCAAAATTCCAGAGGTAGCGGAAGTGACATCACATCAGTCGCGGTCGGCATGCTCGCAGGTGGGAGGGCGGGCACGAGGGGGCGCAGGTGAAGGGGGGATTCACAGGGGGTGTCGCAGGGTTCACAGGTAAATTAAAACAATATATATAATTAAACTTACCTTCATTTCTGCTGGGTCGCGCGTCTTCTCGTCTTCTGCTCCTGCTCCCCTGCCTCCTACAGGAAGAGGAAGCAGGCAGCCAGGCTCCCTCCGGACCCTTCCCTAAGCCAATAACAACGCTGCAAGCAGCGTTGTGATTGGTCGGGGCGCACTCAGGAGTGTGCAAACCACTCCTCCCCTGCCCTGCTCAAAGAGCAGAGCAGCCCCGCCCACCCGCAATGCACAATGGAAACATAAATTGGTAATAACTTTCAGTTATTACCATTTTATGTTTTGGATTTCTCACACTGAAATGGCACTCATTAAGTTTTCAAATCCTTTTGTGGTGTTCAAAGCCAATAAAACCTTACATTCCCTAGCAGTTAACCCAATTTTTTCAAAATGTGTTTCGGATTCCACTATATTTCAAACATTTATTATATTGTGCCAGAACTAGCATTTTGTCATGAGTGAACCATCAACCATGGATGCCCCCAATAAGCCAGAGCAGAAATTTTTCATTTTTGATATCCATCTATCACTGGTGACCCTTATTGTCATAAATGTCCTCAGTATATCAGGGCCAGCATGTTTTCATGGCTGCCTCCCTCACATATGTCAGGTTGACTTCCTTTGTGCCAATAAATACCCGCATTTTTCACAGGTGCCTCATATGCCAAGAATTACCTCTAGTACGTATTTACCAGTATTTTACCATGGGTACCAACTATGCCAAGAATTTCCTTCAGCGTGACAGTGCCAATCATTTTTTCGCAGGTGTCATGCTAAGAATTGCCTAAAGTATAGGAGCACCCATATTTTACCGTGGGTGTCTCTCTAAGACAATAATTACTTTCAGTATGCCAGGGCCAATGACAGGTTTGCAAACATAACATCACTATACTAGTAGAATTGCCCTGTGGGAAAAGTCCTAACACCATCCATTACTAGTGGGAGAGCTCTACGGGGAAATCCTAATACTTACCATTATCAGTAGAAGAACCCTACTGGGAAGTCTTAATACTTTTCATTACTAGTAGAAGAGCCCTCCTGGAAAGTCCTAATATTTTTATTTCTAGTAGAAGGGCCTTGCTTTAAATAGCTCTTGGAAATTCTCGTATTGTCCATTACTAGAAGATCAGCCCTGCAGGGATGTCCAAGCATTGTCTATTACTTTTAGAAGATCCCTTCAGAAAGTCCTCTGGGAAGTCCTTGTACTTTCCTTACTAGTAGACATACCCTGTGGGCAAAGTCCTGATACTGTCGATTACTAGTAGACGAGCCATGCACGGAAAGTCCATTAGTATCAGGAGAGCCTTGTAGGAAACTCCTAATACTGTCCATTACTAGTGAAATATCCCAGCAAGGAACTCCTAATACTGTCGGGAAGTCTTCATACTGTCCATTAGTACTAGAAGAGTCCTGTTGGGAAGTCCTAATACTGTCCATTCGTACCAGAAGAATGCTGTGGGGAAGTCCTAACATGGTCCATTTCTAGTAGGAAAGCCCCGTGGTGAAGTCTTCACGTTATCTATTACTACTAGAAGAGCCCTGCATAAAAGTCCTAATATTGTCTATCACTAGTAGGAGAGCCCTGCAGGGACGTTGTAACACTACCCATTGCTAGTAGAGGATCCTTATTGTCCATGACAAGTACAGCACCTTCTCTGAGAACTACTTGTAACATAACTAATAACAGTCTTGTTGAGGGATCCCTCTGCTAAGTTAGAGGTGGCATGATAGGTCTCTGAAGTACATTGCACCCTGGCAGCACACTGGCTGCAAGTTTTGATGATCTATTGACCCCGGACCATCATCCTCTCTCACGTCATCTCCTTTTCCTAATAGAAAGTTTCCATAACAATTTTTTTTCATTTCCAGCTCTGGAATATATTGCCTTTTCCCTTACGTTATAAAGCATTGGTTAAAAAAAGACACAGAGCTGTTATTACATGAAGCTGAAAGATAAAGAAATGGCAGATGTTCAAGCAACAACCCCCGCCTGGATCAGCCCTTTCCTTAAGACACTCAAAACTTGAAACGCCGTCACCTGCTTGCCATCGGCATGCAGAAAAATCAGGCCTACTTCTCCTGTCTACCTTGCCCGCAGGGAGGCAGTCCGCTTAACAGGCAAAAACTGTCCAATGGGTATCTTTGCAGCAAAACAAACCTACTTTGGCACTTCCGATCTGTTTTTGAGTTGTAAAGCCATATTTGTAAGAACGACGCACACATACACACTTCCCCCTCCAAATAACTACACCCTTCACCCCACCCTAAAAGCTCAGACACCCGAAATGCCCCAAAAACATCCATGTCATCAAAGCTTTGAACAAAACCAGTTTGGGGTAATTCCTGCATATGTTCAGTAAATTTCTCAGCAACTCAGTTAATTATTCCCAGGTTATAGGTTTTCTCCTGGGCCCTGTTCTTCCAGTTTCTCTGGCCCACCCCTCTAATATATTGGCCCCCAGTTCCCCTGCCAGTGGGGTGTATCCCCACAAACAATTCCCCATAAACGCAATGCCTGCCAATTTACCTGCTATCAGTACTCTGGACTTCCCTTTCTCAATCAACTTCAAGATGAACTGGACAACATCTTCTGTCCAAGACCAAGCATCCCCTCTCCACTGCGCACCGCTAAGAACTCCCCCCAAGCCTGACTGTAAGCGCACCTTGTTAACAAGGCCAGCGACTATATCCCCAGTTGAAGCATCCTTTGGCTCCTACTGACCATAACTCCAGTCCTTACGCTATCCACTTCCATGGCCAGCCCATGGAATCGCTCCCACTGTGAACAAGACAAAGCATCCAAAATATCATTGTCCGCACCTGGCATATGCAGCGCTCAAAACATAATGTCAAATTTCAGTCAGCCTATTCCAAAACCAATAGCAACTTCAACACCTGAGTGTCCCTTGCAGACTGCCTGTTGGCCACTTGAAATATCCGAGCGGGGAAGTCCTAATACTGTTGGGAAGCCTCATACTGTCCATTACTAGTAGAAGAGTCCTGTTGGGAGGTACTAATACTGTCCATTCGTACTAGAAGAACTCTGTGAGGAAGTCCTAACACCGTCCATTACTAGTAGGCGAGCCCTATGGGGAACTCCTACCACTGTCTATTACTAATGGAAGATCCTTGTGGAGGAGTCTTCATATTGTCCATAGCTAGAAGAGTCCTTTTGGGAAGTCCTAATACTGTGCAATACTAGCAGGAAAGCCCTGCAGGGAAGTTCTAATTCTACCCATTGCAAGTAGAGGATCGTTAATGTCTATGCAAGTATAGTACCTCCTCTGAGAACTGCTGGTAACATAACAATATTAGCAGCCTTATCGAGCTATACATCTGCTAAGGTAGAGATGACATGATGGGTCTCTGGAGTACATTGCATCTAGGCAGCACAATGGCTGCCAGTTTCGATCTTTTGACCCCGGAGCGGACCTTCATTCTCCATCATGTCATCTCCTTTCCAAATAGAGTTTTTCTGTTAAGTCATTAAAAACAACACCGAAATGTCATTGCATGAATCTGAAAGTAAAAACTGGCAGATGTCTGAACTAGAGGACTTGGAGCCTGGGCAATGTGAACACATTGTTAATGTAAACCTTGTCCCTCACGCGCTGTGCGAGTGTATCATCCTTGAAGGAAAACCTACCTCAGTGTTGATTGAGTGACTGCTGGATCGGATTCAATCTTTGGGACCCAGACGTGTGCTTTTTAGGTCTCGACCTACAGCATTGCTTTAGCAAGGCATGTTTGTCAAGATTCTAGTGAGGCTTTCAAAAGTCTACCCAAACTGCTGCGTATCGGGTGCAGTTCATGTGAGCCAGGCGCATGCACTTAGCACATCGCACACCCTCACCATTGCCAGCCACATCCCACACCATTTAACTTAGCCTCAGCATCATACTTCAAAGGAATGTGCTCCCCCGCCCCCACAATGCCAAGAGCTTGTTTCATCATTGCTTGCATTCCACCATTTTTTTTTTAAGCGCTGGGCTTTAATTATCTTTTGTAGCTTTAAAGCACTGTACTTTCATTTTATTTTCAGC
This sequence comes from Lissotriton vulgaris, assembly GCF_964263255.1. Classification (NCBI taxonomy): domain Eukaryota; kingdom Metazoa; phylum Chordata; class Amphibia; order Caudata; family Salamandridae; genus Lissotriton; species Lissotriton vulgaris. The sequence goes on along the minus strand of NC_141695.1, from coordinate 758,094,432 downwards.
TTCAAAGCTTCATCTGCTCCACCTCCTGGTGCCAAAAACAAGCTGCATATTTCACGGTCCTCTCACCTCTTCATTAGCGGCCGGGAAAAGCCTCTTCCGTTCTTGGTGATCAGCCGCTGTGCCGGGCTCCGAACTGCCTGCCTCCCCTCCTCCCCTGCATCTGCTGATCAGCAGCCCACAACACCAGGATGAGTTGTATGGCTGCCAGGAACTCCGGACCCCATACGCCTGGGCTAGCTTTATTTACGAGGGGAAATTTTTTGATTTTTTTAACGCTTTTGGCACATTTCAATGGCAATTTTTAAGCATATGAAGCTGTGTACTTTTATTTTGGCGCAACCCTTCCCTTTCCCAGCGTGCGTGCATTTACCATTATGTAAATATTGCTTTGGCTGCAGAATCCTCACAAACAAGTTTATCAGAAATCACCACAACACATCTCTACCTCGCACCACAGGCCATGCATACAGGACCCTGGCTGGGGCCCCCAAGAGTCTCCCGTCCCAGAGGAAGCTTGATCTGGTTGTAGCCTTATTTCCCTAATCGCAATCGCTCTGCATTTAGAGCCTCCTTGTTAACACCTTTTGTTGTAAGTTCTTCGGCTCCTCCTTTCTCCATGTATTTCAAATGTACTTTTTGGGGTTGTTTATCTGCTCATGTCTGCACGCATTCCCTCGTCTGCACACATTGTAAAAACAGTTTCCTTTATATTTATATTTTTTTACAAAAATATTAGCTCAAATACTTAGTAAATAATTAACTTCAGTTTTTACCATATACTTTCAGAACTAGTGCCATAGCAACATCAGTAAATGTATGCGTGTTATTTCACAGCCACTTATGGTTTTTGAAAAGAATATGGTCTTTATTGCCTTAAAAGTCATTATTTATCTTTTACATAATATCAACTTTAGTAGCAGCAGTATGCATTTTTATAAATGCTTGACAGGTTTAGGTGCTCTTTCAAAGTATTAGGATTTCAACCTCTGATGCCTGTTCAGTATTTACGTTGTTTAGGCAATTACACATTTTAAAACATGTTCGTGCCACCAGCAGGCAGTTCAGTATTCGCTAATGCTTGTATTTGTCACTCCATCATAGCCACGCACCCACCACCATACACACAGCAGGCCTGACTGCATTCATTTACAGCTCGCTTGCTATGCTTTTCTTTTAATATTGTTCTTTCAAAAAATCAAATACTTGTAGTTTGTTATGACTTCTTATGCTTCTTTTAAAAATAATTCTTACTCCCATGCACTATTCTGTTACTTTAGTAAACTCTATGCCGTTTCATTTTGTAGGCTGCATACATTTAGCATTTACACAATCATTCAGTTGGATGCAGAAGTCTCTCAAGTACGTTTATTTTTGAGAACAAACCATACCATTTACTTTGACAGGCTGCAAAAGCCTCAACTACTTTTATCTTTATTTGCATCAACCCGTATCTACCATGCAGGACCCCAACATACACACAGGAGGTCTGGCTGCAATAGGTCTTGCGTTACTGAAAGTTTGATTTATTGATTTTGCATTATTATTTGCAGTGCCAATAGCTTGGTCTTTAACCCCTTCTGTGCTGCACGAATTTTCCCCCGGTGCTGAACGTTCCATTAGGCCTATGGAACCATGACGGAACGGTTCCATCATAAGCACAGGCCACCTTATGCTCATGACGGAACCGTTCCGTCATGAGCATGGAAGGGGTTAAGTAATGGGAGACTTATTGCATTGCAAACTACAAGTCCACTTGTAAATGACAATGTGACCTATTTGAGGTCTTGTCTGTAGCTACGTTGCTGGACAGGATCTATCTATCTATTGCCCTCACTCTATCGCCCCCACTCTATCGCCCTAACTCTATCTATATCGCCCTAACTCTATCTATCTATCTATCTATCTATCTATCTATCTATCTATCTATCTATCTATCTATCTATCTATCTATCTATCGCCCTCACTCTATCTATTGCCTTCACTCTGTCTATCTATCTTTCGCTATCTATCTATCTATCTATCTATCTATCTATCTATCTATCTATCTAGCTATCTATCGCCCTCACTCTATCTATCTATCGCCCTCCCTCTATCTATCGCCCTCCCTCCATCCCTCTATCGCCCTCCCTCTATCTATCGCCCTTTCTCTATCTATCTATTGCCCTCACTCTATCTATCGCCTTCACTCTACCTGTCTATCTTTCACCCTCTATCTATCTATCTATCTATCTATCTATCTATCTATCTATCTATCTATCTATCTATCTATCTTTCTTTCTACCTATCTATCGCCCTAACTCTATCTATCTATCGCCCTCCCTCTATCTATCTATCGCCCTCCCGCTATCTATCTATTGCCCTCACTCTATCTATCGCATTACCACAGCATCACTCAGCACCACCACAGCATCACTCAGGGGCACCACAACATCACTATGCGCTACCAGAGCATCACTGAACGCCACAGCATCACTCGTCGCCACCACAACATCACTCCGCGCCACCACAGCATCAATCTGTACAACCATTCAACAACAACTGGTTCAAATATGTTCTCTCAATGTTTCAAGCTTTATTACAAATGTCACAAAAAGATGTTAATATTTCACTTCTGTTCTTGTATTTTCATCACAATAAAATACACTAAACATAATCTTCACAAAAGTTATTTACAAAAGTTTAAGCTATTGCCATTATAAATTACAACAACTTTGATTTAAGTAATAATTATTAAAAAAATAAAAGCCATTGTTATTTGTAATATCAATACATCTAAGTCACGTAAATACAACACATATTGCATTACAAATGCTATAGGTGTCACATTTGCGAAAGTTATAGCTATTGGCATTGTAAATGATAAAGCTATTAATTTAGCTATTTTCAAAACCAACACATGAATAAAAAAAATTGTCATTTACAATAATAATAGCTCAAACTTTCCTAATGCGAGACCTATTGCATTGCAAATGCTCGTTTGGACTGAGCCTGCGCCAGCTCTCAACAGTCCTTGTCAAGCTGTCATTTAGGCATTAAGTAAGGCTGCCAAAAAGTTCCACCTGGATGAAAGCGCCGAAGGATCTACGGGTTGTTGTCAGTGGGCAGACCGAGTGCACCGAATGCATCTTCGAGTGTCAATGAGCCCTCTGCGGAATTAGAGGGGTTGAGTTAATATCGTGATGTAGGCATAGCGTTAGGAAACAGAATCACCCGTACCCAGGCGGCGTCTGGATGAGGGAGGAGGAGGTATTACTTCAGGAAGACGACTGTAGGGGTAAAGAAGGAGACAGAGAGAAAGAAAGATTAAGAAAGAAAGAGAAAGAAACAAAATAGGAATATCAGGATTCAGTCAGCACAAACACAACAAATTAACTTACTTTTTCTTCATAGCAGTAGATTACCGTTTCTGCAACACTCACAGCAATGAAGTATACCCCAGTCACAAAAATATGTTACAATTCATTCTCCCTCTTTTCATCATCTTAATAAAGTGTAATGTTCTTTTAACCTTTAATTCACATCTGAGAATTGTTGAGGTGGCTTTTGTTTTTTTACACAGACACGAGTGCTGGAAGGCCTGCTGCTTTTTCATGACTAGTTATGAATTGTTACACATTCTACTAACACGATATAAAAGCGAGAACACAAGGTGATAACAATATGGCGGCAAAATTGCAATTACCGGAGGTCTTGCTGAGATGAGGCTTTGTGAATCAATCTCGCCCTCTTGTGGCTATTTGAAAATACTCTTGTAGGACCAGACATGTTCTGTAACTAGGAGTTTACACACAAAAAACACAAGTGTTGGCAAAGTCAGTAGGCCTGGCCCTGGCAAGCCGGTGTGTTGGGTATATTTTTTACCATATTTTAGTGCATGCACATGCCATAAAAAAGGTAACGTGCTGCTACCTAAAGATGGCATCCATCTGCTTGCAATAACTTGTTTTAAAAATTAACTATTTCACAAAAAGTGTATTGTGACAGTACAGGTACTTCCTAGCAAGAATATGTACTTAGAACACATGTAGAAACCTTCATAATTTTAAAGCATATCACAGTAAAATGTGTTTATTATTGCCACAAATGACCTGTACTTTTGGCTTTGAATTACGGTAACAGAAGACATGATTTAAACATAGACTTTGATTCACCAAAATCCCAGGTTATAGCAAGTGACATCACTCACCTTTTGACCCTAATAACATCAAAGGAAGTGACATCATATGACCTTAGACCCTGAATCTTCCCAGGAAGAGATGTCACTTGAACTTAACCCAGATGATATCACAATGATTGGCATTGCTGAAGTTCCAAAATAGCTTTGTGCTTAATATAATAAATGCCTCTTTTGGATATACTAATATTAAGGTGCTCACATAATATTTCTAAGTGTTGGGGTGTAGTACAATATTTGCCCTAGATTGTAGTCAGCGTCTTCTGGGAAGGTTCAGGGTTGTGTGTGTGAGAGGAAGCGGAGCAGGTGGTTTCCTCCCCAAGAAAGTTTTGGAAAATGTTATATTACATCATCAATTTGCTCAAAAGCAATTGGCTCTGAAAGGGCATTCAATAAATAATATAAATACTTCCATAGTGTGCCAAGCCAATGTAACCGGACACTTTCCAGGAGTCAACCTTCTTTTTACAAAATGTGCTACGTTCCCCTAGATGCAAAAAATAACCTCCATTGTGCCAGGGCCAGCCAGAATTTTGTCATGGCTGCCCCCATATGCCATGGGTAACCCCTAATGGCAGTAATTAAATATTATAGGCCAGTCCCATAATTTTTCTCTCAATGCTAGCTATATACCATGGATGACCCTTATGTCAAAACTTAACACTAGCATCTTTGGGCCTGCGTTTTGTCATGTTTGCCCCCTCCATTATGCCAGGGCTGTCTTTCTTTATGCCGAGAATCACCTGCAGTGTGCTGGTGCTAGCATGTTGCCTAATCTGTCCCATATGCCAAGAATTACTTTTAGTTTGCCAGTACCTATGTTTTACAATGGATGCTTATTACATCAATAATTACCTCCAGTATGCCAGCTCCAGCCTTTTAATATGAATGTCCTACATGGTGTTAACTCTGTTATGCCAGTGCCGGTAGTTTCGTTACAGATCCCTGTCATGTTAAGAACTGGCTCCATTATACCAGTGGCAGTATTTTGCCATGTGTGGCTCTACAGGTCAATAATTACCTTTCGTATGCCAGTACCAGATGCAGACTCTCCAGAAAAACTCCACATTCTCGCTCACTTACGCTCACTCACTCACATTCATTATTACCTTCTCAATCACTCACGTGCACTCAATTTTGCTCTCATTGACTAGTTCTCACTCATTAACACTCACTCTTTCTTCCTCTGATTTACTCATACTGACTTGCACTCACTCGTATTCTCACTCCCTGATTCCCACTCACACTGACTCAGTCACACTCACTCACTGACATTCAGTCTCATTCACTCTCACAACCTACCACTGACTGTCACGTTCACTCCCTCACACATGCTCACGTACAAACATACATGTTTACACATAAATAATCCCTCTCTCGCGCAAACACACTCTCACCCACAAGCATGCACACCACATACCTTTAAAACATGTTGTCCTTACCTCAGCTGGCAGCAAAGGTCCCGTTCAGCTCCTGATACTCCATTGTTTATTACACTAATAGTGCATAATATACAGTTGTTCCCTGTGGCGTAAAAAAATTGTCAAAAAACAAATAGGGCAGAGCCCTCCTGTGTTCTTCGCATTGATTGTGCCCCCTCTAATGCCAGGGGTTGCAATAGCAGTGCCAGTGGTTGCAAGGGGCAAGCCAGGGCTCACATCTGCCACACCTGGTGACCCCTAGATGATGTCCATGGGTTTAAACCCACAAGGATTTTGAAAAAGTAAAGCAAAAAAGTAGAAAGAAACATCCATTGGTAAATAGTGGCTCTCTATCCCAGGCACTGAAGTCCACTTTTATTTAGGAAACGTTTTGATCTGTCAAAATGCAGGCCCTCTCAGAGCAAGATAGCCTATGGCTGAAATGGGCTCATCCGTAGCCCCACGCTGTATGTTGTAGTAGGTGGAAGCAACATGTGTATGACAATTCAATAGACCAATAGATGAAGAGGACTGAACCAAAGCACATCCATGTACATATACATTTAAAAAGATTGCTTCTGATTATATTTTGATTACCTGCGACTGGCTTCTTTTTATTACAAAAGGCTTCAGAGACAGTGATAGATGCCTGTAGACCAAACCGAAAATTGAAAGCAGTCTGCAAAGAGCTAGCTCACACATCTGCATTCACCCAAAGGAGGAAACTGAAAGAAAGTTGTGCATCCATTTATTGAGGTACAAACGTACAGCACTGCTTTGACCATAAGAGTAAAGAATTGTAAGTAGAAAAGAAGGGATTGTTTTTTAATCTAATTATGGATGAGGGTAGAAGCGAGCTAACTTTGCAAAGGAGGCTCCAATTGATTTTAGAGGTGGTCGAGCCATAGCCAAGCCAAAGGGTTCTCGCTTAGCTGTAAGAGTCCATGCATGAGTCGAGCCTTGAAACATTTAGCATGTGAATCATGCAACAAACATCATCAAAAATATGATAAAGTATCTCTAAGATACAAAAAAGTAGATTTCATTCACATGTTGAAGCGGTCTAAAGTGAGACATTCACAGAATGGTATTTCTTGTGATTTCCATCGTTGTTAAAACAGGCTTGGCGTTTTAGTGTAGAAATACTCAACAGGGTTACTTCTGAAGTAACCCTAACATTTCCTTCAAAGAAACTGAAGAATTTGTCTAGTTTTGAGGGAAAAGTATCTGCTTGAAGGAAGGAATAATCTTGTGAATCTGGGTATAATGGAGCTCTTCACCTTTAGGTCGCCAGAGGTGGAGTGGAATGTCTGAAAGTCTAGTGACTTAGTGAAAGAGATGGTTAATTTCATGTAGTTGCCATGTTCGTCTCCTGGTACCGACTCAATTCCAGTCCCGGGTAATCTTGATAAAAATGGACTTGAAGACATGGTTTCCTGCAGGGCTTGAGCTCTGTGCTGAATGGCATATTGCTAGTGTAGGTTATGCTAGATCTAGATAGAAGGCACATCAGTTCTTCTGAGAGTCTAACGGTATAGTAATAATGCATGACAGAAAGGAAGCGCATAATGGGTAGTCCTGGGCAGAGTTTGTGGGCTTCCGCTATGCGGAACTCTGTGAAGTGCTGAACAAACTCTGCCGTGATCTGCGATGTTCCGCACGAGTTGGAGTGAGGTCTGACGTGCTGCTTGCCCTGATTTTTAGTGCCAGGAGTTTGTCCCATGCTGTAAAATCAGTGCAAATGACATCACTAGTAAAACAAGCGTGTGCAGCTTCTTTCTGCTGCTCAAGCAGATGTTCTACTCGAGTGGCAGTTTTCTCAACGCGAGCAGCAGGTTTCTTAGCGCGAGCAGTAGCGACCTGCCACAACCGACCGCATTGAGAAATTGCACCAGGAGGTGGCCCAGCGTGTGATTTTCCTTGCTCACCAACTTAACATTGGGGAGCCGCGAGAAAGGAAAAACTCAGTTCTCTGCCGTTATGCCAAGGTTTTTTTTAACTCCACGCACTACACGGAGCGCAGAGTAGGAAAAACCCTTCAAACTCAGCAAGTGGAACGGAATTTTACCCCCAGACCTAATAATGGGCCAGAATCAGGAAGCCATTTACATACCTAAACCAGACTTGAATGCAGAAATGGCTTGTGTTTGAAGTGTATATTCACATTTTGCATTCACATAACATCCATTAACCCACATGCAGTGACATACAGCATTCCAGGATGAGAATGTCTTGAAAGCTGGTAAACATTTCTACACGGATGCATTCTGAAATGTATGCCCTTCAAAGGCAGGATGAAATCAGCATTCATGGCCTTTTAAGCAAGCTGCAAGAGCGTTATGCAATGAATCGCCTTAATTTTCACTGAAATACTTTAAAGGTTATGACTTTTAGCAGAGTTAAGAAAAGAAGGCGATGGTGGTTAAATGAAGAAAAGTTGGAAGCAGAGCATGTGAGCTGCTACCGAGCATTAACAATTGACAGTTGTTTATCATCCACCCTTCTATTAGTATCTAACAATTATAAGTCCAAATCCAGAATTAGAGCTCTTAACCCCTTGTATGCTGATGACGGAACCGCTCCGTCATCAGCTGCGGTGGCGCTGTGCTGATGACGGAGCGGTTCCGTCATGTCCCGCCCGCCGCTCATGCGCGGCGCGAATTCCGCGCCTGCGCTGAGCGTTCTATTGAGCGGGCGGGGCCATGACGGAACCGCTCCGTCATAAGCACAGCGCAACCGACGCTGGTGACGGAGCGGTTCCGTCACCAGCATGCGCCCACCGCTCTTCCGGCCCCGCCCCCTTAGCACTGCGGCAGAATAGCCGCCGCAGTGAAGGGGTTAAACTATTCCATAGGAAATACAGGTTCCAGGCATTAGATCTCCTTATATCTGCTTACAGGGCGAAAGTAATTCCACAGTTGCTTATGGAGCTCCATTAAGGCGGCCAATGAGCCGGCTGGATTTTTACACTCTTGAAGGCCTTGCAAGAAGGAAAGGACTTTACTAAAGGAAATGCAACTGATAGGGTTGGAGCCAAAATAATTGCTGGTAAGGCAGCAAATAATAGTTTGAGTCCTCCTATAATTACACAATAAGGATGTAAAATATGCTAGCTCTGATCATCATAAGAACTGTATAGGAAATATGCAAGGGATTTCCTTATCCGGCTTACCTCTGGAGACCTGCTGGAAAAATGTGATTTCATTATGAACAACTTTCACAAGCCAATCAGTGTTCAGTGTAAGAATTAAAGAGTCCAGTTAGTATGTGGTCTTGTCAGGGTAACTGCAAAACATATAGGCCTCTCTGGTGAGGCAATTACATCGTTGAGAAACAACTAATTTGGCGAGCTTTTTTACTGATGTAAATGTTAGCTCAGTGAATGAAGGAATTATCTTTTTATTTAATCCAGCCATGAACGAATTTTGTATTGAAAGAACTTGATTTTTGATAGAATTAAAACACTTGTCAAGTATTGTCTGAATGGATTGGAACTGTAAAGTAAGATGAAATCTTTCAGAGCTCTAGTAAACCCTTCACAAAGGGAAAGCGTTTATCCCAAAAGTCAATGTGTCTGGGTTTGGAGCTATTGAAATGCACTGAACGATTTATTGTTGAAATAGACATTGAGAAGGGGAAATTTGCTAAGTGCAGTGAGAGATTAAATGCTGAATAAAAGATCGAAATGGTGAAAAAGAATAATATGAATTCTTGTTTTTAATGTTGCATGGGTTATTTTTGTAATTAAAATAAACAATTAATTGTATGCCGTCAGTAGGACATTACAGATCCTACCAGCACTTGATACTACCAGTTGTTTTCTCACATATACACCATCCTAAGCAAGCATTGGAAAAGCCAATAGGTCTTGGCAATGCCCCAGCGGTTGGCCTTGTGAATGTGAATGTCTTTTAGTATGTTGTCTAGCAACACATCTGCTATTCAGCAAGGCTGAAAGTCACTCCCTAGGAGCGCTTGTGTTTTCAGGCCTTCTCCCTTTGTACAAATACACAACACAGCTATTCAAATGCATGTGTGTACAAAAAGAAATGCATTTCTTAAAAAGTTGTAAAAACACAAACAGCACTTGTTTCTCAAGAGCACTGGAGGCCTGCGCTTTCTCTAACCCAGCAATCGAAGACAACTAGGTTAGAAAAGTATAAATTGTGCATATCTGGCTGGCCATCGCAAGACAGCCAGCACTAGAGTTGTACGCACTGCTCTCTGCTGCTGCCACTGGGCTGCACTGGCTCCGCCCCTTTCTGACACTTACTTCGGGTTGCTGAAAAATAAAATGGTAATAAACAAACTTTATGTGACTTACATGGATGAGCCGCCCCTGATTGTAGGAGATGGGCGGCATGTAAACCCAAAGATAGAACACTACGCGTCACTTTGAGACAGCGCATGAGCTGACTAGCCTAGACCTAAAAATGCATACGCACGTCAGTCCAACCCTTGGTCTCACCAATTAAACACCAAGAATATTCATTCAACCTTATCTCAATAACGATGTCATTTCACCTAGCACATACCAATTCACACTACTTGTAGGACATCTTCACAAGCTTGACTAGTGTACAATTCGAGAAGAAATCCTCAGAAACATTTGGAAAATCACACCTAGACTACCACCAAAAGCATCAGGTTAGCCTGACAAAGACAGACTGTGCTCTGCTCAAATGTTGCTAATATAGCATAATGTCCTATATTTGTGTGTTCCACTTGACTGTAGTAGAAATTAATTTTTCAATGGTGAGACCATCTGTTTGAGTTGCTTCTTTTTGGGATATGTTGCACCTGTTGGCTTTGTTGGCAGGCTTGCTTTCTGTGTGAGATGGATGTTTATCCAGGGAATCCATATATCCTCATTGATAGCAATGAAGCATACATGTGCCCAGGCTCAGACAGTGTGTGATCCTCGACAGTATCCAGGTTTATACTGTGACTGGAAAGGGGACGGCTTGCTACCTGTCACCAGAATTCCTCTATCCCTCGACTCCGTCTGACGTGAGATGAACAGTTTTTTTGTGCCGTGTCCCGGGGGTACCCTCGCTTAGGTATGCCCGGGAAGCAGGGAAGACAAACACTAAATTAATAAGCGGCAAGATAAATATGGCATGAGATCGCGAGGCCTGAGCTCTGATTCTGTTTTTCGCTGTCTCCATTTCTAGATGGATTTGATTTTCCCCCGCAAAGGTGAAATTAAAGTTTTAGTAGCCCTGTGTAAATGTGAAGCTCGACACGGAAATTTCAAACCGTAAAAGAGGAGGGATTTTGACGGTCACCATTTATAGAGCAGCCCTCACTAAAGTGTGCCAGCCAGGACCCCATTAACCCCTTCATGACTGGACTTGATCCATTACCCCCCTGACTAATAGTGCACAGAAAAAACGAATGAACTAGCTTTATGTGTGTCAAAAGGTGTGATGTTTGCAAGACTCCTGCTCGTCCACTGGAAAGACATGCAGCAGCAAAACAGTACATGGCTAGGGAGGGGCCACCCAGCAACGGTTCCATTGAAGAGCGTTAAAGCAATTTAGGAGGGGTGGGAATCGTTGTTACTCTGGGGTAATCGTGCATCATTTTCGCGTTACGATTGTCATGTAGCGTTCCTGCGATCATATCATTACGGTACATCGTGTAATGTCAAGTTCATTGATGTAAAAATCATATTGTAGGCGCATAGGTACTAGGTGATCGATAGGAATGCAAGCCACTGATTTTTTTTACATTATTTAGTTTTTGGTGCTATGGACGCGAGGAATCATTTTATGCTAAACTTTCACATTTCACATAATTTTTCCAAAATTACTTGTGGTTACACAAAAAGGAAATTACGTGAATTTTTCGCACATCGAAAATGAATGGATCTCTACATAATACACCCCCTAAATTAGTGGTAGAGAGTGTGCGTGTGCATGGGTTTTTGAAAACTCAAGACATTCTTTTGGTAGTTGGAATGACAGTTTTAAAGAGGTCCTCCCTTTATTACAAGAAGTGTGTTAAATTATCTTGTGTTCTGCTAATTTGTATATCATTTTTGCACAACATTTTTTTACATAGAAAGGCAGGATCATTAGTCATACTGTAAAGTAATGCCATACTCTTCCATGCAAACAAAATAATTAACTGTTTGTGAATTACATTTTGAAACATATCTGCACAATGTGTTTATTTCGCAGTGTTTATTTTATTTTGTTCAAAAACACCTGTATTTTCTAAGGCATTGTAATTCCTTCTGTATCACTACCTACAAGTGCCACAAAATATTAAAATAGCTGTATATGTTGCCAAAAAATGTCTCAAATTGTGTTAAGAGAAGTTGGAAAAAAGGCATTGAGCGGCAGGGAATACTGAGAGGAACAGTGGATGTGAGTTGCCTAGAGTTTTCCATCATGATGGAGCTGAATACCGAGGTGAAATAAAGTGAAGAAAGGCCAAGTCCTAGTGGGTTAGTGAAATGTTACCCAGCCAATAAAGCACTAGGGGTGTTCACAGTTTGTCGGCCAATTCTATGAACTCTACCTCCTGTGCACACAGAGATGGCAAAGATGTACCCTAGACCACATCTTCTTCCCCTTGTTCTTCCTTGGTGTGTGTGTGTGTGTGGACCAGCATGCTGTATAATACCTTCGGAACACATGCAGGCCCTCCACAGTTTGCCCCCTCTCTAAAATAAAAAAAATGTACATTTGGTAATTGCTCAAATACCCCACTACATTTTTAGAAAAGTAGAGTCACAGTTCATCATTTTGTCCATCCTTTCTTCATATTAATCAGCTTAAAGAACAAACTATTGGCAGTGTTGGATACCTGCAACCAGTGCTTAACATGTAAGAAAACTAAAAATGCCAGGGCCTCTGTTGGGCGGCTACTGCAGCCTACACAATCCATTGCTCCTGCCAGAGCTAAAAATGACAGTACCACAACTACTAGCTATTATATTCCTATAAGTGTGACAATTCAGACTATTCAACCCCCCACCCCGCCCCCCAACCCCCTAGCTATAAGAATGACTTAGGGGCAAGTATAGGACACTTTTAATGTATATTGACTTGATAAACAACTGTTATTATGTTCATCTCGGATGTTGACAGACAACCCTGCCAAGGCATAACAGCCAGTTCTGGCAATTTAGCGCACCTGAAACTACAGGCTCAAATTAAGCACCGCCTAGAACCTTAGCCCTGGTGTCCTCTTGGTGCACACAAATGTAGGCTCAGAAACCACTCTGCAAGGTTGTCTCTTTCAATAGAATGATGAGGAAAATCCTGCAAATACCAGCATCGTTAGGCAGTTGACTTAGAATGAAATAAGGCAAACATCCGATTTTACAGTTGAGTGAGGCATATACAATGCAAAGGGGACAGCGGTTGTATCACATGGAATTCAGTCTTGCCTGAGCAAACAAAGGAATATGTTACTTTATTTTGAAGGTAAGTGTTGGGAGTACAGTTGGGGTGACATCCAATTTAGGCCTATCAAACCCTTGAAGTTCGAATGTGGTCCGATGCTTTGAGCAAAGGCCTCAAGTGGATGTTACATATTTAGCAGAGGGGCCTCCCTTATTTCTGCATTTGGTGAGCTATTTGTTTGTTAGCTTCAGCACTGGAATGTTGTGGCCTTCAGGAACATTGTCTCACACAAGTTTTGAAGTCCAATTATTAATAGGTTATGTTATCTATATTTTAATAGCATGCTATTTACCCACAAGAGTATCCAGGTGCTTGTGTAGGTCCTGGAGGGCTGACTCAAAGAGCCAGGTATTCAGCTTCTTGCAGAATTCAAGAAGGGATGAGGAGGCTCTGATGTGTTGAGGGAGGCTTTCCCAGGATTTAGGAGCCAGGTATGAAAAGGCGCTATACCCTTTGCTTTTGTTCATTTGTGAGGTGTATGAATTGAAGTGGTTTCCATCTGAATAACTAAGACAACCCTCTCCTCAGTTGCCTACCTAAGTCCAGCATCAACCCCGTTGGGCAGTGTCGCACTCACCAGCTCGCTTAGTGTTCAGATGTGACTATGTTGATGACCTAAATGATGTCCTTTTAACCCTAAAAGGCAAGCGCTCAGTTTATGACTGGTTGTATCCAGGGCCGGATTGGGAACCAAAACCGGCCCTGGCAAAGTGCTCTCCCCTCCCCCGGTGGGGTTTTGGGGGTGCGGCTGATCTGTTTGCCTCGGCTGGGTTCGGCTGATTTCGTTACAGCGGCCGATATTGCAGCTATGCTGCAAAAACAGCCCTGTAACAAAATTGGCCCCAGGGTCCCGAATCCGACCCCCACCCTGGTGGCCCACCGGGGAAATGCCCAGTGCCCGCTATGACCATTCCAGCCCCGCTTGTATTATCTATAAGCCTCGTCTTCTCCTATTTATTCGGCACAGAAATTGAAAATTCCTGGTGGCCACCAGCTCTTGTGGACTGTAATTTCACTTTTCCTCCAGACTTAAACCGAGGGAGGCCTGTGATTCAGTAGTTTTTTTGCTGTGCTTAATGCAGTAGAACTCCCACTGGCTTGACCTCAACCCCTGCCTTGAAATGTTAAAAAAATAAACTGAGTATCCTTGTGTTATATAGATTTTTTGAGTGTGGTTTTGCCACTGCCCTGAATTTGTTGCCCACTGCACTCAGCTGCTCCCTTCTTATTGTCACCCATGTCATTTCAAAGCATTTTTAAGTCTGTCTCACTTTCATTCCCCCGTTTTTTCCTGCCTATTCTTCTCTCTACCATAAATCACTCTTTTTAGGTCTCACCTGCACACCGCACGCTCTGGACTGCGAAACATATTGTTTACAGTTCAGTACTCTTACAACCCACCCACAGCATGCCTTTAATTGTTTTCATTGTCACTGTTATAAGCAATCTTTCATTTTTTAGCTCTGTGGGCTTACCTTCCTTTCTTCCTCCATTGAGCATGCACCATGCACATGGGTTCTTCCGCGTCCTTTTTGCAATACACTATTTTTATAAGCATTTCAGTATTATTTCTGCATGTGCAATGTGCTTTCCTACTTTTAACACAGGCATATGGCTTCTTATTTATGTTGCTTTCACCTTATCTACTGTCCCTATTGAATCTTTAGTTACTTACATCCTCAACTGTATTATTCTATACCACTCAAAGCCACTCCACTCCAAGCTACTCCACTCTTCTCTATGCCACTTCTCTCTGTGCCAGTCCACTCAACTCTATGCCACTCTACACCACACCACTCCACTCTGTGCCACTCTAAGCCACACTATTCTATGCCACTCCACTCTACTCTACACCCTTCTTCTCTATGTCTCTGCACCCCACTCCATACAATGCTACTCTCTACCACACAATCTTTGCCAATCAATTCAACACCCCTCTACTTCGCTCCACTCCACTCTACACCACTCTAATCTATGCCACTCCACTCTACTCTGTTGCTCTACTCCACCCCACTCTATGGTACTCTATTCTTTGCCATTCCACTCTACTTTATGCCACACCACCCTACTCTATGCTACTGCAACCTACGCCACTGTACTCTACTTTTCATCCCTGTACTCTACACCACTAGTTGCCACTTCACTCCATGCCACTCAACTCTACACCACTCTATTCTACGCCACTCTACTCCATGCCACTCTACTCAACGCTAACCGACTCCACCCCACTATATGCCACACTTCGCACCTCCACTATATACCAATCTACTCTATGCCACTCTACTCTATGCCGCTCTACTCCACTCCATGCCACTCCATTCTATGTCACTCTAATGTACCCCACTCCACTGCACGCCAACTCTACAGTACTCAACACCAATCCACACAATGCCCCTCGATACGACATTCTACACACTCTACTTCATGTCACTGTACTCAAGGTTATTCCACTCTGTGCCACTCTAGTCTACAACACTCCATTCCACTCTACACTATTCTACACAACTCCACTCTATTCTACCCTACTGCACGTCATTCCACTCTATGCCACTCTATTCCACTCTCTTGTACGCCGCTCTACGCCATACCATGGCACTGACGTTTACCCATGCTGAAAAGAAGCCACATGGCTATGTAACATGGCTAAAAGAGATTGACAAATTCAAAAGCTGTTACATAAATTAGACTTATTGGCTTTACCAGTTCTTGTTCCAATTCCCTCTAACTGCTGCCGCGGCTGCACTAGCCATTTTCTCTACACTTCATCTTCCCTCCCTATGACTACGCAACCTCATTTGGCATTGCTTATCTACCCGGGTTATCGTCTGCTTTTTAAACTAACTAATGTATTTGTATTGGACAATACACACGTCAATCACAGGTATCAAAGCTGTGTGCTATACAATACTTGTTGTGTCCATTTGTGTTTGTTAAATTGCACTTTATTTAATGTTTCATTGGAAAGCAGACTAACGCACGCTTGCCACGTTCGCCCAATATAAATCCGCACAAATAAAAAGCAAAATAAAAAGAGGGAAATGGTTCCCATATTAGAATATGGTATTTCATCGTAGCCCAGACACCCAAAGCCATCGTTTGACACGAGATGAGCCAGGGTTAAGAAAAAGTGTCTTACTTTATGACTGGAGCAGCAAAGCATTTACACGATTCAAGATCCCTAGAAAAATGTTATCAGAAAAAACGAATCTTCACTTGATGTCGTGCCATCTGCAAATCTCAAAAATAGATTGCCTTCCTTTGTATGGCACTCTGGGGGAACTGTCTGTATCTGAAAGGCCTATTTACCAGCTCCCATACAAAGACTTTAAAAGAGGTTCCCTCTACTTAACTGTGAAATCCACTAATGAGTTATATCACATTATAGCTCTCTTTGTGAGAGACGTGGTGAATAAATGGAGAGCAATCAATCCTAAAATTGAGCTGACAAACATCGGAGTTGAGGAACCAAACTCAATTAGACATTATTATTTTTTTAATTTTAGGTTCTTTTTGACGAAGTATTTGATGATTGCTTGGGTTTACAATTATGTCGCATAATTGTCTGAATTAAGCAAGTATTATGTTGCCTTTTTAGCAAGAGCAAAAACAAATGAGCTGCCTATTAAGCCTTATAGCAATTAAAAAATGCTTGTATTCCTATTACTACCAGGCTTCCCGCATTTTAAGCTCTGTGAATTAAAGATGTTACATATCTAATTTAACCCCTTCAATGCGCGTGACAAGGTCAGCTCGTCATGGGCGTTACCTGCGCTGCGCGTGTGACGAGCTGACCTTGTCACGTAACACGGGATTTTCAAAATCGCAGCACACAGCGGGAAAAACGCTAGCGCGCATGCGGTTAATGGAACTCAGTTTATCAACCTCAAAATATGAAAGGCTGAAATGGCCCTGTCAGGTTTTCAACTGAAAACTCACCAAATGTCAGAAGTGAATGCTTAACTAGCTCTACTATTTTGTCAGATCGAAGAAACACACAACAAAGACACTAGAGGAAAGAGAAAGATGGATACTGTAGGTGGGGCTAAGATTAAAATAGGGGGGCCTCTGGGAGTTGAAAGAAGAAACCTTGGACAATGATACTTTTCTCACAAAAACACAGGGTTGCAGGTGTTCAGTGGAGAACTTGTGATATGTCCAGGAGGAGATTGTGCTCTGAGGCTTGTGCCTCATGCCCAGTGAGTGAGACCTTACCCTAGTTGTGAGACTGGTGCTTAACAAGTAAGGCAGTGTCCCTCTACGTCAGACTGCGTTCCAGGAAACGGAGACCCACAACTTCTATTTGGAGCTCTCACCCACTGAGTTACCTGTGAAACTGCAGTCCCGGAAGCGTGACTTCACCACAAAGGTAGCTTTGAACCTACAATTCAAGTCTGCCCCTGTGGCTGTTTTTTTTATAGCAAGCTCCGGGTGCAATACAAGTTTCTCATTCTATTTTTCAAGCCATTTATGGAGCAGCTTTTTCCTACTTCTCTCCGCTTGTTACTAGGCATGTGCAAATTATTTTTATATCTGCAAATTGCAAATTTGCCAATATATTGTAAAATTACTAGACCTGGGTGGAGTTAACGGAGTTCTGCTACACGGAACTCCATGAAGTGCTGAAAAAAGCTCAGCTTTGCGCCGTATAGTTCTGCATGTGGTAAGTCACGCTGATCGCACTGATGTTTAACACTGGGAGTTTGTCCCACACTGTAAAATTAGAGCAAATGGCACCATTCGCAGTGCAATAGGGTGCCGCTTCTTTCTGCCACTCGCGCAATTGTTCTACTTGAGCGGCAGCTTCCTCAACGCGAGTAGTAGCGGCCTGCTGCCGAGTGCCCACCTTGAGAAATCTTGCCGGGAGGTGGTTTAGCGTATGATTTTACTTGCTTGCACTTGCGAGGGAGAAAAAACTCCTCTCTGCACTACTATGTGGAGTTTTTCGGAACTCTGTGTTCCACGGAAGCACAAAAAACTCTACAAACTCTGCTAGCTGAGGGGAATTTTATGCTCAGGCCTAAAAAAGACACAGGGTTTCCCTCTTTGAATTTTCGCAAAATCGCACCAAGGGTCTATATATTATTTCCTTTACCTTAAATTGTCAAAGTATATAGCAGTGTATTTGTAATTCCAAACGAAACAAAAATAAATGTTCCTCCAAAGCAAAATCACCTGGCCCATCTCTCGATTTCTAAATGCTGTGTGATGCTACTCCGTGTCAAGTTGAGGGCATCTTTTTGTGGATTCTACCCTGTTTGGGATGTGCTAGCATTGGGAAGAGCCTTGGGACAGAATCCTTACCCTGTATCAATCCCTTGCAGTTTTCTTAGCACACTTCCCTCCTTTGCCTCTTTTCTACAGTAACTTATCTTGGTTTTCTTTCACAGAATCACTAATTGCACCCTGGTATCTTAATACCAACTACACCAATGAGTTGCACCAGCACAGCACCTCTCTTTAAGGACCTCTAGGCTCTTAATAATCTTGCTGAATATAAAAGGCCCAAGTCATTCCCTTAGCTCATTCCAGATTCCTCAGGGCTTCACTACGGCTGACTTGGTGATGGGTAATTCTCTGCTGCTCTTGGATGGAATCCATAATATATTTATCATCTGTTCCTCTTGGGGGTTGGGTATCTGTTGCTCCTTGTTGGAGCACATCCAATATCTTCGGCTACTTTTTCTGTCTCAAGAGATTGGTTTCTAAGTCTCTACTTGGCGAATTTCATGCAGACGTTACAGGCTGCGTAATTGTGATATCAGGGGATTTAGTTTCTCTCGATCTTTGGTGGAATTCATAAGGTATTCTGTAAGTACTTATCTATACATCCATGGGTAGGGTTTCCATCACCTCTGGGTTGACTCACTCACATAGCGCATTCATTGTGGATCCCACGGATCTTCTTCAATTGTGGTGTCTGCTTTATGCTACCCACCTTCCTGCTGATGGTAGATATCTGCAAGGATGACTGTGTGTATTCTCACACTCCACAACACTTCATGCTTAAATGCAGCACTGCTGCCATGCCTTGTTGATAACATGTCGCCAAACTAATGCATTTCAACTGCCACCTCCCATTCAGCCAATATACAGCCATCAGCCTTTTCAAGCATGTGACCCGTAATCTGATGCAATTCGAAGTGCTTCCTAACTCTGTCAGTGGTAGGAAGCGCTATGTAAATTATATAGTACTATACATCAGAATTCCATACATTGTTAATTCTTGCACCACCTCTCTCTTTCCTCATTGGGCAACCTTGGCTCATCCCAGTTACAAAGGTACAATAAGCATGCCCGCTCGTGTGATGAGGATACATCACTTACTGCTCCTTGATGGCAGCCATCTGTATTATTCCTCGTAGGCAAACACAATAAGATGATGGACGGAGAGCCGAAACTTTTCAGACACTTACCCCCAGTCACTATTAGATCTGTTTTAAGTCCATCATTGTTATTTAGCTCACTTCGCCACCCCAGTTCAGACCCAGACATCTGCAAATCAGTCTTGACCCTGTTCCTCGCCCGCCCACAAGAAGAGTTTCAGCACTCCGTCCATCATCTTGCGTTTGTTATGTTAGCCCTAAGTAGCCGAGGGTATGCCCTACTGGAAGCTGTGGTTCCATCACTCAGGCACACCGAGTGACCTTTCTAGTGGCCATGCTTCAACACACA
This sequence comes from Lissotriton vulgaris, assembly GCF_964263255.1. Lineage (NCBI taxonomy): Eukaryota > Metazoa > Chordata > Amphibia > Caudata > Salamandridae > Lissotriton > Lissotriton vulgaris. Next base: position 758,074,747 of record NC_141695.1, on the reverse strand, counting down.
GTCTTGGAGAAGCCATGTTTCATTCATCTTAGGCAATCAGACACGCTTGGTGGCCATCCACTTTCAGTAGCCGTTCCTCAGTCAGTCAAGCAATCTAGGTGGACTGACACTTCCAGTGGCAGCGCTTCACTCACTTTCACTTCAAACAGGCCTTTCAGATTGCCATACTTACTTACTTATGCCTACTACCCCTCCTGGGGTATAGGCCCTCAACCAGGACTTCTTCAAACATCTCTGTCCTGGGCTTTTCTTTCAATCTAACTCCAGGCGCAGCCCATATCCTTGCAGTCAGCCTCAAGGCCTTGGCACTAGGAGTTTCTTACCCTTCCTCTTTTCCTTTTCCCTTGAGGGTTCCAGTTCAGGGCCTGCATAGTGATGCTTGATGCAAGCTTGCAGACAATGTGACCTAAGCATCTTTTCATGATTTCTTCATGAGCAGGGAGTCGGACATCCTGCTGGTATAGGTTGCTGTTGCCGATAGTGTTTGGCCAGTTGATCTGAGAGAATTGTCCTTAGACAGTTGTTGAAGGAGGTCTGGACTTTGTTGGTGGTGGTTACTTGTGTCTTCCAAGTTTATGCTCCTTACAAAAGGACCGATTATACGTTGGTGTTAAAAAGCCTGATCTTGGTTTGCAGTGTCAGGTCCTTGAAGCTCTATATCATCTTTAGCTGAATTAAAGCAGCTCTTGCTTTGCCGATTCTTGCCCTGACGTCAGTGCTTGTGCTGTTCTGCATGTCTATGACACTGCTCAAGTAGGTGAAGCCTCAACCTCTTCCAGTGCATCGCCTACAAGAGTGACTGCAGTTGCACTGGCTGTGTTAGCCTTCAGGATCTTGGTTTTTCTCATGTGGATGTTGAGGCCAAGTTGTGCTGATGGGGTTGCTACATTGTCTTCTCTTGCATCTACAGATGGATATGGGAGAGTTGTATCCAAGGTGTCCACTGGGTCAAATTGTCGTACAACTCCCTACCCTTGCATGCCTTTACAGCTGAACATTCACTGTAAAACGTCAATACCTCACCCACCCCATCATGTCTGTTTTTTCTCCATGGTCATGTCATTGTGACTTGCTGTAAGGCTGGAATCCCTAGGTGCTGCCTCTTCCTCCCTGGCTGACCAATGACCTTGCAGCTGTAGTGGATCTGGCTTATAAGTCGTGTGTAGTAACTGATACTACAAAAAAAACAAGTTAGTTCATGCTGTTGTATTCTTTATGTACTCTGCTTGTTGAGTCTTCTCCACCCCTTCTGTTGGGGTGTGAGGGTGGCATGCATGAAGCTGAACAGAGGGTGCCACTGGGTTTATATATCCTGGCCCCTCCCTCTTTGTCCTGCTTGATTATGTGGACTGGCTGGGAATTGGAGGATAGGTGTCAGTCCTTCCTGCGCCTGGGGTCAAACTTTGTGTTCCCTGCTGGGCCTGGGTGGGGGGTGGGAGGGGTCGCCTTTCTCAGGGCACACTCAGCAAATATCCTGGACATTGATCACTGCCTTTAGGAATGAATCTGGAGCAAATCTCCAGCGAGCATCAGCAGACCAGACATTATCCGGACTAGATTCCGAGGATCCTGTCTTTGCAAGCAGGCGAGACAACCTGGGGCTGTTATTGAAGGAAGAGGGATCCCTTTTTAGATATATTTAGATTAGGAGATAGCATGTTCTTTGGCTATTTTGCTTTAAGGTGCATGTCTACTTTAACAGGACATTGCAATGAACACCTCTTTTTGAACTGGTTGCTGCAATTGAAGCAGCTCTACAGATGTACAATTCAATGCACTAAAACACGTTATGCTGCTTGTCTCATGCATGTAGCATTTCATTGTGCATTTTCTATCCGCTAGCCATGCAGCGCACTGCCTAGCAGGGACATTACACACGGACATGCCCCAAATACATCATTCTAAGGCGTGCTTGAGTCTCTTCATTGTGTCTTTCCTTAAAAAGAGCAGTTTGTTCTCTGCATGGGATGGAACATTGTGCCTGTTTAGTGTCTAGTATTTGTGGCCCTGTGGGTGTCACAGATGTAATAAGGGGCATCTAAACTGGAAGCGCGGGTCCAAATTAAATTTGCTGTTGGACTCTGGGTTTTTTTAGGTGGGAAGCGAGGGTTACAACAATATATTAATAATATTCAGACTGAAAATGGAGGGGAACTTTACATGGCCCAAAACTGAAGGGCTCACCCTCTAAATGAGGTTTGTTTGAGGGCTATGTTAATTTCATGCTTTATTTCATGTAGTTGTGTTTTTTTTTTAATTAGACTATTTAGTATGTGTTTTGGGTACTTAATTGTACATCATTCTTTAAATGGCTAAAGGGGTACATTGGGCCCGGTTAAGGTGTAAACTTCTGTCTGCGCCGCAATTCCAAGATTTGTAACCACATTTGCACGGGTGTAAAATAAATGTGATGAGGGGCCCCTGAGCCTCCCACATATACATTGGCCTTGGGATTATTGGGGGCCCCTGAAGGGCTACCTCCGGACGGACCCCTGTGCTGCAGGGGCCTGCATTACTCCCTTGCCGGTTTTTCACTGTATGATTTTTGTGCGTGGTAATACCTGGCAGAATTTCTGCAGGGGTGGGGTGAGCACTCCATCCCATATGTGCACACTTCGGAACAGACAAAAAGATGCTATCACCATGGTATCGCCCATTGCGGGTGTGGAAATTTGAACGATACTGTATACTGTGCCCATTAAATATCTCACCTGCAGTATTTCTATTTAGCACCCGTCATATTGCCGCCTGAGATCCAAGGGGTCCATTAATGTTGTATGCCACCCTATATAAATACATTTGCAAATACCCCAAACATAGCTCATGGTGAGGCCTGTATTACGTTAGTAAACAAACATTACATGGTTATAAGTGACTTTACTCAGTCAAAAAAATTGATTTCACTTTTTGTAACTTTATTGCAGGGGTCAAAGGTTGTATGACATCACTTGCATTGAAGTTGCATTGGGCAAGCTTTGTATGATTTCACTTTTGGTGATGTAACAGCAGGTCAAAAAGCATGTGAGGTTACTTTCACTCCCTCTGCCATGTCAGTGAATCTATTTTTGTTCAGCAAGGCTGGGGAAGGGACTGGGATACATACCCGTGAAGAGGTCACACGGTGAGCTTTTGGCAGTAATGTGGACTTTGCTGGGGGCGCAGGGCAGGAGGCCCCTGTAGCCCTGCGTAGTAACAACGTGGAAGTTGTAGTGTGGTGTATCCCATCCTTGTTGCCAAATTTGTAATGATGACTTCCACACCTTGAGGAATAGAGTAAATGTTTATTAGAATACTTCCAACACATACATATACAAGTCAGTGAGTAGATCCGGGAGGAGTGTCCGGTCTCTGCAGTCATCAGCTGTCGTCTGTCAACATTCCAGAGCGTACAGCTGATGACAAGAGGAAAGAGCGGGTGGGGGGGGGGGGGGGAGAGGGAACAAAGTAGTGAACTAAGCAACATGTGGATGCAGGAAGGGTCTGATGCTGCGCTGGAGGCTCGGCTGCAAACACAGGCTGTCTGCGTTTTATTCTGTAAATGCTCTGAGCGCAGGTTGGTGTCTGTATGGAAGCTGAGACCGTGGTCACAGGCAGTGATGCGGGGTCGGAGTGACTGAGGCGCATGTCTGAGAGCCAGCTCTGGATGTGTGTTGACAGGAGCTGCCGTTTAGGAGTATGACCACGGAGGGAGTCGTCTCCAGGTTTGTGGCTTACATCTGTTTTGATGGTTCCCAGGCAGACTCGGAGGCATGTTTTATCTTTGGTAGTAATGCCCTAAGGTGAGGTGGAGTATTCTTGGTCTATTAAGGAAGGGAGGAGGGAGCTGTGTTTCTAGCTCAGTACTACATGGATGTCATTTAGGGGTTACCAGGGGTTGCAGTGTGACTCTTAGACTATAGCTTGTGACGCCTAACAGTGCCTTGCGACCCCTAGCGATAGTGATGTTGTTTGCGTGTCTCATTCAGTACGCTATTGCTGTGGAACTGTGAGCGTGTGAATTAGTGGGTTTTTTAATTGTGTGCTTTGCTGCATGTTTGAGAATTATGTGTTCGTTATACCTGTAGAATATGTTTGTGTGTGTTTTAAGAATGTGCGCCAGGTTGTGTGTATCAAGAATATGTGTAGGACTGTGACAATGTTAGGCTCTCATATCTAAGATGGTCACAGTCATACCATATTCTTGACACACACAACCTCACAACCTGGCATCCATTCCTAACTCTGGGCCAGTAGGCAGAAACATGTCGGCCACTTATAGTACGGTGGGGGGACAATAGAATCCCCAACACACTGACCATTTATTTTAAACACCATACGGATGCCAGTTCATTAAAATGAGTTTGACATCTGTAATGGCCTTTTAAGTTCACCTTTTTTGTAAGGGCCCCCACTTAGCTTTAGAAGTTCATCCCTGTCGTCAGGTGTATGCCCGTCGTCTATCAAACCAAGTTTTTAGAGGGCGAGGACTGGTCAATGATGAAGAATGACACCAGGTGGTGTGTGAGACCAGTCTTTCAATTTTTGTGGGATGCCTGCACTCACAAGATAACACTGTAACACTTAGGTCATCACACTATGAGCAGCTCTTTGTGTTAAACATCAATTCCTAAAACACACACATATAAAAATATATTCAACACAACGTACAACAAACGCACATTCTTCAAACATTCAGCAAAACACACATTTAAAAAAATACTCAGAGACGCGAAAACGGACGTGGCAAGGTGCACACAGGTGACGGGCTACTGTACCCGTAACCAGAAGAAATGTAGCCAGAACATGCACACAGATGGGATGTGACTTAATGAACATTCCACCTTAATGAAATGAAGAAAGGTGTTAGAGCACTAGCAGTATTCCAGCGAAAAATGTTTACATTCACACACAGTGGTGCCAGAGGTTGAAAAAAAATGTCAATGTGTTCTATTGGGTACCACCTATTAATATAGTTCCAATAGACCATTCAGTTTGAGACATTAACTATATATAAGGCTTAGATAATATATGTCTGTGATGGGTATCCAAATCAGGACCAGAAAGGCACGCTCCATGAGGGAGTTTTAATATCCATATAAAATAAAGCGATTGTCCTGAAAATGTCAACTAATTTAAAAAAAATAGGATTCAGAAGTAGGTCCATGCTACACAGATAAATGATTATGGTAAAACGCTTTTCCCAGAATAGGCACACAGATTTCCTGTGCATACAGTCCACTTTCACTAGAGTAAAACCAAAGGATTGGAAATTGTGTGTGAGTAGAGTGACTGTGTTTTTGATGGGTGTATTTGCTGCTGGGGCTAAGTAGATACATTCTGTGTGTAGATTGGCCCTTGTAAGGAGGTCTTATACATATCCAACGAGGGTTAGCCTCTGATTACTGGTTATGATATTATGAGTCAGCACAGGCATCCTGGTATGCTGGCATCTACTGGTTGTGCCAAGACACATAGAGATTCTGTCTGGACTTTTACGGCTGTTTTGAGGTCTTTGGTCCTATGTCTAAGCTTGCTATGGGTGTGCATAGGTAATATATGGCCGACATACTGTGGCTGAGCTGAGGGCACGAGCCTGTGCCTGAGCGTTTGAAGCTGTGTTTAAGAAAATTATGGCTGTAGCTGGTCTGTGATGGCTGTTCTCTTGGCCTATGATGGATGGTCTCTTGGTCTAAGATATCTGCTTTTCTGCTTTATTCTGCTGAAGTTTTGTGGTTGAGCCTCTGGAACATCAACACAACAGCGTAGTGAATGTGGCTCATAACTAAAGCACAATTGTACCTACTTTAATATACTATTGTTGATTTTCAATACCACATATTGTGGGTTTTCTTTTTCTCAATTTCTGTGGTCACTTTTGTTAATGACACCAGGTCAATGATTGTGTGACATCACTTTCTGTGAAATCACCTGAGTTTAAGGGCAAATGATGCGACTTCCTGTGAAGTCACTATGGTCAAAGGGCATGTGAAGTCACTTCAACTACCCCAGGCATTTGGGTGAATTGTTGTAACTATACCAGGAGTTCCTTATACTGATTAAACTAAAGGGTCTCAAGTATGGAAGCTTGGACGATGCTGTAAAGGACTTGGAAGGAGAATGCAGATTCCATTTAGGCAAATGTGTGTTTGCAGATGTATGCTCCAAGGTGAGAGGCCAGCCCCCCAGAGCGGGAGGCTGTGCTCTGAGCCAACCACTGTCATCCAATGGGTGATATTGTGTAGCAACCTGCGAGACTGACAACCAATGTGTGCGACTGTTCTCCCAGCTGCAAATCAGTGCTCCAAGGTGTGAGACGGTATCGCAGAGAGTGAGCATGTACTCCAGAGTGTGAGACTGACACCCAGTGGTGGGACTGTCCTCTTCTGTAGACAGCAAACATCCAGTGGATGACACTGGGCTTGTAGTTCTGAGACTGACCCCTAGGCAGCAAGTAAGTGCTTAAAGTGAAAGACTGGCACTGAGTAAGTGAGACTTTAGGTGTTGGGAAAGAATACCTGGAAACATAGGTACATACTAGATTCAGTACTGACGAAGAGCAATATAGGCATGAAAAGAGAACGGTGTTCTGCTGGGAGAAAGAAGCAGCGTGGAGATGAGAGGACACTGGATAATTACAATAAAGACAGGTGGAAAGGTAAATAAATAGAGATGAAATATCAGTACGCAAGGGAAGAAAAAGAATGACAGAGAGAGGACGACAGGAGAGACGTCTACATAGGGTGAAAGTGCGCAGGAGAAGAAATTAATGGAGGGACAAGGAGACTGACAAAGAAAAAGCGAGTGCTGCGAAAAGCGACGCTGTCACCTTCTTCCCTCTTCGTTAAAGTTTCCCTGGCGACTTTCAGCGCCCTTGAATTAGGCAGTAGGTGGCGAGACAGCGAAAGTAAGTGAAAATGACAGAACGGCTTCTCCTTCCCGCCGAGTGGAAGCCATCAGTGAACCAAGACGAACAGAGAAAGAAGAAAGACGAGCGGATCAGAAAGCGCGGCCCCTCGGATCACTGGAGCCACCGGCAGTCCCAGCGGCCCTAGCGCCGCGCCCGCTTTCCCTCTGCGTGCCCGAATGCAAGAGTCCAGGGCAGGGCATTGCAGCGACATGTAACGGTAACCTAATGAATGGATAATATAGCACTGACTGCTGCAGGGCAGAAGCTTCGAAGCGGTGTATGTATTAAGCAGCAGATGGTATTTGCATGGTACTCCTTTATCGATCGTAGAAGGATGAAAGGTTAAACGGACCCACTGTCAGTTACACACAGATGTCAGTAGAGAGTGTTTAACCTCAACGGACATGAGGAACTCTGCTCATCTCAAAATATAATAACGTTTTTGAGTCCTTCAAGTGCACGGTTGAAATGTGCGTGGCCTGAGATTCTTTTCTCTTTTGTACATATTCAACAAAACTAAAGTTGAGCTTGTTACATTTATTTCCGTCTATTGAAATGGATTTAATCTGCAGAGATGAAGTTACTGGTATCAATATGAAGGTGGAAGGAGCAAAGGACAGGGGATGACACAGGAAGGGCAGTTCCTTCGAGGTCGTCAACAAAGTGCCCTCTGGTGAATAAAACCTGAGCCTAGGGTGCAGCGCTCAGTCGCAAACCTGTTCAGTGGCAGGGATGATGAGTGTTCACAAAGTGGTGGGCAGAGCTGAAAGTGCACACCTGGGGCCTCATTTATGAGGCCTTGCGTCAGTTTTGCGCTGCTGATGCGTCACTTTTTATGACGCATCGGCGGCGTAAAACATGCCTCCTGTTGCGCACTATTTACAAGGTGACGCATCTAAGCAGATGCGTCACTTTGTAAACCCCTGCGCTACATTATACCTGCGTCAGGTATAATGTATGCAGGGGGGGGGCGTTCCCCCGCAAAAAGCCTCGTAGAAGTGACGCAGTGAAATGTATGTGATTTCACTGTGTCACTTCTAGGACGCTGTTGCGTCAAAATCTTGCACCTGCCTCACAGCAGGCGTAAGACTGACGCAGGCCCTTTCACATGGGGCTTGCCGCTTGCCCCATGTGAAAGGACGCATTGCTGGAGTAGCGTCACTTTTGTGACACACTCCAGCAATGCGCCACTTTTACGCTTACAGATACGTCAGAAATATTGACGTATCTGTAACTCCTTGCGACATGATGCGTCATACAGTAAATATGACGTATCAGGTATGTCGCAAGGAGTGCGCACTGAGAAGTGACGCATCGCTGCTTTCACGCAGCGATGCGTCATTTCTCATAAATGAGGCCCCTGGCCCCTAGCTATGGTGGACGTGCTTGAAGCGAAGTTACGGTGGGTTCAGCTGTTGTAAGGATACGTGTACCTGTCCCATCATGTTCTGGTGTATTTGGGTTAGTAGTCCAAACTCCTAACCTGGCCTAAATGTAGTCAGCAGTGGTAAAGAATGCATGGAAACGGCAAACTAAATGCATAGCAACCTTGGTTGTCTTCAGTGTCGGTGAGACTTTATGCATGCAGGAAGACGCATGCTATGATGCAAATGTTAACACCTCCTAGACAACATAACCGCTTCTACTTCAAAGAAACCCCTGTCGAGACATGAAGCCTTTTCTCTACCCGGAAGGAAAGGCTGATTTGTCACGTATCCAGGATCCTATTAGGAAATGACATGAAGGTGTGGGCCCCATGCCTGCCGTGATCAATTCCTGTGAAACCTTTCAATGATGCGGTTTATAGATTCTGCAGACCTCCATGCAGGCCCAGTGAGGCGGGCCGGGCTGTTGGTGCGTGGGAGGGTCAAAGGGAGGGTGCTAATGTACTATTTCTATTTGTGAACCTTTGATGAAGGCTCACACCTGTCAGGAGCTATTTAGGGCGATTGAAGGACACTGCACCATGAGGGACAAAAAGAAAACCCTGGTAGGCTGCGCACCAGGGCAAGGCACCTCGCCGAGGACACTGCGTACTGTAGTCTATAGTGTAGTCCACTCTTGTTGCTTTGGCTATGCCACATCGGGCTCGCATGGTTCCAGCTATGAGCTGCTAATGTATAGGGAGGTAAGATTATAATGGCGGGGGAAGGCCAGGTCATTTCCTTTATACCAGGCACTGTGGACGGCAACTGCAAGCTTATATCTGCTGTTGCAGAGGTTGGTATTGGAAATAGGGCTGGCCTAATCGATTTCTTTTTATTGGTTCACATTTCTTTTTTTTGATTTCCGTAATTTTTTATTGAAAAAAAAAGATATATTTACATGGAGCATAACATATACATGGGAGGAAGAAGAGAAAAAGAAGGGGGAAGGAAAGCTGGTTCACATTTCTAAACACCGCTGTAACCTGAAATCACCATGTGGATTTTGACCTTTTCTTCCCCTGTGTTCCAGGGACTCCATGGCTGCTGAGTCAAAGACGGCATCCTGGGGTCAGGGAGAGATTAGAATAGGTGGGCTGTGGGGAAAGTCACCAGGAGGCGTCCTCTCGGAGTTAGGGGATTCAAGAGCCAGGCGTCTTCAAGGGCCCCGTGGGTTGAGTCCAGGGCCGTTTCTGCCATTAGGCAAGACTAGGCGGCTGCCTAGGGCGGCAAAAGTGGGAGGGCGGCAAAAACCATGAGTTTTGAAATTCTCATGAGTGAACGGCCGCCAAGTCTTGCCTAATGATAGAACCCGGCCGGGTGAACTGTCTTCGATCTCAAAAGCACATTTGCGTCTTCTAATATTGAACGTGACGTGATGTGACGTCATCCCGTTAGGCGCCACAGGCGGGAGCCGTGCGCGCCCGCTCTCGTCAGACCTCTGTACTCATCTCGTGGCCACGTCACCGCTAATCCATCAAGGCAACGACACCGGACACCCAGAGTACAGGTGAGGAGATCACAGTTCTACTAGTGTTGGCTGGTTCGCAGCCTACATCACTGGGACTGCATGCACCTCTTCCGCTCCTTGTTTCCTACGCAGGGACAACACTGGAGAGTAGAGTAGACGGGTACCCAGTGGCAGTTCCTATAATCGAGAATTCTTCATTTAGATAACGATAGAGAACTATTTGTACTTTCAGAGTTTCATGTACGCTGATTACTTCTATTTTCTGCATTTTTCGGTATCTTGATGCGCAGATTTGATATCTTATATAGACCTCATGTTTCACCTGAATTTTATTGTGTTAACTTAAATTCATGCGGACGTCTGGATGTCATTCAGAGTAGGAGTTGTGTGCGATTTAATGCTGCCTCAACAGCATCCTTTTCCAATCAATCAATAGCCTTGCACGAGTCTCCGCACAGCCAATAGCAACACATAAAGAGCACTTGGATGTAGCAGCTGCTGCGACCCCGGTCTTGACCTTTTTCGGTCGAGGACCGGAAATGCTGGCTTGCCAGCATTTCCGGGAGGAGATCGTATGATACTTAGTAGGGATCTGGAACCCGCCTCCCTCGGCCGTCTCACCTCAATTGGCTGGCTTCCTAAAAGTAGGCCAGCCATTGGAGGAGAGAGCCGTCCCTCCAAATAAGCTCCGTCTTTTTCGGATTCGGGGGCGTGATTTTTTGCATTCTTTAGCCCTGTGACGTCGTCTGTCACTCAGGGCGCAAAAAACACGCCCCGAATCGGAAAATGGCGGCGCTTTTCTTTAGGCCATTTCTCGACAACAGCCGCCCCAAGAAGTCGCAGCCTCCTCCACCTGGCAGTCTCTGTGTGTACACATCGGCCCGTCTCGTTTTTTGTGGGCAGACAGGCATTGGGGGCACCACAGGGAGCCGCGGAGCGCACTCTGCAAAGCCGCCCTGCCGCTCTTATCTTGGAGAAGAAGCACGTCCCCAGCCGAAGCCCAGCAGCCCTGCCCGTGGCAGGGAGGAACCGCCGCCTCTCTGAACAGCCGGTGAGTGCCGTCTTCCCCCCCCCCACCTTCCCTCTGCCCGCAGCTCTCCTTCGTCTCTCGTCGCACCCCCCCGCCCCCCTTCGTCTGCGGAGTGCTGTGCAGGAACTCGCCTTTCTACAGTCGAGAAGTCTCTTGCCCCTGGTCACCTCATTGTGAGTGCCGTCACTGGTGCAAGGCACCACAGAACCTACTGCGTTATCTTTGGTGCTGGCGCATCCACGGATACAGATGGAGCGGCAGTAATAGGATTCCTTGGTGAGGTCTTTTATTCATGGTGGTTCATAAGAATCTAGGAACGTGTCTAGAGAGTTCCATAGTGTCCTGGCTGACGGTTTCCATGGGAGTTTTGTAACGCTATGTTGTCAGCCCCTCTGAGGTGGATGGTGCAGTTTAACCAGCTAACAAAATAAAAAATTGTTTTGAGCTAAAACTGATCCAAAATTAATGAATATGTGGTGACAAGCGTGTGTGCAATGGAAAGCCCTCCTCAAATGTTAACTAGTAATCTTTTCGTTGCTTATTTCTGTATTTGGTTGTCAAACTGGTGCTCGTGAGGTAAAATATTTGGCCAAACAGCATTACCATGTGTCAAAATTACAAAATAATTAAGTAAATACCATCAACAAATTATGCTGCATAATTTTTCCTTTTCTTGTTGCATAATTTAGTCAAACCTGCCGAATAATGTATTGCTCCTCTGCCGCATAATTTCAGTGGCCCTGCTTGCCGGTTTCATTCTTGGGCAGGGCCACTCAGCCGTTCATCCTTCTTAAGCTGATAACTAAGTACCACCGGGCAGATACAACACTAAAGCATCAACATGCGTAGTCCATATTCTCACACTCTGCCAGAAAGATAATATTCACGTTTATAATAAGTATAACTACCTAAGTGCCATTTTAGGCCCAGGTCACGGGAGACAGAGTCTCGCCCTATTATTTATTGTCTGAGCTCCTCCTCAAGTCCTTGCCTTTGAATACTTGCATTGTCTCGGTCTTCAGCCCAACAGGAAAAGCAGGACCTGCACCTGTGTCATACAGCTAAACAAGCATCCTCGTGACAGACAGGCGGAAGTAACAAGCGCCAAAGCAGTGTCATGATGCGCGAGGGATGGCATTCCAGACAGAGCCCTCGTGCGTTTTACTCGCTGTAACATTAAAGGAGCCCATAGAAAAGGGGATTGGGATATATAACACAAGCGCAGGGAGGCACATTTTCCGCATATTCACTGAGTGATGCCAAAATGCTTGCTGAGTTGGCGATTGTCTAGACTGCCGAGGGTTGATCCCCCCTTTAACACGCCCTCTTTCTTCCCATTCCTGTATCTTTAGGTCTCGTTTGCAAGTTCCCTTTCATTCCTGCATTTTTCTTTTGGCTCAGTTCTCCTATCTGTTTTCTATCCTTCGTCCTCCGTGTTTTGCTTCTCTCTCTCTTGCTCTGGGTACATACAGTCTGATGAGGAAAAATAAGAGACACCCAAAAAGTGTTCCCGTGCATCCACCTGCAACCGCCGGCACAAATTAAGCACGGATACTCTCAACTGGTACACGTGAGAAACAGGCTCAGGCCCGTGTTCTGTGGATCATGGAAGGGAAAGCGGGTTACCTATCTGGCCGCTATACTTTCCAGGAGGAAAACAAATAATACAGAAGTGAAATGTTAGGCTTGTGCTAAATTGAAATTACGCGCTCCTAATACCAGTCATTTGGGGAATTTCGTGGTATGCTTGTTACATGGAGTTTCCAAAACGATGCCATTACGCCACGTCCTGTAATTACGCGCCATTCCGCGCAAAGTCAAAGTCAAAGTCAAAGTCAAAGTTTTTTTATTTGCTTTGGTACTCAACTGAGGACCACAAATTTAAAAACAGTTTACAAAATATAAGCATAATCAATATAGTTTTAGAAAAGATTTTAAAAATTTATAAAAATTATAGCAAACCCATTCGTCGGTCGGTCGAGGCGTTAATTCAGAGTAGGGAGTGCAGGGTGCAGAGCTGTGAGTGCAGGGTGCAGAGCTGTGAGTGCGCGCAGGTGCAGAGCTGTGAGTGTGTGCAGAGTGGTGTGTGCAGAGTGGTGTGTGCAGAGTGGTGTGTGCAGAGTGGTGTGTGCAGAGTGGTGTGTGCAGAGCTGTGAGTGCAGGTGCAGAGTGGTGTGTGCAGAGCTGTGAGTGCAGGTGCAAAATGGTGTGTGCTGTTGAGTGCAGAGCTGTGAGTGCAGGTGCAGAGTGGTGTGTGCAGAGCTGTGAGTGTGTGCAGAGTGGTGTGTGCAGCGTGGTGTGTGCTGTTGAGTGCAGAGCTGTGAGCGCAGGTGCAGAGTGGTGTGTGCTGTTGAGTGCAGAGCTGTGAGTGCAGGTGCAGAGTGGTGTGTGCTGTTGAGTGCAGAGCTGTGAGTGTGTGCAGAGTGGTGTGTGCAGCGTGGTGTGTGCTGTTGAGTGCAGAGCTGTGAGCGCAGGTGCAGAGTGGTGTGTGCTGTTGAGTGCAGAGCTGTGAGCGCAGGTGCAGAGTGGTGTGTGCTGTTGAGTGCAGAGCTGTGAGCGCACGTGCAGAGTGGTGTGTGCTGTTGAGTGCAGAGCTGTGAGCGCAGGTGCAGAGTGGTGTGTGCTGTTGAGTGCAGAGTTGTGAGCGCAGGTGCAGAGTGGTGTGTGCTGTTGAGTGCAGAGCTGTGAGCGCAGGTGCAGAGTGGTGTGTGCTGTTGAGTGCAGAGTTGTGAGCGCAGGTGCAGAGTGGTGTGTGCTGTTGAGTGCAGAGCTGTGAGCGCAGGTGCAGAGTGGTGTGTGCTGTTGAGTGCAGAGTTGTGAGCGCAGGTGCAGAGTGGTGTGTGCTGTTGAGTGCAGAGTTGTGAGCGCAGGTGCAGAGTGGTGTGTGCTGTTGAGTGCAGAGTTGTGAGCGCAGGTGCAGAGTGGTGTGTGCTGTTGAGTGCAGAGCTGTGAGCGCAGGTGCAGAGCGGTGAGTGCAGGTGCAGAGCGGTGAGTGCAGGTGCAGAGCGGTGAGTGCAGGTGCAGAGCGGTGAGTGCTGTTGAGTGCAGAGCTGTGAGTGCAGGTGCAGAGTGGTGTGTGCTGTTGAGTGCAGAGCTGTGAGTGCAGGTGCAGAGTGCTGTGTATTGGCAATGTAAATGACAATGCCATTTATTTATGATTTAAAGAAAAAAAAAGAAATGTCATGAGCAATGCCAATAGCTCTACCTTTAATGATGCCGAGACCATTGCATTGTAAATGCTTGTTTTCTGGGCCACGGGGGTCTAGAAAAGCAGCGCTTTGTGAGACATGTTTAACCTTAGCGTGTAACCCCTTCTTGCATATATTGTAGGACTGAGCAGTAAAAGGGATGCTGTTATGAGGCAAATGGGTTTGCCCTGTGACGTCACCGGTGGTTTCAAATGGGGGCACGACGTCGCTGTCATTCACCCAGACATTTTACATTTTAGCAAATAGAAGTCCATAATATGCATCAGAATTGCTTGTGTGTGTGGGGGGGGGGGTGTGGGGGTGATAGGAAGGTAAGTCTGATGCAAAGCACAATAAACCACTCGATTCCACCAAATAAAACTAGCAAAGCTGATTGTGAAGCAGAACCTCACACTAGTTTACAAGGGCCACTCAACATGCCAGAATTATGCCTTTCGTACCCTTTTCTTTATCGTTACCTCGCTGCACATGAGAGCAGTAGATCAGCTGCTGCACGGGCCGACAGAGCACGGTTTCTAGGGGTAACAGCCCCCAATTGATACACAGGGTCCCCACCGTGTAAGCCAACATTGTTCCTGGGCAGGCTAGCTTCCATCGCCATCCAATGTGCATCCTCTTTATGGAGACGGTCACCAGCTCTGGGAGGGATGGTCATGTGATAGTTGGCAATCCCACCACTAAACTGAGACCCCAAACACTCCTTTCTCAGAAAGCCCCGGCCAGCCAGGTTGGAAATATTATTGGTCTTTACTGGCCTAGGCCGGGTCTTAAACATCACTGTGTCACAGTCTATACACAATGACCAATGACGTATGACCCACCACACTATAGTAGATCTTTATGTTTTCCAGTCCCCCGAGGTTCAATGCATTGCACTTCAGCCAGGATCTTCACCCTCTCGCCAGGTCCTACAAGGTGGGGGTGGGGGCGTTAGGGTCCTAGTAGCCTCCTAAAAAGGGATCCTTCTTCGGGACTGCCAGAACTTTCTAGTACAGTTGCTGTTTCATAACAGGAAACTTGTATTTCTATTTTCTTTTTCGGGTGTGTTTTAAGTTTGTCCTTCATTCTTCACCAGTCAGTTTTACAAAAGTATTTAGTGATGAATTATTATTGAATCACGTCCAAATGTTAGATTTTTTGCAGACTATGCTGCTAGTTAGAAAATGTTAACTCGTTGAATTCGCTCCCTAGTACTTGGTAACCAAGAGAGGTGGGCTGAGGAATAAATTAACTTAAATTAACCAGCGGGGATGACGGGTAGAGTGATGGTAGTAAAAGGGAGGGGGCGGTATTTTTCAAATCTCGCCTAGGGCAGCAAAACACCTAGAAACGGCCCTGGTTGAGTCGTCATTGTTTCAGGGCATTCAGCAGTGACGGGCATCATAGCTTCCTCGCTCCTTTTATTCTCATGCACTCACTGTGAAAAGGTGGCGTCAGCAGTTTTCCTCACTCTCCCTAACCAGCTCTACATAATGGGTACGGTTGTACGTCATCGAGTATGCTCCTTTCGGCATCTATCGGGAGTTGTTGCCTAGCAACGCACGCCGTAATCCTGTGAGCGCCACCTGTCAGAGGAACTGTGACGTTGAATGCACACCAGCTGAGTACACTCATGAAGGCGTGGTACTCATGCTGTTTCTTAGCACGGAGAGTCAGACTCACACTTCACTGGACCTGAATATATTACGGTCTTTAGCTATTTTTATGTATTTAGTGACATGTTACAAATAGTTTTTTTTACAAGTCTCCTTACGTATTGATTGTAATGTCTGTTTCTTCTAACTTTAACGTAATTCATCAACAATTTCTTCCACTCCTGGATAACCAGATCTGAATTGGGCAGCATGAATCGAATATTTTGTAAATTATCCACATGGGAAGGAAAAGGGCACCATACAGAAACAGAAATAAAAGACGTTAGTGCATTGTTTAGGTCCGGAGGACTTTGAGTGCACAATCATGTGCAAAAGAAAGAGAAAGGAGATAAATTTACTGGTATTTTTGTTATTGCCCCTGTAGACTTAGATGCCTTTTTTTCTCCTAGTGTGAGACCCCCAGAGAAAACAGGGGAAAAGTGAGACAGTTGTAGAGTGTGTTTCTGTTCCAAAAATAGCATTAGGTTTTAGGTTTGGAACTTTGCACGAAGACCTAATTAGAGACCAAGTCATCATTGTATTCGGGGAACAAGGATATACAATAAAAGCTCTGGAGTAAAGGTGACTCTTCTCTGAAATATATAATCTCATTGTTAATAAAAGCAAACTAATCTGAACGTTGTTCCAAGGTGACTCTGTACCCTGACCACAAAGCAGCATGGGAGTCTGTTGACAAACTCTCTGATGGGAAGTAACAAGACTGGAGTAAGGGAGGTCAATCACCTGTTCCTACCAAAGTTTATAACCAGATGTCTTATCCTCGAGGCAGTCCACAGCACACTGCAAGATCTGTAAAGTGCCCTTTAAAAATGCCAACTGTCTTGAATATGGCATAATGATACACTATCAGTGAGTGTGCAGGGTAGGAGAAAGGGCAAAGGACTATGGAAACTTGTCTTCGGGGGGGAGACAGAAATATGGTTCTCAAAGCACAACATAACAAACCAAATAAGGATGCTGTGCTTATTGACAATGAGAGAAACAAGCCTTCATGTTGGATGAATTTGGTGGTCGCAGATGATTCTGCTTCATCATACACAATTATTGATCAACCTGTATAGAAAGAACATTTCGCGCACATGACTGAAGCTGTCTTTGAGCAACCGTATATTAATCAAGAGAGTTATACTTACGACTGTGTCCACTTGCTAGGTTACAGGTGGCTTGTGTTCAAGTTCAAGAAAAGAGGGGAACATACAAATTGTATGTTGCCAAGGATGGTCCCTCAGTTCTTGAGTGGAAAAGGCGCAGGAGCGTCACCCCACGACTCCTTGAGCAGTGCAAAAAAGAATATGATAAAAACAAGACGTTATTATCATTTAATTTTTTTATGTGGGACTCGGAGCTGGGTCGGGGTGGGGCTTAGCTCGCCAGAGCAGGGGGCGAGGAGAGGTTTGGACTACCTAAGAGCGTATGACTGTTTGGCTGGCCCTTTAGGGCCGGCCAAACATTCATGCACAGTGAGCATGTTCTCCACCTGGCTGTGTTGCACAGCCCTGTGGAGCTCATGCCCAGGCTCCCAGGCACTGCTGAGCAGATAAACAGGCTGCTCAGACCAATCACGATGCTGCTCATGCAGCGTCGTAATTGGCTGGGAGAGTCCGGGAGCCTGGTGCTTCAGGTGCTGAGAGAATAGGCGTGTGGTGGTAGGGAAGGTAAGTTCATTTTACTTATTTTTTCATTCCCACCCGTCCCTCCACCCCCATTCTGAGGCAGCCACCACTGTTGGAAGGATTAGGAGCATTTGCATATTTTGTTGGACCCCTATAGTCCTGAACCAGTCTTAGTTGCTTTTGACCGTAAGGATACCAGAATGTGAGTGAGTTCCCCAAGGTTAGTGCAGAAAAGAATGGCAAATTGAAAGTGTTTCGAGTTTTAATTTTTTGAAGTCCTATTCCTCACCCAAAAGCTAGAAATAACTATTTTATAGGGAGGAATGAAGTTAAACAGGAACTGAAAATATTGTAAGAGTCCTACATAATTTAAACAGGGGAGGCATATGAGTGTATTTCTCCATAGCAAGATGGGCCAATGGCCAATGTCTGCTTGGCATTGACCTAAGGTGCTATGTAAGAAATTGAGTTTATGATTGGGAGGGACTCTGCTCAAGCAACAACCACAATTCTTGTCAGGGTGAATCGCAGAAGTTACTAAATTAACCTATGCCTAACCCTCTGGTATCCTGCAAAAGCAGTCAGGCTCAACTTCGAGGCACTGTGTGAAGTATTTATGCAGGACACTATCAGTAATAAAGTGAAAACACAACATAGGAAAACCCCCAAACCAATGTACGAAAGTAGAGAAAATTGTAATAGATGAAATGAGACCAAATAAAACAAAAATTTTAATCAGTAAGACCGGAGATGTGCAGTTGAAAAGGTTTAAGTAAGAATAGCTCCAAGAAGCAGAAAGCGCTAACTGTAGGTATCTGGTCGCACTAGACTGGGACAAAGTCACAAGTTCAGGCTAACCATGCTGGAGTGCGAGCCAGATACAGGTCCTGCTAAAAAAGTTACATTATCAAAGACTGGCGTGCCGAGTTCAAAACTTGAGGATTTCACAGCAGGAGCTCTACTGATGCCTGCCAAGGGTCCAGAACCCAGGCAGGCACTTCTTCTCGATTTGGAACTCACTCCAGCAGAGGCCAGCAGGACTCAAGCAGCTCCATTTGTAGGTCAAGGCAGGACCAGCTGCAGCTCCGGCAAGTCCAGTTGCAGGTCCAAGCAGGGCCAGTTGCAGCAGGTCAGCTGGGCAGTTGCAGAAAGGTTTATGGAACTTGTCGTGTCCCTGCACCTCATAGCATTAAGTCAACCAACTGACCCTTTGAGTTACTCAAGTTAGCCTGGGGTGAAGGATGCACGTCCAGTCAACGTTCTCGGAAAGCAGGGCAGGCATCAAGCAGCAGGGCAGTTCTTTGAAGTACAAGGCAGGCCCCAAACAGCAAGGAAGTCCTCTGGGGAACAAGGCAGGCCTCAAGCAGTAGGACAGTCCTCTAGTAGCAGCAGGTCAGTCCACTGAAGAACACGGCAGGCCTCAAGCAGCATGGCAGACCTCTGGGGAACAAGGCAGTCCTCTGTAACATCCACAGGTTCAGAAGTGTACTGATGAGTGGCTCAGGAGGTCCAATATTTATACCTTGTGCCACCCTGTGAAGTGGGGGAAGCTTCTAGTTGACCCCCACAACTGGTTCCGAAAAAATCTTTTGTTCCCCTGTCCAGGCTCCAAGATATCTAGGGTGATATTAGGATGGTGTCAAGTTCCTTTGTGAGTGTGCTGGGGGAATCCTTTTTTAAATGTAAGTGGGCCAGGAAACCACTGCTCTTCCCATCCTGGCTGAATGGCCCTCTACCAGCTACACCCTGGTCCCATCATTCACTACCTGGGCCCAATGTATATTACTGATGGAGGAGCAATAACAGGCCCAGGCAGCTGGAAACTCATAGAAGGCCCATCCCGGCACCAGTAAGCCCTCCGTTGTGTCTGGCTGTCTAGGAGGAATACACAAAGCTCAACTGTCAGCTACACTCAGTCATGTGACCGAGATACAGACCGCAGACACTAAATGGCTAGTGCAGGAAAATGCCAACTTTCTAAAAGTGGCATTTTCAACATTTTTATCTAAAATAAAAATTTTACCATTAAAGAGGATTTTAAATTACACATCTTCTGATTCCAAACATGACATATCTACTTACTCGAAAACAATATTAGCACTTATTAAATGTAATAAGGTAACCCAATGTTAACCTATGGGAAGGGTAGGTCCTACAGTAGTGAAAAACGAATTTAGGAATTTTTAACTACCTGGACATGTAAAACTTAAAAGCACATGTCCTGCTTTGTAAATACAATGCACCCTGCCATGTGTGCTATTTTTGGGTCTACTTTTGGGGTTACTTGTATATATTAAAAAGGAAGGATTAGGCCTAGCAAAAGGTTTAATAAAACTGCACTAGAGACTGCAGTGGCAGGCTTGAGGCATGTTTAAAAGACTACATTTAGTGGGTTGCACAATGAGTGCTCATGCCCACTAGTAACATTGATTCAGAAAAGGGGGTGGTGATGAACAGAGTGTCTGAATTAAGCAGACCACTCTTACCCATTCCAAAGATCCGGGCTTGATCCATCACCGTTTTTTAGTTCACTGCACCATCCCAGCTCAGAACTTGGCTATATGCAAATTAGTCTGACCCTGGCCCAGTGCATCATGGGAACAGGGCAGACCAAACTACCAAGCCAATTCTTATACTGGGAAGGAAACAAGCTACCGGGGACCGGTTTCTGCCATTTCAGCCGTCTTTGGCCCGGCTTGCTTGAATCCTGATGGTGCAATGAGCAAGGGACTCACATCTGAGTATACCCTTCCACGCTTATGGTGGACAAAAATGATTCAGAAAAGGGGGGTGGTGATGAACAGAGTGTCTGAATTAAGCAGACCACTCTTACCCATTCCAAAGATCCGGGCTTGATCCATCACCGTTTTTTAGCTCACTGCACCATCCCAGCTCAGAACTTGGCTATATGCAAATTAGTCTGACCCTGGCCCAGTGCATCATGGGAACAGGGCAGACCAAACTACCAAGCCAATTCTTATACTGGGAAGGAAACAAGCTACCGGGGACCGGTTTCTGGCTTTTCAGCCGTCTTCGGCCCGGCTTGCTTGAATCCTGATGGTGCAATGAGCAAGGGACTCACATCTGAGTATACCCTCCCACGCTTATGGTGGACAAAAATGATTCAGAAAAGGGGGTGGTGATGGAGTGTCTGAATTAAGCAGACCACTCTTACCCATTCCAAAGATCCGGGCTTGATCCATCACCGTTTTTTAGCTCACTGCACCATCCCAGCTCAGAACTTGGCTATATGCAAATTAGTCTGACCCTGGCCCAGTGCATCATGGGAACAGGGCAGACCAAACTACCAAGCCAATTCTTATACTGGGAAGGAAACAAGCTACCGGGGACCGGTTTCTGGCATTTCAGCCGTCTTCGGCCCGGCGTGCTTGAATCCTGATGGTGCAATGAGCAAGGGACTTACATCTGAGTATACCCTTCCACGCTTATGGTGGACCCCGGTAGCTTGTCTCCTTTCTGGTGAAGAATTGGCTTGGTAGTTTAGTCTGCCCTGTTCCCATGATGCACTGGGCCAGGGACAGACTGATTTGCATATAGCCAGGTTCTGAGCTGGGATGGTGCAGTGAGATAAATAACAGTGATGGATCAAGCCCTGATCTTTGGACTGGGTAAGAGTGGTCTGCTTAATTCAGACACTCTGTTCATCACCACCCCCTTTTCTGAATCACTAGTAACATTGAATTTACAGGCCCCTGGTACCATACACGAAGGACTTACGAGTAAACAAATTGTACCAATCAAGTGTAAGCCAGTTGTACCAGGTTTTAGGGGCAAGCACAAGCACCTTAGCACTGGTTAGCAGTGCTAAAAAGCACAAAGTTCAAAAAGCCAACAAAAACGGGTGTAGAAAACAGAAGGAGTGGAGGAAAAAATGTAGGGGGTGACCCTGCAGAGAGGGCCAAGTACAATAGTTTCTTAATGACAATATTGTAGTGGAACAGTCCCATTGCCATGGACTGATCTGATGAAATGCCCTTCACCAAAAATTCTAAGTGATTTTCCACCTTAGGTCTTTCCTCGACATATCACCAAATGTCCTTACAATCAGAAAGTCGGCATTTAACTACTTTCAATACTCAGTTTGGGTGTTTCCTGTTCAGTTGTATACCTTTTGAATTGGTGTCAGCTACTAATGTTTTTCAGAGGCTTTTTAGGGAGCTGTTTTGTGATATGCCTGGTGTGGTTTGTTTTCAGCTTGAGATCTTAATTATTTGCCAGAGTAGGAAGAACATGATTTGAGGCTTAGGAAAGTACTGGAAGGTTTGGGGATTAGAGGGTTAACAGCAGATCTAGACAAATGCAAAGCAGCACATGACCTATTGGGGAAATCAGACATGAAGTTATTACACTTAACCCCTTAAGTGCTGCTTCGGGGCATTGGCCGACGGCAGCACTACCTCCCCAGTGCTGCGCACGACCATTGGACGTCCATTCAGCACTAGTTCCAATGGACAGCGCAGCACTGGGGAGGGATATTTGCGCCGCATCTATGAGGTTAAAGAAAAGCTAGTAGAAGCCATCAAGAGAGCCCCTCTACGTCAATTCAGTGAAGACCGTAGGTTGTTTTGGGGCATGCCAGAATGTTATTCCAAATTTGGCAAAACGTTCTCAGGAAAAAAAAATCACATGAGATCCTTATTGAGGAAGACAAAGTTTTAAAGGTCTGCGGAGTGAGAAGCATGCTTTTCTAAATTCAAAATAGTGCATTGTGGTATTTGTATACTCACCCTAGATGTTCTGAAGGTTTTCTTTTTGTATCTTTTATTATCATTTTCAGAATGCTCTACTGTTCCCCACTTTGTTCTTCATGCCATATTTATTTATCTGTTTATTTCCATATTTTGTTTTTAAGAAGGATATGTGTGTTAGCTGTCTTTTACGTATTAAGTTATGTTTTGCATTTTGTCTTCTATGGCAATTATGGAATGTAGCTTGAAGATGCTTGTACATCGTTCAGTGTGGTTTGGAATGTTATGCGTGCTTTGGGAGACAGTTGAAGCCAGGCAGGTATGGTTGTAGAATTGCTTTTATAAAAGATAGCTCTTTTGTAATATATGGGATAAAGTACCCCCTGCCATATATTATAAGGCTGGCGCAAGCACTGAGGAGTTCCATGACCGCACAGAGGAACAAGGCCTTAGGGTATGTTCCTTTGTAAGGTTATGAAGCGCTGAGGTATCCTTTTCGGGTATGGCAGGGGTACTGTATTCCCATAATACATTATCATACCATGACCTTTCCCACAAACCACTTCAATCCTTGGTGCGTAGCTCTTTCATTTGAAAAAGAGAGCATGTTTGCAAACATGAAGAATTATATTAGAATCTCTAGTGCAAAATTAAATACTTCACAAATGCTGCAATTTGTTGCAGAAAGATTCTAGATTCGGTTTAATACAAGTCATTTTTTTAAAAAGGTGCAGTAGCTCAGAAGGTGTGGTAACATGCAGGAAGATTCTAACTTTTGCATAATTACTTGAGGAGTGCAAAAAATAAACATGTTGCCATAAATATCTCCTCTCTGCTTGTTACTGTACAGCTATTTAAATAGAGCAAAAGAAAGAAAAGCAACTGTTTCGTTTTCCTTCTTGATACAGTTTCTTTACGTATGCTCCATGGCATTGCCTGCCTTTGTCCCCAGCTGTTCGCTCCAACAGCAGGCATTGTGACATCAGAACTAGGGGTGGGAGATAAATTCCACCCCGCTAGCGTAGTTCGTGGAGTTCTGCTCACTCCGCTTTACGCATGGTGGAGTTTTTTCTCATGTGTGGCTCACCAATGTTAAGCTGGCGAGCACAAACGAGATTTGTTATCCCCTCGCGCGTTTTTCAGGTGCTAGGACAGCGGCTGGTGAGATTTTCTCAACATGGGCGGTCGTAGGCAGTCGCAACCTTTTGCTAGTAGAAACTCTACTCGAGTGGCAGCAAAGAAGCAACACGCTCTGGCGGGCCACATGGTGCTGTTCGTGCTGATTTTGCCGCACAGACAAGCTCCTGGCACCAAAAATCAATGTGGTGCACTGATTCCGCCCGCTCATGATGGCTGTGCTTGTCGTTGTGGGCACCAGGCGTTTCCCCTGTGGACCGCCAGGGAGGGGGCCAGTTCTGGACCCCTGGGTGCCGTTTTTGTTACCGGGAGCTAATTTTGCAGCATAGCTGCAATATCGGCATCGGCCCCCTGTAACAAAAGCGGCAGTGGTGAGACGGGAGTGGTGCTACCAATGAGCACCCCACCCGGGGCTTTCCGATTTGTTTGCCAGGGCCGGTTTCCGTTCCCAGTCCGGCTGTGCCACTCATGGAATTCTGCGGAATCTGGCAGAGTTTTTATGCAACTCCGCAAGTTCCAACCACCCCAAAAATAGGTGGCCTGGTGCATCACTGGTTGCCTAGTATAAAGTAATTCGATTTTTATACAGGGATAGCAGAATTCCGTGTACTATAAAGAATTTGTTGTGTTTACCGCTGCCTCGAGGAATGACCTCAAGGAGCTTCATGTTAAATCTGAAGCATGTCGCCAGTTGACAGTAGCATTTGAAACAAATTCAGCAATATCAGTCGTGAACATCAGTGGAAATAAGATTGAACTGAGAAAAGACTTCATGTAGAAATCAATTAAAGAAAGTTAGGCCATTTGAACTTAAGTATGCTAAAATGAACAATGCAGCTGAGCAGCAGGAGCAGCAGCATCTTTGTGAATTTTTTGCTGTAAATGAACATAAGGATGGTCCGGAGGGGTCCCGACACCCCTCTCGGAGATAGGTAATTTTGGACCAAAATATTAGACAAAATACCACATTGTAGCTAGCCCGCTGAACAAACTTTGAGACTGTGATCACGTCATAACTTTTTTTAGACTACCTAGCTCCCTTTATCTCAGTCGACTTATCTTCTTGAAACGGGAAGTGCTTAGAAGGACCCCTAGGGCTGCCCACCGTTATCCACCCTGCTATGCAAGCTTCCTCTCTCGGACATGAAGAGAATTTTCCATGTACGTTCACCCAGGCCTCATGTTTTCCATATTGACGCATTTTCCCACTCCTGACCCGCCGGGTATACATGAGGTGAGGTCTCAAGTGACAGCGGGGGGCGGCTGCGTTACACGACCGTGGGTCCCGGAAGCGTGAGGCTGGATCCTGTTTGTCTGTGGTCTCCCAAAGGCTGATAGTTTTCAGGGTCCTCCTCCCCCCCCCCCCCCCCCCGCCTCTTCAGGAGCCAGGGGACCTTTCCTGGGATTCAACCGTCTCTGGCCAGTGTTTCCAACTGAAACAGATTGGTTAACCGCCGGGGGCTGCAGTCAGTGACCGTTGTAAATGGGGCAAAACAGCTTTCCTCAGGTGTTCCATTGGAGGCGTGACACTCATCTCGTGCACATATCTGGAGAGAGAACGGCCTGTTACGACCGTCTATATGTTCACGCACCTCTTCATGCTCTCTATGCATCAGCGTATTGCGCCATCGCCAGGCCGTAGAGAGCAGTGCAACACACACACACATGCACGCAGTGGGGCTTAGAGGTAATAAACTGGAGAACATTCTTGCGCCTAGCTGACAATGAGACTTCAGACATGATGTCAAGGCCTTCGGCGTGAGCAGGTGGATGTCAAGGTGTGTGGAAAGATATATCAAGAAGAGAAACAAGTAAAGGAAGGTGTTACAGAATGTCTTGTGTACACACCACTAGTGGGGCCTCATCTGAAGCACTCGGTCCATATCTGGGAAGCATTGTCTGCACTTGTGTTATTTCACCAGACTAATCGGGGTAGAAAAAGTGACACCTCTCTCTCACACATGCTCATTGACACATTAACAGCTTATTACCGGCACAAAACATAACATCACGTGACCTTTGGCTGTTCTTTACATCTTGAGAAGTCACAGGAAATGGATACAGAATTGTGATGCAGATGTAAACGGGTATATAGCTTCAGATTTTTTTTACAAAGCACAGAAATAGGATGTGTAGCCCAGAGAGGGAGAACAGGAGTTGACATTGCAAGGCTTGTATGCCTAAACGATAGCCTTGCAGGGGGCATATTTTGTTCCACTGAACCCCTGGCCCTTCGTTCCTTGCTGTTGCCTCCATAAAGGGAGACCATCACAAGGGCACCTGCATCTCGGCTGTTTTGTGGGATAGAGGAAAGGTTATGCTTTGCAAGGGCAACCCTAGACACTTTTTAGGTTTCGCCTCGCCAAAGATGCGCTCTGCGCATCTTTTCGGCGCAGGCGAAATCCTGTTGAGAACTGTAGTGTGGCTTTTGTTCGGCCCTCGTCATTGATTGGCTGGCTCCGTAAACGGAGCCTTGCCATTGGACGAGGGGCCTGTCCGTCAATGCCGGACCAGACACGGGGGCGTTCCCGACATTCTTTGGCTTTTGCCGACGTCACGCGACGCCGGGAACGCCCCCGAGTCTGTTCCGGCATTGCCGGCACCTCCCTTGCTGCTCGGGTCTCCTTATAATAATCTCCCGCCTCCCTCGTCCTCTCCTGCCCCCCTCCCGACGTCCGTGACCTTTCCCGCCCCCCTCGTCCTCTCCCGTCCGCCCCCCCCCCCCCAGAGCGGAGGAGGGAAGCCCGACTTGCCCAGCAGTCCATCGTTTGTGTCGTGACTCTCCCGCCTCACTAGCTGCCCCTCTCCCGCCTCCCTCGTCCTCTCCCGCCCCCCTCCCGACGTCCGTGACCTTTCCCGCCCCCCTCGTCCTCTCCCGTCCGCCCCACCCCCCCCCCCAGAGCGGAGGAGGGAAGCCCGACTTGCCCAGCGTTTGTGTCGTGACTCTCCCGGCTCACTTACCCGGAAGCGGAAGCGGAAGCACGGTTGTCAGACGGGTCAATGTCAGCAGCAGTAGCATGGCGGCTGCGATGCTTTTGCGAGTCTTGCGGTGCGCCTTGCCGAGGGCGGGCGGGAGCCTGAGCCTGCAGACCCGGGGGATGAGGGAAGGTACGTGAAGTATTAGTATAGATATTGTTTTTTATATCTGCAGAGGCCTTCATTAGAATCTGTGGGTTAATTAGCAGATACTGCTGTAAATATAAAATCTAACTTGTTGAAATTCTTATATTATGGCTACAGCTACACAGGGCGAGTGGGCACGGAAATGTCCATCCAGATTTCCCTTCAGAACAATATAGCAATGTCCCTGTTACTGGATCAGCACAGACGGGCCTCCGTGAGACGCTCTTTCGTATGCTGATTGCCTTTTGTGTCTCCTTCACAGAGGTGCACATGTGCTCCTCACAGGCTCCGGTGTCGTGCCCCAGACACACACACACCAGCCCTCCTTTTGACCCTCCAGACGGCGGTGGACGCCGAAGGCTCACTTCCCTGCTTTGTTTACCTGCCTTGTTTGCCTCCCCTGTATGTTTCAAAGTCTAAAATCTACGTTTCTGTCTGTCGGAGGAGGGGGGCATGGGGGATACACATGACTTATTTTAAGACCCCGCATGGTGTCCTTTCAAACAGAAATTCGGCTTCTCTTTCCCCACTGAGAACACGGATTTGGAGGCCCGAGCCAGTAAAGTAAAATGAATGAGCAAACAGACAGCGAGCCCTCCGAAGAGAGAGAAAGGATGTGGATTGCGAGCATTTGACACGGGGCGATTATCTATCCCAATTGCAGGATTTGCCGTTCCGTCTTTGTCATGCAAACAGGAAAAAGTCCGGGGACCCGTAATAGCCCCTGGGCGGTTTGTGTATTGGAATCGGCGCGGGCCTTTCAGGCTATCAGACAGGGAATTACAGCGGACTGGGAGAGCTGAAATACGGGCAGCCCAGGGCATTAGCGCAGATTTAGTTAATACACATTTATTGAGGTCGAAAGAGCGGGGTTGGACCAGGAGAAGTGGGATCTCGGAATGTTTAAAAATAAGATAAACATTCACGTTTACATACACGTGTTTGTACTTTTAAACTTTACAACCACGCTTCAAAAATTCGCATTGTCAAGAAAAGCGAAAAACTCTTCGATACTACCAGCTCATTGTTGTTAAATGCTGGTCGCAATGTATTTGTATGCTCGCTTTTGATGTTTCGAATTTTACTGTATAGAGGTTGCAACCTCGGTTGTTTAACACACAAACATTCCATCAAATCTAGAGCTGCATGGCCAAGCGGATGGTGCCCCGCTAGGACCATTACAACATGTTTGAATAGTTGTCTCCAACCAGTTTGGACAGTCCAACTGCCTGTGCGCTCCCAAACACTAACCGCCTTGGTCGCCTAGATGAAGACTCTATGTGTGAGTTGCGCACATGACTGGTATGTGGAGCAGAAGCGCTGCTATTCGGAAAGCACGTTGTAAGACTGCATGTCAGTGGGAAACTGTGTGTTTTAGTAATATATTTATTTAAAGTGAGAAGTTTTTAAACAGAAATTGAAAAATCATTCCTGCCACCGACCTGATGACATTTCAATTAGTGAAGTAAGAGGCGAGTCGGGGGTCATGTGTACCCTGTAGGTGGGCTAGGTACAAATTTTACATGGAACATAATTGTAGTCTATTAAATCAAAGAAAAAAGAGTGCCTCTAATAAGAGAAATTCTGAAAGCACATTGTTTTTATATAATTGTCTTTTATGGTAAACTTTTACCGAAATAAAGATTTTTTTGAATTGAATTGAATTGAAAGCACATATTTGAAGGTGTTCTCATGTGCTATGAAGAACAAGGCGGCTCAGTAAAAATAAGATATTTGCCCAAGATCACACAATTTGAGACCAGTTTATGGACCAAGAGCATTACAGTTAGGTTGAATAGATTATTCATGTAATCAGACCTGCAGGTCTGGTAAGGTTTTTATGATTTTTCAAAGCTTGCTACTGATGGAAAACCCATCTTCTACTGGTGATTACACTATCCTGTGGGCCATTCAATCATTTTCACAAGTTTGGGTGGCTGAACAAGGGATGCCTTTGCAATTGTGTGTCAGTTACTGTTGGTGCTTACTGACCGGGGACTTGTCTTAGGTATCACCCAGAGAGGAGCAAGCACATCAATTGCTACTTGCAACACTTATTTGCAATAACAACTCTAGACATGCCACACAAATGCTCAGTTGTCTGCAAGACCCATTGTTACTCATTCTTTACAAAATACACAAAGTGAGTTTTGACTTTGCTCAGAGCAATATTGGACTTACTTTCATAAGTGTTTTAATTTCAAAGGCCCTTGATTCAGACTGCAGGCTATCAGTTGCTTGGGCACCGACATTACAACTCTTTTCTCTTTATATATCTTTACATAAAAGTATATCTGACCATAGATATGATCATGCGACCTTTATCAAAAAAATCCAGTAATGGATATATGATACGGTGAGAAAGGGCTACCTGTTCTTAATGGTGGTGGAGTAAGACGATTGTTTAACATGTATGCAGAGCATCGATTTTTTTAAAGGGAGAGCTGTGTGGGCTGTGTTGGGCTGAGAGCTGTGTGGGCTGTGTTGGGCTGAGAGCTGTGTGGGCTGTGTCGGCTGTGGGCTGTGTGGGCTGAGAGAGCTGTGTGGGCCGTGAGAGCTGTTGGCAATATAAATAACAATGCCATTTATTTATAAGTAAAAAAAAAAGAAATGTCATGAGCAATGCCAATAACTCTAACTTTTCCAAAGGCGAAACCATTGCATTGTAAATGCTTGTTCAATTATTCTCACCTGGAGTACGGGGCCCGTACTCTCATAGGCGCAGTTGTGTAGTCCGCACTCCGATACTGAGACCCATTCTGGAGGCCTCACCTCCAAACTAATGAAGACAGGCTCTAGACAGTCCATGGGCCAGCGACCCAAATGATGCATTTAGCCCCAGTAGAAGACGCTACAGAATCTAGACATCTATGCAATGGATGGTAGAGTGATGTAAGGCCTGGGGGATAAAAGGGCATTGTAATAGAAGGAAGGGAATACACAAATTACTCGGCTGTATTTTTCATGAAAGACTGAACATGGAGGGAGATGACTTGCTTCCCTTCACCAATCTGGGCCAACAGCCTTCCCAGACAACACCGCCGTCCTGGCAGACACTTGCCCTAGAGGGAGTAGCTTTGTGTTTCGTTGTTTTATTCACATCTGTGAATCATGGCACCATATCCACCGCTCTGTGTCTTCAAAGCTGCCGTTTCCTCACTGGAATCTACCAGTTTCACGCATAGAGCGCTGCAGTGTGCTTTACATTACTAAAATGTAGCTCGAAAAAGTGGGATTAATTTGTCAGCAAAATAGTTTGTCCGAATCCCACATCGCTCCGAGCGCCACATTCTGGAACGCGTGACAAGATCACACCTCACCCATTCCTAATATAAACGCCACCATTTCTGTGAAAAAGATAACATAGTCCCTGAGGACATCGAGCACTTATTTTTCTTGTTTAATTGCATTAATCACAACAGGAGGCTTGAGAAAATAAATGTTTTCATTTGATATCCAGCTACACCTCTCGGGCTAGTATGTTGAAACCACGCAGGCGTTAATCACGCCTGCCGTAATAACAAGGTCCGAACAAAAAATGCGTCTTTACAACACATTCTGTTACCAGGCAAGTTGTAACAATGACTTGCTTAGGGAAAGCGCTGGAGCTGGAATAGTAGGAGTTACTATTTCAACTCTATTCTGTGCAACAGTAGGGAAAGGGTTGGACTTAAAGTTCAACATCAATCCAACAACGCCTTCCTTAAGACAAGTTGTTGTAATAACTTGCGTTATGAAAGGAATGCATTGTAAAGATGCATCCATTCGTGGTTCAGGCCGCACTGTTAAGGCACACTGTAGTTCGAGCAGCGGTGTAAAGGTGGCTTCCCCCTCTTGGGGATATCTAAGCGGAATGTTATTCCCATCTCATATCAATCCAAGGAGACCGTGGGAGACTAGGAGAGGGACTTCCAGTGGTGGGGGGACAAGCAGATGTGAAGTTCAGGCCAGGACTGGCCGTTGCAGGCACCGGGCAATCCCCCGGTGCACCGCAAGGATAGGGGCTGGTTTTGGCCCCAGGGGGCCGTTTTTGTTACAGGGCTGTTTTTGCAGCCTAGCTGCAAAAGCGGCCCTGTAACAAAATCGTCCGAAAACCGCCCCCGCCAAAGAGCTCGGTCGAACCCCCAGGGCCGGCCGAGCACTTTGCCAGGGCCGGGTTGGGTTCTCAGTCCGGCCCTGGTGAAGTTCCCTTGCCATCAGAGAAGTAAGGTGAGGCTTGGCAAACTTTAGTGCTTATTGGTTAACATATAGGCCAAGTGAAGGGTTCACATGCCCTGATCCAAGCTGAACCTGTGTAGAGGAGGTGAGGGGAGAGTCCACTAGAACTCCCAAAGAATGTCCCCGCTCTGGCCCTGATTCACTATGATCAATAAGCTGTCCGTGCATAATAATAGGGGTAGTAAGGAGTTTTTAAGGTTCAGTGATGGGCAGCACATATGGGGTAGAAGGTATATTTAGGGCTTAGGAATGTGTGATATGTAGGGGTAATGATGAGCTTTTAGGAACCGGATGGGCAGTGCATAGGTTTAGGGTATTTATTAGGCGTAGTTGGAAATGTTAGTGTTGTGTGGGTTGTTTTTAGGTGTAGTATGGAGTATGGAGTTTTTAAGGTTCAGGAATGGGTTGTGTTGAGGGGTAGGAAAGAGTTGTTAGGGTTTAGGGATGGGTAGTGTTTAGGAGTAGTAGTGAATTTTGTGAGTTCATGGATACGTAACATGAATTTAAATTATATTTATTAGAATAAGTACAATGTGTTTAATTCAATTAATTGAGTTAACTGATAGTAATATAATTTTAAATAATTAAATACAAGTAAATACAATTATTTATATAAAAAGGGATATGCCTATATAAATTATATATATATATATATATATATATATTTTTTTTTTTTTATTTTTTTTGCAAGTTCACGAAGCTGCAGAAACGGATACGGACCCTGAGTAAGTCCAAAATAAGTTTTTATTGTTGGTGCTTCAGATTGCCATATATATATATATATATGGCAATCTGAAGCACCAACAATAAAAACTTATTTTGGACTTACTCAGGGTCCGTATCCGTTTCTGCAGCTTCGTGAACTTGCAAAAAAAAAAAAAATATATATATATATATATATATATATCACGTAGTTTCTGTATCCAAAGCAAAAACCACAATCCAAGTAATCAAAGATACGGACACGGACCACAGTTCTAGTGCTTCTTGTTTAATTCAGAGAAGTTAAGATAAGTTGTTGGAAGCAATACTTACTATCCTAGCTGTAAAGTAAACTCGCTCCTGCTGAAAAAAATGCGCAATTCCAAGAAAGTGTCCAAGTTGAAATGCTTCCGATGTAACGTGAATGTCCTGTGAAGTAATGACCTGCATTTATGAGGGAAGGATCTGTCCCTGATTGTGATACTGGCAGAAAGGGCTGCATCTCTGATTACGCCACAGGAGATGAGGGCCTGTCTGATTTAAATTGTGGTTGGTAAGAGATTTGGTACACTGCTTATCCTGAGACCTTTTCCTAAATTTTGCAAAGTAGCTGGGAGTCCAAGCCCTGATTTAATATTCTCTGTTGCCTTCCTTAAAGGGGTAGTGTTCGATTTATACTGCAAGATGTCTCCCGGTCATTGTGTTCTATCATCACATTTGTATAGCTCGCTTCTGCCATTGGTAGTCCCTTGTAGCACAGTGTGGAGCATGGGTTTCTGGACAGGCTTGTGCATTCTCGGTGACCAGGTGAGTGTTTCACCACATCACTGTCCCTGAAGTGGTTCAGATATTTTTAAAAAAAATTACGTTTGGAGGGGGATTTGTCAGAGATGTGTCTGGTGTCCACTGCACGAGGCCTCTGGTTGGATGAACTACCACTGGGTCGCCTTGTTGAGAGTAGGCTAGCCCGGAGTATGTTATCCTTGTGTTGAACACGTCTTGTGTTCACCGCACATCCTTGTTTGTCGTCACACCGAGTTGGTCCTTCCATGGTCAGTCATTCCCCAATAGTACCTAAATGTCATCTATTAAGATGATCAGATTAGAATTGGATTCAACCAGCATTCTTTTTAAAGCTGATGCTCACATTTTACTTTATGCGTATAGGTTATTTTTAAGCCTGAAAATACAAATAAAAATCTACCTGGGATGCCGTCTCCCATGACTTGGCTTAAAAAATGAAGTTCTGGAACAAACAGAATCACACAGCCCTTAAAAAGCCTCAGTCCAGCGCGCCAGAAGAGGCACAATACGTGTCGGTTGTGCAGAATTCCCTCATGATTTTATATGTTATACATGATTATTTTATTTAATTGATGTCGTACGAATTAACGTGTAATTATTGTATGAATTTCTCGACATGCAATGTAGGGTGTTTAGAATTCGTAATCAAAACATATTTGCGTACCTGGGGAGCAGTGAGCCTTTTCTCCCCCCGAATGCCTATCACTAACCACCCTACTAACAAATAATGAATCCTAGCAAGGTGGACAGTAGTGTGTTGGAACTCATACATTAGTCATGTCGGTGATGACCCGAAAAGGCATCAAAAGCCGGTCGGGAGCTCTTCTGGGAATTCAGGTCTTGAGCGGGATCTCCAGCAGGTCCCCTATTAGCCAATCAACCCCACAAACAACCTCAGTATCCTGACAGGGCGCTAATGCAGCCGACACCTCCGCTGTGGCTGAGGCTGCTTGCTGATAATTAACCCAGACACCCTTACAGCATCAATACCCAGCAGGATAAAAGATGACAAGACAGCGCATGTAATTTGACTACACAATAATATTCATTTTCAATTTAAAGCAAGCTCGCTCTTTTTTCCGCTCTGGTTGTCAGCCTGATGGGCTTTGACTTCGGTGCCACAAATTAAGATGCAGCATAGATTTACTGTGTTAGGAGAAGGAACATGTACTAGTGGGTGTAAATAGGGGGATCTCCCTACAGCGCCTCCGCCTAATCAATAATACATGACCTTACACACAAGATCATTTGTAGGGGAATTCTGGCATAGGATGATACACGCATCTGGATACTTTTTTCCCCTTGCATGCATAATCCTAGCCAATCCATGCTCTCGAAGCCTCATCGTCCTAGGAGACCATACAACGGCGTGCCAGCCCAAATAGATCTACAGTGGCCCAAGCCCTCACAGACAACTCAAAAACCATTGACTTGTAACAAATCAACAGCAACATCACCAAAGCAGGGATCCACGTACTCGATGTAAGCTGCTCTCCTCAAGGCAGTATCACAGTGGACGACTTGTGGTGGAGTCCTTAGGGCCTCTGGGGATCACCTTACCATCTCCAGCCACTTGGTGCCCAGATTTGAAAACCAAAATCAGGACAGGCCATAACACTGAAGTAGGACTACAATTTTGCATCGACTGAGGGGCACAGAAGGATTTAGTTGAGCGCGATCACCATCATAAAAATGCACCCGCAATGAGTTTCCAACTTTTACACACAGCATCATCTGTGCTAACTAAAGTGCATTCTGCTAGAGGCTGCTGACTAATTCTCTACTGGAAAACATGAATTCTTGCCTCCCTCAGTGTTTAGTTGAACCTCTCTGAGAACAGGAAAGTGTGACACATTTACCAAATCTTGCTGGGACTGATGGTAAAAAACTGGGTCTGTTCCAACAAATCCAGGACACTTGGTCACTCGAACTAGCTGTAACCCTCACAATGAGCACCTGCCCATGGAAGACTGTCGACATCACTCCACAGCGCTCACGCTGACCCTCATGTCCATATTGCCAGGACTTATCCCTCTCTGAATGTCTGTGTCTGTTCAAACAATGGATCACTAATTAAATCGAACTGTCCTATCTTTGAATACTTTCCAGTGAACCACAAGTCTAAAGCTATGTGGCTAACTGTCCATCACCAAAAATTTAGAGCGACCAATTGGGTCATAGCATGCAAATTTTGAGCCTGCTACACCCCATTTGACAACACAGCATGCAGAAGGCAACTAAGATACTATAAAGCAATTCTATGCAAGGCGACACCAAAAGAACTGTTAAAGCTAAGTGGTGATTTATGAAACCCACGTGCATGCAGCAGTGAAACAATACTAACAAAGATAACTTATAAATTCCATATATGGCCTTTTCTCTTTCCAAATAGCAAACATCTACCAGCACATCCACCCAATGGGAGTGGATGCAATGGTAGATCACATCCAAACCAAAACCACCACCCATTGAACCCTGAGTCAACCTGACAAAAAGACAGGAGGAACCAACAACACTTAACAGCTTCCTCCCTAACATACCTTTACAATTCAGCTTCACAAATGTCACACTACACAAAGGTTGTAAAATGCTGTCAAGTTTGTAAAACTTTGTCTATGGTGAAAGTTATTCCAAAAACAGTAATGGAAAAGACTGTCATTTGATGGGGATGCCAATGAAAATGGAGGTAATGACTGGCACTGATAAAGTTGCTAAAATCAAAATGACTTGTAGTGACTTGGTGGAAGCAGTAGCCCTTGGTGCAGCCGAACCAACCAGCAACAGATTCTGACAATCCTAAGGTGTGTGATGTAGTAGATAGACACAGATGCAGCAGAGACGCCTAATAACCAGTCAGTCAGCCATGATGCCCAGCAGCCACACCGCTGTACAACATAGATTAAAACATTGGCAAACCCAATAGCTCTCCTAAACGAGACCTATTGGCTTTGCACAGCTTTTTTAAAGTCATGTTTCGAGGCAGCTGCGCTGCTAGACCATATGGCTCAAAAGTGTGAGAGCCAATAGTTCTTGTTGCGTAGGTGGGACCCAGGGCCAGACTTGGAACCAAAACCGGCCCTGGCAGATAGCTTGGCCGGCCCCGGCAGGAGGGAGGACGGTGGCAGGGGCAGGGGGTAGGAGGATGGTAGTGCAAAGCTTTGTGCTGCTTTTGTTGCAGCGGGTTGATATTGCAGCTATGCTGCAAAACTGCCCCCAGCTACAAAAATGGCAACCCAGGGGTCTACAACTGGCCCCCACCCTGGCGACCCACCGGGAAAATGCCCGGAACCCACTACGGCCAGTCCAACCCTGGTTGGACCAATTGGCTTTACCAATGCTTGTTGTGTATTGAGAGCTACATAAATGTCACGGTCTTAACCATCCAACTAGATGATTCTTTATTTCATGAAACTCAAAGAAAGACCTGACTTCCCCTACCTCACCACAGCCATACCGCTTCCTGAAATGTAGACTTCATATACATCTCTTCCATAGCGTCAATAACCAATCAAACTGTTTTACGGTGGAAAATGTGACTCTTTTCTTTATTTACAGTCCATAATGTCTTTCTCCTGGCCATAAATGTTATGCACTAGTCGTGGAAGCTACAGTGCCTTCACCACAGCATCTGCGAGCTGACGGCACTCTGCCTACATACCTATTTTGTTCTGAAGTGCTCTCTTGCTTTTGGGGCCACCATCCATGAATGCACCATTGTATGCTCCAGTGTAGCATTTTCAAACCCAGGCCTGTACTCTGTGTGGAAATCTGCATATAAAAATCAGACTTCCTTGTCCGGCTGCAATATGCTGCTTCGCCACACCTGTGAAAGACCCCACGTGGGCTGCACCTAAACGACTGGGTTACCAGGTCCCCTACTGTTTGTAGTTTATTACAATTCAAGCGATATGCAAAGGTCCTTACCTTGACACAAAGTTGGGTAATGGCTGCAGATGAGAAGCACATGGGTAATTGCTGCAGATTAGGAATTGTGCTCCGTCTAGCCCATTCTAGTAGAGTTCCCTCTTTATTGCTGGAATAGGGAGGGAGGTTGGTCGTGGGCAGCACTGTGGTGCAGCGAGCGCTGACCAAGTCATGGTGCTCTTTTATGGTCAGTTGGGAGGAAGGCAAAACGAACAGTGTAGGAGGCAAGCAACAAGATGGGAAAACAACAACACAGACAGGGGGTGGGGGTATGCAACAATATGGACAGCAGGAGGAGGGAAAGAACACAGACAGCGGGTGGGGAGCACAAATCAGACATGGGGCGAAGGAAGCACATAAGGGAGTCAGATTGAGAGTTCTTCAACAAAAAGAATTAAGTGGTTCCAAAAGCACAATCAGTGAATGGACACAACTTCTTTGGCCTTGCTGCAGGAAAGGGTCAATCAACAAGAAAAGGGTGTGAAGGCCACATACGTCAACGAATGAGAAACAAGCAAATGAGAGTGATGATAAAGCTCACCAATGGCGTGCAATGGGCGGGCAGTAAATGAGAGTGATGATAAAGCCTACCAATGGTGTGCAATGGGCGGGCGGTAAATGAGAGTGATGAGGAAGCCTACCAATGGGGTGCAATGGGCAGGCGGTAAGCCCACTGAAAGCTAACAAAATGTCTTGCAAGTGAAAGGGCATGTGCTGTCTCGGGCGAGACCTAACAATGGGAGCAGACATTAATGCAGTGCAGCTAGACACCCAATGGGAAATGCAAGTATGACAAGCGAGCTGCAAGGTCATCCAGCGACCAGATCGCATTTGGCACAAGTTTAGTAACTGGAGAACAATACAGGTTTGATACCTGGCAAATGTAGCCGTATAATCTCCACTAATGTAGTTTGCACTTCACATCAGAACAGAAGGCAGAGTCCTCATTATGAGCCAACAGGGAAAAACACCTAACTTCATAAAGTGTCAAGCTCCTCTGCCAAACTGTACCCTCTATAAACTGTTACCCCCCTTTCAACCCAACCACTTAAAACGTCTCTGCCTGGAGAAATTGCAGCCGCGATGGAACAGCTAGCAAGAATCAGCAGTGCGTCAATCATTTTAAACGTTCCTTTCTCAAAACAGTTCCCAAAATGACTGAACAATCACTATTGCAGACATTCTCTTCTCTGTAGTGCTCTCGCTACTGCTAAAATAAATTCAGGAAATATTGTGCGCTCGCTCTCTCTGTCCCCATGGGCCTGGCACATTTTTCAAGAGAAAGTGAGAAATTCTGGGATTAAGTGATGCAAGTAAAGGAGGCAGAAGGGCAGAACATTTTCAGAGGAGGACCAGCCAGTAGGAGAAATTGAGATTTTCCAATGAGTCTGGCGTTTCTCTAAAAGGCCAGAGCGGCGAGGCAGAACCAGTTGCATGCCGGGTATCTGGGGAGGCACATGTGTGGAACGTGATGTCTTTCCTACCGCGTTACCCACACAGTTCTCTGCTTGCTGGCACCAAGCCCAGTGCTTAATTTGTGCCGGTGCTTTCCGGTGCTTAGCACCGGCCTGCAAAGATCACACTCTGCCATGCTTCAGACGGTGCTTCGAAGTGCAAGGCAATAAGCAGGCGCTACACAAAGCTAGATCACTGTTCCGTGTTCGGTGGTGTCCCCTCTGTGTAACTCTGTCCCATTTCTCAGAGGCTGCCGGAGCCCGCAGACTCGTGGTACCCAAATTTCGAGATAATTGCCCACTGAGAAGGGGCGGGGCCCAGAAGGGCCCTGGGAATGGTGTTGTTGTGGCACGAGAATAAAGGAGGCCTGTCTCGTGGTCATGGGTAATCCTCCGAGCTCATTTGAATATCCTGCACTGAGTGCTAACAAGAGCTAATGCGCGATCAATGGGCCGAGGGGACACACACACGCCCCCTCTGCCCAGGACCCCCGAGCCCCCAGCCCTTAAGAGTCACGTTTACAGGGCGGGGGCAGGGCACCCCTCTGCTCAGGACCCCCAAGCCCCCAGGCCCCAGCCCTTCCCCTTCAGAGTCAAGTTTACAGGGCGGGGCTGCTCTCTGGCATCAGATTCTCTCCCCTCAGCTCGCTTACTTAAAATAATAAATACACGAGGCCAGGGGGCATCCTGACATCTCAGCGGCAATTGATCCTAATGAAAGTTTCCATCAGCAGCCCCCGGGGAGGGATTGCCCGATTTACAGCCTGATCCGCAGGGTGAGATCTGATGAGCCCAGGAGGAGGAGGGGGGGGGGGGGCGCCGTGCAGTGTATGGTTGGTATTACTTTCATTTATAGAAATGTTGTCAGGGGCAAGCAAGGGCAGAGGATTCACACTTCCAGTGGTACTTTCTCCTTGCGGGAGGGTCGGTGTCTGGACAATACTATTGAGGAGAATGCTGCAAGCTCGTCTCTAACTGCTCTCTGCAGAGACAAGTTATGTTCCTAATAAAATGCATCAAATACCACACTCTTTAAACTTGTGCAGTCAAACCTGCTTTCTGCTGTTCCCCGGGTAGTGTCAGGAGGTCCTGCATTGACACACTGTTGCAGAGGAGCCATGTCCGGTCCGCGCGCATTCTGTGGCAGGATGTTGAATTTCCTATCTGCAAGCCGGGCCCCAAGGCACCCAGGAAACCTCCTGCTGCATGGCCCAGAGTCAAAGGAGGAAGCCGGTCTTCACTTCTTCCTGACCTCGACATGTTCTTTTGCTGTGCCCTGTCCAGGCAGAGCCCAACTTGTGCTGAGTCTGGGTCATAGTGAGAGCAGGTGGCACAGATTGAGGCAAGATAGCATGGCTCGCTCTCAAACTCTGAAGAGGCAAGAAAGTTCCACAGTGCCACGCCAGCTCCTCTCCGTGGATCATTCCGACAGCTATAAAGAGATTCGGGTAAGTCAGATATTAATTTATTATTCTGCTACTGATGACATTTGGTATGTTTTTTACTAGAATGGGGAGGGGGCTCCAGCACGTCATAGCGCCTTGGAAAATGGGCACACTAACGTTTTCTCTCTGTGCTGTAAATGCAGTGCCATCGAAGGTGGACATTTTCTCTAAACTAGCAGGTTTTATGATTTATTAGGGAAAAGTGTTAAATATCCGTGATTGACAGTGGCACAATGAAGCAGCAGCCTTTCTTTTCCCAGTGCAAAGAGACTTGTTATGTCAGAGATGAGGCAGGCGATTAATGTTCCCGCTGGAGAGAGGTCAGAGTTTTATCTAGTGGCCGTTTCAGTTTTTACTTTAACTATGGAGTAGCCCAGGGGGTTAATATGCCTACTGGTACCGGCATATTGTATTGTATTTAACTGTATTGTATGTGGATAGCTCAGTGGGTTGCAGCTTTTGTCACAGAGATCCCTTTGTTACATGTGGTTCATCCACAACTAAAGCTGAGTTTGTGGTGGAGGGTGCTGATTTTTTTTAAAATTAAATAATCGCTTTAAAAGCACCTGCTGCAGAGCTCGAATTTCTTGTTGCTCAAATGAGTGTGATTTCTGATATTTGTCTATTTCTATTGAATTAATTGCATGATTTTGGTCGCAAGAAAGTGCCACACATTTAGTCATTGAATGACTCATAAATCCGCTGAATGTATGAAAATGTCACACATAAGCAATCTGAAACATTAGCAGCTAGACTCAAATGGGTGCAATTCCTGATATCTATATGATTCCCTCGTCTTCATTGCTTGATTTTGCTCACAAGAAAGGGTCACTCATAGTGGGACACATTGGTGCCTCAGACAGTGCCAGCCTCAAGGGGCAGAGTCACAGCGACATCACAGAGGCCACACAGAGGCCACAGAGTACCACACTTGGGGCAGAAGGCAGAGGGCAGAGGGACAGGACTGGTGCCTCGCAGCCTCTGACAGTACCACCAGACACAGGGGGCCGACGGCACGCAGAGAGACATCACTGGGGGGTCGCAGAGAGTGCTAGACTCAGGGGTCAGAGAGGCATCACCAGCGAAGCCACAGTGTGTGTGAGGGCCGCTTAGGTGGCACCGAGGGGTTTTAGGTCAGAGTCACAGACAGTAAGAGAGAGGAGGCTCCTGTTGAAATAGTCATGGCGGCTGAGGCCAGCCCTTACCAGACTGTGCCCCGTGGCCCAGCCGGTGGTACCTCAGGCAGCAGGCTAAAGGAAGAAGTGCTGGCACCGGCCCTGGGCAAAGAGGTTCGCCTCAAACTTCTGGCAGTGAGCAGGAGGGTCCTCGGAGGGGTGCAGCAGGCTCCAGAGGGTCTGAAGGAGAAGAGAGGCAGAGAGAGGCTCTTAGTAGACAATGCTGCAACAGAAGAGGCAGCATGGGACTGTGGAGAGAGGTTCCTAGAACAGGGACAGCTGCCAGAGGGAGCTATATCCGGGGGTGTGGACAGGTCACAGGTGTTCTGATAACAGCAGTGCTGTGGGAGGCGAGAGGCTGGGACTATGGAAAGATGCTCCTAGGCCAGGAATATTCAGGGCCAGGAGGGAAAGCCTGGGCTTGTGGAGAGAGCAGTACTGGGAAAGAGGTTCTTATTTTAGGAATCTTCAGCTCAGGGAGGTACAGGCACAGGCTGGGGCTGTGGATGACTTGTGCAAATACTTCATTAGGTATGTTTAACTGCAGCTACAGTTAATTATTTGAGCCAAATGCATTCAGTGCATTTTACACCGCCTGGGTGCTGCTTCAGGACTGAGGAGTATTTCTGTGATATCTCTTTTAGTGAGTTTCTTGTGGCTGTAAAATCCCATTTAGAGCACTGTATTATCAGAATGTTGTGCTTTTCTAACCCGCCTGCAGCTAGGTAATAATGTTTTTTTAAGACAGACTGCATGTGTGATTTGAGGCTGGTGACATATTGAGCGTCGGACACTAGCCTGGATGTTCCTAGAAGTAGAAGTAGTAGGGGAACCTCCTATCAAACCTTACTATGAGGAAGGCTCCTTTGCTGAAATTCATCTGTCTTTTTGCAGTGCCAGTTGAGGAAGTGGGTGGAGCTCATATAGAAAGTGGGTGGGGCCAATGAAGGAAGTGGGTGGAGCCCGCGAAAAGTAGGTGTGGCCTCCGACAAAGATTTGAGCACCTGCACTTCATATTTTACAAATTAAGCACTGACCAAGCCTTTGTTGCGATATTATTAGTGGAGGGTAGAACACCCTCTGGTTTCTGATTATGGAGTATGTAAGTCGGCCTGTTGGCATTCCAGTGTGTGTGCATGTGTCTGTGCCCCACTTTCTCTAGTTTGTTCTTGAAGGAGATTCCCAAATGTGCTTGCTTTGGGTTCATGGTCCCCTTTTCGAGGCAGTTGAGACACTCCTGTAATGCACGCCCAGAGTGTGGAGATGACTTTGCGAATCTAGGATTGGATGCTGGCAAGAAGGGCTAACCTTGCAGACATCTTGTTTTTGGCATGGCAGCCGTTTTAGGAACTGACCCAGATCAGTGCTTAATTTGTAAAAAATATAAGTGCCAGGGCCCTTATCAGGAGGCCACTGCAGCTTGCACTATCCATTGCTGCCGCCAGCGCTGCCAGTGACAGTACCAATACTAATCTAATAACCATTACACTCCTACAAGTATGAAATTCATACTTTAAATATATATTAAAAATAATCAACACCTGCTGCCTAAGCTATTCTTATAGCTTTGGGTGGAAGGCATCAGTCATTTTAATGTATATTAATTTATTTTTCAACTGTTACTGTGAGCCTCACATAATTAGACAAACAGCGTCACCATGTGGCAAGCTCTGTCATAAGTGCCAGGGTTGACATTAAAGTTCCGGTGCCAAGCATCGGAAATCACAGGCTCAAATTAAGCACTGCTTTCTGATCTCATTGCCAAAACGCTTTTTGCGTTTGGTGAGTCAGAAGACAGAGAGTGAGGCAAACAGTATGTGTATGTCTATGTACATTGGCTTACATTGTAGTGTAGAGCAGAGCCAAGGAGTTAGTGTAGTTGCGACCATTTGCTGGCGCAAAGGAGCTGTACAGCAATAGGAGTACGATTTGTGTCACTTCATGACTAACTGGGAGGTATTGGAAGTAGAGTTTGAGGAAGGTCAAAGGCCAAGTTTAGGGCCTGGCACTCTTGCCGACACAGAAGTCATGAACTGCAAGTGCTTTTACAAAATTCTAAGTACTCACCAATATCAAAAATGAGGGTCCCATCAACAAACAATTAATTGCACCATCTTTGTTCCATGTCCCTCCCCTCTGGGGACCTAGGAGGCGGCGACAATATGGGTGGCGTACAAGGACAGGAAAGCTCACAAAATCAGCTTTTCTACTGACTGCTTGGCCCTCCTTTTTGTATCATTCTTTGAGTGACTGTTGCAACTTTTAAAGGAAAAAGTAAAAGGACCTGATTATGACTTGGGCGGTGTGGGAGTTGGGCCATCAACCCCGCCACCCTACTCCCACACCGCCAAAGCTCACAGCCGGCCTCCTCCAGATTGAGTTTTCTCATTGTCTGATGGGCGATCCTTTGGCAGTCCCGCCACGCTGCCTTTGAATGGGAACACCAAAGTAAGTTCATGCGCGGCACTGTCAAGTCCATGCTGTGCAGGAACTGGGTGTGCATGTAGACAGGGGGGACACCATGTGCCCCCCCCCCTGCATGCATCCCCCATGGCCTGAGGCACCAGGGAGCCCTGAAAGCCCCTTTAGTTCCCTCGCCACCAGCCTTTTTATGGCGGGCTCACGGCGAAGCCATTGTAATATGCTTGGAAGTGTTACAATGGCACCGCCAGCATATTACTGCCTCACACCGCTGTGGAACAGTGATTCGCCGGCAGTTGTAGCGGGCCTGCGGCGGTCCGACCACCAACTCTTAATAAGGCGGGCGGACTGCCGATGCTACTCGTAATCACCTCTAAAGTCCTTCCTGTTGTCTCTGTGTTAAGATTATTTGGTGTCTCTTGATTTTTTGAGCTGAGTTGGGATTGGCAACCTGGACCCGCTACACGCTCTGCTAAAATAACAGGAAAGTCGAGGACTAGGTAACTTTGAGGACAGACAATTGAACCAGTGCTGCATTGAACCCACATTAACTGGTCCACACCCATTACATGTCTGCAGAAATGCATAGGGTGTATATAATAGCTAGTGGCTGTATTGTACATATAAATGAAAAATTTAAGAAAGTAAA
The DNA here is from genome assembly GCF_964263255.1 of Lissotriton vulgaris. Taxonomy (NCBI): domain Eukaryota; kingdom Metazoa; phylum Chordata; class Amphibia; order Caudata; family Salamandridae; genus Lissotriton; species Lissotriton vulgaris. The sequence goes on along the minus strand of NC_141695.1, from coordinate 758,031,698 downwards.
TGTCGACAGGGGGTGGGAAATACGTACACTGACTACACCAATAGAACATGGTTGTAATATACGTTCATTGTTAATTTGGCCAGGTAGTATCAGAGTTTCAATGTGCAGCGGCATATATTCAAATGTGAATACTGAGGTTAGTAGTCCATACTGGCTGCCAGTAGTTACAAACTCTAGTATGACGTACTTCAGTTTGAACAATGAATATGGTATAGTTGTCTTTCGTGAATATTGTCATGCTTCACCAAAAGCCAGGAGTAATATTTGCAAATGGAATTTGCGTGCAGTCTATAAAAACTATAAAGGATGCACAAACAAACTATAGCATTTTTTATTCTGTTTAGTATCCATGCATACAAATGAGACTTGCTACATATTTATGAAATTCTGCTGTTCAATTTCTTATATTAACCTACTTCTGACATTGTAATAACGTATTACAGTGGCTCACCAGCAAAGTGTTGAAATTACTACACCTCATGTCAAGGAAAATCCAAGTGTAGACCACCAGGCTCCCTTCCCTAGGGTTATAAAATGACAACTTTGCGAGTTTCTAAAATGAGGAAAATCGTTTTCCTTGAGCGATTTCCATAATGGTGACAAAACACCTGGAAAAGGGGGCACCAATGAAAAGAAAATGTCACATGAAAACATGCAAGGAGAAAAAGGGGCAGGATTAATTGAAAGGAGAAGCTATTACCAGGATGTGAGTTGTGGTGAAAGTACTATGGTGTAGGCAGTTGTAGAGGCACCGTGCTGTAGACGGGGTAGAGGTACCAAGGTATGGATAGTAAAGGAGGTATATGGGAATAGGTAGGGATCAAGGTATTAGGATAGATAATCTTGGACAAGGTACCAAGGAATAGGGCAGGCTTGAGATTTGAGCGTGTAAGTAGGGTATGAGGGATTAGAGTATATGTAGGAGGTGTGGTAAAATGCTATTAGTAGGTCACAGAGTATTAGAGTATAGCCAGAGGAGAAGTTCTGTGGTATAGCTAGGAATAGTAGTACTGTGTACTACGGTGTTGGTATGGGTGGAGATATTAAGAGCTTTGACAGAGGTAGGGATGCAAGGATATAGCAAGGTTCCTAGGCTTTCCAGCCTGAGTTCCTACCATACCTTGCCCACACTTTATTTATAATATCCTTCCCCTTCCTAGTGCTCCCTTTTGGTAAACAGGCCTGCAAATCTTGTTCTCATCTTGTGACATTTTCTGTGCATCCAATGACCGAGGTCAAATGTCAGATGCTGTCTTCTGGCGCACTTGTTTACTTTTCTTTATCTGACTGTAAAGTAAAAGGATTTATGTGACAATCTTGCTGGGTGCTCTCCTACCACAGGACAGGGTTTAAACGAACTGTGTAAGTATTTCAGAACATATCAGAATTAGGAACACGAAAGAAGTACATGTTTTGTTATATGTGAAGTGTGTTGGAAACAAATACTTTAATATGATCAAACAAATCATTACACTAGATGATGTAATTTCAACACATTTTCATCTGTGAACTGAATAGTTTTATTAGTAAAACTGTATGTCTGTGCAAATGTAAAGCTAATTTCTATTGAAAATGTATTGTCTATAATGGCAGTGTGTTACCACACCATGAATACTCCACTCAACGCCACTCTACTCTACTCAGTACCATCCAAACCACTACACTAAACTCTGCTCCACTCTTCACAACTCCACACCACTGCACTTGGCACCACCACACTGTATGCCACTGCACTCTACACCACTTCACGTTATTTCCCTCTGCTCTACTGTATACCACTCTATATGCCAAGGCACCTCTTCGCCATTCTACTCTAACCAAGCCAGTCTAGGACACATCCATCTACTCACGGATGGCTGCTGTTGCCAGTGGGGACCGTGCAGTAACTGTGCCTGCCGTTCCCGGACCTGTTGATTTAGAGTAGGCGGATACATAGTCGTGATTTGGAACGCGGACCGAGACCACAAGATTTGATGTATATGTGGTGTGACTACTCGGAGAGATACATAGTTGCCTGAGCAGACGTAGTGCAGACCCCTCCATTGGTGGGGGTGGGTCCCTCTAAGACTTCTACCAGCCGGGCTGTATGCCTTAGTACCCATGTCCTGATGAAGCCTAAGATATCTGGCTGAAACGCGACCGCGACTGCGTCAACACCTTGCTCTTAAGGAGTCCCCATAGAACTTTAACTAAGTTTGAGTTTTTCCTTTTGCACCTTAATAAGTATATGTTGTGTAGAGAAGTTAGTTCTCAGGCGCACAGTGTGGGACTACCTATTTGCAATGTATTTCACTCGAAGCTAGGAGTGGATACGGTCATAAGTTGTGTATTTCTTTCTTTTTTAGGGTACATTTTTTTGATGGATTGTAGCACTTGTTTAGTTTATGTATGTGATCTGTATATATTGTATATGCTGTAATGTTGTATATATATTGTGTTTTTTATCATTTTCTCACTGAGTCACTCGTGCTGTTCCCGTACATGTCTATATGAATTAGTGTATACAAATGTCATTAATAATTTGCAGGCAACAAGATAATTAATAATTTCTTGTTTGTAATTAAAAATGTTATTAATCCCTTTAGTACCCCTTGTTCTACTTTTTCATCCTTGGATGTTCCCTGCTCAGGTACGGGAGGGTTATGTGGGCAGAACCTCTAACCATTTTTTCAAGTACATCCATCTACTCAGCACAACTCTACTCTATGCCACTACACTTCATACCACTTTTTCCTATGCCATTACACTCTACCCTGCACCACTCTACTCTATGCCACTTCACTCTGAAACAATCTACTCTACTCCACCTCACTCTATTCCACGCCACTCTACTCTGCACCACTACACTCTATGCCACTACGCTCCATGTCACTCTACTCTTAACCATTGTACTCTACACCACTGCACTCTGCATCACTGTACTGTATGCCACTCCTCTCTATGCCACTCTACTCTACCCTACAATACTGCACTATGACCCTCTACTCTGCAACTCTGCACTCTCTGCCACTGAACTCTAAGCCACTCTATTCTGCACTACTCCATTCAAAGCAATTCCACTCTATTCCACTGTACTCTATGCCACTTCTCTCTACAGCACTATTCTTTACACCATTCTATGCTACTTAACTCTGCATCACTCTATGCCACTGCACTGCATGCCACACAACTTTACTTTCCACTCTAAGCCGCTGCACTCTATGCCACCTGGCTCTACTCTGCGCCACTGCCCTCTGCATCACTCAACTCTATCCCACTCCACCCTGCACCAGTCATGCCACTCCACTCTACGCTACTGCACTGTGGGCCACTGCTCCCTACGCCACTCTAATCTGCGCCACTCCACTCCAACCTCTAATGTACTCCACTGCATTCTATGATGCTGCATGGTATCCGGCTGTATTCAGTTCCTGTGCACTCCACACCACTGTACTCTGCAACACTCAACGCAAATGCACTCCACACCAGCTGACTCACTCCATGCCACTCCAATACACAATACTTTTTGCCACTCCCCTCGACAGCATTCTACTCCACTCTTCGTCATACCACTCTATGACACTCCACGCCACTCTCTTCTACAACACTAACCTGTAGCCATGCTGAAAACCAGCCACGCTGGTGTACAACATGGCTAAAACACGTTGGAAAAGCCAATAGCTCTTGCATAGGCGACACCTATTGGCTTTGCCAATGCTTGTTAGAGTTTCTCATCTGCCCTACCAAGAGATGTATTTGAGAGACCATGCCATCAGCAAATCATTAAGTTTATTGAGTGTTTTGCGTTTATTCTCTAGAATAGATCCATTTAAATTATTACAGAACCAGATTCCTAAGTATTTGATGGAGTTAGATTGCCATTGGAAGTTCAAGTTCCCCAGCACTGAAGGGTCACAGTGAATATTAAGAGGTAAAACCTAATCCCTATTCAGGGCGTATCCAGAAAGAAAGAGAACCTATTAAGATGTCCAAAACAGCCGGAATAGCAACAACAGTGGATTCTGTGAAGATTAATTAGTCATCTGCATATGCGGCTGTTTTAAAACCATATGTCCACATTTCCCTCCAGCAATATCCGAAAAATCATTTAACATTAGTAACAAGGGGTCAATGGCCAGTAAAAAAAAAAAGCATAGTGGAGAGCGGGCAGCTTTGACGATGTTAATGAAGAGGATAGCTCACCATTGACCCTAATTCTTGCAGGTGGGTTAACATACAACGACTTGACCATTTTGGTTTATATTCCCCCAAGGTTGTATCTATCAGGGCAGCCTCTGCACTTTTCTGCATCTAAGACTACAGTGGCTTCAGCAAGAGCCCGTGAGAGGGATGTTTCTCAATAATATGACTGAACAGTCGAATGTTATCGCTTGCCAATCTGCCCTTAATGAAACCCGTCTGGGTTACATGGACGAACTTGGTAATCAATGGAGCGAATCTAGCATTGAGAATGTTTGCATACATTTTGGTCTCCATATTTATTAATGAAACTGGTTCGAAATTCTTCAGATTGGAGTGATCCTTGCCCTCTTTAGAGATAGCCACCATAGTGGACTGCGTGGCAGTACCCAAAGCTGCCCCTAAAGAGGCAAAGTGGTTTAGTACAGTTTCTAAAGGGTCCATAATCATGAATTCAAAGGTTTTCTACAAGTTTATGGGCAGGCAATCCGGACCTGAGGCTTTCCCCAAAGGAATAAGCTGAATCGCCTTCTGAATCTTGCTGCGATCTATTGGTATGTTTAGCTTCGTACTATCCGAGTCTATAAATCAGAATAAAATTTCTGAAAAATGTTAAGAATATCAGCAGTCTTGGGAATCTTTGAGGCTCAATATTATGGTGGAATGAATTTTAAGTAGGCTGTTAATGATTTCCCCACATTTAGATAAAATAACTTTCTATTTTGTTGTATTTTATTTAAGTTTTTTTTGTGCTATTAAAGCTGAATGGTCTTTAGATTCTCTGACTAGCTTTTCTTGGGTTTTTGTAACAGCAGACATTTTGTCCAAGGAGGTTTCTTTATTTATTTTTCTGAGCCGTACGATTGTCACGTGGCCTCTAAAGAAACATTTCAAGTTGTCCCAGGGAGGGACCAGTGAAAAGACTGAAGAGGTGTTATCCTGTAAGAACAGCGCTAACTCTTTGCACCGTTCCTTCACATCTGATTTGTTCCCAGGCACTTCGGTGTTCAAGCACATGAATGTTTTTTTTAGGTTTCCGGGTGAGAATCTGAAGAGAAATTGAAATGACAGCATGATCAGAGATTATAATTGGCTCAAATGAGGAGGCCATGGCGCCATGGACATATTGAATTGTCAAATAATATTCAATCAATTCTTGGGAAACCTATGTGTGATGGAGATATGAAAGTAAAGTCAGTCCCAGTGGGTTATGAAGCCTCCATACATCCACAAGATAATAAGAAGTGCAAAACAAACGCATTGCCTTGTGTGCTTTATGGATTCTATATTTAAAGGCAGAGATCCTGTCTATTATAGTATCCATCTGTAAATTTCAGTCATCACCCAAGAAAATTCGGGCCTTTCGTGGTAGTAGAGCCAACTTGGCAGATAGCTTGGACCAGAATAGGAAGTTATCAGTGTTAAGGGCGTAGATGTTAACCACAAATAATTTATATCTCTGGATTTCAGGCGGGTGAACAACCATGTGCCTTTGTCATCCTGCTCTGAGACAATAATAGTTAGACCTGAAGCCTTTGACTTGAGCGTGACCATATTATTTGTCTTGGAGGTTGCCGGGGAGCAGGATAAGTTGCTCACCCTTCAGAATGGAGTTCCCACTTTTGTTTGGGGGTATGGCCCCATGCAAATGGGGGACTCACTTTGCTGTATCACCAACGTGGGCCGAGAGGCTAATATGACCTTAGGAGGCGCATTTACAGTTTCCCCAAAAAGGTGGTGCATTGTCAGTGCACCCCTTGCGGACATCCCTGTGGACGGGTGAAAGGGGGTCCCATGAACTCCCCAGACTCCCCTTACAGGCAGTCATTCACTGCACCTGCCTGCAAGGGAATCTCTCTCCCCTCTTCAAAGTGCAGCCGTGTTGCCGCCTACGCAGAGAAACACAGAGTGGCATTGAAGCAGCTGCTCCATATTTCGCTGAATGAGCTACCCCCAGGGTAGTGCGATTTTGCAGCTGCCTCGAGGGTAGTGAAGTCCTCATAAGTGGGCACACTGTTCCTGTGTGCATTTGGCTCACCTGTTTATTACAGGGAAAGTGCACCCTATGTGTAATACGACCCCATGTTGGAATTGAAAACTTGCAATCAGGCTCTAATTCTGGCCAAACAAAGAGATTTTCCAGTACTTTCTCTTGCGGTTTTGGGCACAGTTTTTGCATTGGGAATGAGACCTCAGGTAATTAGAACTCTACCTGGGGTGGGGAATCTTGAATATATAGGTCTCTTTGTTCCTAGCTCCATGGCACAACTAACCGTCATGTATCGCATCGTCTGTATAATATTACACCTTCTATGTGTATTGTTTACTGTGTAGCATTGTTTTTATTTATTTTTTCGTTTCCACAATTGCTGTGTATATTTCATTTTGTCCTTTCTACCAACTTATTGTAAAGTGCTCTGATATCCTTCGGGATCTTGTTCACGCTATATAAAACCAGCCACTGCCCATGGAGGGAGTTTCGGTGGGACGGGGGAGGGGCAGGGTGAGGGGGTGCTAAAAACTGGAGTATGGATAATTGAAGGTAAGTAAACAATTTAATAAATAAAACGAATTTCGTAGCGCAGCCTGCATCGCATTTTGCACCCCCCACCCTGCCCCGCCTCTCCGCCCCACCGAAACTCCCTCCACGGGCCGTGGCTGTATAAAACTTTATAAATAAATAAATGTAAATGTAAAGAGGATATTTCAACTGATCTCAGGTTTTATTGACCTACCAAATATGCTTCTTTCAGTCTCTTTCCCCTATGTTCTGGCGGAAAAGTAGGGATCTTTATCCCTCTTACGGAATGATGCTTTGTATCGTGAACTGTCAAGTTAAGAATGAGGACATCCACTTTTAAAAGCTAAAAATGTTGTATGCTCTTGTACAAATCACATCGATGGTAGGCAGTACATTGTGTCATAACATACACTTTTGAATAATTTACATACGATTCAATTGTACAGTATGAAAAACCTTTGAGTTTATATTCCAAAATATATTTCCTCTTTTGTTATATTCTATTTCCACATGGGTCAACTGTAAGTAATCAACCTATTTACCATCAACCCCATCAAGATGATTTAGCATATATTGTCAATGCAATTCGGGCCGGGCTTGGTTCATTATCAATAGACTCAAGGGTTCATTCGATAGTGCTGTATACAGAGCTCGAGAAAACCCATATCCTGTAGACGTCTTTGTATCTTTATTTGCATTCTGTTCTCCAGAACACCCCTTATCTTGGTAAACATCTTTGTATCTTTACTTGCATGCACTGCTCCAGAACAACCCGCATCCTGTTGACATCCTTCTATCTTTGTAGTATGCAGTGCTAGGATGTAAACTTTCTTGCATCTTTACTTGCATACAGTGTGTTATATCCTGTACATTTAAGTGCCTATGTAATTTATGCTTCTACTCCTTTAATTGCATGTGCCATGTTGTGTTTCCTTTTGATTCTACATTCTTAACAGAGCTTTGCTCATACAGCATTCTCTACTGTTAATCAGTTGTAACCTGTATCCTGCTGTGTCAGGACTGGATGATGTGCTGTCAAATAAACCTACTTCAAACTACAAGCTTATCTGGATTATTACAAAATTGGCGACGAGGACAACCTTACTCCAGCCATCTACAGCACAGGAGCGGAGTTTGAACTCATTTTGGATATATTTACGCTTTTCTTCTATTTTTTTTGCCTTTGAAAAAACTACCTGCTACTGAAGAATTTTCCTGCTTTGTTTTCTGCTAATATTCCTAAGGATCTACCAAGATTGTCTTTCTTTTTGGACCCTAAACATTATTTTTTTCGGCTTTCTAGCCTTTAAAGCTCTTTGGCATCTTTTAACTTTCTGGCTGCTTCGACAACGCGGCGCATTGTTTATCAGCGCACTCGTCATCGGCTTTGAAGCGAAGATCGTCATCGCCTTGGAAGCGAAGATCGTCATCGGCTTGGAAGCGAAGATCGTCATTGTCTTAGTAGCAAAGAAGCAACGCCATTGCCTAGCAACCTGTACATTCTTTCTACGCGACGTGTTGTTTCATGTAGCGTCATCACGCTACGTTAAAACGTCATCACGCACGTTACGTGCCTCCATTTTGTTTGCTTCGTTGCTTGGCAACATTTTCACGGAAGTTTCTCCGTATTTTAGATCGCATAACATTAGCGCTTTCACTAATAAGTGCACTACAATGTTAGCGCTTACCTTTGTTTTCATTTTTTTTATTTATGCTCTTCATTTCTGAAGTTTTGGCAAGATTTCTACAAGCCATTTACAGCACTTCTGCAATTCTTCTCATATGCTACAAGCTACCTGATTTCACATGGTATAAGTACATTGACATTTTACTATTTTCTTCAGTTCTACTGTATTACTTTGCAATTAATTAATTATTCATTTATTTTACTCATTTTATTTTCACTATGCAGTTTGATCCTCCTGCAAAATTTTTGCAGGTTAAAGGTGATCCTCCTATGCCCTGGTCAAGGTGGAAGGAGGAGTTTTTCAATTATATGAAAGCTATTGATGGAGAGCGTATGGGAGCAGAGAGAAAAAAAAGTATACTGTTACATTGTTTAGGCTCTGAAGGTCAAGAGATATTTAGAACCTTGCCTCAATTCTCTGCGCCTGGTGGAAGTGGTGATTCTGTGAATGTTTACACTGAGGCCCTTGGTAGATTAGAGAAACGTTTCAAGCCTACCGCTAATATTGCTTTAAATCGTTTTAAATTTTATACTAGAGCGCAAAAACAGGAGGAATCTTTTGATGATTTCCTCACTGCTTTAAGAGCTTTGACTTTACATTGCAATTTTGGTGCCATGGCAGATGAAATGATTCGTGATCAGATTATTGTCCATGTGAAAAACAAAAAGGTTCAAGATAAACTATGGTGCATAGGTGACCCTAATTTGGAAGAAACTATAGCCATTGATAAGTCCACAGAAATGTCAGAAAAGTGGATGGATATAGCAGTTAAACAAACTACAAGTTCCAATTCTACTAAAACTAATGCAGAAGAAGAAGTATGTATTGTTAAACCCAAAGTTGATGAAAAAAATGTTATTCCTTTTCAATCTAAATTTAAAAATGCTGTTGGTGTTAATAACAGAAGATCAGATTTTAATAATTCATCGTTTTCATGCTACAGATTTGGTAGTAGATCACATATTGCCTCCTTTCAGGGCTGTCCTGCTATAAACAGAACTTGTAATATTTGCAACAAGTTAGGACATTTTAGCAATGTATGTAGAGAGAGAAGGTACAATTCTCAAGCTCGTACTGGACGATCTGTCATTCCTACTCCCACTAAAATATCTTCCGTTGGTATTATTGATGAAGTCAAACATGAAGTTGAGCGTGGATATGTTGTTTCTATTCTTCAAAGTGATTGTGTGGGATCAACCAGTAGGAAGTCTCCCAAATGTACTTTTCATGTTTCATCTATTGCTATTGAACTCATGGTAGATTCTGGATCTCCATGGACGATTATTACCAGAGAGTATTTTAATGAAAAATTAACAACTGTATGTAACAGATCTGATTTACAACCTTCAGATATATTAGCTGAAAGTTTCAATGGAAATATGATCGATATTGAAGGTTTCTTTAATGTTCTTTTATGTTTCAGAGGAAGGTCAGCTCAAATTAAGCTTTATATTGCTATCAAAGGAGTCAATGTACTTGGTTGGCATGACCAATGGGAACTTGGTATCACGTTAAATCCACGTGCCAAGGATCCCATCTCCTTATGTAGTGAACAAGATATGATAAATTCCATTTCTGACATTCATGGAAAAGATAATGTAATTATATCCTGGAGTGAAAAATGTAATAAAGTTTTTTGTGACCGTTTAGGGAAATTGGAAAATTTTGCACACAAAATTGTTCTTAAGGAGGGTGCAGTTCCAGTCAAACAAAAGCTAAGAGGGGTTCCTCTAAACGTTAGGGATGAGCTAAAAGAAATGTTGGACGACCTACTTAAAGACAATATCATAGAGCCCATTGAATCGTCTGAATGGGTTTCGCCCATTGTTTTGGTGCGCAAACCCGACCAAAAATTAAGGGTCTGCATTGATTTGAGGGCTCTAAATTCTAATATTGTTATAGATTGTCATCCCCTTCCAAATATTAATGAGCTTGTTTCCTTGTTTGATGGTGCGCAGATTTTTTCCACTTTAGACCTTAGATCTGCGTACCATCAAATTGAGCTTACTGAAGATTCCAAGAAATATACAGCTTTCATTACCCCCATGGGATTGTTTCAATACAGAAGGATGCCGTTTGGGTTGGCATCTGCGGCCTCTGTTTTCCAACGTGTCATGTTCCAAATCTTTAGAGATCTCGATAAATTTGTAAAGTGCTTTCAGGACGACATTTTGATTTTCTCAAAAAATGAAGCTGAACATAGTTCACATTTAAGTTGTGTGCAAAAGATTATAAAAATCTGGTCTTACCCTCAAGGCACACAAATGCAAACTTTTTAGGAAGTCGGTTGAATATTTGGGCCACACTTTGTCGGGGGAAGGTCTTGTTCCTAAAAAATCTAATGTTGATGCTATTCTCAGTGCTCCAGCCCCAAAGAATAAGGAACAACTTCTTTCTTTCTCTGGAATGTGTGAATATTACAGTAAATTTGTTGTAAATTTTGCCACCAAAATGGAACCTTTGAGAAAACTTTTAAGACAGTGCAATAATTTTGTATGGGAGACTGAACAGGAAAAGGCTTTCACTGATATTAAACGTGATATTGTTAATTCCCCGACTTTGAAACCATTTAGGATTGGAAAGAAGTGCATCATCACTACTGATGCAAGTTTGTATGGTCTTGGGTGTGTGCTATCTCAGACAGATGGTATTTTAGAATGGAATGTAGCTTTCTCCTCCAGAACTTTGAATGAAACTGAGCGCAGGTATGCGGTTATTGAACGTGAGTTGCTTTCCTGTGTGTGGGCCATTGAACACTATAGAATTTATATTTGGGGCAGTGAGTTTATTTTAAGGACTGACCATAAACCGTTGGTGCATATCTTATCTGCTGGTGGTGGTTGGAACTCGACGGCTAGGATTGCACGTCTTTCATCTAAGCTACAGGAGTACAATTTTACAGTTGAATATATGCCAGGGAAGAAGAATGTTACTGCCGACTGTTTATCACGCCTTCCGTGTGAAAGTAAAGTTGACAGTGTGAATGGTCTTAGTGAAGTTGATTTTGTGTTAGGGTTGACAGATCTAGTATCCTCTCAGTATCAAGATATTTCTGAACAGTTTTGGATGGAATGCCAGAATAAGGATGAGAAATTTGTTAAGTTAAAGAAATATCTTCTAGAGGGTTGGCCTAGCAAAAACAATGTTGGAGATGATTTGCTACCATTTTACAACATAGCGGAAGAGTTATGGTGTGAAGGTGGTATGTTTTTCAAATCTGAGAAATGTATTCCACCAAGTGGAGTGCAAGAGCTCATTCTCAAATTAGCACACAAGACTCATCCGGGAATTTTGGCCATGAAGCGTATTATAAGGTTACATTTCTGGTGGCCTGGTATGGACAGGTTCATAGACCGTACTGTTAGAGAATGCAGTGAGTGCTGTACCAGTGACAAGATGTTAAAATTACACGTTCCACCCCTTAAGACAGTGAAATGGCCAGAATTTCCGTGGAGCAAGATAGCTTTTGATATATCGGGGCCTTTCCAAGTATTACCGGAAGGTTCGCATTTTGCGTTGGTCATTATAGATTACCATTCTAAATGGCCAGAAGTGAAATTTGTAGCTAAAATCACTTCTGAAGCTGTCATTTCCTTTTTCAAAGAAGTTTTTGCTAGGGAAGGCTGTCCTTCGGTATTGGTCTCAGATAATGGTGTGCAGTTAGTCTCCGCTGAAATGAAATTGTTCTTACAATCTTGTAACATCAAACATATATGTACATCACTTTACGAACCACATGAAAATGGACAGGTTGAGCGTTTTAACCGTGTTTTGAAGGGTTTTGTCTCTGATGCTATCAAGGAGAAGGGAAATTGGTTGAACTGTATTAGACAGAAACTTTGGACTTATCGTATAACTCCTCATACTACCACAGAGATTAGTCCGTTCAAATTACTTAAAGGAAGGGATCCTGCGTCAGACACGTGTCCCTGGTGGTTCAAGGAAAAATGTGAAGGTCTGGGGGAAAGTGTGGTAGATATCAAAGAAGTTGCAAGGAGAGTCAGTGGGAAACAAAATAAGTCTGCAGTTTGGTACAACAAGAAGTGGAAAACAAAAGAGCATGATTTGTGTGTTGGTGATTGGGTCAGAATTTTAAAACCCTTTTTAGTCAGCAAAGGTATGAGTAAGTTTGGCAGACCAATTCAAATCAAAATAGTTTTCAGTAATTCTGTTATTACTCAAGATGGCAAAGTCTGGAATTTGAGCAGGGTTGCTAAATGTCCTACACAAGATGTTTCTCAATTCCAGTCTCATGATAATGTTGACAAAGGACACACTCCTGATGGTGGGTCCGACTCTTTTTCTGACTCAGTAGCTTCAAGAATTAAAGATGATAGGCGAGTCAGAAGAAGACCGATTTCATTGCAAGATTTTGTATAGCATGTCCCCTTTTGTCTTTAGTTGTTTTAGTTTTATATTCTTTACTTTTATTTAAAGAGGGAGGTGTGTTATATCCTGTACATTTAAGAGCCTATGTAATTTATGCTTCTACTCCTTTAATTGCATGTGCCATGTTGTGTTTCCTTTTGATTCTACATTCTTAACAGAGCTTTGCTCATACAGCATTCTCTACTGTTAATCAGTTGTAACCTGTATCCTGCTGTGTCAGGACTGGATGTTGTGCTGTCAAATAAACCTACTTCAAACTACAAGCTTATCTGGATTATTACACAGTGCTCCAGGACAACCCATACCCCGTAGACATGTTTGTATACAGTTCTCCAGAACACCCTGCATCATGTTGAGGTTCATGTATCTTTACTTGTATGTAGTGCTAGGAACACTCTGTATCCTGTAAACTTCCTTGTAACTTTACTGCGTACAGTGCTCCAGGACAACCCATATCCCGTAGACATGTTTGTATCTGGATTTGTATACAGTTCTCTAGAACACCCTGCATCCTGTTGGCGTTAATGTATCTTTACTTGTATGTGGTGCTAGGAACACTCTGTATCCTGCAAACTTCCTTGTATCTTTACTTGCGTACAATGCTCCAGGACAACCCATATCCCGTAGACATGTTTGTATCTGGAATTGTATACAGTTCTGCGGAACACCCTCCATCCTATTGACGTTCATGCATCTTTACTTGTATGTGGATCTAGGAACACTCTGTATCCGTAAAAAAAGGAATAATTTTCCTTCGTGGTCGTCTGTCAAAATCCACCCCCCACCTGACCCACTGCTCTTACCTGAACGGGCAGCGACTGTATGCTACTCCAGAGCACCTTGTATCGTATAGATGTCCTCATATAATTCTTTACTTGTGTACACTATATCTTTATTTGTATATACTGCTGCAGGGCACCACGCTTACTGTAGATGTCTTTGTTTCTTTACTTGTATACAGTGTCCAAAACATTGTGTTTTTTGGTAGGTGTCTTCACGTCCTATTGAAATAGTATTTCCCCTATACCACTCTTTGTGCCCTGAGTCATAGTCATTAACATTTCTCAAACTGAACAATCACATTGTATATGAATTATTCAGAGCACTGCCTGACGAGACAATGTGCAATCTAGATTGTTGCATCGATTTGCATTAATGGTCACCCAGCCAGAATGGAGACCCTTTATTGGCACTCTATGATTCAATAAAGGAAAGTATATTTTATGTTGAAATTGTTCATTGACTCAAGGTATTCAGTGAAGAGAACTTTGGAGTAGAAATCAATTCACCTCCATGTGCCTTAATATTCTTACCTACCTAGTCTTACCTGCAAAAATTAAAGTAGTGATGTCACCGTGCTGTATGTTATATTTAAAATCTAATTTACCAAATCTATATATTCTATTGCAGAAAATAATCATTCCTAAAAATCTGAAAAACCTTACCTACATCTAATTTTCAGGGATTTTCTTCCTAAACATAGAACACTCGCGTAAGCGGCACATATGTAGATTCCTACAAATGGATGCATTCTGTAGGAAATGTTGTGTCGGAAGTTGAAAATACAAAGGAAGATTACAGAGCGCTGTCCTCAGGCTCTACAGTATTCGTTTCTATTGGTTCCAGGTGCTGGACAGGGTCCCAGTATGGATCTCTGCCTCCATTGGGTGATTTGAGGATTCCCTTTATAGGCGAGGCCCTTGTATGTTCTAAGGCCTTTGGATCTCTGTAAGGTGGCCCGAGTGCTCAGTTCCAGTGGCTAAGATATTGCACCACGTGTCACAAATGTTTAGAAGAAATAGGAATCCTCGCTGTGGCTGCACACCTGATATTGCATTTAAATTGTGTGTAAATGTAAATTATTTTAAAATGTTAAAAACTATTTTTAGTGTGCGCCCAGACTGGTTGTTCTGTTCAGTAAAATCCCTTGATCATGGTTCTACAACTTTTTCTGTAGTGAGAGCAACTTCTGATCATTGAAAATCATCGTGAGCTACTAAACAACTTGCACATTGCTACCAGACACCCCACACCCAGTTTCTTTCACTTGAAGGCTAATGTTCATAGAGCCAGATACTATGGTTTGAAAAACATCATTGACTAGGGGCACTATGACAGGGCCAACATGTGTGACCGTGAGTGTGGTCTTTGAGGATGTATGCACATGATTCTGTATGAAAGGGATACATGTGTATGGTTGACTGAGAGCCTATGTGTATGTACTTGTGGCACAGGAAATACCTTTCACCATATGTGTCACTGTAAAATGTATAATACAAACATAAATACCATTTTTATGGGAATAATTTATAGTGTGAAAAATGTTGAACAAAAATAATCACAGTATGTAACACTGTTCTGCACTTTAAATTTCTCCTACTTGCAGAAGGCCTGCTGTTTGTAAATTCAATACATTTAAATGGTAGAAAATGAAAATGAATGGTTAATTCAGTCATTAAGTTGACTTTTGTTTTAATTTTCTTCCATTTAAAACCATTTAGAAGCATAATTTTGCTCTCATGTTTCAATATTGAGTTGACAAAAACTTTTGTTAAAGAGTGAAATATTTTAGTGCTTCAGTCGTTCACCTCTGTGACCCCGCCTGGCCCATAAATCTGACTGAGCACTGCTCCTTATCAGGCCCTTTGTTTTGCAGCCTGGTGATAATAATGTAAAAAAAACGCAATGGTCCCTTTACTTTCAAAGGAAAATGAGACACTGGCTTATTAATTCCCTGAAGTCTGTGAGATACTCTGAAGGTGTCTGGTAGCTACTGGTAGCTCAGAGACTGGTTGGAGACATCTGCCTTAATTGTAGGGCCAGCAGTAGTCTTTTAAAAGAATAAGTAAGCAGGAGCAGCTCTTCTGCTAAGGTGGAGGAGCATTCTGCAACTGCTCTGAGAGCAGGAGAAAGGAAAAATAAAGTTATACCACCATTATTATCATTTAATTATTCACTACTGGGTTAGGTTAGGGTGGGGCTGGGGTCATTTGGGCGGAGTGGTTTGCAAACCTCAAGTGTGCATGAATGTTTAGCTAGCCCTCTTCGGCCAGCCAAACAGTCATGCGCAATTTGCATGTTCCACCAGGCTGCATTACACTGCCAGGTGAGGAACATGCCCAGACTCACATTCCACGTCTGAGCGCCGAACCACACTGCTCTGACCAATCACAGCGCTGTATTGCAGCGTTGTGATTGGCCAAGGGGAAGGAGCCTGTGTTTTTCCTGCTTCGGCCAAAGCTGAGGAGAAGGCGGCTTGGGAAGGGACCAAAATAAAGGAGAGACTTAGGCTGGCAAAAGGTAAGTGTTTTTGTATTTATTTTTTGTCCGTCCATCGTTCCGCCACCCCCGTTTCCTGCAGCTGTCACTGTAAATAAGGCTGGTTCTTCTTCAGGAACATTGTAGCAAACTTTACTGAAGAAATCTTTGCAGGTATTGCTTCAGTTCCTGGCTTCTGACATGTTACAATCCCCTGTGCATTGCAGGCCAAAACTCTTCATCCGGGTGCTAGCTGCCAATGTCACACAATTGTCCTTGCTTCTTTGTCATTCAACATCTCCGTTCCAAATGCAGCCCAATGGAGGACAAAGATTAGATAATGATCTGAAGCAACACTTGCAAACAATTCTCCATTAAAGCCTGCAACCATGTGTCTGAAGAAGAACTCGACACCAGTGTATTCATTTCAAATACCACATGATTGTGGTGCCCAGACTACTGCTGGGCATTCAAACTCGACACCTTCTGCACACACATTAAAATCGTGATGCCCAGACTATTGCTAGGTATTCAGACTCGCAGCGCCTAATTTCAAGGAAGGACCTTGCACCACACATTGCCCCTGCCAGCCCTGCCAATGACAGTACCAACATAAAACCTAACCATCACACTCCTACAAGTGTGACAATTCAGACTATTTCAGGCCACACAAAGCTATAATAATGTCATGAGGGGCTGGTATTATTCATTTTCAATGGCATTTGACTCACTAAACACAGTTGTTGTGCACTTCTCAGACAGCGCCACTATGTGGTGGATTTTCACTAGAGCCAGTGATGACAAGTAAGTGCTGGTGCCATGCACTGGAAACACCGGCTCAAATTAAGCACTGCAGACTCGACACCTTCTGCATACACCATGTCGCAGTCAGAGTCCTCACTTTGCCTTCAGTCTCCAGTGTTAGGCTCACGTGGAGCTCCAGTTGCCGTTGTGTGGGGATTCCATTCACAGATTTCAAGCCTGCGTTGCTTCTTTGGACAGCTGCCTCGTTTCAGCAGTGAGCTGGCCTCTGAGAGGAACCGAGAGGGAAGCCACGTGATAAATATGTGCCCCTTCATAGAGTTTCTTTTTCAGGGATGACCAGGCATTATCAAAGGTGAGATTGCCACAGACCAGGGTGCACCTGTAAACCGAGGTACTCTTCCTCTAAGCCAGACCACTGCCTTGCAAAGGTCTCTACACTGGCACCTGACTATGCAAGCAGTTACCTACCCAGGCCCCTTAGGCATCCACCCATCCCATTAGGACACTGACTGGCCAGATGACAGACAAATACTGTCATCATGTAGGTCAGAGGGGAATGCAGCATCGCCAAAAAAGGTTACTGGAGTAATATGTCTTATTATTAGTAAGTGCAACACATTGTACATTATTAAATCTCCGAATTACATTACAAGTGTTTTAGGCAAATGGAGAATACGTATTATGCCAATACTCACCCAATGTTCTATCATTTCCACAGGCAGAAATCAAAACCAGTTGTGTAGCCACTGGGCCATATCACCTCTCAATAGTAAGTGGTAGGTCCGTGCCAATGATTTCTGGCAGGCACTAACAGTTATTTTAGGGGACTAAGAATATTTTCTACCTACTGCTCGGTTCCTGTCTTAGCAGTGAGAGACAGCAGGTTAGTCCTTCTTTTATTTCCAATGGGCAGTGACATAGGAGGCGGAGAGCAAATACAGTGATCCTTTACCATCTCGAGATATTGGTATAATTTCTTCTGTTTCCATGACCACAATGGAAATAAGAAAGGTATTTTGTTTTAACTCCGAGCTGGTGTGCATGCTGCTCACCATACAGCCAACGGGCAGCCAGCTGTCATTGTGGTCAGAGGATTGAGGTGGTAGTGGTGCTACAGCTGTACAAAAGACGTGATACTCTGTTGGCTTATGCCACCACCTCTAAACAAAAATGTAGTGCCTGGCACTTTTTTTAATTTACTGTGAATGAATGTGGCTTTCTACACAACAAGCTATCTCTGCAACTGTCAACCATCCTCTTCTGCAAACGTTTACGCTTTTTGTGTCAATTAGTTTCTTTGGTTTACGTTCAAGCACCGTGAAGCCACTGGTTGGTAACTGTGTTCTATAAATAATGCAGTTAAATAAAATGTGGGATTTTTGCTCCTTCAAAATTTCCTCAAGACTTGTTGGTGTGAACCCATAGTGTCAGCATATTGTATATCTTTGTCCCAAAATACTAGATTTCGTTTTTTTTAAACTCTGATTGCTCTGTTCAAACATCTGAAAATTCTGAAGAAAAGTATACATTTTCAGTTACATTAATTTCATTGCCATTTCAGGTAGTTAAGAAATGGATGTACAGTAGAAGCAGATTTGTAGGGTATTGTATGAAATTCATATGAAAAGAACTCCAGACAGCAGTGCTCAAAGAAATTCTAACACAAATTGATGGCTGAGATGCATCAAAATACAGAGAATGATTAATACATTGCTAAAAAGCATTTTATGTATTTATTTATTTATTTATTTTGGAATTCAGCATTCTCATAAGTATATGTAATGGTTCCGTTGTTATTCACTTGTTTCAAGGATATAAATACTTTCAGACAAGTGCATTGCAATTTCATCATGACAAACTAAGCTGGTCCTGGTCTGCATTTGTGCCTCCTATGTAGCAACGTTTTCCACAATACGGCCACATGGCCATCACTGACCAATCATAATACTTTGTAGTCATGTTATGTGTTTATTCATGGGCACCTTTCCTTTTCTGCCTGCAGGTACATGATCACCTCATTGGACCGCACCCATGCTGGCTTCTATCGCTGCATTGTCCGCAATCGCATGGGAGCCCTGCTGCAAAGGAAGACGGAAGTGCAGGTGGCATGTGAGTGACCTCTTACTTACAAAAACAGTAACTTATAGCACTCTTGATGTTAAGGTATATCTCAACAGCCTGTCATACATAGCTCCTAGAAGTTTCAAAGGTGAGACAGCATATTCTCCCTACAGCTGTAAGAATCTAGACACTAGGACTACAAGTACCATTCGGGACTCCACAGCCCTTTCAACACTCCTGTGGCAACTGCACACGAGAAGTCAAAGCCTAACTTATGGGATGCAGTGAGATATCATGTAAAACAAATGTTACTGATATTTTTAAAAATCTATTGTTTGGACAGGGGTGTAAACTTTTGCAAAGGAATGGATTGTTTTCCATTCACATCAAGCATACAGTACAGCTAAAATGAAGCATTGGATGGTGTTAGCCATAACTGTCCCAGATTCCAATACTAATGGCCTTAAGTGGTGTCAAATATCATTACATGGTAACCCGAAGAACCCCAAAGCCTGTCAGGACATACGTTCCACAGTCAGCATGTATTTCCTTGGACATTTAGGGCCCGATTATTAATTTTGACAGGGCGGGTGGCACACCACTGCCACGTCCCGTACCGCCAAGAGTTGCCGCTGCCCGCCAAATACAACTTAAAAGTGGTCTGGCGGATTGGGTGGCGTGGCAGCTCCTGCTGCAGTGTCTCTTTAAAAGGCGGCAGTGCCTTTGAAAAAGGTTGCCTTTTAAAGATGCACCCCAATGGGAATACCACACAAAGTTCCTGCATGACAGAGGAAACTCATAATATGCTTAGCGGGACCAAGCAATTCCACCAAGCATATTGCTGCCTCGGGACCGCTGCGCCACCCCCGTGGAACAGTGGTTCCCTGGCGGCAGCGGTGGTCCCAGGGCTATCTGATCACCCAAGTAATAATGGGGCGGTCTGACCACCGGTGCAGTGTTGGCTGGACCGCCACTGCCGCGCAAGGGCTGACAGACTCGTAATTGGACCCTTAGAGTAGGATAGGTCAGCCAGCACAAAGCCATATCATGTAATGTCCCCAGTGACCAAATGTAATATGTATAAGGAACTGCCCAGTGTGTGTAATGATGCTGAGCACATTTTGCCAAGTCTGAACAATTCCTTTATATCACACAGTCTCTATTGAACCAAATGCTCTACTAAGCACATATAAGCTGGCCTCCACAATTCCCAAGTTTGCACAATCCCCCAATCTTTTCACATGTGTATGTGTGATTGCCAACTTTGGGAACAAACTCAAGTTGATCAGTAACAAAACGAGTAGTCCGTACATTTCTGAGAATAGGATAAGGGGAGAAAAACAGTGCAAATCAACTAAATTGTGAACAATGTGTTCACCCTACCAATGTCTTCTGCATCCCTCTGTTGTTTGATTTTTTTTTAAAGTATATTTTATTAGCATTTGTAACCATAAACACAGTACATTCTGCATAATATGTACGTTGCATGTTACAAGACACATTTTTTGGAATCCGTATTTATACAAAAGCGCTTGTCGGACCACAAGTGGCATTCCGCTATTATCCCCCGACGGTGTGCGTTCCCAGCAGTAGTGTCTGTAACATTCCATCACGACCAATATAACATTAGCAGAAATTAAACAATACCCAATAACCTCCCCCCTTCCTTTCTTCTGATCCATACCATTTAAGTCTTTGTTTGTGACTACCAATAGTTCAGTATGATGTATCTATTATTCAGATGTTGGGGTGTGTCTTTCCGGTTTCCCACCGGAGTTACCCCCATGAATATCATCCCTATCTTGAGAGTATTGTGTGAGGTGACTCTGATCTTTCTGTAGTTCCGAAATCATTGATGCCCAGGCTAATCTATCATCCTCCGCTTTCTCGTCATTTCTTACAAATTGCATCTGGACCAACTCTGCCGTTGCCCACTCATTTATATCTCGTACTCAGTCTGAATGTTTCAGGGGTCTTGGTTGCATCCAGGCAATCACCACCCATCTTTTGGCTAACACTAGACCCAGGTTTACAAAACGCCTGCTTACTTTTTTATTTTTAGGCGTTGTTAGTAGGCCCACTAACACCGTCCTAATATCCCACGTGACAGTCCAGCCCGTGGCTCTTCCCAGTCTTCCTATTACTTCCTCCCAATAAAACTGCAATGTGGGGCAAGTCCAGATCATATGGATGAATTCCGCCCCCTGAGTGTAACATCTAGGGCAGCAGTCCTCCCAATCAGGGTATATTACATAACGTACGTGGGGTTAGATATACCTGGTATATGACATTGTACTCGAGTAATTTAAAACAAGTATTTGTGCTAACTTTACGAACCCCCCATGTATCTTCTGCCATTCTGCCTCCGTCAGGGGCTCTTCCAGTGTATCATCCCATTTCTGCTGAAAGCGCAGCGACTTTCTTGGAATATCATCTCTTAAGGCTCTATATAAGAACAATATCAATCACCCCTCCCCCGGACCATTTCTAGCATAGTTTTAAGGATACTAGTAACGGGTGGCTCATCCAGAAAAGTCTGCCAGAGTTCTCGTGTGACCCTCGATATTTTGGCATATTGTAAAATTGGCCCAGACCTAGGTCAAAGTCAGTTTGCGCCTCTTCACGGGTCATGAAGCGGCCATTCTTTTATAGATCCCCTATCAATAGACAGCCCCCCCTCCCTCCAGCGACTAATCGACATAGTATCCGCTATTGCTGCAAATTGACGAACCGCCCATAAAGGCATGTCAGGTACATACGGGGCTTGTCGGACTATCCTCCGTAATGCCTCCTCCCAGACAGTTGCCACATGTCGCATTATATAGGGATACCTATCAAGGACCGAAGATCCCATCATTAATAATGCAGTCTGCGACTCCCCCCCCATATGTTCGGCCAACAGATTTTTCTCCCAGTTATCTTCGTCGTCTAATCAGTGAACTGCATATTGTAATTGAGACACCATATAGTACAGGTCCAACCGTAGGACTTCTAAACCACCTACCTCTCATGTTCTTTGTAATGTTGATAGTCTGACTCTTCTTCGCTTTTCCCCCCACAAGAGTGTACCAATGAGGGTGTCCAGGGTGATAAAAAACGATCTCGGTACTACGTAAAAAGAGTATTGTAAGAGATATAGATACCGTGGGAGAATAGTCCTTTTAACAATACCATAAGTGATAGGGGTAAATCAGCCCAGAAACGTACCGACACCCTTAGCCCTTCAAGGACACGTCCCATAATGGCTGCATAAAATGTGTCCTCAGAAGAAGCCTTTCGTATCCCCAGGAATCTTGCCCCTTCAGCGGCCCAAGGGAGGTCTATAGTTGGTCGTACTTCTGTTTGGCAGGCGGCCATCGGCCATCCTACCCAACGGCATCACCCTCGAGTTCCCAGGATTAATACGCAGCCCGAGATGTCCCTCTGTTTTTGATGCCTTCATTAGGAGTGATAAGCACATAATTTACTGGATCTTTTTTACGAATCCCTCCAGGAATCTCTTTAAACCATATCCAGGTAGGTCTTTCTCTCCAATGCCTGTTCATGATTTTTGTTGCAGTAAAATGATGTATTGGGTCAAATTATAATTTTCTATATAGGTGATCTTAAAAATTAGCATTCTTTTTCTATGACTAAAGTAGCCCCTATATATATCTTGCTAACGTACTGCCAACCGCCTTACAGGCACCATTTGCAAGACCTCTGCCAATGACAGGAGCCCTCCAAACCCCATTTAAGGAATGTTGTTCATATCTTGATAAAAAGAAAGGATGATGGTATGGCGTTGGTATGAGCCAGAAGCTGTTGGATTCCCTCGTCTTCCACTCCCATTGTACAAGAGAACCCGCGGGGGTCCTTACCCTTTTAAAGAGGAAGATATCTACCCTTTCTCCGCGGCCCAAGGCACAATATTAGTATTAAATATTGCCTTCGGTGGGTTCTGCGATCATCCCCATAGAAAAGAAATCCTTAGGAGTCCCTCGGGGTACACGAGTGTGATACCAGCAAAGGAACCCTCCAGATTTGGATTTGGTAATGAGGAGTTTGTAAACTGTAGGGACAGTAACCCTGGGGATTACATAGGTCCCTGGGGCCACCATCCATGGCGACGCCCCCAGCCATTGTGATATCCCAGAATTCCTCCCACACGTCCATACACACAAACCACGCTAGTGAAAAACTCCCAGGTACTAGTCCCACCTGGTGACCTTACATGGTGCCATTCGGAGCATGGCAGTGCCCAGCTATTCTACTGCCAGGGCATAGACACATGTCAAGGCCAATTAAGCACAAATAGTTCAGCGAAGTCCACCGAGTTTGTGAAATGGGATGTGTATTTGCACCAAATTTGATCACCCACGTTTTGCCCAAAATTCGCACTGATCTGTAGTTTTTGCCCAGTCATACTCCTGCAAGTTTAACATGGAAGAAATGCATGTGGGGAAGGTATAGCATAGTTGAGCCCTCTGTCGACCTGCAGAATTGAGAGGTAAAACAGCAAGTGGGAAAAGACATATGGTGCAGTCTTCTATGAAGGCACTTTTACCATCCGGTATTCCCGGGCTCTCTGAATGAGGGCCCAGTTGTGCTTTTATATCCTTCTTCAATTTATTCCTTTACTTTGCCTATTCAGATGGCAGCCTAGAATGTACTTCGGTGCTTTGTAATGCACTAATAATATTTGACATGGGCACGCACTGGCAAGACTTCTGGAATTTCTCAATTGTTTGTGATTTGTTTCTTCAACAAACCACATCAATTCTCTAGTACATACTAAATTCAGTTATTGTAGCTTTTTTATTTATCTGGCCTTCCTGCAGCAAACGACCTATCAGGCTCATACAATCAATCGGAGAGTTACTGTTGCTGTGTCATGGTTTAACTTAATTGTTGCATCTCGTTTGAACCTGACCCGTCTGTCATTGCTTATTTCTGCCTGCGTTTCGTTCTTTGGGATGCTCTCTATTTATCCTTGTGTTTTCTCCTGGTCTCCTCTATCTACGTTCTTACTGCACTGCACTGTCATTGGCTCTGTGTAGTGCTGGCCTGTCCAATGAGAACAGTTTTACTATTGATTGTTCCTGCATTGTAAAGCATTCTAAATTCCGTGAGAGAAAGAAGCAGGGACATGAAGTAGATGGGGAAAGAGACCTATTTTCTGTCGCTGGATTAGGTGCACTGTGTTAGTTTTATTGGCAACATCCTGTCAGATATTAAGAGATATTTACCTCACTTTGAACCCTTACCTTCGGCTTGGTTGTTGGACGGGCAGTTAACACTGTGTTCAGATTGCATTAGCCACTGTTAATGCCCTGAGCAGACTGCAATAATTCTTAATTATTTGCAGGGTTGGACTAGCCTTTAAGGCAATCAGGCAGTGCTCGATGGCAGGGAGGGCTCCACCACGTGGCGTCGGAGCGTTGCCCTACTGCTTTCTGGCAGTGTGAGAAGCAGAAACGTAAAATGGTATAAATATAATTTTACGTTTGTTTCTCACACTGCGAGAAAGCAGAAGAAGGGTATGCCTGGTTGGGGGTGGGCGGGTCAGGAGGAGTGGCTTGCCCAATGTTATGGGTGCTGACTGTTTGGTCGGCCCCAGGGACAACCAAACCAGTCATAGCACTCTCCATTTTCTCCATGTTCGCTGCTGCGCAGCCTGCATGGAGAAAATGGCCTCCCCATAGACGTCTGTAAAGACGGCATCCTAGCCAATCGCAACGCTGCCATTGCACCATTGTGATTGGCTTAGGGGAGGCTAGGGAGGCTGCCTGCTTCTTCTTCCTGTGAGCAGAGAGAGAGCAGGAGACGTAATGAGGGATTCCGGGACCGGAGGCAAAGGTAATTTTTATAAAATTAACCCCCTCACACCCACCCCGAATGACCCCCCGCCTCCCACCCACGAGTCATGCCGGCAGCGAATGCTCAATGGGCCAGCCTGACAATGTTAGACCTGTCTGACTTTTTGCGTAGTCCCTCCAATTCATTATTTATTTTGTCCCCTTTTTGCCCCTCATACCTTTATTAATTTTTGTGTCCACTAGTTTTTTTCAAGGTGTTGGTCAAGGGGATAGGTGTTCTTTCACCCTCATAATTTTTCACCTCAGGCCTAGAGGCCTTTTCTGACAGGAATATAGTTGGAGTCACAAAATGGTGGCTACCAACTGTCCCAACTGATAAACCTAGAACCTGTCCCATAGAGTAGAATAGGGCATTCCAGAACCTTCTGGTCCCTTCTGGACCCCTGAGGGTCAGCCTATAAAAGGCGGAATGCTGGACAGCCATTTTGTCTTACTGGAGAGAGTCAGCTGGAGGACAGGCTGTAGCTGAAGGTGGGGGTAGGATAGTCAGAGGGTTGTCCTATTGATTCACCACCCTTCCTCCCTTGGGTTATTTGTCCTGACCCTGCTGCTTTGGATGGCTAGAGACCCTGGGCGCCTGACCAACCCCTAGTCTAGAAATACAGGGGTGTGAAAAGGAGAAGGAGACTGCAGCGCTGCGGAGCGCAGTCCTCTGCCCAGTTGGAGAGACTTTGAAAGAGTGCCCCTTTATCACCAGCCTCTACCCAACACCAGGGGTTAAAAAGTCCCTGAAAAGGGTAGAGAATAGGAGCCTACATGTGAGGAGAACTAGTTTTATCCCCCATCTCCTTGAGTGGTAAAGCAGGCTAGTGCCTTGAGACCCTGTGGGTCCTTACCAGACACGCAGTCGGCAGATCGCCAGTTTCCCTCGTGAGTCAGAGGAAGGAGAGGGGGCCGGATATCCAGTGAGCAGTGCCGGTTTCTAGAGGCAGCGCTGATTTCGCCGTGTGCAGGACCCCGGGGGCACCGGCCGCGTTGTTGTGGTGGTGCCACTGATCTAAAGAGAGGGGGCTGGCTGAAGGAAGTCGGGCACTATCGCGCATGCCCCAGGTGGATCCACTTCTCTTTACCAGGAGGGGTCTTGGAGTGAGCAGGCCCGTGGGGAAGTCACTGTCAGCGGTAGCGTGGCCGAGGCAGACTCCGGACTGGTGCCGCTAGTCTCCCGCGCATGCGCGGAAACACCACTGCTGCCAGAGAGACGACGTGGTCAAGCTGAGGAGAGATTGGTGAGAAAGTAGGCGGGAAGCGAGCACCGGCGCTTCCCCTCTCGTGAAACCCCCCCTTTCCTCTGCTAACGCTCTAACAAGGAGGAGCGGTGCCGAGCAGGGGAGGAGGGACAGCAACGAGCGCAAGAGGAGGTTATTTACCTCCCTCACTGTGGGACAGAGATACTGGCCTCAGGAGCCCCACGCATTGTGACCAAGTAAGGAGGTTATGAGAAGGGGGAAGTTGGAGGCCAGTGAGTCAACTACAAGGGAACCAGACTGCCGAGTGGCAAAACAAGGGATGAGCTAAGACTGGGGAATGATACCAAGCCTCTTTTAAGGAACTTCTAAGAATCCACTTTCCCCACAGGAGGTTTCCCCTCGGTGAACAAAATATCTTAAACCAATCTCTCCCCCTTACTGTGGCCAGAACTGGTGAGGAGCCTATATAGGGCCATTTAAGTGAAGTATAGAAACTGCTTCTTTTGGGAGCTACTGTACTGTGATGTGATCTATTAAAGCCAAATATAGTGACTATTCTGACAATTTTGAGGAAGTTACAAATCCTATGACTGTATGAAAAGTGTAGTAAATTGGAAAACTGTTTAATGTAAAGAATTGGCAACTTTTAGAGTGTTTCTATTTTCATGACAAACTGTAACGTGTTAAACTGAAATTTCAAAAGACAAAAGAGCAAAATCTATTTTTATAAACAAGCTCATATTTTTCCAACATTGGTGTAGCGTCCTTTTTGAGTGTTATTGCGTTGATTTACTGCTGGGTGGTTTGCAACCTTCACACATGTGCCTCTAGTGAATGTGTCTTACCCTAGGCCAGGCTACCCTAGGTGACCTGGCATCCCAGGTTCCAACAGACAAGAAATAGTGTGGCCCGTCTTTTGGCTGTTCGTGGGCCTTGTTTATGGACTTCTGGACTGGTTTTAAATATTGATTATTATTAGAACACTGGAATGTTGAGAGCTCCATTGAAGACAATGGAGTGCTCCGGGCTTCCAATATAGCCTTAGAGCCCGACTTATCAGCCTCCACCCGCCATTAAAGACTCGCTCCAGCGTTGAAGGCCAGAGCCGAAGGTGAGGGCCTTTAACAATGGAACTGACCTTTAATGGCCAGTAGATCCCACTAGGAGGACTCTAAGGCTATTAGAACATTCTACACCTAGAGGGCAAAATGTTCTAATGACTAAAAATAATGGCCTCTCTGAGCCCAAGGGGGTTTAAATCCCCTCAGGCTTGAGAGGCTGTTGTTCACAGCAACAGCTGTGAACAAAAACATCACTGGAATGTTGCTCTGTAGGCTTCTACCGGCCCGTAGAAGCCCAGAGCACTCCATTGTATTCAATGGAGCGCTGCACATTCCAATGTTCTAATGGCTGGTAGTAGCCTGGAGAGCAACATTCCAATGCTTTTTTTTTTTTCACGTCTGTTGCTGTGAACAAAGGTCTCTCACAGCAGGGGGGAGATTTAAACACCATCAGACTCCGAGAGGCCTTAGTTTTTACAAAGTTGTTCTAATATCCTTAGAGCAATCCATAGCAGGCTCTACCGGCCATTAAAGGCCTGCCCCCTTGTTAAGGCTAAGACCTATAACTCTGGAGCGGTCCATTAATGGCTGGTAGAGCCCGCTACTTCGGGCTCTAAGACTATAGTATAACATTCTGCACAGCAACAGTACGCT
Organism: Lissotriton vulgaris; assembly: GCF_964263255.1. NCBI lineage: Eukaryota > Metazoa > Chordata > Amphibia > Caudata > Salamandridae > Lissotriton > Lissotriton vulgaris. The sequence continues at coordinate 758,004,077 of NC_141695.1, read as the reverse complement.
TTGGTGCCATGATTGAAGGGACTTTTTGGACAAATTGGAGAGCACGTTTTCCTCTCGTTTTTGGCCATGGGAACTTTAGGTGGCCACTTTTGGTGAGGAGGGATTTACTCACAAAGAAATAGCGAACTGAACATGGGCTGGCATCTCCTGTATTTATATACAGAGGAACCGTGCGTTACTGACCTTTTTGAAACAATTTGAGTATAATTGACTCTCTTGCAGAAGGATGTTCTCAAGTGTGTTTGGTTTCTAAACTGTTTTTCGAAGGATAAAACTTTTCTTATATTCTTATATAAACTGCTTTTAGTAGCATGTAACTGTTCTATATAAACGGCTCTAATGCAGTTGTGAAACTGTTCTTAAGGGAAACTTCATGCTAAACTGTCCTAAAGAAAACGGCTAATTAAAGATTGAAATTGTTCTATAAAGCGCTCTGAGGTCCATTGGATCTAGTTCATGCTCAATGAAATTGCAATATAAACAAACATTATTATTTCATTTTACTTGAGACTTCAGTAAAGAGTTGACCAGCCAAAAGGCAGTTCTGTTTTGCATAAAAATACGAGATGGAGGTTTCAAGGCTATTCCCTCTGGACAGGCATTCTATTAATTGAGTACTGTTTACACAAATGGTAGTTTCCACGCATTGGGCAGGCGAAGGAGTGGCAGAGAGGGCCACAGAGACAAAGTGACGTGTACATAGAGTAAGGGAGACAAGGCGAGTGTATTCTCGGCTCAGGTCTGAGCTCAGAGAATTTGGCTGCATTTGAAGAGGTAGTCTTTGAAAATCTGAGTCTTGAATTGTAGGGAGAAGTGAGAGTGTATATGTTATTAACAGCCTCTTCCAGCATCTGTTCCTCTCACTTCATTTCTAAGGCAGGTATTGAAATCTCATTTTATGGATCATCGCTGCATAAAAAAAGCTATTAGCGCTGCACATCATTCTGGTTCATAATTTTTTAAGATATAATAATAGTGTTTCATGCCTAATGTATTCTTTTTTTTTTTTAAAGACAGCCTGTTGTGGTTTGTTTTAATGTCATATTTAAGTACTGTAACATTTTTCTAATCACGCCAAACATTAGAAAGTAATGCATTTTGAAAAATAATAAAAACAAAAATAGATGCCTGATAAAAAGAATTGTCGCATCTACTAGTTAGACGTCTATAAATTGTTTTCTTTGTCATACACATTCTGCCTTTACAGTAATACAATATTTGTGAATTATAAAATAGTAGTTTAAGTAATAATGGTCATTTAAAAAGCACATATCATTTTATGTAATTGATATAACACTAACTTAAGCAATTGATATTGGGCAAGTGATGTATGGTATTTTGTTATCTATATGCTTTTGACAATTTTGATGTAATTTTTAAATTGCATGGTGGTCTTATTGGTGTCCTGTAAGGGACGTCAGCAGGGCCGGACTGGCAGTTGCGGGCACCGGGCAATCCCCCGGTGCGCCGCAAAGGTGGGGGACAGTTTTGGGCCCCTGGGGGCCGTTTTTATTACACAGCCGTTATCGGCCCTGTAACAAAATCAGCCCAAAACCAGCCCGGCAAAGAGCTCCGTCGCACCCCCAACTTCCCCCACCCGGGGTCGGGGGGGGCGAGCACTTTGCCAGGGCCGGTTGTGGTTCCTAGTCCGTCCCTGCACGTCCGCTTTAGCAGCTGCATCCGTGGCTAATACACATGGCCAGTTTTATTTGACGGCTTCGGTAAACAGCCAAGTCTTTAGCTTCTTCCTAAATTGCATCAGGGAAGGTTGATGATACAGAGTAGGAGGCAGTGAGTTCCACCATTTTGCTGCACAGATGGAAAATGCTCCACCTCCCTATATTGCTTTGTTTGATCTAGGAATGATGACGGTTCGTGAAGAGCTAGACCTAAGATTCCTGCTCGGCATATACCCGGAGAACCGTTCCTGAAAATACTTTGGACCAGTCCGATGAAGGACCTTAAGGACCTGGCACATAGCCTTAAAAACAATCCTTTTTCTCACTTGAAGCCAGTGGAGACACTGCAATGATGGGGATACTAGTGAAAACGTGGGGATTTTCAACAGCAGTCTTGCAGCTGCATTTTGTAAAGACTGTAGTTTCTTTACCACATATTTATGAGCGCCTAAATACAGGACCTTACAGTGATCCAGCTTCGAGGAAATGAGACCTGTTAACACTGTTTTTTGCAAGTCAAAGGGAATAAACAGAAAGATTTTTTTCAAGACCTTCAACACTAAAAAGCCTGAAGAAGTGATTGAATTTATTTGCTCAGAAAAGGATAATTGTGTATCAAAAATGACTCCTAGATTTCTTACTTTCTAGACTGGGACTAGTAATGTGCCTAAGATTGACGGCCACCATAAGTCCTTCCATAAAGTGGTCTTTTTTTAAAAAAAAAGCAGCACCTCAGATTTTTCAGTATTCAGTTGCAGACAATTATTTTGCATCCAAATTGCAACTTGAGACATACAGTTGCAGAAGTTCCTTGCCCTCTTGTTTACGTCTGATGAAATACACTACCATCTGAATGTCATCAGCGCAGGAGAGCACTGCTAAGTCATTGCTGTGATTGAGGTTAATAAGGGGGCTAACATAGATATTCAACAGCGTGGGGCTGAGGTAATACCTAGGGAAGCACCACCGGGTAGGGAGAAAAGTTAGGAACTTGCACCCCCATCTCCACCCATTTCTGATACTCAGAAATGAGCTCAACAAGGTCAATGCTGAGTTTCTGAAGCCTAGCAAATGGAGACGCTTTATGAGAAGTGAATGGTGAACCGTATCAAAAGTGGCAGATAAATCCAATAGAATCAATGGAGCTTTGCCACCCTTGTTAACAACCATTCTAAATTCCTCTGAGGCTGCTACCAAGGCCGATTCAGTGCAATGATTTGCTCTGGAGCCGAACTGTGAATAATCAAACAGCAGGTTAGCATCCAGAAAAGCTAGCATCTCCTCATTCATTGCTTTCTCTGGTATCTTAGCAGGGAAAGGTAGGCGGGATATAGGCCTTTAGCTTTCCACCTTCTTTGGATCCAAGGTGGGTTTTTTCACCAGTGGAAGTGTGGATGCCTCTTTCCATATATTCGGAAATTGCCCTGTGGAGGAGTGTGGCTCAATGGTTAGAGCGGCAGACCCTGATGCAGAGTTCTGGCCCGGGACCAGGGTTCAATTCCCGCCTTGGCGGGTCTTGGGCTCAATTTCCTCGGACCTGACCATTCTCGCCTCGGTGCCTATTCTAATCATGGGCCCCACGCTGCAACTCTTGGCAATAGCTTGCTTAACCTCCACACTGGCCCCAACAGCGCTAGGATGCCTGGCTTCACCCTGGGGGTGTCCAGGAGTGCAGGGCCGTTTCTAGGTGTTTTGCCGCCCTAGGCGAGAATTGAAAAATGCCACCCCCTCCCATTTACTACCATCACTCTCTCCCCTGTCATCCAAGCTAGAAGAATGAATGCATTAGATATTTTATTTGTATTTCCTTTTGCGGCAATTGGATATTAGCGTGACTAGGGTATGGCATCTTGTGAAAGCAAACAAAACGGACCCACAACCTCCGGCTTTGAAACAAAAGAACTGTAATTGGAAAGCAGTGAGCTTCTTACACACCGTACCTGATGCAGTATTTACAGCTACTCACCTGGCTTCTTCCTTAGACTTTCCATAGACTTTGTAATGAAATCAAATGGGATTTGAAATGTGCTTAAAATTCTACGTTAAAATAAAAATATTAAAAAAAATAGTAAAGCCAAGATTAAGGCAAATTGTGGGATTCCTAACTGTCTGCTAAATGGTACATGTGAATAACATTTTGTGTGTGGAATTCTCACTTGTGGGCCAGCTGTGACTGGGGCGGTGTGGCAGGAAGGCTACAGCAGAGAACCCCCTCAGCAGGCAGGTTCCTCCTGGCTGCTCTGCTGAATAAGGAAGGGCTCAATGAAAAGAGAGCTGGTGCAACCAGAAGTAAATCAAAACTACTCATAGTGATTGTGTGTGCACGTGGGTGTGTGTGTGGGCTTCAGTGTCTGGAAGAGAGTTTATCTATGTGTGGGGGTTTGCACGCATGTTTGTGGGTGTGTCTGCGTGAATGTGTGCTTAGGTGTCTACCGAGAGGTTGTGTGATTTGCTTAGGTGACTCTCTGGGGAGTCGTGTGTCTTTGGATATCTATGGGGAGTTTGAATGCGTGTGTTTAGATAGGGAGATCATTTGTGTGTGTTTGTGTGTCTATATAGAGGGCTTGTGTATGTGTGCCTGAGTTTCTATATAGCGAGATAATGTGTGTAAGTATACTTGTATGTGTGGAAGGCTGCTTACGTGCATATGTGGGCGAGGGTTGTGGGTACGGGACATTTGTGTGAGAAGGGATGTGTGTATGTGTTGCAGACAGTATGTTTGTGTAGGATTGCTCGCATGTACAATGTGATGCTTCTGTGTTTGTGTGTGTGGTTCGTGTGTGTGAAGTCTGTTAGGGGTTTATGGTGAAAGAAATACCTTTTTAAAAGATGCCATCGTGGGAGGTATTGCTCGAGGTTGAAGTGGGCAGTTCTCCTTCCAAAAAGAGCTTCAGCGAAAACACTTTAAAATAAACTATTTTTAATGTAAACTAAATCGGCGGTACCTGCATATATATGAACCCAAAAGTGGGCTAAATGTGCAGATCTTACATGCTGTGCGGCGCGAGGGGCTTTGTTCCTGTGCCGAAAAAAGCACACCTTGCCATCCTAGAATGACGAGTCCGTCAGAAGCCTGATATTCTGGACTAAATAGAGGGAAAGACCCCTCACCACCCCCTTCCCCCCTAACAGCCCCATGCAGCTCGTCTGGATATTTGGCACAGGGCATACATACATTGCAGCAAGAACTGACACAAAATAGTTCTCATAGGAAATTTGCCTCCCGGGGAGAGGAAATAAGGGTGGGACTGTTGGCTTACTTTGTGAGGAAATTTGTGTAGCGCTGCACTGTGAATAGAATCAGATCTGGGCGCTGAACGAAAGGGTTTGGAATTTTTTTACATCACCACGTGGGACCATGGGTGTTTCGAAGAAGTTGACGGCTGGAAAAGATAACAATCAAGCAGGACAGTCGGGAACAGAACCAAGGAAGATATGCTTTCTAGACCCAAACTAGTTACGAGGGCAAAACCCCCTCCTTGGGCATAAATCAGGCTGTTTATCGCTCTGTGTGTTGAGGCTTGAAATCACTTTATTTTAGATTCTATCCAATATACTTCCAGTTCTTAAAAGTTATTTTATGTGAAAATGGCTGTGTTAGAAGCAGATGACTGTCACGTGTACCTTCTTCGTTGATTTTCATGGGGTACTGTACAACCACTGTGCACTTCAATGTGTGGGCACAATCATTCTGCTTGTTGTTTTTTCAATATCTGTTATTTTGAGCTGTGGCGTTTGTTTAGGGTATGTGCATGACTTTTTAAGCCGTGTAGCGTTTTCGTAATTTCTGTGCGCCTTTATCAGTTATGGGGTAGCCAGTGGCTGGAATCTAAATGGTTTGGGGTCGTTGTGTTTGGTTGGCACATTAATTTTCACCTTCTTAATGTATTATTCTATAACTGGTTATTTTTTCTTCTTTCCCTGATTTCGGTCAGTTTTTGGCTTTATTATAGATAATGTTCACTTTTACTACCAACTGTTGCTGTTGGTTTTACTTACTCCCAGAGTTACTTTTCATTGACAGATATTTTAGGCCGGGCCATTACTCAAATATTTGAATACATTACTCAAAAGCATGCATGCAAAGGTGAAGTTTCCACAAAGGGCTCACCTGCAGCTTCATCCTTCGGAGGTCCTGCAACTCCGACCTCAGTACCCAAGGCTTACTCTTCCCCATGGTCAACGTTGCACACAAGGATAACAGTTTACATATTGCATATAAAACTGAATTCTGTTCCCCGCCTAAATGACAGGTTTTCCTATTCCTCAATTCACTGGTGCGTCGGCTTTCAGCATAAGAAGAATGAAAATCCGAGTTGACCCTGCCTATGCTTGTAGACCTGATCTACAAACGAATCCTAAATCGCCGTAGCAGACGCCCGATTTACTGAGCTAACTTACTGATTACACACTAGCTCCTTTTTCCTGTGAGAATTTTGCCCATATCAAAACAGGACTGTTTCAGTGTTTTATTTGTGCCTTTTAAAAAGTTCGTATGTTTCTATGCGTGTTTTATGACTTTCATTCTATAGTATTTCATGTTCAACTGCATACATGAAACGTTACCGGTCACTGCAAAGCGTGTGTCTGACTGGTGTTGCCTCTAAGCGCTAGGAAAGTATCGATCACAACAGTGGCTTTAGGAAAATGGAGGGCACCCCTGCAGAATGTGACCCCGCCTGTGACGTGCAGCCCCTACCTGTGACGCTGAACGTGAAGTCACGTCACGATATTGAATTGTAGAAGACGCGCCGCTACCCAAAGCGCTTTCGAGGTTGAAAGCTGTTCAGGGATTCCCAAACACATGTTTTCTGCCGCCCCCCACCCTTTTGCCGCCCTAGGCGACCGCCTAGTCTGGCCTAATGGTAGAAACGGCCCTGCAGGAGTGGACACTTCACAGGGAAAGCCAGGAAGGGTTCCACAGCGGTATGAGTAATAGCGACAGGAATCCGCTTGGTGACAGTGCGCTCTACAAATACCTTAACATTTACATTTACATTTATTTCATTCAATAGTTCCACAAGCAGACCGGCGACTGAACTAGCTATCTGATTAAGAACCTGAGGTGGGGAAGGATCCGATGAATACCCAGCTTTGTTGAGATTAATGAGACCGATCATTTTTTTCCTTGGTGATGAGAAAAACTTCCAAATTGTGTATCAACTAGGGGGCTAGAGGTTTGCTGTAAGTCCAATTCCTTAGCATAGATTGAAGCGTCACCTGTACTTAACATATTTGGAGGAGGTGAGAAAATTTGAAAGATGAAGATGACTGACCCTAATCCCCTCTACGTATGCAGTTTTTATTTATACTTTGTTTTATTACACCAGGCTGGAAACCGCTAATGCTGTCTTTAGGCCCATCACCGGCTTCTATTCCTTCCTTGATTCTCAAGCAATAAGCTTGATTTCATTTGTTCTAACAAAAGAAGACAGGCAACAAATGTGGGTCCCATGCTCCACTGCCTGCCAAAGCACTGTCCTCTGCAACTGATGCAGTCCCTGGTTATGCTTGTGCCCCAGTGCCCTTCAGGTGTGGAGGAGCCCTCCTCATTCACAGTAGTCAACTAAACCAAAATATTGTCTATCCTAAAATCCATCAAGCCCACCATATTTTACTAAACCCAGATGTGTGCTCACATTTTAAAATAGGTCCCAGTCCTCAAGTTATCTGAGACCTTTATTTTACTGACAGACAGCCTGCCTGCGCTCTCAAAAATCTAAATATTCTGTTCTTCAAAAACTCTCTTTGGAGCCAAGGATGTTGAATAATTATCCACCAAGCAGTAATTTGACGAGAGTCCTAGTCCTATGAAATGTATGGTCCAGCAGCTCTTTCTTCACCTGGACATGCCTGATCTCCTGGGAACGTTCGGTCGCTCATTCGGACTTGTGTCTGGCCATGGGACATGCTGATGGCAATGTCAGTCTGGATTGTTTGTTGGAACCTGTGGATCTTTCGGTCAGACCAGGACAGAAAATATGCCTTGCTTCAATATTGTGGGCCAGCCAGCAGTGCCTGAGGTTATACAAGTAACTTGCATGTCTTGAGGGTGGGATATCACAAGACTTCCCTAGTGCCCTGCAGTATTTAGACTCTTTGTTTTGTTTCTCTATCTTGGTCTCAGGTGTAGTTAAAGGACATTATGACGATACACTTACTGACTTGCACATTTTTTGGTTGTTTGCAAGATTTTGTTAAGTTACAGATTTATGCTCTTCACTAAATTTGCAATGTTTCTTGGTTTAACTTCACCTTAACCCATGCTAATGTTTTCTACACATTGCAGGATTATTTCCACCAAATTTAGCAAGATAATATGCAAACTAATGAAACCCACCCTAGATGAAAATGTATGCTGACCCTTTCTGTATGTTCACCCTTTTCCGAGTTTCTTTCTAAGCACAGTGACCTATGTAGTTGTGTTTTCTGCAGGTTTTAATTTTGTGTTATAAATTGTCATCAAACATCTAATTTTCATTCAAATGTAGAGTAAAAAAGTTGTAGCCTTGAGTTGTTTTCCACACAGTTTAGCAAAGGTTGCAAAAAAACCTTCACACCACCTCACATATAGCGAAGGCTTGCAGGCCACTGAAACATTGGCTGCCCCTTGCGATGGGCCTGATGAAGTTCAACCACAAGTGAGCAGATTGCCAATCTCTCCCATTCTACTAAAGATTCAAACACAAGCTTTTGTGTTCGACTCATAAGTGCATCTCTAATAAACCGCTCTCTAATGCTTTGTAGCATCAACGTTCCAGCTGCAGTCCAAAGGAGTGTGTCCATACTATACGCTTTGCAGACTCTTTGTCCAATGGTGTTTTTCAAAAAAGACAAATATCCTCTGATTCGTAAAATCCTCGATATCCCACCTTCTTCATATTCCCTGAGCCTTCAGTTACACCTCTTTCACACGGTCGCTGAGCAGCGCCAAGATTGTTGCCGTCCCGTGGCGCACTATGCAAGATAAAACACATGCATTGGCTCTGAATTGTGATTAGAAATGTTCACATCTGAGCAGGTAGAATGTAGACGGCATGTATGCACCCACTGCCAGGGAACAGGCATGCTTGAAGCCCACACACCTCCAGGGGGCTTTAATGGGTTACGCAGGTTAAGGCATTGACAGCTTAGGGAGAGATTCCTCATGGACAGAACTCATGTTTTCTAGTGGTAACGTATTACTCTTCCTTCCTTAACTCTGAGATGCTCGCATTTTTGGTCGATGGGGTCACAGTGTCGTGAAACCAATTTACCAGTCCAGGGCTTTCATCATTTCACAGCAGCACGGACATGGAGAGCAGTATTGTCTGCATCTGAAAATAAAATAGTGTTTGGTTGCTCATCCCACAAGCACGCACTGGTTCGACACATATATGCAATGGGCTAACGGTCATTCTAATATGCAGAATAAAACAGTACATTATTAAATATGAGCATAATTAAGAGGTTTAAGAGATAGATTGTGGATAATGCCACTGATATTAGAGGATAAACAGTTAAAACTGGTGAAATGCTCCATCCACGGTTTGATTAATGAAGCTGGCATCTGGGAGCTATCCCTCCTGGGCACTGGTAGAGCCAAAATGGAGGGCAGCAGGGGGTGATGTGTGTGTAAGAGAGAGAGAGAGAGAGAGAGAGAGAGAGAGAGAGATCCTTCCACATTCCAGCTGGTGACGTCACATGGGGCTGGAGGGTCTAACACAGCTTCAGGACTGTTAGACTTTCAACCAGTCCTGCTCTGTATGCATCTGTGTTTTGTAGAGTACCACAAGGTGGGCTAGAAGTGGGGAGCACAGCAAATGCATGTACTCTACATATTATCAGCAGACGTAGGCTTTACCCAGGGGGCACCCTGGGCAAAACCAAACGTGGCACCTTCTCCCCCTTGTCCTTTTTATTTGCCTATGTATTGGACATTTTAAAGGAGTAGGAGGAAGGTGATGGAGCCAAGATTAAAGAGTGACTGGAAAAGAAAATAACAAACAAACGCAGGCGGGGTATCAGCAGCCTTCAGAAATAGTGTTTAAACACACTCTCCTTTGGATCTCATTCCTAGAGAGACTGCCGCAGGGAGCTCTCGCCTCCACCCCTCGGGAGCTGGTCACTGGGCCCGGGCTCTGTTCGCACATGCTTAATGCCGGCCTTAATCATCAACGGCCCACCCTCTGACTGAGCACACAACACTGTACATATGAGACCTACACCGCTGTGCAACATTCAAGCCGGGAAATAACTCAGTCCACCCTCTTTAGCATACTGACAATCGCCATGTTGAATTTTACTGATAAGATCAAAAGTCACCAGTGCGATCTGAGCAAGATAGAGATTGGGCGCTTAAAACAAGGAACTTCTCAGCATCTTTCCTGCGGTGGTTGGGAGGCTGGGAGTCTCTTATTCAGACAAAAGAGAATATATGTCTACAATGCATTTGCTAAGGATGCCAAAGTGCTATTGGCCAGCAAGCAGTATTCTAAAAGACTGATACAGGCATGGACTGGAGTCAGAGGTAAGTGACCTACTGCCCGAGTCTGGTTGGAGGCTGTGACTAGGCCCAACGGATGTGCGGACCAGACACAAAGAGCACCTAGACACGGGTGGAGCGCTAGAAATGTGAGAAGCAAAGACCACATCTTGTACAATTATAGGGAAACGGCCATCACAGTTGTCAGTCTGTCCTTCCTGTTGTGAGGTCGACCACAGCTTCTATTCGCTTGTCCCTCGTGGCCACCCAAATTTCACTGTAGAGTATAGGTAAGCGCGGCACGGCGCGGAGTGAGCGCAAGCAAATTAGGCTTTAATGAGAGATTAATAATGCAGCTGTGCTAACAACTGATGATAATGGCGAAGTCATTAGAAAAAGATTCTTTGCATGTTTTTAATTACAGCAATTAACCCAAGTCAGGAGAATGAGCTTTTTTATTTTGATTGTGTAAACCAGAGGGGACTAGCAGCAGCGGAGCGTTTCAAGGCACACTATTGTCTCGGGTGTCAAGGTTGGAGACCGCCATGGGTTGGGATGGGTCAAACAAGAAGACTCCCATTATGCGTTTCCCGTTGGGTGGGCGCTTCCTGGGCTTCTTGAGGGGTGGAAGGAAGCATGTGATTACCAGGCTCCCCTAATGAACTTCCTAGGAGGATGAAAGTGCATCAAGGGATTCATCACTAGGAGAGGGCGAGCTGAAACAAACGTAATTCTGTCGGTAAGATAGCTCAGTGGACTGAGCACTTGCTGCACAGGCCTATGTCTAACCTATATGAAGACCCATTGTAACAAGTGTCGGGAACAATCTGTTCAGTCTGGCAATGGGCAGCTTTTCATCTCAGTGGACTGCAATGAATAGCAAAACTCCTGGTCCAGTCAAACATCCCTGAATGGATCAAACAGTTTTTATTGTTGTTATTAACCAATTCAGACTATTGCTAAACAAAGCACTGGGCATACTTCACCAACAGATTCCAAAGCACAAAAATGTAAAACTTCTCCATCTTCGCCCCAGTTCCTTGAGGTGACCTTGAGGCTGCATCCTTGCCCCTCTGCTCCTTTTTGGGTTGAATAGCTGATTGACATTTTGCGCCAACTTAGGATCTCCTTTCGCCCACAAGCATCTGACACCCAGGTATATTTGAGGGAAAACACCATAAGTAGCTGGCACACTCCGTTACTTGACTCACAGGGATAGTATCATGGGTGGCAAAAGCTGAGGTCCTCCTCCTGTCACCCAATCACAAAGTTGCTTCATACTAAAGGATCAACAAACTGGAATCTATAGGGCTCTCTCTGATAACTGTCACCACTGCAGAATCTCTTTGCTTCACCCTGGGCAGAATACGTGACTTTGATTCCCTTGTCCAGGCAATGGCTGCTAACCAAAATTAGGCAACTCCTTCCAAGTGCCGACCAAAAGCATGGTGCATGGTCAAGGCACCAAAAAGATACAATACTCTCATTCTGGTCTGCCCACAATACGCGTGGGACCACTGAAAGTTGCATTACACTCTGCTGCTCTGGAAGACGTTCTCTCCTGGCATCTCCCAAATGGGTATCTCTAGAATCACGAGTCCCTTGCAATCTACCCTGTACCACTAACAAAGAATCACGCTTGACCAACCCAACCACCTCCCACAAAACCACTACTCTCTATTAGAGTTAGGGCTATGTAGCCATGAGTAGGACAAGTGAGTCGAGATAGTTTAGAGAAATTTGTCAGTGAGTTTTATGTAAAAAAAGCACTTGAGCTGGTTGCAGAGAGAATGGTGTTTCAGTGATGGGATGCTTTTTATACTTTTTCACGGTACATTAGGAATCCAGGACCTTCATGGTGATCCAATTAAAATCTTGAGCAGTGTTGTCTGCACTCCTCGCGCAAAACAAGCATTCAGACAAATATTAATTCTATTTTTACCCGTACAGCTCTGCTCAAAGGGTCTGGTGGGTGACTTCCGTCTGGAATATCTCATCATCTTAAGTGTTTCCAAAGAGCTGTCATCAGAATTTCTTACCATAGCAATACCACTTCCTTCAACTAAGTATATTCACCTGGTGCCAATAGATCCCTCTCATGTCACCACAGTCAGTGCCACATTCCTTTTGCCACCACTGCCCAATGACGTCTCTTGCCGCCACGATCTCTCCTTGGTACCACAGCCATATAGGACTGATCACCCAGCTCTCTGGGGATTCTGGGGCTGTAGCTTTCATCTTGGAAGTTTCTTCTTCAGAAGACACAGGCCTGCTGTCCTTTGCCTCTTCAGGCAATGTTGATCCTTCCCCTGTCGGTCTCCATTTCACTTTTTATCACCTCCATCTCCTCGCCACCTTCATCTCATCCCCTCCAACTTGTCCTGCACCTTCCTCTCCAACCCCCCTCCAGCATTTCTCTATCTATTTCTGCAGCCAAATGATCACAGCCAAACACCCTTTTCCATTACTCCCCGCTACGCCTAGTCCCCCACACCGATCCTTTAATTCCTGACTGCTTCAGATTTCCAGTGGAAGCTCAGCTCCCATCCAAAAGTTGCTCTCTTTGGTGAAGTGTCTTTCACTTCCTGTATATCCATCGTCGTTGGAAGCACTTCTGGGTATACACAGCCGGGCTCACATGGTAACATCTATTTACAGAATTGCCAGCAAGAGTGAGTGTGACCCGCTCGATGCCCAGGAAAAACCGGTGCCCTAAGAAGCAGATTTCTTTTGTGTATTAGGGTCCAACGTTTCAGACAGAAAACCCCTTGAAATCAATTCTTCTTAGGCAATGTGCCAAAAATCTGTAATGCTCTCTCATTAAGCTTGTTCTACTGCGTACAATGTTCAAAAAAGTTGTAAAAGGCAATCTCTAAACAAACTTGCTAACTCTAATTACTGCCGCCTCTTGGCTTCAACACAGGGCTTCTGTCTACCAAATCACCCCTCTGATAAAAGTATCTACGCTATGTTTTTACTATTATCCTGATTCAGGTTTTTGATCACTCATGGATATCACCTTTATCCTTAATTGTTTTGATAATTATTATTTGTATCTCTTTGGAGCTGATTGCTATTGTTTTTATTTTATTATTTTTATTTTTGCTGTTTTTTGGGTTCAAAAATTAACCAGAATATTGCATTTTACAATACTTTAATTTGTTTATTTCCTTTAAGAAACTATGTCAAATTGTACCTCCGCATGACTACACCAATTATATCCTACAATTTGTAAAGAGCTCTGACACCTTTTCACGTGGGTCTGGTTCTCACTATATACATATAAAAGTTAACATAAACCAATCTTCACTAATAACACACCAGCATAACACCAATTGTTGAAAATCAGAGAACCAAATGGGAAGTGTGCAGAGACTTCAGAGGTTTCATGCAAATGGAAGAAGTGTGATATGTAAATGCTGACAACACTTCTATGTGTCGCAAGTTTCAATCTGATTCCTCACAGTGGTGCTGGAACAATTTTCTAACTGGGGTGCCGGCTAGGGGCATCCGGTTCCTAAAATTATATGGATTCTAAAACTCCTGGTGTTAATGTGCAAGGAAGGGTGATAAATGAATACAAGAAAATTAGTGAGGAATGTGTATTTGTTGGAGGGAAGGAAATTAACAATATGGTAATCTGAGAATTTTTTTGCAAAAATGTGGTTCAATGTTGCACTATTATGCAATATTCTTAAATATCTATGTAAATTGTTTACATTTTATTCAAAGAGCGTAATTTGAAAGAGAACTCATAGTGGTTTTAGCCATACCTGTACACATGGGTAAGATAGATGTGCCTTGATTTCTTTAATCACCCTACTTTCAAACTCGCCTTCGACAATTAAAAGGCAAAATTAGCTATATTTGTTAACTTTAAAAAGGCGCTAATTTTTTTTACACTAGCGCCTTTCACGTGCTTCATTCTATAATCCTTCACATGACCCGATCGAAACAGTGACAACATTTTATTAGCAAATAACATCTCCTTGAAACCATTTAATGTAAACTCGGATATAACGGACAAGCAAATGTGCAGCAGTTTGATAAAAGCACTTTTCTAGACATGCCTTAATTAACATGCCCCTTCACTGTTTACGATGCCCTTTCACTGCCTTTGAAGAAACAGCTAATGCTGCTGTGAAAGGAAAACTGATTGAAAGTCATCAAGCTCTGAGCTGCCTTCTTATTTGTGGGGGGTCTAAAGCACCTGCTGCACCTCTAGTTCAGGCGCCTCTGAGTCCTGGGGCCCAACTCTTAAGACTCTTTCTACCCCCTCTGCCTTCAACAAGGTTTTCTTGTGCACTGCCAAGTTCCCCCTCTTCCTTTCCCTCTCGCCCTGCAGCTATCCTGCTTCTGTGCCACAGTCCCACATCTTCCTCCTCTCCCACCACCAGTAGCGCTGCCCCCTCCTTTCCTCTCCACAAATACACTTGGGTTTCTGTGGATGGGTTCCTAGGGACTATGCCTGCTTGCGGCTCACCAGCAGGAAGCCCAACCATGCACAAGGGAGCAGCTGCTCTGCTTGTGCTCCTCCAGACGTTTGGCAACTATCTCTTCTCAAACACCAGGAGAGGATGGACGGAGCGCTGAAGCATTTCATCCATTCACCCCCAGTCATGAGATCTGGTTTAATCCATTGTTCTTTAGGTCACTTCGCCATCCCAGTTTGGACCCAGCCATGTGCAAATCAGTCTTGTCCCTGCTTCTCATGGGAACAGTCCAGCCCAAACTGCCAGGCAAGGTCCTCCCTGGATCGGAAACAGGAATCCTGGGACCGGTTTCGGGGCTTCACCCCTCATCAGCTAGGCTAGCTTGAATCCAGTGGCACAGCGAGAAAAGGGGCATACCCTCGGCCCCTTAGGGCGAACAAATCAAACACAACAAAATGATGGACTTAACCAAGATCTTCTGACTGGGAGTGAGTGTCTGAATAGTGTCGGCATCCGTCCATCATCTTGTTGTGTGAACTATCTCTTCTCCTCACATCCAGTTTCATGGCATGGGCTTCCAGCCTGCTGCCCAGTCCAGCGCTCATTGTCCCCAGGGCGTCCTTGATTCCATGGGTGACACCATCGGTGGTTGAGCTAGAGGTCGACCTCAGAGTGCAGAAAGTGGAATATTTGGCTACTGAATATGCTGTAATGGCCGTGGTGAGGGTGTGATCCAGAACAGAGCGTGGGGAATTCTGAATGGTTTCATTAAACGGATTAATTGTTTTTTGAAGTAGGCATTCCTGGTGTTTCTCAGTGGTTTGAGGTGAATATCGAAAAAGGCCTTTAATGACCACCTCTTGCATTGCCAAATGAATTAGTCCTACGCAGAACACCTTGACTTGCTAAAGTCACAGCTAATCATTTACAAAATAATCTACACCTAGCTATAATGAGATAACCGAAGGGTCTCTTGACTAAGCTTTTGTCCTAATAAACAGTGAGCGACACCCTTTTTTTAATTTATGTATTTTCACTTGCACAATACATGTAATTAGGCCAGATGCATTTCGTGTGGAAAATGCACAGAAAGAATGCAAAATGAAACCACACTTTTTTCGTCCCATGGTACAGCAACTAGGACAAAAAAAATATTATATCTGCCTTTGTAAGCTACACAAGTTGCGTGGAACTGGATTCTTTCCCGGAAATGCAAATGAGTGGAAAAGACCGAATTCAGGTGGAAAATTCTACCGAGGCCCATCCATAGCTTCACACAGTGGAAGAACCGCGATGTTATGAAGCACTAAGTTTACTCTTCTGACGCCTGTAGGTAACGCGTGCTGTGGGACATTTTTTCTGTGTAATTCGTCAGAATCCCTCTGTTCATGTTTTTATCTTTAATCATGCCTCTTCTTTTTATATTACTGACACCAAAGGGTTTTCATACGCATTACATATTTATTATTATGAATCTCTAAATCTGAATGGATATAATGGAGAAATAGATCAGGTGAAAACCACCAGCTCTGTTCATATCTACTACTAAATCACTGGAAAAAAACAGTCCTCGCCAGCATACGAGACCGAAGCACAGGGAGCATTAAAAGGAGACATTTCTTTCTCTGAAAGCTTTAAAAATGAAAACCGGTGTGAATGCTAGACTTAGAGTTGAAAGCTCCTTTTCAAAATAAGTTCATCCATTCTCTACCCCCGTGGCATTTTCAAAAAGTCAGCATTTCAAAGCTATGTTCGGCTGACTAGATGTTTTATATTTTATGGCTGAGTATTTCAACTCACTCTGTGCCGGCTTTCTCAGTACAAAATTGCTAAAATGGGCTGGGGTCCTTAGAGTGAAAGGAGGGCAGAATGTTGATGAGTAAGAGCATGTGCAGGGCAGACACACACACACACACACACACACAAACACACCAGGAGCTCCAGGGACTGCACCCGAGGGATAGCTCAATGGGTTTAGGTCACATTGTTAAGGTGATAACCTTAAGGTTTAAAGTTTGAATCTCAAACAGGGTGACTTACCCATTCAGCCATAACATATCTAAGGTAAGAGAACTATTGAGATCAGCGATAGTAACAATTGGTAGTTAATCATAACGAGCCAGTTTAGCTTCTAGTTGCACTAGGTACACGATTCATTTTTAAATTCTTTTTTAATGGTACACCTTTTTCTATTGCAAATAACTTTTCATGGCCTACTGCCTTTCCTTAAACCTTAGTCATGGAAAATGTTGTCTGCGGGGTATCCGCTTTCCCAGTGTGTGGACTCTATGGGTGGTAGAGTTTGCAACCTTCTGCAAAAACGTGTATGTATCATGGATAGGCCTTGTGTTACACTGATTGCATGTTCGTGTGTGTCTCATTGTCCCAATAAGCCTGTCCATGTTTCTCTGACCCTGTGCGTGCCCCTCTGTTGGCTCATTCTCATTTCTAGTGTCAGTGCCGCAGCCTAAACAGACCCTCCAGCACTTAGCGATTTCGCAAAATACTCGTGAAATCAGCTGACTAGCACGATGACCGCAATATTTATCTTTTTGGCCGCAAAACTCCGTACAGCCATAATAGCTGCCTGCTTCCTCCTGCCGCATTAGGAATTGCGAAAGCGACCCTGCCTGCGGGCCCTGTGGGACATCACAGCTTGCATCCACTGGCACGTGGATCCAGAGCTGCGCGCGCCTCACAGAACGAAGGGGAAAAGCAATGCTGAGGAAAGAAAGACGAGAACAGTGTTTGAGTGCGAATAAAACCTATCTGGCAACTTTGTTTTGTTCTACTTATTAATTTTGATGGATTTTGGAGAAAAAAAGTCCTCCTTTATTTTCTCTGTCCCAAGACTGCACGTTGGAAGGGAAAAATGTCAGAAAAAGATGACATTTTCAGCAATGTGTTTTATTTTCCTCTGTTGGATCCATTTCACAGGGGAATGGACGAATGAAGTAAAAGAGAGGAAAAAGAGGCTCAGGCCTGTTTCTTAAAGTCATGTTTTTCAGTAGGTGAGGAGGAGCGAAGTAGAGACAGAATGAGGGTACAAAGAAAGAGAGAGAGAGCTGCCATCAGCCTCAGTGACAAATTGACAAATGTGAGCTGCAAGGGACTAGTATCACAATAAGATGAAGGCTTGGTTTTGTGTCAGTGACAACCAGTCTTAAGGGTACGTGTGGTCATTTTGGGGGCTCATTTAAGAGTTATTTGCATAAACCTGCCACAGTCTGCCCCTGAAATGCACAGGTGATAGATACACCACCTTCCCAAGACACCTGACTGCTCTGTCTCTTAACCATTCTGTGCGCATGTCTGTCGTGTCGTCACCTGAGAGCCCTGACTCCACAGAGTGGTACAGAGTTAAAAATCTCCATTTAGATAGAGCTGTCTATTGCACCCTTCTGCTTCGATATTAGGTTATAATTTAAAGCCTGTAGTAAAAGCATTAGATGAACTAGGCAAACACCAGACAAGCAACCTTTGTTTGTTCTCCAAATCATCCCAGTTGTCAATTTGAATAAAAATGCCGGCAGCAAGCCTCGGTTGTGACTCACATATTCCTCTGATATTTAGTTATCTGCAGTCACACAGTAACAAACTCCCATTAAAAGACCTGCAGAAGGTGAGCCGTACCTGCAGGAGATGACCCTACCTAGATAGATATTCTAAAACATTTCAGGAACTTCAACTATTATCGAACTGCTCGACCTATATAGAAATAGGTTTAGTGAATGACCCTGAAACCTTGCCACATAATTGGAAGGACACTGAATGGCAGACTCCAGAATTAGTCTGGGACTCAGACTAATTTACTGGAGGGGAGTAATTTAGGCTCCATCCTACAACATGGCGCTTTTCAACTTTTTGTGGTCGCCATGTATTTTGACCATTAGCAAGTTCACTGAGAGTGCTTCTTGTTTTCCTTGGCACAAATTTCCCATCAGAGCAACAGGCTCTGCTTGCAATGAGATGATTCCAAACTGAACCAGTAACCACAGACAGGGTCGGATTGGGATCACAATTTGGCCCGGGCACTGACGAAAAAAGTGGCCCACATTCAAGGGGCGTGGCCCACAATTAAGGGGCGTGGCCCACATTCAAGGGGCGTGCCCTTTCATGAAACACCATTTGGTTACATTTGTCAATATCCTTGAATATTAGATGTAAATACATTAGGAATTTGGACAAGTATGGTAGTGCACTGTCCAGTGACCAGCTGAAAGAGGGCATCAAAGATCAGAAATTGGATTATAAATTCAAATCTGTTCCGAACAGGGGCCCAAAAATATTTTTGGCCCAGGGCCCCCAAAATCCTTAGGATGTTTGGCACAGAAATGAATTAAAGTGAGAGGATACTGTTCTTGCACAGGAGACACAGGGAAAAGGTGACAAAGGCGCCATGCTGAGCAACTAAAAAAACAGCAAGGCCCCTTTCTGTCACAAAATTATTCGAGCCCTTCAGGGAAGGAGCACTTAATAAGCAGTGAAGCCCCTGCTATTACTAACCTACTCAGCCCTCCCCAGACCTTCAGCTCAGGAGCACATGAACAGCAGTGAGGCCCCTGCAATTAGTGAATTAATCAGCCTTCCCCAGCCCTCCAGACCTCAGGGCAATGTCCTGGCAGGGGAGCACAAAACACAGTTGCTGGGTCATCCATGGTAGCCAGGGGGAGGCTGAGGTGAAGATGGTCAAAGCTGCAAAGATCACCTGGCCCCAACAGCGAGACCCATTATTCCTTGACCACTATTCCCTCAGCCGTTTGTCTCTGGACCCCGACCCGCCATCTTGTCCATTCCCTCGTCTTGTACCCTTCTCCCTCTTTTCCCCCTTGACGATCCTCAAATGTTTCTTCCCTTTTCTGTTTTGCCTTTTCTCCATACCCTTGTATCCCTCCCACCCTCCCTTGGTGCTGTGACTGCATCCCCCCTCCAACCCCACTTAATGGAACTCTGCCTGAGAAAATCTACTATGTGGGTATATATATATGTACATAGAGAACTCTAATCACTAGCGTATGAAGTAGACCTTTGTACTATCTACCATTCCTATGTGACTCTTAGAGTATATCCATTTGTATCCCTTCCTTAGCTATTTAGAGATAACTCTAATCACTAGTATATGCAGTAGACCTTTGTACTCGCCACCATTCCTATGTGACTCTTAGAGTATATCCATTTGTTTCTCTTCCTTGAGTGACTTTACTACTTGTACATTTGCAATTTTCCTTTCTGTTTGTATCTCCTCCTTGTGTGACTTTACATCTTGTACATTTGCAATTTTTTCTGCTTGTATCTTTTATGTAACGCATGTAATCCTAAGTCCTTATGTTTCGCAACTGATTCTTATGTAAAGCACTCTGACACCTTCTGGTAAAGTTCGCACTATATAAAATCGCATTAAATAAAAAAAAAATATTTAAAAACTAACACTGTTTATGTGCTCCATGGGCCCCAGGGGGACCGAGGTGAAAATGGCTCAAAGGCCTGAGCAACACCTGGCCCCCTGGGAGGCCGATTTTTGCAAACTATCACCCCCTCCCCAGCCACCCGCAGCCTGATTGCTTTGCTGGGCAGGGGGTTAAGGAGAGGCCACAGCAGATAATCACTGCACAGTGAAGCTGCATTCATTTCTCTGTCTCTGTCTCCGTGCCCTCTGTGGGCCGTTTTTTTTTCTCCCCTTTCCTAGTCCGCAGAGATCACAGAAACAGAGACAGAGAAATGAATGAAGCTTCACTGTGCGGCTGGGAAAGGGGAGAAAAAAAAAACCGGCCCACAGAGGGCACGGAGATACCGGCCCTTCGGCTGATGCCCGAATTGCCAATCCGCCCCTGACCACAGATGAGGGTGACTACTGCACTCTGCAATCACATTACATGGAGACCAGGGTCGGACTGGGACAGAAGATAGGCCAGGGCACCAAAATAAAAGTGGCCCCTATAAGGGCATCAGATAGCTAACAATGTGTCCCACATCGGCAAGTTGGGCTGGTTTGAACTTTGGAGACACTATAGGTGTTTTGTAATATATGCATGCATTTGTGTTTGCTACAAGCATGTTTGTGGCAATATCAGTAAATTCAACAGCAAAAGCCTGTTTACTAGACCATAAAATAGGCTCACAAACCACCAAAAAACTGTCCCACTGACTATATTATCAGGCCAGCCCCTTAGGCCCTCCTAATTGCCATATAGGCAAGCATGCTTAACAGAAACTTAGGCCTATGTTTACTAGGTCATGCAAAGTGATGTAAAGCAGCAGAAACTCTTGCAAGGTTACTTACATTCTAGCCCAAACTTACTTTGTGCTGGAAATGTTCTGTTTTCTCAGAGCAGATAGCTCTTTGTGCTGTTTTGCATAGTACTTTGCGCTGCTTTGCACCAATTTGCATGGTGGATTAGCGCAAGCACCATAGCTTCTTTATTTTGATGCTAAGACTGATCTACTAAAGATAGTCAAACCTGTTGTCTAAAAAATAAATGTACCCTTGAAACTGGCGTTGACACAGACATTTTTTTATTACATGTTTACTGCACTGTACAACACGAGTGTGAAATATTTAAGCAGGCACAGGATTTTGTACTGGAAGACTGTGTTTTCAGTACAAATACTATGCCAGACGACAACACAAACACCTCTGTCCCATGTTGCAAGGTGTGCGCTAGCCTAGGGATAGTTAATATCAGCCTGGCATTATGCATTACTTTCTCCCCCTTGCACAACTCAACCCAGCAGTATTCATTGCCGCCCTACATTGAACTAAAAAATAAATCTGCTCTTTTTTGTGCATGCCTGGTTTGCCCAGCTTCGACCCACACACTTTCAAGCAGTTGGTGACCTTTCAGGCTTTCTGTGTCATTTCTCGTACTTCACCTCAGCTTATCACCTCAGCTTATCTTCCTTAATCCTGTCTCTTAACATCTCTCTTTCTGTCTCTACTTCTCTGTGTACCTTTATCCTCTCTCGCGCTGTCTCTGTCTCGCTATCTCAACTCTCTCTGCCTCACCTTTGTCTTCCCCACTTCTCTAGCAACATATTCATAAGATCTCACTTTACTTAATCTTCACCTCTCTCTTATCACCTTACTTCTCTCTATGTGCTATTATCTACGTCTATCACTCTAGAACCTCTCTCTGTACCTTAACTCTCACGCTACCACATCCCTTTCTGTCTTGCTTTTTGGACTTTTTCCATTTGACCTTCCTTTATCTCTCTTTTACCTACTTTACTTCTCATACAACACCTTTTCCATCTGCATCACCTACCTCTATTATCATGTCAATTCTACCTTATAGAGATAAGGTAGCATTACCTCTCTCATCACTTTCTAAATGTCACCTCTCCGCCTCACCTCTCTATCTCAGTTGTCTCTTGACCTCACATCTCCCTGTCTACCTCACCTCTTTATACCCTTTTGCTCTCTCTCACTACTTAACCTCAAATTTTATCTCACCATTAGTTCATTGGCTCGCCTTTCTCCCTCCTCTTCCTCTCACTTTTCTCTGTTTACTTTCCTTCATCACTTTAAATATCATGCGCCTTTATGGCAACCTCCATTTTCAGACTTCTTTTTCTCTATAATCAACTCCTTTACCTCTCTCTGGCACATGCACACACTCTCTCACACACACACACACTTTAAATATATATTTGTACAGATATTATCCAGCCAACGTGTTTCGTACAAATCATCTCTTTTGAACTTCCTCAGGACTTATGAATGTTGGTTGTAACCCATGTGTCAATACGATAGATGTAGAATTATATTTAGTTCTGTCCCTCTTACAAATAGATGAAAATACATCCAGAATTACTCTCACAGTGTCATCTGTTGGCGCGATAATAAGGGTATATAACCCCAAAGCTGATACCTTGATACTTATATTAGTAGTCTGTACAGAGTCCAACAGACTGGATATGGATTTAACATAAAGGAGGATTTAAACAGATGTTTTGCAAACATCTTAATGTATTTCTATGGACCATATTTTTTACCCGGGTGCACCTTCCATTTGTGGTATCCAATTATTTTTGCTGGACAGTGGTATCAAACAATGGCAGGACCGCACCAACAAGTCACAAGAAGGAACAGCCATCATACACAAAGAGAACACCGATGACAAGACGACCATCAGGAGCACCCTTGTATACCGACCCCAGAGCCCACGCTCCTGCTTCTGCAACACCATTGCCGACTGCATTGTGCCTCTACCCCTGGCCTTCAAGAACCACATCTTCCTCTGCGACCTAAACTTCCACATCGACAACCCCAATGACAACAACACTGCACACATCCTAGACAGTATGAGCAGTCTCGGACTTACCCAGAGTTTCTGTGAACCTGCCCACACCACAGTACACATGCTGGATCCCATCTGCACCTCCAGCAATTGCATCAAATACTGCTACGCTACATAACTCACTTGGACCAATCACTCCATCATCTAATTCGGCATCTCCATCCCCTGCACCAACTCCCCCAAGACGGTCGGCGCCCCCTACCGCAGCTAGGGAAAAATTACAGAGATCAGCTCGACTAACACCATCAACACCACCAACGCAACTCCCACTGCCACCAACCTGAACAGGAAATTAAGAACTACAATGCCTGGATGTTATGTTAGCAACACTTGGTGTAGCACTGCAAATCATACCCAGAAGTATATCTCTGTACACTATCTGATACGAGGCAAAACAGCCATATTTTTAGAAGTTTTTTAAAACTTTCCAAGCTCTGTACATAAATGGATTTGTAGAAGAAGTTTGTTCCAGTGGAGAGGGGCAAGAGAAAGACCTCCCACCTAATCTAGAAGTGCGGATCCACGAATCTGAAGTAAGGCTTTCTCTTTAGATCTCAACTGCCTGGTTGGGTGATAGTATCTGAGCCTGTTTTGTAAGTGGAAGTGGGATGGATCGTTGCCATTCATTGATTTATGGGTGAGGCAGCACAACTTAAAGATGAGCCTTTTTCTGATAGGTAGCCAATGCAGAGTTCAAAATCGGAGCAGAATAAGAACTCGATGGAAGAGTGCACACCAATCTGGCTGCAGTATTCTGTACCACCTGCAGTTTAGACAACAAAGTCTCATTGGCAGCTGTAAGTAAGGCATTTCCATAGTCAAGGCGACTCATGATTAAAGCTTGAAGTAAGGGTTTTCTGAAGTTAGAGGAAGCCAAGGACATGCTTTTTCAGTAATCGCATAGTGGCAAAGCAAGTTCCTCAGATAGTTAAGACCTGCTCTTTCATAGACAAAGTAGTATCTAACTTGACACCAAGTTTTTTACTACTTGTTTAGGTGACAGGTTGGCCCCAGTTAGGCTGGCCACCAATCCACCTTTCACAGATGCTTAGCTTTCCCAAATAAGGGTATCTCCGTTTTATCTCCGTTTAGTTGCAGGTAGTTGATGGACTTTAAAGAGCTGTTTTTCTCAAACAGTCGGAAAAGCGGGATTTCACCACTTCCCGATCCTGACCAAAGGAGATGAACAATTGTGTGTCATTGGCATAGGATTGGCATTTGTAAACCACATGCCTTGATGATCTGTGCCAGAGGGGCAACATAGATGTTGAATATGGTGGGACTTAATGTGAAATCCTGCAGTACCCTGTATCCAACAAGCATGGTACGAGACTTGAACTGCTTCAAGGAGATGGTCTGAGTTCAATTTTTCAAGAAGTCAATAAACCATTGGAGCACTTTGTCATAGACCCCTATGTCATGCAGCCTGCGAATTAAAATATCACAGGAGACCATGTTGAAGTCCATAGTAAGATCCAGAAGCACAAGCTTTGCTCGGATGCCCGCATCCAGGGATAGTCTGATGGTATCTGTGACTGAGACTAACGAAGTCTCTGTGCTGATCTTGTTTTCGCTGGCAGCCAATCTGGAGAATTACTTAATGATGTTGAAAAGCTCCTTGCTATTGCTGGTTTTGATGTGTGTAGCTAGGGCTGTTTTCTTTGTTGCCCTCAGCAGGCAGTGGTAAAGATTGAGGGAGGTCTTGAAGGCTACCCTGTCAGAGGTGTTTTTGCTGAAATGCCATCTTCTCTCCAGCAGTTTGCTGTCACGTTTCCCTATTCTGAGTTCTGGGGTGTACCAGCCGGTCATTGTGGGGGATCTTCTCTGATTGTTGCTCTTGATGGGGGCGATGCTGTCGGCACAGTTGGTGATCAAATGTCTAAATCTAGATAAAAGGCCAAGATGAGTCAGAGGAGTACATGCAGATAATTTGGAGGCGCTGGAGTTAGGAGAAGGGATATAGAAATTGAGTACAAAGTAGCAGGAAGCCCACAATAGGGGAAGAAGCAGAGCTCCCCCCTCGTCGAATGCCAGAAAATTGTAGAGTCATTAGATACTTCTGTGAGACTGCCTTTATGACCTGGCACATTAGGAAGGAAGAGGCCCCAACCGTGGAGCCGGGGAATCAGGTTCAAGTCCTGGTGTCATCTCAACATTCTGTGATTTTCGGCAAATTCCTTATTCTCCCTGTGCCTAAAATAAAACATATCCTTGCGTAATGTAATCTGGTGCACATGCAAAGCTCTCGAATGCCCTTGTTCCAAGTTTGTGCTATATAAAAACTGCAAAATAAATTAGTTAACAAAGCAATCAGAGGAGAGGAGTGACTCAGGCCATTTGGATGGATAGGTGATTCACTCTCATCCCGCTGAGTGTATTTTCTGAAGAAGGCGTGGTCTATCTTCTTGGCAGGAACCTCCAAGTAGCATTGTGTGCATGCATGATCCCGCAGCCAGCTGGACTGCCACTCCGAGAGCCCCAGGAGAACAGAGCTTGTCATTGTGCTAGACCATCCGGCTGTACAGGAGACCAGGGTAGTTTCACCAATGAGGGGCTAACCCTCTCAGACTCGATGCTGTCACCCGTCTCCCTGCATCATGCACACCGACTGAGACCGCTGACAGGTCCAGCACTGCGAGGTAATGCTTGATGGGGATTGTTCATTTCATGGTGGCTCATCATGTAAGGGAAATCGGAGCTTCAAGGCACTCTGTTAGGCACCTGAGGCTTGTTGGGCTGTCAGGGTGTCCCCTCTCTGTTGGCACTTCTCGTAGCTGGTGGCAGAGGAGAGGAGAATCGCAGGCAGAGTTTTAGGTCAGTTTTAATCTGGAAGGGGGGCGACAGGCAGGACACAGAACCAATCTTGGAAGAGCCATCCTGTTCCTGCCACTCTAGTTGACGTGTAGACCTTCAACTAGTTGAAGCCTGCATTTAATTTATATTTCCATGTAATGGCAGGTGGTCAGCATCCCACTGCCAACCTTGTTGTTTGTAGGGTTTAAAGATTGGAGCAGAAGCTGCACAAGTTAATGTATCTTTCAGACTGCAGCCTTCTTCGGAGTTTCAGGGCCTGGCACGGGCAGTAAGTGATGTAAATTCCAAATCAAAGCCAGACAGGAAGAAAACCTCTCCTTATAAATGCTTTCCGTTCTGCTATTGAAAGATTATGCACCCCCTCGCGTTTGGCACAATGGTGAATGGCATCTATCGGGGTGGAGGGGGTGGGGCAGGCATGTGCGCGCAAAGTAAAATAAATAAAATAACCACTTACTTGAACGTGACGTCCTCCAGTCCTCTCCTCCCCACCTGAACTGAAAGCAGCAACTCCCTTGACCAATACCGGCGCTTCTCTCATGCAGCTTGAGGGCAGCGCTCTGATTGAAGGGAGCGGCCTCACTGAGCGCTCCACGGCGCTCTGGAAACTTTTGCTTGCTCTAACCCAGCTGTCTTAAGACATCTAAGTTAGAACTGTTTAAAGTGTGCATGTGTGACTGGCCCTCGTAAGACAGCCGGCCAACAAGAAATGCACACTTTAAACAGGGCCATACCAGCCCACCCTCAACCCTGCTGAGTGACATGCTGCTGTCTCTCAGCAGCAGCCCCGTCCTGACGCTCTGTTCGGGATGGGGAAGAAAAAATAAAATGGTAATAAAGGGATTTGGGGCTTTTTAAGTGGGGCACCGCTCCTCCGCTCCAAAGGAGGAGCTGCCCCTGTTTAGCTATCTGGGTAGAAAGGTTTTGTGGTTTCCCCCAAACAGAGAAGCAGTGAGAAATGCGAGACACTTACAGGATAAAGTTATGCACATGGCTCTCCCTGATCCCAACTTGTGTCAGGGCAATCTCGCCTATACCAAAAGCTCGGAGGTGAGGTATGCTCCAACAATTGATGCGAGGGAGGAGGCTACTTTCTTCAGTGTTCACCATTTTGGCACACACCGTCACACTGGCTACACAGTCTAACCCCCATTCATGATTTGCAAACACACCTGAATTGATGGTTAAACCGTCCCTCTCTTTAATGGGGCAGCTGGACATTTTGTGAAAGGGATTGATCGAACTCATCCCGAACGCCCGGCACACTGAGTCCCAATATCAGCCTAGTTGCTGTCCCTACGAGAACTAATTCGATGTTTCTATCCAAATTGACATTTTATGAGATTTTGAATCTTGCATGTTGGAGGACGGAAGATGGAGTCTACTGAGAAAGTCCCCTGAGCGCAATAGTCCTGTTTGCAAATCTCCCAATGTACCAATAGTTTAATACAATTTAGGAATATTTCTTGACAGGCCAGAGTGCCTCTAATAGGTTGGTTGCTCTAGGGAATACTCTGAGTCATGTCCGGCACTGGTCGACATGTGAAATCAGCGGCTCAAAGATTCCGACCAGCAAGCAAATCTTTCAGTTTGCAAGAAGTATTCGTTTATAGATACCCTATAGAGAGCTTGTGTCTTTTGCGTGTTGCCTTACTAAATTGATTGATTGATTGCATACAGCATTGATCGATTGATTGCGTGTTGCCTTACTCACAGGGCTCTGTCAATTTCCTTCGCAGATATGGGCAGCTTCGAGGACAGCGAGACGGAGCAGGCTGTGTCCCATGGAGAGGCGGCCATCATCCCTGCACCGGCCATCGCCAGCTTCCCCCAGCCTCAGGTCACCTGGTTCCGCGACGGGCGTAAAATCCCCCCAAGCAGTCGCATGTAAGTAGAACTTGGCGTTGTGGTACAAGAGAAGAGCTTGAGGGTGACTACTCAAAATAACTAACGTAAAGACAGTAGGCAGAGCGCTGCAAGTAGTCAAGAGAGAAGACCAATGAACAGAAGACCCCTCAAGTACAGAAATCGAAGCGGGCTTGAAAGAGGAACAGGAGAGGAAGGAAAGGTAGAGATTGAGGACAGGTGGAAAGCGGCAGTAGAGGTATGGGAAAGATGCAGTGGAAGAATTGATTGAGGAAGTGGAAGAAAGGGTCAGAAAGTGATGAGAAGAAGATACGTGAAGAGAGTGAACAGAGAGGTGCATAAGGGCTAAAAATCAGAAATGGTGAGGGGCACTGAGGGAACAGAAAAGAACAACAGCTACGTGGTAAACGGAGACTAGCAGTACAATTGAGACAATTAAAGATGCAGTGGAAGTGGAGAGGGAGATTAGGGTGTCTAATTCACACACTTTGTCAGATGTTAGAATTTGATCTTGATGACTAGCATTACGAAGGCTCTCATTTTCTAGTTTTTATTCTTATGCATTTTAAAAATGGGTGGAAGAATTATGCTGCAATTAGTTTTTTTTTTTAAAATAGAAAATGTTAATAATGCATCATATCTTGGGTGAAGCATGAATTCTTGTGATGCATTCAGGTTATTATTTAACAGTTGTCATTTTGGCATGCTTTGGTATTCATTCAATTGTTAAGATATTCTATTAAGCACCACCTGTCTCTTTTCAGTAACTTCAGAGTGTCTAATTGATACAAATCTAAAAGCAATGTCTTAAAAGCAGAATTCTTTATTGAAGGAAGACGTGCACGTTCGACATATAGTATTGAAAATGCTATTCACCAACATCTAAAGGCATAAAAAGCGACACCACTGCTGCATTCTGAACATTCAAAGTCGGGTATAAAAAGTGCCTTCCCGAGTTGCGTTTGTAGCTTTCTATGGTGTGAGAAGTCGTACATTTTTTCCTGACAGAGTGAAATCGATTCTTGCAAAAGCTGTGACATTGAAGTGCAGTGCTCGTAACTCAGCATGCGGGGCGCACCTGCAGCCCTTTACAGGGCAATCTGGACTTCACACCCGCATACAAAAGGCTCACTAGTTACCTGCATTCAATCTAGTCAAAGTACACACAGGCACAATCTAAGCTAGAAACGCGCTAGTGTATGGAATGATCACGAGTGAAGGTTGTCCACTATCACTCACAGAAGTGAGTTGTTTTTAAGAACCTGTTAAGGAAACCTTTTGGAGCTTCAGCATCTAACCTGATCCTCGACCAGGTCAATAAAACAATGTATAAAAAGATACCTATGCCACTGCTTGGTTTGCAAAATAACAACTGCTGGTGCCCAAAGAATTCTCAGAAGCCCGCAGCTGTCACTGCGGAATTGGTGGCGCAGAATACCAAGGTTGGGTAGTCTTGATTCCAGCTCATACGTCTTTCGTCAGACACTCCCTGCAACCCTTTATTTCATGCTTACAGGTTGATTTTCATCCTTACTTTCTCCCTCTGCCATTGGTTGTCTATTTTCCCTTCTTTCTCCTCTCTTCCTTTTGCGTTTGGCTTTCTCTTGCTCTCAGTCAAAGTCTGATGAGGAAAAGTGAGTATTGGTCCCCAAAAATGTGTGCCGGTGGGCCCCACCCGCATCCACCGGCTCAAATTAAGCACTGCCGTGACCTCAGCTCAATAAATGGAATGTTTACATGGGTTTCATGTTTTTTACATCCAAAAAGCTTTGTCACTTATTGCTTCCCTGAATTAAACATATTAAAACTAATAGATTTGTGTTTTTGCTGAAGGCAAGGGACTTTTCCTATATCTATCAGGAGCTATACTATCTTGTCCATCTATGTCACGTCTTAATACAGCAATTTACATTTGGAAGGTGGGCATGGGACATTTTTCGGAACTTGGGAGTCTCCATTTTGCTACCCATATTACAGTTTTTCTAACTTTTGATCTAAATAAACATTATTTTGTTGCTCTAATCAGTGGAATACGTGCCTGGTCGTACACTGTTTGGCAAATGTGCCAAAACGCTATTAATGCAGAATTTTCTGCTGCACCTCTATATGAGGAATTGCATGGGTGCCCCAATAATGTTTTGTTAAATAATTTCATTACTCCCAGCTGGAGTCACACCTTGACATCTGTGCATGTTCTGTGATCACGATCATCTTTGGATTTTGGGTCTCGCCAGGTTGTGATGTTTTTGGCTTGTTTTGGTTACAAGAGGTGGTTATGTGTTCCCTGACTATCCAACCGTGCATTAACCAGTCCAGCCTGCTCCATTTCCAGGTTTCCCGTTTGATTGATTCATTAATATATGGGCAGCTGAGCAGTGAGAGATACTAGAAGGAATTGTGGTGTGCTGGCAAAATATCCTATCCATAGTGCTGGTCCTCAAGATGGGTTTCTAACCAGAACATTACCCGAATGTCTGATGGGTGGTCATATAATGAGTTTGGCATGGTTGAATGTTTCTTGACTTCTTCTACAGTTTACTCTGTAGAAGAAGTTACAGTAACTGAGGCTTGTGAGAAACATGATACCATTTTTGCCTCCTCGCATAAAGTACACTCTTGGAGATGTCGTGGTGTCCTAAATCAGAGGCAATAGTGTCCTGCGTCTGGATTTTGGACGAACCCTTTTTTGCAAGTTGTAATGTTTAAAAAAATGGAGACTCCTACCTAATCTTTCATCTGAACTAAGAGAGCACATGGAGCCGATTCCTTTCAGCGGCATTCATTTCAAGCTTGTAGGACTCCTGCACAAGCTGGATTGGAAATTTGAATGTTATCACTCCCAAGCTCAGATGCCCCGTGACCTCATACCACCAAAATGAAATAAGGGTATAAAGAAAAAAGGGCGATGGTTTCCTGTCCAGTTTTATATTTCGCTTACTGGACAGTGCAACGCTGTCTGTTGTAAGACATAATATCAACTTACAGTTAGCGTAGAGCCCACCATCGCTTATCAGTAGTTGGCTTTATTGTCATTTGTTTGCTTGTGTGTGCTTTATTTTCCCTTTGTGCATTTATTACTCCCATGGAGCTTGAACACATTACTTATGTCCAGTCACAGGCAGTGAGCCTCAGAAGTGGTGGGTCATGGAGCCAGTGACAGGCACTGTTCTAAATCACAATGCCTTTAGGCTCACATTCCAAAGCTCTCCATCATATATTTATTTATTAAAGGGTCATGACTGAGAACTCTGGAATTAAGGCTGAAGGAAGGCAGTGCGAGTTTCTCACAATGCCTGTCAGTGGGCAAAAAAATAAAAAATAAAATGAAAAACAAACTTCCCTTGTTCGTCTTGATTGCAGTCAGTGCGAATCCTCCTCGAGCCTCTCTAAATCCTGATGCGCATGAGCAGCATGAGACAGCTCCAGGATTGGCTGGAGCAGGCTGCCTCGATGCTCTAGTAGGCACAGGGGACCTGTGCCTGCTCCCCACCCAGCTGTCTTTGCCAGCTGGGTGGAGAGGTTTACACTGTGCCTGTCAGGCTGCCCGTCGCCAGACAGCCGGCCAAAGAGACATGCTCAAAGCAAACTGGTGGAGTGGGCATCACTTCCCTACTGCCAGGCAGCAGCCCCGTATTCATTTATTACCATTTTATTTTTCACTTTTGTTGCACTGGCAATAGGGGGGTGATTCTCTTCTGCCCTAATTTGGGGGGGAGGGGGAGGGGCTGCCGCTGCTTATGTTCATGCTTTGCTCACTTTTCAGGTGCTACGTTTTACTTTTTGTTTAAGCACTCCATGAGAGTGCATGTGTTTCCCAGATGTCTCCTTCATGTACTCTCCCCCCCTTTGCCTCGCTTCTGCTCTTTCTCTGCCCTTATGCTTGTCCCCTGGATACGCCTGCCTTTGTGTGCTTCCCCCCCCGCATTGCTTTCTCACCCATATGCTTTCCAGCTCCTCATTGCACACTCTCTCTCATCCTTTTGCTTCCCCCTCTCCACATTCCTCTCTCTGTTTATGTCCCTCTCTGCGCCCTTCATGTTACTTCCCCGATCTATGTCCCCCCACCGTGTTGCTTCAAGCGGGCCCTTTGTTGCGTCCCCCTTCCCTCCTGTTGCCTCCTCAACTCTTCCCTCTCTAATTCCAGCTCCCCCATGTTGCTTTCTTCTCACATTGCTGCCCCCACCCACGCTCCTCGCTTCTTTCTCTTCTTATTGTTTGCTCATACAACTTGTCGCGATAAACAAAAAGGAAAAAAAGCGCATGGCATATTTATTGTGCGACACCAACAGAAATTAGCAGTGAGTCAAGGGCTAGAACATTCATGTATCCAACTGAAAATGAGAAAAGCTAACACTGTGAGCGAGTTCCCATCAGTCCACCATCGAGACCGCCCTTCATCATCTGGGATCTCTTACTCTGGATAACAAATGGTAACCCATAAACTACCGACTGTAGATGTTACATAGCCAGCTAGAAAGGGTCCCAAATACATCAACTCAGATGTGACCAGGGTGTGTCACAATGTGGGAACTGAATAGCAGTGCTAGAATGAAAAAAGTGCAAGTGATGAAAGAAAAGAGAAAGCTCTAAAATTAGGTAGTGAGAGGAGAAACAACTTTAATAGATATCCTTCCACTCCTAAACTAATAAAAACAGTGCAAGGTGTAGTATAAAATATTGACTACTCCCTGAGATGATAGGTCGACATGTTTCTGCAGTCACCGGAGCCAATAGGTCTCCTGCTGCTTCTTCAGGACCTTGTAAGTGCTACTGCTATATAAAAAGTGAAAATATCACCTGATGAGTGCGTCTCCCCAACTGTAAGTCCCAATATTCAGCCGGGAAATAATATGGATACATGAAAGAAAAAGCAAACATAAGGCACAATCAATAAAGATAATAGTAATGACGTGCTCGCATCACAATGTTGTTCTTTAAAGGTAACAACGAGTGTGGACAATTATCCTTTGTCAGAACTTATTTTTAATTATTACTCACCCATTTGCTGGGGAGGAACAGCCCACCTCACCTGGCACCAGCTCAGGTAGTGGGTACACCGCTCTAAAATCAATAATGAAAGGTATAGTTAGAAGCTAGGTGAAACCACCTCATTCTCCAGGCAGACAGCCGACTATCACACGCCACAACTAACGGCCGGATCTCTCAAATTAATTGTTCGCAACCACTTGAATGTCTAAACAAGTGATAGTTACCGATCTTGTAACTCATAGGCTAGCAATAGTTAGCAGCACACAAGTAATGCCACATAAAGCCACGTTGTTGGTGCATGTAATCAGCGACCCCTATTTTTAGCTTGTATCTCTTAAAAAACGGCCCACTACGTACTAACAGCGTCCCCACTGTTGCATTAGCCCTTACCTCTCCGTCGATGCACCGGGCGTCCCTCTGAAGCTCTTTCGTAGGGAGGTTCCGACCCGGTGCACCGACGCCATTAAAAGGAAAATCTCCTTCCGTGTTGACGCGCATCGTCGTGCGTGCGTATGACGTCACAGCGCACAACATTGAAACGCTCGTCGTCAATGCTATGCGTCGGCACAAATGCGCCTGAGGCCACAGCTATACTGGGAAATGTAGTTTAAAGACTTTAGATGGCTCGCTGTCTGATTCTATTATGATAACTGTTTGAAATATAGTGAGTCTATTTATCACACTGGGGCCCTGTCTTGAAAGTATTACAAACCCCTCTAGATTCCCTGATAATCAACAGATAACCTTCCCCATAGTAACCTAAGTCCTATGTATGTGCATTGCCGAGTGGACTTTGAATTATACAGCCATGATTATTATTATTCAATGATGTCAGTGCGAGGACAGTAATGTTATACATACATTATATGTGGCATATAGTCTGGGGGCAAAGATGCAAAGACTTGCGTGTATTATCCAATTCCTGTCATTTTACTGAGCAGAAAGTAGCGTTTTTATGCAATTCATTCTTTTATGTGCTAAATAATTTGGGGGACTTTTAAATACAGTGATTTAGTTGGGAATTGAGAGCAGGCACACTGACACCTATTCACGCTGTATTATCTTTCTCTTGCCTCGCCTTACCGCTTTTGTTTTGTGGAAGGCGGCGGTGGGCGCCATCTTGGGTGTGGGCTGGGGCTGCGCTCTAGTCGCGCTGGCCTCCCGCCCTCCTCACGTCCCATATATTTAGTAGCATGTCCAGACGGCGCAGCGGGCTGGCGCAGCGGGCGCGCGCCGAAGCCGCGCCAAAGCCAAGCCCGTCTGCGCCCGTCTGCGGCCGGACACGGCCCAGGGCCATAACCCCTGCCCCCCGACTGATGTACTCTTCCCGGCACTTAAAAGAGTTGAATGTTGGTAAGATCAGTCCGACCTGTACTATTGCCCCCCTGAAAGATGCGACGGTCACTCGATTATTTGTGTGTCCAGGCTATGGATATCTTCTTCCTCAATCCAGTATTCCTGCCCATTCTGGGCTACAGGAGGGCAGGTCCAATGTTGTAGTGAACAGAGCTTCACATGGATGTCGAGCTGCGCTCATCAATACGCGCTCACTTCCATGTCATAGCTTTTATATCAATGAATTTATTGTCACTCATGATCTGGATCTACTGTTTGCCACTGAGACCTGGGCAGATGCCGGGTCTGGTCCGGATTTCTGTAATGCTACTCCGGTTGGGTACAGTGTTGTTAGACACGATAGGCCTGTAGGAAGAGGTGGCGGCCTTGCTATTATCTTTAAGGATAAATATCGTACCACACTTGATCCTATAAATTCGGCTAACTGTGAATCAGCCGCTTTTGCTATTAGCATTACCCCCAAGCAGGCACTAAAGGGTGTCATACTTTATCGTCCCCCTGGCCCCCGTAATTCTTTTCTTTCCTCCCTCTCTGACCTAAGCGACAATATTATATGTTCTGATACATATACTATATTGGGAGATTTTAATTTTCACTTGGAAGAGCAGGACAACTCCGACACTGCCCAACTTACAGCTGATTTTTCCAACTTAGGGTTGCACCAACTAGTCAAGGGCATTACGCATCAAGCTGGACACTCCCTTGATGGTCTGTTCACGAATGACCCTGGCATATCTGTACTAGATATCATCCCAATTACTTGGTCTGACCACAGGGCCATTATCTTTCAAATAGACATACGACCTGTTGCCCCTTTAGTCTCCAGGCCTGGAACCAGAATGGGCACTCGTGCCTGGAAAACTGCAGATATGCCTCAGATGCTACATTCCCTGGCTTCCTCCCGTCCTCAGGGTGGAAATACTCCGGCACTATCGGCCTCAACTTTTCAGGACTGGATCCGAAGTGCCGCTGACCTAGTGGCCCCAGAGAAAATCACGAAGCCCAACAGAGTATCCCCCTCGGCCCCCTGGTACAATGAAGATCTTCGACTACATCGCCAACACTGCAGAAATCTAGAAAGGCGCTGGAGGAAGGTCTATTGCCCTATAGCCAGACAAACTTATAAAGACGCCCTTCAGATTTACAAAAAGGCAATCTTGGCCGAAAAACTGAATTTTTCTCGGCACAAATTAAGACCGCTGCTAATTCAGCCAGAGAACTCTTCTCTGTTGTCACCAGCTTGTCCACCCCCCTGTTGGGCCTGAAGTGGAGCCTTCACAGGCTTTCTGTAACGAATTAGCAGCCTTCTTTATCACAAAGGTTGCAGATATATATGCTTCCTTTGAAGATAACTCTAGAACTGAATGTAGAGGTGGTAGCGGGAAAGAAGCATTGTCTCACTACAACCATGACCATTTTCCATGCTTTCTACCCGCGTCACATGAGGATGTGATTAAAATTGTCTCTACCATCAAATCGGGCTCCCCACTGGATCCTTGTCCCCCAACCGTGATGTTAAAACTCACAGAAGTGATTTCCCGCCCTCTCATGGAGATCTGCAATATTGCATTTTCGACAGGCCAATTTCCAAGCATATGGAAGAACGCTGTCATAAAACCCCTCCTGAAAAAACCTTCCTTAGATCCCACAGCTGTTGCAAGCTACAGACCGATCGCGTGCCTGCCCTTTCCTGCCAAAGTATGCGAATACCTGATGAATAGACAGCTCTCAGAGTTCGTCGAGACTCACCAGCTTCTCGACGATACGCAGTTTGGATTTAGGAAAGGGCATGGAACAGAGACTGCCTTGATAAAGGCCTCTGACGAGATCAGGGTGATCATGGACCAGGGAGGGGCGGCTGTTCTTATCCTTCTGGATCTGTCAGCAGCTTTCGACACGGTCGACCATGCCACCTTAGTCGACCGTGTCACTGCTTTGGGGATTAACGGTTGCGCCAAGGATCTTATCTCATCGTTCCTGGCAAACCGTACCCAGACAGTAAAGTTGGGAGATTTCTATTCCCCTATCTCTGCACTCCCTTGTGGAGTCCCACAAGGCTCCTCGCTAAGTCCTATGCTTTTTAATATCTACGTAGCGGACTTGGCGAGGATAATAAAGGCCTATGGGATACAGCTTACATCGTATGCAGACGATACCCAGCTGGTGCTGGGTATCCACAAGGATGG
The DNA here is from genome assembly GCF_964263255.1 of Lissotriton vulgaris. NCBI lineage: Eukaryota > Metazoa > Chordata > Amphibia > Caudata > Salamandridae > Lissotriton > Lissotriton vulgaris. Next base: position 757,967,993 of record NC_141695.1, on the reverse strand, counting down.
TCTCACCGTAGCAGCCAACTTTCAGAAAGCTATGCTTGAGGTCAGTAGCTGGATGGCTCTGAACTGCCTTCGCCTCAATTCGGATAAGACCGAGATCATGACCTTTGGAAGACTCTCCCCTGAATGGTCTTTTGGTTGGTGGCCAGAAAAGCTTGGCCCTCCACCTGTCCCAGTAGAAAAAACCAGAAACCTGGGAGTGATCTTCGATAACAAGTTGGTTTTAGACCTCCACACCAACAAGGTGGTGTCGTCGTCTTTTTTCATTTTGAAAAAAATCAAGAAGCTGCTGCCTTATCTCCCGCCGTCAGCTGGGAAGACTCTGGTCTCTACCCTAGTCTTCTCCAGGATGGATTACGGGAATGCACTTTTCCTTCACACCCAGAAGCGTGTCACAACGAAGCTGCAATCTATTCAGAATGCGGCTGCTAGGATTCTTCTCAACATCCCTCGTCGCAAATCTACCACTCTTGGTATTCGTCAGCTTCATTGGCTGAGAGTGGAGAGCCGCGTCAAGTTTAAGGCCCTCTGTATTGCTTATAAGGCTGTACATGGCACTGGACCCAGGTTCCTGGTTGAAGCTTTCCAGCTGTATACTCCTAGGAGGCAATTAAGATCGGCCAATAACAGTCTCCTCCCGGTGCCACGCACAAGATCGGTCACCTGGGGAGACAGGCGCTTTCTTGTGGCCACTCCAAAACTTTGGAACCTCTTGCCACTAGCCATCAAAACCGCCCCGAATTTGATGAGCTTCCGCAAGCTCTTGAAAACATGGCTGTTTAATCAGTAAGAGGATGATTTGATGATAGACTCCAGTTGCTCTACAGCGCCGAGACACCCCCGGGTATTTGTTGCGCTATAAAAGTTGCGTAAATAAATAAATAAATAAATTAAGTTAGACCATGGTGGGACACTGTTGTTGTATTTTAGTATAGGGGCACGTGTAGTGGTAATGGCTCTTATGTCAAAAAACATTGGAAGATTTTAAATACGGGCAGTGATACCTTGCCAGCTCCACTGTTTGCTTTTAAAAGAGGGCAAAATCTAAAGGATCAGCTTGTCCATACCCGTCCTAAGACAATTGTACCACGAGCTGTTGGCACTTTGTGGGACCTACCTGCAGTCATGGGCCATTTTCCATGTGGCCAATGCGCAGCCTGCCCACAGACAGCCAAGACCCTTACCATCGATATAGGTACTGATCGGCCATGGCATCTAAGAAGATTTACGAACTGCAACAGTTCGAATCTCATCTATTTGATCACATGCCCCTGCGGAATGCAATACGTAGGGATGACCACACGCAAGATTAAATTTAGGATTTCCGAACACAAGAGTTCTGTTCGTTGCTGTAGACAAGCCACGAAGCTGACAAATCATTTCTTGGAGGCAGGACATCAACCATCTGATTTATTCTGGACGGTGCTGGATCAACCATGGATCCCGTCAACAGTCACTGATGTCTCCAAATTTCTGTTCAAATGTGAGCAGAAATGGGTATTTAGACTGAAAACTGACAAGTCCGGGCTAAACGAGGACATCCCTTGGATGTCGCTCTGAATACCTAGTCTGGGACCCTAATCCTTCTTTTTTACATAAGAGCCATTACCACTACACGTGCCCCTATACTAAAATACAACAACAGTGTCCCACCATGGTCTAACTTAAATCTTTGCATCTTTGCCCCCAGACTATATGCCACATATAATGTATGTATAACATTACTGTCCTCGCACTGACATCATTGAATAATAATAATCATGGCTGTATAATTCAAAGTCCACTCGGCAATGCACATACATAGGACTTAGGTTACTATGGGGAAGGTTATCTGTTGATTATCAGGGAATCTAGAGGGGTTTGTAATACTTTCAAGACAGGGCCCCAGTGTGATAAATAGACTCACTATATTTCAAACAGTTATCATAATAGAATCAGACAGCGAGCCATCTAAAGTATTTAAACTACATTTCCCAGTATAGCTGTGGCCTCAGGCGCATTTGTGCCGACGCATAGCATTGACGACGAGCGTTTCAATGTTGTGCGCTGTGACGTCATACGCACGCACGACGATGCGCGTCAACACGGAAGGAGATTTTCCTTTTAATGGCGTCGGTGCACCGGGTCGGAACCTCCCTACGAAAGAGCTTCAGAGGGACGCCCGGTGCATCGACGGAGAGGTAAGGGCTAATGCAACAGTGGGGACGCTGTTAGTACGTAGTGGGCCGTTTTTTAAGAGATACAAGCTAAAAATAGGGGTCGCTGATTACATGCACCAACAACGTGGCTTTATGTGGCATTACTTGTGTGCTGCTAACTATTGCTAGCCTATGAGTTACAAGATCGGTAACTATCACTTGTTTAGACATTCAAGTGGTTGCGAACAATTAATTTGAGAGATCCGGCCGTTAGTTGTGGCGTGTGATAGTCGGCTGTCTGCCTGGAGAATGAGGTGGTTTCACCTAGCTTCTAACTATACCTTTCATTATTGATTTTAGAGCGGTGTACCCACTACCTGAGCTGGTGCCAGGTGAGGTGGGCTGTTCCTCCCCAGCAAATGGGTGAGTAATAATTAAAAATAAGTTCTGACAAAGGATAATTGTCCACACTCGTTGTTACCTTTAAAGAACAACATTGTGATGCGAGCACGTCATTACTATTATCTTTATTGATTGTGCCTTATGTTTGCTTTTTCTTTCATGTATCCATATTATTTCCCGGCTGAATATTGGGACTTACAGTTGGGGAGACGCACTCATCAGGTGATATTTTCACTTTTTATATAGCAGTAGCACTTACAAGGTCCTGAAGAAGCAGCAGGAGACCTATTGGCTCCGGTGACTGCAGAAACATGTCGACCTATCATCTCAGGGAGTAGTCAATATTTTATACTACACCTTGCACTGTTTTTATTAGTTTAGGAGTGGAAGGATATCTATTAAAGTTGTTTCTCCTCTCACTACCTAATTTTAGAGCTTTCTCTTTTCTTTCATCACTTGCACTTTTTTCATTCTAGCACTGCTATTCAGTTCCCACATTGTGACACACCCTGGTCACATCTGAGTTGATGTATTTGGGACCCTTTCTACCTGGCTATGTAACATCTACAGTCGGTAGTTTATGGGTTACCATTTGTTATCCAGAGTAAGAGATCCCAGATGATGAAGGGCGGTCTCGATGGTGGACTGATGGGAACTCGCTCACAGTGTTAGCTTTTCTCATTTTCAGTTGGATACATGAATGTTCTAGCCCTTGACTCACTGCTAATTTCTGTTGGTGTTATTGATAGTTAGGGGGTTTAGCAGATGGGTCATTAAAATACTCCCCTAGGACCTCCTTTTGTGTGTTAATATTTATTGTGCGCTCTTAAAAATGGCATGGCCAGCGTCATAGGCCTTTTTAGGTCTTGCCATGCGCGCTGCTCTAGGAGGGCCTTTAGCCATCGGTCTGCTCCTTTTCAAGCACACTCGTGCTTGTGCTGGCATCCACCTTGCGGGAGCGAGCAGCGGCTCGCGTGGTAGTTGAAAACATATGACTCTCGCGCTGCCCGCTCACGCAAGGCGGATGCCAGCACAACCATGAGTGCATTTGCCTGGTCTTTCGCAGCCGCGCCAGGCTCCCTCACGCTTGTTTATTGATTTCTCCCACCTTCGTGGGCATTTTAGTTTATGTTATATCAATTCTTTGCAGTTTTTCACGAGGCGACACTTTTCGCTCTACACTGCTATATTTCCGGCTTCAAGCTAGCCATTCTAAACCGGAACTTTATGTGATGTGGGAATGTAATAGCCTACGTCATCTCTCAGCGATGCTTGTGCAGCAGAATCTAGCACTTCATTAAATAAGTTGCATTGATCGATATCCATAGATAAAACGCTGGATAATCATGGATACTTTACTTTCTTTGTCGATTATTGGGGCGGCGGTCTCTATGTGGGATCATGGAGTGGCAGTGTGAGATGATGTGTTCGGATGACTTTAAGAAATCAGCACAGAAGAGGGGTTAAAAAAAAAAAATCCACGCCATGCATACGACTGCACTGAGCGATCCTGCTCGTCCTTGATCCATTTCCTTCCCAGTTGGTTTGAGCTCCTGTTTCATCGCATTGCCATTCCGGAGACGTCACTTTTCTGAAAGATGCTGCCATGTGTCGTGAAGGCCCCTGGGATCACACGTCCTCCCATGAATCGGGGCAGCCCCAACCTAGCATTAATCCTCCATTTCCTGTTTCTAACTAGCAGCCTGGCCTGACCCTGTGCTAAATCTTACCTCCCCTTCGTGTGGATTTTGGTGTCATTGACTTTTTATTACATTTTTTAAGTAAAACTATATATTTTTTAATCTCGGGCCCTTGGTTTCATTCTTGCATTATATACCTAGAGAACAGCCATATAGTTGCAGTTTGCAGTATGTACTTGCATGGCAGTGGTCTCTCTCAGTTCCATAGAATCAAATGAACTATGCTTTGTGTATTGTCAATAGAAAATGGACAATGCTCAAGTAAATTTACAAATACAATATTAATCTTATAGTGCCTAAGAGCATATTGTAATGTTATACTAAACAAGCATATGCAATGTAATGGGTCTCGCATTAGTTAAATGCAGAGCTATTGGCTTTGCAAATGGAAAAGAAATATGGCAGGTAGACAATTATTATTATTTTTTTTTTACTTTCTTTTTTATTTATTGACTTTTGTAGTAAGGGTGGCACACTGTGCAGTGTGCCGCTGTTATTACAAAAGTAAATTCATAGAAAAAAAAAGGTTTTTTTCCGCCATATTACTTTTAGATTTACAAAGCCAATAGCTCTGCATCCAAATAATAAGTGTCCTATTGCTTTGCAAATGCTTGTTGTGTCTGTCACTGTATCCAAGTAAAAAGCACATGAAAAGCAACCTCCAGGACGACGCAAACTGAGGCATGTTGCAAACCTCGTGCTGCTGTGCTCTGCAGTCTAGCGCCTCCTGACCCCTATCATGGAAATGGCGCTTTGAAGAAAGGTGTCTAGACTTGGTCCCCATACTCTAGCATGTGCAACAAGCATTGGCATAGCCAGTAGGTCTCGCCTTTGGGACCTTATAAGTGTTTAGCCATGCAACAGTTGATGTTGTTGCACCAAGGATATTGTACTGCATAACTAAATACTTATAAGGTCCCAAAGGCGAGACCTATTGGCTATGCCAATGCTTGTTTTCTCTTTTTATTAGCCAAGCTGCACAGCTTCAGGGGTGCTGTACAGCATAGCTAAAATGACTGTCACGGCTAATAGGTCTCCAAAGCATGACCCATTGGCTTTGTCAATGCTTGTTTTGGAATACTTATGGTTCCAATCTCAGAGAAAGAAAAAATAATATATAAACGCACAGACTCCAGTTAGCCTACAGTTAAGAGCATAATGTGCTACTGTACCTAAACCTTAACTTAAGGTATATATAGTTTGTGACAATTGGTACTGTGTAACTAAACAAATTGTTTAAGCCCAATAACCTTTATTTAACTATACAGTGCAACCATAATGTGCCACTCAGCACAGTACTCAATTAACAGTCGGCACCTCTGAAGGACGACAGGGCTGGAGTAGAATCAGTGACAAGTCGAGCTATCCTAACACAGTGACTCTGCCCAAGGCCTCCCGGCAGTTGAATGCTTTTTATAGCATCCATGGGCCCTTCAAGAAAACGACTCTTGTAGACAGTGTACCATGATTGCCATAGAGACAATGTTTATGCAAAACTAGAAATGTGTGAGAGAGAGAGAGAGAGCTTTATGGTTGAGAGATTACTTCTTGGCATTACAGCTTTCATTCCTACCACTTTCTAAAGAATACATTCACTTTCTGGAGCTAAAAATAGCTCCTGCTCGTTTTCTGTGGATTTTCTAAATATAGGCACTATGAGTCAGTTGCCATTTCTGCACACCTCGCCCTGAGTTTCACGGTCCAGGCTGCTCCCCTTTGGCGCTCGGGGGCCGCACGGACTTAGACTAAACTGAAATTCACGAGAAACATTACCAACTTCGAGCACAGACCCCCACCTAGCCGGCACCCCTCCCACTCCAAATGAACCGTACTGAGGCTCGGCCCGAACGAGAAGACTGCAATGGTGACTCCCCCGCCCGGCGCTGCAGCGGGGTACGACAGAGACTTGCTCACTGACTGAGACCCACCCACCCTCATTTATCCTGCAAAGTGTGGGTCCGAGACGTTCTCCATCTGCCCCCCTGAGCTCAGTCGACTGAGTCATTCACTGCAAAGGCGGGGTCCCAGACTGGCGGGGCCCGTGTGTTGGCAGGGTCCCTGGAAATGTTTATTCTGCATCCGTGGTTGCCCGGGCAGGCCAACTATGAGGAAGAAACGGGATACAATTCCATATATAGACGAGTTGCTTTCCGCTCCTGAGGGATTATATTTTGTAGGGTGACAGTTTGAAGTCTGTTCTGTTGAGAAAAGTTTGAAGTCGCCTCTGATGTTACTCCAGGGTGGTTTAGGCTTTCCCTAAGGCCCAAAGGCCACTTTACCTATGCCAGCCGTATGAAGTTTGGTGCATAAGTAAAGAAGACACCACTAATTCAGGCAACCCTATTTTTTGAGGGATTGGGGAACTAGCTTTAAAAAAGATATTTATATATATTTTCTTGATTGCTCCACTACCCCTCTGGTTGCGTCATCAAGGTTGTTCGATGAAACAGCGACAACCCCCCTCGCCCACATAAGCCACCTCCACAATTTCTTTAGGCACAGATTGAAGTTTTTATAACTCATTTCATTTAACGACTAGACAGCAGGAACACTTGTAGGTAGGTAGGTAGTACAAGCTTTATTCGAGATATCTTCTCATAAAAGCACAGCATAAAATCAAGTACAGTACAGGTAAAAACAAGTCATTTTACATATGCATATTCTTAAAAACAGTTGTGCGAGCTCATACAATACCAAAGAGTGGAAAATTAAACACAAATATAACCAATTACATTAGAATTTTTATTTAAAAAAATATATAGATCAGGTTAACTGAGCCTACCCATCAGCCGCCGCCTGATTGCCCAAGCCCACCCCAGATATTTGGCTACTCCGAGAACTATCGACTCCTGGGTAGATGTACATAGGATTCTCATAGCCACTGCACTGTGCCTTGTCCCAAGATTTTTACATACTGGAGTCAGCCATGCCCTCCTTGGTGACGAATAAGCTTCGCAGACAAATAAAAAATGACCTAGGCTTTCCTACAGCTGCTTCACACGCTGGACAACACATAGTGGTCGGACTCTGCCATCCCGCAGTAAGTTTTTTTTAGCGGGAGGGATCCAGACCTTAACTGGAAGACTAGCTTCCTGTCCAATGGGACTGTAATGCTGTCCCAATAGTTTTCTAGAATAGGACAGATTTTGACTTCCAGGAAGCGACCAGCCATAGAATCAGATCTAGTACTTCTCAAAAGGCTGCTATCTACCCAGTCCCAACATTGACACTTGAGGGCTTCCTTACTTGGAAAGACTTCCCCCTGCGGATTGGTCCAGAGATTAGAAAGACCCAAATTAATTAACATGGCCCTTAGATTTTTTAGCCACTTAATCTTGTGGAAATTATCTTCCTTAATTATTGCCAGGAAGCCATCAGCGTAGTGCTTAATCTCTGGAGTTGTCCAAAGGCGTCTCCAGTAGAGAATGGGGCGCAGTCGCGCTCTATCACTAATTGACCATCTACCCAGCTCAAGAAACAATGGAATTAGGGGGGTGCTCTGAGGGAGACCTGTGATTCCTCTAAGGAACCTGTTTTCTGATATCTGTAAGGTCGATAGGTTTTCCCAAGCCCATAACTCTGTGCCATATAAGGCCGCACCTAGAACCTTTGCATCATATACTATAAGGACAGGCTTAATGGGTTTAGTGTTAGATTTTCTATGTTCCCCCCGCAACGCCCCTTGATGTTTGTTGGTGTTTTAGTGCCGTTTTTTCCAGGTGATGAGACCAACCCAAGCCCTCTGCTATTTGGACCCCTAGATACGTGAACTCCCTAACCACCTCTAGCTTAGTATTGTTCAAGAATACCCTAGGGTAAATTTTGCGGCGCAGGGAGAAGACCATTAGTTTTGTCTTGCCCACGTTTACTTCTAGACCGTGCTCTTTACAAAAAACATCGAATATGTTTAATGCACGCTGTAACCCTACAGGAGTCTTTGACATGATTAGGGTATCGTCAGCGAACATCAGGATCGGGACCCTGACGCCCGCTAACGAGGGTGCATCTACACCCACATCTAACATCCATTCCACAATCCCATTAATGAATAATGAGAAAAGTAGGGGTGCCATGGCACAGCCTTGGCGGACCCCCCTTTCTACCGGGAAATCCGATGTTGACTCGCCATTCCCTCCCCACTGGACTCTTGCGAAATTGCATTCGTGAAATCGCATGATTAAGGTGAGCAGTTCAACCGGAATGCCTAGCTTTTGCAGGACCAGCCATAACTTGTACCTGGGGACCAAATCAAAGGCTGCCCGCAGGTCGACAAATGCAACATACAGGCAGCCCTTGCCAAGCAATACTGTCCTCCACTGCAATATAGTGAAACGGAAGACCTGATCAATTGTGCTGGTGGCCCGCCTAAATCCTGCCTGATAGGGGGAAAGAGCATTGTTATCATCCACCCAGTCCATAAGCTGATTTACAACCATTTTCCCCATTACTTTTTGTATGGTTGCTATCAGGCTTATAGGCCTGTAATTGGCTGGAAGAGACCGGTCTCCTTTTTTGTGGATGGGTATGATGATTGCACCTTGCCAAAGCTCAGGGACCACCCCACCCTTGGCGATGGCATTTCCCAGCAGAAAAATATACCTCGCCCATCTCTTCATGTCGTGCTTGAAGACATCCGCGGGTATCCCGTCTAACCCTGGTGCCCTCCCACATTGGACAGTGCTAATTGCATTTTCGACTTCCTTGAGGGAAAACAAATTGTCAGTAGCAAAGACTGGCGATGTGACCTCCCCCATCCCAGCATACTTTATTTCTGCGTATTGTGGTCTGAAGTACTCGACCCAGGCTTCTTCAGCTACATTATTATCGGGCCTTGCAGGGGTACCTCCTCTACCCCACTTTATATTTTTCCAGAAAAGCCTAGAGTCCTTACTACTAGAAGCCTCCTTTAACTCTGCCCAATGGTCTTCATCCCATTTCCTCTTTGCCTGGGAAATGGCTGCTTTATACGATTTCCTAGCCGCACTAATTGCAGCCCTGTCTCTTTCTCCAATAGCTTGACCCAATGTCAATCGGGCAGTCCTACACCGGCAATTAAACCACCTAGCAACTTCCGGGGGTTTTTTCCCTTTATTATTTTTTGACTGTATAAAGCATGGTTTTAGGAGGGAAAAAAACTTGTTATGGATATCTGTAATATCCCTGGAACCAGGGGTTGTAGATTCTACCGCTTCCATAGAGGAAATTGCCTTATCCACCTCAACATTAATAAAGGTCATTGTTCCTTCATTTGCCAGTACCCTTGGCCATTTTAGCCTTCGCATGTCATTGGCCATTACTGGGGTATGGTCATTTATTGTGTGCATGTTTTGGGGTCCAACATTCCACCATCTATGGGTCACACAAAGGGGGTTGTGATCGCTTTCTAATCTGGGCTTAATGACCATATCAAGAACTCCCTGCCAAAGCGGGAGACTACATATTACATAATCTATTCTACTCCTGCTATGGCCATTATCAAAGGTGCAACCGCCCTCCTTGTCCCCTGGTGTTCTCCCATTCAGGGCTCTTAGGCCATGCTCCATACACATGGCATTTAGTAGCAGTATATCCTTCGTCCACCGCTTGACAGGTTTTATACACAAAGATGGTACTCCCCAAAGAGTGTCCTCATCCTGTCCTAGGGGATCGTTTGTACTGTCAAGAGGTTCGAAGGTCCTGTTTAAATCCCCGGCTACTACTACCCTGTGGCTTGGGACTTAGTTTCTAGGGAGGCGGACAGCGCCTCTAGGGTGGAAGAACTAGCTGAATTAGTGCCTCTTGCGTAGATATTATGCAAGTCAATCACATCCCCCTTTTTTGTTGAAAGTCTTAACAGTTGTAAATCACTAATACCCAGGTCCAACACTTTAATAGAGATTTCCAGGTCCTGCTTTATCCATACCGTAAGCCCTCCCATTGGCCGACCCCTACCTCCTCTAGAGGCTGGTATTGAAAAATGTAAGTAGCCACGGAGGAAAACAGGGTCACAAGCCCATGTTTCTTGAAAGCAACACACATCAAACCCATTGATAAAATCTACCCAAATTTGTGAGTCTAACTTGCTTCCCAGCCCAGCAATATTCCAGGATAAAAGCATACCAAAGCTAGGCTCGTCCCCACATGATTTGTTTATAATGGAACATGGTTGAGGAATCACTGAGCTTGCATCATTCCCTGCAAGACTACCGGTTATCCTCACATAACCACCATCTATGTCATCATCCTCATTTACAGTAGATGTGGGTAACTCCCCTGCTCCGTCGTTGACATTTGCTTCCCCACCTCCTTCCGCCACAATCATACTCTTGTTACCAATATTCCTGACATTTAGCATTGGACCAGCATTAACATCGAGTTCATCACAACCCCCTTGTTTATTCCTGCTACTTCCTCCCCTGCTATTGCACATGTGTTGAAGAGTTTGTCAGCATCCCCACCCTTGATCTTGCCAACCAACCGGGGGGTTGTAATTCGGGCCAGTGATATAGTTTTGGCACTGTGGCAGTGGAGCCGGTGTGGGAATCCTTGGCCATGGGAAGTTGGAAGGGCATATGTGCTCATTAAGCAGGCTAGTCGATACACTAGTTGGGCGAGGATAGAAGAAAGTAAGGTCAACTATTCCAATTCCTCCCTTGTTAGTGCCCCATCCCTGTCTAGTTATCCATCCTGCCACCCTTGGATCTTGAAAATTAACCACAATACAATCCCCCCCCCCAGGCTTTTGGTTGTATAGCCTATCCAATCTATTCTTCTTACCCCCAGGATTAGACCATCAACTTCTCCTGGTAGAGGCCGGTTCACCCTTAGCCAGTGCATGACCTTATTTTTAAGCATCTGGAAGGTTTCTCTCTGTCCTGCTGGTAGTGGTGGGACATTTATGAGGACTGCTACAAAGGGGAAGGAATCTGGGGTATTGTTCATGGGGGGTTTCCTATGGGGTGGCTTTATCGGGGGTGGTGGGATCGGTTTGGTAGCTATAGAAACAGGGCGGGGTGCAGGTTTATTTGTTATGGTCTGGTTATTAATTAGTGAGGTAGGTGCTGGAGCAGTGCCTACTGTAGGACACACGTTACCCACTAGCCCAGCAGTAGGCAGAAGGTTTAGAGTTGGAGGCGGTTGCTGCGCCTCAATCAGAGCTGGAATTACAGTGTTAGTGGGATTTACAGCAGGACCCGGTGGTGCTAATTCAACAGGCTTGGAAGGTCTTTTTGCAGCCGCACTACCTGACTTGGATGGCAATGGAGAGTTAGTTTGTTGCCTTCGTCCCTTTTCCTGAGTTACACAATGGGTGTTATTCTGGGGCTTACTACTTCCGTCGACCCTTACTTGAGTTTTTATCAGCGCTTTTGTTGAGTAAAAATTGTCTAGTGTTACCTGCTCAAAATGGTCTAGCCGGTCAGAGAGCTTGCTAATTTGTTCCTCTATAGGGGAGAGAATTGATCGAAGCAACTTTTCTAAGTCGGGGATCAAATTATAAAGGGGTGTTAGCTTGTCATCCATTGGCAGACCAGTCACTGGAGATTTAATACTACTAGGATCTGGGCTGTCTAATAGGACAACATCCCCGTCTTGTACACTTCCCATACTACGACTTACTTCAGTGACAGCCTTCCTAGGGCACGTACTTTTATGTACTTTTCTATGTTTGTGTGGGGGTTTAGCAGAGTGACATTTTCTTGATGCAGTAGTCCTTTTTCTTTTCGATCCAAGTTTGGGTTGAGGCAAGGAAACCTGGGCACATGATTCTGCTGTAAATATCGTGGGGTCAATATGGCTCACACAAGGAGAAATTAGTTCAGTTAAAGTGACCTTGTTTGCTTCCTTAGTGGGTACATCATAATTTTCGGCTACAACAGGGAGACTTACTGAGGATAAAGGTGTTACCAGTGCAGGATAGATTTGTGCGGGGCGCTTGTCTACAGAATTTTTAAGAAGTTCAATAGACAGTCTACGCTCAGCACGCCTCTCTGCAAGTGTTATCTCTATCAATATTTTGGGATGGGCGGTTAAAGAAGAATTTATCCAACGGTCCAATTACCAGTGGTCCAGTCTCAGCAGGTGGGGACGTCGGAATAGTACTACTTGGGGATGCAAACATTGTTATTTTGATCACCAACCTTATTACAAAGTACAATATAAGGCACTTATCTGTCGCTTAATACTATATATTCCGTTAAGGACAATGTCAGTGGGGTGGCCCAGCCCGGCCTCCTTCGGCCCCTGACGGCCACAGACGGTCCCGCCCTTGTCCCGGGCTTCTCCCGGCGCCCTCCCGCGCAGCGGTAGTGCAGTCCAATTAAAAAGTTGTTCGGACAAATAGAAATGGTTCTTTTGGTCACCCGGTGCTCAGGGGGGCGGGGCTTGCAGGGAGAGCGGCCAGGTGTGCTTAATCGGCCGGCAGGGACTCCTGGGACATTGAGTCCCTGCGCTCACTCGCAGCCCTGCTTGGCCCTACTTCGCCCTGAGTGTTCCTCGGCTCCTCCTGAGGCTTGTCAGCGAAGCGGGTCCCGCGAAGCGGGATCCGCGAGGTCCTGGGTCAGAAAATCCGGTGGGTTAGGCAGCTGGGCGCACAAAGCACGCCGACGGCAACAAGCAGCAAGCAGCTCAAAGAACAAAGGCTCCCGATTGGATGAGGAGTGAAGTGGGTCTTTTGGTCACCCGGTGCTCAGGGGGGCGGGGCTTGCAGGGAGAGCGGCCAGGTGTGCTTAATCGGCCGGCAGGGACTCCTGGGACATTGATCCCTGCGCTCACTCGCAGCCCTGCTTGGCCCTACTTCGCCCTGAGTGTTCCTCGGCTCCTCCTGAGGCTTGTCAGCGAAGCGGGTCCCGCGAAGCGGGATCCGTGAGGTCCTGGGTCAGAAAATCCGGTGGGTTAGGCAGCTGGGCGCACAAAGCACGCCGACGGCAACAAGCAGCAATTAGCTCAAAGAACAAAGGCTCCCGATTGGATGAGGAGTGAAGTGGGTCTTTTGGTCACCCGGTGCTCAGGGGGGCGGGGCTTGCAGGGAGAGCGGTCAGGTGTGCTTAATCGGCCGGCAGGGAATCCTGGGACATTGAGTCCCTGCGCTCACTCGCAGCCCTGCTTGGCCCTACTTCGCCCTGAGTGTTCCTCGGCTCCTCCTGTGGCTTGTCAGCGAAGCGGGTCCTGCGAAGCTGGATCCGCGAGGTCCTGGGTCAGAAAATCCGGTGGGTTAGGCAGCTGGGCGCACAAAGCACGCTGACGGCAACAAGCAGCAAGCAGCTCAAAGAACAAAGGCATCACAAAGATAACCTAATGGGATGATCTAAGGTTTCACAGTCCCTTGGTCATCGTGATATGGCCAAACATAATGAGAGTCTACCTAGTTAGTAGATAAGGGTTCTGCTCTCTGTGGGGGTCCGAGTCGTGTGTAAACACTTATATTTGGGTATTTCACTTTTCAGATGGTAATACTTCATATTGCGTTGCACTAACAAGTAAAGGTATCGAGCACATGATAGGGCAAAAAATCATGGACTGATCTATCATGGGTGCCGTTACTGCAGGCTGCACCTTAGCTCAAACTACGTGGATTGCTGTTCCCAATGGATACAGCATGTGTGGGTCACATAAGAGAGCATAATAGAAATGCCTAGATGGGAAAGTGGAAGAGTCACAGGAATGTTACATTAGTCTTGTACAAAGTAATGAGTGCCACCGCAGGGCCCTAGATGAGAGCAGCACCTCAACCCATGTCTGGCCTATTTACTGTTTGATTCTGTGATCTGTGAGGCTTCACCACATGTCCACCACAGCCACCAGGGGTGGCCTTAGGCATGTGCAAGCTGTGCACCTGCACGGGGCCAACAAACCCCAGGGGCCACCACGCCAATATATATCCTTAATATAATAATCCTCTGAGGATGGATACATATTTGCGTGGCGGCCCCCTGTTCCACTTCCAAACACCCTGACACCCCCCCTCCCCTCCCCCTTCACTGGCCTCCACGCTCCGCCCCGCCAGGACCCCTCTTCCGGGGCCCCCTACCTACGCTCCCTGCCCAGGGCCACCATAAGCCTAGAGCCGCCCCTGCAGCCACCCCGTTCTTGATCCCTGCTCAGTCAATCAAGTCAGACCTATGTGGAAACTAATATAGTTGTGGTCCCGGTCCTTTGCCAATTGCCCACCGCCTTCTTGCTCTGAGTGGGTGATTCTGCAATATTCTCTTTTCCTTCTATACATTTCAGCCGTCCACTAGCACGAATACAACAGGCCATACAGAAACTCCACTATTCTATGCATAATGTAGGGGATCGAGCAATTTTAGTCACAGTGGACATTTGAGTCCTTTCAGTTGACAGTAAGAGCATTTCTAGTTGGCAGTAGTGATGACAGATAAGCACACAGAAGTGAGCAAAGTAAGCCTTTCCACATGCCATAAGATGCAAAGTAAGTAAACAATGTCCATGTTGCAAGGAAGAGAAAATCTAACTTTTCTGCATGGTGACCCAATATTTTATGCCTTTTTCTGGACCCTACCTTTACTGGTATTAGGACTCTGTGCACTGTGGCACTGCCATTCACTGCCACAGTGCATGTGCTCTGACACTGAAATGACACTGTTAAAGTTGGTTTCACCCAATTGGTCTCTTTAACTTTTCTACAAGGTCATAGCAAATGGCACGGAAAACGTGCCAGTGCATTGAAGTTAAATTCCACCTGTGGGCTGCAAGTGGCATAAATATAAGGCTGCCAAGAGCTCCACCATGCACTCGGTGAAGTACACTTTAAAAGGACTGCAGTGACACATGGAAAGTAAAAGTGCCCTTGCAGCGTATGAAAAACTGGCAGGGGCAGCCGTCTTCCTGCAATTGCAGGATTGAGCCCTGCCCCCACCATTGTTCTGCACAGGGTGAGCCGGAGGCAACATGAAATGGCATTGAAATGGAATTTTATTTATTTGTGTTTGCCTGCTGCACTTGCAGCAGGCAGGGCAACGCGCCTCCGCACTTTAAGAGGAGCCCCCCATGGAACAAATATCCAATCACTGGCTAGTGCACCAGTTAAGACTGGCACCTTACCACCTCCACTTCCAAATATCCCTGGACCAGGGAAGACAACATCAGAAGAAAAAAGATTGGCTAGAAAAAGAAGACTCAAGGACTCCTGACCCCGGCTAGCACTCAGAGACTGACACTGCTCTGCAAAGGTCAGTTGGCCAATCTCCTGTTTGCCAGCTCCAGTGACACAGAATCTCTGTTACTGGATCTCTGAAGCCAGAAGAAGGCATTTGAGAGAGGTTATCACATACAGACATACAATAGGGTTGTCCAGCCAGGTTCCATTCCACCAGGAAAAACAACAGTGGCAAGGGGAAGAGTAAATAAATCAATGGAATCACATATAGCCTGTAAATTAAGCAAGTGGTGCATCTTGATGGTCACTCACTCAAGAGATGGGGAGCCTGGGCAGAACTGGTACAAGCAGGGCACCCATGTCATTCTTTCAGGTGGTCACTAGACATATAACTGCCACATGTGAAGAGCTGGAAATCCATAATTGGGCTTTACCATGTGTGATGGATACACTCCCACTATATCAGGGTGAGAGCCACTTGCTCTGAGGACCATACTATGGATAAATGGCTCTTTCCAATCAACGACACACTCCTCTTTACCCCTTGAACAGGTTTGGCCAGGGCCTCCATTCAAACTTCAAAGTAAACATGTCTGATTTTGGCTATTGCGCTAGAGCAGATGCTAGAACCTGCATGCGTTCTTTCTTGAGGGGAGAGGATCTTCAAATTACAACCTGATTCCCAACCAAACACAGAGAGCAATTCCACTAAAACAGTTTGGAGTTCTGTTTTCTTTATTATTTGACGTGGTGGTGTTCACATCCATGTGAGTGTCCCTCACCATACGAAGATGGGCAAAAAATAGACATCCTAACAGGTTCTCTCCAATTGTGCACGCAAGATCTGGAACAGTGTCTTCTACCCTTCTTCAATTTAGAAAAGAGTTGAAGAGGTACCCGGTTAAAGCACACAGTATCACAACACATTAAATAACCTAACCCCTGTCAGTCCCATAATTTCCCTGAATAGATTCACATTCCAGTCTTGCGAACATGCCTTCGATCCTGTACAGCACTCCACTGCTTTTTAAGAGTACAAAACCACAAATGTACATATCTGCATCCATGCGTCTTGGGTCATACTCACAAGGCCACAAGGCATTGTACTTTAGCCTTGGTCTAAATCCACCTCTGCTAAGCTCCATTGTGACACAGAAGCGATGCTACTCATTGTGAAGAGAGAACCACATTTGTGTTTTTATCTACTGCCTGCTCTGCATCATAGACTGCACTTAAAAGCACTACAGATTTCAACTGCACGGGGGTGGAACTGCCTGTAGTGCCAACACCTGGTGTCAAATTCACAACGAATCCAAAATGCATACCGTACAGAAAGGCACAACTCCTGGGCAAATCCAAAGACTGCATGACTCACCGGTCGGACAGTACACTCTGATCCTGCGCAGAATTCAGAGGTAGACTGAGAGAGGAGTGGCTGAAAAAAGCATGCCAGACCCACTGTAATTCAATCACTTCCAAGTGAACCTGTCATCTTTTCCCTTCGGGGTATACTTTCTTGAACAGCTCTGTTGTTTTCACGACCAAACAACATGAAATATGAAAATCATCTTTTATGCAGTACAAAGGCGCTTAATAAGGGTTGGCATCTTAACAACATCATCTAAAATATATATCAATTGTGATGGTAATGAAGGAAACATGCAAAGCAGCATTCGAAATGCTCAAGCAAGAGAAACTGCTGGCTTTACCTGGGGGTCGCGATCTTTAGTACAATCTCGAACCTGTCTTCTTAGCAACCATTTGTGGCCTAATCTAGATCGACATTTCATATTGTTACCTAGTTGTATGTTGCCTGTTCTTCCCCTCTACTTTCCTTCCTCTCTGCCTCTCCTCCTCAACCAACACGGTTCCCTCTCGGTTAAACTGCTCACTTTTTTCCTTCTATGCTAATAAAGAATCTGAAACCAACTATGTCATACTCTGAAAACTATTAATATGCTCTTTATTTTCTTTCTTGACATTGTTGATCCCAAACAAAGGAGCATGTGATTGATTCTATATTATTTTAAAGAGAAAACCAGCAAATACATCCATCAAGATTACAAAGCTACAATGTTCATAAGTGCCTAAGTGAAAGACTAAGGTGGCCAACCACACACATCTCCTTTTCCGCTGCTTTGCCTTCTCTCGGCCAATGTATTTCACGAGGGGCTGCTTTCATCATTTCCAGTCTTGTCCTGACACATGTTTCGTTAGTCTTTCTTTCATTCGGGAATGATGACTATTGTGGCTGTTGCTAGGGCTGTACTGTTGAGATTGTCAACTTGTGAACGGAACCCCAGACATGCTAGGGCTGCCCCAGGCTTCATAGTTCACCCTAGTACCAAAGGAATATTGCTAAAGATTTTTACTCAATCTAGATTGTGAAATTGAGACTGAACACATGAACAAGGTCTCCAAATTCAGTTCCGCTTCCTTAAGTGTTTAATGAATGTATTTACACAGCTGTGCTTTCTTGAACACACCCTTTATCATCATCCCCAAAGCATTTCAGGACTGCAGTAGGTACTTTATCAGTGGGGATGTCTGAATTTCTATATTTCCTGTCTGAAATTCTGAGATTTTGTCTGGGCAGCAGTATCTCAAATGGAATGGAAGCTGAACTTGTTCGCGTCAGCATGAGCTCAAGAATGTATGTCAGTGCTGGGAGTGCAACAACTGGGTGACCACCATTTGTTGATCAGTTTAATTCTTCCCAGAAATAATACTCTGGACACCCTCACACGCAGCTGGTTTGGCACATGCAGGTCTCCGAGGAAGACTACCGATATCCGGGAGAGTACCTCAACGACCAGTAGCAGCAATTGCTAAGGCATGGCACTCAAAAGCCAATTGCACTCTGGAATTGCCATGATTTTAAGAAGTGCTGCAATTCTCATTTATGGCAAAGAATGAATTTTCCAGCTGTCATATTCACTTATAAATTGCGACAGCAATTGTTCAAATTTTGATGTGAGGAGTGTGGTCAAATCTTAAGTTAGAGCCACTACTAGCTATCTCATAATCAATATAACTGTCAAATAAAGGGTGTTTAGTTCTCATATCCTTGTTTCCCCCCTCATAAATCGAATATATGTTATATTCCAAGATACTTACATAGCTGGAGTTATGTCAGAATGTTGTGCTGACGTCCATGATTTTCAGTGTGTCCCTCCCCTGATCACTTGGAGTAAAGATGATGTCAAGAGCAGTAGCATTAGTTACCGTGCTTGGGGCCAGATGTAGGTCTGAAAAACAACTATACACCTACAGTCTCTAGCATATGTACACATGCTAGAGACTGTAGGTGTATAGTTGTTTCTCAGTACTTTATGAGGAATTATACACCCACTAGTCTATAAACATTCCCTCCCGACCCCCAATCTACGGTAGTGTTATATGCCAGATGTAGGTCACCAAATACCAGTCGGTAACGGCCGATTTCGGCCGTTACCGACCGGTATTTGGTGATTGAGATGTAGGGGGGCAAAATTTTACAGAATCAATAAATTTACCGATTCGGTAAATTTACCGATTCGGAAAAATACGATTCGGTAAATTTACTGAATCGGTAAATCTATATGTAGGTGGCACTGCAAACAGTGCTACAGGCCCCTAAGAATTCGTTATTTACCATGTAATACTATTGCATGGTAAATAACGAATTCCTGTGCACATGCACATCTGTGCATGTACACCTGTGCCATGTGGCACACAGACATGCCCATAGGCCATGTATGTGTGTCACATGGCACACAAGCCTGAATCAGGGGTGCAACAAGGTGTCAAAGTGACACCCTGTCCCCCTTGTCAATTCAGTAATTTTACCGAATCGGTATTTACCGATTCGGTAATTGCCATTGGTTCGTATGGGCCTCAAGGCCCATAGGAATCAATGGCAATTAACGAATCGGTAAATGCCAATTCGATAATTACCAAATTCTACAGATTCTGTAAATTAATCGGTAAAAATACCTACATAGCATTTACCGATTTGTAAATACCGAATCGGAAAAAAGTTCGGTATTTACGAATAGGTAAATGTAATTTACCTACATCTGGCCCTTGGTGTCCACAACAGTTCCTTGGTGCTTCTCAGGCTTTAGCAGCACAGGAAAGGAGCTCACAAAAGAAGAGGATACACAAATCAGCCCAACCGGGTTCCTCTTCCCAAGGCTAACAGATATGATGTAATGTGTCCTTTTTCTACCCTTGCTTAAAGATTAAATTATAGGCATGCAACATTAGTTGCGAAACTAATTGTATGTGATCTTCAAATGACTAATTTTCCACAACATTTTCTTTGTTGGGGGTGAACTACCCACCTAATGAAAAACTCTGTACAATCTGGAATACTAAATTAAATATTGGAAGCCAAATTTAAGAATGGAGATGGCGAAATAGAGCAGCTCAATGGATGTTTGTTCTGCTTATGTGTCAATTTTTCCTAGATTGATTCTGGTATGTTATTCCCTTTAGGACAGAGTGCCTGCACATTTCTTATAATATTCTCCAGGAAAGCTTCTTCTACCAAGATCATATTATTTTTTAATTAATAATTTGTCAAGCTTATGTCTTTCACTATAAATGGAAATATTAAAACGTCGACTGACAATCAGACGAAATTCAAAAGCTTCGGGCCTTCAAAGATTTGAACATTCTTCCACACGTCCTCAGGAAGTTAAATCAAGAAGAACCTCTTGAAGTCAGACCCAAAAAATCTATTCATGCAAGACTGATCTGTGTTCATTATTCAGGTCATCTGAAGAATTGTCAAGATAAGTCTGTTTCAGTTTCAGTTTTATTAAATTAGCGCAGTTACTTAAAACCATTGCTGTCAAGATAAGTCTGCCTCTCCTAAATGAGATGAACAATATGATGGATGAGGAATCCGTTTAATTCATTGCCAATAAACAAATTAATAAGCAAAAAAATACCTTTCTGGTAACATGTTATTGTGTGCTATTTTGCTTGGTTGATTCCTGATACTTGTTTCATAGTAGGCTCTCTTGGCAACACTGGAGTTTCTTTTAATCAGTTGAGCATCATTCCAGACTGTACTAAGACGTCATTGGTTTCGCTCCATTCAAAGTTTAATTCCAGTTTTCCTTTCTTTTAATTTCCAAAGGCCTTATCCCACAGATCATTTAGGTTAGATCTTTAAGGGCCTGATTACGAATTTGGTGGTGTAGGGCGGCATGCCACCAACACAGTCAACTGCCTGCTGCCCGCCAGATTAGGAGTTCTCTCCTGGTTTGACGGGCAGTCCTTTAGTAACCCATGGCGGTGCCTTTCAAAAAGGCACCGCAATGGGAACGTCAAAGCCTGTTCCTGCACTGCATGCCATGCAGGAAAGGGGTGCATGAACACAGGTGGGCACTCCATGTGCCCCCCTGCATGCATCTCATGGGCCTTGAGGCATCAGGGGGCCCCGTAGGGCCCCCTTTATTTTCCTCACCGCCACTCTAACAAATGCGGTCTCACTGCCGTGGTTAGGGTCACAGTCGGGAAACACATAGTATGCTTGGCGGTGCTGCAGCTGCTTTGCCAAGCAATTTGCTGCCTCAAGACCACTGCACCAGGTATCGCTGATTCCTGGCAGCTGCGGCAGTTCACTTACGGTCTGACCGCCATACTCGTAATAATGCGGTCGGACCACTGGTGCAGCAGTCTCCCCACCACACCTCCACCACGGGTTCGGCGGTCCATGATCAGGCCCTAAGTCTTTTTATCAAATTCCAATTGGATAATTTTGCACCTATTTAGGAAAGGAGTGTGATCCGAGATCTCTTCTACCAATAGCCTCTTTAAGTTTTGTGTGAATGAAGAAGAAACCAAAGTTAACTCTATTTTCAAGGATTTCCTATGTGTGGATAGCATTTAAATATAATCTTACCCTTGTTTATGAAATGGGCATCATATGTTTCACAATACAATGTCATCTTTTGAGCTCAAGCATGCCTTCCTAACATGGTTGCATCTAGCCTGAGCAAACTGACGTGGGGTCCAGTACCTTCTTCCAGCTATATTCCATGTTTTTGGTATTGGCCTCTAAATTCACCAGAGTGCCAGATTCGTTTATGAAAGAGAGTTAAATGTAGTGGAGTAGGGCACAATACAAATTAAAATACTTCTTTGATATCCTATCTAACCCTGGGCAATTATTATTTTGTGCGTTAAATCTCTCACAATGTTGTCAAGACAATATTATTGAA
Organism: Lissotriton vulgaris; assembly: GCF_964263255.1. Classification (NCBI taxonomy): domain Eukaryota; kingdom Metazoa; phylum Chordata; class Amphibia; order Caudata; family Salamandridae; genus Lissotriton; species Lissotriton vulgaris. The sequence continues at coordinate 757,946,446 of NC_141695.1, read as the reverse complement.
TTCTATTGCAAAAAAAAATCCAACTTATCTTTTTTGCAGCAAATGTACCAAAGTGTTGTGCTTTGACAATTTAGCCTGTTTTAGTTTTTTTCCGGTGACATCTAATTCCTGGGTCTATAATATTAATTGAGTTTGCTCTCCAAACTGTTGATCCGACAAGCTTTCCTGATAATAGGTGAACAGATAGTTTAGCATTTGGGGTTTCTTTTGAATAGCTGTAGCCAAAATTGACATTCAATCTTCTATTTCATAGTTTGCAATGGGCATGATAAACGGGTAATCTCAGAAGTAGACACGAATGTACATATTACAACCCTTAAGTCGATATTCAATAAATAGTGTATTAACTTACTTGCTGATCCTACTCCAACACTGCTCTCTTCTCCACCAACACTTACCCTCTTGCTTGACTGATTATCACTACTGTGGAGTATCTTTTCTTGGCAGCTGTAATTTTTGTGAGACTTGTTGAAGGTTCAACAACAGGTCTCCTGCTGTCCTTTCCTAACCTCCGTAAATTGTTTCTGATCTTCAAAACACCTGCGGTGAGGTCTTGATGAAAAGGAATTAATGGCCTTTAATTTTAATCCTTCTATTCCGCTCACCAGCAGTAAGTTGATTTTTTTCAGTGAGAGATGAGTGCAAAAAAAAATGACTATTTTCAGTGAGATTGGATTGAGGATGTGGGAAGAAGAAGGCATGGCTGGATAAGTTGAGTCAAGGAAGACACTGAAGAGAAAACTAACCTTAACCAATTCAACATACTTTTCGGCTTCAACAAGAACGTCAATACATTTTATAGAATTATTTGGCTGCTTTGTATATATTATTGAACATTTACTGGACTTAAAAATGGCCTAAGGGGCTTTTCCTGATGCATTTGTATTTATTACTCATTATTCATGCATCCAAAATCCTTTAGTTCCCGGAGCATAAATGATGAGCAGAGCATATCAGATTGTTTATCCTTGCACAACTGGAAGTATCTCCGGGCCGTGGACGTGGCTAAAAGCAGGTTTACAGGCGGAGAGTCGCCGGGAGTCTGAGTCCCGGCGATGAAGAATTTTCCCCTGTCGTGAGCCCATGTTGTAGTGCGCAATAGACGCATGTACGAAATTCCTCACATATAGGAGGAGAAGCACTAGGAAGCTTCAGTGCGTTGGATACACACAAGGTCGTATTCCTTTTAATTATATTTTTTCTACCTCAGATGGCAATGATGCCTTAGTGTGCTTCACCCATGTGACGTAGTTGTGATGGTCCTGATGAATGCTGAGCTAATCTTGGCTCTCTACAGCAGAAACATGTTGACCTACTTTTTCTATGTTTAGGACTGGGTGGTTCAAACTAACATAATCACCAATTCGTCCGACTTTTCACCTAGATTTCAATGAAGTTAGAGCTACCCCCTTAAAAAAATAATTCTTTCTGGGGAGTAGTCCACACTTCTTTTAACTCACTGAATCACTATCTTCTAAAGAAAAGAACCCAATGAAGACAAATGGCAACCAACTGTCTTGTTGGTGCCTGAGGGCTCTTTCTCTTTACTTTGTGCATGCAACACGAACCTGTATGAATGGTTATAGCCTGCAGGATTCTTTCCTGTAATGATAGTACCTGACTAACCCTCTTATTCTCTCAGTCACTCTTTTGTTGATTTATATGCAGTATCCATGAGGGGTATAAGAGTGGCCTTAGGAGCCCTTTCTCTCTTGTTGATTGTATACAACTGGAACTATGCCAAGTGAACAATAGTTACCGCCTCAGGAAACGTATACGCAGGATAGAATGCATAAAGAATAAGCTAGCTTTACTGTGCCAGTAGACGAAAAATTCTTAGCACGTGAAACCCTCCTGGAGTTATTTGGGAGTACATTCCAAGTTCTCTGCACCCGGTAAAGGGCCCAAGAAGAAACACCCAGGAAATATGCCAAATCTATTGCCCCCCCTCCACCCCCCACGCATCAACCAAGACCCTTTGATCACACAATGCTCAGATAATCTACCCGATGATGATCAAGAAACAAAAGAGCGCCAGTAGGTCTCTGAACATTCCCCGGTCTTAGTGTGCCTCTATGGTGCCTGCTTTTGAGAAAACTCCTGAACAGTGATTTGCACACAAGCTTTTGAAGATTACTGGAAGTCACAAGATGTAGTGTTAGGGATCCCCTCTCATGCCAATTGTCTGGCACACTTCTAACTGCCTGTGTTGGACACACTGTGCTTTTCTCTGCTAGGTCTCCACTCTTTAAACCCTGTAAAAAAGCAGATATTTATTCCCAATGGTTTCCTTCTACATTTGAATGGGTTTCTGCCTTTCATAGGATTAACTGAAGTATGATAAAGTTCACAGTTCTAGGAGAACTCCTGCTCTCCTTCACATAGTGCCTCATTAAGAGTAGGGTCTGAATGAGATATTTGCAATAAATTGTCAAATGTCCCGTTCATCCACGACTGATAGAAAAAAACTAGACATGTTCCCCACACACTGGAAATATTGTCCTGTGGATGAAGAATGTTCCTTGTGCCTTTTTCAAAGGTGAAGACCCTTGATTGCATGTCTTCAATGCCTGACTGGCAAGATGCGGCTGCTGCCACAGCCCTCCCCATCTTCCTCAAAACAGGGCTCGGCATGAACGAGGGTTCCATTTCAGGGGAGAACTGTCCACAGAATAAAAAGAATAGATGGATAAGGTTATAATCAGCAGGCCACCCTGAAGTGGTGGAGGCGGTCCTCTCCTGACTTTAAGGACCTGATATATCATTGGGCAGGTCCAAAATAATGGGTGTGAATTGTGCACTGACTTTTTGTGATCTGCTCAGCATTTCGCAAAGCAACTAATGTATTACTGAGTCGAATCCCAAATTGTACATTCATAGGAAGTCACTGAACCTTTCATTCTCATGAATGCTAATGAGGAAAGTTGCATTTTGTGGCCGTCTATGACCTGCTGCGGGGACGGAGGCCTGCGAGGAATGGCAAAACTTTGTCCATGCACTTGCATTTAAAGCAACCCAACATTGTTTTCCCGTTGTCCCTTAAAAGGATTGCTGCTGTTTGTGAAATCAAATGTTGACATGCTGAGAAGGCGTTGTGTAGGAGCATGTCATGGTGCCCCAGACCACTGCCTGATCTCTGACATGATTCCTAGTGGACATGCTGCCTGTCCTACAGGGACAGTGTACCCTTTGGAAACCAGTTACCATCCGAAGGGGGTCAGTCACTAAAGTATTGATACATGCCAATGCAGCTTCCAAATGGTAGGGGGTGCCGCTTTCACATCCCCTCCTTTTTGCAAGCTGGATCAGGCTGCAAAAGCCATTTCATGAGTCTGAAATACTTTTCCATCAAGTAAAAGGGCTTTGATATATTGTGAAAACATATCTTGCAGTTCTAACCCCTGTGGTGTTGCTTTGTGACTACAAAAGGCATTTGTACCTCGGGACCTAATTGAAGTAACTAAGTTTTCAATGTTTTCTCCTCTGGAATATACTTTTTGCCCTGTTGAAAAGTCTTCCCCCTACACTCGTGGTCATCGGTCTTTAATGCAGGGCCTCAGAAATTAGGGGTGGCGGAGGGGACGAACGATGACTCCCCAGGCACCTTACCTTGTTGTGGGCCCTGCGCTCGTGCTGCCACATTTATTTATACATTTTACAACAAAGTTACCCTATTTATTAATGAGGAGGCAGCAAACACGGCTAATATTACTGGACGGTGCCAGATGTAAGGATCTGCAGCTTTTCACTGGAACACATTTCTATTAGACTTTGACTCACACCTTGTCCTACAAAGAATCCTCTTCAGTGAGTCGACCCAAGCTCTGCAATAACTTCTGACATGACTTATGTGAGCGCCACTTTCATAAGTCTCCGTGTCTTGGTAAGGAGGGTCTTAGCTGTGTGCCACCCAGCACTGCTTCCCTGACTAATGCACAGCACAACAGAGTCTGTTTCAATTAGGGGAACATCCCTTTTTTCTCACAAGAGAAACTCCTGGATTTGCCACAAGACCAAAATTGACTAACTAGATCATACCTGTGTCGAATTCTAGAATCCAGGTTTTCAGCTCTTGAGTTTGTCGTCTGTCCCCAGGAACTGCCAGTCAGTTACACTCTCTAAAACAAATCCGGGTCTAATGAAAGAAAAGCACACTCCACTATCCCACTCTTTGCTTGCAGAACTTGAATGCCATTAGGCAGAGTCGTGTCCTGAAGTAAACATCAGAAGGATAGTTGGCACAGCTGGACACTGCCACACGTGCCATCCTGACCCAGCAGGCAATTATGGGAAACAAAGATGCCATCAAGCTTGAAACTTGACTATGAACTTCGAGATCAGCATGTATAAGCAAGTATTTTAATTTGTCGTGTTTCATAGAATAGACAAACGATTGGCAAAGAAAAAACAATAGGTATGTAAAATAACATTATTTTATAGTTAATATATACATTTAAGTACTTAACAATTGTTTTTAATTTCTACCTAACCCAATGGCTCTCATTTTATTAACCGCCAGAGAACAAAAGGTTGAGATTCCAGCATGGTTCAAATGCCTGCCCTGTAAATTATATGGATATATTTGGTGCCGGGGCATACCCACCTGGTTATGTTTCAGAAATGGAACTTGTGTCTTTTATGTTACCTAAGGATCTCTGCAACAATCACACAACCTCACTGAGCTCTCTTACACAGATTTGAACCTGTGGTTTTTAAGGTAGACACACTGGTCTGCAAAAAGCCACATTAACAGGGGCGGCTGCGCCACGTGGGCGCAGGAGCGTCGCCGCACTGCTTTCTCGCAGTGCGAGAAGCAGAAACATAAAATAGAACTATGAACACCATTTTATGTTTCTGCTTCTCGCACTGCAAAAAAGCAGAAGGTTGGGTGATGGTGGGCAGTCCTGCTCCAGGCAAGGGTGGAGTGGCTTGCCCACTCTTGTGGGGGCTGACTGTTTGGGCCGACCAAACCAGTCATGCACACTTGTTTTCTCCATGAAACTACATGCATCCTGCATGGAGATAACGGCCTCCCCATGGTCGGCGTCCCAGCCAATCACAATGCTGCCATTGCAGCATTGTGATTGGCTATGGGGAGGGGAGGGCGGATGCTTGCTTGGCTGCTTCCTGTGTAGAGAGGACGCGGGACCAGACCGGAGCAGGCCACGAAAATAAGTTACAATTAAAAAGAAAATGTATTTAAAATTAAACCTCGCCCACTACTCCCTCCCCGAGCGAACCCCCCGCCCGCGTGTCATGCCAGCCACGACTGCACATTAACATTGCTACTAAGCTGAAAGCGTATGTTAACAAGGACATGTAAATAACAAGAAAAGAGTGTGTGTGTGGGGGGGTGTCTGTAAGTATGTGTGAGTTTGCTTTTTTAGTAGAGAGACGTTCATGATGTTAAGCAATGGCTAATGTTGCTGATTAGTGAAACACATAGGAGTCCACTGAAAAACACAATCGAAGAGAGGTTATTGTTATTTCAATTCTAGAAACCAGTGAGATGCAACAGTTAATGTTAACCATAACTTGGCCACCCGTGATTCACTGCTCCTGGCCTGGCATGTGAATGTCATGCAAATGTTTGTGATGGAGTCAAAAGTTACCAAACATTCCAAACAATGCCTTTTCAATGGAAAGTGAGGCTTATCCATGAAATAACATGATTCCTGTGAAATACAGATTCCATCCAATTACAGGCATATCCTCAGTCTGACTTGCTTAATTCCAACTAATTAGTCTGCTAGTGACCTGCATCTAGCTAGAGAAAGTCTCAAGCACTCTGGTAGGATGACCCGTTACCCTTTGTTTAATCCCCAATCTTTTTCTCAAAGCTATACGCTAAGCATTTTAATTCCAATCAAGGCCCATTGTTCGCTCTTCCTTCAAGACAGCAGCTGCATAAATATATTACTTATAGGACAGAATGTGTTTTTAACAAGCAAAACGCTTTTTTTTTTAATCAAACTCGGAACATCTGAACTCTGTAATTACATATTTTTGCCCTTTTTGCCACAGACAAGCAGTCCAATATTTCCTTTACTGCTTTCAATAAACATTGTCCTGTTTGTACACTGGGTTTGAAAAAATATATATAACTTCACCAAAATAAACATGCCATAAAAAACGCTCATGATATAAAGCGTAATGTGATCCTATATTGCCATCTCGGTATTTAGGTGAGATTCGCACACCATTCGGCTTTCGTCCTCATGGTTTCTGTCCCCACAAACCCCTCATCTCCCCATCTGCCTCTGAACTCTCTTTCTTTGCCTCTCAAATGCCTCCTTCTTTCCTGCTTGTAATGTCACTCACTGCTTCTCCTTGTACCCTCCCTCCCCGCACATCTTTCCCCCTCCTTAGCCTGCCTCTTCCACCACTGTACTCTCACACCTCTCCATTATCTCTGAAGCCCTCGCTTTAACTGCGGCTGCACGCCTTCTGTCTTTATCTCTCTCTCCCTGCACCTCTCGCCTTCTCCCTCCCTTTCTGCAACACATTCCTAATTTTTGTCCTGTTGCACCACAGACTCGGCACAGACTGTGAATGCCCAGGGCGCCTTTCACACAGTTGGCTGGATAGCGATTGTGCAAAATAAATTCACAGTGTTTGTTCCTCTGGCACACATTTGTCTTGGGAAATCTGCAATTAGGACCCATTTTTGCATGTTAATAGCAGAGCTTGGAGAAAGGATGGTGAGCGTCTCCGAGGGGAGGGCAAAGGAAAGATGGGCCCATCACTTCCAAGCGAGGAACATGCATGATTCATGGGCTGAAATGCTTGAAATCTGGGGCACTGCAGGCTGGGGGTGCAGCGGGAGACCGGGTCCTGCTCACCTGGGACCGTCTGAGGTCCTGGGCGGTAGGTGGTCTACAGATGGAGGGAAGAAATGAATGTGCGTGAAAGGGAATAAGGAGAAAGAGAACTGGGTGGAGAAGAGAGCATCGAGAGAAGGAAATGGAAACCAAACTGGGCGTAAGTAGTATTTGCAGGGCCGGACTGGCCATAGCGGGCATCGGGCAGTCCCCCGGTACGCCGCACCGGTGGGTGCCGGATTTGGGCCCCTGGGGGGCGATTTTGTTACAGGGCCGTTTTTGCAGCGAAAACCGGCCCCGGCAAAGAGCTCGGCAGCACCTCCAACCCCCTGAGTGGGGAGGTGGGGGGCGGCCGAGCACTTTGCCAGGGCCGGTTGTGGTTCCCAGTCCGGCCCTGAGTATTTGTACTCAGAATAAAATATCTCTGTTAACTCAGAACTTGGGGCTGAAGTCAGTGAGCAGTCTCCATGCCACAGGATACCACCCACCAGGGGCCACTCTAAGCCCCCATCCTTAGAACCCCAAAAAAGGTATAATACAGGTTTTGGTATCAAAGTGCAATGAACCAGCAAACTTGCAATACAAGGTGATTTTTCAATACAACGCAATTATTAAAGGAGTGGGCCACTGGATGAAATAAAGTATGCATGTATGTATATGGTATTTCTATAGCGCCAAACTAGCCAAAAGGCAATGCAGCACTGCACGTGTGAAAGGCAAGCTTACAGCCAGCCAGTAATTGGGGAGGAAGCTTGGTTGTGCTTGGTTAATGCATCGTGAGGTAGTGCTCTTTGAAGAGGTGAGTCTTTAACTCTTTCCTAAATTTGAACAGCATTGGGGCGGCCCTGATGGATACGGGGCTGTTTTTTCAGATCGTTCCTGCACAGATGGAAAAGGTCTGTTGTCTTGTTTTTTCTTTTTTACAATTCTCTGGGTATGCAGAGAATTACCAGAAATGGTGCGCTTGTCTGCCAGATGAGTGGGGGTGGGGTTGGGGGAAGGCATGCTGATTGTGATGCCTTTGTAAATGATGTAGCTAGATTTGAAGATGGTTTGGGCCAGCAAAGTGGGTCAATGGAGCTCCATCAGGATGAGGGTGAGTGATCATATTTCCTCAGGCCTTGGATGAGACGTGCTGTGGCATGTAAGCCCCTAAGTGGTGCCAATGTGAAGTCTGGGAGCCCAAGCAGTAGGGCATTACTACCATTCAGATGAAAGGGCATACGGGCTGGAAAATCAATTATGACGTTTGGCATAAAGTAGGCGATATGCAATGCTGGCTTTAGAGCGGTGTGACTGGTGCTGCCGAACTAGGTGCAGGGCTCGCAGGGGCACTGTTTGTGCTCCGGCGGAAGAACATTATTGTCCATCTTTCATTTCCACTCAATTGGTCGTTGAAGGAATAAAAGATGGACAACGCTGTCGTGAATGTCATTCAGAGTGTCCAGATATGGCTATTTCCCACACAAATTGGCAATCTTTTTTCCATACATGTGGGAAAAACTCAACTGGCGGGTGACTGATTTTGCGCTAAATTGAGGCTTGTGTGCATGCTTTATTAATGTGGCTCAGGGTCTCCCTTAAAGTCATGCAGTTCAGTGTCCTACTGAATTGGGCTAGCTTCTACAACAGCCACACTCCCTGCCAGACAGTGATTGCCTCAGCCTAAAGCTTCCCTCTCCACACACGCTAGCGCCCACCCCCAACCACTATCAGAAAGACTAGAGTATGTGTGTGTATGTTTCACATGTGAGATGCCATGTGTACCTCTGTTACAATGCTGTACGACTTGTATCATTGCAGTGCTGTTACAGGTCATAGGGATGTCAAAGTAATGTAGAATGCACCAGTGCTACCAATGGCAGCCATCTTTGAAATTTGTAAAAGTTCTTTCCAGCTGTCTTCTGTATCTCTCCACCTCCTCATGTGGTCAATAGCTGGCAGGGGTGCTGGAATCCATGCAGACTGGTGATCTGGCCAGTGCCAGGTAACCAGAATATTCCACAAAGGGGAGGAGTTCCTGTTAGAGGAGACCAGTGGGAGCTATGCCTGTGGGAGCTATGCCAGCGGGACCTGGAAGGAGCAGAAAGAGTCTCAAGCCTCTGCACAGGGCAGCCAGACTGTGCTCTGCCCTTCCCCTCGCCCACACGACAGCAAGCTACTCACCACCAGAGACTTCAGTGGCCCCAGCTGTGACCAGGCCATCACACAATTAGCTGTGCAAACGAGCCGCAATGCTGCTCGGCCCGGAGTAGCTACAGGGCCTTGCCCACACCCTGCATGCAGCCAACCCACGGTGCGAATGGCACTTTGCCGTGCTCGGCTTGAGTTTGGCCGCTGGGCCTGCAGCCAACCCCCCCCCCCCCCTCCCCTCCCCCCCCCACTGCCCATGACCGTCGATGTGCGCAGCAGGGTTTGTCCAAAGGACCTGGCCTGCAGCCAGGTTCTGGGTTCAACCCCCAAATGCGGCGATTCTGGCACTGGGGATCCCAATCCCTGGGGCCAGCACATTTTTTAAAATAGGGAGATGGCCACGCATCCCCCCTCCCTGGGCCAATATCAGCCCCTGGGATCCCATCCCCCGCACCAGACCAATTATTAATGGGGGAGGGGCAACCCACTCCGAGGCCAATTTCAGCCACCGGAACCCCATTCCCAAAGGGCCGGCTAATAATTAATGGTGAAGTGGGGGTCATGCAGCCACCCTCCCAGGCCGATTTAGGCCACAGGGATCCCAGAGTCTGGCCAATAAAGGGTGAGCCAATCAATCAAACATTCACCCTCAGTCACAGATCTGTGTTAAATCCATAGTTTTTTTGCATGCTACGCCATTCCAGTTTAGTCCCAGCCATATGCAAATCAGTCTTGACCCTGTTCCCCATGGGAACATTCCAGCCCGAACTGTGAGGCCAGGTCCTTCCTGGACCACAAACAAGCATCCTGGGACCGGTTTCGGGGTTTCACCCCTTATCAGCCAGGCTAGCTTGAATTTGGTGGCGTGGCGAGCACTGGACCCATGTCTGGGCATACCCTTCACACTAGAGGCGACAAAGGCAAAAAGAACAGATGGACAGAATGCTGAGCCAATCAAACATTCACCCCCAGTGACAAATCTGGGATAAATCCACTGTCTTCTTGTTGAGGGCCGTGGGGGGAGCCCCAACGCCCACACCCCCATATAGTTCCCCACCGACAGCAGGAGCCGGCATTACTGCGGCTGACAGGTAGCAGCTAAATTGCTGCTTCCTGCATGTGGGAGTAATATTTTCTTCAGATTCCCTGCCCGCTTCATCTAAACTTTAAGGATCTCAACAGCAGATTCCATGAGGACCCCCCACCCCCGTTCTATCACACTACTCTGCCTCAACATGCTCTATACTAGATTACACGTTTGTAAGCCTCTCACTGATGGGTTCAGAATGGGGAACAAGGGGGATAGTGACCACTGACCACAAGAAATTCTGCAACTGGCTACTGCAATCTCCTCTATCCATCAAGAATTAGCCCTGGTGACCACTTGCACCTCAAACTTAAGGAGGATCAAATGCGCAGCGCCAACTGCGGAGTCTCTGTCAAAAACAGCAATTGATCTTTTTCAGTCACAAGTAACAGGCACAACTCACCGAACAACACATTGGGAACACTTTACCACCAAGCTATCAAACCTCTGGGGTACACCATCATCAAAAGAAGATTTTGGCCAGGTATCCAGCCGGAGAAACAGGATCCCGAAAGCGCAGAGGGACCAACTAAAGTTGCTCAAGAAAGCAATAAATAGCACTCTAAGCTCTCTGAGAAGACACCCAGGGGACCTAAGTGCCCGCACTCTCCTGGGAAAACAACGGAACTCATTGAAAAACTGAAATGGGAAATTAACAAAGAGCAAGAAGACGAAACATGGGCAAAACTTCTTCATGACGCAAACCACAATGATAGTGCCCGATTCTGTATAAAGGTGAACACTATACACATCTGTGTGTGAGGTGGGTGATCCAACACCTCCCCTCCACCAATTAAAAAGCAGATTGCAAAAGGGAGAAGAGATGGGGCTCGGGGTCGAATGGAATTCCACCGGCATTATTCAAATACAAAGCGGCTGACTAGGCAAACATCCTGCAACCCCTATTCTCGGAAGTCAGGTCACTAAGCAGAATACCTGAAACATGGAAAGGTTTGACGATAGTGCTGATTTATAAGAGTGGCGACAAGGCTCTGACAAGTAACTATTGCCTGGTGACACTGATAGTAAATGAGGCAAAGCACTTTGCAGGCACCACCGTAGAGGATCTTACAGCCTGGGCAGACGCTAACAAGATAATACCTCTAAACCAGACCAGTTTCTGTAAAATGTCCGGCACAACAACCAACATCCTTGCACTCTCTCTACTTATTGATGCGGCTAAAACTGCCAACCTCCAACTACATCCATGCTTCATTGACTTTAATGCTGCATTTGATAACGTCAAGAGGGGAGACTCTGGGGGAAGATGGCACGCTGGGGAATCCCTCGGCCGAGTCCAAAGATGGCTGCCACCACTTCCTGGTTAAAGTGGTGGCAGCCAATCAGAGCTCACCATGAGATCTGTTGGATCTGTGACTCTCTGTCTGGTGAATTTCAGTGGCTTTGTTTGTTTAAGGGGGTATGTTTTAACTGACATTTTCACCTAACTATAACATCCCTTTAACCACTGGTGTTTTTCAGTGAATATATACATAAAACCTAAGATGGTCATTTAGGATCAAACTGCACACTGCTCTCTACATATTTTTTGTATATTACATGTATTTTTGGGGGCAGTTAGCTTGAAAATAGTTTTAGTCACACAAAGTAATGTTTATTGAATACTACTATACTTTTTTCGTTTTCTATAGAAGAAGTAAAACATTGCTTAATTATGTAGTTGAGAATGTGAAATTTTAGAAAAATTACCCTTGATTGTTGGTTATGGTGACTTTTATAAAGTACTCGATTTCGAACTTGTGGGTTATGATGACAACAGAATTCCTCAGCGAAAATATAGGCCCATATTATACAAAATGTCAGAAACGTTTCCCCTTTGGGTAAATTTGTCACACAACAACAGTTATTGCCCACACACTTCCGTACATGAATATAACTTTTGAACAGCAAACAGAAACATATAGAGAGTATAGGTGATAAGAGTTTACCAAAAAATGTACATTTTATTTCAGATAATTAAAAACAATGAAACATCAATAAAAGCAAATAGTACATGTCAAATCATAACAAACTATGGGAAATATACACAAAGGAAAATGATTCCAATTAAGAGTGATGAAAGACGTAAGTTCAAAGGCAATTAATCAGACTCCAATTTGTTGTATAATCGTTAAAGGAGTAGTTCTATCCATTCACTTTACGTGTCAAAACCCAATGTGATGCTTACATTGGGTTTTGACACGTAAAGTGTCAAAACATACTGTACAGGTTGCAAATGTGCCTGAGGCAGGGGGTTGTCTTTTTCCTCCTCTGGGTGGAAGCCCACTTGTATATCAGTGCAGTGAGAGCTTTGAAGCTCACCTCTTTGATATGCCACTTCATTAGCCATCCTGTCAGGGAGGGAGGGGACACCTCCCGCCCAGACATGCCTTTGTTTCTGACTCCTGGGAGAGTTCAAACCTTCTGGCAGGGGTCTGATTCCTGTCTTGGTGGCAGCAGCTGCAGGCTGTCAGCCATGGCACAGAAAAGGCTGGGGCAAGCAGCACGGCACCCTCTAAGGTAGCCACCTGGGTGCAGGCTGCATTATATCCAACTTTGGGAAAAAGCAATGTTTGATCAGACAAGTTGTTTGATACCTAGCATGCCACTTTTTAGTGGGACCATAATGGAACTGGCAACCTGGGAATGCCTAGGTGCCATCCCATGATATCCTGTGGCCCTCCTGAACACCTATAGTAGCGCCTAATGGCAGAAGGCTGCAATAGGGACATATAAGCTCAAACGTATACGTCCATACCTTTATTATAATGCATCCTGCCTCCTGGGCTCAGGAGGTCTACCTTAGGGGTGATTTGCATTTATTAAAAATAGAGCTGTGACCTTGCCACTCGTAGGGAGGGGGGCACAGTTGAGTTTGACAAGTTTGCATTGATTTCTATAAACTCCTAAATATAACCCTTATGTGAGACTGCCTCACCCCTTACCATACAACTAACTCTATTCCTAGACTTCAAATGATCTTATGCTAACACTAACCTAAGGATTCACCATTGACCTCCAAGATTATCCTTAGCCTTATTTCTGACTCAGCCCTCATCAATACACTTAACATCCCAATTCAAATATATCATACCCTAGTCCTTACCTTTACTCTTACCCTTATCTACAGCCTCTTTCCCAAACCCTTACCGTACATCTTGCCCTAATTGTAGCCAATGAATTAACCTGCATCTTAAACCTAGTTTAAGGCCTATCAATAACCCCCATCCGGTCCATAATCCCCTCCATTTTTGTTACTAGAAACCCTAGTACTGTCTGTTTTTTTCCAAACTATTCTCTTTTTTCATGTTTTTATTTCTTGCATTTTGTTTCGCAGTCATTTATTTTCTCACTTTTTAATAAAATTTTGGCTTCAGAAGGAAAGGGCTCCATTACCCTAAATTTATTACTGTAAAAATCTCTTAAAATGCTTGCACCAGAGACTTGAAATTGTTTCTTTTTTAACGAATAATCCTACCTGGACCGTGATCTTGGTTATGTATGTGACAATCAAACATGCTTTACTGTGCCTGGTTGCAACTTTGTCAAATAAGCTACCTTCATCAAATATGTTAGTCCTTGACTATTCAACCAGGCTACCCAGGAGAGTTAAATAAACTTTAATGTCCAAACATTTCCCGTCAGACTTAGGTCCCATAAAGCTGATCAGCAGCAAAGACAAGAAACCTTACTTCTGCTGCTTATAAGTGATCACTACAACCTCAGGATCGGGAAAAGAGCCTGACCGCCATCAAGGAACCTGATGACAATAAGACACACTGAACACTTACCCTGACTCATCATAATCACACAGGTTAGTGGAAAATTACAAGGCTGGACTCCCCTTTGAAGACATCCATGGAGATAACTTGTAGATAGAAACAGGAAGAATGACAATTAACAGTCTCCTTATGAAGACATTGACAAGAACAGCAAGGAAACTCTTGCAACATTAACAGAGCCACAATGCTTCCAGGTTTCAAACACTAGGAGACTATGAGTAAGAAAGGGATGTGTTGTGGTGGAAAGCATTAACACCTTAACCACAGCGGGTTTTCTGCCGTGGTGCGGGCATTCTGAAGAGTGGACGGGGTGACGGCAGCACGCAAGGGGTTAAAACCAGAACCCCTGCAGATACAGGATAAAGCTCCATTGTCCAACTCCTCACTTAGCATTCTGAGACACAGGAAAAGTGCCAAGTGCCCATCGTAATGACATACGAGCTGCCATATAAAAGTATGTACCACAACCCAAGGGAGATAGTGTCACCACCTGTCTGTAATTTGCAGACCGTCTGTAATTCAGGCCTAAAGTCCGTTGTCCAAAGGAAACTTAAAAAGGACTCCAGTTGTCTGTAAATTCAATGCTGCTTGGTTACAAGCCTCTTAGGCCAATCAGCCAATTCCAACCATGACTCAGTCAGATGTGTTTCTATATTTTTAACTGTGTAGCTGAGATTGTTTTCAGCAAGTTCCAGTTTAACCCCTGGTCCGTGCTTTCTCTCTGCCTCCTGTATCTTCTTAGCACCTCTCTCTCTCCCTAGTGCCTTTTCACATTTGATTGTAACATTTCTCTTACTGTGCACCTCTCTGTATTATGCGCAAGAGATTCCTTGCTGTTTTTTGGCCATGTCTTCATAAGAAGACTGATGTTTTGGTTTTTAAAACATAAATAAAAGGCATTGTCATTTACAATGCTGATAGCTTAAACTCTCACAAATGGGATACCTATTGCTTTCCAAATGTTTGAAGGGATCTCTGAGTTGCCCCATCTGTCTCCCATGGCCCCTGAAGAACTCCCCGTTTGCTACGAGTTGAATAAACAAGCCGGTGGACACAACTGCACACGAGAGACTCTCCTGCCCTCCTGCATTAAGAGAAACGTATTAAAGAAAATAGTGTTTACAGACTAAAGAAGACATACTGTGAACCAACCGAAGTAAAAGGGCAGTCCTCATGGGAAGTTACAAAAAATGAAGACAAGGCGTTACTAAGGAGGCGCTAACAACCCTAATAATGAATCAGAAGTCAGCATTTACGAAGGACAATGACACAAATCAGTGACAAATAGGGGCGGCGAGTGAGCGGGGCTTCAAGTTCATACTCCAATACAGCATGGCTCGCAGGCTCGGCCTAAAAAGTAGTGCTTAACCCCTTCGATGCTATTGACGGAACAGTTCCGTCATGAGCATCGGTTGGCCTGTGCTCATGACGGAACCGTTCCGTCATGAGCCCGTTGGCTCATTAGAACGTTCAGCACAGCGCAGGAATCTGCACCGCGCTGAAGGTGTTAAAAAGCAGGCAGTAGAAGCGCAGAAGACAGCCAATCAAAAGAGATGGTAGAGAGGCTCTGCTTCATGGGAGGTTAAAACATAAATAAGATTGACAAGTAGGGTGGGACACACATAAGAAGCAAACAAATGAGATGACAGAGGGTCTATTTACTTACCTGTCTAACTCAGATATGTCTGAAAATTGAACTTTTGTCCTGAAATATCCTGAATTTTGACCCTTTGTCCTGATTTTTATGCGCTCTGCCCAGAATTAGCCTCCTTGCCAGGTGGTCACCCTAGACTAGAGGCAGGGAATACAAGCCGATACACAGAGTGCTAACTAGACTTAAGATTGGACCAAGCATGCATGAAGAGAGAGAAAACAGTGATAGATGTGGAGAAAAGAGAGTCAGAACAGGGAGCGGAGCAGAACATAAGAGCGTGGGTAAATGTCAAGAACCATGGAAACAAAGAGACAGACATACAATATATTAGGCATTGCAGGTGCTTGGTTCGTCTTTATTATTTGTCCCAGTATGAAATTCTGCATTTAGATTGAATGACATAGGTTGGTCTCATGCCCCCGAAGTGCATCACAGTACTGATGCTGTGTCACAGTGATGCAGAAACCGTCCCTTGCTTTGTAAATACCTGAAACGCTCCTTTCTCTGTCTACCTTCTATGTACGAAGGGGCAACATTCAGACATGTTCTTGCCCCCTGACCCCTGCCAGCCATGCTGTGTGGCGGCCAAAGCTTGACTGCCGCCTGGCTAACAGCACGACCAGAAAACAACGTCATAATTGAGGGACCAGGCTCGGCAGGCCTGCTGCGCCGGCCTTATCTCCGCCATTGCAGAGTATCGCCATTCAGAGCTGCCTTAAAAGGGCCACTCCACAGAGAAAAACATATTTGCCGATGTTTGTGTCGGGGAGATTCATATCAGGCGAGCAGCATAGAAGGGGAGAAAAGAGAGAAGCCGGCAGGAACCGGGCATCGAGCCGTTGTGAACAGACATATATTTTACTGGGGAGTTTAATTTTGTGTGCTTAAGCAGAGATTACCACACCTTATCAATGCGCCGACTGTGTACTGGCGGGCGCTGCGTCAAGGCCACGGATAAAGGAAACAGCCTGCTGGGTATTTTGTTATTATTAGTCCCGTCAGCGTGTGTTTTATTTTTCCCCTTAATTAAATTATCGCGAGCTGCAGGCAGGCGGCTGCGCGCTGCAGAGATTGAATAAACGCCCTCAGCAGGTGAAAGGAGACGGAGGGGCGTGGAGCGGCCGGCGGCGGCCTGTACTGATTCTTAGATAGTTGGTTGGGTTGGGACGGGGACAGTTGAGGGTTGAAGTGGGCGCCGTCCTGGGCCATATTAATAATTAGAACATTGGAACGTTGGAAGCTCCATTGAAAACAATGGAGTGCTCCAGGCTTATAATGGCTGGTATAAGACTGGAGGGCCAACATTCCAATGTTTCTTTGTTCACAGCTCTGTCTGTGAACAAAGGCTTCAGGGAACCTGAGGGGATTCCAATCCCCTCACGCTCCCAAAAGGCTTTGTCTTTTTTTGGTAGAACATTCTGCCCTCTAGTGGCAGAATGTTCTAATAGCCTTATAGACCTTTGTAGCTGAGCTACACCGGCTATTAAAGTCCCTCTCCCTTGTTAAAGGCCCTCGCCTTCGGCTCGGGCCTTTAAAGCTGGAGAGGGCCTTTAATGCTGGAGAGGGCCTTTAATAGCCGGTATAGCCCTCTACAGTGGGCTATAAAGCTATAATACACTGTTTGCGTAAGCGGCCGTGTGTTAATAGGTTTCTTTACATTCAAGCTGATATCCTACAATTGCTAACGAAAAAGTAATCACAATAAAAAAGTTTGAATATTTTGTTTTAACAAAAGTGACTTAAACAGTTCGAATCTTTTTTTAACCTACTATGACATTAAAAAAACAGATTTTTAAACAAAAAGATGTTTTAGAAGACATGAGTACTAACTAATCCCAACTTTCCCACGTGATCCAAGTGTGTGATCACGTGTAAATCACATGAGCTTCCTGATCTTCAGTGTCCCTCATTTGCTAAAACAACTTAAATAGTTTCTCATGCGTCATTAATCAATATGTACAATTACCGAGCAAATGCTTTCAATAAAACGTCACCTTAAAAAAATGTAATGGCACTATCCTTCCTTAATTGTGAACAAAGTTTGTCTGTATTTCCTGTTTGAAAAGAAACATGGCATAGGGCCCGGGCTCTGTTATGCAGCAGTGACTCCGTTGAAGGAAATGGGACACACAAATGTTTAATGGTTAGCATAAAAAAACACTGTTTATGTCCCAAATGCAGGTCAAAGACAATTTTTTAAGGACTGGTATTAGCCAAGATCTTTTAATTTTACAACAATTATATGTATACTATGCTCATAGGGGATTTCAGTCAGTACTCTTCACCCATAGGTCTGATATTGACAGGAATTATGCAATTGTGTGGCTGCAGCTTTTTTTGCATAGTTATAGATTTGCCACATTTGCCACATAATCCATCATATGCAGATTATAACAAAAAAAAATCTTGCTTAAACATTTAAAAAGTTATTAAAAACACAGTGACACGAGTTGCTGCGAAGAGGAAGGCCCTTTGCAAAAGCAACCGTTCTGTAGCTTATTGCTATATTCGGGTGTTAAACCGGTACTAATGAGGTGCAACCCTTGCCCAGACAGTGTTAACAAGTGTAAAAATGAGAAAATAAATAATGCTATCACAGAATGTACCGCACTATGCTGCTTAATTTGCAGTTGAAGCATCATTTAGTCAACCCTGCCATATGATATGGCTCTCCCCTGCCGCATAGTTCCAGTGGCCCTGGTTACTGAGCCATTCCCATTTTTGTGTCGCCTACTACGGCATACCATATGGGCGAATGGGTCAGCTCACTTATTCCACTGACAAGCTTCCCCTACTCTGCCCTAGAGTGACTGCCATTACACAAGGAGCGCGTCCACACAAAATAGTTCCCTGAAGTGGCACGGACTAACTATGGCAATGTGTGGTTATTGAGATCAAAAATGTTTTTGATTTTGGCCAGTTTTCTGTTTTTTAGGTTGATGATGGCCATGCAGCTGCCCCAACATTAGAGTTTTGCAAGAAACATGACAAAACAAGCGTTGTCAAAGCCAAACCTGTCAGCTCTGCAAATACTTGTTTTGAGATTAGATGTCACAAGAAAAACAAACACTTTTTTTGTCCTGGTCTGCAGAGTGCAGCAAATAAATGCATTATTGTCTACTTTACATAACCAAACAAAATATACATTTCTATAACGCAAAATGACAACATCCTTGAAAATTAAATCACACTCCTTTAGACTGTTTGATGAGATCATTGGGAATCACATTTCAGAATACTGCACAGCTTTCAAAAACGTGCTGGCCTCTTCCTGCTCGGTGAGCAGCTTCCCCAAAAGCAGTAGGCTGACTGAGAAACAAATACAGGCTGAAGTCTTACCAAAAAAGTGGAAACCTACCACCAAAATCAGTTGACTTGACAAGTGGGAAAATTTGCATGGAAAGAAAGCCAATTGTGGTTCAAATATTAATTCCTATCCTTTCCCCTTTCGCTCATTCCTTTTCTCTTACTGTGACAGGGGAAAGGGGCCAGCCAAGCATTTATAATGTGCAACTGCTCTACCATTAATACAGCTAGTTTGGGCTGCCACCCTGTAACGACAAAGCGTGGACGATTATATGTTATATGTTGTGAAAAACAATAATAAATTGTAATTGAAATAAACAGTCTTCATTTGAACTAATGACTCGCCTGGCTGTACTGGTGAACTCTGGACTCTACCAAGCAGCCTTTGGCGTTCTCCTTTCAGAGCTCAGATCAAAATAGTAGTTACTTCGTAGTACCACTCCTTGAGCCACTGTGCTGCCCTGGGTAAATGAAGTTTTTGAATGCTCAGAGTGCCTAGCTTGGGCAATGTTACAGTGTGTTTGATGCAGTGGACAGCATGTAACCTTGTGGCGGCTGTGCATTCTTCGACTGTTGAGAATCAGCATCCGATGAAAGACATTTCTTGACTTCCCTCCTCCTGTTTTCGCCTAATTCATGGCTGCTGAAAAAGATAAATACAATCAAGACGAGTGAGCCTCGAGGTAAGTGGAAAGAGAGGACTTAATTCGACAGCCCATTGAGACACCATATGCGGGTTGCGTCTGGCACTGCGTCTGTAAATATCCTGCAACGCCTCCCTAATGGAAAGAGATGAGGGAAGCTCAAGCCCCTTCCCCTGCTGAAACCAGAGGGAGCCCTGCACATCGGATGAGGCACGATGTCCCACATGGCGGTGCCGCAGATCCGACGACCACCATCACCCTCATTCTTCAGTACCCCGCCTTGTTTTCCAACAGTTCGCAGATGAAGCATGGCAGGTGGGTCCCAAAAATCGAATTCATCCCAGATTGCATTTCTTCAGTCTCAGCATTTTTACACATTTGATGGAGATATGATTTTACAAGTGTCGTAACCACTTCAGGAGACGGGAGGATACATTTGCTGTGAATATCGACTGCGTCTGGCTACCTTTGAGTGCTCACCCCTGCATCAAAGCTCGAGTGGGAGTTGATGGGTGAGCACGTGTTCATTGAGACACCTCAGATCTTTGTTCAATAGACTTCGAGCCAGGCTTGTCTATAGACAGCCTCTCTTTTAAGTGCATCTTTTTCAGAAAAAGGCACGCACCACTCGCAAATACTAAACAATTACACACACATATATTTCTCCCAATTTTCGACTCATCAGTGTGATCGGGTTGGCATGATTTGAGAGGTTAGGAGCCCAGGGTAGCAATCGAATACAAACTTAAGCAAACAGTGGCAGCTGGTATTTGAAGGCATTGGGGGGTGGGTCCCCGGGGCATAGGTAGGGGAGGAGGGAATAAAAAAAAATATATATATCACTTGTCGGTCTGCCGCCCGCCATCACCGACACCTCTTCTCAGTCCTCTTCCCCGCTTCCAGGGCAGGAAACAGGATGTGCCCAGCTCCCAGCCTCCCGATAGCCAATCACAACGCTGCAATGCAGAGTTGTGATTGGTCTGAGTGCCGTTGATCGGCCGGCCAAATATTCATGTGCACTTTAGAGAGTGCTTAAAAGCAGTGGGGCGACGCTCCTCCACCTTTGCGGAGGAGCAGCCACTGCGAGCAATTGAGTTAAATTATCCAATGTAATAAGGAGATAGAAACATATGTTACCTGTGAAAACCGACGCTACGCAGCCATCTTCCCCTCTATCGGATTAGCTTTATCAGGGAGATCACCCAAAGTCAAGGAACAAACAGAAACACGGGAAATCACTGAAGAGAGTCTGGGATCAAGGAACATCTAAGGATAATGCATACAGTGAAGTCCTGCTTGATAACCTGTGCGGACTAGAGCATGAACAGGATACCGTATAGACACGCTGAGCTTACACACCATATTTTCTACGGACATTTAGTAATACAGGATATTGTGTGCAGATATTGAGCTCCTGAAATATTTCCTTTGTGGGTAGTGAGCTCAGACAGGAATTCTTGTGAACATGGTAAACCCTTAAAGGAGGGTATTTTGTATCCTTTTAGTATGCTCACAGGCTCTCTTTCCACACAGGAGAGCCTGTCTAAGAGCCTGTCTAAGCTCGCTGTCTGCACTAAATATCATATTTTAAATCCTGAAGACAGCACAAAAAGTGATGGGTCGGTAAGAGGTTCTCCACAAGTAGGAGATACACCATCCCGGCTCACTGTAGCAGAGGGCTCAAGCTGCACAACAAGGCCGAAACTAATCTGTGACTGCTTATGCTCCTGTTCAGAAGGGATGTTGCTAGTCAACACTAATTTGCTTATAGTTGGTACTTGTTTTTAATGGAACAGCGAAGCTGAATTACAATGGACTGGAAAGTGTCCGTGAGTGATTAACTGCAGTTGCGAACGATGCAAACATCCCACTCATCCCTTTTTATGCTTAGAACTATTCAAGCGCATAGTCAGGCTCATTGTCTACACATGCTAGCCTTTATGATGTCACTTATGATGTCACTTTGTGTACAGTATATCCTTTCGAAGCTCACTATGCTTATTGGCAGCCATGTCTGAGCTCTCTGTCCACTCGGGATATCCTGGTTGTGCTCACTCACTTTAGATATTCTGTCTGAACTCATTTTTCGCCCATACTAGATTTTATGAAGTTACTGGTTCCCACCAATTGATTTTTTTCCTGATTTTTGGAGGTTCTCACTTTTGCATGGTGGTTTAGACACGGAGCTTCTTGATATTATGTTCCTGCAGAACGGACTTCCTGTGTGAAGTGTCACAACATTAGGGCTCTGTAAGACATTGTCAAAGACCACGAGAAGTCTAGCTCGTCTGTCTGCTCTGACATAGCCTGTCTGCAGCTGGGTAGCTTTTGGCCCTCTTTCATAGTACACCCACTCCCATGGGTAGCAGCCTCGCTTTCAACTGCATGGCAGTAGAGCTCTCTGAAACGGGGCCTTTGAAAAATGCAGGTATCTACTCCCGGAATCCTCTAAGGAGGGGAGAAAGCACAGCCCCTGATTAAACCTGGTCTAAGTAAATCTACAGTGTCCCTTGGATAGGCCAATCTAAACTAACTCTGAAGAGGCCTGTTGAGATCTGACTAGTCGTACCTAACTTTGAAATTCATGCGCACCCAGTGACTGCAAACCAGCCTGCGCAGCATGCATCGCCAGGCCTCCGTCAAGAAGATGGCTGCCTGGCCTCCATTCCTCAAGCTCTGGCATTGGAGACAGGGGCCTATGTTGCCCTTTTCGCATGCATGCCAGTTTCTGGGTCCACTCAAGAGGGAGACTTTGCAACAGGAAGTGCACTGTGATTGCCCGTTAGTTTGCATGCACTGGATTGCCCGTTGGTTTGCATGCACTGTGATTGCCTGTTATTTTGCATGCACTGTGATTGCCTGTTGGTTTGCATGCACTGTGATTGCCCGTTGGTTTGCATGCACTGTGATTGCCCGTTGGTTTGCATGCACTGTGATTGCCCGTTGGTTTGCATGCACTGTGATTGCCCGTTGGTTTGCATGCACTGTGATTGCCCGTTGTTTTGCATGCACTGCGATTGCCCGTTGGTTTGCATTGGGCTGAGGATGCCTTCGGTTTTTCAGTCCTGGGCCTGCTCACAATGCTTTCTTTCTAATCCACCTTCGCCGAGGGGGTAGCAGTGCCGTGGCTCGGTCTCGCCCCGTGGCCGGCTGCACAAAGCAGCACGGCGATCACCGGTGCGAGCAAAGCGCTAGAACTAATCAGCTTTCAAAGCACTGAATGCATGCTCGAGGGAGGCAGTGGAACCGGCGCTGCCGCGCTTTTAACTTGCACTGATCCCTCGCTTATCATGGCCGACCACTACTGCCGGCGCTGCCGCTGCCACCGGGTTGCTTATAGAAACCTCTAAAAGGGCCTAATCTCGTCGGCGCACAAATCCTCCCCTCTTGTTTACCCGCTCCTGGTTTGAGAAAACAAAGATTACGAGCTGCCGAGAGCCGCGGCCACTGTAGGGCACGCGGAAAACAAGGCGAAACCGGCTGCTTCGGCGGCGGTAAGGATTGTTTTTTCTTTTAATTTCCAAAACATGGAAAGTATTACATGTTATCACTGTGCAAAAGGCAGGCTCGTGTGAAAGCTGAGACAGGTGGAGGTGCGAGAGAGACGTGCCACGAGGGCTGTTTGTGTGTGTGAGAAAGGAGGGAAACCGACCGGGGCCACGTGTGTGAGACAGACGAGAAATGTGTGAGCTCGGGACTGTTATTTGTATGAGAGGGGGGCTCGGGCAATAATGCAAATGTGAGTGAAAAAACACAGCCAGTGGGAAACTGACAACATGTATGACTTGAGAGACTTCCGGATGCGAGTTTGGATAAGAGATGTAGAGTGGTGTGTGTGTAAGATAGACAAGTGGATAGTGTGTGTCTACTGGCCATTAAGCGGGAAGAAAAAAGTGTGGGGTCCCTAAAACCGGCATCACCTATGCAATTTTGCAATTAAGGCCATGGCTTAAACGAGAAAGAACTACGATTTTGTTGTAAATAATGAATATGGAAAAGTGTTAATTCTGAAATGAGGAGACTGTGAATTAAACCACATTGAAACTGGTGGACGAGGTGGTGGTATTCAGAGCGTCACAATCAGTCCTGTTATGTTTGTTCTATGTTGCACCTGCACACCCCTTTTCTCTCCACTTCTCTTCCATTGGCATATCTTCCACCCCCCCCCCCCCTCTTTCCTCTTCAGCACACTCTTTACACTCTCTCATAAATGCACGTGCTTGCATCTCCTACACATCACCACTCCCAGATACACAACGGGCCCACTCACCTACAAGCACTGCAGTTTCTTTTACGTTAGCATTGTTAATAGTTTGACAGCTGTGTACCTCCTTCGCAGACATTTGCACAGAATCAGAATTGCAACTGGAATTAGTGGCCATTTCTTTGTGCTCTCTGCAGAGAGGTCACAGATAGGATGGCCATGTATTCTGAACACCTTTCTGACCCTCTAACTGCCACCATGAGAAACTCACACTACCTCCAGCCTCTGCTCCAGAGTTTTGAATTGTGGCCCATTACAAACACCTGGTAGCGCCTCCGTTCTAAATCGGGACTATACAAAAGTAATCTACTGCACGAAAAAACAAAAACAGAAACACAGTATCCGGAAAATAGCAGACGCTCTTAGGGAGTGCAAGGTTAAGTAAAACATGTAAACTATAAGCAGGAACTATTTGGATTACCATAACACTTTTTACATTCTTTGTTCAGAAATCTTTCAGTGTTTTTGCCTGTGAAGCTAAAGGCGTGAATATAGGGTCTGACGAGGACCCATTTCAGTGTCTTTTTAAATTACTATCAGGTCTGAGTCCCAGATGGACCCAGTCCACTTAAATCCTTGTGTGTTTGAGATAAAGAGAAAGAAGTAAACAAGGCGGTGGAATGCTAGTAGTTCCCGGACCAGATTTGTTAGGTAGGTGTTTGGTAATAGTTGCACACATTTGTCTGGGCTGCCTCCAGCTGTCCTACAGGGAAAGAACCATCACGAAGCAAAGTCTTGGATTACATCAGTGGGGAAACTGAGAGCGGGAACCCTCTTCTCCTCTGATTGCATTAGCTGTGCTCTCAATGAAGCATATTAGGAAAAGGAATAACAAGATTAAATTATTATTAAGTGGTGAACTTAATAGGCATACAGAAAAATATTGTAGAATACATACTACTTACAAAAAGTCGTTTTTTTCTTTGTGTTTTCTTTGTGTCCTTAGGAGAGCATGTGTCTTGTCTTTTACTTTGTAAATATGTTTTCATGACAGCAACATTAAATAAATCAACGTGCAAGGGTGAATAGCAATGTATTTTAATGAAAGGCGCAGCCAACCAACAGCAAACGCTTCCTAAATAAAAAAAGCAACAATTCAGTAATTCAAATGGCATCATGTCAACACCAACATGCTTAAAAAATACACGCTGGCACCATGTAGCATATGCCATCTAACAAAATAACTACTTGGTACCCCAGAAACTAAATCTAATTAGAATACAAACGGGGCAAGGTAACCACCCTTCAAATGCTGGGGTAGATGTGCAGCACAAGCAAGCAATATCAAGTTGTGAAAAACAGTGTTACACATGAAGCCACAATTTGTTCTATTTGTTACCGTACTATTGTGAACACTGGAGAACAGATCACAGATAAAACTGTCCGTAGCCGGATCTTACAACAAACAAAGAGTGAGGAATTGTACACAAAAGTAACAAAGAGTAGAATAGGAGAGAGAAAAGAGACCGGTGGGACAGCACAAATTATACCACAGGGCTTAGATATGTGCTGGGATACCCCTGGCAGGGAACAGAGGGCTTGAAAAGAAAAAAAATGCATCCACGACCATCAGCTTCTATGGTATAGTAACAACCCTAGGGAAAGAGGCAAAATGATTTCAGATCTCTGTACTTGGTGAGCGAAAGGAAAGGATATATCATACCTGCCCATCAACTTAGAAATTGGAACCGCTGCACTCCAAGTATATTCAAATGTAATCACAATGATTCAAAGTTCGTATGGTTAGGGTGCTCGAGATGTTCACCTCCTGTGCCGTGAGGTGCTGAGCATACAAATCCAGGGATTGGATCCAGGGTTGGTAACTCGAGCACTCCTTAAAGCAAAATAGTTGCTGTATGCCAATGAAAATGAATGAAACAAAAAGTGTATTCCAGTTGTTCTCTGGTTTAATTCAACCGATGATGTAAATCATATTGCGTCATATGATGGGAATCCCATTAATATATATCAATCATGTAAGAACATTGATGAAAATATTCATTTTCATTGGCATACAGCAACTATTTTGCTTTAAGGAGAGCTCGAGCTATCAACCTTACACGTAGTAAGGTTCCTTGGATACCTGCCCATCAGCCACCAAAACCCATCTGCCGCACACTGCTGAGGCAAGGACCAGGAAAGTTTCACCCCTACTATCAGGTCAGACAAAAGGGCGAGGCCATTCTCACCTAAGGCCTCCATTTTGTGTAACCCATCCAGTAAAGCTCACACCCTGCTCTCTTACCCTAACTAACACATACAAAGGTAAACACTCAATCTTCGCCCAAGTACCCAGATGATACACAAGGACCCAGTGTAGTTAAACAAGTAGATCTTTTAACAAAAGAGAATCTCGTGAAGGCGACAGGCTGGAGGGAATGGCTCTTCCTCAGGCAGTGGATGCTGCAACGCTTCCAGTCTTTCTCGGCTCGGCGAGTGGACAGTAAGAACACCCTAATGGAGGGGTGCACTTTGTGTTCCTCGCTCGACATCAGAGCCACGCTTTGTTGTCTTAGTTCTTTTACACAGGAAGCCCCCTGTGAACATGCATGATTGTTATGTTCACTGATACAAAAATAAAAAACCTGAGGAAACATACCATGTCTTTTCCAAATGTTGAGCACATGGCAGGGTGCAGGCCCTCCACAGCCCTGCAGGGGACACTTCCATCCCCAAAGTTTCCAATTTGTTTAAATTGTGCCCATGTTCGGCAGTCTGAACACAGTTGGCTTCCAGTAGCTTTGTGTCTTTTAACATCACTCACTGTGTAATGGTACTGCTGTTAAAGAACACTAGTTACATACCGATGCCTCTATAATGTGTATAGAGTTGCACAGCATTGTCCTGTGCACAGGGCATGCGCAGTCTGTGTGCTGTTACAGGTATATCCTGGATTATTATTAAATGACCTTCGAAATCAGTCAAGAATATGGTATGTTAAGCTGTGTTTATTCACACTTTTTAATTTTTTGTTCGTCTGCCGTAATATGCATCCATATGTCTTCATGTACAGTGGCGGCTCGTCTGATATGGTGGAGGAGTGTCGCCTTACTGCTTTTGAGCAGTGTAAACGAAGGGAAATATAAATTGCTAATAGCTTTGAGTTATTATCATTTTATCTGTCTGTGCTGCTTTGCGGTTGGGCGGAGCTGCGCTGCTCTCGGAGCAGGGCAGGGGGGGAGTGGTTTGCCCACTCCTAAGTGCGCAATAACTCTTTGGTCGGCCCTCCCAAATCAGTTATGTGCACTTTCCCCGTTCTCCATGTAAGCTGCATTACAGCCTGAATGTAGAACGTGCCCTGGCCCCCATTCCTTGGCTGAATGTCAAAACAGGACAATCAAAACCAATCACAACGCTGAATTGCAGCATTTTGATTGATCAGGGGAGCCTGGCTGTTCTTCCTGCCTTCCTGTCCCACAAGGAGAGCAGGAGCAAGGAACCGGGACGCTGCATCAAGACCCAGGGGCAAGGTAAGTGTGTAATTTTTTTGTTTTGATTTTTTTGTTTTACACGTGTGCCTGCCCCTGCCTCACCACCCGCGTGTCATGCCGGCTGCCACTTTTCATGTGAAGTAACTTCTTTAAGTTCAACTTTGGAGAGTGCACCAAATATCTAATATTCAGTGCATTTCAAGCGAATGCACCACTCTTCTTTAGAAGGTGGAAACAATCTCCTTCGTTTTAGGTGAAAGAAATATAAGAGAATCAAACGGTACCCAACAGACCGAGGAGTCTTCTTGTGAATAAAAATGTGTCTATCAACTCACACAAAGCTCAGGCTCAGCGCAGATGAGTCAGCACTGCGATAATGCTGTCGCTGTCTAGAGACCTCACGCACTGGTCAATACTGAGCTCCCTTTCACTCTTTCTGTGTCCGGCCAGGTTTGCCTATTGATTAACTATGAATCTTTTACCACTGTGGGGATGCATGACTTGATTGGCTTTGATACTGCTATTTGCATCCCCTGCAGCATATACATGAAAAAGGGCCACAAGTACTGGGTACAATTATACTTTTAATGTTGACTTATTTTAGAGATGATTTTGATACAATGGGCCTGATGTAGAAAGCTCTTTTTGCAATCACAAACCCTGAAATTTGCAATATCACAGTTTACAACCACAAAAAAATGTTTCTTAATGTATAAAGGCCATTTTACGAGTTGATTTTTTTTGTTGTAAAAACGGATTTTGCGGTCCTTCCAATACTACAAATAGGAGAGGGCGTGAATGGGGTGTCCCCCCTCCTTTTTCTGTTTTGGAAAAAACAGAAATATACATTGTTTATCACCGCAATTCAGTTGCAAATCATTGATGGTTTACTGCCCTCCGAGTTCGTGTGGTAACTAATTCATGAAGGGGAGGGTATTCCCGTTGGACACTTTCCTCTTTGTGAACTGTGTTTGTAGTCTCGTGGCGATTGGAGGGACTCTGGAGCAGGCAGGGGTCAAGAAGACCCCTGCCTGCGCCTAGTGATGTTTTCTCAAACATATATTTTTTAATAAACCAGAATAGGTCCTCTTATAATAGAAAGGGACTGCTTAAAAAAACTTTCCTTTTTGGGAATGCCAATGTAGATACAGGTCTGCTGTATCTCGCTGGTGCCTGTCTGCATTTACAGCCAATCACAGGGGGTCTTGAACTGTGACCTGTATAATCAATATTCATTAGGCAGGCTGTTTTATGATCACCTGTGAATTAACAATATGCAATGTGACGATGAGAAAGGTCTCATTACAAATTGGATTCCCATTTGCAAACCAGTTAGTATGGAATTTGCATATCTCTGGTTTCCACATGAGAATAAGACATCAGACCCAATATTCTGTTTGTTTTGGCTGTTCTGGTAAGCAAACAGCCGTGGTCCATTGGGAGATGTTTGCCTGTGGCTGTTAGAACTATGGTTGAACTCACATTGTTTTTCAGTAACGTACTTTATTGTAAACTTTATCACCAAAAGTTATTCAATCTAGAAGATCCATGTGTCGACCCTGTTTTATGCTTGTTCTTTGCTCACAGCCCTAGTTACACGTACATTGTTGCAAACGGTATTATATTGTTTATCACTGTATTGTTTTGTATGTTGCTTTCCTATCTCTCAACAGGATCCAAAGTTTTTTTTTGTGGTAGAGAAAGAGTCTACCTGGTTTGTGTGCATGGTTGGTAGAATTGTTGGGTTTTAGCATGAGCTGTGTGGGAAGAATGGTGGTGTTGCGTGTAAGACTTAGAGGTGGGCTCCAAACCTGTGATGAGCTTAAGTGTGCTTTAGGATGACGTGTGATGTAGATGTGTGAAAGACAGTGTATATGTATGTGCATATACCTTTCATAATTCCCTTAAGTTACTACCTTCTGGTGGCTAGGTCAGCTGATCTGGTAAAGGGTTGACTACATCCTGTATTGGCTTGGGCGTAACCATGTAAGCCATATCTGGGACTAGAAACTGCCCCAAAGAGATGATTGTGCAATCAAGGATAACTACATCTACCACAGTTGGGGTCTCTAGGTTCCACCCAGAAGCAAGAGGGTGCCACAAAACACAACCGCAGGCACCACAGTAGGCAGACTGCCTGAATTACAAATCCATATGTTCAGGACGCCTAATCCTGTCGATGTTAGTCACTCCTATGTAAAAGCAGTTCCCTCAATAAAATTCACATTTATTTGTCAATGATGAATTTATACTGTGCGTTCGAGCAGCTAGAGGGGACTGCATCTCACGTTTAAATCGCTCGATTAGAGCAAATGTATTTAAAGGTGCCTTTCATTCAGCCATGCGTCTTTATGTGATGATGTTTGGACACGTTTGAACTAATGCAAAAGCACCGTTTTTCTGAATACTCAGATTCTCGTTAGTAAATTCTTCTTCCCGTGGACCTTAGCAGCAAAATCTGCTTTCTACGCAACGCATGAGGCTGACGTTGAATGCAGCAATGACACGTGGAAGGAGGGACACAAAAGGGGGTCTTTTTTATAAATTCAGTCTCTGAGAGAATAAAAATATTATTATTATTGTTGTGTTTGTAAGAATAAACAAGCATTGGTAAAGCCGATGGGTGTAGCCTTTGAGGCCTATAGGCTTTGTCAATTGCGTGTAGCCACGCTGCAGAGTATCCTTGATGCTGTGCGTCATGGCTAAAGATGCCATTAGAAGCCCTTGATGAAGGCACTTGTGTCATTCTGTAGGTGCACACTTCAAAAAGACACAGGGGCTTTCATTATTAATAGCCAATCTGAGACGAATTGGTAAATAAAAGAAAATGAAACACCCAAAGCATTATTTTTTAAGATTTGGTGAGCAGAAGCAACTGGTGGCAGGTTCAACACCTGCGATGGAAGCAACACTGTGGAGGGGAGCAGGGCAGGGGTGCAGAAGCAACATGGGGAAGGCAGGAGGGAGGGGGGCAGAAGCAAAATGGTTGTTGGGGGAAGCAACACAAGCTCTAGTGGGTGGTAGCAATAAACAGGATGCAGGTGAGGGAAGCAGTGGGGAGAAGCACCTAAGCTGGCGCAAGATGGAGGGGATGGGGAGAAGCAGAAGTATGACAGAGCAACACGTAGTGCAGGAGGATAAACGTACATGAAGGATCAAAAGAGATGTAAAGAGGGAATGCTGCTTGGTAGGGAAAACCACAAGATTGACCAGCTGGGAGACAAAAAAGAATCAGGCAAATGAGAGCGACAAGGAAAACCAACGAATGGCAAGTGATGGGCAGACTCCAAACCTCTGTATGTTCTTGAGGAGCCGCAATATGTCTCACAACAGACTGTGCATGCACTGGGTAGTAGGGGTGCCCCAAAAAGGTTGTAGTTTAAGGGTTATTTGGGTGTTATAGCGGCATGCTGTCACCATTTTATCCAGCTCGAGGTTTAACTCTGTCGGGAGCACATTCACTGCAGAGAACCCTATATGACCTGGTAGTCACAGATTTGAATCAGATTTGACTCATGGTAATACTGGCATGTAACGCTGTGAAATTCCACGTGATCGAATTCCGCAGAGTTACATGAAAACTCTGCAAGATTCCGCGGAGTTCTGCCAACGCCGGGAGTGCATGCCACACTGAAAAATCAGCACGAACAGCATCACACAGTGCATCAGAGGGCGCAGCTACTCGAGTGGATTTTGCTGCCACTCGAGGAGATTTTCTACTCAAGAGCAGCATTCTGACTGCATATGATCTCGACCACACGCGATGTCCTCGTTTGCGCGTGCCAACTTAACGGTCTGGTGTCCCGCATGAGAAAAAATTAAACCATGTGGTAATTGGCAGAATCACCAAATCCCAAATTTCCGCCAGTTCTGCCGGCAGAACACAATATTTCGCCGAACCCTAACTAGCATAACGTTTCATCCTTACAGGGTCAAATAAACGACTATCGTATAGTTGTGTACTAATGATGAGGTGGTATTTAAAAAGCAAATGATAATTCTATGTTTGAGGTGCACAGTAAAAAATGTCAATATTATTGCAGTAACTATAATATGCCCCCAGATGTGCCCCAGTTACACAGGACTACCACCTGGCATCCACACGACTCTTCTCTAACCCAGCTGTACCCACTCTCTCTCTCTCCCTCTCATGCAGCGCCATCACGATGGACAATACCCTGGTCATCCTGTCCTCGGTAGCTCCAGATGCGGGGCGCTACTATGTGCAGGCGGTCAACGACAAGAATGGAGACAACAAGACCAGCCAGCCCATCACACTCACCATAGAAAGTAAGTGAGCACTGTGCAAGCCCAACGATGGTAGAGGGAGGCGAAGGGTGGCTGAGTGGACCATCACACCCGCTCACTGCCGCTCCATGTGGCAGGCGGTGTAGATCCAGAATCTAACAAAGTGGTATTGAGTAATAAGTCAAGCTCACAATAGACCAAGCACAAAAAGTAAGGATAAAAAACACAGGCAGCCATAGACTATGAGCCTTGTTGGAAGAAGAAAGTGCTTGCGGTTTTTGGGGTTTTAACTGGCTTTGACGTAGTGCTGGGTTGATTAATTAGGAATGGAGGCAGAGCTGACTAATAGGATTGCTCCGCTGGACGTAAAAGCTTGCAGACTCTTGGGGGCATT
Source organism: Lissotriton vulgaris (assembly GCF_964263255.1). Classification (NCBI taxonomy): domain Eukaryota; kingdom Metazoa; phylum Chordata; class Amphibia; order Caudata; family Salamandridae; genus Lissotriton; species Lissotriton vulgaris. The sequence goes on along the minus strand of NC_141695.1, from coordinate 757,914,682 downwards.
CATTTATTTTTCACAACTGTTTCTTTTGAACGGAGAGATGAGTCAGAGACGCATTAGGCTGCGAATAGGTAGATGTGTGCATCAGAGGAGGGCATGTGAAAAACGTAACCCATGGACGCACATTGTGCAGGTGTTTTAACCAATCAGCGTGCAGTACACGTGGAGCGCTTCTAGTGCCTCGAGAAGCAGCGGAGTAATGCCTGGATGAGACGCTGCCCACATCCGGGGTGGACGCTAATCAAACTCCCCGTACGGATGATTAAAGCCTGTACTCCCTCGCTTGAATCGCATGCCTCCAAACACCACATTGTTTAAGATGTGAAACAACATACTGGACGCCACGTACCCCTACCACAGCTGCCAAGGAGCCCTGCCTCTGCCCACGGAGTGTGCTGTCCTTCACAGCAAAGAGACAAACCCTCCCCAGAACACGGCAGCCTCCAACACAGGAACCTCTCCTCCGTTTGTGTTTGTTTGTGTACTGAGGCAACACGGTGACATGTTCTATCTCACCCGAGACAACCTCATGAACATACATGCCGGTTCTTCACAAATATCCACCCCAGGCGCTCCCTCAAGTTCTAGTTCTGTGTGTCCGTGCATCACGAGTATCTCCCCCAAGGAACTAACCTCGAGTCTTCAGTCCTTGGTCTGTGGTCTCATCACTTTGAGGGGCCTTCGCACCTTTCCTAGCGAAGGTACGGTCTGTACCTGAGCTGATGTCACCCATGCGGCGTACCCCTGAACCTCGGTTATCACCCACAAGCAACTGCCCCACCCTCTTGCTGAAGTACCTCTTCATTTCTGACATTCGCATTTCTGCATCGCCCACAGAGCTCTATGGCATAAGAGCATGAGAGCATCACCGGGGCCCCCTCTGTGGACTCTCAGACCATCTGTACCAGAGCATAACTGAAATCACTGCAGACGCCCTCAGTCCTTCTGTACCCAAGCATCACTGATCTCACTCCAGGGACCCTCAGTCATTCTGTACCCAAGCATCACTGATCTCACTCCAGGGACCCTCAGTCCTTCTGTAACCGAGCATCACTGATATCACTGCAGAGACCCTCAGTCCTTCTGTCACCGAGCATCACTGATATCACTGCAGAGACCCTCATTCCTTCTGTCACCGAGCATCACTGATATCACTGCAGAGACCCTCAGTCCTTCTGTCACCGAGCATCTCTGAAATCATTGCAGACGCCCTCAGTCATTCTGTACCCAAGCATCACTGATCTCACTCCAGGGACCCTCAGTCCTTCTGTAACCGAGCATCACTGATATCACTGCAGACATCCTCAGTCCTTCTGTAACCGAGCATCACTGATATCACTCCAGAGACCCTCAGTCCTTCTGTCACCGAGCATCACTGATATCTCTGCAGAGACCCTAAGTCCTTCTGTAACCGAGCATCACTGATATCACTGCAGAGACCCTAAGTCCTTCTGTAACCGAGCATCATTGATATCATTGCAGAGACCCTCAGTCCTTCAGTAACCGAGCATCACTGATCTCACTCCAGGTGCCTCGAGTCCTTCTGTACCCAAGCATCACTGATAGCACTGCAGGGACCCTTAGTCCTTTTGTATCTGAGCATCACTGATATCACTACAGGGACCCTCAGCCCTTCTGTACCCAAGTATCAATGATATCACTGCAGAGACCCTTAGTCCTTCTGTACCCAAACATCACTGATCTTACACCAGGGACCCTCGGTCCTTCTGTAACCGAGCATTATTGATATCACTGCAGACACCCTCAGTCCTTCAGTAACCGAGCATCACTGATCTCACTGCAGGTGCCTCGAGTCCTTCTGTACCCAAGCATCACTGATAGCACTGCAGGGACCCTCAGTCCTTCTGTACCCAAGTATCAATGATATCACTGCAGAGACCCTCAGTCCTTCTGTTACCGAGCATCACTGATGTCACTGCAGACACCCTCAGTCCTTCTGTAACCGAGCATCGCTGATAGCACTGCAGAGACCCTCAGTCCTTTTGTTACTGAGCATCACTGATATCACTGCAGAGACCCTCAGTCCTTCTGTAACCGAGCATCGCTGATATCACTGCAGAGACCCTTAGTCCTTCTGTACCCAAGTATCAATGATATCACTGCAGAGACCCTCAGTCCTTCTGTAACCGAGCATCATTGATATCACTGCAGAGACCCTCAGTCATTCTGTAACTGAGCATCACTGATATCACTGCAGAGACCCTCAGTCCTTCGGTAACCCAGCATCATTGATATCACTGCAGACGCCCTCAGTCCTTCTGTACCCAAGCATCTCTGATCTCACTCCAGGGACCCTCAGTCCTTCTGTAACCGAGCATCATTGATATCACTGCAGACACCCTCAGTCCTTCTGTAACTGAGCATCTCTAATCTCACTCCAGGGACCCTTAGTCCTTATGTAACTGAGCATCATTGATATCACTGCAGACACCCTCAGCCCTTCTGTAACTGAGCATCACTGATACCACTGCAGAGGCCCTCAGTCCTTCTATAACTGAGCATCACTGATACCACTGCAGAGACCCTCAGTCCTTCTGTAACCAAGCATCACTGATCTCACTCCAGGTGCCTTGAGTCATTCTGTACCCAAGCATCTCTGATATCTCTGCAGGGGCCCTCAGTCTTTCTGTACCCGAGCATCACTGGTATCACTGCAAACACCCTCGGTCCTTCTGTAACCGAGCATCGCAGATAGCACTGCAGGGACCCTCAGTCATTCCGTATCCGAGCATCACTGATATCACTGCAGACACCCTCAGTCCTTTTGTACCCGAGCATCACATATATCACTACAGGGACCCTCAGTCCTTCTGTACCCAAGTATCAATGATATCACTGCAGAGACCCTCAGTCCTTCTGTAACCGAGCATCGCTGATAGCACTGCAGGGACCCTCAGTCCTTCCGTACCCGAGCATCACTGATATCACTGCAGACATCCTCAGTCCTTCTAACCGAGCATCACTGATATCACTGCAGACACCCTCAGTCCTTCTGTAACCGAGCATCGCTGATAGCACTGCAGAGACCCTCAGTCCTTCTGTAACCGAGCATCACTGATATCACTGCAGAGACCCTCAGTCCTTCTGTAACCGAGCATCGCTGATATCACTGCAGAGACCCTTAGTCCTTCTGTACCCAAGTATCAATGATATCACTGCAGAGACCCTCAGTCCTTCTGTAACCGAGCATCATTGATATCACTGCAGAGACCCTCAGTCATTCTGTAACTGAGCATCACTGATATCACTGCAGAGACCCTCAGTCCTTCTGTAACCGAGCATCATTGATATCACTGCAGACACCCTCAGTCCTTCTGTAACTGAGCATCTCTAATCTCACTCCAGGGACCCTCAGTCCTTATGTAACAGAGCATCATTGATTTCACTGCAGAGACCCTCAGTCCTTCTGTAACCGAGCATCATTGATATCACTGCAGAGACCCTCAGTCATTCTGTAACTGAGCATCACTGATATCACTGCAGGGACCCTCAGTCCTTCTGTAACCGAGCATCATTGATATCACTGCAGACACTCTCAGTCCTTCTGTACCCAAGCATCACTGATCTCACTCCAGGGACCCTCAGTCCTTCTGTAACGAGCATCACTGATATCAATGCAGACCCCATCAGTCCTTCTGTCGCCGAGCATCACTGATATCACTGCAGACACCCTCAGTCCTTCTGTCACCGAGCATCACTGATATCACTGCAGACACCCTCAGTCCTTCTGTAACCGAGCATCACTGATATCACTGCAGACATCCTCAGTCCTTCTGTAACCGAGCATCACTGATATCACTGCAGAGACCCTCATTCCTTCTGTCACCGAGCATCACTGATATCACTGCAGAGACCCTCAGTCCTTCTGTCACCGAGCATCGCTGAAATCATTGCAGACGCCCTCAGTCATTCTGTACCCAAGCATCACTGATCTCACTCCAGGGACCCTCAGTCCTACTGTAACCGAGCATCACTGATATCACTGCAGACATCCTCAGTCCTTCTGTAACCGAGCATCACTGATATCACTCCAGAGACCCTCAGTCCTTCTGTCACCGAGCATCACTGATATCACTGCAGACACCCTCAGTCCTTCTGTAACCGAGCATCACTGATATCACTGCAGAGACCCTAAGTCCTTCTGTAACCGAGCATCATTGATATCATTGCAGAGACCCTCAGTCCTTCAGTAACCAAGCATCACTGATCTCACTCCAGGTGCCTCGAGTCCTTCTGGACCCAAGCATCACTGATAGCACTGCAGGGACCCTTAGTCCTTTTGTATCTGAGCATCACTGATATCACTGCAGAGACCCTTAGTCCTTCTGTCACCGAGCATCACTGATATCACTGCAGAGACCCTCAGTCCTTCTGTCACCGAGCATCGCTGAAATCATTGCAGACGCCCTCAGTCATTCTGTACCCAAGCATCACTGATCTCACTCCAGGGACCCTCAGTCCTACTGTAACCGAGCATCACTGATATCACTGCAGACATCCTCAGTCCTTCTGTAACCGAGCATCACTGATATCACTCCAGAGATCCTCAGTCCTTCTGTCACCGAGCATCACTGATATCACTGCAGACACCCTCAGTCCTTCTGTAACCGAGCATCACTGATATCACTGCAGAGACCCTAAGTCCTTCTGTAACCGAGCATCATTGATATCATTGCAGAGACCCTCAGTCCTTCAGTAACCAAGCATCACTGATCTCACTCCAGGTGCCTCGAGTCCTTCTGTACCCAAGCATCACTGATAGCACTGCAGGGACCCTTAGTCCTTTTGTATCTGAGCATCACTGATATCACTACAGGGACCCTCAGTCCTTCTGTACCCAAGTATCAATGATATCACTGCAGAGACCCTTAGTCCTTCTGTACCCAAGCATCACTGATCTTACTCCAGGGACCCTCGGTCCTTCTGTAACCGAGCATTATTGATATCACTGCAGACACCCTCAGTCCTTCAGTAACCGAGCATCACTGATCTCACTGCAGGTGCCTCGAGTCCTTCTGTACCCAAGCATCACTGATAGCACTGCAGGGACCCTCAGTCCTTCTGTACCCAAGTATCAATGATATCACTGCAGAGACCCTCAGTCCTTCTGTTACCGAGCATCACTGATGTCACTGCAGACACCCTCAGTCCTTCTGTAACCGAGCATCGCTGATAGCACTGCAGAGACCCTCAGTCCTTTTGTTACCGAGCATCACTGATATCACTGCAGAGACACTCAGTCCTTCTGTAAGCGAGCATCGCTGATATCACTGCAGAGACCCTTAGTCCTTCTGTACCCAAGTATCAATGATATCACTGCAGAGACCCTCAGTCCTTCTGTAACCGAGCATCATTGATATCACTGCAGAGACCCTCAGTCATTCTGTAACTGAGCATCACTGATATCACTGCAGAGACCCTCAGTCCTTCGGTAACCCAGCATCATTGATATCACTGCAGACGCCCTCAGTCCTTCTGTACCCAAGCATCTCTGATCTCACTCCAGGGACCCTCAGTCCTTCTGTAACCGAGCATCACTGATATCACTGCAGACACCCTCAGTCCTTCTGTAACTGAGCATCTCTAATCTCACTCCAGGGACCCTTAGTCCTTATGTAACTGAGCATCATTGATATCACTGCAGACACCCTCAGCCCTTCTGTAACTGAGCATCACTGATACCACTGCAGAGGCCCTCAGTCCTTCTATAACTGAGCATCACTGATACCACTGCAGAGACCCTCAGTCCTTCTGTAACCGAGCATCACTGATCTCACTCCAGGTGCCTTGAGTCATTCTGTACCCAAGCATCTCTGATATCTCTGCAGGGGCCCTCAGTCCTTCTGTACCCGAGCATCACTGGTATCACTGCAAACACCCTCGGTCCTTCTGTAACCGAGCATCGCAGATAGCACTGCAGGGACCCTCAGTCATTCCGTATCTGAGCATCACTGATATCACTGCAGACACCCTCAGTCCTTTTGTACCCGAGCATCACATATATCACTACAGGGACCCTCAGTCCTTCTGTACCCAAGTATCAATGATATCACTGCAGAGACCCTCAGTCCTTCTGTAACCGAGCATCGCTGATAGCACTGCAGGGACCCTCAGTCCTTCCGTACCCGAGCATCACTGATATCACTGCAGACATCCTCAGTCCTTCTAACCGAGCATCACTGATATCACTGCAGACACCCTCAGTCCTTCTGTAACCGAGCATCGCTGATAGCACTGCAGAGACCCTCAGTCCTTTTGTTACCGAGCATCACTGATATCACTGCAGAGACCCTCAGTCCTTCTGTAACCGAGCATCGCTGATATCACTGCAGAGACCCTTAGTCCTTCTGTACCCAAGTATCAATGATATCACTGCAGAGACCCTCAGTCCTTCTGTAACCGAGCATCATTGATATCACTGCAGAGACCCTCAGTCATTCTGTAACTGAGCATCACTGATATCACTGCAGATACCCTCAGTCCTTCTGTAACCGAGCATCATTGATATCACTGCAGGGACCCTCAGTCCTTCCGTACCCGAGCATCACTGATATCACTGCAGACATCCTCAGTCCTTCTAACCGAGCATCACTGATATCACTGCAGACACCCTCAGTCCTTCTGTAACCGAGCATCGCTGATAGCACTGCAGAGACCCTCAGTCCTTTTGTTACCAAGCATCACTGATATCACTGCAGAGACCCTCAGTCCTTCTGTAACCGAGCATCGCTGATATCACTGCAGAGACCCTTAGTCCTTCTGTACCCAAGTATCAATGATATCACTGCAGAGACCCTCAGTCCTTCTGTAACCGAGCATCATTGATATCACTGCAGAGACCCTCAGTCATTCTGTAACTGAGCATCACTGATATCACTGCAGAGACCCTCAGTCCTTCTGTAACCGAGCATCATTGATATCACTGCAGACACCCTCAGTTTTTCTGTAACTGAGCATCTCTAATCTCACTCCAGGGACCCTCAGTCCTTATGTAACTGAGCATCACTGATATCACTGCAGGGACCCCCAGTCCTTCTGTAACCGAGCATCATTGATATCACTGCAGACACCCTCAGTCCTTCTGTAACTAAGCATCTCTAATCTCACTCCAGGGACCCTCAGTCCTTCTGTAACCGAGCATCATTGATATCATTGCAGACAACCTCAGTCCTTCTGTAACTGAGCATCACTGATATCACTGCAGAGACCCTCAGTCCTTCTGTAACCGAGCATCACTGATAGCACTGCAGGGACCCTCAGTCCTTCCGTACCCGAGCATCACTGATATCACTGCAGACACCCTCAGTCCTTCTAACCGAGCGAGCATCACTGATATCACTGCAGACACTCTCAGTCCTTCTAGCCGAGCATCACTGATATCACTGCAGAGACCCTCAGTCCTTCTGTTACCGAGCATCACTGATATCACAGCATAGACCCTCAATCCTGTCGTACCCAAGCATCTCTGATGTCACAGCAGGGACCCTCAGTCCTTCTGTAAATGAGAATCACTGATATCCCTGCAGGGACCCTCAGTCCTTATGTACCCAAGAATCACTGATATAACTGCAGGTACCCTCGGTCATTCCGTACCTGAGCATCACTGATATCACTGCAGACATCCTCAGTCCTTCTAACCGAGCATCACTGATATCACTGCAGACACCCTCAGTCCTTCTGTAACCGAGCATCGCTGATAGCACTGCAGAGACCCTCAGTCCTTTTGTTACCAAGCATCACTGATATCACTGCAGAGACCCTCAGTCCTTCTGTAACCGAGCATCGCTGATATCACTGCAGAGACCCTTAGTCCTTCTGTACCCAAGTATCAATGATATCACTGCAGAGACCCTCAGTCCTTCTGTAACCGAGCATCACTGATAGCACTGCAGGGACCCTCAGTCCTTCCGTACCCGAGCATCACTGATATCACTGCAGACACCCTCAGTCCTTCTAACCGAGCGAGCATCACTGATATCACTGCAGACACTCTCAGTCCTTCTAGCCGAGCATCACTGATATCACTGCAGAGACCCTCAGTCCTTCTGTTACCGAGCATCACTGATATCACAGCATAGACCCTCAATCCTGTCGTACCCAAGCATCTCTGATGTCACAGCAGGGACCCTCAGTCCTTCTGTAAATGAGAATCACTGATATCCCTGCAGGGACCCTCAGTCCTTATGTACCCAAGAATCACTGATATAACTGCAGGTACCCTCGGTCATTCCGTACCTGAGCATCACTGATATCACTGCAGACATCCTCAGTCCTTCTAACCGAGCATCACTGATATCACTGCAGACACCCTCAGTCCTTCTGTAACCGAGCATCGCTGATAGCACTGCAGAGACCCTCAGTCCTTTTGTTACCAAGCATCACTGATATCACTGCAGAGACCCTCAGTCCTTCTGTAACCGAGCATCGCTGATATCACTGCAGAGACCCTTAGTCCTTCTGTACCCAAGTATCAATGATATCACTGCAGAGACCCTCAGTCCTTCTGTAACCGAGCATCATTGATATCACTGCAGAGACCCTCAGTCATTCTGTAACTGAGCATCACTGATATCACTGCAGAGACCCTCAGTCCTTCTGTAACCGAGCATCATTGATATCACTGCAGACACCCTCAGTCCTTCTGTAACTGAGCATCTCTAATCTCACTCCAGGGACCCTCAGTCCTTATGTAACTGAGCATCACTGATATCACTGCAGGGACCCTCAGTCCTTCTGTAACCGAGCATCAATGATATCACTGCAGACACCCTCAGTCCTTCTGTAACTGAGCATCTCTAATCTCACTCCAGGGACCCTCAGTCCTTCTGTAACCGAGCATCATTGATATCATTGCAGACACTCTCAGTCCTTCTAGCCGAGCATCACTGATATCACTGCAGAGACCCTCAGTCCTTCTGTTACCGAGCATCACTGATATCACAGCATAGACCCTCAATCCTGTCGTACCCAAGCATCTCTGATGTCACAGCAGGGACCCTCAGTCCTTCTGTAAATGAGAATCACTGATATCCCTGCAGGGACCCTCAGTCCTTATGTACCCAAGAATCACTGATATAACTGCAGGTACCCTCGGTCATTCCGTACCTGAGCATCACTGATATCACTGCAGACATCCTCAGTCCTTCTAACCGAGCATCACTGATATCACTGCAGACACCCTCAGTCCTTCTGTAACCGAGCATCGCTGATAGCACTGCAGAGACCCTCAGTCCTTTTGTTACCAAGCATCACTGATATCACTGCAGAGACCCTCAGTCCTTCTGTAACCGAGCATCGCTGATATCACTGCAGAGACCCTTAGTCCTTCTGTACCCAAGTATCAATGATATCACTGCAGAGACCCTCAGTCCTTCTGTAACCGAGCATCATTGATATCACTGCAGAGACCCTCAGTCATTCTGTAACTGAGCATCACTGATATCACTGCAGAGACCCTCAGTCCTTCTGTAACCGAGCATCATTGATATCACTGCAGACACCCTCAGTCCTTCTGTAACTGAGCATCTCTAATCTCACTCCAGGGACCCTCAGTCCTTATGTAACTGAGCATCACTGATATCACTGCAGGGACCCTCAGTCCTTCTGTAACCGAGCATCAATGATATCACTGCAGACACCCTCAGTCCTTCTGTAACTGAGCATCTCTAATCTCACTCCAGGGACCCTCAGTCCTTCTGTAACCGAGCATCATTGATATCATTGCAGACAACCTCAGTCCTTCTGTAACTGAGCATCACTGATATCACTGCAGAGACCCTCAGTCCTTCTGTAACCGAGCATCACTGATAGCACTGCAGGGACACTCAGTCCTTCCGTACCCGAGCATCACTGATATCACTGCAGACACCCTCAGTCCTTCTAACAGAGCGAGCATCACTGATATCACTGCAGACACTCTCAGTCCTTCTAACCGAGCATCACTGATATCACTGCAGAGACCCTCAGTCCTTCTGTTACCGAGCATCACTGATATCACAGCATAGACCCTCAATCCTGTCGTACCCAAGCATCTCTGATGTCACAGCAGGGACCCTCAGTCCTTCTGTAAATGAGAATCACTGATATCCCTGCAGGGACCCTCAGTCCTTATGTACCCAAGAATCACTGATATAACTGCAGGTACCCTCGGTCATTCCGTACTTGAGCATCACTGATATCTCTGCAGGGACCCTCTGTCCTTCTGTACTCCAGCATCCCTAATATCACTGCAGGGACCCTCATTCCTTCCTACCCAGGAATCACTGATATCCCTGCAGGGACCCTCTGTTATTCTGTGTCAAGCAGCACTGATATCACTCCAGAGACCCTCAGTCCTTCTGTACCCAAGCATCACTGATATCACTGCAGACACCCTCAGTCCTTCTGTAACCGAGCATCACTGATATCCCTGCAGGGACCCTCAGTCCTTGTGTAACCGAGCATCACTGACATCCCTGCAGGGACCCTCAGTCCTTCTGTACCCGAGCATCACTGATATCACTGCAGACACTCTCAGTCCTTCTGTAACCAAGCATCACTGATATCACTGCAGACACCCTCAGTCCTTCTGTAACCGAGCATCACTGATATCCCTGCAGGGACCCTCAGTCCTTGTGTAACCGAGCATCACTGACATCCCTGCAGGGACCCTCAGTCCTTCTGTACCCGAGCATCACTGATATCACTGCAGACACCCTCAGTCCTTCTGTAACCAAGCATCACTGATATCCCTGCAGGGAGCCTCAGTCCTTCTTTATCCAAGCACCACTGATATCCCTGCAGGGACCCTCAGTTCTTCTTTATACAAGCACCACTGATATCCCTGCAAGGACCCTCAGTCCTTGTGTAACCGAGCATCACTGATATCCCTGCAGGGACCCTCAGTCCTTCTTTATCCAAGCACTACTGATATCCTTGCAGGGACCCTCAGTCCTTCTTTATCCAAGCACCACTGATATCCCTGCAGGGACCCTCAGTCCTTGTGTAACCGAGCATCACTGATATCCCTGCAGGGACCCTCAGTCCTTCTTTATCCAAGCACCACTGATATCCCTGCAGGGACTCTCAGTCCTTCTTTATCCAAGCACCACTGATATCCCTGCAGGGACCCTCAGTCATTCTGTAACCGAGCATCACTGATATCCCTGCAGGGACCCTCAGTCCTTCTGTACCCAACTATCATTGATATCACTGCAGGGACCCTCAGTCCTTCTGTACCCAAGCATCATTGATCGCACTGCAGGGGCCCTCAGTCCTTCTGTAACCGAGCATCATTGATATCACTGCAGACACCCTCAGTCCTTCTGTAACCGAGCATCACTGATATCCCTGCAGGGACCCTCAGTCCTTCTTTATCCAAGCACCACTGATATCCCTGCAGGGACCCTCAGTCCTTGTGTAACCGAGCATCACTGATATCCCTGCAGGGACCCTCAGTCCTTCTTTATCCAAGCACCACTGATATCCCTGCAGGGACCCTCAGTCCTTCTTTATCCAAGCACCACTGATATCCCTGCAGGGACCCTCAGTCCTTCTGTAACCGAGCATCACTGATATCCCTGCAGGGACCCTCAGTGATTCTGTGTCAAGCAGCACTGATATCACTCCAGAAACCCTCAGTCCTTCTGTACCCAACTATCATTGATATCACTGCAGGGACCCTCAGTCCTTCTGTACCCAAGCATCATTGATAGCACTGCAGGGGCCCTCAGTCCTTCTGTAACCGAGCATCATTGATATCACTGCAGACACCCTCAGTCCTTCTGTAACTGAGCATCACTGATATCACTCGAGGTGCCTCGAGTCCTTCTGTACCCAGGCATCATTGACAGCACAGCAGGGGCCCTCTGTCCTTCTGTAACCGAGCATCACTGATATCACTGCAGGGGCCCTCAGTCCTTCTGAAACTGAGAATCACTGATACCACTGCAGAGACCCTCAGCCCTTCTGTACCCGAGCATCACTGATATTCAAGCAGAGACCCTCGGACATTCTGTGTCTGAATATCACTGATATCAGCCTCAGAAACTTTCACTTTCTGAATCTGAGAATGACTGATGCCTACCATGTGGTCCTCATACCTCCTGTGTTTGTGATAGCTGAGACCCTCACTCGCTCTTTGATTTCACACCAGTGACCCTCACACCTTCTACACACATGCATGAGAGAGAGTCCAGGAGCCCTCGGACGGCCTGTCCCCAGGCATTGCTTTTACCACCCCTGGGAGCTCTTAGACCCTCTTGCATCACTTGCTGTAATGACTCCACATCTGACTCGGCTGCTTGTTTGCTGGGGCATGCCTTCACCTCTGCCTTGGGTGACCAACTGGCATGGGTGCAAATTCAGGAAAGTGAGTGTAAAAATTCAGGACAAAGGGTCCAAATTCAGGACAAAAATTCAGGACAGAAGGTCAGAATTCTGGACAGAAATTTGGGACAAAAGGTACATTTTACAGACACATCAAAGGAGGTCGTACAATATTACATAAGTTAACAGACACCCAACACAAGCACAAGTCAAAATAATAAGTTTATATTAGGTTGAGAGAACCTTGAACTGCATCTGTAGTGTGCCGGAGTGAAACTTAAATACCTGCGTTTGCATAGTGGAGGCACCTGGGTAACATTATTCAAAATGAATCCTCCACCCACCCAGAGCTTGGCCCCTGGTGAGGTGACAGGAGCTCATAAACTAAAACAGTTTGCCATGCCCTGGGCTTCGCAGGAGCAGTGGCCGCTGGTGATATTTGAAAGTGGTGGGCGTAAAAAGTTGTGATGAGTGCCCAGTGGCGAGCGCAGCGAGCGAGCCTGAACCTCATTAGGAGGGGTGTGTGTGTGATGGTGGGGGGGGGGGGGGGGGGGGGGGGGGTTCTTCCCTGAGAAAAGTTTGAAAAAAGAGTGTGCAAATGGTGCCTTTCCAAGAATAATTGAGAAAGCAAGAAGGTTAATAAAGCAATTGTGAAAGTGTAGTTATTACATCTATAAAGAGATTTCATATGATAATGACATAGGAAACTGCTTATTCAGTATAACCACATAGTTGTTAGTCTGTCTGCCATGGCTGCCCATCTCTCTTTCCTGATTCCTCTCGAGCCCCAGTCTCTATCTTCGGACCTGACAGGCCCTACTGTTTTTGTGCTCTCCCTTATCTCCACCTAGTTCCCACACAGTCAACGCCTTGTGCTGCCTGTGTTCTCTCGGTTCCAGCACATTGTTTGTGTGCTAGAAGTTTCCTGTGCTATCGTTCAACACCTTTGAATTGCTCGTATGCTCCCTCTCCTCCTGATGCTCTCTGTCTCTGGACCATCAATCTCCTGTGGTATCCTTCGTCTCCAATGCTTTAGTCCTGCAATCCCTCCTCCCTGTGCTCTCTCCTTCACTGCACCCCCAGCCTCCTGAAATCTCAAATCTCAGTTCCAGAACATTACGGTTAAGTGAATTCTCCAGTTCATTCTAAAATACTCTGTTCACATCAAACGCACACTAACTCTTGTACATGCAAAGAACTATCAAGAGAATTGTCAATCCAACAAACCTACAGAACCATTCCTACAGTGTCATCATTGATCCACATTATCCTTAAAATTCTCTGTTCACTTCTCCCTTACTCCACCCATGCATTCAATTTTGTGATTGGCAGGGTTTGTGATCACAAAAATGCCTCCTACGCGAGGCCTTTACACACCTTTTGCAAGTGGGATGCGCTAGATGCACCGCGGGATAGACTACCGTACATCATTCCTTATGTTAGTCTGTCTACGTTATGTAGCCACACAAAAGAAGGCAACAGAATGATAGGCAACAACAACATCAAAATATAACGAAGAGTAAAATAAGTAAAAGCAACATAACTAACGAAACTGGGCAGTGAGTACTCATTACGCATGCCAACTTAAGCATTCTACAGTGTTACTTCTATTCGGTAAGATAGCGGAGTACATGCTGCAGTGATTTACATAATAACCTGCAAGTAATATTTCAGACACTTTGCTGGTGCCTTTCAGCGTTTCACCCTTTCATGGATCATGAAATGATGATCAGTGGGGTAATATAAGCTATATTGCGCAAAGTTCATGACACAGTTCCATATGTGGTGCAAATTATATAACACCAGGGCGCATGTCGGGGGTACATGGCTTCCACCTACTATTTTAACAGTGTCGACTCCATCACCCCTGCCAAGAAGTTGGGCCTTATAGGAATATTCTGAACTTGTCTCGGGGTAATTTTCAGACACCGAGACATGTTAATGAGCGCGAGTACATCTATTTCATTATGAGCAGCAACGTGCAGGGAGTGAGGGTGCTATTTTCACCTCCAGCTGGGCCGAAGTTAAAGGGCCATCAGGCCTCCTTTTGTCTGAATATCCTGACTGGAGGCGGGCTAGAACCTCACACTTAAAAGTAAATGCCACGGAGGGGAAAGAAAGGCACACAGCTTGTTATCTATTCTCAGGTACTTGTTAAGAGAGGCAGATTGTGCCTTTGTTCTGTCCCTGTATATAACAGATGCATGCACTGTAAAAATGTCAGGTGTGTTGGTCTGTCTCAGTGCTATTGAAATTGTTTGTGTAAATACTATTTTATTTATTTTATAGCATTATGCAACGCAATGCAGGGTGTCAGAGCTCTTTACTTAACATACACATTATACATTGACAATAAATCATGTGCATGTGTAAATCAATGTAAAAGCTGAGTTACATGAGACAGGGTTACAAGGTGTAGGAGTCACATGTCCTTCATAGCTCTCTGTGCTATATTACAAGGATAACAATATATAAATTGCAGGTAACAAAAGGATCTCTGTGTTAAAAGTAGTAACCCAATTTACTATCTACATAAAGTAAAAATCGGTCTCCTGCTATAAAATATGTGTTTGGACCTTGGAGATTGAGAGGGTAAGGTTGCAGTGTGAGGAGCCTCTTCCAGAATAGCATTAGATTGCTCTTTCCATATCTCCTGCTCCTCAGATATTCTACTTTACCTCCGCGGCAGATGTCATCTCTCTCATTAAGAGCTTCCTTTAATATTTTCAGGCAAAATTCTCAGTCCTCATGGTGCTTGAGTGGCAGACAGATGGCAATACAAATGTCATTTGCAGATTTTCTACCATAGACATGGCATGGCACTTCAAAAATATTGAAGGAATTATGAAGTTACTGTCATTGAATAAGTAGCCAAAAGTGGGACAAAAATAATGCGTTGAAATGTTCTAACACAGGATACATTTAGAATACAGGCAAAAAGCGTGTCAAAATAGGGTGGCAAAAACCCTACAGCATTCTGGGAAGCCTTCTCACGCAAGCCGCAACAAAGAACTGGGGTTGTGCAGCAATAACCAATACAGGAGATAATGGCATATGGAAGCTGCTGATCGATAATTAAAAAGCTAGTCTATGCTGTTCAGCTCGAAATTATCACTGCATATCAGGCTTAAATTTATTTCACTTTCTTCATGGTTTTTTCCCCGCAGTAAAGTTAAAAGTAAAAGTTAACGTTTGTTGTGCAAGGTTGGTTAAGTATTGCTCTTTTTAATTGGAAAAAAAACAACATTTTTAAAAAGAGAATCAGTAAATGTAGCCTTCAGGTAGACTAGCCTGTGTAGATTTCCATTTACAAATGTCAAATTGTTGCAATTGATTTGGCACAATAGCAATTACCATGAACAAAAAGATAATTTAAACTATTGGGTAAAATAGTTTTCATCACTCACGTTTGAGAACTGAGCATTTCAGTACCTTCGCACATAAAAAGCCTCCGATCAACAAAAGATGATGGGGAAATCTCGGTTTCCAACATGAGTTTCCAAAGTGAGTGCAAGAGGAGGCCCAGAAATGCTGTCACTGACCCATTATCATTCTGTATGTGATAATTAGGATGATAATGGGCCTGATAGCAATCTGTGCCAGGTCCGGGAGGGGCTGCTGCAGGCCACTGATCACAGCAGGAGCGCGAGCTGGCCCATGCAGTCAGAGTTACTGGACTCTCAGACTGCTTGCAGCTGAAATTAGGGACAAAAGGCGTCCCTGAAAGAATTCTTCACGGACAAGAGGCCCAAATTACGGGCAGTCCGTGAAATTTACGGATGGTTGGTCACCCTACCTCTGCCCTCAGGGTCATGCCTTCACCTCTGCCCTCTGCACAGCGTCAGGTACATACAGCACACTGTGCATGCGCGCAGCTTTCATGCCAATGCCAAGGACCGCCCTGGCATCGGGACAGGGTGACCTTCAGCTCCAGTAGGCACGGCGCGCCCTGCAGGGTGCCAGCCATGAGGGTTGGGCACAGACAAACACAGATGTGAATTTTCGCTGCACATCTGCAGCCCTGTCTGTCTCGGGGAACCGAGGCATCAATCAAAAGATATTAAGCTGCAAAAACGTATTAATACCAGAAGAAGATTACTGTCCCCCGACGGTCACGGAGATGCCAACTGCTCCCGTAGAGTCGGGCATAAAATATACAATCAGGGCTCTTCCTGTCTGCTTTCATGCATCTCACTGCGAGCGGGGAATGAAGGGGTGAGCTACGTTTAACCCTTTCCTGCATTCGATTCCCAGCTTTCCACCAGATGACTCATATTTCCTCAGTTATTGGCAGTGACGGTGGTTGTTATTGCTGCACCCCCTGGGGTTGTCTGTAGAGTAATCAATGTCCCAGCGTTTTCTCTTAAGAATCCTTTATATGCTCCACATATTTATTTATTTATTTTATTTTATGCGTTTTTATATAGCGCAGACTTTACCCGAAGGTGTCAGAGCGCTTCACAATAGGAACGTTAATGATACATGAGGAGAAAATTACAAGTGAACAAAGTACAAAAGCAA
Organism: Lissotriton vulgaris; assembly: GCF_964263255.1. NCBI lineage: Eukaryota > Metazoa > Chordata > Amphibia > Caudata > Salamandridae > Lissotriton > Lissotriton vulgaris. The sequence goes on along the minus strand of NC_141695.1, from coordinate 757,897,837 downwards.
ACGTTAAGTTACATGAGGTAAAAGTGACAATTGTGAGCTAACCAAATACAAGAGGTAGCAAACGGTACATTACAGGAGGAAAAAGTGACGTGTGCAAGTTACAAAGGCGTATAAAGTTCAAGTAGAGGTATAATACTGCAGTAAATGGCAGACACTCAAACACTAGAACAAACGTTACGTAGGCAATGGTGGCACTTGTGTATCTAAAGCAAAAAACATGTAAGAGGTAGCAAACAGTGAGTTACAAGAGAAAAGTGACGTCTGCATGTTACAAAAGAGTACCAGACACAGGTAGAAGGATAATACTTCAATAAATGGCAGACCACTCAACACCACTCAAACCAGAAAAACACACTGGGAAGGCACTTCCATAGTCATAGAGCATAGAATTTCCTATAATGGAAGGTCTTCCTTCAGATAATAGAGAGAGCGAGAATTATATTTGGAAGTGTATTTGAAGGAGGAGAAATCTGAGGTCAGTTTTGAAGGCCTGGGAGGATGAAGTGGTCCGGAGCTGAGGCGGAAGTGAGTTCCAGATACTCACTGCGTTGCCTGAAAAGGATTGGGCCATCGATCTTCTTGAAAGTGGGAGGTTCAAGCAGTAAATTTTCCGCATTACGTGATGGTCTAGAGCCTCCAGAGAGTTTCAGTTTATTCCTACTCGAACTGTGGGTTTCTTGGCGCTCTCAGGGAACAGTGTGTAGCCCCTCTGTCACATGTAGGTTGCGGGGTTTCACATGGCAGTGCATGCCTGGGGGTCGGCCCATTTGAGCTTCTTCCATCCATCCTTGAGCAGGTTTTGGATTCTTTCAATGGAGGGCGCTGCAGCGATGCTGGGGCTTGCAACCTTCCACCCGCAGTTGAAATATCCAACCTGTAAAAATATTAAGTCCACGGTATCAACGACATGTATATTGTCAAGGCAAAATATTGAGCGAAATGTAAATTTACTACCTGTATGTCATTAAGGTAAGTACATATAGAGAAGTATTTGTTTACTATCAACTACCTTTATCTCATCAAGAGAGGTTTATGTAAGGAAGTACACATTTAGAACTCGTAACTTCACATCCACTTACCTTGATAATAAGGAATAATGTGAATGTGTTATTATTGAATTCAACATTAGTACCCTGGCGCTCATCTCTTCCAGTCATCCATAAAGGTCATTGTGTCAGTCACTGAAGGTATTCTGGAATCTTCGTTTATTCGTCATCCATTCTAGCCGACACGTGTTTCGTCATTACTGACTTCATCCGGGTTTCTTTACAAGATTATAACCCAGTCTCAAAGCACAAAAGTGTAAACATAGGCTGTATTTAAGAAGTCTTGTACTATAACCTTAAGAGAAAACAATGCTTCGTCAAGTTGGGGTGTGCGCATACCATGCTACACGCAGTGTAAAACGCAGTGAGGCGTGGCCCCGTGCACGCTCTGGCACCATTGTTGAGTTACGTTTGGAGTCTTCCTGCAGAGGAGTGATTGGTACCACGCCCACTCCTGGAAGCACTAAACCTCCATTAACTTAATGCATTGTTGTGATGACATGGGTAGTGTGCACCATGTTTTCTCCTGGCTGCCATACGGCTAATGATACATTCATATTTTTGAATGCCACTGTTTCAGTTTCAATCTTATGGTGTCCTCATTGGCTGGGCCGACTGTTTCAACTCGAGGTGTGGGGTCACAGCACTGGGTTGAAGCAAGTGTCCAGTGTTCTGTGGTCTTGGGGCTTGTGTAGCACATGCTGTCTGTAGCACTCTTCATCAGGACGCACCGTGCACTATCATCCAACAGAGAAGCTTAATGTGCCACATATATGTAGCTGTTGCTGCATAAATGAGCTGCAACTCCTGGAAACTGGACTCCGACGAGACTGAGATGCTGCTCCTTGGTTCTCAGTCTTCCGTTCGATCTTTGAGTGGAGGCCTCCTGAGCTCGGCTCCACCCCTGTTAGGGTGACCAACCGTCCGTAAATTTCACGGACAGTCCGTAATTTCGGCCGTCTGTCCGTTGTCCGTGAATGATTCTTTAACGGACGCCATTTGTCCGTAATTTTAACCGGGCACCGGTCGCACCACCCTAAAGCCGGCACAGCTTCCACCCACCTCTCTTCTTGACACTGATGCTGTTGAGGTCAGGTGTAACAGACTCCGATGCAGTACCAACGCTCAGATACCCAGCAGCATTGGAAAGTCACAGCGGGATGGCAACCCCCACACCTCCAGCCCTTGATGAGCTGTTAAGAGGTGCTTGAAGGTGACTGAGAGGGAGGGGCTGCAGCTTCAGGATCAGGGGCATCTATTCAGATGCAAACAGCCCTGAATGCATCATGTCTCTGCAATTTAGAGGGGCCTCACACATTCCCTTTCTGCCCAGGGCCCCAAACATCTTAGAACCGGCCCTGATTACACCGAGGCAGCACGTGGTTCAAACAAACCTCGGTTCTTCAAACATGCAGTCTATAATGTAATAACATTAAGAAAAGGCACAATCGCACCCACACTGATTAACAAAGTATGGAGGACAATCAGTTGAATCAGTTCTCGTTGAATATCTTCTTTAAGTACTGTACATCACAGTGGGGGATGGCAAAACTAGCATTTTGGAAAGAGAGCCTGTCTTCTCATTGTCTTGCCCAGGAGGGGGTGAGGAGCCCTACCCCACCCTGGAAGAGACCAAGATGATACTAAAATACTGCATGCCCACCCCTCTGCCCACCCTGGTGGATCATGTTCCCCCTCCTGTGATGGTTCCTGCCCCCCAGTGATGGCTCCTGTCCCACATGTGGTGGCTCCTGTCCCCCCCCACCTGTGATGGCTCCTGTCTCCCCCTGTGGTGGATCCTGTCTCCGCCCTGGGTGGCTTCTGTCCCAGTCCTGGAATGGCTCCTGCAGCGAGGGTGAAGTTCTTGATGGGCCTCTTCTCAAAAAGGCTCAGCTCAAAATTAATATGAAAAAGTGGGCGAGTGAGTAAGTGAAAGGATGGGTGGATGACTGGATGAATCAATGAAAGGGTGAATGGATGAATGAAATATTGAATAGATGGATAATGAGAGAGGGTGTATGGATGGATGGATGGATTGATGAGTGAGTGGAAGGATGGAAGAGAGAAAAGGTAAATAAATTGATGGATGGGTGGAAGGGTAGCTGGATGGGTAAAAGGGTGGATGGATGAGTGAAAGGATGGATGAGTGAAAAGGTGGATGATGAGTGAGTGGGTGGATGGATGGACGGATGAGTGAAAGGGTGGATGTAAGGATGGATGAGTGAGTGAAAGGGAGGGTACATGGACAAAAGGATGAATAGATGAGTGAAGGAGTGAATGGATAAATGGATGAGAGAAAGGATGGATGAGTGTTAAGGTCAATGGATGGATTCATGAGTGGATAAGTAGATGGATGTGTGGGTGGATGGATGGAAGGACGGATTGCTAAGTGAAAGGGCCGATGGAGAGAGAAAGGGAGGATGGATGGATGCCTGAAAGAGTGGATGGGTGGAAGGATGACTGACTGGGTGGATGGATGAGTAAGTGAAATGATGGCTGGATGGGTGAAAGGGTAAATGGCTGGATGGATAAAAGGGTAAATGGCTGGATGGATAAGTGAATGGATGGATGAGTAGAAGATTGGATGGATGAGTGTTCAGATGGATAGGGTGAAAGGCTGGATGGATGGATAATGGATGGATGAGTGAAAGGATGGATGAAGGGATGGATGAGTGAAATTATAGATGGAAGGATACATGATTGGATAGGTTTGCAAATGGTTGAATATGTTTGGATATGGCTGGGCTTACTTATATACTATTGCGCGACCTCTGATGTATCTGTAAAACGTATCCAACTGTCCTGAAGTTTTGTCCTGAATTTTGACCTCCTGTCCTGAATTTGTGTCCTGAATTTTGACCCTTTGTCTTGAATTTTTACACTCACCGACCTGAATTTGCACCAATGCCAGTCACCCTAACTCCTGTTCAGACTACGTCTACTCGCACCCTAAGTATCCTTTTTGATGATCGTCTGACTTTTACCCTTCAGATCCCTGCTGCGGCATCTATATGCTTTGCATTATTGAGATCGATTCACAAAATACGTCCTTTTCCATGAGTCCCCAGAAAGCTGTGATGCGAGCTTCAATTCCTTATGTCTGTTTCTTCCCATAAACTCATTGGTTGGCTCAGAAAGGTGATGCACAGCTGATTTTAAACCTCACAAGGAGAGAGACAGCCCCCGCACCACCATGCCAGTTCACACTGACTCACAATGCAGCAAAGAGGCCCTTTTATGGCTTACTGCTTTGTACATAGAGTTTTCCGTAATTCGTATCTGCTACACAGCGGCAGCTCCTCTGCTAAGGCGGAGGAGCGTCGCCACATGAAAATTTAAAATAGCACCATGTTATTATCATTTTATTTTTCAGTGCTGGCTCTGTTTAGGTGCGGGTCGGGGTGAGGCTGGGCTGCCCACAGAGCAGGAGAATGAGTGGTGGGAACTTTCTAAGCGTGCATGACAGTTTGACCGGCCTTCTTGGGACGGCAAACTAGTCATGCACACTTAGCATTTCTCCACCTGGCTCTATTGCACAGCCGGGTAGAGAACATGCACAGCCTCCCACTCCGTCTGAGTGCCGAACCAGCCTGCTCAGATCAATCACAACACTGCTGTCATGCTGGTGGAAGTAGAGTTGTGATTTGCTTTGGGGAGTCTGGGAACCTGCGTGCTTCCTGAGTTGACCTAAGCGGACGGAATGAGAAGCGGCAGCCGGCTGGTAAGTGAATTTTAGTTTTTTCCTTTTCTTTCACCCCTTCCCGCCCAACCACTACTGCCCCGTAGCAGCCGCTACTGCTGCTATACCTTAGAAGTAAGGTGCTTCCCTACAAAATTGCATGAGATTTTCGGTCCTCATCCTCCAACATTCCGTCTGTTCTTCATATCAGGCAGTGCCGGATTGCGGTTCGATCGTATGCCTACATTTCTGCTAAAATTTGGAACTCTTTGCCGGTTACTCTCCACTTGGATGTTCGTTCACTTGATTATTCAAATCATTTTAACTCTTCACTCATCTCTCTGTTTGACTTCTTCAGAACCAGGATGACCCGTCATAGCGGTAACAGTGCGCTTTAAAAGTGGTGTTAGTTCATTCATTCATTAATACAGCATCCCTTACAAGCATCCATCACGAGTCAGATGTGCTGTTACTGCATGCAACAACACTCACCACAAGTAAATATCTTACACATATACTTCTGCTGGGAAATGGGTATGCGCACCATCTGTAAGTGCCTGGGTAGAGCCTTTTTATCTCACCCATTCAACACCATGAACGCACACCCACAACTCATTGAAGTTGACATATTCACTTAAAATAGAACTTACACAACTGGTAACACAATTTCACACGGTATCGTGCGCTAATCAAATGCCAATAAAGTGGCATAAATGAATGACCTCTCAGGCACTTCCAAGTGCAGCTGATTGCAGGACACAGAAGGAAGGGCTGGCGAGGAGAGAAGAATAGCTGGAAACAGAGAGGTTCCCACTCAACAAGAACTGGCAGTGCTTAGGAACATAAAAGTACCAGAGTTAGGGCTTCTATTGATACTCCAAATGTAGATACTTTGAAAAGGAAGAAAAGGCAAAGTCAGAAACAACACAAATCTAATCAGTTGAACCAGAGATATGAGTTTTTAAAACCACAAATCGACACTCACTTGTATCTGGTTGCGCTAGAACAGAGAAAAGTCACAAAATCAGGCTGACTGCGATGGAGCGTGGGTCGGATACAGGGACCATGATAGTCCAGTGAAAAGCTACCTTCTCAAATCCGATGTAAAGAGTTCCCTAAGCGTTGGTGGGGGCCGCAAGGAGGGAGCTGTTGCGCAAAGAGCAGGTCGACTGTCACGGATGGTCATTCCTGTAACGCGAGGAGTCGATCATCACTGGAGCTTCATGTTGGTTGATTGTCATGGAGGATCACTATCAGTGTGAAGTGCAGGTATCATGTTGCTGATCATCATGGACAGTCACTGTCGGCACAGACGGAAGATCCTGCTGGAACTTTGCATTGGTGATCATTGCGGGCGGTCAATTCTCAGCACAAGGAGGACATTTCACAGTTGCAAGGAGCCCAAAACGTCTTTAAATTTACTTTTTCTTCAGGAGTAGTTCACACTGGTGCCAACCAAGGGTCCAGGACCTGGGGGTACTCCTTGGTAATCAGGACTCACTCCAGCAGAGGTCCGCAGCATGCCCCAGGCAGGTCCAGTTAGTGCTGTTCAGCTGGGCATTTGCAGGGAGTCCTTTTGTGTCCATTTAACTCACACAGAAGGTTAGCACTCTGACTCAGAGAGGGTTCACTCTGCATAGCCTAGGTACAAGGCAAGTAGGTCCAATCTTATGCATTCAGTCAGCAGGGCATTCCCTCTGGCTGAAACACCATGGAAGTCCTTCTTCTGAATCTTCCACAGGTCCAGAAGTGTTCTGAAATGATTCTGGTCAGTTCTTCCCTTTGCCCTGATCATGGCTCCAAAGTGTCTAAGGTGGCAAAAGCAAGGACAGGCCTGGGGTCAAGTTCCTTTGTGTGTGCTGCAGACAGAGCACTTTGAAGTGTGATCAGGGAAGGGTACTGCTCTTCACCAACCATCCTGTTAGGATGACACTCACCTGACTCCTAGGCCTCCGTTGTATCACTGTCTGGAAACAATACACAACCCAAAACGGCCAAGCCATTCACAGTCATGTGAACAGAAAACGAGCAGAAAGGCACCAGGTACCTTTGATTTAGGCAGAAAAATGCTAACTTCCTTAAAGTGGTATTTCCAAACTGTAACTTAAAATCTGACTTCTCCATTAAAGAGTATTTTCAATTGCAATTCATTGGAGTGTAATTATCATTTCTCCTTCTGCTCCCAGTCTGACGTTACCACATAGTATATGCAATAAGGTAACCCAGTGTTAGTCTGTGCAAGAGATAGGGCTTACAACATTGAAAAACGACTTTAAGAGTTTCTCACTGTCAGGACATGTAAAACTTCAACACACATGTCTTACCGTTTCCATACTATGACCCCTCCCTTATAAACCTTTGGGTGTGACTTGTGAGTAATAAAAAGGAAGATGTTTTTGTCAGTTTTAAATTGCAATCTAAAATTGCACTAAAGTCCTGAGCAATGCTTTACAGTACTACTTTATGGTTGGCAGCTGCCCACTAGTAGCATTTAATTTACAGGCCCTGGGTGCATGAAGTACCAGTTAACAGGCACTTTTAAGTAAATGTGCCAATCAGGTTTATTCACATTTTACCATGTTTTAAGGAAAGAGCACAATCTTTTTAGCACAGCTTAGCAGGGACAACGTGTATAGAGTCCTAATGCCAACAAAAAAGGACTCAGCAAAGTAAGGGAGTGATGGCAAAATGTATGGGGAATACCAACCAAAGGATGTCAGGTCTAACATCGACCTTAAATCTGCGATTACTTTGTACCGTGCACCTCCACTGCTTTGCTATATGCCTGAGGAGAAGGTCTGTGATGTCACGGAGATTGGGTTACTCTCAGGCTAGTGTTTGCTGCCTCTAGAAATATCCTGCATGGCCTAGCCTTCTACACTCCCTTCCTAAATGCAGTTGCCTTCTTGTGTTGAAAGAGGGCAATGGAATAAATACCCGGGATACAAAGTAGCTATACAAAGGTTTGCTGAGGGGCAAGCTCTTTACAGAGGCCTGAACAGAGGGGATCCAATGAGTGAATGCCATATGTGTTTTTTGGAACCTTTCAATACAGACCAAAGAAGGCCAAGTATCCAGGTATGTATCTGGGACAAGATGGGCATTAAGAGTTTGTGCAGACACTGCATGGGGTGAAAAAGAGTGCAATAGAACTCACTCACCATTTAAAAGAGGGATGGGCAGAGTGCAGTGTCCGAATGTAGGAGGGAAACAAAAAGCAACAGGTCACATCACGTGCAGCTCCACAATTCCAAAGGAAACTTCTTCTTTATTGTATGAGTTGTTTGTAAATGTTCTGTGGGTTTGCTTTCATGAAGGCCATTTCGACAGAGCCAATTGCACGCTACATCGAGCATGGCGTACAATTCATAATACTTTAGCCATGTGGTGGACTTTGCCTCGGCCTAAATTATTTGAAAACCCCAGTACAGTTTTCAGTGTACTTTGTTCCACTTTCTGAGACCCCCCTATAAGGCCATTGTCAATAAAGCTATCCTAGAATGGGAACCACGCTTTGGCACATCAAGCACGCTCACCTTTCGAACTGTTCAGCGTGGACTTGAATTGCTGCACAGGGGGCAGAGACCAGAAGGAGCCCTCAGTACTCATAAGTAGCTCAGGCATCACTGTCCCTGCAGTGTCACACCTTGTGGCGCAGTCTGGGAAGGTAAGAGGAAGAGATTTGGCTAAATGATTAGTGGTGGTAATTGTTTTACGACTACATTTATTGAAAATGTAAGAAGTCCGTATTTATTAGCTAGCATGCACAAATAAAAAAATTCAAGCTCATGCTAACTCTTGGGAGAGAACATGCATACCTACTTTAGTATTCAGGTGGGTAAAGTCACTGAACGTGCCGAGATTTGTAGCAGTTGGGCGCATGGTAATTCATACATGACGCTGCCATCATGGACAAATTAATTTTATTTACCCGAGTTCCATTAGCTGCAAAAATTGTGAGCATCTTAAAACAAGTTGAATACTGGTGCTAAGTGCTACATTAAAAAACTAGGTATAACCTGCTATAAAGTACTTTGGTCAAATAATAACAAAGCGGTAGAGAAAGGCATTTTTGGTTTACAAGAAGAAAGGTTAGTTTACAAGATTGTCGTCAAGGAGTTCTTGCTGGTTGGAAATTGTTTGTAGTTAATGGTGCACAAAATTTTGACTCTTGGCAGTTGATTTATCAGTCCACTTAGATGAGCGCTATCATTACAAAAACCAAAGACTGTGGAAGCAAGCACGTTATTTAATATGAGGCTATCGAGTAGTTGTATTGCACTTATCGATCACTCCAAAGAGGGCACCTATAACATTAAGGCTAGTGGAGTGAGGCAGCTTAATTTTCTTATCTTCAGAATGTCACGCTTGACATGGCAAAGATGAGCAAAAGCATCTTATTGAGGCCCAGAGGATAATGGCCTTCTGCTGACTGTTGTGTTCAGTAACACATGAATTCTTATCCTTAGCCACTTGGATAGGATTGACACATTTTGTTCATGCCAGTCCCAAAAATGATCACAGCATCCCCATCCTATTGGAACTCCATTGGCACCCCTTGCCACCCCCCACCATCTTCAAAACCAGCTGCATAATTTACAAAGCCACCATGACCAGCACGACCGCTTATCTTGCAGATAAGCTCACCACGTCTTGTTGTTCTCGGCACATCCGCAGCCAGGACACCCTCAGACTGCAGAATAAGAAGGGTTAAAAAAATGCAGCAGACCTTTTCTATCTATGCAGCCAGAGCCGGGGCAACATCTCTTTATCCATAAGGAGCACCCCAATACTCTTTAGAAAAGATTAGAAGATGCACCGCCTAAAAGAACACTACATCACTATGCATTAACCATCCAAAACTAGGTACCTTTCTTATCACTCGTTGACTTTATGCTTGTCTTTGGCCATGTAGAGCATTTCATTCATGGAAATACCAATACGTACATACAAAAATGCGATATTAATCCTCGTCCATACACAAGTACACACAGTAGGCCCCCTTCAGGAAGGCAAAATATTTACTCCTAAGCTAAAGGGTCACGGCTGAAGAGCATTGTATAATGTTATTTTATCTATTTGTTATTCATTTATATATAGCACTGACATTACCAAAAAGTCTTAGAGTGCTTTACAATAAAAATAGGTTTCATTACTAAGTTACAAACCGTTGCTAGTTATGATTATTACAAAAGGCATAAAGTGGTGGGTCCAAACATAGGGGTATTTGTTTATTTCCGTCATCACAATGGCATGCATGTTATACAAATTATAGGGGAGGTGGGTGGTGAGGGTATTAGCAGCAAGGTATGGTAAGATGAGACAGGAGAAGTGCAGAAGGACTCAGTCTTTGGAAGGGTACATTATCCTGGTGGAGTTGGCTATGTGGACAGCTGGCTGAAGTGCCTTTGTAGAAGAAGGCCTTTCAGCTTAGTTTTAAAGATCTGCAATTAAGTGGTGGTAAGTAGTTTTCGGGGATAGGGAGTTCCATATTCTAGTCGCACTACCCGACAAGGATTGTGCCATGAATTTTTCCTTTGTGAAGGTCTCAGGATCCAACAGCAAATCTTCTGCATTTTGTGACAGTCTGGTGCCTCCAGAAACCTTCAGTTTGTTCACTAGGTAGGGAGGAGTGGCTGTATGCAAGGCCTTGTGGGTGATGCAACACATCTGCCAACCAAAATTAAAATTCCACCATGTGAGGAGGGGACGGGGTATTAAAGGGGGTGAAGCTTCATGCTGAGAAGTACCAAAAACCCACTTTTGCCCCTGCCTCCAAAGGCCTTCCTACAAAAAATAAAAGCTTGTTGAGGCTGGTGCCGATGCCTGCTGGAGTTTTCAACCCCCTTAATGGATGTCAGCATTTCAAAGCCTCTGAACATGAGCTGGACATCCACTATTTAGAGTGATTTTCAGAATGTTTTCCCTGCCACCATGTGATATTGGTTGACCGTCTATAGGGAGCCAATATAGTGTCACCAGTGGTTGAAGTTGGGGGATGTGAGAGGCACAATGTGCACATACTTTTTTGATTTTAGAAAAACAGTTGCCCTACTTTTTGTGAAAAGACAATTGTTCAAGAACAGTTCACTACAAGAGTTGAAATGCTTCAGCTGAAGTGTAAGACAGGAGAATGCTGTGCTGTGAAACCAAGAGAGGGACAAACAGCTAAACTAGCCTTCTTTCCAGGGTGCCTTCTTGCCTGAAAGAAACGTAAATGTGTGCAAATGGTCAATTTGCAAATTTAAAGAGTGCTTGAAAGCTGATATTGGCATTAACTGATGGAATCATATGAAGCTTCTTGATGACACATATCTATTCTTTTTGAGAGGTATTGTAGGAGAGCTAACAGCTTAGCTGTGAAGTGTGTGCTTTTAAAAACAGTTTTCTGCTTCTGGAAACGTAGTGTAAGGGAGCTACCAGTTAAGATGTGAAATGTGTGCTTTTAAAGACCGTTGCAAAACAAATTGCATTATGTACAGTCTGAATATTACTAAATCTATAATTTGGAAGCACTTTTTTTTAACTGAAACCGTTTTGCGCATTATGTTTCAGCCTATCTTATACTGTTCTATACTGTGTGTTATACAAGTTTAAAATAATGACTTACATATTCACAGTGCTTTCTGTCACAGACCGGGACCTTGCAGCCCTAAACATACACAAGTCCTTACTCTACACTCCACCAACAAGGATCCGTTCTGTGGTTCTCGAGTGCAGTGCATTAACTAATAGAGGTTTCATAATATACAATAGTGCATCTCCCACTGATTAACAGAACTTGCATTTAATTTTCATTTAAGTTGTGTGTTATTTTATCTGTAGTTACCTGAAGGTGAAAGACTAAAAACTGTTACAGAATTATTATTATTTTTTTAACCATGCCTTTGACCACGGTCACTCACTCCGCCCCCATTGCGCACAACAGCACTGTGCCCATACGTTTTTAATGGACTCCGACCTCTGTGCCACACGGTTGCACTTGGCAGGTCTGATGAGGGCGGTCTGATGTATAGATCTGACTTCTATGGGAGCCAGGGCCGGCTTTAGCACTGTTGGCGCCCGGTGCGAGAATCATCTTTGCCACCCCCACACCCATGACCGCCTCCTCGGATTCTCTTACTACCACCGGGCATAAGTGCCCCTCATCCCTCCAGTCATAACGTATTGCTAAACGCAGCACCCGCCCCCCCCCCACCCCCCCCAGGTCAGCGCCCAGTGCAGTCGCACTGCCCTAAAGCCGGCCCTGATGGGATCCAGCGAACAGTGACAATTATTGGTGGCAGATGGTCGTTTCCTTACTATCTAGTCGGACCCAGTCCGCTTGCTCCTTTCATGCGTGTCTTATCTATATTCATCCACAGCGTTTAAACGCACCAAAAACAAATACACGAGACGTTCAGTTCAAACCAGGACACGGGACAGCCCTGCCCTTGCTCTCACCATCTCATCCGTGATTTTAGAAATGGCCTCAATGTGAACCCACCTCCCACGACACCTCAGGGAGAGGAAATGAGGAATCCGTTTAGTGCGCGTGCCAGAAAGCAGCGCGCCTTGACTTTTGCGCACTCGTGTGTCCTTGGGCGCTAAGTTCGGAAGGCTGGCACAACAAGCCGAGGGGGCTGCTGGGAGGGGGCCTTTCTTACTTGGGGCCTCCCTCGGTCGGGGGGTGTGCGTTTCTCGATGCTGGGCGGCCTCATTAGCAGCGGGCACGCCTCGGGCAGCCCGCTGCGCTCTGGTATGGTAGATGTGGTGCCCAAGCTGTGTTTTGAGCCACCCGGCCGCTCCGGCAGTGATAATGAGGGATGTCGGTGGCTGCAGGGAGCGTCGTTCAGAGCATGATGGCGCAGTAACGAGCAGCGGCGGCGACCCACCAGCTCCTACGCCGTGCCTCTCACCTGCGGGGGGAGCCCCACGGAGATGCGTTAATTGGTCGCTGATGTTGCTCCTTTCTGGGGTTCCCGCCTGCCAGCGCAGCATTGTGGTGCGCAGCACCGCGGGGCGCACGCGGCTAGGTGCTGCGCCCCCTCCGGTGCTTCTAGACAGATGGAGTGAGGCTTGAAGTGTCAGAGCATTGCCTGGCAAGGCCTCTGCCTACGGCTTCGTGCATAGAACGAGGCGTGCACCGCGGGAGCACAGCCACATGAGCTCAACTTGGCGTCTGTTCCAATTAAAAGTGGACCCCCAGCAGATGCATAAAGACAGGGCACATCTGTAAGGTCTAGTTAGCACCTCGCGCCCATAGTAAGATCGTAGATGACACAGAAACGTTCTCGTTTGCACCACAGATATGTTTGGCTCGCCTGTAGTCGGACTATCATACCTTGGTGTGTCACAGGATGTGCGGCCCTGCATCTACTGGACTTGAAAAGTAATGCAAGTCAAATCACCCAGAACTTATTTTGCTGTTTACACTTAAGTTTAAATCGTATAATCCATAGGAAAAGCACATTTCATGTTGGTGCAAACGCTGGTTCCCCTAATTTAATAAAAACAAGGTATAATTTGCTTTGATCGACCTTTGAAAGTGTATTTAACTCGACATTAGAGCTTCCTAGTGTAATTATGACAGCCTTCCTTACCAATGCAGGGTCTGGCAGGAAATCGAACCATTAGTAGTGAAGCATCTGCCTTCTACCTGCATTTATGCTGGTACCTCGGGAGTGTAATGGCAGGTCCCTATTATAACCCTTTGTTAGTGTGCTAACATCTAAATGTTGGGACTAGTAATGCCACAATACAATTGATTTTTGGTTCGTTCAGATATCCATGAATGAAGTGTGCATTTATTGAAGCCCTTGCTTCCATATACATAGGGTGACTACATTCTGAAAACGAAATACTGGGACATTTCACGAAAATAGAAGAAGGACTATAGTTTAACATCAGCACAGAATGGCAGTACTGATTAACACAGAAACACAGTCAAGCAGATACTAAGGAAATAAAATGCATTTTTTTGAGCCCAGTATCTTACCTGATAATTGACTTGCTTTCTGATGGGAGCTGCTTGCTAGCCCTTTTTTTGAACACACAAAAAGTGCATCCCACGGTTTTCAGCCGGCCCTGTCTGAAAACCAGGACCTGTGTCACATTTGCTGGAATCTGCCAGCAAAGGTGCTGAAAACCCGGTGCTGTTGCTGCAAATCCGAGACGTCAGATCATCCTACATATCATCTGCAAGGGCTTATATATTGTCACTTGTAGGTCATCAATGGAGTAATTTGTGACTGCTATCTCTAATGTCTCATGTGAAATCATCAGTATGATATCTGGCTGTAGCCTGCACTCAACAAACGAGCGCATGCAGCAGGCACACCTTTTGGCTGTCTCAGTGGGGCCTAGTTGCAGCTCATGCTATTTAGCCATGTCCTTTTCTCAGTCACCAGTCACATAGAGCCAGTGTTGAGTTTGAGACAGTTCATGCATCTTTAGACCTTGTCTTTGATGGTTCTTGGAATGTTTGTCAGAGAGAGGATGAGTTGGGTTTTTGGGCGTAGGAGATGATGTTGAGTCCGTGGCTTTCGACAATGTTGCCCAGAGGTGTCATGTATGCCTTAAAGAGGGTTGGGCAGAGGGATGAGCTTTAAGGTACACCACAGGTGAGGTTCTAAGGGAGTGAGGAGTAGGGAGGGAGGAAGATTTTCTGCAGTCTTCCTTTGAGTTATGATGCAATCCACTTGGGGGCTGCTCCTTGGATTTCGATCTGGTGGATCATGCTGATCAGTGTGTGGTGGGATTAGGTTTCGAAAACAACTAAGAGGTCGAGGATATTAGGCCCACTGTTTCTCTCTGGTCTAGCTATATTTGGATGTCATCTGTAGTTGTGGCTAGAGCTGTCTCAGGGCTATGTTTTTTTTTTAAGCCATATTGGGAGGAGTTCAGGAGGTTGTGGTTCTCCAGATGCCTGGTGAGCTGGGTGTTGATTGCCTTCTTGATGGCCTTGGCTGGGAAGGGTAGCAAGGAGATGGGACGGTAAATCTTCAGTTGTCCTGCGTCCGCTGATCGCTTCTTCAGCACAGGCTTCACATCGGTGTGTTTCCAATTCAGGGGGAAGTGGGCTCTAGTGATCGAGGAGTTGAAGATTTTCATGAGTTCTTTGCTGATGAGTTAATTGCCGAGGTTGTATGTGTGGTGTGGGCAGGGGTCTGGGGGGTCTGTTGTGGCGGGATCTCATGATGGTCGCCATTTCCTTCATGATTAGGGGATACCATGAAGTGAGCTGGTATGGGTGGGCATCAGTCTGCATGAGGAAGTTGATGCCGGCTGTAGATTAGGGTTGGGTTGCAAAGTCTTGGTAGATGGTGATAATTTTGTTGTGGAAAAAGTCTGCAACGGCACCGCAGAGATCTTGCGAGGGTGTGATGTTGTTTTCTGTTGCTGAAGGGGTGGTGAATTCCTTGACTATGTTGACAAGTTCCTTGCAGCTGGAACTGTGTTTTATGTAAGTGGCTAGGATGATCTTTTTTGTGTTTTTCAGGAGGTGATGGTAGTCATTGAGTGCAGCGTTGAAGCGTATTCCGTCCTCGAGGATCTTACTGGCATGCCATCTTCTTTCTGCCTGACTGCAGTTGCATTTCTGGGTTTTTAGTTCTTCCTTGAACCAGTTGGGGTGTCATGTTTGTTTCTTTCTGGTTGGTCACTTTCCTCTGGGGAACTTCGACAGTGCCTGCTGTGATCCAGTTGGTGAAGTTGTCCACTGCTTGCTCTTTGTCCTCAGTTGTGGTGGGTTGGTGAGAGTTGAGGGCGTTGGTCCAACATTGTTCTGATACCTTGGACCTGCTGCGCCGTCTTTCACAGGTGATGAGGGTAGGTGTGTTGCGGGGTTCAGAGAGGCCGAATTGGATGCAGTGGTGGTCAGACCAGGTGAGCTCTTTCATGTGGGTGTATATTACTCTGTTGCTGACTGAGAAGATAGGGTCTAGTGTGTGTCCTGTGATGTGTGTGGGATCATTGACCAGTTGCTGGAGATTGAGGTTGGGCACTCTTTCTAGGAGGTCAGCCATGTTGGTGTTGTCCGTGTTCTCAGGTTGAAAGTTGAGGTCTCCTTGGAAGATATACAGATTTGAGTTGATGGCGATATTAGCAATGAGGTCGAGGATGGAGTTTCGAAAGGGTGGGGGAGGTCCTGGAGGTCTGTATGCGAGCGTGGCTTGGATTGTGGCTTTGCTGTTCATTTGGCGTAGAAGTTGAGGTGCTCCATGAAAGGGGTGGGGTCATCTGTGGTGGTTGCGCATGAGAGGGTCTCTTTCTAGAATATGGCAGTGCTGCCATTGTTTCCATTGGTGCAGTCTTGGTGCGCAATCTTGTATCCAGCCGGGGTGGCTGTGGCGATGTTACATGCTGATGCGGGGTTCAGCCAGGTCTCAGTGATGAAGAAGACGTCTAGGGCGTGGGTGGTGATGGTGTCCCAGATTTCTGTGGCGTGATTTCAAAGTGAGTGTGAATTGATCAACAGGCAGGTGATCTATCCAGAGGTGTTTGCTCCAGCCTTTATGCTGGGTGAGAGTGAGGTGGTATGGCTGATTGGATGTGGTGTCAGTTTCCCCTGTGATGCAGGTGAAGCACCAGGTCCAGCAGGAGAAGGGGCCTTCGGTGGTCCTGGAGGAGGCCTGGCCGCTGCTATTGTTCTGGCGTCCGGGACCCAGGGCTTGAAGTTCATCCGAAGTGAAGCAATGGTGGTCCGTGGGGGTGGAGTCCTGGAGAAGTGCAAGACCCATGCACGCATGCGGCATGGCCTCTGTGCGCGTCCACAGTGGGGCTGCATTGTGATCTCCATGCCGGAGGACGGGTGGGGACATTAGAAGGGGAGTTGACATGTTGAGGGAGTCTCTGCGGAGGGAGACAGCAGGTGCAACAGATTGCAATATGGGAAGTGTGGTGTAGGGAACAACAGGCCTGCAGGTGGCAGAGGCCCCTAGCAGTGAAGCTGGACAAGAAACAGATGAGGGCGGCATCAGCAAGCAGGCAGGCAGGCGAGAGGGCAGGGGAAAAAGCCAGACTGCAATGTAGGAGCAGCTGTACCATGCTACCAGGGGCAAGGGGGCACAGCTGGGCAGTGACTACTGGGAGCCTGACGCAGGTCGAGCAGAGGGAAGAACTCTGGGGGCATTGTCGAGGGCAAAGGTGGCAGGGCACTGTACCTGAACTGTGGATGAAAGAGGGATGGCTGAGCACGACCTCCTCCGGACTCTGATGGGCATGGACAGGCCCGTCATTGGCCTGGGTTTCACCCGGCGCCACCCGTATACATCCAAAGAGGCGGGAGCCACAAAATATCAACTTGCAAGCTGATACGCCAAATGTGCACCGCCGGTGGGCCTGACTTCACCGCAGCTCTGCTACATTCTTCTCCACAGCAGCAAATCTGATTCAGCTGGACTGACTGCATCTGATAACGTTGAATCCTCTTTGGCCACATACAGCAGCCTTGCCCCGCTGAGGTAATCCAACTTCCTGCAAGCAGTTTAAGTCCAAAGGTAGAAATCTTGGCCAGTCCCAAAGTCGGGCAGCATTCAACTGACGTTGACGGCTTCCTGTTTGCAAACTCTGGAATATTCCTGCTCAGAGCTTTTCCCACCTTCATTGATGGCTTCACTGAGACCTCGTCCTTTGTAGATGAGTTTGTCTTCAGATCCAGCCAACAGCGTTGCGCTAATGAGGACACTAAGTCTGAAGGTAACTCTTTGATTAGGACCATCCTGGTCTTCATATTGATCCATGCTCCACTGTGGTGAGCCTTAAACCTTACCCTTGTCCCTGTCCAGCATGACCAGTTGGCCCCTTGCACTTTTTTCTCAATTATTTTTTTTTAAATGAAAAAAAAATCATATCCTCTGTTTTCCATATTAGATATTTGGCCTTTTGGTGTCATTTTGTTCATTTAAATATTCTCTATTTTATAACTTGGAGTGGCATTTTTATTGCTTTTTGTTTTTAACGTTTTAATCATTTTTGTACTAATAAGTGCTTTACATATTTTCTTAAGTTAAGCCTATCTGCTCTTTTCAAATAACTGAAACCTTTACTTTGTCTAACAAGAAAAGTGACAGTAAATCTAGTGGTGTGCTGCCATCCACCCCAACCAATAATGTGCTTTCTCGCAGTTTCATTTTAATGATTTTCGGTGCCCTAAGCAGAACATATTTTAGGAGCCCCTATTTGGATTTTTTTTTCAATTGCATTACCCATTTTGTGCTAATTGAAGCCCAAACAATGCCTACAAGTAATTCTCAGGATGACAGTGGAGAGGGGAAAGGTTGAGATAGACAAATTGACCGAGGTGACATAGATGGAGACAAGGACTCAAATTCTCTAGGGGCCCCTTTAAAGAGAGGGCCCTGGGCAACTACCCTTTTTACCCAAGCCTTTAAACAACTGCTTTCTCACAGCAGTGATGCACAGAATAAAGGAATTGGAAAAAATGTAAAAACAGTTTTAAACAATGAAATAGGAGAATAGAAGATAAAGTATGAAAGGAAAAATGAGTCACAAAAAGAGGAAATAATTTTTTAAAAATTAAGAAGTGGTAAAAAAGTGAAAAATTATTGAACAAGAAAAAAAAGAATATCATTATAGACTATTGTTATACAGAATATTATCTGAATTATCATCTAATATTGGAAAATTAAGTCGTCTTTTGTGCAGTAAATAATGGGTGGTGTTAGTACCCCATTCAGAGGCACTAACCTTTTCATCCTTGCTCCAATAAAAGTAATAAGTTCCCCATAATTTAGGAATTCTAATGAGCCGATGACCTACCCACAGATCTTTGCAGCGAGTTAGTGTCCCAAGAAACTATTTTATCGGCTATGAAAAGCGTCAAGGCATCGAGGCAACATAAAAAAGGAGAAAAATTGATGGCTTTGGAGTAAAAGACAGCTGATCCGACCAAAAAATGCAAGAAAGTGACAGAAGTGTGCTGGAGAATAGGAAACATAGACGTGGATCAGGGTAACGACGTCCATAGAGTGCTGATGTCGGCGCCATAAAAAGGTGAAGGCGCCAGAGCTGCTGATATAGCAGGCCGGCGCCCTAAGTTGTTTATTACACACATGGTCGCGCAGGTGAGCAGAGAACATATTAGATTAATAGCAGAAGGATGAAAGATGGTCACGCGGGGACTGCAGACTGAACTTATTAAAAAGAACCAATCGGGGAGCTGTTCCATTAAATGTGCCAAGTCAGGATTCTTTTTTGGTGCCAGGCAAGTCTTGTCTGTATGCTGTTTATTACCTTTCTGTAAAAGTTTGCCCCTCTGACGAAGTCGCGGGGAATTCTGTGTGGTGCAGTTCTGAGACATACTGAGTCATCATGCTGTGGCCTGCCTCACTATGCCATCAGTCCTTTTTGTCTGGTTTTGCACATGAACTAAGATGGCAGCTAAGTCTACCTGAAGGGCTAAGTGGGGCATTATAAAATATCACTGACCTCCAAGAAGTTTAGGGAGTTAAGTTCAATGTGACAGGGTAGCTGCCAAGGTATAAAAGGCTACATAGAGAAGAAATGAATAAAGACAATATATTTTTTCAAATAGGATCGTGGTATTATTTTTTTTGTAAAATGGTTCCCTTCCGCCTGTGGGACATTATCCATACAATGTTCATCAGAATCCTTTAAATCATTATTATTTTTTTTATATTCACGGTAAAACGTGTCAGTCACTAAGCACTTACTGCAGACATCACTGTGGAAGTTTCGGGTCATTGATTCAGAGCACTGCAAATGTAACATTTCTTTGTTCGGAGGTAAAGAGAATAAGATGAGTAATAATATGTATGTATGTATGTATATATGTATAGGCATTTATATAGCGCACTACTTACCCGGAGGGTCCCAAGGCGCTTCGACCGCTGCGAAACCCTTCCTGGCTTCCCTGAGAGATGGGTATCTCTCAGGGTGAGACCAGGCATCCCCGGCGGTCTGGTGGGGCCGTTAGTGAAGATGAGGCAAGCTAATGCCCAGAGTTGCCGAGTGTGATCGCTGATCAGAGTGGGCACCGAGGCGAGAGAATTACCGAGTCCGCTGACCCTGGTCCAGAAACCTGCCGCGCCGGGAATCGAACCCTGGTCCCGGGCCGTCCTCTGCTCTCGGGTCTGCCGCCTCTAACCAGTGAGCCACACTACTAACACCTTTTGTCAGTTTCTAGGAAACTTAGAGTTTGTCCTAGCCAATGGAAAGGCCTTGATTGTGATCAGTAACTATCGTTTGACTGCTTTCAAAACACCTTGGGTGAGTGAAGATGTGCAGAAGAAAGAAGAAAGTAACAGTGGCGTGTTGTTGGGTATATCTGCTAATTTTCTTGTTGTCCCTTCTTGAAGGCATTAAGCACTATTAATTGCGCCTCTTCTTCATAGTATGCCCTCATTTTTGACTGAAGGCCATGGGGTTGAATGACAAAGGTTTTTATGAGTACAGGAAGTAGTTCTACTGGTGTACTCTTTATGTACTTTTACAAGCCTTTATGAATAGTCTCTGAAATGTCCAACTCCCTGCTGTGGAATGCTCAGAGGGCCCAGTCCATTCTATTTATACTGATTGTATATGAATATTCCTGGAGTATTTGCATGTTTCCCATTTTAGATGTTTTGTGGAGTGGGGGGGGGGCAAGTAAGAGTACATACAAGAGTACGACAGGAGCAGTACTATACAGACTCCAGAAATGCATTTGGCAATAATTGCACAGTGGACAGGTCAGAGTTGTTGACACACTGAGTAGATGACAATATTTATTTCAAGTCTAAAAGACAATTTAAGTTATAGTGTGTGATAAATACATAGCCAATACTAATACTTAATATTATCTCTATTTTAATAATGGGCATGACAATGATAGTAGGTAACAATGTGTCAAACTACTTTATTGGAGAGAGCAGTGTCTTATGTGGTTTTCAGGTATTAGAAATATTTAGAATCGCCGGTGTCCAGTGTAGCCTGTGTAGTGTCCAGTATTTTGTTTGTGCTAGTTGTGGGGTTACTTTGTTTTTGGACGCCGATGTCCATAGTCTAGCCCTCTCATCTTCGTTTAGTGGTCTCTGTATTTTCTCTTCTCAAAAAGCAATTGTTTTGTTGTTTAGAGTGGTGGTGCGTGGTGTGATTGGTTTGTAAATCTGCGCTGTTTGGTGGCCTGTCTTGTTTAAATTCTGTGAGTACTGCATTATGGTGGGTTTGTGTTTTGAGAGGTTTGCTTTGGTGATGGCTGCTTTGATTCTTAGGAATTCATAGAATTCCTTGTTAGGTAGTTTGTGCATCTGCTGCAGTGCTTTGTATGTGAGTGCGTTGCTTCCTGCCTCTAGTTGTGCCGGCACCGTGATGCCTCTGCTATACCACTCTTTGTTATCTAGAGTCTTCCCTTTATATGTTACTTTGGGGTTGTGCCATATTGACTCCCATTTGGAACCTCTGATGCTGACTTCTAGCTCTCTGTCTACTCTCAGTAGCGCCGTTTTTGTGTTCCGGAGTATCGCATTTTTAACTTCTGGGTGCCTATTGGCCGTTATTGCCATGATCGGGTCAGACCCCCCCCCAGGATTCCCCTTTCCAGGTCTAGCCAGACCGGCACGTACACTGGTGTAGGGGCGATCCAGTGTATTCCCTGTCTGGCAAGGCATGCCATTTGGAAGGCTTTGTAGTTCGTGAGGTTCAGTCCTCCTTGTTCTTTTTTTAGTCTGAGCTTTGCTAAGCTGGTTCTTGGCTTTTTTCCCCCACATAGGAACGTGTTGATTGCATTATCTATATGTTTGTGGAAGTCAGTGGTTAGGGTGAGTGGCAGCGTGCTCAGCAGGTAGTTTAGCATTGGTGTGACCATCATCTTGACTGTCTCGATTCTGCCCCACCAGCTAATGAATTTGGGGCCCCATGTCTCTAGCTTGGTTCTGATCTTTTTCAGCATTGCCTCCTCGTGGTCTAAGGTAGACCTAAGGTCCCTCCCGAAGAGGAGTCCTAGATATTTCAGGGGTTTTGTTTGCCACGCCAGACCAGACGTCCCTAGGACTGTCCTAGTGGAGCAAACAGTACACATTTGTTGAAACTGCCACAAAATAAGACAAATGGTTTGTTATTTGTATATGTAAAATTTATTTTCAATAAAATATTTTGAAATAAAAAAAAGAAATATTTAGAATCCTGTGTAAGTACCCTACTTTTCCTACATTGTTACCAACACTCACTATACCTCACACCAATCACAAGCATTTAAACTTTACAAGCAGCCTTTCTTTTGTGCAAAGACTATCTTTTTTCCTCCATGTCACAGTCGAACTTTTTTAAATATATTGTCACATTTTAAATGTGATTGTAATATAAACTCACATCTCGGAAAGGGAGTGCAAGGGGTTTCCGTTGCTTAGTTGTCACTGCTTGCTTTTAAAATGACTACCGTAATGCATTTAAATGCTGTTTTTGTATAAATTTGTTAATGGGCAGCTTGATTTTGAAAGTGCTTTGGCAAATAAAAGAAAGTTTAATATCTTCATGTGATCTACCATATATGGCCAGGTATTGCCGATTCCCTTCTCCATAAATTCCCAGTCTCTTGAGAAACTTGTCCCAACCCCTTCACTCTCCCCTGATGCATAAATGTACATCACACAATGTCTTGGGTTAGGGGTCGTAAAACCTTGGCCATATTTTATTCAAACATAACAAATAAATTACATTTTTTATATTTACAACATTTACAATATGCTGAAAAGACGCGTCCATTAATCCACTATATCAGTACACTAACATTTGTATACATTAATATGAACATTATTTCAGATGGCTAACCTTAACATGTTATCTAATACATAGCCATTCCTGACATAAACTAAATGATAGATTGAGACACAAAGGGACCCCCTGCAGAGCACGATAAGTCCTAGAGCAGGGAAAATGCAAGTAGAGGCAAAAAACCTAGGCAATTAACTGGTCATCAAGCAAGTTCTGTTTTTGTCACGATCTTGTCCACCATCTAGCCACTATGTCTTAATAAGAAAGAATTTGTTCATGTTTATATGGTATTGTGTTGTATGTTTGAATGTTTTGTATTGAATTGGTTCATATCTGTCTGTATAAATGTATCTTATGTCTCTTTAATATGTTGTTAAATACAGAATGTCTCAATATCTTGGATTGAATTGTTTTTATCATGAATTTATAAGAATAAAATAAAGATTTAAAAATAAATGTTTAGTACACTGACTTTGTACATATATCAATGAGCCTGTCATAGGTCGCTTGAGGACCAGTTAATGACCTAGTTTTTTTTGCCTCTACTATAAACTAAATGATATACATTATCGCTTTCCTGCTTATCCCGAGTTGAGCCTATGGGCAAGGTCTTGACTGGTCAAACAACCTGCTAGGTCCCACCCCCCTACCGGAGTGACCTTGCACAAGAGGCCCAGTTCCCCAGAAGGTTATATCCCCTGGGCACCCCCAACACCCTTAATATTATCTACAAGGGGCTGTGCTGTTATGCTAACTTTTGCACCCAACAAAATAGCAAAACAAAGTCCAATACTGAACCTATTCTCAATTGTTTAAATAAAGACCTCTATGAATGAAACATGTCGGTCCGGTTTTTAATAACGTCACTAGTTATTTATTTATTTCACACTAGTTATAATTTTCAATTTTAGATATTTTTTGGGGGGATATTTATGCATGTACAAACATTTACATATATCACAGGAACAATGAATTTACATATTTACACATATATACAAGTAACACATCCTACCTTCAACATTCATACGTCACTCACACCTATCTACAGAAAAACACAACAACAATGTGGACCTTTGTCAAAGAAAATCTATAAGTACCTAAACCCAAATAGATGGAAACATTAGGCTGGATTTTTATTCAAATTTATGAATTGTATCCATAGAAAGCAAATTTGTTATTTTATGAAATGGATTCTAATAAAGTTTATCAAAGTTTGACAAAGAGTCCTTTCACAATTAGGTCAAGTCAGGTCTGCGCTTGTGCTGGGGTTGGGCTAAAAAGCCTACCGGAAGCAGAACTTCCCCTCCCCCCGCACCTTCCAGCCTACCAAATGTAACCTCCCCCTGGATTTTCATGAGAGACCAATGCCCCCCCCCCCACCCCAGACGTCCCCCATGACAATGGTCATGCCTACCAAGGACCGTAGAAAATTCCCACCAATCATGACCTTACTGCAAACCAAAGATACTTCACATAAAATACGACAATGACACCGCCCTGTGAAAAAAATTATTTACAAACATACCTAAAACAGATTTCGAGAGAAACAATTTGGGCAATCTACAAAGAAAACACAAGAAAAAACACACTGCACATCATCAAATCCTGCTGCTTCAGGGGATGGTGTGTGGGGGAAAAAGAGAGAAAGGCTCCATCCGTAGACGGCCTTGTGGAGGATACAGCTGTGGAGCGGTGAAGGAAAAGACTGTCCAACTGCTCCACAGCCCCTTTTAAAACCCCCAGAGGAAAACCGTCCGAATCCGGCTTCCTGGCTTGCTTTCCCCCTTCATACCCCGGAAGCACTTGAGTGCTTTTGGGGCCAAGCTTGTGATGCCCAATCAGGGCGAGGGGAGGGGGGTGCACCCGCCCCTTTGTTGTTTATGGGGACCGGCACAACCCCCATAGGTGCGGCGTGCCCGAGTCACGGTTGGCGCCTTGACATATGATTGTACCAATGTAGCATAAAGCCATACACTAATACTCACTGACTGTTATATTTTATATATATCTGTTGAGCGCATAGAGCTTCTTAACACACTTACCGATCTAATACCAATGTCAACATCTTTAATGGTTGAGTGATGGGCTGGACTAGATATTAAAGAGACTACCTTTAAGTAGCTCCCTGAAACTAGAATGACTTGTCTCAGCTTGTAGATTATAAGGTAGAGAGTTCCTCAGCTTCAGTGCAGCTATAAAGACCAATCATAAGAGACAGTTCTTATTCTGGGAACTCTCAGCAAAGATTTTCAGAAGAACGCACTGAAGGAGTAAAGCGATAAGGAGCAAGTTTACTCATAAATCAGACATGCCTTTTGTTATTTTTCACTGTGGACAGTAGCCAGTCCTTCGAAGAGATTCTGGAATACATGAGCGGCCAAAGTACAGTCATCAAGACGGGAGTAATGTAGGCCCATCTGAGGTGGGAATCTGGATGAGAAGTTGGAGGTGGTGGTAATGTTTTTGTGGAGTTGGCAGATAAACTGAGTTTTGCATAGTGTGATCTTGATTGAATATGAGTGTTTGCAGCAAATATAGACTCCCGTCAAAATATGGGAGAATGTTTATTCAGGACGCGTCATTGGGCAAAGCAGGTATTGCCCAATCTTGAGGCACTGAGGTTTAGGATCAGTTTGATGTCAGTAAAGACATCAATGTAATGAACACACATTTGAGTTATTAATCTCTGTTTCTGCCTTATATGAAGTTGTTGTTCTCCAAGACTGACTTCTTCCATTCCCTGTGGTGCGTAATGAACAGTCACTGCTGATCTCAGGTGTGTGATAAATGCCAGGACTTTCCATATGAAAACCAAATATCTGCATAGACATTGTTTAGGCTGCCATCAAGGTCAGTTATGGAAGCGTGAGCCAAGGATGGATTTGCTCCAATTTCTACAAAAAATAATGTGTAGTTGTGACTTCCTATGTACCTGGAAGCCCATGTTACATGAAAATATCTCCTGCAATATAAAATTATATGTTACTTTTAATTTCTATCTTTTGCGTGATAAAAAACACATACAGTTAATCTGGGTTGATATGACCAGTAGAGACATTAGAATGCAGTTTTGCTGTATGTTTACAGAAGTTATGAAATATGAGAATTATTCCACCAAAGTCTCTACATTGCATTCTTCGTAGACCAACTACAGGATGGGTGGAAGGGTCTGTCCTAAACCTGGCATGACACATCTCTGATTAGAGAGTGTATCGGTTAAGTAGCACCCGTCTCTAGTTATAGTACATGTCCAAAGATATTTTCTGGTGTCCTCTGAGTGCTCGAGGCCTAGGCTACATTTTGGATGGTGAGTGGTTTTCCTCTGTAGTCCAGGAGTCTGAACAGGAAGGGATAAGGCTTATCTGGGAAGGCAGAGGAGAACTTTGCACAGCGGAGACAAGATTTCACCCTCATGGTGTTTAGGTGTATGGAAATCTAAAATAGAAGTGATGCAAAAGGTCCCCTTCCTAGAACAAAAGGTGCACACATTCTCTACAAATATGGCAGTGGGAAGTGTGGGCGTCTACGAGAACTGCTTCAGAGCTCACCAGCAGCCAGTTACAGACCTATACCAGGTATATTTCCAGGTCGAGAACCTGCTTGAATTCGAGAAGTGTAGGCCAGCCTGCTCTACTTCCCAGAAGATTTCCCGACTGCAAGTCAGAGTATTGGAGAGAGTTCTCTCCAGCACTTTTTAAAGTGTCTCCAACACCCTTTATTTCTACTCCTTGCACCAATGTTCTGCCTAGGCCTAGGGGGTCTACAGAATCAACTGAAATAGGTTCAAGTGGAAGTAGGCCTAAAGAAACCTGCCATTTATATAACTAATTTTACAACTTAACCTTAACTTAAGAATTAAAAATGTTGAGCCGCAGAGAGCCTGCATGTTGAGCGGGCATCAAGCATTAGGCTTCAGTTTGTACTTCAATCCAGTCACCATAACTTGGAGCCCAGGGTCCTGAAGCCACCTTCCACTTGCATGGATTCCAGCTCGAAAATGCGCCCACGTCGTTCTGCTTGCTGTTCGCTCTGGAGATTCGAACCGGAAACACTGCAAGCACAGCCCACCTTGCAAAAGAGTGTGGCCCTTTAAAATTGCCTCTTAGATTTATTCTGAGCTAAAGTTTTTGCCTTGTTCTGCATCTTTAAGCGGCCTCACATTGCTTCAATAGGTGAGAGACAGTGATTTAACCCACTAACGTGAATCAAACTGTCCATTCAAACGGAATTGACCTGAGAGTACTTTAAAATTGTTTTTATGTATTCTGTAGCTGTTTTGAGTGGTTTTTGCAACATATTTTCGTCAGGGTTTGTAAGGGATCCTTAGTTTCTCCTTAGCGTGTGGCTTGACTTTTTTTATTTTACCTTCTTATCTAACTTGTAAGGATCTTCGATTTCTTTGACAATTAAATTCTTTAACAAGTTATAACATTCTTACTGCATAAATGCGCCATCTCAGCTGAAAGCGTTTCTGCCAGCCAGTCTGCTGAGGGAAAACCAATACATCCAAATAGAAACCAAGCAAATGCTTTGGGTCTCAATGTTTGGGCCTTTGAGAGCCAGGTCCCAACTCACACATGCAAGCAGACACTCACACTAAACACGCACACAAACATTTACACTCGCTCTCTCACAACTCACACAGTAGTGCACCACATCAAGTGTGCGAATGTTAGCTAGATCCATGTCATCAGAATTTCATGTTTCTTTTCCAGTTCTCAACCTTTCTGTTTTAAGTCTTTTTATGATGAATGCTTTTATTATATTCCATTTATCTTTATTCATGTTTATGAATATATATTGGGGCCTGCATCTTTTAATTATTTACCTTGTTTACTTTTATGATCTTTCATTGCGAGATCAAATAAAGTGTATTTTGACTTTGTTTTAAGTCATTGTTCTCAGGTTTCTTATGGATATAAGGCTTGCCTTCACCTACCAGAACAAACTTGCATATCTCCTGTTCCCGCCATTTTGCTCCCCAGGGAGTGTAGGAATGGTTGGGTGGGGCCTCCTGGGATGGCCAAAGTGGATAGGGAGGAGTTGCATATGCAAAGCCAATTGTGGGATATTAAGGAAGCATGCACTTTACAGCAGGTCTGACTAAAGTGTTTCCGATAGATTCCAAGTTGAATGAATTGTCGAGTCAGCGAAGCTTCTGGTGCAGATTTACTGCAAATTACAGTTCTCTCCTAGCCAACCATACTACCTGTTCCATGGACCACTGAAGCGAAGACAAGAATATAATTCTAGAAAGTGAGGTTCTGCTAGCATTATAAGCGGGACACTGAGGGGAAATATATCTAACTCATCTCCAATTCTGTGTAGTGTTAATCATTCGAAACTTTTGTACCACACGCGCCACACCCCAATTAGCTCCTTGCGCTTAAGTAACAAGTGTTATTTTTACATCTCTTATTCTTAGTATTTAAGCTCGTGAATTGTAAACAGTTCTTATAAGCTAAGCTTCTTTAGCGGCTCACAGGTGAGCTGTAAGCCTATACTTATTGGCGGGAAAACCAAGTAGGCTGAGAGGAAAAGTCAGTGGCTTAAGGAACACACATAGACAGCATCCTGAGTGATTGCACACTGGTCTCTGTGCATTTTGTCATTAAAATAGAAAGATGTTTATAGTATAGCACAGCAATAGATGCTACAGAGCCCCCATGTTATCGCACATTTTTGCATATGCGGAATAAATACGCCTGGCCAAACATTATAAGGATATTGCAAGTCACCGAAGAGTCCAAATAGAGGACTGAGCCTGAAAACCGAGTTTCTTTGTAAGTTCATGCAGCTACAACATGACTCATAGTATCCTTGTGTTCCTTTTAATACATTGCAACAAAGTCACTTTTTCCATAAACCAGTTAAATTCTTGGAGTGTTGTTCTTTCATATGAAAGAGATAGCATGTTTGCAAACATGAAGCATAAAAGTAGAATCTCTAGCATGGACTCATTTAGAGGCTGCTAGGGGTCGAGGCTGCGACCCCAGGCTGGCCCTTTTTGACCCTAGACTCAAAGGTGGCAAAGTCAGTGCCAGGAACAAAGTGGCAACTTGTGCTTATGAATGCTGGTTGAGGCACCACTTTCTTGTTTCCAGTCAGTTTTTTTATTACACCAATAGTGAATAATATCATTTCATTCACTATTAGTCTAGTTTAAAAATGAAGTACACTTAACTGGAATATAACTCTGTCTGGCAGCTGAGGAAAGTAAAAAATGCTTTTAAATGTATGTTCTGTGCATGCTTACAGGTGAGAGTGCACATATGTAAGAGAGAGGGTGTGTATGAGTGAATGTGTGTGTATTTGTAAGCAAGTGTGTTTGGGTGAAAGTACAGGTCATATGGCATGTGATGTCACTTCCGCTACCTTTGACATTTTGGTGAATTGATGTCCATGATCTCTCGTGCAAAAATAAATATACAAAAAACAGTTAGCTATTGGTTGCAAAAAGATATTAAAATCAGTTGATTACAAATAAGATTTTAATAAAGTGCTTTAGCTGAGAATGTTTAGAAACATGAAGAGAGATTGTATCATTCCATAATTAACTAAATTGTGCAAAAAATAAACATGTTTGCATAAATATGACCTTTTGGCTTATCACTGTTCACCTAGAAAAACAGAGCAGGAGGAAAAGCCAGTTGTTTCCTTTTTTATAAACTACAGATTTAATTATGCTCAATGTCCTACATTTCACCTTAGCTGCTGGTTCTGGCACTAGGCATTGTGACATCAAAAATCCACTGAAGTAAGTTATTATAGTTGATTGACGATGTCATTTGGAAGTGTGTAACAAGTCGCCTGTAACAAGGACATTTGTGACTATATTTTTTATGCAGAGATTGCAGGATCCCATGTTGTATATGCTTACAAATTATCCATAAAAGTGCTACAAATATGACAAAAAGTCCCTGGGTTAGTTGTGAGAAATAAAACAAAAGAAGTTGTGTATTTGCTTCTGTGTGTTGCTTATAACTTGCTGAAAGCCAGAAGTGGTTTATATTGAAAGAGCTTGTCTATTTTCATTAACCTACCAATATTTCACACGTAACAGAGGTATTTTGGGTGTCTAGATTCACATTGCTAAACCAGAGTTATTACAATACCTTACACATTGCCACTGCCTCTGGTATTCATTTATTGTCGCATGGAAGACCCATTTCTCTTCATATGAGCTTGCTTGCTGTTGCTGGTAGTCGACAGCAACATTATAGTACAATTGAAGCAATTTTATAGAGGGAGCACACATGTTTGTGAGTTAATCACCAACATTTTTTGACCCATCAGATTTATTTGTGGAAGAAAAGCAGTTTCAGGGCAATTTTAACATCTATTAAGTCATCCATCCAATTCATTAATCGGAATAAATTCAGAGCATGTCTTATGTGATACATTATCAAGGCCTAATTTGAAGTTATTAACTGTATTGTTACTCCTTACATTTCCAATCAGTGTCCTTTTCGCAGTAGCATGTAATATTTATGAACATTTCCATTTAGACATGTGTAGTGCTGCCCAAACTGTTGTGTCAATGACATTCATTATTATCTTAATCAGTTCCTACATCTTGTTTAAATCTTTTAATAATGAAGTTTCACACATGGCAGTCCTCTTCAGTTGTGATAAAGGGATGACACTGAAAGGCAAGATGCTCATTTCAGTTTCTGCCTTTTATTAGAAGTAATGAGAATGTCCACATGCCAAATTTCATTATTAAGATGGAAGCTAACATTCCAGGTATCATGGTAATACGAGTGTGGTAATTTTCTCATCCTTAAATATTTGATATGGCCGTATCCCTTGTTAGCCACTACTGAATTGGTAATAACATCGAAACTCGGTGTTTCCACACCAATTTTTACATTCCATTCCTCATTTTAAGACTATTTTTCATGTACTACTTCCTTTAGCTCTGACCTGGTGGAATGTTTCCTAGAAGTAGAGAAGTGACTGTGTCTCCCACTGGCCATTGCAGGCAGATTTGCCATAATTAAGATGATGGTCCTACCTAAATTTATATCTTTTTAATAATATTCTCATTACCCTCACAAATAGTTTCTTTTTATCACTGCAATCCCATCTCATCAGGTTGGTCTGAGTTGGAAAACAGCCCCATGTTCGCTGAAAGATACTTATCTTACCGTATGATAGGGGCGGATTTGGGGTACCGGATTTTTATTTATACTGTCTAGTAGCACAATGTAGTTTTGCCTTTGCTTGGTACCACGCCAGGATTCTGTTTTTGCGCCCTGAGGCCGACTTTGTCCTCCCTGAACGGCTTGCTGCCATCTTGCCCAAAGGCGAACCGAGGGACCCTGTCGACATACAAACGGACTCGACCACTAGTTGGGCATAGAGCATACTACAGCGATACACTGGCACTTCGGCTTTGTACTCGTCGCCCCTTCCTCTCCCTAACGCCCGCTGGCTCCCCATTACAGGCGAGAGACTTGTGCAACACACGTTGACTAAGTTTAACATTTTAACGATAGGTGACTTGTACCCGGGCAGTCACATCTTTTCGGCCACAGAGGAAGCTCGCTTCCAAGAGGCCACGTTCATGGACAAATTTGTTCTTAATCATCTGTACTCAGCATTGCGGGCCATGATAAATGGCTTTCCTTTAGCGCCTGACTCGTTCGCTCCTCTGTCCCTCCTTATTGAGAATGAGAGCGGAGTGCACATCGTATCCAAACTTTACAAAGTTTGCTCCGCACAAATCCCTATCATAGATGCCAAGCTTTGTGCGGAATGGGAGACTGATTTATGGTCACCCGATTACGGGCGACCAATGGGCCATTTGCTGTAGAACCAAGAAAGACATCTCATTGAATAGCCGCCATAAATTATTATACTACAAGTTTCTGCGAAGAATGTACATGACTTCAGCCAAGATGCATAAAATTGATCCCAGTTGACCACGTGCATGCTGGAAATGCGATACCAGCACGCTGATTTTGCCCACCTGACTTGGACCTGCCCCTACATGTGCTTCTACTGGGAGCTAGTGCACTCAACATTAGGGGATATTCTTGGACTCACCCTTGTTCCTTTTCTGGAAGTGGCGCTTATGGGTTACATAGTGAACTTCCCTAAGACAGTCCGGAAACTTGCATCCCTTGGCCTCCTGTTAGTAAAACGGGGGATCGCATTA
Organism: Lissotriton vulgaris; assembly: GCF_964263255.1. NCBI lineage: Eukaryota > Metazoa > Chordata > Amphibia > Caudata > Salamandridae > Lissotriton > Lissotriton vulgaris. Next base: position 757,866,237 of record NC_141695.1, on the reverse strand, counting down.
CACTGGGCAGCAAGGTTTCTCCCACATCACAAGGCTAGTTGAACAGTTTAGCCCACTGTAACACAAATAGTGAGATCTACTCCAGCACGTTACCCTGCACCGCACGCCCCAAGGATATTTGGGGCCCATATAAAGTATACATCGACGCCCTTCGCAAATCCACCACTTCTCAGACAAGCTCGGGTATAGTACCCACAGGTATAGGATAGGTAATCAGACTTACACACTGACAAGTCATCTCAGGCGACATCCTGCACTGCAAGGTTTAAAACCAACGCTCTCACACCACTTACTCATAATTATGTTTTTGGGATGGAAGCACAACTAGCTCGGCAGTCACAGAATGTTTCATCAATAGACTGGAGGGGTCCTTCAGTAATATGCTTAGCCAACCACTTACTACAAATAAGTATGTTTTATTAGTCATTGTTTCGAGATAGAGTACTGTCAAATGCCTTCCTATATGTCAATGTGATATTTCCATCACAACAGTATCTGTTTTACAGTGACCAATAACGATCGTAGCAGATGCTTCTATTTTGATCATCAATAAAAACTAAGTTAAAAAAAGAATGTTTCCTAGAAGCACCTGCAGTAATACTGAATGATAAATTAGAGCATTACTTGTACGAGCAATGTGGGTGAAAACTCCAGTATCTGCTCCAATGAGTATAAAATGAGGGCCACTGTATCTTGCTCAAATGAGTTGGAGAAACTGATCAAGATGACAATCACTGTCATTTGTTTTAGCGTTGACTATAAATTGGTTTGAGTAATGAAATGTTTTTGGTGAAGTACATCTCTTGATAAGTATTACATTTTATTTTCAAACGGACATTGATAACAGCCATTCTGTAATCAATATTCTGCCTTATTAAAATATCTAATCTTCTTTAATAGTAATTTTCTTTAGAAGTAAATCAAATTCTATATTATATACTATTGAGTCTTGACCATTCATCCATTTCAACTGTTCGCTTTATTCAATGACTGTTTCAGGGTGTCAGAGTTATTATTTCAGATGAAGAGTTACATACTTCAAGCATCCATCGAATTACGGATATTCTATGAAAATATACTCAACCGCATTGCTTTCTAGATAATTTATTCATTACAGATTGCCCTTGTGTTATCAATGTACATTTTTGATACTGCTGCTTATAAAATTATCAACATGTTTCAATCATTAATTCATTTTAATGATCTGCTCTAGGGCAAATTCATAACTAATCATAGCACGTTCCATATAATCTTCTGTTCACAATTGCTACCACTCAGATTATGCTAGTTTATTTCATAAATGTCTACTATGTGTTTAATGTATTAAAACAAATATGGACTAAATATGGGCAAGGTTCACATTTATATACATGTTCAATATACACCTGCCTAGTAGAAAGAATATTTTCTTTTCTATTACAATTACATGTAGTGGTAGTCTTCTTTTAAATGTAATCTTTTTTCTGCGAGCATAAGGCTTCTATGTTTAGGTGATGGCATGTTTTCTTTTTTTTTCTTGTTTTTAATTTGATGGTATGGGCTTGCAGTAAAAAATAAAAAGTAACCCTAGGACTTGCTTGCAAAAGCCAGACCTATTGGCTTTGCTGGTGATTTTTCTATTTAGAATGACAAACAACAATGGTTCCTTGTTTCCTGCAAATCTGCCACAGGCCATGTGTCTGAAACCTGCAACTTCTTTTTAAGTAGGGAAGTTCTACTTTACATGGAAAAATAAAGTCACTGATGGTCTTGAGAAGAGACCAACTCTATCCCACAGATGTAAAAGAATATTACATTGCTCAGAGGAATCCAATTCTCGACTGTGAGTGGATTACGCATAACACAATGGAGTCCACAGCTACAGCCCTTGCATATGCTACTACACACCAAAAGATAGAAATAAATATATACAAGAAACTCGTTTCTGGTTCCTAAGACAGTGATTTACCATAAATATGTTGCAGTTGAGCAAGAATAATATGATAGTAGCAGGTGTTAGATCACAAGACACAGACAAAAATTACAGACAATCAGAAAGTCTTGACATCACTGACCTCATTTGTTAACTATATCAGGCAATTGCGGATAACAGAGTCAAAAATGTTTGGTAACCCTTGGTGGCTGGTCTGAATGATCAATTTTATTTCCAATGCTCCCTATTTTGTCTCATGTCATATTAACTAGATGGAAAGCTTCTATGTTTTTTCTTTTGAAAAATCGTGAATTTAAATAAAAATTTTTAAAATCCAACACCTGTGGCTGTCCTGAATTTAGTGACTAGAATAAGGTGGCTAAAGAATGGACACATATTTCTGGAGTCAGAGGAGACTATTTACTTTTGTTTACTTGAATTGTAAACAAAGATGTTTTTTGGTTAACAGGACTTCATGGTATCCACTTATTCATGGATAGCCAGTGACATTTATTTTTACAATTGGGCACATCTTCAGTTTGGGAGCATACATTATTTTTTTTTTGCCTCTAGTCCCATACCTTCAGGGGGTGTTATGTGTCACTGAGTACACATCATTATAAAGAAAAGGAGTAATGTGAGCATCGAGCACAACGAGTTGAGCGATGATAAGGCCTTTGCTTTTTTTTATTTTTATCACCAGGGATATTGTATGCTGGTGGCAGCCTAAATGTTCTGTTCACTGAGATGAATAATTTACACTTTAGTTGAAGCCCTTCCGTGACAAACAGACAAAAGTTCTAGTGACAACTCTACTAGTCTGTGACCTGTTCCAAGGTGCTTGGAAGGTGGCTGTTGACATGAACAAACAAAAATATGCTGAACGGTTCTTTTCTGTCTCTTGCAGATGTTGGTGGGCCCGCAGATCCCATTGCTCCCACCATTATCATTGCCCCCAGTAACACCAGTGTGGTGTCAGGGACGTCTGAGGTCACCCTGGAGTGCGTGGCTAACGCCAGGTAGGTTTTCACAGCCAAGTAGATACTTGATGTGCTTCAGATAGGCAGTGGCGGCTGGCATCTACAGGGAGGGGGGAGACCGACGTGCGCAAATATTTTAATTTAAAAATACAAAAAACTTACCTGAACCGAGGTCCTCTGACGTCCTCCGCTCCTGACCTCTTCTCAACCGGATGCTGCAGTGCGGACACAAATCCTGGTGCTGCTCTCATGCTCTGAGAGCAGCGCCCTGATTGGAGGGAGCAGCCTCACTTGCCACTCCGAAGGACTCTCGAGCCCTGCACTTTAGAGGTTTCAAAGTACGCATGTCCAACTGGTCGTCGCAAGACGGACTTCCAAAGGCACATGCGCACTTTGAAAAGTGCAAACAAAGCCCACCTCCTCCCTGCTGCTGTCATTTAGCAGCATCTCCCATCCTGACGCTTCAGGACGGGAGGATGAAAAATAAGATGGTAATGTATTACCATTCTATTTTTCATCTTTGGGGGGTCACTTAAGTGGGGCGGTGTTCCTGCGCTCTAACGGAGGAGCTTCCCCTGAAGAAAGGGATGTGCTGGGAGCTCACTCGGGGATAAAACTAGGAATCCTGGGTAATTAAAAATATCCTTCTTCTTTGTATCCTGATGTGCAACATTAGAAGCTACTAACTTACCTCCTGCCACCGTAACTATTTGTTTTTCTGACCCCCCAGTTTGCCTCTTAATCACCAGATTCATGTGAGTTCTTGTGTACATTTTGTCTCTGCCCCTCCAGGCCTCTGATCAAGCTCCACATTATCTGGAGGAAAGATGGTGCAGTGCTGGCCAGCGGCATCAGCGACTATGGCCGCCGGATCACCATCCTCAACCCCACCGTCAGCGACACTGGTTACTATGAGTGTGAGGCTGTTCTTCGCAGCAGCAGCGTCCCCTCAGTCCGCGAGGGTGCCTTCCTGTCCGTGCTTGGTAAGGGTCTGCAGAAGCAAACCAACTTTGCAACAGATCAGTTTTATGTAAAAATGCCCATGTTCTAATTAATAAAGCAACAGATATACCAATACATAACTACAAACACTTAACATAATGCAATGCATTTTGCTTAAATAACAATGTTGTAAATGGTGTTTCTTAATTGAAAGTGTATAATTTTTATTTCTATGTGTTTATAATTGCACAGTTTCCCCGTCACCTCGGCTCACAAGCTGCCTTTCCCAAGGCTGCTTCGCTGTTTATCGAGGTGGTGGATTGACCCAAACCCCTTTTCTTTTAAATAAATGCCTCCTACCCACCCCATGCTGTTGCTACCCATCATTTTTGTTCCTACCACTCTAAGATGGCTGCCTTCTCTGTCATGTGTCTTTCTTCACTTCTGCCTGCCTCTACTTCCAAAACGTAATTTTTTTTTACTCTTCATTTTAAAACAGCTTTAAAGAACAATCATAGTTTGGTTTTCTGCTCATAGTCTGAATGTATATTTAGAGACATGACTACTGTATTTTAATATGCATAGCTGGATGGGGTGGTATTGGGACAAAAAGTTTCCTATGCTGTGGGCCTGTACAGTTATGTACTTTTGACAAGAGACGCAATTTCCTTCCTTTAAATGTCGCAACTTTATTATGGTTAATACTTCGTTGTTTGTGTTTTCCTTTATTAATTGACATTCTTCTAAATAAACATTGTTGTACATTGTTGTACATTGGCCTTTTTTGTAAATTCTCGAAGTGACCTGTGCTTTTGGAACGCCAGAAGCAGAATGGCAGAATCAGGACCTCCTTATGTAAGAATTCCATGAAATACGTGCAAAAATAACAGCTACAATTACCTGATAATTTTAGCATGCTTCGTGTGTCCTTTAATAAACTCAAACAATCACGGCGGGTGGAAAATTACTGCTTGGCTTGGAGTTCACTCCAGAGGTGATAATTCTGTTTATAGTGCAATTATACATTACCGCCAGCTGTATGTAATTACCAGGGGGACTGAATACTGACTGAGGCAATTACCTCCAGGAATAAAACAATCTGATAGCGGACTCTACTTCCACGTAAATAGCAGCTAAGCAAATAGCAGTGGGCGTAACATGTAAGGCTGGGAGGTATGCATTTGCAGCCAGTGGTAAGTTTGTCCCGGTTCTGTGTTGGCCAGAATTACTACTCACAGCAGCGGACTATTGTCACTGGCAATCTGTCTATCGCCGCATCCATTATATATCCCGGTCACTGCTCCAGCCCCACTGACCTCCCAGAGGCCCTGGTCTTGCAGGGAACCTGCCTGACTTCTGTTTGGGATATTCCAGTGATAATGTGGGTGTTAACAACACGTGGTGTAAGTGAAACACCAGATGTAGGGGCGTGGCAGGGGATATAAGAACCTCCAAAGAATTTGCAAGATGGGCTAGGGGGCCCTTATGCTCCAATATGTAAGATGGATCTTTTCAAGGGCAGGAAACAAAGACAGAACTTTTATTGTCTCTGGTTGAGCAGCTGGGACTTCAAGGTTTTTTCTGAGCTGGGCTCTTTCCATTTAGCCCCAGCATTTCATTTTCCCTTTCCATGTCAGCATTGTTTGAAGAACCTGGGGAGGGGGTCGGCCGGCGGGAAGCACACAGGGGCGGGGGCACAGCAGGGGGTTAATAATAATTTTTTATTAATCAAGCCTTGCTTGGTGCTGCCGGCCACCTCGCGCTCCTCTGTTCCTGCTCCCAGGAGTGCCTGTGATAGCATCAGACTCCCCAGCCAATCCCCATGCTGCTCTTAAGCATGATGGAAGAGCAGTGTGGGAATTGACCTGAGCAGGCTGGATTAACGCTGGCTCAGGCGCAAGGAGTCTGTGCTGTTTCTCCAACCCGGCTGTATAATACAACCGGGTTGGAGAAACCTAAGTGCGCATTTCAGTTTGGCCAGCCTGAAACAGAGAGCCAAACTGACATGCGCACTTAAAAGTGCACATTTACCCCTCCTCCGCCCATCTCCCATGCCCCGGCCTGCCCCTCCCTGCACATGCTGCTCAGAGCAAGCAGATGAAAAATAAAACAATAGCAAGATATTGTTTTATTTTTCAACTGCTGACTGAGCTAGTGGGTCAACGCTCCTCTGCTATTGCCGAGGCTACACCGCTGTTTAGAGTACACTGCGCATGTGTACAGAACATCATGCTTCTGATGCTGGTGAAAGTGGCAGCAATGGCCACCACTTTTTAAAAATGTAATAAACAAGATTCCTTTTTGTGTGCTACTCCTGAATCAGGCCAACCAGTGACAGGAATGAGTATGTGGTGACCCTCAAGCAAGAGTCAAATGCCAGCTGCAGCAGCTGATGTCACTTCTCAAGATTGCAGTTAAAGTTCAGTGAACGTTTCTAGCTTCACCTATTCTACCCTGTTACAGATTAAGTAAAAGTAACAATCTGAGGGTCCTGGTGCAAGCATAGTTGCTTTAGAACCGTACATCCGCCATGTCCTTGTAACATCCTTTGACTCCCAGACCCTGCCAAGAAACTGGAAAAAGGCAATTGTGTTACCTATTAGAAAAAAACCTAATGTAAGCCATGATGTCCTGGAGAACTTACGACCTATCTCTCAGCTACCCTATACCGCGAAAATTGCAGAGAAAATGGCAAATGTGCAATTGATGGCATTTGCGGAGAAGAATAATCTCCTGCACCCCTCCCAATCGGGGTTCCGAAGAGGCTTCTCTACTGAGACGGCCCTATTACGAGCCACCGAAACTCTACGTCAAGGAGCTGACGCAGGCCTAACCATGGCACTGGTCATGCTAGACCTTAGTGCAGCGTTCGACACTGTAGCACATATCACCTTGCTACAGTGTCTGAACAGAGGAGGTGTGACTGATAGAGCACTCGGTTGGCTTAAATCGTTTCTGACGGGCAGAAGCTTTCAAGTTCAACGGGGCTCGTTTCAGTCTGAGGAGAGGTTATTGGAACAGGGGGTGCCACAGGGCTCTGCTTTAAGTCCTACCCTTTTTAACTTATATATGGCCCCCCTGGCTGAGTTAGTTCAATCGTTCGGCGTAGAGATTGTCTCCTACGCCGACGATACACAGCTCTTACTCACCCTCACCCAAACGCCTGCTGCTGGAGCCAATAACTTCCGAGCCTGTATGCAAGCATTGGCCACTTGGTTGGATACTCACTGCCTAAAATTGAACGGATCCAAGACAGAAGTCTTGGTGGTTGGTGGTGATCAACGGCTTTGGACATGTGACTGGTGGCCAAGCTGTTTAGGCGATATGCCTACACCATGTCCTGAAGCTAAAAACTTAGGGATATGGATGGATCCCACACTCTCTTATGAGACACACATCAACCGTTTAGTAGGCAAGTGCTTTGGAGTCCTAAAGACTCTCAATAAAACCCTGGACCTCCTTCCTTTGGAGGCTCGGCGTACTATGACCCAGGCACTGATTACGTCATGCCTCGACTATGGGAATGTCCTCTTCCTGGGAACTTCTAGTAAAAGCATAGGACGACTCCAGATATTGCAAAATGCTGCAGCCCGCCTAGTGCTTAGACTCCCACGAAGAGCCAACTCTAGAACCACCCTGGAGGCCCTCCACTGGCTCCCAATGAAAAAAAGAATAATGTACAAAGCCCTCCTAATATGTCATCGGATCCTTTGGCATAAAGCTCCCGGCTATCTGACAGGTCTGGTTACCTGGTATGAACCACGCAGATCGCTTAGATCGGGCGGCATGGGCACGCTTGTGACCCACCGCTATAGGAGAGAAAAAATGGGAGGTCGGTCCTTTAGAGTGGCGGCTGCCATAGCATGGAACAAACTTCCCATCAATCTCCGCCTGGAGCCTTCAGAAACTATTTTCCGACGCCAACTTAAAACTCATCTGTTCTCCTCATAGCTTACTTTAATGCCCTCTGCCTCGCACTGTCCTCCCCCCTAATGAGTTTCTCCTCTCTCTTAGCGCGGGGACACGCCGAGATGGCGTAATCCATGCGCTCTATAAATGTCTTTATTATTATTATTATAACAATCCTATCTACACGGCGGTTGCAGAGTTCAAATATTGTGGCGAAAAAGTATACAAAAATAGGTCACTGTGGGGCAAAAGTAAGCAAAACCTACGTTTTTCCAGAAAAATATCAGCAAAAGTGATTCAGTGCAAAAAAACACCCACAAAAGACTTTCCGGGAAAACGTCACTCTGTGCACAGATGGGTTAATTACACAGACTTTGCAACTTTGTGAAATGATTACGTTGGTCACTTTATTCAATTCTGCCCCCTCTCTGTTAAAAAGGGTTCCAAAGACAACCGGTAACCAAAGACCCTTTTATGTTGCCCGGCGGTATCGCCTCTATGACCCACCAATATTAATCAAATGAAGAAGCAGGCGCTGGAGACTGGAAGGCGGGAAACGAGGATTTTATTCTCTCCGGAGGAGAACACATCAATTCAGACAGCAAGTATCGTCACGAGGTGCTCTAACCACATCTCTGAGGCCTGGCCTCTTATACTAGGGTTTACGACCTTTATTGCACATAACACATTCTTGCAACACTTTAGTATTAGAAAGAACATCCTCGGAATCTCCCCCGCAGGCCCGTTCCCACACACGTTTACAGTTGGATTCCCCACCCCGGTCACAACAGGTGATGGTTGTCGCACAGCAGGGCCTGCCGCCGATTCACGGAATGCATGGGGTTTGATCGGATCTCATGGGGTGGGGGCTTTGATCGGTTCGGGGATCTTTTGATGGGGAGGGGGAAGCTTCCTACTGTACGGGGTAATAAACAGTATCCGCAGGGCCAGGTGGCGGCCTGGGAACAAGGAAGACAAACGGGGGCACAGAAAAAGGGGTTTGCATCAAAAGGGTTTGAGGCCACGAAAGGAATGTGGGGAGGTGTCGCGCTGGGAACAGGATGGGATTCCGTGGAGAAGCTGCGCTGAAGAGGGGTTTATGACCCAAGGCATGAGAGAGCGGGGGTTGTCAGCGTGCGGGGGAATGCTTGCGAGGTTAAGAGAGAGAGAGAGACGCGCTGGCTATTAGCGAGGGGCAGGGAGGCCATGGTGCTCAAAATGGCTGCCGCTTACGCGCACGAATGGGCTTGGAAGGGGGGGGGCAAGATGGCGCCGATAATGTTCACCAAGTTTGTATTTATTTTTCACAGTCCTCCCTTTAACATTTCCAAGACATCTTGCTGGCCTATTTCCTATCTACACCTATATGCAGTGATCATAAGTAAGGGAGAGGGGACTTAGGCGAAAGAACTGTACGTAAACATCACATTATAAACATCATATTGAAAAATCTCATCAGTTAGTAGGCGGGTTCATCGTTAAGTTGGTTGCAGGAAAAGTCATCGTAATGCAATATCAGACTAGAATTACGTAGCGAGGGCGTTGGGTACAGATCATAGAATAAGAACTGGTAAGTTATCATATAAGTAAGTCCTTTTTGTATACGGCGGGTGCATAGTCAGTCCAATGGTGATTGGGAGAGAAAGGAGATACAGTAAAAATATCAGAGTTCTCGTTGTCCTTTTGTCGTCTTCTGTCGGCACTGTTGAACACCTGGATTACCTATCAACAGAAATGTTCATGTGGATTGAGTCGTTGGGGGTAATTGTGAGATCAGTTCGTTTCTTGAGTCTCTGTGGTGGGCATTTCCTGTTGCTTCCATCATCTTCAAGGTGCTTGGTAGCGGGCAGAACCACAGACTTTGTTTATCCTTTCTTCGGGGGCGACCCTTGGTGGAGTTCTAGGTCACCGTTCTGGGATTTAACACAGTTCGTGGTCTACTTAGTCGGAGCTCCCTCCCTTCTGACGCAGGGAGTACTCTTCTCTGGGTAGCTCAGTAGGATTTGGAGGAACTTGGGAGTTCGGGTGGAAAGGTGCGGGTGTGAACAGTCCTTATGGTAGGTCGGAGGAGGAGGGGATGGAGCAAGGCCAAGTCGGGAACAGATCAGGGGGAGGCGGAGAGTTTTGCGTCAGGCGAGTCCGTGACCATGTTCAGAGAGCGGGGGCTTTTTGGCACACGTTGATCATAGAGCAGGGGCTTCAGGTCAGCCCTTTCCTTTAGCCTTGTCTGAAACAGTGCCCCGTCCGGCGTCTCCATACTGCTGTGGTCTCGCCTCGGCCTCCGTCGCTGATGTTCCACAATCCGCAGTCAGGCCGCGTGCTCCCACATCCGGTCTCTTTCTCCTCCGACAGTGATATCCTTAAATGAGTGTTGAAAAGACAGTCTTTAGAGATTTTGCAGAAAAAGGTAATTACATGAATCTATTTTCTCTCCCAACACCAAGCAACTGGGGTAAGCACTCGCTACATTTGAGATTTTTGCGGCTAACGTATAAACAATTGATGATGGATTTGCTGGATTCCTTACAACTTCCTTTTGTTGGCTAATTCTTTGACGCTTTGATGATTATAACGTTCATTTGTCATATGTCTATAATAGTAGATGTCAGTTCTTCTGGCAGAGACCCATTTCCCTAGTACGAGTCTTGAAAGGCTAGGCTGGTCTTCAGGGCTTTGTATTTTACAAGAAGTGCAACGTGCTATTCACCATAGTCTGATAGGCATCCTTCTGAGGGATGAACATAGGCTAAACAAGTCTTCATTACATCAAAACATTTTATTTTCAGCAAGGCTTACAGCAATGAGGTCTTTCGATTTTCGATCTAATTTTTAACTTTGCATACATCTTTCTAACTTTCTATATAAATCCTCGCAACCTGGTTACTACAAAAAAAACTCGGGGGGGTGGTTTGCTATAGTTATTAAACTTATCCTCGGGGAAGGTGGGATCTTATGAAAAACGATTAAGGACACAGTGAATCGGAGCAAGGGGCGTTTTTCAAGTTCTCGTTCAAGGCAGCTGATACCAAACTAGGGGTATTTTGGGTAGATGGGGGTGTCTCGATTATTTCTTACAGCTTGGGGTACGGAGACAATTTTCAATGGGGATGGTCGCATTACCACAGACATATTTTATCATAGAAGCCACTGACAAATAGTTCCCTGAGAGTGGGTCAAATTTAGGGAACCTTAGTCGTCTTACCTGTCCTTTTCCTATCGGTCAATTTAAATTGCATCCATATTTTAGTAGAAAAGGAGAGGTAGTAACGTGGTACCGATACAATTTTATTTAGGACAAATTTGTGCAAATACTTGTGGTATTTGGGGCCAATCAGGAGGTGCACCAGGTTCGCCAATTAGGTGCCAGTTGCTAGGAAGAGGGAAAGTGTGGAGGAGTGGAAAAGTGAGTGAGAGAGAGAGAGAGAGAGAGAGAGAGAGAGAGAGAGAGAGAGAGAGAGAGAGAGACAGACAATAGGCCAAACAGTACACGTGTGACATGGGGAATGACCGTGTATTGTTTGGGCTATTCAGTGCGTTACCCATCGTTAGACGTTTCGGGTCTGTGTTAGGAGGTAGAAAGCATGCAGTTTTGGGACAGAAGAGTATTAGATCAGGTAAAAAGGTCGCATTGGGTAGAGCGTCCTTGTTGTGCCGTTTTGCAGCGCTAGTCCGTCTTCATGCATCGGGCGTGACGTGGTTCCAGATCCCTTATGATACTTTAATCGGGATTCTAATGTAGCCTGCAGAGGGAAAAAGGGGGAAAAAAGGGGGAGGTAGGGGGACAACATTCGAACACATCAAATGTATGGGCACGAAAGTCCTTTACTTACCACATACTCGTACTTATCTCTTCGGGATATAATCCCTTAGGGTTTTGGTTTCCTAAAGTCATGGGGGCAGGCAATGTGATAGGTGGTTCATGGGGAGGTCCGAGGATGGTATTAAGGATCGTGTGTAGTGAAAACGCTAAAAAGAGGAATCAGAGGTGCCTAGCGCGAGGTACCCGGTTTCGTAGATGTATCCGGTCATCGGGATCCCTAAATCATTCCCAAAGCTGTGATGTTCTTAAGGCATACCAGTTCTTCGTTCAACCCTGTACCTTAGTACCTTCGACCACCATATCCTTATAACAATTTATCAATCACACCATTCTACTTTACCCATTCTCTGAAGTCGAGGTCCTTCTTCATACGTCAGTTCCTGAGCTTAGTCGCATATCTTGGAGGCAGCGTATCATACCTTCGATTTGACCATCAACCCAGGGCCGAACAACCATTTCTCGGATAACCTTAAAAAAAGAGCAGAACAGTTGCGCACAGAAAAACCCTCCCACCGATACCCGCATTTACAAAAAGTACGCGATGCCTATCCTTAACTTTTTAAGACCTTTATTTGTAGAATTATTCAGTACGAAAAATGTGAGAGCGCAATTCATATTTTGGCCTGACATGTCGTCGATGGAAGCACATACAGTAGGTGTTATTTTATAGCACAAGAACATGAAAAATGGTCTAATTAATTATTTGCAAGTAACCAGAAACATTTCATTGCGTGACGAAGGAATCAGGGGCATTTCAGTTCATAAATGGAAACACAGTCAAGCTCATCATAATCACATTTCCAAGATGTACATCGCGGGTGTGCATCGTAAGCGGCGTTATGTATCAGTTACTACGAATACCAAAAATAATTTGTTCATTGAAATCAACATTTTACGGAATCCTTCTTAAATGTTTGCCAAGTGAACCCTCCTCCCTTTAACATCGAGTGCGCAATGGTTCATATATATACATATATATCTTAGTACATCAAGTTTCATTAGCTAAGGAACACCACGAGGCATCCGTTAGTTTCCATTGATACCAGCGCCATTTTGGGCGAGGCCGGTTTAGTCCGGAAGTAGCATCAGGGGCAAAATATCCCCGACAATTGGCGGTTGGACCAGAGTCCCTTTCGGTAGTCCAAAAGAAAACTGTGCTAACAAAGGGGCTGGTGGTGTGGACCGTCAATCAAGAGAGGGAGGGGGTAAAGTCTCTCTTACCGGGTCATGTTGATGTTCAGCCGGAACTTGCTCGAGTTCGTTAGCCCATAATGTTCCTGGGTGGTTCAGACGGAAGCTGATGCAGACACGAGAGCACCGCCATCTTGTTGCTGTGCCGTGGTTATTTCATTTGAGATCAATGCAACTGTTCCTCACCGGAAGCCTGAAGGGGCCGAGGGCTCTTGGGACTTTGGTAGAATCTTCAAAGTCGAGGGGATGTTTGTCGATGGTGGGGGCTTGCGCCCAGGTGGGCGAGTGCCCGAGTTGCAATTTCGGACAAAGTTACTCCAGCGGCCTAGACCCGCCTTTTGAGGGCCCAGACGCCATTTTTTTAGACCCTGTGGCAGCCACCTTTGCCGTATCCATCAGGAGTGGAAGAAGACTTCTTGTGATGGCGAAAGACAGAGCATCATGTTGCTGGAGCAGGACATTTTGGTTCGGGGCGCCAGGGTGCAGCAGTGGAGCCTTCGTCTGGGGAGGTGAGAAAGGCTCGTCCGTGCCGCCTTCCTCTCCCGGCGCATCCTACGCCGTCCCTTGGAATCAGGGGCGCACATGATGACCACCCTACACCCCTGATTCCGACTCTTGGGGGACCACTGTACATCCGGTGCTCCGTAAATATGCCCATCGGACATTGTGTGTCCTGTACTACGCAAGTATACCAGCCGGGTCTTGTATATCCTGTACTGAGAAAATATACGAGTCGGGCATTGTGTGTCCTGTGTTGCGGAAATATGGCCGTCGCCCGGCTGGAGGACATCGGCGTCGGGCCAGGGCAGGGAAGCCTCCTACCTGTGGAGGTGGAAGAGGCTCGTCCGCGTCGCCTCTTCCTCCCTGCCCACCCTGCATCCGTTCGATGGAGGAATTCGTGATGGCCGGACCAGGAGACACAAGGGAGGGGGTCACCTTCATCCGCCCCCTCCCTACTCGCGGTCCGGGGGACGTCATCCCTGGAAGGGCAATATGGGAAGACCATTTCATTGCCCGCTGTGTGGGGTCTCCAGTACCTTCTCGCCAGCAATCTCTCTTTGGGCTCATGGTTGCTGGCAGGCCCCGCCCCACACGTGCTATGTGTTTCGGATGGGCGGGACCATCAAACTGTTACATCGGAAGACTTCCGGAGTGAGCATAATATGTTTTGTATTTTTCCTATTAGTAAAGTTTGTTTTCTAGAGAGTTCTACTAGTTATTCTATTTACTGTTGGTTGTGTGTTTTACCGTAATTAAATCCTGAGTTATATAATAGACGTTTGGCTTTCTCGAGTCTTTTCTCTAACGGGGGGTTGTTTACACTGACCTGCAGTTGTGTTTGTTTTTCAGAGTGGGGGAGCAACAGAGAGCAATCAGTCCCAGAACTCTAACATGTCGTTAAAATTGGTCTGACGAAATCTGTGCCATCGAGCATAATCAAACGGGGTGGCCCTGTCTGTTCTGTCTGCACTAGTCTGATTGGTTTTTATCTCACGTCCTTTTCCTTTCTGTCGGTCCGTCCTTTCTGTCAACCCTCCATTCTTACCTATGCTTTGCAGAGTCGGGCATTGGGCTTTCCAGTGTCCAAGACATTTACAGAAAGCACATTGGTTTTGTTTTAAATCTGTCCGTCCTGTGCGTAATGTTGGGGGATTACCTTCGGGTCGTTGTGTTCCGGGGTTGGTTTGTCGGCACATCCCTTTACACCGTTCGCTTTTCATGTCTACTCCTCGGGACTGTGCCATCGCTGGCCCTTCCCTTTGCCTACTAGACGTTTGGAGGGTTGTCCGTCGTGTTCCCTCACCTTTTCTGAATACGTCGCCTTCCCTTCGTCGTGTGGCTTCTTTGCGCCACATACCGAGACTATCGAGCATAATAGGTGTTGTTTCATTCCTACGAAGGGCTATTTCTACTGTTTCTATCTTGTCGAGATCAAAGGATCCTCTCAGTGGCCACTGTCTTTCTCGATCCTTTTTCGTATATTTATGCCACAGCTCACTATAGGCTATAGCAATTAATCCATGCTTCATGAACATGTCCTTATTAGGGGTGCCTTCCAGCGGAGCCGGATGGTTCATCTCTAATAGGCGGTCCGGGTAAAACAGGCTACTAACCAGTGGGGAGAAGACAGGCATGACGGATCACAATGGGATAATAGTCAGCACTACCTATCTTATCACTGCGCGCAAAGACTAGACAGAATATTTCTATTCTACGTTGTTTGCACGTAGTGAATACCTCATAAACCAATTCTGAGCAATCAATCAATGTTAGGCCAAAAATAAAAAATCAATATGGTCAATGGGGAGAATAGGTAGGCTCGCTAAGGTTCGCGTCACCTACCCTTTCACTATCTGCAAAGAGGGGGGCCTATTTTTCCCTGTTTGCAGACAGAGAATCTCCAGAAAACAATCTATAACAGTTAATCAATGGGGGGGAAGGGGCAATTGTTCAGTGGGGGAGAAAGATAGGTCCGACTGGTGCGTACCTATCCTTCGCTGTTTATAAAGGGAGAGCCTGTTGTTTCTCCGTTTGTAGACAGTGAATCTCCAATAAATTAACACAAAGTAATACTAGTATTTTCTCAACAATTATCAATCACTTTCAACTATCTATCACTTTCGCAATTCGTCGTGTTTACACGACCTTACCCGGACCGCATGGACAGTTTCTCGTCTTCCGAATCCAGCACCCGATCGTCCTCTTCTCTTCGTAATTCTTGTGGCACTCCTGATGGTTCCCAGTCAGGACCGTAGATCACTCGAGAGAGGTCTGTTCGGAACCAGTGAAGTTCGGATGATCGGCTGTCAGACGAGGGTCTATCGGACAGGGTACCTTCCGATCGTTGCAGTCGTTCACTCTGTCGTCAGGACCTCTCCCACTGGATCCACGAGTCGCTGATGGGCCCCACGTTTGGGGCGCCAATTGTTAAAAAGGGTTCCAAAGACAACCGGTAACCAAAGACCCTTTTATGTTGCCCGGCGGTATCGCCTCTATGACCCACCAATATTAATCAAATGAAGAAGCAGGCGCTGGAGACTGGAAGGCGGGAAACGAGGATTTTATTCTCTCCGGAGGAGAACACATCAATTCAGACAGCAAGTATCGTCACGAGGTGCTCTAACCACATCTCTGAGGCCTGGCCTCTTATACTAGGGTTTACGACCTTTATTGCACATAACACATTCTTGCAACACTTTAGTATTAGAAAGAACATCCTCGGAATCTCCCCCGCAGGCCCGTTCCCACACACGTTTACAGTTGGATTCCCCACCCCGGTCACAACAGGTGATGGTTGTCGCACAGCAGGGCATTCCGCCGATTCACGGAATGCATGGGGTTTGATCGGATCTCATGGGGTGGGGGCTTTGATCGGTTCGGGGATCTTTTGATGGGGAGGGGGAAGCTTCCTACTGTACGGGGTAATAAACAGTATCCGCAGGGCCAGGTGGCGGCCTGGGAACAAGGAAGACAAACGGGGGCACAGAAAAAGGGGTTTGCATCAAAAGGGTTTGAGGCCACGAAAGGAATGTGGGGAGGTGTCGCGCTGGGAACAGGATGGGATTCCGTGGAGAAGCTGCGCTGAAGAGGGGTTTATGACCCAAGGCATGAGAGAGCGGGGGTTGTCAGCGTGCGGGGGAATGCTTGCGAGGTTAAGAGAGAGAGAGAGACGCGCTGGCTATTAGCGAGGGGCAGGGAGGCCATGGTGCTCAAAATGGCTGCCGCTTACGCGCACGAATGGGCTTGGAAGGGGGGGGGCAAGATGGCGCCGATAATGTTCACCAAGTTTGTATTTATTTTTCACATCTCAATACTAGTTGAGTGGTGGCAAAGTGTGCTGCTTGGTTTCAGAAGAAAGAAGGGGGAGATGGGACTGTTATACGTTTTTGCAAAAGGGACCTATTATTCCCTTTTTGCACTGTGCTTTGTAACAAAAACACACTTGTCCCAAGAAACAATACTTTAGATGCAAAGAATTAAATTGCGTGTAAAATGTATTCAAGGAAGTTTATGTAAAACTATTTCACGACACATAGCAGTGCAAAATAAATGTGCCCGGTGCTTTCTGTAGGGGGAACATCCTTTACAACGCGGATGTTACACCGCAGTTCCCTTACGATGCAACTTTTACAACAACAAGTTGTAACAACGAATTGCGCTGGGGGGCGCTCCAGGATAGTAAATTGTTTAATTTACTATCCAACTCCTTCCCTACTATCCACGGGGACTGGAGTTGGAATAGTAAATTAAACTATTCACTATCCAGCCCCCAACAACGCAAGTCGTGGTAACGACTTGCATTGTAAAACATGCGTCGTAAAGTACTGCGATGTAAAACATCGCGTTGTAACAACATACTCCCTTTCTGTAGAGGTGACACATTCAAGTGATAAATCATTTTTAACAAGTTCATCGGCAAACACATGGACCGCACAGCCCTTCACAGCAAGTTCTCAACAATCCTATAGGCTCCGTGTTTTTAACGTTGACGGTGATCCCAATAAAAATGGCGGGATCATCAGTTATGAGACAAGAAAGACATTATTTACACACCCATGCATAGTGCATACCCCTGATCACAAGTTGCCTCAAGCACAATGGAACACGGAGCAACAGGCAAGAGCAAAGTACTTGAGGTAGAACTCCACATGCCTGTTCGTTCAAACCAGTGCCGGGGTAAAGGGAGGGATCTAAAAGACCAGGATTATTGTCATTGACATAATGAGTATTGTTTATTGATTATTGATTGGTGTTTTTCAGAATCACCGCAGTTTGTCAAAGAGCCAGACCGGCACCTGACTGCTGAGATGGAGAAGGTTGTGGAGATACCATGCCAGGCAAAAGGTTTGTTTACCAAGACCTAAACCCAGTTCAAGAACCCCTCATCATGAGAGTCCACCCTCTTCTGTCAGCATGAATATAGCCTGATCCTTTTTTTTGATTCTTTTATATGTCATCGTTGTGTCAGTTATTTTTTTTACATACTTTTGTATTTTGTGGTTGGCAACATGTTGTCTTTTTTGCCACATTGGGTTGACCTCAGGCACTGGAGAGCTGGTAGCATATGGAACGTGGGGCGGGATTGAAAATTAAAATGAGGTGAGTGAGAAAACAGTGGAGGGAATGACCGCCAACGATCAGCACGAGGCACACCATGAGTGAATGTGCAGTATGCAAATACTCCTTTTACGTTATGCTCTAATGGCTGTTGAGTTTTTTCCTTTTATGTGGTCAATATGTAATCTACACTAATATCAGCACAACAAAATCCCATTGAGAGGTGTCAATCCGAATTGGCAGCCGTAGACATGTACTAAAGTTTGCAAGGTTTCTACAGTTTGACGGTGGCATTATTTTTCATGCCTTAATAATGAGGTTGAGGTTGTAAATTGGAAATTAGTCTGCCACTTCTATTGAGTTTTGACACTTGTTAGCAACTGCTTCATTAGGTTTTATAAAGACATCTTTTTTTGCACAAGCGACTTTTACAGGGGTTCTGATGGGGTCATTGTCTCAATTTGCTCCTTCATGAAGGTTAACGCGATCCCTCAAGGGAGATGTAGAGCGAAAAAACCTGTTTCAGTTGTGGCAGCTGGTTTTCTTTGGAAAAAGAAAAGGGAGCTTTAAAGACACCCACCCCAGGTGTGAGCTGATATTAAATCAATTTGAGTGGCAGGTCAGAGATATGAGAGGAGCCTAGCACCTTACTGTGCTGAAATAGGGACCAAGAGTCCCCTCATAAAGAAAAGAGTAAAACCCCAATTTTTACTAATTAATTCAGATTTTTTTGTTCTTCCGGGAAATGGCACATGCAACGCTACGAAGCCTACTAGGCTCTCAAACACTCATCTGCATTGCAAATTAGTTAAAGTCTATGACATAAGAGTGGCATAGAACATAGCCATGCCAGGTAGCACCTACGGCAGCATGAACATATTACACAAGGTACAAGATGCAGGAAGAAGGCTCCAGATGCATCCATATGCCTAAACCTTGTAGTGTATATAATGGTGACAGCGGTTCCTCTAAGAGTGCAGTTGCCAAATTAAAATGGGACCTTCATCTTATCTTGGAATCCAGTTAAATGTGGCGTCCTCCAAGGTTGTCTGTTTTCTCCCTTCATTTCAACAGTTACACGAGACCCGTTGCTGGGATTGTTTCCTATTACCAACAAAAATTGCAGCTGCACGCAGACAGAATACAAATTGCTCTCCACCTAGGCAAACGTTCAGAACAGGGAATGTACCAGCATGCCTGAAACTATCCACCAATGGCTGAAGGAGCCCTCTCCTCAACTGAATGGGAAAAAACCTGAAATTCTGATAACCTGAAATTCTGATAACCTGTAATTCTGATAACCTGTAATACCCTGGCTAATAGTCTCCCATTCTATTACCTGAGTGAGGTAGGGATGCCCCCTCAAATAGTTTGATATAGGTCAACAAAGATCTTTTCTTTCCATGCCGGATTACAACAATCATTAAAAAATTGATATCTAGCTAAAGAGGTTCAGAGATATTCTCCCTTTTCTCAATTCAAAACATCAGACAAAAACACTAGATTTCTAGTCCTATCTGGGATCTACCATTGCAACATAAATTCCTCAGGAGCACACAAGAAAAATAGCATCAGATCAAGAGAGGATACAAATCCAAGCAGATAGACTTGGCCTCAATGTTAAGAGGCTTCATCACACCACTCTAGCTTTCAAGCAACTCCACTAGCTGCTGGCGGCACAGAACATTATATTTAAACTCCTCTGCATGACTTTCCAAGCATTGTGAGAGTTAGGTATGGATTACCTTCAAAAGCTGACATCACTCTACACTCCCAATTACAACTTCTGATCCAGTGCAGCCAATCTGATTACTGGAATCAGTTGTAATCTGTAGACACTCAGAGGCCAAACACTTAGAATCCTAGTTGCCCAATGATGTACCTCGCTGAGCCCTAACCTCAGAAACCAATCAAATTTGTAATCACTTCAAAAAAAGTTAAAAATCATCCTTTAACAGAGGCTTTCCCAGCCTTCTAGACTCCAGCTGGACCAGCCCTACTCTTGAGAAAGGACATGGCCCACTAATATCATTTCACTCCTTAAGCCAACTTACTACAAGAAACTGATGACTCTTAGTGAAATGCCGTGAAAAATGTAGCACCTTACCTTTTGAACAATTTGGCGCTATGAAGTGGCTTCTTTGTCACAAGCCAGTACTTTACAAATACAATAAAATAAACACCCTAATGAGGATGTTCTACAAACCTACAAAACATTTTGAAGTGGAAATTCAATCTGTAGTGACTTTTCTGATAATTTGCCAGCTCCTTCCTAATTTACTATTCGAAACAAGGGTCTTGAAAGCTGTTCAAGAAATATGAGGAGAATTCCAAAGGCACTCTTTTTTTGTGATAATCAATTTGTATTGATTTTATTAAAACAGGATGAAATATACAACCAGCAGTAAGTAGAGACATTAATATACAGCATATGTATGGCATGATTGCAGCATCGATCAACCCCATCCCTGGAAGGATAGGGAATGAAAGGGAGGACAACGTGAATTCCTACTTTGAGGTTACAGATGCATAAGTGGAATGTCATTCATCCAATACCCGCACCCACTTGCCCGATTCTTTGCGATACTTCCCTGGACACCCCCTGGCTTCATACATGGGTTTTTCTTGTGCTGCGCACCAGTCCACTCCCCTACACCACCATGCCATAGTGTGCGCAACCGGCCAAAGGCACTCTTAATCTGTTATTTTTCTGTGCTGCTCTTTTCTGCATATAAAATGTACTCTATGTCTATCTGCAGAGTATGGTTTGTATATCCTTTAGAGAAAAAAATACCTTTATTTGTATACTTCGTTGGTTAGGCCGTTGTCTGTATGGTCAGTTGTCAAGTGTCTCCTCTCTCTGTCAACAGGTGTTCCCCAGCCAGAAATAGTCTGGTACAAAGATGCCTCCCTGGTAGAAGTGCGTAAGCTCGACAGGTTTCGGCTCCTTGCTGACGGGAGTCTGCGGATAACCGGGCTGGTTCCGGATGACACTGGAATGTTCCAATGCTTCGCTCGCAATGATGCTGGCGAGATGCAGACCTCCACATATCTTGCTGTAACAAGTGAGTAAAGTTTTGTACTTTTCTTGATCGACCAGAATGCACCAAGGGCTCTTGAAGCATCTGGATGGCTCTTGTCCTCCCCACAGAATCTGTTGATAAGGTACTTGCTGAGAATACTTATAAAACTGTGACTTGGGAGGCATGACTGGGTTCTCATATGTTTAGAGTGGTGTTCATGATCATTGTATCAGCATCACGTTCCGAAATAAGCATTGGCAGTGTTCAGAAGGGGGTGCAAGTAGTGAGATGTATGTTCACCTTATGAACGAATTTGACAGTACTATCGCTTGGGTAATCCTCACGATTTGTGACATATACTTACAGTGTGCTACACTTTGTGATAGTAGGCCCCTGGATTGTTTTCAGTATCACTGACGGTTAGCAGAACACCAGGCGGCGATCACAGCTACAATGTGAATTCCCTTTGTAACATTGGCATGCAGGCAAGGGTGTCCACCCCACTCCAGGTCATTAAGGACACTGCCTCCACTGCTGAACTTTTCTCCTACAAATCACTAATTTCAGGTGTGTTAGTCTTGTTCGTTCAGTGGAAGCAAAACAGAACTACAACACCCAGGATGCATTAGTCAACCACACAAAAATCCGGAACTGGAACGAGCTTTTGCAATGACCTAGAGGGAGATAGTCAACTGAGAGAAAGACTGGCCTAGATAGAAATGAGTAGTTTCTCGGCATGTTAGTTCTTCGAAAAGACTTGTTGTAGGGTTTAGCTAGTGTCGCTCCTCAGGTAATAGCTGATGTGCCACTGACTCTTTTCCAGCCTTGTCTTCGTCTCAGTGGCGCCTGAGGTCCTAATGTGCCAGTCCACCTTCGAGTGTGGCATAATACATGTGTCTCCTATCTTTACAATGATGACTGCATGCGAATAAAAGTCTGCAACCGGTCAGAAGACTAAACAAATGGAAGATGTGATAATAGGAACTGGTTTCAGTCTTTGCAAGTGTTGTGTGACACTTCAGCACCGTACTTTCTTAAAACACGTCTTTGCGAGTGTGGTGTGACTGTCGAACTCTACATTAAAGCAACCTCTATGAGTGTTATGGGACTGTGCTGTAATCTACATTTTTTTAAAACGTCTTTGGCAGTGTTCTGACTTAGTAGCACTGGGCATATTTGGTGTTCAACGAGTTTTAATGCATCAACGTCGGCACAATGATATAGTGAGTCTGTCACGACAGGCTTCGAACGAACGTTTGAAATGCAAGATACACACAGATTTCTGCATCAAATTAATTTTTCCGGTGAGCTTTTTTACCAGCTCGCCTTACAAGGCATGTTGACAAATGAATTTTTCTTTGAAAAATGCAAAGCAGTGAAAAGGGGGGTATGCGTGCAATATTTGGGAAATGTGATTAACATGACACGGGGCCAATGTGAAATGGATTGTGCGCCCCTTTAGCCCACGGGAGGGGGGGGGGGGGGGAGGGGGCAACCCAAAGTGGAGTGGGTGGGGGGATGGGGACAGGGGGGACGCTGCTCGACCAAGGGGCTCTGTGCATCTGTGAGGCACCCAAAATAAATGACATTTACGGAGCCTGTTTCTAAATTGTCCTTGTGTGCCCATCTGTTTGTGTTATGCATCTGACGCGGGCTGGTAGTGACATTGGGCCTCTTGGTTCTTGTCCCCTCAGGCATTGCACCCAACATTACCCGTGGCCCCGTGGACAGCACGGTGATCGACGGCATGTCGGTGGTCCTGCACTGCGAGACCTCCGGGGCGCCGAGGCCTGCAATCACCTGGCAGAAAGGTAACCTATGCATTGTACCTGAGTCGCCTATAGATGGCGCCCCTGCACAGCTCTGATCAATGTGACTGCACCGGATCTTGCCATGACTAACCTACCTCTCTTTACTGGCCCATCCCTCCTTTCCAGACTGTTTATTCCCCCTCACATACCTTTTCCTGAATATAATCCTGTAAATGTGGTGTTGTGCTCATGTTCTCAACTGTGGTTCCAAGTTCCCCAAATGGCCAAAGTGTTCGGACCCTGGTAAATTGGGTTACCCAGCAGAAGAGGGCTAGCACCCTCTAGCAGCCGCCTTTCCATTTGTATTTCGCTCTCGCCTCATTCTGAGTAGTATCCGTGGGTGGAATCGCTGTGATTTGAGAAGCTAATGTACTGTAACAGTTTTGTGTAATTTTGAAATTGCTCCAATAAAAGGGATTGCATCCTCTGTGGAATCCATTTTGTTTTAAGTACCAGCAGCTTTACAGAGGCCAATAAGACATCTGAAGCATTTGCGCTGACGGCACCTGCGCGGAGCAGAAGGGAGGGGAGGGGGGCAGAGTCCGCTGAAAGGAATCGCAAGGTCATGGGTGTTTTGGTCAAATCAAATCATCTTTATTCGGTCATTGTAGGACCATAAAAGCACAGAATAAAACATTTACATCTTCAGAAATATAAATAACACTCTAAAAGCATCATAAAACAAATAGTCATTAAAGTGCATCGGATCTTCTCAGTTTGATGGTAGCAATGATATAGCTAAGAACAGCAGTGCAAACATCAAGTGACTCTAAGCTTTGCAGATAGATTGGGGTATTTTGGTCTTGTCTAATCTTGTGATGTCATTGACAGTGACAGCAATATTGTATTATCCTTCCCACTGATGGCTTGTCATGTCATTGCCAATTCACTTGTATATTTTGGTATATTGACTCCATCCGCTTGTCATTGGTTGAAAGGAGACACACAATACTTATCACCTTTATAACTACAGATGCTACTGGGCCTTTCATGTGGTCATTTCTCTTTAGTTGGTGAAAGACAAATGATGAGAAAGGAGTACATTCGGACACCGAACATTAATACATTTTGCACTTTCCCACACTATTGTGGCTGATTTGTAGGTGTCGCGGGGATTCAATAAATGTATTTTACAAGACTGGAAACGCAGCTCCGAAGATTAATTGATTTTTAAACTGGCCTGTGTTTATGTCAATGACACTTACAGTTTCAGCGGAATGATACTTTCATACCATTAATCTCTTACAGATTCACAGGATGTACTTAATTCTGCAATTGAGACAAGGGATAGAAAACAGTATCTTGTTCTTATTTCTAATAAATGTAGTACGACCAACAGGCATGTCTTGAATAACTCACTAAGATTCTGATGCAAAACCCACAATGTACCACCCTGTAGACCAGTGGTGGCTGGCAAGTAAAGAGGGTCGTTGGGCGGGGGTGGACAAAAATGATAGTGAAAAACGAATCCCACATACCTTTTATGCACGACGTTCTCCTCCTCTCTCAGGTCTCCAGGAACTTGTAGTAACCAATCACAGCACCAGGATTGGAGGTAGTGGCCTCTTTTGCTGCTCCTGAGAGCACTGGAGCCCCATGCTGTGTCTGTCTAAGACAGCTGGGCTAGAGAGAATTAAACTGCGCATGTCTGGCTGGCCGTCTCAAGACAGCCACCCACAAAGACATGAGCACTTTAAACCTAAGTGCCCTGCCTTTCACTGCTTTCTGCTGATGCCCATCCTGACGCTTGGCCCGGGATGGAGTTTTGAAAATGTATTACTTTTTTTTTTCTTCAATCCTGGTGGCCATTTTTAGTGGTGCAACGCTCCTCAGCCTTAACAGAGGAGCCGCCCCTGCTGTACACGCCATCTTTTAATTGTATTTTGCTATCATTGGATATTGCAATTGCCACCGTAATATCAGGCTAGATGCTTGCCCTTGAACAATAGTAGGAAGATGCCTTTGTGCTGTTTTGGTGGATATTGTAAAATACTCGCTGTAACCTTGCCCTGTTGGAACCCATGTCTGTCCACGGGCGGTGCATAGTTTTCAGAACTCCACTAAATGGCCACTCCTTTCTTACCAAAACCACCTACCTTCTTTCTCCTCTTCTCAATGTGCTGTTTTCTGGTGACCATGATAAAATAGAGCCCATTGTTCTACAATTGTCCTTAAGTAGCTACAAAACCTTGGGTCACTTGTAAAAGCTGGTGTCTCCTCTGCAGCGTAGAAGGTGTCTTTATAATGAAGCCGGGGTCTTTGTCCTCTTTTAACTGTACTCCTCTTGCCTTCTATATTGCTGTTTATTAACATCTAGAACTTCTTGTTAAAATATGTTCTTTTTCCAGATTTGATTTCTCTTGCTACAATGGATGCTGTGTGTACATAGTGTCTGATAGGCTAAAATGAGGTCACGGACTAGTTGGCTTTTTTGCACACGGACTGATTTGCGACCTCACCTTCATTTTGCAGTGTGACTGATATATTAATCAGTTACAGCACAAAATACCCATTCAAAGGGAGTTGCACAAGCCTCTCTCTAATTAATATTCATGAGGCAAGAATATATTTGTGACTGAGGATGGCTGCAGTGATGGTGGCATGTGAGGAGGACAGCAGACCACCTTCATTCGTTCACCAGGAGACTGCACTTTACACATGTGTTACCTTTCTCCGCCCTTCTGGTCTTGATCACAGGTCACAGATCAGTTGTTTCTGATATGAACAGAACTGAGGTCAGATCAGAAGCCACTGATACATTGTATATTCACTTGCCAAGGACAGAGGAGCGCTCATTACACACTCCATCCTTTATAGTTCAGTATGTGCCAGAAGTGGACTCCTTTGCCTTGCTGCATGCTCTCCGTGCATTGTGACACGCGGTTCTAGGTTGCAAAGCTTGTGAGCTTCCAAATCTCCGCCATAGTGACCACAACATTCGTTTGTGCATCTGTCCCACAGACCTTGTGATATTCCAGCACTTTACACTATGGCCGAAAAGATAGTAAGGTCTCAGCTACAGAAAATAGTATGCTTGGCGTATTTTTTGTCCCGTTTATGATTACATCTTCCTCAAAGGATCTGTGGGCAAATTCTATTTCAAATAAATTAGCGGTGGACCCATTGGGCTCTTTCAAATCCCAGGCAGTGGCTATCCTTCTTTTTGTCCCAATGTCAATGAACGCATATTCACTTCTGAGACAGTCTGAAGAAAGTTATTTTGTGGGCCTATACTGAACCTATGCTCTCCTTATGATTAATAATGGGGGGAGGGTGGTGCTGGTACTTTTGGACATTTCTGAATCCTTCCTACCTCTTGATCACAATATCCTCCATTACTTGTTAGGGCCTCTGTGGGCGGTGTGTGTGTTAGAGTGTTCCTGAAGAAATGACCTTTCAGTATCTTCCAATCTGGTTTTCTCTAGTAAGGATCCCTTGTGGTCAAACATGGGGAAAATGTTCATTAACCACCTTTTTAAGCCACTTTTACATTGTCTGAAAGCACTTCTGGTAGCATTGGTTTTAGATGCACTCTGAGGAAACTCCAGAAACCAAGGTGAAGGGGCCATTATCTTAGATCCAGAGAACGCCAGATGCCTCTTTATACATTTCAACCCTGGATCTCTTCTCGAACCCTGACCCTAGCTACTTGCAGTGGTGTCAGTAAGTTTCTTAGAGTAAGATCTATGTTGAGACTGGGGGGTTGTCTACGGGAGTGGGCCGTCGAACTGTTTACCTGCTGCATGTATCTGCATGGCTGGCTGCAGTGACTGCATGTAAGGAGAACGACCAGCATTCCCGACTAAAGAGCCTCAGGTGTCTTGCAAAGCAGAGGGTCACCTGACTACGGCCTTGCGGAAACCTGGTGCCGTCTATCAGCCGTAGAATCCGCACACTGGCTCCCAGTTTTAAAGCACAATATTCAAGGCCTAGGAGTTGCCTTTGATCAGTCTTATTTCCGTGCACCCTTCTTGGCTCTGGTTCTTTAAGTATGCAATTTATGGTGCCATACTATTGGGGTACCAAACTACCAACAACTCACAACAAATATGGCGCTATTGCTAGGTAAGAGGGTACATAGTGATAATGTCTTTTGGCAGCACAAACCTTGCGAGACACAGAACCAACATATGCAGAAGTCTCTGTGGGCACCTGAAGATCATAGGATCCTGCTGCCTGTGTGGAGGGTCTGTTGCACCACTACAGTGGAAGAGAATCTCTCTGCGAGAGCGTACACTCTCTCATCCACCCTAGTCACAGAATCAATGGCGGGCGTCTTGGTTTCTTAAGATGTGGCTATGTAAGTATGTCAGCACTGTACTGTAGGACCATCGGTGTGAGAATCACCTGATGCCAACTCGAAGGATGTTTTTGTTGTTTCGACTCCCTGAGGCTTGAAAGACTCACACACTTATAATTCAATCTAATGAAACCAGGCAGTATTGCTTCTTGCATCATCACACTTAGTGCTTGTTATGGCATCAACAACCAATGAAGTTAGTGCGAGGTACATGAAGAACAAAGATCCTTCTCTCAATGACATAGTTAGCAATAAGTGGAATGTAAAAAGCAGCACAGACTACCCTTTCATAACAACACGTGCAATAAGTGGAATGTAAAAACCTGCGCACTTTACACTCACTTATTCCACTTGCACTTCGCCATTTGGGATCACCTTTTTCCGATCTGGCTTAAGTATGTAAAAATGCAACAATTTTTTCTATTACGGAACAAACTGAAAAAAACTGTCTTGAATTGGAACAAATCTTTTGATGGTCAGAATAAATTCCTCCGAAGAAGTAGAGGTTCACAATTCCCCCTTGAGGGACCATTGTTTTGCTTAATTACATGATTACCCGGGTAGCAGGGTTACTGGGTTGCCCTTATCCTTATACATACACCCTTTTATTTTGACATCACACACAAGGAATGTGATATTAAAGAAAACACATTATCGATAGAGGAAAGTTCTTCCTACATTTGCATTTGTTTTGGGTGATAGTTAGCATTGGGCCTATGGCTTCTACTGCGGCCCAGCATCAACTCCTCCTCTGCCCTGGCATGGTGTGTCTTGTGCCCTCGCACAGTCTCCAGCCTCCCAGGACCCCCCATCCCATTCTCCTGCCGGGCTGGCACCAGCCGCACCCCAGACTGAGCCTCTGGCACACACCGCTCCTTGTAGGGTGCTCCAGGGGCCGAGTGGGAGCAGAGGACCCACCAGACTCGTGTTTATGGTTCATTTCAAAGCAGGGCCGCGCCTCGCAGCGCTGTGTTTGGTGTGTTGGAAGGGTTGCCAGGTCTGTGTTTGGCCGGCTTGGACAGGTTGTTATGACCCAGGCGTGATTCACGGCGCTCTCTGGAGCCTCTGCAATCAGCAGGCACTCTCGTGAGATATACAGAGGAGGATCTGGTGGACAGAAGCAGACGCCTGCAGACAGGGGTAGTGTTTGAGAGTGAGTGTGTGTGGGGATGCGCGCTTGACTGGGCCTGTACACATTCATCGCTTCTCTTCTCTTCACCGGTGCATGTACCCTTATGCCCAGGGCTTTGTGAGTGTGTGTTTCTTTGTGTGCCTCTCACCCACTCCTGCTCATGCACGTGTGATCTTCGTGTTTCATTAAAAGTTTGTTCCTTTGGATCCTCCTTCGCCTGTTTGTCACTCTGCATTTATTCAACATGTGTGTGTGTGAGTATTAATCCATGTATGTGTTGATGTACGCATGTCCGGTCCACAAAAGTGTTCAAATGTGTATACCCGTCATCCTCGTGTACATGATAATTTGTAAGTTTTTCTGTGTACAAAGGTCTTAAAACAGTGCACGAATGCGTGTCCCATTATTTCTCCCCTATACATGTCTTCTCAGGATGCTCATTTTTACATGTACTCGTGAGTTGCTTTGGGGTGTGCTTTCATTTTGAGAACACGTTCTCGGGAAGTTGCCGATTCTCGGCCTCACTGTAGCTTTCGGACTCGCGCAATTTCTCGAGCCTACACTCTCGCGTGACTTTGCATGAGGGTAGTTCTTTGGCACCAGTCCTTGCCTAGTGTTTTGCTTGAGGTAGCACACTTTTCTGGCACATTATCTCTAGTACTTGGCTACCGGTAACTCGTCATCACTAGCACCTGAGTTCACACCTTCACTACCCTTTTCTCACATGTGGGTGAATAGTAGACTCTTGTGAGGGAAATCTATGTGAAAGCACTGTGCTTGGGTGTACAATGATTTAAAAGAATGTGGGGGCCTGGTTACAGGTGATGAAAAACATTGCAAAAGATATGGTTTTCACATTGAAGGCTGCCCACAGGATCTCAAGCACGTTAGATAGTTTACTTTGTTTTCACGAGAAACATGCGTACTTGACAAAGTAAAACTGTGACTTTGCACACTGCTAGGTGAGTTCATCCATGTTAAGCTCGTGTGCGCATGTCTTTCTTGTCGACTTAGGTCTCACATTTGTTCCCTCTTTCCTCCATCTGCGCCATTTTCCCTGCCATCTCCAACTCCCCTTGTTTTTCTCTAACTTCCTTTCTGTCACTTCTCTTCCAAAATAAACATCTTCCTCTACTCTCTTTTTCTCTTTCTCTCTTACCTTTCTCCTGTTTTCTCCATCTCCTTCATATCTACTCTTTGTTGTGTTTAACGCATATTTTAAACTATAGTGTATAATTAGTGTTACAATGGTATTCACATTTAAATCCTTTCTATTTCTCGCTCTCTACACTCCTTTTTTTTCTTTACTTTCTTCATCCCCTAACTTCCAATGGTCACAGTATGTCGAATGGTCTTGTTTGCAGATTCACTTCAGACAGTCTTCCATCCTCTCCCTCTTGTTACAGGTGAACGTATTCTGGCCAGCGGCTCAGTGCAGCTCCCTCGATTCACTCTCCTTGAATCTGGAAGTCTACTTATCAGCCCTGCCCACATTTCTGATGCCGGTACCTACACTTGCCTCGCTACTAACTCGCGAGGTGTGGATGAAGCATCAGCAGATGTCACTGTGTGGGGTAAGATTTAGTCACAAAACAACAATATATGCTGTTTCTATTCGATAGACATGTCCATCATGGGGAACATCCTTCACCACGAAACTTTTACAACGCGGTACCATTACCACGCAGGCTTTACAACGAAAGTCGTTACAACGACTTTCGCTGGAGGGCGCTCTAGGATAGGGAATAGTTTAATTTACTATCCAACACCTTCCCTACTATCCACGGGGACTGGAGTTGGAATAGTAAATTTAACTATTCACTATCCAGCACCCCCCAACGCAAGTCGTTGTAACGACTTGCGTTTTAAATTCTGCGTCGTAACGGTACGCGTTGTAAAAGCACACGTTGTACCGTCATACATCCGTCCATCATGGACAATTCAAAGCTTATTACATCATAAGGAGTTTCAAGACACAATGCCCATCGTAGGGTAGACTAAGACATGTCCTTCACCAGGAGTTCCAAGACAGCCTGCCAACTGTAGAGAGTTCAAAGACCAGTTTCAACTCTTCCCGGAGAGTTCCAACACATATTCATTGTAGAAAGTTCCATGATCTCTCCACCATACCTTTATAGATAATTCCAAGACATATCTGTTGTGGAAAGTACCTAGCTAACATGGCCATGTCAGAGGGTGGTAAGACAACACATCATCTGTAGAGAATTCTAAGACATGTCATTGTGGAGTGTTCCTAGACACCTTCATAGTTGAAAACATTCATAGTTGACAGTCAACATGCTCATGGCAGAGAGTTTCAGGTCAATATGCCTATCAAAGAGACTTGCAGGACAATGTCTATCACAGAAAATTCCTAGACATACATATCATAAAAAGTTCAAAGACATCATGTTTGTTATACAGCAAGACATGTCCACCATCGAGAGTTAGAAGCCAACATGCCAGTTGTTGAGTTCAAAGACACGTTCTTCATAGAGAGTTCACCCATAGTTGTGAGTTCCCGGACAGCTTGACGAACATTGAGCATTTCTATACAATAAGGCCTTCATAGAGTCTTCCAAGAGATTCATCGTAATGAGTTCCAAGAGAACAGGCCCCTCATAGACTGTTGAAGACAACATTTGTTTCCAATGGGTTTCCACAGCATAGACGTTTCGAAGACTAGTCCATTGTAGCGAATGGTAATGTCCGTCATAGAGTTCCAAGACATCATGGCCATCGTAGATCATCCGGCTAATTCAGAGATGCTCGTGTCATTAGGATTACTTTTTGTTTTCCAGCCCGTACCCGCATAACCAGTCCTCCTCGTGACCTGAGCGTCATTAAGGGAACAAAAGCGTCCATGGCCTGTGGAGTTACACATGACCCAAGTGTGACTGTCAGGTAACATTTTATTCTTCCACTGTGCTCCAGAGCAGGCTTACCGACTAACCTCTTTGTATCACCAGACCATTGTGTGCTTATCAGACATTTTAAATAAGTGGTGCAAAAGGTGGAATGTAATGTTCCACCACTAATTGTCGCAATGTTACACTGCTGCACTTCTGCTCTTCTGTTCCACTGCACCACTTCTGCTCTTCTGTTACACAGCTGCACTTCTACTCTTCTGTTCCACTGCTGCTCTTCTGTTACACTGCTGAACTTCTGCTCTTCCGTTCCAGTGCTGCACTTCTGCTCTTCTGGTGCACCTCTGGTGCACCTCTGCTCTTCGGTACCACTGCTGCACTTCTGCTCTTCTATTCCTCTGGTGCACTTCTGCTCTTCCGTTACACTGTTGCACTTCTACTCTTCTGTTCCAGTTCTGCTCTTCTGTTACACTGCTGCACTTCCGTCCCACTGCTGCACTTCTGCGCTCTGTTCCACTGCTGCACATCTGCTCTTCCGTTCCTCTGGTGCACTTCTGCACTTCTGTTCCACTGCTGCACTTCTCCTCTTCTGTTACACTGCTGCACTGTTGCTCTTCTGTTACACTGCTGCACTTCTGCTCTTCTCTTATGCTGTTGAACCTCCATTCTTCTCTTACACTGCCGCACTTCTGCTCTTCTGTTACGCTGTTGCAGTCCTGCTCTTCTATTACACTGCTGCTCTTCTGTTACACTGCTGCACTTCTGCTCTTCTGTTACACTGCTGCACCAATTCTCTTCTGTTATGCTGTTGCACTTCTGCTTTTCTGTTACACTGTTGCACTTCTTTCCCACTGCTGCACTTTAGCTCTTCTGTTACACTGCTGCAGTTCTGCTCTTCTGTTACACTGATGCACTTCTGTTACACTGATGCACTTCTGTTACACTGCTGCACTTCTGTTACACTTCTGCACTTCTGCTCTTCTCTTACACTGCTGCACTTCTCTTACACTGCTGCTCTTCTGTTACACTGCTGCACTTCTGCTCTTCCTGTGCACTCCTGCACTTCTGCTCTTCTTTTACACTGCTGCACCTCCACTCTTCTGTTACACTGCTGCACTTCTACTCTTCTGTTACGCGGTTGCAGTTCTGCTCTTCCGTTCCACTGCTGCTCTTCTCTTACACTGCTGCACCTCCATTCTTCTCTTACACTGCTGAACTTCTGCTCTTCTGTTATGCTGTTGCAGTCCTGCCATTCTGTTACACTGCTGCACTTCTCTTACACTGCTGCACTTCCACTCTTCTGTTACACTGCTGCACTTCTGCTCTTCTGTTACACGGTTGCAGTTCTGCTCTTCCGTTCCACTGCTGCACTTCTGTTACACTGCTGCACTTCTGCTCTTCTCTTACACTGCTGCACCTCCATTCTTCTCTTACACTGCTGAACTTCTGCTCTTCTGTTATGCTGTTGCAGTCCTGCCATTCTGTTACACTGCTGCACTTCTCTTACACTGCTGCACTTCCACTCTTCTGTTACACTGCTGTACTTCTGTTCTTCTGTAACGGTGCTGAAGTTCTGCTCTTCTGTTCCACTGCTGCACTTCTGTTCCACTGCTGCATTCTGCTCTTCTATTACACTGCTGCACTTCCTCTATTACCACGTCATGCTCCTATACCTGAACTAGATTATTGATTGAGAAATGTTCAGTATCCTGTGTTCTAATAAGGCTGGGGTGCTTTTCATCCCACGGGGCTGACTTTTTTCTTTTTATTTGGGTTTTGAGGTGTTATTTTCTGGCCAGGGGCCTACAATTAGATTCTATATGGGCTCTGCATTCTGTTAGTCAATACATGTTATCTCTCAACAGAACATTACCTTGCTCCTCATTGGACATGTTATTCTTAAGGAATAAATAAATCCTCATAGCATTATGCATTTCTGTTGATATATTTCTTAAAAGTGTCGTTTTAATCAACTATATGGACACAGTATTGACAAATCTAGCCTTGGGAATGGAATATTGCCTCAGGGAGAGCCGTGACATGGATTAATTATGTATGTATGTATGTAGCGTGTTTTTTTGATATGCACCATGCAGTCGGAGATGCTACTTTGGAACGTGTGAGGTCCTGGGTGGCGGCTCGGTGAGAGAACAGAAAGATTTGGAGGGAAAGGAAGGCGAGTTTAAGTAGTGAAGAAAACAGATTGGGACAGCTAGAAGCCCTAGGCATTGACCAAGATGCCTTTTGACACAGGAGGGTGTTTAAAGTCTCTGAAACTGAGGTGGTCCTCATTGCCTTCTCTACAGGTGCATACGGGGTCCCTTTCATAGTTTAGGACTCAGTTCTCCTATTTTTCTACCCGCAATTTAGACATTTTTTTTTACACTGGGGTCATTAGCCCGACTAGATCTTATGGCCCTGGTCGGGTGATTGTTGTGAATGAGATGAGTGTGCTGACTTAAGTAAGCCATTAATCCTGGTTAATGTATCGGGTTTACATGTTGCCTTGAAGGGTCTGTGGGCTGCACCTGGGAGCCCCTCAGAGACCTCGTGAACCTGGTTTTGTCTCGAAGGCCTGTCTAGAGATCAGCTGAAGTTGTTCAGGCATGAGACAATAATAGCCCTGAATACACTGGAGCTGCATTTTTGGAGGCAAAGAAGAATGAAAACCGAGCATAATGGTGTGTGAGGCAGCTGAAGTTCGACATAGATAGCGGCCATCATTCATCCTATCCCATGGTCGTTGTGCTTGTAACTATTCCAGTGCCGCTGACATATCTGCCTCCCCGGGTAACTTCTCGGCCGTTGGCAAAACCTCAAACATAAAAACGCCTTGAGACAAAGGGCCTCATAAAATTATTCCTTATGACTGCCTCGGGGCTCTGGTGTTGCCCCCAAGATTTCTGCAACAAGCAGCTGAGCAGTTTTGCCAGTTTTAGTAGCGTTCGTGTTTTATAGCGTTATCCCCACCCCTTTTTAGAGGACGTGGCGTAACGGCCAGAGCGGCAGGCTTTGGAACTCGGAAAACAGGTTCGAGTCTCGGGGTCCCCTCAACAACCGG
The DNA here is from genome assembly GCF_964263255.1 of Lissotriton vulgaris. Taxonomy (NCBI): domain Eukaryota; kingdom Metazoa; phylum Chordata; class Amphibia; order Caudata; family Salamandridae; genus Lissotriton; species Lissotriton vulgaris. The sequence goes on along the minus strand of NC_141695.1, from coordinate 757,832,231 downwards.
TGATTCTAGGCAAATCACTTAATCGACCTATAAAACGCTCCAATGCCTTCTGGCCGAGTTCACACTATATAAAACTTCAAATAAAATAAAGACTTTTTTTAAAGATGATTTAGGAGACAGTGATCTCTATTCAAAGATTGTCTCAAGAGTGTCACATGGACAATGTTGACGCTGAGTAAACCCCGACATGGTCCTAATAGACTTAAACTCTGAGTGTTAACTGAAACTCTGCGTACTCCATGACGTACAGAACGTGGGTGACGCCAGGAAGAACCATTGGAAACGGTGCTTGACAGCACTAATAAGGAAGAGAGAGAGAGAGAGTCAACTTACTAAAAAATTTAATATGACTTGAAAAATTGATATTACTTAACTTCAGCCGTGGTGAATATTTTATTGGGCGATATTAATTCTCACTGGCGTCCGAGGAGGCGCCTCTCTCCTTCCATGCCTAAGTTAATGTCAGTGCAGAATCGGAATGTGACAGCGCGGGTGTGCCTCTGCTGCCACCTTGAGGGCTTGAGAGGGATCGTCCCTCGACGAACTAGTAGGTTAGAAGCGTTTTTGGAAACACTCACCAACAGAACTCATGCTTACTCTGCGTCATTCACTTACATAATTAGTCACATATAAACACAGCCAGACCTCTCATCAGTCCTGTGTTCTAGCGGAGCTCAGCGCCCGGGACCTGGCATGTGTCTGCCCTGTATGCGGCAAAAAAGAGGGAAATATGGGGTTGTTTTCTGGTTGCATATGGGAATTTTCGGATTGCTTTAACGTTGTGAGTTCTTTGTGTTGTCTGTTGTAACAAAAGTAGTCGCATGTGTACAGTTAGCCTTCTTGGCATACTATGAAGCACATGACGCACTCTCAGCTGGCAGAGAGCAATCTTTTAAGACCAGTGGCGCTTTAAAGATGGCATGGGTCCTAATTCAATCAAGCTAAATGAGCCCCTGAGTTAATGTTGGGCAGCAAGTCGGAGCCACATTTGAGGTTGAAATGGACCCTTTTTTATCCAGGATCCTCGGGCCGCTGCTCCAAGGATAGATAGTTCTGCTCTTTTTTTTTAAGACGCTGTCTTTGGTTTTGAAAGCAGCTGCAAAGGTAAACCCTTGTCCCACAAGATATAATGAGACCTACTTGTGGTTAAAATGTGACTGTGTAGAAGTTCACAAATTCTATTTGGTCACAGCTGATGTATATCTCGATATTCCAGGAGCTTCCCACTTTCCATACCAAATGCTGTCCAGTTGGTTGTTTGTAATTTCATAGAAAACAATTTAAGGGAATACCGTTATCGGGAAACCATTTCATTTAAACTGTTTCAGAAATTTTTTCTGAATGAATGGCATTTACCATTTGATAGAAACCAATTCATAGAATGTCTTTTTATTTGAAATTGACATGTTATTTTTAAAGTGTAAATACATCCCTGAACCCCAAAAAGCCCTTTCTACTCCTAGGCTCCACCCATCCCTGAACTTTTAAACGCTGTGCTACCTTTAAATTCTACCACCCACTCCTGAACCCTAAAAAAACCCTTCTATGCCTAAACTCCACTCACTTCAGACTCCTTACAGCCCCTCAACGTACCCAAACTACACCCATTCCTAAACCCTAAAAATAACTCACTGCCCTTAAGCACCATCCATCCATTACCCTTAGCATCCCTCACCACCCCTAATCTCTACCCATCCCTGAACCCTAAAAACTCCTTTCTAAATCTAAACTCCACCCATCCCTGAATCCTTAAAACCCCTCACCACCCTTAACTCCACCCAATCCTGAACCCTAAAAACTCTTCACCATCCTTAATCTCTACCGATCACTGATTCTTAAAACCCTCACCAGCCATAAACTCACGTATCCATGAACCCCAAAACCTCTCAACACCCCAAATCGCCCATCCCTGAGCCCTAAAAGTACCTCACACCCCTAAACTCTACTCATCCATGACCCCTAAAAACCCTCTGCACCCCCAAACTCCACCCATTAATGATAGCTTAAAAAAACCTCTTCACCTCTAACTCCACCCAACCATGAATGCTGAAACCTCTTAACGCCCCAACATCCCTGAACACTACACTGATCCGCGAGCCCTAAAAATCTCTTACCAACCCTAAACTCCACCTATTCCTGATACCTAAAAAACCCTCACCGCCCGAAACTCACCTATCCCTGAATCTTAAAAACATTTCTATGCCTGAAGTCCACCCATTTCTGACTGCTTAAAAACCCCTGCTCACCACTAAAAATTACCAATCCCTGAACCCTAAAAACCCCTCACTAGTCCTAAACTCCATCCAAGTTTAATATAATTTAGGATTTTTCCTTAAAATGATCTTTCCTTTCAAATGTTCTTTTTACATTTCAATGTATCTGCATTTCCTTAAAATTGTCTTTCCTTAAAATTGTTTTTTTCATATTATGGTTTCCTCCAATGTGGGTTCTCAGTTTTCGTTTTTCCATTATTTCATACACATCAATCCAGATACTAGGAACTGATACTCTGAGTAATTAATCTGCTTCGTGTTTTTCTAATGCCACTATCTACTGTTTCTTAGTATTATGAATAGTGTCTAGCACCTACTTTTGTCAAATAGTAGGCACTCAGGTCACCTATTCGGCCGCATGTCTTCATTTTCTGTCTCGCATTGTGTGTGGTATTGCGATACAGTGACTTTACCATGTTCATCTTGCATCTGCCTGTCAGCCCCATACTGACAAAGGTGGAACAGATGAAAAGGTTAAGACATGATCTAGTGATCTCTGTGTAGCTCACAAGAAGCGAGCTGGAATCCTGACTAGGCGGATTCAGCCTTTAATCTTTCTTAACTCCAAACATTGCATAGCATTGAGCCACGCAACGCAACATTGACTCCTGTGATTCACAACGCCATGAAGCTGCTAACATGTGTCAGTAAGCTCTATATATACAAAACTGTGCCTATTTGTGTGTACCCCCCTCCCTGTCATCACTCAGTCTAGGGTAGACCCATATATAAAAGACACGTCTGTCTGCCACTCCTGTGTGTGTGGTGAGATGTCTGTCTATTATTTATGTGCAGGAGCCCAAGTGTGTGTCCCTGTTCCTGTGTGTGAAGCCAGATGTCTGTACTAGATTTCTGATCTCGGTGTGAAATGTCTGACCCTCTCTCTGTTAATGAAGTTAGATATGTGCCCGTTATTGCTCTATACGAGGTGAAATGGCCGCCCCAGGCTTTGTATATGAAATGAAATGTCTGCCTAGGATTCCTCAGCACAGGGTTAATTGTGTCTCTGTGTTTGAATTGAGATGAGATGTATTCCTGTGCATGTGATTGTCTGTCCATATCTCTCCGTATAAAGTGATGTCTGTTGATGATTTCTGTTTAGGAGGTGATATGTCTGCCCTTTTATTTGAAGTGCGATATCACTGAATTCTGTGCCAGGGGTGCAAGTAAATGTGTGTGTTTGATGCACATTGTACATCAATGGTCTCTCTGTAGAAGCTGAAATGGTCCTTTGTTCCTTTGCACCTTCGAAGGTGTGTGAGGTTTCTCCCTGGTTTCTCTGTAGGTCCTGTCTCCCCGCTTTCGTGGTAGGAGCTGGGACGCTAGCCTGGACTGCTGGGGTCGCTTTAGGAGGCTTGTTGCTGATTGCCGGTGTGATTTGTCGTCCAGAGGAGCACCAGAAGGGGGCCCTGGGCTCTTGGCTCGCTTTGCAATGGTTGAGCATATGAGTACATAGACTAGTGTGTTTTTTCTTCTGTGTGGCACAAAATGTGATGGACAGAGTGCTTGGATTGATGTCTGCCATAGCTAATCCCTCTCCATCACATTCCAATCCATCATTTTTTTACTTGTGTGTGCTGTTACAGACAGTGCTCACCCATATGCAATCCATTATTGGCCCTAAAACCTAAGGGATGGTCGAGACTTAATTGCTAGGCCAGGCCCACTCTGAACGGGATCAGAGGCGACCCTAGACCAGCTTCGGCCTTGTGGGGTCTTGTCAGTGGGATGCAGCTTAAGACCTACAGCAGAGCGAGGTTGAGTCATTCCAGCGTTCTGCCATGACCCTCCTGCTTGGAGAAACTCAGAGGGCAGAGAGAGGGATGAGCGCAATACTTGAATGCATCTCTGCCACTGGTAATTACTTCAGACCACATTCCTGTCCATCGTTTTATACCTTGTCTGTGCCATTTCAAGCTCACATCTGGACTTACCCCTCTTACTTAGAGAGACAGGTGGCAGACGAGTGATGAGTGCAATACTTGAAATAATCTGTCACTAGAGCCACATTCCAATCCATTGCTTTATAGCTCGTCTGTGCCATATGTAACCTTCTTCGTAACTGGGATTTGTGATTTACATTTGGTCACTCTTTGCTCGAGTGGGATGTCTAAATTAGAACCCGGGTCTCTTTATTCCACTCTCAGCAGTTAAGCAGCAGCTTTCTGTTCTCGGTTTCATTAGTTATGCGCCGAAGGTGGTCCCTTGGCCAGGTAAGTCTGAAGACGTGTGCAGCTGAGACGCAGCAGAGCTGGGGAGAGTCGGTCGACTTACTTGTCCCACATTCGGCTGACTCTGCCCCCTACTGGCCCTTCAGAGGGACTTGTCCCTCAGCACAGCTTCCGGCGTCCCTTTGGGCCAATCAGCAGCACCTGAGTCTAGTGCTGACTCTCAACCGAGTGCTTAGAAGTCACTCGACATGGGAATTAATCAGCCCATGAGAGTGTGCGTAATGCTCAGTCTCAGGCCGGTGTCTGGCTGCTGATTTACAATCTTCACACGTGGACATTTTAATCAGGGTGACCTTTTCAGCTCCCAGCAGGTTGTTGAACTGTTCTCAAGCATGTCAGCGTAATAGCGCTGCACACGCGACGGAAATGCAGTTCTGTGTGAACACCAGTGGCGAGCTGGCCTCGTAGGGCAGTGAGTCACTTGATGAGCAACTGCCTCTGCCCCAGCCCAGCTGGCACTTGAGAAGCACAGAATTTTCGGGAATTATCGACGCAGGGCTGACTCTTTTCCTGACCCGTGCACCCCTTCGATATCAGGGAAACATCGACATGTGGCTGCCTGACTCCCAGACCTATCGGCCGTTTCACTTCTGCATCTCTACCACGTATTTCCGGGTTCCGATGCCTGCTGTTGCCCTTAGGGATGTTCGGACACTGCCTACAGTTTCTTACTGTGGTGGTGGTTGTACAGCTTGCATGCTGACTGCCCATTAAGTAGCAATGCCCTGCTGAGAGCTGGCATTGCTTCACCAACAGATCGGCGCCGGTAGCCTAGAGTTAGGCAGAGGGCACTGTGCGAGTCTGGCAGTCGTACCTTCAGAGCCGTGCACCTGTACCCAGGGGGCCGTCTACCTGTACCATGAGACCCCTGCAGCAGTGTCCTTACAGCCTTGCTGTGGCACCCTTAGAGCCAAATATGCCTCTTTTTTCCGCAGCCCATCACCCAGCATGTTGTTACAACGCTGTAACAACGCATACCATTACCCCGCAAGTCGTAACAATGACTTGCAGAGGGGGGTGCTGGATGTTGGAATAGTATAATTTAATATTCTGACTCCAGTCTGTGCGGACAGTAGGGAGGTGTTGGATTTTAAATCCAGCACCTTCTCCCCCCTCCGCAAGTCATTGTTACTATACTACCCCGAGAGCCCTGCAGTGATACCCCGAGAGCCCTGCAGTGATACCCCGAGAGCCCTGCAGTGATACCCCAATAGCCCTGCAGCGATACCCCGAGAGCCCTGCAGTGATACCCCGAGAGCCCTGCAGTGATACCCCGAGAGCCCTGCAGTGATACCCCGAGAGCCCTGCAGTGATACCCCAATAGCCCTGCAGCGATATCCCGAGAGCCCTGCAGTGATACCCCGAGAGCCCTGCAGCGATACCCCGAGAGCCCTGCAGTGATACCCCAATAGCCCTGCAGTGATACCCCGAGAGCCCTGCAGTGATACCCCGAGAGCCCTGCAGTGATACCCCGAGAGCCCTGCAGTGATACCCCAATAGCCCTGCAGTGATACCCCGAGAGCCCTGCAGTGATATCCCAATAGCCCTGCAGCGATACCCAGAGAGCCCTGCAGCCATACCCCGAGAGCCCTGCAGTGATACCCCGAGAGCCCTGCAGTGATACCCCAATAGCCCTGCAGCCATACCCCGAGAGCCTGCCGCGTTACCCCGAGAGCCCTGCAGTGATACCCCGAGAGCCCTGCAGTGATACCCCAATAGCCCTGCAGCCATACCCCGAGAGCCTGCCGCGTTACCCCGAGAGCCCTGCAGTGATACCCCGAGAGCCCTGCAGTGATACCCCAATAGTCCTGCAGCAAAACCTCAAGGACCCTGCAGCGATACCCAGAGAGCCCTGCAGCGATACCCAGAGAGCCCTGCAGCGATACCCAGAGAGCCCTGCAGCCATACCCCGAGAGCCTGCCGCGGTACCCCGAGAGCCCTGCAGTGATACCCAGAGAGCCCTGCAGTGATACCCAGAGAGCCCTGCAGTGATACCCCAAGAGCTCTGCAGCGATACCCCGAGAGCCCTGCAGCGATACCCAGAGAGCCCTGCAGTGATACCCCGAGAGCCCTGCAGCGATACCCAGAGAGCCCTGCAGTGATACCCAGAGAGCTCTGCAGCGATACCCAGAGAGCTCTGCAGCGATACCCCGAGAGCCCTGCAGTGATACCCCGAGAGCCCTGCAGTGATACCCTGAGAGCTCTGCAGCGATACCCTGAGAGCCCTGCAGTGATACCCAGAGACAGGGCCGGTCTGAGAACCAAAACCGGCCCTGCAAAGTGCTCGGACGGCCCCCTGGGGGTGCGACCGAGCTCTTTTGGCGGGGCCAGTTTTCGGCCGATTTTGCTATGCTGCAAAAACGGCCCTGTAACAAAAACGACCCACAGGGCCCAAAACCAGCTCCCACCCTTGCGGCGTACCGGGGGATTGCCCGGTGCCCGCAACGGCCAGTCCGGGCCTGCCCAGAGAGCCCTGCATCGATACCCAGAGAGCCCTGCAGCGAAACCCAGAGAGCCCTGCAGCGAAAACCCAGAGAGCCCCGCAGGTACCTTGAGAGCCTCGCAGCTGTATCATGAGTACCTCGTGGTAGTACCCTAGGAGCTCTGCAACAGTACCCTGAGAGGCGTGTAACAGACAGTAGTTCTTATGGAGCCCTGCAACAGTACCCTTGCAGTTATACTCTGAAAGTCTTCAGCTGTAACTTGGGAGTTGGCCGTAGTACCATGAGGGACCTACAGCTGTGGCCTGCGAGCCCTGCAGCGGTACCCTGAGAACTGTCCAGCTGTAACCTGAGAGTCTTGCAGCGGTGTACTGAGGGCTCCTCTGCAGTGCCTTGAAAACCTTTCAGCTGTGATCTGAGAGTGATGTAGAGGTACTGTGAGACCTTGCAGCGGTACCCTGAGTTCCCTGCAGCGGCGATCTGAGTTCCCTGTGGCAGTACCCTCAGATCCCTGAAGCAGTGCCCTGAGATCCTTGCAGTGGTGCTCTGAGGTCCCTGCAGCTGACACCTTAGATCCCTGCAGCAATACCCTGAGATCCCTGCAGCAATGCCCTGAGATCCCTGCAGCTATACCCTGAGATCCCTGCAGCTATACCCTGAGATCCCTGCAGCGTTACCCTGCGATCCTGCAGCAATACCCTGCGATCCTGCAGCGATACCCTGCGATCCTGCAGCGATACCCTGCGATCCTGCAGCGATACCCTGCGATCCTGCAGCGATACCCTGCGATCCTGCAGCGATACCCTGCGATCCTGCAGCGATACCCTGCGATCCTGCAGCAATACCCGAGACCCCTGCAGCAATACCCGAGACCCCTGCAGTGGTTCCCTGAGATCGTTGCAGTGGTACCCTGAGATCGTTGCAGTGGTACCCTGAGATCGTTGCAGTGGTACCTTGAGATCCCTGCATTGGTACCCTGAGATCGTTGCAGTGGTACCCTGAGATCCCTCCAGTGTAGGGTGACCAACCGTCCGTAAGTTTCACGGACCGTCCATAATTTGGACCTCACGTTCGTTGTCTGTGAGGATCCCTTTTACGGACGCCTTTTGTCCATCATTTTGGGTATAACAAGAACCAGCACTGTTCCCTGTATGAAGCCTCAGCTCCCTGATGGGGCCGCCTTGCACCCCTCCTTGGAGCACAAGAGCCCATTGTCATCCTGTATGCAGCTGATTGCCACATACAGAATGACAATGGGCCACTTTGGAGTGTTACTGCATGCTGTGGCCTACTCCTGCCACGGTCTAGGGCAGCGCATTCTGTCAGTTGGAAGGAATGTGCAAAAACACCAATGCTGCTTCGTGAGAATCCAGTTCATTCAAAGAAGCTGGCGAAACAAGTTGAAAAGAAGGGGCCCGGGCTAGAGTTCTTTCAGTCTCATCGTTTTAGAGAAGTGCATTTTCAATATAATATTCAACGAAGCCATGTTGCTTAGTTTTTATTTTTTGCAACTAATAACCATTGACAAAGCCAATTGTTCTGGCTTGTTGTAGGTGTAACGTTACTCGTTGTGTCATATATCTGGATGCAATGACAGAAGAGACAAAATACCTGTTCAGCGGCACAGGTATTTTGCTTAGGTGTTTTAAGCTACACTCTTAATTACACCAAACACCCCCTTCCTTTGGAGAGACAGCCCCCCCCTGTTTTTCCATCCCGCTTAAAGCCCTGGAAACAACACCATGGCACAATCACCTCATGGCATGGCACTGTGCATCATGCATGACTTGTGACTTCCACTTTTTTAGACTGCCTATGTGCAGCTGCATAGTGAACCCTACCCCCATTCCACCCCTTGCTTTAGGAACTACAGCAACGGTGAAATTCTTGATGGGCCGCTTCTGTCTGCAGAGTTGCCGCTTCTGTCTGCAACTCTGCATACAAAGGCTCAGCTCATAATTAATATGAAAAGATGGGCAAGTGAGTAAGTGAAGGGATGGATGGATGGCTGGATGGATTACTGAAAGGGTGAATGATGAATGAAAGGGTGAATGGATGGATAATGAGCGAGAGGATGGATTGATGAGTGAAAGGGTGGATGATGGGCGAGTGAATGGGTGTATGGATGAGTGAAAGGATGAATGAGTGATATGGTCGATGGATGGATTTATGAGTGGATGAGTAGATGGATGGATGGAAGGAAGGATAGCTAAGTGAAATGGTCAATGGAGAGAGAAAGGGAGAATGGATGGATGACTGAAAAGGTGAATGGCTGAGTGACTGGGTGGATGGATGGTTAAGTGAAAGGATGGCTGGATGGGTGAAAGGGTAAATGGCTGAATGGGTGGATGAGTGGATGGATGGGTGAAAGAGTGGATGGATGAGTGTACAGATGGATAGGGTGAAAGTGTGGATGGATGAGTGAAAGTGTGGATGGAGGGATGGATGAGTGAAATGATGGATGAAAAGATACATGATGGATAGGTTTGCAGATGGATGAATATGTTTGGATATAGATGAGATTACTTATATGCTATTGCGCGATCTCCTCTGATGTGTCTGTAAAACACACCTTTTGTCTCGAAGTTTTGTCCTGAATGTTGACCTTTTGTCCTGAATTTTTACACTCACCGTCCTGAATTTCAACCCATGCCAGTTGGTTACCCTACTCCAGTGGTACCCTGAGATCATTGCAGTGGTACCCTGTTAGCCGTCTAGCGGATCCCTGGCTAAAATCTGTGTACAGATATGGTTGATAACATGAATACCCTTGAGGTGGTTGCCTCTGTAAATGAAGCGCAAGGATGCTTCTTTTTTGGCCCTGTGTATTCCACTAGCATGGCTGAAGTGTTGTGACTGAGGGGAGAACTGTAGACACCTTCACATTTTTTTTATCAAGGACGGAAATTGAGATCGTTTCAGACATTTGTTTAAAACTTTTAGAGGGTGGATGCATTTTCTAAATGTAGTATTGAGGGTGTCTGTGGATTTCTCACGAAAGTATGAGGCCGGTTCTACCCCAGCCTGCTATGGAACTTTGCTAGGAAGCGGAGCATGTGCAACTTAGCGTCGCCTGTGGGCCATCTGTGTCAGGCAGTGCAGCGATCATGACAGACAGCATAAAGATCTCCATCGGTAACACGCTGTAGCTACCATACCAGGCGGCACAGTGACGCCACAGGTAGTGTGGCAATCACTACAGGCCGCACAGCAACTCTACAGACAGCGCTAGGCAACAGTCACCACGGGTAGTGCAGTGTAGCGACCATGACAGCAGTCACTGCCGGTATTAATCGCAGGTGAGGGGGCAGGGGGGTCGCGCAGGGGTTAATACATTTAAAAAACGTACCTGTCCTCGGGTCCCGCGTTTTCCTGCTCGCCCGCCTCCCCTCCCCTAAGTCAATCACAACGCTGCAATGGCAGCAATGTGATTGCTCGGCCGCCGCCCAGCCAGGCACCAATGGGGAGGCCATTTTCCCCATGTAGGCTGCATGCAGCCTTCATGGAGAAAAGGCAGAGTGCGCATGACTGGTTTGGTCGGCCCAAGAGGGCCGACCAAACAGTCAGTGCCCTCAGCAAGGATCAAGCCACTCCTCCCCTGCCCTAAAGCAGACCCGCCCACCTGCCCGCCCCCACCCAAACCCTTCTGCTTTCTCGCAGTGCGAGAAACAGAACATAAAATGGTAGTTTTACAGCGAGACAGCAGTGGGGCAGCGCTCCTTCGCCCTAATGGAGGAGCTGCCCCTGCATGACAGGCAGGGGAGGGACCACCCCAGTCAGCGTAGTGTAGCTACCATGACAGGCAGCACAGTACCACAACAGGCAGCACAGTGACCCCACAGACAGCGCAATGCAGCGATCATGACAGGCAGTGCAGCGACCACAACAGGCAGCGCAGTGAGGCCACAGGTAGCGCACCCACCCTCAGCCGCTCCGCACACTGTTGGTGACTGATGCAAGCCACAATGAAAGTCACTTGGGAAGGCGCACACCCGCACATCGCGGTTCCTAGCACGACTAGGCCTTTGCTCTGAACACCGATGCCCCTTTCAGTGGCTCGGAGGCGCGGGTTTGCACATTGGAACGCGAAGTCCTAGTCTGAAGGATTTCATGATGGACACAGGCCAGCTTTGCACATATGTAAAGTAGTTTTATGGTTTAACGGCCACTTTAACTTTGTCAGCGAGCCATTAGACAGAAAAGTAGAATATTAATCTGGAAATAAAAATGTTTTATGAGCATGCAAGCAGCATACAGGGAGCAGAGCTGGTTCTGGCCAACAGAATGCCCGTGCTCAGGACCATGTCTGAACTGGGGTGGCAGAGTGGGCTAAAGAACGGTGATGGATTAAACCCAGATCTTTTGACTGGGTGTGAGTGTTTGATTGATTCAGATGCTCCGTCCATCGCCACCCCCTTTTGTACCGCGTGCTCAGGATCTTGGCACTAGGAATGTGCACGTGGCCCTTGCAGGGCGGGAGAAACCCTGTGATGAATTTGATTGTCCTTGTGCCACAAGCCCACATGCCACAGTCACGAGACGAGCTCGATCCCGAGCGCGGAACTGGACTGGTGTGGACTGTTGATGCCCGCTGGACCGGAGCTACGGGCTGTCTATCTGTCTGTGTCCTCTCATCTGGGACCAAGCTTCTGGCTCTGCCCAGGGACCCGAGAGGAGGTCCCCAGCCAGACTAAGAAGAAAGGAGCTGCCCTGAGGCACAATGAAGCCCTCCAGAGACCCCTCTCCAGTGAGAAATGCAATCACAGCAAAGTGGTGGCGATCTGCCCCTGGCAGCGCTGATTCTGCTTGGTGGGCATGCCCTCCTGAACTGCGAGGTCTCTACCGGTGCAGGGATACCCCTTCCAGAACCCTGTGTCCTTCTGCCAGTGCGAGAAGAACGTGCAGCCCCCACCATCCGTGGACCTGGATATCAGAAGAGCTTCAGCAGCTCCCCTGGGGGTCTCTGCTACCCTGCTGGGCTGTGCAGATGTCCTGATGGCGCCTCTGCTTCAGGTCCTGAGTTTGTGATTGTGAAATGCACGGAACCTTGTGTGAACTAAGTCTGGGATTCCAGAAAACATTTCTTGGTAAGGGTGCCAATCCATAGTCTTAAAAAAGGGACTGCCGGTGAGTATGGGAACTGTGACCCTGTGTCTCAAGCATGAACAGTAGCCAATCAGGATTCTCCTGTTGTCCTGGGTGACTGGAATTTTCCCACTATGACTTATACCTTCTGAACTATCGGTTCTTATTTCCTGCAGAGTAGGGGTGGGTGATAAATTCTGCTCTGACGGTGGAGTTGGTGAAGGTTTGGCCTCATGCGGAGTACTAACCAAAATGGGCAAACTGTCACATAGTGGTGTTTTTTCTTGTGAGGTTGGCATGTGCAAATGAAAATTGGCATGCATCATTTTCAGGCACTAGGAGAGGCACCTGGTGATATTTTTCCAACGCGGGTGGTAGTGACCGTCCGCCATGAGAAAGCTGCAGCTCAAGAAGAAACCTACTAGAGGGGAATTCAAGAAGCAGCGCCCTCTGGCGCACTGCATGGTGCCGTTCATGCTGATTTTTCAGCATGGATCTAGCTCCCAGCGCTAAAAATCAGTGCAAGCGGCGCAACGTACTGATTTCCACCTGTTTGCAGAACTCTGCGGAATCTTGCAGAGTTTTAATGCAACTCAGCTCAGCTCTTAACATTTTCAGCCCACGAGCTGTCCATGGTGCTGAACACTCATGTGGCATTATTGTTTGTTGCTTCCTATGAAGGGTATTCTGCTGAACAAAACTCACAGTTCAATACAGGAATCACTCTGCAAACGGCACATTAAGGCTTCAGCCTCGGGATGCATTTGAAGTGTTTCCTGAAGGATCGGGCCCGGAGACTGCCACCTTTCTTCTCTATTTTTGCTGTCCTATAATGTCATGACCATTTAAAGTGTTATTATTTTTTTTAAAGAAAAAGCCAGTGCTGGACATTGTACAACACTGTTATATTATTGTTTCAGAAAAAAACCTCTGCACGCCTCCTATGCACTAGGCTTTAAGCGCTAGACCAAGCTCCTGGGAGACTCAAGGGTGCTCTGAGGGCTCAACTTTCCTTCTGAGACCTCGTACCTAGTACTCTAATCTATACAGACCACATGCCAAGCATCTTTTGATGCTGCTTGGTGGTCATACAACTCCAAGATCTGGGAACGAGTCTGAAACATACACGAGTAATGCACCAGGCCAGCTCTACTTTGTGGCCTGGATAACTGCAATTCGGGTTTTATAAGAACAGTTATGCCCTGTTCTTGAACAGACTCCTGGTTCAAGATGAACAAGCTACTTACCTTCTGTAACGCATTAGACTCTATCTAGCTGCAGATGCTGGATGCCTGGGAAATTCAAAGGTAAGGAATCTACAGCTAGAAGTCTCTATGAGATAAAGATACTCAACAGTCTGGAAGAGGCAGCTGAATCCCTTTCTGAAGGCCGCAGTATAGGCGGGATGCGTTATTTTATTGTTATTGAGTACACAATTTCAATGGATCGTGGTCTGATAGATAAATGTTCAGGGAGGAGCACCCTCTGGTATGCAGAATGTGTATAAGCGTTACAAGGAATAGACTGCCTGTTAGAGAAGGGTGAGCCACTTGAAGCTCGCGCCAGGCTTGAGTCTGAAGCCTGGCTCTGGCTCAGCTTGAGGTTCTGCCTCCTCCCTGTATCCTGGGTGTGGCTTAAGCCAAGAGCTGCCGACTTTGGAACTAGGGAACCAGGTTCGAGTCTGGGTGACTTCTCAACATCTTGTGATTTTTGGTAATCGTCCGATTATTGTTAAGAATGAATGATGACCTTGTGTAATGTAACTGGTGCTCGTGTAAAGTGCACCAATACCTTCAGGTCCAGATCCCACTATATAAAAACTCCACAAAGAGGTGAAAAAAATCCTCAACATAAGATAGATACCCGTTTACAGGTTGATATGTACAACGTGCAACCCCAAAACTGGGAAAAATCACTCTTCCCTGCTGAAATTGTGTTATTTTAGGCAAAAATGTAATTTCACCAAACTCTTTTGTGTTCATTATTCTGTATGGAAACAATTTCAAACACCACTAGTGCAAATCTTATTGTATTTTATAGACTATAATGTTGCTGTACAATAATCTCGGTCAGGTACAGGGTTTACATGACACCTGCCTTGCTTTGTCACTAACGGTTAAAGAACTGTCACTTTTAATACGTACTTGTCAGTGCAGTGCTATAAGGTGACGTATTTAAGTCTGGGCTTCCACGCGCTAAAGGAATACAACTGTTTTGCATTTTGGAGAGACTGTATCATGATTTACGCGATGCTTGTTGTTCGATGTACTTAGCATTTGGTTCGCGCGCAGTGTCGAAGTTCCGAGCCAGACCCTTGGCTCGGCTCTCCCTGTTAAACACACCAAATATCCGACTGACCCCTCCCCAGCCCCACCCCACCATCCGATGCAGAAGCCTGCACGGGCATCCATGATTTCAATGCATAGGCGCGTTCGCTGTGAAGAAAGAGCCTGCTGTCATCGAGCCTCTGTCTGTGTGATTAACCCCTTGTCTGCTCCCTTCTCCATCCACAGGCACGTGTGGGAAAAGGACGGCTCGCCCATCAGCATCGACAACATCGCTCGCATCCGTATCGATGACGACGGCTCCCTGCACATCTCTCAGACCTGGTCGGGGGACATCGGCACCTACACGTGCCGCGTGCTGTCCGTGGGCGGCAACGACTCCCGGGCCGCGCACCTGCGAGTCAGGTGAGCACGGATCGATGGATGGACGGGGCACCCGTGGTCGGGAGGGAGGGGTGCCAAGGGGGTTTGAAAGCATAGACCATGGAAGCTTAATGGTGGACACGCGCATTTAAAATATCATTAAGGTAACAAAACTCCACAGAACGTGTACTCTGTTATTTTCGGTCAAATACGTGCGTCCTTGTGAAATGTGAAGGCACCTGGAATTTTAAGTGGATTCCGAAAAAACATATTTTTTCACCTATTATACCTTTTCAACTACATAGATAATGTTTAGGACTGTTTGAACACGTGTCTTTCTGTATTAAATGTTTCTAAAGCAGTATGAATGTTTGCTACATTAGCCGGCTTGAAAGAGCCCCCCAAGGTCGTCCCTCGTGAGAACCTGTTCAGTTTCTACAGGGCACTGCTGGCGTTGACGCCGGAAGCTACGCTATCAGCGATCACGTGTACAGAGGAGACCCACGTCTACCTGCTCCTGGAAGCAGAGCTTTAAATGGGCCGGTACTGAGCATCGGCACTTCTTTATATCGAGTGGGAGAGTACCGGCACTTCTCAAGAGCAATGTAATACTTTTATTTGGAGAGTACCAGCACTTCTAAGATACAAGCAGGTGCTCTGCTACAGAGTACCTGCACTTCTATTTTTCCATTTCAAATACTGCCTGGAAGCATACCGGGGCTCTTAGCAAAATAGGAAACTGGCTGAAGGGTGAGTTTTTCTCAACGTGCTTTATTAAATCTTACTTTACATAGAACTATATATTCCCAAGAAAATTCTCTCTCCAGGCTGCAGAGAGCTCAAACCCACCAAGTCTGTGCTTCCATCGGCCTAAAACAGGAAGAGGGTGTCAGGTCGACTCTGTGTAGAGCTGCTGGAAGGATACTAAGAATGCTATGTAATATGATATAGGCAGTTATGGTCATTTTTTGAATTTTAGGGCCAGTCTAGTGGCTCTGTAACCCACTTTGCTGATGTGGCCCTTGCAGGTTGCCTTAGCATTGCCCTGGCATAGCACCAGACATGATCCTGAAGACCCCCACTAAACTGAGCAATCACAATTTAAAAGATTGTGCGTGAGGTCGAACATGTCACTATAGATCTGAGGTTGTCTAACCTTAGCAGACACCGGTACTCCCACAGTCTAAATTGCTGAAACCACTGACCAGTCACACATTTGGGTATAAGCAGAGCTACTGGAATTATGTGGCAGAGGAGGACCAAATTATGCGACAGTGTTGACTAAATTATGTGGCAATTAAAGGCAAATTCTGTGCATAATGTGGAACACTTTGAGATATTATTAATTCATTATTTTGTCATTGTTTTCACTTGGTAACAGTGTCTGAGAAAGAGTTCACCTTAATTAGTACCAATATAACACCCAAATACAGCAATAAGTAAATGAAAGATGACCAGTCAACCTTTGCGAAAAGCCTTCTGGTGCACAGGAACACAAGTCGCATATATTTTGTAACTTTGGATCTGTTTGAACTAGAAACATTTTTTGTTGTTGTTTAAATCAGCAGATTATGTGGCAGATGAAAGATTATTTGGCAAATGCGAAAAATCCATAATTATGCGAAAGTCGCCGCAGACTCGCTTAATTACAGTGGCTCTGGGAATAGGAGAGTACTGAAGACTCACCACCTGCTCTCTACACATAGAACTTAGTGTTGATTATGTCTGTCTGTCCTGTGCCTATCCACTGCTCAATCTTTTATCCATATTCCCAGGACTGGTCTACGCTCCTGCCACCCCGTCGCCAGTGTAGGTTCTTCCCTAGACCTTCCCACTATTACAGCGTCACCAACTCTCTCTTGAATGTGCTTGTACAGACTTGTGACGGGGCACCTAGTTCCATGACAACTGTCTTGTCTCTCATGCCTACATTAGCTTTGTTCACTGCACCAAGCTATCCCACGCTACTTTGCAGGGGCATGTAATACTTTACAGAACTCCAAATAAAGAAATAAATAACTGCATACGAGTAACAATAAAACATTCGTTCAATGCAGAATTTGATTTAAGCCTCATCTTGGGCTAAAAACATTTCTCAAATTGCGACTGGAGCAAAATTGTTGAAAACTCAGCAACTTTGGAAGATTGAAGAGTGTTCCATTCAACAAACTTTCACCTGCAGAAAAAAAATCTGCACATCTTTAGTGTCCAAGCACGTGGCTACCTATTTGCTGTCACTGCCATTGTTAATGTTACAATTATTTGAAATGTGCCTGCATATTTTTATGTACAAGCCATTCAGAATGTGCCTGATAATGTATTTGTATGTTTTGTTGCCTATGTGCCTTCTGATTGATGAGTGACTGTAGAGTGCCTGTTACTTAGTTTGTGACTGATGTGGCCAAGAATCTGCTTTTCCATAATTGAGTGCAATGCTTTTTGTTCATTCTATATAATGTTTGTTTGTGTGGGGTTGTTCAAAGCCCATCTGTCACCGTGTTTCACAAGCTGCCTGAGAAGTGCCTTCTCAATGGAGAAGCAGAGGAGAGAGAAGCGTGCCTGGAGAAGGACAGACCCCTCCAAGGAGAGCCCATGGAGGGAACAGCAGCAGCCTCCTTGTTGAGTCCACATGCCTCCTCTGACTTCCTGTGCTGCCTCTCTGGAGACCTGAGGAGCCACTGGGGAAACCCCGATAACATGATATACATTACTTGAAGAGTCTCTGTGGGCAACCTATGATACCTGCCTGGAAGCCCAGGTCTCCCTCTCCAACCAGGACGGCGGAACTAGCCATATTGGAAATCCTGAGGTGCAACACTAGAGGACCACAAGAACAACCTTGTAGTACTTCCGCAGCCTCATTAGCGAGGTGAACGAGAGCATCTCAAGGCGTATCCCTGAAGAACCTGAGTATTATCACCCTTGGAATCTGGACATCATCATAGGAGAATCTGAGCATGGACGCTGGAGGATTTTAATGGACGCCATGAGAACCTGAGGGGCCCCCCTGGAGAGTCCAGGAATCCACTCTACTCCATACCACCATTGTAGTGAACTGAGATCTGTTGCCAGGTGCAGTTTCTGTGTCTGTTTTCACACTTCTGATTTTCCTCTCTCTTTCCTTTACCAGGCAGCTTCCTCACGCCCCAGAGAACCCCGCGGCGACGCTGAGCCCCCTAGAGAAGCGGGCAATCAATCTCACCTGGGCTAAGCCCTTCGATGGCAACAGCCCCCTGATCCGCTACATCATGGAAGTGTCTGAGAACAGTAAGTGATCCAAAGAACTTTTGCTACTGGGATAATGCTTATTTTGTCAAGGAATGACAGAATTTAAAAGGGGCAGGGCAAGTTGCTACCCTTTTCAGACAAAGCCAGACCCACAAGGAATTACTAGCAACTCAAATTGCCTAATTTGAATTTCAATAGTGTGAGCAGCATATTGGTGAATCCAAAGGAAACTTGGCCCCAAAATCAAAGCTGGGGTGAAGGTCTTCCCCTAACACTATGCAGGTGGGGGGTAGCCCAGGTCATCCCTCTAAAGATGGATTGAAAGTTTCTGTGAGGCCTCCTTAGTCTCCTAATCAATTTTTGTGTTTTCCTCATTTGTAGCTCCATTAATCCTACCAGAGCACCCTGGCAAGCTTTGCTGTGCCAACTTTCTTTTGGTGTTGCCAGGTGGTCCACGAAGATTCTACTTCTGCCACAGTTTTGTAGCTCCACATACAGCAGGCAAGAACATGCTACTCGCAGATACCCTGCCCAGTGTCTTCTTGCCTTCCAAAGGCAAACGAACACGCTACTGGAGTGGTTAAATTCGTCCAGAGCTGATAAGGCGCCCTTGGTGGTCTGCTCTGGAATATCATAAAGTGTTGAGGGAATGCCTCCAAGGTATTTGGCAGTGAGCGGCCAAGCACCCCTTGGAGTCAAAACCTACAAGATGATTTTTGTTCTTATTTAAGAGCAGCAGTGTCAGTCCATTCATTTGTGGATTGTGGAGCCTGAAGAAGAGGGTATAACGATTCTCGTATTTCATCCAAGTGTTGATGCTTTGTAATTTATTCCCATCATTCTGTTAGACTTCATATCTGACAAATTGTGCGTATCAACTAGGCCTGGGCATAGTTTGCAGAGTTTTGCTACGCAGAACTTTGCGAAGTTACATAAAAAGTCTGCGAAGTTCCGCGAGTGGCAGAGTGCACTGCGGACTGCTGCTCGGGTAGAAATTCCACCCGAGCGGCAGCTCGCGCTCGCGAACTTACCGTTCGTGATCGCGAGCAGGGAAGAAACTCCGGAGTTTTCTGCACTCCGCGAGCTCTGCGGAGTGCCCAGGCCTAGTATCAACAATTTGTTATTTGCTAAGATATGTGAAAACTTTAATTTCAACATAAGAATCCCAAGCTCCTATTCATGCTCTTGTGATGTGTCAAATACATTCTGCAAGTTCTGTCCTTGCTCAGTTTCCTAACTCGAATATTGGTCGATAGTCATAACAAGTCCTCTATATATCTTATTTAACCAAAGCGTGTAGAGTGCTATCCTTCCAGAGGCGCTTCAGCGATGTTAACACTCGAACGGTGGGTGAAGCTGGAGGGTAAATGCCGTCTTCAGACCTATGTGTTTCATGACGATGTCTATTTTCTGATATGTTTCATCTGGGCCTGTGTGGACTCCAGCTGCTCAATGAAGTGCCCTGCCACAGAGGAGCAAAATAAATGCATAAAATAAACAGTGATTCATCAGCAGCTTGGGCATCCCAGAAGGCAAAGAGCAATAAATATAATTTAAAGCCATCCGTCCACTTGTAGCTCTTTTCTCTAGAGCCCTCAGACTTGAGATAATTGCCCTTGACATAAGGGCATTCACTGAGTAGGCAAGCTGTGCCAGGGTTGGCACCTTGGTAAACTCAAGACCAACCGTTACAAGCAAGGTGGGAATACATTTAATTCTGCATAACTCTTTAGATGCCCTAAATGTGTATCCTGTGTATGTGTGGTGCAACCAGTGTTACAGTTCACATGTTCTGTGTACTTTCTCGAAGTTCATATGTTACATGGTAACTCGCCTGTAAAATTAGCAGCTGGCACTGGAGAGCTCGAAGGTACAGTGGTTGGGCAACAATGTGTATAGTAGAGCCCGGATGGCACTCGGCAATTACTAGGGAAGATTTGAGGTTGGATCAGCCACATGTCTGGCTCCCCCTCAACGTTTGCCCCATAAAACTGTGTCGCGCTATCAAAGCCAAGTCGGACGCCCTGGCGACAGCCCCCTCTCTCCAACACCTGCCCCCTTTCCATAGTAGTTTTAAAAATAAAAATAAATTCAGTAGCTTAATCGTCTTCCACAGAACTGAAGTTTACAAGCAGATAGCGTAAGCGGCGGGTGCAGCTTATCTGCCCTGCACGTGACAGGAAGCACAGTGGCCTTTGGTATCCCCTTGCTCTGGTCAATTGATCTGATTACATTTACTGGTTCGCTGGGCTTCCCCTGAAGTAGTTGTTTGAAGTCAGAGGAGGCCTTGGATGGGGAGTTCTAACTGCATCGCACACAACTTTGCAGTACGAAGAGCTGATTCGTTTTAATCCATGGTTCGCTGGATTCCCTTCTGTGTAGGGCTTGACAAAATGACTTTATTTGATCGTGGTAAGCTAGTGCGGCAGCGGATTCCTGAGAGCCGTAGTGCTTCCAGAGCTGGGAATGGGCAAACGCTTTGAACTCGGGTCCCTTGTATATACTATCTAGTGCTCTGCTGCCACCTAGAGGCTATGCGTAGGCATTGCCGGTTCTCCCTTAAAACTAGAAAGAAGCACGCGGTCTCAGTGCTAGAGCACACTCATGTGACAGCCCCCCAGCCCAGTTGTGCTTCTAGAAGAGAGTATTATAATTTAATTTCTATAGTGCTTTATACTCCTGGTGAGGCGCTGAAGCACGTTAGTGGATGGTAGCCTGTGGTCCAGTGCTTGGTTGGCACAGCGTTGAATTGCTGTGTGTCCCATGAGCAAAACATTTTGGGGTGCTTGAGAGAACCTAGTGTTCCCATTAGAAATATACTAGGAACTAGGAATGTATGTGGGTATTCTTGGTTTTTAATATCAGTACTTTGACGTAATGACCACCGCCACGAATCCCAGCCTTATTATTTTGTGTTAAAAAAAGAAACATTGGCGAACAAAAACTGCAAAGAGAGGGGGCCCTTTAGTTTTTGTTTGCTTACATTCTGATAAGTTTTCTATATTATGCTCCAAGTCATTTCAGTGCTGCTCAATTCATGTCGTAATGGTGTTATTACTTACACACAGTGATCGAAGTGCATTTAAAATGTATGGGAACTGTGATGCTGCTCGCAGTGGGGGCAGGGTGAGTGGGCCTGGGGCTGTAATCAAAAGTGTGGTTAAAAAAAACAAAATATTCTGTAGCTTTTTTAGGTCTTTCACCTTCATTTAGTTACATATAAAAAAAGCACTGCTTAAGTGAAAATTAAATGCACGTTATGTTAAACAGTGAGAAATGTACCATCATAAATTTAAGAACTCTATTAGTTAATGTACTGCACCAGAGAGCTACAGAATTGAATTCTGGTTGGTGCCATGGGTTGGTTGTATGTTTAGTGCTACGAGGTCGCAATCAGAAAGCACTGTGAACATGTAAATCTAATTTTAAACTTGCATTACTCACAGTATAAGATAGGCTGCTATAAAATGTGTAGAAAAAGGTTTACGATCTAAAAAAAATGCTCCGAAAATATAATTTCAGTAATACCCAGACTGTACACAGTGCAATTTTTTATAACTGTCTTTTAAAAGCACATACTTAACAGTGTAGCTGGTAGCTCCTTTACAATACCTCTCAAAAAGAATACATCTGTCTCATCATGGAGCTGCAAGTGATTCCATCAATTAAAGCCAAGACCGGCTTCCAAGCACTGTTTACATTTGCAGATTAACCAGTTGTGCACATTTACATTTCTTTCAGAGAAGCAGGCACCCTGGCAAGAAGGCTTGTTTAGTTGTCTGCACCCACCGCGGGTTCATAGCACAGGAGACCCTCTGACCATCATTTCTGATAAAGCATTTCAACTCCTGAAATAAACCGTCCCAAAAAGCAGGGGAACGTTTTTTCTAAAAAAAAAAAAAAAGTATGGGCACATTGTGCGCCTCAGACCCCCTCCCACCACAGAATTCCACCACTGCGCCCACACAAACACACAAAACTTTCTTTTCTTTTGCACATATAGACTCGTGTTTGCGTATGCACTGCAGTTATGCCTTCATTCCTCCTTGCATAGATGTATTCTCATCTTTTCTCGAACAGATTGTTTCTTACAAAGGCTTATATTTTATTATATATGCACAGATATGTCCTCATCTTTTTGTGCATCCTTTATTCCCCAGAAATATGTACAATGCTATCCTTCTGGCACAAATGCTTCCACAGCTTTTCGTGCACAGAAATGTGCTCACTCGTTCCCTATTAGATCGCCACATGTTGCAGATGTAACCTGCACAAACCGATTGTTTTTGCTTTCATGCACAGAACGCTTCCTTGTGCAGACTTGTGTAGCTCCGTCCTTTATTGCACATAGACACGTAACTCTCCATCCGTTTTGGCACACACAACAGATACATCCTCCTGCTATATTGCACGAAAGGGTGTACGGCCGTCCTTTCAAGCACTCACCATGGGCTGCACATCTGCCAGTTTATTGCAATCTCTCCTTCTCACATGCCAGCTGTGTCCGTACCCGCCGACTGCCAGCAGCGGCCTCGGATGCCCTTGCGTTGCATATGCAAATCTCATTTCCCCATCGCCACCAAAAGGGCCCGCGTCGCGAGCTCGCACGGCACTGCTTTTATTTCCATACCGTGCAGACTTCATTTATCTCCCCTGTCCGGCTCATCAGCAGAACAAGATGTTCCTGTGTCATTGAGACAATCGTCGCGCGACAGCACAGGCCATCAGAGCAGTTGCATCTCGAAGTGCGAGGCACTTCAAGATGGGGGACACGGGGCATGGCGGGCCTGCTCCATTGAGCTTTGCTGGGTTAGACCCACGCTATGGCCAATGAGCTTGGGGGCTCCAGAATAAACTCGAGTTGAAATTGAACTTGATCACCTGTTGCCATCACTTCCTGTTCCTCTGCCGGACATCACTTCCTGTTCCTCTGACCCCCTATGCCCTGAAAGAAGGTGACCTAGAAGTGCCGCGCCAGCTCATTGGTGACCTGATGGGAGGGTGGGGGGATGGAGGGGGGGGGGGGGACTGAATGGACCGCATCGAAGGCCGGTAGGGGCACTCCATTTCATATTGTAGTAGGGGCTGTCGGGGTGGCATGAGACCAGTCACTGTCTTTTAGTTCGCGGCAAGACCTTGCAAGGGACAGATGCTCGTCCAGAAATAGTTGCTGTTGTAAAAAAAGGGAAAGTGGAGGTTAATGTTCATTTCTGTTATTGTCGCGAGGGTGCCGCGTTTGGAATACGTTTTTTAGCAATAATGTGGGGAAATTCGGAACGTTTAATGGGTCAGGTCTTAAATGCGTTTGGTTTGTGTGAAATACACAATAATTCTTGACAGACAGAACAAAGGGATCAACAGTTGTTTGGATCTGCTGTGAGGGTCTAAGCTAAGAGAATATGGAGGAGGTATCTCCTAAGGTCAAAGGTCACCTGTTGTCTGAGGAACCATTGTCTAGCTAATTGGCTTACAACCTCAGCCATTGATTCGTAGCTGTAAATCTGCTCCACCCGACGTCAGAACAAATCCCAACACAAATAATATGTATTTATTTAAAGGTTTCTTATGGCGCTGTATGAAACTGAGAGCTGCTTCAAAGCGCTACATAAAAAGGCTATGCAGCGGTTAGGTATTTAAGGGTAATAATTGATGATAGCATGTATGCCTTTTAGGTTCCAGTGGAGCTATCTGTCTCAGCCTTGGGTTCGTGAGTTTGATGTAAACCCCCTAGTGCAGGACCCATGAGCCCTGACTCAGTCGTGCTCTTGACTCGTGCTGAGACTGGTTTAAGAGTCTGGCCTTACCTGTCTGAGGGGAGTTTAGCTTAGAGGTGTCCAGGGAACCTTCTCATCTTAGTACCTTCGTCTTTTCTAATTCACGCCCAATGAGGTCACGCCTAATTATAGTTCAGTGGTAAAAACTTTCAGAACCATGGACAGTTCTATGGTGCTGAACTTGTGATGAACTGACCTAACCAGCCAAAGGGTAATACAATCTCTTCTGTTTTTTTTTAAATACTTTGTTTTTATTAATGGTTTGCTGAAAAGAAATAGAGCACATGAGAAAAAAATATAATATGTAACACCAATAAAACATGTAAAATAGTAAAGACATTCAGTTGAAATGTTGTCATCGAGGTAAACCCGTCCACCCGTGGTGCATGTGGGATAAGAATGGAAGAGGAATCGTTGAAGCTTTTCAAACAGGAGAATATGGGATAGGTTTGGAAGGGGGTTGGGTGAAGTAAGGAGAAGAGACTGGGGATTGGAAAGGAGACTTTTGGGGCTAAGCAATTGTGTCTCTGCAATCAGAAAAAAAGCAAACAATTGAAAAACTGAACTTCAATTCAACAAGATCTTCAATTTCCCAGGGTGATGCAGTTTTGTGATGGGTGCCTCCTTGGTTCAAGATAACCTATCACCAGAAGCGGCTCAACATATGGAACTGGGCTTGACAATTTGTGAATGAGCCTTTTGTGTGATGCTGTGTGAATCATTTTATCAGCCAGTCTTCATGAATTGCTGGTTCAGCTGTTCTTCAGGGTCTGGTGAAGTATTTCTTCACTACTGGCAGGAGGTAGCAATCCTGCTGTCCAGATTGGTAGTATCTGCCATATCAGGAAATGGTGGCAGTGAAGCCAGACGTTGGATGTTGTATCCTGTTAATTCTTTCCTGGTAAGCCATATTTCACACCGCCCTGTAGCATGGCATGAACATGGCATATGCAGCAGAAAGCAGTCTGAAGTGTGACACCTCCAGCACTCCCAGTCAGTGCTGAGACCTGCACAGTGTTGATGAACAGTCTCCTGTACCAGTTGTGTTGCATTTCAGTTTTGCTTCAAGTAGGCCATTATCACTTACCATCAAAAGATGGGACCAGTGTTTGTTCATGTGTGGTTTTTGGAGCTGGTTTTGCGAAATGAAGGTGCAAGCGCGTTCCCGGTTGGCTTTGGAATTAATTCTGAAATAGCCTGCCACACATGCCTGCACTCACCTTTGTATTGTTTCCACTTGTTTAAAAAGATAGAAGTGGTCAGGTTGGGCGATCAGATTGAATCCCATTACAAGAGAGAGTGGACAGCCAGAACTCAGCCGAGAGTTTAGCCTGGGCTGAAACATAAAAGGTAATCCGTCTCTGTAACTCAGGTTGAATTTTAGACTTACTCCGCTATCCTGGCTGTGATCAGTGAGAGACAACTTTGTAGTGATTGGTTTCAGCTTCTGATCACACCTAGATATTCATTGGTGTGTCACTGGCGAATTGATGGATGGCAGTGCCATGGTTGGCAGCTGGCTCTTCGAGTGGCTGCATGGAAATATTGAAAATGTTTGTTGGTAGGCCACAACCCAAATGTGCCCTGTGGTGCCCTGTAAACCCTCTAGGAGCTTTCTGCTAACACTATGTCCGTCAGCGTGTCCTTGACAGGTTCAGCTCCATATGTGTTTCACATGTTAGATTCCTTTTGCTTGTGAAGAATGTACCCATGTTGATTCATGTGTGTGTCATGAAAACTCACGCAATGTGTCTTTTGTTGATTTAACATTCGCCCCACTCCCAGCCCCCACCTCCAATATGACGTTCTGCAAGGTATGCAGCTGAACATGTCTTTCGATGTATATATTTACCATCGACTTGTTAATGACCCACTCAAAATAAGGGTAACATTTCTGACTTCCTTATAATTCCCATTATAAATATTTTCATCTCATAAATTCAGCAGCCACAAACTGAAAAAAAAACTTCACAACATTTTTCATTTTCTAAGCTTAAAGAGAAATGCATTTCTACTGCCCCTACTCCACTAAATGAGAATGTGAGCTAGTATCTGCTTTTAAGGATCAAGCAGCCCTCCCTCATGGAATGTTCTTATTCTGATAAACCTACTCCTTCATTCCCTCAGGCTAATTGATAATGGCGATGCATAACATATTTGAAACAATGCACAAGTGAATATTAGAAGAAACTAACATAAAAGGAACAGGAGTTTTAAAAGAAAAAAAACACTTCTTAGATTAAGTTTACTCCACTAATTCAGTCTAACACCTGAACTCGGGACAGGCCAGGCTATGGGGTCCCAAGTTGCCTTTCTCTGACCCTCCCGGTGCCCTCCATGGGTCCTACAGCTTTAGGCCCCAAGGGAGTGAGTGGTCCAGTGTAACCGTACGGAGACCGAGGCACCGCCCACAGCTGGGCAGCTGTCCTTGGTGCTGAAGTTTGTTATCATTGCAGTCCTCGTGGAGGCTGGAATTGCAGATGACACAACACAGAGTTTCGACGCACTGCCTTCCCTCCAGACCTCTCACAGTGTTTTACTGGTGTCACATATCACAGGGGCTAACTGTTACAATATCTACAAAAGTATGCCAGCATAGCTTGTTGTATTCATGCTCAAGGTTTGGTGGTGGCTACACCCCGAGCAGCTCATTGAGAGGCGCTGTCTCATTTCCCGGCAGTCATGGTATGATTTTCCAGGTTTGGACTGAAGACCAGACCTACATTTTTCATTCCCAGCAGCCAGGTTCGAGATTGTTTCCCTGGTAGGCTCTCAGAGCACTAGCCAGCTTGGTGCCGGGTCTGGTGGCTCAGTGGACTAAAGCATCCACTGCAGGGGCCTGTGTTCGACCTCATGGTAACAGGTTCAATTCCCGGCAGGTTCACTCAGCCTTTCATTCTTTCCGAGGTCGCTGAAATGAGTACCATTGAGTTGAGTATCAATAAACATATGATATGTTATTCAGCACCAAGATGCTCCTTTGGGGGTGAACGTGTGGTTTTAAAATACACAGTTTGTTATGTTTTGTTGATGTTCATGCCCTTGGGAAGGCTTAGCTTTGGCTTAGCTGTTAAGGATTAGGCTTTACTTTCCTCTGTAGGCCCTTCCACTACAGCCTCTCAGGTGCGGTGAGCGGCACTCGGGTGATGGGGAATATAGAGAGTGGGAACATTATAGCAACTACTATTGTCAAACTGCTTTGGTGAAAAGGGGAACATGTGTAAAACCTAAGTGCCTGCTCGTCTGAGGCTAGGGATGGATACAGAGTGTGCCAGGGCGTCATCCTAGAGCGCGGGTGGTGGGTCATGCTCGCCAGCTCTACATCAGACAAAATCAGAGGGCTGTGGAATATTTCTGGGGAGAGATGTCCATTGGGAGCAGCGGTTGCAGACCACAGGCACACTCTAAAGATCTCAAGGCCATGTTTGAAGAGGTCATTGACCGGTCACCAGATGAAGACACTCTCCAATGTTCACCTGCTCATGATGTCTTGCTGATTCTTTTGGGACCAGCTGCTGAGTCGTCAGCGTGACTGCCCCAGGTCAAGGGGCAGCCCCTCAGCTCTCTTTGGAGAGCAGCTCGCATGTTCCTCAGCTGAAGTCAGTCTCTCCTTTCACTAGCATGCTTCCGTGGCTTCTTGTTCTACAGGCAGGCTGGAATAAAGGCCAGGGTCCTGGAAAAATAATTCACCCAGCCTAATCATGGCGTTACAAGAAGCAGTACCACATTGGGTCCACACTCTGGGAATCCTCATATGGTTGGCCTAAAGCAGGTTTAAGAATCTGCCTTGAGGTCATCTGTGCTCAGCTTGTGTCCAATGTTTGCCCTGTCCTGCCACACATCTACCAATAACCAAAGAGTATTAGTTTTCAATTTAAAAGCGGAGGGAGGGGGTGGGGCAGACCTAGATTCGGACACTATTCTGTATTTAATTGCATTGCTTCCATATCATCAGCATTTCTAGACTCGATCAAGTATTTGAAGTCCCCAAATGTACTGTATATTCTAGTGAGACCCACAACTGTAACCCTATGTAGTCTTTTCTCTCTCCCTCTCTTCAACACGTCCTTTCTTTTCCCTCCTGCAGATGCTCCTTGGACCGTGTTCCAGGCCAACGTTGATCCCGAGTCCACGTCTTTAACCGTCAGAGGCCTGATCCCCGCCAGATCCTACCAGTTCCGCCTCTGTGCCGTGAACGACGTGGGCAAAGGGCAGTTCAGCAAGGACACGGACAGGTAAGACGGGCATTGGTGGCAGAGCCTCACCAAGATTTCTTTGCATCGGGAAGCAAAGGTCAAAGGTTACATCTTGTCCTCGTGATCCGTAGGGAAAAATCCGACAGCTGCAACTTAGGGAGTTCTAATGATATTTTTACAAAAGCTCTCCTATCTGGGGGTTTCCACACCGTTTATTATTAATAATTCGGGGGCGGAGGGTTTGTGGTGACTGTTAGTGAATGACATAGATGGACAGACTCGCAAGAAGCTACAGTGATCTTCTGACAGGCCGGTGAGCCCCATCCTCCAGTCAGGCAGGGTCAACCTCGTGCCAGACTTGCATTTGTCTTGGCAGAGGCGCTCTGCGTTTAGTGTACTTACAGTTCGTGAAGCCTCACTTTTCGCAGGTATACAATGCTACCCAAGCAAAACATTCAATGTATTTTTTTGCAAAAATTACAATTTGCGATCCTGCAGTGCAGATAGTTTTAATGCGCCAAATCAGATTTTAGTTACTAGATTTTGAGACCATCAAGGCCCCTTCCTCGGTGTAGTTATTTTTTAGTTTTTTGTTTATGTTTATGGAATTTATAAAGCGCTCGTATACCAATGGGCTCATGTCGCTGAGAGGAGAAGTGAGCTAACCTTCGGCTTAATGAAATGAAGTTTGTTACTAGAAACACATTCAGTATAATTAAACAGTATTGTTACCTTATTATCAGCGATAAACAGTACCGTTAAAAAGTTACCCATTTCATATAGTGTCATCATATAGGTAAAGATTTACCTATGGACATGGTATTGCTGCAGTAGCACACTTACACCGATACAGAAGGGAATCCCGTGGAGTTGTACATTTTCTTGTTTTTGCGATTCTCAAAAGTGATGAAGATGCTTAAAGAGAAATGCCTCCGCTGTTAGTATACTTACTTAGCAGCCATACAGATGAAATATACTTGGAGGGTTAGTATAGTATCACATTTACCATACCCACAAAGTGAGTGCATTTACACTTTCTGTATCCGCACACAGATAGGGAAGTTACACAGTCTGATGCCATAGTGAGGTTTCAAGGTATTGACACTCCAAGCATACCTGCTCAGTGTAGTTAGGGCTTGTACCACTCCATAGTTGGTGGAGTTGAAAGAGGGTGATACAAGTCATAAAGGTCGAGTTTATCTACTGAATTCTACATTACAGTATAATTCCGCTATACTGCATACATTGCATCATATAATATTGCATACCCTACACCGACCAAATCACCTCAATACAAGGTAAGTACTGGTAGCTTAGTTTGTAAATGTATTAGTTAATATGGTGAGTTGGGCAGCGTGGATGTAAAAAAAAAAAAGGTAATAATATTTTTACCCCAACTGTGTGGTTGACATTGATATACTGGATGCAGATATTATTGTCCTCGATATAGTGTCATATAGTTGTATATTAGCAGGCATTGGAACAATCCAACCACCATCATTGGTGCATACAGTTATCAAACCATTCATCTGTTTACATGAGAAACATAGTACTGACCAATAGCAAGTCTTGGCAGCAGCCAACCCCAGACCCAAAGACATTTAGCTGTGGGGTTTCTCCTATTCTCTCAGAAACAATGCCAATTTTGAGACCACGGTTGTGTTCTGGCGCCCTCTTGTGGAGACACTGTAAGGCAGCTGCCTTCGGTGACTTTAATGTAGTACTGCTGCTGAGATGAGGACTTGTGGACATATGTGCACCTTTCTCTTCTTTCTCCAGGGTCTCTCTTCCAGAGGAGCCACCCAGTGCTCCGCCCCAAAATGTGATCGCCAGCGGAAGAACAAACCAGTCGATTATGATACAGTGGCAGCCCCCGCCCGAGAGCCACCAGAACGGCATCCTCAAGGGCTACATCATCAGGTGGGTCTCCTGGAGCACCTGCTCTCTCCTGCTTCCTGTGGCTTTATGTTCGACCCCCGTACATCATTATTCTCTCTCTGTCTTCCTCTGTCAGTCCGCATGCCTCTATCCTCCTCCAAGCTCTAACCTCTCCAAGGCCTCGATCCATTCCTCTTCAATTTTTCAACACAAAACAAATATTTTCTCCTTGACACAGGGGCTGCATTGCTTCCTCAGTTTTGTTTCTGATCATTACAGCTGCTGCTTGGTTCCAGGTGCACCATGAGCTCTATCTCTTTCCACTCATGCCAGCCATAGCACTCGTAGAAGCCACTAACCAAGAGAAACAGATTTGTGATTCTTAAACAGCTTTGCGAGACATGTCTAAAGTGGCACTAATTTTGCAAAAAGAAGCAGTTCTGGCCTCGTTTGGAGGTTTGCAATGAAAATATGTCATCCTCAGAAAACAATGGACCCCCCACACCTCTTGCATGCGTCTGGGCCTTCGTCTAAGGGCAGCGTCTTGGTGTTTTTGGACATACTTTAGCACGGACCTTGTTCGTCCAAATGTACCGAAAAGGACCTTTAAACGCACTCCTGATGCCTACTTACCATATTCTGCCTTTCTGAATTTGAAAGTTTCACTTTGTATACCAGGCCTTTTTCTTAGATATTGGTGCAAATAAAAGTACTTGGCAGGATTGGAGTGTGACATTCTCTTATTTCTACTCACTGACAATGTGACCTCAATACTGTTTCTTGCAAAGATTATCTGAAATTGCCTTACTTTTCTTGATTCTCCACTGGTAGTTGTAATCGAGGTTGCAAGGCTCACTCTAGAAGTGGGGACTATAGGTTTGAGTTGAGATACAATATGGCACAATAGTTACCAAACTTACAGGTAGATTCATCAAGTCGAAATCGGCTCGCAAAGGGCCAGATTCTAAGAATCTGGCCCTTTGTGAAGGTAGATTCATCAAGTCGAAATCGGCTCGCAAAGGGCCAGATTCTAAGAATCTGGCCCTTTGTGAGTGCTATTTTTGCATTTGGGATTCATCATCCCAAATGCAAAAATCGTAATTCTAGAAATCGCTAAATTGTGATTATTTCCGTTTAAGGAATCTCAATTTGAGATTCCTTAAATGCAATCCATGAACCATTTAAAAATTGCGAATTCGTAATCTGGGGGCGCTATTTACCGTTTAACTACGTGGTAAAAAGCAAAAACCTTAGTGCATTTTTCAAAGTTTCATGTTGCGCACACACATGCCCTAAGGGCATGTGTGTGCGCAACATATGTGCCCACATCAATTTCAGGGGTGCAACAGGGTGTCCTTTGGACACCCCTGCACCCTTGAAATCGCAATCTCAATTTGCAAATCGCTAATTGCGATTAGCAAATTGAGATGGTCTTCCCATTCGTTCCTATGGGCCTCTAGGCCCATAGGAATGAATGGGGAGATATTCCTTAATTGCGACTCGCAATTTGCGAGTCGCAATTAAGGAATTAATAGAAATCGCTATTTTTTAAGTGATTTCTTGATGAATAGCATTTTGCTATTCCTTAATAGCGAATCAGTATTTTTCGCTATTAAGGAATCGCAAAATGTGTTCTTGATGAATCTGGGGGTTAGAGCCTAAGAGGCCCTAATGCCAATTATGTGCATAAAGGCGCTTCACTTCCACTTACGTATTACAAGTGCTGCGTAGATTTTGCACTGTCTTCCTGATTTTTCGTAGCTCAAATTGTGTTCATGTAATACATGTCGAAATGTGCGCCCTGTCAAAAGGTGTGCCATAAAAAAACACAAGATTCTTCGATTTGCTGCTAGAATAGTTGGAAACCTGCGGTATCACAGCATTGACCCCTAGTCCGCCCTACAGAACTCATATTCTGGAGGTTGTACTTCAGTGGATTAAAATGCACCTCTCATTATTGGTAATTCCCCAGGTAGCATGACCAACTGGTTTTCCACCACACCATTGAAGGATTCCCTTCATAAAGACAAATCTCTAGATGAGGTATTTCCTAGAGACACACTTCTTTACTGCACATTTTAAATGAATGGAGGAGATTAACTGGCACAAAGTTATGAAAATGGGAAGTGCCTGTCATCATTGGACCTCAAAGGTATCCCATTTTTATACCATTGGTCCAAAACCCAACTCTGGATACTCCTAGGTTCTGAATGATTAACCTTCCACTAAACATTTACATTTTCATGCCAAGCCCACTGGAGTGGTACACAATGCGCATAGGTCCTAACCTAGTATATAACTACAGCTTTGGTTCACATTGTTTCTAGGTAGTTCAGTAATTTGAGGCCACACTACTGAGAATGTGCAAACATAACGTCATTAAGGGTAGGGGAACTAGAGCTTTTTAACCCCTCCCCTGCTGATGACGGAACCGCTCCATCATCAGCTGCGGTGGCGCTGTGCTGATGATGGAGCGGTTCCGTCATGGCCCGCCCGACGCTCCTGCGTGGCGCGAATTCCGCTGAGCGTTCTATTGAGCGGGTGGGGCCATGACGGAACCGCTCCGTCATAAGCACAGCGCAACCGACGCTGGTGACGGAGCGGTTCCGTCACCAGCATGCGCCCGCCGCATTTCCGCCCCGCCCCCTTAGCACTGCGGCGGAATAGCCGCCACAGTGAAGGGGTTAAGATAAAGTGGTTCTGTCTATATTCTCAGGCGTGCTGCAGTGCCTCGAAGCATTGCTTAGCTTTTGCACAGTGATAGGCACTACAGGGTGCAGAAGTGTTCACGAATGCCCACAAGTGTTCGAGCTAGTGGGTGCACTCAACGTCCCTGGGCATTCTAGCCTGGGAGCTTCTACTTCCAAACCTTGTGAGTAGATTTATTCACATGAAACTATTTGGGTGAGTAAATCCCTCTAGAGAGCAAAACTAACTTCTTCCAAAATCTGGATTCGCACGCACACAAAAGGCTATTTGTGTGTATAGGTTACACTTGCTTGCCCTTGTTATAGTTTTTCACACAGCGCAGAAGATTTGTGCATCTGTACTGTTTTCCATCCAATGTCAAATTAAATATCTCCATGTCATGTCTTCTCTGCCTTTCCATCCTCTACCTCATCAGTTTGTTTGTTTCCTTTGTATTTATTTATTTATTTATTTATTTTAAAAGTTTTATATAGCGCGGACAAGATCTTTGCAGATATCAGAGCGCTTTACATAGATGGTGGCGTACTCATACCAATAAATCAAATCAAACAGTACAACTAGGTTACATAAGGGGTATGTGAGGGAGACTACTCATCTAAGTAGGCAAAGGGGTCAAGCAGGTAGAAGCATGTAGTACAGTGTTAACAGAGTTCTAGATACTAGTTCAAGTGTATTTAGCCATGAGGATAGCTTTTACTTCTTTTTTAAAGAGTGTAGTGGATGGGATAAGCCTTGTTTCTGGAGGGAGAGAGTTCCAGATCCTAGGTGCCATTCCAGAGAAGGAGCGCTTGTATGTTTTTTCCTTCCGGAATCTTCGCGGTTTCAGTAGAAGATTATTTGTGCCTCTAGTGTTTCTGGTTCCGCCAGATATTGTCAATTTCTGGGCGAGGTAACCGGGTGACTTAAGGTGAACCGCCTTGTGTGTCATGCAGGCGATTTTCAGGTGTATTCTGGCTTCAAATGGCAGCCAATTCAGGGCTCTCAGGTCAGGGGTAATGTGGGAGTGCTTTTTTGACCCAGTGATGAGTCTCGCTGCAGCGTTTAGGGAGGCTCTTAGTGGTGCGGTTGTGGTTAGGGGGAGTCCGACTAGTGCGGTGCTGCCGTATTCAATTCGGGGGATGACTATAGCTTGTACTGCGGTTTGGAAGTCTTTGGCTGGGAGGAAGGGTTTAAGTTTTCTCAGAGTATTGATCTGGAAGTTCGCGCCCTTAGTTGCCTTGCTGATGTGTTGCTGCATGTTGAGATTGGTGTCAAGTGTAATGCCTAAAGATTTTGCTGAGTCCACGATGGTGGGTTGGACATTGAGTGCAGTTAGGTGTTTAAGCCAGGTTTGAGCAGTGGAGCTCTTAGCTGGAGGTGAGATCAGAAGGAACTCTGTTTTCAGGGCATTGAGTTTGAGGTGATTATCAGCAAGCCAGGATTGGGTGCATCTGATTGTTGCGTTCAGGAGCAGGATGTCATTGGGAGATTGTAATTTGAGATAAAGTTGGGTGTCATCGGCGTACATGTGAAAGTGTACATTGGATGCTTGTAGCAAGGTGGTGAGTGGTTCCATGACTAGGTTGAACAGAGTTGGGGATAAAGAGGAGCCCTGGGGGACTCCTAGCGTTACAGGTATTGGCGAGGACAACAGGTTGTTGCTCTTGAATTTCTGCGTCCTGTTGTGAAGAAAGGAAGTGAACCACTTGAGAACAGTACCAGATAAGCCCATTCTTGTGTTTAGGAGTTCTAGCAGATTCTCATGTTTAACGGTGTCGAATGCTGAAGAGAGATCAAGAAGGATGAGGAGGCAAGTGTCGTTTTGGTCTAGCATTTGAAGTGCGTCGTCAATTATGTGCGTCATTGCCGTTTCAGTACTGTGTCCCGCTCGGAAGCCTGACTGGTGCGGGTTGAGGAGATCAAATTGCTCAATGTGATTAGTCAATTGTAGTTGTGCGCATTTTTCTAGTAGTTTGGCGAGGGTGGGAATATTGGTGATGGGTCGGTAGTTGTTGAGGTCGGAGGGGTCGGCTGTGGGCTTTTTTAGTAGAGGTGTGACTTGACCAACTTTGAGGGAGTCAGGGACGCTTCCTTGTTGGAGAGAGCTGTTGACAATTTTAGTCCAGAGAGGGAGAAGCAGAGGGGTAAAGTCTTTTACTGCGGAGGCAGGCAAGGGGTCCGTGAGGTGATTGGATGGTTTCAGGGTGTTGAGCAGTTTACCAATTTCTTCTTCCGAGTATGTGCCAAAGGTTGACCATGTAGCATTGTTTTTTGGTTCAGCGGTTGCAGGGCACTGGGGTTTGGAATGGAGGCTTGCATCAATAAGGAGATCGCTTTTTATGTTGTCAGTTTTTTGGATAAAGAAAGCAGCGAAGTCTTCACAGGAGGGTGCTTTACTCGCAGTGTTAATTGGTTGGGGTTGTTCCTTGGATTGTGATCGGATAAGCTCAAATAGTTTTCTCGGTCTGTTTTTTGCCTGGTCGAGCTGGCGGCTGAAGAAGTCTGATTTTGTACGTTTTATTTTCCTGAAGTAGGCGTTTCTCTTTGTCTTCAGGTCTTTTAGGTGCATTGCAGAGGGAGCTGCTCTCCAGATACGTTCAGCCATTCGCATGTCTCGTCTATCCTCATTGAGACTCCCGTCGTACCATGGGTTGGAGATTTTAGTAGTGACTCTTTTCAGCTGCATAGGTGCAGCCTCATTAATTATTGTGGTCATGGCATTGAGATAGTGGTCAGTCAGGGTTTGAACGTCCGTATCGTCTGTCGGTGGAAGAAGGAGATTGCGCCTGTTGGGGGGCAAAGAGCCTGGGTTGAGTTTTTTCATGTCTCTTTTCCAAACTTTCGGTTTGGGGAATTGAGTCGGTTTGACTTTAACTTTTTCATTGATGAAGAATGTGATAATATGGTGATCTGACCAGTCACAGGGTTGGATGGACTCGAGTAGGATAGAGTCCTCTTTGGAGATGATCAGGTCAAGGATAGAGCCTTTCTCGTGGGTCGGGCTGTTGCATATTTGGGTGAGGTTAAGAGCGTCGAGGAAATTTTTAAGACTATTTACCACCGTGTCGTTACGATCGTTCCAGTGGAGGTTAAAGTCCCCAAGGTATATTTGGGTGAGCTGCCGCCCGGAATTGGTTGAGATCATATCCATGATTTGTTGGGAGAAGGTGAAGTTGTCCCTGGGAGGGTGGTAAATGCTGTGAAGAGAGCATATCGGTTTGCCCTCACTGATAATGTCGAGGCAGATGTATTCACAGGAATTTGGAGATGGTAGTGAGGTGGAGTTGGCTATCAGAACAGAGATGTTGTTCCTGTAAATGCATGCGATTCCACCCCCCAGTTGGCCTGATCTGTCGAGCCTGATAATGTGGTAGTTAGGGGGAACTAGAATGTCCATTATAGGTGTAGAAGATTCAGTTAGCCAGGTTTCAGTCAGTATGATTATGTCGAGGTCCCGCGATAAGAGGAGCTCTGCAATGGCGGCGGCATGTTTCGAGGCCGATCTACAATTGAGGAGGGTGCATTTGAGACGGGGTGTGCTGGGTGGTTCAAGAGCGAGGGGGACTCTTCTGAGGTTATTGGGGATGGAGGTTCTGTTGTTTAGTGTGGGGGGTCTAAGGGGATTTGAGTGTATCGAGGGGATGGTGAGGTGTGGGGAGGTTGTGTCATTTTGGGATGCTGGGTCATAGGAGCGGAGAAGGGTGAGTGTGTCGAGATCAGAAATAGGGTTGTGGGTACGACGAGGGTGGTTGTTGCGATTGCGAGCTGGCATTGAGGTCCGGTTGGGGGAGAGTTGAGTGGGAGAGTTGATTGGGAGGGCGGAGGACAAGATGGGTTGGGAGGTGAAGTTGTGTGCGGGGTTGCAGGGACGGCGAGGGGGCCGAGGGCAGAATTTGCGACTATGAACAGGTATTGCCGCCCGGTGTAGGGTGTGGGTGTCGGCCGTAGGGGAAGTGGCCAATTTGGGCGGGTGTGTGAGGGTGTCTGCTGGGGGGGGGAGTGGCCAGTTTGGGGTGGGGCGTGGGGGTGGGTAAGGGATGTGTGGGGTGTATGGAGAGTAGTTCTTTGATGATGTGTATGTCTTCTTTGATCTGGAAGAGAGTAGCCATGATGTTGTCCATCGTGGGGTAGGTGGAGGGGGTGTTGTCCATCGTGAGGTAGGTGGAGGGGGAGGGGGTGGGGTTGGGGGTGGTAGTCAAAGGTGAATGACCGACTAGGGAATTCGCGTGCTGATGGGAGGGAGGGCTGGTGTTCGAACGGGGTTGCGTTGTGTTAGTGTACTGGGTGATGTTAGGGGGGAGAGAAGTTTTGGGCGTGAGAGGAGTGGATGAGGTAGGTAGGAGGTTGGCGGTCTGGGTGAGGGCATTGATGGTAGGCGGGCGGATCAGGGTGTAGTCTGGGAGACTGGTAGTGGTGGTGGGGGAACCGGTCGGGTAGTGGGGGCTGAGAGTAGGAGGGGAGATGAGATTGGAGGTGGCCCTGTTGTGGGGAGGGGTAGTTAGATTGAGAGAGGATGTGTGTTCTGCGTGGTTATTTCGAGAGTAATGGGGGCTGAGTATAGGGGGGGATAGAGAGGGGGATTTGTAAATAGGGGTGTTGTTCTGGT
This sequence comes from Lissotriton vulgaris, assembly GCF_964263255.1. Lineage (NCBI taxonomy): Eukaryota > Metazoa > Chordata > Amphibia > Caudata > Salamandridae > Lissotriton > Lissotriton vulgaris. Next base: position 757,795,183 of record NC_141695.1, on the reverse strand, counting down.
GTTGAACTAGGTTAGGTGTGCTGTGGGAAGGAGCTGTGCCGTCTGCGGTGAGCGGGGTGTTAGGGCCATCTGTAGGTGTGTGAGTAGTGTTGATGAAGAGTGTGGATGACCGCGAGTTGGTAGAAGGGGTGGGGGTGTGGGTGGTGTATGAGGGGGAGCAATCTGTGTCAGTGTTAGATGCGCTTGAGTCACCTGCCCGGTGCTGAACTGGGATAGAAGAGTTGCGGGTAGGAGATGGGGGGTCCGGGGTAATAGGTGTGTCCCTAATTGAGATGTTGTTCCGCGAGTTGGAGAGGTGCTCTATGAGAGTCGGGAACAAGTTGTCTAGTAGTTCCAGGTTCCTGTCTGTGGATTGAGATAGGACAATCCCGTTATTGTAGATGGTGATGGTGGCTCTGCCTGGAAAGAGTTGGGATGGCGTGATGGAAAGAGTTAGGCTGTGTGAGGATTTCTTGGTGGAAGAGACGGTGAGTAGGGTGTGGAACGCCTTTTGCCATTGATCTCTGCGTGTGGTGTGGAAGATGATATCAGTGTTCAGGGATCCATTGACCGGTGAGAAGTAGGTGTCAGCAAAGGGTGTTTCATGGTGTGACCTAAGGAAGTTGTGTTTAAAGCGTTTAGCGGCTTTTTTGGTGAGTGCCGGTGGGTAGTTGATTTTATATGTGTGCTTGCCGATAGGATCCATGATGGGGCGGTGGTTTAGGTGTGTGTGGGAGACTGCAATATAATGGTATACATGTACAGGAAAACAAGTACGTAAAGTACGCTACACATTAACAATGTGGTACTAGTGATCAGTCAGCATCCCAGATATCAGAGTGTGTAGAGGCACAGATACATAAGTTACACGGTACTGGAGTGAATAGTGACAATTTCTACGTTGGTTTGTTTTATTGAGGAGTTTTTGGAAGCACTGTGTCTTCTTTGACTTGCTTCACAGTGTCTGACAGAAGCAGGATGGGGCTTGATGAGGGTGGGGAGGGTGGAGTGCAGCCAGACATTGTTACAGATCAGTGTCCTATTTATGTCGCTCACAGCACCGACTGTGTGTAGAGTTCAGTCGAGGTCCTCCCTGCCCCCTCAGATCTCACGTTGTCTATCTGTCCTTCTTTCCTGCCTTATCTGCTTGAACTGACAGCCTGCGCTTCTGTTTGCGCCCCACAGGTATTGCCTGTCCGGCCTGCCGGTCGGCTATCAGTACAAGAACATTTCCAACCCAGACGTAAACAACCTGCTCCTGGAGGAGCTCATCATCTGGACCAACTACGAGATCGAAGTTGCTGCTTTCAACAGCGCCGGCCTCGGCGTGTACAGCAGCAAAGTGACGGAGTGGACACTGCAAGGGGGTGAGTGGAGGGCACGGATCTACCTGATGAGAGATGAGGAAGGGAAAGAGCCTGCTGAAGGCGGCGCCTAACCTGCAGATTAAATGACTCCACACCTATTGTGTGGACAGCAGTGGCGGCTGGTGATCTTTGAAAGTGGTGAGGCATTATAGCTGCCTGTAGTTCAACCCATTTTTTTTAAACAAAATGTGCCTCACTCATACTCACTCGCTCTCACATTTACTCTCTTCCCCTTCACTCATTCTAACCCACTTACTCACTCTCATGCCCACTGACGGTTACATACTAGCATACTCACTAATTCACATTCTCACGTACACACACTCAGCCTTTCACTCCCACTGAATCTAGGCCCTAGTGCAACTGCACCAGCACCGAATGCACCATTGATAGCTACACTCTCTTCCACTCCCTCTCACAATCTCCAATCACTCCCTTTCTAACATACTCACACTCCTTTACTCACTCCTTCGTACTCACTTTCACTTATTAATAGACACTCGTAAACACACACACATACTTTCACTCAATCCCATTCACTTTAAATCACTCACAAACGCACTCACAAACACATACATACATGAAGAGAAACAACATTTGTTATGTACCTTGCTTCCTTTACAGCAGAGTAGGAATCCGGCGCTAGACATTGGAACCCACAAACCAAGAGTCCCAGTGAGGAGCCAGCCTGGGTAGCCAGGGATGGTTTGAAAAATGAAAGGCCCACCTCAGTCTCTCTTCCAGATTCTTGATGGGAATGGAAGCACAACCCTATAAGAACTGGGACCGAGCTGGGTATCCGGCCCCTGCGGCTCAGTGTGACTTCTCATTACTGTCAGGATGCACTGACGTGCACCCTGACAGCCACACTTTAGCATCTATGCTGTGCTGCTTCATGCATGTGCAGTCTGTCTGTGAAATAAAATGGATTGTGCCTGTGCGAGGGGACCATAGTTGAACTACGCACTGGCAAGAGAAAGCAAAGCTCCCACTACTAAAGTGTGAATGCACAGATAGAATATTAACATATGGAAGCATACATATTGTCAGAGAGAAGTAACCAAGCAAGATTGGTAATCAGAGACGAGCCCAGGTACCCCACGATTTCTCGCGGGGGAGGGGCTTATACATGACTCTTTTAAGGACATTTTTACAATACATAAATCTACATTTTTGGGGGATGCTTGAAAGTAACATTAGAAAATACATTTAGACAGAAAGGACATTCGCAGTCCGGCCTCCACGGTCAGGGGCTGAAAGAGTGGTAAAGCCAATGGCCACGCAGGGTCTCTGTGTAAAGAGCAGCCAAGAAATGGGCAGAAAGGGTGGACGCGTAAAAGGCAAATGTGTAGAATTAGAAACCAGCTAAGGCGATTGATTAGACCATTGACTGCCTGTACCCCAGCCCTATCTGGCTGCCTGTCAGTAAAAGCACCTTGTTGAAAATGCTCACGTCTCTTTTTTATTAAGGATTAGTCTTTGTGTTACAAAAGTAGCATTAGTGTGAAGGGGCGGTGGCAAAGAAGGGCTCTACATCCGTTGTCGCCAGGCAGTGTCTCACTTACACATTAGTCATTGTCAGGTTTTGTAACCAGCAGCAGCATGTTGCATGCTGGGAGTTGTAGGCATAGGCTCATAATTACCATGGGAAAAGCGAGCCTTAAAGTCCCAGGAGGCAAAGTATTATAGGCTCAAAAGTCAAGACTGACTGAAGATCCAACAAGTGATGATGAGAACACTCGACTGATCTGCTTCTACTGCCCCTGTCTGTTGCCCGTGGCCTTCTAGCCTCTGACAGCTGGGTCATTCCGCCCTAGAGGCAGCTCCTGATAATAATAGTGTTCATAATCATAAGAAGAACGTCCATGGAGCTTGTCTTCCACAAGCAGCTCAGATGCAGACTCTTTTCACATCTCATTAGGGCTTCCTTCCTTCATGAATCTCAGTGTGAACGCCTGCAAGGTCGACTCATCCCTTCCATCTTTCTGACGACGGTGCATTGAGTACCATTAATTTGGGTAATAGGCAGACTTGTATTTTCAGTGCTTTGAAACGACGCAAGTGTGAGGTGAAGCACACAAAAAAAAAACTATTTTAGGCTATTCCCCCGAGGGAGGGATATTTTGTCCCTTTCTATGTTTTTTTTCTCCCTCCAGTTTTAGCAGCAACAGGACCCCAATTTATATATATATATATATATATATACACATATACACGTTACACGTTAGCCGAAACGCGTCATCCTGTCTGACAAAATCTCGCACCTGGTTAAATAAAAGTCACTGCAGCTAGAAGTGAAGAAGTTATTCTGGAGTCCGTGTTTTTCTCCTTGGGGGTGGACCGAAGCACCGGAGTGGTAAGTGGATATATATATATATATATATATATATATATATATATATATATATATATATATATATATATATATATATATATATATATATACACAACGCTCAGCTTTAGAACTTGTTTTCCAAAGAACCGCACTCGTGGGGCCAAAGTTGTCGAAATCTTCATGGTGTGAGCACTGACAACTTTGGTCCCACGAGTGCGGTTCTTTGGAAAACAAGTTCTAAAGCTGAGCGTTGTGTTATTGCGGGCGCCCATTACCGCATACCGCACCCACCCGCGAGTGCCTCGATTCCCAGTGGGACAGGGAGCGTATATATATATATATATATATATATATATATATATTTTCCCATCTGGTTCTGCAGTTTCTCGGTGCAACCAGATCTTATGATCATCTGTTGGAAGGGTACTTAGTTTACTGATCTCACTATGAGGGAACCTCACTTGCGCTTGCTAGGAATTGAACTCGCTCCCTGCAGGTGAAAGCAGCTGTCTGGTCACTGAGCCTACTCACCAGATATATTGCCCTGGAATAAGTCATCATCCTGTGAAAAAAGCACATGACTTGTCATCTTGTAAATGTTATCTTTTCTCTCTATCTTTTTCTTTACAGTCCCAACTGTGGCGCCAGGGAATGTGCAGGCCGAAGCCATCAACTCCACCACAATACGTTTCACCTGGAACCCGCCCAGCCCTCAGTTCGTCAATGGCATTAACCAGGGATACAAGGTAAAGGCAGAAGCTAATGGTGCCCCTGCGTATTACAGAGAAACCGCCACCCTCATTGAAGGGGGACAGCTTCCATACCCAAAGATGACAGCACCAGCATATTAGTGGGGTCTTTCACCACCTTGGCAAATGTGTGGTCTTTACCTCTTGACATCGACATTCACATTCTAGAGGGGTCTTCTCTACTCAGATGTCTGCACCTACGTTCCAGAGAGTTACCCAGAGACTCTTGAATTCACATTCTAGAGAGGTCAGATCAACTCCAAAACCTGCATCTAGAGAGTTCATTTTTATCAAGAGGCACTTAAATTTGCGTTCTAGAAGGCTCTTCTCTACTCAGATGTCTGCACGTTTGTTCCAGAGCGTTATCTAGAGACACTTGCATTCACATTAAAAAGGGGTCTTCTCTACTCCATTAGCTGCATCTAGAGAGTTCTAGACCGTTCCTCTTACCCATAGACACTGGCATTCATATTCTAAAGAGGTCTTCTCTACTTAGATGTTTGCACGTACATTCCAGAGAGTTATCTAGAGACTCTTGCATTCACATTCTAGAGGGGTCTTATCTACTCCAATAACTCCATCTAGAGAGTTCTTCTTTAACCAGAGACACTTGCATTCACGTTCTAGAGGTGTCTTATCTACTCCGATAGCTCCATCTAGAGAGTTCTTTAACCAGAGACACTTGCATTTACGTTCTAGAGGTGTCTTATCTACTCCAATAGCTGCATGTAGACAGTTCCTCTTACCCAGAGACACTTGCATTCGTATTCTAAAGAGGTATTCTCTTCTCGGATGTTTGCACGTACGTTACTGAGAATTTATCTAGAGACTTCTGCATTTGCGTTCTAGAGACATCTTATCTACTCCAATGGCTGAATGTAGAGAGTTCTAGAGTGTTCCTCTTACCCATAGACACTGGCATTCACATTCTAGAGGGGTCTTTCTACTCAAATGTTTGCACGTACGTTCCAGAGAGTTATCTAGAGACTCTTGCATCCACATTCTAGAGGAGTCTTATCTGCTCTGATAGCTGCAGCTAGAGAGTTCCACTTTACCCAGAGGCACTTGCATTCACATTCTACAGGGGTCTTATCTACTTCAATAGCTCCCTCTCGAGAGTTCATATTTATCAAGAGGCACTTCCTCTCTCAATCTCTAATTTGGAACTACATTCTGCCTTTAGGAAATCTTTGAAGACCTGGCTTTTCTCTTGCTCCAGTCCTCATCTCCCTTAAACCTTGAGTTTTAGTAATCTGGGAACTTTGATATATTGACCCTGTCTGCAGCGCCTTGATGCCTTCGGGCTAAGTTCGCGCTTTAAAAGTTTTATATTCATTCATTAATTCATTCACTTGAATTCACGTTCCAGATGTGCCTTATCTACTCAGATAGCTGCAGCTAGAGAGTTCCTCTTTATCCAGAGACTCTTGCATTCACATTCTAGAAGGGTCTTTGCTATTCCGACAGCTGCACCTAGAGCGGTCTAGAGAGTTCATCTTTATCCATAGACATTTGCAGTCACTTTTCAAAGGGGTTCTCTCAAACAGGCGACAATTGCACCTAATTTTTTATTTTTTTTTTAATTTATTTTTGTTGTTGCATCAGGCGGATCATGGGTGCAGGAGACAAAAACCACTCGGGGGAGCGTCAACATTACAATTGCACCTAATTTTAATTGGATTCCCCCAGGCCCAGAGTCGATATGTCTCTGCCCATCAACTGCTGCTCCCACAACAGAGAGATCCTCTTTACCCTTTGGACCCACCACATTCCAGAGGGGCATCTGCACCGAGAGCCCCGTGTGTCCAGATTCCGGAGAGATTCTGTGTATCCACCGTCGGCCCTTGAAACTTCTTCCCACACATTTTATGGAGACATCTGCAGTCCACAACTCGTTTGATAATCTGAAATGTTGTAACGTTTTGTTTTTAGAAATCGTTCATTTTCGTCCAAGATCAAATCTGAATGTTTTACAACATGTCCTCAAGACATGTCCTTATCACGTGAGCGCGTTTCCTTATTGCACGTGTGTATTTCTATTCCCCTTCCTGTCTGCTGGTGACAACGTCACTCCTGACGACCCTTCAGTATTTCCCCAGAGCAACCGGACTGCCTTTTGGTAATGGGGACTTTGCAGCCACGCTGCTGCTGCGGAAGACTGGGAGGGTTGGAACCGAGTCAGTGACCCCTCTGGTAGAAGCTGACGTGACTACCTTCTTGCCAGCTGCATTTGATTCCAGCCTTTTGGCTGGGTTGTGGCCACGGCTGCGCGCGTGCCTGGACTTGTGACTCTGGCCGGGCACCTTGAGGGGTTGCAGGCTCTGTGTCGGCCTCCCGCCCTCTCCCCAGACCAGCCAGCCGGGCCTTGCTCCTGACTCCAGAATGCCTGCTCGGCTGCCTACTTAAAAATCCGAGCAGGTCCTGCCTGCTGACATCTGGCAGAGGCGGGCTGCTTAGAGAAGACAGTGAGCTTGGGGAGCAGCCAGGAGCGCAGAGGAGGCATTTAACATATCATTTGTGCAGAGAACAGGATTCATCGCTTATCCTTGCGGTATGTGGTGATCAGGGGCGCAACTAGGTCTTAATTTCGGGGGGGGGGGCTAACATGGCAGAGGAAGGGGCGTGGCTAATGTAAATTAATGGGGCGCAGCTAAAATGGCAGATAATCAGGATCGGTTAATGCTCAGGTCAAGCTGAGAAAAAAATGTGGTGAATTCTGCATTTGAAACTGGACAACAATTAAAGCACACATTTTTGTTAGTTTGATGCATTGCCCCCCAAAACCCATACTCACCCTGAATCTTAAAATTACCCCTGGCACACCAAAACACATACCCACGCTGAACCCTAAAATTAACCCCCTCACACCCTAAAACCCATACCCGCCCTGAAATCTATAATTACCCCTGGCACCCCAAAACCCATACCCATCCTATCCCTAAAATTATCCCTCCCTGGCACCCCAAAACCCATACCCACCCCACACCCTAAAATTACCCCCTGGCACCCCAAAACCCAATACCACCCTGAACCCTAAAATCACCCCCCTGGAGCCCCAAAACCCATACCCGCCCTGAACCTTAAATTACCCCTGGCACCCCAGAAACCATACCCATGCTGAACCATAAATTCCCCCTTGCCCCCCAAAATCCAAACCCACCCTGAACCTTAAAATTACCCCAGGCACCCCAAAACCCATACCCATGCTGAACCATAAATTCCCATCTGGCACCCCATAACCCATACCCACCATGAACCCTAAAATAGCCCCCTGACATCCCAAACCCACACCTGCCCTAAACCCTAAAATTACCCCTGGCACTCCAAAACACATACCCACGCTGAACCCTAAAATGTCCCCTGGCACCCCATACCCACCCTGAACCATAAATTCCCTGCTGGCACCCCATAACCCATACCCACCCTGAACCCTAAAATTGCCCCCTGACACCCCAAAACCCACACCTGCCCTGAACCCTAAAATTACCCCTGGCACACCAAAACACATACCCACGCTGAACCCTAAAATGTCCCCTGGCACCCCAAAACCCATACCTACCCTGAACCCTAAAATTGCCACCTGAAACCCCAAAACCCATACCCGCTCGGAACCCTAAAATTACCCCCTGGCACCCCAATCCGTAACCCACCTGTAACCCACCCTGAACCATAAAATTACTCACTGGCACCCTAAAACCCACACCCACCCTGAACTCTAAAATTACCCACTAGCACCCCAAAAAAAAATGAACACTACAAACTTACACTACATTTGCATATTTGGAGGGGACTGTCCTCTTTGACGTTTCTATGTATGTAAGTCAAGAACAACATTCACAGTAACCTAGATATGCAGGCAGTAGGTAATGCTGTGCTGAAAAATGCATTAAAGTTACTGGAACTTACACAAAAAACTGCTGCCTGCTCTTCTGATACTATACTGCGGAGTCTGGCTGATTAGCAGCACTGTGCCCTGCCATCCAGCCCCTCCCGAAGGTCTCACTGTGTAGATCAATGTGGGTCAAATGCACAGACAGCAGGGGGAAAGGGATGGCCAGTGCAGGCGAAGCTTTTCCTTTGTAAATTAATTCCTGCTGGCGTCATAGCCCAGGGTTTGCTGTCTGTGCACTTGTATGGAATACACATCTATACAAGTGCACAGACAGCACTCCCTGGGTTAAGATGCCAGCAGAAATTCCTTTACAAAGGAAAAGCATCACCTTAACTGGCCATGCCTTCCCCCTGCTGTGCACATCATCACATCCCATGCTCACAACCCATTAAGTGCTTAGGTGAAATCCCTGCCTTCAGGCAAGGATTTCACCTCTGCGCCCCTCTAAAGGAAAACAAGAGGTCAGGGCAGGGGGGTTCGTTCACTCGCTGAAACTGTTCAGTGGCTGTCTGGCTCGGGCTGCTGGGCCTCTCAGAAAGCATTAAAAAAATCACATTCTCGGATGCGCAGCCTTCTTGCACCATTTCAGTGCCCGGGCAGAGGAGGCGACGGGGGGGGCTGAAGCCCGGTGAGCCCAATGGGTGTTGCGCCCCTGGTGGTGATGTCAGTGTAGGGAGTCAGCTTTCCTGGTTCAACAGCCAACAGATTAGCCACCAAACCGCTTGTTCTTTGTCATGGGCTGTCCAAAGGTGTTACTTTGAAATATTACAGCTTTAATAGACCCATACTTAAATATATCAGTTAAAATGATTTGATTTGTGATTGCTGTCCTCAAATAGTTTGTACATAAAACAACAGACTATAGCAGAAGATGGTGTCTCTTTCCATTGAATGAGTGAAGCGACTCTAAATGACCTTGCTCCGCGAAACCTAAGTGACACTCAGGTGCTGAGCCCCTAGACAGCACTCTGGTGTGTAGGGGCTCAGGGAAATCACTACTACTGATCTCTATTTTGAGAGTCCGCAGACCACCTCTGAACTGGAGACATACAACGTAGCACAAAGTAACCACAGTCTTGGGCCAATGTAACACTGGCACAGCCACAGGTCCTTAGTAGTCCTTGGCGATGATCGCGGCCCCAGAGCGGACGCTGCTGCTACCATTGTTACTTGGTACAATAACTCAAACACCCCTGGAATAGAAAATCTTCTATGAGATTAAATTATTTAAATTTTTTATTTTTGGGGTTTGAGTTGTTGTTAAGACTCATCATTATCCTACAATGGTAAAACGGTGCATTGATATCCTGGTACCTCTCGAGTAGGGTTTGTGGGCGCTCACCCGGTTATTGGGCCCCTATCTCAAAATATACAGGTAGTAGCCGGGGTGTCACACTGGGCTCCCAGCACGTCATCATTAAGGTTAATGGCACTGGAGAAGAAAAGTAGCTCAAAATCTACTGGCCTTGATTGAGATGTTCTTCATCTAGAGGGTTATCACTATCCTGGTGTCTACTCTGGCTAGAGCTTGTGGTCTCCAGGGATAGATGGACTTTGAATTTAAATTAGGACCTTCCAAATCAGCATGTAAAGAAATGAGTGTATGGGCCCTCAGTAGCTGGGCTATGCCAGGTAGAGGTCGTAGGGGAGCCAATAAAATCCAGACATATTTTCACTACAATTTCTGAGGTCACCGATCCTGGCTCTATACTACTAGTGATACTTTTGCACAAGACATTTACTGAAAAAGGTGGGATGTAGTATCGGGATAGAGGGTCATCTGTGGGGTCTATGCCCATGAAGTGGAGTCATTACCGAGCACTGTTCTCCGGTACATGTAACCATCATGTTGGTTGGTTTGTCAGCATGATTGACGTGGCTCAGCAGTAGGGCCGGCTTTTAGCATGGGCGAGCTGGGTCCAGGGAGCCAATTTTCTGAGGGGCACATGGAGTTGAGTGCATTCAGGTTATGCCAACAGCAGCGCCCTTCTTATCTTGCTCCTGCCTTGTCCGTCCATGTTTGTTTCTCTCTGATTTGCCAGTTTAAAGTGGTTTTAGTCCTTCATTATCATACAGCATGTGATGTTTTTAACACGTTTAGCCGCCTTCATTACCCTCTCTTCGCCCTCTGACCCCTGCTGACACATATCAACAAAACCATTTTCTGCCTGAGGCGACTAAGCTATCGGTGATTTAGGTGGGCTGGGGGAGATCCAGGGATGTTTGTGTTCAGGGGCCAGTCACTGCTCATCCAAGTACTGACCAGCGAGCAGAAAAGGAACCCCCTGCTGCTTCAGTTAATGTACTACCATCAGCAAGGGCGCAACATGTCTTTCTGCTGATGCCCAGGACGCTGTCTTAGCAAAGGCCGGATCTGCCCGGCAGGTTCTGATTTGTTCAACTCAAGTTCTTTGGAAGGGCCGAAAGAGTAGCTCTTTGTCTGAGGGGTGATGTCCTCATTGCCTGAATGTGCTTCCAGTCAGCAGCGAAGCACATCAGCAGGCACTTCAGGCCAGCAGTCAGGCTAAACTGTTTCCGAGCATCATACCAACTGGTCTAGAAGGAACAGGGTACAGTTCCTATATCCAGAAAGCACTCTTTCATTATATGCAGGTTTTTCAGGCTACAGCTGTTAAACGTGTTGGATGCAGGGTCCAGGTAAAGTCTAGAAGAGCTGGACCACAGTGTAGCTCCCATTCAGCCAGGAGCCTTGTTCACAATTTAGTCAGCCAGGAACTCCTAGGGTTATTTTGCAAGCACAGTCTTAGGCAGACAGACAAATGTTGAGTTATAGAAAAATGTTTTCCAGCACAAAACCAGGCATCTTAAAACAGCTTCTTATTTGGCCTTCGTATTTATGGTAGTTATGGCAGGACGAGTACGACCCTTAGAGGGCCATATTGGCAGTTTATAAGGGGACCACCATATTTGACTCAACTATCAGTCAATCAAGGATCTCCACTATTCAAAATACTCTTCTTACTACCCTCTTCGAGAGTAAAAAGAATGGTGCTTTAATGAGAAAGCACATGATTTTATGCTTGATGGTTAGTAGGCCACATTTCTTAGTGCTCAGTGAAAGGTCAGTACCCCCAATCTGACTGAATTCCAGAAACATTGCAATCTACTCATAGCCAAGAATAGAAGATTACTCCCTCAAGATTGCAGGTGGGACAGCGTTGAGGCATCGCCCAGCCAGCCATAGACCTTTACTGGAAAACACCGACAAATGGCATCTAAGTGGGATTTGGAGTCAGGAACAACAAGTTGAAAAAATAAAGGGAATATTTTCAGAAAAAAGGAAAAAAGCATGTGGCCACTCCACCAAATGGCTCTAAATATTTAGTTTTGCAGTTAACTCTCTCTAGGTGGATAGTCAGTTGTGCTGGGTCATAGATTCCAGGCAATCTGCTTTAGACCAAAGTAACAAGGGTTCATTCAGTTTCAGATGGGATGAGGAATAGTGATTGTCACTTGATTCATAGACCTCTAGGCTCCACATTCCAAGACAACATACTCCCAGTGTCTGTCTTTCCTTCTATAATCTCTTGTGACCTTCTACTTCACCCTTGTAGGTCCAATAAAAGTAAGCTGAGTCTACAACACCCAACATGTATTACTCGATTAAATGAAATCCCAAGGCTCGAAACATACTCACATCTTTGACAGATTTGCATCTCTGGAGTAGTCTCTCCAGAAGATACCACTTCAAGAAAAGTGGTTGTAGTGTCCATGGCTACATCACACCTCATCCAAGATCTGCCCACAAATGCAATGTGGATGGGAACCCCTTCTAACCTGCCCATGGGCAACGGAAGGGTGGTAATTGGATTTGGCCAGCAGCATTTCTTGGGTTAGGGATAATCTTGTATGATTGAAAAATATGGCGGCTGGGAGACTGGGAAGGCACAGCCATACCTTTATGACGGTCATGTTTCTCTGCAGTAGGAGTCTCCATAAGGCTGCAGCCAAGAAGATGGCTTGAGCCCCGGAATTTAGCCACAGGCATTTTTGTCCAGTCTACAGAAGTAGAAGTTTGTTGGCTCTTGGTGGAATCGAGCCTCAAATCCATGTGCCCTGCCATAATCACAAAGATGTGCACCTTGGAATCAGATTGTACCAGCTTTGAAAGCGACAAACTCTGACCCCAGCAGATACATACAGTTCCTCTCTCTCCGGAACAGCTCTAAAATACATACATTGAAAAGGCATACCCAAAACGTTTTCAGATCCAGCTGCAATGCATACTATAGAGTCCACTCCCAGGACACACATAAAGCTGAGCTAAATTATTAACTTTAGGGAGAAGTCAAAAGCACCCATATTTCTTTAAGAACAGAGCCCATGTGAGGCTTGGGCTCTTTGCAAATCGGTTGACTTTGGTAGAAATCCACTGACTGGTCTAACCTAGAGCCATAATCAGGAATCTTGCTCACTTTGTTGCCAAAAAACTACTTTAAAGAGTAATGGGTGGAAAGAAGATAGGAAAAGAATGACTCCAAGATCACTTGGGGCCTCATTTTTTTGGGTTGAAGCCTGCCAGCTGTCTGGTTTGCTAAAGACTTCTTGGAGTCATTCTGAAAGCTTCCCTGGAAACACATTAAACCCATTGCTTACCATTGGCTTTGTATTTTGTAACTCACAGTTGCTTGTTTTCCATTTGCTGGCTTTATTTGTTTTAGGATGTCCAGCTTGAGTTAGTCCCTCTCATTTAGCATAGCCTGTTTACCATCGCTCCTTGTATTCTTCCACAATGGCTCCCTTTCTGTAAACAGACCTTTAAATTATGTTCTTGTCACATTTGCTGTGCATTTGAAAGACAGAAGTCAAATATCAGACTCTCTCTTCTGAGGGAGCCTGGTGTTTACTTTTCTTTCTTGGACTTCAAAGTGAGAGGATTTAGGTGACTATTGTGCTGCCTACTGGAGTTGTGAAAGGAAACTTTTTTTCTAGCACACAAAAAAATTTCAATGTCTGTAAAATAACTGCACAGATATTTCCTAATATATCAGAATTAGGAAAGCACAAATGAAGCATATTTGTTTGCATTTCTGAAGTATGGTGGAAGCAAATATTTTAATACGATCAGAACAAATCAGTTCACTAAGTGATGCCATTTCCAAACATTATCATTTGTGCACGGTATAGTTTTATCAGTAAAACTGTGTCAGTGCACATGTAATTCTCATTTCTATTCAAAGTGTGTTGTCTGTAATGGCAGTGCGCTACCATGCCATACATACTCCATACTACACCTTTCCACTCTGGCCACTCCATTCTACAGCCTTCCACTCCACTGTATGACACTTCACTGTATGCCATTCCACTCTATGATACTTTGCTCCACTCTATGCTATGCCACCCCACTGTACTCCACTCCATGGCACCCCACTCTACGATGCTCTACTCCACTCTACTCTACGACACTTCACTCTACAACACTTTACTCCACTCTGTGCCCCCCACTCTATGCCCCTCTACTCTGTGCCCCCCACTCTATGCCCCTCCACTCTGTGCCATTCCACTCTATGCCACTTGATTCTACTCATTCTACGACCCTCCTGTTTACAACACTCTACACCACTCTACAACTCTCCACGCTATGACAAACTACACAACTCCCTCTACACCACTCCATACCTCTTTACTCCACTCAACAACACTCTACTCTACTCTCTGGCACTCCACTCTACTCTATGACACTCCACTCTACTCTATGACACTCCACTCTACTTTATGACACTCCGCTCAAAGACATTCCTCGACACTCCATTCCACTCCACTGTATAACAAGCTACTCCACCCTATGACGCTCTACTCTGACACTCCTTTCCACTCAGTTCACTCCACACCACTTTACCCCACTCTGTACCAGTTTACTCCACTCCACACCACTCCCCTCTACAACACTTACTCCCCTCTACTCTACAACACTCTACTCCACTCTGACACTTTACTCTACTCTATGCCACTCCACTCTGACGCTCTACTTCATTTATTTATTTTATTTTATTTTTATTTTTGGAGTTTTCAATAGCGCTAGCCAGACCCGGAGGTATCAGAGCGCTTTACAACATTGATGTAAACAGATTATATTGTTATAAACAGATTGTTACAGCAGGAGTGCTCAGGTAAATAGTGAGTCCAAGGTCTAAGGAGGTTCGGTAATCCGCTTTGACGTAGTTTCTGGTCTTTTGTTCTGTGGTCGTGAGTTAAAGAGGATCCGTTTTTACTTAGTGAGGATTTGATTGAGGAAGAGCGTTTTGAGCTGGCTCTTGAAGGCTCTGTAGGAAGAGTTTGTCCTAATGTGTATGGGAATGGCATTCCAGATTTTGGGTGCATTTCCGGTGAAGGACATAAATAGAGTCTTTTGTTTGCAGGTTTTCGGAGGGATGAGAAGCAGAGAGTTAGTGCTTCTGAGGTTTCTTGTCTGTCCCGCTTTCTTGAGTTTGGCAGCTAGATAGGTGGGTTTGCCGGTATGTAGAGCTTTGTGTGTGAGGCAGGCGGTTCTGAAATTAGCTCGCATTTCTACTGGGAGCTACTTGAGTTCGGTTAGCGCGGGAGTGATGTGTTCATATTTCTTCACTCCTGACACCATTCTGGCTGCTGCATTTAGTGTTGTTCTAAGTGGAGCCAGGTGTAGTTTAGCCGTGCCTGTGAGGGTGGCGATCCCGTAGTCTAATCTGGATAGGACAAGGGACTGCGTGGCTTGTTTGAGGTCCGTTGGTGGGATGAAGGGTTTGATTTTACTTAGTAACTTTAGGATGAAGAAGGCACCTTTAGCTGTGCTCTTGATGTGTTTAATCATATCCAAGTTAGGGTCCAGAGTGATACCCAATGACTTCACTGAGTCTGCTGGGATGAGAGTGCAGTCTAGAGCATCAATAGCCTTTAACCATTCCGTGATCTGCGGGGTCTTTTCCTTGCTGGCTAGGAGAAGAATTTCTGTTTTGTTTTGATTTAGTTTCAGATGGTTGCGGGATAGCCACTCTTGTATCTCACTCTATGGCATTCCACTCCACATCCCTCTAGTCTACGACACTCTATGCCACTTCCCTCTATGACCTTCTACTCTGCTCCACTCTGACACTCTACACAACTCCCCTCTATGTCACTCAGTGACACTCCACTTAACTCTACATCATTCCATGACACTCCACTCTGCTCCACGACTTGACTTGACACCATGTCACTACCCTGTATGACACTCCACAATACTCTACTCCAGTCCACAACACTCTACTCTTCTCTACATCACTAACGTTTAGCCATGCTGTTAGCAGCCAGGCTGGTGTACAACATGTCTAACAACATTGGCAAAACCATTAGCTCTTGCATAGGCAAGACCTTTTGGATTTGCCAATGCTTGTTATGCAGCTGGGGTAAATGTATGACATTGTTTTGCATTCTGTCCATCAACTGTTGTTTTTGCATTTGTCAGCCCGAGTGGGATGGGTATGCTCAGACGTGAGTCCCATGCTCTCCACACCACTGGAGTCAAGCTATCCTAGCTGAAGACGGCTGGAATGCCAGAAACCGGTCCTAGGATGCTTGATTCCAGTCCAGGAAAGACATGGCTTGGCAGTTCGGGCTGGACTGTTCCCATGAGGCACAGGGTTAAGGCTGATTTGCATATGGCCATGTCTGAACTGGGGTGGTGTGGAGTGCAAAAATACGATGGATTTAGGCCCAGATCTCTGTACTCGGTGAATGTATGACATTGTTCTGCATTCTGTCCATCAACTGTTGTTTTTGCATTTGTTATGCAGCTGGCACAAGAGTTCCAATGCCAATTTAGTGTTGTTTGAAAGTTTAGTCCCTTCATGCACTGATTCCAGGTCCCTTATAGCTAACACCCTAATATTAGGGCTGCATACTCACCCTTAGGATGATACCGGCTGACCCTGTGTCATTAGAGTCACCTCCAGCCAGTCGTGGTCATCCTACACTATATGCTCTAGGTGTGGTATGGCCATCCTTTAATACAAAAGCAAACCTGCAAGTTCCACAGTGCTTAGGGCTGAAAAACTAGGGTTGGCGGCAAGTGATTCTGTTGCCATGGGACCGCTTGGCCTGTCTTGCATCCATGGCTGTTACTGCCCAGCCCAGGACCAGGGCTATGACAGATTGCCCTCCTGGGTCCCACTGGCCTGCAGAAGGACCAGGATGTAGAGCATAAGGCTGGGCCCGGGTGAATATTCCAGCCGAATGTGGCGGGTAGGTCTTCAGATCTCTCCTGCTGCTGCTAATGTGCTCATTTATACCCAGAATAGGTCAAACTTTGTCTGCAAGAGAAAGATCGACTGCGATTGAACGCTGGCTGCAAATGGTAAGCCTAACGGCGCTGTGATTAATTCCGATTTGCAATTAATCCACATTTTACATTAATGAAACGTGTTTCCTAATCTGCTCAAAAGGAAGTTTGGCCATCTAATTGCTCAGAAACAAGATAACTAGAGCATGCAGGATATTTAACATATGTATAGAGAGCCAATTAATATTTCTGACGAGCATTTCCAGTGCTGTAGTCTTCTCTAATGAGCTAGCGATAGGCTGGCTTCTTTTGCAGTAATTAAAAGGGAGATCACTAATTACAAGTAGAGGGCAGCTGCGTGCCGCCAGTGTAGGGTGGATATCTCAGCTTATCGCGTATCTGTACCTCGTGATGAGATCCCTCAGCGCCATGAGACGAGGAAGCGCTAGCATGCACGTGCTGTAAAGCCAGGCTCAGCTGCCGGGATGCTACAACAGTGGTACGGTGACAACTGATAGTGCTGGGGTAGAGTCAGTCACATACCAGGAAAGCCAGTGATTGCTACTGAGCCCACATTTGGAGTGTAAAGCTTAAAACAAGTTCCCAGCAGTATTAAGACATCCACAGAATGAATGGCTACAGCCCAGCTCCCATCTTGGTTTGAGTTTCTGTTATACTGCTGCTGCTCAACCTGAGTGTCTGTGTGAGAGAATGTTGGTGAATGGAATGTTGACATTACTTTATTACAACAGTTTCCTTTGGGTTTCACTCGCCGCTGGAGCTCACTTCAGCGAGTGACGTGTTACTAAAACGCCTTTGACTGCGGCAACAACTTGCAGCTGCATTTTTTCGACCTAGCAGATGTTTCATTCCCTAAGATGTGATCCTCACCTCTGCAGAAAAGCATTTTTTCGCACGCCAGCTTCTAGAGATAAATGCACGAACATGGTATAGGCAGCAGCTGGCTTTGATAGCGACAGTAATAAAAACAGTGCAAAGTGGAACAGCAGGGAGTGCAGCATGCTTTCTAATGGATTTCTTTTTAAAAGCGCATAAACTGGTTACAAAGAGCACTTTCCTCAGAAGTTTCCCAGTAAGCAGTTACATATTTTGCTAGAAGTAGTAAAGTAGACATTGATAGCAGGTAACGCCAGGCTGTTGGAGTCTGCTGCCACAAGAAACTCTATTTGGTGAAAACTACTGTCATCATTACAATGATAAAAAATGCATCTTTGTTCAGCAGTTTACAAGACACGTGCTTCTGTTCCTCCTGTGTTGTACACACAATCAACCAGAGTACCAGACTAAAAGTAAAATTTGCACTCTGTTTTACACGTAGCGAACTTAATGGGTTTCTCGAAAATAGATCTCTGCCCTAAGTGTTTGCACGTGCAGGTTCTACCTGGAAGAAATTGGGTGTACAAAAATATGCAGCAAAAGCAATGAGCAAAAATATTTGCAAAGACTTTTTGAAAACTATTCGACTTTGAATTGGGTGCAAAACAAATTATCCAAGCCAGTGTTTTAATTTGTAAAAAAGTAAGTGCCAGGGTCTTCGTCAGGAGGCCATTGCAGCTTGCATCACCCACTGCCTGTGACAGCGCTGCCAATGACAGTACCTGTGTGTAAGTCTGACAATTCAGACCATTTGAGGCCTTCCCCCAAAACTATAACAATAGCTTGGGCAACAGGGATTAGTTGTTTGTATTCTACATCGAATTAATAAATAACTGTTGTTCTGCTCGTCTCTAAATAAAACAAACAGTGCCACCATGTGGCAGCTGACATAAGTGCCAGTGTTGACAATTAAGTGCTGGTGCTGAGCACCGGAAACCACCAGTTTAAATTAAGCACAGACCCAAGTAGTATATTCTCAGGCTTTTGTGCCCTTTTTGATATGCATTTGTAATGAAGATGAGCTGCCTTACCCACTTTCTTCTGTACACCCACAAAACAGATGTTTCTGCTCAACACAAATATTTTTACTAGAAACATTAAGGCATAAAGACTTTTGGCATGTTCAATTTCCTATTTTTAGGTCTCTTTTAATGGCACAAATATCTCCCTGACCCATTATTATGAACTCCTTAAAATACAATGGGCATTGTCTCCAGCCCAGAGGAGTAAGCTCTCTTGCCTCATGCTATTGGCTGTTTAGGGATATCATTGATGCCTCTATGAAGAGCTTGCATTGCTAAGGGACTATTTCCCATCTTAAAAGTATACGGAAATATGACATTTTATATTGTTTAACTATTAGATACATTGTGTACAAAAAACAATCTTTTTTTATTATTTTCACTGCAGCAGTCTCTCTTATGTTTTAAGAAAACAAGATGATAAATGTTTGGTATCAGGTAATCTGTGAAGTTTTTAAGGAAAGGTAATTTTCTTAACGAACAACAGGAACTCTACCACTCAGGGGTGGAATGGTTTATCACTGGGTCTGCTCTTCACCTATGTAAAGAGTAGTTGATTGTGAGTGGGCTCAACTCAAAGATGAGTGAGTTATTTTGGTGGGGTTTGGTTAATGCATATGAGGGAGCCTAGTAAGGGGATTTGTGATGCTATAACACACACGCTGTCCTGAACTCTGGTACTAAGGGAGAGCGGGATCAAACAGAAAAAAACTTGGTGAATTCAAACTACCTCATGGTGGGCCTAAAAATATTTTCAATCTAGGCATCTGAATGTAGATTAAGACAACAGGGAATTAACTCTGCTCTAAGAGGTGTTCCCCATATTTCAGCCTTATATTACAAGCCCAGTTAAGCAGTTTCTTCAAGACATTGGTCTAATACGAAAATTGCACTAGACAGCTAAGGTGAGGTACAAGTCGAAGAATGTATCTGTGTAGTCAAAGTATGAACTGCCGTGTGAGAAAAGGAAATACCAACATTAATGAGCGTACCGGTCCAGATACTCTCTGCTATATGTTGGATAGGCACATTTGTTGCATAGAGTTCCTATGGCTCAGGACTCCGAAAGCAAGTCAGGTCCATTGACAATGCCAATGCTTGTTCTCCCTTTAACCTGTGATTCTGAGCCATTCATTTTATAAGTTTAGCAGAAGAGACTCGTAGAACCTACAGTTCTTCAGCCCAGTGATTCTTGCACATGCATTTCCAAGTTATGGGTGTAAGGCCCTCTTGCTCACCAATAGTTAATGCTTCTTACAGAGGGGGGCGTGGCTTGGACGCCGAGGAAGATGGCGGTCTGAAGCGTCTCTCCTCCCGCCACGAGCGTTCTTACCTATATTTGGAACACCTTCCAATGCCTGCAGCGGGGACGTGACCGAAGATTTGTGCATCGGATCACTCCCTGAGCATGCTGACCTGATTCCCGTGTCCGGGGCTGCAGCGGATCAAAGGCTGCATCGACGGAGGCTTCGGGCGCTAATGGCGGCAGCGTGGCTCTAAAGCGGACGGCGGAGCGCGAAGTGAGCCTTCAGAGGATCACAGAAGAAAACTCGGCAGCGCAAGGAAAGCGGCAGGAGGTGAGCGCGTTTGCAGTCATTAGCGCTCGGGGGCAGCTGACTTACGCCGATCAAATGGGAACAGTGGGGCCGGCCATGCAGAGACTTCACTGACCTTTACCAAGATGGCGGCCGCCACTCGGTAATTCATGAACACCGAAGCAAGGTCTCTTCAAACCTTAGCATTGACTAAATGACCACTTTTGACGCCAAAACGCCAAAACAAACACTGCTGACAACAAATTAGACATGTGGGGAAGGATTTAGGCGCACTTCCAGAAATTCAGAAAGAGAGGATAATTGCTGCTCTGCGTGCCTGCAAAACACTCTCCAGTGGCTCAGATGCACGTGTTGTTCACACTGGCTGATGCTTCTGCTTCTGCGTGTGGAAACCCAAGTCTGCGGACAATGAATACATGACTACATGAATTGCTCGACATCAACTCACAGGGGGCTCCCTAATGTCCCAGTCTCAGCTAACACCATGTGCAATGATAAATGAATGAATGGGTCGCTCTACTCCTCAGCTGCCTGCTGCGTAATGCTATTAATGTCAGTGATCTAGGTGCTGGCTGACTAAGCCCCTACCCAGGCTGGTGCTGTCTGCTTTGCGCTACGTGAGTACCGGAAAGAGAGCTCTTAAGTTGCCGCCTAGGCATCTGTGCATCCCAGAGAAGGTTACAATGGATACCAAAGATCAAGGAACCCTTAAGAGGCTTAAATCGGACCACTCGAACCCGGGGTCACCAAACAAGCCAAAGAAAGTCACTCCGGATGCACTGGATATGATACTAAATAGGTTAGACGAGGTGAAAGACTTAGCCAAGGTTACTAAGGAGGAAGTGGTGGCAATCCGTCAAGATATCCGAGACACCAACGCACGTCTAACAGAGACAGAATCCCGGATCAGTCGCCTGGAGGACATAGAGGTTAAAACCTCAACGGCCTTGAAACACCTCCACATCTCCTCTGACCAGACAACCAGACGACTAGCCGAGTTGGAGGACAGGAACAGGAGAGGGAACCTACGCATCTTTGGAATTCCGGAAGGATCAGAAGATTCGGATGGCTCATGCATCAAGTTCTTGGAATCCTGGTTCACTAAAGCCACAAACATGACTTTCGCAAATCCTCTGGAATTTGATAGGGCGCATAGAGTCCCAGGAAGGATCACTAAAACACAGAGAGGACCAAGACCCATCGTATGTAAGCCCTTACGCTACCAACATGTGGAGCAAATCCTAGCCTTCGTGAGAAAACACAATCATATTCTATGGAAGGACACCAAATTCTACATCTCCCAAGACTACAGTAAGGAGACCGTCGAAACAAGGAAGGCTTTCCTCGCCCTTCGTCCGCATCTGTCGGTGAAGGGATACCAATTTGGCTTTGCGGGCCCAGCGAAATATCGGGTGACAATACGTGGATCGGCTCACTACTTTACGGATCCAATGAAGCTTAAACGCATGCTTGAGGATGCGGAAGAACGAGACATGGAGCGCGACATGGAGCGTGACATGGAAACTAATAACCCGGATGGTCTATCGGCCTCGGCTTCTGCTTCAGGATACAAGTGACCACGCTAGGTCTTATCATAAAGTTTTCTGTGCTCTGTTGTTATTGAAAGCCTGATGGGCCTCTAGGTTGCTGGGTTCCTACCGGATGGGCCCCAAGTCTGCGGATGTACTGGAAGTTTCTTTACTTTTCCTCTCTGGTTCAGGCTGGAGTGGCCCAGCTGTTTTGATCGGATCCTCTTGTTTAAAGTTGGCTCGCCTGGTTGGCTCCAATGAGACGATGGCCGGTAATGTATACATTGTAAAGTGCTGTCTAACTCCAGACTTTGATACACTGTCAGGCTACCCGGAGTAGACCGGATTCATTCTGTCAAAACTGTGTCTATTTGACTATTGATTACTGATGTCCTACTGTTCTCTGTTCAGGTTCTTCGCCACTGAGGCGATGTCTTAAATTCTACTAGCCACTAGCCACTTGGTGCCTTGATGTGAGATATGACGCCATAATATCTTCTAATAGGTCATGTTGATATCTTCTCAAATTTCTGCTCGATAATCATAGTTCAGTGTGCACTCAGAAATTATTCTGCCTTACCAGGAAGATATAATGAGTGGGTGTGCTGTTGAACACATGTCGATTTTGCTGCATTACTTCAACGTTCCACTGCTTGCATAGCCTTTTATATGCATTTTCCGTTATGTATTGCTGTTCCAATGTCTTTAAATGACTAAGTTTAGGCGGGAGGGCTGCTGCAGTTTTCCTCACGTCGCCATGCTTCTGTATTACAATTGGGGTGGGTGGGGTGGGGGGTTGCGTGGGGTTGGGAGGGGTGGGTGCTGTGTTCTGTGTTTTGTATTATTTCTCCTTATTTCTCCTGCATTCTCCTTCTCTCTTTTTCCTCTCCTTCCCGTATCATCTCTTTCCTCTCTTACCTGTCTCTTTGCTCTTGATTGGACAAGTTGTATCATGCATATGATGTGTTTATATATCCATATTCAGACTAAGCGTGCTATATCATCAGGTATCCAGTTATCTGGTGGTGGTTTCAGACTGTATCTCATCTTGAGTGGCAAATGTCACATAGAACGCTGTCCACTCCACTTGGTACAACCTCTCTTGATCGACTGAAAGTTTTATCCATGAATGTTAAGGGTCTGAATCAGCCCGTTAAAAAACAAAAGATATTAGATTATTTACGGAGACAAAAGGGGGACATTGTTTTGCTACAAGAAACCAAATTGGATGCTAAACAATTCTATACTCTGCGCAACAAGTTTTATACAGAGGTTGTAGGATCAGGTGCACTCGGTAAAAAGAATGGGGTTCTGGTATTATTGTCAAAGAAGTCCAAGGTAGAGCTCCTATCCTCCTCATCAGATGAAAAAGGTCGCTGGGTTACGGTGAAACTCACTAAGGATAACACGGAATTCTTTGTCACTAATGTCTACGCACCTAACACTAATGATTTAGAATTCTGGCAGGATTTAGTCAAACAGATTGCGACGGTTCCTGACACGGCGATACACATAATTGGGGGGGACTTTAATCTTCCGTTTGACCCGGCCTTAGATAGGGACTCTAAGTGTACATTCAAGCCAAACAAATCACATAATGCCTTCATCAAACTATGCCAACAATTCCACTTAATTGATGCGTGGAGGATACAAAACCCCACTGATAGAGACTACACATTCTACTCTTCCCCTCACGACTCGTTATCCCGTATTGACTACATTTTCATTACACAAAATGGCATAGCAAGGATAGAGGATACTTCAATTGAGCCAAGGGTACTGTCGGACCACTCATGTATATCTCTATCCATCAGTAACATTAAACCATCCCCTAAACAAACGGCCTGGAGACTTAACGAAGAAATCCTACACAAAGAACAGAATAGGACTAAAATCTTGGAGGCTATTAGATCTTATCTGGAGACTAATGTGAGGGGGGACACCTCAGAACTAGTGCGATGGGAAGCCCTAAAAAGCACAATAAGGGGAGTGTGCATCAAAATCCGTTCAGCAATGAACAGGGATTGTAATGCGAAGTTAGAAGGGTTGGAAGCTGAGATAGCTACTTTAGAGAACAAACACCAAATGACAAGGGACCAGGAAACGTTCAATATCATGACCCATAGAAAATACGAATATAACAAGCTAGTGAGCGAAAGGGCGGGTGTGTGGCTGGATAGGAAGCGAAGGTTTAAGCTATGTGAATCTAACAAAGCCGGTAAGAGCCTTGCAGCATACTTATAATTTAAAGTACAAAGGAATGCTATTAATGTTATCAGGGACTCGGCGGAGTTGCTCATTCGGACCCTCAAAAGATATCCGAGGTCTTTAAAGACTTTTATGAGGACCTATACGCTAAAAACGAGTTGGTGATGGGGGACAAAATTCAAGAATATCTACAAGAATGTGCTCTACCAAAGTTAAAGCCTGAGGAACAACTCAGTTTGAATGGGCCGATCCTGGCTAATGAGGTAGAAAAAGCGATCAAGGGGTTAAAATGTGGGAAAGCACCAGGTCCGGACGGCTTCACGGCCAAATTTTATAAAAGTTTTGCATCGGACTTGGTTGATCCCCTTCTACACCTCTTTCACGAATTTACGGAGTCAGGGGAGGTCAAAGGCACGTTGGCAGAGGCAACTATTGCAGTCCTGCCAAAGGACGGCAAAGACCCATCACTTCCAAAGAACTACAGGCCGATTTCCCTGATTAACCTTGATTGTAAATTACTAGCCATGATCCTGTCAGCCCGTCTGCAAAAAGTCCTCCCCACCCTAGTACATCCGTCTCAAGCGGGTTTCTTAAAACATAGACTATCTAGTGATAACACCAGAGTACTGGCCCATGCTCTAGAAAAAGCGAAGCTTTTGACGTCCCCCACGGTGGCAGTCACACTGGATGCAGAAAAAGCCTTCGACAAGGTAGATTGGTCCTACCTTGAGGCAGTTTTACGCAACTTCAACCTAGGAGAGACGTTTACTAAACTCGTAATGGCTTTGTATGCCGGCCCAACTGCTAAGGTCAGAGCGGGCGGCTCCTTCTCTTCCTCTTTCTGCCTAAAACAAGGGACGAGACAAGGCTGCCCACTATCACCTTCTCTGTTCTTATTGGCAATAGAACCCTTTCTGTGGCATATCAGACACAATGAAGCCATTGCTGGGGTTCCATTTGGTAATTGCACTGTAAAATTGACTGCATACGCCGACGATGTCCTGATCTTGTCGGAAAAAGCTGACGAGGCTATCCCGGCCTTGATGGACACAATTGAGGGGTTCTCTAGAGTCTCAGGATATAAATTAAACAAGGATAAAACAGAGGTTAAGTTACTAAACAACATCGGGGATAAAGGACTACTGGGAACATCTGGCCTTACCTGGCAACCGAAAGCTTTTAAATATTTGGGCCTAGACTTTGAGAAGGACTTGATTACGACTCTAAAATTAAATGAAGACTCAACATTAAAAAAGATATCCACTTTACTAGACAGTTGGTCACCTAAATTCTTGTCCTGGTGGGGCAGGGCTGAGACTCTAAAAATGATGTGCACGCCTCTAGTTAACTACCTGGCTAGCATGCTACCCATGACTTTCTCAGACGAATTTATTAAGAAGGTGGACAAGCTGTTCGGAGAGTTCCTATGGCGAGGGAAAAAAGCCAGGATATCACTTAAAAAGCTGCAGCTAGCAAAAGATAAGGGCGGCCTGGGCCTGCCCTCGTTTAGGAACTACCAAACGGCTTTCCTCTGTAAGCAAGGGGCCCTTTGGTTGGTTGAGGATACATCCTACACTCCAGTATGGCTAACTATTGAACGGTCGTTAATAGCAGATGCACCCCTCTCGTCTCTCCTCACCATGGATCTGGCCCATATACCTCACTCCAAATACATCCTTCTAAATACCAGAAGAGCACTTCTCCGACTTGACCAGTATCATAAGACTGCTCTGGTGATTAAGAGATCCACCCTACTCTCATTATGGCATAACCCTAAGATCAGGATAGAAGGGAAAACCCTTTACTGGGAAGTGTGGGCCGGAAAAGGTATACACATAGTGAATGACCTCTATGATAATGGCAGACCCCTGCCCTTCTCGACATTGCAAGAAAAGTTTAGCTTACCACCCATAGAATTTTACCAGTTCCTAAAACTGAAGGCCGCTATCTCCAAATGCCCCCTCAACACAGACTTACCCTGGCTTGTGTCCCGGCTACGAATACTATACCATGCTGACCATTTTGTATCAAGAATATATAAATTGCTCCTCCCCCTACCCAAGACGCCACATAGGCTGACCGAAATTAAGTGGGAAGCGGAACCTAATTCCACAGGCATTGCATTAGACTGGGAGGTGATACACAACACCGCACTGACAAACAAGATATCCCCGATCCTATGTCAGACGAAATATATGCTGTTAAATAGAGTGTTCTGGACCCCCCAGAGACTGTTTAAATGTAAATTGAGGGATACTCCTACCTGTTGGAACTGCCATGAAGCTCCTGGTGACTTGGCACACATGTTTTTTCATTGTTCCCTATTACGAACATTTTGGAATAAAATATTTACATACATTCAACAAGTGCTTGGAATCACGCCTGTCCAAGATTTCATATATGTCATTTTAGGTCCCCTGGAAACACAATTGCCGGACATTCATGACAGGCAACTGCTTGATATTATGCTGACATTGGCGTGCAAGGTCATTCTTTACAAATGGAAAAATTTTGACGAAATCAACTTCAAAATGTGGCTGGAATGGCTCTCATTTTTAAGAGGGGCAGATAATCCTGCACTGCAGTCAGCCACTTGGAAGCCCTCGAACAAAAAACTCTGGACATCCCTGGATGCGTCATCCTCCCACTTTGAACCACCATGATATGCAGCTCAACAATTGACTTTTCCAAACAGTATCTAGGTGGAATTTGAGGTGTTTGCTTGTAGTTTTGTATACTTACTGCATATTCTCTGCTACGCACACAGTGTACCGAGTCTGGGTAAACCAACTACTATTGCCCTATGGATACACCTGTCCTCTCTCTTCTCACCTCTCTCTTCTCTTCTTCTCTATCTTTTCCCTTCTCTAGCTCTCTCTCTCTCTCTTCCTTTTCTTATCTTCTTCCCTTGATTTGCTTTTTGATTATTGTAAGTGTCATGATACCAAGAATTTGTTCATTTGTACCTTTAAAGATTTATTGTATTGTCTTTATTTTTATCCTTATTCTTCAATAAAAAAGATTTGAAATGAAAAAAAAATGCTTCTTACAGAGGTTTGGAAATGTTAGCAGCAATACATATATATTTCTATAGTATTATTCCGACTTTAAAATGTAATTAGTAGAAACACACAAGTAGAGTCGAGGGGAAAATAAAGCTTATTTATTCTCTTTTGGTTGTTCCAATCGTTGTCTTGTGGAAAAGCTTTTCCTCCGATCAGGGAACCACACGTGTACCCAAAGCACATTGCTTACAGACCACAGAGACGACATTCGGACGATGCCCAAGACCAATGAAAACACATTTGGATTACTGGGCTTCCATGCCCTATGTCCATTTATTCAAAGACCTCAATACTCAATTTTAGGACCAAATAACAACGGTACTAATCTGAGTCTCTCTTCGATTATTGCCTTGAAAAAGACCCCTGATGGCATACCACCAAGAGCTGAAACGTGTTGGTTGTACACCAATAGACAATGACTGGAACAAGTGAAAGAGAATAAAGAAGCTTTAGTCTCTCTTATTATAGTCATGTTTCTTTACCAATTACATTTCGAAGTCTGAATAATATTATAGGAATATATATGTATTAATGCCGGTATCGATGTTCTCACACTTCTGTTGAAACTATGAGATAACCAGCTTAGGCCCCTACCCATTTCCCCTTCTTCCCTTTCTGGTGGACAAATCCCACAAGGTAAAACAATTATAAGCCACAAACACTTTCAACAGCGGAGCTTAGTTTCCTGGCCTCATTTTAAGCTTTTCCAAGTTGATAAATCATGAAGAAAGCAGGTTAGATACCTTTATTCCTGTTTTTTCAAATTTGTGTGGGCATGAAGGCGGGGGGAACGAAGAGCAGAGCATCTTCACTCGTCGTCACCCTGGGACACAAACAATACGGATTTTAGAATCTGGCTAACGAGTGTGCTCGGGCAAAACAGAGGAAAATAATTGCCAGTGAGAGCTTTGAAATACCCACGCGCAGACCCGTGGCCTGTTAGGTTTATTCATAAAAGGCGGGCTCGAACCTCGCGCCTCTCACAAGTCCCTGGGAGTCTTCGCTGTTTAGTTGCCTCGCGCCAAGAGATGAAAGTGCTCGTGAGCTGCCCGCGTGCGTTGCCGAACCTGTTCAGAGGGAAGCGCGCCGAGGATTGTGTTTTTGCGGATAATGAGGCCTGGGTCCCTGATCCTTTCTTTCTGTTCCACAAGATAACAATCCTGCGCCGCTTCTCCAAACCCGGCGCCTTTCAAAGGTGTCGTTTTCAGTGTGTGCGGGGGGGGGGGGGGGGGGGAAGCTTTACGCACCTG
Organism: Lissotriton vulgaris; assembly: GCF_964263255.1. NCBI lineage: Eukaryota > Metazoa > Chordata > Amphibia > Caudata > Salamandridae > Lissotriton > Lissotriton vulgaris. Next base: position 757,767,080 of record NC_141695.1, on the reverse strand, counting down.
TGATTGTTTCGACGAAAAATGACTTTGTTGAAGAAAAAAACACGTTCCAAAATTATATCTGTTTTTTGGGTGCAACAGGGTTGAACGGGGAATCGTGTCGTGTGGCGGCACCGAGCTCGCTGATGCCTCCTCCTTATTTATGGATTTTTTTATTTAAAACTCTGACTCCCAAAAACGGGAACATTTTCGGATCTCTTTTCGTCCTACTCGCCTCCAAAAAGGAGCTCTTTAGATGGCATGCACATAAATCCCGAGGACCACCAGAGGCTGAGCAAAGATGCCACGGGTCTTAATGCAAGCAAGGCAGACGAGCCCAGTCACTAGGTAATGTAAACAAACAAATACACATTGGATGCAGTGAGTCCTCTTCCCCTGGGTCTCTGTGTCACTGCGCCTGCTGCATTGGTGACAGCTGTGCTTCTTACCAACCGTGATTGATTGTAAATCCTAGAGTTTTTTTTAATAACCTGCAAATTGTGGTAGGTTGGAGGGTATGAGCAGTGAAGGAGTAGACAGGAGGGACGGAGTCAGTGACAGTCAACCATATACCATTGCATATTTGTTATTTTTACAAGTTCCTTCCGAAAATGAATGACAAAGGGGATGCATGCTACAGTAAAGCTCTTCTAGCTTCCTTTATTGGCTACCTCGAGGCCCTAGTTTACAAGCTCTGCTACATTCAGCCCCTTCTCTTAACATAAATGTCCACGCATAGTCCTGGTTCAGTCATGAAAGAGTAAGACATGTCAGCAGGAGCAGCTGTGTGACACAAAATGATGGAACCCCCTGCAGAATGAGTTCAGGGCAGGGCTTAATCTGAGTCGGATGTTGCTTGTGGAGGCCACCAGGACTCATTTTATGGGATCAGCACTTTTTTTTCTTGCATTAGACCTTTCAGAGAGCAAGAACGCTGAAAAATACAGAGGAAAGACGAAGGAAGAGAAAGACAGAAAAAACTTCACAAAGGAGAAAGTGGCAACCCCCAGGCGGAGGATAAAGCTGGCCAGGGAGAGCCATGAATGATTTAAGACTGCTCAGCCTTGGTATTCGGTGCACCATCATTTAATTTCACTAGCAGCGGGATTCTAAGCAGAGTTTTGGTCACCAGCACTCATTCTTTTACAAACTAAGCACTGCCTGAGGGTCCCTCAGTCTCCCATATCTCAGAAATGAAAGACCTTGAGCTGCATCAGGCCTCATGAAGTGCAGGGGGCCCTGTGACCCGCAGGGGCCTTCATTAGGACGTTGAGCAGCAGCATATCTAATCTTGAGGTGGTGTTGGCAGAATAGTACTGTGTACATAGGGTCTGGTTGGAACCAGGGGACCAAAGCTAGATTGGGGCAAGAAAGAAACATGTAGTCGAGTCAGTACTGGACATCAAATCGAACATTTTTACAATACACATTGTTACACGCCATATGCTTACAACTTGAGCTACAAAGAAATACAGCGAATTGCTCACTGGCTTCAGTCATATGCTGAAGCTGGGATTAGAACTTGAAATGTGTATTCCAAGGTTAAAACACATACAATTGGAAAATGGCTTTTCGGGAAGAAAATGTGGGTAAAATGCTCACACACTTAACAACATATAGGCCTGAAACCAACCCTATCTTCCTAAAACGGAGAGTTAGAAAGTATGCACATTTCCTATCCTCCTCTTTAAAATTATAAACATATAAGGAAGGATTTCTTGTACTTTTATTTTCGTCTCCAACTCTTCTTACAAAAAAAAACCTTGCAACTACGAAATATACTTGGACTTTTGCCATTGTTCCTACTCCCCACCCCGCACAGAAAATATATTTTCTTTCATCAACTAATATTCAGCTTATACCACTATGATGCATCTAATCACAAGAACATGGAGACTGGTACCTTAGTGTCCAGGCTCCCAAACTCTGGAATGTCTTGCACTCGAGCCTAAGAGCTGAGTCTAACCACTGCCTGTTCAGAAAAGTCTTTAAGTATGTTTTACTGGCTCTTTGGCATAGACACAAGATGTATCTAAGCCAATAGAGCCTATAGGACCTAAGAGGTCTCTTCCCCTTTAGTTGGCTCTGCCTCCTCTCTGGGTGCTGCTGCAGACTCCCTTTCTGCACTCTGTATTAGTGATAAGAGGAGATTCCCGATGCTTTACAAACCCCTTAAATGAAGAAATAAATATGTCTGTGAACTTCCAAGTGGCGAATCAAAAGCTAATGAAGGGAAATGTTCTCCTCTTAGGGCAAAAAGGTAAGAAGGAGTTTTAAAATGTTAAATGTTGCTCACTTCTAGCTCTTATGAGCCACCGCTAGGTCTTTATGCATTTTAATCAGTTCCTTTGTTCCTTTCTGCCCTGTGGTGTGCGGGTGGAAAAAGAGGGGTTTATCAGAATGAAAATTTCGAAGCTTTTCGTAGACTTGATTCAAGGAGTAATTCAAACACAGACACTGCCACACTCCACAGTGTGTCGCTAGGCTCCTACCGCAAAGTCCTGGTGTCAACACACCACACCTAGACAGAGTCAGGACAGCCCCCATCCTGAAGCGGGGCACCAGTGTCGGAAATAGCTACTGGCACTAGAATCCAGTGTATTCCTACACAATGCCTGCACTTTGTAACTGGGATAAGAGGAATTCCCATGACCCTCAGAAACAATAGTTCAATCACGGTCTCCCATAGATCAAACTAACGCATTATTTGGCACTGTTGTCTGGTATCATTTGAATTAAAACTAACGGGAAAACCCTAGAGTAAACATGGCCTCCCTGTGACATGCAGATTTCTAGTCAAACACACTTGCTGTCTAAGCATACAGATTGCAAACATATTTGAGTTGTTTCCTTTCGTTGTGGTTTCCAACACCATTTGTGTTGTCAAGAGTTCGCCACAAACCTACAGAAGAAGCAAATGTTCCTGGTCCCATCGGCCCCAGTAGTTCCCTCTCCTTCTGGTTGGTTCCTGAATTCAGATTTACTTGACACACTTTGGGTTGCTCTATGTTACCGTGCATCTGGTGCTATGAAACCAGACCCAAAAGGAGTCCGTAGAAACTGAAAGTGAAATAAGGTTCTAACCGCAACCTATGATTCTCAGTCTACAACACGTGGAAGTCTTTGTGGTCGATTATCATTCGTAACAGCCTACTGGAGCCCCCAGAATACAAGCTTCTTGCGGATACATCGAGCATCAATAACCCCGGGGATGAACATAACCGAATTGTAACCGAGCAAGCCCGTTTTTTGTTACTGGCCCCTGTAGTCCAACCCTAACCATTGTTCATTATTCAGAAGAGTCTCAGGAGAATCTATGGACCCTTGTGAAAACTGTCCACTAAATTGTTGTGAAAAGGCCATGCACCCTGTGCAATTCTCTGGTGCCTCCCAGCTGAGGATTGAGCTGCTCTCTATTGCTCAGTATTCGGAGTGGAAGGAGCCTACCATCCTAGCTGTTTTGACCCAAGAAGACGCCTTCTCCATTGGGCTAGCCTTTGTTGGCATCTTTGACAACAACTCATTAGTAACTTCAACCGAATAACATTATCGCTTTTTATGCTAACTTCTCAAGCATAAGTGTTAGGCCCTAGGTTTTGTAGTGAGCTTTGAACCCCTCTGTGTTCCCTACTGTCTAAGTGCAGGCATATTCCTTTAGAAAGAAATACCTCTTCTCGATATTCATTTTAATTGCTTATCCTAACAATCGTGTTATAGTGTATCAAGGAAAATCCTCTAACCGTTTCCTCGAGTAGGCCTTGGTTGCAAAACAACTACTAGCAACGCAAAGCCAAGGAAAACAGAGGAGGCTTGGCTGTGATCAGGATGCTATCACTCCTTGCACCTTGTGAGGCATATCATCCCAATTGTTCTCCCATGGAACTCCAGGCAATAGTGAAACCCACCTGCAGCTCTAGATACAGCTACACCGACTCCCTCCACTCTGCCCGGCCAAGACCATACATCTGCCTTCTCCAAGTGAGCCTAGAACATGGCAGCAGGAGTGCAGCTGGAATGAGGCCTTGAGATCCCATCTCCAAGGTGTGTGGAGTCAATGTGCCACCACATCTCAACCCCCAGTGGAGACACCTCCCACACCACTCTACTGACTATAACTTTCATGCTCCACGCCTCACACCTACTTTGTGCGTAAAAAGTATAACTGAAGAAGGGTCATGGGGAATAGGGGCGCTATTTGAAAAAACATCAGGGCCCGTTAATTAAAAGGTGTGAAGCCATCATCTATGTTTAAAAAAAGCAGTTCCTAAATGCAGTGGAAAAGGAGGCGGCCTGCCCAAAGGCAGGTGGGGGGGTGCAAGGCCATTATCTTCTTCATTGCAGGGTCACAGCTCACCTCCTGGGGTCCCTGAGATGGGGCCAGTGGAGGGGCAAGGCAACAATATGCTGCTGGAAGGTTACTGACATTCCATAATTCCATATGTGGCAGTGGACTCACTGCTGCGTTTTGCCTTAAAATGCATCTCCCTCACCCTGAACTGCCTGAGCCGATCCTGCCAACATTCAACACTATAGCATGCAGGTTACTTATGCCTTTATGTGCAGGTTTATTACAACCGTGTGTTGGCTACATAATGCTGTCCCCACCCAGACTCACAGGATGCTCGACATTAAAGAAACATGCATCCAGTGGTGGGACTGGAAACAACTTTAGAGTCCCATGAATTGGGGGGTGAAAGGGTGGCAGCAGAAAAGGAATGGAGTCAGAAGGGCAGAGTTTTGAGGAGCGGAATCTGAGTCACTGCGCATTCATTTTTTAAAAACGTTTCCTCAAGGAAATTGAGTACATCAACAAATGTATCAGAAGTTCTGTTATGGATTACTTAATTGATCATGAGCAGGCTGCACTTTGAAATATCTTGTGGGGTTGAGGCACCAGCAGCAGAGATCTCTGTGTACCCAGCAAGTTTCACAGTCTATTCGTAATAAGAAACCTCTGATGGGTAATGCACTTGCTAGCGAGATTATGGGCCTGATTTAGTTCTTGGCCGTCCAACTGCAGGCCCGCTGTCGCAGCGGTCTCTGAAACACCGTTGAGCTGATGGCACTCCACCTGCCCTGTCTAGGTGTAGACGCGATAAGAAGTATACCACTGCAGCAGCAGTCTTCTGGGCTGTTCGCCTGCCATTGTCGTCCTGACTCAAAGTACGAGGGACTCCTGTTGGTAGTGTAGTGAGCAAAAGAACAATGGATTTAACCCCCTGGCTGCGGCCGGAATTCCGCGCCTGTGCTGGACATTCCGATCGCGGGTGTGATCATGGCGGCTCCCAGCCGTCATCAGCACACGAGCACAGTGACTCATGACGGCTGGGGGCCGTCATCAGCACCGAAGGGGTTACCCCAGATCTCTTGATTGGAGGTGAATGCCTGATTCATTCAGCATTCCGTCCATCGTTTGTTGATGCAGCACATATCCCACCGAAGGGGCTGGGAATTAAGTCCTAGCGAAGTCAGCGGGACCGCAGAGGTCTTCTTGCCCGTTGCAATATAGCATCTAAATTGCGGGACCTGACTGCCAGGTAGGCGTGCTGGAAAGGCGCCAAAAAAGCCCACTCCATTACGATCCCACCAACATCTAAATCAGGCCCTAAGTTTGCAGTCTAGTCACAGGTTTGACTCCCCATAAAAAAAATTCAGGGTTAATATACCTGCTGCAATCACAATGTGTAACATGTAGGTCATAGATTTGTATTTCATGTAGACATTGCAGTGGTTTACTGCTTTTCCTGTAGGGATCCTTCTTTTACATTCAGGTCACAAATTACACTCCTTATAACATAGCTCACGGAGTTGAGAGCTGGCATCATGGAGCTGCATGCAAACTACAAGACACAAATGTAAATCTTCACTGGTTTTGTACACCCGCTAAGCATTATTTCAAGTAGGATTAACGACTTAATACGTGGTATTTAAATGGCTATTGGTGTAATTACGCATAGACATATGCATCTGACATTCTTACACTGCCTGCATATCTCTTACAAATGAAAAGTTAAAAACCTGCCACTGAAAAATAGTTTTATCTCTTAAGGATCTGTGAAGGGCCATGCTCTGTCTGCTGCTGATATGAGGGGTGTACTGGCCCCCTGACGTGCATGGGGATGTTGGATTGTTTTTGTGTTATACATGATAATAAACTAAATAAGCACGGGAAAAATGATCCGTCAAGTGACAGCATGCCGAGTGCCTTTGTTTCGTCTAATGGCATTGGTATCAAGATGTCTTATCCAGCTAGCTGCCAGCCACAATAAGACACCACCCAAAATGAGTGCTGAAGGCTCCCTAAATGAAGCATTTGTGTTGAGCCGGTTTATCCGGGAAATAGCGGCCTCCCTTACTTCTGGCAGGTTCCTACTCTCACCACAAAGCTTCTGAATATGCCTCAGTGACAAAGTTGCACTGGGACGCCTTTCACTGGGGTGTCTCCGGATCTCAGATCCTGCTCAGTAGTCCGAGATCCGAATGGATTCCCTTTATTTCCAGTGCTGCATACCTCATTCTGGCTGGACGCCAGGGGCAGACACCTTTCTCTGGATCCTCTCCTCTAACTGTGTCTCTTCTGGGATGCTGTCTCCAGAGCAGAATTCATGGGGCACCGAGAGTAGCTTCATCAATGTAACTACCTCTCATTAGTATCTGTGGCCTGGTGCTTAAACTGACTGTCTTCTCACTCGCAATTGGCTCCCTTTGATTTGAAGTATTTGATTGTCTATAATCGTTTATTGTGCATTGGGACATCTTGGGGGAGGGATGATCATTACTTATCTCATGTCTCGTCTTGAACTATCTCAAGCCTCCCGTCTTCTATCTGATTTTGGATCTAGAAGTTCCGCCAGCATTTAATATTTTCAAACTTCTTCAAGTCAAATAGTTGAAGATTCGTCATTTCATGGGTGTTCCTTGTGTCTCTTAACCAAACTGAGCATGTGTGGGTTTGTATCCCAGTTATGTTGTGGATTTAATGTAGAACTCCATCCATGAGGCACGTGCTCCGGTGCTGATGACGAGCTGAGCTCGTCAAGAGCCGTGGAACGCTCACACGCGGGGATAATTCCCCTGCTGTCCTGAGCGTTCCACGGGAACGGGTGTGTTCATGACGAGCTCAGCTCGTCATGAGCACACGAGCACTGTGCCTCATGACGAGCTGAGCTCGTCATGAGCACGGGGGCGTTGTGCGCGCTCCCCGCCCCCCCAGCACAGCGGGGAATTACCTCCGCTGCGAAGGGGTTAAGGGAGGGGTCCTCCATCCCATGATTTGGATCTTCTCACCTCTTATCATTGTTTGCATCTGTGCATCTGCCCCTTCTTTGTTTCTTCCATTGTACCGGTCCCAGTGAGTGTCAGAGTGAGTGCACTGTGGTTTCTCCCTGCCCCACTCTGCATGTATATGTCCCACTCGCCGAGTGAGAGTGCTCGTTTCTCCTTGTCCTGGTGTGTGTTTTCCCAGAGGTAGCACAGATGCAGCCCCTTTTCCAGTGTGCATGTGTCCTCTTATCCAGTGTAACCAGTGCTTGAAATGGAAATTACATTTCCCAGAGTGCCTGTTTGCTGCGGAAATGTGTTGGTATTCACTCATTAAAAGCATAGCGGCTGTGCTGAGAAGTTCCATTACTATATCTTCCAAAGTAAAGAAGTGCAGGTACTGCGTACCTGATAGTACCTGCCCATTTCGTGCACAGAGTGTAGCTATGGTCCCTGTGCGTGCACGCCTTAGTGTCCGCGCACTAACCAGTGGCCTGTAACGTTCTTCTCATCCTGTCAGCATCTAAGAGTCTCTCAATCATGGTGTGAGAGCCACTCCTGTAAGAAAACAATTGTTATCTTTTCCCGGTGTCAGTGTATCCCATGTCCAAGTATCAATATGTTATTAGTCTCAGTGAACTTGAATTCACTTCATCGGGCCATATTACGCAATTGCCCCGGGGTGCAACAGGTGTTTGCACCCGCTTCCGGCGCTCCTGGGGCACTTTGGTATTACAGAAGTGGCTGCAAATGCTTGTATGGCCCCTTCTGTATTACCGATAGTTCTGTCGCACATATAGCGCCAGCGATATCACCAGAGGGTGTTCCTTCATTTGCATTGTGACGTGGCAGATGCAAAGAAGCTGTCAGGAGGCGCATTCAACTTAATGCGGCATATTTTCCTTGTTTGCTGCAGACGCACCTTTGAACAAGTGAGCCAGACGCAAACAAGGAAAATGCGTCCCATGTATACTATTGCCCGGGGAGTCCATGTGGTCCTGCTCTCAGTGTCAGTGTGTTCCTTTACTCTTTGGATGTGTCTGCCTGTCGCAGCCTCAATGTCTGCGTTCCCCAGACTCAGCAGGAAAGGAAGAGAGTCTGAGAATGTGAGTTTGGTGGAGAAGAAAGTGAGAGACACTTTTGTCAGTGTTCCCTCCTGTTCTATGGTGTATATGTTTGTGTGTGTTATTATTGATTCTTTCCCAATAATTTCCTTGTCCGGGGAGTCCATGAGTCCCTGTTCTGAGTCTCTCTGACGTGATGTCCCACTGCCGTATGGTCAGTGTGGGTGTCAGTGTCCTGCTGTTCCATTGTCTTTGTGCTCCCTGTTCCACTGAACATGCCCACCACACTTCAGAGTCTGTGACTTTCATGTGCCCACTGCAGGTGTGTTTGATGTTGCTGTGTGTGTTTGTAAATGCTCCTTCTTTGCAAGTGGCTTACTTGGCGGTTGATACGTTATTCACTAATGCTCATAAATGCCAATTTACCATGTTTTACCCATCCAACTGAGGCATAACACAGGGGTTAAGGTGCTCTCTGCACCAAAACCTGCACGTCCATATGTTTTTTGTCCTTTTTCGCGCACTACATTTCTGCTGGCTTGAACTAATGAAATGTTACCTCTTGGGGTCGGACTTTATCATTCCTGGTAATGTACAGGGTGCAGTCAACTCTTACAAACAGGATAATCAGTGGCGGCTCGCAGAGGTAATGCTGTGGGACGATGAGGGGGCGTTTGGGGGGTAGTGGAGTCCGACTTACGACGGCAAAGGTGAACTTAAATAAATAAATAAATATCTGCTGCCGTATGTCGGACTCCACTACCCCCCTCCCCCGCCCACCCCGCTTCCTCCCCGCCTCATCGCCCCACAGAGTGACCTCTGCGAACCGCCACTGATAATAATAATCTGTGCAGAAACAGTTTTTTGTGCATGGGCCACCATGTTCTGGGCCCCTTGTAATGAGGACCGTACACGATTTACACATCTCTTCTTGCCCAGTTGTTTGTTTCTTCCTCCTCCCTAGTCCTTCTTTGTTCTCTTGCTGCTGTTACCCAACGCAGAGGGAATGTTTGTGATTTCTCCGGGGGCTATAACTTAGATCAGATTCCAGACATTTGTAACTGGGCAAGTGGAGATTAAAATGGCGTCTGGTGTCTCCCTACCACTACCTTTTACTGCAGATGACATTTAGATAAAATAGGGGAATTAAATCGACAAGCAAGATATCCTTTCTAGGCTGCAGATCCCCAAACCGTACACCTCCTCCCCCTGATGCTCTGCAGTTTGGCGCTCCCCCGCTGTGGTCGCTGGATGCTGCGCCTTCTCTATCTTCTCTCCATCTTGATGCGCATACATGATTGGACAGGTGGGTGTCCATAGAGAGGGTCTCTGTATGTTGCATTAATGCAAGTATTTCTTGGAAGTGTTAGTCCAAGAGTCAGGCAGGTGAGTGTGATGCGCTGGTAGGCATTTGCTAGACACTGCATTGCATGCATCTCAAATGTTGCCCCAGGGGACGTTCTTCCAAGATCCAGTGGACTGTGATGCTAGTGTTAGATACACAAAGCACCTTGGTTCCAGGTTTTAGGAATTAATGGAGTTAGTCTAGAGTGCCCTTCTGAAGAGGATGCATTCTTCTGACACTTCCAGGTTTTGCCCTAGAGACTCCTCAGGACCCACCTCCCATTAATGCTTCTTAAACCCAGCGCCCCAACGAGGGGAGAAGCAGCTGGTGCAAGGATGCGTTTTGCCTACAACCAGCCCCAAGGGTAGTTGATCTGCAGTTATAAATTGTCCTGGCATTGAAAATTGTGCCCTTGTTGCAAACAGTAGCCCATGAAAGCGAGCAAGATCTGGAGAGAAATTGTCCCAGGTTTTCAAATTACAGATATTCTGGACTGTTCGATTTTACACCTCCTACAACCTATCTGTCGGATACGGATAAGGATAAGGCATCCAATACATCACAAGCAGTGACAAAGCCAATGGGGCTCGCCTTTGGGACCTATTGTTATTGCCAGTAATTTTTTAGCGACGCTGTCAGCATGGATAAAGAAGAATTAAAAAAAAAAGAGGTCTATGACGAGACCACTACTGTCATTTTGTAGGCACGCACACCACGCATGCGCATGCCTGCAAAATGACACAGATGCTTTTTTATCTTCTTATTAAATGATCCGAGATGGATCGGTACATAAGAATAAAAACATACGAAAGTGTTTTGTTTTTTTAAGTGGGTGGGGGTATGCAACACCAGGCATTGGAGAAAAGAAAGCAACTCCTGTGGCATGGGTGGGGGAAAGCAATATGAGGCACAGGTGAGGGAAAGCAGCACCGGAATGCAGATGGTAAGAGATGGTAAGGTGGAGCTGAAAGGGAGAAACACACAAGGGAAAAGGCAAGTCTTGGAAAGTGGGATAATTGGTTGGGGCAAATGTAGGTCTGCCACTAGCAATAAGGTCACTAACACATGATCAGACCCAGCATAGGTCTTAGAAAATTATTCCTATGCTCAACCCTTGGTAACGTGGCCGTGAGCAGACAGGCTTAACTTCAAAGACAGGTATGTATAGCATTTAAAAACACCATTTCAGTAAATAATTAAGACACAACACAAAATAAAAATCCCACACCAATTTATAAAAATAGGTAATGTTTTTATCTTTTAAATGACACCAAAATGAAAAAATTCCACTCTAGGGGAACCAGAGATATGATTTTTTAAAGATTAGTCACTTTCTAGTGCTTAGAAACCAACACTGTCCCTTTTAGTCATTTTGTTTTCTCTGTCAGGGACACACCTTTATAAATTGTTCTGAAGAATTTTCTCACCACTGTGCTGGGCCGCCTTCTTCAGCAAGCGGGGTCCAGTTAGAACACCTTCCTGGAGTTCTGCTTGCGGGTCCCAAAGTATCCAACACACAATCCAAGGTTCTGGAATCTCCAAGAGGGTCCTTGAAAGTATGAAACTTCAATTCCACAATCCACTCAAACAAAACTCTGACAAATCCACTGGTACTCCAGGCTTTGAATTCTTTGTGGGGCTGTCCAGGTGAGCTCTGTTAACCTGTAGCTTGCAGGGAGTTCCACTCTTGTCCGTTGGCAGCAAGGTAATCCACATGGCCGCAGTTTCACTTGGTGCAGTCTTCAGAGGTCAGGCCTTAGAGTTCCTTGCACAGCAAAATCTTTTCAGCAGGGCACTTCTTTCTTGCTTCAGTACATTTCAAGCAGCAGATCTGGAGGGCTCTGCCGCTTGCAGATACTTATGCAAAATTCTCTCGGTCAAGCACCTTGTCACTGCTGACCAATGAGAGCAGGGCAACTCCTCATAGTTATGACCACATCCTGTAGAGTGTGGCATTAGTTTGTCCCAGAGGGCATCATTCTTCCAAATCCATAATGGCTGATTTTTCAGCAAAGAGGTAAGAGCTGGTTAAACACACCCCCTGGGATGGCTTATTTCATGGACTATCCCCCTACCATCTGCACATAGCCTCCTTAAGCCTAGCCCTGACTGTATGTCGAGTATCAGATTGAAACTGAAACCCAGGCCTCCCCTCTGCCTTTGAAGAGGATGGTTTACGACTCCACCCCCCTGGCCTGCAATTCCTATAGACCAGCACACTGCAATCCCAGCAGAGGTGTTCTTTATCACCTCTTCAAAGCAGCCTCGCTAATCCACTTAACTCTGACCAATCAGGGCAGACCACTGAAAGGCTGAATTTGGACTTACAAACAAGAAAGTCTTATAACTTCTTGTATGTACACTTTAGTAGAAATTCAACAATATCATTTTGTTGGATTTACTACTACCATTCTGGGAAGTATTTGAATGGTCCGGCTAGTCCTCTCCTATCAATATTTATTAATATATAACTTCCTACCATGTTAATCTATGGGCCATGAGGTTTGCAATGGGGAAAATGACTTGAGACACTTTTCTAGCACCAGGGCTTATAAAACCATATTTTATAAGTATTTCCCTAATTTCTACAGGACCCCCACCCCCTGTGCAACTAGAGGAGACTTCAGGGGTTCTGAATCTGCAGAAATCATGCAGATTTTCCATACCCAGTTCTTCTAGCATCAAAGTCGAATTTGAGCAGCTCTTTAATACAATGTGGGTAGTGAAATGTAAATTTTCACTTTACCCAGGCATATAAAAACTCATTTTATAAGGGTGTGGCGTATAGATAACTGACCCCCCCACCCCTGCGATACCTAGGGGTGACACTGGGGGTCCCTAATATGTAAAAACATGGTAGTTTTTTTTATTTTTAAGGGCCCCTACCCCCAAAGTCGAGTTTGGGCACAATTTAAGGTTTAAAAGCTGTCCTGGCAACCTGTGCTGCTTTTAAACTGACCTCAGGCTTCAGCACTGCACACATGCTGGTGCAGAGAATCTGCTGGCCTCTAAACTGTCATGCCCCAGGATACTGGAGACTTCTAGGTAGTTTCAATCCCCTGCCCTATTACATACTAGGGGCTTATGGGGTAGGTCATGTCAATTACAGGGGTACCCCACCATACCATAGTGTACCCTAGTGTATGTTGGATGTCTTAACTGTATTCTAATGTGTTCCTTTTAGCTTGGCCCTGGCCCTGGGCCTGGTTAAATAGAGCCCAGGGTCAGTCAGAGTCAGTTACCACCAGTTCCAGTCAGCAAAAAGTTGGGGGGTGCCCAGGGCACAGGATGACTTTGCAAAACAAGATAGTGGGAGGCAGCAAATGAAGGTGAGCTCGTCACAGAGGGGGCTGAGAAGAAGCACACAGGAGAGAAAGACAGAGCTCAGAGGGGCATAAAAGGAGCACCCTAGGGAGACAGCTGGAAAACACATGCAGTCTTGTGGAGTGCTTTAGACAAAACTAAAAAGAGGTACCCCAAACGTGAGAATGGGAAAGATGCAAGTAAATAGGCAGTGCTCCGGGGAAGGGACTGACACATGATAGACAAGGCAAGCAATCGAATCAGCAGTCAAATAAGCATGACAGTAAATCCAACCAATGATAAGCAATGGGTCTGCTGCAAGTGTCTCTGGTTTCTTGGTAGACTTACAATATGACTTTTGCAACCAGACAACTCTGTGCCTGGTGGGCTCATTCTAAAAACTATAGCAGTAACCTGGGAGAGTACTAGTGCCCTAGTTAATGATTATAGGTGGATTAGAAAGAGGGTTGTGAGGCAAAACCTAACCTGGTTCACAGAGGCAGTCAACATTAGTATGTGTGCCTTTTTAATGAACTTTCTGGTGATGATGCCATCACAGTCATGCCTTGTAGGAGCAGCTTTGTCATGTGTCCTAGAACAGAGAACTTTGCTATTGAGTAAGTGGCATTGGCAGTGCTACCAAGGAGTGTAGCGTGATAGAAGAGGGAGGACAAGGGCTTTGCAGTTAGACTAACAATCCCAAAATAGATTCAAATTAGCTTTTAATAACCTCAAATTAATTGCAACTTAACTTCAGTGCCCAGTATTTGTTCTGTGTTGATCTTTGGGGACAAGAACAATTGGCAAAGCTGATGGGTCTGGGTTTAATGTGCTAACACATGCAGACCCAGCATTAGCACATTAAAGTCATACAAATCAAAGAAACGAAAGTTGGTCTATATTGAAATTACCCGTGTCTTCAATGCAGTCCTGTTTTTGTTTCTGTTTGAAATATAGGTTAGATGGCAAGGATGCCTTCATTATAGTCCTTCGTTCCGTGCTATGATCTAGAACCAGAAAAGGGAATGTTATGAAGCCCAGGTCGCCTTCATTATAGACTGGATTCTGTTTCTGAGAAATCCAAGGGCAAGATGGCAGGGAAGCCGTAAAAAGCAACAGCAGCATAATAAGGGCATCTTTGCCGTACACTCAAAAAGAAAGAAATTGCAGAAAACAGGTCTCAGCAACACTGATGAGAAGCCACTGGGCTCTTGATTTAAGACAGCAGGGAAGAAGGGCGTAATACAAATGTGCAATAAGAAGATAGGACAGATGGGAAGGATGAGGAGCGATTCACCGGGGAAAGAGTAAGGGTTAGGAGGGAGTTGCCAGATGGCAACACACAGAGGAAGAAGTCTGTAAGAGAGGGACCAAAGAGGAACCCACACAAGATTGGAAAGTGGCAGGGGTGGGAACGAGCAACGAGGAGCCAACTGATGCAGAGCCCAGGAGTTGTAAAATAGTTGCTCATGCTTTGCAATGCAAGCTGTCCACTGGAGGTCAACGGACACACCCATTAGCTAATAGCATGAGGCGCTAGGGAAGATCTCAACTGGGCTGTGCCAAGATGTAATTAACAAAGCCTCAAGACAATGCCTGAAATACCATGGTCCAAAAAGCCAATGTTTGAAGAAGGCTGACCCAAAGTCGACCGTAGGTTTATTGAAAGCAGTATGTTTGGTTGGGAAATGTGTTGTCAAAACCATGACCTAAAATGGCTGTATAATCTTCATCAGGTGGAACATATGGAAAGAGATGGTTTTGTATTAGACTGATTACACCAATAAGCAAAATTTAGTTTCAAATCTTGTTTGATGGCCTAAAATCAGTACGCGTGTGCGTATATGTTAGTGTATTTTAGTGTGCTAGAGTTATTTAGTTGAAAATATTATTCAAAATTGTTCCTATTTACAGAGATATGTGGTGCATTTCACTTGATGTTTTGATTTAAATTTTAACAATCGAACATCTGTGATTTATGATATGTTTTAGTATTTCTCTGGAACGAGCTTTTTTAAAAAGGGTAACAAATTGCCAAACTCTTCTTGCAACACCCATCCATGTCTAACTCTTCTTGTCGTCCCCCTCTCTTCTTAGCTGATCGCCTGGGAGCCTGACCAGGATGAGGAAGTGACGATAGTGACAGTGCGACCCAACTTCCAGGATAGCATCCACGTGGGCTTCATCCCAGGCCTGAAGAAGTTTACAGATTACATGACCTCTGTGCGTTGCTTCACCACGCCAGGGGATGGTCCACGCAGCCCTGCGCAGCACGTGCGCACACACGAGGATGGTACGTGGGCAATACTGATGAACGGGGCAGGGTCTGGAACACAAACGTGTGCGGTTGATACAGATACTACAATTGGTTCGGGTTATTTCTTTTCTATGTTGTTCTGCTTTTCCAATGAGTTCTGGCAGACCTAGAGAAATTTGGTAAAATATTAGATAGTTTAATTAAACGACTGAAATGTTTTAGCAGAATCAGTAAGCTGATGAAGACATGCATATGTGCATATTTCCAATACTTAACAGGAGGTACCATCAATTTCAGAAGCGGCTGGCAGGGGACAGGGCTGGAGGGGGGCTAAAATACAAAAAAGAAACCACTTACCTCCTCACAGCCACTGTGACAGTCTCTCCACCACTGTGTCCCTTTTTCTGGTGCGTCTCAGAAGCAGGAAGCACCCAGGGTCTCCTAAGCCAATCACAATGCTGCAATGCAGGCTTGTGATTGGTCTGAGTGCCTTGGTTCAGCACTCAGATGGGGAATGGGAGCTTATGCATGTTCCTCACCAGGCTGTGTATTACAGCCTTTTGTGGAACATGCAAAGTCCATATAACTGTTTGGCCTGCCAAACCATCATGCGTACTTGGAGTGTGCAAACCACTGCTCCCCTTGTGCCACCAGCCCCGCCCTGCCCTAAGGCAGTCCTGAACCTGCGAAAAATAAAATTATGATAACATTATTTTCATTTTATTTTGCATGCTCCGAGAGCAGTGGGGCGACACTCCTCCACCTTAGCGGAGGAGTCACTCCTGTTTTCTTTCAAACATTTTTTTAACAAAATCCACACATTTGGCTGCACACAGGACTTACGTTTACGTGTCATTGGCTGAAACTGACTTTGTGGCTTTCCTATTCTCATAAAGGGCTTGCCAGGTAAGTTAAAGCAGCAGTTATAATCGTCGGCCAGCTTCTACTGTTACTAGTGCAAATGGCTCGTGGCTGATTGGACATGAAATAAGGCTCTTGCGATGTTCAACAGTGGTAAATGGTGGTTTGAAATCCCATGAACCCACTTACAAAGCATTCTAACACATCTCACTAATTCTCTGCATACATAGCTGCTGATGTACACAGAGCTAGATAAATGGAACATGAAAAAGAGACCAGCAGAACAGTCCTCAGACTACCCAAAAGAGCTGCCTCAAAGCCCACCTTGGCTGCCCTTCACTGGCTCCCTATAAAAAAGAGGATCCTGTTCAAAGCGCTCCTCATATGTCACAGGATAACCTCTCAGAAAGCCCCTGAATACCTAAAGGATCTTGCTATCCCTTATATGCCCAACAGAGCACTACGCTCCGAAGGAACTGGACTTCTGAAAGCCCCCCGGATAAACAAGGCCAGAATGGGAGGGCGCTCCTTTCGTGCGCTGGCGGCCAAAAATTGGAATTCTCTCCCTCTGAACATTAGACTTGCAGAGACAGAGACAATATTTAGGAAACTTTTAAAAACCCACCTTTTTACCCTATAGGTCTCTCACTTTTTCCTGCTGCTCACTCCACAGCGCGGGGACACGCCGGGATGGCGTCACCAGGCGCTTTATAAATTCCTTTATTATTATTATTATTATTATTATAAACGATATTCTTTGACTGGATACACAGAAGCTGAAGAAAGTACATCTTATAGTGATTTTTGTCGAAATAATCAAATGTGTTTCTGTGTTTGTCAGGATAGTGCTTGCTCTGAACTTCTGGATACAATCATAGCATTCCCGCCTTGTGTCCATTGATTCCCATTGCTTGTTTTGTTTCCTGTGACAGCCCCTGGTCCAGTTGGTCACCTCAGCTTCATTGACATCCTGGACACATCTCTGAAGGTCAGCTGGAAGGACCCTTTGGAGAAGAATGGGATCCTGACAGGTAGGAGTTACCACAGGCTTTGGGGTGTTACAGAAATAATGTTTTAAGGATCACCTAGCATGTTATTTTTAGCACATGTGTTACCTCCCAAGAGGTGGTAACTGTGGCATGTGCTCTTCCTATGTATTTAAAAGGACTGGTTTTATAAGATCCCACTATATATCTGACTTCCAGCCTTAGAAATAGGGTGAAAGCAGTGTGTCCTCAGCGGTGGGATGTGCTCCTAATGCTTTCTTAAGGATGAGGATTTTTGTCGGTACCCCCGCAGATCTCACACCCAACATTGGAGGCGGGATAAGAAAGAAGTACCGGCACATGTGGAGGTAGTGGTGGGTGTCATCAAATAGTAGTAAATTAAAGAGATTGGTTTCAAAAGATATGACTACAAATCGCACTAGCGCAGTACACAAGGTGAGAGGGTTACACACAGATTTGTGAGCATCAGTAGTTACGCTTATTGTGCCCGATTATTTGTAGTGTGTTCTCGGTGGACATCTCTAGAAAGTTGCACTACGCCGATTTCTCTGATACCTCTTAAGAGTTCAACGCAGTCTAGCTGTACGTATAGTGTCAATGTGAAGATGAAGGCTTTCATAGAAGCCTTTGATTACTTGTAACCTTCTTATTGGCAATTACAATCGTGCTCACACCAGAAGTGCTAAAAGCACACCCATTGACTGTACTCTTAGGCCAGCTAACAATGACTAGGTGGAAATGTTCTATAATGTATACCATCCGGGGGGGGGGGGTGCTATGGGCTCTTGGGCTATGAGATGGTCTACGTTGGATTTTGATTATGTTTATATGTTTGATTTTGGATGGACTGCAAACTATAATGTATGCAGATATTATCAATATAAACATTGTTTATTGAGATCAGCTACTTGGTTTAATTTGTTCGACACCAATATTATTTCATATTGAACCATGTACTCCTGCCACAGTTTTATATCTAATGCACTGAGTGTCTTGTACAAACGTCCTTACTCGATTATATTGCATAAGGTGCTTATTATGACCTAAAGATCAATACAAATTGGATAAAAAAAGTATATCATCCATAATATTGGTATGAATGACCATTCTGATGTACAAAAGGCATACTGTGAATGAGTGAGGTTTGCTCTGCGGCTGCTACTGTACGTATTGTACCTCTTTAGTGTGAGTCTGTAATGAAGATGACACCATCCATGCAAGTTTCATACATGTTCTAAGAGAGAAATGCTTGCATTATTACTCTGCAGCTCAACTTACCTTATGTGTCTGAGGGAAGCTTTAAAGAAGTCTGCGCCTCCTTTTGATGATGATGCTCAGCTGCTGAAGTCAGAGCCTAATGATTATTAGAAGGGTTAGAAAAATCCAGTTACTGTTATGTGGACTTGTTAGCATGAACTTTCCCTTTTCTTGTTTTTTAGGGTACCGGATTTCCTGGGAGGAGTTCAACCGCACAAACACGCGTGTGACGCACTATTTGCCGAATGTCACCTTAGAGTATAGAGTCACTGGCCTGACGGCGCTCACCACATACACTATTGAGGTGGCAGCCATGACCGCCAAAGGGCAGGGTCTTGTTTCCTCATCCACCATTTCATCTGGAGTCCCACCAGGTATGTACTTCAAAGGCAGTCTTCATCATTGAGGCGCGGCCATGGGAGATGGGTTGGTAACAAGAAAGAGGAACACACCTTATCAGTAATGCTGAAGGTGTCATATAATCTCAAAGTGATTGACGAGCAAATTCTGTTGAGCTGGGCTCTCCTTTATTGTACAGATGGATGGGGGTGTAAACCCTTTCCTACTCATGAAGATGTTGTTAAAACTTTGCCAACTTCATGATGTTGATGTAGTTGCCAAAGTTAATAAATGATCAAAACAATCAAGGAAAAGTATGTTCTCTGGAGAGAAAAGCCCAACAGACCGTAGTTTTAATGGGATAATTTCCCCACGGTTGTTTTTTTGTAGTAAAGTGTTGACATCAAAGCAAATTAGGTGAAATATACAAACTGTGACAATTTTCACAATTCAAAAGTTTCGGACAAAAACGTTTTAAATCCTCTGAAAAAACATCGATCATTTAAAAAAGTGCACCCATCTAAGGTTTTTAGTGTTGGGGAACGTGCCAATGTCTGTTAAGAAGTTAACAATGATGTTACAAACTTTTGAAAAAAGTCTGACTTGTTTATTGAAAAGTTGTATTTAACTTCTATCACTTTCAAATAACGTTGGCCAAATTGGTAAAAAGTTATAAAAGTTTTTTTCCTAACTGTACCACATAAAGAACCCTATTAAACAGCAATAAAACTTATAGAGTAAGCGAATTTCCCTCTGTGGTTGAATTTCCCTCTGCTTTTCTTTTTTCTGGATCCCACTGCAGTGGCATGATTTTATTTTCAACAATATCCATGGTAAACGTTTTCAGTTTTGCCTTCTCTACTTGAACATTCTTACCAAGAGAGATAAACTAACAAAGACCATTTGTCACCTCCTGAGAGAAAGGAGAGCCACCTCTCTTCTGTGAGGCTCACCGCCTAATCTGTGGTATGGCATGCCCTCCTGCGCCATTTACAAAATATGTCTCCGTACTTTCACCCTGCATGCTCGCACTAATATTTATGCTAATTTAAGGAGTATTCTATTCATTTTACATAGTCCAGTCCACTGACCCAAGCATCCACCAGGCAAGCACGCTTACCATCTGAGCGGGCCCCGGGTGCCCTTTCTTCCTTCCATGGATATTGAATACTAAAAGGAAGCTGTGCAGATACATTACAGTGCTGTTGGCAGGGCACTATCCTAGTAATGCCATTCTTCGATACCATACATGCACCAGTGACTACATAGTGCCAATTTCAATATATTGCAGTACAGCTACTACCTGTCTAGTCAGGACCACAGGCCTCCCAGCCACTGGCTTTCTCAGATCACAGGATCAGGTGAGTTTAAATGCAAACACTACAGCAGATCTGAAACTGGAAGTAAAATTCGTTCTACTTCCTTCATCCAAAAATGGTTAATCTGTAATGTGTTTGTGTTTTCCCAGTTTAGCGTCTAGTATTCTGCGTGAGCCTATGGAGCCAGCGTGTTTTTTTCTCCTTTGGAGTCATTGCTTTTCTAAGAGCCAGCCTTCAGGTGGTTTCCCTGATATCTGCATTATGTGGAGCATATGGGTTGGTTGGATAATCCTGTTTTCCATTGATCCAGGGCTTGTGGGGCTCATATCAATCTCCAGGAATGCTCTGCTTCTTAACATAAGTTTTACTACTCTCATGGGCAAGGATCACAACCTTTAATTTCATAGCTGAGCCAGTGACACTCAGCTAGTCATACTTATTGGAACACCGGGATAGGCTCAGCTACCACACCAGAGGCCCTGGGAGGTGTGGAATCATGGATATGTAGGAATAGCGTGAAACAAAATCAATATTTTCACATCCGCTTTCAAAACAATGCGCTATAGTCCACTTTTTTTTAGTACCACTGTTCACCCATAAAAGGTTTGAGGTTTTTTGAAGTCCAAATCTTATTATGAATTCTCAGATGGAAGCAGAAATAAGATGTGTATTTGTAAAGCGCATATTCACCCTGAAGGGTATTGCGGGGAATGAGATTTTGATATCAATTTATGATCAATTTAATAACTTATCTCATTCATCTAATTTGGACCGCTAGTATCTGTCATTGAGTAAAAGACAACCCCTGCATAGGTTAGACAAACCCCATTAACTGATGCCACTCGGAAGAACCACTTACAACTGATAAAGTTTGAAAGTTTTATATAAAAATCAAAGTTGGATGCAATTACAATCCTCTCGGGATCAAAGTATACAAAAGAATACAAAATCAGTTCCAATATCAGCAATCTAAAGCTTCGATGTGAAGTGGTTCCTTGGCGTCATCTACAGAAAGAGAAAAGTATCAAGTTAAATCTGTCCCTACTCTATGCTAAGTGACATCCCTACTTCGCAAGTTCCTAACCTAAAAAGGTGTCAGCAGTTTGACTTCCAAAGAAGTTCAAACTCTCTTAGCCTCTAAAGGTAACTTAAGTTTAAGAAGCAGTACCCTCTCTGCCTACCCATCCGCTCTTCTAAGGGTCCTCGGCCTACTGCTCTCTTGCGCTCTGATCTCTCTCAGCGCATCTGCTCAAGTCATCTATGCTTCGCCCTTCTCTCCCTTGAGCAATTCCCTTGCTGTTCCTAATCTCCAATTGCCAATTGCTACCTCCTCCCCGGGGTGCTGTCCCTAAAATACACGATCTCAGTGTAGGTGGAACGCCCCTTGACGCCCACCACGGACTTTCCCCGATGATGTCAGCTTCTGGCTTCTTCCATTGCTTCATCTCTTTCGTCGTCCGTTAAGTTGACCTTTCTTCTTTAGATGTCATCTTCATCTTCTTATTGGTGACTTCAACTGACACTTTCAGATCACAAGTCATATGAACTTAAACAAGACTTTAACTTACAACTGCTATTCTTTGACCTTCTAGGTCCTGTGAATGGTCATTCAAAAACAAGTCTCAAATTCTAAGCGCTTCTCATCACGTTCAGGCCATAAACCTTGTCCAGCGTTGTCACCTTAAATCTAACAAGTGCTAGACTTCTTGGCTCTCACGTCCACATCAAGCTATTTACGACTCCTGTAAGTCCGCTAAATTATATACATTGGACTGTGCTCCTGCTAACCCTTAGTCAGCCAGGTTAGAATCACAAATGACCTAAACCCTTCTAACATTTCTACAAAAAGCCTTCTACACAGTATAACCTTTAACACACATTTATATATTCGTATTTAGCGAAAGTCTTGATTATACTTGAATACATCTTACATAGAATATAACTACGTAGAGTATAACTTTATATTCTCATTCGCTATATTGTGTTATACATTCTACGCATTTCTTCATGTTACATTTCTCCGTTTCTCCATTTAACGTTTCACACGTACATGAATTCTACTTTGCACGTTCTACATTTCGTAAGCATTTCTACACCATCTATACATCAGCCCACTACGTATACGGGCCTTCTAAATCTAATACATGTTCTAAAGTGAATATAGTTACATTTCCTATATTTACGTTGATTACATCGGTTATCTATATGCTATAAGTGTCACTTCACATTACGATACACATTTCATTCCTATATTATACGATGTGCTTGTAAATACGGCCTATACATAATTTCTATTCAAATTTGCGCTCTCTCAGTCCCCCCTTTGATGACTTCTAGGAGTCATCACTAAATGCAATTTGAATAACATCTCTAAACAGAACTAGTTACAACATTCCCTCTTTTCCTCGTTTCGAGAGCTCTTAAACTTTTATACTGTTGATCTTGTAAAGCAGCTAATTTCCTTTCTTGCTCTCTCATTGTTCGTTGTAACCGGTTTGACCTATACCATTTATACAATTTCACAAACCCTAATAAGGTGATTATACAAATTAATACTATCAATAAAGGCTTTATTATATACCATACTATGCTTTTACCAAGGTTGGCAAACCAACTCCCAACCTTTCCCACTCCATGACCAACTTTTTCCCATACATTTATTTTCGATAAATCTTCGATCTCTTGATGAATCTGTGTAATGTTCCGTATGACTTTCTCAAGTGGTTTTGAATTATCAGGAATATAAGTACAACATTCCTGAACCTTCAAAGCCTTACAAACTCCGCCTTCTTTTGCTAGCAGTACATCTAAAGCAAGTCGATTCTGAAGAACCATTGCTCTAATCGACTGCATCTCGCCTTCTACCAACATTAATGACCTTGCAGTACTTGCAGATAATCTATCCACAACTGTAGCCAGTCTCCTGATTTTAACGTCGTTAAGTATTAAACCTAACATAGGAAACATCGCTCCAAATACATCTCCTACTACTTCTGCATCTCCTACTTCCCTTTTCGCTCTCCTCGAAGCCTTTCCTTCTATTATCGCTACATCCTTTGCATGATATATTTTGGGGAAGACAATTGCCAAGTAACACGAACCATACCAATTGTCAGGTAGTTTTACATAGGCACTTCTTCCACATACAAAATACACATTCGGAATAACCTGCATCCCTTTCATGAAATCTTTCGTATAGTACTCTAAACGAAAAGCATGTTCACAATTCACTTCACCTACAAATACACTCTCATAATATGTCTTGCTTCGAGTTAAACATAACTTCCCTTTCTGCGTTCTATCCAACGCTATTGGACCATTGCTACCTTTCTTTTTATGTGCCTTCTCTTCTTCGGTCCAATCCGTTTTCCATTGTCCTGACATTTTTAGAATCTTCTGTCTTCTGTATCTATCATCTACTTGTCCTATGAACTTTTTCTCAACCTCTGACACTTTGCAAGTCAGATTATTTCTGCGTGCATATGATGTATCTAGTGTATCCCATGGAAGAAAGAATTTGGCTAATCTATCCTCCTTTTTGTAATAATCCCACTTATTCATTTGCTTATAATTCGGAACTTCAGGCAGTACCGAATCATAATTTGAAAAGTAGTACTCAAATCCTTCCCTACCATAAAATATACTAAGCAGTAAACTACATGTTATCCCATAAGTCAATGGGAGATGATGATATCTAATGCCTTCGTCTACCGAAGCCGGCAATTGCATACAAACGTAGCAATCTTTGGCCTCCATGGCATCGATATACTCGTACAATAGTTTAGCATATGCATTTGACCTAAAGTTTCCCTGTGACTCGTCTACGTGTAACCTACGAGCTTCATCTACCAGTAACGTCTTTTCACGTATAACATTGCTCTCTTCCTTCTTCCCCACAAGAGCAGGTCTCAAAGTCGTTACAGGCTTTACATCTGCTATTTCTTTATCGGTTTCATGTCCTGTTATGTATGATATTGTCACTACTGTAATTATAAGAAAAATTACTATTGCTATCAGTGTACCTATTATACATCTAGCTTTTCGGTTTGGGTTGCCGTTCTCCATGTTATCAAAACAGCGTAGCTCTTTCTTTTGCGAAAAGTTTTTCTTCAGCAGTCTCTGTTTGCTTTGTTTGCTTTCTCAGTCTGTAAAGTGCTTTTTATCAACAAAGTCTCTTTTTCGCAACAATGTCTTTTCTCTTTTAGCGACAGACAACCCTAACCCTTCTCCGTCCTCTAAATGTAATCCCTAATTTTATTCTTCTTTCCACTCGGCGCTAGGTTATCTTCTTCTTTATAGCTTATATACAAAAGTCTTTATGCATCAACAATTATTCTCGCACCTGCAGCTTTCACAACAATTTCTAATAATTCAAAACGAATGACTTTCTCTTCTTCTTCCGGAATTTGATGACCAAATGTTGGAAATTGTAATCTATTTAGCACTAGATCTTGAATTTGACTCAAATATGGGGGTATGGGAAGTGTGAAAGTCAATAATCCCTCAGTTTCGAGTCCAGGCGTCAACATCCATATCTCCACTGCCACAAATGGATCGTGATCGATTACTTTCACTTTCTTCACTCTCCCAGATTTCTGTCCCCAAGACATCTGCTAGATAAGTCCACTCTGGGGTGGCGTACCTTCTGCAGGGCACACGTACCCTTCTCGATCTCCTTGGACTTTCAGTTCCTGAATCTGTAGTTTCCTCCTCCTGATCCGATTCTTCAGCGATCGGGACAAGAGTTCTTTCTTGCTTTTCTTCTGAGCTTGGCCTTTTCTTTCTCTCCGGCCAACTGGCTTTGTCACTCCTTGTCCTTCTGCTCCTTGTTCTTGGACCAGTCTCTTGGTCACTCTCAGTTTGCTCAGTGTCTGATTCAGTCTCCCAATTATTCTCTTCTCCTGAGGCGACTTCGGTCTCACTGATGTCCTGACCTTCGTCGACCTGTTCCGTCTCAGTCTCAGCCTCTTCAATCACCTCCACAGCTTGGCTTTCTCCCTCTATGGCTTCTCCGCTTTCCGCTGGATTCTCATCCGAGAGAGGAGCTGTTTCTTCTAGAGGTGTTGGCACTCTTCGGGTGTGTGAGGCATGTATCCAGTTTGGCAGACCTCCACACTTTACTGCAGTATTCGTCACAAGTATGACTTGAAACGGTCCTCTCCAGCGCACGTCTAAGCAGTTCTTTCTGACATGCTTCTTCACCAGGACCCAGTCTCCCGGACTCAGGTCATGGCACAAATCTTGTGCTGATGGAACCTCTGCAGCCTGGACCTGGAGGGACACAGAATTAACGGCATCAGATAGTCCCTTACAGTAGTCCAAGATCAAATCGTCTGTGATGTTCACTAGAGCTGCAGTCGGAACCGATGGCAATCTCATAGCTCTCCCCATTAGCACTTCATGTGGAGAGAGACCTGTTTTTCTGTCTGGTGTACTACGTATGCTCATAAGAACCACTGGAAGTGCGTCTGGCCAACTCAGGGATGTTGCTGAACAAACTTTGGCAAGTCTGGACTTTATCGTGCTGTTGATTTGCTCTACGATCCCTGAAGCTTCTGGTCGATAGCTGCAGTGTAACTTCTGATCGATATTCAAAGCTGAACATAGCATCTTCACTATTTCGCTGTTGAAATGAGTTCCTCTGTCCGATTCCAAAGAGGATGGCACCCCAAACCTCGGTATCAACTCTCTAAGTAACAATTTTGCTACTGTAAGTGTATCGCACCTACGTGTAGGGTAAGCCTCAACCCATCTAGAAAATATGCAAACAATCACTAAAACGTATCTGAGTCTGTTACATTTGGGCATTTCTATAAAATCAAGCTGCATCCTATTGAAAGGCCCCCCAGACCTCCCAATGTGACTCAATGTAACTGGTGTTCTCTTACCCACATTTAGTTGCTGACAGATCGTACATCGCTGACACACAGCTTCTGCCGCTACTCTAAATTTGGGATTAAACCACGTTTGTCTAAATACTCTCACCATAGCGTCTCTTCCTATGTGTGCTGATCCATGCAATTTCCTTGCCATTGGACTAACAAGTTCATTTGGTAAAACTGCTCTCCCATCGGCTGATATCCAGAAATTCATCTCACTTCTAGAACAACCAGCTGTTTCCCAACTCTTTTTCTCATCTTCTGGTGCATTTTCCTGTACACTTCTTAATTCATCCCACGTATCTACAGTATCTAGCAACATTGTCAATTCAGTTCTTTCCTGGATTCCCCCCACTTTAACATCAGTGTGAGAATATCCCTGTTCTGCGCAGTAACGCGCTACTTCATCCGCATAGCGGTTTCCTAGTGAAACAAAATCAATATTTTTCGTATGCGCTGCACATTTGACCACTGCTATAGCTGTTGGACCTTGCAATGCTTCTAACAAAAGTCTCACGAATTCTCCATTCCTAATGGGAGAACCCGAGGAGGTCATGTAACCTCTTTGAGACCATAGCTGCCCGTAATCGTGAACTACCCCGAAACCATACTGGCTATCGGTGTATATGGTGACTCGAAGTTTGTCGCCCGCTAAGCAAGCACGAGTCAAAGCAACAATTTCAGCTACCTGAGCGGAGTGTACTCCTTCCAGGCAAGCGGCTTCTATTACTCTCGTAATTGTGCAAACTGCATAAGCTGCTCTCAGCTGACCGACATTGCCTCTTACACATGAACCATCAACGAAGAAAATTTCGTCTGGGTCAGTCAATGGCTCATCTACAATATCGGGTCTCGGTTTGGTGCATAGTTCAGTCACATCAAGGCAGTCATGATCTGTACAATTTTCATCATCCACCTCATTCGGAAGTGGCATCAAAGTTGCAGGATTCAAGACGGAGCATCTTTTTAGGGTCACATTCTCGGCAGCCAGTATGACTTGCTCGTAGCGTGTGAGCCTGCTATTTGTCAGATGCTGAGTCTTAGTCCTGGTCATTAACAGTTCTACAGAATGTGGTACATATACCTCTAACTGGTGACCCATGACTACGCTTTCAGATCGTTCAATGCTGACACCCGTTGCAGCTACGGATTTTAGACATCCGGGCAACGCTGCGGCTACTGGATCTAATGTAGCCGAGAGATACGCCACTGGTCTACGCGCATCTCCGTGGATCTGAGCTAAAACTGCTAAAGCGCATCCCTCTCTTTCGCAGCAGTAAAGCAAAAACGGTTTTGTATAATCAGGCATTCCTAAAGCCGGGGCACGACATAAGTCCTCCCTCAGCTGCAAAAACGCCATCAAACAATCCTTGTCCCATGGTACCGGATCACTTACTCCTTTATGCGTCAGTTGCAACAAAGGTTTTGCCTTCAGTGAGAAGTTGGCTATCCACTGCCGACAATAACCGACCATGCCTAGAAACATCCTGACTTCTCTTTGTGTTGTAGGCGCATTCATTTTCATGATCGCCTCTATTCTGTCTGGAGACACCTTCCGCTTTCCCTTTTCAATCCTATGGCCCAAGTATTGCACTTCAGTCTTACAATATTGCAATTTACTTGGAGACACCTTGTGTCCATTCTCGGCCAAGTGATTTAACAAGGTTATGGTGTCTTCTCTGCAAGCTTCCTCAGTTTCTGACGCAACTAGGAGGTCGTCTATGTACTGGACTAGAACCGAATTCTTGGGCAGTACTAGACTTTCAAGATTTCGTTTTAATAGCTGGTTAAAGATCGATGGGCTTTCTGTATACCCCTGAGGGATACGACACCATGTTAAGACGCGATCTTCCAGTTTAAAAGCGAAAAGATACTGGCTCTCTTCATCTAAAGGTATCGAAAAGAAAGCCTGGCACAAATCTATCACTGTAAACCATTCAGCTTGGAACGGTATCTGAAATAATATCACTGATGGATTCGGTACCACTGGACAACATGAGACAACAATATTATTACTCTTCCGAAGATCCTGCACTATTCGGTATTTTCCACTAGGCTTCTGCAAACCCATAATCGGGGAGTTACATGGACTTCCCACGATCTCCTTCAGTATTCCCTGTTTAATCATGTATTCGATCACAGGCTTTATTCCTGCAATCGTCTCTGGTGTCAACTTGTATTGTGGAGTTCTTGGATACTCCGCGTTTGGTCTTACCAAGATCTTTACTGGTTCTACTCCTTTGATCAGACCTATTTCTTCTCCAGTAAAATCCCACACCTCAGCTGACACTTTCTCCCTCAAATCCTGTGGAAGTTCCTCCACTGTTAAGGTAGGATATAGTTCCACGCACTCTTGCGAGTTTACAATTTTAAAATCAGCATCCTCATCATTTGTCTGCACTTCTACTCCTTCAGGTGTACAATGTATTGTGCAATTCAGTTTACACAATAGATCTCTTCCTAGCAAACACACAGGGCTAGAATCACAGATCACAAACTGATGTTCGTCACTGTAATTCCCTATTTTTACTGACACTGGTTCGGTCAGAGGAGTCGTCATCCTCTTGTTTGCGACTCCTACCACCTGAATCGTTTCTCCCGATATTGGCAAACCTGGGACTACCGCTGATCTCAACGTGGATCGAGTAGCACCCGTATCTACCAAAAAGGTTGTAGGACATCCAGCTACTTCGGCCTCTACGTATGGTCCTCTCTGATCTACTTCCAGGGCTGCTCCTAGAGTACAGTCTTCCTCCCTATTCACACGTTGCCCTGTAAGAGGATCAACGTAGTAGCATTCTTCTCCTCCTACAAACAATGGCATTTGTCTATAGGTTTTCCCTCCGTTTGCGATGCGAGGCGGTTGAGGAAACGGGGCTCGAGGAGTCTGAGTCCCCCCTTTGATAAACTTTCCCTTCGGGGCTGCGGCTCCCTTAACCACGTTATTCTGTACCTCCTCCTCCTCTTGTTCTAATTCCCCTGTCTCAACATTGTAAGGACACTCGCGTCTCCAATGTCCCACTTCGTTACACTGATGACACCTCGTTGTCTTTTTCAGTGTCGCGATATCCATTCTCGGTCTCGGTCTTTCTTCCTCATCTCTGCTCTGATTATTCTGCTTCTTTGCTTGCGTTCCTATTCCCTGTTGTCGCTGTCCACCCTTTCCAGCTGCTTGCATTTGTACCAGCATTAGTTTTTCCTTGAGTTTCTTTGCCTTCGAATCTATTTCATCGCTACAGTACCTTGCATACCTCAGAATTTCGTCTAAAGGTTTGTTCTGCCAACAAATCAGATGCTGTTGTATCATCAGGCTTATGTCTGGTCTCAATCCTAAAACGAACTTCGACACAAACTGTCCTATGTCCTTAGGATCCATTACGTCTAACCCACTATATTGTTTAAATGCTTTCAATAACCTCTCATAGAACTCGTGAACTGTCTCTTTGGGCTCCTGAGTTGTTCGATCTATCTTAACCCAGTCTATGTCTTGTACTGGCACTTTCTCTTTCAGCCATGTTATTACTCTTTCGTATTTTTCCATGACTCGGTCTGATGGACCATTTGTCCGGTTATCTCTCGGAGGCTCACAGGTAGGCCATTCAATACTAAGCTTGCATGCCGTCCACAAATCTCCGGGTACTACGATATCGAACAATGTGTTCAAATCGATCCACAGCACCTTAGAGATCTTTACGAACCTCTCTACCTGCTTGTACCACTCAACGGGATTTTCTCTTAACTTTGGGAAGGAATTGGTAAATGCCGCCAAATCCCCCCTACTCCAGGGTACATGAACGTAATTTCCGTTCGCGATTTCTCGCAAAGGGAAAGCTTCCATTCGCATTAGATCTGTATCTTGGGACTTCGCAATTGTACTTCTTCTAACAGATCCCCTCTTAGACCATTTTTCCTCCCATCTATCCAGATCTCTCCATATTCTGATACACATGACTAGTTCCCGTATATGCACTCTTAGTCCAATTGTTCTACGTTCATCTAAATCTAGGTCTGTGCAATTTAGCCTATGATTGGGCTGCAAGGCTTTGGTTCGTGACAGGTCTATCATGTATCTATTTGCCAAATTCGATACATTTTCATGAGCTGACCTCGCTTTCCGAGTAACATCCTTGGCTAAGAACAATATTTCATCTGGTGCGTACAATTCTAACCTTTCTATTGCCACTGTGCCGTCAATGATTTCATCTAAGTCTGACTTCAAACTCATTACATCAATCCGTCTGGCTTTTATTTCGGCTCTCAGTATGTCAGTCCTAGGTGGTTCGCTCATACCTCTCTCACCTCCACAATGCGTCCTACGCCTGAACACAGGTGAGTTATGAGGAGTTTTCTTTCCATCCCTTTGTTCCCACCTCTCTAGATCCCAAGCCTTTCCATCTTCCCGTGGGGTGTGGTGGAACATTACTCCATCCCCCATCCCTACACTTCGTCGTTTCGGCTCGGTTTCTCCAGATCTGAGATAGGATCCACCGTTCTGCTCAAAATCACTGTAACTCTCTTGCTGTCTGGTGTCGCTCAATAAACGATAAGGTCCTTCATGGCTCCCCATGCTCCCGCGATCTCGATCCTGATCACCAGAAGTATGGCGAGACGTTTCGCGACTCCCTACATTCTCATGACTTCGCTCGCGTTCACCGGATGCATGGCGAGACCCTTCACGACTCTCCATGTTCCCGTGATTCCAATGTTGCACCGTTTCACCCGGGGTATGGTGAGTGCATCTGAAAGTATTACGGTACTCCTGCGTCCTTCGTTCTCCTTCACTAAAGGTGACGCGAGGCACTTCGCCACAACCTGCACTCCTGTCGTCGCACATTTGCCTATTGTCGTTGATAGTAGGACAATTATTTCCTCTGCTTTCCTGACTCCCTCTCTCCCACTCCGGGCTGCTTTCGCCAGCTCCACAATGAGAGAGGATCCTGTTATCCTGGTCTCTCCACTCTGCTCCTGTTTCTAAACTTTTATTCCGAGCCTCTTCGGCAGTATCCCATTCTTTCAGGTATTCTCTTAATTCTTTATGGGTTTTCGGTTTTGGTCCCCTTAAGTCCATTGGCCCTCTTTGACCCCTTTGTTCTACCCAGGGACCTGTTGCTGCATCTAATGGAGTACTCCGACTCATTGGTGCTAATATCTGCCTCTGAGGATTCATCATGGTATTCCTATTCTCCATCTCTGCCCTTTCCCTGTTCCATCGTGCCTGTTCCTCCTGCTGGACCCCTTCTGGGTTGTAGATTGACACGATAGGGCCTATGGTAACAGGTACCTGTAAAGCATCTGGCATTTGATAGGACCTTGCATATTGTGTCTCTGGCATTTTCTGGACCACGAATCTTCCCACTACTCTCTGTTCGGAACTAGATTGAGGCATTTCCTCCTCTTTCCTGGCATCCCACTCTGTTACTGGGATCGATTTATATTCCCCCCATCTAGCTCCGTCCTCTTGTGGTAATATAGGACTTGCAGCCCCTCCGCTGTACGGAGGTGGTCTATCCGTCAATAGCCTCTCTATCAAGTCCTCTTCTGTCTCGCTTTCCTCTTCTTCCTCTAAAGGTTTCTTTTCTCCCGTGGCTTCTATCATGGTGAACAATTTGTCCGCTTCTATCTTTTGTACTCTCCATTTCTTAGCTTCCTCATCCCATTTGGCATCCTGTACTGCCTTTACTGATCGTCTCACTCTTTCTTGACGCCTCTTTATGCTCTTTTCGTGTGCTGTTCTAAACCATACACTAAGTGCTTCGAACTGTGTTGGCCTCGGTAGAGGTCTTGTTGCAAGCATTACCGCTTTTAGCTCATTCAACACATCTAGTTTAAACGTTCCAAATCTCGGAAACGTCAGTTCCTTACTCCCTTCAGTTAGCTTATTCCACTCGGAGATCCATAATATCGAGTGCAAGCCTACATTCACTGCCATATAATAAGCTGGTGTGCCTTCTGGTGGAGCTTCCTCTCCGGCATATAAGTTTCTTCTATTCCTCCTAAAGAGTGCTCTCAAACTCTTAAAACACTTCATTTTCGATAATCTACAACTTTTCCTTTACTCTTCCTTGTTTACGTCCTGATGACAACTAACCAATCCCTAGGCGGCTCTCTCTAATCGGCCTATCTCAGTGCGACTCTTCGCTGACGTCTGACAAACTAACCAATCTCAGCGCGGTTCTATGCTGACGTCACTCGTTCCCTCTTGCAGCAATTCTCCTTCTTTCTCAACCCGTCTCACGATTTCGCATGCGTTTTCATTCATACATTGAAAAATGACTACTTCCGTCCAAGCGATCACTTTTCTCTGACTGTACGGCCACAGTCTAACTGTAATTGTCACCTCAACTGACGAAACGTCTTCCCTCTTACAGTCAGACGATCGCCTCAACTGATAGGTTACTTACACACAGTAAACGTACGACCAGCGTCCGTTACTCATTCACTCACTCATACGCTCCCCCTATCATCGGTCTGTCGGGAAATCAATGGTACCTCATGACCCCCTTTCAATGGTAGACAAATTACTCTGGGTGTTCGATACACCCGAACCACTTAAGTCCTTCTCTGGAACTTAAGATTTCATCCGGTTGCGCGCGCTCACAACCTTCCCTCAATCACACTACAGGCATTCAACTCCGCTTGACATTACAACACAGGAACAACATAAAACACCGCAATCTTACAACGCATGACCCTTATACTCACTCTCGACCGACTCTGCTGCTTTTCTCTCGTCGCACCGTCAGCACCGTCTTCGGCTGGGATTCTTCTTCTGGTCGTCGATGACTAGGGACCTTGGGGTAAACTAAACCTGGCCTAGGTCGTCTTCCTCAAGAAGATAACCATCCTCTGCTACCAACTGCGGGGAATGAGATTTTGATATCAATTTATGATCAATTTAATAACTTATCTCATTCATCTAATTTGGACCGCTAGTATCTGTCATTGAGTAAAAGACAACCCCTGCATAGGTTAGACAAACCCCATTAACTGATGCCACTCGGAAGAACCACTTACAACTGATAAAGTTTGAAAGTTTTATATAAAAATCAAAGTTGGATGCAATTACAATCCTCTCGGGATCAAAGTATACAAAAGAATACAAAATCAGTTCCAATATCAGCAATCTAAAGCTTCGATGTGAAGTGGTTCCTTGGCGTCATCTACAGAAAGAGAAAAGTATCAAGTTAAATCTGTCCCTACTCTATGCTAAGTGACATCCCTACTTCGCAAGTTCCTAACCTAAAAAGGTGTCAGCAGTTTGACTTCCAAAGAAGTTCAAACTCTCTTAGCCTCTAAAGGTAACTTAAGTTTAAGAAGCAGTACCCTCTCTGCCTACCCATCCGCTCTTCTAAGGGTCCTCGGCCTACTGCTCTCTTGCGCTCTGATCTCTCTCAGCGCATCTGCTCAAGTCATCTATGCTTCGCCCTTCTCTCCCTTGAGCAATTCCCTTGCTGTTCCTAATCTCCAATTGCCAATTGCTACCTCCTCCCCGGGGTGCTGTCCCTAAAATACACAATCTCAGTGTAGGTGGAACGCCCCTTGACGCCCACCACGGACTTTCCCCGATGATGTCAGCTTCTGGCTTCTTCCATTGCTTCATCTCTTTCGTCGTCCGTTAAGTTGACCTTTCTTCTTTAGATGTCATCTTCATCTTCTTATTGGTGACTTCAACTGACACTTTCAGATCACAAGTCATATGAACTTAAACAAGACTTTAACTTACAACTGCTATTCTTTGACCTTCTAGGTCCTGTGAATGGTCATTCAAAAACAAGTCTCAAATTCTAAGCGCTTCTCATCACGTTCAGGCCATAAACCTTGTCCAGCGTTGTCACCTTAAATCTAACAAGTGCTAGACTTCTTGGCTCTCACGTCCACATCAAGCTATTTACGACTCCTGTAAGTCCGCTAAATTATATACATTGGACTGTGCTCCTGCTAACCCTTAGTCAGCCAGGTTAGAATCACAAATGACCTAAACCCTTCTAACATTTCTACAAAAAGCCTTCTACACAGTATAACCTTTAACACACATTTATATATTCGTATTTAGCGAAAGTCTTGATTATACTTGAATACATCTTACATAGAATATAACTACGTAGAGTATAACTTTATATTCTCATTCGCTATATTGTGTTATACATTCTACGCATTTCTTCATGTTACATTTCTCCGTTTCTCCATTTAACGTTTCACACGTACATGAATTCTACTTTGCACGTTCTACATTTCGTAAGCATTTCTACACCATCTATACATCAGCCCACTACGTATACGGGCCTTCTAAATCTAATACATGTTCTAAAGTGAATATAGTTACATTTCCTATATTTACGTTGATTACATCGGTTATCTATATGCTATAAGTGTCACTTCACATTACGATACACATTTCATTCCTATATTATACGATGTGCTTGTAAATACGGCCTATACATAATTTCTATTCAAATTTGCGCTCTCTCAGTATCTTGACACTGAATAACAGATGTTTATTGTTACCCAACTCAATGATAATCAAATCTTTGTATCAACAACTCATGTTTCATCCCCACTAAGAATTGTGCAGTGAAAAAGGAGACATGGATAGCTTTGATTTAAATTCACATCCAGTGGTCAACATGGATGTGAATTTAAATGCCCATGGAGAGTGTAAAACCTTACGGCAGAGGTGCCTGCACTGACACAGCCCAGACACAAAATATAGTAAGTCTGGGCCATAGTCCCTTGGAAAAGTTGTATTCCAAATTAGAGTAATAGTGCCCTCTATAATAAATGAGAACTAACACTAAAGAAAATAGGTTGTCTTGTGCTAAATAGACTGTTATGACCACCATTTTGCATGGGTCAATTCATCAATCCCAATTGGCAAGGAGGATGAGAGCTATAAACCAGGATTTGTACTGGGGAATTTTGATCCCAGTGATGTTCTCTGAAATGTCGATATACTGTTCTGTGCTGGAAGCTATCAATTCTTGCCTACCTCATGGGAAACCTTTCTCCATTTCTGCTAGAGCTTCCGGGGGCCCCGGCAAACCTGGGGATCACGAACATCGGCCCACGGTCCGTGACGCTCCAGTTTCGCCCAGGCTATGATGGGAAAACTTCCATTTCAAGATGGCAGGTGGAGGCAGAGGTAGGATGGGTCCAAAATCTTACATGTGTATGTGTGCCCTTACTATGCATGACCATGTAAGGTCGAATATGATAGACTCATGCGAGTTGTTGTTGATCACATTGTGATGCTCAGTAGACAGGGTGGAAACGAAATGGCAAGGTTATCAAAAAGAAAGTTGATTTATGGGTGCTAATGGCATGGGAAGGAAGCTTTACAAAAATAAGTAGAGATGTGGTGCTGGCATAAACATACCTCAGTAAATGATTAAGTAAAACTAGGTGTATTTACGTGATCTGTGCCTCGTTGCGCTCTGCAGTGTGTGTGCATATTTGCTCTGTTCATCATGGTATAGTCATTTTGTAACTCCTAGAAACTTTGATCAATGCACAAAAGAGACCACACGTTTTATGGGTGTTAGGTTGAAGCCGGTGTAGGTAAAAAGCTATGGACGGTGAATAAATCAAATATGTTCTTGGCAGTTTTACAAACTCACTGCCAAAGAAGCATAGACGGCAGTTAAGGGCATTGATAGGCACATCAAATTAAAGTAGATGATAATTCGGTTGAGGAGGGTAGAGGAAATCTTTGAACCTGGATCAAAGAGCTCTCTTTGATTGGTATACTTTAGTCATTTTGGTGTCTTGCAGTACATGGTCCTAGGAATGAAAGTTAGAATTTTAAAGCTCATTGTGACTTACACTGGCAGTCTGTATTTGGGGCATTTTCCTAGGACATAGTGTCAAATATAGAAATATAGGGCCCCACTTAGAGTTTGGTGGACAGGGTACTCCTTTGCAAACATGACAGAGTACCCTCTCCACCAAACCCTGGTTCCACCCACCTCATTTAGAGATGGGCAGACATTAAGTTTTCCATTAAAGGCGCTCCTGTTAGCTCCATCAACAGAAAATGGAGTAGGGGTGCCAGTGGAAGGACGTTACACTGTTTGTGGTGGACATTATAATGTTTTTTCCCTGCCTATCACTACAAGATAAAACCTGTAGATGCAGGACAGAAAAACAAATAATGAACCCCCATTCTGTGGGAGAAAAAGGGGTATGGGAGTGATTAGCTTTTTCTTTTAGAGTTAACAAGGATAATATGACGCCGGACTGCTGTTTATGAACCTCACTTTAATTTCACTTATATCAAAATGTCCTTGTGCAACAAGCCCTGGCATCAGCCGTCAATTGATGCCTCTGTGAATCAGATCATAAGCGCTAGAGGTGTTGGGCGTGCGCCAAGTGATGAAGTCCAGAAGACCAGTGTTTGATTTTCAATAAAGTCTTTATATGTAATCAGTTAATTCACTTGAAAATGGTGATTACAGGTTCAGCCAACGCGTTTTGTTCTCAAGGTGAGAACTTCGTCAGAGCTCAATTATTGGGTGTCCTTATGACAGAGTAGGATATAAAGAAATTTAAAGCCACTTCAATGACACAAAGGGTACAGTATAGTCTAGCTCCGTCTCGACCTCTTGCTTAGACTATGAATAAGCTTTTTCTTTTTCTGAAACAAACTCCCACATTGAGAGTTTGCTTCCAAAATATAAAAACATTTGCAAAATTGAGTGAACAGCCATTAAACTGATGGCAACCATCCACTAAACTTTTTGTGCATTGAAAGGCACGATGGTGATCAAAGTTCCTATCAATGTACAGAGATGATTGCTGGGCAAGTGGTCATCTCTGAATTTCACAGACGGTAATGTCGTAAACTACCCTGATAGATGGAGTACAGTCCGTCAAACTCTAAATCAGCCCCATAGACATTAATGACAGACTTATTGGTGCCCAGTCAAGCAGACCAGTTATTACTTCCTAAAGACAAGTAAAGGCAAGGCACACTGTGTCACTTTTTCTGTGGACAAAGAGTAGACGGAGTGCAGAAACTGACAATAACCCAGCACCTCGAATTAATGGCATTACATTTTGTGGGAACAGTTCTGAGTGACCTACGAGCTGCAGCCCTTTGTCAAAGATATAGTTATGTTGCAGGAAATATGTGTGGAAATATATCATGTGTATTGCAGACGCAGGGCAGACAGGTGAACCCATACCTCTTTGTGTCTGCTGATAATTTGAATGTTTCAAGCCAGACAAGCTCTGGTGGATGGAGGCAAGGAGGAAGCGTATTCAAAACCTCCCTTCCTGCTATGAGTGAGCACACCACAGGAGATAGTACAGAAATATAAATGACATTTTTGCATTTCACAAAACAAGGTGTATTCATAAACAGCCAGTAGGCCTGCTCCATCTGAAATCTTTGCACCATGGAGACTACACTGACTTCATCAACATAACCATCACTAAAACCAAGTAGAGATGAGAATAAAAAATGCTGCATGATGTTGCTGAGACAACTTTGTAATTATTTCTGCTTTCTTCTCTGCTCCCATTGCTTTTACCCCTCACCCCAAAGATTGGCGTGTCTGGTGAAAGCGAAGCCTGGGTTCTAGTTCACCAACTTGTCAATGAACCCGATGCTCGCTCAATGGAGGTGCCTGACCTGAACCCCTATACTTACTACAGGTAAGGGTCTGTACCCAGATCTTATAAGGTATCTTCTGTTTTATTCCTAATAGTGGAATACATGTACGTGATGTAAAATTCTCTTTTGGGGGGAGGAGGGGGGGGGGGGGGGGGTGCAGCATCACTACATATTTATCCCCACCAATACGGGATCGTTTGTTGATCATCAGTTTAGTATAAATGCATCATTGTTGCGCATTTGTGAACCTGAACATAACAGAATACTATGCTCAGCATAACCTTGAAGGCCGCCCAGCTCCTCTGTGGGGTGTTGAGGGATTTGCCACTTTGGAGTGTGTAGTGCAGGAGGCATTTGTCACCAAGGACCTGTCGTCCCCACAGAAAAAATTCTGAAGTGATGTAATTTTCCTTCACAGCCTGTGGTATTCTTATCTCTAAAAGAAACAGCACATGGTGCATTCAGGGCAAGCTTTCTTTTGTGACCACATGATGTAATGTACGCTTTTAAGAGCACTTAGATGAC
The DNA here is from genome assembly GCF_964263255.1 of Lissotriton vulgaris. Lineage (NCBI taxonomy): Eukaryota > Metazoa > Chordata > Amphibia > Caudata > Salamandridae > Lissotriton > Lissotriton vulgaris. Next base: position 757,729,077 of record NC_141695.1, on the reverse strand, counting down.
TGGCTTGGTCCTTCTTGTTTTTCATAATTGCTTGAACAGCTTTTTTGAGCTTTTTGCTTGCATTTGATGTAAGTATTTAGGCGTTTTTGTACCACAAGTTTCTCCTCAGTAAGACAGTAGGAGTAAAGGTTGACACGTTTTTGTGTTATTTTCTCCCCGCTACATCTTAGCCAGAATGCATCATTCGTCCTGAAGGGACCCAATGGTCTACTTTGCTTGTGTAAATACCGTCAACAATACTGGAAGGTTGTTCCTTACACAATCCTTGAGTTGGTCCACGCACATGTTTTTCTTGTCTGTGTTTATTTATTTTGTGAATCCCTTTTCAGAGAGCACTGCACTGCTGTGCTGTGTCACCCATGGCTAAGTGAAGCTGACATCACCATCCTGTATGTCCTTTCAACTCATTTCGAATTCCTCTGCAAACTTGTTCTATATTTTTAACACATTTCTGCATTTCACTTTAAATGGTATTATAATAGATTAAGTCCACATGGCAATTATATAACAGAGTATTTATATGACTGTTTCTAGCAAATGTTGTCTAGCAACCATATATTAGAGATATCTCAGAATGTTATATTTATCACAGACTGAAGTAGAGCATCACTTCAGAATGTACTCTGTGGGGGATGACCTGACCTGTTTTTTGTCGTATGACTACATATGAAAAAGTCTTTTTTCTTGTGCATCTTAGAGATATGTTAATATGAAGTCAGGTGGTGCTTTGCAAAGGCAATGTTATTCTTTTTTGGCATGTCTTGTCCTTCTCTATCAACTTTACATGATATTTGTTCTTCCACCCCACTATAGTTTCCGCATGCGACAAGTAAATATCGTTGGCACCAGCCCACCAAGTCAGCCATCGCGAAAGATTCAGACACTCCAGGCCCCTCCAGACATGTCGCCTGCTAATGTGACCCTGCGCACCGCCAGCGAGACCAGTCTGTGGCTGCGCTGGGTGGTAAGTACATGGCGCAGTCGCATGAGGAAATGGTAGAGCTGAGGGGTCAGCAGTAGGATCAGGGTAGAGGAAAAGTCAAATGTAGAGTTGGTCCAAAACACCAAAACCCTATCAAACATTCCAAAGGAACGCCTGCTACACAGTTGATGCAGAAAGACAGAAATAGACGCACAGACTCACAGAGAATGAGAAAAACCTACACACCTAAGCTGGTAAGAAGAGAAAATACAACAAGCTGGTACACAGATAAAGAGAGTGAATACAGAGGTAGACGGATAGACACTTTTACAAATAAGTGAACAGTGAATAGGAAGGTGGATCATAAAAAGTGGTAAACACAAAGGGTGATGAAAAGCTGTGTCCTATTTGTTTAGATACAATATTGTCCTAGAGAGAACAGGATTCTCACAATCCATACATCTCAGGATTAACAGAATTCATTTCATTTAAGCAAATGCATGTCTAATATAAAAACTACGCAATTCATAATGAGTCCTTGTCTGATTGATTCCAACAGTGGCATCGCATATGATATCACCAATGACACTATTGATTACCTGAGTGATGCCATACCTTTTTATATCCTCAGTGGCACAACATATTGAATCGCAAATTACACGTGTGATAAACTAAGAGATTACTTCATGTAATCCGTCCATGTGACAATACTGTCAGTCCAATACGCTAATGCTCTCATGCACTGGTTAAGTACGTCTAGTGTATTCCAATTCTGTGTACATGTTTTTATCGTATGTTTACCAGGCTTACCTATTTAGGAAATGTCTTCATGCTTGATCATGATCAGGTGTGTAAGGACTTTGTAACAGACATATGGGTACATTACTGGAACACTGCAATCTGCAATCACAGTATCTGTGCACCGCTTCTAATCGCCACAGTGACTTGTGTATGTTGCTGACCTATAAGCAGTGTCTTGAAATATCGATGGGTAAGATGTAAATGGCAGCATTCGTGTTCTAGTAATGACATCAGTTGTAAAATTGACAAAGTCATCAAATACTTCTGTGATACATAATGAAAAATATATTGTAATGAGTAATGAGGCCATAAAAGGTGAGGGTCCTTAGTTGTATGTTCAGAGTACATTTTGTTCAGCCTACAAAAATCCATATCAAATTCTTAAGGGCTAAAACACCTAGAGCCATGGATCAAAAACAAGACCATAGGCTAAACATGCAGAAGCCTCTTGCTGTGATGCCACTGACCTTGCTGCTTCCTCCCCTAGCCGCTGCCGGAGATGGAATACAATGGGAACCCAGAGTCTGTTGGTTACAAGATAAAATACATGCGTTCTGACGGCCGTGGGAAGACGATGGCCCATGTCATCCATGATCGCATCGAGCGAGAGTACACCATCGAGGACTTAGAAGAGTGGACAGAGTACCGTGTACAGGTGCAGGCCTTTAACGCCATTGGCGCTGGACCGTGGAGCCCCACTGTGCTGGGCCGCACTAGAGAATCAGGTAGGCCCAGTCTGGCACATCTCATTCAAGCCATTAGTAAATTGATGATTGTCCAAAGCGAATGAAGAAAGGTTATTGCAGAACATGATCCAGGCATGTGGGGCCCCAGCACTAAAATAGCAGGGGGTTTTGCAGGGCTGGATTGAGGTGCTGGATGAAAAACTGTGAGTTTCAGTGCTAGAATAACTATATGTCTAAATGTTCACTTGTGCATGGGGTGGGATGAAGAGACTGAGCTGCAAGGGCCACCATTGATCTGAGTTTTTATGTCTGACTTGGTAGCAGTGATCTCGGAGTTGGGAAAGATCAAGCCTGCAGGATGGTGTTATTCACCAATTTCAGGAACCCCTAAAATCTTGTTAATAGCACACAAGATGAAGATATTATATGCATAGCCCCTTTACCTTTCATTAACCATAGCAGCGAACAACCACTGCCATTTAGACTAACAGAATAGAACACCGACACAGTGCCTTTCATGAATAATTAGTGCTGGGCTCTAGAACCATTACTCCTATACTGGGCTCTTAAATCCTAGGCACACTCAAAAATGTCATTAAACACTCAAGCATCGAGCCAAAGAAAGAGATAGAACTAAGGGGAAATGAACAGCTGATCTTCTTCTCTTATAATCCCTGAGACACCACACCACACAGAGTTTAGTTATATTCAAAAATACATGAAAAGAGACATCCACAAATAAGCGTTCAATCACCTGACAATTAAAAACCCTCATCCCCGCTTCCCCCGAGTGGCATTTCTGTTAGAGCTGTCCAAGGCCTTGACATCGAATCTCTACCACAACAAATCAAACGCTGCAGCATAAGCAAGTTTAGATGCATAGAAATAGATGAAATGTTCAAATGCATAAGAAGATGAAGTTACATCAGCCAATCCAAGAAGGAAGCCAAAGACTAATTACCATCCACAATCCGACATCCAGGGGTAGCATTACAGATAAGGGCACACTATTCCACTGACCAGTCACACCTTAAGCACATGCACCACGTACAGGGTCTGACAGTGCACATACACAGCAAACGAGCAGTTCTTAGTACACTAGGAACAGCCCTTTAATGAAAGGCAGAAAAGCTCTTTGCAGCTTCTCGTCCACATGTCACTGGAGGTGGCAACCTGGCCTGCATTCAAAGAAGGACAGAGATTCAACTGGAGTCTGGTGCAGTGAGTGACTGCACCTGCCTGCAGGAGGTTACTGGGGTGGCGGGTCACTGCAACCCCGGTACTTCCCTCACTTGGAGCACCCTTTGAAAGGCGCAATGGATTCCTGCCCGCGTGTTGAGTACAGTCAGTGCACCGCGTGATGAACTCCTTGCCTTTGCACCCATGTCTGTCCCACGCTGCAGGTCCAAAGGCAAGCGTTCCCTCGTTTGCATGGCATGGTACCTATTACAGAAGTGGCTGAGCAAGCATCTGCAGCCGGCGTTGTAATACCTTACTGCACCTGGAGAGCAAATGCCAATTGTACCAAAGGGCACCATGTAAAATATGGCCCTTGGTAAAGGTTTCCTTCAGATAATCTTTAGCAGCCTACACACTCAAAACCCCTGCATGAGCTGCCTCTGTCACTGACCGGTAAGAATGTGTGGTTGGTAAAGTGTGCCTTTCTGAAACACTTTCTGTAATACCAGAAAATCTGTAGGATGTAAAATCCAACCCATAAACCAACCTCCCCAGGAACGATTCTGAATTCCATGATCCTGGTCTATGTGTCTCATCCATATTGTGTACCATTTATTCAGCACTTCACTGGCGAGCCTTCTCAACCCTTGTTCGTTTTTCCTTCAATGCTCAGATGTCTATTTTTGAACATTTGTTCCATTTTTATTCGACCTCCCTCCACCCGCACCCCCATTGTATGCCTGCCTTTCTCAGCCATTGCTCCTCCTGGATTGAGGATTTCTTTGTGTCTTCCTGGCCCAGCCACATTTATTAATTAGTCCTTTATGTCTGCCTCGCCCAGCCACATTTATTAATTAGTCCTTTATGTCTGCCTGGTCCAGCCACATTTATTAATTAGTCCTTTATGTCTGCCTGGCCCAGCCACATTTACTAATTAGTCCTTTATGTCTGCCTGGTCCAGCCACATTTATTAATTAGTCCTTTATGTCTGCCTGGTCCAGCCACATTTATTAATTAGTCCTTTATGTCTGCCTGGCCCAGCCACCTTCGTTAATTGTTCTTTTTACTCTTAGTTGCTTCAGTTGCCTCTCATTGGTAGCACTTGGATGGTATCCTGGACAGTTTTTTCCGTTTCTTGCTTTTCCTTCTGTGCTTTACATTTTTAGATTTAGCCCTCTTGACCTATTTTCTTTTTTATGGCCATTCTTTCCTTTATGGAGGGCTGCTCTGTAGTCTCTAGTTTATTTATAGTGCATGTTTGATTCTGTGATCATTAGCCAGAAGCAGAGTTGGCCGAGCCCGACGTCCGTGTGCTGCACCTATAAATGTGCATTAATTGGTCCCCATATTATCATGTATAAACTGTCTTCCCATTCCTATCAGTACCCTCCTCTGGACCCATCAATGTGTCAGCCCTGGCCACGACATCGAGCAGCATCCTGGTGCGGTGGAACGAGGTACCGGAACCTGAGAGGAACGGGCGAGTGCTGGGGTATAAGGTGAGAACAGAAGCACCTGGTACATCAGTTAAAGCTCCACACAATTCCTGAGGATATACTTTTCTAAACTCCCGCCACACACCTCCTCAGATAAGGCTGTCCTTCCTTCCTGTGCCTCCTTCATTCTTGTTGAGACCCTCTTCCTGTCTCTCATATTTACCCTGTAAGATGGTTCTTCTTACTTGGCCTCCTTAATTCTTCTTGACACAAGTTCCTCCTTCCCTCACCTTGTTGCACACTACCTGAGACAAGGTGCTTCTACCTTCACACTGTAACATACCCCTGTGGTGTGGCTGTATTTCCTTCGCCCTGTCAAAGGAAAGTTCAGCCTTCCTTTACAATTCCTCATACTGAAGACCTCCCTTCCTTCACCTGGTCCCATAACCTACTGCCTTGGTCTCTTTGATGCCTTTGGACACAGGACCCTCCTTCCTTCACCCTGTTGCTCACCACCTAAGGCAACATGCTGCTCTTCACTCTGACACATTATCACTCAGGTAGGATCCTCTTCCATTCACCCACTCTCATACTTGTTTAAGGGAATACCCTCATCTTTCCACATCCTGATGTGAGACTGTAATTCTGTCACCCTCTTCTATATCTCCCAAGGTGAGTTCATCCTTCTAAGACAGTCCTAATTCCTTCCTAAGTGAGACTTTCCTTCCTTCGCTCTGTCTCATACCTACTAATTTAAGGTCTGCCACCCACAAACCTATGACCTACCTCTCAAAGTGTTACCTTTTTTTGAATTTTTTACTGTCCCTCATACTCTCTTGCAATGCATCAGCCATCCACTTATCACGGGCAATGACACAGATGCCCAGATAGCACTATCCAAGTGTGTCTTCTGCTCTCAGGTGGTGTACAAGGAGAAGGACTCGGATGCCCCGGCACAGTTCTGGTTAGCGGAGGGGAACTCATCACGCAGTGCCCAATTAACAGGCCTTGGGAAGTATGTCCTGTATGAAATCCAAGTGCTGGCCTTCACCAGAATCGGAGATGGGGTCACCAGCTCACCATCAATCTTGGAAAGAACTCTAGATGACGGTAGGTCCCGAAGATATTTTCAGAGAGAGGGGTGAAGAAACACTTAGTGAAGCATTGAGGCATGAATGGGTGGAGGAGATGTAGGCACATAAGTTCATATATGAGAGAGCACAGGATGAAGGAACTAATGTTTGATAATAGAATATTTTGCAGAAGTAGTGATCAAGGAGGAGACGATGGGTGAATGGATGAAGAGAGGAATATATATTAAAATAGAGGAAGGGACAAATGACTGTTTGGAGGAAGGGGACAAGGATAGGAGACTGAGGAATGGATGGATAGATGGATTAAAGGAATGGATGAATTATTTAGAAGGGTGAAATAGATTGATTCGATAGAGGGATGGGTGTAATAGATGGTGGAATGGCTTGATTCAATGGATAGATGGTAGATAAATGGATTGATGGATGTTAGGAAGGGAGGATGGATTGAAGAAAAAATAAGTGTGAGGGAAAACAATGAGCATGGTGGGAGTGAAAGGTAGGGGAGTAAATTAAAGGTTGTGAATGGTTGAGAAGATACTGAAATATAATGACATTAAACATATGGGCAGAAGATAGAAATGTGCTTACTTAGCTGAACTTGATCTATGGTCTGAGATGTCAACATTTGCTGCAGTATAGGAAGCGTTGTCACACATTCCCAGGATGTGTATCTCTTTGACTTGGCACCTACCATAAGTAGTTGTAGTAACCATGTAAGCAGCTGTTTTAAAAATGTACCGGGTGTTCTTTTTAAAGGGTGTCTGTTGTGTTAATGATGTCTCTTTACCTCAGGGTTCATTGATGTGAAGTATTTTGTTTCAGGGGCAATCTGTTACTGATAGGGTTTTAATGAGCTTTATATTTGTCTCTCTAGATCAAAACATCACTCCTAATGGTTTATTCTGATCACTATTTCTTGGTATCCTTAACAGAATGACTGAACCAAATAAATAAATCATCAAATGATTGCATTCATAAGGCACACACTACCTTAGAAAAAGGCCCTTGGGTTTGGTTTAGAGTTTGATGGACAGAATGCTCCATTGCAAATGAGACAGAGTTCCTTGTGCACCAAACTCTGTCTACCCGCCTCATGTACAGACGGGCGGACTGTAAGGTTTCTGTTGACAAAGCCCACATTGGCTCTGGTGATGGAAAACTTCCTCTGACGCCCTGATCGTAGGGTCTGTCGGGGGAAGGGGCTTACTCAACCCCCACCCTATTTACAGAGGATGGACGATGCTTTTTTCTGTCCATCACGAGAGAGAAAAACCTGACAGTGAGGGAGAGAAACATACAATAATGACCTCCACACCCTGGGAGAAAACTCCTAAAGTATGGAGGCAATCCGTTTTTTGTTTTTCAAAAACAAACTCCAATTTTAGGTGTTTGATTTTGAAAAACAAAGCAAAATGTTAAAAGTTTGGTGGACAACTGTCAAAGCCAATGGCTGCCATCCACCAAACTTTCTGTACCTTTAAGAGAACCACTCTGACAGCACATCCCTTCAAGGTACAGAGATGCCCGCTGGGCCAGCGGTCATCTCTAAATTTGATGGATAGTAGTGGTCCATCAGGGTGGCGGGGGTAATGTCATCCACCATCAAACTCAAAATCAGACTGTTAAGTCTTTAAACTCCATTAAAATGTAGCAGTAGCCACAATCCTATTCAATGGAACCCATAGGTATGTATAAAAACATCTTTCTGGACCTCATATGATTCTATCAGATTCTTTATTCCTATGCCTGGGTCCCAGAGGCTAATAATGGGTCTAAAAAGGCAATCATTGGTCCGTCCACTCAAGATACCAATAAATAGTTCTGTGTTATGCTTAGACTTTCCATGGTCTCAGTCTGTCTTCCATGCCTGCCCCTGTAGTGAACCCGTGCAGACCTAATTTAAGAATAGGACTCAATGAACAAATATACCCACAATATTCCAATGGTCTTCGATACCTGCCCTAAGAACCAAATGGAATTCTCAGTTGTAATAAATCGGTAGGACCCGGAGAAATTCCAGCTAGTACTATAATTCTGTTCTTGGAACCTACTAGATCCCACTAATGTCAATGTACCCGACCCTGGAGCACAAAGGATTTCCAGACTGTTTTTGTGCAGACGAGTACCATGGGTAATGACATTGCAATTCAGGCAGTGTAATCACCAAGGCACCGTGCATAAATGACCATGCGGCCCCACGGCTGTCACTTCCTCCACGCTACTCATTTGTCTGGAGAGGCATCAAGATGCATTTGTATCCCTCCTGTGACTACCAATGGATTCTGTTGAAGGGCAGAGATCAGCAGCTTTTTCACAGCAGGCATGCTGCTTCAAACTCTTGCAACTGCACATGTACACTTTCATAGAGCTAGGCCTTGAATGCACAACCACAGTTATCACTGGAGAGTACAGAAAACCATAAGGTGTAACAGGAGCAAATCTAGTATCCAACCGCGGCCCATGCAGTTAAGAGCGGTGGGGCGAGGTAGGGTGCGGCGGTTTTGGCAGACGACAACAAGTGGAAATTAAGTATTTATTTAATTTTCCCTTGTCTGTCGAAATCATCCCCCCCCCCCCCCCCCCCATCAACCTGGCCCCACCGCTCTTACTTGCATGTGCAGCGGCTGCTAGTATCCATAATCTTGTGGCCAGTATGGATGCTATGGAGTATCACCTCTGAACTGCTAGTTATCCCCCTTCAATTAACAAGATCTGGAGAAAAGGACCAATAGTTTACTTTCCTACCCTCTACTCCCTGTTTGAGTTGCGCGGCAAAGGGTTGCACTGTGGTGACTATTTGAGAATAACGCAGAATGGCACACTTCCAGGTTAGATCTTGATCTTTCACTACTTGGTGCGCTCTACACCTTGAACCCGAATTGACATCCTGAATGTTTGCTTTCCAGTGCCAGGGCCTCCTGTTGGAATCCTGTTTCCTGAGGTGAGGACTACCTCAGTTCGCCTAATCTGGCAACCCCCGGCCGCCCCCAATGGGATCATACTCGGTAAGTAGGAGGTTTTCTAGCATTTCTTATGAAAAGTATGTTTGGGGATGTAGCAGAACAATAACCTGAAAGGCTCCTGGTGATACTGGCATAAGTGCCCTCCCGAAACATACTTACTAGATTTGTCTATGGTCACTGTTTGTAAAGGTATGTGAAAACTCCCCAGGTCTAGCAGCACCCATTACGGGTAGCATTCTGGTCTCTGCAGGATACAAGTCTCCGCTTTGCCTGACTGGTTTTGAATGGAAAGGTCTTTCAATAGATATGACTCTCTACAAGTGTCTTCAGTTGTGGAACGTCTTACAGCAGAAATAACGATAGGAAGAAAGGAAGACCGCTTTCTTGCAACAGATGTGGCTACCTGCGTAATGATTTCTAATATGTTTGCTGACTCTTGGTGTGTTCTTGTAGGGTTACTGTGCAGCCAGCTTGTATGAATCCCTCACTCTGAGTATGTGAAAGTGTATGCTGTGCTGTCACCTGCTTAGCTGTAGAAATACATAATGCATTTTAACAAGTGATAGATGCTATTGTTTATGTGACTCTGAGACCATTACGTGTAGCTAGTATTAACCTCTCATTGGTAGCTGCTAAATGGGGATAACTAAGATTCAATGGATTGATTATTATCCAAGCCTTATCAAAAGAGTCGAGGCATCACCAAAAAGAATCTGCGGCAATCCTGGCTCTGTAATTCGAAGATGGGCCTAGCCAGGTTCGTGCACTTTCACCTGCACTCTCTTCCTTCGAGGAGCCCAAGAGGAGAGCACAGCGAGGCCGGACTGGTCATTCTGGCTCTCTGCAATTTCTCCAGTAGGCTGCAGGCTAGGCAACTGCTGACAGAGTATGGTGGCCACACCTGAATGGCATGATGATAATTGCGACCTTCTACTCTAAGTGCCATTTTGGTCAAGGCTAAGTCTTTCTCTCTTCCTCCTTTGAGTAATAATTTGAGATAGGTTCACTCAGCTGAATGCTAAAAGACTTCCCGACTGGTGCATTCTGAAGTGGCTGAAGGCGCTGAAGATGATAGGTAGCCTCGGGGAAAATCAATTTCCATAATTCGTTATGGGTAAAATAAGCACATTGATAAGGGTTTTGGTGTCAATTGGAAGAAAGGAGGGATCTTTCTTAAACCTGGGAAAATGTCGAAGACGGAAGCAGCCAATGTCCTGATCTGGAGGAACAACAATAGCGCTATCACTCTGAAAGCCTAGAGATCTTAATGGGTTGAACAGGAGCCGAAGGGCCCCTAAGGACGGGGGTCACAAAGGAAGGGGTCAACTGGAAATAATAAGTCCATCTATTACCATCAACTCTGTATTCCTAGAGTTTGGTTGTATCCAATGGAAATGTCGCACGTTTTAGGGAAAAGTTGCTTCTGTGTCACAAAGATCCCCTGAAGGCAGAGACCCTTCTGAATGCTGTCTTTGCAATTATAAAGGATAACGGAGCCCATTAGCCTGTCCAAGGGACGAACATAGACATCAAACAACCGGGGGAGCAAGGAACTCATAAAATGACCACAGCGCAGAGGTTTAAACATGGATCGAAAGGTAATAAATAGACCATCTAAGTGTGATCAGGAAAAATCTAATTGATTAGAAGATAGTAAAGTCTCCCATACATGTATCTATGCATCTGTGATCATGAGTAGCTATCATATGTATTCACTGGGTGAACGTTATGTTGTATGTGATGGGCGAAGATGCCATTCTGCATGGAATAAAGTCATTTAAGGGGTCTTTTTAGATGTTAGAAGGAAAATCATCCTCTAACCTATCTGATGTTAAATGGAAAAGTAGTTCCTTGCTAACTTGGCTGGTGCTTCCCTTTAAGAGAAGTGCAGTGAGGTCGACACGTCCATCTACATAGTTAAGCTTCTTGAGTTCCTCTTCTATGAGTCAGCTGGACCAACTGGATTCCATCTCAAGCAAAATGTAACCTTGTTTTCAGAAACAGTTGATTACCCAATCACAAGGCGCCAACCACTACTGAAAGTATTTTGTAGCGTCCTAATGAAAATATATACAGCATAAAGAAATTTCAGGATATTGTATGGGGTCCTCTCCACATTAATAAGCATAACATTTATTTATTTATTTGCAAAGTTTTATAAAGCGTGAACAAGACCCCAATGGGTATCAGAGCACTGTATAAAGTGGCAAAAGTATGAGTACAATAACGAAATGAATCAAAAGACATAACTTAGTAAGCAAAATGTCAAGGGGGGGACACACAAGGGCAAAGTGGGTTTAGGGGGATACTGCCTATCTAGTGGGACCAGCAGAGAAGCAACAACACAAAAATACATTAAACAGAGTATCCAGAACTGAGACAGAAGTAGATAGCGTCAGTAGCAGGGTTAATGGTGTTGCAAGTCATTCAGGAGTAGCAATTGGACATGTTTCTTGAAAGAGGCAGTAGATGGGTTGGTTCTGATCTCAGGGGGAAGAGTGTTCCATAATTTTGGATCAAGACCAGAGAAATCACGATTGTAAGTTCTTTTCTTTATGAATTTGGGTGGTTTCAATAATAGGGTGTTAGAGCTTCTTAAGTCCCGGCTCGATCCCGATAGCTCAGGTTTTTTTACCAGGTAAGCGGGAGGGTTTAGATGAATAGCTTTTGTATGTCGGGCAAGCTGACTTGAACCTGATCCTCGCTTCAATGGTCAGCATGTTTAGTTGAATTAGACCTGGCGTGATGTGGTCATGTTTTCTGGAGTCAGTGATGAGTCTGGCCGAAGATTTCAGGGTGGCGCTAAGCGGAGTTAAGCTAGTTTAAGTTAGCCCAGCAAGGGTCACCAAACCATATTCCCGGCGTGATATAACTAGGGATTGTACAGGAGGCTCTATGTCCTCAGGTGGAAGGAACGGCTTGATTTTTCTAAGGGTGTTAAGCTGAAGATTGGCTCCACTAATAGTTGCACTGATGTGATCTTGCATATTTATTTATTTGTCCAAGGTTATAACTAAAGATTTAGCCGCGTCGACAACATGCGGAGTGCAGTTTAGCACAGTAAGATGTTTGAGCCAGTCCAGGGTAGCTGCAGAGTGGTTGTGGGGGGCAATCAGAGTGAATTCAGTTTTGAGGGTATTTAACAGTAGATGGTTAAGATTTAACCATTGTTGAGTTTTTAGGAGTGCATCATTTAGAGATGTTCTGTCATCTGGAGAGGCGATCTTCAAATATAGTTGTGTGTCATCAGCATACATATGGTACTGGATGTTAGAGCCATTCAGAATATTGGAGAGCGGTTCCATAAAAGGGTTGAAAGGAGTGGGCAAAAGTGCAGAGCCTTGAAGTACTCCAATGCACGATTATCTTGCTGAGGTACTCCGAAGCATGAGTATTATGTTGTTCGATTTTTATTTTCCAAAACGCATTGTTTGGATTTTTCTCCAAAGCAAAGCAAAGCAAGAGAAGCTAATTGCAATGCCCGTTTCGCTATTCTGAACCTCTGAGTCACTCACTGCAAGAGACCGAACCCTGCCTGCATCTGCTTGCTTTGGCACATTATTTAAAAGCATGAGGACAAGCTCTGTCAGTCCTATAAGTTGGCGCATCCATACAACTTTCCAGGGCTGACCAGTTAACATAAAGTTGTTTTACTTAAATAGTTGAAATATTTAGTTCTGGTTTCAGTCAAAAGTTCATGGTAACTCTGTTACAGTCGTAAAAAAGCTAAGTGTGTATTCTGAAATGCCCCTTTCTTTCAATGACCACTTTTCAACTGGTGTTTTCCACTGTATCAGGGCCGTCGCAAGCATGGAGCAAGCCCGGCTCTTTGCCCCCACTGGCTTTGTACTTTTTGAGGTCCTCCCCTCCTGTTACAACATGCTTTAAATCTTGAAACAGAAAGAAGTCCCGAACTCTTTCTTTTGATGCTAATGCAGTAACTCCACTAGGTGCTGCCACATACTGTATACTCATCCTCCAGGGTACATGTTTTCTTAATTCCGAGCCTCTTCTTCCAACACCCACCAAAGAGAGACTCCACAGAAATGATGGGCCCACCCCACACAGGCTTCTGTCATGCTTACACAGGATGTAGGAAAGGCATATTTAACTGAGTTATCTGACATATTACTATTAAAAGGCAGGATTCATTCAGTTTATATGATTAACGTTTGGGCCGTTTATTTTTTAAACCATTTCTTTACTAGAATCTGCATATGCTGGAGCAAAAATGGCCCTTAGTGGGGGGAGAAAGTACCTTTGTTGTTCCTTAAAATGTCAAGCAGCAGGCAGTGGCAGGTGACATCTACGGGGAGGGGGGTGGGCGGTTGGGCATGCACAGATATTTTAATACTAAAAGAAAAACTTACCCTAACTAACTTCCTCAGCTCTGGACCTAATCTCAACCAGATACTGAAGTGCGGGCACCAACAGGAGCCGCCTCAATCGTCTCTCCCAAGGACACCAGAGCCCTGCACTTACTCTTGAGACGGCTGGGTTAGAGGTTTCAAAGTGCGCATGTGTGGCTGGCTGTCGCAAGAAGGTCGGCCAAAAAGACATGATCACTTTGAAAATTGCAAACACAGTCCACCCTCCTCCCTGCTGCTGTCATTCAGCAGCGGCCCTGCCCCCATCCTGACGGAGGATGAAAAATAAAATGGTAATGCATTACCATTTTATTTTTCATGTTTGGGGGTAATTTAAGTGAAACTAATACCACAAAAAACCTAGACTGTATACGCACTTATAAAGTTTACCTTTATTTTAGATATTTTATGGTATATCTAAAATAAAGGTAAACTTTATAAGTGGCTATACAGTCTAGGTTTTTTGTGGTATTAGTTGCATATTGAGTGGAGGGCAACGTATGACTAGCTTTACCCTCTAAGCTCCTTTTGTGTTTGAAAAGGTAATTTAAGTGGGGCAACGCTTCTCCGTGCCAACGGAGGAGCTGCCCCTGGCAGCAGGTGCTTGTTTCTGTTATAAGGATTGTTTATGTGGTGAATGTGTGGTTCTGTAACAGCTGGTATCCCCCAAGGTGTGTGTGTTTATGCCACAGTGGCACAGAAGCCCACCGATGTCCAGAGATGTGTGTGCTGCACGTGAGTGTTGATATCTTTGACAAGGATCTCTTGTTTTTTCTTAGCATATCAGATCACCCACCGCCTGAACACAACTACCTCCAACACTGCCACGGTGGAGGTGCTGAACCCCAGCGTACGGCAGTACACCGCTACAGGCCTGAGGCCAGAGTCTGTCTACCTCTTCCGGATCACAGCCCAAACCAGGAAGGGCTGGGGCGAGGCAGCAGAGGCACTGGTGGTGACCACAGAGAAACGAGGTGAGTGCAGGCCCTTGAGAGCAGAACGTATAGGGCAGCGGCTGAAGGATGTGTCAGTCTAAGGTGACCTAGGGGAGGAAAAATTGTAATGATTGTATCAGGGAGTCTCCACTTAGCCCCAGGTGTTGCTTCCTTGCTCCTGACACTGGTCCATGTTCCAGGATCTACAAGGTTGCAGCCCAAAACTTGGTATTCAAGGGGTGCCTATCCCTTCACTACACAGTGACTCTGTAGGCAGGGAGTGTCTCGCAGTATATTTGTTATAGTGAAGATGGCTGTGCTGTAGGGTAGGGGATGCCTTATACTTAGAAGGATATGGCTATTAATGGGTATTATTTCCTTGAGAGCCCAACACCTCACCTAGGGTAAAATGCCACGCTTTTGAGGGGCGACCATATCACTTATTAAGGCATCCATTCCAGCCCTCACCCATTGGAGGAGACCGAATTCCTCTGGGAGGTATCCATTCCAGCATTTACCTGTAGGGTGACACCGCATCAGTCAAGGAAGTCCCCTCGCTTTCAATAGGAGGATACAATGATATTAGCTTTGATCTTCGTCTCTGTATCTCACATCCCTCTTGTGTTTACAGATCGCCCACAGCCACCCAGTACCCCACTGGTTCAGCAGGAGGATGTCATGGCGAGGAGTGTTCTGCTGTCGTGGGAGCCAGGCAGCGATGGTTTGTCTCCAGTACGGTATTACACCATCCAGTACCGGGAGTTGCCGAATGGCGAGTGGGCTGTGCATTCCACCGCAGCCAGCCATAACGCGTCCTCTGCCGCCATCGTGGACAGGTGAGATGGGAGCTCTGTACTCTCAATGTCATGTGTGGTTACTGGTCTACTGCCTTGCGCTGTTTTGAACTGTGAACGTTCCTAGTCCTGAATCACAGATTAGCCCTGGTGTAAACAAAACCCTTAGAATACCCCCACTGCTAGAACCCAGAACACCACAGTGCAAGAACTCGCAGAATATTCTTAATTTGATGATCAAGAATGCCTCATGTGCTACATTGAGTATCCACAGCTAGAACCCAAAAGGCTCGTGGGCCAAAATCGCAACGCCCAGCACCCCCCAAGACGCCACGGGATCTTAGGTTTGAAAACTCACAGTAGGCTTTGCAGAACATCTTAAAAATATCACCAGCACCAAAAGATCACCAATGTTCATCGGAGGACTTCTTTGTTTGGGTCACCCAGAAACTCTGGGTTTGAAGAGCTGACAGAGCACCTTGAATGATCAGGGCGACCTCACTTCTCATAATGGCTTGAGGGGGGGGGGGTGGCAAATGGGCTCCACTTCCTCAAAAAAACCATCTTCTCCTACATTTGTGAGCAGTGTCCAAGAGGTCTCCCCTGAGGCTGGTTTGTTCTAGCTAGCAGGCACTGGGTTCAGGAGTCAACCATAGCAGGAGGGGACACCCTGACTCTTTGCTCAGGAGTCAATCATTGCAGGAGGGGACACCCTGGCACCTAGTCCAGGAGTCAACCATTGCAGGAAGGGACACCCTGGCTCCTGGTTCAGGAGTCAACCATAGCAGGAGGGGACAGCCTGGCTCTTTGTTCAGGAGTCAACCATTGCAGGAGGGGACACCCTGACTCTTTGCTCAGGAGTCAACCATTGCAGGAGGGGACACCCTGGCACCTAGTCCAGGAATCATCCATAGCAGGAGGGGACACCCTGACTCTTTGCTCAGGAGTCAACCATTGCAGGAGGGGACACCCTGGCACCTAGTCCAGGAGTCAACCATTGCAGGAAGGGACACCCTGGCTCCTGGTTCAGGAGTCAACCATAGCAGGAGGGGACAGCCTGGCTCTTTGTTCAGGAGTCAACCATTGCAGGAGGGGACACCCTGACACCTGGTCCAGGAGTCAACCATTGCAGGATGGGACACCCTGACACCTGGTTCAGTAGTCAACCATTGCAGGAGGGGACACCCTGACACCTGGTCCTGGAGTCAACCATAGCAGGAGGGGACAGCCTGGCTCTTTGTTCAGGAGTCAACCAATGCAGGAGGGGACACCCTGACAACTGGTCCAGGAGTCAACCATTGCAGGAGGGGACACCCTGGCAACTGGTCCAGTAGTCAACCATTGCAGGAGGGGACACCCTGGCTCCTGGTTCAGTAGTCAACCATTGCAGGAGGGGACAGCCTGGCTCTTTGTTCAGGAGTCAACCATTGCAGGAGGGGACACCCTGGCACCTGGTCCAGGAGTCAACCATTGCAGGAGGGGACACCCTGACACCTGGTCCAGGAGTCAACCATTGCAGGATGGGACACCCTGGCACCTGGTCCAGGAGTCAACCATTGCAGGAGGGGACACCCTGACACCTGGTCCAGGAGTCATCCATAGCAGGAGGGGACAGCCTGCTCTTTGTTCAGGAGTCAACCATTGCAGGAGGGGACACCCTGACACCTGGTCCAGGAGTCAACCATTGCAGGAGGGGGCACTCTGGCTCTTTGTTCAGGAGTCAACCATTGCAGGAGAGGACACCTGGTCCAGGAGTCAACCATTGCAGGAGGGGACACCCTGACACCTGGTCCAGGAGTCATCCATAGCAGGAGGGGACAGCCTGGCTCTTTGTTCAGGAGTCAACCATTGCAGGAGGGGACACCCCGACACCTGGTACAGGAGTCAACCATTGCAGGAGGGGACACCCTGACACCTGGTCCAGGAGTCAACCATTGCAGGAGGGGACACCCTGACACATGGTACAGGAGTCAACCATTGCAGGAGGGGACACCCTGACACCTGGTCCAGGAGTCAACCATAGCAGGAGGGGACACCCTGACACCTGGTCCAGGAGTCAACCATTGCAGGAGGGGACACCCTGACATCTGGTCCAGGAGTCAACCATTGCAGGAGGGGACACCCTGACACCTGGTACAGGAGTCAACCATTGCAGGAGGGGACATCCTGGCTCCTGGTCCAGTAGTCAACCATTGCAGGAGAGGACACCCTGACACCTGTTCAAGGAGTCAACCATTGCAGGAGGGGACACCCTGGCACCTGGTCCAGGAGTCAACCATAGCAGGAGCGGACACCCTGGCTCCTGGTACAGGAGTCAACCATTGAGGGAGGGTACAGCCTATCATATGTAGCGACTGTCCCAGAGGGAGCCTCGCATGCAGACTGTTTCGGCACTGGCTTCAGGTGCTAACGCCAGTTCTGTGAAACATATGTCCAAGAACATATCTGAAGCCCTTTAGCACACTCCGAAAGCAAAGCTTGCCCATCTTTCAAAAGAAAGTCTGTAATCATGGCTGTCGGTAGAGTACAAAATTGAGCAGCACTGCAATTAACAAACCTTACAGCCACGGATCCCCCATCAGTGTCACAGAATTGTTATGGAATTATTGACAAACTGGAGGCAAGTTCAGCAAGTATACAATGACTAGTGGAATTTTGCAATCTTCCCCCCTTTCTTGCAGTCGGTCCTCTCGCCTCCTGGGCAAGGAGAGGAGCAACTGTTGGGTAATACCATCGGGGGCCTTCGTGCGACGGGGAATTAACTAGGAGAATTGTGTTCCCTACCTGGAAGGGTGAGTCCTGCTCCCTGCCAGGTGTTCTCAGCGTCCATAGCAACGGCCCTCCTGCTTAGAGCAAACCATCCAGGCATTCCAAAGGGAGGTTCTTACTGGGGTTCTTTGCAGGTTATTTGACTTCAGAGACATTGCTGCTCCCCGTATCCAGGTTGGAATGGCATCTTCTGCCCGGTAGGCGACATACTAATACCTTTCTCAGAAGCACCCAATTATACAGTGCGCACCCAGAAGTGCAGAGCAGGGAGCCTGCAGCCCTGGTCTTCAGCCTAGCCCATGCCCATCCTCTAGTAGTGTTCAAAGAAATGGACAGGCAACGCAGCCTCTCAGCTTCACTCCCAGGCTAACCTCTGTTATCGCCTTGATTCTGTCTAGTCGAGGGTGCGGCATGTGTTTGGGAAGCTGTCCCCCTGACATGCCTTCTAAAATACATCCACAGCAGGGTAGTTTTGGCTACTCGTAGTTTGATTTACATGATCTTTGATATTATCAACTACATTGTCCATTTAGACACTTAGAACAATCAGCACAGGCTTGACTTGTAGGTTTATAGGTGGGAGGAACATATTGTCCTTCCTGCTTCCCTGCAGCCGCAGGAAGCTGTTTCGTGAGGCTCTGCCCCATCTGTTTGAAATTCATGCTGATGTGTACATAAAATGAGCTTCGACTGCGTCATCAGGCTAGACAGTAAAAACTTCAGAGCGCATGCAGATTGCATATGATAATGAATTGTTCTACATAGCACCTGCCACCACAGTGTTGATGTTTCTTGATGACAATGTGTATAGACCGCTAATGGCATTGAGCAGACACATGTGTGTTGTCTCTAAACACAGAACAATACCTCCAATGCCCTCTTCTGGCGCATAAAATAACATGCAGTCCTACCCTCTTGCCTCCCCACCCTCAACAGCCAGATATCACAGAGACCTGCACTTTAAAGTGAGCGAGATTTGACCAGGGACTCTTTTTTTCCTGCACACGACACGGACACTGCTTGTAGCCCTGGGTTGATAATGCAGAAAAGAAAAGCTGCATCTACCAGAATCCGAACAACTGGATGAACTCGTTACAACTTACGTAGCTGAGGTGAGCTCGCGAAATGACACCCCAATAGGAAGTGCCGAAGTGTGGCTTAGCAGCGCCTCACCTGCAGACTCTCGTCTAAGGTGGTCCTCGGCCCCCAGTGGCCGTCCCTCGGCCCCCAGTGGCCTCCCTCGGCCCCCAGTGGCCGTCCCTCGTCTTCATCCTGCTTTCTCTGACTTCAGATCCTAAGGTGAGGGCAACCGGTGCCTCTAGGACTTAAGAAAGCTTATATTGTGCCTACATTCATCGCTATATCAGGGGTTGCTCTGATATTTGCTCCCTGCCTTCAGCACACCCAGATTTTGGAAACCCCTACCAATGAATGAATTCCCACCAGTCCATCTCCAACCACTATCTCCACACTGCAAACGAACACCTTCTCACAGTAATTTCCGACAACATTGGGAGCCAAGACAGCGGATGCCCACAGGGCAGTCAAGAGTAAATGGTGGAGCAGCATGATGTAAAATGCAAGTAAGGTCCACAGGCACAGGTAAGCTTAAATTGAGCTTTATTGCAGCACAGAGACAGTAGGTCAGCTCCAAGTCCGACCAGGGCTCCAACTGCCAAGAAGGCAGGGAGAGCGCTCCAGAATACAGAACACAAGAAGGAATCTAGAGTGCAGGCTCAAGGAAGAGCAAAGCACTGTACAACATATCTCCTCTCCTTGCAATAAAAATAAGAGACAAAGAGCAACAGAAAAGGAAATGCTAATGTACATAGTCATTCAAATACAAAGGAGGGCGTCGGGAGCGAGGGCTCCTCAAGCAGACATCAGATAAGGAAGAGGAAGGAGGAGCAGGAGTACAAGGTAAGGAAGGAGCATCAGGAGTAGTAGAACTGAAATCAAGAACAGACCTATTGAGGTAGGTACCCGAGGAAGTGGAAGCATCACCACCACCCACCTCCCTCCGACTAGCTGACAGTGGAATGGGAGCAGCAGGAGAACCAGAGGACAATAAGTAGCCATTACAACCATCTACATTGGCAGGAGGCAGGTCATCAGAAGAAGAAGCTTTACATTTCTGGTAGAGAGCTACTCTCCGGTAATTCCAGCTCTCACCATTGGATAGAACAATGAAGTTGGGAAAAACTCTCCTAACTTTGTAAGGACCTCTAAATTTACTAAGGCCCTTAGCAAGTCTGCCCGGCTTAACTTTGACCAAGTCACCCACGGAAATGGGTGAGGAGGCACTGTCATGGACCAAAGGAATTTCATGGCTGGAACTCAGCCAAGAAGGGGTCAATTTGCTCGTTGGTGACCGACCCCGCATTAACTCAAAAGGAGACTTTTCACCAGACTTGTGGGGTGTGGAGCGGTAAGCCCAAACCAATTCCTGGACACGCTCATTAGAAAAAGAGCCAGAATCCACAAACATTTGAATCACGCCCTTAACCAGGCGATTCACCCTTTCGCAAATGCCATTGCCCTGTGGGTTGTAAAGGCTCGTCTTCTGATGCCTGATGCCACAATCATTAACAGGTAGTACTTGTGGTAGGTATCTAAACAAACGCTGCCCCTCTTTGCCCAACGTGGTCATCAACAGTGCTTTTTTACGTTTAGGCGAATAATCCTCACCATCTAGAGCCTCTATATAGTTATGGAACATAACTATCCAGTCTTCCCATGCTATAGGAGGATTGCCTGGTTCTGACAAGAATTGAGGAGGAAGGGCAACATTGATTGATTGTGACATGACTTTTAGCAAATGTCAGCAGGTATAGAGAATTAAGTACACCTAACAGTGGAGCAAACAAAAGTATGAAGCAAATGCTTACTGTTAATGCAGCTGATGGTCTGGTTACAGCTTTGTCAGCTTTGTCACACTCGTTTCAAGCGCTTTGAAATGCTCGTTTTTGACAGTACAGATCAACTTATGTAGCGTTAAATGCCTTAAGACGGAGCTGGGAGGCACTTGCTGAAGATTACACGTTGAACGCGAAGGTCTTGTGCACCTCGGCGCGTTACATCGGCGCGTTACCAAGGTAACGGTAAAGCTGTCCAAAATGGCCGACAACGTCGTGGCGTCGTGCGTGAGCGTCACGCGTCACACGCCGACGTTGCAAGTCAATAGCTTCTGCGCCCTTGACGAACGCGCTCAGAGGCAAAGCGTTGCTTAGCAACTCACCAACAAAGGAGGTTGGTTCGGGTGACGTCGCTGCTTGAGGAGATCGCGTTGCCAGGATACGCGTTGCAGCAGAGTAGACGTTGGTGAAGATGACGTCAACGCTGCGCGGAAAGCAGGAAATGGGAGAAATTACCAGAAGTGGATCACCACGAAGTCGCTATCGCCGAAGAAACGGAGGCCACACTTCTTCATCAACGCTGAATCACACGCGCAGATTCTTGATGGAGTTGAGACACTACTTCTCTGGAAAGCGAGTTAAGGCTGCAGCGGACACAGGAGACAGTGATCGGAGTTCACACCACATCAAGTCGCCAAATGATGTAAAATGCAAGTAAGGTCCACAGGCACAGGTAAGCTTAAATTGAGCTTTATTGCAGCACAGAGACAGTAGGTCAGCTCCAAGTCCGACCAGGGCTCCAACTGCCAAGAAGGCAGGGAGAGCGCTCCAGAATACAGAACACAAGAAGGAATCTAGAGTGCAGGCTCAAGGAAGAGCAAAGCACTGTACAACACAGCACCACTGATGACCTCTCTCTCTCTCTCTCCCTCTCTCTCTCTCTCTCCCCTCCCACGCAGGTTGAAGCCGTTCACTTCCTACAAGTTCCGGGTGATGGCCACGAATGACATCGGGGACAGCGAGTACAGCCAGGAGTCCGACTCCCTGACCACGCTGCAGGCCGGTCCGTAACTCCTTCTCTTTTGTAGCTGTTATTTCGTGCAATTTTATTGCAAAACAAAGTGTTAAAAAGGACAATTCATGGGCACATTGTGCTTAGGGACAGACATAATGGCAGGGTGTTTCTTCTTTAACTCTCCCTCCTCTCAGCCTGTGTTGTCTCTTTCATCTGGTGCATGTGTCATGGCCGTCTTTCTCTCCTCTCTTTCTATATCCCTATTTTTCCCTTTCCTTCTCCATTATTCTTGCTCTCTTACCTCACCCTGCCTCCCTCTCTCTTCTCTTTCTGGCCATTTATTTTCTATTCATCCACTTACATGTTCTCTCTGGCTCCTCACTTCTATTGGTTTCCTGTTCTCTTTGTTGGAAGATGACAGAGGTTCTCCCATAGAATTAAGTCAATGGCTGAAGATGGCCATGCAGCCTTTCTGAAGTGTGGCCAGGCTTCAGGTCTCTCCTACAGTAGCCCACAGAAGGGATCAGGGCGCCATAGTGCTTATGTTGCTGATCGGTTTCAAAGCGCCTCTGCAGACCGCTGGTCGTAGGAAGTCATTGTCCAGCGTCTCTTTGAAACTGGTTAAGTGTCACAGCACGTTGCTTCTATGAATTGAATAATGCGTGCTCGGTCAGCCTGGAATATCCTCATTGGATAAGAACTATTAACAGAATGCGATGAAACGGAAATTCCCAGAGCGCCTATTGCTAGTCTTCATTACATTGACAAATCTCTCTTAAAGCTCAAGAAGCAGTTTTTCTGCGTCTCCTAAGTTTTTAAGGCAAACCTCCCATTGCTGAAACGTTTACTCTACGTCTCATCCCCCAATAGTGGTAGAATTTGCACTAAAAGAATGAAAGCTGTTCGAGAAGGCTACGCTTTCTATTCAGAAGGTGTCAGGGGTGGGCCAAGACCTGCTGTTCGGAAGTTACATCATGCTTTATTGCAAGATTGACAGTCGTGGATGGTTAAGTAAGGGCTGCTTGATCACTACAGGGTGAACTGTATCACCACTACTGGCTGGAGGCACTTGAAAATGCCAATGTCATGCTCGTTGACTACACCACAATGGCAGCTTCGAGATGCCTCCATCCACAGCAGTCTGTTGTGGGTCAAATCGGACCCCAAAGTGGTGCATTTAATTCCTTTTGTATTCAGTTGTGAAAGCTTGATGTTTGTTTGTAAAGCTGTGAAAGATAAAGCACTTTGTTTGTTTTTTACCTCTTCAGCTCCAGATGAAGCTCCCACGATCCTCACTGTTACGCCTCACACCACAACATCAGTCCTCATCCGCTGGAAGGTACGCTTCTGGGGCACTTTAACTTTAAATTCTATCTGCATCTTCTCTGTGTGTTCCTGGAGAACAGTTACTTTAGACTAGTGTCTACTAGCCATACAATACATTCACTTCAGATATTATTTCTAACTTCCAAGCGCTTTATTTTACCAACTTAGTATGTGTTACACTGGGGCACTTTCACTTTGGTCATTGTATCTGACACCCAAGCACTTTCATCCTGTACAAGAAACACCAATCCTTTGGTACATCTGACCCTGCAGATCTCCCACTTGGTATTAGTCACTTGGTGCACCCAACTGAGCGCACACTGATGGTAATATCTTCAGAGTTTACCACCTGGAGGGTTCCCGCTACTACAGTCTGTTTCTAAGAATGTTCTCATTGATACAGAGTAAGAACATGGAACACTACAGCTCTTTCACTGTTTAGTCTGTATATCGTACTGCATTTATTTAAATTATTCTGCTCAGGTATTACGACTGTTAAAAAAAAGTCTGCTGACCCACAAATATGGGGCCTGAAAGTGTTTATAAACAAACAGAAAATCAATCTGCGAATCACAGAAACAGGGCATAAGGGGATCCCCAATAACGAAGTGAGCATAATCTGTACAAGCAAGGCATACATGTACATGTCTCTGTGTACCTGGAGTTACTGGAGATCATGTGATGAAACTGAATCAAGTTATGCAGGATCTAAAGTCACGAGGAAGGTTGCAGACAAACTTCAAATAGACACAGAAAATTAAACCAAACAGCAATGAGCAAGCGAATCAGACATTTCTCAGCCCCAGGCATGAGAACGAGGCTTTGCATGCCATAGAAGCCCCCAGCTTAAAGGCATGGTTAGCGGGGAGCAGAAAGATGGCTGCAGCAGTTACGGTCAGGATAAAGGAAGAAACATTTAAATATCACACTACAAAAAGTCTTTCAGTAGCAATACATCTGGCATCAATGCTCCGTGTTTTTTCTTAGCTCACTCTCTTATGCCATGATTTAAATTACTGTTTGCAGACAAGTGTGGTTTTGGTCAATTACTTTCAGCACCCAGAGCAAGCTAGATTGGGAAGTCTTTGAATGAGTGTTGCTCTATCTCTGCCAAGCAGAGCAACTCAGAATCGTGTACTCTACATCCTTATATTGTTGTCTAAGAAGACAATCCGATGGCCAATCCTCCTGTGAAGAACAGCGCCATAAGCCACCGAATAGACCGACCTTCGTCAGGTTTTTCAGCATCAGATTAAAGCTACGAAGATACCACTTGTGACACTAAAAAGGTAGGAAAAGGGAATTCAACACATGCAGGCAGACATCTTAATTTTGCGCATTTCGACCTGAAGAGGCAGGTTGAACCTCTCCAAATAAGAGATGTCCACACATGGTTGTGGTGTAATGGGATTTCCGTTAATAAGTCATGAGGATGGACAGGTTCTTGCTGAAATAATACCCAAGTCGAAGAGTTAAAGCACAGCAGCTCAAAAATCCATCCGTCCAGATCGTCTCCAAGGACACTTAAGTTCACACCATGAATTCGTCAAACTAATCTTTCTTCATATAAATGGTTTGACTTTTAATTTGGATGTAAATTTTGGGGAATGTATTCTGTTGAGAGGAAATGGTAAATAACAAGTCATCTACGACTTGCAGCATTGTCAGTTTACCTAACGTTGGGAGCACTCGCGGTTATAGGGGTAGTGTATCACTGGAACACTTAGCTTTACCCAGTCAGCATATCTAACTCTGAGGACCCTCACTGTACCACTGCACGTACATCTGTCTCTCGATGCTACTAGCCCAGAGGACCCTCACAGTACCACTGGAAATGAATCTATCTCTCAGTGCTGATAACCTTAGAGTGCTCAATTTATACCACTGCAACTGTCTCTCAGTGCTACTCCACGAAGTGACAAAGCTCCGCGGAATTCCGCAAGTGGCAGAGTGCAGTGCCGTTCGCGCTGATCTTCCTGACACTCAAGTAGAAATTCTACCAGAGCGGCAGCTTGCGCTTGCCAACTTACCGTTGGCGAGTGCAAACGGGGAAAAAACTCCACTGCACTACGCGTAGCAGAGTTTTGTGCACTCCACGAGCTCCTCTGAGCATGGAGTGCAGAAAACACTGCAAGTGGAGCGGAGTTCACCGCCCAGGCCACCCTGTAGCATTCTCCCTGACTCACCCTCTTCAAAAGAGAAGGTGTGTTCAGTGGTCACTGAATAATGTTATTAGAGTCTTGAGTGTGTCTAAACAACAGGGGGTGGGGGGCTAGGACTGAGCCAGTCCTGGGATAACAGACTGCCTATTGCTCATTTCTGTCCTTTTTATTGTCTACCACAGGCCCCTGCGGAAGACAAGATCAACGGGATCCTGTTAGGTTACCGCATCCGGTACCGCGAGCTGGTGTATGACGGGCTCCGCAGCTTCACCTCACGCACCATCAACAACCCCAGCGCTAAGTGGACTGAGCTCACGTGTGAGTAGAGTCTTCTGTCTGGGGCTGTCATTGGAAAGAAGAGCCTAGTAGAGAGAACCCTGGTACACTGCTCGTTGGCACCACCAGGGCATGCCTTAACCTCTTAAGTGCTGAGCCTATACCAGCGGCCGACGGCACCACTACCTCGGGAGTGCTGCCGTCGGCCATTGGACGTTCCAGCTGCACCTGCGCAATGGAATGTTCAGCACTGGAGCTGGACGTTCCAAAGCAGCTAAGGTGCTAACTAAGAGAAACAGCGAGAAAGCATCATTGTTTACTGTCTCAATCTGCGGAATGTTATACTGCTTTTTGTAAATAATGTAATATATCATGTTTTAATTGTGCAATGTGTTTAGAAGTATAGTAGAACTATGTAATATTGTTGTTCACCATATTTTGAAACACTTAAAAAAATTATTTGGGTTTTCTGTTGTCCACTCCATCTCACCGTTTAACCTTGCAGCTGTGTTTTCATGTTGTTTTTAATGCGTGTTGTGTCCTGGTTTTCCAGCGTCCATGGCATTGTTCAGTTGCTCCTTCATGTACAATTGTGTACCTCACACCTTTCAGTTTTATGTTTACCAAATTAACATGCCTAGAGGTGTGGGACAGCTGCCAGGGTGGCTGACTCCGGAGCACTGGGCTCACGGTTCGCTCCCCGGCGCCGGGGGCAGCTCAGCCCAGCACCATGTGACTCTGGCAAATAGCTCGCTTAATCTCCCCGATGGCCCCCAGCGCCTTGAGCCCCTAAAGGGTGATTAGTTCGCGCTTTACAAATACTGGGTTATTATTATTATTACTGCATGACTCTAATTCACCAAATATTAAACAATTTGACTGGACAGCAACTCTAAAGAAAAAAAAATCTACTTTGCAATTTGCTATTTCCTCCTACTAGGTTCACTGAATAGTTAAATTTTGAGATACTAGGACAATTTCGATAGATGAAAGTCCAAAAGGACTGGAGTAAAAAGAGTCACAGGTCCTGCTTAGCCTTCCCTGGTCCTTGCGATATTTTCATGTCACAAAACATACTTTTCGTATAAGACGGTTGATCCACCCCTAAGCCTACACCTCCAGGGCCGATGGTCTCTGGCGTACAAACCCATCGCATCATGGTATTTGGAATGTTGGCCTGCCCACTGAAAACAACACTCCAGTTTCCAGAATGCGCATTGCATTGCATCTGATTTTAGATTCTGGTTTCTGAACTATGGAGTCTGGTGGCCTGGATTCCAGGGGCCTAGTGCCAAAATGAAATATCCTGGTATTCAACGTCTCTGGGAAACGTTTTTAAAGTTATTTTAACAAATGCATAGCATTTAGCTCATATGTATTGAGAACAGTACCTATAACAATTCTGCTGAAATTATATTTCTTTAGTTGCATATTCGGTTTCCCTGCGTCCGTCCCCACTCCCTGCCTGACCTCTCTGTGGCCGGTGTTGTTGATTAGCAAAAGTTGATTATTTAAATAGTAATATGAATTAGATGTTTAAGGCGCTTACCCCTAGTTCTCTCTTCCAGTCGGAGCTGCTTAAAGGGCTCCTATTATCACGACCAGAGCAATAGGAGTTTTGTCCCTGCCATGAGGAAAGAATACTAACATCCCAAACAGTGCTTAACTTGTAAAATAAAAAATAAAAATGAGTGCCAGAGCCAACGTCAGGAGCCCACTGCAGCCTGCTCCGCCAATTGCTCCACCACCACAACTAATGACAGTGCCAACACAACGACTAACCATCACATTTCTTCAATTGTAACAATTCAGACTATTCCAGGCCCCCAAAGCTTTAAGAATGGCTTGGGTGTCAGGTATTAGGCATTTTTGTAATGTATATTAACCAACCAACAAGTGTTGGTGTGTTCAACTTTAAGTTAGACAAACAGCGCCACTATGTGGCAGACTTTCATAAGTGCTGGTGTTGACAATTAAGTGTCAGTGCTGAGTACTGGAAACCACCGGCTCAAATTAAGCACTGATCCCAATTGTGAAAACTCATAACACAAGCATTCATTTTACTATGTCAGCATAGGGCCTACTCAGGATGCGAGTGTGCTACTATAACTTAAGCTGCTAGCAGAATGTCTGCTGAAGGAGCATTGCTGCATGTTGATCAGTGCTTAATTTGTAAAATAGTAAGCCCCAGGGCCCTTCTCCGAAGGCCCATGCAGCTCGTGTTGAGAATAATGTGCTGGTGCCAAGCTCCTGAAAAAACAGCTCAAATTAAACACTGATGTATATGTATCTGTGTAGTTGGAGAGACCGGTGAGCCCACAGGAGCTCTTGCAAGCCCACTCGCACTAGAAAAAAAAGAACATTTTTGCAGGAGAGTACATTTTGCACTACAGCACAAAGCCGAGTAAGTGCTGTTTTGCTTGCGTGTTTTACTGGAGATCCAGTATAAATTTAACTGCAAGGACAGTCACCCAAATGTAAGCCACATAACTTGCGTAAAGTCATGTAAATTGCTCGTGATGCAAAGGAATATTGCAGCATATTCTACTTGTCCTTCTTTCCTTTGGTTTCATTTAGTGCAAAGCCGGATCACACTATCTTTGCATGAGAAACTATCTATGGGTGTTTTCACTGCTCCTGCTCTATTCCTCCCCCTTTACATCAATAATAGGGGTTCTGGTGCTTTAAGACACAGCTTACACTCGTCAACTTTAAGCGTAAAATATTGCAAGCATTGCTTGGATAAATAAGCTGTCGATAGCGGCAATTTAACACGTCTCAGTCCCTTTATCCGTACTACACCACATTGTGTGATCCTGGACGTATCACTCTCCCCTAGTTTTTAAAAGTTCTTACAAAATCAAGAGTGGTTTGAAACGGGTTGAACATGTGAATTAAGCACTGGGTGAGAACCGGACGCGCCAATTTGTACATTTACAGTCTTTTATGCGTCTCGACGACGCCCCTGGCTACCCTCTGTCAGGATGTACTTTTTGGGCTAAATATTAATTCTGTCTTTGCCTTGTTTATTATATAGCTAGCTATTGTTTTGAATCCAAGTTATTGAATCACACCGCTAGAAATATTTCCTAGCTCACTAAAACTACAAAAGTCTTTTGAATCAATGTTGTCAGATATAATTCTATTTATGATACAATGATGTCTCCTGGTGGCCGTTGAGTAGAACTACATCCTACGTTATTATTGTTGGCATGGATTTTGCGTTCGGGTAAACCCCGGGAAAACCCGAGCATTCCGCGTCTGTTGGGAACATTGCCAGACGCAAAATGCCAGAACCCTGAGTTCTTTGCAATTGCATTCCCGCTTGACCAAATTGCGGGATCCAAGTAGAATCACTGTATCTACCACCAGAGGCCCGTTCCAACGTCTGACAAAATGAGTGCCTAATTTGGATTTTGGCGGACGGTTTTCGTCACAAACATGACATTTGTTACGTTAACCTTATTTGATAAACCGGATGGATATTTGTCAGCTTTGTGACGAAGAAACGTCCATAAAACTGTAAATCAGGCCCTGAATTTCTACAGAAATGTCAGCTCCTACCATTAAGAGCTACTTTAATTAACATACGGCATGTTAGCATTTGTATT
Source organism: Lissotriton vulgaris (assembly GCF_964263255.1). Taxonomy (NCBI): domain Eukaryota; kingdom Metazoa; phylum Chordata; class Amphibia; order Caudata; family Salamandridae; genus Lissotriton; species Lissotriton vulgaris. The sequence continues at coordinate 757,699,886 of NC_141695.1, read as the reverse complement.
TAACAGTGTGTTTTATGGAGCTTGCAACGCCGTGAACCTCCCCTGCTGCCCCCCCCCCCCCCCCCCCTCCCCAATGAGAGATGTGCCCGCCTCGGGCCTTGCGCTGCTGTGTACTGATGCTTCTGTCCTGCTTGCCTGTTGTTGACAGTGTTTTGTCTCGTAACTAACCTTCCCTCACTGCTCTTGCCTCCCTCGCCACGCGCAGCTGTGTATAACATCCGGAACCTGAGTGAGACCAGCTTGACCCAATACGAACTGGACAGTAAGTCCGACCTTTTCCTAGCAAAGCTTCATGTGAAACGGTAACAGGAACGTGGGAGTGGCAGCAGAGTCACACTGGCCTTTGGTGTACGTGGCTGAAATGGCAAGACATGCCTGGAGAGCTGGGGAGAAGTCAGTTATTTTAAGTGCTGCTTATTCTGAAACTGCTTGAATCACCCCATAGATGCCCTATTTAGATTCATATATTTATTTAACATTACTTAAAAAAAGTGAATGGTGTTTCTGGTGTTTTGTAATTAATGCTTTTAACCGAAATGGATGTAGAACTGTAAGTCCTAATGAGTGCCCATGGAGCGATAACAATAAAGTGTAGAGTGGGGGAGGGCCCCAATAGTCTCCAGTTTCTCTCACTTGGTAGTTGATTCAAGAATTACCCGTATTGCTAATCCCAGCGTGGTTTTAATATTTTATTTGCATTTACTTTATTTTTAGGCCTAACCTTTTACCCTTTGAATTTGTACATATTATCCTCAATCACTTCCTTCTTGTTTATTTAAAATCTATATTTGGTTAAAATGTAGAGCAAAAAGTCTCATTTTCTTCTCTTTCACAAGTTAAATCTTCCACCCTTTCCATTAGTTCAGCCACTCTTCGCTTTATTTTGTCATTTTTTATAAAATATTTTCAGATATTAAATTGACGAGGATTAGAACACTTGTTAAAAAAGGTACTTTTATACTTCCATCTGCTTGTTATTATTTTCATTTATCATAATAGGACACTTGTTTGCAACCAACAGTGGCTCCTTGTTTCTAGTCTGTTATCCAGTGTTATAGGCAGATCCTTCTTTAAGCCCTTACAGTCGAGCCGTCTACTGTGCATTGTTTTATTGTACTTCAGAGTGTTATTTCACATTTCTTTATTAAAAGCATGTATGGGCTGCATCAGTTGCTATAGTAAGTTGATACAGAACTGGCAAAACATTCTGCCTGTTTGCAGCAATCACCTTTCCTTGGAGTCAGATTTCCATGTGTGCCCTCGTTTACTTTTAATTTTTGCTCACTTAATGCTTGCGTTTCTTGCAATGGCTTCCATTTTAGAAGCACCTTCCCAGAATGCTATGCAGGCTGTGACGTGGCAGGCAGGGTAGTATTCTGGGATGCTGTGTAAACTGCTGGTCTGTACTGGAAGTTTCAGACATCTGCTTCTCTGTCAGATGACGAGATTGATATATTTGTTGTATTTCTACAGCCCAAAGGGTTTGCTTCCCCTAAGCGCTGCCGTCGGCCAACGGTCGTCGCTAGCACTACCTTGCCAGTGCTGCGCACGACCGTTGGCCGACGGGCCAGCGCTCGTTATTCGAACGTTCAGCACTGGGTGCTGAACGTTCGACGCAGCAAAGGGGTTGAGAATCAAAATGAAAACAGAGCGTACTTTTCATGAAAGCCTTGCTGGGATAATGATAGGAAATGTTTCTTGTTTGGTTGGCTGATGTCTGATGGAAAAGGCCAGGATAAAACGGTGGCTTTGCTAGCTAACATGGAAAGCTTGAACTGCCATACTCAGAAATGTTGTTTTGTCAGTAACATAAGTCTAATAGAAGTAAAGAAGGTATAGGGCCCCTGGCCTGAAGCTTCATTCATTGCTGTGGTCATGAATCCTTACTGGGTAACAGCAGCAGTGACGAAGGCAGGAATACGACACTGACTTCCTTTGTGCCGCAGTATCCAGATTCGCGTGCTTGCCTTATTACGCAGGGATCTGGGAGGTCACGTGGTCAGTCCTGGCTTAGAATGCTCCAGTCTCATTGTGCACTTTTGCAAAGCCCTTATGTCAAGCATCATCTTGTGACTAATGTACTTGACTCTTCCATTCCTTCGTAGATCTCAGCAAACACAAGCGCTACGAGATCCGGATGAGTGTGTACAACGCCGCCGGAGAGGGGCCTTTCAGCACACCACAGGAAGTGTTTGTTGGAGAAGCGGGTGAGTCAAACATGCACAAGTGACATTTTTATGTCTTTCGAATGGGATGTTGTCAGAGTGACAAAAATGACACAAAAAGAGCTGCTTTTTGGTGGGGTTTTAACAAATAATACCTGGCACTCCAACAACTTTCCTCTGCCAATATCAAGGCTGTGCCCATTGTTAAATAATACCGAGTGTTGTAATATTTTTTTTCTAGGATGTAGATGACGTCACTTATGTATTTTGCATCAGGATGAGTGAGAACTAGACTGTCAGTGCTATGATGATAGACTCATCTTTCTCTGTCTTCGGGGTGATTGTAAACATTCATACATAGTCCCAACCCCCTGGCATTGGCACCCGGGGCCTGACATTTGCTGGCACTGGAAGCTGAGGTAATCGGGGACTCAACACATCAGTGCACATGTTATGTTATGTTATGTTACGTCTATTTATTGTGCGCGCAGCGACTCCAGCCAAGGAGCGTCCCGGCGCAAAGACAAGGTAGCACGTAACACAACGGGATGTAAAAAGAGGCTAATAAACAGCTAAAACAGGAACAGGGACAAAACAGCTAAAACAGGAAGGTTTTTTAGCCTTAATCCAGAATGACTGGTGGAATCAGTGTTATCCATTTTAAGAAATGTTCTGGATAGAAGCATCATGGGGTGTATTATGAAAGTGTCTCCCAGAGAAGTGGGCATTAATACCCTTTATAGTACTCATGGGCACATTAGTATTACAGAAGAAGTAGGAAAACCCACTGTATGCATGAGGTGTTAGCTCCTGCACAGTGTGAGGTTAGTATTCCCTCATTTGCAATTCTTATGACCCCAGACATGTCAGGGAAAGTGGCCTATGAGGACCTTTTTACCTCCATCTGTAATGGATGTATGACAATACAACGCATGCTTTTACCATGCATGCCTTTACAATGCGGTTTTTACAACGAAAACCTTTACAACGCATAGCGCTTGCGGTGCTGGATAGGGAATAGTTTAATTTACTATTCCAACTCCAGTCCCCGTGGACACTAGGGAAGGTGTTGGATAGTAGATTAAACTTATTCCCTATCCTAGAGCGCCCCCCAGCGCAATGCGTTGTAATGGTTTGCCTTGTAAAAGTTGCGTCGTAAAGGCACTGCGTGGTAAAAGTTGCGTTGTAAAGGATGTTTCCCATCTGTAACATGGCTGTGCACCTCAGGTGTATTACACAAGGAGTTCAGAAGTCCCTCACGGGATGCACTAATGGTACTACACCCAGGAAGTGGGCACAGTTATTGTTCTTCCCCCTGGTGACCTGTGGGAGATGGCGTGGGTGGTCATGGGAAACTCCTTAATCGAGTGGTGCTGCCACATGCTTCACTACCTCGAGGGGGACCCTCCCTCCATCCAGTTAAGGGCTTGCCCATTTGAGACTCTGTCACACCGTCATTTTCCCAGCAGAGCAGGGTCCTGAGGGCTGCACGTGAGGCTCTGATACACTTTGGCACCAATCATTCTGGTGTTAAAAAACAAACACCAATCTTTGGCCCTGTAAGGGATGGGTTGCGGAAAATCATGGATTCTCGCTGCATTTGTTGCTCCGACATGTGGTATCGGTACTGGTACAACAAAGATGTCTACCACTGAAGAGTCAGGATGTCTGCATCCACTTCAGATTTTTTGGATAACCACTGACAACATAGATGATTTCACTTAGATTTAATGTATGCAAATATATGTTTTGTGGATACTGTTATAGCGTTGTCTTGTTCCATCCATCCTGTCCTTGTTGAACAACCCTTTGCAACACCATAGAGTTTCTATAGATTCATATTTACACATCTAGTTCGTTCTGGTAGAATCCAGTTATATGATGGCAGGAGGGGAGTGTATGCAAGTCCATTAACACCTTGGCTGCTAGGTGTTTTCCCCTCCTGCGCTTATTTGTGAGCTTTCCCATTATACATGACGAGCTCAGCTCGTCATCAGCACAGCTCAACCGTGCTTCATGACGAGCTGAGCTCGTCATGAGCATCGAAAGGGTTAAATATGTCAAGCTCCTTATCCAGTCTTTGTGTTTTACATAACCTTCAGCAGCACAAGAGGGTGCTGCTGTGTGGTATGCAATCAGCAGACAGTAGCAGTTGCATTCACGTTCTATGAAAATCAGCACCATGATGAAGTAAGGGAGAAACCCTTTTTGTATATTGCAGCTAGGTTATGGAGCACCTAACCAGTCGACATCTGAGACCGTCTTACACAAAGTGCCCCAGGGGTGCAACAGACATTTGCGCCCGCTTTGCGTGATCACGGGGCACTTTGTTATAACAGAAGGGGCCTGAAGGCACTTGTGCGGCCACTTCTGTAATACTGAAAGCATTGGCACACATACAACACCAGCACTTTCTCAAGAGGGTGTTCCCTCATTTGCATAGGGGTGCGGCCCCATGCAAAGGAGAGAATCTCTTTGCCTCTGCACCTGCGCTCTATTATAGATGCGGGTGCAGGGGCAAAGAAGCTGTTAGAGGGCTGATGGCAGCCCTCTGGAGGCTGGAAAAGGGGTCCCTTGGACCCCCCAGACATCCCTTTGCAGGTGGATGCAGTCACTCACTGCTCCTGCCTGAAAGGGGATCTCTAATCCCCTTTAAAAGTGCAGGCGGGTTGCCGCCTGCACAGTTAAACACTGAGCGGCTGCTTCAAAACCCCTCAGTTTTTCACCTGAATGTGCAGTCCGGGGGGCAGCGCATTCTATGTAATGTGACACACTTTCCCTGTTTGTGCCCAGCGCACCTGTTTTAAGGTATGCCGGGTGCAAACAGGGAAAGTACACCTTATACATAATAGGGTCCCTTTAAGTAAGGCATTTTGTGACATTTAGGAAGGCTCTGAATTTATCGAGCTGACGATTTGATTCTTTGCTTGGATACCGTTTAGATTAGAGCGCTAGACGCATGCTGATCCCGTTGAATTGCTAAAGATAAATGAAGTGTCCTTCCACAGCAGGGTGTTATGATAGATTTACAAGCTTGCTTTTTCTGAAACCATGGCATTAGGTTCTAAAATGCCTGTTGAAGAAACCCTTGTGTGTATGGGTTGAGGATAGAAAACTGCAGAACTATAGTTCTATAAGCAAGCAAGATAGGCCTTCTGTATCTTCTACAGATGCACGTCTTTGACATGCATGAATCTATGCAAGATGCCAAACATCGGAGCCAGGGTTACTCCTTCTGGGACAGAGCTGTCCAAGAGGACTGAATCCATGCCAGATGTTTACATTGGCCACTAACAAAGTGAACGAGTCCCCTTGAGGTTCATTTTCTACAAATGTACACATTCATCTTATGTGGATAGCCTGAATATCTGGTGTGGCCCTGGCCCACCTGCACCTAAGTTGGACACCTTTGTTTTAGAGTATGGAACTTCCATAGATTCAGGTATTCACATTTCCTGTAACTTATTGACTTTATGCCACAAGATGACAGGATATATTTGTGTGCTATGAGAATCTATGAAAGATGTCAAGCTATTGATTCAATGTTGAAGATAACTTACCCTTCTGATGCTAAATCCAACCTGTGGGAGTTTTTGATCAGTGAGAATAAATTACACTTATGTGGGATATTTGGATCCAAAATCACATCATTCACTCTGCTCCAGCTATCCAGAGTATCAAACTGACCATAAATTCCCCAGCCTGGACATAAGGACGCACCCTGGGGTATAATTTATTTCACTTGACCACCTCATCATAGATGATATGCCCCTTGCCTATGGAAGCCTCAATCTACACTAATGTTGTTTTTTCTTTGCAGTGCCCACAGCCCCGCCACACAATGTCGCCATCCAGACAGCCACTGCCACCCAGCTGGACATTACCTGGGAGCCTCCGCCTCCAGAAGCCCAGAATGGGGACATACAAGGTTACAAGGTATGTTTCTGAGTTATCCCTCTATTGCAGGTAAGTCTGCGTGGAGCAGGAGCCTTCCCACAGGCTGGTGCCTCTGAAGGGCCGGCCCACGTGCCAGCCTCTTCTCCACGTCTACTGGCCTTGTGGATTGCCAACCTGTCTAATAATCTGCTACATCTCCCTACAGCCCCCTTATGCCAAACAACTAGTTGTGGGGACTCCCAATGGCAAGTCCAAAAAATTTGCATATGATCTGTTTTCAATTCAGTAGACAAAAAACAAGGCCAAATCTTCTGATTCCAACATCAGTAGATTTGTTTGACATGTGCACTGTTTGTAAGCAGAAGATGGTGGTGTGAATGGTGAAAAAGTGATAAAACCTTACAAGTGGGTGTGAAGTTAAAGAGATCCCAACAAGAACATTTAACCATTTTTTCAAGAAGTAGTTCTTGGCTGGGAAAAGTAGTCGATGTTTCAACCCTAATGGAATATACTATTTTGGGAGCAGTGTATTCTGCATAAAAAGACAGCATATGTCAAATGAATATACTGATGTAATGAATTATAAGATCAGGTTTTGTTTTTTCTATATTGGCACAAGTCTTATACACATTTCGGATTCCCCATTGGGCTGGCTCTACGAGTACTTGATATCGCTGTCTGTGTGTGAGGCCCAGAGAGCCACGGCGTTTGTTTGTGCATCTCCCGAAGTCTGCTTTGGGTCTGAGACTTGTCCATGTTATGTATTTTGTAAGCATCGTGCATAAGGCCTGCTTTTTAGTTTATGAGCGTCTAGTAACTGATCTGTCTATTGGTCCCTAAGGTCTTCCTGTTCATGACAGAAGGATTCTAGATATAGTAATTTCAGGATGCGGAAATAGTACTTAAGAATTCTGAAATATCCCCTATGGAAAGGGAAATGATCGTGTGATAATGCACTTATTTCTAAAGTTAATTCCACTTTACTGGACCATTTATCGGGGACAAATGTTGCCTGGTTTGACTTGGCAAAAGAGCCCCTGGAAAACCTAGAGTCCACTTTGCGTGCACAACTACCATATTACTCAGAATGTTCCTGCCCAATTCAGGAATTGCAGCCCAGGCTACAGTTCTTCGATAGTCATACTGATGTTTGTAAATCATATACATATATTTATTGTTATTATTGCTATTAAACAATTAATTTTTTTAAAGATTGTCAGCCGTCAGGAAATTTGGAAAGTGCAACATTTCTGTGCATGATGTGCTGCCTACTGTGCGTTCCTGCGATAAACCTGGATCAGAAAATCAGAAAAGTCAGACAATCCCTAGTTTACTTTAGTCCTTATGTATTTTACATTTTCTGATTTATAATTTTTATGACTCTTTAAAAATCGAACTTGCTTATGTTGACTATGTGTTATTGCCATAGGAGACTTTTCCTTTATGACCCTAAATAAATCCAGGCGTGAAGGCGAACAAGTTAAATAGGTTTTAGAAGGTGTCCCGGAAGGCATGTGATATCATTCTTGGACACAAGGTGGCGACGTTCACCACCTAGGAAATTCTAATCACTGGTCCGCAGAATAACCTCATACATCGGAGACGCTCAATGCTGTAGCTTGGAATATCAGTGTTCGTTTCCATGTAACGCTTCGTGTTTAAACCTCTCCAACTTCTGATACACAAGGAAGGGAACCGAGGCAATAGAGCAAACCCGATTTACCTTGGGTTACACCAATTGTCACACTCACATTGGGAAGTTGAAACCGCAACACAGTTCTTCTGCTCATAGAGCTGACATTGTAGGCGCAGACAATGATAATAATAATAACCTTTATTTAGATATAAAATATCCTTGAAAGAGCACCTAAAAAATTCCAACAACAATACACATTATTGAAAAGAAAAAAGAAAATTAATTAAACAACAGTGATTAAATGAGAATCTTCCAAGTTGAATTAGGCGGCTTCAATTACATTTGGGTGATTAAAAAAGATAATGTGTAGAACAACAGGATCAACATAGCGTTAAAACACAGGAGGTTTGTGTTACTGACAATTATCAGTGTTTGGATTTAAAACCAGTCTGATGTTCAACAAATAGCAGCAGATTATGATAAAATGCGATCAGATAAAAAACGGTTTTAGCAACATAGGAATAAAGTGCAGTTCAATATGTTAGCAGGACCTTCCGGTTACTGAGTGAAGTTACGGTATGCATGACGGATATAGGTTGTAAAGCCTATATTTAAAGCTGTATTTTCAGGGCTCAGAGCTGCAATAATCGCCTGTCTGCAGGTCCAAATGCCCAACCTATTCCACTCAGTTTTCAGTTTATGTCTGCGCTGTGACGGGCGGGGCAAAGGCAAACCATGTGCTCCAGGGTTTCAGCCGTCTTGCCGCACCCTCTACACAATAAGTCTTCTGACGTACGGCGCCAAGAGGGCAAATCTTTTAGAAATTGCCAGTCTCCCAATCTGATAGCCATAAAGCTGAGTTTTAAATACAGGGAGTAAGTGCAGGACAGGTAGGTAGCAGGAGATATCTGCACATAAGAATTCATAATTGCCCATGCATGTCTGCGTTTAGCGAAATGGGCTTTATCAATAATAAGGGAGCTCGCTCTGACACATTTCCTAATGTTAGCTTTAAATGCTATTGTTCTAGGGTTGAGAGCCCATAGATCGCCCGCAGACATTTTGCAGATGGAGTCCTCAAAGAGGCGACCATATGAGCCAACTGGATTTTTCTGGGTTATATCCAACAAAACTAGTGACTCTAATGAGCCTTTATCTGCTTGTCTAAGTTTGTGGCAAAGATTTAGATACATGCCGATGTTAGAAACTTCATAATTTAATAAGCCCAGTTCTAGTCTGATCTAGGCAGCAAAGGCAGTTTAAGGCATATGGAGGACCTTTTTGTAGATTTTGGTCACGTGTTGGTTTAAATTGGTGTTTAGTTTACCCCTGAAAATCTCAATGCCGTACGACAAAGTCGGCCCGATTTTTGCTCTCATAACTTCCAAAAGTGGTGATAAACTTGGGCCAGACACATTTTTTGAGAGCTTAGAGAGGGTCACCTGAAGAGTCATGGCTTTTACTGAAATCTCATTGTGCTGTTTGGCAAAGTTACCCCTAGAGTCAAAATTGACCCCTAAGTATTTGTATGTGCTCCCTATTGCAAGGCTCATGTTATTATACAACCATCCACCACCGACGTTGCGTTTTTTTCCAAAGGTAACCACTTGGGTTTTCTTTAAATTAACCTCTAACCTATTCACTGTGGTGTAGCTGTGTAGTTTGTTCAAAAGCCTTTGCAGCCCTACCCGTGTAATACTGAGAATAACCAAGTCGTTGGCATTTAGAAGGTTGTTTATTGGCAGACCTCCCATCTTGGGTGGGTGGCTATTTGTTTCTTCTAGGGTAACTGACAAGTCTGCTATGAACAGGTTAAAAAGAAGTGTGGCCAGCACACATCCCTGTTTGACACCTCTAGTTGTCATGATTTTCCGGGAGAGATGTGTGCCGGACCCCAACTTCACTTGAACCCATGTGCCTGAATGCAATTGGATACTTGCCTCCACGAGTTTTTCTGGGATGTAGGCGCAGACTGAATCGCTGCCTACCTCCTTCTGAAGCGTCCACTCACTGCTCACACTCCCTCACAATAACACCACCCTTCGATGCGTTTTTTTGTTGTTTTTTTAACTCGATAAGCATGTTGAAGTACAATTACTTGGAATGGATGGCTGTGAGTCACTGACTATTGAAAAGGTCTCAGACGCTAGTGGCTATGTCTACACTACATTCATTTTTAATTGAAAAGAAGTTATTGTACGAGTGGAGATTTTATTCTGTGATCTGTGAGAAACACTCTCTTAATTTAAAATAAAATGTGGTTTTAGTTATTAAACAGAAGATCAAGGTGTTTAGTTGATGATCAAACCTATGTTGATTGTAAAGCATTTCTAAAGCATTTCTGCCGCCTGCTAATATTGTTTGTATAGCGCTTTGAAGCTCTACTGCAGAAGTAGCTGCTCGGATCCTAATAACACATTAGTTCAGTTCATTATCATATTTGCGTGGGCTCCCCAGTTCACCGGCACCTCTGTTTGTTGTACCCCCTGTAGATCTATTTCTGGGAGTCCCTGCGCAAGAATGAGACGCAGAGGGTGAAGACCCTCTTCCTGCCGGAGAACGGGGTGAAGTTGAAGAACCTGACCGGGTACACAGCCTACCTCATCAGCGTGTCCGCCTTCAATGCGGCCGGCGACGGCCCCCGGAGCCCGCCCCTCAAGGCGCAGACGCAGCAAGCAGGTGAGGGGGGAGGGTGGCCTCTGACCAGTGCCACCCCGGGCAAGACATTCTTTAGAGCCCCTGGCAGGAACAGCTATGCCTTTTTTCACATTGGGAACGTAGGGCCACATGTACGAAGCAATTTTCCTGCCTCAAACGGCCCGATTCGCAGAATCAAGCTGTTTGCGACCGGGAAAATGCATTCTAGGATGTACAAAGCCCAAGATGTGATTCAGTTACTTGTTACTGAATCTCAATTTCGATTTTGCGATATGGTATTAGGAAGCGGCGTGTGAAGGGCATCCCTCCCTAATACCGAAACACAAGGGTATACATGAATGTTTTGCAACCTGAAAAGTGTAGCAAAACATTCGCTTTATACCACCAAATTCAATTTGGTGGTAACTCAAATGCAAAAAGGAAGACGTCCTCTGTGGACCCCTTCCCCCTTGTGAATGCAGGCGAAAATGTTTTTTAAGAGCAGGGACCACTGCCTACTCTTAAAAATGAAACTGAAACATTTCATTTTTCTTATGAAAATGCATCCCATTCTCCTTTAAGGAAAATGGGCTGCATTAAAAAAAATTGAAAACGTTGCTTGATTTAAAAGCAAACACAGACATAGTGGTCTGCTGTCCCCAACAGACTGTGTTTTTAACGATTCCCAATGGGCTGCATATTGCGACCTACCTCATGAATGTTAATGTTGTAGGTCTATGTGCGACCCACTGGGAATGAAAACTCTAAAGAGTTTCATACATTTGAAATTGTGATTTCCTAATTGAGATTCACATAGAATCGCAGTTAGGAACTCGCAATTCAAATGTTTGTACAATTGGCCCATAATCCCTGGTCTGCACGATACTTGTAGACCTCAACAATAGGTGCACATGAGTTCCATGAGGAGGAATAGAATGAAACCTGCAGGCTACACCGGAGTCTCTTTGGCAGGCTGGGACTGGCACTAGTGGGCACTTGGAGATTTCTGGTGGGCTGGCTTTTGGGGGCTGGTTTCACTGCTGGTGGGACCGTCTTTTTTTGCTGAGGGCTGGGTGGGCTGTGTTTCCTACCAGGAGCGATTCAGAGCTTTCAATATAATACAAAACAAATGGTTTTAGGCAAGTCAATCCAATCCACCCTCGCTTCAAAACCATTTTGTTTTTTGCATTTGAGTGGTCGTTTTCTCTTACATGGTCACCACGAGAGTGCTTATTTTCAGAGGTTGGGGTGAGGGATCCTGTACATATGATAAAACTATTACAAATGTAAAACTGTGTATTTCTTTATATAGGTATTATTGCTACCCATTTCAGTTTAGTATAATGAATTTTGCTATTGTATTAAGTGGCAATAGTTTCAAGAAACAGAGTATAATCATTACCTTAGAAATATTCATGCCCCAGCACCACTGCCCTGATGGCAATGCTCTTAGTGAAGCAAGAGGAAAGTCAGTTGTGTTTTTGCCCTCTATACGCGGCTAGTGGTGTTACTACGGATGGTAGGTATTATTTACTTTTGTAAAGGGTACACCTTGAATGGATGTACTTCAAGATGCTCTCATATGGTGATAAAGGAAAAGAAGGTACTTTAAAAAAAGTAAGTGGCTTGGATCCCACTCACAATGCAGTCAAGTGGATTGATAAAATGTTTCTTAGTTTCACGTTGTTCAATTTAGCCACTACACGCTTATCGCTTTCTCTCTTCCATTTTAGATCAAAGCGTAATGCTTTGTGTTTGATTACTAAAGGGTCTAAATCAGCACACTTTGTTAAAAACATCCGGGCTGTACATTTTTCGCAAGGGTTGGTGACAGTGTTTGGAGCTTGTGATGTTTTAATGCAGGAGCTAAAATGAAAACCAGAGAACCCACCCTTGTTTTGTACATTGTGCCCATTAGCTCTATATACTTAAAAGTCTTTATTCATCGTTATCCAGTCATGAATTAATTCATCCATCCACTCGACACCATCCAACTATTCATTCATTGAGCCATGCAGTCCTGTCTTCACCTCCCATCAATCTATTCAATGATTCAACAAGTTCCTATAATAAAAAAATTTGTTGTACAAATAGCATATTCGCAAGTTTTAAAAAACATTTCTTTGCCTGAGAACCCTCACCCCCAAATTGCTAACACAATGGTCAGACTCGCACGCTGTGCTCGCTGCCTGCAGTATGTGGGGGCTGGTCTGGCAAAATTTACTAGGGCTGCTTTTGGTTCCCTGTCCACCTTGCTCTCCAGACTATACACCTCCAACTTAGCTCACAAGGACTGTAACCTGCGACTGCTGGAACATTAACCCCTTCCATGCTTCCGTCGGCCAACGGCCGTCTCGAGCACTACCTGGGTAGTGCTGTGCACGTCCGTTGGCCGACGTGGCCCTGCCTACTCATTAAATTCGCTGCATCGTGGCAGAATTCGCACCGCGGTTAAGAAAAGAGCTCCGGTTGTTCTTAAGTTGTTGTGGCAGAGGGGTGGTGATGGCGGTTAATTTTCAATCACTAGAAAATGCAGCACACACAGCATTATTCCAGAATAGGGCTGTCAGAGATCGGATATCTTGACTCAAAAACACAGAGGACTCTCATTGAGGATCCCGCACTTAAGCCATTAAAGGGTAGAAAGGGTGACCGACATGTAGGGGGCTGCTGATAGGACAGTTTTGTGCCTTGCCATTCCCTTCGTGAAACGGGAGCATCACCTGGTGACCGAGGTTTAGAAACCTATTTTGTCAAAGTCTTGATTCTGTCGTTTCCAGTGCATGAGATGTGCATCGGTCTTGCTCGGGAATACTAACATGGCCAAGGGTCCACCCCAAGCTCTCCAAACATTTCATAATTTTACAGTGCTCATTTGCTTCTCTCTCTTGGCATGTTCTTTTCCTCTGGGTTGTAATCTCAAATGTTTTCTACTGTCCTGTTTGCAGCAGCCTAGTGTGCAAATGTGGAGCAAGTGATGTCTAAAGCAATGCTGGCAGACTCAGCGGAGACGCCATCATGACCTCCCTGTTCACTCCACTGCTGGGCGAGTACCTGGCTTTTTTAAATGTTCTCGGCTGGTCACCCTTGCTAGGATGCCACTAGTGGATTCAGCAACAGGTGAAGCTGCCATTATGTACAAAGGATGCTCATGTTCTTCCATGTCCTGTAATAGGATAAAGTGATGCGAGGTTTGGTCCCTTGAGAATAACTTTCTTCCAATTCTAGTGTGACTTATTTAGAGTGCTGTGCTAATCTCTACATTTCACATACTTACACCTCTTTCAGAATGCAGCTCCCTCAGGCGAGATAGGGCTGAAAGGGTCTCCTTGTTTGCGTCAACTGTCTGTCCACTCGTGTCTTCATGCAGAACATAATATCCTCTATCCTCGGACAGGTCCAGGCCAGGAATGGTCGTTAAAGTACAGGTGTTGTTTCATCACAAAAAAATAAAGGGAACTGTTTTTACAAAAGAAAATAATGGAATCACCGTTCCCAACAGATCCCGCCAACTTCGACCTCTGATGTCCAATGGATTGTATGCAGGGTTTTGGGACTTTGCTTTTGCAGTTCAGCTTCAAGTGCTTGTGCACACTGACCAAAATTGAAAAGTTCGTAATGTGTGTATAGAGATATGGGTAACCTTCATAAAAAGATCATTACAGTTGACACTACATTGTGCTGTGTTTGATAGGGAGACCAAGGATCAGACATGCATGAAGACCAAATAATAACGAAATGAGCAAAATATTGAATCCGTGCACTGCTTCTGTGGAACCTTTTATTGCCGGTGCTCTGCCTGTTTTGTGTGCATGAACGTGGTGTTGCCAATGCTCCATCTTGAATTTCTCTGTGTGTGCCTTTGTGTGAAGGAGAAGGGGGGTAACTAGCCTATTCTGAACATGTTTGTGTGAGGGTAACATTCACATTGCTGGTGCCTGTGCTATATCTGTTCTTTGTGTTTGTGAAGTAAGCTTACACAGCGGATACATGTGCGGTTAGTAGATGTTGTCTGTGTTGCACTTTCCTGAGTGATTGTGAGGGATAAATGCGCTGTTTCTACATGTGTTGTGCATTGATAATGTCTGTGTTGTATGTGGCCTTTGTGTTTGAGCGAGAGGAGGACAATGATGCTGTTTGTGTTGTACCTGTATGGTGTGTTTATGTGGGTGGAGGGGTTGTAACCTGATGTCGTCTACATATATGTTGTAATTCTTTAGTCTTGCTGTTGTGTCGCTCTGTGCATATTTGTGTAGGCATCTTGTGCTGCTGCTTGTGCTGTACCGTTCTGTATTTTTTAAGGTATGCTTGCACACCTTATAAATGTGCTGTACCTATTCTCTCTGTTATAGGGAAAACTTGCAGTGCTGCTGCATGTGATGTACCTGCTCTGTATTTGAAGGAACCTTTGATTTGTTGTTTCAGTGCTGTAACGGTGTAGTCCACATAAAAGTGAATGGGTATGGTATGGTTATTTGTAAAGGGCATTATCAACCGCAAGAGTGTTCTGGTGCTGAGCAGGTGTGTGTGCCTAGCCTTGCCTACGGTACGTTTGGTTAATTGAAAAGCCAGGTAATCCGCTTCTTGTGGAATTCAAGAGAGGAGGAGGCTCTGATGTGGAGTGAGAGGCTGGTCCATTCTTTAGAAGTGATGAAGTGAATGCCCATCTTCCTGATCTGGTCCTGTATGTATGTGGGATGTGTGTGAGAAAGAGTCCTGTTGTGCGGAGGTGTTTAAGTGCTTGGGGATAGAGATGCTACTTTTCAGATAGATGGAGCCTGGGTTGTGTAGTGCATCCAATGTGAGTGTGAGGGGGCTGAACTGAGCGTGTTTGTGAATCAGGAGCCAATGGAGCTCCCTGAAGTGTGGTGTAATGTGAGTTTTTGTTGGAGGTTGAGGATGAGTCTGGCTGTTGAGTTGGAGACGGTTTGCAGTCTTCTAGTGAGTTGCTTGGTGAACTAGGCATAGCGGTGTTCCCATTGTCTACGTTGCTGGTGACTAGTGGGTGAGTGAATCTTTTTAGTATTGTTTGGGAGCAATTTGAAGATCTTCTTCAGCATCTTCAGGGTGTAGAAGCAGGATGCAGTGATGGCAAGGACTTGTATAGTCATTTCTAATTTGCTGTTGGTGATTATTCCTAGGTCCCTGCCATGGGTTCTGGGTGTGGGTCTGAGATCGGCCGGCCACCAGTTGTAATCCCATGGTGAAGTGTTCTTGCTGAGGAATACTACTTCTGTCTTATCAGTGTTGAAATTGAGATTACTGGCTTTCATCTACCTGCTATACCACCAAAGCGTGAGAACGGATTTCATTGGTGCATTGGAGTGTTAATCACCCATGCTTCTGGAAAAATAGATTGTAGTACTAGCATTCTTCAACATTAACACAGTATTTAAAGTGGTGGCAGAGCATGAAGATGGTGGACATGTGATGGCTGGGCTAATTCCTTCTTCTGACAGTTCCCCTCTCTCTCCCTGGGGCCCTGGGATAGGAGACTGACAGCCGTGAACTCACACTAATGCAATCTGATGCTCCCTTTACTTTCATCCACTGACACAAGAAACATTATATTTTGGGAATCGTATCTCATCAGTGATGGTTGCAGGCCGCATTGACGTTGCCATGGAAACTGAAGTGTGGAATAGGACCACTGTGCGGCTGAACCCAGCCTCAGTGCCAAACACCAACATTCAGCTCGTCTCTCCAGGGCAATGTGAACTCAGTTAGATTTCTGTAAAATATTTCCAGTCTATTTTTCATAAACAAAAAAAATTGATGTCATTTTTTTTTTAACTGTTACGTGTTTGTACGGTGAAATGGTGTACTTGCCTTTAGAACTGGGTTGAGACCACCACATTTCTGGAAACATTAACTGTTTATTGGGAATATTCATTCAATGTTTGTCAGTAAGTGGCATTGATCAATACCGAAACGTGTCATGAGTTTCTTGATATTGATAACATTTATACAGCATGAATGCCGTAAAAGCGTCTTGGTGCTGCATCTGCTAAACAGGAGAGTGAGTAGATGGAACTGAACAAAGCTCACCTGAATAGCCTATGGCTGATCACACTGACTTAGAAAATAGCCAGGTTTTCAGATGCTTCTGTAAATTGAATGCTTGGATAAATTCCAGATTTCCCTGCCTATGCAATTTCTATGTTTAGATGCGTGTAATATATACATATATATATATATATATATATATATATATATATATATATATATATATATATATATATATATATATATATATATATATACATATATATACATACATGCATGCATACATATATATATATATATATACATATATATATATATATACATACATACATGCATACATATATATATATATATATATATATATATATATATATATATATATATATATATATATATATATATATACATACATACATACTTACATATTACAGGGACGTTATAGTTAGACTCAAATTTGACTCATACAAAACCAGTGGAATTCAGCAGTTATACTTACCTGAGCTACCTATAACGTACGCCCCCGCAATGCACTGCTTATTACCGCACATATTACATCACTCATGACATGATCAGTGACATCACTCATGACATCTTCCAGTGAGTGTGAGTCTTTTCTAAAAAATTATGAATTTAAACATATGTACCATGGTTCTACAAAAGTTAAAATAGTATACTTTCTGTACTACTAATGAGTGATACTGTTTATAACATATATTATGTGTGATTGTGTGTGAGTGGGTGACTGAGTTCCTGTATGGGTGTGCGAGTGGCTGTAATGGGTGTATAAGTAGGTGTGTGAGTAGCTGTGTGGGGGACTAAGTGGCTGTGTGATTGACTGTTTTGTTGAGTGAGGGGATGTGTCAGTGACTGTATGGATGAGTGAGTGGCTGTGTGAGTCGCTGTATGGGTGGGTGAGCGGGTGTGTAAGTGACTGCATGGGTGAGTGAGTGGGTGTCTGAATGGCTGTGTGAGTGAGTGACTGGCTGTGTAAGTGGCTGCATGGGTGAGTGAGTGACTGAGTGGCTGTTTGGTTCACTGAGTTGGTGTGTGGGTGGCTGTAAGTGTATGTGTAAATGGAGGCATGTGTGAGTGAGTGGATGTGTGAGTGCTTGTATGGATGTGTGAATGGTTATGTACGTGCTTGTGTGGGTGTGTGAGTGTTCTTATGGGGAGTGGCTGTGCTAAGAGGGTAAATAGGTGAATGAGTTGGTGTGTGAGTGAAGGTATAGTTGAATACATGGGTGTGAGAGTAGCTGTATGGAGTGAGTGTGGGGGTGTGGCTGTATGGGTAAGTGACTGGTTGTATGAATAGCTCTATGGATGAGTGAGTATTTGTGTGAGTACTTGTATAGCTCTGTGAATGGGTATGTGGGTGACTGTGTGGGTGTGTGAGTGAATGTATGAGAAGTTGTAATGGGGGTTTGAGTGGGTGTGTGACAGTGCTTCTGAGGGTGATGTCATTAGTGAATTCATTTGAGATGCTGTGAGTGATGTCACTGACCATGTCATGAACGACAAATGTGATGTCATAAGCATTGCCGGTTTTTGTGCTGACTACTCTTATTCGACATTCTCCGCCCCAGTGGGCGTGGCCACTTCACAGGCCTTCTGGTCTCTGTAGTTGCACCCTTTAACTCCAGTGAGTCCGTTGCTGTGAGGCATGATTATTCCATAATGATCCACAGTGGGGGGATGTACAACTTCAACACATCCGGCAATGTGAAGCACTTCCAACTGCTGCCATTGAAGAAGGGTCCATCGGACTTGAAACGCGTCTGGCAATTTTAGCAGTTTTATTAAAGATGACACTCGCATCTCCTGTATGCAGCCTTCGTGTGCAATAAAGAAGAGATTTTCACCTACCTGAAGTGGCTCTTCCTCAAGAGGTGACTCTTTTCGAATTATATATATATATATATATATATATATATATATATATATATATATATATATATATATATATATATATATATATATATATATATATATATATATTCTTTGCATATATATATTCTTTGCATATATATACTGACCTTGCTGGCATAGTTTATTGCTTGCCAATATTTATATATACAGTATATTTCCAGTGCTGTGATACATTTTACCAGTCTAGGGATACATGCTTTTTAGCATTATGATTCAACCTGCCAGTGTTGATATGCATACACGTTTTAGCTATTGGTTAGACTCTGCCATTGTAAGCATATATGTGCTTCTTATATTAGAATCTATAGTGTTGGGAAATAACTTGTTAAAGGCGAGGTCTGTGCAGTCAGATGCTGTGTTGTGAAAGTTATCTGGTCATGTTGCGTTGGTTGCAAGTATAGCCCATACATTGACTCTATTTACCTACAAAAACGAGAGGAGAAAGAGATGAGGAAGAGAAATGCTCATCATGAATGATGTGACAGAAATAATAAGGAATGAGGAAAGGAGAGGGGAGAAGGAATCGTGATCTTGCACCATGTTGGTTGCTCAGGTAGAGTTTTCAGTACAGGGAGACTGTCTAAAGCACGAAAGGGGACAGAATGGGAAAGAAAGAACTGAAAGGCTTTAGTGCCTATTTTTGGATATAAACAGCCCACATTGACATATATATTGATGGCCAGTGTTGGGATATGTAAAACTAGCTCTGTGATATGTACTGACATTGTAGGCACAGACTGACAGATGATGGCTCTGTGCTGCTCTTTTAATCTCACAGTGCCGCTTTTCTCTCTCTCACAGCGCCCAGTGCACCTAGCTCCATCCGGTTCAGTGAGTTGACCACCACCTCAGTCAATGTCTCCTGGGACCCACCTGTCTACCCTAATGGCATACTGGAATCCTACCGTCTTGTCTATGAGCCTTGTACACCTGTCGATGGTAAGTGACAGAAGAACACCACTCAGGGTACATGTTGAAGGTATTTGAAGAACAACATCACAGATCTTTTGCATGAAGAGTGGGTGAGTGCAGGTTCACTACGTGATTGTGGTTGGTAATCAGGGGCCATCTTGGTTGGTCAACAAATCAGTCTTCTCCTGACTAGCCCTTGGTTCAGAATCTAATGGAAAGTCAGCTTTACCTTAAAGGTGGTCCTTCACTACACCCACGCCCAAACTGGCAACCCCAGATATCTCCTTTAGGCCACACATTAGACACAGTCCTTATTATCAGTTTCATTTTCAGTAGATCAGGGTAATCATATAACCCAGTGACTACTAGGGAAAAGGTATTATTAGTACAGAAGGTCACCAGATATATTTATATTGCACTTTTTGTTCAGTGACACACATGATCCAAGCTATTAGAGTAGGTAGGACCACATCTTGTTTATCTTACAATTGTTATAAAATTCTGCGCTGATTGCCAAAAGGTCATTATGTGGAGCACAGTTCAGACAAAGTCATACAATACAGTCTACAGCACAATAAACAAACGCTTAACCACCACATGTATATACAATGTGTTAAAATCAGAACATCAAATTAATTCCTCGCTTCATATACAGAGACCACCGATTGTTTGACAAATGTACAATTGTTTTGACCGCCCCCAACTTGGGGCTTCTTTGATGTAATACAAAAATCTTTGGAGTGACTGACACGTCCCTAAAAAATAAAGGCTCACACTACCATTACCTCAAATGACTCTTAAAACCATTGGACAGCATGCTCCAAAAACCACATAAAAATGAATGAATGAGTGGGACACAGCTCGCACCCTGTAAATGAGATGAGCAGATACCTCAGTGTATACCTCTGAATGGAACAGATTTACAAGGTTAATATTGCTCTGTAGCTCCATGATTTAAAATAAACCCATACCTCGGACTTCAAGTAGAGTGATGGGTCTGGAATAGAGATTTAGTAACTCTGTCAATTTTGAAATGACTTCAATTTACTAGTTTTGGCTGAATAAATATATAAAACAAAAGCCAATGGTCCTGGGCCATGGTAATGTGGAAGGAGATTGCTAGCTCCTGTAATCAGTGTTGCCACTGAAGGTGGTGTAAGAGTATCCCATAAGAATTAGATTAGAGACCTGTATTTTGTATCTGTAAAATAGCATCGAACAAGGTTTCAGCATGCTGAATACTGGCATTGGGTATGTATGTATATAGTTATAATATAGCCTTAAAGCCCGCAGAAGTGGGCTATACTGGCTATTAAAGGCCTGCTCCCTCATTAAAGGCCCGAGCTGAAGGCGAGGGCCTTTAACAAAGGACCGGGACTTTAATAGTATTTAAATCCCCTCGAGCTCCGAGAGACCTTTGTAAAACATTGGAATGTTGCTCTGCGGGTCTTTACCGGCCCGTAGAAGCATGGAGCACTCCATTGTCTACAATGAAGCTCCCAACATTCCAATGCTCTAATATTAATAATTATTATTATTCATCATAATAATATACAAAATATCTATAAAGCACTCCATCATCCCAAAGGAGTATCCTGGCGCTGAACCAACGATGCAAAAACTGCATAAACTAGCCGCCAATACAGGGTAAATAACCAGATTACCAATTCATCCAACATCATCCATCCTTAAGGAGCTATGTAATGATGCTTACTTAATACCTTGTTCAGAAACCCACAACACTCCAAGCCGCAGTTCCATCTTCAGATGTTTTTTTCTTTCAGTTGCTGCATTCATACCAAAGAAGCATGCGGTGTTGGCAGTTTCAAGGTGATGTCCTTGGGCAGTTTCATCACCCATGATCAAAGCCTAAAATTCCCATTCAGTTAAATAAACAAGTTACAATTCCTGACCCATCACTACATGTCAGAGAAATAAGAACCGTGACTATAACAGGTGTCAAGTTAACATTCCCGTAAGCCTTTCCCTGCGAAAGCAACATGACATCCATTCCAACCTTCAGCTGCAAGAGGAGCTACACTTCCTTAGCCCTCACCTGCTGAAGCAACACCACACGCACCCGAGCCTTCACTTGTGGAAGGAAGTCTGAGGCCTCCTCAGCCCTCGCTTGAAGTAGCAACACCACTTCTGCAGCCACCTACCCTTCATCTGCAGGAGCAAGCACCATAGCTACTACAGTCTTCCTCTTGAAGACCACCGGCTGATCCACCCTACCGTTTACCTGTAGGAGAAACTCCACTTGCTTCCCCATCTTCATCTTCAAAAATAACTCACCTTATTTCATAATACAGAAATAACTCCCCAGCTACCGCAGCCGTCATCTGTGGAAGCAACTTCACATCTACAGGTACCTAAGCTTTCATCTGAAGGAGGAAAAACACTTAACACCAGGTCTTCTTCTGCAGGTAGAACTCCACGTTCACTGCTACCACAGGACTCATTTCTAGCAGAAAACTAGTTTTACAACTGCCGTAGTCTTCATCCTAAGAATTGTCACGGTACCCGGCCCATCCGTCACCAGCAGGAAGACTTCTGAATGTGCCATTGAATTCACCCACCAAAGCAATCCCAGTTCAAAAGTCATCTAGGCATTGATACTGCAAACATTTTTAGTGTGCAGGTGCTGAAAACTGTGACCCCTCAATACCAGCCCCAGGACACCCCCTGCTGTCAAGGTTCTAGTGCCCATTGTCTTCATCCCCAGATGAACAGGACATCTTCTGCCATACTGGCATCACTTGCAGGAGGCATGCCTCATCCTCAGCCATTGCTATCCTTGTCTGCATGTGAAACACCACGGACTTAGAGAAGACAACGGTCCCAACCATTGGCTGCAGGAGAGACCTGGCTGTAGAGATGACGTGTTCCCTCGAAAGAGAAAGCCTCACTGGCCTTCGCTGATGGGAGGAAGCTAAATCAACCTCAGGCAAGAGCCACTCTTGTAGACATCAGAGTCCTACTCAACAACTTGTCCAATATTGTGCCCAGTGTGGTCCTTTAGGCTGGGCCATAGTCTGTATTTTAGCACCACTTCCCTGTCAAAGTAATACGCCATATAAATTGCACACCATGAACCGAGAGGGCAAATTCCGGGGTGTGAGTGGAAGATGTCTTCTTTGCATTACTCCTTCCTTCCTGCACCCATGAGCAAGGGAATAGCCAGAAATGAAAAATACCCCACTTTAAACCAAGCCTCTAATGGCGCAGAGTGAAAGATGCCAGTACGCCAGACCGTTCCTAGAATAGAACTCTTCACCCTTAATCCACTCTTCAATCCATCCCTTTTCACCTTTACTTCCTTCCGTCCATCCTTTCATTAGATTCACCATCAATCAAAATCCCATCCTTTCGTTCACATTCATCAATCCTTTCACCCATCCATATTTTCACCTTTACATTTACTTATTCATCCATCCACTGAGCGTTCAGTTCTCACATAGAGCTGTCCATCCTTTCACTCCACCAGCCATGATCCTTTCACGCTTCTCTCCATCCTTCCATCCACCATGCCATCCCTTCATCGATCATTTCCACCTTCCTTTTATCCTTTCAACTTTCTATCCTTTCTTTCTGCCATCAATCCTTGCGCTCACCCTTCAATTCTTTTTTCACCCACCCTTCCTCCCGTTCACTTTGCCTTTCACCTTTCATTCCTGGTTCCTTGTACTCTTCAGTACTTTCACCTGGTCTTCCTTCTCTCCTTGCTCTGTCCAGTTTCAAACTAGCACAGTTGTGTCTTTTCTCACAATATTTTGTATTTGCCTCTCTCTGTTCCATGTCTACAAATTGCTATTTTCTCCTGTCTTTGTTTGTATAATTTCTTTCTGTATCCTTTACTTAACTTGGCTCACAATTGACCCCTACCTGTTATCCCTGCCCTGCTCTTCCCTCAGATCACGTTATAACCTTTTATACACAGTGCAGCAGACTGAAGACACCAATGTAAAACTAAGCAACCTTTAGTGGTTACCTGCACTTAAGCCGACAGAGCGGGGGTCCATGACGCCGCTGCCCATGAGCACAGGAGACAAAACACCAACTGCAGCCTGATCCTGTAGCACAGCAGAACATCACTTGGGAAGAACAAAACCCAGCACTCGCGTGTGTGTGGATACCACATCAACCAGATGAGACAACGACTACAATAATTTTTTCAGGATAATACCACAAAAACCACTGGAGGAGACATCTGCTAGAATGAATGGTTTAATTCTTTTAAAGCACAACATATGTCGGAACGGGCTTCTTGGTACTTAGATCAATGATTGACAGCAGAGCCAGCATGGCTCTAACCAGATCCTAGAGAAATACTGAGGAGTCTTCGTAGCCATGCAGGAGCCAATCTGAGAGAGTTGTAAATGAATCCAAATGTGGGACCCTGAAACGCAAAGGAGCATTTACCCCTCCCGAGGGGAACAATTTAGGAACCTGCAACAGCTGCCCCCCCCCCCCCCCCTTGCAGAAGACCAACAAGGCGCCGAAAGAAAGTAACTACTGTCCTCCTCACCCTTAAGAGACCACAGCTGCAGCATTCTCCTGGGTGAGAGGGGACCTCACCCCATGGAAGAGACCACAATTTCTAAAATGTTTAATGTAACATAAGATGTTCTATCCGTGGCCTAGAGGAAGGCTCCATTTCACCCTGAGAAACCATCGGCCACACGCCCTGCTCCTGCAGGGGGCAGCACTTCATTCAATGGAGACAACTGCTCTGGCCTTCTCCTGCGGGGGCACTCAACGCCACCAAGAAGATCTGAAAACATCCACAGCATACTTGAAGAAGACAATCACCCCACCCGAGCCTCCTGACCACTCCAGCTGGATAAGGATGGAAGCAGATGATACGTTTCACAGTGTTCTGTGATTTTGATTAAATCACATGCTTTTGTAGTGACGTGCCCTGCTGTTCATGATTCTCTCAATGCCTCCAGCATATGCTTCATCGTAAAAGTCAATTTTCCTGGCGGCATGCCGTCGTTTCTGTGCTCTTCCAACAAATGCTGCAAGGGAAAACCTTCTGTGCTTCTGGAAGCGTTATTGTGAAAACAGTGGATTTAGCTGTAGTAGGCTGTGATTTCTCCATGTGTTGGAAGTATTAGAGAAGCAGGACAGTGAATGAATGGTAGCTCCCGCTGTTGTCAGGGGCGCCCTCAGTGGCATGGGGCAGTGTGCCTGCCCCCATCCCTGTGCTGTCCTTCTGGGCCTGGTTCGTGAATTCTGGGACTTAGACTTCATGAGTTGTTTGCCTAAAGGTTTCAACTTCAGGTGTGGCTTTGCAGAGCTTTCTTTCTCCCTCTCTTTCACCCTCTCTCTTCCTCTCTCTTTCATTAATGCAACTGTACAGACTGTGTAGAAATCAAACATTGATGTAAAATGAATAACATAAAACATTTGTGATGTTTTGTGTTGTGGGAGCTGGGGTAATAGTAGTTTGGGTAAAGTGCCTAACAGAATCACATCCATACTCCTGCCCCTTGTCAGCTTTTTAATTTGATTCTAACAATTTCCAAATCTCTCTTCAGCGCATCCACCACTCCAGTCTCATACTGTAACCTCTTGATCTAGGGTGCTCTTGTGGTATTCCCCGTCTTTGCCCTCCACTCTTCTCCTGTTCCGTACTGGGCTTTTAAGCAGACCACCGACCGTATTAGCTTCATACGTGAAATACCAACATGTTCCCTTTTTCCTCTTATAAGCCTTCTTTTCCTCTCCCGTCCCACCGTCCCTTGATTCTTTTATCTCACCCGTCACTTCGGTTTCGGGTAGCGCAATGGAGAGGACAAACGGTGGCATTAAAAACCATAAACACAAACTAAATGCATTTCCCGCAATAGAAGAGCATGCAAAGCAACTTAGATGATGGCTTGAGTGCTGACAAACTGGTCCACACCAGATTAGGCAAGTACTATGCTCAAACCTTTAGCACCCTCTGAGATTCTATTCCATGAAACTTGAGGCATCTGTGGTCCGCAGGTGCCCGGGCTTCCGGAGAGGGAGCTCTGCTCTAACTCCCTCGCCAGCTTTGGGCCCAGGCATAAAGGTATCTCTCATGGAGAGGCTTGCCTCAGACGTCTCATCTTAGATATTGTGGAGTGAGAGGAGAAGGCAGACTCCTATGGCCCACCTGATGTCACTTACACAGTGCATTATGATTGCTGGCTGTCCCTGTTTCCTCTCGCTGACCACCCTCACCGCACCCTGAAGTCTAGATCATTCCCTCTTCAACCCCACATTCACCCTGCCTCACTAACTGCTGCCCATCCCACCTACCTACGATGCATAATGACTTCAACACTTGAAGCAACAGTGTTTTGGGAAGACCACTCCATCCAGAATGGTGCGCCTTACAGCTCTCTTGTACCCTCTTTTGTCCTTGTCTCTAGCTTTCATCACAGCTGTACTCCTACCACTCTGTAACGTCGTAGTCATGGTTCAGCAGGAAATGTACAGGAGTTTTTATCCAGTTCAGCCAGAGCACCTCTTATTTAATACTAGTAGGGGGCTGCATGATATGTCTTTGCCAGTACATAGTATGTTTCGCCAGTAGCTTTCACTGCACCAGCACCAATGCCTTCTCTACAGAGGGCTCGGGTGGTACAGCAATATCAAGGGTTGCTCCCCCGAAGCAACCGTTGACATTTCCAGACCACTCTACAACCCGACGTACAGTGATCAAGAGCCTCTTTTCCTCCAGCACTCATCAGTCAGAAGCTACTCTACAAATTCACATCATTCCTTCTGTTCTATCTTGTATGCAGGTGTGAGCAAGATTGTCACCGTGGATGTGAAAGGAACTGGCCCGCTGTGGCTCAAGCTGAAGGACCTGGCAGAGGGTGTCACCTACCGCTTCCGTCTGCGGGCCCGGACATTTGTGTACGGACCAGAGCTGGAGGCC
Organism: Lissotriton vulgaris; assembly: GCF_964263255.1. Taxonomy (NCBI): domain Eukaryota; kingdom Metazoa; phylum Chordata; class Amphibia; order Caudata; family Salamandridae; genus Lissotriton; species Lissotriton vulgaris. The sequence goes on along the minus strand of NC_141695.1, from coordinate 757,673,791 downwards.
AACATCACCACTGGGCCTGGAGAAGGTAAAGTACCATGGGGTGCAGCACGAACCTTGGGTCATCTTCAAAGTCAGACAGGTATAAAGGCAATCAAGAGATTTTCCATCAGTGTCTTTGAAAGGCTGGGAAGCTAGGGTTGGTCAGTCATCTGTATGGCAATGATGTACAATAGGGGTGGATGGTAAATTCCGCCCCATCAGCACAGTTCGCAGAGTTTACCTGCTCCGCATGGAGCGGGAAGTTCTGCATGTGGCTCGCCAATGTTATGTTGACGAGCACGATTGAGAAAAACGAGCGCTAATCCACCTGCCGGCGAAAATTTTTCACGGCAGGCGGGCGTAGCAGGTCACTATTTCGCGCATTGAGAAAGGTGCCACTCGAGTAGAAAATCTACTCGACCAGCAGAATGAAGCAGTGCCCTCTAGCGCCCACGTAGGGCCGTTCACGCTGATTGTACAGTGCAGTACAAGCTCCCGGTGCTAAAAAAAAGCGCAAGCAGCATGTCATATGGAATATCACCACTCGCAGAACTTTGCGGAATCTCCCTGAGTTTCTAGTTAACTCTGTGGAATTCCAAGCCAGGTTGACACAGCTTCATACTGACTGAATTCTGAGGGGCATCTGCCTTCTGGTATACTTCTGATTTCAATGTAGTCTGATATGCTTCTGGTGTATGGGGTGATAGGGAGCATAGTCTTTTTACCTCATGCTTGACTGTTTTTTCTGTTTCTTTGATCATTCTCTCACTTTAATTTGTGGGTCAATGCTTGGAAATATGTGTTTTATTACCAACCCCTTGTGTTGAATTCGATATTTCGTTTTACAAAGTCTTGGTGCACAGGACAAATACAAAGAAAATGTCGCCTAAGTGTGATCATGAAAATGGAAGTCTTCCTCACATCCCTCTATTTAAGGCTTATTTGGGTTAGAGTGGTCCCTCTAGCGACCACTGCTGCAGGTTTGCTGGGTGAGAAGCATGGTCTAAATGTTTACATTGTGAAATCTAAAGTCTGGATGCCTCCAAAGTTCTGAATCCTTTGTGCCCCCTTGCCTGATAGTATTATTCTCCTTCAGTAAATCTGTTATAAAATAGTTCCACTATGTTTTTGTGGTCAGGTTCATGTTAATAGGTGGGTGTATGAAGTGGCAGATCGAGTGATGACCAATTCATGAAATTGCACATTCTATTCGCCATAAAACTCTATTATTTGCTTTCAAAATAGTTATATTATGTTATGATGGCCATTGGACTACTAAATTTCATGTGGGTTTATGAAGTGAGATCGAGACATTACCAGTTCATGAAAATGTGCATTTTATTCACCATAAAACTGTCAGTGGCTGGAAAAAGCAAAAGGCATCGCTGGCAAATTCATTAATAGTTATTGATATTAATTTGTTCAAAAGTGCTCCCATACACTCAGCATCTCTACGCAAAGTGGTACAGTGATCAGTTTTTAAGGTGGGCGAGTGCTTGGTCACGGCACATAGGGGCGTGTTCCAAGGTGGTCACAGCTCATAACGTCACGATCGCATCTAAGCTACTGTCAATTAAAAAAGTGTAATTCATTGTAAGCTGCACTTCCCATGGAATATACATTTAAAGCACTTATCACATAATCCACAATCTGCTACATAATTAGCTGATTAAAAGCAAAAATTTTTCCGGTCTCTAACGGATCAAATGTTATTAAAGTCACAGCACACTGGGTGCAACACCATGTCTGACATCGTATTTGACTGCATGGGCTTTTTTCCAGCCTTTGATTGCAGATGGGACTGTTTTGCTTAGAATTTGTAAATATCCCCGTTTAATGGAAACCAGAAGAGCAGAGATTATGTTTACAGCAGGAGTTGCTAGGCCCTTACCAATATATTGAAAAAATGGCTAAACAATTTTTTATCACAAAATACACACTGGCCTGATAGTCCCTGGGACTGAAGGGGACTTCTTTTAGCCTGGAAATGCTCCTTCTGAAAGAGCAGAATGTCAGCACCTATCAGTGAGGTTACCCACAGGCTTAAATGGGCTGATACGTTGCCCCATGTTGTTTTCTGAAGTGGGCGGAAGAAAAATGTGAATGACACAGCAACAGACCAATGGATGAAGACAGCGGGCTGAAAAGCGCTATATATATCTCATATATAATTTAAACAAATGCAAAGGTTTTTGGTCAATGCCGGGCCTAGACAATGGAAAAAAGCACATCCTTCTTGTAAAGATTATTATTTTGATCTTAGCTGAAAGACCGCTTTAGCGATCAGTTGACCAGACCTATCACTTCCAGGATACACAGATTAGGCTCTTGGTTAGTCCATAGCTCATGATAGGATTGTTTTGTTGTCTATCTCACATGTTTCCTCTTAAATCAATGGCTTATCTCTCTATTCTTGTGTTTGTTCTGCCCAGGAACATTTCGATTTGATACTGTTCCATTTGGTTATCTTTCCTACCACTTCTGACGTTGCTTGCATTCAGGGAACTGCTTTTTTTCGCTTTAAGTACTCCATGGGAGTACAGGTATTATCTTTATCTCTCACCTGTGTGCTCCTTCCGCCTTCTCATTGCACTCCCCATTCTCTGTGTTTCTTTCCGTTGCCCTCTCCCCTGCATTTCCGTTGCTTTTCCTTCCACTTGCTATTCCATTCATTTTTTTAAAAATATTCCCCCTCCCTGACCCTTGCTCCTCCGATCCTTCCCTCCCTGCACCCTCCCACTTTGTTTTTATTTGTTTGTTAGCTCTTTTTGTGCCAGCAGCCGTCCATCTTAAAATGTATAATGGCCACCTGCTAGTGTGCATATGCATGCATGCATGGTGGACATCAAGGAATGGGTTTGTATGATTTGAACAAACCCATTCAGAGACATCCACAGCAGAAGGTACGCATCCTCTGCAGCCATCTTGGAATATGTTTGTTTGCATATTACAAATACATTTAAAGATGGCTGCACTGGGTGTGCTTGCATCCACAAGGCAATTTTTGAATGAGTTGGCTCAAAATCTCAGAAATTAATTCAAAGATGAGCGTGCATCTATGTTGCCTGTGTTACATGAAGAGCATTGGCAAAGTCAAAAGGTATCACTGCTGAGACCTACTGGCTTTGCCAACGCCTATTATATTGCATACTATTCTCAAAGTAGCTGTTATTTCAAAAGGACACTCAGAGTTTAAAACAAATCCCAAACATTATGCAACTGTTTATAAGCTTCTATGTCCTGAATCTTACAGTGCATCCTAGTGACAAATTATGTAATAAATGTGAATGTATGATGGCCTTACAGAGTAGGTTCTTAGGAAAAGAATGATACAAACGACTCTAATGTAACCCTGAAACAGAACTCCAATTATACTTCAGGAGTGTTGCATAAATGAGATACACTTTCATGACGTGAAATGTGCACATGAATGCATGTTTCCATCAGAATATAGCAATGTATCTTTTCCTCAAATTAGTTTCCTCCAGGATACGGTAAGGGAAGTGTTAATTGAACTGTCACTCCTGTGCTTCCATGCAATACATAATGATTCATTGTTGGTGATTGACATTTTGAATAGATATTACTGAATTTGTATACTTTTCTTTCTTCAGAAAGCTGAGCATTTTTACAGCACTGGGATTCCTCTGCAATCAATGTGTGTTAAATTTTCCAACAAGCTAGAAAATAATGTTATAAAATGTTCCATAGTTTTCCTTTCACGCATAATACGCTGCATATTTTGCCTTTCTGTGCCTCATAGTTCCCTTTCCGGCGCCTAATTTAGTCAACAGTGCCAGATAATGTTGTCTTCCATTACCACATATTTCAGTGGCCATCTGCTATCTGTCTTTCTCTCATAGCCCTGTCTCTAAAGCTACTGGTTTTCATGAAGGCAGTCAGTCCCCTTTTGAAGTCGTGTCCTTTTTTGATTGTTTAACCCCGTGCTAGGCCCAAAGATTGACCTCGTCTAGCTATTAATGAAGGTGACCTTCCAAGCACTCGTGCTCCCTCGGTCGTTGCCTCGGAGAGCACGGTCTTCCCACGCGGTAGGACAGGGAGCTGGTTCCGGGTCACACATTAGGACAGAGCAGCCCGTGAGACTCTCCATCTAATAACCAGCCAGCCACCCCTGAAATCAAATTAAAGGATATAGACCCCAGAGCCGAGGCCTGGGAATGACGGTGCTTTGTGGGAGCGGGGCAGGAAATGAAGAGTAGAAAGTGGGAGAGGAAGATGTGGGGGACATTTCTTCCCAGGCACGAGGCTTCCGTCCCGGAAGGGCCTGTCTAGCTTTATATTAAAGATTCTCAGCTGAAGCCGTGCCCTGGCAGGAGGCAGATGTTCGGCACAAAGAGAGCCGCGCTTGTTACCACTCGGAACACTGTGTCTGTGTCTCTGTTTGTTTTCAGAGCTCGCTTTGTTGTTTGAGAAGCACTTTAAAGTCAAGCGTCCTCTTAAAATGCCATGGCAACAACAGGGCAGAGATGCTTCTGTCCTGGGAATCATGTGGTGTCCTGGTGGCCAGCTGCACCCCGAGCGCACAAAACGTGGAGACTTCCCCTCGCCATTCCGGCCTAGGATCAGTGGGGGCAGCAGGGATGTCTCACCCTCCGTGTCCTTCCTGTAGGGGCACTGGAGAATTCTGTGGCACTTCTTTGGCCCTTTACCCAGCCCTGCACACTTGATCCTGGCTGGGCAATGTACCATCTGCCCTTGTGATACAGCTGCCTTGTTGTGGACACTACAGCATGATGCTAGCCCGATCCCACCCCAAACAGCAGGATGTGCATACAGCTCCTTTCTGTCACTTAGTAATGACACAGTCTTGTTACTTAATGGGGCGATGTTCCTATTGCCCTAATGTTTGCCTTACACAGATCAATCAATCAGTATTTATGAAGCATCCGATAGAGTATCCTGGCGCTTGCAGGTTTTTCGAAAAGTCAGGTCTAAAGGCCATTCGGAATTCCGGAAGTTAGGTGAGGGTCCGGAGGTGCGTGGGAGGCTGTTCCAGGTCTTTACTGCGAAGTGAAAGAAGGAACATCCTCCACTTCTGCTTCGGTAGATGCAGGGAGTATAGGCAAGTGAAAAGGAGTCGAAGCATAGTCTTCTTGATGGTTGATGAGAGTTCAGGTGATGGTTATTGTAGGCGGGTCCTTGGTTGTGTAGAGCATTGTGTCCATGGGTCATCAGCTTGAATTCGTATCTCTTCTGTACAAGAAGCCAGTTGAGTTGCCTAAGATTAGGTGTACTGTGGTTTCATTGGGGAATGGCAAGGATGAGTCGGGCTGCAGTGTTTTGTATGGTCTATAGTCTCTGTAGGAGGTTGCGCGGATTCCTACGTAGAGGACGTTGCCATGGTCCAGTCGGCTGGTGATGAGGGCTTGTGTCACCGTGCATCTGGTATGTAGGGGTAGCCACTTGAAGGTCTTACATAGCATGTACAGAGTGAGGAAACAGGTGGAGGAGATGGCGTTGATCTATGATTTCATGGTGAGCTTGTTGTTGATGATGGTTCCAAGGTTTCTGGTGTGGTTGGAGTGAGTGTTTGCGGGTCCTAGGTCTGATAGCCACCAGGAGTTGTTGGAACACAGTTCCATGTGTTGCTGCTGTTGCCAGAGATCAGTACTTAGGTCTTGTCTGTGTTCAGCTACAGACAGATGTTCTTCATCCAGTCGGCGACGATTGTAATGCGTCTTTGGAAGTTGGTTCTGGTGATGCTGGGGTCATCGCTAAGTGAGGGGATGAGTTTGGTGTTGTCTGCATAGGAGATTATGTTGAGACCGTAGGATCAGACAATGTTGGTATACAGGGTCATATATGTGTTGAAGAGCGTGGGGCTCAGGGATGAGCCCTGGGGGGGGATGAAAGATGAAAACCTAAGTTGGCTCTTGTCAGCTGGCTTCAAACTGTGACTTTCAAGTTGTGCACAGATTTCGGCATCGGATTCATTGTTAGCATGCAGAGATAGCATACTGACTTTACACCCCTTTCTTGCAGCGGTCTGTGTCTTGTATTCTCATAGTATTGTAAAGACCCCCAGAGCTGGATTGCGACGTATGAGGTCTCTCCACAGGAGCCATTCAACCATGTATGCATTCACCACTGTATTACTACAACTCTGGCATCAACAGCCTCTAGTGTACAGACATCCTGGTCTATATGGCAATCTTCAAATATCCCAGTGGTTCATTGTCTTTGGAAGGCAAGTGAAAATGAAGAACAAGTAATCACAAGCAAGTAACCAAGATGTGTGCCTGACTCTCCCCTGATCGTCAACCTCTTCTGCATGACAGGAGACTGCCTCACACCAATTAAATGCTGGAAAAAATACAACAGAAGCATGGTCATGCAGTGCTAGAACATGGATGGCCATGAAAATTGGCTATGAAACTAATAACATAAGTGGCATACCCTACATACTTTTCAGATGCACCAGCATGTTGGGAAGATCCGCAATTTCTTTATAGTCAATCTAGTCTGCCAATCAGACTTTCAGTATGTTCTCTTGTCGGAAATAGTGTTAGTTGATTCTACTGCTGTCTGTCATTTTTACATCTCGTTGTGTATCCTTTGATAATATTTTACCTTCTTTTATCTTCTATTAGGTGCTCCGGGTTCTCCAGGTGCGCCCTTTGTGTCCAAGTATGGGGCAGCTATTGCCATCCAGTGGGCGAGTGGAGATCCTGGGAAGGGACCAATTACTCGATATGTCATTGAGGCCCGGCCTTCAGGTAGGAAAAAGAACCTAGGAACACAGGTTGCCAGTGCAATTCAATTATAAATGGGAAACATTATAAAGTACACTATGCAACACACCCAGGATTCGCCCTGCCCTTTTCTACGATGAACAGTGATATTTCTCCAAGGTTCAGCCATATCTTCTTCAGGTTGCAGTAAAGTGTCACCAAGATACTGAGATAGTCTCAAAGATGCATGATGACATTTTCCCAAGAATCTACACTCATGTGTTTTCCACGGTACTCTAGGATGTTCTCCGTTACACACTGAGATACTTTACAACACACTCATATCTTCTCCACAACTCAATGATATTTGATCAGGACATAGATATATTTTCCAGGCTACACTGGTATATCACTAAGACAGCCAGGTCGTCTCCATAACGGGAACTAAGAGACAAGTTCACTTAACACATGTGCATCTAGGAGTGAATGAGTGCATGAATATGTCAGTGTTCAATAACTTTTATAAAGCACTCTTAATGAACCTTACCATCTCTTTGTGCTTTTCCAGTGGTCAGTCAGATCCTCTTCACATTAACTCAGACAAGCTTTTTCCCTGTCTTAACTTTGCATTTCAGTTTATGCTTGTTTAAATAGGAGCACGTTCAACTTAAAGAATATTTTTGAAATATTATCATATGGAAACAAGCTATTTCTAGCATAAATACTGCAAGCAGTGCAAGGCAGTACATAAGATTATAGGGCGCAGAAAGGTTAGATAATTCAAATGTGAATGATAATTGGAATGATACAATGCCTGTGCCGTATAGTTTACATTACACAACCTAACTTGTTTTTACATGACACGTGTTGACTATTTCAGGCATGGAAAATGATTTGCCTGGAATCACATCATGTTCTGTTATGTACCAAAGCAGGAATTAAAATCCAGCTCTCTATGTTCCTTGGTCAGAAACCTGGCCAATGGGTCACATATTCTCCAGAAGCAGTTCCATTTCAGCAGTTTCTTGCAATTTTAGCTTTGGTCAATTTTTCACATTTTCTTTAAATACTCTTTGGTTCAGTAATCACTCCACCACTGGCTTCTTTAAAGTAAAGATGGATCAGTATATATTCTTCTACACCGTTTGACCCAGACATTAGCTTGGACACCTGGTTCAATGTTATAGAACTGGTGGTTCTCTAGGTGTTAGATGCATGAATCTTATTTCCCAACTCATATGTTACCAGGCTACATAGTACAAGACCTCCCACTTAGCCCAACCTAATGCTCCCTCTCCTGCACACTGTAACACTCCCATCTTCATCGACATTAAGAATTATATTGTGCATGTTATAAGTGCCCACGCACATCTTCTATTTTGCTCAGCATTGGACCTCTCCCTTCCAAACATGTGTCCTATCCCGCCCATCATAACTCTTCTTATCTAATCCAACTCACGTTCAAAACAAATCAGATCTGACCCTATGTAAGGCTTTGCATAAGCTTCCAATCCTACTGGCCGACAGACTCAACTTGCTCAAAGCCACCTCCCATGAGGATGTTGTCTTCCCCTTCGTACGTCATCAAATTTCTCTCCGGAGACAACCTCTCACTCAAGACATCTTACCTGAAGGTCTCAGGAAAGGCGTGCACCTCCAAGTCCTGGAGAAGCCCACATTAGATCTTGATGACCTTGCCAGCTACTGGACCATCACTTACCTGCCCTTTATTGACAAGATTAAAAAAATGCATGTTTTATTTATGATAACATAAATACAATAATCTCCTGCACAACGACTTATCTGCCTTCAGATCATGCTGAATCACAGAAAATCCAAATTTCCTGTTGGGTACCCTAGGGTTAAACATAGTCCTTGACATCTTCAGCCTCTACATGGATTTCTTAGAGCTCTGCTAATTGTTAATAGCATAGCATCAGAATTGACCAATATTTTCCCCACTATAACCCTACCAGAACCCTGCGATCCTCCAATGACAATCAAATAATGCTAGCTAGGTTTAATCTCAAAACCAAAGGTGGCAAAACCTTAAACTATCTGGCCTCTAAAGCCTGGAACTCTATGCCCAAAAATCTTAGGTCCCAAACCCAAGAAATCCAGTTCAGGAAGCTACTAAAAACCTGGATCTTCAATCTTCCAGATGATTACACCATGGCCGCCATCTAATTTTAATCCTTACTATGTAATTGATTGCCTACCAAGAAATCAGCGCCAAGATGCTCCTTTCGGAGCGACCGTTGCACTCTACAAATACCACCACAAATTACAAATTACAAAATTACAATACACAACTCTACATGCTTTCCAATGTGATTGTGTCTACCCTACCCTACCTAATGGAGGACTTCCTATCTTAGCTGCTGTAAATCTTATTATGTTCAAGGAAATAATTTGATTTTTAGGCAATATAAGGCTTCTCACCCTGGCCAATGTAAGATTTCTTATTCTACCCCATGTAAGTCTTCCACAGTACCCAAGGTAATATTTCATATCCTACACAATGTTGGATTGCCATTACAGCCAATGTTAATGGTACCAATCCACCAACGCCAGGCTTTCTGTTCGATTGAACGTAAGTCTTGGCCTTTCCATAATAAGACACCCACATCTAGTTTAGACGTTGTCCTGAATATTGTGCATTTTACAGGAGTGGTGTTTAGCAAACAAGATACTGTGAAGGAAAAGTGTTTATGGGAATGGGCACCCATTGATCTTGCACACACTTCAATTAGGAGTAAATTATGCATAATTATTTTTAAAACTGATCTGTTTCACCAAATGAACGACACACCATCTCGCCTCACCAGTAAAACATGAATTTTGTATTTCTGTAGTGAATTATGTCCTAAGAACTCAAAGGAAAGATGCATTTCCTCTTTCAGATGAGGGATTGTGGGATATCCTCATCAAAGATATTCCAAAAGAAGTCACATCGTACACCTTCAGCATGGACATCTTGAAGCAGGGCGTGAGCTACGACTTCCGGGTCATTGCTGTGAACGACTACGGATATGGAACCCCCAGCGCCCCATCACAGTCAGTATCAGGTACGAAACTAGGGAGCGGAATCAACTAGGGTGTGATTCTGAGTAGCTGCACATCATTAATTTGAAGTTCTCTTCTCTATTGAGATAATAGTTGTGACCAGATTACTTGCGTATCTAAATGTCCATTTTAATAGCCAAGGGACAAGAAGAAGGCACATACAGGTTTCGGATAACCAAAGGTCCTTTATGATTGAGGAAGCCATGTTGTTCGGAATTCATAATTCTGTAGATACCATTTCTTCTCTTAATCGGACTCAAATGTTTTGCCAAGTATTTGTCGGGCAGTGATTCCGAGGGTGCAGTAATCTCTTGATTAAGAGTACTACTTCCTTGTGCTGCAACAAAATCAGACTGTCATTCACCAGAAACGAGGGACTATTACAGATAGATTTACGAGCAAGCACCAAAGAACTAGTGGTGTGAATATGTTCCTTTTTTTTTTTAATAATGCTACCACCACTTTAGTCTTAAAATGCCACCCCAATGGCAAAAAAGCAATAAACAGCCTCCCAGTCTGTTCCATTAAGGAGTTCTACAAGCAGCCAATAAGGTAGTTTCATGGGTTGAGTGATAGTGGCAGGTCTCTTTGGGAAACCTGCAAGTCACTAGTCAGGATTTCATATTTCCATAGTTGAAAGTGAGGTTAGACAATTAGCTGAGAATAAATAGTAATAAGTGGTATCCACCAACAAACAAGAAAGAGAACATGGTGCTCTTTTCTAGGCCCTGGTGGTCCTCACCATGTGAGAAAGACTGACATGAAATTGAATCTATGCAAGCCCAGGATGCCTCTGGGAAATATCATGATTTTCTCAGCACGTCTGCCTCTGCCAGGTGTGAAATAAACTCTAACATAATTGGCACATATTTTATCAATTATTTATTTTGTTAAACTTTGTTGACACTCTCACCCACTCTAGCCATACGCCCCCAAGATCGGCTGCCCATGTCTACACTCGCTTGTTTGCCAGGCTCCAAGGGCAGACAGGTGCTTGTGTGTGTCTGTTTGCCTTCCAGCCAGAGTATGAGACAACGATTCAACCAAGGCGCTGGGAAAAGGTATATCCGTTAAACTTGCCCAGAGGTAAATGCAAATTTACCTATATGAGCAGTGCTGGCTGCACATCTGAAGACCGCAGGTTAGGATGGAGAAAGGGCCGCCCCAGCTTTCATACTTGAGAGGTCAATAAAATGAGAACCCTTTAAGTATATAATAACATGTTTTTGTGATGCAGTCTAAATAGAAAAGCCCCGTAACATTTTAAAGAAAATAATTAATAATAATCACTGCTTCACATGCAAAGCCCAGTGGAGGCTGAGGCTGAAGTTGAGGTGGTACTGGGAATAGTTTGTTATTACGGTGAACCTCTGCATGTGCAAACAGAGTGTTTACACCTTTACGTCTCATAGGAGCCGCAAAAAGTGATGTTTTTTAGGTCATGTGTTTTAAAGGTGCTTTCCCTACAGCTTTACATTTTGGCAATCTGGAAAATAGGGGGTTCCTCATGCCAATTGAGAAGAGTTCACACTGCTTGTTTTTGGCTCCCAGCACTTCAGACCTCAACTATAGGTGAACACTACATTGGCCAGAGCAAAGAACCACACAACCCCCTTCCTATCGGACACATTACTGTGAACAGATTACTACTGATTACCCCACCATTCGCTGAAAGTGATTTTAGTAGTCAAAACACAAACGATGCACATAGTCTCAAACCCACTCCTATTAGATGGATCTAACTGTATGTCTCGCTTGACTGCAAGAAATTCCTATGTTAAGGACGAGAGCGCATGCTTCATCACAGGGTTCCTCCTCACACCACTCACTGATGTTCGAGGTGTGGACTACAACAGCCCCGGGCGGGGAAGGAGAACTTCGTAGAATGGTTTGGAGTCAGGACCCTACTTGCGCTCCGGGTCTGGAGGAGCAGTACGAGCCCAGTATTGAAGGTGTATATAATAAAACTACCTCTTGATGGACTAACTAGATACTTTATTATACCCTACAGCTAGTTAACCCCACAGCTAGGTAATATCTGTTGGGGTATGTCTAAATACCAATCCACCAGGCGCTGCATATATTCGATCATAGCTATGCTAAATATGGGCTGATTGCTATGCATGGTGTCAAGGAAGCTTGTATAGATTCAGTTTTGTGTTGGGAAGTTCTGTGGTCAGACCATAAGGTGGTCCTCTTTCGCCTGCCTACGGCTGAAAGCAGACCACCTATTCAACCACCGACGAAAATAGGCTACTGCACTTGGTCAGAACTTGATAGCACCATACTAAAAGTCTGTTTAGAAAGTTCCTAGTCCAACATTCAGCTAAATAGTAATGTTGATGGTGCCAACAATCAGTTCAATACCAGGATTGTAATGGCTTTAGATGACGTTCTCCCCCTTTAAACCAGTACTGTGTACTGCAAAACCCCATCAGCCGCTTGGTACTCCAGAACTGATCCTGGCTAAAAGAAAAATGCAAAAGGTTAGAGAGGATTTGGAGATGCAGATTTTCCAGCACAGAAAATGAAGCTTATAAATCAGAACTTAAGGCATACGAAGCACTTTTGAAATCTACCTGGTCCACCTGCTATCAAAGTAAAATTATATCAGCAAGAAACCCTAGTAAGGAACTTTTTATGGTCTATAAATGGCTTGCAAAAACGTATAATTGTGTGCCCAAGACCCCTGCTATTCAAATGCTTTGCTTGGAATTGGCAGTACTTTTCAGAATAAGATTTCAGCAATCCTGCCATCGTTTACACCAGTAACGGTAACTGCAGAAAGTTGTATCAAGTAGCCCAGCACTTTACCTGCTGGGCGGATTCTAGACCTATAACAGATGAAGATGTCGCATCCAGAATTTCAACCATCAATTCTGGATTACCACTTGATCCCTGTCCCATTAGAAGTTTTTAAGGACCGGATTCCACATTTATCCCTTTGATAACTACCATATAGCGACTCTCAAGTGAGGGGCATTGTGCCCTCCTTTTGTATATCAGCATCACTTATCCCTCTTTTAAAACAGGAGACCTTAGAAAACGACATCCCTTCAAATTACCAACCTATTTCTCTCCTTCATTTCTTTACAAAGCTTTTAGAGTGCTGGAGGGTGAATGTGCAACTAGCTTCCTACATTGAGGAAAATAGGGTCCTCAATACATATCAATCTGGGTTCAGGCCCTTTTTTAGCACCAAAACTGTACTTACGTAGGCTGCCAACAAAATCCTTGATGGCTGCCAAAAACATCCTTATGATCTTATGATGGAGGTAGCTCGGCCGATCTCATCCTTCTTGATTTGTCGGCTGTCTTCGATAGAGTCTCACTTGCTATATTGTTGAAAAGACTATATGCCACTGGCTTGAGTGACAACTTGCTAAAATGGTTTGAATCCTTTCTGCGAAACAGACCTCAGTCTGTTCAGATGGCTGCATTTCGCAGAGATTTTACAGATTTACCCTTTGAGGTTCCTGAGGGTTCTGCCATTAGTCCAACTATTTGTAACATATGTTGCTCCTTTGGCAAACTTCATTGCCTCTTTGGGCTTTCAATTTTATGGAAATGCTGATTATACTCAACTTATCATTCGCATGTAATTTAATGTTAAACAACTTTAGTATCAATTTAAAAACTGGCCGGCTGGATGAACGCCAAATACCTCTGGCTAAAGTCAGATAAAATGGAGGTTCTGATATTTAGTAAGCCCTCTATCTGGTCGCCCATGTGGTGGCCCCAAACGTCCGGAGAGAGCCTCAAACCAGTATCTACTGCCCAAGGGCACAGTGAAGCACCCACTATACCAGCTTAAGTGGGGGTGCTACTGAAACAGATTAAATTGTTTTTTGGCCCTTCCTAACATAAACTTTGGCTCGCAGGTCATCGTAAGTCAGAAGTTAAACGAAAAAATTCCACAAGAATAAACTATGATATCACAACTGTCGGATGGGGACCAAAAGAATACCTAAAAGCAGCCCAAAACGGTAACTGAGAGAAAGACAAAGGGGGTCATTGGGATGTCGGGCGGATTGCTTCCGCCAGGCTGGCGGTAGCCACCGCCGGCCTGGCGGAGGCAATCCGCCCGGCATCCATTGCCCAATTCCCCCCCACCATATTAGGATGGCGGGGGGAGACCGCGGCGGTGAAAAACACCGCCCGCCTGTTTTCCGCCCCGGGCGCCTTGCGGCCGGGGCGGAAAATGTTTAACATGATGGCGGTGTCTGTTAGACACCACCAGCCATATTACAATGGGCATTTTTCAATGCCTTTCCGTGGCGGCAATGCCGCCACGGAAAGGCAGGCGGACTTCACTCTGGGGGCCCCCTGCGGGCCCCCAGTGTGAAGCACAGTAGGGGGATGCACACGGGGGGGTACCTATGGTACCCCCCTGCATTTGCATAATGAAAGCGGCAGGCACCGCGCGGTGCCTGCCACTTTCATTATGCAAATGCTGCAATGCATTTTCAGCATTGTGGCGGGCGGTGCAGAGAGCACCGCCCGCCACAATGCTGAATATACAGGATGTGCCCGCCACTGTGGCGGGCACATCCTAATATCACCCCCGGGACCCCCGCCCTTAAGGCGGGCGGACCCGTTTTCCGATAGGGTGACATCCTAATGAGGCCCAAAGTATTAAAATGGCAAAGAAAAAAAGGTAGAAGCATATATATAATGAAACAGCGCAAAGGAAAGCAGGTAAAATTCAAATAATTAAGGAATGAAAAAGAATGCATGAAGGAAAGATGGTACAAATGAAAGGAAATAAGGAAAAAATGTATAAAAGAAGAAAAGGAAGTAAGAAAATAAAGAATGAAGGGTGGATAGAAGAAAAGAAAAGATCAACGAACTAAAAAAGAAAAATGATAGGAAAATAAGAAAAGCAGTAAAATATAATGAAAGAAAAAAAGAAGAAATGTGAGACAAAAGGAAGAGGGAATTGAAGGAAAGAAGAAAATGAAAGAGTCAACGAATGGATGGAATACAAAAAGTAAAGATGCAAAGAAGTTGTGAAAGAATGCCAGGAGCAGCATAAGAATAAACAGATATAAAGAATGATAGAACACTAGGAAAAAGGTCCAATGGGATGAGAGAAAAATAGACAGAAGGAAAGAAAGATGGAAAGAAAGAATGAAATACACATTAAAAAAATGATAGAAATTAAGAAGGACAAAAAGAAAAAAGATGGAAAGGATGAAAAAGAAATAGGTAAATATGTAGTTTTTGGCCAAAGTCCTTTAAAATCATGCTATACTACTTATAATTTGGCATCATATTCTGCAAATGTTCCCCGGGGTACAATTCTCATTGA
Organism: Lissotriton vulgaris; assembly: GCF_964263255.1. NCBI lineage: Eukaryota > Metazoa > Chordata > Amphibia > Caudata > Salamandridae > Lissotriton > Lissotriton vulgaris. Next base: position 757,658,743 of record NC_141695.1, on the reverse strand, counting down.
CACTTCATAGTAAGGGGTGTGATTCCTCACTTTAATCGCACATTTATTGCTATATATGGATCAAAGTGTGCAGTGTTTTATTTTTCTGGCTACTCCCTTGCTACTGACTGCAATCTGGGCATCATATTTGGTAGTATATTTTCTTTGGAGTACCATATTAACGAGGTAATGTCCACTTGCTTCCTGCTGATGAAAGATCTAAAACAAGATCCACAATACTGCAGGCGGATGCTAGTGCAAGCTCTGATTCTTAGTCGGCTGGATTATTACAGTCCTCAATATGCTGGGTTTCTCTGCCCTATCTGATGCAGAGGCTGCAGCTGTTTCGAATGTGGCTAACAGACTGATATTTGGTATGAGGAAGTTTGATAGTGTTTCCTCCCAACTCAGTCAGTTACACTGGCTTCCTGTCCATAAGAGATGCTGGTTCAAGGACATTTGCATGAGTCATAGGGCCATTTCTGACACGTGTAAGAGATATACTCCATCTTGATTGCTCCGCTCAGATACAGTTTGTATGATTACTCACCTAAATATCGGAGGACAAGGCTGTGAGAACATGCCTTCTATGTGGTCACTGCGCAGGCCTGGAGTAAGTTGCCAAATGAGTTACGTTTAGCAACTACAATTCTAACATTTTGTGAGGCTTTAAAAACATATTTATTCATTTAAATGTCTCTTCGAGTATTTATTAGTCTTTTTCTTGACTTCATGCAATGGCTGTTTAAAGTGAATTAGTATGTTAAATGCCAGGACAGCCTCGGGTAACCGCATGCTCTATAAAATAATAATACTGATGATAATAATAAGAACAATAATCATAATAATAATATATGTCCACAACAGAGGGAGTAAACTTAAGACCTGAGAGGAACTTCTACCCAATTTGGGTAAAGGGGTCAACATGTTTCTGCCAATCACAATGAGGTACCAGGCCTTCTTCAGGACCATTGAGCAGCAATAAAACTGAGAATGTAAGAGTAAAGCTGGAGACCATATTGCACCACGATCATATTTTATATTTGTATGTAACATATAGTGCTAGATACCTTGAAGACCTCCATTAGGCAGCCTATACATCCAGTTAAACACTAGCAGGGGGTGTTGCTTGCTCCACCCCTCCCTCAGCACTCCACCTAATTGAGCCCCCAAATTAAACCTATTCCTTTGTTCCTTCCCAGCTCAGAAAGCAAACCCCTTCTACGAGGAGTGGTGGTTCCTGGTGGTGATCGCACTGGTCGGACTCATCTTCATCCTCCTGTTGGTGTTCATCCTCATCATCAGGGGCCAAAGCAAGAAATACGCCAAGAAGGCAGACTCAGGTATGATCCTCTGCACTCCATGCCCCTGTCTGGGCCATTTGAGACAAAGAACCTCATTTAGAGGTTGGCAGACAAACGTGACTGATATCGCATCCACCGTGTTACAAGTCCAATAAGTCATGTGGCACTGGTAATAAGGTGAACGGGAAATCCGTCACGTTTGTGACAGACCAACCTGTCCGCCAAACTCTAAATCAGGCACAAAACTTGGACGCAGAGTCATTTTAGTGATGTTAAAAATGTTCAGTATGAGCAGTCCCACTGACGTGGCGTTAGGCACGCTCTAAAAGAAAGGATGTTTATGTCTGTATGCGTGTGATGATATATATATTATGCATATGCAGTAATGGTGCCAACATATGTAATGTTATACTGCATTTTTAGTAGAAGATTCGAAAATCGAGTTCTGACTCAAATTGGCAATAACCAAATTATGATTAGACTTTTAGAAATCATATTAGCCCGCACATGTGGCATTTAATGAATACTAGTGAATGATTTAGAGCACTTTTTTGAAGGTTTTTTTCTCCAATTGAGATAACATTGTTATATAGCATTTCCTAATAGAGTTTTCAGTTTCACAGTGCTGTAAGACGTATTATTGTTATTACACCCCCAATAGAGCATGCTATACAGTCATAAGTTTGTAAGAAAAAAAGAAACCATTCAAGAAATTCAATGTTCTCATTTTTATGCATGATTTCGCCTGTTTTATCAAATATTCTCAGTTCTTACTACTGTTATAAGCACCGGACGCTAAACTGTTTCGCACAGCATTAGTTTTAAGAAGGCTCGCAATAAATGCAAACAAACTGTTACAGAGCAGAACTAGAGGCTGTTTAACTACTTTTAGAATTGTTGATGGTAAATGAATCACAGTCCTATAAATACAATCAGGGCCTGCTGTGCAGACAGTAGCTCAGAAACGAAGAATGTCGACATTGTATAAGGTTTCTTAGTATCCTACTGTTATCCAAATAAACACCAAGTTGAACAACTTAAAAACATGTTTAAAAGCTAGTTTTAACAGATGTTAACAAATTCATTAAATCACACACACATGCAGAAGGAGCAAGGTAGTAGTGTGTGTCCATACACAAAAGGCCAACACAAATATGGATGGACACCTGTGCACACAGACATTAATACATGTTCAGCCAACAATGCAAATGGACAACATGCACGCAGGCTCCTATTCACACAGGCACCGACTTCCAGATGCAACACATTTGGGTACACATACAGGATCACACAATTCGTGTACAGGTACAAATTCACACCTACACAGTTGCCAAGTAGCCCCATGTCACGTGTGACATCTTCCGCTAGTCCTGTGATGCATGCTTGGATTGTTAACCCTAAACAATTGCAAGTTTAAAATTGCAGCTCACGTTATTTGAAGATATTTTTTGCAAAAATACCAAACGTAACTGTCACATATGTCTCATACGAGAAGCGTCATTGCTGTGCTATGATATGCTATAGGTAATTTCTAAAGTGCATTATCAAGACTGCATGCTTCTCGGTGCTGTTGAAGATAAGGAGCTCAAACCAAAATATGAGACTATGTTACCTAATGGAGAGTAAAGTATTTTAGAATTTGATGACCTTAGGTGGTTTGGCTCCTCCATGGGTGCATCAAGCAAAGAGATGGTAACTCTCTGCATTTCTGCATAAATAGCCAGTTCGAAGAGCCTAGTGGCCATGCACAGAAGCACTTTTGGAAAGATGTATTGAAAGTGAAAACATTATCATTTTGAACTGTATGACGTTGACAATTTGCCTTATTTTTGTTTTACTGTTTGAGAGAGATTAATATATTTCTTATGTGTAACTGATGTTGTAGTTTATGTTTACAGAGTGGTTAAATACTATACTTTTATTCTGCATTTTCCATCCCTCAAATTCTGAGCCAGAAGGCTCATCTTTAGAACCAAAATGAGTGGATTTAATAAAACCACTTGGTTACATTTCCTTCACAACACATAAGCTTTGTCTTCATGATATTCACAATTTTGTTGTCCTGCTTCCAATGTAATTATATCCTTTTTGGCATTTTTCAACAAAGTAGATGAGGAAAAACAAGCTTGCTACACATTTCTTCTCAACTATTTTTGTTTCCGCTGTACAGTCAAACGTTTCCTTAGCTCGTGGTTGTATATCAATGCAGACAGTGGATCCCATGCAATCATTATTCACATTAGGGCCTGGGGATACATGTCATTATTGGACACCAAACCACACGAAGCTGTTTGCCTCATATAGCTGGCTTAAATGGTTTCTGTGGAAGGTGGGCTTCTTTCTAGCAGCATCGCCATTGACAACACTAGATGCCAGAGTAGTGTGGCAAAGCAGCTAAACTCCATTCCTGAGGCATAGGGCATTTCTGAAGCATCAAGCTTCAGACCATTTTCACTAAAGGAATTCTGTCTGTGAACAAGAAATACGTCTCTAAGGTATGAAAGTGGGAGGGATCTTTTTTTCAGACAGCCCACAATGCATAATGTTTCTTCCCCTCAGGTACTAATCTTTCTATTTGTCCTCTTCTTCCCGCTAAGTGAGCAACTCCAAGTCAAACGCCCTGGGCCATGGCGAGATGGTGAGCCTGGATGAAGGAAGCTTTCCCGCTCTAGAGCTCAACAATCGACGCCTGTCGGTGAAGAACTCCTTCTGTCGCAAGAACGGCATCTACACCAGGTATCGCTCGGGTTATGAAGACCTTCACTGGCCTAGGGGGAGTGCCGCATCAGTGCAGGCTTTGGGGTGAGGAGGCCTTCGTCAGGGGATGTCTCTCCATCTGTGTCTTGCTTTGTGGGTGTATTATTATTTTTGCATAGAAGAAAAAGGACTGGCTTGGAAAATTGTGAAGAACTCTCAGAAACATCTGTCAAGAAATGTTTCTCTTTACTTTTAGGCAGAGGCACCTCTATGCAGAAATGCTGGAACATGCTTTTAAGAGGCTCTCTTTACACTGCGTGTTCAATATTATCCCGGCTTGAACCACGATAAATATTTGCAGCATAGATCCCTTGCTATTTTTTATTTTATTTCACCTTGAAAATTACCCTAAAACTCTCTATCTTCGTCTCCCCCACCATCCAAGTCCTATCTAAATACACAGAAATGTAGGTAGAGAAAAATCTAATTAGTTGTCTGTGAGTGTATTTTTTACAAGAAGTAAACAGACTTGCGAACAGCAGTCTCCTGTCACTGGAGACTTAAAGGGACTGATTCCAGGGGCAGGACCTCCCCGATGGCACGTGGTTAGTGGTACAACATAAATTCTTCATAGCTTTAGCAGAATGGCAGTCTGATTGCTGCACACTGACAGGCAAAGACGTCTGATGGGTATGAAAGTGCCGGATGGGTGGGTTACTGGCACGAACACTGCCTGATGAGGCCTAGACACTGGCACAAAAACACCAACAGTCCTCATGATTTCCAAATCATTTAGGTAGGAACAAAACTTTTAAAGTTTTACAAGTTAAATACGATGAATGTAAGTATCGCCTAACATCATGTGCCCCAGGAATAAAGCCAAGCGTCAGAATGTAAGAATTTCACCCAGTAGAAGCAAGGCTGGCCCGCTTCCAAGCCTCTGGGGTGAACAGCACAGATAACAAGCTGTGTCACGGGGTCTGCTTTCCACCCATTCTAAAGATGTGACTTCATACTACATCGTGACTTGTAATCAGGATGACCATACGATTTGTGCCACATCACAGGGTGCAGCCATCTTCAAGGCATAAAGTCTGTCTCGCCTGGCTGGGTCCACCATAGGTCCAGGAGGGCAGAATTCGAACCTGGTTTTCATAAAAGTCCCATAAGCTACATATAAATACAAATGATCCAACTGGAGCACATTGCACAGTTAGTGGTTAACATGTAAATCAGTCACGGATCCCAACACCACTGATTGACCTGGGGAGCAGCAGGACCCATCTTTTCTCTGCCTTGCTGCTCGCTGCCACCTCCAGGGTGCAAGGTTTCCCCTGCCAGTGGGAGATGCAGGACCCTGCTTGTCACCCCTAAGGCGTAGTGTTTGCCAATCCTTGTGATATGTACCTTATGTACAATCACAGAATGTTACCACCGCTGGACCGAGATTACACAAACTGCACAAGTGCAAAATGGCCCGAGCATTCACAGAAATAATTTTGCTGCTCGCGTTGCAAGAAGAGCAGCGCACAGATTTTCCAAACTTGTGTAGTATCTATTATTAGAAATGGAGTAAACTGATTTGGCCCCACTCTTCGTTTAATGGTTCACATTTTAGAAAGTAGAGAAACATGCTAACACTGAGTTTAGGGAGCAGGATGCGCCCCTGTGTAAAGAGCTTTAAATGCCTCGTCAGGGGTAGTAAGAACTACATAAACGTACTTACAATACAATACAAAATTATTTAACTACGACTTATTATATAAATACAGAAACATATGAACAAATTCAGTTTGGTTCTGACTCCTAAAGTACTTTTTTGTATTTGTGCTGCAGTCTGCATACACCGTTTGATCTCTTCCATTTCAAAGACAGTGCAAAATATAATTTGCACCAGTCCTCAGCTGTACGTTCTTTCTGCTATTGGGAGCTCTTCAGAGGCAGCGTGGTGAGCCTGATATCTAAAATTAGTGAACATATTTTTTCAGGATGGTGCATCTAAAAGGTCTGGTAGGGTCGGGGCAGTGCCAGTAACGTATTAGGCTTTTGTTGGTCTCCTAACATTAATTTCTGTATGTTTATAATTTCTCTATGTGCTTTGAGGAGCATAGGACGTGTTAAGGCACTTTAAAATATTTGTTTAACGCTATTGCACCTCTGATCTGAAAGGATTGGAGCTCTAGAAACGAGAGCAATCTTCTCTAGAGGCCCCTGAAGGAACCCACCCAACTTGGCGTCGGGTCCAGTTGAAGTCTATCGTCCGTGGCTGCAGTCTCGCGCATCAGTGCCGTCAGGTCAGTCTCGCGCATCAGCTGTCAGGTCAGTCTCGCGCATCAATAGCGTCAGGTCTGAGCGTGGGCCGCACAGGCTGCGAAGAGACGTTCACTTGTGCGTTTCAAGCCTCGCTCAGTGAGGTAACGTTTGCCTACAACATCATTCGAGCTAACAAACGATGCGAAAACTCGGGATGTGTTTGTGCCAGCGATTCAAGCAGAAAGGGCTCTAAGGTAACCTTCCCAGGCCCCCGCCGTGGTTTCGGGCAGTCTTGGCACCGAACCCTTCTCTAACCTTAAGCGGTCCTTAGAAGATGTTGGCGTTACGTTTCTCGGCCTTTCTCACTTGATATTCAGGCCGCCTATTGGCGCCTCCCCAGCGGCCGCGCAAAGGCCGCTTTATCTTCTCCCAGGCCCAGGGAACAAGGGGCCTCTGTGTTGGGCAGCTGTGGGCGATGAAGAGGCTATTCTAGAGCGGGCGGGGTGGGGGGCATCATCGAGTGTCACAGGATGGCAACGAGAGGGGCAGCAACGCTAAGCGGCACCGCCAGGCCTCTTGGAAGAAAAGGCCTCTCACCCGCCGGCTTGAGAACCGGTTGTGACTCGCACTGTTCAGGCTGGGCCCGGGTCACGCAGTCAGCGAGGCAGTTAACGGCTCTGGCACCTTCTACAGCACACACGGAAAATGACCACCTCCCGCCCCTCACCTCCTGTCAGCGAGAGAGAGCTCGTTAGCAGGAAGGCTGGAGGGGCTCAAATCCTCCCCAGATACTGGGTACAAGGTCTGCAGGGTGAAGGCAGCTTCCCTATTTTTTTTTTTGCACTTTTATATAGCTCGAACTCTACCCGAAGGTATCAGAGCCATTTGCTTGAGCACCAGTTGCATTACAGACGTTGAAATGAATTTTTTCAGGGATGGTAAGATAAGGTTATTTGCCCAGGATCACAGGATGTTTGAGTCTCCCACCAGACTCTAACCTGGTTCCCTAGCTCAAAGTTAGCATGCGTACTTGTAGCAGTGCCCAACACTCTTGCTCCCACAGTGTCAACCAGGATGGCCTGGCCCGCCCTTAAATCGTTCTAGCAAGGAAAAATAAAAGGATAACCTGTTTTATTACCATTTTAATTGACCTTTTTCCACTGCTGCGAAAGCAGTGGGGCAACGATCTGCCTTAACAAAGGAGCCGCCGCTGCCTAAATATCAGGAGGTGGTGTGACTGCATATACCAGTGCAATGCACCGAGCTTTGAGCTGCATTACACCTGGTATCAACAGGTACACGCCGTCCTAAGATTTAAGCCTTGACCAGGGTCGGACTGACCTATAGAGCAATCGGGTAGTGTCCGATGGGCAGGTCTGACAGGTCAGTGTGTGGCTTGATTTTTTGGCATCTTGTAGGCCTCTTTTATGAACTGCTGAGCCGGGTTTTAGTTTTAGATTCTCTTATATTAAAGCAATCATTGCTTGCAGCAATGTCAAATATATGCAGTCTTCCATACCTTGCAGAACACTTATACATCGTCTTTACAAGTTCAGAACTGCCCCAATTTGCAAACATGGGCCACTTTTTTATTTAGCTTTCTAATTCAGTAATGGGAGCCACTTTTATTTTGGTGCCCGGGCAAATGTTCTGTCTCTGTCTGACACTGCCTTTGCAGGGGCGGCTCTAGGCTCATGGTGGCCCTGGGCAGGGAGAATAGATAGGGGGCCCTGGAAGAGGGCGGGGCGGAGCGCGGAGGCCAATGTAGAGTTGGGGGGGGGGGGGTCAGGGTGTTTGGAAGTGGAACAGAGCCGGAGGCCGCCAAATCCCTGCCAGGGGCCGCCACGCAAATATGTATCCATCCTCGGAGGATTATTATACTAAGGATATATATTGGCGCGGTGGCCCCTGGGGTTTGGTGGCCCTGTGCAGGTGCACAGCTTGCACATGCCTAAGGCCGCCCCTGGGCTTTGACATTCACTTTTCAGCTCTTCTGCAAAGCATTTAATGGGAGAGTAGCGCCAGTTCTCTGGAGTAAACTGGTACTCTGAATAGAGAGTGCCAGGACTTCTGTATTTCCATTTAGAGCACCGTCAAAAAATGTCTTTGATATAAGCTATGAGGCATATTTATGAGCCCTGTTGTGCCACTCTTGAGCGACGCAACTTAAAAACGAGATTTATGAAGCCACGCAAAGGCCACCTTGTGTGTACCTGAGTGGCTTCATAAATCTTGAGTAATACAATGCAGCAAAAATCATTGTGTTGCATTACTCTTCGCCAGGGAAGCTTTACCATGGGGCAACAACCATGGATTTTGGCGCACCTAAAACTTAACGTCTGCCCAGGTGAGGCGTAATGAGGAGAAATATCTTCATTTCTCCTTGTTTTTTATATCTTTCGATGTGTGCTGCGTTTAGCACACATAGAAAGAGGAAAAAGCCTCAGGGGATTGATTTTGTGCAGGACGGTACCACTTCCTGCATAAAAACAATCCTCCTTACAATGCAAGCCCCTTGCACCATGGTGCAAGGTTGCCCGCATTGGCGCTAGGCAGTGACAGCGTAGACTGACCGTGTACCATGTGAGAGGGGCAGGAATTCAGCCTTCAATAGAGGAGAGTATACAGTGTATAGTTTTTCACAGGTGTCCCTGGACTAGGGGGGAAACATATAATTGGCACCCAATTAGTATGTTTTCCAGTCTGGGTCAGAGATGAAGTAGTGGTCTAGTAGCTGAGCTGCTGACTTTGGAATGTGGACATCTTGGTTTAATCGCAGCTCTAGCAATTGACAGTGAATTGTGTGATTGATTCTGAGCTATTAGGTTCATCTCTCTGTGCCTAGAAAAGTAGCTATGTAGTAAATGTAATGCAGTTGTAAACATGCAATACATAATGTTACTGTCAAATCTACAAGTGTAAATCTCCAGCGGATGTACAGTGTATTGTTGCTATCCAGCTAGGCGTGTGTTATACAAATTCCAGTCCACGTGCACAGGGTCCCTACTTGACATGCTCACCTGCTCGTACTGTCTTTGATGGTCAGCCCCTCATCACTGCTCAACAGTTACGTAACGAAAGTTGAGGTGTCCCCCCTGCAAAGTACATGCAGAGGGCCCCACACGCCCTAGACCCAGTCAGAAGCTTTTTGGCCATGCACCTGCCAGCGCCGGATGGCCCCGAATCTTGGGGAGCACCCGCCCGCCCGCTCCACGGGGCTGCAGAGAATTGTGTTATGCCACTGCTGCTCAGTGAGTTTATTTCATTGGATTGAACCACCGCTGCTTAAGACTTGGCAGGCTGTCACTGGACTGAGACCGGTGTCCAACGTTTGCTGAGAGGTGTCCCTTTTATTTTGCACTATGTTCCACGTATATAGCATGCTATGTCTATAGGTCTTGTGCAGGTGACAGGTGACAGGTCACGCTCCAGGAGGAGAGCTTGGTACAGTTTGTTCTCAGCTGTATATAAACAGTTCTCATGCTGGTCCACGTCCAGGAAGGCACTCATCCAGGACACACAGGTCCTTTGATATTCAGTGCCCTTGCTGAATAAGCCCAGTAATTACACTTTCCAGGCAGTTCAGCCAGTGATGAAGCTCCCAGTCCAAGCAGAGTATTGTTCACATTGCAACTGTAATGGCCACTCAGAGAGCCGAGCCAGATATGAGTAAAGGCCTTTTCAGGTCATGAAGTTACTGTGGAGGCTCAGGGGAAGAGGACAGACAGTATACACTGGGTGGCTTAGAAACAAACTTACAGCCCTGCAGGCATGCAACCTTTGAGCAAGGGTTCCAGATACTCATTAGATAGATTGTCCTACATATTCAGGTGTAAGGGTAAGCTACTGCATGGAGAGCTACAAGGGGTGGTTCTAAAGACATCACCACAAGGTTCATAATAAGGCTATACTCTTCATGTACAACAGACCGCAACAAACCAGTCAGTCAGCAAACAAGAAGTGGAACAGCATGGGTGGGGGGAGGGGTGCTTTTGATGTCCCTTTATCATGCAGAAAGATCATAAACTGTTGCTCTGAGGCTCAAAGATGACAGGGTAAAGCATGGAAAAAACATACAAACGCTACTTCTCGGGAATGGCACCCAGGATCTGGAATGCACTTCCTCCTGAAACCAGGCTTATCTCCTCCACAGCATTTTTTAAGAAAGAGGTAAAAGCCATCCTTATGGCTAAATTCACCTGAACTCTATTTTTATTGGATCGAAGACTATGCACCGTTTTGTATTATTGGTTATCTGATTGTCTTTTTGTATTATGTTTTTATATGATTGCTATCCTATTTTGCTATTCACTTACTACCGACTACTATATTGTACCCAATAGCTTGTTTAATCACCCTCTTGTTTCCCCTAGCCCTTGTTTTCTGTAAAGCGCTCTGATAGCTGCAAAGATCTTGTTCGCGCTATATAAAACGTTGAAAATAAAAAAATAGAAGAGTAGAACCTGCAGGGAATGAAACCAAGATGAGGCAGCTGCCAGATAGAGCATCAGACTTTTTTTTTACACCGTCAGTGTGGTCCATCCACATGATGGCATTACCGGGCCAGTAACATGGATCAGTAAAACTTTGAATGTTATACAGACAAGGCATGGCAAACCCGTAACCTTTTCCTATTTTAGGTCCCACTCTGGTACACAATATAAACAAATATTCCTTTGCTCACGTCATTCTCCTCTTTGTTGTGTTAGTATTTTATTTAATACCTGCAGTCTTTTTTTCAAAATCACACTTTCTGTGAGAAATTTCAACTTGCTCAATAATTTACCACAAAAAACAATATTTTGTTACTTCTGAGACTGCTAATTCTCTAAATGGCTTTGAGAAGCTAATTACTTGAAAGCTGCTCGTCCACGGATGCAGGGCAACTGGCTCTACTTTGACAACAAGACTGAGAACCCGTCCAAGGCCCCCATTGAGACGTCGCCTTCCGATTCCCTGGTCTGAATCTTTGGAGCCTCTAACCACAACAATACAGAATGGTTACAGTCTTGGCTTGTATGACACATTACCTTTTTGTTGCACCGCCAGTGAACACAACATCTAGAAACACCACAAGCTCCACCAGTCCAGAAAGTTTTTCTTTTGTATACCTCCTCACAAAGTAGCTCTCACACTCGTCATACTAGATGCTTGCAATGCTTTCTGTAAGAGGCTGCTGTCCCAAAATGTCGACAATTCTAGAATCGCGCATCCAGAGGGATTTTTTCAGAAATCTGGATCACATTGCTCCTGCCTTAAAGGACCTACACTGGCTTTTATAAAATGTGCGACCTCCCTTGAAGAGTGTTCCTAATATGCAGACTTAAACTAAAAACCTACCTTTTTCCAAAGCAATAATGGTTTTCTCTAGCCTGGGACCCAGACTGGTCCCTGACCTCGGCCTCTTCAGGGTACTGTAGCATTTCTAAGCGCGGGGACACACTGTCATTAGTGTAACCAGGCGCTCTATAAATGGTTTTATTATTATTATTATTATTATGCAAGGCACATATGTAATCTCCTGGTTACGACATTAAAGTCATCCTGCTCTAATCTCTGCCTAGGTGCCGTAGGTTGACTATCCAGAAATCACACTCTCCCTGTTTACTCAGTTAAAGAAAATTATGAAAGATCTGTTGCCCTCATGGACCAACACTCTGGTGTTCCCTTCCAGCAAATCGCAGACTTGAATGATGCCTCTTGAAGTTACAACATGTTCTAAAGTCTCCAGTATTCCTCTCTGCACATCAGAATTAATTCCGTGCATCGTGCCATCGATGTTCTCCACCATCTGCTGGACATACACATAAGGCAGGCCTTCTACGGATTCATCGTCTACCATATGAACTAGGATGATAGTACTGTGCTTCTGTAATGTACATAGTGGTATCAGGGGCATTCACTTGTTCATCTTTGGGTAGCACAGAAATGGACATGAATCTTTTCATTTGAGTTAAAAGATCATCTACTTAAGAGCAAGCCAGTAATATGTATATAAAGGTGAATTGTCTTCCAAGGTTTGACCTTTACCTGAAGAAGCAAAGGAGCCATGCTAAGACATCTTCATTACTTAGATTTTCTTTAGTTCTCAGTACCTCACTTCCTTGTCCCTCTTGAGCCCTTGTAAGGTTTTCTATATAGATCCTGTGGTTGGAGGGGGAGCTGGGCAGTTTAATTATGTGGCAATTCACACACACTCCACTGGTATAGGCTTCTAGATAGGAGGGCTGAAGTACTCTGACAGGTATCCACTGTGCCCTTTGTTCACTAGTGATAGCTGTGGTCAAGCATTCAAGACTCAGCTCATGGGATAGTGGTGTGACCAATGTTTTCGATTTCAATATAGCTCATGATTTTCAAAATAGTTGGGGTATTGGTCTTTGCACTTCATAGACGGCATTGTCATCTGGCCCTTCTCTTCAGCTTTCTATTTGACCCCATGTTTTCTCTTAATGCATATGACATCTGCAAGCCCATTGAAGGTGTTCTGTATTTTTGTGTTGCTTCTCTAGCAGAGTACATGCCTCTTATGTACTGATATGCACTCAAAGTACACACTCATTAATTGTACAATGAGGAAGACTGACGGTTGCTAGCCATGGACGTCAATTCACCAAAATGCCATGGGTAGCAAGAGTGACATCATATACCATTTGACCGTAATGATGTCAAAGGAAGTGACATCATATGACCTTTGACCCTGCATCATCCCAAAAAGTAAAGCCACATAACCATAATCCTGATGACAGCACAATAGTTAACATTGCTGAAGTTACATAATTAATAACATATATTCTTCTAGGGCAGAACAGATGGTGGGGGTTTCTCTCCCTAGAGAAAATGTTGAAAAAAATGGGCTCTACTAATACATTTTAATGGACAATTTTCACATAAAGTTGCTCAAAAGCCATAGGCTCTAAAAAGACACTCACTAACTTCTCAAGTCCTTTAATGTTGTGCCAAGCTAATGAAACATGACAGTCCCCATGAGTTCACCCAATTATGTTTTTTAAATGTCCTATGGGTACCTCCTTATGTAAAAAATATACATCCATTGTTGGGGCCAACATTTTGCCATGGGGCCCTTTTTGCACAAATGTTACATACAATATGCCAGTGCCAGCATTTTCCTAATACAGCTTCTCTGGCACTATGGGTCGCTTAGTCCAAAAGGTATTTCTAAAATGTCAAGAACCACATTCTGTCATGGATGGCCCCATGACATTGCCACAGTTGTACTCCCATATGCCAAGAATTTCCTTCAATGTGCCATCACCAGCAATTTGCCACAGATGCCACCTATAACAAGAATTTCCTCCAGGAGGCAATCGCTGGCATTTTTTCATGGGTTCTCGATGCCAAAATTTACCTACAGTGTGCCAGCAGTAGCATTTTGTAGAGAGTATCCCATATGCAAGTATTGCCTCCAGTATCCCAGTGCCAACATTTTGTCAGGGGTGCTTCTATAAGCCAAGAAGCATGCCAAGTCCAACAATGGATGTGCAAGCATAACAACGCATGCTTACATTCACTTGCTCACACTCATTAGCACTCATTCATTTTCACCTACTCTCATGCACTCGTTCTCACCCTGAATCACTCATTCGTACTCTCTCTCTTACTCGGACTCCCTATACTTACTCACTGATTTTGACACATCCATGATCCCATATACAAAAATACATGCACACACATATACACGCTCTTTCACTCAAACTCACTCTCACCCACACTACATACATTAAAACTATTTTTTCTTGCCCAAGATGCCAGTGAAGGTCCATATCTAGCTGATCCACTTTTTATTACACTAGCAGTGAATAATAGACTATTATTCACTATTAATGTAATACAAATGAGCAGAAAACGAGGTTAGAGCCCGACTCTGATAATGCGAAACACCCCTGTGTTTTTGGCGCTGATTTTGCTACCTCTGAGACCACAAAGGCAGTGACCGGGGTAGTAAGGGGCAAGCTATAGGTCACAACTGTGACCCCTAAATGACGTCCATGCTGCTAGCAGCTGGAATTCTGGCAAGTGCCCATAAATATAGATAGTGCAACAGGAGCCATGCATTCAGGACGAGTTGTTCTGGGCCCACTGCACCCCAATGAGGGGTTAGGGAGGCCACTGCACTCCTTTTATTGGGTGCTCCTGGAGCCCTTGATATACAACGGCTAGGGATAGCAGACTACTCATACTCTCTTTGTAAAATATGTTCAACAGCTGAACAAACTGGTTTTTCAGCTTGCACCTACCCTGAAACAAGGATATCCCTGCTAGGGATGTAATGCACATGACCCCTGTGATACACATCTCTCAGGCAATTGACTACCTCTTTGTCGAGTACAAAGACCTGTATGGAAATCAGGGAGATCCCGTCCAGGAAGTATACAAATACATTCCTTTCATTTGTCACGACCTACCTCATTGTTCCTTGTTAAAAAGCACTGGGAAGAAGGGTCCAGCTGTAGTTGGTCATGGTTATTAATTTTAACAAAGGTTCACATTTTGATTAAGAATGGCTTCCTGCAAGTACACCGTGTACTGGATAACAAATTTAACTTCATAACTTGCAGTTAACTGGACTTCTGAGAAGCTTTACAGCACCAGCTTGTAGAGGTGTCTGACAATGATATCTATGTTGCTGTTCTTTCCCTCCTGCTAAGAGGCGGGTATGACGTAAATGTCATCAGAAGCACATTACTTCTGTGCCCTGCTGGGAATATTGGATTCGTATTGTATTGAAGAGGAAAGGAGTGTCCAACTCTTCAAGAACCAGCAAGGGTTGCCCGTCTGAGTCTGTGTGTATTACACCTTGAAAAACTAAGAATACAGGGTATCTTGGCAGTCTATAGCCAGCTGACCTGACTGACCCAACTCGTTTTCATCATTCACCTTCTGATGGTCAAGGACATCTTTGGTCTATAGAAGCACCCTCGCCATAGCACCGAGTCAGCGCTCCTGGCTGTAATGGAATCCATTCGGAGTAGGCTGGATGTGGGAGACTCCACGGCCTTGGTCCTATTGGACCTAAGCGCCGCCTTCGATACGGTGTCTCATGCGATCCTTCTTGAACGCCTCTGTGTAGTTGGAACCAGGAGTGGTGCCCTGGATTGGATCCGGTCCTTTTGGTAGGGCGGTCCTTCCAGGTTGCAGTGCCACCTTTCCACTCCCAGGATTATGCCCTGCGTCAGGGGGTACCTCAGGGCTCTATTTTGAGCCCGCTGTTGTTTAACCTCTATGTGACACCCTTGGCGGAAGTGGCTAGAGGCAGCGGGCTGTCTTTGGTGTCGTAAGCCAACGACACCCAGCTGGTGATTACCTTTTCTAAAAATTGCTGTGCCAACTTGGAGAAGTTCAAATAGGATTTGTCGGTCATCTCAGATTGGATGAGGGCTAACTGTCTTCAATTAAATGCCAGCAAATCTGAGATCTTACTGTTTGGGAAGGACCAGGAACTCTGGTCCGAACAGTGGTGGCCTGACATTTTAAACCCGCCCCGTCACCCAAGGAGGCTGTTAAGAACCTGGGTGTCCAGTTCGATAATGGAATGACATTTGAGAAACAGACAAAAGTTGTTGCCGCTGTTTGCTTTGGGCTCTTGAGAGGACTGAGACCCTTGCTTGGTTTTTTCCTCCCAGAGTGCGCCAGACTATCGTGCAGGCTTCCATTCTTGCTAGGCTTGACTATGGAAATTCTCTCTCGCTAGGTGCCAACAAAGCTAGCGTCAAACGCCTGCAGAGGGTTCAGAATGCGGCCCGCGTCTGTTAGTGGCTCTACCCAGATCCTGTTCAGTGGCCCATGTGCTCCCCAAGCTGCATTGGCTGCCCATCGAACAGCGTATTCAGTTTAAGGTGCTATGCATCTCTCATAAAATCTTGATGCACCAAGCCCCTGCTGGGTTATCCTGTTTACTGAAGCCCTATATGCCCAGACGCGCATTGAGATCTGCTGACCGTGGGCTTGTCTGTGTCCCTCGAGTTTGGAGAGCGAGGGCTGGGGGCCGTTCGTTTGGCCTCTTAGGGGCTAAACACTGGAACTCTCTCCCAGCGCACATTAGAGGTATCCCCAATCTCTTGATGTTTCACAAGACCATAAAAACCTGGCTCCTGTTTCCATTATCTGATGTTTAGGTGCCTGCAGGTCTCCCTATTCTCTCTCTGGTTTCTGGTTGCGCTGGGACGCCTCATCGCTGAGGGAGCCATGCGCATTACAAATCCCAAATAAAATAAATACATTAAATAAATGAAGGGGTGAACTCTATGTCGAACCTGCATTACCGATTGACCAGTTCTTTCACTTTGTGTACGACCATGTCATTCTGTTGACAGTCGGAGATGTTTTCCCACTATCTCAAGGGTCTTAGGGAGTGTCACATCTGACCATGGTTGGGCACCCTGATTTGAAAGCCAGTTGAGTAATTTCTATATTCAGCCACCTGATGATTAAAGGTGTTATAGGAACCTGACCCTAAATATCAATCTCTGCTTGCTTGGGGAAACCAAGTGATCCTGCAGGTGCTTGCAGTTTCATAGATATACCTTTTAATATATATAGTCGATTCCTCCTATTGTAAGAGATACTGTTTCAGTTAGTTTCCAAAAAGATATTGTCACACATTCTGAATTTCGTCCTGTTCACATTATTTAAGTGTGCCAGCCCCTTTACATTTTCAAACAACTCATCATCTTTGGTGGAAAGCATTTTTATTTTATGTTCAAAATGCATACATTTCTGGTTTACCCATAATGTATCAGTAATTACCCATCATCAGAATTACAGTATTTACCCATCATCAGAATTACAGTAATTACCTATCATCAGAATTACAGTATCTCAAAAACCATGAACAGATCAATAATTTTGTGTGTGTGGTAATTTATCTACCTGCGTTTATAACAGCCATAATCTCGTTCATACTAAAATCAGTCTCATTCATGGGAAACACCTAAACTACCCAATCTTTACATCTCTATATTGTTAAAAGAGTCCAGTTAATGGTAGACGTTTCTTCATTATCATTTGTATGTGTCACTATTGCCTATGCTATCGAAATTACAGCTTGCCAATAAGGTGAAGCCTTCTTCTGGATATATACCGTTTCTAGCACATTTACAATTAATTTGATAGATTCTCCCATTAAAAACCAAGAATTCATCCCTTTAAAAGCTGATACATCTCTGAGTGACGAAGTCTATTTCATGATGTTTAAATGAATCCACCCCTCCATATAGTATCCATCTATATATTATTAATAATTTCCATGCAGAGTTTCATCTATCAGAAATGTAAAATACTCATGTCGTGTTCTGCTGCTTCTAAAATATCAAAGTAATTTGTATTTGTTATCATGAATATATGTTTATAATTATTGCAACATTTCAAAGTATAGTTCCCTTAATCTTCAGTGGCATCCCTTCAAATTGAAATATTTATGTGTGACTTTTTTGTTTTAGAATAACCATCTCTTTAAATCGTTTTACCTTAAATTTTGTGAGGCAGGTGGATTCCCTTCTCATTTTGGTATGCTTATCTTACTTTACCGATAACATATCATATGCTATTCCAAATCTTTCCCATTGATATGGTAAACCACCTTTACAGCGAAACTTTCATTCCGCATACCTTCACTCTGCATACCAATATAACGAAAGTACCATTAGTCCGCAATACTAGATTAACACATGGCATTACATTTTATATACTTTTACCACACTTGCTTTTACAACGAAATTCGTTGTAAAAGCATGAATGGTAAAAGCATATGTTTTTAATATTTAAGTTTAAGATAAGTATATGGTTTTAGTTTGGGATGTAGGGGTATATGTTTTGGGGTTCAGGGGTATTTTAGGAGTTAAGGGGAGGTTTGGGTTATGGGGTGCACAGGGTATTTTTATAGAATGGTATTTTTAGAGTACAGGGTTTTTTGTGTGTAATGCTTGTGTATTTTTAGGGTTAAGGGGGGATTTGGGTTTTGGGGTGCAGGAGATATTTTTAGGGTTCAGGGTGAGTTGAGGTTTTGGGGTACAGGGGGGTATTAGGGTTCAGGGTGGGTTTTGGGCTTTGGGATGATGGGGTATTTTAAGGGTTTAAGGGGGTATTTTGGTTTTGGGGTACAGGGGCATTTTTAGGGTTCAGGGTGGGTTTGGGTTTTGGGGTGCAGGAGATATTTGTAGGGTTCAGTGGGAGTTTAGGTTTTGGGGTGCAGGGTGTACTTTTGGGGTTCAGTATGGGTTTGGGTATTGGGGTTTGGGTACATTTTTAGGGTTCAGGATGGGTTTGGGGTGCAGGGGCATTTTTAGGGTTTAGGGTGGGTTTGGGTTTTGGGGTAAAGGAGGTATGTTTAAGGTTGAGGGTGGATTTAGGTTTTGGGGTACAGGGGCATTTTTAGGGTTCAGGATGGGTTTTGGTTTTTGGGGTGCAGGGTGTATTTTTAGGGTTCAGGGTGGGCTTAGGTTTTGGGGTGCAGGGTGTATTTTTAGGGTTCAGGATGGGGTTGGGTGTTGGGGTGCTGAGGTTTTTTAAGGGTTTAGGGGGTATTACGGTTTTGGGGTACAGGGGCTATTTTAGGGTTTAGGGTGGGTTTGGGTTTAATGGTGCGGGGGTATTTTTAGGGGTCAGGGTGGGTTTAGGTTTTGGGGTGCATGGGTATTTTAAGAGGTCAGGGTGGGTTTAGGCTTTGGGGTGCAGGGCTATTTCTAGGGCTCTGGGTTTCGGGTTTTGTTTGGGTTTTGGGGTACAGGAGTATTTTAAGGAGTATGGGTGGGTTAGGATTTTGGGGTGCAGGGGTATTTTAAGGGACAAGGGTGGGATGAATTTTTAGGATGACCAGGGTAATTAAAAAACAAGCTTTTACAATGCAATAGGTCTTGCATTATTAAAGTTTGAGCTATTGGCATTGCTAAATAATGCACCACCAATAGCTCAAACTTTAATAATGAAAGGCCCATTGCATTGCAAATGCTTGTTATCTGCAGTGATGGGATGCACAGTATTAAAAAGTTGGAAGACCACTGTGATTAGAAGGTTGTTGATGGGGGGAGTTATAAGGGCAGGATTGGGGTCAGGAGCGGCTCTGAATTTGGAGGGGGGCATGTTGTGGGGCGCTATGTGTTAAGAGGTTGAGTGACATTAAAATTATGTAAAGCACTCCAATACCTTCGGGGTCGAGTTAGCACTATATAAACTTCCCCCTAAAAAAATCTCCTGCAGTAGGATCTTGTGGGAGGTGAGCCCTGCTGGTGGGGGCGGGGCCTTGTTGGGGGGTGGGGCTCCCCTCAGGCTGCATCGCTGGGGGGCCTGTGGCTAGCAGGTCCTGCATTGTAATTCCTGCCCCCTCCTTCCCCCACACTGTCACAGACCCCCTACCCTCTGTTCTCCGCCCGGCTGCTCCTGGCCCCATCCCACATCTGGCGATTAGCGCAGGCGAGTGTGGGAATCTGGCTGCATCTTAAACGATTCTACACTGAGAAAGTGTGTTGTAATATTCAAATGTTCTGTCAGACAAGGAGGGACACTGTCTGTCAAAGCATCTGATTCTTTCCAATCTACGTCAAGATTTGAAGCCGAGGAGGGTGGGGGCAGGGGGTGTAAAGGGGCGAGCCATATGTAGTTACTACTCACTCACCAGTCGGAATGAGGTACCACTCGTGCCAAGACCCCTAAATAATATATGTGCTTTGCAACAGACCTCTAAAAGTTAAACACTCTCTACCAGGCCTCCAAGGGCTGAAACACTCTGCAACAGACCGCTAATGGGTGCTCATTTTTTGCGCAGGACCTCCAAGGGTCTAACACTTTTTGCACAAAGCCTGCGGTGGGGTAGGGGGGTTAAACACTCTTTGCACAAGGCCTGCAAAGGTTAAACACTCTGTACCAGGCATGCAAGGGTTAAACACTCCTTGCACCAGGCATGCAAGGGTTAAACACTCTTTGCACAAGGTGGGTACAAGCTCACACACCCTCAGCCAGTGTGCCACAAGCTCACACACACCCTCAGCCAGTGTGCCCCAAGCTCACACACACCCTCAGCCAGTGTGCCCCAAACTCCCCTAGACCCTTAGCCAGTGTGCCACAAGCTCCCCTATGCCCTTAGCTAGTGTGCCACAAGCTCTAAGACCCTCAGCCAGTGTGTCGCAAGCTCCCACACCATGCACCAATGTGTTTCAAGCACATCTCTGCCAGTGTGCCACAAGCACTCGAGGCACTCTGCCCATACATCCCAAAGACACCGAGCTGCATGTCCATGTGCTTGAGGCATGCCCACGTGAGTGACTGGTATTTCCATTAAGGCTCCCTCTCTAGCCCTCTGCACCTGGAAACAGTACTGCGGGGGTGCTCCTTGCTGCTCTTCTGGTGCCACCCTAGCCCCGCCTTGCCTTATCCTAGATCCGCGAAAGGGACACCACTCGTTTCATGCCCCAAAAGCACCAAGCCGGTGGGTGTCCTGCCGCATTCCGACTGCTGAAATGCGACCCACGACCCCTTCTAGGAGGTGAACTCGCAGCCCCGGCTTGACTCCGCCGGCTGGGTCGCATGCTCTGCATTCCTGCCTTACCTGTCTCGGGAGAGACAGGAAATATTGGGGGTGTGGGCAGGCGTGATCTGGGATGTTGTGATATCTCTAGTTGCCCCACCTTTGCTCCCAAGTGATCATCTACCCACTAATAATGAACCCTGTACACAGTGCCTACTGCCGCTTACCTAGTTTCGAAGCGCTTCAAACGACAATTGCAATGGCCTCCCAAAAGCAAAGAAATCGATTTTCTAGGAAGGGTGATGAAATGTGGTCAGTATCAGTAACCAATCAGCTCCCCTGCAGGCCTGCATACCGGAGTCCCAGAAACAAAGCCGCGAGTGGTGTGCGCGCCCATATGCTTTCAAATATCGCGCTCGTGTCTGGGCGCGATAATTGAAAGCATATGGCAGGAAATGCGCGTAATAGACACCAGTAGGCCAGGGGTGGAGCTATGCGCCCGCCTCTGGCCTATTGGTGTCTATTTCACAAAAAAACATGCAGGGAAAGGCCAATAGCAGGTCGCAAATGGGAAAATCACACCCACAAGCGTGTGCATTTTCCAGGTCCATTTTGAAAACCCGGACCAAAGGACTCTTACTGCGCGAACACTGCTGCGCAGTGTATCGCTAGGCGCAAGACCTAAAAAAAAAATATATATATATATATATAAATCGGGTTGCCAATTAAACCGCCGAGAATCCATGCGCAACTACAAATCCCACAATTCATTTTTGAAAACGGAAGTGATTCCTCAAAAGAATGCCACTGGAGGCAAACCAAATGAATGTCCACTACATCGAGCTGTGGGGGGAAGCGCAACGGATTCCAGAGCTAGGCTTACCTTGATAAAGTTCCAGGCGGAACGAAACATGTTGGGACAATGCCACCGTTTGTTTCTCCACAATAAAAGAGGCAAAAAATGAGTCTTCAGGTGTGACCAGAGTTTCCTTCTCCGGGAGCAAACATTGTGTGAATATACATCGGCGTGGTTCTGCCGAAGGTCTACACCGCCACAAGAGCGCCGAGAATCTCCCGCCAAGAACCATCTTGCAGACTCGGTAAAACGAAAAGGGAGGTTGGCGCCGCCCGGGACTGTACCCGTGGTATTGGTTCTGGAATCGGCTTCAAAAGAGAGCTGACCCGTGAAGGCTCATCGCTCTAACATCCATCAACACGGAAAACAAGCGCCGAAATGCCAAACATTCTCATGCTCTACCCACTGGAGGGTTATTATTAGACGGCGCCTTTGATTGAAAAACCCGATGGAGTGTCAGAATTTAACAAAGGCAGAAGAACACCGAGTGGGACACTCATAGCAAACAAGAAAAGACTTGAAAATAAATCGGGTTGCCAATTAAACCGCCGAGAATCCATGCGCAACTACAAATCCCACAATTCATTTTTGAAAACGGAAGTGATTCCTCAAAAGAATGCCACTGGAGGCAAACAAAATGAATGTCCACTACATCGAGCTGTGGGGGGAAGCGCAACGGATTCCAGAGCTAGGCTTACCTTGATAAAGTTCCAGGCGGAACGAAACATGTTGGGACAATGCCACCGTTTGTTTCTCCACAATAAAAGAGGCAAAAAATGAGTCTTCAGGTGTGACCAGAGTTTCCTTCTCCGGGAGCAAACATTGTGTGAATATACATCGGCGTGGTTCTGCCGAAGGTCTACACCGCCACAAGAGCGCCGAGAATCTCCCGCCAAGAACCATCTTGCAGACTCGGTAAAACGAAAAGGGAGGTTGGCGCCGCCCGGGACTGTACCCGTGGTATTGGTTCTGGAATCGGCTTCAAAAGAGAGCTGACCCGTGAAGGCTCATCGCTCTAACATCCATCAACACGGAAAACAAGCGCCGAAATGCCAAACATTCTCATGCTCTACCCACTGGAGGGTTATTATTAGACGGCGCCTTTGATTGAAAAACCCGATGGAGTGTCAGAATTTAACAAAGGCAGAAGAACACCGAGTGGGACACTCATAGCAAACAAGAAAAGACTTGAAAATAAATCGGGTTGCCAATTAAACCGCCGAGAATCCATGCGCAACTACAAATCCCACAATTCATTTTTGAAAACGGAAGTGATTCCTCAAAAGAATGCCACTGGAGGCAAACAAAATGAATGTCCACTACATCGAGCTGTGGGGGGAAGCGCAACGGATTCCAGAGCTAGGCTTACCTTGATAAAGTTCCAGGCGGAACGAAACATGTTGGGACAATGCCACCGTTTGTTTCTCCACAATAAAAGAGGCAAAAAATGAGTCTTCAGGTGTGACCAGAGTTTCCTTCTCCGGGAGCAAACATTGTGTGAATATATATATATATATACATATGAGAACAAGAGTACTTGATACTCAACGCGTCGCTTGGAAGGTAAAAAATAAAAAAAATCTTGCCTGAAGCCGTGGGGTCCGTCTCTTCTTTCGCCACGCTCCGTGGTGGTCTGAGGAATTGCTCAATATATATATATATATATATATATATATATATATATATATATATATATATATATATATATATATATATATATATATATGTATGTTGTATGTGTGTATGTATGTGTGTATGTATATGTGTATATGTATGTGTATATATGTATATATGTATATATATACATATATATATATATATATATATATATATATATATATATATATATATATATATATATGCCACACGATCACCTTCACACAAGGAGACCCAGGGACACAGCGGGGTACAGATGGGAAGCCTTTAATCAACAAAAATGCATGATGCATTTCGGCCATTACTCCTTCTTCGGATGCTGAAATGTTCACAGGTATCTCATCCTCCCCCCTTTGTAATTGCCAGGGCACTCCCATTGGTCGGAGCTCAGCCTATCCAGCCGCCTGGGAATGCTGCAGTGTTGTAGACATATGTAGATATATATATATATCCACGATAGTCTGCTCCCACAACTTCTGATCCCCACACATCAGCGGCGGCGAATAAGGAGGCACAGACCCCACAGGACGTCAGGCAAGATGTTTGGTTTTTATTCAACCTCACACAACGCGTTTCGAGCCTCAAGCCCTTGTTCACGTGTGTATATATATATATGGCCAGGCACTTTAAAGCCATTCATAATAACAACCTTCAGTGCCTGAGCTACTTTGTCCTCGCCTCAATCCTTAAACCACGTAGAGGCGGTGACAGGGATAAAATGCTTAGAAGACTGGAATCCCAATTCATTTTGGAGTTAGACAGCCGTTTCCCTAATGGGTTAAACACCACTGAGGACCTTTGTGTCTTTCTATAATATTCAATTTTTCCTCTCTATGGGATGTTATTCGTCATGAGTTTCCCGTCTGTCTGCCTTTTCGTACCATTTAGTCTCTGATAGAAAAGATTTTCTTTTCCTCTCATATATTTTTATGGAAAAGTACTTTTGTACAATCCGGTTTTTTTCACCCCACCCCCACCCTCACTATTTCTAGTAGCTACCATTTTTTCGGGCACTTTTCAATGAGAACATAGACAATGTGGGCTAAATATGGTGGTCTGGTAATCACTTTGGCCATTTGGGGGATTCATCCCTCAATTTTCTTTTCTCCAATATTGGTCTATTGAGATTGTTTGAATTGCAATATATGAACATATATCGTCTATTATTGCCAATCAATATATTATGCATTCATGCACTATACAATATCTCACAGAGTTTCTATGAAATTATTTATACTGTTAGTATTGTGTCTAATTTGCACTATGAGTATTTGTTTACACATGATGCGTATTTTGCACATCTTAAGTATGCACTTTATTGCTAGCTATTTGCACAGCGTATTTTGCACAAATCAATACCGGCATTATTTTGCACATATACTCTGTTGATCAGATATATATACAAAAAACCATAATGAGGTTTTTTTAATCTGTGATAAATTTCTTTTATTGGGGTTGGCCATTGCATTTATGCAGTAATGTGGACGATGTTCTCTTTTTTTTTAACAGGCGCGCAGTCTCTTTTTTTATATTTGTCTATTATAGCTTGACATGTGCGCTCATGTGAATTTTACAATGTTTTATTTAGAAATTTTAAATCATTGTAGCTCATGAATTAATTCAATACTGTTTTAAACGCACAATCGCAATTATTACCATCTGTAAATTGGCAATAAGGAAAAGTAGACTGCTATGCCTATACTTTGTAGTGTGTCCTCTATGTCCATTAATCACGTGTGAGTTTTCATATAACTTTTATATATATAGTAAGTACTTTTACTACGTTTATGACTTATGACTTCACCACACATGCATCTGCGTTGTAATGGCATGCGTGGTAATGTCCTATGCGGGGTAATAGTTTGCGGCGTGATGGTAATGCGGAGTAATTGCACCCGCGTTGTAAAAAAATGCAGAGTGTTTAATCAATACACCCCCCAAGAGTTTGGTACTGCCATGGCAGCACTTAGGTGTTCTAAGTTCATTCCTAGCACCAGAAGTTTCCCTGAATACACATTCAATTTAGAGACCATCTTAAGCACAGTTATATGTCTCCTTCTCAACTGTTCAAAGTGTCCCCCTCAACTCCAGTGGTATTTGCTAATTCCTTCCATCAATTACCGCATGGTAACCACTGACTGCCCAAAGGTGCAGAAAAAAGTTTTCATAGCAATTAGAAAAGATTAATCTCCAGTTGGCCATATTACACTGAAAAATGTGTGTTTGTTATGTGCACTAAATTTTTATACACATAGGTGTGCTGTTAGAAAGGCCTTGCTGAGTTACCATTTACCAAAAAATGTGTGTTCAATGGAGCACCAGTTTTCTGGGACATTCTAGGGGGTTTGTATTGGTTCATTTGCGGAGGGAAAGTATAGCTACTATGCTAGGTGACCTTTCAGGCTTCTCATCTGCACTTGTGGAAAGTGTTGCACTTATAGTCAGTTTTTTCTTCTCCACCAATGCTTTACTGGTCTGTATTCATGAGAAGCTTAAGAGTCTGAGGATGAAAAGCTCTCACCTCTCCAGATGTGGGGGTTCCACTTTCAGACCTTAAGACGTATTTCAAGGTGGAGGGGTCTCTCGTCCTGAGCTCCTCTCCTCAAGCTTGAGATTAGGGGTGGATGATATACTCCTCTCTGCCGGCGGAGTTTTACCCACTCTGCTTTAAGCTTGTAACATGAAGCTTCAGCAAAACTCCACCAATCGCCTTGTGGCAGAAATTTTTGCTGCGCACTTCTCCTTAATGTTAAGTTGGCGAGCTCGAGCGAGAATTTGTTTTCCCTAGTGTGATTTTTGGGCGCTGGATCGCCACCTGGTGAGATTTTCTCAACGTGGGCTGTTGCAGAAGGTCGCAACCGTTCACATTGAGAAAGCTGCAGCTCAAGTAGAAAGTCTACTTGAGCGGCAAAGAGAAGCGCCACACTCTGGCTTGCCGTGTGGTGCATTTTGTGCTGATTTTACAGCGCAGGTGGACAAGCTCCCAGTGCTAAAAATCAACATGATGTGCTGAATTCCACCCGCTCGCGGAATTCCCCAGAATCGTGCTGAGTTTTTATGTAACTCTGTGAGTTCCACCCACCCCTACTTGAGACCCTCCCAAACATTCCTGTCACCTCTTCCGCACATGTAAGTTCCCGGCTCCAGAAATGGGAGTCTCTCATCTAATGCTGGGACGTCTGTTTTCAAGACATGCTAGCCCCTTTTTCATCTCCATGTGTGGAAAATCCCACCTTCAGATGTGGCACAACTCTCTCATATTGTGGAAGTTTCAGTCTTCCAAACCTTGAAGCCCCCTCCTCCAGATCTGGATGTCCTTCCACTGGATTTGGAAGTCTCCTTCTCCCGATCTGATGGTCCTCTCTATTGGGTCTCTTTCCTGAACCTTCCATTGACAACAGCCATTTACTTCAACCCTAATCAAAGCCACTTTGACCGCACAATGCGTTTGTGGGCATTTTAATAAGGAATGAAGTGGTGCCACTTATTTGACTCCTATGTAGACTCTGTATTATGGGTACCTCTCTATATTATGTGTATCACCCAGCCATAACATAAGCTGTACATTATCTGTGTTTCTGTGTTACTCCTAGGTCCCCTCCACGGCCCAGTCCTGGCAGCCTCCATTACTCCGATGAAGATGTCACCAAGTACAATGACCTCATACCAGCCGAGAGCAGCAGTCTGACTGAGAAGCCCTCAGAGGTTTCAGATTCTCCGGTAAGTGATTCTCCTTGAGTGGGAAGGGAAACTGTGGGAGAAGTTACCAAGGAACATTTTTTAATCATTCCTACAGAAAACCCTACTTTTTCCTGGAAGGTAGGAATTCCCTTATGGAGAGCATATACATTAGCCGCCTGGTCATGTGAAGCATAAATTCTAATTTTTTAAATTTTTATTTAACAGAAATTTTGATGGACTATTAACTGGAACAGGAATGGGAATTATGTATTGATACATTATTTAAAATAGTGTTACTTGTCATGGTTTAGGATATTTATTGAACATTTATTTCTTATTTTTGGTTAAATAATTTTTTATAGAAGATAAAGAACACTGGAATAGAAATGAACATTTATCAGTTCTGATATAGAGATGAGTATAGATAAAAAGTAATCGTAAATTTGGTGAAGTATAGGATAGGGTGCAATAATTTATAATTATTATACTAAAATTCCATAACAATGAGTATGTAAAACAAGAATACATAATAAACATAAATATATATTTTACTGATATACAAATAACCTGTGTAAATACTAGAGCGAATATAATATGAAGAAAAAGAGAGTTCGTTTTATATAAGGAAAGAATAAAAGAAAGGAGCAAAGAGAAAGTAAGATAAGTAAAGAAGAAAGAGAGGTAGGGAAAGAAAGGAAAAGAGAAGGAAGAAAGAAGAGGAGGTATGAAGTATAAAATAATAAATTGTAAAGATTAAGATGATGATGAAAGCAAAAGTAGTGAAAGGTAACCATAATAAATCAGATTTCATTTGTAAATGAAGTAAAGGTTGAGGTACAGAAGCAATTCTATGTTCATCACATATTAAGTTCCACCAAAGTAAAAAATATAGTTTAGAGTTATCTTTCCAGCAAGTTAATAAAACTTTAAAAGCCACAGCAAGAAATAAATCAAACAAAATAGACGTGGAAGTAATTTGATCAAAATCAGGAGACATAGTACCTAGAAAAACATTGTGAATGTTAAATTGAATCTTATGTACATTTTGACCATATAGCTTTCCAAAAAGTATGTACTTTAGGACAATAAAATAATAAATGTATTAGAGAACAATCAGCATTGAGACATGACCAACAAGCTGATGAGATAGAATGGTTGAATTTATGTAAAATTAGGGGAGTAAAAACAGCTCTATTATAAATAAAGTATAAAGATTGCGTGATATTTGCAGCTTTGGAAGTTTTGAACAATTTTTTCCAGAACCTATCCCATTGAGATACAGATAATGTCTGGGATAGATCTGTTCCCATTCCAGCTCAACCTTTGACTTACTTTGTGTGCCATCAGGTATAGAAACATTTTTATATATAAAGAAGGCACTAGGAATAGTATCAGTCGAGATTTGATATAAGGGAGTATCAGGCATGAAAGAAGTAGGAGTTGGGTGAGAGAGAAATTTCTGTACACAATCCTGTGATATGGGAGCTTAAATATTATACTGCTGAATACAGGAATCAGATAAGTGAAAGGCCTCTTGTAACTGATGGAAGGATAAAATCACATTATTAAAAATCATTTGATTGACATAAAAAGGCCCTTTTCCTTCCATTGT
The DNA here is from genome assembly GCF_964263255.1 of Lissotriton vulgaris. Lineage (NCBI taxonomy): Eukaryota > Metazoa > Chordata > Amphibia > Caudata > Salamandridae > Lissotriton > Lissotriton vulgaris. Next base: position 757,630,226 of record NC_141695.1, on the reverse strand, counting down.
TTGTAGTAGAATGATTTGTGACGAAACTTAATGTATTTATTAAACCATAGCGAGGAGGCTAAAAAAGATTGATATTTGTGAAAAGTTTTAAAGAAAAGTGTATGCAAGAGGTATTGAGCATGTTAAAAGTGCAATTAGCCATGTATGTAATATCCCGTACTGAAAAATCATTTAGCAATGAACATTCAACATTAACCCATGAAGGTTTAGGTGAATCCTGATAATCTTTAGATAGAACATAAAATTGATGAATCCGAAAAGCATTATGGTATAGTTTGAAATCAGGAAATCTTACACCCCCCTCGGCCTTGGGACGAGTCAATTTGAATATGGCAGCACGTGCATGTTTATTATTCCAAAGAAATTTAATACATAACAAATTAATCTGAGTAAAGTAGTATGTAAGGATTTTGAATGGTAACATAGATAATAAAAACAATATCTGGGGAACAATCATCATTTTAATTTTATCAAGTCTGCCCCACCAAGATAAAAATAAAGGTGACCAAAGATTCAACAAATTGGTCATTTTAAGTTTTAAGGCAGTAAAATTATAGAGTAAATGTATCACAAATGATGTTAGAGGAGAACCATGTGCCTAAATATTAAATTTTTTGAGGACACCATGTGAACTTGGTTAAATCAAACATATTTCTGTAACATGAAATGTAAATGTAAATGTATTTGAGCTTATATAGCGCACAGCTACCCGCAGTGGGTTTCCCGGCGCTTGCTTAGGGAACCCGTCCTGGTATTCCCCTGTGAGATAACCCCGGCAGGGTATCCACAAGGTGAAAGCCAGGCATCCCGCCGCGAGGGGCCGTTGTGGAGATTAAGCAAGCTATTGCCCAGAGTCGCAGAGTGTGAACCCGTGAGCCGAGAAGGCACCGGAGCGAGAATTATCGAGTCCGTGGAATTTTTAGCCCAAGACCCGCCGAGGCGGGGAATTGAACCCTGGTCCAGGGCCGATCTCAGCTTCCGGGTCTGCCGCCTCTAACCCCTGAGCCACAATTTAAGGGTAAAATCTTGGTCTTAGAAAAAGTTTATTTATAGCCTAAAACAGTAGAAAATGCAGAGATCTCTTGTAGAAAAGGGGGTAAAGAGGACATAGGATTAGACATAAAAATAAGAACATCGTCAGCGTAAGCCGATAATTTAATTTGATGGGATTTTATTTTGAAACCAGTAATGAGAGGATTACTTCTGATGCGTTCCAAAAAAGGGTTCTAAGCACAACAAAAAAAGTATCGGGGAAAGGGTACAACCCTGACGAGTACCTCTTTGGAGAGAAAAATATGGAGAAAAAAGACCATTAACAAAGACACAAGCTTTTGGATTTGTATATATTAATATGACATATGAAATAAACTTTGGACTGAATCCAAACCATTTTAGTGTGTGGATCATGAAATCCAAATTAATTTGAGCGAAGGCTTTTTCTGCATCCAAAGATAGTGCTGCTAATGGAGAGGGATATTTTTTACTAAGAGCCAGAATATTGGAAAACATTCTAGCATTATCAGAAGCCAGACGACCTTTAACAAAGCCAGCTTGATCTGGGTTAATGATAAAGGGTATAACTTTGTCTAGACGAGATGCCAAGATTTTTGCAAAACATTTTACAATCATAATTGATTAGTGAAAAAAAGGACGAAAATTTTTACAAAAGGATGGGTCTTTCTGGTTTAGGAATTACAATAATAAGGGATTCCAAAAAAGAGCCACAGGCCTTAAAATTGGATATGAAAGAGTTAAAACGTTCTAATAATTTAGGGGTAAAAATTGAGGAGAAGGCTAAAAATAATTCAACTGAAAAACCATCAGGGCAAGGGGCCTTCACTTTTTTCAGGGATCTGAGAGCATCAGATAATTCATGAAGAGAAATACCCTCCTCAAGCTGTTTGAAAATATCCGGGGAGGTTTTAGGTTTGGGAATATCTCGGAAAAAAAAGGTAAAGTCTTCTTCAGAGGGTTTAGTTGTTTCTGTGTATAAAAGATTGTAATATGATTGGAATGTAGTAATAATGACAGAATCAGTTGAGAGGAGTGTGTTAGTCAGTTCTGAGTGGATAGGCCCGATAGTTTTACGTTTTAAATAATTTGCTAACATTTTCCCTGCTTTATTTTGACCTCCGTGATATTTAGATGTAAACTTAAAGAGGATGTTACAAGCATCTGTAGTAACTATTTTATTTAGGGTGAACTTTGCTTTAAATAATTCTTGTAGAGATGATGGGGATTCGGATGAGTAGTACTTGTGTTCTAGTGTTTTGAGAAGAGCTAGTGTTTCCTTATATTTAGCATTCATTAGATTTTTTTTCTTTGAAGGGTATGCAATAGTAAAGGCTCTAAAGGATGCTTTAAATGCATCCCAATTATTGTGTAGTGATGTATCTAACGAATTGTTGAATACAAAAAATTATTTAATAAAGGATGTCGCTTCCGATACAAAAGTACGATCTGATAAGAGGTGGTTATTAAAACTCCATCGACCCTGTTTGCATATGGAGATAGATAGGTCAATAAAGGTAGAAACAGGAGCATGGTCAGAAATAAAAAATAGAACCAATTTCAGATGTTTAGAGGCAATGTAACAGCGATTTGGAAATTAAAATATAATCAAAGCGAGATCTAGTATGGTGCACAGGAGAGTAGAAAGTAAACTCTGTGGTATCTGGATTACAAGTTTTCCATGTATCAAATAGGGGACTGGAGAAAATAGCTGATTGAAACGATTTATGGGTTTTATCTGGTTTAAATTTGCATTTAGATTGTCTGTCTGAAAACGGGTCCAAACAATTGTTAAAATCACCACCAACCACAATGTCAGAATTGGATACAGATAATAATTTTAATTTTATAGATTGCCAGAATTCTGGATCTGATTTTACTGGTCCATAAATATTAAAGAAGGTATTTTGTCTTTTATTAATGATAACATCAACCATTACCCAACGACCTGAGGGATCACAATCTGATGACAGAATCTGTGCATTAGTAGATTTATTAAATAATATAGCAACACCACCATGACGATCCATAGCAGGAGAACAACAATTTGATTGACCCATTGGTGTTTGAGTTTAAGAGACTCTTTGTCATTACAGTAAAAAAGCAACCTGGGCGTTAAGTTTAGCTAAATGAGACAATACCTTTTGACGTTTGACAGGATGACCAAGACCACGAACATTCCACAAAACCACATTAACCATTACGTTGGAGTATGGGGTACAGGAGGAAACAGGGACACGAAACTGCATAATAAAAAAGAGAGAAAATGGAAAGATATCGTTCAACATGTGATAAGAAAGACATATTATTAGAAGAGAAGTAGTTGCTAAAAACAAAATAAAACATTTGAGAAAATGTGACATATTGTTAAAAGTAAAACAGTTACCAAAAGATAAGACTAAAAGTGAGACAAGATGAGAAAAGTAAAGAAGGGAGAAAGAAGAGAAGAGAAACAGAAGGGAGAAGCAAGCAAACAGATCAAGGAATAACATCCAGATCTGTAAAAAGAAAAGAAGTTGAAAGAGGAGGAGCATAGTGATGCCAAAGGACACGGACCTCAGAAGTAGGTACAAAGAAAAAGAGAAAAGAAGAACCTCATGAATATAAGGAAAAAACAAATAAACTGAGATTGAGTAAACATGTATGTGGAATTCAAAGTGACACTCCTAAAAAATAGAGAAGTCAAATATTAGTATCCATTCCAGTAGAAGAAAGATTATGAAGATGAAGTTTAAGTTTTTCCGGATCATCAAATAAACGTGGCCGACCATCATGTGTAATCTTGCAGAGACATGGATGGAGGATTCCATATTGGATGTTAAGATGTCTCATCTGAGGACGTAAAGCAATACATTCTTTGCGACGTGCGTTTGTTGCATTGGAAACATCCTGAGATATGAAGAGATTATGGCCAGACCAAATGAGACAACATTTAAGTTTTACAGCATTAGCTCAGTGAATTCTAGAAAGAGCATTATGATCATAGTTCCCAGCAACGTGCGCGGCAGTGCGCGCGCACACGTCTGTTCCTCCGAGCGCGCAGTGCTGCGTGTGGAGCGCGCACCCACAACACAGCCCGGGAGATCATTTACGTCGCCGTTTTTATAACTCGAGCGGCGCGAAAAATGACACATTCCTGGTTGTTGTGGCTCCTGCACTTGCTGTAATTCCTCCTTAATGGAGCGCGGCTGCGGGGTGGTCATGGGCCTTTGTGAAAATATTTGTTAATTGCAGCACCGTAATGCGCTGCAATTAACATAAACATTTACACAATGGCCCGCAATCACCCCGCAGCCGTGCTCCATTAGGAGGAATTACAGTAAGCCCAAAGCGCCTCGACCCTCTCTTGCATTGCCCCCTGTACCTCATGCACTGGCACACCTGCAGAGCTCTCACAGGGCATCACAGCCGACCGCATCTGCAGAGCTCCGACTTGCATTCTTTTCCAGGACCTCAGCGCCGAGCTGTCCACAGGACTCTGAAACGGATTTGGAAAAAGAAGTCCTGGCGGGAATTGGAGCGCTGCGAGGCCGTTTTCTTGTGGGATAGTTCTTAGAGGTAAAATGCCAGCTGCGGTGATGGTCAACGTTTAGTTTAAGTCTATAGTGTGCTTTCTTTCTGAAGCCATTGAAATTAGCACCTCCATCTATAGCGGAGCAATACAACCCCTGCTAGAAGCCAGGACCGGGCCAGTCACTTACAAGGCAATCTACACCTTCGGCCGGTTTCATCTGAGAAACTAAAATGCACCATTACTCCCCTCCAAATATCAGAACGCAAAGCTTTCAATTCACCATCTCATTGTCTCCTACATATACTTTTTCAGTCCGGCCCTGCCTGCCCAATCAAACAGGCCTCCTCAATTCCAATACTTAGGTTATTTATCTGCACAATCAAGCAGGAACCCCAGTGTCAGAACCCCTGTTGCTGCACCCACACACACGGTCGGGTTCTTGGCGCACACTGCCGTGGCTGGAGCGCACAGAGACCTCACACTACCGCACACAGAGGAAAAAAATTAGAGGGAACATTGATTATGATCCCCGGTGGTTTAGTAGTGTTTAGGGTTTGAACGTCCCAGACAATGTGCTCTTTGATGTTGAGGGGAATGGTAGAAGCTTGAAGATCTAGTAGTTCTGGAAGGAGTTTTTGTAGAAATGATACCATATCTGGACCTTCAATGTTGTCTGGCAGTCCATAAAGACGTAAATTATTTCTACGATTTAGATTTTCAAGGTCCTCAGTATGGATTTTTAGCTTGTGAATTTCCTGTTCTAGTAAAGGGATCTTAGTAGATACATCTTGTAAGTCGCTAACACGTTGTTCCAATGCAAGTACCTTGCCTTCTATGACAATCCATCTCTCCTCAATCTGTTTTAGCTTTTCTTTTGTTGGTGACATAAAGGGTTGAAGACCACGGACTTCATCTAATATAGAATCCAAAACAGGATTCTGAGAAGAATGAATGGGAAAAGGCGGGTCATTTTTGTGTCTTTTTGGTTTTGTGCCAGATACAGAAGATCTAGCAGAGTGAATATCGTTGGCCATTGTGATATGTATAAGAAATCACCAAAAAGCTAGAGTAAAGATAAGATATTCGCAACAATTGCCGTAGAAGATCAAAAATAGTATGGTATAATGATAATATATTCAAAGTTAGACGAAGAGTAAAAAAGTTCCTCCAAAATGCAAGAATATCCAATGAAACTCCATTAAAGTTCCTCAGAAAAAAACAAATGCTGGCACTCTTTGATAGGAAGGTTGCTCCATTTCCTCAGTATATTGGTAAGAGCATGAAAAAAACTGTAGGTAATCAATCTGTACAGAGCCAATAAGGGTCCATTTCAACTAGGCAATATGAGGAGAAAAGTGAATCTTCTATTGTAGCTCGTATTTTCTTGTTACTGGTACACCTTGTGGCACATTGTACATATACTATATACTTGAACAAGCTGCTTGTGCCTGTTCTATTTTCGAATTAGAAGCGACCTGTTAGTAGCGTGGGCACCGATATAATTGATGCCTTTGGCTATGTAGTAGGTCATTTCAAACACCTGCAATACAAAAACAGTTTCCTCGCAGCAAGAAGTGACACATTTTTTTAAAATGGTGCCTTAAATGTGTTTTTGAGAGTTTCATACATCAGTGTCTCTTGCACCATTTAAAACAACATGTGGTTTCTGTGATGGTATGGCATTTCTAACATCAGCAGGAGCGGCAGAGCTTGATAGTTTAGATAGACGCGAGCGCAGTGACCTAAAATCGCAGCCGCTCGCATCTTTGACAAGAGAAAATTACCGCAAATTGAAATCTGCTTGAAAAAATGTGTTCCTGAGCGTTTCAAACTCCAGTGTCTTTTGTTGCATGTTAAACAAGCGGCAGCATGCGGTTTCTGTGGTATTATTGCATTTCTAATATCAGGAGCAGTACAGCTTGGTAGCTGAGCTAGACGCGAGGGCAGCAACCCGAAATGGCGGCCGCTCACGTTTTTGACAGGGGGAAATTACTGCGAGTTAAAAGTGGCTTGAAGAGGGCAAGAATCCTTCCAAATAGCGGTTTCCAAACTCACTGCATTGTCTGCAGGATGGTTCCGTCACTCCACACTTGAAGAATCGGGATAAGTGGTTCGAAAAACATTACAGAGTCCCACGATATGGCGGAGCTCACACGGAGTCCACCATTTCACCTCGGCATGCAAGCCATGCCCCCTGAACATTTATTTCTAAAGGACGTTTCTAACCACAGATTCCTCACCTTTAGTCTATACCCAGGTGCCTGCCTCCATCGTTCAGCTTCAAATCATTTAGCATAGCCCCTGTGCTCCAGTTGGTACCATCGTGCAGCTCCTTAAGGACCTTGCTCTACCCCAAAAGTGATAGCTGGTTCCGCAAACAAGTGCCATCCTAGCATGCTCACTTCAGCTCCCTTTATTTCACGCCTTTGTAGCCAGATCCAGAGCTAGCTCCTAACTTTTTCTTGTGAGTTGATGAGTTTTTTGTATGTTAAAATTCTTCTAGTGTGCAAGGGAAATTCTCCCGTCCTAAAACTATGTGTTATCAGTCTTCAAGTCATGCGAGGAGTGTTGGTATGCACCCAAAGGCATCTCAGTATCGTGAAGCCAAGCTGTATGCCCTGAATACTGGAGGAAGTTGCATAGGTCCCACCCCGCTCCAAGTCAGGAGAGCAGACCTGTTCAGCTCTTTGGGCTGCTCCCACGACAGGTCTTCTTCACAGTACACCTCTTTATGCAAGTCCAGATCCAAAAAGAAACATAAGAAGTCCAAACTAGCCTTGTCCCAGCCTCACCACTCTCCCGCTGAGAAATTGCAAGGATGTCGGCGTGCACACTGGTCTTATTCACAGTCTTCCACCAAGGAGAAGATTCTACAGCTGATTCCAATGCACTCTGAATATCTGGATCCATTGGCGATTCCGCAATATGTGTGACTTTCACAGAAGTCATGTTGCAAATCTTTGACACCCTGATTGCTCCCTTGGTGTACCTTCCGGTCCCAAAGATTTGCAGAATCCTCCAGTTGTATTACCACTGGTAAGTCTGCCCTCTGCATTGTCTGTGCCTCCCATATCCACTGCAGGTTCAGTTCTGGCTCCCAAGCTGAGTCCCGGTCTGACACCCTCATCTACGTCAGTTCCTGCCGCATAGATACCGGTACCGATGATGCTGATGCCAATGGAGGATGCCAACCTTGTTGTCCTGTCCGATTCCAAACCAAATCCTTGACCTAGACTGAAGTTATGTCCTTAAACAGCCTTGGAGTGACAATTCCCTGCTAATTCCGACCTAGTCAAAATAGCAACATTGCCTAGGAGCCGCCTCCCAGTGCTCCAACAATTTTTCATAACAAATTCTGACCAAAGTTAGCTAGCCTTTAATGACGATGGAAATGATGGGGACAAATTTCCCCCACAGTATGATGGCAGTTTCTATTTGGACTTACATGAAGGCAATGGACTGGACATGAGTTTGGAGTTTCCCCCCAGAAATTCAACAGAAAAGATTGCCCCATTTGCTGTGGTCATCTGATAGGCAGCTGAAGCACTGTTAAAGTAAAAACGAATATATTCACCGAAGTTCTGCAGCCTGCACAGACCTTATCATAGCCCTTAGAGCCTCTTAATGAAGTCCTGACTGACACCCTCATTGCTGGGCTAACCTTGTTCCTGCACCCCGGTAAATAGACCGGTGGCACGACATCACAGACCTGCTCATGGTGATCTACCTTTTTTGATTCCTTACCCTACTCAAGAGAGAGTCCAGGCCTCCACAAACTAGCAGGGTCAACCCAACCTCTTTCCTTACAGCGCCTCCAGATAGGAAGTCAAAGAAACGACGGGCATTCAGGAAGCAGGTGTTCTCTTCAACTAGCCTCACCCATCAGTCGGTCGGTACCAGCTGGTTGCTGGACTGGTAGTCTTGGTTGTAGAGATCTTGTCAGCGGTCATGGAGGAGTTCCGAGCCAGTTTGGCATAGACTATTCAGGATGGCCAGGCCACGAGCAAGTATGTCAGTACTAGCTTGGTGATCCATCTCTCTGGAGATATTCAGGTGCCAATCATGAATATGCCTCTTAACAGATCTCGCATCTTGAGAGAGAAGGCCGACTCTGCCCTAAAGTGCTTGAAAAAAGAAGAACGGCAGCACATTCCCTCCTTCACACTACACTGCACGGCAGTTTCGCCGACAGTTTTACCCTGTTTGAGGCATCATCAGGGATTTCACTTTTAAGCAACACTAAGGCTCACCTCCTCAACGGCACCCATCCCAGTCATTTTGGGTCCAGGATCCAGACATCATCCTGGTCCGCAGGGGCACCAAACCTCACAATCTCCTTCCACTCCTCCCCCGGCAGCAGCCTCTAAGCTGCTTTAGTTTACCCTTCGCAACAGACAACCATCCTCTGGGAAGCAGTGGCAGTCATTTTCTCCACGGGTGCCAGGCCATATTATCTGACAGTTGGATTCTGCAGATAGATTAATTGGTCTATGCCCTCCCATTCCTTTCTGACCCACAGCCGCATAAATCTACATCCGAGCATCCTTCATAGTACTATTTGTCCATTTTATTACAGAAAACTCAGGCTCTTTTGGTGAAGAGTGCCAAAGGGAGAATGCTGGCCTCAGAAATCAGAACTGGAAGTTAGTCCCGTTGTTTCATTGTGCCAAAGAAGGGTGGAGGACTTTGTCCAACTTTAGATCTTCAACCTCTCAATTTCGTCCAGTGGAAGGACAAATATAAGATGCTAGCATTGAACCAGGTTCTATCTGTCCTGGATCCCAGAGACTAGATGACAGCGCTGTACCTGCACAATGTCTATTTTCATGTTTCCTCTTGCAAGCCCACCAACTCAACTTGTGGTTCAATATGGACCACAAGCATTTTCAGTTTGCTGTGCCCCTTTCATCCTTACTATTGCCCCTCTGGAGTTCACAATTTTGATGGTGGCTGCAGCATACCTTTGGGGCTCAGGTGCACCAGTTTTCCACTACCTCAACGACTGGCTGTTAAAGGCAGGCTCACCATAGTCAGTCATGAACCACCTCCTGACATCACTGTCAATGTGCTAAAGTCACACTTCGCTAGGCTCCCTGTCATCGGAATCATTCTAGGTAAGGAACATCACTAGACCTTCCCTCTGGATGAGAGAACCCAGGGCATTGAGGCTATGACCCCAATGTTTCAGCTTCAGTCCTGGGTCTTAGTGAGGGTGGCTCTGAGGCTTCTTCGATGTTTGGCCTCCTGCATCCTGCTCAGCAACCATGCCAGGTGGCATCTGTGGGGCTCTGCAGTGGGAGCTGAAGTCTCATTTGGCCAAGTACCAAGGGAACCTCTCAGAGTCCATCCCGGCTTCAGTGCAGACTACAAATATCTGTAGTGCTAACTCCTTAGTTAGACCAGTGGCAAAACCCTCTCTCTCTACCATACCCAGAGCTCATGGTAGTGATGGATGTATCACTGCTGGGTTGGAAAGGTCATCTGAGAAACGTGGAGATCAGAGGTCTCTGGTCTCCGATTAAGACTCATATCCACAGCAACTTGTTGGAGTTGATGGTCATTTACTTGGCATTCCATCAAGAGAAGGCTTATTTAGGTCATTACGGACAAAATCACTGCCCTGTGGTAGTGCAACAAGCAGGGTAGGTTGAGGTCCCAGGCCCTGTGCCAGGAATCCCTGTACCTCTGGGCCTGGATGAATCATCAGGGCATTCCCCTCATTGTTTACCACCTGGCATGATATTTAAACTCCAGAGCAGATGAACAGAGCCAGCGACACCTGGCCGTTCATGGAAGAAGCGATACAAAAGGGGATGATGGATGGAGCATTTGAGCCTGGCTGAAGATGGCTGGAAGGCCAGAAACCGGTCCTAGGAAGCTTGTTTCCGGTCCAGGGAAGGCATGGCTTGGCAGTTCGGGCTGAACTGTTCCCATGAGGCACAGGGTCAGACTAATTTGCATATGGCCATGTCTGAACTGGGGTGGCAGAGTGGGCTAAAGAACGGTGATGGATTTAACCCAGATCTGTTGACTGGGTGTGAGTGTTTGATTGGTTCAGATGCTCCGTCCATCACCACCCCCTTTTGTACCGCTTTGTTCGCCATAAGTTGGCAGGGTATGCTCAGATGTGAGTCCCCTGCTCACTTTACCACTGGATTCAAGCAAGCCTGGCTGAAGACGGCTGGAATGCCAGAAACCGGTCCTAGGAAGCTTGTTTCCAGTCCAGGGAAGGCATGGCTTGGCAGTTCGGGCTGGACTGTTCCAATGAGGCACAGGGTCAGACTGATTTGCATATGGCCATGTCTGAACTGGGGTGGCAGAGTGGGCTAAAGAACGGTGATGGATTAAACCCAGATCTGTTGACTGGGTGTGAGTGTTTGATTGCTTCAGCTGCTCCGTCCATCACCACTCCCGTTTGTACCGCTTCGTTCATTTAAGAAGTCACACCCAGAGGTGTGCTGGCATCTTCCAGCAATGGGGAGAACCCTGGCTCGATCTCTTCACAACCACTAAGAACGTATAATGTCAACACTTTTGCGTGCTGGAGTTCTTAAGAAGACACTGATTGGAGATGCCTTCTGCCTAGAGTGGAGTACACTGTAGTGGAGCTGCTACCTCTCCTGAGTTCTGAAGAAGATCAAGTACGACCAGGCCCACCTCATCATAGTGGCTCCAGATTGGACCAGGGGATTGTGATTCCCAGTCCTTCTCAGCATGAGCCTCTGTGCTTTTGCTGCTTCAGGAGGATCTTCTGTTGCAGCAGCATGGCAGGGTGTTACACCTGGGCCTGCACACTCTACACTTCCATTCATGTAGACTGAGTGGTGGCAGTTGACCACGTTTGACCTTTCTCCCAAAGTAGTGGATTTTGTCTTTGCGGCTAGGCTTCCCTCCACAAAGTCTGTATATGCTGCGCACTGGGACACGTTTGTTGCTTGGTTGACACCCATTCAATGGATCCACTGCAGGGTAAACTGTCAGATGTCTCATTATTCATTTAATCTTTAAACTATCAAGCCTATCAGTGGGTACAATTAAAGGTTATCTGTCTGTCCATTCGACCTTTTTGCATCTGTCTGACCAACCATCCTTGTTCAAATCACCTGTTGTGATGACATTTCTTAAAGGTTTAATCTACATATTTCCTCCTAAACTCTTTGTAATGCCACTGTGGGACCCTAATTTGATTCTTATGTTCCTGCTATGCACTTCTTTTGAGCCGCTGCACAACTGTCCCTTACTTCTACTGACTCTGAAGTTGGTCTTTCTCATTGTGATGAGGACCAGAGCAGCATTTCTAATGAACGTTGTGACTCCCCTTCATTTTGGATAGTCAATCTTTTTTATGATATTACTTGCTTCACCTCGAAAAAGAAGAGACTCCATCATTTGGACCCCAGAAGAGCTCTGACTTGCTTCTGTCGTACTAAAGACCATCAGGTGGACGGTCAACTCTTTGGGGGGTTCTCGGGGGCAAAGAAGCATGGCAGTGCAGAAAATGACACTGTCCAAGTGGATACTTCTCTGCATTAAGATCTACTACACACTGGGCCAAGAAGCAGCCCCCACAAGATTGCAGACCCATTCAACGAGGGCCAAAGCTTCTACAGAGTGCCTGTCTGGCTGTGACATGGGCATCGGTATGCACATTCACAAAGCACAACTGCTTTGACTGCCAAGTCTGATGGGAATGATATTTTGGCAGTTTAGTTTTGTATGACTTTTTGGTATGAATCATTCTAGAGACCCATCACTGGGGGAAGGTGCTAGTTTTGTATCTATTTGAAAGGTGAGGAATCTGTGGCTAGTAGTACTCATTAGAAGAACGAGCTACTTAATTTTGATAATGAGTTTGTATTTCTAAGGCACATAAAACCAAAAAGGCATCAAACTGCTATAATCATGACGAGCAAACGGGGGAGACATTCAGAAGCATTTATGGTTGTGAAAGAAGGCATGTTTTCACATGCCTACGAAACACAGAATAAGAATTAAGGCTCACAATATGTGCCGAGAGAGTGTTTTCATAGATTTGCCGCTTCCACACAAAAGGCACACTCCTCCCATCTCGCCTTCAGGAACCTGGTAATAATCACTTTCCTCTGACCTGCCAATCTCAACTGTCTGTTTGGAAGATACCAGTTGAAGGCGGTTCTCATATGGCAAGAGCCCTGCTGTGTGAGGGCCTTATAAACCAAACACAGGGCCTTAAGAATCAAGTTTCCTCACTGGGAGCCAATGAAGCGTCCACAATCCCTCCCTCACCAAGAGTTGTCAGGAACGCCCAACACCAACCGAGTAGCCGAATTTTGGATGACCTAAAGTTTATTAAGCGAAAACTGGAGGGCCCTCAAATACAGGTCATTACAGTAGACCAGGCAAGATGTTATGAGTGCAATGACCACCGAAACTCTTATCTCCTCTGGTAGAAAGGGAAAAATCTTATTCAAGTTCATAATAATCCAGAAGCCAGGAGCTCACTGTTCTATTGACTTTGGAGTCAAATGTCAGAGTGTTGTCAAAGATCACCCCCAGGTTTTTAGCAAAGGCTCAGGTAATGGACCACATCTCTCAGGCCACCAATGTTCAGTCCAAACTAAATTCTCCACCCGAAGCCCACAATCTACTTCTTTTCAGCGTTCATTTTAACTTGATTCTCCCGCATCCAGGTGCTGATTTCAACCATTCAGGACCTGAACTTGTCCACTATCCCTGCCCAGTCACCGGATATAGAGACAATAATTTGGGTATCGTCCGCATAGGACACTATCTAAAACCAAAAGGAAGTAGATGTTTTGCCAAAGGGGTCACATACAGATTGAATAAGGTGGGACTGAGGGATGACCCTTGCAGGACTCCACAGGCAAGCTTGAAAGATTTAGCCCTGAAGTCCCCGTAGCTCATCGTTTGAGTCCTATTCTCTAAAAATGATTATAAAAGATTTGATGCAGAACCCCTCAGCCCATCCTGACTTTGTCTTTTCACCAGCAAATGTGGAGATTTGGCATTGAAGCCTGCATATACCTAAAATAGGTATATGCCTCACTGATCCACTTGGTGGCAAACAGAATCTCCTGTCATAATCCGTGCTGATTCGGTTCTGTGGTTCCTCTGAATTGGGAAAAGCTCATGGTCCTTAAAAAGGAGCTAATTCCTGAATGACTTTTTCTCAAGAATTTTTAGCCAGTGCGGTACACTCCTGACTCCAAAACCTGAGAATAAACTTTCTCAAAAATGCAGCAATTAAATCTGTTGCAAGTTGCAACACGTGGGTGGGCAAGGATCATCTGGGGAACCCAATGTAATTTGTCCCTGAAGAATTTTAATTTTTGCTGCCGGAATGGAAGAGAATGTGGACAATTCACCATTAATGGTCCATCCAAAGGAATCCTCTTCCATGGATAAAAAAATCGAGCAGTCCTCAGATACCTTGTTCTTTCTGATGGATACTCTGTCTTATCCCATCTCTCCATTCTGTGGAATAGATGTTTTGCCATCTAAAAAAAGGTCCTAAATTAGAAATCTGTATATTGGTGTACATAACTGGCCCTTTGAGCTCTCAAGAAACTAACATCAGCGCACAAGAGTTCTGCTTATATGTGGCTCCATCAATCCCTTCTGGGGCAGAGCGGGGTCGACGTGGAGTGGCACAACACCGCTTACTGGTACGCAGGGGCTATGCTGAAAAATCTTCCTGATCCAGGCTGGCACCTGGAAATATTCTAAAGGTGAGTAAGCTGCAGTTAGAGTATCCACCAGAAAAAAGCATTACAGAAGGTCAGTACCTTGTTCTTCAAGAGGAGCTCTCTGTGTCAGGGAGCCGTTGCTTTTCATGTGCACAGCTAACTCCCTTAGTTGTTTTACTTTAGGAACCCAACAAACAAAAAATGCCATTAACAATGTTCATATATACACCTACAATTAATATCTGCTAGTGAGATAAATTACTCCTGGATATGTAAGTGATTAGTTTCCCCCTTGAAAACTACCTGTAAATCCTATAGATTTTTAGCTGTTTGTTTGCTTTACCCCCCACGGTTCCCCGTGTTGCTTTGCACCTGAACTCTCCCCCATCCCCACCCCTCCTTGCATTGCTTCCATTCCCCTCGACCTCCCCAAGTTGCTCCACTGTTCACCCCCCAAAAAACTTCTCTGTGTTGCCTCGCTGTTCCCCCACCCCAAATTGCTACTTCCCAGCTTTAAAAAAAAATGCTTTTGTGCCTGTTTATTTTCTGTTTAGTTATCAATCCAACTTGGATCAGTAATTAAAAAAAAGCATAAAATTCACCCTTGTTAGTCTGAAGGCGTGCTTGCATTTGTGGTGAATGCGCCTGCAAAGACGCGGGCAGCAGTGTTGAGAGTTTTTAGTTTTTCTACCTTTAGCCATGCTGCATAGCATCTCGGATGCTGTGCAGCTTGGCTAAAACCCGTTGGAATAGCTAGTAGGTCACAAAGGTGGGACCTATTAGATTTGCCAATGCTTGTTTTATGAACTTAGTTTGGCTCTGTAGCTCGCCCAGTGGTGCAGTCTCAGGCTTCTATTAAAATCAATTCCAGTTGTACTTTTGGCCTGCAGACCGGCGTCCTCGAGTACAATGGTGTAAAGTCTGAGACATAGGTTTCAGGGGACCCTTTTGCCAAAGTGCCCAGTTGTTTGTGTTTCTCCTATGACGTTTGCAAGAAAGGGAGCAGTACACGTACTACTAACTGCAAGGCGAGGCTGCGGCCTTATACTGTCAAGGCTAGATAGGTACTACTGCAAGGCGAGGCTGCGGCCTTATACTGTCATGGCTAGATAGCACCAAATTACAAAACAGACCGAAAAGCATGCTTTTTGTTAAATGTTTGGGAGCACTCTAATGTCAAAATACTATTTGCCTTTCAATGTTATTTAATGCACAGGAAATTGTTGCTTCTTTCTTGGAGGTAAGGGACTGTTTCAGTCCCAGACCACTGGAGCCTTTTAAGGATATAGGGCCAGATGCATCAAGCATCCATTTTGCGATTCCTTATTAGCGAAAAATAAGGAATCGCTAATAAGGAATAGCAAAATGGAATGCATCAAGCAATCACTATAAAAATAGCGATTCCTTAGAATTCCTTAATTGCGACTCGCAAATTGCGAGTCGCAATTAATGAATACCTCCCCATTAATTCCTATGGGCCTAGAGGCCCATAGGAATGAATGGGAAGACAATCTCAATTTGCGAATCGCAATTAGCGATTCGCAAATTGAGATTGCGAGTTCAAGGGTGCAGGGGTGTCCAAAGGACACCCTGTTACACCCCTGAATGTGATCTGTACACATATGTTGCGCACACACATGCCCTTAGGGCATGTGTGTGCGCAACATGAAACTTTGAAAAATGCACAAAAGTGCTTTTTTCACAGTTTTTGCAAATTACCATGAAGTTGTACTTCGTGGTAATTTGCGTGCCCTATTAGCGAAATCGCTATTTTTGATACTTTCATGCATTGCATTTAAGGATTCTCAATTTGAGATTCCTTAAATGCAAACAATCGCAATTTAGCGAATTCTCTATTTGCGATTTTTGCATTTGGGATGATGCATCCCAAATGCAAAAATTGCACTCGCAAAGGGCCAGATTCTGAGAATCTGGCCCTTTTGCGAGCGCATTTCGCTTGATGCATCTGGCCCTTAGATCGGTGAAATGCAGCTAGGCGCCTCAGAACTCGCTAATAGCAGCTGTACTTTACAAAAGCAAAGTACTAAGGGCCTTGTTAGAAAACCGTGATGTCACGCCATATTGTTGTTCCCAGCGTTGTACTTGCTCAAAAGTTAGGGCATACCTCAGTTCGCGCTCTAGCTGACCCAACATCACAGAGGCCCTTTTGCGTTGAATATGTCCCAGCAGCACGCATTTCTCGACTCCTGCACAACTATCCATGCGACCTCTGCATTACCTCTGGAGCGGTTCCGGTTTGTTGCGTGTCCTACAGTCACACCCCTGCGTGCTCTCGTGCCCGCCCGCGGATCGTCACCGTGGAATGCGGCTCATATTGTGCTTGGAACGAGACGTGGCGCTCTGCAGGCGTCTTCTGTGTGCTCTGTACAGTGCTCTCTATTGTGCGAACCCTGGTATCACGTTGCGTGAGAGAAACAACATCCAAAGGAATTTCCGGTTAAAGGTGTGTGCGCCGGGTGTGTCTGTCTGCTGTAGTAAATGGAGGCCATCAGCTCAAAGGAACCTCACCAGCATGGAAGTCCCTCAAGGGTGGACTCGTGGCCGATATGGGAAATCTTACCCGGCCACACTGCTGTTAGCAGTCCTGCCAACTTAAAAAAAACAAGCGTTGGAAAAGCAAATGGGTTTCATCTTTGGAATGGAATGGAAGTTGCCAATGGTTTTATGCCTTGCTTTAATACATCCGCAATGCTGTGTAGCATGGCTAAAACAAAACAAAAAACTTTTTGCTAGGACACGGCAGTCGCATCATTTTGTAGGAGCATGCACCTACAACATGACACAAGCATTTTTTTATACACTGATTTGGATGGGAAAATAATTTTAAATAACACAAAAGCTTTCTTTGCATGGGTGGGAGGGATAAATTACCTCGGAGGGGAAGGGTGTGGAGGAGAAACAAAGGGCGAGAGAGAACAAGGGTGCAGGTGGGGGGAGGCAACATAAATGGGAGCCGCAGGTGAAAGAGCAATATGGTACATGCAGGGGAGAAACACATGGGCAAGAAAGCAACGGGGGAACTACATGAAAGCTAGTGCATCATGGAGCAGGAGAAGCAGACAGGCAACAAACAGCGACACTGTGTGCAGGAGAAGAGAAATACATGTGAAAGACAGCTAGAAAACACATGAACTTACTTCCATGAGTGCTTAACCCAGAAGCAAAAACTAGTGTTTGAAAAGCAAACAATAGAAACCAGCAAATCAAAAGAGATGGTAAAGAGGATACACTTCATTGCAGGGTCAAACACACGATTGACAAGCTGGACATCAATCAGAAGCAGGCAAATGACAATGATGGGAAGCTGACCATTAATAAGCAATGGATGGGCTCTAAGCCATTGTATGTTATTGGAAAGCCCAACATATGTCTTGTTGCAACAGACAAAACCTGTGCTGTCTAGTATGCAGAACCTAAAAATCACAGTCTGAGCTGGGGCAGGGCTTTGGAGAGGTGGGGATTCATCCCAAGAACTGGCTGAGAGGCAATTCTGTTGCTTCTGCCGCCAGTGTTCCCCATCCCCCCAAAAAACTAAAGATTGCTGAGGTTCAGCCGATTTCCTTGGTGTCTTTAACCGCATCGCTGCGGCGGTTATTTTTCCCCTACGCGGCTTTTTTCTAAAAGCCGCGTAAGATGACGAGCTCAGCTCGTCATCCGCACACGCCCCCGTGGCTGATGACGAGCTCAGCTCGTCATCCGCATCGAAGGGGTTAAATCCAAACCTCTTAATGGGCATTGGCTCCTTTGAGCCTCCAAACATGAGCTGGAAGCCCACTCAGTGTAGGGGTTTCTCATTCTCTGCCAGTGTTTGATATCAGCTCTTCACTGGATGACCATGTGAAGTGATCCAAAATCGTGTGACTCAAGGTGGTACCGCGTGAGGTGGCCAGTCTGCTTTAGGGCTGGGGCAGAGTGAAAAGGCATACAAAAGGCGGGAGTGATAATGTCCAAGTGATCCTGTATTAGGTTTTTGTAACAGTCTCGAACACAAAGCAGCAGCCACAGCCCCCGCCCCCACCATCCCGCCATTAGAAAGACAAAGCATTAATATCTTTGAGTTGTTTGAGAGTTCCCACGAAGGTAACCTAGAAAAAGAAATAACCTTGCATTTCTGAGATAAAGGAAGTAGGGCATCTGCGTGAAATATCTGGCGCAATCAGACCGGTCCGTCGTTTTTTTCCAGGGAGTGCCTTGGGTTCAAGTAGCTGGTGTCTCTTCTTCTTTGGCTGTGTCACACACTTCTCTCTGTCCTTGCGCGTCAGCCCAGTTATCCAATCACAGCACTGGGGAGTTCTGTCCTGCTGCGGAAGAGCCTATTGCAAGATTAGTTCATTTTCAACAATAATTGGCAGATGTGGGTCATTGTTAGAGGTGTGAGAAAGTAAATTTTCCTCAGAAAACTTCATAAATTCTATGAAAAGCATGGAAAATTACATGAAATAACAGTTTTAAAGCGAAATGTGGTTTGTGGTATATCATATGTGTACTTTTACAGGTGCGCACCTCACTCAAAAAAAGTTTTGCAGAAAAAGTTTCAGTATTTACCCGCTTGAGATCGCGTCAACAATGTCTCTCAACGTACTGTGGAAACTAATGTCTGGTGGGGAAAAATGACATGACATTTCCACAAAATGGCACATTTTACATGATTTATAATTGGATGGCTGTTTGTGTTTAGAAATTTGAAGTTAAGGCTGCGCCTCAAGTGCATTTTTTTTTTCTGCAGACACTGTTTGCTAGTGCTTAACTTGATTTGGTTGTTTGTAGTACTCTGCACCGGCACTTAATCATCAATACCGGCACTTTTCATGAGCACCAGTTAACGGCACATTTATTTATGGTAGGCACAGGGAGATTGAATGATTTGCCCAGAATCACAGGATGTTTAGCCCGACGCCAAGACTCAAGACTGGTTCCCCAGCTCTGAAGTCAGCAACTCTGGCCATTACGCCACAGCCTCGTCCCACTTTCACAGTTAGTAGTTGGATCTGTTTTAAGCTGCGCTAACAAGAGAAATGGGCTGGTGCAACAGGCCTCCTGCAAGAGCCGAGGCACTTATTTTTTAGGTCTCGTGACCTACAATGCGCGCAAGCGCATTGAGGGAACGAGAATTCAAGTGGCCAAAATCATCGTCAAACCACGAGCTTTCAGCCGCGGTTTTCTTTAAGTTCACGTGAATCACGTGATTTAACATGCACGCGCATCGGCAGCATTTCTCCTGCACAAGGCTCGCAAAAGGCTCTCCTCCCTCCCCACATCAAAGGCATCAATCACCCTCCCACAGGCCTCCCCAGCGCTGCCCCGCCCCCTGCTTCACAGCCAGGCCATCTGTTCCCTGCCAGACCTCTCACACCTCCGTCACAGCATGCCTGTGTACTTCAAAGGCTTATCACTTCACACGGCCGCAGGCCGTGCAACCAGAGCACTTCAGTTGGTGCGCAGCCCCCCTCCCAGCACTGCCTTGTTACTCTCGGCAGCCGTGAGTCCCTAAACACTTTTTATATTTAATTAGCAGCAGCAGCATTTCTCCTGCGCCAGGCCACATCAAAGGCTCTGTGCCACTTTCACCCACACAGCACCACTTACAGACACGCAACGCCACTCACACCCACGCAAGCCCACTATCACCCACGCAACACCACACTCACCCACGCAGCGCCACTCACCCAAGCAACACCACTCACACACGCAACGCAACTCATCCACGCAACCCCACTCATCCACACAACCCCACTCATCCACGCAACCCCACTCATCCACGCAACCCCACTCATCCACGCAACCCCACTCATCCACGCAACCCCACTCATCCACGCAACCCCACTCATCCACGCAACCCCACTCATCCACGCAACCCCACTCATCCACGCAACGCCACTCATCCACGCAACGTCACTCACACATGCAATGCCACTCACCCACGCAACACCACTCACACATGCAACGCCACTCACCCACGTAACGCCACTCACTCACTCACGCAAAGCCACTCACACCCACGCAGTGCCACTTTCACCCACACAGCACCACTTTCAGACACGCAATGCCACACTCACCCAAGCAACGCCACTCACCCAAGCAACACCACTCACACACGCAACACAACTCACCCACGCAACCCCACTCACCCACGCAACGCCACTCACCCACGCAACGCCACTCACACATGCAACACCACTCATCCACGCAACACCACTCACACATGCAACGCCACTCACACATGCAACGCAACTCACCCACGCAACCCCACTCATCCACGCAACGCCACTCACACATGCAACGCCACTCATCCACGCAACGCCACTCACACATGCAACGCCACTCACACATGCAACGCCACTCACACATGCAACGCCACTCACACACGCAACGCCACTCACTCACGCAAAGCCACTCACACCCACGCAGTGCCACTTTCACCCACACAGCACCACTTTCAGACACGCAACGCCACTCACACCCACGCAAGCCCACTATCACCCACGCAATGCCACACTCACCCACGCAATGCCACTCACCCACGCAATGCCACACTCACCCACGCAACGCCACTCACCCAAGCAATCCCACTCACACACGCAACCCCACTCACACATGCAACGCCACTCACACATGCAACGCCACTCACACATGCAACGCCACTCACACACGCAACGCCACTCACTCACGCAAAGCCACTCACACCCACGCAGTGCCACTTTCACCCACACAGCACCACTTTCAGACACGCTACGCCACTCACACCCACGCAAGCCCACTATCACCCACGCAATGCCACACTCACCCACGCAATGCCACACTCACCCACGCAATGCCACACTCACCCACGCAATGCCACACTCACCCACGCAACGCCACTCACCCAAGCAACACCACTCACACACGCAACCCCACTCACACGCAACGCCACTCACCCACGCAACGCCACTCACCCACGCAACGCCACTCACCCACGCAACACCACTCACCCACGCAACGCCACTCACCCACGCAACGCCACTCACCCACGCAAATCCACTCACACCCACGCAGTGCCACTTTCAGACACACAACGCCACTCACACCCACGCAAGCCCACTCTCACACACGCAACTCCACACTCACCCATGCAATGCCACTCACACACGCAACGCAACTCACCCATGCAATGCCACTCACCCACGCAACACCTCTCACCCACGCAACGCCACTCACCCACGCAACAACACTCACACATGCAACGCCACTCACCCACGCAACGCCACTCACCCAAAGCAACACCACTCACACACGCAACGCAACTCACTCACGCAACGCCACTCACACACGCAACGCCACTCACCCACGCAACGCCACTCACCCACGCAACCCCACTCATCCACGCAACGCCACTCACACATGCAACGCCACTCACACATGCAACGCCACTCACACATGCAACGCCACTCACACATGCAACGCCACTCACACATGCAACGCCACTCGCACATGCAACGCCACTCACACATGCAACGCCACTCACACATGCAACGCCACTCACACATGCAACGCCACTCGCACATGCAACGCCACTCGCACATGCAACGCCACTCGCACATGCAACGCCACTCGCACATGCAACGCCACTCGCACATGCAACGCCACTCGCACATGCAGCGCCACTCGCACATGCAACGCCACTCGCACATGCAACGCCACTCGCACATGCAACGCCACTCACACACGCAACGCCACTCACCCACGCAACGCCACTCACCCACGCAACGCCACTCACCCACGCAACGCCACTCACCCACGCAACGCCACTCACCCACGCAAATCCACTCCCCCACGCAGCACCACTTTTACCCACGCAGCACCACTTTTACCCACACAGCACCACTTTTACCCACACAGCACCACTCACACCCACGCAAGCCCACTCTCACACACGCAACGCCACACTCACCCATGCAATGCCACTCACACACGCAACGCAACTCACACACGCAACGCCACTCACCCACGCAACGCCACTCACCCACGCAACGCCACTCACCCACGCAACGCCACTCACCCACGCAACGCCACTCACCCACGCAAATCCACTCATCCACGCAAATCCACTCACCCACGCAACGCCACTTTTACCCACACAGCACCACTTTTACCCACACAGCACCACTTTTACCCACACAGCACCACTTTTACCCACACAGCACCACTCACACCCACGCAAGCCCACTCTCACACACACAACGCCACACTCACCCATGCAATGCCACTCACACATGCAACGCAACTCACACACGCAACGCCACTCACCCACGCAACGCCACTCACCCACGCAACGCCACTCACCCACGCAACGCCACTCACCCACGCAACGCCACTCACCCACGCAACGCCACTCATCCACGCAACGCAACTCACTCAAAGCCACTCACACCCACGCAGTGCCACTTTCACCCACACTGTGCAGTGCACAATGGGTCTCGCAGTAAGAAAGTTGGAGCTATTGGTTTTGTAAATGACAAAGCCCTTTGTTTTTAAAATGAAAACAAAAATAAAAGGCATTGTAATTTGCAATTGTAATAGCTCCAACTTTCCTACTGCGAGACCTATTGGCAACGCCAGGGCTTGTTTATAAATCAACCTCTGCTGTTTGTTTGTGTTTGCACAGTGGCACTACAGTTAGCGTCATGATCAAAGGGCATATTTAGAGCATGCGTAGCCAATGATATCATTGGTGCACAGCTCTTCATAAATCCTACGCTGCACCTAGCAGAACTGCCTAATTTTACATAGTGTTGTACTGGCCTATTTAAAGTACACCTGGGCAACAGTCTGCTGGAAGAACATGGGTGAATGGAGGGAGCACTTTTTGTTCCAATGAAGCTTGCTGGGTAGAGTGAAGGGGACCTGAATTTCATCTAATCAGTTCTAATTTTTCACAGTGACCACTAGTGTGAACATCTTTTTCTGAGCAACAGTAGCCGCTCTGTGTATTTGACTCCTGTGGTAGTTTTTAAAGCTGCCCACTAGCAAGAGCCATTGCCACTGACCATCCACGGCAGCTTCTCACACTGCTTCCTAGTGTCATCTTATCATCCTTCCCACTGGTGCCATCTTCTCACTGAAGATCATTGCAACCTTCTCACTCAGTAGTAGCTTCCCCCTCTCCCTATCATGGCATCTCTTCTCCCGTCACACCTGTTGCTGATTCTGTAACTGTCCAGAAGAGAGAGCTTCTCACACTGCCCATCAGTGACAGCTTCTCACACTGAGCAGAGATAGTTTATCACACTGCCCACCAGTGACAGCTTCTCTCACTGTTCACCTGTGCTAGCGTCTGAGGGCTGCCACTTTCATAAGGCACTTTAAGGCGCTAATAAAGGGCACCACCTAGTAGTGGTGCCAAATTGCAATTAAAAAAGTCCAGTTCACAAAAAAACTTTTTGGGGGGGAATGACTAGTGCTCCAAAGGCAAATGTTATTTTGCGTGGCGTGCCAAACATCCTTTCAGCTTTCTTCTCGAGTTGTATCCTGCCACCCCCCCCCCCCCCAAACCAACTTCACACCAGTGCATGCTTCTGCCACTTCCCACCAGCAGGACCTCCTCACTCTGCCCCCAATATGAGCTTCTCATCCGGTTCACCAGTGTCTGCTTCTCATCCTGCCCCCAGTACAGACCTCTCTCACTGCCCCCTGCAAGGACTTGTCAAGGTGTCCTTCAGGCCAATTGCCTCTCACGGTCCACATGCACCCCCTTCTCACTTTCCCTGTAGTACTAGTTGCCTAAACTGCCCACAAGAGCTATTTCCCCATCCTGCAAAAAGTATGAGCTATTCATATTGCCCACCAGGGGCAGCTTAACAAACTAGTTAGCAGTACTATCCCCTCTGCATGCTTCCCCCTCTGACAGCCAATGGCAGCTTCTCAAACTGCCTGCCTATTTAAAGTATCTGTCTAAACACATAATCCAAGTAAATAGCATAAACTAATTATGTTATTCTGTCATTTATTTCAAGCAAAAAGATTTTTGTATCATCTTACAAAAGAAAAAGAAACTAGTCATACACACATTATTATCTGGTGCAAAGAGTGAGACAGAGTGAGATAAACGGTACAGTTTTCATCAATCACAAAACACAACAAATCCATTGAGTACATACATAGACGACATTAACAGTGTGATTTATGAAAACTATACACTGTCTCACTCTTTGCACCAGATAAAAATGTGTGTATGACCTATTTATTTTTCTTTTGTACGATGATACTAAAACCTTTTTGTTTGAAATAAATGACAGAATAACATAATTAGTTTGTGATTTACTTGGAGTATGTGTTTAGACAGATATGTGTAACAATGACTGATATCCTAACGTTGAAAGGGATAATAAATGTAGAAATTATTTAGCTTTGAAAAGTGTGTTGTGGCAGAACCGCTGTTCGTTTCATGTAAGTGTCCCCAGGTTCTGCACTATACTGGGTATCCCTATTGATTCATACTGCCTATTTAAAGTTTCTTGTAAAGCCGCAAGTGGCAGCTTCTCACACGGCCCCATTTTCCCGTGTCAACACCTTAGAGCTCACCTCCTGCAGTTTCTCGCACTTGCCACAAGTGGCAGTAACCCCACTGCACACCTTTACCTCCTCCTCGTGCCACAGCAGTGCCAGCTTCTCACACTGCCCCTCAGTGTGAATTCGACTACATACTTTTCACACCTGGTCAATTATCTCTCACACCGCCTCCCTGAGTTTAGGAGACCTACAGGCTCTGATTTCAATGTCAGACAAGGATATATATATCTTATTAGTTTATTAGCCCTAAGCATGGCAGATCAGGAGCCCGGTAACACGTGGTAGCGGTGTTCTGTTGTATTCGTTCGTTTTGATTCACAAGCGTAGCCACGGATGTCTTGAAAATGAAAGCTGCCTCCCCTCATCTCACACTACAGAACAACAGTTCACTTCACTAACTGAAAAGGGAAATTGGTCAAGATCACACAGAGCTCGTTGGGAAGACCAGACTTTAGTAGCGCGGTCGTTTGTAGTTTGAGGCTGCTTCCACTAACATGCACTGCCTCTTGAATGTGCTGTTGTGTAAATGTAAATGTAAATTTATTACTTGTGTAGCGCACTACTCACCCGCAAGGGTCTCAAGGCTCTTGTACGAATACCGCTGTGGAACCCATCCTGGCTTTCCCTGTGAGGCGTCCACTCCTGGGCACCGCCAAGGTGGAGGGCAGGCATCCTTAGCGTTGTGGGGGCCGTTGTGGAGATTAAGCAAGCTATTGCCCAGAGTTGCAGAGTGGGACTCCATGATTGGAATAGGCACCGAGGCGAGAATTATCAGGTCCGTGGAATTTTGAGCCCAAGACCCGCCGAGGCGGGGAATTGAACCCTGGTCCCAGGCTAGACCTCTGCATCAGGGTCTGCCGCTTTAATCATTGAGCCACACTTCTCCACGTGTCAGCGTAGGTTGGGGTGATTGTGGATGCGGGTGTGTAGTCCGTAACCTGAGGTGTGCTAGATGGAAAGATCAACAGTGCCGGGGGTTAAACACAATCGGAGGCTGATCACCTCCCTAAGGGGGAGGCTTCTTATGGACCCGGGATGTAAGGTCCTGGTCACCTTTGCATTGCGGTCTTCGGGCTGCTTGAGCAGAGTAAGGTCACTCGGGTGTGCTATGACGTGTCTGTGGATTACCTCTGCCCTACCCACCTGTCCGTCACTGAGCATTAGCCCTTTGATTGGTCGCAGTTCCTAAAGCTAAAGGCGCAATTGATGTGAAGGGGGCTTCACCCATTCCCCACTTCGCTTCCATCACATTCTCGCAAATGAAGTCTCACTCGTTAGCATATCACCGGTCTCGAGGCACTTCAGTTGCTGGTCGCATGCCCTCCAACTGAATTCTCCAACATCCCCATGTCAGTCCCTCTGATAGAGTATAATCCGTGAATTCACACTCATCCTGACGTCACTGTCCTCACACACTTCAATAGAGCATCACTCTTCTCTGTTAGGGTGTCATTTCACTCGTCCCAGGTCTCATACACTTGCTTGGAGTGTTAAGTCATCCACTTATCATTGGCCTCCTTCACTCAGCTGAGTTCAGTGTCATTGACCTCATTCACTGCCATGGCGGCCACTCTTCCCTGTTGTCACATACGTAAGTGACTGTCCCTCTTCGACACGTCACATGCTCTTACACTTCAGTAAAGGCTCACTCTTCCCTGCTCCCCTCCTCAAACACTTCGGCAGACTTACTCCTCCCTGATCTCGCACACTTCAGTGGAGTGTCACTCCTCGACACGTCACTAGTAGCCTCACACACTCTTGTAGTGACAACACTGTACACGGACAATGCTCAGATAGAGGCTCACGCTTGCCTGTCCGATTTCACTTAAGTGGGTCCTCACTCATGACCGGTTTCACGTGCCTCGGCATTCAGGGTCGGACTGCGACAAAATAAAACGGTTCCTCATTTGTGAATGATATAGCTAAGCAGGCATTTGCAATGCAATAGTTCTGGCATTTAAGAGAGATGAGCTATTGGCATTGCTTAAACTCTCGCAAATGCGAGACCTATTGCATTGCAAATTCAATTTCTGTAAAAGCAAAGCACCCTATGGCGCGTTTTTTCATGTTAATGGCGGCCGTGCCCCTTTCTTTAGACCCTAAAAGTGCAGTATGGGGCGTTTTTAAACAAAAAAGCATCTATTTGTCAAGTTGACAAACAAGTGCGTTTTCTGTAAAAGTGCCCAATGCCACAGATTCTCTTTATTAGCAGCTGGCTCATCTAAAGAAAGTGTAAAAGTTACTTTTATCACATCCTCTCAGCTGCAGAGCATTAGCTCCAACCATGGAAGAGTGGATTTATAAATCATCTCACAGTGGGAAAGGTGATTATTTTGGATCCCCCCCCCCCTACTAAAGGGGAGGACCCAGATGATAACCTAGAAAAAAAAGCTTGCCGTGCAGAAGGATTTTGTGCTGGTCCCATTGTACTATGACCACCACAGGCTCATTTATGGGCAACGTTTGTTCTGACTAAAGAGGCCCGCAAAGCATTATGGGGCGAGTTTCCGTAGTGCAGTGAACGCAGTAAAGTTTCCCTTTTTCTTTCCTTTCCACTTGCTCCCAGCACCTTTGACTTTTTTGAATGTGTGCACAAAAAAGCATTGGTTTGTCAAGTTGACAAATCAATGTTTTTTTTCTAAAAGCGCCTAATGATGTTGGCCGCGCCCAGTTCTCTGCACAGGCTGTGTATAAAGGAAGGGGCCTGGCTGCCATTTAAAAAAAAAAAGTGTTGTGAGAGAGCTTGTCCTGCCTGCAACAGTAGGGCAGAAATCCATTTAGCAAAATAGTGCTTGGAGGCTGTGATTAAAGAATCCGAGTAACAACACATGTAACAGGGAGTGTCGTCATGTGAGGTTACAAATTGAGAAAGGGTGGTGCTAAGGAGGGACTACTAAGCCTATTGACCAATGAAAAGCCACAGTTGCCAAAGGACAATCACACAAGCCAATGAAAAATATGGGCGGAGGTGGGCGGAGCTTCAAGTCCATACCACAATACAGCATGCCTTGCAGAGCAGCACATGCGCTGCCCAGGCTCGACCTAAAAAGTGGCCCTTGTTTACAAATTGGGTGTGTAGATTTTCCATGGTAGGGGAACCTGAACCAAGCTGGCCTTGCATGACCCTCGCAGACAGGTGTGCACGCTTCTGCATAATTCTTGTACTCACAGGCCGCCCTGATATTCTATGTCTTTGAAGGAAGTGGGGTGGGGGGAAGAATTTAGTTGCAGTTCAGAGTTTAGGTCGCTGCATAAGAGTGGGAGAAACCACACATGGTATTCAGAGAAAGATACACTAGCACAAAATATTATAGAGCCTTCTCCTACCCCATTTTGAAACTAAAAAACAATTTACAAACAAACCATCCCTCCATGGAACGGCTACTAAACTTTCAGGAAAAAGTGCCTTTTCTCTGCAGACTATTGCTAGATGAAAATTTGCACATTCTATCAACAGTATTAAAAATGTCACTATGCTCCATGCCCCTCCATTCTGCAAAACCTTTGACACTGCACTCTACACCACTACACTGTACTCTGCACCACCCTACGTCACTCTACACAATTGCATTATGCTTCACTGCAGTCTACTCAACTCCATTCTACTCCATTCTACTCGGCACCTCTGTACTCTGTCACTCTACTCTGCACCTCTCTACACTATGCCACTGCACTCTACCCTGCACAACTCAACTCTACGCCACTCTATACTGATGGCTCTCTGCGCCACTCCATGCCACTCTACTCGAAATCCCTCTACTCCACTGCACTCTGCACCACTCCACTCTACACCACTGCACTCTACGCTATGCCACTGCAATCTGCACCACTGTATGCCACTGCACTCTACTCTACATCACTGCATGCTACACCACCCTACTCTATACCACTGCACTCTATGCCTCGCTACGCTATTCTGCACCATTACCCTCTGTGCTACTGAACTCTAGGCCACTCTAGTCTACTCTGCATCACTATAATCTACACCACTGCATTCTCCAACACTGTGACATTCCACTCGACAATACTCTGCCACCTATGCTATTGCATGCTACTCCACGCTATTCCATGCCATTCTCTATGCCACAAACCTTTAACTATGCTGAACAGCAGCCATGCTGTTCTGCAGCATGACTAAAACACATTGGCAAAGCCAATAGCACTTGCATAGGAAAGGCCTATCGGCTTTGCCAATGCCTATTTATCTATGCACTGATACACCATTGTTTTTCCATCGTGGTGGACCTCTTTCCCAAAGTCAGGACATTAGTAGCTTTCTTAGCACCATTGTAATGGGGAGATGTACTTTTTAAAGGCAGTTCAGCTTGTTTTATGAGTGGATTGTTTTAAAGCAATTCAATATGCTCAGACAATAAGTTGAATTGCCTTCGAAATAAAGTCCCTTGCAGAAAAAAAATGATGATGCTTGTAAACATAAATAAAAAGAGACTGGCAAATAACCATTGAAGTACATTTTTTGTCATAAAATACACAGAACAGTTCAAATGGAGTGGCTGGGCATCGTTGCCTCTTGGTAACCGAGTTCTATTTGCTGCTTTGTGCTTACAAATCACCTTATGCCTACCTTGCTTTTTATGAGTGCCATCCTTCTCCGGTGACTTGACATCACTGAGAGATGGACCTGAGGTAAAGAGCATGCACAACACTCATTCCAGTGCTCATGCTAAGCTGACCCATGTATGACCATCTACAAATGGACGATGAATGTGGGCCTCATGGAAAAAAGCAGCACAGTTTATTGAATGAGCAGAATGCTGCTGTTTACTGGGGGCCCATGAAATGGTCATGTGGGCCTGAAGCCATACCATGAGTATTGATGACCTAGGCAGCGCTGCAAGAGCAAAGGCCTACCTGGTGGCAAATCTCATTCTTTCTGCAACCCTTGTACCGATGCCAAGACAAATACATAGATGTTAGGACCAGGCAGGAGTGAGTTCTGTTGCACTTTACTTGTGTGATAATGGCAATAATATGCTTCGTGATGATTACTACTGAAATTGACCAGTTATGTATCCAATCTATAATATAAGTAAAATGTGTTCATTTGGGTGTTGGACCTGTCCATGCGTCCGCTGATCTCATTGACCTCCCAGGCACCAGCTCAATGCCTCCACAGCAGACCTCCAGAAATGGGGCTCAAACATTCATTTTACCCTCGGACCTCCACTATAGTGTAGTTAGCAGTCTAGTAGTCGGGGTGGGCGGAGCTAGCTGGGTGATGGGAAGAGGAGGGGAACAGACCGGACGAGGGGCAGTTAGAGTAGGGACAGGGACAGCGTAAGATGTGCAGAATAAAGCTCTTGAATGAATACTTGTGTCTGTCCTCATTCCATTAGGGACACGACACTGGCGACGAGGGTGGGATGAGGCAAGCTCACTGCTCATAGAACCCCCACAAGAGAGCCCTGTCCCAGGCAGCATCTAAGTGAGGAGAACGCTGCCGAGTGAAACGGAGCTGCCGCCTGAGCAGAGAGGCCAGCAGCAGGTGACCCTACCCTCCAGAGACCGAGAGGGAGCCAAGAGGGAGCCGAAGCAACGAGCGCTGAACCGCTCGAAGAAAGAGACGCTGTTCGCGCCAAAACGCGACTCACGCGGGAAGCGTGCAAATCCGGTGAGCGCTACATGAACAGAAGTCGGGAGCCCACTCCAACTCTGCCGAGCCCCAGAGCGAAGGAAAAGTGCCCCAGTGTGGAGGACGCTGCTCCACGAAGGTCTGCTGGCAAGCGCCGCTGAGCGCGTTGAAGTCGGGGCTCAAGTGTCATCCGACGTCGGAAAACCTCACACCTGATGCGTGAGTTTCGGCACGCTGTCGCCGAAGAAGCGCGGGACCCTGCAAAGTAAGGCGGGAGCCCACCCCAACCTCCCCTGACTGTGGCAGAGACTGAAGAGAGCCAAATCTGGAGTGTGCTGCCCCTGGAAGCGACTGCTGGTGAGTCCCAAGTGTCGGAGCTGGGCCGAGTGAGCAGAGAGAAAGTAGTGCATGCAGACAGCTACGGCGGCCATCTTGAAGTCAGGCAGTTTCAAAGACAGACCCATTAGTCAATGTGGGGCGGCCATCTTAAGGTCAGGCATAGTGACTAACACCTGGAAACGACACGCACGAGTTACAGAGAGACCCCTAACAAACTTGAGACGACGCAGGGGAATAATAATAAACAAGCACGAGCAAATTCAAACGAATCTAGAGAAGAAACGACCGCGGTTGACACCACCAAGCACCAGTGGGCAGGTCAGTCAGAGGTAGAAAAAGGCGGGAAGCACGCACCACCAATATGGTGACTCCTGATACATCTCCACGGCGAAACGAAGCCAAGCCCATCGTGGCAGGAGGGTCACACCTGCGGGTCCCGGAACCGTTAACATTGACCACAGGAGGGGGCATGGGCCCCATGTGGCAAGAGTGGCTTGAAGATTTCGAAAATTACATTGAGGGATCTAAAGTGACTGTTGACAAAGAGAAGTTAATTGCACTTCGCAACCTGGCGGGGCGAGAGATAAACAAAATAATTAAGGACCTTCCCCCTGCAGATGCCAATACCTATGACAAAGTGCGTGAAGCGCTGAACAAGAAATGTCTCCATAAGAGAAATGTGGACTACGAACGTCATGCGTTTCACCAAGCGCGCCAAGGAAAGGACGAGGCGATGAGCGCCTTCATCACCCGACTGCGACGGCTATCAAGGCATTGTGAATTCGACACCTTTTCAACAGATGCTGCCATAAAATCGTAAAATCATAGACGGGTGTCATTCAGAAACTCTTAGAAGGCGGCTCCTAAGAAAACCCCACAACATAGACGAGATTGAAGAAATGACGCTTGTATATGATCAGGCCGAGGAACACGCCACCAACATTGAAACAGGGCGCCATGGGAGCCATGAACATGTGCGTCGCGTCCAAGCTAAAGGCAGTAGTCGAAGAAGCTCCAAAGATAAGCAGTGGAGGTCACAACCATCATCTTATCAAAGATACTCGGAGCATAAAAGGCGAGAACCTGGGCGGAGAGAAAGGAGACCAGAAAAGACAAGAAAATGCTACAGATGTGGATATGATTACCCTCACGTGGATGCCTGCCCTGCCATGGGTCAGAGATGTAGGAAGTGTGGGCGGACGAACCACTTCGAAGCCATGTGTGGGGACTATCACAAAGAGAGGCGAAGTGAACCGACCAGGTCGTCTCGCTCAGACACCAGAAAGCACCACATAAGGGCTGTTTAAGGAAAGTCCACTGTATCCTCAGGCTCATCTCACTCAAGCCGAGAATCGCGAAGATCCAGGTGGGAACATAGATCACCATCCCGGGACTCTAGATCCTCATCCAGGGACTCTGTATATACGGTTGAATACGTGAACATGATTGCGGACCCTGACCAACTAAAAAAATATCCACGTTTAGACATAAAGGTAGGGAATCATGACACCAAATTCGTGCTAGATAGTGGGGCTTCGCTGAACTATATCCCAGTAACCGAATATGAGAGGATGAGCCCTAAGCCGCCACTGACGTATGCACCAGTCCGAGTCTTCACTTGGATGTCTAAGAGACCACTTCAATGCTTGGGAAAATTCCCAACGACACTACAGCATGACGCCATCACCATACCGGCAGTCATACACGTCATTAAAGGCCCAGAGGCTGACTGTCTACTCAGCCTACCAACTGCAAAGCGCCTCCGCCTTGTTGAGATCCTCTTCAAAGTCAACGATAATCAAGACATTGTCAACAAGTTTCCCAGGCTGTTTCAAGGGCTAGGGAAGATGAAGGATTGTCAAATACATCTCCACATTAATGAACAGATTAGGCCAGTGGCCCAGCACCCTCGACGTGTACCATTTCATCTCCAGAAAGCCGTCGAAGATGAACTTCATGACCTCCTGTCCGCTGACATCATTGAACGGACGGATGGTCCGACCCCGTGGGTTTCGCCAGTGGTCATAGTGCCCAAGAAAGGCACCACCGGCAAGGTGAGACTGTGTGTTGACATGCGAGTGCCCAACACCGCAATCGAGAGAGAACGTCATCCTGGGCCACATCTGAGCGACATGATCTCTGCTTTGAATGGGGCGAGGGTGTTCTCGAAACTGGACCTAAACAAAGGCTACCATCAGCTGGAGTTGGACGTCAAGTACCGTTTTATTACAATGTTTGCAACTCACCTAGGACTCTTCAGATACAAAAGGCT
Source organism: Lissotriton vulgaris (assembly GCF_964263255.1). Lineage (NCBI taxonomy): Eukaryota > Metazoa > Chordata > Amphibia > Caudata > Salamandridae > Lissotriton > Lissotriton vulgaris. The sequence continues at coordinate 757,597,245 of NC_141695.1, read as the reverse complement.
GAGCTTTGGGGTGTCATCGGCCGCAGAAATTTTTCAGGAGGCGATTCAGCAAATTATTCAACATATCCCCAACACGCTAAATTACAGTGACGACATTCTTGTATATGGCTCTGACGTCCGTGAACATGATATAGCACTTGATCGCGTCTGCCACGCCCTGCTAGACGCAAACCTGACATTAAACAAAGACAAGTGTGAGTTCCATCAGTCCACTTTAAAATTCTTTGGCCACATCTTCTCAAGTGCAGGAATGAAGCCTGATCCAGACAAGATAGCGACCCTAAACAACACCAAGAGTCCTCAGGATGTCAGTGAACTAAGATCGTTCCTAGGGATGGTCAGCTACTGTGCCCGCTACATTCGGGATTATGCGACCATCAGTCATCCTCTTCGCATCCTCACTAAACAGGGTCAGCCGTTCGACTGGACGCCCCAGTATGAACAGGCGTTCAGAGAGATCAAGCATGCAGTGGAGTCCGCTAATAATCTCTCGTACTTCAATCCGAGACGGAAGACGGAAATCACCGTTGATGCTAGCCCCGTGGGGCTATTTTAGCACAATATGATGATGACTCTGACCAGCGGCGCATCGTTGCCTATGCCAGTCGCAGTTTGTCCGATCCTGAAAGGGCATACTCGCAACCCGAGAAGGAAAGTCTTACTGTGGTGTGGGCATGTGAACATTTTCATGTTTTCATTTACGGCAAACACTTTACTTTGATCACCGACCACCAGGCGCTAGTCACCATCTACGGTAACCCCAGATCCAAAATGCCTCCAAGGATCGAAAGGTGGGGCCTGAGACTTCAGGAGTATACTTTTACCATTGTCCACAAACCCGGGAAGGCTGAAAACCCGGCTGACTATATGTCTCGTCATCCTCATGCATCATCGGATTCCGGCCCCTCCATTGCCGAGGAGTACATCCACTTCGTGGCTGACAGAGCATTGCCACCCGCTATTCCGATGGAAGCTATCCGGGAAGCCACAGCGCAAGATGCTATCCTGCAGAAAGTACTTCGCAGGATCCAATCCAATCGGTGGAGACATGATCCTCAAGAAGAAGATAATGACCTAGCGATCAAACAAGAGATGCAGGCATTTCGACACGTCTGTGACAAACTATCTGCCACCACAGATGGAATAATACTACGAGATCAACGGATCGTGGTCCCCAAACAATTGCGGCAAGGCGTCATCGATCTTGCACACGAAGGACATCGAGGGGTAGTATCAACAAAGCGAGCTCTCGGGGAACGTGTATGGTTTCCTCTCCTCGATCAAATGGTAGAGTCCACCCTGAAAGACTGTCATCTGTGTCAGCTGACCAACAAAGGAGACCCGCCGGCCCCACTGCAAATGACTGACCTACCTAAGGGAGTTTGGCAAGAGCTCGCCATGGACTTCTATGGGCCACTATCCTCTGGCATGTATGTGGTTGCCATAATTGACGAATACTCCAGATATCCCATCGCGCAATTTGTGCCTTCCACCAGCGCCGCTAGCACTCTCAAAGTGCTTGATGAAGTATTTGCGCAATGGGGTGTCCCCAGAGAAGTGAAAACGGACAATGGACCTCCATTCAATGGGCAGGAGTTCAGCGCGTTTGCGAAACACATGGATTTCAATCACAGGAGGATTACGCCTCTCTGACCTCAGGCGAATGGCACCATCGAAAGATTTATGGCCACGATCAAAAAGACATTTCAGCAGGCCACGGCTGAGAAAAGGGACCTGTAGGTAGCCCTCAACGAGGTCCTCAGAGCATATAGGACAACTCCTCACTCGACCACCGGAAAGTGCCCGGCAACGCTCATGCTAGGACGTCCGATGAGAAATCGCATCCCAACCTGGGAGGGGGCCTTGCGAGCCGTGTCGCCAATTCGCAGTCATCAAGAGATAGCAGTGACTGACAAACATAATAAAGACAAGATGAAATCATATGCGGATGTCAAGAGGAGAGCGAGGTCTTCATCCCTACATGAAGGAGATTATGTCCTTGTCAAACAGGATCAGCAACGGAAAACGGACTGTCGATTCCGAAATGAACCCTTGCTGGTTACCCAACAGAAGGGCACCATGCTGACTGCGGAATCTGATCACCGTCGAATTACTAGAAACATTTCACACTTCAAGAAGTGTCCTCGAGACATGAATGGACCCTTGAGAGACACGACTGACATACTCACATCCGAGGAGTCTGACCATGGCGTCCAGGAGAGCGGAAGTCAGTCAAGCGAACTGTTGGCTGACGATCAGATCGCAGCCAGGTCCTTGCGGCCCCGCCGAGACATCAAGCCACCAAAGAGACTCATTGTAGAGATGGATTAAAATACTGTTTCTTTTGTTGTTAAGAAAGGGGGAGATATAGTGTAGTTAGCAGTCTAGTAGTCGGGGTGGGTGGAGCTAGCTGGGTGAGGGGAAGAGGAGGGGAACAGACCAGACGAGGGGCAGTTAGAGTAGGGACAGGGACAGCGTAAGATGTGCAGAATAAAGCTCTTGAATGAATACTTGTGTCTGTCCTCATTCCATTAGGGACACGACACTCCACCACCTCTCAACGCCGTTACGCTGGGGGTGCTTTTTGGAGGCAGTGGATGTTTGTGGGGTAGAGGATCACAATTCCGGAGCAAACTCTAACAGCCCCCTCCCTGAGTATAGTTCCATGGCCCTGAGCAGGCGGCACGTACCCTCCTTATGCGAGGGAGCGAGGAAATAATGAATGTGGGTTCAAGCGCGCCAGACAGAACTACTGGTCAGACGAGATGGGGATAGCACATCTAAGAGAAGGTGGGTCCCTCGCGGGGATTTTGCAATGATTCTTACCAAGCAGAAGGTGTGCCGCTTATATAACTGGCACTGTGCCCATCCACCCCCTTTCCTTCTCTCCTACTTGGAGGGAAACACACAGATGTTTCTGTATCTCACCTGGAGAGAGTTTTCAAAATATGTTCTTCAACAGCATGAAAGAAACTTTTTTATAAAGAATTGTTGTTGTATGTCTGGCTTGGAATAGGAGCAACTCTACAAAGATCTATTTTAACCCAATTAAGTAGCACACAATTATATGACCTGTGTGAACAACCTGCTGATTGGCAGTGGAATGCTGACCATCTATCACAAAATAAGAATATAAGAGTGAGCTCCACTGCAGCAACACGGAGAGATATACTTGACTGATGCTTCCTGCACCAGTACTACACCGGTTACATACCGGGAACATTCATTACTCCGAGTCCAAGTCTTCCCTGATACAGTCCTAGGGTTCCCACTCTCCCAACCCTAAGGAGATCGATTATAGTGCTTTTATAATTGCTTATGGCTGTTAATAACATGATGTATGGAGTGACTTCTTCCCCTTTGTAGTGGCCCAAGGGAAATGGCGGCCATATTGGGGAAGTATTTTGAAACTGGCTAGGGAACAATGTCTGCAAAATGGAGGAAGATGGACGAGGAGGTAATGTGTGTTGACATAAACTGGGGCAAGGCTTGAAAGTTGTCCTGTCTTTACTAATCTTTACCACGTGCTACCTGCCAAGGAGAGCACAGACCCACATATGAGACAGTGGAGAGCTGTAAGTGTGATGACAGTGTCCAAGAGCATGGCCCTATAGGCAGAGAATTATGCTTCCCGCTACTTCTGGGTATCCTTTATGTTAGAGTGGCAACCAATCCCCTGCTATTCTGACAACCCTTATCCTCAGTCGTGCATGAGCTGAGAACAGGCTCCCACCATCCTTTACCAGGGTACAAAAAGAGTGTGTCTGACTCACAATAAGGTTCCCTCTCATGTATCTGGGCTGTGAAGAGCTCTTGTACCCCTCAGGCTCTGCATCTCTGGGGTGAGGTTACAAGTTTCATGTTTTTGGATATAATCTGTCCAGACTTCCTCTTTGAAACGGAACACGAACTCTAAAGTTATTTTCTGTTGTGCCTCTTGAATGGCGGCACTTCATGTTCATGTTATTTATTAAAGTATTATTATTTCAAGTATGCAAATATGACCAAACAGTGATACTTATTTTATGTGTAAAGATAGTGTTGTACAGCAACTCAACCTTCAGCCCCCGCATGTCAACGAAGGTGGGATGATCCACTCGCCCTTAAAATACATCCATTAAGTGCACAGTGTTGTGTGTAATAAAGTGGAGTTGGTGGCAGTCTTCTGTCTGTCCCCTTTGCAACGCAGATGCAGAGCTAGGAGTCAGAAGCGTCATTAAGCTTGCGCCTTCTATGCTCTGGAGCAGACCGTGGTGCTCTGAGGTGCTGGGTGGCCAGCTACAGCATAGTCTGCCAGATTGGTACTTATTTTACACACGTGGATGCACAAAGTGGCCATCTTGGCACTGGAAGGTTGAACGTGCCATAGAAGCTCCTCCTGAGAACTGAGCAGTAGCCCTGGACTTGTGCTGCTGAAAACAACTTGAGATGTGGGTGGCCAACTGGATCTCTCGCATTCAAAGGTCTAATGTGGTTATAATTTGTGCAGTGTGGCCATCTTCGAGCACTATTCAGTCACAAAAATAGGTGATCACAGATCTAATGCTTTACAGGTCCATACAAGCATGGTCACCATTGCATAGTAAAGCATAGTACACGCATTGTCACCATTGCATACTCAAGCATAATAAAAGCTTTTTCACCCTTTCATACTAAAGCATAATACACGCATTGTCATTATTGCATACTAAAGCATAATACAAGCATTGTCACTATTGCATGCTAAAGCATAATACAAGCATTGTTGAATTGTTACCATTGCAGAGCCCAGCATCATATAATAATTCTGACCACTTTGAGGCACTATATCGAACAAGGCAGCATTCTTACGATAGACAGCATTGTATCATACAAGTTTTCTGACCACTACAGAGCACATCATGATCCAAACATTCTCCCATTAGAGCACAACATCATATAAGCCTTCTGCCAGTAGACAGCACTGCATCATGCAGGTAGTCTCACCACTGCAGGGCTCACAGAAATGGGGTTGTAAGATTTAATAGTCCACTCAAAGAATTACTCACATCTGCGTGAAGGAAAACATCACTTCCATTCTAAAGAGTGCTGATTGCTCCCATTAGAGAGCTAGTCCTTGCAATAGTGAAAAAACGAAATTGGCAGTATTTCATTATCAGGGCATGTAAAACACACCAGTACATGTCCTACCTTCCACATACACTGCACCCTGTACACGGAGCTACCTAGGGCCTACCTTTGGAGTGCCTTACATGTAGTAAAAGGGAAGGTTTGGGTGACATGGCAGTTTAAAACTGCACTCACAAACACTGCAGTGGCATGCCTGAGACATGTTCACAGAGCTACTCGTGGGTGGCACAACCAGTGCTGCAGGCCCACTAGTAAAGTAGCATTTGATTTACAAACCTGGACACACACCCTTTACTAGGGACTTATCAGTAAATCAAAAAAGCCTATCATAGATAACCAATCATACTCACAATTTACACAGGCAGCACTTACACTTCAGCACTGATCAGCAGTGGTAAAGTGCTCAGAGTCCAAAAATCAGCTAAAACGAAATGCAGCACACAGGCAAAAAATCAGGAGGTCAGATCAGCCCCTTGTAACGGCAGCGTGAAACAAGAGTGGTGCTTCCAACTAGCACCCATTCGTGGCCTGTCGAGCTGTTTGCCAGGGCTGGTTTCGGTTCCCAGTCCAGCCTTGTACAGCTCCTCCTCAGAGTTCCGGCTGATACAGACCTCTTGCGCTCAAACTGTACTCACAGACCCACCTCACACTGCAGTCACTGATGGACCAGCAACCATAAAGTGTAGTCTGAGTTCCAGCTCGGTCTAAGAATAAACTATACAGCAGCCTGCCTCTTTTGAAGAGTTTGCCACCTTTAACAATGCCTAGAGATGAAGCCAGAGGGAGCGTGAGACTGTCTGGATAGGAAGAGTCGCTTGCCCAGCCCACCTCTGACTGCAGTTTGAAATGCTCGTCCAGGGCGAAGAAGGCCCAGGGCCAGGCTTGGCCTTCATTCGTTGTGACAGCCCCTCTGGGTGCAGCGCTCCGTGTTTTCACAGATGAATGTGCAGCAAGGATGGCACAGGGCACAGAACCCTGGGCGCCACGCTGCCTGCATAGATGCTTTATCACGACAGTGGGTGGTCAAACCGCATAGTTGTAATCAAATGTGGTGCAATGTTATAATAGCAGATTGTGCACTATGTAAATGACAGATAGCAGTGTGGGTTTACACCTATAAAAGCAGCCTCTGAACCATAAAGTGTCCAGCTCATTTAAACAAACCTGTCCTGTCAAATTTCGCTCTAGTGCAATGCCCCAGTGACTGTATGTCATTAAAAACTCTAAAACAAATGGTGTCTTTTTTCAGATGACCCTACGATAATGAACCTACAAAGTGAAGGATTTAAAGAACAAGCATTTGCAATGCAATTGGTCTCGCCTTTGGGACCTTATAAGTATTTAACCATGGAGCACATGAGCCTGGGTGATGCAACATGGAAGCTTTAACACTAATAATAACACCAATGAAAAGTTGCATGCTTTCAACATACTACAGATCAAGCAGGAACAACACTAGATCTACTTATAAAAAGAACTACTGATGACACCAATGTGAGCATACTGGAAAGAAAGGAGTAAATAAGAGCAAACTCTGAAGTATTTGTTACTTAGTGTATTTAAAAAGAAATTGGCCACCCGATATTTTTACACTGCACCTCTAATTGCCATGTGGTCAAGAGCAGGAATGTGCCTCGCTGTCACGATATCTGTCTGGAGAAAGAGAGTGCTTGCAAACACGAGTATCTAGGCTTGTAGTGCAGCATTCTTGAATAATATATGGCATAACCGTCTGCATGCCCCCACCCCATTAGCCCCCTATACCTCTGCTCACCCCAGGGTCCGTCACCCCTCTCCTGCAGGTGATCTTCGACAAATATGCAGAATAATTAACGTGTAAGGTTAACTGTGACAAGAACAGTAACTGTGAAGATCGTAAGTTAACATCAAATACATATTTAAACAGGTCAATTCAAGTAAATGAAAGCCTGCTATATGAGTTCTAACACGTGAACGCACCCCCTTAAACGATTCGTTACCAGCTAATGGGGATTTCAGGGAAAGTGCATTTAGAAGAAAGGGGCGAAAAGCCAGTCCCCTCGATTCCTTCTTTTCTGTTTGAGTCTGTCTGTCTTGTTTTCTTCTGTCAGATTCCTTCTGACAGTGATGACTTTTTGGATACCGAGGCAGTAGCCTCATTACTCCACATTCATGTAGAATTTTTTAGTCGCTGTTTAGGTTGTCTTACTGATGTGTGACTCTTTGTCACAGTTGAGGTTGTATCACATGCTGCCTTTTATACTGGAGTTAGGAAGCGGGTGTCGTGATGTCACAGTCAGCTGTGATAAACGATTTTGGCCGGGCAGGGGTGTGTTTTCTTGTTCTTATTGCAGGCAAGGAGATTGTTACAAGGACATTGTATATACGTTACAGCATAATCGTTGTAGGCGCCTGTGTATTTTCTGTGCACTGTGGTATTAATATATAACAACATAAAAACCAGGGGTGTTGGTGTATGTTACGATACAAATCAAAAGAAAGAGCCAATGCTATGTTATGACATGCAGTTTTCTGTAATGCCCTGTAAACAATTTTCACGGCTTCTTGGCGCAGTGATGTGCCTCGGAGAGCCTGGCAACAGCGCATCGTCACTGAAGGTGTTTCTATGAGGGGGCCCAGCCTTGCGGACCGTGTGTGCGTTATCGGTGCGCTGGGGGGCGAAAAGGCTGGGAGTGTTGTATCCCTGTAAGTCTAGATATGACGTGCCATGTGTAAAATGTGTGATCGCAGAGTGCTGCTGAGAGAGCACTGGAGCCCCTCCAAAGCACAGTGTGTTCCTATTCACAGAGCCTTTGTTTTCCCAGTGAGGGGGGCGCTTTTGCACTCCCTATCCATTTCCCAGGCTTGTGGCCTGTTTTTATATATATATATATATATATATATATATATATATATATATATATATATATATATATATATATATATATATATATATATATATATATATATATATTTATGGTTAACTTATACTTGTATACTGGACATGCTGCAACTCTTGTTAGATTAGAGCAGAGGTCTTCAAACTTTTTGGCTCACAGCCCCCCTAAGCAAAATGTTTTGAGGTCGGGCCCCCCTCCAACATTTATTGCAAGTATTGGGGGAGCAGGAGGGGCATGGCTGTGCGCAGGAGGCAGGGCTTATAAGATGATTTCAAGAGAACTTTTTCTATAGCTTATAAACCGGACTAGCTATGAGATTTATAAAACAGCAAATGCATCAAACAAAAACATATATTATCCCAAACATACTTATTCCCATAATTGGGGTGTTAAACTGGAACTAATGAGGTGAAATATTTCCCTTGACAGTAGTGCCATGAGTTACAATTACAAAATAATGAAGTAATGCTAACTGCATAATGTGCTGCATTGTTCCGCATAATTTCCCTGTTCCTGCTGCATAATTTAGTCAAACCTGCGGCATGATGTGGTCCTCTCCTTGTGGCACTCACACTGGACACTGCCCTGGCCAGCCAGCCTAACACCTCTTCGTGAAAGTTGAACTGCCTACTGATATATCCTTCTCATGGTTGCCTATTGTATTGCGCGATGTCTAGGAACCTAGACTGTTTCACTAGATAATTGTACGCGCTAGCGAGCGATCGACATCTCTCCTGCAAGAGCCCGACCCGCGCACAGGCCCAGCAGCGACACATGCTGCCACCCCCGCAGATATCCGTTGTATTTCTCCCCTAGTGGGACACTAGTTTGGATATGCCACCCCCGGTGATATATCCTCAGTATTGGGACTGTTACCCACCCAAGGTTCTATTTGTTGTTAATCCCCTTAGTTCCTCCCCCACGACTTTGGAAGCTTGGCGCGCAGGAGCACACGCGACACATTCACATTGGCGGCCCCCGGGGGCAATAGGGGGGTCCCTCTCCCCACCACGACACCCTAAGAATGGCAGTCCCACGCTCAGACATTAATATTCTTACACTGAACGTACAAGGCCTACACACGCCCAGCAAACGCTACTCTGTCTACTCCTACGTTAAGCGTATGTCAGCTAGTATTGCATTACTGCAGGAGACACACATTAACGCTACCGAACTTACTCCTTTGCAGGTCAAATGGCGAGGGATCTTCTGTGCCACACAATACTCAGCGTTCGCGCGCGGCACGTTAATCTGGGTCAGACCAGGCACTCCCTTCCGGGCGCTCCGGCGGGTGGTAGACAGAGAGGGCAGGTATGCGCTTCTGGAGGGAATACTTGATGGACAGGGAATACTCCTTGGCAGCATTTACGCCCCTAATACAGATCAAGATAAATTTTGGGACCACCTCACGGGCGTTTTGGCCCAGTTCACTACAGTTCCATGGGTGCTAGGAGGTGACTTTAATTGCACACTGAACCCCACCCTAGACCGCTCACACCCTCCTCCCACACACTCCCCGGCCCCCCGGCAGGCAGAGCTCTTCAGGGCATGGACCATACATTGGGCGCTCACTGACGCATGGCGACATCTACACCCACTGGACCGTGTTTACTCCTTCCACTCGATCCCACACAACCTCCGGGTCCGCCTGGACCGATTTCTCTGCTCTGCACCTATCCTCCCTAAGATAACATCCACAGATTACCTTGGTCGGATCCTCTCAGACCATGACGCCCACATCATTCGTCTGTCCTGGCGCCCCCCACACCCCCCAGTCCCCACCTGGCGCCTCCCTAGGGATTGCCTATCAGATCCAGTATTCAGGGACGCCCACGAAACCAGCATCCAAGACTACTTCACACACAACACGTACACGGCATCGTCGGTACTGGTGGAGTGGGACGCGTTTAAGGTGGTGGCAAGGGGAGAATGCATCAAGCAGGTAGTGGGGGTTCGCCGCACATTGGAACGGACACTCCTATCCTCTGAACAGAATCTGGCCGCACTCACTAAACGGCCTGACGACTCGGAGGAACACGCCGTGCTTACAGCAGAGGCTAAGACGGAGTATCAGACAGCCTGCGCTGACCTCCGCAAATACAACTTCAGGGCTTACGCCTCTAGGGTGCATAAGGACAGAGACAAAACAGGGGCGCTACTGGCCTGGATGGCGAGGCAGGACACCGAAATTAAGCCAATCACGGACATTATCAATCCGGAAGGTGTGCTGGTGCGTTCGCAGGCCGAGATCCTCCTGGCATTCCAGTGCCACTATGCGTGAGTGTACGGGACCCCGGCCCAGTACTCCCCATTATCTGTGGACCATTTTTTAGACCCGCTGACGTTACCCACGGTATCGGATGAGGACAAGCGCTCACTGGACGCCAAGATAGTACCCTCAGACATCACCCAGGCGATACGTGCCATGTCTCGGAACAAAGCGCCGGGACTGGACGGCTTCCCACTAGAATACTACTCGGCATTCTCCCCCCTAGTGGTCCCCCGTCTGTCACGGATGTTCGGGGCGTCTCTGCATCTAGGGAGGTTACCCCAGTCACTGCGGGAGTCCGTGATTGTCACCTTCCCCAAACCCCACAGAGATCCACTCCACTTGGGATCGTATTATCCCATCACGCTCCTGTCGGCTGACTGTAAGATCCTGGGGAAAATCCTGGCTGATCGTTATGCACAGGTCATACGCCCACTGGTCCACCCCGACCAATGTGGCTTCGTTCCAGGGAGGAACACCTCCCAGAACATCCGCCGGGTCTTCCATGTTCAGGATCAAGTACGTGACAGATTTCCTCGCGCCGCCTGCCTCATTATGGACCTGGAGAAAGCGTTTGACACCCTCACCTGGCCCTATCTATTCTCAGTACTACGGCGCCTCAACATCGGCCCGACGCTCACGGCGTACACACGCCTTCTATACACCGATCTGACCACTCGTGTCCGTATTGGGAAACGCATATCACCGGCGTTTGGAGTTCGGCGAGGCACAAGACAAGGGTGCCCCCTGTCGCCTCTATTATTCGCGCTGGCAGTCGAGCCGCTGGCGGTTCGGCTACGCCTGGAGGGTGTGGACTGGGGCATTCCACTTGCGGACGGCACACACTGTGTATCCATGTACGCGGACGATCTTCTCATATACGTCCGAGACATCGAAACGGACCTGACCCCCATAGGGGCAACGCTGGCGGAATTTGCAGACGCCTCGGGACTACAGGTGAACTGGGACAAGTCCACAGTCTACCCCTTTCACCCGAGCCTACCCCCCCGGGAAGTCGAGCTCGGACCGCACAAACTCTCATGGTCCGCAGAGGCTCCCCGGTACCTTGGTGTCCGCCTGTACCATTCTCCGGCAGACATCTTTGAGGGTAACCACCGCAAAGCACTCGCCAATCTGCGCCCGACTGTTGCCTTCTGGAATAAACTCCTGTTGGCCCCAATAGGACGGATAGCCCTGGCCAAAATGGTGATGCTTCCCCGACTCCTTTACCACTTCACAAATTTACCGGTGGTCCCACCCAGGTCCTTCTTCCGCGACGTCGACTCTCTCCTGGGAACCCTCATCTGGGGCGAGGGCCGACACAGGATTGCCCTGAAAACCCTCCAACTTCCCACGACGCAGGGAGGGCTCGGAGCTCCATCCTTCGAGTCATATTTCCTTGCGGCACAACTCCAATGGCTATTGCAAACCAATGGCTGTCATACTGGACGGCGGACCGCTACCCTCAGGAGACTGTTACCTCGACCGGCAGAATCGCAACCCCGGAACTCACCCGTCTTCTCCTTCCGGGCACTAAGACGCGGCGCACATACCCCCTTCAGGTGGCGATAGCGCGCCGGTGCATGATGTGGATCCACCGGATATCCCCCAGTAGACCTCCGTACTCCCCGTTATTACCGTTGATAGGCAGTCCCAGGCAGGACTCCTACTTCACAGCTCCACTGCTCACCGAATGGTCACGGTGCGGCATCACGGATTTGGAATCGCTCTTTGAGGAAGGCCAACTAAAATCTCTCGACCGACTAGTCGCTGAATACGGGCTTCCCCCGGGCCAATTCCTCAGATATAGGCAGCTGCTCGACGGGTACCGGCCCCATTTTAATCTCCGAACTGGCAAGCCAGACATGCATCCAGTAATACATACCATCCTACGTATGGGGGTGGGGCGCCACTTAGTCACCTGGCTATATAAATCCATTCGGGAACTCTCACACGCTCCCCTGTCGACCTTACGTGACACATGGGAGGAGGACATAGGTCGCGCACTACACGACTCGGAATGGACTAAAGCACTTGAGGCCCCAAAACGCGTCTCTAGGAACGCCCGCTTCAAAAACATCCAATACTATATCCTACACAGGGCATACCTCACCCCAGCGCAATTGCAGAAGTTCTATCCCTCCACACCATTCCTATGCCCCAGATGCTGCTCCCCTGCTGCAGATTTTCGCCACATGTTTTGGGATTGTCCCAACCTTCATCCCTTCTGGCGGGCGGTACACGACACATTGTCGGAACTCACAGGCCTCACTACACTAGCTACCTGGGAATCCAGTGCACTAGGCATCTTTCATGTCCCTAAGCGAGACCCGGTGCATAGACGCTTCGTGTCCTTAGCACTCCTGTTGGCAAACAGATGCATAGCCATGCGCTGGCGATCCTCGGAGGGACCCCCATAGCAGCATGGACGGGGGCGGTTGGTAAGTGGGCGGCAGCGGAAGAGGATGCTCTTAGAGAGGAAGAAGCCAGGGGCGCGCGTAAACTCCCCATATCCATGGAATGGGCCATGCTCCTCCACAGCTTCCGGCAGTCCACACGTGCAGGAGATCCACCAACTCCTCCCCCCCCCCCCCGCCCGAGAGGACCAGTAGTCTCTACCTGGTGCCCCCCATCCCAGGGCCGACTCTAGGTACCCCCTGCATCCTGACCAAATTCTCATATGTCATACCACCCATCTCGTTACTCACATACACCGGGTGTATCCATCCCCTATTCATCCCCTTCCCCCCCCCCCCCCCCCCCCCCCTCGGAGTGCAAATTGAAGAGCCCCGTGCCGCCCCCGTTGTTTGTCGCCAATATTGCCCTGCTTAGACCCTGCTAGCGCCCACATGCTTCCCTCCCACAGTTTTGTCCCCCCCCGTTCTCTGGTAACACCGTTATATGGACGGTACAGACCCCGATCCTCCGCTTTTGAGGCGGGAACTCATATACTTGTCATTATTCATCGTCCCCTTTGCGATGCAGGTTCACTGTCTCCCTGCCTGCAGACATAATTGCACGATCTGTACGGACTAATTGAGGAAATGTATATTTGTACCAGTTATATAAAAAATGAAAACGTTGCGTGCCTAGCTGTTCGTGGCCGAATGTTGAGGCCACATCAGCAGATTACGTACACTGTACTCATATATTTTGATGCAACAATAAAACAAATTTCAACAAAAAAAAAAAAAAAATGATGTGGTCCTCTCCTGATAAGTTATTGCAGCAGCTCTGCTCAAAAATTCATGGTTGCAAAGATTTGAATTTCACACATTACTAAACCAATTCTCTCCCCCCCCCCCCTCCTCCCACCCCCTTTGCTACCTTACTCTCAGCAGGAAACAAGCAGAAGTTACCCTGGTGTGCACCCAATGTCAGTTGCAATGAAATACACTGGAGAGTGTGGTAAAACCAAGTACAATGCACACTTGCTGAGACTGCATTGAGATGTGGCGCACTGTGAAAGGCCTAGTGTCATTGACAGTTGTAGAAGAGCACCCATAAAAGGCTGCATTTAATTTTACAGAACACTGATTATAATATTGCTCTGTTTTGGTCATAAACGTAAAAAAAAGAGCGAAACAATTCCATTAATATAGCTACATACATAATTGCTTTTTCAGAGGTGTATAAAGAAAGCACTGAAGCAATGCAGAATTGCACACAAACTGTCCATATATACAGCAGAGTGGACATTTCACAGCTACATAGGTGCCTGCATGCATTTAGAGCACAAGGTGTGGTGTTTCATAGATGAAGGGCATCAACAGAATTTTCAAGAGTCTGTTGATGCCCCAAGATCTTGAGTAGACGGACTAGTTTCATGCTTTGGTGTCTGCCTGAATAGAGTTTAAAAAGATTGTGCTTTCACGTACGAGCAGCTTGCAGCTCTAACACTCAATGGGAAAGCTTCTCCTGCATGTTATTTCACACCACCTGAAGGAATACTCATGGCTGCAGCTTACAGTGATTTTTTTTTATAGATTCGGGGCAGAGAGATGTAATAATCTATTCAAGGCAGCACAGCTCCTAATATATAGTTAAAGCAGAGGGGCTCCTAACCGTTGAATATTTCTCCTGTTTTTAAACAGGCCTTTTTTCACGTCACCCTAAGACTGAATCTAGAAGACCTCATGTCACCAAATCTTCAAAAAATAAAATAAGTTGAAGTAGAGAGAGTGGGCCTTGGGCCGTCACTCTTAAGCCGTTATCTTTCATTTGGAGGCTAGATCGGGCTTTTTTATTTTTTTTAGCAAATTCTTTGACCCTGCCAGCACACTCCCTGACCCCCACGCCCACGCCACTGACCACAGTTCACACTTCTCGTCTCCGAGTAAATGAAGACAGCCTGGAATGCAGCAAATTAACATCGCTGCACTTCCAGGCCATCTTCATTTACATGTACTTTCAGAGGCATTCGCGCCCCCCTGGGAACCCATCGGCGCCCCCCCAGGGGGGCACGCCCCACAGTTTGAAGACCTCTGGATTAGAGTTATGCATGCAGTGGTATTTGAGTGCACTCCAGTGCAACAAGTGGGACCAAGCTACGACACCTCAGTAGGTTAAGCACTAACAGCAGTAACAAACAGATCACAGCTTCATATCCTGACTGTCTGACTCCACCTTTCATCTCGCAGATGTTATGTTATGTTATCTTGGTTTTGTATAGCGCACGGCTACTCAAAGAGTGTCCCGGCGCTTGATGTAGATATAAACGTGATAACTTTGAGTAGGCAAAAAATTAACCCTGGACGTGGAAGCAAAAAACAACAGTGAAAACCAACCCAAAGAAAAGCAACATCAACGCGGCACACACTGCAGCCAAGCGAACACTTTGCAGAACTTGCTCTTAGCATTTCTGTTTTAATAACAGAGAGGAAACAAGCCCGCAAGTGGTGTGCACGCGCGCTTGCGAGCAGCAGGCAATCTGTTTTCAATTATCGCGCCCACGTCTGGGCACAATAATTGAAAACAGAAGTCGCCCGTGCGGGTAAACGCACTGGTTAGGCCGCGGGTGGAGCAAAGGCGGGACATGCACCCGCATTTGCCCAATTGCATGCTGTCTTTTTTAAAAGACAGCACGCTGAGCCCAATTAAAATAATCCACAAAAAACACACACATGCATGAGAGCGTGAAAAGTCCTGGTCAACTGCAAGAGATCATTTTCCTATAGCAGCGCATGCGCTGCTATAGGCTCGACCTAAAAAGTAAAGTAAAAGTATAGCAATAGTTCTGGTTGATACTGGATGGATACTGTGCTTACGTTTTCTTGGTTCATGAATGGGCGACTCCTGCCATATTATCACAATATCCACATGAGAAAAATGTACATAAGAATAATGTAAATGAGATGCTACGTTATGTTATCAAAGATTTACATAGTTATGTCCTGCCATTATGCGCACCTTTACACCTTGGTCTCGATGATTCTACTACAGTCCGGAGTCTGTTTTCTGTTCGACTAGGGTCATCAATAACGTGGGTGCAGTTAATATTTCATGTGAACTTTAGTGTAGATCTGTATAGCTGTTAAGGGTTGTGTGGTGTTGATTTAAAGAGTTTTATGTATGGTCTTCGAGAGTAATATTGTTTTACGATGAATGGAGCGTTGTTGTGTTCTCTTAGTATTATCTAACTACATAGTGTCTTTGACCTCACCAAAACAAAACACATAACTGAGCTGTGTGGGATTTATGTGCATTGTTGTGACTTACTTGTTCTGTTGGAGGTTGTGATTGGTTAATGGTTGGTACTGGTGTGTGCTCTGTGATAACTACTTCATGGAATATCTCAGCTGTGTTGTGTACGTGCTCAGTTTTTGTCTAACGGTAGCCTATTATTTTCTCAAAATCCAGCATGAATTAACTCACTGACCCTAAATTAGATAATCCTGCATCCGTTTTAGTAGATTAAGTCATGGTTCTGAAAAAAGAACAACCAGGACACTCAGCGGAGCGGCCATTCATTATGTTGTGTGGGACTGTAAGAGCTATTAAGACATGTAGTAATAATCCGGAAGGAGTAGTGTAAGGTCCAAGATTGGCTTTACTTTTCTAGCATAGAAGTTGGATGGGACATGGGTCTGATAGTCAAGTTCTATGAGAACCCAGTTTGGAAGAAGTAGGTTATACTGTGGGTTAATGCACGTCCAGCTTAATTAAATTGTTCACCTCTATTTTCTCCCCTATTGCAGGGAAGTGAAAGTGAATACGAAGTGGACCAGAACCGGCAAAAGACCCATTCTTTTGTTAACCACTACATCAGCGACCCAACATACTACAATTCCTGGAGGCGGCAGCAGAAGGGTATCTCACGGGCCCAAGCCTACAGCTATGCAGAGAGTGACTCCGGCGAGCCAGACCACTGCCAGCTCCCCAACAGCAACAGCAGCCAACAAGGGAGCCTGTTTCGGCCCAAGGTCAGCCGGACTCCCACTCCTCAGCTCCCACCCAACCCCCCAAGTCAGCAGAACACGCTCTACCGGCCCCCCAGCAGTCTGGCACCTGGTTCCAGAGCCCCCCTTGCTGGATTTTCTTCATTTGTTTGATGTTAAACTTTGATGTTGAATTATTTTATGGAACACTAAAACAAAACAATTGGTAGAAACATATGAAAAGTGAATATGTTGCGTGGATCGATCAAGGTTGCCTGTGACTCGACAATCGGGTGGAGCTGCCTATCTCCAATAGCCACTTCAAGGATGGCACAGTGCCCCCTTCTCTGCAAGACAATGAAAGGAATCATTCACCCAGTCCAGGCAAGTTTTGTTTCTGTGCAAAGAACATTCCCCTTCAAGGTGGTTCACCTCCAAAAATTCAAGATGGTTGCCACGGATCCTCATCCGGTTACTGGTGCTTCTAGAAGAAGGGTCTGTTGCAGGTGAAAACAATGCAAACCATTTGGACCTGGATTTTTCCTTTCCCCAGTGGTGATGGTAACAGTGGAACAGTGTCAAGTCTGACGTGATGATTTGACAAGTTGGATCAAGGAAGCTGACATTTTTTGAAGGGGTGCAGAGTAGTTGGTCTAACCAGCACAGACCTCATCAAAGCTGGAAGTGCAAATCACCCAGGCATTAAGACGGCTCACCTGGTCTAGTGTGCATGCGAAACATGCACTGTTAAAACCGCATGGCACAGACATGCATTACAAGGGTGCTTGCCTTATGCCCCGGATTGGGCTAAATCAGTGCTCCAACCCACTGACACCCACTGCCTGACGATGGCAGCATCCAGTGTGATGGAGTGTTATTAAAAATATTCTGAAAATAAGTTTACATAAATTATGAAATAACAGTAAAACGGGAACATAAACATACCTGCCTCTGTGATGCTGGTTCTTTTAGTGGATTAGTTTGCTGTGTGCCGGGTTGGCTTGTTTCTGTGTGATTGCATATGCTTACATTTTCGGGAGTAGTCAACCTACGGCTTCTCTTGGTGGATACAGAGCCTCAACAGCTAAATTCTCTGCAAAGTGGAGGCCAAGGAAGGAAAGATATCTCGCCCTTTCTTCTGCAACAAAGTGGGCATGTCAAATTTTAACCTGTTTCTGAAGAAGTTATGCCAATAGCAGTGACTATGGCACTGCAGCTGGGGCTGGCTATCCTGTAGACTGTGTCAGAGCGAAGGCTAACCTGTGAGTGTACGAAGAGAACAGCAGTGTTATCAATCACCTGTAATCCTTGTGTTACCACCCTGATAGAAGTGTGGTAGAATTGTGGAAATACGAAAATGGTGGCATCCGAGATCGATATATGAAAAAACATGAAGAGAGTATCCTATTATTGTATGAACATTGTTGTGGCAAAATGGGAAAACTACCAACATTTTTCTCGTTTTCCAACATAGCAAAACACACAGTGCCTACTTGTTTGTTGCGTTGTGAATTCTGAGAACAGTGGTGCATATTTTTGTGTTATCTTTTTGTTAACGAGGGATCAAGAAGAGAGGGAATCAAAGATGGTCCCCAAGAGAAGCAAGTCTGTGGCTACTTTGGTGCCAAATTGTGTGAGCACCTGGGACACGGATACAATAAACTGGGCCTGTATGCCATTCCTCTAACCCTCATTTGGAGGCTGCATCCCAAAAAAAAAAGCCAGGCCTCCTATCAGAGGCGCAACTAGAGCCAAATTTCGGGAGGGGGGGCCTAAGAAAAAATTTCGGGGGGCTGAACCTTCAATCAGTAGGCAGAGTGGAGCTGCAGAGGCTCTTAGAAGGGGTGAAAACAACTGCAAGGCCTAATTAACATTCAAATGGTCTTTTAAAGACCTGTGAAACGTTCGGGTGTGGCTCTGTGTGTGCCCGGGATCTGTCTCAACCCGGGCTGCCACACACGACGGGGGGGGGGGGGGGGATGAAGCCCGGTGAGTTCAATGGATGTTGCGCGCCTGCCTCCTATGGTTCTTCTCGTAAACCCACCCTGTTTCCTGCTCCATTTGTAGGTTTGCATTTCACTGGGTTGTGGTATTTCAGAATAGACTGGATCCCTTCTAAAGTACAGAAATGTACCTGCTGCCCTGTTGGTAGGCCTACAGGAAAAATTGGGGGATTTTAGAACGGGATGTTACCCTCAAAAGCCAGGTGACAGTGGCAAGCCCACCCGCCCTTTCTGAAAAAATATCCTAGTAGAGAATCACTAGATACCTTAATAGGTCAGTCCGCCTCTGGCAGTCATTCCTGCCTTCCTTTGGCCTCACATGTCAAGAACCTTAACATGCTGCCTTTTGAGTTTTGGTGCAGGGCAGAGGAATAGATCTTAATACTGTGTTTGGTGAGCTGGGGGTGGCAACAAGGGAGAGGAATAAAGAATTCGATTTCCATTTACACAAATTCATATCTATAGCTCTACAATGTTGTTTTCTGTCAGCTCACTTCAGCTAACTTGTTGGCTACCAGTAGAGACAGTGGTATCTTGGAAGCATCATCTTTGATTTATAGTGGTCTGATCTTCTCGCTAGGGAGGGTCATATTATTCACATGATGCTGGTTTTCAAAGCAAATGCCTACTGTCCACTGCGCAAGGAATGGTATAGAGATGGAAACAATTCCAGTGTCCCTCTATTGCATTCGTCTGTGCCCCTCCAGTCCATTCATTACTGACAGTGACCTCTATCCAGCCTGCAGGCTTCACTTGAACTCAAGTTCTTAACTCGATAGCGAAGTGATGCATGCCTAACTTTTCTTATTCGTGTCATTGGGCAGAGGTTGTTTCTCCAGTTTATAGGCTGAAGATTCTTTGTATGTATCTTATGCACATAGTATTGCAGCGTGGCGCAAGACCCTGACATTTTAGTCAGTGAATTTATGAAAAGATCCTCCTATTCGTTATTGAATTTATAAAAAGATTCTCTATTCATTACTTACGCGTTCATCTCTATGCATGTCCTATAAAGTATATGTTCATGGGACAGTTAACTAGTAACTGGATGTTACAGTCCTATAAAGCAACAGAGTCCTCGAGACATGCTAAATCACCCAAACACTGAGAGGGTATTATAGGACAATAATATGCTATTAGCCGACAAACATTTATATATTTCATGCTCAGGTTCCCCAACGATTCTAACCCCCAGATTCATCAAAGTCATGTTTTGCGAGTCCTTAATAGCGAATTTTAAGGATTCGCTATTAAAGACTCGCAAAACGGGATGCATGTAGGAATCGCAATATTATTTTCCATTCCTACTGATTCCTAATTTGTGATTAACTAATTGCTAATCGCAGATAAGGAATGGCTTTCCCATTCATTCCTAAGGGCTTGAAGGCCCATAGGAATGAATGGGGAGTCATTCCTTATTTGCGATTAGCAATTAGCTAATCGCAAATGTGCCGCAATTTCAAGGGTGCCAGGGTGTCCAAAGGACACCCTGTTGCATCCCATAAATGGTAATGTTCACTGGTGTTGTGCACACACATGTCCCAAGGACATGTGTGTGTGTAACATACAACTTAGAAAAATGCACTAAAGTGCATTTTTCTAGGTTTTTGCTATTTACTACGTAGTTTGACTTCGCGGTAAATAGCGGCCCCAGATTGCGAATTCGCAATCTAGGAATGGTGCATGCATTACATTTAAGGAATCGCAAATTGCGATTCCTTAAATGCAATCGCAATTTGAGAACTCGCAATTATTTGCGAGTTCTTAAATTGCGAGTGCATGAACCCTTGATGCATTTTTGCGGGTGCAAACGGCCACATTTTGCGATTTGCACCGTTGGCGCTCGCAAAAATGCTTGATGCATCTACCTGTATATCCCCTAGTTACATGCATTTCATTACTCCCCTGAAACTATTTGAAATTAGGATATTAAACAAAGATAAATTATATTTTTGCTGCATGTATTAGGAAGTTGTTCACAACTTCTTAGCTAAGGTTCTAGGCCGAGCACCGCAGAAAAGGGTCCTATTGCAGACGATTTATAACTCGGGCCTGCTTGACCAATCTGCACCAAAGGTTTAACTAAAATGTATATTGTATTTTCTTCATTTCCCATCAATAATTGACCCTGAATACTGCACTGGATACCACTGTGTGTGTGTCCCTTGACAGAGGAGGAAAACAATTCCAATCTTGGGGCAGGTCACCGAACTGAATAGTGAACTCATGCAGAGTTCCATTTTCAGTTTTTCACAAACAGAAATTCGCCCAAAAAAGAAGCCGTCTATACTTTTTTCTGTGCTCACTGCTACCTTAAAAATTGTCTGATTTTGGCAGGAGACATATGCCATAGAAATGTCAAATTAAAAGAGATACATAATCCATCAAAAGAGAATCAAGACTGGGAAAGGATGTAAAAGTGAGCGCTAGGCAACGAAGACGCGCGGGCCCCAGCCGCATCCTTAAATGTAATTTTGTGGAAAGCGTTTAATCTCCGGAGCACTAACTCGGTGCAGGATTAGGGCCTGCGTCTGTAATGCAATTACCAGGCGGAAGGCAAATGGCGCAGACAAAGCTCCCCAGGTGAGCACCAGCAGCTGCGATGGATAACTCAGTTTACTCGGTGAAAGGACTCCTTTCGTCTCAGAATTAGCAACGGGGAATCAAATCAGTGGTTTTTCAGTTATCAGTTGTGTGATAGACTGGTCTGCAATCAGATGAAAAAGATGGTCGAGATACCAGATCAGGCACAGCCCCTGAAGTTTACCATTTTACAACATGTCCCTGTCACCTCCTCCCTCCACCCCGTCCACATTACTATCTTTGTGCCTCATTGGACTCTGAGAGCTCCCCTACATGCAGGAGGCCAAGTGTTCTCCCAGAAGACCTTGAATCCAGAGAAGGCTGTGCCTCTTCAGTCTGCCCATTTCCAGGCAGACCCTAGCACGTGCTGTCCAGTTTTCCCTTTGCTTAGTTATTGCTACTGCTCATTTGTGTCTGGCGAAGGCTTTTTTCAATACATGTGTTATGAGGCCTGAACATGCACTAATGCAGTTTTCAGGGATGAATAATAGCACTGGAAACTATTTTGTACTGAGTATTGCACTGTGGTCAGCTGGTGGCCACTGAGGAAGAGCACCCTCTGTGAGAACCTAAATTCTTCCAGGCTGTGGCATAGCCCAGCTTGTACCCTTGTGTGCAGAGCTACCCATTGTGTGCGGAGCGAGGGGGTGTTTCTATGGGCATGGAGGAAGGCACCACAATGGGCCTCACCCAGCCCAGATTGGCCAATTTGAGATTAGATCTGTCCAGTCAAAAGCCTCATGGCCAGCAGGTCAGATTACCCTCTTGTCAAAACCTGCATCACCGCCTCTTGGTTTGCCTCTGTTGACCATAAACCAGCCATCATTTCATAAAGCTTTCTTTCTAAATAAGAAGATTAGTGATGATATTTTTTCCTACCAATGGGGTCCCTTTGTAGAGTTTGGAAAACAGGGTACTCTGACACAAACGCATGGATATCACACCTGCGATATAACAAGTGCCTTATAGTCGATGGCACTTGCAATGTGGCGCACGGAATATCGCCACATTTTGAAGGAATACCATCCTCCAAACTCTAAATAAAATTCCCACGTGGCAAACCTCCCTGGCACACTTGGCGTCTGGGCTCTCCCCCTGAAATTCCACAAGCTGGGACGACTACTAAAAATGACCATCTAAGATATGAGAGACCCAGATCAACTTGACTCTGTGTTTGAGTTCTACTTCTTTGGCTTTCAAAATGGCTGCCACTTTAGAATATGTACATTGAGTTGTGCCATCCTTCCTGATACAGGGCACAAAAATAATAACTTGAAAACAGTAGAATTTTCACTGTGACCATTGACATTTCTGCATAACCATCACACTTGCCAGGGCTTTGTTTGCATTTCTAAAACTCTGAGGCAAGCCACAAAGTCGATATGGGAAATTGGCTATTTCGGCACAATTATTTGCAGAATTGCCCGTTCCTTAAAAAAAGTCATGATTGTGCAGAAAGTGCTCGTTGTTGGCTGTGAAAATCGTATGAAACTGGTAGAATGTTTTCTTTTTCTGTATTTTGCAAAATGATATTGCCAACAGCTTTATTTCTGAAAAAATGCAGCAGAATTTCGAAAGAAATGTTGCAGAAAATATAAATCTAGGCGTCTTCATCAGTATTTTAATTACCAAATGTGTATGAATAAGTTACCCGCTGTTGTAAATCCAACAAAGATTGAAAAGTGCTTTATTTTTAAACTATATAATAAAAATATGGAAATAATATTTTAGCGACTGCCATCCGTATGTGAAAGAAAATATATTTGTTGTGTAATGTAGTTTCAAGTTTATTTTTCCTATACAAATGCAAGAAATATGATTATTTGCACTGTACAAAGAGTATCCCATTGTCTTTGTGGAATGTGTGTATATGAGTTTGAAAATGAAGTTAGCGTATCTAAAATATGATAGTCCTCATCACTGTGCAGTGTTTTCTTCTTCAACCTTAACTTTTTAGGCACTGTTACATACATAAAGCGAAAGATCATGAAATTGCATCAAAGACAACAGTCATTATTAAACTGTGATGCAAAGGGTTTGCAGGTGCATTAAGTGAAATAGTTATGTTTTTGTTACATGTAATAGTAAATATGGAGCTGATCGAGCCATCCTTTGGGGGTTAAGTTAATTCATAACGCATTTCAAATTCCTATATCTCCCACTAACACTTCCATTTGTCCCCGCTCTGCTCGTCGAGCCTCACCCAAATTGTCCCATTCTCAAGATGGAAGGATCTTTGAATTCTTTTTCTGCTTTAATCTCCTTGCTGAAGCCGTCAACTTTTGGGTGTCAGCTGTCATTACCAAAGGAAGCCTTTTTCGAAAGGCAAAAACCCATTCTTGGAGAGGCCTCTTATTTTGGATTGTGATGAGGTTGAAGACATCAGATTTTGTCCAACTACCTCAACGAGAGACAGAGTGCGTTGCAGGAAACTTTGCTGATTTCTTCATGGGCCAGTGTCTCTGAAAAGCAGCAGAGTTGTGGTTTTATAAGTAAGCTGCCCTGTGGACCGGCCATGTCATTGGCCTTTTTCCAGACCTACTGCATTCTCCCAATTTTCCTACAGGCCTGACTGCCTCTCAATGTTGTTATGACCTTTACCACTCTGTAGGCTGAACTAAAGGTGTATGTTGCATTAGCAGAGCTCCCTGGGGTCATTCTAGGTTCCATATGAACATAACACTGCTTTCATGAATGAAGCGACAGACTCCAAATGAACATAGCATGTCCAGGAATAAGACATCTCTACTCCTCATGTCTTGAAGTCTTCACGTTTAAATGACCCTCATTCGGTTACAACAGACATCAATTTTATTTATTGTAGGTGTCCCCAAGAATAAACAACCTGCCTCTGGCATGTAAGGCCTTCCGTCTCGAAAGTCATCTCTAGCCCTTATTCCAGGGTGATTCCAATGCCTAGCAGCTAAAAGTATAACATCTGTCTCTACCTTTTATTCCGCGGCCTCTTCATGAATTGAAGGTTCTAACTCTGACATGTAACATCTCCTTTGAAAAACAATATTTGGATTTTGTTCCATGTGAAGCTCCAAGATTATACACGTTTATTCTGTATTTAATGGTGCCTGTTATACACTGGCATCTTTGGCCTTTATTCCCTGGTGTCTCCAACATCAGCAAAATGTAGCATCTCCAGTGATTACAGACAACTCCTGGTTGTTTTCCCAAGTTGTCTCTTAAAGTTGGTCTGTTCCCGGTAACAGATTATTTGCCTCTGGTAGCCTCAGTATTCACTTTTATGTTGAATTGTACAAATGTAATGCAATGTCACAAGCGTATACCAGTTTTTCGTTCCCAGGTTTCGGCGTTACAATGCCAAGCTGATCTTTCCCACGACCCAAAGGGAGGATTAATGGAGTGAACCACGAAGAAGCAAGCACTGCCAAAAAGCATCTAATCAAATTTGACCCAAATATAAAAGATCCTTTTCAGCAAATGGATCAAGGCACTGAGCGGCAATGTCAGTGTGCAGTCCTCCCTGTCTACTGCATCATTACAAAACTGTATGTGCCAAGAGCGTAATACTGTGCGTAACACATAAAATGGAGTTTGCAGGGAGTTGAGGGGGCAATTGCCTCCTGAGGTGCTTTCAGACAAATTGTAGCCACTGCTGGTTGAAAACATTGTGGGTGGCAAGAATGTTTTTTTTTAAAGAAATAAAATGAATAAAAGCATAAATATCAACGGTGGTGGCAATGGCGTTTATTTGAATGTTTCACTTTCAAGTGTAGGCTTGTCTAGATAGCCTATCTGGAATGTCAATGAAATGACGCAGCCTTGAAAAATAGAACATTATCAGGGTTTACCAAATAACGTACCAACTCTGTGAAAAATATTTTAGGCGACTTGAATCAGTGTCTGCAAACACAAATGCCAAATATTATATAAGAATGATTTTGCACACTTAAGTTTTACTGAATTCCCTTTATAAAAGTCTCTTCATTAAGGCATCCAGTTAAAATCTATTCACAATAGTTAAACGTTTATTAACCATCCATAAAAGCCTCTGACCTAGAGGAAGGTGTGGGAGTTGTAGGGCCAAAATTACTAAGCCTGCGCCTCACGCAAGGCGACGCAAGGGCTTGAGTGAGATTTACTAAGCTATGCGTGGATCTGAATGGTTTAGCAAATCCTGGATAACGCCAGATAGTGCAAATTGCCTTATGCTACTCTGCCTTTAGATGGCGTTTCATGGATGGAGCATGTGCATTCCCGTGCATCCACCCATGGATTTTGGCGCAGTCCTAAATTCACAAAGATTTGTATACCTGGGAATGCATCAAAATGCAGAAAGAGGATAACGCCTCAAAGGATTGATTTTGTGCAGGAAAGTGTCCCTTCATGCACAAACAATCCTTCCTGTAATGTAGGTACCATTATTTATTTATTTATTTATAAAGTTTTATATAGCGAACTAGACCCAGTGAGGGTATCAGAGCACTTAACAAATGGTACATCAAAAGAAATAAAGTGAGAACTAGGCACATAGATATGAGTAGCTAACAGGAGAGTGTAAATGTTGTCCGTATTCGTAAGTCTGGAGCTATTCAGGAGTGTGTTAGCTATGGCACAATCATTCCAGCCACCCAGCTTCAGATTATTTTTTAGATTATTTTTCCCAACCACAATGCTGAATACCAAACCCC
Organism: Lissotriton vulgaris; assembly: GCF_964263255.1. Classification (NCBI taxonomy): domain Eukaryota; kingdom Metazoa; phylum Chordata; class Amphibia; order Caudata; family Salamandridae; genus Lissotriton; species Lissotriton vulgaris. Next base: position 757,571,361 of record NC_141695.1, on the reverse strand, counting down.
ACCACATATCCTTGCTCCTGAGTTGCTCCTTACATTCCCCTTAAATTATTTGAACTCCAGTTTTGAGGAGGGGCTTCATTGGTCTACCTCTCATGCAAGGAAAATTACATTCAGAGAAAAGGCCATGCAAACAAGGGCACTGTATCACAATTCCTTAAAGAACGTGTTACCCCCTTGTTTAAACCAAGAGGCAAAAATGGGATTTTGATGAATTAGACATGATACACATTTTCAAAGCAGCGAGCTGCATCAGTTCCCTACTTTCCCATACATTCGATTTGACAATGGAAGCATAGCTCCCCTGTGCCTTCTTTCCACCAAAGTTTATGAATTGATGACCACCTCGCTACTGATCCCGGAGTCGCAGCTCTGATGTCAACCACTCAGAGTCCTGTGTTTGCCTCTATACCCAGCTCCAAATGCCCTGCCTCACTTCCTAAACCGTATGGCTCATTCAATCTTGTTCTAGTTCCTTCATAGTCTCTTGTTCTACCTTTTTCGCCATTGTTCAGGATTGTTCCCTCTCATTGGGTTTACTTGTCCTGCTTACATTCATTTATTTGGAATCTGAAATATTATTAATATTATTATTAGGAAGCTTATAAAGCGCAATGGTTACTCCAACCTGAGTGTCCCCGCACAAGGACATAAATGGACCTCAGCATATCATAACCCGTGTTTACCATGATCAGCACATATAATATTACTATTAAACATTAAATTATGATATCGTCTCTTAACTAGCTCCACGGCTGCTTATGTTACCCTACAATAACATACACACAGGTGGATCTTCATTCTCTGTAAAAGCAGCCCATTTACAGAATTCCCTTCTGCCAGAAAAGAAATCTCCAAGATTATTTGGAATTCAGGAATGCAGTAAAACCTGGTTGTTCTCAAACTAATGATGCAGGATCACATTGACCTACAAAGAGATTCTATCACCCACAGTAGAGAGTGGATCACACGCCAGATTATCCCTGATTCTATTTAATTCCCCTCCAGACATAAGAGCAGCAGCACAATAGCAGTACTGCAATATATACAATATGCTAATCAATCACATACACTAAAACACTAGAGACCTGGGTCACAATCGCAACCTTCTGACCAGACACAACAATAACGTAAGACTTAAGGTTCTATCTCTCATCACTTTCTGCTGCACTGCATGCTGAAATACTGAGGGTGAGACTGCATAAGAGCACCTCTCTGATAATTATGCACAATACCAAAACACTTCTCACATAGGCCTCCCTACAATCCAACCTTTTGCCAATGAAGTACACCCTATGGCAGTGGTCTTCAAACTTTTTGATGTCGAGACCCCAAACCTTTTTAAGCGTAAGGACCCCCTTCTGACAACATTTTCTAGAAACTGCTTCTTCACCTCATCAACATATATCTATTAATGCCCCTGTTATACCTGCCATCTTTTGGCATGTTTCTCCTGTTTATTTCCTTTCTGACCTAGTTTTGACTCTGTTTTTGCTAGTTCAGTGTCTCTGCGCACTTCCTCATTGCTGTTCACTATTAAAGTGCAAGTGCTCCTATTATAAATTGTATTATGGATTGGTGTTTCCATGATTGGCATGTTTCATTTTTCACTATGGAAAGGCTATCTGACCTGTCATCGGCGCCGGGAAACCCTTTTTGGGTAGCTGTGCGCCATACAAATTTAAAAAATAAATAAATAAATAAATAAATATCTGTCCCATAGGATAGAATGGGAGTTTACTTCTAACATTACATGAGCATATCCAAACCAAAGGTCATTGAGCGTAGGGGTGCAGCCAAAGGTGTAGCTAAAAACAAAGGGCCTTATTTATGAGGAATTGGCGAAGGACAGCGCTACAAGTCTTCTTGCAGTGCTGCCCAATGCCAATGTAAAAGGGCAGGAATAAACTGTAATTATGAAATATGGTGCATTCCAGTTCTTTTCCCTTCACAAATGGCTGCCTACCACCAACATAGGCAGAATTGTTTTTGAACGGGAAGAGGCACCTTCCTTCACCAAAACAATCCTGAGGTGCGTTTTCCTATTTCTATGAGAGCTGCAGAATGCAGCACACATGGAAAGAGGAAAAAACTAGGAGAAATTAGAAAATTTCTCCTCGTTACGCCTCTACTGGAGAGGCGTCAGTTTTTGAAGCTGCCCCAGGTTTACATGATTTTGTAAATATGGGGGAGCATCAAAATCCATGGGCTTTGCGTGGGAACCCCACGCAAAGCCCATGGAATACCTCCAGTGACTTGCGCTGCTATGTCTTACTGATTACTCCATATGAGGCAAAGCAAAGCCATGCAGGGTGACTTTAAACTGCCTCATAGGTATGGCTGAGATGGTTGCGCCACCGGAGCATAAAAAAAAGTGATGCTCTGGCGATGCAAGCCACTCATAAATAAGCCTAAAATATTCTTACGTTTTTAGGTATTTCAGCTTCAGGTATCTACATATAAAATAATGGGCAGTGTAAATGAAAATTAAATAAAATAAGTTATTGCTCAGTGGGAGATGCACTGTAGTACATTATGAAACATCTATTAGTTAATGCACTGCAGAGGTCTGTGTGTAACCAGAGACCCACATAATTAAATCTTGATTGGTGCGGTGGAGCATAGTGATGTGTATTTTTAGTGCAACAAAGTCACAGCCTGTGACAGAAAGCACTGTAAATAAGCAAGTCAATTTTTTATACTTGCATTACACACAGGGTAAGATACAATGCTGCAAAGCGTGTGAATAGTTTTACAATAAAATGGTGCTTTCAAAATGTAGGTTTTAATCATACCAGACCATATGTAATGCAGTTTTCTTTTTTTTAACATAACTGTCCCATAAACACCTCTTATGGGACACAAAGGGCTGTGTAAATGCAGTTAAAATTAAAAGAAAGAATTTCCCAGCCCAGTAGTTAACTCTTTGCACTTTAACTAAAAAAAACACACATATTTGTCTTCTCAAAGAGCCAGAACTGCTCCCAAGCATCATTTACACTTTCAGATTACCAGTGCATTTGCCTTTCATTCAGGCAAACCGCTACCAAGACGGCACAGCTGTCTTTGTACAGGGACAAGTGAAGCTGGGGGAATCTGCGACCCCCTTCCTAGAACTCCAGGACCACCCTGGGGGTCGCGCCCGCAGTTTGAAGACCTCTGCCCTATGGTGTAATGTTCTACTTATCTGGTAACGCATACCAGCCCCTTGTTACAGGTAAGAAGTGTTTAATAAATTCAACTACAATACAATACTGAGTGTGGTGATAAATCAAGTCCATCTAAATGTAACATAAGTCAGGGAATTTAGCATCTACTGCAAAGATCTGTGTAAACTGCAAGTTCACTGGTCACTAGTTCTAATCCCAGATGATTGCCTTTGAGTTGAGAAGTTATGAGCAAGACCACTGACTTGGTCCGTGTCGTCAGTGTCACTGCTTTGTCCTGTGCATCTCCACCACTAAGGGTTGCCCCTTGAGTACTGAGCTCAATATTGCATGGTATTTGAGGCCCTCCTCCACCCATAGGCTCCTGCCTGCGCTTTATGCTTGGTGGTCCAGTGGGAGAGCACTCTGCTCTTCTGCTGTTCTGCCCCTCTTGCCTTTTTTTATCTTTTTACTTTAATCTTCCTTCTCTTTCTATTTCCTTTTCATTAAATTTTTCTCTTTTCCCTGCCATTCTTTCCCCATACTTTTCCTCCGCCGCTGCTGCCCTCACAGCCCCTCCAGTGTGTTCCTCCCACCTTCCAGCTGACCCGCCCTTCCACATCCCTACTTAATGGCAGGCACTGACGCACCAAAGGCAAGCCCATCTGTGCCCGACCGTGACCAGCGCCGGGACCCTGGTCTTCCAACCTGCCTCCGCTACAACGCCAGCACCCTCCAAGCTCTCAACTCCGGACGCAACAACAACTTCCAGCTTTCAACGACGAGCAACACCCAAGGCCCAATCTTGTCTTTACACTCACCCACCTCCATACCCCAGCAGCAGCCCCCAGCCTTCTGGACTTCACCCCTCACAAACCCCTCAACTGCATCCTCCTCAACGTGCACTCCATACACAAGCATGCAATAGAAATCTGGGACCTCTTCAACACCTACACGCCCAACGGCGCCTTCCTCTCACAAACCTGGACTAACACCAACTCCGCGCCCGGCATCGCCACTGCCATTCTTGAGGGATACAAGATCCTGCGGAGTGACAGCCACATCCACCCAGGAGAAGGCATCGCCATCATCCACAAAAGCACCCTCCATATGACAACCACTGGCCCGGGCAAGACTGCGACCTCATGGAGCACTTCAACATCCAGACCAACCCTCAAATGACTCTACGCGGAACCCTCATGTGCAGGCTGCCTGGCCCCCACGCTCCTTTAACCAACACCATCATGACCTCATCGCACCCCACATCCTCGCCTCCACAGACTACATCCTACTCGGAGACCTAAACTTCCACCTGGACAACCACACCGACCCCAACATCACCTCCCTCCTAGAGAACCTCGCCAACATGGGATTGAAGTAACTAGTCACCACCCCATGCACACAGCGGGACACACTTGACCCTATCTTCACGGAAGGAATCACCGTCTCCTACTGCCACACCAAGGAACTCCTCTGGCAGGCCATCACTGCATCCACTTCTCCTTCAAAAAATCCACTGTGCACAAGCATGCCCACCACCTCCCACGTTGAAGCTGGAACAAAGTCAATGTCCGCCCTCATCAGCACTCCACCACCGACTAAGCCAGATGCTAACACCGCAGCACACAATCTCCACTGCTGGATCATGAATTGCGCCAACATATTTGCCCCCCACTTAAGAAAGCCACAGGACGACACATCAAAAAAGCAAGTTGGTTCAACCCTGCACTCCAAGAATCCAAACACTCTTGCTGATTACTCAAAAAAAAGGCATGGAGGAACAACAAAACCACAGAAACAAGCACCGCCTACAGAGCAGCCACCACAGCACACCACCAACTCATCATGCTAGTTTGTAAATGGGGAGCCAGTGGAGCTCCTGCAAGTGTGGCATGAAGCGAGGGAGGTTGTTTCTGGCCACTGAGTTCTGAATGGTCGGCAGCCTTTTGTGAGCTTTTTGTTGAACTCTGCATATAGGGTGTTCCCATAGACCAACTTACATGCGACCAGGGCATGCATGATCATTTGTCAGGTATTGATTGGGAGCCATTTGAAAATTTTCCTCAGAATATTCAGAGTATGAATGTATGAGGCGGTAATGGCATTAACATGGGTAGTTATGTTGAGTTTGCTGTCACTGATGATCCTAGGTTCTTGGAATGGGTGTCATTCCTAGCTCTTTTTGTCACCAGGTGGAGTCCCACGGTGATGTACTTTTCCGACAGATAATGATTTCGATTATGTTAGTGTTCAGCTTTAGACAGTTGGTCTTCATCCAGTGGGCGATTTCAGTCATGCAGGCATTGAACTTTCTGGACATTTTGTCCATGAGGGGCACAATAAGTTGCGTGCCATCAATGTAGGAGAGGATATTGCTATCATGAGGGCAAATGAAGCTGGCTAGGGGGATTATGTATGTATTGAAGAGGGTCGGGCTTAGGGAGGAAACTTGCAGGACTCCACAGATGAATGAATGAAGAGGCATTACTAAAGCTCATGGCTACCCGGGGGCATCCCAGCGATAGCAGTGCAGCTTCAACTTCGGCCCGTATTAGGGAAACAAGTACGTTTTATCTGCTTTCGAAGGTCAGGTAATTTGGCTGAAGGCAGGTACCCAGAGGCAAAAGGTTCCACAGTTTAGCTGCATTATACGAGAAGCGACATCCTCCGCTTTACGTTTTTCTTATTTTTGGAATTACCGCCAATTGTTTATTATCTGACCTTAGAGACCTATTAGAGCAATAAGGTTGAATAATAGAACTGATAATGGGCGGGGCTTAGCTTGAGAGTGCTTTGTATGTAATGCACAAAGCCTTAAACTGGAGCGACCCTTGACCCTGTGTTCAGGCAGGTCGATCCCCACGCCGCATAGCTAGCTCCACCTGACTGTGCCCGTGCCCTTCATCCCGCTGCTGACGCGAGTTCGAGCCTCCTGTTGTAGTGTAGTTACTATATTCCCAATAGGCTCTGCCCATTGGAATAATATATCCTATAGATGTGACGTAGGACTAAGGTCGACTAGGTCTCTATCGAATATATTAGACTTAATTGTGAGTGCCAGCTAGCTCAGAGGTCACTAAAAACTTTCTTGAATAAACAAGAAGGGATTCGTTTCTGAAAACTGCATAAACATGACAACTTTGTTTCCCTAAGATAAAACGTATCTTCAGAGTCGTGGAAACAATAGATAGATATTTTACTCAGTCAATCATGCATGCTTAGTTTCATCAGAGGTGGAGAGAAATAGAGAGACAGGCGTTTTCAATAAAAAGGGTTTTATTGAACAGTCTTCTTCCTCATGCAAAAGAAATGAACTGCTACAATCGTAATACTGGTTGCAATGTATAATGCGTACAGTAAGAAAAGTATCATAAAATAATACTGTAAAAGAATTGTATGGTTTCTAAACCATAGATAAATACATACATAAATAACAGAGGCTAAAAAGTACTCAACTGGTGCTTCTAAAATGCGCCTACCCCAATGTACCTAACCTAAGTCTAGTACGAGGGAAGAAGTGAGTATGGTGTAGCATAGGTTTAGTTTCTTTGCCAAGAATCTATCCAAGATTTCTCTTAAGGTCTAATCAGATCCGTACATTAGTTTTAGAATGAAGGAGGTCTGGTATCTCTGTCTCCGGACTCGATTTCCCAACACCCTGCAAGGGGAACTTGGAAACACTGGAGCTGGATTCTCAGCAAGAGAAAGGCAGCTTCTCTGTCAGTGCGTCAGCTGGAGGGCCGGCTTCCTTCGGCACTTGCTGTAGCGAGCTGCTTCGGGCAAGTAGATAGTCAAACTGCTCCAAACCACCATGTTTTTGCTAGGGCAAGTGTAGGCATATTTATACCTTGAAGGTGCCTGGTTTGACGTAAAGTTGGACATAATAACGTCACCAAAGAACCCCAAGGGAATGGTAGTTCTTTGAAAACACCCTGATTTCAAGAACAAATCAATATCCAAGAAAGGGGATGTCCCTGACTGCTGAAGCCGAGTTTTCCAAGAAATAGTTGTGGCTTTTTGGAACTAGTGGAAGTAGCCATGCCTGTATTTGGACTACATGGGTTATGTCTAAATATGGGTATGATTTCTATGCCTATATAAGGGCAATGTGAATTGTACCTATATAAGGCCATGAATCGGGAAAATTTCACTTGGGACCTAAAACGCTAAACAACACTGTGGCCGCTCTTGTTTTTCACTGTAATTTGCCTGCACTTATGAGCTACTGTGTTGCCTTTCCTGCATTTTTGTATTTGATTTTTTGTCTTCCTGCCCTCCCCTCCCCGTAGCCCACTGGTTCCCTTTTCCCCATTGCACTCGGATTGTTTTCCCGCTGCTGCGTTCCCTGCGGCCGCACCCCCGCTCACCCTCCCACCCGCCTCCCACCTGCTCCTCCCTCCCACCTCCCCTTCTTAATGGCGGCCGCCGCATCGCTGGCATGCTAAAGGCGTGCCTAAGGCAAGCCCGTCTGTGTCCGTCTGCGCCTGGACTGTGCCCAGCACCAGACCCCCTGGCCTCCGTGAGTGCCACAACACCAGACGCCACTACGACGCCAACCTCCTCCACACACTCAACACCGACCGATCAACCACCTGCTTCCAGGCCACCCCGAAGATCACCCACGAACCCTTCACCTGCCGGAAATGCAGCTTCACCAGCCAGCAAACACCTGCAAGTTCTGTCCCTCCCACTAGGGCAGGTTGCAACCACCTCAGATGCAAAAAATCTAGGGGTAAAAATTGATCAAAAATTGACCCTTAAGGAACACACCAATCACATCGCAGGATTATGCTTCCACACCATTGGCCTTCTAAGACGAGTCTTCCCGTATCTTCCTGACACCTACAGGAAGACTCTCGTACAGGCCCTGGTTACTAGCCGCCTGGACTACTGCAACGGCCTGCTGACATTAGCTAATGCTCCCTCTAAGCCCTTGTTGGATGAGCTGCATTGGCTCCCTATACGGCAGCGCATCAGCTTTAAGATATGCTGTACGGTCCACAAATGCTTATACGGGCATAGTCCTAAATACCTTTCTCAATCACTTGAGCTGTATCAACCCACCCGGTCACTCCGCTCAAGTAACCAAGCTCTTCTAAAACCCCCTGCAACAAAAAAAACCAGACAGGGAGACCAAGCATTCTCCTCAGTCGGCCCTGCTTTATGGAATAAACTTCCAACAGATTTGAGAATGACAGCCAACCATCTGTCCTTTAGAAAGGCATTAAAAACTCTTCTTTTCCAGGAAGCATCTTAGCTCTATTAATCAATCTTATTGACTCTATTAATGTTCTGTCTGGCAAAGCGCGGAGATACCCTTACGGGATTGAGTCCAGCGCGATATAAGAAATTAAAAATAAAAAAATACTACTCAACACCCGCTCCATCCGCAAGCATGCCGTCGAACTCTGGGGACCTACTCAACTCATCCTCCCAGGACGTCGCCTTCCTCACTGAAACATGGATGACCCCCTCGTCGGCACTCGACATTGCCATAGCCATCCTGGAGGGCTACAAGATTACCCAAAGGGATCGCACCAACAGACCGGGAGGATGAATCGTCATCGTCCACCGGATACACTCAGAATCTCGACCAGCACCGAAGACACCCTCAGCACCACCGAACACCTGCACTTCCAGATCCACATTGACCCCTACACCACTCTCAGAGGAACCCTCATCTACAGACCCCCAGGACCCCGACCACAGTTCAGCGACTCCATCACAGACGTCGTCTGTCCACATGTACTGGTCTCTACAGACTACATCCTCCTCGGAGACCTGAACTTCCACCTCGAGAACGCCAACGACAACTCCACCACCCTGCTTGACAACTTCGCCAACCTCGGACTCAAACAACTCATCATGACACCCACCCACTCCGCCGGACACACGCTCTAACCCATCTTTTCCGCCAGCAACCACGTCACCTTCAGCCACATCACCGAACTCCACTGGACCAACCACTGCGGCGTCCACTTCTCCTTCGAGAAAAACACCACACACAACCACCCACAATAAATCCCCCACGGCAGCTGGAACAAGATCACCGAAGAGCAGCTAATCACCACCCATGCCCTAGACCCACCTACTGACCACACCGACACAGCCACTCGCAACCTCAGGCAATGGATCGACGACTGCGCCAACACCCTCGCCCGATCAAGAAACCCTGAAACAGATGCACCGACAGAAGGGCCATCTGGTTCACCGCAAACCTCCAAGCATCCAAGCAGACTTGCCGAAGTCTCAAGAAGAAGTGGCCACAGACACCACCAACCTATTCTAACTGCCAAAAGAACCTCATTCAAGGAACGCATCAACAACAATACACACAACAGCAAAGAGCTCTACACCATTGTGAAGGAACTTGCCAACCCCAGCTCCAGCTCTAATGACATCCCACTGTCACAAAACCTCTGCGATTCGCCAGCCACCTTCTTTAACCGCAAGATCATAGACATCCACAACAGCTTCAACACTCCGACCCCCCGACAGCCGCCGACACCTCAGACACCAATTTTCTTACCTGTCCATGACACTCCATCCTCACAAAAATCCCCCACTTTTCCTAATACCCCCTTTCTTTTCTTCTGGGCAAAATGCCAAAATAATCTAAATGTGTTCTTCATATATTTGTACATATGAGGGTGTGAATAAATAACACTACTCAGTCATTGATTGTATGTATTGTTTTTTTACGTATTGTGAGTACTTGTTTATCGTAATCCCTTGCTTATATTATTGTTTACTGGGACCATCCCTTATTGTACTGAAGGAACTCATATAGACATTAAATAGAGTGGGGCTCAAGGAAGATCCCTGAGGAACCCCACATCTAAGGGGCCTTAGCTTTGAGGTGATTTCCTCTTCAAAGACAACAAAGGATCTGTCCTCTAAAAAGGAATGTAGCCATTTTAACACTGTTCCGACAACTCCTGCCTTCCTAAGTCTTTCAATTAACAGATGATAGTTCACTGTATCAAAGGTTGTGCTGAGATCTAACAAAATAAGAGCAGCGCAGCCCCCTCCATCCAAATATTTTCTTAATTCTCCCACCACGGTCACGAGTGCAGTTTCTGTGCCATGTTGTGGTCTGAACCGAGTCTGTGAGGGATGAAGATGATTATTATAATTTTCAAGGAAGGACGAAGAGAGTATGGTTTACGTGCTTCTCAGCTAATTTACCAATTGCTGGTAGTGGTGAGATAGGGCGGTAGTTTGCCAACACGTCAGGATCTAGGTTTTTTTTTTTTGGAGTGATCTAACCATTGCTTGTTTCCATCGAGGGCATTACTCCCGTTACCAACGAAGCATTTATCACATTTAGGATTACCGGGGATACAGTTTCAGAAATTAAGTTTAAAACGTTAGGGGGGCAACGTCTGATGGTGCTCCTGATTTAAGTTGACTAAGAAACCCTTGAAGGGAGATCAGACTCGGGGGAGAACAGCCTCCAACAAGCAGTCTCCATCTTGGGCTGTCTCGTCGGGTGGAAGTAAGGTTTGTGAAACTGACACCAGAGGAAAGGGCTTGTAAATAGTTTGTATTTTATCAGAGAAGAATTCTGCAATTCGGTTGCTGCGAGAAGGGATATCCACAAAAGTAGGAGGAGTCCGAGTGATTTTGCAATCCGAAAGATTTCCCGAGGACAGTTTGCTGCCAGAGTAATTCTATCTTCATAAAAAAGAGAGCTTTGGCAGCTTTTATTTCAGATTTGTATTTCTTTATAACCTCTCTATGTTTGATTGTGTTAGTTACTGAAGGGTACTTTCTCTAATTTCTTTCCAGCTTTTTGCTTGACTGACTAAGCTTCCGAAGTTTGAGTGTATACCAGGCATTTTGATTGGATCCTGCTTTATTGTGAGTCCATTTCTTTGGTAGAATAGTGTCAAGTGCCGACTCTAACCATCTGTCAAAATTGTCATTCGCAGTGACTGGGTTAGTTTCGAGAATGGGAACGGAATCTTCCAGGATAGTCACCCAGGGTTTTATAGGCAGTTTCGACCAAACTCGTACTTGTTTGCTTGTTCTCGAAGCCAAAGCAATAGCCTCCTGTGCTACCCATAAAAATGGAATTAGATGATGGTCCGTCCAAAGCACCGGAATAGGGTCCTTGACCGGAAGATTAGAAATATTTGAGAAAATGGGGTCAAGTAAATGGCCTCTACAGTGGGTGGACAGTGGGTGGGACCACCAACTCATTCAGTATGGCTATTCCACCTCCTCTACCTATGTCTCGGGCCAGCCTCTGTGTTGCATAGCCCAGAGGGAGGGCTTGGACAATAGCAGGGTCAGCATCTTTGTTCAACCAAGTCTCTGTTAGGAAGAGAACAGATGAGGTTGAGGTTGTCCAACGTAGACGGTTCCAGGCTGACTGATTGGGTACCTTCCAGTCAGGATGGAGCAGATCCATCAGAGTGCTTGTCCTTGTATTCCGATCTTGTGAAGGCATTGGATGAGGATGAGGATGGGGTGGGAGACTGGGGCAAATGCTGCGGAAAAGTACAGGAAGAGAGGACCGCCATGTCTCCTTTGTCTAGTCATGTGTATGGAGTTTCCATGCTGTGGTAGTGTTTGAAACCAGACACAGTTGTGGTTGTTGAGGTATTTGGTGAGGTGTCTGTTGATGATTTTCTCTAAGACTTTGGCTAAGAATGATGGAAGGGAGATCGGTCTGTAGTTGACAAGCATTGTAGGGTCTGCAGAAGGTTTCTTTAGCAAAGGGAGAACAGTTACATGTTTCCTTGCATCTGTGAATATCGCGGAAGAGGTGGAGGCATTCAAAATGGGTTTGAGCATAGTGGTTAGCATTGGTTTGTTGGATAAGATCGGAAGGCATTTGGCGAGGTCTGTCAGGTTCGGTTGTGGGTTGAAGTTGCAGGAAATGGCAGTGATTTTGTTGCTGAAGAATTGAAAGAGATTGTTGCAGAGGTCCTTTGCTTCTTTTGCTGCTGGCATCAGTGCGGTCCACCACAGTGTAACAAGAAAAATCCAAGACAGAAGGACTAGTCCATCTATGAACCCATGATCAGGAACAACATCCTTGTATCCATGGGGACCGTACCAACGCTGCTCCAATTTAGGAAAGAGTTTGAGACTCACCTTTTAAAAGAACACTACATCACAATGAATTAACCATCCACAATCCTCCTAATAGTTGACTTATGCTTGTTTTTAACCACATACAGCACTCCCCTGTATTTTGGATTGGTTTGCACTATAGAAATACCATACACATAGATACATACATACATGTGCACATACATACATGTGAGTAGGTGCGTCCACTCTGTCTGTTACATCTGATTTTAAGAGGGGTCCATTTTTGAAGTCCACTGACCTATGAAGGTGGGGAGTTCTTGGTCAGTTATCCTGGGCCCTTATTGTTAATGGTGTTATAAGTGAGGCAGAGAGCTTTAAATTCTATTCACTTGAGAATTCAGAGCCAATGTAGTTCTTCTAGATGTAAAGACAAAGAGGTGCGAGGAGGAAGGTTGAGTAAGCTTTCAAGTGGCTTTCTGCACCATTCGGAGATGGTGAATTAGAAATTGTAGGCAATGAGGTACAATGGAATAGCACAATCTAGGCAGGTGACTATCAGAGCTTGAACCATGGATTTACTGCTATCCATGGTAAGGAAACAAATGATCTCGAGCAGCATCTTAAGGAAGGTGCTAACAGATTTGACAGATGAGAGGAAGGTGTCCAGCAGGGAGGGTCACCATGCAGACGACCAGACAGATGCCTCTTGGCAGAAGAATACCACCTCCGTGTTGTTGCCATTTAGTTTGAAACAAACGGAAACATCCAATTGGCAACAGCTTCCATGCAGGATTTGAATTTGGCTCAGGAGTTATAGAGAAGATAATAGATTAGATAGTGTGAAGAATTTGTGTAATCTGCGTAAGAGACGATATCACAACCAAAACCCCTGGCAAGAGCAGTAATTAGGGAGACATAAAAATTAAACAGAATGGAACTTGAAGATGAACCTTGTGAGACTCCAGAAATAAGTGCAGTAGCAGGAGAAAGGAATGGGGCAAGAAATACTGTCAATGTGCGGTCTTTGAGAAAGGAGCGTAGCCATCTTACGGCCTGTTTGCATAGTCCAATGTCCTGAAGCCTGGATCTAAGAATTGGATGACCTCATCAAATGGGGAGGAGAGATCAAATTTGACTCTGGTGTCTGATCCCCCCAGGTTCAGAATTAATGTGATGTCATTGGTAACTGGCTTTTTTTTCTTCTGAACAGTTTGTCTAAAATGAACAATGATCAATAGAAAGAAGATAATTATGATAACATGTTTATTATTATTATTTTCCTAAATATTACAGGTCACTCCCAGAAAGACAGTCTCTCTGTATGCTTTACACATTTTGAATTTTTTTTAATTGGCTTACTTTGTACAGATTCTAATATGTTTTTACAAGAAATTACTAACTGGTTTTGGTGTGTGATATTTTGCATAGCAGATTCCACTTTTATTCTTCATATCTGCAATCATACTGTTTCTTTGATGAAGGATTTAAGTGGTTCTGTGGAAAAGTGATTGTGTAGCAATCTTATATACAGAATTATTATTAGTACTAGTAATAGTAGTTCACAAATTCTTCAGTTCATGTGTCTACGTGATCCCCTGTCTCTCTCAGCATTCTAGTTTGTTTTTCCTTGCTATGGACAATCTAGGAGTTCCTACGGGAATTTCCACCTCCAGTGTGCAACAACTAGACACAGCTACCTCCCACAAAAGGAATGCCGATCTGCCATTACAGATAGGGTACAGACTGGATTACTTGCCAAGTCTCCAGGCCTCATTCCTTGCCTCGTCTGAGCCTGGACTTCATGTCGGCAAAGTACTTTAATGGTGCTGTTGTTATTGACATTTGCACATATTAAAAAGATGCAAAAGGGGTTCTTAGAAGCACCAAGTGTTGCATATCTTTTTAGTGCTTATATATACACATTGAGGGCCATTGATGAGCTCACAACAAAAGACAATCACATTTGTTGTAATAGGTTATGGCTTGAGAAATACAAAGTTATGTTTATAAAACATATAATCTTGAAACATCTGGTAATGATTTACGCAGTTTGAAGCTTTCTGATGTATTCCTCAAAGAATATCGGCAAGCCCCTATCTCCAGGTGTTTGTGTGAGTGCCCTCAAGACACACAAAGAGACACGTCTCCTGTACAGAGTTGGCTCTATGTCAAGGCTAGCAGAATGATAGCCCCATGTTATGGCTGGTTAAAGATTGGCGAAAGCAACAAGCGCTCAAGAGCAGATTCATTTGTAACCAAAGATAAGGGCTCTGGCAGACGCCAAGATACATGAACATAACCTTAACGTTTCAGCCTAGAAAACAAACACTGCCTGCTGGTCGATGGAGACATATTGTAGCCACGACCAGCAGGGCCAGTCGCCGATCTGGTCTACTAATACAAACACAGTTCTCCAGTTTCCCAGGCCATGCACGACTAGCTCTGCCAGTCCAGGTTTTTGCTTTGCGTTTTTGGGATTTGTAGTCCAATTTATCCAACTATAAAAATCAGGACAAGTAATTTCAGATTGCAGGGAAAACTGTACTGGGTGAGAAATGTATGCATGGACCTGGCAAAAGTTAGACGTGTATACACCTAACACACTATATTATTTGTGTTTGTGTCTGACAACTCTTTTTGGGGGTTAAAGGTGATCTGGAGGTGACACGTTTGGGTAAGATTACCAGATGACTCCCTTCCCCAGTCCTGGGTTTTGATTTAGCAAACTAATGCATTCTGGTAGCAGGAGTTGTGAATCTTTGCAACAAACCCATTTGAACTAACATAATAGATCACGTAGGTTTATAAAAGGAAGGTTTTATAAAAGTAAAGCACAGGACTAAGTATTGTGTCCTTGGTAAAATAGTCATCTGGCAAACCTGCATTTATGAAAGACCCTACGCATCACCCAAAATATATGCTTCTATCTCCACTGGTAGGAAGGTGATAAGTGAAATTCCTCTCATCCTAGAGATTTAATCGACTTCCATTAGCATCTCTTCATTATAGACATGAAACCGAAATGAATATAATGAGCTCTCTTAAGTGATTCTCACATATTCTGTTTCATTCCTGACAGAAACCAGGAGATCCCTGTATCTTTTCTCACTGGGGTCTCTGGCTACGCGTTAGCTACCTCAACAAGTTCAGAGTGGCAGCAGAATGAGGTGTATGGCATATGAATATGATATATGTAATGTTACAGAAGAACATTGGAATGACCTCCTATTGCATCCAGAGTTTGATATCCAGGTTTTGTGACCTCTGTGTATACTATAGCCTGAGCATGGTAGTTCAGAGACAGAAGATAGACTGCAGCTTTCCCCTTGCATTTCCTAACTCCACCTTTTTGAGTCGAGGACTTTAAATCCTGATTTTTGTGCTGTTCAGTACTTCTACATATTCCCCGTTTGCATAGTTAACATATTGATTTCATCTTTTACACCATGCCTCAGGGATGAAAAAGTGGAGCAGTAGCCCTCCTTCACCAAAAGTCTTGACCCTCCCCCCTTGTATGT
Organism: Lissotriton vulgaris; assembly: GCF_964263255.1. Taxonomy (NCBI): domain Eukaryota; kingdom Metazoa; phylum Chordata; class Amphibia; order Caudata; family Salamandridae; genus Lissotriton; species Lissotriton vulgaris. The sequence continues at coordinate 757,555,655 of NC_141695.1, read as the reverse complement.
CGATGTATGTGACCAGCTGTCACCAGCTTTATTGCGAGTTGACTTATAATAACCTTTTAACATATGACAGAGGGTAATTACTTAAAATACATAGTCACACTATGATACTTCCCATAATCTGCTTAATTCATTGGTGTTACTCTTCATATGAAGAAGATAGTATGTTTACAGATATGAAGAATAAAAATAGACTCTGCAGTGCGAAACTTAAACACACTAAAAAGCAGTTAGTATCTCATTGCAAAAACAATATTAGAATACATTTAATGTAACTCAGATAAAAAAAATGCTGTAGCTCAGAATGTGCAAAACATGCAGAGATTGTGTCTTTTCTGTAATGACATATGTCCTGATAAAAAAATTCATGCTGCTATAAATATGTCATTTCTGCTTATCACTGTGGAGAGGTGTGGTGCAGCGGCCAGGGCAGCTGACTTCGGAGCAAAGGATTCATGGTTCGATCCCCTCCGGCGGCTGCTCTGCTCAGCTCAGCACCATGTGACTTTGGGCAATAGCTCACTTAGGACTAGATGTAGGTAAATCATTTTTACCAATCCTAAAATACCTAATTTTACCGATTCGGTATTTTAGAATCGGTAAATCTGATGTAGGTACATTTTCAGTATTTTTTACCAAATCGGTAAGATTCGGTAATTACCGAATCAGTATTTACCAATTTGGTAATTGCCATTCATTCCTGGAGGCCCATAGGAATGAATGTCAATTACCGAATCGGTAATTACAGATTCGGTAAATACCGAATAATTCAAGGTTGGCAGGGTGTCACTTTGACACCCTGTTGCACTCCTGATTAGGGCTTGAGGGCATGTATGTGTGCCACATGGCACAGATGTACATGCACAGATTTGCATATACACAGGTATTCGTTATTTACCACCAACTAATAGTTAGTGGTAAATAACGAATCCTTAAAGCCCTGTCGCACTGTTTACAGTGCCACCTACATCTTAAAATACTGATTCAGTAATTTTACCGAATCAATAATATTACCGATTCGGTAAAATTACCGAATCTGTATTTTAAGATGCCCTACATCTCAGTATCCAAATACCGGTCGGTAACGGCCGAAAATCGGTATTTTCAGCAGTTTCCGACCGGTATTTGGATACCTACATCTGGCCCCCAGTTTCCACGACGTCCTCCAGCGCCTTGAGACCCCGCCTAGCAGACCCGGCAGCAAGAAAGCCCCATGGTTCACCGACGAACTCAAGAGCTCCAAGAAGAACTGCCGAGCCCTCAAGAGAACCTGGCGCAGAGACCCAACACCGAACAACATGACTGCCCTCAAGCTCGCCACCCGAAAACACCACCAACTGATCCACGCCACCAAGAAAACTGCATTCAAGGAACGACTGGACAGCAACGCACACAACAGCAAGGAACTCTTCAACATCGTTAAAGAGCTCTCCAACCCCAACGCCGGAAACAACGACATCACCCCTTCGCAAGACCTCTGCAACTCCCTCACCTCCTACTTCCACAACAACATCGCGGACATACACAACAGCTTCAGCACTCAACCGACGCACGCCACGACTGAACGACCGTCCCCTCACCACCACCCTCCGCGCCTGGACCCCGATCAGCACCGAAGACACCATCCGTAAGATGAACTCCATCCACTCCGGATCTCCGACCGACCCCTGCCCTCACCACGTCTTCAACAAGGCCGACGCTGTCATCGCACCCCACCTGCGGGACATCATCAACACCTCCTTCGACACCGCTACCTTCCCGGAGAGCTGGAAGCACGCCAAACTCAGCGCTCTACTAAAGAAGCCATCAGCCGACCCCACCGACCTCAAGAACTACCGCCCCATCTCTCTGCTCCTGTTTCCTGCAAAAGTCATCGAGAAGACCGTCAACAAGCAGCTGGCCGCCTTCCTCGAGATGAATGGTTCCCTCGACCTCTCACAGTCTGGCTTCCGGGCCAACCACAGCACCGAGACCGCCCTGATCGCAGCCACCGATGACATCCGAGCCCTGCTCGACAATGGAGAAACAGCGGACCTCATCCTCCTAGACCTCTCCGTGGCCTTCGACACTGTCTGCCACCGCACCCTAGTGCAGCGCCTCAGCAGCATCGGACTCCAGGAGAAGGCACTGGAATGGATCACCTCGTTCCTTGCCGGAAGAACACAGGGTCCGCCTCCCCCCGTTCAGATCAGAAGCCACCGAAGTCATCTGCGCCGTTCTTCAAGGCTCCTCGCTCAGCCCAACCCTCTTCAACGTCTACATGAGCCCCCTCGCAGCCATCGCACGCCAACACAACCTCAACATCATCTCCTACGCCGACGACACCCAGCTGATCCTCTCCCTCACCAACGACCCCGCCACCGCCAGAGCCAACCTACACGAAGGGATGACAGACGTAGCCAAGTGGATGATGAACAGCCGCCTGAAACTGAACTCTGACAAGACGGAAGTCCTCATCCTGGGATCTTCACCCTCCGCCTGGGACGACTCCTGGTGGCCCCCCGCCCTGGGCAGCGCACCCAAACCAACAGACCACGCACGCAACCTGGGCTTCATCCTGGACTCCTCCCTCTCCATGACCAGACAAGTCAACGCAGTCTCCTCGTCGTGCTTCAACATCCTGCGCATGCTACGTAAGATCTTCCGTTGGATCCCCACCGAGACCAGGAAGACAGTCACCCTGGCCCTCGTCACCAGCCGTCTGGACTACGGCAACTCCCTCTACGCCGGAACCACCGCCAAACTCCCGGAGAGACTCCAGCGGATTCAGAACGCCTCAGCTCAACTCATCCTGGACATCCCCCGTCGCAGCCACATCTCCGGACACCTGAGGGATCTGCACTGGCTCCCGGTCAACAAGAGAATCACCTTCCGCCTCCTCACCCACGCACACAAAGCCCTACACAACCAAGGCCCAGGATACCTCAACAGCCGCCTCAACTTCTATGCTCCCACACGCCAGCTTCGATCGACCGGCCACGCCCTCGCCGCCATCCCCCGCATCCGAAGAACCACAACAGGAGGAAGGTCCTTCTCCTACCTGGCCGCCAAGACTTGGAACTCCCTCCCGACCCACCTCCGCCTGACCCAGGACCACCTTGCCTTCAGGAAGCAGCTCAAGACCTGGCTGTTCGAGCAGTAGCGGACCCCCCTCCCCTAGCGCCTTGAGACCCTCCGGGTGAGTAGTGCGCTATATAAATGCTTTGATTGATTGATTGGGTGAGTAGTTTATGTTTTACAAATATGGTTTTACTGTTCAGTTCAGAAAAAAGTTCAGAAAGAACAAAGAACAAGTCCTCCTTGTTTCTGCTTAAACTGCAGCTGTAATTATGCTCTGTACCATACCTTTCACATTGCCTGTAATAAGGAAATTAGAAACAGACTTTTATACAGTGATTGCACGCTCCCATATTTTATTTTTTCATATATGCGTGTGTGTGTGTGTGTGTATATATATGTGTGTAAATGTGTGTGTTTATATGTAAGCTTATATACATATCAGAGTTGTGATAGTGACTCTAGTTGTAGTTCTGTCACACTTTCCTGCAAAATTTATTTTTTAAATATTTGATAACATTGGCTCTGTTGATGAATCTTCATGGAATTTTGCACACCCGTAGCAAAACAGGCTAAGGGTTGGCATGCAAAATTTGATGTCCAACAAGAGCCCAAGGCCCCTTCCCACAGGTATGCAGATGCTTGGCCAGGGTTTGAGGAACTCGAGAGCCGTGCCGGGGTGCTCTAACCGAGCTCTGAATTCTATAAGTCCCATTGAAAAAAGACATTTTTAAAGATTTACCCTCCTGAACATTTATGCTTCATTTTTATTTTGGAGGACGGAGCCCCAATACCATTGTTCCAGCTTTGGGTCCGGAGACAACGGGAGAAAAAACAGTTTCCTCATCTACTCAGATCTGTTTACTTATTATTATTTTTATCTCGGTAAGCATATAGTCACAAACTTGAGTTCAATGACATCCACAGAGAAACTGTTGGGCTATCGCTAACTTTTTCCCCTTTTCAAGCCTATCCCAAAACGAGGGTTTAAATGCTCTTTTCTCAAACTGCTCAATGGACTTAAACCAAACCTAAGAAAGGTGCCATCTTGGTCTTTGGTGGAAAGTTCTACTTTAATGCCAGGTTTGATGTAGTTTCGTGCATCTGTTTTTTTTGTATTTGAGTGCAAAGATTCCAATGGGAGTTGTCTAGGGGTTATCTCCCCCGAGCTCCCCCACCCTTTATAGATCTGCACAAAACGTGCCATACAGTGCCTAGATAAATATACTTTAAAAAAAAAACTTTGTGCAGATTTGTCAAATGGCCCCAAAGTTATTAAGAAAACAAAAGTTTCTTTTCAACTAAAACTCTGATCTACCAAATGTAATGCTAGGACTGCTAGGCCTTAGAACTAGACATAATCAAGTGTCTGATGTGGGTCATAACATCTAACCACCCTCAACAATTTGAAGGCCATACATTTTGAAACAGAAAAACTGTCCGCTTATCATCCCAGACAAGGAAGTAGACATCATTGAGGTGGTATTTACAAGGCACAAGGGCACAAAGTGAGTGGTCTGTTGTCTGCAATGTCAGCTTTTTTTTTAAATTACCTTCCCAAAAGGTTGCTTGCATTTAGGCCCCTGGCACTCTTGCTATTACACTGATAAAGACAATGATTTAGCAATTTTCTGCAGTTCGGAAAGCAAATCAATACCCTACCTTAGACGGAGCATCAAAAAAGAAACAATATATCAATCTGGGACAAAAAAAGCACCCTTACTCAGAGAACTGGGAATATGGACATCAAGGAACAGCAGGCACCTAGCCGCCTTCTCAACTAGAGTCAAGCATTTAAACTCATGACAATAAATGAAACTGCCCAAGCAGAGGATACCAGAACAACATCTAACAGTCTCTAACAAGCAAGAATCAAAGATGTCCACTTGCCATGCCAGGGCCTCTCTCCTGGCCCGGGCGCTCCACGGCACTCCGACCATCGAGCGCGCGCACATGCAGTCTTTGCCTTCGACCCCACGTGGCACTGCGGCACTCTGAAATCTGAGTGTGCTCGCAGAGACCGCGCACCGTCTACGGCCGATAAAAGGGTTTGAGTGGCCCCTGCTGCCTCACCACTACGCTGCTGGCCTATGCCATTCCCACGCTGCGAGCAACGCAGGGTGCAGTGCTCTGCCACGAGCCCTAGCCACCGGCCACCACCTCTTTCCACATGGTGCCCCGGCCTCGTGCCCCTGCCTGCCAGCACCTGCATCAAAGGCGGAAGCCTGCCTACAGCTACGTACACCCCTACAGTGGTAGCCTCTGTTTCCTGCAGTGCTCTTCCATCCACCACGCTCTGTGTCCTGGGTTCCAGCTACCTGACCTCCAGGCCGTCTTACCGCCACGCTTCCAAGGGTGCCCACTCCTCGCCTTGTGCGCCTCCTGGCCCCATCTCTGCCTCAGTCCCCTGAAGGCCACGCCCACCCACACCTCCAGTTTGTGTGTGCGTTGCCTTGGTAGTAGCTACCTACCTTCTTGCCCACATGGCGTCTGTTCCACCACTGGAGCCATCTGCCGTCAGACGGCCTCCGCCCTGCCAGTCAGCGGGCTGGAAAGCGTTGGTAGAGCATCTGGAAACGTACTTTGATGCCGCAGACATCCCGGCCCAGCAGTGGAGGCCTATGCTCCTTCACCTGGAAGAGGCAGACCTTCACAAAATCGCAAAGACAGAGCGCGAAGCTAGGCCCCCGAGGAACCACCCAACGATGTGCGATGCCATTACAGCCCACTTTGAGCACTATGCCAACCCCGACTATGAACGCTTCCTCCTCCGCCAAGCGCTGCAACAGCCGGATGAGTCTGTAGACGTTTTCTGTGGAAGACAGAAAGAGCTGGCGAGCACCTTCACCCTCCCTGATGTGGTTGTTGAAGTCCGGGAGCAATTCATTCAAGGCTGCGCCTCTTCCAAGGTGCGTGAAGGTATCCTGCAGGAGCACAACATGCCGATGAGGGACATCCTGACATTAGGGCACTCTAAGGAACTGTCCAAACCCATGGCGGCCCACATGGAGCTAAAGCCCGCCGTTGCAGTCAAAGAATTACCAGTTTGCGCCATTCGCACTGATGCCTGAGAAACCCAGCCTAAGTCCATTAAGCCACCCCCACACGCCTCCAGACAAGGCCTAAGGAATCACCTGTGTGGGTGGGGTAGCAGCCCGTACCCCCATGATGGCGGCTGCCCGGCCCAAGAATAGTCCTTCAGTGCGTGTGGAAAATTACATCACTTTTCCAAAGGGTGCAGCTCGACGCCAAGAAGGAAACCGAAATGCCCATAATGCCATGTGAGAGCCCTCGAGCCTCTCCCTGACAACTCCTCGAGCAGCGACATGGACGAAGACAAAGCGGCAACAGTCCACGTTGTACGGATGCTGAATGCCCTCACAGCCACCCAGCATGCGACACCCATGTGCACGATTGGGGTGCAGGACCACTCTGTAGCAGCCCTAATTGACACTGGCACCACTATCAACCTCATGGCTGCCAGGGTCTATCGGAGCCTACCCAACCCTCCTGCCCGCCGCAACACCAAAGTATAAGTGCACGCATTCAGCACCCACTCTCCACTCAAACTATGCGGTTGGTTCCAAGCGGATCCATCTCGTGACCACACAGACACCAGCGGTCCACAATCTACGTATCTCAAGAAGGGTCAGGGTTCTTGCTCAGCTGTCGCACCGCGCAGGATCTCAGCCTCATCCAGTTCGCCTTCACCGTGCATGCCCACGACCTCGACCTCCTGCTGAGCAAGTTTACACCTCTCTTTGAGGGGATTGGATGCCTAGAAGACCCGGCTGTCTCGCTGCACATAGCAAGTCCGTAGCCCCTATAGCCCTCTGGCACAGGAGGATCGCCTTTCATCTCCGTCCGAAGGTAGAAGCGAAGCTCCGCCTCTTGGAGAATGCTGGGATCATTGAACAGGTGCGAAGCCCCACTCCATTGTTGTCCCCCATCGTAGTCGCAAAGAAACCGAAACAGCCGGATGCAGTCCGCATTTGCGTGGACAAGCCTCGCCATCAAACGAGAACGCCACCTGACGCCCATGGTAGACGACATTATTGGCGAGCTCACGGGGTCCAAATTGTTCTCAAGAAGGACCTAGGCTCAGGGTACCACCAAGTCTTCCTGCACCCTGACTCTTGTCCGATCACCACGTTCTCCACCCACGCTGGACTCTGGCGCTACACCCGCCGCAACTCTGGAATCTCGAGCACAGTTGAGGTGTTCCAGAACATCGTCAAGAACGTCCTCCAAGGGCTAGAGGGAGTGCTCAATAAAGGCTTTTCAACAAATGAAAGCTGGACTGTCTGCAGACACCACGCTAGTATACTTCGATCCATGGCACGACTCCCAACTGGTGGTTAATGCCAGCCCCACAGACCTAGGCGCTGTCCTTGCACAACGACAGGACTGCAGAGAATGGGCCCCTTTTGCCTACGCCAGCTAGACCCTCACGTCCAGAGAACAGCGATATTCTCAAATCGAGAAAGAAGCCATTGCAATCGTAAGGGGGTGCCGCCATTTCCACATCTACCTGTATGGCCACCCGATTACAGTCATCACGGACCACAAGCCTCATCCCGCTGTTCCAGGGCTCATTGTCTCGCCCTCCCCCATGGATTGATAAGAGGGTCCTACAGCTGCAGGAGTTTCAGTTCACAGTGGAATACAAACCAGGCACCCGATACCCAGCGGCTTCCTGACGTGGCACACCCGGCCAGTCACCCCTTCGGAAGCCGCCGAAGCAGCAGCCACGAAAGACTACGTAAGGATAGTAGTGGAAAGGTCCAGGCCTCCCCCGATGTCCATGAAAGAGGTCACAGAAGCTATGCGAGATGACGACTGCCTCCAGATCGCCATCCGAGCTGTCGCCTCAGGAGACAGAAAGCCCCTACAGAGCCCTACACCACTCCACACCGTGACAGCCCAGGCCATCTAGAAGTCCTTGTACCAAGTCCGTCATGAACTGCGTGTAGCAGACAACGGTTGTCTCCTGAGAGCCCCTCACCTTGTCCTACTAGAAAGTTTAACTCAACAGGCAGCCCTCCTTGCACATGGCGCTCATCAATGTGATAGTCAAATCGAAAAAACCCCTCCGGAGCAAGGTCTGGTTCCATGTCTTGGACCAACGGATAGTCAGTGGTGCAACACTGCCCTCTATGCCTAGCGACGAGCCTGCCAAGCAAACCGGCACCTGTCATAACGGAAGCTGCACCAAACGCACCATGGGAGAGAGTGAGTGCTGATTTTGGTAGCCTACCCGGAAGGAAGTCCATATTGGTAGTGGTGGATGATTTTTCACGATATCCAGAGCTTGAGTTTGTCCCCTCCACGACCGCAGCTGAGGTGATTCCCAAGCTGGAGAAACTCATGGCGAGCCATGGACTCTTTGGTGAGCTCCACGCTGACAATGGGCCACTGTTCACCAGTGCAGAAATAGCGATGTGGAAAATAAGGTGAAACCGGTCTCTGGTTACTTTTATTCCGGTTCAGAAGAGGCCTGGCCTGATAGTCAGGGCTGCATTGTTCCTACTGGCACAGGGCCAGGGCTGATTTACATATTCCTGGTTCCTTAAGTAGCATATCTGTTGCAAAAAACACAATGGGCTATCCTGGCTGATGAGGGCTGAAAGCCCGAAACCGGTCCTAGGATGCTTGTTTCCAGTCCAGGGAGGACCTGGCCTGGCAGCTCAGGCTGGACTGATCCCATTGGGTGCAGGGTCAAGACTGATTTGCATATGGCTGGGTTCAAACATGGAATGGCATGGTGCGCAAAGAAACGATGGATTTAGGCCCAGATCTCTGTACTGGGGTGAATGTATGACATTGTTCTGCATTCTGTCCATCAATTGTTCTTTATCCAAGTAATTACCAGCGGCTGAAATTAATTACAGCATTCCACCCATCACTTTAATGTATTCCTCAATGCAACACCCTGAAAGCCTCATGCAGCCAGTGCCAGTGGAGCCAAGTGGAATCCTATTAAAGAGGCCCAAATAAACCAGCCTGGCAGTTCGGGTTGGACTATTCCTTTTGGAGCAGGAGGAAGGTGGCATAGGGGGCAAAAAAAAAGGATGCACTGGGATGCAACACCAAGTAAATAAATACTAGTGGCTTACATTAATTTTAAACATAGATTCGTCATTTTTTGCATTCTTCAGTAGAAAGAAAGTGTAATGAAAAGCAGGAACATGAATAAGGCTGTCTAATGTAAAACAAGCATTGGCAGTGCCAGTAGGTCATGCTTTTTTATTGGTTTTAGTTATTTAACTTTATTGAAGCCACTCCAAGTACATGCAATAAGTTATGGCTTGCGCATCATTTGTAAATAGGAAGGAATTAAATTATGTGACATGCAGCGCATCCATCCCCCTCTGATGCTGTTTATAAGTGTACTGCTTATGAATTATCAGTATTGGCATGTTCACCTATCTAATATTTCTTCCTAAATCATGATTGATATGCATTCGCCCATATTGTCAACCCCCAAAAGATATAGAGAAATAAACATACGTTATAACTAGTGTGCCAAATAATTGCTCAGTGGATATCCCCATGAAGTTGACTACCTAGTCAGCGGGAGGATCATCAGGTTACCCGTGTTACTATGCTTGGCAAGGAAGAGTTGGTGCATATGATGGAGGGTTCTGGGGGCAATAGTTCACGCATCTGTGAGAGCTATTGGCTTTGTGAATGTTTTGTTTGGCCATGTTTACAGCACCACAGATGCAGCACAGTCATGCAGCACCGCTGCTGTGCTGCATGAATGAAAGTGAATAATAAAGCACAATGACCCAGTCGGGGTGGCAGCATCATAGCCTATTTTTTTTTTTTTTTTACTTTGAGCCATACTGCACAGTAGCCGCACTGCTGTACAATACAACAAAAAAAATATTGACAAAGCCAATACTTCGGGACAAGAGGGGGGTAGATGGCCTGCAAACATATGCATTCTTTGGGAGAGCTGCAACTAAAATTTAAAAAGTAGCTACGAAAGTGTGTTCAATCGAAAGACAGTGGGTGCGTGGAGTTGTAGGACACTGGGCCATGCTTCAGGGGACGGTCAAACACCCAAAGAGGAAGTGAAGTCCGCATACACTGACCAACGAGAAGCAAGGAAACCAGAGTGATGATAAAGTCAACCAATGATAAGCAACAGATGAACTCTAAGCCCCATGTAAGCAAATGAAATGTCTTGCAAGCGACAGTGCAAGCTTTGCCTCAGGCGAGACCCTGGGGCGGCTCCTCCACTATGGTTAGGGTGACCAACTGTCATGGGTGCAAATTCAGGACAGTGAGTGTAAAAATTCAGGACAAAGGGTCAAAATTCAGGACAAAAATTCAGGACAGGGAGTCAAAATTCAGGACAAATTTTCGGGACAAAAGTTAGGTTTTACAGACACATCAAAGGAGGTCGCGCATAGTATATAAGTAATCCCATTTATATCCTAACATATTCATACATTTGCAAACCTATCCATTGTGTATCCTTCCAGCCATCATTTCACTCATCCATCCCTCCATCCACACTTTCACTCATCCATTCACCCACCTTTTCACCCTATCCATCCGTACACTAATCCATCCACTCTTCCATCCAGCCAGCTATCCATCCTTTCATTTACTCACCCAGTCACTCATCCTTCCACCCATTCATCATTTCAGCCATCCACCCATCCTCCCTTTCTCTCTCCATTGACCCTTTCACTTAGCCATCCATCCTTCCATCTATCCACCCATCCTTCTACTCTTGCTACAGTTTTGCTTTATTCGATTTTGAATTAAAATCATAAAAGCATACAATTAAAAAACAAACATGAATCATACATACAATAGCACAAAGTATCTACAAGTTTAAAAGACATTGATTTAAAAGACATTTGCCCTCCAGTGGGGATACTTTCCTTTAAAATTACATATTTTCATACGATAGGCATTCATAGTTCTACCCTTACATCATGTTCACCCTTAATAGGAGCAAGTTAATAAAGATTTCCATTTTTATATATGTTGTGCACTAGTGAAAAGCGGTTAAGAGCAGAGGAACTACAATTATTCGAAACATAGGATCTTCTACCCATCACGTAATTATAATTGTACCCTACCTCTGGTCTTAAGGAGGGTATGTATGGCGCACTGGGGTAAAAATCATGTAAATCCCAGATCGATATTGGGCCATCATCTTCTTGGGGCTGCCAGTTTCGTAGGTACGGGACAATATGTCCCACTAAATCACCGGGAATATCTTTTGGGAGGGAGCCTAACCAGCCCACCCTTCTAACACATATTATTGTTCCATCCAGATCGGGTGGCAGAGGCCTGTTTTTTGATAGCCAAAAGGTAACTTTATTTAATAAGTCGTGGTGCCTTTCGGATTTTCCATGTGTGAGTGGTGGTACTCCTGAGAGAACACACACGAATGGGGCGGCCTCAGGTGGTAGGTGTATGGAAGGTACTTTGTTATTCTCTACTCTTGCAATAATATGCTGTGGTGGTACCGGTTTAGAAGCAATCTTAGGGGTTGTTTTATTAGGGGCTAGTTGTAGAGTTTTTAAATTGTTGCATTGTGTAGGTTGCGTTGGCACTATAGAGGCAACAGGGGATTGATGGCGATTAATTATTTCAGTAATTTTAGCGGGAAATAAATTAATCTTGATCAGTTCCTCTATTTCCATCAGCTTATTCTCCAGGATATTTATTTTCTCCAACAACGGCGATATAAGAGATTTGAGCAATGGTTCAATCAGAGATGTTAGAGCCAGTTGAAGAGGAGGTGCTAGGCTATCTAATTCTTCTAGAGCCTCTGGAATTAAGGGGGAGTTAGTGACGGACAGTGGAGGGCTTAAACACAATTTTTGTACCTTTGGGTCGTTCCCATTTTGTTGAACCTTGTCGCATTTCCGTTTAACGGGTAAGAGCTGCGTGGGCGCTGCGCATGGAGCGTTAGCTTTATTATGTAATGAGGTGGATTCCTGCGCAAAATCATTGTGGAACAAAGTACAAAAGCTTTTAGCCATACCGGGAGAAGCACTATTTAGTTTAGTTCTCAAATCTGCTGGGACATAGTTGGTTTTACACAGATTGTTTAGTTCCGCTAACAGTGAGTGGCTTTGCAGAATACCGGATGTTTCTGAGGGAGATTGGTCACTGGGGGTGCTAGCTATGGCCTGGCAAAAATCATTCCCATCTGAATCACTAGGTATGGGCCGTGGTATATTGATTAAGTGGTGGTCGTGTGTACCATTACGCAAACACCTCTGGTTGACAGGTTTTTTGGGGACCCCTTTCTGAACCATAGCTCCGTTCAATTGGGTAGGGGTAATACGTGACATCAACACGAAGGCAAAATTTTAGTGTGTACAACTACGTGTCCATTAAATGACAGCGAGCATTAGGTAGTTCAACTCTCTTTACCTCCTCTGGTAGGGATTTCAAGGGGGGAGGCCCGTCCCGTCCTCCTCGGTCCTCAGAGGGCCTGCCCTTTGCCCGGGCCTAGCCCGGCGCCTGCCCGCGCGTGTCCCGCAGTGCGGGAGGGGCTAGTTGCCTTTTAAACCGTCCAATTACAGGGGGAGGGGCAAGTTCTGCGGTGTCCCACAGCGTCCTGGGCCCTGTAGTCCAGCAGTACCCCCCACCGACACAGCAGCGGCAGCAGCGGCGATTCAAAGCGTCTCCCGCGGAACGGGAGACGCGAGGAGTTAAAGTAGCCCCCGGTTACAGGGGGGAGGGGTGAGTTCTGCGGTGCCCCACAGCGTCCTGGGCCCTGTAGTCCAGCAGTGACCCCCACCGGCACAGCAGCGGCAGCAGCGGCAATTCGAAGCGTCTTCTACTCATCCACTCATGAATCCATCCATTTACCCTATCACTCATCCATCCTTTCACTCACCGATCATCCACCCTTTCACTCATCTATCCATCCTTTCGCTAATTATCCATCTATTCACCCTTTCAATCATCCATTCAGCAATCCATCCAGCCATCCTTTCACCTACTCACTCGTCCACGTTTTCATATTAATATTGAGCTGAGCCTTTGTCTGCAGAGTTCCAGACAGAAGAGGCCCATCAAGAATGTCACCCTCCCTTTAGTTCCTAAAGCAAGGGGTGGGGTGGGGGAGTGTTCACTATGCCCCTGCACATAGGCAATCTGAAAAAGTGGAAGTCATGAGTCATGCATGATGCACAGTGCTAGGGCGTGAGGCGACTGCGACATGGTGTTGTTTCCAAGGCTTTAAGCGGGATGAAAAAAGGGAGAGGGTCTCTCAAAAGGGGGTGTTCGATGTAATTAAGAGCGTGGCTTAAAACACCTACGCTAAAAATCTGTGTTTAGCATAGTGTGCCGCCAGACTGGTATTTTGCCTCTTCTGTCATTGTATCCAGATAAATAACAAGTAATGTTATACCTACAACAAGCCAGAACTATTGGCTTTGTCAATGGTTGTTAGATGCATAAAATTAAAATGCTGCAACCATGGCTTTGTTGAAAATAATATTTAAACTGTACTTTTCTAAAATGATGAGACTGAAAGCACTCTAGCCCGAGCCTCTTCTTTTCAACTTGTTTCACCAGCTTCTTTGAATGAACTGGGTTCTGTAGCAGCATTTATTTGCGTGTTTGCACATTCCTATCATCATCTAACAAAATACGCTGCCCTAGACTGAGGCAGGAGGAGGCCCACCACATGCAGTAACACCTCAGACGGCCCATTGTCATTCTGTATGTGGCCATCATCAGCCCCATACAGACTGACAATGGGGGGTGGGGCTGCTCTTGTGCTCCGAGGTGGAGTGCGAGGCGCCCCATCAGGGAGCAGAGGCCTCTCACAGGGAACAGCTCTGTTCCCTGCAAGGCCAAAATTACGGACAAAAGGCGTCCGTAAAAAGGATCCTCACGGACAACGGACGTGAGGTCCAATGTACGGACGGTCCGTGAAATTTACGAACGGTTGGTCACCCTAACTATGGCGGAGGAGTGTCGCCCCACTGTCCGCGGAGTCAAACGAAAAATAAAATGATCTTAATGCAGATCATTTTATTTTTTGTCCTGGTGCTGTGTATTGGGGGGCGGGGCCACAGCACTGCAGCAGGGGAGGAGGAGTGGTGGACTCTGCTGCAGTGTGCATGAGGGTTTGGCCGGCCATCTGAGGCCAGCCAAACCCTCATGTGCACTGACATCTCTCCAACCCAGCTGTATTGCTGGTTGGAGAGATCGGTAATTAGGGTCTCCAAGATCCCGACGGAGCACAAAACCAGTGCGCTCCGTCCAATCTCTACGCTGCTCTCAAGGGGCCTTATTTATGAAGGCCTTGCGCCACCGGTGCGTCACTTTTAACATGGGAAAAAGTGACGCACCGGTGGCGCAAGGCCTTCATAAATAAGGCCAAAGGTGAGAGCAGCGTCGGTACTGGCCGCAGGGGAAGCTGGGAGCTTCAGCCTGTGCGAAGAGAAGCCCAGGGAGCAGCATGGCAAGTGGAAGACTAGCAGGAAAGTTTTGTTTATTTTAAAATTATTTTAGCTCACTCACGGTGCCCCCTCCGGCCTGACCCCCCTGGGCTGCCCTCCCCGCCATATTTGTTTTTAGATCAACCGCTAATGGCGAGACCTAATGAAACATTCCTAATGTTTCAGACGGGCCCATGTGGGAGAAACGGTAAGAAAAGTGCACCCTGCTTAGCATAGATCCTTGCTGCCTCTTGCACAGGATGAGAGCCTGTGACTGACAGGAAAGCCAGCAACCAGCTCTGCACAGCACTAGAGGCCCCAAGATACAAAGAAATGCCAGGTATCGAAGCATCAAATTGCATTGCCAATCCTGGCAAAAAAAATAAAGGAAAACGAAAAAACCACTGTGATCTCAGCAGCCTGCAAAAGTATAACATCTGCGCAGCACATGCCGAGCAACCATCACACTATTAGAAAAATGCAAACACAGAAAAGGCACCGTAGCTCGGGACCGCAGCAGCCAGCTTCTGGCGAAGAGAAGGAATCTCAACGAAGAAGCAATCGAGCAAAATAGAACTGCTGTGTGGAAAGTCGGGCTTTCCTTCTGTGACTGGAGACGATCTCGACTCATCTCTGCTCCATCACTGACCCCCTGATCTGCAGCAAACAGCTGAAAACACGTCTCTTCTCGTTTGTCTGCTGATGTTTCATCCATGTGGCCTCTTGTCAGATCGCCCTGAATCTTTCTTCGGGGTTACTGGTGTAGTTACCCAAAAACGACAATAAATGTCTAAAATGAATTGATAGGTTCTTAGGGCAAGTGTAAAAGTTTAGTTTAACATTGAAAGACTCGTACGGTTATCTAACTTCCAGACTCGTGTAGTGTGGGGAGCGTGACAAGGGAGAGAAACAAGTCATGTTTTAGCAAAAGGAAGAGCAATATTGTTTATTGGAGCTGAGAACTGAATTCATGAATTAATAAAAAAAAAAGTTATTCATCCTCTGCCTAGCACCTAGTATTCCGTCTCTATATTCACATCCCTTTGAACAGTTAACATCTCTGATTTTTTCCAAACTTCTCTGTTATGAACTGTCAGAAGGTTTCTAGTCCGGAGGCTTAAACCTACCCCTTCTGCTTGCACCTGTCATGGGCTTCCAGTGCCGAGGGCTGGTCTTGACGGCGTGTTTAACGCCTGTCACTCCGACGACCGAGCATCCCCAGGACGAGTCCTAATGCGCCTTGTTCCCGCGTCGCTTCACGTTTTCCGAGTTCTGCCCGGCATGAGCTAGCGCAGGGTGGCAGCCATGCTATTCTGGGCACCTTAACTCTACTGGCTGCCAGGGGTGAAAAGGAAATCGAATTACAAAGGAGAGTCAAGTGAGACAGAAAGCTACTTTCTCACAAATGAGTTATCCTAAGGCAAATTCTGGTTCTGTTCTTCACCTGGGTATAATCTTAGGAAAACAATTTTGCTGGCCCGCAGAGAACCTGTCTATCCATAGCACATGTACAAAGCCTGCAGGAAGGCCAACTCGGTGGTATTACCTCACAAAGAAGCGCTAAAAACATTGCAGGTGATACATTAGGAACCTGTCGCCTGTCCTCTTAGGGCTCTGTAACGAGTCTGGTTGTCCACGGACCTCCAGACTCACGGGGGAACGGCGGTGGTAGTCTACTGACCGTACTATTACAATCAGGGCATACGAACCGACATTGCCCTGCCGCTCCGCCAGGGAACCACAGTTCCCTGGCATTGTTGTGGCAGTCAGGAGGCTGCAATATGCTTGGTGGGACCACCCCTACCCCGCCAGGTATATTACGAGTTTCCTATTTGCCTGTTGGAGTCGAAATCTAGTGCCTCAAGCCATGGGAATAAACCAAGGGTGGCACATGTTGTGCCCCCCTGTGTGTATGCACACTAGTTCCTGCACGGCATGGACTTTATAGTCTACACCTTGCAGGAACTGTTTTTGGCATTCCCAGTGCAGTGCCCATTTTCAAGGCACCGCTGTGGGAATTAAAAAAAGAAAAAGCCCTTCAGATACTCGTAATCTGGTGGGTGGCCTGAACACGGGTTTGGCGGTGCGGCAGCAGGGCAGCCCTTGCGCTGCACCGCCAAAGTCGTAATCAGTCAAAAAACTCAAAGGGTCTTGACTCTTAACTCAGCAAGGCCGAGCCAACCTTAAATGATCAAACAACACAATTGCCAGTGCTGAGAACCTAAATTGTAAGCTCCTAATCTGAAAAAATGGTTATTATGAATGTAACATAAACACCTGCTTTATAAATTGCAACAAATGAATTTTTATTGCTTCTTTTTCAAATATTATTCATTTTTTTTTTTTTTTTAGACACAAACTTATTTCGTGCATGGAAATACAAAAACACTATATACATATTATATACAAAAATGACAAATGGTTTAAACAACAATTACACACGTTAACAATTCAGACACTCTTGGCCGTGCAATCATCCAACATAGCTCATACATACACACACATATACTGGTCTCAGTGTCACTAACACTGTGAACATATAACATGGAAATAAATCAACCCCGTTTTTATCCAATGTATAGTTCTTTTCAAAGTTCAAAAAATAGAGAAGAGAATTCTCTTGCTATTCACAGACACCGTTGTAGATATAAATGTTTTAAGTGACCCGAGACCGGGTTGGTCGACGCGTTTCAAACCCCGCCAAATACCGGGGTTCTCCTCAGGACCATTATTGTCACTTAGTTCTTGGGTCAGAGCTCCAATGGCAAGAAAGTTGTATTTCCAAACAGAGATCAGGGAGGGGCCGCTTTTCATGCGTGTTCCTATAACTGTGCCTCAGTTTCCATTAGTCTGATGTTCGGCCGTCTCCGTTGTCAGTGCCGGATGGAACGACAGCTTCTGGATCTATTTTCGCAGCATTGCCAGCTGTAGGTGCGCTCCTCCCGGGAAGACTCGATGCTCCTCCTTCGGTCACTCAGTCGTAATCAGGTCATGAGTAATATCGGAGACCCATCGGTCCAGGGTCACCTAACCAGGCCACTCTCCTCTCACCGAGTTGGCATTTAGCTAGACCTACATTGGCCCCTGTTCCTGCAATAGAGAACCAGAGCTATTACTTTGCTCCACCTCCTGACTCAAGTTTCCACAATATTTGTTCAAGCACACTGTCGACAGTTTTCCTTTTTTCGTTTTGGAAAATAGACTACACTTTCAAAGTATTGCGAAGTACTTAAGTACAAAGTATGCTTGTTTGGTTTAGTTTGCAGCTTGATTATTCCTTCCACAGTAGTGTCCTGTTTAGCGCCAGGAAGACGAGGTTCAATATTGTATTTTGTAGCATATTCTTTATGGGTTCCGGAGTAGCGTGCTACTCCATGAAAAAGCGCTTCAACACCTCATCAGGGGTCGTAAGTGCTATATAATTGCAATTAAAATACAATACAATATACTACAAATATATGGTTAATTATGGTGAGGTTTTCTCATTTGTAGAGAGCACGTTCTCTATTGAAATTACCTCTTTGTGTAACTAAATCGACACCAGCAAGTATTGAACTGCATTTCAATTGGGAAAGAGGGGCCTTAATTGCTTTTCAAAACTGAAGATAGTTCGTTTTAAAGATACTTCTGATAAACAGGGCCTTTAGGCACAAATTGACACAGTTCTATGAGGCTTTCATCTTAATATAAAGAGGTTCTATTACAACCTCCACCAATCACCGGTTTGAACCCTGGCGGGTGTAATTTGTTTGTTTGGGTAGTGGTGCATCATCTCACAAACACTTCCTTACCAGTTTCACACATCCAAAAAACGAGTTGATTGTGCCACAGCCAAGTACCTAGGAAATACTGGAGCTGCTAAAAGAATGCCCCTTCTATCTCTACTCTTCAGAAATCCATCCATTCCTCAAACTTTAAAGTAACAAAGGGTCAAGAAAGAGAATGTAGACCATGTGTGATTGCCACAATAGTTGTGGGATATGATTTGCATAATTCGGCAGACAAATGTGGAATAGTCCTCCCTATCAGGGTCCTCTGCAGAGCCCACAAAAACTTCCAAAACCTTGCAAAACGTTAAATCTGATAGTGACCTTGGCAGATTATCTAATACTATACTTATCAAATTTGCTTTGGATGAATTAGTCTTCCGCTGTCTCTGGTATTCTTACAGTTCCACCGCTATCATTCATGAAGAATTTATGTTATTTCAGAAATTGCCCCTATCAGAAATACTGAGCTACAGCAGAAGTAATGCACATGGTACATACATACTGTGCTAGGAGAAATAATCGCCCTAAAAAATATTGTTGCAATAGTAAATAAAAAAAAACCTGAAAATGGCCCTTTGTGCCAGACAAGTACTGCCATTAAATGTACTGTTGCCCTGTAGGAATAATGCCCCATGAATGTGGCTCTTCAGGGGAATGCGATGCCTCTGAAGTACAGATGTGTGCTTCCTAAAATATGGAAGCAGATATTATAAAATAAATAGTGTATCAGAGGCTTGTTCGGATTAAGCTGCGGTTTTTGATGTTTGCCGTTTTATGCTTTCTACCTCGGATTGCCAGATTGCACTTTGATGTTTTTGTGCCTACTTTTGCACATCTCCATATCCAGCATTGTTGTCTTGGCACCTCAGTTTTTGGTTTTCTATTGATCCATTTGTTTGCACTTCCTAGCACATAGTTTTTCATATGCGCACATTAAATATTAGCAGTGTTGCTGCTCAGTAATTACATTCTAAAATGTGTGTTGTAAGTACAAACACGGAAAGTTACTTTGAGCCTCATACAGTGATTCTTATATCTGAAGGCAGATGAATTTAAGGACTCTCAATGTTCAAACGTGTGCTATGTGGAGGCACATACCTTAAACTGAAAGTGAAGATATGTGGACACTATGATTTAAATGTAGTGGAACTGCACACAATCAGATCAAGAAGAGTTTTTGCCCTCGGTTAGTTTCGCTGCCAGAGAGTGCACTGCAGCACATTCCGTTACTGATTTATACTATGGTCTGATTTGATGTTTGGTGGGTGGGCTACTCCATCACAAACATGGCGGATATGCTGTCTGCTTATTACAAATTCCAAAGTATTGAATGCACTTGCAATAAGACAGACAGGATATTCGCCATGCTTGTGACAGAGTAGCCTGTGACGGAGCAGACTGTCTGTCAAACTCAATAAGGCCATCTGTCTTCTACGATATGCTGTTCCAATAGGTAGCATCTCATTAATGTAGTAGTCCAACTCATAGAAAAGTTACACTTCTATTACAAAAAATATATATTTTGATTCACACCTGTGTATTAGCTATTCAATGGGCATATAGAGAAATTCCTTTAGCAAGCATGATATTTCTTAATAATAAATGTTGCAAATGCAAGGGTGGCCAATGTGTCAGTGGGAATAGTAAGTTATTAAACATGTGGAATATAATTGCAGGTGTCAGACTTGGCCCTCTCTCCAGGGTCCCCTAAACTTTTTTCCTTCACCCCCCCTGTTTGCTGAATTTCGTTTTAGTTGGTATTAGGAGTTTACCACTGCTAACCAGTGTTAAAGTGCTGGTTCTCTCTCTTTTAAGCATGATAAAATTGGCCTACACCCAACTCTCACATTTAATTTACTTATAAGTCCCTAAAAAAGAGGGCCTACATGTATCCAGGGCCGGTGAATTAAATGCTATTGGTGGGCCTGCTTGTAAAGTTAAGGAGATAGGTCCCGGGACGTAGGGTAGGCTGGACCATATACAATTTTTAGAAACACAGATGCCCACCCCACCAATTTTCAAATGCTCTCTACTGCGAGCAAACAAATCAAAATGAATTGCAGATTTGTTTGGTATATTTATTTTTACCTTTTACTTTAGAAGTTTTGACATATAAGATCAGACGGATTGCCTGAGAAAGACACTCAACATGTGACAACTACTATACAACAATACAACAAGGGAATATAAATCACAAGGTAAATTACAAACACACAATTATATAATACACCTTTCGGAAATTGAGTGATAGCAAAAAATTGAGTGATAGCAAACGATAAATCTCTGCACATATTGGAACAACACTCAATAAACCATCATCAATGTTTCAACTCAATGAAAGAGACACGTTCAAGGAAAAAATTGAAGAATATAAACAAATTAATTAGTCAGACTCAGAAATGAATTCTGTATCCTTCGTATATTCTTTCAATGATGCCGACGCGTTTCGAGTCCGTGAGCAAAGTTGACGGACTCTCATCAGGGCTCAATCAATGTAGTTCTGACAGTGACTCCAAAGACCTTGTCTCGGGGATCTGTTAGCACCAATACTCGTAGCGGGACCTTGTTATCTCGGACAGTAGCAAGTGTTTCTCCCTGTCCCTCTCTAATTCAGATATCCTGTAGCTCCTTATTTCACCTGGAGACACAACGTTCTCGCACACGGTCTCAGGTCTCAAGCACGCTGGCCGATCTTTGTTTACGCGTCGCAGGATCGCGAACAAGCTGCCACAAAACGGCGGTTTCCAGATTACGCCGCACTGTCTCCTATGCCTCTGCTTGACACCAATTCTGTTAGGGCTCCATCGTACAACTGCCAGGTTCAATCAATTGCTGAATTGAACCTGGCAGTTGTACGATGGAGCCCTAACAGAATTGGTGTCAAGCAGAGGAATAGGAGACAGTGCGGCGTAATCTGGAAACCGCCGTTTTGTGGCAGCTTGTTCGCGATCCTGCGACGCGTAAACAAAGATCGGCCAGCGTGCTTGAGACCTGAGACCGTGTGCGAGAACGTTGTGTCTCCAGGTGAAATAAGGAGCTACAGGATATCTGAATTAGAGAGGGACAGGGAGAAACACTTGCTACTGTCCGAGATAACAAGGTCCCGCTACGAGTATTGGTGCTAACAGATCCCCGAGACAAGGTCTTTGGAGTCACTGTCAGAACTACATTGATTGAGCCCTGATGAGAGTCCGTCAACTTTGCTCACGGACTCGAAACGCGTCGGCATCATTGAAAGAATATACGAAGGATACAGAATTCATTTCTGAGTCTGACTAATTAATTTGTTTATATTCTTCAATTTTTTCCTTGAACGTGTCTCTTTCATTGAGTTGAAACATTGATGATGGTTTATTGAGTGTTGTTCCAATATGTGCAGAGATTTATCGTTTGCTATCACTCAATTTTTTGCTATCACTCAATTTCCGAAAGGTGTATTATATAATTGTGTGTTTGTAATTTACCTTGTGATTTATATTCCCTTGTTGTATTGTTGTATAGTAGTTGTCACATGTTGAGTGTCTTTCTCAGGCAATCCGTCTGATCTTATATGTCAAAACTTCTAAAGTAAAAGGTAAAAATAAATATACCAAACAAATCTGCAATTCATTTTGATTTGTTTGCTCGCAGTAGAGAGCATTTGAAAATTGGTGGGGTGGGCATCTGTGTTTCTAAAAATTGGTGGGCCTGCAGCACTTATTGTGCCACCCACAAGGTAGCCTTCTAAAATCATGTTGCAGGCCTGCCATTGCTGCTTCTGTGCAATTTTAAACTGCTAATTCGACCTGGCAAAATAAACATTTTGCCAGACATAAATCTTCCTTTTTAATACATATAGGTCACCTTTATGGTAGGCTCTAAACATGCATTGTATTTCAAAAGTAGGACATATGTTTTTAGGTTTTACATTACTGGTAGTGAAAACGCCTACATTTGTTTTTCACTACTGTAAGGGTGACCTCTCCCATAGGAAACACTGGGCTACCTTTTAGGGACTGTCCAGCACTATGTCTGGGACACAGTCAGGGACTTGGGGAAGGACTGGTGACTGGGTAGAAAACGTAAACAGAACAAACATTTACAATGCAACGGTTTCGCCTTTGCAAAAGTTTGAGCTATTGGCTTTGTAAATGACAAACTTTTTATTTATGTGTTGGTTTTGAAAACATAAATAAATGGCATTCTCATTTACAATGGCAATAGCTTAATCTCTCGCAGATGCGAGACCTATTGCATTGTCAATGCAATAGGTCACGTATTTACGCAAGTTTGTGCTATTGACATTGCAAATAATTCGTTTTATTTATGTTTCAAAAACCAAAACATAAATAAAAGGTCTCACACTGCTGTCTCTCTCACACTGCTGACTCTGCCTTGAACACACCCACTGCTGTCTCTCTCACACACACACTGCTGTTTCTCACACACTGCTGTCTTTCTTACACACACTGCTGTCTCTCATACACACTGTCTCTCACACTGCAGGTGTGGGTTGTTTTCAGCTCATCCCGGCTCTCACAGGAACCGCCTCCGGGGATTGATAAACATGCAGGGACGCGCCTGCTTCGTGGGAGAGCAGAACAGCGGGATGTGGTAGCGCTGAGAAGCCATGTGACGAAGGATGCGCCTACCATGTAATCAAAGGTCGAAGTGCATTAAAAAGTATGGGAAGTGTGGGGGGGGAGTGGGTGCAGGGTCAAAGGTGTGGGTAAAAACACAAACTAGTGGGACCCTGGTGCAGAAAAAGGACCGTCTCGGCCCCGGTGCCACTGAACCTGCCGCACATTAATAGCTTCGCTCCTGAACACAGGACTTGTGATGCTGGTATAAAACACATACAGCCTGATTCATCAATGTGAAGTTTTGCGAGCCTGAAATAGCGATTCATAAGGAATCGCTATTCCAGACTCGCAAAACGGCATTCATGTAGGATTCGCAATATTGTTTGCGAGTCCTACTGATTCCTTATTTGCGATTAGCTAATTGCTAATCGCAAATAAGGAATAACTCCCCATTCATTCCTATGGGCCTAAAGGCCCATAGGAATGCATGGGGAGTCATTCCTTATTTGCGAGTAGCAATTAGCTAATCGCAAATGAGATTGCGATTTCAAGGGTGCAGGGGTGTCCAAAGGACACCCTGTAACACCCCTGAAATGTTAAATTACACAGATGTTACACACACACATGTCCAAAGGACATGTGTGTGTAACATGCAACTTAGAAAAATGCTTTTAAAAGCATTTTTCTAAGTTTTTGCTATTTACCACGAGGTTTGACCTCGCGGTAAATAGCGGCCCAAAATTGCAAAATCGCAATTTTTAAATGTTTCAAGAATAGCATTTAAGGAATCTCTAATAGAGATTCCTTAAATGCTATTCCTCGCAAATTTGCGAGTTCTTAAATAGAGACTTTTGCTTTTGGGATGATGAATCCCAAAAGCAAAAATTGCACTTGCAAAGGGCCAGATTCTCAGAATCTGGCCCTTTGCGAGCGCAATTATGCTTGATGAATCAGGCTGATAGAAGGAAGTGGAGGCAAAAGCAGGCCGTGGCCTTGTATTTATGACAAATGGGGCCATGCTGGGTTTGCAGGGATGTGTCAGTGTCATTAACAACAAACAACCAGAACCCAGGGACTTTGAGATGGCTTCTTGGATTTGCGCCACTGAACCAATACCTTGGATTCATAAAACGATCAGATGGGTGCATTTTCTGTGTTTGGTTTATGTGACTAGTGAGCGCAGTCAAAGTTTAATTTCCCCAGGAGGTTCAGCAGTGAGACGTCAACTGAGCTACTTGCTGATTTCTGCCCATCGATAGCGCAGTGGGACACCCCATGATCAAAAATTCCATCCCTGTGAGATGTGTTCTAGCACATTTAGTGATTCCTGATGCCTCTTTCATCATGCACATTTTGAACGGGGCCAAGGTGTTGCTAAAACTTTGCATGCTTAAAATATCAATTGAATACCATTTTGTCGGCAAGTCATAATTCACTCCTCAGCAGTCCACAGAAGCTGGCAGCCACGCTTTACACCTGCTACAACGCATTACAAACAGTCTGAAATATGTGAAGAATTTGGCAGGCCTCCCCCTTTGAAAACGCTGCTGGTAGTTGTAAACGTGAGATAGTGTTTCGGCTCTGCACATCCATATTAATGTGTATAAAAACTACTGGTGTCCAGCAGCTGGCCCTTTCAAGATAAGAATCAGAAACACACGTTCTTCGGCATCGGATCAGATGGCACGGGTGTTGTAATGAAGTGAAAAACCAAAAACGAGCACCAATATTGCCACTTATTTTTTAGGGGTGTTATTAGTACCCACTCGGTCTACTGATTTCAACAGTACACCTCAGGACGCTTTTTTATCCAGAATAAATCGTTTTTAATTTTCAAAATTTCAGCATGAACATATTTCAAAAAGATTTCGTAAAATTCAAGAACATTGCCTATACCACTCAAATCTCTCTCATACAAGGACACAGTCATTCATTCCAACATACAACCTATACAACATACATAGAAAAAAAACATACAACAACATTATACATCAGTTAATACAAATTTGCAATTCAAAATTCAAATTATACAGCAAAGAAACAATTTTTAGCATTTAGAATGATTTCCTTTTTTAGAATCCTAATACTGTAGGAAGAAGGTCTACGCGTTTCGATGACCCTTTATTTAAGGGAAATCTCGTCAGGACCACGTAGCTGCGAATGCAAAGAAAAGGAATTAGTCACTCTGCTAGAAGACCCACCCTCTGTCACTTAAATTGTTATAAGGGGAATCTAATCCTACCTCAAAGGTGCTCGTTATTCTTAAAGGTCGAGATCTGAAAACCAAAGAGACAAAATGCAAACTATACTTAATACCAGCTGCTATCAAGTAGCTACAAACCAAAAAACATGATTCAAATGTACTCACAGGCTTCGCATTCAGAAAACCCTCTAGACATTTTCCTTCTTATCATAACATGCTTAAAACAGTCATTATAAGCAAGAAAGCCCCTTAACATGTGTTCTAAGCTCAGCAGTGAGACGTGGCTTTAAGTGCTGCTTCCATCCCGGCTCTCACAGGCACCGCCTCTGGGGATTGATAAACATGCAGGGACGCGCCTGCTTTGTGGGAGAGCAGACCAGCGGGATGTGCTAGCGCTGAGAAGCCATGTGACGAAGGATGCGCCTACCATATAATCAAAGGTCGAAATGTGAAGAAGTGTGGCTCAAGTGATTAGAGCGGCAGACCCTGATGCAGAGGTCTGGCCCGGACCAGGGTTCAATTCCCCGCCTCGGCGGGTCTTGGGCTCAAATTTCCCCGGACCTGACAATTCTCGCCTCGGTGCCTATTCTAATCATGAAGTCCCACTCTGTAACTCTGGGCAATAGCTTGCTTAATCTCCACAACGGCCCCTCGCAGCGGGATGCCTGGCTTTCACTTTGGGGATGCCCAGTAATGGGTTATCTCGCAGGGGAATACCAGGACGGGTTCCCTAAGCAAGCACTGGGACGCTTTCGGGCAGCCATGCGCTCTACAAATCAAATTTAATTTAATTTCATTTCATTCATTTCAAGTGCATTAAAAAGTACGGGAAGTGTGAGGGGGGGTGGGTGCAGGGTCAATGGCGTGGGTAAAAGCGACTGCTACAAAAAGCACAAAACGGTTTCAGATAAAAAGGTGCTTCAAAATTTTCGATTTCAGTAAGCCCGGGCTGTACGCAATGCAATATATATATAACTGTCCCTTAAAAGCAAGCACGTCACATCCCAGCTGGTAACCCCCTTGCAGGACCACTCAAAAGAAGAAAGCTCTGTCAAGACGGCACTGCGGAGCTTCGCAAGTAAGCTACTGCCCGGCCGCCATCTTCGGAGGAATGACAAAAACAAACCTTTGAAGAAAAAAAAAAATACAACCGCCCACCGCCGCATGACGTTCAAAAAGGGGCGGAGAGAGAAAAAATCACCGGAACGCCCACGAATCTGCTCGGACAATTACTGACAGATCTCTCTTCCAATGGCTAGCCTTCATTTATGGAGCTAGCCAATGGAAGAGAGAGGCGGAATAAAGCCCCGTACTGAAAAACAAAAGATTTCGCCTGCGCGACACTGTTGCGCAGTGGACACCAGGCGAAACCTAAAAAAGGGTTAAGATGCACCCTTGACGCACCCCGTGTACAATTAAAATGTTTGGTGAGGGCACCCTCATGTGAGACTCTCACTGCTGGCGATGCATTGGCCTGGACTGATATGACAAGATGTACAATTCGGGGATCCACTTCCAATGAGGTTAAAATGTCCCCTAACTTTGACCGGTTTACCCCGTCGAATGCTGACGTAAGGTCCATAAAGGCCAAATACATGGCTCTTTAAGTACTTTTTAGGCCTCTCCTACAGAGATCTTTAGCAGTTTCTCGAAAGAAAAATTGTGTAACATATTAAATATGTAGAGCGTATCAACACATTACTCATGATTGGTTGGCTTTACTTCTCTATTTGAGTTGTATGTATATCTGATGGCTCTCCTTTCCCTGCTGGTGTTTGTGCCTCCCCTGGAGCTTAGATGGATTTCTTACGGGATGATTTGCCTCCTTCCACTGCTTACAGTGAGGGAACTGCTCTTTTCTTTTACCACTCCCAGGGTGGGCAAGCAGTTTCTTACTCTCTTCAACGGGTGTTGCTTACTCCCTCACATCCTCATCCCACATTCTCAATGTTGCACCACCCTCTCAAGCTTCTCCCACCCTCCCCATCCTGCTCCTCAGTTTTTTTCCCTACTATCCACCCAGAGTCTCCCTGTCTCCCCCCTTTTTCTCTGTCCCCCCCTTTTTTTTAAAATGTTATTTTGTTTTTTATTCTTCGCAGGGCTGAAGTTTGATATCAGGATGCTCCAAGATGGTTATATGTTATTTTGAAATAGTAAATAAAAGAAGGTAGGCTGCCATAGCTTCATGATGCGTACGTGCACATACACAGGGATGCATATGCATGCACATAATTAATCAGCTGGGACCAGTCATTTTGTCTTTTTATGCTAGTTGTTTTTGCAGATGTTGTCCAGCATCAGCAAAAAGCATTGGCAAAGCCAAAAATCCAGCTAGACATTTCAAAGGCACATCCGATTGGCCAATATAGGTCTTATACGAAGAGGGGAAGGGAGCAAAGGAGCAGTTTGCAGAACCCACCATAGAGCGGTGGGCCATGGGGGTACAAGAGGGAAAGTGCATAGCAGCTGGAACACACCCTGCATCCATAAGATAATATACCAACACTCTGTAAACATTTTAAAACTTTTTCATCACTGTATCCCTCCTCAAGTATTCCCCACTCCACATGCCTTGTTCTCATTCACTTTATGCCTCCCTTCTACCATCTCTTCAGGGTCACTACATTCCTCCACTTTCATCCTCACTTCTCTTTTCAGTTCTTCCTTCGTACTCTGAGGTAGGCGTAGGGCAGCATAAATGCAATTAAGAGCTGCCAACATTCCAGAGAAATTATGGACAAAAAAACAGTGAAGCGTTAAAATCCAACATGCATACCAAATTCAGTCATATCACAATCATACCTTGCCATTCATACACAAAACAAAAAGCATGTGCGAGAGACTAGTGCTGTTGGAGACGCCGGTGATTTCTCAAAACATCAATTGCTCTATACCGAGGCTTAAAACCTACGAGGTCTGATTTGATCAATCCACGATCCTGTGCTTGGACGTGAACATTCACGATCCCCCGGCCATCCAGCTTTATCCAGCCTTTTTCAACCTGAACCCATAAAAACGTGGCTACCGCATACATCTAAGGTGTCATCCCTTCTTGGATATTCTCCATAGTGAGCTACCTGGCCCTGATGAGAATCCCTCCCAACCTATAGGGATTCGAAACGCGTAGGCCCCTTCATGTCCAGTGGCTGCTCCTTTTGGTTCTTCCTGTAGTGTGAACCTACCGTCACATTATTGGTTATAAATTGTCTTATATATTGTTTTTGATTTTGACATTTGATTCTGCTGATCTATTTGATTTATACTTGTATAAAATCACTGTATAAATTGTATATAATTGTATATATTGTAGCAGACCTAATACTCAGCACGATTATTTATTTATATCTAGTTGTGCTGTGTATTTGTATGTGTTTTGTGTATGAATGGCAAGGTAAGATTGTGATATGACTGAATTTGGTATGTATGTTGGATTTTAACGCTTCACTGTTTTTTTGTCCATAATTTCTCTGGTGTTTACAAAAAAAATTTGTTTTTGTTCAACAGTATATGATTAATACAAATATACCCCTTTTTTTGACTTAGATATTATAATAAAAAGCGATTTATTAGCACACCCCAGCTTTGAAAAACCTTCTTTGTTCTGGTGGCCAAACCTTTCTAAATTACTATCAGTATAGGCACTTGTTCTTTGTTGATTATTGATTGTGGCTCAGCCTTACTGATTATGAGCCAACCCCAGTTGTTTTCAGGCCAACATTCCATGGCATGACTTTACAGTAAAAAACATCTATAGTAGAACTGCTCTTTCACCCTCGCCCTCACTGTTCTAGAAGTTCCCTGCCACTAAGAGATTATCTTGAAATACCTTTACCTACATAGAGAAGACGGGTACTTAACCCCTTCGATGCTCATGACGAGCTCAGCTCGTCATGAGGCACGGTTGAGCTGTGCTCATGACGAGCTGAGCTGGGAGTGAGCTCGTCATGAACAATGGGAAATCAGGGAATGCAGCACAGGAGGAAAAATCTCAAGCACCCAAGGTGTTAAGTTTCACAACCGCTAACAGACAGATGCAAAACTAGGCCTTATTAACACCATACAACCGCAAGCAAAGCGAGCAGGCACTGCAAGCATCACCAAATCAATCAACCTGGCAATCATTTATTCGTACAATGATCAACATTTTCATTTTAAAATAAACAATACTTGACATGCATTCATCCAGGCTATCACTGCATTCAAATAAGAGACACTAACTCCGATATTCTAAATATAGGGAGCAGGAAGAACTTTTTCTGAAAAAAACATATTGGCTTATTTATGATAGGTAGTGTCTGCACCAGGGGAAAAGGAGGAAGGAGACATCCCAGTTACTGACAGAACAAAACAAGAAATCAGTATGGGGATTCCCTCCGACCATGGCATACCCGACCCAGGGGCACTGCCACGCAAATCAGTACCAGATACAAAATGTAGAGGGCACGGCCAGCCTTTAAATGGATGCCTCGGATCGGAAGCGCCCAGAGGTGCGGTGCCATGGCGACACACCCAACCTGGGGGTGCTACTCGGCCAGGCAGGTGCTGACTTCTCCCGAGCACGCGCACGCAGTCTGCCAGTGTAGGTGGGCACCCCTCCCCCGCGCCCCATCCAGATGCATCACATCAGCATGCTCCCTTGTCCTCCTCCAAGAGCGAGGCAGGATGCGCAGAGTGACGCCAGCCGCCCTACCATCCCCCTGCACAGCCTATGGACATGTGTACGGACATAAACAGGATATACATAATACGCATATAACACATAAAATACTAATATATACATACACAAACGAATGCAACCTTAGTGCTGTGGACCTCGGGTTGTCTAATGGAATATTTAAGCTGAACATAAGCTCCCAAACATAAGAGACGTGCACACAGATACCCTTCCCTGCGCCCCTGGGAAATCACGGCCAAGAAGACGAGCCAGCGATGCACCGCGCCCCCTCCCTGGGGCCCGCTCCGGTTTTATATATCAGCCCACCTCTAGCACCCACAACATGGGGCCCTCTACAAGGGCGCATAAATGTTGCCAGGCCAACATTGCACGTGTCACGGATGCAGCCTCACTCCACCCACCGTCAAGGACATGTCAGGGATGTGTACCTGGTGCCGGGCTCGCTCCCAGCCAGCCGCCGCCTCCTTCCGCGCCTCCTTTGCTGCTACAGCCGCCGGGAAGCCCAGCCCTAGCAGCCGGGCACACGTCACTGGGCCCGCCTCCTGCCGCCGATGTAACCAATGGGGGACGCCGAGGGGTAGAGACAGATTTCAATTGGCCATTAAGGAGCCTTGTAGTTTGGCAGAGGCAAGCAAAGCGTATAACGTTATTCGGCTCAGTCTAGGTTGTAATAATCCCTCAAGAAAAATAAACACATATAAACATTAAGAGGAGCATTTGGGGCTGTGTGTAGTTTTTTACAACTTATGCACTGCAGTGCATAGAATAAAAACGAGAGGGAGGGTATGCATAACGAAAAAAGGGGTGGGACTTAAAAAAAGACCCAGAAACGCCCCCGAATCGCGTCGTGACGGGGAAAGAGTGATTGATAACCAATCTCTTCCAATGGCTAGCCTCCATTTATGGAGCTAGCCAATGGAAGAGAGAGGCGGGACTAAGCCCCATACTGTAGATCTCAAACGTTTTCGCCTGCGCGAGCACTACTGCGCAGTGCTACGGCCAGGCGAAACCTAAAAAGGAGTACAGCGCTGCAAAGAATCACACAGGAAGTCAGAGGGGAAAAGGGATCCATAGAGGAAGCCTGCACAAGGGAACAAGATGGAAAATGGCTAAGACTCAGAATGGGTAGGCACTCCAGAGGCAATTTAGCATTCAGAATAACGACACCCAGGACAGACGTGCAAGATATATATGATCAAGGCCTTGTTAGGCCAAAACGCGTCATGGCGGAGTGGTGTTGGGCTGAATAAATTAACCACCATCATTGGGTTTGCCTCGTCTTTTTTCACGGCTGGAATCGCTGTTTGGACGACAACGTACTGCATACATATATATATATATATATACACTCCATTCAACACTTTGGCTTCTGCACCCACAAGGTACTTGGTCCAGACAAAAGAACCTTAGCAGATTTCTATTACTTTGATGAGGAGATTCAAAGTGCCTGGCAACTGAGTAGGTGAAATCTTTGTTATTTATCACCCTGAGATGTTCCAGGATACGTCTTTTGGTGGGATGAATGGGACTTCCTAAATACCTGAGTGTGCATTAAGACACTAGGCAGTAAACTGTTTATGTTAATAATAATAATAATAGGGGCATTTATAGAGCGCCTGGTTACGCACAACGGCGTGTCCCCGCGCTGTAGTAAATGGGAGTGACAGAATCACAGCAATCAACCCTGGAATCAGTCTACCGGCCAAAAAGGTGGGTTTTGAGTTTACCTCTAAATCTAGACTCTGACGCCTCGAGGCGCAGTTCCAACTGGAGTTTGTTCCAACTATTGGCTGCCAGGAACCTGAAGGACCTACCCCCCATGCGTACCTTTTTAACTTTGGGGATCTTCAAAAGCTCCGAACCAGAGGATCTCAGGTCTCGCGGTGGCTCATATCGGGTAATCAGGTCTTGTAACGGTAGTGGTGCCTTACGGCCAATGATGCAATGGCAGGTGCACAGAGCCTTAAACTCGAATCTGTCCGCAGCAAGTCCAGGACCGCGCGATAGGGAGATGACCAGCTGCGTGTCATCGGCATAGGACACTATGCGCAGCCCATGGCCCTCCACTATGGTAGCCAGTGGGGAGACATACAGGTTAAATAAGGTTGGGCTCAGGGACGAACCCTGTGGTACACCCTGACCCAAAGCGATCATTCTAGAGTAGTGGTCCCCCTGCCTGACCTGGAAGCCTCTGTCTACCAGAAAGGACTGGATCCATTTTAGCGCAGCTCCTGAAATTCCACCTTTATTCAGACACAGTAGCAAGGTGGCATGTGCTACAGTGTTGAATGCTGCGCTTAGATCCAGAAGGATCAGGGCCATGGTTTGCCCCTCATCCACCCCCCTGTCTAATAGTCTCGATCGCCATCAATAGGGCCGACTCAGTGGAGTGGCGGGGCCAGAAACCGAACTGAGTGGCGTGAAGGAGATTCGCTTCCTCCACAAATTCCATCAGCTGGATATTCACGACCTTCTCCGCTACTTTGGCCATAGAGGGTAGAAGTGAAATGGGGCGGAGGTTCTCCAGTTTCTCAAAGCTGATGTTTGGCTTTTTTTGTATGGGAAGCACTACCGCCTGTTTCCACCCAATAGGTACCGTGTGGGTCCCAAAGGAAACATCTAACAAATGCCTAATATAGGGCTCCAAAGTCCCTAAGCTTTCCGCAAGCCGCTTGGGCGATGTGGGGTCCCTAGGGGAGCCTGATTTTATGGATCTGCAGATCTATATAAGCGTCTCTGGTGAGGGGGTGGTGAGGTTTACCAGACCATGCTGACCCCTAACTTCCCCCGCCGCTTCAACAAATTCGGACCCTGTTGTCGTTTGGCGCGGGAAGGATGAATACATTTTAGCAACTTTTTCTGCGAAAAAATCTGCAATGCGGTTGCACGCGTCCACAGAGCAATCCCCCGATACCACGGAGGACTTGGCTACCGAGATAGATTTATATAGTTTAAAGAGTTCCTTCGCAGAATTCTCCGCGTCCCTAATCTTCTCTGCGTAGTAGGCTGCTTTAGCCTTCCTAATCAGCCCGTGATATACCCGCCTCATCACCAGATGATCCTGTTCAGCCTGGGTCGTAAAAACCACCCTCCACTGCCTTTCAGAGCGCTTACACTTCCCTTTAGCCAATCGCAGTTCCTCATTGTACCATGGGGCCGTTCTCTGTGTGCGGCGCCCCGCCTTGGTCTGAAAGAGTGGGGCTGTGGAGTCGAGCACCTCTATAATACGCTTGTCCAGATTACTGCTTGCTGTTTCCACATCCAACAAAGAGGTTTCTGTTTCCAGATACCCAAGAGCCTAGCTCAAAGAAGTAGTACAGTCAGCACACACTGGGGTTGACCGTGAGACATATGTTAATGTGTGTAAAAGGGAGAATTGCTCCTTTTTTAGGTGTCCCCTCACTCACCGGGGTTGCCCCACGGTGACATGCTTCATCATTGGGGCCATCCCAGTCCTCTATGGGCTGGGGCGTGCTACGACTTGCGGAGTTACGTAGGAGCACTTTTAAGGACTATGTGTGGTGCATGTGTAATTGTGGGGAGTGGACTATGTGTTGTAAGATAAAAATACCTGCCCAGTAGGTTTTCAATAAACTTTATTCTGGCCTCTAGGTGGTAATATTAAAAACGGGGTGGGGAGACAGGCTACCCTAAACTCAATGTGTTCAGATGTTCCTATCAACTCCTATAGTCGACATGTTTCGTGCATACCCCAAGCACTTCTTCGGGACTACACAGGGACCAGCCCTGTGTTCGCCACTCCTTAACTTTCCAATTGGAATTTATCAAAATTACTTATTAAATGCAGCAAACTATATTAAGTGCATGCAAACAATACCTACGTATTTTGTTCCAAAAAACACGTGGTTCCTGAAAGATAAAAAACATCTTAAAAAATCATGGGGTGAATACCCCCAAATCTCATCACACATAGTTGGCAGGCAGAAAATATGGTGATTTTCTGTGATCTAGAAAACGGACATATTGACCGTGGTTGTTTTCATGCACAAAAAACGTGATTTATTTCGTGCATAATAACGTGATATAAAACACACCACTCTCAGTGACACACCCAAACATTCACCAGTCACACTCACTCATACATACTTTTCAAGAGACCTAACTGGGCCCCATGGAGTCGGAGGGGTATCGATATCCTAGCAACTCTGATGGAAGAAGAAAACGAGGTTTTGTAATTAACCACAGGTCCGCGCCGGATGGCGATATTTACCACATCCTTTCTCGGGCCCCAATCGCCCCGTCCTTACTTACTTGTGCACCGGATACCGCCCGCATTCAGGCACCTACTTGTGTCCCTCCGGTCCGGATGTTATCGGACTGGGGGTTGCGGTGTTGTATTTGAAGGACTGCCGTTCGCTGTTCACGCTCCACGTGTAGCCGCCCTTACGTGAGCTAGAGCGCGTTACGCTCTAGCTCACGTAAGAAGAACGAGTGAAACATATTAAAGTGATTCAGCAGTGCTTTTTCTAGAAATTCAGTTAGTTGTTCAACACGGACTACCATACCCATAAGTCAGTGTTTCTTGGGTTGGAAAAAGTGATTACTGCTCCTGAATTACTTCATTCAGATTCACACTTTCAGGCGTTGTACTTTGCAACAACGCAACACCCCTAGGGTTGGTTACAGGCGGATGAAACGTTCGGCATTACATTCACTCATGAATGCGATCTATCGTTTCATCGCACAATGCTTCTGCACTGATTCTCTAATTCAAGAGCAGTATGAACTGAATTTCTAGAAAAAGCACTGCTGAATCACTTTAATATGTTTCACTGGCATATTTAATTAAATACGTTTTCTTGAATGTTTGGTTTATCCTCGATAACCCATAGCTAAATGTGCAAAAGAAAGTAAAATGAGATGAAAAGTATGTTTTCACTTTCACTTGAAAAGTCACATGATGAACCCTTTTTTGTTATTGTATAAAACTTTATTGTATCACACTGCTATTCACTCGTGAGAAAGCGGCAGAAGCTGCGAAACGCGTAGAGTGTTAGTGTTGCGGAATAAAAACACTTGAAAAGCTATCTGGGCCTCGACTCTCTGTCTGCGAAGTAAAGACGGTAAATTGCTTGGATTTAAAGGGGTGTGGCGATACCCCGTCGAGGCCCGCCACAAACTGAGAAGGCGCCGGCATGACTTTCGCTAAACAGTATGGATCACTAATGTCAAAGCCAGCGCCCGCCTACAACTGAATCGGCTAAACAAAAGAGGATCCCAAGCGTTCAGCGCAAGAACTGGGAAGAAGGAACGCTGTGAGAGGAACCTCGTAAATCACCTACAACACGTGAAAGTAAACGTGCAACAAGCCGAGCAGAAATAACATTTACTACAAGGCAAGTGGAAACCCGCCGAACTGACGAAAATATCATAGTAAGCGGCTAGCCAAATAAGTGTATTGTGTACTGACTCTAAGTACATCAGTATGGCAACATCGAGAAACGAGAAACGCTGTGAGGCAGCTAGCAAAATGTTTGAAACATCAACGCTGACGCCGAGCGAAGTGAGTAATGCTGCGTCCTCTGTGGGGGAGAATATGTCAAAAAAAGTACAATAGGATCTGCTTTGGAAACATATGAAAGCAGAGCAAAATAAATGGTGGGAGGCGACTACACTACAAAAGTACATAGAGGCAGGGAGAGTGCCTCGAGGACTCCGGATTTTTATCACCCCCACATTTAGTGATCCAGACCCTGAGTTGATCGGTGAATGGGCTGAAAATAATCACCACTGTTCAACGGTGATGCTAAAATTATTGGTGAAATACGCTAATCGTGACTGTGAAACGCTGAGTGGCAAAATAGAAGAAGTAACAGCCAGATTAAAGACACTCTGTGATACTGAGGAATTCAACCAAGAGATGGCAAAACTTGAAACCAAGCTGAAACGAATTGAAAAAGACATAAAAGAAAAAAAGCAGAGGAAATTTCTACGAGATTTCGTAGACTATGAGAAAGGACAGATATTAACCTTTGCCAAAAAATTCGATCGGCTGAGAAGTCAAAACGTGAATACAAAAACAACATTAGACAGTGCTGATCAAGTGAATGGAGCAAGTTTTGTAGATAAGACACCTGAATCCAGAGCCACAACCAGCGAACAGGCCCAAAATCCCAACATGTCAGTAAAAGACAAAATTTTAATGGAATTTTCAATGTTAGCGCAAGACAGGCTAACAGCACCAGAACCCACCGAATCGAGCAACCAAAGAGGACGAGGTCGTGGACGCGCAGGAAGAGGCGTAGAAAGGCTGCAGAATACGCCAAAAGAAGCAATGGGGAGTCCGGTAGGATCTCGCACACGTTGGCAAAAAAGAACAAAAGAATGGAGCAAACTGAATTAAAAACCAAAACAGTATTGAATTTATCAGACCGCGAACTGACCAACATTGAAATTGATGTCCTTTCAAAGGGATTAACGTTTGTCCCAACTAATGAATATGATTACACCCAGACAAGAATCGACCTCTTCTATTTTACAAGGAAGCTGCGCCTGAAGAAATGGTTTTCCACTAAGGCGATCCTGGAAAAAGAAAAGACCAGCAGTGAGGAGGTTAGTAATCTGTGCATAGGTGACATTGAGACATTGCACTTGTTAAATGAATTGGGAGACCAAGAAAATTTTAATAGCGACCCAATACTGAATCTGCTTAATGATGACATTTCTATTGATTTGAGTAGTAAAAGTCATTTCAAACCCACATCCATATTCATGCCGCAAATAATGAATGAGGCATTAGATGTCTTTGAAAAAGGAGTTAAGAATGGCCTTAAGAAAATAAGCGGCATGACCTCTAAAGTAAGGAGAAACCTGACCAAGGAACAGGCCGTGGCCATCGAGACATTACAGACCGACCCCAATATTGTAATAAAAAAATCTGACAAGGGGGGTAATGTGGTGGTGTGGGGAAGAGACAGGTATGTCAAGGAAGGTTTGAGACAATTGAGCAATGTTACACAATATGAGAAAAGTTCCAAAAAATGTTTTGAAGAGTCCAACAAAAAGTATTTTGATGAATTGTTTGAATGGAAACAAAAGGGCTTACTGGAGCAGAACGAATATGATTATTTATTATGCAAATACCCAAAACTGCCGGTGCTGTATTTGTTACCAAAAGTGCACAAAGATAAGGAAAACCCACCGGGAAGGCCTATAGTTTCATCTAGAGGGTCTAGCCTTGAAAACACATCTAGATATGCAGATTATTTTTTGCAGCAATATATGAAAGAATTACCTTCATATATTAAGGACACGGGTGATTTTTTGAGAATGATGAATGAGTTTGTGTGGAATGAGAAGTATCTGATGTTAAGTTTAGACGTTACCAGTCTTTACACCAGCATCCCGCATGATTTGGGATTGCAGGCTTGTAAACACTACTTGAATGCCAGATCCATCTCCTACCTGAGGCACACAGAAGTTCTGTTAAGCATGATTAATACATGCCTGACGGAAAATTACTTTCTGTTTGACAATCAGGTGTATAGGCAATTGATGGGGACATCGATGGGCACTTGTTTTGCCCCGAGCTTTGCCTGCCTCTATTTAGGATGGTGGGAGGAACAAGTAGTGAGACCCCAGACCTTATACCAAAAACATGTCAAAAAATGGTCACGATTTATCGATGACGTGTTCTGTGTATGGGAAGGGACAGTTGAAGAAGCAGACAGCTTCGTGAAACATCTGAATGACAATCAATTGAACTTATCATTCACACATCAGGTGCATCCAACCCAGATGGAATTTCTAGATGTGGTATTGAAAGTTGACAATGGCAATATTGTGACTGCACTCCATCGAAAAGCCACGGCTGGCAACAGCATGTTACATGCATGGAGTTGCCACCCGAGAAAACTCATAGAAAGTATCCCTTATGGGGAGTTGCTGCGTGCTAAACGCAATTGCAGCACGACAGAGGGGTATAGAGAAGAGTGTAGAGTAATGACCAAAAGATTTAAGGAAAGAGGATACAGTGACCAGAACATCTCCACAGCATGTTCCAAGGCAGATCTAAGAACTAGAAATGATTTGTTAACAAAAGAATTGGTGGTAGGTAGCATATCCAGTGAAGAAACAATCAGGTTCGTTACCACGTATAGCAATAAGTCTCAGGAGGTTAGGAAATGCCTAGAAAGACATTGGAGCATCCTACAGACAGACCCTGAGATTGGAAAGTCAGTTAGAGATTATCCCCAAATCACTTTCAGAAAAGGAAAATCGATCAGAGACCTAGTAAGCCCAGCGAACCTGCCTAAACTTGTCCCCAAAAAATTGAATCCAGTACAAGGGTTCTTTATTTGTGGCAAGTGCAAAGCCTGCAAAAATAGTAAGAACTGTAAAAGTGTCAGGTTAAGTAAGAACACTGAGCCCTTCAGAATTTTGAAACATACATCATGCGAAACTGAATATGCAGTGTATGCCCTCAAATGCCCGTGTGAATTGTTTTATATAGGGAGTACGATCCACAAAGCCAAGAAAAGAGTACTAGAACACTTAAGGGCCATTAACCACCATGACCAACAGTACCCCATTGCCCGTCACTTTTTCAGTGAACATAACCAAAACACGAATCTTTTGTCATTTGTGGTGTTGGATTGTGTTCCTAAAAGAGAAAGAGGAGGAGACAGGATGAAAGAGCTACGTAGACTTGAATCCAGATTTATAATTGGATTCCAGACATTGACCCCTCAAGGGCATAATATTGATGAAGGACTGGCATCTCACTTAGGACAGTAATATGCGTCAAGTTCAAACTAATGTTGAATCCTAAAGCCTACAGAGTATTCTTTGAAATATGTTTGTTTTAATGCACGTATGATAACTGAGATTATGTTTTTAACTAATATACTTTCTCATTTTACAGGTCACAATGGGTGAACTAAAGGCATGAATGGAATGAAAGTCACTCGCACGACGTGAAATGATTCAAGCAGTATTTGAATGAGAAATGCCCACTGGGGCCTTATGCAGGAGGACATTACCCTGTGATTGAGGGATCACTCACTAGTGAGGATCGTTAGCACGCAGCAGTATTCAAGCGGATTATGCCCACTGGGGCTTCATGCACAAATAGCAAACCCACAGAGCAACAGTATCAGTGCAGAAGCATTGTGCGCTGAATGAAAGGATAGATCGCATTCATGAGTAAATGTAATGCCGAACGTTTCATCCGTCTGTAACCAACCCTAGGGGTGTTGCGTTGTTGCAAAGTACAACGTCTGAAAGTGTGAATCTGAATGAAGTAATTCAGGAGCAATAATCACTTTTTCCAACCTAAGAAACACTGACTTATAGGTATGGTAATCCGCAAGAGGACATTACTCTGTGATTGAGGGGTCACTCACTAGTGAGGATCGTCAGCACGCAGCAGTATTCAAGCGGATTATGCCCACTGGGGCTTCATGCATAAACAGCAAACCCACTGAGCATGAGAATCAGTGCAGAAGCATTGTGCGATGAAACGATAGATCGCATTCATGAGTGAATGTAATGCCGAACGTTTCATCCGCCTGTAACCAACCCTAGGGGTGTTGCGTTGTTGCAAAGTACAACGCCTGAAAGTGTGAATCTGAATGAAGTAATTCAGGAGCAGTAATCACTTTTTCCAACCCAAGAAACACTGACTTATGGGTATGGTAGTCCGTGTTGAACAACTAACTGAATTTCTAGAAAAAGCACTGCTGAATCACTTTAATATGTTTCACTGGCATATTTAATTAAATACGTTTTCTTGAATGTTTGGTTTATCCTCGATAACCCATAACTAAATGTGCAAAAGAAAGTAAAATGAGATGAAAAGTATGTTTTCACTTTCACTTGAAAAGTCACATGATGAACCCTTTTTTGTTATTGTATAAAACTTTATTGTATCACACTGCTATTCACTCGTGAGAAAGCGGCAGAAGCTGCGAAACGCGTAGAGTGTTAGTGTTGCGGAATAAAAACACTTGAAAAGCTATCTGGGCCTCGACTCTCTGTCTGCGAAGTAAAGACGGTAAATTGCTTGGATTTAAAGGGGTGTGGCGATACCCCGTCGAGGCCCGCCACAAACTGAGAAGGCGCCGGCATGACTTTCGCTAAACAGTATGGATATATATATATATATATATATATATATATATATATATATACATACATACATATCCAGTTAAGTGCTTACGAATAGCTCTGCCTCTTGAATGGTGGTGGGCTTCGGCGAGGTAGCGAACCTCACAACAACTCCAAATTCCTTTGTGATTCCACAGAAAGAAACCGAGCCCAAATCCATAAAGCGTGGTTGTGCAAATTTGATATCGTATGGCAAAAACACCCGATGCGTTTCGGAGCAGCGTCTCCATTCTGACGGGTCAGAAAATGTTTGTAATTTCAAAATACATATAGTGCTCTGATCAAATTACAAAATAAAGGCAGGATTACTACATCACATCTGAGGTTGTGCAAATTGGCAGCCATTTTAGAGTGTTGACCTGTTCTATATTACACAAACAAATAACGTGCCTGCAGCAAAACCAAAACTTTCAAGTACGCTCAAATGCATATTACGTTTTCTCACGGGTTCAACACTACATTAATACTGGTTCATTTGATCTAATCAGCAAAACTCGTATTTCGTCATACTGAATTCCAAATTACCGCCCCAGTGGGCTTGAATCACTTTGAAAATGAAGCGCATGAGCAGAAATATTATCATTGGTGTAGGAGAGTAGGGTCTGCTTCCTATGGCCACCCCCACTTTTTGATGTGATTTTCTGGTTTTTTTTTACCTTAGTGTGGCTGTGGGCCTGCTAATCAGACCCACTGCCCAGCTGTTCTCTCTCTAAATTGATACCATGTACTTTAGGTACATACCAGATTCGGTATTGGGTCACCTTTGTGAGCCCCTGTATAGTGTACCATAGGTACCCAGGGCATAGGTGCATCCAAGGCCTACCAGGGGCTGCAGCATGTATTATGCCACCCCTGGCTGGCCCTCCAAACTGACACCACAGGCTGATCACTCAGCTTGGGTAAGGTGGTGTAATCACCCCTTACTTAGATATAGTATACCTATATCTACCTTATATATAGACACATATGCACCCACAAGTCACTCCTATGGTAGGCCACAGCCATCCTGGAGGCAGAGTGCTTGATCTTATGTGAGAGGGTACCCTAGCATGAGCTGAGCCCCTCTGCAGCTTTCGGAACCATCTCCTTATAGCTGTTCTATGATATAGCCATACCATATACTCTTAAGTGCATTATAATCCTCGCGGTTAATGCTAACTTTGGTTTGGCTTTATCAAAACATGTCGTGTAAGGTGTCAAACACTTTCGAATACTACCCCCCGCCAATTTTGGCGGCGGGGGTAGCATTCCACCCTTCTAGAGGGAAAAGACATGTATGTTACTGCTTTACCCGGTTAAAGTTAAACAGAGCCCCAGCATCACAAAATGGATGCTGCTGCCACAGACACAAGTCTGACCTCATGCTGCTGGACAAAACTCCGGCAGAGGAGGCCTGGACAATAGGTTTCCTGTCCAGGGAGGTGCCAGCAACTCCCCAGACAGGCAGATGTGTATTGGGACAGGGAGGGCTGCATCAGCAGATGCTTTTTGAGACACTGCCTGGGGCACACAATGTGCTCCATGCATAGCCGCGTTGAAACCAGTTGCTGGGGCACTCCAGCCCCAGCTCTGGCGCGAAACTGGACAAAGGGAAAGGGGGGTAACCACACCCTTCCCAGGTCCACCCATAGGAGCGACCTAGGCAGGTAATCCAGCCCCTTAGCTTAGTATAAATATAGAAGCTGTGTCCCCAGGACTTTAGATTATCCTGGAAAGAAACTTTGATACAGAACTCTTGGACCTTCGACATTCTATTCTGACTAGAAGACGGAAGACATCTCCCTTGTGGTCAAGGAGTGACCACCCTGTGCAAACGGGCACCACCAGTAACTTGACGGTCTGCTCTGTCGATGCTCCCGCCGGAACCCGAAGACTCAGCGACACAGGAACTGGACTCTTAGACTTCTGTAACTCCAACCCACATCCACAGCAAAGCTGAGACCCGTGGCGGACACGAGAGACGTGGGACCGGACACCCTGGACATCCTGCATTTTGCTAACAGCTCGACTACCGAGGTATCCTCGCAGTTGTGCATTGGGGTACGTGAATCCCCAGACCTGAGCGCCATTTGCACCAAAGCTCAGTCCTCCATACTCCACGAGTGCCGCGTGGGGCCCGCTCTTGCATTTCAGCTCGATGCGTCTTCCCGGTTCCTTGCCCGTTGGCTAGGGAGCCCCCTGAAGACTTTTCTTTTGAATTAAACTGCTTTCCTGGTTGCTCCAGGCTTGCTCCAGCTTCCCTTCAAAGGAGAAGCGCCACAGACCTTGCTGGTCTGCAACAGAGCCAATCTCGATATCCTACATGGGTTGCGGTTGCCAAGGCTTGTTCGGTCCACTCCGGATACCGACACCGAAGTCAACTAGATCCTTCAGGGACAGCTCTAATCCAGCAAATGGTCATCGTTGATGCCTCCTGGACCTCGTGGCTGAAGAGACAAGCTCACCTTCAAGCACGCAACATCGCCTGGTTCCTTCCTGGTCACTGGCTAGGGAACCAGACCCTGTCACCTCTGCTTTCAGGTTCTTCACCCGGACACTTTTCCTCTGGTCGCCTGCAGCACTTTTTGCAGCTCTCCATAGAAAACGACGGCGAAACCAGACACCAAAAGGCACCTATGCACCCTGCTTCCCTGGGTGAGGTAACACGAGTACTCCGGTGCTCCCGTGGGTCTTGACTCTCGAAGTGTCCTGGTCTGAAGGGGTTTCATCGTAGTCCATCCGGAAGTGTCCTTAAACAGTAACTTTGTAACTTCTTTGTTTCCCATTATAAGTCAATGGTAACTCGCGACTGTATTTAGACACTGCACACGTCTCCCGTGGGCCTCCTACTTCCTAACCTTTGGTTGTTTAGTGATTCTACAGGCCCTAGGCCTGCTGTCTAACTCTCACATGGTTCTTATACCATTTCTTTAGTATACGGGTTGTGAGGCCCCTAGGGCATAACTGTATTTGTGCAACTTATCGTATGCTAATTGAGTAACTTGTGATGTTGTTATACCTCTGACCTCATAAAGAGTGCAGAGGGGTTGTGTTTAGAATAAATACATATATATTTGATATATACCTTGTGTGGTGTCCTTTCATTTGGTATTCAAATGATTATAATTGGTAAAACAGCTGGCTTCACATGCTCTCTGAAGTCTTAGCCTAAGACTGCTGGTCCATGCTACCACTAGGATAGCTTGTCTATAAAGTTGACTTTACAACCACCATCAATAAGGGTCGATTAGACTGGTGCAAGGTGCCCACTAGAATAGTGGACATCATATGCCAGGCTAACTTCTCACAATTGGTAAAGCATCATTGTAACCAATATTATAATGTCCATCCTCTATAAGAGTTAACAATAAAGGGAATGTGGGGTAAAGCAATCCGGAGCTCCAGTGTCATGCACATACGACGGAAGGGATTGTATATAAGGTCTCAGGAAAAAATCTATATACTTAGAAGATTTCTCATAAAGGCTTCCCATGGAAGATACAATTGGTCTTCCAGGTGGTTTAAGATTGTCTTTATGGAGTTTTGATAACATACATTACAGACAGTTTAGGATACTCACAGTATAAATACTTAAACTCTTCATTGGTTAGAAGCTGCTCATTCCTCCACTTAACCAAATCCATTCCATATTGTTTGTTACTTTTTTCATCTGTATGTTCTCACATAGTTATTCACATAGTCCAATTGTCTCTTCCCCTCTTCCAAATACATCTTTAATGGCCAAACAACAATATTCCCACCCTTATCAGATTTCTTAATCACTACAGACTTATTGTCTTGTAATTCCTTAATCGCTTCTTGTTGTTCAAGAGTGAGATTGCCTCGTTTACAGGATTTACTTTTATCAAGCTTTTTCAATTCATTTTTCACTCCCTTCTCAAATATCTCAATGGCATCACTGTGTATTTGGGGTACAAATATAGATTTTGGTTTGAAACCACTATCACTTACACGGTCCACAATCAATTGTTCCTCAACCAAAGTTTCTTGGGGATTTTCACTCCACCCTCCACCACTCTCCAATTCT
This sequence comes from Lissotriton vulgaris, assembly GCF_964263255.1. Lineage (NCBI taxonomy): Eukaryota > Metazoa > Chordata > Amphibia > Caudata > Salamandridae > Lissotriton > Lissotriton vulgaris. Next base: position 757,511,801 of record NC_141695.1, on the reverse strand, counting down.
CGCATGGTGTACAGGATTTCGAAATCTCCAATCGTCAGATTGGAATTCATAGTAGTTGGAACCAAATCTCCACTTTTCTTATTTTATACAATTTTTTAAGTTTTAACTTCCTTGTGAAGTGGAACAAATCTATTCTGCCCTCAGTGTATTTGAATCTTTTTGTTGGAGAAAATGTTAAACCCAAAGATAAAACATTAATGTGATTAATAGAAAGTGCAATGTCTGATAAATTTATCACTGTGAGTAAGTCCTTCATTTTGCTGCCGATTTGCCTCGCGTTTTCATTTCCATGAAGCCATCCAGATTCCCTAGTTTTCTTGTGCCTCGCTTGCTTCCTCCTCTGGCGCTGCGCCCACGACTTTTGTTCTCCTGGGGTCCTGGACTTCCTAGTCCTTGTCGCCCTCTGACCATCAGGTTGAATTCTTTTAAAATTTTGGATTTTACTCCAAATTGTTCTTCTTTTCCTTCCATTGCATTTTCGATCACCTCATTGGTCGCATCCTCATGATGATCACTAATTGTTTCACTGACAGCCCCAGTTACATCCACAGTTTCCACTTGTTTCGGAACTGCATTTTTTTCCCCTTTGTTTTGGTTGGTTCCCTTAGGGGATCACATGTTTTCCCAAACGTGAAAATGTTTCCCAATTCATAATCCAATTGGTCCCTATGGAATTTCCGTTGTTTTTTCAACTTAATCTCTTCTGCTTTCTCCAATCTGAGATTAACCTTTTTCATTTCCAATTCAAATTCGTTTTCTGGATATTTTTCTTTCAAAAGGTTAGACAACTTCTCTCTTTCAATTGCCAGTCTCTGTGTATTGACCGCATGTTTAATTAGCAACTGCAGCATCACCGTTGAGCAATTGTGGTTATTTAAGGCCCACTCCTCTATCAGCTCGCGATCAGGATCATTAAATGTTGGGGTTATAAATATCGGCAGACCTCTCGCGACCCTTTCAACATCAACGTATTTCTGGAGGGCTGTTACCTTCCACCACTTCACTTGTTCTAATTTGGCAGCCATCCAAAGCTTATCCCAAAGAACTTTCTTACTTTGTGACTAATTCGCGGCATTATTGCCTGATTTGTCACCTTCCCCCGCATTCTTGGGTTCAGGAATAAGCAGCAGCTCCGTGTAGCATCCAGCTACAAAGAACCACAGACACAGGTTCTTATATCTAAGAGCTTTATTTAGTACATCTTACTCATGCACTGTCCCTACTCTAACCAACCCTGGTTCCTGTTCCCCGGCTCCTCCTGTTCCTGCTCCTCCCTCTGACTCCACCCCCCAACCACTAGACTACATCCCACAATACTACATCTCCCCCTTTCTTAACAAAATGAGCTTAATGTCCTCAGTGTTCGCAGTTCTTCAATCCACCACACGGGTTGGCGGACAGCCTGTTCTTCAAGCCTCAGTAGTGTCGAATCAGCGGTGGGCTTGACTTTGGTCAATCTTTCCGTTGTCTTAATCGGGGCATTCTTGATCACGTTGCGTGTGAACTGTCTGCTCTCACATTCCGCAGTCAGCATGTCTCCTTCCAGTGGTGTAACTACTGTTGGTTCAGATGCTCCATCTCTTTCATGAGTGAATAGTGTTCTGGTCCTCTTCCGAGTACCCGCATCTACTTTTACTTCCTTTTGTCGAGTCCGATTGAGGGCAACCCTGCCCTCCAATTCAGGGTCATGTATACCAGACAGTACGGTGCTATCTGACAAGACTGTCTTGGTTTGATTCGATAACTCATTCACAGCCTCGGGTTGTCTGGCGGACTCGTGAGCTATCTGTGCATAGGCATGTTTCTCTCTTATCTCATGATCTCTCTCTACTGACATGTCCGGTTTTCCTTGCGGAGTGACTGGCTGGTCCCTTCCCGTCCGGTGACTAAGGTCCGCTGTCTCTGTTTTCCCTTTGTAGGTCCTTTGAGTCAGCCTCGCGGACCCCTTCAGGGGTGACGGTGTCTGATCTAAGTCTGGGTGTACTTGTGACTGACATGATAGGTTGTCTTGTGGAGTGACTGAGTATTCAGAAGCTTTAGTGTGTGTCATGTTGCTCTTGACAGGACGGATGTCCTTTGGGTCCTTGGTGCGTTCGGGTGGTTGATGCCATGGCTGTTGTCGGGACCATGACTCTGTCAACTCACGGGACTGAACAGCCGTGCTTTCTGGTTCAGAGAAGTCTTTTGTCGACTTCCAGGATCGGACAGACACGCTCTCTGAATCAGAGGAGTTCCTGGCCATACCCATCTTAAAGGATCGGACAGACTCGCTCTCTGAACCAGAGGAGTTACTGGCCATGCCCCTTTTAAAGCGTTCCTTAGAGAGGGTATCAAGTAATGGATTTCTGAAATGAGTAGGCCGTGACACGTTGTTCTTTGTCGCAGGGTTGTCTTTAAGACGATTCTCCGGGCGCCTTCGCCAACTTGTCTTTGACGTTGTTTCATTTGAGAAGTTGTTCAACAACCACGTGCTTGTTCTTTGTGTTTGGTCTTGAGGTTTTCCATTTTTGGCTTTCTCACATGTCACCGACTTCTCCGTTTCTTCAGTGTCCTGAATGCCATTGATGCGTTGGTCTTTTCCTGTTCGTTGTTGGGGAGGACCAGTTCGTCTTATGCAACCTATTCCTTCTTCCCACTTGTTTGGGGCTCGGACACCCATGATATGGGTGTGATGTGTTCTCCTGCTGGATGTTCCCTCAGACTCATCTTCACAACTTGACGAAGAGTGTTCCTGCGCCGACTTCCAGTTTTGACCATTTTGAGCTCTCCTTCTATAGTTTGTCTTCCTTACTCTCTTGTTGTGTAAGTTGCCATCTTGTCCAGGGGTGCGATCTGTCCCACTTGACGCTCCCACCTCGTCAGACTTTGAATGACACCTTGAGGGTGAAGAACTCCTTGAGGTTGTCCTTTGACTGATTGACTCAGAGTATTTCTTGTCACTGTGTCTCTCCCGTTGGTCAGACTTTGAATGACACCTTGAGGGTGAAGAACTCCTTGAGGTTGTCCTTTGACTGATTTACTCAGAGTACTCCTTGTCACTGTGTCTCTCCCGATGTCTTTTCATTGGTCTGCCTTCCCTCTCTCTCTTTTTTGTTTTGTCTGTTTTCCGAGGTTCATCTGTCCCGGCATCTTGATAATTTGCCTTCAGATTCGGGTCCTTTGATCTGTCTCTTGCCTTGACGTGCATTCCAATTTCAGCCTTCCTGATGATTTCTTCTAGCGACCACTTTCCTCGCAAGATCTTGAGCTTTGTGTCGGGGTTTGCGCAGCCTTCAATTATCCGGAGTCGAACTGCGTCCTCATTCGTAAAGGTGTTGAAGTGGCAGCCTTGTACCAGGTTTTGCAACCGAGTGATGAAAGTTGGCAATGGTTCACCTGGTTCCTGCCGAGCTGTGTTGAAAGCGATGCGCTCTTGATCCACTTCCGCGTGTGCGGAGAGACGAGCACATAGCTTCTCTTGGAGTCCTTTATAGATTTCTGTGTCTTCTTTGGAAAATGTTTCGATTGGGCATCGGCCCTCTGGACCCACCAAATGGAGGAGTAGCATTAGACATTTCCTCTCTCTTTGTTCACCATTGGCGTCCAGGAAATCACCCAATGTTGCCAGCCATCGGTTCCGTTTGAGACACAGACTCCAGGTATCCGTCTGCACCCCTGGGGGTGGTACTTCAATGCAGGGATTGAACCGTTGTGCTACTTCTTCCCCCGCTAGGAGAGGAGGATTTTGATGGATCATATTTGCAGGGCACGGGCTGTTCACTCGTCTTCTAGTCACTTCAGTGAGTGTCGTGCTGATTTCTGGGACTGTCTTTTGCAGACTTTCCCTCTTCCGAACTCCGTGCGGTTCTGTTCAGCAGCTCTTCTCTTGTACGCTCTTCAGCGTGTATTCACCATCACCTTTACCCGTTGTTTGCGTCTGCTTGTGCTCGTTTTCTTATTATGCTCCTTGCATTTGCTTGTGATTATTGATGTTCACTTGTTGTTGTTACCTGGCTCTTGCATGCATCGGTGCTCGTTTCTTTTCCTCACTTGCGTTGGCCAGTGTTTGTTGCACCACCTTTGTAGGTGCTCGTGCTGGTTTGCTGTTTCTCGCCAATGTTTGTTTATTCTTCGCCAATGCTTGTTTGGCCTTCGCCAGTGCTTGTTTGGTCATCGCCAATGCTTGTTTGGTTTTCGCCAATGCTTGTTTCTTCCTTGGCCACGATTTATCCAATGCTTGGTGATCTGCATGTACCAATGCTTGTGTCTCTTTGCATGTATCAATGCATATTTATCCAATGCTTGTTGATCTGCATGTATCAATGCTTGTGTCTCTTTGCATGTACCAATGCTTGTTTACTCTTCGCCAATGCTTGTTTCCGTTTGTCTAATGTTTGTTGATTTGCATGTGTCAATGCTTGTTGATTTGCATGTATCACTGCTTGTTTATTATCAGGTATCAATGTTCGTTTATTTGCATCTACCTTACGGCTATCAGTGCTTGTTGACTTCCTTTTGCCAATGTTTGTTTCTTTGTTCTTGCCAGTGCTTGTTCACTTTTGCCAATGCTTGTTTTGTATTTTGTATTTACCAATGTTTGTTTTGCACTTACCAGTGCTTGTTTTTGGGCCCTGTGACACTCGCCAATGTTTATTTGTAATGTCAGGTCTTCTGCCTGACCTCAAAATGGCCGCTCGTTGAAAGCTAAGGGGTCTGTCCTGACGAGCGCCTGACTTAAAGATGGCCGCCGTCACTGCAGTCACACACGAGGCTTTCTCCTGATTCATGCACTGCTAGCTCACTCTGGACTCACCGGCCGGCGTCCTCGGGGGCAGCACACATCAGGGCTCACTTTTCTTCGACCACCACAGCTACCAGGTGAGGTTGGGGTGGGCTCCCACCTTACTTTCCACGTTCCCGCTCTTCTTCTCCGCTGGCATGCCAAACCTCACGCATCGGGCGTGAGGTTTTCCGACCTCTGGGGCTCCGTTTTCAGCGCACTCAGCAGCGCTTGTCACCGGGCTCTCTGGGACAGCGTCCACGACGTCGGGGGATCCTGGGCTCTATCAGAGGTGCTAGACAGGGTCGGAGTGGGCTCCCGACTCCTGTTCTTTTGGGGTGCCAAGTTGCACGCATCCAGCGTGACGCGCGCTTCCAGCGCGAACAGTTTTCATTTCCTGAGCGTTTCAGCGCTCGATCCAGTGGCTCCCTCTGGGCTCCCACAGTCACTGGGGGGGAGCAGGGTCACCGGCTGCTGACCTCTTTCCTCCGGTGGCAGCACTACCAGGCAGCAGATTCTTTGCTTGATGCTGCAGGGGACAGGGTACTCCGATTGGGTTCTGCAGGCTATGATCATGCCTATCCCACCCTCGTCGCCAGTTGTAGCATCCAGCTACAAAGAACCACAGACACAGGTTCTTATATCTAAGAGCTTTATTTAGTACATCTTACTCATGCACTGTCCCTACTCTAACTAACCCTGGTTCCTGTTCCCCGGCTCCTCCTGTTCCTGCTCCTCCCTCTGACTCCACCCCCCAACCACTAGACTACATCCCACAATACTACACTCCGCTGCCTGTCTTCGTGTAGCTTCCCTGTTTGCCGATATCATATTGTTATTGTTTTCAGGAAGTTCTTTGATTCTAAGCTTCCTTTGCTAGTAACCACTAGCAATGACCACGCTGTTCCTAGGCTGTAGCACAACTCTGTTGGCCGAGTTGGTTCCGCCGGCACACCGCCTACCGAGTGTCTTACTTGTTTCAAAGTCGGGTCGCAGTTGCGGGCAGAGCACTTTCCAATTAATCCAGTCGAGCGCTCGCGAATAGCTCTGCCTCTTGAATGGCAGCAGGCTTCAGCGAGGTAGCGAACGTCACAACAACATCCACAGAAAGAAACCGAGCCCAAATCCATAAAGCATGGTTGTGCAAATTTTATTTCATATGGCAGAAACGCCCGCCAAGTTTCGGAGCAGCTTCTCCTTTCTCACGGGTCAAAGAGCGTTTGTAATTCCAAAATACATATAGTGCTCTGATCAAATTACAAAAAAGGGTAGGACTACTACATCACATCTGAGGTTGTGCAAATTGGCAGCCATTTTAGAGTGTTGACCTGTTCTATATTACACAAACAAATAACGTGCCTGCAGCAAAACCAAAACTTTCAAGTACGCTCAAATGCATATTACGTTTTCTCACGGGTTCAACACTACATTAATACTGGACCATTTGATCTAATCAGCAAAACTCGTATTTCGTCATACTGAATTCCAAATTACCGCGCCAGTGGGCTTGAATCATTTTGAAAATGAAGCGCATGAGCAGAAATATTATCATTGGTATCGCTAAAGCATCATTGTAACCAATATTATAATGTCCATACTCTATAAGAGTTAACAATAAAGGGAATGTGGGGTAAAGCAATCAGGAGCTCCACATGGAAAGACTAAAGCTCAGTTAGATCCTCACCCACAATTGCTGTTACAGATACTGATTGCAAATACCCACATATATGATATACATGCAAAGGCAGGGTCTGTGGAACTGATACCTATGGTGATGTTCTAAATGTATCTCAAAGACAATAGTCACAGTAGACAGCAAACACTTCCTAGGTTGTCGGCTATCCCACGGATCCTGGAGATCAAACAGGAACACGCAAGGCAGTAAGAGCAAGGGCATAGAACCAAATACACAGCCACAATAGACATGGATTTAGAAAGGAGGAGTGCATAACATAAAAGAAGGGAAACAAGGACACACATGGCACCAAGCAAACAACAAGAAAACTAGAAGCAAGTCCGTAGAACAGGAAGAGAGCAAACTAGGTACTGAAACAGAGGTAATGGGACAATAAGCAGGGACTGGGAAAAAGGAAATACAGGAGATCGGATTCAATGGTGCATTAAATAGTACTGGTTCAGTAATCAAGGAAACAAAGAATAGCTAAAGACCAGGAGTCAAGGTAGTGCTGAAGACAGTGTTAATTCAGGAACAATGAAAGCTATAGCTTAAGAACATGAATCAAGGTAAAACATCAGGCAGGTGCTAATTCAGGAACAATGATAGCTATGGTTCAGGAACCGAATCAAGGAAAGCAGTGCTAGTTCAGAAGCAAGGATAGCTGTAGCTCAGGAATCAAGAGAGCACTACAAGCAGTGCTATTTAGGAACAAGGAATAGCTGTAACTCAAAAACAGGAACAAGGAATAAGTGCAGCTCAGTAATCAAGGAATATCAAAATCTCAGGGAACAAGGATCGGTCTTATTGGAAAACAGCTACAATGACCAACACTGGACTGAAAGGAACTGGGGCTTAAAAGAGCCCACAGTAATCACATGCATCAGGTGTGAGTAGACTCGCCGCAGCCAGCCACAGGTGAGCTGAATTCCTCCATCCATCCTTAGCCTGCAGGGGTGGAAAAGTAGCAATGAGAAGGGAATTCTTGGTTTTAGGAGTTTCAGGCTTGACCATGCTGGCTTCCACAAAACCCGACATGGTTTGGGAATGGATGTCAATTTCCAAATAGCGTCGGAAATGACTGGAAGTCAGTATGCATGAAGGGGTGGGGGTCTGGTAGCATATTAGAACACTGGAAAGTCCCACTATTGGGCCCTCTGGTGGGGGGCACGATAACGAAGAGAGCGAATCGTGACAGTACCTTATTACATTTAATAAGTGCTAATGTTTCTTGGGAGCAAGTAGAAATTTCATGTTTGGATTCAAATTAATTGTAATTTAAAAACCCTTTTAATTGTAAAGACAGTTCTTTATTACAATTTTTAAAATGCCACTTTTAGAAAGGTGGTATTTTTCTGCCCAAAACCTTCTGAGACCTTCTAGGAGTTTCCAGCTGCCCGAGCCTGTTAATTGCTCTCCCATCAGAAATGCGTTTTGGGCCAAGATACCGATAAATAGCAATTGGGTGTGACTGGGAGATGGCCATCCTGCCAGAATGGGAGGGACTAGAGTGTTCCCTGCCCCATTTACATCTCAAAGGGATGCCACGAGCACACTCACAAAGGAACAACACCAGCCTTTTATCACCCTGGACCTCTTGGAGTCTGAGCAGGGCAAGAAAAGACCTTTCCGGAACCAGATGTGGGGGCGGACTGGACATTTCCCCCACTTCAAAGCGTGGCAACAGGCATAACTATTGGACCTCCTGAGCACTTGTCAGTACCTATCTAGACCTGTAGACATTACAGAAGAAGGCTTGCTTTTGTTCCGCAGGGGACTGCCCTGCTGCTTGAGACCTGCCTTATTCCCCAGAGAACTGCCCTGCTGCTTGAGGCCTGCCTTGTTCCCCAGAGGACTGCCCTACTGCTTGAGGCCTGCTCCATGAGAAAGAAAACTGAACCTGCTCCCTTCATTCCAGGCTAACCTGAGTGACTCTAGAAACCTTAGGATGCTTGTTTCCGGTCCAGGGAGGACCTGGCTTGGCAGTTCGGGCTCGACTGTTCCCATGAGGTACAGGGTCAAGACTGATTTGCATATGGCCAGGTCTAAACTGGGGTGGCATGGTGAGCAAAAGAATGATGGATTTAACCCAGATCTCTTGACTGGGGGTAATTGGCTTGATGTGTTCTGCATTCCGTCCATCTATTGTGTGTCTTTTGCATTCTAGCCCTAATTGCGCCAGGTATGCCCAGACGTGGGTCCTGGGCTCACTGTGCCACTGGAATCAAGCTATCCTGACTGAAGAGAGGTGAAACCCCAAAACCGGTCCTAGTGAAATCCTGAAGTTTTGAACTGCATACCAGTTGTTTACAAGTTAACTCTTTCAGCGGGACTAACGTTGTCCCTTTATCTGGCCCGCGCTCCATTGTAGTTGTCCTGAACATGTGACTTTGTACCAGTCTAGCATGATCAGAAGCCCACAGTTAGTGCTTTCTGCTACTTACCACTATTTTTATTTAAATTTCCAAATTGCATATCTCTGGTTCACCTGACTATATTTTTGTTGTCTGGGTTTCATTTTATTTACTCAGCTTTATATTCTTTTTCTATATTAATGTGGAATAGCTCTTGTGTTGTGTTCTCAGTTTATTACTGGTTGCATGCTGCATGAATACTTAACACAGTAGTTCCTGGTAGGCTGGATGGACACCCAGTGGTTTTGGCTTCATTGTATGCCCCTAACACAGACCAGAGTGGTTTCTTCACACAATTATCTGTTGACCTGTCACCTTGGCACGGGATCCCCTGGGTGTTGGGAGGTGATTATAATTGTGTCCTTGACATTGCATTAGACCGTTCTTTTCCACCCCTGCCTGGCACACCTGTACAAGGTGCTATGAAAGTACTTGTAAACTGGGCCCTACAGTGGGACTTGCGTGATGCCTGGCGGAACCGCAATCCTACCACCAAGATGTATTCCTACTATTCGGGTGCGCACGCACTGCATGTACGGCTAGACAGATATATGTTGTCAAGCGATCTGCTCCCCCATGTCACTGATTCTTATTACATGGGCCGCACACATTCCGATCACAACCCACATATATTGGAGTTGGCATAGGAACAACCGCACCCTACCATACCCACCTGGAAGCTACAACCAGACCTGCTCCTTGACGCTCCTTTTCGGAACTCCCTATATGCACAGACTGTGCATTATTTTGATGGGAATACAGGCACTGCATCCACCCCCCAAATAGAGTGGGACGCTTTTAAAGTTGTTATTAGGGCCATTGTCTGGGCACACAAGCTAACATGCAGAAACAGCTGGAGGGGGACCTGACACGGATCGAGGCAGATCTGCTTCAAAGAGAGCAGGAGGCGAGGGAGGGTGATGAGGAGCCGATACTGGAGGCTCGCGCGGAACATGCACGCTTGCTGGACAGGCTACGTCACCTCAATTACGCTGCCCATTCGGCACGCACACATCACTTAGGCGATAAACCCGGAAAATTGTTGGCCTGGTTGATTAGACAGGAAGACCGGACGACGCCTGTGGCAGCGATATGCACCAGCCACAATGAGGTGGTCTACACACAAAGCGAGATTCACGCGGCTTTCATTGCCCACTACCGCACGTTATATTGTTCTCGGCTACAGGTACCCCTTGCCGATATTGCTGCATATCTTTCTGCTATAACACTGCCAGTGTTGGAAGATGCTCACCGGAATGACTTGAAGGCCCCACTCAAGCCCGATGAGCTGCGCACAGCCATCTTTGCTCTCTCTAACGGCAAGTCCCCAGGCCCAGACGGGCTGCCTGCAGAGTTCTTTAAGGCCTATTCTGACATATTAATTCCCGAACTGTTAAAAATGTACATGGCGGCTGCTGGGGACTCTTCCCTTCCCCCAACGCTAAATGAGGCTAATCTCATCTATTTATTTATTTATTTATAATAGCACTTGTAAAGCGCGAACGAAGGCCCTTGGGCATCTCGGCGCTAAGGTTGCTGCAGTATTTAACCCACAAGGGGGGCAGAGGTTCATTGGTTAAAAAGCCAGGTTTTAAGTTGCTTGCGGAACGACCAGAGGGAGTTGCTGATTTTGATTGAGTGTGGCAATGTGTTCCACAGTTTCGGTGCGGCTACCAGGAATCCTCTGCCCCCCATGTGACAGATTTGGTTCGAGGTACCACCAATTCATGCAGACTGGAAGAGCGTAGCGTTCTTGAGGGACAGTAAGGGATGAGGTTTTGGGTGAAGAATGCAGGTCCAACATTATGTAGAGCCTTGTATACCAGGCAAAGAGACTTAAACATAATTCTCTTTCTCACTGGTAGCCAATGGAGCTGTCTTATGGTGGGTGAGACCGATTGATATTTGGGAATGCGCCCTAGGAGCCTGGCGGCAGCATTCTGAATAGCCTGCATTTTCCATAGCACTCTCTCCTGGGCACCTAGAAACAAAGCATTGCAATAGTCTAGGGTCGACAAAACCAGGGAGCTCACCAACGTTTTTCCGGCACTCTCAGGTAAGAAAGGCAAGATTTTCTTAATAAGCCTTAATTTATGGAAAGCTGAGGAGGAGATCTGGTTGGCGTGTGGTAGAAAGTTTAGGCGGTTGTCAAAAATGACTCCCAAATTCCTCACCTTGTTAGTCGGGTCCGGAGGCTGGCCCATGGATGATGGCCACCAAAGGGGGGACCACTCCGGGGATAAATTGCCAAAAATCACAACCTCCGACTTATCAGAGTTTAATTTCAGGCAATTATGAGCCATCCAAATCCCAATAGCCAGCATGCCTTGGTTAAAATTGTTGGCTATTTTGAGCCCGTCATTCTTGACGGCAAGGACCAGTTGAGTGTCATCTGCGTAGGAGGTAAGGCTCATCCCGTATGCCCTGAAGACTTTGGCAAGGTCCGACACATAAATGTTAAATAGTGTCGGACTTAGGGATGAGCCTTGAGGAACTCCACATGGCAGTGACAGGGGGGAAGATTCAAAAGGTCCGACAGTGACGACCTGGGACCTATTTGCCAGGAAAGAGGCAAGAAGATTCTTAGCCTTGCCTCGAATGCCTGTGCTCTCGACACGGTCGACCAAAGTGACATGGTCGACCGTGTCGAAGGCCGCCGATAAGTCCAACAGGATAAGAACAGCTGTACCTCCGGCATCCCGGATGGATCTTATATCGTCCACCGCTTTGACCAGGGCAGTCTCAGTTCCGTGGAATTGACGGAACCCAAACTGTGATTCGTCCAGGAGTTTGTGATCCTCAATAAAGGATGAGAGTTGGGAGTTCATGATTTTCTCCACTATTTTTGCCATCAGAGGGAGACTAGCAATAGGGCGGTAACTTTTAAGTTCTTCCTTGTCGAGGTTAGGTTTCTTAAGGAGAGGTTTTATAAAGGTCTTTTTCAGCGTCTCTGGGAAGATGCCTGTGCAAAACATGGAGTTGCAGATTGCAGTCATGGCCTGAAGAACTGCTTCCATAATCGGACGTAAGACCTTCAAGGGGCATGGGTCTAGAGCCGAGCCCGATTTAATGGATGACACGATGTTCTGTACCTGCAAGCAGGTGACCTCGTTGAACTGTAAAAATGTGGGACCCTGGTGGTGATTTGAAGGCCTCGAGGAGGTAGTAGTATTATTGGCAAAAACCCGATAAATGTCGTCAACTTTGCTAAAGAAAAAGTTGGACAGCGCGTCGCAAAGAGCCTGGGAGGGGGGAGGAGTGAGATCGACGGATAGACCAGCTAGCTGTTTAGTGGTCTCATATAGTGATTTATTCGAGTTTTTAGCTGTTTCTATTCACAATAGTACTTTTTTTTGCCTCAGAGATCATGGTTTTATATATGGCCACTGATTCCTTGTATCTAGATTTGGCTTCGTCTGTATAATTTTTCCGCCAAAGTCTCTCTCTATTCCTACATTGTTGCTTTTGAGTGCGCAGTGCCTCTGAATACCATGGGGCCGACGGGGTCTGTCTGTTGCGAGACCGTTGTTTAATTTGAACCAAGTCAGTGGCCGCCGAGCTCACCCAATTATGAAATTGAGAGGTGGCAATGTTGGGATCGGTAGATAGTGTAGGAGAAGTATCATCAAGCAGGGTTTGTAGCCTTGTTACATCTATATCGTCCCAAGCCAGATAAGGTTGGTGAGAGTTGGTGCTAGATTTGCCAGCCAAGGGATCCTGCGCTGACAGGGATGCCAAGATAAGGTGGTGATCGGACCAAGTAAGGGGGAGTATTTGGGTGACTTGAAAACCCGGGGCGTTAGTGAAGATGCCATCCAGTGTGTGGCCCCCTTCGTGCGTGGGAGAGTGAACCAGGGGGAAGAGACCAAAGGTGGACATATCTGCTAGGAGAGTGACGGTATCAGGGTTGTCTGGTATATCAAAGTGAAAGTTAAAATCACCTAGGATGGTGAGGGAGTTGTCTCCCTTCCGAAGCCAGGCAGAGACAGCACGCATCTACGCTCGTATCGACCGCTAGCCCTCTTAAATACTGACTACAAGGTACTAGCTTTCACATTAGCTCAGCGGCTGGCCCCCTTAGTACCCACACTGGTACATAGCGACCAAAATTGTTTTGTGCCCACACGGAGCACCTCACATAACATACAGCGACTGTTCAGAGTGCAGGACTATGCTACACAGCAATGGCCTCGGTCAGGGTGCTTGGTGCTAGACCTTGGGAAGGCTTTCGACTCTGTGGAGTGGCCTTATCTCATGGCAGTATTGCGGAAGTATGATCTTGGAGATGACTATATTGACATGGTGGGCTTATTGTACCAGAAACCTACAGTGCGAGTCCGCACCGGCAGATTGCTGTCCGACGTTATCAGGGTCAAAAGGGGCACTAGGCAGGGATGTCCCCTGTCCCCACTACTCTTCTCGTTGGCAATGGAACCTCTTGCGGCACTATTGAGAATTCAGGGCATGGAATGAGGGATCCCCTTAGCGGACGGTATCCATGCGGTCTCTCTATATGCAGACGATCTCCTGTATATCAAAGACCTTAGCTGCTTACCACTGGCATTGTCAGACACCTTTCGCACTTTTGAGGCAATGTCGGGGCTCAGGGTTAACTGGGCCAAATCTGGAGTGTATTCTTCCAGTCCAGATATGCAAGAATGTGAGGTCAGCATTAACAATTAACGACTCACTTGGTATCCCACCACGTTCCGATACCTCGGTATCTACATTTACAGAACCCTGACTGACGTATTGGAGGGTAACCTGATAAGAGCTATCTCCTCCTTGCAGGCGCAAATGACCTTTTGGAAGACCCTCCCCCTCAACGTGCCCAGCCGGATAACACTGACAAAAATGATAATCTTACCATACCATATTACTACTCTAACATGCCAGTGTATGTCCCGACCCGAATTTTTCGAGAGCTGGAAACTTTGATTAGGAACCTTATCTGGAACACTGGAAGACCCCGAGTAGCACTGACGAAACTCTATGCGCCCACAGACGCTGGAGGTCTCCCAGTTCCCAATCAAGAACTTTATTACCTAGCGGCACAGCTGCAGTGGGTAGCCGGATGGCTGAGTGGGAAGAACCTGTGCGATACAGCCACAGACGCTACGATGTTGAATCACACACAAGTCCATACACTATTCCACCCCTTGACCAAAACTCCCTGCCCGTCGCAGTTACACCTGGCCGTGGCCCGCAAATGCTATGTACGTAGCCTAAAGCTTACCCACTCTGTGAAGCCCAACGCCCGATACTCCCACTGTTGGGTACGCCCCGAGACAGCGGGGTGGTGACGGAGGCTGCATTGGAACGATGGACACAAGCTGGTGTGGACACAATGGTAGATTTGTATACAGACGGTGCCCTGGTTCCCATTGGAGCGCTAGCTACTGACACAGGCCTTCCAGCTGGGTAGTTTCTCTTGCATGCATCTCTCATACGCACATTCGTGCGGGCTTGGGGCGATATTTCTGAGGAGCTGTCGACGCACCTTCTGGTGCAGTATTTACATTTCATGGGAAATGGTTCCCATGTATTCCACTAGCTAGCGCAAGCTCTCTTGACACACACACAAAGCACCCTCCAACCATTGCGAGACAAGTGGGCAGCAGATAGGGGAAGGGAATGGATGGATAAGGAATGGACAGTGGTGCTCGCAGGTCCCATCAACATCCCACGCAACTCCCGCTTTAATCTCATTCAGTTTTATATATTGCATCGTGCATATTAGTCACCAGACAAAATTAATCAGTACTTTGCAGTCAATACCTCTGCATGCCCGAGATGCTTATTGGTCGGTGCAGATCTCCTCCATATGCTCTAGACCTGTCCCCATATACAGACATACTGACACACCGTGACGTCACTGTTGGCGGGGGGTTGGCAGGGACCTACAGCAGACATGGGAGACATGTCTACTAGGCCTGTACAAAAGAACGAAACACAACAGAGTCCTTTCTAGATTCTAGGATCTCGGGCTTATTACAGCCAAGAGACTCCTCACTAAGCGCTGGAAATGTAGCGAACCCCCACATGCCACACACTGGCGTGCCTCTTTTGATAATTGGGCGAGAGCGGAAAGTACCACTCTTCACAGGGAGGAGACGGCGGGGCTGAGGAAGCTCCCCATAGCGCAGCTTTGGGACAACACTCTGAGGTCTTTCCATCAGGCGTGTCTCGATCAAGGAGTTACTTAGATCCTCTCACCTCTGGATGCGACCTGGGCAGCGGGTGAGATGGAGAGCTGTGCACTCATGCGGTTGTTTTTTTTTTTCTTCCAATACCTGCACATAATATGCTGCACCTGTGCTACATGATGCCACTGTCACCCCACATGACAGCGACCCCGCCCCCCCCTTTAGCGTAGAGGGCTTGATGCCCATGGCCCACGATCATGTTGGACCCCTGCCCCCTAACCCCCGCACTGACCCTCCCTTGGAACTGAAGACACACGTCCATGGATACGTACGGACGCACTGCTTGCTTCCTTATTCCTTTGCATATTCTTTGATTTTTCCTTTTGTTGTTTCCTTTCTCCTTTCAGTCTTATTGGCCTTCTTTTCTTTAGTTCTTTAATTTTTTTCCCCTCCCCCCTGTTGGCCAAGTTTTGGTGTCATGACAGTTCTTCCACATGATTCATTTGTTAGGATGTATTGAATATAGAATAGTAATTACATCGCTCTTTGATTCACAGTATCTATTTACGGGACCACCTTCGATGACACACTTCATACCTGTTGTTAGGCGAGGGCAGAGGGAAATATGCGTATATAAGGCAATGTCATTTCATGTCACGTCCATGACCCCCAGGTCACATTCACACTTGAACTACGCGGCTGTTCACTCTCCACAGCCTTTCTCCACATATAGGGCCCGATGTAGGTAAAAGTGATTTTCCGATTTCAAAATACCGAGGCGTTCCGAATCGGTATTCTGAAATCGGAAAACGAGATGTAGGTAAAAAAAGGCGAATTAATACCGAATCGGTCGGCATCGGTAATGTGAATCGGTACGTTCCGAATCGGCACGGACCGAATCGGAAAGTACCGATTCGGCTAACACCGAATCGGAAAGTTCCGAATCGGCTAACACCGATTCGGAAATAGCCGATTCGGTAAAATCCGAATCGGCAATTATCGAATCGTAGCTATGAAAACACACCTATGGCCAAAAAGCCCATAGGAATGCATTGAAGAAACCGAATCGGTAAAATACGAATCGGATAATACCGATTCGGATTTTACCGATTCGGTAATATCCGATTCGGTAAAAGCCGATTCGGCAAAAGCCGATTCAGCCAATGAGGTGGCTCCCCCTCCCCCACCCAAACAGGGAGTGGCAACCCTGGCAGGTGCAGCTAATTAAGAAGTTTCTGGAGAGCCAGCCTGAGCTCAACACTCACAGTTAGCAGCAGTGGGAGTAGGAGGTTGTGAACTGTAGTGAAGAACATGGCAAACCAGAGCGAGAGCCAGAAGTCCTCCCAGAAGAGGAAGCCTAAGTTCAGCACCACCGAGCTTCAGGTGTTGGTCGAGGAGGTGGTGAGGGTGCACCGCCAGCTGTTTGGAAAGCTGTCCCTCAATGTGCCAGACAGCACCAAGAGGAGGATCTGGAGCGAAATCGCCCAAAAGGTGAATGCTGTGGGTGTCACCCCCAGGTCCCTGGATGAGCTCAAGAAGAGATTCTACGACATCCGCAGCCTCACAAAAAGGAAGATGGCAGAGATCCAGAGGCAGGCAGGACTCACAGGTGGGGGCAGTAACCCGGCGCCACCCCTCACAGACCTCGAGGAAATGGTCTCCACCACCATTGAGAGGGAGAGTGTTACTGGAATTGGGACCCTGGACAGGTCTGCCAGAGCTACAGCTACAGGTAAGAAGCATGCGCATCATGACACACCCTACGAGACACCTCCCCATTAGACACAATGCATAGGCAAACCCCAGCACAGTACTGTAACCAACATACAAGAGACAAGCATCATGGTACATGTAGTCAGCAGAAGTTAGCAAAATATGGCAGTGCAGAATCACAAGACAGGAAACAGTGTAACACAGTCTAAGGAGATGCAAGGACATGTGGAATGCTTTAATTGTACTGACTGTAATACATCGGCACTCAATTTACAAATGCTTCTTTGTACCTAGGGGCACCATCAGGCGGACAAACATTGTCATCAGAGGCAGCAGCACCATCTGACACTGCACTCGCAGGGCCGAGCACCAGCCAGGCTGCTGAGGAGGAGGAGGACGGAAACACCCTAGGGCTTGGTATGGAGGGAGACCTGGTGATAGACTTCGAAGCACTGCACTCCCCACAAATGCCCAGCACACCCCCCTTGCAGTTCTCCCCAGAGAACTCCCCGACAAGGGACCCCCTTCCACCTATACCAGCTCCTGCCACAACCATGGCTTTGGCACCAGTACAACCTGTCCTGGGAGCAGGGGCTCAGGGACCGGCCAGCACCACACCCCCACCAGTGGCACCCCAGCCCACTCAGCAGGCCGGCAGCAGCAGTACCCGGCGCCGTGCCATCACCACCACTGCTGCACCAGCACGGGAGGGCAGTGTCTTCCTGGGCCTCGAGGGAAAGATGGTCAAGATACAGAGGCAGCAGGCAAAATCCACGATGGCCTGCCAACGCCAGCTCCTGCAGCACAACCTGCAGATGGGAGAAATGGTAAAGGGATTTCAGGCCTTCGTGGAATCAAACAAGGAGGTGGCAGCAGGTTTAGGCAGGCTAACCACTGCCATAACCCAGTTGTGTGGCAGAATGGAGGAGCAGGAGCTGGTGCGCAGGCGGGATGCCCGGGTGCAGAACCGCTGCTTGAGCCGCCTTGCTGCGGCAACGGCACAACTGTGCCAGCGCAGCGCAAACATGGAGTCTAGCCTGAGTCAGAATACGGCAGAGCTCACAAGGGGAATGGCCCGCATCACCACTGCTATGGAGGCCATGATCATCTCGAACACAGCCACAAATCCTGCCCTGGACCTGGGGGATGCTGGGGACAGCAGCAGCTGCAGCAGCCTGGCCAGCGCTGCGTCTGAGCCACGTAGGAGCACCAGGCGCTCCGCAGATGCTGCTGGTCATTCAGAGGGGGCTGAGGGACACCCCAGTGGGGCTGGCAAGCGGGCAAAGAAATAGCCTTGCAAGGGCGGGTGAGGCAACCTGGACCTTGGACTTTTGTTTTCTTTTCCATTACACCATTTTTTTGTTGCACATCAGTGCAGTAACTGTGTTGCAACAGTATTAAAATTTGTTTTTTCCCAACAACCATTTAGCTGTCTTTGCATCTGTACTCACTCAGAAATAGTTTTCAGTAATCTCCTCACGTCTGTATCTGCCATCACTTGGCGTACACACCCCAGCTGGCTGTGTCAGTGGCACAGCTTCGTCGTCGTCATGGTCCTCGTAGTCAGACAACTCCACCTCAGTGCCCTTCTTCACCGCAAGGTTGTGTAACATTGCACATACAGCTATGATCTTGCAGCAGGTGATGGGGGTATACTGCCTTGCACCTCCACTCTTGTGCAGGCATCTGAATCTACTTTTCCAGATGCCAAAGGTCCGTTCGACAACATTCCTTGTGCGTATGTGGGCCCGGTTATACCTCCTTTGGCTGGGTGTGGAGGGGTTGAGGTAGGGGGTGAGTATGAATGAGCAGAGGGCATATGCACTGTCGCCTGGAAGAGAAAGGGGTAACATTACACACATGCATACATGTATTCCACCTAGCTACTATGTGTTATGGGGGTCTGATGATGTGTCTCACCTAGGAGGTATCCTTCACCAAATTCGCCAGCCATCAGCCGTGCATAGATGCCGCTCTGTTGGAAAATATAGGAGTCATGGGTACTCCCTGGAAATTTTGCTACCAGGTCTGTGATGGTGCACTTTGCATTGCAGATCACCTGCACGTTGATGGTGTGTGTAGACTTCCGATTGCGGTATATGTATTCGGTGTCCGCTGGTGGGCAAATCGGAATGTGCGTGCCATCTATGCAACCAATGATTTGGGGAAATTGTGCCATCTGGTAGAAGTCAGCTTTAGTTTGTAGCAGTTCTGCGTGGGTTGCAGGGAAAGAGATGTATTGGTCCATCCTGTGTATCATGGCGTCAAGGAATGTGTGGAAGAACCTTGACAGGCTGCTCTGGCTCACCCCTCCTGCCGCTGCAACTCCACTTTGATAGCTGCCAGACGCTAGCAGGTGTAGGCTGCATAGCACCTGGATGTGCGCAGGGATGGCGTGTGCCCTTGGGGTGTGGTGGTCCAAGAATGGTTTGAGATCCCTGATGAGCTCAAGTATGGTGTCAGAGTCCAGCCTGTATCTCTGTAGGATCTCTGCCTCTGTGAGCATGAACAGGGTTATCCTCTGTCTGTAGACCTGTTCATTTCTTAGCCATTCCCTCTGTCCTTCCTGCTGTAGCCGTAGCCGCCTCGCAATGACATAAAAAGCTGCCATCCTGCAAGTTGCAATGCATTTTGGGGCTGTTTATATGGGTTGGAGTTGGTTACCACCTGATTGGAATCCATGGTAAATACCGAGTGAATTCTACCGATTCTGAGCCGATTTCGGTGTTTCTGTGCCTCCCTACATCTCCCCATCTGTCGGAATCGGGGAATTTCCCGATCGGCGATTCATACGAATCGGTATGTTTTCCGATTCGGCTCATGTCCGATTCGGTCTATCTACCGAATCGGTACATGGACCGAATCGGTGATTTTCCGATTCGGTGTCACTACCGATTCGGTACATGGACCGATTCGGTGATTTTCCGATTCGGTGTCACTACCGAATCGGTACATGGACCGAATCGGTTATTTTCCGATTCGGTGTCACTACCGATTCGGTACATGGACCGAATCGGTGTTTGCATACGAATCGGTGTGTTACCGATTCGTTACATATCCGATTTTCGGTATGTACGTATCGGATTCTTTCCCATTCGGTACTCGTTCCGATTCGGTTTTCACTCCGATTATTAATTTTTTTGGTTGCCTACATCTCGATGGCTGTTTACCGATCGGTAAGGGCCAAAAATCGGTATTTTCGGCCGTTACCGATCGGTAACGGCCTACCTACATCGGGCCCATAATTACTATACCTGTTCAGACTACGCCTCGGGGACTACAATGTTCTCTCATTGCCTGACGCATTGTCCCTTCCCATCGCGGACCTATTGCTTCACAAGGATGATACTAGTTCTCGGACATAACATGCCATTTGAGAATGTTGATTTATTTCTTCTTTCTTTCCTCCTTTTGCCTAGTAGGACGCAATGTGTAATCAATGTCCCAAAGGGCACTATTATTGCTTATGATTGTCACAGTGAACTTAAGGGATGGTTTGTAACATTTCCTGATTATTTCTTTGACTGTGATTATGCATTGGAAAACTAATAAAAGATATTCAAACAAAAAATGAATACTTAACACAGGCCTCTAAGTTAAGCCTGACTGCTTTTGTGCCAAGCTACCTAAGGGCTAAGCACAGGTTAATTTAGTGACATTTGTGGATCACCCTCACAAGGATCATGGTTGTTGCTTGAGAAGGGTTTTCTCCTCCACCCAATTTCTTACAGCACAACATAGCTTTATTCAGTCACAGAATCTTTTCTTTCCCAGGTGATAATTGCAAAAGTGCAAACACTTGAAGTGCACTCATCCTACTGCAGGATTATGACATTTTTGGCAGAATGCATACTTTAAAATTAGTGAATTGTCTTGGCCAGATGTCTCCAACTAGTCAGACACTTTCGGAGTAGCTCACAGGCTTGAGTTTATTTTTAAATAACACAAGGTCACATTTTTCTTTTATAGTTAAGGTAAGGCTGTGTTAATCTGACATTATTATCAACAAGCTGCAGATAGCAGGGCCTGATAATGAGCAGAGATGAATTCAGATTTGTGACCCAGGCTGGGGCGCAGAGGCGTAGAACTGAAGCACAGAGACATTTAAATCTTAAATAAAAGTCCTTGTCGCCTCAATATTGGAGCAACTAAATTTTGGGGCAGATTTAGAAAAACTCTCACATCTCTGAATATTAGCAGGGATGCGCCAGTTATTTTGCGTAATGTAAAAAAAACCTTGCGCAACCATGGATGCGCCGCATTTACAATGCGGCACACTGTGGCGCAAGGATAGACAGATGCTTGATGCATCTGTCAGCGTAAAGGTGACGCAGTGCTGGAGTCATTTTGCAATGGTGACGCAACTGCTCAGTGGCGGCCTATACTTGCTGGGCTGCGTCACTCCTTACGCTTGCTACAAGCAGGCGTAAGGTTTTGATGCAGCGGGGTCGTAAAAGTAACTCCATGGAATCTTGCGACAGAATGCTTACCCTGAATACATTATACCTGATGCAGGTATAATGGAGCGCAGGTCTTTACAACGCGACGCATCTCCATAGCCAGGTTCTGAGCTGGGATGGTGCAGTGAGCTAAAAAACGGTGTTGGATCTAGCCCTGATCTCTTGACTGGGTGAGAGTATTCTGCTTAATTCAGAAACTCTGTCCATCACCACCCCTTGTTGTTAAATATTTTGTCCACCATAAGCGTGGAAGGGTATACTCAGATGTGAGTCCCTTGCTCATTGCACCATCAGGATTCAAGCAAGCCGGGCCGACGATGGCTGAAATGCCAGAAACCGGTCCCTGGAAGCTTGTTTCCTTCCCAGTGTAAGAATTGCCTTGGTAGTTTGGTTTGCCCTGTTCCCATCATGCACTGGGACAGGAACAGACTAATTTGTATATAGCCAGGTTCTGAGCTGGGATGGTGCAGTGAGCTAAAAAACGGTGTTGGATCTAGCCCTGATCTCTTGACTGGGTGAGAGTATTCTGCTTAATTCAGAAACTCTGTCCATCACCACCCCTTGTTGTTTATTATTTTGTCCACCATAAGCGTGGAAGGGTATACTCAGATGTGAGTCCCTTGCTCATTGCACCATCAGGATTCAAGCAAGCCGGACCGACGACGGCTGAAATGCCAGAAACCGGTCCCCGGAAGCTTGTTTCCTTCCCAGTGTAAGAATTGGCTTGGTAGTTTGGTTTGCCCAGTTCCCATCATGCACTGGGACGGGAACAGACTAATTTGCATATAGCCAGGTTCTGAGCTGGGATGGTGCAGTGAGCTAAAAAACGGTGTTGGATCTAGCCCTGATCTCTTGACTGGGTGATAGTATTCTGCTTAATTCAGAAACTCTGTCCATCACCACCCCTTGTTGTTAAATATTTTGTCCACCATAAGCGTGGAAGGGTATACTCAGATGTGAGTCCCTTGCTCATTGCACCATCAGGATTCAAGCAAGCCGGGCCGACGACGGCTGAAAAGCCAAAAACCGGTCCCCGGAAGCTTGTTTCCTTCCCAGTGTAAGAATTGGCTTGGTAGTTTGGTTTGCCTGTTCCCATCATGCACTGGGACAGGAACAGACTAATTTGCAAATAGACAGGTTCTGACACAGTAGTAGCCTGGCTACATCAAGCAAAATAACGCAGGAAAGTGCGATGGGCATTATATTCAAAGGTACATTTTGAGGTGCATACATGCTATGATGTTGTCCCTGTAATTGAGAGGGAAAAATACGTATGGAGTATGGAAAGGTGTGGGGAGTGGTGCAGACAGGGTGGGTCATTATATGCTAGGCTGCAAAATTGAGACATAAGACAAAGGCTGCAATCTTGACTTTCACATTTGATAAAATTGTCTGAGTTTTGGCATATTTCTGTCTGGCTGTGTTTCCATTTCCATATATGCCCAAAAATTCTGTGTGGCAAAAGCAATTCAGTTTGAAGAGTGCACCATGTAAAAAAAGTATTAATTTGCAATGAAGCAATGCTAAGCGACTTGCAATGGAAAAGTAGGAGATACATACAGTTCCATTTTCAAATGCTTCGCATGCTAATACTTGTTTTACTTTTCTCCATTCAAAATGCAGGACTTGAGGTGCAATAATGCAAAGACGAACTCAGAACAGTATGAATTACTGAGGGGCGGTGGGCAAATTGCACATGTGGTGTGAAAGTTTTTCACACCATGGGTCTCGGGAGGGAGGTGGTGGCAAGTTGGCGCACCGCCTTTGTAGCTAGGCACCCGCTTGGTACCTGCATGTAGCCTCAATACACCAGACCCAACGATGTGAAAAACCTTCACACCACATGTGCAATTTGGTTTCTCCCAAGAAAGAAACCCCTGAAATATAGGATCGCAATTTTTTTGCCTTTTTCACACATTCGGGTCCTCTGGTTAGGGTGGGCCTTAGCGCGCCCATACCGCAGAGGTTTCCTCTCCCTTGTGGTCCTGATGAATGCCTGGTGAATTACACCATTCAGGCAGAAACATGTCGACCCCACACCACGGGATATAAGTGAAGAATCTATCCAGTTATTTATCCCAAACTTTGTTTTTAGTGTGTCGAATTGGCCAACTAATAAATCATTTTTGGACACAATCCTGACACTTTTAATCCACCACTCTCACATTTTCACAAAAAACCAGCTCCGCAGTAATCCTGGCGTCGCAGCACACCAGGGAGGCACTTGGCCTCTTCTGGTGGGGCCCGATGATGAAGCATGTCACCAGCTTGGTTGGTGAGTGAGGGCTTTATAAAGAATGTAAGTGAGATTCTTTCAACCTGCTCTTCTCACAAGAAGGCACTCTCACTTATTTTTCTACATCAGACGTTAACCAAGAGAGGGAAAAACATAGAAAGCAGAAATGGTGCAAGGGTACCTGTGTTGTATGCAGGAATGTTTTTGTGCAGGAAGGGGGCCGCTGCCCTTTTGAATGGTCCTAGCCCACATAATGTCTGGAGCTGAGTGAGGGTGATTTGCCCTACCCTGCTCTCTTCAATATCCTGGTGTGAGGTATGAACAATTTGGTGCTCCTGATAATTACAGCAGGGTGCTTACCTGAGCCCTTCCTTTGCTGAACATTTGGTAAAGCCCCCTTCCAGCTGCTGCTGCTTGAGGCTGCCTACCATGAATTTGGGGGTGGGAGCATCCCAGCCTCCCTTTCTCTGCTGCACTCCTGCACCTGCCTGCATGATTTATTGGCTGTGCTGCATCCGTCTACTGTTCCCCGGATCACTGCTCTGCTATGTGGTATACTGTACTCCTGCACCATTGTTGTTATCCTGGATCCTTGGATCCTGCTGTGCAGTGGTGGCCCCTGGTTTGCCGGTGGAGAGATCTGTTGAGATGCTTGCCCCTTATCACTTTTGCATCTTCTGCTGTGGAGGACGGTGTGCTTTCCACCCGAGGGGCTGGCTGCTACCTTTTTGATGGCAAGTGGGATGGTTCTTCTTCAGTGTGGAGCCTTGGTGATCCCGCTGTGATGGGCAAAGACAGACCTACTTGATCCGGTACATCACAAACTCGCATAGACCAATACATTACAGGCCCCAACAATGCACGAGCGGGTCAGCCCGAGGGGGATAGATCCACTCTTCAAACCATTGACATTGCCACTATTGTGGAGATGAAAATTGGAGAGGTGCGGATGGACATGGCAATACTGTGTCAGGATCTTCGGAAAGTCACTGCACACATCACAGAAGCTGAATCTCACATCTCCAGGGTTGAAGACAATCTCTCCACACTCAAGGTCCAGGTCTCAACCCTGCTCTCTTGGACAGCGGTGCTCCATAGACACGCAGAAGAAGCAGAAAAATCGATCTCAGCGGAACAACATGGGCCTAATTAGTGTGCCGGAGGGAACAGAGGGTGATACGCCCCAAATGGAGAAGATTTCTTTGAGGAATGGATTAATTCCAGGGTGCCCTCCACACACTTGAACTCATGGTTCCCTAGAGAGAGTGCACTGAGTGCTTACTCCTAAACCTCCTCCTGGTGCCTCCCCTAGACCAATTATAGCTTGAATCCTTAACTATAGGTACAGAGACGCCATCCTTAGAGAGGCTCAGATACAATTGGAATTTCGATGTGGCAAAGCCAAAGTTCTCCTGTTTGGGGCTACACTTGGGAGGTGCTACAATGTTGACGTTCCAATACATAGGTGGAGCAGAAATTCAGATCCATGGAACTGCAATCCCCTATGTTATTTCTGGCTCGACTCTGCTTCATCCATGGTAATAAGTCACACTTTTTCCACGATCCCAAGTCAGCTTGGCAGTGGTTTACTGATGACCCCCCTGATTTGTGGCTCTGGTGCCTCCATGTTGCGGTGTCCAGACTCTGCTGTCTTGTGGGATCCGGCATAGCCGCTGAAGCACCGCAGGAGGTTTACTCATTCGCAGAGGAGAGCAGCCCGCTCTGTGTCATCTCGGAGGTCCACTCTGATGCGGCCATCATTGCCATCCTTGCCTGCATCGTGTTCTGCCTCTGGGGACCCGGGTAACCATATGCCTCTGAACTTGCCGTCGCCCACACCAGCAACCTCCCATTCAGATACTGATCTTTCTCGCAGCCCTGCGATTTGACTGGCATGGAGTCCCACTGGCTAAATAACTTCCCAGTTGCTTGTTCATCAGATGTGGTCCTCGAGCAGCTGCTGAGCTGTTCACACACCTCCCTCTATCGATGCTTCCACTTGGCAGACTGGCAGCTGCCATCCTATCCTTCTAAAGATGGGGTTCCATTTTTTAATGTTTCTCATATGTTGTGGATATTGTTTTTTTGGATGTTTTTTTTCTTAGGGTGACATATGCTTCTGAGGTAGAAGTGTAGGGTGGGGTGGGAGTTGGGATTCCTATGCATGTTGTTACTGTTTTTACCAATCAATATGCATTGCCTATAGATATACTTATTTTCTTCCTTTTCAGGTTTTGGCACACACTCACACTATATTTCCTGTGGCAAGTCCCTCGTCACTGCATTATGTGGCGCCCTGCTGGTGTGCTTTCTGCACCACCTTTGCGTCTTGACAGGCTCTTCCCCTGTACTGTTCATTGTATCTGATTAGACCCGACCCCAATAATGGTGAATTTTCTAACTTTGTCTTGGAATGTTAATGTTCTCCTAGACTGAGTGAAATGCACTGCGGTCCTCACCTTTGCCCACCGTCACCTCCCTGAAGTTCTCCTGCTTCAAGAAACCCAGTTGTTGGGGGACTGTTGCCCCTTCCTGGCCCATAAGGGATATGATAGGATTTTCCACCCAGGGTTCTCTTGTGGGTCTCGTGGTATTGCTATCCTCTTGCGACGCTCATTTACCCTTGCCATCTCCCATGTCATACGTTACCCACAGGGCTGCTTTCTTTTATTTATGGGGGCCTTCAAGGGGCTGGTGGTTTCCTTCATATGTCCTTAATAGTTGCCTCCGGGACCTTTCTCAGCTTCTTATGAAGCTACCACAAGGCCTTACCCTGAAAGAGGGCACAATCTGAGACCAACACAACCGGGCCTCCCACTGACTCTAGGCATTCCTGGGCATGTCGCCTCATGGATTGGTCCACCGCCCTCGGCTCTGCGACGCCTAGAGGGTATGGCACTCAAGACTTCGCCAATTTATACACCCCGTAGCCCATGATACCCAATCCTGCAGAGCCTTAATCTTCCTACCCAACCACTGACTGTCACACACACTCACAAATTCAAATAATACACAGGTGTATATCCAGTTGCTTTTTCCTTCTTCCAATTGGACACTCCAAACCTGGCTTACGCCCCATGTGGCATCTTAAAGCTTGGTATATATAGGACAAAATGTTTGTTCAAGCCCTTAAAACTGAACGCCAAACTTATTTTCGCACCAAAGTGGGCTCAGTGGCAAGGGTGGGCGCCTTGTGGGCTGCCAGTTAGGCAACTATAGGGGGATTTACCAGAAGCCATATTAGGGCACAGGAACGTGCTCGCTCCTCCCACATCACTCAGCTGAAGGCTTACACCCTCCTTCTAGAGAGGTTTCTGTTCTCCCAAAAAACACCTCTCCTCAACTGTGCCTTCTCTATGAAGAAATCCATCATCCATTCCTTGAGGCAGACATGTCATGTAGTTCCCATGAATTTGTAGGACCTGCATGTTTGTTGGACAACGTAAACTTTGGGTGATGTGCCTAGACCGATTCCGGACACAGCCGAAGCATATGTTGACAAAGAGACTAGCTAGCTCACAGTGCCATCATAAGCCCCCCTAACCTTACCTTACCAGGGAGCAAATAGTTTCTGGCAACCACTGAACATGACATCCCTGATCCCTCAAGGATCATGGAAACAGACCAGAAACTTTCGCTCAGTCAGTCAAAGTGCACTCAGAGACATATACAGAATACACAGTGGGACATTCTCAATATATTTATTTATTGAATCAACGTTATTCTGATATAGAATACATGTGCTGCGATAATCAGTAGACAGAAGCAGATGAAACCGATTACAAGCACCAAAAGAGTAAATAGTAGAAACAGTTCTACCATGGTGCTAAAACAGTCTATATATGTAGGCATATAAACAAGACAGTAATTAGGCGTACTCCTACTATACAAAACCCTACTCTGAGGGAATCTAGAGTGTGTGTTGGTGTAAAGTCAAGAATCCGCCCAAGGTACGATCCAACCCCATTACCTGGCGGGAGAGAATGTAGGGCCTGTATGTGGGGTCCTGTCTTGGTCACAAACTGAAGCCCTTCACAAGATGTCAGACCGCTGCGTGGTGAAGTCTTAGCATGCAGGGACCCTTGGTGTCAGCTTTAGTGCCTCCTCTGCTAATCTATTGGGATGCTCTTTATGTATAATAGAAAGCAGCCTTGCAACGTGTGTATAGATTAGTGATGTTCTGGATATGTAGATAGCCCTATTACTCCGGAGATGAAGATAGAACATCATTTGTACATAGTGCGTATAAGGACCTTGAACATGATGCTCGAGGCATCATGATAATGTTGTGCGAAGCCAGATGCGCAAGCAAAAAAGTTTCAGAGAAGCTAATCCAACATTGTCGTGCACACATTTACGTGCAAAAGGTCACGGCAGAAATGTTATTGTGAAAAATTGGAAAATGTAAGAAATGAGCTGCTTCACTACATATGCCTAACCTGGTCACATAACACCCCCTCCTCATACTAAGGGTCAATATACAAAAGCTATCTAAAAGCCAACAGGCCATTAGCTAAACTAAAAAGTTCTAAAACCACTCTTAAAATCATCTAAAAGTAAGCTTCCCTTTAAAATATTAATAAAAGCCTTTAAAAGTCAATATACTATTTGAAATTCCAAGCATTCAGAAAGCCCTGGTGCCTAGAAAAATAAGCAAAAAGATATTAGATTCAGTTTGTGTAAAAACATGGCAAACGGTTTCCACCACAGTGGCAGAAGGAACAACTGCAGACGATGTTCTCAGAGGCGCACATGGTAGGATCTTTATGGAGCAAAGGTGATTCCATCCAGTTCCCACAGCAGTCACTGAGAGAGGCTGCATCCTATAAACGTATTGTAGAGCCGCTGTCCATTTAACTAGGAGCTAAAGCATCCCAGGGTGACTCGAAGAATGCATTCATCAGCAATGGAATACGCTGGGGACAACAATACCCATGGGCCTTCCTTTAACACCTTGGCTGTGGCTGGAATTCCGCGCCCGTGCTGGACATTCCGATCACGGGCATGGTCATGACGGCTCCCAGCCGTCATCAGCACACGCCCACCGATACTCATGACGACAGCCGTCATCAGCACCGAAAGGGTTAAGGGGTCTAATAGTCCGTCAGTGTCCAGTGGCGCAACCGATTGTGATCCGAGGCATAGATCCAATACACATTCGTGGCTGCAAAGCAAGCAATGAAATACAGGTTGTACGCAGTGTAGCCAAACAAGCCTGAAGGACAAGAAGCTGTGCTCATCTAGTTCTCAAAGTCGAGTTGTGTTGAAGCTGTGTACCATGCACTCATGGCATCCCAGCACAAGCAGTGCGGTTTACATTCTGGGTTGAACTGAGACGTCCATTGCGGAGCAGAACATTTAAATCAGGATTCCTGCCAAGTGTGGCAGGACAAGCGGGAGACCTCCAAAAATGCTTTCCAACACGGAGTGTATGAAAAATGGTATAACTCCAAACCAGTCCAGAGCAAATACATTTAAAAAAGTGCACTATTCCCTTCGTATTCGACATACTAAAGATACGGTGGACCAGCTCACTAAAATACAGGGGGAAGTTAGTGTGGAGTAGTGTCTATCTCAGACAAGGACCTTGCAACCTGGAGATCAAATGTTTCTCTGGCTGAAGTTAAGGCCACATCTTTTTGAAAAAGCATGGCTTCCACTTTGCTCAGAGAATTAATTGTACGTTGGGAACATTTATCGAAGGCCATAGCGTTGCTTCTCTACCTGTGCGGGCAGGTGGAAACAGTACTTGTGTGTAACAAGTGGCTATGGAATTAACCATTGCCAGATAAGCAATACCTGGTTCTATTCAGCAGCAACCTTGATCATTCAGCATCAAATAACTCCCATTCGAGAGCAGCTTGAAAACCGGATGAATCGCGGCAGCCGGAGAACCCTTTAGATTACAGGATAAGTTCGCAACGGAAGCTTTGCATGCCCCATGAAGAGAAATGTCTTTGCAAAGTAAGAACCCGCTTAAGGCTTCCTCACAGTCATACCCACTAAGGAAAACGTCAATGTCCCCATTCCTACATCTTAATCTGAATGGTAACTCCCAATTCTCATGGACATAAACTTCCCTAGCACTTTGTATCTGCCTATCTGTTGGCATTGTAGACAATATTGGAACTGGAAAGTCGTAACTGGTAGGGTGATGTAACCATGGACTATCCAGTCTGTAGATGGTGTCTCAGCCTCGGTGAAAGGTAATTGTTCTAATTTTGCAATGTGCAAACAAGGTATACTTTGCATCTCTACATGCCATTACTGTCTGTCTTTCGTTAACTCATTTGCAGAAAACAGACTGGTACTATTGATGTAATGCACATGGCCAGAACGTAGTGTTTGAAGCGTCCAGCTCAATAGAACAATGGACCAGAGTTGTGATTGTCCATGTTGTAAAATAGACATGTCTTGCTGTATTATGTAAATTGCAGATGATACTATGTTGCCCAGTGACTCAGTTATGGATGATAATGTGGTCATACCATTGTCAACCACAGCGAATGCCTTTTCTAATTTAACTCTATTGATCTTGCGCAGTCTCTCAGTAGTTCCCTGCTGGGAAATTTTCCACTGTTTGTTGTATATTCCATACAAGATGCGCTTTTGATGTGGGTTCTTTGGACCCAACAAGAAAACCCTGAGATCCATGTAAACAGATAGAAGGGGCAAGATGTTGCAAAGTCATCATGTGCCCTGGGCAACCCCAACTTTTTGTTGACTGGTACTGGTGGTAACCGACCCAGACTGACCCTGGGCTCTGCCAACCAGGCCCAGGGCCAGTGCTATTTTGAAAAGACACTTAGAATACAGTGAAAACACCTACATACACTAAGGTACACTATGGGTTAGATAACCCCTATGATTGGCATGACCTCCCCTAAAAGGCCCTTGTACATAATAGGGCAGGGGAATTAAGACTACCTTTAAGACCCTAGCATAAAATAGGGCATGGCAGTTTAAAGGCCAGCAACTTTTCTGCACTTACATGTGTGCACTGCTGAAGCCTGAGGTCAGTTTAAAAGCAGCCTTGTGTTACAAGACTGCTTTTAAAATGCAAAGTGCGCCCAAACTCGACTTTGGTGTTCGGGGCACTTACAAATTTATATACTGCAATGTTTGGGCATATTAGGTACCCTTAGGGTCTCCCCAAGGTGTCCCATGGGTGGAGGTCAGGTATTTATAAGGAGGACCATTATAACATGAGTTTTATATGTTCTGGGTTTGGTGGAAGTGCACATTTCACCACCAACATTGTGGTTAAGTGCTTTCCAAATTTTACTTTTGTGCTAGAAGCACTGTGGAGTGAGGATCTGCAATATTTATACATATTAACAACCGGTAAAGTCTCCGGAGGTGTTCCAGGGGAGGGGGGTTTGTGTAGATATAGGCAGGGTCCTTATAAAGGATGTTTTATGAGCCCTGTCGTTGGAGAAATTACCCAGTTCACTTTCCCCATTGCAGATCCCCAGCTGCAAAGGTTAACATGGCGAGAAGTTATTAAATAATAACTTACGTCAAAGAGGTGATAAAAATATCATTCAAGGACTTCCTGGAATGCTATTGATAAATCCAACAATATGGTATTGTTAAATGTATCCTAAAATGCACATACAAGAAGTTATTTTTTTAAGTTTGAAAAGCTTTATTAAGTAGAACAAAACAATGTAAAACATCAGTACAACAGCACAAAGAAATAAGAAGCAGGAATGTAAATAATTATGGAGAATATTGTGCCTACATAACAAGAAAAGCCCCAAAAGGGGAGATCACTATACAAATGAAAAAGTGCTTTATAACGTTTCATTTTGTAGGGGGAAGAAAGAGAGAAAGAAGGAAAGAAGAAGGGAGATGGGGAAAGGAAGAGGAGCAGCAATAAATAGGAAATGGTAAACAGAGTAAAGTAAAGAAGTGTAAAATAATAAAAGTACATAATAATAGTAATAACAGTAATAATAATAATTACAATAACAAGTGATCATGAGGCACTTTTAGATAAAAAGCCTGTTAAAGGGGACCAAAGTAAATCACGTTTAATCAACATGGGAATAGAAGAAGCGCATGCACGATCTAATCTGTGATGATGGCAGAGTAAATTCCACCAAGCATTATATACCACATTTTTGGTATCTTTCCAGTTAGTTGTTATGATTTGAAAGGCAATAGCAATGCAAAGGTCAATGAATTTACGAGTATGAAGCGGGAAATCCCAAACTGGGGCCAAACCACCCAGAAAAACAGAAGAAATAACAAAGGGAACATTAGTGGATAAAATCTTGTTAAGTGTAGACCAAATGTGGGACCACATAAGTTGAACTTTAGGACAAAGAAAGAACATGTGAAACAAATCACCAGAAATGCATGAACAAGACCAACACTTCTTAGTATCTAACAATTTAAATTAGAACAGGTCACAGGGAGTATAAAATAATCTATTATAGAAAAAGTAGAGGGTTTGTGTGGTACTAGCGGACCGAGAGGTAGAGTCAAGTTTGGACCAAATGGAGTCCCAGGTGAGTGAGGGAAAAGTTTGATTGAGGCCCGATTCCCAGGTAAGTTCAAGGTTAGTTTTAGGCCTATCTGTAGGTGAGGGAGAAAGTAATCTATAAATAGCAGAGGCCTTAAGGGGAATATGAAAGTTTGGTGGAGAGGCAAGGAGGGGAGGTGAAGAGGGAGAAGGGATGTTCTGCAGGATAATAATGGATAGATTAGGGAGAAGTTCGTGAAAATGTGCACAGTATTTGTTAGAGATACCAAAAGAGTCAGGGAGTGCTGGAAAGGTTAATAAGGAATTATTATAAATGAGTTGCCTATAAGTGAAAATTCCTTTGTCGATCCATTTCTTCCAAAAGAGCGCGCGATTGCGTAGTTTAAGAGATTTATTATACCAAAGTGGGGTATCCAAATGAAGAGTAGAGGGTAAAGAGAATGAGCGGAAGAGGGCAAGTGTTAAAGCTTTGGAGTGCTTACAAATAGGTGAAAGCAGCTTTGGGGGTGGTTGAGTGAGATTGGAGGCAATAAGAAAGGAGAAAGGGTGAAGTTGAGCCAATTCCAGCGAGCTCCAAGCCGTAATAGGAGGAGATGAGGATTCGAGAAGAAAAGGCCAAATTTGCTTGAGGGAAAAAGCAGAGTGAAAGCGTGAGATGTTGGGGAAGTTAACACCACCAAGATGTTTAGGTTGTTGAAGACGGAGGAGAGAGACTCTAGCCTTACGCTTATTCCACAGGAATTTGGAAAAAAGACTATTGATAGACTTAAAGAAGAAATGGGGGAGAGAGATAGGAAGCATGGAAAGACAGAAGTTCACAATAGGAAGGAGCATCATTTTGATAGTGGAAAGAAGACCCCACCAGGAGAGGAAAAGAGGGGACCAGCGTTCTATAAGGAAAGAGAGCTTTTTAAGGATATCAGAGTGATTAATTCTGATAGTTTCTCTAATGTGTTAGCATATAAAACACCAAGACATTTAATAGAACCAGAATTTCATTGGAAACCAGAGCCCTGAAACATGTGAGGAAGACAAAATTTATTAAGGGGAGGACTTCTGTTTTGTCAATATTTAATTTGTAACCAGAGACAGAGGAATAATCATGTAGTAAAGAAAAGAAAGCAGGAAGGGCAACAGCAGGGTTGGAAATGTAAAGCAGAATATCGTCTGCGTAAGCAGTAAACTTAATTTCCACATCTGTATATATAAAGCCAGAGTAAGAAGGGGATTGTCGAATTTTCTCAAGGAAAGGTTCGAGTGCCAAAATAAAGAGGAGGGGGGAGAGTGGACAGCCTTGTCTGGTTCCTCTATGAAGGGGAAAATAACTGGATTGCATACCATTAATCCATATAGAAGTAGAAGGAGCAGAATAAAGCAATTGAACGAGTTTGAGAAAAGTGGGGCTAAAACCGTGCCAGCGCAGGGCACCAAACATAAAATCCCAGTTGACACGGTCAAATGCCTTCTCAGCATCTAGAGTAATAGCCGCCAAAGGGTCATTCATTTTAGCAGAGAGATGGATAATATTGAGAAAGGTCCTAGAATTATCTGTAATGGATCTCCTTTTAACGAAGCCGGATTGGTGAATATTGACCAAATCAGGGATAATAGAATTAATACGTAGAGCCAGAAGTTTCGCATATAATTTACAATCAGTATTAATTAGGGAGATGGGTCGATAATTTTTACACAGGGAAGGGTCCTTAGCTTTTTTGGGGAGAAGAACAAGCATAGCCTGCGTGAAAGAACCTTTAGATTCACCAGTGGAGAGAAAGTGATTAATAACTGGAGTAAATGAAGAATCAGTACAGATTTAAATTGGAGAAAGAAACAAACAGTAAAGCCTTCGGGCCAGGTGTCTTATCTTTGGGGAGAAGAGAAAGGGCAGCAAGAATTTCTTTTTCTGAAATCGGGGCATCGAGAGAAGAGAAATCCACCAAAGGAGTGGGGGATTTAGGGACAGACTTAAAGAAAGAATCCAATTGCTCTGCTGAAGGGGAGGACTCAGGGGTATAAAGAGTAGAATAAAATTGAACAAAACAATCCAGAATTTTGGCATCAGAAGATTGGGGCGAGCCTTGTGAATCCTTAATCGAGACTATTTTCGATTTTTGTTTCTTAATTTTGAGGTAATTTGCCAGAGCTCTACCAGCCTTATTGCGACCACCATATATCTTAGCAATAAATTGAAGAAGCTGATTGGAGGCAGAATCCCAAGAATGTTTAATAAATTGCATTTTAGCGGTAATGAGGGAAGACAGAGAATCAGGAGAGTTGGAAGTATAGTAAAGATGTTCAAGTTCTTTGATACGTTTTAGATAGGAAGAAGCCTGGGAAAGCGTCTTCTTTTTTTTACGTGACACAAAATCAATAATACAACCACGAGCAGTGGCCTTAAAAGCATCCCAAAGAAAATGAAAGTCAGAGAAGGAGTGTAAGTTAGTGGTGAAAAAGTTATCCATGAATTGAGTGAAGTGTTCGATGAAATTGGGATCAAGTAAAAGGGAATTGTTAAAACGCCATCTGCGGGACTGAGCAGTGGGGGAGGGTTAGTCCATATCTAAAATAACCGGGGCATGATCTGAGATGAGGATAGAGCCTATTTCTGAGTTGGTCATGAATTGAAATGCATGATGGGAAAGAAAAATATAGTCAATACGGGAGAGGGAATTATGCACAGGAGAAAAAAAGGAAAATTCCAGAGAGTCAGGGTGGGACAACCTCCATGAATCTATAAGGCACCTGGAGGAAATGGATCTGTGGAAGGACTTTTGCATTTTATTGGGAATGTAGCGGGCTTGTGATTTAAGGTCCAAAAAAGGGTCCATCAATTGATTACAACCCCCCCCAACAATCAAATCTTCATTAGCATTAGAAGAGAGAAGGGAAGAGAAATTATTCCAAAAGGAAGAATCAATACCATTCGGACCATAGACATTGCAAAGAGAGAGACGGACATCATTAACAGTACAATCAAGGAGCAACCACCTGCCATTAGAATCAACAGTTTCGTTTAGAATTTGAACAGACAATGCTTTGTGAAATAGAATAACAACACAATTTTTGTGATTAACAGCAGGAGAGCAAAAATCATCCCCAACCCATTATCTACGTAACATCGATAACTCCTGTGTAGAAAGATGTGTTTCTTGTAAAAAGGCAATTTGACATTTTAAACGAGCAAGGTGAGATAAAAAACGTTGTTTCTTAATAGGGTTACGAAGACCCTTAACATTCCAGGAAATGAGTCGAAAACCTTTCATAGGAGGAGATTAAAGGAAAAGTAAAAAGAGAGAGTAATGCAGGTAAAAAGAGAGAAGATATAGAGAGACTGGCAAGGAGAGATGGAAACAAGCCAGATATAGTGAAAAGAGGAACGATGGAAGTAGTAAAGAAACCAAAGTAGAGAGCGCAAAAGGAAAAGAAGCAAAGCCATCATAGTAAGGTGAAATGAGAAGAAGTGAAGAAATATAAAGGGAGGAGAAAGAGAAGAAATGACTAATACCGCAGTGCCAAAAGAAAGGAGGAAAGAATAGCAGGAGTAAGGTAGGTAAAGTAGAAAAAACTGAAGTAGGCAGAAAAGGAAAGGGAATGAGAGGAAAGTGAGGCAAGAGGGAGGAAAGAGGGAGCCAAAAGCAGCCCAAAAGAAGACAGCAAAAAGGAGGACGGCAAGAAGAACCAAAATGGTTCTAGCCATACAGAACATGTAACAAAGAAAAACAATGAAGTGAGAGCGGGAGCAGCGATAAAAGACGACCAAATAAAAGGGAATAAGTCGAGAACACAGTCCGAGGAACAAAAGAGAAAAAACAAGAGGAGAGAGGAAAAATACAAGGAGAACCTGGGACCGAGCACGACATAAGAACAAATGAAGGAGACTTACCAAACAGATATGCAGGAAAAACAGCGTACTGGGATGACCGAAACGAACGAACGATAAAACAATACAATGCAGAGGAGGACTATCAAAACACCTAAGAAACTATGGAAACAAAAGAGTGAGGTGATGTGAGGAGAAACAACAAGTTATAACAGACAATAAAAGAAACACAGAGAGGAAGGAAACAAATAAATAAAAAATTAAGAGCTGCTTTGTTCCATGGAGTCTTCTCTGTGGGAGTGGATGAATCTGCGGAGATCAGCCGGGTCTTCGAAACTGTAGGACCGCTCCTTGTATGTAACCTTGAAAAAGCAAGGATGAATCAAACCGTATCTAGCGTTCATGGTTCGAAGCGTAGGCCGCAGATCCAGGAATTCGTTAATACGCGCCGCAGTCTGTTTGGAGACATCCTGAGAGAAAAAAAGTTTATGACCGGACCATAACCGTTGTTTGTGTTGTTTGGCTGAATGAAGAATAGTCATGAGGTCAGAGTAGAGGAGAAAATAGGCGATGATGCCACGAGGTTTCGATGAAGTGGAAGAAGTTTTGGGACCAAGACGGTGCGCTCGTTGAATGTTGACATCCACATGTTTAGGAAGGCCAAGTATCGGTAAAACTTGTGTCTTCAGGAATAAGATCATGTTGGACCCTTCAGAATTTTCCGAAACACCATAAATACGAAGGTTGTTGCGTCTATTACGATTTTCTAAATCTTCAGACATCTTCTTGAGGACTTGAACCTCCTTGGTGAGGGTGTCCACTTTGGCAACAACATCTTGTGCGTCACAGATTTTTTGCTCAACATCAGTAACTCGTTTATCAGGGTTGGACCACTTATCATCTAATCTTTGCAAAGTAGCTGTGGTGTCCGCAATAAAAGGGCGGGTTAATCTGAGTTCTTCCATTAGATCCTCAAGGGTAACAGGAAGAGGAGATTTGGAGGGAGACGGTGGGTCCTTCTTGAGGCGTTTGCCCACAGGAACAGAGTCTTTGCGTGAAGCGGAAGCAGCATTAGAGGCCTTAGTATTATGTCCGTGCTCCATGATGTAAAAGCCTGAGACAGGATCAGCGTGAGGCAAAAAAAGAGCAACGGAACGTGGTGAAAGGCTGCAAACTCCCTGAAAAAACACTAAAACTGTGAAAAATGGAGACCTCAGTCAAGATAAGGTCGAACTGGAAGTCAACAGAGCGCAGAAATGAAGAAATGATGAGTGCGGAGGAGGCAGAATAGCAACAGAGCACAGCCAATTCGAATGTTGAAGAGAAAAAACTGAGGCAGAGGTCCAGCAACAAAATGAGAAGCAAAAATGACTCAAAACGCCATATTAAAATGTCAAATAACCGTGGAAGCGTTGCAATGTTGAAGAAGCACAGCCAATAGACAAGAAACATCACGAAGGCACAAAAATAGAGTCATTGGAGAAAAAAATAATGAAAAACGATGGAGAGGAAAAAACAAAATGGCGGCCGTTTCCGAGGAGAATGCATTAATGCAAATTCTAGCCTCAAAAAGCAAATAAGGCGTACAGAAACATACCCATGTGTAGAGGGGCAGTTCCGACGCACAAAATGGCAGTTTTCAGCAGGTAACGCTGTCCAGAAGCGGTTCCTTCGTGAAGAAAGCGTCTCCGAAATCGCGGAGCTCAGGGGGGAGCGGCCATCTTGTTTGCCGTGTCGCGCGCCCTTATCCATACAAGAAGTTATAAGACTTTCTTGTCTGTAAGCCAAAATTCAGCCCTCTAGTGCTCTGACCTGATTGGCCAGAGTTAAGTGGATTCGCCAGGCTGCGTTGATAAGGTGATAAGTAGCCCAGGGGGTCAGGGAGCCATACTTTGTTCTGCTACATAGGAATGTTATGGCATGGGAGGGCTCGTAAAACATCTTCTTCAAAGAGAGGAGGGGACAGACAGTGTAAGTCAAGTCCAGTTACAGCCCTACCTTCTGAACCCAGTCAGATGGCAGGCTTATTGCAGGAA
The DNA here is from genome assembly GCF_964263255.1 of Lissotriton vulgaris. NCBI lineage: Eukaryota > Metazoa > Chordata > Amphibia > Caudata > Salamandridae > Lissotriton > Lissotriton vulgaris. The sequence continues at coordinate 757,474,051 of NC_141695.1, read as the reverse complement.
CTTCCAGATGCAAAGGGGAAGGGTCCTATGTAGATTAGCCATCCTGTAGGTTGGTTTAACTAGCTCTTACTCCTCTGCTAAAAATTCTGACATATTGAATTTTGGAGAAATAGTGCTTTCTGGGAGACCATTGTGCCACACTTTGGAGGAAGAGGTCATGCTCTGGAGTGTTGCCCTGCACCTCATTGGACCTGAGTTCCCTCCTGCTAGACCCCATGGAACACTGAATTAGTATCTGAGAGGGGCAGTGTGTTTTTTTTAGCATTTATCTAGTTTCTTCTTTTTCTTTCTTTTTCAAAGCAATCTTTTTTGCCCTTTTGGAATGGTCTCTCTTCTGTTCCCCCTCCTTTTCCTTACCTTGTGTTCCATTCACTTAAGAACGGTGGTGCCAGCGGTGTATTGACGGTTGGCTCAGTGGTTGAACTGCCAGCTCTTGTGGGCTATGGATATTATCAGAATAAAAGCTATTCATATATACCATGTAATCTTTGTTATTTCACAGTGCCTCTCAGATCCGCTGCTTGAAACTTAAGAAAGACAAATGATCCATTTGATTTGATTTGATGATGGGCTTCTAATGCGCACACCTACCCCAGGGGGTTTCCCAGAGCAGGATAGTTGCCAACTGTGAGGACCTCAGCCAAAGCTAGAAAAGCCATGTTTTCAGCTTCTCACAAAACATCATAAGGTTATTACAGTTCCTAAAGGAAGTAGGGAGAGAATTCCACAGCTTGGGGCAGTGATAGGAAAATGAGCGACCTTTGATGCAGGTTAGGCAAAACCTTGGATTGGCGCAACAGAGCCTAGGAAGACGATCTCAGCAAACACCTAGGTTCATATTGAATTATCAATCCTTGAATGTATGAAGGTGCCAGGCCATGTTTGACCTTGTACATATAGCAAAGTACCTTAAATTTGATGCGTTTAGAAATCTTTAACCAGTGCAGTTCCTGGAGCAGAGGCGAGGCTAGGGCATTCCTTGGTAGTCGAAAGTTTAGCCGCAGCAGCATTCTGAATGGTCGGAGCGCGTCTAATGAACTTTTTGTCAGCACCAATCTGGAAGTAACCAAGGCCTTAATGACCGTTCTCTGTGCCTCCAGGGGTATAAGCTAGAGGATCTTACAGCAGTGACCTTAGCTACTTGAGGCTTTAGAGAGAGTTTGTTATCTATAATAAAGCCAAGATTCTTGCCCTTCATGGAAGGCGAAAGTATGGGCCCAAAAGAGTCCGGCCAGTGGCTGGGTCCCCAGAGACCAGGATTATTGCCCATGCAGGAATAATTTTAGAAGACCAATTCTAAGCCTTATATTGTGTTAGTGGTATTATTGCCAGAGCTACATGCATAACTGCCACTATTGATAATCCATTTTCTAACAATTCCATTCAAGAAGCGCTTTTGACGTGGGTTCCTGGGACCTAACAAGATATCCCTGAGATCCATGTCATCAGTAAGAAGGGGCAAGTGTTACTTCACCTGAGAGAGTGATAAGGTTTTTACCCAATCAAAGCACAACTTCCCAGCTCTATATGAAGTTACCACCCTGAGTGTTCCAGCTGTACATACCGCTGATCAGGCCTATTGATCCGAAACCGAAACCCTTCGGTATTACCCAGGAATTTTGATTGACAGCCATTTGTGTTCATAGGCCAAACCCATCATCCTTTCCAATTTGGGTATGATTAATTAAAAGAACTGTTTCGTATCATGGTATTATGTGTATCCTCACTGGTGTGTTATGTTCTGCAAGTTTTCAAAGTTTTCAAATCCTGAGAATATGGCACTGCAGGGTGTGTTCAAATCCTTCATCTTAGATATTCCTAGACAGGAAGTCTGTTGCACCGTTTTATTCAGGAAAATGATTTGATATGGTATTGGGCGTGCTCTAAATAAAGTCTCAGTTTCCTGAAGCTGCCAATCTTTTCTCCCCAGACAGATTTTGTATCTATGGTGTCTTTCCAAAAGTCAAAACCCTGTACAGACAGTTGGGAAATAAAGGAAGCAGAATATATTAGCTTGGTGTTTGTAAGCATATTTTTCTTTGCAGGTGTAGTTGCAAGCCTAAAGTAATAAGAGGATGGGTCTGATGTGTCGAAACCAGAAAAATAAGCATACTTTTGTGCAAATGTTTTTGAACTACCTTTTGGCAGTGTCGGGCAATGTTGCTATTGAGTGTAATTGTAAACAGCGTGTCAGATACTAGCTATGTCTAAAAGATTGTGACTATAATGTTGATAACAAAACATGTTCCCAAAATTAGATGCACCATCATACAACTCATCATTAGAAAATGTCGCTGATTGCTCTAGATCTGCAAGCAAATTGTGCAAAGTTTCAAAGTCCCAATCATCAGACAAAGTACTAGAGGTGATGATATAATTTAAGGAAATCTTAAACAAATATGGTATTTGTAAAGGTTCAATAGGACCATACACTTCATATGATACCTTGACTTAAACCATTCATACTGGAGCTGCTGTAATTTTCACCAGGGACAGGTCCCTTAGTTCATTGTGTGATAATGCATGTGGTTTCAGGATCAAGATCACACGTTGGACTGCAGAGTGTTCTGGGAGATAGTGTCCATTCAGAAGTAGGAAAAAGACAGTCACCAAACCAATCCAAAGAACCAGGAATAGTAAGCTGGTTGTAATCCAGAGATGTATCCAAGGAGCAACACATTATGTCTTTTTCACCCAAAGATAGAGAGCATACACTCGTAGCTTGAAAGGGAGAGTCGGTGCTGGCAGCTCAGGTTCACTTGAATACAATGAGAGCTCATCATAATGCACAAAGTAGCCAGATACCTTTCACTCAATTTTTTGCAGCACAGCCGGTTTTGTAGAACTGGGAGTTGACTCAATCTGTGGCATATTCACATAGACGTTCTCAATTTTTTAAATCAAAATTTGAGTTTCAGTATTTGTTGATTGTACTGTGGTTGTTGTTTCAACAGGAAGGAGTACTACTTCTTTCTTGTTTACAGCTTCTCTGAATTGAATCTTCTGTAGTTATTAAGCTTCCATCTGTACTTCTGAACGGTAGCGAGAGGCGTGCAGTGCCTAACCAGGAGCCCATACGACCCACATGGCCTATTGTTGAGAATCGGCCACATAATGTGGTTTGATCAGATCAATGAAGACAAACCTTTTGTTTCTGCGACCGGCAAGTGGAGGAAGAAGTACAGTTCTAGTACTTTCGTCAGCCAGGACACGTATAGGTGCCCTGCAAGATGGCACAAATTATTTTTTGAACACAATCGTTTCTCTGTCCCCAATCTTCAGGACTCCTGCAGTTCTTGCCGGTATGATCTTTACCACTCCAGTGGCGGTGTGTTTTACTTGGATGTTGCTTTGTGCGCCTCAGAATTCAATGAGTTCCTGTAAAACAGGCAAACATTCATTGATGTCAAATGGTTTTTCTGTGGCCACTGTGCTGACATTATTGAGATCTGGTACCCACATTCTTATACCAACCAGGAGTTCATAAGAAGTACGACCCCTAGGGATTTTCTTGGCTTGTATTTAAGTGCTCTCTGGACCTCATCTAGGTAATTGACCCAACTGCCACCCGATACTAATACTCTTGCTCTTAAGGACTGCTTTAAGTCGCAGTTTTTCCTCTCAAATACCAAATTTCCATCAGGGTGGTAGGTGGAGGAGTACCGCAAGGCCACACCCAAACTTCCCATGGCATGTCTGAAACCAATAGAGGTGTCTGTGGAGGACGTGCTACGGTGGAATCCTTCATATGCTGGCAGATGTCACTTTTGAGGACAAAGTCCTTGGTCTGTTTTATAAGACCAGGCAGCTTGTATTAAACCCAATCTGCAATCAGTGTTTGGTATTACTATATCCCCCACTCCTGGAATCTGAGCCTACAGAATATTTTGTGCATCTAATTTGTAGGCGTACTTTAGTGGAAAGCCCTTCAACAGTTTGGTGTCGTTGCGAGCAGCTTTGACAGCCACCATGCTGTCTCTGTCTATTCTGGTACTGAAACGAGTGATTGCAGCAATGGCAGCAGTACAGACTGTTGCCTTAGCAGCTTCATCAGCCATGGAATTCCCTTCAACACGAACGCCAACACGCTGATGACTCAATGTGTGGATAACATGAGCCCGTGGCAAGCATTCTTTCAGCTCTGGCACTTGCTCCCAAAGCATCTTGAGCTTGATTGTGCAACCCTTGGAATCTCGAAATCTGTTTTGGTCCCAATAGTGAAGAAATTCATTATAGGACTGGACACAGTAGTATGAATCACACACTATATGTGTGGGGAAATTGTAATCTGTACTTTGTAGTGCCAGTATTAGAGCTTTAAGTTCTGCCAGCTACGCTGTACAGCCCCCTCGAGACTGCAGGTGTGTTTTTTAAGGATGGAACTTTCTGTCATGCATGCGCCCCTTCACGGTTGTGCATGCTGCAAAATATTGGTGTTGTGTCCCTACAGCAGGTTCAGAAGATCCATCGGTATAAATGATGTATTAATTTAATTCCAGAGGCATTATTTCATTCGGCAGAGGATATTCTTGTTCGTACTGCAGGAATGCTTGTGTTTGTAGTGTAGAATCAAATTTGTAATCCACAACTATTGCAGTGAGAGAGTGGGCCTATTGCATCCATCATGGATGTAATGCTTTAGCATTTGGAATGCTTGCTTTTGTAATGGCCTCTAAGGTCTGTACTGGGGTAACAACAGTTATTCGCTTACCCTGAGCTAGTGCTAGCTCTCTTTCACTACAGCAGTCTGTAACGCTGTGAGAATCTTCTCAGTGGGTGCAAAATGCATTTCAGCGTTCGTGTACAAATGTGATTTGTATGCAATAGTTACCATATTGACTTCATTTAAAGGACTATAGGTGTACTCAGTGAGCCGAGCGACTAGGCGGACCACAAAGTAAGTTGTATTTACACTTGTGTGTAAATGTTTGGAAGCTATCATATAAGCTTTTACGGAACGTAAAATGTTAGCATGTTCCTGTGTCCAATGGTTGATTGCAAAATTAGGTCTAATTAAATCGTAGAAGGGTTTTACTCGTTCTGTGCAATCCAAAATGTATATTCTGCCAAAATTAAAGAAACTGTTTGTTCTTCAATGTCCTCACCTTGTTCAGTCACTGTTAAAAGGAAAAAGGAGTTAAGTAAAATTCATTTATGCAGATAGGGTTTACACATTTTTTTTTTTTATCCTACACCCTTGAATAATCTACAGCCAATACATAGGGTATACCTACTCAGCTGAGGCAGATTTTCCCTTCCTACCATGGACGTCTCCGGTTTGGAGGTGGGTAGGGGTCTTTGAGAAAAGCACAACTGAACTACTCAGATAGACTGTTAAATAAGAACCCAACCAACGTTGGCAGCACCATGTTGTATAGCTCTCACTAATTTGTAGGATTTGCATGTTTGTTGGACAACATAAACTTTGGATGAGGTGCCTAGACTGATTCCAGGCACCACCACAGGATATGTTGGCCTGAAGACTCGCTAGCTTACAGTGCTGATTACAAGTATCAAAAGAGTAAATCGTAGACACAGTTCTACCATGGTGCTAAACAGTGTATATATGTAGGCATATAAACAAGGCAGTAATCAGGCATACTCCTACTATGCAAACCCTACTCTGAGTGTATCTAGACTGTATGTAGGTGTAAAGGGAAGAATCCCCTAGGGACGATCCATCCCATTACCTGGCAGGAGATAATGTAGGACCCCGTCTTTGTCAAGAACTAGACATCCCTCACGAGATGTCGACTGCTGAGTGGTGAAGTCTCAGCATGCAGGGTCCCTTGGTGTCAGCTGAAATGCCTTGTCTGTTAATCTATTGGGATGCTCTTTATTTATAATAGAAAGCAGGCTTGTGATGTGCATCTAGATTAGTGATGTTATATATATGTAGATAGCCCTGTTGCTCAGGGGATGAAGATAGAACGACATTTGCACAGAGTGCGCAGAAGGGCCTTGTACATGATGTTTGAAGCATCGTGGTAATATTGTGCAAAGCCAGATGTGTAAACAAAGAAGTTTCTGAGAAACTAATCCAACATTGTCGTGCATGCAAATATGTACAAAAGATCACAGCAGAAATGTTATTGTGAAAAATAGGACAATGTAAGACATGAACCGCTTCGCTACCTGGGCCTAACTGGGGCAAATAACCACCAAGTATCGCTGCAGGCCACGACCACCCTTATTTATGGTTAAGGGGACCACAATGGGAAACTGTTGTATTGGCTGTATTGGCTAGCATCCTGTTAGCAGATAAATAGAATCATCTCCAAAATTTTAGATGACAGTGGTCACTCCTACCAGGCTCTTTGGGAGATTGTGCAGGCTTTCGCTTGCTACTACCAGCGCTTGTAAACAGCTCCCACGGGGAGGGATCCGAGTTTTTCGGGCCATTGCTAAATGAACATTATACAGCTCAGGAGGTTGGGGTGACCATATCCGGGTTGGCATCCGGGAAACCCAGGCGGTTTACCCACTGAATACTATACCACCATCTGTGACATATTGATTCCCCCACCTGTTTTCTTTGTACAAAGAAGTGTGACACATGGGCACCTTCCCTCTAGATCTGGACTTAGCCACCATAGTGGTGATCCCTAAGACACAACCCCCCCCCTCCACGTCATGTACAGACTATCGTCCCGTTTCACCCCTCAATAGTGACTTTACGATCTTTGCCTCCCTGTTGGCTAACCGGCTCAAGCACATTCAGGTCACGTTGATTCATCTGGATCAGTGTGGCTTTATTCCAGTTCGTGGCACAAGGACTGCCTTCATCGGCTTCATGTGGCCCTGGCTCACTGTCATCGCTTAACATCAGATCTGGATCTCCTTCTTATGGACTTGAAAAAGCCTTTGATAGGGTGGACCTTCAATTTGTGCTTTTGTGGGCCAACGTTGGGCCTTGTTTTTGTAGCATGACCATGCTCTATGCTCCAAACCTGACAGCACGAGTCCAGATTAACGGGGTCTTTTCTACATCCTTTACCATCGAGCAGGTGCCTAGACACTATCCCCCCTCCTTTTCACGCTCGCAATTGAGCCTTTGGCCTTGCTTGTTCGCATGGATGCCCACTTTCAGGGATGGAATTGGAGTGCTGCGTAAGAGGATCCCATAGCTCTATACGTGGATCATGTCCTTCTATAACTGGTGGACCCCGCTATGAGCAGCCCCCAGTGGGCTTCATCTGTTGTGCAGTGTTGAGTCAGCCTCAGGTCTCAAGATGTACCCCTCTAAGTATTGTTCCCATTGCCCCTTCCAGTGACTGTTTTGACTGTCAGATGAGTATTCCTCTTCGTCAACTCAGTTTCAAATACATAAGTATCTAGGTCACAGGACATCCGGAGCTCTCCTGGGCCCTTAATCTCCATCCGTTGATTCAGATGGTCAGGTCTGACGTGATTGGATGGGAAACACTTCCTGTGAGTGTTATGGGGTGCAGAGCCTTATACAACATTATGATTTTTCCAAGAATGTTTTACTTCTTTCAAAATGTACCAATCCACTTATCAGTGGGTATGGTTTCGATCTCTCGATGGGATGGCCATAACAGTTTTGAGGCACGGGTCTCAACACATCTCGCTTTTTCGCATTGTCAGCAGGGTCCCTATGATGGAGGTCTCGGGATGACTCATTTGTACCTTTGTTATGTGGCCTCACACATTCTTGTTATTCACAATTGGTATAATGGGGGATGGTCAGACATAGCCTATCTGTTAGAATGATCCCTGCTGGGCTTTCAGCACCTGCAGGTCCTGCTCTTCACTTCCTTCCAACATGCCTCAAGTAACTAAAGCTGTGTTCCTAGCTTGGAGGGCCGCACTTAGACACGTACAATGGGATGACAAACTTACGCAACAGACTCTTCTCTGGAATGGCACATCGTTGAGGGAGGTGGCAAAGCCTCAGTGCTTTAGAATGTGGGATATCATTGGCATTTCCCAATTGGGAATGTATGGTTCGGGACACACATACGTTCCTTTCAAGAACTTCATGCTACATACACCTTGGCCAATACCCAATTCTACAGGTACCTTCAGCTCCAACACGCCCTTTACATTCCTGCTGGGGTTCTGATTCCTTGCATGAATTCAACCTCCTTGAAGCCCAGCTCCTTATGAGTAATTAGGCCGGGCAGAATTTGCCAAATCAATTGCACATTGATAATAATTCCCCTGGCACGTTACAGCATCTCAGAATCCGATGGTAGGACTAGTTGGGTGCTATTAAAGACGAGGATTGGTGTGACGCCATGATGGCCCCCTGGGGGCTCACTATTTCCACCCTGTTACAATTAATTCAAACATACTATCGCTGCTACGCTTACCTCTCTTTGAATCTAATATAACGGGCGGGCCTCCACTCTAGTCCCTCCTGCCCTCGCTGGGGTAAAGACCTGGCTGATTTCTACCATATGATATTGTGGTTCCCTGTCATTGCCACCTATAGGACAAGGCTGACCCAGGACTTCTCAGACATATCAGGATGGGAAGTCCACCTTTCCCCTTTGATGCTTTTGTTGGGTGTGTTGGAGGGCTATGGTTGTATGAGAGCTGAGAGATCATTTCTGGGTACGGCTCTCCTCGTTGCCAGGCATGACATTGCCACCAGATAGATGTCATCCATTCCTTCCAACTTGGTGGGCTGGTAACGTGGAGTGGACTGGTGTGCGCAACAGGAGCTCGTGGTTTATGAGGCATGGGGCTGCCCCCACAAACATGGCCGAGTGTGGGGAAATGATTGTGTCAATCCATTTGAATTTGATGTTGGGGGAAATTTCCATTGGGGCTATCTTCAATTATGATGTATGAGTTGAGAGCCGCTGACTTGTATCAATGTCATCTCTTCTCCTGTACTGTAATTGTTGAGTGTCAATTGTTTCACCATTGCCTCTTTCGGTGGCACCAAAACCAATAAACTTTGTTTATCAAGAAAAAAAAAGGGGGCAGGGTGGCTCTGCGAATAACAGATTAGGGGCAGAGTGCTTGTGGGTCCAGGGTTCGGTAATGATTAGGATATATCAATGGTTGTCCTACGCCTGGTCATTGATTTCTATCAAATGCTTTGTGTAGATGTGGTGTTAATCAGGTAACATTTAAGTATTTTACGGCCAAAATGGGAGTGAACAAGTTTTTTTTTTAAATAGTGGTTTTAAGAAATACAACTTCAAATCCTCACAAAACATTAGTATGCATACATTTCGACCTTATGACATCTGGTATATATTATGGAGCAGCGAACATGTACTCAGTGAATCATTCCAGGTGAACAAACATTATTCCTAGACAATTCCATTTCCACAGTCGGGATATACATAAGTCCCCTTGATAGGCATTCCACCCACTCCATTTTTTATCCCATTTTTGGGGCATCCTCGAGATTTATACACTTCCTTTTCTGCGATCATGCGCTTGTCTAGTTCAGTCTCCCAGGCCCCCATCGATGGCCTCTCCGCCACTCCCCACTTCATTGCTGTTGCTCTTTTCACTAGTGTGTACCCCAAAGTGGCCAGTTGTTGTTCCACCTCTGTGAGGTCAGTCGCTTCCCAGATGTTAAGAAGCCTCACGGATGGTGTGAGGTTGATCTGTTTACATAGAGCATTTTGCATGTGTGTTATAGCCCCCTCCCCTAGGGGGCGTAGGAACCGACAGTCCCATATAGTGTGGTGGAACGTTGATTTGTGGTGACAACCCCTCAGACAGAATGCGTCCTGTCTAGTACCCATTCTCACTAATGTAACCCCAGTGAGGTATGTTCTATGTAAGATTTTTAATTGAATCAGACGGAAGCGTAGTGGGATAGCTGCCCCCCTTGGTGCCATCAGTGCGGTTTGCCAGTCCTCATCATCCCCAGCCTGCCACCTATTTCGGAGACCTTGAAGGGGGTCAGGCAGGTTATTGCATAATTTGCGGTACGTCAATGATATGGCCTTATCGGGGCGTGGATGAACACGTTTGTTTGAGCAGAAGTAAGTCCAAATGGTGTGGTGGGGGATGGAACGGAGGAAGAAATAGAGAAAGTTCTTGCAGTAGCCACTTTCAAGTGAGAGAGAGAGAACTGGTGAGTGCACAAATGTAGGAAATGTTTTTTTAATTTTCTAATATCTTTGGAACCGGTTGATAAACCTGCACCAATTGTATCTGTCCTTTGAAATGTCCTTCTTAGTTACTTCATTTTATAATTTTGTACAGATAGGCCAAACATTAATTTTGCGCATATTTAGTCCATTCATTTCCAGAACAGTTTTGAGAATTGTGATTCTGGCTCAATTTCCAAATATAAACAATTCTAAGGTAGCTGGATTTCAGACAACACTTGGAGCTCAAACACGGTTTGAAAATGGGATAAGAATGACCTCAGTTGGTTTGGCTGTTATCAACTAAAAAGTTTACTCAGCTTGCCACTATACGATGCAACCAAATTGAGAAGTGTTTTCAAACCAGCGTTGTTGAAAAAAAAACTTAGGACCACATAAAGGCACACTTCAACCCCACGTGAGGCTTATTGGCATCCTAAACATGAATATTGGCTAAAACATTTACATTGTGGTTTGTGAACTAAACAGACTAGTTCTCTATCCTGGGCACGCAGTTCTCAGACCACACAATATAATACACATTTATCATAATGGAGTTTCTCACCTCTTTAGGCTGTCTTAGTGACCTCTGGTGTTGTGATGTGGTCTCTTTGCACCCACATAACGCCAAAAAGTAATTGTAATTATATCGTTCTTACTACCCCTGACGAGGCATTTTGTAACTCCAGAACCCATAAAGGATTAGTGGTGGATTACTATAGTGAAATTTGATTTAATTTGAGCTGTAGACATGTTAGTCCGTTAGTTTGATTGTAAAGGATAATGGGGAATAGAAGAGGGAAGAGTCTAGAAAGTGTTTATTGGGAGATCATAGTTGTAAGATGAGGTTTAGGATGAGTATAAGGAGAGATGGAGGAGGGAGGAATCTCTAGAAATTGATTAGGAAGATCATAGTGGTAAAATTAGTTTTGGCATGAGTCAAAGCAGAAATAGGTGAGGGTAGAATTTAGAAGGGTTGTATGGGAGATCAGAGATGAGGTTTGGGGTGGTCCAAGGAGGGATAAAGGAGGGAAGAGTAGAGAAAGTTTTTTTAGAGATCATGGTAGTAGAATGAGGTTTGGAATTAGTCAGAGAGTGGAGGTGGAGGATATATTCAGAGAGGTATAGGGTGAAATATAGAGTAGTGCATTGGCGAGAGTCAACGTTTATTTTTCAGTAGGAGTAAAGTAATAGATATCTAGATACATATAATCAAATTAATTGTTTATAAACACAGGGATATACATTTGTGTTTGAGTATTGTGGTTATGTAGTAAAGAGCCAACTCTTGAGTAATCTTCTGAAGATAAGATAGTTATCTGTGGATCTTATGTTTGGAGGTAATAAATTCCATAGTTTGGCTGCTTGAACAGAGTGTTGGACTTGGCCCTTTTTGCAGGGTCATCCCTGAACTTTTTGCCTTCCTCCTAGCCTTTTTTCTGACATGGTGTTGGTGGTTCTAGGACTCTGGGCACTTTAGCACTGCTGTCCAGTGTAAAGTGTGTGTAAGATTGGTCTACACCTGTTTGGCATATTTAATTTACCTGTCAGTCCCTTTTAAAGTGGCATCTCAGATACCCAGGGCCGGTAACTTAAATGCTTCTGGTGGGCTTGCAGCGCTGATTGCGGGAATTAACCCCATCATCGACCCTCCGGCCACCCGAACACGAATGAAACAACGAAAAGAAATCAGGGAATAAAAGTCGCTTACATGTGAGAGGATCCACACCGGCTCGATGCAGCATCTCATCCTTGCCGGACTCCACTAACACTGGGGGGCAAAGAAGATCTCTGCACATCGCCAGCAAGCGGACCGCTGCCCGCCGGAACTGTGCTGCCTCGGTCTGCCGCTGTTGCTGGGAGTCTGAGAGGATACACACCCGGCGCAACGACTCGGTGCAACGACTCATCCTCGCCGAACACCATTGTCGCTGGGAGGCAAGGAAGTTCACTGCACATAGCCTGCAAGCGGACCGCTGCATGCCTGAACTGTGCCGCCTCGGACCGCTGCTGCTGGAAGCGCCCGGAGCTTATGGGAACACAAGCAGCTAGACGCTGCTAGACCCAGGAAAGATGCAGCGGAACCACCGGGGAACAGGGATCTCGAACGGAGGTCTCGCGGGAATTGACCGGCTAGTTCACCCCCCTGCTGGTGAATAAAGAGTCTGATAAGAAGACAGAGCGGCAATGACACTGTGGGGATAATTTAATTTAATAAAGAAGCAAACTGGAAAGGCATGACACGCCCCGCCTGACTATAAAATGGCGGCCGCTGCAGACAAATGTTGCTGAAATATTAGCTATTTTATAATCAAGGGTCTGTCGCTGACCATCTCCCCTCCCATGATGATGAGGAATTCAATACATAGAGACAGGGCATATTTGTTAATTGAAAAAAGGGGATCTACAACTGAACTTATGAAAGTAAACTGGGAAGGAAGGACCCACTCCGCCTGACTCTAAAATGGCGGCTACCCCGAATAAAGGATGATGAAATAATAATAAGTTTCTAATCGAGGTCTGTGTTGACCTCTCCCCTCCCCTGCAGGGGATCTACAACTGACTTGAACAAAGCAAGCTGATAACAGGACTCACCCCACCGGACCCTAAAAGGTTGGCCACTGTAGTCGTCCGGTCTGGGAAATAAATACAATTAAGCAGAACAAGCGGGGAAACTTATGAGAGATCTTAAGATCATTGTAAGTGACATCAACTAACAAAGATGGCCGATAACAACTTAGAATTGGTAGGCAGAAATGCACATATCATAAAATATCCAACCTACCTATCCAAGACCGCAAATAAAAAATACAAACACAACCTAATGAGGAAAAACCCGAACACATTGATCTCCGACCCCTCCTTTAACCCAGAAAAAGGCATGATCATAAACAACCTGATATTTTTCACCAGAAGAATGGCTGAATGGTGCAATGTCATTACAGAGATGCTCAACATAAAAGCTGTTAGCAGTATCCCACATGGCACAAAATTGTTGATCATACCGTCACCAAGACTCAGAGCAGACCTTTGCATAACTTTGTACAAGAATGGAATAGTGCCTATACAGGCAGCCAATAACGATTTAGAAAAAATTGACAGCATATTTTTAACCTTAAAAGAATTTGTAGAGAGCCCAAAGGATCAATTACACCGGAATGCACAAATGAACATCCTAGACAGCACCTACTCTACCACCACAGGCATCATATCACCTAGAGAACCGCAGGATCAACAGCACAAAACACCACTAGGAGACACAGACATCGTACTACCGAGAGAACCTCTGCATCCTCAACAATCAAAGCTACTAGGAGACATAACGCAGACTGAAGACAACCTGGATGGAGAGGATACAGAGAGCATAGAAACATCTTTGAGAGGGGTTCGTGGCAGCCGATTTACGGGCGCCATCTTTGTTGGGGACTAGTTCCTCCCCTCACACTCCTCCCACATCTGGAAGAGCGCGCAGGAGCGCATTTAAACGCCAGAACGACCGCGCGCAGGTAGACTTGCTGTTTGCAGCGCGCTGGCTGCTGCTATATTTTACAATCTTTAGTTGCTATTTAAATATATTATTTGCGCCGCACTTTATTCTTGCGCCGTGTACCCTGTACTTTTAGCTTTGAGCGCTAGCGAGATCTTACTTGCACATTAAATGTGATTCTTCACCCTGCACTTGCAGGATTCAGGGCAGCTAGGGACCGAGACCGGGGGGCTTTTGCGGCCGCCATCTTTGAGAGGGCTTCGTGGCAGCCGATTTACGGGCGCCATCTTTGTTGGGGACTAGTTCCTCCCCTCACACTCCTCCCACGTCTGGAAGAGCGCGCAGGAGCGCATTTAAACGCCAGAACGACCGCGCGCAGGTAGACTTGTTCTTTGCAGCGCGCTGGCTGCTGCTATATTTTACAATCTTTAGTTGCTATTTAAATATATTATTTGCGCCGCACTTTATTCTTGCGCCGTGTACCCTGTACTTTTAGCTTTGAGTGCTAGCGAGATCTTACTTGCACATTAAATGTGATTCTTCACCCTGCACTTGCAGGATTCAGGGCAGCTAGGGACCGAGACCGGGGGGCTTTTGCGGCCGCCATCTTTGAGAGGGCTTCGTGGCAGCCGATTTACGGGCGCCATCTTTGTTGGGGACTAGTTCCTCCCCTCACACTCCTCCCACGTGTAGGGCTACAAATTATGGGTAGACGGTCGGAGCGCAGCGATGACGCGCAGCGGGTGCGCGCCGGAGGTGCGCCAGAGGTAAGCTCGTTTGCGCCCGTCCGCGTCCCGGGCGCTCCCGGTGCGTTTACCTCGGCCACCTACCGGACGTTGGACCCTCCTGCAGATTCTCAAGATCACCAGTCGGACACCAATGGGGGTAAGAACTGTTCTATGATCCTCCCTCCTTCCTTAGTCCTTTCTTGTGGTCTTCTGAACGTGCGATCTCTGGTAAAACACCATGCGGAAATTGCTCTTCTGATAGACTCTTTACATCTAGATGTCCTTTTCGTTACTGAAACTTGGACTAAGTCTGACTGTGCTGTGGAACTTGGGTGGGCTTGCCCTCCGGGTTATCTTATAAAACACTCCCCTCGAACAACTGGCAGGGGGGGCGGTATAGGTTACATATTTAGAGATTCAATCTCCTTCACTCAGTTGGAGGTGAAGGATGTACCGGGATTTGAGACCATGGGCTTTTCTATCACGGCCCTGAGTGGTACACTGGTATCAGGACTATTATGCTATAGGCCTCCCGTATCAACCACCATGGCCATTCAGCCATTCATTGATCTTATCTACGACCTCTCAAACTCCCATACTAGATTACTAGTGTTAGGTGATTTTAACCTCTGGCCTTCTGGCCCTCAAGATCTGGCATATAGAGAACTTTGCCAAGCATGTAGCAACATACAACTTGCACAGTTGGTCTCAGCACCTACCCACGTTAAAGGGCATACTCTAGACCTTGTATTTGCCGTAAGCATGGGCGGAAAATCCGTTACGCTCGCGGATTTTGCGGATTTTTGGGAAATTCGCAATCCGCGAGATTTGCGAATTTCCCGCAAAATCCGCAAATTCGCACGCAGCGGATTTTTTGGGCGGCGCGCGGTGTTGGTGATACAATTTTTGCGGCGCGCGGCATTTATCATCGTTTGCCGAGTTGTTTTTCTCGATATTTTGCGAGTGCTGCGCCATTTTGGATCTTGCTGTGTGATCCCGCGGGAATTTGGCGAGCGCGATTACGTCATCGCGGCTTGCCAACTTGCACAGCGAGAGTTTGTCAACGCGAGTACGGCGAGATCACGTCTCGCGGTACTTCGCAATTGCGAGATTTGAGATGCGGCGAGCGAAAATATAAATTTGCAATTCTGCACAAGAAATCCACCAGCAAGCAGCATAAACCTTCTAGAAATGATGATTTTTATCTGAATAACTCCTTAGTTTGACATTT
Organism: Lissotriton vulgaris; assembly: GCF_964263255.1. Lineage (NCBI taxonomy): Eukaryota > Metazoa > Chordata > Amphibia > Caudata > Salamandridae > Lissotriton > Lissotriton vulgaris. The sequence continues at coordinate 757,458,520 of NC_141695.1, read as the reverse complement.
GCCTGCACTTTTTTAGCGAGGAGTCCATTTTGGGGAGGGGGGCAGGGGGGTGGGAGGAAGGAAGTGCCCCACAGTCTTCAACTTCCTGTTCCTGTTCAGCAGGCTCCTCCCAGTGCTTTGTCCATCTCCTGGTCACTTTTCATTTGGGTCTGGAGCTGGAAGGATTACTTTTTGTGGATGCTGCTGGATATTTGGATTTGAGGCCTTTTTGACTTTCTTTGGATCACTGTTGGATTAGAAATTTTACAAGTAAGTTTGTTTGGGGCATTACAGTTGCTGCAATTAAAATTTTGGAATTTTCGATTTTTGGGCTGTTTTGGGGCCTTTTGCCCAGGGGTACTCAGTGGTGGGTGGACTGAGTCTTTCTGTGGGTTGTCTTGAACTTAAACATCATGGAGGCCATGGATGAATTGGGATTGTGCTGATTTTTCTGTGTTTTTCGATTTTTGACCTGTTGTTGGGGCCTTGACCAGGGGTAGTGAGTGGTGCATGGGCCTAGTCTTTCTGTGGGCTGTCTTGAACTTAAACATCATGGAGGGCATGGATGGAATGGGATTGTGCTGATTTTTCTGTGTTTTTCGATTTTTGACCTGTTGTTGGGGCCTTGACCAGGGGTAGTGAGTGGTGCATGGGCCTAGTCTTTCTGTGGGGTGTCTTGAATTTAAATAACATGGAGGCCATGGATGCCATGGGGATTGTGCTGATTTTTCTGTGTTTTTCGAATTTTTGGATTGCTCATGGGGACAGGCCATGTGGGTGGGGGCCATTTTGAGTGCTGGTACAGGCAGGCCCTGGCCATGTGCTAGGAGGCAAGTGGCCATTTTGAATGCAGGCTTTGTTGTTAGGCCTCCAACCATTTTGCCTACTTTTCAACCTTTATTTATGCCCAGGGGTAGTGAGTCTTGCATGGGCCTAGTCTTTCTGTGGGTTGTCTTGAATTTAAACATCATGGAGGCCATGGATGGAATGGGATTGTGCTGATTTTGCAGTGTTTTTCGATTTTTGGGGGTGTTCATGGGGAGGGACATGCCATGTGGCTGGTGGCCATTTTGAGTGCAGCTACAGGCACTGGCCATGTGCTGGCAGGCAAGTGGCCATTTTGAATGCAGGCTTTGTTGTTAGGCCTCCAACCATTTTGCCTACTTTTCAACCTTTATTTATGCCCAGGGGTAGTGAGTCTTGCATGGGCCTAGTCTTTCTGTGGGTTGTCTTGAATTTAAACATCATGGAGGCCATGGATGGAATGGGATTGTGCAGATTTTTCAGTGATTTTCGTTTTTTGGGCCTGTACTTGTGGCCTTTTCACCAGGGGTATTTGAGTCTAGCATGGGCCTAGTCTTTCTGTGGGCTGTCTTGAACTTAAACATCATGGAGGGCATGGATGGAATGGGATTGTGCTGATTTTTCTGTGTTTTTCGATTTTTGACCTGTTGTTGGGGCCTTGACCAGGGGTAGTGAGTGGTGCATGGGCCTAGTCTTTCTGTGGGGTGTCTTGAATTTAAACATCATGGAGGGCATGGATGGAATGGGATTGTGCTGATTTTGCAGTGTTTTTCGATTTTTGACCTGTTGTTGGGGCCTTGACCAGGGGTAGTGAGTGGTGCATGGGCCTAGTCTTTCTGTGGGGTGTCTTGAATTTAAACATCATGGAGGGCATGGATGGAATGGGATTGTGCTGATTTTGCAGTGTTTTTCGATTTTTGGGGGTGTTTATGGGGACAGGCCATGTGGGTGGGGGCCATTTTGAGTGCTGGTACAGGCAGGCCCTGGCCATGTGCTAGGAGGCAAGTGGCCATTTTGAATGCAGGCTTTGTTGTTAGGCCTCCAACCATTTTGCCTACTTTTCAACCTTTATTTATGCCCAGGGGTAGTGAGTCTTGCATGGGCCTAGTCTTTCTGTGGGTTGTCTTTAATTTAAACATCATGGAGGCCATGGATGGAATGGGATTGTGCTGATTTTGCAGTGTTTTTCGATTTTTGGGGGTGTTCATGGGGAGGGACATGCCATGTGGCTGGTGGCCATTTTGAGTGCAGCTACAGGCACTGGCCATGTGCTGGCAGGCAAGTGGCCATTTTGAATGCAGGCTTTGTTGTTAGGCCTCCAACCATTTTGCCTACTTTTCAACCTTTATTTATGCCCAGGGGTAGTGAGTCTTGCATGGGCCTAGTCTTTCTGTGGGTTGTCTTGAATTTAAACATCATGGAGGCCATGGATGGAATGGGATTGTGCAGATTTTTCAGTGATTTTCGTTTTTTGGGCCTGTACTTGTGGCCTTTTCACCAGGGGAGTTTGAGTCTAGCATGGGCCTAGTCTTTCTGTGGGCTGTCTTTAACTTAAACATCATGGAGGGCATGGATGGAATGGGATTGTGCTGATTTTTCTGTGTTTTTCGATTTTTGACCTGTTGTTGGGGCCTTGACCAGGGGTAGTGAGTGGTGCATGGGCCTAGTCTTTCTGTGGGGTGTCTTGAATTTAAACATCATGGAGGGCATGGATGGAATGGGATTGTGCTGATTTTGCAGTGTTTTTCGATTTTTGACCTGTTGTTGGGGCCTTGACCAGGGGTAGTGAGTGGTGCATGGGCCTAGTCTTTCTGTGGGGTGTCTTGAATTTAAACATCATGGAGGGCATGGATGGAATGGGATTGTGCTGATTTTGCAGTGTTTTTCGATTTTTGGGGGTGTTCATGGGGACAGGCCATGTGGGTGGGGGCCATTTTGAGTGCTGGTACAGGCAGGCCCTGGCCATGTGCTAGGAGGCAAGTGGCCATTTTGAATGCAGGCTTTGTTGTTAGGCCTCCAACCATTTTGCCTACTTTTCAACCTTTATTTATGCCCAGGGGTAGTGAGTCTTGCATGGGCCTAGTCTTTCTGTGGGTTGTCTTGAATTTAAACATCATGGAGGCCATGGATGGAATGGGATTGTGCTGATTTTGCAGTGTTTTTCGATTTTTGGGGGTGTTCATGGGGAGGGACATGCCATGTGGCTGGTGGCCATTTTGAGTGCAGCTACAGGCACTGGCCATGTGCTGGCAGGCAAGTGGCCATTTTGAATGCAGGCTTTGTTGTTAGGCCTCCAACCATTTTGCCTACTTTTCAACCTTTATTTATGCCCAGGGGTAGTGAGTCTTGCATGGGCCTAGTCTTTCTGTGGGTTGTCTTGAATTTAAACATCATGGAGGCCATGGATGGAATGGGATTGTGCAGATTTTTCAGTGATTTTCGTTTTTTGGGCCTGTACTTGTGGCCTTTTCACCAGGGGTATTTGAGTCTAGCATGGGCCTAGTCTTTCTGTGGGCTGTCTTGAACTTAAACATCATGGAGGGCATGGATGGAATGGGATTGTGCTGATTTTTCTGTGTTTTTCGATTTTTGACCTGTTGTTGGGGCCTTGACCAGGGGTAGTGAGTGGTGCATGGGCCTAGTCTTTCTGTGGGGTGTCTTGAATTTAAACATCATGGAGGGCATGGATGGAATGGGATTGTGCTGATTTTGCAGTGTTTTTCGATTTTTGACCTGTTGTTGGGGCCTTGACCAGGGGTAGTGAGTGGTGCATGGGCCTAGTCTTTCTGTGGGGTGTCTTGAATTTAAACATCATGGAGGGCATGGATGGAATGGGATTGTGCTGATTTTGCAGTGTTTTTCGATTTTTGGGGGTGTTCATGGGGACAGGCCATGTGGGTGGGGGCCATTTTGAGTGCTGGTACAGGCAGGCCCTGGCCATGTGCTAGGAGGCAAGTGGCCATTTTGAATGCAGGCTTTGTTGTTAGGCCTCCAACCATTTTGCCTACTTTTCAACCTTTATTTATGCCCAGGGGTAGTGAGTCTTGCATGGGCCTAGTCTTTCTGTGGGTTGTCTTGAATTTAAACATCATGGAGGCCATGGATGGAATGGGATTGTGCTGATTTTGCAGTGTTTTTCGATTTTTGGGGGTGTTCATGGGGAGGGACATGCCATGTGGCTGGTGGCCATTTTGAGTGCAGCTACAGGCACTGGCCATGTGCTGGCAGGCAAGTGGCCATTTTGAATGCAGGCTTTGTTGTTAGGCCTCCAACCATTTTGCCTACTTTTCAACCTTTATTTATGCCCAGGGGTAGTGAGTCTTGCATGGGCCTAGTCTTTCTGTGGGTTGTCTTGAATTTAAACATCATGGAGGCCATGGATGGAATGGGATTGTGCAGATTTTTCAGTGATTTTCGTTTTTTGGGCCTGTACTTGTGGCCTTTTCACCAGGGGTATTTGAGTCTAGCATGGGCCTAGTCTTTCTGTGGGCTGTCTTGAACTTAAACATCATGGAGGGCATGGATGGAATGGGATTGTGCTGATTTTTCTGTGTTTTTCGATTTTTTACCTGTTGTTGGGGCCTTGACCAGGGGTAGTGAGTGGTGCATGGGCCTAGTCTTTCTGTGGGGTGTCTTGAATTTAAACATCATGGAGGGCATGGATGGAATGGGATTGTGCTGATTTTGCAGTGTTTTTCGATTTTTGACCTGTTGTTGGGGCCTTGACCAGGGGTAGTGAGTGGTGCATGGGCCTAGTCTTTCTGTGGGGTGTCTTGAATTTAAACATCATGGAGGGCATGGATGGAATGGGATTGTGCTGATTTTGCAGTGTTTTTCGATTTTTGGGGGTGTTCATGGGGACAGGCCATGTGGGTGGGGGCCATTTTGAGTGCTGGTACAGGCAGGCCCTGGCCATGTGCTAGGAGGCAAGTGGCCATTTTGAATGCAGGCTTTGTTGTTAGGCCTCCAACCATTTTGCCTACTTTTCAACCTTTATTTATGCCCAGGGGTAGTGAGTCTTGCATGGGCCTAGTCTTTCTGTGGGTTGTCTTTAATTTAAACATTATGGAGGGCATGGATGGATTGGGATTGTGCTGATTTTGCAGTGTTTTTCAATTTTTTTGTGCTCTATAACTGAACTGATGTTCCTCTGTCTTCCATTTTTTTTAGGTGCACAAGACTCAAGAGAACCACCAGTGCCAGGAAGAAGTCCTGCAGCGGTGTGTGTGTGCAGCATAACGTCACGCGACGTCACGTCTGGCCTCAGACAACTCTACAATTCGTGCAACTGCGGCCTGCTGTCTGACCTGCTCTGAAGAAGATGGCCCCAAAGAAAGTTCTCCGTAGCTCCTCTAGCAAGAAAGTTGCTAGTAAGGAGCAGAAGAAGCAAGTTACCAAGGAGGCTGGTGTGCCACCCGCCACGTTTTTTGGGAGAAAAAAAAAAGTACGCCTGCAGCAGCAGGATCTGCTGGGGACCAAGCTGGGAGCAGCACCCCTGCTCCATTGGGTTCAGTGCCTCCACCACCACGCCAACTTAAGTCAAAGCCCTTGAGTGCTTCAGAGGCAGTCAGTGTACTTCTCCAATCACCATCGACCAGTGATGTTGGCTCATCGCAAGAAAGTAGCAGCAATGTCCCTGAATCAACACAGGTTGTTGTAACTCATCTGACAAGTGTTGAACAACCACAGCCGCAACAACAACACCATGTGCAAGTACACGCCCAAGTACATGTGGAAGGAGAGGCAGCAAAAGGAGATGCGCAAGCAAAGGTGCATGGAGGTTCACAAGTGCCCACAATAGTTGTTCCTCCCGAAGTAGGGGCACATCAGGAAATCGACAATGAAGCCGAGGTATCATTGGAAGCCACTCCTCCTGATGATCATTCATTGTCTTCCACATCCCTAGCAAGGAAAAGATCAAGGGGGGTGTCTACATCTTCTTCAAGCCCACCTCCTTCTGATGATACAGATCCAGCTTGGGAACCACAACTGCGGTCTGACAGTGAGGCACACCATGATCTGACACCGGTACCTAAGCGTAAAAGGAAGGTCGTCCAAAAACTCAAACCTATGGAGTGTGATGAGGCTCAACAAGAAGTGACAGATACTGCTGGTGATGAAGCCTCTCACGATGACGACGAGCCAGTCATCACAAAGGTCACTGCAGCCCCACCGGGCATGCAGCAAAGAGACATTTTGACCCTATCCCGAGAAGCTGCTGAGCGTGATGATGATGTCGGCGAGGAGGCAATGGAAATGGAATCATTAGATTTGGAGTTAAGTAGTACACCAAAACCTACCGCTTCCATATTTCTTCCTCGCAAGAAGGTACCCACCTCGTCCTCGACCTCAATTCGTGGTGGTGAAAGTGCAAAACGTACTGAAGTTCGGCAATCCACATCCTCCACTTCATCTGGCATTAGCAGCAGGACCACCACCACCAGTATCGCCGCCTCCTCCGGCCCCCGAAGACATTTCAAGTCTCCAGTTTGGGACTTCTTTAGTGTTTGCCCAAAAAAGGAAAACGTAGCCATTTGTAGCATTTGTAAGCTTCGAGTTAGTCGTGGTAAGTTGGGTTCCAACTATGGTACCGGAGGCCAGAGAGGTCATCTTAGGAGAACGCACGATGTCCAATGGTTTGCGCACCTACACTCGATCAAGGAAGCCCGAATTGCACGCAATGAAAACGTTGATTTTTCATCTGATGATGACGAGGAGGAAGAAGACGATTCGAACACTTCACTTACACCCAGTTCCCCTGTCAGCAGCACACCCCATGGGAGCCACACTAAGAGTGTGGGAGAGAGTGAGACATCAATGCGGAAAAGTTCATCAGCGAGCGTAACTGGGTCGAAGAGATCATCATCATCCCGTAAATCCTTGGTCCAGGGCAACATTAAAAAGATGTTGTTTACAGAAGCGCAATATGAACGCAACCACCCAATGACCCGTCTGTATAACACTAAGCTGGCTAAAATGCTAGCTCTGGACCTTCTCCCTTTTTCTTTTGTAGAAGGGGTTGGTTTTCTAGAATTAGTGGCAGCGCTCTGCCCTAAATGGAAGGTTCCTAGCCGGTTCTATTTTGCCCGAGTTGCGGTTCCAGCACTACATGAAGATGTTCTGAAGGTGATTGGGGCAGCTTTGCAGAAGAGTGCTGTTCACACTATACATCTGACAACAGACATGTGGACCAGTGGCGCAGGCGCTGATTACATGTGCATCACTGCACACTGGGTCTCTTTTTCAGGGGCTAAAGCAAAGCTAAACGCAGGTGTTGACACGAACATTGTTTTTAAAGGTGCTCGGAAACATGCAACACTAGCCATGTTTGGTTTGGAGAAACGTCACACAGCAGAAAACATTTTGGATGTCTTTAACACAAAGGTCCTTAACTGGCTGTCCCCACTAAAACGCAAGGTTGGTTATGTTTCCACGGACAATGGCGCCAATATAGTTAAGGCCATGAGGGACGGTTACTATTTCAGAGTGCCGTGTTTGGCGCACTGTATAAACCTGGTTGTCCAAAAATTCTTGGGTAATAAAGGCAGTGCAGCGTACAGTGTATTGGAGACCTGCCGAAAAATGTGCAAGCATTTCAGCCATTCTTTTAAGGCCCGGAAGCAGCTGAGGAGCCTGCTATATCAACGTCAAATGCCAGTGAAAGCACTCATCCAGGAGGTGGTAACACGTTGGAACTCAACCTTCTACATGCTTGAGCGTCTGTATGAGCAGTATACGGAACTCGATCAATATTTCCTTAAAGAGGGTACAGAGGAGCTGAGGATGGGTGGGCCGCAATGGAACATAGTTGAAAGCCTGACACGCATGCTTCGTCCTTTTGAGTTCTTCACGCGTGCAGTCAGCAAGGAGGACTCTAATTTGGGAAAAGCTATCCCATTGTTGTACATGCTGGAGGACCAACTGAAGGAGGTGTGTTCTGTGTTTGGAAAAGATGACAAAAACCAAGACTCTTTGCTTCTGGCTGAGCAATTATTAGAGCTCCTACAAGGTGATGAACGTCTTAAAAAGATCCACTCAGAACAGCATTACATTTGTGCTACTATTCTGGATCCACGCTACAAAAAGGCGCTGGCAGGCCAAGCATTCTTTCCTTTTGATGATGAACATGTTCCAAAGTACAAACGTTGGCTAGCCTTGTCAGCCAAGAGGTTTGAAACAGAACGGCTGGAAATTGAAGGAAATGGCAGTACATCAGCAGGCCATCCCCAGTCAAAACAATCCACTTCTGCACCTGTGGCTGTGGCACAAGTGACCTCTCAGCCGTTAAAGACACCGGCAACCGGATCATCTGCACGAAACACAACAGAAACATTGGAGGCTGAAGAGGATTGGCTAGCTCTGCGTGGGTTTGGTTCTCAAAAGGTCAGAGGCACAGCAAGAGCTAAGCAAAGTGGAGGAACCTTGGATGAGGACCTTGAGTCGATGGTGAAGGACTATCTGAATGACTCAACAGAGGTCTATGTTAATTCTGACCCATTGGCGTATTGGCATGGGAAAAAAGAATTGTGGCCACAGCTCACCAACCTGGCTTTAAACTACTTGTCTTGCCCACTCGCAAGCGTGTCTTCTGAACGGGTTTTCAGTGCGGCTGGTGGGATTGTAACTCCCAAACGGAGCCGCCTCTCGCCCAAAAATGTGGAGAGGTTAACAATGATCAAGATGAATCAGCACCTCATACCACCAGATTTCAGAGTACGAGAGAGCGTGCCGGATGAAGAGGAGGTGGCCAGCAGCATAGATGAGGGAATTTCTACTCTGTCAGGTGACACTAAGCTCACCCTGCCTGAATTCGCAGAGTATGATGACGAAGCCTTATTCTCATTCCTGGACCGTGATACCGAGCCCTGAAAATGAGTCAACGAATCAATAACTTTCTTTTTCGTCCCTATTCACTTTTATTCCTGTGTGTCTGTCTTTCTTTGTTGTGCACAGTTAATATATTTCAAACTTTAATCAGATAATCACAAAATCAAGCCCATCGGCAGAACTGTCTTCGCTGGTTTGCTAATTGATTTGAAGTTGCCGCAGTCTGCATTCCTCAGGTTCACAAGTTCAGAAGAACATGCTCCTCTATCCTCCTCCTCCAGACTCCTATTTCCATCAAACCAGAGGGCTGGTTTACGCCCAATGAAGAAAGACTCAGCACTTGTGGGGGTGTTGTTGTACCTCTTTGCAGGTGAGTTGACGGCTCTGGGACCATTGTTGGGAAGCTCTAATACCGGATAAAAGTGGTTTGGACCAAATCCCAGGAAGAAATTTTTTTGTGTTTTTGATGACTTGCTTGCCTTTTAGGTGCTCTTAGGGAAGGTTCCGTCTGTTTGTGGGTGAGTTTCGTGGTCTGGGAGCATTGCTGGGACACTCTAATCTTGATTGCATTTGCTTTTCAGGAAATCCGTCGTGCCAACCCCGACTTATGGCCTAGCTACGCAGCGCGTTTGGACCGAAGGCCCAGAAATATTGCAAGTATGACATTTTGCTTTTGGCCTGTTTGGGGGTGTTATGCTTCTTGGCGGGTGGTTTGGCGGGTCTTGGGGCATTCCTGGGAAGGTCTAATACCGGGTAGAAGTGGTTGGGACAAAATCCAGGCCGATTTTGTTTTGGCTATTTCTGACATTTTGCTCTATGTAGCGTTTTCGGGGGCCTGTTTGGGGGGCTTCCTGGTGTTTGTGGGTGAGTTTCGTGGTCTGGGAGCACTGCTGGGACACTCTAATCTTGATTGCATTTGCTTTTCAGGAAATCCGTCGTGGCAACCCCGACTTATGGCCTAGCTACGCAGCGCGTTTGGACCGAAGGCCCAGAAATATTGCAAGTATGAGATTTTGCTTTTGGCCTGTTTGGGGGTGTTATGCTTCTTGGCGGGTGGTTTGGCGGGTCTTGGGGCATTCCTGGGAAGGTCTAATACCGGGTAGAAGTGGTTGGGACAAAATCCAGGCCGATTTTTTTTTGGCTATTTCTGACATTTTGCTCTATGTAGCGTTTTCGGGGGCCTGTTTGGGGGGCTTCCTGGTGTTTGTGGGTGAGTTTCGTGGTCTGGGAGCACTGCTGGGACACTCTAATCTTGATTGCATTTGCTTTTCAGGAAATCCGTCGTGGCAACCCCGACTTATGGCCTAGCTACGCAGCGCGTTTGGACCGAAGGCCCAGAAATATTGCAAGTATGAGATTTTGCTTTTGGCCTGTTTGGGGGTGTTATGCTTCTTGGCGGGTGGTTTGGCGGGTCTTGGGGCATTCCTGGGAAGGTCTAATACCGGGTAGAAGTGGTTGGGACAAAATCCAGGCCGATTTTTTTTTGGCTATTTCTGACATTTTGCTCTATGTAGCGTTTTCGGGGGCCTGTTTGGGGGGCTTCCTGGTGTTTGTGGGTGAGTTTCATGGTCTGGGAGCACTGCTGGGACACTCTAATCTTGATTGCATTTGCTTTTCAGGAAATCCGTCGTGGCAACCCCGACTTATGGCCTAGCTATGCAGCGCGTTTGGACCGAAGGCCCAGAAATATTGCAAGTATGAGATTTTGCTTTTGGCCTGTTTGGGGGTGTTATGCTTCTTGGCGGGTGGTTTGGCGGGTCTTGGGGCATTCCTGGGAAGGTCTAATACCGGGTGGAAGTGGTTGGGACAAAATCCAGGCCGATTTTTTTTTTGGCTATTTCTGACATTTTGCTCTATGTAGCGTTTTCGGGGGCCTGTTTGGGGGGCTTCCTGGTGTTTGTGGGTCAGTTTCGTGGTCTGGGAGCACTGCTGGGACACTCTAATCTTGATTGCATTTGCTTTTCAGGAAATCCGTCGTGGCAACCCCGACTTATGGCCTAGCTACGCAGCGCGTTTGGACCGAAGGCCCAGAAATATTGCAAGTATGAGATTTTGCTTTTGGCCTGTTTGGGGGTGTTATGCTTCTTGGCGGGTGGTTTGGCGGGTCTTGGGGCATTCCTGGGAAGGTCTAATACTGGGTAGAAGTGGTTGGGACAAAATCCAGGCCGATTTTATTTTGGCTATTTCTGACATTTTGCTCTATGTAGCGTTTTCGGGGGCCTGTTTGGGGGGCTTCCTGGTGTTTGTGGGTGAGTTTCATGGTCTGGGAGCACTGCTGGCTATATATACTTTACTTTGCAAGAGGTTTCAAGCAAATCCATGGTGGCAGAGGGGAGTTAGGGCCTAGCTGCAGAGCGCGCGCGGAGTGATTTGGGAAATTTGTGAAAAATTGACTAAGTCCCCATTTTTGTACTTTTGCTCTTTGGCTGTTTGGGGGTCTTCTACTCGTTTTCTCCTGGGTTGACGGCTCTGGGGCCATTGCTGGGAAGCTCTAATACCGGATAAAAGTGTTTTGGACCAAATCCCAGGCGGAATTTATTTTGTGTTTTTGATGACTTGCTTGCCTTTGAGGTGCTCTTAGGGGGGGTTCCGTCTGTTTGTGGGTGAGTTTCGTGGTCTGGGAGCACTGCTGGGACACTCTAATCTTGATTGCATTTGCTTTTCAGGAAATCCGTCGTGGCAACCCCGACTTATGGCCTAGCTACGCAGCGCGTTTGGACCGAAGGCCGAGAAATATTGCAAGTATGAGATTTTGCTTTTGGCCTGTTTGGGGGTGTTATGCTTCTTGGCGGGTGGTTTGGCGGGTCTTGGGGCATTCCTGGGAAGGTCTAATACCGGGTAGAAGTGGTTGGGACAAAATCCAGGCCGATTTTTTTTTGGCTATTTCTGACATTTTGCTCTATGTAGCGTTTTCGGGGGCCTGTTTGGGGGGCTTCCTGGTGTTTGTGGGTGAGTTTCGTGGTCTGGGAGCACTGCTGGGACACTCTAATCTTGATTGCATTTGCTTTTCAGGAAATCCGTCGTGGCAACCCCGACTTATGGCCTAGCTACGCAGCGCGTTTGGACCGAAGGCCCAGAAATATTGCAAGTATGAGATTTTGCTTTTGGCCTGTTTGGGGGTGTTATGCTTCTTGGCGGGTGGTTTGGCGGGTCTTGGGGCATTCCTGGGAAGGTCTAATACCGGGTAGAAGTGGTTGGGACAAAATCCAGGCCGATTTTTTTTTGGCTATTTCTGACATTTTGCTCTATGTAGCGTTTTCGGGGGCCTGTTTGGGGGGCTTCCTGGTGTTTGTGGGTGAGTTTCATGGTCTGGGAGCACTGCTGGGACACTCTAATCTTGATTGCATTTGCTTTTCAGGAAATCCGTCGTGGCAACCCCGACTTATGGCCTAGCTATGCAGCGCGTTTGGACCGAAGGCCCAGAAATATTGCAAGTATGAGATTTTGCTTTTGGCCTGTTTGGGGGTGTTATGCTTCTTGGCGGGTGGTTTGGCGGGTCTTGGGGCATTCCTGGGAAGGTCTAATACCGGGTGGAAGTGGTTGGGACAAAATCCAGGCCGATTTTTTTTTTGGCTATTTCTGACATTTTGCTCTATGTAGCGTTTTCGGGGGCCTGTTTGGGGGGCTTCCTGGTGTTTGTGGGTCAGTTTCGTGGTCTGGGAGCACTGCTGGGACACTCTAATCTTGATTGCATTTGCTTTTCAGGAAATCCGTCGTGGCAACCCCGACTTATGGCCTAGCTACGCAGCGCGTTTGGACCGAAGGCCCAGAAATATTGCAAGTATGAGATTTTGCTTTTGGCCTGTTTGGGGGTGTTATGCTTCTTGGCGGGTGGTTTGGCGGGTCTTGGGGCATTCCTGGGAAGGTCTAATACTGGGTAGAAGTGGTTGGGACAAAATCCAGGCCGATTTTATTTTGGCTATTTCTGACATTTTGCTCTATGTAGCGTTTTCGGGGGCCTGTTTGGGGGGCTTCCTGGTGTTTGTGGGTGAGTTTCGTGGTCTGGGAGCACTGCTGGCTATATATACTTTACTTTGCAAGAGGTTTCAAGCAAATCCATGGTGGCAGAGGGGAGTTAGGGCCTAGCTGCAGAGCGCGCGCGGAGTGATTTGGGAAATTTGTGAAAAATTGACTAAGTCCCCATTTTTGTACTTTTGCTCTTTGGCTGTTTGGGGGTCTTCTACTCGTTTTCTCCTGGGTTGACGGCTCTGGGGCCATTGCTGGGAAGCTCTAATACCGGATAAAAGTGTTTTGGACCAAATCCCAGGCAGAATTTATTTTGTGTTTTTGATGACTTGCTTGCCTTTGAGGTGCTCTTAGGGGGGGTTCCGTCTGTTTGTGGGTGAGTTTTGTGGTCTGGGAGCACTGCTGGGACACTCTAATCTTGATTGCATTTGCTTTTCAGGAAATCCGTCGTGGCAACCCCGACTTATGGCCTAGCTACGCAGCGCGTTTGGACCGAAGGCCGAGAAATATTGCAAGTATGAGATTTTGCTTTTGGCCTGTTTGGGGGTGTTATGCTTCTTGGCGGGTGGTTTGGCGGGTCTTGGGGCATTCCTGGGAAGGTCTAATACCGGGTAGAAGTGGTTGGGACAAAATCCAGGCCGATTTTTTTTTGGCTATTTCTGACATTTTGCTCTATGTAGCGTTTTCGGGGGCCTGTTTGGGGGGCTTCCTGGTGTTTGTGGGTGAGTTTCGTGGTCTGGGAGCACTGCTGGCTATATATACTTTACTTTGCAAGAGGTTTCAAGCAAATCCATGGTGGCAGAGGGGAGTTAGGGCCTAGCTGCAGAGCGCGCGCGGAGTGATTTGGGAAATTTGTGAAAAATTGACTAAGTCCCCATTTTTGTACTTTTGCTCTTTGGCTGTTTGGGGGTCTTCTACTCGTTTTCTCCTGGGTTGACGGCTCTGGGGCCATTGCTGGGAAGCTCTAATACCGGATAAAAGTGTTTTGGACCAAATCCCAGGCGGAAATTTTTTTGTGTTTTTGATGACTTGCTTGCCTTTGAGGTGCTCTTAGGGGGGGTTCCGTCTGTTTGTGGGTGAGTTTCGTGGTCTGGGAGCACTGCTGGGACATTCTAATCTTGATTGCATTTGCTTTTCAGGAAATCCGTCGTGGCAACCCCGACTTATGGCCTAGCTACGCAGCGCGTTTGGACCGAAGGCCGAGAAATATTGCAAGTATGAGATTTTGCTTTTGGCCTGTTTGGGGGTGTTATGCTTCTTGGCGGGTGGTTTGGCGGGTCTTGGGGCATTCCTGGGAAGGTCTAATACCGGGTAGAAGTGGTTGGGACAAAATCCAGGCCGATTTTTTTTTGGCTATTTCTGACATTTTGCTCTATGTAGCGTTTTCGGGGGCCTGTTTGGGGGGCTTCCTGGTGTTTGTGGGTGAGTTTCGTGGTCTGGGAGCACTGCTGGCTATATATACTTTACTTTGCAAGAGGTTTCAAGCAAATCCATGGTGGCAGAGGGGAGTTAGGGCCTAGCTGCAGAGCGCGCGCGGAGTGATTTGGGAAATTTGTGAAAAATTGACTAAGTCCCCATTTTTGTACTTTTGCTCTTTGGCTGTTTGGGGGTCTTCTACTCGTTTTCTCCTGGGTTGACGGCTCTGGGGCCATTGCTGGGAAGCTCTAATACCGGATAAAAGTGTTTTGGACCAAATCCCAGGCGGAAATTTTTTTGTGTTTTTGATGACTTGCTTGCCTTTGAGGTGCTCTTAGGGGGGGTTCCGTCTGTTTGTGGGTGAGTTTCGTGGTCTGGGAGCACTGCTGGGACACTCTAATCTTGATTGCATTTGCTTTTCAGGAAATCCGTCGTGGCAACCCCGACTTATGGCCTAGCTACGCAGCGCGTTTGGACCGAAGGCCCAGAAATATTGCAAGTATGAGATTTTGCTTTTGGCCTGTTTGGGGGTGTTATGCTTCTTGGCGGGTGGTTTGGCGGGTCTTGGGGCATTCCTGGGAAGGTCTAATACCGGGTAGAAGTGGTTGGGACAAAATCCTTGCGGAAAAGCCTTTTGGCACTTTTTGTAACTTAGGGTTCGTTAGGGTTAGCCCTAGCAGCAGGATTGCATGTGTTTCGGGGTGTTCTAGATTTTTCCAACTGAGTTCTGGGGTCTTAGAGCACTCGTGAGAATGTGTAATTTTGGTTGCAAGTCATTTGAAGAAAATCCATGGTGGGAAAGGGGGGATTTGGCATAGTTAAAGAAAGCCTTTGCCACTATTCTTAACTTAGGGTTCGTTAGGGTTAGCAGTATTTCTATTGCATGTGTTTGAGTGGGGGGGATTTCGAGTCTTGGAGCGATGCTGGCTATGGCTACTTTTGCTTGGTTGCTTGCAAGTGGTTTGAATGCAATCCACGGTGGGTAATGGGTAATTAGGAAGGGGGTACTTCGGCCTACTTTTACTTTCAAAGTAAGTTTTGTCACCAGTTTTCTGCTAGGCCTCGTTTTTTGAGATTTGATTGGGGGTCTTCTACATTTTTGCGACTGGCTTTAGTAAGGGTCTGGGTGGGAGCACTGCTAGGAAGATCTAATTTTGTTCTAAAACACAGTTTACAGTACACCTAGCTTGAGGGGCAAGATCCGCTACATTAATTTGCCCATACTTATTTATCCTTCAAAAGGTGACTCAGAGTACGCACTTTCAAAAATATTGTACTGTCTACTAGGAAAATCAAATTGTGACTTTTTGCACTCCACAGCCTACATACCTTATATTTATTTATCAGTGGTGTTGTATTATTATATCACTTCCTGTTTTTCGTTGAATAATTACAGGCCGGGTTTCAGTCTCTGCAATGGGGAAAAAAGGATGGAGTCAGGCTTCACAGTAGCGAGCCACAATTCAGCATCAGGCAGGCAGTGGACAGGGTGTCTTCTGGTGACCAACATCGATGGACGAAGCGTCGGCTGCAATGGAGGAGTGCCGCTAATAGGAGGATTTTTTTTCTGCAGGCAACTTACTTACCACTTCCAACAGGACCACTACAACCACATAGATACAGTATCCCTTGCCTTTTTCTCTGACTGTGACTGCATTTCTTGGATCTCTCTCTGCTTCTAAATTGATCCCTTAACACATCACTTAGTCCACTCCACTATCACATCTGCACCACACATAGTCATTTGTAAGTGCTCCTACGTAATTCGCAAGTCGCAGCACGCCCCAGGCCGTAGAGGACTGGGATGGCCCCAATGATGAAGCATGTCACCAAGGGGCAACCCTGGTGAGTGAGGGGACACCTAGAAAACAAGCAATTTCTCCTTTTCTATCTACTATACCTTCCAGACCAACCCCACTGAGTGTTGTTGTGAATGGATTTATAGTGACCAGCAAGGCTCTCGGGTATCTGGCTAAGTACAGAGACCTTATGTTGAATATCGTTATCAATAATTCCACACAGGCCCTGTACTGTCGCATTCTTTCTTCCACAGTTGTCGAATGTACTACTTACTTTTCACTGACATGCATGCAGTAGTGCATGCACTTTCAAAGATTGATGGATAGGTTTGTACCCAAAGAATTGTTTATGTTCCATTGTTTGTCTATGCTGTGCTTTTTTTTACAGGGTGTCTTCTGGTGACCAACATCGATGGACGAAGCGGCGGCTGCAATGGAGGAGTGCCGCTAAAAGGAGGATTTTTTTTCTGCAGGCAACTTACTTACCACTTCCAACAGGACCACTACAACCACATAGATACAGTATCCCTTGCCTTTTTCTCTGACTGTGACTGCATTTCTTGGATCTCTCTCTGCTTCTAAATTGATCCCTTAACACATCACTTAGTCCACTCCACTATCACATCTGCACCACACATAGTCATTTGTAAGTGCTCCTACGTAATTCGCAAGTCGCAGCACGCCCCAGGCCGTAGAGGACTGGGATGGCCCCAATGATGAAGCATGTCACCAAGGGGCAACCCTGGTGAGTGAGGGGACACCTAGAAAACAAGCAATTTCTCCTTTTCTATCTACTATACCTTCCAGACCAACCCCACTGAGTGTTGTTGTGAATGGATTTATAGTGACCAGCAAGGCATTCGGGTATCTGGCTAAGTACAGAGACCTTATGTTGAATATCGTTATCAATAATTCCACACAGGCCCTGTACTGTCGCATTCTTTCTTCCACAGTTGTCGAATGTACTACTTACTTTTCACTGACATGCATGCAGTAGTGCATGCACTTTCAAAGATTGATGGATAGGTTTGTACCCAAAGAATTGTTTATGTTCCATTGTTTGTCTATGCTGTGCTTTTTTTTACAGGGTGTCTTCTGGTGACCAACATCGATGGACGAAGCGGCGGCTGCAATGGAGGAGTGCCGCTAAAAGGAGGATTTTTTTTCTGCAGGCAACTTACTTACCACTTCCAACAGGACCACTACAACCACATAGATACAGTATCCCTTCCCTTTTTCTCTGACTGTGACTGCATTTCTTGGATCTCTCTCTGCTTCTAAATTGATCCCTTAACACATCACTTAGTCCACTCCACTATCACATCTGCACCACACATAGTCATTTGTAAGTGCTCCTACGTAATTCGCAAGTCGCAGCACGCCCCAGCCCTTAGAGGACTGGGATGGCCCCAATGATGAAGCATGTCACCAAGGGGCAACCCTGGTGAGTGAGGGGACACCTAGAAAAAAAGCAATTTCTCCTTTTCTATCTACTATACCTTCCAGACCAACCCCATTGAGTGTTGTTGTGAATGGATTTATAGTGACCAGCAAGGCTCTCAGGTATCTGGCTACAGAGACCTTATGTTGAATATAGTTATCAATATTTCCACCCACGCCCTGTACTGTCGCATTCTTTCTTCCACAGTTGTCGAAAGTACTACTTACTTTTAACTGACATGCATGCAGTAGTGTATGCACTTTCAAAGATTGATGGATAGGTTTGTACCCAAAGATTTGTTTATGTTCACATTTGTTTGTCCATGCTGTGCTACTTTTTCTTGTCTCCCAAAACCTTTCCCAAAAACCCCCGTACCCATCCATTTTTCAAACCCTAACCCTCTTCCCCCGGGCTGTGTGGTTTTGATTGATGTGTGACTAAATTACAGCAATAAATCCACACACTTGCTGGGGAGGATAAGGTGATAGCAACAGGCTGGTGAAGAAATCCGAGGATATATTCTTACTCTGCTTGACAAAGACCCATGGCTAATGTCAAAGAACTTCAACCGAATTAGTTATACTTTAACATTTGTTAGGCTACAATGTGGCACTGTTCTAGTGTACTTCTGTCACCTGCTATATTCTGTATTGTACCTTTGTATTGCTCAGGAGGACAAACCAGATTTCATTTTCTTTTTTTTCATAGGCAAGCAACTGCCACTGTGTCACACCACTAGTACCACCGCTATGAGGAAATTTTATCCGCCCAGGATTGCCAACCTTATTTGCTGTTTCCCGTGGAGCCAGCCCTGGGCCTAGCCCTACTTGCAAACAGAAATTACAGGTAAGATAGGCGTTTGGTTGGAGGTAGTATAATGGAGTATTAGGAGAGACGAGAGATTTGATTGACGGTAGTACTACTAAAGTCCTAGGACTATTCAGGAAAACAAACTTACTGTTATGTTAAACCCCCACCCACCAGACTCAAAAGCAGTAAAAAACAGGTATGGTCAGATAAAGTTTCAAAAAGTATATTTTTATAGCCCTAACAAAAGAATCTCCCGCAAGACCCTCCCTAACCCCAACGATTGTCCTTCAAAAGTCCCCAAAAATCACAACTCCCAATTCCCACCCCCCAAAAGTCTCTAAAAAAGGGGCAAGGGACACTATGGCAGGGTGCTGTTGGAATTAGCAGCCAGGGCATCATGCTCCTTGCGGAGGGTGGCAAGTTCGAAGCGGAGGCCCTCCACCACGTTCTTATAATTATGGACCTCCTGCTCCAGGTAGGACAGTCTGAGGGATAAGCGGCGCCGGTGTGCCTTGCAAATCCTGTGAGGGGCAGCTGCTTTCTTTGCTGCTGGGCGGTGGCGTTTGGCTTTGGTAGCCCGGCTCCGTACCGCTGGAGCACTGCGCTGGCTGGCAGCACGCACGGAGGAGGATGCAGCTGTCCCAGTGGACGTTGTTGTTGTACCAGACTGCGTCTCCTCCTCCTCCAGGGCCACCAGCCGCCGATATTCAGCAACAGTGGCATCCAGCCTCCGTTGCCGGGCCATTCGAGCCAGCTCCTTCCTCCTTGATGGTGTCTTGGATTTGGAAGGAGCAACTACATGAAAAAAGAAAGACATAGTCTGTAACCAATGCTCCTTAAGATTAACACAAAATGATTGAGCAGAAAGTTGTCACAGTACAAGTAGCAAATTGAAAGCACAGTGCATAACTATTGAGGACAGTATCTATGTAACCTCCGACTTCTTCATCCTTGCTCTAACATTAGTGGGAGTTTAAGGAACAAATTCTACGAGCACTATGGACTTCTATTACAGTCGACTATGACAGTACACCACTCTTATTCTTCTTCTTCTCTCTTGTTTAGGAAAATTGGTACGTTATCTTATGCAAGCCGGCATAATGCCAGCGCAGTGAACTTGCACCCGAGAAAAACAGACGCACACCATGGTGAGTGAGACAGACTTGCGTTACTGTACCGGTCCAGTACATGCAGGTGGTGAAGCTCTTACTTTTCTATTACGGGTGGCACTGAGAATACTCTGTTAAAAGGGCTACTGCTTAATTAATTTAGCTTTCACCCTACAGTGCAAATGAGTATTAGAAAAGGAAAATGAAGAAGCTAAATTATCGGATTATCAATCACTTCACATGGGATGTATTTGATGACATATGGGATGACTTTAGGTGCTTTGCTTATTATTGAGTGAACAGTGATACCCCCACACATGAATGACGTACTACTACTAAACTAAAGTTATTAAGGGAGGTAGGGAGTGTCCACCGTAATAACTGGATATATGCTGTGCTTGCAGTTGCAATACAAACTACTGCTACTATTCATGGTAGTCTTTGGACAACGTTACAACTTCTTTTCCTTCCCTTTCCTACACTGGAACGGACGTGCGGGTGCGGTGTTACATGCTCTTCAAAGTAACACTTAGTTCATCCCGTGACCGTCTACTCTCTCTAGATTCACATATGCTATCTAAGAGTCAGATAGTACCATGAATGATCCAGGCATCCATCCATTCAAAGTATATTGCACACATACAGTTTCTGTCTCACCCACCCAGGCTGTTCTCCTTCCACCCATCCTTGCTTCATCATTCACCCAGCCATGCACCATACCATTTTCTTACCTTCCCAGCCACCTCGGGGACCAAGCAAACACATATCATTCTTCTTTGCCAGTCATCATTACATTTCTCGTGCTTCCACACTTACACCCTTCTTTCGCTTTTCGTTCATCCCATCCATCAAGTTCACCTCAGATCTGATTGGGATTCTTCTCGCCAAAAACTTCACAGCTAAGTCAAAGTACATTTAGAGGAGGCTACTACCTGCTTTTTTTATAATACACCCGTGCAGAAAGCACACTCTGCAGTCTTCAATCCCAATGACTAAGGAATGTATAGCTTACCTCTGCCCGCCACCACCGTGTGAACCCTCACAGGCATGTCCTTGTCCGGCACTTGCACCGCCTCCTCCCCAGAGTTGTCCTCCTCGTCCAATGCCACCACCACCTCCGCGCTGGCCCCGTCTCCAGATGTTCCACCTACAAAGTACATTTAATAATGTTAGAATACACCACTCACTACTATATAATATTTGGTCTAGGAGGAAGAAAAAAATGTGAAAAAAAGTGTACAATTTAATAATTTTTGACTGTGTACTCTAGAGTAAAAATGTCCCTTTTTCCAGGGAAGGCTGTTGTCTTGCTGCACTTTTTGGCACAACTGATGAATGTTTGCTTTTTACTTTTTAACACGCACCACTTTTTCTCCTAACAGACAGAACCTTGACTTCTAAGAACACGAGCAGGATCAAGTTCAAACCAGGTGAGAGCTCGGCTCGACCACAAGAAATGTGTCCAATTAATCGTCAGCACTAAGCACTTTTCCATTTTCAGTTACACGTTCACTTTTATGACAAACTTGAATTTAATAAATGTGTTTACTTTTAATAAAGCTTTTAAACTTAAATAGACTCTGTGGTTTTTGGTCCTCCAGACTAGAGTGGATGAGCTAAAGGTTTTCGAATTTTTGCAAGCATGAGTCCGTGCCTCTGCCATCGGTGACTTTGGGAGCTAAATGACTCTGCCACACTATCTAGTCAGTAAGGAGATTGGGGGTTCAACTACAAAGTCTGTTATCACTGAGGTATGTGGAAAGTCTAACAGTTACAGCACCTATTATAATTGATAAGCTAAGCGATGCATTATTTAGTGTCCATAGTTCTGTTTGTGCAGATTTGTCCCTGCAACAGTAGTAGAATGGATTGTCCTCCTATCGAAACCAAAAGTAAAGTAGTATCTTATTATTTCTTGGTGGTGGTCATTCACCTTTTTATTGTTGGCAATGGTCAAAGCATAAACATTTAGAATACTTGAAAAGACATTATGGACAATCCCAGAGGACTACACTCAGTGCATAGAGCTATTGCTGACTAGAATGGGAGTCCAATGGAAATGCCAAATGTGCAATCTTAGTTAGCTACACAGACAGACTAATAAGAATAATCTAGTAATACCACACGGAGTCATAGTCGAGGCAGGATAAGAATTTAGATCCTGTCTACAAGAAGATCAAAGACGATTTAGAAAAAATCGAATGAGGAACGCTAGGAAAAAATAAGTACTCTATATTAAAATTAAAACTTACTGGGGCCAGCAAAGGAGCCCTCGACTGCCCGGTCCTGGCCTGCATCGACAACAGCACCCTCCTCCTCCTCCTCCTGTGTCCTCCTCTTGCCCCTGGGGGAAGCTGATGTACAACATGAAAGAAAGAAAAACAGAAAACATGGATGATATTTCTCAACCAAATCAAACATTTAAAAAAGAACTAACAAAGTAACAAAATATTTTTGCGAAATAGCAAATAGGGAACGACTCCACGGGATATATTATTGACCAATCTCATGTGGTCGACTACGTCATTACTTTAGTATTGCTTGATTTGAGGACCGTCGAATTGGAAACTACCCTATGTAACTCACTAAACAAAGTACTAAAAAGGTTTGCCTAGGATTGGCAGGCAGCAGTCCGCAGCACGCAAAGTGACAGCCAAAGTCCATCGTGATTGAAGATCAGCGACAACACTAAAGTTTCCTACTACATTCACCAGTCATTAAAATACTCAAACTATTAATCCACCACCACTATTTCTTCTTATCGCCATGTGTACAAAGGAAGGACTGGACTTGAGTCTGTAGGGGCTGATTTAGAAGGCCCTTCCGGCTCTTTTGCTCCATTGTTGCGTGACTTTTGTGACGCAGCGACAGCACAAAAGAGGCGCAATGGTGCGGCGTATATTAACAACGTGACGCATCTGGGAGATGCATCACGTTGTAAAGCCCTGCGCCAATAGGGGTGCTCCGGCGCAAGGGAGGGCGTTCCTGCGCAGGAACGCATCCTAAAACTGGCTGAGGGAAATCTACAAGATTTCAATCAGTCACTTTGAGGACAATGATGCGTGACTCAAACCCTGCGCCTGCTTGAAGCAGACGTACGGCTTGACGCAGCATTGGGGAGATAGGGCACCCCAGAGCATTGATGGAGCTGCACCATCGTTGCGACGCAACTCCAGCAATGCGCCGCCTTTACGGCACAGATGCGTAACGCTTTGGTGACGTTTTGGGCCCATGGCGCGCCGCATTGTAAATACGGCGCACCATGGGTGATGGTGGCGTGACGCACAATTACTGGCGCATCCCTGCAACTTTGCAGGGATGCGCCGGTAATTAAAAATCTGAACCTTAGTGTGTAGCATTACGCAGTTCTTTCAACTACACTCATACATAATTTCACAGGCCAATGAAATGAACACAAAATCTAAAACAAATAAGCATAGTAGCAACACTACTGAGAAGAAGGAGAGCAGTGTACCTGAAATGCACAGAAGATTTTGAAATAAAATTTACCTACAATGTAATGAGCAGCATTATTGCTCTTGGTAAAAAACAAAAATTTGCAATATAATAACACAGCAGGAGAAAACATAGTAGTAAAGACATAGCTACTACTACTCACCAAGCCCGGGGATCTCAAGGCCAAGGAGGTCGAGCAGATCTCGCTCACGGGTCAGGACATCCGTCCAGCGGTGGGTGGCCTGGTTGTAGGTGCGCCAGACCCGAGAGTGGTGGTAAATGGCCTGGCACACCTTCTCCCACCGCTTCCGGCGCTCCCGGGCCCCGTACCCGGCACTGATCTTGCCGCCTCCCATGA
Organism: Lissotriton vulgaris; assembly: GCF_964263255.1. Taxonomy (NCBI): domain Eukaryota; kingdom Metazoa; phylum Chordata; class Amphibia; order Caudata; family Salamandridae; genus Lissotriton; species Lissotriton vulgaris. Next base: position 757,435,555 of record NC_141695.1, on the reverse strand, counting down.
TGGTCCTGGGGAGGCGGCGCTGAACATAAAAAATGAGTTGGGCCACCTCCTCCGGGGTAAAGATCTCCCGTGGCATCACTAGCTCCCCCCTCAAACGCCCGCACGGGAGCCGGACACGGGGTGCGGGACCCTTCCCCTTCTCGGGATGCTTCCCGGCTCCCTTCACCATGGTCTGGGCGGAAAGGAATAAAGAAAATAGAATAGGGAAGAGAAGAAAAGAAAAGAGTTTACAAAAGTAGTTTAAAATTAACCAAAAGTAGCAGTAAACACAAAAATATAGGGCTAGAAAAATAGAGGGATAGATAATAAGTAAAATAGATCAAAAAAAACTTCAAACAAGCAAAGGATGGCAGAGATTGACAGAGGATACAAAGACCATGCCCAGAACCATAGCAATGAATGAGAAACAAGATGGCCGCGCCCGTTCACGACCGCGCGGGTAAGTTCGCGCAAGATTTTCCTTGCGAACACGCGCGAGACTGTACTGGCAAGCCGCGGACTTTGCGAGATTACACTTCGCGCCCGGAAACGGAAATACGTCAGGCAAACAAGATGGCTGCGCCCTTGAACGACCGCGAGGGTAACTTCGCGTCTTGCGCTACGAGCGGCTCGCAAAAACGCACAAAACCTTGCCAACTAACACGCCGCAAAAAAAACAAATTGCATATTCGCACGAATTTGCGGCTTCCGAATCCGATCTCGCGCGTGTTCGCACCCCGCGAACCCCGCGAAATTGCAGAAAAACGAGTTTTTCAAAACTGAAAGCACTCGGCAGGGGCAAGAGTTCAAACTCATCATTAGTAACAATTCCCGGTAGTGCTTCCTGACTGGGGCCCCTCCAGAATTCAGTTGCTAGTTGCAACAATTGTATGACCCTGCTCTGACCCTCACAGCAGGCTCATACAATAGCTACAAGTAGGCCACAAAGAAGGTCCTGGGGAAAAAAAATGCACTGCAACAGAAAGCAAAATTACAGATAAGGAAGCAGGTGCCAGACTGGAATTTTAAAACAGTGACACATTAATAAACTAACCCCAAATTAATTCATCTCAGTTGAAGCAGGGCTGGTGTGCTTGCTTTTCCCCCCCATAATCTACAGTAATGATGAACCAGAGGGTGGCATTGATGTAACAGAGGGTTGCAGTGGTGAAACAGAGGGTGCTGGGAACCTGTGATGATGAACCAGACGTAGAAACAACATAATTCGCGACCGTTGCGCGACGAAATGTAAGTTCGCAATTGCGAACTGGTACGAACCCCTCGCGAACTGGCAGAAATCCTTGCGAACACAAAAAAAAAAAACATCCGCAAATTCGCAAGAATTCGCGGATTTTGCGGATTGCGAGTTCGCAAATCCGCAAAATTCGCGAACGCGAGATTCGCAAAATTCGCCCATGCTTAATTTGCCGACAAAGATCTAGTCGTAGTGGGAGAGGTCATGGAGCAATGCTGGACTGATCATGCACTAGTTCCACTGTCTATCTCTCTGCCTGGTTCACTAAGGATAGGCGACCCAGGTGCCACTAAGATTAGTAGGCAATGGTCTCGTCTTCTGAAACTTCCAACTAGACCCATCCTGCTGCCCAGCCCATTTACGGTGAAGGACGGGGTGGATGAAAGCTATCAGGTCCTTTGCCAGCAGATTGTGACATCGCTGGACCAATTGGCTCCTTTAAGGAAAGTGAGGGACAGACCCAGAAGAACTAATGCCTGGTTCACTGAGGATCTTGGACAGCACAAACTTCACTGTAAACAGGCGGAACGACTTTGGAGGAGAGACTATAGGGAGGCAGATAAGGTAGCATATAAAGCGACCTTGCAGGAATATAAGATTCAGCTGAAGAAGGCTAAGGCTCAATTTTTGGCAGACACGTTGGCCAAGGCCCCTAACAAATCGCAGACATTGTTTAAAGTGGTCAACAACCTAGCCAATCCATCTTGTACTGCTCTGGCTATCCCCGTCTCCCAGAAGTTGTGTGACGCTGTGGCCTCTGCATTTGAGGAGAAGATTAAAAAAATCCTGAGTGGACTTCAGATCTCTGGTCAGCCTACATCTTTTCTGCCCCTCCTCGCAGAACCTCCTCCCGCGGAGACCCAGCTGTCCTGTTTTCCTAGTCCTTCCCTGGAGGAATTCTGCCTTCTGGCGAACGGTGTGTCTTCAGGATCACCACTTGATCCTATGCCCCACAAGATCTGGAAGGCATTTCAAACTGAGCTGTTTCCACCGCTCCACGCCATTTGCTGCCAGTCACTGAGCACAGCAGTAGTTCCAGATAGCTGGAAGAGGGCAATTGTTACTCCATTGCTGAAGAAGGCCTCCTTGGACCCTTCAAGCCCGGCCAATTACAGGCCTATTTCGCTTCTGCCTTTTATAATAAAGGTTGTGGAGAAGTGGGTCACGAAAACACTAACCAGCTTTCTGGAAAAGAACTCCTGTCTGGATACTTCACAGTTTGGCTTTAGGCCAGCTCACAGCACGGAGGCTGCTTTGGTCACCGTGTTGGACGATCTACGAGCGCGGGTCGACATGGGCAAGTCAGCATTTTTAGTGCTGCTTGACATGTCGGCCGCGTTCGACACGGTTGACCATGCAGTACTACTGGACCGTCTCCGGAGCACAGGAGTAACTGGCCTGGCCTTGAGATGGATAACATCTTATCTCAGTGACAGACAGCAGGCAGTGGCATTACCACCTTTTTGCTCTGCCATCCAGCAAGTGGGTCAGGGTGTCCCCCAGGGGTCGGCGATCAGCCCGATCCTGTTTAATCTGTACCTGCGACCTCTGGTTGCCCTGATAAAGTCATTCGGCATATCTGTCATCAATTATGCCGATGACACTCAATTGATTTTTTCATTTGAGGGAACCAGGGCAATATCGAGAGACACCTTCCACTGCTGCATGGCGGCCACAGCAGAGTGGCTGCGAGCCAACTCGCTTCAATTTAATGGATCCAAAACGGAGGTTCTCCATTGCTCCTTAGACCGTACCCCTCGTCCGCTTTCGGACGATTTTTGGCCTACATCTATTCCAGGTACGGTAGAGGCTGCGGAGTCGGCCCGCAATTTGGGAGTTTTGTTTGAATCCAATCTGCAGCTTGAGGCCTCTGTGAACAGAACCGTAGCGGGCTGTATGGGCGTACTTCGTGCCCTACGCAAGATCCTACCGCTTCTCCCCAAGGAGGCAAGGGCAGAGGTAGTGCGCAGTTCTATTCTTAGTCGATTAGATTACTGCAACGCACTACTTCTGGGAGCACCAAAAATCTTGATTCTAAAGCTTCAGAGGATCCAAAATATAGCGGCGAAATTGGCCCTATCCCGTCCTCGATCTGCCTCTTCCTCTGGCGCATTAGCAGACCTTCATTGGTTACCCATCCAAGAGAGAATCTCCTTCAAGGCGCTCTGTCTCGTCTTTAAGGCCTTGCACGGACAGGGGCCGATACCGCTCCAAAACCTTTTCTCCTGGTATCGCGCTGCCAGACCCCTAAGATCCTCCTCCGCGTTTCTGGTGACGGTCCCCAGGATCAATAGAGTGAGGATGGGTGGGCGTGCTTTTAGCTTTACGGCCGCCACTCTCTGGAACACCCTCCCGTTGACACTGAGGGGTAGACAAGATTTTATCCCTTTTAAAAAGGATCTTAAGACCTTTTTGTTCTCTAGAGCAATGTAATTGGTAGCATGCCCACAGGACAGACGCAGTCTCAGCGCCAGGATACCCTTTGGGTGGCAGACGCGCTTAACAAGTAATTAAATAAATAAAATACATAAATAAATAAATAAACATCGATAATATGTGATTGTACCGCCCCAGCACAAATACAGAGGGAAGAATCATCGTTGCTAGACCAGGAAGCGGATCCACAACAATCAACGACACTAGAAGACATAACAGAATGTGGATGAAGAGGTTACAGAGAAAACAGAAACACTCATATTGTCTATTAATACAGCCCCGGAGCAAGCACAGAGGGAAGAATCAACGCTGCTCTCACGTGAGGTGACTTCTCCTACTAGTAGTCCACCCAGTAAGAATCTAGGAATAAGTGACATGGAAGATGCCACCCCTCCTTTGACCTCCCAAGATATGGAAGATGCCACCCCTCCATCAACCTCCCCTTGTACAACTCAAATATCAGATAGGACCGCACGAAACATCAGTCACCCAAAAGTGGCAGAAAGGTCACACGACACAGATGGCGCATCACACGTCACACATAATGAAGGCACCATCAACAGAATTAAGGACACAAAGAAAAGGAACTTGGGAAAAGGAGCAGACCCTAAACACTGGATCACAAACAGTGAATACATCGCCTCAGACCCGGAGAGATATCAAAGGACTACAGGCACAAATTGACATTATTTCACAGGACATCCTAAGCACACTGAAAACAATGGAAAAGATTCTGGAAAGTACTATAAGCACGCACTCCAAAATCGAACACATCCAAGAAGTAATGCATAATTCTCAAGAAAAGAAGATGGAGATAACCTTGCCATCTTTAAGTAGGCACAATCGACCAGATAGGATTCCTAGTTATTTAACGGAAGACGAAACCCTATTCCTAATTCGGGCATATGAGCCTCCAGAACTTAGTAAAGGGGCGGAAATTAGAACAGTTCCGATTGATGCTAATAGAACATCCAGACATAAAGAAAGGAAACCCAACCTTAACACCTTACAACAAGTCCAATTTTCCACCAACTTGTCTTCTTTGGACTCTAGAGACACAAAAAAACTCTGAAATGCCTACTGCTCAACAGCAGGTCCACAGTGAAACATGCGTCAGACATTGCGGCCCTTATTATTAGCCAGGAAATTGACCTTGCAATCCTAACAGAGACATGGCTGTCGGAATCATCGTCCCAAGTCATGGATCTGTTAGTGCCCCTTCAATATAACATAGTGAGACTAGACAGACCAAAAAAGATTGAAGGTGGTATAGCCTGCATACACCGATCGGACATAGAAATCAACCAAATTCAATCTGACTCTCTCGAAGCCAGCGAATACCTATGTCTAAATATACGATCAGCAGCTTATCAAAAGTGCAACCTACACGCCTTATACCATCCTCCTGGAAATAATGCTACTTTTATAGACCAGTTAATGGAGATCATCACAGAAAACTCTAACACTCACTCTAACGACATATTCCTGGACGATTTTATGTTACACTGGGACGACAAGAAGGCCAAACAGATCAGTGCTCTTAAAGACTTTCTGATTGAGCGAAATCTTACCCAAGCCTGCACACAGCCAACTCACGCAAAAGGAGCAACACTGGACTGGATAATATAAAAAAACAAGAACATAGTGATCCACTCAGTAGTGCTGTGTGACTGGTCCGATCATCATGCCATAACCTTCCTAATACCCACGTTGAGAAGGAATAAGACCACACAGCCTATTAAACTCAAAATGTGGACACGGGACAATAAGGATGCGAATATGGAACGGCTAGTAGAAAGCTTTGAGAAAGGTCTGAATCCGCCTAACAACGTGCGGAGTGTGAATGATCTAACAGATCACTACACTACGACAATAACAGACATAGTCAACACTACCATGCCACTAAAACTGAAAAGGATCACAGAAAAGGACAAAAACCCTTGGTTTAATGGGGCACTGAATGAGGATAGGCGGAAACTAAGATGTGCTAAAAGAAAGTCGAGACAACACCCTGCAACACCCGAGCTGAAATCACTCAGAAAATTTAGAAATGAGTACAACAAAAAGATCCTCAATTCCAAAAAAGAATATATGAGATCAGAGCTAGATAACGCCAAAAATAGGCCAAGGAAACTATTCGATATTTTAAAGCAGCAATCCAACAAATTGGCCAAGTCGGCTCAGCTGAACTGTGAAGAATTTTCAACCTTCTTCACCGACAAGGCCAACACTTTGGAAATAGAGCTCAAGATGGCAGCGGACAACCTGCCCAACAAACCACTCGGACTGAACAACTCCACCGTGACAATCAACTACGATGAAGCAAAAAACAAAGCGCAGTGGGATACCTTCGAGCTATATAATCAGAATAGTATTGCCAAAACATTATCGGATATCAAACCAAATAACCACTATAATGACCCTCTTCCGGCCAAATGTCTAAAAAAAATCAACCACATTGTCATCCCAATATGGACCAAAATAATAAATGCCTCGCTTTCAAAAGGGATCCTCCCAGAATGCTTAAAAACAGGCCAAGTTGTCCCCATCATCAAAAAACCAACAGCGGACCCAGCAGATCCTAATAACTTTCGCCCAGTTACCAATATTCCAGTACTTGCCAAATTAATCGAGAAATGTGTACAAAACCAACTGAGCCACCACATCACTAATTTCAAACTATTAGACGACTGCCAATCTGCGTTTAGAACAGGCCACAGCATAGAAACAGCAATCCTTCATATTGTCGATTATGCGTTACAGGCCATAGATAAAAATAGAACCTATCTATTAGTCCTCCTTGACCTGTCGGCTGCATTCGACACTGTAAATCATGAAAAATTACTAAGCAGGCTGCATAACATGATGGGAATGTCGAGAATCGTGCTGAAATGGTTTGAATCCTTCCTTCAGAATATAACGCAAAGGTTTTTGGTCAGCCAGACACTATCCCCATCATGTCCTAATTTGATCGGAGTCCCTCAAGGATCTACACTATCTCCTTCACTTTTCAATCTATATGTCGAACCTCTGACTGAAATTCTCAGAGACGCAAACATATCGTATCATATGTACGCAGACGACACTCAGATATACATCAAGATCGCATCTCTGGAAGATATCATGCTAATGAATGAGGCCTTAAAAAATTCATTAAACTGGTTGACCAGCAATCATCTGAAGCTAATTGCACAAAAACGGAGTTCCTATTAATCTCTCCACCAATGAACCACACGGAAGTGAAAGAATGGACCAAATTGATCACAGCACTAAACTGCACTCCTACTCTAGTGGACTCAGCGAAATCGTTTGGAATGACATTAGATAAGAACCTAGACATGAAAGCCCATATCAAATCAATGGCAAAAAATGCACGCTTTCACTTGAACTACATTAGGAAAATGAAACCATTCATCTCCACGGCAGATCTCAAAATGGCAATACAATCCTTAGTTATCTCTAGGATTGAATATGGATGTACAACTTTAGCAGGGCTGCCAAAAATTTCCACTGCACCACTAAAAGCATGTCTCAATGCAGCTGCAAGACTCATTACCAGATCGAGGAAATTCGATCATATCACGCCACATTTGAAATCGTTAAACTGGCTACCATACGAAGCTAGAATCCAACTTAAAATGGCATGTATTACCCACAAAGCACTCCACTACAAAACACCAAGATAACTGGCTCAGAAGATAGAGCTTTCTGGGGGAGGCAGACCAGCCAAGAGTGCCAAGGAGTTGCTGCTGAGACCACCCATCTGCCGGAAGAAGAAAACATACGACAGAGCTTTCTCAGGGGCAGCCCCCAGAATCTGGAACGCACTCCCTCCAAATATCAGGAAAATTACAAACACGGAAACATTCAAGAGGGAAGCTAAGATTTTTCTGCTGAGTAAGTTCCTCACTTAAGCATTAAGGACATCACCGCCACCGCGACATAGTGGTGCCAAAGCAGAACAACAAATGGAAGAAAATAGAAAAGTTACTATTTGAACGGGGGATAACCTAGAGGCGCTATACTTACCCAGAATCGGAAGGATAAACACAAAGATAAAGACAATTTAGATTTATTGGTATGGTATTACAATTTATAGTAAAGTAGGCAAATAGAATAATATGTATGATTATCTTGAAGATAGACATAGACTGAAATTTTATTGGAATATGCACATGCCGATATCAAGTACTAGCCTAATATACCTCACCAGTGTACATTTTTATGCTATACTGCTTTATAATCGTATACCGAAACTACCTCATATCATTGTGATACGGTTTACTACATAACTTTATACTTACCTACCTCATTCATTGAATGGTAATGCTATGCAAGATGTATCTCTAACCTACCAAATGTATGTGTATCTGTGAAGCGCTCTGATACCCAAGGGTCACGTTCGCGCTATACAAAACTGTCTCAATAAAATAAAAAGAAGGCAAGGGCAAAGTACAGGGATGAGGGATTAGGAAAAGTCAAAAGTGGGACAAAGCTATGGCTATATACAAGAGTCAATACAGTTCCACAATTTGCGATGAATTGAGTATAATAAGGCAAAAGGAGGAGATATATATATTACATGATACAGCTCGAAGTACAGGGTGGTCTGGGCAGAATACAAGGATGGGGGTTGGGGAAATTACAAAAGTAGGACAAGCCGTGGAAATATACAAGGGTCAATACAGCTTCAAAATCGGCGAGCGATTTGATTACAATAGGACGCAAAAGATATGTACAAAAACAAGAACACGGAGCATTGGAAGGAGTAAGAGTTGTTACAGGTAGCAGGTCACACGAAAGTGCACCAAAGGGCCGTTATTGGAGGAATTTGCTCATTAAGAAGGTTTTAGCTTCTTTTTTGAAGAGCGCCAGAGATGGTATTTTTCTGATGGAGGAAGGAAGCGAGTTCCAGATTCTTGGTGCAGCTCCGGAGAATGCTCGATTGTATGTTTTTGCCTTGCAAAAAGCGGGGTGGCTGGAGCACGCGGTCTCTGGCAGATCTGGAGTTTCTGGATCTCCCAGATACCACGAGTTTCTGGGTGAGATATGCCGGGGAGTTTGTGTACAAGGCTTTGTGAGTGACGCTCCTGGACCTTGAGCGCCATTAGCGGGGTACTAGTAAAATAAATTATGAAAACAAAATGTGAGTTGGTTGTCTGCGGGGAGATGGGTGCCCAAGGGGGGTAGGTTGCAGGTATCTATTACGGCAGAAAAAACTGAAACTAATATAGTGATTTTAAAATAGACCTCACTTCCTTTTAAAAAAAAACCCATAAAGGTGAATGAGTGCATGCTTTGGAAAATATCCTGCTGCTTTATTAACAATTTGTGTGTACGTATTTTAGGCATAAGTAAAATGACATTTGAATATGTATTCATTTGAATATGTATTCCCTACTACTCTTGCCTATTAAATGGCGAGCTTCAAGTAGTGTACAATCAATTTGTCGAGGATTATTTCTTCTGGGAAAAGTACCTTCTATCTTGGGTTTGACTTGGAAAGACACTAACACTCTGATGTGATATGATCTGACTCTTTGCTGAAAGGCTCACTGTATTCAAAGTTAGCTCGGGGAATTCATAAGGCCTAGGGACAGAGATACGTGGTTAAAGAGGAGTCCAGACACTAGAACCCCAGTACATTTATGCATCCAGTGCCCCTTGATGGCTTCGTCGTGTCAATGTTTTCAAATGTGTCTTCTGCAAATTTCCTCTGTTTGATTACAGTTTTTTTTAAAGTATGTGTTACTGTTTCTTTATTGTAGTATAAATAATATTTTTAGATTTAATACTTGAAATATTGCATACCTTGATTTGCAATTGCAATTGTACTAATGTTTTGGCACGGCAGTGATGTCAATGTCTGTTCTCTTCCTCTTTGGCTTATTTAAGGTACATCATTTTCCCTCATCCCTTCTCTTTCATCATTTTTCTTCTTCCAAGTCTCGGATATGCTTGCTTCGCTCCCTTTCCTTCCCTCCTTCTTTGCGTTATTCCCTTCTTCGCTCTTTGTTTCACTTTTCCTGTCTCTTCCTTTCCTATGCGCCTCCTTCATTTCTCTCTTCTCCTTTCTATTTCTTTCTGTCACCTTTTTTTGTCTTCCTTCCCATGTTTTCTTTATTCTTTCTTCCTTTCTTCAACGTCACTTTCTAACTTTTGATTCCTCTTCCCTTCTTCTTCCCTTTCGACCTCTTTCCTTTTCCATCCATTTTCTCCTTATATCCCATCTCGTTCCCATTTCTACCTTTCTGCCTCTGCTTCCTGCTCCTTTTTTCTCAATTTTTATTTGTGTTACTTCTTTCTTTCCTGGCTGCTTCCCCATTTATATCTTCCCCACGCTTTTACCATGACTTCATTATCCGTTTGACTGTCCCTCTTCCCGTGTTGTTTCTTTACCAAATCACTTCCACTCTCTTCCTATCCTTTCCTTACCTTCCTTCCTTTTCCATTCTATCCATCTTTCTCAATTTCTTCTTTCTATCCATTTCCCTTTACCCTCTGTGCTTGCTGCTTTCATAACATCCTCTCCCACTTTATATTTGGGCACACATTCTTACTATTTGCTTTGATTCTTCTATCTCACCCTCCTTCATACCCTAATACCCTCTCCTCTTTCCCCTTGCCTCCACTAGTATCAGAGTGGAACAGCCCACAACACGCAGCAGGCCAAGGCCCCCTCAGCATGCCCACTCTAGCAGGCATCTATGTTGCCTTTGACACGCTGGACTACAACATCCTACTGCACGACTTTCCAACACAAGCTATTGTCTCTGATCATGTCCTAGTTCTCCCGGTCATTTTTAGGTCTCGCCTGGCTTTAGCAGCGTGAATGCGCTGCTCTCGCCATGGCCAAGGTCTTTTGGAATCGATAAGATTCCAATGTGCACGCGGAGGGACAGAAGGGACATAAGATGAGCACGCGCAGACTGGAGGCTTCACCGGCGGCATGACACTAGGCACTTTTTTGGGGGGAGAAAGCACAACGTTTCAAAGTGATTACACAAGATATCAGCGTGCGTGCCTTTTGCGACTCGCTCCACATCAGCGTGAGCGCCTTACGTGACATGCGTGAAATTTTATTTAGTCTTCTGTGTCCAGAGTTTCACTCTGTCAAGAGCTAGGGCTACCTTTCTATCCACCACCACCATGTCCACCACCACGTCCACCACCATGTCCACCACCACCATGTCCACCACCACCACGTCCACCACCACCACGTCCACCACCACCACCACGTCCACCACCATGTCCACCACCACGGCCACCACCACCACCACGGCCACCAGCACCACGTCTGCCACCACGTCCACCACCACTACATCCACCACCACTACCACGTCCACCACCACCACTTCCACCACCACCAAGTCCACCACCACCACATCCATCACCACCACAACCACCAAGTCCATCACCACCAAGTCCACCACCACCACGCTCATCACCACGTCCACCACCACCACTTCCACCACTACGTCCACCACCACATCCACCACCACGTCCACCATCACCACCACATCCACCACCACCACGTCCTCCACCACGTCCACCACCACAACCATGCCAACCATCACCCCCACCACCATGTCCACCATCACCACGTCCACCACATCCGCCACCACCACCATCATGCCCACCACTACCACGTCCACCACCACCACCACGTCCCCCACCACCAGGTCCACTACCAGCACATCCACCACGACCACGTCCGCCACCACCACATCCACCACCACGTCCACCACCACCAAGTCCACCACCACCATGTCCACCACCACCACGTCCACCACCACCATGTCCACCACCACCATGTCCACCACTACCACATCCACTACCATGTCCACCACCGCCACCACATCCACCACCACCATCATGTCTACCACAGTGTCCACCACCACCGTGTCCACCACTAACACGTCCACCATGTTCACCACCACATCCACCACCACCATGTCCACCACCATCACATCCACCACATCCATCACCACCAGTACCACCACCATGTCCACCACCACCACATCCACCACCACATCCACTACCACCACATCCACCACCACGTCCACCACCACCAGATCCGCCACCACGTCCACCACCACCACATCCACCACCATGTCCACCATCATCAGGTCCACAACCACCATGTTCACTACCACCAGGTCCACCACCACATCCACCACCACGTCCACCAGCAAGTCCACCACCACCACGTCCACCACCACATCCTCCACTATCACCACGTCCTCCACCATCACCACCCCCACCATGTCCACCACCACCATGTCCACCACTACCACCACATCTACCACCACCACCACCATGTCTACCACCAACACGTCCACCACCACCATATCCACCACCATGTCCAAATCCACCATCGCCACGTCCATCACCACCACGTTCACCACCACCACGTCCACCACCACCATGTCCACCACCACCATGTCCACCACCACGTCAACCACCACCATGTCCACCACCACATCCACATCCACCACCACCACATCCACCACCACCACCACGTTCACCACCACTATGTCCATCACATCCACCACCACCTCCACCACCAACACATCAACCACCACAAGCACGCCCACCATCACCACCACCATGTCCACCATCACCACATCCACCACCACCACCAACACGCCCACCACCACCACGTCCACCACCACCATGTCCCCATCACCACCACCAGGTCCACCACCAGCATGTCCACCACGTCCACCACCACCATATCCACCACCACCACATCCACCACCACCACGTCCACCACCATCACGTCCACCACCACCATGTCCTCCACCACCATGTCCACCACCACCAAGTCCACCACCACCATGTCCACCACCACCTCGTCCACCACTACCACATCCACTACCACGTCCACCATGTCCGCCACCACCACGTCCACCACCACCACCACATCCACCACCAAGTCCACCACCACCATGTCCACCACCTCCACTTCCATGTCCACCACCACCATGTCCACCACCACCACGTCCACCACATCCACCACCACCACCATATCCACCACCACAATGTCCACCATCACCACATCCACCACCACGTCACCACCACCACATCTACCACCACATCTACCACCACCACGTCCACCACCATGTCCACCACATCCACCACCATGTGCACCACCACCACATCCACCACCATGTCCACCACCACCAGGTCCACAACCACCATGTCCACTACCACCACGTCCACCACCACGTCCACCACCACATCCACCACCATGTCCACCACCACCACGTCCACCAGCAAGTCTACCACCACCACCACGTCCACCACCACGTCCTCCACCATCACCATGTCCTCCACCATCACCACATCTACCATCACCACATCCACCACCACCACATCCACCACTACCACCACATCTACCATCACCACATCCACCACCACCACCATGTCCACCACCAACATGTCCACCCCCACCACATCCACCACCACCACCATGTCCACATCCACCACGTCCACCCCCACCACGTCCATCACCACCACGTCCACCACCATGATGTCCACCACCATCACCACATCCACCACCACCACCACGTCAACCACCTCCACGTCCAACACCACCACCACACCCACCACCATCACGACCACCACGTCCACCACCACTATGTACATCACATCCACCACCACCACCACATCCACCACCAACACATCAACCACCACCACCACCATGTCCACCACCACCACGTCCACCACCACCCTGTCTACCACATCCACCACTACCACATCCACCACCACCACATCCACCACCACATCCACTACCACATCCACCACCATGTCCACAACCCCCACCATGTCCACCACCACCACCATGTCCACCATCACGTCCACCACCACCCATCCACCACCAACACATCCACCACATCCACCACCATGTCCACCACCACGCCCACCACTACCACGTCCCCCACCACTACCACGTCCACCACCACCACGTCCACCACATGCACCACATCCACCACCACCACATCCACCACCACCACATCCACCACCACGTCCACCACCATGTCCACCACCACGTCCACCACCACATCCACAACCACCACCACCACCACGTCCACCACCACCACCACGTCCACCACCAGCCATGACAGGTAAAGTGTCCCTGGAGGGCAGTGGTAATAGGAGTGTCAACCCCAGCTGTACATGGGACATTTAAGGATGCATTGGGTGCAAGAAGACCGGAATAGGGGCTAGAAGTATGACACCAGATTCAAGGTACATTTTGAAGTGGCGCAATGTCACAGGAGTTCCTGTAAAAGCAATCGCAGCATCTCTACCTCACAGTGGCATACCTGCACAAGCCACTCACTCAAAACAAGCATTGGCATAGCCAATAGGTCTCGCCTTTGGAACCGTATAAGTGTTTAGCCATGCAACACTTGATGTTGTTGCACCAAGGATATTGTGCTGGATAACTAAACACTTATAAGGTCCCAAAGGCAAGGCCTATTGACTATGCCAATGCTTGTTGTTTGTATACAAAGAGCCTCCACTCAGACACCTTTTCCATTTGCCATCACCCACTGGATCACCTACAGAGCAAGGTAGCCTATCTTTTTTCTACTCTTCTACTCTATATCTTTCTTAAATCTTAAATTTAAATCCATAATGATCATCTGATGCTGAACTGTGCTTGAGAACAGGAACAGCAATAATGTTGCCGTTCTGCGAAACGAAGAACTTGAACGAACCCTGCCTTTTAACTCACCACAAAGCACCAATGTTGTTGGCGCCTGGATGCACTAACTCCTTCACGAAGTCGACACCCTCTGAGTTAGCCAGCCAGTATACCTACGTAAAAAACCTACAAAAAGTTCAGCATGACATGGTGACTGGTGACTTACTTCTGCATAAACAAAATGCCATCTTACCTCATATGTAGCCTATAGAATATATAGAACAATTTAGCCTCCATCCTTGCAAGCCAGAACGTCCATTAAGATTATATGCCTTACATATAGATTTCTAGAATGCTCTCCCACTTGCTCCCCTCCCCCCACCTACGTCAAGGCCAACCTTTCTGTGAAACCCCGTTTTAAGGCCAAAGGAAGACAGATGGATGTTTTGCCTCAATTGCTTTTGCATTTGAAGAGCCACACCAGACCCAGCATCATGCATCTCAGAGAAAAACTGAGCACAACTCATCTAAATGAAACCACCTCCCTGACAGTACCTCAAGGTATGTACCCAGCGGACCGATGGCATACCTTGCCCGCTGTGATACCCTGTCTGCCAGATACAACAGCCTTCAGTGTCTACCTTGCTATGTGGAAACAATGTAACTAATGTTGCATTGCTATATTTAAATAGTATTTACAGTGAACGATGTCACATCATTCCAGACTTTACACATTCGAGTGATGTCCACCTCACCATGCTGCCTCAATATACACAGTGTAATTCCCATAAGGTTACCAGATGACCTCTTGTCATTGTGGACACCATTTTCTCAGTCCTTGTCTTTTTCACTTAACAACCTAATGCATTCTGGGAGTTGTGCTCGGATTTCATTATAGCTGAACTAGTTTGACTGACACACCTGAAAACAATGGTTTGGAAAACAAAACCGTGAGAATAGAACATGGTGCCCCTTTTAACATGCAGACATCTGGGGCCTTAGCTTTACAGCAAGGAGGGGCCACCTAACTGCATTTGTTCTCCATGCAATTTACTCAGACGCATAAAGAGGCACGCAGAACAGCCTGGTACACTCCTAAACTCTGAGAGTTAAAGCAGATCTGTAAAACAATTGAGAGAATCTGGAGAAAATTATTCTTCCCGAGCAAGAAAAAAGGAGTATAGGGACGCCATCAAAAATTATAAAATTGAAGTCAACAAAGCTCAGACCTCCTATTATGAGGAAAAAATCTCTTTAGCAGCCAACTCCCCATGTGAAACTTTCCGTATTATAAAAAAATTATTGAAAGCCCCCTCGCCATCTGATACCCTAGAAGCAACAGACCAATGCTGCAACAACCTTGCAGACTATATCTATAATAAAACTCAAACCATTTATAGCTCCTTTGACCAGGTCGTCTGTCAGACCAGTCTCCATTTTGAAAGACCCTTGCCTTGGGAGTAGAGAACCTCCTCTAAATGCCTTTCCGCTGATGGATAAGGAAACTTTCCAGACTACTTCGGCACTTGTAAAAAGCGGGTCGCCTAGAGACCCCGCTCCACTTAAGATCTTGAATCAAGTGGTTGAATTAGCCGGCCCTGTTATCTTGGATCTGAGCAACTCTTCGTTGTCCGCCGGGGGGGTCCCTCCACAATGGAAAAAGGCTATGGTTAAATTGCTTTTGAAAAACACCGAGACTGCCTTGGCAATTACCAACCCATCTCGCTCCTCCCAGGGATTAGCAAAATTGCAGTGAAGTATGTAAATTCAGTGCTCTCTAAGCACTTGAATCTCTCCGGCTTCTCTATTCCTCCCAAACTGGCTTCCGGCAGGGTCAAGGAACGGAAACATAATTACTGGCAGTCATTGAAGACTCCAGAAAAATCCCTGACGCTGGAGGCTCCATGGCTGTGATCCTCTTAGACCACAGCGCGGCCTTTGATACTGTCAATCACTGCATCCTGGTCCAAAGACTTAGAAGTCTGGGGGTATCCAGAGCCGCTCTTACTTGGCTGCAATCTTTTGTGGAGGGTAGGTCGTTCCAGGTATTTGAGGGTGGGCTATTTCAAAAACTTTGCCTCTCCATTGTGGGGTTCCTCAGAGTTCCTCCCTGAGCCCCACTCTTTTTAATATTTATATGGCGCCTCTCGCAGACATTGTCCTCCCCTTTGGGGTGAATATTGTAACCTATGCTGACGACACTCAGCTGGAGGTTGCACGAAATCATTCAGACATAGCCTCTATCTGCCTCTGTCCCTGCTTAGAAGAGGTAACTAAATGGATGGAACTTTCTTGCCTTAAATTGAATAGCGACAAGAGAGAGCTTATGCTTCTTGGCAACCCCTCTCTATTCAAGGCAGACACTATGTGGCCAATGTGCATGGGCCCCACACCCATTCCCAAGCAAGAGATAAAGAGCCTTGGTTTTTGGCTCGATTCAGATCTTAGCTTTAAAACCCAAGCCAGGAAGGTTGTGGTGTCTTGCTTTGCCATTATAGGAAAGCTTCGCAAAGTGCTCCCTTTACTCCCCTTCCAAGCTAGAAAGCTCATGGTCCAGGTGCTCATTCTATCGCGCAGGGACAATGGAAATGCCCTTTATCTTGGGGCTCCGAATTCGGTCCTTGTGAAACTTAAAATTGTGCAGAATTGTGCTGCAAGGATTCTCTTGGGGACCCCAAGTAGGCAATCGGCATAACCCGCCAATAAATTCCTTCACTGGCTTCCGATTCGGGAGAGAGTTTATTTTAAGGCCTTATGCATTACTCACAAGGTGACTGGTGGGAAACAGGCAACCATGCTCTAATGAACATCATTTGGCCGTAGTTCCTAGAATTAAGAGGGCCAGAAGTGGCGGCCGTCTTTTTTCGTATAATGACTCAAAACTTTGGAACTCTCTCCCTCTTCAGTTACGAAAGGAGCCCAATCACATGGTCTTTCGTAAGCTGTTCCCCAAATGATATCCATGTAGCTTCAGATTACCACTTAGCACTGGGATGCCTTAGGGTAGCCATGCGCTTTACAAGTGTTGTTTCAACTAGGATTATGTGATTCTGCGGCTGCAGCCTTTTCTGCATAATTATGTATTTAGTTCACTGTCCGCATAATTTACTAATTGCTGAATAATTTGCTGACTTTAACCTCTTATTTAATTTCTAGCTAAAATGGTTCAAAGATTGCTGAAAAATAAACTGGTAACCATTGTGTCCTGCTTGCTGTGTCCAGTTGTGTAACGGGCATGAATGAGTTGAAACTTTTGCTCAGACAGCATCAACAGAATTTGAAATGACAAACTAGCAAATTAATACTGGTACAGAATAAGATGCATTATTCCGCACAATGTACCTTTTGTTGCCTCATAATACAGCTAGCCATGCTGCATAATTTGGTCTTCCATTGCCACATAATTCCAGAGGCCCTAACCATAAACTGGTGAATTTAAAGTGGAAGGGGGACCCAGGGGGAGCCGTGTGCGAGCCGGTCTCTCCCCTGGGTTGGTTCGCGCAGGGGAAATGGCCACAGATGCGGGAGGTGATTAGGCAGTGGGGTGTGAAGGGAGAAGGCACTTATAGGGGTAAAAAGGGTGGGAAGGGCACTGTGCTGGTGGGAGGCGGGTGGAGAAGGCTGCTTTTTGTTCAACTGGTCGTTATGGAGGCGTCATCGGCGGTGCGAGAGGCCATTCGAGTCCTCTGCACGGCGGGACGGGAGGACCTTCTTCAGCCTGGCGTCCCGAGCGAGGCATGGGTGGGGCTAGTCCGCCCCGCGAGGAAGGCTGAGGGAGGCGTTGCGAGGGCAGTGTCTGCATAGCTTGTCACTGTTAATGGGCAGACTTATTTGTTGAGCCCTTGCCCTTTGCCCCTGGATGTCGCCAGTAAGGAGGTGCCCAGCATGGAGGAGGTGGGTGGGCCTCCGAGTGGTTTGCTGCCAGTGGGTGACACCGTGCATTTGATCTGGCCAGTGGCAGGGCAGGCCCACAGCGGGGGTCAAGTAGCATTACAGGCTGGTGTAGGGTCGCAGGGTGAAACAGTGCAGCTGCCCCTTTTATCACAGCCATCTCCTATGCCAGGGCTCCCGGTTAGACTTGGTGGTGCAGCACGCCAGAGGCCACAGCTATTGCCCACACAGGTGCTGGTTCCTGGTCCTCCTGGGGTGGGATTGGAGGTCATTGCGCAGCAGGCCATACAGGCTCCTGAGGGCGGCCAGTGGGTCTGGTTGGACAAGGGTGTGGAGTCAGCGGCAATTTCTGATGGCACAGTGGGGGTTTCGGGGTTTTCTGCACAGGAACACTCAGGCTTGAGCGGCGGCAAGGGCACGGTTACCACTTCGGTGGGCAGGACTTCAGCTGGGAAAAGGAAGATGCGGTCTGAGCACGCCGCGGCTCAGTCTCGGGATGGGTGCACAGGAGGGAGATCTAGAGCGGGTTTCCTTTCATCTGCAGGCACCACCTTAGGTCCTACTGATTTTTCATGGCAATTTTATGATGGTGGAATTGGTGACGGGGAAATGCCTGGTGGCAGTGGGGATTATGTTGGATGCGGAGACACAATGGTTTTGGATGTGGACAGTGATGACCTGGAGGAGGGTGAATTACGAGATGGGGCCATTGGGGAGGATGGTGGTAATGTCTTGGCTCCATTTGTCCCGGAACTGAGCGGTGATGCGGGGAAATCCAGTGTTTCTAGTGTTTTGCAGGTGTCAAGTGCGGACCGAGCAAATGTACGGGACTCCTCGTCCATCGCGAAACGGCAGGAGGACCCTGTGGCTTTTCAGCAGAGAGCGTCCCAGTTGCCAAGAGGTAAGACAGGATGGTGGTCTGTTTGGCAACAGGGGGCTGGTACATCTATTAAGCATACCAGGTCTATTGGAATTGGGGATGGGATGGTTGCGGAGAAAGTTGCTAAGGGAACGCTGCCTGCGCAGCATGCTACTGAAGGGGAGAATGCTGGTGGGGACACTGTCACAGTTGGTCAAGGGCCTCGGGAGGGGATGCTGCATCAAAGGAGGCGGTGGAAGAGGATGAGAACATACATAAGTTGCCTTACATGGGGATTGGCATGCCCTTAGGCTCTCATTTGTCAGACAAGACTAAGACCAGAACTTGGCGTCATGAATTTGCTGATGTCTTTAAATTGCTACATCATGATATTCAGGCCAAGGAAGTGTCTAAGGAGGAGGAGTGGGAGTTAGGTCGTCGGCCAAGGGTCCCGAAAACGCTTGAGAATTGGACTTCTGCATTCCTTATTTACGCCAGTGTTTATTGTGAACAGCACCAGGATAGAGCGGTAGCCATGTTCAAGTATATGGACATTATCAGAAAGGCGCACAGTTATTTTGGTGGATATGCCTGGCTCTCTTATGATGAGGAATTCCGAGGTAGAATGAGCATTTTTCCTGATCGTCCTTGGGGTGCTGTGGAATCTGAGTTATGGCTGCAATGGCTGGCGTCTTCACAGCCGCCTGCTACTACCCACATGGCTAGTGGGTTGCCAGTGACATATCGTCCCTTTCCATTTCATCCCGCCCAGTCTGGGGCAGGGGTCCTTGGCTGGGGCAGGCAGCAGTCTTTGGGGCATGTTGGAATTATAACAAAGGATTTTGCAGTAGGCAGTTCTGTAGATATAAGCATGAGTGCTCCCAATGTGGAGGCCGGTATCCTCTCACTCAATGTTTCCCAGGACAGAGATTTGGTGACCAAGGTCGGGGACAGAGAGGTAGAGGCCAGTCTTTTCAGTTTGTCCCAAAGAGCTCCTACACCTTTTAGGGTGGAGGTTTTGGAGCGGTGGTTGGCAGATTACCCGGACCAATAGACTGTTTTGGGGCTTCAAAGTGGGCTTTCGGATCGGATATCGTGGCCCGCGTCAGAGCAGGTGGTCTGATAACTTGAAGTCTGCTAAAGAATTCCCCCAGGTTGTGCAGGAGAAGTTGCGGGCTGAAGTTGAGTCAGGTAGGGTTGCTGGTCCTTTTGTTCATTGTCCACTGCCTGATTTGATCGTTTCTCCTCTGGGGGTGGTACCGAAGAACAAGGCTGGAGAGTTCCGCTTGATCCATCATTTGTCTTGGCCTGAGGGTTCTTCTATTAACTAATTTATCACCCCTGAGGATTCTAGCATATCTTACGCATCGGTGGATGATGCTTTGAGGTTGGTGAGATCTGCCGGCAGGGCAGCGCAATTGGCAAAAAGTGACATCCAGTCGGCGTTCCGTCTTTTGCCCATTCATCCGTCTGGTTTTGGCCTGCTGGGGATGCATTTCCAGGGGGAGTTCTACATCGATAAAGGTTTGCCCATGGGGTGTTCGTGTCCTGTGCCCTATTTTAAACCTTTAGCACTTTTTTACAGTAGCATTTTACTTCCATCAGTGGCCATGTGCTGGTTTGCCATTATTTGGACGATTTTTTGTTCATTGGTGTGCACAATACAGGGAAGTGTCAGTTGGCGTTGCAATTTTTTCAGGCTATGACTCAGGAACTTGGTGTGCCTTTGGCTCATGACAAAACGGAGGGTCCATGTACAACCTTGACTTTTTGGGGGATAGAAATTGACACTCTGGCCATGGTGGCACGACTGCCCACAGACAAGGTTCGGGACATTTCTGCCTTTTTGTTATCAGTGGTGGAAGAGCAAAAACTGGAGCTCAGAAAAGTACAGAAATTGTTGGGCTACCTGAATTTCGCATGTAGGGTGGTTAGAGCTGGAAGGACGTTCTGTAGGAGGCTTGGTATGTCCTTGTCTGGGGCCTCTCTTCCCCATCATCGCGTGCGCATTTCTGTAGCAGTAACGGCGGATCTGTACATCTGGCTAACTTTTCTCAAGGATTTCAATGGAGTATCTTTGTTTTTTGCGGACGAATATATGATTTAGCAAGTTCAGGTTTACACGGATGCTTCTGGTGCTAAAGGCTTTTGCATCTTCTGGGAGGGGCGGTGGTACGCCGAAAGTTGGCCTTTGCAGTGGTAGCGTCAAGGTCGCAGTATTGCTTTTTTGGAGTTGTTTCCACTGCTGGTTGCCTTGTACGTATGGGGTGAGGAATTTCAGAACAGAACTGTTTCATTCCATGTTGATAACTTGGCGGTGGTTGATTTGATTACCAGGTAGAGGGCAAAGGACTTGCAAGTGTTGAGGTTGCTGCGTGCTTTCATGCTCAGGTGTTTACAGCTGAATATTATTTTCAAAGTGAGACATGTTCCAGGAGTTAATAATTGTATAGCAGACGCTTTGTCTTGTTTTCAGTGGGAGGAATTCCGCAGGCTGGCTCCTGGGGCAGAGCTCATCAAGAATCCGATCCCACAGTACGTCTGGGCATGGGGGGATTGAGGATTGTCCAATTGGTTGAGAATTCAATGGCTGATTCTACAAGACGGAGTTATCTACAAGCATGGCTGGAATTCTTGAGATATAATAACGGATTTCCTATTCATGGGGGGATGTCCGATGAACAGTTTTTGTTGAGTTTTGTTTTGCACCTGATCGATAAAGGTTTTTCCCATAGCACTATTTCTGGTAAATTGGCTGGCATTTCTTTGTTGCGTGTTTATCTAAGTTCCTGATCGATACTGTGACCTTATGCCCCTATTCGGCTATAAATCCATTTATTCCCTATATTGGCATAACCGTTCAAGTGCGATTTTCAGAAAAGTCATCTCTGGCCTCACACGAACAGAGCCACATTCCAGCATAGTTCTCTGCCACTTCCTTTGCGACCAATTAGTGCAATGACAGAGCAGAAGTCACTATCTGATATTCCTAGATTAACACTCCGAGTTCTTCAACAAGATAAAAACTCAGCAAACCTGGAAATCCCCGCTTGCTGTGTTTTGATTAGTAATGGAACTCTAATGAGCAACTGATAACTATCACTTCCTAGTGACATCTTTAATTGACGTCTTATGTCCAGCAAACTTGCGTCAAACCCGGCACCTGTCAGGTATAAATATTACCAACGCTGCCTTAAGCAATGAGCTACTGTTGCTGATGCTAGCTGCCTGCAAGACCCCGTGTTGGTAAACCTAGCACTCTGTCGCTGCAGCCTGCTGTCCCTGTGGTGGTGAAGCTACTGATACCATTATCGCTGCTAAAGCGCGAACGATGGTGCAGTACGCTTAGGAGCTGAACAGCCGTCCCTCTGCGAAGACATCCAGCAGATTCCAGCTGCCCGCGGACGCTGTCCCCCCTCCTTCCTCGACGCGCTGAAGAGAGCCGCTGCCTTTCTCGTGAAGAGAAATCCAGCCCCGGCGTTTCCGGTCTACCCTCGCGGGTGACTGGGATAGCGAGAGTGACCCCTGAAGGAGATACCAATCCTCCATCATTCTATTCAGAGGTATGGTGTTGACTAAACCCTTAGACGAGAATTCTTGAAACAAACCTTGGCAAAACCAACTTAACTTAAAGCTACTTACTTACTCCCCTTCCACGTGTTAGGCTTAGGTCAGGCACACTGGGGTAGGCTTAGTTAGAAGCACCAGTTGAGTATGTTAGCCTAATGTATATATGACTGTATATATGTTTTATTACTTTTAAACCATTGTATGGCTAAGAAACCATATCAATGCTTTTACAGTTCTATTTCGCAATACTTATCTTACTGTACGTACTTTTTATAATAACAAGTCTTGCAATTGTGGCAATACATTTCTCTTGTACGAGAAGAAAGACTGTTCAATAAATGTTAATCCTTTATTGACAAACGCCCGTCTCTCTATTCTCTACATCTCGTGAAAGTAAACTGCACTAGACTGACTGAGTGAAATACATGTCTATTGTTTCACACGACCCTAGAGATTGACTCTTGATCTGAGGAGCAAAGTTGTCATGTTGCACGGTTGTTGGAAAACTGAATCCCTTCTTGTCTGTGCCAAGGAAGCTGATCACTTCCCATGCAGAGAAGAAAGTTTCCAGTGACCTCTGAGCTAGTTGGTAACACACCCAATTAAGTTTAGCATAGTCAGTGGAGGCCTGGAATATCCGCAGTTCCACGTCGATACTACTGTTTATGTTATTCCAATGCGCAGGGCCTAGTGGGAAACTAGGAACTACACTACATGGCGCCCAACGTTTGGTAAGGCGATAAACTAACGCAAGACGGTAGAGTAACTCAGTCGTGCATATTTCACACGGACCCCTTTCTCCCGTAAATACTCCAATAGACGTCTGGAGTGGGTGAAAGGTTAAAATCCGCCCGACCTTAGTAGGAAGAGATTCCTATGTAAAGCTCTGGTTTATTCAACGTTGAAGGATACAGTGTTCCAAAATATTGTGCACCTAATCTTTGTCTCCTTGGAGACCTACTCTGCAAACCTTGCATTTTAACAATGCCAGGAGAAAACGGAACCACTGGGGCCGCAGCAGATGCGACTCAGCAAGGTCCCGAATACACAGACCCGGATGCAATTATCATCCCGGTCCACTTAAGAAAATCTATAACTTTAAAACTTATAGAAAACGGACTGACACCACAAGGTGGTACAGTAATTTTCGTGATAGAGGCTCACGAATATCGGCAGACAGAGGTATTCTATTCATGGATAAACTTTCCAGCGGTAAACGCTATAACAAAAGAGTTTCACTATTACAAAATAGAGAAACCCCCGGAAGAGTACGCTCCTTTCGAGGAGATTGAAATTCCACTTAAATTTCAAGAGCACCTGCTCTGGTTTAATGGTGCCCTAAAACACAATGAACACATTACCAGGCTCGGTCCACTAGGTAGACCAGGAGCAACGTGGCCGGTTCTAGCCAGCTACACACCACATCCGGACATTGTAAAAATGTCTAAAGAAGAGCTGTTAGTACAGCTAAAAACATTAATTAAAATACATAGGCAATTAGTCCAATATGTAATGCGGACTGCAACAGTCCAACCAGCTGTTAATGTACCACAGCTGACCCCTCATCAGGGGAACACTAATAAAATTACACCACAGAACATACAATCATGTCTTGGTAAAACACCCGTAAAACGGGAACAAATTCCTTTCTGGTTAGCACAGAAAATCACTCAAATAGAGGCAGTATTTCCTGATACTACCCCTATTGAGAAACACAGAATCTTGACCATCTGCCTTCCTATGGGAATCGCACCACATGTGGAGGACTGTGACACTTGGGGTACAGTCTTTGCTTCCATTTACACAAAAACACACGGTGTTCCGTCTATGGCGGTAATACCAGAAGTGCTAAAACAGATTCAAAATGAATTCGGTCCAGAGCCCGCTTTAAATCTAGGTATGAAATTACTGAAAGACTTCAAGCAGGTCTCGGCTATATTATTAGCCAACATAAAAGGAGAAGCAGCATCTGTGGCGATTCGCCAGAAGTTGAAGGAAACAGATATAAAAGATCCTGTTGAGCTTGCAAAAATCATAGAAAAATGCTATGAAGAATTAGGTAGAGACAGCTTGGGTGGGAAACCGGTAAAGCCCCAACTGCTCGAAAATCCAGAAAAATTATTTATTAAAAATAATTTAAACACTCCTAAAAAGAGCTGGGATGGAAATAAACAATCCACTCCCAAGGAAAAAGTTTTCCAGTCCAGAGGAAGGTCTCCTCGACGGAGGGAAAGAACTCCAACTCGAGAACGCCAGTCTCCCCAGAGGGAGCCCTCTGAGAAAAGATATAACCTTAGAAATAGGGATAATCTGAAAAAACCTGATAGATATCAAAGTATTGATACACGTCCCTCTCGATCTTTTCCACAGAATTCGGAAAGAAGAGGACGGTCAGACCCAGGAGAGCACACCAAGTCCAAAGACAAGGAACCTGCTCAGAGTAAAAAATCTCAATTTCAGAAAAAGAAGGTAGCCAGTATTAGAGTAATCAACCATGCCGAGGATACTGAGGACACAGTTGAAAAACGGGGAGTGGGCATTGACAATGTTGGACAGTGCAGCAGAAATCAGTATAGCGCGCAAGATCTTGATGAGTCATCTGGAGACAGTGGACACGAATGAATACATTCAGGTTGAAAATGCCGACACCAGACTTAGCGAGCCCCATAAAATATACGAAATAACATTGCGTATAGAGGGTGATAAGACTAGGAAAATTAAGGGTCTATTTTGGGATAAGCTCTCAAAAGGCTACGATATTCTGTTAGCTGAAAAAGATTGGCCCCCGGAGTTTGTCAGGGAGTGCCCTCGTGGCGAAGAAGTGATTATGCCTGCCTTCTCGAATCACATTCCGATTCACAAAAAATATACATATGCAAGGAAATGGGCAGTGGCCCAGGCACCTGCATTGTATAGAAATCATGTAGGATGGGATGAGGACTCAACTCCTCACAAAATCCAATTAAAAAGTGAACCAACTGCCCAACGGCAGTATCCCATAAAGCAAGAAGCTAAAAAACAAGTCAGGGAGATCTTAGATCAACTTGAATACCAGGGGGTGATTGAAACATGCACCTCTCAAATGAACAATCCTTTGTTTCCTGTCTCCAAGCCAGACAATTCATATCGTCTAGTTTTGGACTACAGACACCTTAATACATGTTGCAAAACTTTTGCAGTACAAAACTCGCATAGTGCAGCCCTAATGAATAACATAGTTAGGAAAAAATATAAAACGACATTAGACATTTCCAATGGTTTCTTTTGTCAAAACATTGCACCAGAAAGCAGATATTTGACCGCTTTCTCTGCATTTGGGTCACAGAAAAAATTCTGTCGACTCCCACAGGGGTTCAAGAACAGCCCAGGACTATTCTCAGCTAGGGTAACAGAGTTACTACAAATCTATGATGATGAGGCATTATCTTACGTAGATGATATTTATCTCACAGACGACGACTTGGATACCCACTTGAAAAGAGTGAACACCATTATACTTGGGTTCGCAGCAGAGGGTTACAAATTCAACTTTAAAAAGTCTCGAATTGCCCATCTGACAGTACTGTTCTTAGGGTACGAATTATCAAGTGAAGGGAAAAGCCTAGCGGACAACTTCTTAGAGAAGTGCGCTGTACTCCAAGCTCCAAAAACGCTGAAGAATTTACAATCCATACTAGGTTTTCTGAATTTCGGAAGAACATATATTCTAAATTACGCAGAGAGGGTGAAACCTCTCTACGAACTAATTAAACCTGATTTTAAACAAATCAATTGGACTCAAAAACACACGGAAATGTTGAGATCGCTGCAAACAGACATGTTAGCAAAAACAAAATTAGATACACGTGACAACACGATCGATCTTGTAATCCGAGTCATCCCAGGAAGATGCGGATTCACGTACCTAACCTCTAATGAGGGAGAAAAGGTACCTATTTCAATTAAATCTCACTTGTACACACAAGCAGAAAAAGCATTCAGTCCCACAGAAAGAACTGTGAAAGCAGTGCAAATCGCATTAGCAAATGAAAGAGAACTAGCACACGGCAAACGGATTAATATCCTTACAGCGGAATCCGCCTTCGAAGCGCTATTCAGCCCAGTAAACCTGCCTACAGTGTCACTGGATCTGAAATGGATACAGTGTGTAGATTCTCTAGGAGCGGAAGATGTGAAATACTATTTCGCCCCGCAATTCGAAGAACTGAATGATTTAGAATATGAAGAAGAATATCCTCTGCCAATCGAAATTCTGCCTCTCCCACAATACGCCTGTATAATCTATACAGATAGCTTTGTACAGCATTTCAACGTAGAGAGAAAATCCTACGATGCAGCATGTGCGATCATTAAAGGTCGTTGGCTGTGCGGTAAATTCAGACTGAAAGTAACAAAAACTGAATCTGTAAGAAACTGTTCGGTTCAGAGAACTGAAATCAGAACTTTAAAGATGGCGCTCGAAAATGCAGAACGTGAATTCCCGACACTTATAGTGTGCGATTCTCATTTTTGCGTCAACTCTTACAACAATAAACTGCAGAGTTGGATCGAAAACGACTACAAAGATGACACAGGTGCCACAATAAAGCATAAATTGCTCTGGAACGAGGTAGCTCTTTTACACAAAAAACTACAAAAGACTCACGTGATTCACGCACAGAGTCTTCAACGTGATGGCGTTCACGTTGCAGGGAATTCATTGGCTAATACAGCCATAGCGGAAGCAACTAAACCGGCTTCCGTAGCCACAACAAAGCGTACAGATAAATACATAGACGGGGAAACCATGCTGGCAGTAAAAACGACCCTAAAAGGCGATTGTGCAGCACTACCCGTGAACTATCCACTCAATTATGCATACGTAATCGGTGCAAACTCCGTTCCTTTTGCTCGAGTCCCTGGAGTGGGGGACAGAGTAATTCCAAACACGAACAGGAGAATATTTTTAATAGCAGACGCACATATGGGTTTGGGTCTTAGGCACAGAGAGATCAAGGAATCACTGACTGAATTACAATCAGTATTCTGGTGGCCGGGGATGAGTGTAGAACACCAAATATATGCAAACAACTGTGAAAACTGTAATAGGGATCGCAGTAGCGAACCTTGCTACCGGCTACCAGTCAGAAAGAGCGTAACGCTGCCTACACCCCATCCTGCGTCCTATTAATAATTAAGACGAAAAGCACTTAAAAAATTAGGCCCCCAGCGCTCGGCTGACGCTAGAACGGTTATAAAAGATTTGCGAGTCTTTATCGGCACATACGCAATTACCACGTTCCATTCTGACCAGGGTCCTGCTTTCAGCTCTCGAGCTTATAAGGAGGCCATGGCCAGCATGGGAATTGGGTTGCGGTATTCTTGTCCGTCATACCCCGGAAGGGAACAGTGTGGTAGAAAGAAAAAACCGTGACATAACGCAATCTATAACAGCGAAGGTATTAGGTTCAGGCGCTGGGTGGGTCAAACATTTAATAAGTGTCCAGACTAGTCTTAATAACATGCCAAGAAATTCTCTAAAAGGTTTCAGCCCATACGAACTATTGTTCGGAATTAGAATGCGTATTCAGGACCTCGATAGTCAGATGTCAATGGTACAAGAAGAAACAACGCACTTTGATGTAAAGGATCGTTTGGCTGTTTTACAGGAACTGAATGAAACAAGAAAATCATTAAGCAACATAAAGTTAAAGCAACAGCCAAGTACCACTGACGAGGCACCACCAGCAACAGCCCCAGCCCCAGCAAGGCCTGTCTGGATTCCAAAGATTGGGGATCTAGTCAGAGAAAAGATCGCGGTTAAGAAGGAATTTGGGCCTTCTTACAGAAAAGCAGTACCTGTCTTGGCAGTCACCGGAACAAGATCAGTTGTGCTACCGCCCCTTGCTGGTAAAAAGGAGAACAGAGTCGTGTCCATCGATCTGGTAAAACCACAAGCATGAGGCCTATAATCAACAGTAGGCCCAGTGGACTCCCAAGAAACAACAGAATACCCAAACTTGCAACAATCCAAGAGGTTCAAACTGAAAGACTAATCACATTCGATCAGCCTGCAGTGCACAATGAAGGACTATGCAATAAAGCCATGGAACTCGTGCCTCTTGAAACACAGATTGAAACAGTTCGTCAAGAAACAACACCAGTCTACAATGATGTGGCATCAGAAAATGCTACCGAGAGACAGATTGAAAGAACAATCCCATCAATTGACAGAACTGCCTCTGGTTATTTCATCAACTTCGACAACTTCTCTGAAGATCAAAACGACCCCGAAGTGATGCCAGAAACAAAAAAGACTTTTAAAGAAAAAGCAACAGAACTCTTTCATCAACTAAAGGAAATCTACCTTATTTCCCCTTGGATAGAGTTCTGGTTCGGTCTAGGTGTATTTTTCCTCCTGCTTTGGCTCATCATGGTGCTGTGTTTGGGAAAATTAATTGAAGGAAAATATATTACAATGGACACAGCAAGTCAGAACATCAACCTAGTCCTGAAACCACACAGATCATCCCACGTGAAGAAAAGAGAACTGTCAACAGTAAATGTCACAGCAATTCCAATACCTGGTGGGGTAGTATGGGAGAAAACAGACTATGAGATCTATGGTCCGGTCGAAATCCTGAAGTATCCTCATCAACTAAAGGTTTCCTTAAGTGACTTTGTGACACCTAGTACATTCTCTGATGATTGGGACTTTAACAGTATTAATGACATGATGTCTGATTTAGTAATGTCAGCTAGATTCACAGATCATGATTATTTACAAGGTTCATCTAGCTATGAGCAGTTATTCTGTTACACCCATTATGGGGATCATTACTTGCATAAATCTGCACAGCCTAGAAATGTTTTTATGTATAATCAATGGGAACATTGTTCTACACCACCTAAAAGCAGTTCTAAAGCATTTTTTGAGAAATTCAAATACTTCTCAGGGTTTAACATCAGTGATGCAGAAACGTTTTATTACAAACTATTAGATAAAACAGGAATGAAAACAATGCTGACAAATTCTAAATTGATATATTCAGAAGCATTTTATGACAAAATGATGACATTTGGTTTTGATTATTGGAAAAATAATATTGAAACGAAAACAATTTGGGGTACAAAAGATTGGCAGGTGCAAGGCATTGAAGCACTATTTAGAACCTGCATGATACCAGAACAAATGTTATTTTTAAATGACACAATACACCAAACATCTTGTCTTGGCCTAGCTAAGATCAAAGACCTTAAAACACCGTCTATACCAAAGCCAATACCTGAAAATACAACTGCAGATATTGAGTTAGACGTGTCACAAATTTTACATTTCAACAGAACGCATCCTGATTGGAAAAAGTGGTTAATCTGGCCTACAGACACAAACAGCTGTCAAGATAGATTCCTGAATAAAACACAGGGGTTACAAATGACCAGATTAGACTCGAGATATTCCCAGAGACAACATCCAGGGATTATAACAACATACAGTGTAGGGAAACTCTGCCTTGAATGGCTAACAACATCCACACTGGCTGAAATTAAGCAACACTTGTCTTTACTAAAAGATGGTGCTGATTTGCGCGATTTCATTCTTGGACCACGCAAACAGCGTCAAAAGCGTTTCATAGCGACCAGTATCTATGCTGCTTACAACGAGGCTTGGAAAGTAAAACAAATTGAAACTGCTGAAAAAATACGAGAAATTGATCGTATTAATTTGGAGAAATCACTTTCTGTAGTAGACAATGGGTTAATGACTCTGTCTTCCAGAATATATTCGTTGGACAATATTGTATCCTCTGCCTTTGATGTGATAGACAGAGACTTGCTAATGTTACAACATGGCCAGTCTCAATTACGCTCTATTATAGAACTAGGCTGGACGCTGCAAAATCTTCGTTCAGGCTATGTGCCTTGGCGTTTAATCAACACAACGTCATTATTTTCCAGTTTTAACCTTACTGATAAACAGATCAGTTTGGCACAGAAAGGAGCAGACTATACAATCCTGAGCATCGAAAAACTCGAGAGATTACCATTGACAATGTCAGAGAGTCCTGTCATTGAATGGATAATACACGGAATTATCACAATTCCGATAACAACTTTCCGATTTAAAAAGTGCCTTGAGTACATACCTGCTGGCCAGTATGAACAATTGGGTAAAGGATATGTAAAATCTGAATGGAAATTACCATACACTCATTCTTGCTATAGTGACAGCGACAAAAATGTATTTCTTAGTGGTGAGAACTGTAAACATTCACTAAGCGGTATACTTTTGTGTCAGGGTATTAATTTACACGGAGCATGTGATGGAAATTCAAACAACCTTTCATGCCACCAGCTAGTCACACCTGCAACTCAGATAGAGCCCTTCTTTATGCAACTTTCGAACGGGAGTTACATTCTTAGAACGGATCACAGATGTTGTGGCCTCGTGCCAGGGAAAAGTTATCTAGTAGAAGTAACCTCCATGGTCAAATGCTGTATGCAAGCATTGTTTCCGAGTGGGCCTGCAGACACAGTGACTCCCATCTGGCCTCGTCTGAATCTCTATTCTATACGAATTGATACATTAAGCAAAATGAAATCTGTACTTTTACAGACAACAGTGCCTATAACGTCATCTAAAGAGACGTATGATCTTCTAGTTGCAAGGACAGCTACTGAAGTTCATGACCTTTTATCAACAAATTGCCCCGTGCATTTCGTAGAAATGTTCAGCCAACTCCTTAACATGTCTAGTGCAACAAGCATCCCAGGCATATTTAAGACAGTCTTTACGGGACTTCTAACACCCTTCCAGGCAATTTTGGGAATCGTTCCTAATTTTGTACATTTTTGGGACTCGTCGCAGGGATTTTATTTTTGACCCTCCTGCTTCGTTATGGCAAGCCTCGGCTCAGACATAGCTCCCATGGGAATGGAAGAGACAATCCTAGCAATGCGCTACCGGGACAGGATAACTAACGTCCTTGGATTGGCCAGGCTGAGAGATCTAAACATGACCTGGTTCCTTTCATTCAGACCGATATGGCAAAATTGCATTTTACCTGTGCTACGGTGTATGCTTTGCGGCGATGAATGCGTGTTGGACATCTGTCTTTCACTTCCATCAGCAGTACCAATGGCCGTCGATACTTTGCTCAGTCCAATAACGGCTCACGCATTGTGTTGTCCCCAGCGGCTACCAATCCTGATGACGGCATTCGTGGAGACTCCTGTGCTACAACCAAGTGGTAACAGTGGAGCGAGTGACAAAAGCAACATCATCCAGGTACAACGTTCTGTGAGCATTGCTGCTCCCGACTATGATGACTGCAATCATTCTCACACCTGCCAAATTACAGCGCTATCTAATTTGGTTGAACTATCACCTGAATTTGTAGACCAATTCTTTGAGAGCCTGTCTGATACGATGTTCTCACCCATGCAGAAACAATAACTTTGGAGAAGCTTTCCGACACACAGCGTTCCCATGAACTCTGAATTCGGCCTTCAGTTTTGATCAACAAAAACTGCAAAAAGCTTTGTAACTCTATTTCTCCGTTCAAGCGTTAATTCTTTTGATTTGAACAATTTTTCTAATATTCACCCTTTTTTGGCACAAACAATTCTTTGCTTAACGTAAAAACTATTCTTAGAGAACAGAAGCTTCAAACTTCTATTTCTAGACACATCTAGAGACATAACAATATTACACCAGCCTCTAGCACATGTTATTACAATGCATTTATATGTGATGATTTATCTCGCCCTTCTTCTGTCAGAGATACTTTCATGTGTAATTCTTTTTGCATAATCGTTCATTGATTTCATATGCAATAGTTTTTGAATGATTTCTATGCTTCAAAAACGTACAGTACCTAAATTTCATGTATTTCAAGTACGCCTATTTCGAATGCATTTATGTATTTTGGGGTGGGCAATGTTACACATGCATCTAATTGCTCTAGTTTTAGTAATTTGATGGACATGAATACGTGGAGTGGGTGTTGCGTGTTTATCTAGGTTCCTGATCGATACTGTGACCTTATGCCCCTATTCGGCTATAAATCCATTTATTCCCTATATTGGCATAACCGTTCAAGTGCGATTTTCAGAAAAGTCATCTCTGGCCTCACACGAACAGAGCCACATTCCAGCATAGTTCTCTGCCACTTCCTTTGCGACCAATTAGTGCAATGACAGAGCAGAAGTCACTATCTGATATTCCTAGATTAACACTCCGAGTTCTTCAACAAGATAAAAACTCAGCAAACCTGGAAATCCCCGCTTGCTGTGTTTTGATTAGTAATGGAACTCTAATGAGCAACTGATAACTATCACTTCCTAGTGACATCTTTAATTGACGTCTTATGTCCAGCAAACTTGCGTCAAACCCGGCACCTGTCAGGTATAAATATTACCAACGCTGCCTTAAGCAATGAGCTACTGTTGCTGATGCTAGCTGCCTGCAAGACCCCGTGTTGGTAAACCTAGCACTCTGTCGCTGCAGCCTGCTGTCCCTGTGGTGGTGAAGCTACTGATACCATTATCGCTGCTAAAGCGCGAACGATGGTGCAGTACGCTTAGGAGCTGAACAGCCGTCCCTCTGCGAAGACATCCAGCAGATTCCAGCTGCCCGCGGACGCTGTCCCCCCTCCTTCCTCGACGCGCTGAAGAGAGCCGCTGCCTTTCTCGTGCAGAGAAATCCAGCCCCGGCGTTTCCGGTCTACCCTCGCGGGTGACTGGGATATCGAGAGTGACCCCTGAAGGAGATACCAATCCTCCATCATTCTATTCAGAGGTATGGTGTTGACTAAACCCTTAGACGAGAATTCTTGAAACAAACCTTGGCAAAACCAACTTAACTTAAAGCTACTTACTTACTCCCCTTCCACGTGTTAGGCTTAGGTCAGGCACACTGGGGTAGGCTTAGTTAGAAGCACCAGTTGAGTATGTTAGCCTAATGTATATATGACTGTATATATGTTTTATTACTTTTAAACCATTGTATGGCTAAGAAACCATATCAATGCTTTTACAGTTCTATTTCGCAATACTTATCTTACTGTACGTACTTTTTATAATAACAAGTCTTGCAATTGTGGCAATACATTTCTCTTGTACGAGAAGAAAGACTGTTAAATAAATGTTAATCCTTTATTGACAAACGCCCGTCTCTCTATTCTCTACATCTCGTGAAAGTAAACTGCACTAGACTGACTGAGTGAAATACATGTCTATTGTTTCACACGACCCTAGAGATTGACTCTTGATCTGAGGAGCAAAGTTGTCATGTTGCACGGTTGTTGGAAAACTGAATCCCTTCTTGTCTGTGCCAAGGAAGCTGATCACTTCCCATGCAGAGAAGAAAGTTTCCAGTGACCTCTGAGCTAGTTGGTAACACACCCAATTAAGTTTAGCATAGTCAGTGGAGGCCTGGAATATCCGCAGTTCCACGTCGATACTACTGTTTATGTTATTCCAATGCGCAGGGCCTAGTGGGAAACTAGGAACTACACTACATCTTTTTACGGGCAGCTGCGGTGGGGGAGGGATCCTGTGGGGGGTTTTTGGTGAAAAAGGTTCTGAAGGGCTTGGGTAGGCAACAGGCTGGTTCTAAGCGTTTGCTGCAGCCAGTGACTTTTGGTTTGCTTCAGAGGATGTTGACTCAGTTGTCCTCTTGTTGCTACGATGATTTTGAGTGTGGGAAGTTTAGGTTATGTTTTTTATGGTTATTTTTGGGGGCATTCAGGGCTTCGGAGCTCCTGGGCTTGAGGAATAGGGTTGGCATGAATAGTAATGAGGTCTTTGTGGAGGGCAACAAGTTGAGGCTTTGGCTGAGGGCTTCTAAGACTGATCAGTTGGGTAGGGGTAAATGGGTTTTCTTGGGCAGGAGTGGTTTGGATTTTTGTTGCCTGGTCAGGGAATGGGAGGTTTTTAAGGAATCTTCTTTTTTCACGCCTGGTGCCATATTCTGTCATGCAGGAGGAGTCCGATTTCCATTGCTCAGTTGTTGGCTGTTTTGAGGAAGGTGTTGCTGACTTTGGGGGTGGATCCTCTGCATTTTGGCACACACTCTTTCCGTATTGGTGCTGCGACTGAGGCCGCACGTCTGCGGTGGGACTGGTCACATATCCGCAGAATTGGGAGATGGAGGTCAAAGTGCTGCGAAAAGTATGTTATAAGTAATTTCAGTTGTCTTCTTGTCTTTGTTAATATTTGTTTTTCTGCCTAGGTCCGTGGCAAAGGATGGTACAAGGTAAAAGGTCGACCTGGATTGTTGGACATTCCTTTGTTAAATGGGCTGCGGTTTATGCTGAGCAACAGATTTGTGGGAGATCACTTGGACTCAACAGTGTTAACCATGAGGGGCTATGGAGTGGTAAAGGGGGAATGCGTTGATGGGGATTGTTTCCTTTATTGTCAGCGGTCTGCGTGGGGATTTGCTGGTCCTTCACCTCGGCCAGAACGATCTTGTGGACTTATCTGGCCTGACATTGATCAAACTAATGAACTTGGATCTGTCCGTCATCAACGACACCTGGGAGAGCACCATGGTGATTTGGACAGAGTTTATACCACGGCTGCACTGGAAAGGAGCACGAAATCACGCAGCTCTTGAGAGAGCAAGGAGGAAACTTAATAGAGCTATGCAATTTTTTTGTGAGGGTGCGGGGGTTCTTATTTTATCTCACACTCATATCCAGCTTACTGAGGGGCATCTTTTCCGTGAGGATCGGGTCCACCTCTCTCAGATGGGGCAGGCCTTCTATTTACTGGAATTACGGGATTTGATTGCTGGGATATTGGGTGAACATCTGTGGTGCTCTACAGGACGGGTTTGAGGGATTTCCCTTGGTGGGGCAGGAAAACTCTTTTCGGTTTTCCTGGGTGGCGTTTTTTTCTGGGGAGTGGGCAGCCTGGAGCGGGTTGGTCCATCCTTAAAGGGCAGTAAAAGGAAAGGAGGGGGGTTTCAACAAGAGTCAGTTTCTTCTGGGTCTGTTTGGGTTAACTTGGTGGGGATTCATCGTTCAAAAGGATGCTAAGATAAGTTGAGGGATTTTGGTTGATTAAAAAATGTATGGCAAGATGTTTTGTTTAGATTTTATTTTGCACCTGTCTTAATAAAGTGGCCTTTCTTGCTAACCAAGAAGTGGTGGACATTGAGTTACTGCGCGACACACTTTTGCATTTTCTGAATGTAATATGCACACAGCACAAATAGTTGGGTAATGTACTTCGCACACAGAGACAGATGCCCAACCCCTAATGTGAGGTACTATAATCTGGTGATTATGCAGTGTACAGACTACAGCACAATATAGCCTGATAAATGTGCAATGCCAGTTATGTAGTGTACATTCTGGTCCTGCCACCATATTGCATGTACTCTACATTTTTGGTGAGAGCACTTTACATAATCCATATAACCAACAAAACCACTTGATTAACCACTAACCTTGAATTCGGAGTAGTGCACAACCCGCCGTAAAGTTTTTCAGCACCTGATCAAGGGTAGCAAGCGCTATATCAATGCAATTACATTTGCACATACAATATACTATAGACTGTGACATGTACAATGAGTAAGCATTAGTTTGGTGAACAGACAATGCAAACACTCACTTAGGGAACGTACAGTGTTAACAGGCTGTATGTAGTCTGGTGAATGTGCTGCATAAATAAAGGCAAGCATTCTATCTAGTGCACAGTATAGACAGGTGACTCACTGCACACATTGCATAGTGAATATGTCTGTCTACCGTATACCCTGGTGAAAGTACAGCTCACGCACAGATACAAACATTAGAAAGTGAAAAACACCTGGTGCTGTCTGATGAAAGTGTAGTGTGCTAGTGCTATGCCCTCGTGAATGTACAACATACACAAAGGAAGTTTAACAAGCCGCTGGTGAATATATAGTAACACCAAGTGCACGCTCTGGTGAATGTAGAATGCACACATTAATGCATGTTAATGTCCAGAGCTTGTCTAGTGAACATAACGGCACACTCACAAGACACGACTTCGAAAACTAACATCCCTGACAGCTCTCAGCGTTAAGAGGCCAAGGCACTGGCAGACACTGCACCTTATAACACCCGCTAACCATGACAATAGACTAGCAGGTGGAGACTAAACGGAGCTCAACCAGGTAGGCTGGTGACTGTTTAACACCTATCATGTAGCCAGGTGCATATATAGTGGCATACATAATAAAGCATGATTAGTATGCAACACACACCCAAGCTTCCTGGTAAAGATACATCATACAGGACACACTCCATGACCTGGTAACTATACACATTCTGCTTGTCAGTTAAATGTACAGGGCAAGTATGCAAGCCAAGTCAACGTGAAGTGTATACATTTTGATGGGAAATGCATAGTACACATAGCAATTGCTATGTGTTTTTGATAGTGTAGTCCAGGAGTGGTGGATTGGTGCGGTGTTTATCAGTTGGATACAGGGGCATTTTACACAACTCCAAAAGAAATAGATGGCCACATAAGACACTCGTGAGGGTGTGTACATAGTTCACCGGGTCTTCTGGTAGTCCACTAGCAACCAACCTGCCCTGACCACTTTGGTGCAGCTCTCTGCAAGCACGGTGTTTTTGTTGTCTGGCAATGTATATGGGTGTGTTCGCTAGTGTGTGTACAGTACACACGGACCCTTTGGTGCATGTACCGTGCACATACGACAGCCTGATGCAGCTCTCATAAAAAACAAGGGGCAATGGTGAAAATGTGCTGCATCAGAATTGTTGCACCTTTGCCCATTATCGCAGATTTAAAGGGATGCACATATATCACAGTGCAAGCGCAGCCATAGCACATTGCAACACTGAAAAACCACGAGAGATTACCAGTAGAAGAAAAGCTGATGAGAGTAATGCATGCATATAGAGAGAAACACGTATTACCACAAGTTGTTCCACATTTACAGCCCTACATGATATGGAGGGGACCCGTCGAGCACCACGAGTGAGTAGAGCAAACAAGTCCGAGTCCCTATTAATTGTTGGTTAGAGAAACACATTTCAGGACGTGTTTATTATCAAAATAACTTTCAAGAAGAGCAAACACTACAACCATAAACGGAAAATACAAGCTCAAAATTGTTAAATAGATATACATAAATTTGAATTGCCATACAGTAAAAAACATTCCTAACCATCCTGCTCTCCCTAAGCACAATTAATGGGATATCACGGTCCAACTTGTCTCCGGGGGCTCCCTGCATCTTGGAAACAATCAGGAGCCCCACCCGGTAGTGTGAAAGACTCCCCCTAAAATTCGCTCGAGTCCTCAATACCCTCAGAATCAGGAGCGTGTTGAGCTGTCACACAAACTAGTTATCCATGAAGAGGCAACCGTCCATGCCCCCACTGGGGCCCTCACACTCGATAGAGAGATGGGCTGGATAACTAGACCACCTAGAGTCATCACCTCTAAGACCTGCATCAATCGAACAACCAGACAAATGAAAAGGCCAGAAACAACCCCTATAGAAACCATCCAAACACCCTGTAACATTCTAAGGCTTTAAACTACCACCACCCAAGGTCAAATGAAATAGCCAATGATGTGTGTTATTCTAGGGAAGATGGCCTCAAGAGTTACTGTCAACCATGAGTCCAAACACCCTCCAATACAACAAGAACACTTAAAGCAAAAACAGGGCAATGTCACAAAAGAGAGCAAATCAAGCATATCAATCCATCCAAACCCCAAAACTCCAAGAGGCATTGGGTGGGAAAGAGAGCAGCATAGAATCCTCAGGACGGCACCAGTAGGCAAGATGTGGCAGCGGTGGATCAGTGGCAAAAGAGACTACAAAGTCCCAGGCCCCACCTGATAAATTCTAGCCTACCCTGAATTCATCACAAAAGGCTAAGTAGAAGACTGCGGTACAGAATGCCACTTCAAACTCAGAATCACTTACGCCAGGAAGAACAGCAACAACACCACCTAGGATTTTATTTATGAGGCCCTACCAGCACTTTTGCATATTTATAAGGCCACGTAAAGTCACGTTCCATGGCTTTTCAAGGCCTTATAAATATGTGCCCCTTTCACATAGAAACCTGGTGAAATGCACATTCCATGGGTGTTGCTGGAGGCGTTTCCAGCAACATCCATGGCTTTTGACACTGCCCCATGTTAGAAATGGGGGTCTCTTGTTGGCAGAGGTAGGTACCTTTGTCCAAATAGGGGGCCTTGCTCATAGCCAGGGTAAGGAGGATACACTCCTAAAATAACCCCTGTTCACCCCCTTGGTAGCTTGGCACAAGCAACCAGGCTTATCTCAGAGGCAGTGTGTAAAGCATTTGTGAACACATACAGTAATACAGTGTAAACACTACAAATGGACACCACACCAGTTTAGAAAAATAAGTAATCTTTATCTAAACCAAAATAAGACCAAACAACAGA
This sequence comes from Lissotriton vulgaris, assembly GCF_964263255.1. NCBI lineage: Eukaryota > Metazoa > Chordata > Amphibia > Caudata > Salamandridae > Lissotriton > Lissotriton vulgaris. The sequence goes on along the minus strand of NC_141695.1, from coordinate 757,396,489 downwards.
AATCCACAATACAGTTATCCAGATATCCTTAAAAATAGGTTATTCACTCAAGTAAAGCTTGTAGCAACAAATAACTCCACCTGGAGTTATAACGATGTTGTGAGAGATGAAAATCCCAAAGTACGGCACCGACCGCAAGGTGTGCGGTGTTGGGCTCAGAGTCCAGCAAAACCCACAAAGAACATTACCTTGGAATTGATGAAAGCAAAGACGGTGCACAGCGTCGGGGATGTCATGCTCCTTTGGCTCCTTTGGCTCCTGTGGCGTCGGTTCCTTACGACCCCAGGGGAGGTGATGCCTCTGTTCCTTACTGCAGCGCAGGGGAGGTGAGTCGTCGGTTCCTTACTGTGTCTGGGAGGTGATGTCATCTTACGACGGTACGATATTGATGGATTCAGGAGTCACCCACGTTGAGGATTTGCTCCGCGTTGATGAAGCACCGGCATTGTTGAAGTTGGGGCTGCTGTGCGAGTCCGGTGCGTCGTGGACGTCCCAAGCGGTGTCCTCGGCTCTGGTGCAGGTAATGTAAATGTGTAAATGTATTTGAGCTTATATAGCGCACAGCTACCCACAAAGGGTTTCCCGGCGCTTGCTTAGGGAACCCGTCCTGGTATTCCCCTGTGAGATAACCCAGGCAGGGTATCCACAAGGTGAAAGCCAGGCATCCCGCCGCGAGGGGCCGTTGTGGAGATTAAGCAAGCTATTGCCCAGAGTCGCAGAGTGTGAACCCGTGAGTTGAGAAGGCACCGGAGCGAGAATTATCGAGTCCGTGGAATTTTTGAGCCCAAGACCCGCCGAGGCGGTGAATTGAACCCTGGTCCAGGGCCGATCTCAGCTTCCGGGTCTGCCGCCTCTAACCACTGAGCCACACTTCTCCACAGGTAGCGGCCTTGATGACGGCTTCGGGGTCGATGTGGCACAGCATCAGCAGGCGTTGGGCCTAAAGTTCAAGTCGGGGCGATCCGACGTGCTCTTCACAAGCGGTGCCCACTGCTTCGGTGCAGGTTACGGCGTCGCTCGCCGGCCTCAGTGTTGCAAATTCCTTCTGTAGCAGCTGAAATAGCAGTTCCAGATGCAGAGAAACAGAAGGGATGAAGTCTTTGTGTCCCTGAGACTTCAGAACAGGAGGCAAGCTCAGTTTCATGCCCTTGGAGATCTTTCTCAAGATGACAAAGCAAACCACAAAGTCCTTTTCTCCTTTCCTTGGCAGCAAGCAGCCACTGCAGGCTAACCCCAGACAGCAAAAAGCACAGGGGTTGTATTCCTCCTCAGCTTCTCTGGCTCTTCTCCTTGGCAAAGGTTTTTCTTGATTCCCAGAAGTGAACTGAAAGTCTGGGGTCTGGGCCCCACTTTTTATACACACAAATCCTTTGTTATCTGAAGACAGAGTGTCTGTACCCAGCCAAAACCAGTTCTGTCCTCACTGGTGCAGCTTCCTGGCAGGAGGTGGAGACAGCATTGTTGAAAGCAGACAACGCCCATTCAGGTGAAAAGGAAATCTCCTCCCCCTACTCTAAATGCAGCCCAAGTCTAATCAGCCCAGCCCTGACTCATCAGACTTCTGGAGCCACAGCTCTTCTCCAGCCCCTGTCATCCAAAAGCCAGACATGCAATACACAAACCTAGCATAGGCTCACAGTATGGTTAGACGAGAAAATACCTACTTTCTAAAAGTGGTATTTTCAAACGCAGAATGAAAAAGTCACCCTCACTTAAAGATACACTGAGTTCAGGCATACTAAAAATGTTCTACTTTGTTCCTGGGGCCAGTTATGTTTATAAGATGTTATAAAAAAAACTCCCCATGCTGTCCTATGGGAACAGATGGCCTTGCAATAGTGAAAAACGAAATTGGCAGTAGTTCATTATCGGGACAAGCCACACACACTGGGGCTTTTACATACAGTGCCTTTTACATACAGTGCACCCTATCGACAGGGGTACCTTGGGCCTACCTTAGGGGTGACTAATATGTAGAAAAGGGAAGGTTTAGGGACTGACAAGTGTGTGCGCTTGCCATGTCGATATGACAGTCCCAGACTACACACAGCCTCAGCAATGGCAGGCCAGAGTTACATTTTACAGGCTGATTTTATGGGTGGCACAATCATTGCTGCAGCCCACTAGCAGCATTTGATTTACTGGCCCTGGACACACACAGTGCACTCTACTACGGTCTGACAAGTAATTCAAATATACCAATCATGGAATCACTAATTCATAACAACAATTTACAACGGGATCACTTGCACTTTGGCACCGAACAGCAGTGGCAAAGTGCCTAAAGCATCTAGACCAGCAAAAACACAGGAGGCAACAGCAAAGAAATAGAAGGGAGACCCACGTCAATGGTGCCAGGTCTAACACCCCTGATTTATGGGAAATCGTAAGTCTGAGGCAGTGCCAAAAACGTACGCCTCCCGAGGGGAGGCGTAAGGGAGGCACAACGTTGACAAATATCTTTTTTTGTCCTTGTTTTTCCTATTTCTGTGTGTGCTGCATTCAGCAGCACACATAGAAAGAGAAAAAAAGTATCTTGTAATTGTTTTTGTGCAGGAAGATTTCCCTTCCTGCACAAAAATAAACATCCTCGCATCTCAGGCACCTTGCACCATGGTGTAAAGGTACAAAACGGGGTGGTGATGGACAGAGCATCTGAACCAATCAAACACTCACCCCCAGTCAACAGATCTGGGTTTAATCCATCCATGTTGGTGCACGGCAGCCCATGGTGCGCTGGCCAGTGCAGGGTAAAGGGCAGGAATGCACCATATCTAATAGATTTGGCGCATTCCTGCTCTTTTCTTTTGCCGTCGGGCAGCGCAGCAGCAAGGCCTAATGCTCTGCCCTACGGCACAAACCGCATAGAGGATCCCAATTTTTCAACATCAATGGTTTTTTTTGGGTCACGCTTTGCCTCTGCTATCTGTTCCCATCCCTTGAGGGTGCGCCTAATGAGTAAGGAGCCAGAAAAATCATAAACTCCAGTCAGACTTGCAAAAAAAAAGAAGAAGGCAACTAAGTGCCTCCTTTCATAGGCAGCTGACTTCTCCTCCCCTCTCAGGAAAGCGATTAGCTCCACTCATGACTCTTGTTAGATTGTTTTTTGGAGTTTCTATTTTATGCACTAATAATGTTGATTTTTTTTTTACAAACGGATATATATGCATATAAATATATATATATATATATATATATATATATATATATATATATATACTAGCAGCCCGTCCCGACGTTGTCCGGGAGCAATTAGGCTTCAGGGCCACCGCCCGCCCTGACGTTGTCCGTGGGTCCCCCGGAGCCTTCCTCCATATGTTGCAGTATTATACCTCTATGTTTACTTTGTACGCTTTTATAACCTGCACGTGTAACTTTTTCCTCCTGTAATGCACCGTTTGGCTCACTTTTTTAATGCTCCGTTTGCTTCCTCTTGCTACCTGCACACGTCACTTTTTTCTCCTATACCTCTATGTTTACTTTCTACGCTTTTGTAACCTGCATACGTATCTTTTTCCTCCTGTAATGCACCGTTTGGCTCACTTTTTTAATCCTCCGTTTGCTTCCTCTTGCTACCTGCACACGTCACTTTTTCCTCCTAGACCTCCATGTTTACTTTCTATGCTTTTGTAAACTGCACACGTAACTTTTTCCTCCTGTAATGGACCGTTTGGCTTACTTTTGTAATGCTCCGTTTGCTTCCTCTTGCTCACAATTTTCATTTTTGCTTAATTTTTCCGCCGTTCACCGCACCTAAATAAATAAATAAATAACCTACCTCATCCACCGCTCAACGCTCCTCACCACCTGTCCACCGCTCCTCACCGCCTGTCCGCCGCTCCTCACCGCTCCTCCCCGCGCCATGTCCGCCGGTCCTCCTCACGCTCCTGGACGCCACTCCTTCCCGCGCTCCTCACGTCGGGCATGCACGTCGCGGCCGGAGCTTCTTCCAAGGGACTACTTTTTTTTCGGTAAATTTTTTAAATAACATATTTATTACGTTTATATAGCCTATGTCCATCTGCACACCCTGACGATTACAACGATGTATCGGGTGTGTGGATTGGCGCTGTGGTTCCCAAGTTTACCCGCCTCAAAGGTTCAAAGTATATATATATATATATATATATATATATATATATATATATATCCGTTCCAACTCATACTAATCGGCATTGGACACCGACTCCACGACGTAGGTACAGACCACAAAACTGCGCTTTTTTTCAAATTAAAGGTGGTTTATTGATCTTCTGTCCCCAGCATGACGCGTTTCGGCTGCAACACGGCAGCCTTGATCACATGACCAAAAGAACCAATAAGTGCAATTTATATACTGTGAGTGTCCCCAATGAGACTTAAGCAAAACATAGACATAGAAAAAATACTGCATGATGGGAGATAATGTCTAAAACCCAATTAACAACTTATATAGGTCCATATACAAAAGGCAAAGTAAATTCATATTAATATATATGTATATACACATGGAAAGGTAAATTGATATATTTACACATTATTTACAAAATATATCATTCCATACAGTTACCCATGGATTGAAGTGTATTGCCAATCAAATCCTTGACTCTCTCCATATTTTGAATATACAGTCTAAAATTGATACTAAAGTCTCATTTCACAGGGAACGTGCAAAATATGCTATTTCAAAAGGTGCAAAATAGTGCTAATGTGCAAAATTGTGCATGGTAAAACCAAGTATCCAACTCATATATATATAGGGAGTGCAATGGTGATGGCACGTTAATTAATCCTCTATTTATGAAGAGTTACATGCCACCCACTAACAGAAGTAAATGCATTGACAATATTATCAATGCCGAAAACCAAATTGGACACAGCTTGTAATATGACATATAGTAAACATTATGGCATAGTGCCCATTCCATGATTTATTGACAGCTTGGAGAGATACGGGGTCAAACAGGGGTATGACATATAGTACACATTCTGGCATAGTGCCCATTCCATGAATTATTGACAGCTTGGAGAGATACGGGGTCAAACAGGGGTGCCCAATGCTTTTAAACAGGATACCCAATCAGATGATTATAGAGAACCTAGAGTATATAGCTCCACTAAATAGCCAGGTCCACTGGGTCTTAAATTTTTATAAGTTGTTCTGCCCCTGCCCCTGCCCAAACAGATACATAAAAGATGGTGATATGGCAGGTAGGATTTCAGTGTTCCCATTATTGCACCCTACTATAGGAAGCAATAAAGGTCTTCCCCGTGTTTAATCCATTCGGGATTCTGGTATCTAAAAGCAAGATATATTTACTTTCAAGCTGTCTCAACGCTTTCTCCCTGTTCCCCCCTCTAATGTTTTTGGGCACCGCATCAATGATATATATACACACACACACACACACACTTTACTCAGTGGCAATCACCACTGGGTAGTTATTATTTGATCAGCTGTTCCATAGGAAGAGGGTTTTTTGTGTTTCTTATAACTGTGGCCCTGTTTGACGAATCTCCACGACACTTTTCAAAAGGGTGCTACTTTTTACTAGTTTGTGCATGGAAAGTTTCGGGGTGATCCGTCAAGTGGGTGCTAAGAAAAAAAAGGATCCCAAAACACAAAATCCCCATGCATTTTCCGTAGACTTCCTTAGACAATGCTACAGCAAAAACTGCTGAACGGAATCACACCAAATTTGTCACAAATCAAAATTTTGGGTCGCAGCTTGTGCTTTTTAGGTCGAGCCTACCAGCATGCATGCGCTGCTCTGCAAAGCATGGGGTATGTACTCTGGTGCCATAGGCCATGCCCACCACTTTCCATTTATTCCATCCTATGCCAGTAAAAATGGCTCACTTATCTTTGGCGAAACGCTGCTTGTTGTCCCGCCTTCGGGTGTGTTGTGACTTTGGTGGCGACTGACCCCGTCACATATCGCCGTACTCATTGCTTAACATAGTGTCTCTTTGGCACACTACTTTTTTACGTTGAATGTTCCCGTGCTGTGCCTTGTTGTTTGCCTGCCTCCGTTTGTGAGCAATTTCATCTTTCTTCATGCCCGCTGGCCGTCATTCATAACTATAAATTATTTACATTTCATAGCGGCGATGGGGACGAGTATGGCACCTTTATCAAGCCTGTTATTATTATTGTTTTATTTAGAAATGCTATTTTTCCAGTCGGGCTGATTTTCACGCTGGTTTTGGAAGGTACGATAAACCACGATCCATTCAACTATTTTAAGATGCACTTCAAACCTGCGTTTCCCTCTCTGCCGCCAGTCTCTCCCAATACTCCAAAAAGAAAATGACATATTTTTCAAAAGTTCTAACTCTGTGCGGTACAATAGCATAGGTTCACTGTAAATGTGAATAAAAAGGCTTTTTTTTAATATAAGAAAAAACCTGGCTGTGATGATCTGCGCTCACTATCAATTTCTTCTAAAAACAGACGGGGTAAGGGGGCGTGGCTTGGACGGCAGTGGGAATGGCCGCCTAACCTTGAGCTCCGCGATACAGGAGAGCGACTACGAACTTTTTCCGGTGTAATCTCGACACAATTTGGAAGGAAATCGAGGAATCTGATGTCCCATGATATGTGGAGCCCTCCGGATGCCTGAGCTGGTTCTGTGGATCCGTTTTTGATGACTTTTAGCAGGACTTCAGCCCTCCACGCGCCGACATCGGAAAGCACCCAAAATGGCGCCGCACCGTCACAAGAGTTAAGCCTGACGGATTGAACAGGTTCCGCTCTCCAATACCAACGATCAAGGCCGGCGGGACCGGAGGGAAGTACATCTTACCCAAAGATGTCAACAACCTCTTTTAAAGGTGAGGAATATTGCCAAAATCAACCGCGGCATCTCAGTGTTCTGCACGTCCTGCCTGACTTTAAAATGGCGGCTCCTCCCGATACGCGATCGAATAATATATTCGCCTAATACCCTTACAACCAAAGGGAAGAGAAGCAAACTGCATACTACAACACTAAACGAGGCCCTTTGCCCAGTCCTTGGTCGGATTGCTTCGGATTGCTTCAGATCTCGGCTCCCAAATAGCGGCCCGCTCCGATGCCATAAGCTCCGATACCATAAGCAAAGCAAAGCCCTTTTCCCAGTATAAGTTCTTTGCTTGGCAAAATCCTCACTAATACCACCAAGAGGAGGAGAATCTCTGCCCGCCACGAGCCCTCACCACTATCAACATGAAGAGAGCCTCCCAAGCCCTCGAACCATTAACATTACCAGAAGGCGGAATCTAAGACAGAAACCTCTGCCAGCATAGGCCCTCAGCCCAGCAATAACCCCATTGCCTCCAACATGAGGAGAGTGGCGCGAACCCTACTGCTATGAATCTCAGGTACATTGTGAGCTCAGCACTTACCTCGCGTCCACAGCACATGGGCACCCACACTGATTGATGCAACCACACTGCTGATCTTTGAGCCACATGGAGGCGGTCACCTGCAAAGTAAGATCATATACTACTGTACTCTACTGAAGAGGTAACTGCCTAACACAAAACAACCGCGAACAGAAATTGTTCACCTGTCCAACGCACCTGTGTTTCCGGCGATCTGTTCGTACCTCCATCTCATCCTTGGGACCTTGGTCACCAGCTCTCGTCCAGGCACCGGTCAATGGCCATTGTGTACCCTCGCTCTCTACCTGGGTCCTCCTGAGTTCAGCCTCTTTCTGTGCAAATCAGCGGTTGCTACTAGCGCCAACCTACCCCACTATAATGCCGAACAGAGAAGACAGGAACAACACAAAGACGGTGAGACCAGAGCCCTTGATTTCCGACTCTCCCATTAAAAGCAGAACGGACATGGCGGCGACGATGGAAATGATCTTAAAGAAATTGGCAGACCTCACTGATATCTCCAAATCTACCAAGGCTAATACGGACTCAATACAACTCGAACTAACGGCGATCAGGGCTGACATGAGTGCTCTAAAATCAGGCTTGGGGTCAGCAGAGCAACGCATTAGCGAAGTAGAAGATCTATCGCGCCAGTCGGCATCCAGAATCCAACGCTTGGAAGATGTCACCGGCACCCTCAGACGTCACAATGCTGAGTTGGAAGACCGCAACAGACGGGGGAACGTTAGAATTTTCGGCATACCAGAAAACGCAGAAAAAGATGCTGACTCTTGCGTGGCTTTCTTAGAATCATGGATCCCCATGATCACCAAGACTGAATTCCCACATGGCCTCGAACTGGACAGGGCGCACCGGATCCCTACTTTCACGAGCAAACATACTAATGGACCCAGACCGATGATATGCAAACCACTTAGATTTCTGATTCTCCAATATGCAAGAAAAAACCACTCCATCATCTGGGAAGGCCACAAGATCATCTTCACGCAGGACTTCTCTAAAGATACAGTGGAAGTGCGCAAGGGTTTCCTGGACCTCCGACCCAAGCTTAGATCCAAGAACATCCCCTTCTCCTTCGCAGGGCCCGAAAGTTCAAAGTCACGATCAATGGTCGCCCAAGATTCTTTACAGACCCGAGAGACCTGGCACGCCAGCTCGAAGACTGCCCAACTCAAGAAATGGACCAATCAAGTGGCCTGTCCAACAAAAGGAAGACCACATGAAGACCACATGTCTGAACCAACACGACGCAGCTCATTTGGATCATTTGGATCATTGACTTTTGTTGTTTCCTCTGCGGAATCTCACCGGCTGCCTCATGATGGACCTTTCCTCAAAGAACTCTATCCGGCTCCTGACTTCCGGCCATGAAGCCCGACGTTCAGTCTCACCGAGTCCTCGGTACCGTGAGTTCATAGACTAGGTCACCAGGGCCAAACCAGAGACTTCCTGTATTGGAAGTCTGCTTCTGTTTCTTATTGAATCTTGTTTTGTGCAGCTTGTTACAACCAGCGACTTATTGTAATGGAAGTCTGCTTCTGTTTCTTATTGAATCTTAATTGGTGCAGCTTGCTACTACTAGTACAATATACTCACTTCCAGGTAGCTCCCACATACCTAGATCTAATTCTTCACCAACTTCGTCTTTGATGTGGGTAGGTTAATTCTGCCGGTACATTATGCGCGTGATAACGCGCGTTTCACATATCAAGTAGATCGCTGCTTACATAGCTCCTTTGCTATACAGAATAGATCTTTGCCTACTTGTTTTCAAAATTATACCAATACCTAAGTATGTCTTGCTTAATGGTTTTTATGTTAACAAAGTTTACTCTGAGACATATGCTCGTTCGTTATACAACCCAACTACGTTCAACATTGGGATTGCTAATATGTCATTGCTACGGTTATCATTACTCCTGTTTTTGCGTAGCAAGGTACTGTCGTTGTACTCCCTACGTACGTATTTGGGGGGGGGGTGGCGGGAGAGGGGGGGTCATTTGGGGGAATTGGAAAAGAGAGAGTATGAAGGAGTTAAAACACGTCAGAGTTCAAGAGCTTTTTACTTCATTTTGTATTATTTTCTGTTTTTAATGGTGTTTGTTCTTTACAGAGATATCACTCACAACCCAGCACACCAAGTCTGTTTGCTTCCCTATTGTATCCCTATCCCTGTCTGTAGGATTGCATCTCATCACACTGCCATATACAGCCTACTCTTAAGTTTCACAATAAAACTTGACCTGCATTTCAAACTCAATGCGCGCGATTCTATCACGACAACTCGCTCATCACACGTTTCTCCGCCAGCTCTCCATCTAGCGCTAAAGTGGAATACCAATGTCTAACACCAACTCATTACCAGACGATCTTAACATAATCTCCTTAAACGTCAAGGGACTTAATCATCCTGTGAAAAGGCGGAAAGTGTTTGAATATCTTGCTAAAACAAAAGGGGATATCGTCCTACTGCAGGAAACCAAGCTATCAGAGGATGACTTGCGCTTCCTTAACATCCACTGGTCGTCCCATGTTCTGTCCTCTCCTGCGCCACACAAAAAGGGTGGAGTAATCACCCTGTTATCGAAAAAGTCCAATCTGACACTATTATCACACACTCATGACACAGAAGGTAGACTATTAGTGACCCACCTACGCAGAGAGGATGACCCCATCCACGTAGTGAACATCTACGGCCCTAATTCAGATGACCCCGAGTTCTGGGACTCAGTCTCTCGTTCAATGGAGCATATCCCACAAGACGAACTTCTAATAGTGGGAGGCGACTTTAACCTGCCCCTCGATCCCATACTGGACAGGCAGTCCAAGTGCTCATTCCACCCTTCACGCTCGCATGAGGCCCTACTACGTCTCTGTGAGCGTTACTGCCTAAAGGACTCATGGCGGCTCCAGAATCCCGATGGGAGAGACTACACCTTCTACTCTGCTCCTCACAATTCCTACTCGCGTATCGTTTTTATCCTAGTCTCCACCTCTTCCACACACCTGATTGAGGAAACCGACATTGCCCCCAAACTGGTTTCCGATCATGCCTGTATCCATACCAAGCTTGCCGGCTCCCGCTCGATCCGTCCACCTAGAAGATGGCGCTTTAATGAGGAAACCCTAACCAACCCCGACGACAAACTTCTGATAGCAAACGCCATTTAGGAATACTTACTACTAAATAATATCCCAAATACCGCGCCTAACACCCTATGGGACGCTCTTAAAGCCACGATCCGTGGAGTCATTATAAATATCAGAGCCAAAGCCAACAAGGCACTAAACAAAGACCTGGAACATCTGGAACAAGAAATCAGAAATCTAGAATCACAACACAAAGCCAACCCCCAAGATCCCAAGCCCCTCGACCTCCTAACCAAAAAGAAATATGAATACAATGCCATCACTAGTAAAAGAGCGGGTGTATGGATCAACCGTTTCAAAGCCCTAAAGTTGTGCGAGGGGAATAAAGCGGGTAAATTGCTAGCTTCATACCTCAAACACAAACAAAAGCTGTCAACCATATCTTCAATAAAAGATTCCGCAAACAACACCCACACCAACCAGACCAAAATCTTAGACACATTTAAAACCTTTTATGAAGAGCTTTATAAGAATGACAAACCCCTGGACATAGCAGCTTGCACCGACTACCTTGAGTCTCTCGACCTCCCTAAATTATCAGAAACTGATAAACTACAATTAGGGTCCCCCATCAGTAAAACAGAGATCTCAGTAGCCATCAAAACTCTGAAAAGCAACAAATCCCCTGGTCCGGATGGCTTTTCTGCATCTTTTTATAAAGCCTTTGAAAACCAAATTACCCCTACGCTCCAAAATGTTTTTAATTCTACCGCGTCCAGTGGGAGTATCTCACCCTCAATGAGTGAGGCTACAATAATTGTAATCCCTAAAGAAGGGAAAGACCCTCTCCAAACCAAAAACTACCGCCCCATCTCTTTAACAAATCTTGATTGCAAGATATATGCCAAGATCTTAGCAAATAGATTAAACGCTGTTCTCCCCAATCTGATAAGCCCGTCACAAGTTGGCTTCCTGAAACACAGGATGTCGAACGGCAATACCAGACTCCTGTGCCATATACTAGAGAAAGCCAAAAACTGCCAATCTCCAATGGTCGCGATCACCCTGGACGCTGAAAAAGCCTTCGATGAGGTTTCCTGGTCCTTTCTTCAGCAATGTATGCGCTCCTTCAACCTCGGTCACTCTTTCATCACAATGGTGATGGCCCTATACTCCTCCCCCTCAGCTCGGATAGCAATCAACGGCACCCCCTCCAACCCATTTCACCTCTACCAGGGTACTAGACAAGGTTGCCCGCTTTCACCGGCACTCTTCCTTCTGGCCCTTGAACCCCTTCTAACTGACATCAAACGGAATGAAGACATCAAGGGAGTCTCCTTCGGAGACACTCAGATAAAATTAGCAGCATATGCTGACGATATATTGATTGCTACAGAAAACCCGTCCAAATCAATCGAGGGACTCATGACCTCAATCAGCAAATATTCGGTCCTATCTGGGTATAAGTTAAACAAGGACAAATCCGAAGTCAAACCACTAAATGTCCTCACCACCAAAGAAGTCCTTGGTGACTCGGGTCTGGCTTGGCAAACAGACGTTATAAAATACATAGGGATAGAATTCACCGATAAACTACTGAGCACACTCAAACATAATGCGACATCCACACTAACAAAAATTAAAAGAATCCTTGATGGCTGGTCACCACGGTTTATCACATGGTGGGGGCGGGTAGAAACTGTAAAAATTATGATATCCCCACTAATCAACTATCTGAGCACAATGCTACCCCTTTCCTTCTCCAAAGAATTCCTTTCCAAGCTTGACAAACTAATTTCCTCCTTCCTTTGGCAAGAGAAAAAGGCCAGAATTAGCCTGAAAAAACTACGTCTTGATAAAACCTTGGGAGGCGTCAATCTGGCGGATTTTAAGCTATATCAAACTGCTTTCTTGGCCAGACAGGGTTCATTCTGGCTAACTCCACACACAGACTATACCCCGGTGTGGCTATCTGTTGAAAAATCCCTTCTTCAGGGCCTTGATCCCTCCGCCCTTCTTACCATCAAACTACACCCCACTTTAAACTCAGGAACCATCTTCAAACACACGAAAGCAGCCCTCCTTCATGTAAGCAAATTTTTACCTCCCCAATTCCGTAAATCGAAATGGGAATCGTTGTGGCAGAATAACACCCTATTACACAAAGGGAAACCCCTAAATAACCCTACATGGATTGGGAAAGGAATATACTTCCCTCACCAACTATTTGAAGGTGCATCACCGCTCACTTTCGGTGAATTACAAAGTAGATTCCAACTCCAACACATAGAATTCTACTATTTCTTGCACCTCAAGGTGTCATTCACCAAAGCAGCTCTGAACAACATCACCCCCTCCCTTCCTGGCTACCTACACACACTCAATAGACTTGGCCATCAGGTGTCCAGAATATACAAAATGATCCGCCCAAAGAGGTCCAACCTGACTAGCTCCACACAGTCATTCTGGGATTCATATTCATCCACTACGACCTCGGAAGTAGAGTGGGCCAGAATCTGGGAGTCTACCACACGACACAAAATTAGCCCTACACTATCCCAAACTAAATTCTGGCTACTCCACAAAGCCTTTTGGACCCCCAGGAGACTCTTCTTGCACAACATCAAAGATCATGACTCCTGCTGGAACTGTATGGCGGAGGGTGGAGACCTTGAACACCTAATATTTAAATGCCCTCGTGTCACCACCTACTGGGATAGAATCTTCGAGTTCATTACCAAAGTCCTTCATATTTCTCTCCCGAGAGAATTTGCAACATTAGTCATGGGTTTTACCAAAGCCGTCACTCTCAATGAAAATGACAAAGCCCTACTTGACCTACTCCTGACGGCGGCGGTTAAAATCATATTGAATAATTGGAAGGACACAGGTAAAGCCTCTTTCCCTCATTGGCTCAATTGGATCTCAAATCTTAGAGGAGCCGATAACATAGCGCTTGCCTCTACACCATGGCGTCCCCCACATAGGAAACTATGGTCCTCACTCGATGCTCACTTCGACCTTTTCAAGCCTCCGTGATTGTCTGATATACACATGCACCTCTCTTGATAACACCCCCTGAGTACCCCATAATTTTAATTACTGATGCATACTTCTGCACAGAACTTCTTGCTCCCCTTCCCAAGATGCTGGTCTTAATAGATTGTACGGTTAACTTGCACCACTTGTTGTTGTAACACCTTCACAGTGCACTGATGCAATGTCCTATTTCCTTAGTTTCTTTATTTACTTTTGTCAATTATTTATTTACTTCTGTCAATTATTTATTACTTTTGTCAATTATCTGTATCATGCCTGATATATGCTCATGACTGTAATGCTCTCTGTTACTCCTTCTCTCTCAATAAAATTTTTGTGAATTAAAAAAAAAACAGACGGGGTAAAAAAGTTGAATATTTTTTGTATATCATGGGGTAAAATTTAAGGTGATTTTGGGAGGCCCAGAGTCTTCACAATTCATAAATGGTGTGAGGGCATGGGTGCTCTATGCTGCATTTAAGTGGTTATTTCTCTACTCATGCACCCCACTCTCCTCCAACGTTTGCCCCCTTGCCCATCCCCCGAGAATAGCTTGGTGGGAAGACATGGCCCTCGGGGTAAATAACAACATGCGCACACGCACGCATACACACACACACATACACAAACAAAGACCCACACAGACACATGCACACAGACACACACAGACAGACAGAAACAGGCAGGCAGGCCCACAGGCAGACACACACAGAGACACAGACAGATACACACAGGCACAGACAGAGGCACACACACAGACACACAGACAAACATACACACAGACAGACACACACACAGACACACACAGAGACAGATACGCACTCACAGACACAGACAGACAGACACACAGGCAGACAGACAGACACACACAGACACACACACACACACAGACACACACACAGACACAGAAACACACATAGACACACACAAAGACAGACACACAGAAAGACACACAGACATACACACACAGACACACAGAAACACACACACAGACAGACACACAGTTGACCATGACATTATGAAGCCGGCATAGAGTGAACTGCTCTAGACTGGATCGTGTCCTACCTTCAAATCATAACTAATGTCATCCATATCCCACCTTTCTCGTCCAAACCATACTCCACAAAAGCACGGGTCCCTCAAGGTTCTATCATCTCGCCCATGCTTTTCAGCATCTACTTGAAGTAATTACCGGTACTGATCAATCAATTTCACCTCACGTGCTATAACTATGCAGATGACACGCAAATACTCCTTCAACTGGAATGCCCCAGAGACATTGAAAAATCCCCAATTTTCAGTTGTCTCAGAGCTGTGGATCAGTGGATGACTTGGAGCCATCTCAAATTGAATGCTTCAAAACCGGAAATACTCACCACATGTGGCGATTGGAAACATTACGACCCACTTTCCACCTGGCCTGATGTACTGGGATCACCGCCTAAAGTATCAAAGGAATAAAGAAACCTCGGAATGACAATGGACTCCAAGCTGTCGATAAATGCCCAAGTGGATAAATTAGCAAGATCAAGCGTATTCACTATAAAAACGCTGCAACAAATTTTCCCTCATTTTCGGATTTCCACACAAGGTCCAAGCTACCATCTTTTTTGTTCTGTTCAAACTCGATTACGCCAATAGCCTCTACCACGGATCACCTTTAAGGACAATGAAAAGACTACAACAGATTCAGAACTCGGCTGCCAGACTACTCTTGCATATCAAACCGCGAGACCACATCTCACCTTCCTTGAAAGCCCTGCATTGGTTACCGTTTGCCAGAATATCCTGTTCAAGCTACTTTGTTTCAGCCACAAAGCAATACATGGAATGGGACCGCTCTTCATCAGGAATAAAATCACCAAACACATTCAACAAAGGAACCTTGGCTCTAAAGGGGCATCTCGCCTCAAAATCCTAAGATACAAGAAAAAAACCATGGGTTGCACATCCTTCTCTGTTCAAGCAGCCAAACTATGGACCTCTTTACCCCCCAACATAAGATCCACCAACAACCACCTTATCTTCAGAAAACTACTCAAGAATTATTTCTTCCCCACATAAGCAAACAGAAATTTACAGCATATTCCTCTGTATATAAGCATTTATTTTTACTATAGATATGTACCTATCTTTGTGTATTGCTTTGTATAAACATGTAGAATAATTATGTTATTTATTGTAAATAAATAAATACAAATCTTCTTTGGTCTACATGTACTTACTTCCATTGTGCATCTATGTACTTGGATCTGTGTGTCTGTTACCTTTCTCCTGAAAAAACATATCCAATGCACTAACCTATTTCTCATCCTGTACCTCTATCAATATCTTTAATCTATATATACTTACCTCCTCTATGCATCTATATACTTTCAATGTACTTAAGGATCTATATATTTAACACTTTCTTCTAATTTCGCATTTTAAATGCACTACCCTATTTCTCAGCCTATACTTCTCTCAATATATCCTCGGGCCCAACATTCTGACTCATCTCAAACTTCTTTCTACTACTATTTCCAAAGCACTACCCTATGTCTCACCCTATACATATATCAAAATATCTTCTACATCCACTTTCATGTATCTCAAACCCCATACCACTACTATGATCTCCAGAATAAGCCTTTCTAGACATGTTCACTTCTCAATTTCCATATTCCACTACACTAATTCACCACTAATCCTTTATAGGTTCCAGAGTAGCGTGCTACTCGCCAATGAAGCGCCTCAAACCCCCTCATGGGGTAGCAAGCGCTATATAAATATAAACCTCTTTCCCTCTTCTATCCCGCAACCTCCCCCTATTTATCATCCAAATAACTGAATAACATATCCACCACTCAAATTACTTCATACTTCACTATACTAATTTTTTCAACACTAATCCTTTATGGGTTCCAGAGTAGCGTCCTACTCGCCAGAAGAGCGCTTCAACACCCATCAGGGGTCACAGGTGCTACATGAATGCAAACCGTTCTTCCCTTTTATCCTTTCGCTACCTTTCTCACTCCAAATAACTGATTAATATCCACCACTCAAATTACTTTCATATTTTACCATACTAATTCAGCACTAATCCTTTATGAGTTTCGCGAGTAGCGTACTTCAAGATTCTGCTATCTTTCCGAATCCGAATCCAAATAACTGACTAACCTATCCACCACTTAAAATGTACTTGCATGTTTCACTATACTAATTCAACACTAATCCTTTATAGGGTTCCGGAGTAGCGTGCTACTCACAGAAAAAGCGCTTTGACGCCTCGTCAGGGGTAGTATGCGCTAAATAAATGCAATTACAATACAATACACACACAAACACACAGACACACACACACACACACACACACAGAGACACAGACACACACACAGAGATACACACACAAACCAACACACAAAGAAAAACCTACACAAACACACACACACAGAAACATAAACACACACCCGAAGGCCCAGGGTAACTTCATGTACATGACTACTTACCAATACAGATCATTTTTAAGGGGCCTTGTAATCTGCTTGAAACAGGCCCTAGGCGCTTTACACCAACATGACATCATATAGGGACCCTCGAGACAGGCGGTCTTCCAAGTGCTTCACGAGATAGCTGTGTCATGTTTTGGAATCAAAGATTTGTACAAAAGACACTGCGCGCATGGGCACAAGTTCACATTATGCCCAGACGATTGGTTGCATACTCATCACACACAACAGCACCCCCAAAAGGCCGTGTCTGAGAACAGGCGCCACCCGTTCGATGCCGGACAAACATACGAAGATGGAACAACTCGCAAAGTTCAACTGACTCATTTAAAACCAGCACTACCGCGCAAAGTGGAACACATTGGCATACCAAAACACGCTGGATAACTGAACATGCACAACTGAAGGCAGTCTGTACAGGTGTGTAGAGGGATTGAACATGTTATTCTTCTTTGTATTGAAGAGTAACTGTGTGCAGGTGACAGTTGACAACTTGTGTTTGTTATGTTCCACGCAAGTTTTTGGGTACTGCAGAAAAGGTTTCCAGCAGGGCAAAGTTTCCACGTACTACATACAAACTTTGGTGGAAAAATATTATGGTAGCTACCCGCCACTATGTAAACAATAGAACAAACAAACACACTCATTGGATGATGTATATATATGTATGTATAAACCATTTTATAACGCGCTCTATTACTTGAGAGTATCCTGGCGTGATGTCATTTGATATGTCATTTTAGATGTCATCAGTAATGTCATAAAACATGTCATGGGTGATGTAATATGTGAGGTAAAAAGCAGTGCTTGGCGTGGACGCAAGTTATAGTTAGCTCTGCTAATGATAACTTGTGAATTTCTGTATTTCTTTAGCTCAAAATGTTAATGTTGTCAAAGTTATATTCACCTTACTATGTTACTTTAACCATTGTTTTTTTCAATGAATTTCAAAGTTTTTTTTCTAAACAGAACTTTTTATTACACCTAACTATAAAGTTATTTTAACCTTTGTTTTTATCAGTGTACATATATATATATATATATATATATATATATATATATATTCCTACTGGTGGTCGCAAGTAGGTAGTTATAGTTAGGACCTTGCTTCTATTCAAAAAGCGTGTTTTATTCTTTTGCCAATATCTTTGGTGACGTTTGACGAATCTTCGCGAAATTTTCATAACTAAGGAGGTGGTCAGATCATCTCCTGTGTTGGAAGTTTTGGGGTGATTCGTCAAGCGGAGGCCTTGAAAAAGGTGGGTCCCAAAACATGTTTTCTACAGTTTAATTTCAATAGGAAACTTTAGACATGGCTAGAGCCCGAACTGCTGAACGGAATTACACCAAATTTGGAAAAAAGTAGCTTGGTCCAGAAAGCACTCTTTTTGTTAAATGGTGTAAATTGATTGAGTAGTTGCTGAGAAATGTAAGCATTTCTCAGATATCCATATATCTCAAGTCTGTGATCTGATTGGCTGCCAACAGTTCCAACCAGGAAGTGTTGGCTGTCATCTTGGGTCACGGTTGAACCGAGCCACAAGAAAAAAGTCAAACAAAGGATAAAAAACAAGAAAAGGGGGCAGGGTAGAAACACCCTTGACCCCCTAGGCCTGCTTCGGCGATCCCACAGGTACCCCCATGGCCCAAAAAAGCATTTTGTTAAAAAAGAAATTCGAGGGAGTCGCGTTGGTTCCGAGAATCCCCCCAAATTTGTTTTTAAACGAAGCGTGGGTTTCCGCAATTTGCTTCCTCCCGGGCCTTTGTTTTAAAAGAAAAAGGTGTGTGGGAGCTCCTGCCCCCCCACACAACCCCTAGGAACGCCACCTCCTGGGGATGTATTCATTAAAAGTGGGAGGCCACGAGGCCCCCCGCAGCCCCGGGGTGCCCAACCTCCCTGGGGCTATCTTAAAAAATGAAGTGTTGGGGCTTGAGCCCCCCACACTACCCCAGGGACCACCACCTCCCTGAGGCACAAATTAATTAAATGCGGGGTCCGTTACAGACGCCCGGGCCCGTGGACCGCCACCCCCCAGGGCCGGCTCCAGCAATGACCCGGAGTGCCTACCTCTGAGACATTGCAATTTGCGATGGCATGGCGGGAGCACTGCTCCCACCATACCATAGCAAACACTGCTTTGCTTCATGGAAGCGAGTACATGGAATAGCTGAATTGCTTTTGGGCAGAGGGAGCTGCATACAAACATGCAGCTCCCTCTGTCCAAAAGCAATGCTGGCTCTCGCAGGAGGCAGGGAGCTGGCAGGGACCGCGGGGGCCTTGGGGCTCCCCCAACGGGAGGCCAAGACCTTGGGGATGGGGTGCCCAGGGCATTATTGGCCTCAGGAGGGGGGCCGCACACCCCCTCCCTTTTTTTTTTAAAATGGCCTGGCCCCAGGGGTTGGGTTCCTCGGGGCCAAAATTGGCCTGGGGAGGGGGGCTGTGCTGCCCCCTCCTTTAATATACATTTTTCAAAAAGAAAAAGAAATGGCCATGCCCCAGGGGATAGGGTCCTATGGGCAAAAAAATCCCCCGGGTGAGGGGAGCGCTCACTCCCTTCCTAAAAAAATTTAATTGGCAGGGCCTCAGGGGATGGGGTCCCCGAGCCCGAAATCGGCCTGGGTAGGGAGGGCCCACGGCCACCCTCCCCTTTAAAAAAAAATACATAGAAAGGCCCAGCCCCGGTGGATGGGGTCCCCTGGGCATGTATCAGCCTTGGGAAGGGGGCCACATGGCTCCCATCCAATCTTTTAAAAAAATCGGTAAGGCCCTGGGGATGGGGTCCCCCAGGCCAAAAATTGCCTGTGGAAGGGAGAGCCCTCCCCCCCCCCTTAAAAAAAATGTAATTGGCCGGGCTTCTGTGATGGGTCCCTGGGGCCGAAATCGGACTGGGTAGGAAGCCCCCACCCCTTTTTTTTCTTCTTTTTTTCTTAAAGTTTTCAGGTATACAGAGTATATACATCTCAAGCGGATTGGCACATCAATAGGATAGCTGTGATTGTACATGAATGAATTATACAGAAGATAGGATGCATTTCCTAGGCTCATAATAACAACAAAACAGAAGAACAGGTATACGTCAGTACTACTAGTCAATATTTCAAGGAAGAGCAAGCAACAGCCACGCTTTAGAATGTCAGATGCAGAATGAGTTATAAGAACACAAGTGAGTAACGGGTTAGCATATCATAATGATCACATATAAGAACATGCATTGTATGTACAGTAGGAACACCTGGCAGGACAGTGTGCTAGTTGACAGGTCTATGTCATGCGAGCAATTCACGGGTCAACTTTAGTTGCACCTATGTGAGGTAGTTCCTCCATTCTTCCTGATGCTGGAGCATGCACATCAATTTGACTATCCTGACCTCCCAGCTTAGGCGCTGGTGGTGTAGACGGCGGGGATGTTACTCTGGCCCGTGCCCAAGCCCCCACCCCTTTAAAAAAAATACATAGAAAAGCCCGGCACCGGGGGATGGGGTCCCCGGGGCATGTGTCACCCTCAGGAGGTGGGCCACGTGGCCCCCATCCCTTTTTAATTAAAAACAAATGGGTCAGGCCTGGGGGTGGGATCCCCGGGACCCAAAAGAGCCAAGGAAAGGGTGGCCACACAGTCCCCTTTCCTAAATTAAAAAAAGTATATATGAAACTGGAAACTAGTCGTAGGCCCCGCACCCTTTCCCCACTAAACGCGCCTCCTGGTGCGCTCTTGGTTGGGAGATGATGCGTCGCTGCTGAGGGTTCTTTGGGGCCAACTAGCCCACCAGTACCTCCAGTAAGCCACACACAGTGGGATTGCTGAGAGGTGCTCGAAGGCCATCAGTGATGTCACTGACCATGTCATGAGTGATGTAATATATGAGGTCATAAGCAGTGCATTGCGGGGGCGCTAGTTATAGTTACCTGAGCTAACTATAATGGCTGAATTTCTCTGGTTTTGTACGAGTGAAATGTCAGACTAACTATAACGTCACTCTAACCTTTGGTTTTTTTTCTGTGAATATCTAATGCTAATTTCTAACAATAACGTCCCTGAAACGTGTGTTTTTTTGAGTGAATATATATATATATAGCTGCATTCACACAATTGAAACCATTTTCATATGATGGGTATAAATGTGTTTAATAATGTCTTTTAGTCATGTCATATTCTCGTGCAAAACACAATTTTAAACAATGTGGATGCTATCCCTGTCACTCACTCCTGCTTCCCCACCCTCCCATGCACATCCTCTCCCTACAGGCTCTGCAAAGCACAGTCAAGCTGACATTCAGTAGTTTATTTCCACTATAATGATTAAATTGCTTTCGATTAACATTTCCCTGTTCTTTATGACTTGCAAGGGTTGTCAAGATCTCTTCCGCTGCCTTCAGCTCTGATTACTAGTACGTTCATTTACTGAGATTTTTTATTTTTCAGTGTTTCATATTAGTTAGAACATCTCCGGATGAGATTAGTATAGGGGTAGTTAAATCTTTTTTCCTGAAAACTGGAATGGTGCTTATGTGTTAAAATAATGACGTGTATTTTTCTTGTGTTATGATTTCCTAAAGAAATTATATGATGATTCTGTAGTTTCTCAAATTTGCTATGAATGAAATGTGTATAAAAACCCTTTCATTTTCGGAGTGACCCACATTTTTTAGGGATTTTTTTAGAAGACTTTCCTATATCGTTAGGGGCGCTGCCCAATTTTCCTTATGATTTTGCTGCCCATTGAGACTTAGATTATATTTGGGATATCTACATTCTATGTATAACTTTGCATCTGAGAGTCTTCCTCGTGTTGGCTCTGTACCGCTTTTAAAAGTTTTTGTAGTAAAACCCTTAACTTTATTATTCTAGAACTCAATTATTGAATGGCCTATTTCCGAATTGAATTGTTTTACTCTGCTAATTGATGTTTGTGGCGGTGCCTTGACACGCAATTCCATGTGTGGTAGAACTGCATGAGGTAACATTTCAATGTTGGGGTGTCTGAATTTTCGGCTACGGTTTTGCCTCTCTTGAAAGCACAATCTCAGTCCACCAATCCCCCATAAAAGACAGATAGCAATAGAATGCCTCCTTTAGCCTTGTCTTGATGTTAGACTGATTGAAACGAGGACAGATAGGATCTTGCACCAATTTTCCAAAGAGGCATTGAGATATCATGAGCTGGGATCCTGAAACTAAAACAGAAGCCAGGGTACAACTTATGGGCTGTTTGAACATGATAAAGATTTAGCTGGAGAATCATGTCCTGTACCTTGATTGAGAAGGTGCCGTAGCAAACAGTTGCTCAGCTTCCACAGATGCATAGCAACCATCCGTATTGTCAAGGGGTTGAAGTTACCTTACTGCAAACTGCATATTTGCACTAAAACCACCTCTTTCAAGCCAAATCCTTGCATTTGGGGTGAGTCCCTGAAAGCAAGCACTGGAGAACGAAAGATGGACGAATGGGTAATGACTCTTTTTGCCATTGCCCAACTGGGTTTTGGAGCACGTATTCACATTTCAATTCACCACCCAGCTGGACATTGGGAACAGTTTCTCCCCGTCTCCCTGTTTCTCCCATACGAGTTTCTGTAACTCTGCTCTTTTTCTTTGTTTCCTATGTTTTGATTGCTCGTGAACAAATGTAATGTTAGCCTGTAACTCTGATCCTCATGTAAAGCACTCTAATACCTCCGGGTCTAGCCAGCGCTATATAAAACTAAATAAAAATAAATCACAAACTTGATGAAGAACCACTGCCTGAAGCTGAACGCAAGAAGAACACAAGAAGAAAGCACTGATCTTCGGCAATAACAGCAACCCATGGAACAAATCCTGGTGGCCATCAGACCTAGGACCCGGACATATGCCTGCCGACCACACCTGAAACCTCGGAATCATCATTGACAACAAGCTCACCATGAAATCACAATAATGCGCCATATTCTCCATATGCTTCCTCACTCTGCACATGCTACATAAGATCTTCACGTGGCTACCCCTGCATACAAGATGCACCCTGACTCATCACCAGCCTGCTGAATTATGGCAACGCTCTCTACACAGGAATGTCCGCACACCTCCTACTGAGACTTCAAATCATACAGACCACCGCAGCAAGGCTCATCCTCGACCTCTTGTGGCGATTTTGAAATCCCAAGGGCGGAATTCCAGAAATGCAGAGAAAACGGGAAGAGTTATTTTAACTACAAGTCCCAGACTGCCCTGGGATTTCCTTGTGGGACATAAGCGCTTCCTTTCCAAGGGGAAGGTGCTTGTCAATTAACCTGTTGAATCTAGGAAGGGCGGATGGTGTTCCCCGCCGGATCCCAGCGTGAAGAATACCGCATTCAGGAATACTGTTTGTCTTGGGTTACGAGTTATTGCAGACCGGCTGGTATCGTAAACCCATTCTGTTTGTTTTTGTGAGGAAAGCGCGGGCGCGCCTTTCCTCTCCCTGCATTGTGAACAGCGAACTTTGGATACTTTGTTTCCTCTCATTAGTAATTGTAGCCGCGGTGTTAGAGTGAGGCGCGAGACGCTTCTATTCTATCCGCGAGAAAAGTAAAAGCGTGTCAATTTCAACAACGCGACCGGATTCCGGACGCGTTCATGGAAAAACGCTTTCATTAAATAAAGAGGTTCTTTTTGTGGGCAGAAGCAGGTACTGGGATAAGAAAGTAAACCGCCTGTTCTTTGTTCTACGAGACATTTTGCATTTCTCAGGAAACCTTCATCCTCTTTCCCTTTTTTCCTTTGGGGCGCGGAGTCTGACAGAGTAGTTTATATTCTCTGCTGGGTTTCGTGTTGTGAGGAAATAAGGGACTTAGCGTCAGATATCGTCTCTGCTTGGCCACAGGATAAGGTTAGTGGTGTTCTTGGTTCTTGCACTACTGCCAATCACGACAGATTGACAAGCCCAAGTGTATGAGCCCGGCCTAGACGATGAATATAGAAAGTGTGTTGAATTCTGTGGTAGAGAGCCTTGCTGCTCTGCAACAGGAGGTCACTACTTCTAGAACTGAGAATCAGGTGTTATATAAGGAAGTGAGTGTGCTTCGGAAAGAAGTGGCAGGGTTAGCACGAAAAAACACAGGAGGGGCGTCTTACATCAAGCCAGCCACGTTGCAACCCCCTTCATCTACGGTCACTCAGGGAGCTGAAGGGGGGGGTTTTCTCTGTCCTCCTCAGACACTTCCTCACCTTCTGACACTGTACCCACCGTTCATGTGATACAAAACACTGGTATTCCTCTTGCGCCCCCTGAAAGGTTCTATGGGGATCCCCGTAAGTTTGAGACCTTCCTGAACCAGTGTAGGTTGCACTTTCTGTGTAAACCGGGGGTGTTTCAGGAAGATGCAGCAAAAACGGCGTTCATGATGTCGTATATGGGAGGCAATGCATCAAGTTGGTCGATTCCCTTGGTGGAGAGAAATTATCCTGTGCTACACAATTTCGAGGACTTTTGTTTAGAACTACGAAGACTTTTCGATAGGAAGCTACACATGTTGTCCTTGGATAGAGAATTATTAACATTGCGCCAAGGGTCTCAAGACTTGCTTTCCTACATCACCTTGTTTAATCGACTAGTGGTCGAAACAGAGTGGCCCACGGCGAAAAGAATATCCATCTTTTATCAAGGACTAAGAGGGGAGCTTAAAGACGTGTTGGCCCAGGTAGTGCAGCCCCCTTCTACCTGTGAAGAACTGATCGACCTGACAGTCCAATTGGACCACCGACTCCTGGAAAGAAGGGGTGATCGGAACAGAGGAGAAGGACGTTTCTTCTATCCCCGGTTTAAGAGCACCACAGAGGAGCATCCGAAAATGCCTGATGGGGTAGAGCCTATGCAGATCGGAGGTATACGGGGACCCCTCTCAAAGGAAGAGAAGGAGAAGAGAAGAAGACTGAAGCAATGTCTGTATTGTGGCAAGGGAGGCCATTTCATTAAGGATTGTAGAGCGAGAAATGCCTTGCCGGGAAGATTCCAAGGGCCAAATAACCAAGCGATGATTCAAGCAGGACGACCGGCGGAAAACTAGAAAGCCCAAATCAGGAAGAGGTCTCTGCCTTGGGTTGTCAAATACAAACGATCTCACCAATACTTGCGAACACCTTGCATCCCGCTGTAGCTCATATGAATCTGAAGGTCACCCTGTGGGTTAATTCTCGTGAAGCCATGGAAATCGATGCGTTACTAGATTCCGGTGCTACAGGCAACTACATCGATCAAGAATATGCGATGAAGATAGGAATCGTCTGCGAGAAGAAGGACAAACCAGAGCTAGTGAAAGCAGTAGATGGGACTGTCTTGTCATCGGGTCCTGTGTCCTATCATACTCGTGCGTTATTGATGCAGATGAACCAGAATCACCAGGAACATATACAATTTGATCTGATTTATGCACCACAGTTCCGGCTCATCCTTGGAATGCCATGGTTGACCCTTCACGATCCTAAGGTTAGTTGGGTGGCGTGTACCATCACTCTGTCATCGGATTTTTGTAACGAGAATTGTAGACAAGCTTTGCCTGACCTGGAAAAGAATAACATCACGCCTTCTGTGTGTTTGGCAACAGAGTGTACCAGAGGACATTATTGTTGCGCCACGGTTCTTCCTGAAGAATACAAGTCTTATCGATCGTTGTTCGATAAACAGAAGGCAACGGAGTTACCTCCACATCGAGTGTACGATTGCCGCATTGAACTCATTCCGGGAGCAGACATACCGTGTAGTCGAGTATATGCCCTGACTGAAAAAGAGACGCGGTATCTGAGGAATTACCTTGATGAGAATTTGGCTACAGGATTTATTCGGCATTCAACATCTCCTGCCTCATCCCCCATGTTTTTTATCCCGAAGAAGGACTGCGACGAGTTACGACCATGTATCGATTACAGATCCATCAATAGAATGACCATAAAGAATCGATATCCGCTCCCTCTTATACCGGTGCTTTTGGATCAATTGAAGGGTGCCCGTTTCTTTACCAAGCTCGATCTTAGAGGGGCGTATCATCTGGTCAGAGTCCAGAAGGGAGATGAGTGGAAGACGGCGTTTCGAACAAAGTTTGGGTTGTTCGAATATAGAGTGATGCCCTTCGGGCTTTGTAACGCCCCTGCCGCCTTCCAGTATTTCATGGATGAAGTGTTAAGAGGTTGTCTGGAAACCTTTTGTATCGTGTATATCGATGACATTTTAATCTATTCATCGACACTGCCTGAACATGTGGAGCATGTGAAGATCGTTCTCAGGAAATTGCAGCATCATTCCTTGTATGCCAAGCTTGAAAAATGCCTGTTTCATGTCACGGAGGTTGCATTCCTTGGATATGTCATCAATGCAAATGGATTTCAAATGGATTCTAGTAAAATCGAGGCGATCATCGGATGGAGTACGCCTCAAAATGTTAAATCCGTTCAGAGTTTCCTTGGCTTTGCCAATTATTATAGACGGTTTATCAAGGATTTCTCAAAGATAATCCATCCAATCTCCAGATTGTTGAGAAAAAATACTCCGTTTGTATGGAACCAGGAAGCTGCTATCTCATTCCAGTTTTTGAAAGATCAGTTTACCCGAGCTCCCATCCTTCGCCATCCGGATCCTCAAATACCCTTTGTGCTGGAAACGGATGCTTCGCAATATGCAATAGGGGGTATTCTATCACAACGCCATCCTGACACTGGTCAATTGCATCCTGTTGCCTTTTTCTCCAAGAAACTCACGCCTTGCGAGATTAATTATTCCATCTCGGATAAAGAACTCCTGGCAATAAAAAGGGCATGTGAGGAATGGCGTCACTACCTATTGGGAGCTGTTCACACGGTTGAAATCTACACAGACCATCGAAATCTTCTATTCTTGAAAACCGCGACGGCGCTTACGCCTCGGCAATTGAGATGGACATTATTCTTCTCAGATTATGATTTTGTTATCAAGTATAGACCTGGGCCACAGAATGGTAAAGCGGACGCCCTGTCTCGCATAGGTGAAACTGAAGACCAAAGTGCAGGAACCGCTGAAGAACCCCCACTAATCCTGAAAGAAACAAGTGGTCGCCTATCCTCAATAGCCTTGTTGGCTACACAGGACTTTTTGGACGAAGTGCGAGTAGCTCTTGCGGAGTCGGATGTACAAGCATGGATACAAGAAGATCCGGAACATCGAATGGAAAAAGATGATCTTGCCTACCATGGGTCCGCTATCTATGTCCCCACTGAGATCTTGCAGCTACAAGTCTTGAAATGGATACACGACTCCCCCTTAGGAGGCCATTTGGGGATCTACAAGACCATTGTTGGTGTGGAACGTGAGTTCTGGTGGTCCAACCTTAGAGATGATGTGAGACAGTATATCACAAACTGTGCTGTTTGCATGCAAGGGAAATCCGTCCATGTCAAACCCATGGGACTTCTAAGACCTCTGCCTGTTCCTCCTAAACCCTGGCACACATTGTCTATGGACTTCATAGTTGAAATGCCGCCCTGTAATGATAAGACCGTGATCCTAGTGGTCCTCGACCATTTGACAAAGATGGGTCATTTCATTCCGTTGACGAGTCTTCCTACTTCAGCTGAACTGGCGCAGGTGTTTCTGTAACATATCGTTCGAGCACATGGCATTCCTTGCGTGCTCATTACGGATAGAGGAACCCAATTTACTTCCCGATTCTGGAAGGCTCTTTGTAAGACCATGGACGTCGATGCTCGACTCTCTTCCTCCTATCACCCCCAGACTGATGGCAAAACGGAACGTCTGAACCAGACGTTGGAACAGTATCTTCGCTGCTTTGCTCTGCAAAATGATATGGACTGGACAATGTTAATTTGGATGGCTGAGTTTGCATATAATAATGCCATACACTCCACCTTGGGTTGTTCTCCTTTCTTTTGTTTGTATGGTTATCATCCTAATGCACTTCCCTTTGAGGTGCCCGTGCATTCCCCTGTACCCAGCATTCATGAACATCATGCCCATCTCAAAGCGGTGTTGGTGGCAGCACGTAACAGCTTGGCGAGTGCTCAGTCTTCCCAGAAACGCTTTGCTGATAGGAAGAGATCACCAGCACCTGATTATGGGGTGGGAGACAGGGTATGGCTTTCCACTAGGCACATACATTTGAAAGGGGAAAACAAGCTGAAACCTAAGTATGTGGGGCCTTACAGCATAGTGGAGGTTATTAACCCTGTAACTATGAGGTTGTCCCTCCCTGATTCCTGGAAAATACATCCCGTATTTCATGTTTCCCTCCTCCTTCCTTGTCCTGCTAGTGCGAGAATACTGGATAGGCCACTTCCTATTGACATTGATGGGCAGGAGGAATATGAGGTGCAGGCTATCCTTGACTCCCGTATGGTTAGGGGTAGGATCCAATACTTGGTTGGGTGGAAGGGTTACGGACCTGAGGAGAGAACGTGGGAGCCTTTGGCCAATCTGAATTGTCCTGAGTTGGTCGCTCAATTTCATGAAATGTATCCTGGGAAGCCTGGACGACCGCCGGGACGGCAGTCCTCGAGAGGGGGTTCTGTGGCGATTTTGAAATCCCGAGGACGAAATTCCAGATATGCAGAGAAAACGGGAAGAGTTATTTTAACTACAAGTCCCAGACTGCCCTGGGATTTCCTTGTGGGACATAAGCGCTTCCTTTCCAAGGGGAAGGTGCTTGTCAATTAACCTGTTGAATCTAGGAAGGGCGGATGGTGTTCCCCGCCGGATCCCAGCGTGAAGAATACCGCATTCAGGAATCCTGTTTGTCTTGGGTTACGAGTTATTGCAGACCGGCTGGTATCGTAAACCCATTCTGTTTGTTTTTGTGAGGAAAGCGCGGGCGCGCCTTTCCTCTCCCTGCATTGTGAACAGCGAACTTTGGATACTTTGTTTCCTCTCATTAGTAATTGTAGCCGCGGTGTTAGAGTGAGGCGCGAGACGCTTCTATTCTACCCGCGAGAAAAGTAAAAGCGTGTCAATTTCAACAACGCGACCGGATTCCGGACGCGTTCATGGAAAAACGCTTTCATTAAATAGAGAGGTTCTTTTTGTGGGCAGAAGCAGGTACTGGGATAAGAAAGTAAACCGCCTGTTCTTTGTTCTACGAGACATTTTGCATTTCTCAGGAAACCTTCATCCTCTTTCCCTTTTTTCCTTTGGGGCGCGGAGTCTGACAGAGTAGTTTATATTCTCTGCTGGGTTTCGTGTTGTGAGGAAATAAGGGACTTAGCGTCAGATATCGTCTCTGCTTGGCCACAGGATAAGGTTAGTGGTGTTCTTGGTTCTTGCACTACTGCCAATCACGACACCTCTCCTGACGAACCTACATCACACCCCACCTCAAGCAACGCCATTGGCTCCCTGTACAGAAGAGATGCCAATTCAAGCTGCTGACCCATGCACACAAGGCTCTACACAAACAAGGACCGCCTACATTAACCATACCTGAACTTCCAAAAGTAGCGAGTCTTTTAAGACCCCCAAAGCTGCCCGGTGCAGGGTTCACCTCTAATACACTTTGGGTTCGCTATCAAAATAATGAGGAAAGCGCTGGACACTGGAAGACAAGAAAAAGGTTTATTTCTCATGAGGAGACCACGTCAACTGCAGACACCGGGATGTCTGAGAGAGGTGTTCTGCTGCTATGTCCTTTGGCTCTTCCTTTTATACAGGTTTGACACAATGCATTTGTTTCATCAACATGGTTACACAAGCTTGGAGTCCCCGTCCCGGGCAGGTTGCATCACAAGCCCAACAGTAATTCTCTTCCCATCAAGGTCAAACAGACAATCCTATCTAGCAGCTGGACCTTGCTTCAGAGTCTAAAACATGTGAGACCGGTCCGATCTAAGAGTCCATTCTGTTGATAAAAACAGGTCCCATTGTTGGTAAAAACATGTTTGCAGTGCAATAAATCATGTTGCAAGGGTCTTTTTAGTGTCTGGAATCTGTTTGTGTAACTAGGGGCGGTGAGGGGTAGAGTGTCCAAAGGTTTGCCTGCAAACAGAGATAAATGGAAAAACGAGTTTGTAGCAGCAAGTGGCGGAGAGGTTTGTCGTGACAATAGAGTTTATAGCCCCCAGCACACATATCAGGTTTGGTCATAGGGTTAGAGGGATGCTAGTAAGGGCAGGGGGAAACAAAGGTGACCAACAGAGTACAAAATGGCTGTGATGTATTAAAATGACTGCAGCTTATATGCACATAGAAATTTCCACCAGACAAGATGGCGCAGGCAATGTTCATAATTGTCATTTTGCTTTTAACAGTGGCCCCTTTGAACATAACTTAGCCAGCTTGTCAGTCTATTTCGATCTCCATAATATCCTGTATCTCTTGATCATACATTACTCTCATTTTTGTTAGCTGAGTGTCCATAGTTTTAGGGTGCATGGTAGTTATGCAAAGAGAACACAAAGGAGGTATACAGTGTATATTCAAACAACAACAACATATTGTCAACACTGGGAACAAGAGAATCATTGATATTTTCCAACCCCACTCCTTCAAGATGCCCCAAAGCCAACTTCCAATTGTCCAAGTCTCTGGTCCTTGATGAATTTCTGAAGACAGTCTATGGAGATGGATGTTCGATTGCTTCATAGACAGAAAGTGAATTATCAGGAATGTATATACAGCAGCTGGCACTGATGATGCGGCATGCTCCTCCACATCCGCAAGTACCACGTTTAGGACCATGCGATTTTGCAGGGTAACCAGACGGACCGCTTGGAGCTCAGCAGTGTTGCTGTTGAGGATGCCAGCAGTGACGTTCAGGGCGGTCTCTACCGCTTGGGACCGATGTCTGATGGCTCGGCTGTTTGCCATCGGACCCCATACCGGGACGAGCCCTTTTGCTGCATCGAGGAACTGTGATGCGGCAGAGTCTGCTTGATCAGTGTCTATAGAACGCTTTTCTCGATGATGCTCTGCAGGGGCTGTGTAGGTTGGTGGGAAAACAAAGGCAATGTAGCACGTGCCCCCCCCAGTTTCTTGGGAGCCAGGTGTAGGCTTTGGTTCCACAAACAAAGTACAAATTGGGTGATGTAACAAGCGGTGGAGGGTTGGCAGTGTTCAAAGTCCTTACAATGCTGCAAGTGCTGTGACCCACATTCCTAGTCCCACGGCCTTCAATGCATACAGGGCCAGAGACGTTCACCACAGATAGGGCCACAGTCAGTGTTGCAGCAGTTCTTTTCTTCAGGTAGGAAAATGTGGCTCTGATAGGAATATTGAACACTTATTTCCACTCGTTCTTTGGAGGGGACATTCAACAGGAATGTCGCATTGGAGGTGTGAGGGCAGAAGGGGGTGGCTGTTCTTCCTGTTTTGTTTAGCCAGAACTCGTTGTAGAACTGAGCGATTGTCCCGTCAGAAGTGGCATTGCCTTTGTAACTTTCTTGTACGAGCATCATCCAGGCATGGCAAGATCCGTGAATAGAAAAGGGCGAAGGGATGAAAGGGACGGAATGTTCAGTGGCATGTGGTAACAGCCCACAGACCCAACAGTTGGTAGCATTGGTGGCAAGATTGTGCTGGTGCAGCATCTGCACAAAAGAATTATTCCAGAATTCTTTGCGTCGTTCTCGGAGATGTGGCGGTAGTGATACCAGGTAGTGTTCTTTCTTGGTGGTTGGTTGCATGGTGGGTGACAATGTTCTGTATGCAGGTGCATTCTCTTCAATGATCCAGAATGTGACCATTAGCAGGAGACAGGTGAGAAATGCGGCTACAAGTGCAATTGTCTTTGTGCTGTGGAGGTTGGCAGTCTTGATGTCTTTGCGGCGGCTTTGCAGGTGCTCAGTTTTTTCCATCATCTTCGAGGAGCTCAACAACTGTTAGGACCACAGACTTTTGTCTGGCACTTTTCCTGGTAGTGTTGGTTGACTGTGCTACCGATCTGAGACCTTGCCTCAGTTAGTGGCATGATCGTTGGAGCACCCTCCTTTCGTCGATCTTAGGTTGTACCCTTTCTTGGATGGCACCGTGGGGTCGGGAAATTCTGATAGCTCAAGGGTGTCTTCTTGTGGGTAGCAACTCAGAGCTGGTTGGTCCTTCGCGAGTACTTCCTCTTGCACCTCCACCTCTTCACAGGTTGCCAGTGTTGGAGGTACTCGCTTGCAGTGATGAGTGTGCAGCCAGTTTTGTTCTCCTTCCACTGGGAGGGCAGTTCTGGTGGTGATCAGGACTTGCCAGGGGCCCGTCCACCTAGGCTCCAGACTCTTCGTTCTTTGGAAGTTGCAAATCAAGACATAGTCACAAGGTTTTATTTCATGTCCCGGGCCCCTGGATATGTCAGGCAATGCTTGCTGCACCTGTTGGTGGATAATTGTTAGCTCGTTCGTCAATTTATGCAAATAATCCGACATTAATATGTTCGGGACATTGTTAATGGAGGTGGGTCTTGGCGCAGCTCAAATGCTCAGAGGCCTGCCGAAGACCACCTCATACGGTATCAGTCTGTGTTTGGTTGGGGTGGAGTGCATTAATAGCAACACCAATGGGAGGGCGTTGGGCCATTTCAACCCGGTCGTGGCAACTATTTTGGCTAGTTTTAGTTTCAATGTTACATTGTGTCTCTCTACCAGGCCCGCTGATTGGGGGTGGAAGACGGCATGGAACTTTTGCTTTACCCCCAACCCTCTCAGTATGTTCTGTATCACCTCGGCTACGAAGTGAGGGCCGTTGTTGCTCCATAAAATTCTGCAAAGGCCATATCGGGGGAAGAATTCTTTCAGCAATACATTTGCAGTGGCTAAGGCGGTATTGTCGCGGTGGGGTATGCCTCCATCCATTTGCTAAAAGTGCACACAACCGCCAGGACATATTTTAGGCCATGGCATCGCTCTAGTTGGATGTAATCCATTTGAAGGATTTCAAAGGGGTGGTCAGGGACTCCAAACCCTCCCCATGGTACTACTGTCCCCTTCCCTGGGTTGTGTTGTAGGCAGACCATACATTGTTGTACTAGGCAATTTGCAGATTCTGACATTATGCCATACTCTGGTGATTAGTTCAATCATGGGGTGGAGCCTAGGTGTACTGGTAAATGTGCCATGGTCAGTATGGGGATGAGATAGCATTGGG
This sequence comes from Lissotriton vulgaris, assembly GCF_964263255.1. Lineage (NCBI taxonomy): Eukaryota > Metazoa > Chordata > Amphibia > Caudata > Salamandridae > Lissotriton > Lissotriton vulgaris. The sequence goes on along the minus strand of NC_141695.1, from coordinate 757,363,451 downwards.
TAACAGCCATTTATTTCCGTCTTTAGTTCTCCAGCAATCTTCCTCGTCTTTTAGTCCCACCCTTTCCCACTCGGTCAATTCGTCTTGTTTCCAAGTAGTCTGTATGTCCCTTACAGTGGTCCTAGCGTCAGTCCATTGTTCAGCTTGTGACCTGGTCACATACATTCGTGTTGTAGTTCTGTCTCCTACCGTGGCTCGGGCAGTAACGTCTGCTAGTGCATTTCCCTGTCCAATGAGATCAGTCACTTTCCTATGTGCTTGGCATTTTATCACTGCTAACTTCTTGGGGAGGAGGACTGCTTGCGTCAAGGCGGAGACTAAATCTCCATGCAGGATGGGTGTACCGTGTGAAGTCAGGAACCCTCTTTCTTTCCATAAGATCCCAAAATGGTGAACCACCCCAAAGGCATATTGGCTGTCGGTGTATATGTTAACTGTCGGGCCAGTTGCTAAGATACATGCTCGTGTGAGGGCAATGAGTTCTGCAGCCTGGGCTGAACGTTGGGGAATACGGGCTGTTTCCAGAACGGTTCGGGCTGTGGTGACAGCGTATGCAGCTGAGGTGGTGCCGTCGGGGAGTTTGATGCACAAACCATCCACCCATAGTTCTCCATCTGGTTCTAGAAAGGCGGTGTCTCTGAGGTCTATTCTACTCTTTTGTTCATCGGTTAGTGTCAAACAGTCATGTAGTGGAGTCACGCTAGGATCATTTTCGGGTAGGGTTAACAGTGTGGCTGGATTGAGGGTGGTGCATCGCTTTAGGGTAATGAGCGGTGCTAGCAGGGTCAACTCCTATCCTGTCAGTCGGGCGCTAGTCAAGTGTTGGGTTTTGGTCTGGTTTTTTAGTTTGTCGACTCCATGGGGTACTAAAACAGTGACTGGATTGGAGAGCACTATTCCTCGCTCTGGCGTATTGATACTGCTGCAGCTGCCACAGCGCGCAAGCACGCTGGCAGTGCTCTGGCTACTGGATCGAGGGTGGAGGAGAAATATGCACAAGGGCGTTGTTTGTGAACAATTAATTGTGGTAGAACAGACGATGCACATCCCTCCCTCCTGTGCGTGTAGAGGAAGAATGGTTTGGAGTAGTCTGGGGTTCCTAGGACAGGCGCTGAACAAAGGGAATTGCGTAGTTCTTTAAAGGCTGACTGGCATTCAGGGGTCCAGGGGAGAGGTGAGGGGATGTCTTTAGCAAGGGGGGAGAGAAGGGGTTTGACAATGAGGCTAAAGTTCGGTAACCACTGTAGGCAAAATGAGGTGAGACCTATCAAAGAGCGGACTTGCTTCTGATTTTTGGAGACAGGGGTGTCTAGAATTGTCTGGATCCTGTCAGGCGTGAGTTTGCTCCCTTCTTTTGATAAAAGGTGACCCATATAGGTGATTTACAGAACTGCAATTTCTTTCGGGAGACCTTGTGACCATTCTCAGCAAGAAAAGGGAGTCGTTTGATGGTGGCTGTGGCGGCTATTAGTATGGTGTCTGCTGCTAGAAGGATGTTGTCTTCATATTGTATTAGTGCCACTCCATCTGGCAATTGTATAGCGTCCAACTGTCTTTTAAGCGCCTGGCTATAGATGCTTGGGCTCTCAGTGTACCCCTGGGGTGCTCTGCGAAATCTGTACGAACGAGAGTTTAGGGTGAATCCAAATAGATAGCTGCTGTCCTAGTGTATAGGTATGGAAAAGAACGCATTTTTTAGGTCAATCACAGTGAAGGTGGTGGCAGTAGAGGGGATTAAACTCAAAATTGTTGTGATGTCGAAAACTACTGGGAATTGTGGTACTACGATTTTGTTTATCTCCCGCAGGCCAATGATGAAGCGGTAGGCTTTTCAGTCTCCCTCTCCCTGTCTCTTTACAATCGGTGGTATGGGACTGTTACAAACGTTGTTCACTACTTCCTCTACCACGCCTGCCTCTACCAGAGTGTATGATCTCTGTCAGTGCCTTCTCACCCTCCGGCGATATTTTGTACTGCGGTACTTTTGGTAGGGTTGCGTCCTGTCGTATTGTTAGGTGTACTTGGCCAATCATCATTCGTCCTAAGTCTGAATCAGCCCTAGCTCATAAGTGTGATGGCAAAGTGTCCAGTAGGGATGCGTCAGTCTCAGAGATGGGAAACATGTCCTGAGAAGGGTTCTCTCTATAGCGCTGGTGGTTGTCATAAAGGATGACACGCACTTCATCCGGTGAGCATCTGATAGTCGCATGGAAGTGTTTCAAAAGGTCGAGACCCATAATGGCATCAGGGGTGTTAGAAGAGAGGAGGAATGTAGTTTTGACGATATTGTTGTCAAGGTTAAAAGGGATTGGTCGGGACAAAGGGTTGGTGGAGGGCGTACCATCAAATCCTATTGAGGTCACATATGAGCCAGACAAGGGTGCCCTTGGAATTAGTCGTTTGGATAGTGCACTACGTGTTGCTCCCATGTCTACCAAAAATGGCGACTTTGTGGCCAGGACCTCAGCGGTAACATAAGGGCCTTGCTGATCAACATAGAGCTCGACTGGATCTCTCCCTTGCCCCTGGCTGTCCTATGCAAAGTCGTACGTATTGTCATAATCTGTCTGTTGGTACTGATTCTGTTTGGGATGGTCAAATGCATTCACTCTTCCTGGCCTTTCCTCGCTTGCTCCACTCGCGTACCCTCTTCCACGTCCTCTTCCTCTCTGTCCACTTGCTATTTCCCTCGCCCCTCTGCCCCTCCCAGCTCCTAACAAAGCTGGGCATTGGGATTTCCAGTGTCCATATTCTTTGCAAAATGCACATTGATCCTGTCCTAGGTCTTGGCGTCCTACATATGATGTCGATGAATTGTTTCTAGGTGGCTGTACTCTAGGGGCATTCTGCTGGTATCCTCGACTATATTGCTCCCTTTCTGTATTTGCCCCTGGAGTTGTGCTATCATCACCCTTTCCTTCAAGTCTTTCTTTTTCCTTTCTGTAGCCCTGTCATTTTCGTTTTTCTGATGCTCATAGTACTGGGCCATTTGGATGATGGCCGCCGGTTTAGATGCTGCCCAACTACTTTCGCTGGCTTGTAATTTCTGGGATACCTCTTGCAGTAGTCCTTTGACGTAGTTCTGCACAAATAAGTGGTGTCCAATTGCGGTGTACATGTCTTGTCCACTGTAATTGGAGAACACTGTTTCAAATCTGGAGAATTACTCTGAGACATCCTCTTGTGGTTTCTGGCGGCACACGGTTACTATGGACCAGTCTATATTTTTCTCTGGGATCAGCGTTTTCACTTACTGCACTATTTTTTCAGGGAGGTCCAATATTGCTTTAATCGGTTTTTGACCAGGGTTCCGCTGTTTATCTAGTGCGTTGAGTTGCTCCCAGGTATGACCAAGCAGTTCGGTATATTCTACTTTCCTAATCTGTTTCCACACATCTGCTGGCAAACATAACCCGAAGAACAAGTCTATGTCGGCAAGTGTCATTATTGTTGATCCCAAAGCGGTACCTAGCTCGGTGTAAAAGGCGGTGGGGTTCTTTCGTAAATCCGGCAAAGATTTACGGAACATCAAGATGTCCTATCTGACCATGGCTGATACACCCAATTGTAGACCACCCTTCCTTTAGCGTCCTGATGGTTCATATTGTCATGAGTCCCTTGTCCTCTAAGAGGAACATAATAAGGGGCAGCTTCTTTTATCGGCATCATGCTATCTGGTTTTTCTACCGGGGGTCCTGCTATTTTAGATGTCCTGTCCTTATCAGTCTGTCCTTGTTCTATGAGGTGACGGAATACTTCCAGTGTGGATGAAAAGAGTTCTGTCACATCGTTGTCGCCTTCATCTCCGGTGTCTACCTTTCTACAGAGAACCACTAGACACTCGGGCCCTACATCCTGGTTCTTCTCTTCATATGCAGTAAGAGTGGGGTAACAGAGACGTACAATAAAGTATTGTTTGTGGTTTCGACATAGGAGTTGCATACGTCAGTTACATACTCTATTGTCTCCTTCCTATCCATGAGGGATTTAACTATTTTATCAATGCCTGCTCGCTCATTTTTACTTAATCGCGGGACCCTGGGCACTCCTTTTTCCTTTGATCCTACTTCTATTGCTATATCATTTGATGAGGCATTTGGGGTGAGTGACTCAGTGGGAGCAGAAGCGGTGGAGACCGAGACGATCGTGCCATCTCCGGCTATATTTTGGGGGTCCTGGTGTTGTACTATGGGATGAGTAGGGGCGTAAGGGAGTGGCTTTATATGATTGGGGGACCTAATAATAAATCATCATCTACCCTTTGTTTTGCCAGTAACTCGGGGTAAAGAGTCGAGGGCGTTCTAACAGGGTATTGACTTGATATTTTTGATTCCTGTTCCTTTTTATCGGTTTATTTTTCTTTTAGTTCTTCATCTAACTTTTTACAGGCTTGGTAAGCCGATTTTCGCATTTCTTTATCTTGTCTGGTCTCGTCTCTTTTCTTTCATTGAGCTGCCTCTTTTCGCCATAAACCAAAACTGTCAAGCATGGCTGGTGTTGTTTTCTTTTTGTGGAGAGCTAATTCTAATGTTTCTATTTTAGCGGGATCGAAAGAACCCGTCAGTGGCCACTGATTTACCCGGTCCTTCCTAGTGTATTTATGCCATAGTTTGCTATAAGCTACAGTGGCTAATCCATACTTTACGTACATTTCTTTGTTAGGGGTGCCTTCCGGCGGTGGCGGCTGACTGGCCTCTACCAAACGGTCCGGTCTAAAACAATTACAAAACAGTCTAGAGAAAACGGGCATGACGTATTTACCGGTCAAAATAAATATCTCAATCAATCAATTTAGACAAAAAGTCTGCACTACCTGTCCTTCGCTGTCTGCAAAGAGAGAGAATATTCCTATTCTCTGTTGTTTGCAAGCAGGGAATGTCTCAAATAACTCAATATAAAAAATGAATACTAGTATTTTGATCAAACTATTCAATCAATTAATCAATCAATTTGTAGTTTTTTCACGACCTTACCCGGACCGTATAGACAGTTCTTCATCTTCCCCTTCCAGCGCCTGGTTGTCCTCTCACTACAACAATCAATGCAGCGTTCCTCTAAGGTTCCAGTCAGGACCGCAGGTCACTCGAGAGAGGTCCGTTCAGAACCGGTGAAGTTGTCGATCGGCAGCTAGACAAGGGTCTTCTCAGGCAGGTATACCCTAATGGTTTAGACGTTCACTCCGTCCTTAGGACCTCTCTACCGGACCCACGTGTCGCTAATGGGCCCTCACGTTGGGGCGCCAATTTGTGAAAAGTAGCGAGTCTTCTAAGACCCCAATGCTGCCCGGTGCAGGGTTCACTTCTAATTCACTGTGGGTTCGCTATCAAAATAATGAGGCAAGCGCTGGAAACTGGAAGACATGAAAAAGTTTCTTTCTCATGAGGAGACCACGTCAACTGCAGACATCGAGATATCTGAGGGAGGTGTTCTGCTGGTATCTCCTTTGGCTCTTCCTTTTATAGAGGTTTGACACAATGCATTTGTTTAATCAACATGGTTACACAAGCTTGGAGTCCCCGCCCCCGGGTAGGTTGCCACACAAGCCCAACAGTAATTCTCTTCCCACCCAGGTCAAACAATCTTATCTTGCAGCTGGACCTTGCTTCAGGGTCTAAAACATGTGAGACCGGTCAGATCTAAGAGTCCGTTCTGTTGATAAAAACAGGTCCCATTGTTGGTAAAAACAAGTCTTGCTATTTGCAGTGCAATAAATCATGTTGCAAGGGTCTTTTTAGTGTCTGGAAGCTGTTTGTGTAACTAGGTGTGGTGAGGGGTAGAGTGTCTAAAGGTTTGCCTGCAAACAGAGATGAATGGAAAAACGAGTTTGTAGCAGCAAGTGGCGCGGAGGTTTGTCGTGACAATAGGGTTTATAGCCCCCAGCACACATATCAGGTTTGGTCAGAGGGTCAGAGGGGTGATAGTAAGGGCAGGGTGAAACAAAGGTGACCAACAGAGTACAAAATGGCTGTGATGGATTAAAATGACTGCAGCTTATATGCATATAGAAATTTCCACCAGACAAGATGGCACAGGCAATGTTCACGACTGTCATTTTGCTTTTAACAGTAGGCGCATGACAGCTTCACCGGCCTGCTAGGGCTGGCCAAACCATCATGTGCACTTGGCATGTTCTCCATTGGGCTGTGTTGCACAGCCCCATAGAGAACATGCCCAGCCTCCCAACGCACTGCCTGAGTGGCCAAAAAGGCTGCTCAGACCAAACATGACGCTGCTCTGGCAGGGTTGTGATTGGCTGGGAGAGTCCGGAAGCCTGGGCGCTTCCGGTGCTGCCAGCAGACAGAGGATGGGCGTCCGGTGGTGGAGAAGGAAAGTTTAATTTATTTTTTTCACCCACCACCCGCACTCCTCCGTCCCACCACCCCCGTTCAGAGGCAGCTGCCATTGACTAAAGGCTCACTCATGCTTGAACTTATAAGTTCCCACTGGGCAGGTACATGCTTTTATATTATAAGTCCATCATACCCATTACTTTTCCCCCTTACAGGGCTGGTAAGGAGTGCCCTCCCCTCCCTTTAACATCATAAGGCTCAACCATGCATTTGCGTGAGCCAAAGTCCTATGCACACATAGTAGTTCTTAATGAAAGTTCATAAAGTTATATGAGCAAAGGATCATTAGAGTTGAAATAGATCTGTTCTTTGTCTTTGATTCGTGTGACATTAAAGGCAACCAGCCAACAGGTCACAGTGGGAAATAGCCCGCGACTTCTTCAGGGTTGTACTTCATATGTAATTATTCTTCTGGGTCAATCTGCCGGCGATAATTCCAACCCGGCTGGTCAGATAGATAAAAGTGTAATAGTAGTGTTGTTAAGTGGGAAACATCAATGAGGGTACCGAAGTGATGGTACTTTAGTTGGTAGGTTGAAAAAAGTATAAGTTCAAGGAGGCACCAGAGTAACGGTGGGCCACGTCCGGAAGAGAGGACGCCCCCTTTTTCCCACCGCAGATCAAACTCAGCACAAAGTGGTCTATCTAACCCTTCGGTGTTTTCAAGGCATGGTCCACGTTGGATCACTGTTACTCTGTTTGATGTCTCACGAATAAAAGACAAAGAACAAAATCTACTTGGACTCTAATGATCCTTTCCTCATATGACTTTATGAACTTTAATTTAGAACTACTATACTGTGCATAGGACTTTGGCTCACTGTTTTGTGAAGGATCCTTTCCCTCGCGCACTTAGGGGTTTTAGAGTGTTCCCCTACCTATCAGCACCGTACACACTAGAATCCTAGTCCATTATACTTATAAGCAGCAGGGCGCCATTACTTCCTAATACTACACACATCTCACACCGAAGAAATAACCACGCATTTGCGTGAGTTTGATCACAAAACACATTGGGATTATTAGCTTTCTTCCTACAGAAAGCCCTAGCGCACAAACTATTTTATTCCGCTAGCAGGGTTCCAAATCAAGGAACGTTTTCCTCCAGGCCCACTCCTATCATTGGCACCCCCAGTTTGAGGTGCGCATTATGTTCAACCCACACCCCCAAAGAACTGTGTCTGGGTGTTACCCCAGAATTTACTATAACACGGTAGGTACCAGCTGAAAGTACAGTACATAACCAAACGAACATTATACAAACTGTATTCTAGTATACACATTGCACTACAGCCTGGTGAATGTACTGCGCTTGCACTTCTGCATAGTGAATAAATACCCCGTTAGCACACGCAAATATGCATGTGAAATGTGAACATGGCGAACATACGCAAATATGAGAGCCCAAATGTTGTAGAACAATTAAAGTGAAACGTGGCTTCCGCGTGTCATATGTTGAATGCTGCGCCTTACAAAACATCACACACCAATAGCGTTCCTTATATCCGACTACTGCAAACTGTGTTCCTTTAACAAAAATAACTAAATGGAGACACGCTATCCCTTAAAATCATGACGCACCATATAATCATGACACTTGTGATTGGAAGAGACTCCATCGTGTCTTTCCGAGTTTTAGACTGGGGTGTATTCGCCAGGATTCGGGGTGTTTATGCACAATGCACCACGCTGCTGCAGTCTGCCTTTCTCAGACAGGCAATTAATGGCTTTGTGCATATAGGGTGTACCGTGTTCATTAGTGCCATCAGCTAGAGGACAGGAGGGGGGTTCTTTTTAAACCGTTACCTACCCAGTGAAAATACAATACCCCTAAAGCCCATCGACACTTTTTTGTGAATGGTTATTGTGAATGGTTAGACAACTACGTGCCAGTGGGAGGGGCCAACGGGCGCTGTTATGCTGCTGATCACACAATTGGCTCTAATTCTCACCTTTACGCGCCTGATTACTTTAAAGTTAATGTCATTCATTACTGGTAGACCCCCTGCCCGCACTGCTGGCTGCCCAGGAAAGGAGGAGAGGTCAGCTTCCCCCTCGCGCTGTTTAAACAAATGCAGAGTGGGTGGAGAGTCCTGCTTGGACTGGGAGGAGAGCTGGGATTTTTTTTTACTGCAGTTTAGTTGTGTGTGCAGCTGAGCCAAGTGCGCCATCAGCAGAGGGCTGGGCTGGAGCCAGGAAGCAGTGTCCTGCCGGTGATCCAGAGAGAGACGGGTCCTGTGTGCCTGGAGACCCACCGGAGTCTGGTGGATCAAGTCAGAGGCCTTTCCGAGCTTCTACAGTTTAAGGAGCGGAGGCCCGGGGCTCGCTGCACCGAAAGCAGAGCTCAGGTGACCGCCATCCAGCAGCAGGGACGCCGGAGCGCCGGGATTAATGGAGCATGGGCGGGAATGAACTCTGCCCCCAGTGAAAGGAGCGCCCGTGCCTTTGGAGCCCCCTGACCCGGGGCGTGCAGGAAAGTTCTGGAAGGAGACAAAGGGGGCTCGTACCCCAGCTGCCGCTCTGTGGCTCCGCGAAGGTGGGTGCCTGTGATTTCTGCCTGCATTTCCTTTGTTGTGACTCGGCAGCTCGGATGTCATGAAGGGGAGCGAGGGCGCCCGGCGGGAGCCAGTGTGATGCTGAGAAGTTCTTGTGACCTGCATTGGACCGCGTGAGATGCAGTGCGGAGTTTAAATTAATTAACTGAGGTGGTCGCACGTGATAGTCTTTAATATGTGGACGCGCGCATTCTGTCCATAAGTGTATTTCAAAATTGGTAGTACACCGTCTGGGAGGGCGGCGTTTCATGGGTGTGTTTTACATGAAGGGGCGACGGCTTATGATTGAGGGGTGTTTCTGTTTCTATGCAATATATTTATATGTGTACTCCTTATTGATTGTGGTGTTTGTGACTTATTTTGTTTTAAATCTCTTCAAGCAGTAGTTTAGACGGGGGGTGGGGTGAGAGTTGCATTTGGGCTGCAATTCATGAGTAGTCATTGGGCTGAACTAAGGAATCTATCTGCATGTACTGCTCCGGCGTCAGTTCAAGTTCAGTCTGCCCTCGCGCGTTGGATAGGTGTCGATGGGGCTGGTCTGCAGCGCCTTTAGTTGGTATGGGGTTGCTCTTCATAAGTGAGTCTACTAAGTTCAAATTGATGGGGGGGGGTACGTTACGGTTAAATGATTCTTGAAGTTTGAGAACTGCTGCTTGGTTTTCGGCGAGGTACGAACGCCCCTCTGCCCTCTCTTTTAGGCTGCACATGGGCTGGCTTTGTGTCTGAAGGGGGTCGTCGGACCTGTGGCTCGTTCACTCTTTTCTCTTGATTGCATTCAGATGTGGCCAGTCCCACGCGCCTCGCCTCCCCCGGGTTCGCGCATTATGGGGCCCCATCCCTTGCAGGGTTTACCAACACTCGTCGTAGGCTCCTGCGCCTATCGTGTGCTATTGAGAGGCGGGGGAGGGGGCTCAAAAGGCCCAGCAAACGGGGCTCGAGCCAAAGTAAATGCTGGGGCTGCTGGTGGCTGCTTTTAAATGTCTTGCTTTTTTGTGAGGTGTGGGGGGTGGGGTTCCAGTGCCTCGAACAAAGAGGCAGGAGGCGCACAAAGGGGGTGTTGCAAACTCCAGCATCTGTTCCTAGGCCTGGCAGCCCCAAGCCGGGAGAAGGTGGCAGTGACGTTAGCGTGGAATTTTTTTCAAGTATCTATAATTTTGCAAAGAAATGAAAGCAAAGGGAAACTTTTAATTCCCATCTCTTTTGTACATGGTAATTTATCCCTTTTTAAACCCTTAGTTTTAAGAAGTGTTTGTTAAAGAGTAACACCACTCACCTATTTATCGAATTGTCTAAAACTATTTAAATATTTATTAAGCATTGTAGATCGTAACATTGGGATTCATGTTTAAATCTTCTCTTCTTTGGAATACTGAACATGGTGGGGAAACGGTTCAATGTCCCCAACTCTTCTGAAGAAGTCAACAATGATGTCATGTGGCAACCCAATGACCCAGCTCTGATGTAGAATAGTGTATGACGTTGATGGTGGTTAGGGAGTGTCAAAGTCAAAAGAACTTTATTCGAATGTACATAGTAACATTCATAAAAGCACAGTTCAAAAGAAAATTTAACAGTTAATCCATACATTACTCGAAATCACAAAAAGTATCAGTTTACAGGCAGAATACACAGTATAAAAACATTCAAATTTAAATAGTTAAAAAAGGAACTCTCGACAAGAACGCCAATTATCCCTCCATGCTTTTCCTAAATGTGATCGCAAGTTTTAAAAAGTTACATACAAACCAAGTGCAATCACTACTTAGTAGTTGGAGATAATAAAGTGCTGGTCGAATTTGTGCAAAGTTCAGCTTTTTGAGTATTGGTTTTAGGTATAATTTCCTCGGTATCACATAAAAAGGGCAGATGAATAAAAAGTGTGCCAAATCTTGCGGAGACATATCGTCGCAGTCGCAAGATGGCAACACTTGTCCCCGATGGGCCCCCCTCGGTACTGCCAGTAGAAGATGAAATAGATCTAGCCGGAACCTAGGGAGTGAAAGGCCAATCCTAATACAAATGGAGGCGCTAGCACCTCACCCTGCAAGCCACATCTCCCAACAGTTTAGGGTACAATGGTGTTAGGAAGATGCGTGGGTACAGAGTTTGAACAAAAGTCTTAAGATGAAAAACGCAAAGTGAAGCTCTGCATATTACATATATTGATGCTTTATAAGGGCAAAGTGTAGTTTTAGTGTAAAATTGGCGTTTTCTGTTTGGAAGAGGTAATTGAAGTGCATCATATGTTTATTTAGATTGATGTCCTCTTTGAAGCAATGGTAGAAGCCATTTTATTTGCCATATAATTCCTTGGGTGTATTTTAATTTCTTTACAGGATGTAGTGGGCGAATTGTTGAGTAGGTGCCACCTGGTGGAAGCTGCACTTTCCAAAACTCCAGGAGCATGCGCAATGTCACTATAAATAAGCTAATGGCACTGGCTATCACAAGTTGCACCACTTTTAACATTTTGACATTTTTTTTGTGAATTCGGCTTAATTTATATTTTTACATATGTTTAGTTGTGGTGGTGTTCAGAGACCCCCCCTCCCCTCCTCGATATGGAAATGGTTTGTCTTGTTACAAGTCAACTTCCAGTCTTGATATTCAAGATGGATTGTAAAATTGATAAGGGAGAAGGTGGGATTAAATTCATTTGTCTTGTAATTATACAATAATTCAGCCTATATTCAAATTATAATTTTTTTGTTGTAACTTTTATCATATCTTAATCGTGCGTCCACCCTTGGAGTGCGCTTCTTACTGCTGGCCATTGCTTTATAACTGGCACAGAGGATTTGATCTTTCTCGTGTGACAAAAATGGTTCTGATCCTATGCAGCTTTGTGATTGAGCACACATTATCTTGACCTGTCTTCACCTTTGTGGATGGCCAGGGTTTGAAGAGTGGGAGGAGAGTTCTTCATTGGGGTTGCATGACGGGGGAAACTGGTTTTTTTTAGGTCGCCCTATAATTTAGAACACTGCCTTAGAAGTTCCACGGGGAACCCTGCTTCTATATAATACTCTTATCTGTGGAATTTGCCCACGGTTGCTGATGTTTAATATATTATATGCTGAAGGTACAGGGTTTTCAACCTATTGTTTTTTGGTAATGCCTAGGTGGGCAAGATCCACCCATGGTTAACTGGAGGAGTATGGGCACTAGGTCCCCGTACTATACTTGTTTGAAGCAGTCTTTCTTGTTTGAAGCAGTCTTTCTTGTTTGAAGCAGTCTTTCTGACACACAGTATGCAAGGAGATAATGGAGTGAATTGTGTACAGACCTCTACATTGTAAAGTATAATGCACTCCTAATATTAGAAATGCATCTGTGGCATAATCTGAAAAATGCTACTCACTTCTTAAGAAATTTGAAGTCTATCTGTGCCGTTTTTCTTTCATGGTTGCAGATTTTGTGGAGCCTGGTTCAAACGTGTGTGTGTGTATATATGTATATTATATATATATATATATATATATATAATTCTTTTGGGTTTTGTAGGTTCAGAGGTTTCCAATTATCTAGTGTACTGTGACATATAGTTTAGAATGGTGCGGCCATGCCAACGCAAGCACATTTCAGTTGTAGTATTTGATTTGGATTGGCACAAATGTATCACCATGTTTCCACATCCTGTGGAAAGTTAAGGTTGCTGTGAAATTGGTGCAGTCATTGCATTGCGATCCCACTTTCTTTTGAATTTGGTGTGGATTGCTAGATCAGTTTCGTCATATTTGTGATTTCCAGTGATATTTGCAACAGAAAAGGTGTTTTTTTCCATAGGAGGTGCCTAGAACAACTGTGAACATAGTACATGCTAATAAGCTCTGAAGCTGGTCCGATTGTTAAGCCTCCTGTACGGATTATCACTTAATATTTTCAACAGCTAGAAGGAAGCATTGTTTTTGACATCTTCTACTCTAGTCCTGCTTTCTTACTTCTCAGCAGAGCACATGTCGGAGTTTAATGCCAACAGTGCAATTTACCAGGCAATGACTACTTCTTAGCATCCCATGCACTTTGGCTGGTGCCGAAATCTCACAAACGCCGAGCCTGACTTTTTCTACTTTAGCAAAATTGTCTGAAGCTTGCACAAGCTGTGTCTGAAGCTGTAGAGTCTTGTTTAAACAGTATCTGTTGCCCATATTTGATGGCGCCACTAAAGCTACATACGACTTGATAGGGAGCTGACCAGGACGAGTCTTCCAGAGCATGTGATAACCTCACATGCAGCATTCAGTCAAGAAGTACCATCCTACACCTGCAGCTTTTTATTCCTCTGTGTGGAAACCTAACATGCAACTCCAACATTGTGGATCCTTCTCCGCATCCAGCCTTTGGACTCTCCTCTCTGGCAAATGTTGACATGACTGAAGTCCTGTTAACTGGAGCAAATCTATAAGCATTATCTGGCTTATGTCACTCTCTAAGAAGTGTTGTCCTATTTATGCTCTAGGCTGACACATTTCCATAGCATAGGTAAACTTGGTTTCTATAGACTTCGAGTTAGTGGTTTCCACGAATTTACACTTGAACGAATACATTATGTCTTTACCAGGTTCCACTTCACAGATTTTGGCTAAAGTTTTGTTGAAGTTAGCAAACGGAGCTTTCTTTTTATGATCATGTTTTGAGTTTTCTTTTTTTTACAGGTTGAATTTTTTTCTTCATGACTGAATTGCTTTTTAGATTTTTTGTTGTTGTTTTGTTTCTACCAGAATGTGATGTTCAGCTATGCCCATACTACACAAGAATACTTTTAAGAATTTGGTTTGCCTTGTGAGTCACCAAAGATCTTGAAGTATTGTGAAATATGCAACAGCATACATGTCTTTGGCTGCTCTTCCTTCACCCTTTCAGTTGTGCTTCATATCAGGCTTCCTGTAGTTTGAAGGCACAGAACGTCTGAACTACAGGTATTTGTCCAAATCCACATTCTCGTGTCATTTAATCTGTGATTATGTTAGTAGCAGTCATTTCATGTTTAAATTAGCAATCATTAATTCAAACCCCAGTAGCCCCGGTTATCCATTTATTTCTTTTGGTGTCAATTTAGTGAGCACCATTTTGTCATTTTGTGGGGTGTTAGTTGTGCATGCTATTCACAGACCATCATAGATGCACGTCTCCAGCTTTATGCACTATAATTACACTATGATAGTATCAAATCGGGCACCTTTGAATCATCACACTGAACTCGGGAACAGCAAAATGAATAGTCTTTCTGAAAATCACTGTGTTCATCGCAAGCTATTACTTGAAATTTAAACCGTGACTCCATCCGTGGTGCTGGCAGCTGCACCTTGCATTCCTTTGTATTCGCTTGATTACCTGTGGGTGGGTCCATAGGCGAGAAATTGATAAGGCTCCCACCTTCACAGAGGCCAACGCCCTGCTAGGCGTGGCTGCCTTCACCAGTGTAACAACCTGGAAATGGAATTTGATCTTCAAGTTGCCACCGATTTCAACTTTCTGCTGAGATGGTAGTATTTCCAAGGTAGTATTTGTTTGCGTAGAGTGAACTGAAAACCAATTCACTTGTATTTGCTTTACCAGAAAAAAATGAAATCAAACTTTCACACCACAGTTCTGAGGGAAAATGTTGATCCGTGTGTAATTTAAATACAGCTGCCTCGAATCTTGGCATATAAGTTTACTCCCCTACAATCTCCTCTCTCTGGGTGGGTTTACAGCAGGGAGTACATGAGAGGAGGCTGTGGTCAGATAGGGGTATTCATCCAGGTACACCTAACCAGCGTTGCCAGGGCAATGTTTAGGCCGACTGCTGGGCACAGAGCTCCCTTTTGAGTTTCCAAAATAGTTTGTTGTTCACAGTAGTCTGGTTTTGTACCCCGCTTCACCAGGGAGCAGTGAAGAAAAAGTACATGTAGTACTGTTAATATACAGCTAAAATTAAAGGATATTTGTACGCTATTTTTTAAAAATGTGTTTTAAGCAGTAGTTAGAGTGTGTGCCTATGAAGCTGGAGGGTGGTTGCTTGATGGATTCAGACAGGAGAAGAGTTTAGGCAGGAAACTAGAAGAATTACAATTTAGGAGTTTGTGCTAGAAAGTTATTTGGCACAAATGTAACACTCTCTACATTGTAGATGTAGCATCCTTTTCAATGTACCTTCCTGAATAATTTTAGAAATGAGAGTATAAACATGTGGATTGACTCGCAACACAATTTCCAACTATATCAACAAAGAAAACAATTGAAAAATGTAGATCCTTCTATTATTATTATTATTATTATTATGCACATCTAAAATCCATTAAATCAAATTGGCTTGCTGAATGGATAGTGTTGCCTTACAACCCTTTGTGGTGGTGGAGAGGTTATTGTTATTCTGTACTTGAACATACCCTGGAATGGAGAGTGACGATCTCGGATAGTTTATGATTAGCTGGTACCCAAGACGTCTGTTTAATTGGGTAACAAAGAAGAACTCTGTAGTCTTTACCAACAGGAAGTGGCTTGTGGTCCAATCAAACATAAAGGTTGCTTGGCCCTTTGCCCGTGCATATAAAGTAAATGCCTAGCCCACTCTCTGCATTTTGGTGGAGGAGCTGTGGACTCTTACCCTCTCCCTCAAAGTATCAGACCAGCAGGCAAGGGCGTCATAGCCCTCATTGCCACAGGGGCCTGCTAATATAATTAGCACACTCCATCTCAGGGTGTGCTTCTTCCTACTGGGTAACTTATCATGTAGTGCTCTCTGTCAGGACAGGAATTCAGACTGTCTTGGCCTTCCCAGACACATCTCGTATAAATTGCCTTTATCAAGTCCGCTTCTGGGAAAAACTCCTAAAAGCAGCTGAAGCTTTCCTTAGTGGTCTTAGCTTTCCGGTTCCAACTCTTGTATTGTTTAATTTTATTTGTGAAAAAAGTGATTTGATGAGTCACTGCGCATAGCAGGATACATTTGGTCACTAGTCCTGTTCCTGCTTCTCTGTCTCTCCTCCAACTAAAGACACAATTTTTATATGTATCCGCATACCTATAAAAGTCAGAATTTCTGAATGGAATAGGACAATTTCTGAATTGAATAGGACATGCAACTTCTTAGTACTAACCTTTCAGCACAAATCTTGGCATTAATTACAGTTGGTATTCCACCAGATTCATATCGGGTTTTGTGACTCCTTCATGCCCTTGGGTGACGAGCCTGACTTGATTTCATGGAGTGCATGCGCTATTTTGTGCCATCTGTGCTGCTCTGGGTATTGTAATAGTTGGACAACAATGATGGTTTATGGAGGAATCCAACAGGGTCATGCTTGGATGAAACGTAAGAAATTATTTGGTGCGCAGAACCGACTTTGATGTAAAAACACATAATCATGTCCTACAAGGGGGCAGGCTGCATCAAGACTTCAATGCAATTCTGGCTACATGTCACCCTTGCTGGTTTTAGTTTTTGTGATTTGGAGGTGATTTTCAAGACCGTTATTCATATTGTCTGAATGTCCATGAAGAATGGATCACCGCTCAATACTATGTATATTAACATTGGGCATTTAACCATATAAAACTGAAAGGGGGCACCATACCCATTAGATTTCTTCATTTTAGTTCGTTTTCTCTACTTATGAAAGATGATTGAATGGATTTTACCATGGATACTTCCAAATAGCACAGGCAGCAATAAATTGGCATGAGAATGGGTTTTTGGGCAATATTTTCCATTAACATGCAACACGTTTCTTTGGTGTGCCTAGCACAGCAGACTGTGTGTCGGCCATGCTTTTTTCCCCTTAAGCAACTTTGACCTATGCATAGGGCTTATGTCTCTTGATGTGTTTCAAACTGCGCACTGTCTGCTGGTCGTACACTTTCTTGTTGAATGAGGGAAGGGCTTTTTGAAGTATGGCAGAGTAAGGGGGGTCTTCTACCTTTCCATGAAACATATGGCTGTCATCCGCGAGTCTTGTGTTGTATTTCATTTTGTTCTCCCCGACCCACTGTCTCGTTTTTCTGGTGCAGATGTCATTCTCCACTTAACGTTTCTCCTTGCCTCAGAAACGTACCTGTCTGTGTGGGTCTTCAACCCCTTCCCGCCCACCCCAAGGTTTTTGTTTGCTGTTTGAATTTCTCCTTGTCTCAGGAAATAATGCACTGTCCCTAGGTGGAAGTGTGTGCAGGCATATGCCCTTTGTTATTTTTGAGTGCAGCTGTGGGAGCATGAGCCTTTGGGGGGTGTCCTGGTGCAAGGTGCCCTGGCTCCAGTGGTCTTCGTGCAATCAGGTGACGCTGTAGTGAAATTAGAAATGACGTGGCTCACCAAGGCTATTGGCAGAAGTGGAATAGCACCAGACATTTTTGTTTTTGATGACATTGCATTTTTCCTGTATCACACCACTGAACCATCTTCTGGTTACAGGGTTGTCACCTTCGTTTTTAGGCTTACGTAATTCACGTATATATTATATTCTTTACTTCACTAAATCCAAACAATAGCTGTGTCTATTGATTCTCTGTGTTGCGTGCTGTAGCGATCCTAATCCAGACATTCCTCCTGCGAGCCTCCAAACTGTGACGTCTGACCCTCATTTTATCATCCGGCAGATTCTTGTAGTTCGCTATACACTGTACAGCAGACGTGTCAGGCAAACTGAACTGAGAATAATTGGTTACTACCATTCAAACAAAATGGACTACATCCTCCGCACCAAATAAATCCTCTCACCAGGGCAGTATCTATAGCCAGCATTTGCAATGCCAATAGGTCTTGCCTTTGGGACCTATTGACTTTGCCAATGGTTTTTAGCCATGGTGTATAGCATCCATGCTTCCATTGGTACAGCATCAGTCCTGCTGTATAGCATGGCTAAATGAAGGTAACTTAAAAAATGGCACTGTGATGTGGTGATTATTTTGTAGGTGTGTGCGCCTACAAAATGACTCCAGCGGGTTTTTATTTTTTTTATGACACACCAGTAAGTGGGGAAGCAACACGTGTGTAGGAAGAAATGCAGGGGTGGTAGAGGAAGGCACAGGTGTGTAGAAGCAATCTAGAGAGTTGGGAGAAGATGCAACAGGCAAGAGATCATTGTGGCTTGGGTGGCGGAGAAGCACATGGGCAATTGAACAAAAGGGGGGAGTACAGGTGTTGGAAGAAGAAGAAGAAGCAGGTCAGTGGAGGTGGGTAGGGGGAAAGAACGCGGGGGTGAGAAGCAGAAGCAATGGGTGGGAGCAATGTGTAGGGGACCCAAGGTGGACAAAGCAAGCAAATGAGTGACAGGAAAGACCACCAGTGCGTGGTAAGCAATGGGCGGGCTCCAAGACACTGTCTCATGGACGCCAATTCGCCCAAATGCCTGGGTTGGCGAAAGTGGCATCACTGCTGTTTGATTTTTTCTTTTTCTAGCACGCTTACATATACAGGCAGTAATGCACACTCTCATATAAAAAAAAAACCTCGCACCCGCACATTTAAAAGCTTTACCTCAGCTGCCAAATAGGGATATATTGCAGCTAATTGTGCTCCATTTTCATTACACGAATATTGAATAATATTATTCACTATTTATGTAATAAAAAATGACATAAAACCAGGAAAGTGGAGTCCCAAGTGACATCCATTAGGACAGCTGCCCCTGTGTTCCAGGCAATGATGCTGCAACCTCTGAGGTCCGTTGTCGCAAAGGCAGTGCCAAGGGTCACAAGGAGCGAGCCAGGGGTCGCAGCTGCAACCCCCTAAAGGACGTCCATGACCTGTCTGTTCATGCCCATGGTATGCTTGCAACAGACAACACATGCGTGTCTGGTAGGCTCGATCTAATTACTGCAGCAGGTGTAGTATCACTTGGACGCTGGATAGAGGAATCCTTTTTAGGTCTCGCCTGTCGATGCGCATGCGCATCGAGCAAGCGAGACTATGGGGGCTTATCCACTCTTGATCCAACTTGCAAGGAATCGTGGCGATTCCTTGCAGTGCCCGTGACTTTTAAGCTCAATGCGCATGCGCATTGAGCTTAAAAGCGCGTGCACATCAGTTCCCTCAGCCGCACTCCAGGCCCCTGCTGCTTTCACACCCCCTCCCCGCTCCGCCCCCTCCCCTGCCCGCCGTCTGTTCCCTCAGCCGCCTGTACCCTGCTGCTTAACACCCTCTCCCCCGCTCCGCCCCCTCCCCGCCATGTCGCATTTCTCCTCCCCCCTCCCCACAGCAATGCCCTCCTAACAACACACACACCCTCTCCCCCGCTCCGCCCCCTCCCCGCCATGTCGCATTTCTCCTCCCCCCTCCCCACAGCAATGCCCTCCTAACACACAGTGCTCCCTGATGCAATGTATCTTTTGTTAGTCGCTCGCGCCGCATATGCAACCTATGGGCTTTATTTATAGAAGGTGCAACCTTTTTCGTCATTGCGCTGATAATTACTGAGACTTCTTTTGGCATCATTGCATATTGGGCATAGATGAAAATTATGACCATCTTACGCTTTTGATCTTTAAAATATCCTAACAATAATTAGGTTTGGACATAATGACTATCGCCACAATATGGCCGCTATGAAAAGAGCGAACTATATGACCCGCGATGGGCACGCCCCCTCCAATTGACGCAGGTGTTCCGGTTTCTCTAGGCTCGCCGCGTTATTTAAACAAACCCAATACCATTGCGGTTTCCTGCCCGGCTCTCTGTTGCTGTTACGTGCACCAGCGCTCCAGCTGACCGCAACAGTCTTATCTCGGTAAGTCTTACGTTGGCAAGCTGACTTTTAGGCTAGTTCATTCTGTCGGTTTTTTTGCTTCTTGCCGTGACGGGTGGCCCTCTCATTATCTTCGCTTCATACGACATGTAGGAATGAAGGGTGTTCTATGATGGGGGCTTTATTATTTATGACTGCTTGCACTATGCGGATTTGCTGTTTTTTCTTCTCGTTACCTTTGCAGCTTACATACTGCGCTGGTTAGTTTTGCTTCCTTTATTTGCCATCCTTGACCCACTTTCAGACCTGGACTGTGTTCTTATCATGCACCGGGATCTAGGGGGGGTCAGAATGATAACCGTATGGAATTGATGCCCACTTTCCAGGGGGCTGGTGATTTAACACCTCTTCTCTATCTATAATACAGTTATAATTCTCCCGTTCCATGATGTGGGTTAATATTTCTGGACTTCTTCCTGATTTTGTTTCTAACTTCTCTCATAGGCTGTTGGTATCCTGCCTATTTGGTATCGTTTGTAACTTAAGAGTTACTTGCAATGGGACGTCTTCTCTGCTCGGATGCACCATAGGAAAGATGCCATGTACCAGAGTAGGTGCTCTGGGTAGTAAGGATTAGATAGCTATTTTATGGTTCTCCTTACTGAGCTTATAGCACTGTTTTAGTCAGTAGACTCAAGTGAGCCTCATATCCTGGGACATGGAAAGGATGCTACTGATTTGAGTTAATTATTTTCATTTAGGTCTAGCGGTGCCCATTATTGTACAAGC
This sequence comes from Lissotriton vulgaris, assembly GCF_964263255.1. Taxonomy (NCBI): domain Eukaryota; kingdom Metazoa; phylum Chordata; class Amphibia; order Caudata; family Salamandridae; genus Lissotriton; species Lissotriton vulgaris. The sequence goes on along the minus strand of NC_141695.1, from coordinate 757,343,096 downwards.
CTATCCATTATCAAGTGGTTTTACTGTTCTTACCTCTAGGCCTTCGCGCGATATTTTGAAGGTGTGTGCTTACTCATTAGGTTCCTTCATCTTGGCATGCTATCATGTTAATCCCACTGATTTTCCATCTTTTTAAGCTGAGTTGCTGTTAATAATACTTGTTTTTTTAATTCCATTCTGAGCCCCCCACTTCCTGTGCATGCTAACTGCTCTACTTGCACTTCTCTGTCCACTGCTTGCAAGCGTCTTTCATATGTACCATCACCTCTCACTCTGAATGGCATCTTCTTCTGCTTGCGATACTAAACTTCTATATTAGATTCTTGGTATATGTTACCTTTGCATGCCAGACTGTTTCTCCTCCTGCCTCCCTGCATGCCAGTTTCTCTCCGTCTACCCCCACATTATGTGCAGATCACCGTTATGTGTCAGCCAGCCATTTGTGCTAGACGAACTGGCGTTTCCTCTGCCGATCTTTAAGCTAAGGTGAAGTTACTGGATCATTGGCGCACATTACGTGGAAACGGCCCCTCTTTTCCCTATTGTACCTTTTCTTTTAAAACTATAGGTACGTGAACCAACAAAAGCTCCTGCCTAGCCAACACTGTTGTGTTTACTTTTGATGAACAGCAATATCAATGTGGATATTTGTCCTGATAAACTGCCAGCGTCATGCACTGGAGTACGTTTTAGAGCTGCTATTAAAATCCCGCTGGTTCACAGAGCTGGACAGGAAAGTGATATTATTTGTGGGTAGTTCTTAGAAATGCATGTTCTTTGCTACTGGAGTCTAATTCCCTATTGGCAATGGATCATAGTGACCTTCAAGCTATTTCAGAAAAGGCCAATGTCTGTTAGAAATGGTTTGTTGAGCAAAACACAGTAACCCTTGCTTGTTTGAGCGGACTCTTTTGCCTTAAATAAGGTGCATGACAGCACACAGGATGCTAATATAGCTCTGAAACTCAAACGCTGAATCCTTGCAACGTTGCAGTACTTTGTGACCGTTTAGAGAGCGGCAGGTTTCAGCTCGGCTGTCTTCTGGTTGAGGCAGAGTTAATACCTACATTAATCTGCAGCTCAGCACTTGTTTGTCTAGTTGACAGACTCCGCTGAGAGGCCAACATCTGAATGGGTGCGTGCGAAGAGTCAGCCTGTACTTCTGCCACACACTTTTCTTTCTAATGCTTACGGAGCAGGCAGCGCTAGTCTCTCACTCGCCTCTCTGCATGCATGCTTAGCTTCCTTTGTTACTTTCTCTTGGCCGGACTCTACCGCCCTCACTCTACCACTCTACCACCCTTCCTCTACCAGTCTACCGCCCTCACTTTACCGCCCTCACTCGACCACTCTACCGCACTCACTCTACCGCCCTCACTCTACCACTCTACCGCCCTCACTCTACCACTCTACCGCCCTCACTCTACCACTCTACCACCCTCACTCTACCGCCCTCGCTCTACCACTCTACCTCCCTCACTCTACTGCCCTCACGCCATCTACGGCCCTCACTCTACAACTCTACCGCCCTTCCTCTACCACTCTACCGCCCTCACTCTACCGCCCTCACTCTACCGCCCTCACTCTACCGCCCTCACTCTACCACTCTACCGCCCTCATGCCCTCACTCTACTGCCCTCACTCTACCGCCCTCACTTTACCACTCTACCGCCCTCACGCCCTCACTCTACTGCACTCACTATACCACTCTACCGCCCTTACTCTACTGCCCTCACTCTACACTCTACCGCACTCACTCTACCGCCCTCACGCCTTCACTCTACCGCCCTCACGCTACCACTATGCCGCCCTCACGCTACCACTATGCCGCCCTCACTCTACCACTCTACCGCCCTCACTCTACCACTCTACCGCCCTCACTCTACCACTCTACCGCCCTCACTCTACCACTCTACCGCCCTCACCCTACCACTCTACCGCCCTCACCCTACCACTCTACCGCCCTCACCCTACCACTCTACCGCCCTCACCCTACCACTCTACCGCCCTCACCCTACCACTCTACCGCCCTCACCCTACCACTCTACCACCCTCACCCTACCGCCCTCACCCTACCGCCCTCACCCTACCGCCCTCACCCTACCGCCCTCACCCTACCGCCCTCACCCTACCGCCCTCACTCTATCTATCGCCCTCACTCTATCTATCGCCCTCACTCTATCTATCGCCCTCACTCTATCTATCGCCCTCACTCTATCTATCGCCCTCACTCTATCTATCGCCCTCACTCTATCTATCGCCCGCCCTCACCCTACCACTCTACCGCCCTCACCCTACCACTCTACCGCCCTCACCCTACCACTCTACCGCCCTCACCCTACCACTCTACCGCCCTCACCCTACCACTCTACCGCCCTCACCCTACCGCCCTCACCCTACCGCCCTCACCCTACCGCCCTCACCCTACCGCCCTCACCCTACCGCCCTCACCCTACCGCCCTCACCCTACCGCCCTCACTCTACCGCCCTCACCCTACCGCCCTCACCCTACCGCCCTCACCCTATCTATCGCCCTCACCCTATCTATCGCCCTCACTCTATCTATCGCCCTCACTCTATCTATCGCCCTCACTCTATCTATCGCCCTCACTCTATCTATCACCCTCCCTCTATCTATCTATTGCACAGCATCACTGAACGCCACAGAATCACTTGTCGCCAAAACAACATCACTCAGCGCCACCACAGCATCAATCTGTGAAACCATTCAACAACAACTGGTTCAAATATTTTCTGTCAATGTTTCAAGCTTTATTACAAATGTCATAAAAAGATGTTAAATGTTTTCACTTCTGTTCTTGTTAAAACATTGTGATTTGTCAGATCAATACATGTAAGACAGGGGAAAACTAAACATGTACCTTTACTAATGCTATAGATGTAACATTTGCTAATTTTATAACTATTGGCATTTCTAATAACAAAATTAATACTTTTATATTTTGAAAAACATAAACAAAAATTAAAAAATAATTACATTTTCTACACCAAAAGCTCACACTTTTCTATTGCGAGACCTATTGCATTTCCAATGCTTGTTTTTTTTTTTTTGCTTGCCAAGCACTCTTGGTACCCACGTTAAGACACTGCCTGACACCTTGTTTCAGGAACATTCTCCCATTTGCCCGCTGCCCAGCCCATCCTAAGGAACAATGACACTTCCACAAATCTGCAAATCCTGCTCGATGAGTAACCTACATATTTTGGGTTAAAGTGACTTAACTGTCAAATGGTGACTGGCTGAGAGGTTTCGTCTTTTCTCGCACAAGACAAAAGATTAGAGAAATGAATGACGCTAATCAGCCGTTGGATTCAATCCCTGTAATTACACGCACATCAACATTCCCAAAAATCAGTTTCACGGCTCAAGGCAACACGTGCCTGACATCAAACTGCAGCAACACAAGTCTGCCTCACAAGGGAATCTCACTGGTTTGCCATGCCAGACAGAATCCGCTTCAAAACTGGGTGAGAACCAGCCTGTCTCAAGTAATAAATCACACCTGCCACCCCAAACTGTGAACTCTTACTTGCACCCCTCGCGTCCAATCATTTAAGTATTTTTATCAAATAATAAAACAAGCATTGGAAATAAAATAGGTCTCGCATTTGTTTAAGTTAGAGCAATTGGCTTTGCTAATGGTATTGTATTTTAGCTATGTGTTATTGAGTGTTCGTATGTGATATGTTTTGGAATTATGTTTGGATTGTAATAATTCGCTGTGTAGCAGTTTTAAAGCATAGCGTTAGGAGTAGATAAACAGTGTTTAAGATTTGGGAAGGAGAGTGAGAAGGAGAAGAACAGCATGAGGGACTATGAAGGAAAGTGAGAGGAGAGTAGCATGAGACAGAATAAAGGGGCGTGAGGAGAGCAGTATGAGGGAGAAGGAAGACAGTGAAAGGAGAGTGAGGAGGAGAAGAGTAGTGTGAGGCAGAAGGAAAAAAAGTGATTAGAGCTGCATTAGGCTGTAGGAAGTAGAGGTGTAGAAGATCAGTGTGAGGGAGATGGTAGGAAAGTGAGAAGGATAAGAGCAGTGTGATGCATAAAGCCCACAACAGTAAGCGCACATTCGCAACTGAAAAGCACAACCTCTACGTGCCCCAAACTGCAGCCAGATAGAATACCATAATAAATACAGCAAATTTGGTGACAAAAAAAGCCTACCTTTAGTTCCACACCACACTCTGATTTCATCTAAACCACACACAAAACCCCGTTCTATGGGCAGCACCTCACATTAGAGATGGCCCTGCTGCAAGAAAATTGCTCCATTTAAACTGCACCATTGCTTGCGCATGCGCGCTGAAGGACACAGTTTAGCATAAACAATAACGCAAACTGAAAGAATTAACAGGCGGAGCCTAAACTCTACTTCTGAAAGTAAATCAGTGACTTCTTACGTAGTGGAAGTCCAAAGTTACAATGCTCCTTCAAAATGTTTCCAGTTTAGCGCTACAAAGCAACAAATATGTGAGTAGACGCAGAGTGCGAAAGTCTTTCGCAGGGCTCACACGCTGCAGCAGTCTCAAGGCCCCGCCTTGATGGCAGCCCGCCATTTTCAGAAAGGGACAAATCCTCGTCTAGCATAGAAATCATTTATATGAACAAAGTGATTCGGGATTCAAACTCTGTGTTCCGGACTTTTCCAAAATAACGAGTAGTTCTGAGTAAACCACTTTTTTCACTGTGTTCCTTTGGCATGGATATCAGTAAATTAAATAGGAAATTAATGTGTGAAGCACCTGGCTAGTTCTCAAATAATTATGCGTCAACCTCTCCTTATCACACTTTGGTTTCATCTAGACCACACACAAACACAGTTCTATGGGCAGCATCTCACATTAGAGATGCTCCTGCTGCAATAAAGTTGCTCCATCTAAACTGCACCATTGCTTCTCTGCGCTAGACCCGCTATGTAATAAAAACTGCTTGCGACAATCGGCCTTCAATTACAAAAGCTACCGTAAGTTTTACGCCGTAATGCATTTTACTTTCCAGTTTTCAGAGTCGAAGCCACACGCCGCTAATCCTAAGGTGTAGGCCAGAGCTTGGAGGTCCAATGAAGATACTAGCCCATGCTTCGAATGCTCCCTGGGCAGCTCACTACTCTCTGCAGGGACCCGTAGTCCTCCAGTCACTCACCAGTAGCAGCAGGCAGAAGCGTTGCGATGCCCGGAAACTGCAGGTGGCCATGGCATGATCCAAGCAGTGGCAGAATTCAGGCCAGACAACTGGCAGCGCCTGCCTCGCAGCAGCACCAGGCGAGAAGAGCAGAGCGAGACGGACGGACCTTCCCAGACGCTCTCTGGGGGCAAGTGCCGGCCACAGATTGTGTCCGTGTTAAAGTGCTGTCACTCGGGCCTTCTCTCTAATAAACAAGCGCGGTGACCCTGAAGCGGGCCCGCGCTCAATCTTAGTTATAAAAAAAATATTAAAAAGGAGCGCGGTGTCCCAGAAGTGGGTGCTGTGCTTATACTTAATATTTCAATAAATAAACCGCACGCAGCAAAGGGAATCCGTAGAGAAGAGGGCGCGGCGTGAGTTTAAACAATCTATTGGAACCATGGTTTTTATCAAACTGCGATATGTATTAAATAATGACATCACCGCACTCTACAGGAAGCGTACATCGCATGCCCTCTGTACACGCATGCACATATCCTGTCCCCCTTCGGCAAAGAAACCCACAAGAATAGAACTTGCCACGGCGAACAGCGCATGGACTGCGTCGCTAGGCGAGACCTAAAAAAGAGCACAAGACGAAGTATAGTGCACCGCCGACATGGATGGAGGAAGCGGGGGGGAGGGCTGGGACAGAGTGATGTACGGGTGGCTCTTGCGTTCGTCTGCGCATCATGGCTCCGTGTACTGCAGTCCCCAATCCCTCGCCAGAGGACTTTCAGGGTGTCTCTAAAATCCTTGCAGATGCGAGTTTCCAGCACGCATTTTTGTCTGTAGCGTGTCGCTGCTCAGGTGGCGCCATCAGTTTAGCTGGCACTGGAGGCCAAGCCCAATGGGACATGACCGCCGCTCTCCTTTACTGGAACCATGCATGCTGCAGATCGATGGACGAGCTCTACTACATTGATTTATTTACTCAATTTTTTGGGTTGGTTTGTGTATTGTTCGTCTGTATGAACCATTTGAGTGTCCAGGATGATATGCATGGTGGTTTGTGTTGTCTGTTCGCTGGCAGTGCCGCCCAGCATTAACATTAGTGTCTCTTGGGGTGTGTGCCCTCCTCAGTGCCTTCAACATGAGAAGGGCTGGCTTTAGCACTGGTGGTGCCTGGTGCAACCATCATTATTGGCGCTCCCACACCCCATGAACGCCTCCTCCAATTCTCTTACACCGGGCAAAAATGCCCCTCATCTCTCCAGTCATAAATTATTGCCAAACCCAGCATCCCCACCTGAGGTCAGCGCCCCCTCCACAGGCCAGCGTCCAGTGCGGCCGCACCGGTCGCACTTCCCTAAGCATGAGCGCCCCAGCATCTTTGAGGGCCTTCCCTCATCCTCCGCACACCGCCCTCCTGCACAGGAGCTACATTATAACGAACAGCAGGCCTGCCAGTGCATGCAGTATGACTTCCGTGGCATGGCTTAGTAGCCAAAACATAGTTGCTTATGAAATTTAAATACTTTTAACAGATTTTCTACCAGGGATGTCCAGAGAAGGACCAGATTCCATGACACGTTTGCAGATCACCTGCTTAAGAGATTGGCATTACCGTGGCTTTGATTGACACTCCTTTCCCTGGCATTGATCCGAGCCTCGTGGCCTGTTGGGCCCTCTGATGGAAACATCAAGTACTGAACGGACTTTACCGAGTGTGTCTCTCACACGTCTGTATGGTGTGTACCTGAGGATCTCTTGCTTTGTGTTCCGCGTGCCGGGTGCAGTATTGGAAGATATGTGTTTCGCTGACGCATGCTGCTTTGCCCTCTGACCCCAGGTGTATGTTTCTCGAGGATGTCGGTATTTCTGGGGGCTGCAGCACAGCGTGGAGGCGGGGTAGTGGTTATGTTGCAACCATTTGCTTTGCTGCGTTTCGTGATCTCTTGGACCCATCTCTAGTCAGGACATTATATGAATAACAGAAACCGTCATCGTGTTTTCACATTTATTTTTTTGAGGCATTCCACTCCCTTTGCATCGTGAGATCCAGAGGCGGGATAATTGCTTGGATCGGATGTGGACCCAAACTCCGGCTCGAGAGGCTTACCCAGCACGGGTGCGCAGGCCGCAGCCCCTCATTATAGCATTATCACTCCATTAGCTATTTCTGGAGAATGTTGCTGTAACCGTTGCCCGATAATCCAGGTCCCCTGCCGTTCCCGGGCTTCAGGCCGGGTGTTGTCTACGTTGCTTTTCCATGCTTTGGTCTGGATTAACATTCTTCTGGGGGCTGGTTCTTACCTGCCGTGTAATCCCGGTGGTATCCGTCCGCTGGCGCGTGACTCTGGTTTATTTACAATCTCTAACCCCAAGAAGTCCTATTTGTGTACCGGTGGCCAGAGAACAATGAGGCACTATCTGATCTGACGTTCCGGTCTCCACCCTGCTTCCATGTACATTTCCACCCACCACTGTCTACTTCTGTCCCTTCTCCTCCCACATCTGCACTGCCTGCCTCCATGTGATGTTGTTCTTTCATGTGACCACAGATCTGAAGTGGTTGTCTCCTCCTGTGGGAAGTGGAGGGCTCTTTTGCTTCCGGTATTGACGTAGGACCACAACTTGCCTAGTCTCTCCACCTCGCCTGCAGGGTGTGCCTCGATTAGTTTGCTGTGCCTGTAAATGTATGTGATCTGTAAAAGAGATGGTCTATAAAAAAAATATATATATATTTATATATTGATTTGCGCATTGCCCTTAAAGAATCTAAAATGCATTAATCTTAAGTAAATGTTAATATTACCTCACTTGAAAATAATGAGGGGCTCAATCACTATCGGATTCTAATTCATGTAATTTCCTGTAAATGTTGCATAATTACATGTCATTCAAAACAAAAGCACACAACACAAACTGGCATTTCAGCTGTATTTTAGTGCAAAATGCATTTTTTATCAACTGTGGCGTGAGGGTGCACCTTGTGCTGAAACAAAAATATTTCAAAAGGCACCAGAGATGCATATGCCACCCAACAATCTTGTTTCTTACCTGAGCGACCCCTCAAGTGTGCCATGTGTTGTAATGGTGGCATTTGACATGGAAAGTGTAACCCAAAATGCTATACAATACGCTAATTATGCCGGCGTAATTGAAATTTCATCCAGGTCCATCTCGTGGCCCAGATCAAATCTATGCAGTGGGGCAAGTTAACAAACTGTGTCTCCTCGACAATAGTTTTTATTCCAAAAGTGCTTCTCTTTCTGCTGCAAGTGTTAGTGGATTGGATACAGATTACAGATTGTCCATTTCCTTCCCTCTCGTTTCACACTACATCTTCTTCATCTGTAAGCATGGCTTCTGGTGCTGAGTCCCTGCGCTCGTGTCCGCCCGGGTCCACCCTCTTGGATGAATGTACAGATTTTCTCTACCCTTCTTAAACTCCTCCCTGTGATTCCGCCCTCTATATCTCTCCGGCCATAACTTGTAGTTTTTATGCGCACAGGATCATACCATGTCTGCTGCCAAACTTCTCATCTGAGAGCTAAGTTTCTTTTCATCATCTGCCCCAAACTGGAAGTGGTGTAGAATATTCTCAGACTGCAACCCCTCTCTTGTTGTTTTGTTCTGTACACTTATGAGCTCGAATGTTTCTGTGAGCAAAATGGCTTCAGTGTGGATCTAAAGGGGGGAAAGGGAATGATGCAGTAGTGGGAAGATGGAGCAAGATATATGGACTTATTGAATCTGAGCACCTCCCAGTACTGCAGATATTGGCCCTATATCCAGCAAGACCAGACTTGCAGTTGGCGTCTTGGTGATACAAAGTTTCCCCCCGCTGGGCTACTTATAATTCCCGACTAGGGATTGGGCACCTCAGTCCAGGTTTCTCCAGGCAAGAGGGCACCATGTCTACCGAGTGGAGTGGCAGAAGATGTTCCAATTGGTTCTGGATGCTGTCTACCATAACCCAGTGGAAGTCGTCTACTGCTCTCCGAAGTAGAACTATAATGCAAGGAAGGACTGGACCTTCCAAGAATGGTACAGTTTGCATCTGGCTGGTTGCTTCAGATCCAAGGCACCAGTGTTGCCTAACGAATCTCCATCATTGGGTTCCACCAATTAAAATTCAGAGGCATTGCAGTCTTGTGAATTGTAGGTGATTAGATCTCAACTGTGATCTCTGTCCAGTCAGGACTCGAACCTCCTAGGTGAAGTGTTGGCTATCAGAGGATTGCTGGGGTAACCTCCTACCGACGTGGTGTGCCAGACCCCCACCTTTGGGCTGACTTCAGTGTGGCTAATGTGGGACTGTCACACCCGCAGTTGACTTCCCACCCTCAAACCCCCAAAAATGTATTCATCATTAAGGAATGACCAAGTATTTTATTGTAATTGCATTTATATAGTGCTTACTACCCCTGAAGAGGCGTCAAAGCGCTTTGTCCGCAAGTAGTACACTGCTCCGGAACCCATAAAGGATTATTGGTGAATTAGTATAGTACAATATGAAAGTAATTGGAGTGGTGGATATGTTAGTTATTTGGATTGAGAAGGATAGCGGAGGGATGGAAGAGGGAAAAAGGTTTGCATTTATATAGCGCTTTCTACCCCTGATGAAGAGTTGAAGTGCTTTTTTGGTGAGTAGCATGCTACTCTGGAACCCATAAAGGATTAGTGGTGAATTAGTATAGTAAAATATTGAATTAATTTGAGAGGTGCATATTATTCTGTTATTTAGAGGTTGGAAGGCCCTGGACTGCTCCCATGAGTCGGCTACCTCGCTAGATGGCATCATCGGTGCACGTGGAGGCAATGTAAACATGTTACTTTTGTAAAATGAATGAAAAAAGAACATCAGTCTTGTTTGTCAAGCTCTTCCCAGTTTGGGTTGAATTAAAAATAAAAGCATAACCGCCCTTTTCTGTTACCACGAGGTCAAATGTGAGTTTATTTCCCTTTTTGCAATACATCCAGGCAAAATGTTTGTGTTCACATTTGCAAAACATTTGTACTTTGTTTTTTAACGTGCCTGTGTGTGTATGCATTGCATTAACCACCAAAGTTGGAAAACGGACCGAACTCTGTATTAACTGCGTTGGGTGATTTGATTTCAGAGAGAAAGAACAAACACTGGTACAAAATTAGCAACTATTTAAGCTTTTTGAACTTTTAGGTTTACACATTTCTTTTTACTAAACTGCATCTTAGAATGATCAATTTATGATTCCTGTAAGCTTCTCTCCGTTGCTTGAGGTCCAGGTTAGCATTGCTGCTATTGTGTGTCTAAGGGCAGGTGCGTACCTTGACTCACTAGAGCAGCATGGCATCAGGCCCAGTGCCCAACCCTTTTCGAAAGCAATATAGTACTCGGTGCCCAAGCCAACTCCCCCCCCTCGTAACCACTGGACTCAGATTCCAGCCATAGGCTGGGCCTGGACGCCAGAAAATAACTCGCACCGCCTGTACTTACTTCCCAGACCGCAGCAACGATACAAAATGTGAAAGATTTAGTGGCTGAAATATCTCCACTGCAGTGTATTGGGAAGCAGCCCACGTACCCTCTACGGCCCTTTCTTGAGAGATTTCACCCCAGAACCAAGACACAAATGGAGAGTGAGTGAGCAGCTCACGATTTCGGCTGCTGCGACTTTAAGCAAAGGCTGCGAATAATGGCGGTCTAGGGGAATTCTCCAGACACGTATGACCACAGTGCTCAGCAGCCGCCAGCTAGGATTGGTCATCGTACGCTTTGAGAGTTATGAGTCACGCCGGGTGTCCGTTCCAAAGCTTCCCGGAAAACGTCTCTGTGCGTGGGACTCACTGCTTAGGAATGGTGCCCAAAAAGTGCGTTCTGATCCTACTTGCTCACTGATTCCCAGAATGTACTTGTGGCAGAACTTTAATAACCCAATATTGTGTAATATTTTATTTATAATCCCGCCAATCTTGGTCTTTATTGCATTATTTTCCAGCGATGCTTCACTGGGGTTCGACGTCGTTGTGTTGGTAAAACACTATAATTTACGCATGAATCACTGTGCACCCCCTAGCCCCACCAACTCAGCCTTCCACAGAGCATTCCAGCCTTCCTCCTATCCATCGAGTGATACGAGGTATTAGGACTGGAGCCTTTCAGAGGTGTGTCCAGCTTCAAACGATCCACCCATCTGCCAAAGTTATCAGGTGAACCCAACTTAGTTGACAGTACCCCAGCCCTGCCGGCCTCTGAGACGGTATGGCATGCTCTGTCTACGTCCGGATGGCCCTCCCTCCCTGGGGAGTTGTTGCTTCATGAATGACAGCCACCAGGACAGCTCGATGCAGGGCGGTCGCTTCCACCCTATTACAGATCTAAATCTGCAGACTGGCCCTTATTTAATAATGCAGGAGGAACAGTTGTCTGGCCGGGGTGTTGGGCCCGAAGTCTTTGTCTCCTGTGAATACCCGAGGGGTGCTTTTATCTCTGGAAGCGCCGCGGCCATCTGCCCCATTTTAAATGGGATGCGAGGCACTCTGCTGTTTCAGGTTTCACTCGTACTTTCTCTGCAGATTGCCAGGCTGTTCACAGACCTGTGTTTTTTTTTCTTTCTTTTTCTCACTCCAAGGGAAGGCTTTTGTGACTTCTTCCCTTGCCTGGCCTTTACCCAGCAGCGGCTTTAGTGCATTTCATCTGGTAGTATCGACTCTCTCTTTCCATAGGCAAAGGGGGCTCCATAGGCTTCAGGAAACGACATGGCGGAGCTCTTCTGTGGGGTGTGTTTAGAATAAAGCCACCAATGGCGTCCCTTGCACGAAGGTGACTAGAAAAGACAGCGCGAGAGTAAAAGTAGGAGTCTCGTGCCTCTGGAAAAACGGTGGAAGAGAGGGAGCGAGCGTCGTATGCAGGCTCTTTTGTGGGGCCTCTAAGTGCAAAGCATCATGGGAACTCTTTAGGTTATACTGGTTGCTTCTCACCCGCGCACACTATTGACTGAATTGTCTGTAGGTGATGAGAAGAGGGGTGGGGGACAGAAAACATGGGGCGACGGAGAGGCGTTGATGCCTGACGGGCAATAAGTGACTGTATGAAAGGTGCCACGGACGTAGCGCCGGGCCGAAGGGTGGCCGTTTCCCTTATCTTCTCCACCGTTCACTCCCCACCCAACCCTCCCCGTGGAGTTGGCCGAAACTTCATGTGCCCCTACTTTCTCCATTGTCCAGAGTCCAGAACGGTCTCTGCAGTCCTGTGCAAGTATCCGAGGTCCTTTGTCCTACTGACCCCGGTTTCCATGCTGGTCTGTGCGTGTCTGTCCAGTGCCCACGAGGGCCTGCACCCAGCTGTGCCCAGTGTCTGAGGGCTGGCACTCGCCAGTATCCGGTGTCTACACGGACTATGTGTCATTGGCCACAACCCTTCTGGGCCCTGTGTCATGATGCCATGCCTTCTAAGGTCGAGAGCTGGGGCTGGACTGGTTTTGTAAAATGCCTGGCAGAGCTCATGGGTACTCTTGTCCAGTCTCTTGGGTCAGCATGGACTTGGTGGATGGAATTGGACATCATTCCCAAACCGAAAGACTTTGTGACCTAGAAACATCTTTGAAATGGACTACCCGGTAATATAGCTCAGTGGGATGAGCCCCCTGTTCCAAATTTTGTACCTGTGTATTTAACATGCAGGTAATTGGTATGAAGTTAGAACGGACTTTGTAATCCTTTCCAGGTAAATGAATGAATACTGCCAAATTGGGTAGGTAAATGACATTGGTTTATCCATGCCAAAGGACCGCAAGTTGCCTGGTATGTGCAGAGACAGCGAGTCCCCCAAGATGAGACATGGACACAGGGAGACTGACACCAGGAAAGGAAGTCACTTTTACCAAGATGCACAGCGCTCCCAAACTTCGCAGCCTGCTGGCGCCAGCTCACCGGACCCTGACTTGTACCCAATGGATCTCTTAGCCGATCAGTTCGCTGGTCTCCTTTCTAAGTTTCCAAGGATTTAAGGTCCTTTGGTATCTGATATTGATTGACACAATACCCCACTTCTGGTTGAGTTCAGGGACATGCACATAACCATGTTCGGTGCCATTCTCGGCCACATAACCGCACAGACCGCAACAGCTACTGGTCTCATTCAGATTTCAGTGGCAGCTATAGTACACCGCAGCCAATACTCCCTCTGGTGTCACCAATAGAACCACCCACTCGCATCTGCCAAGCCGTGCACAGGGCATGCCCAGGCACATGGTGCTTAATTTGTAGAAGAATAATTCACAGGGCCAAAAAGTTTTGTTCTGAAGCCTGTAGCCGGTGCTATTGAAGATTCAGATGCTGATTACCAAAGATTTGTGAACAAAGAAAAAACAACGGAGCGTTGACGATACAAGCACTCACCCCCAGTCAACTGATCTGGGTTTAATCCATCACCGTTGTTTAGCCCACTCTGCCACCCCAGTTCAGACATGGCCATATGCAAATCAGTCTGACCCTGTGCCTCATGGGAACAGTCCAGCCCGAACCGCCAAGCCATGCCTTCCCTGGACCGGAAACAAGCTACTGAGGACCGGTTTCTGGCATTTCAGCCTTCTTCAGCCCGGCTTGCTTGAATCCAGTGTCCAAGTGAGCAAGGGACTCACGTCTGAGCATACCCTGCCAACTTATGGCGAACAAAGAAAAACCAAAGGAAATGATGGACTGAGCGTTGACAATACAAGCACTGATACCCCCCCCCCCCAGTTGACTGATCTGGGTTTAATCCATCACCGTTCTTTAGCCCACTCTGCCAGCCCAGTTCAGACATGGCCATATGCAAATTAGTCTGACCCTGTGCCTCATGGGAGCAGTCCAGCCCGAACTGCCAAGCCATGTCTTCCCTGGACCGGAACCAAGCATCCTAGGACCGGTTTCTGGCTATCAGCTGTCTTCAGCCAGGATATTGAAGATTCAGATGCTGATTTGTGTCCTTGATTCCACCTCGTGCCTCATTCATCCAACACTAGACTCTCTCTGCCAGCTTAGCCCACTCTTGGCAGTTAGGGTTGGACTGTTCCCATGAGGCGCATGGTACGACTGATGTGCATATAGCTAGGTCTGAACTGGGGTGGCAAAGTGAGCTAAAATACGATGATGGATTCAACCCAGATCATTGACTGGGTGAGTGTCTGAAACGTTTCAGCGCTCTGTCCATCATTTCCTTGTTTGCTTTCCTTAGCTCACTCTGCCAGGTACTTTTTAAACCCTGCTTTCTCCCTTTGACATTGTTATTCTGTCATGTTTCACTTTTTCTTTGGGGAGGAGAGGGCGGGGTGTTACTTTTTTTATTTTTTTTTTAATTCTCCCACTTTGGATCAAAGTCGATTGAGGAAAAATAAGTGCCAGTCCCCCAAAATGGGTGCTGGTGGGTCCCACCTGTAAACACCGACTCATGAAGAATTGGTCGGCCATCTAAAAGGTGAAAAGGTTCAACTTTCATACCCTCATTTGCATTTGATAAAATGTTTGGCCTATGCCCCGGCTGCTTCTCAACATTCATGGTGAGATGCTGCACTTGCTGTTTTCGGAATTCCTGTCTGTCTGCATTAAGAAGCTCCTCTCAACCAGCTCCACAGCTTTACTGCCAAAACCTGTTCCCCTAAGGCCTTACTTGGCTCAAGGTGACACTGCTCGGCCTGCTTCTGAGAGACCTCTCTATCCTCCGTGCATGTCCTTCCTCCCAAGTGCGATGTCACCTGGTGCTTTCCAGGACTTCTTCACAATGATGCTTTCTCATGCAATGTTTCCTTTCAGTGCACCTTTTTACTCATTAAAAAAAAATCTTGACTGGCGGTAGCTGTCTGGTTCAGAGCAGGACCACTAATTTCAGAGTCGCTGCAGATGCCAGGTCTGCTGCTGGTTGCCTGAAATTGCTGCAGCAATTTGAACAGATTACCTTCTTTTCAGAACATCCCAGAACCGCGCTGAGTTTCATATAAATGAGCAAGGGACATCATACATCCTTTAGCCAGGAGTCTGTAGATTTTTTGTAGGTGTTTGAGTGGATCCATAGACTTTGCTAAGGTGTGTATTGATTTATTCGACTCACCTTTGCCCCTTATGTGTGGACCCTATGTATGCTTTACTGACCTGTCTGGCGATCTCCTTGGGTTGCGCTTTGGCCTCTCCTGGGGCCGACCCCATAAATACATACAATATTGCATTTATTTATTAACTCCAGATTGCGCCAACTCCTCAATTAGAGTGGGATATCACCTTGACCATGCTACTGCAGGTTAATTAGGTACGGAGAATGGTTAGTTCAGTGTTGTGTGCGATCCTGAAAGTCCAACTCAGGCAGGTGGGTAAACGAAATTATACAGCTTTGTGGTGGGCAAGCACTTTTTGAAGAAGCACACAATTTAGGCCCGGCCAAAACATGTACTCCTGACTCCCAACATGTGGGTGGGGCCAAAGTCCCTCTCTAGTAATGCTCACTTAATTGTATGGTGACAGCTTGATTTCTGTCCAAATTCATTGTCTCTCCTACCTCATGCTGCTCTGTGGGACCTAGACTGAACTTGAATCCGAGCATGCTGTTAAACGGGTACAGGACAATGGGAGCTGAGTCTCACTGCTTGGCGTGAGTCTCACACTCTGCAGCTGTACGGCCCAGGGCAGTAGCTTACATTGGTGCAATGGATGTGCGGTCCAGAAATTTGAGGGGCCTAGTGAATCCTAATTTCTACTACATTCTATGAATCAGACCGCAACCAGGGGGGGCATCTTCTTCCTGTCACCAGGGCCCAAGACTGAGACTAGTGGCAGGGCATTGTTCGCCTCGAGCCAGTGACTGTTGTACAGAGTTTCCCACCGACCTGTGAAATCTCATTTGTTTGTTAACATGAACTTTTTCAGGTATCAGCGCCCAAGGGCCTCGAGGTCTCTGGAAAGCCTTGCAGGCTCCCCCGTTCGGTGCGGCGCTGGGTTCCAGCCCGGACAGGTTGCGGTTTAAGGGCCAGTTCGAGCTGCAAATAAACACTCATTGTAGTTGTCAAGCAGTTGTTCGAGCCCACAGCCTCAGAACCGCCCGCCCCCCGTGTTTTCGGAATGAAGAGTCTTCACTCGAGGTACATCGAAACGGAGACAGATGCGTGACTCGCACACCACGTGCGAGGACGTCCAGGCGCCGGAAGTGGAACTTTTCTCTCACAAACTCGGCTGCCTTAACCTGGATCAGAGACGCCAATCCTACAAAAGCTTATTTTCCATCAGACGTTTAATTAAAAGGTTTTTCTTCCAGACATCAGGGCAAAAGGGTAATTCTGAAGTCATGGGAAACTTGCAATAGAAAGGACTGACTCGAGCAGAGTTATGCGCTTCAACATTGAACTATAATCAGTTCTTGAAATGGAAATTTAGAAGTGCAGGAACTCCTTGTCCCAGCATCACCGTTTGCTGGTGAGAAGTGCCAGTACTCTCCCTTTAAAGGCATAAGAGCAGCGCTGGCACTGTCCCTTTCAAATGAAAGAAGTGCAGGTACTGAGTACCCGATAATACCCTCCTATTTAAAGCACTGACTATATCCCATGAAAACCAATGTACCAGGAAGGCCGAAGGCTGCCATCCATGAGGTTGCTATTTGGCACTTGAATAGCGTGCAACTGGCACACTAGTCCGGCATCACGGGCGATCACAGGTGGCCCTTTGAGTTTCATTTGGGGAGGTGTGCAGCTACAGTAAATCCTCTGTGGGAAGAGTCTGGGGTCCCCACACGTGTTCTGGACGCGGCTTCTATTTGTGCAAATGTATACAGAGGTGTTTGAGAGGACAAAGGGCATGCTTCATGCAGCATTATTAACCTACATGGATTTTTAGGTCTGGCTTGGGGGTGCAACTTTTAACCTACACCAATATTATTTTACAGTTCTTTGCTTCCACACAAATACATATTAATTCCCATGTTATTTACTTGTAATGCTTCACATTACCAAACAACGTTCTTTTAAAGCCAGACCTATTGCCATTGCCAGTGCTTGTTTGTATTGCTCTAAATACCTGGAAACAAACTGGTTCAAGGCTATTCCATAATTCGCCACGTATCACATTCCTTTTTGCTGCACTTTACCTCCTACCCTCAAGGGCCTCGTTTACATTCCTGGAAATGTACACTGCACTTGGTATTGAATTTGTGTTCCTCATGACCTGCATCCACTTTAATAGCGACATCCCAAAATAGAAAGCAAGCTGTGACGCAGTGGGCACGGTAACACTGCAAATTAAGGTGTTTTGCTAGCAGCATAGTCGGGGGACCATTCTTTATCAAATTGTTGATAATCTGTTAGCAAGCACAGCTATCTTCTTTTGCAAGGGGGAGACGTACCTAAAATGGAGGCCATTTGATGAATTGAAGAATACAACGGGTAACAAACAGTAGATAACTTTCAAGGCTCTCCTGCCTGGTGAAGGGAAAGGAAGAAATACACTCTTAAACTCACAGGACAACCTTTTATCAGCCAAAGTGCAAATTTCAAGTTTAATTATTTATTTATGACAGCGGTGTCTTGCGGAGCAGCACTGTCTCGGGTGCGGTTACACAGGCAGCATGCAAGCAGGTCGACGTACAAAGTTCAACATCGGTTCACTTTAGTCGGAGGCAGCGCTCCTGGGAGGGGGTAGCTTGTACCAAGAAAGAAGTTTTTGTGTAGAGAAATGTTTATCTGCTGTTCTCACTCATTTGTAATGCACACTATAGGGACTTACATAGGCGCATCTCAGTGACTTACACTGGTGGATGGTTGAAGTGCTCTCTAGGTGTCTTTGGATGAGGATTGGGACTTAAATTCTTCCTTCCCCACACAGGGATCCGGTGGAATCCTGGCGAGATGTTATCTGTGTGCCAGGACAAACCTACTGCAGCCTTTGGACCATTTGAAATCTGTCCATGCAGTATGCAATGAGCCTGGCATAGAGTGAGTTTCCATAGTCACTTTATCAATGATCAAGGTTCAAATAACTGCTGCCTGCAGGCCTGATGTGCTGGAGGGGTGGGACTTC
The DNA here is from genome assembly GCF_964263255.1 of Lissotriton vulgaris. Classification (NCBI taxonomy): domain Eukaryota; kingdom Metazoa; phylum Chordata; class Amphibia; order Caudata; family Salamandridae; genus Lissotriton; species Lissotriton vulgaris. Next base: position 757,324,948 of record NC_141695.1, on the reverse strand, counting down.
CTCAGAAGAACATGCTGTTGGTGATGGTTTTGACTGGGGTATTAATGTTTAAGCCACTGTTAAAGTATATCCGAAAGTTACTTTGAGAACATGGTGAGGTGGGTGGGAGGTCGAACAGTGGAAGTGTGGGTGAGGTGACAGCTCGGGCAAGGTAGTGGCCATGGAAAATGAGCAGGACACGTTGATGTTTGCTCAATTTCTGTGAGACTGCTCTTTCCCATGTGAGCCACCTTGAACTTGATCTCCGATTCATCCGCAAAGGAGCTGAAAACGAAGATCGACTTGCAGGTACGGGAGCATGCATATGATGGGGTGAGTCAAGGTCTTTAGGAGAGACTACAGGTGGATGGATCCCCTCTTTTTAAGGTTGCCTGGAGCAATTCTTTAACACTCCAAGAGGAAGCACGTAAATAATCTACTTTGGGACCTGTGCCACTGGGGATCAGGTGAATCATGCCATCAGAGAAACTTGTAAAACTTTTTTAAAAGACTCTGTGTAGACAGGAATGATTAGACGAGTGAGTTTTTTTTTTTTTTTTTTGAGCAGGCATGGGCAACAATGTCAACAGAGAGGCTAAAGGGGAGCACTTTAAGTTCCGAGTCATGGACGAAGTATGATCTACAAGGGCCAGCAAGGATGGGTGTGGGCCTCTAACAGTTCGATAATGGAAATGCCTTTTGTATGGAAAGGAACGAGGATTACATGTGTTTGTCTATGTCGACGATCCGCTTGCAGTGATGAGCTTTATTGTGGATAGATGTACTCAATGATAGCCTTAAGCTATTATCTCTATGTCCTGGAAGGAGGAGGCAGGAAAGCTGGCAAAGACACAGTCTCAAGTGGCTACTTGTCAAATTAGGATTTCTGCTTCTGAATGGAGCAAAAGTAGGGAGCAGGGTGACTCGGATGGTGGCTTTGTGGATGATTGTTCATTTTTTAAAAAGGTTTTGGAGAGGAAAATATACTAGCTGACTAAGTTTTTTTTATACAGAAAAACATCCCAGGATTTGTTCAGTGTGTGTGTGGAAATGGTAGATCAGGGGGCCGTGGAGGATGGTGGTGCTTGCCTTTTGAAGAGGGTATAATGAAGATGTGAGGGGATGCGGGAGATTACGACACGGCCCAGAGTTTAATGTGCGAGGAGTTTTGATGGAGAGAGAGCATTGCTTGGGGCATTGAGGTGGAGGAACTGGTTACAAAATGCTTGCGACAGTCACTAGAAACATTTATGAAGGACTAGGATATTCTGAATGGCCTTCTCTGTACCCTTTGAGGGAGGTGTTTTAGACCTGACCTGAAGGCACCTGAGGCATTTGTTTCCTTACAAGGGGCTTAGAGCCCACCTATTGCTTACCATTGGTTGGCTTAATCGTCACTCTTTTCCTTGCTTCCCTTTGGTCAGTGCTCCTGGCTTCACGTCCTGTTCGTTGGGCCTTGCTTCAGGGGTGGGACAAACAAAGTACTGCTTCCTTGACCAGTATGTGTCCTTCCACTGACTGGTTGTTTGTGTTTTCGGAGGAACTTTTTCTTTTAGCTTACCCGGTACCTCCCACTTTGTTGCTTGTCCCAACCTCCCACTCCCCTCCCACTTTGTCGCTTTTCCCACATCTCACGCGTTGTTGCTTGCCCCACTTCTCCCACTTTATTGCTTGTCCTGTCCTGCTCCCCTCCAGCTTTGTTGCTTGTCCCATCTCTCCTACCGCTCCAGAAGGAAAGCTCGGTCAGGGCCAGCGCTGGCTGTATTGTAGAGCTTTTTTCAAACCTATAGCCACGCTGCTGTACAACATGACTGACTTGCCTTTCTGGAGAGCTGTTGGTGTTATCACTGTTTTTAGGTCGAGCAGACCTAACCCTCAATGCGTGAGCATTGAGGTGTCTGCTTCAGACCTATTGTGGCCCGTTAGTGAGAATGCTGGAAAAAGGTACACCAATCTGTTACGAGCTCGCAGTTTTCACCGCGGGAGCGCGCGTCTGATCCGCGCATGCGCAGAGTCCCCGCGCATGCGCAGAGTAACTCACAGCCCTTGCACAGACGCAGGCAGGCAGCCCTCACCCCTCTGCATGCATGCACACACAGGCGAGCGCATGCACACGCAGGCACACAGACACTCGCTCACACACACACACACACACACACCCCCCTCCCCCACAGTCACACGCACGCACACAAAGCCCGCCCGCACTCGCGCGCGCACATGCTTTCCCCCGCCTCCCCCCTCCCCCGCTCAGCAACCCACTCACCGGCTTCCTTCGTGCGGCGGCTCTCCTCAGCTGCAGGGCCCGGCAGCAGGACTCTTCTTCCCTCCTTCGGCACCGGGGCGCAGGGTAGGCTCCTGCCTGCTCCGGTGCTCCAAACACGGCGGCTCCGTCCAATCGCGGCTCTTCCGTGGGAGGCGGGGTAGGCTCCCGCCCTCCTACTTCCTGTTTCCTGTTGTCGCGCCGGCCTGCCTGACTTCCTGGTCGCAGGCCGGCAGAGTGACGGAAGGCGGTGACTTGCGGTATTTATTTACCGTACTGGATGCAGGGTTGTCTGAGAAATGTTGCCTCAAAGCACGTCTTGTTTAATCTATAGGAGTGTATATATAGTAAAATGACGGCCACAGTGGACATGTATGGGTTTGATTTTAAGCGAAGTACGTGAAGGGGAATTTACGTTGACCATGTCAATGCCTTAGTGCTAAAATAAAATGCGGCGGGAATGTTCAAATGTGCTTTATTTTTTCCTGCCTGTAATGTTTTACATCTCAGCTATGCAAACAGATAATCTTTCCATCTTTTCTCTATACTTCTCCCTTCTAGTCTTTTCTCTCCGATGTTTACCTATGCCCTCTTCACCATCCTTTGTCTACCGTGTCTCCTCACTCCTTTTTGCTGCATTTTGTGATGTTACTTGCTGTTTTGCGGCCACAGTGGACATGTATGGGGTTTGATTTTAAGCGAAGTACGTGAAGGGGAATTTACGTTGACCATGTCAATGCCTTAGTGCTAAAATAAATTGCGGCGGGAATGTTCAAATGTGCTTTATTTTTTCCTGCCTGTAATGTTTTACATCTCAGCTATGCAAACAGATAATCTTTCCATCTTTTCTCTATACTTCTCCCTTCTAGTCTTTTCTCTCCGATGTTTACCTATGCCCTCTTCACCATCCTTTGTCTACCGTGTCTCCTCACTCCTTTTTGCTGCATTTTGTGATGTTACTTGCTGGTTTGCTGCTGTTCTCCTGTTACGTGCATTTCTTGAGGCGCTGTTTTTCCCTTGTTAAATGTGTTTCTCCAGACTAGGGTTTCTCGGTTTGCTTATTTAGTGCTCTGACATCCCCTTGGGTAGAGTAGCACTATAAAAATGTTTAAAAAACGTAGAAATCTAGCCACAATGTGTAGTTGGAGCGAGATGTAGTCTTTACATGGTTGTTTATGGAACCAGCAGGTGTGTTTGTGTGAACAGCATGGCTAGAGTGACAGTGAGTGCAGAGTGACAGTGAGTGCAGAGTGCGTGCAGAAACAGTGAGTGCAGAGTGACAGTGAGTGCAGAGTGAGTGCAGTGACAGTGAGTGCAGAGTGACAGTGAGTGCAGAGTGACAGTGAGTGCAGAGTGACAGTGAGTGCAGAGTGACAGTGAGTGCAGAGTGACAGTGAGTGCAGAGTGACAGTGAGTGCAGAGTGACAGTGAGTGCAGAGTGACAGTGAGTGCAGAGTGACAGTGAGTGCAGAGTGACAGTGAGTGCAGAGTGACAGTGAGTGCAGAGTGACAGTGAGTGCAGAGTGACAGTGAGTGCAGAGTGACAGTGAGTGCAGAGTGACAGTGAGTGCAGAGTGACAGTGAGTGCAGAGTGACAGTGAGTGCAGAGTGACAGTGAGTGCAGAGTGACAGTGAGTGCAGAGTGACAGTGAGTGCAGAGTGACAGTGAGTGCAGAGTGACAGTGAGTGCAGAGTGACAGTGAGTGCAGAGTGACAGTGCGTGCAGAGTGACAGTAAGTGCAGAGTGCGTGCAGAGTGACAGTGAGTGCACAGTGCGTGCAGAGTGACAGTGAGTGCACAGTGCGTGCAGAGTGACAGTGAGTGCACAGTGCGTGCAGAGTGACAGTGCGTGCAGAGTGACAGTGCGTGCAAAGTGACAGTGAGTGCAGAGTGCGTGCAGAGTGACAGTGAGTGCAGAGTGCGTGCATAGTGACAGTGAGTGCAGAATGACAGTGAGTGCAGAGTGCGTGCAGAGTGACAGTGAGTGCAGAGTGCCGAGTGCGTGCAGAGTGCCGAGTGCGTGCAGAGTGCCGAGTGCGTGCAGAGTGCCGAGTGCGTGCAGAGTGCCGAGTGCGTGCAGAGTGCCGAGTGCGTGCAGAGTGCCGAGTGCGTGCAGAGTGCCGAGTGCGTGCAGAGTGACGAGTGCGTGCAGAGTGACGAGTGCGTGCAGAGTGACGAGTGCGTGCAGAGTGACGAGTGCGTGCAGAGTGACGAGTGCGTGCAGAGTGACGAGTGCGTGCAGAGTGACGAGTGCGTGCAGAGTGACGAGTGCGTGCAGAGTGACGAGTGCGTGCAGAGTGACGAGTGCGTGCAGAGTGACGAGTGCGTGCAGAGTGACGAGTGCGTGCAGAGTGACGAGTGCGTGCAGAGTGACGAGTGCGTGCAGAGTGACGAGTGCGTGCAGAGTGACGAGTGCGTGCAGAGTGACAGTGCGTGCAGAGTGACAGTGCGTGCAGAGTGACAGTGCGTGCAGAGTGACAGTGCGTGCAGAGTGACAGTGCGTGCAGAGTGACAGTGCGTGCAGAGTGACAGTGCGTGCAGAGTGACAGTGCGTGCAGAGTGACAGTGCGTGCAGAGTGACAGTGCGTGCAGAGTGACAGTGCGTGCAGAGTGACAGTGCGTGCAGAGTGACAGGTGCGTGCAGAGTGACAGGTGCGTGCAGAGTGACAGGTGCGTGCAGAGTGACAGTGCGTGCAGAGTGACAGTGCGTGCAGAGTGACAGTGCGTGCAGAGTGACAGTGCGTGCAAAGTGACAGTGCGTGCAAAGTGACAGTGCGTGCAAAGTGACAGTGCGTGCAAAGTGCGTGCAGAGTGCGTGCATAGTGACAGTGAGTGCAGAATGACAGTGAGTGCAGAGTGCGTGCAGAGTGACAGTGAGTGCCGAGTGCGTGCAGAGTGCCGAGTGCGTGCAGAGTGCCGAGTGCGTGCAGAGTGCCGAGTGCGTGCAGAGTGCCGAGTGCGTGCAGAGTGCCGAGTGCGTGCAGAGTGACGAGTGCGTGCAGAGTGACGAGTGCGTGCAGAGTGACGAGTGCGTGCAGAGTGACGAGTGCGTGCAGAGTGACGAGTGCGTGCAGAGTGACGAGTGCGTGCAGAGTGACAGTGCGTGCAGAGTGACAGTGCGTGCAGAGTGACAGTGCGTGCAGAGTGACAGTGCGTGCAGAGTGACAGTGCGTGCAGAGTGACAGTGCGTGCAGAGTGCGTGCAGAGTGACAGTGAGTGCAGAGTGCGTGCAGAGTGACAGTGAGTGCAGAATGACAGTGAGTGCAGAGTGCGTGCAGAGTGACAGTGAGTGCAGAGTGCGTGCAGAGTGCCGAGTGCGTGCAGAGTGCCGAGTGCGTGCAGAGTGACGAGTGCGTGCAGAGTGCCGAGTGCGTGCAGAGTGCCGAGTGCGTGCAGAGTGCCGAGTGCGTGCAGAGTGCCAGTGAGTGCAGAGTGCGTGCAGAGTGACAGTGAGTGCAGAGTGACAGTGAGTGCAGAGTGACAGTGCGTGCAGAGTGACAGTGCGTGCAGAGTGACAGTGCGTGCAGAGTGACGAGTGCGTGCAGAGTGACGAGTGCGTGCAGAGTGACGAGTGCGTGCAGAGTGACGAGTGCGTGCAGAGTGACGAGTGCGTGCAGAGTGACAGTGCGTGCAGAGTGACAGTGCGTGCAGAGTGACAGTGCGTGCAGAGTGACAGTGCGTGCAGAGTGACAGTGCGTGCAGAGTGACAGTGCGTGCAGAGTGACAGTGCGTGCAGAGTGACAGTGCGTGCAGAGTGACAGTGCGTGCAGAGTGACAGTGCGTGCAGAGTGACAGTGCGTGCAGAGTGACAGTGCGTGCAGAGTGACAGTGCGTGCAGAGTGACAGTGCGTGCAGAGTGACAGTGCGTGCAGAGTGACAGTGCGTGCAGAGTGCGTGCAGAGTGACAGTGAGTGCAGAGTGCGTGCAGAGTGACAGTGAGTGCAGAGTGCGTGCAGAGTGACAGTGAGTGCAGAGTGACGAGTGCGTGCAGAGTGACAGTGAGTGCAGAGTGACGAGTGCGTGCAGAGTGACGAGTGCGTGCAGAGTGACGAGTGCGTGCAGAGTGACGAGTGCGTGCAGAGTGACGAGTGCGTGCAGAGTGACGAGTGCGTGCAGAGTGACGAGTGCGTGCAGAGTGACGAGTGCGTGCAGAGTGACGAGTGCGTGCAGAGTGCCGAGTGCGTGCAGAGTGCAGAGTGCGTGCAGAGTGACAGTGCGTGCAGAGTGACAGTGCGTGCAGAGTGACAGTGAGTGCAGAGTGACAGTGCGTGCAGAGTGACAGTGCGTGCAGAGTGACAGTGCGTGCAGAGTGACAGTGCGTGCAGAGTGACAGTGCGTGCAGAGTGACAGTGCGTGCAGAGTGACAGTGCGTGCAGAGTGACAGTGCGTGCAGAGTGACAGTGAGTGCAGAGTGACAGTGAGTGCAGAGTGACAGTGAGTGCAGAGTGACAGTGAGTGCAGAGTGCGTGCATAGTGACAGTGAGTGCAGAATGACAGTGAGTGCAGAGTGCGTGCAGAGTGACAGTGAGTGCAGAGTGCCGAGTGCGTGCAGAGTGCCGAGTGCGTGCAGAGTGCCGAGTGCGTGCAGAGTGCCGAGTGCGTGCAGAGTGCCGAGTGCGTGCAGAGTGCCGAGTGCGTGCAGAGTGCCGAGTGCGTGCAGAGTGCCGAGTGCGTGCAGAGTGCCGAGTGCGTGCAGAGTGCCGAGTGCGTGCAGAGTGCCGAGTGCGTGCAGAGTGACAGTGAGTGCAGAGTGCGTGCAGAGTGACAGTGAGTGCAGAGTGACAGTGAGTGCAGAGTGACAGTGAGTGCAGAGTGACAGTGAGTGCAGAGTGACAGTGAGTGCAGAGTGACAGTGCGTGCAGAGTGACGAGTGCGTGCAGAGTGACGAGTGCGTGCAGAGTGACGAGTGCGTGCAGAGTGACGAGTGCGTGCAGAGTGACGAGTGCGTGCAGAGTGACGAGTGCGTGCAGAGTGACGAGTGCGTGCAGAGTGACGAGTGCGTGCAGAGTGACGAGTGCGTGCAGAGTGACAGTGCGTGCAGAGTGACAGTGCGTGCAGAGTGACAGTGCGTGCAGAGTGACAGTGCGTGCAGAGTGACAGTGCGTGCAAAGTGACAGTGAGTGCAGAGTGCGTGCAGAGTGACAGTGAGTGCAGAGTGCGTGCAGAGTGACAGTGAGTGCAGAGTGCGTGCATAGTGACAGTGAGTGCAGAGTGCGTGCATAGTGACAGTGCGTGCATAGTGACAGTGAGTGCAGAGTGACAGTGCGTGCAGAGTGACGAGTGCGTGCAGAGTGACAGTGCGTGCAGAGTGACGAGTGCGTGCAGAGTGACGAGTGCGTGCAGAGTGACGAGTGCGTGCAAAGTGACAGTGAGTGCAGAGTGCGTGCAGAGTGACAGTGAGTGCAGAGTGCGTGCAGAGTGACAGTGAGTGCAGAGTGCGTGCAGAGTGACAGTGAGTGCAGAGTGCGTGCATAGTGACAGTGCGTGCATAGTGACAGTGCGTGCATAGTGACAGTGAGTGCAGAGTGACAGTGAGTGCAGAGTGACAGTGAGTGCAGAGTGACGAGTGCGTGCAGAGTGACGAGTGCGTGCAGAGTGACGAGTGCGTGCAGAGTGACGAGTGCGTGCAGAGTGACGAGTGCGTGCAGAGTGACGAGTGCGTGCAGAGTGACGAGTGCGTGCAGAGTGACGAGTGCGTGCAGAGTGACGAGTGCGTGCAGAGTGACGAGTGCGTGCAGAGTGACGAGTGCGTGCAGAGTGACAGTGCGTGCAGAGTGACAGTGCGTGCAGAGTGACAGTGCGTGCAGAGTGACAGTGCGTGCAGAGTGACAGTGCGTGCAGAGTGACAGTGCGTGCAGAGTGACAGTGCGTGCAGAGTGACAGTGCGTGCAGAGTGACAGTGCGTGCAGAGTGACAGTGCGTGCAAAGTGACAGTGAGTGCAGAGTGCGTGCAGAGTGACAGTGAGTGCAGAGTGCGTGCAGAGTGACAGTGAGTGCAGAGTGCGTGCATAGTGACAGTGAGTGCAGAATGACAGTGAGTGCAGAGTGCGTGCAGAGTGACAGTGAGTGCAGAGTGCGTGCAGAGTGACAGTGAGTGCAGAGTGCGTGCATAGTGACAGTGAGTGCAGAATGACAGTGAGTGCAGAGTGCGTGCAGAGTGACGAGTGCGTGCAGAGTGACGAGTGCGTGCAGAGTGACGAGTGCGTGCAGAGTGACGAGTGCGTGCAGAGTGACGAGTGCGTGCAGAGTGACGAGTGCGTGCAGAGTGACGAGTGCGTGCAGAGTGACGAGTGCGTGCAGAGTGACGAGTGCGTGCAGAGTGACGAGTGCGTGCAGAGTGACGAGTGCGTGCAGAGTGACGAGTGCGTGCAGAGTGACAGTGCGTGCAGAGTGACAGTGCGTGCAGAGTGACAGTGCGTGCAGAGTGACAGTGCGTGCAGAGTGACAGTGCGTGCAGAGTGACAGTGCGTGCAGAGTGACAGTGCGTGCAGAGTGACAGTGCGTGCAGAGTGACAGTGCGTGCAAAGTGACAGTGCGTGCAAAGTGACAGTGCGTGCAAAGTGACAGTGAGTGCAGAGTGCGTGCAGAGTGACAGTGAGTGCAGAGTGCGTGCAGAGTGACAGTGAGTGCAGAGTGCGTGCATAGTGACAGTGAGTGCAGAATGACAGTGAGTGCAGAGTGCGTGCAGAGTGACAGTGAGTGCAGAGTGCGTGCAGAGTGACAGTGAGTGCAGAGTGCGTGCAGAGTGACAGTGAGTGCAGAGTGCGTGCAGAGTGACAGTGAGTGCAGAGTGCGTGCAGAGTGACAGTGAGTGCAGAGTGCGTGCAGAGTGACAGTGAGTGCAGAGTGACAGTGAGTGCAGAGTGACAGTGCGTGCAGAGTGACAGTGAGTGCAGAGTGACAGTGCGTGCAGAGTGACAGTGCGTGCAGAGTGACAGTGCGTGCAGAGTGACAGTGCGTGCAGAGTGACAGTGCGTGCAGAGTGACAGTGCGTGCAGAGTGACGAGTGCGTGCAGAGTGACGAGTGCGTGCAGAGTGACGAGTGCGTGCAGAGTGACGAGTGCGTGCAGAGTGACGAGTGCGTGCAGAGTGACAGTGCGTGCAGAGTGCGTGCAGAGTGACAGTGAGTGCAGAGTGCGTGCATAGTGACAGTGAGTGCAGAATGACAGTGAGTGCAGAGTGCGTGCAGAGTGACAGTGAGTGCAGAGTGCGTGCAGAGTGACAGTGAGTGCAGAGTGCGTGCAGAGTGACAGTGAGTGCAGAGTGCGTGCAGAGTGACAGTGCGTGCAGAGTGACAGTGCGTGCAGAGTGACAGTGCGTGCAGAGTGACAGTGCGTGCAGAGTGACAGTGCGTGCAGAGTGACAGTGCGTGCAGAGTGACAGGGAGTGCAGAGTGACAGGGAGTGCAGAGTGACAGTGAGTACAGTCACTCAGCACCACCACATTATCACTCAGAACCACCACAGCACAAATATGTTCTCTCAATGTTTCAAGCTTTATTACAAATGTCACAAAAAGATGTTCATATTTCACTTCTGTTCTTGGATTTCGTTACAATAAAATACACTGAACATAATCTTCACAAAAGTTATTTACAAAAGTTTAAGCTATTGCCATTATAAATTACAATCACTTTTATTAAGTATTAAAAAAAATTAAAAGCCATTGTTATTTGTAATATCAATACATCTAAGTCACGTAAATACAAATGTTGCATTACAAATGCTATAGGTGTCACATTTGCGAAAGTTATAACTATTGGCATTGTAAATGACAAAGCTATTAATTTAGCTATTTTCAAAACCAACACATAAATGAACATTTGGTGAATTTCCATTAAAATATTTGACTTTTTTACTAAGATATTATTATACTTTTTTTATGCAAAGAAAATTTAGATACTGCATAAATAACTTTAATAAAAGATATTTTATATGTAGCTTTTTATGTAAAAACATAACTATAGCATAAAGCAAAAAACAATTGCCATTTACAATGCTAATAGCTCAAACTTAAATAATGCGAGACCTATTGCATTGCAAATGCTTGTTTAAGCATGGCTGAAATGCTTCTAAGGACAGTCACTGGCGTGGTCAATTGGGTGGTATTTAAAAAAAAATGTGTAGCTATATTGCACAGCAGCTGCGCAACATGGCTAAAAGTTTAAGAAAGAGGGCTATGACGAGGTTTTTTTCTTTTAAACTTTCACCTATGTGTCACAAACGCATAATGCTTACATTACTTGTCATTGTAAAATGTAGAGCAGGGGTCTTCAAACTGGGGGCGGGTGTCAACCTCTGATTGAAAGAAGCATCCTGCTAATAAAAGTGCTTTGTTTTAAGCTGAAAACAAATGATAAGCAGTAAGCCTCTCTGTAATGGGCAATTACTAACATGCTTTGTCATTTATATCTGACTGGAAGTGTGTGTCAACAGGGAAGGGACTTAAAATGTTCTTCAATCCTCACCGCCCCCATTTCTTATAATCACACGGTGGCTACTTTTACACATTAGTGTGGCCTAGCTAACCAGAATAGTATGTTCAGCAATTATGTATTTGATTGCATTTTTAAAAGGTTTAACATTACTGTAATGTTTAAGTAAGTCTAGACATATTTTAGCATTGCAAAGTGAATAGAATTATTGTGAGAAATTCGGAGAGTGGGCATTTTTTTTTTACACTGTGGGAGTGCAGCATCAAAATGTTTGAAGACCACTGCTGTAGAGTTTTAAACTTGTAGTTCATGGCGCTATCAGAAGTCCTTTCTTAATATTTTTTTGGTTTAAAGTCTTGAGGGATCTCCTGTACCTGTTGGGTTTGTGTTTAATTTGCTCGGGGTTTTATAGTTTGTGCTGTAAATGTCGTAGTTGCCATGTTAACACAATTGCAGTTCTTTGCACTATAAAAGAGGGTATGTAGTTCTGTGCATCGTGAGCATGCTTGTAGATGTAAGCTCTGTAAGCTTGCTTTTTGTACCTCCGGATCGGACGCTTGAATTGGAGTCCAAACACTTTTAGAATGTTATTTGCCTTTTTTTCAGCTATGACCAATTGCAGTGCTTGGCACATGTGGTGTGACTTATTTTGTTTTTGTGTTGGGGACTCCAGCAGTTCTCCTCGGCGCCATGGCGGTTGTATCATTTGCATTATATTTAATTTCTTCACGTCGTTTCCCGGGTTACATAATTTGCCTGTGGTGTGTGTTACACAGGTGGGTGCAGGGTTTCAGGTTGTACTAAGGAGAGGCTGTGGTGACTGCGTGAACCCACGGGGAATGGGCACGGCCTGGTTATTCTCGTTTGCTGTGCACTCCACCCAGTTGCCAGCCGCCCGCTGACTGGCACGGCCAGGATTTCTGAGTACGAAATCTGCCCAGTGGCAGAACAAACTAGGCTGACAGAAATAAAGAGCGTCAGTCACATGGCTGTATTTACCTCCTCTCTCCCGCCAAGGCATGTGCTGATGACAGGCTTTCTGCCCAGCGCAGCCACCTCATCAGAAAACGCCGGGCAGGATTCCGTGTGTTCCAGTGAGCTCTGCTTTGTGGGAACGGTACTGGCTGCCTTTCCGCCTACCTACACATTCATCGGTACCTACGCCTACCTACACATTCACCGGTGCCTACGCCTACCTACACATTCACCGGTGCCTACGCCTACCTACACATTCACCGGTGCCTATGCCTACCTACACATTCACCGGTGCCTACGCCTACCTATACATTCACCGGTGCCTACGCCTACCTACACATTCACCGGTGCCTACGCCTACCTACACAGTCACCGGTACCTACGCCTACCTACACATTCATCGGTGCCTACGCCTACCTACACAGTCACCGGTACCTACGCCTACCTACACATTCATCTGTACCTACTTGAAGACTTTGTCTTCTCTGCACTGGGTGACCCCTGTCCTGGGTCAGATCTGAGGGAAGGCCCGGTTTGGAATTATGGGGTACGGTCCGCTTTTTCTGCCGTCGTGGGGCAGATTGGGTGCACTGGGCTTTGCATGTGGTGTACGCTGTTGTATCCACTAAAGGTCCCGACGTCCTGATTACCTACTGTCTTGCAAAGGCTGGCCTCACTGCGTACAAATGAAACGGTCACAAAAACCCAAAATGTGGAGCAAGAACTATTGCTATAAAACCTGCCCGTGATTTTCACATGCTATAGCATAGTAAGAACTAGCGCGGCCTTATAGAGTTTACACAGCTCCCTGTTCCTCTGCAGCGCCTAGTATACTGTGCCCAAAGTGTTCAGGGTTTCAAGGGTACCTACTGTCTTTACTAAGATATCCAGTCAGTGAAGAATTACGAAATCTCTTTGCGTACCAGACAGGTCTCGGGGTCTGGAGGTTGAAGGGTGCTCAATAGGCTTGGCTCAGCTGAGGTGTGTACATGAATCTACAGGAGGTCACCTGGCTGAGCTGTTTGAGGTGGTCTTGATGGCCATGCTGCTATGGTCTGTGGTGTGCTGCCTTAATAGTCCTATACCAAGTGGATCATGTGAACCTACTACGAGATGCTATGTTCCCCTGCTGTGGCCCACTTAGGTGCGACAAGCAGGCTTCAGCAAAACATGGTTCTGACCTTCAACCACCTACCTCTCTTCCAGGACATTACGTACTTATTAAACTTGAAGCACCTGTTGCAGATTCTCCGAAGGGTAAGATGGTTGAAGTGGATGCAAGATGGCCTCTATCAACCGGTCACAGGCATTGATGCAAGTGGTATGCAAAATGTATGCCTGCCTCTAAATTAAAAGTGGAACCCAGACAGTTTTTGCTGAATGTTTCGCCACATGATACAGCCGTTTTCTCCAAGGATCATTATGCCTGCCACCAACAGTTCCATCACATTTTGGGCTGTAAGCAAAACTTTGAAAGAAGGTGCTTCCTTTATCTGGAATAGAGTGAAGATATTGATGTTCACAAATACAAGCAGTGACTGGTCCCAGACTTGGCTATCATCAACAGTTCAAAAGAAACCCACCTGACAATCTTCAGGGCCTGCTTGTGTATATTTGTGTACGACACATATTAATTAGAGGTGCTGACATCACCTGCACTTTTTTTCCTTCAAATGCCTTTGATGTAAATATAGCTGCATGACCATATTTATTTAGCAATCTGACCAAGGTGTTTTTGTAGCAGGCCTAAAGAAGGCTGAAATAGCTTTTCTGTTTTGCAACAGGTAGGCCACAAACTGTGGAGGGCAGCCAGCAAGGATCTTGAAATTGTGCTGGAAAATCCTGTCAAACAGACAGAAGCGGTTTCTGCTGTATACAGTTGTCAGCATGCAATGTTTATGGACATCTGTTCATGTTCTAAGGTGAAAATACCGGCTGATTTCGGTTACATTTTAGAACTTGCCCTTCCCTGTGGAGTCTTAGCTTTTTTTTTGTATAACAGATTTCACCTGCTTTTGTCTTCAGGAGGGACATACACCATAGAAAGATAGAAAAATCCAACCAATAGATACGTTTTGCAACTGGTCAACTGTAATTTCCACCTATAGCGTGGTGTATATGGTGTTCAGTGCTGTACAATTCAAATATGATTAAGTGATGGTTGTTGTGGTTACCCCTGGAATGTATTTTATCACTAGTACAGCAGCTCTTAACCTTTTGACTTTTGTGGGACACCACTGATTTACTAATGGAAGTTGTGGATCCCAACCTAAAAGATTTCTGTTTAAACCTTGTAGGAAATTGAGATTTTGATTTGAGGGCAGCGAAAACCCTTCTCAAGAAATATTTTGGGGGTGAAACTGCTAAGCGAGTCAAGTCCAACTTCAAAACAATACACAAAAATGCAGAAACTAGTATACATCAAACAAATAAGCAATTATGCACAATAATCAGGGAAGGATGGAGCTTTCCAAAATGTTGTTTTATTTCTAAAAGATAACGTGGTATGCTAGAACCTAACCTATTCCTTTGTTTTTTGGTCCTAATGCATGCTCAGTTTTTCAGTGTACACCCGTGCCATGTTTCAATTGAAGCCAACAATCATCCATACTAAATTCTGCTTGCGCTTTTCCCACAAATCTAGCTCGGGATACTAACTTCTTAGACTCCAATTATTTCACGTTTACTTAACACTTTTTATTTTATTTTCGAGTTGCCTTTCTTTTTACTTTGTCAATCTTCTAATATTATTTAATATACTAAGCTGTTGCCGTCACCATGGTGTCAACGCCACCCCCCCAATCCTCCCCCCCCCCCTCCCCCCACACACACACACACACACACTCTGGGGGGACCACGGATTGAGAGCCACTGCTCTAAACTCAACAGCCTTGTTTCGATCCAGTTACCTGAAAGTTGTGCACACATCTACGCAGTCGGCTAAAACCCACAGAGCTATCAAGCCAGTCCTGTGGCGCCTTCGCCGAATCTTGGCTTGCAGCCCAATCTCCCCATGTCACCGGTTTGTTATTATGTCTCATGAGTTAAAGCGTATTATGGACAACCGTCTCCTTGAGGGACCGTCGATCCTTCCCTGGAAGTAATAAATGTCACTTAAGAAATCCCGTTATTTTCCCTGAGAGGAGCAGCGTTCTGCGGTTAGAAGAGTATTGTTTGGTTTTCTCGACGTTTCCGGCAGCCTCTGATGCTCACAAGCACCCCCGGGTTTACTTTACGTTGGCTTCCTGTAGTTCTGCATTGAGCTGTGCCTTGGTAAACGGTGCGCGCGGCCCATTTTTTGGCGGTGCTTACGCTGGGCTGCTTGAGCCTTTAGGGTTTTCATATCCAGGCTGCACTTGTGCTTGGCTGGAGAATGCGTAATGTGTGGTTTGGTGTAATGGGTAACTTATAATTGACGACATCCTTCCACAACAGAATAACCATCATCACACGGCGATCTTCCAAAACGCGACAGAACAGCACTGAGCATAATGGACCCCAAAAGCAAATTGCGCGCAACCCACAGACTTTCCACAGCGACCGGCACCAGTGAGCGGATAGTCAACGTTAACTTGAAAAAATGTAACCTTCAGTAGCATCAGTGGCAGCTGGTCTTGACCGGTTGAGGTTCTACTGTTTTTTCAGCCTTTATGGTACTGTGCCAGTGAAGGCTCTTGTAGTACACTTAGTCGGTCCGTAGAGTTTGTGTTTTGAATCCCTGGTTTGATGGGTGATCCTCCCATTGTCTGGTTGAGTCTACTGCCATTTTGCATCCACTTACTCTTGGTTGGGTGGGGTCTGAGTGGGTTTACAACCTCAAGCTGCTCACACTTGCTACAAGGATTTTTTTTTCTAGATCAGTCGAATCAACATGGCAGGCATCCTGTTTGTAACTAGGTTACTAGTGCGTGCACCTTCAGTGTTCTGCACCCAGCCTTAGGCTTGGGTTGAGAGCAGTGCACACGTGTTTCCCTATATTAGGTTTATGCTCCCTCTTACCGTCTGCTACACTCCTTTGAAATATTGAGGTAATAGGACCCATTAATATGTATTTTTGTGTTGTAACGGTACAACAGTGACTTGTTCCTTAAATTTTACATTTAATGTGCTATTCTGTGGTGTTCTTTTCTTCAAGTGTTAGGTTGTGTGTTGGAAGTATGCAGATCCTGGTGTTTAGAAATGCATGTTTTTCGCCGTGGGCACCGGAAGCTACACTACATAATAACATGTTGGCACTGAAAGTGCCTGAAGTGAGTGCTGAATGTAGGTCTGCATCATTTTATTTTCCAAAACATAGCTATTCATATTGCTATTTACCTGCTGGCTTTGCCAAGCACTGACAAAGGTATTAGGTCTGGGTTTAATGTGCTATTCCATGCATAACGTGTACTATTTGTGAGATGTCTTTCTGCCACATCTCTTGTGCTGCCTATTCATGTTCATTGTATTTTATTCCCCAAGATTGTGGTGCATGCATTAGCACATAAAGACAGGCCTATTGGCTTTGACATTTCTTGTTACTCTCTGTGATCAAGCAAATATTCCAATACAAAAATAGGAAGTACCGAATTCACCAAAGCCTGCCCAGGCTTCTACCTAGTAAAAGACACAAGGTTGATGGACGGGATGCAGAACAAATCAAAACATTCATCCCCAGTCAAGAGATCTGGGTTAAATCCATTATTCTTTTACTCGCCATGCCACCCCAGTTTAGACCAGGCCATATGCAAAACAGTCTTGACCCTTTGCTTCATGGGAACTGTCCAGTCCGAACTGCCAAGCCAGGTATTCCCTGGAAACAAGCATCCTGGGACCGATTTCTGGGTAACACCCCTCATCAGCCAGGCTAGCTTGAATCCAGTGGCAAGACTGATTTGCATATGGCTGGGTCAAAACTGGGGTGGAGTAGTGGGCAAAAGAACGATGGATTTAACCCAGATGTTTTGACTGGGCGAGAATGTTTGCATTGTCAGCATTCCGTCCATCATTTCTTTGCTGTAATGGCTTCTACCTAGACTGGCCTACTTGTATGGCTGGATGATATAGGACTACGGTGACGTGCCTAAGGAAGCGCACTACTGTTATGCTGAATAATAAGAGGGGATATAGATTGAAAAACACCTCTTTATGTAAATCAATTATAGACTGCAAAAGCATGGATTAGCGAAAAAAGAATGTACCCTTGGTTTAAGATTACATTTTTGCCTACTTAAAGATTTACTCCTCAGGAATAAGACTCCCTATTTTGTACTTCATAAGACATCCTTGTATTCCCTGCTTCTGGATTTTTGGAGTAAAACATTTCTACTTCAAAGCCTCCTATGTAGCACTCTGTGTGCCTTTTTATAGAATGCAACCTTTGGCTTGACTCTTTACTAATTTATTGAATTGTGAGAGAAGGTCCAATGCTACATTGGGGTCACTGTAGGTAGCTGTCTTGTTGTGTGACTACTAGAGGGTGGCAACTTGTGACACATTACCTAGTTTGCCTTGTATTAGGGAGCACACAAATGGCAAAATGTAATATTGCACAAACCTATGAAAATCCATGGAGCAGAGCTGAACATTTCTGGGTGCAGTTAAGCGGGGCACTGCCTCTCCTTCTAACCGACATACAAATTCTTCACAGCCTGACAATGAAATTCCAGAGAAGACCTCAGGCAAGCGATCCCCTGATTTTTATCATAGGTCTTGTGAGTTTATCAGGTCTTCCTAGGTGGCCTTAACTTGCACTATAAGGATTCATAACAAGACGTCACCAGTACTGCTTACTCACTGACCTAGAGCAACTTTGCACGTCACTCGCACATGGAACATGATCTATTGTAGACCTTAAGATCTCAGAGAGGTTGTGTAGAGTAGAAATCCTGTAGACCCATAGACTGGTCTCATCACTACTTGAAGCCACACCCTGTCAAGTTTGTAAAGCACACTTGAAGCAGTTGCATCCTACTCGGGAGGGGCATCTAGTTACAGCGCAAGTTATTGCAGCTTTGTGACAGACGTGTTAAGTAGTTCCTATTGATTCAAGAGCGACATCTAGTTGGTGGGCTGCAGTCTTGTTAAAGACTTCTTACTGTTTCTGCCGACTGGAGAAAGACATTTAGGCATACTGTGTGTAGCTTTGTGAAAGGACAGCCCGATTGGCTTTGCCAGGGCTTGTTCATTTTTAGTCACCAATCTCAGGTGGATCAGTAACTAAACAGTGCATGGACGCCAAATGAGGGACTTGGACAGACAGGGTAGCAAAGCAGGGAATGCTGGTGGTGGAGAAGCAACAAAAGTGAGGAAAGCAACCCAGGAGCACAGAATCGCACAGTGAGATAGCAACATAGAGACTAGCGAATCAACACATTGAATGAAAACAATACTGGAGGGGAGAGAAACACATGGCAAGACCGAGCAATACGGAGACCGTGTAATCGCAGAAGCACACAGTGAGATGAAGCACTCTGAGACTGGGGCAGGGGAGCACACAAGGAAGACAGCTGGAAAACACACACTCGTAGATTTGGTAACTATAGAAAGAAAAAAGTTGCAGCAAAAAACTACAGTGCAGGGACAGACTTATGGCCGAGAAATAAAACCCACAAAGACCTCAAATTAGAAGCAAGCAAATGAGATTGACAATGAGGCCAACCAACGGTAAACAATGGGTGGGCTCTTAGCTCACTGTAAGCTAACAAAATGTCTAGCAACAGAAAGCACATGCACCGTCTTAGGCGAGATCTAAAGAAACAGGATACCTATTGCTGTTCTGGCCAGTATGCCACCTCTCCTTCATAGCAATGTCCTTCCTGTGCCCGCCAACTTCTCTAACAAAGAGGGACACAGGTCAGTTCTCTTCGTACATGCTCCTGAGGTTCAAATATATAATTATGCACTCAATTGTTGTAATTGAAAATCTCCACCTTGGAAGACATCGATAGCCTGGCCAGTTCTCTTTATTACCTGAAGTGCGGGATGACTAAACACCACCTCAAACTTGTCCCCGAAGTACACCTAATATCATTACCTTGCAGTAACACTCCAGTTAAAACTGGGATAATGGAATAACCTGCTCGCTGCAAGCCCTCCTTTGTGGAACATCTTTAGCTGTTTTACTCAATAAAAAGTAAATCTGCATACTCGCATTGATGCTTTAGCAAAAAGAAACTTGTACTAGATCAGACTCCTAAGAAGATACACGTCTCTATAATACCTCAGAAGGATTTCAGAACTGTACTTCAGTCTCTGGTGGTTCTGGAGGTAGATTAAAGATTCTCCTTACTGATTGGCATTCCCAAAGATCCATCTGGCCCCACTTAGCACCAAGCTCAACTCTGTGACAAAACTAGTTTTTGTTACCAAAGGATTAGAGCATGTCAACCCGATATCGACTGTTCTTAAATGGCTGTCCATAGAAGCTAGAGGTCTGTTTATTATGAAGGCCGGTTTGAACATAGTAATGCATAGAAAAGTTGCAAAATATATTGCAAGGACACTTACCATATCAAGAGGCTTAAGCCTGCTACAGCGCATGGATCTCTGTCTGGAACCCGGTCTTCAACCAAGCCACCACTCATCAGGCAACGCCCCAAAAATCTAACTCCATCCACCAGGCAATAAGGAGAAGCCCCGTGGAGGACATTTAAAAAAAAAAGCCACTGTTTGAAAGACGCTTCCAATCATGAGCGAAAAAGGAAATTGCATCAAAACTGACGAGAATTTTACTGTTCGGTAATAAATGCGAGGCTTCTAAAATTGTTAAAAATAAAAACACATTAGTAGGGATATATGCTAAATCCGCACTGGAAAACGGAAATGTATACTAACTCAATGTATTCTGCGCCTGGTGCTTGCCTTGCTCTTACATAAAGCGTTCTGGTGGGTCTGGTTTGCGCTTTGTAAAACTGCAACTAAATTAAAATGACTGGTATCTAAATTCGCTTATCCAGAAAAACTGAGTGCCTAAAACGAAGCAAAGCTTTTAGTGGATTGAAAACACGAATACAGTTGCGGTTTGTAAAACACAAGTCGTAAAGGGAGCATGTACGCCATGGAGAGGGTGAACTGCTGTCTGCCCAGGAGCTGTGAAGCCACTTCTGCTAGAATCCGTAAAGGCGTCACTGCTACGTAATGAACAAAGCCGGCAGGAAGGAAGGAAGTGTACCCAGCAGCGAAACCAGTGTGCCTTGCTGATAACTTATTAACACCGTCCATCTAGTTGGTATGATGGTTCAGTGGACTCGCTCTCCTGCGGGCATGTGTGGGTACGTGCATACTTGGCTCCTCCTTTCATCTGCTTGGGGTTGGTTAAATGTGGACAGTTCATTTTTTTTATTAATAGGAGCACTCACTGATAGTGATGCAAAATAGACAGTGAAGTGTGAGCTGCATTAAGTATAAATACTGTTACAAATGTCACCGCTCCAGTGGAACGGCGTGGCCAGCATATATCTGACCAGTGTTTGTGTGCGTCAGGTGGGTAAGCAACTATCCGCCCCTTTTACTTGTGGACCGAACCCTAGCTTCTTGTTTTCGGTAAGCCGTGCTGTGCATACGGTAGTGAATGTTGTAGGCATACACTGATTTATGGTTAAATATCCACAGGGGTCAAAGTTCAGTCTTGCAGGTGGCTCTTCGATCCAACAGATGGTAAGATTACTTTGAGTGGGTTCGGGTTCAAGCATAAGCCTCCAAACACTGCATGTAGCACCAGGGTCAGAGTTCAGGTGGCAGACACTGCTTTTTAGTTCTCACCTCCTGGACTGCGCATGCGCTGTCTGTTGCTAGATACCATCTCCGTTACAGACAACTTGCAGCACATCCATTGCTTACCATTGGTTCGTTTCAATACCACTCATTTGCTTGGTCGCATGTTATTTGTTAGCTTGTGTGGACTTCACCTCCTCTTCAAGAGTTTATCGCTCCCTTGGAGCATGGACTAGTTACTTGTGTCCTTCCACTTCTCACTTTTTAGCCACTTTAATTTTTTTTATTGTAACCCTCCACGAGAGCGTATGCAGGTTTCAGCTGTCTCCCTGGTGTACCCCCAGCCCTTCTTTTTCTGACCACATAAATGAACAGCCCTGTTATACATGTGCAGGCGCGAGTCAAGGTGGCCACTTTAAAAGGCTGCCACACCAGTCAAGACCACCAAGTCAGAAGTGCTGATTCAGCTGCCTTTTTAAAAAACTGACTCGCCTCTTTCTGTGCTAATCTAGCCTGCAAAATTACCCTGTTGGACTGCTTTGCTTGTTTTTGTTACTTATGGGACTAGTGTTTCGGCGGTCCTTCCATCTACTCATTACTACCCCTCGTATGACCTCAAAATACCCCAGTCTTCCCAATATTGTCCTTTGCTTTCCTAGTCCATTAACAGTGGTTTGCCCTACCCAAGGGTGCTTTGTTGCACTGCTACTACTCTGTTACCCCTGGGTTTGCTTCTAGGGTGGCTTCCATCATGTCGAATTCTCATCCATCGAGTATGGTCATGGCTTGTTTGCCCTGGCTTTTTTGCTTTTCATTTCTGAACAAGGGCACACACACAGATTTCCTTCAAGCATCTGCAGTCATGGCGTGTAATGAAATGGCTGTTCATTGAGTAGGGGGAACGAAGGTGCACCTTCCCCCACTTGTGCTTCCCAAAGAGGACTTTGGAGGTTGCCTTTCTAGACTGGTCCCCGGAATTATATCAAATATTATGTACCTTTGTTTCTATATTGTGTGTGTTACGATGTCCAGTACAGACCATGTTATCTTACCAGACCATCTAATCGTTATTTTCTTTTAGCAAATACAAATGATGATGCATTTGTTTTTTGCAACTTTTCTAAGAGTACAGAAGTTAATGAAAATAAGAGACCCTCATGTTTTTTTAATACTGTCGTCATCTTGAAGCTTTGCAAAATAATCATCTTTCTTTGACTTTTCAAAGTCCTGTACAGTTTCTTTAAAGCCACGTAGAGCTATGCGCTCCTGCCTCCATGCTCCATGCTATGCAGGTGGCATGTGCTCTTAATTTGCTACAATGGTTGTTCCCAAGGCCTGCCTTTTCCTGTCATTTAATTCTGTTGTGTCTACTGAATTTAATATCCCGCCCACTGAGCTTCCTGCTTCTCGGCCTGATTTTTTTTTTCCCCTTCATTCTAGAAGCTAAAATTTTTCACATTCTTGGTTTATGCTCTAATGTCTAAAAGAGCTCTTCTTTCTAAATCCAATGCTAAATAATTTGCCAGAGACCTCGTCTAAATCCAAAAGTATCTGAATGGGCTGTGTACCAGTTTTTTTCTTTTCTTTCATGCGCATAGTATTACTCCAGCTTTAGCCTCTGTGGAGTGCAATTGGAGAACATTTCCTCTGCCAGCAGTGTCCAAGGCCAGAACAGGAAGGCCTCAACAAAAATAGTTCCCCCCCCCCTCCGCCCCCAGTTCTAAAAAGACCCTACACAAAGTAAATCTTTCCTTTTACTTAGATGTTTGCCCATTGTGTATTACAAATAACTCATCTGTGTTTAAAAATTATGTAACCGATATTGTTTCGATACAATGAAATTCCAAATTCCTTTTAGAAATGATCTACCTACATCACTTACCGCAGATATACTGATTAAAAATACAGTTGTTTAGGACAAGGTATGCTATGAGACCAGGTTGATGTGGGATGTGATTTTCTTTACTTACAAGCCGGAATATTAAGTCGAAAATTATTGATTATGCTCCAGTTTCTCCAATATCTACAGTTAGAGCATATCTTTTAGTCTTTTATTATGAAATCATCACTATCAAAAAGCAATAGTTATGCGTATTAACCCTTTTCCCCTACTAACAGAAAATGACGTGGCTCACTACTACATGTTTTCTGTTTTCACATTTGAAATTTGCCCCTTCAACTCCTCGGAATTTTAAAGGCTCACCAAGAGATCCTCTGATTGCTAAATTCACTTGTTAAACCGCAACCCAATTGGTGTGCATCGTTCATGCATTAAGGTTCACGTTCAGGTCATTTGATTACATTCCATCTCATAAGGGCTTCATATTTGCTCCAGGCACATGGATCTCTATTCCTATATTGTCGTGCCTTTTTGTAGTACGATCTCCCTATTATTATCCTTATCGTCCCTAAACTTATACCTATAAAAGATCACAGAGAGACCCTTCATGTGTATATCCTCCCTTAATCCTCAATTCCATCTATCTTTTACCTGCACCGCTTGGTTCCAGGCATGCTCCATCACTGAGTGCAAAACTCTTAATGTGTGAAAAGAAATTCCTCCATTCCCTCTGACCTTTTTTTGGTCTTGTGCACTTGACAATTTTGGCTCAGAAGGTACCCTTCACACTGCTGCGTTTCCTCATAGACATTGGTGTTTGTTTCAAGACTCCGAGCCGTTTTAGTCCTCTTCACAGACGAAAACATTTTCCATTCTACCATTCGGGTCTCACTAAGTGTATGAGTTGCTACAGCATGCGAGTGCACTACTGTGCTCGCCTGTGTAGTGATGTATATGCTTCTGAGTCCTATTCAGTAGCTTGAGAACAGTAAATGACCGCTTCGTTTTTGAAGATCCCACTGCTGAGTATAGTCTTTGGAATAAATCATCCATTGGTCCAAATAAGACTATAACTTGATGATTTACTACAGTTAAATAGTACTTTTATTATAGACTTCTGGCGCACTGCGTGGCGGGCGCCGGTTTCTATGTCTTAGTATTTTAAATGTAGCCCTTGTGCTGAACGTTTTAGGTGCACGTCTCTTACAGTCCATCCGTGCCTTGGTTGCGTCTCCGTTTTCCAGTGACAAACCGCGCAGGGCCGCATCCTGCTGGATGCTGATGCGAGAGGCCAGCTGGGAGGCGCGCTGCTCGTCTTCCTGCTCGTGCTGACTCCGAGAGAAAACTTGTTTTCATTGGGAGAGCGGCCTTCAAAGACCCGGTCACTGCGCCTCTCCGAATGTTTAGCTTGGGATAAAATGGGCGCAGTGTTGTGGTGATGACAGTAGGGGGTCAGCGCTTGGAGCAGGCCTTTCTCCTGCGCACAATGCTCCTTTCTGCTGCTGCCAAGAAGGCAAAGGCGCAACGAAGCTGCCAATAGCATCGGCTCTGACCCGAAAAAGTATTTTGACGTCCCGTTCCAGAGGCTCCATGGCACAGCGCCCCCTCCTTGGCGCTCATTAGGGTTCTGGCTCCGGGTAACGGAGCAGCGGTTCGCCAAGCAGCCCTGTTTCTAGGAGCCTGGGTCGGGGATGGGGGCACGTATCCTGGCTCCGAGGAGGCACCGCGCCTGACTACTTGAGTGAGCCAGAAGAAGGGTCAGTGCGTCCTCTGCTGTGGCCCAGTTTACCTTTTTTTGTTTCTTTTTTCTGTTTGAAATTCACTGCCCTAGTATCAGCACCCTTCAGCAGGTCATGGACTCCAGAAGGGGTATGGCCTGGATTCTTGGCGTTCGGCTGCTTGTCCTTCACTCCTCGATATGAACCCGCGAGACAGTAAACCCACAAGTCGCACTCCTAATCTTGATCGAAAACTCAACTAAAAGACTGAGCAAAAAGGATTTTTAAATCAAAATGAAGGCAGCCTAGTTGCGAGCTAATACTCCTATTGTGGCTGGGAGATGGCGGCAGCTGGCTTGGACTAGCACTGGATTGCAGCAACTCCCGGGATGAAAAATGCATCCCGCTTGGTCCACCACTGTTCAAGGAATGCAAAAACCCTGTACCAGGTTGGTTCGCAGTTTCCATTCCTGGCCTCAACTTTTCGAGAAAGTTGTAAATTGGTACTTTAGTTCTGTTCATACAATTGGAGTTAAGCAAGTCTAGAACGACCAGAATGCAATATCTTTTATTAATGACTGGCCAGCAGTGTAAGCCTGGCATTACCAGCGCCATCAAGTCACAGCATTGTCAGAGCTTTCATTATGCGCTAAACAGGATTCCAGTGGTTGTCTGAAGGGTTGAACATGTCTGTGCTCCAGCACCGGGCTCTCCGCTGCATTCTCCAAATATGGGCCTACCCACACCCAAGGCCCTGTCCACGTCCAAACCCATCTTGAGTGATCGAAGGCCACAATGGTGGTTTTCACTGTGAACAATAAAGGCCCACCGCAGCGGATTACTGTTAAAAGTGCGGTGGTAATGACTGAGGTACCCTAGAGTCACGTGGGAGTCATGTAATATACACAGGCCTCTGCTAATATACAAAGGCGCCAGTCTCAACCTCTGGTAGTATCACTAGTCAAGCGCCAAGAAATCTTGGTTGAACACGTGCTTTATATGTATCTGGTACACAACATTAGAGAAGGTGGCAATCCTGGGTGCAAATTGGCAACTTGGCAAATAACTGAGTCGCTGAATATAGTATTTACCAGGTGTATAGTTTTTCCATCAGTTAGACTTTTATCATTGGAACTGGGAAACATGTACTAATTCATGTTTAACCTGCTATAAGGTGTGCAAATTTTGCGATATTTGGTCTGGATTTACTTGGCGACAATCATGCTGCCAAAAACCCTCTGGGTGCACTTGGCACCTGGTTTGGAACGCTTCAGCCTGCAGCAAAATCTGGATTTGCAGCCCACTACGAATTGAAGGCATACAAATTAATCCTGCTTGTTCCATTTGAGGTACATTTGCGCAGATTGGTTGTGGCAGCTCACCATTCTGTGACAGGGTACACTGCATACCTTGCTGATGTGCATTGGAGGTGCAGAGGAGCCTTCCACTACACTCGCGTTGTCTGCATGCCTGGCTGAGGTGCATTGGAGGTGCCGAGGAGCCTTCCACTACACTCACGGTGTCTGCATGCCTGGCTGAGGTGCATTGGAGGTGCCGAGGAGCCTTCCACTACACTCACGGTGTCTGCATGCCTGGCTGAGGTGCCGAGGAGCCTTCCACTACACTCACGGTGTCTGCATGCCTGGCTGAGGTGCCAAGGAGCCTTCCACTACACTCACGGTGTCTGCATGCCTGGCTGAGGTTCTGAGGAGCCTTCCACTACACTCACGGTGTCTGCAAGACTGGCTGAGTTGCATTGAAGACGCCTAGGAGCCTTCAGCTACACTCATGGTGTCTGCAAGCCTGACTGAGGCGCCAAGGAGCCTTCCACTACACTCACGGGGTCTGCATGCCTGGCTGAGGTGCATTGAGGTGCCGAGGAGCCTTCCTCTACACTTACTGCTTCTGCATGCCTGGCTGAGGTGCTTTGGAGGCGCCTAGGAGCCTTCCACTACACTCACGATGTCTGCATGCCTTGCTGAGGTGCATTGGAGGTGCCTAGTAGCCTCCCACTATAGTCTTGGTGTCTGCATGCACGGAGTTAGGTTGTGACACTTCACTGTGTTGAAAACACGCATGCACCGTATCCCAGCTGTGGTTCCTTGCAGGGAAGTGACACTTCTAGTA
Organism: Lissotriton vulgaris; assembly: GCF_964263255.1. NCBI lineage: Eukaryota > Metazoa > Chordata > Amphibia > Caudata > Salamandridae > Lissotriton > Lissotriton vulgaris. The sequence goes on along the minus strand of NC_141695.1, from coordinate 757,298,921 downwards.
CATAACGCTCTTTCCTGTTGGGAGCGAGGCGCATTGGCTCTGCTTCTCAGCGCTGATGTACAGTGGCCCGCTCCCTGCACGCAGAGGATGCGCACTGTATGGCGTTATTGATATGCGTGGGGCCTTCCATTGCACTAGGGGACGGCTAATATTTGAGGGCGGGGCTGTGGTGCACTAGATGTTGAGTAGTGGACTTCCATGACGGAAGTGCATTGAAGCCGCCCCTTACGCTGTGAAATGCCTCTGCCTATCAAGAATGAATGAATGAGAACGTTTGCTAAGTACAGGGCTGCTCCGAAGTGTACCACGGACCCCGGTGAGGTGTGTTTTCTCTGGGAGTCTGACGTTCGACCAGGTGAGTCGTGCCTCTCCTCCAGCAACAATTACCACGTCATACACTGAAGAAAAAACAAAAGCAAAGCAGATTAAAAGGCTCCGCCCTGGGCCGTGGTTCCCCAGCCCGCGGCCGTGCGAGCCGCCCTGTAATCCTATTCTCTTTCCATCGCGCTCGCTTAAAGGGGGAAATCCATTTAGGGGATTTTTTAGGGAGGCATTCGGAATCACACATTTTCACAGCATTGTGAGCTGTAAAGAGGAGGTTTGAGTGGAGAGCCGGATATGACACCTGTAGGATTGATCTGCGTCTGCCTCTTAATTAGTTCGAGCTTTCAATGCAGTGAGTGAATCTATCTCCACTCTGAGTCGTGTCTCTTTGGGATCACGTGTTGGTCAGCGCTCAGCCAAAGCACTTCTTTTCAAAGCTCGAGTGATCAGCTTTTGCTTGTTAATGATTTGAGGCTTCGATGTAATGTTACCTTTTTTCTGTTGCACACTCAGTCCATCTGTGAGCTCTGTAAAGAAAATATGTTTATATTTCCTATTCGAATACTGTTGAATGTCCTGGTGTCAGATGGACGGATGGCTCACAACCTTCAGATCCCCACATGTTTGTTTCAGGAGGGAGTGTCCCGTCCAGCCTGTATGCAAGAACCTGGAAGGGGCAGTGTGTGGGACGTGGGAGCCCCAATGAAGCAGGCTTGTTAAAGGGCTTAGAGTGCCTTCAAAGGGAACCACAGGGCGCGGGCTAAGCAGTGGGGCGTGAGGTGAAAGTGAGAATATTTGAGGCGATGGACCGAAAATGAGTGGACATTTTTGTATTTGTGTTGTATTTTTATATCCGAGTAGCAATAGGCTAGGAATGTGGGTTTTCACCAGCGCCTAGGATGTCCTCCTCGTGGGTCACTCTGGACCATGGGAGGTGAGGGTTCTATGTTCATGATGTCCTGTTCATCTGCTAAAGTGAGGCCTCTTGACACTGTGGAAGTAGAGGAGGTGGGACTGCATGAGAGGAGTGTGGTTTAAGGAAACGCAGATCGTTAATGCTTTCTTACAGCATCTTTTGATGTTGGTGGGATGCTTGTTCCAGTGGAGAATGGCTGGTGCAGAGAATGCACGATTCACAGCAGGCTTTCTTAAACCGTGCTAGGTGGGCATCCGCTACGCATAGGCTGCCGTTCAGATGACTGTGGGAGGTCAAGGAAAACCCAGAAAGCTTGGTTTATAGATGGTGGGAGGGTTGGGGAAATTAAGGTGCTGAGCTCAGTGCTGGGGTTGGAGCATATAAACGAGATTCATTTGACACATTGGATGGAAATAACGCGATCTTTGACCATAAACGATAGTTAATTGGTTGTAAGTCAGTGCTGGGAAGTGAGTAAGGCTCCTGGGTGGTTTGAGTTGCTGATGGGAGAATACTTTTGGTTGCCTTTTAGTGCGGTGGAATACGTGAAATCCCTTGAAGTGTGTGAGGTGGTGTTTGTGGAATAGATGAGACCCCATTGGAATGTAGAAAGCCACTGATGTGAGAGGAAGGAATATACCAGCGAGCTCTGAGAATGTCTGTGTGAGCAATATGCACATAACACTGAACATAAGCTTGAACCTATTTGGTAGACGGCGTATGGGAGACATCCTTTACATCGCAAGCGTTACATCGCATTCCCATTACAACGCAAGTCGTTATAATGACTTGCTGTAGGGGGCAGAAGGTGTTGGATTAAAAATCCAACACCTTCCTACTGTTGCACAGACTGGAGTTGGAATAGTAAATTATACTACTACAACATCCAGCACCCCCTACAGCAAGTAGTTATAACGACTTGCACAGCGCAATGGTATGCGATGTAACAACGCAGTCATTGTAACAACCGCGTTGTAATGGCATGCGACATATCACATGCGAGGTAACATTTCATATTCATGGCATATAGCAGCCAAGAGCAGGTGTTACCGTAGCTTCAGCTGAAAAGCTACATTTTCATTTCTGTATATGTATTCTCAAAAGTGTTATTTTTTTCCCTCTGTGTGCCTATTACTTGTTTTTTTTAGATGAATAACTTGCCTTGAGGTACATTGAACTTGTCTCTAAACGTCTATTTTTCTCTTCCTTCCAGGCCTGAAAGAAAGACTTCTGCGGTCAGAAACATCTGGAAATGGTGATGACCAGAGCTGCATGATCTGCTAGTCTTGGGATCTTAACCGGTGTGATATTACAAAATATATTTCAAGAATTTCTGGCTGCTTTCAGACCTCCAAACTTCCTTTTCTAAGACTGAGCTCAAAAATACAGCCAACCCAAAATGCCGATCCTGAAGCAACTAGTGGCCAATTCGGCCAGTACCAAGCGCCGTTCTCGCGTCGACCTAACAGCCGAGATGATCAGTGCCCCACTGGGAGACTTCCGCCACACCATGCACGTGGGAAGGGCAGGTGATGCCTTTGGGGACACCTCTTTCCTGAGCAGCAAAGGGGACAATGCAGAGCCTGAGGAACTAGACCCCAAGCCCGGCCTGCTCTCGCGCAAGTTTCGTAGCAGCAGCAAGCGTTCGCAGTCTGTGACCCGCAGTGACCGACGCGATATGCTAGGCTCCCTGAGGGACTCTGCTCTTTTTGTCAAGAATGCTGTGTCGCTGCCCCAACTCAATGAGAAGGACGCTGAGAAGGGAAAGAGCAAAATGCCCAAAAGTTTGTCTTCGAGCCCAGTCAAGAAGATTGTAGAGGAAAAGCAATCCAATGGGGCATCTGGGCACGAAAAGCAATCCAATGGGGCATCAGCGCATGCAGCCAGTTGTACCCCAGACCCCATCCGACAAGAGCGGGAATTTGGGGAGCCTACAGACTTGCCTGTGACTATTCCTAAAAGCAGCTATGGCATGAAGCATGCTGAATCCATCATGTCCTTCCATGTTGACCTTGGACCTTCTATGCTCGGTGACATCTTGGGTATAATGGACAAGAGCGAGTGGGATCTAGATGACCTGGACTTGCACTGTGATGACGACAACCATGACGACATTGATTCCAAGGGAAGGTTTTGCACTACTTCCACTGTGGTGCCCCAACAGCAGAGCCTGGTTGGAAAGCCCAGGGAGGAGCACCCCGCATTTGTGGATCGCAGTAGGGGCTCCGCCTACATCCCTGGGCCTGGCCGCAGCATTGGCAGTCACATGACCAGGGACAGCAGTTCTGTATCCAGCTGCACTTCAGGGGCCCCTGATGACCGGCATTGGGATGCACCAGTTCGGAGGGACAACAACGTCACTAAAAGGGCACCAGTAAAACGTACGGAGAAAGATCTCTCTTTTATGGACGAAGAGGATGATGAAATTAGAGTTTAAAGGAAAAAAAGAACTTTTATTCTAGTGTACATATCTATTTTTCTTTAATTGATTTGATTTTCTTGGTCTCACTGTACTTTCCAACTTGGATACATGCCTCTGTCCGGTGATGAAACAACAAATTCAGTGGTTTTAGGCCCATGCTTGAGACTCGAACATTACTTTCTGCTTATTTGATATTTTTTGTGTGTCTTAAAGAATATTTGCTTCTTGAACGGGAAGCAGGTAGAGTGGAGACACTGCCATGGGCGAACAGGCGCACGATGAAACAAAATACAGTTTAGTATATGTATATTATTTTATTTCATTTGTTTCCGATTAGCTTAATTTTTTATTATTCTTGACCCATTCCTGTATGCGTTTTGCAGCTTTCTGGCAGCCAAAGGTTTTTGCTGGAACAAAACCTGCTCTTGACAAGACTAACTGGTGCATTTTTTTAGTATCTTTTTTCTGTTGTGTGCTTCAAGTTCCCCGTTGGCTTGGTTCCCCTATAGGTTCTACCACATGCAAGCGGAATAACCATCTCTTAACAAGGGGATAGGGGGGCTCTGCCTATTTTCTGTAAACTGAATTCCAGACAGAGTTTGTGGAAGGCTGCCTGATAACTTCCCGAGAAAGTTCTCCAGTACTGCACTCCAGATGTGGGACTGAACTCTGCAAACTGGGAAAAACAAGACGTGTATTTATATAAATATGTATATGTAGCGAAATTACAGAGAACATTGCTGCCCTGTTTCCAAAGAAATTCATATATTTTTCCTGGCAAACGTGTGTGTAATATATATGTATGTGTATATATATTTTAGATTAGCTTCTACAAACTGTTTGTATGTGTCCCCATATACACAACGGAAGATGTGTAATGGGTAAAAATGGATGGTTCTAAAATTCCATCGAGAAGCCATTGTACTATGAGGGGAGTTTATAAAGTGCTTTTCCTCACCCCAAGATAGCATAAAAACTCGGAGTAAGTACATAGTCAAAAATCAGAGGAAAATGTGCGAGGAGCATTTTGGGTGGAGTGATCGGTCCGAATGGCACTACCCATAATAGAATGGTTTGTAAATGTCACATGAGCCATTAAACAATATTCTGGAAAGGAATATACTAGAATTGTATATTTGTTATATCACATGATCTAACTGAAAATATACATTTCATAATGTGTTTTTTCCCCTCTTATTGCCACCTTTCCCAAAGGTTAAAAAAATATAATTCTGAGTAATTATGGTCTATAGCTGGTTTCAAGTTTAAAAAACATTTGGAAACGTAATAAAGCACAAAGGGTTTTGTAATATGTTTCATAATTTGCGATTTCATTTCACAATTCGCAATGTTTCGAAGTTGGTAATCCAAATGAACTGTCAAAACCATAGATTGTGACCAAACATTTACCAATATTATTTTTGTAAATTATCCTGGTATCAACAGCTTTTAAACTCAAAATGGGTTCAATAAAATCTTCTGAGATGCTTTTCAAATGTTTTAGACTAACCCATTGAATTACAGTAACAGTGCCTTTAAAAATATGAAAACCATTGAAGTATAATGGGGCCAATTTGCAACATTGTGACTTAAATCGCTTGCACCATGAAGTACAGAAAATCTGCAATCGTGTACTAGGTTCATTTGATGCCAACCTCGTGAAATGTTAAAACCATACAGCCTCTGTGTTTATAATGCAAACTAAAGTGGCTCTCTGGACTGCGGCTGCAGCAATTTCTTTCTCGGCAGTCACCTAGGGCACTCTCAGCCTTGGTGCCAATTGCCCCTAAAAGCAGTTTCCCAGATGAAATTTTAATCGAGACCACTTAAATCACATTTATTTTTAAAATGGAGTGCAAATAAAAATTTTAAAATATGAACTCATTGTCTGATTACTGCCTTATCCACAAGTGTACGTTTAAATCTAGTTTAAGTGTGCACAGTTTTATACACTACACATTTTAAATAGTTTAAAACTGTTCAAAATTAAAACTGAACGTTGTATATGTTTAAAATGATATAAATACACTTCTACATAAAGGTATGCATGGAAAATAGAATTGTGAATATTTGAGTAGTTTAATATTTAAAAATGTCTAGTACTAAGCTTAGCAAACGACTGAGATAAAGATCAAATGTGTCCTCATTGTCAGGACAGCAGAAGGCAGAATGGTCCTTGGTTGTCAGAAATCCTTGCCCTACCACTCTATGGAATTGTACAGCCATACCCCATTGTGCATCCTTCATGTGTGTGTGTTTGTATGAATATGTATATATGTGTATATATGTGTGTGTGTGTGTGTGTGTGTATATATACAAATAATATAATGTGTGTACAGTTTTCATGTGGGGTGAATGCTGGGTGGAATTGCAGTCTGCAAGATTCTGATGAGTGGAGCCTGATTTTGACATCCGTGAGCATCCGGTTATTCTTGTTTGTGCACAGAGTTCTGGCTTCAAATGAAGTCCTCATTGGCAGGGAGGTGCTACTATCGAATCTGCATCACTGAGAGACCCTCTTTCACTGCATGGAGGCCTTCCCCCAATCTTGGCCACCAGACTCTGAGTAAGGACCCTCCAGCAGCGTAACTTTGTCAGGAGATGTGGCCTATTTTTTTTTTTTTAATCTGTAACCCCAAGAGATCGTGACCAATGTCTGTTTCCTCATCTTCCAAATCTGGGCCTGCTTAGAAATTGGCTGAGCAGCGATTTCTAAAGGCTAAATGTTCATGCAGAGTGGACCTTTTCAAGGATAACGCGCCTTCTCCTTCATTTAATCTCCTCTTCAGTAAAACTGGTGAAGATCATGCTGTCCAAACATCCAGGTCTTCCTTCAGCAGTTCTGGTTTAGAAAAAAGCACAAACATTTCACATTGCAAAAGGTCTGAGGCTTTTAAGTGTCAACATTGCAGCTAATTCCGTGTTGCTAATGTTAACTTTTAAGGATTCCTGATGTAAACCTGGGACTTGTTAGTACATACTCACCCAAAACCTACAACTCCTTAAAACTGTCACACACTGCCTGCACAGTGCCATAAGACCGAACAAGGCCCAGTCTGTGATGAAGACACTGGTCTTGCTCTGGACTGCCGAGAGGAGTGCAGTACCACGCCAACAGAAGACTGGGTGCCATAAATTGCTAAATACGAGTACCAACACATTTTTTTCCTTTTTTTTGATAGAGGGTTTGGTGTTTTATACTTCAGTTGGATTTCAGAGTGCTAAAGCCCATCCAACCTGAGATATATATATATATATATATTTTTTTTTTGCCGGTGTGTCTTTGGGGCAGTGGCTGTGTATTGGGTATCAGCATTCTGATCGCACTCAATCCTTGCGACTGTCTCGTCTTAACATTCTCGTTCTTTACCCTGTGGACGCTCGCATCCCTGTGAAACGAGAGTTGAGCAAAAGCTCTTAAAGGGCATTTTCACCTGAAAGTGAATTCTTCACTTCTTAAGGTGGGAAATGTCTGAAAACTTCAACTTGACGTACATTAGCGAGTTCCTGAACAGTCTTTTGCCCATGAAAGAATACCAGAAGCTTGCTTAGTGAGCTCCCCGCACAGTTTTTTATGTCTCTTTGCAGCTTGACTCTCTTCTGGGTATCCCTTGTTACAGCATCTTTGGGAAAAGCCCTGTCGGGGTGATGCAGCGGTTTGTACTGTACCATTCTATAATAAAACACATTTTGGGAGACAATCCAATTGCGTCTTGTTCAAACGAGCAAGAGAATCCCTTATGGACATGGACGCCAGAAAATGAGCGAATCTGCCTATGTCGGAGCTGAAATTGTGGCAAGTTGGCATTGCTCATGAGTTATCAGAGATTCTAAAGGGCTGGTACATATAATGGCGAGCTTGTCGGTCTAAGCGTGCACATTATGCACTCTTGGCCCAGTTCTACTGACCTCTCAGTGGCGCCAGACTTATGGAAAAAAACTTTTGTCCAAACCAGTCTTTCTGCAAAGACTGCCTCTCCTGAAGCACATCCTTATGACTCAACCATAATATTTACACACACTATGAACCACTGGCCTCAACAGCTATGTTTATACTGCGATTACTAATTAACTGAGGTATTCTTGGTGGTAGCCTTGCTTACGTCAGTGCTCACAATGAGCAAGGATAATAAAACAGTTTTATAACTACTACATATAGATCATCGTCTCTATGATGAAACCGATGACCAACGACAGTGGGTTCTCGACTGGTGCTGATTGCTTTAAATCCCCTTACTGGCTCACTTCCCCACTCTGTGAGTGTGAGCATGCACACAACGGCTGCCTGCTGCAAAGGTGATTGACACTCAGCAGTGTGGTGGCCTTTTATCTGATGTCCATCATGCTAGTACCATGTTGGTACGTAGCATGTCCATAACCTTTTAACTGTGTTGCCACCTCCAAAATTCACCTAAATGTGATAAATGCCACTGAAGACCGCGATCTAATGCAAAATCGGAGACAATGCAGCGTATGGTAATTTTGTAAAATTAGTTACCTTAAAAAGTATTCTAAATGCCTTCATAATTTTTTGAGCAGTTTACTCGAAGGTTAAATCAGTAGAGCTAAACGTTACAGTTGCTACTAAGAAGTAATGTATAGTGCCTTATGCACAAGAGGTTTTTTTTAGAAAAAATAATTCTAACCACATTCCCTCTCGTTCGTTGCCCTTTCCTTGAAGTTTGGGCCTTGAAATTCATTTTAACAAAAGATGTATCGCTCACGGCTATAAGACTGAGGCTGTGCATTGGACTTACTCATCATTATGAGGCACATCCCCCCCCAAATTTTCTCCCAGCATAGGGTGGCACGGGTTTCAAAATTTCTGGTAAGAAAAAAAATATATTATTGCATGGGATAGTAGTTTTAGCGGCAGCAAAGTGTAATTAAATACGCAAACACAATTTTTCTAAAAGTACCTTACTGCGGTGGCACCCTCATTTTGCCCATTCGTTGAAGACCAGTTTGATTAAAGTGTTACTACAGCAGACATACAATAAGGTAACTCTTCCCCCCCCCCCCCCCCCTGGTGCTCCAAACCAATCAATTAATTCTTCTGATCGGTTGAAAGTACGGTGCAGCTTGGAGATGTATAGAATGCACCTTTTCAGTGTTATTTCTCAAATGGTGTAGAATGTTTGAGAGCGTTCCATTTTAGTTTTGATCTGAACTCTTCAAATAGTGGATGACTGGCAAAGAAGCAGAAGTCTGGGACAAGTGACTCTCACGTGGATTGGAGGCCTGAGAACTGTAAAACCTCAAACCTCTACAACGGCCAATACCTCCTTGTTGGTCTTATTGTCCCATACCTTGCATGAGTGGGAAAGGAGCCCTCCCCTGAGACAGGTAACCCTCTATTCAATAGGTCTGAACATTACTAATTTCGGATCACCTCCTTCAAGTAAGCCTTTCTTCTCTTTCTACAACTGACCCATTCACCAATGTTCATCGCTCTCTCTCCTTCCAAGTGCAACTTTAGTCTCCCTCCTTGTGGAGCCGCCTGAACTTTTCTTCCATACTTTTCTACTAGAACCATTTTTATTTTTATGTGTTTTAAATGCTCTGGTTACCTATAGTCCGGCTTAGCTGCACATGGGTTTCAGAACTCGCCAGTCCCCACCATTCTGTTGGGACCCGGTGTTTAATACGGTTGAGTTACACATCTAGTTCCTGGTCTTAATGGGTTCTTGTGAATTTCATGCTTCTGGGGGCAGGGCTGTACCACTAATGTGCTGTTGCCGAAGCAAGGGGGGGATGTTTCAACTCTACCCTCGGGACCCAGCTTCGGCGAGTTCTGTTCCTCCTCAGGAGGTGGCTGGCTTTTCCCACTCTAATTCTATAGCCGGGGTGGAAGAAGGGCGGCGTGCATTTATGTCAGCGGTCCACCGAGAAGCACCCAGACCGAGTTGCTCATGGAAAGTTGAGGTGCTCTCCCTCTCTTGGTCTCAATTTTTGGACAAGATGGCTCTCATTGAGGCTGAAACTCTAAGTCTGATATTTTTCCTAATATGATGGCGCTTGATGCACACTAGGGTGAGGGTAATTGTGCAAGGGGTGCAGCCTCATGAGGTGGTTCCCATAGTCATGACATGCTAGAATTCTAAAAACATAAACATTAGGTCATACAAGATTTCTACACATATTATGAAATATCTGCTGCATACACTTGTCGACTTTCCACATAATTCTTAGAGGTGTTCATTTTAGGGACTGGAAGGACACAAATTAAAACTGAATATTTTGCTTTTTGAATAGACGGTATAATAGACATTGAAGAGAACTTTACTCGGGTCCCTAAAGTTAATTGCAGCCATGCCTCATCCTCGGGTTTCTGAGGACACTGTCCTACCAGATTCCAAAGAGAATTTAAAAGGGGTGCTCAAGCATTTCATTGTGGCTTACAATTGTGCAATCCTCACAAAGAAATATGTGACCTATCCACATGCCCACTGGATTTGTGCAGCAAGGGAGGCCAAACTAATGCAGCATGCTTGGCTAAATTATGCTGTAAGAAAAGGCAAATCACGCATCGTAACGTGGCACATTTTGTGATGGTATTGCTTCACTATTTTTAAACATGTTTACACTGTCAGGACAAATATTTCACCACAGAAGTGCAAGTTTAAGAACCAAATACAGCAATACACTGAAAGATGACCAGTCAACCTTTGCATAGGAACACGTTTTACCATATGTTTCGTAACGTTTGATGCATTTGAGCTACACACATTTTGTTAAAATCTGCAGATTATGCGGGAGGTGAATGATCAAGTGGAAAATTCATAATCAAGCTGAAAACGCAGCAGCTGCAGAATCACATTATTCCAGCGGGCCCTGCCTTTACCAATCAAACTGTTGACTGAATCCAGGCTCTTCAATTGCATCCAGAAGTGTGAGGATGATCATACCCGCTTGGGCACTATAGCACTCATAGGTCACTCTTTTCAACCATCACTTTTGATCTTCTTTGGTCCTCCTCCATGGCTCCTGGGACAACTCTGGCATCCGAGCAGCACCTTTTGAATAATCTGCGGAAGGTAGTCGGCAGGCTTTGGGGTATCGTCTGCCTTTTCTTGTCCTCAAGCTGTTTCAGCCTGAACTCCATGATATTGTCCAGCAGTTTGCCCAGGAGCCCTCAATTTGTAGCCTTACGATGGGGTTCCAAAAGGTTGGTGTCCCCTTTAGTGTCGGAGATTGCGGCCAGAGGGCTGTTCTGTCTGATAAGTCCCAGTTCCAGTTGCACCAGCAGCCTCGGAAGGCATAACTATGCCGGTTCAGTGTTGGTCGCCTTCAGTTTTACTTCTGTGCATGGCTGTTCCTGGTTCAACATGCTTGGATTCTGAACACTGCCCGAGTAGTTTATTCTTTTGATTTGTGGCTCCATCGATTGAGGATCACTCATCTATCTTGTCTGCTAATCCATCACCAAGCATTGTTGAGGAGTCCTCTCTCCCCATTTCAGAAGGCCTCTCGCCTCCATTCCTCTTTCACAGAGGGGTTTCTGATTCTGTTACATCTTCTTTCATATTCCCAAGACCGATGGAGACTTCTGTCCAGTCTTGGACTTGCTGAGAATGTCGCTTTGAAAACAGCTTTACAGTTGAATCTTAAACAGATGGGTTACTTATGTCGTAGCCACTGTTTTTAATTCATGTAGGGCCTGATTCAGAGGTTCATCATGCTGATGTCATTACAAATATACAATGACCGTGACGTTAAAAATTTTGTAGACCCTCCAAGAAGAATGATCAGACATATTGGTTTACAGATGGCAGATCATATGCCAAATCAAAAGTGACTAGAAAGCCAAATGCATATACATAGTAATGCCTTTGGGACAAGAGGGATGAAAGTGGGTGGTAGTGGCAGCTTGTCTCTGCGTTTAACCGCAGGAAGAACTTCTGTAACCCTTGTTCCATTTTGTACTGTGCAATGCTGCTGATTGATACGTTGTTTTATTTTCTGCCAAGGTGCACCAGGCTAAAAGCAGAGACTGAAGGCCCTGAGCTTCTGACTCTCCGAATGAGGTTTGGTGCCATTAGCAATGACGTCCGATTTAGACCAGACTCTAGGCTTCATTTTTTTGTACAATGTTTCTGTAAAATTAATAATCATAAAATAGAGTAAAAAAACGAGAAAATGTGCCTATTTTGACTCATTTGTGGTTATTTAATGGCTCATGGTGATAATAGAAAGTCCTATCTGAAGTTCCTTCAAAGACAAGTTGATGTGGTCTACTGAGTAAGTTGAGTACTTTTGTTCTATAGGTCCAGGAGGTCTGGGTTCCAGTTCCAGCTTCCCCACTGACAAGATTATGTGATCTGAGGCAAATTACTTAATACGATGGTTTCTCTGGACCTGTAGCTTCTTCATTAGAAACACATGTAATGCTGGCAGAGAGCGCTATACTCCTTCACAATGGAAACCATGGCTTCATGAAAGACTTTCTCTGGTCAACCAAAGCCCAGACCTCAAGTCAACCATAAAGATCAATATATCAGACGATCGGAATCTGTGCAGAGGCTATCCGTGTTCAGGATCATGTTAAAATAGATCTCCTGTAGCTTATTGTAACATGGTTCCATCACTGAGGCCACTTCCTGGACTTCATAAAATAGGATTGTTAATTCCCTGATTCGCCCCTTAGTTTTGACAAACCTTTACTTGACCTTACAAGTAAGGAAGAGATCAAACCATCATTGGCAATGCCAAGAAGGTCGGGCTTTAAAGCAATGTTGTATAGTAATGTGAAGCATTGCAAGTAAGTAGCATGAATAGAAATGTATTTGTATGGAAGCAAAGAACCGTAGAATAATAGTGGTGTACGGACAAAGGTCAGGTGACAGTTGCATTTACCAGCCAGACCTAAAAATCCATGTTGGTTAATGGCTGCCTACCTCCGACATGTGTTGCTTCTGAAGACAAACAATCTGAATTATCCAGGGATCTAAGACACCTTAATAAAGCATTCCAGTGTCATCTATATGCCCCCTAAATTTCAAACGTAGGCAGCTGAATTAAGTAAAGGACCACGGTTGTGTGGATGTCCAGCACAGTTTTTGTGGGAGCACACCATTTCTGCCAATCAAAATATGTACTTCTAGCTCCCCAGCGCATCCAAAGCACCTCTTGAGGGATGCTCACAATATTTTTTTGGCGACAGCTACCCTGTCGAGCCAGGCCTTAAAATGAATCCACTTTCAGCATATTATTTGAGTCAAAGCTCCCCTGACTTCACATTCAATATCTTATTTCCCGAATCTTCCCTGTAACAATTGGTAATTATATATTGATAATGTTGATGCAGACTGTAAATTCCAGTCCAATATTGTGAAACTTACTATTCGTATTCTCCTCTGCAGCTCACTTTGTTACCAAAGCTTGAGAACACCACAACCTAATGGAGAGTACTGGAAGAAGTTACCAAAGAAAAGGAAACGAGAAGTCATCTTGTGCGCTCAAACATGCATATTCGTAAGGTGGCTCCAAGCACATTACCTAAAGGTTCATTTTTTTCCAGTCGAGCGTTCTGTGCTGGAACTGTATTGCATTAGTTTCCTCAAGAGCTTTTTTGTTATGTTTTAAAGATCATATGATATTTTTTTTATACACTTTGATGTTTTAGCACATTACTTATGCAGCTGTACATTTCCCCAGGGCCTCTTTTTGCGGTCGCGCTACAGACCTCTCCAGCTGTCTGTTGTGAGACCGTATTGTACACAATACTGCACAGTGCCAATGCTTGCTCAAGACTGGATGATTTCTTTGGCAATCTCATTTGCCTCTCTTTCTGTGTTTGACCTGCTCATAGGAGTTTTTTAGGTCGAGCCTGGCAGCGCATTGCTGCTCTTCGAGGCATGCTGTATTCGGTATATGGGCTATCGGGGACTTTGGCCACGCCCACCACTTTGGTTTATTAGATGGGCTGCTATTTCAAATTCCATTTCTCGTGTTGGTTGATGTTGTGCATCTGTCCCGCCTTTCGGTGCTTGGTTCCCTCCCAGCAGACATCACCAATTGATTTTTTTTGTTGTTGATTGGCCAGCTCTGGCATCTCTTGACACCTTGCTCGCACACCCTCTCCCATTACCATCATGCAAGTGCCGCGTCCATCGATGCCGTTATCTGGAGGGGGAACATTTAGGCTGTTTTCAACATGCCACGGGCCTGCTGAAGAACTAGTGGGTTCTCTGAGGTAATATCAAGATTAAGCAATACAATAGGTCTTGCATTACTGAAAGTTTGACCTATTGCATTGCAAATAAAATAGCTCAAACTTTCAGTAATGCAAGATCTATTGCAAATGCTTGTTTTGTTTCGCCATTTGTCCTGTAACAAACGCATCCGTTTTGTTGGCTGCAAATATGAAAATAGAGGCATGTTTAAACACCAGTTTGCTGCATTTGAGTGCCACTATGTGGTCTCTAGAAAAACTGTAGTGGAAGATAACATCAATCGGAAGAGACATTGGACTAATAAAAAATAAAAAAAAACATTAGCAACGCTAATTGGTCTCGCTTTTATGTAAAGATAGGAGGGATTATGGCATTGTGGGTGTTTATTTAAACTATTGTGGATGCTGTAGGAGTAAGTGATGGCTGTCCTGTGTTGTAGAGAAGCCGGTAAACCCGCCCCAGTCTAGCCACAGTATCACTGAAAAAGGAGTTCACTTCCCTGACAGGAATAGCAAGTTGATTGCAGCACCAAGAAGCAATGGGATGCTTCTAACTGATAATTTTGTCTCTGAGCATTTGATCAATGATGGACTTGACTTCTGAACGAAAAGCTAGAGGTACCGTCCTAAGATAGTGCTTAACAGGAAAGATATTCTCTTTCAAAACTATTTCGTGTTGATAGTCTTTGACTTCGCCGAAACGATCCTCAAATAATCTTTTGCATCCCTTCAGCAAATCTTCCAGCTTTTCTTCAGTGCCCAACACTTGTTCCTTGGCCCTAGGATTCACAATGATATGCAGGTCATACTGATGGGACCACCCCAATATAGGAGGTCCATCAGCCACTACATTTACTTCCCCCTTTGTCGCACGACCTTTAAACTGCATGCCAATGTCGGCTCCCTGATAGCCTTTCAATCAATCGGGGGTTTGTAAAGTGCACTACTCACACGTTAGGGTCTCAAGGTGCTTATGCAGCTCCATTGGGGTCATCTGAAAAGCCAGGTCTTTTCTGAACTGGAGCAGTGTAGGGCTTTGCCTTTCATGATAACAGCTGAAATGTTCAACTTTTCCTTTGGCCACAGGTCATCAAACATGTGCTTCAGAACATTGGTGTATAAGGAGCCTGAATCTACCATCAACACATTTTGTAAATCTTGAATTCCGCCTTGGGTCATATTATTCTTTTTCAATTTGGTACTCCTCGTCGTGCACCACCAACACCCTGTGCTCTGTCTCTCTGCCCACTTTTTCCAGAAGGGCAACTGTTTTGCTTGAGGCTTTGCAAACGTGAAAAATTAGCTTTTCTCCGACATTTACACCAGTCTCTACCAATAGAAAAACAGTTCTTGGAATTTGGTAAGTGCGAGAAACTGCTACACCTATGACAAGATCAGGTACCCTGACTTTTTTTGTGAGTTCAGATTGAGCCAAGATTTCTCTACGATACCTTTCCCTGCGGATTTGGTTGAACCTAAGTTTGTCAAATCGAGTGGTTTCCTTACAGTGTTAACCAGCTCGTCCTCATCTACTCTGGCTATGGCACCCTCAGACTTAACATCCGGCCTTTGCATTTCCTTCATGCACCTCTTTAACTCCTCCACTATTTTAGCTATTTTGATAGCATCCTTAAGAGTCGGATCAGATGTAGCCCACAACCTCGCCTGAATTTTCTTGCTGCTGCACTGAACACTTAGTTGGTCCCTAATAATTTCATCCATCTTGGGACCAAACGTTCCACTTAGCAGCAAGCTCACGCAACCGAGCTACAAACTCATCAATAGACTCACCAGATTGCTGCGGTTTCATATAAACGTGTGTTGTCTCATTACTGTATTCGCGGTTTTGACAATACAAATTTGTAACCTCAGTTTAGCTTCCTTAAACACATCTTCTATGACGACATCACCATTTTGTTCATTTTGCTCGGGTAAGTATTAAAAAATGTGCTGACCTTCAGTGCACAAACACCCCATCAAAATAGCCTTTTTCCACCCAGGTGAAACATTTTTGCCTCCCAATGCAAAAATCTAATTGTCAAACATTTCAGACCAATCCTCCCACTAAATGGGTGGTTCTTCCCGTTGCAACAAAACTGATGGTGGAACTGTGATTGACTGAATAATATTCATATTGCAGAAAACTCTCACCAAGGATATAAAAAATATCTAGTAGAGGGCGCTGTAACCAAATACGATGATAAAGAGAAGTCAAAAAACCAAAGGATATCATAGGAAGTCACTACAGCAAGTAGCACGGATGAAGCAGGGAGCTGAGCAGGTAAGTTATTTTCTTTCATTACTTTCTTTCCCTAAAGATCCCTTCTGAGTCAGTAGACTTAGGCACTGGCACAAGCAGACTCACAGCTGTCATTGGCAGCCACATATGAAATCATCCACCGTGTTATTGGAATGCACAGGACTGAACACAACAGGGAAGACCTGCAGAACACATCGCATTGGTGCAATACTCCACTGTCACAGTGAGCGTCACCCTCAAACGTGACCTAGTTACTCACATCCGCACTGATAACCGGAGCAAAGTCCCAATGCTTTCCTGTAAACTTTGAATCCTGACTGGCCTTTACTGAAATCACTACGCAGGCAATGACGATGGTTTCACGCACGGTGGCGGTCAGAAGCAGGATGCTCCGCTGGAAGCTGGAAGGAAACCGCTTCCACCAAGAAACGCTGCTGCAGAGGCAGAAATGTGGTGGTGGATGTGGTGGTGTTGTGGTGGATGTGGTGGTGGTGGATGTGGTGGTGGTGGATGTGGTGGTGGTGGTGGATGCAGTGGCGGTGGATGTGGTGGATGCGGTGGTGGTGGTGGATGCGGTGGTGGTGGTGGATGCGGTGGTGGTGGTGGATGCGGTGGTGGTGGTGGATGGGGTGGTGGTGGTGGATGCGGTGGTGGTGGATGTGGTGGTGGATGTGGCTGTGGATGTCATGGTGGATGTGGAGGTGGATGTGGTGGATGTGGTGTTGATGGTGGATGTGGTGGCGGTGGATGTGGTGATGGTGGTGGATGCGGTGGTGGTGGTGAATGCGGTGGTGGTGGTGGATGGGGTGGTGGATGCAGTGGCGGTGGATGCGGTGGTGGTGGTGGTGGTGGTGGATGCGGTGGTGGTGGATGCGGTGGTGGTGGATGCGGTGGTGGTGGTAGTGGTGGATGGGGTGGTGGTTGTAGTGGATGTGGTGGTGGGTGTGGCGGTGGTGGTGGATGCGGTGGTGGATGCGGTGGTGGTGGATGAGGTGGTGGATGTGGTGGTGGATGCGGTGGTGGTGGATGCGGTGGTGGTGGATGCGGTGGTGGTGGATGCGGTGGTGGTGGATGTGGTGGTGGTGGATGTGGTGGTGGTGGATGTGGTGGTGGTGGATGTGGTGGTGGTGGATGTGGTGGTGGTGGATGTGGTGGTGTTGGGGGATGTGGTGGTGGATGCGGTGGTGGATGTGGTGGTGGTGGATGCAGTGGTGGATGTGGTGGTGGATGCGGTGGATGTGGTGGTGTTGGGGGATGTGGTGGTGGATGCGGTGGTGGATGCGGTGGTGGATGTGGTGGTGGTGGTGGTGGATGTGGTGGTGGTGGATGTGGTGGTGGATGCGGTGGATGTGGTGGTGTTGGGGGATGTGGTGGTGGATGCGGTGGTGGATGTGGTGGTGGTGGATGTGGTGGTGGTGGATGCAGTGGTGGATGTGGTGGTGGTGGTGGTGGTGGATGTGGTGGTGGTGGAAGTGGTGGATGTGGTGGTGGATGCGGTGGATGTGGTGGTGTTGGGGGATGTGGTGGTGGATGCGGTGGTGAAGTGGTGGTGGATGCGGTGGTGAAGTGGTGGTGGATGTGGTGGATGTGGTGGTGGATGTGGCGGTGGATGTCATGGTGGATGTGATGGTGGATGTGGTGGTGGATGTGGTGGTGGATGCGGTGGATGTGGTGGTGGTGGATGCGGCGGTGGTGGTAGTGGTGGATGGGGTGGTGGTGGTGGATGCGGTGGTGGTGGTAGTGGTGGATGGGGTGGTTGTTGTAGTGGATGTGGTGGTGGTGGTGGGTGTGGTGGTGGTGGTGGATGCGGTGGTGGTGGTGGATGCGGTGGTGGATGCGGTGGTGGTGGATGTGGTGGTGGTGGATGTGGTGGTGGATGTCATGGTGGATGTGGAGGTGATGGTGGATGTGTTGGTGGATGTGGTGTTGATGGTGGATGTGGTGGTGGATGCGGTGGTGGTGGATGCGGTGGATGTGGTGATGGTGGATGTGGTGGATGTGGTGATGGTGGATGTGGTGGTGGATGCGGTGGTGGTGGTGGTGGATGCGGTGGTGGTGGATGCGGTGGTGGTGGTGGTGGTGGTGGTGGATGCGGTGGTGGTGGTGGTTGTGGTGGATGGGGTGGTGGTGGTGGTGGTGGATGCAGTGGTGGTGGATGTGGTAGTGGTGGATGGGGTGGTGGTTGTAGTGGATGCGGTGGTGGTGGATGCGGTGGTGGTGGATGCGGTGGTGGTGGATGCGGTGGTGGTGGATGCGGTGGTGGTGGATGCGGTGGTGGTGGATGCGGTGGTGGTGGATGCGGTAGTGGTGGATGTGGTGGTGGCTGTGGCGATGGATGTCATGGTGGATGTGGAGGTGATGGTGGATGTGTTGGTGGATGTGGTGGTGGTGGATGTGGTGGTGGTGGTGGATGTGGTGGTGGTGGTGGTGGTGGATGTGGATGTGGTGGTGGTGGATGTGGATGTGGTGGTGGATGTGGTGGTGGATGTGATGGTGGATGTGGTGTTGATGGTGGATGTGATGGTGGATGTGGTGTTGATGGTGGATGTGGTGGTGGATGCGGTTGTGAGAAGTTGGCCCGATATGCAGCGTTCGCTATTCTAGCGACCACTATGTATCGTTCCAGACGACCCTTATGGTGATTGGTTGCAAGTCAACCTTAGACCAGCTATCCTAGTAGCGTGGATACGAGCAGTCTTCGGGCTAAACTCTAGAGGGCGTGTTAAGCCAGCTGTAATACCATCACATACCCCTTGAACACCAAGTGAAAGGACACCACACAAGTGTTATGAAAATAAACAGTATATTTATTAGAATCACAACAGCCCTGTACTCTTTATGAGGACAGGGTACTAAGCACAGAACCAAAGCTCTTAGAAAATACTTCAAGTGCACAATTTAAAACAAGTGCCCGAGGGCACGGAAAGTTTAGTGGTCTCGGGCGGACCCGATAAGGCAAGTCGGAAGCGAGGGACTCGGGACCCTAGAGTAAGGAGGCTATGCAGGCACCGAAATGCCGAAGTTACCTAGCCACGGGGACTGCGGCTGCACAAGTCTTACAGGCGTCGGGGGTCTTCGCTGACGAGCCAGGAGCCGGAAGAAAAGGAGTTGCTGGCCGGCGACCAGTGATGAATAGTTCGTGGAGATCCAAGCCTGGATCAGTGATCGTTGATACCTGAAAGCAAAGGGGACCAAGTTCGCACTACTAGCCAGTAGTCAGAGGGTACCAGGAAGGCACCGGATGGCCGTCACCTCGACTAGGTGAGTGGGCGACGTTAGGCTGTGCAGTCTCACGGACCAGGAGGCGTTGTCGGCGACCAGGATGGAGGTGCGAGCTGTCCCACGAAGGTTGATGCTGTCGGCGTCGCTGGGCCCAGGATTGGGGCAACAATCCTTGGCAGATCTCAGGGCCACGTGGTGGGCCTAAGATGGCGTCCTGAGTGGACCAGGAGGGTCCGGGGTGCTCCTCTCGAAAAAGGGAGCAAGGGCCGATCTGGAGCAACCAGACCAGCAGCGTTGGTTGTCGGATGTCGTCAAAGAAGGGCACAAGCCAGCGGCTAGTGACCAGACAACGTGCTGAGCAGCGAGCAGAAGGGCCCCACGCAGATCGTGGAGATGCTGGGAGACTGCACTTCGGTGCTGGAGCTACTCAGGGTCGGGGCTTCTCGGACCCCAGAGCACTCACCAGAGAATTGCTTCGATGGTCGTGCTGGTTAAGAAAGCGTGCAGGTTTTGATGATGGCCGGTCCCTCGAGGTCTCGTCGCACCCACAGATCTCAGCTGAGCTGACGACGTGGGTAGAGGTCAGAGGTGCCAGGGAAGCCGGTTCTCGTCGAGCTGGGCCGTCGGATCCTTGAGGAAGGACTTGCAGCAAACCGCAGAGTTCTTAGATGGTGCCTGCGGATGCAGGGTGACTACTCCTTAGCCACAAGGGAGAAATCTTGAGAAGAGTCTTGAAGTCCTTTCGTAGAAAGTATTCTTGATTCAAAGATGATCTGATTTGGAAGGGTCCCCGCTCCGGCCTTTATCCTAAAGAAAGGGGTGGGTACATGACTAGGTCCTGCCCTAAGGGTGGGACCAGGAAGGGGGGTAGTTACACCCCTCTCCCCCTGCTGGGCTTTCCCCAGGTCAGGGGCTGCGCGCCCCTGGAACTGGTTCTAGCCGGCAGATGCGTAGTGAGCACCGGGGTGCCACTCCGCAGTCACCTTCTCGCAAAGCCCTACCTACCCAGAATACACAAACCCTGTCTGGGACGGTGCGAACACCGCCCTTGACAGGAAACCCTTTGTCCAAGCTCTCCCCCCTGGAAGGACTCCCAGCAGCAGGAGGTCAGATTCGTGTCTGTGGTGGCAGCGTCCATTTTGTGGAGCTGAGGCTTCAGTTAACTTTAACCGGGGTTCACAGTTACGTACATGTCGTGTCCCTCTAGAAGGGCGGAATGCTAACCTCGTCGCCAGAATTGGTGAGGGGGCAGCATCCCGATTCGTATGACACCTTACTCGACATGTCTTGATAACGCGATACCGAAGTTACCGATATGATACGCGTTATCATGGAACAGCCATTGGGTCTTGGTTCCGCAAGCTGCAACCGGGCTCGGCTCGTGCCAGAGCCCAATTCACACGGTTCCATGCACTCTGCCTTCAGGATTGTCAAGGCCTGCCATAGGAGTGACTGAGAGGAACTCGGGTGTCCATTTTAAGGTTAGGTATAGGGATACTACACCTATAGCAACGGGCGAGTACGCCACGCGGCCCCAGCTGTCGTGCAGCCAGTTGTGTCAGATTTAGATGGCCGTCCAGGGGTGGCATAATACATGCTTCAGCCCCTGGTAGGCCCTGGGTACACCGATGCCCTGAGTTACAGGGTCTGACAGGGTGGCCCAGTTCCAATTGGGTAATGCACCTAAGGTACACATCAATTTAGCGAGAGAACAGCTAGGCTGTGGGTCTGATTGGCAGGCCCACAGCCCGAGAAAGTCGTAAACCAGTGAAACAAAAGCAAAAAGTCCGGGTGATCATAGGATTGCAGACCCTACTCTCCTACAGCGGTGGTGGTGGATGGGGTGGTGGTTGTAGTGGATGTGGTGGTGGATGTAGTGGTGGTGGTGGTGGTGGATGCGGTGGTGGATGCGGTGGTGGATGAGGTGGTGGATGAGGTGGTGGATGTGGTGGTGGATGTGGTGGTGGTGGTGGATGCAGTGGTGGATGTGGTGGTGGTGGTGGTGGTGGATGTGGTGGTGGTGGTGGTGGTGGATGTGGTGGTGGATGTGGTGGTGGTGGTGGATGTGGTGGTGGATGTGGTGGTGGATGTGATGGTGAATGTGGTGGTGGATGTGGTGGTGGATGTGGTGGTGGATGTGGTGGTGGATGTGGTGGTGGATGTGGTGGTGGTGGATGCGGCGGTGGTGGATGCGGCGGTGGTGGTGGATGCGGTGGTGGTGGTGGATGGGGTGGTGGTTGTAGTGGATGTGGTGGTGGGTGTGGTGGTGGTGGGTGTGGTGGTGGTGGGGGTGGTGGTGGTGGATGCGGCGGTGGTGGATGCGGCGGTGGTGGTGGATGCGGTGGTGGTGGTGGATGGGGTGGTGGTTGTAGTGGATGTGGTGGTGGGTGTGGTGGTGGTGGGTGTGGTGGGGGTGGTGGTGGGGGTGGTGGTGGTGGTGGATGTGGTGGTGGATGTCATGGTGGATGTAGAGGTGATGGTGGTGGTGGATGTGGTGTTGATGGTGGATGTGGTGGTGGATGTGGTGTTGATGGTGGATGTGGTGGTGGTGGATGCAGTGGATGTGGTGATGGTGGATGTGGTGGTGGTGAATGCGGTGGTGGTGGTGGATGGGGTGGTGGTGGTGGATGGGGTGGTGGTGGTGGATGCGGTGGTGGTGGATGTGGTGGTGGTGGATGTGGCGGTGGATGTGGATGTCATGGTGGATGTGGATGTGATGGTGGATGTGGTGGTGGATGTGGTGGTGATGGTGCATGTGGTGGTGGATGTGGTGGATGTGGTGGTGGATGCGGCGGTGGTGGTGGATGCGGTGGTGGTGGTAGTGGTGGATGGGGTGGTGGTTGTAGTGGATGTGGTGGTGGATGCGGTGGTGGTGGATGCGGTGGTGGTGGATGTGGTGGTGGTGGATGTGGTGGTGGATGTCATGGTGGATGTAGAGGTGATGGTGGATGTGGTGTTGATGGTGGATGTGGTGTTGATGGTGGATGTGGTGGTGGTGGTGGATGTGGTGGTGGTGGATGTGGTGTTGATGGTGGATGTGGTGGTGGTGGATGTGGTGGTGGTGAATGCGGTGGTGGTGAATGCGGTGGTGGTGGTGAATGCGGTGGTGGTGGTGGATGCAGTGGCGGTGGATGTGGTGGTGGATGCGGTGGTGGTGGTGGATGGGGTGGTGGTGGTGGATGGGGTGGTGGTGGTGGATGGGGTGGTGGTGGTGGATGCGGTGGTGGTGGATGTGGTGGTGGTGGATGTGGTGGTGGATGTGGCTGTGGATGTCATGGATGTGATGGTGGATGTGATGGTGGATGAGGTGGTGGATGTGGTGGTGGATGTGGTGGTGGTGGTGGATGCAGTGGTGGATGTGGTGGTGGTGGATGTGGTGGTGGTGGATGTGGTGGTGGATGCGGTGGATGTGGTGGTGTTGGGGGTGGTGGTGGATGTGGCGGTGGATGTGGCGGTGGATGTGGTGGTGGATGTGGTGGTGGATGTGGTGGTGGATGTGGTGGTGGATTTGATGGTGGATGGGATGGTGGATGTGGTGGTGATGGTGGTGGATGTGGTGGTGGATGCGGCGGTGGTGGATGTGGTGGATGCGGCGGTGGTGGATGCGGTGGTGGTGGTAGTGGTGGATGGGGTGGTGGTTGTAGTGGATGTAGTGGTGGATGTAGTGGTGGTGGTGGGTGTGGTGGTGGTGGATGCGGTGGTGGTGGTGGATGCGGTGGTGGTGATGGTGGATGCGGTGGTGGTGGTGGATGCGGTGGTGGTGGATGTGGTGGTGGATGTGGTGGTGGTGGTGGATGTGGTGGTGGATGTCATGGTGGATGTGGAGGTGATGGTGGATGTGTTGGTGGATGTGGTGTTGATGGTGGAGGTGGTGGATGCGGTGGTGGTGGTGGATGCGGTGATGGTGGATGTGGTGGTGGATGCGGTGGTGGTGGTGGTGGTGGTGGATGCCGAAGTGGTGGATGTGGTAGTGGTGGATGGGGTGGTGGTTGTAGTGGATGTGGTGGTGGATGCGGTGGTGGTGGTGGATGCGGTGGTGGTGGATGCGGTGGTGGTGGCTGTGGCGGTGGATGTGGCGGTGGATGTGTTGGTGGATGTGTTGGTGGAGGTGGTGGTGGTGGTGGATGTGGTGGTGGATGTGATGGTGGATGTGGTGTTGGTGGTGGATGCGGTGGTGGTGGATGCGGTGGTGGTGGTAGTGGTGGATGGGGTGGTGGTTGTAGTGGATGTGGTGGTGGGTGTGGTGGTGGTGGGTGTGGTGGTGGTGGTGGATGCGGTGGTGGATGCGGTGGTGGTGGTGGTGGATGCGGTGGTGGTGGATGCGGTGGTGGTGGATGCGGTGGTGGTGGATGCGGTGGTGGTGGTGGATGCGGTGGTGGATGCGGTGGTGGATGTGGTGGTGGATGTGGTGGTGGATGATGCAGTGGTGGTGGTGGATGTGGTGGTGGTGGATGTGGTGGTGGTGGATGTGGTGGTGGTGGATGTGGTGGTGGATGCGGTGGATGTGGTGGTGTTGGGGGTGGTGGTGGATGTGGCGGTGGATGTGGTGGTGGATGTGGTGGTGGATGTGGTGGTGGATGTGGTGGTGGATGTGGTGGTGGATGTGGTGGTGGATTTGATGGTGGATGGGATGGTGGATGTGGTGGTGATGGTGGTGGATGTGGTGGTGGATGCGGCGGTGGTGGATGTGGTGGATGCGGCGGTGGTGGATGCGGTGGTGGTGGTGGTAGTGGTGGATGGGGTGATGGTTGTAGTGGATGTAGTGGTGGATGTAGTGGTGGTGGTGGGTGTGGTGGTGGTGGATGCGGTGGTGGTGGTGGTGATGGTGGATGCGGTGGTGGTGGTGGATGCGGTGGTGGTGGATGTGGTGGTGGTGGTGGATGTGGTGGTGGTGGTGGTGGTGGATGTGGTGGATGTGGTGGTGGATGTGGTGGTGGATGTCATGGTGGATGTGGAGGTGATGGTGGATGTGTTGGTGGATGTGGTGTTGATGGTGGAGGTGGTGGATGCGGTGGTGGTGGTGGATGCGGTGATGGTGGATGTGGTGGTGGATGCGGTGGTGGTGGTGGTGGATGCCGAAGTGGTGGATGTGGTAGTGGTGGATGGGGTGGTGGTTGTGGTGGATGTGGTGGTGGTGGTGGATGTGGTGGTGGTGGTGGATGCGGTGGTGGTGGATGCGGTGGTGGTGGCTGTGGCAGTGGATGTGGCGGTGGATGTGTTGGTGGATGTGTTGGTGGAGGTGGTGGTGGTGGTGGATGTGGTGGTGGATGTGATGGTGGATGTGGTGTTGGTGGTGGATGCGGTGGTGGTGGATGCGGTGGTGGTGGTAGTGGTGGATGGGGTGGTGGTTGTAGTGGATGTGGTGGTGGGTGTGGTGGTGGTGGGTGTGGTGGTGGTGGTGGATGCGGTGGTGGATGCGGTGGTGGTGGTGGTGGTGGATGCGGTGGTGGTGGATGCGGTGGTGGTGGATGCGGTGGTGGTGGATGCGGTGGTGGTGGATGCGGTGGTGGTGGATGCGGTGGTGGTGGATGCGGTGGTGGTGGATGCGGTGGTGCTGGATGCGGTGGTGCTGGATGAGGTGGTGCTGGATGAGGTGGTGGTGGATGTGGTGGTGGATGATGCAGTGGTGGTGGTGGATGCAGTGGTGGTGGTGGATGCAGTGGTGGATGTGGTGGTGGTGGTGGATGCGGTGGTGGTGGTGGTGGTGGATGCGGTGGTGGTGGATGTGGTGGATGCGGTGGTGGTGGATGCGGTGGTGGTGGATGCGGTGGTGGTGGATGAGGTGGTGGTGGATGAGGTGGTGGATGTGGTGGTGGTGGTGGATGTGGTGGAGGATGTCATGGTGGATGTGGAGGTGATGGTGGATGTGTTGGTGGATGTGGTGTTGATGGTGGAGGGTGGTGGATGCGGTGGTGGTGGTGGATGCGGTGATGGTGGATGTGGTGGTGGATGCGGTGGTGGTGGTGGATGCCGAAGTGGTGGATGTGGTAGTGGTGGATGGGGTGGTGGTTGTAGTGGATGTGGTGGTGGATGTGGTGGTGGTGGTGGTGGATGCGGTGGTGGTGGATGCGGTGGTGGTGGCTGTGGCGGTGGATGTGGCGGTGGATGTGTTGGTGGATGTGGTGGTGGAGGTGGTGGATGTGGTGGTGGATGTGATGGTGGATGTGGTGGTGTTGGTGGTGGATGCGGTGGTGGTGGATGCGGTGGTGGTGGTAGTGGTGGATGGGGTGGTGGTTGTAGTGGATGTGGTGGTGGGTGTGGTGGTGGTGGGTGTGGTGGTGGTGGTGGATGCGGTGGTGGATGCGGTGGTGGTGGTGGTGGATGCGGTGGTGGTGGTGGTGGATGCGGTGGTGGTGGATGCGGTGGTGGTGGATGCGGTGGTGGTGGATGCGGTGGTGGTGGATGCGGTGGTGGTGGATGCGGTGGTGGTGGATGCGGTGGTGGTGGATGAGGTGGTGGTGGATGTGGTGGTGGTGGATGAGGTGGTGGTGGTGGATGAGGTGGTGGTGGATGTGGTGGTGGTGGATGTGGTGGTGGTGGATGTGGTGGTGGTGGATGTGGTGGTGGTGGATGTGGTGGTGGTGGATGATGTGGTGGTGGTGGATGCAGTGGTGGTGGTGGATGCAGTGGTGGTGGTGGATGCAGTGGTGGATGCAGTGGTGGTGGTGGATGCAGTGGTGGATGTGGTGGTGGTGGATGTGGTGGTGGTGGATGTGGTGGTGGTGGATGCGGTGGTGGTGGATGAGGTGGTGGATGAGGTGGTGGATGAGGTGGTGGATGAGGTGGTGGATGTGGTGGTGGATGTGGTGGTGGATGTGGTGGTGGATGTGGTGGTGGATGTGGTGGTGGATGTGGTGGTGGATGTGGTGGTGGTGGATGCAGTGGTGGTGGTGGATGCAGTGGTGGTGGTGGATGCAGTGGTGGATGTGGTGGTGGTGGATGTGGTGGTGGTGGATGTCATGGTGGATGTGGTGGTGGATGTGGTGGTGGATGTGGTGGTGGATGTGGTGGTGGATTTGATGGTGGATGGGATGGTGGATGTGGTGGTGATGGTGGTGGATGTGGTGGTGGTGGATGCGGCGGTGGTGGTAGTGGTGGATGGGGTGGTGGTTGTAGTGGATGTAGTGGTGGTGGTGGTGGGTGTGGTGGTGGTGGATGCGGTGGTGGTGGTGGATGCGGTGGTGGTGATGGATGCGGTGGTGGTGATGGATGCGGTGGTGGTGATGGATGCGGTGGTGGTGATGGATGCGGTGGTGGTGATGGATGCGGTGGTGGTGATGGATGCGGTGGTGGTGATGGATGCGGTGGTGGTGATGGTGGATGCGGTGGTGGTGGATGCGGTGGTGGTGGTGGATGCGGTGGTGGTGGTGGATGCGGTGGTGGTGGTGGATGCGGTGGTGGTGGTGGTGGATGTGGTGGTGGTGGATGTGGTGGTGGTGGATGTGGTGGTGGATGTCATGGTGGATGTGGAGGTGATGGTGGATGTGTTGGTGGATGTGGTGTTGATGGTGGAGGTGGTGGATGCGGTGGTGGTGGTGGATGCGGTGATGGTGGATGCGGTGATGGTGGATGTGGTGATGGTGGATGTGGTGGTGGATGCGGTGGTGGTGGTGGTGGATGTGGTAGTGGTGGATGTGGTAGTGGTGGATGGGGTGGTGGTTGTAGTGGATGTGGTGGTGGTTGTAGTGGATGTGGTGGTGGATGTGGTGGTGGTGGTGGATGCGGTGGTGGTGGCTGTGGCGGTGGATGTGTTGGTGGATGTGTTGGTGGATGTGTTGGTGGATGTGTTGGTGGATGTGTTGGTGGATGTGTTGGTGGATGTGGTGGTGGAGGTGGTGGTGGAGGTGGTGGTGGTAGGTGATGTGGTGGTGGATGTGATGGTGGATGTGGTGTTGGTGGTGGATGCGGTGGTGGTGGATGCGGTGGTGGATGTGGTGTTGGTGGTGGATGCGGTGGTGGTGGATGCGGTGGTGGTGGTAGTGGTGGATGGGGTGGTGGTTGTAGTGGATGTGGTGGTGGGTGTGGTGGTGGTGGGTGTGGTGGTGGTGGTGGATGCGGTGGTGGTGGTGGTGGATGCGGTGGTGGTGGATGTGGTGGATGTGGTGGTGGTGGATGTGGTGGTGGTGGATGCGGTGGTGGTGGATGCGGTGGTGGTGGATGCGGTGGTGGTGGATGCGGTGGTGGTGGATGCGGTGGTGGTGGATGCGGTGGTGGTGGATGAGGTGGTGGTGGATGAGGTGGTGGTGGATGAGGTGGTGGTGGATGCAGTGGTGGATGCAGTGGTGGATGCGGTGGTGGATGTGGTGGTGGATGTGGTGGTGGATGTGGTGGTGGATGCAGTGGTGGTGGTGGATGCAGTGGTGGTGGTGGATGCAGATGTGGTGGTGGTGGATGTGGTGGTGGTGGATGTGGTGGTGGTGGATGTGGTGGTGGTGGATGTGGTGGTGGTGGATGTGGTGGTGGTGGAGTGGTGGTGGTGGATGTGGTGGTGGTGGATGTGGTGGTGGTGGATGTGGTGGTGGTGGATGTGGTGGTGGTGGATGCGGTGGTGGTGGATGCGGTGGTGGTGGATGCGGTGGTGGTGGATGTGGTGGTGGATGTGGTGGTGGATGTGGTGGTGGATGTGGTGGTGGATGTGGTGGTGGATGTGGTGGTGGATGTGGTGGTGGAGGTGGATGCAGTGGTGGTGGATGCAGTGGTGGATGCAGTGGTGGATGCAGTGGTGGTGGATGTGGTGGTGGTGGTGGATGCAGTGGTGGATGCAGTGGTGGATGTGGTGGTGGTGGTGGATGCAGTGGTGGATGCAGTGGTGGATGCAGTGGTGGATGCGACGGTGGTGGATGTGGTGGTGGTGGTGGATGTGGTGGTGGTGGATGTGGTGGTGGTGGTGGATGTGGTGGTGGTGGATGTGGTGGTGGTGGATGTGGTGGTGGTGGATGTGGTGGTGGTGGATGTGGTGGTGGTGGATGTGGTGGTGGTGGATGTGGTGGTGGTGGTGGATGTGGTGGTGGTGGTGGATGTGGTGGTGGTGGTGGATGTGGTGGTGGTGGTGGATGTGGTGGTGGTGGTGGATGTGGTGGTGGTGGTGGATGTGGTGGTGGTGGTGGATGTGGTGGTGGTGGTGGATGTGGTGGTGGTGGTGGATGTGGTGGTGGTGGTGGATGTGGTGGTGGTGGTGGATGTGGTGGTGGTGGTGGATGTGGTGGTGGTGGTGGATGTGGTGGTGGATGTGGTGGTGGTGGTGGATGTGGTGGTGGTGGTGGATGTGGTGGTGGAGGATGTGGTGGTGGTGGTGGTGGTGGTGGTGGTGGTGGATGTGGTGGTGGTGGTGGATGTGGTGGTGGTGGTGGATGTGGTGGTGGATGTGGTGGTGGATGTGGTGGTGGATGTGGTGGTGGTGGTGGATGTGGTGGTGGATGTGGTGGTGGTGGTGGTGGTGGTGGATGTGGTGGTGGATGTGGTGGTGGTGGTGGTGGTGGATGTGGTGGTGGTGGTGGATGTGGTGGTGGTGGTGGATGTGGTGGTGGTGGATGTGGTGGTGGTGGTGGTGGATGCGGTGGTGGTGGATGCGGTGGTGGTGGTGGATGCGGTGGTGGTGGATGCGGTGGTGGTGGATGCGGTGGTGGTGGATGCGGTGGTGGTGGATGCGGTGGTGGTGGATGCGGTGGTGGTGGTGGTGGATGTGGTGGATGCGGTGGTGGTGGTGGATGCGGTGGTGGTGGTGGATGTGGTGGTGGTGGTGGATGTGGTGGTGTTGTAGTGGTGGTGGTTGTAGTGGATGTGGTGGTGGATGTGGTGGTGGTGGATGCGGTGGTGGATGCGGTGGTGGATGCAGTGGTGGTGGTGGATGCAGTGGTGGTGGTGGATGCAGTGGTGGTGGATGCAGTGGTGGTGGTGGATGCAGTGGTGGTGGTGGATGCAGTGGTGGTGGTGGATGCAGTGGTGGTGGTGGATGTGGAGGTGATGGTGGATGTGTTGGTGGATGTGGTGTTGATGGTGGAGGTGGTGGATGCGGTGGTGGTGGTGGTGGATGCGGTAGTGGTGGATGTGGTGGTGGTGGATGTGGTGGTGGATGTGGTGGTGAATGTGGTGGTGAATGTGGTGGTGAATGTGGTGGTGAATGTGGTGGTGAATGTGGTGGTGAATGTGGTGGTGAATGTGGTGGTGAATGTGGTGGTGAATGTGGTGGTGGATGTGGTGGTGGATGTGGTGGTGGTGGAAGTGGTGGATGTGGTGGTGGATGCGGTGGTGAAGTCGTGGTGGATGCGGTGGTGGTGGATGCGGTGGTGGTGGATGCGGTGGTGGTGGATGCGGTGGTGGTGGATGCGGTGGTGGTGGATGCGGTGGTGGTGGATGCGGTGGTGGTGGATGCGGTGGTGGTGGATGCGGTGGTGGTGGATGCGGTGGTGGTGGATGTGGTGGTGGTGGATGTGGTGGTGGTGGATGTGGTGGTGGTGGATGTGGTGGTGGTGGATGTGGTGGTGGTGGATGTGGTGGTGGTGGATGTGGTGGTGGTGGATGTGGTGGTGGTGGATGCGGTGGTGGTGGATGTGGTGGTGGTGGATGTGGTGGTGGTGGATGTGGTGGTGGATGTGGTGGTGGATGCGGTGGTGAAGGATGCGGTGGTGGTGGTGGATGTGGTGGTGGTGGTGGATGTGGTGGTGGTGGTGGATGTGGTGGTGGTGGTGGATGTGGTGGTGGTGGTGGATGTGGTGGTGGTGGTGGATGTGGTGGTGGTGGATGTGGTGGTGGTGGTGGATGCGGTGGTGGTGGTGGATGCGGTGGTGGTGGTGGTGGTGGTGAATGCGGTGGTGGTGGTGAATGCGGTGGTGGTGGATGGGGGGGTGGTGGTGGATGCGGTGGCGGTGGATGTGGTGGCGGTGGATGCGGTGGTGGTGGTGGTGGATGCGGTGGTGGTGGTGGTGGATGTGGTGGTGGTGGTGGATGCGGTGGTGGTGGTGGTGGATGGGGTGGTGGTGGTGGATGGGGTGGTGGTGGTGGTGGTGGATGCGGTGGTGGTGGAGGTGGATGTGGATGTGGAGGTGGATGTGGAGGTGGATGTGGAGGTGGATGTGGAGGTGGATGTGGTGGTGGATGTGGTGGTGGATGTGGTGGTGGATGTGGTGGTGGATGTGGTGGTGGATGTGGTGGTGATGGTGGATGCTTTGGTGGTGATGGTGGATGCTTTGGTGGTGGTGGTGGATGCTTTGGTGGTGGTGGTGGATGCTTTGGTGGTGGTGGTGGATGCTTTGGTGGTGGTGGTGGATGCGGTGGTGGTGGTGGTGGTGGATGCTTTGGTGGTGGTGGTGGATGCTTTGGTGGTGGTGGTGGATGCGGTGGTGGTGGTGGTGGTGGATGCGGTGGTGGTGGTGGTGGTGGATGCGGTGGTGGTGGTGGTGGATGCGGCGGTGGTGGTGGTGGTGGATGCGGCGTTCCAACCCGTCACACAGCTAGTACTTGTGGTTTAGAACAACAGACATATGAACTTCGATTATTTCAAAAGCCAATTTCCAACATGAAAATATTACCTTGTCTGACACCGACTCTTCTCACTGTGGTAAGTGTAATGCCGATAGTTAAACAGCGTGCAGGCTCCTGTAATTATTGTTGAGCACGTTTGGCCCACACCTGAATTGCTTACTTTTTCCTCCTAAGCAAAAATATCATGCAGTGCTGTCCCTCTCCCGCTCAGACGCTGGAATTCCTAGATTGTATATTTTGTTTGAAGTTGACAGCCGTCTGAGCTAATAGCAAGCCTCAGAGCAAGATCGGACAGACTCCCAGCCGGATTCAAAGAAGGGCATGGAGAACCCCAGCAGGCAACTAAGGTTATTCGAAAGGGGCTAAGAGACGTTTTTATGGGTCGCTGCATCAGCACTTCTACTTGGAAGCATGCCAACAGAAGGTTGGTTGGGAACATTGTGCGCAAAAGTGGATTAAATGTCCAAGGTCAGGGGTGACCAGAACTAAAAACAGTGTTAAAACCCTCACTGAGGAAATCGGACAAGCTAAAGCTGTCTCGAAATGCAAAGTGCAACAAAAACGTTCCCATAAATGTGAGGTCTGCTGCTATTCTCACATTTAGATCTACAAGGGGCTTAAAAATCAGGTACACTTAATTCAGTTCCCAAATGAAGAGCCGCAGATCAAAATAATCATTTAGAGCGAAACAAGGAGAAACACGAGAGACGGCCAGCGGCCGTCAAAGTGAAAGTACGGCCGGCTGAGGGAATTGCTGTGGGGAGGGGGGATGAGAAATGCGACACGGCGGTAAAGCGAGGGGGCGGAGCGGGGAGAGCGGCATGAGGGTGTGAAGCAGCAGGGGAGGAGTGCTGCTGGCGATTTGATGATGTGCA
This sequence comes from Lissotriton vulgaris, assembly GCF_964263255.1. Classification (NCBI taxonomy): domain Eukaryota; kingdom Metazoa; phylum Chordata; class Amphibia; order Caudata; family Salamandridae; genus Lissotriton; species Lissotriton vulgaris. The sequence goes on along the minus strand of NC_141695.1, from coordinate 757,267,247 downwards.
CGCGCATTTTAGGTCAATGCGCTTGCGCATTGACCTAAAAGCCCACGGGCACAGCATCAAATCGCCAGTCAATCGCCAGTCTAGATAAAGCTTATTTAAGCCCCTATAGAGCTTCGCCAGCTATGCGCATGCGCACAGCAGGCGAGCCCTAAAAATGTTTGTATTTATATAGCGCTTGTTACCCCTGATGGGGTGTTGAAGCACCTTATTTTATTTTTTTGGGGCAGTAGCACGCTACTCTGGAAACCCATAAAGGATTAGTGGTGAATTAGTATGGTGAAATATGAAAGTTATTTGGAGTGAGAAGAATAGCAGAGCCATAGGGGGGAGGGGGGGGGCGGGGGGCGGGGGGAAGGTTTGGATTCATTTAGCGCTTGTTACCCCTGATGGAGTGTTGAAGCGCTTTTCTGGCGAGTAGCACACTACTCCAGAACCCATAAAGGATTAGTGTTGAAAATTAGTATAGTGAAATATGAAGTAATTTGAGTGGTGGATATGGTAGAGAAGTGTGGCTCAATGGTTAGAGCGGCAGATGATGCAGGAGTCTGGCAGGGACCAGGGTTCAATTCCCGCCTCGGCGGGTCTCGGGCTCAATTTCCTCGGACCTGATAATTTTCACCTCTGCCTATTCTGATCATGAGCCCCACTCTGCACCTCTGGGCAATAGCTTGCTTAATCTCTACAACGCTGAGGGTGCCTGACTTCACCTTGGGGGTGCCCAGGAAGGGTTCCTCGGCGGTATTCGTACAAGCGCCAAGATGCCTATGGGTAGTCGTGCGCTATATAAGTGCGTAATTATCCTTTTATTATTATTTGTATTCAGTTATTTGGATAGAGATGGGTAGCGGCAGGATAGAAGAGGGAAAGAGGTTTGTATTTATATAGTGCTTGCTACTCCAAATGGGGTTTGAAGTGCTTTATTTGGTGAGTAGCACACTACTCTGGAACCCATAAGGATTAGTTTAGTGAAATATGAAAATAATTTGAGTGGTGGATATGTTAGTCAGTTATTTAGATTGAGAAGGGTTGGAGAGGGTTAGAAACGGGAAAAGGTTTGTATTTATATAGCGCTTTATTGGCAAGTAGCACGCTACTCTGGAACGAGTCCAGGCAACAGACCTAGGACCGACCTATGCCCAGGACAGCTGCTCTTGAAGGTAATGCAGGTTGCTCTACCAGAAAGACTCAACAGGTGCCTAATCACTAGGAATCCTCGCTCGTCGCCAGATGATGTAATAAAGTAAGCACGAAGAGGTAGAGTTGTTAATCGAGCCGGGCACCATTAACTGCCTCCATATCAACTGACATGGAATCCTGTGATGTCATCACCATAGCAGTGTGACATCAACATAATTCCATGCGAGTCTAATAAGCCCACAATACAACAGTTGTCTCCATATTTGAGCCTCTCAGCTGCAGTATCAGCCATACATTGGGACCACATGTTATCCCACGCAATTTCAAAATGGCGATGATTAAATACACTTGATGAGAGCTTTTTAATTCACCACACTTTTATCCCGGTCTTTTACAAAAATGGAATCTACCATCTTTTAATGCGCTACAGGTGCAAACTTTCCTGTTGTCCGGTCTGATTATGCTTATAAACATGTCTTAAACATTAGAGCTGAAGGGAACTGGCCTGGATTCATTTTTCCATGGGATTACCATTGGGTAAAAAAAAAAAAAAACACAAAATGGCGGAGTAGGGAATGGAAAGGTGGTTTGGAGCATACTGTGGTGGAGCCAGCCAAAGGCAGTGTGGGCACACAACCTGGCACGTCGCTTTGATGGGGAATCCGGCTGTGAGTACAGGCCCTGGACGAGATAAAATGTGATTTACCTATGCTGGGTGCCGAGAGTGATGCAATGTAAGTTACGTAACATGAACAGCTCTTCTGCGACTCAACTGGTCGGTTTTGTGTAATCATTCGACCTAACCGCTCTGCGGAAATCTGTAGAATGGGTATGCCGCATGATGAGTAGAAGTTGCTCTTTACTACACTCTTGATATTCTAAACTAGTTGTTTTCAACGATTAGGATCATTAATAATGTGCTGTATTTGTAGTCGTCGCCAGGGAGGAGCATTTCGTTTTACTCCTGCACTCTTTCCACAGTGCCTGCCAACTTCCCCTGAGGGTTGCTAGAGCTGTGCGAGAGTCTCCTCAACTGATTGCCTTTAAGGCCTCTAGGTAGGCATTCCACCCTAGGGAGTAACTCAATACCAACCCTTTAACCACGCCCATCGACCAGAAAACACAGCTGGCTTCATGTGTGATCGGGAGACTGCAGAGTCTCGATCCTGGCAGGGGCGTGGACTCATCCGCTGATCTGTGGCCCCCAGTGGTCTGCTTCAGAATGCAAAGCATGCAGAGCCAGTAATAAAGCGCATTATGCCATGGGATAGATTTGCCTCAAAATCGTCTCAGCTGCCCTTTTCCTTATGTGAAAAGGCTAGTAGCACACCCTGACCTATTCAAAGCTTTATCATAAACGGAGTGAATGCTATATTTTCTTTTTACGAGTTCGGCCTGCACTGTCCCGGATTGTAGCTCTGAGCACTTTTGACAACACAAAAAAAACATATAGGTATGCCCCACAGTCAGGGCCTCTGGAGTTAGGCAGCAAAGGAGGACCAAATTATGTGGCAGTGTTCGCTACATTTTGGTGCAAGAAAAGGCAAATAACGCAGCACATTTTCTAGTTCATTATTTTGTCTATTTTCTCACAGGTTAACACTGTCTAGGCAAATGTGTCAACTCATTAGTAGCAGTTTCAAACCCAAATTCAGAAATAAGCAACATATAGGTGACCAGTCAATCTTGGTGAAGGTCATTCCACTGTGCAGCAACACGTGTCACGCTATGTTTTAGTAACTTTTGATCCACTTGAGCTAGAAACATTTTATTGCTAAAATCTGAAAATTATGCAGCAGATGAATTATATTCATAATCCATAATTATGTAGAGAACGCTGGCAATTTGCATAATTCTAGTGGCCCTGCATATAGTGATTATCCACATGACCACAACAGCTCTAATCGTTAGGCATAAAACATATACAAAAAAATTACAAAATGCTGCATGTGCATCTGAGATCTAATATGAAACAATAGTTGGATTTCACTTTGCTCACAACAGCACACTTCTTATTTGATAAATCTTCTATCAACCGAACATAGAAATACTTTTCTACACCCACTCAAACTCAAAGTAGTCCGCATAGGTCATTTAATATTGGGGCTTCCCAACACCACTACTAACTACACCTAACACACAGGGCAGTGGTCAAGTCAATAGACTTCGACTGCACCTAAATTATTTTGGCAAGACCTCCGACCCATGCAATAAATTCCATAACCAGTTCAACTATAGTAAACAACAAACCACAAAATTACTGCTGACATTGCAAATCAAACACCCAACTAGACACCGGGCCAAGGCAGAATCGTTCCAATTGGTGAGGAAGGTATCTTACCCCAGCAGCGATGCAAGACCATACTAAAGACAGGATGTACAATATAGAAAAATATGTAAATATCAATAAGGACTAGCTAGAGAAAGAATTAAGAAGACTCTGGTAGGTACGTCAATGTGTAGGGAAAAGCATTGTTTTCCTTATAAAGCCCTCACCCACCGACCTAGTCGGTGGCATGCTTCATCATCGGGCCCACCACAGTGGCACCAAATGTGCCATGGGTGTGCTTCAACGCCAGGAGACTGCAGAGCTGGTATGTTGCTGAGTGTGCAGTGAAAAGGGTGGGAAGGTGAAAGGTTAAAAGCTGTACAGAAGATCCCAGCACCCGAGGGTTACTTACTTTTAATAAACTGGGCCTCTGTTAGCGAATAAAAGGCAGGTAGACGTAATTTTGGAGTATGGATTATGACCCCCAACGTCTAGTGTGGTCTACATGTTTCAGCCAGTGCCTTTGTTTAAGCTGGCTTTCCTCAGGACCATTTATTTGAGTGAGAAGGTGCAAATTAAATTAAATATTAAGTTTTTCGATCTGGTTCCTCCTTGGACCTATTCGGCGCCGCGGCAGGACGAATAGGTCCAAGGAGGAACCAGATCGAAAAACTCGGTCTCTTTCTCTGCCAGGCGACCCTTGAAGCTTTTTACAAAACAAAACAGATCAAGCTTGAAGGAATCCCCCTCTAACAGTTACAGCGCCTTAGCGTGCGCCACACATAGTCAAAGAACTACACAAACACTTAATATAAGTTTAATATTTAATTTAATTTGCACCTTCTCACTCAAATAAATGGTCCTGAGGAAAGCCAGCTTAAACAAAGGCACTGGCTGAAACATGTAGACCACACTAGACGTTGGGGGTCATAATCCATACTCCAAAATTACGTCTACCTGCCTTTTATTCGCTAACAGAGGCCCAGTTTATTAAAAGTAAGTAACCCTCGGGTGCTGGGATCTTCTGTATAGCTTTTAACCTTTCACCTTCTCACCCTTTTCACTGCACACTCAGCAACATACCAGCTCCGCAGTCTCCTGGTGTTGAAGCACACCCGGGGCACATTCGGTGCCACTGTGGTGGGCCCGATGATGAAGCATGCCACCGACTAGGTCGGTGGGTGAGGGCTTTATAAGGAAAACCATGCTTTTCCCTACACATTGACGTACCTACCTGAGTCTTCTTAATTCTTTCTCTAGCTAGTCCTTATTGATATTTACATATAAATCAGGGGATACGGTCTAGCATATCTAGTCCTCTCTCTCCCATTGATCTGAGTACAATATAAAAACACATCACTTATAACAAAATCCACAACTCGGGTAGGTGGGCAGAAGATCCGACAAATAGTACATTACATTACTTTCATTTCCAGCTACCATTGAATACTACCCGGGTACCCGGGTGCCCACCTTGGGCCTGGTCAGAGGATGCAGTTGTTTTTTGTCCTCCAGTACCTGCGGATGGACTTACATTGTCTGCTCCCAACAATAGGTTTGGCACAAGTTTGGGAGATGATAGTCTGGAGATGCTGAGTTTATTTGCATAGTTAGCTATTCTGCACTCAGCCCCATAGAAGACATTTAGTGCCAGATCTTTCATTGCTGTTGCATAACCTAAGATGACACAGGAGAAGTGTGGCTCACTGGTTAGAGGAGGCAGACCTGGAAGCAGAGGTCAGCCCGGGACCAGGGTTCAATTCCCGGCTCGGCGGGGTCTTGAGTCCTAAAATGTCCATGGACTCGACAATTCTCGCTCCGGTGCCTACTCGATTCACGGGTTCACACTCTGCGACTCTGGGCAATAGCTTTTAATCTCCACAACGGCCCCTCTCGGCGGGATGCCTGGCTTTCACCTTGCGGATACCCTGCCGGGGTTATCTCACAGGGGAATACCAGGACGGGTTCCCTAAACAAGCGCTTAGAAACCGGTTGGTGATTTGCGCTATATAAATTCCTGTACATTTACATTTACAGGGTAACACAAGGGCTTAAGTCCGATTTACTATGCCACGCAGGGCCACCTTCTGGGTCTCTGCGTGGCATAGTAAATCTGGAGCAACGCAAAGAAACACAATTCACTGTGTTACGTTACTCTGCATTTGGAAGGCATTCCATGGGTGGAGCTTTGGTGATCCCACACATCCGCCCATGGTTTTTGGCTCCTTCACAGATTTACAAACACTAGTAAACCTGGGAATGCGTCAAAATGCTGGGCCTTCCCACACAAGGCTTCACAAGGAGAAATAGGTTTATAGCTCCTTGTTTTAGCCTCTTTTTACGTGCGTTAATGTTCATGTTATCGACATTTCTATAGCGCAAACTAATACCCGAAGGTGTCCTGGCGCTGCATATGATGTCCTCAAGAAGTAACTGACAGGGGTCATGGGATACAATGTTAAACAGCAAAAAGCCAGGTTTTCGGGGATTTCCTGAAGTCAAGATGGTTAGTCAGGCCCCTAAGCTGCAAAGGAAGAGCATTCCATGCCTTGGACGCTCCCACCACAAAACTTCTGCCTCCCCAATTGGCCCTCTTGACAAAGGGCACTAATATCAATTTGGCTGCAGAGGAGTGCAATGGTCTACCTGGAACATAGGGCTGAAATTGAAGTTTGAGATGGAGGGGTCCATTGCCTTGAAGGGATTTATGGACCATGTAGAGGGCTTTGAATGTGACACGTTTTTTTAACAGGCAGCCAGTGGAGCTTTCTAATCTCAGGCGAGATAGAAGCATGCTTGGGTATGCCGGTAAGTAATCTGGCAGCTGCATTCTGCAGGATCTGAAGTTTTTTCATTAGGCCATCCTGGATATTAAGATATAGACTATTGCAATAGTCCAATCTGGACATAGCTAAGGCAGTAATAACTGTCTGTTGGCTGTCTTTAGGTAGAAGGGGCATGATTTTTTTTTTTACAGGATCTTAGAATGAAAGTGGTAGCAGAAATCCCCAAATTGACTTGGTCTTTAAAACTAAGTTTGTTATCTATGTAAACTCCAAGATTCTTAACTTTCCTGATAGGACTTTTCAGAGGCCTGAGGGTGTCTGGCCACTAGTCCGGGGCCTAAATATTTTAGTCATTGCGAAACAAACCCACCTCGGTCTTGCTGGAGTTTCGTTTAAGGCAGTTTTGGGCCATCCAGCTGCCCACTGCTGTCATGCAATCATGGAAACAAGACGCCAGTCCATGTATCTTATCTGGTAGCAGAGATACCACAATCTGGGTGTCGTCCGCATACGACGTTCGGTTAAACCAAAAGAGTCAATCAAGGGAGCGAGCTTAGAAACAAATATTTAAAAGTGTTGGGTTAATAGAAGAGCCTTGAAGGACTCCAGAGGGCAGTGAGAAAGATTCTGCTGTAAACTCACCAAGGGACACAGTCTGTACTCTGTCAGATAAAGATTTAAGTAGTTTCCAGGAAGTATCTTTGATTCCAATCTCTTGTAATCGGTCCAATAATAAGACCTGGTGGACGTATCAAAGACCGCAGATAGGTCCAGCATGATCATAGCCGCTTTACCTCCTTGATCCAATATGGACCTGATTTCTTCAGTGGATTTCAGCAATGTAGATTCAGTACTATGACCCCACCTCCCTCCCCTGGAAACCATACTTAGTGTGGTCCAATACCTGAGCCTCTTCCAAAACTAGACTCAGTTGAGTATTCATATTTTTTTCTGTTATTTTTAGCAGGTAATTGGAGTCTGGAAATGGGCCCAAAGTTGTTTGGGTCTTTGGGATCCAGATTCGTTTTTTCTCAGGAGGGGCACTATGGGTGCTGTTTTCCATATTTTGGGAAAGTACCCATCCTTGAACATAGCATCAATAATAGAAGTCAGAGTTAACTGGCTGGCTCTGGTGCTAATTTAAGTATAGAGAGGGGGCCAGGGATCAGATGGTGAGCCTGATTTAGCTGCCATCAGAAGCTTAAAAACATCTGTGCCAGTAACTGGAGCAAATTTATCTAGCAGAGGAATAGAGCTTTGTGACAGATTCGACTCAACTGTGTTAGTCAGGGCTGTATTGGTGGTTGAACCTGTCAAAGTGGAAAAAATGGCCTCAACTGTATCAAAAAAGCCTCTAGCTATCTTTTGAAACAGCTCTTGGCTAGCTGAAATAGGATGAGGAGCCGGGCATGCCAAAGCAGGGACAGTTTTAAAGAGTTCCTTAGTGGAGTTCTTTGCAGAATTAATTTTATCTGCAAAAAACTCAAGCTGCATTCTGTAGCTCACATAGAGGGAAAAGCCTCAGTGAACTTTTTGTGCAGGAAGGTGTCCCTTCCTGCACAAAAATAATCCTGGCTGTAACACCGGCACCATGGTGCAAGGGTGCCTATATTGGCACTAAGCCACAATAGGAGAGGGCAGAAATGCGCCATATCTTGCCCTTTCCCTGTCATGCAACAAGTTGTCTCGCTGCATTGCGCGACTTGGTAATAAACTTGCCCCTTAATCTGCATGAGGTCCACTCAGAGGAGTGGGAAGCTCTAACTGAAAATCAGTCTCTCTCTCTCTCGGGTTTCAAACCTAATCCAGTAAGAACTAAAGAAGCTGTTCAAAACGTAGAAACGATGCAGGTTAGGGTGACCTTTCCGTTTGTGGGGATGTTGTGCCACCAAGAGGCAAATCAGGAACATTGCACCTCAAAGCTGTTAATTTGAGAGCTTTTCATTACTGGTAACAAGTATGTCAGGGCATAAACCCAGAACACCTGGAATTATGCGGAAATAAATGGATCTATTTATGTTGCAGGGTTGACAATTGTGCGCCAAGAAAAGACAGATTATGTGCCATAATTAACAGTATTCAGTGGCAGGATTACTTTGCTATTATACCACTGTAGTACATATTCATACTGCCTGTAAAAAGGTTGTACCTCAATAGTACCAGTTTAATCCATGAATCCAGCAACAGAAAGGCAACTGGTTACTTTTTGCTAGAAGTCTGTTGCCACAAGCCCAGGCTGGTGGTGTTGATGGTTTTTAAAGCCATTTCTATCAATTTAAACCAGAAACATATAGCTACAAAAATCTGCAACTATGCAATTGATATGGATTATGTGGCAAATGCAGTAAATCCATAACAATGCAGAAAAGCCACAGAGTTGTACCGCATTGTATCAGAGCAGGTGCGCATCTTTACCTGTTCCCTCATTTTCAACAGATCCATGTGCAGACTACATCTGTGGTCCTCAGCAAGTGCACACTGCAGGGCCTCGGCTCTACACTAGGTTTGGGTTTCTCTCCTTCAGATTGAGTATCCTAAACTGCAGGGCGCTGGACCCCAGGCATACAGATTGCCAGATGCAGATTGCAGCTTCTGATCTCCATACCTTCCACGTGTCCTGTCTGAGGAGCCACTGTGAGAGCCCGGCGAATGCTAAGTGTGGCCATCAGCATGCAATAGTTTTAGAAGTAACTAGTGTGCATGCGGAACAAAAGGCCCATCCTACCCAACGAGATCTTTGGGATGAAGAGCATTTTTTCTGGAAAGCACAAGTGTTTAGACATCAAGTGAAGTAAAAAGTACCTCTTCTGTCAGCTGGGACGCAAAAAACCTTACTCAAGGGCCATATGCTTAGTACAAATGTCATCCATATTGGCGAAATGCAACGCCTTTGCAGGAGAAATATCCATTTTCTTGCCTGGTGCAGAGTGACAGAGGGTGGGGAAAGTTAAATGTCAGACTGGAACAGATGATCCTTCTGAAACAACAACTTCAGCAGCTCCTGTGATGTCGCACACTGAAAGGTTGAATCCAAGTCCTTGTATCATCCTAGAGACTCAAATCAGAAATTATGCAAATCTCCTTCTTTGTACAGTCCTCTTTCCCTGGGCACATTGTGAAAAGCTAGGCTTGCGTCTGCTCTCGTGACTCCATTTGAGTCCAGCCAACCTCCTGCGTGCTCGAGTTGTTGAGTCCCAGCCGTATAAGGCACTTCCTGCTCCGGAATCAGAATCATCATCATCATCATCATCATCATCATCATCATCATCATCATCATCATCCTCCTCCTCCTCCTCCTTCACAGCAGCTGAGTCTCACTGTGATCTGATACGAGAGGGAGGAGACCCCCAAGCCATTGAGCTAGGGTCTGCATCACACAATGAAGCAGACGAGGATGAGGTCTTCCAAATGTTCTGTACCACGTCTCAGTTTTCTGGTGCATAGAAGGCCTTGGAAGACGAGAAGGCACTAAGAGGTATCAGCAGACCCTGAGGGTACTGAAGCATCCAACCACTCGGAGCAGGCCACGGCATAAGTACACAAAGTCTGACCAACCCCCTATGTTTAGGAAATGCATGACCTCACTGTTGCCTCGCGCGCATTGGCTTCTGAAGGGTAAAGACAGTGATTTAGCGTTAAATCCCAACTCCTTGGGATTGAACACTAAATTACTATCTTGGCTCTCACTAAGTTAGGACTGCGCCAGCATACTTCTGGAATTGTTTTTCTTACTCCAGGCTTCCTCAGTACAGTGGATTTCCACTGGCTGTCCCTCTTTCCGGAAGGGTACACAGAATGGAAGACCTCTAAAATGTCTTTAATCACTCGGAGGCCTAGCCAGCACACAACACTGGCCCCTAGAGATGCGATCTAGGCAGTAGCTTCTACCACTTCTTCCTACGTTCCCACTAGGAAGCCTTGCGCGCCAATCAATGGCCAGGACAGATGCTTGGCTCACCTAGGTTCACATCCCCATTCCATGTCAATATCAATGCATCTGTTGTGATACTGGCCCAGCCATTGCAATGGCCTGAATGTAATTGCTCCTGGTGGCTGTCTATCCAACATCCTTCCCAATTGGTGCACTAAACCTTTGAGGGAAACTCCAGCAAGACCCTGCATCTTGTGAGTGGCTAACCCACTCATCTTTTCAATTGATACTTCAACACAAGCAACACTGGTTGGCTCATCCAGTCACATGTGAAGCCATTTCCAATATCAGCCAGGTAACATTGTATTGAATTAGTTCCTCTATGCAAGGATGCTACCTTGCTAAAACATGTACTTAAGCAGACTCCAGAGCAATGGAAGGAATTTGAATTTCCCATGGCATGGCAAGCATGGACTGAAATCTTTAATCAAACAGGACTTGTAAAGTGTGGCTAATCACTCATGAGGTTGTGCAGGTGCTGAGAACCCTGCTGCTAGGGAGGGATCAGTTGAACAGCAAGGTCTTGATTCCTTTCCTGAATTCCAACAGCAGTCAGGAGGTGGGAGCGAAGGCCATCCCAGGCATTGACAGTGAGGTGAGATAAGGCGCGTCCTCCACTCCTACTTGGACGAATGCGGGGAGTGTGAGGCAAGGGAGAGAGAGGGCGAGCGCAGGTGTCTGAAGGATTGGTGGAAGTTCAGGCGGTGGGTGATGTATGCTGGTCCTTGGTTGTGTAGGGGTCTGTAGGTGTGGTCAGCATGTTGAATGGACATATTTTCTGAATGGGGCGCTAGTGGGGGCTGATGTGGGTTTGCCTTTAGAGGTCATGGATAAGTCTGGCCACTGAATTCTGTATGATCTGCAGTCTCTTCATGGGGTGAAAGGGGATTCCTACGTAGAGTCTGTTGCCGTAGTCCTGCTGGGTGGTGACTAGAGCTTGAGTGATGGTTTGTCTGTTGTTGACAGGGAGCAATTTGAAGATCTTAGTGGCATGCAAAGAGTTTGAGTTTGAGTTTTAAAATACTTGTAAAGCGCTCATACACCTGCGGTTTCTTGGCGCTACAACTAACAAGGTCCAGGGCTAAAAGACGGGGGAAACTGCTGGGGATTTAGTCAAAAGACTTTGTGAACAAGTGGGCCTTGAGGTGTTTACGAAATTGAGGGTACAGAGTGATGGTTCGGAGTTCCAGGGGAAGGGAGTTCCAGAGTATCGGGGCAAGGGTGGCAAATTTCGAGCCTCCCCACTTCTTTGTCCGGTAGCGTGGGATAGTGAGGAGGGACTGGGAAGACGAGCGAAGTTCCCTGGTGGGTACGTAGGGGGTGATCTCTGAGGAGATGAAAGCTGGTGCCAGGCCCAATCGGGCCAAGAAGGTGATGGAGGCGAGCTTGAATTGGATCCGGGCTCGCACAGGGAGCCAGTGTAGGGATTTCAAGAGGGGGGAGTAACGGTGAAATTTAGGAAGATTGAAGACCAGGCGGGCCGCCTGGTTTTGTATCTGCTGCAAACGCCGTAAGCTGTATGCAGGGATACCTGCATATAGGGCGTTGCCGTAGTCCAGGCGGGACACCACCATGGCTAAGATGATGAGTTTAAGAGCAGAGAAAGTGAAGAAACGGGACACCCTGCGTATAGTGCGCAGTGAAAGGAAAGAGGAAGATACCACAGAGCTAACCTGGGAGTGGAGGGTGAGTTGAGAATTGAGTTTTATGCCGAGGGTTTTGACAGAGGTAGTGGGTTCAGGAGAGGGGCCAAGAGAAGGGGGCCAGAAGAGAGAGGACCAGGGGCTGGATGAACCACCCGTCAACACCAGCTCGGTCTTATCGGGGTTGAGTTTAAGATGGTTGTGGTTCATCCAGTCCCGGATATGGAGCATGACAGATTGGAAATTAAGGACAGAAGAGGGAGAAGAGGAGAGGTTAAAGACAAGCTGGAGGTCATCCGCATAATTAAATACGGCGACCTCCATTTGTTGAAGAGAAAAGATAAGAGGGGCAACATAGAGATTGAACAAGAGGGGGGAAAGAGAGGAGCCTTGGGGGACCCCGCACTGGACTTTCCGGACGTCCGCTGTAAAATCACCCAGGCGGACGGCCTGGGTGCGGTCGCTCAGGAAGGAGGATAGCCAGACCAGAGCAGTCCCCCGATCCCCGCCGCCCTGACACGGGAAAGCAAGATGGTATGATCCACCGTGTCAGAGGCGGCTGAGAGATCGAGGAGCACTAAGGCCTGGCGCTGGTTGGTATCCATACCCTCCCTGAGGTTGTCTAAGACCGAGATGACAACGGACTCCGTGGAGTGTGCGGGGCGGAAGCCGGCCTGGCGGGGAGCGAGAGCTCCATGAGTCTCTACAAAGGAGCTCAGAGCGCAGGTGACATGGCGCTCGAGCACCTTTGCCAGAAAAGGTAAAAGGGAAATGGGGCGGAAATTGGCAGGGACAGAAGGATCTGCCCCAGGTTTTTTAAGAATCGGCACAATAACCGCGGACTTCTGGGGGGGTGGTACCACACCTTGAGCCAGAGAACTGTTGAGGAGATGAAGGGGGGGTCCGGGCAGGTAACAAAGATATGGCGGAGAATGTGAGCAGGACAGGGGTCAAGTGGAGAGCCAGATTTAACCAAGGGTACTAAGGAGGACAGGGCTTCCTTAGATATGGGGGGGAGGGCAGTGAGTTGTCCCTTGGGAGGGGGACATTGGGGGTCAACAAAGGAGGGAGAAGGGGGCGGGATGTTGGCTTTAATGGTCGCAATTTTGTGGATGAAGTAGTTGTTGAGGGAGTGGCAGAGTTCCTCGGAGGGGGCGGGCTTGAGAGTTGTTCTGCCCGAGAACGCCAGGTTATGGACAATCGTAAAGATCTCCTTAGGCTGGTTTTCTGCGGCAAGGATTTTGGAGGAGAAGTAGGCGGTTTTGGCCTCCAAGATGTCTTTTTTATACTGGGTAAGGATGTTGGTGTACTCCAGTCTTAGAGTGGGGCAATAATTTCTCCTCCAAGCCCGCTCCGCGCGACGTACAGTAACTTTGGTGGCCTTAAGCTCTGCGTTGAACCACCGGTTGGCATCCTTATCACGCTTGGAGGTAATACGTTTGAGCGGGGCAACAGAGTCGCAGCCAGAGGAGAGCCACTGATCTATGGCCTCGACCTGGGAAAGGGTGGAGAGACCCTGTAGGGAAGGGAGGGAGGTGATAAGAAGGGAAGAGAGGTCTTCCGGATTGACACGGCCCCATGCTCGGACCCAGGTGTTTTTGGGGCGAGGGGGCTTGGCTGGGGGGTGAATGGGTAGGGAAAAAGATATCAGGTGGTGGTCGGACCAAGTGCAGGGCGAAATAGAGAGGGATTCCACGGGACAGTTCAGGGACCAGATCTGGTCTAGCGTGTGACCTTTGATGTGGGTGGGGGAGTAGACATGGGGGGTGAAGTTGAGGGATTGGAGGGTTTCAGAAAATTCCTTTGAGGACGAACATTCAGCTGGGTTGGAGGGCCAGAAGTTGAAGTCGCCGAGGAGTAGGATAGAAGAAGTGAGAAAACTTGCAGAGGAGACCACTAGGCTTCATTCCACGGGAGGTGTTGTTTTGTCTGTGTGGAGTTTTAGGCAGTTGACTTTCATCCAGTCGGCAACACTCATCATGCATCTGCCCCTAAATCTCTTTTTTATCACTTCAAAACCCTGATCATCACAAGAGACATTCTGCATCATTTGTGGCCTCATTAGTGGTCACCATTATTGCCTGTATTACAATCAGAGTTGATCAATATGGGGCATTTCTCAACAGACACTATACAGAGCAGCACCTTGCTTCTCGTCAGCCACTTATTTATTTGGCTCACTTGAAAGGTGGCATGCCCAACCTTCTATTCCAAAAGGAAATCTGCAAGTTCAGCTGTGCTTGTCCTTGCAAGGTCAGTGCGATTGCCTCTGTGCACTGATCATATTTGATTCTAGAATTGCCTATCCTTGGCCACTAGCAGGATCTTGAATGCACAGTAATCTGATCATCCCTCCAACTGGCTATCATTCTTGCTGATGAAAATCACACTGATCCCTTCGGAAATATGCTGAGATTATGATGACAATATCACAACGTTAAACGCGCAGCAATATTTGAATTGCAAAACTCTGCTGCCAGCATCGGTATGGGTGGTATACAATCCTGACCAGTAAAGAGTTTTTACCGTCATTTTTACAGTTTTGGATTAGTGAGACATTTATTAAGTTTTCTCTTTATTTATGGATGCATTTCCCAGACCATTAAAGACTCTGAAATATTTTCAAAATACGTCGGATGCAAGTTGAGTAGAAACCAAACCTGGTTCCTCATTAATAAAGAGGCAGATAAAGTGGCCATACCAATAGATGGCACCCAATTATTTTTTTTGTATTATCACTTTGAGATAGGTTCCTATGGCACCTGCCAAAAAGGATAGAGGTGACCAAGGCCCCCCTCTTTATTTTAGCCCAGGCCTCTTAATAACGTCTGACGAGCCTGTGTCGTGCATGTGTCCTCTGTTCTGCGCCTTTTGAATATAAAATAGCGTCCTTCGGCACATGACCAAGAAGCACACTTGCCAAGAAAGAGTGAATAGGAAATGTGATCATCTGTACTAACGCCTGAACCTGCTGTCACCTGCCTTCAACCACACAAGCTTGCACAGGGAGAGAGATAGACCTTATCCGCTCCATTTAGGGCTACTGAAGGCGTGAAGCTCTATCCTACAGTTGTGCATGCAGATTGGTGGCTTTACTTTAGGTTGCATTGTATGGTACAGAGGCTCTCTATGTCTTGTTGAGACTTGTAGAAGAAAAGGTACTCATTTACTGTTGCTGTCTGTCAAAGAATCGTTATTCGGCCAACAAAGACCATAAAAGCACATAAAAAAACAAATACTAAAACCACCATCAGTGCATGACGGTTAAGAAGAACAAACCAGCAATCTGTACGCAAATTCCAAATTATGAATATATAAAACCATCTAAGTCCTTCGGTAAGAACAATCACACAGGGCATAAATAATAATGCACCAAGAATGCAAATTCTAAGTTATAAAAGAAGCATGTAAACTAAGTGCAAGTAGTAATGTGTAGAGCCATCAAATGCAAATATCTATAAAACAACCCAAGATTAAAACATATATAGTTCCTCTCAGCATAAAAACAAAAGGAGCCCATTAATCCATAAACAGCTTCTTCCTCTGTCCAAGTGCTCTAGTAAAAAAAGTTGGCAACTCCAAAACAGATCAGGGGCGATGACAGCAATTGTAGGTCTGTCAGGGCTGGCCTCACTTGTGCAAAATTGCAATTCTTTAGCTGCGGGAGAATATATTTTTTCTGTGAATTACAGTAAAAATCACAGAAAAATTATTTGTAGGACATCTTGTTCTGAGAAATGATCACAGAGGCAGGGCTGTAGGGTGCCAGGCTTTTCAAAACTTCTGGGAACAGCTAAGCATCAAGGTATAAAGTTAAATCTAAATCTAGTTAGGAGGAAACGGGGGTGGGGACTATAAATAATAATACCAATAGGGTTGCCCTGAGGGCCCTGCACTCAGTATTCTGTAATGTCTTATTGTGAGATTGGTGAATTCCTTATCTACCCTTGCTCCCACCCTCCTAGCCAAGAACATGCTTTTAACATCACTCATCTCTCTAGGGCTTAGCTGGCCATGGTGCGTGAACAACTCTGGATCGCCCTGAACTCTTTAGCTGTTCCAGGACATAACCCAGGCAAGGAATATTCAAGGCCCGCTCAAGGAAGTAACTTACTGTTGTGGTTTTCAGCACATTACCCTACGGGCAAAGGCCGCTTGGGGGTTAAAGTTATCAGGTCACTTTTTAAGATGAGTCAAACGGCCCTGTGACATTTATTTGTTCTGATTAATTGTTCCATTCTGTGGTTCTTCTCAATCCCAGGCATTAACAGGGGAAGGTATGATGGAGCAACAGGCGTTCTTCCTGCCAGAAATAGGTTCCTTTACCAATTCATTGTGTCTCATATATGGGTAACAACATGCCTCTCGCTGTCTTTCCTGGTCTGTAGACGTCCTGAGGGTGATGGCGCTAGATTTATGTTAACAGTTTGCCATTCATGGTGTTTCTTTGGGTGTTAATTGCTCGCGGTGGCTTTCATTCTTAGTAAATCTGCACCAAACCTATGATCTCATTCTCACGCAATAAAACAGCAGCTTGTAATGTCAACGTCTTCCATTTGGAAATCCAGAGAGCCAGTCTGGAAGACATTTAAAACGGGCGTAATTTAATTGCCTTCCAAAGTCTGGAATGGCTTGCCCCTAATCCTAAAACATCTATTCATTCTACAGTTTAGGAAGGATGTAAAAATATTCTTTTGTTTGAATCGGTTTTATTGGTTTTTAAAACAAGAGAACACAGTAAATATCTGCAGTACTGTGTATGCTGGCTGCATAATATGAACAATAATGCATTTGGCATATGGATGTATGTCATTACAATGCATACTTTTACAACGCATACCTTTACAACGCATTTTTTACACCGCAACATCCATTAAAACGCATTCCATTACAACAAATTCTTTGTAACTACCTTTACAACGCTTTCCACTACAACGCATACTACATTTACAATGCATACCATTACAACGCATACCATTACATTGCATGTATGGTAAGTATTGGATAGTGTAGGGGTAAAAATTACTATTCTAACTCCGGGGGGGGTGCAACAGTAGGGTAAGTGTTGGATAGTGTAGGGGTAAAAATTACTATTCTAACTCCAGGGGGTGCAACAGTAGGGTAAGTGTTGGATAGTGTAGGTATGCGTTGTAATGGTATGCTTTGTAATGACTGCGTTGTAATGACATGCGTTGTAGTGGTATGCGTTGTAGTGACATGCGTTGTAATGGCATGCGTTGTAATGAATGTTGCGTTGTAAAAGTTTCGTTGTAAAGGTAGTGCGTTGTAAAAGTTGCGTTGTAAGTGTTGTTTCCCTTGGCATCTTAGCTACTAGTTCGGCCAATTTTAATATTGTTGGAGACCTCAACTTGCACCTAGAAGCGAGCCAAGACAGGGCGATTAGAAACTTTTTAGCAGACGTTGATGCCTTCCAATTTACGCAACACGTAGCAAACAACACTCACTCGGCAGGCCATTTGTTAGACCTCTTTTTTCTAATCTATCCGCTCTCACATTTAGTCCACACCGCCACATAAGTTGGTCCGATCACTATCTAGTGTCGATGACACTACAGGGAGTAGACCCGCCTCAGGATGTTCCACAGAAACCTGTCCTAAAACGCCCCAGGCAAAAACTGGATGCTACCCACTTCTGCGAGCTTCTCCTGAGTCAAACAGCTAGTCTTCCTAACAACACTGATAGGGCAGACAATATCTTGTCAGACTGGCTCACGCACGCTCTTGACACCCTTATCCCTGCTAAGATGTCCCACAGCCGCAGAACACAATCTGGCCCGTGGTTTAATAACAAGCAGGCTCAGACCAGGAAGGCATGCAAAGCCCTGGAAAGGGCATGGAGACAACAGTATGATCCCTTTCTGAAAATACAATATCGGGCAGCCATTAAACAATATCATAAGTCTAGAAGGAGAGAGCAGACTTTTTTGCAGATAAAATAAAAAAACAGCAGCAGTCCTGCTAAATGCATATTCTCCTTACTTAAAGATCTTAAAACTTCAGGGCAACCCATTACATCCCCTCTCACTGCTAATAAGCAATGTGAGACCCTTGCCGCTTTCTTGATTAAAAAGGGTCAGGATATATATAAAAACTTTCCCCACACGGCGATCCCAGTAGGTCCTACTTCTCTGCCTATCATCGGCCCATCACTCTCCACCTTTCCCATCCTTTCCCAGGAAGCCATGCATTTGATCTGGATTTCCAGCGGATCCTCTCAAACCCGACCAATTTCAGACTTTTTTTTTACCACAGCTCCTGCCCCCGTTTTGTGATCTTATACATCTGTCTTTGTCCTCTGCTGCGGTTCCTGCCAAGCTGTGCCCCCTGAGGACAACTTTAAATGCCTCCCGTTCAAGTGCCGTGCTACGTGTGGTGCCCACATTGATGTCAAAGAATTCCCTCGTGACTGCACCAAAAGAAGCCCGAAACGCAGTGTCCTCCAATGCTGCCGGTTGAAGACGCCAGGTGGGAACCGGAGCCGGGCCTGTATCCCAGCTGAGCTGCATGATTTGGGGATTATGATCAGAGTTTGTACGACCAAGGTATTCTGTCAACTTGATGTGAGGGAGTTGTGTGGGTGAGCTTGTAATGTAATGTAATGTAATGTAATTGCCCATTTATACCGCGCTACAATCGCTCCAAGGAGCATCTCAGCCTACCAGGCAATCCATCCGCACGTGAAGATCATGAACATGAGAATAGAAAGAGTATATGCGGGTATCAGGGTTGCAAGTGCGCCAAACATCTGTTAAAGACCAATGTGTGAGCCAGGGAGTCAACCCTAGGGCATTCGAGGAGGTGGCCATGCATGCCAGGGGAGGAAATGAACAGTCCAGAGCAGTTTCTAGTACTGAATTGAAAGCCCCACCTAGCAGCAAGGGGACCCCACTCCAGGGTGCAAGTACATGTGTAAGGTGATGCAGGGAGGCATGCTGTTCCACATTCAGGGCATACATGGACCCTATCAAAATGATTTGCCCATTCAAGGGGCCCTTTACAAACACGTATCTACCACCCCGATCAGTCTGTACCTCGTCTGCTGCGAAGGGTGTACCCGCCTTGATCCAGATCAGTAAGCCTTTCATATGCGTAGAATAATTTGTGCTAAATACTTGTCCAAGCCATTAGACGACGGATAGCCTCAGTTTATTTTTCTTTTGATTGTGATATGTGTATATCTTTTATGATCTTATTGGTCGAAATAAAGATTTTAAAATTGAATTGAATTGGATAGCCTCAGGCTGTTTTATGTGTGTTTCTTGCAACAGCGCTATGTTGGCGGCCATACGCTGCAAGTATGGCTAGATGGAATATCGCCTAGCTGGGGTGTGGATGCCTCTCACATTCCAGATAATTACATTGGTTTGCGACATGCTATCTGAGAAAGCCCATTCATGCAATGTTAATTATGGTTAGTTGAATGTGTCTTGAGTGGTGATCACCCTGCATGCGGCTGTGTAAACAAAAATGGGGGATAACAGTGAAACATATACAATAGTATCAGAGTGGACCCATAACGAGGGTCTTCCTAAACCAAGTCGCGGCTGCATGCTGCGTCCAATAATGTTAAATCATGCTCAAGGCAGCTGATGCAGTAGTGGTGTATCTTGAAATCCCCTGTGTTACAACATGTGGAATGGCCTAGCTCTGATCAGCGAGTATCCCATGTCCGCTCGGCCGCCCTGTGACAACAAGACGCTGTGCTTTATGCTGTGAAGTACAGCCTGCCAGGCCAGGCCATCCCATTGACAGTTCAGTCAGCAAGGGGGTCCAAACTCAGCAATGGTGCTTCTTCTTCCGAACCCAGAAGTGTCCAGCAAATCGTTCCCTAATTTGCGGGATGTTAGATGATGTCGTCCGATGGTTTGGGTGTCTCCACTGGCAGGGATGGCAAACCAAGCACGTCAGGCCAAGAGTGAGAGGAGTCCTAATAATTTATTGACTTTTGGATCCTGTTTCCTGATCTGAATTGTGCGCTCAATCACTAATTGTTACCACCACTTGTAGTGCCTCTCGCCGCTCAGCAATTATCTTCTCCAAGTCTGGTATTGTTTTAGGTGAGGTCTGTTGGGTTCTTTTTCGGCATCTACTTATGTTGCTGGGATTCTGCCCATACACAGGACTGTGGACAGAGGCCCAGGACCTCAGTGAATTGTGGTGGACCAAAAAGCTCACCTCAGTACCTAGAGCCCCCTAACCGACTAGCATCAGTGTCTCATTAGCTCTTCGTCCTATAGCAAAGGTACCAATGATTAGACAACCCAGAACATGCGACTTAGGATACACTCAGGAATGGTGGGAATCAAGAACACTTTCATTATATTCTCATACCAGTCCACAACATGGCTAAAAAGAGACACAATAAAGTTTAAAATATTTATTTTAACAACGTGCTCTAAGATGCAGTATTTTTGCTAACATAAGCAGGCATATGATTAAAAATAATACAATCAACATTATCATAATTCCATAAATCACAGAAGGAGAAATCATATTATAATGATAGTGGAAACAGGTCCTATAGTGCCTATATGCCATCCTCCCTAGCTAGGAGCTATGTTTTATATAATATTAAATAGTCTCTTAGGCTTGAATGGGGAACCCCATACCTCCAAGATCAGTAGAGTTGAATCACATCAGCATCTGCAAAAAGCTCTCTCTTTCTGGAAACAGATTTTCTCCAAGAGTTCAAATCATGCATGCAGGGTAATATTAAATGCTCCAGAAACTCAGCTAGCTGCAGCTGCGTGCATGTTATGTCTAGAGCATGAGCCGATCAGCCCGAACAACACCTAACATTGTTATGATAACCTTGGAGGCTTCAGCACTCACTGTGCAGACTAACGTCGATATGTAAGTCTAGGGATATTTGAAAACAAGCCATTCTCATGTGAAGAATTTCACACAGCCTAACTTACAACAACAGTTGCATGTAGTGTTGTGTGCAAAAGCAACAAAAAGGTAAAATGGCGTTTAAACTTCTAATAATCCTATGCTAACATAGCAATGAGCGCAAGCAGGGCCCTGCCTTCACTACACCCTCCCTTGTTCTGAACACGCACAGAAAGGGGGGCAATTTGGAACGCGGAGTTCAAGTACGCTTGAGACAGAACCAAGTTAAAAATTTGCCAAACAGGACAATTGGGAGTAAAATTCTAAATTAGTAACCACAAAAAAGATTTTTTTTTTACTCAACACCAAGCCGGGGCTGTGTAGTGTCCAAAGCACAGAATGTGAATAGAGTGAAAAATGAATGAAAAAATTACGAGCCCAGTACGAGCTTAAAGCCGGAATCATGCCACTTCAATCCAAAAGCGTATAGGCACAGTACGTTGCAACTGCCTCCAAGAGGAAGTCATTGTTCTCATCCGAAAACATTTCAGCCATCCAATTTAATAATGGGAAGGAACACACATGTTCTTCGACAGCCGGAGCCTCTAGCACAATCAGAGGACAACTCGGGTGTTCTTCGAGATAACTGTGTGCCAGAAAGTCATGGGCAGCAGTCCATATATTCCAATTGCTTAGGACTCAATGTGCCGCTGCGCAGGCCATTGTTCCAATACCAGAACAGTCTAACTCATGAACAACTCATTAGTAGATAATAATCCGGGTTAGGAGACACCGTGTTGCAGAGACACAAATCCAGAGCCAATTTTAAACTGCAATCCACAATGGAAGACAGGCTGCACACATGTAAAGTACGAAAATCAGAAAGATAATCCATACGCCACATGCAAGGTAGCCAGCGGAAACGCTCCATAGTATTGAGGCATCCGGTTACGAAGCTTGAGCTGCCGGGGCAGGTTGTCGTGTGACACAAATTGTGCAGCCATTTTTAAGCAAGCAAATTAACAGCAGTACACCGGCAGCAAAGGCGAGAATTAACGGTAAACCGCCGAAGAGGCTGGAAAAAATAGAATGAAAAAATGGCGGTATCACACCAAATATAGTTTAGAATGAGCTCACAAGGCCAGAACTTGCAATTTAAAAAAGTGTGCAAAGCCTATGGTTGACGAGGCATTGAAGATAGTGTGAATCAACGCACCGAAATGCAGGGGTAGATCAGTATTCAAAAGGGCATGCACCTCAGTGCGAGTGTTTGCCAAGTGAAGGACGAATGTTTCACGGGAAGAAGTAAGGGCGACTTCTTTTTGAGACAAAAGAGCCCTTATTCGACTCATTTTGTTAAATTGCTTTCAAGTTCAGAATGGAAGGCCAGGTGGATACATCGAGCTTCCCATGTGGAGGAGGAAACAGCACATTTTTGCAACAAACTACACGTTGGGAAACAGTCACACTGTACGGAATCCCTGCCAGCATACCACAGCAATCTTCATTATTTTAAAGCAAATAACTACCGTTTGCTAGCAACGTGAAAGTCGGAGTCATGGCCAGGACAGGATTCCCTTTTAAAATGCATGCTAAATTCAGTGTGTCAGAATTGCAAGAGCTGTGCAATTGGATATTCCTGCAAACTAATGAGTGATCAGGTGTTGAAGTGCAATCTTCACCCTTCAGATAAACTTCTTTACTCTCCCTCAGTCACCTATAGGTGAATGCCAGAGACCAAACTTCATGGAGATAAGCGCTACCGAAAGGTTCATATCTGCCTATGGCATAGTGTTTCATACATGAATCGAATTTAAACAGTGGAAAAGGCAATGAATGTTATTAACCAATGAATGAGCCATACAGCGGAATTCTATTCGGCAACAGAAAAAGGCAATGGTTCTAACTTTTCAATATGCAAAAGTGAATATGCAGCATCCTTCATAGACATGAATTGTTGTTGCACAGTCAGATTAAATGGTAAAAAAAGAGAGGAGGTATTCATGTAGTCCCAAGGCACTTTACCAGCCTTTAACGTGTGTAATGTCAAGCAAATTGCATCATGGAACGTAATTGATTTTGACCACGATACAAAACATACACTTCATCCTGTACGATATCAACAACAGATGAAACAATATTATCCAATGTGTAAGTTCGTTAAGAAAGGGTGTTAATGCTGTTATCAACAACTGCAAGCACTTTTTCCAAATTAGCCTGGTCGATTCCACGTAATCTAAAAGCTGCATCTATTTGAGATAGTTTCCAAACTTTGTTGTTAACTGCATATAACCCAAAAAGCCATCTTTTTGACCTGCCTGCTGCAGGGCCTTTAACAAAATCATTCAAATCAACATCTTCATATAATTTGGACAAATGGAATTTAACTGACGCTAAGGTGGAATGTTTAAGCCAATGTTGACATAATTTGCCTACCGAATAGGTAGTAACAGTATGGTCACTTTCAAAACGGGGATCCACCCTCACCTGTGTATAGCCAGGGGCCAGACCTAGAAAACAATGTTGGCATAAATCAGAACTTTTTTGCCATAACAACCAACCTTGGGATTGAAAACTGGAAATGTTAAAAGATGAATTTAGCAGCAAGGCTGTAATTCACTAAGGTACAAATCGGTGTGATTGTACCATGTAGGGTGTTCTCCCAAATTGGGAAGAGAAGGAGCATTTCATTTTTTAGTCGTAGCCAATCCAAAGCAAGTGGTTTGTGGAATAGTCTAATTCAAAAACAACATATGGTTCGGGATGAGGCATGCACAATGCAAAGCTTCAGTGCCCTGTACTTGCCAGCCTTTAGAACCCCAAACAGATTTAAGATCAAAAGTATCTCTCCACAGTTCATAGCCCCCTATTGCTAATTGGTCAAGAAAGGACGTAGAATATAGTAATTTAGTGTGGGTGAATCTAACTTTGGAAGAGGACTTAGCAGTCATCTTAAAATAAAATGAGTCATGATTAGACTGATTAAAATCAGTAAAATATGTAAACTTTTTCAAAAGCAATTTTGAGCTGCCTTTAATGGGAGCTGGACAATGTTCCCATTGTGTGTAATTAACCACATTTCTAAATGTGTTTGCTTTGTGCAGAAAATGATTGCCATAATGTTGGTAGCAAAATAAATCAGCATAGTTGGCGGAGTCTAAATACAAATCTTCAGCATAAAAAGCAGCATAGTGTTTCAAATCAGAAAACAGAGCCTCTACCGCCTTCACATCCCAATCATCAGAGCGTATATTTTGTTCAGGGCCGGACTGGCTACCAGGCGTTTTGGAATGCTGCTGAGCTGGGGGGTGATTTCATTGAGGGAGACCTGCTTGTACTGAACGAAATAATTAAAGCAAAGCTAATTTCGAAGTACACACAGGTCTCCATGAATGAAATCAACCCCCACCGCAGTGAAATCATCCCACAGCTCGGCAGAATTCCAAAACGCCCGGTAGTCAGTTCGGCCCTGATTTTGTTTAACTACATCCCCCATTGAAACATGTAGTACATTGGGAACATTTATAACCTCTTGGGGCCGTGGATCTGAAATTTAACAGCATCCCATACAATCCCACCTAAAACGGGCCAAGCTGTGATGTTAACAAAAGTCTGGTCCCTCTTCATGATGTGAGATGAGGAGTGGGGTGCCAAAGTTCCATCAATTAATCTAATTGAAATTCTTTCTTTAACATAGTATCCATTTACAAGATGGAAAAAACACATCACAAATCTAATTGACATGAATAAAAAAATAGAAAAAAGCACTAGCCAAATGTAAGTCCACGGGGGTATCAAAAAATGTTTTTTAAACCAAACAGCAAAAATTGAAATTTTCGATGGGGACTTTGATGTAGTAGAGTCAGTGTCAAATGAAAAGCGTGACTGGTTAAATGCAGATGTTTCAAATCAGGCATCGACAAATCTGTGGGATAGGTATACTCGGTATCATCAAGGGGATCACCAGCCGGTGGATTCAATAAAGGTTTTGTTACTGTATGCATCTTGATGGCAACGTCAGGCCTGGTGGAACTCACCAGAGCCAAAACAGAATTTCTCAGCATTGCTGGACAAGAGACTGCTGGAGTCATACTAAGAAGAATCTGCCACTCGCTGTAATTTGACATTGTCAATGGAGATGTACCTGTTTTCCTTGCGACCAGGAAGTAGAGGTAAAATGACTTTTCTTGTACCCTGCACTCCAAGCACAGGAACTGGTGCACGATAAAAGGGACCAAACACCTTCTTGTTCTCCACCTTCTCACAGACCCAGTCACCGACTCAGGGTAGCCAGCCTACTACCGGAATCTGAGGAGCAGCATCAGTTTGGAGGGCAAGGGTTCCTTTGCAAGACTGTCTCTGGTATTTGTAGGTTCTGTAAAACAACCGAATGTTCATCTACGTCAAAGGATGCGGCAGACGCCGCCATGTCTAGACCCTCAAGGTCCGAAACAAACATTTTGATGCCAAAGAACATTTCATATTCTAGGGAGATTATCAAGTACACGTTGAACGCTATAGAGATGGGCCAGCCAGTTCCTGCCAGTACCTAAAACCTTAGCTGTCAAGGATTGCTTTAAGTAATGGTTCATCCGCTCCACAACACTATTGCCCTCGGGCCTGTATGGAGATGAAAATTTTACTTGGACCCCTAATGAACCCATGGCATCCTTGTACGCCTTAGAGGCGAATGCTGGACCCTGGTCCGAATGAAAGGTACCACATGCAATAATTCCCACAAAGACAAACAAATCCCCGATGACAGTGCGGGCATTAGCACTTCGTTGAGCCACACCCAAACAAAGCATGTGCATGAATCTACTGCAACTAAGATGTACTTATACGCAGTATCAGAGGAGAAAGGACCGCAGTGATCTAAATAAACACACCCAAGCGGTTTATTAGATATGTACAACTGTGTCTGGGGCGGGCGCGCAGCAGTTAAAGGTTTTATCTGCTGGCATATATCACAATGAAGGACATAATCACAAGTCTGTTTATACAATCAACGCCACCAGTAACTCTGTTGTAAGAGAGATACAGTAGCTGACACACTGGCGTGAGCTGAGGCCATGCCCTCGTGAGCTGCTGTTATCAAGGCTTGCCTGCAGTCCACATCAACTTCGCACCAACGTCGTTAATTCTCACATAGGGAACTTTATCAGGATTTAAAAGATAAAAGTATTTAGAAGGGAAACCTCTAGGGTAATTACCTCCCTTCTCTGTTGCAGCAATAGCTGCCAAGGTGTCATCATCAATCTTACTTTTGGAACGTCTAACTGCTGCTACTACATATGTCGCAACTGCGGTCTTGGCTGCTTCATCAGCAAGACCGTTACCAAAAGCGTTTACCCCCATGCGTTGGTGAACAAGAGTATGAATCACAAACACAAGTGGCAGCCGCTCTTTAAGCTCGGCCACTCGAACCCATGGCTTTTTGTGTTTAATCTTGCTACCCTTGGAATCAAGATAGTCATTCTGAGTCCAAAAAAAGAAAATGTCATTGTAAAACTGAACACAGTAGTAAGAGTCACTCACAATAAGAGTAGTCACACAAGGGTCAGCGTACTCAAGTGAAAGCACCAGAGCACATAGCTCTGCCAATTGGGTGGTACAGTCCCCTAATGTCTGTGTATGCATGGCATCGGACTTGAATTCTCCATTCACCATAGTACCAACCACTATTGCGCAGGCCGCTGAATACGTATGCTTTGAACCGGTTGCGCCGAACCATCAGTGTAAATAATACAATGGAAATCCTCCAGCATGCATAAGGACAAAGGAGCTGGATGAAAAAAATCATACTGCAAGTACTCTTGAGTTTGCAAAGAGGAATCAAAGACAAACGTGACATCCTGAGACGTCAAGGATGTAGCCCATTGTATACAACATGGATGCAAAGCTTTGGAATTTGGTACACTGGCCTTTATCACTGCCTCCAGGGCAGGACACGGTGTAACAACCAACATGTGTTTCCCCTGTGACAGTGCTTGTTCTTTAAGAATCGCATCTGCACTGCAGTCAAAACTTTTTCCACAGTGGAAAACCGCATTTCAGCCGAAGTGTACAAGTGTGACTTGTAAGCTATAGGGACTGTGTCACCCTCATTAAAAGTCAGGTACGTGAAACCCACCACCACAGGTACAATTCTTATTACCAGGTTGGTGTTGTTGTCATGAGTCAGCAAGTATTTAGATTCACGAAGATCAGACTGCAAAGATTGAATATTGCAAAATGCTCAGGCAGCCAGCAAGATTTGGTGAAAGTAGGTTGTACCAAGGCATAAAGAGGCTTGATACACTGGGCATAATTGGAAATGTATGTACGCCCAAAATTCAAAAAACCCAGTAAAGATTGTAGTTTTTTCAGAGTTGTCGGAGCGCGCAGCAGTGCACATTTCTCCAGGAAGTGAGGTGCTAAACCTCGACCTTCATTGTTGAGCTCATAGTCCAGGAACAACAATGTGTACTCTGCAATGTGTGACTTTGCAAAGTTAAATTTGTAACCGAAGTCCGCAAACAAACAAATGATGCGGTCAACGCGATACAGATGCAGCCATAATTCATCATCAGTGAGATAAATGTCATCAGCATACAAGCATGCATCAGGCTCATGTCTCTCCAAAAAAGACAATGCGGACTGCAAAGACGCCTGGACTGTTCTTATAGCCCATAGCTAATCTTCGGCACTGTTTTTGTTTACTGCCACAGGTGAAAGCTGTCCATTGACTACTAATAGAGGACAGATATGGCTAAAAAAGCCATTGGATATGTCAAGTGTGGTCTTAAACAGTTTACGCATGAGACTATTCACAAGGGCTGAACTGTGAGTATTCTGTACCACGCAGGTCCGACAATGAGAGTTAAAGTACAGGTAATCCAATACCAAACAGTACGAGCCATCAGGCTTTGTCACAGTAAAAAGAGGATTATTCATCTGAGACACACGTTTCAATCACATCTTGGTATTCCAATTGGTCAAAGATTTCTGCCACTGGAGCTTTCGCTTTACGTCGCATGGGATATTGGGTTGAGGCTGTGGCATAGACTGCAATGGTATCTCATGTCTGGGGGAAAATTTGTCCCATCCACATTTAGTACGGTACAGCGCTGGTGCAAGCACCTTAGCCCACTCTTCTGCAAAATTCAGGGCCTGCTCTTTTGGCACAGTGTGCAAAACTAGGGAGGATTACCTCCTCCTCTCTCGGAGTGGCCAGAAGGAAGGGTGGGGGCCAATCAGCCTCTGCTAACAAAATGTTATAGGTAGTACTCAGATTCTCCCAAAATACCCCTTTTATAGTACGTTGTAAGCCACCTTCTATTAAAAGGACTATTTCATAAAGTCTTTCAGGGGGAGCCACTCTAGTGTCAGCTGTCTCAACATCAACGAACGTGTCAGTTGCTGTCACCTTCAGAAATGGACGCAATGCTTCCTGCACTACTGTAATTTCCACCTCGCTGTCTAACGGAGTCAGCGCCCATGTCAGGTCCCAAGCTGTGTTCTCACTATCCGTGGCATACCTCGCTGTTAAAGCGGCAACTTTCTTCTTCTGAAACTGGGGTCTTTGACGCGGAGAGTCATCTTGCTTGCCTTTACCCTCGGTCTTGCGGGGCTGCTCACGGCTTTGTTGGGCATCCCAACCTTTGCCGCTGTCTCCTCCACCGGTTGGTGAGACCGATGTATCCTGCAAAGAGCGAGGAGAACGTTGATCAGGAACCTTAAAACGATCAGGTGAATTAATATTAGCGCTGTCGCGCAAATCGTATGTTCGCTCAGTAGGCACAGGTATCGGCAAAGCAGGACGTGTCCCCTGTTTCTGTTTTCCCTGGTTTTAATTTTTATTCCAATTTTGCTTTGTAAAATTGGGGCGTTCATCTTTATCAGAAGTCGACGCCTTAGTTTGCTATTCTGCTGCTGTCTTAGCAAAAGTCTTAACACCCAAACTATTGCGGCCAATGGTCTTAGAAGCCTCCGCAATGATTTTCGGTAACTGCCAGGGCTTATCGCATCAGGGACATCGCGTAAAGCATTAGACACCTGTAAGTACACTGCATCTCCCTTAACATTAGCAAGGAAGAGATCGAAACTACATCAAACACTCCAACGAGTCTCATTCCCAACTCAACAGCTGCCTCCGCACAGTGTTCATCCTGGACACGCTTAATGACAGAGGGTAGGACTGCCATGGACGGAGTACCAAAGCACTTTGAATAGACTGTCGCGAAAATCTTACCGCCTCAGCACTCTCCACAAAAACAACCACCATGCCATCCACGGTGACGCCAAACGCCTGCAAATGATTGCAGATGGTCACCCTACTATGCTGTGGGATCTCAACGTCAGCCATAAGGACGCGGTAGAGAAAAGTACAATGTAAAAGAATTGTAGCATAAATGGGTAGTAATTCAAAGTACGAACCTTTTTAAATTATCAAGCTTGAAAAAATGATTTTCGGTAACTGCCAGGGCTTATCGCATCAGGGACATCGCGTAAAGCATTAGACACCTGTAAGTACACTGCATCTCCCTTAACATTAGCAAGGAAGAGATCGAAACTACATCAAACACTCCAACGAGTCTCATTCCCAACTCAACAGCTGCCTCCGCACAGTGTTCATCCTGGACACGCTTAATGACAGAGGGTAGGACTGCCATGGACGGAGTACCAAAGCACTTTGAATAGACTGTCGCGAAAATCTTACCGCCTCAGCACTCTCCACAAAAACAACCACCATGCCATCCACGGTGACGCCAAACGCCTGCAAATGATTGCAGATGGTCACCCTACTATGCTGTGGGATCTCAACGTCAGCCATAAGGACGCGGTAGAGAAAAGTACAATGTAAAAGAATTGTAGCATAAATGGGTAGTAATTCAAAGTACGAACCTTTTTAAATTATCAAGCTTGAAAAAATCTATGTAACCATAGGTAGGTTAATTCGTCACCACTGTCAACCGGAAACAATAGTGAGGGTGTTGTGGACTGATATAAGCTCTACTCGAGAGTCTCAAAATAAGACCACATCGTTAGGTGCGCCATGTTGCAGGGATTCTTCTCATACACCGAACTGTGCACAGAGACTCAGGACCTCAATGAATTGTGGTGGACCAAAAAACTCACCTCAGTACCTAGAACCCCCTAACCGACTAGCATCAGTGTCTCATTAGCTCTTCGTCCTATAGCAAAAGTACCAATGATTAGACAACCCAGAACATGCGACTTAGGATACACTCAGGAATGGTGGGAATCAAGAACACTTTCATTATATTCTCATACCAGTCCACAATATGGGTAAAAAGAGACACGATAAAGTTTAAAATATTTATTTTAACGATGTGCTCTAAGATGCAGTATTTTTGCTAACATAAGCAGGCTTAGGATTAAAAATAATGCAATCAGCATTGTTACAATTCCATACAACACAAAAGGAGGAATCATATTATAATGATAGTGGAAACAGGTCCTATAGTGCCTTGTATGCCACCCTCCCTAGCTAGGAGCTATGTTTTATATAATATTAGAAGGTCTCTTAGGCTTGAATAGGGAACCCCATACCTCCAAGATCAGTAGAGATGAATCACATCAGCATCTGCTAAAAGCTCTCTCTCTCTGGAAACGGATTTTCTTCAAGTGTTCAAATCATGCATGTAGGGTAATATTAAAGGCGCCAGAAACTCAGATAGCTGCAGCTTCATGCATGTTATGTCTAGAGCATGAGCCGATCAGCCCGAACAACACCTAACATTGTTATAATAACCTTGGAGGCTTCATCACTCACTATGCAGACTAAGGTCGATATGTAAGTCTAGGGATATCTGAAAACAAGCTATTCTCATGTGAAGAATTTCACGCAGCCTAACTTACAACAACAGTTACATGTAGTGTTGTGTGCAAAAGCAGCAAAAAGGTAAAATGGCGTTTAAACTTCTAATAACCCTATGCTAACATAGCAATTAGCGCAAGCAGGGCCCTGCCTTCACTACACTTCGTCACCTGTCGCCTCCACTACAGTACAACCCTACTTGATCAGCAGAGGCTGTATGACCGTCCGCAAGTCCAAGGCTCTCAAGCCATTCTCAGGTCTTTTTTGGAGAATGAAGAAGTGGGTGGTGCCCTTAGCTACCACCTATAGGCAAGCCGGGAATAGCGTGGTTCAAGTGTGTGGAGGCATTGCTTTACTGATTAGAAGGATCCTCTGCGTCTCTGCACCTGCGCTGTGTAATCTGGAAACAACATGGCACGTGATTTTTGCACCCTGATTTCATGGAGCTTGCGCGTTCCTTGTAGGACTGTGTCTCTATCTCTGAAATTCAGTAATCAAATCAGGAAGGGCCTGGGGTTCGTATCTAAGGTAGGTCTTCGGGATGGCACTCTATGTGCCCGCACCACCACAAACTGGGGTGACAGGGCATCATCCGGCAGTATGTCTCTTAGCCAGCATTCTACATAGGACACTGGTTCCCGGCATTCCACATCCTTCAGCAGCCCCACCACGTGCACATTTTTGAGTCGGGAGCGGCCCTCAGCATCTTCAAGCCGCTCCTACAGCACTTGGACTCTGTGTATCGTAGTGTTGTATTTGAGTTGGTGATGGGTCTTAGCTCCGTCAGCGTCACCTTATTAGCCCACACCTTTTCTTCCAACTTGCGGTGATCTGCATGTAGTAGTGTAAAGTCTGATGCAACTTTATCTATCTTGGCTTCTAGTGATGTACGCGTTTGTTCGAGCGAAGCACCAACCTTCTCGACACTGTTAAGCATTATGTCTATCTTCGTGGCCAGTGCGTGCTGAAGGGTATCCTCGCTTTGAGCAGACTGCATGTGGGCTGATCTGTCCGACGTGGAGTGAGCTGCGCCTTGAGGGGTGGTGGACTTCAATCGCCCCATTACTAACTGCAGGGCTGTGACCCGCAGACCACCCATCACCAACTAAGAATAGCCAGATTGGGGGGAAAGTGCAATCAGCAAGGGGCGTACTGTGGCCAGTGGGCCAATGGGCCCCCACAGTCCAACCAGAGTTTGAAAGTGGCAGGTGGCTCGGAATGAGATAAGGCTGTTAGTCCAGTTGCCCCAACCGGCACCTAATCCATGGAACTCTAGCCTCCCCTTCAGTTTCCCAGTATTTGCAGGAGGAGGGGAATGTGCTGTAATGAATGGGGACTGTCCAATGCCCAATGTCGTCCACCTATCCGCACCGCTCAGTGGGTGCCAAGTGGCGGGCGGGTCAGATGTGAAATGATCCGGCAGCCAGCAGACTGGGCCCGAACCGACCCCCCTGGGCCTTCCTTGGTTAAGCCTGTCGCCGCCTATCCCCTCCATCTCATGTTGCGTCAGTTTGAGTAGGAAGTGCTGAGAACCCGGAGGGTCTAGGCAGAGGAATCACAGGATGGCTCGGTAAACAAGCGGCTGGGTGCCATAAGGCGTGAGGAATATCCGACCCCTCACCGGTGGAGGTGCAACTTCACAGACCAGCTCGCGACTGGTCCCTCCCTCCAAGATTGGATCCCTTTATGTTTCTGTACCAGGAATTTCAGGAGAGCTTTGTGGACCGCACGGAACTTTACTTTGCTGAAAATGTCAGCTCTGTTAGCTCTGCTAGTATCCTCTGGGAAGTGTACAAGGTGGTGGTGAGGTATTTTGTGCAGACGGCATGTGGTGCTAAACATAAAGAAAACCGACTCCGGTGCGAGAAACTCGAACAGGAGATACTCGCCTTTGAGCGCACAGTAGCCACGGACTCTGGGGATGTCGGAGGACTTAAGCATTCCCAATAAACTTAAAGAGCTATCCCTTCAGGACCTTGCCAACAACACAGCTCGGGCTCACGCGCTCGCCACACAACGTAGAGTATATGATTTAGGTGACAGAGCCAACAAACTGATTGCTTGGCTGGAATGGAGGGACAGGAGTCGCAACTGTGTTTCCAAGATTCGGTCCACAGAGGGGATACAGGGTAGTACAGTGGCGGCCCTAACGAAAATTTTTGCCAAATATTCAAAAACCTTTACCAGTCTCAATCAACAAGGGGGGAACCGGAAATCACTGAATTCCTGCGTGACATTTCTCTGCCGACTCTTGAGTCAGAGGACAGGGAGATGGTTGAGTCTGATTTCCACTAGGAAGAAGTAGAACATGCCATGAGAGACTTGCAATCTGGGAAATTGGTGGGTCCGAATGGGCTCCCCACTGAAATGTTTAAATGTGTGGTGAGCAGGTTGGCTCCTACCAGGGCCGGACTGGGAACCAGAACCGGCCCTGGCAAAGTGCTCGGCCGGACCCCCCCCCCCCCCACCCCCCCCCCTCCCCCTCTGTGAGGAGAGGAGAGGGGGGAGAGGTGCGACCGCGCTCTGTGACAGGGCCGGTTTTCGGCCGTTTTTGTTACAGGGCCGTTTTTGCAGCATAACGGCCCTGTAACAAAAACGGCCTCAGGGGCCCAAAACCGGCCCCCAACCATGCGGCCCACCGGGGGATTGCCCGGTGCCCTCAACGGCCAGTCCGGGCCTGGCTCCTACGTGCTTGACATGTTTAAGGAAGCGTCCGAAGTGGAGCAACTTCCATTAAACACAAGAATGGCAACTATCATATTCCTTAAAAAAGGTAAACCGCATGACCTCTGCAGCTCCTCCAGGCCCATTTCCCTCTTAAATTTCAGGGCTATGGTTCTAGCTAGGATTATCGTGAATCAGTTGGGTCCAGTTCTGCAGTCCCTGATTCACCCGGATCAATCAGGCTTTATGCCCTATAGGAGCATGAGGCTCAATTTGAGACGTTTATATGGAGTCATGTACATGACTCAGAGGCAGCCTGATGTTCCAGCCGCTGTCCTCTCGTTAGACGTGAGGATGGCGTTCAACAGCATTGAATGGCCATACCTTTTCACTGTTCTGGAGAAAGTGGGCATCTGCCCGCAGCTGCAAAAGTAGATCCGGTTGTTATACACTAGCCCGATGACCCGCGTTCAGGTTAAAGGGGTCATTTCAAGAGCCTTTGCACTGCATAGGGGGACGCGCCAGGGGTGTACTCTGTCCCCGATGACATTTGCACAGGTGCTGGAGCCCTTGGCGGCGTGGATTAGGAGGGACCCAGTGGTGAGGGGGATCGATCTGGGGGGGGGCTGGGAACAGCGCATTTCGATGCACGCAGATGATATCCTTCTTTACGCACATTGGCCCCGACAAACGTTCCATAGGCTCATTTACATAGTAAGATCTTTTGGTTCTTATTCTGGATACCGTATCAACTGGACAAGTCCTTGTTTTTTTCTCTATCTGGGGACCCTCCGGTTCTGACGTCGGCATGCTCGGAGATGGTGCTGCACAATAAATTTAAGTACTTGGGCATATGGATAACCAAGACTGAGGTGGAGTTTACACAATTGAACTTGGAGGTGCAGCTCTCCAGGTGGCGAGATGACACAACACACTGGAGGGGGCTCCCGACCTCCTTCATGGGACAGGCAGTCCTTTTCAAGAGGATGGCACTTCCGCGCTTACTGTATGCCATCCCAAACACGCCTTATCGCATTCAGGACTCTTTCTTTCAAACGATCGAATCCGAACTACGACAGTTATTGGGGGGCAGCGGGGGGGGGGGGGAAGGCAGTCCCAGGATCACGCTCAAGAAACTACAGAAGGGGATTTATGAAGGGGGGCTGGCAGTCCCGGACCTTAGGAAATAATACTGGGCTGCTCATCTTATTACGTTAATGGGTGGTTCTTTACCCCTAATTAATGAACCAGCCTACAGGGTGGACAGATTGGTCTTGGGTAAGTGCAGTTACTTGGGGGAATTGTACCGTAGGGGTAGGGGCTCTGTACATCTGCCACCACACACTAAAACAGTCATAGATATCTGGCATGCACCAACTAGAATGACAGGTGGGAGTTGAAACTCACTGAAAAGACCCCACTATGGGAGGGAGACTTTCTGAAAGAAATGCACAGACGGGAGGGTTTCCGGAAGTGGAGCCTTATAGGTATTGACGTGCTCGGGGACATCTGGAAAGGTGGCAAAATGTTGACATTCGATAGCTTGAGGTAGGGCTTCCAAATGGGGGAAGGTGAATTTCTTAGATACAGTCTCGTTCGGCGCTTCATTGCCAGTTGACAGAAGGGACTGTGCTTCCAGAATACTCACCATTGGCCGATTGGCTTCTTTGGACCCCATGATTCAGAAGGCGGTGTCATTGACATACAAACATCTGTTAAACAATAGACCGGACTGCCTGGGTTCCGTGCGGGAGGCCTGGGAAACGGATGTGGGTTTGTTGGAAGATGATAATTGGGCGGAGGACCTCCAGTGTCACAAGGAAATAGCCATCAGCGCGCGCTTTTGACTTGTTCAGCTCCGCATAGCCCACAGGTCGTATGCCTCGAGAATGGTGCAGGCCCTTGTTAAGGGCGGGGGCTCCAAGTTATGTGCCAGGGGATGTGGCAAGAGGGGATCATCCTTTCATATTTTGTGGTCCTGCCCTAGGGTTCAGAAGTATTGGAAGGCTGTGGTGGGGACACCGGTCCCGTTGGAGTTCAGATGGCATATCCTAGGCGTCACAAGAGAGATCACATGGCCGAAGTGGACAAGGTTGTGGCTAGCTTTGGCAGGGAGGGATCGACTGACCAGCATGCTTCTGAATCTGTGCAGCGACAGAAACATTACAACTGCTTCACGGTTCCCCTTGTCAGCACTTGATATTCTAAAAATCTTTGCAATCTAAAGATTAAATAATATTTTTAAAATGTGCAATGTGCTAGGGTTCACAGCTTCGGGCACCACCACACAGAAACATAGGGGCTTATTTACAAGCTTCTTGCACCGCCGGTGTGTCACTTTTAATATGGGAAAAAGTGACGTTCCGGCGGCTCAAGTGGCTTGTAAATAAGCCCCATAATACACAGTTGTCTGGTATTTATCCTAGAACCAGACAGACATGTAGATAGTCTAGTGGCACAATAATGCTGTCATTGAACTAAATTTCATAATAAGTCATCCTTTACAAAGGGTCAAAAAGACATCTTTTTTTGCAAGTTTTACAATCTTGGACTAAAGTTCACAAAATGTTGAGCAGCCTTCTTGGATGCATGTGCGGCAATATATACTACATTTGGTGATTGCTGAGCACGGATTTTAAAGTTTGAAATATGTTTTTTTAAGTCCAGTTTTGAGCAATATTCTAACATGTGTTTTTTCAGATATACCAAATCAGTCAGACTTTACTACCCTTAAGCGTGGAGTGCCGAGAGGGTCTTCTTTGAGACTGGTTCTATTTAGTACATAAATAGCCTCACTGGAGACCCATATCTAGACAGCATACAAATCTTGGAGCTACTAGAGAAAGCTTTGGCCAAGGCCTCCTCTTACTTTCAAGCACTTCTAACAGCAAAGCAGTGGCATACTGGATATCAGCTAACACATTAAAATGGAAGTATGAGACACACAGGAGCTCATCTGGGGGGAACCACCTACCCTCTCTAGCTGGACCGGTTTGGTGGTCCAACTGGGTAGCAACGCTTATGAAGTCAGAAACCGAGGCATTACGTTCGATCCAGAATTAACTTTTACTCCCTCACATAATTAAAATATCTTAACGTGTTTTTTTATCCCGTGAATGTTGATGAAAATCCTCCCATGTCTACATATTGCTGGAAAAAATCCTTGTCATTCAAGTGGCTATATCAGCTGAGTGAGATTATGGAAATGGCATTTTATCTGGGCTTACAAAACTCACAAACCTTTTTAGGCTGGACACCCTCAACGAACTTATTCACATTTAAATAAAATTAATTTATAGATCAGTTTAAAGCACACTTTTTTAAATCTGTTTCGATCAAATGTCACAAAACGTGACATGCACATATAATCTACTTGACCCATGTGCACATTAATAAAGGGTAAAAACGACCTTTTCCATTTCACAAAACACTCTAAATGTGTTCAAAACGTATGCATTTAGTGTAGTGTTCACATAAAATTATTTATAGACAGTAACATGATATGGCCAATACTCCTCTGTCCTATTACAAATGCAAGGTCTGCAGGATCAGTTACTATGGTGCAGTCAGATGGAAACTAATATCACCCCTGGCAGAAATGATCAAACCAGCCCCGTGCTGTATGAGACAACCACTGCAATGAGACAATGGGACGTTCGTAGTTTGGTAATAGCAGCCTTACCAGCTCTAAAAGTAGCCCCTCTAGCCTCTGAAATATTGTTCTCTAGACTTTTTTTTTAGGAATAGTAAATTAATTGCGATATCTGGCAATTGACACTATTGTGTGTTTTGGTTTTAAAAAGCAACTTCCCGGATGTGTATCACTATTTTTGAGACTTATTTTATGTGTTACAGCCTATACTCACTCCAACTTTACCATCCTTTGATACCTTTGTTGTTTTTTCATTAGACATGTATATAATAACTTGCCTTTATGTGGTGCTTGGTAACATGCATGTTGCTATACTATACATGACAAGTGTTCTATTGACAATCTCAGAAGGATGAAATTGCCTTGCTGGGATTGAAATCGGGTCCTGCACGTTACCTACAGATCACAGCAGAAGGCCCAATGCTGCCAATTACAACCATGCACATCTACCCATCTACATACACAGAGGGGCATATTTATCAAGGGGTTGCATTGTTTTTGTGCCAAGCGGTGCAAAAGCAACACGACCCTCAAGATGTTATTTACAAAGCGCTGGGTGGCTTGAAAAATCCAGAGTAACGCAACACTGCGCAAATCTCTCTGTTGTGTTACTCTGCACCAGGGAGGCGTTCCAAGGGAGGTGTGTGTATTGTGACGCTTTCTCAGATTCACCATAAGTGGTTAAAACTGCTACACCTCCCCACCTGCACCACCCATAGAAAGAGGAAGAGGCATTAGGGGATTGTTTTTGTGTAGCAAGAAGCCTCTTCATGCACAAAAAAATCCTGCTTAAAATGCAGGCACCCTTGCACCATGGTGCAAGAGGGCCTGCATTGGCGCTAGGTAGCACATTGTGTGCCAGTGCTGGGAAAAGGCAGAAATGTGCTGTATTATGTGTGTTGCGCTGTGTGTTATCTTGATAAATATGGCCAATAACGTTTTTGTCAAATGAGCGCTAGAATGATCTGACTTTATCCCCATTTCAGAATACAACAATTACTTTGATCACTTTTTATTTTGAGAGGCTCAGTCTTTAATCCTTCCAAAGTGGGTAAACGGACAGTCACATATTGGCTAAATAGTAACATATATTATTTATATAGCACATTGAAATGACAGAAGTGTGGTATTTACTGCTACATATAAGACAAATACGTTTTTGTTTTTATTTAACTTATTTTAGTTCTGTGCAGAGAGTTAGGAATTGCCTCAAACTAAAAAGAAAGTAATGCAAACCACTAGTAAATTGTATACGTTCTAGTTGTATGTATATTTTTATTTACTTTTCTCGGGAAGCATAATTCTTTCTCTTTTGTTTTGTCATGTCACAGGATTGTCACTTAAGTACCCTGTGAAAATAGCTTGATATATCTTCACCTATAGTGGGAGTGTTGCAGGATTCCCCTGCCTCGTGTATGCATAAATCCGCAGCTTTCATCCATGCTGATTTCACACCTGCAAGGAGGCCCAGACATTTTGGGTATAATGAAAGTTAAGTAATTAGGCAGAGAAAGACGACTGCAGGCCCCACAAGAAGTATTTCAAAGATGAACAAAGGGCAGGCTTCACGTTTGAATGGCATTGGGTGGGCCAGTGGGCTGTTTTCTGATTGGCTGGAGAACATCCCACTCCCAGAACAGGGCCTGTGCCACAAGCTAATCATGCGCTGCTAAAATAAAGAGTAGCCCAGCGCCAGTACTCATTATCCCAGAGTAGCTGGCTGCTACGGAGACCTGTTGGTGTTCCTCCAATGTTGGTAATGTATCCCCCTGCAAAGTGCCCGTATTCTTCACAGAAAACAAATGAAGTGCAGACACCCAGGGACATAGTTATGAGAGGTTTGTGTCATGCTTGCACCCCACAACGTGGTACATGCACGGGGCAAACCTCTATGACAGATTTATGAAGCCGCGCAAAACCACTTTGCGCTGCTCTGAGCAGCTTCATAAATCTGGTTAAGCAACGCAACGCAAATCACTGTGTTGCCTCACTCTGCCCTGGGTAGGCGTTCCATGGGCGTTGCAGTGGGAATTCCTACA
Organism: Lissotriton vulgaris; assembly: GCF_964263255.1. Lineage (NCBI taxonomy): Eukaryota > Metazoa > Chordata > Amphibia > Caudata > Salamandridae > Lissotriton > Lissotriton vulgaris. The sequence continues at coordinate 757,228,451 of NC_141695.1, read as the reverse complement.
CAACTCCAATGTATTATGACGCTTTCACAGATTTACAAGGCCTATTAAACCGGGGAATGCATTAAAATTTCACTCCTTGCCAGGGGAGGTGTAACGAGGAGAAAATCTTTATTTGTACTTATTTTTTCTCTTTCTATGTGTGCTGCATTCTACAGCACACATAGAGAGAGGAACATGCCTCTCGGGATTGTTATGTGCAGGAAGGTGCCCCTTCTTGCAAAAAGAACAATCCTGTCTACAACACAGGCATCCTTGCACCAAGGTGCCAGAGGGCCTGTGTTGGCACTAGGCTGCCAAAACGGTACCCGTGCAAGGAAAAGGACAGGAATGTGCCACATTGGATAAATATGGAGCATTCCTGCCCTTTACTTGTGATGCAGGGCAGTGCAGCAAGGTGACTTGCTGCGCTGCCCCGCGCCACAATTTTCATAATTATGCCCCTCAGTGCCTGGCAGAATCTGCACAAACAGCATATTTGTGATTCAAGCTCTTTCTTCAAGGTTACGCTTGTTGCAATTGCTTGCATATACCAGCATCTTTCACACTCCAATAACAGGAAGAAGATTCTGTGAATCACACAATGCTAGGCTGACATCTACTGTCAATCTACGGTAAAAACAGGTAGGTCATTTCTTAACGTGGCTTGCACAAATAACATTTCAAAAAAGACACATGTTCTTTCTCTAACATATTCCAGTTATATTCTGAGTACCCCCTAGATGACGTAAGTGAGAGAATGACATTGATACACGGTTCTAGAAATGAAGCATGTTTATTGTGGCACTGGCTAAACAATGTGGTCTTAATTCACTTCTGAACTATACGTGGTTCTCAAAAGAACTCCGACTTCCATATCACCCACGAAATGCTTTTCTTCAACTGGTTTTCCCTGGTCGAACTCACAAGATGGCTGCCAGCATACGACAATGGACACCGTGAAACCAGCCAGCGTCATCGTCTTCTCTCTTTAATGAACGGCGTCAAGAAGACATTGAAGCATCCATTGCCAGCTGTGTAGCCTCTTGACCCTTTTTGTATGCTGCACTAGGCACTCTTTGAGAACAGTTATGAGACAATTAAACTAAGTGAGACTTTAAGATCTGAAATACTGATTTAACTTGCACTCACCATATTCTGCAGATGAGCTGGTTTGCAGTGCAGGCAGGGGCCGTGCGTCCATTAGGATGCTGGGACGTTGCCCCACAAACCGCCCGCACCCGCAGCTCCCTCGGCGTCTCTGAACTTAAGTAAACACTCAGTTTACTTAAGTTCAGAGACGCAGAGGGAGAACTGACAATCATGTCAGTCAGCATGACGTCAGACCGCCCACCCCCTTCAGAGTCTGAAGGGGGTGGGCGGTCCGGCGCCATGTTGACTGACATGATTGTCAGGCCAGGGGCAGCAGCACAAGTGTGCATGAGTGGGGAAGGTCGGGGAATTTTTCCGCCTTGCCCAGTCATGCGCACTAGTGTCTGCTGTGGCTGGCGCATGCCCATTAGGAGAGCGAGGGTTGAGCAAAGGCTCAAACCTCGGTCTCCTAATGAGCAGGTGGGCGGAGAGTAACCATGCCCTAAGTCAATCCTGGCGCTGCTTGGGTGCCAGGATTGGCTGAGAGGGTTTGGAACTTGCCAGCAGTGATGCAGATGTTGTCTTGTAGGCACCAACGGGCCCGAGGCGGCGCGGACCTGTTCAGGTAGGGATTTTTATTTTATAATAAAACTGACCCCCACCCCCGAGCGACCCCCCGCGACATACCCCCCCCCCCAGCGAGCCGCGACTGCGAGGTGTGTCGCATTCACTGTCACAGACAAATCCAAAGCACATAGACATCATCTTGCATGTGAATTACTACAATGCTTTAATCTGCAATGGTTGCAGGAATATGCCGTTTATGCCTGTCAGGATTCCATGTATGAATTCCTAGCAGGTGTAAGTGAAGTGCCATACAATGGCCGAAAATGCCTCTTGGAGTGCTCCCATTGTGCTGCTGGTGTGGTGAAGTACATGCCAGTGTCACAGTGCGTTGTGCTTTTTAAATGTGTATTAATGTGTTTTGTAACACACACATGTAATAATCGATTAGATGTTTGAATATATATATTCACCTGGGCATGGCTATCATCTGGGATAAACCTAAAGCTGTCTGTTTTAAAGAGGTCAAAGTTAAAAATGTTACTCTGTGTATGTATGCATGCCAGCCTCATATTGTTGCTTATTAGAGTAATTTCATTGCAAAGCCAGTACATTGTACAAGGTGTGTGTCCCTTTATGTTTAGCCTGCATCTCGGTTGCTACAGTTTAATGAAACATCCTTGGTTTATTTTCTACCCACAATTGTCTTATAGTTTGGTTTTCCCTTGCAGTGCAGTAGGGCACTGATGAATCAGTGTGCCATGGGCTCTAGTGCAGTAATTATTAGGGTTTACCGTGTCCCATAGACCTGCCGAGCCCGGTGACTCTGCACCTGCTGCACCAATGGAAGCCACGCTCCTGCAGTATGGCTGAAGGTAGATTAAAGAGCTAACTTTTCTGTTCATATCGTATTGATAAATTACACTGATATTGGAAGCTTGGGTGTCACTACTGTAATATATCGAGAGATATTAACTAATTTTTAAAAAGCAGCATTTTTGTTTTTAAAGACAGCCCAGTCCGTGTTCTTTTGATTAACAGTTGCTTTCAATGAATAGCCCGAAATCCTAGATCCTAGTTTAAACCGGAATATTTGCACAAAAGGGCCTAGTTTAAAATTTAACAGAGAATATGTTTCTAGTGAGTTAGGACGAGTCGGATAATGGCCTTTTATCGCGTGTACATGACTTTCAGATGACCCCTATACTGTGTTATAATGCTTTCTCCAAGGGAGGGAAACACGTCTATGAAGGACATAGCTGTGCATCTCTGGGTATCGATGTGGAGGAGGGACTAACAAAGCAACTGATCTGCATTGTTTTGACTCAATCAGATTGTTAAAATTACATATTTGTTATATGTTTATTTTATTTGATCATTACCATGTTGACAGGCTGGTTTCTGGGGATGTGTCGGTGTGTACAACACTGTCTCCTGTTATGGTGGAAACAGTAAAGGTTACCGGCTCGGAGGATTGGCTCATCTGGTTTTGGTCGACGTGGCCTCTCTAGTCTATCATGGGTAGTATTTACTCAGTCGTTTTTCATTGCTTAAGATGGGGTTCAGTGCTTCCCTAAATAGATGAAGCTTATATGCTTCTTTGGAAGGTAGTTGGCTAGATGTATTCCTCAGGCACCATAATGGTGTTTTTGAGATGTTGCAGGAGCCCTTTGTTGGCTTTCCCTGTTGTTTCTAGGGGTGGAACTTGGTCTGGGCAACCAGATGTGCATTCTGCAGTCCTAAATTCCAGCTCGATGGTAGCTTAGGGTCACTTGTGAGTATTACAGTCCATCCTCCTGCCAAAGACTTTCAAGACAAAGTACCAAATGTTATTATTTGCTCTACTGGGTGTCAGTGAGTGTCTTTCAAGAGACATTATAGTCTGGCTGCCTGATTTTGGAACCTTTGAACCTTCTGCATGTCTTCCTTTGGTTTTCGGTGCTTAATATACTCTATGTTGTAGGAGTTCAAGTGCGATAGGGCAGCAGCTTTGTGAGATCCATGTAGTGTTTACTCTGGAGTAGAAGGAAACACCTCCCCAGCTACATGAACTAAATCTGGGAGCACATTCATATGGTTGTGATCAGCTGTGAGTAAAACAGGTTAGGAGCACTACATAATCCATGTTCTTTCACTTTGTATGCTGAGTTGAGAGTTGTGCACGGTGTGTGAGGCCGTTGGAATGGGAGTGAAATTTCAGATAGGCCATCTATCTGCATCAATTTTGGTGCCACGGAGGCAGAGCTGGTAGTCCTTGATCCAACAATATTTGTGGCTTCATTTTATTCCAGTGTTGTGGGCTGTCCACAGCCAGAAAAGGGCATGCAAATTACCTGTGTCCATCTTTATTTGTGGTGAATATTGTGAGATGAACTCTGGTAAGTGCTGGGAGTAGATACTGATGAGCTGAAGTGATAGGAAACACCCTAGGGAAACCCTGAGGATGGAGCCTCTCTGTAACTAGGTGGTGTTGCCAGTTCTCATTTGTTGCCGCTGAACTGAAAGGAATGCATGGGGCCATTGTAATGCTGAGCCCCTGATATTTTTACTGATAGTCGAAAAGATCATGATCCAATGTATCATTCACTGTGGACATGTCTAGAAAGATCACGTCAGTGGGTGGTCTAGCCTGAGTTCACTGATGCTCAGAGGTCATCTAGAACTTTTTACATGTAGAGATTGATGAAAAATGTGAATCAAGGCATTAACTTCTAAAAGTATCCTTTTTTTCATACCCTCACCCATTTTTGTGGCATGCTTCCTCTTAGGGCATGTTGCCAACATGGTCAATATTTATGTGTCACTTTCATAGTTATTTAGACTGTCTTTCTATTTTATACTGTTTCTGCCAATATGCAACCTTGAGCCACAATTTTGGTTGCTTTTGATTGCAGTGGCTCAGTTTATTTGGTGATTCACAATTCCAATCATGGGTAAAACATGGCTTGTTGAACATAGATGAGATGTTCTTGCAAATTGTTGGATTGCGTATTGCATTTCAGGTTTTCAATTTGATCAATCTTTTGACTTCTTACCAATGAAATATGAGTGTCTTCCTGATCGAGGACCACACTGCTTTTTCTCTTATCTGTCTTGTATCAAGACCCTAATGGACTATGGGGTGAAAGAAAGCTTGAATAAGCAGCTACCTATGTTATATGGCATCTCTTTATTAATGTAATAACTGCACTTACACAATTGCTTTATTAACCTTCCTGCTTTCTCAAATTTGCTTGAAAATGCACCATTTGTCCACTCTTTTTTTCAAAATTTTCATGGGGGTGAACCCCCCGAACCCCTCTTAGGTTGTTCAGGCTCGCTCGCTACGCTCGCTTGGGTGCCATATGACAATCATTTTACGCCCCACCACTTTCAAATGTCACCAGCCGCCCCTGAGTGCAGGTTATGGTAAATTTAGGTTAATTGGCTGAGTACTGTGAGGCACATGCTCGGCTGAAAGCTAATTGTTTAAAATAGAAAATTGTAATAGTGATACTATCGGGCATTGCATTTCTCACAAGGTGTCTTGAGGGTCTGATTCGGACAAAAAATGTCCTGAACTGCCCAAACAAAGGAGCATAGTAACAAGCCCCTTGTGGCATCGGAGGGTAACTTTTTTGATCCTCCAGTGGCGCTGTGTGCTGTTCCATATTTGCCATGCAAAGCCACTTTGCATGGCTTTATACAGCCTTGCAAATATGGCCCTCTTTCATGCAGTAAGTACTCTGTGTCAAAGGGGCTTGTTACGGGCGTTGCTGTGGGTGTGCCAGAAACACCCATGGCTTTAGCATTACTGTAACAGGTATCCCTGGGCGCCTTTACCCGTGTCCAGGGCTACCCATCCATCATTCTCTCCACATCCTCTCCTATCTGATTATGGGTATCAGGAGTCTCACTGCACATTCTGAATTAAATGGGGGTCACTCCTGGGGAGTATCCCACTTCCATGACTTGACGCTCCACTAAACTACTTCTGTATTTAATAAGTGCCTTTTCACAACCTGTGGTTTTTGAGAGGATTTATGTGAAAATTGTGCTTTAAGATACATTCTTTGACCTTGTTTAAAAAATGTTTTTAAAAACTTTGGACAGAGAAACCTAGCGGCACCTTAGTAGACGTTGGACGTGCTTGCTTTGCTTGCTCACTGGAATTGAGAGCAAGTATTTCAACTCTACACTTTCAAAAAGCACCAGCCACAATTGCATATTTTACAACCCCTAATGTCTCTTAAAGTTAAGCTAAAATGGAGAGTAGAAACGATTATTTGGAGTTCTTTGTTTACCGCATGCTCAATGACTGTAAGAGAGAAATTAGAAATCACCATTAAAATATATATTTTCTAAACTCTTGGTTGTGCACATGCATTTCTAAATATGGCAATAGGCATTATTTCCCCCACAAAATAAACATGAAGATTGCAAAGATTGTTTTCCAAGTAAACAAAAGGTGGTTTCATCCATATGTGACCACATACAAAATGGAATGGAACGGGGATCTTTAAGTACCAGCTTTTTCAATACGTGTGATAACACACCTTTTTGCCTTGAAAAGGTGCGGTAAAAATTGAAACAAAATGTGTTGGCTGTTTGTTGTAATGTGAAATAAAAATTGAGAAAGAAAAGAATTCTGAAATTGAACTGTTACATTTTTTGTAAACTGAACACAAAAAAGAGGGTGCTCTTCCCCATTGTGAATTTCAAGTTAACAAAAGTAATTGTTCCACTTCACAGATAAATTAACATCAGCCCAGAAATGCAGAAAAAAACAATTGCGCCACGTAAAACTATATTATTGACCATTTGAGTGGTGCACATCAAAAATGGAACATCTTTCAAGTCTTCTCAAGGTAAAATAATTGTTTTACTTATATGCCCGTCAGAGCAGCCCATTGATGTACACAGTCTTACCTTTTTTCAAGTCCTCTGGAGCTGCAAGGGGGGTTTGCTGGCAGAAATGGTCATGTGATCATCCAGGAAAAACAACAACAGAAGAAGGTGTTGGGGCTTGCTCAGAGACAGGTTCAACTGGCAGACAGTTCATGGCAGGACAAGCATGAGCAGGCCTTGTGCCTTGGAAAGAGAGAGTGATTGATGTCTCTGCTTCAGGCGTGAGAAGATTTCTGTCCACGTCATACACAAAGCAAAATGGGGATGCCCTGCAGACTGACTGACTGCAGATGTGCTGTAGCCATTGATGAAGCGAGTTTCAGAAATAAATTATGTTTTTGACTCGTGAAGTTAAACTTCCATAATAATTAATCATATTAATGAGTTTATGCACGAAAATATACTAATCAACTTAGATTAAGATGCATCCACGACATATGGGTTTAACATTATGTGCTCTTTGTTGCACTTGCAAGTACGTTGAAAAATAATGAACTAACTTTGTCTATTTGTTTTGTCAACATTAATTGCGGCTGATTAATTAATGGCATGTGCCTATTTTAAATGTGCTTTTGTCTATGTCATGTCTTATATGTGGCAAAGGCTCGTGGAGAATCCTGGAGACCTATAAGAAGAAGGTTTTTATAATGCTGCATTCATGTGCTTAAAGCTAGATAACATAAACTAATGGGGTAATATTTAGCAAGGGGGTGGGTAACAGAATAATCTTCATTACTCGAATTAATTAATGTTTTGTGTTTCTTTGCATACTAGTTTTCGAGAAAGAGGCCTGAGGCCCAGCTTTTAAAAGGGTGTTGGGAATCCTGTCGTGAAGAGCCCAGCACAGCTAAGAAAGTGTGGAAAAGTTTTGCCACAATGATATCCGTCAGTAAATACATAAATGGAACTGTGCAAGATGTGCTCTGAGTTGAATAACCTCAAGGACAGGAAGCGGCAGAACAGCGAAGCTGAGGAAGCAGCGAACTATTATTTAATAAGATGTTGCAAAATCCTCGGAAGCTAATGTCGCCTGTGGACAAAGGACAAAGACGTTTTAGAAAGGCACAACTTTGGATTGAAAAGGTTATGATCTCATATGGACTGATGGCTGTCAGCCAATACAATTGCTGAATGACGGAGGAAAAGTATTCTTTTAGTGTGAATTAGTAAGTTTTAGATAGAGAAAAGGTATAAAACCTGACTCCTTGGGAGGAGGGTTTTTGTTGCTCGTTCCTGAATCCTGAAGGGCGTGAAGTGCTGTCGGACTTTTAACTCACATAAGGATAACAGAACTAATGACTTTTCCTTTAGGTTCTAATGAGTTTAGTCAGGGAAATAGAATTTAGGGAATGAGACCTTTGCGGCTTTAATTCTTTGCAAGTTGATCCATTTTGAAATGTCAGTCTAATGAGCCTTTACTTTGATTAATTGATGCTTTCTAAATTGCTAATAAAAAGATTTCTAATTCTAAGAATGCTCTTTGATCGAAAATAAAATTAATAAAATAGATTTTGAAATGACAAGCTGGTCTTGTTTATTCTTAGTCTAGTTACCATCAGTTGATCCATTACCTAAGTGACTTAATTAAATGTTTCTGTTATATTTTCATGATAATTAAAATGATAAACTGCAGTGTATATAATATGTAAATAGTTTGTGAATAGTTCCGATTAATTAGGTCACATGATTCAGTTGCCCAATATTTGTCTCAGTTATTTATGGGCCTTAAAAAGTGTTTATGATTAATGGTGAGTATCATGGTGTTGGGAAGTTTAATTGAGACAGATTTTCTGTAGGGGTGCTGGATCACCATACTTAAGATAAGGGTGTTAGCTGTATTCCTTGGGGAAACAGCGTTTACAATGCTGTCATTACAGCGCAGTACTAGTACAACGCAATCGTTACGACTGTGTTGTTAGTACTTAGGGGCTGATTATGATCGCGGACGGACTTGCGTCCGTCCGCGATCATTGAGGAGGAGGGGACGTCCGCATGGGCTGCGGAGTCCCCTCCTGTGCGATTAGGATGTGACCGCCAGGGTGGCGGTCACATCCTCTATTTTTAACATTGCGGCGGGTGCGGCTTAAAGCTGCACCCGCGGCAATGTTAAAAATGCACGCATTGCATTTGCAGGCAGAAAGAGGCAGGCACCGCGCGGTGCCTGCCGCTTTCTGCATACAAATGCAGGGGGGTACCATAGGTACCCCCCATGTGCACCCCCCAACCCCCTTCACCTAGGGGGCCCGCAACGGGCCCCCGCAGTGAAGTTACACATGCTTTTCCACGGCGGAAAAGCCGCCGCGGAAAAGCATGTTTGCAGGCACATACTAATCTGGCGGACGGTGTCTGAGAGACACCGTCACCAGATTAGTGCTTTTCCTCCGCGGTTGTAAGCCAACCGCGGAGGAAAAGCTGCGGACGGAAACCAGGACCCACCAGCCATCCTAATGTGGCGGTGGGTCTTTGGTGAGTCCGCTGCGGATTTTCCGCATTATCCGGGCCGGCGGTGGCTTCCACCGGCCCGGAGGATGCGGAAAATCCGCAATCATAATGAGCCCCTAAATGCATTTACATTGCAAGTCATTAGAACCACTTGCTGTAGGGGATGCTAAGGTATTGGAAATGAATTCCAACTCCTTCCCTACACCTTCCCAAACTGGAGTAGGAATAGTAAATAATACTATTCCTAAGTCCAGTGCGCCCACTACAGCAAGTCGTTCTAATAACTTGCGATGTAATGCATTGCGTACTAACACTGCGGCCGTTGTAGCAACCACAATGTAATACATCGCGTTGTAATGTATATTCTTTTCCTGTCTCCAGCCCAGCCTGGCTGGTAAAGATGGCAATGCAGGGGCTGTGCAGGGTAGGTCGAGCTAGGTAAGGATTTCAAGGACAAATAGTTTGGGCTGACACCAACTCAGCAACAAAGTATGAGCTGGGAAAGTGTAACGATTAGCCTGCAGGCGCGGTGTCAAGGCACTGGGTAGCATGCATTGACTGCATCCTCTAGTAGATCACTAAGACAATGTTGTGCTAGCTAAGTCCTCCTCCAGGCAACAACAGGCAGCAAGAGGCATGCAGGCTTATGCTCTCCCCTGGTTTGACTACTGTTGGCTACCTACCACACTTTAAAGTAAAGAGAAGACTCTCTTTTAATGACATTATCACAGCCCTGGCAGAGTCTCATGATGGGAAGCCAGGTCTGGTGTTGCAGTGGGCTAAAGCTTTCATTGCAGGGATCTCTCGTTAATCTCATGGTCACAGATTGAAATCCCAATGGGCACACTCAGCCTTTCATAGTATCATGGTTGGTAAAAATGAGCACCTTTGAGAAGGGTACAATGCAGGGCATGAGAGGGTCATCCAGATGGATTGCAGATCTGGCAGGTGTATTGAGGTGGATCTGAGACCTGGGTTGGCTCCAATTAAATATCGTAAATTTGTTTCAGTATAATTTTCCAAAGTCGGGACACATTCAGCAGTGTCCGCAGTTTGTCTGCTTTCTGTTTGGAGCACCAACCTGCAAGGGGGTTAGGGAGGTTTCCAATTTTCATGTAAAGCAGGGCCCAACACAAAGGCCTCACTTAAAGGGCCATCAGCCCTCCTTTTGTTGGATTCTCATGTTGGCTGGGAACTATCTGAAGTCTAACACCTAGATACCAGTGCAATGGAGGGAAACCGAGGCACTCAGCTAGTTATCATTTGACAAATACGTAAGAGAAACTATGATTTGTAGGCAGTTTTTTTACTTTGTTCAACCCCTGCATTTGAGAGACATGCATATTTATTTTTTATTTAACTGCTTCTATAGCTTTATTTATCCCAGTGTAGGGAGGCATAGTGATTTAGATTGCAATCACAGACAATGCATTATAGAAGTGTGTAAATCAATAGAGTAACTGTTACCTAAACTATAAGGGTTACAAGATGTAGGAGTCACATATCTTCTATAATGGTTAGCATTATATGTTAAGAGTGCTTGGTCTGCAGAAACACAGTTAAGATTTAAAACATAATGCTTGGGGTTGACTTGTCTTTACTAATAAGGCTTTATTAGTACCCAACAAACTATTTTTAGAAATATCTGAAGAAAGAAAGATTGATTAAAAAAGCAATGCGGTTCCAAACCTAGGCTTTGCAGTTTACATGCAGCTCCTTGATGCTCCTGTTGGTTTATAGCTCACTGTGCCACAGTGGAACCATTATAACTTATGAACTGCAAATTAGAAAATGACCTGTGTTACAAAAGCAGTAACTCGCTGACCTAGCTACATAAAATACAAACCTGTGATCTGCAAGCTACATGATGTGCTTTGCAGTAAGCACACTAACCCTCTGTACTAACTTATGATTAAACAAAACAGTTACAAAACACAGATCTCTTCAGTGAGTACATGCATTACTCTTTTTAAAAAACTGGCCATGTGCTGGTAAATTAATTAATGAAATTTAGGCTGGCCAGGCCGAGTTGAACATGGCCCTGTAGCCATAACAGCGGACTTGGCATTCAGGAGAGGCCTTTCAACCTTTGCAAACTACCCTCTCCCCTGCCCACTATGGCCGGAATGTTAACGGCCTGGAAGAGGAGGGGGTCAGGTTGAAAACATTTGTTCTGAGCTGGATAGGCCCCATGGTGGAGAAGGCAAGGACAGACCAACAACCACAGCAGCACCTGGCTTCTCAGTGAGCCCTCTGCATACTACTTCCTTCCCCCACCCACCATGGGCTGAATGTGAAGCCCCAGTGCGAGAGAGGTCACAGAAAGGACATCGCTTCTGGGCCAGGCCAGGGAGAGCAAGGTGAAATAATGCCACATCACCTGGCCTGCCAGCGAGGCTGCTCTGCCGCTTCACACTTCTCCCTTTCCCGTTCACCATGGCATTATTGTGACAGCTGGTGGAGGAATGGATGGGGAAGGACACTGCTTACGGGTCTGGGCTGGCACCACTGGTACCATGGTGAAGATTACCCAATCACAACCAAAATACTGGCCTCCCCAACGATGATGCTGCTGCCAGCCCCCATGTCCCTGACATCCCTCTCCCCCGCTCCGAAAAATAGCACTGGTTGCCCATTCCAGCCCCATATGATAGTGACCTGGTCTAGTAGGTATAGCAGGGGCTGGGTATGCGGTAGAACACTGTGGGCGGTTGCCAGAGGCTATTTAAAAACAAGCATTGGCATAGCCAATAGGTCTTGCCTGGGACTTCCTAAGTGGTTAGCCTTGCAACAGTTGATGTTGTTGCACCAAGGATATTGTGCTGGATAACCAAACACTTATAAGGTCCCAAAGGCTAGACCTATTGGCTATGCCAATGCTTGTTTTCTCTCTGGGCTCCACACACACATGTAGCCTTCCCTGGAGAGGTTGTAGTGCTTCTTAGTGGACGCTAGAGGCAGAGACCTACTGCCTCCTAGGTGATCACAAGACCGGAAGTTGGTGAGCTTCAGGGCTTAGGAGGCCTCTTGTAGTGTAGTTCCTATATTCCCAATAGGCTCTGCTCATTGGAATAATATCTCCTATAGATTTGACGTAGGACTTATGTCAATAGGTCTCTAGCGAATATACTAAACTTAATTGTGTGTGCCAGCTAACTCAGAGGTCACTAAAAACTTTCTCAAATACACAAGAAGGGATTTGTTTCTGACAGCCGCATAAACATGACAACTTTGTTTCCCAGGAATGAGAATGTATCTCTCAGAGTCGTGGAAACAATAGATAAGTATTTTACTCAGTCAATCGTGCATGCTTCGTTTCTACAGAGTTGCAGAAAAATAGAGAGACGGGCGTTTTCAATAAAAGGTTTATTGAACAGTCTTCTTTCTCATGCAGAGGTGAACTACTGCAATCGTTAGGCAGAATGCAAAGTATAATGCGTACAGCATAAACAGTAATATGAAATAATACTGTAAGAGCATTGTATGGTTTCTAAGCCATATGAAAATACATACATAAATAACATAGACTAAAATACACAACTGGTGCTTCTAAAAGTTTGGAAATATTCCTAGGACTGCTTCTAAGGGTGCTAATAGTCCCGAAAAAATGGTCTTAAATACATGTACAATACCACTCTTATCAGACATGTTTAAGATATGACTTAACATTTCTGAGAAATGTATAGGACAGTTTGTAGTTAAGAGGGCATGCATCTCTGCAGAAGTCCTTGCGACTTGCAGATCATAGGTCTCTTTGGCGAGGTCAGTGGCACAGATTTCTGTAAAAAGAATGGCTTTAATTTTTTTTCAAGTATCAATTCGTATAGAAGAGATGTTCAGTGAAGGCCATAACGGCGACTCCCGGTCTGTCTCAGTTTTTGGAAACAATATTTGCATACAGCAAGTGACTCTGGCTGACACAGTTACGAGATAGGGTAAACCTGGCAACATGCCACAGCAGCTTTGATCGTTCAACATAATGTAACTTCCATTTGAAAGTTGTCCAAAAGGTGGATCAATCCCTGCAGCCGGAGAACCTTGCAGATGGCAGGATAAGTTGATAGAGACACCATTGCAGGCCCCGTGTAAATTAATATCCTGACAAAGGAGAGAACAGCTTAGTGCATTTTCACAATTGTTACCACTAAGAAAGACTTCTTTCCCCCCACTCCAACATCTGTGTGTGTATGGTAATTCCCAGGATGTCTTGATGTATTCTTTACCCAACCTTTCATATGTGCCTGCTGGTATATGTTTTAAGCAATACTGAAAATGGAAAATTGTAACAGGCAGAGTGATTGTTTTGTGTATTATCCATTCAATGGCTGGTTTTTAAGCGACTGTAAATGGCAATCTTTCCAGTTTTTCAATGCTCAGCAACGTATAGTCTGCTCCCCTCTGTGCCAGTTTGATCTGTTTATCAGTGAGATTGAATTCTGAAAACAGTGACGTAGTATTGATTTAATGCCAAGGCACATAGCCTGAACAAAGGTTTTGTAACGTCCAGCCTAATAGCATGATAGAACAAAATTGCGACTGACCATGTTGCAGCATAACCAAGTCCTGTTCCATTATGTCTATGGCAGACAATACTATGCTGTCCAAAGAATATATTCTGGACGACAGAGCCATTAACCCATTGTCAACTACAGAGAGAGTTTTCTCTAACTTAATACAATCAAGTTCTCATGTTCTTTCTGCAGTCTCTGCTTGCGTAATCTTCCATTCTTCATTATACATAGCATAGATACCGGCATATATAAAATGTTTATGACGTGGTTTAGTAGGTCCTTGCAAGAAGTCCCTTAGATCAGTGTCATCTTTAAGTAAAGATAATTGTTGTTTTACATCTTTGAGTGTAGATTTGTGAAGCCACTCAAGGCACAGTTTCCCTACACTATATGTTGTTACTATTCCTGGATGCTGTCTCAGAACATATCTTGGAACTGGCCTAGTGAATGTGAACCTTTGTGTCTTATTCAGGAATCTATCTTGACAGTTGTTTGTGTCTGTGGGCCAGAGTAACCATTTGTTCCAATCAGGATCTGTTCTGTTGTGAAGCAAAATAGTATGTACGTCGACCTCCCCCTCTGAAGTGTTATCACTAAGTTGTGTAGGTGAAGGTATGCACGGTTTGTTTAGGTCTTTTATCTCGGCTAACCCAAGACAAGATGTCTGTTGGACAGTGTCTTTCAAAAACATAATTTGCTCTGGGATGATGCAAGCTCTAAATAAAGCTTCTAGTCCCTGCACTTGCCAATCTTTTGTGCCCCAGACAGTTTTTGTCTCAATGTTGTCTTTCCAAAAGTCGAAACTGAGAGAAGACAACTGAGCATAAAAGGCTGCAGAATAAAGTTGCTTGGTATTTGTCAACATACTTTTCATTCCTGTCTTATTAACATTTTTAAAGTAAAATGATTCTGAATTTGAAACATTAAAACATGAAAAGTATAGAAATTTTCCATGATATGTTTTTGAGCTACCCTTTGGTGGCGTAGGACAATGTTCCCATTGGTAATACATCAGTACATTTATAGGATTTGCAGATTTGTGCAAGAAATGATGACCATAGTGATTATAACAATACATTTGTTCATAATCTGATGAACCATCTAAGTATTCATGATTTGTAAACTTTGCAGACATTTCTTAGTCTGACATCATACAGTCTCGAAGTCCCAATCATCAGAAAAGGTACTAGCTGAAAGTCATTCAAGGAAATCTTGAACTGGTGTGAAATCTTCAACAGCTCCGCTGGGCCAAAAATGTCATAGTCAGTTCTGTCCCAAGCTATCCCACCTAGTGTAGGAATGGCTGTGATGTTCACTGATGACAAGCCTCTTTGTTCATGATGAGATGATTTGTGTGGCTTGAGTAGTAAGTTGATGTTCTTACTTGCTGTGCCCTTTTTAACATACCTTCCATTTATCAGCATTCCCAAAGTTATTACCAGAGTCAACCAAAGTAGAAGAAAAAGCACACCCAACACAATCCAAAGTTCAATCCAAGGTGAAACCAGATAAATCTTTTCCAGGTGATGAAAAAGTTCTGTTGCTTGTTCTTTCAAAGTTCTTTTCACTGGCGTTGTGTCAGGCTCACTGGGATCCTCAGAAAAAGTATCAAAGTTAATTGAATAGCCAGAAGCAGTTCTGTCAATTGTTGGGATTGCATCAGGATTTGTTGAAATCGCTGAAACCACTTGATCACTTGTTACTTCATTGTAGACAGGTGTTTCTTGACAAACTGTTATTTGGGTTTCAAGAGGTACAAGTTCCATTGCTTTATTGCATAGTCCTTCTTTTCGCACTGCAGAGTCTTCAAATTTGATGAGTTTCTCAGTTTGAACCTCTTGGATAGTAGCCGGATTAGGGTGTCTGCTACATTGTCGGAGTCCACTTGGCCTACTGCTTATGATCGGCCAAATGATGTGGTTTGACCAGGTCAATGGACACGAACCTGTTCTCCTTTTTACCAGCAAGGGGCGGCAGTAATACTTTTCTTGATCTGTGTATTGCTAGGACAGGTACTGTTTGTCTGTAAGAAGTCCCAAGTTCCTTCTTGTCCGCGATCTTTTCTCTGACTAGATCCTAAATCTTTGGAATCCAGACAGGCCTTGCTGGAACAGTTGATTTCTCTTCAGTGGTTGTTGGCTTCAGGAACAAGTTACTTTGTTTTGTTCTTAGTTCATTTAAGTCCTGTAAAACAGCCAAACAGTCTTTGATATCTTTGGTCTACCACTGAAGTCTGACAATCAAGATCCGAAATTAACATTCTGGTCCCAAAAAGGACTTCATATGGAGTGATACCCCTTAGAGAACTTCTTGGCAGATTGTTAAGACTACATTGAACACTTATTAGATGTTTGACCCACCCGTCACCCGAGCCTAATACCCTAGCTGTTATAGATTGCTTTATGGCCAGTTTTTTTCTCTCCACTACCGAATTTCCCTCAGGATGGAATACACTAGAATACCGCAATGCAACACCCAGATTGGCCATGGCCTCCTTGTAAGCTTTAGAGCTAAACGCAGGACCCTGGTCAGAACGTAGCATGCCGACTGCGTATGTGCCGAGAAAGACTCGCAAATCATTTATAACAGTTCGAGTGTCAGTGGAGCGCTGAGGCCACATCCAAATGAACCTTGAACACGAATCCACTGCGACCATGATATATTTAGACTTACTATCCCTCTGTAAGGGACCGCAGTGGTCCAGGTAAACGCAAGCTAACGGTTTATCTGAGATTAACAGGGGCGTCTGCGCAGGACGTTTCACTATAGAGACTTTAATCTTTTGGCAGATTTCACATTCCAAAACATAGTTTCTGGTCTGTTTCCTCATGCGTGGCCACCATTATCTCTGTTTCTAATAATGACACTGTGGCGGAAACACCTGCGTGTGTGGAGGCAAGCTCTTCATGTGCTGCTGAGATTAGTCTTAATCTATGTTCCATGTTTGGAATTACTCTATCCCCCACTCCAGGGATTCGATCAAACTGAACATTATTTGCATAAGTTATATACGAGTATTTGAGTGGAAAGCCTTTTGGTAATGTTTTACCACTGTCTTTCCTTGAAGTAATTGCAGCTACGGAAGCCGTTTGCACAGCTTCCTACGCGGCTTCATCAGCCTATGAATTCCCTGCAACGTGAACGCCATCACGTTGATGACTCAGCGTATGTATCACGTGAGTGTTTTCTAGTGCTTGTCGTAACTGAACTACTTGTTCCCAAAGCAATTTATGCTTGATTGTGCTACCTTTTGCATCTTTGTAACCGTTTTGAATCCAGTTCTAGAAGTATTCATTGTAAGATTGAACACAATAATACGATTCACACACTATGAGTGTGGGGAATTCGCGGTCCGTATTTTCAAGTCCCATCATGAATGCTTGTAGTACAGCTCTCTGAGCTGTACAATCTCCTAGAGATTGCGTCTTAGTGACCATTGGTCGGAATTTGCAATCGCGCAAATGACCTTTGACGATCACGCACGCAGCACTATAAGCTTGTTTACCCCCCACCCCCGTAGCGGGTTGGGCTGATCCGTCACTATAAATTATACATTCATACTGCTCTAGAGGCAGAATTTCAGTAGGCAGAGGGCATTCTTGTTCGTATTGTAGAATTGCTTGTGTTTTCAAATATGGGTCAAAAATGTATTCAACGTCAGTTTCAGCAAGAGAGTTAACCCATTGTATCCATCTCAGATGTAAAGCTTTAGCATTCGAATGCTCGCTTTTGTCACTGCTTCTAAGGCAGGGACAGGTGTAACGACCATTATTCGTTTACCCTGTGCGAGGGCTCTTTCTTTTGCTACTGCAGTGTGAACCGCTGTCAGAATTTTTTCTGTTGAAGTGAATTTCATTTCTGCTTTTGTGTACAAGTGTGATTTGTAAGCTATTGGTACTTTTTCACCTTAGTTAAAAGTTAAGTATGTGAATCCGCATTGTTCGGAATGATTCGGATCACTAAGTTGTGTATGTTTACGCATGTTTACAAATGTTTTGTTGCTAACATGCCTGTTTGCAATGAACACAACATTTCTGTGTGTTTTTGAGTCCAATTAACTGTTTGGAAATCAGGTTTAATTAATTTGTAGAGAGGTTTAACTCTTTCTGCGTAGTTTAGAATGCATGTTCTTCCAAAATTTAGGAAACCTAGAATCAACTACGTTTTTCATCGTTTTTGGAGGTTGGAGCAGCGCACATTTCTCTAGAAAGTTTGCTTCCAGGCTTTTGCCTTCACTTGATAATTCATATCCTAGAAACAGGATGTTTAAATGGGTAATTTTTGATTTCTTAAAATTGAATTTATACTCTTCTGTGGCGAAGCCAATATAATGGTTTTCACCCTGTTCAAGTGCCTGTCCAAGTCATCGTCTGTTAGATAGATGTCATCGACATATGATAATGCCTCATCATCATAAGTTTATAGTAACTCTGTTACTCTAGCTGAAAATAACACAGGACAATTCTTGAATCCCCGAGGGTGACAACAGAATAGACGCTGTGTCCCCATAATTGAGAAACTGGTCAAATACCTACTTTCTGGTGCAATGTTTTGACAGAAGAAACCGTTAGAAATATCTAATGTGGTTTTATATTTTTTACGCACAATGTTATTCATTAATGCTGCACTATGTGCATTTTGCACTGCAAATGTTTTGCAACAAGAGTTGAAATGTCTGTAATCCAATACTAGACGATATGTATTGTCTGGTTTGGATACAGGAAACAGGATTGTTCATGGACGAGGTGCATGTTTCAATCACCCCCTGGTATTCAAGTTCATCCAATGTCTCCCTGACCTGTTTTTTAGCTTCTTGCTTAACTGGATACCGCCTTTGTGCAGTTGGTTGATTTTTTTTTTTTTTTTTTCAAAACCTTTATTGCACTTTGTATAGCACACAGCGGAATGCCTACAACCCCGAGGGCCGGCCGCTATCTGAGGATCATTGTACACAGAGATTTTCAGCAAAAAGGACAATCATACCACAGTGTTAATAAAAGTCTTGGTGTAGAGAGCCGAAACAATAAAAGTGCCAGTTGAGCAATTATTCAATGCAGTAGTCTGAGGTTTTGATGGAGTTTTTTCGTTTTTTGAAAAACAACAAACACAGAACAACAACCGTTAGGAAAGACAGTGAGGTCTGACACGAATCAGTGCGTTTCAAGTCTCTAGTGTCCCTTGGGAGATTGGGATCTTGACAGCCCACCCACAGCGCACATGTCTCCACTCTCCCCACCCGCCCCTACCCCCTCGGACTCATTCGTTTATGCTCTAAGAGGCGACCCTCTGCAGCCGCCCACGCCCCCCCCACACGCCCTCCTCCCGCCCAGGTTTAGCCCTCCTCGCCCTCATCGTCAGAATCATCCCACTCATCCTCACGCAAGGGTTCGCAGATGTCCCCCCGGTACTCATTCCACTTCAGCCATATCTTATTCCATTTCCCGGGGCAGGCTCGGTTGATATATACTGCTCGCTCGGTCAACATTACTCGGTCCATGTTCAAGCACCACTGGGACTTGGTTGGGAGTTCTGCTGCCCCCCAGCGCTGTGCTATGTCGCGTTTCGCTACCATTAGCCCCGCCGTGACCCAGAGTTGGCCATACCGGGACAAGTCAGTGGGCTCCCAAATATTTAGCAAGCACCTCCTTGGGTCAGGTAATATGGAGTGATCTAGTGCCTGTGAGAGCGTGCGGAGTACTTGTTTCCAGTATTCCTGGATCTTGGGGCAGTCCCATATAGTATGGAAGAACGTGCCTTCCTCCCCACACCCACGCAGACAATAGGGATGGGACGCTCTATGTATGTGATGCAGCATTGTCCTTGTATAGTAAACCCTGTGCAGGATCTTAAATTGCACCAGCCGCATGCGTGCCGAGATGCCTATTTCTTTAGGTGACCCAAGAGCTGCGTTCCATTCATGTTCATCCATGTCGCCAACCTCCCCCTCCCACTTCTCTTTCAGGTGTAATGTGGGGTCAGGGCTGTTATTGAGGAGCTTACGGTAAGTGAGGGATGTAGCCCGTTCTAGCATGTAATCTGTGAGCAGGCGATCTTCCAAGGGTGAGGACTCTGGGAGTTGTGTGTCCGCTGGAATGGCTGCAAGTAGTGCGTGACGGACCTGAATGTACCTGTAAAGTTCCCTGTCGTTGAGCTCGTAGAGTTCTTTCAGTCGGGCAAAGGGGAGCACTTCATTCCTCTCCCACAGGTCACCCACCACGGAGATGCCTATCGTGTCCCACTGTGCGAACCCCTTGGTGTTCCTCAGGTTGCCCAATGCGCGAGAGTCCCACAGGGGGGTCATCCTTGTGATCTTCCCCTTCCAGCCCAGAGCTGCTGTAGCTGCATGCCATATCTGCACCGTTAACTTGGTGGGGCCGATCAGAGTACGCACCTTGCGGTGATCATACAGTGGACCCAGCAGACTGTCAGCGCCCAACTGCTCCCTGTCCGAGTGAAATGCTGGCTCGGTATGTGGTGCGTGTATCCATTGATTAATGGGCCTCAATTGTGCAGCCCAATAATACAGTTTCAGATTCGGTAGCGCAATGCCCCCGTCATACCAGTCCCTGTGTAGCTTGGATTGTGCCACTCGCGCCGGGAGGTTGCCCCACAGCAAGTTGGAAACTAGAGCCGCTACTTTCTGGAAGAATTTGGGTGGCACCGGGTAGGGTGAATTGTCGAGGACGTACAAGAAGCGCGGCAACGCCATCATCTTGTAAAGCGCCGCCCTGCCGAGGAGTGTTAGCGGCAGGCCGGACCAGAATTCCACATCCCGCTTGAGTCTATCTAGGGGCGGCTTCAGATTCTTGTCTACGAATTCAGCCGGGTCTTTAGTGACGTGTATGCCTAGATATTTAAAGGATGATCCTGCCAAACGCAGCGGGCAATTATCGTCGAGGTCAGGAGCCGGACCCCGTAGGACATACAGCTCTGATTTGGACCAATTTAGCGTGTAGCCTGAGATCCTGCCGTATGTGTCACAAATGCGGAGCAAGGCCGGTATTCCCTCCCCGGGGTCTGTTAGATACAGCAGCATGTCGTCTGCGTAGAGGGACAGGCGATCTTCCCAACCCCCGTTCCCTGGTATACCCTTGAGGAGGGGGGAGGCTCGTATGAGAGTCGCGAGCGGCTCCAAGGAGATGGCAAACAACAGGGGCGACAAGGGGCACCCCTGGCGTGTGCCCCGACCCAGCGGGAAAGTGCGGGAAATGTGGCCGTTCGCCACCACATGAGCCATCGGGGCCGTGTACAGCAGTTTTACCCATGCTAGAAAGCGAGGCCCGAACCCCATATGCGTCAGCGTTTCGAAAAGGTACTCCCACTCCACCAGGTCAAATGCCATTTTGGCATCAAGTGCCAGGATTACTGCCGGTGTGGTGATGGTGTCGGCTCTGGTCAGGATACCATGCAGTCGCCGCAAATTCAGCGCTGTGTTCCTGTGCGGCATAAACCCGGACTGATCCGGGTGTATAATGGAGGACAGATGAGGCAGGATCCGCTGCACCAGAAGCTTGGCCAAGATTTTCACTTCCGCGTTTAATAAGGAAATTGGCCGATAGGAGGAGCAGTCCTCCGGGGGTTTACCCGGCTTGGGGATTGGTATTATAGTAGCCGCACGCTGGTCCGGTGGAAGGGAACCCCTCTCCAGGCAGTCCTTGAACATCTCCAGCAGTTGCGTGCTGAGGGTGTCCGGCATCACTTGGTACCATTCTATGGGTATCCCATTCGGTCCTAGTGCCCTGCCCGGGTTTAGCGCCTTAATGGCCAGGTGGATCTCGTCGGCTGTGATGTCGGCCTCCAGCTCGCACGATGCCTCCGGCGAGAGGGTCCGAACCGCAATTGGTGCTAAGAGCGCCCTGGCGCTCTCAGGCGTAATTGTATGAGCCGGGGTGTACACTCGCTCAAAATGGGACGCAAGTAGTTCTGTTATGCGCCTTGGATCCGTGTGTGTCTCCCCTTGTTCATCTTTTAGACATTGGACCCCCCTGGAGCGACCCTCACGTTTATCGAGCCACGCCAGCATTTTCCCTGCTTTGTCCCCCACTTCGTAGATCCTATTCTGAGTGTCGGTTAAGTGCCCCTTGACCATCCCCCGCAGGTGATCATTGTAGAGCTGCTGCTGGAGAGTGAGTGCGTGCAGGGCAGTGGGAGAAGGGTGGGACTCGTGCGTCGCGGTCCGCTCCCTCAACGTAATCTCTAGGTCGGCCAGTTCCTGAGACTGTTGTTTCTTGTGTCCGGTTATAGTGTTAATGGCCTGTCCCCGCAGAACCGTTTTATAGGCCTCCCATAGTGTTGCCGGGGAGCGCACCGAGCGGGTATTTTCAAGAAAGTAGTGGTTTGTGGCTTGTTTGAGTGCTTTGCGAACCTGTGGGATTTTAAAATATGATGCGTGCATGGGGTAAACGCGCTTACGTGCCCTCGTCTGTAGGGAGAGCGTCAGCGTGAGCGGTGAGTGGTCTGAAATACCACGAGGGTGAATCACCAGGGTATCTACAAGACAGAGGGCCTCCCCCAGTGACAGGAAATAATCGATGCGGGACAGGCTGCCATGCACCGCGGAGTGGAATGTGTATTGTTTCGTGCCTGGGTGTAAGTGTCTCCAGATGTCTGTCATGCCCATGGCTGAGGTGAATCTTCGGAAGTATGTTTCCGCCCCTGTCTGGTTGGGGGAGGGGTGTTTGTCCAGTTGTGGGTCTACGACCGCATTAAAGTCTCCCCCTAGTATGGTCTCACCCTCGGGGAGAGTTAAAAGGAAGTCCCCTAGTCTTGGGAGGTGGACCGAGTGCAAAGCCGGTGGCACATACACTGATACCAAATTAAAGAGTTTCCCCTCCCATTGTCCCTGCACAGCCGCAAAGCAGCCCTGATCATCCGTTTTAATTGACAGGGGCATGAATCGTGAGTTCTTCTGTATCAGAATGCCGGACCCCCTGGAGCCGGACGTGAATGCAGAGTGGGCCCACATTTTGTAGCCACGCCTATCCAAGGCCTTCGTAGCCCCCCCCACCAGGTGTGTCTCTTGCAACAGGGCCACAGTAGGTCGCAGGCGCTTAATTGCCGTCAACACCAATCCCCGCTTAACTTTGTCCCCCAAACCTCTCACATTCCAGGACATCAAGGTCAGAGGTGGGCATTGCGTGTCAGAGTGGGTCACCCCCTCTGCCGGTGCGGGGTTGTTCGCCATCAGGTGGTGTTAGGTACATGCTGCAGTGCCCCAGAGATGTAACCAGTGTGTCGGCTGCGTCGTCGCGCAGCAAAGTGTTCAGAGGCCTCATGGGGGCATAGTGTCACTGTCCGTTCCCAGCAACATGGTCTGATTCCCATAGGTACTGAAACATTGTCTTCGACCCATTATGCACTTTCCTAACATAAACAGTTCAAAACAAACCCCCCTCCCTGCCCCCCTGCTTAATGGACCTCCAACTGCCCGCCACCCCAACTTAGCAGAGTGCTTTACCCATCCCAAAACCAGAGTACTTGCTTGTAGGGGGGAGAGCGTCTCCCCAGGCAGGCGGCTTCCCTGAAGGCTTTTGGGGCAGCCATGCCGGCGTCTACGTGCAGCTGTGGAAATTATACATTAGTTCGGCGTTTGGCGACTGCTTAGTGGTCTGAGTCCAAGGTCGGGTTCAGTCTTCCTCGCCTCCTCCCTCGAACCCATGGGCCGGTGAGCGTCCCGCTCCCTCCACTCGTCCCGATGTTTGCGAGCCCGTTCTGCTGTCTCCTCCACGGTCTTGTTCCGGTCTGTGTGTTTTGCGCTGTCGTCCAACGGTGTGCCAACCCTCCAGCCAGTCCCGGGCTGTTTCAGGGGAGTCGAAGATCCACACTTTCTTGTCCGCCACCACCCGCAGCTTAGCCGGGAATAGCATTGAGTACGGCAGCTCTTTGTCCCTCAAGGTCTTTTTTACTTCCAGGAACGTTTTCCGTCTCCGAGACACCTCAGCCGTATAGTCCGGGAAGAAAGCAATCTTTGAGTTTTGAATTTGGATGGCCGGTGCCACTCTAGCGGCCTGCAGAATGGCATCTCGATCTCGGAAATTGAACAACCTAGCCAGTATCGGTCGCGGTGCGGCCCCGGACTTGGGTTTTCCTCCCGGAACTCGATGCGCCCTTTCGACGGAGAAGAAGTTTGAGAGTCCCCTGGGCTTGAGCCGAGTTTTGACCAAGTCCTCTACATAGAGGTCCATTGCCCCCGTGTCTTCAGATTCTGGCACACCTAAAATTCGGACATTATTGCGCCGGGAGCGCCCTTCCTGGTCGTCCAGCTTGTCCCTAAGCAGTTTGTTGTCGGTCTGCAGCCGTTCCACCGCAGTTTGCAATTCGGACACATCATCAACCAGTGACTTAGTGACCACCTCGACCTGTTTGACCCTTTCATTCATTTTTTGGAGATCCGCTCTTATCAAGGTGACTTCCGTTGCCGTGGCCCCCACCGTCGTTTGCACTTGGGCCAGTGCTGCCAGGACATCGTCAAGCGTGGCCTTTTTCGCCCCCTCCGTTTCAGACGCTTTTCCGGCGGCCTTGCGTTGGTCCTGGGGCGGTGATTGCCTCTCATATGCGAATTTGTCCAATTTGGCCTGGGTCGAGGTGTTCCTGGGGCCCCTGTTGGACATGGTGCCGCCGTGAATGGAATTACCTGGTGGGTAGAGTACTCGGGCGTGGGATGTGCAGGGCTGCTTCTTTGCGCTCCGGTAGCAGGCTGCGTCGAGGTATGCGGTCACTGCAGTGGGGGTTGGTGTCTCCCCGCCGTTGCGTAGCTTTGTGACGCTCTCGTAAGGAGTTCGTAGAGGCCAGGCTCCAAGTCTCCCCCCGGCATCGGATTCAAGGGGGGAGGTCGGCGGTGCGCTTTCAGGTGTGCCTCACACCGGCCGGGGCTGTCGCGGTACACCTCTCCGCAATGTCCCTTCCCCCCTGGCTGTGCCGCGTGCGTAAGGCCCCCGGTGTTTCCGCTGGAGAGCCTGTAATTTCTGCACCCCACGCCTGCTGTGACTGTCGCGTACCTTTGCCGGCCGTTGAGTGGCTTTGCCGGCCGCTGCCGGGGTCTGGCGTCTTCCGACGTTGTGGCCGGGTAATGGCGGCGCTGGGTCGAGTCTGTGCAGCTCCCGTCGCGCTGCTGGTGGATGCAGGTGAGTCCGGGGAGTGTTGGCGGGCTGTCGCGGTGTGCACCCCTGGGAGGGAAGCTTCGCGGTGCTGTCGGGGCGACGTGCTCGGGGAGCCGGCGCTTCCTGCCACTCACCCCCGCTTGCGTGACACTTCCGGCCGGAGTCCAAGGCACCAGTAATCCCCGGCCTCTCGGCTGCAGGCAGGCCCAGCTCCTCCTCCGCCTCTCGAGCGCGAGATTTCGCCCGTTCTGGCCGCCGCCGCTCGCATAAACTTCAACGCTGCTCTCTGCACGGACACCGGGTCCGGTCCGCCCCTTTCTGCCGGTAAAGATCAGGATTTTAATGCGGATTTATCGCGGAAAGCCGCCTCTGCCCAGGAGCCTCCCTAAGCTGCGGCCGCCATCGTTGGCTGCTAGCCACGCCCCTCAGTTGGTTGATTTTTTAACTGGATTTTATGGTGAGGAGATTCCTCATCCCATCCTACATGATTTTTATATATATAAAATACAGGAGTCTGGGCCACTGCCCATTACCTGGCATAAATGAATTAGAATGTGGTTGGAGAAAGCTGGCATAATGATGTCTCCGCCATGTGGGCACTCCCAGACAAATTGTGGTGGCCAGTCTTTTTCAGCTAGAAGAATGTCATAACCCTTAGAGAGTCGCTCCCAAAAGAGTGCTCTCACTTTTCCTGGTATGTCCCCCTCCATCCAGAGTGTTATTTCATATAACTTATGTGGACAACTAACTCTGGTATCTGCAGTCTCAACTTGAATTAATTCATTCAAGTCCATTGTCTCCAGATGATCCTTCAAGTTCTTGCGAGCTATGGTGACTTCTGTTGCGCTGTCCAATATTGTCTGAGCCCATTCCCCGTTCTTGAGTTGTGGCCTCAAGATCCTCGGCATGTCTGATTTTTAGACTCGCTACCTTCTTCTTGGTAAATTGAGTTTTCTTATTTTTTGGAACGTGTTGATCGTCTTTGGACTTCACACGTTCTTCCTTGTGTTCTGACCGTCCTCTTCTTTCGGATTTCTGTGACGAAGTCCTAAAGGTATGAGAGGAACGTGTATCAGTATCTTGATATCTATCAGGTTTTCTCAAATTATCCCTATTCCTGAGGTTATATCTCCTTTCAGAGGGCTCCTTTTGAGGAGACGTACCTCAGGATTGAGAATGCTTCTCTTTAGAAGTTTGTTTACTGTTTTCCCACTTCTTTTTAGGAGGAGTAGGAGTGTTTTTAGTAAAGACTTTTTCAGGACGTTCTGACAGTTGGGGTTTAACTGGTTTCCCACCCAAGCTGTCTCTGCCTAATTCTTCATAGGATTTTTCAATTATTCTGCCCAGTTCTTGTGGTTGCTCAGTTACATCAAATTCAGATGTTGCCTCACCTTTAATATTAGCTAATATTATTGTTGAGACCTGTTTGAAATATTTTAGTAATTTCATACCTAGATTTAAAGGAGGCTCTGCCCTGTATTCATTTTGAATCTGTTTCAGGACGTCGGGTATAACCGCCATAGACAGAACACCATGTGTTTTAGTGTAAATTGCAGCAAAGACTGTACCCCAAGTGTCGCAGTCCCTCCAGGTGTGGTGCGATCCACATTGGTAAACAGATTGTTAGAATTCTTTGTTTCTCATGAGGGGTAGTATTAGGAAATACTGCCTCGATTTGAGTAATTTTTTGATCTATCCAGACTGGAATTTGTTCCCGTTTTGCAGGTAATTTACCAACGACTAAATGTAGAGTCTGTGGTGTGATTTTATTTGTGTTCCCCTGCTGGTGGGGGGGGGGGGTGTTGTGGAATCATTATTGCTGGTTGGACTGCAAGAGTCCGCATGACAGATTGAACCAATTGTCTATAGATTATGATTAGCTCTTTTAGTTGAGCTCGTAGTTCCATCTGTCATTTCTTCAATTTCACGACGTGGAGTGTAGCTGGCTAAAACCGGCCATGTTGCTCCTGGTCTACCTAGTGGACCGAGCCTGGTAATGTGATTTATATGTTTTATGTTAAACCAGAGCACATGCTCCTGGTAAATTAGTGGAATTTCAATCTCCTCGAAAGGAATGCATCCGTTGGTGGTTCATCTTCTTTGTAGAAGTGAAACACTTGTGTTAGTGGATTTGCTTCAGGGAAGACTATCCATGAATAGAATACCTCTGTCTGGTGATATTCATGTGCCTCTATCACAAAAACTGCCCTACCACCTCTTGATGTTAGGCCATTTTTTATCATTTTTATAGTGATGGCTCTCCTAAAATTTAAAGGAATGCTTACAGCATCCTCGTCGGTTTCTTGGAAATATTAAAGCTTGTACGGCGTCATCGCCTGTAGCTCCACTGGCCTCGGTGTTGTTGCCGTTATTCGACATTTTGTTGACTGAAAGTTTGCAGAGCAAGTTTCAAGGAAACAAAGATAAGGTGCACAATATTTTGGAACACTGTATCCTTCAACGTTAAACAAACCAAACAGCTAATACATAGGACTTTTCGTCCTACTCAGCTATGGAGGATATTAGCCCTTTACCCACTCCAGACATCTATTACGGAAAAAGGGGTCTCTGAGAAAAGCACGACTGAGTTACTTTAGTATCTAGCGTTAAATTAGTGCCTTGCCCCACGTTGGGCGCAATGAAGTGTAGTTCCTATATTCCCAATAGGCTCTGCGCATTGGAATAATATATCTTATAGATTTGACGTAGGACTTATGTCAATAGGTCTCTATCGAATATACTAAAGTTAATTGTGTGTGTGCCAGCTAGCTCAGAGGTCACTAGAAACTTTCTAGACTACACAAGAAGGGATTAGTTTCTGACAACCGCGAGAAACATGACAACTTTGTTTCCCAAGAATAAGAATGTATCGCTCAGAGTCGTGGAATCAATAGATAAGTATTTCACTCAGTCAATCGTGCATGCTTCGTTTCTACAGAGTTGCAGAGAAATAGAGAGATGGGCGTTTTCAATAAAAGGTTTATTGAACAGTCTTCTTTCTCATGCAAGAGAGGGGAACTGTTACAATCGTTAGGCAGAATGCAAAGTATAATACGTACTGCGTAAACAGTAATATGAAATAACACTGTAAGAGCATTGTATGGTTTCTAAGCCATATAAAAATACATACATAAATAACAGACTAAATTACTCAACTGGTGCTTCTGAAATACGCCTACCCCAATGTACCTCACCTAGGTCTAGTACAAGGGAAGAAGTAAGTATTGTCTTTTGCATAGGTTTAGTTTTGCCAAGAATCTACCAAAGGTTTCTCTAGGTTCTAATCAGCTCCATACCTTTAGAATGAAGGAGGTCTGGTATCTCTGTCTCGGGACTTGATTTCCCAACACCCCGCAAGGGGAGCCGGAAACACTGGAGCTGGATTCTCGGCAGAGAAGGGCAGCTTCCTGATCAGTGCGTCAGTTGGAGAGTCAGCTTCCTTCAGCGCTTGCTGTAGCGAGCTGCGTTGGGCAAGTAGGTCTTCGAACTGCTCTGAACCACCGTATCTTGCTATAGCAAATGAAGGTATATTTATACCTTGAACGTGTTTAGGAATGCCATAGTTTGACGTAAAGTCGGGCATATGAACATCATGAATGAACCCCTGGGGGATAGTTTTTCATGCATAATAATGAGTTTCTTGGAGAAATCAATATTCAAGCAAGGGGAAGTCCCTTCTGCTTAAGGGTCTGGTTTTCCAAGAAATCGTTGTGACGTTTGGTGAACGGATGGAAGTATCTATGCCTGTATTTGGGTAGCATGGGCTATGCCTAAATAAGGGCTTGATTCCTTACGCCTATATAAGGGCAATTGAATTTTCCCGATTCATGCCCTTATATAGGTATAATTCACATCGGAGCCTAAAATGCCACATTACGCACTTGCCTGTTCCCCAGCCACAGCCAATTCTACCTTTAACTTTAAGTACCTAATAGTTGCCTAGCTGCACGCCAACATGCTTGTTTTCCATCGCTGCATTTTATTTGTCAAAGCCTTCAATTATAGACCGGCATGTCTTACTTGAGAGGTTTTCCTCCCAGAAATCACCCCACTCCCCAATGTTTAGAGACGAGAACCGAGGCGATCGAATATGTAAGACGAAGGACAATGACATGTTAGCAGGAGGCAACAAGTAACTTCCACCATCAAAAGAAGCTATTATTTTAAGGATTATTTCTTTGTCTAGCCAGTAACTTTTAACTATCCGACAATTTAGCGATTTTCGGCGGTCTATGAACAGATCCCCCGAGCAGCGTGTGTCCCTAAATAGGGGTAATGTCCCAGCCTCGCAGAGCTGGAAGAAAAAGTGTGGGGCTGTTTGTGCATCTATGCATGAGGCACAAACAATGTGCGCAGGATGTGACTGCGGCACCATTATTTCATTTTTTGAAGATTTAAATAGCGCGAAGCAGGTCCAAGGGCATCCGAGCGCTTTCGGTCGTCGTAAATTGTCTCGTGCTTTCAAAGAAGAAAAGTAAAAACTTTTTTTCTGTAAAGAGGGAGAGAGACAGGTGTAAAAGATGTCTCAACGCAGGACAACGAAGAGAGAAAAAAAAGTTGAGGAAGGTAGGGAGGGATGAAGCCTTTTAAGATGTCTGTGGAGTGGCATGGGCCTAACACTTAAAGCCTGTTTAAGAGCAAAGCAAACATTAGCGCTGAGCCTAATGTATCCGGAGAAACTCAGCCTTGAGTTAGCACCGCCACCTCCCAATCCCGATGGGTCACCAAAGTGTGCCCTATTAAAAGATCTCACAACTGGAGGTTAAATGAGTGCGGCGTGTAAGAACAAACAGGGCGGCACTGGACTGAGCCATTTGGCAGTAATTAAGAAAACACATCTAAATATGAAAATTAGACCAAGGGGAGGGCTTTAAACCATGGGTATGTCTTTTCGGTGTAAGAGAAATCAACACATGTAAAGCGCTCTGATACCTTCGGGTGTAGCAAGCACTATATAGAACACTAAAATAAATAATCAATGCCCACCATAGTACCAAGCCAGTACGCCTTGCCTCGCCTGTGCACAATTATGTAGAAGATCAAACAAGACCGTGTGTGCTGCACGCGCACTGAAAGGAATGTTAACTATGCAGCTGGCACCTGGCCGCGCTGCTTCTCGCTCCCGAGAACCCTAGGCAATAGAAGTTAACATTTAGAGAGAAGGCGGGACATGATCCCGCCTTTGGCCAATTGTAGGGTTTCCATTTTTGAAAGCAACACGCGAAGGCCAATGGAATGTGTGGGAGGAGGCCGACCGACACGGAGAAGGCTCTTGGGAAGTCTGAAGTGATTCCAAGAGCCCTCTCCAAGTGCAGCGCATGCGCGCTGCACTAGGCGAGACCTAAAACGGTAACCACAACTCGCACTCTGGCACAGGTCAACTTTCCACTTAGCCAATCTGAACCTTGGTGTCTCCTCCCGGAACTTTAGGCCCAAGTGGTGCTCGGGTGGCATCCTCAATGAGTTCATTTCTCAAAGAAAGGCAGAGTCATTTCATGATAATATGGGGGGATTACATAAAAGTACATTTAAAAAGGAGGAGGACAAAGTGTGAACCAAAACTCCATGTGGCACCCAGTGGACTTTTGTTGTCTTCTAGTTGACAGTGGCAGATTGCATCTCTTACTAGCACACATTTGTTTCCTCAGTCGTCATGAATTTCACCCAATAACCAACCACAAAATGCCACGCTTCAGAATGGAAATGCCCATTTCCCTGCTAGTTCATGCATGACACTAATGTATAACTCTGTGTTTTTTCTTATATTGACATTTCTCCAGTCTTTCTGCAATGTATTTCTCTGCCTTGCCTGTAGACAGCTTCTGCTAAAAACTTATTAAGAACAATGGCAATACTTACAGTGGGCTTTGAGCCCGGCCAATGCTTATGTTAGTGCTTTTCTTCATGCAAATTTGGGGACCATCTGAATATTTGAAATCCACAGCAGAGGCTAATAAATCAATTTAAATAAAATGAAGCACATTAGGCTCCACAAGTAAAATAGAGAGAGTGTTAAGTTTTCAAACCATAAAGGTTTATTATAGCCTTATAGCCCGCAGTAGTGGGCTATACCGGCCATTAAAGACCCGCTACAGAGTTAAAGGCCCGAGCCGAAGGCGAATGCCTTCAACAAGGGAGCGGGTCTTTAATGGCCGGTATCGCCCAGCTACAGAGCGCTATAAGGCTATTAGAACATTCTGCCACTAGAGGGCAGAATGTTCTAACAAATTAAACAATGGCCTCTTGGAGCCCGAAAGGATTGAAATCCCCTAGGGCTCCAAGAGGCCTTTGTTCAAACAACATTGGAATGTTGCTCTCCGGGCATTTACTGGCCCGTAGAAGCACGGAGGACTCCATTGTATTCAATGGAGTGCTCCACATTCCAATGTTCTAATAAAGGTAAAAAGGTTTAGAGATGGAAAATCATCAAATGAATGCACTAGTAAATGTGAAGTTCAGATAAATCATATTCATATAATCAAGAGAACCAAACAAAGTTGCTACAAAAGAAACTGTTAAGTACAATTAAGAGAGTATCATATTCTGCTCTAAGCCATTTCTATAGTGAACTAAAGCAGGTCTCTCCACGTTCTGGGAAAATTCTGCTCTGCACTAGCTTAAATCACACAATTCTAACATTTGCTACACCTACACATGGTTACTATAAAAACGCCCAATCAGGTTAAAGCATAGGCAAACTATCTAGGCTCATTAGTTTCTCAAGATACTACACAATGCAGCTTCTCTATCTTACAGTTATCTACAACAAGTGAGATACATTGGACCAGCTTGTCCTAGACAGGTGTATTGTAGCAACCTATTAAAACATTCTGCAGTTCTCATGCATAGGAAAACATTTCACATGAGAAAGAATATAAGGACAAGTTACGTTAGTAAATTGTGCGTTCAGATACTCCTAGAAAAAAAATACATGTGAAATAAAATACACATGACATAAAACAAGATGGCTCCCCAACGTTAACCATACTAAACATAGGCCTAGGCTAACTATGATCAATCTAAACATTAATAATACACAGTTAATAGCATTTGTGTGCTTACATGTTAATGTTGATGAAATGCAAAAACAAATTATGAAAAAGCAAAACCGTATCTATTGGACTTGGTCCGCCATGCTGGGTCACCCCCAAACCTTTTACCTTTACCCTCCACGTTTTGGCTGAATTTGTTTTAGCTGGCCTTAGGACTCTGTGCACTTTACCACTGCTAACCCGTGCTAAAGTGCTCTCTCCTTAAAATATGGTAGAATTGGCTTATACCCATACTTGCATATTTAATTTACTTGTAAGTCTCTATTTAAGTGGCACTACATGTGCCCAGGGCCTGTAAATTAATTGCTACTAGTGGGCCTGCAGCACCGACTGGGCCACCCACTTAAGTAGATCTGTAAACCTGTCTCAGGCCTGCCATTGCAGCCTATGTGGGCAGTTTTAATCTGTCATTTCGACCTGGCAAAATAAACGTTTTTTCAGGCACAAACCTTCATTTTTAATACATTTAGGACACCCTTAGCATAGGCCCTGGACAGCCTAGATGGGGGGTGCAGTGTATTTAAAAAGTAGGACATGTACTATTAACTTTTACATGGCCTGGTAGTGAAAAACTCTTAAATTCGTTTTTCACTACTTCAAAGCCTACCTCTCCCATAGGATAACATTGGAGTTACCTTATTACGGGGAACACTCAGAACACCGTTGTTTAAACCACAAGTGTTCCGACTCTGCAAGTCCTACCACGCATGCCTCAACCACGCATGTGTGTGGTTAAGGCAATGAGCGGTAGGGCTTGCAGACGGACAGAAGCAGAAAGCAGGGTGAGTTACGGTGAGATAAGTGGTGTTGGGAGGTGGGTTGTGGTACTTTTGTGGCCCGAGGGGGTTTGGTTGTTTTGTGGACTGGGGTTGGGTTGGGGTACTTTTTTGGGATGGGGCGGGCTGGGGTAGTTTTGTGGGCTGGGCGTGGGTCGGGGGCAGTCTAGCTTTGGACGACGGAAGCAGGGAGAGAGCTGTGGTGAGGTGAGTGGGGCTGGGGGATGGGTTGGGGTACTATTGTGGTCTGGAAGCAGTTGTGTGGGCGGAGGTTGGTCAGGGGTAGTTTTGTGGACTGGGGAGATCGAGGTATTTTTCTGGGCTGGGGGGTCAGGGTCATTTTCTGGTCTGGGGACATATAGTGAGATAGGAGATTTCAGAAGGGGACTTGAAGCCCCGCCCATCATTTTCATTGGGTCGCATCAGCGTTTATGCTAAAAGCAGGCTTCCCATTGAAAATTATGCTTTTTGGCCACTGCCCTTTCTCCCTTTTGTCTGGCCCATCCGGACTGGCTTGTCTGCTTTACAGTTGTCGTGAAGAAATTCCTTATCTTTATGGGGCCATCTGTTTTGGGCCATCTGTTTCTAATTAGCGTAGCCTTAGCAGGGTTGCTTTAACTTTTTTCAGAGGCAGGGTGCAGCTGTGTGCCTATCCAGGCAGTGAATGTTTTTTTGTTTGTTTAGGAACTGCTCTCTTCAACAAAACAAAGGAGCAAACAGGATCTCTCTGAAAAAAAAGCCAAGCGCTTTCCTTTAGCATGTCTATGGGGGAGTATTATGTCAAAGCCAATGAATGGGGCGTCCTCGTGCAGTTGGTGATCGATCCCTGAGTAACAACTGTAGCCGAAGCGAACATATTTATTTTGCACGAATCTAGCCACGCTTTGTATTTGGGTTCCCAAAGGATGCACTAAATGCAGTTGTGATAGGAGCACGCATGCCTGCCCCTCCCAGCCCCCGCCTTTGTGAGACACACTGGCCAGTAATGGAAAGGCATCTTCATTTAGGGGGGGCGCCTCACTCAGGAGTATTTGCTTCTCTGTCACCCGCCCATTCCCTTCCCATTCACTCCCTTCCAGTTGAGAGGCCACATTTCGAAAGGGGATTCTTCAGGGACAGTACGCTACGGGGGACGGATGAAAGAATGAGGTCAGCCCCAACCAGGAGCCTCCACTGCCCCACTCCCTCCTTGCTCCCGCTGCCCGCCCCTCCTCATCCAATTCTTTCCCTGTTTGGAAGTCTACGCCTCACATCAAGGAGCAGATGGCTGAAGCGAGTCTGCTTACCAGACATTTATCAGCTTGTATTCCTCCAGTCCCCACCATAGAATAGCAGAATGAATAAAGTACCCCATCCCCCTACGAATAATGTTTAAGTGAGTAGATGAAATAGCAAAATAATTATTATTTTGATCATGTTCAGGACACAGCACATTTCTTCTTGGCTCATTAACTAACACATACTATCAAACGCAATTATACTTGTTTTATCGAACTTGGAAGGATGACAGGCGCAGGAGGCCCTGCGGGAATTACCTCCCATCGTCTGCAGGTTACACAGAAATCCAACCAATCAGATAGTCGTATCCGCGGGACTCAAACAAGCCACCTGCAGCGTACACACATATATCTGTACTGCACGCGCTTAACCCACTCCGCTATCTCACAGGTAGACTTGTGAACCGGAAGTCGCGCAGTGATTTCCACAGCAGGTTTGGGAAAAAATACAGTCTTCGTCCGGTCGTGATCACATGGGGTTTTGGTTTCTGTAATAGTATGGGTTGCAGAAAGTCCCATGATCATGCCAAGCGAGGGAGGCAAGCGCCCATCTGTACCCAGGTCAGACTATAATGTAGGCAGTCCTCATGCAACCCCACAAGGCGTGAGGCCGACAGACAGGCAGTAGTAAGGGAAGAGGGAGGGCAAATGGGCCAGACTGGAGGGCTTGAAGAAAGGACAGAGAGAAAAGAAGTAGGGAAAGCTGGCAGGAACACTACTAGCAACGCAAGTTGGAAAGAATCGACAGAAGAAGGCAGACGGATAAACTAAGCCAAATGAAAGTAAGGCGGGGAGGAAATAAAGTGGAAGCAAAGAAGGCAGGTGGGGAGGGAAGAAAGAGAACAGATGGGTAAAAGGAAGGAATGAAGGATAATAGCAAAGGAGGCAGGAAAGACAAGCATTGAAAATGCAATAGGTCTCGCCTTTGATTAGGTTAAAGCGATTTGCCTTGCTAATGGCATTGTATAGCAAAGCAAATGGCTTTAACTTAATGAAAGGCGAGACGTATTGCATTTTTAATGCTTGTTTTAATTAGGGGTTGGAGTATTAGGCCTCAGGGCAGGGGGAGGGGAATGAGTAGTTGGGGTAGTTTTTAGGGCTGGGTCAGAGCTGGTCAGGTAAAGGGACAGGGTTTTAGGCATTTGGGCAGGGGGAGGACACATTGTGGGGGTTGGGAGGGTAAGGGTATTTGCACTTCAGGGCGGAAGGGGGGGTTTTTTAGCTTAGGGTGGTGGGGAGGGGAGTGGCGACCCTAGCCACAAATGTCCCTTTACCATGCCTGCCTTTACCTTGAAAATTAGTGGTGAAGGCATGCATGGTAAAGCAATGCGTGATTAAGATGTGGTCGTTATTCAGACAGCGTTGTTCAGGTATGTGGGGTTGAGGAACTCGTTGTTCCGTCATACAACCCCTTATTACATTTCATAAGTGCAATTTCCAACTGGGAGTAGGAAACCAGTTCATGCTTGGTGTCTCTGGAATCACAATTTAAAATCCTAACATATGGTGAAGTCTGATTGTAAATTATAACTCTGAAAATGCCACTTTTGGAAAGTTCGCATTTTCCTGCCTTGGCCGTTTAGGGCCCGATGTAGGTAGGGCGTTACCGATCGGTAACGGCCGAAAATACCGATTTTTGGCCCTTACCGATCGGTAAACAGCCATCGAGATGTAGGGAACCAAAAACAGAAAGAATCGGATAGAAAACCGAATCGGAATGAGTACCGAATGGGAAAGAATCCGATACGTACATACCGAAAATCGGATATGTAACGAATCGGAAAAACACCGATTCGGATGCAAAGACCGAATCGGTCCAATTACCGATTCGTTAGTGACACCGAATCGGGAAATCACCGATTCGGTCCAATTACCGATTCGTTAGTGACACCGAATCGGAAAATCACCGATTCGGTCCAATTACCGATTCGTAAGTGACACCGAATCGGAAAATCACCGATTCGGTCCAATTACCGAATCGTTCGTGACACCGATTCGGAAATTCACCGATTCGGTCCAATTACCGATTCGGTACAAATACCGAATCGGACATGATCCGAATCGGAAAACATGCCGATTCGTATGATTCTCCGATCGGGAAATTCCCCGATTCCGACAGTTGGGGAGATGTAGGGAGGCACAGAAACACCGAAATCGGCTCAAAATCGGTAGAATTCACTCGGTATTTACCATGGATTGCAATCAGGTGGTAACCAACTCCAACCCATATAAACAGTCCCAAAATGCATTGCAACTTGCAGGATGGCAGCTTTCTATGTCATTGCGAGGCGGCTACGGCTACAGCAGGAAGGACAGAGGGAATGGCTAAGAAATGAACAGGTCTACAGACAGAGGGTAACCCTGTTCATGCTCACTGAGGCTGAGATCCTACAGAGATACAGGCTGGACTCTGACACCATACTCGAGCTCATCAGGGACCTTAAGCCATTCTTGGACCACCACACCCCAAGGGCACACGCCATCCCAGCGCACGTCCAGGTGCTATGCAGCCTACACCTGCTTGCGTCTGGCAGCTATCAAAGTGGAGTAGCAGCAGCAGGAGGGGTGAGCCAGAGCAGCCTGTCAAGGTTCTTCCACATATTCCTTGACGCCATGATAGACAGGATGGACCAATACATCTCTTTCCCTGCAACCCACGCAGAACTGCTACAAACTAAAGCTGACTTCTACCAGATGGCACAATTTCCCCAAATCATCGGTTGCATAGATGGCACACACATTCCGATTTGCCCACCAGCGGACACCGAATACATATACCGCAATCGGAAATCTACACACACCATCAACGTGCAGGTGATCTGCAATGCCAAGTGCACCATCACAGACCTGGTAGCAAAATTTCCAGGGAGTACCCATGACTCCTATATATTCCAACAGAGCGGCATATATGCACGGCTGATGGCTGGCGAATTTGGAGAAGGATACCTCCTAGGTGAGACACATCATCAGACCCCCATAACACATAGTAGGTAGGTGGAATACATGTATGCATGTGTCTAATGTGACCCCTTTCTCTTCCAGGCGACAGTGCATATGCCCTCCGCTCATTCATACTCACCCCCTACCTCAACCCCTCCACACCCAGCCAAAGGAGGTATAACCGGGCCCACATACGCACAAGGAATGTTGTCGAACGGACCTTTGGCATCTGGAAAAGTAGATTCAGATGCCTGCACAAGAGTGGAGGTGCAAGGCAGTATACCCCCATCACCTGCTGCAAGATCATAGCTGTATGTGCAATGTTACACAACCTTGCGGTCAAGAAGGGCACTGAGGTGGAGTTGTCTGACTACGAGGACTATGACGACGACGAAGCTGTGCCACTGACACAGCCAGCTGGGGTGTGTACGCCAAGTGATGGCAGATACAGACGTGAGGAGATCACTGAGAACTATTTCTGACTGAGTACAGATGCAAAGACAGCTAAATGTTGCTTGCAAAAAATCAGATTTTAATAGTGATGCACCACAGTTACAGCACTGATGTGCATCAAAAAATGGAGTATGTAAAATCAAATAAAGTCCAGGGTTCTGGTTTGCTCATCCCCCCTTGCCAGGCTATTTTTTGGCCCGCTTGCCAGACCCACTGGGGTGTCCCTCGGCCCCCTCCGAATGCCCAGCAGCATCAGCGGATCGCCTGGTGCTCCTCCGTGGTTCAGATGCAGCGCTGGCCGGGCTGCTGCGGCTGCTGCTGTCTCCAGCATCACCCAGGTCCAGGGCAGGATTGGAGGCGGTGTTTGATATTATCATGGCCTCCATGGCCGTGGTGATCCTGGCCATCCCCCTAGTGAGCTCAGCCGTATGCTGACTGAGCACAGATTCTTGGTTGGAGCTGCGATGGCACAGTTGTGCGGTCGCCGCTGCAAGGCGGGCCATGGCCCGGTTCAGCACCCGGGCATCCCTCCTGCGTGCAACCTCATGCTCCTCCTGTCTGGCAGATGAGTGGGTGATGGCAGTGGTCAGCCTGCCTAACCCTGCTGCCACCTCCTTGTTGCTGTCCACAACAGCCTGGAAACCCTTCACCAACTCCCCCATCTGCATGTTGTGCTGCAGGAGCTGGCGTTGGCAGGCCATGGTGGATCTGGCCTGTTGGCGCTGGATTTTAACCATCTGTCCCTCCAGGCCCAGGAACACACTGCCCTCCCGTGCTGGTGCAGCAGTGGTGGTGGTGCCACGGCGTCTGGCACTGCTGCTTCCGGCCTGCTGAGTGGGCTGGGGTGCCACTGGTGGGGGTGTGGTGCTGGCCGGTCCCGGAGCCTCTGCTCCCAGGACAGGTTGGACAGGTGGCAAGGCCACGGTTGTGGCAGGAGCTGGTGTAGGCGGAATGGTCTGCCTTGTAGGGGAGTTTTGTGGTGAGAATTGCAAGGGGGGTGTGCTGGGCAGTACTGGTGAGTGCACTGCTTGGAAGTCAATGACCAGGACTCCCTCCATTCCTAGCCCTGGGGTGTCTCCTTCCTCATCCTCCTCCTCCTCCTCCTCCTGGCCAGCCTGGCTGGTGCTCGGCCCTGCGACTGCAGTGTTGGACGTTGCTGCTCCCTCTGCTGTCGCAGTTGTTCCGCCTGATGGGGCCCCTAGGTACAAAGAAGCATTTGTAAACTGAGTGCCGATGTATTACAGTCAGTACAATTATGGCATTCCACATGTCCTTGCATCTCCTTACACCGTGTCACACTGTTTCCTGTCTTGTGATTCTGCACTGACATATTTGGCTAACTTCTGCTGACTACATGTACCATGATGCTTGTCTCTTGTATGTTGGTGACAGTACAGTGCTGGTGTTTGCCTATGCATTGTGTCTAATGGGGAGGTGTCTGGTAGGGTGTGTCATGATGCGCATGCTTCTTACCTGTAGCTGTGGCTCTCGCAGAGCTGTCCAGGGTCCCGATTCCTACGATACTCTCCCTCTCGATGGTGCTGGAGACAATTTCCTCCAGCTCGGTGAGGGGTGGCGCCGGGTTGTTGCCTCCTCCAGTGAGTCCAGCCTGCCTTTGAATGTCAGCCAGCTTCCTCTTTGTGAGGCTGCGGATGTCGTAAAACCTTTTTTTCAGTTCCTCTATGGACCTGGGGGTGACACCCGCAGCATTCACCTTCTGGGCGATGTCGGCCCAGATTCTCCTCTTGGTGCTGTCTGGCACGTTGAGGGACAGCTTGCCAAACAGCTGGCGGTGCACCCTCACCACCTCCTCAACCAGCACCTGAAGTTCGGTGGTGGTGAACTTGGGCTTCCTCTTCTGGGAGGACTTCTGGCTTCCTGACTGATCTGCCATTTTCTCCTGTTCAGTTTGCAACCTCCTTCTCCCACTGCTGCTAACTGTGTGTGTTGGGCTCAGGCAGGCTTTCCAGAAACTTCCAGGAACTTCTTAATTAGCTGCACCTGCCAGGGTTGCCACTCCCTGTTTGGGTGGGGGAGGGGGAGCCACCTCATTGGCTGAATCGCCTATTGCCGATTCGGCTTTTACCGATTCGGTAATATCCGAATCGGTAAAATCCGATTCGGTATTATCCGATTCGGTAAAAGCCGAATCGGTTCATTCAATGCATTCCTACGGGCTTTTTCGCCATGGGTCTATGATTGCCGAATCGGATTTTACCGAATCGGCTTTTACCGATTCGGTATTCGCCGAATCGGGAATATCCGATTCGGTGGTAGCCGATTCGGTGATTTCCGAATCGTTGTTGGCCGATTCGGTACTTTCCGATTCGGACCGAGCAGAATCGGAACGTACCGATTCTCATTACCGATGCCGACCGAATCGGTATTCATTCGGTTTTTTTTCCCTACATCTCGTTTTCCGATTTCACAATACCGATTCGGCCCGCCTCGGTATTTTGAAATCGGAAAATCGCGTTTACCTACATCGGGCCCTTGGTGCCTGTAGCGTGTAACTCGGACACATGACTGGGTGTAGCTTTGTGTATTCTTTCAAAAGAGCCACAAGCATTAGGGCACTTAGGTGAACCTGGTTGGGCCATCACTGGTAGGATGGGTGGGAGAAGCAGGGTACAGCCCCACTTACATTTGAATAGGCTGTATCCTGCCTCCACACAAAGGGCTGCATACCACCTACAGTTAGTCTGGAGTCAGGACAGGGGAGGCAGGATGCCTGTGGACTTCAAAGGAAACCTTTATAAGCTTCTCCCCCACTTCAAAGGCACAACTTGGTATGAATACTGGACCTCAGACACCAGCACTTCAGTACACTTCTGGACCAGTAGATTCTGTGCCAGGAAGACGGACTACTGTGCTGCTACAAGGATGCCGGGCTGAGAAGGACTGGACCTGCATCACTTGAGATCACAACCCAGAGTGAATCCAAGGTCTGGGTAGCTGCCCCCTGAATAGAAGCCTCAAGGACATAACAGGCTTCCAGCAACCTTGAACGAGCACCTGGATTCTGCTATCTGTGAGTCATGCCTTCCACAGTTGTGCCACCACAGTCCTGCACTCTTGGAAGTGGATATAAAGGTGCTTCTGCCCAGCCCAGCTGTGGACCTCATCGGAACCAACATGAAGTAAAGCCTTACCGCACAGCTGGAAACTCATCAAAACCGACCCAAAGCAACACAAGGTCCTTGTCAAGCTTTGCTGCACAGCTCGTCAGAACAGATGCAAAGCGATGCCAAGCCCCCTATGGCCTCACTGCACAGCGCCTCAGAAGTGACACCACGCCAAGCCCTGCAAAGCCTTGCCGTACAGCTTTCTCGGGACAAGCACTGGACAACGAGGGGTCTTGCAAAGCTGCGCAACGCAGACCGTGCACCAGGATCTAAGCTACTGTGATCAGTGGTCCGAGGTGGCGAATTGAGCTGATGAACGATGAAGTATTCAAACTAGATCTGAGACTGGGGGTGGATGTCTGAAACGTTTCAGCGCTCCGTCCATCATCTCCTTTGTTTGCCCTACGTTGGCAGGGTATGCCCAGAGGTGGGTACCTTGCTCAATTCGCCACTGCATTCAAGTGTGCTGATCTGATAAGGGGTGTTACCCCGAAACTAGTACCAGGATGCTTATTTCCAGTCCAGGGAAGACCTGGCTTGGCAGTTCGGGCTGGATGATGGATTCAACCCAGATCTGTGACTGGGGGAGAGTGTCTGAAAAGTTGCAGCGCTCCGTTCATCATCTCCTTTTATTTGCTGGGTTACGGTCACCAGCCTGCGCTCCATCGCGGTTTGCCTGAACCTGTGACTTTGTCCCATTTCAGCGCGATAAGATAACCACAGTTTGTACTTTATGCTTTTATGAGCTTTTTTCACTGAAATATTTAAAATTGCTTTATCTGCAGTTCTACTGATTGGATTTTTGTTGTTTAGGTTCTGGTTTATTTAAAAAAAGAATTTTTCTAACTGGGTGTGGGATTTTGTTTTGTGGTGTTTTCACTTTATCACTGCTTGAAGTTTTGCACAAATACTTCACAAATTGCCTCTAAGTTAAGCCTAACTGCTTTGTGCCAAGCTACCTGGGGGTTGAGCAAAGGTTAATTAAGGTTTGGCTTGTGCCTCATCCTGATAAGGATTGTGGTTGCTACTTAACCAGGGCTCACACACCATTCAACCAACAACCCAATTTCTCATATTAGTATTCAGCAGTGAGGATCAGGACTTATGTTTGTGCAGTGCCATATGTTAAGATGAATGTTCGTAGTCATCAGTAGTAAGAAAATCCTTTATTCATAGACATAACCCCAATGCCAGAGGAATAGCGGCGCAGCCGCTGGTCAACTCTCACCCTCAATACTGCCCACAACCACTTGTATTCTTTTAGAATGTAAACCTCCCTTTTCAATTCACAACACTTCACGAGCACAGCTGTGTAGCGCTCGAGCCAGGAAGAGATAATACCGGCTCGAGACGCAACACAGCAAGGCTCGAGACAACACCATACAGGGATTTGGTGTACATTACCATCCCACATCTAAGACCAATTTCAGTTAAATTCTCCTTTATTGGCTTCTTTTTGTTTTTTTTCCCAAAGTCTTCCCCTGACTGGTGTGTCCGAAACCACACCTGCAAGGATGGAATTTGAGTGGGCCAACATGGACATCTACATCGTAGCCCAGCTCAAGGAGTTCTGCGAGGAGAGGGGTCTTCCAGCAAAAAGCACCCCCAGGAAGGTGGAGCTCAAAAAAGGCGCTGAGGGACTGGGCGGCGCCCACCAGTCAGTGGTTGAAGCCACAGAAGGGAATGATGTGACAGAAGGACAAGAAGAGGGTCTCTCTGAGATCCAGCCTTCAGCGGAGAGGGATGACTTAGCCCCAGAGTTAGAGCCTTCTGCCAAGGCAGGGAGCAGTGTCTCTTCCCACATCCTGTCCCCAAAGGAGCTGGCAGAGTGGAGGGAGGAGAATCAGGGTAAAAGAAAAGAACCTGGTCATGGAGGCAGCAACGCAGAAGGCTGAGGCTGAGAGAGCCTTGGGGAAGAGGAGACTAGCCATGGAGTAAAGAAGAATGGCACATAAGCTAAGACTCAGAGAGCAGGATATCAGAGCTAAGCAGGTGGTGTCCGGCAATAATGGTGGAAGTGTACCTACAGTGGCCTCTTTAGACAAGAGGGTCCGCATCCCTAAAGGGCTGGTGCCTGACTTTGTTGTGGGGGCTTATAAAGGGTTCAAAACTTATGAGGTGACTTTACAGGTGCACAGGATCGCTGAGGAGGAATGGGGGCCTAGTCTGTGGAAGCACATCTCTAACAAGGGGAGAAACACCCTACTGGCCCTAGAGAAGCATAGACAGGATAAGGATAAGGAACCCCTTTGTGAAAGAAGACATTGTCAGATAAAATGGCCTTTCCTCAGAGAAGTACAGGAAGATGTTAAGGGACAGCCAGAGGCTGCCCAAGGCATCCTGGGTGGATTTTGTGGATTCCTTTTGCAAGTCACTGGATGGTTGCCTGAAGGGCATTGAGGTGAATGGTTACAAATGGCTCTATGATCTGTTTGCTAGAGTACGTATGTTCAGTAATTGGTTTTCAGAGCTACGCCAACACTTGATCAATAGGAAGCTCACTGATCGCAGGGAGCTGGCTAAGGAGGTTGGCCACTGGATCAATATCAGAGACCACAAGAAGGTACCTGGGAGTGACCCCAAGAGGGGAGGTTGAGGTTTTCCCCAGCAGAGTGAGGGGGAGATCAAGGAAGACACAGACAGGAAGCAGAATAAGGGTGGAGAAAAGGGTTCCCGTCTGAGAAACAGGGAGGAGGTTCTGGTAGGTGGTGGCCCAGTGCTCCCCATTTCTGACCCCACCGCTTTGATTGTTCTCAGCAAGGACGCAACCAGGGGGACTCTGTCTGTCCTATAAAACCAGTGTGGGACCTCTACAGGTGTGGCCAATGTGGCATTAGGAGTAAATAGTCTCCAGGGGCAGGTGATAGACCATGTCATGATCTCCCTTAACTGGGGGATAGACTCAGAGGTAAGCTGGTGATCCCTGAGGGTGAAACCCGTCACTTCCACCCGGTGAATGGGGTCCCAGTCACTGCTCTGTGGGACACCGGTGGTAGCCAAACAATGATTGCGGGAAGGCTAGTTTCTCCAGAGGATTACACCGCCACATGTGTAGGGTAACTCAGGCCCAGGTGTGACTTTATCTGCCCTGTGGTCCTGGTATCCCTGGAATAGGGTG
This sequence comes from Lissotriton vulgaris, assembly GCF_964263255.1. Taxonomy (NCBI): domain Eukaryota; kingdom Metazoa; phylum Chordata; class Amphibia; order Caudata; family Salamandridae; genus Lissotriton; species Lissotriton vulgaris. The sequence goes on along the minus strand of NC_141695.1, from coordinate 757,185,139 downwards.
GGGAGGTGACCCAGATGAGTTCATAGTTAGTCCCTAGAAGCCCATAGATTGGATTCTGGGGAATGGGTTGGCCCCAGTGTCAGGAGAACTAGGAGAGGCAGCTGCCCAGGGTACCCTAATAGTTCTGTTTTCTGGGAGTACCACTCTCAATCTGAGAGTACGGAAGCTCAGATGGAGGAGCAGGGCGAGGGAGGGCTTACCCCTGTTCATCCTCAGAGTACAGACCCTGGGCTAAGTGGTCAGTCTCAGGCTACACCCCCAGAACTGGTGGGAGATAGAGTGGGAGTATGGTGCCTAAAACCCCAGGCTACTGCCTCCCACTCTGAGAAACTTCACAGGTCAGAGAAGCCTGGATGGCCTGGGCGTGGCTGTTGACACTGAGAGCTGTCTGTGGCTTCTGTTTGTTAATGTCCTTATGGGCAAAGTTTTCCTTGGGTTGGGGACAGAAGTCTGATCCAAGGGGTGGAGTGGGCGACGTCACTTAGTTGGTCATGGTGGTATTGTCTACCTACTGGGATGCATCTGTGAGTATGTTAAGGTTACGTGCTTCACAGGTGGGGACCACAAGTGAAGGGTTCATCATGGGTCGGTTCAGCTGCTCATGACAGTACAGACAGTGGGATCCAACCGAGTTCAAAGAGGAGTAGAACTGACATGTGCCCCTGATAACAGGGCCTTCGTCCATGTTCTATCACCTATGCAGGAAAGCCCATCGCTGTATTGATTAGTCTACCCTGGATTTTGCAAGAGGGGGTCATGTTGAACTTGATCCTCTCTGCAGGGCCACCCCCAAACATTTTGCCTTTATCCTCCACTTTTGTGCAAAAAATTTTTTGCTGGCCTTAGGTCTCTAAGCACTTTACAACTGCTAAACAGTGCTGAAGTGCTTGTGGTTCTCCTTAAACCATCATAGTATTGGCTTCTCCCCAAATGGCATATTTAATTTACTTGTAAGTCCCTAGTAAATTGGCACTGCATGTGCCAAGGGTCTGTAAATTAAATTATACTAGAGAGTCTGCAGCACTGATTGTGACACCCACTTGTGCAGCCCTTTCAACCTGTCTCAGGCCTGCCATTGTAGCCTGTATGTGCAGTTGTAAACTGCCATTTTGACCTGGCGCAATAACCCTTTTACCATTGCCAAACCTTCCTTTTCAATACATATAAGTCCCCCCTAGAATAGCCCCTGGACAGCCCAGGGGGGGGGGGCATGGTGCAATGTATTTAAAAAGTAGGATATATACTTTTAACTTTTACAAGTCCTGGTAATGAAAAACTCAAATAAATAACTGCAAGGCCTACCTCTCCCATACAATAACAATGGAGTTACTTATTACATTTTATAAGTGTAATTTAGAAATGGGAATAGGTAACAAATTCATGTTTGGTGTCTCTTGAACCACAATGTAAAACCTTAACTGTGAGGCTCACCTGGGGTTTCCGCAGGGGCAAAGTGGAAGGAACAGATGTTGGATTCCAACTTTCCTCACCCACCTCCTTCGCCCAACAAAGTCAAAGCAAAAGTGGAGTAGGTGGGGAAGAGGAAAAAGAAAACAGGGATAGGGAGAAGAAGTAGAATCCAATGGTCCGTCCGGTGTGATGTTGCATGTGTTTCCTAATGGGTATAAGTACAAAAGGTAAGTAAGACCCTAGAACTGCGAGAGTGCTATATAGAACATGTAGTAGTAATACCTGTTGAATGTTCTGCCGGTAGTGCAAAGGAAGATATGAACAACTAGAACTTGAGACTGACACAGTAGTATCTAAAAGGTAGAAGTATGCAGACTACACATTAGCAATGCAGAATTTAAGCATTAAACAATGATAACTCTAAACAATACCAACCTTAATGGAGACCACCATCTGGATTCATTAGACCCATGAAAAACTAGGACACAACCAAAATACTTATTTTCCTAGACAGGATAAAAGAAAAGAAATGTTTTACAACAAGGTGCTGGTTCGGGATAAGTGAACCAAAGTAATTCACAAATAAGTAACTGATACCATTCTCTTGTTTTGCAGCATAAGAGAAGATGCAGTAATCAATCAAGGTAGAGAACTAACTCCATTCTGCTAAAGAAATGGAGAATCAGATAAGTATATATTTCAAAAAATGCTTAGATATATTAAATCCCACCATAGGCTGGTAGCTAGGATTCTTTAAATACTTCTCTTTGTTCTCCCATTGCAGGAACAGGAAGAAAAACATAAGGGAAAACTGCCGGTAAGAAAAAGAAACTAGGCTGGCTGGAGAGGGATCGGCAATGTTGTGTCATGCCCCAGAAGAGAAGAACAGGGAAGACGTCAGGAGGAAAACATCAAGGACGTTCCTGCTCTCCGACGCGATATCAGGAATGCAGGTAAGTGATGAAGAACCTCCGGGAACTGAGGGAGGCTAAGTGGGGGTCCGTGACGGAACGCAAAGCGCGTTCCCGTCGTAGACAAGCACTTTTGAATGCCTTAGCGCTGCCTTCGCCAGCTGATGCATGTCGGTAAGTGAGGCATGCACATCAGGATGCGGGTGAGGCTGCGAGCGAGGCTGCAGGCGGGGCGACGAGCGAGGCTGCGGGCGGGGTGGCGGCACAACACTAATTTATTGTAAAGTCGGATTTTAAATTGTAATTCTCATAATGCCACTTTTAGAAAGTTGGGATTTTCCTGCCTTAGCTATTTTGTACCTGGGTCACATGACTGGGTGTACCTGATAGTTGAGCTTTGTATATTCCTCCTAGACAGCCACACACAATAGGGAGCTTAGGAGTACCTGGCTGGGCCATCATAGGCAAGAAGGGAAGGAGGAGCTGGGCAGAGCCCCACTTACACTTGAATAGGCTGTGTCCTACCTCCACTCAAAGGGCTGCATACTGTAGTTAGTCTGGTGTCAGGACAAAGAAGGCAGTTTGGCTGGAGACTTTAAAGAGAAACCTCTAGAAGCTTCTCCCCTACTTCAAAAGCACAGCTGTGTATAAATACTGGACCTCAGACACCAACTCTTCAGTGCACTTCTGGGCCTGTGGATACTCTGCCAGGAATAAGGACTGTAGCCCTGCTATAAGGACTTCCGCTCTGCTGGACTCCTGCTTTGTTTTGTTGACCTGTTGCCTGCTGCCCTTTTGCCTGGGTGAGAAGGACTGGACCTGCATCTCTTGCACCCAGAATCCAAAATGACTCTAAGGGCTACTTAGCTGGCCTCCTGATCAGAGGTTTCAGGGACATAACAGGCTTCCAAAAACCTTGAACCCATCACCTGGACCCTGTCGTCTCTGAGCCCTGCTCTTCCAAGTGTTGTCACCCCAGTCCTGGATCCTTGGAAGTGGGTCAGAAAGTGCATCTGCTAAGCCCAGCTGTGGTCCTTCATCTGAACCAAAGTGAAGCGATGCAAACCCCCACAAGGCCTCATCGCAGAGCTGGTAGTCTCATCGGAATCGACAATGAGCGATATTAAGCTCCCAGCTCATCTGATCCAACACAAAATGGCGCAAGGCCCCAAAAAGCTGTGCTATACAGCTCCTCATAACCATTACAAAGCGACACCAAGCCCTGCAAAGCCTTGCCGCAAAGCTCCTCAGAATCGTCGCAAATCTATGCCACACCCCGCAAGGCTTCGCTGTACAGCTTCCTTGGAGCCAACATTGAGCATCGCAAAGTCTCGCAAAGCCGTGCTGTGCAGACAGCGCACCAGCATTTAAGAAAGTGGGTTCAGGGGAGCTAGGTGGGTCCCTGTAGCCGACACGCGCTCCATTGCAGTCAGTCTGAACATGTGACTTTTTCCTGGTTCAGAGCAACCAGAAAACCACAGTTGATGTGTTGAGCTTTTGTATGCTATTTTCACTGCAAATCTCTAGTTCTACTGATTGGATTTTTGTTGTTTTGGTCTTGTTTTATTTTTAAAAAATTACTGTATTTCTCCAACTTGGTGTGGAATTTTTTTGTGTAGTGTTTTTACTGTATTACTGTGTGTAGTGTCGCACAAACACTTTACACATTACCTCTAAGATGAGCCTGAGTGTGTTGCAGGGATTCTGTTTGGAAACAGAACTATGCCTTGGATCACAGAATGTTAGTATGTACGGACTGAATCACCGTACCACATCTGTACCTATGGGCCTGAATCCTGACTAGCTCATAATGCCTCACCTGCCCTCCTAACCTTCCCAGAGTAACAGGTAAGTTGGCACCCTATAACAGAACACACTAGTCCCCAGGGGATCCGCAGTAACAGGCCTTCACCTTTCGTTCTCTCACTCCTGCCTGTCCATAATACACAAAGGACAATATTTATTGAAATTACTGTGTTCTATCATTTAGCAACTGTGCTGCAATTAGAAAACATATGTAACCGAGCAGAGTAATTAGCATTAGTGATAAACTGTATACAATGAAAAGCCCTTTCATAGCGAAAGATATATTTGCCTAAGCCTAACCTCACAAAGGGAGCATAGTGATATATCAGCGATTTCTGGGATTAAAGCCGGGCCCCATACCTAGCATTTGCCATTAGCTGGTCTGCATTTCAGATTTGCACAGAGCGCGTGCACTCATCCCGGGACCTGTCTTCTGGTATAAATCCTCCTCTCTATTTTCAAAACGACAATTCTCAGCGTATATGATAAGAAATGCCATGCTAGAAAACAGAGGCTGGGTCTCTCTATTATGTCTATTTGTTAGAATGGGTTAGTGACCAACCACATAAAAAAACAAGCATTTAAAATGCAGCAGGTCTCACAATTGTGAATTTGTGTGCTATTGGCATTGTAAATGGCAATGGCTTTTATAAAAAAATTAAAAGGCATTGTCATTTACAATACCAATAGTTCAAACTTTTGAAAAGCAATACCTATTGTATTGGAGAGCATGGTGTCCATGAAACGTGCACCGCACTCATTATTAAAGTAGAAAAAAAAAAAAAGAAGAAAGAGCGCAGTGTCCCTGAGACGGGCACCACGCTCATTACTAAAGTTTAAAAAAAAAAATTCAACGGAATGTGGTGTTCCTGAAGCAGGCGCCGCGCTCAGTATTAAAGTTAAAAAAATTAATTTGAAACCGAGCGTGGTGTCCCTGAAGGGGCCGCCGCGCCCAGAAATCCATTTTTTTTTTAAAACAGTGTCCCTGAAGCGGGCGCCACGCTCAACATCACATTTTTTTATTATTTTTTTATTTTTAATAAAACATTTAAACTAGGGTGCCGCGCTCAGCATACAGATACCAAAAAAAGCAACCGCCACTGTCCCATCAGCGTCCATAAACAAAATAGTGCTCACCCACTAGAATATAGCCGAACGTGTAACAAGCCAAGTAAAAGGTCCATTTGTTATGGGCGGTAACAAATGTTGACAAGGTAGTACCAAGGAGGGACTAACAAGCCTATTTACAAATCAGAAGCCAGCATTTAAGAAGGACAATGACTCAAAGCGAATGGCAAATATGGGCGGAGCTGCTAGTACATACCCTAATACAGCATGACTCGCAGAGCGAGCAGCGCATGCCGCTAGGCTCGACCTAACAGGGCAAAATATTGTTTAATCTTGTACATAAAGTTCAGACTGAATACCATTATAAAAGCAGAATAACAAAACATGTGCAGCCTATTTCTAAATAACGTGCGCAAAGCAAAAGCAGCCCACAACCTGCAGTTAGGCTAACATAGTGGAGAACTACAGTGGGTCCTTTAGGGAACTCACGGTAACTGCTCTGTGACAAGCCACCTACGGGTCAACCAACCGCCCAATTTCTCACATTATCACTTACCGTTGGCTGGCATTTTTTATCACTCTCACTTGGTTGCTTCTTATTTGATGGATTTACTTCCACCTCTTGTGTTTCTCCTCCTCTCATCGCTTAGTTACCTTTATTTTGATTGATGTCTTTTATCCTCTAATTGGTTACATTCAGAGAGCTATTTTCGTTCCTTTAGCATTCCATGGGGGTGTGTTTATATTCTTACTCTCGTCGGCCTTGGGTTCTCCGATACCGCCCCCACCCCCACCCCCACCCCCAGTCCAACCATTTCTTCAATCACCGACCAACACAGCGTCTGTCTTTATTGAACACGGGGTTTTCATTTTCCCCCTTTAATGCTCCTCCCCGCTCAGAAGTGTTCGCTCTGTCTTCCCGTTATTTACGTGCGCGTGTACCGGGACACCATTTTTCAGCTTTTTTTAAATTTTATTTTATTTTATTTATGCATTTTTATATAGCGCGAACTTTACCCGAAGGTGTCAGAGCGCTTCACAAAAGGAACAGAAATGAAACATAATGAGAAACATTACAAAAGAACAGATTACAAAAGCATACGTTACGTTACATAAGGCAAAGTGACAATTGTGAGCAAACAAAATACATGAGGTAGTAAAAATTGTGAGCAACCAAAAATACATGAGGTAGTAGAGGTAATAGTGACAATTGTGAGCAAACAAAATACATGAGGTAGTAAAAATTGTGAGCAACCAAAAACATGAGGTAGTAAAAAGTGCACAAGAGGAAAAAGTGACAAGTGTGCAGTTACAAGAGAAAACAAAGTGTAATTTGAGGTATAATACTGCAATAAGTATATAATAACTCAGGCACAAGAACAAACGTTACGTAGGCAAAGGTGGCACTTGTGCAAGTATCAAAGGTAAAAACATGTGAGAGGTAGCAAAGCGTGTGTTACAAGGGCAAAGTGGTGTGTGCATGTTACAAAAGGGCACCAAACACAGAAGCTTTGGGCTTATCTGTTTGTTTCTGATGATTGCAAACATACATTTCTTTGACAAGTGTAGGCCTATTCTACCTTCCCGATTCTGGGCAAGTACAAACAGAAAAGACACGTGGAGCTGCCTCCACGTCCTGTCCCGGTTTTCTCTTTGCATTGTGGGACTTGTAGTGTTCAGTGGATGCTGAGATATACATAACTACTAATACCAGCATGCAAAGAAAAGGACAAGAGCTAGATGTATTATCCATGCATGGAATTGGGTAATATTCCTGGGTATTCTCGCACTGACAGCTCCATGTTTGCCAATTCTGATTAGGAACAGAAGTAGCAGAGTGATGTGAGTTGAAGTCGAGCTCACTGCAAACATTTGGAACCGGAGAGTGGACAGCTTGAGTGCGATGACGTGCGGGTTAAATGATATGTAATTTACATTTGGTAGAGTGTAATCCTACGTTTGCGCACAGCCGGTCAGCTGCGGCCATTAAAGAAGCTAACCATCGCACAGGTACGAGCAGGAAGGAAGCTGCCTTGTGGTGACTTGTGTCTGGGTCACGTGGCCTATGCCTCAGGGGAGATAGGCCGCCTGCCAGCTTGCACCTTGCATGGTGTTGTCGCCGACTCTTTGTCCATTCGGATCAAGGATGCAGGAACTCATCGCCGGAGTGGAGAAGTTCACGTTCGACATCGAGATGGACGTGGACGAGCAAAAAGGGGCCTTCCTGCTGCCCTTTAATGGAATGGACAGTAAGTGCGATCGCGCGTGACACTGCGAGGCGATAGAAGAGGCTCGTGCAGCAAACGTTTATTTATCATTCGCACTCATACAAACGTGGTGTATTGAGATCACTTTCGGAAAGCCAGCCACGGTGCTGTCATGTCATTGGTTTCGTGTTTTTGTTCTGTTGCATTCTGGGACTTACAGTGTCTATTTAACATTGAACATTTGGGCTCATATACCTCCCGCCCCAAAATGTTTTCAGTTAAACATCAGGACTGGCCGCAGGTGCTCACTTGATGCGGTTCTGTCCAGTAGCTCTCTGAACTGAACTCTTCCCCCTCCCACCCCATCAACCACCACCACCACCACCGCTCCGCTCCGCTCCCACCCCCACTTGATCTACAATTACTTTCCTTACAGCACTAGCATATAGATTCATCATCGGCATGTTTTGCGAGTCTGTAATAGCGATTATTAAGGAATCGATATTACAAACTCGCATAACGGGATTCATGTAGAAATCGCAATATTTTTTGCGATTCCTACAGCTTCCTTATTTGCGATTAGCTAATTGCTAATCGCAAATAAGGAATAACTCCCCGTTCATTCCTAAAGGCCCATAGGAATGAATGGGAAGACATATCAATGTGCGAATCGCTATTAGCGATTCGCATTTTGAGTTTGCGATTTCAAGGGTGCAAGTTGCACCCCTGAAATGGAAATGTACACTGATGTTGCGCATACACATGTCCAAAGGACATGTGTGTGTGTGTGTAGCATGAAACTTAGATAAATGCACTAAAGTGCATTTATCTAAGTTTTCGCTATTTACCACGTAGTCAGGCTTCGCGGTAAATAGCGGCCCCGGATTGCGAATTCACAATTTTAAAATGGTTCATGCATTGCATATAAGGAATCGCAAATTGCGATTCCTTAAATGCAATCGCAATTTGAGAACTCGCAATTATTTGCGAATTCTTATATTGCGAGAGCATGAACCATTGATGAATCCCAAATGCGATTTTTGCAAGCGCAAACGGCCGATTTTTGCGATTCGCACCGTTTGCGCTCGCAAAAATGCTTGATTAATCTATCAGTAAATCACTAGATGTTGTATTCTCTGATTGCAGAGCAGTGAGACCGAATGTAAGAGTGTGTTTTTTTACTTTCAGAATCCGGTGCTGCTGTCTGCAGCTATTTCACCAAGGGACTGTGCAAAAAAGGCGAGTATTAATTCCCCCCTTATGTTAGTGCTTAGTATGTTCGAAAGACTAGGGGTGAGGTATGCTGCCTGAAGTAAAATACAGAAACACGTTGCCTCTGTTTCAAAAATATACTTTAAAAGGGTCATAATCACAAAATGTGTACAGACAAATAAAGGGTTACATGAAATCAGTGAACTAAGGAGGTAAATATATACCAAGGATTGGATTTTAGTGGGCAGGTACAGGTATAACACATTTAGATAATTTCTACTGGACACCTTAATTAACTCAACCTGGGGTTTCAAGCATGGCTCTATGGTTGTATACCAAACTAATTATAGAGATAACAATGGGTCAGGAAAGAGAAACTATCTGTGAACTGTGTTAACTAAAGGGTACAGTCACGAAGTCCATAGAGAATGATACGTGGTGACAATCAATGATTCCCATCAGATACCCGTCCTGTACCGCCCTACATCATTTGGGATCCTTCACCCGAAGGAAGTGATGTACATCCACTATGGATTAGGTAAACTGTAGACTAATCTAGTGGAAGTGAACTCAGATGTAGTGGCTCAATTGAATGGCATCAGGGGGTAAAACTGACTAGCAGTGCAAAAATGTGGTAAAATAACAGTGCTAAGTGTAAAAAGAAATGGTTAATATTGGGTTGTGGAAGTGGAATTTTTTTTTAATAGTATCCTATCCACACCCAAAGGTAAAAACAGTGCAAAGTAGTGTTGAACAAATAACTACTATGGTTGTATGCCATTAAGGTCATTTCAGAAATGCGGGTAGCCCATTTTTGTCCCTAGGGCCTCGTAGAAGATTTCTTAACAGTGGAAAATGCACACCGGTCAACCTTTTGACTCCAAATTGCGGGTCATACCAAGCTTTTAAGATGGTGATCAAGTTAAAATGAATAGTCCACATACTATTTTTTGGAAGGTGTTCAAAGGTTAAAAAAGAGGTGACCACATAAAAAAACTTAGGGGGCGTTTGAATACCAGTACAAGGAGGGTTTTTGGTCACCAACTGTAGGTGACTTGACAGATATGCTATGCCTAGCATGTTGAGAAATATTATGTCCATTATCACATAAATAGTGATAGAAAACTGGCCACAGGTAAAATGTAAATTGATACTTGTATAGCGCACTACTCACCCGCAAGGGTCTCAAGGCGCTTGTACGAATACCGCTGTGGAGCCCATCCTGGCTTTCCCTGTGAGTCGTCCACTCCTGGGCACCCCCAAGGTGGAGGCCAGGCATCCTTAGCGTTGTGGGGGCCATTGTGGAGATTAAGCAAGCTATTGCCCAGAGTTGCAGAGTGGGACTCCATGATTGGAATAGGCACCGAGGCGAGAATTATCAGGTGTAGCGTGTTTAATTACTTCAAGTCCCCAAACCTTAGAGGACGCTGTCACAATGACTGGATGATGTCATCAATGATGTCTCTTAACATGAGTGATATAACATATGAGGTCATAAGTAGTGTACAGCAGGGGAACAAGGTATAGGTAGCTCAGTAAACTTTAACTAGTAAATTTCAGTGTTCCTTTTTCTTGTTTTTAAATATTAGATTTTAACTCGGTCCAACACCAAATGATAACCTCGTTGTGTGTGTTTTAAAAAAAAACTCATATTCAAACTTGAGCGTACACACACATTCCCCTGCAGCTAACGCCCCTTCTGTGCATCGCCTTTAGCAGTGCACAGTGGGAGGTTGGTTGCAGGACCTGGTCAGGCCATATGTCCAACTCTTCACGGGTGGTGAAACGCCCAGGCTGTGTGCAGAGGATGGTTTCCACTGGTCTCCAGCCTGACCCTGCGCCCAACCCCACACAGGTGGGTAACCTCCCGGGCTATGTGCAGTGGGGGGTGGGGGATGTTGAAAAGAGGACCTATCCTCCAGGGAGGCCCAGCACCCAATCCAGTGTGGTCGGACAACCCCCCTTGGCTGTACACAGCCTGGGTTGGCTGTAGGACCTGGCCTATGGCTAAGCCCTGTGCCCATTTGGCCCACAGGTGGCTAACTACCTACTGTGCACGGCATTTGGCTGTGCACAGTAGGTGGGCAGCCAACCTCCCATTGCCCTTAGCCTAGGAGGGTTGGCTCCCTGTGAGGCTTGGTAGCAGGGCCTGGCTGGAGTGACTACGCTTGAACAGTGGGTATCCCATGAGTACCATAGTAGCTCGCGGGAGAGCTGTGCTAGGTTTTGTAAGAGTACTGCAGTACCTATGGTCCAAATATATTTTCTTTACTTTAATCTCTGTGGGTGGAGCCCCCCCCCCAACAAGTGCCTGGAGGTCAGGGCCTCCTTACCCTGCCCTCAAGTTTCCTTTTTACAAAAAATTTTCAAAACACTGGGACCGAGCGCCAGAGTGCTATAATGGTGGCCTTTTGTTCACTATTGCAGCCAGCCAATTTGATTGTTTGGTACCAAGGTACTAGCACCAGTACATTGGTAGTAAGATGGCCAAAGGGAGAAAAAGCTCACTCAGCAAGTTTGAAGGACTCAGTTTTGATTTTTTTTGGCATTGCGGAACTCCAACCGGATTAACCATCCAGATATACCCACCTTTTTCAGAGCATTAACCCCTTCATGCCCCACCTGAGCCCCTTTCTAAATGCGAATTACTTGAAAGAGCCTGAACGGATTTACACCACATCTTGAAAATAACGTTTTCTAAGTAAAGTTCTAACATTCTGCCAAATTTGGTGTAATTTTGTTCAGCCATTTTTTGGTGTTTTGGTGGGCAAAGTTTCCTACGGGAATTACCATAAGAAATCAACAATTTGCGCCTTCCTTTGTCTTGACCCCTGTTTGAAGGATCAGTGTGAAACTTTCCATTAAGGAACTGAGATGGATTAAAGTTTTTGGTGTAGGTTAGTCAAACCGTGCCACAGTTGTTCGTGTAACAAAAAATTAGTTTCATATTGAAACTCTGACCTAACCATAGCTACACAGTGGGAACCCCGATTGGAGTATATATATCCACCTATTCTGTGACCCTCATGCTCCGGCCACCTCATTTCTTATTCACCCTCCTAACTTCTTTTTTGCATTTCACTTGTTACTTAACCCCTTTGATGCTGGTGACAAAGCCAGCTCGTCATGGGCGTTACCTGCGCTGCGCGCATGACGAGCTGGCTTTGTCACGTAACGCGGGGTTTTTGAATTTTCAGCGCGCAGCGGGAAAACCCGCTAGCGCGCATGCGGTTAAGGGTATCTAGTAGTTTATCTTCACATTTTTTTAAATTCCATTGCCATTGCTCTCACTAATACGTACATTGTTACTCTTTTATGCTCTGACTGTATTTTAATTTTTTTTCTCTACTGCTTCTACTTACTATTTTCAAAACCTATTTCTTATTCTAACTATTTTTTCTGCTTGATTGCTATTTGGATCATGTGGCATGATGAGAATCAAGTTATTCAAATTATTGCCCGGGTATTTAATAATCTACATAGCACCTCATTCCCACTCCCCAACCTATAAATAAGGATTGTTCAGCAGAAATGTTTATATGTAGATGGTCTCCGTGAATGTAGACATTTTGTTATGCAACATGGAAAGAAAGATTAAGATTTTTTTCACCCCACCACAAACTTAAAATTCAGACAACAAAACCACAGACTAGAAATAACCAAACCATAACTTGAAACATAATTAGCAGTCACCCTGTGGAAATGCAGCATCTGCCCTATCACATGGAATTACCACCACAACAAGAGTCTGGCAGCCTGGCAATTCTTCTGGAATTAATGTTTCTAATACTGCTGTCTCTCCTGGGTGATCATTAGCATTCTAAATAAAACCAGTCAGTGTTCAGGTGTTCCAGGAAAGACATTTGTACATGCACACTTTTGATACTATTGCACATATATTTGCTGAGCGTGGCAAAGGCAAGTATATGTGCAACTTATATTTTTCTTTTTTTGAGCTTCACAAAATGTGAATATGGAGAATCCATTTTTTTCTCAAAGGAGGGCAATGAAGAACAGGGGCGGTGGATTGCTATCGTTTGCCAAGAGTCCATATAAAGGCCCCCACTCCCAGCAGCATGTCCTCAGCCCCACCTTCCACTCCTTTCATCCACTTCTGCACAGTCTATCCTTCCCTCATTGCCAACGTCCCATGACCTTGCCTGGTGCAACCATAGTGTGCATTGTCTGTGAGCTCTAGCTGCCCTGCTCTCACACCAACCCCTGTCTTCTGCCTAATCTCGAGCCATAATTGACGTGTAATTGGAGCTGTTTCCCAGCTGCATAATGTCCAGCCCCTAATGGGCAACCTTTGCAAAAGCAAAGTTGTAAAAATGTGCCCTGCATCACCAGTGGAAAGTTTCAAAGTGTTTGGGGCTTGGCGGGTGAAGAATGATCCCCTTGCCTGATACAGCGCGCAGGTCACCCGACTAACTCTCTTACCAAATATGCACACTTGGGCCCATAAGAATATAGTTTCATTTGCACATTAATCAGGTAACCTACACTCTACTATCAGTAATTCAGTTCCTTTCTGTTTATTCCCGTGTACCTGACTTACCAATCCTCGTCACAGGTACCTAAGATTACAATGGATCAAGGAGCTAGCTGTGGAGTAAGTAGAAAATACAATACAATATAAAATTTCAATAATGTTTGTACTCTTTATAATAACCACAAACTCATGAAGTTTTGAAAACCTTTATCTAATCATCATCATCATATGCCATGAGCCATAAATTTACACAGATCAAACTATCTATAACTAGAATTAGAAATATCGTATAGCTATGAATGAGGGTAAGAATCATTTAGAAATTGAAACTAAAGGGAAGGAGAAAAATCAGGAACACGCTAATTTTAGAGTAACAGACTTTCACAACGTCACTAAAGGCGGGTAAAGAAAGGGAACATACTAATCAAAGTAGACTTTCGAAATTCACTAACGGTTCGGAGGAAACGAAACTATGCAATTTGAATTCTCTATATGTGCTTATTCTAAATAGGGAGGGTAAGATTGGGACAAACTATATATATAAACGCTTTAATATTTGACTAAAGGTAGGTAGAAAAGTGGAACATGCTAATAGACAGATAATACATGGAAATCTCATTTATAGAGAAATAGGGAAGAAAAGGAACGTATGCAATTATGCTTTATTCGAGACGAGAGGAAAGAAAGTTTAGATAAACAAACACCCACAAAGATTTATATTTACCTAGGATAGAATGAAGACCAACCCTGGCCACGGGTCAGTTTGGAAAGACGGGAAAGGACCCTCAAGGATTTAGGTTACCAGTAGGCGAACAGGTACAGCTCATGGACAGTCAGGACAGGATAACCCCCGGATATGGATCAGGACCGGGTTCACCAAAGGGTACGACCAACACCCGCAGCTTCGGTTGCAATGCCTGCGCTACTCCCTCTCTGCAAGGAATCTGCCAGTAACCCAATTGGATTTTCAAATCTCCCAGCAAAGTGCTTCGCCAGCACTTAAGGTTCCCAAAACCCCGCGTGGGTCTGTGGAAATTCGGACAGAGTGCTCCGCAGCTCTCTGTATCAGTCACCAATAGAGTACGTTGGGTCAGTGACAGGTCAGCTATTTGGACAAGTCAGACGATTTCTCTAGCTAAACCTAGGCTAGTTATACTGTTTTTTCGGGTCAGTGTACCACCCCCCCAAGTGTAAGGATCCCCAAGTTCTGATTGGACAAAGGAGGAGGTTAAGTCATCACACCACCAACATTTTAGACTTTCTCAGACTTAATATTCATTCTTGTACCCACCCCTTACATTCTAGTTTCCCATGGCATTATTATTATTATTATTATTATTAATTGTGTTTTGTTAAGCGCAAACAACCCGGAGGCCTCGTAGCGCTGTGTATAGTCAAACTAGTGTGAGATGAGAGAACAGGTTAGATGAAAGGAAGAGTTTTCAGTTCCTTCCGGAATTTCAGAAGGTTGGGTTCACTGCGAAGGGTAGTAGGCAAGGAGTTCCAGGCTTTGGCAGCGTTCCAGTAAAAGGAGCGCCCGCCCCATCTGGTACGTCTGATTTTGTTAACGGTGGCCAGGAATGCTGTGCTAGATCGCAATGATATGTGAGGGAGGTAGGGGGTCGCTAAGGAACAGATCATTGCTGGAGCGGTCTTCCACATGGCCTTGTGCATAATGCACATGGATTTAAACAATACTCTGGCCTTAATGGGAAGCCAATGAAGTTTCTTCAGGGCCGCTGTTCCTGATTCCCGCTGATTGAGGCCCAACAAAAGGCGGGCTGCCGCATTTTGAGTCACCTGAATCTTCCTTATTGTAGAGGCAGGAGCCCCTAGGTATAAGGAGTTCCCATAGTCCAGACGGGACAAGATAATGGCTTGCACCATTATTCTACGGGCTTGAAAAGGGAGGAGTGGCAGCACTTTCCTAAGCATGCGCATAAGGCCAAAGCAGGTAGCGGACAAAATGGTTGCTTGCTGAATGAAGCTTAAGTTTGCGTCCAGCCAAATGCCCAAGCTTTTTATATGGGTCTTTGGTTGGGGCGGGGTGCCCATGCATGGGGGCCAATCCACCAGAGGGCTAGGAATAATTGGATTGCCTATATCATGAGCTCCGTTTTCTCACCGTTTAGCTTCAGGTGCGAAGCGGCCATCCACTGGGTAACCGCTACCAGGCAATTGCTCAGCTTCGAGAGGGATGTATCGGATTGGTTCATGGATACAACCAATTGTGTATCGTCGGCATAGGTCACTATGTCTAGGCCGAACGAATACACTATGTCAGCAAGTGGTTGCATATAAATATTAAAAAGGGTAGGGCTCAGGGCAGAGCCCTGAGGCACACCTTGATCAAGGGGCCAGATTTTTGAATGGATGGTGCCCTCTACAACCTCAAAGGAACGATTCTCCAGAAAAGACTGAAGCCAGTGCATGGCCTTCCCTGAAATTCCTATTTGGCGTAGGCGGTGGAGGAGGATGCTGGTGTTGACAGTGTCGAAGGCGGCACTAAGGTCAAGCAACATAATTGCTGTGGTGCCCCCTTGGTCCATCTGTTTCCTAGCCAACTCAGTTACCGTCAGAAGGGCCGCCTCAGTCCCCAACTTGGGACGGATACTTGCTTGGGAGTCGTGAAGCAAATGATTATTTTCTAGGAATTGTGTAATGGAGGCATTAATTTGTTTTTCTAATAGTTTGCTGACCCAAGGAAGTAGTGAAATTGGTCGGTAGTTGGCCATGTTATCTGGGTCCAAGGTGTTTTTTTTTAATAGTGCTCTAACTTGGGCACGTTTCCACGCAGAAGGAACTGATCCTGTAGTGATGGAAGTGTTTAAAATATTAAGGATGACAGGTCTAATAGTATCTGTGATCTTTACTAGGTGGCAAGGGGGGGCGGGATTAGTGGGAGACCCAGATTTAACTTTCCGCATGAGGACATCAAGAGAGTCGTCTTTTAGCAGAGGGAACTCATCCAATTTGTGGAGCAGAGTGTGAGGTGGGATAATTCCTTCGTCATGGATCAAATTGGGTGGATCAAATGCAGAAGCAATGTTCTGTATTTTCTTATGAAAATATACGGCCTGATTGTCACAGCGAGTCTGGGCTTTGCTGGGGTCAAGGGGAATAGGGAGCTGTCGATAAGAAATTTTGCTATCTGAAAAATTTCTCTAGGTGAATTAGAGGCAGTAGTAATTTTTTCTTCGAAGTACGAAGTTTTTGTACATTTAATTTCTGCTTTATATTTTATGATAGCTTCATGATGGTTGGTTTTATCTACATTGCTACGCGAATCCCTCCAAATTCTTTCAAGCTTCCTACACGCTCTCTTTAATTCTTTAAGTTGGGGGGTGTACCAGGGTGAATCCCTTGATTTGGTCTTTTCTTTAAGGGCTTTTAGGGGTGCGATAGAATCCAGGGCTGTGCGCATCCAGTTGGTATAGTTATCATAAAGAGACGTAGGGTCTGTCTCCGTTTGGGAAGGGGCGGGAGACAGAGAATTAATCCACCGATCCGTGGAGAGTTTTGTCCAGTCTCTCCCTTGTAAGATGGTACGAGGGAGGGCCTGGGCTGGTGTAGCTGGCAGCTACTTTATAGGGATCAGGTAGTGGTCTGTCCATGTGAGGGGCAGAGGAGTCCCTACCTCAAGTCTGTGGTCATTACTGAATACCCCATCTAGGAGGTGACCTTTTTCGTGTGTGGGTTCAAAGCCCTTCTGTGTAATCTGGAGAGCCGCCAGATTATCCAGCAGCGATTTGGCCGTTGGGTTGTTTGGGTCATCCAGATGGATGTTAATATCTCCTAATAAGGTAAAGTAGGGTCTGCTGACCACTGACTCTGCAATTTTAGATTGGAGCGAGTCCAGAAACTCTCCCATTTGATTAGGGGGACGATAGATAAGAACGCCTGAAAATGAGGCTGTAGGTGAAAAGTCCAGGGTAAAGTGCATACTCTCACAGTTGGATATTGTGGCCGGGCTGGTCCTGCAATGATAATGGTTTTTAAAGAGAATGCCTAGGCCTCCTCCTCTACCTTCCGGTCTGTCCACCCTCTGAAGTGTGTATCCCAATTGCATAAGGGAAGTAATGTCCGGGTCAGACGCATCTTTAAGCCACGTCTCTGTCAAGAATATTGCGTCAGGGCTGGTGTCTTCTAAGAGAAGTGACATTTGAACTGCGTGTTTAGTAAGTGAACGGCAGTTTAGGAGGAACAATTTATAGGATTTGGCAGTATGCGATTTGCCCTTAAGACTGGTAAGTAGGAACTTGCAATGGGAACAGGTACCGGTGGTTGTACTAGGATGAACTGAGTGCCGACAGATATCTTTCATAGGTGGCATTAGATTTTTTAGTAAGATGGAATCATACCGTATAGGCGTACTGCATTCTGCTCTGCGTTGATCAGGGGGGGTGGCACCTGGTCGCGGACGGGCGCAGACGGGCTTGCCACCGGCGCGCCCGCTGCGCCCGCCCGCTGCGCGGACGGGCGGGTCTGATGTTTTTATCCACTGTGAGGGGTAGGAGGAGGGTGGGAGAAGCGATCATCTAGACCGCCAGCCTTCCCCTACCCAAGATGGCGACTAAAGTGAAGTCAGTGACTAGCGCCTGATAGCAGCGGCGCTATTCCAGCTAGGCAGGTGGGGAAGCAGCCTTGGGCGATGCGAATCTCGCGCCAAGGTAGGGGCTGAATTAAAATCTGTCAATTAAAATATTTACAAGCTTTAAGAAACACGTTATTATTAATCAATAACAGACAGTCAGTCAATCTCCAAAGTGCAAGAGCGCAAAGAGCCCCCGGCTTCCGCCTCAGGGGTGAAGTTTGACAAATACCACGAGGAAGCGGAGATGCACCTTTTTGTATCCTGGGAGGGCGGGAGAAGCGATCATCTAGACCGCCAGCCTTCCCCTACCCAAGATGGCGACTAAAGTGAAGTCAGTGACTAGCGCCTGATAGCAGCGGCGCTATGTCAGCTAGGCAGGTGGGGAAGCAGCCTTGGACGACGCGAATCTCGTGCCAAGGTAGGGGCTGAATTAAAATCTGTCAATTAAAATATTTACAAGCTTTAAGAAACACGTTATTATTAATCAATAACAGACAGTCAGTCAATCTCCAAAGTGCAAGAGCGCAAAGAGCCCCCGGCTTCCGCCTCAGGGGTGAAGTTTGACAAATACGATTACATAAGATTTACAGAGTACAATAGGGTATACAGCAGTTTTCTACAATGTAACAGTTTTAGGTACAGTTCAGCTTCGTCCTGCTGGGTTACAGGTCGGTTCCCAGGAGCATCTTGGGCAAGGCTGCCAGCTGGCTGGGTTCCACTGCTGCATGGCTTTCTTTTTCCCCATCACGTGACTAATACCATACGGGCTTCCAAGATGGAGTAACAAGCGCCTCCCAGGCCCAAAGAATACGATACATGAAAAGCAAGCGAAAACAATTTAGAAACACAGGATAAAAGATTACACTGTATACCATGAAACGGCTATACTATATCCCTTACTTTATAATAACTATTGCATTAGGGTAAGTGCTGAACAAACAGCTTTGCAAAAGCGGCTATGCAAGCTCGGAGCATGTGAGAACATAGAGAAGCCATCTTTAAGTGCATTGCGCATGAGCAACAAATTCCCACCAGAACTGCGAGTGCGTCACGTCACATGGGTATGACCGACGCATGCGCAGACTAAATTCCCGCGGTAGCAGCGGCCATTTTAGAGGCAAGCGTATTACGTTTTAGAAAACACATAGGCAAGCATCTTTGGGACACCCCGTGTAGCGTAAAATGTGCAATATTAGTAAGACAAACAGATTGATTACAAAGTTAAGGTTATTTGAGGTTCATGAATACAAGCAAGTCGCTAATTATGGGAAACCTTGCTCCATCAATCCCCTCTTTGATGATATTTACTATCATCACTATAAATGGAACCAGATGCCAACTTTTCACATTTCACCCAATTCAATTTCTTCAAACTTTTTGTTCAGCCTTTTTTCTGCATCCTTATTTGGATGATAATTTTTCATTTTCTTATAGATCTGACTATTCAGCTCTTCTAATTCAAGTTCATCAACATTCCGTTTCATTCCTCTCTTATTCACAGCATACTTCTTCTTTTTGTGTTTTCAACATTTGCAGCAAATTATTATGATGAGCACGAATAAGCCTTTTCCCGCTATTGCCATCAGTATTTTATTCACAAGACCTTTTACCTAGGTTAGAAAACCAACTACCTACAGAGGAGAGACCATCAGTTAGTCTATTCCAGGCACTGTCAACCTCCAGTGGTTTGAGCTCTTTTCCCAAATTGGTTATGTTTCTCACATATTTCTTAATTTCAACACTTTTGTCAGGAATGTAAGTGCAACAATGTTGCGCTTTCAACATTCTACAGACTCCACCCTCTTTTGCTAATAAAGTGTCAAGAGCAAGTCTATTCTGTAAAACCATAGATCTGATTGCAACCATTTCGGTATTGACCATCAGGAAACCTGCAGCAGTGTCATTGATAACCGATCTACTACTGTAGATAATTTGCAGATTCTGTGTGTATTCAGAGTCACTCCCACTGCAGGTATCAATGCACTAAATATATCACCTAATATTTCTCCTACACTTTCTCTTTTACTACTCACTAATCCATTAGTGTTTTCATTGCTTCCAGCGACTTCATTCACATGGTATATTTTTGGGAAGACAATTCCAAAATAACAGCTTCCATACCAGTGATCCGGCAATTTGAAATAAGCCTTGTTTCCACATATATAATAAATTCCAGGAAACACAGGTTCTGACCCATTTTTGAAACCCCAACCTCCAATTACCCTGTAATTGTGTTCGCATTCACTGGAACCAATGAATATGGTATTATAATAACTAGTCTTTTCTCTGTGAAGACAAAGTTTCCCTTTCTTTTCGAAATCCAGTAACAACGCAGGATTAGCTCCACCCTTTGAGGTGCTCCCCATGTTTTCAGCCCACTTAGAAGTTTTCTGTCTTTTATCTTTCGCTTTTCTTTGGAAACTTTCTCTTCTTTTCTCTGCCATATTTAGAAACATTTTCTCTTGTTCATGTAAGGAACATGTTAAGTTATCTCTATGTGCTTCACCTAAATCCTATTGTTAGAAAATATTCTCCCATATAACGTGTTACATCACTCTTAGTATGTACAGGATTTAGATTTCCACGTATAGGAAGTTCAGAAAAGATTACATCTGAGTTAGAGTAATAGTACTGTAACGGTCCTCTTTTATAGAACAAACTAGCTAAAATAAGGCTAAGTGTTTTCTCTTGCCTTTCTACACTTTGTGGTGTCTCTTTTGTTTGCAGCTCTTCTGTGTCTTTTGTCACTATCTTAGTAGGGTACAAATTAGTATCTTTTCTCATCATGTAAGGAATAGTAATTGTTAGTCCTATCCATAATATAAGTACCAAAGCTATACTACATACACATACTTTGAAGCATGTTTTACAACAATTTCGTCTAGGTCTTCCATTCACAGTGGAATCAGACATTTCTGCTTAAAAGAAGTTTTTCAACCCCTCTTTATAACTTTGCACAGGTTGCTTACACAGGGCAACGTTCAGGTTGGTTCCTCCTCTTCGGTAATCTGGTCAGCAATCACTTCTTCATCACATTCATCACTTATATCAAGATTTTCTAATTCCTCCAACACCAGATAAGTCCATTCAGGACTCTGATACTTATTGTTCAGTCTTTTTATTCAGGTACTTCTTCTCTTAGGCTTTGCTCCAGACTGGTCAGCTTTACTTTAGTCTTGGTTTTCTTGCTCAAGTTCTTTGTCTGTTTTCAGTCTTAATCTTAGTCTTTTTACATATCTAGGTACTTTGTCCTTTTTCTTGAACCTTTTAACTGAAACTGTGCTTCAAAGGCTCTTTTATTTTCGATTAGTTGTGGCACCTCTACTTCAATGTTTCTTTCCTGTCTGACTAGATCCAGGTCTTATTTCGGTTTCTTCTGCCTGGTTACTAAACTGGCCCTGTTCAGGTGTATGCTGATTTTGACTTTCGGTTGTTTCAACTTCTATTTCCTGAACGCATTCGTCTAGCTCTATCTGATCCTGTTCAAGCACTTGGAACTTTTGGTCTTTTTCCGCTTGAACTTCCGCCATATTTTCTATTTGTCCCTCTTCAGGCTCAGGAGTTTTTGGAGGTGTATCGATAACTTGCTCTGTCCCTACCTGGCCTTCTTCATCATCAGATTTGACATTGATTTCGATGATCTGATTATTTCCTTCTATTCCTGTCTCGTCCTCACTATCCCATTCTCTATCTAAGTAGGTTTGTCTTCTGGTTCTTATTGGGTCTAGTGTCAGGTCAATTACTGGGACCCAATCATCTTGACTGGTGCTCGGTTGTTCTTCTTCAGCTACTTCAGGACCAACGTTTGGAGACCCCTCAGCTGCACAACCTTCAGCCTCAGGTTCTTCTTCGTCTTCTGTCACTTTCTTTGTATGGCTGGCATGGATCCACCTTGGCACACCTGAACACTTCACCGCTGTTGTGTTAACAAGAATCACTTGTCTTTTCTTTCCCCACTTCGGTGCAAGGCAACTCTTCCGAGTGTGTTTCTTAATTACAACCCAATCACCAGGGTTCAAATCATGGGCTGGAGTTGCTGGCTTGGCGACGGCGTCTTCCCCAATCTGGTGAGAGATAGAACGCACTTGGTCACCCAGTTGCCTGCAGTACTCTAGCACCAAATCATCAGAAATGTTTATCAGTTTATGTCGTGGCACCCATGCTTGTCGCATTACTCTTCCCATCAGAATCTCGTGGGGGCTCAGGCCTGTCTTCCGATCCGGAATACTTCTGAGTCCCATCAAGACAAGGGGCAAAGCGTCTATCCATTGCATTCCAGTAGATTCACACAATTTTCCCAATCTTGATTTGATAGTGCCATTCAGTTGTTCTACCAGTCCAGAACCCTCTGGGCGATATGCACAGTGTAGTTTTTGTGTAATTTTAAATGCTTCACAGATTTGGCCTATTATTTCATTCTGAAAATGCCCACCTCTGTCTGATTCAATTGTGACTGGAAAACCGTACCTAGGTATCCGTTCCCTCAGTAACAATTTAGCTACAGTGATGCTATCGTTCTTTCGTGCAGGATAAGCTTCTACCCATTTTGAAAATAGGCAAACAATGACAAGGACGTACTTCATTCCTCGACAGGGTGGTAGCGGTATAAAGTCACTTTGTAATCTTATAAAGGGACCTTCTGCTTTCCCAATTTTACCTGGTAAAACTACTGTTTTCTTTCCAGGATTGAATTGTTGACATATCAAACACCTCTGGCAGAGTGCCTCTGCTATGTTTCTGAATTTTGAATTGAACCATGTCTGTCTAAAGACAAGGACCATTGCATATCTTCCTAAATGTGTATCTCCATGTATCAATCTAGCCATAGGAGCAAGCAAGCTGTCTGGCAACACATGCATATCATCAATGTAAACAATAACACCATCCTCATCCCTTCGCTGACAACCACATTTTCTCCACCTTCTCTTTTCTTTTGGTCCTGCTGCATTCTGCAAATCTCTCAGTTCTTCCCATGTTTGTACATCTTCAAACACCATAAGTTGGCAGCTGTTTCCGCCTACCCCCAATTTGGTTGATCGATATTTTATGTTTTGCACAATGTTGGGCCAGTTGGTCAGCATATCGATTACCTGCTGTCACATTGTCATTGCCAGATTTGTGAGCAGCACACTTGACCACTGCCAATTCTTTTGGTAACTGGATGGCTTCCAGTAGTTCTTGCACAAAATTTCCATTTCTGATAGGAGTACCTGAAGAAGTCAGAAACTCTTTGCAGCCACAATTGGCCAAAGTCATGCACAACCCCATAACCATACTGGCTATCAGTGTATATGGTTATTCTCCTGCTTTTCCCAAATTTACAGGCTTTTGCCAATGCAACCAATTCGGCTACTTGTGCAGACTTAATTCCATACAGATAGTAAGCTTCTACTGGACCTCCTAATGTACACACGGCATAGGCAGCGCTTAGGCCTCCATCTACATGTCTCAGACATGAGCCATCTACAAACATCTCAAAATCTTCTACAGTCAGGGGCATTTCCTTGATGTCTGGGTGTGGGTTTGTACTAAACTCAGTCAGGTCAAGGTAATCATGCTCGACCTCTCCCTTTATTTCTGCCATGAGTGAATTTGGTAATAGGGTAGCTGGATTCAAAATATTACATCGGGAAATGGTTACATTTGCTGCACCTACTAGAATTATCTCATACTTAGTCAGCCGACTAGGTGTGAGATACTGGGTTTTAGTTCTGGTCAGTAAGATTAAAACTGCATGTGGAACATACACAGTTACAGGATGTACCATAATGATGGATTCACTCTGTTCAAGACTCATGCAAGTTGCAGCTACTGCTTTCAGGCATCCAGGAAATCCAGCAGCCACTGGATCCAAAGTAGCGGAAAAATATGCCACTGGACGTCTAGTCAAACCATGCATTTGAGTTAGGACTGAAAGTGCACAATTGTCTCGTGTGTCACAAAACAGTGCAAACTCTTTGGAGTAATCGGGCATTCCTAATGTGGGAGCTGTACACAGATATTCTCGTAACTCTGTAAAAGCTGTCATGCTTTCATCATCCCATTCCACTGGGTATTTTGC
Organism: Lissotriton vulgaris; assembly: GCF_964263255.1. NCBI lineage: Eukaryota > Metazoa > Chordata > Amphibia > Caudata > Salamandridae > Lissotriton > Lissotriton vulgaris. The sequence continues at coordinate 757,161,378 of NC_141695.1, read as the reverse complement.
TCCTTTCTTTGTCATTTTTATTAATGGTCTGGCTAGGACTGCAAATCCCGCAATCCACTGTCTACAGTATCCTACAACTCCAAGAAACATTCTAATTTCCTTCTGAGTATTTGGTATTTCCATATTTCGAATTATTCTAATCCTTTCTGTGGTAACCTTCCTGATACCTCTCTCCCTCTGGTGTCCCAGATATTTCACTGAGGAGGTGCAGAACTGTAATTTGTCTGGCGATACTTTATGTCCTCCTTCACCTAAATGGTTCAGTAAGGCAATGGTGTCAACAACACAGTCTTTCCGACTTTTAGACGCCACCAAGAGGTCGTCTATGTATTGCACCAGGACTGATTTTCTAGGCAATACCAAGGATTCAAGGCATTTTTTCAAAATCTGATTGAAAATCGAAGGACTTTCCGTGTACCCCTGAGGGACACGATTCCAAACGTAAACATGACTGTCGAATTCAAATGAGAAAATAAATTTGCTGTCTGGATGTAATGGAATTGAAAAGAATGCATGGCACAGATCAATGACAGTGAACCATCCAGCATTCCAGGGTATTTGGTACAAGATCACTGCAGGGTTTGGCACAATAGGACAGCAAGGAACTACAATTTTATTTACCTTGCCAGGTCCTGCACTACCCTGTACTTACCACTTGGTTTCTTTATTCCAATGATGGGCGAATTACAAGGACTGCTCATTACCTCTTGTATGATACCTGCTTCGAACAACCTTTTTATTTCAATAGCAACTCCTGCTTTCACTTCTGCACTCATTTTATACTGTTTAGTATTTGGGTAAACTGCATCTTCTTTTATGGAGATTTTAATTGGGTCAACATTTGCCATTAGTCCTACATCTTTCCCAGTGAAATCCCACACCTCTGGTTTCACTGTCTGTTGGAGTTCTTCAGGTAAATCTTGTATTGTCAGTCTTTTAATTTCTGAGTCAGGTCTTATTAACATTAATTTGTAAATTCCGTCTTCATCTGGGGTCTGAATCTCAACGCCTTTTGGTGTGCAAAAGATGGTGCAGTTCATTTTGCACAGCAAATCTCGTCCTAGTAAGTTCACAGGACTTGATTCACAGACAACATATCTATGCATTTCTTTGAAATTCCCTATTTTAATCTCCATGGGTTCTGTAACTGGGGTACTAATTAATTGATTAGAAACGCCCACTACTTGGATCGCTTCTCCCGAGAGGTGTAGGTTTGGAAACTCTGCTGTTCTCACAGTAGAACGGGTAGCACCAGTGTCCAACAGAAGGGTGACGTCATTTCCTTCAACCTTTTCTTCAATGTATGGCCCTGACTGGTCCACCGGCAAGGAGGCGCCAAGCACGCACTCCTCGTCCTCCCCCCTCAGGCACCGTCAGAAAAGTTCATCACAGAGGAATGTGTCATTCAACAAAAATTGCGAAGTTGCTGCATTTTTATCCTCCCTTCCTTCCCAAACCTCTGCTTCCTCACTCTGTAGTGCTTTGCTCCTATAGTTTGCCCTAGGTGCATGAGGCAACTAATTCTGTTTTACCTGTTGCTGTGTCTTCCGTGGTCCCTCATTCTGCGCCTCTTGATTTAAATCATTAATTTGCACATTATCGTTCTGTACAGCCTTACACTCGTCCGTCCAGTGCCCAATCTTTCTGCACCCATGACATGGGAACTTCTTCCTGGCCTCTTCTCGACTCATTTTTACTCTTGGTTTTCCTCCACCCCGGGGTTCTGATTCTGAGTATTTGTCATTTTATTTAACTGCTGTTCTTGGTGCTCTGCTAATTTTACTTATGCCCACATTACTTTTTCCTTTAATTCCTTTTTCTTATTTTCTAGCTCATCCTCGCAGTATTTTGCATATTTAAGGACTTCATCTATAGGTTTGGCTTGCCAACAGATTTTATTATCTTTAATCCACTGAGAAATTTCAGGTCTTAATCCTAACACAAATCGATAAATGAAATGAGTCATGTCCTTCATCTCAATGTTATCTAGCCCGCTGTACGTTTTGAACACTTGTAACAGTCGTTCATAGTATGAATGCACAGTTTCACCTCGATTCTGGGTAGTTCTGTCTATTCAAGTCCAATCAGTTTCTTTTGCAGGCACCTTTCCTTTCAAGTACAATATTACCTGGTCATACTTCCTCATCACCTCCGCTGAAGGAGCTCCTGTCTTTGGGTCTCTGGCATATTCTTCACTTGGCCAATCAACAGCAATTTTACATTCTGTCCACAAATCAACGCGAACTACAATGTCAAAGAACCCATCTAAATCTTTCAGGAGGCATTTTTGAATTTTAACAAATCTCTTGACCTGTCTGTACCATTCTACAGGTTTCTCTCGTAATTTTGGGAAATCATTTGTAAATGACACAATATCCTGTCTGGACCATGGGACATGTACATATCCTCCACCTGGCACTTCTCTCATAGGATATAATGTTTCTGCCTTGTCAGCTTCTTTTAGGACATATTCACAAGTCACTTGTCTAGATCTACTGTCTTCCTTTTTCTTTGCCCACCTGGCTTTCCATTTTTCTAGGTCTCCCCATTTCTGTAACAGATTCAGCAATTCTCTTATCTGCACCTTTTTTTCCTGACACGTTCATGTTTTCTAAATCTTTGTCAGAAAATTCTGCTCTGTAGTGCTTTTGCAATACTTTGGATCTGCTGACGTCTATTCCCATGCTAGCTGCTGTGTCCATTAGTCTCTCATGGAACACTCTGGTGTTTCTGGTAATACTTTTGCAAATGAATAGTAACTCTTCCTCACTAAGGGTGTTCAACCTGTCTAGTCCCACGTTCCCAGCCATCAGTTCCTCCAATTCTATTCTCAATTTGTAAATATCTAATGGTTTTGGCTGAGGATTTATTTTACTCTAATTCTCGGGTCCATCGATCTATTTCTTCCGGAGTCACTACTGTGGAACTTCTAGTACCTGAAGATGACTCGATCTGGACTTCTCTTGCACCAATCTGAGAGTTCTTTCTCTTTGAATTACCTCCTGGTTCCCTTATGGGCAAATCCATTAGGTAAATTACAGACTCTCATTCACTTGCCTGATCATCAACTATTAAGGGCTCTCTTCCTGGCTGCACTACAGCTGGAGTAATAACTGGAGTGTTTGGACTAGCCTGTTTATCCCCGTAAAGAGGAACAACTGGGCCAATAGTTACTGGGATTGTCAAAGCCTCTGGACTTGTATTTAACTGGAAAATCTTCTGGATAAGTTCATTTCTCTGTTTAATTATAGCTTCTCTTTCTCGATCCTGTAAAACCTTTTCCATGGTGGTTTCATGTACTACTTGTGGAATCAATGGAGGGTAAAGATTCGGTGCAGTTGGATTTGTCATACTTGGTCCCTCACCACAGGATGGCCTATAATATGGAACAGTCAGCTCGGACGTACTTCACCCCTCATTACAGGGAGGCCTAAAGAATGGATTTTTCGTACTCTGGGACCTAGATTCCTCATTATATGGAGGTGGATTTTGCATTAATAAATCCTCCAGGTATTCATCCTCAGAATAACCAGTAGTCATTAAGTGTCTAGTTTTCTCTGTCCTTTTACCTCCCACAGGTTCGTCTACAGTTAATACTGGGAACAGTCCTTCTACCATCATATTCTGTCTCCACTGTTTCATTTTTTTCTCTCGGGTCCCCCTCTGGGCTTTTGGATAAAATTTTGCTTTATCCATTCTGGGACTGTCTTGTTCAAAGGCCTCTATTTCCCATTCTTCTAAAGCCTCATATTGCGTCAGTCTGGGTCTGGGATGCAAATCATTCATTCGAGTCCTCAAATTAAACAAAATCCTACCATTAAAGGTACCTTCTAAGGGAAATGCTAAGATTCCGTCATCTTTGGTATATTCCACCCAATTTTCCAACCATACACAAGCATGATACCCTCTATCGAACATCATAAATGATGCGGGAGTGTTTGGTGGTGGAATGATAACTCCTTCTCTAGTTCTGATTGGCTTGTCTTTCTTAAAATAATTCTTTACTTTGTCTACTAGAGTTATTTTTCTCTTGCCTCCGTATATATTGTAAGGTCTGCCTCTTAACATTTGTTCCTTAGCAAGCCCTAAGTTTCTCGGATCAGGTAGAATTTCTGGATACCACATATTCTTCGCAAAAACTTAGATCGTGCGAAAATGCGTCCTTCTGTTTACTAAATTCTTCCAATGCTAGCGCGTCTTTCAATTTTCGATAACCAATCAACACTGTGGTTGCAAATAGTTTCGACCAATGGATGCGCAGCCTTTCCGTGAGACAAGTTCCTACACTCACCTCTCCTTTACAATGCTATCTCAGCTACACGCCCGCTGTTTCGACCAATACCAGCGCGGCACAGAGTGACGTCAGCGCAGCTCCGAGGCTGACTCCCTCCTTCACAAGGTAACAGACACTCTTCTATCTTTCTTAAAGTGCAAGTGCTTTATTTAATTTACAACGTATAACATTCGCCACTGTACTCGAGTGTCTAGAAAGGAAAGATTTGTTTCACTGCAAGTAAACCTTCTGTCTACTTTTCATACACTACGGATAGATCTCGTCTGCCTAAAGACGGCTGTAATGCCAGAAACCAGTCCCCGGAAGCTTGTTTCCTTCCCAGTGAAAGAATTGGCTTGGTAGTTTGGTCTGCCCTGTTCCCATGATGCACTGGGCCAGGGACAGACTAATTTGCATATAGCCAGGTTCTGAGCTGGGATGGTGCAGTGAGCTAAAAAACGGTGCTGGATCATGCCCTGATCTCTTGACTGGGTGAGAGTATTCTGCTTAATTCAGAAACTCTGTTCATCACCACCCCCTGTTGTTTAATTATTTTGTCCACCATAAGCGTGGAAGGGTATACTCAGACGTGAGTCCCTTGCTCATTGCACCATCAGGATTCAAGCAAGCCGGGCCGAAGACGGCTGTAATGCCAGAAACCGGTCCCCTGAAGCTTGTTTCCTTCCCAGTGAAAGAATTGGCTTGGTTGTTTGGTCTGCCCTGTTCCCATGATGCACTGGGCCAGGGACAGACTAATTTGCATATAGCCAGGTTCTGAGCTGGGATGGTGCAGTGAGCTAAAAAACGGTGCTGGATCAAGCACTGATCTCTTGACTGGGTGAGAGTATTCTGCTTAATTCAGAAACTCTGTCCATCACCACCCCCTGTTGTTTAATTATTTTGTCCACCATAAGCGTGGAAGGGTATACTCAGACATGAGTCCCTTGCTCATTGCACCATCAGGATTCAAGCAAGCCGGGCCGAAGACTGCTGTAATGCCAGAAACCGGTCCCCGGAAGCTTGTTTCCTTCCCAGTGAAAGAATTGGCTTGGTAGTTTGGTCTGCCCTGTTCCCATGATGCACTGGGCCAGGGACAGACTAATTTGCATATAGCCAGGTTCTGAGCTGGGATGGTGTAGTGACCTTAAAAACGGTGCTGGATCAAGCCCTGATCTCTTGACTGGGTGAGAGTATTCTGCTTAATTCAGAAACTCTGTCCATCACCACCCCCTGTTGTTTAATTATTTTGTCCACCATAAGCGTGGAAGGGTATACTCAGACGTGAGTCCCTTGCTCATTGCACCATCAGGATTCAAGCAAGCCGGGCCGAAGACTGCTGTAATGCCAGAAACCGGTCCTCGGAAGCTTGTTTCCTTCCCAGTGAAAGAATTGGCTTGGTAGTTTGGTCTGCCCTGTTCCCATGATGCACTGGGCCAGGGACAGACTAATTTGCATATAGCCAGGTTCTGAGCTGGGATGGTGCAGTGAGCTAAAAAACAGTGCTGGATCAAGCCCTGATCTCTTGACTGGGTGAGAGTATTCTGCTTAATTCAGAAACTCTGTCCATCACCACCCCCTGTTGTTTAATTATCCTTCATTCAAGCATTAGAGAACCTGTTACTTCTTTGACTTAACCACTCTTTTCGGGATATATACTAAGCCTAAAGTTTCACTAGTGAACTGCTTCTCCTCCCGTGTGACCCTTACTAGGTGATATCACAATAGAAGTTTTGCTAGCGAACTTGTTGCTATAATTTATTCAACTATTCATACAGAAAACCCTAAGTAGCGCTTCCAGTTCTGCCTAACCATGCACTAATCTTCCTCGACGTAAGTGACCTCTCTGCGAGGTGGATTCTCCTCACCACCCGCTACTCTGCCCCCGGGGATTCCAGACAAACACATAACAATCACTAACAAGTTGTTTTAATACATGTATCAATATAGCAGCATTTCATCAAAAATATTTCAAAAACATTTCATAACATTTCAAAGCAATTTTTCATTCGATCGATACTTTTAGCAGCAATAAAAGTTTAGCAGCAATTTTATTTTGCACAGTTATCAACAAGTAACCTATCTACCTATCTTAACTAGTCCTTAACCATACTACTGCTACCAGAAATACTACTGATAGAGCGCGCAGGTTACCAGACTAACTTTCTTACCAAATATGCACACTTGGGCCCATAAGAATATAGTTTCATTTACACAATAATCTGGTAACCTACACTCTACTACCAGTATTTCAGTTCCTTTCTGTTTATTCCCGTGTACCTGACTTACCAATCCTCGTCAGAGGTACCTAAGATCACAATGGATCAAGGAGCTAGCTGTGGAGTAAGTAGACAACACAATACAATATATAATTTCAATAATGTTTGTACTTTTTATAATAACCACAAACTCATGAAGTTTTGAAAACCTTTATCTAATCATCATCATCATCATATGCCATGAGCCATAAATTTACACAGATCAAACTATCTATAACTAGAATTAGAAATATCGTATAGCTATGAATGAGAGTAAGAATCATTTAGAAATTGAAACTAAAGGGAAGGAGAAAAATAAGGAACACGCTAATTTTAGATTAACAGACTTTCACAACTTCACTTAAGTCGGGTAAAGAAAGGGAACATACTAATCAAAGTAGACTTTCGAAATTCACTAACGGTTCAGAGGAAACGAAACTTATGCAATTTGACTTCTCTATATGTGCTTATTCTAAATAGGGAGGGTAAGATTGGGACAAACTATATATATAAATGCTTTAATATTTGACTAAAGGTAGGTAGAAAAGTGGAACATGCTAATAGACAGATAATACATAGAAATCTCATTTATAGAGAAATAGGGAAGAAAAGGAACGTATGCAATTATGCTTTATTCGAGACGAGAGGAAAGAAGTTTAGATAAACAAACACCCACACAGATTTATATTTACCTAGGATAGAATGAAGACCAACCCTGGCCACGGGTCAGTTTGGAAAGACGGGAAAGGACCCTCAAGGATTTAGGTTGCCAGTAGGCGAACACGTACAGCTCATGGACAGTCAGGACAGGATAACCCCAGGATTTGGATCAGGACCGGGTTCACAAAAGGGTACGACCAACACCCGCAGCTTCGGTTGCAACGCCTGCGCTACTCCCTCTCTGCAAGGAATCTGCCAGTAACCCCGACTGGATTTTCGAATCTCCCAGCAAAGTGCTTCGCGAGCACTTAAGGTTACCAAAACCCCGAGTGGGTCTGTGGAAATTTGGACAGAGTGCTCCGCAGCTCTCTGTATCAGTCACCTATAGAGTACGTTGGGTCAGTGACAGGTCAGCTATTCGGACAAGTCGGACGATTTCTCTAGCTAAACCTAGGCTAGTTATACTGTTTTTCGGGTCAGTGTACCACCCCCCAATGTTGCAAGTGTAAGGATCCCCAAGTTCTGATTGGACAAAGGAGGAGGTTAAGTCATCACACCACCAACATTTTAGACTTTCTCAGACTTAATATTCATTCTTGTACCCACCCCTTACATTCTAGTTTCCCATGGCATAAGATTTACAGAGTACAATAGGGTATACAGCAGTTTTCTATACTGTAACAGTTGTAGGTACAGTTCAGCTTTGTCCTGCTGGGTTACAGGTCGGTTCCCAGGAGCATCTTGGGCAAGGCTACCAGCTGGCTGGGTTCCACTGCTGCATGGCTTTCTTTTCCCCCATCACGTGACTGGTACCATACGGGCTTCCAAGATGGAGTAACAAGTGCCTCCCAGGCCCAAAGAATACGATACATGAAAAGCAAGCGAAAACAATTTAGAAACACATGATAAAAGATTACACTGTATACCATGAAACGGCTATACTATATCCCTTACTTTATAATAACTATTGCATTAGGGTAAGTGCAGAACAAACAGCTTTGCAAAAGCGACTATGCAAGCTCGGAGCATGTGAGAACATAGAGCAGCCATCTTTAAGTGCATTGCGCATGAGCAACAAATTCCCACCAGAACTGCGAGTGCGTCACGTCACATGGGTATGACCGACGCATGCGCAGACTAAATTCCCGCGTAGCAGCGGCCGTTTTAGAGGCAAGCGTATTACGTTTTAGAAAACACATAGGCAAGCATCTCTGGGACACCCCGTGTAGTGTAAAATGTGCAATATTAGTAAGACCAACAAATTGATTACAAAGTTAAGGTTATTCGAGGTTCATGAATACAAGTAAGTCGCTAATTATGCGAAACCTTGCTCCATCATGCCCACTTCTATTTTGCTTCCACCCTCTGAAAATCACAGCCTAAATCTGAAAATCACAGCCTCGTATGCAACAAAGGATGGGATTACGCTGTTTTCCTCAGAACCTGGGTTAAGTGCAGTTTACAAAGTAATGGTTCTGCCGTATTCAGTTTATACACAACACATTTATCCAGGGAGTCCTAACATGAAGATCCTACCTCTGGGTCAAAAGATCCCAATATCAATCACATAGGCCATAAATTGAATAAATCGATTTATATTATTTTGGCAAAATTCATGCATTGTAAGAAACAATATTGATCGTTTAAAAAGGACAAAAGCTGCTCCGTGAGGGGTGAATGTAACATGCTTGTGCAAAGGAAAGTATTCCTGATGTTGCGACCAGTCATGTATAGAATGTGTGAACATTTTACAATAAACAGTCAATTGCACAATTTTCCAAAAGTTTGTGGCAGTGTGTTCGCAAATATCCCAAATATCCAGTTTCAATGGTACAGAATAACTATAGTCGTCGACGTTTCAACCCCCAAGTCTCCATCGTGTATCTAAAAACAACAACAGAGGTCTTCATCAGACAACAAGATAAATCTATCCTAAGGAGACACCCTAGAGGACTAAAAATACCTTATTAGTCCTATGTGTATTGGAAACCAAATAAAATAGTCTAAATATTTTCATGAGACACTCGCCTCAGCAGAAGAGTGAGTGTGTTCAAATAGCTCCAAAGGGTCACTTTTCAAATCAAAACTGCAATACATCATATTGTACATCATATTGTACCAAATTATAACTATGCTGCTACCAAATCAGTTGTAATTCGAGTTTTTTAATATGAAGTATAAGTTTCAGAACTCTCTCCCACTTAGGTAAGTGATGCATGCCCCATCCAGCCGAGGCGTGATTTTTATTCACATGGATACATTCTGAAAGACATTAAAATTAAATAAAACTGGACTTCAATAAATGCTTCACAAGATCTATATTCTGATGTGCAGGGTTCAAGGGGGAGGGGTGTGGACCAGCATCACCGACTTTAAGTAAATGCAGCTTGGGGGTATGTCTTAAATGTAATTAATGTTGCTTGTACTACCCTGATCAACACTGTATTGTCTACATAGTAATAAAAGACCAATATTGGGTTCAAGAATGCTCAGAGAACGCCATAGGCAGCTATGTAATAGCCGCTCTAGCAGAAAGACAAAAGACCATACCTCCACCCCCGCGTCTGGACCAAACCTTTGCAGAGGATGCGACGGGGATGAACCAAGGGATCAAAAGGTAAGGGTGCACGCGGAAGGGGGGCTGCTTTCTCCCCTCCTAATATGGCGGCATCAGGTGGTGGTATGCTTGTTGTTGTTGGACCACGTTAGGGAGCGGCAAACACATTGTATCAAATCAAGATCTCTTCTTGCTATTGATGTGAGAAAGTGAAGGATATATGAGGAACTTTATATCTAGGACGGGTTTTAATGCATAAGACCAATAAATGCAAATGTAATGTCCCCAAGAGTGCACAGATTTATTGACATCCTTAAGGTCATGAATTAACATGGATGCATCTCTTCATCTGTAAAACTGTGCAGGTCTAATTTAACAATATGAATGGTGTCCTGCATACATGAGCTCCAGTGGCCCAGATTGATTCATACTAATGATAGTGTGCAAATAAAAATGCATATATGGAAAAAAAGTTGTAAACATTTGCTCAGCTTCACCAGTGGAAAGTTTCAAGGTTTTTGAGACTTGGCGATTGAATGTTAATACCTTTGCCCACTTCTATTTTGTTGGTATTTTACTTTCGCCCTTGCTGCGACATGGCAAGCAGTTCGATCTGTTCATCAGGTTTAGCCTGGGCAGTTTGCCATATCAAGAAATGCATTGAGATCAGTGCATTAATGAAAGACTAACAAACATCTTGAAATCACTGGTCTGCCGTTCACTGTGCACGTGGAAACAAGTCTGACTTCCAAAGGGGTCAGAGACATCCCCTCCGCCCCCAGCAGGGGGGTGCAGTTGGGGTCTTCTACCACCTGCACTGGGATGCCCAGGGGGTCACTCGGACCCTTCTCCCCACCCTCTTCCAAGGAGCGCTGTCATGGGGTGCACTGGCTGCCTCTTTGCCTGGGCACCTGCATCTGTAATAGAGCAGGGATGCAGAGGCAACGGACTCCCTCATTTGCATGTTGCCACGCCTCCATGCGAATGAGCAAATGCTTCCTTGAAACCGTCTGGTGTGCGCAGTCCACATAATACATAGACCTCCTAGAAGAGACTTCAAGAGAAGGATGCGTATAAAAAAAAATACCATACCTATGGGATGAGAGCCAGAGGGTTTCCCAGGTAAAGGAGGAACCTACCAAAGCATTACAAAGAGCCTGGAGAGCGAAGGTGAAAGGAAAGCCAAACAAGCATTTACAATGGAACGGTCTCGCCTTTGAAAAAGTTAGAGCTATTGGCATTGTAAATGACAACATTTTTATTTGTGTTGGTTTTGAAAATAGATAAATAAATGGCCCTGTCATTTACAATACCAACAGCTTAATCTCTTGCAAATGCCACACACAAACACACAGACCCACACAGAGTCCCACACACATACATACCTACAGAGCCACACTCAGAGCCACACACACACACAGAGCCACACACTTCCAGTAGTCGGTGGGCAGCGTGGAACAGACCAGTGATAGAGCGCGCAGGTCGCCCGACCCTTAGATTTTCCAGATTTCAAGCACTTGGGCCCATGACGTGATTAATGACAATAATTTTTAAAGAGTCGGGCGAGTTTACACACCGCTATCAGTACTTTGTGTGTGTTTCATTAACACCATTACCATGGTACCTGACTTACCACAGGCACTTATCTTCCTGACGGATCAGGAGCTATTAGAGGACAGGTGATAAGATAATCCTAAAATACTTTATACATTCAACAAAATACTTTGATAGCTATATAATGACCACAGACACCTGAAGGGTTTTAAGGATTTTTATATAGTAATTAAATTCAAAGTGACAAGAGTATAAGACAGATGCAAATCAAAACCTCAATAATCAGGATTACTACAATGATATAGCTATGGATGAGGGCAAGCACCATTTGAGTGCGAGTGGAAAATCTACTGGGTAAGGGTAACAGAGAACATGCTATTCAGTTTCAGGCTTATACTAAGGTGAAGGAGTCAGAACAACATTAGTCAGTGAAGTGCTAAAGTCCAACAAGTGATTCAAACCCTAATCCTAGACTCTCTGTTACACTAAACTTAGATTCTAGACATCGATAACGTTCATCACACTCTTCAAGCAATACAGTTTCAATATGCCCTACAGGAAAGGGAAAAATGGAACACACTAATAAACAGTTTGCATACGACATTAGAGAGAACAGAGAGAATATCATGGGCATAGAGGCTTTATATGAAGAGTAGGAGGAAGATGGATAGAAAGACGGACACCCACAGAGTATATTTACCTAGGACAGGAATGAGGACTAACCCTGGCCACGGGTCAGCTTTGGCAAAGACGAGGACAAGGACCCTCAAGGATTTTTAGGATGTCAGTAGGTGAGCAGGTACAGCTCACGGACAATCAAGACAGGATACCCCTCAGGATTTGGGTCAGGACTGGGCTCACCAAAGGGCACGACCAACACCTGCAGCTTCGGATGCAACGCCTGCGCTACCCCCTCTCTGCACGGAATCCGCCAGTAACCCCGATTGGGTTCTCGAATCTCCCAGCAAAGTGCTTCGCCAGCACTTAAGCCTATTTCCACCCCTTGGAGTTTGTGGAAATCTCGGACAGAGAGCTCCGCCGCTCTCTGTATCAATCACCTATAGAATTCGTAGGGTCGGTGACAGGTCAGCTACTCGGACAAGTCGGACAACTTCTCTAACTAAACTAGGCTAGTTATACTCTTTTCGGGTCCTTAGACCACCCACAAATGTTGCAAGTGACAGGGTCCCCAACTTATGATTGGTCAGGAGAGGTGGTTAGGTCATTGTCACCACCTAAAATTCTGGGTTCCCATGTTTAATATTCAATTTTCAGCACCCACCCCTTACATTCCTGTTCCCAGGCATATGTGTAGAAGAGAACAATAGAGCACACAGTGGAAAGAAACAAATGTAACGTTTTCAGGTGAAATTCAGCTTCTTCTCCCTGGGTTAAGGTGCAGGTTCCCAGGAGCATCTCAGCTTCGGTAGCCAGCTGGCTGAGTTCCACTGATGCAAGGCTCGGTTCTCATGTCACGTGATCGGGTCCGCTTAGACTTCTAAGATGGAGAGGCTCCCCTACTCCCAGGCCCCCAGATACGTGGTGCATGAAAAGTAAGCGAAAACAAATTAGAAACACAGAAAAAATGAATACACTGTACACCATGATAATCTACACTGCACCCCTTACTTTATAATAACTATAGCGGTTAGACGTTATGCAGAAATAGATAGAAATGTAAAGCGGCATGGGCAAGCAGAGTGCGTGTTTAGAGACAAGCGGCCATTTTTGCTACAATGCGCATGAGCGAAATATCCCTCCAAAACTGCGAGTGCGTCACATCACATGGGTATGACCGACGCATGCGCAGACTGGATTTTTGCGAAGCAGCCATTCTGTAGTATGCAAGCGTTGTTAGGATTAATAGACACATAGGCAAGCGTCTCTGGGACACCCGCGTGTACTGTAAAAGTGAAATATTAATGACAAACAGGATTGGTTAATACTATTTCAAGTTAACGAGGTTCATGAATGTGAGCAAGTCGCTTTACTTGCGAATCCTTGCTCCATCAATCCCCTCTTTGATGATACTATCATCACTATTAATGGAAACAGATGCCAACTTTCTTTCTTACATCTCACCCATTTCTATTTCAATAAATTTATTGTTAAGCCTCTTCTCAGCATCCTTATTAGGATGGAAACCCTTAGCCTTTTTATAGATCTGGTTTCACAACTCTTCTAATTCAAGTTCGTCAATATTCCTCTTTATTCCTCTCTTGTTTATAGTGTACTTCTTTCGGCACTTTTGACATTTGCAGCAAATAATTATAATAAACACAATCAGACTTATTCCAGCTATTGGCATCAGTATTTTCCCAACAAGACTGCGGCCTATGTTAGAAAACCAGCTACCTACAGAGGAGAGACCATCAGTCAGTCTCTTCCAGGCACTATCAACCTCCAGTGGTTTGAGTTCTTTTTCCAAATTAGTTATGTTTCGCACATATTTCTTAATTTCGACGCTCTTATCAGGAATGTAAGTGCAACAATGTTGCGCCTTCAGCATCCTGCAGACTCCGCCCTCTTTGCCAATAAGGTATCAAGAGCAAGTCGATTCTGCAAAACCATTGATCTGATCGCAACCATTTCAGTATTGACCAGCAGAAATCCAGCAGCAGTGTCAGTTGATAACAAATCCACTACTGTAGATAATTTGCAAATAAGGTGAGTATTGAGAACCACTCCCACTCCAGGTATCAGTGCACTAAATATATCACCTATAATTTCTCCTACACTTTCACGTCTACTACGTACTAAACCATTAGTATCTTCATTGCTTCCAGCGGCGTTGTTCACATGGTATATTTTTGGGAAGACAATGCCAAAATAGCAGCTTCCATACCAGTGATCCGGCAATTTGAAATAAGCCTTGTTTCCACATATATAATAATTGGACTGGGGGACTGTTGGTTATCAAGATCGGCTCCACCAAAAGAGGTGCTGAAGAGACTATACTGGAATTGGGTTGCGGAACAGCTAGTCATAAACCCGGAACATTGCAAGTCCACTGTTGCCTTTTTAACAGTAAAAGATGTTGTAGTTTTCGAGCCCTATCTGGACCTAATTACTCTTCCATTTGACCGAGCACTGTATTTTAAATTTAGAGTGGGCTCGCTTCCACTTGGGGCTCTGGTGTCAAAGTGGAAATCTGGTGCTCACACGTCCCCTTATTGTGCATGTTGTCCTATTAGGATAGAGACCATTACGCATATCCTATTTGAATGCCCGGATTATGCAAAGCCCAGGAGCTTTTGGCTTAAACCCCTTTGCCGGAATTTGGGCACACGTAGTTATCTAGTAGCCCTGCGCATCCTAATGACGGATACTTCCCCCCCTATTGTATGTGGTATAGCCAAATTTTTAAAACAGTTTTGGTTGATTCGATGTAAGAGACTGTCAGTAACGGTTTAATTCACTTTTAGCTAATTTATTCTTGGCATTACATGTCCTTTTAATTTTTTTAATGTGCATTTAATATCGCCCTTTTAAAATGATGTTTTTTGTAGATTTGTAAATGGCTGTATTGTGTGTACGCTTATAAGATATCTTGCATATCGAATAAAAGCTTATCAAATCACATATATAATACATTCCGGGAAACACAGGTTCTGACCCATTTTTTGAAACCCCAACCTCCAATTACCTTGTAATTATGTTCGCATTCACTGGAACCGATGACTACATTGTTATAATAACTAGTCTTTTCTCTATGAAGACAGAGTTTCCCTTTCCGTTCAAAATCCAGCAACAGTGCAGGATTTGCTTCGCCATTTGTGGTGCTTTCCATGTTTTCAGCCCATTTAGGAGTTTTCTGTCTCTTATCATTGGCCTTTCTTTGGAAACTCTCCCTTCTCTTTTCTGCCATTTTCAAAAACATCTTCTCCTGCTCATGTAAGGAACAAGTCAAATTATCTCTGCGAGCTTCATTTAAATCTATGTCACCTATAGTCAGGAAGTATTCTCCCATGTAACGAGTCACTTCGCTTCTAACATGTACAATGTTCAGGTTTCCCCGAATAGGAAGTTCAGAAAAAATTACGTCAGTGTTTGAATAGTAGTACTGTAAAGTGCTTCTATAAAACAAGCTTGCTAATATACTACAGGAAATTCCATAGGTCAGGGGTAAATGGTGATAGGTCACACCTTCAGCTACTGAAGTAGGTAGCTTCATGCAGACATAACAATCTTCTATTTCCATAGCTTCTACATAATGCACTAGAAGATTTGCAAAGACATTTAAATGTGATCTGTTTCTCATTTTGTGAAAATGTAGTCCTTCCTCATCTGGTGCTTCTAAGTCAGGTCGTGTTAGTTTCAGGCTAACTGAATTGTCACGTCTTTCTACACTTCGTGGTGTTTCTTCGGTATTTACAACTTCTGTGTCTGGGGTCATTGATTTAGTAGGGTACAAGTTAGTATCTTTACTTATCATAAAAGGTATAAAGACTGTTAGTCCTATCCATACTACTATAACTATTGCTACGCTGCATAAGCATATTTTACAGCAAGTTTTACAACAATTCCCTCTAGGTCTTCCATTCACATTTGAATCAGACATTTTAGCTTACAGGTGGCTTTCCAACCCCTCTTTGTTTCTCAACACAAGAGGCTTACACAGTTTCACTTTCAAGTTGGGTCCTCTTCTTCAGGACTCAGATCCTCAATCGAATCTTGATCGCTTTTGTCGCTTATTTCGGGATCATCAATTTCTTCCAACACCAAATATGTCCATTCAGGACTTCGGTAGTTTTTGTTTTGTCTTTTTATTCTGGTACTGCGTCTGTTTTGCTGCGTTCCTGCTCTCTGTTTTTCACTAGCAGCTCTTTTCCGGTCCTCTATTTTCTCTTCCACAGTTTTTAGTCTTAATTTCAGTCATTTTTATGTATCTGTGTTCACTTTTCTTCTTGAGCCTTTTAGCTGTTACTGCAATTTGGCCCTCTTCACGAGCCCTTTTATTTTCATTCTGTTGTGGCACTATTGTTTTGGCAGTGTCTTCTTCCCTTCCTGTCTGACTAGTTCCAGGTCTTTCTTCGGTTTCTTCTGCCTGGTTTCTAAGCTGGCCGTGTTCAGGTATACATTGGATTTGTCTCTGATTCTCAACTGTTTCTGGCTCTGCCTCCTGAACACGTTCGTCTATGTCTATCTGTTCCTGTTCATGCACTTCGAACCCTTGATTTTCTTCCGCATGAACTTCAGCCCTAATTACTATCTGTCCCTTTTCAGTTTCTGGAGTCTTTGGAGGTGTGTCGATGACTTGGTCTGTCCCTACTTGACCTATTTCCTGATCAGGTCTGACGTGAATCTCGATAACCTGACCTTCTTCTTCTTCTAGTCCTGTCTCTTCCTCGCTATCCCACTCTCTATCTAGATAGGAATATTTTCTTGTTCTTATTGGATCAAGAATCAGGTCATCTGCTGGGAACCATTCGTCTTGACTGGTGCTTGGTAGTATGACATCAGCTAGATCCGGACCTTCGTCTGGAGTCTCCTCAGCTGCACCACCTTCAGCTTCAGTCGCTTCTTCTTCGGTTACCTTCTTGGTATGGCTGGCGTGGATCCACTTTGGCACGCCAGCGCACTTCACAGCAGTGGTAGTGACAAGGATCACTTGCCTCGGTTTTCCCCACATTGGTGCAAGGCAACTCTTCCGGGTGTGTTTCTACAACACCACCCAATCTCCAGGTTTCAGTTTATGGGCTGGAGTTGTTGGCCATTCGACAGCAGTCTCCCCAATCTGGTGAGAGATAGAACGCACTTGGTCACCCAGCTGCCTGCAGTATTCTAGCACCAAATCATCAGAAATGCTTAGCAGTTTGTGTCCAGGTACCCATGCCTGTCGCATCACTCTTCCCATTAGTACTTCATGGGGGCTTAGGCCTGTCTTTCAGTTTGGAATGCTTCTCAATCCCATCAGGACAAGAGGTAAAGCTTCTATCCAGTTCAATCTTGTAGAGTTACACATTTTTGCCAATCTTGATTTTAGAGTGCCATTTACTTGTTCGACTATTCTAGAAGCCTCTGGATGATATGCACAGTGCAGCTTTGGCTCAATTTTGAATGCTTTATAGAGTTCGTCTAAGATTTCGTTGGCAAAATGCCCACCTCTGTCTGTTTCAATTGTTTCTGGAAAACCAAACCTAGGTATTAGCTCCCTTAGTAATAACTTGGCTACAGTGATGGCATCATTTTTCTTTGCAGGGTAGGCCTCCACCCACCGGGAGAATAGGCAAACTATTACCAAGACATACCTGTATCCTTTACACATAGGTAACTGAATAAAGTCTGCCTGTAGTCTGACAAAGGGACCTTCTGCCTTTCCAATTGTACTTTGTTCTACTACAGTCCTCTTCCCTGGGTTAAACTGCTGGCACACCAAGCACCTCTGGCAAAGCATCTCCGCAATGTTTATGAACTTTGAGTTATAGAACACTTTGTGGAACATACGGCACATTTCATCCCTCCCAATATGTGTATCTCCATGAATCATCCGGGCCATTGGGGCAGCCATGCTATCTGGTAACACAGGCATACCCGTCTTATCAACCATGACACCATCCCTGTCCCTGGGCTGACATTCCTCAGTCTCCCATCTTTGTTTTTCCTCCTCCTCTGCTGCTTGCTGCAACTCTTTCAGTTCCCTCCAAGAAGATACATTCTCAAACACCATAAGTTGGCAGCTGTTTCCGCCTCCCCATAATTTAATTTTTAGGGACATTTTGTATCGGGCACAATATTGGGCAATTTGGTCAGCATATCTATTTCCAGCTGTCACATCGTCATTACCAGATTTGTGAGCAGCACATTTGACCACCGGCAATTCTTTACGGTAACTGGATTGCTTCCAGTAGGTTTTGTACCACTTTTCCATTTCTTATTGGGGTACCTGAGGAAGTCATGAATTCTCTTTGTAACCATAGCTGGCCGAAGTCATGAACAACCCCGTAACCATATTGACTGTCAGTGTATATGGTTACTCTCTTATTTTTCCCTTGTTTGCAAGCTCTTGCCAATGCAATTAATTCGGCTACTTGGGCAGATTTTATTTCACTTAAATAGGATGCTTCAAGGGTCATTTCCAGTGTGACTACGGCATAGGCAGCACTCAACCCGCCATCCTCATGTCTCAAACAGGAGCCATCCACAAACATCACAAGGTCCTCTATGGGAAGAGCCGTTTCTTTTATATCAGGTCGTGGTTTGGTGCTAAACTCAGTTAAATCAATACAGTTATGTTCAATTTCACCCTCCACTTCGGCATTTTGGGTGAGGGGCAACAAAGTTGCAGGGTTTAAAATATTGCATCGGGAAATTATCACATTCTCTGCACCAATAAGAATTCTCTCATACTTAGTCAGCCGACTAGGTGTGAGATATTGGGATTGGTTCGGGTCAACAGAATCACAACTGAATGTGGAACATAAACCGTTACAGGATGTCCCATGACAATGTTTTCACTCTGTTCCAGACTCGTGCAAGTAGCAGCCACTGCTTTCAGACACCCAGGTAGCCCAGCAGCCACTGGGTCCAGAGTGGCTGAAAAGTAGGCCACTGGGCGTCTAGTCAGACCATGTTCTTGTGTTAGGACTGAGAGCGCACAATTGTCTCGTGTATCACAGAACAATTCAAAGTTCTTGGAATAATCGGGCATTCCCAATGCAGGAGCTGAGCACAGACAATTTCGTAATTTTATCCAGGCTGTCATGCTTTCGTCATCCCAACTAACTGGATCATCTACTCCTTTCTTGGTCATTTTTATCAATGGTTTGGCTAGAACAGCAAATCCCACAATCCACTGTCTGCAGTATCCCACAACTCCTAGGAACATTCTGACTTCTTTCTGGGTTCTAGGTAACTCCATATCTCGAATTATTCTAATTCTTTCTGAAGTAACCCTTCTGATACCTTTTTCTATCTGGTGCCCCAGATATTTCACCGAATTTTTACAGAATTGCAATTTGTCAGGTGATACTTTATGTCCTCCCTTGCCTAAATGATTCAGTAAGGCAATGGTATCAGTAACACAGTCACTTTGACTTTTAGACGCCACTAGAAGGTAGTCTATGTACTGAACCAAAACGGATTCCTTCGGCAGGACTAAGGATTCAAGGCATCTTTTTAAGATCTGATTAAAAATCAAAGGACTTTCTGTGTACCCCTGGGGGACACGATTCCAGACGTAGACATGACTGTCGAACTCAAAAGAGAAAAGAAATTTGCTGTCTGGATGCAATGGGATGGATAAAAATGCATGACATAAGTCGATGACAGTGAACCATTCCACATTCCATGGAATCTGGTACAGGATCACTGCAGGGTTTGGCACAATGGGACAGCAAGGTACAACAATCTGGTTTACCTTTCGCAGGTCCTGCACTACCCTGTACTTTCCGCTAGGCTTTTAAATTCCAATTATGGGTGAATTACAAGGACTGCTCATTACTTCCTGTATTATGTTTGCCTCCAGCAATCTGTTTACTTCGATTGCAACTCCTGCTTTCACTTCTGCACTCATTTTATACTGTCTGGTTTTCGGGTAGATAGCATTGGGTTTAATGGCTATTTTAACTGGGTCCACATTTGCCATTAATCCTACATCTCTCCCAGTGAAATCCCACACCTCTGGTATCACCCTTTGTTGGAGTTCTTCAGGTAAGTCGTGAATTGTCAGAGCTTTAACTGCTGCATCGGGCCTTAGCAACATTAGTTTATACAGGCCATCTTCATCTGGGGTCTGAATTTCGACGCCTTTTGGGGTGCAAAAGATAGTGCAGTTATTTTGCACAACAAATCACGTCCCAGTAGATTCACTGGACTAGAGTCACAGACAACAAATCTGTGCATCTCTTTGAAATTCCCTATAGAAATCTCCATTGGTTCAGTTACAGGAGTACTAATTATCTGGTTTGATACGCCCACTACTTGGATAGCTTCTCCCGAGAGGGGTAGGTTTGGAACGTCCGCTGTTCTCACAGTCGAACGGGTAGCACCAGTGTCCAACAGAAAGGTGACATCATTTCCTTCAACCTTTCCTTCAATGTATGGCCCTGTCTGGTCTACCGGTAGGGAGGCGCCAAGCACGCACTCCTCTTCCTCCCCCCTCAGGCCCCGTCAGTATGGTTCATCACAGAGGAATGTATCATTTAACAGGAATTGTGAAGTTGCTGCATTTCTCTCATTCCCTCCTTCCCATACCTCAACCCCCTCATTCTGTTGACCCTGATTCTTGTAATTAGGTCTAGGAGCTCGAGGCAATGGATGCTGATTTACCTGTTGCTGATTCTTTCGTGGCCCCTCTTTCTGCACCTGTGGATTTAAACCATTTATGGGGGCATTACCAGCCTGCAAATGTGGACACTCATCTCTCCAGTGCCCTATCTGACCGCACCCGTGACAGGGGAACTTCTTCTTGGCCTCTTCTTTACTCGGGGCTTCCCTCCTCCCCCAGAGTTAGTATTTTGAGTATTATTATTCATTTTACTTAACTGTTTCTCTTGTTGCTCAGCCAATTTTACTTGTGCCCACATATCTTTCTGTTTAGGTGGGTTTCTTTTTCATTTGAGTCTGCTTTTTCTTGTTATGTTGTTCTACACTTGAGCTGCCTGTGGAAAGCGCCGGGACACTCTTTTAGAGTAGCCGAGCGCTATACAAACACAATTTAACATAACATAACACATAACATAACTTTCTCCTTAAGGGCCTTCTTTTTGTTCTCCATCTCATCCTCACAGTACTTAGCGTACTTGAGAACCTCATCTATGGGCTTTCCCTGCCAACAGATTTTATTATCTCTAATCCACTGGGATATCTCCGGTCTCAAACCCAACACGAATCGATAAATGAAATGGGTCATATCCTTCATCTCAATGTTATCGATGCCACTGTAGGTTTTGAATACCTGTAATAGTCTTTCATAATAGGAATGCACAGTTTCATTATGGTCCTGGGTAGTTCTATCTATTCGGGTCCAATCAGTTTCTTTTGCTGGCACCTTTCCTTTTAGGTATTGTATGACTTGGTCATACTTTCTCATTACATCTGGGGAAGGAGCTCCGGTTCGGGAGTCTCTCGCATATTCATCACTGGGCCAATCAATTGCTACCTTGCACTCAGTCCATAAATCTACAGGAACTACAATGTCAAAGAACCCATCCAGGTCCTTCAGGAGAAACTTTTGGACTTTCACAAATCGCTCCACCTGCCTATACCACTCCACTGGCTTCTCTCTTAACTTTGGGAAGTCATTGGTAAAAGACACAATGTCTTGTCGGGACCACGGGACATGTACATATTTCCCACCTGGCACTTCACTCATGGGATACAGTTTTTCTGCTTGGCCTACTTCTTTTAACACAAATTCGGAAGTCTTTGTTTTGACCTTACTATCTTCCTTTTTCTTTGCCCATCTGGCTTTCCATTTATCTAGATCTCCCCATTTCTGCAGTATGTTCAGCAATTCCTTTATCTGTATTTTCTTCCCTGACACATTCATGTTCTCCAAATCCTTGTCGGAGAATTCTGCTCTATAGGGTTTCTGCAAGACTTTGGATCGACTTACATCAATTCCCATGTCAGCAGCAGTGTCCATTAATTTTTCATGGAGCACTCTGGTATTCCGAGTAAGGCTTTTGCTGATGAACAGCAACTTCTTCGTTAAGAGTATTCAATCTGTCTAATCCCACATTTCCGGCCATTAGTTCCTCCATTTCTATCCTTAGCCTGTAAATATCTAAAGGTTTGGGCTGGGGAGTTTCCCTATCTATTTCTTTAGTCCATCTATCTAGTTCTTCTGGAGTCACCACTGTGGCACTCCTGATCCCTGAAGTTGTTTCAATTAGGACTTCCTTCGCCTTAGCCTGATTCCCTGCCCGTGGTTCACTGGTTCCTGGCTCCCTTATGGGCAAATCCATTAGGGAGATCACGGATTCACATTCACTTGCCTGATCATCTACTATGAGCGGCTCTTTCCTTGGGGGGGCTGAGATTGGAGTAATAACTGAAGTTCTTGGACTAGCCTGCCTATCCCCGTAAAGAGGTATGGCAGGACCAATAGTTACTGGGATTGTCAGGGCATCAGGACTGGTATGTATCTGAGCTATAGTCTGAATTAGGTCATTTCGCTGCTTAATCAGGGCATCTCTTTCTCGTTCATGCAAAACCCTTTCTGTCGAATTGTCATGCATTATTTGGGGCACTAAAGGAGGGTATATACTCGGGGCAGTGGGGATGGCTAACCCTGGTCTGTCTTCACCAAAAGGTCGGTAATTTGGGACTGCTGTACTAGGTCTGCAAAACTCGTCACTATTACTGGGTTTGCTACCAGCACCAGTTACATCTGTCTCGCTGGCCCTTCTACTTCTTGGATGTCGGAAAAAAGGATTTTTCGAACTTAGGGTCCCAGACGCTTCAGCATAAGGAGGTGGATTTTTCATTAACAAATCCTTCAGGTATTCATCCTCTGAATCCCCCATGGCCATTAGATGTCGAGTTTTCTCTGTCTTTTTCCCTCCTCCTTGTTCAGTTACCCCAAACATCGGAAATAATCCCTCAACCATCATATTCTGTCTCCACTGCTTCATCTTTTGCTCTTTTGTTTCCCGCTGCAACTTTGAATACCATTTGCTTACTCCCTTATCCATCCGGGGCCTGTCTCGCTCTAGAGCCTCTATCTCCCATTCCTCTAAAGCTTCATACTGCGTTAATCTGGGTCGGGGGTGTAATTCATTCATTCGGGTTCTGAGGGCACAGGTAAGAGCTGAGGGCACAGGGGTAAGAGCTGAGGACACAGGGGTAAGAGCTGAGGGCACAGTTGAGGGAAGCTTGGTGAGGGCTGGAGGCCTGGGATGAGGTCAGGGGGCACAGGTGCCAGAAGTGAGGGCCTCGGAAGAGCTGAGGGCATGTGCATTACTTCTCAACACATGTGACAGAGAACTTTGCCCATGAGAGGTAGGAGAGGCAGATGCAGGGATCTATGCATGTGCTTATGTGATCTGCATTTATGTGTAGTACTACAGGAATACAACTTTTCATACTTTTGTGAATCGGACCCTATAAGCATAATAAAACTGTTTTTCGTTTGCTCATCTAGCATGTTGTTGCATTTCCTTCGCTGGTAGGAACACGCAGAAGGCAGGTGTGGGCAGGACCAGGTACTATATTAAGAAACAAGTTAAAAGTGCTGGAATCCCACCAGGACCTAGGATGTAACCATCTTGGCCCCTAGCTGTAGACAGGCACTACAACATACAGGAATAAAGCACTCACAATAAAGACATCACACATTTCACACTGGGCTATAATCAAAGTCAGAATAGCACACATCTCCCCCTCACTCGCCCCCCGCACGAACAGTAGCTCAATAAAGTACACGAACATAAAAGGAACACAAGAAACTGAATAAATAACAGCCAAACTAAAGGAACATAACACTGAAACAATGAAAGTAAAATAGAACTTCATGAACCATGCATACATCGTACAGGAAATAAGCTTTGAGCTGAACACCACCATTCACACCTTCACACAGAGCAAATAGCAGCACACACAATCTCACACCCCCCCTCACACAGGGAACTCAAGTACACACCCATAAAAGGCACACAAAACCATAAATAACCTCAACACCAATACTCTGCATGGGCATCACACCCAGTAGAGTATGCACGTTCCATGCAAACAGGAGTACACACACTCTATGGAAAGAGAAAATAGGCTTTCGACGTGATGGAGTATGTACCTGCCACGCAAAGAGCACACAGGCATTCAACCCAGTGGAGTGTGTAACCTCCAGCAAACAGGCATTCAACCCAGTGGAGTATGTACCCTCCAGCAAACAGGCATTCAATGCAGTGGAGTAATCACTATCCACGCAAACAGCATATGGGCAATAAAACCAGTGGAGTACTCACCCACCAAGCTAACCGCATATGGAACTTCAACCCAGTGGAGTATGCACACTCCAAGCAAACAGGCATTCAGTGCAGTGGAGTATTTACCCGCCACGCAAACAGCACACAAGCATTCAACCCAGTGGACTACACACACACACCCCACGCAAACAGCACATGGAATTTCAACCCTGTGGCTTACGCATCCTCCACACAAACAGGACGTCTGCATCAGAATACCCTGGGGCCCGCCCACCCATCCATGTGGCCGACAAACAAAAGTATGCAAAAGGATGACATTTGGGCAGCAACATCACACACCAAAGTGCACTCAACACCTCACACACTTTCTTCCCACGGACCCACACACTCGGATAAGACACAGTAACACATTGCAAGTAACTCAGCACTCAAATTGCCAGTGAAGTACGTGTGAAATGACGCAGAAAATGAAACGGACATTTGCATTAAACGCCCATAAATGCCAAAGCCATCTAAAGCAGAATTAATTAATTAAATACGTCCATGCATGTGCACAAACATTGGTAAACTTTGGCAATGGAGTTCATTCAGCATCAAACTATACTTTAACTTACACTTTGATACTTTTTAACTACCTGATAAATCAGTGTTAAAAAGTGCATAAACACCTCCTAAACATAGCATATTAACCAGAACTGACATCTGGTGGGATGCGCTTAAAGGCTTCACTAACCTCTGCGAACCAGCGATATTGTCTAAAGTCAGGCAGTTTTTCAAATAAAAGATAAAAACATTCAGAACAGGAGGAGGAGCTTCGCGGGCAACCAAGATGGCCGCGTGAGCTCGGAGCTCCGAAGACCCTCCGATCCTCCGTATTGATCCTGCTACCTATCCTGTCCCACAGTAGTGGGAATCTGTTGCTGTGCTGTTGCTGCGGTGGGGCCCGTTCTCCGATCGAAGATCCGGGTTTCCTGTGCTGAGTTACACTGTGGTGAAGATTGGAGACGACAACGCCATAACAGTCTGGCATTACGAGGGTGACGGTGGTGCTTCTACACGGTGGCAGCTCGAGAGGGTTGGAGCTGCCCCGTTCTGCGCTGGTGGCCTGATCAGATTGTCCAGCGGCCTGACGTTCCGATGAGACGGTGGAGGTGATTACTGACTTTTACCGCCTGGAAGCGGTAGTGCCGGTTAAACCTTTCTCTGGACTGTGATACCCCCGTCGCCCATCATGGCGGGCAGAGGTGATCCGGACAAAGGGAAGCCCCCAAGAGTCAGCAGGAAACCTTCCCTCTCGCAGACCACCATCTCTGAACGTTTCTCCCTCCCAAAGGGATCGCCTGGTGCTTCAGTCGTACTAAAGACACGCAGCACGATGTGTCTCCGGAAGATGCTGAATCCACCCTCCAGGATGTTATGCGGGCCATTGCGGGCATCAAGGCCGAAATGCATAAGCAGCACGAAGTGTTGTCGCACAAGGTCGACACGTTGGCGATTGAAGTCAACCTCATCAGGGCCGACCTCGGAAAGACGAACGACAGGGTCAAGTCGCTCGACATCAAGACGTCGAGTTTGACTACTGATATGTCCGACGTGCAGTCGGAGGTTCGGGACCTGAAAGCCGCTAACACGTTGCTTGCCCGCAGGCTCGATGATTTTGAAGGACGGGCAAGGCGCCAGAACGTCCGTATTATCGGTGTGCCGGAGGGCGCCGAGGAAGACGCTGCCGACCTCTTTGTTGAGAACTTGGTGTTGAAGCACTTGGCTCCCGGTGGACTGAGCAAGTTCTTTTCGGTGGAGCGAGCGCACAGACTACCTGGTGGCCAACCGAAATTGGGAGCCTCTCCGCGCCCCATCATTGCCAGACTTTTCAATTACAGGGACCGGGATGCGATCCTGCAGGCATCGAGAAGAGGTGGTCCGTTGAAGTTCCAGAATGCCGATGTGAACTTTTTCCCCGACTTCACTCAAGCGGTTCAGAAACGCCGGCAAAGTTTTATGGGCGTCAAGCGTAGGCTGAGGGAGATGGGGATGAAGTACTCTATGCTATTCCAGGCGAAGCTTCGGATAGAACATGGCGCCCGGGTGGTTTTCTTTGACTTGCCGGAGACTGCTGGGGACTGGCTGGACACCTTGCCTCAACGTCGGAATGCCCCTGAGGATCAGTCGGAAGAGGCGTCGGGTGGTCCTGATCTTCAGGAATGAACAATGTTTCTTCGGACTTCTTTCGGTGGATGGCCCTGCAAATGCAATCAGTCACGGACTATTGCTTTTCTTTTTCTTTCTAATGCTGCTTTTTCAAGACTGGGGGATAACGGGGGGTGATAGGGTGTCTCCTTTCTCCTCGGGGGGGCTTTCTGTAGATTAGTTTTTGGGGGCGACAGGCACACTGCTGGTTGGGGGGGCTTCTTAGTCTAATGCAGGGGTGCAGGGTGGGGGGTGGTTGGTTTGAGTGTTTTACTTATGTTTCTCCTTTTTCTTTTCTCTTGAGGCAAGGTGATTATTCTCCTGTTTACTATGTTGCGGTAGCTGCTTTCTGGGGGTGGAGGCTGGGACGGTGCTTCTTTGATGATGGGGGGTAAGACGCTAAATGTATTGAGTTGGAATGTGAATGGGCTGGGGGATCGCATTAAACGTGGGGTGGTACTGCAGATGTTTAAACGGTGTGTACCCGATGTCATTTTGCTACAGGAGACGCATCTCATTGGTAATACGTGCCACGCACTCAATAGGAAAGGGTTTAAGATGGTGGCTCACTCGGGGTTCTCTTCGGGGTCCCGAGGGGTGGGGATTATGGTGCGCATGTCTCTCCCATTGGAGGTGGAGACTAGGGTGATTGATGACAGAGGCCGCTATGTTGCCGTTGTGGGTAGATGGGAGGGGCGTACCCTGGTTTTGGTTTCTGTTTATGTTCCCCCAGGCCTGCAGACGACTGCCTTCCAGGATCTCGGGGGCGCCATTTTGGGCCTGCCGGAGGGATTGCTCATAATTGGTGGGGACTTTAATGCGGTGGTGTCGGGGACCCTTGACCGTTTTCCATCCAGAGATCTTCGTAGTGCGCAATCATGGCTCCCAAATTTCCTGAGCACCATGGGTCTTATTGACTTTTGGCGGCTTCTCCATCCCGCCCAGCGGCAGTACTCCTTTCATTCGGGCGCGCACGGAAGCCTCTCCAGGATTGACTATATCTTGACTCCGGCGGTCCAGGCCTCGACCGTTTCCGGGGCCCGCCTGATGGCCAGAGGCATATCAGACCACTCCCCGGTCTGGGTGTCGTTTGACTTTGGTATTGTGGCAGCCTCTAGACTAGCACCGGTCAATCCTTGGTACTTTCGCAACCCCAAAACTCGTGACCTCCTAGCTAAAGCTATCGACCTGTATTTCTCCGAGAATACGGGCTCGGTATCGTCGGCCTTATCTTTGTGGGAGGCCTTCAAAACTGTCCTGAGAGGAGAAGCTTTCTCCTTAATAGCTGAGGTGCGCAGACGCAGGGATGAGGAAATGGTGCGGTTGGAGTCTGAGATTGAGGACCTTGATTCTCACCTGGAAACGGACCCGACACCCGAATTGCTGCACGTCCTCTCCTTAAAGCAGTCGGAGTATCGAGTCACTGCCACTGACGCTGCCAAGGCGATGGGCAGAGAACAGCAAGGGAGGATCTATGATGCAGGGGACAAGGCGGGCAAGCTTCTTGCCTGGTTGGATAGGAGGGAGATGGCTTCCCGCGTGGTGCCCGAGATTCTGGGTGAGGACGGGGTGGTTGTTACTGACCCCAGCGCTATTGTTTCGGCTTTTGCCGACTACTTCGAGACGGTCTACACTTCGGTCTCCACCTTGACTGAGTCGGACTCAGCCTCTTTTCTGGAGGGAGTTGTTCTCCCTTGCCTGTCGGACACTGAGCGTGACGACATGGACAGGGACATTACGGCTGACGAGGTGGCACTCGCGATACGATCTTTGCGCTCTGGCAAGGCTCCCGGTCCCAACGGTCTTCCGGTGGAACTTTATAAGATTAAGGCTGACACCGTCGCAGTGCCCCTGCGGCGTATGTTTTTGGAGGTTTGTGAAGCTGGTGAGCTTCCGCTGGACCAGCGATTGGCCACCATTGTGGTTATTCATAAGGAGGGGAAGCCCAGGGACCTTTGCAGATCGTACCGCCCGATATCCCTGCTGAATGCTGAACCCAAGATTCTGGCTAAGTTACTGGCCAACCGGCTGGTGGGTGTGATCGCTGATTTGGTCCATCCGGACCAGTCGGGCTTTATACATCACCGCAACACCGCCCTCAATCTTCGGAGGCTTCACGCTGTCATGGCGCGGGTGCACACACTCTGCGAGCCGACCGTCCTGGCCTCACTGGACGCGACGATGGCGTTTGATTCCCTCGAATGGAATTATCTGTGGCCGGTGTTGTCTAAGTTTGGGTTTGGCCCCGACTTTATTGGTTGGGTCAGGCTTCTCTATACCTCCCCGCTGGCCAATGTAACGGTCAACGGCCGGGTGTCAGCTTCCTTTGCCTTGCGCAGGGGTATCAGACAGGCTTGTCCACTGTCCCCGCTCCTTTTTGCTTTAGCGCTTGAGCCGCTCGCTGCCTGGATACGCACCCACCCTGACATCTGTGGGATCAAGTGGTCGCCGGGCTTTGAGGACCGAGTCTCATTGTACGTGGACGATATCCTGCTCTACCTAACTTCCCCCTGTCGGTCTTTGATTGTGGCTTTTGATGTGTTGAGCACTTTTGGTGGATACTCGGGCCTAGTCATTAACTGGTCGAAATCCTATCTCTATGTGCTCAGTGGAGAAACCCCACGTCTTCCTAGGGGTTGCGCTATACAGGTCTCGCAGCAGGGGTTTAAGTACCTGGGTATCTATATATCAACGGATGCCCGGGCACGATACACTAACAACTTGCTTCCCCCTCTTGCGCGCCTCAGGCGCGACGTGGAGGGCTGGAAAAGATTGCCGCTGTCCCTGTTGGGCCGCGCAGCTTTGTTCAAGATGATGTCCCTGCCGAGATTCTTATATGCGCTCCAAAACACGCAGGATCCCGTCCCTTCCAAATACTTCAAGGAAATTGAAGGTCTGCAGCGGACCCTCTTGTGGGAGGGTAGGCCGCGTATCGCCGTTGTTAAACTGACTATCCCCTGGTACGATGGCGGTATTGCTCTGCCTGACATCCGCCGGTACTACTGGGCCTTTCAATTGGCCGCTCTTAACCACGGCTTTTATGGACCGGCGGAGAGTCCGGGGTACGCCATGGATCGTTGGCTCTTGAATGACGGGATGTACTGAAGAGCGCTATACTCCAGATCTCTGGATGGAAAAATGACTGGTCCCACCAAGACTGTTGTGCACATTTGGAGGGCCATCACGAAAGCATTGGGGTGGAAGGGCAGACTCACTATGGCCACTCCACTTTATGATTCTGACTTGCTGGGTAGGCTGTGGCACTCAAAGGGGTTTGACCGGTGGGACCTCATTGGTATCTCCAAGGTGGCTGATGTGATGGCCAGGGGGGAAATCAAGTCTTTTGAGGTTCTGAAAACTGAGTTTCAACTGGGTGCCACAGAGTATTTCAGATACGCCCAATTGCGACATGCCCTTATGGCTGCCCTGCCTGTTGGTGAGAAGGTCCCCGAATCATCCCCGCTGGAAGACAGGGTGCTGGACGGCCATATGCCTGACAGTGCCATTTCCCTGACCTATAAAAAACTGATAAATGTTCGGACGGATCTGTTGTTGACTGTGAGAGACCAGTGGGTGCGTGATGGGATTGAGTTGGATGATGAGGATTGGCAGTGTGCGGTGTCTTCTCCCAAGGAAGTGGCAATTTCGGCTAGACTACGCTTAGTCCAATTGAAGATACTCCACAGAGTTTATGTAACTGGCCCTAGACTGATTCACATGGGGCTCTCTGTGGACGGTCTTTGTAGGCATGGGTGCGGTGCACTGGCCACTTTCATGCATACCATCTGGGAATGCCAGGTTATTGCTTCTTATTGGGAACGGGTGCATGCGGTTATGCGTGAGGTGACTGGTGTGGATCTGCCCGCAGAAGCTCGGCGCTGCTTGTTGAACGTGTGGGGTCCGACTGACTACACTACTGCCCAAACCCGTTGGGTCACACTAGGGAACATGGTGGCCAAGCGAGATATTGCTCAGAAGTGGGGCGCCCCGACTCCCCCCACTGTGGAACTGTGGGAAACCAATATGGATTGGTGCATGCTCCGTGAGAAGACTTTGTATGTGGCCCGGGGTAAGCCCAGGAGGTGGGGGGTTGTTTGGGGGGCCTGGAATGAATATAGAGGGGATCTTTGTGTACCTCCCGATGCAGGTCTGCTGGAGGTTCGTCTTTCCCCCTAGCCCTTCCTTCCACCCAACTTTTTACTTAAACGGAATCCTGCTTTTCTCTCCCCCCTTCCACTTTGTACGCCTTTCCAGTATGGTTATTACAGAGAGCTACATGGTCCCACCCGCCCCCTGGAATCGTGCATTGCCGCTCATGTGTTGTACCTTGCCACTTCCTTTCTTTTAATGTTCCTTTCTTGTTGATTTCTTAGGTTTTCATATTTATAATATAAAATTAAACCTGATTTGCTCCATGATTTGATTTGTGCGCACCTCTTCTCCTTTTTTATAATGCTGCCTAGCCTCAGGGATGTAAGGCTGAATAGCTGTGTGCTTTGTTTTTTTTTTGGAAAACCTTTATTGAAAATTCATTCAGAACAGAGCTTGGCTTGCAAGTGATGACGCGAACAGCTCAGTCCTACTTCAGTTTTGATAGCCTGGATATTGCATCTTTTATTTCGCGGACATCCGGCTGCGGCACTATCGGTTCAGAATGCTGATTGTAAGATGAAAAGAGAAGTGACATCTGCTTGCACTGAGCGAGCACGCACAGTGGAACACATATTTTAACACACTTCCAATTGCTCATTCTGCAACAACATTACTCAATGATGGTTGTCTTTTCCAATAGGCCTCGAGAAACAAAGTGAAAGCAATCTCCTTTGGACGCAGCCTCTTACACTGAAAACAAGCCGAGGTGCCGTGAATCACTGTTCACGATTCCTCGCCCATGTATTATGCGCTTCTGCCAGGAAGCGTGTTGTTTCTGACTGACCTTTTTTATTTTTACCAGGAAGCGTGCGGTGCTGAAAGGGGGTTGGGGAGGAAACGCGATGTATCGAATACGGGAGGGGGCGGGAACGGGCACACGGACAGCGGGAGGGGGGTTGGGAATGGGCACATGGACAGCGGGAGGGGGGCTGGAACGGGCACACAAACAGCGGGAGGGGGGGCGGGAACGGGCACATGGAGAGCGGGAGGGGGGCGGGAACTGGCACACGCTGGTTCAAGACGGCACTGCGGATCTTCTCAAGTAAGCTACTGCCCGGCCGCCATCTTCGGAGAAATGACCAAAACAAACCTTAAAAAAATAAATAAATAAACCACCGCCCACCGCCACAATGACGTTCACAAAGGGGCGGACAGCGAAAAAATCAGAACGCCCAAGAATATGCTCGGACAATGACTGAAGCATCTCTGTTCCAATGGCTAGCCTCCATTTATGGAGCTAGCCAATGGAACAGAGAGGCGGGTTAAAGCCCCATACTGATACTCAAAAGATTTCTCCTGCGCGAACACTGCTGCGCAGTGGACGCCAGGCGAAACCTAAAAACTGGTGTGAAAATTGTCAGCTAAAGGTTGATTGTCAGGGGCAGGTTTGGGACTTTAATTTCAATCAAATTGGAGGTTTTGCAGGCAGATATTTCAATAGATTCAAACAATAAATTAGTTTTGGTACTCACTTGGAAAGGAATTATTTTCCAAGAAGTTGTTTTTCTTTACTACATATACACTCCCCTGATCAGCGTTGCAAACTTAGGACTCAATGTATGTTAACTGAGCAGAACACAAACTTACA
This sequence comes from Lissotriton vulgaris, assembly GCF_964263255.1. Taxonomy (NCBI): domain Eukaryota; kingdom Metazoa; phylum Chordata; class Amphibia; order Caudata; family Salamandridae; genus Lissotriton; species Lissotriton vulgaris. Next base: position 757,129,283 of record NC_141695.1, on the reverse strand, counting down.
GTAAGAAAGGGACATGGAGCAAATGATTGTGTGAAAGTTTGGATCCCCAAGCCTAATCCCAAAACCACTTGATTAATTACACAGGTACTGAAATATTCGCATTAGGATACTGGCCCATAAACTTTCTGGGGAACATAATTGCAGCCTTTGGAAAAAAATGTTTAGTCTTCCAGTTATTAATCTGAACAGTCAATTAGCTCCTGATATACCAGCATCCATAACACACTGTTATGTTGAAAAACAAAATCTGCTCTATTACACACTGGTGTCTCCGGAACTCTTGGAGAAACGTATACTTTTCATATTTGTCAGTGAGCAGACAGTGACCATTGTCCAGAAATAACAGAATTCATCTGAGGCATCAAATATAATGAGCATGTGCAGAAAATCACAGATGAAGACGGGAATACCAGTTCACAAATTAGGATGGAACCAGTGTTAAAAAGGTTAAGAAACAGTGAGATGCTAATTTCTCTCTGCCTGGCAGCCACTCTCCCAGAGTTGAAGGAACATCACCTGAAACCTGGCACCCTACCTAGAGGGGCTGTGTACCTGTCCTAAAGTTTCTATAAGCCTGTCTGCTGAGCGAGCTAAGGAGCTTACATAGCCTTGCAGGAGGAGAGACGGTCCAGGGAGGAGCAAGACAGTGCAGCCCCATTATTTGTGGGGTGCACAGAAGAAGCGGAGCATTCTTGGACAACCCTGGCGCAAGATGGCCCTACATCTCTCCTATTGGTTATTGATGGGAACTGCGATTCAGAGACACTGTAATTGCCAAAGGCACAGCTAGGGCTGTGATCACTTTTCTGTGGTCGGCCTGTGTATGGCGGCATCTTCCGAATTGCTTAACGTGCCATTACAGGACTGCATCTGCATAGCCCAGGCCCGGTCTGAAGATACAGCTGCATTCCAGTTGGCCAGGATGTGAGGTCCAACTGCAAATACGAGGAACCCCTTTGGGGCTGCGTCTGCCGACAGTACAGTTTGGACCGCGTCAACTCAGGACTTGTGCTCTTCAGGCGACCAACTGCACACGGCATTGGAGGCTACTCCAACCAGAGCGGCGAGACTGTGAAGTAATTTCACATTTTTGCTTCATTTCCTTCAAACAAAAGCGTTGTACTATTTACAACCTCATGACATGTCGTTATAGGGGACAAAGGGATGGGAAAAAAGATAGAGGATGGGGAGCATGACAGCTGGACCAAGAGGGCGTAATGAACAATTAAAAAAACACGATGGTGAGCAACTGAATAGTTCTTGAGGAAATATTGCACGAATGTCTGTATTTGATTAACATAGAAGTATATTTTTCTCCCATTCCCCATCATGTGCCCTCCACCGCCCCCCTTCCCAGTCTCCACATGTAGAGGATGTTGTTGAGCATTTTAGTTTGTAGGCAAAAGTGTTTTGATAGGCTGCTGGAATGCTCAACGACACATACTTCCTCAATAGCCTTGCGGCTGACACTCTAATAGGGATGACTGACTTTCTTTCAAGCAACTAAAACGTCAAAATAGAATCCATAGCTGTTGTATAAGTTACTTCTGTTGCGGCCAGAGAGATGCTAACTTGATACGGAGCATGGCCTCGTTACTGAAGAATGTGTCAGCATTTCCTAGCAGAGAAAGCTTCCAGGCAACATTGTCTCCAGTATGTGTATGCCAGCAGGATGCTTGACATGCCGGAGTCATACTAAAGACAGAACAAAACAAAGCAGGGTTTCCTTAAAAACACAAGTCCTGCCAAGACAATAAACGCTAATCCTCTCCCAATTAGCGTCCTGGAGTTTATTACTTCCACAACAGCGGCTTTAAATGCTGGTCGTTGAACGGTGAATCGCTTTACAATGTAACAAATACACGGAAGAGGCACACGTACCTGTTGGACTCCGGCAATTTTGTTGTAAGAATGCAGAACCAGCAGCAACGGAGCATGGACGTTTTTTCCTTTGAAAAGTTCAGGGGCTGACCGTAAACAAAAAAGTAAAACTGTAACGTAATATATCAATATTTATATCCTGTACAATTGCAGCAATGCCTTCGGGCCGAGTTGTATTAAACTTGCAAAAAGGAAAGACCTGGCAGAAAGAGTTGCGCATTCCCCGAAGCTAGTTAAGACATTACGCTGAGGGAGGATGGATGGGTTGGTGTGGAAAAGAGAAGCTTACCGGTCTCAGCGTACGTGAAGACGAGCAGGTCGTCCAGTATCTGGATCTGGGTGTCTATGGGCCGCCTTTCCTGCAGGTCCCTCAGGCGCTCGAGCAGCTTCTCGAGACGCGCCTGCTCCATCTCCGCGGTCTGGAGGTCTATTTACCTCAGCGGCGCCTGCGTGAGCAGCAACTCAGATCTGCGGTGTACGAAGGAGGGAAACAACTTTCGCTTTTACTTCGCCGAGAACGAATGGCAAAGGCAGTCCAGCTCCTCCTTTTGCTCCTTTCCGCCCCGCCTTCTCCTAACTTTTTCTTCCTAGTCCTAGAGGCAGCTGTCACAAGTTATCAAGCGTCAAGGGCGCAGTCCCTTCCAAGTCTGAAACCGCAACAACCGTATTTTACGCTGCGTCAGTAGCGTTGTTTCTCTTCAGAGCTGGCAAAGGAAGCCGGCAATTAATAGGAAACGCATACAATTCTATAAACGTTCATTAAACGGCCAGTGAAAACATACAAATAAACGACTGAATAAAAGATATGCTAGTGGAAAGTTAATAAATGTATATACTACTGCCAAAAAGCAGTTCTGGAATGTTATTACAGGGAATAACGGCCTGGGACAGTGACAGCTGCTGAATTGTATAAGTGGCGAGGCGGTAATCTTTGAAACGAGTTTAATTTGTGAGCATGCCCGAAATAAATAGGCATAGCGTTACTACACCAGTCCTTTGAGAATGTGAGGAGTCTGAAATTACAACAACAATGTGCATACAGCATAACACGCCTCTGCAATGCAATATGTCTCGCATTAGTGAGTGCTATTGGCGCTGAAAATAAAAAACAAGGTCATTTTGGGATTCGGGGGCGTGTTTTTCGTGCTCTCCCCTTCCCATTGACTGGAAGGTAAAATTCCAGCCAATGGGAAGAGGAGAAGGGGGGACTTAAAAAAAGACCCAGAAACGCCCCCGAATCGCGTCGTGACGGGGAAAGAGTGATTGACAACCAATCTCTTCCAATGGCTAGCCTCCATTTATGGAGCTAGCCAATGGAAGAGAGAGGCGGGACAAAGCCCTATACTGTAGGATCAAAAGATTTTGCCTGCACGAGCACTGCTGCGCAGTGCTACGGCCAGGCGAAACCTAAAAAGAAAGTGGTCAACGTTCTTCCGCATAGGCTGAATAAGTAGGGGTTACTGACACACCGCCAATGAAATAATTGCTAAACGACAATATAAAGGAACAAATGTTGAAACCTAGCAAAGCTAAAGAGTGTTTTGCTCGCTGAGGAAGTAACAATAAAGAGGACCACGAACATAGGAAATTATCTTTTTATTGCTTGTTTACATCATTAAGATTTAAGATTCTTCTTTGCAGGTGAGAGAACACATTAGATGGATATAACATAACACGAGCAACCTTGTCTTACTTTAAAGTAACTCCCATTAAAAAGGTTTTCAATTTGTTTCTGTAAATCGCCGTCCATGGAACAATTCCTTTAGCCTGCGATGAAAAGGTCCTCTGTGCACGTTTCTCGTCCACACTCCTGCAGGTCACAACAGCACATGAAGAGGATATATAGGCGTCCATAACCAAATTCCTCTGAATCACGTGAGGTTCTCAGTGTGCAGACAGCGCCGTTCAGTGGTCAGTTGGACTGAGTCTGGCGAGTTAGCCAGATCTGTGTCTCAAGTGACAATCGTGGTAGCAAGGGATAGTTTAGATTCCAGACTGTCTCACCCTACTGTAGCAATGACAGTCAGGGGCCCATCAGAAGTTAGTGAAGCAGGTTTGCTTGTAGAATCACACTGAACCCATCAGAAACAGTATTCCAGATCACTGCTAAACCATACTTGCCATCCTGCGAATCTCCAGAGATAATAAATTCAGATGTTTTGGGATAATGATCCTGTTTATCTCCATGAAGAGTAAACTCGTTTTTGTGAAGATGCAGGTCTGCTGGCAGGATAATGAAATTAAAATCCATTGAAGGCATTTGAAATGTTGAGAGGAACCAAGATGGTTTTTGACAAGGAAAACAATTTCCACTTCACAGTGAGTTAGAGGTATATGAACGCCCCACATCTTACATCAAAAAAGTAGACAGTAAGTGAATCCCAAGCTTACAGTCCACAGAACCTCGCCAGCATGAGTGGAAAGGCACTTTAGAACTCAAAGTCCCATTATGGGAATGGAGGAGGCACACTGCCTCTGAGTAAAGTTGGGTGGTCAGCTTTCCAGTAGAATTTACCAGACGGTGCACGCAGGAGAGTTTTATTCATTGATTGATCGATTCATGGATTTGCAGTCTTATATAGCACAAACCAGACCCTGAGGGTATCTGAGCATTTTACAGAGCTTAACAGAACAGCACATTTACAAATTTCGATTGGAGTGTTCGCTAACAATACTTGTTAATTGAGAGACATGCATTATAAGTAAGTAGAATCATAAACCGGCAATCAGGTAGGGAGATATTGTTGTAGGATTAGGGGTTTCCATACCTATTTGTAGGAGATATGTGAGGAAATTGTCTTGATTTTAGTTTCAATGGCATTCCCGATTTTGGGGGCGGGGGGTGCCAGAAAAGTATTGTTTTAGAGTTCTCCTTTTTTTGAACGTTAGGGTTGTCAGATGCATTAAGTTGGAACTTCTGAGGGAATGGGAGCCACCTGAAATGGTTAGCTTATATGTAAGATATTTTGGTGAGCCTTCATGTAGGCTTTTGTGGACAATGCAGGCCAATTTAAAGGTAATCTTGCCTCAATGGGGATCCAGTTGAATGTGATGAGGACAGGTGTGATGTGGTCCGAACACCTTGTGCCCAAGACCAGGCGAGCAGCAGAGTTGAGGGCTGCCTTCAAGGGGGCAAGATGAATTCTAGGAATGCCCGTAAGTACTGAGTTGCTGTAGTCCAATTTAGAGAGGACCATCAATTGAACTACCATTTTGAAGTCATCAGTGGGGATTAGTGGTCTGATTCCTTTGAGAAGCAGGAGTTGGAATTGGGCGCTCTTTGCAATAGCATTGACAAGAGCATGAAAAGTTAGACAGGTGTCGAGTGGAGAGCCCAGAGATTTAGCCTCGTCTGTAAGTAGAGGGGTGGAGCCAAGAAGATTAGAGGAGGTTATACAGGACATGGTTGGTTGCAATGTGGTGGAAAGATGAGGAACTCTGTCTTCTTGGAGTTGAGTTTCAGATGGTGGAGCGACATCCATGATTGGAGATCTGCAAGAGTTTTTGACAGGTACGTAAGATCAGTGGGGGTTGAAACTCTTCAAATTGGGTGCCATGGTCGTAGAGATAAAAAGAGGTTGTTATATTCTCCAGGAGGCAGCAGCGGGGTTCAAGTAAAGATTGAGTAGAGTTGGTGATAGAATTGAGCCTTGTGGTACTCCTTGGCGCAGGGGTAGAAAGTTAGAGAGTTTGCAATCTTGACGCAATGACAGTTATTGGATAGGTAAGTTTCAAACCAGTTTAGAACTGTGCCCCTGAAACCAATTTGATCTTCTAGGATTCTTAGAAAGAAGGAGTGAATGACTGTGTCAAATGCGGAGGATACAGTTAATAGGACTATAAGGCAACAGTCTCTATGGTCCATTATTCAGAGAGCGCCATCACTTATTTTTAGCATACCAATCTCTATGCAGTAGCCAGGCCGGAAGCCTGATTGGTGGTCATTAAGGAGGTTGTTTTTCTTGCTGTAGATGTTAAACTGGTGAGCCACACAGCTTTCCAGTAGTTTATCTAGGAAAGGCAATTGGAGATATGGCTGATGTTGCTGAAATTAAAGGGGTCCGGATCAGGTTTCTTCAGAATGAATGTATGACGTTACTTAGCGGACCATAACTACGCATGACTTTATTGCGATGTTTTTATATCGCAAGAAATATTACTTCGCAATTTTATAGTTTGCATACTATTACTACGCAAATACATTGACAATAAAAAAACTATGCTCTTTCTCTGCTTTATTTTAGTAAGCATACCACTTTCAATATTTCCCAATAAGGAGCAAATCAGTATTGATCTATGATATAAGCCATGGGCGAATGCTTTGAGCACGTGCACAGAGGACACGGTCCCACAGCACCAACAGAGCACACAGTCACCGTTCCCCACACTCCTTGTCTGGTCTGATCTACAGCACTTTCACCATCAACACTTTGGTGTTTGGGGGGCATGAGGACAATAAGATTAGGTAAACTAGAGACACCCGTCTTTTATAGCGCTTAGAAACGAGAAGAGTGTGGCTTGAGGCGCTTCATACCATCGTTACAGAGGACTAGGATTGCAGGGGATGGAGATAATATTTATTCACAGAGGAGGGTTCCACGAGCTCTCTTGGAGCTCTCCCAAGTCCAGGCTGATTTTAAACAGATTATTTTATATTCTTCTCCATTCTTTGAATGCTTGCCAAGCGTTCGATCAACGAGGTGCTCCTTGTACGAACAGCGAGTCCTCTCCCCCGAGTCCTACTCACTGGTGTGAACAAAACGTCACATTTTAGAGCACTTTTTACCCTCCTAGTCCTAACCTGACACTACCCTAAACTACACACACACACACACGCAACACAAACACCACAGCACTACCCTAAACCCTAAATTACTACCCCCTGCATGACCCTCCCCCCTTCCCCCAGTCCTGTCCCTACATTCTTACACTACCCTTCACGACCCCGACACTACCCTAAACACAAATGCACTACTCTACACTACACAACACAAACCTAAAACCTAAAATTCTACCCCCACCACCACCCTAAAAACCACACAGCCCCACTTACCTGTCTCCCCTCGTAGTCCCTCTCTTCCCTTACAAGCGTGCTTCCTCTCTTCTTATGCTTCCTGTCGTCCGATTCGCGTAGTGTAATTTTCCCGATTCATGCCCTTATATAGGTATAAATCACCTTGTCCTTATATAGGCATAGAAATCCTAACCATATTTAGACGTAGCCCATGCAGTCCAAATACAGGCATGGATACTTCCACTAGTTCCGAAAATACACAACGATTTCTTGGAAAACTCGGCTTCAGCAGTTAGGGACTGCCCCATTGCTTGAATATTGATTTGTCCAAGAACTCATGGAGTTTTTAAAGAACTGAGACTCTTTGATGACGTTATTATGTCCACCTTTACGTCAAACTCTGCACCTTCAAGGTATAAATATGCCCACACTTGCCCTAGCGAACACACGGTGGTTGGGAGCAGTTCGACTATCTACTTGCCCGACGCATCTCGCTGCAGCAAGTGCCAACGGAAGCCGACCCTCCAGCTGACGCACTGAAAGAAACGCTGTCTTTTCTCTTGCAGAGAAATCCAGCTCCAGTGTTTCCAAGCTTCCCTTGCGGGGTGTTTGGAAATCGAGTCCGGAGACAGAGAGATACCAGACCTCCTCCTTTCTAAACCAAGGTACGGCGCTGATTAGACCCTAAGAGAAATCTTGGATAGATTCTTTGCAAAAGAATACTGAACTTATGCTACACCACACTTACTTCTTCCCTTGTACTAGACTTATGTTAGGTACATCGGGTTAGGCGTATTTTAGCAGCACCAGTTGAGTACTTTTAGTCTTTATTTATTTTTATATGTATTTTATGGCTTAGAAACCATACCATGCTTTTACAGTATTATTTCATAATACACTTCTTGCTGTATGCATTATACTTTACAGCCAGTATTACGATTGTAGCAGTTAATTTCTTCTGCATGAGAAAGAAGACTGTTCAATAAATACTTTTATTGAAAACGCCCGTCTCTCTATTTCTCTGCACCTCTGATGAAACGAAGCATGCACGAATGACTGAGTAAAATATCTATCTATTGTTCCCATGACTCTGAAGATACGTTTTATCTTGGGGAAACAAAGTTGTCATGTTTATGCGGTTGTCAGAAACTAATCCCTTCTTGTTTATTCAAGAAAGTTTCTAGTGACCTCTGGGCTAGCTGGCACTCGCAATTAAGTCTAATATATTCGATAGAGACCTAGTCGACCTAAGTCCTACGTCACATCTATAGGATATATTATTCGAATGCGCACAGCCTATTGGGAATATAGGAACTACACTACAGTAGATAGCCTGTGAATAAACCTATTTGCGAAGTAACGGTAGCATGCGTACTAACAACATGCTAATTAAAAAATGCGCAGAAATGGTAATGCGCAGTTCCAGCCGCGGAGTAAGGGTAGAATACCCTTCAGAATAGGAGTGATCTGGCCAGCTGTGAGGCAGTTGGTACTACACATTCGCTAAGGGAGGAATTGATTATTTGGGTGAGGAAAGGGATTAGAGTTGAGGCTAGGTTTTTAATGTTTCTTAACAGGAAGATATACTCAAAATGAGACCAGGAATTTGATGGCTGATATCGTGATGTTTAGTGAAAGTTCAGATTGTGGTTCAAAGTAGCCCATGTATCTCTGGATGTGCATGCAAACACTACTGAATGAGGCTGGAGCAGAATTTCTGGGATGGATAGTTCAATATTGTCACTCTTGCTGGTGAAGAATGTGGAGAGATTGGTGCAGGTATTTTTGTTATTGGGGAGATTGAGTAGATTGAGTAGAGGGAGGGCGGGGAGGGCGGTAGACTCCCTGACAATTTCAAAAAGTTATTAAGGTTAGTTTTTAGCCAGGGAATTTTCTCTTCTGAAGAATTCCACTTTTGCCTTAAGGATATATTATTTATACTCACTGCACTTACTTGTAAGCATTTCAAGAGATTTCTTTGAGGGGCTTTGTCACCAGAGGCGTTCAATGGATCTGAGCATCCTTCGCTCCTCTAGATGTAGTTTGGCGAACCATTGTGCTGAGGAGAGTTGCAAAGTTATTTGAGTTTAGGCGGGCAAGCTCATTGGCTACTTCGGTCAAGGCTGCATTGTAGTTCTCCTCAAGGTTTGTTGTTTCAGTGTTTGTTTGTGTTTTCAAGAGTTTTGATGTCATTTTGGAACCTAACATGAGTTCATTAATGTTGTTAGAGTCTTTGATCCAAGTTCTGGATTTCTTTTTTTGGCTGAAGGAGGAGGTTTTAGTGCAGAGAAGAGAAAGGGGGATCAAGAAGTGGTCAGACCAGTCCACAGGTGTTGGAGAAAGACACTTAATAAGACCTCTACTACAGTGTTTTCAAAAGTGTGAGAGAAAGAAAAGTAAAATGATGTATGTGACAATCTTGCTGGGGTGCAGAGTGTGTGAATGGAAAGGTTGTAGGGTGTCATTTTTGTAACACACAGCACAATATAACTACCTGTAAATGAGCTGTGCACATTCAGCAGTTACGAAAGCAAAAATTAAGTGCATTTTTTGCAATTCTGAAGTGTGATGGAAGAAAAGATTGTATTAGAATCAAAACAAACCAAGACACTTCACTTTGTGATGCACAGATGACACATATTCACTGAAACCTGATTTCCACGCATTATCATTTATGTGCAATATAGTTTTATCAGTTAAAACGATATGTCTGTGCAAATTTAGTGGCCGTTTGAATAGAAGGTGTACTGTCTGCAAATGACGGTGTGCTGCAACACAATGCTTTAGTTGCATTATAAAATTGCCCGTCTCTTGGCCATTAAAGCAACTTGGGTCACAAAATGTGTTGTTCTAAAAAGTGGGCTGTTTTTTTTTGTGTGTTTTTTTATTCATTTTTTTGCAGATTTATATAGCACAAACTCGACCCGAAGGTATTGGAGCGCTTTACATGAGCACCAGTTGCGTTACACAAGGACACATTCATTTGTTTGGTAGGCATGGAGAGATAAAGTGATTTGCCCAGAAGGTGGAGCTGACCCTGAGGCTCGAACCTTGGTTTCCCAGCTCCAAAGTCTGCAGTCTAGTTGTGAGACCACATCCTTTCCCCTGGTTGTAAAAAGTATGGGAAGCACTGCCCTACTGCTTATGATGAGTTCTAGGATGGACGCTTTTATGTGAGTAGAGGAGGAGCAAAATTACATGAGATCATTGTTGCTCAGGAAAATAGATAGTTGTGAGACTGCTGAGTCAGATGGACTACCCCTAGAGTAAGTCGAAGTCTCAGATGAAGCTGTTATGGGAGTTATTCGTCAGTCTAATAGCAATGAATTTGATTAGGTGTTCGACAGTTGAGAGGATGTTCCCATGTTTTGTGACACTTCAGAGGGAATGGAGGGATGGAGAAATCCACAACATTCTCAATCCCTCTCAAGGAATTTCATGTAACATTTTGCGTCGAATGGTGCATGTTCAATCACATTGAGCCAGCAACATTTTACCACAGTTTTAGGGTCTGTTGTGTATTATCTGTTTTTTTCACCCAGAGTCTTTATCTCAGTCTCTTTCTTTGCATTCCTCCATGATACCACAGTCTTTCTACCTTTTTCTAATCTGCCTTTTACTGGATCGATCTCCCTCTTCTCCTTCAGACTCCCATTTCCTCTCTTTCACACTTTCACCCTCCCTCGCCACTGATCCAGCGGGACACCAACCTGCGGACAAGTATCTCTAAATCACACACGCTCTGGCCCATTATCCACACTCACTTTCAATATCCAGTTGATTAACCCCGCCGGGAATCAATTTAGGGTTTCTTTATATGTCTGTTTGCCTACAAATTTTTTAACCTATTTATTTATTTACTAAGCCTTTACTATACTCATGGATCTATTAGTTGATTTAGTAATGGCAATTAAAGCATTTACCTTATTTATTCCTTGAATAACCACAGACTCAGTTTCTAGTTTTAAAATGTTATCTGAAAATATATTAGTGGGTCAAATACAAATTACAGTTCATTCTGGAAAGGTAAAATTCAGTGGCCTACATTTAGTCTATACATTTTAATGACCAGTACCTCAGGAAGAGAGGACAGAGAGGAAAGGCACATTGACACAGTACAGTTCTATTTACCTAGAATGGTGTGGGATTAGACCCCTCTGGCCAAGAGTTTGGACCCCGTAAATTTACCAGGCAGCGTTTCAGAACAGGATTAAGACAGGACAGATTACCTCCTCTGGATTCAACGTCAGCATCAAACCCCTCTCAGATACTAGTTCCCTCCTCGACTATCTTCCGCACCTCGTTCCTAGTCCCTTGCCTCCTCTGTCCTCTTCCGCACTCTTGTACCTAAATTTTATTTGAAATTTCTAAGTCTGCTTCAGGTAATCAATCAGCAATCTGAAGCATGTCTATCTCCCAGCGTTCTGGCAGCAATCAGCTAAATTCATTTCGATAACTATCCCAATTATACCTTATGGTGGCATGTTGCACCCCAAATGTTTCAAACTTGTATAATTGTGTATTCTGATTGGACAAGCCAAGGAAGATGATCATCACACCGTACTAAATGTATTACTTTTCTAAAGAGCATTGTCTTATGTTCCCGCCCATTTAATGTGTTTTTCCCAAGCTTTACTCACACCTGTTTCTCATATCGATCTTCAGGATGTTCCGTCAGTTCTCCCTATGAGAAAGGATCATCCTTGAGTATGTTCCAGGGCTTGAGATCACGGCTCCAGGGTTGCTGTTTATTGAGACTGCGCATGTTACCCACGTGGCTTTAAGCCTCATCTCTCGATTTAGGCTCAATTACAAACTAACAGAGAAGTCAAAAAGACAAGATGTTAGATTCAAATAAAATGGTTTCACTGTATACCACTTATGTCTACTCTAATCCCATTTAATTAAAATAATTCTTTATGCATTAGCACTTAGTATAAAATGCAGTTTAGTTTTGAGCAAAGCAGATGCTTAGCATGTGAGTTCTGAAGCGGCCATTTTGCACATTAGTGCGCATAAGCAAAGCTTTCCCTCCAAACGTTGTGACATCATGCAATTGGCGCATGCGCAATTTGTTCCTGCGTTTTTTAACTGCCATTTTAGTCTCATTCAGTTACTTGTTAGTAGACACACAGGCAAGCTTCCCCTGCTTCTACATTGTGTACTAAATTTGTGTAAATTAGTATAACAAACAATTATTAATACTTCATTATGATTCCATGAGTGGATTTATCCAGCAAGTTGCTTATTTGCAAAACCTTGCTCCATCCCCACCACCTTTTTCTTATTCTGCCCCCTCTTTTCTCTTGTATCCTGGTCCCTTGTCTATTTATTTTCCCTCTCATCCAGCTACCATCATTGTGTTTCCCTTTCATACCAGGCAGCTCCTCCACTAAGGCTGAAGCGCGTCACCCCACTTCTATTTCAGCAGTGCAAAAAAATTATAAATAATGTTAATTGGAAGTTATCTTTTTTTTTTCTTCTTTTGGAGAGTCGGAGTGGGGATGGGTTCTGTGATGCCAGAACAGGGAAGGAGTGGCTGGCACTCCTCTAAGTGCACATGACGGCTTGACCGACCCTGTACGGCCATCCAAATCGTCATGCGCACTTGGCATGTTCTCCATTGTGCTGTGTTGCACAGTCCCATGGAGAACCTTCCCAGGCACTACCTGAGTGTCCAAACAGGATGCTCAGACCAATTAAGACGCTGCTCCTGCAGCTTTGAGATTGGCTGGGAGAGGCTTCCGGTGCTTCCAGTAGACTGAGGAGAGACGTGCAGCGGCGCGGCGGAGAAGCTGAATTAATTAATTTAATTATTTCAAGCTATCCTTACCACCCCCATTCCTAGGTAGCTGCCACTGTCTGCATATCGCACTGCCTGTCCCCCTCCTCCCGTGTCCACCGCTCTCCCTCATTATTTTCTTTTTCTGCTACACTTTCACTATTTTGCCATTTCCCTTCTCTTCAAAGCTCATCTTTCTCTATACCTTCTCCTGTATTCGTCTGTTTTCCCACAATACCCATCTTTTTTCTTGGTCTCCCATTTACTAAATACCCTTCCGCCCCTCCCATCACCTCGTAGCATCTCCCATAAAGAGCAAAACTTACACATTTTACACCTGAACTGAGTCAGTAGTCACTTGTGCAGCAATTAGTAGGCTTTGTTTGACTAGTATATGCGCTGGACATCTCGGGCTGAGAAGGAAGTGAGGTCGCGCCCATACTGCACCTGTTATATATAACATTACTCCTTCACATGTCATCTTTGACATTACTCCAAACCAACAGAAGCTACCTTCCGCAGCTCACTTAACAATACCAATTTTCGCTGATAATGACTATATGCATCGTGCTGCTTGTTTATTTTAAAGTGGCAATGGCATGGTGGAGTTCTGACAATGGTAAATCACCCCATTGTTCGTCTTTTCTTTCTGAAAAGGCCCCATTGGCACTAGCGCAACTCTGTTGGGATGGGAGTGAAAGGGTCGCCCTTCTTTCGGCGCCAGTTGCACCAAGCAAGTGTCGGGGTGTGCCAGGCCACGTGTCTGGGTGTGCCAGGGCACGAGCAGCACAGGCTGTGCATAGGAGCACGCACAGCAGAGGCTTTGTGCGAGTGAAAGAGGAGTGTTCACATGTGGGAGGGAATGTCATCAATAACAGGACAGTCCCACAAAACACATGCTGGTTGGCCACCCTAGAAAATGATTGTTCATGGAGGGGCTAGAGAAAAGCACGTGGAGATTAACATTAAATGAACCCCGGAAGTGCTGGTAGACAGCAGACAGGGGAATGAATGAGCGGGCTTTATCAAGCCCTAGAATCCACTTCCCTACAAAGAACTGCATGTCTGATACCCAAGAACAGTTGCCATTGAGAGAGCGCAAATCAAGTAAAATGTAGAAGTGCACCATATTTACAAGCACGTTGCACAAGCCTAGTTAAAGGAACATATAAGAGTGTTGAATTTATAGAGTGCATACATATAAGAGTGTTTAATTAATACAGAGTGCATATATCAGTGTGAAAAGCTAATGTAGTAATGTTTAGAGATGTTAGAATGATATTAAATTCCATGTTATGTGGCTGTTGCAGAGGAGAATGTAATGCTGCCAAACGTAGAAATGTGTAGGCCTCATGGCAGTTCACTGAGAAAGAAAACGTGCCTTTACAATTTCACATGAGATGGATTACTGTTGTTATATTTCAAAGTATTATTGATCATAGACTGAAAATATATGTTATATAGAAGTGTTTCCTATAACCAGTGTGTGTAATAAGTTAGAATACTGTTTAGGCTGAGAAATAAAGGTTCATAGAGTGCACAGGCCTGTTTCATGTAATTCTAGTAGGCCTGGAGAGATAAGGTCGTTTCATTTGATCTGCATGTGCTAGTTAAAATCAGGTCGTGTTAAGCATAAATTGTGGACCATGCTCGAAGGTTTACGACTTGTGAGATAAGCTGGAGGCCGGAATTTGGGGCCACTTCATGGGTGTCTGTTTGCAGGTGCGAGGGGGTTCCGATCAAAAGAGTGATGAACAGAGCTCTGTTCTGGGAGACAGGCACAGGCCTGGAGGAGGGTTCAGGAATTTCCTGGGGGGTAGCGTCTTGCCGGAGAAGAGCCTGAGAAGCAAGGTCAACGCTAACAAGGAGCCCAGAGGAGGATCAGCATGGAAAAAGCCAGAACCGACATCACGTGAGGGGTGTACATGAGGGGCGTCTCTGAGGGGCGTTTCAACTGTAATTGTGATTTTGTATTAGGGACAGCACCCCTGGGTGGAGTTAGAGCAGATGGCCTGAGGAACCTTAGAGAGCGGATGGGTAGGCAGAGAGGGCATAACTGCGATACACAGATTTACAACAAAGACTAAGGGAAAGTGGGTGATCTTCTTTGGAAGTCACCACGGCTGACACCTTTTTAGGTTAAGATCCTGCTAAGTAGGGATGTCACTTAGTCTAGTGTAGGGACAGTCTAATCTGGATTTTTCTTCCTTTTGTAAATGACGCTCAAGTTACAACTTGTGTCTATTCTTGCAAACTTGCTGATCTTTGAATTAGTCTTGGTGATATTATTCTGTCGCCTAAGAGCATTTAGAGAATTCATGTTTGTATTGATGCCAGTGTATCTTTTGAACCTTATATTGAGATGTTTGTATCTCCAGTTATCTTTGGTTTTATAATAAAACTTTAAAACTTATTCGTAGTAAGTGGTTCTTCAGAGTTGTGTAAAGTCTTGAACTGATTAACCTAGTAGTGGATTGCTTTTTACTCTATGACAGGTAACAAAGGTTCAGTCGACCTGAGTGGGATCTAGATCTATAGTGATCTGATAAGAGATCAAAAATCCCGCCGTAACAGTTGGTAGCAGTGTAGGATGGTTACCTTCTAGAGGAAGGTGATCTAGACTAGGTTAAGATTACCCCGAGGCCCCTAGAGATCGAGAGATGAGCAGCAGAAGAATTGCCTGCCGAAGAAAGTGCTGACGGTGCGAGAGAAAAGCAGCAGAGTCGGACGAGAGTGAGTATAATAAGGGTCATGCGTTGTCAGATTGCGGTGTTTTGTATTGTATTTGTATTGTAATGTCATGCGGAGTTGAATGCCTGTAGCGTGATTGAGGGAGGGTTGTGAGCGCGCGCAACCTGGTGAAAATCTTAAGTTCAGAGAAAAGCTTAAGTGGTTCGGGTGTATCGGACGTCCAGAGTAATTGTCGACCATTGTAAAGGGGGTCATGAGGTACCATTGATCGCCCACAGGACCGTGATAGGGGGAACGCAAGAGTGAGTGTATGGGTAACGGACGCTGGTCGGAAGTTACTGTGTGTAAGTAACCTATCAGTCAAGGCGACTGTCTGGACGTACACGGAAAGACATTTCGTCAGTTAAGGTGACAATTACAGTTATACTGTGGGCGTACAGTCAAGAAAAGTGATCGCTTGGTCGGAAGTAATCATTTTTCAGGGTATGAATGGGACGCACGCATGACCGGGAGACGAGCCGAGAGAGGAGGGGAACTGCTGCGAAGGGGAGACGAGTGACGTCAGAGAGAAGCCGAGCCGTGATAGGCCGGTTGACGCGAACCGCGCTGTGATAGGCCGGTTGGTGTGAAGCCGCGCTGGGATAGGTCGGTTAGCGAGAACCGCGCTGGGATTGGTGGATTGTCATCAGGAAGTAAACGAATGCAGGGAAATAGGAAAAAATTGTAGATATTGAACATGAAGTGTTTTAAATGCTTGAGAGCGATCTTTAAGAGAAAAAGGAGAGAATCGTATTACGGGGAAGAGGCCCCGCCAGAGGGTACACCAGCTCATTATATGGCTACGAATGTTGAGTTGCATACTATACTGTGGCTTAGTACTTGGAGTAAGATTACAGAAGGGAACGAGGAATTGACTTTTCCGAAATACGGAACGTTTAGATTAGAAGTGTTGCACCAGCTAAAAGCAGTTATGTCTTCATCGAGACCTTTGCCTAGACCAACACAGTTTGAGGCCCTTAATGCGTGGATTAGGGCGGCGCACCACAGGAATCAGAACAGATGTCAAGAAAGGGTGAGACGATCGGTAAGAGCAGTACAAGATGCCAAATGGGATGCGGAAACCAAGAAATGGAGGGTACAGACTATTGAAGTGGATAAGTTGTACCCAGTGATAGAGGTTACAGGAGAAAAGAGAACGCCAGAGGAGGATGACGAGAGCGAGACAGAGGATAGCCTAATAAATAGGTTGTTGATAGATAGACCGCCTCCGTACAATAGGGAGATGGAAGGTATCGAGCTCCCAAGGGAAGATAGGGTTGGCATAGAGGAGAATAGATCACTCCCTATAGCGGACCGGGTACCTACCAGAGGTGAGGAAACACCACAACTTAGTCCAGTACAGAGGGTAGTCGGAAGGTTTGTGGTGCAGAAGGTGCCAGCAATGGAGTGCGTTGAGTCTCATGGATTGCCAGATGCCCTTCAAGTACCCGTTACCATAGGTCCTATAGTGTCAGTTTATAACCCAGAGAAAGTGCGAGAGGAGGAACAGGTACGGTTAGACAGAGAAAGAGCAGAAATGGAAAGAAGGAACAACATGACAAATGCCTGGAGGCAATTGCCAGGACCGACAAAATGGAGCACCCCATTGGATTCAGCAGTGGATCCCGTAACAGATCAGGGGGGTCAGAGAGGACCGATGGATCTGAGAGGACCACGGCCAAAATCCTTTAAGGAGTTGAGGGCTGACTTGAGGGAATGGGATGCTGCCACAGAAACACAGAGTAACAGGTCAAGAGCGGAAGCTGAATGGGGAAGTCGAGGCGATGGGACATTGTCTCACTGTGGGGCTAGCGAAAGCAGTCAGGAGTGGGACGGTAAGAGTCAGGAGAGTAGAGGAGCTACCCGTCATATCCACGGTGGAAGTAGGCAGGAGCAAGAAGGTAGAAGTACAGAGTGTGGAGGGGTGTCTCGTCTCATTCACAGTGAGGGAGACCGAAGGACGCAAGAGTACAGGGATAGCTTTAAATTCACCCACCATGCACCTGGTGATAACATACAGCATTTGGATCGCGGGAACATGGGGAGCCGTGAAGGGCCTCGCCATGCGTTAAGCGATCATGGGCAGGAGCGGGATCGCGGGAACATGGGGAGCCGTGAAGGGCCTCGCCATGCGTTGAGCGATCATGGACAGCAGGGGAATTGCGAAAGCATGGGCAATAATGGAGTGTCTTACCATGCACCTAGAGACACCAGGCAGAATGGGAGATGTGGGATTATGGGGAATCGAGCAGTGTTTCACCATACACCAAGAGAGGATGGAACTGCATGGGACCTGGAGAGATGGGAGCATGGGAGGACTCCCCATAACACGCCTGAGCCCACCCAGACGTAGGACTCAGAGCTGTGATGGGAGAGACGTAAATGGGCCCTCTAGAGACACAAATAGTGGAAGTGGCAGGGTGCACAACGAAGAGGTAGATTCGTTAGTCAATGAGAGGCTTCTGAATTCTGGGTGCACTCGTAGGGTGGTGTTATCCGTCTGAAACACCTTTGGATATCAATGTGGTTGTGTATGCGGAGCCCCGCAAAAACATCCCCTGGTGAGGCACACCAATATGGATCACGCAAAAGTGCTTCTGTTTTCGGTTATAAATCTTTATTTATTTCATTTCCATTGTTATATGCATATGATCCCTTTAAGGATAATTGACTTCGATATTAAACAGCATATCGGAAGACGACAAATGTTGTAACCCGTTAACATTTGAACATTGACCTCCAATGCATTTCGGGCTTAGGTGCCCTTGGTCACGGAGAGCTGAGGAGGAAGCAGAGAGGAGCGACAGTGAGGGGATGTATCGCTGTTAGGAAGGTCGGGGGGGGTCTATTAAAGTGCTATGGTGTGTGGGCTGATGAGATAAGTGCGCGGAGCTACGGTGCAGGGTGGGGTATGTGATGGGAATGTTACCGCCGGTGAAACGAACAAAATATAAATATCTGAACCTTAGTTTCTCAAAATCTTACTTCAAAGTTACGCGTGGCGTCCTGAGACGTTCTCAGTCAGTCATCCATTCGCCGTCTCAAACGCGTGTGAGACAACCAGCTTAATAATTACATGGACAGAGATGACGGACTAGCGCCCGAGTGTAGCGGGGGCCATATTGAAGTGGTGAAAACTACAGGGACACCGTATAGTGTAGAGCGAATGCTACATACACAGACAGATGAACAAATAAACAAAGGTGAAAACGTGTGAGTGAGACTGAAATAAGGAGGAAGGTGAGGCAGCTGAATAGTACAATATAGGTGATGTTACAGGTAACAGCTAAATTCTGTGCGATCATTGAGCCCATGGGGCTTAAGAGTTTGCAGGAGATAAATCCATTCAAGTTCTCTCTTGAGTAACAGTTTGGTATTGTCTATACCTTCTCTCTTGGGCACGATCTCTAGGACCATGAATTTTAATTGGGCGATGGTATGGCGTGCTTCCATAAAGTGAGAGGCGATGCTGGATTTTTCAGTTTTAAGTCTAATGTTAGACTTGTGTTCATTAAGTCGGGTTTTGATTTTACGCTCGGTCTTCCCTATATATAGTTTGCCACATGGGCATTTAAGGGCGTAAATCAAGTTGGTAGAATCGCAGGTGGCGTCTACATGGAGTTTGATATTGTGTCCTTTCATGGGGTGTTGTATCTCATTGCCCCTAATTACACTGTTGCAGTGGCCGCAGTTCAAGCAGGGTTGAGTGCCGCGGTGTCGTTTGGTTGACTCAGTGGGCTTAGCCAATATTTCTTTAATGTTTCGGCTCCTGGTGTGAGCAAATACTGCAAAATGAACCCGACTTTCAAGGCATCTTCAATGAGCCACCAATATTTGCTCACACCAGGAGCTCCGCGCACTTATCTCATCAGCCCACACACCATAGCACTTTAATAGACCCCCCCGACCTTCCTAACAGCGATACATCCCCTCACTGTCGCTCCTCTCTGCTTCCTCCTCAGCTCTCCGTGACCAAGGGCACCTAAGCCCGAAATGCATTGGAGGTCAATGTTCAAATGTTAACGGGTTACAACATTTGTCGTCTTCCGATATGCTGTTTAATATCGAAGTCAATTATCCTTAAAGGGATCATATGCATATAACAATGGAAATGAAATAAATAAAGATTTATAACCGAAAACAGAAGCACTTTTGCGTGATCCATATTGGTGTGCCTCACCCTCTAGAGACACCACACTGAAAGCTGTGATAAAGGCAAAAAGGCTCGATGTGACCAGTTTAAAATCTGACCTGGACGAGATAATAGATGGTACGTTACCTTTAGAAAGGATCGACATGTATGAGCAAGATGAGGTGCTGTTTATAGCAAAGGATATTACTCGGAAGGCAAGAGCAATTCACGAGAAATTGTCTGAACTGGCAGACAAATATATGGTAGACTTGTCGAGAACAAAGGCATTACAGGGTAACCATAGGTTGCATTATTCAGATCAGGATCTGGACAAGAGGAGGACAATTGGATTAAAAACACACATAAGGGAACTGATCACAGGAATAAGGGCATGGAGAGATCTGGATAAATGGGAAGAAAGGTGGTCCAAGAAAGGGACTGTCAGGCGGAGCGCGACTGTGATGTCCCCGGAGGGAGGGCCACTGCGGATGGAAGCATTCCCTTTGCGACAAATATCGAATGGGAGTTATGTACATGTGCCCTGGAGTAGGGGAGATTTGGCTGCGTTTACCAATTCATTTCCGAAGTTAAGAGAGAATAGAGAGGTTTGTGAAGATCTCGAAAGTACTGTGGATTGATTTGAACACCTTATTTGATATTGTGGTCCCAGGAGACTTGTGGACAGCATGCAAAGTTAGTATCGAATGGCCCACAGAAGAACCAAAAAGAGATGCTCGTACTAATGGTCCGTCAGAAAGACTAATGATAAAATATGAAAAGGTGATGACATGGCTGAAAGATAAGATGCCACCGCAAGATATAGATTGGGTGAAAATAGACCGAACTAGACAGGAACCCAAGGAGACAGTCCATGAATTTTATGAGCGATTGCTGAAAACGTTCAAACAATACAGTGGATTAGATGTAATGGATCCCAAAGACATAGGACAGTTTGTATCGAAGTTCGTTTTGGGGTTGAGACCTGATATTTGTTTGATGATTCAGCAACACTTAATTTGCTGGCAAAACAAACCATTGGATGAAATTTTGAGATACGCAAGGTATTGCAGTGATGAAATAGATTCCAAAGCAAAGAAACTTAAGGAGAAGTTGATGATGGTTCAGATGCAGTCGGCTGGAAAGGGTGGACAACAGCAACAGGGAACAGGGACGATGGGAAGGAGATCAAATAATCAGAATAGGGACAACGAGGAAAATCCGAGACCTAGAGTAGACCTTGCTACCTTGAAAAGGACGACAAAGTGTCACCAGTATCACCAGGTGGGACATTGGAAACGCGAGTGTCCCTATAACCCTGAAAACGGAGAACTGGAAGTAGAGGAGGAAGAAGTTCAGACCATTCCAGTACAAGGGGTGACAGTACCTAAGAGTAAGGTGGCCAAAGGTGGGACTTCGGCTCCTCGAGCCCAGTTCCCGCAGCCACCAAAGATTACGACAGGGGGCAAGATCTATAGACAAATGCCTCTTTTAGTAGGAGGAGAAGATTGTTACTACGTTGATCCACTGACTGGACGGCGTGTGAGTAGAGAAGAGGACTGTACCCTCGGGGCAGTTCTAGAAGTGGACCAAAGAGGACCGTTTGTTGAGGCTGAGGTGCCGGGTTGTCCTAGGTCATTCTTAGTAGATACCGGAGCTACCCGATCAACTTTGAGATCAGCCGTGGTTCCGGACCTGCCAATGTCGGGGGAAACAATTCAAGTGGTAAGAGTCGCAAATAGGAGAATGACTAACCCATTGACAGAACCAGTGCTAGTGAGGATAGGAAACTACAGCGATGAACATCAGTTTGTAGTATGTGATTCTAGCCCTGTGTGTCTGTTAGGAAGAGACTTATTGTGCAAACTAAATTGCACCATATACTGCACGCCTCAGGGAGTAGAGGTACAGACTAACGACGATGATGCCACCTTTAAGGTTGCCAATTCAAAAGTATGTGTAGAACTGTATCCTACCCTGACGGTGGAAGAGCTCCCCTGGGACTTAAGAGATACTGTGTCATCTGAAATATGGGATTTCACTGGAGAAGAGATAGGATTGATTAAAGGAGTAGAACCAGTGAAAATCATGATACAACCAAATGTTGAATATCCAAGAACGCCTCAATACAAATTGACCCCGGAGACGATTGCAGGAATAAAACCCGTGATCGACTCCATGATTAAGCAGGGAATACTGAAGGAAATCGTGGGTAGTCCATGCAACTCCCCGATTATGGGTTTGCAGAAACCTAGCGGGAAATTTAGAATAGTGCAGGACCTCCGAAAGGTTAATAGCATAGTTGTTTCATGTTGTCCAGTGGTACCGAATCCATCAGTGATATTGTTTCAGATACCATTCCAAGCTGAGTGGTTCACAGTGATAGATATTTGCCAGGCTTTCTTTTCAATTCCATTAGATGAGGAGAGCCAGTTTCTTTTTGCATTTAAGCTGGAAAATCGCGTCTTAACATGGTGTCGTATCCCACAGGGGTATACAGAAAGCCCATAGATTTTCAACCAGCTGCTGAAGAAAAATCTTGAAAGTCTAGTACTACCACAGAACTCTGTTCTAGTTCAGTACATAGACGACCTACTTGTTGCGTCAGAAACAGAGGAAGCTTGTAAGATAGACACCATCACCTTGATGAACCATTTAGCTGAAAATGGACATAAGGTGTCTCCGAGCAAATTACAGTACTGTCTGACAGAAGTACAGTACTTGGGTCACCGAATTGAAAAAGGAAAGCGGAAGGTGTCACCAGACAGGATAGAGGTGATCATGAAGATGAATTCGCCTACAACACAAAGAGAGGTCAGGATGTTCCTAGGAATGGTTGGCTATTGCCGACAGTGGATAGCTAACTTTTCCCTGAAAGCAAAACCCTTACAAAAACTGACGCACAAGGAGGTGAGTGATCCGGTACCATGGGACAAGGATTGTTTGATGTCGTTCCTACAGTTGAGAGGAGGACTTGTGTCGTGCTCCAGCTTTGGGAATGCCTGATTACGAAAAACCATTTTTACTTTACTGTTGCGAAAGGGAAGGTTGTGCTTTATCAGTCCTAGCACAAATTCATGGAAATGCCCGTAGACCAGTTGCATATTTTTCTGCTACTTTAGACCCTGTAGCCGCAATGTTGCCCGGATGTCTCAAATCCGTTGCTGCAACGGGTGTTAGCATTGAAAGGTGTGAAAGTATTGTGATGGGACATCAATTAGTGGTGTATGTACCTCATTCTGTAGAACTGTTAATGACCAGGACCAAGACACAGCACTTGACCAATAATAGGCTCACGCGCTACGAGCAAGTTATTCTTGCTGCGGAGAACGTGACCCTTAAGAGGTGCTCTGTTTTGAATCCTGCCACTTTGATGCCACTCCCTAATGATATAGAAGACGAGGAGTGTGAAGATCACGATTGCCTTGATGTGACTGAACTATGCACCAAGCCAAGACCAGATATTGTGGATGAGCCGTTGACCGACCCTGATGAAATTTTCTTTGTTGATGGCTCATGTGTAAGGGACAATACTGGTCAGTTGAGAGCAGCTTATGCTGTTTGCACCATTACTGGAGTTGTGGAAGCCGCTTGCCTGGAAGGAGTACACTCCGCTCAGGTAGCCGAAATCATTGCATTGACACGTGCCTGTTTAGCAGGTAGCAAAATTCGAGTCACCATTTACACAGATAGCCAATATGGTTTCGGTGTAGTTCATGACTTTGGGCAATTATGGTCTCAGAGAGGTTACATGACCTCCTCAGGTTCGCCTATCCGAAACGGGGAGTTTGTGCGACTATTGTTAGAAGCGTTACAAGGTCAGGCAGCAATTGCCAATGTTAAATGTGCAGCACACACCAAAGGTACAGATTTTGTGTCCCAAGGAAATCGTTATGCCGCCGAGGTTGCTCGCTACTGTGCAGAGCAAGGATACTCTTTCACGGAAGTGGAAGTGGGTGGGACACAGGAAAAGACAGAGTTAAACATGATGCTAGAAACAGTTGATACTTGGGATGATTTAAAAGGCATGCAAGAGAACGCGTCAGATTTTGAGAAAAAGACATGGGAAACTGCAGGTTGTGTAAAAAGTGAAATGGATTTGTGGATTTCAGCAGATGGAAGGGCAGTATTACCAAATGAATTAGTGAGTCCAATGGCAAGACAGATACATGGTCCAGTACATTTAGGAAGAGATGCCATGCTGCGGGTATTTAGGCAGACTTGGTATAATCCCAAGTTTAGAGTAGCCGCAGAAGCAGTGTGTCAGAGGTGTGTAACATGTCAGCAATTGAACGTGGGGAAAAGGACACCAGTTACATTGAGTCACATTGGGAGGTCTGGTGGGCCTTTCAACCGAATGCAATTAGACTTTATTGAAATGCCAAAATGCAACCGCCTCAGGTATGTTCTGGTGGTTGTATGCATATTTTCCAGATGGGTCGAGGCATACCCTACATGCAGATGCGATACACTCACAGTAGCAAAATTGTTGCTTAGGGAGTTAATACCACGCTTCGGGGTGCCGACCTCTTTGGAATCAGATAGAGGTACACATTTCAACAGTGAAGTTGTGAAGATGCTTTGCTCTGCATTAAATATTGATCAGAAGTTGCACTGTAGCTATCGACCAGAGGCTTCAGGGATTGTGGAGCAGATAAACGGAACTATAAAATCCCGAATGGCCAAAGTGTGTTCGTCGACATCCTTAAGCTGGCCTGATGCCCTGCCATTGGTACTCATGAGTATGCGTAGCATACCAGACAGGAGAACAGGCCTCTCCCCACACGAGGTTTTAATGGGGAGGGCAATGAGACTTCCATCTGACCCAACTGCAGCTTTGTTGAATATCACAGATGATCTGATCCTGGATTATTGCAAGGGACTTTCTGATGTCATTCATTCTGTGTCTCTTCAGGTGCAGGCAGCTGAAATTCCATCTTCCAGAGACCTATGTCACGACCTGTGCCCTGGTGACTGGGTGCTGGTGAAGAAGCACGTCCGGAAGAACTGCCTAGAAGTGCGCTGGAAGGGACCATACCAGATAATACTGACAACGAATACTGCTGTAAAGTGTGGAGGGCTGCCAAATTGGATTCACGCCTCCCACACTCGAAGAGTTCCAGCACCCCTGGAAGAAACAGCTCCTCTCACAGATGAAAATCCAGCTGTGGACAACGAACCACTAGAGGGGATCAGTCAAGCTGTGGGGGTGTCGGAGGAAGCTGGGAGTGCTTCAGATCAAGCGGAAGAAAGACGGGACAACAGTGAAACTGACGTTGCCACAGAAGGAGAAAGTTGCTGTGAATACGGCTCAGACACTGATCAAGTCACAAGTGATCAAGAACAGAGTGTGAGGACAAGAAATAGGAGAACAAGGCGTGGAGAAGCTAGTTGGCCTGAAAGGAAGAAGAGGCTGAGCTTGAAGCCAACTCCAGGAAGAACCCTTACTCCTATATCCGAAGACTCAGATCTGGACGAAGATGCCCAGAATCAAGAACAGGAGGGTCCAAGAAGATCAAGGAGGGTGCGAGTGCCCTGCAGAAGATACGCCACTCCTGAGTGGACCTACCTAGCAGCAGATGTCTGGTGCACGGAGATCCGGGAGGGTGAGGGAAGTGACAGTGACCAGTACTGACCCAATCATAACATTGGAAGTGGTGTTGTTGGTACCTGGACTTGAGATCGAAGGGTTGCTTACACTCACTGTTCCCAATCCTCCTTATCTGAGCAGAATAAGAGAACTGGTTTTAAACAGAGTAGAATTTCCGACTTTTGGTCCAACGATACCAGCACTCAAGGAGATCATTCTTCGCTTAGAAATTTTAGAATACGTGATTAGAGCCGCTGGAACACGCATGATTACAGACTGCTAAAGACTTTGTAAATAAACGGATTGAGAAGATAACCTAGCGCCAAGTGGAAGAAGAAGAAATTTGGGGACTCTTCCATTTAGTGGACGGAGAAGGGCTAGGGTTGTCTGTTGCTATAGTTCAAAAGACTGATCTTGCAAGAGGGATTGTCAGCTTCCAGGTGAGGTTCGAAAAGACCGAATAAGCAAAGAAAACTGTTGAAGGAGCAAAGGAAAGAGACTTTGTGTCGTGGCAGAAAAATAGAACTACACTGTCTTGAGATCATGGAGGCCGGCAACCCGAACCGCAAAGCAAAATGCATAGTAGGCACACTTTTAGTGGGAGTAATTTTTCTTATAGTTCTAGTAGTTACTGTATCATATATAGTGGGACATGAAAATGAAGAGAAGGCAACAAAAGAAGCAAAAGTTGTAGTGACACTGAAACCTACTACTGCTGGTAAAAAGGGGGACAATACAGAGAAAGATAAAGCTTTGCTAGCAGCAGAAGCTCGTAGGTTGCACGTAGATGAATCACAAGGAAATTTCAAATCAAATGCATATGCTAAATTACTTTATGAATACATTGATGCTATGGATGCAAAGGACTGCTACGTCTGCATGCAATTGCCAGCCTCTGTAGACGAAGGTATTAAGTATCATCATCTTCATTGACTTATGGAATCACATGTAGTTTGTTGCTTAGTATATTTTATGAACGCAATAGCTGTGAGTATTATTTTTCAAACTTTGACGCTGTTTTACCAGAGGTTCCGGCCTACAAGCATATGAACAAGTTGGACTATTATAAGAGTGAAGATCGATTTAAGGAAATTTTTCATTCCTTGGAGAACGCTAGATACTTCGTATGCCCGAAGAAATAATGTGACTTGTAAAGTGTCAGAAATTGAGAAAAAATTTATAGGGCAGGTGGATGATCGATATAGAAGGCAGAAGATCTTAAAGGCTTCGGGCCAATGGAAAACAGATTGGACCTAGGAGGAAAAGTCACACAAGAGGAAGGGTAGTAATGGTCCAATAGCTTTAGATCGGGTGCAAAGAGGGAAACTATGTATATACAGGGGTAAAACCTACTATGAGAATGTGTTTGTGGGAGAAGTAAGTTGTGAACATGCTTTCCAAATAGAATACTATACAAAGGATTTCTTGAAAGGAATGCAGGTGATCCCGAATGTATATTTTGTCTGTGGAAGAAATGCATACGTGAAACTACCGGATAATTGGTACGGATCATGTTATTTAGCAATTGTCTTCCCCAAAATATATCATGCTAAGGATCTAGAAATCATAGAGGGAAGAACTCAAGCCAGAGGGAGAAGGGATGTAAGCAATTATGAGGTAGTTGGAGACGTATTTGGTGCCATGTTCCCTCTTCTAGGGTTAATACTGAATGATGTCAAGATTAGGAGATTGGCAACAGTTGTAGATAGATTATCTGCCCATACTGCTAGATCATTAATGCTGGTAGAGGGAGAGATGCAATCGATAAGGGCAATGGTTCTCCAGAACCGACTTGCTTTAGACGTTCTGTTAGCCAAAGAGGGCGGAGTTTGTAAGGCTTTGAAGGTCCAGGAATGTTGCACTTACATTCCAGACAATTCAAAACCTCTTGAGAAATATATACAGAATATCACTGAAATTCATCATGAGATTGAGGATCTGACAAAGGTGAATGTATGGGAAAAAGTGGGTCATGGAATGGGTAAAGTTGGAGGTTGGTTTGCCAATCTAGGGAGGAGTTTCATTTGGTACATACTGAAACCTATCATCATAATAGTGATTTGCGTAATCACATTGTGGGGGTTTGTGAGGCTGTATCGATGGTATAGGTCAAATAGGTTGCAAAGATCCATGAGAGAGCAGGAGCAGAGGTTAGCTGCGATGCAGTATAACCAGTACAGGAGTCTGAGGGCTCTAGAGATGATGAAGCGAGGGAGCATTGCAACGAGTTCTGTTTGATTCAATTCATTCCCTCAGGGATGGTGTTGTGATAGTGATGACCTCTAAAGGTCATCAAAGGGGGGAACTGAGAGAGCGCAAATCAAGTAAAATGTAGAAGTGCACCATATTTACAAGCACGTTGCACAAGCCTAGTTAAAGGAACATATAAGAGTGTTGAATTTATAGAGTGCATACATATAAGAGTGTTTAATTAATACAGAGTGCATATATCAGTGTGAAAAGCTAATGTAGTAATGTTTAGAGATGTTAGAATGATATTAAATTCCATGTTATGTGGCTGTTGCAGAGGAGAATGTAATGCTGCCAAACGTAGAAATGTGTAGGCCTCATGGCAGTTCACTGAGAAAGAAAACGTGCCTTTACAATTTCACATGAGATGGATTACTGTTGTTATAATTCAAAGTATTATTGATCATAGACTGAAAATATATGTTATATAGAAGTGTTTCCTATAACCATTGTGTGTAATAAGTTAGAATACTGTTTAGGCTGAGAAATAAAGGTTCATAGAGTGCACAGGCCTGTTTCATGTAATTCTAGTAGGCCTGGAGAGATAAGGTCGTTTCTTTTGATCTGCATGTGCTAGTTAAAATCAGGTCGTGTTAAGCATAAATTGTGGACCATGCTCGAAGGTTTACGACTTGTGAGATAAGCTGGAGGCCAGAATTTGGGGCCCACTTCATGGGTGTCTGTTTGCAGGTGCGAGGGGGTTCCAATCAAGAGAGTGATGAATAGAGCTCTGTTCTGGGAGACAGGCACAGGCCTGGAGGAGGGTTCAGGAATTTCCTGGGGGGTAGCGTCTTGCCGGAGAAGAGCCTGAGAAGCAAGGTCAACGCTAACAAGGAGCCTAGAGGAGTATCAGCATGGAAAAAGCCAGAACCGACATCACGTGAGGGGTGTACATGAGGGGCGTCTCTGAGGGGCGTTTCAACTGTAATTGTGATTTTGTATTAGGGACAGCACCCCTGGGTGGAGTTAGAGCAGATGGCCTGAGGAACCTTAGAGAGCGGATGGGTAGGCAGAGAGGGCATAACTGCGATGCACAGATTTACAACAAAGACTAAGGGAAAGTGAGTGATCTTCTTTGGAAGTCACCACGGCTGACACCTTTTTAGGTTAAGATCCTGCTAAGTAGGGATGTCACTTAGTCTAGTGTAGGGACAGTCTAATCTGGATTTTTCTTCCTTTTGTAAATGACGCTCAAGTTACAACTTGTGTCTATTCTTGCAAACTTGCTGATCTTTGAATTAGTCTTGGTGATATTCTTCTGTCGCCTAAGAGCATTTAGAGAATTCATGTTTGTATTGATGCCAGTGTATCTTTTGAACCATATATTGAGATGTTTGTATCTCCAGTTATCTTTGGCTTAATAATAAAACTTTAAAACTTATTCGTAGTAAATGGTTCTTCAGAGTTGTGTAAAGTCTTGAACTGATTAACCTAGTAGTGGATTGCTTTTTACTCTATGACAGGTAACAAAGGTTCAGTCGAGCTGAGTGGGATCTAGATCTATTGTGATCTGATAAGAGATCAAAAATCCCGCCGTAACACCATTGTACTCGGCGCTTGTGAAAAGAGCACTTTAGTTTACTTTTTACATTTTTAAAATCAGGAGTGTTTTCCACAGCGAAGATGACCAGCTTAGAAAAGTTCTACTTTACCCAGGTAAACCGAATATACAGAGTGCCCCCCCCCTTTTTTATTAGAAAAAAGATAATGGTTTCATGTTAATGTGTGTTTGTTACCTGCTAAGGAGGGAAACCACAACAACACCTCCCTCAAGCCATTGGAGACACTTTCAAATGATGTAAGTGTAAGCAGTTAAGCCTAAAGCCCCCCACCACCCGCCTTTTGTTCGGATGAATGGACATTCACCTCTTAAAGTAGTGGCGAGACCATATCACCTCTTGCTTTGTGTCCTGACCTCACTGTTTACTGATTGGTTTGCATATATGTTACTTGTATACTTTTAGTTTGGAATGTGTTGGTTTGCTGTGTTGGATTTTGTTTCATTGTCCTGTCAGTGTTTACGTTTTGTGAATCTGATGTTCCTCCTGCTCTTCTGTAAATCCATCATCTCATTTTTAGGTCCAATGTGTCCATTCCGGCATCTGATCGGTGAAAAGACTGTGGTTTGCAAACACTGGTTGCGTGGGCTGTGCAAGAAGGGCGACCAATGTGAATTTCTGCACGAGTACAACATGGCCAAAATGCCGGAGTGCTACTTCTACTGCAAGTTCGGTAGGTGGACTATATGTGACAAGTGTGTCAGCGTTCTGGAATCTGGGTGGGCTCTATTACATACACTTTACTGCCTGCCTTGACACTGTGACGTTTACCACCAAGCAGCAGTATCAGGTAGACCTGGATTACAACTCAAAATCCAACTCCCACTACTCGAGAAGTGAAATGGTCCATATTCCCATTAACCCAGTGATCTGTCATGAGCTGAGGCGAGATGCATGTACTTCGTCTTTCCCGGCCCACTCGGGCATCAGGGTTCTGGAATCAACTCCTATGGGATGGGCAGGACGCCCTGGGTACTTACTTATCTATGGCTTCTTATGGAGAGCTGCCTGTGACCCCAAAACATCAGAATTCGAGGAAAAGAATCTGGCCCAAATATCAGCATAGTATTGTTCTGTTAGGTTTGTAATGCCAGTATGGCACCGAAGCCTGTGCCGGGAGGCATCTGTACAAATTAGCATCATGTGTTCAGCCGGTACATAGAATCCATCTTTACATCACTCCACCCGGCCCCACCGTGCTATAATGATGAGATGGTAGGCTGCCACTGGGCTGCAGACTTTGTTACCTCGTGGCAATAGTGTACCTTCTTTAGGCACATTGGTGATGCTGAATATTTTACTTCACTCGGTCGTTATCTCTTGGTCATACTTCAGATGAAAGTTCATAATTAACGCTCAAAGGAATAAAGAAAGGTTGATGGAAAAGGGAAAGCAGGGTGGATGTGTAGGTGAACGGATGGATGTCTGAGTGGGTGAAAGGATTATTGAATCAAAGAATGGATGGATGAGTGGGTAAAGTTCGGGTGGGAGAAAGGGTGGATGGGTGAGCAGGTGAAAGGATGGGTGGGTAAAAGGTTGAACTGGTGGGTAAGTGGAAATATGAATGGGTGAAATGATGGATGAGTGGAAAAGAATGTGTGAGTGAAAGCATGGAGGCATTAGTTTGAAAGGATAGGTGAGTGGGTGAAAGGATGGATGCATGGGTGAGTAGGTGAAAGGATGAATGGATCTGTGGGTGAAAGTATGGGTGGGTGATAGGATCGGTGGGTGATAAGATGTGTGGATGAGCTGGTAAAAGGACAAGTGGGTAAGAGGATGAATAGAGGGGTGGATGAGAGGATGCAACAACAACTAAAGAGTGACTCGTCGGTGCTGTGGTCAAAAATTGAAAACCAAGCCACCCAAAGAACAGACTCGCACCGTCAGTGATGAGACGTAAACAAGAAAAAAAGGCAAATAATGAGTGAAACGCATGCAATGATGGAAGAGAGAAATGACTTATTTTTAAGAAGAACCGTCACTCACCCTAGTGGTGACATGCTTCATCATGGGGTTCCCACTGGAGGAACCGAATGTCCCTCCAGTGTGCTTCAACGCCTGAGTTACAGCGGAGCTGGTTGTTGTGAAAAAAGTTGTTTGCAATTTGTGTTGCGTGAAAGTGATAGTGAGTTAAAAAATATATCAGCTGTACCAGAACCAACTTTATTCAGTGGTCAGCCAATATTAATAAAAACAGTGTGTTGGATACCTTAGAGGTAATATTATTAACCCCTTGTATCCTTTCAAAATTAGGTCGACATGTTTCAGCTGTCCAAAGATATTAATGCAGCTTTCTTCAGGACCAAAAAAGTGAATATCCCCGGCGGTCCACGCTCGCTAAGGCGCGTCCATCCCAGGTGGATATAATGTGTGAAAAATATAGATTAATAAAATCCACCGGAATTTTCTGTGTCGGCACTCTTAGTATTTCCAGGTGCCAAAATCTGTGAAATAATAAGACACAGCATTAATAAACTCATTCACATATATTGATCTTTCTCTACCAGTCATATGAACTGTGAATACTGCATTCCCATGCGTGTGTACCAAACATACTCTATTTCAGCACATAGGTTCACTCTTTAGTGCTATGGAACACAAAACCACATTTGAGGTGACTAAAGAGTGCAACAGTTATGTTCACTCCCGGTTTCGCGAATATAACTTAATTTACAATCAAATTGATGTTCATAGTCTTATTTGTTCAAAGCTATCAGCCAACTGGGACTTAATTTCAGTACATGTAGCTCAGATAAGCTACAAAGGGTAGTCTATTCCTGACCCCTCAGTGCGTACATGACCCGACTCACAAACAAATTAAAAGTCCCAAATGTTTCTCCGTGGGAGAAGGAATATGAGACAGGACTAGTTAAAAATTGGAAAATCCAAGCTTGCTCACTTACAGCACGTTGCTATGGTGCTGTCTTCATGGGCCAAGCGGTGGGGGCATTCTTCACGCTACCATTTCTGTAAAGTAAAGTAAAAAATGGCAGCGTTAATCTAGATAACAACCACTTCAAGTCATGGCCCTCGTTCTTGTAATCTATTGTTTTAGGCAACTTACTTTTGAAACAGCGACTCGCCGCCATGAACCTACTCCATTCACTGCCGCCGCCCGGATGGTAAACTCCCCTTGCGGCACGTCAGTAAAGAAAGGAGGTCAGGGGCGAGACACGTGATCGGCGTACATGATGCGTGCCCTATTTCTTAAAGGAACACGCATACGGATATTTCATCGGATAAACCGATAAAGAGCCTGCCGCTTATTTGGAATTAAACAACGTAGCTCATATTGATAAAGAAATGTCAGAACAGGTTATAGTTGCATTAAAGCTAAAAATAAACCCATTAGGGCAAAAGGCTGGGACGCGCTATCAAAAGCCCTAACCAGACGTCTTTACTTTTCGTCATCTCAAAAACTTTATTGATCATCCCAGAATAGGACCGTGATGCCGATGTTAATTAACCTGCGGGGGTTGTTTTTTGCCAGACATCCAGTTAATTTATGAGCAGTCTCGTCATAGCTACATGAATCAACCGAACGGTAAATTATTACATGCTGCCATTAACTTGATGGTCATAACAGTATAAATGGCAGAATTAATAGACCTAGATATGATGGGTCAGTAATATCAACATGTTCCTAAGTTAAATAAAAGTTTGCGGTATTTATTTAGGGATACATGATGGCTTTTACGTTTCCCATGTGACCTTTGAGGATAGCAGCGGACTGCCAGTTGTTATGTAATGTTTGTAGCAGGTCACTTACGGGCCAATGCCAACATTGTGAAATTGATTCATAGAGCCCCTATTCTAGACAGGTACCCTATCTGGAACCGGTTACTCATATTAAGTGGGGAATTTGTAAATTGTGCCAAAGGGGATGATGGTATTGTCATGTTGTTTAAAATTTTTCTTTATAATCATCTTTTCATTACTGTTCCCCAGGTAATGTCATCATTAAGGCCCGTTTGGTGGCACGAAAGGCGATATATCCACCTTTGCTCTTTTTCAAATAGTTTGGCCTCAGAGCCCTGGGCCAGTTGTTCGATGACGTCCATTTTAGTTCCTCTGGTGTATGGTTCTGCTGCAAAAAATGAGAGGTCAATTTCGTGTTGCTTTTGTGGCACCGGATGTTACTACGGTGTTCACCGATCAACAATTTTACTCGTCTTGTTGTCATTCCGATATATCTCAACCCGCAGGGGCAGGTGATTAAATAGATGACATTACAAGAATTGCAATTCGTATGGCTCCTTTGTTGCCAAACTTTTCCAGCTTCCAAATTCAGAATCTTAGTAGTAGTCGTCAAAGGGCACACACTACATCCTCCACAAGGAAAATGTCCTGTTATTGGAGGTAAGCCCCATGCGTTGAGAACCCATCAGTGCTAGTATTGTATTGCTTCTTGGGGCGGGTATGGACAATGGCATCCTTCAGGCTCATTGCTCGTTTGAAGGAAAATAACGGCTTTTCCCAATTGTGGTTTGTACTCCTAAGCACTCTCCAATGCTTGTTTACACAACGAGTAATTGTGTTTGACAATGGATTATACGTCGTCACACATGTGAGAGGAACCTCAGAAGGTGCTTCCTTCGGGTGGTCCTCCAGCAGGGCATCCCTATGTTGGTTTCGGGCCAGTTTACAACTTTTTTCCAGGAGACGATTAGGATAACCCCGGCGTTGTAATTTGCCTGTCAGGTCCCTGGCCTGTTGTTTAAAATCAACCAGGTCGCTACAGTTGCGTCTTATCCGCAAGTACTGCCCAAAAGGCAGATTTTCCCTCAGTGCCTGTGGATGGAAACTCGAGTAGTTCGCAATTCATTGCCTACTCGGGAGATGGTCACATCCAGGAACACAATCTTATCCTTATCATAGTCATGAGTGAACTTAAGGTGGAGATTTAGACTGTTTACCCAATCAAAAAAGGATTTTAGAGAAGTCTCATCCCCTCTCCAGATCAGCAGGACGTCTTCTATGTACCGTTGCCACAGTAACATATTTGACGAGTATGGGTTTGATTGGGGCAGTATGTGTTCACACTCAAAATGGTATACGTATAATCATGCCACACTGGGGGCGAACGTGCTTCCTGTAGAAGTCCCCGTTGCTTGTAAAAATAACTTCCCTTCATATTCGAAAAAGTTACGTTTTAAAGCCAGGGTCGCACGTTCTACGACAAATGATCTGGTGGTGTTGTATTCCCATGTTGTCTGTTGTAGCATGTCTGCCACTACCGCAATTGTTGCATCCTGCAGTATGCAGGTATACAGACACTCGATGTCGAGAGTCACCAGAAAACAAGGATCATCTGGTAACACGATTGCCTGCAACATAGCCAGTAAGCTCTTTGTGTCCTTCATGTAAGTGCTCGTAGATTCAATAATCGGTCTCAAAAAGAAGTCACAATATTTAGAGAGCGGTTAGAGTATTGAATCCAAACCAGAAACGATTGGACGCCGGGTGTAGGTAGAACGCCCTTATGAGTTTTTGGGAGAGTATAAAAATAAGGAATTTTACTCTCAGTAGTGGTAAGGAAATCTGCCTCATGCTTGTTAATACTGCCTTCATATTCAGCCGCAGTCACTAGTTCCAATATTTCTATTTCCAAACTCTCAGAAGGATCTTCTTGTAGAGGGATGTAATCGGTCTGATTATTCAGAAGACTGCGACATTCCATGTCGGAATCTTCCCAATTCTGTATCACTATACCCCTCCCTTGTCTGCACTTTTAATTACGATTTTGTTGTTATTCTGTAGAGACTGAATTGCTTGAAATTCTGCTCCCGTAAGGTTCTTAAAAGGAGTTGGTTCTGTAAGTGACTCTACTTCAGTAATGACCGCTTTCTCGAAAGTCAGTATCTCTGGTGGTACCATGTTTGGAAGGGGGGTGAAATTTGGATCTCAATCTAAACAGCGTGTCACTTTGAGAGTCTTGTGAGGATTCTTGTGTTTGTTGTTGTTCAAAGAAACTTTTGAGTCTAAGTTTGCGAAAAAACTCGGTCAGCTCGCAGTGCAGCCTGAAACGGTCTAATCTAGGGGTCGGCACAAAACCGATACCTTTTTCCAAAATATTCATCTCAATCGGGGTCAGTGTGACCGAAGACAGATTGGTGACTAGAGTCTTTGATTGCTTGTGCCCGCTCTCTGGTCTTGTGTTTTGCTGCGGGTGTTGTCGCCCACAGCTTCCGTCTGGTCCCAATGAACCTGGTTGGTGCCTTTCCGTCTGCCCCCTCTGCTCCGGCCTCCCCCTAAAAACGTTGCTGGGGAAACATGTTTGGGTAGTACTGTGGATGTGGGGGTGGTCCAAACGGTGGATTCCAACCCATCATAGGTGGAAACTGTTGTGGCTGGAGGTACATACTGGGGTGGAAGTTGGTCCCTTGTTGGTAAGGTGGCCATCCTTGAGTCTGATAACCTCTGCCTCTTCCCCTACCTCGTCCTCCCCTTTTATTCCCGGTACTGCCTGTGGATGACCCGCTAGTGTTGGAGTCCCCTGATGTATCAGAGTTATCATCAGTCATGTGTGGGGGTATGAAGTCAGGACTGGAATAGGGATAGACCTTAACATAAGACCACCGCTTCAAGTCTTTCTTGAATTTCTGGGCTTTAGACTGGGACAAGTTCTCTTTGTACTCGTTTACTTCTTTATTTAGATCTTCCAACCGTTTTTTATAACCCGCTGGGGTGGCTCTAAAGTGACTTTCTGTCTGCTGAATCTCGACCATTAATGCTTCTGACGAGCGAAGGGCAGTTTTTATAATTAATATAGCCCAATCCCACGTGCAGTGCCAGGCAATCTGCGCCCATTCCTTCCTGAACACTGCATCATCGAGAAAAATTCTCTGGGCATTGGTGACTAAAAGTCCCTTAGGTGCCAAATTATTATTTAGATACTCTTTCAGCATGGTGCCATGCAAAATAGCCCTAATGCGACTACGTTTTTGTTCCCCAAGCTTGTCCCATTCCGTTGTCTTGGCAATTGCTTGGGATATCAAGGGGTCTGAAAACAGTGAGTTGTCATTCAGGATAGCGTCAACTTCCTCTCTAGTGTAAGACAAGCCAAGATTTTCCATTTTGTGAGAGGGTCCGTACTTATGAGAGAGAAACAAACAAAAAAACTCTTGCAGCTGCGCGCTGCAAAGTATATATTAACAACATGGATGAATGGATGGATGAATGGATGTCTGAGTAAATGTCTGTGTAAATGAAATATGAGATGATGAAAGGATGGGTGGGTGAACGGAAGGCAAAGTAAATGGAAATCAGAGGATGGATGTTGTGTGAAAGGATAGAAAAGTAAATGAAAATCTGAGCCGATGATGGGTGGCATAGTACATGGAAATCTGAGAGGATGGATGATGGATAAGTGAATGGACAAAGGGTCAATTTATGGATAAAAGCTTGTGTTGATGGATGGGTAAGTAAAATGATCGATGTATGTATGTATGTGTGGGTGGATGTATGGATAAATTAATGCATAGATGATGGCAGTGCTTAATTTGTAAAATATTAAGTGCCAGGCTCTGACCTGGAGTCTATTTTGAACAAACAAGCGGTCGCGAAGAGTGACTAAGGACCCTGGGAGTCAATTATTTACTGGAACAATGGTCCTTAGCATAACATTTATACACAAAAAGAAATGCAGTATTGTGTCCCGTTATATTGTTCTTGTCTCTAATGCTGTGGAACTCAAAGTACGGCCCGCGGGCCAGTGACGGCCCGGCAGACCTTTGTATGCGGCCCGCGGACCTGTTTCACCAAACCACATTTGTAGCAGCCGGGCTGCCCGAGGCGCTCAGTTTAAACAAAAGAGAGCTGCTGGAATATGTGAGTGAAAATAACTTCCCTGCTTATTCTCGAGCGCCCCTCTTTTGTGGTTCTCGAGAGCCTCGGTGACTTTGCACGCCTGGCACTGGCAGGAAGCAAAGGCCCCTTTAAAGT
Organism: Lissotriton vulgaris; assembly: GCF_964263255.1. Taxonomy (NCBI): domain Eukaryota; kingdom Metazoa; phylum Chordata; class Amphibia; order Caudata; family Salamandridae; genus Lissotriton; species Lissotriton vulgaris. Next base: position 757,092,404 of record NC_141695.1, on the reverse strand, counting down.
CAACTGTTGCACATTCACAGCTGACTTTAAAAGGGCCTTTTGGAAAGCTTCCTGCTGCTTCTGCCGATGACGTTGCCACCCAGAGCCTGCTCTTTTCAATGGCGTATGCGGCCTTTGAGGACTGCAGCAGGGGGCATCCCGTAGATTCGACCAGCCTGCGACCCCCCCCCCCCCCCCCCCCCCCCTCCTCACCCTCTCTTGGAATCACCAGTAGAAGATGGCGCAGAAACAATTACTATTACTCCTCGGCACTTAAATATCACATTTCAGATACAGTTCGAAGGCGTTTTTCAATAAAAGTGCCCCTGGTTGTAAGGTTTGGTTTGTATCCAGTGGCTTTTCACTTCAAAATGTTTTCTGCTTCAATGTGCTTTCAGTAATCAGACCTTCTCTTCCGGAAGTCATGTTTAAACAACCTTGCAGTTAGCAAAACACTCTGGTTTGTATAAGCAAAATGCAAAGCTATCCTTCATATGCCTTTTGCAGGTCATTCCACGCATAAATCCAGTTACATGCTACTGTATCTAGACAGGGTCTAGCACAAATTATTATTTCACACAACTTTGAGTGGACACATCACTGATCACTGTCATCCGACCATCCACAGAAAAGGAGTAGCACCTTACTCAACCAGCCATAAAGAGCTTGGTGCTCAGTCCAGAGCTCGGAAAACGGTTTAAAAGTTCTGACTTCAATATGCTTTCTATTTAAAAAGTGCTTTGAACTCTTTCTGTCAAGGTATGCTTTTATCATGTCATTATCAACGGCATTCTTTAATGATATCTAGGTTTACACGGGCGGACCATTGATTCTGTTTTAACTGTAATAGACATTTACTTCCATATTGTGATAATATACTCTGACCCTCATTATGGATGAGCCTGTATGGATACGATAAATACTCTTATTCTAAGTTTATCTATGTAAAATTAAGAATAACAGGAGTGTTTGATGCTTTCCATACTACTGCATGTATTGAAACTTAATGCATATTGGGTTGGCGTGTAATCAGATTTCCAATCCCTGCGCAAACCAGAATTTGGCTAAGGTTTCGAGTTAAATTCCCCCTTGTGATGGATGCCTCTGTTTCAAGACTACCTTGGGCTTGATTATGAGTGAGGCTGGTGGTGGTGGGGTATTTACTGCGCCTGGTCAATATCAACACCTGGGAGGAGGGCCGGCCCTACATCAGAATTGACTGGGACAGTGCCCTGGTCAGTGGGTCATTGCGGTGTGACGGCTGAGGTATGCGGGAGATCGGGGAGAGCAGGGGATCGATGGGGGGCTAACAATTACGCTGAGGTACATTAAAGGCTGATTACAAAGTCTTTATAGGGAACTGATTGAGACCAGGTGGCATGAAGGAACTGCTGTTTGCATGACATTATCAGGTAGCTCCCTGCTGCACCCCTCAGAATATTGGCGCCCCGTGCCTGGGCCCAGCTCCCCTATACCCAGGGCTGGCCCTGTGGGGCACTTATCAGATGAGTGACATGCCCCATATTCTGAGTATGCCCAAGAAAATGGTGAATTGTACTGCAACATTTTCAGTTCTGTACTGAAGTCTGCATTTATTAGAATTTGTCAGATATTTACCTTCACCTGAAGGGAAGCGTCTGGCAGATGAGAGCCTGCCCATCCCTCCACCTCTCCTGACATCAAAGATTTCTAATCCAACTATCCTTAGCCAGCCCCCAGAGGCACTCCTGTCTATCCCCCTTTCTTTACCATCCTCTCAGCCACTTGAAGTACTCTTAGTGGCCCCTTTGCTCCCTTTTCACAGTTACAGCAAGCACACCCAATGGAGCCCTTCCATATCCTTTATTGGCTGTCAAGCACAGTGTAGGACCCCTCTGCCCTTCCATATCTTACCTATCAAAGCATGCACAATGTCCCCCTTAATCCTCTGTATAAACTGAAACACATCCAATGACCATCTCCATTCCTCTCTCGGCTTCTGAGGCCCACCCAGTGGCTCCCATCGCCTTCTTTCCACATCCAGAAAGAACATGTGATGCCCCCTTTTCTGTCCCCTCAGTTGCTCAAAGCACATCCATTAACTCTCTCTGCTTTTTTTGTTAACTGCCCAAAACTCAATCTATGGTCCTCTCTGCCTCCTTACCCTGCTCACGCAACCCACACACAATCGCTCCTTCACCCATTTGCTTGAGGCATGCACATATTTATCTCCCTCCTCCTTAGAATGCCAATACTAACTTTGCCTGCAGTATTCCAGCCATGCAAAGGAGGGGAGATGCAACCCCTGGCAGTGGGAGTGAAGTATAAAAATAAAAACTGGAATGCCTCAAATACTTTGTGTATGTATGTGAGTGAGTGTGTGTGTGCATATACACAACATGTGTTTGCATGCTTGTGTGTGTATGTGAGTGTGTATCAGCCTTGTGCCCATTGCCCACCATGGTGCAATAAATAATTCTGAATGCATTAAAGTCAAAGTAGGCGGAGAGAAGAGAGGAACCAATGGAGGTGAATACATGCAACATTACACTACAGTACAGACTTAACCAACCGTCTTGCCTCTTCCTTGTCGCTTTGTAGTTACATCTGCCTTTGAAATACAGCACTTTCAAGTAATGTTTTGAAAAGGTGGTGATTTGTCTTGACTCTAGTAGCCCCGCCCCCACTGCCCCTGCCCCACCAACGCCGCCCCCCACCTGCCGGCCCATCAGTGCGGCCCTCGGCCACATACCAGACTGTACTTTTGGCCCCCGAGATAAAGTTTGTGAGTACCCATGCTCTAATGTAACAAAAAATACTTTTATTCTGAAAATTAAAATTCTTTGTCCGGCTGGGCATCGAAATACTATAGTACCCATTAAGGTCTATATAGCATTTCTTTTTGTTTATAAATGTTATGCTAAGGACCATTGTTCCAAAAAATAATAGGCTCTGACCTGGAGGCCACTGCAGCTTGCAGCATCGCCCTTGTCATCACTGCCAAAACTACTAACCATCTCTCTCACATGTAATTGAAACAGTTCAGATTATTCCAAGTCCCCAAAGGTTAAGGAATGGCTGGGGAGGCAGGTAATTAGCGATTGTAATATATGTCGTATTTCTATATAACCGTTGTTCTGCTCATCTCTAAATTAGATGAGCAGCGTCACCATGTGGTAGACTGTACTATGTATGGTGTTGACAATTAGGTGCGGTGCTGAGCATCCAAAACCAATTAAGTGCCGGTGCTTAGCACTCAAATTAAGCACTGGATGATGGATGTATGAACGGATGGATGGAATGGCCAATGGATAGTTCGAATGATGAAAGTTTGAATCTTGGGTGACAGAACATAAAAGTGAAATAGTGGACTCAACGTGTGGATGGAATGGTGAATGGATGAACGGATAGATGGTTGGCTGGAAGAGACAAGGAAGCTCTTCTAGGTAGGGTTATGCTCACTAGTTTAACTTGATTGGTGCCAACCGAGCTTTGGTTCAAAGTGTAGGGTATTTTGAATTTTCTGGCTGCTTCCATTATTGCAACTTGTGGTTGTCCTTAAGTGCTAGCCAAACCTTTCAATTCTACTGGGCACTAAAAAAACTCTAAAAGAAAGATAAGTGAACAATATATTTATTTCCAGTTTCCAGTTAAATAAATAAACCTAATATTACAGCTTGTTCATACTTTTCGAGTTTACGGTAGACTTTTACATCACACAAGAAATTTAAGAAGCTGTGTTTCCATTAGGAACCCAAAGCATGATTAATAACCTGTTACCATCTTCTAACAAAAGACATAATATTGTGTGTAAACACACACACATCTTCGTGTATGCATCATCATTGCTTTAAGATAGATCACTCACTGGCCTCCTACTCTGGCATACATTCTGCAAGGCATTGCCTCACCTGATTTGTACCTTGCAGGTGAATGCAGCAACAAGGAGTGCCCATTCCTGCACATTGATCCCTCATCCAAGATCAAAGACTGTCCTTGGTACGACAGAGGCTTCTGCAAACACGGTAAAATATTTTTCTTTTCAAAGGTGTTCTAGTTTTGTTATTGGGAGGCTATTTATTGTTATTTTCGTTGGACCTTTTCCTTGAATTCAAAACTATTTTCATAACTCATCTATTACTCTTAAGTTTACATTTAATTAACTAGTTAAGTGCGTTTTTAATAATTCCAAAAAAATGTTTATTTAGGTTAGGACAACTAGGCGGCAATGGACATGCCTGCGTGCACTGACATCCATTTTAAAACTGCTAAAGATAAGGCGGCTTTTTAAAATTATGTAAATGCATTTCCTATTTGCATGTTTTTTTCCTGTGTTTTCCAATTTCAGAAGGTAAGCAAAATAGAATTTGTTTCCTGGTTGGTGTAGAAGTTCCTAATGAAATGCCATTATTTGTGTTCCTCGAAGGAAGCTTTATCCAGGATATGTGGTCAGCAAGGAACATTTTCAAGGCTTGCTGCCCAGGCCACAACTATACTTAAGTCATTGCTTAAACAGCTTATTGGATTTTTTTTTCTTTAATAGTGCAGTGCCATTTCCCTTGTTTGTATGCCAAAGGGTGCTACATTATTATTCATTGTGTATGTGTTTTTTAAATAGGTGTTCCTTCATGTAATACAATTTCTTCAATGTTGATTGATTCTTGTCATGTTACTTTATTAGTACACCACTATGTTCTCACTTCACATCATGTTAAGTGTGTATTTTTTCACTTTCTCAAACCTATAAATGTGCATTTTCTGGGATGAGTGGCAGACATTTTGTTTATTATCTTGAAAGCACACTCTATGTTGGTCTGTCTGTTGATTTATACTTGGAGACTTTTCTTATTTTTCAAATTGTGCTGACTCTACACTAGTCTGTGTATTTCATTTATACTTCGACTTTTTGGCACTTTCCTCAGAGGCAGACTTCATGCTGGTCCTCTTGTTGATTTATACTTATACTCTCTATGACTCTTGAACTAAGCAGATTTATGCTAGTTGTTTGCTGAACTATATTTTGGTTCTGGCCATTACCTGCTGTGCAGCAAGACCTTATGTTATGGCCTTTCACAATTGGCTTCATTCACATGCATTTTGATGCTAGTTTGAATCTCACTAACTACTTTTTGCCTTCTGTAATGATTTTAAAATTTGAATAAAACGTTATGATTTTTGACTTAGAATGTTGTCCTGTGCAGGTTTTCTTCAATGTCAAAAGATCACCTTTTGAGACTCGCATGGTCCGATATTGCATCTCACCTCTTTTCATTTATTAGTCAAACATCAACCACTAATGGATATTGTTTGAGCCAATAAGTTGGGAGCAAATGATGATTGTGGCATTCCTGCAATGTAGCATGGTATCTGGCATAAAAGAGCCCTAAATACCCCAGCAACAAGGGAAGAAACCTCCGTCATTTCAGTGATGAAACCTGCTCATTTATATGGGACATTCAATGCCGCACACTTCTAGTCCGGTCAGAATGCTCAAGGGGTTTATGCTGAGAAACAGGGCCCCTGTCCCTGACTCAGTGGTGCATCCATAAAATCCACACTAGACTCATCATGTAATACAAATACTGTGGACATCATGTATTCTCTGGCAGCTGCTGTGGACTGGAAAGCGCCTGCACCACACCAGGCCGGGCTGTCAAACACAAGTGAAGACCTTTTCACCCTGACCAGGCTCTCTATGCATTGCGGGGACTGCTTGCGTAGAAAAGAAAACATGGAGGTTCTGCCATGCCATCGTGGCTTGACAGATCTCCTGTCACAAATGTCATTGCTACGTGTAGACCCTCAAACTATTGGTCCGTATAAGGGAATATTATTACAGATATCCCCCATAAACGGATGATTTTCTTCTTGTAAGATTTTCTGTCCGGGCCAGAATGGAATCAGTGGTTGGTGCAGGTTGAAGCCACTAAAGGTGAGGCAGGGGAAGCGGTGGGCAGACAGGACATCTGTTTTATTGCTAATGTGCAGTCACCTTCCACCTTTAAATGAGGCCAATGACTAATAACGTTTTTAAGATGAAAAGACTTTATAAATGATGCTGAGGTGTGATTTAAATGTTGAGCAGCCTCTCCGTTAACCTGCAGAGATAATACTTTATTACTTAATGGGATTAGAGTAAAAAGTTCCACCAGCAAATGGCTCCCGGAAGTCAAAAGCAAATAAATGTGAAAAAACATATTGAAATGTTTGTACCTTAAGCTATGAAAAATCGAAATCTGCTGGTAACGGGATTACCACCAACTAATTTCACCTCCAGAGATTTTGTGCAGCACTGTAAATGAGCATGTAAACTTGGTCCAGCACTGTGTCCCAAAGTGTGATGGGACTTTGGAGCAGTACTGATACCATGTAAATTTGCATAGCCTATTATTGCAATCCCAGTCACTCGAGAGCAAACTATTGCTGTAATGCCTGCATATATATAGTCTAAGAAATTGCATTATCTCTTCTTACACCACCTTAGCCACTATAACAGATCACAACTTTGAGTGACTGTACCAATCAAAAGCACTCGAGAGATCCATAAATGCCAAATGAATAGCCCCCTTTTTAAAATGTAAGCATTGTTCGTCAGTATATTACCCTTTGAGGAAACCATACTGTACTCCAGATAAAATAGCTTGATCCTCCACCTAACTTTCCAGCCTTACTAGCAAAATCATCCCAGCCAACCTAAGGAAGGACTCTAGTATGAAAATCAGTTGGTAGCACTTTGGGTGAGCTCTGTCTTTTTTGTTATAAATTGGAACAATTATTGAATGTGTCATGTATCAAACTTACCACTTCCAGTTGCAGCCCTTAAAACAATTGTTATTATGGAACCCCAGATATCTAGGTTGTTCTTAGAAATGTCTATTGGGACACCATCTAGCCAAGGGGTTATTCACTCCGACAATTGGTAACAGCCTCATCTGCTATTAATGTGCTCTTAGACTGTAATTGCGTGTAGATATTTCCAAAATGAGCCCCCACTCCTGTGAGGGAATCTGGGCTTCAATTACGCTGAAGATTCCCTGAAATATGGCAGATTGATTGACTTTCCAAAATGCTGTATTTTCTTTGGTCACACTAGCTGCCCAATGGCTTTTATCCTCGTCATATAGTCTTATACCTATATCCACATATTTTCACTTCTTTTATATTTATTTGTTTCTCATTTAGGGAAACTTGCAGGGTTTTTTTTATGGCCACTCGAGCACTCAGAAACAAACCAGCCAAGCAACTTGTTCCCCCTTCCACATTTTGAAATAATTAATGCTGTCTTAATTCCGCTGGAAATGACATCAAAAGCATGCTTGGTAGTCTTATCATTGACTGTACAATCCAAGCAAACATCAACATTTCTCAGATTGTCACTTACTAATTCCAACAGTAGTGACTCTGGGTTCAATCTACTCCATCGTAATCGTAGCACCATTACTCCTCACCAGCTCAAGAATGACTATAGTCTATTATTGCGTATTTCAATTTTATTATTTTCACCAACAGAGCTCCTTGAGAAAGGGCCAAGCCCAAAAATGCATCGGAGCGTTTGTGTTTTTTGGCTACAAATGTGTATTGGAAAATAACGAGGATATGAAATGAAATATTCACCAAGTAAAAGTATGATATAATAGAACTTAATGAACCTACTAAACAACGATTAAACAACCAAACTAAAACAACGGAGTCTGTCTTTTGTGACAAACCAAACGGTGTGCCCAAACACAGGGACGCACTTACGATGTTTGTGCGCTAACTAGCATTTATAGTCTCAGGGGGGCAGATTTACAAGCCACTTGCGCCACTTTTGCGTCACTTTTCCCATGTTAAAAGTGAGGCAAAAGTGGAGCAAGGGGCTTGTAAATCTGCCCCACGATGTTTAATCAGAACAGTTCCAGTTTAATATGCATTGTTATTGGGTTAAGGTTACTCACAAAGTTTGTATAAAGTAAAAAATTAGAAGCAAGGGGTCTTAGATTCTCGCTAGGTGGAATTAATTTAATGGTGCTGGATGTGGTTAAGGAAAAAGTTGATAAAGCACAAACGTCACTAGCAAATGCAAAATTACATTTAATAGAACATTATTTTAAACCCCACAGTATAATTTGTGCTTAAAATATGGCTGGAGAACACCCTCTGAAAAATTAACCATCCCACAAACATTCTTCGACGGCAGGGTACATAGGTGATCATTCAGTTCCCCCGCTCATATAATATATAATGCCTGATCTGTTGTCTGCAGATATAAATTCAAATATCGTTCAAGAGCAATAATGGCATTTGCATTAAAACAGTCAAACAGACTGGAGAAATAATAATTAAATCCTTCAATTCTCCAACTATTTTGAGACCCAGTGATTGATAATATGGGGAATCTAATATAGTGCGTGCATGTTGCCTTGGATTGATGTTCAAATCATGATTAACAGCCCTCCCTTTGCTCTCCCTGTTCTAGAGAAAATCACAGGAGTGTTATAAGATGTATAACCATTTCAGTAAAAAGTATTCGTGTCAGGGGTTTTCTGTTTATGGTTAGTGCTTTCTTACAATCTTTCATTCGTTACTCTGAATTTATACTGTTGTTTATAAATGTACTTTCTTTTGCTTCATCTTATGTTTTTTTTCTATTCTTTGTAACAGGCCCTTCGTGCAAACACAGACATACAAGACGAGTGATGTGCACCAACTATTTAGTTGGATTCTGCCCACAAGGACCAACATGCAAATTTGTTCAGTATGTATCCCTGTCTGCACCTGTTTTTAAAAAGTGGAAGTAAATATTTGACCCTCTGCCGGTGTTGACGAATAGCAGGAAATAGAACAGTGGCTGGAATCTGATAAGGCAGTCATAATTTTTTTAATATTACAGCTCCTAAAGAGGAGAACGTACTGAAAGTGTATTGCCACCCACCTCTTGGCGAGTACCAACATCATTGCAACAAGCTTGCGGTTGGCATCTGAAATGCCCTTGACATCTGAAATGCTCTTGACATGTCCCAGGAGGCACAGTACGGGGTCAGGGCTAACGCGCTCATTAGTAACGTCAGTTATGACAGAGCATACTTCTTTTTTTTTTTTCTTTTTTTTTTGGAAAACCTTTATTACGAGAAAAGTAATACAAATACAGACCTACAACCACAGGGGCCGGCCAGTAGCAGTAAATATCGAAATCAAAAATAGTACACAGCTCATCAGCCGACAACCCGGGGGTTCGGCAGCGATATAATATGCCCATGTGATGTTCTTGTGATGGTAGGAGGATAAATGAAAGGTTTCACATTTTACATTTTTAAAAACAAACATAACAACAAAAATCAGAGGTGATATCTATAATATAAGTGGCTGTCTCAGATAGCAGGGAGAGCGACCCAGCTAAAAAGCTGATGTGAAAAAGGATAAGGAAACTCAAGGAGGGAAGGAAGGGGTCGAGAGCAGGCAAGCAAGCAAGTAATATACAATAGGATATAGACGTATGGAATGCTCGGTCATGGGGACAGAGGAATATCATTGATTTCTACAAAAGGGGGGGTGCAAATCTCTCCACGATAAGAGTTTCATTGACCCCATATCCTCCCCCATTTCTTGGGCCTCCCACAGGCGATGTATACAGTTTTTTCTCTAAACATGCACCAATCCATGTTTTCCTTCCAGGTTGAAACCAGAGGTGCCCTTTGAGACCCCCACAGCTGGGCTATGTCTCTTTTCGCTATCATGTTGCCGAGGGTGGCCCATTGAGTCTGCGCAACGCTGTAATCATTCGGCTCCCAAACGTTCAACAGGCACCTTCTGGCCTCAGGCAATAATGAAACACCCGTAACCTCTTCCATAACCTCATGCACTCGTCTCCAGTACACCACAACGTCGGGACATTCCCACAAAATATGGAGAAAAGTAGCAAGCATACCGCAGCCGCGTCTACACAACCCATCCATAGAGTAACCCATACTCAGTAGGCGTGGACTCGTGACATACACGCGGTGTAGAATCTTCAATTGCACTAGCCGGTGGCGCGCCGGAATCGCGACTTCCTTAGGGGATGATATTGCGGCCTGCCAATCTTCGTCACCCAACTCCAGCCCGTCACCAGTCCAGGCCCCACGAAGCTGTACAAGAAGATCCGAGCGGTCATTGATGAGTTTTTTATAGATGAGAGAGATGGTACTATCAGGGACATACCCGTCAAGCACTCTGTCTTCCAGGGGAGAGGACTCTGGGATAGCGGTACCGGCTGGGAAGATGGATTCAAGTGCATGACGAACCTGCATATACCGGAAGTGCTCCCTATCGCTCAGTGTATACTCTCGTTGGAGTTCCACGAAGGTTTTGATCCTATCGTTGACCCAGAGGTCTCCAACCCTACTGATGCCAATAAGATCCCATTTGTTAAATCCCTTCGTCGTCCAAAGACTGCCCAGTCTCTCCGCCGCATAAAGCGGAGTGGCTCTGGTCAGCTTGTCTGTCCATCCCGTGGCAGCAGTCGCAGCGCCCCACACTCGTACCGCAACCCCAGTGGGACCGGTAAGCTTTTTCCTAGCCGATCTAGAGTAGAGCGCCCCATTGTAATCGCCTCCCAGTAGCTGCCATTTATCCAAAATATCATCGGCGTATAACGATATACGGTCCTCAAAATCAGAGGACCAACTGATACCTTTAAGCGATGACTCCCACCGAAGTCACGCAGCAAGGGGCTCAAGAGCAAGCGAGAAGAGGAGCGGTGACAACGGGCAGCCCTGTCGTGTGCCTCTTCCGAGGACGAAAGGCTCCGAGGCCCTAGCATTGACCACCACTTGGGCCAGTGGTTGTTCATATAGAAGTCTGACCCATCCAATAAAATTGGGACCAAAACCGAATTTTGCGAGGGCCGCCCACAAATACGGCCATTCTATCGTGTCGAAGGCCATTGAGGCATCCAAAGAAACCAAGATGGGCGGCTCACGAAGTGACCCCGCCCTTGCCAGTACGCCGTGAAGGTGGCGAAGATTGAGAGCCGTATTCCGATGAGGAATGAACCCAGACTGATCAGGGTGTATCAAATCACTGATCACCGTAATCAGACGATTTGCCAAAAGTTTTGCCAAAATGTTGGGCTCGACGTTCAAAAGCGAGATCGGCCTGTATGATGAACATTGGTCACGGGGCTTCCCGTCTTTGTGGATGACTACAATGGACGCCAATCTCTGATCCCGGGGAAGGGCTCCGAGATCTCGCGATTCCAAAAACATTTGGCGAAGGTGCGGCGCCATCTTGTCTGGACACAATTTGTACAGCTCTATCGGGATACCATTCGGGCCGGAGGCCTTCCCCGAGCGAAGGGAGCGGATAGCGAGCGCTATTTCGTCAGTGGAAAAATCCACCTCCATAAGCTCCCTGTCTGACTCCGAAAGTCTAGGCAGCGCGATATCCCTAAGTAGCAAATGTGAATCCTCCTCCGGCCTGTCCGAGACCGGCGCGTAGACCTTCTGAAAGTGCTGAGCAAAAACCGTGACTATCTCATCCGGGTCCACAACCCGTTCACCGTCCTCTCTTACCACAACAGGCACCACACGATTCAACCTTTCTCTCTTATCCAACCACGCAATCAACTTCCCGGCCTTGTCACCAACATCATTCAAACGCCCCTGCTGCTAACGACTCATCATCCTCGCCGCATCTGTCACCAGCGCTCTGTATTCGGCCTGTTTAAGGGCCAAAACATGCAAACCCTCGGATGTAACCCCAGATTCCAACTCTTCTTCCAAAGCTGTGATTTCATTCTCCAAACTCACCACTTCCTCATTCTTGCTTTTCCTCGCGCTAGCGATCAGGGACAGGGCTTGACCCCGGATAACCGTCTTATAGGCCTCCCACAGAGAAATGGAAGAGGACACAGACCCCACGTTCTCCGCAAAGTAATGATCCATACATTTTACCACCTCAGCCCTGGTTTTCGGATTACGTAGGTGCCAGGGGTTAATTGGGGCAACCCGGCCCTCAGCTCCCAACTGTACATCAATCGTAAGCCAGAGAGGGGAGTGATCCGAGATCCCCCGAGCTAGATGTAGAATTTCCCTCACAGAGACCATTTGCACCGCTGGCACTAGGGTATAATCAAGCCTCGAGAGACTCCCATGCGCTCCCGAATAAAAGGTATATTGTGCCTGTCCAGGGTGCAGTTGCCTCCAGCAATCCACTAAACCCAGCGCATCCAGGAAGTTGCTCATCCATAACTGTGATCTCAAAAGAGTCCTGGGGGGGTTACGATCCTCGCTGCCACAAACAACCGAGTTAAAGTCCCTACCAACAACCAACATGCCCTGAGGGAAGTTCAATACCACTCTACCCAAATCAGAAAACGTGATGGACTGTAAACCCGGTGGAACATACACAGAGAGCGCGGAGATCGTCTTCCCCTCCCAGCGACCCGTAATGGCCGCATATCGGCCTCTATCATCCAGCACAGTATCGTCTATCTCCAAAGGGAGGGAACTCCTGACCAGGACACCCGCCCCCTCGACCCAGTAGTGAATCCTGAATGTGCCGCCAAACGGTATCCCCTTCAATTCAATGCATGGCAAGCATTCCCTATCAGATGTGTCTCCTGCAGCAACACTATATCCGGTGAAAGACGTTTCAGATATTGTGAAACTAACCCCCGCTTGATCCTATCACCCAGACCATTAACATTCCAACTCAGCACCCGCAGCCCCCTACCCCCATTCCAGAAACGTGAGCTGTGCTCCCCCCACAAAGAAACAGGCACAGTGGACAGAGTATGCAACGAAATAGAGCCTCGGAATAAAAAGGAAAACAAAAAGCCCCCCCCACCCCCAGGAAAGTCCCTAGAACACACACCCCTCACCCTGCACCCCTGCGTTAGACCCGAGAGCCACCCCAACTTGCAGTGTGCCTGTCGCCCAATTAAACTAATACTATAAGAGAGAAAAAAAACCTTAGAGGAGGAAGAATCCCGAGCCCTTCCACTCCCGGGTAATCAACAGTTTATGCACATAGGAATAATCAAACCCCCGCTGTAAGTCCGTATAGTTGGCACACGGGTAGGGACTCACTCCACCCGTTCCTCCAGGCCACCTTCAGCGCCCTTTGATTGTTCCTGTCGATCACGGTGCGCCGGCAAAGTATCAAGCCAGTCACTGGCAACCTCCGGTCGGTCAAAGAAGAGTGCACGCTCCTCTTATTCGATCCTCAATCGAGCCGGGAAAAGCATGGCGTACTTTAGTCCCATGTCTCTGAGGCGCCGTTTTACCCCGGTGAAGCCCATGTGTTGTTTTTGCACCGCTTGCGTAAAGTCTGGACAAAAACTGATCGACGCATTGTCAAATTTAGTGGGTCCATTGGTGCGTGATGCTTGCAGGATAGCGTCTGTCCCGAAAGTTAAAAATCCTGGCTATAATAGGTCTTGGTGTGGCACCCAGTTTAGGCCTACCACCTGGGACTCTGTGGGCGCGCTCCATGGTGAAAAAGTTGCTGAGTCCCTTAGGCGTGAGATGATGCAGCACAAGGTCCTCCACCAAAAGATCCGTAGATAGCTCAGAGGAACTTTCCGGAACACCAATAATGCGAACGTTGTTGCGCCTGGCCCGGCTTTTGAAGTCATCCAGCCGACGGGCAAACAAGTCATTTGATGTCCGGAGATTACGAACTTCCGCCTGTAGGTCCGAGACATCGGTCGTGAGACTTGCGGTCTTAATGTCCAGTGACTTGACCCGCTCGTTGGTCTTTGCGAGGTCCGTCCTGATGAGGTTGACTTCAATCGATAGACCAGTGTCTATCTTTGAAGCCAGGGTCTCATACTGCTGACCCATCGAGGTCTTCACACTGGCAATGGCGCCCATGACATCCCGCAATGTCAAGTCTTCCGTTGCAGGAGAGCCATCCCCAGTCTCATCCAAGACTTTACCCACTCCACCAGGGGATCCCTTCGGGCGGGTGAAGCGATCAATAGTATTGGATTGGGCGACACCCCCTCGGAATGTGCCCCTAGTGGCCTTCTTCTCACTCTCCGACCTGCCCTCCATGTTGGGTAGCGAGCCCAGTCGGGCCGTTTGAGATCTGGTGAGAATGGCTCTCCGCAGAACCGACTTCTGAAGTCAGGGATTAGGGCGAAAGGAAGAGAGGCGCGGGGCCAGCAGCAGGGCACAGGCCAGCAGTCTCAACAGACAGCAAGTCGCAGTAGTCGGTGACCAAAAACGAAACCGAAAGTACCACAGGGGCGATGGTAGGATCTCAATGACCATTGTTGTTCAATTGCCACCTGGGTACTTTAAAGACTCGAGGCCGCGGAGAATCATCGATGTAGGCCACAAAGTTCCAAGATGCAGAGAGTCCGGTTCCCAGCGGCCAAATCAATTTTTGAAAAAAGATATCGTGTCAGCAGGGCACCAGCTAGTAGAACCCGTCGTCAAAATCAGGATATGTGGCAGGATAAATGCGGGAGGCGGAAAGGGTCTCGGGAGCCCTGTGCTCACGTGTCCATCTTGGATCCGCGCGAAGCTCCTCCCCCCCAGCATACTTCTTTTTAATTTCACAAAAGTTTTATTGGGAGTTTCAACAAAGGAGAAAATAATATATACAGAATCATAAGAAGGAAAAATCATAAGAGAATACAAAAATTATGTTACATTGTTCTCACAAGAATAATTAAACAAGCACACTTCTGTCCAGAACTCTGAAACCCTAGGGCATACCTAAACTGAAGAACTATAAATGACCGCACCCGAAGGAGAAATCAAAGAAGATGCATGTTGATTGGTGAAGTGTCAGGTCTGAAGTGTCATTTAAAGTATTGTCCAGCTCGGGAGGCTCTTTTCTTATTATGAAGACTAATGATAAAGTAGATTTAGATTTAGATTTATTTATTTATTTGCATAAGTTCATTAAAACCATATCAGCACAGTAAAATAGCATTTAAAAAACGAAAAAAGCCATTATTCGTAAAGCTTAAAAGTCCTGATAAAGTGCACGTGTTCTGTGCCATCATGTGGCTAGGGCTTATCTTTGTTTGCGTTGGTCCGTTGCTCTGCGACCGGCCCCGGTGGAGAGTGTCACCTGTCTGGCTCATAAGTTTTCCATCTCTTCCTTCCTTTCCATTCTCCTTGAACACCTTGTATTCTAACGCTAGTCCAAGTTCTCATGTAAAGTGCTTGTGCTTTGCGACTTTGGCCCGTTAACTCTATAATCAGCCCCGTTGGAGAATGTCACCCGTCTGGCTCATCGGTTGTCCTGGTCTTCCTTCCTTTCAGTTCTCCTCGGGCACCGCTAGTTCTTATCCTTGGTCCTAGATCCCTTATAAGTGTTTGTGCTTTGTGACTTTGTAACAATTTAAGTCAGACTGTTGTTGATGCAACCATTGAAGGTCTCCAGACTCTGTTTTTTCCTCCAAGACAAAGTCTGCATTCTTTCGGGGTCCTATGTTTCAAATAATCCAGGATCAGTTTTTGGACTATACTTCGGCGCGGTCCGGGACCAAAGCGGGGCTGGAGCGCGTCCCTGATAGATTGTATACATCTTCCAGAGAGCGCCAGGATGCGGGGTTCCTTTTGTGAGAAACATATTGCCAAAGCCTCAAGGCAAGTGCTTCCTTTTTCACTCTGACATAATTCCCTATTTTTATATCTTCTCTCGTTTGCTAAGGCCGGGCAGCAGCACAGAAGGTGTAGCCATGATACTCGGTGTAGTCTCAGTCGACATTCTCCTCCTGTACGTTGATTTGCTCAGGCCCGGCTAAATTCCACTATTGGCAATGCCAGCAGTCGCATGTACATGATCTCTCTTCTGGTTTTTGGGTTCAGCGAGGCAGAGGGGTATGGCTGGGGTTTAATTACCAAATATGAGGCATGATAAAGTAAGGGCAGCCTTTGAGAAATGATCTATATGGTGCAGGGCTGCACTAGAAATCTTATGAAAAGTGAATCAAGGTTTTACATCCGCATAACCCGAAAGAGAGGACAACAAGAGGAGGAAATACCTATAAGGAATAACATCTGTATATAGGGTGAGCAAGGTTCAATGAGTTGTATTTTGATGCAGGGTAAGCTGGAAGGTCGGGAAAACTTATAGAATTAACCTCAAGCAGGAGTGATAGGGTCAAAAGCAGGAAGAGAATAAAACCATGTATGAAGCAGGTACAGGGGAGTTATTGTAGCGTGAGAGAAAGCATAGCTGAAGACCAAATTGTGAATCAACATTGGCGCAGCAGGCTAAGTGATGGTCAACGTAGATGGGACAAGCAGTGCATTTCTGGACTGCCAGTACAACCATTTATCTGTGTAATGCAGTGGACTCTTCAAGCAGGCATTTTCACACCAGTCTTACACCTCTGTGCCTCAATCCACCTAGCCTGAGCTGGTCTTTCAGAGCCACTAACCCCGTGTGAAATCTTCCAGTTTCAGCATAGGCCAGTATACTTCCGTTTCACGGGCACTTTTTATGTATTTTAGGACTTTACGTAAAAAAAACTTCAAGTGTACAAATGTACCAAGGCACATAATTCGGCTGAAGCTAGAATATGCCTTTTTAGGTCGAAGCCGACCAGACAGTGAAGCTGTCTGGATGCAAAAAGACTCCTTGCTTGCATTCTGAAAGCTTCCCCGGGAATGCATTCCACCCATTTGTTTTGTATTTAAAAACAGAGATCAAATGTCGGACCCTGTCTTCTAAGGGAGCTTGGTGTTTTCTTTTCTTTCTTTGAGTTCAAAGAGAGAGGATTTATGTGACAATCGTGCCTGGTACTGGCAAAGAAAATGTTTTTTTTTAGTGCACAACACAATTTAAATGTCTGTAAATGAACTATGCAAATGCAGGATATATTGTAATTAGAAAAGCACAGATGAAGCACATTGTTTTGTAATTATGAAGTGTGGTGGAAACAAATATTTTAATATGATCAAAACAAATCCATACTCTAGGTGAAACCATTTCCACACATCAATCATTTTTGCTCTGTATAGTTGTATTAGTATAACTCTATGTGCAAATTTCAATTCAAAATGTGCTGTCTGTAATGGAGGTGTGCTACCACACCATGCATAGTCTACACTATGCCACTCCACTTCACACCACTCCACTTCACATCACTCCCTCTTCCCCACTCTCTGCCCCCTACTCTCTGCCCCCTACTCTCTGCCCCCTACTCTCTGCCCCCCACTCTCTGCCCCCCACTCTCTGCCCCCTACACTCTCTGCCCCCCCACTCTCTGCCCCCCCACTCTCTGCCCCCCCACTCTCTGCCCCCACTCTCTGCCCCTCCCCACTCTGTGCCCCTCCCCACTCTGTGCCCCTCCCCACTCTGTGCCCCCCCCACTCTGTGCCCCCCCCACTCTGTGCCCCCCACTCTGTGCCCCCCACTCTGTGCCCCTCCACTCTGTGCCCCTCCACTCTCTGCCCCTCCACTCTCTGCCCCTCCACTCTCTGCCCCTCCACTCTCTGCCCCTCCACTCTCCTGCCCTCCACTCTCCTGCCCTCCACTCTCCTGCCCTCCACTCTCCGGCCCTCCACTCTCCGGCCCTCCACTCTCCGCTCACTTGCCCTCCACTCTCTGGCCTCCATTCTACGACCCTCCATGCCACTCTATGCCACTCTACTCCACTCTATGGTAATCCACTCCACAACACTTTACTCCACTCTGTCTTCTACCATACTCCACTCTACAACACCACTCCACTCTCTGCCCCTCCACTCTCTGCCCCTCCACTCTCTGCCCCCCCACTCTCTGCCCCCCACTCTCTGCCCCCCCACTCTCTGCCCCCCCACTCTCTGCCCCTCCACTCTCTGCCCCTCCACTCTCTGCCCCTCCACTCTCTGCCCCCCTCTCTCTGCCCCCCCACTCTCTGCCCCCCCACTCTCTGCCCCCCCACTCTCTGCCCCCCCACTCTCTGCCCCCCCACGCTCTGGCCCCCCCCACGCTCTGGCCCCCCACGCTCTGGCCCCCCACTCACGGACCCTCCACTCACGGGCCCTCCACTCTTTGGCCTCCATTCTATAATCCTCCATGCCACTATATGGCACTCTACAAACTCTCCACTTTACGCCCCTTCCATGCCACTCTACTCCACTCTATGATGATCCACTCCACAACACTTTACTCCACTCTATGACTTCTACCATACTCTACTCTACAACACTACTCCACTCTAGGACCCTCTACGCCACTCTACTCTGCGACACTCCACTCCACTGTATTCCACTATACTCCACTCTATGCTGCTCTACTTTATAACTCTATGCTGCTCTACTCTATGGCTTTTTACTCTACTCCGCTCTATAACACTCAGCTCTATGACATTTTATTCTACTCTGTGCCCCTCCACTCTACCCCATCCACTTCCCTCCACTATGCCCATCCACTCTACTAATCTCCACTACACTACACTCCCAAGGCCGGACTGGCTACTAGGTGTTTTGGCATGCTGCCGAGCTGGGGGCTGATTTCGTTGATGGGGACCTGAGTGTGCTGAACGAAATTCGTTTTGCTTTGTTTATTTCGAACCACACGCAGGTCTCCCATCAACGTAATTAGCACAAAACTCCGCAGTGACATCAGCCCCGAGCTCGGCAGGATTCCAAAACGCCAGTCCGGCCCTGTACACTCTACGACACTCTAGTCTATAACAATTCACAGCATTCCACTCTTTGCCACTCTACTCTTTGCCACTCTGCCCCACTCTATGGCATTCCACTCTACGCCACTCTCCTCTACACCACTAAGAAACACCACTGAACAACAACCACCCTAGTGTACAACTTGATTAAAACACATAGGCAAATCTAATCGCTCTTGCATAGGCTTTTCCAGTGCCCGTTATTCCAGATATTTAGTGCAGGATCTATTCGCGGCAGAGGCTAGTTTGGCTGACTGCCTTAAGTGTATTTAAAAAACGATGAAAAACCTGGCTTGGCGTTTTATGATTAATGCGTTCAGTCATGTTTGTTACTTTTGATACCTGAGCAAATGAAGTGAAATGAAAATGTTAAACATTTTTCTCAGGAAAAATGTTTCGTTTTTCAACTACAGTATGCGTAAATTATTGTTTTCTTATAAGTTACCTTTTACTGTAGATGTTCAAACATCTACGTGACAACATGCACTGTAGCCACAGTTTGCTCTTTTCCAAATGTTAATAATTTAGTGTACATGATACTTTCCATGTTTATAACAAAAATGCCTATCGAATACCCAACAATGTCTTAATTACTAGAATAATTGAGAGAAAACAACAAGCACTGGCCAATGCGTTTCTAAAGGTGTTTTTCTGTACTTTTTCTCCTCAGTGCCAAAATTGACCTGACATTGTGTCATTCTGATCACACGAAGGTAAGAGATTGGGGAACGGTTTCTGTGCAGGCGGCCAGGCGCCGCGCATTGTGCCCTTTGACTGACCTCTGTTTTTCAGGCCTGCTGTATAAAAAAGCTTTACCATCCAAAATACCTGAAAAGAAGGAGCCCTGAGATGCTAAGCTTTTTAATTTTTCAACCCCACAAAAAATGTTACTGCAAGAACATGAATTAATAATCTACCCATTGCCCTTTTAATAAGAACAAAAACACCCCCTTAATAATTTGTGTCCCGTTTAATTTGATTTTATATAGGCAGAAAATGAAATTTCCTGTGTATCGACTACACGCTTTTTTAGATTAGATATTCAATCGGGTAAGGGGGGGGGGGTCGCCACAAATAAAGGCAGAAGTAATGGATGCAGTATTTGCACTGGAATTAAAATGCTTGATGGTGTTGTGAATGTCCCATGGAGTGTGTCTTTCAGATTCCTTCCAGCCTTAAACATTTATTGTGCAAAAATTGCAGAGAATGGCTGCTATGTTTTTTCAATCCAGATCCAGAGTTGTACATTAGACCCCTGTCAAACGGTGGACTTGGAGACAAAGATGGCATGTGTAGGAAGGTGGATACCTGACTATGGTTACCCCAGATTGTTTGCCTAGTGTTTAGCTGGTATTCAACTTAGTTGGCCTGGGATCCTGCTAATCAGGGCCCAGGCTATCTGCTCTCTCTTTAAAAAGGACTCAATGTACCCTAGGTACATCTCCAATTGGATACTGGGTCACCTTATGAGTCCCTGTACAGTGTACTATAGGTACCCAGGGCATAGGTGCATCCAAGGCCTACCAGGGGCTGCAGCATGTATTATGCCACCCCTGGCTGGCCACCCAAATTGACACAACTGGCTGATCACTCAGCTGGGGCAAGGTGGTGTAATCACCCCTTGTTTAAATATAGTATTCTTATATCTAACCTTATATCTAGACACATATATACCTATAAGTCACTCCTATGGCAGGCCTTAACAATCCTGGAGGCAGAGTGCTTGGTTTTATGTGAGATGGTGCTCTAGCATGAGCTGAGCCTGTCTGCAGCTTTCTGAACCATGTTCTTATAGCTGTTCTAGGATATTGCCATGCCATATACTCTTAAGTGCATTATAAACCTCGCGGTTAAATGCTATCTCTGGTTTGGCTTTATCAAAACATGTCGAGTAAGGTGTCATACGATTTGGAATACTACCCCCTCGCCACTTCTGGCGACGGGGGTAGCATTCCACCCTTCTAGAGGGAGAAGACACGTTCTTCCTACTATTCCCGGTTAAAGTTAACCAGAGCCTCAGCATCACAAAATGGATGCTGCTGCCACAGACAAAAGTCTGACATCCTGCTGCTGGGAGTCCTTCCAGCGAGGGAGGCTTGGACAATAGGTTTCTTGCCTTGGGAGGTGCTAGCACCACCCCAGACAGGACTTTGTGTATTGGGATAGGGAGGGCTGAAAGGATTGAGACACTGACTGGGGCACACAAGGTGTCCCATGCATAGGCCAGTTCAAACCGGTGCTGAGGCACTCCAGCCCCAGCTCTGGCACAAAACTGGACAAAGGGAAAGGGGTGTAACCACCCCCTTCCCTGGTCCCACCCATAGGAGGGACCTAGCAGGTAATCCAGCCCCTAAGATTAGTATATAGGTAGGAGCTGAGTCTAGAGACTTTAGATTATCATGACAGAAACACTGAAACAAAACTCTGGACCTTCATCACTCTACTTTGAAAGAAGACGACTGAAGAATCTCCCTTGTGGTCAAGGAGTGACCACCCTGCACAAGCAGGCACCATCCAGCGATCAACAACTTGCTTTGCCGCCGCCTCCCGCCGGAGCCCGAGCCCAGAGCCTGACAAGAATCAGATTCCCAGACATGCAACAGCCCGATCCACAGTCCCTGCAAAGCTGAGACCCGTGAAGGCGACGAGAGACGTGGGACCGGCCATCTTGAAAAGTCTGCGACCTGCTAGCTGTGCAGCCCCCGAGGCCTCCTCGAAGCTGTGCATTTGGGATTGAGAAGCCCCAGCCCCGAGCAGCATCTGCACCAAAGATCAGCCCTGCATACTCCACGAGTTCTGCGTGGGGCCCTTTTGCATTTTCTGCTTGAGGCATCTGCCCGGTCACTTGCCCGTTGGCTGGTGGCCATCTTTGCGACGAATATGAGAAACTACACTGCTGGTCTGGTTGCTCCAGACTGGACCTTGCTTCCCTCAAAAGAAGCAGCCCCTTAGACCTTGCTGGTCTGAGTAAGAAGCCTGCATTGTAGCCTGCGTGGGTTGCCTTTGCCAAGGCTTGTTGACTCCAATCCTGAAGCCGATACCGCCGACAGCGAGAGCCTTTGTGGGACAGTCCGTGCCTGACTCCTGGTTGTCGTCGATGACTCCTGGTCCATGTGGCTGCAGAGACAAGCTTCCCATCAGCACCTGATTGCAACGCGACATCACATGGTTCCTTCCTGGTTCCATCCTGGTCACTGGCTAGTGACCCAGACTCTGTCCCCTCTGCTTTCAGGTCCTCTACATCTTCGATCCACCCTTGGATCCACCCGGACTCTTCTCTTCTGGTCGCCTGCAGCATCTTTTCTCCAAGGCTCCATAGATCTCCACAACGAAACCCGACACACTTTTAGACATATGCACCCGCTTCCTGTGGGTTAGGTAACGCGTATACTACGGTGCTCCTGTAGAGGTTTACACTCCTAGTGTTCTAGTTTCAAGTGGGTAAGTTCTAGTTCAGCCGGAAGACTCCCAAACCTTTAACTTTTAAACTTTGACGCACCCATTGACTTCTATGTGTGAACGTGTATGCCTTTAGACACTGCACATGCATCCCGTGGGCCTCCTGCTCCCTAACCATTGTTAGTCCAGTGTAGCCCCAGCGATTCCCAAGGCCCCAGGCCTTACCATTGTTCGTGACATGGTACTTATACCACTTTTTTAGTATATGGTTTAGCGGGCCACCCGGCCCTATCCATAATTGTGCAACTTTTCGATGTTATATTAAGTTACTTGTTTTGCGCTGGTGCTTCTGTGCTCCTAAAGAGTTCAGGGGTTTGTTTAGAAATAAATACATATATATTTTGAATATATATCCTGTGTGGTGTCCTTTCATTTGGTATTAAAGGGATTGCATATGGTAAAACAGCTGGCTTCACATACCCTCTTGAGTTTAGCCTAAGACTGCTCTGTCCATGCTACCCTTAGGATAGCTGGTCTATAAGGTTGACTTTACAACCATCACCATAAGGGGTGTTTGGACTGGTGCAAGGTGCTCACTAGAATAGTGATCATCATATACCAGGCCAACTTCTCACAGCATGTCTGATTAATAAGAGAAATTATTTATCTGACGTCGGGAGCTCATTTGACTGTGTGGCCCCATGAATTCGACTGAAAGAGCTGCTTCTCCAACTCCTTAGAGCTTGTGAAACACAAACCTCTTCTGTGGGTATCAGTGTGAAAATATAACCTCCCAAGCGCAGGTCCACTAGCGCATAGGGGATTCAGAGAGATTCCTGACTGTCGGAGTAGTGCTCAGAAAGAGTCACCCAGATGACCTATCCTCGCCCCTCCGGCCTTTGAGTCATGCTGGCTACTTGTGAACCCAGGAAGTGCTTTGTAAGGCCTCTGCCTTATGCGAGATGATGTTGGTGTCTAAGATTTGGAGGTCAAAGCTAGAGCTTTGGATACAGATGGAGCTTGAGAGTGCAAGGTCCATAGAAGAGCAGTAAGCTTTTATTCTAGTCATGTGCACACAGGGCATGTCCGCAAATGGTTGGGGCGTGTTATTACGTCCACCCTGCCAAAAGGCTATAGTTTGGTAAATAACCTGCTCCTAGAAGTGCGAAATCCAGTTTAGAGAGTAGGAACTTTGCAAGCAGGAACAGACATGTAAGTCAATTGCCTAGGTAATAGTATTGAGTAAGCTGAGGCCAATGGCGTAACAAAGGCCCTCCCATTGCTGGAGGCCCCCGAGCTCCAACGAGACACCATGGTCTGAGAGCTCCTGATTAAATCCGGAACGGGCCCCTCCCTGTACTTTGCAGGGGTGCACCCTCAAGTTTCGTTACACCACTGGCTGGGGCATGGGATATGCTGGAGAACATGCAGAGTTTGTGCGACAAGAGCACACAGAGAAGTTAGAATGCATAGGCCTGCAAGACTAGATCAACAGTCATATTCGCTGTCTATGCAACTTGCTAGATAGACCCTCCAAGGTCGCTGCTAATCTTCAAAGCTTTCCACTTCCCAGAATCTCTCCAAGGATAAAGGAGGCAGCAACTAACATTGTTCGAATGTATGTGATATTCTTATTGCACAAACCTAGCCAAAAAACAGCAGTGCTCTGTACAGATTCCAAGGCAAACACCCACTCAAAGAGGGATTGGTGGTTTGTCTAGGTTCTGAGGGGTGGGGGCATTCCTAAACTGCAGCAGTCCTGATAGTTATGGAGATGTTGTTCCTGATCCTGGAAACATAGATGGAGAAGGCTTATTTTTTTGATTTCTCTACACTTTTTCATCTTCAGTTTGATGATGTCCTGGCTGCCGCTGAGCCGAGAGCCACTAGTGCTGTTGACCCACATTTGAGGGGGGCAGCTTTGTAGATAATTACGCTATCTTTGAAGTTTATGCGGGCTAACAGGGGGAGCCAGTGGAGTTTCATTGTCATCCCAAACTAACACTTCCACACCCCTAGTTTGCTGATGGTACTACTGTACTTTTCCCTGGGGGAGGGGGTCGTAGGGGGTACCTCTTTCCTAGACCTCAACACATATATTAAGCCTTTTTGTTTGTAGCTGGCACTCTTCCACAATCAAACATTTGTCAAAAGCTGCCTTGTTGCAGTTGCTCTGGGAGCGAAAGGTCTAATGTGGACTAAGTTTCTTTTTCATTTCATGTTTCGGCACAACAGAATAAAAGTGGCAAGTGAGTTTGAGGACTACTAAGCCCCACCCTTTGATGTTTTGCAGTTCACATCTGAACTTCATCCAATAATCACAGTCATTGCAGAGAGACCCTAGATCCCGCAATGAGACTCATTTCCTCACTTGATGTTGATGAATACACAAGGGTTCATAATGGCACTGAATGTATTAAAGATAACCAATGGTGAAGTGGTAAGGTAAGGTAAAGTTTATTATGCATAGTTAATTAAAACCAGTGCAAAGCATATTACATAAGGATCATAAAATATCATAAATTAAAACTGTTAAAAGTTAAGCATGTGATTAAATAAAAGTACAGTGTGACTGTCATTGCGCCTTTTTACAACGGTTGGACAGTGGGTTCCCTTGCTTCCTTCTGACCGTCTGCTTGATAACCTGTGTCTGTATTGTTGATCCCCGGTTTTGGCGGTCTTGGAATTCTTTGCTCGACCATCGCGAGGAATTTGACGTATCTGCAGTTCAGTTTAGTGTTTAGAGGATTCAGGCAGGCAAGCACCGCTTGCCTTCTGGTGCTGATCCCTTTTTGCTTAAGCTGGTCCTTGAGGAGCAATTGGCGTGCTTGTTGGAGTTCTTCACAAAGACAAGTGACATGGAGAATGTCCCCCTTGTCTGAGATGCAAAGCGGGCAGAGCTCGTTGCCCTCTATCCTGAGCCACGGTGGAAGATGCTCTGTGCTTGGCAGAATTCCTAGTCTATATTTCAGGAACTCATTTTTGTTGCTTTTGGGTAACCCAGGCTAAAATATGTTTGTGGTGTCAAGACTTTGTACGTGTTGAGGGTCATCCATGCATGAGATCTTTTGGAAAAGAGAACCTTGTCCTCTAGTAGGGAAAGTGATTTAACGTTTTTCCAAACTCCAATGGTGAAGTGAAGAGAATTTTTGTTGTACCACATAGGTCTATGCAGTGAAAGGGATCGGTCACAAGATAGAAAACAATGCCAGCCAGTCTTCCTTGAGATCTGGAAGGCCTATATTGTCTATAACACGATCACTACACCTTGGTGGTCATCACACACTACTTGGAAAAACTTTGAACATTGGATCAAAACAAAGACAACACCCTTCCAACCAAACACCCTATACAGTGTAGCGTTCTACCCATTGAGGCAAGTGATTCAGCACTCAACAAATGGATAGAAAAGCATTATAAAAATGTTTAAATACAGTACAATATAATACAGAAGAACAGTTATAAGCAATGAACCCCCAACCCCAGTGAGTGATGGTGATGAGGCATCTGCAACTGCAAGCAGCTTCAATTGTCAACTTTGACTGACTAAAGTAATAACCATGTGACCCATAATTACAGCAGCTGGCATGAAACAATGATATCTCCCATTGAAATAACAGAAGATAATCAACAGTGATGCATAAAGCGGTGCAAAACCTGGAACATGATCTTCTTTTAAATACTAAAGGAAGGATGAACTGTTCTCTTCACAGGAGTCCTCGCCCATGGTTCTTTCTTGAGTTGTGCCCATCGGTCCTAGAGAGGGTTCAATGTAGGGTTTAAGCTTGGTCTGCTGAGCAGCATCTGCTGGCCAACTGGATGATCCCTGGGCTGTGAGTCATTCCCCAGACAACCTATATGGAGTGTCAGGCTGGTAACTGGCCTTCCAACAGGAAGTATGCACAGTGGTGTGCGTGTCATTGCAGGCTGAGAAGGATCTGTCCCTTTCCGGATGTCCTCCATTACTGTAGCAGCCTCAGAGGTATCCCAAGTCCAGGCCCAAAGAAAGGCACAGATGTCGGATCATTCTGACCTGTAGGTTCATTAAGGAATTCGATCTTTACACTGTATACCCTCCCTGCCTCCTTAGGATGACTGTAGTGTCCACACACCCAATTCTTGAGAGAGAAGATAGGTTTCAACCAATGATTCCCTGGATACTTCAGAGAGTGCCACCCATCCCTGGACAATCAGTGCTCTCAACCCACAACACCTCACCTTTTTTCCCCTTTAAATTCTGTTTTATTGTACAGAGGTATACAGAAAACAGCGAGCAGGATCTATAAAGAGGGCAAAGATACACAGACTGGTATATGATAGTAATGAACATTGCTCTTCTTAGTCCGCTGTTGGACAGGCCTCGTGGCATGCCCGACCCCTCACCGCATGGCGGATACCGGACTACTGCTACCCCTGTTCCCCGGACAAGAACCACACCTGCAGCCCCCCGGGTCAACCCCCAGCTCGTACCCGACGGAACCCAGACTCGTAACCACAACCTTCTCGGCTGGCCCTGTGCCGAACCACCGTTCCCGGCCCAGCCGCCATTTTGGACCCTCCACGGCCAAGCCTCGTGGCCTCGGGTCGACCTCCACCTCAGGCCCAGCCAGGCCCCGACATCGAGGCACCACCATCCACCCAGGGGGTAAAGAGACCACTTGGCGAGTCAATGGAAGAAGGCGTGTCAATGGCTCCCCTCCGCCTGGTTTCGATCGCCCCCAGCCTCCCTGGGCGCTGGCTCCACCCCCCTGCTGGGTGTCTGGACTCCCTCATCCCGGACCCCCCGACCTCCAAGTGCGAGGGTCCAGACATCAAAGGGCGCCAGACCTATAACTGGGGTAGCCCCAGAGCAGGAAGGCAGTTGTATCCTGGAGTCGAGAGACACCTAGACGAACTCATCTTTGAAGGCCTGCTGGCGCTGCCGCGGCTCACCCTCGTGAACTATCCTTGAAGTCCTGCTGGCGCTGCCGCGGCTCATCCTCATGAACCATCTTTGAAGGCCTGCTGGCGCTGCCGCGGCTCATCTTCGTAAACCATCTTTGAAGGCATGCTGGCTCTGCCGCGGCTCATCCTCGTGAACTATCCTTGAAGGCCTCCTGGCGCTGCCGCGGCTCATCCTCGTGAACCATCTTTGAAGGCCTGCTGGAGCTGCCGCGGCCCATCCTCGTGAACCATCTTTGAAGGCCTGCTGGCGCTGCCGCGGCTCATCTTCGTAAACCATCCTTGAAGGCCTGCTGCCGCGGCCCCTACTTGCGAACCCTCCAGCTCGAGGATTGAGAGCTATACACCAGCTACCCCTGTACCGGACCGGTACAGAGACTGTCCCGCTACCCCCTTTTTCCCCAGAGACTAGAATTGAAGGGATCACCGTATCCTGGTCCTGCTGTATCGTCAAAGTTAACCTGCTTAAGAATACCGATAAAAGTGTACAGAACCTATCTTTGTGTGGCGTCCATCTGTGGGGGGTAGTTGCTCGTCCGTATGATCTAAAGAGAGGGCCCTCGCCAGGAGGCCTCTCCCCCTTGCTCGGCCGATCCTCCGGGTCCCCGTCTAACATTGGTGGCCAGCGGCGCGATCCGAGCCGACGCATAATCGTACGGAGAGTAACTCACCCCACTACACACCGCAACAATGTTGACGAAAGAGACCGGAACAACCGCAAAATTCCAGATGGAACGGCTGGAAGAATACAGCCACAAGGAATTGAAACAATTCTGCATAGACTTGGGCATCGCTACAACGGGACTGAGCACCAAAGACGACCTCAAGCACGCCTTGGAGTCTTGGGTGGAGACGGGAGCGTCCCCACCCCAAAACGAAAGTATCGAGACCACAGAAACAATTGCAACCCCCGAAGAAGAAAGAAGAGCGGGCCTCTCTTCCGAGGAGGCCCGAGAACGGGAGAGGAGCCGGCTCCACGAGTTGGAACTGGCTCGACTCCGCTTAGATGGGGAACTGAAACTAGCGGAAAAAAAGATAGCCCTCGAACACTTACGGCTACGGGAAGAACGAGAAGAGAAAAAAAAGCCAGAGGGAGCTGGAAGAGAAGAAACTAGCGTACGAACACGAGCGCAGTTTAAAAGAACTAGAGATTTGAAGACAAAACAAGGACCTCGGCGTCCCCGAGAACCAGAGCTCTGCTCCCCCTACGGACACCAAGGTCCACATTCCCAAAGACGTCGTCCGAGAGTACTACCGGAACGACGCTATCCAGCAATGGTTCAAGGCCTACGAGGTAGCCATGATCTCCCACCGTATTCCGCGAAAAGACTGGGGAGCCGGGTTATGGGGGAGATTCGTCAACGCAGGAAGAGATGCCCTGCTACAACTCCCTGACGCAGAGATGACCTCCTACGAGCACATGAAAGCCGCCCTTCTCACTCGCTATGGGCTCACCCCTGAGATTTACCGGCAGCGATTCCGAGACTGTAAAAGGATCCCCGGTACCACCTGGGTGGAATACGTGAACTATTTTAGCCGGGCCTTAGAGGGGTGGATCAAAGGCAGCCAGGTCACCACCTACGAACAATTGGTCGATCTCATCGTGTGGGAACACCTCTCCAATAATTGTTTTGTGGAACTAAGGCAGCATCTCCTCGACAGCAAGCTGACCGAACCCCGGAAACTAGCCATCGAAGCAGATCGATGGGAGAGCACCCGGGTCCCTCGGAATTGGCCAGGCGAACAAAACAGAGCCTCCCAGGGGTCCCACCGTCCACGAGGGGGAGGAGGAGGCCAGGGCCGGGGCAGGGACACCGCCACGGTGCACCCCACTAGCAACCCCTGTCTCCGGCCGGAAGAGGAAGCCCTCCGACGCGACCGGGATTCCGCTCCAACCTTGTCTGCCACAAATGCCAGCGGCCCGGCCATTACGCCAATGACCCCAACTGTCCGAGAAACCAGTCAGTCCATGCACCGGGTCCAATGAACCGCCAGATCACCGCCGTCGCCCTCGGAGAAGAGCAAGGCGAAGAAGAAGCCGAAGAGTGCGAACAATACCAGACAGAGTGGGAGCCGGCAGCCATGTCCCTGGTATGTCTAGGAGAAAGGGACATGGTCCTGCGGGCCCCCATCCCAGCCAACAAGCAGAAGTACAGCCATTGGGTCACCATTAATGGACACCGGGCCGAAGCCCTCAGCAACACGGGGGCCAGTGTGACTGCAGTCCGTTGCCATCTGGTGACCCCCGATCAAATCTTGCCCAACGTACTTTGTCCAGTACGGTCTGCGGACAACTCCGAAAGCCTGTGCCAGATGGCCCGCGTCCCCTTCGAGTGGGGGGGAGTGTCGGACATGCTGAAAGTGACCGTCCGAGACGATGCCCCCGTAGACTGCCTCCTGGGGAACGATCTCGAGAGCTCCCCCTGGGCAGCCGTTGAACGAAGAGAGCACCTGGGGATGCTTGGACTTCCTGAATGGGTCTGTGCGACGACCCGATCCATGGCCGCCCGCGCCATCCCATCCACTGAAGAACCCGAGTGGCCCGAACCTCCACCGCCTGTCGTCGCGGAAGAGACCACCTCTGAACCCGGTCCACCGGGGCCCGACAACGAAGAACCTGACCCACTCCGAGACCTCCCGGAGCTGGCCCAGTGGCGCCAAGAAGGTGGCCCCACTCAGGAACAGTTCCGCCAAGAACAAAGAACATGTCCCTCCCTCGAGGGGCTCCGACAGCAAGCCATAGCCCAGAGCGCATGGGATGCCTCGGGGGCCCACTGGATCTATTGGGACAATGAGCTCCTCTACAGTGAGCAGAAGATTGCCGAACTGGGGGCCAGCCGGGTGCTGGTGGTCCCCCTCCGATTCAGAGACTTCCTCTTGAACCTGGCACCCGATGTGCCCCTCGCCGGGCACCTGGGGCAGGACAAGACTTACAGCCGCCTGGTGACCCATTTCTACTGGCCTAAGATGCGGAACGATGTGATAAACCACTGCCGGGCCTGCCCCACCTGCCAGGCCAGCGGGAAGAGCGGCCGGAAACTAAAAGTCCCACTGCAACCCTTTCCCATCGTCACCACTCCCTTTGAGCGGGTGGGGATCAACATTGTGGGGCCCCTGGAGCCCCGGACAGCGCAAGGTCACCGGTTCATACTCGTCCTGGTGGTCAATTCCAACCGCTATCCCGAGGCCATACCTCTCCGGACTGTGACAGCGCCCGTGGTGGGCCGAGCCCTAATGGGGATCTTTTTGCGGGTGGGCTTCCCCCGAGAGGTCGTCAGTGATCGGGGCACGAACTTCATCTCCAGATACATGAAGTCCCTTTGGCAACAATGCGGGGTCACCTACAAATTCACGACCCCCTACCACCCGCAAGGGAACGGACTAGTGGAATGATTCAATCGCACCCTCAAGGGCATGATCATGGGCCTGGAAGAGCCCCTACGCCGCCAATGGGACGTGCTGCTACCCTGCCTCCTGTTTGCCTACCGGGAGGTCCCACAGAAGTCCCTGGGATTCAGCCCCTTCGAGCTCCTGTATGGGCACCCCGTCCGGGGTCCCCTCAGCCTGGTCAAGGAAGGGTGGGAGGTGACACCCCAAAAGGCTCCCCCCGATGTGTACAGGTACCTCTTGACCCTCCGGAATCAGACTCAAAGGTTCCGGGAACTCGCCAAGGCCAACCTCGAAGCCAGCCAAGAGGACATGAAACGCTGGTATGATCAAAACGCCTCGTCCATTGAGTTCGAGCCGGGACAGCGGGTCTGGGTCATGTCCCCGGTCGAACCTTGCGCCCTCCAGGACAAATGGACCGGACCCTTCAAGGTGGTGGAACGCAAGGGCCCCGTCACCTACCTGGTGGACCTGGAGTCCCCCAGGAACCCCCTCCGGGTCCTCCAAGCCAACAGACTTAAGCCACAGTTTGTTCGATCAGAACTTAGCCTCCTGATGGCTCCCGACAGTGGGGCTGAAGAAGACTCCGAGCCCCTCCCCGACCTCCTGAAAACTCTAGCACAAGACGGCTCCGTGGAGGGGGTCAACCTCTCTTCCACCCTGACCCCAGCACAACACCACAGCTGCCAAGACTTGTTGCAACAATTCGCCGATCTATTCTCCCTCACGCCCGGGGTCACCCCCTGGTGCCTCCACGATGTCGACACCGGGGATAGTCCCCCTATCCGGCACAGGGCCTACAGAGTGCCCGATCGGGTACGCGCCTGCATCCAATCAGAGGTCTCCAAGATGCTGGCCCTAGGAGTGATCGAGCCCTCCGACAGCCCATGGGCCAGCCCGGTCGTGCTGGTCCCCAAGGCCGCCGCCCCTGGCGTCGCCCCAGAACTCAGATTTTGTGTGGACTACCGGGGCTTGAACGCCGTCACCCGAACAGACGCTCACCCCATCCCCCGAGCTGATGAATTGATCGACCGTCTGGGGGCCGCCCGCTACCTGAGCATCTTTGACTTGACCGCGGGCTATTGGCAGATCGGCCTCACCCCAGGCGCCCAGGAGCGGTCCGCCTTCTCCACCCCGCATGGCCACTACCACTTCAAAGTGATGCCCTTCGAAATGAAAAATGCCCCCGTCACCTTCCAGAGGCTCGTGAACAAAGTATTGGTGGTGCTTGAGGAGTTCAGCGCCGCCTATCTGGACGATATTGCCGTGTACAGTCTCCACAGAGCAGAACACCTCCAACACCTCCAGGAGGTCCTGACCGCCCTCCGGCGGGCAGGACTAACAATCAAGGCCAGCAAGTGCCAAATCGGCCAAGGTTCCGTGACCTACCTGGGGCACCAGGTAGGAAGTGGCCAGGTGGCCCCTCTCCAACTCAAGATCGCAGCCATCCGGGCTTGGGAGCCTCCGGTCACCCAAACAGAGGTCCGAGCCTTCCTGGGGCTCACCGGATACTACTGGCGCTTCGTGAAGGACTATGGCAGCATTGTGGGGCCCCTCACCGAACTCACATCCAAGAAGAACCCCCCAAAAGTACACTGGACCCCTGAGTGTCAGGCCGCCTTTGAGAACCTCAAGTCCGCAATGTGCACCGCCCCAGTGCTCCAAGCCCCCGACTACAGCCGGGAATTTATAGTACAGACCGATGCCTCCGATCACGGCGTTGGGGCCGTCCTCTCCCAAATCAACACAGAGGGAGTTGACCAGCCAGTGGCCTTCATCAGCCGACGCCTGCTGGCCCGAGAACAGCGCTGGACCACCATAGAGCGAGAGGCCTTCGCCATGGTGTGGGCCCTCAAGAAGCTCCGGCCCGATCTCTTCGGTACCCACTTCCGGGTGCAAACAGACCACCGACCTCTGCAATGGCTGATGCAGATGCGGGGAGAGAATCCGAAGCTGTTGCGTTGGTCCATCTCCCTGCAAGGGATGGACTTCACTGTGGAGCATCGCCCAGGCCAAGACCACGCCAACGCAGACGGCCTGTCCCGCTTCTTCCGCCTCGGCGAGGAGATTACCCAAGAGGATGGGTGACTCTCCCTGCCTTCAGCTGGAGGGGACGCATGTTGGACAGGCCTCGTGGCATGCCCGACCCCTCACCGCATGGCGGATACCGGACTACTGCTACCCCTGTTCCCCGGACAAGAACCACACCTGCAGCCCCCCGGGTCAACCCCCAGCTCGTACCCGACGGAACCCAGACTCGTAACCACAACCTTCTCGGCTGGCCCGGGCCCTGTGCGGAACCACCGTTCCTGGCCCAGCCGCCATTTTGGACCCTCCACGGCCAGGCCTCGTGGCCTCCGGTCGACCTCCACCTCAGGCCCAGCCAGGCCCCGACATCGAGGCACCACCATCCACCCAGGGGGTAAAGAGACCACTTGGCGAGTCAATGGAAGAAGGAGTGTCAATGGCTCCCCTCCGCCTGGTTTCGATCGCCCCCAGCCTCCCTGGGCGCTGGCTCCACCCCCCTGCTGGGTGTCTGGACTCCCTCATCCAGGACCCCCCGACCTCCAAGTGCGAGGGTCCGGAATACAAAGGGCGCCAGACCTATAACTGGGGTAGCCCCAGAGCAGGAAGGCAGTTGTATCCTGGAGTCGAGAGACACCTAGACGAACTCATCTTTGAAGGCCTGCTGGCGCTGCCGCGGCTCACCCTCGTGAACTATCCTTGAAGGCCTGCTGGCGCTGCCGCGGCTCATCCTCGTGAACCATCTTTGAAGGCCTGCTGGCGCTGCCGCGGCTCATCTTCGTAAACCATCTTTGAAGGCATGCTGGCGCTGCCGCGACTCATCCTCGTGAACTATCCTTGAAGGCCTGCTGGCGCTGCCGCGGCTCATCCTCGTGAACCATCTTTGAAGGCCTGCTGGCGCTGCCGCGGCCCATCCTCGTGAACCATCTTTGAAGACCTGCTGGCGCTGCTGCGGCTCATCTTCGTAAACCATTCTTGAAGGCCTGCTGGCGCTGCCGCGGCCCCTACTTGCGAACCCTCCAGCTTGAGGATTGAGAGCTATACACCAGCTACCCCTGTACCGGACCGGTACTGAGACTGTCCCGCTACCCCCTTTTTCCCCAGAGACTAGAATTGAAGGGATCACCGTATCCTGGTCCTGCTGTATCGTCAAAGTTAACCTGCTTAAGAATACCGATAAAAGTGTACAGAACCTATCTTTGTGTGGCGTCCATCTGTGGGGGGGTAGTTGCTCGTCCGTACGATCTAAAGAGAGGGCCCTCGCCAGGAGGCCTCTCCCCCTTGCTAGGCCGACCCTCCGGGTCCCCGTCTAACATCTGCTGTAAAGGAATTAAAAACATTATGAAAAAGAAGGGGGGGCATGAAACATAATAAAAAATGGTCATCAGCATTTAGGTGGCGACTTAAGAGGGCCCCTTTCATGCAGAAAACTGCAAAGTATATCCGCTATTGGTCAAATCAAAGCAAGATAAGGGGGCTCACTGCCTTATGGCGCTGAAAGCCAGCCTCTGCCCCATCTCGTTTATTTCCCGCTGCATCCACCCGTTCATAGAGATACAGTTCAAGAGGGTGCCAACATCCTTCGGCCTGGAGCTTATGGGCATGAGCTCCACGAAGGCAGCAAGTTGTTCCTGAGAGTTCGATGTGTCTTAAAGCCAGTCAGCTGCCAGCAGCAGGGAGCGTCTACCCCATCGCATTGCAACCCTGCGCTTGGCGAGTAGAAGGATTGCTGTTAATCTTCACATTTCAGGAGGCACTTCTTTGACACAGCCCACAGCGCAGCTCTTGGAGTGCGCTCAAGAGGTAGTCCCGTAATGTATTTAATCGTTGCGAATATTTCTGCCCAGTAATCAGAGATTCCTTGACTGTCCCAAGCGAGGTGTAGAAAACTGGTGGCGGGGCAAGAACAACGTACACATCTTGCATCTGTATTCGGGCCCTTCCTGGATAGTCGCACAGGGGAAGTGATAGAGTTGATGGATGTATTTGACGTGAATAAGGCGAAGTCGATAGTTGGGGGAAGAGTGCACGTGCTTGTGCATCAGTTGTGCACTGTTCATTTGAATTTGATACTTGTATAGCGCACAACTCACCCGCAAGGGTCTCAAGGCGCTTGTACGAATACCGCTGTGGAACCCATCCTGGCTTTCCCTGTGAGGCGTCCACTCCTGGGCACCCCCAAGGTGGAGGCCAGGCATTCTTAGCGTTGTGGGGGCCATTGTGGAGATTAAGCAAGCTATTGCCCAGAGTTGCAGTGTGGGACTCCATGATTGGACTAGGCACCGAGGCGAGAATTATCAGGTCCGTGGAATTTTTGAGCCCAAGACCCACCGAGGCGGGGAATTGAACCCTGGTCCCGGGCTAGACATCTGCATCAGGGTCTGCCGTTCTCTAACCATTGAGCCACACTTCTCCACTAAGCCACACTTCTCCTTCTACACTTCATCTGTAAGGGGAGGTGCTATGTCCGTGTAGCATACGTTCCTGCTCATCGGGGTGTGTATTGGTGCAGTGTTCTGCATCCCTGTATAGAGTGGTGTTATAAGGTTGTGGGGAGAAGGGGTAGGCAGGTACACCTCAAGCACTTGAAATGTAGGCGGGGCATCTAGGAATGAGGCATGTATCGCCCGGGTTGAAGCGCGTAGGTGCTAATATGTAAAACTGCGGAGGCGCAACTAGAGTCAAATTTCGGGGGGGCTAAGAAAACATTTCGGGGGGGGGGCTGAATCTTTAGGCAATCTGCAGTCGAGCTGCAGGGACTCTTAGAAGGGGTGAAACATCAACAAAACCCCATTAACATGCACAAGGTCTTTTAAAGACCTGTGAAGTGCTCGGGTGCGGCTGTGAGCGGGCCCGGGAAGTGTCTCATCCCGGGCAGCAACACACAAGGGGGGGGGGAGGTCTGAAGCCCTTTGAGCCCAATGGGTGTTGCGCGCCTGTGTAAAAGTGTATAGTGAGTTGATATCTTCACTTTGTAGACCTTACTACGGTGTTGTAAGTTGCAGTTTGCGCAATCTATAGCAATGTTTATGCAATATTTCAAAATGGATGTACGTAAGCAGTGGCAGTCAACAATTGTGATATCACGAATGTTGACTGCCCGGCGACCTTTAACCACGGCGCAACGTCACACTTGACGGAAATTGACGGAGGCCACCTGTTAGGGTTAGAGGTAGAAGGAAACCTTGAGCTGTGTCCAGGGTCAGGGCACGAACTGTGGGGGCGCACTTTGTACACACTCCCTAACCCTGTGGGGTCGCTCTTTGTACACACTCCCTTAACCCCCTAACCCCTCTCAAGTTGCCTGACGCTTGGCTTACTGACGTGATCCGTGACCACGCCTCCCTCCTACTTCCGCTTTGTTCCTGACGAGACGCTGCTTCCTTGGCGTCTCCGTGGCTTGGTGTTCCGCTGCATTTCTGCTGGCGCTGCTTCCTTTTGGCGGCGAATCCCTCCCGGTGGTGTAGCGGCGATTCGGAGTGGCAGCTCTCTCCCTTCGCTGCCACTTCCTTCTCCAACTTTCCTGTTACATACCTTGATTGCGAGGAGATGTTGGTCCGGTACTGTGCGGCTCTCCGCTTGTGGTACTGCCTTCCCTTTCCTTGAGGGAGTAGTTGTTCCGCCCCATCGCTACCCTGTGGGGCCGGACGACACACCTCGCTGAGTGTGTGTTTGCTCTGTCCTGCCTTGGTCACGCAGGGCCGGTCGAAACACCTCGGGTCCCTTCCTGTTCACGAGGGAGTGCTGTTTCGCTTCTTAGCTTTCTTGTGAAGCCGGACGGCACACGTCACGGATTAGGTATCTGCTCTGTTCTGCTTTATTAAGGCAGGGCTGGTCGGAACTTCTCCACCCACATCCTTGATGCTAGTCAGTGTTACTGACTATTCTAGTCCTTATTATTTTCTTTTACCTTGTAGTCCATCTCTCTCAGTTCTCCTTGGGTGAATGCTGTATGAAAGTGGCTTGTAGTTCCCCCCTGCCAGAGACCTCACTAGAGGGTACATATGATATATCGTAATTCTAGCCATTCTTAAAGTCCTAACCAGAAATACTAGGTGATTCCCTTCCTCAAGGAGACTACTACAAGATCTTGGCATCTGCGATTCCTGGCTGCCCTTCTACACAACCTCTTCATCCTATGGGGAGAGTGGTGGACACTCCCTGGTTATATTCCCCCATACATTTTGAGAGCAGTGTCTCAGAGTGAGTTATCACTATTTCCCTTTGAGAGCTGCTTTTTGGAAGTTGGAGGTATTTATCTTCGCTCCTGTGGAATCTGGCGACTGTACCTGACAGAAAGCCAAGCCCACGTACTCCTTTCACCCGAGCGAAGATGAATACCGAAGGTGCAAGTATGGAACAGGATTTCCATACTGGTACTCAGACATCCAGAGTAGATGAGTTATCTGCTATGTTAATGACAATGCAGGCAGAAGTAGGGAGACTAAGACTTGAGAATCAGAGGCTTCAAGATGAAGTGATACACTTAAAAGCTCAAGAAAGTACGCAGTTGAGAGAGCCTGGCACCATTCCCAAGACCCGTAAGAACTATATCCAACCTTCCAGGTTTTCTCTACCCTCATCCACCGTAGGACCCAACTCTAGTGAAAACCCAGACACTCCCCTACCAGTACAAGTGACAGTACACACACCTAGCCCCGTTCCCCTAGCAGTACCTGAGAGATTCACAGGAGATAGTACGAAATACGGCATTTTCATGAACCAATGCCAGCTACAATTTTTATGTAAAGCTGCTGCGTTCCCTGATGATGCCGCTAAGGTAGCGTTTGCTATATCCTACTTAGCAGGCAATGCCGCTGAATGGGCTGTCCCCTTAGTGGAAAATAATGACCCTTTATTGTATAATTTTACTATGTTCCAAGAGAAGATGCAGAGTCTATTTGCAGGACACACTTGCATGCAGACAAGCGACAACGCCCTTCTCAATCTCAGACAAGGATCTCCTTACTTACATTACCAATTTCAACAGATTGGTGGCCGAGACTCACTGGCCAGAGGATAAAAGAACGTCATTATTCTATAGGGGATTGTGTGAGGAACTAAAGGACCTGTTGTCCCAAACAGTGAATCCACCAGAAGACTGTGCCTCCTTTATCGAGTTGGCAGTAAAGATAGACCATCGCTTACACGAAAGGAAAGGCGAAAAAACCGTCTACTCGCTCCCAAATACCTAGTAGTTCGATCAGAGAAAAAAGACAATAAGGACACCTCTGAACCCATGCAAATAGAGGGATTAAGAGGACCCCTATCTGCAGAAGAGAAAGAGAAACGCAGAAAAAACAATCTGTGTTTATACTGTGGGAAGGAAGGGCATTATGCAAAAGAATGTCCCGTTCGTCCTAAAGAACCCAAGAAAACAGTTGCGTGTGGGTATAGGCATCCGGAAAACTAAAGACCTTGAAGATGGGTGGGATCGACTCTTCAAGGGTGCATTCTTCTATGATCTCAAAACCCAGAACTACCGTTACGAAAGTGGTAAAACAGTTCACCCTGACTGTTACTCTGATATGTTCTGCTACTGGGCGACACACAATGTCCCTTCTTTTGGATTCTGGAGCCACAGGAAACTTTTTTGATATCTGTCTGGCCAAAAGACTAGGATTACCTGTTCTTGCCAAAGACCATCCTGAACCAATCAGAGCAGTAGATGGCTCTGAATTAACTCTGGGCTCATCTCGTATCACACTACTCCGCTTACCTTAGTATTTGACAACGGGCATTCAGAGCAGATCATTTCCGATCTTATTGATGCTCCGAATTTTGGTGCTATTCTTGGGGTTCCATGGCTTCAACTCCACAATCCTCAAATCGATTGGGGTAGCAGAACTGTAACCCTTAAATCTTCCCACTGTATGGTAAATTGTTATCAAGAAGCTCGAGAAGAAATAGTTCCTTTATATTGTGTTGCCACAGAAACCCTTCCGGTCCATTACACAGAATTCCAGTCCGTATTTAGCGAAGCAGAGGCCACGAAATTGCCACCCCACCGCAATTACGACGATTGCAGGATAGATTTAATTCCTGGGGCCGAACTGCCGTGCAGTAGGATCTATGCTCTCACCCCTCCGGAAACCGAATACTTAAAAACTTACCTGGATGACACGTTGGCTAAAGGGTTCATCAGGAATTCCACCTCTCCTGTGTCATCTCCCTTGTTTTTTATAGATAAACGGGAAGGTGGTTTACAAGCTTGTCTGGATTATCGTGCTCAGAACAAAGCCACCATCAAGAACAAGTACCCCCTCCCTCTCATTTCTGTGCTTTTAGACCAGGTGAGAGGTGCTAAAATCTTTACCAAAATAGATTTGAGAGGGGCCTACCATCTGATTCGCGTAAAACAGGGGGATGAATGGAAGACGGCGTTCAGAACAAAATTCGGACTATACGAGTACTGCGTAATGCCTTTCGGCTTATGCAATGCTCCCGCCGCCTTTAAATACTTTATTAATGACATCTTCAGAGAGTATTTGGACATCTTCGTCATTGTATATATTGATGACATCTTGATATATCCACAAACAGAAAAAGAACACATCGACCATGTCAGGAAAATCTTGGGCAAATTACAAGAACATCAACTGTTTGCCAAACTTGATAATAGCACGTTTCACACCACCCACATCGATTTCCTAGGATTCATTATCACCCCTGAAGGTGTCCAGATGGATCCCCAGAAAATAGACGCACTCATTCATTGGCCCAGTCCCAAATCTGTGAAGGAAGTACAGTCCTTCCTTGGCTTTGCTATTTTTTATCGCCGGTTCATTCTTAACTTTTCAGAAACCATTGCACCAATAACAAGACTGCTAAAGAAGGGGGTTGTCTTTAGTTGGACAAAAGAGGCAGAACAAGCATTTGGTGAGTTGAAGAAAAGATTCACCTCTGCCCCTATTGTCAAACACGCAGATAATGCCTTACCGTATTTTGTGGAAAAAGATGCATCCCGATATGCAGTGGGTGGGGTTTTATCCCAACGAGATAGGGACTCTGGACAACTGCACCCTATAGCCTATTTCTCCAAAACCCTACTGCCTGCAGAGAGAAATTACTCGGTGGGAGAAAGAGAACTATTGGCCATTAAACTGGCCTTCCAAGAATGGAGGCATTATCTGCTGGGATCCCTTCATGTGATTACCATTTACTCAGATCACAAAAACCTCCAGTTTTTCAGAACTGCGAAAGCTCTCACTACTAGACAGATGCGATGGGTGTCTTTTTTCAGCGAATATGATTTTATAATCACGCATCTCCCTGGACCTCAACATGGGAAAGCAGACGCCCTATCTAGACTAGGGTATTCCACCTTCCAGGAAACAGAAGAACCCCATCCGATAATCCCTGCCCACAAGATAATAGGAGCAAAGACCACGCACCTCCTGACTTTCTCGTAGAGTTACAAACTCAATACCAAAAACTCCTGAATACACAATGGACACTAGACCCTATGAATAGAATCGAAAAGGGACTGTACTATCATGACAACAAGTTGTATGTACCCCATGTACCCCTTCAATTGAAGGTGATGGAATGGTGTCACAACAGTTCATTGGCTGGTCATCCAGGAATAAACAAGATCATAGACACCTGCCAACGCTGGTTTTGGTGGGAGGCTATTACTCAATATATAAGGAAATATGTCCAAACATGTACCATCTGTGCTAGACCAAAGGCGCTGCATTGTGCTCCCACTGTCCTCCTCAAAATTATAGCCATTCCCCCTGAACCCTGGCATTCTCTTAGCATGGACTTCATTACGGACCTTCCTCCTTGTCACAGTTTTATCACTATTTTTGTTGTGGTAGACATGTTATCTAAGATGGCTCATTTTATCCCCCTCAAGAAAATACCCTCCGCTAAGGAGTCAGTGCAGGTATTCCTAGACCAAATTATGAGGTTACATGGTTTACCCTCTGTTATCATTTCTGATAGAGAACCCCAGTTTGTGTCAAAATTCTGGCGAGGCATGTGTACAGCACTAGGTATTGATCATCGTTTGTCTACAGCCTACCATCCCCAGACAGATGGGCAAACGGAAAGAACAATACCTAAGATGCCTTTTGACAGGGATTCCAGCCGATTGGGTAAAAGTCCTCCCCTTGGCATAATGTGCATACAACAACACCATACACTCTGCCATCAAAGTTTCTCCTTTTTTCTTTAACTATGCATATCATCCTCGCATGTTACCTATTCACTTCCATCCGACCATACAAGATATTCCTGCCCTTGAAGAGCACCATAACCATATCAAAAGAGTATGGGAGGATGCTAAAACAGAATTAGCCAAAGCAAAAGAAGCCATGAAGAAACAGGCAGATCAGCATAGAAAAGTAGAACCTACTTATGCAGAGGGAGACAAAGTATGGTTATCCACTTGAAACTTGAGATTAGAAGGCCCCAAGAAATTGCAACCCAGGTTTATTGGCCCCTTTCAGATCCAAAAACTTGTCTCCCCTGTAACTCTGAAACTACTACTCCCACCCCAAATGAAAATACACCCAGTTTTCCACTGTTCCTTGCTAAAGAGATACGCCCCTCCATTGCAACCCGAAGAACCTCCTCCCCCAGTCCTGGTAAATGGGGAAGAAGAATATGAGGTCCATAAATTCTTGGATTCTAGGAGACACAGAGGCAAATTACAATACCTCGTAGATTGGGTTGGCTATCCCCCTGAGGACAGGTCCTGGGAACCTAGTAAAAACATTCATGCTCCTCTGTTAGTTAGGAGATTTCATGCTCTTCATCCTAACAAACCACGCCCTGGGATGAGGCCTCTGCTGGGGGATACTGTTAGGGTTAAAGGTAGAAGGAAACCTTGAGGTGTGTCCAGGGTCAGGGCACGAACTGTGGGGGCGCACTTTGTACACACTCCCTAACCCTGTGGGGTCGCTCTTTGTACACACTCCCATAACCCCCTAACCCCTCTCACGTTGCCTGACGCTTGGCTTACTGATGTGATCCGTTACCACGCCCCCCTCCTACTTCCGCTTTGTTCCTGACAAGACGCCACTTCCTTGGCGTCTCCGTGGCTTGGTGTTCCGCTGCATTTCTGCTGGCGCTGCTTCCTTTTGGCGGCAAATCCCTCCCGGTGGTGTAGCGGCGATTCGGAGTGGCAGCTCTCTCCCTTCGCTGCCACTTCCTTCTCCAACTTTCCTGTCACGTACCTTGATTGCGAGGAGCCGTTTGTCCGGTACTGTGCGGCTCTTCGCTTGTGGTACTGCCTTCCCTTTCCTTGAGGGAGTAGTTGTTCCGCCCCATCGCTACCCTGTGGGGCCGGACGACACACCTCGCCGAGTGTGTGTTTGCTCCGTCCTGCCTTGGTCACGCAAGGCCGGTGGAAACACCTCGGGTCCCTTCCTGTTCACGAGGGAGTGCTGTTTCGCTTCTTAGCTTTCTTGTGAAGCCGGACGGCACACCTCACGGAGTAGGTATCTGCTCCGTTCTGCTTTATTAAGGCAGGGCTGGTCGGAACTTCTCCACCCACATCCTTGATGCTAGTCTGTGTTACTGACTATTCTAGTCCTTATTATTTTCTTTTACCTTGTAGTCCATCTCTCTCAGTTCTCCTTGGGTGAATGCTGTATGAAAGTGGCTTGTAGTTCACCCCTGCCAGAGACCTCACTAGAGGGTACATATGATATATCGTAATTCTAGCCATTCTTAAAGAACTACCCAGAAATACTTGGTGATTCCCTTCTTCAAGGAGACTACTACAAGATCTTGGCATCTGCGCTTCCTGGCTGCCCTTCTACACAACCTCTTCATCCTATGGGGAGAGTGGTGGACACTCCCTGGTTATATTCCCCCATACTTTTTGAGAGCAGTGTCTCAGAGTGAGTTATCACTATTTCCCTTTGAGAGCTGCTTTTTGGAAGTTGGAGGTAATTATCTTCGCTCCTGTGGAATCTGGCGACTGTACATGACACCACCGCTTATGCACATCCACTTGGAAATATTGCAGAGGCT
Source organism: Lissotriton vulgaris (assembly GCF_964263255.1). Classification (NCBI taxonomy): domain Eukaryota; kingdom Metazoa; phylum Chordata; class Amphibia; order Caudata; family Salamandridae; genus Lissotriton; species Lissotriton vulgaris. Next base: position 757,050,109 of record NC_141695.1, on the reverse strand, counting down.
AGGAAATGGATTTCCCTTTAACCGGCTAGCGTGTGTGACATCTTTTGGATGGCCTCAGTGCCGCATCTCGTTTATCATATTACTATCCATCTTTTTAAGGACTATCGCCATTCAGAGAGAATCTACCACCATTATCACTATTGACTTATTGTGTTAGGATCCTGCCCTCCAGCCATAGCTCTCAGTTGCTATTTCGATCGAGCACTCAGAGCACTGCCGCCGGTGCTATCCTAGCAGAAGATTGCACAATGACATGGTTACCTGATGAAGGCCCAAGGCCGAAACACGCGTAGACTCTATTATTAGCCATGAAAGATATATGTAATCGAATCCACTTTTTCTTGTCCCTCCCTGTCTTTTGGATATTCATTGTATATGTGACATATGAATATAGACACTGGATTGATAAAATGATGGATGTATTGACTATAATTTATAGACGGGATTGTATCATTTGACAACTGTCCCAACAAGAGATTGACTTGTGGTCTTATTAAATGAGATATATATATATATATATATATATTCCAAGCAAGTTTTGGCGCTACGCTGTTGTGGCCCCTTGCAGCGGCGGGCTTTGGACGGGATCGCCAATCCCACAATACTCCAACTTTTCGTCCACAGGTCAAAAAACGATGTCCAAGCCTCAGTTGTATGCAATACTGGATTTATTTCACATCCCACTCGGAGTGGGATGTGAAATAAATCCAGTATTGCATACAACTGAGGCTTGGACATCGTTTTTTGACCTGTGGACGAAAAGTTGGAATATATATATATATATATATATATATATATATATATATATATATATTTACTCGAGTGAGTCATTCATCAACACAGAAGGATTACAAGTTTTTTTAAAAGCCCAGGTGGGTTTGATGTTTGCACACGTTTAAACACCAAATGAATGAAAACTTTGGTGTTTAAACGGGTGCAAACATCAAACCCACATGGGCTTTTAAAAGACCTGTGTGTTGATGAATGAGAATATGGAGCGGCTATACCCGGCCGCGGAGGAGGCCCGCTGTTGTTGCAGACCCTGATGGCGCTATCTGGATGCCATCATTCATGGGAGTTATTTTCCACACAGTGACTGAATGAAAACTTTGGTGTTCAAACGTGTGCAAACATCAAACCCACATGGGCTTTTAAAAGACTTGTAATCCTTCTGTGTTGATGAATGACTCACTCGAGTAAACAAATCACGGAGCACTACAGGAACCAGAGTGCTGTGAGCGCAGCCACGCCCATGGGGGCAGGCTCCTTAAAACACATCAGTGCACGTGTAAAATAATTCATTATTCACAGCATGCCATTGGGGAAGGGACAGGATTTCCCGAAACCGGTCTGGCAATTGAACTTTTCATGATGATTCACTCCGTTTTTCCACGCAATGCAGTTGCTTTGAAATAATGGAATATCTGCATTTACCTGTGGCTTCTTCCAGGGGGGTAACCTTTGAGTGAGAATATATATATATATATATATATATATATATATATATATATATATATATATATATATATATATATATATATATCCAAATTATCTCCTTCACGAAAAAAGAGGGTAGAGGCCACAACTGGGGGACAACAGAGAAGCCTTTAATTTCACTCAGATTTTCGGCGAATGCATTTCGGCATTGAATTGCCTTCATCAGCGCCGCAAGCGTCCTGAATGCTTCCCATCTCGCACCAAATGCTGTCCTGCTGCCTTCTGTAGCCATGTGGCCAAGGATCCGCCCACGATGTGATGGGACCGACCTGCTGCAGTTTCTGGGCGTAGTCCCGAACTGCAGTTCCCAGAGTGCAGTACTTTGCCCCCAGGTAGGTGATGGTGTAAGATGTAAAGCCAAGTGGTCGGGCGGAAAAGCAGGCTGGTGCGGATGGAAACCCAGCCCTGCTAAAAGTAAAACAAATGCGCCTCCTTGTGCTCCCATACCGCTTCAGCCAAAATGTTCAGGTCCGGATAATTACGGGGGCAGCAGTGTCCATACACCCCGCCCAGTACAGGGATCATATCCCCGCAACCGCTTCCTCCATGTCCAAACATCGTGTAGCCATGTGGCCAAGGTTCCGCCCACGATGTGATGGGACCCACCTGCTACAGTTTCTGGGCGTAGTCCCGAACTGCAGTTCCCAGAGTGCAGTACTTTGCCCCCAGGTAGGTGATGGTGTAAGATGTAAAGCCAAGTGGTCGGGCGGAAAAGCAGGCTGGCGCGGATGAAAATATATATATATATATATATATATATATATATATATATATATATATCCAAAAAACCTACCCAGGTCGCGGAAAGCCCTCCCGCGGATGAGCGGGTCCTGCCGCCGATGATTCACGGCGCAATATGGAACGTGGTGTCTTCTGTGAGGACACTTCAATTCTTGCAACCAACCCCGGTGTGTCCCAGCTACCCACTGCGGTATGAATTTTTCTATGTGGACAAGGCAACGCTATCACCATTGGAACTGTAAAGTCAAGGAACTCATTATACCAGCATGCACTATGCAGAAATACGCCCACAAAATGGAGCAAGAAAAACGGTATAAGAGAAGCAACATACAGCCTGTTCACATCGCCAGCACCTGTGAACAAGGGCGCATGGACGCCCGAAACGCGTAAGGAACTGTTGGCGTGTTGAAGTCTGTGCGCACGAAGGTTGTTTACAAGGTTGCCTTACAGAATAAAGAATGATGCCACGATGCAGGCTTTCCAAATTGGGTGCTTCTTTTTTGGATATATATATATATATATATATATATATATAGTTTCCCTTTCTTTTTAATATGAAATATTGAATAAAAAACATGAATTTTGAATATTATTTGCCCATGGGTATGTACATGTTTGTATGAGTATTTAGTCCACGTTGTATTGTGTTTCCTATATGGTTCTTTTCATATATGTTATGTCGACCCTGATATAGGAAACATTATTAGGAGTACCCCTTTTGTTACAAACTGAGCAGGGAAGAGCCAGTGGAGGGCAAAGTGGGACTGGCCACTCAAGTAATACACGTGCATTATCAGGAGCACCCAAGCCTTCTTGCTCTAAGGGAAGTGTCATACTTTCCCATGAGATACGTGGCTGTCCACCCGCCCATGCCAAAGAAATGAGACACATTCTTAGTTGTCGGCGGAAGTGCAGTGGTAAGGGAAGCGGCAATTTGATGAAGAGGTAGAGGAATTTAGGGAGGATAATCATTTTTGCAACAGCCAAGGGACCAGTTAGGGACAAAGGGAGTCTCCTCCAGCACTCAACGCTCTCATCCAGCCATGTAAGCAGTGACCATCATTGAGCTTCCATAAATCATTGATGTCTCTACTGAGCCAGACACCCAGGTACTTGATAGGGCCATCGGCCCAGGCAAGTGGTAATTCCAGGGTGAAGGGCCACGTCACAGCTGTCCGTGGAAAAATATGCAACTTCACCCAATTGATCTTGGCATCCGAAAAACCCCTGAATCTGGTGAATTCCCAAATGAAAGGGGTTAAATGTATATGCGGGTGTCTGACATACAAAGTGACATCATCAGCATAAAGCAACGCACAGATTCTGCGAGGGGTAAACACAAGTCCGTGGTGGGTGTGGTGCTGGCAAAGCTGAGCCACTGGGGGCTCCCTTGAGATTGCAAAAAGTATGGGAGACAAGGGGCATTCCTGTCGGGAACTTCTAGTCACAGCAAAGGGGGCTGAGATTTTGCCATTCACGCATAGCCGGGCTGCCGGTTGAGACTAAAGCAGACCGATTAGTTTAAAGAATGTGGGGCTCATTCTTCGGTGACCATTCAAGAGAATCGAACGCCTTTATGGCATCCAAGAATACAGCCACTGCATGCAAGGCTGGATCAATGGAATGGAGATAGGAAAAGATGGTGCGCAAATTGCAGAATGTGAATCTGCCTGGGACAAAGCATTTTTGATCGGGCCTCACCATGGTTGGTAGGAGTGAAATAAGGCATGAGGCGATGAGTTTGGCAAGAATTTTTTTATCCATATTAATAATGGATAGAGGGCGATATGAGTTGCAGCTGTGAGGGTCTTTGCCAAGTTTAAGGATTGTTACAATGAGTGCTTCACACAGGGAGGGAGGCAATACTCTAGAAGAGAGTGATTCTTGGTACATGGCAAGCAGATGTGGGGCGAGCAACAGGACATACTCCTTATAAAAAGCAGCCGTGAGGCCATTAAGGCAGGTGCCCTATCTACAGGCATTGCACTGATAACTCTGATGACCTTGTCTGCTGCGAAAAGTTCGTCCAAGTATCGTCTATGACCATCTTCTAACCAAAGCAGCTGGATCAAGTTCAGATAGGCAGTAAAGTCTAGGAGAAAGGAGCCCTGGTGGGTCTGATATAGGGATGAGAAAAAGTCAATCATGGCTGCTTGTACAGCCTCAGTACCAGTGTGTACCGGTGAGTGATCATCCTGAATCTCAGTGATGCAGTCACATGCCCATGGCTTACAGAATAGGTGGGCAAGGGACTTGCCCAGTCTGTCGCCCTCCCCGAAGCATCTAGCCTGTATCTGCCTCTCTAGATAGTCTGTCTCCCACTGTTCAGCCTCCTCGTATTCTGATAAATTGATGGATAACTTAATGAATGCAAGCATGCATGGAAGCTTCATGATTTTCAAAGAACAGAAGTTGAAGCTCACTAATTTCTTTCTCTAGACGTGCTAAGGCGTGGAGTAGGCCTGCCTGATTTGCGATGCATGCTCCTCTAATGATGACCTTTTAGGCCTCACACAGTGAAGAACACGCGACCTCTGCGTTGTCATTGTGTTCACAATATTCCACTACCACTGTCTTGATATCTTCCCAGAACATCTGATCATGCAGGGTTCCAGTTGGAAGCCTCCATGTGAAGTGTGAGGGGGACTGTCAGTAAGAAGAAGCTCCAGTAAGACCGGCGCATGATCAGAGAGCTGCCTCAGTAAAGGGGAAATCTGGCCCATCCAAGCGAGTAGGTCCCATGATGTCAGCCATTAATCTATGCATGACCACAAATGGTGGGACGTTGGAATGCAGGAGCCTTCCATAGTGCTAGGATGGCGAGAGCACCAGAGGTCAGGTAAAAGTTGTCCATAATCAATTACAGCTGTTCTGCTGCACAGGGATGAAGGTGTCTAGAGTCACTAGAGCTGTCGTATAACCACAATCTGGTCCTATGGGGACAGTCTCTACAAGCATCTCCAGTCACAGTAGTCCACTATATGTGCAGTGTTGGAGAATATCACTAAGTGTCTCTCCTACTAACCAGATGAGTGGAGATTAATCAGTCGCACTGCGGTGTGCATCATCCTGCTCTCGATTCCCTCAAATGCGGCTCCCTGTTTTCAGAGGGATGGCCTTGGGGAACTTGGCAGCCTTTTTTGGGTCAGTGAAAAGGATAGTTTTGCCAGCATGGGAGATTCACAGTTTGGCAAGGTATAGAAGTGAGCATGTAGCTCCAGTGCGCTGAAGGGCATGCTTAACCACCAAGACGTCTCTGACGCTGCTTGCACAGACATTGTGAAGTCCAGAAACCTGAAGACCTTGATCCCCTAGTAATGCAGAGGTTGCCGCTCCTTCGCAAGACACTAGCGAGTGTCTCAGTCTTGGTAATTTAATAATGGGGCAATGATGGGGCAAGGCAGTGTACCAGGTAGTGGCCTAGGACCAAGCAATCTGTGGGTTCTATCAACTGTGAGCATGGGCGAGAGATCACTTCCAAAGAGTATGTAGCATGTCCTCTACAAAGTCCTCCAGTTTGCCTATTTCTGTCGAATCTGGCACACTGATAATTTGCAGATTGTTCTGTCTGGAACTAGCCTCCAAAACTTCATTCTTATTCCGTATTACTTCAAGTACCTTTTCCATGTGCAGAAGCTTATCCCTGTCTGCAGTGTGTTCATCTTCAGCTTCAGACGTGCTGCTTTCCAGTTAATCGTGGCGGTCATCATGTATATCCACCTTTTCTTTAAGCCAATGAAACCTGTAAGAGTAGGAAGCTGGCTCTGTATATACTATAACAAAGTAATATATAGTTTGCGCAGAGTCCAGGGAGTCCCTAGACGTATAAAAAACAGAGGGTAAATTAGACCAGTACTAACAGCTCTCTTTGTGGTAGTGTGGGCAAGCAGTTAGGCTTATCCAGAGGGCGTGTTAAGCATTTATTGTATTCACTCACTCAAAACTGATGGCACACACTCAGAGACTGAATCCAGACCAATTGGGTAAGTATAAAAAGATATACTCGTATTTTATTTTGTAGAACCACGCAGGACTTGGCCCAGTTAAGTAAGTACACTTTCAAATGCAAAGCTGTACACAGAACTGCAATTGTGGATTGTACTGGAATCGTTTAAAGGTTAGAATTATTTTTAAAACAGTTTAAAATACAGTGGGATTACTTTTGATTACTCTTGAATTACTTTTCAGTTACTTTTAGATCTTGAGGTGATATGCCAAGATATCAAACACTGGCTGGAGTCACTTACAGGTAAGTACATCATTTCTCAAACGAAAGCACAGTTACTTTCTTTTCATACAAATTTCAAAGTTGACAGAACATTTTTAAGAACAAAAAATCACAACTTTGGTTCCTATATGAAAAATGAGGTTATCGGTTTGCAGGTAAGTTAACAACCTGCAAGAATAATTTTTGGGGTTTGGAACCAAGGTTCAGGTAACCACTAAAATTGTGCCACCACCAGCGGCACTATGACTGCAGGGGCCCAAAGTTAAGCAGTGGGGCTAAGGGGGCCTACGGTCAGGGACTGCTTGTGAGCAGGCCACTTAGCTGTGGGAGCCAATCTCCTGGAGTAGAGACCAGCACTGCAGAGGCCAACAATCCGCACAGTAGCTGCACCACAAGCAGCACAATGGACGGCCGTGTGCAGAGTGCCAAGGAGGCCCGTGGGCCCTGTGGATTCCAAAGGAGATCTCCGGGTCGGCCAAGAGGCTGCAGGCTCAGGCAGGGAGGCTTTCTGATGGCAAACTCCACCTGGAGAGGTATCTTGGGGGATGCCTGGACACCATCAATTGGGCCACCCAATGCCGTGAGGCGGTGGGTGCAGGGGTATATTTTTGGTGTCTGGTTCTTCTTACCAGCTCCGGTCACGGTAGGGGGGGACCCTTCAGGTTGAGGCTGCAGGGATTGGTTTGAGGGAGGTTGGGGATCATCAGATACGAGAAGCATATTGCGTCTCGCTGTGCACTCTCATCTGCATAACACCCATCTAATTAGAAAAAAGGAAGAAATAAAAAGAAAAAAAGATCTACCCAAATAGAGGCTGAGAATAAAAAATCCAAGCAGTTCGGAGGAGCCAAGCTCGACAACGAGATGGCCGCACGTTAGCTCGGCTCCGCCGCCCTACCTGCCTACAATCTAATATCCTGTCGATTATCCTGCCCAAAACGGACAACAACTTATATGCAGAGCTTTGCAGTAACTTACCATCCATCCCGGTGGATCCGGTGTTCGGTGGATCCACAGCAGTGCCCTCCCGGAAAGCGCGGCCTCCCCGGGGTTGAGACCGGGGCCTCGCCCTTAGCGAGTTGCCGGCGAGACGGTGTCGGCGGCGGCCTCGGGTGGAGGTCTGGGGCCGGCCGGAAGATGCCGATGTGCAAAGAGCCCGGAGGCAAATGAACACGCCTGGGACACTCGTCCGGTGCTCCAGAGGTGGTGTGCGGCAAGTTGTGGGTTGGGGACGCCGTGTCTGGTGGCTCCCCCCCTTGTTGCCGTACGGCCGTACCGGGCTCCTTCACTTGGTGGCGAAGAGGGATTTTGGTGGAGCGGTGTCAACGGCGGGTCCCACTCCCTTGTGACCACTACTTCAGCGCTGTGGGTGCTGCTCCTGCGATTGAGGGGGGTCCCGCCGGGGTTCTGCTCACCCCTGGAGACGAATCCGGAGAGACGGCGTAATTGTCGCAAAATGGCGGCTGCTGCCATGTTCCGTGCAGGGTCCTGGAATGCCGATTTCTTGCCCCTGCACTCCGCTTGGGCCTGTACTGGTGAGCTCGAACCCACGGTGGGTGACGTCCTGCAAGCTTTGAGGTCCTGGAGGTCGACCTTGGTCCGGGATTCTTGTGTGCAGGGGGATGTCATGGCCGCCATTCCTCCCGGGCCAGCTTTTGAGGACGCGGTTGGGCCCGGTGCGGTCGTCGATTGTTCCCCGCTTCCTGGTCGGGGTGGAGATGGTCCGACTCATGAACGGGTGGAACCGCTGGAATTCATTGACATTGGTATATACGGCTGCTGTGAACAGTATCTGCATTGCCCTCGGGAGAGGGGGTCCTATTGGCTGCTTCCGTTGATAATCCAGCAACTTTTCCATGGCCTTTCTTCATCGCCAAGTCCTATGCCCACTGGATCTACGCATATAGCGACGTTGGCCAAGAAGGGACTCGGATGAACCCAGTTCTTTTCGGAGGACTACTGATTGGTGAATGGAGTTATGGACTGTCCTATATTGTGACACTTTGTTGATTCCTTCGTATTTGCGTGTTGCTGAACACTTGCCAGTTTCGTTTTGGGCATTACTCATGGCGTAAGTGGGCGGGGGCCGTACTATTTGCTAATGGTTCCTCTCCCCAGGCCCTTTTTTCTTTCTCCCTTTCTTTTCCGTTTCTCTATATTCTCTTTTTCTATATTTCGGGTTCATCATTAGGGCGACAGGCACGCTGCTGGGGGGGGTAGGCCATAGCCTTCTGCAGGGGTGCAGGGTGGGATGGGTGGAGTAGGGTCTATTAGGTTGTTCTTTGTTTCTATGGCTCTTTTGTATCCTTTCCTTGGGTCTCCACGACTGTGTGTAACCCCGTGGGGTGAGTTACTGTGCGGGGAGGAATTGGTATTTTACGTTGCATGATACTCATGGCACTGTTTCTCCTGATTTATCGCTCCGCCCCCAAGCACGTTCGCTATTTGTATTATTGCTCGCCATTATCGCTGAGGGGCGGGTACAACAACATGGAGTCCCCCTACTTCTTTTCTTCTTCGGTTTTCTCGTTTTCTTCTTTCTGGGGTTGGGAAGTATAGTGATTGCAGCCTATCTGTTTCCCTGATGGGTTTTTATTACTGCGGAATTGCTGTTCAGTTAGTCTTTGGGTACATGTGGTTGGGCGTGGAAACTACCATTGAGGAATTATAAGCGAACCTATGTTTTGCATGCTATGGACCTTTCTGATTACTGCTCTTTTGTTGTACTGCAACGAAACAGTTGGATTATTCTTCGCCATGTACTCCAAGTTGCTACCTATACGACCGATCCTTTATTCTTTAATATATAAAATTAACCTCCTCTAATCCTGTGTCGAGTGGTTCTAGTTAGCTGATAATATTGACTTGCAGCATTAGGTAATATCATTTAACCACTCTGTGCCTTTAATTGATGATGGTGCTTTCCAGTTTTGCTCCGTAGCCGGCCCCCGGGTTGTAGGCCCGTATTTGTACGCATCCGTTTTCTCAAATAAAGGTTTTCAAAAATGTTTAAAAAATCCAAGCAGTTCAATAAATGCATTATAGTCCCTCTATTTTCAGTTTCTCAGTCACTCAAGAGATAATAAATAGGAAAATGAAAGAAAGAGAAAAAAGGAGAGAGACAGCGTATATTATAGCATCTATTATATCAAGTCAACCCATTGTGGATATTAAGTCTTTTGCTGCACTCTCCGAAGTAAGAAAATGGGTTCTTTCCTTAAATATAACTTTAAGTTTTGAGGGGTTAAGGAGGAAGGCTTGTACGCCTTTTGCCTGAAATAAAGGAATAAGTTGGCGAAACTGCCATCGTTGTTGAACAGTAAAGTGGCAAAAGTCTGGCCGAACAAAGAAATCCACACCCTTCCCCCTCCGTTTGCGATCGGGTCGGGCCAAGTCATACAATGCTTCGCGTGCCAGGAAATTGTTCAAAGATATCAGGATGGCTCTTTGTTGATTCTTAGAAGCTCCACCAGAGATTTTATTGCGCTGAAAAGGGAATCTATGAGCTCTCAGAAGCTCCCGGTCCCACTGCCACTGGGCTAGTTCCGGAAAGGCATCGGTAAATAGTTCAATGATAAACTGCCTGACATTAGACCCCTCGTTTCCTTCGGGAATACCCAAAACGTGCAGATTATTGCGTCTAGACCTATTTTCTAGATCAACTAGCTTCCAGTTGAAGTCCTCCTTTGTGGTAGCCAGCGTAGTAAGCTGAGCAGCCTGTTGAGTCATAGCATCTTCAATAGCTGAGATTCTTCCCTCAGCCTCTTGCACTCTAGCCGATGTTTCATTGCAGGTTTTTACCACTCTTCTGAGATTATTTTGAAGTTTGCGCACTGCAGCCTGCGTACGCAAATTCTCAGCTCTGGTTTCTTCCCGGTGCTGCAGCATTACTTGATGCAGCATATCTAAAGTAGTCCCAGATGCCTGCGGTCTCTGAGCCGAGTTAGCTATTACTGGTGAAGTATTCTCAGCATAGGTAGTCGGAGCGGGGGATCCCAGATTCTTTTCAATTTCGTTTTCCAATTGTGAGACCCCGCTGCCACTACCTGCACCCCCTCCTCTGAGTAGCGTGTTATCAGTTATCCCCCACTCCATTCGAGCAAAAAGAGGATCAGCATTATCGAGCCCATATTATTGTATGGAGGATTTTTCTTGCATCCCACCTGTTATACTAGTGTTACTAACATCATCCCCTGACTCCAAACCCAGACTTTCTGACTCTAATGCTGTAGATAAATCTGACATCGAATAAAAGTTCCCGGCAGAGTCCACTGATTGTGTATTCCCTGTGATTTCAGCCTCCTCCTGAGGATTAATATGTAGATTATTATCCGATACAAGATCTAAATGAGGGTTTAATTTCTGAGAGAGAGGCAAATTGTCAGCGATTATCAGTATAGAATGAGTTCCGGAGTCAGTGTTAGAGGCTTCAATAGTTACGTTGCTGCTCACATCCTCTATAGAATTTTCATTTAACTGTGGCAACTGTTCAGCAGTATTTTTCTCCTTCTCTTCTTTCTCCCTGTTTGATGCTTTATTTCCTTTTCTAAACATCCCAGGTATCTTTTTAGGAATCACGCCATTACAATTCCCAGAATGCATTGGGACAGCCTCAGGCAGAGATGGAGCCGGAGTTGTTACCGTATTATCTCCCTGCACGGGTCCCGGTTCATCAATAGTCATATTCAGCACAATACCAGAACTGCCTGGCTTACCAGTAACATTGGCTGCTGCAGTCACTGCCCATGTTTTCGGTTTAGGACCCATCACCGGTCCTCGTCTCTGATGCCGTCTCCCCAGTGCTTCTACCCGTCTCTCCGAGCTACCAGCAGTGCCCGGTCCCGCCAAAAGTTCTTGTGGACAATATGACTGTGCTTGCAAGGTTCCTTCAGCACAAGTCTGACCAATTCTTTCAGCAGGTTTCACCAAAGATTTCCGGGTCCGATGCAGTCGTCGTCCGGGACCTGAGAGAGCCGCCGCCAGATACTGCCTCGCAAAATCAGCCGCCGAACGCCAGGCAGCTTGGAGGTATCGGCAATACTTGCAGTAAAGGTCTTGCCGCATACCCCTTGCAGGACCATGAAACAGGTATACTGTTCAGGGATCAGAAAAGTCTCTATCCATTAATCTGCCATTAATGCGGTGAGCGTCCGCGAAGGGACCAGTGCAGATGAGGCGCTTAACAGCGAGGACAGGTCTGCCGCTCACTCGAATGCCGACGCATCCGCCATCTTGCTTTCCGGCCTCCTCGTGGTGTTGGGCCACTTGAACTCAGGCCATGGACATTGGGTGCAGAGTGGTGCAAAATGGCAGAGCCGCCCGGGTCCAGATTCTGGGGGTGAGTTTTTGTTTGAGCTAATCTTAAGACCGAGTCTTAAAGATGGTTGTAGGGCAGGTCCTATGGGCTCTGGGGGGCTGGACATGCTGGAGCTTTGCTGTAGACCTGTCAGAGTTCGGACAGGGCGGGAGGGCCGTGACCAAAGCAGTTGGTGTGCTTTTCTTCCTGGGTCAGCACGGCTCTTCGGACCTTCTTTTTTTCTTCCTTGGATATGAGGAGGCAAGGTTCAGAGTTGCCCCTAAATACTAAATTTAGGGACATTAAAAGGGTGTGCAGGTTGGGACCAATGGGTCCCTTCCTTGGGGTGGGTACACCCCCTAATATGCCACCATCTAGTGGGAGGGGGGCATGAGCCTCTTCCTGATTGGCTGGGTCCCCTCATCTTCAAGATCGAGGGGACTGAGATACGTGCTTCACCTCACCTCCCCACCTGAGGGGTGGCATTGACAAAGATGGGCACGCCTCTCCTCCCAGCTTGGTTTCCCTGCCGATTCTCCCGTCCAAAGTGGTGGGAGGCAGTTGCTGGGGGAAGCAAAGGCAGGGTCAGCTTACAAAGGCGGCAGGCTGGGCTTTGTTTCTGAACCCAGAGTGCAAAGGCTCTCTACCCAGGGGTCCAGAAACCTGTCTGGTGGTGTCAAATTGCAGGCGGCCCTTCAGGAACCACACCAAGGCTGGTCGTTTTCAGGGGGCATCTCTAAGATGCCATCTGAGTGCTTTTTACATTAAATCCTACGCTGGCATCAGTCTGGGTTTAATGTGCTGAGAGGTTTGCTACCAAACTTCCCAGGTTTTAGTAAAGCCATTATGGAGCTGTGAAGTTCGTAATGACCAACTCCCAGACCATATACTCTTCATGACACTTAAACAGTGTCTAAGAATGGACTTAGACACAGTAGGGCCTCATGCCTCTATACCCTCACCTGAGGGCTAGTGCACCCTGCTAGAGGAGTGACCTTTCTAGGCCTCAGGCAGTGGGTTGCAGACATAGCACACACAGGGATGTGTGCCATGTTGATTCTTCACTTTTCTTTGCACCAAAGCATGCAGCCTGCAATGGCAGTGTGTGGGTGATAAGGTACAGATACTCTAAGGGTGGCACAATAGGTGCTGCAGCCCTTAGAGGCCTTCCCAGGTCACAATGCCCTTGGTCCCCATGGTGCCTTTTACAAGTGGCTTACCTGTGACCAGAGATGAGCCAATTGTGGGTACAAAGGTACAGTTTTGGGAAATAAAACAGGCCCTGGGAACCTGATTGGCAGGGACCCAGGACACATAGTCAAGTTGCATCAGATGTCAGGCAAATAGTGGGTGGTAACTATGCAAAAAGGGACACTTTCCTACAGTCCGCAAGAAGGTCAATTCCGGTGCTGATTGCCGTTAAGCTCCACATCAGGTCTTATGAACATGATGCGGATATCATAATTCGGAAATGTGCCCTTTACACCAAGTGGCACTCCCTGCAGCTCCATTGCACGTGTCTGTCTTCGATTGTCAAAAGAGAGTTTGGATTGCCTGGAATCACCCTTCCCCATCCTTTCATGTAAGGCATCCTGGGCATGGAGGTGTTCGACCAGGTGCTTGAGCACAATTGGATAGGCACAGCATCATTGTTGACAGAAGATCAGCGATTTCCACGAAGCACTGGGAAACACAGGTCAGCACTCACACTACTGCTCTTAGTTGGGGTTATAAACTAAAGTTGGGTTTAGGCATCAAATAAGTTGTTTCCCACTTACAGCAATTCGTTGTGGAAGTCCAGGGCAATGTTTGGTCCCGGTCACACCCTTAGTTGTCAAAAAGGGCACAAGCAGGTAGAGATGAGCACATCGTGGAGTGGAAAGGAGCACCATAGTCCTGATTATTTGCAGCAGATTTTTGTTATTGAGTTCCAAGTGTGTCAGGAGCCAGCAGCCACCAAGGGTGATTGGTCTATGACCCAGCCACACCCTGGCTGTCGGGGGGCACAAGCAGGTCGACAAGTGTCACAGAGCAGCATCTGGAACGGTCAAGTGTCTGGAAGGAGCATACGCAGTCATGTAGATATAACCGTAGGAAATGCAGCCCAAGTTATATAATAACCAGAGCTCCCCTAAACATGAGAGGACAAAGGTTGTTTCATGCGCCTCCACCATACATCTTTTCACCTCACAGCACCTCACAGCAGCCACCGCTGTCTCCACTCAGTAGAAGGTAGGAGCTCTGCTAAGGGCTCAAGTTCATCCCTTGGGTCGGCCTCATCCAGGAATTGTGGGCTTCACCAGGGGAAACTCCCCCAAACATAGGACACAAGCTCGTTTTGCCACTCACTCCACCAGACACAATAATTATGGAAGCAGCAATCAATCCGGGGACAGGAGTCAAAGATTAGTAGGCTACCCAGGCCTCTATGCTCTCCCAAGCACTCACTGGTTAATTTAAGCAAGCTGCAGGTCTCGTGGGGCACAGCAGGTAAGGCTTTGGCGGCACGCAGCCAGAATTGGCCGTTTATTGGGGCAGCACCTCCATATAGTCTTCGCGGGATAGAATGCCACGACCGTCCACAGCCCACACGCCAATATGGCGGCCACAGTTGTGGGCCACAATCAGGTGCTGTGTGCCTGAATATCTGCTCCTCCGCAGGGCCACCACACTCATGGGTCGGTCAGGAAGGGGACAGTCACCCAGGCTGTGTACAGAGCCCGGGTGTCACAATCAAACAGTCGGCAAGGCCACAACAGATCATGGCATTAGGAACAGCCCGGGCTCGAGTCACTCCCCACAGAGATTGCAACGCCGCCTCGAAGAATCCATACCAGCAAAAAGGGCAAATATTAGAAGCAGCCTGCCACAGTTGGATGTAGGATGAGGCCAGGGGTACACAATGCCTCCAATTAGCCCAGATATATAGCGGATTATTGCCTACGGCCAGTAGAACCTCAGATGTGTTGCCATTGGGGAATATGGGGAGCAGCACAGACAACTGACACCGGAATAGTGTGAAAAAGGCCACTTGTTTTTTTTAACGGGTGCACATCAAAATTAGAAGCCCTTGGCATGATGCATTTAAAAACGACAACCTCACTATACAAGATGTTACTTATTTTAAACTAACCCCACCCCTAAGGTGCCTCCATCATCACAGCCCCACCCCACTACCTGCGGGGAATAAACTCATTCCACCTAGCCAGCCGTTTGACCACTGGCGTAACTCGCCTGCAACTCCTCCTACATTGCTTTGAGCAAAATACCCCCTTATCCCCCGCTATATCATTGGCATTCTGGTGTAGTAGTAAATTATTTACATATACAACCCCCCCCCCCACTAATAACCTATTCCAAGAAGATAGCAGGTGCTTCCAACCCAGGCCCCCTTTTACTATACGATCAGATGTGAATGCAATAAGGGGCAAATCCCTAAATCAAATCAAATCCCAAAGTGACCCAGAGTCTGCTCCACTTTGCCTGCTGTTCATCCCATTGTACTAATGAATACTCAATTATCCAAACAGACACACCAGTGACCTCCAAACTTGGAGCCAAACCTGAAATACAACAATAACATTTTAGAAAATGAAATATCTTAGGAAACCTCATCCCTGAACTCTGCAAATCGCTAACAGCATTTTGATGCCTCACTCCCCAAGCCCGTCATGTCCGCCATGCTCAGTCCCCATTTGCCTGTCTCCGGGATCCTGTCCATACAAAGGGCATGCCTCCCAAGACATTGTGTGTCAGCAGCTCCCCACAAGTACAGACAACAGTGGGAGAGCCGTCCCTTGTGTCCCGCCACTGTGACATAGCAACAAACCCCTGCACTGTGCCACTCTTCTCACAGGGAAGTAGCTCACTTCACAGGGCAAAATTTGAATCTGTCTTAGACCTGCACAACCAAATCTGAATGTCTGCTGCCCCCGGATGGACTGCTCCCCCACCTCCCACCCCCCATAACCCCTTAACACCCAATAATTCATATCCTAAAAATTGCCGCCAAAACATCCCAGTCGTGAGGGTCAAGAACAACACCTATCCATGTTCTCTAGATCATATCATGGAAAAATATCAAATACCTCTGAAACAAGCCCTCCACACCTCGGCGTCAAAGTAGGGATCCCACTCCTAGATTCACCAACCCAATCCCCCAAATCCTGGACCCCACTTGTCTGCAGTTGAGGCATACCTTCACCAAAGCCTACCCTTGGATGGCATACTTTTCTACTGTCCAGCACTACGTACTCTAGGGTGTCCCTGTTCAAACAGCTGCAAACTAAACTGTACCACATCTTCAATACTCATCTGGCCTTTTGTCTCCTTTGCTCCCTACTAGGCAGAACCTTCCCTTAATCCTTTGTAACAGTGGGCATCCTATAGAACCTCACCCACTGTGAACAAGAGAAAGCATCGGCAATGTCCTCGTCCTCACCCGGCGCATGACACGCTTTTAACATGCTCTTAAATTTCAAAATGTTCACACCAAACTCACAACTATTTCAGCCCCTGCACATAGGTTATGGACTGTTGATTCCTGAGTACCCCACCGCTATGTTATTCATGTGAAATAAAACTCATTTGTGAAATTTAGCTTGTCCCAGAAACTTCGCCCCTCTTTGACAGAACCACGTGTTTAACCAACATGGTGCCCTCACCTACCGCTTTCTTGTGAAATGTATAATGTCCCAGAAAGTTTGCCCCTCAATGCCAGTACCTTGTGTTTAGCCGGCATCATGTCCCATATCATTGCCTTGTTAGCTTTTCTTCCAACAGTAACTGGGCCTCTATGCCACATAATCAAACTCAATGCCAGGGATAAAAGCACTGTGCAGGGACCAACTGCCTTTCCTTTTGGCAAGGGGCACATAGGTCAACCCCGAGCTGCCCAAAACTGTACAGCACCCTCTGTCAGTCCATGGAAATGGGCTTGTCCGATTTATCCGCTAGGTAACTAGACCTCCATGGCCACAGAATCAATCACAAGGCTCAGGAGTGGCAGCACCATCCTGGGTCCAGCTGCCTTCTTTGTTGCCAAAGGTACCCTCAGTTCACCCTGAGCTCCCAAAACAGTACAGCCTCCTCTGGCAGTCCGCGGAACCAGGATGCCAGCTCTAACTCCCACCCGAATACAGGGCCTCCATGGTCACAGAATCAATGTCAATCCCCAGGAATGACAGTGCAGTCCTGATCAATCTGTCTTCTATGCTGTCAACTGGGCCCCAGGTTCACCCCTGACCTCCCAAAACTGTCCAGCATCCTCTGGCAGTCTGCGTAATGGGCTTGTCAGATCTAACCACCACCAGTAAACCGTGCCTCCATGGCCACAGAATCAATGTTTATGCCCAAGGGTGCCAGTGCAGTTCTGGGCCAAATGACTTCCATGTTGCCGAAAGTACCCCAGGGTCAACCCTAAGCTCCTCGAAAATGCCCAGCTTCCTCTGCCAGCCCTCGGAACTATGCTTGTTTGCTCTATCGCCCTTGGTAACCAGGCTGCAGTGGCCACAGGATAATTTGCACTGCCCTGGATTGACAGCCACTGGCTTGGTCCAGCTGTCTGTTCTGGTGCCCAAGGTACACCAAATAACCCATGATACCCAATTTGTTTTTGCTTCATCACTATGGTAACCAGGCCTCATGGCCACAGAATCAATCTCTCTCCTAGAATGACAGCCCCCTTAACGGGTCCACCTGTCTACTCTGATGCCAAAGATACGCCCAAATCCCCCATGAGTGCCCTAAACTATCCAGCCTCCTCTTGCATTCCGCAAAAACTGGCTGCCTCACAATGAAAAATTCCCCAAGATAGTGTGTCACCTCCAAATGCCCTGTCCTCTGTGACACTTACACTGAAGAATAAGCAAAGAAGGCCTCTTCCTCCGGTACGATGCTGTTAAGTGAGCTACCTCCTGCTCAAGGCCATTGGAGGAAAACTAGTGCTGATCTTTTCCTTTCTTGGGAATCCCACACCTATCCGTGAGAAGTTTCTCTTAACCAAATGGTCTGCTGCACTAACTGCTTTGATATCCTCTGCCCATCTCCTTGCTCTCGTACCTCTGTACCCTAGCCGGAAACCATGTGCAAGTCTTCCCTCAGTTGTTGACGTCATCTTTGTTATTAGACATCAACACTCCAAATTATTTAAAGGTCAAGATTACTATGCGTATGAACTTCTGCTCCAAATCCTCACTCTTTCCCCTCCCCCTCTAGGCCATACACCTACTTGTGCTGCTGGGTCCCTGTGGACACCTGCTGCTGTTGCCGCTACCCGGTTGAAAGACTAGGCTGGTGGCTATTGCCATAAGAATTGGTAAGAAGAGTGTGCTTCCGGGGCCTGTAAACCTGCATGCCTACCAATGAAATTCTCTGGTGCACCCTCCAATATTAAAGCTCCTGCATGCACCAACCGCAATTTGGCCCTTTGTTCTTCTCCTGTCGGGCCCGCTATGGCTGTCCTTATGCCACTGCCCTTCTTGTCACTGATTGCCTGATGTAGTCCCCTGGAAAATGTCATGAACAAATTGGTGAGATTTCCCCCCCATGCCCACCCCACCCATTCTGCACCTCCTTCTGATCATCTTCATCTAAACACTGCCTCCTAGTCTGGGTTGTGACATCCCATGTGTCATCACCCTTACATGCAACACCATTTCCCATCTGCTCCACGTTTAAATTCACCGCCTTAAGACACTTTGACAGCATTGACAGGAACCAAACCCTTGTCCTGTGAGAACCTGTGCTACCAGAGGCACAAAACTTACTGTTTGAGCCTTCGCTCCTTATTAATTGCTTCATCCTTATCTGTGTACCCTTGTGCCTTTATTTGAGGGTCGTACCATACCCTCCCAACTCTTTAACTGATGCAGAAATCTGATTTCCAAGTGCATTTCCACCAGCGTCAGTACTGTCCCCCTTGGCCAGGTGCACCGCTGAGGCTGTTTGAGGCCTTCGTGGGGGGGTGATCTTGTGGTCTCCTGCCGATTTCCAGTCTGGCTGTACTTGGCCAGGCCTTCTCTTGACCACGACGTAATGGAGCTGCACTGTGCTCTCCAGAGTCTGGAACGCTGCTGAAATGAACCCGCCGTAAAATATATATGGTCCGGTGTGCTGGGCACTAACTGCATCCTGACCTGGCCCTTCCCCCGCCTACCATTCCACTGAACGTATTTCCCTCCCTAACTACCTTGACCGCCTGGGGCGCTCACACTAATTGCCTGCCGTTACCTTCCCATATACCTTCCTGGGTTTGTGCTGCTCCCTTAGATAGCCTAATGAACACAAACCTAATCCTAGACCGCTAACCAATCAAAATAGGCGTCTAGATAAGGACCCTGGAAAGGAAGTAGAAATGGCACTCTGCTCCAAAGGAAAGCTAAGCAACTGCCCCCATAAATAGTAAGGAATGATGCCCCCGAATAAAGTGATATGTGCCAAGTGTCGGATCATTAATGTGGCTGCAGTTCTGAGTGAAATTAACTGAAGACATTGGCAGAGTGCCTTTCACCCTCATAATGCCCCCCCCCCTCCCCTTGGACTGACTTGCTCAATTTCTATCACTGAGGAGCTTGTTGCAAACTGCTTCCCTCTTGACCCACACAAAGGGAAATTCCGCCTCCTCCCCCAGATCCCTTCCGCCTCCTCCCCCAGATCCCGCGAGGCCTCAAAACTGTATTCACACGCTGCCACCAAATGCTGCAAGGGCACAAGACCCGCCCTCTGCCTGGTTACGCCCCCTCTGGATCACTCTCTGAAGTAGAGAGTGGGCCTGATCCTCAGCTGCGGCCAATATACATACTGCAGGTGTCAGACCTAGCCCTTTTGAAAGGTTCAGCCCCAAGCTTTTTGCCTCCTATTTTTCTGACCCTTTTTAGGTCTCGCCTACGCAGTGTGAAACGCTGCTTAGGAGGGACCTCTTGGCATCGCTCTGTACTTTCTTGGAAATTTGTACATGTTGTGCACTGTTTCCAATGAGTACTCGTGCATGCAGAGCGTTTTCCTTCGCGGGAGCGAGCAGCGGCGCCATCTGTTTGCAATTAATTCACACCTTCCGCTGCTCACTCCCGCAATACAGTAAGTGATGGTCCCAGTAAACAATATTTTTAGCAAGAGAATAAAATGAGTAAGTGCTCACAATACGCAAAAACAATACATACAATCAATGACTGAGCAGTGTTATTTAATCACACCGTCTTATTTACAAATATATGAAGAACACATTTAGAATACATTAACATTGTGCCCAGAAGAAAAGAAGGGGGGGATATTGGGAGAAGTGGGTGATTTATGTGAGGATGAAGTGTCATGGACAGGCAAGGATATTGGTACAATAAACTGATTCACATTAGGCGTCCGAATTAGGCTTGTTATTTCGCCACTATTACACATAAATGTGCATAATTGGTACTAGCGAAGCTGCATAACAAAACAGTAGAAAAAGATCCGTTGTTTATAGGCTGGCTTAGAGAGAAGTGTCGACGTTTCGACCCCAGAGATTTGTAGGTTATTGTCCACCTTACATAGGGGTCTTCCTCAGCACTGTGAAGGGGGAGTGGGCACCATATAGAGCCCCACACGGAGGGCTGAATCATGGCAAAACCGGGCACGTGGGCTCCGACGAACATAGAGCACGGCAACTGCACACTCATCGCATATAATCTGGCATGTCCCATCAAGGCCATATGAATTGTACCAGCCGTAATAATCAGCTAGGGCCAAATCTGCTCTGCTCCCAAAAGTGTATCCCACGAGGGCACTCGATTGCTCCTCGGTGGTCTTGACTGAATCAGAGAGAAATTGGGCCACGCAGAGCAGAATCGCTGGAGCGATGGCAGCTGTCTCAAAACGGGAGCATTACGGCCGGTACAATTCATATGGTCTTGATGGTACATGCCGGATTGTATCCGATGAGTATGCAGGTGCCGCGCTCTCTGTTCGTATACAAAAAACATTGTTTTGTCTATACAACGCATCTATCACATAAATAATTTAAGGTGTGATGATTGGGTACACTTGATTTATAAAAGTCCCTAATGTATTGCATGCGAGCACTCCGTTGAAGACCGAAGAATACACCAAATAGTAAATAGCATGTGGTGAGAAATGCTCTTCTGGGCAGAGCCAAAGCCCACTCTACGTATATTTTAAAGAATGGGTAACAATAAGTTATTTTGACAGCTGTGCTGTCTAGCCAGCCCTAAAAGCTCAGACCTCTCCTGATCATTCCTCAGTTAACAACACTAAATGGCATTTCCATATCTCTAGCACCCAAAATCGGAGAGTGATTTTTTAATGTGTCTCATCGCGGCTATGAGATCGGATGTTAACAACACGTTATTATATTAGTTACATTTGCACTGCCCTCAATAAGGGTTCCCGTTCTCAATAAAGGCTAATATTTAAACCCTCACGCTAATGCTTACATTATGCATAATTTGGGTCTTTTTTTTTTAATTGGCATCGAATACCAGGTTTACACTTGAAAAACTACATAGGTCGCAGGAGTAGTTCTGGAATAAATATTTTGTGTATTCCAAGTTTCTTAAGTGTGAAAACAAGGCCGTATGCATAAATGTAAAAAGTGTACATTTAGGGGTGCAGACACTTTGAGGTTGCAAAAAGTGTACATTTAGGGGTGCAGACACTGTGAGGTTGCACTTTTAAAGTGTTTTCTTTTTTCTTTGTGGTCATTTTTTCTGCATGGAGAAACCTCTTCCCTTCCCTTACAATCCCCTGCCTACATTTTAGGATGGTCCCTCCCCCTTTCCCATTCCCACCATGGATCTTTATTCAATTGTGCCCTTGACAGGAGTACATATATGAAAATTTCCAGGGTAGGTATGTGTCTTGCAAAAGACTAGCAAGCTTGTGGGTGTACACATACTTTCCAGTGAATACTGCTCTTAACCTCCACTTCTGCCGCAGTGAGTAGACTTTCTCACATGTTGTTACACTGCACCAGTGTTAACTTACAAATAATTAAATGTTTTCCAAGTTTACATTTCTGCTACTAGGCACCTATTCATATATGAAAGTACCGCAAAATGTATACCCCTATTGCATTCTTTCTATATTTGGAACAAATGACTCACTACCTTGGAATTCACAAAGTATGCAGCAGGCACAGATTCCCATGAGCACTTGTGGACTTCTTTGATGATCGGCATGATAGTCACTTGTACTTTAATGTAAGCACAGATAAATAAATGTACATTGGTGTCACACATTTGCATGTGTGAATATAAACAAGGTGTTTTTTGCCCCTTTCCCACCATAGGAAAGAAGTAAAGGTTTGACTATCCGGGATAGCCATGCACATTTCAAAAGTTTGTGAATGCCCACAAACGTGCAAGATTCTTCCAAGGCATTCCTATTCTGGAATTCCAAAGCACTGAGAGCTATTTGGCCCATTTTTTTGTAATATTAAATACAAGTAAATCGTATTTCCAGCGTACATTCACATTTTGTCATTGCATATGTTAATTCACACTTCCAAAAAACCTGTCCTTTAAACATCGAAGTTGAACTTAAATGTGCAAATGTGTTTGAGAAACGAGCACAAAGGAGTATGCTGAACTTTTGTTGAGAGATCTTTGTTTTCTTTCTTCCTTCCGCTATTCCAGATCCACTCCCAGAGGTCATCCATGTCGCTTTTCAACACTGAAACACTTTCAAGGCATCAAGAGCTCCTTATGCAAGAAATTCCGCGGTTCTCTCAACTCTCCGCGGCCGGCCTGTTGCAGCATCGTGCGAAGAACACGCAGGAGGGGGCATTCTACCCCCACCCCAGCGGGGTGCTGCGGCCTCTGGAGCAAGTGACCTGTTTCAAGGTGGGTGCTGTGCTCTCCAATGACCTAAAGATCCTTCCAAAACGGAATTTGGAAAACATGTAACTCTTTGTGATTCTTTTATTTCTGATGGAGTGACCTTTTAGATACTTTTGGAGACCCGACCTGATCTTCCTGTTGCCTAGATTCCCCTACATCTGTTGTTCCAGCCTTGATTCCGAAGCCCCCTACTCCAACCAGTAATTCAAATATGCTCCTAAAAACTTCTGCAGGGGCTGTCTGATCCCCCATTGCATATGATCCCGTTGATGATTAATCGCGTACAGGGCCGGACTGGCTGAAGCGGTCACCGGGTGTTTTCCCAGTGGGCTGGAAGGGTATGGGCCGTTTTTTCAGTGGTGGGAGCATTTTTGTTACTGGGGGCTGGCTTTGCAGCAGTGGTGCAATATGGTCCCCCAGTAACAAAAGCAGCAGCACCCCCTCCCACCACCACCACGGTCCAACTGAACTGTCAGGGCTGGTTTGTGCTCCTAGTCCGGCCTTGATCGCGCATCCTCATTTTGAGACTGTACCCCCAGCTGCATGCTTCTTCATAAGTTCCTGAAACCATACCCAATGCTACTTTCTGATTTCAGCACAAGGCTCTTTCTGCAGCTGGTGGCTAATGGCCTTACTTCAGGAGCTACTGGGAGATCTTTGCTGTAAAAAGAAGCTTCCTGCTGAAACTGGCTGAGAGCTATCCCGTTCCCACAAATGTTTCCCCAGGCAGCCATCAAACCACACCCCCTATTCTGAATTATCACAACAATTGTTGTCATTTTTTGCTTTGTCTCTTATTGAAAAGATTCATAATAATTGGCTTGTCGATAGTAACGCTACTTCTGGTGGTTCGTACTGCTCCCTGTAAACCCTTGTGTTGTGTTTACATTTTTGCCTCTTGTCTGTGACACTACCTTAATCACAGGACTTGATTGGTCTACATGTCCCATAGTTTGTTTATGCATTTGGATACCTGCAACATTGGGCTTTCCTGACGCACAACAACATAAAATAATACACTGTACAGAGCACAAAGTGTTCATCACAGACTAATTTCTATAGAGTTTAGAAGGTCCTTGGGTCACTCACTTTCCTTACGTGAGTGCATTACACCCTTCATACAATCATATACAATATACAATTATCAGAATTAGTATGGAGCTCACCCATATAAGATAACTTCTCTCTTTAGCTCCTTATTCCTTAGACGTCCGATGGTTAGATTGATACATTAAGATGACCTATTATGGGGCTTCCACCTAATTTTCTGACGAGATCATGGATAAAATGTAAACATGCTAGGCATTCTCTAGAATACTGAGTATTCAGTGCCACCTTATGGATGTATATATGCCCACTACTGTGCTTAAATCATGCAGTCCCCATGTCGATTTGATCCTAGTCAGGAAACATTTACCAGATGCTGAGACAAGTAAATGTGAATCTATGTATATCTATTAAACCGTAAATGTTGTTTAGGTAACATCTACTTTTGAAGACTGAACACTGATACTACTCAATTGGGGCGAGCCCACAATTTATGTCATACATTTTCTAATGCGTCCTTTACCAATGTTCCAGGGTACCTGATTGTGCCAGGTTCGTATATAGTTTTGCTCGAGTAAATATATTTTACAGCAATATAGTTATCTCACAAAATGTTGCACTCAGTGTTCCCTGTAAAAATAGTAATACTTCACCTAAACTAGATATTATGATCAGGTCCGAAGAAAGGTTGGATGTCCAATTTGGCAACAGTGATAGTTCAACGAATTCCACATTGTGTTGCCATTAAATAAAAGGTTCAGCTAGATGACAATAATTCTGTATCTTAAACATTCAGTTTAACATATTTGTTCCTATTTGTCAAAAATCCTATTTCAATGGTTTACTAATAACACAAATTTAGCAAAATATATTAAAAGTTCAACTATTACACAATTTCAAAAGGAAGATATAAACAACTTCCATAATTTATGAGAAAAAAATATTTTCTATTCATACAATAACGTTTTTATAACAAAAAGGAGACAAGTAAAACCCGCCTCACATGATGCACCAGCTTTCAAACAAGCAAAACATGTTTGAAATTTTCTATCCCTTCATTATGCAACCAACGTGTTCACATTGATCTTCAATCCAATCTATTTGAAACATTCTTCTTGGGGAATAATCTAATTTAGGGTTCATCACAGTTCGTGAACATCTTTGTAAGTTTACCAATAAAAACATCATTGAACTAAGATTTAGGTCATACATATTGTTGTGTTGTACCTCTGATACCAATCCTCTCAGACCACCAATGGAGAAGCAGACCCTACATTTTGTATTTATTTCGCTCTATCCCTTTGCGGGTTCCCAATACTTTAAAAAAAAAAAGATTAGAGGACACTTTAAGCAGTTTCATTTGGGGCTATAAAAACGCTCAGAGAGCTATTGATTTGTTAACATTTCCATATAAGCAGGGAGGGGTTGACTTCCCTGATTTTAAAATGTATTTCTGGTCAGCCTTTGTTTAAGACTATAAGAGACACTATATTTATATGGCGCGCCATCTCTTCCAGTTGTAATCTCTCATTCTATTATGATAGACTCCCCTTATGGAGTAATCCGATCTTTCCAGAAGTATTTTGAGATGCTCTTAGTAAACGGTGGGCGACCTTTGGGATTACCACTCTTGGGGATCTTTATTTTCATAGCCGTTTAGCATCTTTCAAGAATTTACAGCTACAATTTAATCTACCAGAATATATGTTTTTTAAATATCTTCAAACCAGGGCATATTTGGTGAAACACCTAAATCTGCCAAACATCTAATTCAGAGGTCTAAGATTGCTTGCATAAGGAAAAGGCCAAATCTATAATAAGCTATATGTATAAATACTTTATAGGCTATAAACAAGGCGATGGGAAAAGATTGGCCGAAATATGGAGTAAGACATTGGGTACAGCTGTCACGGCAAGCGCTATTGAACAAGCTTTAAGGGTCATTGGTGATTCAGTCCACTCTATCAATTAACATTTACAACAGTTTCGCATTGTTTGCCTGCTGTACTACACGCCAGAGAAAATATCTAAATGGGCTTCGCCAGGCTCAGTTAGTGCTCGGACAAAATGCCCTAGATGCAATTTATATGCTGCAAACCTCACACACATGTTCGTAACATGTCCAAAACTGGGTATATTCTGGCAGCAGGTGGGCCAAGAATGCTCTCAGAGGCTGAGGATAGATCCATCTTTCTTGACTTTCTAGTCTATTTCTGATTTTACTGGTTGCTGCCAGGCTGGCAATTGCCCGTGTATGGATTAGTCCCTGTCCTCCTTCAGTAAGTGACTGATGGACTCTTGTCGGGGAAACGTATGAGTTCGAAGCAGCATTGGCAAATGCTCGGGGTTCTCACTCTGACACAGTTAAACTCTATATGGGGGCTCTTATTCTAATGATTAATTTCTGTGATATCAATGAGACTAAACATTGATGATTACTTTCTTCTTCTTTATATCAGTAATGTTGTATTATTTAAGGCAGTGATATTTTAACCTCTAATACTATTATTGTGAAGCCCTCTGCTATGGACAGCCCTTCTTGTTTCATTTCTGATCTTTTATATGCTTTAAACATGTGAATAACTGTGATATCCTCTAGTTGACAAATACAAATGTATTAAAAAAAATAATAATAATAATAATTTAGGATTTATGGTAGATGCTATGTCAAATACAACTTCTTTAAAGGACATATTAAGCTTAGCACTTAAGTGTGAACTCTGGATTTTTACAGATTCCTTGCCTACCTCCCCATTACTCAGTAGTTTATGTTCAACCCAGGCCATTGACAGTTATATATGTAGATTTTCTGAAAATGTGTAAGAATGTTTTTATGATTTATCAAATAAATTTAACAAGAAACCTAAATGTAACTTTTTCCCGAGTACTTTAAGATCCACATTCTTCTAATAAGAAGATTCAGTTGTAGCCTCAGTGCTTCTGGGGAGCGGATTAGGGTACCTGTAACATTCACCTACAAAATGGTCCATTTTATCACCCATACTTAAATACAAATTTGGCTAATAAACACTCTGCTTTATAGGGGAATATTTATAGGTTTTTGACTTTGCACTTACTTTCAAAGTGCCCAAATCTCTTTCGTTTGATTTTGCATATAAGCCACAGATAGAAGTCAGTTTTTGCTTGTGTCGTTGACCTGCTCTTATGAGCATCCCATACAACTTAGATGTGAATCAAAAGTCTTTTATTTATATTCTTTTATTATTTCCAGTTTGATATTATAACGATTTCACTTGATTGCACTGTCTTTTCATTGTATTTCAAATTTTTTCAGGCTATTGTAATTATGATTGCACATAGAATATATAAAACCAACCCTATAAATACTAATAAGGAGCTTCATTTCTAAAAATTGGAAGTGTGCCATAATGCATGAAAAAAATTATTTTAGTATACGACTATTCACGCTCAATCACATTAAGAGCATAGGTAATGTCACCACTATAGCAGCTTACGCGGGGCTGCTATTGAGCCCGATGGGCTGGTGATATGGGTTCTGCTTATAAAACAAAGGCATGGAGGCCCATCTAGAAATGCCAACATGTTTTGGGACCACGTTTCTTTTTCATTTGATAGGTCCATAATTTCTCCTTAATCCTACCAACGACTGCCATTGAACTGTATAGGATAAATACAATACTTGTAAAAAAAAAATCTCTGTTACGTTCTTTGCTGATGATCATTTCATATTTAAACTGAAATATTAGTGCAGATTCTCCTAAGCATCAGAGATTGGGCTTACACCAGTCTGTGGGGAAAAATGCAAACTATTCTGTGGTGGCCAGCAGAGATGGGTGAATCACCAAAACCAGCGCTCAAGGATAAAAACTTGGGAGTATGGTTCGACAACAAATCAGCAGTCTCACATCAGACAAATGCAATTGTCTCCGCCTCCCACTTTCTTATCAAGAAAATAAGGAAGATCTTTCCTTACATCCCTACGGACACTAGGAAGACAGTGGTAACATCACTAATCCAGTCCAAACTGAACTATTGCAATGGGTTTTATTTGAACATACAGAAGAAATGTTTAAAAAAGCTTCAGACTGTTCAAAACACAGCAGCGCGGCTACTGGTCAAAATTCCTAGGCATAAATCATTATCCAAAGAGATTTGTGGCCTGCACTGGCTCCCTGTATCACAACGTATCAAATCCTTCTTTTCTTCAAAAGCTTTTTGTCTGGTATGCACCTGCCAGACAACTCAGTTCTACAGGGGCCAGACTCCTGACAGTACCTAGAATAAGAACATCTTACTGGGGCAGCCGCAGCATTCTCTATGGCACCTCTACACTCTGCAATACACTCCAGAGTGAGCTCAGAAGTGCTAGCTCCCTGACCATCTTCAGGAAAGGACTAAAAACCTGGTTATTCCACAATTAGACGCCTGGTCTGGCTTACTGTGTTCTCGGCGCCAAGACACCCCCCGGATATTCACAGGCTTTATAAATCCCGTTAACATTAACATGAACTATTTCTTAATGCTCTGAAATCCTGGCTAGATTAATTTAAAATTTTAGCCACGTCTTTAAATACTGGACAGCTGCAACCTGACCAGAGGGAGCAGCTCTGGCTGAACACAAGACTAGCTTGGCCTGCCTCCATATTTTCAAGCCTTTCGAGCTCTCGCTGCTTTGTTGTGCAGGGCTTATACTGGGCGATCAACATACAAGGATGAGGAGAAAAAGGTATATCATTTAGGTTACAGCGTGGTGTGTTAAAAGTCAAACAAAATCTTTAAACCATGTTGGCTTAAACCACATATATAGTAAACAGCAAAGTACTATAGTAATGAATCAAATCTACCTGTCAATTGGCACAAAACCATGCATGACTCTTTACCGATTTCATGTTGAGGATTGGAGATCTACCCTTATAATGAAAAATGTGAATCTACACATCACATAAGACAAAGTGTTTTATGTTGGTCAATCCTGCGAGCTCACTAGAGGATCTCTCATTTACTGTGTGTGAGACATCAAACTGAGCTCTTATGTTGGGGGCACTCAGAGTGTACCTCCAGCATGAGAATAGCTTCATCCCTTTCACTTAAGCTGTGCAGTGTCAGAGGTTGTAGTAGAAGCATATTCACAGTGGGTGGAACTAGCTTTTTTTTAATACCCCTTGGACAGATACTTACCAGCTTCTCTCTGTTGAACATCAGTTCAGTTCCCATAAAGAAGTTAATTTACCTTTTGTAATGTCTTGGACAAAGCCACACACATACACTAAACATGCATTACTCATGCATGGCTGTGCAGTAAATAGACTGGTGAATGATGCAGTCCATTGGATTACGTGTGTGGGTGTCTCCATGTGTGGGTGATGTAAAAGGTGGTGGTCACCACTGTGACATGCGGGTGTTGCCCTTCTGGACATTCCAGAAGGTAAATACACATTTCCTGTTCCTCTTTCCAAAACGAAGTGTACCTGGTGGATGCAGGAGATAGCCCATTCTTTGTCCAGTTGCCCAGGTTTCCGTTTCTAGAATGAATCCCACCCCTCACAGTGCTCTGTTTTATGACCTATGCAAAAGAAATAATTGATGGACGGAATGCTGAACAATGCAAACATTCACCCCCCCAGTCACAAGGATCTGGGTTTAAGCCATCATTCTTTTGCTCACCAAACCACCCCAGTTTGGCCCCAGCCATATGCAAATCAGTCTTGATCCTGTTCCTTGTGGTAACAGTCCAGCCTGAACTGCCAAGCCAGGCCCTCCCTAGACTGGAAAAAAGCATCCTGAGGCCGTTTTCAGGGCATCATCCTTCATCAGCCAGGCTAAGTTGAACCCAGTGGTGCAGTGAGCACGGGACCCACGTCTGGGCATAACCTTCCTGTTGGACCCGGGATCACCCGACCACCTAGGGTAGCCTGACTCAGAAGGGGAAGGCTTAACTTCAGAGGGACTTGTCGTACTTATGTCACACTCCTCACAGCACCCCAGCGCAACTCCACCAAAAATGACACCACACCATATTTCGAAAAGATAGAAAAGCTTTATCTTTCCTTTCAGTTAGGTTCTCAGTTGCATCACAATTCCATAAATCAAAGTTCTAGACATTACCACTAGATTTCCTACATTTGTAAACATATGTCATGGGTTAAGGTTCCTCAGCTTAAGCCATTCTTATTTGGTCACTACTCTAAAAAGAAAACAGGTCAAGTGTAAGGATACGTTACCACTATGAGTTCATTACAATACACAACTGGGAGGAAGCAGATTTGGGTCACAGGCCTGCAGCCATTGTACTTTGTAAGAGAATTAAACAGTTGAATACTTTGAGTGAGGAAAGAGAGCTAAGAAGAAAAATAAACATTAGATCATATATGCTCTGGCTCGCACAGTATTCACCTCTTGAGAAGGCAGTTCACTACATTGAATCAACAAGTTCTGGGCTAACTATGTTTTATATCCGCTTAAGAAAGACAGTTCATATCTCTAGCAAAGTCACATAGTTCCCCCCCCTTTTTTTTTATAAAGACCATTATTGTACCCACAAAATCATACACAGCTTATGGCCTATAACCCCAGGGGCCGGCCGCAACACATTTCCCAGCGTTCAATAGTTACTGGATCACACAGCCCATGTGCCGACAACCCTGGGGTACGGCGGCGTTCCATTATTGTACGGGTATATAACTTGCATGGTGATTACCTGTCTGTAAGGGTCTAGTTTTTAATTTTTTAAACATAAACAACGTAACTAAGGAAGGTACCACATTCAGGTCATGAGGTAAACTGAGAGCTGGGAGAACCTCCCCATCCCTTCTTGTAGCCTGGAATGTCATTTGTGTGTAAGTTCGTCTCAGTCCCTGGGATCTACTGATACCACTGTCCCCGCAATTGGTTCTTCTGTGTCATTTTCCCTGAATTCTGAAAATCTTGCCCCTCAGCCCCGCCCCCTCCCCGACTAGAAGGGGTCCACAGGACGCCACATTCATCACCACCTCCCCCACTCCTCCTACTCGTACTCCCCCTCCTCCTCTGATGTCAATGGTTCGTCTTCCTGCATGGGTTCACAAATCTCCCCCCTGTACACGTTCCATGGGGTCCATATCTTGTTCCATTTACGCGGACAGGCCCTGCTGGCATATACTGCCCGCTCCGTTATCATCACTCTGTCTATGTTCGAACACCATTGTGCCAGTGTAGGGGGCTCTCCAGCTCCCCATTTCTGTGCTATATCGCGTTTTGCTATCATCATACCCAACATGGACCACTGTTGGCCGTGTTTGGAAAGATCGTTTGGGTCCCAGACATTTAACAGGCATTTTCGCGGCTCAGGGAACAGGGACACCCCCAATGCCTGGGATATAGTGCATCGTTTGTTTCCAGTACTCCTGGATGTGTGTACAGTCCCATATTGTGTGGAAGAACGTTCCCTCCTCCCCACAACCACGAAGACAATAGGGATGTTGTGCCCGCTGTATTAAGTGCTGTGTCGTTCTCGTGTAGTACACCCTGTGTAAGATCTTAAGCTGTACCAGCCGGAATTTTGCAGATATACCCACTTCCTTAGGCAACGCCAGCGCTTCGTTCCATTTGAACTCATTCATTTCCCCAATGTCCCCCTCCCATTTGTCTTTCAATTTTCCCATTGGGTCTGGCAAATTATTCATCAATTTGCGGTAGATGAGAGACGTAGCGCATTCTGGCATATAGTCTGTGAGGAGGCGATCTTCGAGTGGGGATGCCTCTGGGACCTCCGCCTCCTCTGAGAGTGTGGTAAGCAGAGAGTGCCGAATCTGTATATACCTGAAAGACTCCCTGGGTCCCAGCTCATATTGCTGTCCCAGTTGTGCAAAGGGGATCACCGTTCCCCTTTCCCACAGGTCCCCCACTGTGGATATTCCTATGTTGTCCCAGTGTGTAAATCCCTTGCATCGCCTCAGGTTGCCCAGTGCCCTAGTGTCCCATAAAGGGGTGAGTTTCGTGATTCGCCCTTTCCAACCTAGTGCCGCCTGTGCCGCGTGCCACAGCGTTATAGTAAGTCTTGTGGGCCCTACAAGCTTATGCGCTAAGCATCGGTCGTAAAGAGGTGCTAAGATGCTGTTAGTGCCCACTTGTGTTCTTTCAGCCCTATATGCCGGGTCCTCTTGGGGAGCGTGCAGCCATTGGTTGATGGGCTTTAGTTGTGCCGCCCAATAGTACAACTGAAAATTCGGTAAAGCAATTCGTCCGTCGTACCACCCCCTGTGCAGTTTAGCTTGCGCCTCGCGTGCCGGGCGGTTGCCCCACATGAGACTAGACACCAATGCCGACACCTGCCTGAAGTACCCCGGAGCCACTGGATATGGTGTGTTTTCCAGGATATATAGGAAGCGTGGCAACGACATCATTTTATAAAGTGCTGCCTTGCCCAGCAGCGTCAAGGGCAACGCCGCCCAGAACTTCACGTCTTGTCGTAGCCTTTCCATTGGCGGTGCCAGATTTTTCTTGAAGAATTCCTTCGGGTCCATGGTGACATGGATACCCAGATATTTAAAGGATGACCCTGCTGTTCGCAGGGGACAGTCGTCTTTCAGAACCGGGGCCGGGCCCTGCAGAACATATACAGCCACATGCATCATTGTAGGAATTTGCGATTCCTAAATTGCGCAAATTAAGGAATCGCAATTTAGGAATCGCAAATTCCTATGCATCAAAAAATCGCAATTTTTTTTGCGATTTCCTAATTTTCCTTAATTGCGAATCGCAAATAAGGAAACGCTTTACATTGATTCCTATGGGCCTAGAGGCCCATAGGAATCAATGGGAAGGCATTCTCCTTTTGCGAATTCGCAATTAAGGAATCGCAAAATGAGAATGCAATTTCAAGGGTGCAGGGGGGGGTCCCAAAGGACCCTCCCTTACACCCCTGGAATGTCATGTAAGTACATTTTACTCACACACATGTCCCAAGGGCATGTGTGTGTGTAACATGTAAGTTTCAAAAATGCATTTTTCTGCATTTTTGAAACTTTTCGCAAATTACCATGAAGGTTTACTTCATGGTAATTTTTCCCTTAAAAATTGCGAATTCGCAAAATAAAATTAATCATGCATAGCATTTAAGAAATTGCAAAATTTGCGATTTCTTAAATGCTATCGCAATTTGAGAAATCGCAAAAAATTGTGATTTCTTAAATTGCGAAACATGAAAAATAAATGATGCATCCCAAAAGGTAATTTTGGAATCGCAAACGGACGAATTTTGCGATTCGCACCATTTGTGATTCCAAAATCGCTTGATGCATGTGCCCCATAGTTCCGACTTTGTCCAATTCAAGGTGTATCCTGATACTTTCCCTTGTTTGTCACAAAGGGCCAAAAACGCCGGAATGCTATGTTCTGGTTCTGTCAGGTACACTAGCATGTCATCTGCGTATAATGATAGGCGGTCTTCCCCCCCCCCCTTCCGCCCAGGTGATTCCTTTCAACAGCGGAGTCGTGCGTATCAGGGTTGCCAATGGTTCTAATGCGATCGCAAAGAGCAGCGGTGACAGGGGGCATCCCTGCCGGGTGCCTCGTTTCAAAGGGAATGCTCGGGAAATGTTGCCATTCGCCACTACCTGTGCTACAGGTTTAGTGTAAAGTAACCAGATCCATGCAATGAAGTTGGGTCCGAATCCCAAGTGAACCAAGACTTCAAATAGACATTCCCATTCCACCATGTCAAATGCCATCTTTGCGTCAAGTGCCAGTATGACCGCCAGTTCCGAGAGTGACTCCGCCCTCGCCAGTACACCATGCACCATGCGTAGATTCAGGGCCGTGTTCCTATGTGGCATGAATCCTGACTGATCCAGATGTATGAGGTGCGGGAGGTGCGTATTTAGCCATGTAGCTAGGAGTTTAGCGAGGATTTTAACCTCCGCGTTGAGGAGTGAAATAGGGCGGTACGATGGGCATTCCTCTGATGGCTTCCCAGGCTTTGGCATTGCGACGATAGTCGCGGTCCTTTGATCGAACGGAAGTTCGGCCACCTTCAGGCTTTCCGTATACATAGCTAATAGGGGCCGCTAAGTCTCTCTGATGATGCCTGGTACCACTCTATCGGGACACCATTCTGTCCCTGTGCCCTGCCGGGCTTGACTGCATGTATGGCTATTTGTATTTCCTCCTCGTTGATGTCTGCCTCTAGTTCCTCCACCGCCTCCGGTGTCAATGTCGGGGTAGGAATGTTACTTAATGCCACGCGGGCCATGTCAGCTGATACTGCCCTCGCGAGGGTGTATATTCCTTCGAATAAGTCAGCCAGGGCCTCCACTATCTCCTCGGGGCTTGTACACAACCTCCCCTCCCCGTCTCTCACTTGTTGTATTCCTCTGGCACTTCCCCCTCTTTTATCCAGCCAGGCCAACATTTTACTTGCCTTATCCCCTATGTCGTAAATCCTATGCTTTGTCTACGCGATCTGACCAGTCGCCTGTTGTCGCAAGTGCTCAGTATAATGCTGCTGTTTCAGGAGAAGAGCCTGAGATGTGTCCGGTGTAGGGTTCGCTGCATGTGCCACCGTTGCGTCTTGCAGAGCCAGGCTCAAGCTTAGACCGTTCAAGTGTCTTTTCTCACTTGTAGCCTGCAATTGATGATATAGCTTGTCCCCTCAGAACCGCCTTGTATGCCTCCCATAATGTAGCGGAGGACTGTACCGAAGCGGTGTTTTCAGCAAAGTAGTGCTCAGTTGTTATCTTGAGCGCTTTTCTAATTTTCGGGACCTTGAGATATGATACTGTTGCGTTCTAATCTAGGACCCTGATCAATGCTGTGACCTTATGCCCCTATATTGGCATAACCGATCAAATGCAATATTCAGAAACTCGTCTCTGGCCTCACACGATCAGAGCCACATTTCAGAATCACTTTCTCTGCAGCTTCCTTTGCAGATCATTAGTGCAAATGACACAGCAGAGGCCACTATCTAAGATTCCTAGATTACACTCAGAGTTCTTCAACAAGATAAAAACTCCGCAACCTGGGAAATCCCTGCTTGCTATGTTTTGATTAGTAATAGAACTCTAATGAGCACTGAGAGACGATCACTTCCTAGTGACATCTTTATTGACGTCTTATGTCCAAAAACTTACGTCAAACCAGGCACCTTTCAGGTATAAATATTACCAACGTTGCCTTAAGCAAACGCTGCCTCGATACTATCGCTGCCTCGCTGATACTGAAGCTACCGCTGCCTCAAACGGCATCAGCGAACGATGGTGTGGTGAACATAGGAGCAGAACAGCTGTCCCCTTCAGAGCCCGATTCAGAAAAGGGGGTGGTGATGGACAGAGTATCTGAATTAAGCAGAACACTCGTACCCAGTCAACAGATCAGGGCTTGATTCATCACCGATTTTTAGCTCACTGCACCATCCCAGCTCAGAACCTGGCTACATGCAAATTAGTCTGTCCCTGGCCCAGTGCATCATGGGAACAGGGCAGACCAAACTACCAAGCCAATTCTTTTACTGGAAAGGAAACAAGCTTCCGGGGACTGGTTTCTGGCATTACAGCCGTCTTCGGCCCGGCTTGCTTGAATCCTGATGGTGCAGTGAGCAAGGGACTCATGTCTGAGCATACCCTTCCACGCTTATGGTGGACAAAACAATTCAGAAAAGGGGGTGGTGATGGACAGAGTATCTGAATTAAGCAGAACACTCGTACCCAGTCAACAGATCAGGGCTTGATCCATCACCGTTATTTAGCTCCCTGCACCATCCCAGCTCAGAACCTAGCTACATGCAAATTAGTCTGTCCATGGCCCAGTGCATCATCGGAACAGGGCAGACCAAACTACCAAGCCAATTCTTTTACTGGAAGGGAAACAAGCTTCCGGGGACCGGTTTCTGGCATTACAGCCGTCTTCGGCCCGGCTTGCTTGAATCCTGATGGTGCAGTGAGCAAGGGACTCATGTCTGAGCATACCCTTCCACGCTTATGGTGGACAAAACGATTCAGAAAAGGGGGTGGTGATGGACAGAGTATCTGAATTAAGCAGAACACTCGTACCCAGTCAACAGATCAGGGCTTGATCCATCACCGTTTTTTAGCTCAAATATTTTGTCCACCCTAAGCGTGGAAGGGTATACTCAGATGTGAGTCCCTTGCTCATTGCACCATCAGGATTCAAGCAAGCCGGGCCGACGACGGCTGAAATGCCAGAAACCGGTCCCCGGAAGCTTGTTTCCTTCCCAGTGTAAGAATTGGCTTGGTAGTTTGGTTTGCCCTGTTCCCATCATGCACTGGGACAGGAACAGACTAATTTGCATATAGCCAGGTTCTGAGTTGGGATGGGGCAGTGAGCTAAAAACAGTGTTGGAACTAGCCCTGATCTCTTGGCTGGGTGAGAGTATTCTGCTTAATTCAGAAACTCTGTCCATCACCACCCCTTGTTGTTAAATATTTTGTCCACCCTAAGCGTGGAAGGGTATACTCAGATGCGAGTCCCTTGCTCATTGCACCATCAGGATTCAAGCAAGCCGGGCCGACGACGGCTGAAATGCCAGAAACCGGTCCCCGGAAGCTTGTTTCCTTCCCAGTGTAAGAATTGGCTTGGTAGTTTGGTTTGCCCTGTTCCCATCATGCACTGGGACAGGAACAGACTAATTTGCATATAGCCAGGTTCTGAGCTGGGATGGTGCAGTGAGCTAAAAAACAGTGTTGGATCTAGCCCTGATCTCTTGACTGGGTGAGAGTATTCTGCTTAATTCAGAAACTCTGTCCATCACCACCCCTTGTTGTTAAACCCTTCAGAGCCCAGCAGATGCAAGCTGCCCACGGACGCTGCCCCTGCTCTTCCTCGACGCGCTGAGAGAGACGCTGTCTTTTCTCCTGCTGAGAAATCCAGCTCCGGCGTTTCCAGCCTACTCTTGCGAGTGACTGGGATATCGAGTCCCTGGAAGGAGATACCAGACCTCCAACATTCTATTTCAGAGGTATGGTGTTGACTAAACCCTTGGAGAGAATTCTTGAAGCAAACCTTGGCAAAACCAACTTAACTTAAAGCTACTTACTTACTCCCTCCCAAGTATTAGGCTTAGGTCAGGTACACTGGGGTAGGCGTAGTTAGAAGCACCAGTTGAGTACGTTAGCCTAATGTATATATGAATGTATATATGTTTATTCATTTTAAATCATAGTATGGCTAAGAAACCATATCAATGCTTTTACAGTATTATTTCGCAATCCTCATTTTACTGTACGCACTTTTTATAATAACTAGTCTTGCATTTGTGGCAATTCATTTCTCTTGTACGAGAAGAAAGACTGTTCAATAAATAATACCTTTTATTGAAAATGCCCGTCTCTCTATTCTCTACATTTTGGTGAAAGTAATCTGCACAAAACTGTCTGAGTAAAATAACTGTCTATTGTTTCACACGACTCTAGAGATTGACTCTTATTCTAAGGAGCAAAGTTGTCATGTTTATGCAGTTGTTGGAAAACTGAATCCCTTCTTGTCTGTACCAGGGAAGCTGATCACTTCCTATTCAGTCAAGAAAGTTTCCAGTGACCTCTGAGCTAGTTGGTAACAAACCCAATTAAGTTTAGCATAGTCAGTGGAGACCTGGAAGATCCGCACTTCTACGTCCATACTACTGTTTATGTTATTCCAATGCGCAGGGCCTATTGGGAAAATAGGAACTACACTACAATGCGTGTATGGGAAAGATTCTTCTACGAGATTTCTCTTGGGTGGATAGCACTAATGTGACCGGAGAGTGATCTGATATCCCCTTCGATTGGATTTCAATGGTTTCTACGTGTTGTAGGCCGTCACCCAGTGCCAGGAAGTAGTCGATCCGGGATAGACTGTTATGGACAGTGGAGTGGAAAGTGTATTGTCTCCGCGTGCCTCCATATATCAACTAAACCCATGGCGTTCAGGAATCTTTTGAAATGTGAGGGACCACCTGCCTGAGTCGCATCTGGGAACCTATCCACCAGGGAGTCTACTGTGGCATTAAAGTCCCCTCCTAGCACCATATCCCCCTCAGGTAGGGTCAGAAGAAAGTCGCTTAGCGCTGGCAGCGTGACTATGTGTAGTGCCGGGGGATATAGACCGATACCACGTTAATGAGCCTCCCCTCCCGTTGTCCTTGTAGCGCCGCAAAACACCCCTGTCATCTATCGTAGTGCTCAGCGTTATAAACCGTGAAGATTTCTTGATTAAAATGCTGGTGCCCCTTGAGCCTGAGGTGAATTCCGAATGTACTGCCATTTTGTACCCCCTCCTGTCAAGAGCCTTGGACGCACCACCGATAAGATGTGTCTCCTGTAGGAGCACCAGGTCTGGGCCCTGCCTCTTCACCGCATTCATCAGCAACCCACGTTTTATCTTGTCGCCCAGTCCTCTCACATTCCATGACACGAGTCGGAGAAGTGTGGTCAGAGACCTCAATGTCTCACCCTCGGGCGTGTGTAATTGTGAGTCGTGCATGTTCAGTTTTATATCTAAAATTATACAAACTAATTCTCGTTATCGGACTGCGATGTCCTTCCCCGTAACCAAGGGGGTGTGCGAGCATAGTAGCATCATGTGACCTGACTTGAGGACCCTCAATACCTTCAAAAACCGAGTGCCTAGCACTATCCTGCTTGACACACCTAACCAAAAAACTACTCCCCCCCCCCCGTTTCCCCCCTTCCTGCCTCCCTGCTTAACGGACCCAAAACTGTCCGCCCCCCCAACATAGCAGAGTGATTTACCCATCCCTTCAACAATGTACTTGCTTGCTGGGGTGAAGCATTCCCGGAGCAGGCGGCCTCCCTGCCCTCTTCGGGGTTTCCCAGTCCAGTGTCCAGGCGTGGGCCCCCCTAACCGCTCGCCTTTAAATGACGCACCAGGGTGTATTGATCACTCATGCATCAGCATCTTCCTCTGCTTCGAAAAGTTCCTGAGTTGGTGATTTGTTCATCCCATCTTTGCCCGATGTCTGTGAACCTGCTCGGCTGTCTCCCCGTTGGTGTTCATTTTTCCTGTTGGATCGGCGGGGCATCCCCGCCTGCCGCCATCCGTCGAGCCAGTCGTTGGCCGCCTCCGGTGAGTCGAAGAACCATACTTTGTTGTCTGCTACTACTCTTAGCCGGGCCGGAAACAGCATTGAGTAATTTAGTTCCTTTGCTCTCAACTCCTTCTTTACTTCAAAGAAAGTACATCTTCGACGCGAGACCTCTGCAGTGTAGTCCAGGAAAAAGGCGAGCGGCGAGTTCTGAATCTGGATCGGCGTTGCCACTCTCGCCGCCTGTAGAATGGCGTCTCGGAAGTTAAAGAGTCTCACCAATATCGGTCTAGGGGGGGCCCCCGGTTTGGGCTTTGCGCCGGGGACTCTGTGCGCCCTTTCCACCGAGAAAAACTGTGAAAGTCCTTTCGGTTGCAACTGTGTCTTTATCAGTTCTTCCACATAGAGGTCCATGGTGCGGGTCCCCTCCGATTCTGGAACCCCAAGAATCCGCACGTTGTTCCTCCGAGAGCGCCCTTCTTGATCGTCCAGCTTTTCCCTGAGTGTTTTATTTTCGGCCTCAACCCGCTCCATCGCTGTTTGTAGTTCCGAGACGTCCTCAACCAAGGATTTCGTGACCACCTCAACTTGTTTCACTTTTCCCGCCATTTTGTGAAAGTCTGCACGTAAATGTGTGACCTCCGTGGCCGTGGACGCCACCGTTGCTTGCACTTGGGCCAGGGCTCTCATCACGTCCTCAAGTGTCACTTTCTTGGGCCCCTCCCCTCCTGCGGTTTTCCGGTGGATGTACGTGGCTCCGACAGTTGAGAGTTGTGCTTGTCAAATGCATATTTATCCAGCCTGGATTGTGTAGAGCTGTTTTTAGAGCCTCTGCCTGCCATATTTCCCACAGGTAGCGATGCCCCGCCGCTACCCTTCTTACGTGTTACCAGTAGTGCCTCTCCAGAGCTGTTATGTCCCTGGTGGTCTGTCTCCTCGCTATTTTGCGACTATCTTAGCTCCCCGCCGTGAGTTTTGTTGCAGTGGGTGGTCAAAGTCACAGGGTTTGCTCAGCCGGTAGTAGCATCTGCGCTCTTTCGCACGCACTGACTAAAGGTCTCCAAGTCCTCCTCCTCCGCCTTTGTGTCGTTGGCTCTGCTATTTCGCAGGGTTATCTTCTTCCACCTCTTTCCGACCTCCTATGGTGAGTGTAGGTCCTCCAGCTTTGTCCGTTTGTCGGCTTTTCTTTCCTCTCTGCGTAGGTTCCCTGCCTCGTTCCTCCCCGCGATTCCAGTGTCCGCCTGTATGTGACCTTCCGCCCCACACGTGCTCTTCAAGTTCAATGGCAGTGTCAAAATGCCTATGATAGCACCGGCGCAATGCGGGCCGATTGGAATGCTCGGGTCTCTGCCTGCTGCTCAATGGTGTAATAGATGCCTTGCTAACAGGTGTAGGCAATTGACAGCGCCTCCCGCGTGGTGTGGTGATGATCTGGCCTGTAGCAGGATAATTGGGCCAGCAGGACCTTCCTTCATTAGTGCTCGAAGTTGCACTGTAAACTTGAGCAGCCTGAGTTTAGTAGGACCCTGTGCCCCGAGCAATCGTGCGATGGGGAGTCGCCGCCGCCGCCGAAAAGAACACTGCGTGTGCGTGCTTCCGGTCTCGCGCTGCAGGGTCCGGCCAGGAGCTTCTTTTAAACTAACCAGCCCCCGTTCCCCCGGAGCCAGGTGTCCAAATTCGTTTCGCAGGTGCCGCTGTTCTGTGGAGCGGTAGTGGACCGGTTGCTGGGTATTCGATCTCTCGGTCGGGACCTTATCGGCTTCCTGCGTATTACTGCGGGGAGGTGAGCTCAGTCGCGTGTCTCCGGACCCGACACCTCCTCGCCTCGGTTGTCGCCCCCACTGCTCCCTCTGATAGCCGTCTGTTGTTTTGCTGCTTATGGGGGGTGAGGGTGTATTCCGGTCCACAGCCCCTCTGCCTTACAGTATCGGTCGCCACCAACGCTGACTTCCGATTTCAGTCCCCCGCACTTCCGCCTGGCCGGTGCTCTTACTGTGGCTCGGTGAAGATCGTCGCTGCAGGCCCGCAGAAGTCGGATCCTGTAACTTTTCACCCTGGCATCCGATGTTGTTCAAAGTGCTGTCAGTCGGACCCCGCCTGGTCCTAGACCCGGTGTGACCCCTCTCGAGCTTCAGTTGTGCGGATAAATATGCAGATTGTCGTGGGAAGGCCTCCTCACCCCCGGAGCTCCTCAACTAAGCTGCCGCCATGTTCGGCTGCAAGCCACACCCCCTCCCCTTTTAATCAGGCAGGACATCCCACCACTTCTGGAAAGTAGACGTGCCCTTAACTCACTACAGGCTTATTGCTATGAAGGATGGTAGTAATCTCTTGACAGGCTAAGGAAATCCTCCTGTGGTTTGATTTCTTTCTTCACTTTCCCTGGGCCCACCAATTACTATTTCACTTGGGGCCAGGGAGACTATTCAATGTCAGGGCCCAGCGAGGGTCTCAGGATGCGGGCCTTCCCTCTCTTCAGCCCCAGAACCCGGCTTACTTAAAGTGGAAGCTCCGTCAATGTTCCGGTTGGCACTACCAGTACCGGGGCTAAGCCTTTCCCCGATCCACTCCGGGAAGGCAGTTGCGTCCCGGATTAGGGGGGGACAAGTGCACGGAGGCTGGCTCCTCAGCGGGAGTCAAGTCGCACGTCAACCACAGCCTCTCCAGCTGCTTCCGCACCACCTCTCACACGCCCACGTCGCAGTCAGTCTCCTCCCTTGGCCTGCTTCTAGCCCGCCTACTGCTTTCCGGCGCTCTTTCCGGTCAGCGCTGGGGCGGGACTTCACTTAGCCTCGCACTGGCTTCCTCGCCTCAGAAGCGGCACCTCTCTCCTTCACGCCAGCACCCCGGATTCTTCACACCCCCGGCGACGCAGCCACACCTACTCCCCTTCCTCTACCCCTCTGCCAGGGCTCCGGGCAGGCCAGCGGCGAAAAGGTAAGACTCGTGCCAGGGGCTCCGATCAAGCCAGGGACAGGAGCGGAGTCTAGCGATCTGCACCGGGAAAAGGGGCTGGTGCCAGGGAATGCTGACAGAGAAGTAAAGAGTCGGGGTCACCCAGAAATACAGGCGGCAGTCTAGCAAGGGTGGGGGTGATGGCAGGAGCCTCAGTCCCCTCCAGGAGATAGCAGCGCTCACCCCCCTTCTCTGCCAGTTAGGACGCCCAAAGTCAACCCAAAGTTCCACCCACGAGAGGTACCAAAGGGGTGATGAAGTCTCACAGAGAAAAGGTTGGCAGGGCGAGGTCAACACGCAGGGGGTAGCGTCAACAGAGAGGGGTTGCAGTCCCAAAGGGCTATCAAATCCCCCTCCTCAGTGCACTAACTTCGCCACTCAGTAGCCCCAACTCCTGACCAGTCTCTCTTCACACCAACAAAATGGCCGCTCAACATTCGACCTTTTATAGCCTGTGCCCAGAGTGTCCAGAGTGGACCAGAAGGTTCTGAAACTCCTCATGTCACCCTATGGCACCAAGCAATGAGGTAAAACTTGACAGTTGGCAGGCCACCATTTTGTAAAGGAGCTCCTACTCTTCTTCCATTTTAAAGGAGCACCTGCGCCTCATTTTTGATTAGTAACAATGGGGCGCCCAGAGACCTAGGGTCAACACCCCAAAAAAATATAGTGGACACAAAAATAGAAGGCAAAAAGGAAGAAAAATAAGGAGGGACCACCCAAAGGGTTGGCAGGTCTAACACGCGTCCCCCCCAGCTGAAAGTGGGGAGAGCTACCCAACCCTTCCACCCTGAAGTCCATTCCCTGTAGGGAGATGGACCACCTTAGCAACTTTGGATTCTCGCCCCTCATTTGCATCAGCCAACGAAGGGGCCGGTGGTCAGTCTGAATGAGGAAGTGCGAGCCAAACCGATATGGCTGCAACCTCTTCAGGGCCCATACCACCGCAAAAGCTTCTCGCTCAATCTCACTCCACCTCTGTTCCCGGGGGAGCAGTCTCCTAGAAAGGAAAACCACAGGTTGGTCCAGACCCCCCTCACTGAGTTGTGACAGCGCTGCCCCAGTGCCATGTTCCGATGCGTCGGTTTGGATGATAAACTCTTTGGAGAAGTCAGGGGCCCTTCGGACAGGAGCCGCGCACATAGCTTGTTTTAGGGTGTCATAAGCTCGTTGACACGCCTCAGTCCAGACTACCCGTCGAGGTTGCTTCTTGGATTTGAGCTCAGTCAAGGGAGACACGATAGTGCCATATCCCTTGACAAAGCGGCGGTAGTATCCTGTGAGGGCCAGAAAAGCTTGGACCTCAGTTTGGGTTTTGGTGGTTCCCAGGCCATGATAGTCTCAATCTTAGCCTGGAGGGGCTGCACCTTACCCCAGCCCACCAAGTGGCCTAGGTACACTACCGACCCCTGCCCGATCTGGCATTTGCTGGCCTTGATCGTCAAGCCAGCCTGCTTCAGGGCTTGAAGAACGGCCTGCAGGTGACACAAATGGTCCTCCCAGCTGCTGCTGAAGACAGCGATGTCATCAAGATAAGCAGCAGAGAAGGCCTCCATACCAGAGAGGACCTGGTTCACCAGCCGCTGAAAAGTGGCAGGGGCGTTCTTGAGCCCGAAGGGCATCACACAGAATTGGTAGTGGCCCTCAGGAGTGGAGAAGGCTGACCTTTCCCTTGCTCCATCTGTAAGGGAGATCTGCCAGTACCCTGATGTGAGGTCAAAGGTACTTGGGTATTGGGCAGCTCCCAGCCGGTCAATGAGCTCATCCACCCTTGGAATAGGATGGGCATCAGTCTTAGTCACAGAGTTCAGTCCCCTGTAATCCACACAGAACCTGAGTTCTGAAGTGGTGCTCGGCGGGGCAACTTTTGGTACCAGAACCACCGGACTGGACCACGGGCTGCTTGAAGGTTCTATCACTCCCAGCTCCAGCATATTAGTGACTTTACTGTGGATGCTGGCCTTTACCTTATCTGACAGCCGGTAGGACTTGGACTTCAAGTCTAGGACTACCCCTGTGTCCACATCATGGGTACACAAGTGGGTCCTTCCCGGGATAAGGGAGAACAGCGAGGAATACTGCTCCAGGACTTGACGGCAGTCTCTCCGCTGTTCGGGAGTCAGGGATGGTGAGAGGATCACCCCTCCACCGACCCTTCCTTCTCTTGGGACGCAAATAGATCAGTGGCAGGCTCAGTTTCCTCTTCCTCTGTCCCATCAGTCACCATCATCAAGATGACCTCGGGCCTCTCATGGTGGGGCTTGAGGCGGTTGACATGGAGAACCCGATGGGACTGCCTGGGGGTCTTAAGATCCACTAAATAAGTGACCTTGCCCTTCTTTTCAACCACTTCAAAGGGGCCTGTCCAGCGATCCTGGAGGGCACTAAGCTCTCCAGGCTCCATGACCCACACCTCTGGCCAGGCTCCAACTCCACAGGGTGAGCATTGTGGTCATACCACTCTTTCATGACTGCCTGGCTGGCTTCAAGGTTGCTTCCACAACTTAGCCATTACGCTACGGAAAGCCAGCATATAACTCACCACATCCTGGGGAAGCCTCCTGGGAGTCTTTTCCCATCCATCTTTCACCAGGCTGAGAGGTCCTCTGCCAGGGTGCCCATACAGAAGCTCAAAGGGGCTGAAACCCACTCCTTTCTGTGGCACTTCCCTGTATGAGAACAACAAACAGGGTAGGAGGATGTCCCATTTCCTCCGCAGGCTCTCAGGCAGACTCCTGATAATGCCCTTCAAGGTTTTGTT
The DNA here is from genome assembly GCF_964263255.1 of Lissotriton vulgaris. Taxonomy (NCBI): domain Eukaryota; kingdom Metazoa; phylum Chordata; class Amphibia; order Caudata; family Salamandridae; genus Lissotriton; species Lissotriton vulgaris. The sequence goes on along the minus strand of NC_141695.1, from coordinate 757,005,754 downwards.
AAAAGTTTCCACCAGTCCATTGGTCTGGGGTGTAGGAAGGTACATCCTGACTATGGTTGCCCCCAACTTTTTGCCCTGTGTTTTAGCTGGTTTTGGACATAGTCGACCTGGGATCCTGCCAATCAGGACCCCAGGCCTACTGCTCTCTCTTAAAAATGGATTCCATGTACCCTAGGTACATTTCCAATTGGTACTGGGCCACCTTATCAGACCCTGTAACTCAGGGCATAGGTGTACCCAGGGCTGCCAGGGGCTGCAGCATGTATTATGCCACCCCTGGCTGGCCTCCTAAATTTGACACAACTGGCTGCATGACAGCTGGGGCAAAGTCGTGTAATCACCCTTTGCTGTAGGTGTAGTATACCTATACCTAACCCTAAAATGGACACACAGATTCCTATCAGTCACTCCTATGGCAGGCCTTCACAATCCTGAAGGCAGAGTGCTTGGAATCGTGTGAGATGGTGCTCTGGCATGAGCTGAGCCTGTCTGCAGCTTGCGGAATCAAGTCCTAATAGCTGTTCCATGATAACGCATACCATATACTCTTAAGTGCATTATAATCCTCGCGGTTAAATGCTAACTTTGGTATTGCTTTATCAAAACATGTCGAGTAAGGTGTCATACGAATTGGAATACTAACCCCTCGCCAATTCTGGCGACGGGGTTAGCATTCCACCCTTCTAGAGGGACACGACATGTATGTAACTGTGAACCCCGGTTAAAGTTAAGCAAAGCCTCAGCTCCACAAAATGGATGCTGCCACCACAGACACGAGTCTGACCCCCTGCAGCTGGGAGTCCTCCCAGTGAGGGGAGCCTGGACAAAGGGTTTCCTGTCAGGGGCGGTGCTAGCACCGTCCCAGACATGGTTTTGTGTGTCCTGGGTAGGCAGGGCTTTTCAGGAAGGTGACTGCTGAGTGGCACCCCGGTGCTCACTACGCATAGGCCGGTCTGAACCAGTTCCAGGGGCACTCCAGCCCCTGGCCTGGGGAAGTCCGGCATGGCTGAGGGGTGTAACCACCCCCCACCTAGTCCCACCCATAGGCAGGACCTAGTCACCGGGTCAGCCCCCTTTTTTAGTATAAAGATAGGAGCTGGTCCCCTGTTCAAATTAGATCATCTTTGGAATCAAGATACCACTTTCTTCGAAAGGACTTCACGATTTCTTCTTCAAGATTCTCCCTTGTGGCTAAGGAGTAGTCACCCTGCATCAAGCGGGCACCATCCTAAAGAACACTGCGGTCTGCTGCAAGTCCTTCATCACGAATCCGACGACCCAGCTCGACGAGACCCGGCTTCCCTGGCACCTCTGACCTCTACTCACCTCTACAGCCAAGCTGAGAACCGTGAGTGCGACGAGACCTCAAGGGACCGACGATCGCCAAGACTGCACGACATCTTTACTGCAAGCCCACCGTATCCTCCACTGGTGAGTGCTTTGGGGTCCGAGAAGCCCCAACCCTGCGCAGCTCCAGCACCCAAGATCAGCCTCCCTGCATCTCCACGATCGGCGTGGGGCCCTTCTGCTGTTTGCTGTGCACCGCGTTGTTTGGCTACTAGCCGGCTGGCTTGTGGCCTTCTGAACGACGCCCAACGACTTCACGACTGCTGGTCTGGTTGCTCCAGGCTGGCCCTTGCTTCCTTGTTCAAGAGAGGCACCCCGGACCCTCCTGGTCCACTCCAGACGCCATTTTAGGTCCACCGCGTGGGCTTGAATTTGCCAAGGCTTTGTTGCCCAATCCTGGGTCCAGCGACGCCGACAGCTTCCATCTTCGTGGGACAGCTCGATCCTCCATCCTGGTCGCCGACAACGCCTCCTGGTCCGTGAGATCTTCGAGTCAAGCGTCACCCACTCACCTAGTCGAGGTGGCTACCATCCGGTGCCCTCCTGGTGCCCACTGACTACTGGCTAGTAGTCTCGAACTTGGTCCCCTCTGCTTTCAGGTGTCATCTATCTTCGAGATCCAGGCTTGGATCCAACTGAACTCTCTTCACTGGTCACCGGCCAGCATCTTTTCTTCCGGCTCCTGGTCCGCCTACGAGGATTCCCGACGTCTTTTCAGACCTATGCAGCTGCAGCCCCTGGGCTAGGTAACTTCGGCATTTCGGTGCCCCAGCATAGCCTCACTATCCAAGGGTCAGGATCCACTTTCGTTTTCTCCCTACCAGGTCGGGTTCGCCCGAGAACACTAACTTTGCAATTTCTAGCTACCATAGACTTTGTCCCGCATCTCGCGTGAGAGTGCACACACTGCACCCGAGTCCCCTAGGCCTCCTAGAAGTAATCTAACGATTCCCTAGTCAAGTCCTAGCGATTCCAAAAGCTATTAGTACTGTACTTACCTGCTAGGAATTTCGCATTCCACTTTCAGAGTATATGGTTTTCCGTGCCCCTCGGGCATTTGTATATACTGTGCTAACTTAAGTATTTTTGTAAGAGTTTTGGTTTGTGCTTAGTACCCTGTCCTCATAAAGAGTACAGGGCTGTTGTGATCTTTAAATAAATAACTGTTTATTTTCATAACACTTGTGTGGTGTCCTTTCACTTGGTATTCAAGGGGTATATGTGTGGTAAACAGCTGGCTTAACACGCCCTCTCGAGTCTTTAGACTTAGACTGCTCGTATCCACGCTACTAGGATAGCTGGTCTATAAGGTTGACTTACAACCAATCATCAATAAGGGTTGCTGGACTGATACATAGTGTTCACTAGAATAGTGAGCACTGCATATCAGGCCACCTTCTCACATTGGTGAGCAGCGGTTGGGATTTGAGCTTGCTGTTGTTTTACCACACGTATCCTAAGAATATCTTGTTGAAAGATCACATAAGTACTGTTAGGTACATATAACTAAAGCTTAGAATACTCTGAGTTCTACTGAACCAGCTGTTGTAGCTCCTCAAGGCTTAGCTCACCTTGGCTACAACTCTAGCAAGGGACCAGTAGGTAACACATAGTGTAGGTAGGTGCATCACTTACACCACACTAGAAGCAGTATGTCGGTCACAGGAGGAAACACTGAGTCTCCCCTTGTGTCAGTTGACCCTCCACAGGTCATCCCTTCAAAATATACTGCTCTTAGCTTCCATGAGATGAGACAAGTGTGTACTCTCAGGAAACTAAAACAGGGGTCTAACCCCACCACTTCCTTTCTGATTGGTCTCCTAGAGGCTTATGATGCCAGTAGGGCTGGTAACCCAGACCCTTCTAATCCAGAAGGAAGTATGCCCTCCTTACAGGGACCCTTTGATAGCCAGGACCATCCCCTCCAGGAAGCAGATGATGCTGAGGATGAGGATGATGACCAGTTGTCAGGGGAGGAGGCAGATAAGGGACAGGTAGAAGTCAATAGACTAACCAGGTCCAACTTAAGCAGACATGAGCTTGGTACTGGGGGACTCCTGGGCCCACTCTCAGGTCAGCTTAACATTGGGAATGGACGAGTTAGGTCTCTATCAAGAGGCTCTAACAGATCCTTTCGAACCAATGGCTCTCTCAACTCTTCTCACAGAGGAATGTCTTCCCCTAAGAGGAGAGTGTATGAAGCTGAAGAAAGGGCAGTCAAACTGAGGATTGAAAGGGAAGAACTTGCCCTGGCCAAAGAGAGACTTGCCCTTGCTAGAGAGCAAGAATTATGTGGGCTAGTTCCCACTGGTGGCAGCAATAAACCTAGCAATAGGGAAAGGAGTTTTGATACAAAGCACCTGAATAAGATAGTGCCCCCCTTTAAAGAAGGGGATGACATCCACAAATGGATTACTGCTTTGGAGAGAGCCTGCACTGTGCAGGGTGTTCCCCAAAGTAAGTGGGCAGCTATCTTGTGGCTCTCCTTTGATGGTAAAGGTAGAGATAAGCTCCTCACCACAAGGGTGGAGGATGCTAACAATTACCAAATCTTGAAGAATACACTGGTTGATGGGTTTGGTTTAACCACTGAACAATACAGGATGCTGTTCAGAGACACCCAGAAAACTCAGTCTCAAGATTGGACTGACTTTGTTGATTGTGCCACTAAGGCTTTTGAAGGCTGGCTACTGGGTAGTAAGGTTACTGATTTTAAAGGATTGTACAATCTAATTATGAGGGAGCAAATCTTAAATAATTGTCAGAACCAGTTATTACACCAGCACCTGGTAGACTCTGATCTGACCTCTCCACAAGAATTGGGTAAGAGGGCAGACAAATGGGTCAGAACCAGGGTTAGGCCTAAAAACCAGGGTGGTGACCAGAAAAAGGAATCAACCAAGCCTCAAGAGAAGGGTGGGGATAAATCCACAGAGAAGACTTCCCAAGGGCCCCAAAACTCCAGCAAGGGTGGTGGGTCCCAGATCACTCCTTCTGAACAAAAGAAACCTTATTGCCATACCTGTAAACAGGTGGGCCATTACAAAAGTGATGCCAGTTGCCCTAAAAATGGTAATAAGGGAAATGTACCCCCAGGTACTACTCCTAAACCTCCTGTTACCACTAGTGGTAATCCCCCAGGTGGTGGGAGTGCCCCCAAGAATGTGGTGGGCATTACTTTGGGCAATCAGGAGGACTATGGCTTAGCCAGGTTCCCTGACCACACTCTTGTCTGTGAGACTGGCATGGGGTTTGCCAACTTCACTACTGGACCCCACATTTTGGGCAAGTATAGACAAGAAGTTTTAGTGAATGGTCAGAAAGTTGAGGCATTCAGAGACACAGGGGCCAGCCTCACCATGGTGAGTGACCATCTGGTCCCCTCTGCTCAACTGACCCCTGGTTTTACTTATCAGGTGACAGACATTCATGGAATGAAGAGAAGGCATCCCATGGCAGTAGTCAAGCTCAGCTGGGGTAATGTCACAGGGCCCATGAGAGTGGCAGTGACAGATAACCTACCTGTAGATTGCTTACTGGGGAATGACCTGGAACTCTCAGCCTGGGCTGAGGTGGAACAAGAAACTCATTCCAGAATGATAGGCCTATCCAGACAGGTTAGTGGGGCAGTAATAGCTACAACCCCAGTCCCAGCACCATTCCTCCCTGAAAAGGTTGGAAGGGCAGTGGTAGCCACTGCCCAGGCTCAGACAGACTTTCCAGAACAGGATAGGAGGGCTGTGACAGTCACAGCCCAAACACAAACTGAGTGCCCTCCTGAAAAGGTTGGCAAGGCTGAAATGGTCTCAGCCTCTACTCAGACAGATAGTGAGGTTGTGAAGCCTGAAACCATGGATCACTCCACTCAAACAGAGAGCATCGAGGAGGAAGAAGAGTCTTCCCCCTCCCAGACACTAGGTGAGAGCCAGCCTCCTCAGGGAGCTGACTCTACCCCTGTTGAAGGAACTGCCCCAGAGGTAGTCAGGCCTAGCCTGGCAGAACCCCTGATGGCAGTGGACCCTTCCCAGGTGGGACCCAGTCTGGAGCAGGTAACCTGCACCTCTCTACCCTGCCTCAGTCAGCCCAGGGCTGAAGAGGTCAGGGAGGCCAGTGGTGGACCCCAAAGGGCACCCTGTCCAAAGGAACCCCTTAATCAGCAGATTAGGATCACTGAAGCTGGTAAACCTGGCCAAGTGAAAATAGAACAGACTCCTGAGGGATCCCCCTTAAAAGTAGTTAGGGAACTCCCACAGCTGGACACTGTTGGGCACAGCCAAACATGGGGCCTAAAAACCCCAGACCTGACCTGTCCCTCCAGTAAGCCAAACAGAGGGACTCAGCCTCCAGCTTTAGGTAGCCAGAGGCTGACCCTGAGAGCTCAGTGCATCTCAGCTAAAGAAAGAAAGACACACATGATGAATGGTGATTGGAGGAAGTTGAGCCCAAAGGTAGAGGAGCCTCACTTCAGTACTCCATCCCAGCATCAGCCTTTTACTTTCCCAAGACACACCAGAGACAGAGATTCCCTATGGTGGAGACCCTCAGATACCCTTAGGGTGAGGGGTTGCCTAGTGGACCATGACACAGGGGGAAACCAAGCCAGAGCCGGTACTTCCTTATATGGCCACTTAGGTAATAGAGGCTTACCTGGACAAGGATAGCCTTATCTCCTTTCGTTTGGGGGGGGGTTGTGTAGGAAGGTACATCCTGACTATGGTTGCCCCCAACTTTTTGCCCTGTGTTTTAGCTGGTTTTGGACATAGTCGACCTGGGATCCTGCCAATCAGGACCCCAGGCCTACTGCTCTCTCTTAAAAATGGATTCCATGTACCCTAGGTACATTTCCAATTGGTACTGGGCCACCTTATCAGACCCTGTAACTCAGGGCATAGGTGTACCCAGGGCTGCCAGGGGCTGCAGCATGTATTATGCCACCCCTGGCTGGCCTCCTAAATTTGACACAACTGGCTGCATGACAGCTGGGGCAAAGTCGTGTAATCACCCTTTGCTGTAGGTGTAGTATACCTATACCTAACCCTAAAATGGACACACAGATTCCTATCAGTCACTCCTATGGCAGGCCTTCACAATCCTGAAGGCAGAGTGCTTGGAATCGTGTGAGATGGTGCTCTGGCATGAGCTGAGCCTGTCTGCAGCTTGCGGAATCAAGTCCTAATAGCTGTTCCATGATAACGCATACCATATACTCTTAAGTGCATTATAATCCTCGCGGTTAAATGCTAACTTTGGTATTGCTTTATCAAAACATGTCGAGTAAGGTGTCATACGAATTGGAATACTAACCCCTCGCCAATTCTGGCGACGGGGTTAGCATTCCACCCTTCTAGAGGGACACGACGTGTATGTAACTGTGAACCCCGGTTAAAGTTAAGCAAAGCCTCAGCTCCACAAAATGGATGCTGCCACCACAGACACGAGTCTGACCCCCTGCAGCTGGGAGTCCTCCCAGTGAGGGGAGCCTGGACAAAGGGTTTCCTGTCAGGGGCGGTGCTAGCACCGTCCCAGACATGGTTTTGTGTGTCCTGGGTAGGCAGGGCTTTTCAGGAAGGTGACTGCTGAGTGGCACCCCGGTGCTCACTACGCATAGGCCGGTCTGAACCAGTTCCAGGGGCACTCCAGCCCCTGGCCTGGGGAAGTCCGGCATGGCTGAGGGGTGTAACCACCCCCCACCTAGTCCCACCCATAGGCAGGACCTAGTCACCGGGTCAGCCCCCTTTTTTAGTATAAAGATAGGAGCTGGTCCCCTGTTCAAATTAGATCATCTTTGGAATCAAGATACCACTTTCTTCGAAAGGACTTCACGATTTCTTCTTCAAGATTCTCCCTTGTGGCTAAGGAGTAGTCACCCTGCATCAAGCGGGCACCATCCTAAAGAACACTGCGGTCTGCTGCAAGTCCTTCATCACGAATCCGACGACCCAGCTCGACGAGACCCGGCTTCCCTGGCACCTCTGACCTCTACTCACCTCTACAGCCAAGCTGAGAACCGTGAGTGCGACGAGACCTCAAGGGACCAACGATCGCCAAGACTGCACGACATCTTTACTGCAAGCCCACCGTGTCCTCCACTGGTGAGTGCTTTGGGGTCCGAGAAGCCCCAACCCTGCGCAGCTCCAGCACCCAAGATCAGCCTCCCTGCATCTCCACGATCGGCGTGGGGCCCTTCTGCTGTTTGCTGTGCACCGCGTTGTTTGGCTACTAGCCGGCTGGCTTGTGGCCTTCTGAACGACGCCCAACGACTTCACGACTGCTGGTCTGGTTGCTCCAGGCTGGCCCTTGCTTCCTTGTTCAAGAGAGGCACCCCGGACCCTCCTGGTCCACTCCAGACGCCATTTTAGGTCCACCGCGTGGGCTTGAATTTGCCAAGGCTTTGTTGCCCAATCCTGGGTCCAGCGACGCCGACAGCTTCCATCTTCGTGGGACAGCTCGATCCTCCATCCTGGTCGCCGACAACGCCTCCTGGTCCGTGAGATCTTCGAGTCAAGCGTCACCCACTCACCTAGTCGAGGTGGCTACCATCCGGTGCCCTCCTGGTGCCCACTGACTACTGGCTAGTAGTCTCGAACTTGGTCCCCTCTGCTTTCAGGTGTCATCTATCTTCGAGATCCAGGCTTGGATCCAACTGAACTCTCTTCACTGGTCACCGGCCAGCATCTTTTCTTCCGGCTCCTGGTCCGCCTACGAGGATTCCCGACATCTTTTCAGACCTATGCAGCTGCAGCCCCTGGGCTAGGTAACTTCGGCATTTCGGTGCCCCAGCATAGCCTCACTATCCAAGGGTCAGGATCCACTTTCGTTTTCTCCCTACCAGGTCGGGTTCGCCCGAGAACACTAACTTTGCAATTTCTAGCTACCATAGACTTTGTCCCGCATCTCGCGTGAGAGTGCACACACTGCACCCGAGTCCCCTAGGCCTCCTAGAAGTAATCTAACGATTCCCTAGTCAAGTCCTAGCGATTCCAAAAGCTATTAGTACTGTACTTACCTGCTAGGAATTTCGCATTCCACTTTCAGAGTATATGGTTTTCCGTGCCCCTCGGGCATTTGTATATACTGTGCTAACTTAAGTATTTTTGTAAGAGTTTTGGTTTGTGCTTAGTACCCTGTCCTCATAAAGAGTACAGGGCTGTTGTGATCTTTAAATAAATAACTGTTTATTTTCATAACACTTGTGTGGTGTCCTTTCACTTGGTATTCAAGGGGTATATGTGTGGTAAACAGCTGGCTTAACACGCCCTCTCGAGTCTTTAGCCTTAGACTGCTCGTATCCACGCTACTAGGATAGCTGGTCTATAAGGTTGACTTACAACCAATCATCAATAAGGGTTGCTGGACTGATACATAGTGTTCACTAGAATAGTGAGCACTGCATATCAGGCCACCTTCTCACATGGGGGTGGTAAGGGGTGGAGAACCTGTAAGTAACTCCACATTCCTTCCACATAGCCCGCATGTATGCTGACATGAAGTTGGCCCCTCTGTCAGACACAACTTCCTTGGGGAAACCCACTCGGGTAAAAATCCCCATCAGGGCCCGAGCCACCGCAGGTGCAGTAACGGTCCTCAAAGGAATAGCCTCTGAGTACCTTGTGGCATGATCCACCAGAACCAGGATAAACCTGTGACCGACTGAAGTAGGTGGATCCAATGGCCCAATAATGTTGATGCCCACCATTTCAAAGGGGGTGCTGACGACAGGTAGTGCTTCCAGGGGAGCCTTCAGCTTAACCCCTGTTTTCCCACTGGCTTGACAGGACACACACGTCCTACAAAAAGTGTCGGACGCCACCCTCATCTGATGCCAATAGAAATGGGGGACAAGCCGGGCAAAGGTCTTGTCCTGGCCCAGGTGTCCTGCCAAAGGAATCTCATGGGCCAACTCCAAGAGAAAGGCTCGGTAACGCTGGGGAACTACCAAGGCCCATGACGAACCGTGCACCGGAGCCTTGGGTTCACTGTAGAGGAGGCCATCCTCCCAGTAAATGTGAAAGTTCCCTGATATGTTACCTGCTGCCTGGGCGTTGTCCTGTCGCCTCAGACCCTCATGGGTAGGGCACTCCTTCTGCACCTGACAAAACTCTTCCCTGGTAGGTCCTCCCTCCACATGCCACTCCGCAGGGATAGGTAAGTCCTCCCGGGAGACAACATCCCCCTCCGTGGACTCCGGGATCACCACCTCAGGTGCCCCATCCATCTCACGGGGTATGGAAGCCGAGGCAGGTTTTCCCTGTCCCCGGATATTCCCCTTGTTGGCTGGTGGCTGTGCCTTTGTTCCAGGCTCCAGCCCTTGCGAACTTCCCCTCCGGGCACTCGCGTACCGTGTGCTTGCAGAGATCAAATCAGGTGATCCCAACATTTCTGTATGTGTCTGGAATTCCACCTCCCTCCAAGCATTGTGCTCCAGGTCGTTTCCCAACAGGCAATCGACTGGCATGGCAGGACTCACTGCAACTCGAAGAAGGCCTGCTAACCCTCCCCACTCAAAGGGAACTTCAGCTACGGGATAGTGACCTATTCTGCCGTCAGCCATCACAGCTGGGTGGAGTACGTTAGGAATCACCTGCTCTGGGGACACCAGCTGTCTCCTTACCATGGTCATACTGGCACCTGTGTCCCTCAGAGCCTCCCCTCTCTGGCCGTTGATGGTGACCCATTGCCTATACTTTGTGGTATTTGGGGGCACATGGATCTTAGGAACCATCTCGCTGTCTCCCAGGGACATTAGGGTTATCCCTGCCCACTCACCTCACTTGTCTAAGGGCAGTTCCTCCCCGAGCACTAAACTTGCCACCCCAGGGATTTTTCGTCCGATGGGAGGGTGTGGTCTCTTGGGATCACCCTTATAGTGCCCAATGTCGCCATTCTCGTAACATCGGACAACCCTAGGCTGCTGACTACGGTCAGGATAAGGGGGTTTTTGTTGGGTAACCTTGGGAGTGAATCCTGACCCCTTCCCTTGTGAGCTATTTTGGGGGCCTTTCGAGAACTCCTTCTTTTTGTCTACCCCCTCTTTCTTCTGGGGAGCACCCTGACCAGTCCTTTGGGAATCCACTCCAGTTCCTTTTGAGGACACCCGGGTACTAGCCCAAATGTCCACCTCCTCTGCAAGCTTCCTAGGGCTAGTCAGCTTACAGTCCACCAGGTGTTGACGCAGCTCCGGAAAACATTTCTCTAGGAGGTGCTCCTTCAGGAACAGATTATACAACCCCTCGTAATCAGTAACCTCACTGCCTTGCACCCAGCCGTCTAATGCCTTCTTAGCGCAGTCCAAAAATTCCACCCAGTTTTGTGTAGTTAGTTTAAGGCTGTTCCTAAATTTCTGCCGATATTTTTCAGGGGTCAGCCCAAACTTCCTGAGCAAGGCATTCTTCATTGTGGGGTAATTGGTTTGTTCCTCCTGTTCCAAAGCTAAAAGAGCATCCCTCCCCACTGGAGGCATGTACTTATACAGGCCACCCTCCCAATGACTCTCTGAAATCCCATGGGCTCTTAATGGGACCTCATAGGCAGCCAACCATTTGGCAAGGTCATCTCCTACACTAAAACTGGCGTCTACATCTTTGGGCAAGTAGGGTCTGGGCTCCCTGGTAACTTCCTTAGGTACGCTGCCACCAATAGGATTACTGGGGGTCCCTATCTATAGGGCTTTGAGTTCTAACTCCCTTAAGTTAAGCTCACGGGCGAGCCTCTCCTCCCTCTCTTTTTCCAACCGGGCTAACTCCCATTTTAGTTGTCTCTCCTCCCTCCTGTCCGCTAACTCTGCTGAGGACAGGCTCCTTCTAGACACACTACTGCCCGCCCCTGAAGGTGTCGCAGGACCTGGTAACAGATTCCCCCGTTCGGTTTGGTACAGCATGTCCAATTCTGTGATGGTGCCAGGGTCCCCTTCTTCCTCCCCCCTTTCCCCATCTGAGTGAGCTGTTACCCATGCTCTCAAGCTGGTTTGGAGTTCTGCTTTCTTCGCACCACGATTAAAGAACACCCCTTTTTCCTGGCAAAATTCCCTAAGTTGCGCCACTGAGTAAGTCTCTAACTCAGCCAGCTCAAACTCCATTTTGCCAGACGGGCCCTCAGACATTTGTTTGGGTTACTCAAGAGAGAGGTGTCAAATAAGAACTATTTATAACCACCACCAGAAAGGATTTTGGAAAAACCAAAAATCTCTAATTAGGGAGACCGACTAGGAGAAAACTCCAATCAGAAAAAGAAAAAAAAAATTCAGGTGCAGGGTGCGTGGTGCACACTAGGCCGCTGTCAAGTGAACACGAGCACAAGTCCTCATCCAACCGCTGAACACCAAAATGTTGGACCCGGGATCACCGGACCACCTAGGGTAGCCTAACTTCAGAGCGACTTGTCGTACTTGTGCCACACTCCACACAGCACCCCAGCGTACCTCCACCAAAAATGACACCACACCGTATTTAAAAAAGGTAGAAAAGCTTTATCTTTCCTTTCACTTAGGTTCTCAGTTGCATCACAATTCCATAAATCAAAGTTCTAGACATTACCACTAGATTTCCTACATTTGTAAACATATGTCATGGGTTAAGGTTCCTCAGCTTAAGCCATTCTTATTTGGTCACTACTCTAAAAAGAAAACAGGTCAAGTGTAAGGATACGTTACCACTATGAGTTCATTAAAATACACAACTGGGAGGAAGCAGATTTGGGTCACAGTCCTGCAGCCATTGTACTGTGTAAGAGAATTAAACAGTTGAATAATTTGAGTGAGGAAAGCGAGCTAAGAAGAAAATTAAACATTAAACATTAGATCATATATGCACTGGCTCGCACAGTATTCACCTCTTGAGAAGGCAGTTCACTACATTGAATCAGCAAGTTCTGGGCTAACTGTGTTTTATATCTGCTTAAAGAAGACAGTTCATATCTCCAGCAAAGTCACAGAGTTCCCCCTTTTAATCAGGTAGGGCATCCAATCCCTTCTAGAGAGTAGACGTGCTCTTAACTCACTACAGGCTTATTGCTGTGACGGATGGTAGTAATCTCTTGACAGGCTAAGGAAATCCTCCCGTGGTATGATTTCTCTCTTCACTTTCCCTGGGCCCACCAATTACTATTTCACTTGGGGCCATGGAGACTATTCAATGTCAGAGCCCAGCGCGGGTCTCTGGATGCGGGCCTTCCCTCCCTTCAGCCCCAGAACTTGGCTTACTTAAAGTGGAAGCTCCGTCAATGTTCCGGCCGGCACTACCAGTACCAGGGCTAAGCCTTTCCCCGATCCACTCCCGGAAGGCAGTTGCGTCCCGGATTAGGGGGGACAAGTACACGGAGGCTGGCTCCTCAGCGGGAGTCAAGTCGCACGCCAACCACAGCCTCTCCAGCTGCTTCCGCACCACCTCTCACGCGCCCACGTCGCAGTCAGTCTCCTCCCTTGGCCTGCTTCTAGCCCGCCTACCGCTTTCCGGCGCTCTTTCCTGTCAGCGCTGGGGCGGGACTTCACTTAGCCTCGGCCTAGTACGACATAAGATTTAAAACAAACCACAAGTCCATTAAAATGTCCAGGTCCGTATATTTAACATGCATATTAAGACTCCCCTTACACGATCAAACCGCATATCTGCAATCATACCCAATACTTGAAAAACTATTGTCCTGCTATCTAATTGGTTAACTGTCCTGTGTTTACTCTTAGAGTACTCTCCCTCATCTTATGACGGTATCCACTCAGGGTCATCTTGACAATAGATCTAATTAATCATTCGTTCTACAGGAGATATCTCACCTTGTAAAATAAACTCTGTTGTTAATCCAGTGCCGAAGATAGACACAATGTACTTTTCAACTGCCAATTTGACCTGGCAAAATACATTTTGTGCCAGGCATATACCTTCTTTTAAATACACATAAGGCACTCCTAGGTAGGCCCTAAAGCCTTATATGGCAGCATGGATTGTATTTAAAAAGTAGGACATGTGGGTTTAAATGTACATGCCTTCAGCACACACAAATGAACCTGACACTAGTCTTTTGTCACACCACACTTCTTGAAGCCTTGACAGTAGAAAAGGAGAATTTTCCAGAACCAGATGTGAGGGTAGTATAGGAAATCCCCGCACTCCAAATGCAGGCATCAGCTATAGAAATTGGGCCCTTAAAGCAACTTTTCAGTACACTATGGGACCTATAGAAAACGTCAGACGCCTGGACCACCAGAGGACTGCCGTCTTGCTTGAAGTCCTATCTTGCTGCTTGAAGAAGAACGGGACCTTCTCCTTGAACCCAGAACTAAGTGAAGTGACTCCATAAACTAGTTGGCTAGCCTCCTGTGTGGGCTACAGGGACACAACAAGTTCCAAAGGCCTTGAATTCAGAGTTCTAACTCCCCCCAATTGGTGCCACACAGGTCCCTGACCACTGGAACTGGTGCTCGAGGTGCTGCTCCTGCCTAACCCTAAAACATGGGACTTGGAAAATATTTTCACCAACAAGTGCCCTGAGAACCAACTGAATACCAGGGCCTACATGCCAGCTGATCTGCCCAAGGTGCATCTCCAGTCAGCCTAACTGTGCGGTAGTTTCAGCTACATTCTTCTCTGCAGCAGCAAATCCTGTTCAGCAGAAACCCTTAACAAAGTTATTCATCCTCGTGGAGCCCTCACTGACTAGAGCCTGCAGCTTTGTTGTCCGTGTGATTTTCGACTTCCAAAAAAGTGATGAAGTTCAAAGGCAAAAAAGAGACTTGTCCGATGGCAAAAGTCATCACCACAGCTTTGTCCTATGACTCTCCAATGATGACGCCTCCTTCTTGGGCACCGCCTGCTGCCTTGCACGGTTGAACTCAACCTTTTCAGGTGCTTTTCTTCAAAATGTCTTCTTTGTCTGAAAGTAAGCTGAGACCAGACCCATTCTACCTTGTGTATCTGACCTGCACTCCATTGTGGTCAGGCTTGACTTTTTACTTTGGCCAGGCCTCGCACAACTAGCTACTCGAGGTTGGCATATTGATCTTTTAGCCACTATTTTGCATTAACAACTTTAAAAAATGCTTAATTCCGCTTCTACTGATTGGATTTAATTTGTATTTGGTTTAATTTTACTCACTAATATTTATTTTATTTTCCTAAATTGTTTTGGGATTTTTCTTATTTTGTGTTTTCTCTTAATTACTGTTTGGGTGCTGCATAAATACTTCACACATTGCCCTTAAGTTATGCCTGACTGCTTTTGTGCCAACCTACCAGAGGATTAAGTGCAGGTTAATTTAGTGACTTTTTGTGGTTCACTTTGTCAAGGATTATGGGTGTTGCCTGAGTGGAGCTTCACCCCCCTCACCCAATAACCCTGTTTCTTACAGGTAAAATGAAATTCCATTGAGATGCTGCTCCATTGCTGTCAAATGTTTAAAACAGTGAATCTGCATTGTCTCAGACTGCTTCAATGCCCATTGGGTATCTACCTCCTTTGATGCCCAGTGGATCCAGGAGCCAGCTCCTCTTCCACCGCTGCAGTGAGATATATCCCTTACAAACTGGATTAGTTCTGGCTGATTCCAGAGCCATTTGTATAATCTCTCTAGATGCTACAATTCCAGGGACTTATTTGGTGAGCCAGTTGCACTTTTGCCTTCGATGCCTGTTGTGGTTGCTTCTGCCTGTGGGTACACCTCCCAACACACTGGCCCACACTGAAATTACCCCTCAGGGGAGCCTGGGAGCCGGAGCTTCCTGTTGTTGGGACTGCAGGAAGAAGGAAGCTGAACAAGACGGAGGTGAGCCAGCTGCCGGCGAAAAGGTAAGTGATATTTTTTTTTCCTCTTTCTCCTCCCCTCAACAGTGGAGGGGCGCGGACTGAGAACCAAACCCAGTTACAGGCATTGGGATAAATCACAATGGCTTTAGGCTCAATTGCCAAACCTCTCAATCATGACTCGTTAACAGATTTCTGTCGATAACGGGCCGTGACTGAGAGCTCTAGAGTTGAGGCTCAAGGCAATGTTAGTTACTCACAGTGCCTGCCAGTAGGCCAAAAACAAGATTAAATACAAGTAAAAGGTACTTACAGATTGATGGATGTAAGAATGGTAGGAACTCTTCTAAGGAGGATCAGATCAGGTTTGTCCAATTCGCTTGCTCGGCGTGATTAAAGGTATGTTTTCAAGTTAGGGCATTTATATTTACTAGCTACTTCCTTAAGTCACATCATGGTGCCATACTTCTCAACAAGCTATGTTTACTCCCCCCAAAACATGGGTATGAAATTAGTACATTAGCAGGCAATGTGGTGCAAGACCCTCCTGCTTTTGTGTGGTCCGTGATACTTGACAAAAAGCAGTGACATTCGTGTACTTTATTTTTTATTCAGTAGAAATGTTTAGGGGCTGTGCACACCGAAAAGGGGATCCAGTCAACTTGTATTGCATCAATTTCTTGATAGCAAAGTTTTCAAGTGTTAAATTTAAAAGGTTGACTGGTCATGTTTTTCCTTACATTGCACCTGGTGAAAAACATATGGGGGGTACTTTTGCTTCCATCAGTTCCCATAAGGTAATTTCAGTTGTATAAATATTCATTTGTAGAACATTGCTGCTCCTACATTAGGGGCCAATGTTATGTAGTCTTTTTATTGGTGCAAAAACAGAAACTTTATTTTGCATTAGGTCCTCTGCTTACATAATGGGGACTAGAGTAAACGGGGTTTGCTCCATTTTATTTTGTATATAGATATATCCTTTCTGACCAAAAAGAACAAACTGATGTATTCTGCGTTATGTATTGAGGAATTGAGCAACTATATTTTTATGCACTATTAAGATGGGAACTAAGCCCAGCACAGCTTTTCATCTGAACCAGGAATCATTTGAATTTTCCGGAGTGTTGGGCGTTCGAATGTCCATCACTTCTTTACCAAATTCACAAGGAATGTATTATTTTGTACTGTTTTGTAGGGAGGCCAGGTCTTTAAAAGGGACTGTGGCACTTCCTAAAATGAAATAAGTGGGAGGTCAGGCCCTTGCACCATGCTATCCCTTCTACTGTACCCCAACTTGCTCTCACCGCTGCACAGCCCTACGGCCTGTGTAATTCGACCTTTTGGAAGGGATATCTGTTTTACTGAGAAAATTGTCTTTGCATTATTTTTTGGTGCCGAAGACAGTACTTCTGTCATATCTCTGGAGCTCTAAGTAATATCACTGTAGTAGGAAACAATCAATTTACTTTTTATTGCAGAGATGTGGCTTGACTAAGCAGCCGGTTCAATTCAGTCCCACACAATTCTGGAATATTAAGGGAAGATAGACCCAAAGGGAACGGTGAAGGTGTTCCAATTCTTTATAGAGTGAGTTTAACTGTGGATCAAATATATAAGGTTACCACAGCCTTATATGAACAACATGTGGTGATTGTTTTACTGACAATGGGTGCTGGAGCTTATCGTCCACCTAAGGGGAATGAGGTGTTTGTCAGTAAACGTTTTACTAGAATCCAATCCCAATTGATAACCATACACAAATGCTGTTCTTGGATTTTATTTTCTGTCTTGGAGATAAGAATGATATACCAATAAAAGATTTGTGGAGAAACCTGGCTTTGAGCAGTATGTGACGGAGACCACGCATAACTTAGGACATATCCTGGATTGGATATTGTTCTGTAATATCAAGGTGAGCAACAATTAGGTTCAGTCAAAAGGTATGGTCATGAGGTGACTTCAATTCAGATTGATCCTAAGAAGCCTCTGAATAATCAAAGGGTTGGGACCACTAAAACGTTTAGAGTGATCAACATTTTGACGCTGTTGAGCCTGAATGAGTATGTTGTGGACAAACAGCTTGGCTGTCAAATTGACACACGGTTCCTAAACACTGTACAACAACCTTCCTGCAAAAATGTGTGACAAATATAGTCTGGTAGGCTTAAGCCATTTAATAAGACAAATACCTCTAACTGGTTCTCAGATGAACTGCACCCTTTAGGAGGAGAGCTACTAGGATATGTCGGAAAGTAATGAAAACTTGAAGTCTGCAAAGTAAATTAGGGGCACTTACTAGAGAGCAGTCCCACAGAATAAGTGAGCTTTTAAAAAAAATTCCAAACCAGAACTATTCAATAACCACAAGTGTATTGTTAATCTGGTTCTGTTAATGAATGAAACTGTTCCATCTGCGGACTGGTGTGAAACATTTTAGAGGATGAGATTAATGTAGCTCGACGAGTATAAACCAAAGTGGCCTAGAAATCCATGCCATTCCATGTAGAGTTGTTGAGCTGTGTAGCTAAGAGCTGGCCTGTCTCTTGGTGCATGTTAACGTGTCCACCATAAGATTTGATTCTAAATGTGGATGTGTACAGTGTGCATTGAACCAATTCTAGATTACACCATTGAAAAAAGAATAACTTGTACTGGATTCAAAGGATCCCAAACAGTACTGATCCATCTCCAAAGCTGCGTGTTTTGTTGAACAAAATCACATGATTGGAAAAGTGGCCATCAGGATTTTAGACGGAGGCAGGATTGCTCAATATGCAGAAAACTATTTTTAGTATCCTGGATGGTGGAAGGTCCACTTTTCACATGGTGCTGGATCTATCGACAGCCAGTAACACCTTTGGACATCGCATATAAATACAACTTTTGCAGGAAGGAGCAGGGTGTCGAAAGTAACTGGGAAGTGGTATGTATCCGGTGAGATCGGTTGGCACAAGTGAAAATAGGGTAACATTGATGGTGTGGATTATAAGATTCTTTGCGTTACGCTGAAGGCAATTTATAGATATGCTTATAATTATTTTTTAAAAAGCATCACTCAACATAACTTATTTTGGTCACTTCAAACTAAAAGAAAGCAGCGTCTGGTAATTTATTTTTTTTAAAAGCATCTAAGCTGTGGAGCAACTTATCAGACCTCCCAGGCTTCAATAACCAATTTGCATCTTCTGGGAAGAGCATAAAAACTAGACTATTTGCTGATTACTACCGTATTTAAAAGAAAAGAAGTTAAGATCGGTCACATACGTCATCCTATCATAACCTATAGAATGGAAGGACTGGAGGCCAAATTTACAAAGCATCTTTTTTGGTTATAAGAACTCAAGTTCGGAGTAAGCAACTGCATAAATGCTTTCTTAAATGTACTAAACCCATTTAGGAGTCAGTTACTTTTTTCTGACTCCTAAGTTGGGTTTAGCAATGGATAGGAAATCGCTGTTTGGAAGGCGCACACCGCAGTGGTCCCTTTCAAATAGCAATTCCTATTGATATGTATCAATGAGCTATTGATCAACTGGGAGGGTTTCAGGTATTCCAGATTAGGACAGGCGCACAGCCGAGTGACCGCAGGGTATTGTGGTGTAGTAAGGTGTCAGTTTCCAGGCAAAGGGGCGGGCGGTAATCCCTCGTAACCGCTCAAAGGTGGATCAGAAATCCACACAAATTGCACAAAAACAACAAAGGCCCCTGCTCTAGGAAAATAGCAATAAAATCACAGTAGTTTCTGGTTGTGGAAACAATAGTAAAATATGCACATCGACAATGTTTCAAAGTCAATAGATAGCGGTGTGCCAAGAAAGAAGTATGCAATGGAGTAGAATCCTTGTTATGGAAAACAGTTTATTGTTCCTCTTGTTGTGGCCAACACGTGTTTCATCGCAGGGAAACAAGACTGCGAATCTTCAGGGCTGGGTATAGATACAAAAGATGCATTTGTATGGTTGTTCTATATGAGCGAAGCATTAAAGGTGGTTGGTGAACCCTTCGTGATAAATAGCGGGCATGCCATAGAGTGACATAGTGTCATACACGTGTGACTTGAATTCTGTAGCACTGGTGACTTCAGTGTATGTGAATGGTGATGTTTTTATACCGTGATTATACAGATTGTGTGGCAGTGACTTCAGACAATCTACGGTTAGGTCATTCTAAAAGCAAACACATTGACCAGTATGCGTAGATACACTTTAAATTTAAGAAAATATCGGAAGAAAACATAGGAATTGGTAGAAACGAGTGAAAGTGTATGTGCTTGTGATCAGGTATACACCCCATTGTAACCTGTAGTGACTTTTTAGTGAGTCTTTTTCAACCAAACCATTTGTCAGAACATTTTGTTGAAGACATCGACAATTTTATAAAGTACGACCGGCAAAAGTTGTATATCCTGTTATACATCCAGAAAGGGGTGTTGTAAGGTTCTATCAGTTTTTGTATTTGGTTAATGGATATTGTCGATTTACACGACAGAGGATGCAGATAGATTGAGTAATGATGCTCATCCCCTGGTATTTAGGACACATAAGAACTGCTCCAGTTATTGGTTTGTTGTACAGCCATGTGGTGGTGTCAACATATTTTATGGAAACAAACGGTCATTCCGTACGCCACTGGTCAATGTGAGCGTTAACACGGAAAAGGAGGATATCTGCTACAGAGGTGTGTTAGAAAAAAGCACTAATATATCTCGTATCAGAACACCAGACGCGAATTATCTCGTGTTCGTGAAGAACACACATTTCGTTGAAGTAGTTTGAGCACGTTTCTTAGTGGTTGTGGGTAGTTTGATTAAAGAAAAAGAGGCCAAGTTCAGGTCCTAATCTTTGCCAATATTTGAACACCAAAATTAAGTAACTCACCCTTTTAAAAGTAAAAAGCCGGGATTAGTGATGTGGCCAACGCCCAGAAGGGCGAGAGTATGAAGAATGCGCTATAAACGCGTAGTTAGTTAGTTCCTATAAGTAAACAAAATGTGTACCATGAGAACATGACGAACCCTTATGGGAATTAGTATCCACAGGAAAAAAGAAACCGTAGAAATATACTCGTACCTTATTGGGCTCATAAGGGGGGCCATGACCGGGAGGAGAATAGATTAAAGCTGTAACGCTCGAAAAAGGAAATCAGGCGGGTGCACCTGTAGAGAGAGTAATGAAAAACCAAGCGGTGTGGTATAATTCCCTTCTAATCTATTTTGGTGTGTTTCGAAGAAGCGAAATGGCCGGTATGTAAAGCTAGATGATTTACCTGGTTACATTCGTTCCCCCTCCTGTGGTTCCCGGCGCTGTTTTTCGAAGACGGTCACCTGACAGGAAGTGGGAAGGTCTATTTAAGCTTTGCTTCCGTTTTTTTGCCCTCAAGGTTAATGAGAAACTAGAGCGGCGACTTGTCGTTTTCCAAACTGAACTATTGGCTGTGTTTAGAAAAAATACTACAACTAAAAAAACGGAAAGGGTGAACCACCGGTATTCGGGTTACAGGGAGAAAACCAGTATTTATTAGCAGTATTTATTAGCAAGTCGGTGTTCTGATGGGCAGTATCTATTAGCAAGTCGGTGTTCTGATAGGCAGTGTAAATTATACGGAAACCAAGAATCGGTGCTTGGTTGCTAGTTAGAAGTTGTTTAAGTTTAAGACTCCTGGTTTAGAATGATAGAGGTGTTTATCTAGTTATCTAGTTTATCAATCAGCAGGCGATTTGACAGCAAAATACATAAAAGTCAAGCACAGTAATACACTGAGTATATATAGTTAAATAAGCATGGTTCAAGAAAACAACAATAAGAAAGGCGTTTATGTCCACAAATTTTGCAGGCATGTTGTGGTATATTGGTAGGGTTGAGACTTATGAGAACATTTTTGTAACTGTTGTAATGTGGAAATGGGTTTTTTTTAAGTTGTTTAAGTTGACTTCAAGACTTGTCCTAGTTTTAGTCCCCTAGGAAGTATTGCATCTCAGGGTCATAGTTCAAGCCGAATTCAATGCTGCGCAGACGCATGATCCAGGTTGCTTCTTTGCGTCTCAACGCCAGCTCACGATTACCACCCCTTATGTGAATGGGTACTGTGTCAATGCCGTAAAAACTGATGCGGAAATCCTCTGTGGTTGATTGGCATTTGGCTACATGTAAGGCAACAGGATATTTAGGGTCTTGCTTTTGTATTGCCCTCATGTGTTCAGAGATCCTGTCCTTTAGACACCTTATTGTGCTACCCACATATTGTTTTCCGCAGTGACACTCAATTATGTATATGACATATTTCGTAGTGCAGTTGATGTTCACTCTGATGTCATATGTGTCTCCATTGGGACCAATGAATTTCATTGTCTTGTGTTTCGCCCATTTACACATTGCACAAAAGCCGCATTTGAAAAACCCTTTACTGCGTTGTGTCAGCCAGTCCGGAGTTGTGTCTGTTCTAGGAACAGTTGGACTGAGTCTGTTTCTCAGAGTTCTTCCTCTACGGAAAGTTATTTGGGGAGTTGGAGGAATGAGATCCTTGAGTACTGGATCATTTTTAAGCAGACTCCAGTGTTTGGTCATGCTAGTACGAATTGGTCTGTGTAGGCTGTTGAATTCAGTAATCATCCTCACTGTGGAATCTTTCGCCTTGTTAGAGTTGTTACACTTAAGTGTCTCTGGTCTCGTGATTTTATTGAGTCTCTTTTTGGCTGTGGACAGGATGGATTGGGGATATCCACGTCTTTCGAATCTCCGTTCCATGTCTTGTACAGTATCAGCCAGGTCGCTGTCCTTGCTGCAGTTTCTTCTGGCTCTGAGGAATTCTCCAAAAGGTATTGATCTGATCTGGTGTGGTGGGTGGTAGCTGTCCGCTCGAAGAATAGCATTACACGACGAGGGTTTTCTGTACAGTTTGCTGTGCAGTTTGTTGTCGTGGACATAGAATTCCAGGTCTAGAAACTCTATATTGGTTTTGCTGGACTTCATGGTAAAGTTCAGTTCCCATTCGTTGTGGTTAAGATGTTCGAAGAAACTTTGGAGAAGTTCGTCTGAGCCTGTCCACAGTAAAATACAGTCATCAATATAACGTCCCCAAAATAGTATGGAGTCGGTGTATTCGCTGCCCTTGGTGCCCCAGATGTGGTCGGTTTCAAAGGCACCCATGAACAGATTGGCAAAAGATGGCGAGAATTTAGAGCCCATGGCTACTCCACGTTTTTGTTTGTACCAGTTTTTTTGAAACATAAAGAAATTGTTGTTGAGAATAAGGGTCATCATAGATGTTAACATTTGGGTATGTGCCCACAGGGTTGCCGGTCTGTTGGACAGAACCCGTGTTATAGCCTCTATACCTAGGACAGGATTGATGCTCGTGTACAGGGCAACTACATCCATAGTCACTATGGTGGTGTTGGGTTGCCATTCTAGGTCACTAAGTACACTCAGTATATGTTTGGAGTCCTGAATGAATGAGGGTAAGTTTTTGACCAGTGGGCCTAGAAACAAATCCACATACTCTGCCAATCTCTCAGTTGGGCCCCCTATGCCCGAGACAATGGGTCTCCAAACATATACTGAGTGTACTTAGTGACCTAGAATGGCAACCCAACACCACCATAGTGACTATGGATGTAGTTGCCCTGTACACGAGCATCAATCCTGTCCTAGGTATAGAGGCTATAACACGGGTTCTGTCCAACAGACCGGCAACCCTGTGGGCACATACCCAAATGTTAACATCTATGATGACCCTTATTCTCAACAACAATTTCTTTATGTTTCAAAAAAACTGGTACAAACAAAAACGTGGAGTAGCCATGGGCTCTAAATTCTCGCCATCTTTTGCCAATCTGTTCATGGGTGCCTTTGAAACCGACCACATCTGGGGCACCAAGGGCAGCGAATACACCGACTCCATACTATTTTGGGGACGTTATATTGATGACTGTATTTTACTGTGGACAGGCTCAGACGAACTTCTCCAAAGTTTCTTCGAACATCTTAACCACAACGAATGGGAACTGAACTTTACCATGAAGTCCAGCAAAACCAATATAGAGTTTCTAGACCTGGAATTCTATGTCCACGACAACAAACTGCACAGCAAACTGTACAGAAAACCCTCGTCGTGTAATGCTATTCTTCGAGCGGACAGCTACCACCCACCACACCAGATCAGATCAATACCTTTTGGAGAATTCCTCAGAGCCAGAAGAAACTGCAGCAAGGACAGCGACCTGGCTGATACTGTACAAGACATGGAACGGAGATTCGAAAGACGTGGATATCCCCAATCCATCCTGTCCACAGCCAAAAAGAGACTCAATAAAATCACGAGACCAGAGACACTTAAGTGTAACAACTCTAACAAGGCGAAAGATTCCACAGTGAGGATGATTACTGAATTCAACAGCCTACACAGACCAATTCGTACTAGCATGACCAAACACTGGAGTCTGCTTAAAAATGATCCAGTACTCAAGGATCTCATTCCTCCAACTCCCCAAATAACTTTCCGTAGAGGAAGAACTCTGAGAAACAGACTCAGTCCAACTGTTCCTAGAACAGACACAACTCCGGACTGGCTGACACAACGCAGTAAAGGGTTTTTCAAATGCGGCTTTTGTGCAATGTGTAAATGGGCGAAACACAAGACAATGAAATTCATTGGTCCCAATGGAGACACATATGACATCAGAGTGAACATCAACTGCACTACGAAATATGTCATATACATAATTGAGTGTCACTGCGGAAAACAATATGTGGGTAGCACAATAAGGTGTCTAAAGGACAGGATCTCTGAACACATGAGGGCAATACAAAAGCAAGACCCTAAATATCCTGTTGCCTTACATGTAGCCAAATGCCAATCAACCACAGAGGATTTCCGCATCAGTTTTTACGGCATTGACACAGTACCCATTCACATAAGGGGTGGTAATCGTGAGCTGGCTTTGAGACGCAAAGAAGCGACCTGGATCATGCGTCTGCGCAGCATTGAATTCGGCTTGAACTATGACCCTGAGATGCAATACTTCCTAGGGGACTAAAACTAGGACAAGTCTTGAAGTCAACTTAAACAACTTAAAAAAAAACCATTTCCACATTACAACAGTTACAAAAATGTTCTCATAAGTCTCAACCCTACCAATATACCACAACATGCCTGCAAAATTTGTGGACATAAACGCCTTTCTTATTGTTGTTTTCTTGAACCATGCTTATTTAACTATATATACTCAGTGTATTACTGTGCTTGACTTTTATGTATTTTGCTGTCAAATCGCCTGCTGATTGATAAACTAGATAACTAGATAAACACCTCTATCATTCGAAACCAGGAGTCTTAAACTTAAACAACTTCTAACTAGCAACCAAGCACCGATTCTTGGTTTCCGTATAATTTACACTGCCTATCAGAACACCGACTTGCTAATAGATACTGCCCATCAGAACACCGACTTGCTAATAAATACTGCTAATAAATACTGGTTTTCTCCCTGTAACCCGAATACCGGTGGTTCACCCTTTCCGTTTTTTTAGTTGTAGTATTTTTTCTAAACACAGCCAATAGTTCAGTTTGGAAAACGACAAGTCGCCGCTCTAGTTTCTCATTAACCTTGAGGGCAAAAAAACGGAAGCAAAGCTTAAATAGACGTCCCCACTTCCTGTCAGGTGACCGTCTTCGAAAAACGGCGCCGGGAACCACAGGAGGGGGAACGAATCTAACCAGGTAAATCATCTAGCTTTACATACCGGCCATTTCGCTTCTTCGAAACACACCAAAATAGATTAGAAGGGAATTATACCACACCGCTTGGTTTTTCATTACTCTCTCTACAGGTGCACCCGCCTGATTTCCTTTTTCGAGCGTTACAGCTTTAATCTATTCTCCTCCCGGTCATGGCCCCCCTTATGAGCCCAATAAGGTACGAGTATATTTCTACGGTTTCTTTTTTCCTGTGGATACTAATTCCCATAAGGGTTCGTCATGTTCTCATGGTACACATTTTGTTTACTTATAGGAACTAACTAACTACGCGTTTATAGCGCATTCTTCATACTCTCGCCCTTCTGGGCGTTGGCCACATCACTAATCCCGGCTTTTTACTTTTAAAAGGGTGAGTTACTTAATTTTGGTGTTCAAATATTGGCAAAGATTAGGACCTGAACTTGGCCTCTTTTTCTTTAATCAAACTACCCACAACCACTAAGAAACGTGCTCAAACTACTTCAACGAAATGCGTGTTCTTCACGAACACGAGATAATTTGCGTCTGGTGTTCTGATACGAGATATATTAGTGCTTTTTTCTAACACACCTCTGTAGCAGATATCCTTCTTTTCCGTGTTAACGCTCACATTGACCAGTGGCGTACGGAATGACCGTTTGTTTCCATAAAATATGTTGACACCACCACATGGCTGTACAACAAACCAATAACTGGAGCAGTTCTTATGTGTCCTAAATACCAGGGGATGAGCATCATTACTCAATCTATCTGCATCCTCTGTCGTGTAAATCGACAATATCCATTAACCAAATACAAAAACTGATAGAACCTTACAACACCCCTTTCTGGATGTATAACAGGATATACAACTTTTGCCGGTCGTACTTTATAAAATTGTCGATGTCTTCAACAAAATGTTCTGACAAATGGTTCGGTTGAAAAAGACTCACTAAAAAGTCACTACAGGTTACAATGGGGTGTATACCTGATCACAAGCACATACACTTTTCACTCGTTTCTACCAATTCCTATGTTTTCTTCCGATATTTTCTTAAATTTAAAGTGTATCTACGCATACTGGTCAATGTGTTTGCTTTTAGAATGACCTAACCGTAGATTGTCTGAAGTCACTGCCACACAATCTGTATAATCACGGTATAAAAACATCACCATTCACATACACTGAAGTCACCAGTGCTACAGAATTCAAGTCACACGTGTATGACACTATGTCACTCTATGGCATGCCCGCTATTTATCACGAAGGGTTCACCAACCACCTTTAATGCTTCGCTCATATAGAACAACCATACAAATGCATCTTTTGTATCTATACCCAGCCCTGAAGATTCGCAGTCTTGTTTCCCTGCGATGAAACACGTGTTGGCCACAACAAGAGGAACAATAAACTGTTTTCCATAACAAGGATTCTACTCCATTGCATACTTCTTTCTTGGCACACCGCTATCTATTGACTTTGAAACATTGTCGATGTGCATATTTTACTATTGTTTCCACAACCAGAAACTACTGTGATTTTATTGCTATTTTCCTAGAGCAGGGGCCTTTGTTGTTTTTGTGATATGTATCAATGGTTTAGGACCGTAATAGGGATCCTAAACCATTGGAATGTTACAGATCCCAAGGTTAGGGTGGTAACTCGTACCCACAAAGAAAAAGGTACCCACAGGGCCCTGTTCCCCTTTTTTAATATTAAAAAAAAAGTTGGTTGGGGAGTATGCAGTGATCCATGGAACCACTGCCACTTCTCAAACAATCTTGAAAATAGGCAAACATTTATTTTTAAATGTAGTCCTATCTCTGTTTAAGAAAACGGGCTGCATTTGTATTTAAAAAACATTTTTTACTTTCATGAAAGGCATGGTTGTCTGCTGACCCCGGAAGGCTATGATTCCTGTAATGGACTCTAATTCCAATTAGAATGAGTCACAATTTGCGACCTACCTCATGAATATTAATAGGATAGGTTTGATTGCAACCCACTACAGATCTGTACTTTCCATACCAACATATTTGTACATTAGTTGGTTTGGAAGATTATTTACTGGTTGCAAAAATACTAATCACTAATTGCGACCAGTATTTTGCAACCAGTAAATAGTTCATCTTAACCAAGGTTCTGCAATGCAAAATATAGACCTATTGTGTACAGCTTGAGGCAGAGGTTGTCTCTGGCCAGATGCCCTTTGGGCTGCAGAAAGGTTAGGAGGATGAGTGAATATACGCATAACTTTCTGGGTGCCTGACATCTCCCATAGGATTAAAATGCGGGTATATTACTAGTAATTTGCTGCTGTGGTGGGTCTTTTTGTGGAATGAATTTGATTACATAAAATGTTGGGGTGGGTAGGCCCCTTGCCCGATTTGTAACTTACACTACGCCACACTCCCCTGCCCCCTTTTGTTTCTATTTTAATCCCTTCCCCGCTGGGCTAATTCCCCCGCTGTGCTGGGGGGAAGGAGGGTGCGTGCAGCGCCGCGGTGCACGTGAACAGTTCAGCTCGTCACGCTGCACGGTGGCGCTGTGCTCATGACGAGCTGAGCTCGTCATTACCACACCCGTTTCTTAGAACGCCCAGCACAGCAGGGGAATTATCCCCATGTGGGCGCAGCGCAACGGTCATGACGAGCTCAGCTCGTCATGAGCTCAGTGCGACGTGCCTCATGCTAGTCATGAGCACGGATGAGGTTAAATATGAGTATTCTACAATTCTGTTTCCAAAAATATTAGAGTACACAAACAATGATCAATACTTTTCAGTTTTTATGTCAATATTTTTATGCCTACATTTCTACACAGTAAACAAGTTACCTACCTTTGCTAATGCTCTTCCTGGTGGATACTCTATCTAACCGCAGACACCTCACCCTTGTAAATAGATACCAAAGCAGTAGCTCCACCAATGGTGGGTCTGTAGAATACCACTGCCAATTTGGTCACTTATGATTTCATTGTCTAAGTGCTCCTCCCGCCGGACCTGGCTATCCAGGTAGTAGTGTTTTGTGAATGTGTGAATTAACGCCCATGTGGTGGCCTGTTATTTTTTTATTATTATTTATCTTTTATTGGTTTTCCAATGAATACAGCATGTATGCCAACACATAGGCTTACATTACAAGATTTAGGACTCCTTTCTTAAGCATTACATCATACCTGCACTGATCAAAATGTTCCAGGCATTCATGCGCTAGCAGTTCTTGTATATATTTGAGCCCATCATTGCAGGATAAATGTTATTCAACATGCAATCTTTCCCACTATAAATTTACATCCAATTAATAAAAATGAATAGAAAACCCAACTTGTAACACAAAGTTTGCTTAATGTATTTTCCCATAGGGATGTGTGTTGAGGGCAGGTGACGGATCCTCAGATCTATCGTCCATATCATATCAGTTAGGAAAGGCTAGCGGGACGTCAAGGGAGAAAGTACTAGGATTATCAGAATATGGTGAGAACCCTTCTAAGCCGAGCAAGTCTGAGTCACCATCTAAAAAGCTGGTCAGTACCTCTGCCCACAAGCCTGCAAGCAGTCCCATGTGCATCCTTCTGTATTCTTTGGCGTGCAGTGCAGCCCCTTCTGCCAAGGCCCAGGTCTCCACCTCCTTTCTCAATCGGCTGTGTGGGAGATCATGAGGTAACTTCCAGTGATGTGCATCGTCTCTGCGGGCTATTCCTAGAGCCAAGTCAAGAATTCTGTTGCCTGCTTTTTTCTCCTGTCACTTTTTATACAGCCCCAGTTGGCCTATACCAGCTGTATGAAGTGGTTGACTGCCTAGAGTATGTTCCAGGTCTCTCATGACCTGCATCCAAAAGCGCTCAATTATTGGGCAGCTCCACACCATATGAAAGAAGTTTGAATCAACCAGGGAGCACCTCGGACAGCCGAAGTCCATTGTGTTTACCATGACATTCCGTCTGTGCGGTGCAAGGTATGTAGCAAGTAGATAATTAGATTGTTAAATTTAAACCTCATGTTATGGGTGTATTTGCATGAGTGTTCTTGGGCTTGGTCCCACTCCTTACTTGTGAAAGCCCTTCAAAGCAAAGTTTCCCATCCGTCCTGCAAATGTGGCAAGTCATCTACCTCATGGAAAGTGCAGTTCTGTACAGCAGGGAGAGCAGGTAGACTCCTTGATCAAACATCAACAAGGCCTTCTGTAGATTATGCACAGGGGGTTCCGGCTCCATCGCCTCACACAGTGTTCACACAGTGTCAGGGCCCTGTATGTTAACCCCTTCGATGCTGGTGACGGAACCATTTCGCCATCAGTCACGGTTGAGCTGTGCTGATGACGGAATGGTTCCGTCATGACCACACCCAGTTAAGGGATGTCCAGCAC
The DNA here is from genome assembly GCF_964263255.1 of Lissotriton vulgaris. Classification (NCBI taxonomy): domain Eukaryota; kingdom Metazoa; phylum Chordata; class Amphibia; order Caudata; family Salamandridae; genus Lissotriton; species Lissotriton vulgaris. Next base: position 756,976,591 of record NC_141695.1, on the reverse strand, counting down.
CGGAGAGGAATCAAGGCAGCCGGCAAGGTGTTAAACACCGGGTGCATGGTACACCGCTGTCTGTCTCCAGCTCCTCAGCCATGTGGAAAGAGCCCTCAGAAAAGCAGTCTCCAAGAGTCTCCACGCTTGCCACGTAGTGGTTTTCTGCCAATGCAGTGGTAGCAGCTGTGGCTCTGGTGGAATGAGCTAGTAAGTCTTCCGGAGACTGTTTCATATCCAGTCTGTAGTGGATCTTCATCCAAAGGTTAGTCCATCTCAAGATGGTCAGTTTCTGTACTGCTTTTCCTTTCTTTGTTCCAAAGAATCCCAAGATGAGCTCATTGTTCACCTGATGGTCACTGGTGCACACAGTGTAGTAATTCAGAGCTTACGTAGGGCATAAGCAAAGCTGTCTTTGCTCCTCCTTGGATAGATGAGGAGGGCTAAGAATGCCGGCAGAATGATATACTGCCCAGTGTGGAAGGGTGTGACACCTTTCGGAAGGAACGTCGCCTTAGTCTGCAGCACTAGCTTGTACACGAAGAAGATGGTGTATAGTTATTAGATGCAACAAGTTGAGGTGATTGTAATAAGAAAAACTGCCTTCAGGGTCGGTAGCAAAGTTGACTTTATTTCAACTGGTCTGAATGTTAGAAATGTGAGAATCAAATTCAGATCCCTTTGGGGCATCACAAAAGGTTTCAGCAGAAACATGTGGGTTAACCTTTCTTTAAAAGCTCATCACAACAGGTGATTTCAACATAGATGGCAGGTCAGGTAACACAAAACTGAGGAAAGTGGTCAGTGAGGGCCTCAATATAATTTAGCGAAGAGACTATAAACCACAGAGTATGGCGCAGGTGCACTCCTTGGAATTACCTTCAGGTTATGTATTGGAAGCAGAGTGCATCTCACATTAAACACATTACCTCCCTTCTTTGATTGTTTGATCCTCTTGAAGCCAATGTTCCAGAGTCCACACTCTCCTGGCTCAATCTGGAGCCACTAGGATGATGTAGCCTGGTCGTTCTTCATCCTATTCAGAACTTTGGGCATGAGAGGTAGAGACAGGAAGACATACAGGAGTGCCTAGCTCCTGACCAACTAAATGGCATCCCTGAGGAAGAAATACCTTAGAAACTCTCAGGACGGTGTTGGTGGTTCGACAAGAGAAGAGTATGGCTCCCTTGGGAGGTGTACACTGAGGAAGAGAGGCCGCTGTTCCCCGGACAAGACGTTGGATTCTGGTGCATACTGCCCGTGTGTCTAAATTCTGGGTGTTACCCGCATTAGGCGCTGGATTCTTGTATATTGTTCCTGCGTGTTCCATTCCAGGTGTTTCCAGGTTGTAGTTCCTATACTGGTCCAGCCTGACATGTTGTTGCCACCCCCTAAGACTCCCATTCACATCTCCGTGAGATTTTGGCCAGGCCGGTTTTTATGGTGTGGGGTAAACACCACCGCTTGGAACGTCAATGGCACTCCTTTGCGTCCCTATTCCTGAGACCCCATGACCACAGTTAATTATTCCACTGAACCTGCAATTTAGAATACAGTTCATATAGATACCGCTTTGCACGTTGTCCTTGTGTAAATAATTACCCCTGACGAAGGGACCCAGAGTCCAGAAATGCAATGGGTCCTATTATTTTGTTTTGTTTGAACTGAATTTGTAATGTTCATATTTTGGTTTCTTTTATTGATGTAAACATTATATATGATGAAAAACAAATGAAATCCAATTGTATTTAATGTGAAAATTATCAATACAATGTTTGATTAAACATGTTTTCATATTGTGTATGACACACTTATTTGTAGTGCACGTTAGAGCCCTAGTTACCTATGGGACTAGGCCACTCTCTAGTTAGAAACTCTCAGCACACAAATGTTTGGACCTTATGTCAATCTTTACTCCACTGCCTTGAACATGCCAAGTACTATCCATTGCTGGAAAATTGCCCTCTGCCAGCTCAGAGATCAACGCTGGCTGAGTTTGTTCGCCCTCGCTTTTAAAAACCCTGCCAGTAGCTCTATGACCTGGAAGGTGTCCTGACGACTAGGCTAGTTTCAGAGGCATTGATCCTCTTGGCACAAGACTCCCACCTCGCTTCTTCTTGCTGCAGTGCCTCATGGCTATGGTGCTGTATGTTAGACTATGCACCTATTCCCAACCCCAGCCCCCCTTGATGGACAGGAGGAAAGCCTTTAGTGTCAGGCAAATTGTCCCCAAAAGCCTGATGTGGAAAGGGGTTTTTGCCAAAGTCTCTCACCTCCATATCTTTAAGATGGCCTTCACAGCCCCACAATGATGCATCATCATTTTCAGGGTGGGGTAGGGAAAGGGGTCTGACGCCTGTTCAAATGCGGTCCAGCAACCAACACTGCAGATCTTTCGCAGTCTCCTCTGATACCTGGATAGATTCTTTGAAAATCCTTTGGTGCAAAACCCAATGAGACTTCAGGTCTCGCTTCTGAGCCCACATGAAATACCTGACACAATTCACTAACAGGATACAGGAGACCAAGAGGTCGTTGAACCACTCTTACCGAGGCCCAGGTCAATGGTTGAAAGTTCTGGATTATACCCAGTATAACCTGCACTTATTGAGGCAGGATGAAGGTTCGAAACCGCACCATGTCCGGGATGGTTCCATTGAAAGGCAGATGTGAACGAGTCAGGTGTGACTTTGGCTCGTTGATGGTAAATCCTAGGGGTGACAACCAACCTCTGGAGGTTCACAACTGTGTGAGGTGAGCTCACTTCAGCAACCAGTCATCGAGGTACACGTAGAATGGCATTCCCAACGTCCTCATACAGGCAGCAAACAATACCATCACATTCATGAAAACCTGAGGGGCACTAGTGAGGCCAAAGAGGAGTACGGAGAACTCTAAGTGCTCATGGTCTTTATGAAACCACAGTTGGTGTCTGTGGGATTGCAGGACCAGGATGTGGAAATAGGCATCCTGCAAATCCAAAGTCCTCATCCAGTCACCTGGATCCAGGGCAGATAGAACTTGAGCCAAAATGCGTATCTTGAACTTGTCCTTCTTTAGGAAGAGGTACAGGGGGCAGAAGTCTAGAATAGCATGAAGTCCTCTGTCCTTTTTTGGCACCAGAAAGTATTGGGAGTAACAGCCAGTCCTGACCTCTGATGCAGGTTCCCTCTCTAGGGCTCCCGTCTTCAAGAGAACATGAACGTTTTGTGAGAGAATAGCTGGCAGTCTTCAGGAAGCCATTGTGATGTAGCCAGCATATCTGAGGGGTAGACCGAAAGACAGGGCATAACTTCACTAAACAATTTATAGCACCCATCTGTCTGATGTGATGTTTTGCCACCTGTAGTGGTAAAAATGTATCTAGCCTCCAACCAGGTGGCAGTGCACCACTGAATGCAAACTAAAGAGTTTTAGCAGTGGCGGGATGCAGGAGGGGCACGGATCGGGTGATTCAATGAAAGGTGTGTGGGTTTTCTGGGGGACAGGATGACGCAGTCCACTTCTGCTGCATCCCTCTTCCGAAGCCTCTAAAGAGTTAATATTTTTGGGCATTATTGCTTTGCTTTCTTTGAAGCACTCTAATATCAAGTCTGCTTTGTCTCCAAATAAATAGTGCCATCAAATGGCATGTCCATGAGGGACTGTTGGACATCACTGGAGGAGCCTGTGGATCTTATCCATGTGTGGTGCCAAAGCACTATGCTGGTACCAACTACCCTACAGTAGTGTCCAGGCGTGAACAGATTAGGTACTTATTTGTCAGAGGTTGGTAAGAAGGTCATCTGGGACTGTGAGTAATATTTATCACCATGTCCCACAGGGTGTGCGAGTAATGCCCCAGAAGACAACTCGATTTGAAAGACGTAAGTGCAATGCTAGTATAGGAGTACATAAGTTTCCTGAATACCTTTATACGTTTCGACTCTGCAAGGCCAGAAACACATTTGGGTTAAGTCGAACGGTGGAACTATGAACCACAAGGCTCTCTGGTGTTGGGTGCTTCAGGAGGAAAAGTGGATGCACTGGAGCTAGTCTCTGCTGTCAGGCTATTTGTCTACCGAAAGGGGCAGGATCCTCGATTCACCAACGAGCCCAAGAAGTTATCTGTGATGACCTAACTAAATGGTAGTACCAGTTCCCAAGAGGTCCGCACTTGCTGCAGAACAGTAGTAAGTACATTTGTTTTAACCTCAACGGAGGTAGGCTGGAAGTAAAGAACTTCTGCTGCTCTTCTAATTACCATGGCGAAAGAGGCAAGGGCCAGGTGGAGAATTGTGTCCGGTGAGGTGTCAAGAACAATGGTTTCTTGGAGGCTCAAAAAAAGAGGCGGATCTGCAGACGGTAACCCGACTGGAGGCCTCCTTTAATCCATTGGGCCCAAAGGCACACCCAAGGGCTCTGGAAGGGTACCAAAAATTCGCAACACAGCCTCTATGACGACTTGAATCTGCTGCGCCGTCACTGATTCAGGAGTTGATTCTGTGGTGGATAACCGCGATCTTGATGTACCGTAATTTCCATGGGATGTCTCCTGGCGAGAGCAGCTGGAAGAGTGGGAGCTATGTTTGGACAACTCGCTTTTTTTTCTTTTTTAACTTTTCTAAAGATTTGGAGTGGAATGAAGATCTCTCCAGGACTTACCTTGGGACAGAGAGCGCATCCGCGCCCTCAATTTTGATTGTGATCAGGCCTTCCCATCCTTCCTACAGTCCCCAGGGCCGTAGAGCTTGGCCTCACAATCCCTTTTGGCCTTCAGTTTCATTTGAGCACATTAGTTGCATGACTTCAAGTCAAGACCAGAGCCGAAACACCCGAGACATACATTGTGTGGGTCACTAACTGACATCTGATAGTGGCAATATTTGCAGGATTTGAGCGCCATCATTTTATACGGAGATATGTCCCATTCAGAGCTGGAAAAACGTAATGAGAATTTTTTAGTCAAGTGACAGGAATCGAGAGAGGGAGAGAGTTCTCCGGATCCAGGTCAGAAGGCACAAAAAGAAAGGATCTGGCAAAGGCACACGGAGGAGCTGTTTATACTGTGACCCCAGCATCACTTCTGGGGCGGCTGGACAGATTGGGTACAGAGCACACTGCTGTACAAAGGAATTGTTGAGAAAAAGTCTACGGGTGCAGCCTGGCACATGTGGGTATTCACAAAGCGAGGAATCTGGGGTTAGAAGCATCCATCAGAAATATATTTTACATTGATCACTAAATCTCCTACGTGGAACTGAGCAATAGACATTAAAGGTGACTGAGGTGCCTGGTACCACAAATGACTTCAATATCCCAAAAACAAAACTGAAGGTGAGGGGTGCAAAAAAGTGCCTGGATTACAATATCTGGGGAGCGTGGATGCTTCCTGCTTTCAACTTGAAAACTGTTTTAAAGCCTATATATATAGTCTTTATCCCTACATGGTGCTGTTCCTACCGGTTAACATCAGTGGTGGTTGCTCCCAAATAGCATTAGTGGGGAGGGGGATGGACGTTAAAATAAATAAAAACACATACCTGCTGGCCGCCACCGCTCCTCGGTCCTCTGCATTCTCTTCCTTTGTTCTGCTTAACAGGAAGCAGGAACAGGAAGCACCCACCCAGGCTCCCCTGACCAATCGCAAGGCTACATTGCACTGTGGTTCGGTGCTCAGCTAGGGAATGGGAGCTTGGGGCATGGTCTCCACCCAGGCTGTAATGCAGCTTGAGTGGAGATAATGCAAAGTGCGTGGAGTGTTTGGCCGTGCTCACTTGGAGTGGGCAAACCACTCCTCCCCTCCCCGGCTCTGTGAGTAAAGCAGCCGAGCCCCGTCCACAAAACTGCAGCAGCATGGAAAAAAAGAAAGCATCGCATTATCATTCTATTTTTCCTTTTTTTTGCAGTTGAAGGCAGTGGGGTAACGCTTCTCCGCCTTAACGGAGGAGCTGCCCCTAGTTAACATTAGACAAGAGCTTATAATATCACAGTGAATGGTGTGTGGGTTTTCTGTTTAGTCTCATGAATGATTGCATGAAATACTACTATTCTTCCTTGTGCTTCTGTTAAATGCCTCTTGTTTTCTACTTACTGTTCCTATTTTTTTTCCTGGCAGTGCGGAGAGAAAGGCCACTATGCCAACAAATGCACCAAAAACCGCTGCATGTTTATTATGAGAAAGTGACTTTTAGCAAGAAGATCTACATGGGAATCCTGGCGGATAGTTCATGTCTGTTCAAAATGACCATCGCTCTTCAATATGGTGCCATGTGCTCTCCAGGCAGATGAAATGTTATAGCTGTTCTACTTCGGGTGCAAGCGACATCTCTCTCGAAGTTCCTGCAACAACACAGAGATTCCTTCAACCCGGTCTTCCTTCTAATGTGGGGAGATTCTACTTCACCGAAAAGGACAGGTTATCCTTCTAGAGGGGTGACCTTTTCTCTGCTAAGCTAAATTGGCCTACTTCCGTTCCACCACTCCCACTCAACGCACTAAGGATTTTGCAGCCCTGCAATGTTCCTGCTGCTAGAATAAAACAAAAGTGTTTATTCACCATGATCAGAGCAACTGCACTAACTAATGATAGACAAAACTCATAGAATAAAATTAGCAAGACAACTGCTTTTTTGCTATATTTTCTCCTGGTTTGGTCGTCAACTTCGTTTTTTTGTGGTTATGCACTTTTTAGGTTTCGCCTCGCCGAAAGCTGCGCAGCAGACTTTCGCGCAGGGCGAAATCTTATGTCTAGAGATGTGTACTCATGTCCCGCCCCTCTGTTCCATTGGCTAGCTCCATAAATGGAGGCTAGCCATTGGAACAGAGATCTGTCCGTCATGGCCGGAGCAGATTCGTGGGCGTTCCGGCCATGTTTACTCATCCCGCCCCCTTGCGATCGTCATGCGGCAGTGGGCGGTGTTTTTTTGTTTTTTTTACAGCTTTGTTTTCCACCATTTCGGAAGTGTCCTTTGCAGGGGTGGGTTGCGCGATGTCCGCTGTCCGTTCCCGCCCCCTCCCGCTGTCCTTGTGCCCGTTCCCGCCCCCCCTCCCGCTGTCCGTATGCCCACCCCCTCCCGCTGTCCGTGTGCCCATTCCCGCCCCTCCCTCTCGCCTCAATTCTGACATCTAGCCCCAAAAATTGCAGGTTATGGTTTTCTTGTTATTTATTTATTTATTTCGAGGGAGCCCACCCCTCATCTGTTGCCGTGTGAAAATCACCGCCGGTTGGCCCGGGACAACCCCCTGACGTCCTTCCCCGGGCCGCGCTGTGATTGGCTGCCGGCCCGGGACCTGACTTGTTTCTCTTTGGATTTAATCGTGGAATACCCCAAAAAACGTTGCTGGGTCCACTAGAAGGGTTCCCTAGCACCTAGCATGAATGTGTTTGATGTCAGGCAGTGTGAAGTGGGCTATGAAGCTTAGTTATTTTGAAAACTTTAAGGGTTTCCGAGCGTCCTTGCCGTACACTGTCTGTAGCATATTGAGAAAATGTTTTTGCATGGAAACTTAAAAGGTCAAAGCAGGTGGTTCGAGTCTGCTGAAGTTCCATCCACAGGAATTGATAAGACAATTGTTATTCTGTGGTTCATCGTAGAGATTCAGCATAGCGTTATTTATGCATTATTAAGTACAGCCCTGTTGTAGAGTGCAAACCCCCAGTCGTGGCGCTAGAGTACTGAAACAATTAGTGCGGTTACATAGCATGCTTCAAGATTTTGTTCCATTTGTAAGCAATGACAGTTATTTTTTTTACCCAACTCGGTGGTAGTCCGTGCTTTGATCTTGGAAGGATGACAGGCTTAAAGGACACTGCAGGATTTGTGGCAGGATTTGTGGCCTTCAGTTTACTTACAGGTCTGCCGAGTTGGCTTACCCACAAGAGCAGTCCATGCCAAAAATGGAGGGACGTTGTCAAATGATCAGCGTGGCTTAAACTCTGCTTCATACGCCTTGCATGCAACTGTAGCGCATACCAAGATGAATGTTACTTAGGGGTGAAATGGTTGCTAACTGGCAAGGAAGGATTCTGCCTGTGGTCGTAATTAGAAGCTCATAACGTTGCTCTCAATCACATCTACTCTTCATGACGTGCGACCTCCAGTCTTCAGAACAGATCTTCAGTCACTGTACCCCCTTTGTTTCCACACTCCTACTTGCTCTCTTTAACCCCCTTCATCACGTTATCGGACAAGAAATAGAAATCCGGTGCTCCTTTTGAAAAAATGGATACAACTTTTGGCTAGCTGTCCATCCCCCCCCCCCCCCCCAATAGCTAGACTAGCACATGTTTACTTTTGCCTGCTTTGTTTTTATGGTCTGACTTAACAGCGCAGCTGCCACCAGACAGCTATGTGAGAATGAGAATCTCCAAGAGAGGGACTTTACTACGTCCACATGATGGGAGTCAGGCGTACATGTTTTGGGTAGTAGTTGTAAGCTTCCACAAACACGTGCTTTCATTCCAGACGGTTGTAATCATTTTATTTATTTATCCAGTTGCCTGAGCTTTAATTTTCAGGGTCACACACAGCACTACTAAACTGTCTAAACCTCCCCTTTTTTTAGTGTACACACAAACAGTAGTGGCTGCTGCCGGCGCCCGGGTGGTGTGGCTCTGGGTGTGTGTGTGTGTGTGTGTGGGGCTCTGGGTGTGTGTGGGGCTCTGGGTGTGTGTGGGGCTCTGTGTGTGTGTGTGGCTGTGTGTGTGTGTGTGTGTGTGTGTGTGTGTGTGGCTCTGGGTGTGTGTGTGTGTGTGTGTGTGTGTGTGTGGCTCTGGGTGTGTGTGTGTGGCTCTGGGTGTGTGTGTGGGGGGGCTCTGGGTGTGTGTGTGGGGGGGGGCTCTGGGTGTGTGTGTGTGTGTGTGTGGCTGGCTCTGGGTGAGTGTGTGTGTCTCTGGGTGAGTGTGTGTGTCTCTGGGTGTGTGTGTGTGTGTGTGTGGCTCTGGGTGTGTGTGTGTGGCTGGCTCTGGGTGTGTGTGTGGTAGTAATTGCTGTCTGCTGAGCTCGTCCGTAGGGTATAATAGGTCTCACATTTGCGAGAGATTAAGCTAATGGCAATGTAAATGACAATGCCATTTATTTATCTGTTTTCAAAACCAACACATAAATAAAAATTTTGTCATTTACAATGCCAATAGCTCTAACTTTTCCAAAGGCGAAACCATTGCATTGTAAATGCTTGTTAATATAAGTGGAAGCACATTTCTTACCACATCTTAAAGCTTTAACCCCAGAAATTAGACAGTTGTTGTTCATACTGCCAAGCCCTATGTTGCTCCAAAGCTCTAATGGCGAGTGGCCCAGGGGAGAACATGCCAAATAGGCAAATATACAAATAATGCAAGAGTGGAACGCTGCATGCTCTTTCCTTTTCAGCTTACCAGGTCTTTCATGAGATCACTCAGTGGCAAACAGGAAGTGAGCATACAATCGTGTATAAGCTGCAGGGATGATACACTGGTGTTAGCAATGTCTTGTTAACATCACACAGAACCAGTATGAAACAAAGTTTATTTTTTGCATCCATTTTTGATTTTAGATTAAACTCCCCTGTCCTTCATTTGGCTTAGTAAATTTGTACTAGTCAAACTCTGAAAATTGTACGAAAATTCCAACTTTAAGTACATCGAAAATGCATGCTTTATTTAAAAAAAAATCTGTTAAGTTAATATATATATATGCCCCAGGTATACATGCCAACACAAAAATCCTCCCATTTGCTCGCTTCAAAGTTGGGTGCTCATTACTTGTAGAAAGACAGACGGTGAGAGTGGCCTTGGAATTTCGGACCTCTCTCATATATTTACCTGCCCTCTCCTGTCCCCTCTTCTCTATGCTTTATGGTGCTGGGCCCATTTTGGAAATGGAACCTGATGTCTACCCAAGTAGCTCTCCTCCTTCCCCTTTGAGATGGTGTTAGTTTATTCCTGTGTGCATCGTAGTGTTTGTGCTCCATCTGTAACCTCCAACATGAGATTTCAAGAAGGAAGCAAGGGTCAAGAGTTCCTAGAATGGAGCATCCTTCTTTTGAATGTGGCTGAATGAACTGCAACTCGCAGCAGCCATCTAGTGGATAGATTTCAGTGCTGGGGAGATGTGTAATTAAACAACAGGGGGTGGTGATGGATAGAGTTTCTGAATTAAGCAGAATACTCTCACCCAGTCAAGAGATCAGGGCTTAATCCAACACCGTTTTTTAGCTCACTGCACCATCCCAGCTACAGAACCTGGCTATATGCAAATTAGTCTGTCCCTGGCCCAGTGCATCATGGGAACAGGGCAAACCAAACTACCAAGCCAATTCTTTCACTGGGAAGGAAACAAGCTACCGGGGACCGGTTTCTGGCATTTCAGCCGTCTTCGGCCCGGCTTGCTTGAATCCTGATGGTGCAATGAGCAAGGGACTCACATCTGAGTATAGCCTTCCACGCTTATGGTGGACAAAATAATTAAACAACAGGGGGTGGTGATGGATAGAGTTTCTGAATTAAGCAGAATACTCTCACCCAGTCAAGAGATCAGGGCTTAATCCAACACCGTTTTTTAGCTCACTGCACCATCCCAGCTACAGAACCTGGCTATATGCAAATTAGTCTGTCCCTGGCCCAGTGCATCATGGGAACAGGGCAAACCAAACTACCAAGCCAATTCTTTCACTGGGAAGGAAACAAGCTACCGGGGACCGGTTTCTGGCATTTCAGCCGTCTTCGGCCCGGCTTGCTTGAATCCTGATGGTGCAATGAGCAAGGGACTCACATCTGAGTATACCCTTCCACGCTTATGGTGGACAAAATAATTAAACAACAGGGGGTGGTGATGGATAGAGTTTCTGAATTAAGCAGAATACTCTCACCCAGTCAAGAGATCAGGGCTTAATCCAACACCGTTTTTTAGCTCACTGCACCATCCCAGCTACAGAACCTGGCTATATGCAAATTAGTCTGTCCCTGGCCCAGTGCATCATGGGAACAGGGCAAACCAAACTACCAAGCCAATTCTTTCACTGGGAAGGAAACAAGCTACCGGGGACCGGTTTCTGGCATTTCAGCCGTCTTCGGCCCGGCTTGCTTGAATCCTGATGGTGCAATGAGCAAGGGACTCACATCTGAGTATACCCTTCCACGCTTATGGTGGACAAAATAATTAAACAACAGGGGGTGGTGATGGATAGAGTTTCTGAATTAAGCAGAATACTCTCACCCAGTCAAGAGATCAGGGCTTAATCCAACACCGTTTTTTAGCTCACTGCACCATCCCAGCTACAGAACCTGGCTATATGCAAATTAGTCTGTCCCTGGCCCAGTGCATCATGGGAACAGGGCAAACCAAACTACCAAGCCAATTCTTTCACTGGGAAGGAAACAAGCTACCGGGGACCGGTTTCTGGCATTTCAGCCGTCTTCGGCCCGGCTTGCTTGAATCCTGATGGTGCAATGAGCAAGGGACTCACATCTGAGTATACCCTTCCACGCTTATGGTGGACAAAATAATTAAACAACAGGGGGTGGTGATGGATAGAGTTTCTGAATTAAGCAGAATACTCTCACCCAGTCAAGAGATCAGGGCTTAATCCAACACCGTTTTTTAGCTCACTGCACCATCCCAGCTACAGAACCTGGCTATATGCAAATTAGTCTGTCCCTGGCCCAGTGCATCATGGGAACAGGGCAAACCAAACTACCAAGCCAATTCTTTCACTGGGAAGGAAACAAGCTACCGGGGACCGGTTTCTGGCATTCGGGGAGATGTGTAGCACATGCATAAATGTAGGAAATGTCTGGGGACTGCATTCTGTCCTTGCAGCAGACAGCGAGGGACACCTAGGCACAGACCATTGGCATAAATACAGCTTGAAAGTAACAAGATGGAAGTGGCCTAAACCTAGATGTGGCAAGGAAAAAAAAATATTTTTAAGAGGAAATAATTTTTTTTCTTTACTTGTAGCCATCTTCTTATTGTTAAAAATATAGGGGCTATTTTACAAGCCCATTGCACCACAGGTGCATCACTTTCTATATGGGAAAAAGTGACGCACCTGCGGTGAAAGGGGCTTTAAATAAGCCCCATAGGTTCTAAACAAATGTAAGTCTCAAAAATAAAATGCAAACATTCTCCAAAAATGCTGGACTTAATAATATTAATAAACAAGTTTGTAAATCGCATGGTTACACAAGCTAGTGTGTCCCCGCGCTGCGGCCGGTTAGACCATGTTCGGGCAGTGAAGTGAAAGAAAGGGAGAAATTAGACGTGAGGGCTTAAAGATGGAAAGAGCCAGGTCTTAAGTTTTTTCTGAAAAATTGTCTCGGAAGACTCCAGCCGGAGTTTATTCCAGTGTTTGGCGGCTAGAAAACGGAAGGCGCGGCCAACCATCCTTACTCTTCTGATGGTCGGAATGCTAACCTGCTCTGTCCCACTTGATCTCAATTGGTGGATCGGAGAGTAGGGGGTGAGCAGGTCATGCAGATAGCTGGGTGCTTTCCTCTGAAGAATGCCGTGGCTGACACACAGGGCTTTAAAAATAATTTGTTCACTTACTGGAAGCCAGTGAAGGGAAGCAAGGGCCTTGTTAGAGGGAGCTTTCCTGGGTAACATTAGAACAAGACTAGCCACTGTATTCTGAATGCATTGGAGTCTTTGCACGCATTTGATATTTGCTCCCAAATAGAGGACGTTCCCATAATCCAAGCGTGACGTTACAAAAGCGTGGACCATAGTTTTCCTCGCTGTAACCAGAAGACTCTTGATGTACTTCCTAAGTCCTCGCAGTACCCCGAAACATTTTCCCACCACTCGCCTGGTGTGGTTCTCGAAGGATAGTTTGGTATCCAACCACATCCCTATGTTCTTAACATGTTCACTGGGTGAGGGGGTCGGTCCCAAGGTCTGAGGCCACCTTGATGTGGACCAGATCGAGGGCGCTTTGCCTATCACGAGTACTTCTGTTTTGTCGCCATTATGTTTTAGGCAGTTGTCAGCCATCCAGGACGTCAGTTCTTGTAGGCACATCGAGAAATTGCTGGCTGCCTTATCATGAGCTTGTGTTAGAGACACCACCAGTTTTGTGTCATCAACATATAACACAACACTGATGCCAAATTATCCGATAATCTCTGCCAGGGTGGTGATGTAGAGATTAAAAAGGGTGGGGCTAAGTGTGGTGCCCTGTGGGACCCCTTGGTCCAGCTTGATACTTTTGGAGTAGTAAGGTTGCTGAGACACCTGAAAACTGCGGTCATGTATGAAGGACCCTAGCCATTTCATGGCTCGTCCAGCCAGACCTCCTTTTCTAAGGCACTAAAGTTGTGTTTGATGGGCTACAAGGTCTAGAAGGACTAAGGCAACAATCTGTCCTTCATCTACAAGTTTGCAGATGATTTCTGTCAATAGGAGCAGTGCTGATTCAGTAGAGTAGGTTGCACAAAAACATGATTGAGTGGGGTGAAGTAAGCTGTGTTTACTAATATGACCTGTCAATTGGGTATTGACCACCTTCTCTGCTATTTTGGCAAAGTAAGGTAGCAGTGAGATAGGACACAAATTCTCCAGTTGACTCATACTAACATTCGGCTTCTTTTTTAAGGGGAGGACGATCGCCTCCTTCCATCTTTTTGGGACTGTTCCTGAGCTAAAAGAGAGTTCGAGGAGGTGTCTGATGTAAGGCTCTAGGCTCTCTCTCAGCACCTTAGGGGTGGCAGGGTTTCTGTGTGAACCTGACTTGATGCTAAAGGCTACATCTTTGAGAATGTCACATAAGGGCACAGCAAAATCACAGAGTTATTCCGCCTCTGCCATGTTGGGTGTCCCATCACTGTCCGGGCACCCGTTACGAGCCCATAATATTGTGTGAGCATTAACTATATTAGTACTTTCAGTTACCGTGCTGAGCAAAATTTTAATACAAGCAATTGTATATTCTGCCGGCAGGAAAAAAAAGGTCTTCAAAACTATGCTGGTAAATTTTCTGAATGTGGGAAGGAAACCATTCCACTATGTAATTAGTGTCCTTAAAATGTGGGTAAACAATCTTAAAATGTTTTATTTTTCTAAAAATATGGGAAAGAAATCTTAATCTAAGAGAGTTATGTGAGCACACTTAAAATTCTTAAAAATGTAAATTTCATTTTTTTCCCCAAAGGCTAAAATTCAGTTCAATTTCTTCAAAAAGAAAAATATTTAATGCTGTTAATTTTAAGACTCAGTTAATGTACCAATTTACGGTGGTTTTTCAAACAGAAATCAGACATCCCTCAAATCGATGTCTCTTTCTTCTGACACAATTTCAGTCAGATATACCCATTCAAGTGCTTTGTTGTTTGGCACTCTTATTCTTGTTGATCTTCTGATTACTGATTTTCCATTCTCTTTACCAATCAATTCTGTTACTACTTCAGCTAATTTTTCTTCATTTCTCTTCAGACTGCTAAATCTTTGCACCACTCTCCTTCATTTACTCATACCTTCAGACCATTCAGCTTGAATTAAGCTTTCATCTTCTGGTTTATATTTCTGCCAGGTCTCATTTTCATCATAATTTGTTTTTTGATTTGCATCCTTTACAACTCGGGTACTTTGATTGGCTCTTGGGATTGTCAGGGTTCGATGGATCCAACACAGCAAACATCCCCAAATCACAGCAGTGTTGTTACCAATAATGTTGGTGTGGCATGTTGTGTAAACTAATAATAAGCTTAGTTCTACAATGTCTTTCTTTCCCACCCACTGATGCCTGAACTTTGTTCAGTGCACCAACGCTTGAACGTAAAGTCCAGGTTGTTGCAGCCCGACACAACACCGCCCAACACTGGTGATGCCAGTGTTTTTCTATGTTACGAACAGTCCTGATAAGATTTTGAGGGATGCAGTGGCAGCTCAAACCCAGTTTCAATCCTTAGAATATCCCACACAAGCACTGCACTAAACAAGAGACCCTTTAAAGGTGAGAGAATTATTTATTTCAACATTCTGATTCTGCTTAGCATATGAAAAGTAACCACACAGAATATGATTTGTACAGTGCTGAGGCACGAGCCATAATTGAGAATACCAACATAGTAAGAAACGTATCAACCAGGTAATCTCTACTTCTATGCGCTACATTATGACAGTATGAAGTAGTTCAACTTGCATCTAGAATTTCTTGGGAGAAGACCTATTGCATACCTGTTTACAGCAAAGTGCTGTAATTATCAGGAGGGATGGAAGTGAGAGTTCCCTTGAAAGAAAACATGTGACTCCTCTTCTCCTCTTCCCGCAGTTTCAGCATTCAGTACAGGACTTGGGACTGCAGAACCAGGTCGATCTAGCAGGAGAATTTCGGGCAGCATCTTGTTTGATAATCTGGCAAAAGGCCTCTCCAATTTGATTGTGATTTCAGAAGCTTTTTATAGTAAATTCACCCCTCTTATCACTCGTAAGGAATGTATTGATATAAACATATACACTGGATAGATGTACTAATAAGGTAGAAATATGTCAATACAGACTACACTGGTTGGGTTATGGTTCCTATTGGACCATGGAAAAGGTACCGGTCTCAGACTACTGTAATATAAGGAACTTTTATTAATGTCACTACCTGAAGAATACAACTTCTTTCATATGTCACTACAGAGGAATGTGACATCTTTCATATGTCACCACTGTGAGGATATGTTAGAAATGGGGGTCTCTAGTTGGCAGAGGTAGGTACCTTTGTCCAAATAGGGACCCTTGCTTTTATTCAGGGTAAGCAGGATACACACTTCAGATAACCCCTGCTCACCCCCTTGGTAGCTTAGCACGAGTAGAAAGGCCTATCCCAAAGGCAATGTGTAAAGTATTTGTACCAACACTCACAGTAACACAGTTATAACACCAAAAATCAACAGCACACCGGTTTAGAAAATATAACGTATCTTTATCAAAACTTAACAAGTCCAAAACAACAAAAATCCAACATACAAGGATTAAGAAAAATGACTTTCAAAAGGTTTTAGCTACTGAGTTCATAGAAAACTATGGATGTGTGATTTCTTACAAAGTACCTGTCGTTGTGACAAAATTCACCAAGCCAAACAGCTGCAGCGAGGAGAAGTGTAGAAAAACAGAGATGCGTCGATTTCGGAGACCTTCGTGGCTGCGATGCGACAGTTCTGCTGGACACAGGGGAGCAGTGCGTCGGGTCTGGTCTGGTCTATAGGAGGAAGCGATGAGTCGATTCTGAGATGACTCCGATCTGCGAGTGATGCATCAGGTAAAACTTGCTGCACAGGGACGATGCATGGAAATCCGGGATGTGGCGGCGAACGATGTGGCGGCATTGAGCAGTGCAACGTCAATTTCTTCTCCCACGATGCTTCGATTCTTGCAGTGGCGACAGGCACCGCATTGGTTTTAGCGGCGGTGCAGGGAGATTCTTCTCGCACCACAGTGTAGCGTCGGGAAAACTGTTGCAAGAAGAGCAATGTGTCTATTTTCTTGTTGTTGCATTGCTTTCCAGCTTCCAGCAGCAGAAACAACCTTCAGAGACCCTACAGTCACAGGCACTCCTGGCAGGTCAGAACCCCTAGCAAGGAAGTTCAGGGGAGCTGGGGGTGAAGTCTTTGTGTTCCTGAGATTTCATAACAGCGGACGCCGCTCGGGTTGGGAATTTCCGAACCCGAGCGGCGTCCGTTGCATGATTGATTCTGCAGCTCTAAAGACTCCCGGACCTCTGATTAATGGCCGGTCGCCGACGCAATTTCAAGCACCGGTCTCCACAGTCACTATATTCACCCTTCGCTGCCACCACGTGCAGACATCGACAATTATCGTGGGTTACCATCATCTGGATATGATCCAAGTGTCTGATGACTAAAGACCTCGACATATTGTATGACTTATTCAGGTTGCCTGCCCCTCTTTCCAGTCCTGAAGAAGACCCCCCAGCAAGGGCACGATCAACCCTGCACTACTTAGAGGGTCGAAACGTCGACAACAGTCCATTGGTCTATCAACTTCACGCCATCACTAATTTCATTTATTGTTAAATGCGAAGTATGATCTCCTAAACCAATTGTCATGAACTATCTGTCTTCCTAACTGTATATGACTCCCGAATACAGTCCTCTTGATTTATTGATTTTACTGTCACTTACGTTACCTCACTACCTTATCCTCACCTGATCACTTACCACTACCCTTCCTTCCCTCCCTGGGGCACCGTACAACCAAGTGTACTTATTGATTTACTCTTGTGTATATTTGATATGCTCAGTCTCGTTGTGAACAAAACAATGTGGACCTAGTTAGTGTTGCTTATTATTTGTTTTGATTATACAACATTAACTTATACAGACACTGGGACCGCTTCCTGGCAGGTGGCAGAAACAGCATTGTACTTGGCAGACCAGGCCCATTCAGGTGAAAGGAAATCTCCTCCCCTACTCTAAATAGAGCCCAGGTTTTTTCGGCCCGGCCCTGATTCATCATGCTCACTGGAGCCACTGCCCCCAAAGCCAGACATGCAATGAACAAACCTAGCAGCGGCATACTGGATGGCTGAGCAGGAAAAAGTGGTATTTTCAAACACAGAATGTAAAAATCATCCTCACTCAAAGATGTATTTTACTTTTCTGAGTTCAGGCATACTAAACTTTTTTTTCTTACCTTGTTCCCATGGGCAGTTATGTTTATAAGATGTTATAAATAAACTCCCCATTCTGTCCTATGGGAGCAAGTAGCCTTGCAATAGTGAAATATGAAATTAGCAGTGTCAAGACATGCCACACATCAGAGCATGCCCTACCTTTCACATACGCTTCACCCTGCCCACAGGGGTACCTTGGGCCTCCCTTAGGGGTGACTGACATGTAAGAAAAGGAAGGTTAGGGCCTGGCAAGTGGGTACACTTGCTTAGTCGACATGGAAGTTAACAACTGCGCACAGACACCGCAGTGGCGGGTCTGAGTTACCGTTTCAGAACTACTCATGTGGGTGGCACAATCAGTGCTGCAGGCCCACTAGTAGTATTTGAATTGCCAGCCACAGCACACTTTACTAGGGACGGACCAGTAAATCAAATATGCCAATGAGGGAGAACCAATCACAATTTACACAGTGAGCACTTGCACTTTGACACTGATCAGCATTGGCAAAGCGCCTAAAGCATCTAAGCCAGCAAAAACGAAATACAGCACAGCATCAAAAACTCAGGAGGTAGAGGCAAAAAGTCAGGGGAAACCACGCCAAAGATGCCAAGTCTAACAGGATATGACATCATTTACATGTCACCTAGAAAGCAAGAGTTTTCCACTTTCTAAGTAGGCATAGGACAAAATAGAGTCAGGCCCTAAGGTTTACATGACAGGTCCTTTCTATCTAGCATCAAGGAAGGACTTCCAGACTTGCTTCTTCACCACAATTGAATCTCCAGGTTCTAGGCTGTGATCAGATTCATTGCTCGCTGAAGGTGCAATGAGCTTTACCTGGTGCGAGAAAGAGCCTACCATAATCAGTGAAACATTTGAAGTAATCCAGAACCAGATAATAAGAAATATTCAGAAGTGCAGATGATGGAATACCAGGAATCCTCATGGCTCTCAACAATAAAAATGTAATTCCACTTGGGGTACTTCACATGCTAAGTAGAACTAAAGGAAGAGCGTCAGGCCATTTAAAAAATGCTGAAGCACGCATCTTAGCCAGTTTTACTTTTATTGAGCCACTTGACCTTTTCACTACACCCAATACGTCAAGATGTTTACTACAATTGCTTAGCTTGATCTTCAGAGGTACGCCTAGGACCCTCATTATCTCATTTTTAAAATGAGTTTCCTGATCTCATTCTATATGAGCCTCTTAGCTCATTCTATAGAAGATGGGAAACCAAATCTTAGATCAACATCCTCAAAAATAGTTTTGCAGCAGTTAATGGGTCACATTGCCTAGTTGGATAAACGTTAACCCATCCAGAAAATTTACAAATGATCACAAAGATGTACTTGAGTCTATTACAGGTGGCATCTCTACAAAATACACCTGTAACCTTGTAAAAGGGACAATGTGTTAGTGGGGGCGTGGCCTCCTGAGCTCCGGAATGGCCGCTCTCTGAGTTCGCTCTGTGGGTAGGGCAGTAAATCCTAATTCAGGTTCTAAACAGACTGCTAGGGGCATCTGGCAAAAGGGTGGAACGGCTGACACCACATCACCGAAAATCTGACACGGCTGGATGTCCGGAGGCCTGAACTGCAGGGGGGCCGACGGCGCAGCACAGACGAGAGGTGATAGCAGTCCGGATAAAGTGACCAACTGAGCCCGGGGACGCAAGGCCTGGAGCAGGCCGCACTGGAGGCAAAAATTCTCCCCGACTCGCAGCGACTGCACTTTCGGGAAACGAACCGCGAACCACGGACCTCCGAGCCCGACAGATCCTGTGCCCAGAACTCATCCGAGGGCTGCGGGGTCCCGAGCACGGCGGAATTGGTGAGGCGAGGGGGGCAGAAGCTGCGGCGGTGGGGGAGAGGAGCCCGGGACGCCGGGCTGCTCCAAGATCTGAAGTACCCTGTGTGCATCGCCATCACGCTGAGCTAATGTGAGTTGGCCAACACAGTGGTATTGAACATATTTAAAATTACACGCGCACCCTTACTTGCCCTGAAACTTTCCACATGCGTCAATGAGAGCCTGGACGCCCTGCTCTGCTGTGTAACCCCGGGCTTTTTTCAACTAACAGCGAGGCAATACAGGAGTGGACCCTGAGACCAGGCAAGTGACCTTACGTGGGGAAGTGGAGCACCAGAGGCCTTGCGCACTGTAACACGAGCCTGCCCACGCCAAAATGTATATCAGCCCCAAACTCCGTGCTCCTGCGCATAATTTGTACGGCCTGCTGAAAATTTAGCGCACTTCAGCATAGCCAGCACGGTTGGCACTGCGATAGAATAAACCTACAAGCTGCTCTAAGAGCTGAAGAACCCTGTGTGCATCGTCATCGCGCTGAGCTAATGCGAGTTGGCCAAAACAGTGGTATTGACCATATTTAAAATCACACGCGCACCCCTACTTGCCCTGTAACTTTCCACATGCGTCAGTGAGAGCCCGGACGCCCTGCTCTGCTACGTAGTCCCCGGATTTTCTTGATTAACAGCGAGTCAATACAGGAGTGGACCCTGAGACCAGGCGAGTGAACTTACGTGGGGAAGTGGAGCGCCAGAGGCCTTGCGCATTGTAACACGAACCTGCCCACGCAAAAATTTACATTAGCCCCAAACTCCGCGCTCCTGCGCATAAATTGTACGGCCTGCTGAAACTTTAGCACACTTCAACATAGCCAGCACGGCAGGCACTGCGATAGAATAAACCTGTATCGCTGGAGGGCGCGAACTTCCCAGCTAGCAGCCATCTTGAGCGCAGCACTGGATTCCTGCCTTCATCCTACGTCAACTGCAAATTTAGGCAAAGACCCCTCCCGGATAACCTCTACCCTGAAGCTGCTGAGACGTAGACACTTAAGGCGCTGAGTTGCACCCTGTGGTCAGGTTCATTCCGACTCCCAAAATGGAGAAAAATGACAATCGCAGCCCAAGATTACGTTCGAGGGCGCAAAGAAAGGAAAGCAAGCGCCCCCGGATCAGGGGGAACTAGTGGAGGCTACGCAAGACATGTATGGTGATGAACAGAGGCCTGACCTGCGCACTCTGATGCTGGACATGCGCTCCAGCTTGCAGAACATCGAGGCCAAACTGGACAACATGACCTCCCAACTGAATGCAGTAAAGATGCAGGTCGACACTCATGAAACGCAACTTGACGCACTTAAGAACAGACACACGGAGTACCATGAATTCCAGGTAGAAACGAAGGAGCAATTGTTGAACATGGACAAGATGCTTGGCGTTATCAGGGTGAAGAACGAGGATTTGGAGGCGCGGTCGAGGCGCAATAATATTCGCATTACGAGGTGTTCCGGAAACGACCGCTATCTCGAAAATGGAAACCTACGTGACCGACCTCCTCCGGGAGCTTTTCGACCCACACCTATCCGCTGTCTTCGCTGTGGAAAGGGCACACCGGTCCCTGGGACAACGCCCAGCAGTTGGCCTTCCGCCCAGACCCATTATAGCAAGGCTGATGAACTATCAAGACCGCGACACCGTGCTACACAAGGCGCAGGAGAAAGGAAGCATTTCCCATCAAGGAAACACCATCTCCTTTTACCCTGACTTCACTCCGGGGGTACAGGCAGCACGGAGAGAGTTCATGCCCGCTAAGCGTCTATTACTACAAGCGCAAATTCCCTAGTCCCTACTCTATCCAGCAAAGTTGAAAGTCTCCTTAGATGGCACACAGCACTTCTTCACTGATGCCAAGTCGGCCCTGAAATTCGGTAAGCACGTTGGTGGAAAATCGACCAAAACTCATTCAGGACACTGCCTCAAGCGGCCAACTCAGTGACAATGATTGAAGATGG
Organism: Lissotriton vulgaris; assembly: GCF_964263255.1. Classification (NCBI taxonomy): domain Eukaryota; kingdom Metazoa; phylum Chordata; class Amphibia; order Caudata; family Salamandridae; genus Lissotriton; species Lissotriton vulgaris. The sequence continues at coordinate 756,955,204 of NC_141695.1, read as the reverse complement.
TATCGTATGAACTATATTGATATGTGTGACACGCCCCACTCTACGGGCTCAACTTGTATTTTTATTGGCGACACAATGCCGTTTAACAATGCTAAGTTATGTGGTCCGGTCATGTTTATGTTTAATGCTGGAGGGCCCTGGTTAGTTTGGAGAACCTGCAGTTTGCCCGACCACCCTGTATAAAGCAGGGTTGCTAGCCGGCAAAGTTGCGCCCCATGGGAGAATTCCCAACCAACTTAATTTTGTTCTGCTCTATGCTTTCTGTATGCAGTAATGTTCTAGGCTATGGTTTGGGTAATGAGGGAAGGGATTGCACACAACCTGATTGGGTGGTTAGTGTGGGAGGTGGAGGGGGGGGGTTTGTTTGTTTAATGGTACGCACTGATTCACATGACGTAGTCTCTGACTTAAATATTGGCACTACACATAACATGGTTACATGCGGGTACTGTGCGCACTCCACCTCACACTGTCTCTTGAGACGCGCAAGATAACATATAATATCCTTACTTGGAACATTAGAGGGCTAAATGATGGCAGGAAAGCCAGGCTTGTCCACGCCTACTTGACTAGACATGGCGTTGATATTTGTTTCCTGCAAGAGACGCACTTGAATGTTAACCCTTCCCAAAATTGAAGCACACTAGATGGTCGGAGGTACACTCTGCCATATATTCGAACTATGCAAGGGGTGTCGCAGTGCTCATCAGGAGAGGTTTGGATTGGAAGGAAATGGCGGTATATACAGACACAGAGGGCAGATATGTTGTATTACATGGCCAGCTGGGTGGCAGACCTATTGTTTTTGCAGCGATCTATGGCCCAAACGTTGACTCCCCTGATTTTTTTCGAGAGGTATGGTCCAAGATAAATTCCACACAGTGTACTACGATCGTCTGAGGTGGGGACTTTAATGCTGTGCTCAACGATGACCTTGATAGGAAGGGTTCCACACGCCCACTATACCCACGAGCAGGCCAGGCACTTCAGGATCTTATGGCTGAAGGTGAATTAATAGACATATGGAGAGATAGGCATCCCCAGCTGCAAGAAGGTACATGCTTCACACCGCAATACGCTGCATGGTCGAGGCTGGACTACTGGCTGGTCTCTTCGGATGTGGCTGCCTGGACTATTGAAGTGATGCACCTTGCACGTTCTCTTTCGGATCACGCACCGTGTGCACTCAGGTTGTCCATCCCGGGTTCACCATCTCGAGCCTTCAGCTGGAGATTACCACCCCATGCATTATTAGATGAAGCATTTAAGGAGGAGATGAGGGCAGATATTACAGAGTATTTTAACTTAAATATCGGAACGGTCTCTTCTGAAGCTACACTATGGGACGCATTTAAGGTAGTTATACGTGGAAAATGCATGGCTAAGCAAGCAGGAGTTTTGAAAGCAATAAGAGGTTCCCTGGTGCGGTTAGAAAGTCAGATACAAGACTTAGAACAACGTTTCTGTGCTGGGGCCTGCAATGAGGTGGCGGCAGAACTTAAGAGCAAGCTTCTGGAATTTGCTGAGGAGGCACAGAGAGAGCTTAAGTTCCTGGGGAAACATACAGAGTAGGGCGATACGGGGAGGGGGACATACCCGGCCGCACCCTTGCTGGCTTAGTCCGGTCCCTGGTAGCTTGTCTCCTTTCTGGTGAAGAATTGGCTTGGTAGTTTAGTCTGCCCTGTACCCATGATGCACTGGGCCAGGGACAGACTGATTTGCATATAGCCAGGTTCTGAGCTGGGATGGTGCAGTGAGATAAATAACGGTGATGGATCAAGCCCTGATCTTTGGACTGGGTAAGAGTGGTCTGCTTAATTCAGACACTCTGTTCATCACCACCCCCTTTTCTGAATCATTTTTGGCCACTATAGGTGTGGCAGGGTATACTCAGACATGAGTCCCTTTCTCACTGCACCATCAGGATTCAAGCAAGCCGGGCCGAAGACGGCTGAAATGCCAGAAACCGGTCCCTGGTAGCTTGTCTCCTTTCTGGTGAAGAATTGGCTTGGTAGTTTAGTCTGCCCTGTACCCATGATGCACTGGGCCAGGGACAGACTGATTTGCATATAGCCAGGTTCTGAGCTGGGATGGTGCAGTGAGATAAATAACGGTGATGGATCAAGCCCTGATCTTTGGACTGGGTAAGAGTGGTCTGCTTAATTCAGACACTTTGTTCATCACCACCCCCTTTTCTGAATCGTTTTTGGCCACTATAGGTGTGGCAGGGTATACTCAGACATGAGTCCCTTTCTCACTGCACCATCAGGATTCAAGCAAGCCGGGCCGAAGACGGCTGAAATGCCAGAAACCGGTCCCTGGTAGCTTGTCTCCTTTCTGGTGAAGAATTGGCTTGGTAGTTTAGTCTGCCCTGTACCCATGATGCACTGGGCCAGGGACTGACTGATTTGCATATAGCCAGGTTCTGAGCTGGGATGGTGCAGTGAGATACATAACGGTGATGGATCAAGCCCTGATCTTTGGACTGGGTAAGAGTGGTCTGCTTAATTCAGACACTCTGTTCATCACCACCCCCTTTTCTGAATCGTTTTTGGCCACTATAGGTGTGGCAGGGTATACTCAGACATGAGTCCCTTTCTCACTGCACCATCAGGATTCAAGCAAGCCGGGCCGAAGACGGCTGATATGCCAGAAAACGGTCCCTGGTAGCTTGTCTCCTTTCTGGTGAAGAATTGGCTTGGTAGTTTAGTCTGCCCTGTACCCATGATGCACTGGGCCAGGGACAGACTGATTTGCATATAGCCAGGTTCTGAGCTGGGATGGTGCAGTGAGATACGTAACGGTGATGGATCAAGCCCTGATCTTTGGACTGGGTAAGAGTGGTCTGCTTAATTCAGACACTCTGTTCATCACCACCCCCTTTTTCTGGATTAGTCCGTAAGGCGCACAAAACCACATTTATACATACCATACACAGACCTGATGGTACCACTGTTACAGGGCAAGAAGATGTCCTGCGGGAATTCGCCTCATTTTATGCTTCCCTATACTCTACCACGCAAACGGACAGCTCGGAGGGACTGCAGGACTTCCTAGATTCGATAGGGTTGGTGTGGTTCAACGACAGCCATAGGCGGTATATGGACCTTCCCGTGTCCGTGGAAGATATTAAACGCACCATTAAAGGCCTGCCCTTGAATAAAGCCCCGGGTCCGGACGGATTGACAACAGCCTTTTATAAAACATATGTTGAGGAATTGGCACCTAGGTTACTTTCTGTTTATACAGAAGCTCTGGAAATGGGGGCTTTGCCGGAATCAATGCGCGAAGCCCTCATCATGACATTGCTAAAACCCGATCAGGGCGAGAGGGAACTTGATTCCTATCGCCCGCTTTCTCTAATAAATGTGGATGTAAAAATTTATGCTAAGTTGCTGGCAGATCGCCTGCAGCCCCTGCTCCCCATGGTGGCGCTACCAGATCAATCAGGGTTTATCCCTGGGCGAGCTACATCTCACAACCTGAGAACGTTATTCTCGATTTTGCACTACCTCCATCCTGACGATCAGGCGATGACCGTTTTCCTTGACGCCACTAAAGCGTTTGATTCACTGGAGTGGCGTATTTATTTCGCATCCTGGTGCTTATGGGATTTAGTCCCCTTTCTATCAGTCGCATACAACTAATGTACACCAAACCAAAGTCGAGGGTCCGCGTTAATGGCTTGGTATCAGACTGTTTTGAGATTACCAGAGGTACGAGGCAGGGCTGTCCACTCTCGCACTTATTATTTGTGATAGCTATGGAAACACTCGCGGCAAGAATACGGCAACATAACACGGCCAGGGGTATAGGCCTTAGTACTAGAAGCCTCTTAATATCCATATACGCGGACGACGTTACTTTGTATATCTTGAACCCGTCGGTAAATTTGGATCCGATCCTGCGTGAATTAGATTTGGTGGATTGTCCGGGGTTTCCATAAACTGGAAAAAATCTGTGATGTTTCCCCTGACGGACAGGACCGCGAAGGTGACGTCGGAATATCCACTACGATGGGCTGCAGACGAGGTCAAATACTTGGGAATATGGCTGGGTCGTAACCTGCAGGACCTCTGGAGACTTAATTTTGGCCGTGCTGTAGACTGGTTGGAATCTAGGGTCGCCATTTGGTCCAAGCTGCCATTATCAGTTGCTGGTAGAATTGCCCTGGCAAAAATGATTGTCTTGCCGAAATTCTTATATCTCTTCACAAACATACCTATCCCCCTCACACAACACTTTACCGATGCCTCAGAACACACCTGCTTTCCCTTGTTTGGGCGGGAGGCCAGGTGAGGGTCTCCTGGAACTTACTCACTCTTCCATTGCATCAGGGCGGATTCGGGGCTCCTGATATGCAGCTCTATGCACTCTGTGCTCAGGCACAATTTCTCCATTTCTGGGTCTATTCAACACCGTACCAACCACACGTGGCAGTTGAACTAGACACGGTCGCCCTGACCCCACTCAAAGTTGCTATATATAAAAAAGGCGCCTCGCCCCAGACAGGATGTTGATACTGCTGATATGCTTTGTTGGTCTTGGCGCGAACTTATGAGGCGCACCAGACTGTCTGTGCTGTATGCCCCATCAGTGCAACTAGGAGACAACCCACTGTTGCCCTGCTTGGAGACTGGTGGTGGGCTATCAGACCTGGGAGGGACACAGCTTATAACATTTCCAGATCTCTATCCAGAAGGAGTTTTCAGATCCCCATCCACAGGGGAAGCTGATCGGGATGTTCCTTTTTCAGAACAATTCATGTATTATAGATTGAAATCGGCATGCCGCTCATTATGGGAGGATTTCCCGGAGGCACCACCTACCTTCCTGGCACTGGAGAACATACTGGCTAAAGCGTCACCACGCAAGCTTGTCACCCGACTGTACAATGCTGTGCAGGAACAGGCCCCAATTATTACGCCTAACTCCTTGCAGCTGTGGAATGCCGAACTGGACCCCCCCAGTGCTGGAAGACCAATGGGACTACTGTTGTAAGCAACTCCTAGAGTTATCGCCAAACTATAAATTACGCCTCATACATTTTAAATTTCTCCATAGGTACTACAATACTCCAATTAGCCTGCATAAAATGAAACTGCATGATAATGCGAAATGCTGGAGGTGTAGTTTGGAACCAACGTCTTTCTTGCACATGGCGTGGAGCTGCCCTCGACTTCTAGACTATTGAAGCGGCATCTTCAAAGCAGTGAATCAGATAGTTGGCAGATCGGATGAGGCCTGCCCATTACTGGGGCTGCTGGGGTTTGTCAAAAATACAATTCCAAAGAGACGTAAATTACACGCAATATTGCTCCTGTACGCGAGGCGACATATTGCTCTGAGGTGGGGTAGAAAAAGTGTTCCCTTTGCTTGCTGAGTGGTTATCTGATGTCACCTATGGGCATACCCAGCTTGGTACATTTTGGGAACTGATGCCGCCTACCTCCCGGCCTAAGGACATATGGGAACCTTTTGTGCAGTGGGGCAAAGACAGGGAAGACTCAACCACTCGGAGTTCCACCCCAGACACTATTTGCTCGAATGCACGCTCCTAACGCTTTAAACTAGCTGAGACTGTGATTAGTTGCACTATAACAAAGCCTGATACTCCTGAGGTGGGAAGTTTATGTTGGAAGCTACTACTAATATGATAGAAAGGATGAGATGTCTCTTCACGAATGTTATGCCTATTGAATGTCCTTCAATGCAAGCATTTGTTTTTTATGCGCACAGTATTTGAACCCGCAAATCGGACAAATTTGAGCTCAGAATGTGTACACCATGATATCTTGTGCCACCGTATAGACAATGTGAATTCAGAATGTCAGTACCAATTGTTTATTTATTTATTTTTTCTTTTCTTCATCATCTGCTAAATATATGCTGATATGTATACATTGGTTATAAACTGTGATGAGAAAATTTATGTAATGTTATATTATTTTCATATGCCTTTTTCTTAATGAAACTCAATAAAAAAATTTAAAAAAAACCTTGTGAAAGGACATTCAGATCTACCCATGTGACTCATACACTAGGGTTCTCCTCCCTTGATTTACCTCCTGGCAAGTTACATACCTTTGACATATTCATAAGTGATTTGGAAATTAAGATTAACCAATGCTTACCATACCATTACATCCCACATTGAGTTTAGTTACACATAAATCCCATCAATTCATCTACATATTTGACTTGTATCTTGTGTGCAGCCTTCTTTTCCCCAAAGTCCCTACACTCTTTAAAAATTTTAACTGACTTGAACAAGAACATATTTACATTTTCAACTTGTATTTCAGAATACTCTTTTGCTAGGCAAGTAGTAAGGGCCATCCATATATATTACCCTGTTCGCATTGATCTTGCACCACGCAATGTGGTGCAAGAGCGCAGCAACTTTAAGTTATATTTTTGAAGTCACGCAGAGCCATTTTGCGTGGCTCCAAAAACCTGGAGTAACGCAGCGCATATCACTGTGCTGCCATACTCTGCCCTGAGTAGGCATTGCACGGGTGTTCCCACCCAACTCCAATGGTTTTTGATGCATTCCCAGATTTACAAGACCTTGTAAACCTGAATGAGCCAAAAAGATATGTATATGTCTCCCCAGGAGAGGTGTAACACAGAGAAATATCTTTATTTCTCCTTGTTTTTTCCCCCTCTGTGTTGCATTCTGCAGCACACACCAAAAGAGGAAAAAGCCTCTCAGGTTTGTTTGTTTTTGCAGGAAGGTGGCCCTTCCTGCACAAAAACAATCCTGACATACAACACAGGCACCATGGTGCTAGGGTGCCTGCTAGGCTATGCTGCAAAAAACGGCGCCACGCAATGGAAAAGGACAGGAATGCACTGTATTGGATAAATATGACATATTCCAGCCCTTTCCCTGTGACACAGGGCACCACAGCAAGGATACTTGCTGCACTGCGCCACAAAACTCATATATATGCCCCTCAGTGTGTCTGCATAGCTGCCTACCTTAATTACATGAACCTCATTGAGGGCAGACAAGCCCACACTCACATAAGCCACTAGACTGCACTCGAAGAAAGCAAAGATCTATAATCAAGTAAAAATGGCTGCAATACTATTCACGACTGCCAGTCAGACCCAAAAGGACCACGCATTGGCATAGCCCATAGGTCTCGCTTTAGGGACCTTATAAGTATTTAGTTATGCAGCAAAATATCCTTGTTGCAACAACAGCAACTATTGCATGGCTAAACACTTATTAGGTCCCAAAGGCGAGACCTATTGGCTATGCCAATGCTTGTTCATATGGTATTCAGCCGCAGAGGCAATCGCTGTCAAAGTATAAATGTCCCCCGCTTCTGGTCTTCACAATTACGAATTTCAGAAGTCCCAAACTTCACCATCCGACCCTAGTAAATCATTTTTCTGGTACTTCTGCCATGCATTACGACTAGAAGCAGAAGTACCAGATTGTGACCCAGGACTGGATGAGCTACTTCTATCCAACATGATCACTATAATTCTTTTGATATTAAAATAACAAATGTGATCACTGCCATCTTTACAACACTGCAGAATATTGTGTCTACAGTAATGCTCTGTCAGGGAAAGCATTTCTAGGGGGGATCATTAAAACCAGCCTTGTTGGCAGACACCAGGTGTACCAAGTGGGGACAATGCAGAGATAGCTCTATCTGTATTGCCATCAGAATGTCTGCAACAGCAGCTACTTTCACACAGCCTGCCTTGGTCTCTGTTACTAGGCGCATAGGGCAAGTGTCTGTGGAACTGAAGAATATACCCACAGGGTTGTTCTTTTGTAGGATAAAGTAATTAACGTTTATGTCATGAAAGTAGCTCTAGGATAACAGCCTTACTATCTGCATTCTCGAGTTTCACAACAGGAATACTGAGTTTACTCAAAATTACGCCAAAATCTTATAAATGGTGGAAAAGATTCATTGAGTTTGTCACTAAATATCTGCTTCCTGCCGAGAAGCAATGATCACCCACTTTTAAAATATGTCAGCCCTGCAAACAGCCTAATTGACAAATTAAACGTATTGTAGTATTGTAGGTCCAATTACAGCTGGGGCAGTTCTTATGGAACTATTTGCTCTGTTTGACTCAGCAAACATATAGTTGGCATTTGTCGGTAAACCCAATACAAGTACTGCAACCGTGATAAGAAATGCCAATAATTCCCAATACTAGTATGGCAGCCCTCAGGTAGGCCAGTTCTGCTAAGAAATGCGGTTTTCTTCAACTAACAGTATAACTGCACTGCTCTAATTAGGACAGACATGACAAGAGGTGCTGCTCCTCAAAGTGATGAACAGCTCTTCTGAGTAACCATGCTAATCTCTCACAAAATACAAGGCAGCCCATCTGAGATTTATTATCCGTGTGGCAACTTTGCTACTTAAGGCTAGCATTTTCCATTACGAGACCAGAACTTTTCTATAAAATGTGACTAAAGCAACATTAAATGCGTGGCAGCTCGAGTCACATTCCTCTAGAGCTCCCTTGGCAAAAACTGTGAATTGAGTAAAAACTAGGCATCAATCCAAAATGACTTGTAAATGAGTAGATAAAAAAGCCTAAATTGTATTTTCAAAAAATAAAAACTTAAACAAGCACCAACCAGACAGTGTCATCGGATCAAGTCAGGAGACAGGCAAAGTGAGCTTAATGTCATGAGTTTGAATGTGAGCCATGCTGGCTGAGTAATCCCTATTTATTTATTTGAAGATTTTTAAAGCGCAGACCACATCAAGTCAACATTCGAGCACTTTACATTGGAGAGCAGAAATAAGGAAAGCCCCTTGCTAGAACATATATAAAGTAATAAGCAAATTGAAGTGTACATTTTGAAATCCACTTGTTCAAAAACTACTCGTCACTTGAAGCAGGCTGAAACAGTAAATTACCAAACAAATCGAGCTACACACATCTGCACAGATTCAAAGTAGATATTGGTGTCTCATTCAGAATGTAAGGATATGTTACAATGTTAGAGAGATACATATTGAAAACTTGTCATGACCTAAGAATAGCTTGTAAGTAGGTGGTGGTACTTTAGTGTTGAGACAGGAGCTCTTTCATTCCTCTCTAAACACAGATAGGTCCTTTCTCAGGTCTGGATGAATGGGATTCCAGATCTCTCCGTGTCTCAGATCTGCCAGTAATAACAAGAGGCAAACTACCGCATTGACTTGCAAACCCGGATCATCCTGTGACTAAGGTCTGCAAAAACAATAACAAATATCAGCAGTGGAATGAGATTGCGTCACGCGTTTGGAGGGCGCATGTTGCCCGTTCTTCCGAGACCGCTTCAGAGAGTTAGTTGCGTTTTGATTTATTTCAATGTGCGTGGAATGGAGCGAAGCAAGCTGCAGGGAGGCTTTGTGTAAAACGAGGGTGCCGCGATTGCACAAAGGTACAGAAATAGATTTTTTTTCTATTTCTTTGCATTTGCTACAATGGCGGCACCCACACGTAACTTTTAACATGGTTAAAGTAAAGCACAATCAATATTGCTGACCTCTCAATCTTGAGAGGACCTGTAACTGGGGGCAAAACCGATCCCGCCCAAGAATAGAAGACAAGGAACAGAGGATTCCTGAAGACACTCCACTTTCCAATCCAAATTAGTCCTCGACCACTGGAAAGAGCACCTGCAACAATGGCCCTAGCACAAAGTGCATCGAAACATGCATCAGTAAAAAACATTCTTGCAACTGCATTCTTGCAAGCGGTTCAGCAAAATCCTCACCAGCAATCATATTTTAAATAGAGATTAAATGTCACCAGCCAATCTTTGGGATGCATTAGATGAGTAGGTGGAAGTTTTCAAAGTTAGATTGAGCCCACCATAGGCTTTGACCCATCCACTTTTTCATTCACAGGGTCCAAGAGGGAAGCATCCCCCAAGCCCACTCTGGACTGTAATGCGTGATAAAGGTCATTAGATATACCAACAACTGACTGTGTAAAATCCAAGTTGTCTACTGGATACATCTTGGCAAAGAAACAAGGGATGGTGGTTTTGTTCATGTCTTTCCATTACAGAAAAATTGCTTTCTTTAACACAGGAATTATAGGCACTGTCTCAGGGGGCCTACAAAACAGTGACATAAAAAACAATCACTCACACTTTTGCTGGGACCAACCACAGGATCAACAGAAAGTCACAGATTTTCTTTAGCATACAGTAGTGTTAGAAGGTGGTTCTGACACTAAGGGCTGCCCGGATTTTTCACTTTTTGAGCACCTAATTGTTGAGCTTTTACTGTGGGAGATCCTCATAATCTGGGACTCACCCACAGTGAACTCATAATGAAGGTGACTGCATGGAGATTTTACTGGTGCCCCCCTGGCTTGACTAGGCAGCTGCGCAGCAGCTGGAGTATGGGGCACCGTGCTGGTTACATGCAGACACAGGTGTACATGTGTGTGCACACATGTAGGGGTTGCGCAGGGGAGATTCCTAGCGTGCGCAGTCCAGGAGCAGCTACAGAGTGAATGGTGTGGCAGGACTTATACAGAATTGGGTGGTGACATGGAATAGGCTTTATGCACTGGAAAGAAACATGCCAGGGAAAGTCAGTGTGTCTTACTGTGTTTTCACTTCATTATTCCCCTATGGGAATGTGAAGCCCATGGCTTAACTGACTTCCACAAGGCCTACAGATTCCAGACACGCACTAAAGGCTAGTGTAGCAGATGTGAAAATAAGTATTCTGAGGAGTCCAAAGTCATATTTGTACTGCTTTTGGGTCGTCCAGAAATGTCATATTTCTCCGAGTCCCTGGCTGGTTAGATTAATGACCTTTCTTCCCAGAGCGAAGATCTTCCCTCCAAGGTGAAAAGATAGGTGGAGCTACCAGCCAATCCATCAACTGCTGTCGCTGGGTGCCAGGCACCAAGCTGAACCAAGGCAGTAAGGGGGGAAGGAGTTGAGTTTCAGAGGCCAAGTGGTCAGAGACACTGGCCAACGCCATTTTGAACAAACCCAGGGGCTGGACAAGAAGGAGGGAGCAGGGAAGTGATGTGTTGCGGTTTGATAGGACACACAGACTTTCTGCCAGCCCTCTACTCAACAATTAAAAAGTACTTGCACAGGAAGAGAAGCTCTCTCACCCCTGACTGCCCCCCAGGCCCTTAACAGCGCCAGAAGAAGAGCCCAGGACCAGTGCGCAAAAGAAAAGGCCTCTGCCCAGGGAGAAGAGAGGCGCAGGGAGCCAGTGAAGATCGCTCCCTGCAGATGCACCCTCTTGGAGATAAGGAGGAGGAAGGAGAGTGCTCCCAGTGGCTGGGGAGCACCACCAGGAGCAAGAAGACGCGAAAATGGTGCAGATCGGACCCCCAGGGGCTGAGATATGGCCCCGGAAGGTAGGCGACCTTAAAACCCTAAGAAGACCGACGACGAAGTGTCGCCGGTCTCAGAGATGCCCCCGGGGGGGGTCAGGTCCCGGGGGCCGCCCCCCCAAAGAAGTAAAGCCAGGTGTGCTGTCGCACACCCTGTGAAGATGCCCCCGCGGGGTGCCAGGAGCCCACCCTGGCCCCCGCTGAATCCCGCGCCGGGCAACGCGACAGTGAAGAGATGCGGGAGGAGGGCCTGGGAGCCCAACTCTGGGCCCCCTTTGAGGAGGTAGGGCGGGAGGTGCCATTGCCCCCCCCCAACCCCGGACCCCATCTCCGGGCCACACAGTGTCCAGGATGGGGGGGGGGCGCCGTCGCAGGATGTACGGGGGCTGGGGACCCCATTCCCAGCCCCGAAGTCATGGAGTGGGCCCAGGACTCCATCCTCGGGCCCCAGAGTCAGGCGGAGGTGGAGGAGTGCCACCGCACTCCCCCAAAGATATCCAGGGTCCCGGGACCCCATAACCCAGACCTATGCGGAGAAGGCTGGGGGAGTGCCGCCTCACTCCCCCGAGGTCCCGACGGGACCGCGTCTGCCCACTGGAGCGGGCAGACCGGAAGTGCTCGTCCGGCTCCCGCGGCAGCACAGAAGAGTGCTAGCTGCGCGGGGAGCCGGGGTGGGCTCCCTGGGCTGTCCGCCAACCCCGGTGACACGGGAGGGTCCCGGGTGGGACCGGAACCCTCAGAACAACAAATTCAGCGTTGGGGGCCCAGGTGGGACAGGGCCCCCCAACAAAAGGTCCTAAGCAGCCAGGGGTGGGCTCCCCGAGCGGTCTACACTCATCTGGGCGTCCGGGTGGGACCGGGCCCCCCAACAGGCCCCAGAAGCAGCCAAAGGCCCCAGCGCGGCCCTCCCCGAAGCAGCGGGAGAGATGCTCATCATTTATGCGGACAGGCCCATAATACCTTGCAGGCCAGGACCGGCCTGCAAGGGCAACCCAGCGTTTTCTTGGCTTGTGGTGGTCCCAGGAGAACAGGTGTGTATACAAAAAATTAGGGAGGTTGATCCAGTTTGATCAGAAGTGCAGAATTACCACTCAAGGGGAGTGGAAGGTCCAGCCGCAGTCCGTGCCCTGCAAAAGTGTTTATCAAAAAGGTGGACAGGGCTGTTCCTAGAAAGGGTTAGTGTGTTGGTCACAAAGAGGAGGGAGTGTGGTGGTTGACATGTGCAAGCCTACCACTGGGTATCCATTTTGTTGGATATAGTTGCCTCACACACCTTTGCAGGTGTCATGCTTCATCATAGGCAGTGCTCCTCGTCGGGTAGGCAGTGCAATCCCCGACGGGCACACCTCAAAGGGGGGCTCTTTAGCGGAGATCTTTTAATCCAACTGCCTGTGGGTGAAGTGCGGTTTTGGGGCCAGGGGGTTGTAGACAAGATGGTGAATTAAAATGGAGCAAAGGGTACCAGAGACATCTTTATTCAGGCGGTCCCTTGCTTCAATTAAAAGTGAGGCTAGTCCGGGCTTGCTGGAATTTAATGTTTCCTGGCTCTGGACTAGACTAGGAAGTGTTAAAAAATCGGTCAACATGTTTCTCGCTATGGTACATTGACACGCGATTCATCAGGACCTATATGATAAAGTCTACAAACAATTTTGCCTATATCAGAATCATATACTCATTACCGGTTGTGGGAATGTTGTACCTCTGTTGCACTGTTCACTGCCTGGAGTGGGGAACAAAAGAGGCTGGTTATTTGCATATGTGACATCGTGTCCTCAATATAAGTGACCAAGAGCACACAACATGACATGCTAAATAGTGGATTTGTACTAGCATGTGTGAGAGCAATGAGTGGAACGAGTGGCATGCTAATGTGGGATCCAACGCTTTCACTCAAAGCAAGCAGTGAAGACATAAGTGCACATAAAAAGAATATTTACAAACAGTTTAGCAGCATTCCGGTAGTTACCACGAGGGTGGGAAACCCAACTCACCTAATGGTCCGGATTTATATGCAACATCAATGCCCGGCGGGTCGTACATCAGGGATGGGGCCTCTGTGTATAAGGCTAGAAACATGGGAGGTTAAAAATAAAGAGTGCATGACAAAATCTACTATTCTACCCTCTCTGGTATGTCGTAGCTCTTGTTGTGGTGAGGTGATCAGGTTTAAAAGTAAAGTTACATAGTTGTAGCTAGGGACCCTGCTCTCCTTATCCAAGTGTACTTTCTCTTAAGGAGGTGGTCCCAAGACTAGTACCCAAGTATGTTGTACATAAGTAGATCGGCTAAATTCTAGTCAGTAAGTCATCATAAGCCATCGGGGTTAAGCTGTATCATAGCTGCCGGTGTAGGCAGGTACCCGGTGACTGATTATGCCGGGTGTGTTAGAAAATATGCTGTGGACTTATTGCTTAAGTAAAGGGTAGCTACTCATATATATTTTTAGCGACCCCTGTTTCCCCGTATCAGCGCTCAGTTTTTTGTAACAGGTGGGAAAGTGGCAGAGGGAACGGGGCAGTTTTACGGGAGGTTTCGTACGAGTGGTCGGGCTCGTGGTTACTAGGCGTGATGCGCGCCTAGTCTGTTCTCGTATATAGTGGCATCACTCACCTCGGATCTCCTGTGTAGTTAGCATTCGTCCTATACCTCTCCGCCGGGATCGAGTAGATGCGGTTGTGCGCATTCGGCCGCCATTATATTCTGTATTAGGCGTGGCCAAAGCGTGGAGGAGCAATGGGCTTGCATGTCACGTGGTGTAGATGGAAAAATAGGCGGCCATCTTATAATGGTCAGGAGATACTCATATGTGTTGGACCCATAATGGTGTAGTGTTGTTCGGTGTCATTTAAATGCTGCCAAATCGTGGGGGATTGTATGTTGGTTGAATCAAACGTAAAGCGGATGATTCTTGTCATAAAAGTGTAGTTCTCGATGGACGCTTGATCTAGTATCGTATTAATGACAACAATATTAAGGGGCAAAAGTCCTCTCCCCCAGTGGTCGCGTCAGTGGAATAGATGTGCCAACTGGGGGTCTCAGTTAATAGGGGGTGTGCCACATCGACTCCCGGTTTCTTGCTGATAATGCCGGTGGTGTTCAGGCAGATCACATGGTTAGGGCAGTTCGAGTGGTGGCCATTTTGTAGTAGTTAAAAGCATGGTGGTTAGGAGCCATGTGCATAGCAAAGGATGCTTAATTCATAGGTCCTAGTTGGATTGTACTGTATTTATCCATTGCTTGTCTCCTACCCTTCAGGGTTTCTCTCTTGGGCAGTGTATGTACGGGGGGCGGGTGCGAAAGTGAAGATATATCAGTGTTTATAGGGAACTCCAGGGAATATCTTCATTTAAACCCCATTTGTCTGTAGCCAATCGGTGTATCCACCGTTGCTCCTTTAAGAAGAGGTTCTGTTTGGAACAATTGGGGCTGGCCTCCAGTATTAGCCACTTCAGTGAGTCAGCAGTGTGGCTACAGTCAATGAAGTGCCTACAAATTTTGGTGTTGCTCTTTTTGCAGCGAAAGTTGCTGCAGTGTTCAGTAATGCGTATTTTAATGGGGCGTGAGGTCATTCCAACATATTGGAGTCCACACGGGCATATTAGTAGATATATGCCGTGGGGTGTGTTGCAATTGGTATGGCCCCTTAGTTCCCACTTGAAGGACTCTGTTAACTCTATTGTCTTATGTACAGAAGTGTATGGACATGCGCTGCAAGACCCACAAGGGTAGTGCCCTTTTACCGGTGGTAGATGCCATAGAGTAGACTGGGAGGTTTTGTTCAGTGCTCTCGGTCTAGGCTTGATCAGAATGTCTTTCACATTTTTAGATCCCTTGAAAGCAAACCTAGGGACTTTGAAGGAGAGGTCACCAGTATTCAAAATTTGCCAATGGCGTTTGATAATACTTTTCACTTTCGATGATACTGGTGTGAAAGTAGTTACACAAGTCATTGGTTCGTTTTCCTTAGGGGTTTTCACCCTGTGTTCCAGTAGGGCTTCTCTGTGATTACTCTTGGCTCTTTTGTGGGCCTTTGCTATATCTCTGCATGGATATCCCCTCTCGGCCAGGTTCCTAGATAAAATAGCGGATTGGTTCCTGTACTCGGATAGGCTACTGCAATTCCGCCTTACTCTTAGGAATTGCCCAAATGGAAGGTTAGTTCGTAGGGCTTTTGGGTGGTGGCTGGAGAAGTGGAGCAGGCTATTGCGGTCGGTCGGTTTCCTGAACATGGTGGTACTCAGTTGACCTTCCGTTAGCTTGATAGTAAGGTCCAGGAAGGGGATCTGTGTTTCAGAAACTGTCATAGTAAACCGCAAGTAAGGGTTGAGTGTATTAATCCAATCAAAAAATGCCTTATAGGAGTCGCTGGTGCCTGTCCAGAAGATCAAGATGTCGTCGATGAACCTCTTCCACAATTTGATGTTGTTGTGGAGTATCAGTGTATCTGGTGGTGTATCAGTTTCCTTTCGAAATCGGCCATGTACAGACAGGCCACCGATGGGGCGAAAGTGCTGCCCATTGAAGTGCCCTGTGTTTGATGGTAAAAGCTCCCCTTGAATCTGAAGTAATTCTCTGTTAATGCTAGAGTAGCGCATTCCATTATGAATGCTGGCGGTGTATTCGACCCCCAGACCTCGTTGTTGAGAATTTCTTCTATCACCCCTAGTGTGGCCCTGTGGGATGTTGGTGTAGAGGGCCTCCACGTCCAGGGTGATGAGAAAATCAATCTGGCTAATTTCCTGGAAGGTGTCAAGAAGGCGTAGTACATCGGTTGTGTCCTGTATATAGGAGGGTACACGTTTGACCAAAGGTTGGAGGAAGTGGTCACAGAATTGTGAGAGAGGTTCAAGTATCGAGTCAATCCCCAAAACTATTGGGCGTCCGGGTACTGGGGTGATCCCTTTGTGGATCTTTCGGAGTACATAGAAGTAAGGAACCCGGGGGTCCTTCTTTACCAAGAACTCCGCTTCTTTTTTACTGATCCACTCCTCGCATTCTGCACCCTCAATCAGGCCTGCGATCGTGCATTTCAGGCATTCAGTGGGGTCGGTGGGGATGGGAGTGTAATACCGCCCATCCCCCAGTTATCTGAGGCACTCTGTATCATAGTCTTTGGTGTTCATGAGGACAGTAGCACACCCCTTGTCCGCCAGTTTGATGGTGATGATAGGGTCATTGGCTAGGGACTCTAGTATCTGCATTTCTTTTTTTGAGATGTTACGATGGTTGTGCTGATGGTTCAAGGTCTTAATTTCTTTAAGTACCGCCTGTTCGTAAGTGAGGATCTCATGAGGGACCATCCCACTATGGGGGGTAAAGGTAGTGGGATTGTGAAGGCCAGAGTCCTCAATTATTTCATTTGGCCTCCCTTCAAAGAAAGCCCTGAGTCTTATTTTGCAGAAGAACTTCTGTAGCTCACACATTTGTTGGAAATGGTCTATCTTAGGAGTTGGTACAAAACCAAGACCCTTCTGTAAGACTTGTTCCTCCTCCTTAGACAGTTGGCGGGCCGAGAGGTTAACCACCAAGCTTATTTGCGTCCCGTTCTGCTCCTTGTGTCCATCCCCTGTGGGGGTGTT
This sequence comes from Lissotriton vulgaris, assembly GCF_964263255.1. Taxonomy (NCBI): domain Eukaryota; kingdom Metazoa; phylum Chordata; class Amphibia; order Caudata; family Salamandridae; genus Lissotriton; species Lissotriton vulgaris. The sequence continues at coordinate 756,938,273 of NC_141695.1, read as the reverse complement.
TCTTCCCATTGTACCCTTTTCCCGGGTATGTTTCCTCGCTTGCGCCCGCGCCCTCTGCCCCAACCTCTGCCTAAAAAAGGTTGGTTACCATCATGTGGGGCAAATTGGGGTGGATACTGGGGGCCGTAAGGAGGTAGGGCCTGTGGGAATTGGGGGTATTGCCAGAGTGGTGGCCCCGGGTAGGGGAGGTGCTGGAAGATCTGTTGTCCACATCTTCCGCCTCGCCTACCACTGCGTTGTTGTTGTGGATGCCAGTCATCTCCACTGGAATCACTCCCGCTGTTGGAGCCCCTCCTGGATGAGGTGGCACTTGAGTCTGATTGATAGCTAGTACCTGGTGGGACATAGTCCTCCTTAAGGTACGGGTACACCTTCTCTTTGGAGAAGCGTTTAATGTATTTTTGTAGTTTGGTTATCTTCTGGTTCATAAGGTATTCCTTATGTTCAGCCAGCTCTTTGTTCAGTTCCGTCAGTTTGGTTGTAAAACCTGGATTAGGGACGGCTGATTTGAGTGAGCTCTCAGCGGCTTGAATACGACTTAGTAGTTCGTCTGCCATGCGTTTTGCCGTGTTCACGATAAGGATGAGAAGGTCGTGGGTACACTTCCATGAATTCTGTGACCATTCAATTTTGAATTGTCCGTCCTCCCAGAAAAGCCTGGGGAAGTTCTTCACAATAAGGCCATTAGGTGAAATTTTGGCCTTAAAGTATTCGGCCATAAGTGCGCCATGTAGAGTGATTCTTATCCATTCTCTTTTCAAGTCAGAGAGGGCTTGCCAATCAGCTGTATTACTCCCTGTATCCGTATCTACCTCTATGCCAAGGATTGATGGGGTTCTCAGAATGGCTGCTGCATCTTCTTCCCCGAAACTCAACCCCAGGCCGTCCATCTTTTGGAGGCCAGAAGGGAATCGAGGGGAAGGGCGTGTTCTCAAGGGAGAACGAAGAGAAGATATAGTGGGGGTGGAACCACTCACTTGGAGTGGTGTGTGCGCCTTCTCCAGGTTGGTAGAAGGAGCTGTGTGGGGGATAGAGCCAGTCTTACCCGCCAAAAAACAACTCCCACGGTGGTTAGCCGTGCTAAGAATGTATACAAAAAATGAAGGAGGTTGATCCAGTTCAATCAGAAGGGCAGAATTACCACTCAAGGGGAGTGGAAGGTCCAGCTGCAGTCCGTGCTCTGCGAAAGTGTTTATTAAAAAGGTGGACAGGGCTGTTCCTAGAAAGGGTTAGCGTGTTGGTCACAAAGAGGAGGGAGTGTGGTGGTTGACATGTGCAAGCCTACCACTGGGTATCCATTTTGTTGGATATAGTTGCCTCACACACCTTTGCAGGTGTCATGCTTCATCATAGGCAGTGCTCCTCATCGGGTAGGCGGTGCAATCCCCGACGGGCACACCTCAAAGAGGGGCTCTTTAGCGGAGATCTTTTAATCCAACTGCCTGTGGGTGAAGTGCAGGTGTGGGGCCAGGGGGTTGTAGACAGGATGGTGAATTAAAATGGAGCAAAGGGTACCAGAGACAATTTTATTCGGGCGGTCCCTTGCTTCAATTAAAAGTGAGGCTAGTCTGGGCTTGCTGGAATTAAATGTTTTCTGGCTCTAGACTAGACTAGGAAGTGTTAAAAAATCGGTCAACATGTTTCTCGCTATGGTACATTTACACGCGATTCATCAGGACCTATATGATAAAGTCTACAAACAATTTTGCCTATATCAGAATCATATGCTCATTACCATTTGTGGGAATGTTGTACCTCTGTTGCACTGTTCACTGCCTGGAGTGGGGAACAAAAGAGGCTGGTTATGGGCATATGTGACATTGTGTCCTCAATATAAGTGACCAAGAGCACACAACATGACATGCTAAATAGTGGATTTGTACTAGCATGTGTGAGAGCAATGAGTGGAACGCGTGGCATGCTCATGTGGGATCCAACGCTTTCACTCAAAGCAAGCAGTGAAGACATAAGTACACATAAAAAGAATATTTACAAACAGTTTAGCAGCATTCCGGTTGTTACCACGAGGGTGGGAACCCCAACTCACCTAATGGTCAGGATTTATATGCAACATCAATGCCCGGCGGGTCGTACATCAGGGATGGGGCCTCTGTGTATAAGGCTAGACACAAGGGAGGTTAACAATAAAGAGTGCATGACAAAATCTACTATTCTACCCTCTCTGGTATGTCGTAGCTCTTGTTGTGGTGAGGTGATCAGGTTTAAAAGTAAAGTTACATAGTTGTAGTTAGGGACCCTGCTCTCCTTATCCAAGTGTACTTTCTCTTAAGGAGGTGGTCCCAAGACTAGTACCCAAATTGTGGAAGAGGTTCATCAACGACATCTTGATCTTCTGGACAGGCAGCAGCGACTTCTATAAGGCATTTTTCGATTGGATTAATACACTCAACCCTTACTTGCGGTTTACTATGACAGTTTCTGAAACACAGATCCCCTTCCTGGACCTTACTATCAAGCTAACGGAAGGTCAACTGAGTACCACCATGTTCAGGAAACCGACCGACCACAATAGCCTGCTCCACTTCTCCAGCCGCCACCCAAAAGCCCTACGAACTAACCTTCCGTTTGGGCAATTCCTAAGAGTAAGGCGGAATTGCAGTAGCCTATCCGAGTACAGGAACGAATCCGCTATTTTATCTAGGAACCTGGCCGAGAGGGGATATCCATGCAGAGATATAGCAAAGGCCCAAAATAGAGCCAAGAATAATCACAGAGAGGCCCTACTGGAACACAGGGTGAAAACCCGTAAGGAAAACAAACCCATGACTTGTGTAACTACTTTCACACCAATATCATCGAAAGTGAAAAGTATTATCAAACACCATTGGCAAATTTTGAATACTGGTGACCTCTCCTTCGAAGTCCCTAGGTTTGCTTTCAAGAGATCTAAAAATGTGAACGACATTCTGATCAAGACTAGACCGAGAGCACTGAACAAAACCTCCCAGTCTACTCTATGGCATCTACCACCGGTAAAAGGGCACTACCCTTGTGGGTCTTGCAGCACATGTCCATACACTTCTGTACATAAGACAATACAGTTAACAGAGTCCTTCAAGTGGGAACTAACGGCCAGATTCATGAAAGACCCGTTTTGCGAGTCTGAAATAGCGATTCATAAGGAATCGCTATTACAGACTCGCAAAACGGGATTCATGTAGGAATCGCAAAATTAAATGCGATTCCTACAGATTCCTTATTTGCGATTAGCAAATTGCTAATCGCAAATAAGGAATAACTCCCCATTCATTCCTATGGGCCAAAAGGCCCGTAGGAATGAATGGGGAGTATTCCTTATTTGTGATTAGCAATTTGCTAATCGTAAATAAGATAGCGATTTGAAGGGTGCCAGGGGTGTCCAAAGGACACCCTGTAGCACCCCTTAAATGCACTTTTCAACAGGTGTTGCGCACACACATGTCCTAAGGACATGTGTGTGTGTAACACGCAACTTAGAAAAATGCTTTTAAAAGCATTTTTCTAAGTTTTCGCTATTTACCACGAGGTTTGACCTCGCGGTAAATAGCGGCAGAAATTTGCGATTTCGCAATTTTAAAATGTTTCAAGAATAGCATTTAAGGAATCTCTAATAGAGATTCCTTAAATGCTATTCCTCGCAAATTTGCGAATTTCTAAATAGCGATTTTTGCATTTGGGATGATGAATCCCAAATGCAAAAATCGCACTCGCAAAGGGCCAGATTCTGAGAATCTGGCCCTTTGCGAGCCGATTTCAGCTTGATGAATCAGGCTGATAGGGGCCATACCAATTGCAACACACCCCACTGCATATATCTACTAATATGCCCGTGTGGACTCCAATATGTTGGAATGACCTCACGCCCCATTAAAATACGCATTATTGAACACCGCAGGAAATTTCGCTGCAAAAAGAGCAGCACAAAAATGTGTAGGCACTTCATTAACTGTAACCACACTGCTGACTCACTGAAGTGGCTAATACTGGAGGCCAGCCCCAATTGTTCCAAACCTCTTCTTAAAGGAGCAACGGTGGATACACTGATTGGCTACAGACAATTGGGGTTTAAATGAAGATATTCCCTGGAGTTCCCTATAAACACTGATCTTCACTTTCGCACCCGTCCCCTGTACATACACTGCCCAAGAGAGAAACCCTGAAGTGTAGGAGACAAGCAATGGATAAATACAGTACAATCCAACTTGGACCTATGAATTAAGCATCCTTTGCTATTCACATGGCTCCTAACCACCATGCTTTTAACTACTACCAAATGGCCACCACTCGAACTGCCCTAACCATGTCATCTGCGTGAACACCACCGGCATTATCAGCAAGAAACCGGGAGTCGATGTGGCACACCCCCTATTAACTGAGACCCCCAGTTGGCACATCTATTCCACTGACGCGACCGGGGGAGGAGAGGACTTTTGCCCCTTAATATAGTTGCCATTAATACGATACTAGATCAAGCGTCCATCGAGAACTACACTGTTATGACAAGAATCATCCCCTTTACGTTTGATTCAACCAACATACAATCCCCCACGATTTGGCAGCATTTAAATGACACCGAACAACACTACACCATTATGGATCCAATACATATGAGTATCGCCTGACCATTATAAGATGGCCGCCTACTTTTCCATCTACACCACGTGACATGGAAGCCCATTGCTCCTCCACGCTTTGGCCACGCCTAATACAGAATATAATGGCGGCCGAATGCGCACAACCGCATCTACCCGATCCCGGCGGAGAGGGATAGGACGAATGCTAACTACACAGGAGATCCGAGGTGAAAGATGCAACATATAGTCGAGACCAGACTAGGCGCGCATCGTGCCTAGTAACCACAAGCCCGACCACTCGTACGAAACCTTCCGTAAAACCGCCCCGTTCCCTCTGCCACTTTCCCACCTGTTACAAAAAACTTAGCGCTGACACGGGGAAACGGGGGTCGCTAAAAATATATATGAGTAGCTAACCTTTACTTAAGCAATAATTCCACAGCAGATTTGGCGGATATTTTCTAACACACCCGGCGTAATCAGTCACCGGGTACCTGCCTACACCGGCAGCTACGATACAGCTTAACCCCGATGGCTTATGATGACTTACTGACTAGAATTTAGCCTATCTACTAATGTACAACATACTTGGGTACTAGTCTTGGGACCACCTCCTTAAGAGAAATTACACTTGGATAAGGAGAGCAGGGTCCCTAACTACAACTATGTAACTTTACTTTTAAACCTGATCACCTCACCACAACAAGAGCAACGACATACCAGAGAGGGTAGAATAGTAGATTTTGTCATGCACTCTTTATTGTTAACCTCACTTGTGTCTAGCCTTGTACACAGAGGCCCCATACCTGATGTACGACCCGCCGGGCATTGATGTTGCATATAAATCCTGACCATTAGGTGAGTTGGGGTTCCCACCCTCGTGGTAACAACCCGAATGCTGCTAAACTGTTTGTAAATATTCTTTTTATGTGCACTTATGTCTTCACTGCTTGCTTTGAGTGAAAGCGTTGGATCCCACATGAGCATGCCACTCGTTCCACTCATTGCTCTCACACATTCTAGTACAAATCCACTATTTAGCATGTCATGTTGTGTGTTCTTGGTCACTTATATTGAGGACACGATGTCACATATGCCCATAACCAGCCTCTTTTGTTCCCCACTCCAGGCAGTGAACAGTGCAACAGAGGTACAAAATTCCCACAACCGGTAATGAGCATATGATTCTTATATAGGCAAAATTGTTTGTAGACTTTATCATATAGGTCCTGATGAATCGCGTGTCAATGTACCATAGCGAGAAACATGTTGACCGATTTTTTTAAAACTTCCTAGTCTAGTCTAGAGCCAGGAAACATTAAATTCCAGCAAGCCCAGACTAGCCTCACTTTTAATTGAAGCAAGGGACCGCCCGAATAAAGTTGTCTCTGGTACCCTTTGCTCCATTTTAATTCACCATCCTGTCTACAACCCCCTGGCCCAACACCCGCACTTCACCCACAGGCAGTTGGATTAAAAGGTCTCCGCTAAAGAACCCCTCTTTAAGGTGTGCCCGTCGGGGATTGCACCGCCTAGCAGACGAGGAGCACTGCCTATGATGAAGCATGACACCTGCAAAGGTGTGCGAGGCAACTATATCCAACAAAATGGATACCCAGTGGAAGGCTTGCACATGTCAACCACCACACTCCCTCCTCTTTGTGATCAACACACTAACCCTTTCTAGGAACAGCCCTGTCCACCTTTTTGATAAACCCAGGAGAATAGGGTCACTACCCTACATGTACCAAGGTGCTGGGGATCTGCTGGAGAAGCGTAGTCTCCCCACAGCACGAAGAGCAAAGTTTCACCCCAAGTGTCTGGGGGATTCAAAGGAATCAACCCCTCCAGGGCTCAACTTGCAGTTAAAACCTTCTGGGCTGGAACTTTTGTTCTTCAGCTGAGGGTGTTTTGATAATGGCATCAAGGAGTGAAGGTCTGAGTGGGGGATGTCTGCAGAAGGGCATCCCCTAGAGTTGAAGAGATGTAATTGCACTGAAATGCAGTTATTAATGGTTATTTCTTTTAGAGGGACTGATGTTCGATGTGAAGTATTGGTGTAAGGTGATGTCATAAGATAAGTGGCTAGATACTCTAGCTAGGGTGTCTGACAGTACTTACAACATAATCCTGTGATCATCTGTGATACCTTTAGGGGATGTAATTGCAATGCATTTTTAATGATATCCAAATGTGCTGAGTACTGTCATTCTAAACTGTGTGTAAACATGTATTCTTGCTGCTGCGCTTAGGTGAAGACCCCAGACTATTAGCCCTCAAGATGTAGAGGTGCATACTGTATGGTCAGTAGGAGATGCTCAGTCAGGGTCATGTGTCACCAAGGCAGGTGTAGCCTGTTTAATGCTTGTTGAGGTAATGGAGGGGGGGGGTCGCCACTGGGATGGTGCCAGTGCGCAGGGCCCTCGCTCCAGGAAAAGACCAATTCACTGCATTGGGGCAAGATGATGTGCATACTTGGGAGTGGTGGTACTAGACCCCACGCCCCCGTGGGAGGGGTGGAGATGTTATGCAATGTCACAAAGTAATTCCATCAGCTTATTTATATTTGTAAATTGGTGTATAGTATTGAGTGGTGTGTGTGTTTAATAAATGTACTCTTACTTTTATAAAGCAAAGTACAGACTGAACAATCAATTATTGAGTGCTATTTTTTGTGCACCTGCAAATGGCCCACACCACCTCCCTTGAGTAAGCCTCAGACTGCTCTGCAACGCTACTCTCTGAGAGTCAGGCGCTGCCCTATGGTGTTTGGTTCCCAGTAAAGGACAAATGTGTCATGTTATTTGTGCAGGCCTCACAGATGCTGCCGCGTTTTCCAACAGATAGTAATAGATACAACCACTCCTTGCCCACTAATCATTCCCTAGGATAAGGAGGCACTTTTGTATCTGACATCTCATCGTATTATGGAGATGTCTAGCATGAAGGAGAATAGGAGGGGCACCCAATAAATATTGTCTTCTTTTCTAATAATTCAGGAAAGCTCAGTCTTTAGGGCCCTGGTGTTAGCTTCTAATAATCCTGCTGACCTCAAGGTACCAAAAGTAGAATACGTTTCTTCAACAAGAGAGGACTCATTTCTGTGCTTGGCAGAGTGATTCACCATTAAAGAAACAATGTAAGGCAGGTGAAAATACAGGAAAACTAACCACCACAGTACAGCCACATACCTGAGTTCAGCCTAACAAATGTAAAAGGCCCTCCTCCACTGTATGCTCAAACCCTTCTTTGACGTGCAAATGCCATTATAATGTTGGCTGAGTCATACAGCTGTAGCCTACGAGCCTCAAAACAAGATAGTTGTCACATGCAGATGTATCAGCCACATGGCATCGTCAGTTAACTCGTCACCATGAGCCATCCTTTCTGCCGCACTGAAGCCAGGGACAGTCAACGACAATAGTCAGACCTAGCTAGAGACATCCGCACACTACATGGAATAGAGGGAGAGTCATGTTTGCATTTCAGGATCAATGCTTCTGTGCTTTCCTTGGGTAATGCCCAGGAGAGCGGCTTCAAAAAAGGCACTTGACTCATTATATTGGCTCCCAGTTTAGAAAAGAGTACTGTTCAAAATGTTTGTCATATGCCACCGTATTGTCCATGGCGAGGGTCCGGCGTACCTAAGAGACCTAGTTACCAAGTATGTTCCTAGTAGATCTCTTAGATCCAGCGGGATGGGGCAGCTCCCCATCCCGCTGATCCCCAAGATAAAGAAGGCCAAAATGGGTGGTCGTTCCTTCTGGTTTCTAGCTGCTCAGAACTGGAATAGACTGCTGATCCCCCTGAGGCTGGAATGCTCTGAAATTAAGTTCAGAAAGCTGTTGAAAACCCACCTGTTCTCTGCTTAGCGCAAGGCAGTTCCTGCTGTCGCTTCGGTCTTCCCCCTCTCACCTAGCGAGGGGACACGCCGAGAAGGCGTAACCATGCGCTTTACAAATTTTATTATTATTATTATTATTATTAATGTCAAGCCTCAGCACACACACAATGTATTATTTCCTTACTTTCCTTTTCTGACCTGGTGCTCCAAGGGATTTCTTCTCATTTATCTAAGCAGTCTTACAGGCGACTCAGAAATATTCTTTACTTGTTGTCCTTCAGCCCACTGCTTCAGAATACTATTCTGTTTTCATGTTATTAACTCGTGGGTGTCTTCTCACTCTTCACACCGGTCCTTAACCCATCTATGAATGAGATTCTATTCTTCCCAGTTTCTCAAAAAGTCTCTCCTATCTACTTCAGGTCTTCTCATCTTCCTGCTACTGTCTGAGTCATCTTTGACACCCATCTTACTTTCTCTCTGCACATGTCCTCTGTCTCACACTGTCATTTCCAGCTTTTGCTTTAGAATGTTAGGAAAAAGAGATTCTATGTCAGGACCGTATGTGAGGATTAAGCTGTGCTTTCTATGCTTTATTAAATAGAAGCCAAACAAAGAACCCCAACTTTTATTCCTGATTATGTAAGCAGATCTTTAACCTCCACGAAGGAATGTTGTGCTACGATTAGAAAAAAAAAGAAAATGCCATGTTGTACTTGCAATTTAAAATCACTTTATGGTGCTCAATAAAGTTTGTTATAAAAAATATAAAGAACCCCAACAAAAGACTTAATTTCCCAAAAGCCCTTGGGAAAAAGTCAACAGTTCAACATGAAGTTTATAGCAGTTAGTCTGTGCACACGTATACAGTATCAACCCAGTATTGCATATATACAGTGAAAATTGAGACGAATAGTCATGAGTAGTATTTTCTTTTTTTCTTTTTAATCCAGAATGGTTGCCAAGCCAACACGCGTTTCGCCTGGAGAAGTACCCCACAACTTCTTCAGGGCTGTAAGGATGTACAATGGAGTAGCTCAAAATCTGGAACATACCAGAAATGGGCAAAGGTTGTATATACAAGACAACCAATACATGGTGAGTGAGCACCCTTAATGACACAAGGAACCTGTGCTACAAGATCATGATAATACACATGTAATGTGCTGGGACCCACCTAGATAGGTCACTGGTCATAGTGAGCATGGAATAGTGTGACTTGTCAATGACATCAGATTAATAAATGGTCAGTATTAAACAGACGGTGCTGTGACCAATGTAAAGGGAGAGAAGAAACATCGAATAATGACAGTAGGAGAGAAAAAGGGAGAAAACAAGGGGAAGGAGGAGGAGAGGAGAGGGAGATGTCCACCTGCCCCAGTCATGGCCCAATAGAAAAGAGAAACTAATACTTTGTCATGAAGAACCGTTATATGCGTAGGTAAGTCTATAGACAGAAGAGATACAAGAAAGAGACAAATGGCCAATGAAATCACGTTCACCATGCAAGTAAGTGAAGATCAAGATGGTGCAGAGCAAAGCTCGGGGACAAATCACCACAGTGACTTAAGAACTCTGGACATAAGGTTATGTAGAGTTCTCAAAACAAATTCGTAAAAGTGCACAGTCTTACCTTCTGGCAAAGTAACTTGGCTGATGATCTAAACAATAGTGCTAATGAGAGGAGGGGGAATTAAGGATAGGGTATAATATTCAATGTAAGCGCAAATTAAAGGTGGAGGGATAGTAAGAGAGTATTCTCACCTCTCTGCCGGTTGTACTTCCGTCCCAGCTGTCGAAGGGACGTGAGCCTCTCAGCCCAGGTGTGATGGCAGAAGGCAGAGATGGTGCTAGTGTACGCGGTCTGCAAAGCGCAAGTCTGGTATCCAGTTCTACTGGAACTTTCTTGGGATCTTCCAATCCTTCTAGCCCTCTTTCCAGATCTCCTTTGGGACCCACAGGGGAATCGTCACTAGCTGGTGCAGGAAGGGTCCCCTCCTTTCCATGGCATGGAAGTTTACAGGGAGCGCTGGAAAGTCCCAGGACCTTCGAGCCACGCTGCGTCACTCCACTCTAAGGCATTGACTGACAGAACCATCAAGCAGTATAGATCAGCATGGTCTTGATAGTTGGGCTGGTGTCACAAATGACACTTGGATCCAGTGGAGGCGGAAGTTGTCCATATCTTCAACTTCTTAGCTTCCCTCGCTGCTGAGGGTATATCAATACTTTCAGGTCAGCGATATTGGTGGGTCATACAACAATTGGAGATCGTCCAGCGGGGGGACACCCTTTGGCGAGGAGGGTCCTTAGAGGCATTCGGTTATCCCTCCCTCCAGAGCCTCGAAACTCAACCCTATGGAATATCGATAAAGTCCTTGATCTTTTCTTTTTTTTTTTCAGTCCAATAAGTACCTTTCAAGGAAGGAACTCTCTGCCAAACCGGAAATCCTGTTATGTCTACTTTCATGCAGAAGGGTCATGCTTAAGGGTCTCCAACATCTGGGGCACTGGACGTAATAGGGGTAGTATTTAGCCCGGATAGGCTTACCTTTAATGGCTCATGTCTTTCGAAATGTAATTCGCGAGTGGTTTCATACCCTTCCTTTCCAGACTCCCCTTTAACTGTGTGTTTTACAGTGTATTAAGAGTTATGAGGCAATGATGGCAGATATCCGTCTGCATTGAGAAAGACAACTCTTTATTGCCTACTATTGCTAGATGGGTCCGAAGGGCCATGCACGAGGCTGGCATCAATACGTCTGTTTTTGTTGCTCATTCTGCTAGAGAGTCCATGGCCTCAAAAGCTTTTGCCCTTGGGGCTCGCCTGGAGTATATCCTTTAAGCAGTGGACTGGTCTTCCAACTTACCTTCACTATTTCCTGTGTCCCCTAAATTAAAATTCCAGAGTTAGGAAATCATTTGGCTAAGAACTGGAATCATGCCAATATTGGCAAATTCTGCTAACTGCACCCACTGAACAGGAGTCCCTCTGCAATCAGGCAATAAGCATCAAGAATTGGCTTGAAGCTGCCAGTAATAGCATTGCCCCTTTTAAGAAAATCAAGATGAAGCGACTTCATAATGCCCAAAGTTGGTTTTCTGACGGCCTAAAATCAAAGAAACTAGCCTTAAGGCAAGCAGAACGTAGTTGGAGACGCAATTATTCTTTATATAAAAAGGCCATTTATATAACTCAGCTCAAAGAATACAAAAAAGCTAACCTTTGTGCCTAGTCAGCTCATTTCTCCGCAAAAATTGTAAATTTGGCTAACAAGTCTAAGGCTAGCTTCTCTATAGTCAATGAGCTTGCTCAACCAGATAGAGTTATGGCAAAACCTGTTCCCTCACAATCCTTATGAGACTCTCTCAGTCTCTTATTTTATTGAGAAAATTGCCACAATCAAGGCTAGCATCCCTAAGCCCATCCCTTCCACGACTTCTCCTATCATATGCAAAAACCCGCTCCTACTTGACCAAATTCCTTTAATCTCAAGGGAAGAATTCCGTGCACTACTTAAAAAAGCCGGATCTGGTTCCCCTACCCACTGCTGTCCTCATATTTTACAGGAAGCTTTCCTTACTTTCCCAGACCCGCCCCTTTCATTCCTGAACAACTCTCTTAAATTAGGCTCCTTTAAAAGTGCTGAAATTGTGCCGATTTTGAAGAAGCCCGGTTCTGACCCTCTGGTTCTTAGCAACCACCGTCCCATTTCCCTATTGCCTCACTTAGGCAACATTTTAGAAGCCCACGTGGCCAGCTGCCTCAGTTCATTCATTGAACACTCCTACTTCCTTGACTCCCACCAGGCAGGATTTAGTCCTGCACACTCAAAGGAGTCAGTCATCCTTTCAGTCATGGATGAACTCAGAAGGGGGGCCGACAAATGTCTCACCCAAGCTCTGGTACTCCTGGATCAGTCAGCTGCTTTTGACACGGTCGATCATGGTCTCCTGATCGACCGTGTCAGCAAAGCCAGGATCCAGGGTTTGGCGTTGAAGTGGATTTCTTCTTCTCTTAGCAATCGATTTCAAGCAGTTCGCCATATCAATTTCTCCTCCCAAAAAATGAAATTGACCTGTGGGGTTCCCCAGAGTTCTTCCCTCTCGCCCCTTCTTTTTAACCTATACTTATTGCCTTTGGTACGGTCTTTGCGCGAACAAATGGTTGAAACTTTTAACTATGCTGACGACCTTCAGTTGGTGTTTGATATCAATTCTTCAGTGTCCAATTTCCAGTCCACAATGTGCTTCATTAGTGAATGGATGAATGACAACGAACTGAAACTAAACCCTGTTAAAACCGATTTGCTTTTAACAGGGGGAACTGCTAATCCATGGAATCATAACTTTTGGCCACCGCTGCTGGGTAGCCCCCCAAGCCCAGCCAGCTCCATTAAGAGCTTGGGGATTGTGATCAGCAATGATCTGTCCATGAAAGCCCAGATTGGCTCAGTAGTCTCTGCTTGCTTTTTCCTTCTTCACAGAATCCGGAAGATCAGTAGATTCTTGACCACTGAGGCCTTGATCCTGGCTATCCTTGTCTTGGTAATGTCCCGCATTGATTATGCCAAGTCATTATATGTAGGTATTCCAGCCTGTCAATTACATCATTTGCAGCTGGTGCAAAATCAAGCAGCTAGGCTAATCTATCGCCAACCTTCGCAGCGGGAAGAAAGTCCCACAAGAGACCGCAGGGACGAGCAATTCAACAACCTTGTGATGAATCTTAGCTCACATGTTCTATCATCAAACGAAGAGCGCCTCCTTAACAAAGGCCTTGGTTTTGTGGCTACTCAGAAAGGGGATCATTTTGTAGCACAGGTTGAACTAGCCAAACTTTTTAGAAAAGTAAGATTACATTACTTTTTCTCCAAACCAGGGAACATTGAAACACCTATTGCAGACAAGAATACTGGTCTTAAAAAACCATCCACATTCAATCCACCTAGTATCGGATTGCCTCCCAAGGTATTGACATTTGAAGCAGCTGTAGAGAATGATATAAAACATCTCTACCAAACTGCGAACAAACCCTTTATCAACCTTTCAAGAGAAGAACAATCGGCGTTGCGCTCATTAACATCTAACGAGCAAATAACAATCAATCCAGCCGACAAAGGCGGGGCCACTGTCATTCTGGACACCGAGACATATAGAAACGAATGTCTGAGACAACTGAGTGATCGGAGATCCTATCTCCCACTCAATGAAGACCCTACAGAAAAATTATGGATCAAAATAGGCAACTTGGTAGAAGAAGCAACCACTGAGGGTTGGATCACACCGCAGGAGGGGCAATGTCTTCTTACAAATCATCCAACTATACCATACTTTTATTGCCTTCCAAAAATCCACAAACCCCAGAGACCACCACCTGGACGGCCGATTATTTCGGGCATAGGCTCTATTTTGGAACCACTATCGACCTTTGTTGATTACTTTTTAAATCAGATGGTTAAAGCCATGCCAACGTTCCTTCAGGACACCAAGGACGTTTTGAGACTCCTACCAGGTATACAATTTAACATCAATACTGACATTCTCGTATCATTTGACGTAGAGTCATTGTATACCTCGATTCCACAAACTGAAACACTGGAGGTGGCGGGCAGTCTATTAGAACAAAGTGATCACCAGTCCATTACGCCGACGCGGTTTATTATGAACCTGGCAGAAATCGCGATGAAAGAAAACTACTTTCGCTTCGAAGACACTACCTACCTACAAACATCTGGGACCAGCATGGGTAGTGTCTTCGCTCCAAGTCTGGCAAACTTATATGTTCACAATTTTGAACAAAAGGAGGTTCTTACATCTGCCAATCCTTATCTATTGTCGCTACACGTCTGGAAGCGATATATAGATGACATTCTGGTGGTTTGGCGAGGCACAGAAGAAGATCTTGTGTCTTTCCATTAATGGCTAAACACCAGAAATGCATACTTGAAATTTACCATCGAATACAGCCGGATGTCATTGGCATTTCTTGATCTGAAGATCCACGTGACTCCTAATGGCCTTGAATCTGAACTTTATCGTAAGCCTATGGCCAGAAATGCACTTCTGAGATATGACAGTTGCCATCCCCGAGCCCTGAGAGACAATTTACCTTTCGGTCAGTTTCTCAGGGTTCAAAGGAATTGTTCCAACAAAGAGGCTTTTGAGATCCACTCGGGAAACCTGGAACAACAACTCAGTGCGAAACACTATCCTAAAAAGATCATTCGCCAATCCAAAAAGAGGGCATCAAATAACAATAGGGAATCTCTGCTTGAGGTACATCCTCCCAAGAAATAACCAATCGTATTACTTTTGTCAACACATTTAACAGCAGATCTAATCAAGTTCAGAAGATCATAAAAAAACATTGGTCTATCTTGAAAACAGGGGGGGATGATATCCCTCTACCTCTCTTTGCGTTTAAAAGAGGACAAAATCTCAAGGACCAGTTAGTCCATACACGTCCACGGAACAAAGAACCTAGACAGATAGGCACACTGTGGGATTTGCCGCCTGTCCAAGGCCATCATCCCTGTGGGGCGTGTTCAGTTTGTCCCCAAACTTGTAAATCAACTAGTATAGACATTGGGACAAACAGACTGTGGACACAAACCAGGTTCACCAACTGCAACAGCAGCAACCTAATTTATTTGATAACATGTCCTTGCCAACTTCGATATGTTGGCATGACGACGAGGAAAGTAAGGACGAGGATACAAGAGCATAAGAGCACAGTGCGATGCCGCAAACAAGCTACCCGCCTTACTGCACATTTCCTGGAGGTAGGACATGGCCCCAATGATTTTCACTGGACTGTTTTAGAACAACCACAGATTCCTGAGTTCTGCCCCGACGCTGGTAGGTTCCTGTTCAAAATTGAACAGAAATGGGTCTACAGACTGAACAGTGATAAGAGGGGCTTAATGAACCAATACCGTGGATGTCCCTTTAAAAAACCTACAATACCTATTGGACTCATTGATTAATATACAGCCCTGACACCTAACCCATGTCTTTCCTGTCTATGACACTATAACACTCTACTTCTAGTAAATTTAAACATATTCACCTTTATATCGCAACATGACACAGGACAGGACCATTGTCACTAAACATGGGAAGTCTAGCATTATGCTTGTGGTGATTGCTGACAAACAAAGATCACTCTTAGTGTTGTCAGTACCAGCCACTTTTTCAAAAACATGCTCCAACAAATCTTGGGTTGTGGGGTATAGTGACACCCTCTCAGCAGGCATACACTGAGAACAATCTCTAATAACGGCGAGTAAAGTAATCTCGAGCTCTACATATAATGTCGGTATTTACATTCTGAGACCCACACATAAAAAAATGTTTTGGTCTCCCTACACGTATGAAGAGTTAATAGCTGTCATACTCTCTTTTTCTAAAAACTGGCATGTGAGACCCTTTTTTTAAAAACTGGCATGTGAGACTTTAGTATTATAGAACATAATTACAATTACAAAATGCGGGAAACATAGCCTGCAACATCTTGTATATGAAGCGTAACGACAGTTAAATAACAAACACTGGGCTTCAGCGTTTCATTTCGTAGAAACTACGAAATTACGCGTTTCAAACTACAATTCCCGACATGCACATTAACCATGTGACCGTTGACGATCACGTGGCTCAATCTTCCGAAACAACCGCATAAACATGGCGTGAGCTCGACCACCGGTGCCCCCCCAGACAGCTCGGATGACTGTCGGGAGACACCGACGGACAGGTAAGCCACGCGCACGATACATAAGCCCTTAACACGCTGGGTTGTGATTTCTCCGTGTAAATGAGCATGCTGACGGCTGTGAGTCCACCACCTTAAATAGCGTAGCGTGAGTACGATTGATCGCATGTCCGGCACTTGTAACACCATGGGCGGGATTCTTAAGGTCTTGGCAGCATTTTGGTGTCCATTCACATGAGTAACATTATATGTTATGCGCCGAAGTGCTACTGATAGAACACATGTACGGCCGGGATGCAGATAAAACATGATCATACTCTCTGCTCTGGCCCCTAAAACAATGCTCTGCAATATGTATATGACTGCCTTATTTACCATCAGTAAATAGCGTAGCGCGAGCACGATTGATCGCATGTCCGGCATTTGGAACACCATGGGCGGGATCCTTAAGGTCTTGCCAGCATTTTGGTGTCCATTCACATGAGTAACATTAAATGTTATGCGCCGAAATGCTACTGATAGAACACATGTACGGCCGGGATGCAGATAAAACATGATCATACTCTCTGCTCTGGGCCCCTAAAACAATGCTCTGTAATATGTATGTGACTACCTTATTTACCATCAGTGTCAATTTGTTTATGATTCATTCTTTTGACACTGAGTTAAGGATCACTGATCCTAATCTGATTCTGCAGAATCGGTAGAAGCAGCGAATGTTCACAAGAAATCCATTTACAGCCTCATGGATATTTTAACTGAGCCTTGATTGCCTCCTTCTTTCAATTCAATTTCTCAACTTTAGAGCGGTGCTCCTTATACCTGAGCCGCAGCCAGGTGGGGTGAAGCGCCTCAACCATCATTAATGGGTGAGTGTTTTGAATAGAACTTATTTCCTAGTATGTGCGATTATAACGCCATTAAGTAAAGGTTTATCTTGAATAATAGTTCAAAACCTCAGGAATATGACATACTCATTTTCTCCTGTTTATTTTTGTTGTTCCTGTGGATTCCATTTCCTTGGTACGGTGCGATAACAGTACGTGGTTGAGCACATGACCTGGATACTTCAGGTGATATTTTAAAATAATTTTTTCACGAAAAGCAGTAGTTTTGAAACAACAGGTCCTGAAGAATGCATGAAAACCTTTTTCTTTATATGCAGAAACATGTTGACCACTAGTGACTGCGGATATTATTTCAAACCCGCATTTGCACTTGTCTTTTAGCCTTAGGGACTGGGAGATACTAATAAATTGTTTACCTCTACCCAGCTCACCTAATTTTACAACCCTTCACTATTCACTTCTCTCACTTCACACTGCTTTTCTCAGTTGCCATTTAAACACTTGAATATCATACATTACCTCCCTCTCACATTCTTTTTATCTACAATCGATCACGGTAACATTTGACCGGCCGTTTTGTTTTGTCTCTTGGGCGAGGAGAACCCAAATGATGCTAAAGAGGGCAGTACAGTGTGGCTTCTGATGGGAATTTTTTCCATACGTCCTTGAGTCCTAACTCTGCTAGTATCACACAAAAGTTTGCATGGTGTGTTCCCACGGGTGTTATCTGTACGGTATTAGTTTTGTGATCCATGGTGAATAACTCATGCTCTTGACTCCCAGGTACAATTTGGTGTTTTAATCTATCGCCAACCCAGACACCACCATGTTAGACCTTTGATGAAGAGTCTATACTGGCTTCCGGTGGCTAAATGCTGTGCTTTTAAACTGGGCTGTACCATCTTTAAAGCTCTTCCCGGGATTGGCCCTGCCTTCATATTCTCGAAGATCCAGCGTTATATCCCTGCTCTGGAATTATGGTCTTCCAACCTGAACTCGTTATCCACTCTCTCATTCAAATGTAAAAAGCACGGGAGCCTCAGATTTGCGGTTCTGGCTCAGCAATTCGGAACTCGCTCCCTTAAGACCAGAGGTTTACAACTCTCTATGCACAGTTCAGGAAATGGCTCAAGACTTGGCTATTTTCTCAGGCATATGAGTAAGCCAACTGTCCCTTTGATGCCGCCTCCTTTCTGCTCAAAGCGCCATGATACCGCTTGGTGTACGTGTGCTTAATAAATATTTCTAACATAACATAACCTCCAAAAAGTTCTATCTTTAAACCTGTTGTTTGCATTGCATCGCTGGTGAAGCTTTAGACCAGAGTAATCCTCGCCTTCGGACCTGACATAGTGTGAGAAGATGGCTTAGTATATGGTGCTCACTTATGTAAGTGTAGCACTCTGCACCAACCCAGACAACTTTTATGGTGATTTTAGTGATCTTAACTCCATGCGCGCTAGCGGAATTCCGCTCCTGCGCTGAGTTTTTCTAAATCGCACTTTGCGTGACGAGCTGGGCTCGTCATCAGCGTGCGAGCGGGCTACGCCATGACGAGCCCAGCTCGTCATCAGCGTCGAAGGGGTTAAACAACCTTAGAAAGCTCTCTAAGTGGTAGCTGTGGAGGGCAGCCTTCAGGCTTAAACCTGAAGGAGTGTAAAGCAGCTTGTTTTACCAGTACTTAATCTCATGGTATAGGTTATCTGAAATAGATTCACACAGTGTAGGTATAAAAATATGTATTTATTATTAACATTCACTAACACAATGTATTATCTCCTACCCAGAGATACAACACAATACACACAGTACTTTGTCAATAGAATACATATATATATATTATAGAATACACAGTGTTTCCTAGGGGGAGACCAAGCCATATTCTTAAATAGTGGAATGCGAACCACAAACTAAGTCGATAATGGACCCAGAAGACGTAGAAGAGCCGGGGACCCAAGGAACCACCCAAGGTCAGTATCTAGGAACCCCCACGGAGGTTGTGTGCAGAGTGGGAATATGACTTTGAGAAAAGACAAGGGGAACCCAGTCAATGGCTCAGGACCATGGGTATCAAGTATTTTGAAGGAAACAAGTGGTCCTTAGCATATAGGAATAAAAATAAGCAAAAGATAATATATAGACCACAGTGGGCTGCTATATAGTTCGCAATCCCTTGTCCAGCCGGACAGGGAATATTTACTAGTCTGATAGGTTTGTTCAGTATAGAAATAAGACAAGTAACCAAAACAATAAGGGTTACAGTGAGGCACAGTCCTGTGCCGTACGTGAGAAGAAAGTGAAGAGGACAGTAAGTGAAAGAAATATCAGGCAAACAGAGTGAGCTTGCAGGTCACTGACATAAATTCAAATTAACAGTGTATCCTGGAGTGAGTCAACCATACAATAATATATTGAGTTCACAAGTATGGGTCACTCTTAGAGGAGTCGACGTTTCGATCCCAAGCACGGTTATTAGGGGTTATTAGGGGATCATCTTCAGGACTTTCAAAATTTTACTTTTGCCTGAATAAACCCTTTAACATACAAACGCCGAGACGTTGTCTGTAATTGAGGTTTAGTCTTAGTGGATTTCCTCAATATCTGGAATGCCTCCCGTCGCCCATGTTGTGGTTTTCTCAAATATGGAGGCTTATATCTTGGGCGGCAAGGATGAGGCTCGCGTTCGATATACCACAGTGCTGTGTGCAATCGTGGCTTTACATTAGGTCTACACGTGGTTCAGGAATGCTATCCTGTATGGGCACGCTTTCGCAGAAGCTTGCGCTGGGGATCTTCAATAGATTTTGCTGAATTAAGTTTGGGCGGGTTGTCTGCTGGTACTATACAGAAGGGGCTGTATTGCCGTTAGGTCTCGAAAATCGAATTTGTGTTTACCAAGTTAGGCGTCTCGGTCGCTGCCAGTTCAAGGAGTTTAACGCGTGATGAATTCTTCTAATTGAGGGAATTCAGGTGCGGCGTTGGCAATGGTACGGGTAACCTTTGTTAGCGCCAGAGGATGACTGGTCCGCTCGAGGTTGGCGAGGCTGTTGATAAGCCGATATCGCGTTACAGTTTGCTGGATCGTTACTTGTCTTATTTCTATACTGAACAAACCTATCAGACTAAAAAAGAGTGGGAATATGACAGCGTGCTCAATGTTAGTCAATAGGTAAGTTGCAGTTGCAATTTTAAAGAAGAAGGCCCTTCCCAGAGGACCCTGAAGAAATCCAGTGGAAGACTGAAGGTTGGAGAGTCACCCCACCCGTGGATACCCCAGGAAACAGGTTACCTACACCAGGGAAGCCGGGTGCATAGGAGTGAATTGATGTCAAAAACCGCCGTCGACCACAATCGAGGACTTCAGTAAAGATGCTGCTGGCCAAGAAGGTGAAAGTGTCCGGTGGAACCCAAAGGTGAATTCAAGATGAGGTACCTGCAAGCAAAGGGGACAGAGTCTATACCACTCAGGAGTGAACAGGAGGCACAAACGACAAATGCCCACCGATGTCGGAGATGCAAGAGAGTTGACAGTGCCCTTGAAGTTGCAGCTGTACGGACCACGTGAAGCAGAAGAGGACCAGGAGCCATGCTCGAGCTGTCCCACGTCAGAAGTTAAGAGCAAAGGGGTCAGTGTCTGGCAGGCCCACCAACAATCTTTGGTAACAGTAACCAATTGAGTTGAAGAAAAATGTGCAGTGTTGGGATAGCAAGGTCCAAGTGACTCACCATGAGCAGGTGAGTCGGAGGAGGCCCTGAGCAAGCAGGAGAGCCCATTAGAGCCATAGAAGACCCTCAAACTGAGGGCCAAAGCGACAGGAGTCGCAAGACGACCTCTAGCAGCTCACCAAAGAATGAGGGCCCACGGTGCAAAGGATGCGATGCAGGGTAAAATTTTGGCTGCAAGATATGCTAGAGGTTAGGGCTTTTTGGAGCCCGAAGATCTCTGGAGAAGAGAATCACCCAGCCTTGGCAACTGCAAGTCGACACTGTGCACAAGTTTTGTTCCAGCAGTTACGACGAGGGATACTGGCCTCAAACTCGGTGAGAAGACAGTGCAAGACTTAAGGGAGTTGCAGAACCACCACCTGTGGTGCTGAGCCTTTTGGAGTCCGTGGGACCCCAGCATCAGCAGACCGGTCAGCTGTGTTGCAGTGCCTGAAGATACAGATGGAGGGGGGTGACTCCTTCACTCCAAGGGAGATTTTCTTTAGGCGTCTTTGATGTCCACAGGTCCTGTGAAGAACCTGTATGGAGCACAGACACAGATGTTGCAGCAGACTTGCAGGATGATGATGAGACCAGGAGCAGCAGGAGTCTTCCCAGTTGCAATCTCTGTTCATACTGCGAAATCCAGCGAGGTCCAGAGTGCCAGAGACCGAATCTAGGGAACCACCCACAGCTAAGCCCTTAAGTACCCTAAGGAAAGGGTTGGAACGACTCAGGGGTCCCTCCCGGAGGGCAGGATAATCCCATGTCCTTTGTCCATTTTTGTGCCAGAACGGGAGCCAACATTTCCCTGAACTGGTTTAGACTGGAGTATGCAAGGAGGGCGCCAAATGTGCCCTTCAATCAGTCTGAGTGGAGCTGGGAAGCACCTCTATCCCAATACACTAAGTCCTGTCTGGGAGGTGGTCACACCTCCCTGTGACAGTATACCTTTTTTTCTGCCTTCCTCTGCTAGAGCATGACTCAGCAGCAGGAGAGCAGAATCGTGTCTCAGGTCGGCAGTAGCCATAGTTTGCTGTCCGGGTCTAGAAGACTGATACCGGGAGCACTGAGGCTTCCCAGAGGATCTTTACAGTGCATGGAATCATACCTCCCACCCCGTGTACGGTGTGGGAGGTATGATTCTGAAGGGGTATGATTCCCATATTTTTTATATCAAACACAACAGGGTTTGTTACAGCCAGTTTTGAGATGGTCATCGTGTAATTACGCATGGCCATTCTATGTATCTTAATGGCTGATGCACTTACAGACCGGGAGAGCGACCCCAGATATACGGAATCTTATATCCGTTGTAAGTGGTGCTAGCACCAGCTTACACAGGCTGCAATGACAGGCCTGTTATCAGAATTTGAGTGGTCTCTCATGGGTGGCATAATACATTCTTCAGCCATGGAAGACCTCTGGTGTACCTATGCCCTTGTTACCTTAGTTACATATACTAGGGACTTATCAGGGTACACCAGTAGCCAATCTGAAGTGTACCCAAGTACTCACCACGTCCAATTTAGGGAAGAAGCGCAGAGACTGGGGACCTGATTAGAAGGATCCCAGTCAGACTAGTCAGTAAAACATAATGACTCCAGCAAAAAGTGGGGGTGACCATGAAAGCAGATCCTACTTTCCTACACATAAAATGAAAAAATTCCTAGCTACTGTAATGGAAAGTTTTGATTCTATTAAGGCACAGAGGCTAGTTACGAGTCCTCCATCTTTTATGATACATAATCCCTCCCATTCAGAGGATTTTGAGGTACAGGTGGGCCCTATGGTATATTCCTCACTGTGAAATTCTGTGTATACTGTTTCTTTAAACCTTTGTATCTCGATTGTCCAGTGCGGAGGTTTACTAGCGTTTGTTCACTATTCCTCCAGGGACTGATGGATCCATGCAGGAATGAAGGCTGCATTACTTGATCTTGGTCGCAGGAAGAAAGAGGAGGCCGCAACAGACCTGAAGGACAATTGAGGAATCACTGATAGTTGACTGAATGTTACCTTCATCCTGATCTATTGACTTTTTCCCAAGGGCTCCTGGGAAATGAAGTATTTTGTCACAGTTCTTTATATGGCTGCTGTTTAATTCAGCATAGGAAGTAAAGCATAATCCTCACCTCCGTGTCCTTAATAGAATTGAAACTTACAATAGTTAGGAAATATTTCATTATTATTGTATAAGACACCAAAACCTTAACTATGCCATAGTTTGTTTCACGTCTTAGTTGCTAAACTTCTTTGTTTTAGGCTTCCCTGATTCTGTTATAGCTCCTTTTCAGTCTAGTAGCTCAATGAAGAAATTGAAAACATATTAAATTATTTAAGACACAAACCGGGACATTATTAGGCAGGTGAGCTCACTCATGTCTGCAATATACTGCCATAATGGTGAGCTCTACTTTCTTACAAAAGTGCTTTAATCACCAGCTGAAAATACTTTGTGGTGTTCAACTAAGAGAACAGCATTTTGAAATCAATTCTCCTACAACAGATTTGGTGCCAATACTTCCACTTCAAAATCGTAATCTTGTCGTAATTTTATGACATGCTATGGCTAGTTAACTTTATTGGATTAATTCAGATATATTGTTGGAAGTCTTAGAGATATGGTTTTAAGAACACACTGTCCAGAGCGTTGATTGCTTTGCAATACTTGAGCTAAACAAGTGACAAATCATGACCCAGCCAGGGTGTTTGTTCCAGTGTTTGGAGGGAAGCATCGGCCTTCTGTTGGCAAAACTCCAGGATTATGACAGGCCCACCGGAACAGCTAGTGTGGACTGACTATCTAGCAGTACCTATTGTACTTACCACCTCTAGTACAGAGCTTTCTATGAAAGAGCATTCTACAAGAGAATGTAGGCGAAATTACAAAAATATCTCCAATGACTCCCTTGCCCCGTTTTTTGGAACACTTTCCCTGACTCCAGACCCAGAGAAGGCTGCTTCGGAACTAGCCAACTGCATCTCTGGGGCTGTGGATATCTTAGCTCCTGCCATCCCTAGGTATGCTGCAAGGCGTAAACCTTCTGCCCCGTGGTTTGGAGAGCAACTTAGGTTGATGAGACAAGGATGTAGAAGACAGGAAAGAAAGTGGAGGAGGACATGGGACACTAAGGATAGAGAGCTGTACAAAAGTTCACTAAAGATATATAAGGCCTCAGTCATTAAAACCAAACAAGACCACTTCTCCAACATTACCACATCCTTGACATCATCTAGGGAACTCTTCAAAATCGTAGATTCCCTCTGTTCGTTGCAGGCACCTGATCCTATAATAGGCTCCCAGGAGCTTTGTGACAACATCTCAAGCTTCTTTTATACGAAAATTGTAGACATCTCCAAGCAATTGGAAGGACAGAGGAAGCTTCTGAGAACACATATAGCCACTGATTTGTCTATTTTAGAAACATGGTCAAAGGATCCTGCTAAGACCCTTACCAATTTCCCTCCTGTCACTCTTGAAAATCTTAACCTCCTGTTGAATAAGACGAAGTCCTCCTCTCCCTTGGACCCATGCCCCCTTAAAACTCTGAAGGAATGCAGGGACACCTTCCTTCCCCATATCCTGGAGGTCATGAATAGTGCTTTAGAGCACGGGGTATTCCCCTCGGCCTGGAAGAGGGCCATTGTCAGGCCATTACTTAAGAAACCCTCCTTGGATCCTGCGGTGCTAAAAAACTTTAGCCCGATTTCTCTACTACCTGCCCCAGCCAAAATGCTCGAGATGCACCTGAACCATCATTTGTCTACCTTCCTGGACTCCTCTGGATTCCTTGATCAGACTCAACATGGGTTCAGGAAACTACACAGCACTGAGTCTGCACTCACTGTTGTGACCAACAACATCAGGATGAAGGTAGACAAAGGACAGACCTCGATGTTGGTCTTATTGGATCTGACCGCTGCATTCGACACCCTTTCTCCCTCAGTCTTAACATCTCGACTGAGGGAGCTGGGGGTGGAGGGGCCCGCCCTTAACCTTCTATCTTCCTTCCTGGAGCTTAGGGAGCAGAGGGTCCAAATGGGCAAATACCTCTCCCCTGTAAAGTCGTTGCAATGTGGGGTGCCACAAGGGTCGGCTTTAAGTCCGACCCTATTCAACATATATGTGGCCCCACTTGCTAGACTAGTAAGATCTTTGGGGATGGAGGTAGTGTCGTATGCAGACGACACTCAGATCATGGTGTCCCTCTCACGGTCTGTCAGCACCACAGCGTTCAGCTTCAGGAGTTGCATGCAATCAGTTGCCAATTGGATGACGGTCAATTCCTTGAAGCTGAATGGCGACAAGACCGAGGTGCTGATATTCGGAAAGGACAGGGACGCCTGGTCGAGTGAATGGTGGCTGGCATCACTGGGAACCTGCCCGACCCCCTCACAGTCGGCTAGAAACCTGGGAGTCATCTTTGACATCGAGCTGGCCATGAGCCTACAGATCAATAGAACTGTAGCTACCTGCTAGGGAGTTCTAAAAATCCTTTGCAGAATTGCCCACTACCTATCCCCGCAGGCAAGAAAACAAACAGTGGTGGCATTGGTTGGATCTCAATTAGATTATTGCAATGCGCTATACACTGAGATTAACAAGGGACTGGTACATCGCCTGCAAGTAACACAGAATGCAGCAGCGAGATTTGTTCTGGACCTCCCTTGCTCCGCCTCCGCCACGTTAGCCAGGAAGAATCTTCATTGGTTACCCATTGAGCAACGCATTTCTTTTAAAATTACTTGCTTAGTCCATAAGGCCCTTACAGCAGGACTGACTGATGGACTGGGATCTCTGCTTTCTAATTATATACCCAGCAGATGTCTCAGATCATCTCAACTGAATCTCCTTGTTATCCCCCGCACTAAAAAGACAAGATGGGGAGGTAGAGCCTTTGCATCAGTGGCCCCTCGACTATAGAATGCTCTCCCCTGCGAGCTTAAGGCTCTTTCATCCCTGCCCCTCTTTAAGAAAGTTCTCAAGACCTGGTATTTTGAGAAAGCCTATTATTAATCAGTATATGGTTATGCAATATATTATGTTAGGCGCCTTGATGCCCATTGGGCTAAGTTCTGCGCGTTATAAATTTATTTTCATTTCATTTCATTTCAAAACCTCCCTATCTGTGCTATACCCATTCTAATGCAGTTCTACTTTGATTGCATATTTTCACAGTCTTGGAACTGCTTTTGTTCCTACGGTTATTTGTGAAATGGGATACAATTTGTATCAGGCGGTGGCCCACAAAATATAAATCAAACAAAATGATCCTCTCAGTTTAAAATAAAAATGAGGAAAAACTAAAATATATATATATATATATATACTATCAGCCCACCCCAACGTTGTCCGGGGGCAATGAGGCTTCATGTCCAACCGCCCACCCAGGCCTCCGCCCGCCCCAGCCCCCGCCCGCCCCGACATTGTCCGTGTCCCGGAGCCACCTCCCGCCCCCCTCCCCCTCCCGCCCAGACATTGTCCGTGTCCCGGAGCCACCTCCCCCCCCGGCCCCCTCCCGCCCCGACATTTTACGTTTCCCTTTCACTTACCTGAGCCGGCGCTCCCGACTTCACCGCCGCTCGTCACTGCTCCTCGCCGCCTGTCCGCCGCTCCTCCCCACCTGTCCGATGCTCCTCCCCGCCTGTCCGACTCTCCTCCCCGCGCTCCTGTCCGCCGCTCCCCCTCGTCATCACGCACGTCACGGCCAGTGCTACGTCGCAGCCAGCGCTACGTCGCGGCCGGCGCTACTTCCAGGGGACTACTTTTTTTTTTTTTTACATTTTTACATTTACGTTTAATTGTTTTCTTTTATAGCCTATGTCCATCTGCACACCCTGACATTTTCAACGGTGTATCGGGTGTGTGGATTGGTGCTGTGGTTCCCGAGTTTACCTGGCTCAAAGGTTTGTGTTCTCTCTTTATAATAGAAGTATAGATATCCTGTTGCTAATGCACATGGTGTTGTAAAGAATAAATAATTCAAACTTACTGCTGCTGTGGTAACGTGACTTCTGTGAACAAATGTGGAAACCAGGAGATTCGAAGTATTATTTATATATATTTTAAATAACAACTATATGATGGGTCGCCATAATCATATCATTAATGTGTTTGACACATAAGGCACTGGTCACTGAACAACAGTCCTGTGTTGCAATTTTTCCTTAGAAAAGCTCTAGTGCATTCTGTTACGCTCTCATGCCACAGTTGTCTCTTTGGATGGAGTACGCAGTCGCATGGCTTGGAGTCAGAGGGGAATGCACTATCTTACAGTATCCATTCTCAGTGATATTTTCTCCAGCGATCTTGTTCTATAAGGGAAGAAGAAGATACAGAATATCATGCATCTATATCAACAAGGCCTGCAATTTTATGATCAGATGTAAACTTTATGGGATAAAGTATGCTTTATTTTGGAGGGGTCCTTTCTTAATATTGATGTCGAAATACGCAACAATATGTGTATGTTCAAAAACTAGATCTAGTCACTGTTGTCAAAATCTCCTGAGACAACCTCTCTGTTAACCCTGAATAAGAAATACATGGTCAGGCAGACCCTGGGTCCTAGGCCTGAAGCTACTGAGCGACAGATCACAGGTGGGGTGGCATATAACCAGCCGGACAAACGCACAAAAAGGAAAACCCCAGATTAGTCCCACAGATAGGCAGCAACACCACAGTGGTCGAGGAGATTGGCCTCAATAACAGACATATGGCTGGACGGGTGCTTGAATTCCCATTAAAGCTGAAAATAGACATTTTTTAGAGACCAGCATCACATTGTTCAAAGGATTCCACAATAAAATACATACATTTCATGCCAACATTTTTTGGTATAAACAGGCAGGCAACAGGGAGTCGGGTGTTTCACTGAGGAAGCCTCAGTCAGATACTGTATCCACCTGAAAAAGTGTTACCGAAGGTAAGAAACATGTTCTTCTGATTGATACATCGGCCTGTGGATTCCTCACCTTTTGAATTGAATCCCCAAGCAGTCCCAATCCTGGTGGAGAATGCCTGCCTAGCAATATCAAAAAAGTGTGCAGCACAGAACGTGCAAAATGGCCATCACTATTCACCTCCAAGTCTAAGCAATAATGCTTTCGAAAAGTGTAGAGGGAGGCCCAAGTTGCTACCTTGCAGATGTGTTGAACAGGGACATCTCTAGCTAAAGCCAAAGAAGAAGACTTAGCTCTGGCGGAATGAGCTTGAAAACCTTCAGGAGGCTCCTTCTTGGCCAAGGAATAGCAGATCTTGACACAGAGGATGATCCACCTAGACAACGTTCTTTTGTGGACAGCGTTGCCCTTCATCTTGCCCACATATCCGAACAAAAAGTTGGTCATCCAACCTGAAGTCCTTCGTCCTGTCCAGGTAGAAGCTGACCGCCCACTTAGGGTCGAGGTGGTGAAGTCTCTCCTCCTCCTTAGAAGGGTGAGGGTAGGATAGAAAGTGGGTAAAGTTATTGTCCTTGGTGGAAAGGTGTGACCACCTTAGGCAGGAAAGTAGCTCTGGTCCCAAGAACCATCTTATCCATATGAAGTGAGGTAAATAGAGGCTTGGAACTAAGCACCTGCAGCTCACTCACCCTCCTAGCAGAAGTGATTGCAATCAGAAATATAGTCTTAAATGCAAGGAACCTTAAGGGACACCTATGTAATGGTTCAAAGGGGGATCCCATCAAGAAAGTGAGAACCAAATTCAAATCCCACTGAGGCATGATAGAGGAAATGTATCGGTGTGACCTTGAATAAATCTCATAACTATGGGAGATATAAATAAAGAGGGTTGATCTGATAAAGAGAGAAAAGGGAGACAACTAGCCTTTAACAGTAACTACTGCACGACCCTGTTGAGCCAGTGAAAGAGAGAAACTCAGAATATCCAACAAATGGGCCATCAATCGATCTCTCTCCACACCTCTTAACAAACTTGGCCCACCTACCAGAATAGACTGATTTGGAGGAGTTTCTTCTGGCTGATAAAATAATACCCACCCATTCTGGGGGGAGAGAGAAAGAGCTCATATTGTCCCGTTCAATCTCCAGTAATGAAGGTGTAGGTTCTGGAGGTAGGGGTGTAGAACCTGCCCCTTTGACTGCAAGAGGAGGTGCCCTGAGAGGGAGACTGAGAGGAGGGTCCAATGAGAGGTAAAGGAGGTCGGTGTACCTCACCTTTCTTGGCCAATCTGTGGCGATCAATACGACTTGGGCCCGGTCTTGGTGATTTCTTCCTCAGAACTCGAGGAATTAAGGGTATGGGTTGAAACGTATAAAGAAGCTGTGAGCCCCAATCTAACTGAAACACGCCCCCCCAACATTACCCGCATCGGATACTGTAGAACAATGGGCAGTGCACGTTCTCATGAGTGGCAAAAAAGTCCAACCTAGGGAATCCCCACATCCTGAAAATGTGATGGACTACCTCCGGAAGGAGACGCCACTCGTGATCAGCCGAGTACTGCTGACTCAGACTGTCCACACGCACATTCAGCTCCCTGGCCAGATGATTCGCAATCACACAAATCTCATGGCCCTGAGCCCAGAACCAGAGTCGCACAACCCTACTCCTCTCTGCTTGTTGATGTACCACATTGGGGTAGTGTTGCCCATCAGGACCTGAATTGACTGAGCGTGAAGAGAGGGAAGAAAGGCCTTTAGAGCCAAACGTATCACCCACAATTCTAGAAGATTGATGTGAAACAATCTTTCCTCTGGAGACCAAAGTCCTTTGACTTCCAGATCTCCTAGATAAGCTCCCCATCCTAGAGTGGAGGCATCCGTTATCACTGTGGGCACCGGAGAAGGCGGTTGAAATGACTTCTCTTGAGTCAGATTGTCCAAGATATTCCACCATAACAACGCCGCTGCAGTGTCTCTGCAGATCCTGACCACCTTCGTGAGATCTTTGTTGTGTTGAAACCACTGCCTGCAGAGGCACCACTGGAGGGCCCTCATGTGCCAGAGTGCTTGGTTGACCAACAGTATGAAGGAAGCGAACAGATTGAACAGGCGCAAGACCTTCAGGACTGGAACAACCACTCCATTCTGAAAAAGTGGAATCGTAGCCTGGATGTCTTGAATCCTCCGCAGAGGCAGGCAGGCACGACTTACAATATTGTCCAGTACCGCCCCTATGAACAGGGTGTGCTGAGAGGGCACCAGGTGAGATTTAGGTACGTAACGTTTATCGAAAAACCCAAGTCGAACAACAGACGCGTTGTAACTTGCAAACGATGCAGCACCATCTCTGGCAACTTTGCTTTGAAGAGCCAGTGGGCCAGATAGGGAAAAAAGAATCCCCGACCTTCTGAGATGTGCTGCTACCACCGCCATCATCTTTGTGAAGACCCAAGGTGCGGAAGTAAGACTGAATGGCAGGACTGAAAACTGGGAGTGTTGAGACCCCACTGTAAAACAGAGATACTTCTGATGCAACTTCACGATGGGAATGTGAAAATACGCATCCTGGAAATCCATCCACACCATCCAGTCTTCCTACTGCAATGCCAAAAGAACCTAAGCAAGAGTCAACATATTGAACTTCTTCAGCTTGAGGTAAAAATTCAAGACCCTGAGGTCTAGGATCGGCCTCAATCGACCGTCCGTTTTGGGAATCAGGAAGCAACGGTAGTAGCATCCCTGACCCCTTTCATCCTTCGGGACCACCTCTATTGCACCTTTCTGCAGTAAAGATACAACCTCCTGCTGTAGTAGCAACAGGTGCTCTTCTGAGCACTAACCCTGACGGGGTGAAAGGAGTGAAAAACTCCTGGAAGGGTAGGGCATGCACATTCTCCACAAGGTTCAACACCAAGAGATCTGAAGTAACAAACCTCCAATTCCATAGAAAATGGGATACCCAACCTTCCACAGGACCAACATGCTGTAGGATGGCGGAGCTAGAGCTGCCTTCCTGCTGTACCGCTTGGAGGAGCAGGAGTGGAGGAGGAGGAGGAGGAGGACACTTGCTGCTGAGCTGTGCCTCCCAGACGCCCTCTGCATTTTCCTCTGTATGACCTGTATAGAGGGTTCACTTGTTGCAGCTGCTGCTGCTTGGTTCGAAAGGATAAAGTCCTTCCAAAACCACTAAATCTGTGGGAACCAAAACCCCTGGACTGGGACTGGAGCCCAACGATCTCGCTGTGGCTCTCCTATCTTTAAAGCAATATAGCGCCAAATACACTTTGGCACCAAAAAGAAGAGAACCATCAAAAGGCAAGTCCAACAAGGTAGCCTGGACATCGGTGAAAACCCAGACCCACATGGCCATGTGTGACTCCTGGTTGCAAAAGAGGAAGCCATTACCCTGGAAAAGGAGTCTACAGTGTCCAGGGCCGGACTGGCCGTGGCAGGCTTCAGGCATTTCCCCGGTGAGCTGCCAGGGGTGAGGGGGCTCGTTTTTGGCCCCTGGTGGGGGCGTTATTGTTATTGTTAACGTGGGTCGGCAATATCGGCCCCCTATAACAAAATCAGCCAAAACCGGCTCTAGAAAATAGTTTGGCTGCAACCCCTGCCCTCCAGGGGGACCGGCCGAGCAGTTTGCCTGGGCCGGTTTTGGTTCCCAGTCTGGCCCTGACAGTGTTCAGACCAGATTGAATGACCTGACGGGCCGCAGCCTGAGTATAATAAAGAACTTCAGAAAAATGGCTCTGAACATACTTCAGAAGCTTCGGGAGCACCTCCCTCGTTGAGTCCATCAGAGCATGGATATAGCGATCCAACAGGCATGTCACATTTGTCGATTTTAGAGCCATACTAGCCGACGAAAATACTTTCTTTGCTGTTTGTAGCATTCGGTTGGATTCTATATCTGCAGGCTCAGAAGGGAGTGAGTCTGCAGACTGTTTAGAGGAGCCCGATGCCTGGACTACGAAACTCTCAGGTGATGGGTAGGTAGATAGGAAAGCCAGATCTCCGGAGACTCCTTATACCTCCTCGCCACAGACCTAGACACCGCAGGAGAAGTCACTGGTTTCTGCCACACCTCCAAGGTAGGCTCAGTCAAAGCCTCATTAAAAGGAAAGAGGGGTTCTGAGACAGAAGAAGGGGAATGAAGTACCTCCATTAAGATGTTAGATTTAAGTTCTGCAGTAGGCAATGGCAAATCCAACAGATACGCTGCCTTCCTAACTACAGAATGATAAGAAGACGCCTCTTGTGTTGGAAGGCCTTTTGGTGAGGAGCGCTCCCATTCAGGAGATGTATCCAGGCCACTCACCTCCTGCAGGCCCTCAAACGCTTGAACAAGGTCAACAATCTCACGCTCTTCAGCTTCCTCCTGCTGCTCTTGATATTCCTCTTTTTCCATCAGCCTTTGTGCTTCCCATCTCAACCTCATTTTTGGGATCAGCCTCAGCGGCGCCAAACATGGCGCCAGTGACTTCGAGACCGGTGTTGATGGAAGTTCCACAGGGATAGTTTAAGATGCCCGACGAGGTCATGTCAGCACCGGACCGGAACCAGATGGCCCTGGAGAGGATCCGTCCAACAGCACTCTACCCTACAAGGACTGCACCGGCGTCGAGAACCTTGGCATCGGGAGAGGTCAACTCCCCGTAGCCATTGGTATAAAAGGCATGAGAGGTGCCTGGGGAAAGCGAGGTGGCAAGCCTCCCAGGAAGTAAGCAAGCAGACCCATGGGGCCAACCGGCGCACCAGCAGGGTTACCCGTTCTGGCAAACATACAAAACATCTCACTTAGGAAATAGATGGATCCGTACCTGGAGCCGGAAAGTCAGGATATACTGTGGGTTCTAAGATCACTCGAGGAGGCGCTTGAACTGGATTTGGTTTGTGGTGCCAGAGACCCTGGAGCCAGGGGTGGAGTGGCTGGCGGAGGAGTAGTTTCTCTGGGTGCCAGTGAAGCTCTCAAAGCTAGAGAGTAGGCTGGAGTCACCGGAGGAGAAGGAGAGACTTTGCCCATTGCGGAGACATCAGAGAACAGAAGACCCGACTTCAGTATTCCATCCTTTGATGAATGATGTCAAGATCCATGGCGCCGCTTCTTTTTATGTTTCCTCAACGACTATGAGGTATACAGAGTCGGTGACTTGGATGGGGCCTTGACCTCCTTCGACCTCTTTTTTTTTTTTTTCCGCTGTTGCCATAAATAGCTTGGCCTCCCTTTCCTTTAAGGATTTGGGGTTCATGCGCCTGCATGACGAACACTCCCCGACGTCGTGTTCCGATGATAAGACACCATAAATAATCTTCATGGGGGTCAGTAATGATCACTGCTACAATTACACGAAGTACTTGCAACAAGGAAACTCCCAGAAATGGGAAGCCCTGGAAAAAACGTTAATCGTTGACGGAGTGGAAAAAAGGGAACGGACGTCAGTACGCTGACTAGGTCTTTTATAGCTCCGATGACGTCACGCTGAGTCGCGTGTGGAGTAGTTTCCATTGTGACGTCGACGTGGGAGAGCTATGGAGAAAGTTTCTGTGGAATGCTGAGCATAGGGTAATTCAAAAGGTGAGGAATCCACAGGCAGTTGTATCCATCAGAAAATGACTTATCTAGTCTGTGGCAGCTCAGATATGTCCAGTGCATTCTTGTGCAACTGAACATTATTATGTGTGGCAGAAACATTTCTAGTATTTTTTTCAGGTTAGAGGCTTCATGAACTGCACATAAAACGGGTGGGCCCACTGACAATAAGTGTGTGTTTGTGTAAGAATATACATGTGCAGAGAATAATAAGTGATGTATTAACATTTTTACTCTACCTTTCCCTATAGACCTTCCTTCTCCCCTGAGAATGTGCTCTGCTCCAGCCTCCCTCAGCCAACACCTGCTTCCCCCTTACCTCACACGCTCAGACTCTATTTCTCAACTGCAGCTTTCAGGCATATCCTCGTGCTCAGATTGTATATATGCAATCTCATTTTTATCAATTTGCTCCACATACATTAATGGATTCTACGCTTCTCGTTCTCCTCTATCTGCTTCTGCATGCAACAATCCTACTTGACATTGTATTGTAATGCAATCTAACATCTCTAAAATAAATAAATTGGGTAATGTAGAGAGGTGACTATGATGCATGAGAAGTAAAGCTTCTAGTGATAAATATCACATTACACTTTGGGCATATGCCCATTTGGTGTTCTGTAATATTGCTTTTTCATTCACAGTATTCAGAAATAAAGACATTTAAACCTAACCAGAGCATAAGGTGTTATATTGGTACAGTGAGCTAAAATCACACAGCTAAACCTTGGGAGTATGTGGTCTCAGTTGTTTTCTATTGTAAACTGATTCTGCAATTGAATCTGTGACACAATTA
Source organism: Lissotriton vulgaris (assembly GCF_964263255.1). Taxonomy (NCBI): domain Eukaryota; kingdom Metazoa; phylum Chordata; class Amphibia; order Caudata; family Salamandridae; genus Lissotriton; species Lissotriton vulgaris. Next base: position 756,904,293 of record NC_141695.1, on the reverse strand, counting down.
GCATTGTTTCTCAAATCAATTAATCAGCACTGTGGCAATAATATGAAATTTGACCTTTATGCTGCAGTAATAAATATTGGAATCTTTTTTGTTCTTAGAACACTTGATCCAAACAACATGAGTTATTGAGCCACACTTAAGTTCACTGGCAAGGCAGAAGTATTTATAAAGGACACATATTCTGTAACTGTGTAATACATGTCTATTTGGCTACTTTGAGTTTCACGTGACATCATAAACGTTGGAGTTGGGAACACGTTACCCATTATGTTTTTTAATATATTGGTGTTTTTCTCAGGACACTGAAATATTTACTGAACATTAAGTGAAATGCTGGACTGTAATGTTTAGATGTCTCTACGAAAAAGATGAGAAAATAATTATGAAGTCACAAAGAGTTTTTGAAAAAGACACCATCGTCTATTGTTAAAGAAGAGAGTCTGCCTATGAAGCAAGTTGTTAAAGCTGTTCTCCGCAAGGTGCTGCGTACAATAGAGATTAAAATGAGAATGTTCAGGTTGTGTTTACCTTCCATGAAAAGAATGTTAACTAAACAATCGACTACGGGCAAGGCTGTACAGAATTGGTTGGGGCTGTCATTATGACGATGAAACTCATATTTCACTGGGCCTGTAAAATATTTTACATTTTGCGTATGGTTTGTTATTGCACGGAATAACCCACTACTTGACTGCACTTATTACACAAAAGTAGTCGAATTGAGGATTTCATCTAATCGTGCCTACTTTCAGTCTGATTTCCATCTCTTTAACCCTTTCCGTGCTGATGACGGAACCGCTCCGTCATCAGCTGCGGTTGGGCTGTGCTGATGACGGAGCGGTTCTGTCATGGCCCTGCCGCCGCGCCTGCGCGGCGCTGATTTCGCGCCTGCGCGGCGCGTTCTATTGAGCGGGCGGGGCCATGACGGAACCGCTCCGTCACAAGCACAGCCCAACCGTGGCTGGTGACGGAGCGGTTCTGTCACCAGCATGCGGCCGCCGAGCGGCCGCCCCGCCCACTTAGCGCTGCGGCGGAATAGCCGCCGCAGCGATGTGGTTAACTAAGCATGACAGTGCATTGAGAATATGCATCTTAGCACAGCAAAACATGTGTTCACTAAAACCCTGTCTTCTAAGCAACCTTATGAACAAGCATTTACAATGCAATGGTCTCGGCATTATTAAAGGTAGAGCTATTGGCATTGCTCATGACATTTCTTCTTTTTTTTTTAAACATAAATAAATGGTATTGTCATTTACAATGGCAATAGGTGAGCATTAGAAAGTAGAAGAGAGTATTCGCGGACACAGAGCCACACAGACACACACACACAGAGCCCAACACACACACACACAGCCCCCCCACACACACAGAGACAGACACACACACACAGGCCCATCCACACACACACACACACACACACACACACACACACACACACACACACACACACACACACACACACACACACACACACACACACACACACACACACACACACACACACACACACACACACACACACACACACACACACACACACACACACACACACACACACACACACACACACACACACACACACACACACACACACACACACACACACACACACACACACACACACACACACACACACACACACACACACACACACACACACACACACACACACACACACACACACACACACACACACACACACACACACACACACACACACACACACACACACACACACACACACACACACACACACACACACACACACGCCCATCCCTCCAAATAAATAATGCAGCTCCAGTGGGTTGTGGAACGCAAACGTTAGTCACCTCATAAATTGTCACAGCATTTCAAAAAAAATTTCCCCCTAAAAACATACAAGCATTTGTTTCCCACTCCTGTTATTACGCATTCATGGTGTGCGCTGCTAGGGTTGGTGGTACTTGCCAGGTTAAAGAGCACGTGATTGTTTCCTCCTTATAATCCTCTCACCGTGGGAAGAGGGGACGGGAAAGGGGTTTGAGGGCTCTCCTGTGGGAAAGCGGCTAACCCGAACAGCATCACTCAAAGGTGTCGCGCATACTGCAACACAGGCAGGTCGGGACTGCCGCCCAGGTGCCAAGTGTGCTGTAAGTGTGAAAGAACCCAGTCGCGTGCAGTGAAAATTACCTCATCACCTGTCCCTCCCTGCGAAGGCCCAGCTAGCAGACACGGAGGAGAAAGCTGGCACCCGTCTGTTACGAAAACACCCCAAATCTTATTTTTTATAGATATTGCCCATAACACTTCTCAAACTAGTACCCTTTGCTTTCTGTCCAGACTTACCTGGCTTCAGCGGAGCCCCTTTTTATATTTTAAGGCATAAAGATAATGTGAGAGTCCTCAAGAAACCAAATGCCCCCTCTGAGCCTCGCGGGCTCGAGAAACAACACTGCCAGCTGGGGATAGCGGCCTGCTGCCCACTGGGGCCGCTCTACCCTCAATATTGCCCGCAACTGTGAGAGTCCCACTCGGGGGACTCTGAAGTGAAAAATGCCCCCAAATCACGGTGGAGCGGCCCACTGCCAAATGGGGCAGCCCGAGACACCAACAGCAATGTAGGAGCAGCCCTCTGCAGAGTGGGGCTCCTCGGGTCAAGGCACCAGCGGGATACGTGACCTCGCACCTTCCCCCCCACCCCCCGCCGGCTTTCACTCACCGGCTTCCTGGACCTGCAGCGCGTCTCCTTCCACCGCGGCGGGGGCAGGCACCGGGAATGTGCCTCGGGCCCCCTCCGCCTCACGGACACAGCTGCTGCAGCCCCGACACGGAACAGGCGGCTTCTCTGTGTCCCTGCTCCTTCTCCTCACGGCCGCAGGCGGGGCTCTACCGTAACACGGGAGCCCCGCGGACTTCACCTACTCGCTCCCTGCCTCACTCCTCTGCACCGGAGCGCGGGGTAGGCTCCCGTCCGCTTCCGATTTCTCCGTGCATTCCGGCAGCAATCCGGGGTAGGCACCCGGTAGATGAGGGATCAGAACGGGGTGAGCACCCGTATTTTAAGTAATAAAACGGGGCTAAGCACAATTTTAAAAGAAAGCTCCTAAGCGCTAGGGGGCTCAAAAACTGCAGATAAGCGGTATTAGAGCGCTTTATACAACGCAACCGATTCATATGCAGGTCGGGCAGAAATGGCTGCCGCAATGCTCCGAAATCTTCGCGATTCGGGGGCGTTTTTTTTGTTGAGTGACGGATGATGTCACAGATAGAAAGAACGCAAAAAACACGCCCCGAATCTGACAAAGACGGGGCTTAAAAGGAGTGACACCCCTCTCCTCCAATGGCTGGCCTCCGTTTAGGAAGTCAGCCAATGGAGAAGAGGGGCGGGTTCCAGCCCCCTCGAAGAAACATAAAATCTTCGGCTCCGCCCACTGCTACGCAGTGTGACGGTCCTCGACCTAAAAACTAATATTACCGAAGCCATCCAAACGGTATAGACCGGCATTAAACTGCCTTCATTTAACATGTTTCACTTTGACAACAGGGTGTTTGAAGCAAATTATACCAGGAAACACATAACATTTACCCATTAGGTATCCTGTTATCTCTCTCAATGTGTGTATAGATAGAAATGCACAGACGTAAACCATTCAACAGCAATAAAAATTCACTGGTGTGTGTGTGGCAGGAGACAGACTTACACCTAGGTGTTATTTCAGGAGGCAAAGGAATAATGATATATGCCCTCCCTTCAGCTGTCTTGAATAGAATCCAATGAGCAAATGTTGGAGCACATGCAACAGAATGAAATTGATCTATTTAGTAAGAGCCAGGTATGGTGAGAAGGCAAATGATTCCCCGTCCTCTCTTCTGGCAACACCATACATTTTCAGGTGGTTAAGTATGCTTAGCTCCTTTCTGGTAGTTTGCCATCTTCCGTTAGGGCAGACATAAATACTATTACAAATAAAACAGTGACTAGATTACATCTGGAAGTTTTTGGATGGAAACAACGGCTGCCCGTGGTCTGACTGAGACAGAGCACTTTGTTAAACATTTTGCAGATAAATTGGTCCGAAAGTTATTTTCCATTCATTGTTCTGGAGTCGGGATGATTTAGTTTAGCCCACTTTAGTTGGGTCTTGGTACAGAAGCACTAGACCATACTGCCCACCAAAATCGGACTTAGAGGACATTGACAAACAGGAAACAATAATTGCTCTATGTTTGGTAGCAGATCAAATGGCAAAGCTGATAAGCAAAGCAGGCAAAGTTGAAAAGAGAATATATTTAGCACAGTAAAGAAGCAATATGCATTGTTCAGACTATCCAATTACCGCAAAAGCACTACAGTCACCGAAGATACTTTAACAAACAGCATTTCCCTAAAACAAAATGGATATTGGTTATGAAAACGGAGGGAGTGAGCCTGAGTGCACCATCAAGGAATGAGTTCATGTGAAGCAACAATGGATGAACCTGTGAAGAGTAGCAAAAGATGAAGTTATCAAGTACTCTAAAAAAAGTTCCTGATATAAACGCAAGACTAATTTGAATTTGAGACTATCCAAGCAGATTATTAAACATTTTGAATGAAAACGGTAGAAATGGAATATCCTTGAAAGGATAATTAGAAAAATTATAAGAGAAAGTAAGTAAAACAATAAGTGAAATGAATCAAAAATGTGATTTGTACTGAAAAAATATTGGGAATGCATCAAGAAGTGGATTGTAATTGGTGACAATGCAGGAGAAGAGAACAGCAAAAGACAAGTAACCACTTAACAGAGGTGTTAAGGTGTGTGAATTTGAATTTAAAAAAACTTATAAAGCGCACGTACACTGAATCAGTTTCATGGCGCTGGTGAGGTCACTGAGTGAGAGCAAGAAGAGAGCTAGGTGCCAAAGGCCTGCTGGAATAGTAGCGTTTTTAGTGACCTCCGAAACTCCATATAGGAGGAGGAGAGTCTTAAGGGTAGGGGGAGGTCATTCCAAAAGGCGGGTGCCAGTACAGCAAACTTCTGCCCCCCTGCCCGTTTCTTTTTGAAACGGGGCTTAGTTAGTAAGGCCAGGTTAGAGGAGCGAAGGTCCCTAGAGGGAACATAGGGAGAGATTGCCGAGTTGATAAAGGCAGGTGCAGTGCCCGCTCTTGCTTGAAAAGTCAGACACCCTAACTTGAACCTGGCTCGTTGTTTTATAGGGAGCCAGTGTAGGCTCCTAAGCAGTGGGGACGAATGATGGGACCTGGATAAGCCAAAAACCAGGCGGGCAGCCTGGTTCTGTACCAACTGCAGGCGCTGCAGAGCATAAGCAGGAGCTCCATTATAGATGATGTTGCCATAGTCAATCTTTGACAGGACCATGGCCATAAGGATCAGCTTTAGTGCAGAGGTGGAGAAAAATCTGTCAACTTTCCGAATAACTCGTAGTGTAAAGAAACAAGAAGAAACCACCGAGTTGATATGTGAATGGAGAGTTAATTGGTTATTAAGCATGATCCTGAGTGTTTTAACTGAACAAGAGGGGAAAGGAGGGGACCCAAGTGAAGGGGGCCAGAAGGAGGGGGACCAGGGGTTGGCAGCACCGCCCGTCGCCACAAGTTCTGTTTTATCCGGATTAAGTTTTAACTGATTGATGTTCATCCAGTCTCGGATAAATAGCATGACGGACTGGAAACTGCCAACTCCTGAAGGGGAAGAAAGATCAAAAATGAGTTGTAGATCGTCTGCATAATTATATACAGTGACCTCCATATTCTGTAAAGCAAACACCAGTGGAAAGACATAAAGATTAAATAATAGGGGGGAGAGAGCAGACCCCTGGGGGACACCACAGTTGACATTACGCAAAGGAGCCGAGAAGGTGCCTAGATGGACTGTCTGAGTACGGTCCATCAGGAAAGACTCGACCCAAGCTAATGCCAACCCCCCTATCCCCGCCGCCCAGACACGTGATAACAGAATGTCATGATCCACAGTGTCAAAGGCTGCGGATAAGTCTAATAGGACCAGTATCTTGGGGGTGTTGGCGTCGAGTCCCTCCCTAAGTTGGTCCATGACCGAGATCACCACCTTCTCGGTTGAATGTCGTGGTCGGAAACCAGCTTGACATGGGGCCAGGTAATTACTGTCCTCAATAAAGGAGCTCAGCACTTGAGAAACATGCGCCTCAGCCACCTTTCCCAAGTAGGGGAGCAGGGATATGGGACGGTAGTTAGCTAGGGAAGAAGGGTCAGCCCCGGGCTTCTTTAAAATGGGGATGATGGTGGCAGATTTAAATGCAGTGGGGACTAGGCCTTTAGAGAAGGTGTCATTTAAGACAGTGAGGGCGGGGGCAGGACAGGCCAAGAACACCTGGGCCAGAATACGGGCCGGACACGTGTCAGAGGGAGACCCAGATTTTACACGCTTAAGGAAAAAATGTGTGAGAAAATGGATTATCATTATTAGTAATAATGGCACAATTCTTGTTAGGTCCAGTAAAGGTTTCAGTAATTTAAACCCTAGTTCAACCCCTGGTAGCTAAGGTACAGAGAAGAAAGGTTTAACTTATGAAAACGTGTAAAGCATTTAAAAGTACCAAAACAGTTAGGAAGTTGAAAGCACAACAAAATAAAAATCCCACTCCAATTTAAAAAAACTGAGAAAATGGTGTAGGAAAGACTTAAAACAAATTTAATTTGGATTTGCGAAATTAATTAAAATGACAATCTGCCTCGGACATTTAAAAATGACAAGCAGACATTTAGTACAGAAAATGAAAACACAAGGCTTCAAATGCCTCTAATCAGATGCTTTCTCATATACAAACTCATGTTCTTTTCAAAAGTTAAAACATGTGCAAGTATGATTAATAGTTAATGTGACTAGTTAACATTTTATTTCAACTACAGAATGTGTTTTTTTTTAACTTAAAATGATTATTAAACATGTGTGCAGCAGTATAGTTTGCATTAAATTAACTCAACATAAAAAACAATTGCACAAGAACAATGACAGCTAAAAAGATTTAATGGTTTTCAGCTCGCTCGGAAGAAGCTTAATTTGACCTTGCAGATAACTTGCGAAATTTGCTGTGAAATAGAGATGTTCAGAATGCATCTCGGAGCTTTCCTGATATTGTGTTAGTTGCTGGTAGAATGTTATCTTAAACAGAGGTCTATTGATAAACTGATTTAAAGCCTCATTTATCTGCTGTAGAGAGAAAGAAGAAAAACCAAAGGGGATGATGGACGGAGCGTTGACAATACAAACACTCACCCCCAGTCCACTGATCTGGGTTTAATCCGTCACCGTTCTTTAGCTCACTCCGCCACCCCAGTTCAGACATGGCCATATGCAAATCAGTCTGACCCTGTGCCTCATGGGAACAGTCCAGCCCGAACTGCCAAGACATGTCTTTCCTGGACCTGAATCAAGGTTCCCAGGACCGAAACATTTGACATAATCTGCCATTTAAATCTACTCACATTTTCTAGTTTTAGGATGTCCCACAAAATAGCCCGGTTCACGGCACACTCATTTGTTGTCCATACACTGTGCCACAAAAGGATGGGCTGAGTTCTAATTATATCTGTAATATACGGTTGCCCAAGTTCAGTGTGGCAAATGTAGGTCGCAACACTTTCTGGTATTGTCAGAATATGCCTCATGAACTTATTTTCGGCTATTTGAATTGATTTTATGTTAGTATACCCCCAGAGTCCCGATCCATACAGAGCCACTGATAGACACGTAGCATTATAAATAGTTAAGACTTCTCTTATTGGTTTCTTACCCAATGTTTTTTTTTTTTTGGAAAACCTTTATTTGACATTTCAACCAAGTACAAACACGGGCCTACAACCCCCAGGGCCGGCCGCTAAGCAGTTGCAACACAATAAAACAATCAAAACCCAGACTCAGCATCCCGGGGAGCAGATTTGTCACGTCCAATATACGTACTGGTTGTAAATCATATCAAGTTGGGAACAGGATAAAAAGGTTCCATTTTATAATATAATATAGAAGGATCAGGTGCCATACAATATCTCAAGTTGCGAAAAAAAGGGGGGGGCGAAATAGCATATGCCCACAGTTAAATCATCTTCGTGTAAGTCAGCGGCGTTAAAACATACTATTAATGATAAGCGAGCGTACAAATACAGTTCGCGCCAGCTGAATATCCGCCCAGTAGCAGTGAAACATCGCGAGATTTGCGGCACATATGAAACAGCAGAGATGGCCATAAAAATGAACCCATTACACTGACCCGGAAAGGAAGAAAAGAAAAGGGCAAAGAAAGATAAGAAGAAAAAAGGCCATAGAAATAAAACGAAAAACAAAACACCCATTCCCCAACCCCCCACTCTGCACCCCTGCAGATGACTATGGCCTACCCCCCAGCAGCGTGCCTGTCGCCCAAGAACTGAGACCCGAAATATAGAAAGACCCAGATAAAGACAGAAAGAAATTAAACCCCACCCAAAGAGGGGACATGGAGGAAGGCTATCTTCTACCTGCTCCCGGTCTCTACCCCCCCGCCCTAACAAAAGGGGTCCCCCGAAACTGTCACATCTGAATAGTCCAAACTGAGAAAACATCCCGGGGGGAACCACCAACCCTGCCCCGGACTCCGTTAAGCTAATGAAGCAGTCCCGTTACCGATAAGACCACAATGAACAACCCAAACAACAGTCTCAGCCTTGGCCCCGTCGATCGAATTCGCCGAGTCCCTCAGACGAATAAAGCCCCATCATGAAAATGTCAAAAGATACACAGAAGTGGTCGGAACATAGATCAGTAGATGGAAAAAGAACAGTAGATCCCAAAGTAAGCAGCTGGTACCGACGATGTCCCTCCCCGTCTCCGAAGCCAGGCCTTATCACATCCGCCATCTTGATATACTGACTGGGGATGGGGTTCGACACAATCCAGAACAGTTCACAGTACCAATTAAAAGGTTCCAGGATAGGGACAGCAGTTGAATGTTCCGACAGCTGCAAAACCGGGGATTCCAAAAAATTAGTTAAGTCACCGATCACAGCCCATTCAAGTAGATCCACTTCTGTAGGGGCAGGCACAGCTTCCAGCACCGGGTCTAATTGCGCCACTGGGGCGTCGATCAAAAGGCAAGCTGGCTGACGGGTCTCGGGCATCGAGTCAGGATCCGGTCTCAGTCCTTTAAGTCCATTTGCCGCCGACAACAGGCCGCAGGTCTGAGCTGCCACAGTCGCCTGAAGTGCCTCTAGGACCGCCAGCACCTCCCGCAATGACGGGCCCCTTTGGGCCTGCTCCGCCCGGTTCCATATTTCCTCAGGCATAATGATCCCCACGGAGAGGCGCCTTCTCCGGGGTAAGATCAGCAGGAGCAGGACTGAGCCGTGAGGGACCGACCGTCAGTATGCATTAGTGCGCAACGAGACTCCAACCCAAGGTGCGCCGGCGATGCAAGTGCCGGGCCTCCGGGTCAGGGACCCCCGCGACACAGCACCGTACGTCACTCGTCTCCTCACCTCCAACACAACATCAGGCTGCAAATGATAGCAAAGCAATCCAAAGATTTCGAAAGTTCCAGAGACCGGACCCTGCCGCCCTCAACAGTCCGCTGTTGTTCAACTCAGACCCGGCTAAGCCAATATCGAGACCCCGGCTTCCAGACTGGGTTAGGCCACAAATTGGTCCTCGACGTTACTCAGCTCCACAATGTCAGAAAAACCCCGGGATCACACCATCGGAGTGCGGATTAGTTCACACACACGGATCCGGGGCAGGAAATCAGGATAAGTGACAGGATCTTGGAGCGTAAGACGGAGGTCAGCGGAGCCGGCAGACTATGCGGCCATCTTGCTTGCTGTCGTAGCTCCTCCGCCCCTTACCCAACTTTTAAAAAAAATTCTTTAAGGCCATTATTGTTTTTGAGAACAAGAGAGTTCTAGCCTTTACAGCACTTGTCCAAGAGCCAGTCTCATGGAACAGGATACCCAGGTAAGGTAAAGTAGAGGTATTTTCAAGGGGAATATTATTTATAGACATTGTTTTCATTTGTTTCCTAGTTCATGTACCACAGTTCATGGAGAAGGTTTTACTACAGTTAATTTTTAGGTCCATACTCAACATGAACTTATCAAAGGATGTTATCAGGTTCTGTAGGGCCAGGGGGGTCCGGGCCATTAGGACTGCATCATCCGCATACAAGAGTGCAGGGATAGATCTTTTGCCAACCCTAGGCATACCCCTGTACTCTTGCAGCAGACGAAGCCCAAGTCCGTTTATATATAAACCAAAAGTAAAAATGGAGCCAAGACGCACCCCTGGCATACCCCACGTCCTATCCCAAATGATCTGGTACATTCACCCCCCTTTCCATAACGAACCGATGCTGTGGCCCCTGAATACAATTCCCTTAAAAAGCAAATAATAGGATCTTCCACGCCCAACCTTTCTAATTGTGCCCATAGTTTACTATGGGACACACAATCAAATGCCGATGTGAGATGACAAACGTAAGGTATAGGCGGTCACCCTTTACCCTGGTATATTTTTGATGAACAATAAATAAATGTAAACCCTGTTCAATTGTTCCTATGCCCTTCTAAAATCCAATTTGCAAGTCACTTATTATCCCATTATCCTCAGCCCAATTTTGGAGTCTAACTAAGATAATTCTGCCATGGATCTTTATAGATGAATCTAGAAGGGAGATTGGCCATAACAAGCACAATTTTGTCTATCTCCCTTCTTCTATATTGGGACAATGACCGAGGTAAACCATGAGGGATTTAATCCCCTCGCTAGGGCAGCATTAAAAAGCTGCACCAGCATGGGGCCCCAGATCTCACTGTTTGCTTTGAACAAATCTGCTGGGATCCCATCTGGGCCTGCAGCCTTTCCCCCCTTTGTTGCTTTCAGACTCATCATAACTTCATCCAGAGTTACCACCAGCTTCTGGCCCGTACCCCTTTGTCACACAGTGTGTTAAACCCTATTTTGGATATTTCATCTAGGCAGCTATAAAGATTAGAGAAATGTTCGACCCAATCGTCCTCCGCGATCGCAATTTCCATACGTGCTTTGGTATTATCGTAAAGAAAGGGGGAGTTTACGGCACTCCAAAATGCAGATGGATCTTTAGACTGCGATGCTGCACATAGGACTTCCCAGGCCTCCCTTTTTATAGCATTTTTCCTATTTTTTAATGCCTCGTTGTATGTTTTCCTTAAACCTCTTATTAGTAGAGGGTCTTGAGGTATCCTGTGAATGGCATATTTCAGGTCAGTAAGTGCCTTTGTACATGCACTGTCAAACCATCTCCTGTTGCCTTTGGCCCGTATCTTTGACTCCACCCACAGACTATCTCTAATAGAAGATGCTATAATGTTAAAATGTTCTATTATCCGCTCACTATCAGAGTGTTCACCCAAGCAAATCATGAAGCTATCTAAACAATTTTTCAACAGTTGTCCTAAGAATTTCTCTGGAACCAATTTACTCCATTTAAGTGTATACCCATTTTGCCTCCCAAGCGTCACATCTGAGACTGTGCGCATAAGGGAGCCATCATTATGCTGCTCCCAGAATGGGTTTTCAATCTCCATTATTTGCGGCCGATGGTCGCTCAGTGGCAAGTCTAGGGTCTTGAGCCTCTTAATCTTGCGGCCATAACTATTTGAAGAAATGATGAAGTCAATAGTAGTCAGTGCTCCTCTGCCAATAAAGGTCGGGAGGAAGTGAGATGGTTTTTGGGCAATTTCATTTACATATCCCAAGTCATAGGTGAACAGTATTTCATTTAATAAGTCCCTGATCATGGAGTGATCAAAATGTGTAAGGTTAATGTCCTGCTCTAACATTAAACCACAGATCCCTTGTTGCCCCTTTTTGCAAAGTGGACAATTAAAATCCCCCCCCAGAGAATTGTTACTTCCCTTTCATTGCTATCTATTTCATGTTGTATATCATCACTCAGCATTTTTAAAGTGCTGAGAATATCATTATTTGGGATATTGTTATAAAAATGTATGACAATAAAACTAGCTGCCTTCCTGCTATCTATCGTTACTGCCTGGTAATAGCTACACTTTGATGAAAAACGTACCTGCTCATACTTAAGCTGATTGGAGAGGTACATAATCAGCCCGCCCTTTGCTCTCCCATGTGTGCCCCCCACTGCCGGAGTGAAGAAACTTTTATAACCATTTATATGTACTGGGTCAGTTGACCAAGTTTCTTGCAGAGCCAAGATATCGAGACTATCTATAACACTTTCCCAGGAGGGGTTTTTAATTTTCTGTTTCAGACCTGCCACGTTCCAAAACAAAAAGTGGCAGGATTCCCTATTCTCAGTCACTGCGGGCTCGCCCAGTAACACATTGTCCGGTTCCCTTCTAGGTGTCGGGGAACTGGCTTCCCCGCAATTCTCCCCCATCTTTTGTTCGAGGTTGCTATTAATCTTATAGCCTTCCCCTTTATTAAGGCTATTAGTCTCTACGAACATAGTTTCTATTAAGTTAATGTCTACCTTACCCTGCAACAGCCCCTGCTCTTCTGAATTCTTATTAATTATATCAGGATTCTCCTGTATTCCTAACATGTTAATGGGAGGAGTATCCTTGTCGAGTCAATCCACAAATTCAAGACCCGAAAGCAAGTCGAACCGGTTGTGGGTTGGTATATTATAGGCGCTTAATGCACCACCTCTATTACCCAGAAAGTAATTATTTTCGAAGTTCGAACTTACATTTGGAAGGTAAGTCAGTCTAGGGAAGGAATCAATAAATCTTTGTGGGTGGGTAAAAAAATGTTTGATTACGTCCATGATATTCTGATCCGGGCCTTTTTAAGGACTGCCTTCCTAATGAACATTCTTTAGGGTAAGGGGCTGACGTCTGCGGGTAAAAATAACTAAGATAATGTGTAGAGATGGAATCAGTACCTCTTGCATCGTACCAGTCCCCAATATGCCTCACAGCTCTATGATCTTTAAAATTAATAATAATTACATACCCCTTCCTATCTTTTGGACGTGAGCCGACCCAGATTGCACGCCTAACATTTAGAATTTCTCCATTAATGTGGGCAGGCAAAGGTCTATTGTTGCGCAACCAATATACTACTTTATTTCTTAAGGCTCGATGGTCTTCCTTAGTACCCAGAGGGAGCTCAGGGACTCCTGCCATAATGGCAACATAAGGGGCTGATTCTGGCGGTAGGTCTACTCTTCTATTTGATTGTCTGTATATATTTTGTGGGACCTTTGCCCCATTTTCCTTATCAACCTTACTTTGTGGGAGTTCCATTTTTACCCCCAAATTCGTTTTATCCCCCCCTTGATAGCTCTCCTTTCGTTTTGATGCTACTTTAGGAGCAGACGTCTTCTGCGGTGCCGAAAAAATCTGTGCTTTTTGGGGGGATTTACGAATTGGCTTTTTTCCTACGTGATTTACATTTATGGGGACAGTAGGACAGGGAAGACATTGTTTCGTGGGCGGGATCAAGTTTACAGAATTTGCTAGAGGATTTATACTGATCAGACCCTTTGCCAGATCGTATTCCCTTCCACTCTTTTGTCAATCATCCTAGTTCTCTCTAGGAGAGGCAACATTAGGGATTTCACCAGGATTTCAATTTTTCCCAGGAGGCCGCCCTCATCAATAGGACAGTATGGGCGGTAAGTGGATATTAAAGGAGCCCTAGGAGGGATTAGCGGTTGAGCAGCGTCTGACACTATCGAGGTCAAATTCCTCTTTTGTACTTTAGCTGGCCGGGTTTTTAAAGGACCACCACCTCTTTTTTTGGCAATTTTAATCTTAGGTGGTGTCCTCTGACTAATATTGGGGGGAGATGGGATAGATAGCCTCGGAGAGTTCGATAGATCAGCATCATCACTACTGGTGGACAGGCTCAACAGAGATGAAACACTATTATAACCATCCAACTTTTCTCCGATATCCTCAGCATCCTCTACATCCATCAACCTAATTTCCTCCACTATGCGGTTTGTAGACACCGGAGAGGCCACAGTCCCTATTTGCCCTAAAGAAGATCGCTTCCCCGTTATTAAGTCCAAGGAAAGACGCTTCTACACATCAGCGATTTCCTTTTCGAGTACGTTAGAAACTCTCTTAAAAAAATGGTCAAGGGTTCCAGTAGCCACCCCATTTGAAGTGGCAAGAGTGATACTATAATTTTTTCCAGCCCGTGAGGACATAGTTACTTACAGCTAGTGCCTGCCAGCAATTTGTAGTAGATATCACACAATTACGAGATGTTATCTAATCCAGGCAGTGAGTAGATACAAGTTCCAAGTGCCTGGATAATGTTAGCAAACACCAAGATGTTAAGGGGCTAGCCCGGCACGGCCTTAAACGACCTTGGAGGGCCCGCCCTTTGCCCGGGCTTCGCCCCGTGCTCCGTCCCGCGATGCGCGATGGGGAGGTGATTTTAAGTCCACACAAAAAGGCGGGGCTAGCACGGGAAGAGGCACCAGCTGTGGATTGTGCAAGGTGTGCTGGTCCTCGCAGTCCCGGCCTCCCGCAGTAAGTCCTTGTAATCAGGGTCCTTCAGCGAGTCCTTTACGAAAACAGATTCCAAATAGCAAAACGGGAGATAACACGGAGCGTGTCCCAGTATGAGCAAGGAAGCAAACTTGGCCAGAATCTGCTATGAGCGGCGCCCGCGGAGCGGGGGCCGCGAGCAGTAATATGCCGTTGGAAAAAGGCGGGGCTAGCACGGGAAGAGGCACCAGCTGTGGATTGTGCAAGGTGTGCTGGTCCTCGCAGTCCCTGCCTCCCGCAGTAATTCCTTGTAATGAGGGTCCTTCAGCGAGTCCTTTACGAAAACAGATTCCAAAAAGCAAAACGGTAGAGAACACGGAGAGTGTCCCAGTTTGAGCAAGGAAACAAACACTTGGCCAGAATCTGCTACGAGCGGCACCCGCGGAGCGGGGGCGGCGAGCAGTAATATGCCGTTGGAGAAAGGCGGGGCTAGCACGGGAAGAGGCACCAGCTGTGGATTGCGTAAGGTGTGCTGGTCCTCGCAGTCCCGGCCTCCCACAGTAAGTTCTTGTAATCAGGGTCCTTCAGCGAGTCCTTTACGAAAACAGATTCCTAATAGCAAAACGGGAGATAACACGGAGAGTGTCCCAGTATGAGCAAGGAAACAAACACTTGGCCAGAATCTGCTACAAGCGGCGCCCGCGGAGCGGGGGCCTCGAGCAGTAATATGCCGTTGGAAAAAGGCGGGGCTAGCACGGGAAGAGGCACCAGCTGTGGATTGTGCAAGGTGTGCTGGTCCTCGCAGTCCCGGCCTCCCGCAGTAAGTCCTTGTAATCAGGGTCCTTCAGTGAATCCTTTACGAAAACAGATTCCAAATAGCAAAACGGGAGAGAACACGGAGAGTGTCCCAGTATGAGCAAGGAAACAAACACTTGGCCAGAATCTGCTACGAGCGGCACCCGCAGAGCGGCACCCGCAGAGCGGGGGCGGCGAGCAGTAATATGCCATTGGAGAAAGGCGGGGCTAGCACGGGAAGAGGCACCAGCTGTGGATTGTGCAAGGTGTGCTGGTCCTCGCAGTCCCGGCCTCCCGCAGTAAGTCCTTGTAATCAGGGTCCTTCAGCGAGTCCTTTACGAAAACAGATTCCAAATAGCAAAACGGGAGATAACACGGAGAGTGTCCCAGTATGAGCAAAGAAACAAACACTTGGCTAGAATCTGCTACGAGCGGTATTGTCAACGCTCTGTCCATCATTACCTTTGGTTTTTCTTTGTTCGCCCTAAGTTGGCAGGGTATGCTCAGACGTGAGTCCCTTGCTCACTTTGCCTCTGGAGTCAAGCAAGCCCGGCTGAAGACGGCTGTAATGCCAGAAACCGGTCCTGGGAAGCTTGATTCCAGTCCAGGGAAGACATGGCTTGGCAATTTGGGCTGGACTATTCCCATGAGGCACAGGGTCAGACTGATTTGCATATAGCCATGTCAGAACTGGGGTGGCGGAGTGAGCTAAAGAACGGTGATCGATTAAACCCAGAACAGTTGACTGGGGGTGAGTGCTTGTATTGTCAACACTGCGTCCATCATCACCTTTGGCTTTTCTTTGTTCGTCCTAAGTTGGCAGGGTATGCTCAGACGTGAGTCCCTTGCTCACTTTGCCACTGGAGTCAAGCAAGCCCGGCTGAAGACGGCTGTAATGCCAGAAACCGGTCCTGGGAAGCTTGATTCCGGTCCAGGGAAGACATGGCTTTGCAGTTTGGGCTGGACTGTTCCCATGAGGCACAGGTTCAGACTGATTTGCATATGGCCATGTCTGAACTGGGGTGGCGGAGTGAGCTAAAGAACGGTGATGGATTAAACCCAGATCAGTTGACTAGGGGTGAGTGCTTGTATTGTCAACGCTCCGTCCATCATCACCTTTGGTTTTTCGTAGAGAGAAAGACGGCACACCTATTTTAAAATGCATTGCCACAATATGTTTCTAATGTTATTCCTGCTTAAATGATACGTTTCTCTTGCAGCTAATGTAATGTGTTTAGTTAGAATAACACATTTCTCTATCAGAAGGTTAGAAAATAAGATTATTTTAAATAAACTTCTAAATTTGCCCTAAAACATAGTGATAGCCAGCAAGATGTACCTTTTGGAAAATGCAGGGTTTCCATTGGAGGAGATGAAGAAACATGCCTTATTTTATGCAATATTCATAGATTTAGAAACCAGTTTCTAGATTAGGAGCTTCAGAACTAGAGGAGAGACGACTGCCTTAGATGAGAACCAAACAGAATAGAACTAGAGGGAAGACTGCCTTAGAGGTGAGGAGATTTTGATTCAGATGAGAGCAGGGGAGGAGACAGATTTCTTTCAGTCATTTATTAAAACGCCAAGCTTTATGCTTTGACTTATTGACTTTACCAAGGCATATTTGCTGTATGTTTTATTTCCTCTTTATGGGAAACTCTGCACTCTTGCCTTTATTTTTTAAGTCTTCATGGGTTCTGACATAATTTGTGCCCAATTCTTATACTAGGGATTCCTTCTTTAATAGAACACACTGTGTGTTTATTATAATATGATCTACACTAATTACATTCTTTTCAATTATCAATTCTGTAACCTAATTGATATTTGACTAATGATTAAAGACTCAGAGAAACCTCTATCTTTAATTATAAAATAAAACCCTTAAAACTACTCACAAACTCTCATCATTGATTCAATGTAAAGTATTTAATAGTTGATGATGAATAACCTGTGTGTTCTATTTTAGTTATTGCTCCTTCAGAAAAAGGCAGCAATGGTCCATTGGTCTGAAGGGAAACTAGTAGGATCTCCAAAAGACAAGATATGTAAGCTGGGGTGTTCACTCTTAAATACCCATTTGGTTAAACCCTCATAGACTTTCCCACATTGATAATGAATGAAAGGACACTAAAGCAACATAAATCCAATAGAGTGAACTAGTGATATGTATTTTAAAGGTTTTAAATAAAAATAGCACAAAAAAGCATAACACGCCAACCGCGGGCAACTGGTCTAGGCTGGGATATTGGTAAGGTTTGAGGTTGAGCATGATGGAGCATGAGTTGGATACGATCACCAGGTTGGTCCCGGTTAAATAGTTGCCATCAGACTTAGAAACTTTTATGGAGAAAAAGTGGCCGTCGAGTCGGTAGTGGGGCAATTTGCTAGCTGGATAAGAAGAGCTGATCTACGTTGGCGGGTTGCTGAAGAGGGCGATCCTTGTGCGGTCGTGGACGAAGGTGAAAAGCACTGAGTGGGTGAATTTGTGCCAACGAAGGCCTCAACGTTGATTGGATGCTGCTCGGTGTCTGTCCCAGTAAAGCCTTCTACTTTCTGATTTATAAGCTTTTCTGGATATTGTATCTTCTTCAGCGGGGCAGGTCTGCAAATTGAGGCCAACCAGTGATTCAACGTCAACTGCTTTAACAGTGACCCCGATCTCTGTCGGTTCTCCAGGCAGAGAGTTGGAAAAATGTTTCTAGTACCACTTCTTCCACCATGGGAACTGGGGAAGTCCACTATAGCACCAGCCAAGGGTCCATGAACTAGGGGGCCAAGGTTGGGGTTAGGACTCACTCCAACAGATGCTGCCACCAGTAGGGACAATAGCAGGTACCATTGAAACTGGTAAGTTAGGCTGCTTCAGGAAATTGGGCTTTTTCCAGCTTTTGTGTCCCTATAGCTTAATCAGCCAACAGACCCTTGGAGTACACTTCTTAGTCCTCGGTACAAGTTGGAGCATGTCCAGCCATTAGGGTTCTCAGCACATTTCTCAACAGCAGGTGCAGTCCTTCTTCTGTCTTCTACATGTCCAGTAATCTTATGAAGAATGCACCCTGGGGTGCAACATTTATACCTGGCCCTAGCTTGTGGGTGGTGGTGACTTCTGGCCCCGCTCACTAATATGGAAAAGGTTCCCAAGGGCCACCCTACCCAATTTTGCAGCAGTTCCATTTTGCCTAACAGCAAACAATCCCACATTGTACTTATGTTCCCAAACCCAACATGGCAGGACCTTTCTTTCCTTGTGCAGAGCTCCCTTTGCCCACTTAGGTGGTGTGGCTATGAAAATAGACAAACCCTCCCTCAGGTCACTCTAAACCAGTTCTGACGTTGCTCCCACTGGGGTTTGGAGTCAGCCTGACTAGGAAGACAACATGGAGGCAGGCCTAGAGTGGCATCTGGCAGTGACATGGTAGGTATCCTTTGAAGATTTGCAAGGGATGGCAAAGCCCATAAGGCCATCCTGTCAAGGAAAGGTCAACCTCTCCCCACACCCAAGGCTTTTGCCTCAGCTCTGGGAGCCAATTCACACCTCATCAAGGAGCTATTTAGCTCCTGGGTGACCACTGTATGGACTTCTAGAGGCTATAGGTACTTTAAAGGTGACTTTTTAGAAGTACCTTTGTAAAATATTTAGTACAAATCAGACTTTAACATTTAATTGGATTTGTACTAAATACTTTAAAAAGTCCAAGAATGAACTTTTTATCTGGTTCCTAGGTGGAGATAGCATTATTCAATTTTAATAATGTATCCCATTGTTTTCTAATGAAACAGCTAACTCTCCAACAGTGAAAATAGGTTTTAGGCCATTGTCACTGTAAGGACATGTTTAACATGAAAGTTTGACATGTCCTACTTTTAAATATCCTGCACCCTGCCGTATACTAATATTTAAATGGAAGGTTTAAGCCTGTCCAAAGGGGTTATTTTTACTGGTCAAATTTGCAGTTTAAGCCTGCACAGTCAAGTTACTGGTGTCCTGTTGGCAGTCATGTTTTGCATAGTCACATAGTAGTGGCCCGTTATGTGCTGTAGTCCACTAATAACATTTAACTTATAGGCTACAGGTACACTTTGTACCATATACTAGGGACTCATAGGTATGTTAAATTTGCCGATCAGGGATTTAGCCAATTCAAGATGTTTTAGGAACCAGAGCACATACATTGAGCATTAGACATAAGCCAAACAATCAAAAAGTGATGAGAGGATGCGTGCAAAAAATATCTTTGTGCCACTGGAACCAAACTACAACCTACGGACAGATGAGCCCCAATCAACGTGAAATAGATCTTTGGATGTTTATGTTATGGTTCAGGGAGAACCTGACCTGATTTGCATTTGGCTGGGTTCAAAAGGAGGTGACATGGTGGGCAAAGAACGATCGGTTGGAATGCTACCCTGAGTGATTGCCAGAGATAAGACAAATTGTACGCATTCCTCCCATCCTCTTTTGTGTGTTTCATGTACCGTCCTAAATGGCAGCGGTATACCCAGACATGAGTCCTGTGATCACTATGCCACTGGAATCAAGCTACACCCGACTGAAGAGACCCAATCAGAGTGAAACCATTCTTGGGTTACTTGAGTTGCGGTTCAGGGAGGACCTGGCCTTGCTGTTTGGACTGGACTTTTCCTATTTGAGCCGAGTCAAGACTGATTTGTATGTGGCTGGGTTCAAACTGAGGTGACATGGTGGGGAAAAGAACAGTGGGTTGGAATGCTACCCCAAGCAATCGCCTGTGGTTAGACACAATGCAGGAATTCCTCAAATCATCTTTTGTGTGTTTAATTGAACATCAGTATCACAGTGTGTAGAATCCAATAACCAGCAATCAAAATATAGAAAAAAAAGCAGGGGGACCACGCAAAAGGGGGTATTTTCTCTTTAAGGTCAAATAGTATGAAATGAGGGTCAAACACAGAAAGTCTGGGAAAGTAATATAAAGGGTATGGGGGTGGTAAGCAAAAAGTAAGTATACCAAGTAGAATAGAGAAAGGAGTAAGGCGTAGAGAGTGAATCCTCTTTTTCTGCAAGTTCTAGAAAAAATATCTCTGATAAAGAAGAACTTCAGTCTCCTCCCGTAAAAAGAAGAAAACAATGCATGTAGTGAGCAATATTAGCCTTCAAAATAAATGAGGAAGAATTAATATGTAGTCACCACTATCTACTCACAAATGTATAGATTCAAATGTGTTCTTTCCAGATCAAATTTTTTTCAACCTTTTCATTTAAACTTTTCAGCTAGTCACCTAGTCAAGAGAGTATCTGGGGCAGATCAATAGGCGGGTGTACTAGGTTAATTCATTTTAGTCAAATTAGCTACAGGAACATTGAGAGGTTTTTGTAGACCTTAGTTTTAACACATTGATTCTCCAACTGGAAGGATGAAAAAAATCACTTAAAAGGTTCTTTGGCTTACTCCCCAGCACAGCAAAACAAGCAGTGGTAGTGGCCCTAATTACATCTAGACTGGACTACTGCAACTGCCTCAATGCAGGAGCTAACATGTCGGTCCTACACCAACTACAGATTGTACAACACGCAGCAGCCCGCCTGGTACTAAAATGGCCCAGGAGGTGATCAGCATCGGCTGCACTGGAAGCACTACATTGGCTACCAATAAACAAACAAATATTGTTCAAGAGCCTGATAATTACCTTTAGGATCTTCTATTCCTCAGGCCCCCACTACCTTTGGCCTAGATTTGAGCACTATGTACCATACCTTATTCTTAGATCATTTAACTCTAATTTGTTAAACCCACAGCTTTTAGATGTGTCTCAAAAGCGGGAAAATCTATTGCAGTGATTGGATGAAACGGTGGTGAGTGGGAAGTTGGTTCCAGGCTTTGGAACCAATTAGAAACCCTTTTCAGAAAGGTCCTGAAAACCTGGATTTTTAAGGCTCCTGATGCACTTTGCAGAGCACTCATCTAATCCAGGTCTCCTGCCTCAGTTACCCTGTCTATCAACTGTTCGATCAGCGCCATGATGCTCCTTGGATTGTCAACCTCTTCCCACACCCAAAGCTTTTGTCCCAGCTCTGGGAGTCAATTCACACCTCATCAAGGAGTTATTCAGCTCCTGGGTGACCACTGTATGGACTTCTAACAAATGCCTGTTAATATAACATAACATGAAGGTATGGGTCACTATCTCAGGTACCAGTTGCCAGCCTGAGGCTGACCAGAAGACTATCAAAGCAGATTCTTTTCAGACGAGAGCAAGACTCTTTCCACCTAGCAGTTTGCGGCTAACCTGGATGCTTACAGCTGTAATATAGGAGGACTTCCACTAGACACTCCACTTTTAGTTTACCAACCCCCTGAAGCTTAAAAAGTGCCAATGTTAAGCAGGTTATTTCGAACAGCTGCTAAGCAGAGACAATGTGGGTAGAGTAGTCTTGCTGCATTCCTTGACATGCAAACAAACTACTGTTAACTCCTGCTTGTTGAAGGGGGGTGATTTATCTGTACCAGTTAGTCAAGTGCATATCTCGTGGAAGAATACAGCTCACTCCCTAATATCACTCATGCACAACTGCTCAGGTTTCTGAAGAAACCCACAAAGATGCTTTTGGAAAGAAGTCTCCAGAGTACATTTGCGCAGAAAATTAACTTTAAATAGAAAAGAAAAGTGTACCAAAAAAACTGAGTTCTTTTCAATTAAAATTTTTGCATGAACAGAAGGAACCTTGCTTAGGTTTTGTTTGAGAAATGTTCCCGTTTGTAAAGTGCACCTTATTAAATCAAAGACAGCACAGCTTTCTGGTTTGATAAAGATATATGGGGGCATTTGGAAAGCTTCCCTGGAAATGTAATACGCCTGTTGCTTACCATTGGCTTTGTTACTTGCATTTTCTGGCTTTCTGTTTGCTGGCTTTATTTGTTTTAGGCGATCCTGCTTCACTTTGTCCCTTCCAAGGAGCAAAGCCTTTTATTCTTCTACGAGTGCCCCATTTGCTGTGCATTCAAAGACAGAGGTCAAATGACAGCATGTCTTCCGAGGGAGCTTAGTGTTTACTTTTCTTTCACTGACTTCAAAGTGAGAGGATTTATACAACAATCTTTCTGGATACTGGTGGTCGGAAAGGTTTTTTTCTAGCACACTACCACATTTAAATAAATTGTGCAGGTATTTTAAAATATATCCAAATTAGGAAGACACACATGAAGCACATTTTTTGTTAATTCAGAATTGTGTTGGAAACAAATACTCTAATATGACCAGAACAAATCAATACACTAGGTGGTGTCATTTCCACACAATATCCTTTGTGCAGGGTATAGTTTTATAAGTAAAACTGTTTGTCTATGAACATGTGCTTGTCATTTCAATCGAAAATGTGTTGTCTGTATTGGCAATGTGCTACCAAACGATGTATACTCCACTCTACACCACCACACTCCTCTCTACTCTGCACCTCTCCACACCACTGCACTCTACTCCAATCTACGCCACTTCACTTCATGACACTATACTCTGCACCACTCTATTCTTTGCCAATGCACTCTATGCCATTCTACTCTACACCAGAGCACTCTTCGCCACTGCATTCTACACCACTCTACACCACTCCAGTCTAGGCCACTCCACTCCACTCTTATCTGCACAACTCCACTCTGCAACACTGAATTCCATACCAATACACTCTACGCCAATGAACTTTACTCTGTACAACTCCTCTCTACGCCCTTGCACTCTATGCCAATTTACTGTAGGCCACTGTAATCTACTCTGCAACACTACACTCTATGCCACTTTACTCTACACCATTCTGCTCTATGCCACTGCACTCTATCCTTCAACACTCCACTCCACTTCACTCTAAAACAATTTACTCTCTGCCACTGTACTCTACACCAATGCACTCCACTCTGCGCCACTCCACTCTGCGCCAATGCACTCTACGCAACTGCACGTTATGAAGCTGAGCTCTAGGCCACTGCACTGTACCCTGCACTACTGCTCTCTACGCAACTACACTCTATGCCACTCTATACCACTGCATAACACTGAACAGCACAGCACTCGCCACCACTGAACTCTACGCCGTTCTATTTTGCACAACTGCACTCTACACCACTCTACATCACTTCACTATGCAGTACTCCACTGTATGCCACTCCAATATACAATGCACCATTCTAATCTACAATGCACATTCTACGATGCTGAATTAATTGACGCTGCACTCTACGCCAAAGCACGCCACACCAGTCCACTCTACTCTACGCCACTCCTCTCCACTGTACACCATTGCACTCTAATCTGCACCACTGTACTCAATGCCACTCTACACCACTGCACCCTGAAACACTCTACTCTGCAACACTAAGCTCTTCACCACTCTACTCTGCACTGCTTCATTCTACACCAATGCACTGTATGCCACTGCACTCTACACAGCTTTACTTTGCATCACTTTACTCTACGCCACTGCTCTCTATGGCACTCTACTCTGCACCACCCTACACTTTCCACTGCACTCTATGCCACTCTACTCTCCACAACTACATCCTACACCGCTGCCCTCTACAATGCAATACTCTAATCTATGCCACTGAATTCTATAGCATTGTACGCTCTCTGAATTCTGTGCTACTGCACTCTAGGCCAGTATACACTGCAACACTCTACACCAGTCCACTCTTCTAAGCCACTCCACTGTATGCTACTCTACTCGACCCCACTTTATGCCACCCCAATTACAACACTCTACTCCACTCTTCGCCATTCCACTCTACACCACTGCATGCCACTCTCCTCTATGTCACTAACTTTTAGCCATGCTGGTGTACAACATGGCTAAACACATTGGCAAAGACAATTGCTCTTGCATATGCTTATTTTTAGTCAGAGCCACCAGTAAGCCTTGGATGTTCCACCACCACATGCAACCAGACATAGGGTTTTCTCAATCTGAGTGCTTCTTTATCCAAGTCAGCACACAGAAATCTTTACCGGGTTTCCATGTCTAGAAAGGCTGACCTTCCCCATTGCTACCAGTCATCCTTCTATGTTTGTTCATGGTCATATTTCTGATTTTACCACATGTGGTCCATCTATAGCTGTACTCTTTGACCAACAGAGCATCACTGAGGTCCTGTTTTGTCACAATAAAGGGTGACAGTGATACATAGGTGTAATTTAATTAGATTCTTTTTTCTTTTTTAATTGGAGTGTCTGCATATACACAATTGTTTCTTTACTACACTAAGCTTGTCTCACTTTTCCGCCACTGTTCTACGATTTATGTGGGGAAACTAAAAAATGAAGTTGAGAACATAGGCTCATGGGGAGAATATTTACACCAATGCACTCCTCTGGAGATCTTATGTTTAGAATTTGGCACTGCGCAATATCTGATGAATCTGCTCTCGTGTACCTCCATACTATATGCCAGGCAGGATGAGGCAGCACGGAGTCAATCCAGTCTTTAATGTGGAAGGAGACTTTTCTCAATCCACACGGAAAACCTGCCGAGTTTATAGCCCTCAAAGGTACCTTACTATTGATCCACCCAAAGAAATTCGTAACTACTACATGGAATATAATTTTCAATATATTGACAAAAAATGTGTGTGTGTGGAGCCTGTACTGAATCCCACTTGTCGAATATATAGAATGTATGCATTTGTCGAGATTAACTAACGTGTGGAAATTGTTATTAAGGTTAATATTTTAGAATCGCACTGTTCGTATAGTAGAGGAAGCACACGTATTGTCTCTTATTAGCTTTTCAGACCACAACTGTACCTTTCTGGTTAAGTTGCTGGTATTTATATACCGCAAAGTAATAACAGCTATGATTAGCGGTGCTTCAGAATCTAGGACTAATGGCGAACCACTATTTTAGGTTTTATTCAGTGCTTAATTTGAGCAGGTGCTTTCAGGTGCTCAGCACCTGCACTTCTTTCACAGGGCTATAATTTCTGAACCTGCAGGTAGGGGTCTCAATATTAATTTTTCATTTCAAAATAAAAAGAATAACAAACATTGCATGGTGACTGGCTGGTAAATGTTCATAGGCAGGCCGGCATATGCCTGTCCAGGCAGGTATGATTGTGTATCACCACTTTAGTGATAACGTCATCACGCTGATCACAAATCCGAGAAGTCATTGACTAACTATGGCTTGCATTCTATTCCCCTAGTCTGCTGCACCCTGCCACTGCCTGAGCCTAAACCTCCCATTGGATAATTGTAGCTGGGGACTGGCTCATGACGGAGTTGAGGCAAGGAAGTTGCAAGAGCGCATTTGGAACTTGGGAGTGAGGGCTCTTGAGGAAGAATTGTTGTATAGCATTTTAGGACCCTAGTGTAATTTTCCCAATTCATGCCCTTATACAGGTATAAATCACCTTGTCGTTATATAGGCATAGAAATCATAACCATTATTAGACATAGCCCATGCAGTCCAAATACAGGCATGGATACTTCCACTAGTTCCGAAAAGCCACAACGATTTCTTGGAAAACTCGGCTTCAGCAGTTAGGGACTTCCACTTGCTTGAATATTGATTTGTCCAAGAACTTAAGGAGTTTTCAAAGAATTGCGACTCTTTGATGACGTTATTATGTCCACCTTTACCTCAAACTCGGCACCTTCAAGGTATAAATATGCCCACACTTGCCCTAACAAACACGCGGTGGTTTGGAGCAGTTCGACTATCTACTTGCCCGACGCAGCTCGCTACAGCAAGTGCCGAAGGAAGCAGACCCTCCAGCTGACGCACTGAGAGAGATGCTGTCTTTTCTCTTGCCGAGAAATCCAGCTCCAGTGTTTCCAAGCTCCCCTTGCGGGGTATTGGGAAATCAAGTCCTGACCCCGAGAGATACCAGACCTCTTTCATTCTAAATCAAGGTACGGAGCTGATTAGACCCTAAGAGAAATCTTGGATAGATTCTTGGCAAAAGAATACTAAACCTATGCTACACCATACTTACTCCTTCCCTAGTACTAGACTTAGGTTAGGTACATCGGGGTAGGCGTATTTTAGAAGCACCAGTTGAGTACTTTTAGTATTTATTTAGTCTTTATTTATTTATGTATGTATGTATTTTATCGCTTAGAAACCATACCATGCTTTTACAGTATTATTTTATAATACTCTTCTTGCTGTATGCATTAAACTTTACAGCCAGTATTACGATTGTAGCAGTTGATTTTGTCTGCATGAGAAAGAAGACTGTTCAATAAATACTTTTATTGAAAACGCCCGTCTCTCTATTTCTCTGCACCTCTGATGAAACGAAGCATGCACGATTGACTGAGTAAAATATCTATCTATTGTTTCCACGACTCTGAAGATACGTTTTATCTTGGGTTAACAAAGTTGTTATGTTTATGCGGTTGTCAGAAACTAATCCATTCTTGTTTATTTGAGAAAGTTTCTAATGACCTCTGAGCTAGCTGGCACTCACAATTAAGTCTAATATATTCGATAGAGACCTAGTCGACCTAAGTCCTACGTCACAACTATAGGATATATTATTCCAATGCGCATTGGGAATATAGGAACTACACTACAGAATAAATGAAAGTAAGTGTGGACTTTCCACTTGTTGCATAGCCAAAGTATCATATCCAGCAGCCCTGCATTGCTGCTATCCTCAATGGGCTCGATGCGGCTGTGGCCCAACACAACTTTTGTGCACCATGACGTCACCAGTAGAATCTATGCGCTGCACTGCAGCATGGTAATTGTGAGTCCAGTAGGCACCACAGCCATAATTACCGGCATTGGCAGCATTACTGCTGGGGACAATGCTTGTGCTGTAGCAGGCAGGATCACAGCAAGCTGAGCAGTTGATGCTGATGCTGTCTTCATCCCTGGACCTACTAATTACAGGCAGCACTAGCAGTGACATGACCTGCTGTGCTCAAGCAGCCGCCTGTTCCGCATTAAAGCCAGTCACACCACACTGATTAATATATGCAAAAACATTGGTGTACATTTTGTTTTTGCACTCGGTGTAGGTAAGAAAGTAAAACACGTCATCTTCCACTTCTTTAGGAATGACAACTGGAAAACTCAGAGTTCAAAATAGCAGGGACATGTACAGGTGGCGACAGGGGTCACAGGCAGCAGCAGCTTTAGAGATGAGATACAGCAAGAGTACAGAGGAAAAGAAACAACAAGAGAGGATAGAGATAAAATGGAGCAAAGTATAAGAAAAGGAGGAGAGCAAATCAGATACAAAGAGAAAGCACCCATGATGTGAAGCAGAGAGCATTAAGGAGAGAGAAGATAGAATGAAAGAATGTGGAGGACAGGACAGAGGGAAAAAAATCAGACAAATTCTAAAATAGAGACACAGCTAATCACTGCTAGGGAGTGATAGTAAAGAGCCAAGATCGAGGGGAGAGAGGGCAGAGCATGGATAAACGTGAAGAGAAAAAAGGGCAGGGCTAAAATGAATAGAGGGCACATCAGAAATACAGGGTGTGACAAAGGTGATAGAAAACAATTAGAGAGGTGAGAGGATAGACTCTTAGAGCAAACACTTAGGGGACAGACAACAGATCAAGGTTAGAAAATAGAGACCGAGGTAGTGAGAGTGTTGAAAGTGGGGCTCACGGGAGGAAGACGTTAGCGGTGGCTTCCTTGGCAAAATTTTCACCACCTGCACTTCTTTTTTTTACAAATTAAGCACTGGTTTTATTTGAAGGGTAGCTTTTTATTCTGGTGTGTGCTCGACTTTATTCAAAATTATATTATGATAATGTCTTACCAATTAAGAATTAAAAATGGATTGGTACAAAGTTCAGCAAGGTACCATTTTTGACTGTTCCAAACGTCTTCAGCAAGAGGGATTGCTTGTGGTTGGCAAACAGAAACCACGTACATATTTTGGGGTCAGTTGTACTGGACTCACGCAGCCTGAATTAGTTGTAATTTTGGACTTGAGTTTTGATGGCTGTAGATCCACACTACCACTTACTGAGGGCTGTCCAGGTACCTCATAAGCAGGTCACAAAATATTATTTTAACAATTATTACCAGTATCTTTGTTATCATCCTATTAACAATAAATATGAGCAATATTATAAATACCATAATTAGTGTTATTATTTAGTTTGCAACATCACAGGCACAAATCCCAAGTTGTCCCACGTCAGATGCTATTCATCCATTCTTGTGCCCTCTGGTACCTATAGTTTCACTCTCCACACTACTAACCCAGAGGTCCAAGAACCGCAATAAAACGAGCATGGACAAAGTCAATAGGTCACACCTACACGACAGCTACTGGCTCTGTCAATGTTTTTTAGTCATGTTCTACAGCAGCACAGTTGCCGTGCTACTTAAAAAACGAAAAAAGTGAGTTTTTAGATACTGGTGGGAGGATGGCTCAGGAGTCGTCAGAGGGAGAGAGTATATGCAACGCGGCGTGTATGGGGAAAAAGTGCTCCAACATGGCCAGCGGTGTCCGCGTCCTAGCATTTACATTTTTGTTATGGGAGGTGGGGAAAGTAATGTTAACAGGAGGTTGGTTGCATGACTGATAGTGTTTTTTTAAAAGCATCATTGCTTGCAGTGTAATTTCTTTTTTGTTACAGAGGGTGGGGCAACACGGACAGCAGACAGGGGCAAGCAACAACACCACAAGGGTAAGAGTGCCAGAAACAACATGGAAGAAGGGAGGCAGGAAGCAAAAACACTCTAGGGCAGGAGGGTATAAGCAACAACACAGGTGTGGTGAGCAACAACATGAACAGCTGTAGGGGGCAGGCAACAACACAGACAGCGTGGGAGGCAAGAAACAACACAAAGTGTGGAAAGGAGAGACAAAACCACGGGGTTAGAGGGGATAAGCAACAACACAGAGGGCAGGAGGTGTCAGGAGTTAGCAAAAAAACAACACAGAGGGCAGGAGGAGCAAGCAATAACATGGAAAGCGTGAGGAGGGGGCAAGCAAAAACACAGACAGTCGGAAAGAGCAAGCAACAACACAGACAGCGGGAGGAGGGCGAGAGGAGGCAAGCAAAAACATGGACAATGGGAGGGGGAAAGCAAAAACACGAATAGCGGGAGATGGAAAAAGGGAAGGTTGTGGGTGGGGCGGAGATGGACGGGGACAAGCAACAGGAAGGATTTGGGCATGGAGTGGCTACATGGTGACAAGAAACACAAAGTCACATGCACTCTCATTGAGTGATTCAACAACAGGAAAAAAGTAGCACCCTAAAAGGCAAGCAGTAGAAGGACACAAGTACTTTAGTCAAGCCGTAAGCCTGGCAACTTACTCCTTGGAAGCCCTCAAACTTATCTGTAGAGTGCCTCTAAAGTCATTGCTCTGCCCACCCTCTGCAATGCATACATGATCCTTCTGGCAAACGTCATCCGTAGACATCCTCTCCTTCAACAATGACATGCAACTAATACCCTCCCCACCCACCGCCTTGGACAAGAATTTGGTACAACGCCTGCATGGCCGAATTTGCTAACTGGATGAAAGCCAACTGTATCACGCTCAAGATAGACAAGACAGAAGTAGTGACATTTAGCAAGAATACCTTGCCATAGGACTCCAACGGGTGGCCAGCCAAACTCTGACCCACACCCAGCACCCACTCCAGGAACCTCAGAATCATTGACTGTAAACTGGACATGATCGCACAAGTTAACACCATTACTACATCCTTCTTCCACACCCTGAAGATGCTGAAGGAAATCTTCAAATGGCTCAAAAGCAACACCCAATAAAACTCCACTTGCCCTAATCACTAGCAAGCTGGACTATGAGAACACCCTCTATGCCAGGATCACTAAGCAACTCACCAGAAGACTAGAAACCATCTAGAACTTGGTAGCAAGACTCATCCTAATCCTCTTACAAAGAACTCACATCACACCACACCCAGGGAGCTCCACTTGCTCCCGACATACAAGCATGCACTTTTCAAACTGCTCGCACACACATTGACGGCACAACACAACTTGGGCCCAACCTAGCTGAATAATTGCATCTTCTTGCGCAAAGCACCCAGACGCCTCTACTCCGCAGGAATCCTTCTTGGACAAATTCCAAGCATACACAGAATCAGATCAGGAGAAGGGTGTTCTCTTCAATTGCTACAAAAGGGTAAAACGACCTCCCACTTTACATCAGAGCCTCCTCCTCTCTTGAATTCCACAAGCGGAAGACCTGGCTTTTCAATTAACCAACCTACCCTAGACAGGGCTAGGCACACACACCTAAGAGCAAAGATACCTTTGCGGGTGATAGTGTGCTTTACAAATGCACATAACATGTTCAAGTGGATGGCCAAACACAAGAGGTAGTAAAGCCTGCATGCATTAACAAATCAGCAGCCAGAAAACAAGAGTGACGATTATGCCAACTAATGGTAAGCAATAGGTGGGCTCTAAAGCCACTGTAAACTATCAAAAAGTCTTACAAGCAGCAGCGTCTGCAGGGTCAGAGGCAAGACCTAAAAACATAGAAGTGCTTAGGATATCACTGGGATAGGTCAAGATCTCTGCTAAAAACCTGTGATGCATGAAATGTGCTTTCTGTGTTGTGTACCTTATTAACTATAACCTCATACTATTAAGAGCCCAGTCTAACATCTAGCTCTACCTTTTAATCTAACTACAATGTGGATCAATATTAGCAATGCACAAAAAAGGGGAGAAATCGCCAAACGTCAATCCACACACAATCAGGAAGAAGAGGGAAAATTGCATTAAATAATAACCATACTGATATGCTTGTAATTCCATGCGTAGCTCAGAACACAGTATCCGGCAAGCAGCATTGTGATCCCGCCAATGCCACCTCTCTTTACATTGATGTACTTGTTGTAGTATCGTCCCCAGGCTGTAAAAAAGAAGACAGGAGACAGGCTGAGTCATAATAATCTGGAAAACCAATTCTGTTGCAAGCCACTTACACTTAATCCAGATGAAACCGGATACCCTACTCCAGTACCCCCATGTCATTTAAATATGTATTTTGAAGAAAAAGACAAGTAAAACTTAAAACACCCGTTTTGTGCAAAATTAAAGGACACAATTCATATAAAAATGTATAAATCTATACTCACAGGTTTACGCCTATGTTTGGTGTAGATTTACTTATGTTTTGGAATGCTCGAAGAATAGCAGGAGCACTCCTAGGAAGCTGCAAACGTTGTAGCTCATGTTTGTAAGTAGCTGTTACACATGCACAAGCATTCACAATGTACATTTACATTATCTCTGTCCAAACTCGTCCGCCAACTCTGTCCCACTGCAGCCCCAGAAGATCAAAGAAAATGTCCCCACCTGCTGGACAAATGTCTGCCTTCTCCTGTGGCAAAGGCCTTCTTTTTGATTGTGAAGAAGAGTTCCATCAAAGACAGTAAGTATTAGGAGTCCCCCTTGCGCACAGCACCTTACCGCAATACACTCCACAATCATCTCTAAATAGACTTCACTCACATTTGGGTTTGGCTAGAAGGCTGCAATGATTCGTCTGCCAGTTTTGAATGAAGCCATATGGAAAATCCAACATCCAGCCCAACGCCACCATTACTATATGCGCACTGAATCTCCATGGACAGCATCATCACAACAGCAAGACGGTTATGGTATATCTTCGCCTGCACAACGCTTGTCCCAAATGTCCTTAGTTGTGCTCACTCTTTTGGATCAACCGAAAAAATCCGAACCCATACAAAAACTAAACAAAGTGAGGAGCACAAGCAGAGCTACTTGTGAGTCTCTAGAAAAATTTCGTGCACATTTTAATCAAGATTTACAACACAATTCTTGACAGCAAACGATCATATGATGCACAATACTCTTTCGGATTGTTTGTCATCAGTTGTATTAACAATCTTCCAAATAAGACAAGACGGCATGTAAGAGATGAACAGCCTAAGCGTTTCATCCCTATTCGCATGGGATTTGTTCAGGGCAACATTCTGTGTAGTAGAAAGCCTTATCTCTAAACACCAATCGCCTGCGTGATTCTTCCCATCCAATCATTAAGACCTCATGCAACTGTTCTACAGCTTCAAGATCAGTTGAGCACATCAACAACGCGATCAATTCCATCTGTGGTGTCCCATTCCTTTCAACACTATTTTTCCGTAAGACTACTCCTCCTCTAATTCAAAACGGGGTTTAGCTCTGCTTGTGCTTCTCACTTTGTATAGTTTCTCCATGGATAGCGTCACTAATTATCCTCTGTAAACAAACCCACAACGAAAAACGCATCCTCTACAAGGAAAAGCATGATGAGATCAATTAATTGGCAGGTGTGTGCTAAACATTTTTGAAAGTTTCCCATCCGCATTCCCACCATGAAAAGAGATTTACTTCTGACGTTGACAGGAGTAAATCTTAGAGCAAATTGAAGATGGAAATTGCCTTTAGAGGTTTGTGAACGCCCAAAAACCTTTGAGTTTATTTAGCATCCCTACTTTGGATCAAGCACTTGCTGCCCGTGGGAGCAGATTTAATCCCACTGGTGTAATATTACTTGTGAGTAACTAATTTTCAAGTTTAAGTTCACATTTTTAAAATTGAAAAAGTGAAGATTACACTTGTATATTATACCATTTGCACACTTAACAAGAACGGTTTAGCGCAAATGGTTTTGTGTTTTGGGCCTTACATCGTTATGTACTTTCCCTAGGCAAAGTTTCTTGAAAATAATACACTAACGCTATTATTAGAACATCTGGCATTTTACAAACAGTACGTAAACAACAGAGTAAAAAAGTCAAAACATATCTAACATATGTAATTTTCTCCAGCATTCCAGTGTTGGCCTGTTTCCCCCTATTTAACTTAGAAAATTCCACTCTTTGTGGGTGGCATGTTCTAATAGCATTACAGTGCTCATATGTTGGGGTGTACGAGTCATAACATTTCCTTGTCCCACAAGAGGCTTGAGCCCCAATGGACCAACATATAATGGTATATTAGAAGATGCATGATTTGCTGAGAGTTGCAATGATGTGCAATGCCAAAGCACAATAATACACTGTCGGCTAGAATATACCGAGCATGGTAGTTGATTTTCTATATCTACACAACACCAAGAAATTTTGGCTTTAAGTCTGTCTCTTCCATTGGCACGAGATCTTGCATCACAAGTGAATATAGTAGTCTTGATATTGATAGTATACAAAACAGATTGAACATTCTGATCTGTAGTGACAAATGTACACAGCTGAATTTAAGTTGCAGGATAGGAAAACTATTACTTAAGTCTCACTCAGTAAGCGTGGACTGCATATCTGAAAAACCTGCACTATTGGCAGGTCTCGGGATTCTCAAAAAATAAGCTATTGCAACTATGGATCATAAATTGGCAACCCGGACTTTCCTGCTGCAGAAACGTGCTTACACAATATTCGCAGTGGTCTTCACACTGGCTGCGTAGGCTGTACAAGCAGTGACGAGGACCAAGATGGAAAATGGAATTCTGGCGGGCAGGTTTGCTTCTCTTAGCCGACAACCTGCAGTTGATATCATCGGTTTCAATACAAAAATACTAAAGTGCACGAGGATATGTATAACCAGGATAAAAGGACAAGGTGTGTTAACACCGAAGGCATCATTGATGGCTGAGCTCTAGGTTTGTGAGATATGCTCTTGTGACGGGGTGCTAGGTGAACCCCGAAATGACCCAGAGTGGTGGTCCGCCGCTCCCCTCTCACCTTGCCCATTGTCCCCACAGCTGCCAGAGAACGAGTGGAGAGAGAAACAGTACGATTGCTGGATACCACCTGAAACGGGACCTGGCGCCTTTAACTGGAACAACAAGGTTGCCGCAGCTCCGCCCCCCATCTACGGAGCGACGTCAAAAGGCGGAAGCGTTTCAACATCGACGGACGGCGTTTCCCTGGAGGAAGACGGTGTGGAGAGAAGAAGGAACAACGCAAGTGTGTATCTGGAGGAGGACGGAGTGCAGACGAGCCCAGCTGATATCATCAAGCCTGGAGGCCAACGTTTCGGTGCATCGCCCCGCCACGGTCCAGAGGGAGGAACGTGGCTTAACAAGGTACGGGGCCGAGTAGCGGGGTGGGTCGGACGGAGTAGCGTCCCTACCGAGTAATAACCGCTGCCGAGTGTACTTAGCGTCCCATGTGCCCCTTCCTTCACGAGCACTGAGAGCACGTCGTGACGTTAGTAAAGTTCACTGTCACTTGGTTCCCTTCACTCCCCCTTCCCTCCACTGTTTGTATTGGACGTCCCAGTAACCGTTAGTTTTCTCCCTTTTTGCTTTCTGGGTTCCTGCGGTCCCGACGAGGATACCTCAGCTACCGGCGGAACAGCCAAGTCCGGAAACCCTCCTCAGAGACAACTGGGACCACCTTTGGTATCGACGGAAGTACCCGGAACACCCAGTTATTGAACTTTGGTTACGTTCCCTTTATAAGAGACTGAAACTCTCTCTCCCCGAACTCTTTAATTGTTATGCAGAAGAAGACCTATATTCCAATAAAACCCTTGTTAAAATCTTTACTCAAAGATCCGACCTTTGTGCTTACCCCGAGTTCGGTCAAAACTGAAGGGCAGGTACAAGCTGAGCAACCCCCCCTGGGACAACTGGTGTCAGAAGTGGGATCAGAAACACCAACCATCTGCCAGAACGAGATGCAAGCCCTTATTGACCACATCATAAAAGGCCAGGAGAAGCTCGAATGGGCAGTACAGCAACAAATACAGTCCGCCCAAGCAGACAGGGATTTGATTAAATCCACCGTCACCGCCCAACTCGAAGGCCTTAAGAATGTGCCGCCTCTCACCCAAGTCATAACGGGAGAAGTACGCCAAGTCTCCCCTCATCATGCAGGTGTGGCCCTACAAAAATACATAACCGGAGAGGATCCCGACGCTTTCCTCCTCAATTTTGAGAGGGCAGCCCGGGCTATGGGATGGCCTGACGAAAAGTGGCCATTTTTCCTGGCTCCTCTTCTCACTGGTGAGGCCCAGTCGGCCTATCAAGCCGCGAACCCCTTAGGGAACACCGCCTATAAGACAATTAAGGAAGTCATCCTTGACCATTTAGGCCTAGATCAGGAGGCCTACCGAGTGAAATTCAGAAAAGAGCGGGGAGTCCCAGGAGAAAATCCGAAGACGCTCTTCTTCAGACTAAGGATGGCCGCTGACAAGTGGCTAAGACCCGATGTGTGCACCAAGGAGGAAATACTAAATAAAGTATACCTAGATCAGTTCATGGAGGCTCTGCCTTATGCAACCCAGCGTTGGTTACGTCAACATGCCAGTCTGGACGTGAACCAAGCCATTGAGATGGCGTCTCATTTCGCCAGAGCCCAGCCCCGGACGATAGTATGGGACGCTGACAAAACAGAAAAGTCTCAGAAATCGATAGTCCCAGGGAAGCCGGACAAAAAACCCAAAGTAGGGACTGAAGCTTTGCGGTCCCGTCCAGCCGGAATGATCTCCCCCATGAACAGGGGGCCCCAGTGTTTCGAATGTGGGGAGTGGGGCCACATAGCCAGGTTGTGCCCTAGGAAAAAAACTCCCGAAGAGCCCATGGAAGTGGGCTACCTCCCAAGGACCGTGATGTATTCGGCGGAGCTGGGTAGCGCATTTTATGTGAGTATGAAGCTTAACGGACTCATAGTAAAAGCTCTACTAGATTCCGGGTGCCGACAGTCGGTGGTCTAGGAACGATTCGTTAAACCTGAACAGTTCTCTACCCCGGCCACAGTTTACATACGCTGCGTACATGGCGATGTAAAACCATACCCGGTAGCTGAATTAACACTATACTTGCCCCAAAGAGATCCTTGCAAGGTCAGGGTGGGGGTGGTGGACTCCCTACCAGAGGACATGATTCTGGGGACAGATAACCCTGAATTCCTTTAACTTTTTAGGGAAACCCTGACCCCGTCTCCCTCTCCCAAAGCCACCTACCTCTCTCCCGAACCGTGGGTTATGGACAAGAGTTTCCGCTTTGCGCAGGCTGAAGACCGGACATTATATAACGCCTGGGAAAGCGCCCACGCTAGCGAAGGCACCACCAGCCCGACATATCCCAGGTTCTTGATCAAGAAAGACTTACTGTACCGACAAGCACAGAGTGATGGGGATATGCAATTGCTGGTTCCAACGTCCTTTAGAGAGCAGGTCTTATTCTTTGCCCATGCACATCTAACGGCCGGACACACAGGCAAGGAGAAAACCACGGATGTCGTTCTCCGACATTTCTTTTGGCCCGGAATATATAAAGATGTGCAGGACTACTGTGCCCGATGCGAGATATGCCAAAAGAGAAACTCGCAAAGACCAACGGCCGCCCCTCTCCAGAGGATGCCGATAATAGGAACCCCCTTTGAAAGGGTCGGCATGGACCTCATAGGCCCTCTACCGAAGACTCCCCGAGGTCACCTATACGCATTGGTTGTTGTCGATTATGCCACCAGGTTCGTGGAAGCCTTTCCCTTACGTACCACTACGACTTCAGCCATTTCTGAGAAATTTGTGGAGTTGTTCTCCAGGGTGGGTTTTCCGAAAGAGGTCCTCACCGACCAAGGGACCCCCTTCACCTCCAAGTTAATGAAGGAGGTATGCAAACTCCTAAACGTCAAACACCTGAAGACCTCGGTATACCACCCCCAGACGGATGGTCTCGTCGAAAGGTACAATCAGACCCTAAAACTGACCTTGAAAAAGATGTTGAGCGCAGAAGGACCATCCTGGGACAGGTTGCTACCCCTGGCCCTTTTCGTGATCCGATCCCAAAAACAGAGCAGCCTAGGCTGTTCTTCTTTTGAATTGTTGTACGTCCGCCTTCCCAGGTCACTGTTGGAAATGACCAAAGAAATGTGGGAGACAGAGGAAGAACAAGACAAGAAAGGAATGCTGGAATATACGACACAGCTGAGAAATAAGCTGGGGAAGCTCAGGGAGTTAGCTCACTCCTCACTGGACCGTCAACAAGAGAGAAACAAAATGAACTACGACAAGGGGAAGAGGCTACGCAAGATTGCTGTAGGAAAATGGGCTCTAGTTCTGCTTCCTTCCATCAGCAACAGTTCCAAGAGTGAATGGCAAGGCCCCTATCAAGTAATTGAAGCCATAGGGCAAACCACATACCGGTTAAGGATAACTGCCAAGAAAACACAAACATACCACATCAACCTACTTAAGGAGTGGTTAGGGCCCCCACCTAAAGACAACCACATGGTCGTACCATCAGCAACTTCACAGTCATCCCTACAGCAGCTTGTGGTGAATGACGAGTTAACAATCAAACAGAAACAAGAGTTACAGGAGATACTGGCCCCCTTCTCTGATGTGTTTTCTGATACTCCTGGAAGAACCACTCTGGTAGAACACAGGATTGAAACTTTACCAGGGAAGATAGTGAAACAACGGCCCTACAGAATTCCGGCAGCTCGCCGTGAAACCGTAAGGAAAGAAGTCTCCGAGATGCTCCAATTGGGAGTAATACGTCCATCCCAGAGTCCTTGGTCATCTCCGATCGTTATGATCCCCAAGCCAGATGGGTCGAAGAGATTCTGCATGGAT
This sequence comes from Lissotriton vulgaris, assembly GCF_964263255.1. Taxonomy (NCBI): domain Eukaryota; kingdom Metazoa; phylum Chordata; class Amphibia; order Caudata; family Salamandridae; genus Lissotriton; species Lissotriton vulgaris. Next base: position 756,866,524 of record NC_141695.1, on the reverse strand, counting down.
TTCAGAGCGCTAAATGCAGTATCCCACTTCGACACCTACCCGATTCCACGGGTAGATGAGTTGGTGGAGAAGATAGGAGACGCCCGTTATATCACCACCATTGACCTCACGAAGGGATATTGGCAAGTGCCTCTTCGTGAGGAAGACAAGAAGAAGACCGCTTTCGTTACAGACGAAGGCTCGTATGAATTCACTGTCCTTCCATTTGGCCTTCATGGGGCTCCAGCGACTTTTCAGCGTCTCATGAACCAAGTACTGCGGCCATATACCACCTTCAGCTCAGCCAACTTGGATGACATCGTTATATACAGCAACAGTTGGAATGAACACATGAGACACTTGCAGACCATTCTCTCAGCCTTACGGAAAGCCGGTCTGCATATTAATGCGAAAAAGTCAAGAGCAGCCTTCACTAAGGTCAACTACCTGGGATATGTTTTGGGCGACGGGGCCATTGCTCCCCAAAACGAAAAGATCAGAGCAATAGAGAAGGTGCCCTTCCCCGCAACTAAAAGAGACATGAGGGCATTTCTGGGGCTGGTAGGGTACTACCGTAAGTTCATTCCTAAATTTGCAGAGACAGCTGCCCCCCTAACAGATCTCCTACGAAAAGAAGTCCCGCTCAAACGGTTCACACATCCATCACAGGAGTCTGTAGAAGCCTTCCAATCTTTAAAGAGGTCTCTGACTACAGCCCCAGTATTGCTATCTCCCGACTACACAAAATCCTTTATACTGGCTACAGACGCCTCTAATGTGGGGATAGGTGCAGTACTGTCCCAGGTTGGAGAGGACGGGACTGAACATCCGGTACTGTATGTAAGCCGGAAATTGTTTCCACGAGAATGTCACTACTCCACTATCGAGAAGGGGGCGCTGGCCATCAAGTGGGCCATCGATAAATTGAAGTATTATTTAGAAGGCACCCAATTTGTCCTCCATACTGACCATGCCCCTTTGAGATGGATCCACCAGAACAGTAGCCAGAACCCTAGAGTACTTCGGTGGTTTCTATCGCTGCAACCCTACTCCTTCATTGTGCAGCATCGCAAAGGCAAAGACAATGGGAACGCAGACTTTCTGTCCCGGGTCTTTCCTCTCCCCGATCGGGAGAAGCCAGAGGGGGAGGTATGTGACGGGGTGCTAGGTGAACCCCGAAATGACCCAGAGTGGTGGTCCACCGCTCCCCTCTCACCTTGCCCATTGTCCCCACAGCTGCCAGAGAACGAGTGGAGAGAGAAACAGGACGATTGCTGGATACCACCTGAAACGGGACCTGGCGCCTTTAACTGGAACGACAAGGTTGCCGCAGCTCCGCCCCCCATCTACGGAGCGACATCAAAAGGCGGAAGCGTTTCAACATCGACGGACAGCGTTTCCCTGGAGGAAGACGGTGTGGAGAGAAGAAGGAACAACGCGAGTGTGTATCTGGAGGAGGACGGAGTGCAGACGAGCCCAGCTGATATCATCAAGCCTGGAGGCCAACGTTTCGGTGCATCGCCCCGCCACGGTCCCGAGGGAGGAACGTGGCTTAACAAGGTACGGGGCCGAGTAGCGGGGTGGGTCGGACGGAGTAGCGTCCATACCGAGTAATAACCGCTGCCGAGTGTACTTAGCGTCCCATGTGCCCCTTCCTTCACGAGCACTGAGAGCACGTCGTGACGTTAGTAAAGTTCACTGTCACTTGGTTCCCTTCACTCCCCCTTCCCTCCACTGTTTGTATTGGACATCCCAGTAACCGTTAGTTTTCTCCCTTTTTGCTTTCTGGGTTCCTGCGGTCCCGACGAGGATACCTCAGCTACCGGCGGAACAGCCAAGTCCGGAAACCCTCCTCAGAGACAACTGGGACCACCTTTGGTATCGACGGAAGTACCCGGAACACCCAGTTATTGAACTTTGTTACGTTCCCTTTATAAGAGACTGAAACTCTCTCTCCCCGAACTCTTTAATTGTTATGCAGAAGAAGACCTATATTCCAATAAAACCCTCGTTAAAATCTTTACTCAAAGATTCGACCTTTGTGTTTACCCCGAGTTCGGTCAAAACTGAAGGGCAGGTACAAGCTGAGTAACCCCCCCTGGGACAGCTCTGTTTTTGTGGAGACAACGCAAGTACAGTTTTTGAATGGAGACACCCAATTAGTTTAATCCTCCTGACAAGGCTGCATGCCAAAGGGAATTGAAACTTAATTCAGTATACAATTCCCCAAGGGTATCCAAACTATTTAATTTCCTTACCTTTGTTCATTCCTTTAAGGTAGAGCACAGTAATGTAAGGAAATGTTATTAATATTAGTGTTACCTTTTGGATCTTGGAGATGCTGGAATGACTCCTTTCGGTCAATGTGGCCCTGAAGTAGGCATTAAGTTACCGATTTTTAATTGCATTATTAGAGTAATGATTTTGTGGCATGTTGGACTGCCTGCTTTCACAAAGACCTATAACTACTTTGATGACAACATGAGAGAGTTGACCTTTGAGTTGAGAGCATTCACGATACTTTTGTTGCAAACTAACCCAGTATCATAGAGAATTGCTGGACCAGGTGACGATGTTCTCATAATTAGTGTATAGCAATTATCTTGTGAATTGTGCAAAATTCTGAAGGTCACATCTGGAAAATATCTCCAGTTCCCGAAGTCATATTGGTAGTATGGGTTTAGTGATGGATGCCATATTTGTGGCATATTGACCGTGAGGATATCCTAACAGATTTAACTACCTACAAAGGAATGCTATTGAAATGTGGCTTTCAGCTATCCATGATCACAACTGTGAAGATTTACAGGTTTTATTTCGATCCTTGTACAAGTTTGCCTTACCGGATAGCAGCCATTGTCAAATCTTATTCTATCCAACTTTTCTTACGTGAGAAGATTCAGTACTTTTTCCCAGGTAAGGATTTTAGGACGGTAGTTCACACATTATTATTACAGAGATTTCACGTATGCAGACCTATGGTATGCCTAGGCTTTCCTGTTTTCAGTTTCTATTTTTGGTAAATTCTGGTGGTGTTTTTTCAGTGTTTACCATTGATTTCCATACCTCAAAAAAACAGTGCTTTTCAGTGATTACTCATTTTCGCGCCATAAAAAACAACTGAAACGGTGTTTTGTCGATGTTTATGGAACGCTTTGCTTTTATGATTGCTTTTTCATTTTTTCCTCAGAAACTGTATACTGCTCTACATTCCAGAAGCTTAGTAAAGTCATGAAATACTTTCTATTGTCCTTTGATTCTGCAGCTCAGATTTAACAAGCATTTGCAATGCAATAGGTCTCGCATTTATGTGAGTTTAAGCTATTGGCATTGTAAATGACGTAGCCTTTTATGTTTTAAAAACGAAAACTGGAAAGGAAGTTCCCTGTATCATCTCAGCACTTTAAAAATAATGTTTTGTAGCGTAACGCCATACTCAGTACCAATGTACTGCACTTTGAGATCTTACATGTGCCAACAGTTAGACGGGTTATAGGTGCCATTGCGCACTGCACCCTGATATGTCACATGAACCGCCAGTGCACTGCAGTCAGATGTTCTAGGCAACACTGTCCAGATTGTTTTGCTTTTATAAATATCACACGCAGCAACAACCAGAGATAATGGGATTGCTGCCCTAATTTTAGTTAATGTGACCCCCTCCTTCTGTCCTACAATCTCAGGTATTCCAGTGCAACCCTACGTTACGTACAAGTGCAGCTGGGGAGATGTGCCCAAATGTTAGAGCAGTTACTGGCTCTAATTGCTGATTCACTAGAATAGCTGCCCTTCAGACAATCCCAGTACTGTCTGTATCAACACTTCCCACTTGCTGGCGCGGGTAACACTGGCCTGTGTTTGAAGGACTGCATGCATTCCCTAAGAACGAATTCAGCTGTAATGCTCAAAAACGAAATGCCATCACCATATCGCAAGAGTATGTGGACAGATTATCCGCCTGTACAAACTCCATAAAGGCTCAGTACAGTTATAGCATATTAGATTGGAAGCACATTCATCTCTTTCAATTTTTACTACCTCATGTATTTTTGTTTGCTCACAATTGTCACTTTTACCTTATGTAACTTAACGTCTGCTCTTGTAATCTGTTCTCGTGTAATGCTCTCATCATGTATCATTTTTGTTCCTATTGTGAAGCGCTCTGATGCCTTCGGGTAAAGTCCGCGCTATATAAAAATGCATAAATAAATAAAATGGCCTTGTAATGGCCATGACCTTCAGTAATATTATCATGGCACTTTGATAAATGAATTTTCAGTATCAGTGTCATAATCCATGCCATATCCCGGGGAGAATACTGATAGCATCAAAAGACATTTGAACTGGCCAATGGCAGAGATACCCCACAGATGGCCAGAATTGCCTATTGCATGCTTTTAACACACTGAGTATCGACTTAATGGGGCAACTAATAGCTGGCTGGCATAATTAAATCCTTGAATATCATACGTAGAATAATGATTTATGTACATTATCTAGACCAGCTACTTGCAATTCAGCAAAAATCATGCAACTCCTGATTTCCGTGGGCAACAGGTGTTATTATTTCTTAAAGAAATGCGTCTTCCGTCTTTCTTCTTTTGCTGGCTGCAGTATGAGGAGCTAGGTCATACTAATATACTAGCATTTACACGTTAAATCTGTAACTGTGCATGTGTGAGTTTTTCAAATAGCCGCTCTTGCTTAGTTTATATGTCTAGGCGCTAGTTGCTTGTCACTAGGTCTCGTGATGTCTTTGACACCGATTTACACAGCGCTTCATACGCCCGACAGGGTCCCGAAGCACCTATGACAATGTGTCCTCTGACCTTTCTGACACAGAGTGACTCACATGTCTGGGCCTCTGAGCAGCCAGAGAGGTATCTGAAGAGAGCAGTACAAATTCAAACAAGATAATGCGGATTTTAAGAGGTAGGAGTGTAAACATCCCTGGTTTGTTTGTGTGTGCGCGTGTGCCTAATGCCCCAACGTCTGCCAAAGAACCATACAAATGTATTGTTTTTTTAAATGCAGATTCTCGTCGGGCCTGGTAAATGGCCTGGCAAATGTATTGCTTTATTGGGGTCTCTGTTATCTTTAGCGTGTGCGTGCTAAACTGATAGTGCACCGAGTAGCTGTTTTTTGTGTCACCCCTTTTTCCGTCATGTATATAAAATATATGTTAGCCCGTGTTTTTTGTATTGTGTCAACCCTTTCCTGTTTGTTTTGTAACTGTTTCCGTTTTTATTAAAGTCGCATTCCCTTGCGTTGTAATGGCATTTTAACATCGCATGCGTTTATAAGTGCATGCGATGTTAATGCCATCGCGCCACAATGCGATGTAAAAGTCGCGGTGCGATAGCACCGCGATGTATTCACATCGATGTCATTGGTGTTTCCCCCCCAGTAGCAGCACAAGGACCTCCTGGTCGACAAAACCCCTTGAAAGGAGGCGCAGCTTTGCCTCTGGCACCATTAAAAAGTCTGCTCACTCTTCACGCCCCCGGCTGCTGGCTTCGAAAAGAGAAGTTGCTGTCTCTGTAGCTCCTTTGTCACACTCTGCCCGCACTGAATGAGGGTCAGTATCTTCAAACACACCTGAGTGGCTGCAAATGTCACCCCTCCTTTCCAATTAAAAACACAGCAGGGCGGACCATCTGCTCTGCATGGCCTCCCCCGGCGCCACTCTCGGCTGATGATTTGTACGGCTGTCAGGGAGCTCGCGGCTGCAGCGTCCCCCCTCGCCTGCCTTTCTCTGGCGGTCAGTCAGCTCGGGAAAGCTGAAATACTGCTATTCCCACATTTTACCCCCCCACCCCACCCTCGGCTCCAGGACTGAAGCTCGGATGCTGAGTTTGTACTACTCTGGCGCCCTCCCTCAAGTGGCCAAAAGTTGCAAATGGCCAAGTGGTGATTCTAATGTGAAAAATACAGCAATACTCGGTTTAAACCGAGTCAGCTGATTTGCAGTCAGTGGTGTAAAATCGGGCAGAGTCGGTTTAAACCGAAAACCGGACAGCCTAGGTATGCCCAATAGCCAGATTGCAAACCAGGCAGAATCCAGCAGGTAACTGATCCTGGTGGACAGTGGTCTTATAAGCATCAGACATAGATCTCAAATAATTGACAGAGACATGAAAAATTAACAGTCACATTATCTGATCAATGATTACAGCTAGGTAGCATAACATTGTTGCTGCTACAATTAATTCCAATAATTTCATAAACAATGATCTACACAGAAACCATTTCAAGGCAAATAAACAATGTGCCTATGTCAGTGTTTGTACCAAAGGATCCATCTTCCTAATCCAACTGCTCAAGATTACATTAATGGAGAGCAGCAGTCCATCCTTGTTCCCACAGGTGTGGCCGGTCACTCATAGGGGACTTTTAAGAAGCTCAAATCTGTATTTTTGACCTTTCTGCTGTTAAGATCAGGGGACATCAACTCCAAAGGATTTTGTAAAACATCAAAGGAGTCATTCTACACCATAAAAGTGAAGCCCCTTCAATCTTTCCTCCCCATAACCCACCGACAACGGCACTCATTTTGTTTCAATTCTAATGAAGGTATCTTCACATCTCATTTTATATAATAAAAGATATTTCTCCAGATCGCTTAGAAAACCCTATCAAATGAACTTACTTCCTGGGCAAAACCCTCACATACCTTATTTCTAATAAACTATGTCTAAAAATATAATCTTTTTTCATGGGGTAGTTGCTTTGATTGTGAAACATGTCGGCTGCTGCTGCTCTCTGTAATATGGAACCAGTCCCAGTCATGCTCAGGAGGATAGGCTTCACCTTTATAACTCGGCAACGGTTATAAATACAGACCCCCAACAACAAACAAGAAAGGAAATAAACTCACCCAAGGTAACTTGGCAAAATCCCTCACCTCTTTGTGTTGCCCCAGTGATCTCTCTTGCAGAGATTGAGCGAGAAGAAATCCAAAAGGGCAACTCTCCAAGTGTCATGTTCATCAATCGTCGTTCTGATGGCGGTGCTATAAACATTTATGATGAAAACAAAAACATTACTACTAATCAGCAAAGCCATGAAGCTCAAAGAGACACGGACTATTAACTTTCATTTAAGACTATCACATGGTTTGGTTCCATGTTGATGGAATGATCTGAACCGCAGTGTTTCAGTAGGTGGAGTGAGGCAATTGTGGTAAGAAAAGGAGTTCCAAGGCCTGGGGAAGGCCACAGGTAAGATTCTTACACTTCTCCACACGAAGAATTCAGAAGCCTTCAAGATATAGGTTTACCATGCTAGAAAGATATAATTGCCTAGTTTAACTAATACGTTAGCCCCACAATGAATTCCCCACTAATATTTGAAGCTGTGTTAGTGACAATTGTGGCAAATAGTTCTTTTTTCGACCAATTTGAGTGAGTCTAAACCTGGCAGATTAGGGGCCACGTTTAGGATGAAGAATACACCACCTTCTTCAAAAAGATTGGAAACCGTATTTTTTTCAGTCATGGCATTGCTTCAATATTTGCAGACAGCAGAATACTACATTGCAATACAACAGAGGAAACTTCTAGACTTCCACTTTGATGGCAAGACAATGCGCATCATACCCCCTGGTCCCATTACCCCATGGATGACACCTCACTTGATCTCACGTTACTTGAAATGGAGAGAAAATGCATCTCTAATTGTGGCATTTGTAAAATCCTCCAAAGCCCCGTTTGCTTTCCCATTTCGGCTATTTACTGTTTACTTTTTTAAAAAAAATTTATTCTACTGTGTGAGTGTTGTCCCAGCCAGAAAGCATGAAAAGGAACCAGGGGAATGGGTCAGGAAAACAAAGAATCTTGTTCTTGATTCATACAAATATGCCTAAACTGCCAGGCCACGTCCTTATTACATGACAACTCAAGAAGCCTCAGACCGGTTACACCTTACATCCGCCTCATCAGTGAGGGTCAGCTCTACATTTAGCTACGGGACCCAGAGCCAGACGCAATAAATGATTTTGTGATTGCAAACCCTGCAGTTTGTAAAGGCTTAGCGACAAAGTATATTTTCTATGTATTAAATGACTTTTGCAGTAGGAAATCAATTTCAGAATTGCAAAACTTGAATAATGACTCATGCCAAACAGAAATTAGGAAGGGGCATAAAAGGCACAAACTCTTCTAATTGAAAATCGCAAAAAGATATATCAATGGTTTGTTACAACAATTGTGGTTGGACTTCCATAGGGAACAGTGTTGGGAAGACTCTGGAAGAGAGAAGCACCACTTTTTTAGGTTTCGCCTGCACAGCGCTTTCGCTGTACTTGAAAAACCTATTGTTTTTAATATAAACTTAAAAGGGACTTATAGCCTGCCTCCTTGCTTTCCTGGCTTCTTTTCGGTTTCTGTGCATGCCACTCACATTTCCTCCATTCCTATTAGCTGTAGCAAATTTTCCTGCATTTACCAATGCTTGTTCCTCCTCTGCCTATCTTAACAGTTTCCCGCAGCTGAAATACTATTAGCATCCGCTTTGGTGGAACTATATTTTCATAATTTTTTGCTTTTTACTCCTATAGCATATTTATATAACAATGTATCACCCAGAGATATTAAGTGATTTGCATAGAATCACAGGATGTTACGTGGCACCGCTGAGACTCGAACTGGGATCCCTAACTCTCTAGTCAGAAGTTCTGGCCACTGCACCACATCCTCTTTACTCCCATGTTATCTGTCAGGGAGCTTTTTTCTTCTGCTGGACAATGATTAATGAAAACAGCTCTTTTTCATTACATAGACGAAACCAGAGCATTACCAATGCTTGATTAAAATGAGCAACAGTTCCATTTTGGAACCTAGGCTCCTTTAAAAAAGTTTAATACTTGAGAATGCAGGAATGGAGGTTGAAAATAATGGCCAGTCTACTTAATATTTATTAGGTAGCTTGTTCTGTGACCCTCACACTAAACACAGATTTTGCCTCCCAACCTATTAGTACAGCAAAAATACATACAGACTGCAAAAATTTAGTGTGCAATTCCTAACCATTATTTACTACCTGTCTGTTTGTGTGAACACAAGGAGAGGATGGACGGACTGCAGAACATTTTCAGGCACTCACACCCAGTCACAGATCTGGGATGAATCCATCCTTATTCTTTTGCTCACTTTGCCACCTCAGTTCAGACCCATATATGCAAATCAGTCTTGACCCTGTGCCACATGGGAACAGTCTACCCTGAACTGCCAAGCAAGGTCTTCCCTGAACCGGAAACAAGCAAGCTGGGACCGGTTTCTAGGTAACACCCTTCATCAGCCAGGCTAGCTTGAATCCAGTGGCAAAGTGAGCAAGGGGCCGACATCTGGACATACCCGGCCAACTTAGGGCGAACAAAGCAAACACAAGATGACGGACGGAGCGCTGAAACTTTTCAGACACTCACACCCAGTCAAAGATCTGGGTTGAATCCATCATCATTCTTTAGCTCACTTCAGACCCAACTATATGCAAATCAGTCTTGACTCTGTGCCTCAGAGTGGAATTCCCACTTGTGGACTTGTTGCAGCACCCTACTCAGGAAGTCATTATTCATCCCTGGATGGTACTCGGCTAACACATTCATTTTGTAATGAAAATCCCATCTGCAAATGCTCTGGGATAAGTCTGAGAGTTGTGGTGAGCGTTTTACCCCCCCTGTTTTTCAAGTTAAAACATAGGTGTCATATTGTCCGCATGGAAAAGGACAACTTTGCATATTAGGTGAGGTAGGAAAGCTTTCAACAATAGATGGATGGCTAGAACTTTTAAGTTTCAAGTAATTGATGTGGTGACCCCATCAGGCTTGAACAGTCGGATCATATAGATGAGCACCCCATTCCGTATGGGCTGTGTCTGTTATGAGGGTACTCTGAGAAACAGGGTAAAGTAAAGGCCATCCCTGAAAATGGTGGTTGGTGTTCCACCACTGCAGAGAGCGACAAGTGTGGCAGATGAAAAAAAATGATATTGTTCCAATGACCCTCTGGTAGACCACTGTTGTTCTAGCCATTCTTGCAACAGCTGCATGTGTGACTAGGCATGGGGGACTAATTGTATACCGGAGGCCATCATGCGTAGGAGGCCCTTGACAGTTCTGCCTGAGACTTGCTGATGTGGCTGGAAAAGAGGGAGTAGTTGAGCAGGGTTTGGATAGGCCAAGCCTACCTCCCTGTTGAGAATGGTCCCAGGGTAAGGTGGGATTTGGAGGGGCTAGAGGCTGGATTTTGTCGCGCTGATGGTAACTTCTAACCTGTGAAGCAGATCTATTGTGACTTGTCTGTGCTTGCGACATAGCTGGCGAGGAGCATTCTTCATCAGCCAGTTGTCTAGGTAAGGGAAGATGTGAACGCCATGTCTGCACAGGTATGTGGCCACCACAGCAAGGCACCCAGGGGCAGTAGTAACCCAAAGGGGAATACTTTGAATTGATAGTATTTTCAGCTGACCACAAACCTCAGATATCGGCGATGAGCAGGATGTGTTGGTATGTGAAAATAAGCATCCTTCAGACTGAGAGCGGTCATGAAGTCGCCCTGCTGGAGAAACAGAATAACATCCTGTAGGGTGACCATAGGAAAGTGTTTTGATAGGATGTATTCGTTTAGTAGTCTGATGTCCAGGATAGGTCAGAAGTACCCGTTCTTTTGGGGTATTAAGAAGTACAGGGAGTACACTCCCATATCCTGCTGATGGTATGAGACATTTTCTATAGCCCCTTTGCAAATGAGTGCTTGGACCTCTTCTGTGAGAAGTTGTAGGTGTTCTGGAGAGAGTCTGTGTTCGCGAGATGGAATGGTGGAAAGCTTGAAAGTGAGCTCCAGACAATAAACATGTTGGATAATATCCAGCATCCATTGGTCTGAGGTGATGGGCTGCCATGTGGAAACAAAGCTGTGAAGGTGCCCCCGACCAGTGTTGTGAAGTTGGGGGGAAGGGGCAGGTCAGGGTTTGGTGGCAGTGCAGCTCCTTTAGAATTACTGCCCGAGTAAGGCCCTCTAAAGACTGGGGATTGCTGTCCCTGGTAAGACATGAATGCTTTGTGGAAGGTGGTCTTTGAGCCGCCAAGAGGAGCCACGAAAAGCAGGTGTCTGAAGTGCTCCCATCGATTTAGCTGTCATTGTATCCTTTTTTATTATCCTTTTTTATTTTTTCTAACATTTGGTCAACTTGTGAACACAAAAAGGTGCTGACCCGAAAAGTCATGTTTAGCAGATAATGCTGAACTTTCGGTTTGAAGATACGGAGCCAGGTGTGCTTACAAAACAAAACGCTAGAATTAACTCACCTGGCAACATTGTCTGCAGCATCTAGGGCACAGCAAATTATAGTGTTAGATATCTGCTTCTCTTTAGAAACTATCCCATGCCCCCGTTTCCTTTGTTCCTCACGGAGTTACTGAAGGAGCTCCTCAAATTCGTCCCAGTAGGCACGGTCATAATGTGAGAGGAGGCCGATGGAGTTGGCAATATGCCAATGGTTGGCGGATTGCGCAGCTATTCTCTTGTCTGCAGCATCTATGCACTTGCTCTCTTTCTGGAGTTGGCCCGCTTACGAGCAGAAGTGATCGCCAAGGAGTCAAGCAGGAGTTGGTCACGAATACAAATAGGGTCTGTGGGGGAAGCTTTATATTTCTTATCTACAGTGGGTGTTATGACCTTGGCTAAGACAGGATCTTTAAAGATGTCAGGCTTGTGGCATAACATGCCCTTAAGCCTTGGAAGGTATTCAGTAGAGCGGTGAGTGGAGGAGAGTGTTTCAAAGAGGAAGTCCTATCTAAGGGCTCTGTATGAAGGATCAACTTGTGGAATAGGGCTGCATACCTACCAGCTCCTGATAGGATGTAGAATCGACCAGAGGAGAGGGGCTGGCAGGGTACAGGTCAGGCTCTGTGTCGCCAGGTGGAACTGTATCGTAGCAGTCCCATGGGTCACCATGTGGAGGAATGTCATGTGCATCATCTCCTGCCCCATGTTCACCCATGTCAGAGTGAGGAGACAAGTGGGGTGTAATATCAAGGTGTTCTCCTGGAGTAGCAGATGGGTTTGTTAAAAGTTGAAAAATAGGATGGTTGCGGAAGGAGTAAAGGGCAGGTCACTTTATCAATCATTTTGCGCTGCTTAGCTGGAACTGGAACATCCAAAACTTCCTCAAAAGGACAGCTGGCCCTTGGGAGCTGGAGTAGCAGTAGATCCCACATGGCAGGCAAGGATCCGGACAGTATGGGGATAAATGACCAAGTGTTTCTGCATTGCAGCAATCTCTTCTTGCAGCTTGTGGAGGATCGGTTCAACAGTGCCGGCACCAGCGTCAGATTTGCAGGTCAATGCCGAAGGTCTCGGCTCTGAGGGCGCCTGCGGTTTCAACGCACAGTTTTTGGTCAGCGCAAGGCAGATGCAGTAGGCACTGAAGGTCGGCTCAGTACTGGCATCGGTGTAGCTGGAACTGAAGCTGTCAGCTTCAAGGGCTTTTCAGCACCGAGCCGGACCTGGACGCAGTGTCTGTATTAGTCGGAGGCAACCATGGCCTGACGGGATTGTCGGTCCGAAAGAATGAGTGGCTGTGTGCCTTTAGGAGGTGGGCTGATCAATTTGAGAGCGGTGTCGAGGGAGAGGGGGTTGTACTCACACCCTTCTGGACTGGAGAACGATCCTCAATTTCCAACACAGAGCATGAGTTTTACCCTGGGAAGAGCTCTTCTTTGTCTGCAGCTGAAGGTTGTGGATGATCCACCCCCTCAGTGTCCTCGACACCGAATGGGTATGAAGTGCTATCACCACCCCAGCGTGACATTTTGAGGCAACAAGCTCAACGGATTCTTAGAGTCATTTTGGAACAAAGCGAATGGCAGTCATCACAGGCTGCCTCGTTATGCTCAAGAGAGAGGCACAAATTACAGACCTGATAGAGGTTGCTCTCATGGTATTTCTTGTGGAACTAAGGACTGTATCTCAATGGTGCTCGCTCCATCACCATCAAGGCATGTTGGAGAGATGCAGCCATAACGGAGTTAGGCCCCGAAGGACAAGGCTCACGTGGGCCGCAGCCGACCTGAAAGCCCCACTCGAGCAAAGTAACTATTGTCGACCAGAGATGAAAGAAAGAAAGTGGGACAAAATCGAAGGACAATACCAATGAACGGGAGGAATCCATGTAGACTGAATAGAGCACCGCAAGGTGTCGACCTGGAACACGAAAGTACACATCCTAACTCGACAGCAGAAAAGAAAACAATCTAACAATGGAGTAAATGACCATGGGCATTACCACTAAAAGAAGGACTCACTCTACCTTGTGACTCGTAAGACTTCTTTGAAGAAAAACAACTTGCACACATCAGGGCTCAACACTGGATGATAGGAGTATGCACAGCATGTGTATTTACAGCCACACATGCCTCAAACAAATACTTTTTAATTTTGAAGAGTCTTTAGCACACCTTTACCCAACGATTTACATACCATGAAGAGGGCTTTGTTTGTCTTATAGCGCTTAGAGGCAAGACTGATAATTTCAGTAGAAGTCGCTGGCATTGTGAAGTGGTGGGGAGGGGGAATACAAACTAAAGAAAAAAAATTTTTAATTATTAAAATTACACTTACCTGAACAGACGGCCATGGCCTTCCTCCCGATCCTCACATCCCGGACGTCCAGGAACTGCTGCACACTGCGTAGGCTCCTAGCTCCCAATCCCAGTGCTGCTCATATTGCTGGTAATGCTATTCACAGCATGTAAGCAGTGCTGGGATTGGTCTGAAGAAAAACCAAAGGAAATGACGGACGGAGCGTTGACAATACAAGCACTCACCCCCCAGTCAACTGATCTGGGTTTAATCCATCACCGTTCTTTAGCCCACTCTGCCACCCCAGTTCAGACATGGCCATATGCAAATCAGTCTGAACCTGTGCCTCATGGGAACAGTCCAGCCCGAACTGCCAAGCCATGTCTTCCCTGGACCGGAAACAAGCTACCGAGGACAGGTTTGTGGCATTTCAGCCGTCTTCAGCCCGGCTTGCTTGAATCCAGTGGCAAAGTGAGCAAGGGACTCACATCTGAGCATACCCTGCCAACTTATGGCGAACAAAGAAAAACCAAAGGAAATGATGGACGGAGCGTTGACAATACAAGCACTCACCCCCAGTCAACTGATCTGGGTTTAATCCATCACTGTTCTTTAGCCCACTCTGCCACCTCAGTTCAGACATGGCCATATGCAAATCAGTCTGACCCTGTGCCTCATGGGAACAGTCCAGCCTGAACTGCCAAGCCATGTCTTCCCTGGACCGGAAACAAGCTACCGAGGACTGGTTTCTGGCACTTCAGCCGTCTTCAGCCCAGCTTGCTTGAATCCAGTGGCAAAGTGAGCAAGGCCTCGGTTCAGCGCTCAGACATAGACTGGGAGCCTGTATTGGTTTTTCCATCCAGCTGTACAACACAACTAGGTGGAAAAAGGCTAAGGGCAGAACCGTCATCCACACTTAGCAGTGCCCACCACTCTCCCATCCTCCCTGGTGCTGCAGCTGCAGCGTTAGTATGAATGGTCCCGTCCCGCCCCTCCTCGCAATCTGCAGGATAACAAATAAAATGATAATATAAATGTTTTATTCTCATGTTATTTTTGTTGGTTGTATCTAATGGATTTCAGCGGGGGGTATGGGGGTGATGCACCTGTACCCCCCATGATGGAGGAGCAGTCCTGGATAATTAACTGACCTCTCGTTCGACAATCCCTATTAATGTTCTACTTGCCCACCTCTGTATTTTTCCTGAAATATATTTTACTACTGTGGCAGCAACAGTCCTTTGCAAAAGTGGGTGAGGCAGGGGGCATAGTATTAAGTGAAAAAAACACAAAAAAAGACGTTACCTATTAAATGGCCTTTTCAAGACATGCAAAATATTTTAAATGAGTATGTGCCGTTTGTCCCTGCACAGTCCACCCCAGGCCATGACAGCTCAAGATCTAGAGATCGTTCATCATCACAGAGGTCCACCTTGATTTCCAAGGCACAGTGAACACTGGGCTCAAGTCTGGCGATACCTGGGGTGCTAGTAGTGTTGTACTTAGGAAAACAAAAAAGTGAAGGGCGGAATATTTGAATTAATATTAGCCTCTGAAAATTACTCTGGGCTGCTCTCCACCCCCCACCGCTTTTTTTGTCCCTTGTGCCACTCCAGACTGGAACCACTGGTCTGGGGTTGCTTAAATTCCTGTCTTGAGGGAAGTTGGTCTCTCAATTTGGGCTAGATTATTCTTAGATTAACAGAAACAAGAATGATTTGCATGTTGTTGGCCTCCCTCCAGAGTGTCACAAACAATTAAAATTGATGGACTGGAATGCGGTTCAGAGAAATTGCCTACTATTTTTTCACAATAATTAAAATATTTTAGAGGCTGTTGAAAATGGAACATTTACTGTACAGTGGCACACATCCTGTTCCTCCAGTCATCATTTAGAGGTGTGCAGGCAAACTGTAAACTTATGAAGATGGAGCCCTAGTTATCTCTACCTACAGAAATGACTAGTCAGTTGCCCATACACCGCAGGATGGCCAGCTTCAGTGCCTTGAAATATGTTTCCAATTTACAGCAGACCTTACAAAAACAACTCCTAATTTTGAGGGCTTGTTTCAGTAAAACCAAACCAATGCCAAGTGGGTTACCATTGCTGCCTAGTGGCCTGTCTAGTAGTCGGTTTTTACTAAGAGCATGCTTGACAAAAATGCTATGCCAAAAAGGTGGGAAACTCTAATTTTGGTAGCTGAGCTTCTGCTAGAATGCAGGCAGGACAGTGCCGGCCAGACGTAGAGAAGGCTTCCGCTGCCCTGAATGCCTGGTGGCCCATTCGTCAAACCTTTCATTTTTTTCCCTAAAGTCTTTTCAAGTCTTTTCAGGGACAAATATAGAAATGCATCAAAACTATGGGTCTTTCAACCACATATTTTGTTTGTTTCTAGATCTTGTGTTTAAAAATAGCTGCTTGAAAAATGTAAAAAAAAGAAAAATCATAGAATATTCTTATACCATCATACATACCAGGCTGCTGTTTGGGGTGACAGACATATTCTGTTGAACTGACGTTGGCATCCAACCGGTGGCACTTGCCTGGGACTACCCCCAGCTCCTGATAACTGGAATAGAAATCAGGAAGCCACTGCAGTCCCACAGAATCCATTTGAATATTGTTGCTGCAAACAGTTTCCTGGAGGTACGTTAGCTCATGTTTTAACCGGGTATCCACACATGATGTCTTCTCAATTTTCTGCACGGTCAACACTTCCCCATCACGGTCCTTTAAAGAGTACAATGATGAGATTGGTAGGGTTTGCTGTTCCTTCTCAGGAGCCTGCTGCAGACAAACCACACAATCCACAGTTCTTCCTCTTTCCTGACCTGTATCCGCTGAAGTCCAAGTGGGACCTATTTTTTGGAGGACCGAAAAAGAGTCACTTGAAGAAATCAAATTCTCTGCCGAATCATTTAAAAGCTTATCCTCTATCAAAATCCTGAACTCTGGTTCTTTGCTTCTGTTGGGGTCCTTGATGTTATCCCACATGGATGTCTTTATTGCATTGTCCCTTGTTTCCTTCTCCTCAATCCAAATACTTGCTTTTGCTGATCTTTTATCAAGATGCAGTGCGCTCATCTTCTCACAATGTTCCTCTTCATAGGTGTGAAATGCATCCCTCTGATCCCTTTTACCTTTTATACTTGCAGCCTCTGCATTCAAACTGTCTTCTGAGGTGAGGTCCTTGCTATTCAATTTAGTAGTACATGAATTATAGTTTGATATATTGTCACATTCACTCACTTCTGGCAGTAATGTCTGCTTTCTGTGGATAGATGATTGCAGAACTGTAGTTGGTAACAATGCATATTCTTGTTTTTCCTGTGATATCAATGCCACCTTCTCTTCCTGTGCATGTGGTTTAATGGAATCGCTAACATCTATATCTATCCTATTGCGCAGACCCACAGTGGCTGGAGAAGAAACTTTTACAGACTGTTTCAGCATTGTTTCCTCTGTGCTGAACCAGCCTTCATTGTGGCTCAATAAGGCACAATCCTGGCTGTATGTTTCTTTGGAATACGTGGTCTCAGTTGGATCACATGACACATGCTTTTTTGGTGTAAGGCCTTTCAATGTTATTTTGGACACTTTCACCGGCCTCTTTGTTTCACTGTATGCTTTTTCTATTAAAGTATTGGTGCTAGTTTTGATGTCAGCGGGACACTTTGACTCCATGTGCTCTGATTTTTTCTTTTTTATGGCAACCTCTGTTTTATCTTTCTTGGCAGCTCCTACTGATTGTGTATGTGTAGCTGCAGGTAAATATGTCCTATGCTTTTTTTCTTTTCCATTTGGTTGGGTCTTAATAGGCCTGGGTTTGGCAGCTGTTGCACTGAGAGATAGTACTTTTTCTGGAACTGGAGCTGTCTTCCCTTTGACAGCCATTTTACAATGGGGTAAATGGGTCTTAAGACGTTTAAATGGCTTTCCACATTGCGGACACATTACCGTTCCTGGTGAAGCACCAGCCATCTTCTTCCTGAAAATGATATAAAACAAAGCAGACATAAGTTTGAGTTGTATAAATGATGTACTTGCTGATGGGCTATCACAACAAAAGGTGCACAAATAATTATACTGTATTTGTGGGTCAGTATAGGAATGTTCCCTGCATGGAGCTCATTCATGAACCCATACCCTAAGTGCCTGACCTCTTGTTTCTGGTATCCTGGTTTTAGACTTTGGCCCTGGTTCTAGTATGCGCACAGAGCCCTAGACATAAGTAAGGTCCTGAACTTGTCCTGGGGCCTGGAGGCATGCATGACCTCATTGGATGACAGAGGACTACTTCCCTAGCTGTTGGATTAGTACATACATCGCAAGGGCAGCATATCACATTTTGTCAATCCATAGTTGTGACTAGACCTTTTTATCTATGTCATTAGAGATGAAGCTTATTGAACCACTAATGTAAAGTTCCCCTGCTAGAAGCTTTTCGCAGTTTCTAATGTAGACATCCTGTATTGTATGCCTGTGTGATTGTGTGTGTGTGTGTAGCCTGCATGGTGTGTGTGACAGAGCCAGAATAACAGAGGTCCATGAGAGGGATCCATGTTGGATGCCCGAGACCTGGCCTTTGCATAAGATGGAGATGAGGTGGATTTCCCAAACAGCAGAAGTGTATTGTTGACATTCCTGAAGATAGGGGAAGAGACCTAGACAGAGAAGTGAGTGAAGTGGAGATAGAGCTCCTTTAGTAATCGGATTTGGCATTTTGCTTACCAAGAAGTTGATGATTTGCCTTTCTTTTTTTTAAAAGCTTTTTTTATTGAAGAAATTACAAGTCAACAGCAGTCAATAGCCCTCAAGACACATCACTCATCAGTCTCTCCTGTCTGCGCGTTTCCATTTCTACCGTGGGAGACACACATATATCTCCCCTGTGTTTGTTCCAGTGGGACCACTTCCTATCCCATTTCTTAGGGTACCGCCTTGCCTTATAGACCTCCGTCTCTGCCAGCTTACACCAGTCCATTTCTTTGCCCCACGATGATTTGCCTTTCTGAACAAAGTTATTTGATGGATAGTGGGGGTGAGCAGTGCGACTGCAGACTCTATTGTGCATGGTGAGGAAAGCTTATGGTGAGGTATGCTCTTTTGTTGTCCCCCGATTACTTCTTTAGTTTTCTGGTGACAGCCAGATGCAGAAACCACACCTGTTTGTGAATGTTGCGGGTGCGCCAACTTGAAGACTACACTGCAGTCAGAAGCATCATTCTACACAGAGGCTGGATAGCAGCCTGGAAAGTAACATTTAAAGGAAAACAATCTCAAACCCGTTCTGCAGTTGCAGCCAGTGCACACACTTCTCCTGTCTGAATTTGGTGAATAAAAGTAGGAACTCACTTCTTCTATTTCCATGTCCCCTGAAGTCAAGGAAGGGAGTGCTCTGCAGAGTACTTAAAGGACTGCTGTGCACCTAAAGCTGGTGCCTGCTTCAGTGCCAGGTTGCCAGAGGTGAAGGGACATCATCTGATCCTTGCTCTCTTGTGAAGACCTGTGTACATGTCCTAAAGTACCTAGAAGCATGCTTGCCTTCCAGCTGAAAGAGCCTGCCAACCTTGCAGGAGGAGTGTCCGTACAGGAGGAGCGAGGTGGCGGGTGTCCCAGCTGTCTGTGGGACCCAAAAGAGCGAGTCTGTCTGCAATGCATGCTTTGCAGGAACGGCAATCGGTGTGGTCTGTTTGAAGCTGCGTGTCAGACCTGTTCTTCGCAGGCTGTAATTGCACACTGAATAGTCATCGTATGCCTTATCAAGTGATAGTAGACCTGTGCGTGGTCACAACTAGGCATGGGCGGAAAATCCAATCCGCTCGCGGATTTTGCGGATTTTCGGGAAATCCGCAATCCGCGAGATTTGCGAATTTCCCGCAAAATCCGCAAATCCGCGAGCAGCGGATTTTGCTCGCACTGCTCGCACTGTTCGCGTGAGTTCGCGCCCCGCGAATAAGTGCAAGATTGCAGAAATACGATTTTAGCAAAACTGAAAGTAACTACTTACCAGGTTCAAAAGTTCAGGCTCATCATTAGTAGCCATTTCCTGTAGTGCTTCCTGAGGGGCCCCTCCAGAGTTCAGTTGCCAGTTGAAACTATTATGTGACCCTGCTCTGAACCTCAGAATAGTTACACATATGCCACAAAGGTCCTGAATTACAGCTAAGGGAGACAAGCAGGAGCCAGGCTGGAAGTTAAAATCCATTAATCAGCCCCTAATTCATTATTGTCAGTTGGGGCAGGGCAGGTGTTGTAACTAATTTTGCAACAATGAAAGCACTTAGCAAGTGCAAAAGATCACTAATCGAGGGGGCACTAAGGAAGCAGGTGCCAGCTAAAAAAATATTCTGTGACACATTAATCAGCCCCAAATTAATTCAGGTCACTTGAGGCAGGGAAGGTGTGCTTTGCTTTGCCGAAAATAATGTACACTGGACAACCAGAGGGTGTGGTGATGAAACAGAGGGTGGCATGGGTGGGCCAGAGGGTGGCATGAGTAGTCAGAGAGTGGCAGTGGTGACAGAGTGGCAGTGATGAAGAAGAGTGTCCCAAACAGGCTGGACACGTAGAAACAACAAGTTCGCAAAACTTGCGACCCGACAGGTAAGTTCGCAAATTGCGAAATTGTAAAAACCCTCGCGAACTGGCAGAAACACGGGCGAACACAAAAAAAAAAAAATCCGCAAATTCGCGGGAATTCGCGGATTTTGCGGATTGCGAATCCGCAAATCCGCAAAATTCGCGAACGCGAGATCCGCAAAATTCGCCCATGCTTAGTCACAACTACTCAGGGGGGGAGCAGACTGGACGTGGCTGCAGCTGCCTGCAACTTTTCATCATTGACCTGCATGTGGCCGGAACTGCCCAGACGAACTGCCCATGTGAGGGGCTTCTATATCTGCTGAAGCCATGACCAGCTAAAAGAGGCTGCACCAGAGTCAGAGTGTTGCCTGGCTGAATCCGGACCCATGCATGAACTGCTGGCTTTGGCATGAGCCCAGACCGAAACTCGGGCTGGTGTGCAAGCTGTCAAGATATAGAAGACGAGTACATTAGAGAGCTGGGCGGCTGTACTGATCCAGCAGGGCTATACATCATAGACGTGGAAGTACCTGAGCAGCTCAAGTCTGGATCAATGGAGAAGGTAGGGGAATAGCAAATAGAGGAGCCGCAGCTCTGCCTAAATAGAACCCAGGCACTCTAAACTGCATTTTGTTGAAGTGTGTAGTATTTCACTGCAATGTGCAATAAAGTACTTTTCTTTCTTGTGAAAGTAAGCACTGGTCGGTACTATCCTTTATAGTGGTGTGACTGTCGCGTTGCAAGTTCTAGTAACTCCACACTACCTCCTCGAGAAGCCAGTGACTGCTCGCCATCGCTACCACTTAGAGTCAAAAGCTAAAGGCGTTGTACTTTACCCAGTTTGCAGAGCCATAATAAGAGAGACCCCAGAACATTTGAGGCAAAACAACCTCACCCCCGCAGCTGACGCCAGTAAGCCTGGTTTGCCCTCTGGTCTCAGGAAAGTGGTCTCACATGAGGTCTCTGTGTGAGCATTGTGTGAACTTCAGTAAGGTTATAGAGATGGCTTAACAGATTACGCATTTTTTAGCAGCGAACTTCCAAAAGTAAAAAAACAAGCATTTGCAATGCAATAGGTCTCGCATTAGGACAGTTTGAGCTATTGGTATTGTAAATGACAATTTTTTATTTATGTTTGTGTTTTTGAAAATAGCTAAATTAATAGCTTTGTCATTTACAATGCCAATAGTTGTAACTTTCGCAAATGTAACACCTATAGCATTTATAATACAATATGTGTTGTATTTACGTTACTTACATGTATTGACATTACAAATAAAAATGGCTTTTAATTTTTTTTTAATAATTAATACTTAAATAAAAGTTATTGTAATTTATAATAGCAATAGCTTAAACGTTTGTAAATAACTTTTGTGAAAATTAAGTTCAGTGTATTTTATTGTGACGAAAATCCAAGAACAGAAGTGAAATATTAACATCTTTTTGTTACATTTGTAATAAAGCTTGAAACATTGAGAGAACATATTTGCACCAGTTGTTGTTGAATGGTTGCACAGATTGATGCTGTGGTGGCGCTGAGTGATGTTGTGATGGCGAACGAGTGATGCTGTGGCGTTCCGTGATGTTGTGGTAGCGCATAGTGATGTTGTGGTACCCCTGAGTGATGCTGTGGTGGTGCTGAGTGATGCTGTATGCTATGCTATGTTATGTTATCCTATGTTTTGTTTTGTTATGCTATGATATGTTTTGCTATCCTATGCTTTGATTTGTTATGCTATGCTGTGTTTTGTTATGCTATGCTATGTTGTGTTATGCTATGCTATGTTTTGCTATGCTATGCTTTGTTATGCTATGCTATGCTTTGTTATGCTATGATTTGTTATGCTATGTTTTGTTGTGTTTTATGATGCTATGCTTTGTTTTGCTATGCTATGTTTTACTATGCTATGCTATGCTATGTTTTGTATGCTATGCTATTATATGTTTTGTTTTGCTATGCTATGTTTTGTTGTGTTTTGTTAAGCTATGCTATGTTTTGTTGTGTTTTGCTACGTTTTGTTATGCTATGTGTTGTGTTTTGTTATGTTATGTTTTGTTATGTTATGCTATGTTTTGTTATGCTATGCTATGTTTTGTTATGCTATCCTATGCATTGTTTTGTTATGCTATGCTATGTTTTGTTTTGTTTTGTTGTTATGCTATGTTTTGTTGTGTTTTGCTATGCTATGCTTTGTTTTGTTATTCTATGCTATGTTTTGTTGTGTTTTATTATGCTATGCTTTGTTTTGCTATGCTATGTTTAGTTATGCTATGTTTTGTTATGCTATGCTTTATGCTATGTGTTGTTATGCTATGCTATGTTAAGCTTTGTTTTGTTATGCTATGCTACGTTGTGTTTTGTTATGCTATGCTATGTTATGTTGTGTTTGTTATGCTATGCTTTGCTATGCTTAGCTATGTTTTGTTTTATATGCTATGTTTTGTTGTGTTTTGTTATGCTATGCTATATTTTGTTGTGTTTTGCTATGTTTTGTTATGCTACGCTTTGTTTTGTTATGTTATGCTATGTTTTGTTATGTTATGCTATGGTTTGTTCTGCTTTGTTTTGTTGTGTTTTGTTATGCTATGCTATGTTTTGTTATACTATGCTATGTTTTGTTTTGCTATGCTTTATGTTATGCTATGCTTTGTTTTGTTATGCTATTTTTTATGCTATGTTTTGTTGTGTTTTGTTATGCTATGCTATGCTTTGTTGTGTTTTGCTATGCTATGTTTTGTTTTGTTATGCTATGTTTTGTTTTGCTATCCTATGCTTTTTTTGTTATGCTATACTATGCTGTGTTTTGTTATGCTATGCTATGTTTTGTTATGCTATGTTTTGTTATGCTATGCTGGTGAGGGTGTGTGAGGGTGAGTAAGGGTGAGTGAGGGTGAGAGGGTTGTGAGGGTGAGGGGGTGTGAGGGTGAGGGTGTGAGGGGGAGTGAGGTTGTGTGAGGGTAAGGGGGTGTGAGGGTGAGTGAGGGTGAGTGAGGGTGTGTGAGGTGAGAGGGTGTGTGAGGGTGAGGGTGTGTGAGGGTGAGGGGGTTGAGGGTGTGTGAGGGTGAGGGTGTGTGAGGGTGAGGGGGTAAGGGTGAGTGAGGGTGTGTGAAGGTGAGAGGGTTGTGAGGGTGAGGGGGGTGTGAGGGAGGGTGTATGAGGGTGAGGGGTGTGAGGGTGAGGGTTGTTTTTAGGGTGATGGGGTGCTAGGCACACCACAAAAGAAACTCCACACAAGGTTATATAACAAATAGCCTTTGCATTATCATAAACACATTAGAAACCTAATCACACATTTACACTGTGCCAACTGGCATGGGCAATATTCACAGGGGATTATATACAGGACCGGGCCAATCGGGCGAATGTTCAGAACCATCAAAATGCAGGTATGTGAATGCAAAACACAGCCGGTAACTACTGGTACCCTAATGACCTAAGCATTATCATATTAGCATTAGACACCATCCAAAAATATCATAGCATGACATTAGGCAATAACTTACATTAGGCCCAAACCTCATTAGCATAAACACATTACGCCTTAGGCCTCACCAGCATAAAAACACATTATGCATCTCATTAGGCCTAAACCATATTACGCCTAAATCACATTGGCATTATCATCCCTTTAGGTATCACTTTCGGGGTCACAACCCTGCGCATAAATCATTAGCAACAGTGCCCCACCATACCCACTCTCAGCGGGCACACCTAAGGAAAAAGCATTAGGCATAAATCATGAGCATAAACATATCAGGCATCATCATGGTAGGCATAAAACACATTAGGCAATAAAACAACAGCGCACCACAGTACACTGACTAGGTGTACACATCACCTTATTCTTGCGCCTTTCCTAGCGCCCTCCTTATACACACAGGTACCACCTTCACCAAGGCCAACTGGCCTTCCTCTGGGCTCAAATGCCCTCTCTCCAGAAATGTCAGGGCTCTAAGAGGGACCTCGCAAAGGGCGTCCCTGGCTGCCTCAGCAGCAAAAGCCATAGTGCGCACAGCGCTGGGGCCAAGGAGTGTATCTCACTCCTTTCTCTTTATGCCCAAACAAAATGCCCCCCAGTGTTGCAGCTGCCTGCTCTCTTGTAGTGCAGCTGTGGCGAACAAAAGTAGCAATGGCACCTGCGATGCGATGCGGGCCCCACTCCAGGGCTCCTACCCACAAATTGCCCCCAAGTCCCACTCCGGGACTTCTCAAGAAAAAAAAGAACTGGCCCCTAACGTTGCAGCTGCCCCCTGTCAGGCGGGGTAGCTGGGAAATCAGCACGGGCAGGCCAAGGAGTGTATCTCACTCCTTTCTCTTTATGCCCAAACAAAATGCCCCCCAGTGTTGCAGCTGCCTGCTCTCTTGTAGTGCAGCTGTGGCGAACAAAAGTAGCAATGGCACCTGCGATGCGATGCGGGCCCCACTCCAGGGCTCCTACCCACAAATTGCCCCCAAGTCCCACTCCGGGACTTCTCAAGAAAAAAAGTACTGGCCCCTAACGTTGCAGCTGCCCCCTGTCAGGCGGGGTAGCTGGGAAATCAGCACGGGCACTCATGGTACCCTAAGCACTACCACAGGGGGCTGGCACCGGCAATGTGCCCCGACATCCCCCCAACCAGTGTACAACTGAGCCCCACTCACCGGGGCTTGGCAGACTCTCCTCCCGCTGGGCTCTTTCTCAGGACTCCGCTTCACCCGGTCCTCCTCCTGGGGCCGGGACTTCTACCTGGAGCCTGCGGGGCTCCGGGCGGGTCTCCTCAGTGGGCACGGAGGAGGGGTTGGTCCCACTCTTCTTCCGGCCCCGTCCAGTGCGGGGTGGGCTCCCGCCTGGATTCTCCTCAGTGAGCACCAGAGCTCCCAACCGCTCACGGGAGCCCCGCTCGGCCGGATGACTCCCTGCTTCCGGGTATGGATGCGCTGCGATTGGCAGCCACATCCACTTCCCTCAGTGGCCCCGCCCGGAGTCAGGCAGCAGGCGCCTGGCTTCCGGGTCGCTTATCCCGGGTCGCAGCGGTGATTTCTCACAGCAGCTCCTCTCTTCTTTTCCCGGCAAGTGCGTAGTGGGCACCCGCTCGTCAAATATGAGCGCCTAAGTGGGTGGGCACCCGCCACCAAGCACAAAATGCGGTGTGGGCACAGGCTCACCAGAACTGGGCAAATGCAGGGTGGGCACCCGCTAACGAGTACGCATAGTTGCGGGGTGGGCACCCAACATCACAATAAGCATAAAGCGGGTAGGCTCCCGCTAGGTTTGGTCAAATGCTACTCGCAGCAACTCTGGGAGAATCCCTACGCTGGGGATTCCCTCTCCATGATGTGCAGCACAGTGCTGCGCTGCCCTAGTACTCTCCTCTCTCCTGGGAAAGAAAATAAAGCGCTCACGAGGCGCTCAAGTCCTGAAAAAGTCCAATGGGCATAGCTGGACCCAGGGAGGCCAGCCCACAGGGCCCTCCAGCAGGGAGGCCAACCCCCATGGCTGTTCCTCCATTATTGCCTTCATTTAGTGTGTTGAATTGTGGGATTTGAAGTCCAACCTCTGTAATTTGTCCCTCTCATTCCTTGGAGACAAATCTGTTTTCCCTCCAAATTTCTCCTTTGCTCTGTGCTTAGACCTGTGTGGTAAAACAGTGCACCCCCAGCCACCATTTTGTGTTCACAAGCCAGTGAGGCTAGCCCCCCTGCCTCCCCTCCCCCCTCAGCAACAGGGATTTTCTACATCAGAGGGTGCTTCTGTGAGATGTTTAAAATGAATTTACTGGGGCCTGTGCACATCGTTTTTTGGCCAGCAGGGGGAGCAAAGCTTTATTCAAGCAGTATTGTTAGATTTCGAGTTAGTGAATCCTTTACCTGCAGAGGTCCAAAGTGTGGATTCAGCCTGTCTGTCTCCTAGGAGATTCTGAACAGGAAAAGCAGCTGCCCAGACCCCATCCCCAGGCCAGCAGACCATTGGCTATTCAGCTACCAGGTAAGTCTGAGCCCTCCTCTCACACCTGCCCAGGCCCCTTAAGGCCTTGCTGGGTGCACCCCAAATCATTCTCCTCCATTTTGTGAGTTGCAGCCTACCTGTGCCCCAGATTGCAGTGAGCAAAGTCCAGGAAGTGCTAAGGAGACAGACTAGTGCTGTCTCTTCCTAAGACAAACAGTTGTTTAAAAAACGATTTTCACTTTCTGTGTTTACTGTCTATGCATGTGGTTGTTACAGTTAAAAATTGTAGTTTTAGCCTGCCTGTAATTGCATATTTTATCACCTGTGTTGTGTTTTAAATTTGTGGTTTTCCCTGCCCATGATTGCCTCCATTTAGCGTGTTGAATTGTGGGATTTGCAGTCCAACCTCTGTAGTTTTTCCCTCTCATTCCTTTTTTTTTTTTTTTTTTTTATTGATATTTGCGTTGCAAGTTTTACACAGATTATGACATGATTCCTTTTTGAAAAGAAATTTGACTAGATGTTATACAATATATAGAAGAGGAACATAATACAATCAAAAAAAAAAAAAAAGAATAAATAAAGAAGAGCTAGAACATACATAAGTATGCAATATACAAAATTCGCTATATCATTACTTCATCAGTCCATTTCTGAATTGGTGACCAGATTTTTAATCCAAGTTGTTTCCTTTTTTTCCCCTTGGTGGCATATATTGCTGATTCAAGCTTGTATCTAGCTAAAAGACGACCCCTCCATGTAGAGAAAGATGGTGAATCTGGACTGATCCAATCCTGAGATATACATGCGCGAAATTCAGCCATCATGATAAATAATAAATTATTTTGATCAATATCTATTGAATCTTTGGAAACACCAAACAGTATAAGTTCAGGCGATATGGCTATATTTTTACAAAGAATGTATTCAATAAATTTCTAAACATCACAAATTAATCCATCTAATTTTACACACGAATAAAACATATGTAACGTATCGGCCCCTCTTAAATTACACCGATTACATTTAGTTCCAGTAATACTCCCCCATTTCAGAACTTTTGCCGGTGTATAGTACAAATCACACAAAATCATATAATGTTGAGTACGATTACGCCCAGAAAATAAGATAGAGGAAGCCATTTTAATTGATTCTTCCACAAGTACATCCTTTGTACCTAATTTCTCTTCCCATTTATCCCTGAGATTATTAAAGTCATCCCCGAGATAAGTCATTAAGGTGTTATAATAGAACCCAATCCTTCTTTTATTATTTAGATTATCTAGAAGTAGACTTGGGCTTAAATCTAGTCTTTCTATGTTGGAGGATGAATGTAGGTAGCTGTTAATCTGTAGAAATTTAAAATAATCATTTGAAGGAATTTTAAAGTTACTTTGTAAGTCATCAAATGTAAGTAATATTTCCGAATTATTAATATACAAATCAGAGAGAACGGTAATCCCCTTGTCATTCCAATTTTTCATCACCTGGTCTCTAAATATTGTGGGAAAACATTGACTTGAGTTTAGAGGCGTATACCTGGTAGTTTTCCTAATTCCCACCAGTTTTTTTATAATTTTCCAGGCTTTATATGCTGCAGCCACTATCTTAAATTTTGTTTTTTTATAGTAGCTTGGCTCTATAAATTTTAACAAATGATAGTTTGCATCAGTACCTATTACCATTTCATAAATATTTGGATAGTGTGTCCAATTAATGGGATTTTTTTTACCTACAATTAAAGGAAACATATATTGGAGTGCGGCTGCTAAATAGTAAAATAAAAAGTGTGGTGCGGCCCATCCCCCCCTATCTTTCGGTATAATCAGCTTCTTATATGCTCTTCTAATACCTTTATAGCCCCATAGAAATCTTGTTGCAGTTCTTTCGATTTCTTGGAAAAAGTTTAAAGGAAATTCCAGGGGTATTGTTCTAAATAGGTATAGAAATTTGGGCAATATAAGCATCTTTAAAACGTTGTTTCTACCATGAAGAGATAAGTGTAAATGATTTATTCTTTCCAGAGTCGTGTTAGCCTTCTTTAGAATTGGAGTATAATTAATACTAGGTATCTGTGAGATAGGTGTAGTTAATCTAATCCCTAGGTAGATTGCTTCCGAAACTATATTTATAATAGGAGGTGGATTTGGTCCTATAAACAGAATTTGCGTTTTAGACAAATTTAGTTTATACCCAGAGAAAGATCCGAATATACCTGCTAGTTCTTCAATCCTCCGAAACGTTCTTTCAATGTCTCTAGTGACTACTACCAAATCGTCCGCATAGGCAAGGGCTCTATATGTCGTACCTCCTAACTGTAATGGAACTATACTCTCATCCCTATTGAGCTGATTAAGAAAGATATCTATATATATAGCAAAAAGAAGAGGAGAGGATGGACACCCTTGACGTGTTCCTCTTTGGATGGAGAATAATGCAGATTTATTAAGTCCTATTTTTATTGCTGAGACTGGGTTTTTATATAATGCCTTAAATGCATTTATTATTCCTGGGCCAAACCCTTTCATGGATAGGACATCCCAGAGATAGGGCCACGCTACTCTATCAAATGCTTTTTCAGCATCAAGCAGAGTGATTCCTATTGATATATTAGAGGCTTCTGCCCAATCCATCATTGCTATGATTCTACGTACGTGATCCGCCGTATCTCTATTGGGAATAAACCCATGTTGCCACCGTGATACAATTGTTGGAATAATTCTTGAAAGTCTTGTGGCAAGTATTTTTGAATAGACTTTACTGTCAGAATTAATCAACGATATTGGCCTATAGGAGGCTGGGTTACATGGATCTTTATCTTTTTTTAAAAATGTCATGATTATTGATTCAGCCCAAGATGCGGGAGATAAGCCTTTCTGTGCCTCTAAGAACATAGCCAACATCTCATTTTTTATATGTTTTCTAAAGGACCTATAAAATTCTAACGGAATAAGATCCGGACCAGTAGCTTTACCCATTGCTAATGAGTTTATGGCGTTCTCGATTTCCTCCCATGTGATAGCGGCATCTAAGAGTAATTTTTGATCGTGAGTAAGGATCGGGAGAAGATTTCCCATGGCAAAATTCAGACATATATCAGATGAATAATTATCATCCTCTTGTGTATATAATTTACGATAAAACTTACGAAAAACTTCCAGGATTTCCTCTTGTTTATTATACACTTGCCCTGTTTCATCCTGAATTGTATTGATGGCATTAAATACTTCTCTTTGCCTGATTCTTTTTGCCAAGATTTTCCCAGTGTTTTCTCCTATCTCATATATCTGAGTTCTATAACTTGCCATCAGTTTTGCTGATTTTTCTGCATAGAATTCGTAAGCAATAGATTTACTAATTGCCAGCCTTGTTTCTATGTCTGCAATTGGTCGTTGATGTATTATTGTTGTAACTAATTCCTTCTCCCAAAATAATATTCTCTGAAGAACCTTCTCATTCTTTTCACGCATAATTTTCTGTTTTTTAATTGTATATGACAGAGTCTCTCCCCTTATCCCTGATTTGAACGTATCCCAAACAATCTGCATTGACGCAGTACCTTTATTAATATCAAAAAATTCTTTCATCCACAAAGCCAATGTATTTATATATTCAGGATCATGTAGAAGTTCACGATCAAAAGTCCAGGATCTCGTTTGAGTGGTTATTTCATCGGTTTTAATTTCAATTACTATTGGATTGTGGTCAGATATTATGCGTGGAAATAATTCAAAGCTTGTATCATGAATAAATGATTTTTTAAGAAAAAAGTAGTCCAAGCGGACCGATTTTTTATGAGGATGGGAGAAGAATGTATACATGGGAAGTATAGATTTTTTTTCATAAGCTACATCAACCAAGCCATGCTCTAATACCATTGACCGTAGTGACATGAATAATTTTTTCTTAACGCCCTGATAACAAGATATATCAGATATCTCTTTACTCACATCTAAATGAATAATAAAGTCGCCACACATTATTAATGAAGAGGACCAGTTAGAGAGTTCAAGATTTAGACTATCCAGAATACCTGGATCATCCACGTTTGGAGCATACACAGCACATATGGTCCATAATGCATCATTGATTTTAAACTCTGCTATTGCCCATCTACCATATTTGTCCGCTTTATGTCGAGTTAATATGCCTAACCCCCTCTTGTATAGGATAGCTACCCCTTTTGTCGTTGATCCTTGAGATGTACAAACCGCTACCTGCATACCTAGGTCTTTATATAAATGTCTGTCATTCCATGTTATATGTGATTCTTGAATACATACTATGTCGTTTTTCATAGATTGTAAAATTTGTGCCGCTATTCCCCTTTTCTTCTTATTATTTAAACCACAGATGTTCCAAGAACACACTCGTAACTTTCCCATTTATAAGAATTTTTATACACAGATAACATCATCTTAAGTGAAAAAAAAGATTTCATTTCCTTCTCGATAACAAGCCACCTATCCAACAGTACACCTACAAATATCAAAGTAGTAATATACAATCTGTTTTTACTTGCAACTTCATTTTTTTCCCTCATCCACCCCTCACCCCTCTCTGGGCTCACCCTGAGCCTCCCCCACACCCCCCACCCCTCAGTGCTATCAGGGCAAAGGGACATAGTGCCCCTCGTGTGATGATGTGATGAGCACCAAGTGAGGCTCATCGTGCGGCTCGGCTCATGATTACTTATACTTCATTCATAATCATTAAAGCCGCAGCTAGCTCAAATGTATCTGAATATTTCAGAACAAGTTTTATCTTACTACATTGCTATAATCATTTACTTTTTCCTTACAATTTTAGTCATTGCTCAAAGGAGGAAAAAACAGAAAAAGAAAATACGCAACAATTTATCAAAGAGTCATCAGGAATTCTTTGGCCGCTGCCTCGGTGGTGAAAAAGCTAACTCGTTCTTTGTATATGACTTTGAGTTTGGCAGGGTTTAGAAGAAATGCTTGGGCGCCTTTTGCCTGGAATGTTGTAATCAGTTGCCTTAATTGCCATCTTAGTTGTACCGTAGAATGACAATAGTCCGGCCGAACGAAAAATTCAATATCTCGTACCTTGCGCTTCTTATTAGGTCTTGCTAAGTCATACAGAGCTTCTCTTGCAAGAAAATTATTCAGTGAGATAAGGATCGCTCTTGGTTTAGAAGCTGAGGCTGTGTCTCGCCTTACTTGGAATGGAAATCTATGCGCCCTTTGAATTTCGGTCTCCCATTTCCATTGACTTAGCTCAGGGAAAGCAGCAGAGAAAAGATCTATCATGAATTGTCGTGGATTTGTATTTTCTTTCCCTTCCGGTATGCCCAGGACTCGGAGATTATTACGGCGAGCTCTATTTTCCAAATCCACCAGTTTCCAATTAATCTCTTCTTTCAAGCCCACCATTGATTCTAGCTGTGCCTTCTGTTGCACCATAGAGTCTTCCACCTGTGATATCCTGCTCTCCGTCTCCGTAACTCTCATAACTGTGTCGTTAGAGATTTTCATTACCTTCCTGAGATTATTTTGTAGCTTTTTTACAGCTCCCTGGGTTCGAAGATTTTCAGTTTTAGTCTCCTCTCTGTGATGCAGCATTACTCTATATAAGACTTCCAATGTTATTTCAGGCAAGTCATCAGAATAATTATGGGGTCCAAAGATTGCAGGTGATTGGGGTGAGTTAGGTCTGTTTACTCTTTGTGGGTCAAAGTTACCATCAAAGTTCTCAATTTCCTCCTCTCGCCCCCACTCCTGTCTATTCGGGGACTCCTCTGGATCTGAATCTGAACCTTCAGAAATGCTAAGATCATCTTGACCCACCCCCTCCTGCAGTAACTCAGTATTCGGTAACATCTCATCTATATTATCAGAGTCCAGTGCTTGGGATAAATCAGTCATAGAGTAGAAGTTACCTGCTGAATCCAAGGACTCTGTATCTTCACCTCGAGTATCAGCTGCCATTAATAGCTTTTGACTTAAATCTTTATTTTTTTCGCCGCCACTAGACGCACCCTTAGCAGGACCTTCTGCGTCTACTTGTTTCTCTAGAGACTTCTGAATTACGTCAGGATTAGCAGATTTTCTCCTAAACATGCCAGGAATTTTCGGTATTGCTCCTGTCCTACAACTACCAGAAGCCATTGCGTTTTCGGCATTTTCAGCTATGGTACTTATTATAGTTGCATTAGTTGCATTAACATTATTTAATTGTGGAGTAGCTTGATGTATCCCCTCGGCCGTATTTAAAGCAGCTGAAACATTTTCATTACTTGCACTTGAGCTTGGGATTGTACTCACAATTGTAGCAGGCTGAGTGTTACCAACTATCACCGCCGCCGTGTGAATTGTATCTTGACTTGCTGCTGCTGTTGCTGTGTCAGCTCTTGTCTTCGGTTTCTGCTGCCGTAGGGTTCCTGCCGGATTTTTTGGCGCCATTGTAGCCGAGGGAAGCCGAGACACTGAAACAATGTTGCTATCAAGCCCGTATTGTTCCTTTGATTCTCGGTGTCGACGTGCTGAGAAGGACTTTGGCTCGCTCCCTGCTCCTTCTCTTACGGTATTCTGGTTGACAGCTGACACTGATGAAATGGGAGTCGAGCGCCCACACGCCGAACGAAGGGTTCGGATGTACTTTCTCCACGGGTCCAGGCGCATACCCGGGTTTGGTAAGCGTCCTTGCTATTGCCGACGCAAAGCACCGTCAGACGGCTTTTCCTCCCGCAATCAGGAAGAGAGAAACGAAGCACTCTCTTCTCTTCTCCGACGCCTGCCTTGAGAGCACAATCTTCCGTGAAAGTGAGTAAAAAGTTCCGTAATTATGCTCCCGCTGCTCCCGCTGCTACAGCATCGACATCGCCTTCCTTTTCAGCCACGTTCAGTAAGGAACACCAGTAACTCTGAGCGAGCCACACGAGAGCCTACACTAGCGTCTCCTCACTCGGACTTGCAGTCCGCCATCTTGCCCCCAAGTACCTTTCCCTCTCATTTCTTGGTGACAAATCTGTTTTCCCTTCAAATTTCTCCTTTGCTCTGTGCTTAGACCTGTGTGCTAAAACAGTACACCCCCAGCCACCATTTTGTGTTCACAAGCCAGTGGGCCCAGATCCCCCCCCCCCCCCCAGCAACAGGGATTTTCTACATCAGAGGGTGCTTCTGTGAGCTGTTTAAACTGTATTTACTGGGGCCTGTGCACTTCGTTTTTTGGCCAGCAGGGGGAGTAAAGTTCTATTCAAACAGTATTGTTAGATTTCGAGTTAGTGAAGGCTTTACCTGCATTTGTCCAAAG
Source organism: Lissotriton vulgaris (assembly GCF_964263255.1). Lineage (NCBI taxonomy): Eukaryota > Metazoa > Chordata > Amphibia > Caudata > Salamandridae > Lissotriton > Lissotriton vulgaris. Next base: position 756,833,177 of record NC_141695.1, on the reverse strand, counting down.
TGTGGATTGAGCCTGTCTGTCTCCTAGGAGATTCTGAACAGGAGAAGCAGCTGCCCAGGTCCCATCCCCAGGCCAGCAGACTATTGGCTATTCAGCTACCAGGCAAGTCTGAGCCCTCCTCTCACACCTGCCCAGGCCCCTTAAGGCCTTGCTGGGTGCATCCCGAATCATTCTCCTCCATCTTGTGAATTGCAGCCTACCTGTGCCCCAGATTGCAGTGAGCAGAGTCCAGGAAGTGGTAAGGAGACAGACTAGTGCTGTGTCTTCCCAAAACAAAAGTTGTTTAAAAAACGATTTTCCCTTTCTGTGATTACTATCTTTGCATGTGGTTGTTACAGTTTAAAATTGCAGTTTTGACCTGCCTGTGATTGCATATGTTATCAACTGTTTTGTGTTTTAAACTTGTGGTTTTCCCTGACCATGATTGCTTTCATTTAACGTGTTAAATTGTGGGATTTGCAGTCCAACCACTGTAGTTTGTCCCTCTCATTCCTTGGTGACAAATCTGTTTTACCTCCAAATTTCTCCTTTGCTCTGTGCTAAGACCTGTGTGTTAAAACAGTGCACCCCCAGCCACCATGTTTTTGTTCACAAACCCTATTTCTCATCCTGTGCCTCTATCAATACATTTAATCTAAATATACTTACTTCCTTTATGTATCTATATACTTTCAAAGTACTTATGGATCTATATATTTATCACTTTCTTCTAATTTAGCATTTCCAATGCACTAGTCTATTTCTCAGCCTATACTTCGCTCAATATATCTTCTAGCCCACATTTTCTGACTCATCTCAAACTTCTTTCTACTATTCCTTCTAATACGCTACCCTATCTCTCATCCTATAAATCTATCAATATATCCTCTACATCCACTATCTCATTTATCCCAAACCCCATACCACTACTATGATCGCCAAAATAACCCTTTCTAGACTCTCTCCTGCTCTACCCCTCCTTGCATCATCTTACACCCTTTTACTACACCGATCCCCAAAAAGAAACCTTTCTAAACTCTCCCCTCTGACTCCTCCCCTCTAAAACTCCTTTTTACTCATCCAAAAGCCTCTTCCTACTGTGAAGACCTAAAAAAAATATTTAAAAATTCACTCTTTTATCCCTCCACTATCCTTTTCAATCAAAATTAACAGACTAACATGTTCACTTCTCAAATTCCATATTAAACTATACTAATATACTGCCCAAATAACTGAATAACATACCAACTACTCAAATTACTTCATATATTATACTATACTAATTTTCAACACTAATCTTTTATGGGTTACAGAGTGGCGCGCTATTTGCCAGAAAAGCGCTCCCATCAGGGGTAAGAAGTGCTATATGAATGCAAATCTTTCTTCCCCTTTTATCCCTCCGCTATCCTTCTCACTCCAAGTAACAGACTAATATCCACCACTGAAATTACCTCATATTTCACCATAATAATTCACCACTAATCCTTTTTAGGCTTCCTGAATATGTGAACAAGTGATAAACAAATACAAACCTTTGTCCTCCTCTATTCTTCTGCTATCATTCCAAATCCAAATAACTGACTAACCTATCCACAACTTAAAAATTACTTGCAAGTTTCACTATACTAATTCAACACTAATCCTCTATGGGTCCCGGAGTAGTGTGCTACCCGCAGAAAAAGTGCTTCGACGCCTCGTCAGGGGTAGTAAGCGCTATATAAATGCAATTACAATACAATACAATACAATACAACAATGGGGTCACAGCCCCTACATTTATAGCAACATTTCCTTTGCCTGCAGAGCACAGGGCTTGGGGGACCAGGTAGAACTGGTTCTGGAGCACTCTGTTTACCAGGCTCCTCTTCCCTATTGTTAGGTGGGGGCTCGTCATCAGACACACCACAGGGGGGCGGAGCCAGCTTTCACTAGGGCAGGCACAATCCTATTCAGGGACCAGGGACTTTCAATCCCACTACTCAAAATGTAGATGTCCCATTCAGCCTAGCGCTGACTCACCTTGCGCCTCCTGGACCCACACACACCTCACCAGCCCCTGTCACTCAAAAGCCAGACAGACAATTACATCAGGCAGGCAGACACATAGCACACAGAAATGCCAACTTCATAAAAGTAGCATTTCTAAAATAGTTATAATAAATCTGTGGAAACCATTGCGTAGCATTTATTTTCACTATTCCAAACATACCAAACTTGACCACGCTGCGCCTCTCACATCAGGGATTACCACTGAAACACTTATCAGGGAATCCCCAATGCATTCCTATGGGAGGGCAGCCCCACAGAAGTGAGAAATCAAAATGGCACTATCAGGACATGTCACACACTTAAGGTACATGTCCTATCTTCTACCTACAAAGCACTCTGCCCATAGGGCTAGCTAGGGCCTACCTTAGGGGTGATTGACATGTAGAAAAAGGGGGGTCACGGACATAGCACACACTTGAGGTGCCACGTAACAGCGGCAGTAACACTGCGCGCGCAGGCCCTGCAATGGCCGAGGCCTGAGATAGGTTTGAAAGGCTACTTTGGTGGGTGGCGCAGTCAGCACTGCAAGCCCACCAGTAGCATTTAATTTACCAGCCCTGTGTATCTGAGATACCACTCTACAAGGGACTGACAGGTAAATTAAATAGGCCAAACAGGTGTAGACCAAACTTACCATATTTATCACAGAGAGCATATGCATTTAACACTGGACAGCAGTGCTAAAGTGTCCAGAGTCCAAAACCACCGACACCATGTCAGACAAGCATTGGCATAGCCAATAGGTCTCGCTTTTGGGACCTTATAAGTGTTTAGCCATGCTGCATATTAAATATTACCCTGTGTAAGTGTTTAGCCATGCAGCAAAGGAGACTGTTGAGGAGATAAGGGAAGGAAAGGGGTTAACTATGATGTAATTAGGGTAAAACTGTACACAATCTAACTTTTACTACCTCTAGCCTTTTTGTGAACTGACATCCCTCGTGGCACTTCTAAATGAATAAATAGGCTGCCTGTTTTCCAGGGACCTTCCTGGAAAAGCCAGTCAGTTTGTTTTAGATCCTCGCCTGATATTTTATATGAGGCGTGTTCATAACCCTCGCGCATTGAAGAATAAAGAAGTATGTTTTGCTTTTTACTCTGTAATTAAGCATAGTGTGCTGGAAACATTATTCGGAAAAGCAGCTGTGCTTGTGAAAGTCTTTTGGAACCACGCGCTGTAACTACCCTGTGTGAATTCCTCTTAGTAGCAGCGGGGCCCCAGAGCTGGAAACAGGGCACCTGAGAGGGAGGGAGAGGGAGAGACAGGTAGGGGAGAGAAAGGCGATCGGCACGACCTAAAAAGCCCTCACACCTTTCTCTCTGTGGAAATTCTCAACACTATTTGATGCACCGTCCATCCCCCTTAGCCTAAAGCCTACCGTAGAAATGTCAAAGTCCTAAAACGGTGCCACCTACTACAGAGCAAGAGGTGATTAAAATGGTGAAAGTTGACATGCCTGGACAGCAAGAGGACAAAGAGGAACCATGCAGCTTGAACTGCCCTAGCATTTAGAATTGTCATGTTTTTCCACCCATCACATCATTTGATTCCGCATAAAATATACCTTTTACCCAAATCTCATTAATACCTAACCATTTATCACAGTCCTGTTACATGGGGTGGATGGAAAGTGAGTGCCTGGGTAGATGCTGAGTGGTCAGAGATTTGTGTCTCTCCACTGACTTGATTTTGGTATAATATAATTCTTCTGCACACATACACACACACAAACATCATGAGCGCATACACTTGTATGCTTCTGTACATTGACAGATGATAAGGAGTCCAACGTACAGCAAAACAGTGCTTATTGAAGCACAACTTTGGAAGAGATAGTGATAAATGGTGAGATTTGAAGGGTTTTATAGTGATAAAGAAATGTGGGTGAACTATTCAGATGTGTGGAGGGAAAACCGGTTCTGCCAAATGGTTTTGAGGTAGTCTACCCTAGTGCTAGGCAGTGTGGCATGGTCTCTAGACCACAGGGCTGGGACAACCTCAACTGATGAGGGTGACAAGCTGCTGCAGGTTAACTCTATTACACAGAAGGAAAGCTGCTCCTGTCGTCTGCCAGGATTGTAGCATTAAAGTCACAAGACTAGCCAGTCCTGGCAGCCCACTCTGCCTCCTTAATGTTAGTTAGTGCCTGGCGGCATGTGGGCCAGGGCCCTGTTCTACGTGGGCTGCAGGGACAAATTAAAGGAGGATTTGGGCCTCCTTTGAGCCATACCAAGCGGACAGCACGTTGAGTTAGAAATATATAAACAGAGGAGAAAGGTAGGGTGGGGGCTGGGGAGAGCAAAGACATGGGGGTGCAGAGGAGACTGAGGAATAGTAGGAATGAGGACAGTGCAAAGGAAACATGGATTTTCTGCCTACCAGGTCACATTAATGCCGACACCAGAAAAAAACAGCTCTGGTGGCCCTGCTCTGTGACTGCTGGGCAGGCCACAAGCGTCAAGGTGTTGTGTCACAGCTAGCGCTTGGAGAAAAGAGGTCTGTTAAAATCAGCTTCAAACCCAAATGATTTCGGGCATGCCATGTGCCTTTCAGCAGTTTCAAGCTCGCTCAAGACAAATGTGAGGGAACGAGGTAAACACGGACGATGGCAGTGAGTGGTCCAGGGGAAGTGGGAAGATTGGAAGCTATAGTGGAACAGGATGATAAAATAAATGGAAGAAGGGAAGACAGGGTGCGGGGGAGAAAGGGAGGAGAGGGTGACATAAGGCTATGACAGACAGATCGGGACAGGGGCAGAGGAGACAAGGGCAAAGGGTGACAGAGGAGATGGGCAGAAAGAGGAGTCAAGAAACGTGAGCTTGAGAAACAGGAAAGACAGGGAGAAAGTGGAGAAGTTGTGACTCCTGCACAGGAAAGACAAGTGGTTGAGGATACCAGCAACGGGTGGGGGGAATGGGGGTAGAGGAGACCAGTGACAGGAGAAACAAGACGCAAAGTAAAACAAGACGCGCTGCCGCGAGACACGCTCTGTGGCAGAGGAGAGGCTGTTAACTGAGAGGGGGTGCAGGAGATGAGCCTGCGAGTGGTGCGCACGGCAAAAGTGAAAGTGATCGCGAGAGATGTGCGTGCACCATGACGAGAGAGGAAAGTTAGATCGCGCCTCTGCTCGTCATTCTGCGCGTAACCGCAAGCTCTATGCCACCCCAAAAGCTGTGGTCAGACTTTTGAAAACCCACTCACTAAATGTATCGCCAGAGCAGCGCATGCGCTGGCTCAGACAAGACCTAAAAAAAAGGCTAGGAGAAAGGCAAAAAGTTTAGGGATGACCCTGCAAAATGGGGCAAGTCCAACAGCCTGAGAAGAAATAATGCTGCACACCAGGGCCAACTTACTTCATGGTGCCTTAAGCAGGCCTAAACACAGTTGACACAGACCCTAGTTTGCTCCAACGTAGGCTTGTTTAATTTTGACACTCTTTGTGAAACGTTTTGTGCCATTTTAGAAGAGAAACTCAAACCAATTAAGGCACAACTGAGTAACACTGAAAGTAGTGTATCTGACATTGTTCATAAGTTATCTGACTTCGAAAACTCCAGATTATTATTACCACCTTTGTCCAACTCGTAATAGGGCAGATAACTCACGCCAAATTATTCAATCCAACAGTGCTTCAGCCACTGTTAACGATGGAACTAAGGAGAAATCCATTGAAATGAGCAGGCTAGGAATGTGTAGCGCTCAGTTGAAGCCCCCACACCCAACCCACTCAGACCATTCAATCGCACAAAATACTGGCCACTTGGCCAACAAATCAACTGATCAGGACCAGTTTGGAAAATCTCCCCTCTCACCTAACAAAGATCAACTTGGTTTACCTCAGGCAGTGTGCCGATATGTTTTAGTACTTGCTGGAGTCCTCCCCACAAAGAATCCGAAGCAGAGTCCTGGATGGAGCTACGCAATAAGAGCATAGACTGGCTCCATAAGCAGAAACATTCAAAGTCTCCATTTCAACGACGGTGGGTGGGGCACTCTAAGAAGGACATTGAAGGGGACTACATTGTTATGACTTTTCAGAGACCACATATTATGAGAAACCTGTTGGGCGTGAAGAAGGCTAAAAACAATATGCACACTAATATTCATGCACTCTCATTACACTATTTTTAGAAGTCTACTGGGTGTGGTGTCCATCAAGGCCACGTAATCTATAACAGCCTTAGGTCACAGTTTGAATTTAAAAGGTTCTCTGCCTTTAGCGATCTAGAGGGTCTGAATTGACTGAGTAATGCACAGGATGATAGAAGAGTATTGACACCACCTCTAACTGGGAACCAGCCTCAATGAGATACCATCCTTTCTACCCCTCCCTCTAGCATTGTTTGGAGCGTGGGGAACTCAATCTTGCGGATTTTAAATTGGAATGTGGCTGGACTTTTAACAAAATTAACATAATTCGATTGGTTAACGTTTATAAGGCAATATGACATACTCTTGTTTCAGGAAACCTGGCTAACTGAAGATATCCCAGTTTACAGGTTTGAATGTTACTATGTTCCAGCAACACCCACCTGATCTGAGTGGGCATCTGGTGGACTGGCCATCTGGGTGAATCTAGCGGCAGGGGCAGCGCCAAAGCAACAATTTACAGGTTCTGAAATTTAAGAGAGGTCCGATTATGTTTTTTATTAATTTCTATAACAATGATTTTAGTAATGCCCCGAACACCAATTTCTCGCTTGTATTTGAATATCACATGAGCCCACCACTAACCCCAGGTGGTTTCATCATGATTGCTCTGAGGTGAATTGCAAATTATGTAGAGCGCTTACAGCCAGCCACAGGGATCCTGCAGTAGTTGCAATATGTCATAAGGGGTACAAAGAAGCTATCGCCAGAAGGAAGCAGGAAATAATGAAAAATCAGAGGTATTCATTGGCCTTTTTTACAGCCACATAGAATAGTAAATCTTTTTGGAGGGAGGTATCCCTATATTGTGCCACATTTCCATTATTACATGGGAGGTGCACTTCTCCGAAATGTATGCTGCTATAGAAGACGCGAACAACAAGGTCCAGGAGTGCACTTTACATCTCCTTAAAGGAGGTGGAAGATGTTATCGACCAACGCTTAGGTGGTAAAGCACTCGGACCGAATGGCGCCCCAAATGATCTTTTTAAACCTTCCCTGAGTTCTGGGCACCCCTACTGTTGAATGCTTTTAATAGTCTGGCCCATTCCCCACTACCTAGCACATGGTAAACTTACATTATTGTACCAATTTTGAAAAAGGGAGACCCTACGCAGCTGAACTGTTATAGACCAATCTCCATAATTGGCACCACAGTTAAGATCCTTAGGAGGGTCCTATATAACCGAATTATTGAGTGGCCAGAGGCAAGGTCTATTTTGTACCCATATCAATATGGTTTCAGGAGCCGTGTTGGAACCATTGAACAATGCTTAAATTTGTCTCTGATCATTGGGCAATACACTATTGCACGACAGTCACCCATATAGCTAGCTTTCATGGATCTAACCTCAGCATGTAATTGCTTGAAGCATTTTGTCTATCCTTTGGGCACAGGGGTTGGATGAATCACTATTGAACGTTCTCCCTTATTTGCACACAGATATGAAGGCTAAAGTTAGAGTCAGTGCAGAGGGCGAGGTCTCGTCAGCAATAGGTGTCTTCCAGGAAGTGAGACAAGGTTGTGTGCTGGCACCTCTTTTATTTATTATATAATTCAACAATCTCCACCTGTTTTAAAAAAACATGACCCTGATTGTTCCAAATAATCAGCGGGTCCACACTACCCTCACTCTTGTCACTGACACTGTCTTAAGGGCGCATACACTGAAAGCCCTAAGCCATTTAGTCCATGTTTTTATTGATATCATGGCTACTTTAGACTTGCCAACCAATAAAAATGTATTATGTCTTGCGGCACCAAGAAATACTGTTTGCCCTCCCTTTCTGTAGGTAATAACACCTTGACACTCGCCAGCACTTTTTCATACCTGGGTTTACCATTTGCTGCTACCTGCTCGTGTGCTCCGCATATTGCACACAGTAGGCAAAAATGTACAAAAGCTATTGGCACTTTATCTAGCCTAACACAACCTAGGGGGTGGTGCCTTCTCACCATTACTACAAATCCCAATTTTTGCCCACAGCCACACATGGTTAAGAAGTCTGGGGTATCTAGAGTTGTAACATCATCCAGATTCAAGAGAATAGGTTTTGCAGAAAGGTTCTCATGGTACCCATTTCCTCTCCAACTATTATTTGTCTGGGTATGCCCAGACGGGACCCACATCTGCACATACCCTTCCCACTTAAACTGGTATGGCATGGGGAGCAAAAAATGATGGATTTAGGCCCAGATTTCTGTGCTGGTGTGAATGTTTGACATTGTTCAACATTCTGTCCATAATCTGTTGTTTTTGCTTTTGTCAACCAGAGTGGGACAGGTATGCCCAGAGTGGGTTGCGTGCTCTCCATTACCCTGGAGTCAAGCTAGCATGACTGATATGGGGTGAAACCCCCAAACCGGTCCCGGCATGCTTGTTCCTGGTCCAGGGAGGACCTGGCCTTGCAGTTTGGGCTGGACTGTCCCCATGGGGAGCAGGGTCAAGGCTGATTTGCATAAGGATGGGTTTAAACTTGAAAAGCATGGGGAGCAACAAAAAAATGGATTTAAGCCCAGATCTCAGTACTGGGGTGAATGTTTGACATTGGTCAACATTCTGTCCATCAACTGTTCGTTTTGCATTTCTCATTGTTCTATATGGCATCAAGCTGGGTTGATCTGGAGCAATCAGCATGTCACCACCCCATCAGATGATTGGGCAGTACTCTGGCCAAGACCTTAATTTTGATGTTCAGCTAGGAGATCACCTATGCAAGGCACAGTACTCTCTTGGTTTTTCCTCCTTAAAGATAAGCAATATTGCCGCCTATCCCTGGGGAGCACTCCTTCTTCCTTTGTCGCATTTAGTGTGGCTTTAAGTGGCCCCGTAATTCTAGTTATCACGCATTTATATACCTCGGCTGAAAATCCGCTAGGACCCTTAGCTTTCCGACTATGAATCCGGGTTACTGCCTAGGAGAGCTCTATTTCTGTGATTGTGCCTCCAGGTTAAGTTTCTCCTTGACTCCCCAATTGGGCACTGTAAGGTACCTCACAAAATTGGCCAAATTCCCACTGGCCTACTTTGTCCTTGATTGTTACAATCTCTTCAAATTGGCGGGAAATGCCAGAGCGATGCCAGCTTCTGTGGTCTCCATGGTCCGATTTGGGCCGTACACTACTGGTACCCACCTCTATTCCTCCTCTATATGAACCAACCTATGGTGACTCTATTGGAGTGATCTGGCTTGCCTATATGGAATGGACCAACCAATAACTACCCAGGCTTGTTGCCCATTCCGTATAGGCGAGCCAGGCCACTCCGATAGAGTGACGTCGCCTCGTGAGTGACCAGGGTGCTATATTCCTACCTTGATATGTCTAGTAGTCACCTCAGTGGGGGCGGCAATATAATCAGCCTTCCCACGTTCCAATTGTGATTCCAGTTCCCTCACTGTTGTTCCATTTCCAAGTTATATGGGTTATCAACTGGCCCCTCATTACCAATTTATAAGCCTCCCATAGGGATGTGTTGGAGCTAATAGACCCAGAGTTTTCTCGGAGGTAGTTCTCCATTTCCTGAAGAATAAGCTTCCGCATGTTCCAGGGTCAAGCACCACCCCGACTGCCTATAGGGGGTGACCAAAGGTTGGTCATGATGTGAGAATGATCTGAAATACCCTTTGGGAAGTAGCATGTTTCCCCAAATATCCCTTATGGTGCATGGACACAAGCAATTAATCCAGTTTGAACAAGGAGCACACCAGGTTGGAGGTGCACGAATACTGATGCTGTGGTGGGTAGTTCTCCCTCCAGATATCCACCAGGCCTGTCACCGCTAAGAAGGTGTGCAGGCGTGTATCCAGGCTGGGCAGTCTGCCGGACTTGGTCACTCTGTCCAGGTCCACATTAAGTGCAAAGTTGAGATCACACTCCCGCCACCAGGACCCCATCAGGCACCTCCATAACCCAATTCCCTAATCTCTACAGCACCTTTAGTTGGAGACCCGGGGTTAAGCACCAGGAAGCCATCACTATATCTATCCCATTCCACTGCCCTCTGACTGCCATGAAAACTGACTACTGCTAAGTTATTGGAAGGGTCTTGGACTACTGTAGGCTGACCAACAGTTCCACATTTTGCACGTTTCTCCTGCAATCATGGATTCTCCTGAAAGCATAGCTGCTGCCCACACAGCAGTGTGAGATTCCCATTGTACCCAATGTTTATTCCTTGCCACAATTTATAGTTACAAAAATCACACTTACACCCTTTATGAGTTGCAAAAGAGGTAACGAATGGTGGCTAGAAAGAGGAGCTGCAGCACAGTAGGCATTCTGCACAATGCATCTTCAGGGGGGCATTCAGCTATCGAGATGCTAATCCAGCCACTTGCCAGTTACCAGCCTAAAGCATGTGAATAAAAACAATCATGGGGACCTGTGCTGTCCTTGGTGTTTATTTCTTCCATTAAGCCTGTTTCAAAGGGCTCGCATACTCTCAGATCAGTGGACAGACGAAAAGGGATTGTATAATTTGCCCAGGAGGAAACAATTTGGTAAAGTAGTAGACCCAAGACTGCAGCACACTGCCAATTACTGCAAAGGCTATACAATTGCTACCATATTACCTTTTTGTCGCTATGCCAGGAGGCTGGACACCTCTCCCCTCCCCAGATAATATCCAGTCCATTTTTACAAAAACACTTAATCACAGCTTTTACATTAATTTTTTACACTTCCAATGGTCCCCAAGGGAGTAGAGGAGTATGTTCAAAAAGTGAGTGTCCAAGAGCACACAATTTGGGCAAATGGGAGGCTGGAATTAAAAATACTTTCTTCTGGTTTCACGTTTTCACTCAGACCACTAGGCCCCAACTGGGGTGGATGCGATTCTGAAGGCAAGGCTATTGGGTTGACCTTACCGGGAAAATGTCACTGTGCTTTGGACCCTGCCCAGCTTTAGAATGCAGTGTGTATATCTTGCTTATTTAGGAAAATGTGTAAAGCTGAGCTAAGATGTAGTGTAGCCTTGTTCCATGGTTTAATTGCATGTAATAGGTGGTTACTGGGCAGTATGTGTGATTCATACTGAAAATTACCACTGGTATTTAAAAGCTTAAAACTATTTCATTTCGTTTGGATGGCAGAGTTGTACATTTCCTAAACTTGACTCTCAAATTTTGCAATACTCCAGGGGGAGGTAAATAGATTAAATCTCAAATATAGTATGAACAGTAATCGCACTTGTGAAGCTCAATTGTTAGCCGAGTTATATCATTTTAAATGGCCATATTTAGAACAATAGGATTTTAAAATCAACCCCAAAAAAGAGTTGTGTGATTCATAGTACCCCCCTTGCTCCCTAACATACTTCTTTTTAGATCTACACACACACACGTGTAAAGTGTCCTGCGAAGTAATAACGGAAAGTGGGTAGCCCAAGGCTTGAGACACGAGTGCTTGGATTACACTATGATAAAATGGTGAAAGTAACATCCTGTATCAGTGATCAGACATGCATGGTTATTTCCTGTGGGTGACCACCATGAGAAAATGTGAACCTGAAACTGCTCACAATTTCTTCACTTTGACATGTAGGGTTAAACCATGAGTGTTTCTGTAATTTCCTTAGTTTGGGCATCAGTTTCAAGGTAATAAAAATGCTGCTTACAACACACACAAGCACAGCTGCCAACTTTCTCAGGCCCGTGCTGATGTGCTACTTCAGTCCAGGGGTTTTACTTTGAATTCTGGAACTTTTTAGTCCTGTTTTATGATGAAAGACTACAAGTCCTAGAATTTAAAGAAGCAAACTGGACTGGATAAGCACATCACTCAGGCACCTGTGAAACGCTTTAGGACTGCACATGTGCTACGCTATGGAAGGCTAATCCATGCCTGTTTCTTTGGCCTTTGTCTAGCTAAAAATGTGCCTCATGGTTTATTTTATCGCAACAGAACTAATCATCACTACATTTGTGTCAACAGCAAGGCTCATCGCTCCCTAATTGGGAAAGTAAATACACGCCAACTGTAAGAAAATGAGCTGTTAGTTGACTCAGGTCATACATTGTTGTCAAGGACCCCATCGACGAGGGTTTGCGATGCTACGTCTGGCATTGAGGATGCGTCGCGCTGCGAGGCTGTGATACAGAGTCTGTCATCATCAAGGCTGCCATCGACGAGGGATGCGGGGCCGGTGCCGAGAATCTCTTGCACAGCTGTGGTTTTGAAGAGGCCGCAGGTTGCAAGGGCGATGCAGGTCTTTGTGACTGGTCCAATCCACACAGCAGAGGCAATGCAGCGGTTGTGCTCGGGGTTGCACTTTGCAGCAGATGAGCTGTGTTGGTACTGCTGGGTTGACAAAGGCTAGCAGGGCACCTTTGGTCAGGTTTTAAGGGTCCAGGACTGGGGTGGCACCATATGGCAGAGTTGACTCACAGATGGCAGAGTCTAAGTGCTGGGGGCCTAAGTTTGTTGGAGCCTTCTGTCCCGGAGGCTCAAGTCAGGAGGCCAACCAACTAGCGCTTGGAGTCACTCTGGAGTCCTAGGTTCAACAGATGTAGGAGCAGTCCTTCTCACCTAGTCAAGAGGGAAGCATGCAGGAGGTCAGCAAAGCACTGCTGCAGTCATTCAGATCAGCAATCTAGTAGAGTGGCAGTCCTTTCAACAGCACAGCGTCCTTCTTCCTAGCAGAATATTCACCGGTCCAGTAGTGTACTGAAGAGTTGGTGTCTGAAGTCCAGTATTTATGCCCAGTTGGGCCTTCAAAGTAGGGAGAAGCTTCTAGAAGCTTACTTCTGAAGTCTTCCGGCATCCTGTCTTCCCTCTCCTGGCTCCAGACTAACTACAGGGGTATGCAGCCTTTTGTGTGGTGTCAGGAAACGCACTATTCAAGTCTAAGTAAGTAAGCCCCACTCCGCCCTCCCATCCTGCAAGTGATGGCCCATCCAGGCACACCTAAGCAGGGCCGGACTGGGAACCCAAAGCAGCTCAGGCATATGTCATCAGACCAGCCCCCATACAGTGCATAGAGAGTGCAGTGAGAGAACCTGAGCACTACAAGGAGGGTTGGGGGGCTCATCCCCAAGAAAATGTGGGCAAAAATAGTTCATTCGACAGCACATACTTCATTATATTTTCAATGGTATTCGCTTTTAAAGCATAGTGAATGATGACCTTACAGTGTACCAGGACAGGTTAATCTTTGTTGGGGACCTTCAATGATTCCCTCACTATCACATTGCAAAACAGCCCTTCATCTTTCCATTGCCCCTCTATTACCTATGTTTAAATTGTTTTAAGGCGCCTCTGATAGGAGTGTAGGGTGTCAGAAATACAGATACAATGAATCATACGTGTGTAACTCAGTGTATAGAAAATGTTACATAAGACAAAGGGGACTGAAAGGTGTAGAATTCATGTCATCCACAGTGGTAGGCATTTTATAAGAATGCTTGGTCTGGAGCAGCATAAACTCAGGATTCAAAATGTATCAAAGTGGTTAGGGTTGGCTTTACTAATAAGAATTTAATTCTACCCAAATAAATCCTTTTTAATCAACATTGAGATAATGAAAGACTCAGAAAAAACATAACTCTCTAACCTGTACCATATAGTTTGCATGCAGTTCTTTGATGACACTTCATAGTTTATAGTGCAAGATTATGATTGGAACTTATGAACTGCACAGTAGAAAAACGGTCTCTGTGACAAAAGCAGTAACCCACTAAGCTATGCACATAAAATATTGTTCTGTGATCTGCATGGTACACACCCTTTGCAGCAGGCATATTAACTCTTTGTGCTACCTTAGATGAGTCAAAACTGCCACTATACAAAACTCCAATCTCTTTCCAGCAGGTACATTAATCCCTAAAGTTACCTATCAATCAATCAATCATTCAATCAATCAATCAAGGCATTTATAGAGCGCACTACTTACCCGGAGGGTCTCAAGGCGCTTGGGGGGGGGGGGGAGGGCGGTGCCGCTACTGCTCGAACAGCCAGGTCTTGAGTTTCTTCCTGAAGGAGAGGTGGTCCTGGGTCAGGCGAAGGTCGGTCGGGAGGGTGTTCCAGGTCTTGGCGGCCAGGTAGGAGAAGGACCTTCCTCCTGTTGTCGCTCTTCGGATGCGGGGGACGGCGGCAAGGGCGTGGTTGGTCGATTGGAGGTGGCGTTTGGGAGCGTAGAAGTTGAGGCGGTTGTTGAGGTAGCTCGGGCCTTGGTCGTGTAGGGCTTTGTGTGCGTGGGTGAGGAGACGGAAGGTGATTCTCTTGTTGACGGGGAGCCAGTGCAGGTCTCTCAGATGTCCGGAGATGTGGCTGCGTCGGGGGATGTCGAGGATGAGTCTGGCTGAGGCGTTCTGGATCCGCTGGAGTCTCTTCTGGAGCATGGCGGTTGTTCCGGCGTAGAGGGCGTTGCCGTAGTCCAGTCGGCTGGTGACGAGGGCCTGGGTGACCGTCTTCCTGGTCTCCGTGGGGATCCACCGGAAGATCTTCCGTAGCATGCGCAGGATGTTAAAACAGGACGCGGAGACGGCGTTGACTTGTCTGGTCATGGAGAGGGAGGAGTCCAGGATGAAGCCCAGGTTGCGTGCATGGTCTGTCGGTTTGGGTGCGGTGCCCAGGGCAGGGGGCCACCAGGAGTCGTCCCAGGCGGAGGGCGAGGAGCCCAGGATGAGGACTTCCGTCTTGTCTGAGTTCAGTTTCAGGCGGCTGGTCGTCATCCACTCGGCCACGGCTTTCATCCCTTCGTGGAGGTTGTTTCTGGCGGCGGCGGGGTCGTTGGTCAGGGAGAGGATCAGCTGGGTGTCGTCGGCATAGGAGATGATGTTGAGGTTGAGGTTGTGTTGGCGTGCGATGGCCGCAAGGGGACTCATGTAGACGTTGAAGAGGGTGGGGCTGAGCGAGGAGCCCCGAGGAACGCCGCAGATGACTTCCGTGGCTGCAGATCTGAACGGTGGTAGGCGGACTCTCTGTGTCCTTCCAGCGAGGAAGGAGATGATCCACTCCAGTGCCTTCTCCTGGATTCCGATGTTGCTGAGGCGCTGCACTAGGGTGCGGTGGCAGACAGTGTCGAACGCCGCGGAGAGGTCTAGGAGGATGAGGGCCGCTGTTTCACCGTTGTCCAGCAGGGCTCGGATGTCATCGGTGGCAGCGATGAGGGCGGTCTCGGTGCTGTGGTTGGCTCGGAAGCCAGACTGTGAGGGGTCGAGGGATCCATTCGTCTTGAGGAAGGCGGCCAGCTGCTTGTTGACGGTCTTCTCGATGACTTTGGCTGGGAACGGGAGGAGCGAGATGGGGCGGTAATTCTTGAGTTCGGTGGGGTCCGCTGTTGGTTTCTTCAGTAGGGCGCTGAGCTCGGCATGCTTCCAGCTCTCAGGGAAGGTGGCGGTGTCGAAGGAGGTGTTGATGATGTCCCGCAGGTGGGGTGCAATGACAGCGTCAGCCTTGTTGAAGACGTGGTGGGGGCAGGGTTCGGTCGGAGATCGGAGTGGATAGAGTTCATCGTGCGGATGGTGTCTTCTGTGTTGATCTGGGTCCAGGCGCTGAGGGTGGTGGTGGGGGGCGTTGGTGCGGTCGTTGGGAGCGTTGTTTGTGGGCTGAAGCTGTTGTGTATGTCAGCGATCTTGTTGTGGAAGTAGGAGGCGAGGGAGTTGCAGAGGTCTTGCGACGGGGTGATGTTGTTGTTTCCGGCATTGGGGTTGGAGAGCTCTTTGACAATGTTGAAGAGTTCTTTGCTGTTGTGTGCGTTGTTGTCCAGTCGTTCCTTGAATGCAGTTTTCTAGGTGGCGCGGATGAGTTAGTGGTGTTTCCGGGTGGCGAGCTTGAGGGCAGTCATGTTGTCCGGTGTTGGCTCCCTTCTCCAGGCTTTCTCGAGGGCTCGGCAGTTCTTCTTGGAGCTCTTGAGTTCGTCGGTGAACCATGGGTCCTTCTTGCTGCCGGGACTGCTAGGCGGGGTCCTCAGTGGGGCGAGGTCGTCTGCGCAGTTGCTGATCCCCTTCGTGAGGTTGTCGGCGGCCTGGCTGGGGTTCGCTGAGCTGGCGGGAGGGTGCTGGCTCAGGGAAGCGGCGAGCTGGTCAGCTGTGATCTTGTTCCAGCTTCTTCGAGCAACCTGTTGCTGGTGGTGGTGGATCGTGGATCTTCTGAAAGTGAAGTGGACGCAGCTGTGGTCCGTCCAGTGGAGTCCGGTGGCGTGGCTGAAGACGATGTCCTTGCTGGATGAGAAGACAGCGTCGAGTGTGTGTCCGGCGAGGTGGTGGGGGTGGTCACCAGCTGCTTGAGTCCGAGGTTGGCGAGGTTGTCAAGTAGGGTGGTGGTGTTGCGGTCGTTGTTGTTCTCCAGGTGGAAGTTGATGTCCCCCAGGAGGATGTAGTCAGCGGATGGGAGGGCGTGCGTGCTGATGAAGTCGGCGATGTCTTCGCTGAATTGTGTGCGTGGACATTTTGTTTGTTGGCTGATAAATACTGGAAATATAAGGAACTCTACAGTGGGTGCTTTCAAAACTGCTGTACTGCTACAAAAACGGCCCCCAGTTAAAAAACAAGTATTTGCTATGCAATAGGTTTTGCATTCGCGAGAGTTTGAGCTATTGGCATTGTAAATGCTTTTTTTAATGTGTTTTAAAAACCAGCAAGTGCAGAGAGCATGTTTATGCACCACTTGCAGGTTCTCAAAACACAAAAGGCATTGTCATTTACAATGTCAATAGCTCAAATTCTCACAAATGTGAGACCTATTGCATTGCAAATGATAGTGAAGTCGTTTTATTTACTACAGCACGTCTTGCACATAGCGCATGCGCACTGAAAAGCCTCAACCAAAAAATATAGGAACTATTGATCATTTATTTTTTTTTAAAACAGAGGCGGTATCCCTCTTTAAGCAAGCATTGGCCTAGCCAATAGGTCTCGGCTTTGGGACCTTATAAGTGTTTAGCCATGCAACAGTTAATGTTGTTGCAGTAAGGATATTGTGCTTCATAGCTAAACACTTATAAGGTCCCAAAAGCGAGACCTATTGGCTATGCCAATGCTTGTTTTAAGTATGGTAGGCGTGTGCTTGTTTGCTAAATTTTATGCAGTGGACAGCGCTGTTTTGCATCAGCAAAAGTCAATTCTCATACTTTAAATGCATAGCCAAAATTGAAAATAAATAGGAAAATTAAACAATGTTCGATTGTTTCTTACGGATACAAAAGGCTGACATTGATAATCCCGGACGCAAAATAGTATGGACTGCTGGAAAAAAATGTAGCCAAATTTTATTATGAAACATGAATACGTTATTAAAATGGTGATAAAGGACTGCAGTTGGAAAACTTGGTTCCCTTGCTCAGAGTACGTAATACTGCCACGGGGCACGTATGTAAAATGTGTTACTTTATCGCTCCGATGATATTCGCAGTTAAAAAAAACCCTATTTCAGTGCCTTGAGACCCTTACGGGTGAGTAGCGCGCTATACAAATTTTGTGATTGATTGATTGATATTTCGAAGCTGCGATAAGTTTTTCTGAAACAAGGTGCAGATCTGTGAAACCTGCATGACTAAAGCTGGACGTTACCCAGCCACTAATCCCGCGTGGTAAATCATTTATGAACATGAGGTTATCGGGTTCGGCATTCTGCTCAACAGGTAGTATTGCATACACAGCCTCCTTCTTAACCACGGGTGAGACTTCAAAGGGATACAATAGCATCCAATTGAAAAGGATAACATTGGTTAAATAAGCACACAGAATGAACCATTGAGGTTTTTTTCCTTTCAGGTAATCTGTAGCTTGAATACCTAGGAGGGAAAGCATGACACTGGGAGAGGGGCAGAGTAAAGGCTCGAATTGTACTTCATTTGCAACACTGTTGACTTTGCCCCATCAGTTTAGTGTATTGCTGAAAAGTCGCTTTTGAATTACTTAACTCCACATTTTAGGGGATTGTGAAGGGGCAAATAAGAAAGATGGAAATTAGTGCTCAAAAGTAGAGTGGCGAAATCCCTTTTCTGACAGTTAACGTTTTACAGTCTAGTAGTCCCTAGAGTTAAGACGCACTGGCCGCGCGTCCGTTAAAGTGACGCGGCCGTGCGGCCGCGAAAGTGAAAGTGATCGCGATGCACTTAATGAGCCGTGGCGGAGGAAAGACAGATGGCGGCTATGCATGCGTAACCGCAAGCGCTAGGCCAGTAGAAGCTGTGGTAGCACTTGTAAAAGCCCACTTCTAAATGTCTCGCAGAAACCACAAGCGCTAGCTCAGGCAAGACCGAAAAAGGAAACATTCCTCTTGAAAATAGCTGAAGAGTCACGCCACTTAAAGAGGAGGAAATGTGCCTTTAAAGAAAACAGAACAATTTTCCTTACAAATAGCCTACTTTAAAAATGAAGGACCCATAAGACTTTAAAACAAGCATTTGCAATGTAATAGGTCTCGCATTAGGAAAGTTTGAGCTATTGGTCTTGTAAATGACAATTTTTTATTTATGTGTTGGTTTTGAAAATAGCTAAATTAATAGCTTTGTCATTTACAATGCCAATAGGTATAACTTTCGCAAATGTGACACCTATAGCATTTGTAATGCAACATGTTTTGTATTTACGTGACTTAGATGTATTGATATTACAAATACCAATGTCTTTTAATTTTTTTAAATCAATAATACTTAAATTAAAGTGATTGTAATTTATAATGGCAATAGCTTAAACTTTTGTAAATAACTTTTGTAAAGATTATGTTCAGTGTATTTTATGGTGACGAAAATCCAAGAACAGAATTGAAATATTAACATCTTTTTGTGACATTTGTAATAAAGCTTGAAACATTGAGAGAACATATTTGAACCAGTGATGCTGTAGTGGTGCTGAGTGATGCTGTGGTTGCGCTGAGTGATGCTGCGGTTGCACTGAGTGATGATGTGGTTGCACTGAGTGATGTTGTGGTTGCGTTGAGTGAAGCTGTGGTTGCGTTGAGTGAAGCTGTGGTTGCGCTGAGTGATGCTGTGGTTGTGCTGAGTGATGCTGTGGTTGCGCTGAGTGGTGCTGTGGTGGTGCTGAGTGGTGCTGTGGTGGTGCTGAGTGATGCTGTGGTGGTGCTGAGGTGGTGCAGAGTGGTGCTGTGGTAGTGCTGAATGATGCTGTGGTGGTGCAGAGTAGTGCTGTGGTGGTGCTGAGTGATAATGTGGTGGTGCTGAGTGATAATGTTGTGGTCCTGAGAGGTGCTGCTGAGTGATGTTGTGGTGGTGCTGAGTGGTGCTGTGGTGGTGGTGCTGAGTGGTGCTGAGTGATAATGTGGTGGTGCTGAGTGATAATGTGGTGGTGCTGAGTGATAATGTGGTGGTGCTGAGTGGTGCTGTGGTGGTGCTGAGTAATAATGTGGTGGTGCTGAGTGATAATGTGGTGGTGCTGAGTGATGCTGGGGTAGCACTGAGTGATGATGTGGTGATGCTGAGTGGTGCTGTAGTGGTGCTGAGTGATGCTGAGGTGGCGCTGAGTGATGCTGTGGTGGTGCTGAGTGATGCTGGGGTAGCGCTGAGTGATGATGTGGTGATACAGAGGGCAGAAAGGCACAAAAACCGAGTCTAAACAGAGGGCACAAAGGCACAAAAAACGAGTCTAACAGAGGGCATAAGGATGTGGCCAGCCTTGATTATTAAACGTGATGACAGTGAATTTAAATCGGCTGAAAGAAACAAAAGTGAAATGAATAACCAAATTTAAACTACTCCTCAGGCACTTCAAGTGCAACTATTCTCAATAGAATCATATGTAGTTGATCTTGCACCTATTAATAGCAACGCTGACAAACTCTCCAGGTATAGAGAGCCACAGGGTATAAAGACACACCCAAACATAATGCTTGTGGTGATATGACCTTTTAATTTACCAATTGCCGTTTTGGAAACTGCATCATTCGTGCTTTTCAGGTCTAGGGGGTAACACTCTCAATTATTTGAAGAAACTCCTAATGCACAGCACAGTGGCGTCACGAAAACAAATGTCCACGCCACTGCAGATTGCGAAGAAGCCCCCCCCCCATATCTTCCAGCTCTTTATTGGCCTTGGACTGAATGGGAGCCCTCAGGGTGGAGGTGCTGCTGACGGGTCACACCGATAACACAACTTGGGATGAGTGCACTGAGGCGAGAAAGGCTGTGATGGTGCACTGCACAGCGATTAGCATAGCAC
Organism: Lissotriton vulgaris; assembly: GCF_964263255.1. NCBI lineage: Eukaryota > Metazoa > Chordata > Amphibia > Caudata > Salamandridae > Lissotriton > Lissotriton vulgaris. Next base: position 756,812,878 of record NC_141695.1, on the reverse strand, counting down.
GGCACACTGCACAGTGGTGAGCTTGGCTAGAGTGAGGTGCATAGTGACGACCATGGCTATACCGTGCTGCCCAGTGAGAAGGGCACCCAACAGGTAAGGCGCTATTTGTGCAAACTAATGAACAGCGCTAGGTTCGGGAGCTATACTTCGTGATGGTGGTGCATTAAATGCCCGTCCGGCATTAAAATGAAAAACACCGGAAAAGATACGCTTGTGTGTGCGCATTGAAGGAAACCCGTCGGGCACTAAAATGAAACCGCCGGAGAACAAAGAGCTGTGAAAGCTAACACTTATTAGCTTGAAACATACAAATGAAAACTAAACAATTTAATAAGTATACGTTTGTGTGTGCACATTTAAAGGAAAACCGAGGAAAACAAAACACCGTGAAGTTCCATTTCACATTTAAAGGAAACCGAAGGAAAGCAAAGCACCGTGAAGTTCCAAAGCTAAACAACTTAATAATAAGGATAAGTTTGTGTGTGCACATTTAAAGGAAAACAAAGCACGTGAAGTAAATATAACAGCAAACGAAAAGGCTAGTTGAAGCTGCCATGATAACAAATGCATGCAATGTCTTAAAAAACAAGCGGCACTGAAGGAAGTGTGAAGAGGGGGGAGGAGAAATGCGAGACCCGGCCTGGCGGCCGTAAAGTGTGAAGCAGTGGGCGGGGAGCGGATCCCTTTGAAGTGAGCTAAGCTCTCGGAGGCAGGAGGCTCGGGCAAGCGCGTGCACGAGCACCACATGACCTCGATGAAATCCGCGATGGTTTCAGAGCTTGGTTTAGCCTCTATATCTCTCGACAGCAATGCGCAAGCGCATTGGCAGGCGAGACCTAAAAAGCGGGGGCATACCTTGTGTATATTTCTAGGTACACATAATTCTCCTCACCCAAATCGGTACCTCTTGGGGAGACTGCATCAGCTTTTAGAATGCACAGCCTTTTCCTTCAAAGCGGAGTTGGGGTCCTGGCTGTGTGTGTCCTGTTGGCATTAATGGCGCTGTGTGCCTGTGAGGTAAGGGTCAGCAACAGAGAAGTACGAGTATTCTTCCAACATACCCCTGGGAGGGCAGTTCAGGGGACTTCTGCTGCGGTGTGTGAGGCATATTGCTGGCAGCGTCCTGTGGCAACTGCCGCTGAGTGAGTAATGTCATGAATGACGTCGACTGCAGTGCAATGCGATGGACGTATGATGCTGAAACTCTTCTTGCAGTGATTTGAGGGGAGGTGGTAGCATTAGTGCTTTTTGTGTGCTTTTCACTCTGTTCAAAGGTTACCCGTGCATCAAAAGCAGCACCAGAGTGGTAGACTGAACTTTGAGTATAATAATTGTACGTACTCTTCAGTGTCATTGGGCGCACCCTGGAATAGTTCTTGGTAGAGTTTTATTGTCTTTTATTGGATGCAGGTCTGGGTCAGTAACCGTACAACGGTAGATGCATGTTGAAAGTCTTAGAGTTTGAGGCGGTAACCTGTTTTCATCACCTCAAGATGTGGACCTGTTCGCGTCTTAAATATTCGCACGTGTCTATACCACCTAGCAGGAGTGTTGCTAAAAGTCCAAACTATGCAAATAGTCAAGGAAATACAGAACATTCGACTAAAGAATAGGGTGACTAACCGTCCGTAAATTTCACGGACAGTCCGTAATTTTGGCTGTCTGTCCGTTGTCCGTGAAGGATTCTTTAACGGACGCCATTTGTCCGTAATTTTAACCGGGCACAGCTTGCCCCCACCTCCCTTCTTGACTCCGATGCTGTATGAAAGCTCAGACCCACAGCAGCACTGTAGACGCACAGCGGGATGGCGACCCTCACACCTCCAGCCCTTGATGAGCTGTTAAGAGGTGCTTGAAGGTGACAGAGGGAGGGGCTGCAGGTTCAGGAGCAGGGGGCATCCATTCACATGCAAACAGCCCTGAATGCGTCTTGTATCTGCTATTTAGAGGGGGGCTCACACATTCCATTTCTACCCAGGGCCCCAAACCACCTAGACTCGGCCAGATTACACCCCTGATTACACCGAGGCAGCACCTGCTTCTCTTCACCGAGCTTAATTACTGTCACTAATTTGTAAGCAAACCTCGGTTCTTCAAACATGCATAATGTAATACAATAAAGAAATGGCACAATCGCGACCACACTGATTAACAAAGTATGGAGGACAATCAGTTCTCTTAGAGTATCTCCTGTAAGTACTGTATATCACAGTGGGGGATGGCATTTTGGACAGAGAGCCTGTCTTCTGTTGTCTTGTGCAGGAGGGGGCGAGAAGACCAAGATGATACTAGAATACTGCATGCCCACCCCTGTGCCCACCCTGGTGGATCACGTTCCCTCTCCTGTGATGACTCCTGCTCCTGTCCCCCCATGTGGTGGCTCCAGTCCACCACCACCTGTGATGGCTCCTGTTCCCCCCTGTGATGGCTCCTGTCTCCCCCCCCCCCACCCACCCCCACCTGTGATGGCTCTTGTGATGTCTTGTGGTGGATCCTGTCTCCGCCCTGGGTGGCTTCCGTCCCAGTCCTGGAACGGCCCCTGCAGCGAGGGTGAAGTTCTTGATGGGCCTCTTCTCAAAAGGGCTCAGCTCAAAATTAATATGGAAAGGTCGGCGAGTAAGTAAGTGAAGTGATGTGTGAATGGCTGGATGAATTAGTGAAAGGGTGAATGGATGAATGAAAGATTGAATAAATGGATAATGAGAGAGGATGGATGGATTGATGAGTGAGAGGAAGGATAGAGAGAAAATGTAAATAGCTGGATGTATGGGTGGAAGGGTAGCTGGAAGATTGATGAGGGGAAAGATGGATGAGGGGAAGGATGATGGATGGAAGGGAAGGATGGATGGGTGAGGGGAAGGATGGATGATGAGGGGAAGGATGGATGGATGATGAGGGGATGGATGGATGGATGATGAGGGGATGGATGGATGGATGGATGATGGGTGGGTGAAAGGATGGATGGATGGAGAGTGGGTGAAAGGATGGATGGATGGGTAAGTGGGTGGGTGGATGGATGATGAGTGAGTGGGTATAAGGATGGATGGATGGATGATGAGTGGGTGGGTGAAAGGATGGATGGATGAGTGGGTGGGTGGATGGTGGGTGGGTGAAAGGATGGATCAGTGGATTGGATGGTGGGTGGGTGAAAGGATGGATGAGTGGGTGGGTGGATGGTGGGTGGGTGGATGATGGGGGGTAGGTGGATGAGTGAAATGATGGATGGATTGATGGATTGATAAGTGCAAGGGTGAATGAATGGACATATCAGTGAAAGGGTGGGTGTAAGGATGGATGAGTGAGTGAAAGGGAGGGTAGATGGACAAAAGGATGAATAGATGTGTGAAGGAGTGAAATGATAGATGGATGAGTGATAGGGGCAATGGATAGATTCATGAGTGGATGAGTAGATAGATGGATGGGTGGGTGGATGGATGGATGGAAGGAAGGCTAAGTGAAAGGGTCGATGGAGAGAGAAAGGGAGGATGGATGGATGACTAAAAGAGTGGATGGGTGGAAGGATTAGTAAGTGAAAGGATGGCTGGATTGGTGAAAGGGTAAATGGCTGAATGGATGGATGGGATGAAGAGTGGATGGATAAGTGTACAGATGGATATGGTGAAAGGGTGGATGGATGGATAATCGAGGATGAGTGAAAGGATGGATGAGGGGATGGATGAAGGGATGGATGAGTGAAATGATAGATGGAAGGATACATGATGGATAGGTTTGCAAATGGTTGAATACGTTTGGAAATGGCTGGGCTTACTTATATACTATTGCGCGACCTCTGATGTGTCTGTAAAACATACCTATTGTCCTGAAGTTTTGTCCTGAATTTTGACCTCCTGTGCTGAATTTGTGTCCTGAATTTTGACCCTTTGTCCTGAATTTTTACACTCACCGTCCTGAATTTGCACCAATGCCAGTTGGTCACCCTACTAGAGAAACGATTCACATCGGAAACCGTTTTTCTCATGAAACTGTATTGAACTTGACGGTCTTTTATCTCTAATTACAAATGAGTGGAAGTAATACAGGGCCGGAAGCAGCAGTGTTTATCGAACAGCATATAATCCCAGCTTTTTATCTATAAAGAAGTGGCATCTCCCGCGCCCAACCAAAATTGGCACCGGGGTATCCAATGAGAGCATGCTGCCGAGCCCATCCTGTCGGGAATAGCTCATGGTTCCTGTTCACACTTCGAGGACGAGCTTGGCTTTAGCGCGCAAACATCCCTCGGATCTGGGCAGCCGCTGAGCAACACCCGATGCACGGAACGCCTGCCCCCTAACCCTCTCACCGCGTGCACGCCTGTTACACTCACACTTCAGGGAGGCAACGATTAAAAGCAGGCACCACGGAAAGTGCATAAGAATCTGCAGAAGTGTCCCCTGATGTAACCTACCAGCCAGCTGGAGTCATGAATGTCAACAATGCAAAGGAATACCTGGCGAGGAGGTAAGCATGGATAAAGGGTTTGTGCCGCCTGTAGTACATGTGAGTGACAGTCACTGAGATGCAACAGCGAAGGCGATGCAATCAGGAAGATGTGCGATGGAATACTGAGGACTTACTTGCAGCACTGTCATTGTACTAGCCTAATGCAACCCCCAGTTGTTCAGATACAATTGTTTTACAGGATGCAGATACTGACTGGTAGATGGGGTTTTGGACATTTACTGAACTGCCAAGTTGAATATTCAGTTACATCAAGGAACATGATGTGCTGCGCAGTTGTGCATTTTACTGCTGGAAAGTGCACATCCTCAGAAAAGTTAATTAAACACTAACACTGCTGGGAAGTGTCTGTCTTTGGCAAAGTAAACAAGCATTTACAATGCAATGGTTTCGCCTTTGGAAAAGTTAGAGCTATTGGCATTGGCATTTATGTGTTGGTTTTGAAAACAGATAAATAAATGGCATTGTCATTTACATTGCCATTAGCTTAATCTCTCGCAAATGTGAGACCTATTGTACCCTACGGACGAGCTCAGCAGACAGCAATTACTACACACACACCCAGAGCCACACACACACACACCCAGAGCTACACACACACACACACACACCCAGAGCTACACACACACACACACACACACCCAGAGCCACACACACACCCAGAGCCAGCCACACACACACAGAGCCAGCCACACACACACACACACACACCTAGAGCCACACACACACACACCCAGAGCCACACACACACACACACACACACACACACACACCCAGAGCCACACACACACACACACACACACACACACACACACACACCCAGAGCCACACACACATACACACACCCAGAGCCACACACACACCCAGAGCCACACACACACCCAGAGCCACACACACACACACCAGTGCTGAAGGACGAACATGCTGAAGGTGGGCGAGTCCACGAGCTCGACACGCAATATCTGCCCCGACCCGACTCTAATCTGTCGTGCCACTTGTAACTTGCTGCCCGCTCGACAGGTTCATCAGCCTTTGTGGCCATTATATGTAGCACAGACATTTTACACCAACAATTGTACTAACTGAATAACCTGGTGTTAGTCTGCTAGTTCCTCTAAATGCAGCTGAATGTCTGGCGCTGTGCGATGCTGACTCTCGCTCCACACTGAGTATTCCATTTAATGATGCCCGCAGCTGCACCCTGCTCAGTGTTCCCCCTCACTTCCCCATTGTTCCGACATTCCCTCGAGGCATAGTAACCTCTGAGTGGGAGAAGTGATCGAGGCTGACCATACCACAGCTGCTGGGGCTTACCTTCCCCGCACTTGAGAGGGCAATGGTATATGTAGAATTAGTACGTTGGATCGCACTGCAGTATAGCACATTTAACCCTCCAAAGCATAGGGTTCAGCGGTCGCACCAGGGCCGACACTGCCTTAACACAGAGACCCGGCAACTACGATCAGCACCTTCTGATGCGCAACAAGATTTCTTATCTCTAATGAAGAACTTCAGGTACGCAATTGCAGCCGAGGAGTCATGCTGCTGACCCATTGTGCAGTGTACAGTGCGGACGGGACGACTGTGACGGACGCCTCCCTGCTTCCAGCTCTGAGTCTCTGTTACCTGGATTGCTTCATCCTTTGCAATTAAATGTGGCCCACAGCATGACACAAATTTATTAGGGCATAAAATGCTCCTTTTTACCTATCTGAAAATAAGTAACACTCATGTTAGGTGCTGTTACTAGGCACGGGGAGATGAGTGATTCTCCCACACTCACAGGACGTTGAGCCCACGCCGAGGCTTGAACTGGGATATCACACTTCACAGACAGCACATCCGGCCGTTATGTGACATCCTCTCTTCTCCCGGTAGTTACCCCAAAAGCTCTGCAGGAGTACCTTTATCGCAGTGCCTGTCGAGCTTACCGGTTTTTGGCCAAATGCATAGCAAGAGAGGCACAAATGATATCCCTTGCCACCTGCACTTTGTATGATTACCTCCAGCTGGGGCCCTTCATGCTAACATTACTGGAAAAGATTGCGGCGAGATCGCTTTGTGCGAGACTGGGGAAAGGTATTTCCCCAACCTGTAGCACGTTAACGCTCGCTGGTGCTGCTTAAGCGGGGAACATCACTTACAACGCATTTTTTACAACGCACTACCATTACATCGCAACCATTACAACGCATACCATTACAACGCATTGCGCTTGGGGGCGCTCTAGGATAGGGAATATATTTAATTTACTATCCAACACCTTCCCTGCTATCCACGGGGACTGGAGTTGGAATAGTAAATTAAATAATTCACTATCCAGCGCCTAAAAGCATTATGCGTTCTAATGGACTGCGTGGTAAAAACCGTGTTGTAAAGGCATGCGATGTAAAAGCATGCGTTTTAGTGACACCAATCCGCTTAAGCATGTATGCCACACCTTGAAAAACACGGCACTCCGCGAGCGTGACCCCAGGCATTATTATGCTGAAAAATTGCTACACAAATTCGCTTGCACGCCGGATCTCGCCAGGTCAGACCTGCCCCAACACCCGCAGACAGGGACAGCCGGTCCTACAAGGCATTGTTTGGAGACCATAGAAAACCCCCACAAAAGGGGGGCAAAGCTATGTCTTACTATAACCGCACTCGACTGCGGAGCACTTTACAGGCACACTTGCCTTGCCTGACGCCCGGGAGGACAGAACGACCCCAGGCAAGATAATGGCCTCACCTATTGCATAGACCAGACGCCCGCAGTGCCACAACTGGGCAAGTGGATCCTTGACACCACGGAGCCTACGAGTGGAGCGGGCCGAGGCGCGCAGCCTTCGGTGGCCCCGCCAGCGTTAGCATTGAGCCAATGGCATACCCAAGCCCACACCCCCCGCAGACCGAGGAGTCGCTGGAACGAGGGTGTGGGTGGCTATCATGGAACAGGGTACAGCCGATTCAACGAGGGTCCTGAGCAGGGGGATACCTCCAGGGCCCATGGACCCCACAACTGGAAGGGTTGAGGTGAGTGCCCTGCCGCTCGGCCCACCCGCCAGCCTGAAAGAGGCTGCGCTCCCTTAATCCTCCAAGGCAGTGGATAACTACCACCCGGAGAGGGGAGAGTAAAGTAAATTGCAGAGTTGAGGGCGTTTAAAACAAGAATCATATGGAAAAAATAAACAAAATAAAAAATGGACAAAAACAATGAAAGTGCAGAACCCCAGTTGCGGGATCAGTCGGTAGCTGTTCCAATACGAAGCTACTGCCCGGGCGCCATCTTCGGCGAAATGACCAAAACAAACCTTGACAGAAAAAAAAAACCATCCGCCCACCGCTGCAATGACGTTCACAAAGGGGCGGAGAGCGAAAATAATCGCCGGACCGCCCACGAATCTGCTCCGTGAATTACGGACAAATCTCTTTTCCAATGGCTAGCCTCTATTTATGGAGCTAGCCAATGGAAGAGAGAGGCGGGACAAAGCCCCGTACTGAGAAACATAAGATTTCGCCTGCGCAGTGCTACGCCAGGCGAAACCTAATAAAGCACACCAATCGCGTAGCGGGAGTCGTGTTAACAATGAAAACAAAATGCAGAGACTGGAAAAGCTTAAAAGCTAATGAAATGTAAAAATGAGAAAAGGTAAAAGCATTTCCACCACAATATAGGCATGGAAGATCAAAGGGAACATCTGGAAACCAGTGGGTGGTTGGAACACAGCTAATAACAAGCAGCGAGGAGCGGAAAGCAGCAATTTCAAAGAAAAAAAAGAAAGAAAAATGACCGTTGAAGAATGAATGAGTAAGGAAACCGTGCTCCTCTGTCTTCGAATAGAAGTGATGTATGGGCTGCCGAACGAGTTAGGAGGCATCAAAAAAGAACGAAACTGGCATGAACGTATGGCAAGCAGCAGGCGGGACCAAAGTAGTTTTTTTTTTTACTACAGCAGGTCTTAGAGACAGCGCATGCCCGCAGCCTATGCTTGACCTAAAAAAACAGCCCCCCCAACCTTTCCAGTCTTCAGGGAAAACAACCGATCCCTGGTCAGGCCAGACTGGCCATGAACCTAAGTTTCCTATTGTGTGTGCCTATCTAGGAGAAATATGCACAACCAAACTGTCAGCTACAGCTAGTCATGTGAACCAGAGACAGGCTGCAAGAACTAAATGGCTAAGGCAGGAAAATGCCAACTTTTTAAAAGTAAACACGAAACAACAATAGGTGGCTGCGTCATTTTAACAATTTAATTTCTTTGTGAAGATCATTTTTAATCAATAAAATGACTTCTGGATATTTTTTACAAATGCTCATCTCACTTTTTATTTTAATAATTCTTTTTTATTAAAGACAAGAAGTACGTTACAGAATGCAAATGTATTCAGGCAATTATGGCAGGACATAGGTTCGAGACACGCAGTAAACATAAAACACTTGGTACGACATTGGCTTTCTCACTACTTCCCATCATTTAACCCTCCTATCCCTATGTGTTCACTGGTTTGCTGGGGCTCACATATTCCTCCCCTTTATGTATTCCACGTCTCCCAGATCTGTGTCCACTTGTTGGGGCAACCTCTAGAGACATAAATGGCCTTTTCTGTGACCATGCACCAGTCCATGTCATTGCCCCACTCTACAAATCTCGGTGGGTCACATGCCTTCCATTTCCGTGCTATGTTTCTTCTTGCAACCATCAGCCATAGAGTCACCCATAATTGTTCCTTGGCATTCAGGTCTGTCGGGCCCGGACATTTAACAGACCCAGCTTGATGTTAGTCAATCTTTTGTCCCAGTACAGTTTCCATGCAGCCCGTTACTGCTGACCAGTACCTATGGATGGTGATACACTCCTATATCATCTGGATAAAAGTGCCCTCGCACCTACAATTCCTGGGGCACCCACCCTCTGTGCAGTATCCCATTTTCACTAGCATGGGATTGGAAAGGTAGGTTTTATGCAATATTTTCAACTGTACCAATCAAGGCATTGAGGAAATTGCCACCTCTTTAGGAGAGGCCAGCACCGCGATCCACTCTTCAACATCCAGACCCCCAACGTCATAATCCCATTTCGCACGAAGTCGGAGTAATGGATCCGCCATGTTATTGATTAGTTTCTTATATATAGCTTTATCTGGCAGATCCCCCATCTAGGATCCTATTTTCAAGCGGGATGATTCAGGCAATGACTCACCCTTAGGTAGTACGGTTAACAAATCATGTCTGATCTGTAGGTATCTGAAGTATTCGGTGCTTGTCAACTCGTATTCTGTTTGCAGGGGTAAAGGGAACAACCTCCCCCGCCTTCCATAGATCTCCCTCCCACTCGTGATATACCAATGAGGTCCAAGTTGTCAAACCCCCTCATGCGAATCAGGTTCCCCAGCTGGCCACTGTACCAGAGTGGTTCAGCTTGTGTGATCCTACCCTCCCAGCCGAAGCTCTTCGTTGCTGCTTTCCACACCTAGATCGCGTGACCCGTGGGCCCGTTGCTCTCTGCTTCGTTGAGTTGGAGTACAGCACCCCCACGAAGCTACCCCCCGGTAGAAGCCATCTATCCATTTGGAAACCAGGATCTCCCTCCGCCCTGTACGTGCATTGGTGCTCATTTCACCTTTTGATCTTCAATATCTTTTCAAGCAATAGAGAAATATCAACTTTCTGTTATGAAATGTGCACATTTAAAAAACCTTGTGTTCATTGTCACAAACAAATCTTAAAGCATAAACAAATAAAACAAGGAAAAACATGTGAAATTCAATGTTCAACGAGTCATACAGTTGGGGAGCCAGAGCAATAAATTGACAACAGACGTTTTTGGAATACAGTATGGGTGCCCAAGCTACCTAATATAGACTTGATGGAATTGTTTTTCTTATTCACTGAAAATTGATTTTTAGTCCTCCATATTTATCTAAGGTGTGCAAGGATATCCCATTAGTCATGGTCTACGCGTTTCAAACCCTAATTCCTTTATGGGTTCTCCTCAGGACAAGGGCAGGGTAATTTCTTGAAGAGCGAGGAAAAGATTTTTGTGTTTGAAATGTCACTGCTTCTTTAGTTTAGGAAGAGTAAAAAATCCTTTTGTTTCAAGGTGGAAACCAAATATCTTGTTTGCAAGGCTTGGTTCATTAAAGGTTCATTTGTAGAAATACAAAAAGATTAAAACGATCCTCTTGCTGACCTTTTCTGACTTGTATCATTCTTTCTTAAATAGAGTTGAATTATAAACAGCAGCGTCAAAGCACTAAATTTCTCCCTCGTGACTTGTTTGAATGTTTCTGATACTAAATCTATGTTTCACTGCCCGTCTCATTTGAATCCTAGCACAAGGTAGCCAAAATAAAAGAATATGGTAAACCTTGTAGTTAGTTTTAATTCACTTCACTCTTAGCACTGCACCCCTCACAACACCTTGCTAGCTTGTCTTAGTGATACCCCCTCTGATAAACAAAACATCCTTGAGATCCTCCCTCGCAGCGAGGGAGTTGTATTCCGCACCATAACTAGGCTTCATGGTGTGAGGAAGATTCCCAATGATGAAGCATGCCACCTCTGGTGGGTGCAGGAAACTGTCCTTTAAAGGGACGCCTTCTTTTTAGTCAGTCTTTTTTGCCTTTTTTCTTTCTCTTGACAGACCTGCTGCCATCTGCAGAGCCTGAAGAACTTCCCCAGAAGTGCTGCAAGTGGTCCTCACACCTAGAACTGAAGCCTGCAATGTCGTTTAGATAGTTGGCACTGATGTTCTCCAACCCAGCCAAGACCTGGTTGACCAATCTCTGGAAGGTGGCAGGGTTGTTCTTCAACCCAAAGGGCATTATCCAAATCTGAAAGTGTACTTCTGTGGTAGAGAACACAGACCTCTGTTTGGCCCAACTCGGTAAAGGCAATCTGCCAGTACCCAGATGTTAAATCAAACTTGCAGAGGAAGCTCCCAACCAATCTATGAGCTCATCAGCTCAGGGGATGGGGCGTGTGTCAATCATGGTGAATGCATCGAGGTCCCAATAATCCACACATAATCTTAGTACAGGGGTGGCACCTGGTGGGGCTGCCTTGGGGACAAACACCACTGGGCTGGACTAAGAGCTGCTTGAGGGCTCAATAACCCCTAACCCCAGCATTTTGGGGACTTCCTCCTTAATGCTGGCTCTCACCTTGCCAGAAAGCCTACAGATCTTAGTCTTCACATGCATGCTTTATCATGTATAAATATTGTGAGTGCACCATATAGTGAGCCCTAGGTTAAGGGAGAAAAGTGAGGCAAACTGCCTCAACAAATGGTGGCAGTCTCCTTGTTGTTCCAGGGTCAGTGTAGGGGAGAGGCTGATACCCTCCACTGACCCTGCTCCTTGCAATTAAGGAGATCGGGTAGAGGTTCAATCTCCTCCTCCACTTCATCATCCGCATTGTTATCTCGAACATCCCGAAGTAGGGCTTGAGGTGACTGATGTGCAAGATCTTCAAAGGGCTCCTGGGAGCCTAGAGGTCCACCAGGTAGGTGACCTCACTGTTGTGCTCTTTCACCTCATAGGGCCCACACCAGCCGTCTTGCTGGGCCATGGACTCCACAGACTCCACTGCCGACACTTTTTGGGCAGGCTGAAACTTAACCAGATTGGCCTTCTGATCATACCAAAGTTTCATGATCTCCTGGCTGGCTTTTAGATTCTCTTTGGCTTTCTTCCAGAAGGCCTTCATCTGGGTACGAAGTGCTAAGTGCAGCTGACCACATCCTGGGTGGCCTTCTTGGGAGTTTGCTCCCAGCCCTCCTTCACCAGACTTCACATGCCCCTTGCCTTTCCTCTCCTTGGTAGACACCTGGGTCATTCTTATAGGCTCTGCGTCCTCCTAACTACCCTCTCTGGGGCCATGGACCATGTGGTCAGGCATACCAACTCAGGCAACCGGAATGTCTCCAGGTGTGACCTGGGCTCCACCTCCTTCTACATGGTATGCTCCAGGTCATTGCCAAGTAGACAATCCACAGTCATGGATGGACTCACAGCTCCCCTTAAGGAACCTAATGGCCAGTTGTTCCATGGCTAAGGCCTTCTCAGCCTTCTTTATTTTTTCCTCCATTGCAGTTTATTTTCCTCCATCCTGATTTTGGCCATCTCCCGCCTGAACTCCTTTTCTGCCTTCCTGTCCACATACTCTTCTGGGGAAAGGCCCTGTAAAGGCACGCTATTCTCTGTTATGGCAGGGTTCTACAATTCAGGAGGGACATCCTCCGCTCTCAGCAGGCTGCTGCCTCTAAGGACTGGGAATCAAATCCTTTACTTGCCTGTCCACCTCATCCTCTTCTTCCGTTGCACTAACCAGTGACTTGTGGACTTCTGCCCAGGCCCTGACTGCCTTTTCGGGCTCCACCTTTCTAGTGTTGCTCTTAGTTGGAAGTCCCCTCTCTTTGCAGAACTTCTTGAGCTGGGCCACAGTGTAGACATCCACGTTGGCCATCTCAAACTCCATTCTGAATTCAGGCACAACAGTCAGAGAGACAATTTAGAAAAACCAAAAAGGCCAATTAAGGGGGATTTAATCTCAAATTGGTCTTAATATGGGATGGTAGTGTGTACAGGATCACTGCACAAACCAAGGTCCTAATCCTCACAACTAATTTCCAATGAAAGAAAGATTTATTGCCTGACTGGAGTGTGAGCGATGGTCAAGCAGCAACCACAATTCTGGTCAGGGTGAGGCACAAACCAACCCTAAATGAACCTGTGCTTAACCCTCTGGTAGCTTGGCACAGAGCAGTCAGGCTTAACTTAAAAGCAATGTATAAAGCATCTGAGCAACACTACAAACAGTGGAAAAAGTGAAAAATGCCACAAAAAAGATCCCACACTAAGTTAGAAAAATAGAGTGAATAAAAAGATTTTTTGGTAATTTTGGCAGGAGGTGACCTGTGGTGCCCGGCTGCGGAAGGGGCCCAAAAGGGAGGCAATCAAGGGAGTGCCTGGATTACCCCGGTCCAGTGGCCCAGAGCCCAAACTCAAAGGGCAGAGCCAGACACCACTTCACCCGGCAGCCAGCACCCAAGTCACAGGGAAGGAGTGGGCGGCCCACCTGCGGTTCATGTGCAGACAAGTGCAGCAGAAGGATGAGGTCCGGAGCAAAATACAGACCGGCACCGGAAACAGATGTCTCACAGGGGCCCAGAGAGGAGAAAAGAGTGACGTTGGCAGACTCCCCGATCCGGAGGGAGAAGCCTGGTCCAACAAAATCCCCCCACTCACAACAGCTAAAGTGGACCATAGGAAGCGACTGGTGCCGGTAAGCTGGGCCATATAAGCTGTCAGGAGGCTAGACCCCACGGAAGGGGACAGCTTCTCCCATCCAGGGAAACAAGAAAGGGAAGCCACACAACGAAGAGACCGCAACCTCAAGGTGTGGCGAGGGGGGACAGGAAGACCACGAGATTCCCCCCAACAGATGACAACGGGGAGCAAGGTGAGACGCAGCCTCCAGAACTTGATGGTCGGGATCAATGCAAAGACCCGAGTGGGTCCAGGTGACCAGACGAGGTATGCCAAAGCTGAAGAACACACAAAATCACACGATAAGTATCAACCTGGTAAGCAGCTAGACCCGACCTACAACCAGGCAGAGAGGGCGCACCATACACATTCGTTGCGGACGATGGGGAACCTGCGATCGAACACAGGACAGCAGTCAGCGACCTCCACACATAGCCCAGCCACAGCAAAGGAAAACCGACAGGGGGACTCGGAGACCATGAATGCACACACAATGTCCGAAAAATTAGACAAGGTCCTGGCAGCAATCAAACACTCGAGAGATACAATGGAGGAACGCTTTGGAACCCTGGTAACGGACCATGGCATATCACATGACGATCATCGCAAGCTGAACAATAAGGTCTCCGACGGCGAGAAAGCCATTTCCATACTGTAACCACTAACCTAGGCACCACAAGGAAACCCTGCCAGACCTACAGTCCATGGTCTCACACCTCAAACAAGAACAGCTGACTTAGAAGGCCGCTCCAGCAGAAGTAAGATACGAGTAATAAATATACCGGAGGGGGAGAAGGCAAAGACCCCATCAGTTATACGGAGGCATGGCTCAAATAATTTACGCCTGCCTCAGAACTCACACCCTTCTTCACGGTGGAAAGGGCACACAGGGTCCCGGTGAGGAGGCCTCCCCGATCGTTTTTGGCCAAGCTCCTCTGCTTTAGGGATAGAGACACAGTGGTAAGGGCAGCAAGAGAAAATGGCCCCATAAAAGTGAAGGACAAGCATGCAATGCTCTTTCCGGACTACTCTCGTGCAGTGCAGCGTCAATGGACCTCTCTTTTAGAAATAAAGCGGTTTCTTCGCCAAAACAGAATACAATATTCACTGTTATTCCCAGCATGCCTCAAGTTAATATATGAGGATAAGACAATCTTCTTCACGGACTTGAAGGAGGCATATGACTGGATGGAACTTCATCTGCAGAACATTCACCGCCAGAACCTGCCTGGAAAAAAACAACAGCAAGAGACTCTGAACATAAGGCGCCGCGGGGCTGGAAAGACACAATGATTCAAGCCCCAGTCATGGGGTGGGCAAGCGGGACCCCGACCTCGAATTATCTTAGCAGAGATTCGTAAGGCCCTACTGGCGGCTGCATATTGGGAATCAGCCTCTGCAATCTCGGACGAGGAAAGAGGTCCACACATTTTCTCGTCCGAAGAAGACCCCAGTGACTCAAGCACCTCCTGCGCAGAGTTGGTGACGCCCCCCTTTGTGTGTGACCACACAAACAGCGGACACTCTTATATGATGTACTTTGTAAGGATATAAGCCCACCCTGCAATTTCATTCACTCCCACACAGACCACAGAGACACAAGCTGCACACACATGCCAACTACCATGACTGGCAAACACCACAAGCCCCGCTACAACACTTATAGACCAACGGGACACAGGCACCGTTGATGCTGAAGCCATGGGGAAAACAGCCTCCTTTTGAACATTGGAGAGTTTATATTATGCTTTGTTTGGACCGACTGCCCGTTCCAATAGGACCCCTGAGTTGGGACTATGTCCCATTACAGTTGTCAATCCCTTCCCCCAGTTATCCCAACTCACAGAGCCGCACACATACAAAGGGTGGGCAATTGCACTAGCTTATACGTACTGCATAAGGACAAATATGGACATGGCGTGCTATCATCCCCAGCGCTCCCCCAGGCGCCACCAACAATATCCCAACATGGATCGCATGGCAGACACTAACTTCCTCACACTGAACATTAGGGGAATGCACACGACGCGAAAGAGATATGCAGTTTGCGTGTATATAAAGCGACAGCAGGCACACAAAGCGCCACTACAGAAAATGCACCTCACCACATGAGAGTTAGTTAAACTACAGAGATGCTGGCGAGGAACCTTATGCGCCACAACAAATTCCACATATGCACGCAGAGCGCTGATTTGGCTCAGACCGGGAGTCCCGTTCCAGGAAACCCATAGGGTGATCGACGCAGAGGGACAGTACACATTTCTGGAGGGACTGCAGGATGGGCAGCAGATATTAATAGGCAGCATTTGTGCACAAAAAACGGAACAGGGAAAATTGTAGGACTCCCTGTCTGGGGCCTGGCCCAGTTCACATTATCACAGTGGATCCTGGGACAGGACTTGTGTATTAGATCTCTCCCTGGACAGATACCACACCCCCTCCCAGGAGCCCCGATGCACACATAGATGGAGAGGTATTGTGCCTGGGTAACCCACTGGTCCCTCCTAGATGCTTGGAGAAGCTTGCACCAAAGATTTACTCTAATCCCTCCATTCCACATAACCTGCGAGTGCCCTTAGATCGGTATCTATGCTCACTGACAGTCATACCCCTAATACAACGCTTGGACTACATAGGTCGAGTTCTCTCAGACCACAACATGCACATGATGACAGTCAGATGGTCTCTGACCCTGCATCCCGACCCAACATGGAGACTGCCCCATTACTGCCTTGAGGACCCAGTATTTTGCCACTGTTAGACTTGGCCCTTCTGGCAGGTTCACCCCTGAACTTTTTGCCTTTTAGTCTTACATAATTATAGTGATTTCTGGTCTTTGGGCACTTTAGCACTGTGGCGCAGTGTAAAGGGCGTGTGTTCTCTGAGCGCCTGTGTGAGATTGGCCTGCCCTCCCATAGGAATGCATGGGGAATGTATGTGTCTATGTTAGTTCCTGATGTGTGGGGAGTGCAGGCTCGAGTTTGGTATGTGCGGACTCGTGTGATTACATGCTGCGCGATGATGTGTGAGGCGTGAATGTGACTAGTGTGGAAGTGCCACTTCTAGAAGTTGGCCTGTCTGTGTAATAAAGTTGCAATGCCTGGCTGGCTTGTGATTGGCTGGAGCTGGCTGGTGTGCCAGACTCCAGGAGTCAGGATGGGTCTGCCCCGGTGGTGAATGGGAGATCTGCATGTTGATGGCTGGGGAGGAGTGCACCTGGGACCTGAATAGGGCTGGGCTTTCCCCACACAATGCTGGCTCCGCCCCCTGTGGTGCGACTGATGACCCTAGCCTGTCCTGTGAATAGGGAGAGGGGCTGTGCAAAACAAAGTGCTCCAGAACCAGCTGCGTCTGGTTTTCCCCCACCCTGCACCCTAGAGACAAAGGGATTTTTTGTGTATAAAATGAGGCTGTGACCTCGTGTTCAATGTTCTTGTTTGCCAACTTGAAACAACCAGGAGCGTGCTGCTGCTGGGGCCCAGGGGAAGGCTTGCCTTCCTGGGCCCTGCCCAGCCCCTGGATACCTGGAGGAATTTCATTTTCTGGCAGCTGCTGTGCTCCACCTTTTATGTCCTGGACCTCTAGGACCCATTTCCTCCAAGGCTTATTACAACCGTCCTGTGCCTCATTTTGGGGATTAGGCGATTTGATTTAACCTCCCTGGGAAAGGGAGAGTTTGGGGGCTGAGCAGCGCGGCGCTGCAGCCCTCCCCGAGGGGATCCCCCTGGTAGGGATTCCCCCCTCCTCTTTGTGCCCTCGCAGGTGCCCACCCTGCATTCAGCCAGTCTATCTGCCTTATTTTTATTCACAGGTGCCACCCCGCATATCAGTGCCCTAACGGGTGCCCACCCGGCTTCTAAGTTCATTTTTAAAACCGAGGGTGCCGACCCCTCATTTTGCCCCAGTGAAATCACCGCCGCGGCCTTCGCGCCGTAAAATAGGTAGTCAGGCACCGTAGTGCCTGACTCGGGGCGGGACTTCCGATTTTGCAAGGAAGTCCCGCCCGCCGCCACGCTGTGATTGACCGGTGCCCGTCCGATTAGGGGACTGCTGCTCCGGAGCCACGAAGGCTCCACATGAAGTCCTGGTCCCGAGATGGGGGACCAGGTGAAGAACGGGTGAAGCGGGCGCATGGTAAAGACGGTGCTCCCATGAGGAGAGAGAGCCCTGCCGAGCGCTACCACCGCCCCAGGAAGAGGAATCCTGCCGAGCCTGGTAAGTGAGGGCTGGGCAGGGGAAGCACGGCCGCATGAGTTCTTGAGCGCCCCTGCCTGAGAGGGGGCCGCTCCAACGAAGGGGGGCAGTATCCAAGTCCGAGCGGCCCCGTGTGCTGAGCGGGCCGCTCCAACGATGTGCACAGTGGCAGGGGGCATTTAGGGCGGCCCCTGTTGGCAGTGGGCCGCCCCAACGTTCTACTAGTCCTTTACTGAGCCCGAGGGCCCAAACGAAGCCCTCATTATTTCTAGAGCCTAGATGGCTCCCGGGGCCCATTATTAGTTTAAAGGGCCAGAGGAGCCCATGCTGAGCCTAGGTGGCTCCCACGCCTCCATCATTGTTTAGAGCCTGGAAGGCTCCAAGATGTACAGTTGGTTCCAGAGCCAGATGGTTCCAGCATTTGGCCCAGTCTTTATCCTAGGACCAGTGAGGGCCCATGTCTCAGATTTGCTTCACAGCTACCCAGCAATTATTGGGCAGCTGCGCCGTTTTGGACCTTTCTTTCTAGGGACATGTACTTTGGACTCAGGAGTGAGCCGCACTCCTTCATACCTACTTTGGCCTTCCCCAGCTGCGCAGCACTTAGTGCCAGCTGCAGCGTTTAGGCCCCTTGCTATTGTCCCCAGCTGCCCAGCAAGTAGTGGGCAGCTGCTACATTTAGGTTTTAGCGCAGTGGCGCGACCTGGACCTTGGTGGGAGTTATGGGCTACATTTGATTTCTGCGCTAATATGATTTATGTGCTGTTATGATTCATGCGCTAATGCTTTGGATGTTAGGAAATGTACTGTGTATAGTATATTTTGCGCACCCTGTGTCCCGACACCTCTGAATGTGTTTTTATGCATCATGTGTGAAGCTTCTAGCCTATACCCCTAAATGTATTTTTATGCTTAGGTGGTTGTTTTCCTAGTTTAGGTATGCTAGTGAGTTCATGGTTCCCTGCGTGATATTTTCCTACGGTGGTTAGGGTTGCGTAGGTGGTACTTACCTTTTACCAGTGGTTACCGGTTGTGTTTTACCATGATTATTTGGTGCTGCAATTGCTATGTTCTAAGTGCTAATTGTATAAAGTGCTAGTTTTACCAAGTGCTTATTCCTGACAGTGGTCCATGGGGCCCTGTCCTGTGTATATATTCCATTGTAAATATTGCCCGTGCCAGTTGGCACAATATACATCCTGTGATTATGATTCTGATGTGTTTTGATAATACAAAGGCTATTTTTGATATACCTTGTGTGGAGTTCCTTTTGTGGGAGGCCTGGGAGGTTGTTGCTGGTTGGTGCGTGCGCAAATGCTTTACACATCGCCTCCGGGATAAGCCTGACTGCTTGTGCCAAGCTACCAAGAGGGTGAGCAGGGGTTATCTTGGCAGGTGACTAGAGTGGTGGTTTCTGCCTGGCTTTGGAGCAAGCCTTAGCCAACCAGAAATACCCATTTCTAACAGCCACGAACAAGAATGTAGCATCAGGATTTACTTTGCAGAGAACATCCACTCCTCCTCTAGGCTGATGGAATGGTATGCCTTTAAAGTGGTCATTCGAGTTGCATGCATTAGGCAGATAGTGTTTTTCCGCAAGGCATTAGAACATAAACTATAAACTACAGAAGGTGGGCGGAGCTTGCCGGCTCAACAAGATGGCCGCGTGCTAGTTGAGCTCCGCAACGCCATAGCACTATCCTGCGATATCCTGGCAGAACTTGCAGTCTGATTAGCATGAATTTCGGTGCCTGGAGTGTCGGTGGTTCTCCGGTATCGATCCGTGCTGTTCCAAGTCGGATGTACGGCGAAATAGCAGAGAGATGCCCGCCGAGAGGTGACGTGTGGCCCGAGTCCGCCTCTGAACTAAGACGAGAGGTGGCGACCTCCCAAGAAGTGCCCCGGCAAAAAGAAGAGCACCCGACCGCCTGACTGCTGAGCTGGCATTGCTGGTCTACTCTGGTGAGCGAGGTGTGCAGGCAGGTTGGAAGCCCTTGTCGACTTCCCTCAATCCGATTGCCTGGTGTTCCTGCACTACGGCGTGGCGGCGCCCGAAGACGAGGATCTGAATGCCTGGTCCAGAGTGACAGTGAGAGGAGCAGAAGACCGTGAGCTCCCTGCGACACACCCTGACGACGTAGCCCTGCTAAATCTGACGGTAAGGAGCGGGAGAGGTCAGAACAGCCCCCTGAAAGAGACTCTCATTGGTCCTTGCCATTAGCGTTTGCAGCAAAGCTGGGTCCCCCCCCTCCGGAGCACTGAGGGCCATAATCCTAACGGGCATGAGGTGCGTGCAGAAGCAGCGCACAAGGCCTGGTTTCACCCGTCTAATCTGACCCTTGGAAACCAGATTTCTGGGGGACACCTGCGGGACCGCAGCCAGCGTGACAGAGAGCATTAAACAGCCCGGGTTATATTAAACCAGCCTGGAGCCCAGAGTACACGCAGGGAGACGGACACTGCAGTACGACAATATAAGCCCAGAGGTGGGTGCCTATATATAGCTGCTTTCAACAATGAGGGGGAGAGCCAGGGTGATCTACGGTGCCAAGCCAGGATAAGTCGACACTAGTGAGCATCAAAGGGCAGGGCTGGGTCAGCTGGGCCCTCCCCTCCGTCCCCCCCTTACATCACTATAGGTGCTGTGGGTTAAGTGAGCTGTTGGTGGGCACGTGTCTGGCCAACTAGCTGCAACTGCGATCACATAACGGTAAGCTTCTGAGGTGTTCCCCTGGGGCACAATCCTGCGGCGATGGGGAAGGTGGACAAAGTCCAGTCCAAGCTCCCATTTCACCTGCGCAAGACCAGGACCTGGGAGCTTGGCGATATCCAACCCCCTCCAGAACAGGGGGATATGGATGAGGAGACCCCTGCAGATTTCCGCCAAATTCTGGCCACAATACAATCCAGTCTCAGCTCCATTGAGACTGGATTGATCCCCACTGAATGTTCCGAACAGAGGTAAAAAGGAGTTGAGTGGCCGATCCTCATTAATTGTAGGCATGCTAGTCAGATTCAAGGATTATGTGCTGAATTAACTTTCTCAAAGAGACAGAGAAGATCTTAACTCATTATGCTGTATTAAAACGTAACCCTTTATACATTTATTGTTTTCCCCTTGTCGTTATCCTATTGGCCTTTCCCTTCTCTTCTTCCTCCCTCCTCAAGTGCCTGTGTATGTGGAATATCGCATGCTGCCATTAGAATATGAAACATTGGAAGCTGGGAGGAAACGGTTGAGAAAAGGACAGGAGAGCGATGTGTTAAGGCTAATAAACATAGTACTCTACCTGAGGGGGCGTGGCTATGCTGGTAATGGAGGAAGACGTGCTTGTATAGAGCCCCGTCGGAGGCTCCCCGTGTTGGCCTACATTATCCGCACAAACTGATCTGCTGGGGCTGAAAATTACCGGCCAGACCCCTGCCATCAGGGTCTAATCCCAGACCACTCCTGATCAGGCTGCTGAATTATAGAGACAGAGACACGATCTTGCAGGAAACCAGAAAACTGCACGAAATTCAAGTGGACAATCAAAAAGTAATGTTTTTTCCAGATTACACGATCCAAGTACAAAACAAGCATTTGCAATGCAATAGGTCTCACATTAAAAAAGTTTGAGCTATTGGTATTGTAAATGACAAATTTTTTATTTATGTTTTGTTTTGAAAATAGCTAAATTATTAGCTTTGTCATTTACAATGCCAATAGTTATAACTTTCGCAAATGTGACACCTATAGCATTTGTAATGCAATATGTGCTGTATTTACGTGACTTACATGTATTGATATTACAAATAACAATGGCTTTTAATTTTTTTTCAATAATTAATACTTAAATAAAAGTTATTGTAATTTATAATGGCAATGGCTTAAAGTTTTGTAAATAACTTTTGTGAAGATTATGTTCAGTGTATTTTATTGTGACGATAATCCAAGAACAGAAGTGAAATATTAACTGCGATCTCTCCCACCCCTGGAGGACAATAAAAATGGGTTCATCATTAAAATTCACGATAACCTTTTTAATGACCTTAAAGGGATCTTCTCCAAACCATGTAAGTCTCATAAAACAGTTGCTCGTTCTACGAGCACCTCATGGTATAATTAATCTTGCCGGGTTTCATATGGTATCCTGGCATTGGCAATTAAGTCCAAAAACATACTCGATATTAGGAGAGCGAGAGAGAACTACCGCAAAGTGCGGCTCCGCGCTAAACTTGACTGGGACACCCAACATTGGTCTGATCTATTAGTAGCCAGTAAGCAGAAAAATCAAACCAAATTCTGACACATAGTTAAATGGGGTAATTCCCAACAATCTCAGGTCCTCATTAACCATGTTCCCTGTGAGATCTGGGTGGAGCACTCGAATCTCAGTTCTCTGGAATGGTCTCCAACAACGCTGACCCCCTACATGGCTTTGGTCCTGTGTTGAACACTAAAGCAATTACCTTTGATTGCAAGGAGGTTGAGACAGCCCTGGGAAAGATCCCACGTGGTAAGGCCCCGGGAATGGACTGCATTCCAGCAGATGTTTTTAAATCCGACAGAACCAACTGGATTCCATATATTATGTTTTTTGGAAATGCAATAGATAGGGGGTGTAAGGGAGTGGCAGTACAGGATGACCCCGTATATATTAAAGAGACGGTGAACAACCTTTACAACGAAACTTTTACAACGCACTACCATTACAACACGACCATTACAACGCAAACCATTACAACGCATTGCGCTGGGGGGGCGCTCTAGGATAGGGAATAAGTTTAATTTACTATCCAACACCTTCCCTAGTGTCCACGGGGACTGGAGTTGGAATAGTAAATTAAACTTTTCACTATCCAGCGCCCCAAAGCGCTATGCGTTGTAAAGGTTTGCGATGTAAAAACCACGTTGTAAAGGCATGCGTGGTAAAAGTATGCGTTGTAACGTCATACATCCAAAGAGACATTGCAGGACGTTTTTCCACCTTCAACACCCCTCTTCTACCCTTCACAGAACGTCGAGGCCAAAGCCAGCACCCAGGAGAACGAGGAGATACACTGGCCCTTTAACGAGGAGACAGCAGAGGAATGGGCGGGGCTGTATGATGAGGCGGAGACGTCTTATACGGAGGAACGCCAGCACCAGGTGTGCTTGCTCACCCGGAGAGAAGAAGACGTGCGGAGAGAAGCTGACGAGGAGCGGAGGAGTACGGACGTGGAGGCAGAAAGGAAGGAAGGTTCGGAGTGCGACGAAGGTGTGGCGTCAAGAACGGACGAGAAGCCAGGAGGCCAACGACTTTACGAGTCGCCCCACCACACACCCAGGGGAGGTGTGTGGCTAACTCAGGTACGCGAAACTATCCGGAACTGGGTGGGACGTAAGGGCGGTTCGCCTAACTAATCCTGATCCCTCCTTGTCCCGGTGTACCTTTCTCCGAGCACTACCTTGCACATTCAGTAGTCAGTCTCAAAGAGTGTTACACGGGTTATTGTGTCCTCACTCCTTTTCCCCTTCACGTATATATATGTAAAGCACCCATCTCACGAAAGACTATTTCTGTCCGTTTAATCCGAGAGTCAAAACGGACCCAGACGTAAAGCCCCGACGGAGTCCCGAAGGGTTTCGCCGACTCGATCCATCTGAACGTCATCACAGGCGGCCCAGTAGAAGTAGATCTCCACGACGGAATACATCTTTGGGGAAAACGTGTAGTGATCACCTGTACAACACAATAAAACCTGTTAAAACGAAGACCCGCCTATTGCTGATTCCTCTTGACCCCGTCACAGTGGTGGAGAATGCGGGCATCGACACCATCTGTATAGAAAAGATGGAAACAGTCGTTCAGCAACTAGTGAAGGGTCAAGAGAGACTTGAGTGGGTAGTAGAACAACAACTATCATCTGCACAAGCTGACCGAGAGATCTGGAAGAAAGCATTAGAAGCACGAACTGAAGTTCTTCCCCCATGGACTGACCCAGTACAGCGAACTGGGAATGTGGAAAGACCCGTCACACATGGAGCACCAGCAGTTTCCCTCCAAAAATACCAAGCTGGAGAAGACCCCGACTCGTTCTTATTGAACTTTGAACGAGCCGCTAGAGCATGCGGGTCGCCCACCAGTAAGTGGCCCTTCTTCCTAACACCGTTACTAGGAGGTGAAGCACAGGATGCATATCAGGTAGCCAACCCCACCGGAGATACTCCTTATAATGACATAAAGAAAATAATATTAGACCACCTAGGTCTCGACGACGAAGCCTCTCGACTGAGATTGCGAAAAGAGAGAGGGAACCCGGGAGAAAATCCAAAAACTCTTTTTGTTAGACTAAAAATGGCAGCTGATAAGTGGCTCACTACAGCAACCAGTAGTAAAGAAGAAATACTAGATCGTATCTACCTTGAACAATTCCTAGAGGCTCTCCCATATGCCACTCAGAAATGGCTTAGACAACACCATAACCTGACAACCAACCAAGCCGTCGAGATGGCTTCCACATTTTCCTGAGCTCAACCTAAGAATGCCAGTTGGGATTATGAAAAATCTTACAAACCAAATCCAAAAACCGAAAAACGATTAACGCGACCAGTGGACCCTCCGCGATCTCGCACATGGAGAACAGAACATGCGGGACCATCAGAACCACAGTGCGTCGACTGCGGCAACTGGGGACATTTTGCATGGTTATGCCCAAAAAGAAGACATTCAGAAGAACCGATGGAGGTGGGCTATCTACCCCGAGCTGTACTATATTCTGCAGAATTGGGAGGTTCATACAGAGTAAGTGTTAACGTGAATGGTTCATCTGTACAAGCACTCCTAGATTAAGGCTGTCGACAATCAGTTATCCAATCCCAGCACGTACCCCTTGATCAGTATATTCCCCAAGAGAAAGTAAATATCAAGTGTGTACACAGGGATATTAAACCTTACCCTTTGGCCGACGTACGAATTCAACCCACCCTGGGAAAACCTCATACTATTAGGGTAGGAGTCCTCGCGACTCTCCCTGAAGATTTGATTATTGGGACAGATAACCCAAGGTTTTTACAAATGTTTAAAAAAACTTTGGAACAGGATTCAACCGTTCAACACCAAGATGTTATTCGGAAAAAAACAGACTCAAAAGGAATTAACTATAAAGAAACAAATGCTGTTGTATTACGCTTCGTAAAATTGTCGAAAAATGCCACTACTCCTACAAGAGGCTCCAGTAAAGCAGCCGGTTATGATTTATACAGTGCCTATGATTATATAATTCCTGCACAAGAAAAAGCACATATAAAAACCGACATTCAAATTGCTGTTCCCACAGGCTGTTACGGAAGACTCGCGCCACGGTCTGAATTGGCGGCGAAACATTTCATTGATGTAGGGGCTGGAGTCATTGATGAAGACTACAGAGGAAATGTTGGAATCATCCTTTTTAACTTTGGAAAAAAAGAGTTTCAAGTAAAAAAAGGTGATCGAGTAGCACAACTGATTTGTGAGTGCATATCATACCCCACCTTGGAGGAACTAAACGTTCTGGATGACACTGAACGGGGTTCAGGAGGTTTTGGATCCACAGACAAACAACATGGTACATTTCCAGCGTTACTCTCCCCAGATCCATGGGTCTTAGATAAAAGTTTTCGTTTCGCACAAATCAACGATCCTACCCTCTACAATGCCTGGGAACGGGCTCATGAAAATCAGGATAAAAATATCAATGTATATCCCAAATTTGTGATACAAAACGATCTACTTTATAGGCAAGGAAAACCAGACGATCCTCTACAACTCCTAGTACCCGTATCATTTCGGGAACAATTACTATTTTTCGGACACAGTCATTTAATAGCCGGACATACAGGTACTGAGAAAACTACACAAAATATCCTCAATATTTTTTTTTGGCCAGGAATATATAAGGACACCTCTATATACTGCAAGGAATGCGGGATATGTCAGAAGAAAAACATGACCAAACCACCATCGGTCCCGTTGCAGCCATTGCCTATTATTGGTAAACCGTTCGAGAGAGTCGGAATGGATCTTATTGGACCCTTGCCCAAGACCAGAAAAGGTTTCCAACACATACTCGTGATAGTCGATTATGCCACACGGTTTCCTGAGGCTTTTCCTTTAACAACCACTACGTCTAAACAAGTTGGTGAAAAAATGATTGAGTTATTCAGTCGAGTGGGATTCCCCAAGGAGATCCAAACGGATCAGGGCACGCCGTTTGTGTCGAAGTTGATGAAAGAAATTTGCCACAACCTGAATATCCACCAGATTCGTACCTCTGTATACCACCCTCAGATGGACGGTCTGGTGGAGCGTTATAATCGCACTCTGAAGTCGACCCTCAGGAAGATGATGGAAGTCAGCGGGTCCGACTGGGCCCAAATGCTGCCCCTAGCATTGTATACCATAAGGGGTCAGAAACATAGCAGTATGGGAATATCCCCCTTCCACGCTCTCTCCTGGAGATGACCAAAGATGCATGGGAGAATGAGACTCCGGAGGAAACGGCCGCCACACTAGACTATGCCAGAAATCTGAGATTCAGACTGGGAAAACTGAGAGAATTGGCTTCGACTCAACTAGAGGAGAAGAGAGCCAGAGACGTCAGAAAATGGCCTATGATAAAGGAAAAAATGGAGACAACTTAACGTAAATGACTGGGCCCTGGTTCTCCTCCCCTCCTCCACACAGAAATTTCGAGCTGAATGGGTCGGACCCTATAAAGTGGTTGAAACGATTGGAAGAACAAGCTACAAACTGCAGGTGACCCCGAACAAACAGCAAACATACCACATCAATTTGCTCAAGAAGTGGTTGTGCCCACTACCTGCAGGGGTACACATGGTATCAGATCCGCAACGACGCTCCTCTACTCGTGATCAACTGATCCTGAACGATGAACTTAATGAACAGCAACAAAAAGACCTTCAGGACATACTGTTGAGACATGATTCCCTGTTTTCAAACAAGCCAGGTAGAACTACTCTGGCAGAACATTGTATAGACACACCTCCCGGTAAGAGAGTGAAGATACGCCCTTATAGAATTCCAGAAGCGAGACGGGCGGCCATCAGAAAGGAAATCACCAAAATGTTGGACATGGGGGTTATCCGTCCCTCGAAGAGTGACTGGTCGAGTCCCATTGTCATGGTTCCAAAGCCCGACGGGAGTCGACGCTTTTGCATGGATTTTCGTGCCCTCAATGAAATTTTAACATTTGATGAATACCCGATTCCACGGGTGGACGAACTTATTGAGAAACTGGGTGATGCCCAATACATCACCACGCTGGACCTCAGGAAGGGGTATTGGCAAGTGCCCCTCAAAGAGGAGGACATGAAAAAAACTGCTTTTTTCACTGAAGATGGGCACTTCGAATTTACAGTACTTCCTTTTGGCTTGCACGGGGCCCCCGCCACGTTTCAGCGCCTAATGAATACTGTTTTAAAAGGTTTGACGGACTTCACTTCGGCATATCTTGACGACATTGTCATCTATAGCCCAGATTCGTCCACACATGTATCACACTTACACACTGTCTTCAAAGTCTTGGAGAATGCTGGATTAAGGATCAATGCGAAAAAATCCAAAGTCGCCTTTCAGAAAGTAAAGTACTTGGGCTATTTACTCGGACATGGAGATATTGAACCGCGGATTGTGAAAATACGGGCCATAGCTGACACCCCATTCCCTACGAACAGAAGAGAAATGAGGGCCTTCCTAGGGTTGGTGGGATACTACAGGCGCTTTATACCACAGTTTGCTCACGTGACTGCCCCCCTCACTGACTCACTGAAACAACAAGGGAAATCAACGACTCCCATTAAGCCCACGACTAATATGCAGGACGCTTTCCATAGATTGAATTCAATTATCACATCTACCCCGGTCCTTACATCTACGGACTTCTCCAAACCTTTTATTTTACACACCGACGCCTCAGACTATGGCATTGGCGCGGTACTCTCTCAGATGGGGTCGGACAATCATGAACATCCCATATTATACATAAGCAGAAAACTTTTTCCCCGTGAGCTGAAGTATGCAACAATAGAAAAAGAATGCCTCGCCATTAAATGGGCGGTAGAGAAACTCGCATACTATCTTGAAGGACACAAATTTTCACTGTATACTGACCATGCCCCCCTGTTGTGGATGGCTCGCAACAAATCGAACAATGCCAGGGTTCTGAGGTGGTTTTTGTCCCTGCAGCCCTATGAATTCACTATCCATCATCGTAAAGGTTCGGACAATATTGGGGCTGATTTTCTATCACGCCACCCACTCCCCGATCGTGAGTGTCTAAGGGGGGAGGTGTGTAACGGAGTGGCAGTACAGGATGACCCCGTATATATTAAAGAGACATTGCACGACGTTTTTCCACCTTCAACACCCCTCTTCTACCCTTCAAGAGACGTCGAGGCCAAAGCCAGCACACACGAGAACGAGGAGATACATTGGCCCTTTAACGAGGAGACAGCAGAGGAATGGGCGGGGCTGTATGATGAGGCTGAGACGTCTTATACGGAGGAACGCCAGCACCAGGTGTACTTGTTCACCCGGAGAGAAGAAGACGTGCGGAGAGAAGCTGACGAGGAGCGGAGGAGTACGGACGTGGAGGCAGAAAGGAAGGAAGGATCAGAGTGCGACGAAGCTGTGGCGTCAAGAACGGACGAGAAGCCAGGAGGCCAACGACTTTACGAGTCGCCCCGCCACACACCCAGGGGAGGTGTGTGGCTAACTCAGGTACGCGAAACTACCTGGAACTGGGTGGGACGTAAGGGCGGTTCGCCTAACTAATCCTGATCCCTCCTTGTCCCGGTGTACCTTTCCCCGAGCACTACCTTGCACATTCAGTAGTCCGTCGCAAAGAGTGTTACACAGGTTATTGTGTCCTCACTCCTTTTCCCCTTCACGTATATATATGTAAAGCACCCATCTCACGAAAGACTATTTCTGTCTGTTTAATCCGAGAGTCAAAACGGACCCAGACGTAAAGCCCCGACGGAGTCCCGAAGGGTTTCGCCGACTCGATCCATCTGAACGTCATCACAGGCGGCCCAGTAGAAATAGATCTCTACGACGGAATACATCTTTAAGGAAAACGTGTAGTGATCACCTGTACAACACAATAAAACCTGTTAAAACTAAGACCCGCATATTGCCGATTCCTCTTGACCCCGTCACAGGGGGCTAGTATCCTGGACTCGTGGCGTGGTGCTGAGATTTTGCCGATCCATAAGAAGGAGGATCGTTCCATCCTGGGGAACTATCGTCCGATCAGACTGATCGACTCCATACAAAAAGTAGTCGCTAGAATGATCCTGGCCAGAATACAGAGCTGGATTGAGCTTGAGAACATACTTTCGCCCCTGCAGGCTGGATTTAGATCCCGCATAAGCACGATTGAGCAGGTCCTTAGGTTTCTACTGATCTACTGTAAAGTAGTCAGTCTGGGTGGCGGTACCATCTATGCCACCTTTGTTGACCTCAAGTCAGCATTCGACCTTGTACCTAGGGGCAAGCTCTGGGGGGTCCTTAGTGACATGGGGATGCCACTGGAGCTTCTGTCTGTTGTAATCAATTTACATGAGGGGAATTTCGCACAAGTCCGCTGGGGCAAACAAGGGCAGGTCACCAATAGGTTTCCGGTGTCCTGTGGTGTCAGGCAGGGCTGCCTTCTAGCGCCGACCCTGTTTCTGTTATACACAAACAGGGTCGTACACTACTTCTCAGTCTTTCCGACAGATGCCCCCTCATCAGGTCGCACGAAATATCCGTTACTTATGTTTGCGGATGACACCCTCCGACTTTCGCAGACACAGGTGGGCCTGCAGGCGGCATTAAATAAATTTGAGGAATTCTGCCTCGATCATGACCTCCAGGTAAATGTAATTAAAACAAAGTTCATGGTCCTTACTAAGGGCAGACCTGTGGTGGGCCATGTCACTATGAATAATGTTGAATTAGAACAAACCAATGTTATGACCTATCTGGGGATTGTTCTAGAAAGTAAAGTGAGATGGCGACCCCAGATTGACACCCTATCTCTCAAGTTTGCCCAGCTCTCAGGGTGTCTGGTTAAAGAGCATAGATCTTCGCAGTTGAAAAGGATTGGTCCTGCTTTAAAAAATGTTAACCTCAGGATAGGTTCAGCGATCTTGTACGGAGCGGACCTTTGGGGTTTTGCGGACCTTTCTCCCCTGGTTAAAGTCCAGAATAAATTCCTTAGGAAGTTAACAGGCCTTCCCAGTTCTAGCCCCATCATTCCACTGCTAATGGATTTGGGTAGTCATTCCATTGATGATTTAGCTTGTTTTAAGCCAGTGGCTCTTTGGAGGAGGATTTGGACAACCCCTGAACTGGCTCTTTTTGCAAAATCTATTCTGGATGTTAGGTCCATTATGGGGTCGGGTAACATCAACTGGTTTAAACAGGTTAGACTCCTCATGGAGACCATGGGTTTGAGCAATTTGTGGACTGACCCCGCGAATGCCCGTTTTCCTTCCAAGAAAGTATTTAAAAGCCTGTACTGGTCGGCTGTTCGTCAGAAACGGATCGGCCAAACACCTGCAACTTCTTTGTCCGGTCTGTTTCTGGAGCATAAACTCAACCCTTTCTTGGAGGACTATTGGGATACCATCACCAAGCCTAGAGACAGGAAACTGTTCCACCAGCTAAGGGTCGGTTCGCTCCCCACAGGATTATTTACCAAAAGATGGAGGGGCCACGAGGGCTCTTTTTGTCGTTGGTGCCCTACCCGCGTGGAATCTGTTGGACATATATTTTTTGAGTGCCCGGCGTATGTAGCACCACGGACAAAATGGCTCAAACCCATTTGCCGTAACATGGGTACCAGGGTTGGGTTGGAAGCTTTAAGGATTATACGGACGGAGACTAGTGAACCCTTTTGTAATTGTGGTTGCGAAGTTTTAGGGATGGGTGTGGATTATTAGGAATAAAGAGTAGACCACCCTGTTGGTTTTTAAGTAGCCTTGTTATCTTGACCGTCCTATCTAATTTTATACTTTTTCTATTTATTAATTTGGTACCATGTATTGGCCACATGTATATATATATATATATTGTTGTTTTTAGCTTAATTCCTGTTTATAACAATTATATTGTATTATGTACGGCCTTTATGATGTAAAAATTCGAAATAAAAACATATGAACTGAACGGAGAGAACATATTTGAACCAGGTGTTGTTGAATGGTTACACAGATTGATGCTGTGGTGGCGCTGAGTGATGTTGTGATGGCGAACGAGTGATGATGTGGCGTTCAGTGATGCTGTGGTAGCGCATAGTGATGTTGTGGTGCTCCTGAGTGATGATGTAGTGGTGCGGAGTGATGCTGTATGCTATGCTATGTTTTGTTTTGCTATCCTATGTTTTGTTTTGTTATGCTATGCTATGCTATGTTTTGCTACCCTAAGCTTTGATTTGTTATGCTATGCTATGCTGTGTTTTGGTATGCTATGCTATGTTTTGTTATGCTATGTTTTGTTATGCTATGCTATATTTTGTTGTGTTTATGCTATGCTATGCTGTGTTTTGGTATGCTATGCTATGTTTTGTTATGCTATGTTTTGTTATGCTATGCTATATTTTGTTGTGTTTTATTTTGCTATGCTTTGTTTTGCTATGCTATGTTTTGTTATGCTATGCTATGTTTTGTTGTGTTTGATATGCCATGTTTTGCTATGCCAATTTATATTTTGTTTTGCTATGCTTTGTTGTGTTTTGTTAAGCTATGCTATGTTTTGTTGTGTTTTGCTATGTTTTGTTATGCTATGTGTTGTGTTTTGTTATGCTATGTGTTGTGTTTGGTTATGCTATGTTTTGTTATGTTATGCTATGTTTTGTTATGCTATGCTATGTCTAGTTTTGCTATCCTATGCTTTGTTTTGTTATGCTATGTTTTGTTGTGTTTTGTTATGCTATGCTATGTTTTTTGTTATGCTATGCTATGTTTTGTTGTGTTTTGCTATGCTTTATATGCTATGTAATGCTATGCTATGTTTGTTGTGTTTTATTATGCTATGCTTTGTTTTGCTATGATATGTTTTCTTATGCTATGTTTTGATATGCTATGCTAAGCTTTGTTTTGTTATGCTATGCTATGTTGTGTTTTGTTATGCTATGCTATGTTGAGTTTTGGTATGCTATGCTATGTTTTGTTATGTTTTGTTATGCTATGTTTAGTTATGCTATGTTTTGTTATGTTATGTTATGTTATAACATTTATAGAGCGCTCAGCTGCCACAGCAAAGTGGCGTCCCGGCGCTACAGTGGATAAAATAACACAACCAGATGAAAGAGTTAGTTGGAACCAAGTGGAAACAGAAACGTTTTAATAGCTCTTCGGAAAGGCAGAATGTCAGATATGGCACGGATGTCAACAGGTAAAGTGTTCCAGAGTCTCGCTGCCAGCACGCCAAAGGAGCGGCCGCCCACTCTGGCCCTTCTGAAACGAGGAACACAGGCCAGAAATTGACCCGTTGAGCGTAGTACTCTAGCAGGGGTGTAGTAGGTAATAGCCTGTGCAAGAATAGGAGGTGACGAGGCTTTTAGAATCTTAAACATCAAGCACAGAGCTTTGAACTTAATCCTCTGTCCGACAGGCAACCAGTGAAGATCGTGGATGGTACAGCTGACGGAACAGAATTTGGGCAGGCCTACTAGCATTCTGGCGGCTGCATTTTGTACACGCTGAAGGCGTGTTAATTCAGCTTGTTTTGTTTTATGTTATGTTATGCTATGTTTTGTTCTGCTATGTGTTGTGTTTTGTTATGCTATGTTTTGTTATGTTATGCTATGTTTTTGTTATGCTATGATTTGTTTTAATATCCTATGCTTTGTTATGTTATGCTATGCTATGTTTAATTTTGCTATCCTATGCTTTGTTTTGTTATGCTATGCTATGTTTTGTTGTGTTTTGTTATGCTATGCTATGTTTTGTTGTGTTTTGCTATGCTTTGTTATGCTATGCTATGTTTTGTTGTGTTTTATTATGCTATGCTTTGTTTTGCTATGCTATGTTTTGTTATGCTATGTTTTGTTATGCTATGCTATGCTTTGTTAGGCTTTGTTTTGTTATGCTATGCTATGTTTCGCTGTGTTTTGTTATGTTTTGCTATGCTTTGCAATGCGATGTTTTGTTATGTATGCTATGTTTTGTTGTGTTTTGTTATGATATGCTATGTTTTGTTGTGTTTTGCTATGTTTTGTTATGCTATGTTTTGTTATGCTATGCTTCGTTTTATGTTATGTTATGCTTTGTTATGTTATGCTATGTTTTGTTCTGCTATGTTTTGTTGTGTTATGTTATGCTATGCTATGTTTTGTTTTGCTATGCTTTGTTATGTTATGCTATGCTTTGTTTTGTTATGCTATGTTTTGTTATGCTATGCTATTTTTTGTTGTGTTTTGTTATGCTATGCTATGCTTTGTTGTGTTTTGCTATGCTATGTTTTGTTTTGTTATGCTATGCTATGTTTTGCTATCCTATACTTTTTTGTTATGCTATGCTATGCTATTTAGTTATGCTATGCTATGCTGCTGAGGGTGTGTGAGTGTGTGTGAGGGTGAGTGAGGGTGAGTGAGGGTGCGGGGGTGTGAGTGGGTGTGAGGGCGGGGTGTGTGAGGGTGGGTGAGGGTGTGTGAGGGTGACAGTGTGTGAGGGTGAGAGGGTGAGGGGGTGTGAGAGTGAGGGGGTGTGAGGGTGAGGTGGAGGATGAGTGAGGGTGAGAGGGGGTGAGGGTGTGTGAGGGTGAGGTGGAGGATGAGTGAGGGTGTGTGAGGATGAGAGGGGTGAGGGGGTGTGAGGATGAGTAAGGGGGGTTAGGGGGATGAGGGTGTGTGAGAATGAGGGGGTGTGAGGGTGAGGGGGTGTGAGGGTGAGTGAGGGGGTATGAGGGTGAATGAGGGTGTGTGAGGGTGAGTGGGGTTTTTGAGGGGGTGTGAGGGTGATGGTTGTGAGGGGTGTGAGGGTGAGGGGGTGTGAGGGTGAGGGGGTGTGAGGGTGAGGGGTGTGAGGGTGGGTGAGGGGGAGTGAGGGGGAGGGGGTGTGAGGGTGAGGGTGTGAGGGTGAGGGGGTGTGAGGGTGAGAGGGTGTGTGAGGGTGAGAGGGGGAGTGAGGGTGGGTGAGGGTGTGTGAGTGTGAGGGGGTGTGAGGGTTGAGGGTGAGTGAGGGTGGTGAGGGGAGTGAGGGGGTGAGGGTGAGTTAGGGTGTTTGAGGGTGAGAGTGAGGGGGTGTGAGGGTGAGAGAGGGTGAGGGTGAGTGAGGGTGAGAGCGTTGTGAGGGTGAGGGGGTGAGGGTGAGTGAGGGTGTGTGAGGGAGGGTGAGGGAGGGTGAGGGTGAGGGTAAGGGTGTGTGAGGGTGTGTGAGGGTGAGTGAGGGTGTGTGAGGGTGTGTGAGGGTGAGTGAGGGTGTGTGAGGGTGATGGGTGTGAGGGGTGTGAGAGGGTGTGAGGGTGAGGGGGTGTGAGGGTGAGGGGTGTGAGGGTGGGTGAGGGGGAGTGAGGGTGAGGGGTGTGAGGGTGTGAGGGTGGGGTGTGGGGTGAGAGGTGAGTGAGGTGTGTGAGGGTGAGGGTGGTGTGTGAGTGGAGGGGTGTGTGGATTGAGGGGTGTGTGAGGGGGTGAGGGTGAGTGAGGGTGTGAGGGTGAGTGAGGGTGGGTGGGAGTGGTGAGGGTGAGTGAGAGTGAGGGTGGTGAGGGGTGTGAGGGTGTGGGGGGTGAGGTGTGGGGTGTGTGGTGTGGTGGGTGAGGGGGTGAGTGGGGTGTGGGGTGAGGGTGTGGGTGGGGGGGTGGGGGTGAGAGGGTTGTGAGGGTGAGGGGGGTGAGGGTGTGTGGGTGTGAGGGTGTGGGAGTGTGAGGGGGTGGGGGGTGGAGGGTGTGGGGTGAGGGTGTGTGGGTGAGGGTGTGAGGGTGAGTGAGTGTGTGTGAGTGTGTGTGAGCATGAGTGAGGGTGTGTGAGGGTGAGTGTGTGTGAGGGTGGGTGAGGGTGAGAGGGTGTGAGGGTGTGTGAGGGTGAGATGGTGTGAGGGTGTGTGGCTGTGAGGGTGAGGGGGTGAGAGTGAGCGGGTGTGAGGGTGAGGGTGTGTGGGGGGGTGAGGGTGAGAGGGTTGTGAGGGTGAGGGTGTGAGGGTGTGTGGGTGTGAGGGTGAGGGAGTGAGGGTGAGTGAGGGTGAGTTAGGGTGTGTGGGTGAGAGGTGTGAGGGTGTGTGGGAGTGTGAGGGGGTGAGGGTGAGAGGGTTGTGAGGGTGAGGGTGTGTGGGTGAGGGTGTGAGGGTGAGTGAGGGTGTGTGAGTGTGTGTGAGCATGAGTGAGGGTGTGTGAGGGTGAGTGTGTGTGAGGGTGGGTGAGGGTGTGAGGGTGAGTCAGGGTGTGTGAGGGTGGGTGAGGGTGCGAGGATGGGTGAGTGAGGGTGAGGGTGTGTGTGAGGGTGAGGGGTGTGTGAGGGGTTGTGAGGGTGAGGGGTGTGGGGGTGTGAGGGTGAGGGGGTGTGAGGGTGAATGAGGGTGAGAGGGTTGGAGGGTGAGGGTGGGTGAGGGTGTGAGGGTGAGTAAGGGTGTGAGGGTGAGTAAGGGTGTGTGAGGGTGAGAGGGTGTGAGGGTGAGAGGGTGAGGGTGAGTGAGGGTGAGAGGGTTGTCAGGGTGAGGGGGTAAGGGGGTGAGGGTGAGTGAGGGTGTGTGAGGGAGGGTGAGGGTGTGTGAGGGAGGGTGAGGGTGAGGGTAAGGGTGTGTGAGGGAGGGTGAGGGTGAGTGAGGGTGTGTGAGGGTGAAGAGGTGTGAGGGCGAGGGTCCAAAGTAAATGGTGGCAGGGCAGACATCATAAGACAGAGAGAAGAGACTGGTGGTGACTGCGTTGGTCAGTTTCAGAATCAGGAGGGGCAGAGTCAGCACAGTCTGTGAGGGATCAATGTGTGTAGAGGCAAAGCATAGCGGATGTAGCATTGCAGCTAGCAAGTCTAGTGTTTTCAAGCTGCGTGTCCATAGAGAGATGGCAACACAGCAACAGCATTTGAGGAGCAAGGCTACTGTAACCAAGCACGGTAGGCTTTCACTTTCGTCCAGAAACAAGCTCTCGGCATTGCTGTGGTGTGGGGGTTGGGGGGGTGGGGGAGCGTGAGCGCATTCCTTTGAAGTCTGATGCAGGGGGCGGGGAAGCAGCAGCCTTTGAAGTCTGATTGGGGGGGAGCGGCAGCCTTTGAAGTCTGATGCGAAGCACAGACAAATGGTGGTGTGACGTGGCTGGCGAAGGCGTGCAAGCGCATAGATCACATTAACTGTGTCTAATCCGCAGTTTTGGCAGACTTTTCGTACTGCTTACTAGAATCTCGCCGCAATGCGTACGCATTGCTTCAGCGAGACCTAAACAGAGACACTCTTACAGGGCGGTGAAGAGACGCCTCAGACAGAACGAGCTAAAATATTCCCTGTTATTCCCGACCCGTCTGAGAGTAGTGGCAAATGGTAAAACACACTTCTTCACCACATTTGAGGAGGCTTAGGACTGCCTTGATACGTACTCTCCTTCGAGGGCAGCACCTCTGCCTGACCACACAAAAAACAAACCAGCTGGTGAGGCTTCCCGTCGTCGCCATCTCAGGGGGAAAAAACGGAAGCAATTACAGCTCTCACAACTGACAGACCCAGACAAAGTACTACGAGGCCAACAAGGCACTCTTCAAGCTGTGGTATATATCAGCGGGTCGCAGATGGAGGAATGTGCATCCATCACCAGCCAGCAAGATCAGGCCACGATGCCGACGACCTTTCGGATGACCCTCTTTCCACGTAAGACTCTTATGAATGAATGAATGAATGAATGAATGACTCTTATGAATTGCCAGTTGTCACTCCTCAGACCGCTGATGACAATGCTTGACGACTGTTGCTATCTCACTCTGTCCAAACTATTCTATACCTAGTGACTGTACACGCAAGTATATGGTTGAAATTTGTGTATCACTGTGAAGTGTCAGACACGCAGAAAAACTTATATTTTTATGCTCCACTATAACGGTGTCAACTACGACCAATCTTTCCCCACAATTCAGCGACATGGCACTTATAACACGATACATAATGCCCCATGTTTTCCGCTGGAAAGGGTCACAGGGTACTTCTGGTGGGGGCAGCACTGAGGGGTTCATGATTGGCTGACTATCGGGGAGCCCCATGGAGACTCTCCTTACCCCTAGACACTCACATATTGTAACGCGCAGCTCCCCCCAGACATAGATTGAACGATGTTTACATACGTAGTTTGGACGATTGCCTGTTGCACATTCGCCCTTTTGATATTCATTTTAAGTTTGGGCGGTTGCATGCTGCACAGTAGCCCGTGTGATATTGTTTTTTTTGTTTATTATCGCTGCTGATTATTTTATTGTTCAATATGCCATATTTTGCATACTGAGGTGAGACATTTGTGACATTGCACTGCACAGGGAGATGCACTCCGGATTTGCATACACGCGCTCTGCACTGGCTTACCCCACCTTTTGGCCTGACTGGACCACATGCGTTGCTAGCTTTCAAAAGTTATGCCACCTGTCAAGACTGGGACCGGGAATGTGAGAGGCATTCATATTCCGTCACGCCGATATCTTATTTATTCCAATCTGAAACGCCATCACGTCCAAATAGCACTATTGCAGGAGACACACTTGCAAAAGTCAGAAATAGAGCGGCTGCATAGGCGCTGGAGAGGTCAACTGTACGCGACAGGCTATTCGGCATATGCACATGGGGTGTTGGTGTGGGATGCAGAGGGTAGATATGTCATAATCAAGGGTGTCTTGGATAGGAGGCAGATCATACTTGCATCACTATATGCGCCCAATACGGAACAGACAGCCTTTTTGGAATTGATCTCCCTTAAACTAGCTGTGTGGCACGATGGTCCTATGATTCTGGGTGGTGACTATAATAGTGTAATGGATGTATCACTAGACCGTTCCTTTCCTCCCTTACCTGGCACAGCTACACACACTGCCGCGAAAGTGTTAAACCTGTGGGCCACACATTGGCACTTATCTGACGCCTGGCGCCATCACAACCCACAAGAGAGGGTATATTCTTACTACTCGGGAGCGCACAGACTCCATGTATGTCTGGACCGCTTTATGGTATCAAATGATCTTCTTTCGAGCATATCCGGGTCCCACTATATGAGGCGTGCACACTCGAATCATAACCCACACATAGTGGAATTGCAGTGGAAAGACACAGTGGTCCAATTCCTACGTGGCGACTTTAACCAGATGCTCTACTTGATGCACCCTTCCGAGACTTACTGGCTACAAATATGGCTCAATATTTTGATAAGAACACGGCACAGATTCATCGCCCCTGCTAGAGTAGGACGCCCTTAAGGTAGTAGTGAGGGGTCACTGTTTGGGCACACAGGCGGGCATTAGAGTACAGCTGGAAAAAGAAATCACCACTTTAAATAGAAAAATGGCAGCTGGGGAGCGAGAAGCGATAGAGGGATCCCAGAGTCAGCTTGACAGCTACAGAGAGGAACATGCATGACTGCTAGAGCGGCTATGATGTCGTAATTACTCTGCACACTCGGTTCGAACTCACCATATGGGGGACAAAGCTGGGAAATTGCTCACGTTGCTCATACGCCACGATGAGTCATCATCCCCTGTCACATCTGTACGCACAGCAGCCGGGGGCATGACGTACACACAGCGGGACATTCATGATGCATTTGCGGCTCATTACCGTGGTCTGTACGTATCTCGCATACAGGGTACGTTCCTGGAGCTACAGCTCTACTTAGAAGGGATAGATCTACCCCAACCCACACAGAAGGAGGAATTAAATGATCCTCTTCTTGCGGAGGAAATACGGGACAGCATATTCTCATTAGCCAATGGGAAGTCGCCAGGACCGGATGGACTGCCGACCAAATTCTATAAGGCTTATGCACATATATAAGTACCACAGCTGCTGAATGTGTATGAGGCTGAGTTGGATGAATCTGCGCTTACTGATATGCAAAATGAAGCCTTGCTAGTATCTCTCCTCAAGCCTGACAAAAACTCAGAATCTTTGGGCTCCTATCGCCCACCAGCACTTCTTAACACGGATTACAAAATGTTTGCATCATTACTCGCTAAGTGTCTTTCACCTTTAGTGAGAACACTGGTACACCCAGACCAGAACGGTTTGTACCAACCAGGATCACCTCATTCAACCTCCGTAGATTTTTTACGATACAGCAGTATGCAATACATAGATGGCCCCACTA
Source organism: Lissotriton vulgaris (assembly GCF_964263255.1). Taxonomy (NCBI): domain Eukaryota; kingdom Metazoa; phylum Chordata; class Amphibia; order Caudata; family Salamandridae; genus Lissotriton; species Lissotriton vulgaris. The sequence continues at coordinate 756,773,698 of NC_141695.1, read as the reverse complement.
TGGCTGCCAGGTGTTGGACCTGGTGAAGGCCTTCGATTCTTTGGAATGGCCTTATCTGGCGGCAGTGCTGAACAAAAACGAGCTAGGTGATCATTATTTAAGTATGGTCCAACTGCTGTATCAGCGCCCTACTGTTCGGGTCCGCACTGGTAGGCTTGTGTCTGATCCCATTAGAGTGTGTCGAGGGACACGTCAGGGTTGCCTGCTGTCCCCGCTACTTTTTTTTTTAGCCATGGAGCCATTAGCAATGATATTTTGCAGAAGTGGTGAGGAGTGGGGCATACAGCTGGGGGATGGGATCAATGCTGTGTCTCAGTATGCCGACGACTTATTGTTATATGTATGTGACATCACTGACATTTCCGTGTCCATAGCAGATGTGCTGAGGGCTTTTGAAGAAATGTCGGGCCTCAGGGTTAATTGGGCCAAGTCAGGAGTTGACCCCTTTAATGTGAACACGGCTGAAACAGTTGTGCTCATTAATGGCTCGCTTCTCCCATGGTACTACCTTTCGCTATCTTGGAGTCCTTATATATCGGACACCTGATGATTTATTGGAGGGCAATTTATTGAGAGCAATTTCAGCGGTAAGGGCCTAAGTACAATTTTGGAAATCACTCCCATTGAATGTTATGAGCCGCGTTACCCTGCTGAAAATGATTATACTTCCCAAGTTATTATATTATTTCTCGAACCTCCCGGTTTATGTCCCAACCAAAATTTTCTGTGAGTTGGAGCATTTGTCCCGAGACCTCATATGGAACAAGGGCAGACCCAGAGTCGCGCTATGGAAATTACATGCTCCTACCAATCAAGGAGGATTTGCTGTTTCCAATATGAAACTGCATTATATAGCAGCTCAGCTGCAATATAATACAGTGGCTAAATGGCAACAACCTGGAAGACACGGCGACCTTGCAGCAGCCGTGGACTCACACTCACATATATCACTTATTCCATCCAGCTGCCAGGTGCCCACGTCCATCCCAATTGCATCTGAGAGTAGCGTATAGATGCTACATGAGGACCTTATATCTTACCCATGCGACACTCCCATATGCCCCGCTATTGCTGCTCTTGGGGACACCTAGGGGGAAAACGGGCATGTTAGATTTGGGGGTCTCTGGTTGGCACAGGTATGTACTTGTGACAATAGGGACCCTTGCCTCTAGTCAGGATAAGGGGGTACACTCCTAAAATAACACCTGCTTGGTACGAGCAGACAAGGCTTATCTCAGAGGCAGTCTGTAAAGCATTTGTGACCACATACAGTAATCAAGTGACAATACAGATGGACACTACACAGGTTTTATATCAAAAATAAGTATTCTTTATATAGACTTAACACATGACCATAAACGACAAAAATCCACAATACTGTACTTAAGAGGTCGTTTTAGCTTAGGTCTGTTCAGTTCTTAAAATGCGACACTTTGCGTCGATGTACCTTACGATGCGTTGTGCTTCCACAACAAGCAATGTTGCAGCGTTGGAAATGCGGCAAAGTTCTGGTGCAAAGAAATATAGAAATGAAGATCTTCCAGATGTGACACTCTTCTCCGACGTTGCGAGAGGCTTCTGCACAATGCGACAACTACAGCGTCGACATTCAAGATGCGGCGGCAGCAGCTCCGACGGCGGGGCGCTTTTCCGGGGATGCGAGGAGCTGTTCTTGATGCAGTGCAATACGACAGCTACAGCGGCGACATCCACGATGCGACGGCAGCAGCAGCGACGGCGACATGCTTCTTCCTCGGTGCGAGACACTTCTTTCGATGCGATGCAATACGACAGCTACAGCGGCGACATCCAAGATGCGATGGCAGCAGCAGCGACGGCGATACACTTCCTCTACGTTGCGAGGCGCTTCTCTCCATGCGGTGCAATACGACAGCTACAGCGGCGACATCCACGATGTGACGGCAGCAGCAGCAACGGCGACACGCTTCTTCCTCTTGAGTTGCGCTTCCAGCTCCTTGCGACACGCAGTCCCTCAAAAGGCCCAAAACAGCAGCAGGCACTTCCAAAGAACTCTGGAGAGCTGGGGATTGAAGTCTGTTGTCCCTGAGACTTCAGCAGGAGGCAAGCTCTATTCCAAGCCCTTGGAGATCCTTCCCAAGTTGAAAGTAAAGCACACAAAGTCCTTTCTCCTCTCTTTGGCAGTCAGGCAACCACTGCAGGCCAATCCCCCAAGCACCACTTCAGCTTAGGGATAGTCTCTCCTCAGTTTCTTCAGGTTCCTCTCCTCAGTAAAGGTTTCTTCTTGTAGTATAAAAGTGATCTAATTTCGTGGGATCAGGGTCCCAATATTTATACCCCAAATTCCTTTGTCCTCTGCGGGCAGAGGGGCTTTTGCTCAGTCCATATCAGTTCTGGAGCACTCTGTTTACATGACTCCTTCTTTCCTTTCACAGTGCAGGGCAGAAACATCATACGCCCCACAGGAGGTGGAGCCAGCATTGAGGACGGAAAGCACAGCATTGCAGCACTTGGTTGACAAGATTCCTTCTCTTCTTTCACTGTGCAGGGCAGAGACATCAGCCGCACACCAGGAGGTGGAGCCGGCATTGTGGAAGGCAGGCACAGCCCTATTCAGGTCCCATGTGCAACTCCTCCCGCCCATCTAGATGCAGATCTCTCTATTCACCAATGGGCTGACTCATTCTGTCTCTTGGAATCCCCCAGCCATGTCACTCAAAAACACCAGACAAGGAATACACAACCTAGCAGAGGCAGGCTTGGATAATTAGACAAGAAAATACCTACTTTCTAAAAGTGGTATTTTCAAACACAGAATGTTAAAACCAACTTCACTAAAAGATGTGTTTTATCATTCTGAGTCCAGGCATACTAAACTCGAATTTCTACCATGTTCTCTGAGTCAGTTAGGATTATAGAATGTAATAATCTAACTGCCCATTCTGGCCTATGGAGAACAGGTAGCCTTGCAATAGTGAAAAACTAAAATGGCTGTAATTCACTATTAGGACATACCACACACACCAGGGCATGTCCTACCTTATACTTACAAGCACCCTGCCCTTGGGCCTAACATAGGGGTGTCTGATATGAAGAAAAGGGAAGGTTTAGGGACTGGCAAGTGGGTGCACTTGCCCAGTCAGCATGACAGTACAAGACTGCACACAGGCTCTGCAATGGCAGACATTAGACACATTTTACAAGGCTGCTTCTGTGGGTCGCACAGCCAGTGCTGCGAGCCCACTAGCAGCATTTGGAATTACACGCCCTGGGCACACTCAGAGCACTGTCCTAGGGTCTGACAAGTAAACCAAATTAGTCAATTATGGAATCACCAATTCATACATCAATTTACAATAGGGAGCACTCACACTGTGGCACTGGACAGCAGTGGCACAGTGCCCAAAGCATCTAACACCAGCAAAAACACATGAGGCAACAGAAAAAATGGAAGGGAGACCCACGCCAATGGTGCCAGGTCTAACAGGGCACTTCTGAAGCCACTCTCACACATTGGCACACAGCAGGTGGTGACACCCTGGGCGACCTCTACAGAGATGGCACACTCTTAACATTTGAGGCATTGGCGGAAGACACTGACTTGCCTGAAGGGCAATTCCTTCTGCATACTTCTCACATAAGAGCACTATCGGTCTTTTTAGGAGATTTAACGCCCAAGCCACCAACACACCTGTTACTGCAGTATCTATACGTAATGTGGGTGGGATCGCAAATAGTACATTGGCTGGTGACGGCCTTACTCACACACACACACTGAAACCAATGCTGACTCTCCACACCCGCTGGGAAATGGACAGAGGCCAACCCTGGACAGACAAGGAACGGAGCACCATTTTCGCTGGTGCTACATATATACTGAGAAGCTCTAAATTCATGTTAATACAAACATTCATCATACAAAGGGCGTACCTCTCCCCCGACAAAATAAACAGATATTTTAACATTGCCACTTCTGAATGCCCACGCTGTCGGCAGCTCGACGTGGATCTGCTCTACATGCTGTGGTCTAGCACCTACCTCCAAATCTACTGGCGAGAAGTTGCCACAGCTCTAGCGCTCTGTACTGACACATCTTTGCCACCCACATGGGAAATTTGCATTCTAGGGGTCTATGTCAGGTCCAAGAAGAACAAAGTCACATCACGATTTAGAGACCTGGGATTAATAGTCGCCAAACGCTTAATTACAAAACGGTGGAAACAGGCAGACCCCCTCCCCCCAGAGACGATCAGCTGGAAAAGATCACTGAAGATATGGGCACAGGCGGAGAGTACAGCATTGCACAGGGAGGAAACGGCGGGGTTTCGCAAATATCCCATAGCGCAGCACTGGGACACCATACTCACAGCCTTCAGCAATAAAGAAAGCGGGGAAGGCGACGACACCCAAACGGCTGCTACATAATCTACACGCTGGAGGTCACAGGCAGCGGAGGGCGGGCATTGGCAGATAGCAATCACAATCTATTAGACGCCCCTTCATAGAGGAGGACCGATGTGGAGAGCCCCCTGCGCCTTACTGCCCAGTCACTTACCACCATAAAACTGACCCCCAACACCCACATGAGTCCAAGTCCCACCCTGGCGAGTCACCATGTTATAACATACAAGATACACGATTCCACACTCAGTCATGTAATGATTATCTTATTTGCTTCTAGATGGCAGCCCCCTAAACATGTTGTTAGATGTTATTTGGATAATGCATGTCTTATTGGCGCATTTTCTTTTATCCTTATTTCTTTTTCTTTGGAGAAATCCCCTCATTGGAATATTGAAACAAACAAACATTACCATCTCCAACGTCTGCTAATGTTATAAATGTTAGGCAAAAATGGGTTGAATGCAACAAGCATTGCTAGTAAATGGCGTTGGTGATTTTATCTGAAGATTGGAAACTGTGGGGATATACAGTGGGCAGGCAATCACAACGATGCATGAGAAACTGCCTCTTGGTAATAAGTTTGTGTGCTATCACACATTAGAAACACTCAGTTGTAACACGAACAGTCAATTTATACAGTATTATTGTCATATTGCTTTGTACAGATTTGAATTATGTTCTAGATAATTCTGTTTTGCCATGTAATGTAAGAAAATGGAAAAATAAGAAAAGACCAATAAAGATTTTATTTTAAAATAGTACTCACAGCTATGGTTCCTACATTCCCCGGATTTATTTTCATAATCCCCCTTTTGCCAGGTTCAAAATGTTGGCATGCCCCGAAAAACCATACACACCAATATTACCTGTTTGGTCCTTCTTCTGTGTCTAGCATCACCGGTCTTCGTGTGGGGTTTCCAAACCGAAAGTCCTCCTTTCGCCCATACACGTAGGGCTTTAAGTGGGCCGGGTCTGAGCACCTACAGTTTTTTAGGTCTAGTCCACGCAGCGCGCAATCGCTGCTTTGGAGTGACCTCTTGCAATCACTCCAGGGTTTTGTGGAAACTGGTGCATGTTCTGCACTGTTTCCAATGGACCCTCGTGCATGTATGGCGTTTACCATGCAAGAGCGAGCAGCGCGCCATCTGTTTGCAATTATCGTGCTCGCTCCCAAAAGGTAAACGCTGTACATGGACTGAGGCTCAAAGCCGCGCCCCCGGTGTAAGACAACGCATACGTATCTGTTTATAGGAGGGCTTTCTAAAGAAACTGCCTTCATGGTAAAGCCAGACATTGTTTGTCCCTTGTGAGCCCCCGTCCGTTGATTGGAATCCCTTCAAGCCACAACAAGAGCGCCTGAGGGACTCATTCGCTGAGTCTCATTTTCTATTTTTTGGAGCACGAATTATTGCAAGCAATTGATCCTATGACACCACCTCACAAAGTGCAGCATTTCCACACATCATGAAGGCCCCTACTTAGAATGTCATTCTCACGACTAAAAATGCAGCTGGTAGTTTTCAGTGTTCCATCGGCAGCCGGTGTACTTTGCCTGCAGTCACCATCAAAATGAAAGGCAAAAGGGAACGCACAAGGAAACCGATTAAGAAAGCGCTGAGTGACTACTGTCCCCGGCTAATTATAGTCAAGGAGGCGCGCTTCTGCGGGAGCCTACATGCGGAACCAGCCACTCTGTAGCTGTGATAAAGAAATGCCAAGCATTTCTTCCTGGAGTAGTACACAGATAAAAGGCCACTTATTATGCTGAGGTTTCAGATTAACTCAGCTAGAGCTTACAAATCACAGACAGAATTCTGCAGGGTGTGTAGTCACTGTGTCACGTTATGCGAGCCGCAGAAGGGGGCAATTTAGGGAAGGGCGGGAGGAGCACTTCACAAAAACTCTTAGTGGAGAGTTTCCCCCCCCCAACAGTCTCAACAAACTGGCCCGAACTAAAATGGCTAATGTTTAATTGGGAACAGAAAGAGATTGCCTACGAGGAAACACATTATAGTTGACGATAACTAGAACCTCAGTGATCTGATTGGTCTGACAGGTGACCCCTGTAGAGAATTCACGCTATTGTGACATAGAGCATTGTTCCAGAGTGGAAGCCACTCCCTTGCTGCTACAATAAAACACTCCTTTCCTCAAATGCCCTACTCAAGTGACCTTTGCTCTACTTCGATTCGCAAGAAAACGGTACTCAATAGGGAAATATTCGAGTCAAAAGGCCCCCTTTCTAGTCTACAGCAAGTAAGAAATTAAACAACATGGATGCACTAATAAAAGTTGAGGCGTGACGTGCCCTGGATCACATAATGTACGTCGCTGGAGCAGCCGTGATTCTGGTTCTATGTGGCACACTGGTTGTAGGCTGGGCAGGGTCGTCAGTGGTGAGCCAGGGGAAGGTGGACATGGGTTGCGCCGCCAGCACAGGATGCCCATCTGTGCCCACTTCTCATCTCGTCCATCTGCCTGTATGCTGTCTCCCAAGGTCTGACTGCCAGAATCCAGCCGTCTGCGAGGGTTGCCAGAGGCCCATCTCGGACCGTTTTCTGATTTGGGTGAACGAGTCGTCCTAGCACGAGGAGTGTTTGCAGTGTGTCAACATCCCCTCAGCACCAGCTGCTACTTCCGGGACCGAATACTCTACTGCAAACAGGACTACCAACAGTAAGGAGCATGCCCCCCCTTCCATTGGTAGAGAAAGCATCAGCCTAGCCCCATGCCAGCTGCCTGGGCCCGTGCCCACTGTGCCAGGGAAGTGCCGCTGTGCTCTGAACGCCTTCCAGCGTCCACTGTCCACAACTCAAACTGAATCACCAGTCATTTATTACACACAGGGCTTTCACAACACTTCTATAAACCTGCACCTCCTTGTGTCATGTGTGCGCATGGAGGTACTGGTATATTCACATGTATAGCGCCCAATGCAGTTCTGATGTGCTGGAGCGCTTTACAACTTGCACCTCTATGATTTTACATCCTTTAACTGGTACGGTTAGTGTGCCATAACTGAATTCAATATCCCATGGCACAATAGAAGACATAAAGCCATTGTCTGCCAGAACAGCCAACCAACAAATGACATTCCGCAAATAAGCTTCATTACTGAGAGAGCTGGGGCGGTATACTTGCCAGTGCTTCGTAAAAATGCATAAACAAAGTCTGTTACACACCTAGCACTGTGCTCGCCCCCTTTCCTTTCAAAGTGCATGAACTCTTTCTACGGGTTGACCCATGAAATACAAAACAAAGGACGTCCTCCTTATTTAAGTTATGCATGTGCATTGTTGCTAATACGACCAGCTGGACTTATTCAGAGGAAGCCAGAACAGAAACAGTAATAAATGTCATCAGTACTATCATTGAACGGAACATTTAAGGACATATTAATGGCATTGTAATCGTGCTCAGGGCCCACAGGCTACACTGCTCCTAGCTACAGCATAGCCATTCACCAGTGGCATATGAAGTAACTGTAGATGTTGTAGCACCCAGGATAATGTGCTGCATTGGCTAAATACTTTTAACATCCCAAAGGCGAGACCTATTGGCTATGCCAATGCTTGTTTAAAGGAGGCCTCGAAATGGGTCTCTATCAGGCTCTGTTTTGTGCCCTGGCCCAGGTGGTCTGTTTTTTCCCGGACTGCAGTGGCAGCAAGCACATCGATGTGCACACGCTTCCACTGCTCACTTCTCACTAGTGGAGAAGTTACGGCATGATAGGGGAAGGGAAATCCTTTAAAGAGTAACTTTCTCCCTGGATTTCCCTTCTCTTTTTGAAACACAGGAGCAGAAACATTGTAGTGGAGTCACTAGGGATTTAAGTGGAAGCTTTTTAAATATTATGTACAAGCCATAGTTGCTGCTTATTAGTCTTATGCAACTAACAACCATTGACAAAGCTAATAGTCTTAACTTGTTGTAGGTATGATGTTATATATATATACCGGGATGCAATGACAGAAACAGCAAAATATAAATTGGGCAGCACACTGGTATTTGCAGTAGACCTTGTACCATCTACCATTCCTATGCGACTCTTAGAGTATTTCCAGTCATATCCCCTCCCTATGTATATAGAGATAACTCTAATCACTAGTATATGCAGTAGACCTTTGTACTCTCTACCATTCCTATGTGACCCTTAGAGTATATCCAGTCTTATCCCTTCCTATGTGTATATAGAGATAACTCTAACGACTAGCCTCCTATGTGACTGTTAGAGTATATCCATGTGTATCCCTTCCCTATGTATATAGAGATAACTCTAACGACTAGTCTCCTATATGACTTTTAGAGTATATCCATGTGTATCCCTTCCCAATGTATATAGAGATAACTCTAATCACTAGAATATGCAGTAGTCCGCTATGCTCTCTACCATTCCTATGTGACTCTTAGAGTATATCCAGTCTTACCCATTCCCTATGTATATAGAGATAACTCTAATCACTAGTATATGCAGTAGTCCGCTGTGCTCTCTACCATTCCTATGTGACTCTTAGAGTATATCCATGTGTATCCCCACCCTATGTAGATAGATATTACTAGTATATGCCTAGAGTATATCCATTTGTATCTCCTCCTTGAGTAACTTTATCTCTTGTACATTTGCAATTTTTTCTGTTTGTACCTTTTTTGTAACATATGTAATCCTAAATCCGTATGTTTTCAACTGGTTCTTATGTAAAGCAAAAATGTGCAATCGTTTACGCATGTAACCGTTAGTCCTTATGTTTTAAGCGCTCTGACACCTTCGGGTAAAGTTCGCGCTATATAAAATTGCACAAATAAATAAATAAACTATGCTAAGAAGAACAGATTTTTAGTTTATGTAATGTAAAAGCCACGCCCTTAATTAACTCGGTCGCGCCCCTTTGAGAGACCCCTCCCACCTCCGGTTTTTCATCCCACTTAAAGGCCTGCATACACGTAAAAGAGTGACTAGCGATGCAGCTCTCCGAGTTAAAATGCAGTGTCGTGTAGACTACGGCAAATGACATGGTAGTATTTTTAGATCAACGAAGAGTTGGTGAACAAAACGCAACTAAACAAGTCAGTGAGACACCATTTATAAGCGATTTAAATCAAACTATACAACTGTAAATGTCAATATGCACAACTGCTGCTTAATCTTTAAAGGTAGGAATCTGAACGGGAAGAAACACGCAAATATACTCTTCTTACCCCGCAAGCGAAAACGTGTACTGATGACGATCACTTTACAGACCCTGTCCGCATTGACAGCGTCCCAGCTCTCTAGATTACAGAGTTCTGTTGTGAGGTGCAGCCGTATACATCAGTCCTAACATAAAAATTCATGAATACAAACTACCATGAGTCTAACACTGTTTGCCTGATTTTAAGATGACCGTCGGCAAAAAATGGTCTTTCGTTTCGCGTGCTCAGTTCCGAGGCCCAGCCCCCTTTTTTCAATTGGTTGATTTTAGATAGTAACCATCTAAACATGGCTGGCTGCATAAGGGGGCCGCCCCGTTAACGTAAACTGTTGAGCTGACAGTAATCAGCCGGCGGTGGTTGTTGGGATTGCGTGTGTGTTGCGTCACGCGCTCTGTCCAGTAACAGAGGGGCAAGCAGCGCTGCCTGCCGGGAGAGAGAGGCCTGTGAGGGAGGAAGCCGGGCTCTGAAGTCAGGAAGCTGCCAGGGTTGACGAGGGACACCCCACGGGACATGTTGCAGCCCCCTGCCTGACCAACGCCAGCACCCGCGGGGGGAGCGGAGTATGACCCGGCCAGGAAGAGGTAGAGGGGGCAACAGAGGAGGCAGGCAACAGCCACAAGCCCCGGGGAGAGGAGGAGGAGACAGGTAAGAGGCCCATGGAGCATAAATAACACCAGAGGAAGGAAAGGCACTGGAGAGAGTGAGAGTTGACACTGCAGTGACAGAAGGGAGTGACATAAAATAGGAAACGGCAGCGAAGAGGAATATGTGGTTAATATGGGCTAGGGGTGGGCGAGGTAATGTAAATACTGAGGAGATTCCAGCCAAATGTCTAGCTTGGATCGAAGAGCCCATGCGCGAGACAATCCTTGATACTGATCGGCGTGTAAATCATGCAACAAGTAACATGTAGAAGTGTGACAGTGTCTTAAAGATTTCAGAACTGTATTTCTTTAACACACGGAAGCGTTTCACCTTAACACATCAGATTAAACTACAGCATTGAGTGATAGTTTTTTAACGTGACCTTAGAACGATTCCGTCGCTCCCATCCGATGACGACTATACCATTATTGAAGAAGAGGCAAGTCAGTTGTTGTCATGTACCTTATATATGAACTATTCTTATGTATTCTTTATAACTTTATTTCAACAAAGAGAAACATCAGGAAACTAAAGGGGATTTATAGTGCCATGCTCAAGTAGGCATCACAGGCATTGCGGACTAAACATGGTATTATCATAGTGACGAGACAGGTTATAATTTGGTAATGCATGTAACTGCATATTACTTTACTGTAATTCTTCTACAGGCACCACCAGTTACACCAGAAACCCAAGGCTCAGTGTACCATGTGTGATGTTAATGGGGCCCATATGGCTCTAGGCCTACATATAATTGACATGAGCATGCCAAAGTTATCTAACGCTATATTGCAATGTACTAGATCCTTCTGAGTCACCAATAGTAGGAAGAAGGCACCTGTCCCATCACATTTCGACTTGTCTTTTAACCAGCTTCAGTAGTGGTGCAATGTATTTACAAGTCGGTATAGATGTAGTCTTCAAATAACCAAGTAGTGTCATGACTGTCTTTCTCATTATTGGTATATATCGTTCTACCAAGTTCATGAAAATGTTGATCCAAAATCTTTATATATGTATCAGGATGTCTGCATGATCAGTGCATAAAATCAGCCGCCTCCTCGCAGTACCAGAGGCCACAGGCCTCTTCCCTCAGACCAAATCCGTCTAGTTTGACAGGGGTGTAATAACATCTTTGTACAAACTTGATCCATATCAGTCTATGCTGTCTATTCAGAGAGACATTTTTAACCGCTTCTCCGCAGCGGACATTCCGCAGGGGTGCGGCCGAATCCGACTCATGCGCAGATAGACGCACACGCCCAACAATAGAACCGCTTTTGCTCATCGGAAATGTTGAAGTTACTGCAGAAATGCTGTGGTAATTTCAACCTAAGATCCAACCCAATCAACACAGAAAAACCTCATCAAAACCTCCATCACCACAGCAACACTGATCGCTCCCACAGACAACATCAGAACACTCCTCGAACTCTAAGAGACTGTGGTCCTGATCCTCCTTCACTTCTTTGCTGCGTTCAACACCGTAGCACAATACACCCTCATGAACAGACTCTACAACATTGGCATACAGCAAAACGCCCTTAAGTGGATCGCCTTCTTATTACAGGACCCGTACAGAGCATCTGGTTGCCCCCCTTCATCTCTGAACCCAAGAACAACATGTGTGGCGTACCCCAAAGATCCTCCCTCAGCCCCACCTTGTTCAAAAGCTGCATGACCTCCCTTGCTTACATTGTCAGATCCCAGGGTCTCAACGTAATCTCCTATGCAGACCACACTCAACTTATCCTCTTGCACACCAAAGACCCCTCCACCACCAGAACTAACTTCTGGGATGCCTTGACTAACATAGTCAACTGGATGAGAGACAACTGCCTTAAACTCAACTCTGACAAGACAGTAGTACTGGTCTTCGGGAAGAACATCTCAATATGGGACTGCAGCTGGTGGCCAGCAGAACTCGGACCATCACACACACAGACAGACCATGCCTGAAATCTAGGCATCATCCTCAACAGCGAACTGACCATGAAACAGCAAGTCAATGCAGTCCCCTCCTCCTGCTTCCACATCCTTTGCACCGCTAAATATTCAGAGGGATCCCAGCCAACCACAGATCGACCATCACTCAGGCCCTTATCATTAGCCACCACAGCTACGGCAACGCTTTCTGTGGCAACATCTCCAGCTCCTCAGAAGACTTTAGACCATACAGAATTCTGCAGCCAGACTCATCCTGTATCTTCCCAAAGGGACCCACATCCCCACCTACCTCAGAAACCTCAACTGGATCTCCATCCATAAGAGGTGCCAGTTCAAGATCCTCGCACTCGCCTACAAAGCTCTGCATGACTGAGGACCAGCCTAAATCAACCCCTGACTGAACTTCCATCTACCCGCAAGACACATGTGCTCCTCCTCACTAGCTCGTGCGCACACTATATCCGTTGTAGCGTAGTGTAGGGCGCTCCTTCTACATTGCTGACAATACCTGGAATGACCTGCACCTCCATCTTCCAGCAGCACCCTCCCTGGCGGACTTCAGAAAGAAACTCAAGACCTAGCTTTTCAGCGGAGAGGTCTCACCTACAGTATCCGCTGGGCCGCGAAAGGAGGGCTCGTGGAGGTTGGCCTCTGTGAGGGGTGCTAGAGACCATGCCTGGAGGACTCTGAACTGCCAAGATCAGTCCCCGGGGACATCTCTGGAATGCGGGGCAATGACAGACTATGCGGTCCCACCAAGGCACAAGGAGTTATACACTTCATTCTGTTATTGTTTTGTTGCATATTTTGCATGTCTCTGACTGAGCATTGGGGATTGTCTTTGCCGGTGGGAGGAGGTGGTACTTGTTGTTGGATGGGAATTGGAGCTGCCCGTGCATGATTGCCTGATCGTCAATCACACTGTTGACACTCACTTTGGGGAGATTAATGAGGGCCGCATATTGGGGCCTCCTCCCTCCACTTAACATTACACATACTATATGGATACACCTAACAAGAATTTGACCCCATAAACAAACCACTGACTTGGAACATAAGGGGCATGGCCACTCCAATTAAGCGGTACCATAGCAACACATGCCTTAAGCCACATTACACACATGTGGCGTTCCTGCAAGAGATGCACCTGAATTGCAATCGCTCCACATGAAATGGAGGGGCCGGGTGTATGGCACCACTGTCTCTGTATGGATAAGCCCCAGGGGTGCAGTTTGTACAGGAATCCCACATGGTTGATCCAGAGGGCATATATGTTGCGGTGGAGGGGCTTCTGGATGGTAGGCCCGCTGCGCTGGTGGCTATATATGCCCCAGGCCATAACACAGGTCATCCGTCTTCATGGACCGACTCGCACCGGCTCTGTTGTGTGACCGTCGTACTCCTAACATATTGGGGCAGGGAATTTTACTGCTTTCTAGACATTCACAGTGACTGATCAGTCCCACTGCTGGAGGTGGTGACCTGTCCCAGAAGGACGCAGCATTTTCAGATTGGCAGACTAGCCATAAGGTGCGTGATGTGTGGCACCTCCAACAACCACAGTATAGTGAATTCTCTTTCTACTCCCCGGTGCACAATGTTCACATTAGACTAGACCTCCCCCATGTGTAGTGGATTTAAAGGCACCTTCATACTCCATACGGAATACCTGGTGCGCACGTTTTCTGACCACTGCCCGCTTCTGATGTCATTGAGAAGGGGTGCTCGCTCGCCACCGTATTCCAACTTGGAAACAGACATATTTGCTTCTGGAACCCCCCCGTCCTTTTCAGGAGAACTTGGCCACGCACCTGACCAGGTACTTCGAGCACAATACTTGCTCCACGTCCTGGTGGGCATCCAAATGGGATGCATACAAAACGGTGGTGCAGGGTCACTGCATCACGACTATGTGGGGGTTGTCTATCAGACACTAAGAAAGGTGTTTGTAGAGTGACCAGCACTAGAGACATAATTCCAGAGGATCTAAAAGTCATAGAAGTAAAAAAAAAAGTGAACCGACGCTTCAGACAGAGGGTCTAGGTCTGATCAAGCCATACTTTGACTCCTAGTTTATGGATCTTTGGAAAGTATTTGTTGAGGAGGAGGAGTTTCAGGTTTCTCTTGAAGCGAAGGAAGGGTTGCATCAAAGGTCACACAGTAGGAAGTTCCAAATACTTAGAGCATTTCCATAAAAATAGTGCAACTTGGTTGCTGTCTTTTTTTTAAATGGGAGGTAGGAGCAGAAGAGCATTGGAGCTTCTCAATGACCTAGTGGTTTCTGCTTTTGTCAGTTTGTTTTCTAAGTAGTTGGGTGTATGAGATTGAAGGGCTTTGTGGATGATACATACAGTGTTGTAGGTACATCTTCCTTCAATAGATCTTAAGTGCAGGAGTGGTGTGTTCAAACCGTTTAACGTTTGAGATAAGCCGAGCTATCATGTTAAGAACTGATCTCGGTGGAGGGAGGGGAGGGGGGGGGTCAAGGTGAGTTTTAGGCGTCCCAGTGGAGTGGCATTACGTTCCATAAAGAGATTGAAAAGAGAGGCGGATAAACTTGAGCCCTGAGGCACGCCAAGATGGATCCGAGTGGGTTTAGACAGGCAAGAGTTGATTTTGATTTTTTTGCGAGCAGGATAACCATTTAGTACGGTGCCATTCAAACTCAAACGCAACTTCAAAGATTCAAGCAAGTCTGGGTGATTAACCATATCGAACGCCGCAGATAGGTCATCAAGTAGGAAAAGTAGGCAGGCGTCACCCTTGTCTAAGGCTCTGTGGATGTCATCAGATATGTTTAGCAATTGCCGTTTCAGTACTACAGCCTTTCCTAAACCGGGATTGGAAAGTGTCAAGGAGGGAGAATTTTCGTATATGCTGATTAAGTTGCTGTAAGACACATTTTTCCAAAGTCTCGGCAAGGAACGGGAGGTTGCAGATCGCTCTGAGGTTGTTGAGATCGTTGGGGTCAGCCCTGGTATTTTTGGGAACGGGTGTAATTTGTCCTAGTTGGGGAGAGATCGGCGCCCACAACCCGGGGTGAGAGTTTTGTTGATGATGAGACCAGAACGGGGCGATGGTGTGGTTGGTTGAGATTTTTCACCATCGTGGATGGGAGAGGATCCTTGGTGTGGGTCGTTGGCTTTCGATTCATGATTACATTGAAGACTTCCTATTCAGTTAAGGGTTTGAAGTCAGACCAGTTGGTGTTGTTTTTTTAGTTTGGCAAGATTCAGGAAGTAGTTGGTTCTTTTTGTGGTCGTTTGGTCCGGAAAGGTATGTGGAGGTGGATCAGCTGCGAGGGGAGGTGGGATGGTGAAGGTGGAAAGGACAGAGGCAAGAGAGGAGATTTGCAAGGTTTGCAAAATTTTTGCGACTTTGTCAGCAGAAAAGCTAGCGATTTCTTCACATCGTTAGTTTGTGGCCATTATAGCACGAGAGGGAGCTGATGTAGTTTGTTGTTTTAACAATATTAAAGAGCTCACTAGGTTTGTTTTTTGCACAGTCTAGTTGGTTGCAGAAGGAGGCTTTTTCTCTAAAGATGTTTTTTGTATGACAGCCTTGTTGGTCTAAGTAGTGCTAGGTGACACATTGAGGGGTTTTGTCTCCAAGTCCTTTCTGCTTGTCTGAGTTTTCTTCTCTCGCTGTTGAGATCGGAATTAAACCAAGCTTTTGATTTTGAAGATCTTTAGGCAGGGCCACTTGGTCGAGAACATCCGATATTGATAAGTTGTGGTGTGAAGTGAGCTCTTCTGAAGTAGACAAGAAGGGGAGACACTGTAGTTGATAGTTAATTTTAGATTTAAGTTCAAGAATTTGTTGGATATTTCTGGTTAACAGCTTAGGTTTCTTCATAACATCAGGACAGAATCCGGTAGTGAAATTGATGTTGAAAAGAATTAGATGGAGGTCATACCAGTCAATTGGTGAGATGGAGCTGATCGAGATAAGGTCATTTATCGCTATAATCGCGTCAAGGGTGGAGCCTTTGATGTGAGTTGGTTCCTAACAGAATTGATTTAGGTCGTTAATTTCCTGGAGGTTCGTGAGTAGTCGGATTGAGGTGTCTTCTGTGTTGTTCCAATGGATGTTTAAATCTCCCAAGAACACATCGTTTGTGTCTGTTAGGGCGTACCGAGTAATTCGATCTGATAACTCTGCTACAAAGGGGGCTAGTTCTCCAGGGGGATGGTAGATGGTGTGGAATTTCATAAGATGGGAGCCTTTGTTTATAAGTTCCACCCGAGGTAGTCGAAGGTTGAGTATTCTGCCTTACTTAAAGCGGAAAGTTGAATTCCAATTTTGTGTATAATGGCTAGACCCCCACCCGATCTCTTAGGTCTGTCTTGCCTAATGATAATGTAACCGGGTGGGGTTAGTAGGTCAAGTATATGGGTGGCGTGGTCATTAAGCCAGGATTCAGTAAGGAAAGCAATGTCTTTTTCTTCTCTGATGATATATTCAGCGATATCGGTAGTGTGCTTTGCTGCTGATCTACAGTTGAGAAGCATGCGAGAGAGGGCAAGGCTTATCCATGGAGGAAGGAAGAGTTAGAATGGTGATGAGTTTAGCTGGTGGTCTGGGCTCATTTATAGTTGAGAGTAGTCTATTTGTGCAGACAATTACTGGGATAGTGGAGGTGGGTTTGGGAGATTGTCAGGTTCTTCGTGATGTAGGATTCACTAAGAGCAGTGGCTGAAAAATCCGAAATGGTTAGTTAGGCACGATGGGGTCTGTGGGCCAAATGACTTAGAGGAGTAGTGGCCCAGGTGATATCATGCGCGGCTTATGTGGGCACGGCAGTGAGTGGGGGTACATTAGAACTCTCTGGGGTGTGATCTCTGGGTAGCTTGGTCTGTTGAGAGATGTCCTGTCTTAGGTGAGCTATGTCATTAGCCAGGGAGTCAAGTTTCTGTTCCAAGCGGGACAAGATCTGAGTGAAAGTGATTTTGACCCTATCAGCAGTGCATGAGAGAGGATATGAGAGAGATCTCTCTATGGAGCGGTGACTTGTCCATCCTGGACAGCATTGCACAGTTACCTACGGGGATTGCCCCTCCCCGCCTGAATGAGCTAAAGAGCATAACTGGATGTGCCTCTCTAGCTGGTGGAGATATGTATGGCCATCTCCCAATTGGCTTGTAACAAGACTCCGGGCACTAACGGCCTCCCCAGAGAACACTATGCTGCCTACAGTGTGATCCTAGCAAAGACAAGGAGATGATGGACGTAGCGCTGAAACTTTCAGACACTCACCCCGTTACAGATCTGGGTTGAATCCATCATTGTTCTTTAGCTCACTTTGCCACCCCAGTTCAAACACAGCTATATGCAAATTGGTCTTGACCCTGTGCCTCGTGGGAACAGTGCAACCCGAACTGCTAAGCCATGTCTTCCCCAGACCGAAAAGAGCATCCTGGGACCTGTTTCGGGCTAACAGCCCTCATCAGTCAGGCTAGCTTTAATGCAGTGTCAAAGTGAGCAAGGGACACACTTCTGCGCATACCCTGCCAACTTAGGGCGAACAAAGCAAACACAAGGAGCTGATGGATGGAGTGCTGAAACAGCATGATCCTTACACTAAAATTGCTGCATGTCAATAATGAAGTGCGGGAACAAGTACACCTCCCTGACACACTTCACGAGGCCCAGATAGTGGTAGGTCCCAAACAGGGACCCGCTGGATATTCGATGCTACCAGCCACTCTCACTGTTGAATCTTGACTATAAGGTTCAGGGAAGGTCCTCACCAATCGACTCCTCTCCATGGTCAGTTCAGTACATTCGTCCATGTGGATCAGAACAGGTTATTTCCCAGCTGTAGCACCTTCCTCAATATCCGCCGACTCCTTCGGCTAATGAGGGCTGACTAGAGGGATGCGGGGCGCCAGTGCCATTGTTGCTCAACTTCGAAAAGGCTTTCAATACCCTGGGCTGGGACTACTTCTTCGCAACACTAGAGGAAATGCACGTGGATCTGAGATACTTGGGCTGGTTCCAGGCCCTTTATAGGCATTGGAGTGTGAGAGTCAAAATGAGGCAACTGATATCTGACCGGTTTGACATTCACTGGAACACCAGAAAGACTGCCCTCTGTCGCCGTTGATTTTTGCCTTGACCATGGAACCATTGGCCTCTTAGCTGCGCATGTGGGCGAGAGGGTGGGTATTGAGGTGCATGGAGCTCATCACTTAGTGTCCTTATATGCAGATGACGCTCTGATAAACCTATGTGATGTCTGTGACTCGCTCTCAGCACTGATGACACTGTTGGATGATTTCGGGGCCAAGTCCTCCCTCCGTCCGAACACCTTGGCTTCACAGGAGTGGACTGCCCTAGTCTCTACTTCAGTGGCAGTATGACATACAGATATACCGCACTGACAGTGATTTGTTGGAGTAGAATGTGTATATGGCGCTAAGCTCAGTGCTTCAATCTATACAGTTATGGACATCTCTCCCACTGTCTCCGTTGGGCTGGGTGGCAATATCGAAAATGCTGGTATTACCGTGGCAGTTATATTTTTCAGCCCTACCGCTCGCGCTTCCTGCGTGTTTCTTTGTGGATCTCATTTCACTTTTCGTTGAACTGATCTCTGTTACGGCTAGGCGGCGGGTTGCTTTTGACAGATTGTATAGCTCGCTTTGCAGACTGTCTTTCTCAAGCTTCGTTACTCCACTGCTTTGCACTTAAAGGGATTTTGACAGCTGAGTTGGAGAGCAGGCACAGGCCTCCAGTCTCTTTTGGAGTGCAGAGTCTGCTTTCTCCAGCCAATCCAGATGCTTCACTTAGGCTGCTTAACAACATGAGAGCAGCGTCTTGATTGGTTAAGGGAGTTGACTGTGGGACCTTGCGCTCGGACTGGAGTCTAGAGACTGGAACAATGTCACCAACCGCAACTGGAATGTTGTCGGTGACCCAGAACAATCTGAGATTTAATGGACCAGTTTCAATAAATGTAACTAGTATCAATTGACTGCAATAAATGATATGTTATAGGTATATTTAACGTTATAGGCATATTCGCAATAAAGTAAAATGGAAGGTCAAAAGCTTCTTTCATTGTTAACTTCCAGGTCGGAGGGTCCTACATCTGCACCACCATCGCCAATCTCAGCAATGCGAGGGCTAGGATTTTTCAGAACTTCCATTGCCCTGCTGCAGGTCCAAGAAAGTACACGCTTTATCTCCCAGTACCACTCAGAAGCAAGCAGGCAGGATATTACCTATTGTGTTCCATATTCATAGCCAGAGGTTTCTTCTTTACAGGCAAAAACATTCTCTTGACTTCTTGTACTTGGAGAGAGAAATTAGAGGTCAGGAAAAAATTGGAGTTGGAGTGTCCTAGGACACGCATTTCTCATACCTTTCCTAATGCTGTGTTGCATTGTCCTGGAATTGGACCAATTGTGTCCAAAGTGACATGAGGCCTGAGCGTCTGCACATGAGTACTGAGGCCAGGGGACACTGACTGGAGGCTAGAACGCACAGTTAGGGCTAATGAACACACTGACGCGGCAAAAACACACGCAGGCAGTAGGCAAAAACAGAGTGCATGAGGACACAGACAAATTGCAAGAACACACTGACCGGCAGGGCTCGAGTCGTGGTACCACGCGGCTGCAATGGTCGAAGAGGGCGGAATCGGAAGGGCACGGCGTGCCCCTACTCTTACAATTTGTTACAGTCCGTTCCCCCTACTTCTTTTTATTAAAAAAGCGTCCCAGCAATGGACAATATTGAAATGATGGCTGCCTTAATCATTCAGCCGTGGTGCATATCAAGGAAGGCCTCAGCAGTGCCCACAACCTCCTCCCCCTTCCCCTCTGTATCTGGGGACGGGGGCCTGAAACACAAGACTGAAATGGCCGTCGGTGGGAAAACTGCTGTCTCTGATGGCTCTAATGGTGCAGTGATTTACAGCTCATTTACTGCCGACGCTACCTGGCTGCCAATACAATAGTCACATCAGGAAGCTTTGGTGGCCTCACCCTGACTGACGGACACCACCTCCTGAAAAAGAAGAAAAGGGATTCAGTGAGGAATCGGCTGGCTGGCTGCAAATTTGTTCTCCACCCAGCCAGAACTGGAAAGTAGGAGGAAGGCAGGAGCCCAGCTGACCCAGCCAACCGGCATGTGGTGGGGCAGCTGAATCGACCCAAAATATAAATCCTAACTCCACTGAACCAACAGTTCCCAGAAGGTTACTTTTTGTTCGCTACATGATCTGGCCATGTCCACCCTGGAGACTTGATAAAGGGACGTCAGCCAACCGGCATGTGGTGGGGCAGCTGAATCGACCCAAAATATACAGATTTGTCTCCTTGCCAAAAGGATAGCGTAAAAGAGGAGAGATCTTGCATGACCAAGGATTTTTTATCATCAATGCCAAAGATAATTAATGGGAGGGTAATATTCAACAAGATTTTAAGGATAGAATCCAGGGAGACCTTATCTTCCTCCCAGAAGCTTGCTATAGCTGGACAGTCTTTAAACATATGAGTTGTCAGATGCCTCTGGCAGGCTGCATTTATTGCATTATTTTCCCATCTGGTACTTGGATAACTTTAGAGGAGACAAATAATCCCGATGCAACGTGAAGAGATGATTCTGCCTCCGCCAAGCTGGTTTCACTGTTTTATACAGGAGATTAAACGAGTCAATCCACAGCTGCTCACGTTGGATCTCAATCTCTCCACCTCATAGCTCATCCGGAAGTTTAAAATCGCCATCTATCTCCCCCAGAAGTATCTCAAGTTGCACCTCCAAGTTGAAATCTCCTTGCCGCCCGTGGTTTTGTCACCAGCTGATGTTCAAAGTTACTCGTTTTACCCAGGGGGACCCCCTTCCTACATTGTGCGTGGGCCCAGCTATTCAGCTGCATATATTTAAACCTAGAAAGGCTCAGCCCAACTTTCTCCCACAAATCATCCCAAGTTAGCATAGAACCCCCTGACAACAAGTCTCCCCAGATCACTATCCCGGCATCCCTTAGGGGTTTTGCCAAACTATCCTTAAGACATTGTGAAGTGCCTGGTGAGTCCCACATAGGTGCCTGATTTGAAAAGTAACTTATCCCTATTTTTTTTCAAATTATTGACCAACTCTTGGCCAAGGATTGTAGGCATTTTAATTTCACCTTCTTAAAGAATTTTTGGTCCCCAAACTTGAAGAGAAAGCCATCCGCTGGTAGATCGGCACCCTCTAGCATAGCCCGGAACATTACCCCTCGAGATAGGTGTTTTTAGGAGCATTCTAGAGAATGAGAGTTCGAAGGCCCATGCATAGTACTGCAGGTCAGGAAAAGCCAGCCCTCCCTTCTCCCTTCTTCGCCTCAACTTCTTTCATGCCACTCTTGTAGCCTTGTAATTCCATATAAATGAGTTTACCTTGGGCTGACATTTGTCCAACAATTTTCCCTATTAGTACCCACAGTTCCCTCTAAGCTCCCCTTGCTATTGAATGTCTTGTACGGCGGCTCAGCCGTGAGAGCATCTATATTTAAAGATAGTGGGAGGGTTCCTTTTAATGATTTTTTCATTTTTAATGACCAATCCTGGACGTGCTTCTTTAGGTCTCGGCTAAAAGACGCGCGTAAGCGCGTCTCCGCCGAGATCTTATGTCACCGAGCGTGCTTCCCAGGAGACAGTCCTGGCCACGCGCATCCTTCCAGGCGATTTGTAACTGGAACGCGCGCTGTGGCCAGGCGCTGTCTCCTGGGAAGCGCAAGCACCACACACGCATGCGCATACACACACACACGCGCCCATGCACGCACGCACATACATACATACAGAGACACCACCCCTGACTCATACACACACGCGCGCACACACACAAGTGCACCAAGGCCCCCCCTCCCCCTCCCCCGCCGTCACCGTCGCGCACATACATACACACACACACACGAGCATACACACACACACAAGTGCACCAATCGCGCTCCAGAACTTACCTTACCTCAGCACGCGGCGCCCAACCTCCTGCTGGCGCGGCCCCGGGGCTCTACACCGCTCACAGGAGCCCCGGGCCGCGAGACGCTACGACTCCGCCTGCCTCCTCTTCCGGTGTGAACGTGGCCCCGCCCCCGTCACAGGCGACCGTGCCTGACTTCCGGGCGGCCGCGAAATGAGTGGGCTTTTTTTTTTAGCAGTCGCATAATATGTTTCACATTCTGTTCACATACTTTTTACAGAAAATGTTAACGACTTTGCTATTTAACTAATGCATGTTACATTGCCAGTATTTACAAGGCAGCGTGCCTAATTTATTTTTTAATACAGCTGTCTATTAATTGTAATGCACCAAATTGTAATAATTGTTTTTTCTACCTTATTTTATTTTGTGACACACCTATTGACATTGTACAATGTACATTAAAGCCTTTTGATTGTGTTTTACTGAAATGCAAGTTTAATAACTGAAACACTTTGCTCTGATCCGTGGGTGTTAGCTGTGTGGGAATGCTTGCTTCGACCACAATGCTGCCTGTTTCAAGCACATAGGTGAGGTGGCTGCTTCTTTACCTCTTCAAATGCTCCCCTTTATTACCAGTATTTATGAACCGCTACACGCACGCCGGAGTCGATGCAGCAGCACTCCTGCTCTCCTGGCCACATACGCTCGCTAAAGCCCTGCAAGGAAGGGACTGAGGGCTTCATGGCTGCTAGCAGCACCCACTGCTATCTACCAGCAAATGTCGTGTGTGGAGTCACAAGTGACAACTTTCACATCCTATCTTCAAGACTTTTGGCCCTTAAAGACTCGCTCAAGCCCTTCTATAGATAAAATCGAACCGCCTTTAGCCTCACGGCTACATGTTGTAATAGCGAACACTATAAAATAAATTAAATTTTTTTAGGAGCATAGTCAAGGACAATTGTGGCACTATTTGTCGGCTGTTTGACATTACCTCGTGTATGGAACCAGGCACGCTCTTACTTTTGTGAAAGAAAGTGTCAGTGAGCAGACAGAGGGCCATAAACAAAAGGAAACAAAGAAATAAACAAGCATTGACAAAACGGGAACAGTTTTTCGTGCAAGCGAAAACTTTTGCTATTATTGGGGTCTTACAGTGTTGCGCAGAGTAGTGAGTGGAGAGTAGTGAGTGGAGAGTAGTGAGTGGAGAGTAGTGAGTGGAGAGTAGTGAGTGGAGAGTAGTGAGTGGAGAGTAGTGAGTGGAGAGTAGTGAGTGGAGAGTAGTGAGTGGAGAGTAGTGAGTGGAGAGTAGTGAGTGGAGAGTAGTGAGTGGAGAGTAGTGAGTGCAGAGTAGTGAGTGCAGAGTAGTGAGTGCAGAGTAGTGAGTGCAGAGTAGTGAGTGCAGAGTAGTGAGTGCAGAGTAGTGAGTGCAGAGTAGTGAGTGCAGAGTAGTGAGTGCAGAGTAGTGAGTGCAGAGTAGTGAGTGCAGAGTAGTGAGTGCAGAGTAGTGAGTGCAGAGTAGTGAGTAGTGAGTAGTGAGTGCAGAGTAGTGAGTAGTGAGTGCAGAGTAGTGAGTAGTGAGTGCAGAGTAGTGAGTGCAGAGTAGTGAGTGCAGAGTAGTGAGTGCAGAGTAGTGAGTGCAGAGTAGTGAGTGCAGAGTAGTGAGTGCAGAGTAGTGAGTGCAGAGTAGTGAGTGCAGAGTAGTGAGTGCAGAGTAGTGAGTGCAGAGTAGTGAGTGCAGAGTAGTGAGTGCAGAGTAGTGAGTGCAGAGCAGTGAGTGCAGAGCAGTGAGTGCAGAGCAGTGAGTAGTGAGTGCAGAGCAGTGAGTAGTGAGTGCAGAGCAGTGAGTAGTGAGTGTCAGTGAGCAGACAGAGGGCCATAAACAAAAGGAAACAAAGAAATAAACAAGCATTGACAAAACGGGAACAGTTTTTCGTGCAAGCGAAAACTTTTGCTATTATTGGGGTCTTACAGTGTTGCACAGAAGCGCAGAGTAGTGAGTGGAGAGTAGTGAGTAGTGAGTGCAGAGTAGTGAGTGCAGAGTAGTGAGTGCAGAGTAGTGAGTGCAGAGTAGTGAGTGCAGAGTAGTGAGTGCAGAGTAGTGAGTGCAGAGTAGTGAGTGCAGAGTAGTGAGTGCAGAGTAGTGAGTGCAGAGTAGTGAGTGCAGAGTAGTGAGTGCAGAGTAGTGAGTGCAGAGTAGTGAGTGCAGAGTAGTGAGTGCAGAGTAGTGAGTGCAGAGTAGTGAGTGCAGAGTAGTGAGTGCAGAGTAGTGAGTGCAGAGTAGTGAGCAGTGAGTGCAGAGTGCTGTGTATTGGCAATGTTAATGACAATGCCGATTATTTGTGATTTAAAGAAAAAAAAAATGTCATGAGCAATGCCAATAGCTCTACCTTTAATGATGCCGAGACCATTGCATTGCAAATGCTTGTTTTCAAATAAACAATCCTCCTGAGTCTCCTTGTGTTGTGACAGTCTGAGTAGCACTAGACGTTGAGTATTTTGAGCCCCTTGTTATATTCAGGTTGGGACCTATTCCTGTGTAGACCCTAGGAAAGGAAAGAGTGTTTCAGATGGATAAGAACTGTCTGGCCTTCACCAATGACCAGATAGCCGCAATCTTATCAGGGCCATCGCTGCTTTCTGGTGCCCCACTTAGGGGGACTACCTCTGCCCGAGAAGAATGGGAGAAACTATCCAACCTTAAAAAGAAACAAGTGAGGATTGCACTTCACGGTGCGTTGATGACCGAATACTATACAGCAGGTGCAGCACCCCCAAGCTTACTAGTTAGGATTGAGCTACGTATCTTCCTAGACGACAGCAAATTCCGCCAGGATTGGAGTTTCATTGCTAATAAATGTACTAGGGACTGGCTCATTCTAATAATCAGTACTGCCCAACGTTTGAGCGAGGATCTTTTAAAAGAGATCATTGAGTTAGAAGAAACCATATCCAAGGATACAACTCTTTTGAACAGCAAAGAGCATTTACAGAGAATTTAGGACGATTTGTCTGACTATAAAAATTATATGGTCCATCAAAAAATTAAAGGGTTAACAAAAAACCTAGAAAGGTACTCACATGAGTGGGCTTTTCCCTATGTAAAGGAAGAGTACTATTAACAGGCACCAGACCAGCAAAGTGCAGGCACACGGCAGAGAGGGAGAGGTGCTAGACAACAGTTCAGATGGACTCCTAATAACTGGACGTTTGACACCTCGAGCGAAGAGGAAGAAGAACCCCAACAGGGCAACAGGGTGAGGTTTAATCAACAAGATCGCCAAGACGAAGATCTGGGGGCCCTACTACGCTCTTTTTTAGGGCAAGGTCCGGGAACCAATCACAACAGGGGAAGGGGGAGCTCAGGAAGAGGCAGAGGGAGAGGCAACTCAGTACCCAAATGGCAGACCCACTCACCCAGGGTGACTCGCAGCCGCGGCCGCACATTGAATTAGATGAAAGCATTGTTGTGAACTTGTCAGACTACACTTTAACATCTGAGGAGGAGAGAGTCTTGAACAAAGGGCTGGGATTCGTCCCTACCCCTAGACATGATGCTTTTAAATGCCGCGTCGAATTTCACGAAACGATGCGCAGGATTAAACTAAAGAAGTTTTTTCGCCAACAAAGAAAAAAATACTGACTCGTTTCGAGGGACTAATCTAAAAAGACCTTCTACATTTTGTCCTCCCTTGGCCACTATGGGTCCGGAGGTGGCTGTCTTTGAAGAAAGGGTCCTACATGACATCGAAACTTTTGAAAAATCCCAGGAACATTTCAGACAAACTAATATGACTACAGATGATTGGAAAGCAGTAAGGTCACTTGAACAGAATAGTCTGCTTACTATAAAATCAGCAGACAAGGGAGGTGCGGTTGTTTTACTAAATACCAAGGATTATGATGCAGAAGTACAACGTTTGCTGAGCGTACGTGCGAACTACTGCCCTCTAAACAAGGACCCTGTTGATGAGTTATCAAAAATGATCCAGGAAATGGTAAGCAGGGCCAAGACTAACAAATGGATCTCGGTAAAAGAAGCGGAGTTTCTGGTAAACGATACTCCCATGACTCCTGCTCTATACATCTTACCAAAGATACATAAGCCCACTCGCCCACCCCCCGGCAGACCCATCGTGTCGGGGATACAATCCATCCTTGAGCCCCTTTCGCAATATGCGGACTATTTCCTGCGTGAAGCAGTGGTGAATCAACCATCCTTCATAAAGGATACAACTGATATCTTAAACATCTTGGAGAGCGTACCTTATGATTCTAATGTACAATGGCTGGTAACCATTGATGTTGAGTCTCTGTACACGAGTATCCCCCAGGACGCTACGCTGGTGGCAGCAGCGCGCGCCCTGGGGGAACTCGAGTGGTTCTATGATGTTCCACAATCATTTGTCATGGAATGTGTCGAAGTGGCCTTGACCCGTAACTACTTCATGTATAAAAATCAACTCTACCTACAGACCTCCGGGACCTCCATGGGGGCCACTATGGCCCCCAGCCTGGCATGTATATATGTTGGCCAGTTTGAGGAGCACATCGTCTATCCTGATACCAACCCCTTCCAGGGTCAGATCTGTCTCTGGAAGAGATATATAGACGATGTGCTCTGCATCTGGTCCGGCTCAGAGGAGTCGTTACTTGAGTTCTTCACCTGGCTAAACTTACAGGATCAGAGTTTGAAATTTACCTTGTCTTACAGTGCAGTGCCACTTATCTAGATTTAGATATAGAGGCTAATGGGGTTGGAACCTTGAGTACACGAGTACATCAAAAACTAACTGACAGAAACTCGCTTTTACTGTATAATTCACACCATCCGATGGCCCTTCGGGACAACCTTCCGGTGGGTCAATTTTTAAGATACCGAAGAAACTGTTCTGAGACTAAAACTTTTGTTGAACAGTCCGGTGATCTAATCTTTTGGTAAGAACAGCGTAATTATCCCCATAAGGTTGTCAAGAATGCAAGAAAGAGGGCGCTCAATACTCCTCGTGATGTTTTGCTTGAGCAGAGTACTAAAGACAACAAGCATTGGAAATGCAATAGATCTCGCACCATTAGAGTTAGTGCTTTTAGAATTGTTTATGTTTTTTTTTTGTAAATGTTTAGCATTTTTGTTTCCTGTAGCCAATGCTAAAGAATTACAAATAAAAAAAGCCATAAACATTTCTTAAAGCTCTAACTGAAATGGTCTGAGACCTATTGCACTGTGTGAGGGTGAGGGGTTGAGGGTGAGGGTGGGTGAGGGTGAGTGAGGGTGAGGGGTTGAGGGTGAGTGAGGGTGAGGGGTTGAGGGTGAGTGAGGGTGAGGGGTTGAGGGTGAGTGAGGGTGAGTGAGGGTGAGGGTGAGTGAGGGTGAGGGTGAGTGAGGGTGAGTGAGAGTGAGGGTGAGGGTGAGTGAGGGTGAGTTAGGGTGAGGGGTTGAGGGTGAGTGAGAGTAGTTGAGGCTGAGTGAGGGTGAGTGAGGGTGAGTGAGAGTGAGGGTGAGTGAGGGGTTGAGGGTGAAGGTTTGAGGGTGAGGGTGAGGGGTTGAGGGTGAGGGGTTGAGGGAGGGTGAGGGTGAGTGAGGGTGAGGGTGAGTGAGGGTGAGGAGTTGAGGGCGAGTGAGGGTGAGTGAGTGTGAGGGGTTGAGGGTGAGTGAGGGTGAGGCTGAGGTGTTGAGGGTGAGTGAGAGGTTGAGGGCGAAGGGTTGAGGGTGTGAGGGTGAGTGAGGGTGGAGGGTGAGGGTGTGGGGTGAGGGTGTGGGGTGAGGGTGTGGGGTGAGAGTGAGGGAGTGAGGGGGTGAGAGTGAGGGGGTGAGAGTGAGGGGGTGAGAGTGAGGGGGTGAGAGTGAGGGGGTGAGAGTGAGGGGGTGAGGGTTAGGGGGTGATTGTTAGGGGGTGTGAGCGTTAGGGGGTGTGAGCGTTAGGCGGTGTGCGGGTTAGGGGGTGTGAGGGTGAGTGTGAGTGAGGGGGTGTGAGGCTTCGGGTGTGTGACGTTGCGTGAGTGTGAGTGTGTGTGAGGGTGAGTGAGGGTGTGAGAGGTGTTGTTATGCAGAGGGTGTGTGACGGTGTGTGAGGGTGAGGGTGTGTGAGGGTGAGTGTGAGTCATTGTGATGTGTTGAGGGTGAGTGAGGGGTTGAGGGTGAGGGTGAGGGGTTGAGGGTGAGTGAGGATGAGGTGTTGAGTGAGGGTGAGTGTGAGTGAGGGTGAGGTGTTGAGGGTGAGTGAGGGTGAGTGTGGGTGAGTGAGATTGAGAGTGAGTGAGGGGTTGAGGGTGAGTGAGGGTGAGGGGTTGAGGGTGAGTGAGGGGTTGAGGGTGAGTGAGGGTGATGGGGTTGAGGGGGAATGAGGGTGAGGCGTTGAGGGTGAGTGAGGATGAGGGTGAGTGTGGGTGAGGGTGAGGGGTTGAGGGTGAGTGAGGGTGAGTGTGATGATGATCTCATAGATGTGTCTCTGGGAAGGGTGCCTGGTTACCTCACTGGTAGATAGGGCGCTCAATGATACCATGTACTCATCACCTGGCTCTCAGATGTCATGCTGTTCAGCTGCTGAAAAAACCTGTGACACGAAGCACACTGTTTAAAAGCAGAGCACTGTAGCATGAGATAACCCAGCTGAAGAAAGAAGAGACGGGAGAAAAAAATGGAAAGACTGAAAGATCGAAGAGGTCTTTGGTCTACATTAGTAGAAGCAGAAGATTCTGATGTCCAAATCCATATACTTGGTGTGGTAAAGAGATCAGACATGAACACGCATAGGGAAATGAAGAAGGAGTAGGCATACAGGCCATAAGCACTATGCGCGACACCGGCAGTTTAGCAAGCAGCTAAAAAGTGTGCTATTATCAGAAATCTGGTCCACTGGCATGCTCAGTTATAAGGAACACAACTGCCTACAAATTAAGGTAGCCGTTAATTGTTTCCTAAACCACTTTTGGGTTTGTATGTAGAGGCATCATAGGGGTAGGCGTTCTAAATTTTGGGGGACAAAGCAGAAATATAATGTAGAAAAAGATTGTACGATACACTTTTCATACAATACACACGCTGACCTGAATCATCTTTAATGCTAGGGCTTCAGTGCTTACAAAAATACACTCACATTTCTAGCATTGAAAGCTTCACTACAAATACCTCAAAGTGGAGTTAACTTATGGTCAATAAGCACATTTCCTAGAAATCCCTATTTGGGAGGAAAGCTCACTATGTGTGGACAGAACATTGTTCAGAGATATTACGTGCTCTTAGTTTACTTATCCCCAGACTCCAATGAAAGTCACTGGACAAAACCCTATTTTTTCGCGCCCTTTTAAAAAGTATAAATGCAAAACAATCTCAAAGCAGGCACTACGAGGAAGAATAAGCAGGCAACGTTTGAGGAAGAGTAGGGAAACTCGCAGAACACCTGAAAGCCACACAATGAAAAGATCTCGCCTTGGAACGAGCAAGCTGGCCCTAGTAAATGAATCACTGATAACATCAAAACCTGAAAACCTGGCTTGGCTATAGGACGTCAACGAACGAAGTGTTCCTGGAATGAAGACTCCTCGTTTCTGGGTCTCGAAAATAAGCCACCACTTGCCCAGAATAGGGCAGGAAGAAAACAGTCTCTAAAAGGTCCAAGGTGAGCCCGTGACCGGCAACGAAAGCGGAACCCACCCGCAAAGGTCAGAACAGTATAATGGTGGCCGCCAGCTAGCGCCGCCGAGACTTCGTGCAAAGCGGAGCCCACCCGCTATAAACTAGATACGTTGCCCCAACACTGCGAGCGCGCCAGAGGTTGTCCCCTTAATGAAGCAGGACCAGCGGAGCCCACCCGCGGCCTGCCTGTAGCGACCCCTGCCCCCGGTGCGCAGCGTGTGACCAAAGCTGCTGCAGCGGTGGAGTGAATGAGCCCGCAGCATGAGGAGAGTTGCCGGGCTCTGAAAAATGAAGCGGAGCCTACCCGCAAAACAAGTGAATAGTGTCCTTAAGCTACGTCGCACAGTGCCCTGCGACACCTACTGCACACCCTCACCCCGCGCAGCAGTGAACTGAAAGAATTTGCTGCAGTGGGGGTCAGAGCAGAAAGTCAAAGCATGCCGCCCGCGGCTGACGGGAGCGGCGCCAGCACCTCTGCGTGTGCCGTGGAGGAAAATGCCTGCTGAAGGGGGTGAGCAGTACTACTGGCAGGCCGTTCCCAGAGTATGGGTGAAAGAAATCCGTGCCCCAAGAGGTGTATGCCAGCAAGGTACGTTCCCAACCCAAGCGGAAACGAAGACCACAGAAAAGTAGCGAGATCTGGGAGTTTCCGAAAAGCAACTCCTGCCCCTTCTCCCCACGCAGCGTGGGTAACGAGCGATACAGCGACGGGGCGAGGAGGGAGACAGACGATGGGCCGGTATAGCAGCACGAGTGGCACAGGAAGACGAAACAACGCCTGCCATTCCTGACGCCGCAGTGGAAGGCCAAATTGCTGGGGGGTAGGGCAGGGGAGGGGGCGGAGCGGGGAGAGGGAACAGACGGAGGGAAGGCCAGATAAGGGGAGGGGGGAGGAGAGTAGGAGGAGGAGAGTAGGGGAGGCACGGCCTAGCGGCCGTGCAATCAAGAAGTGAGGGGGCGGGAGAGTAGGCAAGGCAGGCGGCTGGGGGGAGGGGGGAGGAGAAATGCGACGCGACATGGCAGGCAGGGGAGGGGGCGGAGCGGGGGTGTGGGAGGAGTGCGGGAACAGACGGCGAGGGGAGGAGAGTAGGGGAGGCACGGCCTAGCGGCCGTGCAATCAAGAAGTGAGGGGGCGGGAGAGTAGGCGAGGCAGGCGGCTGGGGGCATGTGCACGCGCTTTTAAGCTCAATGCGCATGCGCATTGAGCTTAAAAGTCACGGGCACTGCAAGGAATCGCCACGATTCCTTGCAAGTTGGACAAAGAGTGGATAAGCCACCATAGTCTCGCTTGCTCGATGCGCATCGACAGGCGAGACCTAAAAAGGACTGCCTACCAGTAGTTATGACTTTTGAACCCATGGCCACGAAGATTAGGCAGTCAATTAGAAAACATTGGGGCTTATTAAGTAACAAAGATTTTTCAATGCCCCCTCCGAGATTTGCCTTTAAAAGGTCAGGCAATCTAAAGGATAGGCTTGTCCATACTCGGGATCGAGTACCTCTGAGAAATGATTCTACAACGATACCGAAGGGTCATTACCCTTGTGGTACATGTTCTGTGTGCCCACTGACTAATAAATGCAGTAGCGTCATGTTATCCACAGGAAAAGAATGGTTTTTAAACCAATTCAGTAACTGTAACACCACCAATGTGGTTTATAGGTTACTGTGCAGTTGCGGCCTACAATATATTGGACTCACTACGAGGAAAATAAAGGTTCGCATACAGGAACACCTTAGTACCATCAGGGCTGGAAAACTGACGACCAAATTGGTCCAACATTGTCATCAAGAAAAACACAGTTTTACATGGACAGTGCTAGAGACAGTAAAGGGCAACCCTACTAATGTTGAGTCAATCTTGATTACAAAGGAAGCGAATTGGATTTTCAGAGAGGGCAGTGATAAGCGGGGCCTTAACGAAATTATAGAGTGGAATAAGGTCAAATAACTTATCAATTACCTTAAATGATTTCGCCTTGAGTCTGCGCCCCTCAGTGAAAGATAAAAACTCCACTGTTAGGATCCAACACGATGAGCGTTGATGAACAAAATACCATTAACTTGGGTATATTTTCTGGTAACCCAGTTTTCCTATATAGAAGAGATTGGTATATAATAAGAATGGCCCTATATTAGTGGTTTTAAGGCTCCTGTTCAATTCACAACATTGAGTTGGAACAATGCACCTAATCCCATTCCATTAAGTGAATTTCTAAACAATGGAGGGTGACAACCACTGTGTTGACACTTGTTTGTGTGCACCATAATAATAAGATAAACCGCCAATACCATCAAATTCTGGGTACATTGCCAACTCTTCTGCCTATTAATTTCCAAGGCAATATATTTTTTGAAAACTGAATATGAACGCTTAATGATAAAGGCTGTCTCAAATCATTATGGTAACATTTACATGACCGTGTATCCAACTAGTTAGTTGGAAGTATCCTCTTGCATATATCACAGATTGGTTTCTCGAGTGTAGTTTAATAATGAGGAAACCCTTTAATTTCAGTAAAATTATGAAAATTGTATGATACTCCTTATTTTAAATCATTACGAAGATTTCTGGTTTTAACCACCGCGGGAATGTCTACATGATCATGGAACCAAATAGCCACTTTAAAATGGCGCCCACATTGGTCAGTAATTCGTTCTCCCTATACTGACGCTATTCCCGCCCGCCCCACGTGACAGGGGAGCGTTCCGATCACATGATCGGGGGAATGCCCGGTTGTGACGATCACGCATGAAGTTTAAATTGCGTGTACCCTTCTCTGTCCTTGGTTCCTGGGACGATACAATGCTCTTGAATCAAGTTGGTACGGTAAGGAGAGGGCTCGGGATGCGGGTTTCTGTTGCTATTTCCAGCTCGCAGGTCCTTCGTGTGTGTGTGCGATTAGACTCTAGGCACAACACGTACTATTGAGATAGGGACTATGGGGTCACTGTGTTAGGTTATATTTAGCACCATTTACGAGTTACCTGTGTACTAAAACAATCTGGAGAGGGTTTTCCATCAGACCCCTGCACATCACCTTTAGACTACACGAGTCAGGCTACCCTTTTTACAGGCATTAGCCATTGGTATAGTGGGGTTAAGATAGACCTTTCGGTTGTCCGTTGCTACTTCCAGCTTGCAGGTCCTTCGTGGTTTGTGCGATTAGACTCGAGGCACAACACGTACTATTGAGATAGGGACTATGGGGTCACAGTGTTAGGTTATGTCTAGCACCGTTTACGAGTTACTTGTGCACTAAAATAATCTGGAGAGGGTTTTCCATCACACCCCTGCGCATCACCTTGAGCCTACATGAGTCAGGCTACCCTTGTTACAGGCACTAGCCATTAGTATGGTGGGGGTAAGATAGACCTTTCCAATGTGTGTAAAGAGGTTTTACTTCATTCTATTTTATTTTATCCAGATTTTCTCTGTGGATGTGCTTTCTGACTAAAGGTGTACTTTGGAGGGATAACTCCGTTAAAGTAATGATAGCCCATGCACCGGAGTTTTGATTCTATGAGCATGCTATTACATGCATGTTGTATTGACTGCACTTAAATGTTCTACAGGTTGATATTACAACCGACAATCAGGCGGAGAATTGCCTTTTCAGCTGGTACGAGGGAGCATAGCTGAACTAGGGTAAATAAACTCCCCCTCCTTTTTTTCTTGTCTGTGTTATACATACGGTAATCTGGTGGAGGACAACAATTTCTTGGAGCAAGAAATTGTTTATATAATGAAAGAAGCATAATAATTAAGATGTCTGGAGTTCGGAATTGGTCTTAATTACATTTTATTATTATTTTTTCAACTCGGCAGCTTCCTGTTTTAAAGATGTTGGAAGTGGGTGCAGCAACAGAGTACTAACCCTGATGAATCTGCCATAAAGTTCATTGGGCAGTGAAACATGTCGGTTGCAGGTAGTGGTATGCGACATTAAGCTACCAGCCTTTTTATTTCAACTGTGCATACCTCGGTTAGTAATAAAGTAGTTTATGAGGTCTGACTGTTGATTTTATTTTCACTCTGTTTTGTTTGTTTTAGGAGCCACGCTCTAAGCTCCTTGCTTTGCACCGTCTCTTTACTTTTCTTTTTCTTCCCTTGCTCACTAAATTCTGGAATTGGAATGGTCATCTATGATGAGAAAGGGGCCAAGTCTCTGGTAAACATCTGACCAGATCGCCCCGAGGGTGTTCGCCCGTGAGGTGCCTTCCTCTCCGCCACACATTTTTTCTGGATTAATTGGTGTATGTGTGGGTATATGGATGGTCCTATGTAGGGCTGCCATTTTTTAGGTCGCGCCGAGTTGAAAACATAGTGAACCCCCCACAATTAGTAGTATTTACAAACTATTTTGTTTGTTTGGGACAGTAGGGCATTAGAGACAATGAACACCTAAACATAGAAATAAGAAGAGGTGTTTCCGGAATTTTACGATTGAAAATTCAGGCGGATAAGGGTCTCATGCCCGCTAGATAATTACTAACCAGTGTCCTGGGTACAGGGATTTTTTTGGATTGATTTTCAACAATTTAGTGTCAAATAACAAGGGGATGGAGTTAAAAAGAAATGTGTATTTCGGGAGGATGGACATTTTTATTAAGTTTGTCCTCCCCAGGATGGATAAGGGGAGCTGAGCCCAGGACTTTAGTTGTTTTTGGCATTCCTTTGAAACCCGATCTAGATTGAATTCTGCAATTTTCCCCACCTCCTAAATAATTCTAACCCCAAGATATCTCATGGAGGTAGTCACGGCAAGATGTGAAGTGGTGGTGTTCTAGGCCATGATGTCAGTTTTATTGGCATTTACGTAAAGCGCTACCTGCCTTTTCCACCCACCAAATCTGAACAACAGAATGTTATTTACCTCTCTTAGGGCTTGAGCAAAAGGCTCGATATAAAGATTAAAAAGGTGGGAGGAAAGTGGGCAACCCTGCCTTGCGCCTCATGTTATGTTAAAGGCTGCTGTCAAGGAGTTATTAACAAGTAGTCTTGCCGTTGGTGCTTTGTATAGGAGAGCTATCGCTTGACGGAACCTCTCCCCGAAGTTGAATTTATCCATAACCACCGCCAAATAGGCCCAATTTAACACTATCGAAGGCTTTAGTTGCATCCAACGTAAGGGTAGCCAAAGGAAGAGAGAAGGTAGATGCTATGTCAATAGCGCCCACTAATTCATGAGTCAGATCTGCAAGTTGCGCCCCTTTATAAAACCTTTCTGATCTTGGTGTATGATAGAGCCAATGACACCCCCCAATCTGTTTGACAGAATGGCAGAAAAAATCTTATAATCTGTATTAAGGAGTGATATCGGGCGGTAAGACCCGCACTCTGTCCGATCTTTCCCGGGTTTGGGTATCAATACTATTTTCACATCACTCCATGACTTTGGGGAGTCCCTACCCTCCATCAGAATGCTGTTTAAGATGGTTACTAAGAATGGAGTAATAACTCCACAGAGGACGCAATAGAGCTTCCCTGGTAAACCATCAGGACCCGCATCCTTCCCCCGCTTTAAGTGACTGATGGCACTACTAACCTCAACCTCCGAAATCTCTGATTCCGATCCGGTGAGAGTTTGGGCAGGGACACTGTATTGAGCCAGGCTTTTGTCCCTTCGTAGTCTTCCCTAATATCTTCCTTGTATATCTTATGAAAGAAGTCTTGAAATGCCTCCCCAGTACCTGAATTAGAAACCCTGGAGGTAGCTTCGCCCTCTACCCTAATCTCTCTGATGTACTTGTGTGCTTGGTTAGTTTTAGTCTTCCACGCTAGGACCTTACCAGCTGCCTCTCCAAACTCAAAGTGGGAAAGTTTACTTGCCTCCCATCTCTTAGCTGCTCTGGTTTGTAGAACAGTTTTAAGCTGATTTTTCAGTGAGGTTAGCTTTTCTTGTTCCCCACCTACATGATTACCTAAATTTTGAGTGATGGTCATCATTTCGGCCTCCAGTTTATTGATACTATCCCTATACAAACTTCTTTTGAAGGAGGCTCTACTGGTAATGCAACCCCTCCAAAAGGCCTTCAAGGCATCCCACACAAAGTAGCTGCTCGAAGAGTCTATGTTGGAATCAAGAAAGCATTGGGTCTCAACTTGGAGAGACGTGATTTCATCCTTGTCTAATAATATTGTCCGATCAAAGGACCAGGAAGAGTGACCAGGCTGCTGTTCTACTTTAAGGCTAAAAGCAGTAGCCGAGTGATCGGAGAGGTGGAAAGGAAGGTATGTTATGTCATCCAGCCGGTCTTTAAGGCTATAGCTGAACAGTGCGTAGTCTATCCTTGACAGATGCTTATATTTAGGATTCCGAAAAGAGACCCCTAATTTATTCTCTGCCCTATCTCTCCAAAAATCAGCAACCCCCAACTGAGCCATTATTGTCCCCAAAACTTGTCTAGATTTCAAGAGAACACAAGCTCTTGAGTTAGGCGATTTGTCAAGCTTGGGGTTTAGTACGACATTAAAATCCCCTACCCAAATTACGGGGTCGTGCAAGACTAGTAGATGGCCATAAATGGTTTCCAAAAATGTAGGATCATCTTGGTTCGGGCCATAATATCCAACCAGAGAATGCATCGAATCTCCCATCAGGACCCTCAAAAGGAGCCATCTCCCATTGTAGTCTTCCTTAACTTCTACAATTTGGGCCTTTACTTGTTTTTTTGAAAATAAATAAGACGCCTCTGATGTTAGCCGTTTGGTCCGTACAGGCGTAGGTGTCTACCCATTTCTGTTTCTTTAGCATTGATGTCATCTCAGCTTTGAGAAGATGTGTTTCCTGAATGGCAATGACCTGCGCTAGGGAGTCTCTCAAATATTGAAGTATTTTTTCCCTTCTACTCCTCACGCGCAGGCTGTTGACATTCCAGGATAAGTATCGAATCAACGACATCTTGCTTCCTTACCCCCTCACATAGTTCCATTCTTTTCTGAACAGAGAACCTAGGGACCTGGTAATAACCCCAATGTAGCTTGGAGGAAAAATTTAGAACAACCTGTATTGGCACTGGCATTTGAGGACATTTTTTATTTTCATCCCCACCACTCAGCGTGACATCCTCTTCCCCCCTCCCTTCCCTCCAACCCCCTGGAAAACCCATCCCTTCTAATGTGTCTTATGTTATTGGATTTAATGTGTACAGCTGCTCTGTCAGTGTTCAGAGATGTGGTCTTTTATAAACATAGGAGCAGATTTACAATAACTGGCGCATCCCTGCATATCAGCAGGGATGCACCAGTTATTGTGCGCCACGACTCCGTCACCAAGGATGCGCCGCATTTACAATGCGTGAAAGAAACAGGAGTATAACCCATAGACCAAAATGGGACTGGGTACGTTAATTGTAATAAGAAACAATGTCCCACTAGGTATCATTGATGAAGGCAGTTCAAAATTATGCATACAATACGTATTACAAGAAAGGAACACCAGGGAGTCTCAGTACATTTTGTGACACCCTGACCCAACCGATGGTCTAAAACCCGAAGACTGATCGATGCACCCCCTTGTTTAATTTCAGGCGCTGCAATCCCTATACACCTTCAGTGTGTATTAGGTCCTGGACCCACTATATATCTCTGGATCCAGTCAATGTACCTATTTACCAGGTTGGTCTCATTTAACCCTTGTCCCCCCTTTCCCTCCCCACCCCCCCTCCCCCCCCTCCCGTCCCCTGCACCACCTCCTCTCGAGTATCACCCTCCTTAAGCACTTATTACAGCATGCTATCCCGCACTGGCCACACCAATTAATTTCCCCCCCCCCCCCCCCCCTTCCCCCCCCTTTTTTAAATTCGCGATAACTGTGAAATGCCATATCACCCGGCACACTCCCACGTTCCTTTTAGCCTCCGGGTCTTGCCCTGTCTCCTAATCTTAATTATCTTCCCATGCAGCACCTTAATTCAACGCCAACCCTGTCCTGAAGAGGATCCCGATTTACAGAGGATCGAAACGCCGTCGACTACAACAGCGCAATTTCACGGCGCACTACCAATAGGCTTATCACTATCTCAAATTCAACTTGTCTAATTGTATATACCTAATGTGAAAGCCTTTAATTGATTGTTTTTATCACTTTGCGCCGACCACGCTGTTTTTCTCACTTTCACTTGCGTCGTCACTATCACTGCGTCATCACATTTTCACCAAGTGTTCTTTGGGTTGCTTCATGATGTTTTTTCATGTACAGTGCTGCCTTTAACTGTGCTTCCCGTGTTTGCTGCAATTGGTGATTAATAACCCTATCACAAAATGTACTGAGACTCCCTGGTGTTCCTTTCTTGTAATACGTATTGTATGCATAATTTTGAACTGCCTTCATCAATGATACCTAGTGGGACATTGTTTCTTATTGCATTTACAATGCGGCGCCCCATGGGGCAAAAACAGCACAGATGCTTGACGCATCTGTGCCGTAAAGGCTGTGAATCGAATTGCTGGAGTTGCGTCGCCAGCGCGACGCAGCTCAGGCAAGGCTCTTGGGGGCCCTATCTGTACAATGCTGCATCAATTCTTACGCCTGCTTCAAGCAGGCGCAGGGCTTTGACGCAGCATGAGCTCAAAAGTGACTGAGTGAAATCTTGTAGATTTCACTCAGCCACTTTTGGGAGGCGTTCCAGCGCCGGACCCCCTCCCCCCCCCCCCTTGCGCAGGAATGCCTACTTCTGGCGCAGGGCTTTACAACGTGACGCATCTCCCAGATGTGTCACGTTGTAAATACCCCGCACCATGGCGCATCTTTTGCGCCGCCGCTGCATCACAAAAGTGACGCAACGCAGCATAAAAGAGGCGCAAGGGGCTTGTAAATCTGCCCCTTACTGTTTTACTTAAAAAAAAAAATGTGCATGTAAGCAGCACAAGTTCTGTGACCCCTAACAACAGAGCCTCTTTCAGACCCCTTCCAGGGTCTGGCTGTGAAAACAAGTAGGTCCGGCAGCAAGGTCAGACTGCCCATACCGGGCATGGGACGAGAGGGGTGGGAGGCTGGTTTTGTAACTGGGGACTGGTTTGCGGCAGTGCTGCAAAATTAGCCCCCAGTAAAAAAACAAGCATTTGCAATGCAAGTAAGTAAGTCATTTTTATTATGCATGATTAATTAAAATCAAATCAAATTGACTTTATTTCGGATATATTGCAATCCATAAAAGCACAAAATCATTGTGCATTTCATAATAAAAACACAAAAACATTTACAAAGTCAATCATAATTCAAACGTCATGCACTTTTCTTGAAAGATTAAGTAGACAAAAACAATACCATAGATAAAGTGCAAATAGTGCCCACTAACAACAAAGTGCATTAGTGCGTTGGACTTCAGCCAATTCATATTTACTCATCTAGACATTTTCTTAATCTCACAGATAGTTTTAAAAATTCTAGCACCTGGAGGACACTGTCAGTGTGCAAGAGCTGTAAATACATGAGGGCAGGTCTAATTTGATTAAAATTTAGTCTCTTTAAAAGAGTGACAAGATACCGCCTACGGGGGTATTCATAAAATTTACATAAAAATATAAAATGCAGCATATCCTGTGGAGACTTCCCGTCGCAGCCACAGGGAGCTGCAGTTTTCTTAAAAATTTCCAACTTTGGTCTGATTAAAAGGTGATGGAAGATGTTAAACCTGAACCGTGTCAGCAAGAATTTCTCATGGGAGGTAAAGGAGCATGTAAGGTACAGTTCCATAGTATCACAAGTTCTTAACATGATATACTTCCTAACATTAGGTTTCAAGAGCTCAACTTCTTCTCTAAGGGCACTGCGATCCAAGTAAAAGGCCCTCTTCATTGCTGCAACATCACCCTTAACTATTTCATTCGGGTTTTCAAGCAAGTTCAGACGCCCAAGCTTCAGAAATTGGGACTTCAAGTATTTAAGCCATGGTACACACATTGCATGATCAAGCGATCCAAGATCTTCCACTATCTGGTGGGTTAAAGGAATTTCCTGATTTAACCATAGTTTTACCCAGCATAACAGTGGTCTTAATCCAACAATGTCGGATAGGTGCTGACTTCCCAGCTCTTCATGTACCGCTAAATTCGATGTACTTTTTGGGACACAGAGCAAACGCTTTAAGAAGTTATTTTCAGTTATCTGTAGCTGTTCAGCGTTTGCATAGCCCTATATTTCGCTGCCATAAACTGCGGTAGCTATTGATTTAGCATTGTATAATTTCATCATGGCAACATTTGGCTTTTTCCCCAATTTAGTGGCAAAGTTGAAGATGGAGGCATTTACTCTGGTCATTTCCCCCTTCTTCCTTGCCACATGTGGAGCCCAACTAAGCTTTGTATCAAATAAGACACCAAGATATGAAAACGTATGGGTGATGGGGATCAGGACATCATTTAGTTTAAAAATGAACTTCTTTTTGGATTGGCGGCCAACATGCATTATATAGGATTTAGAATTATTGACCTTAAGGTCCCTATCGGTCATGAACATTCAATAATGCCTGGAGACCGTTTTCTGTTCTTGAAATTAAAACCGCATCGTCTGCGTATAAAAGTAAAGGAATACCCCTCGTACCGACTCTGGGACAATCTGATTTTACCTCCTGGAGTACAGCATCTAAGTCATTTATATAAAAATTAAAAATAAATGGGGCCAAAATACAGCCCTGACGTACTCCTTTATTGATACTAAAATTTCCCGTAGTTTCCCCGTTGGATGAGAACCTCA
The DNA here is from genome assembly GCF_964263255.1 of Lissotriton vulgaris. Classification (NCBI taxonomy): domain Eukaryota; kingdom Metazoa; phylum Chordata; class Amphibia; order Caudata; family Salamandridae; genus Lissotriton; species Lissotriton vulgaris. Next base: position 756,733,279 of record NC_141695.1, on the reverse strand, counting down.
CATTGGCTCTTGTCATTGTGCAAGTCTGCAAGGAAATCCACAATCCCCCTATCAACACCTTTATCCCTCATGGTCTGCCACAGCCTCCCCCTGTTAACACAGTCGAAGGCTGAGGACAGATCCATGAAGGCAAGGTGTACTGCTCCCTTCTGTACAACAGTGTATTTATTCAGAATAAGAAACAGGTTGAGACACTGGGTTATAGTAGAGCGGCCTTCACAAAAGCCATATTGGGAAGTAGACATAATATTATTTTCAATTGACCAGCTTGTTAAACGTTGAAGTAGGACTCTCCCCATAATCTTAACCATTGAATCTATTAAAGATATTGGTCGGTAGCAGAGAGCACTTCCCCTATCTCCCTTCTTGAAGACAGGGACAATAGTTGACAAACCCCACGATCCTGGACAACCCACTATGGTTGCAGCATTAAATACAGCCACCAGAATAGGTGCCCAGAAAGCTGGATCAGATTTGTAAAGATCCGGTGGTATTCCGTCAGGTCCCGGGGCTTTATTTGCAGTGAGACCCATTATAGCAGCCAAGACCTCACTTTTGTCAAATGTAATAGTGCCACCCCTATCAAGGGGGGCGACATCCATGATTACAGGATCCTCAGAGTAGTACAGGTTTTTAAAGTGACATTCCCAGTCCTCTTTGGTTATGCAGCAGTCAAGTCCGTCTCCTGGGTCCTCAGCCAAAAAACGTTTTTTAACCAGAGCCCAGAACTTGGTGCTGCTATTCAGAGTGCAGGGATCAAGTAATTCCTCCCTGGCCTCTTTTCTTAGGAATTCCTTACGAGAGGCAGTGATAGCCTTATATTCCTTTCTACATAATTTTATGTTCTCCCGATTCCTCGGGGTAGCTGATAAAGCAAGCCTCAGTTTGCGAGCAGCTTTAGTGCAATCATGGCTGAACTACCTCGGACCTGTTTTCACCTGGTTTTTATTAGGCACAGATAATAGCTCTGACACCTTCTCCGAGACCATTGACCATTTTAACCGTCTCCTCCCATCTGTTGTTCCCAGCCTGCCTTGGTTATTAATCTTATTTCCCTTTTTTACCCAGGGGCATTTTAGGCAGATTGTTAAAGGGTTATGGTCACTAAATTCGCTTGAGACAATGCAAAAAGAGTCTAAAAAGGTTTGCATCGTCCGAGATACCAATATATGGTCTATAAAGGTACCCCTGCCATGCCCTTTAAAGGTAGGGATATCAAAACAATATAGCGGGTCCCTTAATGTCATGGCCAGCGAAAGATCAAAATCATCCAACAAGTCATTACACAGTTCCCTCTCCTTAGTATGCTCCATGTGGAGACAGCCCACCCGTTCACAAAACATTTCTGGTAAACATTTATTCAATGGATCTACGCAAGGATGCACATTAAAATCCCCCATAATCATGAGGTTATTCCCCAGATCTTTCATAGAGCTAGAAACAAAAGAGTTTAGTATAAGAATTTGATTCTTGCCTGCACTGTCTTGAGTAGCATTATAAAAATTCACCATACCCACACGACAATTACCTCCAGATAAAACTATGCCCATTACACCTGTATGCTGTGATTCAATTCTTCGTACTTCACAGGGTATTAATATCGAGACAAAAATTACAAGACCCCCCCTTAGGCCTACCCCTTATTGAAGGCAAAGCTGGCACATACAAGGCCTTATACCCTTCCAAAAATAGGTTACATCCCACCTCCCATGTTTCTTGTAGGCAGATGATCGTAAATTGCTTAATATAGGACACCCAGTTTTCATCAGACATTTTGGCCGCGATGCCAGCAATATTCCATGAGACAACCTGGCATCCTGACGTTATACCCTCCGGGTTTTCTGAGTTTATAGAATCACCTGTAGCCACAGTAACTTGAGCCGCAGGTGCCACCCGTCAATCACACAGCTCAAGACCAGATAGCACTTCGTACCTGTTCTGTGTGTTGACATTCAACCCATGTTGATAGCGCCCAGCACTAGTATTCCTGTTGTAAATTTTGTTCGGTCCACCTGACCCACAGGGATTAGTGATGTTATAGATGAATTGAGTGTCCTGGACTGGAGTATAAGGTTCAAACACGCGCCTGGTTAAACTCTGTTGAGGTGTGGGTTTGCACAAATGTGCATAAAAGTATCCCAGTGGGCGCAAACAGATACTATTCTCATTGTATACCAATGAAGAAGCTCTCAGGAGGACAGTTGCCACATGCTGGGGGTGTTTAAAATGTATAACTATACAGTCCCCAGAACCTATCAATTTACACGCCTTACTGCCATTATCTGGTCAGAATATCAAATGGGAAAGCCACAGTTTTTGTTGAGCCACGCCACTGCCTTGTTTTTCAAAGAGGTGTGGGATTCATCATAAGGAGATGCAGGATGGGTACCACAAGGGGGGACATTGGTCAATACTGCCACAAACTGTGCACAGTCTGGTGGTAAATTTAGATAACGATTATACCTCGGGGGTCTAGGGACTCTACTACTTTGGGGGGCTATAGTCGGTTGTGGCTGTGAAGCAGTTACCACAGGGGCGTCTAATCGGTTAGGGGTTTCAGTCCCTGTGGCAGCTGCTGCAACAGTATTCCCCCTCCCCTTATTCCGCAGGTCATTAACTTTCACAGCTTCTTTCCCTTTCCCCCCAGAGTGTACAATACCATTAGATGTTGCAATCTGCTGTATCGATAACAGACCACCCAACCTTGCCACTTCCTTTACCAGGTTTTCAATCTTATTGGTTAATGGTTTTATAAGTTCCTCTATCTTCGCTGTTAAAGAGACTTGTAGATTTTTTATAAGTGAAGCAAGCAGATCAGAGTTTAAATTAACACCATTACCATTAGTGCCATTAGTGCCAGTAAATACGAAAGGGGTTATAACAGGACTATTAAGTGCCTTGCCGTCCTTTTTTTTAGCCTTAGAGTTATTGTGCTTCATCGCCTCTTTTTGAGATGCTGTTCTGCAAGTTCTCAGGGGCCTAGTTTCAGGCTGGGTCTCATTCAGCACACCGGTATCTTCACTCAACCGGGCCAGTGAATCTGAATGGACCTCAACGCTCACTATAATTGGCAATGGAGGATCTACAGAAATAACATCACTCGTGTTAACCTCAATGTCTTGTGTCAGAGTAGTTGGGGATTTTTCTGGTAGTTCCACTGTCATAGAGCCCTTCCCCAAAGAGGCACGTCTATCATTGTTTATCTGATTTACTTTCTTCACCAGATAGTTATCCAGAGAGGCGGGACCCACCACCACCTTGTCCGTTTTAGATTTAGACATTTTAAATAGAGTTGGTACAAAGCTTACACACTAATACCCTCTGGTCTACACGCTCACAAGAAAAGTAATAAGAGATGTCAAAGAAGGTCTTACGTGCTAACAGCACGTTGGAGGTCCAGTCTCAAAATTGTAAAATCCCTGGCCCAGTCCAGTCTCCTCAGGCCTCTGAGGGCCCGCCCTTTGCCCGGGCTTCGCCCCGGCGCTCCCGCGGGGCGCGAGGCGTTCTGGGATTTTCTCGCTGGCGTCACTGACGCGCCACAACCGCCGGGGCACCTGGGGATTGTGGTCCCTGCCCTCGCGGTACTGGCGCTCAAGCCTGCTCTCCCCGGTTCCGCGATGTCTGTTCGGTCGTTTCCCTCACGGCAAAGGTTCACCAGCGGTCAGTAATGCCCCCGCTTCACCGCTTGCCGCTCCGGGCTTTCCTCGTGCCTCCTGGCGCAGCGCTGGCGTCACTGACGCACCACAACCGCCGGGGCACCTGGGGATTGTGGTCCCTGCCCTCGCGGTACTGGCGCTCAAGCCTGCTCCCCCCGGTTCCGCGATGTCTGTTCGGCCGTTTCCCTCACGGCAAAGGTTCACCAGCGGTCAGTAATGATTAATTAAAACCGTTGCATACATTAAATAATCTTTAAAATCAATATTCGTTCTTATAAACATTTTGACCAGTTAATAAAATAATTCACTGTTGCGATAGAAAAATTAATCAACTTTAAAATGATCCAGTCTGTATCTTACATAAATCTGCATAAAATATAATTAATATTCTAATCAGGATAAAAGTCTGTATCATAAAGGTTATATTATGGAGCAGTACGCTCACAGATTCCATTGTCTAGAGTTTTTTGTTGTTGTTTTTTTTGCAGTATGTTAGTGTCTTTCTCCATAGAGTTCCCTTACCGCTCTGGTTATTCGAGGCTGTTGTATTTATATCTAGGACCCTAATTCGATATTCCCGATTCATGCCCTTATGTGGTTATAATTAATAATATCCTTCTATAGGCATAAGAATCATATCCATATTCAGTAATAGCCCATGCAGTCCAAAACACAGCACGGCTACTCCCATAGACTCTTAGAAAGCACAACGCGTTCTTTAAACAAACCAAGCCTCCAGCAGCCCGGGAAAACCCCCTGCTCTTGGTTTGATTTGCACAAGAACTCTTAGAGTCCAGAAAGAACTGTTAGTTCTTAGTGACGTCTTATGTCCAACCTTTCGTCAAACCCGGCACCTTTCAGGTATAAATATACCAACGTTGCCATAAGCAAACACACGGTGGTTGGGAGCAGAGCGACGTTCTACTTGCCCGGGAGCCCAGCTGTTATGAGAGCCGACGGAAACCGCCCCTCCCCTTGACGCACTGAGAAAGACGCTGTCTTTTTCTCCAGCCGAGAAAATCCAGCTCCGGTGTTCCCAAGTCACCCTCGCGGGTTGCTGGGAGATAGAGTCCTGAGAAGCGAGATACAAGACCTCCTTCATTCTATAACCCAGGTACGGAGCTGATTACAACCTTAGAGAGAATTCTTGATTCCGATACTTGGCAAAACTTAACTTAACTTAAAACTGCAACTTACTTACTCCTTCCCACGTATTAGGCTTAGGTCAGGTACACTGGGGTAGGCGTATCTTAGAAGCACCAGTTGAGTTCGTTAGTCAATGTTTTTATGTATGTATATATTTTATCCATTTTAAAGTATCATATGGCTAAGAAACCATATCAATGCTTTTACAGTATTATTTCATAATACTACTTTTACTGTACGCACTTTACTTTACAATAAGTATTGCAATTGTGGCAATTCATTTCTCTTGCATGAGAAAGAAGACTGCTCAATAAAATAACACCTTTTATTGAAAACGCCTGTCTCTCTATTTCTCTGCAAATCTGGTGGAACTAAGCATGCACGACTGACTGAGTGAAATAGCTGTCTATTGTTTCACACGACTCTGAAGATACACTCTTTATTCTGGGGGAGCAAAGTTGTCATGTTTATGCGGTTGTCAGAAGCTAATCCCTTCTTGTCTAAATCAGGATGGTTAACCCTTTCCTGAACATTCGAGAAAGTTTCTAGTGACCTCTGAGCTAGCTGGCAAAACTAATTAAGTCTAACATAGTCAGTAGAGACCTAGATGACCTCAGTCCTACTTCTACACTGCTGTTTGTTATTCCAATGCGCAGAGACTATTGGGAATATAGGAACTACACTACAAGGCAATATAAGCAGCTTCAAGGTGTCCCTGCTGGAGTGGTCCTAATACTATGCTCAAGTTATCCATCCTCGACTAACTAGTTTAGTTCTGAGGACCATCATGTGGGACTAGGCCGAGGCTAGTACAGATATGTTTTTCAGTCTCTGTTCAGTGAGATCAAAGAATTTTGTAAGGCGGCAATTCAGCTGTGTTAAAGTTGAATTGAAGCACAGGATTACCGCCGGTCTGCAGGACCTGATGCCATGCTGGTTAAAAAATGGCTTTAATAAAGTTTTCCTTATATCTTTTAGTTTATCGCAGATACAAATGATGTGGATGAGGTTCTCGACTCCACGAGCACATAGCCTGCATTGCTGGTCTCCTCCTCCTATTTTCCCAAGGGGGTAAAAATGGATTAATTGCACCAACTCCCAGACGAAGCTCCAACATTTTTTCTTTAGTTCTCTTTATTCCTATATTTAAATAAGGTTGAGGTTTTCCGGCTTCATAATTATTGAGCAAAACCCAGCCATGAGCTCGTTTTGATAGTGCTTCCTTGTCCTCTGTAGTAGATTTAAGTCTTATTGACTTTGTGACTAGTTTTTTGAACACACAATGAGCCGTTGAGGTATTCCAAAGGTTTGTTCGACCCAGGGCTTGGATGGAGTCCAAGAGGTATTTGTTAGCTGGTGAATTCCCTGTGCGTGTTAGTTCTACCCAGAGGTGGTTATTTAGGGAACCCTTTTCCGCAGCTCTGATTTTGTGCCAACATTTTGCATAGACTCCCATTCTCTCTGCCATTTGATTTTGTAGCGCGAATTCCAGTCGTATTTGGGCTGGAGAAATGTATTTAGGAAGCTGAAATATTGCTCGGTAAGAGGTTGTTATTATGCTGTTTAAAGTTCCAACATCTCTTCCTCTCATTGATTCACTACCATAGGTGATCGTGGGCTGCAATTTGGCTCGTAGGACTTTTAAGAAAGGTTCTAATGACCGGTCCGGCAACATCATTTTCAGGGGTTTAAGTGCCAGATAGGTCAAAGCACCCTTCCTTTGCAAGGATTCCAGCTGCGTCTTGAAGGAGTTATTTTGATCTAAAAGTATCCCCAGGTATTTATAGCTTGTTACTTGATGTAGACTTTTTCACATCAAGATACCAGTTTGGACTTGTCTTCTTATGGTAGTTTACTATCATAGTTTTGGTTTTAGTGAGATTTATTTTTAAGGCGTTCCGTTGAGAAAAGTTGCTAGTTACGTCCAAGAGATGTTGAAGACCAATTGGGGTCCGGCTGATTAGAGCTAAATCATCAGCATATAACAAATTTGTCAGTGTCATACCTCCTAACTTTGGGGCATGGGAGGAGCAGCTGTCCAATTCATCCGGTAAGTCTGCTAAGAAGAGGTTAAACAGCAGAGGGGCTAGGCCGCACCCTTGTTTTAGGCCCTTAGTTGTGGTAATTCTGCTGGAAATGTGCGTTCCGCCTCCTAGTTTTATTCTGATCCACGTGTTGGTGTACAAGTGCCTAAGTTGGTCTAAAAGAAAAGTTGGTAACCCCCAACTGGCCAGCTTGTGCCAGAGTTTAGTGCGGTCAACGTGGTTGAACGCTGCTGTGTAATCAATGAAGCAGAGATACAGGGGGTGTTTGCCCTTTTTTGCAGCACCCATTAGCATGGTCAAGGCCATAGTTGTTGTTCCTTGGCCTTTGCGGAATCCTGTTTGTGTTATGGGAATATTTTTATTCTCTGAGGCCCAGTTGGCTATTTCTTCCAAGATGATCCCTGCGTAATATTTAGCCTCAGTGTCTATAAGGGCTATCAGCCGGTAGTTATTTGGAATAGATCTCTCACCTTGTTTATTTATAGGGCTGATAATTGAGCCTCTCCATGATTCCGGGAGTAAAGGAGTTCTTAAAGCTTGTCTGAAGACTGGTACCAGTGCGTTACTCCAGAACGCAGGATCCTGCTTGAACATTATTGGTGGTATGCCATTGGGACCGGGAGCTCCCGTCCGTCTGCCTTTAGGTATTTGCTTCTTTATTGCTAGAGCCGAAGGGCTATTGTGCTCTTCCGCTGCAATGGATGAGCAGTTTTGGTTTGAATCTTTTTCCCCCTGCATCGACCAGAAACTGCTACTGTTCTCTTTGCAGGGAAAATGTAGAGTAGTTACTTCTTCTTTTGAACTGATAATGCGAACATTACCCTGGTAAGTATTGTCAAAAGTTTTGAGTTGTTGCAGTGATTAAATAGATATTCATTCCAAACCGCTTCTGTGATGTTGGAGTCGATACCAGGATGGTTAGGCCTCTGTAATCTATTCACTGATTGCCAAAATTGGAGCTGTTTTTTTGTTTTGCATCATGAGAAGTTTAGCCCATGCTTCATTGTTCTTTGCTCTTTTAATTGCCCATCTCCTCTTGTTTAAAGACTTTTTACCTTCGCGGAGGGAGCTTTGTAATCTCGGATTGTTTGGAAATTTGCGGAGCTGTCTTAGTGTGTGATTTATAAATTGCTTCAGTTTTGTCGATACTGGACTTTTTGCCATTTTACTAGGAATTTGTGAAGCGTTCCTCCGTTTCAAACCTTGCCTACATACAAAGGTTTCTCCAAGCGTCTTGGCAAAGTTTTCCCAGTGTTCCAAAGGCTGAGCTGCCCATTCTCCCCCTTGATTGTACTAATCTTTGGCAATATTTGTTATTTCCTCTAAATTCGAGGACTTGCACCTTATTCTTTTAAGATAGCTGGTTTCATTTTGCACAACTGTTTTGCTGACAAGCAATGTCTGACTTGAGTTTGCTTTAAGACCTAATTCTTGTGATATGTGGTCACTAAGATCGTTATTGCCAATCTCGAAAGAGTCTATGTAGTTAATTAGTGTCAAAGTTGTGAAGATGTAGTCCAAGTGGGATGAAGCTGTGGTTGAATGATACGTGGCAGCTGGTGGATTGTCGTCCTTAAAGCGGCCATTTATAGCTCTCATATTAAAGTACTCCAGCTCCTGAAGCAGGTATCTCGCGCTTCGAACTGGCTTTGAGGCTGTAGATTGGGCATGCTTCGGGATTCCCCATGCATCAGGAAGATCCTGGATTTGATTGACCTCTTGAGTGTTTCCTAAGAGATGCATGTTGAAGTCTCCAGCAAGGATAATATAATCCGTTGCTTCCTCTTCCAGCAGTCTTTTTAATTCCATTGACAACTCCTTTGCTGCTTTTAGCTTTTGTTTTGGGTGTACATAGATGTTTATTATTATTATTATTATTATTATTATTATTATTATTACTTCCTGTGGGATCTGGTTAATCTTTAGCTTTACTTTTATTCCCTGAATGCAACTTGGGGATGATAATTGAATAATCATTGGATCAGTCTGACCTATTTCTGTTATAGAGGTTAAGAGCAATAAGCCACCTGAGCGGCGGCCAAAAACAGATCTCTTAGTTGCCGAAAGTGAATGAGAGATATAACCCTGTAGTTCAAAGGACTCTTCTTCCCAAGTCTCCTGGAGCAGGATTATGTCAAAGGATTTCAGGTAGTTTAAGAAATCTTGGTCGCTTGTTTTGGAAGCTAAGCCATTAATATTCCAGACACATATTTTGAGACCATCTTGCTCGATTTCAGGTAGTTGTTTCACGAGCAACTCTTGTCAATTTGTAATTACACGATGTATACCTGACCAGTTGTTGTTTGCTGGGGATTGTATTAATGTGCATTGGGTCTCAGTTGGCAATACTGCAATTAATACATTTGCCTCGTTCTTTGTGCCTGGAGTTCTACTCCTTGCTCCTTTCAAGACAGAGAGTCGCATTTGCAATGCAATAGGCTGCTAGGCGCTTTAGTCTCAAAGATGTTATCTTGTGCAATAAAGAATTCTGAAGTCGACAAAGTTAATGGACCCTAAGGACTGTAAACTGCCTCAGATCACTATATGTGAAAGTGAAGCCAAGACTCAAATGGTTGTTTTGTACTATGAATTTGCAGCTGTCTGTGAAAAAAAAAATAGAAAATGTCTTATCGAACTAAATTTGTACAAAGCTGTTCTAATGTGCTCCATGCTAAATATAAATTCATGCTTGCACAGCTACACGCAAATTCTCAAAAAGGGTGTAAGTCTTTGAAGTTTATGGCAGTATACACTCGTTAATTTTTTAAGTTCATAAACAAAAAATCAAACGACCTTGAAACCATTTAATGCCCACATGTCTTTGTTACAAAGAAATATGCCCTTAAATAAAGTAACTGGTGACCATGTAATGTGCTTTAAAGCCCTCTGGTTGTATGTCTGCCGCTGTGAGCAGGGCATAGCCACGTGTAAACAGGACGCAAACTCTTTAATACAAGCATTGGGACTGCAATAGGTCTCGTGTTTACGCGAAACCTATTACATTACAAATGGGAGGCATCCCGGACAATGGGAGGAGGGAAGGCATCACGAACAACGGTAGGGGAGAGGCATCACGGAAAATGAGAGGGGCGGGGGAGTGAAAGGCACAGACAATGGGAGGGGTTGGAGTGGAGGAGTGAAAAGCATGGACAACGCACACGGACAACGGAAGGGAGGGCAGGGGAGAGTAAAAGCCATGGACAGTGCACGGACAATAGGAGGGAGGGAGGGAGGGAGGAGTGAAAGGCACAGACAATGGGAGAGAGGGGGGGAGTGAAAAGCACGGACAACGGGACAGAGGGCTGGGCGGAGTAGGGTAAAGAATGCAGCAGAGCACGTCTTGCGTGGAGTAGGAGAACCTCATTAACGAAAATAGTGCTCCCAGTCTAAAATAACACCTACCATTTAACACTTGAAGTAAAGCGGCCAGTCGCCATGGCAGATGACAAATGGAGAGGAGGCGGTACTAAGGAGGGACTAATGAGCCTATCGACAAATCTGAAGCCAGCATTTAGGACGGACAATGACATACGCCAATGGCAAATATGGGCGGATAGTGGGTGAAGCTTCTACTCCGTACTCTAGAGCTTCTACTCCGTACTCCTCTAAATAAGCCTTCCAGAGCAGCGCATTCGCACTGGCCCTAGGCTCAACCTAACCAGCAGAACTGTGCAGCAAAATGACTATCTCTTAAAAAGCATAACTCACTGCAGAGTTTCTTGTAAACCAGGTGGTTTTTCTGCAACTATAAAAGTGTTAAGACTGATATCTCTGGATTATCTTCCTGCTGGAGATAGATTGGAGATTTGTTCGTTGGCAGTTTTGTGTTTTGACTCATCTAATGTAACGCACAGGGGTAATATGCATGCTGCAAAGAAGGTGCACCATACAGATGGCAGAAATGTATTTAATGTTCCAAAGTTCTAAGTAAATAATGGGAAAGCTGGATCTGTAGTTTGTGGCTGTCATTAATTCATTGATGATTGAACCCATATTTTATAGGGACCTCTAAAAAATTATTTTTTGTGAAATAAACAAAAGATTTAGAAACTTCATATTATCCATACTAATATAATAAAGAGAGAGCCCAAACCTTTGAGGCAGGTAATCTCAGGAACCACAGCACCAATCACAACACCCAATACAGCGTTGGAAAGGGCAGTTGCAGCAGAAGGACATAGGCTATGCAGACGCCCACCATATACTTTTAAAAGGTAAAAGAACCGTGCCAGCAAAGCAGTCCCTTGTGGGCGTGTCTGTGTTGTGGACCTGTACTGGGGGCGTGACAAATGCTGGGGGCGTGTGATACGTTCCACCCTTCATGCCATGTCTCATATCGTGTGCTAATCCCACCCTGCTCCCTTTAAATACCCCTGCACCCCATAATCCTAACCTACCCTTACTCCTTAAAATACCCCAACACCCTTAAACACTAACCCATCTTAACCCTATAAATATACCCTGTACCCCAAAACTCAAACCTATCCCTAAACCCTGAAATACCCCTGTACCCCAAAACCCAAACCTAGCCCTGAACCCTATAACTACCCCTGTACCCCAAACCTAGCCCTGAACCCTAAAAATACCACTGTACCCAAAAACCCAAACCTACCCCTGAACCCTAAAAATAACCCTGTACCCCAAAACCCAAACCTACCCCTGAACCCTAAAATACCCCTGTACCCCAAAACCCAAATCTAGCCCTGAAGCCTAAAAATACCCCTGTATCCAAAACCCAAAACTATATCTGAACCCTTAAAATACCCAAACATCCCAAAACATATACCTCAGTACCCCAAAACATATACCCCTATACCCATATTTACCTTATCCAAACATTTAAAAAAAAACATTCTTTTACCATTCATGCGTTTACAACGAATTTCGTTGTAAATGTATGCGTGGTAAAAGCATATAAAATGTAATGCCATGAGTTATAATGGCATTGTGGAGTCATGGTACTTTCGTAATGAAAGTATGCGGAGTGATGGTATGCGGAAAGAAAGTTGCAGAATAATGGGTGTTTACCCTCCCCCGGTAAGTACTCCAGCAACCTATTCATATTTTTTTCACCACCCATTTGAAAAATGCACAGGTCTCTCTCATTGATGGCCAGCACCGACACACTTTTAGACACACCTCCCGCAACAAGTTCTAGAATTGCGAACTTTAGAGCTGGGGAGCTACGTTCGAATCACGGCATCAGCTCAACATCCTGTGATTCCAGGCTTATCGCTTTGTCTCCCCGTGCCTACCACAAATGAATGTGTTCTTCTGTAAAGTAAATTGTGCTCATGCCATGTTGTCGAGTTCGCGCTATTTAATATTGCAAGGAAAAACTAAGTAGGGAAACTAGAGTTCACACACTACTGAACGCGCACTCTTAAGTGCATCAGCAGTGCACTGTGAATCGGAGCATTTCACAGGCCTGTCACAGATGAGAAATGCTATCAAAACGAAATCCTACAAAACAATATACTACTGGCCGGCAGCAATTCATACCCGGACAACGTCGGGACGGGCTGCTAGTTTAACCCCTTGCATGCTCATGACGAGCTCAGCTCGTCATGAGCTACAGTGCTCCGGTGCTCATGACGAGCTGAGGTCATCATGGCCTTTAGAACGCTCGCACACTGGGCTAATTTCTCTGCTGTGCTGAGCGTTCTAAAGAAATGGGTGCGGCTGTGATGAGCTCAGCTAGTCATGAGCACAGGAGCACTGTAGCTCATGACGAGCTGAGCTCGTCATTAGCATGGGGGCGCTGCGTGCGCCCCCCCAGCCCCCAGCACAGCGGGGGAATGTACCCAGCAGGGAAGGGGTTAATGCATAAAGATAAATTAACCATTGCTGATACTTCTCAGTTGTTGCTTAAAAAATGTCAAGCACCAACCAGAATCGGCATCAATAGCTAAACTGCAGGTTAGTTTTGGCAACGGTTGGTCCCTTTGTTTGAGAGATGACTGGTAGAAATTAGGATAGTATTATGGCTTCTCTGCCAAAAAGATTTTTGCATAGTAAAGCATAGGCAGGAAATGTACAGGAAGGTCAAAAAGACAAGTGGTCCTGTGTGAGGGACCTTAGGAATAACATTTATGTGCTTACCTCAGAGGTCTACCCAGAGGCCTTCTTGTGATGATATGTTGTGCAGGAAGCTTTGTACAAAACTGCTTAAGTGTATCATTCACACAGGAACCCAATTCAAAGGATATTCAGAAAGAATATGTGTCTTACACTAACAGTGATCCGTGACGTTTATATCAAATAGGCATACATGTCTACAATTGTAGATTGAAAAAGGCATTACAGTAACTGGGCCGGACATCAGACGTTTCCCAGGGTGTCCGGAAGGATAGGGGGTCGATTTAGTTAGTGGGGGCCGGTGTTGTTGCAGTGCTGGAGTTTTTTAATTACTGCAAAGTTCCTTGTATATTCAGCAGGCTCTGGGCAACAATAAGTGTCAAGATAACTCTGGTGATCAATGTACCTGAAGAGAGAGATGGGAGGGAGTTTTGTCTAATAGCTGTTTTGACGCATCTAAGGTAGTGCAGAGGGTTAATACGCCTGATGCAAAGAACGTGTACCATGCATATCAAAGAACAATAATGTATGTGGATAGCTCAGTGGGGTACTGCTTTTTGTTCACTTCCCAAATGAAAATCTAATTTTACCTTTTACTGTCAAGATCTCTCCCAAGTTTTTTGGTGAGTAGAAGAGTTAGCCAAGCCGGACCGTTCAAAAGGTATTCTTGCAGGACACTTGAATACATAAGGCCTATTTTTGAGCAGCTAGCTGGCTGACATGAATGTGGAGGACTCCTGGTGGGTTTCCGTGAGTCAGATCAGATTCTCCTGAAGAGTCCCTTTCTCTTCTGAGCCCTGCTTAACCACGTCCTTGCTGTCCGGGAATGCAACAAAGGCACACCTGTGTACAGGAGGAGCCTTGTATTCATGTCCTCAACGTTTGAGACAAAGATTACTCATTGGTTTTTGAACAATAAGTGTAAACGCGTTAAGGTAACAAGTCGTTCCTGCTTATATTTTGCATGCTTTACATAATCTTGCATTCCTTATGAGTGTTTGCTTTTTCCAGGATGTTATTTTTCTTCAAACAATGCATAATTTGAATTGAGTCACATCCTGGTGTTTATAAAGGGGCAGTCTTGCAGTCAGGCTTAAAAAGCAGCACACCCTAGAGCAGCAGTGACTGTCACTGAGGTCACATGACCCTTGAGGCAAGTCCCCCTCACTCATTGGTGCCTCCTTTGGCTTTGTTCTAGCAGTACTGATGCAACCCACCAGGGATTGGCCTTGCAGGATTTGCATGCACACCAGACTAAGGGACATGTTTACAAGGGCATTTATCCCACATTGTAAATGTATTTTAATGTCAATAACTCATATTAAACCTCAAACGTGTATCGGTTGTATTAAATCTGTATAGGCTGTAACTGGTCAGTGAAATGCCAAACATACTAAAAATTAGGATGTTTTGCTCTTTCTAGCCACACCTTTGACTCCGCCCACTCAGATTATTCCCGCCCCCTGATGATCCGCCCACAATTCCCCTACTTTCCTTTCCCCACTTCGACCACTGCGCGGGTGGACGGCATCCCCCCACTTATTTTACCAGGTGGACTCAGTCCCCCTTGCCCAAAAGTGCCATCACCTTTAATTGTTACAAATTAGCCACAAAATCATTGATTTGTGCTCCGCCGCCGCAGGAAAAATAGCGTACGTGCACTATTCTTACATTGTATGATGGTTTCTAAGAGCTCCCTTTGTACTGTGGAGACACCTGGTGAAAGCGCTTTCTAGGTCTTCAAGGAGCTCGTGGCTGGTGAAGATACAATGGGGTGATAGATGAAAGAACGGGCATTTTTAAAAAATGGGATTTCGCAGCATACTGCCCTTAATCGAGTACGCTTTCACAGAACGCTCCAACAACACAATGTGATTAGCTGGGTCCAGATGTCTGGCATGATGGGGGACCAAAAGCAAGAAAACCCTGCAGGATGCCAGGGCATGGCAGACTTAGGGGGCACCGATCTTGGACACTACTATCCTTGTGAAGAAAGAATGACTGGAGCTGAGCAAGCTGTGAGACGAGGGTATACAGCGCCTCCTGGTGGCTGTGTAATAGCAAAACCTTTTGGCACTCATTGGTATTGCGATGCGAAGTTGCTAGCCGCCAGGTTATATCCGGTGCCAAGTGCAGCGGAATTCCCTATAACAGGGAACTACTTTTGTGACGTCACTTCTGGTCGTGACGTCACTTCATATGACCACCTAACTTGGGCGTCCCCTCACTTCTTTTATTAGGACTTGTGCCCTGCTGACAGGTGGCATGAGACCGCATGCATGAGAACGCAAAGTCTGGAATTAGGAAAGAGCAGACAGGAGACGTACACAAAACACACTTGTAAAGAGGATAGAGTTAAAAGGGAGCACGCCAGACGAGGTTTTTACCCGGTAGCATCAGACTGGAGGCAATAATGTGCAAAAACAGAAAAACCTAGGCTGCAGATGTTGACTTCTCTATCAAAATGTATGTTTATTATGACCATAGTCTTTAAACAATGCAGTGAACATGACGCAATATGGAGTATGCACAATAAATTCATAAACCTATTTTTAAAAGTTAATCCGTTAAAAAGGTCCTACACACCATTATCAAAATACAAAATACCAATAAAATTTACATTTACCTTAAAACGTATATTTGCATGTTAAAAACCTATTCACATTCTTACCACTACAAGCAATTTCATTCAGCTAAAATTCTTACAGTACTGCATATTATTCCTTGGATCTCAATGCATTCAGGGCCACCTTTATAAATTTCCCGAGGGCAATTGCAATATCAATGAAAGGGATTTCTGTTAAAAGGCTGGCTGCCTGCGACCTTGTTTTTATATCATATTTTAGAAAAACTGGGCGCAGCCAAAGTTTTCTCTGATCTAGGAGTGTCAGACAATCTAGCAAGATATGTAGCAGGTCTCCCTTAGTTCCCAGCTTGCACCTGCAGCGACCTTCCTGGTCTATCATTTTTTTCTCTATCAATGTACCCGGGATCTCAAACAACATTCCTGTATCTATCGGGCCCTCACAAACCCTGCTCAGGAACGAGCGGAAGACCCACCTTGAGATTTTTGAATTTATATGCTTTAACATCTTATTTCAAACTTGAGTGTTCTGATCGGGGCATTTCTTGCCTTCTGCTGTTTTTATTTATACAGAATGTTTAATTATTGTTCCTTCAATGTCCTTTTTTTAATATAATTTACTGATTCATACTGGATTGGCAAAAAAATAAAAAAGTCTGTCTTTTCATACAAGCCTGCATACAACGATGTCTTTTCATACAAACCTGCATACAACGATGCATATCTCCTCACATAAGAGCACAGCAATTTGCCTTTTGCTTAAAGTCCCCAAACGTGCCTCCCTCTCCCACTACTTTAACCAATTGCACAGGCTGCCGGTGAAATAAAGGATTATTTTTAAAGCATTGACTGTGGCACATTCTGCCCTATACTAGGCTGGTCCCAAATACCTGTCCAACAGGATTGTCAAATACTGTCCTAAAAGACCTTTCCGCTCGCGTTCTGTGCTATTCCCTACACCAAATGGAAGAAGCAGAGCAGCTCAGCCTGCTCGGTTCTGGCAGCCAAGTAGTGAAAGGAGCTCCCTCTTCCACTCTGATGCATCCTAGAGAACAACTTATTTTGAAAGTAATTGAAACCACATTTGTTCAAACTGTAGGTTGGTTGATATTCTCCTGTATGGCCGTCTTCCATAGCGCCGGGACACACTCGTAGTAGCTCTGTGCTGTAGAAATTCACGAAATCATTCATCAGCTTCTGAGAGAATATGTTTTGCGCATGCCATGACAAGTTTTATTTTTTGTTTTATTTTGGCCTGTGCTGCACAACACTGGCAAAAAATGCTTTTTGTAGATTCTGTCCAATAGTGCCAAAAATCATTGGCAAAACAGTCCTCAAATGGAGACCTATAGGCTTTGCCAATGCTTGTTTCCCTTTAGTGGATCACAAGGGCGCAAGAAAGCTCTAAGGCGCCATGTTGGTGGGGTGAGTATTTTCGGGCTACCTCACTGGGTAGGAATTTCCCTTGCTGCTGAGGGTCCATGAAGGTAGCAGAAACAGCAGGCATTGATTTTAGGCAGCTGGCTGGGCCACCACACAGATTATGACAGATCAGTGGTGTGGCTGAAGAGCCGCACTAGCTCTCTCTACTCCTGTGGCCTATTCTTATTAACAAATTGCAAACTTAAACACAAGCATATCCTGAAGTCAAATATTTGAAAGTGCTCTCATCTGTTATAATGAAGACACAGGAGGCTCAGTGTACATTTCAGTGGCTAGATGGGTATCTCCTTGCTCCTGTTTTACCTTAAAGGTTCATGCTTTGTCTTTAATTCTTGTTGCATGAAGTGCCTCGACCTGAGCCAAGCTTGAGCCTGCAGTGGTTCACCCACCTTTATTAGATGCAATGTTTTTTTTAAAATATCTTTTTTATTAACATGTTCAAAATATAAGCATCAGGTGACAGTGCTATCGCAGTAGCCATTTATACATTTCCATATACCAAAATATACATTTAGGATATTACTCGGGGATCATTGAGATTCCAACACTACAGTTTCTTCATTTACAGTCGGAGGAGTACATATATCCCCTCTGTAGCTATTCCAGGTGCCCCAAATTTTCCCCCATTTCCCGGGTCGACGCCTGGCAGCGTACACTGACCTCTCCCTGAACATGCACCAGTCTAAATCTTCCATCCATTTCCCTATCTGGGGCACCTGACTAGCGAATTTGGTGTTTCGAGACACTTGGCTCAGCTGCAGAAGGGAGTAGCCACTTGGTCTCAGATGAACTCTGGCCCCCCACTCCCTCGAGCTAAGGGAGAGGGTTATTGCTCAAAGCTGCACTGGCCACTCAACACTCTTTACAAAACTCTACATACCTACACCCTTAAGGCTTAATCTAGGTAATTTCCAATTTTGCATATAGATTCCCTTCTGCTACAGGCTACCTGTGCGGAATTACTAGGCTGCATGTCACAGCAGTCTCACAGGTGCAGCCTGTGCATACGTGTGCACCCAGCCTAGTCCTTCTTGCTCTAGCTGTGCAGCAGCAGCCTTATCTTATAACGTGCGCAACAGGTAACATGTTCAGTCCAATTGCATTGAATTTACTGTGAGTGATACTCTGGTAGTGAGCCTCAGTCACAGCTAAAGTACAAAATACTGGGTAGTCAAAAGCGAAAACTCCTGCTGGACAAAATGGGTGGAGCCCATTTTCCAAAAACAGGTAGTGGGGAAACAGTTGGCGGGGGACGAGGGAGCAATGGAGACACAGAAAGGATATGTTTGATTGTTGAGCGACCCATCAGCAAATGGCTGTAGACAAACCTTCCAAAAAGAAAAAGTGCATTTGCTGTACCACAAGAGGTAGGAAGCAACAGAAGGCTGGGTAGCAGCGGGGATGTGGGAGGTATGTTTATTTGAGGAGTGGGAGGGGTTTCAAGTCACCCTAACAAAAGGCTGGTATGAGGTTATGTTTCAGAAAAGTGACCAATACAAGAAGAGGAAGGCAAGCCATTTCATAAGAAGCAAGCAAATGAACGACAAAGCCAACCACTGGTAAGTAGTGGGTGGGCTCTAAACCCACTGTAAGTTTCTTTTTTTTCTTTTGTATGGTCCACAAGAAGCTTTCACCAACAGACAGCTAAATGTTGTCCAGTAGGTGAGATACAAAGAATGAAGGTGCAAAAGAACATTTTACTACAAAAAGTATGGTTGGAATGCATCCAATCCATCCAAGACATTCCACAGAGTCAGCTCTGTTTGAAGTTGCAGATATGTTAAAGTTCACGTTGTATGCAGGGGAAAAATGCAGTGCTGATTTTTCTAGAGCCATCAGCTGCATTCAAAGCCATCTCCCATGACCACCTGCTGCAGTGTGTCAAGGACTATAGAGTCTCTCATCTGGTACTGTCTTGGATTAAATCCTACCTCTCAGATCGCAGACAAACGTTTGTTAGGATCTTTTCTATCCCTGAAAAGACTTTCACTTCATGGGTAGCACATGGCTCCTTGCTCAGCCTGGAAATATTTAACATCTACATAGCCCCCCTGATCTATTTGATTACCTTTTTTGATATTAAAGCCACATCTTATGCCGACGAGAGACCGCTGATCTTGTCGTTGGATAAAGACTATTGGCTCTGAGAAACTTTAAAATTAACTGAAGTTGCTTATGAACTTAATATCGTTCTGGTGTGGGACAAAGTACAACAGGAGATGAAATGCTGGTCCCGTATGCCCCTCAATATTTATGGCAGGTCCGCTATATTTAGGATGGTCGCCCTCCCCCCGCATGTTATACCAGCTGCAGAATCACCCATACCCGATCCAATCGCAATGGTTCAGACAGGTTATTCGCTCTAGGCCACTTGTTGTGGGCTGGGGGAGCGTCGAGAGTGGCCTTGCGTACCTGTTTTTTGTCCACATATTATGGGGGATTGGCAACGTCTGATATGTTGTCATTGTACCAAGCATCACATCTCGTGGTATTAAACGACTGGTGGTATGGTGACAGGGGGGACCCGGCATACGTCCTTGAGAGGTACCTGATAGACCCAGACACACTGCACACTATTTTGTACTCTGCACAGTTGAGAAAGGGACTGCCTAGAGCAACACAGGTGGTCTTTCAGCTCTGGCGACAATCATAGTGTTGCATGGGATGGTGGAGGAAGCCGACGAGGGAGACCCTACTCTGGCACAATGGGCAGCTGCCGGCGCTGGCGTCGTTGCAGGGCTTCAGAGGTTGGGACTCGATAGGGATCTCTGCACTGGGTCATGTCTTGAAGGGCACAACGTTTAAAACTTTTCAAGAACTTAGCGAAGAATTCAGTATGCCACGCACACAGTTCTTTAGATATCTACAGTTAAGGCATGCCCTTACACCCATACTAGAGGGACTAGATACCTTGCCTGAATTTAGCCCGAACGAAGCGAAGGTGTTCATGGGGGACCTGGGGGAGAAGAAACTATCCCGTATATATCAGACACTGGTCACACATTGCTCTTCTGATCTGCAGCCTCCACGGGATCGCTGGGTGAGAGATGTGGGGGAACTGGAGGAGGAGGATTGGCGAGAAGCCCTTGAATCCCCCAGGGGGCGGCTATTGCTGTGCGCCTGCGCCAAATACAGTTTAAGTACTTGCACCGTGCCTACTATACCAGAGAGAGACTGTGGAAGGCTGGCCTGATTAAGTCCCCAGTGTGCTTGAGATGTAGCCATGAGATAGGTGACCTCCTACACACGGTATGGGGCTGTAGTGGCCTGGTGAGATTATGGACTGGAGTATGGAACTGTCTGTCTGAGGTGCTGGGGTGGGACCTCCCTCGTACCCCAAAATTGGGACTGCTTCACGTCCTGGAAGGGGTAGGAGGTAACATTTACAAAAGCATTTGCTCCTGCTGGGCCTCACAGTAGCAAAGAGAGATGTTGCTCAGGCCTGGAAGGACCCCAGGGCTCCCACAGTGGTTGGATGGAAAAGAGGGCTTGACTTTTGCATGGGACTGGAACGACTGGTGTTCGAAGCCAGAGGCTGTCCCCAAAAACAATATAAAATATGGAAAAGGTGGGCGGACTACAGGGGTCTGTGGCTTGAGCCTCCAGCACCAACGGGAGGCGTGGAGGAGCAGGTGTGATGGGCATATGGAGGCAAAGATGTATACGCTGCTTTGTATATGACTAATCTATGCAGTATCTGAGAGACGTGCAAGGGGGGAGGAGGGAGAGGGAGGGTTTAGGGTGGTTGGGGAAGGGGTAGGGGGTTGGAGGGAAAGGTTTCTAAATGATAAATGAATCGCTGATTCTGATGTACTGTACTTGCTACAGCTTCTCCGGGGTACGGAGTGCTGTGTCTTCCATGCAATTTCTCAATAAAAAGAGTTGTTAAAAAAAACAAAACTAACTGAAGTCATCCAGTGGATGGAAGTAATCCCCTAAACTGCAATACTGGCAAAATGGAGATTATGCTACTCGGGAATTCTAATTCCTTTGATCGGCCCTATGGTGGCACAACTCCTCTCCCCCTTAACCAGCCACGGTCTAGGTCGTAAAAAACCTCAGAGTAAAATTTGATGACAAGCGATAGCATTAACAGGAACATGAGAATGGACTACTGTAATAGTTTGTATGCAGGTTAATCTAAACAAACTATTCAGAAATTACAGGTGGTACAACACTGCAGCCAGACTAGTACTAAAACTCCCTCCACGTTCCTCTGCATCAACAGCCCTGGAAGTTATACACTGGCTGCCAGTGCACAAAAGGGTTCTTTTCAAAATCCACTTATTCGCTTTCAGAGCTTATAGAGCACTGGGTCCAAAATACTTAACTCAGAGTCACACACCACACAACTCTATGAACACTTAGGTCCTCACAAGCCAACCTTAAACCTCCTACGTTCAGACTTAAAACCCATGGAAGAAAATCCTTTCTGGTCTTGGATACAAAGGCGTATTTGAGATTTAACTAATTGGAAACTCTCTTTAGAAGGCAGCTCAAGACATGGCTTTTTAGCATTTCTGATGGACTATTACACGCTAATCCTTTGAAGCACACTCCTCTTGGGTCACTCTGGGTTATGTAGCCACATTCATGGCCGCTTAGCGGCAGGATGCTCCTTTGGGAATGGCAGTGCGCTCTAAAAGTACACCATTCATTCTTTCATAAAAATCAATTATTCATTAGTAAATGTAGTTTTTAAGGTTGGCCTGCGTTTCCACCGTTTTTCTGTGCTGCACATTCGTCTGGAGTGATGGTCAGAATGTCATCGGAAGGACTTGCGCGTCTATGTAGTCTTTTTGAAAGAGAGCGGCAGTGTTTTGTGTCGTAGAATGAAAATATTTTATAAGCAAACGATCTTGCTGCTTTGCAAGCCCATGACTTCAAGAACCAGTATGTTGTGGTCTTGCTCTTGTGGAGAGTAGGCCGTGCCAAACACACAACAAAAACAGTCTACTCCACCTGCACGTAGGATACTGCTTTGCCAAGTCCAGAACTTCGAGGCCCAAACTCCAGAGTAGGCAGGATCAAAGAGCCTAACAATCTGGCACTTTCTCCTGAAGCATGCAACAGGCCCCTCAAAGACAGGCCATCGGAGCCCAGAGGAGACTAGACTGGGCCACCTCTTGTATCTGTTTTTTCCCTGCTTCCAATATGGCAACAAGCATTTACAATGCAACTGTCTCACCTTTGCAAAAGTTACAGCTATTGGCATTGTGTGTTGGTTTTGAAAACAGATAAATAAATGGCATTGTCATTTACAATGCCAATAGCTTAATTTCTCCAAAATGCGAGACCTATTGCATTTGCAATGCAATAGGTCGCGTATTTACGCGAGTTTGAGCTATTGACATTGCAAATAATGCCAAAACATAATAAAAGGTCTCTCACACTGCTGTCTCTCTCACTCACACTGCTGTCTCTCTCACTCACACTGCTGTCTCTCTCACTCACACTG
Source organism: Lissotriton vulgaris (assembly GCF_964263255.1). Classification (NCBI taxonomy): domain Eukaryota; kingdom Metazoa; phylum Chordata; class Amphibia; order Caudata; family Salamandridae; genus Lissotriton; species Lissotriton vulgaris. The sequence continues at coordinate 756,710,869 of NC_141695.1, read as the reverse complement.
CTGTCTCTCTCACTCACACTGCTGTCTCTCTCACTCACACTGCTGTCTCTCTCACTCACACTGCTGTCTCTCTCACTCACACTGCTGTCTCTCTCACTCACACTGCTGTCTCTCACACTACAGGCACAGCAAGCCACATCGACGCACCAAACTACGAGAGACTTGCACCGGCATGCCACAGACTCACCCATCTATCGCACACCCCTCTAGACACAGCGACCTACCACAGACTCATCTAGACACACTGCTGTGCCACAAAGTCACCGAAACACACCGACCTACCACAGACCCATATACACACACTGCTGTGCCACAGACTCACCGACCTACCACAGACTCACCCAGACACACCGACCCACAGACACATACAGACGTCACCCCTACAATCACTACATGCAGTCAGTCACCCAGGCACGCCGTGGCCGAATCTACTTGCATAGTTCACAAACCCGCAGCAACAATAACACAAACACACACACCTCTTCTGAGTGCACTGCTCCATGGATGGACACTCAAAAATCCGCGTGTGTGACCCTAGCTTGAGCTCACCAGCGTGCGTGCCCACTGACTGCCCTCATGCACACACTAACTGGAGCACAGTGTCCTCACTGAACAGTCGCACACACCAACGGGATAACACTGTCCTCGTACACAGCTGTACACACTATTGTCATGTTTGTGTCCTTACCATCAATATTGTTCATATAAACTAAAAATATGTGACCCTACTGGCCAATATTTCCCAAAATGTATTTGCAAAGGTGTAGTACTGGGCAGTAATAATTGTGTAATTTTTATCAGCAGAGATCTGGGGGGTTACTGGCTATTATTGTTAAAATAAATGATAGACAGTGAGGCCTTGTCGGTAATGTTCAAAGGAACACAGAGCAGATACAGCACAGGTTAAGAGTAACGTGAGTCATGTGGGCAACTAATCAGTTACGTAAAGGCCAGGTCTAGTTGTTGTTCACATGTTCTGCTTTACTGTAAAGCGCTCTGATGCCTCTGGCCCATGTTAGCGTTATATGAAATAACAAAAGTAAATAAAATGTTCACACTAAAAACATAAAGAGCACACAGTCCAGACCAGCATCCATCGTAGTAACGCGAAGAATTAAATGCACTGTACCGTATTCTAGTTAGTGCTGTTGATATTGATGGGGAGCAGTGACTGGGGACGCTGGGTGAAGTTGTGGGACGGGCTGTGGATGGGCCAGGGTAGGGCCGCTGTCCCTGGGGAGGGAGAGGCTGCAGGAGGAGGGAGTGACGGAGGAGGCTGTCTGAGGATATGGGAAGAGAGCGCATTCCTCGCCTGCACTGGGGAACAGCCGGGGTCTGCCGAGGCCCAGAGACACACAGTGCAGCAGGCTGGCACACACTAACCACACCACACCTTGCACACATGCTGACTCGTGCTTACACACACACTGACACACATGCACACACTCTTACTTCCACGCACACACAACTTGCACACACGCTGACACACACCGACACACACCATAACCTTTGCACACACTGACTCATTCTTACACGCACGCGACACGCACAACTTACTGCACACTCCCAACTTGCATACAGGTGACACTCCCACCCAACACTTAATCACAGGCTGACACTTGTGCACACACCCATACTTGCACACCAGCACGCTCCTGCAACTTCACATACACTGACACACCTACATTTTGCACACACACGGACTCATGGCTGTACACACACATATATACATAAATACACACACACACCTACAGCTTGGCGCAGCCTGGGCTCTCACATGCTGGCGCCGCTCGTTGCTCTCCCTAAAGAGCCCAGGGGGACCTGATAGGCAGAGATCATTATTTAAACCTTGCTGTAGGGTGCAGCACTCTTGTGTCAGATCTTGCTGTACCCCCTCTTCTACAATGCTGTGTGACATTAGCTAAACTTCAAGTGCATCAGAGTAGCAGGTTCATGTGTGTAGCGGATTTTGCAGTCGTTTCTTATGTTCTCTTTTACAACTTATCATAAAAACACAGCAGGACTACAAATGTCAGAATGGCAAAAAGTGGCCTGTAGCAGGTGTCCACGCAGGGACCTACTGTGACCTATTCTCTCTGTCATTGCATGCACGAAGGTTGTGCACTTTGAGAAAATTGTAAAAGGTGTGATAGGGTAAACTGGGTTCCCACACTTAAGTCCTGGACTGGATATAGCGACCATTCTGAGGAGAGGTGGTCACCTTAGCCACCACTTCCCCTCTATTCAAATCCTGGATGTCTCCTTAACATACCGAAGAGCCCCCTCCGAGGCATGTGCTTCTTGTAGTCGATGGAGCCGTACCCCTGGGGGGTGGCATGTCCTGCTTCACCTTCGCAGCATTAGCTGCCCTCTTGGCTCCGCCGGACAGCCGGTGCGTGACGCCACGCGGCACCCACTTCCAGTCGGCTGTTATACGGAATGGACATAGAAGAAAGACATGCAAGAGGGCTAGTGCGTGCAATGTGAGATAAATGCCGTACGTCGGAAGCGGCCATGTTGGACTAGTGCGGGAATAGTCGTGACTAATGCAGATCTCTCGAAGAAACTTCATTTGTTTCAAACGAACATGAATAAACGAGTTAGTTTGTGATATATTACATGTTTTCTTACTAGTCTGGACTTTGCAACATAAACGTACCGATTTTTGCTTCGAAGAACAACAAGCTCTCGCCATTTGTCTGTAAGCCCCTTCCTTTTCAGATTGGGGGGCGTGTTTTTGACTTTCTTTCTAGGATGTAAACAAAAGTCAAAACATGCCCCCCCCCCCCCCCCAGTCTGAAAAGGACGGGGCTTACAGACAAATGGTTCTTCTTTCTATCTAAGCCCTGTCCTTTTCAGACTGGGGTGCGTGTTTTTGACTGAGAACGTCACTAGGTAGAAAGAATGTCAAAAACACGCCCCCCAATCCGAAAAGGACGGGGCTTAGATGGAAACAGCGTTGTCACTGAGACCCCTTCTCCAATGGCTGGCTGCCGTTTAGGAGGCCAGCCAATGGAGAAGAGGGGCAGGGCTTAACCTTGCTAATCAGAGACATTAAATCTTGCCAGCGATACTGCGCATGTGCGCAGCCTACGCTAGCCGAGACCTAAAAAGGAACGCCTCCACAATCTTAAACTGTAAATCCTGTTCTGCTCACTCTTCCATTTAAAAAAATAAAAATAAATGCCCTTTGGGAGTTTTGGCGTACAAAATAAATACGGTTGAGGAAAAGGATGGGGACGGTGAAATGTATAGTTGCAGATCCATTCTGTTCCGGACTGTCATCTTGCATGGAAACAAATGGTGGTGAGTATCTCGGGGCTCAGATGAATCAATGAGTTTATGATGGTCTCCTGCTCATGGACTCTACCACAGACACACTGGGCTTTTAGTTCTCCGCCATACAAGAAGAAAAAGGACTCCTTGCTGAAAAAATCTAAGGCTGTTGCCCCCGTGAGGAATGTTGCTAAACAGACCGGAGAAAACAGCTCACTGAACAGAGACCGTTGTGATTTATCAAAGGAACCATTTGTTACTAACCCTATTTCCCAGTTTGATTCCTTGGTTAAGAACCTACTTGAATTGGTGTTAGTTAAATTAACGGCTATTAAATTGTCTTTGGCTAAGGTTACGGAAATAGTGGTGTGGGCCAAAGGGCCTAGAGACTGGGTATAGACCATGCTTCTACTGTGGATAATAAAGAATCCTGGGGCCTGATGCAGGGCATTACTGCAGGCACCAAGAACAATCACTCTGATGTGGGGGAGTTTTTCAGATGTAGTCCAAGATTGAGAAGGGAGATGAATATGGTAGCTGACGAGTTCCAGCTATTTCTTCCCTCCTCGATATCTTTCTACAAAAGAAGGCCTGTGTCTGGAGATGGAGAAAGTCATTGTTTTTAGATTGTCTTCTATCCCCAGCCTATGTCACAAGCAAGGGAGAGATCAACCAGTGGGCAGGTCGTGCAGCACAAAGAATTTACAATTTTTTTTCCCCCTACGATCGCATACACTGAGAGGGAGTGGAAATGAGTACCCCCTACATTTGCACCACATTTTGAATGCGCAAGGATTGAATTTCGTGTGGTTTGGTGAAAGGGGCCTAAAGTTGTTACTATGGCAAAAAATTGATTTCCCATGAAGTGAGGTATCCTTTTTAACAAAGTGTGTCACTCTTCTGCCTTTTATCTATTTATACAAATACACCCACCCATCTCTCTTTCAACCTCTCAAGTTTTCTGACTCTTGGCATTTCTCACTGACACATCCTACTCCTCATTTAAATCTCCTCACTGTCTTCCTCTTCTTCATCTCTTCTGCTACCAAAATCCTGTCCGGCTGACAAATGCTACTGCCTCAGGGCCTACTGCTCTGACGGCAGGCAAGGTTAATGCATTTGGTGATGTTTCTCAAGATGTTTTCCTCATTATCTGACTCTTGTTTCTCCTACTATGCACCTCTTTAAAACCTCTTAAAACCCCAACCAGCCACTGAGCTTTGAGGTGACCTCGGGAGCATCATAAAGCTTATTGTATTTTTCTTCAAGTAACTAGCACAGCATCTATCAAAGCCTCCTCTTCCGATTGTAGCAGTTAGTAATTTCACGTAATGTGTAATTTTCACTTGATGTGGTTTTCTGTTTTCCATTGCAGATCTGCATTTATTGAACACTGTAATCAGAAGTATCCGCTTTTAGATTGTTAATAATTTTTTAATGTGCTGTCTTTTTTTTCTAGCAGGAAAAGAAGAAGGAACTGTAATGATGAAGGAAGTTCTCTCCCACAGCCCAAGAGAAATAGCAGAAGCCAGGTGCTTACAAACACTTGGAATATAGAGGTGATTTTTGGTTTAAAAATGGCCTACACTGATTTTGCCTTTTTTTTTAAAAAGGGGTGCGCCGTTGAGTAAAATATACTGTTTTCAATTGTTGTCCAAGGCATAGCCTCCATGAATCCTTTACCTAACTGATAGATACATCTGCCACCATGAAGAACTGAAAGCTGCCCGTCTACTAGTGTGGTCGTAGCCCGCTTCAGTCTGGTTAATTGTTTTTCTCTTAAGCAATAATAGTCGGAGCCTTCAACTCAAACAAAAGCCAGATTTCGTAAATGACCTTAAAGTACTCGTATTTTGTCTTTTGTAACTTTTGGCTACAGAATGAGGATAGGACCATTGTCCTTGCTTCATTGTTATTGACCCATGGGCCAGTCGTTAATGCTAGTTATTGATTGCTTTTATTTTACTTTTGGGCATAGGAGAAACCAGTTGATTCGTTGTCGAGTCAAAATCCATCTTTCATGCATATTGGTCTTTTAATTGGTTGCGGAGCCTTTTTCCCATAGGCACATATGACTGCAAATGATTGTGTATTTGTTTTGCAGCCCCTGCTTTTCAGGCCCTGTTGTGTAACCTTTCCGTCACTCTTGGTTATTCTAATTAGCACCTGGGGAATTTTCCCCATTGCATTGCGCAGAGCAGCACGGACATCCGCACCTGCACTAGTGGGTTATTTTGTGCAAGGATTAGCAACTGGAAACTGACTTCTCACTAGTCTTTTTCACTATTCAGACTTGAAGGTGGCCTTCTGTAGGGTAGACCGACATCTAATTTATTTTTGATTCTGTAACCATTGTGTGATGGTACTAAAGTTAACAGTTACTTTTACTTTTTAACGTAATAAAAAGATTTTCTTATTGTGCAATTGCAAGACTGCCATAAACTTAGCAAGTCAACATTGTTGTTTATCTTTTTAATCGAACATAACTACACAACTCAATGGAAAGCTGTCGCCTGTAATCAGGCTTCTGTTGTACAAGAAGTACAAAAAAATACATAACGTAAAATGCAGTTTAAAGTAACACAAACGGTACGCTAAGTGCATTGTATCTCAGACTCCAGGAAGTTGAAGAATTGTGTTTATGGCTCCTAAAGGTTGATTGTGTAGAATTATCTTTGAATGAAGACTGTTGGTGCTACGATTTATTTTTATTCCCTCCCATTGAAAATAAAATATGTCCTTGACTACCATTGCAGCAAGACGGTAAATAAGCAAGACCTATTTTTTAAAATATGTTTTATGCAGTTACTTAAAGGGCACCATTTTATTCTCATTGTTAAAAAGGCAATTTCAGATATGCATTATCAAACTGTATGTGGAGTTAAAACACACGTTTCTGTTAGTTCCTACAGCTTGCGGCCCAACCGGATCGCATTTCATAGTCGGTTCAGTATCTTGTACCTTAGGTGTTTACTCCTGTTGGCACAGTGTTCTGGGACTCTATAGTAATTTCACGTTGATTCATTTGAGATATCCGGCACAGTATCTTGGACAGTCACTAGTTTGTAAGATTTAATTTGAAATGCGAGATAGCTCTTGGTCACTTTCATTGGCTCGTTGTGACAGTAAAAGGACTGACAGACACCCGTGTGTTCAACTATAGAAACGCGCACAACTATTTTGATACCCCGGAATCGGTGTACACATTCATTATACAGCCTTGTGTTTGGTGGTAATTGTTCATATTCGTCATGTGCTTGATGTTTGCTAAACTACAGGTTTTGTCAAGTGACGATCCAAGTAAGTTCCCTATTGATGCTATATATTATGTCTGTATAATATGCATATTTAACAATCAGTATGGCAACACTATTTGTGTACATGTGCTGTTGGCATTCATTATGTGCTGAAGGCTTAAAACCATGGATGAACTTGGTGCAAATTATTTTGACCAGATTATATGTAATTAAAAACAAACTATTAGTGCCTGCATAGTGTTAAAAAAAGTAAAATCATTAAACAATGCAAGTCCAGTGTGCCCAAAAACGCTAGCAGCATTGCTTGCCTGTCACAATCCCTGTTAAAGTTTTTAGTATACGATTTTTCACTGTTCGAGTTCACAAATAAGGATGATTCACCACTGAATCCATCCTTGGGTCCATTCCCTAGAGGGAGCTTTCCTAAAGCTCTAGAACAGGGTTCTCTAGGGATTATCTCTTGAACGACTAGTAGCTCTCCAGCTGTATTTAAGAAACTTTCCTAAGTGCAGGCCCAGCTACTAAATTAGCAGCTTTTGCTTGGTGAATACTACAATTGTGAGTGTGTATTTCAGACGAAAAAGTGCATCCAAAACGCCTCTGCCCAACTGATCGTTAACGTCCCCCGCCGCAGCCACATCACCCCCCACCTGAGAGTCCTACACTGGCTCCCCGTTGACAAGAGGATCACCTTCAAGCTCCTCACCCACGCCCACAAAGCACTCCACAACGCCGGACCAGCCTACCTGAACAGCAGACTCTGCTTCTACACCGCCAGCCTCGCCCTCGCCGCTGTCCCCCGCATCCAACGAACAACCTCCGGCGGCAGATCCTTCTACCTTGCTGCAAATACCTGGAACACCCTCCCTACCAATCTACGGCAGACCCAAAACCTACTCTCCTTCAGAAGACTCCTCAAGACCTGGCTCTTCGAGCAGTAGCGGCACCCCCCTCCCCTCAGCACCTTGAGACCCTCACTGGTAAGTAGCGCGCTTTACAAGTACTCTGATTGATTGATTATATTCTTGGCTACGGTGCCCGAGGCACTGAGGTGATCACTGCTAGGAAGCTTGCCTGTGGTGGCCACAAATTTCATTTTGTCTGATGTGGTCAGCATTGCAATACTAATATTAGCAGCTCTCGGCGATATGCATTGTAGAGAAGTAGATCTTATTACAGAAAATGTTGGGAGACCCTTGCCCTAGACCGAGAGTCCCAGGATCTTCTTGCTGTCCTCTCTGAGTGTGGACACCACAGTCTTTCTCTTCAGCAACATGAACCTCAGCGTCACAGTTGAACTTCTCCTGCAAAGCTGAAAGTAAAAATATATTTGAGAACAGGCTTATGTTCTGGTAGAGCAGAATTAATTCTCGGTGTGCTGTGTCACCCAGGAGAGAGGACTGTAGCCTGTATGCCAAACTTCTATCCTCCAGACAGGTGATTGCTGAGGGCCTCCCCTCCCTGCATGCACTGTTGGCACATTAATAGACGCAAACATAGTTTTTTTACTTGTTTCACTTGAACATAGTGTTATAGGCCCGTCCCTGTTCATTTGTTTTCACACTTGTAATCTGTTCATTCAGATTTGGAGACTTGTATGAACTAACCTGTTGAGCTCCATTCCTGCGACTTCACAGCCTCCTGTGGTAGTTCATTATCGGGATACTCCAGCTCGATCAGTCCTATCCCTTTTAGTGTTCCAGTGCACAAGCTTACCCGTTGCAGGATTGCACGAAGGAAATCAAGCCCTATGGAAAAAAAGGTCTTTCTCCACATTGAAAATACATTTTCACTTTATTCTGAGCATTGATTGAAAGTTTAAAAAAAAATTATTTTCTAGCCAAGGAATGCCCTGATAAGCCATATTATAGGAACTGATAAACAAGTCTGGAACCAGTTCAAGGTTTAAAAATAATGCGGTCTTCTAGTTCGTTCTAGAGACTGTTCTTCAAAATTCCAGCCATCTGAAAATGAGCTATTAAGATTTTTGTGCATCCTCTTATCTTGAATGTGATCGCTGCCCCCAATGAGTGGGAGGGTGAGTTTGACCGAAGCTCAGAACAAGCATGTGACATAATGCTCATCAAGCAGCTCCTCTGCAGTGCTTTCAATGTGAACATGAAGAAATCGATATATAGGTTTTAAAAAGTAATTCCTCTTAATTGCAGAGAACCCTATTTCCTCCTGGAGAGGCCAGAGTGGGCCTTGAAATAGATTAGCTGTCCTGCAATTTGGCTGACATGGCAGCCAAGGGCCTTGCCTCTGCTTAACGGTCACAAGGCACCCCCATGTCTTCTGCAAGATGATGACAAAATGTATCTTCCATTGGTAGTTTTTTGTAATAGAGTGAATATGGATATTACTAAGGCAATTGTGTTTCCACAGTAAGACCTGCCATGGTAACACATTGTACTTTAAGGGTCTTACTATATTTTCCAGCCACCCCAGGTCGGCGTCAGATTGAAAATTGAGATTGCAGATTCTTTCGAATCCCGCTCCCCTGTCATACCTCATAAGTATAAGCGTGATGATTCGTTGAAAAATGTAGGGAACTGAATTCATCCCATGAGGCCTGCAGCAGAGTCCTACCTGTGACTGCAGACCATATTTGCCATACTTGGTTACACATGCTTTCCCTACTAAGATTGCCCGATAAAGAGCGAACTCGTCAGTAAATCCTACCTAGACTTTCAATAGTGTCGAATATCCTAACCTCGGATTCTCTGTGATTGAGCAGTGACATTTACTGCAGACTTTCCAGGCTCACGTTGACGTATGTCAACTCTTTACCCCAATCACTATAGATTTTCCTCCTCTGGAGAAAATCGCAATCATCAAGGAAACATTCTTTTAGACCAACCCCCAGATGTTTGGGTAGTGTTCCAGATAACACTGTGGCATCATATACAAGCAGAAAAGCTGAGTCTTGGACCAGGGCGAGAATAAGACCTGCAAACGTTATGTCATCGTCAACCCCCCTCATTGGGAATGGGGAGTCTGAGTTTGTCTAGGTAGTTGTAAACAGCAGAACTGTTTGAGACCACAATCATACTGCAGGGTTTGCCCTCTGTTACTGGCCCCATCCTGCTGTTCATGCGGTGATTCTAGAAATTGTACCCATATACACTGGAATATTTCCATCTAACCCTGCAATTTGTGAATCAGTCTCTCATAAGAAGCAGCAGTGTACATTTCTGTGTTTGGGGAGTTGAGGTGATTGATTACCAGTCTCTTAAAATGCAAAGTTTGGCAGCTGTCATGGCCCTGACTAGTAGACCACGTTTGTGGTTTGTTAACATGGCGGAATCTATCGTATCATGAAATGGAACCATTTGTTTTATCATGGGTTTGATCAGATCCAATGTAGCACTTGGAGATAAAGATTAGTGATCATACCAGACTTATGAATGTCCAGTCAAAGAGGACATGGGTCTAATCGCAACCTGCCTTGTTGCCTGTCACATATTTTGAGTGGTGCAACAAGCCTGCTGTTGATAGTGTTTGGGGCGTCCAGTGCCTGTACTGTATTGACACGCAAAGACTGAACTTCATGCTCTCCATGGATGAATGCTTCCTCCGCACCAGACATCACCATCGCCATCCCTGAAGACTATAAGATCACCCGCAAAGACCGTAGGAGCACACAGGAGGAGGAATCGCTATCGTCCATAAGAAATCAATCCGCATATCAACCAGCTCTGACGACAACCTCGCCAACTCCGAACACCTTCACTTCCAGATCCACATCGACCCCAAAACCACACTCAGAGGCACCCTCCTCTACAGACCACCAGGACCCCGCGCAAAATTCAGTGAAGACATCACGGACTTCATCACCCCACACGCGCTCCCCTCCAAAGACTACATCCTTCTGGGAGACCTCAACTTTCACCTCGAAAAGATCAACGACCGCAACACCGCCACCCTCGTGGACAACCTCGCCAACCTCGGACTTTAACAACTAGTCACTTCCCCCACCCACATCGCAGGTCACACACTCGACCCCATCTTCACATCCAGCAACCATGTCTCCTTCAGCCACACTACGGACCTCCTCTGGACTGACCACAGCTACGTTCACTTCACCTACAACAAACCAAAACCCAGCATCCACCTCCAACCTACCATACAAAGGAACTGGAACAAAATCACCACGGACCAAATCTCCGCATCGCTCCTCCAAAACACCCCAGCCCTCTCTTCTAACGCTAACGAAGCCGCCGCCAACCTCACCCTATGGTTATCCAACACCGCTGACACCTTAGCACCACTGAAAAAACGTCAAACCAAACCTGGCAGCAAGAAGGCCTCCTGGTTCAACTATGATCTCAAGAAGTCCAAGAAACTCTGCCGCTCCCTTGAAAAGGCCTGGAAAAAAGACCCAACCACCAGCACCAAGGACGCCTTCAAAAACGCCACCCGCACTCACCACCAACTAATCCGAAAGGCCAAGAAAACAGCATTCAAGGATCGACTTGACAACAACGCCCACAACAGCAAGGAACTTTTCAACATCGTCAAGGAATTTTCCAATCCCTCGGCCAACTCCAACGACATCACCCCCTCTCAAGCCCTCTGCGACTCCCTAGCCTCATTCTTCCACAACAAGATTGCAGACATCCACAACAGCTTCGACAACCAACCCGGAGACCAACCCACCCAACCATTTGCTGAACATTCTCCCCCCGTGAACACCCTTAACGACTGGAACCCAATCTCCACTGAGGACACAATCCGCCTGATGAATTCCATCCACTCAGGATCACCCACAGACCCATGTCCTCACCACATCTTCAACAAAGCAGACTCCGTCATAGCACCGCACCTCCGAGACGTCATCAACTGCTCCTTCAACTCCGCCACCTTCCCGGAAGACTGGAAACACGCTGAACTCACCGCCCTTCTGAAAAAACCCACAGCGGACCCCACAGAACTCAAAAATTACCGCCCCATCTCGCTTCTTCCATTCCCGGCCAAAGTCATCGAGAAAGCTGTCAACAACCAGCTCGCCGCCTTCCTCGAAGCCAACAAATCCCTCGACCCCTCACAATCTGGCTTCCGAGCAAAACACAGCACTGAGACCGCCCTCATCGCAGCAACAGACGACATTCGAACTCTACTGGACAACGGAGACACAGTCGCCCTCATCCTCCTCGACCTCTCTGCAGCATTCGACACAGTTTGCCACAGCACCCTTTTACAACGCCTCAATAACATCGGAATCCAAGGAAAAGCACTTGAATGGATCACCTCGTTCCTCACCGGAAGAACCCAGAGAGTCCGCCTTCCACCATTCAAGTCCGAGGCTTCTGAAGTCATCTGCGGCGTACCACAAGGATCCTCACTCAGTCCCACCCTCTTCAACGTATACATGAGCCCCCTCGCGGCCATCGCACGCCAACACAACCTCAACATCATCTCATACGCGGATGACACTCAACTGATCCTTTCCCTCACCAATGACCCCAGCACCGCCAAAACCAACCTACACGAAGGAATGAAAGAAGTTGCCGAATGGATGAAACAAAGCCGTCTAAAACTGAACTCAGACAAAACAGAAGTCCTCATCTTAGGTACATCCCCCTCTGCATGGGACGACTCCTGGTGGCCGGAAGCCCTCGGAAAAGCACCCATCCCGACAGACCACGCACGGAACCTAGGCGTCATCCTGGATTCTTCACTCTCAATGAACAGACAAGTCAGCGCCGTATCCTCTTCCTGCTTCAACATTCTTCGCATGCTCAGAAAAACATTTCGCTGGATCCCCTCCGAAACAAGGAAAACAGTCACCCACGCTCTGGTCACGAGCCGACTGGACTACGGAAACACCCTCTACGCAGGTACTACCGCAAAACTCCAGAAGAAACTCCAACGAATCCAAAACGCCTCAGCCAGACTCATATTAGACATCCCACGCAACGATCACATCTCTGGTCACCTTAAAGACCTCCACTGGCTACCCGTCAATAAGAGGATCACCTTCCGACTGCTTACCCACGCACACACATCACTCTACGACATCGGTCCAGATTGCCTCAACTCACGACTGTCCTTCTACACCCCCTCCCGCCAACTACGTTCTTCCAGCCAAGCCCTCTCCACTGTACCTCGCATCAACAAGACCACCATGGGAGGCAGATCCTTTTCATACCTGGCTGCTAAAACATGGAACTCACTCCCCGCTTACCTTCGCCTTACCCAGAACCACCTAGCATTCAGAAAGCAACTTAAAACTTGGATTTTTGACAAGTAATCCTCCTCCCCTTCCTAAGCGCCTTGAAACCCTCCGGGTTTGTAGTGCGCTATATAAATTCTTTGACTTGACTTGACTTGACTCTCTGATCCCTTTATCCAAGATCTCTACCCCTTCTTCCCACTCATGCTTTGTGTAGTCCAGTGACCAGAGTTTCTGCCGCCTCTTGCAAATATGTAAGAAAAGAGGCTTGGGGTGTAGGAGTTGCGCAAGTAGGTTGTAGAACCCTGACATTACTCCTCTATGTAATCTCCAGTGCTTCCAATATTTCTAACCAGGAGAACCTGTAATTGCCATGGTGGGGGCAGTGGGCACTAATATGCTAGTGAGGTACTGGATTAAGCGTGTATATTTTCCATTTCGGATTCTAGGTTAAATTACATTTTTCTCTCCATGTATCAAAGGTTTTTAAATCTCCTTGTATTAGTAATTGGTCTACTGCATGTATTCTGGTTTATTGCCAACACCCTTCCCCACCCAAACCCAGAAATGCTGCCATTATGTCATAGGTATTCTGGTATCAGTCTCCATTTTAGTGAGAGGTGTCCCTAATAACAGGGGTCTGTCTACATGTTTGGAGGACAGATATGATAGAACCTTCTTTTTTTAAATATAATAAGTTAAACTGTTTATGTTGAGAGATCATTTTTAAGCGGTTGTGACAGTCACCATGGACTGGAAAGATGTCAGTGTGTCGTGTGTCCGCAATTATAGCTATATGTGAGCTAGGGGTAGAGTAACCTCCAAAGGCCAAGGGTACTGCTGTGTCTTGCCAAAAGGACACGCAGTAGTGTTGTAGATAAAGGGTATGTCGAAGGAGAGAGGAAAAGGGAAGTTGTATCAAGTGGCAGGTGGTTCAGATACCCCTATGTTGATGAGAGTTCAGGAGAGGGGGGGTGGATATGGATATGGATTCACTTGTGCAGTTTGTTTTGATCTAAATCTTTATGGTGAACGGTATATGAGTAGATGTCTTATCGTTTGACTTTCAACTGCGAGTCTTTTTTAAGTTGTCTCCTAATTCCCAAAGGGTAAGTACTGGCTTGTGCAAATAGCCAGTGGCTCAGTGGGAAGGGGAATTCTCAAAAGTCTGTCCTGGAGGGCTGGATCCATAACAGGGTTTTTAAGATAACTACATTGATCTAAATTGGGATATGCAAAAAAAACTGGCATCCTAGAGTTGTCACTTTTTGTCTGAGTTGCCAGAAGTCTGTGCTCCAGTTTTCTGTTTATTTTTTCTCTTCTCTCACGGTGGGTTTCAGTTTACGAGAGGTCTTCTCATCGGCCATTATAGCAAAAGTTTAGCAGGTAGAGGTAGGAGCCCTAGTTGATTCCACAGTTTATATGGGTCAATGATTTGAGGACTATCAAAATTGTTTTTTTTTTCCTAGACGGAGGTATTCTCAAGAGCTTCTGTCCTGCATGTATTGTGCTTACTGCATTGCTATTGGTCATGTATACAGGATTTATCCCCTCGTTGCATAGATTGCTGGCTCTCTAGGTATGGAATGTGTCAATAGGCCTTATTAATCAGTCCTCATTCGGGCCTTGTACTTCGGCAGCCCACAAGTGCCCGTATGATGGATGAAGGTAGGGGAGTAAAAGTCCTCTGATGATGTGGCATTGGCTTGGGACTCAGGTCGCTGTGGTTCACTATTAGTATGTGAAGAAGGCCCGCCCCAACTCCTTATGTTACAGAGGTTCTCAGTTTCATGAGATAGTTTACAAAAATATTGTGGTGGCGACGGATGCAAGGCTTGTTTCATATAAAATGGGGTGGGACAAAGTGGAGGTGAGGAGGAAGTGAGCGAACCCCCAGCCTCTTATTCCTGTGTGGTCCTTATTTATGTCCCTTACTCGGCATAGTTTAATGAGCGGGACAAAGGTAACTGAATTCTGGAGAGTAGCCTCAGATGGTGGCGACCTTCAAGAAGACGATAAATGGAGGTGAAGCAATTTGGTGCTCCGTACGCGGTGACATCCCATAGAGGATGGGGAAACAAGAGATAATCATGGATGTCAACCCCCCTGCAGGTTTCCAAGTACCTTTCTTGGTATGCATGTGCTCCCCCCGTTAATCTGTCAGCAACAGCCTGCGTTGTTGCTCTAAAGCATGGGGATAGGATAGGATGTGATGGGACACAGCGTGGCATCGCTTTCACTTGGGCTTCCTCACCCATTGCTATTTTCTCTCAAATCTGGGGCATTCACAGCTCTCCCTGGGGGTGAGCAGCCCCATTCCCCCCACGACTGGCTGGGGTAAAATGTGCCTTATCAGGACAATTCAAACTATTTTTTATTTTTTTTAGAGCACTGCAATATCTCCAAACAAACATGAACTGTACTGACAACCGCAAAATCATGCCATGCGGTCTAAATCCAGGTGGAGTAAGCAAATATGTAAGTCAACTAAAGTTAAGGTACACTAGCAATCTTTGGTCAAGAGTTTTGACGCAGGCGATATAACATCACATAAACATTGATTGCTTTTTCAATCCAGTGATCTGTTACGAATCTAGCTTAAACTTCTGCTTCCATGAAACATTGTTGACTGTTCGAATTGCATATAAAACAATTGTTGCAGTATCCAGTTGTTGTGAGATCAACAATGTGCATGCTAACGAAACTAAATGCAATATATGTTGCAAATACATGTGCACTTGAATGTATTTATGAAATGCAATGGAGGATAAGTAAGCAGGAAAACTGTGAAGCCAATAGTGAATACGAGTAAACAAAATTTGGCAACAGTTACATAAACTTATGCAGGAAGACCTATAGAGCGGTTGAAGTTTCCTCGTGGTTTACCAACTCTGTTTCCAGCTGAAAAACAAGCATTGAAAATACAATAGGTTTCGCCCCTGTTTAAGTTAAAGCAATTCTGTTTGTAATTAGGTTGACTTTTAGCTTTGATTTTATTAGTGTCTTTCAAACGTTCATGTACATAACATGCATATGGATGCATATATGTATATGTATGCAAGCATTTATATATGTATTTATATAGATCTGCAGATCATATATGTTTATGTATATACATACACATACATATATAAACGCATATACATATATACGTATATATGTGCATATGTGTGCGCATAGAGAGGCAGAGCGAGAGTTAGCACGAGTAGTAGAGAGCGAGTAGTAGAGAGCGAGTAGTAGAGTACTAGTGGAGAGAATAGTAGAGAGTGAGTAGTAGTAGAGAGTGAGTAGTAGGTAGAGAGTGACGCCAGTAGAGGGCAGTAGAGTGTGAGCCTCACACACATGCAGTGTCTCTCCCACACGCAGTCTCTCCCACACGCAGTCTCTCCCACACGCAGTGTCTCTCCCACACGCACTGTCTCTCTCTCACACATCCACACACACACACACCGTGTCTCACTCACACACTCTCTCGCACACACACCGTGTCTCTCTCACACACACACAACTCTACGCTCTTGTCCCCCACCCCCCTATACCTTCTGTTCCTACCCTGCCCCTTCTCCAGCCTTGCCCCCTCCCCGGATCTCTTGCTGCCCGGTGCCAGCCTACTCCGCCTTCCTTCACTGCCAGCCCCCCTCCATTCCCCGCAGCACCTCCAGGCAGCCCTCGGTGCGAGCAACGGTGGGCCATATATATATATATATATATATATATATATATATATATATATATATATATCCCCACCCAACAACCCTCCTCCAATGCGAGACTGGGGGGTGACGGAAGCATGTAGGATAAGGCGACTCTAAAGACATGCTGCACAACCAAACACACACAGTGTCTCTCTCTCTCGCGCGCAGAGTGTCTCTCTCTCGCGCACTGCTTCTCATTCACACACACACACACACAACTCTTTGCTTTTGTCCCTCACCCCTCTATACCTTCTGTTCCTACCCTGCCCCGTCTGGTGCCAGCCTGCTCTGCCTTCCTTCACTGCCAGCCCCCCTACCTCCCCCACAGCACCACCAGGCAGCCCTCGGTGCGAGCAACCGGGAGGGGGTGGGTCTCAGCCCAGACAAGCCCCCACCCAACACCCCTCCTCCAATGCGAGATTGGGGGGAGGGGTGAGGGGGAAGCGCCGGGCTGGAGTTGTGAAGGCAGGAGAAAAGGCAATGCTGAGAGAGCTCTCTCCTCCCTCCCTCTCACCACAGGCGTGCATCAGAAGCCACATGGGTTCGCCATGGCGTACAGTTTTCTCTTTTACAGACGCCCACATGGATGGGCTCGTCTGCCTTCCTTCTGCTGCAAAATGTTTATCTTTATGGGGCCATGTGGCCCATAAAGATAAGGAACCTTTTGCGGCAGAAGGAAGACAGTCGACCCAGTCCAAGTGGGCCGTCTGTAAAAGGGAAAAGTGTACATCACGAACACCTCTTTCCCAATGGCCGGCCACCGTTTATCCTAAACAATGACGCTGGCCAATGGGAAAGAGGGGCGGGGCTTAAAGCCCGCTAGTGAACCTCACTCAAGATCATAAGATCTCGCCAGCGAGACTGCGCATGCGCAGCCTACACAGGCGACACCTAAAAATCTTGCATTCACTTTATTAATGGGACATTGTGATTTCAAGATGGATCAAACCCATATATCATTTACATTTTGATATCCTTTTACCAGGTTTATCCCTGCTCCATTTGACTAATTTCTTAACATTTTCTCCAACTGTATTAAATGCAGAAGACAAGTCTGTGTAATACACTTTTTACAATACACTTCTTCTCCGCTTTCTATGATGTTAACATTATAGCTGCACGTTGTCTATTGTGAAACCAGAAATTCAAAATCCAGTTTGCGTTAAATTGAAGTGAGAAGTTTCCTTTATCCTTGTCAAAAAGGACATTTGGTCATATTTCTGTAAATAGTTTGTCCTGGCAACCTCAGTTCAAAGAAAATGCATTCACTTCCATTACAAGCAGTATGTTTATATAGTTTGTGCATAGTCCAACTCTAGTCTAAGTAGATTATGCTCTGGCTGTGTTAAAACACGTTTTTGCATGCTACAAGTGTGAGCTCTACTGATAAGTTTGTGTAATTTTGCTTGTGATAGCCTCATTCCTATCCCTTCTCTTTTAGTCCCCTGCAAGTGATAGCAGTCCTAGCAGTATCAACAGCCCAGACACAGCAAGTGGTCCAGAAACCAGCTTTAACCAGAGCCAAGCAGGATGCAGCCCCAGCACACCCCAGTCTGTCTCTTTCCACGAGCCATCAGCACTAGGCCAAGGACCTTACTTCCACATCAACCAGATCTTGAAGGAGGCCCACTTCTGCAGCCTGCAGCATCGTGGCAGTCCTTCTACATGAGGAGCCAGAAGTTCTTTGCCTTCTATGAAGGGACAGCACTGTGTTGATATGACCTTTCAACGTAAAATGTTAAAATTGCACAATCTCTGCCTGTTGGCTTTCAATCAACATTTAAAAAACAGGGTTAACAGGCAGTTTAACTGCACTATTTCTTTTTCAGATGGGCTTGAAGGAACTCTTTTATAACCATTGTTTTGGGGTGCAGGGAATAAAGGCGGCTCATGTGCCTCATGCCCAGTGAACATTAGAAGAATTAGATTGTGTATTTTAGAATGTTTGATTCCGGCTAAAACAATCTATAAATTTAGCCGTTTAAGCGCTTATTTTAAAATGCAACTTCTCTGAAGATTTTTTTCTTAAAGTAGACCATTTTGGGAGGGGGGGCTGTTTAAATAAATTCACTTTGTCTGAAAAGTTTGACGTTGATAGGATTTATTGAGAAGCACGATGCCCCTTTGTAAATGGTGCTTAGCTCACAGTTTTCAAAATAGTCCATAAAGACCTGCCTGTTTTTTTTAAAAATTATTATAAAGCAGCTGTGCTATACTTTCTCCTAAATGAAAGACGTTACATTAAAGTTCTGATGAAAACCTTCAAAAAGCCAGTGAACGTGACTCATAAATTGACTTGCCTATCTGTATGGCATTAATCATGTGATATCACTAATTAAACGACTGGTTGCATTATTGATGTCAAGTATATACAGGGCACCACCAACAACCTCTCTTTTTAAACTCCAATATGAACGGAATTCTTTGAACACATTGTAAGATCGATTGCACAATTTAGTAGTACTTTGCTACCTTTCTGCATATTTCATCCCTATTGTGATCTGTGGTGGATGATTAGTAACTGATATAAATAAGGAAAGGGCTTCCTTCTCATTTGGATATTTTTTTTCTCTTCTCAATTCGACCGTCCATTTTTTTTTTTGTTGGTAAAAGTAAATCAAAGAATTGCTTAATTTGGATACAGTTGAACAATTGCCAGATTAAGGGGATAACACAGGGATAATGGTCAAACCAGCATCTCAGGAAGGAGAATCAACTAGATAATAGAAAAGATAAAAGGAGGAGACTCCACACGAGTTTTATTTAATATTTTAACCCCAGTCTACTCCTCTAGTTGGGCACGATATGTATTGTATTGTAATTGCATGTTCGAGGCATATGGGCTGCAGATGGTACATTTATGAATAGATCACCATCTGGTGTTGGGCTCGGATGATTGCACTTGTTTTTCTCTTGGAGAAGTCTTTTGTCGTCACGAGGCTGGTGACTCCTCCTTTGGGTGCTAGTGCGCATGGGCATCGGCTCCATCCTTAGATTGTTTTTTTCCGCCATGGGTTCGGATGAGGATCGAAGCGCTCCGGATCGACTTCGAGGAAAAAGTGATATTTCGGCGCGCATTCCCTTTCCAATTCGACGGTATTGTTATCGAACGCGATTTCATTTCCATTCCGACACGTTTCGACTCCAACAATAAACATTTTTTTCTACGTCGACGAGACCGGGAGACCTTTCTCGACGTAGTCCAGCCCGCAGTCCATGGAAAGAACTCCATTTAAGAGATGTCCAACGTGTGGTGCTAAGTTCCCACACAAGGACCTACACGAGGTGTGCAATCTCTGCCTATCACCTGAACACGAATCCAGGGACTGCGAAGCCTGCGCAGCATTCTCCTCCAAGTCTACGATTAGAAACAGTCGAGCCCGAAGACACGAGGTTTCGAGAATGCAGTCAGAGGCAATCCCGGAGCTGTTCGAGGCCCAGCACCCCGAAGAAGAAGAGGAACATGAGGACGAGTCGGGGTCGGAAGTGGACGAGTCTGATGTCGAAGAAATCGACGCTCAACAAACCGTGAGTGACGACGTCCCCTTACCAAAAAACCGACCCTGTGTGGTACCGACCCCGCCTTCGAGCCCGGTCAGACTACCGAAGAAAGTTTCTGATGCCCCGCCTTCGGGCCCGGCAACGAAACAGAAACAGAAACTCTCGGCCTCCCACCATGTCGGATCCGAGAAACGGTTGACATCGACATCGACACCGAAGCTCCATACAAAGGAAAGCTCGCCGTCGAAATATTCCATGTCGAAACCGAAACATGCTTCAACGTCGAAGACCTACTCGACACCGAAAAAATCGAAATCGAGCAAATTCTCGGTGCCGAAAACACAGAACATTGACGGTCAAAAGCAAAGGCACCTTTCGGAACCAAAAACTTTGGTACCGACACAGGAGCAGCAGACAGATCCAAAACAAAAGACTTTGTTTATCGATCCGCAAACTGGCAAAGTGGTGACAAAATCACCGAAAAAGAGGAAGAATGAACAGCTAGATGGCAAAGCTCTTCCTCCTAAAAAGAGAACAATGGGGACAAATACAACTCCTCCCCTTTCTTCTCGACCTAGAGACACACCCTCTTCTCCTCTTCCTCACACTATGCCAGCTATTCCTCCACCTTCTACACCAAGACCATCTACACCTCAAACAGATGTAGACAGTGATACAGGGGAGGGAGAACTTCATGGGGATGACGACACTGTCCCAGATGAAAAAGACCCATGGGAGAATTATAATGCAGGGTCAGATGATAACGACCCAGAATTATACCCCTCAAAACCTTCACCACCTGATGATAATACAGGTTTTGTACAGCTGATTAATAGGGCAGCAAAATACCATAAGGTAGATTTACACGCAGATCCTCAAATAGAGTATTTCCTTTTAGAAACGCTACCTACTGCACAAAGAACATCAGGAACACTACCTATGCTAAAGGGTCTTCTCAATCACACAGCAGACATATTCAAATACCCTGTGAGGGCTAGGGTATTAAACCCAAGAATTGATAAAAAATATAAGGCAGCCCCAAAGGACCCAATATTTATCAAGGGACAGGTACCTCTGTACTCGCTTGAGTCACAAACACTCGTAAAAGAGCAAACTCATTATCTACAGGAGAAGCTCCTCCTCCTGATAAGGAGTCCAAGTTAATAGATGCATCGGGCAAAAGAGTAGCATCCCAAGCAGCAAACAGCGGGCGCATAGCTAATACACAAGCGATACTTGCACGCTATGATAGAGGGCATTATGATGAGTTAGAAAAACTCATCACACATCTCCCTAAGGAACATCAAAAAAGGGCAGACCAGCTTATACAAGAAGGGAAGATAATAACCAACACTTCCATTAAGTGCGACTTAGACGCGGCAGACACTGCAGCAAGATCCATCAACACTAGTATCATGTTAAGAAGACTTGCATGGCTTAGGGTCTCAGGGTTCAAACAAGAAGTACAAACATCTTTATTGAACCAAGCTTTTTATCAAAAAACACTTTTCGGCTCCGGTACAGATGAGACTTTAGAAAAGATGAAAAAGACACAAACGGCTAAATCAATGGGAGCATTACAACAGCGAACTCAAAGGAGTTCCTTTCATAGGTCCACCTATAGAGGCGGGTCAAAGAATACAGGCACAAGCCAGCAATCTACCTCTTTTACACCAACATCACCCAGAGGAAATTCAAGAGGCAGTTACAGAGGTAACAACAACAAGGGTAGAGGTCGCGGAAATAATAACAACCGCAACTCCCCAACCCCAAAACAGTGACTTAATACAATTCCCCCCAGACCATATAACACCGGTCGGGGGACGTCTATCACAGTTCCTACCTGTCTGGGAAAACATCACGTCAGACAAGTGGGTGAGACAAATTATCCAACATGGTTATTGCCTAGAACTCACAGCTACCCCACCAAACATCCCCCCCCAGACAGCGTCCAATGAGCCAAGATCATCTAACATTGTTAAAACAGGAAGTACTATCACTGCTACAAAATCATGCTATAGAGAAGGTTCCAAAACATCAGCAAGGGACAGGAGTATACTCTCTATACTTCCTAATTCCCAAAAAAGACGGGTCTCTAAGACCAATCTTAGACCTCAGACCTCCCAATGCATACATAAATTCGGAACATTTCCACATGGTCACGCTCCAACAAGTACTTCCTTTACTGAAGAAAGGGGACTTTCTTTCTACACTGGATCTAAAAGACTCTTACTTTCACATCCCAATTCACAAAGCCCACAGAAAATACCTCAGGTTTGTAGTAGAAGGACAACATTATCAGTTCAAAGTCCTTCCGTTTGGGGGTCACAACAGCACCAAGGGTGTTCACAAAATGCCTAGCAGTAGTTGCAGCACACCTAAGAAGACAACAAATACATGTCTTCCGTTACTTGGACGATTGGCTAATAAAAGCCAAGTCACAGGAAGAATGTCTTCGAAACACACAAAAGACCATTCAATTGCTGCACCAGCTAGGGTTTACGGTGAACTACACAAAGTCCCACCTACAACCAAACAAAGTTCAACGCAAAATGCCAAAACTTCGCATCCAGGTACCCACACCACCTGTCCCAGGGCAATGCGCTATGGATAAATTGGTCCAACAAATTTGCTTACGCTTTTCCCCCTCTCCCACTAATTTCATTAGTGGTTCGGAAACTGCAACAACATTCAATGACCACGATACTAGTAGCACCCATGTGGGCAAGACAGCCGTGGCTCACCACGCTACTGCAACTCTCACAGGTGCCACATCAAAAGTTAAGATTATTACCCATGCACCTTACACAGAACCATGGAGAAATAATGCACCCAGATCCCAAACAATTGAACCTAGCGATCTGGCTCCTGAGGTCATAGAATTTGGATACTTAGATTTACGTATGGAAATCATTAAGCAAGCAAGACGTCCTACCACCAGAGCATGCTACGCAGCAAAGTGGAAAAGGTTTGCTGTATACTGTAACAGTAACAACATCAACCCTCTGGACGCATCCATTAAAGAGATTATTTGTTATTTACTACACTTGCAGCAATGTAACCTTGCTTACACCTCTATTAGAGTACATCGTGCAGCTATAGCAGCGTACCTGTAAAACAGACATCTTTCCCTGTTTAAAGTACTAGCAATAAAAGCTTTCATGGAAGGCCTCAAAAGAGTCATTCCACCAAGACTACCGCCTTCCCCAGTCTGGAATCTCAACATAGTACTTACCAGACTAATGGGACCACCTTTCGAACCTATGCATAGGTGTGAAATACAATTCCTCACATGGAAGGTGGCCTTTCACTCTGCAGCCCTCTATGCCAAGAACAGATGCATACTGGTAAGTAGCATATTCCTTACTCCAGTATTGGGACTTTCATAGATTCCCATTGCTTGCCGTCGTCTGGATGGGAGTCCCCGGTAAATAAAAAATTCCATAGAAATAGGTACAAAAAAAAAGGCCTAGGCCTCATCTCATTTGTAGCCTATCTACCTCTTTTTGTAAAAAGAGACCAAATAAAATGAACAGCCAATCAGAACAGCATCACCCCCTAGAGAGCCTCAGATTTTCTACCGCAGTTGTGCAAGGGAGCCTCCACTGAGCTCTGCTCAGTTTTTTTTCTTCTTCAGCTACAACTACTTTTTGATCTCCAATTGGTGGGTTCTCAATATTGTTTTGTCAGGTAATACTCTGGAATTTCTACATCATCCACCATCCAAAGCCCCTCACGCCACCGAATCCAAACACCTACACCTTCTCTGCCTAGAAGCCCACCAACTACTTCTCAAGGGGGTGATAGAACCGGTCCCCTATCCAGCGGGGAAAACAATTCTATTCCCGGTTCTTTCTTGTTCAAAAAACCTTGGAAAAATGGCATCCAATTTTAGACCTGAGGGAGCTAAACACCGATTGCATAAAACTCACTTTTCAAATGGTCTCCTTACAGGACATTTTACGGATCCTCAATCCAGGAGATTACATGGCCACCCTGGATCTCGAGGACGCATTCTTCCATGTCCCATCCACCCGGCCCACAAGAAGTTTTTACGCTTTACAGTAGCCAAGAGCCACTTTCAAATTAAGGTCCTGCCTTTCGAACTCAGATCCACTCTGGATTTTTGCAAAGGTCCTAGCACCAGTCGCAGCTTTTCTCAGGAAACTGGGGCTCCAGGTCTTTCGTTACCTGGACGACTGGCTGGTGAAAGCTCTGTCTTATCACGCAGCAGGGGACTCTCTCGAAACATGCACTCAGCTCTACCGTTATCTGGGGCTTTAGCTCCACACGGAAAAGTCAGTCCTGTGCCCTGTCGATTGCAAAAAAGGTCACTTTCAGTTCGTTTCTACAAGTCCCTTCTAGGGTCAATCTCGTCCTGCATTCCCTTGATTCCACATTGCAGGTTACGAATGTGCCCCCTCCAAGAGCAATTGGATTTGCAGTGGCGCCAAGCAGAAGGCTCTTTCGAAGACAAGATCACAATAACTAAGCTTATAAAAGATGCAGCCAGCTGGTGGACGGTCAGAGACAATCTCTCTCAGGGTCTCACCCCAGTTCCTCTAATAATTACAGCAGACGCCTCTCTAGAAGGCTGGAGGGCCGTCTTACAAGATCTTCAGGTGAGCGGCCGCTGGCTGACCTAGCATCGACTTCTCCACATCAATCTGTTAGAACTCAGGGCGATTCATATGGCATTACAGGCCTTCCTTCTGCGGATCAGTTGATCCACTGTCCTGGCCCGTACGGACAACACAACGGCCATGCATTATGTAAACAAGCAGAGAGGAACAATGTCTCGTCCGCTATCCAAAGAGGCTCAGGAAATTTGGGAATGGGCTATCCAATACAAAATATCACACTCTGCGGAGCATCTTCCAGGTGCCCTCAATAAGACCACAGACCCACTCAGTCGCCTCAAGTCGGTGAGCCACGTGTGGGGAATTAGACTAACACACTCTGGAAAGGATTTTCAATTTTTGGGGCACTCCACCCATAGATCTCTTTGCCACTCCAGAGAACAAGAAATGCGGACTCTACGCAAACGGTAAACTCCATCCGAGATCCTTGGGGAATGCACTCGATGGCCTGGTCGGGCGTCTTTGTTTATGCTTTTCCTCTGATCCCGCTAATTCCCAGACTTCCCAGGAAGCTCAAGGCGGAACCCTGCAGAATGATTCTGGTGGCCCTGGCGTGGCCTCGCCAGTTTTGGTTTACGGAGCTTCTCCTGCTCTCCCTGGATCATCCAATTCATCTGCACCCAATTCCTTGTCTGCTAACGATGTCCCAGTTATCAGCGTGGCTCCCGAGCACCGAGAATTCCAGAATCTAAATATCTCCCCAGAGTTAGCCCGAGCACCAAGTACAAATAAGATGTATCGCTTAAAATTGAAGCATTTCTGCCTGGGGTACCGTCAAGAGAACATTCATCCTTACTCCTCTGCTCCTCATCCGATATTGCCATACATTTTAGCATTGGCTAAGTCCGGTCCCGCTCATTCCTCTATCAAGGTGCACCTGTCAGCCATTTCTAGATTCAGACAAACTTCTTCTGGACCTTCGCTCTGGTCAGCAAGGTTTGTAAAATAATTTCTGAAAGGTCTTTTTAGAGTGCCCCTGGGAAGGGTTCCCCTCTCTCTCGAAGCAGGGGGTTGCGCGATGGATTGCCAGTGCGATCCAATACGGTCACGAAGCAGCTGGTAAGCCCCTGGAAGGGCGAGTCTGGCGCACTCTACAAGATCCATGTCTTCTTTAGCTGCTCTTTTTGCCGGAATCCCGATCAAGGACCTTTGCAGGGCAGCGCCACGGAGCAGTGCCCATACCTTCACGAAGCATTACTGCTTGGACTCCTCCACGCGTAGTGACGCTGCAGTGGGACAGGCAGTCCTGAGGAACCTCTTTCAATAAGTGATGAGCTTTCCCTACTAACCCTCCTTTCTTTTATTGGTTTTTCGCACATTTTGTAACTCCTGATATTCACTGACTGCTTTTGATAACTTGTATCTTTGATGACTGTATGCATCTTGCAAGGTTTATAACCATGTATTGTTTCACAAAATGTGCATTTCTGACTGCTAGCTATTCTTATACAAGCAATGGGAATCTATGAAAGTTCCAATACTGGAGTACGAAAACAAGTTACTTACCTTTAACTTTGGTTATCCAGTACTGGTAACTCTCAAAGATTCCTGTGTGCCCACCCTCCTCCCCTGGGAAAGCTCAGCCTCCAGCATCTTGTTATACTGTTACACAAAGGCTACGAAAATCTTAGTCTCTCAGGAAGGTTCTTTGGGGTGAGGCTGTTTTGATTGGCTGTTCATTTTATTTGGTCTCTTTTTACAAAAAGCGGTTGCTACAAAATGAGATGAGACCTAGGCTTTTTTTTTCTTCTTTTTTTGTACCTATTTCTATGGTATTTTTTATTTACTGGGGACTCCCATCGCGACGACGGGGAATGATGCAAGCAATGGGAATCTGTGAAAGTTACCAATACTTGAGAACCAAAGTTACAGGTAAGTAACTAACTTGTTTTCTTACATAGCGCTTACTACCCCTGACGAGGTGTCAAAGTGCTTTTTCGGCGAGAAGCACGCTACTCAGGAATCCATAAAGGATTAGTGGTGAATTAGTTTAGTGAAAATATGAAAGTAATTTGTGTGGTAGATATGCTGTAAGGTTTGTCGTGGGGTAGGGGGCTGTGAGTTGTAGGATCAAGAAGGTATAGCGCAAACTACCTTGTGGTGCAATTCTTTGAGATTTATTTGGAACAAGGTCGAGGTTCAATAAACCAACAAAGTCTCGTAGCTCCGACAACAAAGACCCTCTATCTCCGGCAGACTTCTCTTCGAAACTTCCCGGGGCGGGTCCAACAGAAGGTCTGGCTTCGTAGACCCTCAACAAAAGGAAAGGAAAGAATACGCCGGGTTACTGGCGTGACCAATAATACGTAACGGCAGGAAGGGGGGGAGAAGGACGTGAAGGGGATCACCAGGGACCACAACCGTTCGGTGCTCTTTCTACTAGTGAGAGTGGTGGCACTTGCAGTCAGGCACTCCCGTCCCGTGACCACCCAGCCGCCCTCGGTAAAAAACACTCCCCGTATTCTCGCCCGTACCTTGCGGAGCCACACTTCTCCAGTTGAAGTGTGGCTGGGTGGAGCGTGTATCCGTTGGCCTCCCGGCTTCTCCTGCGGTGACCTTTGGTGGCTGGTTCTACTCCTGTCTCAGAGGACGACAACGCTACTCCGGCATCTTCCCGTGTTGTGGCGAACTCCTGGGGTGCTTCTTCCTCTTCTGCCGCATTCGCGCTGTTCTCCTCCCGGCGTCAAGCTATCAGCGTCGACGTTGTCTCTGATTGGCGAGATGGGGGATGATGTCACAGAGGGTGCTCCATCTTCCTGGTAAGCCCAAGCTGCCTTAAAGGGAGCGCGGCCGTCCTACACTCGTCGAGGCGGAAAGGAAGAGGGACATCGGTCAGTATCGGACTCG
The DNA here is from genome assembly GCF_964263255.1 of Lissotriton vulgaris. Lineage (NCBI taxonomy): Eukaryota > Metazoa > Chordata > Amphibia > Caudata > Salamandridae > Lissotriton > Lissotriton vulgaris. Next base: position 756,683,478 of record NC_141695.1, on the reverse strand, counting down.
TGGCAGGCAGGGACCCCCTGACATGCTTGTCAGTTATTTGGATTAAGAAGGATAGCGGAGGGATAGAGAAGGGAAAAGTTTTTGCGTTTATAATGTGCTTGCTGGTGGGGGTAGGGGGGTTGAAGTGCTGTTTTTCAGCAAGTAGCACACTACTCTAGAACCCATAAAGGATTAGTGGGGATTTAGTATAGTGAAATATGAAATTAATTTGAGTGGTCGACATGTTAGTTATTTGGATTGAAAAGGATAGTGGAGGGAAAGACGGGTAGGATATAGATTTTTAATTGGGGGGGGGGGGGCAGTGTGGTTTGTACATCTCTTCTGTTGGTTCATGTAGGCTTTTCATTGGCCTTTTTGACCAATGTTTGAGTCATTACTGGATCTGCTGCTTTACTAGATATAAGTTGTTTTATTTATAGAAGTTCAGCTAGAAAGTCTCTGCAATGATTCCCTCAGGCCATAGCACATGGCCTGAGGGAAAGTTGGTCGAGAAAGTTATATACGTACTTTTTCACTAGTATTATTGGCTATAATAAATCTTTGGAGATTGTATGAGCATTTTGAAAAGGTGGAGGAGTAGGGAGCTATTAGTGTCAATTTAGATTTTTTGCCGGGGGAGCAGTGAGGCAGAGTCTTATAACTTTGAAAATAATGCTCCTAAAAGTTAACATTTTAAAATTAGATCTGATCTCAAAGTATTTGATCTTAAAATATAAAAAAGTAACGACAGTATGAAAAGTTTAAAGTTATATAGTTAGGTTTTGGGGCAGAGAGAGTGTTAAAGGTTTGATTATTATGTATTGGGTTATAGTTAGGTGTTAAGAGTTATGCATATAGTGTTATGGCCTGCTGATATAGGGTTCAGAGTTTGGAACAGTGTTAAAAGGGTTACGGATATAGGTTTGGGTAATATTGGGTTAATGGTATGGGGTTAGGGCTTTGGGGTATATGTTAAGGGGGATAAGTTTAAGGTAAACAGGTTAAGAGTAAGTGTATATGTTTCATGTAAAACATGAAGGTCTAGGCACACCAATTTAAAATTAATTATTTAAATTGGCAACTAGTGTAATTTACAATGAGTTGTTGCTATGTGGTGGAACTTGTTAATCTTGAAAACTAGTCTTACAGCCATGTTTTGAATGAGGTGGAGTTTAGTAAGTCATTTCGTTGGCAGCCCTAGGTAATAAGCATTTGCGTAGTGTAATCTAAACAGAATAGCTGTGTCTATCACTATGGCTTTCCACTGTTGTGTGCAATTTAGGAATGAACCTTGCTTAAAATTTCCAGTTGTGCTTTAAAAACAGAATCAAATGACTGCATTGGCTTCCTGCTCAAAATGAAGAGTTATCAAAACAGAGTCAAAGGTTCTTTACTAGGCTCCCCGGGTCATATGAAATGGAATGAATATAGTGGCAGGAGCAGTGCAAGGTGGCAATGGTAGCTTGGATAGTCTAAAGTTGGAAGAGGATAGAAAATACACGCATTGGATTTTAGGAGCGCTATCCAAGGTATAGATCAGTAAAAGAAATTGGGCCGCTCTTCTAGCGAAATTTCAGAATAACTCCCGTCAGCACAATTGCAGCTCACGTATCGGTCCTGTTGATGCAGACCACAACACAGTCTTCATACTAGTGTGCAAATCCGAAAGCATGCTTCAGCTGATTAGCGAGAGAACCTGCCAAAAATCCCCATTTTGAGGATAGAGGTTTTATTTTGCTAAAGTGTAAACGGTTACTATTTTTTAGGTCGAGCCTGTAGCAGCGCATGCGCTGCTCTGGTGAGACTTTGTAAGGGGCTTTGTGCGTGTGGTTTTGTTTTCATTACAGGCTATTGGATTTTGCTTGCGTCTTTCTAAGAAAGACCGCACGCAATTGGGCAAAGGCGGGGCATGTCTCGCCTTTGCTCTGCCCACGGCCTATTGCTTGTGGTTACCCGCACGGCCGATATCTGTTTGCAGTTATCTTGCCCGATAATTGAAAAACAATATCTCGCTGTGGCATGCGCAACATTTGCGGGACTCTGCAGCTGCTGTCACTTTTGCCGCGGGTGGTGTCGGGCCAGTCGGGTATTGTAGAATGGGCAGGATTCAACAGGCCTCTGGCACACCAGGCGATCTATGGCTTACTGATTTTCAGCACTCGGACTCCGCTGCGTGTCCCTATTACTGTGGGAAATTTCAGAGATTCCAGCTTTGCTAGGCGTAGAGTAAATGGGCGTATACGTCCCGCGAGCCTGTCCCATGTGATACTGGTGGCTGTTTAGGGGGGCTAAGAGTGACTGCACAGGTGGATGACTGTGATCTTTATCTCTTTTCTACTCCCAGGGAGGTTGCAGCAGTCTTGGAGCCAGCAGGAGAGTTGTTGTATGCAAATGCGCGCTTTGCATAGGTCGGCAGCCAAAGGTGGGTGCGGTGCATAGAGCTGCTCTTCCTTACCCAGGCTCACCTGCAGAGTCTAAGAGCGGGTAGTGGCATCGGGCAGGTGCTGAGGAACAGTTCGTGGGCAGCCCTGCTTGGAGGATGGTGAATCTAGAGTCCGTGGAAGCGCCGCGAGGTAGATGACCAAGGCGCTTTCACCTCTAAGCAAGTCTTATGGGGGAGAGGAGAACTGAAATTAGGCAGTGTGTCTCAACCTACCACTGATGTTGCGCACACACTATTTGACAATGCTTTAGTGACCTCACTTGCGACCTCATGTTGCCTCTCTGACGCTACCAAACTACAATTGAGGTTGTGCACACTACACTAATGGTGCACAACTAGTCTAGGACCAATCTACGTGTCATTTAGTGTGCTGGCCTTTATGATATCATCGCTCGCTAGTGTGTGCACTGCTTCACCAGCGAGCCTAGGCAAATGGCGCATGGGCACCAAAGGCATTACGGGCCCACTTAGTGTGCCGCGCTTCTCTACTTCACCATATTGCACATCTGTTTGCTCACCATTCTGCTAGTAATCCGGTGCACTAACATTTTAAAAGTGCATTGCTGGTATCACTGCCACGTGCATGGCTGCCTCTCTGACACTGTCCCAGTCTCACCCACTACCATCACCCCCGTAAGCAGTGCGTCAGGCTCGCGCACCCCGCTCCTCTAACAGTGAGCGCGCAGCTTCACAGACCGCCCATGCTCCGGGTACCCTAGGTGTGTCTCCACAGCCACACTTCGGGGTCCGGCCTTGCTGGATCTTTCTGTTAGATACATTCCCTGACCCACTTGTACGAATATCATCACCACCTCGCTTCTCGCCTTCGGCATCTCCTGTGCCAGCTTCGCCCATCTCCTTGCACAATCCCTGTTCGGGCTTCACTGTGAACGTGTTGAGCAATCAGCGTGCCAGCCTCATCAGCCCACTTGCAAAATCGGTCACCCATGCTCCTGTTGAAAACTTGCCAATCTGATTGTGCCCAACTCACATACCCTGTCATGAATTGTAATGCTTCTAAGCACTAACAATCAACTGTGAGACAAGGAGTGATATGGTATACATTGGTTAGCCCAAAATCTATCCAAGTGACTGTGGCGGGCTAGAAGCTAAACGAGTGAAATTTGAGGCGCATTCAGTCCCGTGCAAGCGTCCAAACAGCAAGGCTCGCCCTGGAAAGAAAAGTGTGAGAGGAGGGTGAAGTACAAACGTAAGACTGCAGCAAGAAGAGCGCAGATAGGAACAATGTAACCTGCATTAGGACCAAGAAAAGAGTCACGAGGCAAACAAACACCTCTCGTATAGGCTTGCATGAATGAGCGCACACACAATAATAAAACACAGCACGGGCACGCAGCCCAACCCATGTGCAAGCGTCTCGCAGACAGCGCAGCGCGCATGTAGAGCCCGCACACAGAGAACATGAACTGCACAGGAAGCTTAAGTGCCGGCTGCCTGTGCTTAAAGAACAATTAATTGCTCATCTAGTATGATGACAAGTTCCAAAAGAAACCAGCACTTGCAATGCAATAGGTCTCGCATTTACGCAAGTTTAAGCTATTGGAATTGTAAATGACCATGCCTTTTATTTATGTTTTAAAAAACAAAAATAAAAGGCATTGTCATTTGCAATGTCAATAGCTGAAACTCTTGTAAATGCGAGACCTATTGCCTTGCAAATGCTTGTCTGGTTGAGCTGTGAAGTTGAAAATGCTTTTTAGTCGAAAAAGAAGAAAGGTTAAGTGAGTGTCTGGTCAGAGGTACAAAGAAAACGTTGGGTGTGCGAGTTAATCTCATTTATGATAACCAAGACAGATTTCTTGAGGCTTAGCAGATAACTTATCTGTGGTGATAAAGCAGCCATGGTGCGTCCATTGGGGCGTAGCCCCCCTAAGCCCTGGACGTACCGTGGCACTGCAGCTAAACTATTATAAACATAACGCAGAGTGGGAGGGACAGGCGATCATGTGGCTGCCTGGTAATTGGTGCGGTCTGGAGTGCGCAGGGGGGGTGGGGGGCGTGGCTGCTGGAGCTGCGCATAGAATTACCGGGCTGAGACTTCCCCGCGCATGCGCTGTTGCGCGAAAAACACTTTGGCATAGAGAAGGGGCCGGGGGTGCGGCTTCAGCCGGGCCGGGATAACAAAGGCTGCCCAGGGCGAGTGCTGAGTGTGCCCCCCTAGCCAATCCTGGTGCTGCATGCAGCGCCAGGATTGGCTGGTCCACCGCGCATCCAATAATGGATGTTGCGCTGTGGACCAGCCAATACTGGCGCTGCATGCAGCACCAGGATTGGCTAGGGGGGTGCGGCATGGGTGGGGGCAGAGTGGCGCGACCCCGGGCAGGAGGAGAAACAGACGGCGGCGAGAGAGGAGAGACCCCCATGTGCTATCGCCAGGAGGTGTGAAAAAGTGTAGTGTAAGTTTTTTTGTCCTCTGTGAATTGATTCCTGTGAGGCTTGCTCGCAAAGGTGTTGTAATGCTTATTAACACTAGTCTGTCCGAGGCTGCATTTCAGTCTCAGAAGAGGGTAGTGGTCGACACATTCTGAAGCGACTTTGTGAGGTAAACAAACGTCGGTAGTTTAAGGTCTCTGCGCTCCTCTGGGTTGGAGAAATATACACGGACAGCTCTAACATATCATATCTGAGGCATTTTAATGCGGTGTTTAGCAATATCTTAAAATAACCTTATTTGCCAGGATGCACTTTCATGCTGTTCATCTGGGAATCGTGCAGACTTGCATGCGGCGGCAGAATCGTCTTGCACAGATAGTAACTGTCTGATGGAAGCAGAGTATTTCAAGAAGAACCCTTTGTTTAATCGGCAGCCAATTCAGGTTTTGTCCCCACTGCGAAACACTCAGTTTCCTGAGAGCATTCACCGGTGCATGTTTATATCCTGCTGTCGCTGGAGCTTCGTAACAGGCGATTCGGGAGGATAGCTTTGCCATAGTCCGGGGCGGCCATAACGCAGGATCCCACCACCTTTTCTCAGAGTCTTTAACTGACATTGTTGTAGGAAAGACAGATGTGGTTGAACATCACTCCTAGTTATGGGTGGGGAGGGCCGAGCTGAGGAGGCCGGTGATCCGCAGGAGAAAAATTGACGGGTAGCTGAAAGGTAGCTCATCTTGTCAAATGAGGGCTTATCCAATTTGGTGTGGTCAGGTAGACAATCTGTGTTGTAGTATGACATTTAAAGATACTAGAGTGATAAGAGCCGATAGATAGGTTTTTCTGGATGAAACTGCCGTTTGAGAATTGTGCAGCATCCTTCGTTGTGATATGAGGTTAATTATTTATTTATACGGTTGACACTTGTCCTATGCTGCATGACTATGGACAGCTGGCGTGTGCTGTTTGAGGGTGTGTGAATAGCCTGTGGTGTAGAATGAGTGTTGAGAGCTTCCATGTGCCGTTGAAGGTTTGAGAGATACTGAGTGCTGTGTTAGACTGGACCCTTGGTCCCCTGTGCAGGTTGAGAGTAACAGTGAAGGGCTGAATAGTCTGCCCTAAGGTTGAAAGTCAGTGCTTGTGTGGATTTTGTCACTGTTGCTTCCAGAATGTGGAGTTATGTCAAGTAAAGGTGCAGCAAGTGCATACACCGTGTACCCGTTTCGTGGTAAGGTATTGGAAAAGGCCGGTGCACAGTAAGTGTGAGCTTAATGTGTGTTGATTTCCATGGTTACACTACAGCATGAAACTCTTCTGACAGGCTCATCTGCTCCCAGGTGGCACAAATAATTCATAACATCTGGCATACCTAGGTCAAACGTAGGAGTTTTATTTGCATATTTATTTAGCGCGAACTGAAGGTATTGGAGAGCTTTACATGAGCACCGTATTTACATTACACACTCAGGCACGGGGAGATTAAGTGATTTGCACAGAATCACAGGATGTGGACGCGACCTCGAGGCTCGAACCCTGGTCTCCAGCACCAAAGTTGGCAGCCTAGCCGACGGACCATATCCTCTGCTGCCCTCTTTTGGATGAGTTTTCCACTGAGCGATGTTTGCCAGAAGGACGTTTACACTGTAATTTTGTTAGAGTTTTCACTACATTGATCTGTTATTTTCTTGGGGTTTCACTGACTTGCTGTGCTTATCTTGGTTCGGCGTCAGTGTGGGTTTAGGGCAGGATTTACCTGCAGTTTTTGGGGCTTGACGAATCATGCTGAAAAGAGAGTGAATGCACAGTCCTCTTCAGCAGGTTGTTGTAATTAACATGAGAATAATTGTAAACAGCAGGATAAAACAGAGTATTTCAGAGTGTAATAGTTACCTATTACGGTGCATTACATGCCCTTTTTGTCAAGTAAATATTCACATAATCAGTGTTATTGTAGTGTGGACAGCCAGTTGTCATTTTCGGTTTAAGGGCTCAGTTCTGATTGATGAAAGCCTTAGATATGTATAACCATTAATGCCTGAGGTTTAGCAAAGAGTTTTCCGAACAGCTAAGGATTGGCAGAAGATTCGGGGGGCCTCTGAGTAATCACGAATGTCAGTGTTCAGAAGGTAAGCAAGAAGGCTTGGATGTGAAATTGAGAAGGAGTTTTAATAGTCTGAAGGACCCTCAGGGGCTTAAGGTTAGTCGGGGCTTCGATGAACAATGTCCCTGAGAAGGAGCTTCTGCGCCCCTGACAAGGGCAAGGAGCCACAATTAAATGACAGTGAGGAATTATGGGCAACAGATGGTATGCAAAACATTGGGCAACAGATGGTATGCAAAACATTGGGCAACGGATGGTGTGCAGGAGTCATGGTACATTCAGGAGCCTTTAACTCCTGAGAGCAAGCAAGGCTTTGTGGACCTCAGAGAGAGCATGAACCTCAGGAAGCTGAAGGTGAGCTGCAGACTCAGGGGCTTAAATAAAGCAATACCACTGAGGCAAATATTCACTCCCAATGCCCACTAAGTGCAAGCAGACGTTTCAAACATCTGGTGCTGATTATATACAAAGCAGCAAGGGAATTAGTCGGAAATCTGGAATCCAAAAGCACTAGAGAGAGAGCTGCAGCCTTCTGAGATCTGAGCCTGAGCAGTATGCTCAGTGGACCAAAGAGTGGAAATGAGCTTAATGGTCTTTTTGGAAAGTGGGTAGTTTATGTACCAACTGATAGGGAGTAAGAGCCTCAAGTCCTTAGAATGCACAGAACCTGTGAGTCCTTGAGGTGAGCAGAAGACCTGAGGATGATAATGAACCTCTGCGGCCATGTAGGTTCGAAGTGACTGAAAAGCCCTAAGGATGACCAGGAGTTTTAGGTCCTGACAGGGGATTCAGAAATCCCAGGGTGAGCAAAGGCTTGAGGATCTAAGAGAGAGTAATACGTTCAGGGACCTGATGGTGAGAGCTTTATGGACCTGAAGGTATGCGTCAGAAGGCAGATGGGTGATTTGTGATGGATTATTGGTGTTTCCAGTCTTGGATGGTGCTACTGGCTTTTGAATGAAACTTTAAAAAGCGTAATTTATCACAAATATCTCCAAAAAATGAGCTTCTGATGATATCCACACAATGATTCATGAAAGGTTGCTATCTGCAAATGTAGGCTGCTCTTTTAAGGGGAGCTTGGGACAATTTTTCATCTCAATCTGACACTGCAAGTCACCGACAGTGCACAGGTGCACTCGTCCAGTTCTAAATGTGTTTACATTTAATATTCAGGGATAGTGCCAAATTTGTAACACAGCAGCAGCTCACTAATATTACTGCAAATAAATGTAGCAACACCCTCCCATTTCTCATACGAGAGGTCCTGTTTTGAACTAAAATAAACTTTTTTTTAATGGATGTTGCATAAAACATAAACACAATATTTCTCTGCCAAATGTCTGTAATAGGCTCTCTCAAATCACCCACATTAAAAATACATTTAAGGAAATTGATTTTTTAAACTATTTGTTTAAGAATTAATCATGATACGGTGTCTCATGAAGTGCTTCTCGGTCGTCTGAGGGGTGTAGGGCTGGGAGGAACGGCCCTGTCTTGGGTAGAAAGCTTCCTTTCCTGCCGCTCTCAAGAAGTCAGGCTGGGCTCCCATAAATCCATCTCTAGGGAGCTCACCAGGGGTGTGCCACAAGGCTCATGCCTTAGCCCCACATTATTTAATGTGTATGTGGCCCCCCTGGCCGACTTAGTGAGGCCATTTGGGTTTACCCCGATATCCTACGCTGATGACACCCAGCTGCTGTTCCCCTTTAAAACCTTCTCACCTGCTCTGCAAAAATCTTTTGCAGAAGGCATGAGGGCTGTGTCATGTTGGATGGCTGAGAATTGCCTACAATGCAATGTGGGCAAAACAGAGGTTTTATTGTTCGGGGAGGCAGCAACACTATGGTCTGGGGAGTGGTGGCCCACAGAATTAGGACCAGTTCCTGTCCCAAAGCAGACTGTCAAAAACTTGGGGGTGCTATTCGATCAAGCCTTGACTTTTAAACATCATGTCAACCAAGTTGCAGGCACCTGCTTCAGAGCCATTGGACTTTTGAAAAGGGTGTTCCCCTATATACCCGATGGTCACAGGAAAACTTTAGTCCAGGCACTAGTGATCAGTAGATTGGACTACTGTAATGGCCTTCTTTTGTCAACTAATGAAGGCCAATTAAACAAACTACAAGTAGTCCAAAATACGGCGGCGAGGTTAGTTCTCAATGTACCATCTAGAACTCCCTCCCGCCCCCTACTAGCCAAACTTCACTGGTTACCAGTGCGGCAACGCACAAAGTTTAAAATTCTGTGTACCATTCATAGGTGTCTGATAGGAAAGGGCCCTAAATATTTGACTAAAGCTTTTCTACCCTATGTACCAGGCCGATCACTTCGATCAAGTAATCTTCACCTTTTACAGGTCCCAAAAATAAAAAAATCTCGCCAGGGAGGTCGTGCTTTGGCACATACAGGACCTGTCCTTTGGAACTCCCTTCCCATTCAACTGAAACTCATTACCAACCATTTATCCTTTCGCAAAAACCTTAAGACTCACCTTTTCTCTTCCAACTAATCAGTTTATGATTTACTATTTCTGTTTATGATCAGGCACAGGTCAAATGTAATTGCAGAGATATCCTTTCGGGGATCTAGTCAGGCGCTATAGAAGCACATAAAATAAAAATAAATAAAATAAATGATCATCTGGGCAAGACTCTGCAGAACCGAGCTGGCTCTCTCACGAGCCCCCTGGAAAGGGCCCACTTTGCCCATGCCTTAAAATAACTCTGGATGTTTTGCGCAGTGTGGGCTGTGTGGGCTGTGAGAGCTGTGTGGGCTGTGTGGGCTGTGTGGGCTGTGAGAGCTGTGAGGGCTGTGTGGGTAATAACTGCACGTTCACAGTTGCTTCATTAACCTTCCTGCTTTCTCAAATTTGCTTGAAAATGCACGATTTTGCTTCTTTTTCTTCAAAATTTTCATGAGGGGGTAACCCCCCTTTTGGGGTTTGGGCTCACGGTGCTGTATGCAAATCACTTTGCGCCCCACCACTTTCAAATGTCACCCACTGCCCCTGTGATAAAGACTCCGGATTTTCTTCTCTTTAAAGTTCTGCGAGGGGTTTGATAGTGTTCAGAAATAAAATGGCGCACAACAGGTAGTGGTTGGGTTCAGAGAAATGTTAGTTGTGGTTGGTGCAACTGGATCAGAGAAAAACCCTAAACTCTGAAAACAAGGGTGGAAGAGTTCCTGCCTTGTGGTAAATATAAACAAAGTCTGATGCACACAACAGAGTATGTGTGATATGATTGATCACAACCGCGTCGCAAGGATGGAGTCGTACAAATGTGTTCTTATTGTGTCGTTTTATTGGAAATCAATAGTTAGGACATGAGACCAGCCGACACGTGTTTCGTCAAGAAGGGTGATGACCCTTGACTCTTCAGGGCTGTTGACGGGTCGTGAGGTGAGGGGTCGGGGGACCGGTGATAATTCCTACCCGGTCCTAGTCGGGTATAGTCACAGCAAACGACAAAGCACTCAGAGGTGCGTGTAGAGTTTGTGGACCGAAATGTTTACAGTGATCCAAAGCTGCGCAGGGGGTGTTGTCGGAAATGGTTTTCGCCCTGTACCCGGCGAAAACCATTTCGGACAACACCCCCGTCTTGCATGCACTCAGTGCCCAAACATCGCTGCCTCCAGATACGGCAATTTACGCCGCCTGCGTATCAGAGGTTTCTGATATAACCGAGAAAGCAACTAAATAGTGTGTGAAACATTCATAGGAGGGACTCCTGCAATCAAGATTTATTACCTCAAAATAGAGGTTTTCATCTGTTATCTATCTTGGTGTGGTGAGTCTCTATTAATACTGTCATACAGATGAATAAATAAAAAATACAAGTTTCACATATTTTTTGGGGAGGGGGCACAATGCTGGCCTCCTCTTTGCCATCCTGAGCAATGCATATGAAGAATTGGTGACCTCTGGTATCAAAGGTTTATGAAAGGTTTTGGCCAAGGAAAAAGTGTTTTTTATACTGTATATTTTATATATTATATTTTTTATTATTTAATATTTTTTATATTTTATGCTGTATATTTTATGTAGTATTATAGTATATATTTTGTAGGACTTATCAGAGGATGGATTTCTTAGCTTTGGGATTTGAGTAGGCTACGTCGGTGCTTATTACTTGAATCCTATACCTCCCCCAGTCATTATTGGAAGCTGGGGACACTCGCCCTGAGCAATTTCTCTGAATTGAATTTCAAAACAATACATACACAAAAACAGGTATACACCAAACAAATGCTCAATTACTTTGTTTACTTCACAATCAAATATCGGAAGAGTGCTCACTTTACATTTTGCTTCTTTATTTGTATATACTTTTTTAGATAATTCAAAAACCTTCATTGAAAAAATTGCACAGCAAAGGTACAAGATTGCACCGTTTCAAGGCATCATGCACAGACCTACAATGTGTTACAGCGACGGTTACCTCGAACGCATAAAACTTGAAAACAATACCGGGCAGAAATATTGTGGAAACGCTGGGAAAGTGAAGGGAACCACAAAGAGAGGCACCATGAGTGGGGAAGCGAGGCTGATGGAGCAGAGGGGAGCAGGAGTGGAAAAGGAGCTACATTGACCTCCACCGGCTGCTGTTACGCTGGCGGGGAGCCGGGAGAGGTCACCGGGTGAAGTTGCTGGGTGCTGAGAATTGTGACTTAAAAGTTATGACGAGTGGACCCCATATGTCAATTGGGTGGGATCTGGCTGGCAGGAGGTCCCAGAATTCGGACAGAAGAGTCTGGCAATGTGATGAATCTTCAAGCCAGAGGGCTACCTTAGGTGCAGGCCTGTGACCCCAACACATGGAGACCCTGCGCCTTGTGAGAACCAGCAGCATGGCAATCAAGCAGAGGGAGGCATTTGGACAAAATGTAACTAAGACTAAGAGGCAAAGCAGAGGATCGGGTTGGACCAGCGACGAGGTGATCCCAGAAATAGCAGCGCAGACCTTGCGCCAGTTTTCGGTGACCTGGGGGCACAGCCAGGCGAGATGGGAGAAGTCGGGCGCAGAGCAGCGCAGGTATCGATCACTGGCAGTGAGTCCCATCTTGTGCAATTCGGCAGGTGTCCCATATAGCCTATCTATATGCATAAAGTGGAAAAGGCGCAGAGGATAATTTGGGGAGAGTCAATTAATCTGATTGCAACAATACAGCCAGTCGACTTGAGAGATTTAGACACCCAGGTCCTCGCCCCACGCGCCCTGTCAGTGAAGGTGGAATACGCCACCAGTGTGAGAGTGTAGATTTTATTGACTGTGAGAAGTTGGCCTGATATGTGATGTCCACTATTCTAGTGGGAACCCTGTATCAGTCCAAACAACCCTTATGGTGATGGTTGTAAAGTCAACCTTATAGACCACCTTTCCTAGTGGTAGCATGGACAAAGCAGTCTTAGGCTAAAACTTCAGAGAGCATGTGAAACCAGCTGTTTTACAATATGTAACCCCTTTAATACCAAATGAAAGGACACCACACAGGTTCTATATAAAATATATATCTATATATATATCTATTTATTACTAAAACAACCCCTCTGAACTCTTTATGATGTCAGAGGTACAAGCCCATAACAGGATACTTAATTATCATACAATAAGTTGCAAAATATAAAGTAGAGCCCTAGGGGCACGTAAAACCATATACTAAAATAGTGGTATAAGAACCACGTCACGAACAAGGAATAGGCCTAGAGCCTAGGGAATCGCTGAGGCTACGCTGTACTACCAAAGGTTAGGAAGCAGGAGGCCCACAGGAAGTGTGTCCAGTGTCTAAACACACACATGGGTTCTCATAGGGATACAATGGGAACAGAAGAATTGGAAACTAGTTCTTTTAGGACACTTGCGGATGGACTAGGAGAAAGCTACTGAAAACCAGGACATTAGGATAGTCAATACCTACAGGAGCACCGGAGTACTCGTGTTACCTCACCCACAGGAGCCGGGTGCATAGGTGTCAAAGTGGGTCGGGTTTCGTTGCTGAATCCTATGGAACCTGTGAAAAGATGCTGCAGGCAACCAGGATAGAAGTGTCCAGTTGGATCCAAGGGCGGATCGAGGATGAAGAGTGCCTGAAAGCAGAGGGGGCAGAGTCTGAGTCACTAGCCAGTGACCAGGAAGGAACCAGGCGATGTCGTGAAGCAATCAGGTGATGTCGTGAAGCTTGTCTCTGAAGCCACGTGGACCAGGAGGTGTCGACGATGACCAGGAGCTGGACACAGACTGTCCCACAAAGGATCTCACGGTCGGCAGTGTCGGCTTCCGGATAGGAGTTACAAGCCTTGGCAAAGGCAACCCACGCAGGAATCGAAGATGGCTTATGTTGCAGATCAGCAAGGTCTGAGGAGCTTCTCCTTTTCAGGGAAGCAGGGGCCAGCCTGGAGCAACCAGGCCAGCGGTGTAGATTCAAAGGTTCGTTCTCACAGAGGCCACTAGCCAACGGGCAAGTAACCAGACAGATGCATCGAGCACAAAAACACTAGCAGGCCCCACACGGCACGTGTGGAGGGCTGTTTAGAAGGTGCTCGGGGCTGGGGCTTCGCAATCCCCAATGCACAACTTCGAGTGTGCCTCACAAGCTGCACAAGTAGCAAAGAGCAGGTTATTCAAAATGGCCGGTCCCACGTCTCTCGTTGCCTCCACGGGTCTCAGCTTTGCTGTGGATCGGGGTCAAAGAAGTCTGGAAGTCTGGCTCTTGTCATACTCTGTGCTCGGGCTCCGGCGGGAGCTTCGACAAAGTAAACTGCAGATCGCTGGATGGTGCCTGTTTGCACAGGGTGGTCACTCCTTGACCATAAGGGAGATTCTTCAGTTTCAAGTTTCAGTTCAGGATTAATCTAAAGTCTCTTGACTCCGCTCCTACCTATATACTAATCTGAGGGGCTGGATTACCTGCTAGGTCCCTCCTATGGGTGGTACCAGGGAAGGGGGTGGTTACACCCCTTTCCCTTTGTCCAGTTACGCGGCAGAGCTGGGGCTGGAGTGCCCTAGCAACTGGTTTCAACCGGACTATGCATGGAGTACCTTGTGTGCCCCAGGCAGTGTCTCATTTCATTCAGCCCTCCCTGCCCCAATACACCATGGCCTGTCTGAGGTGGTGCTAGCACCTCCCAAGACAGGAAACCTATTGTCCAAGCCTCCCTCGCTGGAAGGACTCCCAGTAGCATGAGGTCAGACTTGTGTCTGTGGCAGCAGCATCCATTTTGTGATGCTGAGGCTCTGGTTAACTTTAACTGGATTAACAGGAACAACATCTCTTCTCCCTTTCTCTTAACTATCCTTCTTGACCACCTGACTCAACGAATGTGTCCTCCACCATCACTATTTTTCGACGTGGGAAAGTCCTTATACCAGCGAGACAGGCACGGGCTTAATCATTGGACTTTAACATAAATGTTATTCAACCAAAATTTAACAGGAAGGGTATCCAAAAACCTCTATTTCTTTTAGAACGGTCTAAAATATCAAGCTTAGCCATGTATCTCATGGCCAAGATCCAATCCATAAAACTAGGACTAAGTGGTGAGACCCATAGTTTACATATCTCTCGACGTGCTAGCAACATGGCATAAAAAATAAGTCTTACAATATTATTCAAAAGTCTATTTTGTAAATCATATCTCCCCGTAATAATTAATTCAGGGCTTACCTCAATGCAATGGTTCAGAGATTTGGAGAGAGAATTACTTACATCAATCCAAAATTGCTTGATATGTGGGCAAGATACAAACATATGTAAGAACAAGACATTCATCTAGGATTTGAAGCCTCCAAAAAGAAACAGGAGCGTATAAGTGCTACATGTACACTGTTAGAGGATAAGATCGATAAATTAACTATACGCACAGGAGAGATGGAATCAGAGATGAAAGCTGTACAAGGAAGGGTTCTGGATAATCGTAAAGAGATAGAGAAGCTATACTCTAGAGATAGAGATTTGGATGAAAGAGTAGAAAGGCTGGAAAATATGCAAAGACGCAAAAATTTAAAAATTCTCAAACTTCCAGAAGGAAAAGAGGGGTCAGATATAAAGAACTTTGTAGTACAACTATTAAAGAAGGAATTACCATTAGATGAAACTGAGGAAATGTTGATTCGTGATATTCAGCGAGTGCATCGTGATCCCTTTAGGTTAAACCCAAACCGTACTAAGCCAAGAAAAATCTTGATTAATTTTGCGACATATTCGCTAAAAGAAAAAATATTGTCACTTGCTCTTAAAAAGAAGTCTATAATGATAGATGGAATAACAGTAGATATCAGGTCGGACCTTTCTCCAGCCACAGCAAATAGGCAATGGGAACTGGGAAAACGACTGATACCCTTACGAGAAATTGGAGCCACGGCACATTTAAAATTCCCCGCTTTTTTAAAAGTAATGTGGCATAATAAGATGTATACATTTCGTACAGTCGAAGAGGTAGACGCCTTTCTAGATGTTGCTCAGGATGGGTAGAAGTAGAATACTGATCATCTAAGCATAAAATAGCAGTAACAGACATCACCACTGTGACATCCACCGGCCTAGGCCATGGGAGTTTTGGTTGGGTTTTCCGGGGAGGGAAATGACTTTGAGGGGAGGGGAGGGAAAGGGGTAAGGGAGAAAATAAAAAAAAACATTCCTCATGAGCGGCCTTGCTGTCATATAATTAGAAGGAAAGTTTGGGCAGGGCCTGATGGGTAGCAATACTAATAAGGAGCTAAAGTTCCTTACATGGAATGTGAACGGTCTACGGGTTAAATCAAGGAGATTATTAATTTTGAAATATTTAGAAGATTCACCAGCTCAGGTGATCATCCTGCAAGAGACGCATTTAACACAAAAGGAAAGCAAGGAGATATTTGGTAATCAAAAGTGGATTGCAAATGCCATCTTTACAGCCCAAGATCTGGTGACAAAAGGCGTAGCTATTCTGATTAGAAAAGGAACTGATATAGTAGTTGAAAATAATTTAGTAGATAGTAGAGGAAGATGGGTGATATGTAAGATACGAACTCCGACCGAAGTGCTGGTAGTAGTAGGTTATTACGGCTCGAATGAGGACGACCCTACAATTTTGGAAAAAATTGAATTGGAGTTGTTGGAGTTTCCAGGTAAAATTATTATGGCAGGAGACTTTAATACAGTACTAGATGGCAAGTTGGATAGAACTGGTAACGTTAGGGCAGTAGTTAATAGTAAAATGACTGCGAAGGTAAAATTAGTTATGCTTCAGCAAGGGCTTTGTGATATTTGGAGATCTAAAGCAATACAGCAATTGGGATTTACTTTTTATAACAAAAAATATAAGCATAGTTCAAGGATAGATTTCTTTTTGGTAGACACTAGGTTAAAAGAGCGAGTTACAAGTGTAGAACATTTAGGGGCGCATTTATCAGATCACTCTGCAGTGAGTTTAAACTTAAGTTTAGAAGTAGAAGAAATGACTTCTGTCTGGAGACTAGATCGTACAATCTTAGCAGATGTAGAAGTTCTAGAACTCCTCAAAGAAGAAGTACAAGTTTTTCTAGATGCAAATGTGGGTTCTGCCAAGGAGGATATAGTTTGGGAGACTTGTAAGGCCTTTATGCGAGGAAGATTGGGAGCTCAGGGAGCGAAAAAGCGAAGATTGTACCATAGTCTAGTTTCGAATTTAGAAAAAGAGATTCGAAAATGTGAAGCTAGTCGAATTCCCCAGGGCAGCGTCATCTTAGAGGAAGCAGGGGAGAAAAAGCTCCTGGATTTAAAGACCCAACTTACGGCAGCACTTACTCAGAGAGTTAAGGAAAGATGGGAAGCCAGTCAGCTGGCACATTTTTCATATGGAGAAGGATGTGGCAAGCTACTAGCGTGGAAAGCCAAGAAAGACGTCACACGTAATCAAATCAAAGAGATTAAGAAAATGGGCACAGGCCAACTGTTAACAGAAAGGAAACAAATCGTAGAAGCGTTTCATGATGACTTTGTGAATGTCTATACAGAGGACCTTTGTCCAAACAGGCTTGAGATTGAGAGATGGCTACCCTTAGTAAATCCATTTACAACGGAGGATATGTTGGAGTTAAATAAAGAGATTACACAAGAAGAGGTGCTGAAGGTGATTAAGGAAAGTAAAAGGGGAAAAGCACCTGGGCCAGATGGCCTTCCTGCAGAAGTATACAAAGTTTTTGGCAATATATTGGTTCCTATATTTTGTCATCTGTATAATAAAATCTTTAGAGGCGAAGTAACAATTCCCAGCTCATGGAATGAGGCAACTATTGTTTTAATACTTAAACCAGGGAAATCTCCAAAGAGTCTGGATGCTTACAGGCCCATTTCACTCTTAAATTGTGACTACAAATTTTTTTCTAAAATTCTAGCTGACAGACTCAGTGTGGTCATTCATAAGGTGATTCATGAAGATCAAAGGGGTTTTATTAAGAAGAGATACCTAAAAGAACTGACTTACTCTTTGGTAGGAATGATAGACTTAGCATCTAACTATGAGTATCCCTTGGCAGTGATCGCGTTAGACGCTGCCAAGGCCTTTGATCGAGTCAATTTTGTATACCTAAAAGCACTTCTGCATCATCTTAATTTGGGAGACAAATTTACGCAATCTATTTTTTCCTTGTATTGTGCACCGATATCGCGAGTTTTGGTAAATGGTGTTCTTACACTTCCTATTAGAGTAATGCGGGGCACCCGACAAGGTTGCCCCTTATCACCGCTGCTTTTTAACATTTACATAGAGCCTCTTGCATGCAAAATTAGAGCTGCAGAAGAGATACCCCCCTTCGTTGTGATGGATTGGTCAAAGAAACTTGGACTTCATGCAGATGACATAATTGTTTATTCTTCTAATTTGGTCGACTCCTTGAAAAATCTAGTGAAGATAACAAAGGATTTTGGCAAGATCTCCGGCTATCAGTTAAATCAAGATAAAACTGAAATAATGACCTAGAATCTCAATACAGGAGGAGTAAAAACCACAGCAGCAATGAGATATCTTGGGGTTAGGATTACGCAAAAGATTGAGGACTTGGCAAAAATCAACTTTGATAGAGTGAAAAAAGAAGTTACTGACACCTTAAAAGGCTGGATGAACTTACCCATTTCAATATACGGAAGATCTAATCTCGTAAAGATGGTCATTATACCTAAAATTACTTTCTTGTTTGAGACTATTCCGCTGAGTTTTAAGAAGGAATGGTTGGCAAAGTTACAGAGTCTGATAACATCATTTATATGGGCGTCAAAGTCCTCCCGAATTTCATGGAAGAAAATAAGGAGGAGACTAAATAAGGGAGGGTTGGCGGCTCCAGACATACAAATTTACGCATGGGCCTTTTTCTTAAAAAACTGCAGGATGTTGTTAGGTACCCTTCATAATACTCAAATTGGCGGTCTATTCGGAATAATGCTGAAAAGGTCTGGGTACCATGAGTTTGGTTTTTTGTATAAGTTTGCAGACCCCAAATTTTTTAAAAAGGTGAGACTTAAGACTTTGAGAGACTTAGCTGAGATATGGCATAAAGTTAGGAAAATATCTAAATTGCCTTATTTCAGTTATATGGCTCCAATATGGGACTCTCCCGGGGCTCCTTCCTGGACAAAAGATGCGCTAGCAATACATCTGAAAAAGGAACCTGCTCTCCAAAGGTGGAAAGACTTGTTTCAAGATGGCAATTTAATTTCTTGGGGTTTCTGCCAGCAAATGTGGGGCCCAGTTTTCTCAAAATACAAATATCTACAAATCCAAAGCTGGGCAAATCAACTGGATTCAGGGATCGGAAAGGAAAACGATTTTGAGTTAAAATTGGAAACAGGGATCTTTAAGAAGGAAGTAGCTTTCTGGTATTGGCAAATACTTGAAATAGAGGACGGACCATTCGACCTGCCTGAGACCCTGTGGAAGGAAGGCTTGCCGAGGATTGCGACAGAAGACCAATGGCAAGTAACTATGAGCATGCTATATAGAATTGTTAAATCTGCAAACTTAAGGCGAAATCTCTTATTTACCATCCACAGGGCATATTGGTCTCCATATAGACTCTCTAAATTTAAAGATGGAGGAATTGTGAGATGTCCAAAATGTAAGGCTTCAAACGTCGATGACTTACACGACATGTTTTGATGAAGCCAGACCAAAGTTAGCATTCAACCGTGAGGATTATAATGCACTTAAGAGTATATGGTATGGCTATATCATAGAACCGCTATAAGACATGGTTCTGAAAGCTGCAGACAGGCTCAGCTCATGCTAGAGCCTCATCTCACATAAAACCAAGCACTCTGCCTCCAGGATTGTTAAGGCCTGCCATCGGAGTGACTTACAGGTATATATGTGTATATATGTAGGTAGGTATAGAGATGCTATACCTAAGCAAGGGGTGATTACACGACCTTGCCCCAACTGAGTGATCAGCCAGTGGTGTCAATGTGAATGGCCAGCCAGGGGTGACATAATACATGCTGCCGCCTCTGGTAGGCCTTGGATGCACCTATGCCCTGGGTACCTAAGGTACACTATACAGGGGCTCACAAAGGTGACCCAATTCCCAATTGGATATGTACCTAAAGTACATGGTATGAATTTAGAGAGAGAACAGCTGGGCTGTGGGTCTGATTAGCAGGCCCACAGCCACATTAAAGTCGAAAACCAGTAAAGCAAAACTAAAAAGTGAGGGTGAACTTAGAAAGCAGACCCTACTCTCCTACACAACCCCCTCCCCCCCCCCCCCAAACGTAGGGACATTAAACTAACCTTGACCAGTTGAATCTCCATGTTCTAAGTGGAAATATCTGGAGAGTCCATCTGCATTGGCATGGTCAGTCCCAGGTCTATGTTCCACTGTAAAGTCCATCCCCTGTAGGGAAATGGACCACCTAAGAAGTTTGGGGTTTTCACCCTTCATCTGATTTAGCCACAAGAGGGGCTTATGGTCTGTCTGAATCTTGAAGTAAGTGCCAAACAATTATGGCCTCAGCTTCTTCAGGACCCAAACCACAGCTAAGGCCTCCCTCTCAATGGCTGACCAACGTTTATCTCTAGGAGTCGGCCTTCTGCTAATAAAAGCAATGGGCTCGTCTTGACCATCTATATTCAGTTGTGAAAGTACAGCTCCCACGCCCAACTCAGAAGCATTTGTTTGGACAATGAACTCTTTGGAGTAATCTGGACTTTTCAGAGTAGGTGCAGAGCACATGGCCTGCTTCAGGTCATCAAATGCCTTCTGACAGCTTACTGTCCACTGAACTTTCTTTGGCATCTTCTTTGAGGTCAAGTCATTAAGTGGTGTCACAATGGACCCATAATTCTTAACAAACTTTCTGTAATAACCAGACAGGCCCAAGAAAGCTCTGACGTGTGTCTGGGTGGTTGCAGGAGTCCAGTCCTTGATGGTCTGGATCTTGCTCTCCAGTGGTTGAACCGGACCCCCACCTACAAGGTGGCCCAGGTACACAACCTTACTCTGCCCTATCTGGCATTTAGTGGCCTTGATAGTGAGGCCTGCCTTCTGCAGGGCCTCCAAAACTTTATTCAGGTCGATCAGGTGATCTTCCCAGGTGGAGCTGAAGACAGCAATATCATCTAGATAAGCTGCACAAAAGTCATCCAACTCAGTGAGAACTTGGTTCACCAATCTTTGGAAAGTGGCAGGTGCATTCTTCAAGCCAAAGGGCATCACCACAATTTGGTAATGACCTCCTGGGGTTGAGAAAGCAGTTTTGGCTTTTGCATCCTCAGCTAGTCTGATCTGCCAGTAGTCTGCTGTCAGGTCAAAGGTGCTCAAAAACTTGGCAGAAGCAAATCTGTCTATGAGCTCATCTGCCCTGGGAATTGGGTGGGCATCTGTCCTAGTGACAGCATTAAGACCTCTGTAGTCCACACAAAACCTCATCTCTCTCTTACCATCTTGGGGGTGAGGTTTTAGCACAAGGACTACTGGGCTGGCCCAGGGGCTCTCTGAGGGCTCAATAACTCCCAGCTCCAACATCTTCTGTACCTCTGTCTTAATGCAGTCCCTGACATGGTCAGGTTGCCTGTAGATTTTACTCTTCACAGGCAGACTGTCACCCGTGTCCACCTCATGGGTGCACCAGTTTGTCTGACTAGGTGTCAAGGAAAACATGTCTGAAGGACTGGAGAACTTGTCTGCAGTCCTGTTGCTGCTGGCCAGTGAGGCTGCCAGCTAAGGTCACACCAACTGAACCATCATCAGGGTTCTGAGTCAGCAGGTCTGGGAGAGGGTCACTCTCTTCCTCCTGCCCCTCATCTGTAGCCATGAGCAAGCCCATGTCTGCCCTGTCAACATATGTTTTGAGTCTGTTGACATGGAGCATCCTGTGGGGGCTCCTGGGAGTTCCAAGGTCCACCAAGTAGGTAACCTCTCCCTTTTGCTCAACAATTGTGTGGGGTCCAGACCATTTGTCTTGGAGTGCGGCTGGGGCCACTGGCTCCAGCACCCACACCTTCTGTCCTGGCTGGTACATAGTCAGCACAGCCTTTTGGTCATGCCAAGCTTTTTGAAGTTCTTGGCTAGCCTCAAGGTTTTTTATAAGCCCTCTTCATATACTCAGCCATCCTGGAGCGGAGACCAAGTACATAGTCCACTATGTCTTGTTTAGGCTTTTTGAGAGGTAACTCCCATCCTTCCTTTACCAGACATAGGGGTCCCCTTACAGGATGCCCAAACAAAAGTTCAAAAGGGCTGTAGCCAAGCCCCTTTTGTGGGACCTCTCTGTAAGCAAACAGAAGGCAGGGCAGAAGGATGTCCCATCTTCGCCGAGGCTTTTCAGGTAAACCCTTAATCATGCCCTTCAAGGTCTTGTTAAATCTTTCAACAAGTTCATTGCACTGTGGATGGTAGGGTGTAGTGAATTTGTAATTTACACCACACTCCTTCCACATTGCAGTTAGGTACCCAGACATAAAGTTTGCACCTCTATCTGAGACAACCTTCTTCGGAAAGCCCACTCTTGAGAAAATCCCAGGAGGGCTCTTGCCACAACAGGGGCTGTTGTGGTCCTTAGGGGAATTGCTTCTTGGTATCTGGTGGTATGATCCACTACCGCCAGTATAAATCTGTGCCCAGAGGTTGTTTGGGGATCCATTGGTCCAACAATGACAATCCCTACTCTTTCAAAGGGTACCCCCACCATAGGTAGTAGTATAAGGGGGGCCTTTGTTGTGCCACCTGATTTGCCACTGGCTTGGCAGGTCACACAGGAGCTACAAAACTCCTTGGTATCTTCTGACATATGGGGCCAGTGAAAGTGAGGGACAAGCCTGTCCCAAGTCTTGTTCTGGCCAAGATGTCCTGCTAAGGGAATATCATGGGCTAAGGTAAGAAGGAAGCCCCTGAATGCCAAAGGTATGACCAACCTCCTGTAAGCACCTGGCTTGGGGTCTCTAGCCTCTGAATAAAGGAGTCCTTCATCCCAGTAAACTTTATGGGTACCTGTTGCATTCCCAGCAGCAGCTTGCTGTCTAGGGGTTCAAGAGAGGGGCAGTCTAACTGTCCCTGTTCCAAGTCTGCCCTTGAAGGTCCCCTGTCCCAAGAAACTCAACCTGGTCAGGCTCAAGTTCCTCTAGGACAGTTCGTCAGGGGTCTCACAATCAGCTTCCTGTGAAGGCTGGTCTGCACTTGGAGGCAGGGGGGAAGGCACTGCCTTGACCCTACGGCTCTTTCTCTTGGGTTGCACTTGGTCCATAGTTTCAGGATCCAAGGCCTGTTCAGTTTGGTACTTTTTGGCCTGTGACCTGGTCACAGCAAGGACATGAGCTGATATGCCTAACATATCTGCATGAGTCCTATACTCCACTTCAGACCAGTCTAAAGATTCAAGATCATTGCCCAACAGACATTCTATGGGGAGGTCTGCACTTACCACAACTCATTTGAGGCAGTTACCCCTCCCCAGGAGAAGTTAACAACTGCCACACTATAGGTAGTAGTGACATTGCTAGCATTGATCACCAGGTAATTACCACCCAGTACAATCTGTCCAGTGGGTTCACAAAGCTAGGTGTCACCATGGTGACACTGGCACATTTTGTCACTGTAGGCCTGAGCCACTTTGTCATTGATTAAAGGAGTTTGCCTGTATTTGCCCAGAGTACTGGGACTCACAGTAGAGGACATAGCCATGTCCTCATTACAAACAAGAACAGCCTGAGTTGGTAGTCTGACTAGGCCAGAATCCATCTCAGTACCCATGGTTAACCCTACTATATAGCCTTGGGTTGAGAACTACCACTGCCAGCTGAACTAGGGGGTGCAGTGGTAGGGGCTGTACCTTTCTTGGTGCACTCACTGAACCAGTGAGAGGCAGATTTACAAAAGTTACACCAAGGTTTCTTTGGACCTTCTTTCTTCTTCTTTGAGTTTTGGGACCCCCTTCATTAGCTTTTTGGGGGCCTGTTGAAGACTTCTGGTCTTTTGGTTTCTGATCCCCACCCTTTTGGTCTGCCTTTTTCTGATCACCACCTTGGTTCTGGTTTTTCTGCTTAACCCTGGTTCTGACCCATTTGTCTGCCTTCTTTCCCAATACTTGGGGAGAGGTCAGATCTGAGTCAACCAGGTGTTGGTGCAATAACTGGTTCTGACCATTGTTAAGTATTTGCTCTCTCATGATCAAATTATACAATCCTGTATAGTCCTTAACTTTACTTCCCAATAACCAGCCTTCCAAAGCCTTAGTGGCACAATCAACAAAATCAGTCCAGTCCTGAGTCTGTGCCTTCTGGGTATCGCTGAACATCAACCTGTACTGTTCAGTGGTTAGGCCAAACCCATCAATCAGAGCACTCTTCAGGATAGTGTAATTGTTAGCATCATCATCACTAACTGTGAGGAGCTTGTCTCTTCCTTTTTCTGAAAAGGAGAGGCACAAGATTGCTGCCCTTTCCAAAGCAGTTATTCATTTGTGGATGTCATACCCAACTTTGTAGGGGGGCACAATCTTACTCAGGTGTCTATTGTCATAGGACCTGTCTTTAGCCTTAGGGATATTGCTGCCACCAGTGGAATCTAATCCACTTAACTTTTGCTCTCTTGCAAGAACAAGCTTCTCTTTGGCCAAGGCAAGTTCTTCTCTCTCAATCCTGAGACTGACTTCCCTCATCCTGGCCTGGTGCTCTCTTCTCTGAGGAGAAGTCATTCCCCTCTGAGCAGAGTTCTGAGAGCCCCTTGAAGCATTAGAGCGGAGAGATTCCCTAGAGTCGGATCTTTCCCTCCTATACCTCTGGTTAAGTCTACTTATAGGTCTGTATGGGGCTAGCCCCTCTTCAGCCCCATGTAGGCTTAGGTTAGCCTGGCTAAGTCTCCTAACTTGGACCTGGCTGTCTACCTCTTTCTCAGAATCTTCCTCCTCCACCTCATCCTCATTATCTATGACAGTAGGGTCAGGGGCATCTTCTGTGGAGGGTAGACCCTCATCTGCATTACCTGAAGGGCCTGTGTTAGAGGCTTTTTGAACATCATATCCTTCTAGGAGTTCTATCGGGTGCTGGAGGGTAGGGTTAGAACCCTGTTTCAACCTCCTTGTGGTACACAAGTGTCTCAGCTCATGGAAGTTAAGTGCATCATATCTAGAGGGTGCCCTGGCAGGGTCCTTCTCCCAGTGAGTGACACTAGGCTCTCTTGAGGTAGACATGATCTAGTGAGGTGTGGTGTGTGCACCTACCTACACTAAGTGTTTCCTACTAGAACCTCTCTCTGAGTTGTAGTCCGGGTATGCTAGGCCCTTTGGTCTACTACAACTAAGATCAGTAGAACTTAAGTATTATAAGTCTTGTTATATGTACCTATAGGTACATAATGATATCTTTCAATGGATATCTTAAAGATTACAATTGGTAAAACAACAGCAAGCTCTTATCCCAACCGCTGCACACCAATGTGAGAAGTTGGCCTGATATGTAATGTCCACTATTCTAGTGGGCACCCTGTATCAGTCCAAACAACCCTTATGGTGATGGTTGTAAAGTCAACCTTATAGACCAGCTATCCTAGTGGTAGCATGGACAAAGCAGTCTTAGGCTAAAACTTCAGAGAGCAGGTGAAGCCAGCTGTTTTACCATATGTAACCCCTTTAATACCAAATGAAAGGACACTGCACAGGTTATATATAAAATATATATGTATTTATTACTAACACAACCCCTCTGAACTCTTTATGAGGTCAGAGGCACAAGCAGATAACAAGATACTTAATTATCATACAGTAAGTTGCATAATATACAGTAGAGCCCTAGGGGCACGTAAAACCATATACTAAAATAGTGGTATAAGAACCACGTCACGAACAAGGAATAGGCCTAGGGCATCACTGGGGCTTCACTGGGGCTACGCTGTACTACCAAAGGTTAGGAAGCAGGAGGCCCACGGGAAGCGTGTGCAGTGTCTAAACACACACGCGGGTTCTCATAGGGTTACAATGGGAACGGAAGAATTGGAAACTAGTTCTTTTAGGACACTTCCGATGGACTAGGAGAAAGCTACTGAAAACTAGGACACTAGGATAGTCCATACCTACAGGAGCACCGGAGTACTCGCGTTACCTCACCCACAGGAGCCCGGTGCATAGGTATCAAAGTGTGTCAGGTTTCATCGCTGAATCCTATGGAGACCTGTGAAAAGATGCTGCAGGCGACCAGGAGAGAAGTGTCTGGTTGCATCCAAGGGCGGATCGAGGATGAAGAGTACCTGAAAGCAGAGGGGACAGAGTCTGGGTCACTAGCCAGTGACCAGGAAGGAACCAGGCGATGTCGTGAAGCAATCAGGTGATGTCGCAAAGCTTGTCTCTGCAGCCACGTGGACCAGGAGGAGTCTATGTTGACCATGAGCTGGACACGGACTGTCACATGAAGGATCTCGCTGTCGGCGGTGTCGGCTTCTGGATTGGAGTCAACAAGCCTTGGCAAAGGCAACCCACGCATGAATTGAAGATGGCTTCTGTTGCAGACCAGCAAGGTCTGAGGTATTCTCCTTTTCAGGGAAGCAGGGGCCAGCCTGGAGCAACCAGGCCAGCAGTGTAGATTCAAAGGTTCGATGTCACAGAGGCCACTAGCCAACAGGCAAGTAGCCGGACAGACGCGTCAAGCATAAAAACACTAGCAGGCCCCACATGGCACTCGTGGAGTGTGGAGGGCTGTGTAGAAGGTGCTCGGCCTTCGCAATCCCCAATGCACAACTTCAAGGGTGCCTCAGAAGCTGCACAAGTAGCAAAGAGCAGGTTATTCAAGATGGCCGGTCCCACGACTCTCGTCGCCTCCACGGGTCTCAGCTTTGCTGTGGCTGTGGATCGGGGTCAAAGAAGTCTGGAAGTCTGGCTCTTGTCGGACTCTGTGCTCGGGCTCTGGCGGGAGCGTCGAAAAAGGAAACCGCAGATCACTGGATGGTGCCTGTTTGCACAGGGTGGTCACTCCTTGACCACAAGGGAGATTCTTTAGTCTTCTATTTGCAGTAGAATGTCAAAGGTCCAGAGTTTCGTTTCAAGTTTCAGTTCAGGATTAATCTAAAGTCTATTGACCCAGCTCCTAGCTATATACTAATCTGAGGGGCTGGATTACCTGCTAGGTCCCTCCTATGGGTGCGACAAGGGAAGGGGGTGGTTACACCCCTTTCCCTTTGTTCAGTTTCGCGCCAGAGCTGGGGCTGGAGTGCCCCAGCAACTGGTTTCAACCGGACTATGCATGGAGCACCTTGTGTGCCCCAGGCAGTGTCTCATTTCATTCAGCCCTCCCTGCCCCAATACACCATGGGCTGTCTGGGGTGGTGCTAGCACCTCCCAAGACAGGAAACCTATTGTCCAAGCCTCCCTCGCTGGAAGAACTCCCAGCAGCAGGAGGTCAGACTTGTGTCTGTGGCAGCAGCATCCATTTTGTGATGCTGAGGCTCTGGTTAACTTTAACTGGATTAACAGGAACAACATCTCTTCTCCCTCTAGAAGGGTGGAATGCTACCCCCGTCGCCAGAACTGGCGAGGGGATAGTATTCCAAAGCGTATGACACCTTACACGACATGTTTTGATAAAGCCAGACCAAAGTTAGCATTCAACCGCGAGGATTATAATGCACTTAAGAGTATATGGTATGGCTATATCATAGAACAGCTATAAGGACATGATTCCGAAAGCTGCAGACAGGCTCAGCTCATGCTAGAGCCTCATCTCACATAAAACCAAGCACTCTGCCTTCAGGATTGTTAAGGCCTGTCATAGGAGTGACTTATAGGTATATATGTGTCTATATGTAGGTAGTTATAGAGATACTATACCTAAGCAAGGGGTGATTACACAACCTTGCCCCAGCTGAGTGATCAGCCAGTGGTGTCAATGTGAATGGCAAGCCAGGGGTTGCATAATACATGCTGCAGCCCCTGGTAGGCCTTGGATGCACCTATGCTCTGGGTACCTAAGGTACACTATACAGGGGCTCACAAAGGTGACACAATTCCCAATTGGATATGTACCTAAAGTACATGGTATGAATTTAGGGAGAGAACAGCTGGGCTGTGGGTTTGATTGGCAGGCCCACAGCCACATTAAAGTCGAAAACCAGTAAAGCAAAAGCAAAAAGTGGGGGTGAACATAGAACGCAGACCCTACTCTCCTACAGTGACTAGTTTCTTAGGGGAGGGGGACTCATATAGGAGGTCGAGAGTGGCCATCGAAGGAGGGGGCCTGGGGAAAAGTGGAGTGAAGCTTCCTGCAGACAGCCCTGAGTTGATTGTAAAGCAGGGTGTCCATAGGGCTGGAGTCGGCAGCAGGCCAGAAGAATGTGTTCCCAGGGTAGAGATCCGACCTGGTGGAGAGACTCAGGCAAGTGGCATGTTTAACCATCCCGGAAGACTGGAGAGGAGGTAAAGCTGGGTGATGAGCGATTGGCATTGTGTTCGCGGAAAGTGTGTCAGAGGCTGAAAATTGATGGAGTCCTTCCCAGGTCCAGCGTAAGGTCTCAACCGTATCAATCTCAGTGCGTGGGAGTTTTGCCGGGGCGAATGAAGCAGTCGTGAGCGGCCACAGGGCGGCAAGGTCGGCCTCCACCATGACATGAGGCTGGAATGGAGTGTGGTGAAGCCAGAAGTGAAGAAAACTGGCCTGGGCACTAATGGCATAGAGTTTAAAATCCAGGGCGCCAAGCTTGCCGTGCGGCATCGGAAGGGTAAGAATATTGTATGCAATCCTAGGTTGCTGACCAGCCCAGATCAGAGTGATTAGCAAAGAGCGAACCTTGCGGAAAATGTGGGCAGTGAGGGATGGGGATCTTAACGAATAAATATAAAAACTTCGGGAGCACCACCATTTTGGCGATGCGCCCGGCTAGAGACAGAGGCAACCAGCGCCAGAGGGGGATCTTACAGCCTGATTCATCAAGCCGAAATGGGCTCGCAAAGGGCCAGATTCTGAGAATCTGGCCCTTTGAGAGCTCTATTTTTGCATTTGGGATTCATCATCCCAAATGCAAAAATCGGTAATAGCGATTTCGCTATTTTGCGATAAATTACATTTAAGGAATCTCAATTTGAGATTCCTTAAATGCAATTCAGCATCCATTTTAAAATTGCGAATTCGCAATTTCAGCCCGCTATTTACCGCGAGGTCAAACCTCGCGGTAAATAGCGAAAACTTAAAAAAATGCCTTTAAAAGCATTTTTCTAAGTTGCATGTTGCACACACACATGTCCTTTGGACATGTGTGTGCGCAACACCTGTTCGTATTTACTTTTAAGGGGTGCTACAGGGTGTCCTTTGGACACCCCTGGCACCCTTTAAATCGCTATCTTTTTTGCGATTAGCAAATTGCTAATCGCAAATAAGGAATACTCACCATTCATTCCTATGGGCCTTTTGGCCCATAGGAATGAATGGGGAGTTATTCCTTATTTGCGATTAGCAATTTGCTAATCGCAAATAAGGAATATGTAGGAATCGCTTTTGTTTTTGCGATTCCTACATGAATGCCGTTTTGTGAGTCTGGAATAGCGATTCCTTATGATTCGCTATTTCAAACTCGCAAAACGGCACTATGATGAATCAGGCTGTTAGACTCAAACCAGTCCATCCCGCGACCAAAGTTACTTCTCCAAAGTTCGTCTACATCCCTACTCAGCCAGATGCCTAAGTATCTAGTAGGCTCCGACACCCACTCAAAGTGATAGTCCGGGACGAAGGGCACTGTGGCATCACTGAGGGGAAATAGCACAAAACTTATTCCAGCTCACCTGGATTCTGGAGTAACCGCCAATGCCTATCCCGGACCACAGGTTAAAAACCTCTGGTCTACTCAATTATAAAAGAGAGGGACCTCTCCTGAGGTTTTGTCGTAAGGAGGTGGTTTTCGAAAATGTAATGTATTTCAATCTAGCTTTGCCTTTCATTTAACCAAGTGGTTGTTTATAACCTGTGGACCCATAGGGTCCATGAATCCTCTTCATGGTGTCCGTGGCTGTTTTACAATGTGAAATAATATCACAAATAGTACATTGAAATTAATAAAGTACATATGAAAAAGCAACTTTGAAAACTTTTCTTACATTTGTGAATTAAACTAAATATTGCAATATTTGGGCATTTGTGTATACATATTTTTGTGTATTGTTCTGAGGTTAAAATCATAGAAATTCCTTAGGCTGGGGGTCTCTGGCTTTCAATATTGACTCAGTTTGGGTCCACTGATTCCAGTGATGATTCATTGGGGATCGACAGCAACCAAAATGTTAAGAAGCGCTGGTCTAAAGAAAATCTTAAACACCATGGCAAGATTATGGTGCATCATAGGAAAGCAGCTTTTGGTTACATTAGCAATATCAATTTGAATAAGGATATTAAAGAGTTGACCTTAGTAAGGTTGGAAGGGCAAAAGTGAGATTGATGCTCTGCCCTCCTTTGTTAGTGACTTTCTTGAACTCCACAGAATTCCAAAGTTGGCGAGCCGATTGAAAAAGGTCTGGGTGGAGCTAGTAGCTGGGGCATCAAACCACATGTTGAAGTCACCAAGTATGATGAACTTTGTAAACTTGATGGCAGCTCTACTAATTACTTCTAATAATCGATCAACAAAGTCTGCATGAGAAGATAACGTCTGATAAATTAATATTAAAGAAAACACAGGAGGCAGTTACAGTGAGATGAGAGGCCAGAACCTCCTCTGTTGGTTTGGGTATCAGTATTTAAATTTTTGTCAGGTAGAGGCCACCAACCACTATTACCCGCCCCTCAACTCCCCTCTCATGCACCCATTCCTGTCCTGACGTATTAGTTGAAGCCCTCAACGAGAAAGAGTTCATTTTCTGGCACAACTATATCGTGGAGCCTAGTCTCCATAACGAACAAGGATTTGCAATGCAATGGGTCTCGCATTTACGCAAATTTAAGCTATTGACATTGTACATGACAATGCCTTTAATTTATGTTTTAAAAACAAAAATAAAAGGGGTTGGTATTTGCAATGTCAATAGCTCAATCTCGTGTAAATGCGAGACCTATTGCATTGCAAATGCTTGTTGGAAAGTGGGGGGTTTTCCGCGCCCCTTCCCGCCTCTTCCCTTGTCTCAAATGAACTTTCTTTGCTGGGTATGCTGCATGCGTCCGTCCGGAATGCTCAGACACACACAGAGCTCTCTGGTGAAAGCAAACACGCACAGCCTACCCCCCTGACCTACGCTTGTGTTTACGTTCAGCTGTAACGCCGCTGCAGCTGGAAAACGGACGCCTTTTTTTAAAAAAAAAAACATGTCTTTCCAGGAAATATAGAAACGCCAAAGGGCCTTGACTCTACTCAGTAAGGCTGAGTCAAAATAACAAGAAAACAGAACAAATGCCAGTACTGAGTGCTATTAGCTAAATCACTTAATATTTGGACCACTGAAACCAAATCATCAGGTCCACACTTTTTAAAGTGCCATTATTTATTTTATTTGGCAGCAAGACTTTTTTATATTGCATGACAAAACAGCTCTATACAAAAAGTATATTAACAAAAAACATCAGAACAACATACTTAATACAAATCATTAGACACCAAAACACCCGCAATCATCCAATATATCCCTTCATTCATTCAAATCCATTCAATCCACAGATCACACATCCGCCTAACACGGTAGGGCCACACCAAGCTACTCAAATTCGAAGCTGGCCACAAACCAAAAAGGCCTACTACAAAGTCAAACAACCAGAAAATCAAAAAATCCCACAACAGTCTCACATTGGCACAAACCTAACTCAAGGTATCACAATATACAATGGCCATCAATTATTTACAGTGCACCAGTGGATAAGCCTGATTAACGGCTAGGTTTGTTTTACAATAACCAATAAAGAAAGAAGAGGGTCGACGCGCTTCGAACCCAACAAATTCTAGGGTTCTCATCAGGACCACAGAATCTAAAATAAAAGAGAGACAAAAAATACTCTAATTACGTTTTGAAGCAATTACAACTAAAGGGTCAAGAGAGCACCAAAACCGGGGTGTGTCACCTACCTGAATCAAGCGGCAGAATAAAACAGCTGTATCACAGAAGCAGAAATGAAGAGGTGTCTAAAGGAAGGCAAATTGACAAAAAAGACAGTCTTACAAAACATTGTTCTTACACACAAAACCGTCCTCTCTATTCACACTGTTAGAAAGATTGAGGGACTTGCAGTGAGGTGTATCCAGTTAGTCTTCATTAAAGTCTAAGTTGTATTGCCTGTCAAACAAAGACCATTGTTTTGATATTATATCACAGTTTCGCCAAGCAGGCTAGAGCGCCAATCATCATGGCACATTCTTAACGCAGAAAAATCCAAAGGCATACCTTGTTACTGCAAGACCCGACGGTTGCCGGCACTCCTCGTTTTGCCGTGACCAAATTAATGTAAAACCCCAATCTGGAAAGGGAAAGAAGCATACTGATGTTTTAGGTCTTCAATCTAAATTACGTCCTTTAGATGCATTGTTTAGCGGTTCATAACGCTGAAATCACCTATAATTGCCAGTGTCCGGGGAACCGTCCGCGCACCACACTCAGTTTCAGCATGTGACACAGAGTGTCGCAAAACCTTCTGGGATAGCGTGGGGGCGAAGGGAAATGTGGTTTTAAAGCAGCCCAACTTTATTAACACCCTCAATACCGTCCAATCAGCGGCATGCCTAGCTCAACAATACGACTTCTACAAAAATAGAGAAGCCTGTATTAATTCCCTTATTCCCGACCACAGGACGTCAGTCAAATATCCACTAAATGACTAGAACGAGGCACCAAACACCTTCAATATGTAACGTAACACATACCGAATATGTTCATTATGTCAAACAAAGGCAGTTCCTGCATGGCCGACTGCTGTTTTGTTTCATAAATTTCTTCACGTACAGGCTATGGCAACGACTGACTATCTAGAGGTACATTAGATGCACATGGTTTTTGAATGCGGAACAAAAAAGTTATTAACAGCCTTATGCATTCGACAGTCTTTCCACACGGTGCAATTGATCAATTTTACTATAAATATCACTTAGTGGTATTTCTTACATCAAGTATACACCCTATCTCTTGAAAGTTACCAAGATAATCGCACCAGATATCTGGAAATGTCAGCCAATCTTTTGTTGAACAGCGAAAATATTCACTACACCAATATTGTCCAGAAAGAAATTATGTTTAAAACACCAATATCTATCAAGATGAGAGCGTAACCAGACACAGTTGGAACCACTGTCTAAGACAATGACAGTTTTGTCATATTAAGGGGCCCCTATCATATTGCTGAGCTGTACCACTCAATGGAGATGACCTATTGCAGTTTAAATATTTCTGAGAACTCGTTAAGGCCATTGATGGCAGTGTTGAACTTCATGATTAGTAGAGCTTCCTGTTGGGCCAAACGTGCCTCGGTGTCACCTCCCCGAGCGTCTACTTCAGTTTTAGATATCACAGTCCATTTCAAATCTCTTTCTAAGTGACCTTTAAGTTTCCAATGATTCACCAGAGGAGCATTTTCAACGTTTCTCCTGATTCGTGACTTATGTTGTGTCACTCTTTGACGGATCTCCTGACTGGTTTTTCCCACATATAGTTTGGGACACGGGCAAAGAATTCCACACACCAAGTTTTTTGATTTACAATTTGTAAATGTGTCATGTCTCCAATTAGTTCCTTCGTACGAAAATACTGAACCTTGCAATGTCTGATCACAACATGAACAGGAACCACATTTCTGATGTCCAGTGACTGGGGCTAATCCTACCAGACTTCTCAGAGTCACTCTGTCGGGTTTTGGCAGCTCTGCCCGCACAATGTGGTTGGTGATGCTTTCCTCCTTCTTAAAAGCGAAAAGCGGGGTTTGTTTCAATGTTTTATCTAGATTTTTAACCAGATGCCAGTTTTGGTTGATTATTTTCTTCAACTGGTTGGCATTTGGGCAGAATGTCGTGATGCACAGTAGTCTCTCTGACTGTGGTTTCACTCTTTTCTCCATCAATGTCTCTCTAGGCACCCACCATGCATGACGCAAAGCATTCTTCAATAGTTTTTTAGGATATCCTCTGTCAGCCAATCAATCTCTCAGTTTATTAGCATGGAAGAAATATTCATCTTTGAAAGAACAATTGCGACAGAATCTAAGAAACTGGCCAAGGGGCAGATTTTGTTTCAAGCCTCTTGGGTGATTACTTGAGTAATTTAAA
This sequence comes from Lissotriton vulgaris, assembly GCF_964263255.1. NCBI lineage: Eukaryota > Metazoa > Chordata > Amphibia > Caudata > Salamandridae > Lissotriton > Lissotriton vulgaris. Next base: position 756,649,904 of record NC_141695.1, on the reverse strand, counting down.
GCCTTATTCCTGTCCGTCGGCTTACGGAATAAAGTAGTAGCCAAACCACCCTCAGAGGGATAAACTTCAAAGTCTAGAAAAGTAATCCGATTCTTGATGAGGTACTACTGAACTTAATGTCCTCTGTCCTAGCAGTCAGCCAGCAGCAAAATTCACTGAGTTGCTCCTGTGTACCAGACCATATCAAAAAAACATTGGGCCTCATTTATGAGGCCTTGCGTCAGTTTTGCGCTGCTGATGCGTCACTTTTTGTGACGCATTGGCGGCGTAAAACATGCGCCTTGTTGCGCCATATTTAAAAAGTGACGCATCTAGGTAGATGCGTCACTTTTTAAACCCCTGCGCCACATTATACCTGCGTCAGGTATAATGTATGCAGAGGGGGCGTTCCCCCGCAAAAAGCCTCGTAATAGTGACGCAGTGAAATCTATGAGATTTCACTGCGTCACTTTTAGGACGCTGTTGCGTCAAAATCTTGCGCCTGCCTCACAGCAGGCGTAAGACTGACGCAAGCCCTTTCACATGGGGCTTTCCCCATGTGAAAGAACGCATTGCTGGAGTTGCGTCACTTTTGTGACACACTCCAGCAATGCGTCACTTTTGCGCTTACAGATACGTCAGAAATACTGACGTATCTGTAACTCCTTGCGACATGATGCGTCATACATTAAATATGACGCATCATTGGTGTCGCAAGGAGTGCGCAGTGAAAAGTGACGCATCGCTGTTTTCACGCAGCGATGCGTCACTTTTCATAAATAAGGCCCATTGTCTATATAGCGCATCCAATTAGAAATGCAGTCTTGAAAGGGATTGTTCTTATAAACGAATTTCTCTTCATATAATCCCATGAATAACACTGATAATTCCGGCGCAAACGGGCACCCCACGGCGACTCCCTTTATTTGATAAAAGAAGTCAGAGCTGAAGTAATTCTTCCGTGATGCGAACTTAGCCAATTCAGTTTGTGGGTACTCTGGTTGGTCTCACTCTTGTTTCCAAAAAATATGACAGTACCTCTAAGGCATCTTCTTGGGGGATTTGAGTATATAATGATACTACATCCATTGTTACCATGATGTCCCTAGTAGCATCAAATTTGGGTGCAAATGCCTTTCAAGAGCAACAGCGTCCCTTTTAAGGCTGATAAAATAAGTGCCACAAAGATGGATTAGCATTAACACCTTTTATGTCAAGCGCCGCGATGAACAAGATTGCAGCAGTGTACGGAGCGCATCAAAACAAGCTATTATCATCAGTTCCGCCACATGATACTTTCTGGTTTGATGTCAGCTGCCTGCTTCATTGTTTTACATGCACAGAGCTTAGGCTCAGCATTTCATCTGCCCGCGGTCAACCAATAAAGTTTACTTCTGGTCAAAGCCCATAAAGCTTAAAACACAAATAAAATACAATAAATGCTTATTGTTCGGAAGAAACCAATTAAAACTGCCACACAATAGATAATTATTATCCATTTCATTTATAAAACCCTACCCAAATCCCCCCCATGCTACTCAAAAAAGGTACATCATTACTTTTGGGTACTTCAGTTACACAGGACAGCAGCGAGTTTATGGCCAGCCCAGATTTATTACTCAAAGAAGTAAACATTGAGGCTGTTACCAGCACTAATTTCTAGGCTAATAACCAAAAAAAATTAAAAAGTTTATAATAGCATAAGAATTGCCAACCCGCACAAATCAATTTATTTTCACTCAGTCAACAGTTTTTAGACAGATTGTGCAGAATCTCGCCCAATCTGTCAATCCTGCTTGCAGGCACTCTCGGGGTCACTCTAACCTGCAGATTTTGGATGCTCACAATTTTTATGGCCCCTTAACTGTGGAGACTTCTGAAACTGCTAAGATCGCATGACGACCTCTTTATTGTAAAGAGCCAGCCCGCCTGTTAGACTCTTTCGACAGTTAATGACGTTCGGCACGTTATCTTTGATGTGCACAGCCCATACCTTAACCGTATCTTGTTTTTTGATTTCGATGGGGTTGCTAAAACATAGTTTATATCTTGAGTTTGTAGATATAAACGTTCACATGGGATATCCTCTCTCCCGGAAGTGCAATGTTCCCAAAATGATGACTTGGGAGAAGAGATCCCATTGGCACATTTATATCTACAAATCCGAAAGCAAATAATTATCTGTGATTAAATACTGCGTCTTTTTTTCTGTTTCGCAACAGCAACCGTATAAACACTCCCTGCCATCAGAGGAAAAGGTATGTTTTAGAACAGAGCAACAATGCAAGGCAAAAGGAGTGTCTACCTCTATTGTGACTTCAATCACACAGTGTGCATAATGCAGTTGTTTGAAAAGCTTTGTGCAGAAAATCAATTCACAACAAACAGTATATAAAACACAGAGCAGCAGCCCCTGTAGCCCCAATGACAGGATTGGTTGTGAAATGTGGAACAGGGTACCATTTTCTCATTTGTTTATTCATGCTGATGTGTCCCTCAAATTTGCAGCTCAGAACACTATGCACAGAAAGGAACAGCCGGCTTTGCTAGGCATACAATGTTATTCAATGAATTATATATATATATTGGCGCTCACCTTATAGGGCCTTGTGTTGTGAGAAACAACTTGAAACTTACACATTTCCTGAACTGGAGGAGAACTTGCTAATTCGCTGCAGTCACCAAATCTCCTGACTTTCGTAAAATGGGAAAGTTGCTGTAAATGGGAGAGGCGGACTAGTGTCTTAAACCCGAGTTGGGAACCTGGAGATCTCCCGTCCAATCGCTCCTTTGCCACTTAGCCGAGAACATCGTGTGACGCTGGACAAATCACTTCATCTCGATGTGCTTGAAACAGTAAAAAGGTGTAAACCAGCGGTGCGTTTTGGTGGCTAGTCCAGTGCCAATTCATAGCCACCCCCACCCCCAATAATATCATAGTTTCAGTAATCCGGTTTAACCTGGTCCTGCGCATCATTTCTGTGCTACATACTGCACCTTGTGATCTTTAAGATGCCCCTGCTACATTATACATTAAACACACACACACATTTATTTAAGATTCAGATAAATGCCACTTACCATTTCTCAGGATAGTGCTTCAAATCGATGTTTAGATTTACCAAGTGCTTCCAGGGTGAACATACCAAAGGACCTCCTTTGCCTTTCTCTCCTGAACTGTACTTCAATATGTAATCAGTGCTTCAAATAAATCTACAATTTATTCAAAGATTGGCAATAAAGAAGCTGAGCATTTCACATTCAGTGCTAGCTACGGGAAATTGGTTCTGTGTAAATCACTGCTTTCTTCTAACTATAGGCCCTGCTATAGAAAACCTACCTAAAAGCTACCCTTATGAGGAAGTAGAAAGTCTAGTGAACCCCCTCAGTCTACCAAACAGGCGTATTTACTTTGTAGCTAAGTTTGCGCCATAGGAATCACTCTGCTCGCATACACATACCACCATTCCACATAATTACACTCTAACACACAATGCCACTCCAGGTAATCCCAATACACTCAATACCACATTCTTACTATCCACATGTTTCCACTGCACACCATACCACATAATTCCACTCTACAGTTCCACCACACACAATTCCACAACTAAAAAATCCAATCCAATCCATATAATTCCACTCTATTCCATACCAAGACACATTTGTAAAAGACATTGGTACTTACAACACCAATAGCTCTAACTCGCAATTGCGAGACCTATTGCATTGCAAATGCTTGTTATTCATTGAAACTAGAGCTGCTACTGTGGGACTCTACCCATCACACCACAGCTAGGTGGGATTCTTCTGTATGCTTCAAAAAAGTAGCTCGATTTTACACTGTATAAAAACCAGCATGACTATCCACACTGAGCATAGCAATTTTACACATTGTTACATAATGATTTACGCCATAACACTAAAACAAAGGGTCCACATACAAATGAAAAAAACTGAGCTAAAGAGCACAAAATCTCTAAAACTAATAACATTAGAAAACAGTCTCTCTCGGACAAATGATAATTTTAATAAACTATCCTTTTATAAAGATCAGTCAGAGTCTGCACTAACTCTATATGTTGCCTCAGATGTTTCTGTTTTACATACTCCTGCTGCGCAGCATCTATCAACCTAGTGATTGGGCTTGGAATTTCCTCTTATTTACTAGGAATACATTTTGTTTCTTGATTAAAGCTGTGGTCCGGTTGACCTGAGAGGCCATTGACCTGAAGCCAACAAAACCCTGCATTGCAGATGCAATCTTCAGATTGTTTCCTTTTTAGTCTCAGTTTTGAAAGGTATAAGATACAGTTAAGTGACTGAAGTTCCCACATAGGCATGCAGTTGGACTTTGAGAGACTCAATATTCCAGAAATTATGAGATGGATTCCAAAATCTTATTTGTGACTTGCTTCCATATTTTCAGTGTTGTCTAAATTGTCTGTTGGAAAGTAAATCCCAACACAACGGTTTGTGCTGGGTTTGTCTATTTTGGGATGCAAACCTGGCACAAAGTGTTAGTAAATTTGGGCCTCAGTCTATGTACCGGTTTGGAATCCTACACAACTGGGGTCTCCAACCAGTAGCTCGCGAGCTACCTCTGAGTAGCTCGCCTGTGTGCAGCCCAGTTTATAAAATTAGAGCGCTTTTGCATGGTTGAATTATTATACGTATAACAAAATTGAGATTATACAATACTAATATAGGTCTCAATGCGTTCATTGAACATAAGTAGCTCTCAGTACAAAAAAGGTTGGAGTCCCCTGCATACAAGTAAAACCATTTCTCTGTTATCCTATGGTTTTATCACTCCAAGGCTCGTTGGCAGATCATTTCAAGGGTCCTTTTAATGTTGAGAGAAAAAGCAAGCCTGTTTCCCCACCTTTTATAGAACCGGAAGTGGCTTTAACGCATAAACGCCCTTACAGACAGTGGAAACATACACAACTGTAGAAGCATCAAGCATTTAAACAATTTAAGGAAGCAATCCCACGAAAGGCCAGTGGTGGGCGTATCTTCTTTGGAGAAACAACCTTGTACATTATTTAAAAAAACACATACACTGATTGAGGACATAAAGTGTGCCGTTCGCAAAATATCGATGGCTCTGCACACATGAGTATATACACTGTCCTCACCATCAGGAAGAGCATCTTTGAAATAACTTATCAGGCTAACTGCTACTCCAAGAATTTGGAATCCTAGCTGCATTTACCCCTCTTTATCTAATGGAACTGCTGCATAAACCAGTCTTGTGAAATGCAGCTAGTATGCATGTAGTGCAGCTTCATAAGGAGGAAGAGTACTCCTGTTTTTGAAGAATACTCCTATACAGGATAAAAAGGCTCCTGAAGTCATCTACGAGTTGTGCAGATAGCTCACATTTCTGAAACTATAATGAGCTAGCTTTTTTCACCACACACTCCTGCTCCAGCCCTGTTGGGGTCCTCTACCACCAATTCTACCAGTCCACTTCCTATAAGATTCAGAGCTGGGACCACTCTAACTGGCACAGTAGTTGTGTTTCAGAGGGTCTAGCCTGGAATTAGCGGTATATCACCTCAGGATACAGTTCCTGCACACACCCCTCCATTGACGTCCTCCCTCAGGTATTGTGGACATATCTGACTCGTCTATGCAGGGGCAGATCAGCCTGGAGTTGCAGAACCCTTTGGCTATCTCTGGATCCAGCTGCAGGTTTTATCTTCATTTTGTCCGCTACAGTCCGATCCCTTCCTGGAAATTTCTCTCTGGCCCTATAGTTCAGTGTTTGGTGTCCCAGGTGCGTGACAGTCTCAAGAGCAGCTCCAGAGGATGCGCCCAGAGCACTGGTCCATTTGAATAAACGATGCTGATAGCCCAGATTTCAGCCTCAACCTCACATACTGAACCCTTCAGAGCAGAACGATTCCTCCGTAGGTCTCCCCCCTCGCCCAGCAAAAGGGCTTGGCTTTGAGCTGAGGAAACTGATCGTTGCACCGACCCATACACCAGTACTACTGACCAAACAGACCTGCACCCAAGCAGATGCTAAAATGGCAATGCTTTGCAGCACTGTCCAGGAGCACACCCATACAACAGTGGTGAATTATCAATCATTCTAGTTGGCTAAGGCCCTGATCACGTGAGGGCTGTTACATTCTAAAAAGTGCAGTAACTCCTGTTACCGCACCTCAGAATTGAGAGTTTCTCAGTCATTAATTCATCCCACTACTTTTCTCCAGGTTAACTTTGGCGAGTTAGACTTACTGACATTTGCTGGGTGTTGAATTGGATGCTTGATTTCTGCATGTTATGGGCTATAGTCTGAGTAAAAACCTGGAATATTGCGGCATAAGTGTTAGCCACCTTAATAGTACTCAGATTATACTGATCTATCCATATCCTCTCATCAATCTACATCTCAACTAACCTGAAGAAGTTAACTTAATATACCACAGTGACATACATAAAGAATGGAACTAATTGTATTTATCCGAGCCATCTAGCTGCAGATTCCTTACCTTTGAATTCCCCCAGGTGTCAGACTGGATCCAGAAGATTTTTTTGTGAGCAGTACCCCTGCTCGCCAGCTGGCTCTGTGTAGTGCCAGCCGCGTCACCTATGTAGGTGTCACCTCAGCGAACTGACGTCTGTTCTTTCCTTTCCACGCAAGCCAGCTCGGGTCAGAGACAAGAGCTACCCCTCTGTCAGATTTTGGCAGGACGTTTGAGACGTTTTGTAGTTCTTTTTTTAGGTTTCCTCCTGATGTGTTGCCTGTCTACGCGCCATGGCTCCTGGAGCGCTACCAGACACCAAGTCGTGCTCTGAATGCCAGGCCATGGCACTGAAGGCTTTTAGGGAGCGGTTCCCTGAAGCTTTTTGCGGCCCAGCATGTGACTCCACAGAATTCACAGTCCTACTCGAGAATAATGTCTCAACGTTCCAGGAGCCCAAAGTCCTCTTTGTCTCACTCCAAATTGTCAGGGCACTCAGGTAAGAGCCACAGAGAACACAAGAAGTCGAATTGCGCGTGGACTTCTCCTCGTCTGTTGACCGACGCGGCAAAGGAAACATTGGTGTTCGAGCCTGGTTAATCAGAATCTGCCCCTGGGCCGACACCCCTTCCCTCTTTTCCATGAGCCAGAGGGATGCCACTCAAATCAAGGAATTTTATGAGGCCATGTGTCTCGTTTTTGAGGGGCCCAACCACTACGGCACGCCTTTGAGTCCTGCAGGGTTGGAGTGGGTGCTATCCGGTTCCATGCAGGCAGCTCTGACCCAGTTCCAATGGACCCCCTTGGATCTAGGCGGGCGCCAGTCATGCCACTGCGGCCTTCCCTGCTGCTGGCCCGATGCTCCTGACGCCAGCCCCATTCTGATACCCAACGACACAGAGCCACGTTCAATGATGCTGATTCAGGCACCAACAGGATCCTGCGTCCAAGGTCGGAGCTTGATCCTATTCTGAAGGGCTAGACTTTGGGGAGGAATGGGGGGGGGTCACTGAACCCTTTAGGATACCAGTATGAACAAGAAATGGGCTGGTATGAGAAACTGGGTGATCCCAGTGGATTGGATATGTCTGCAGATACTGTCATGCTTTCTCCCCCTAACGTGGCTACGGAGGAGGGATCTACTTATACAATGGTCGGAAGGGCAGCTGAGGTATTCAACCTTCAGTTACCCTTAATGGCAGTCAAGACTGACATCTTGACGGAGGTGATACAACTTGCAGTCTCCTCTTGTGAGCCCCTACTCCTGATCAACAAAGCCTTCACTGACGTCCTTCTGGGGACCTGCTCCAAACCCAGAACAGGTGCTCCTGTCACCGACCCGCTCCGGGGGACCCACATTATATCACCTAAAACCCTGATAGTTTGGTGGTCCAAGCCTCCACTTCCCATGGTGCATTCTCTGCTGCTCCCCCATTGAAGGAATCCAAGAGGCTGGATAGCTTGGGTAAGAAAATGTTTTCTTCCGCCAGCCTTGCATTGTGGTCAGATAACACTGCATGCTTATTGGGCTGCTAATCCCATTAGCTGTGGGAAACGGTTGTGCAAGTGCTGCCACAGGTCCCGTAGGAGTGCTACACTGCTCCGAGGATGGACAGAATGCTGAATAAATCATAGATTCACCACCAGTCAAGAGATATGGGTTAAATCCATCGTTCTTTTGCTCACCATGCCACCCCAGTTTAGACCCCGCCAAATGCAAATCAGTCTTGACCCTGTGCCTCATGGGAACAGTCCAGACCGAACTGCCAAGCCAGGTCCTCACTGGACCAGAAGCAAGCATCCTGGGACCGGTTTCTGGGTATTACCCTTCATCAGCAAGGCTAGCTTGAATCCAGTGGCATAGTGAGCAAGGGACGCATGTCTGGGCATATCCATCCCACTTAGGAAGAGAAGTGCTACGCAAACAAATGATGGACAGAATGCTGAATAAATCATACATTCACCCCCAGTCAAGAGATCTGGGTTAAATCCATTGTTCTTTTGCACACCATGCCACCCCAGTTTAGACCCCGCCAAATGCAAATCAGTCTTGACCCTGTGCCTCATGGGAACAGTCCAGACCGAACTGCCAAGCCAGGTCCTCGCTGGGCCGGAAACAAGCATCCTGGGACCGGTTTCGGGGTATTGACTTCATCAGCCAGGCTAGCATTGTTCTGCATTCTGTCCATCAATTGTTCTTTTTGCATTTGTCACCCCGAGTGGGACGGGTATGCCCAGATGAGGGCTGAAAGCCCGAAATCGCTCCTAGGATGCTAGTTTCCAGTCCAGGGAGGACCTGGCCTGGCAGTTCGGGCTGGACTATTCCCAATGAGCGCAGGGTAAAGACTGATTTGCATATGGCTGGGACCAAACTGGAATGGCATGGTGAGCAAAAAAACAATGGATTTAGGCCCAGATCTCTGTACTGGGGTGAATGTATAACATTGTTTTGCATTATGTCCATCAATTGTTCTTTTTGCATTTGTCACCCCGAGTGGGACAGGTATGCCCAGACGTGAGTCCCATGCTCTCCATGCCACTGGAGTCAAGCTATCCTGGCTGATGAGGGCTGAAAGCCGGAAACCGGTCCTAGTATGCTTGTTTCCAGTCCTAGGAGGACCTGGCCTGGTAGTTTGGCCTGGACTGTTCCCATTGGGGGCATGGTCAAGACTGATTTGCATATGGTTGAGACCAAACTGGAATGGCATGGTGAGCAAAAAAACGATGGATTTAGGCCTAGATTGCTGTACTGGGGTGAATGTATGACATTGTTCTGCATTCTGTCCATCAATTGTTCTTTTTGCATTTGTCAGCCCGAGTGGGACTGGTATTCCCAGAAGTGGGTCTTGTGCTCTCCATGCCACTGGAGTCAAGCTATCCTGGCTGATGAGGGCTGAAAGCCTGAAACCGGTCCTAGGATGTGTGTTTCCATGCAAGGGAGGACCAAGCCTGGCAGTTCGGGCTGGACTGTTTCCATTGGGCGCAGGGTCAAGACTGAGTTCCATATGGCTGAGACCAAACTGGAATGGCATGGTGAGCAAAAAAACGATGGATTTAGGCCCAGATCTCTGTACTGGGGTGAATGTATGACATTGTTCTGCATTCTGTCCATCAATTTTTCTTTTTGCATATGTCACCCCAAGTGGCACAGGTATGCCTAGACGTTGGTCCTGTGCCTTCCATGCCACTGGAGTCAAGCTATCCTGGCTGATGAGGGCTGAAAGCCCGAAAGCAGTCCGAGGATGCTTGTTTCCAGCCCAAGGACCTGGCCTGGCAGTTTGGGCTGGACTGTTCCGATTGGGCACAGGGTCAAGATTGATTTGTTTATGGTTTGGACCAAACTGGAATGGCATGGTGAACAAAAAAACGATGGATTCAGACTCAGATCTCTGTACTGGGGTGAATGTATGACATTGTTCTGCATTCTGTCTATCAATTGTTCTTTTTGCATTTGTCACTCCGAGTGGGACGGGTATGCCCAGACGTGGGTCCCTTGCTCTCCATGCCACTGGGGTCAAGCTATCCTGGCTGATGAGGGCTGAAAGCCCGAAACCAGTCCGAGGATACTTGTTTCCAGCCCAGGGAGGACCTGGCCTGGCAGTTCGGGCTGGATTGTTCCCATTGGGCGCAGGGTCAAGACTGATTTGCATATGGCTGGGACCAAACTGGAATGGCATTGTGAGCAAAACAAAAATGGATTTAGGCCCGGATCTCTGTACTAAGGTGAATGTATGACATTGTTCTGCATTCTGTCCATCAATTGTTCTTTTTCCACAGGTCCCAGAGGAGGCCAGAACCATTCTCTGTCAAGCGCTTAGAGATGGGAGAGACGCAGCTGAGTTCACTATGCGTTGTGGCTTGGACGCTACCGGCAGGTTTCGGCGAAAGTAGCACTCGGACACCATGCCTGGCTGAGAAATCTGGCTTTTTGGGGGATGTCCAGGCTTTCCTCATGGAAATACCCTTTGATGGCACCCGCATCTTCGGAGATGAGGCAGACTCGGAGCTCTTTAGGGACTTGCAGGCTATGGCCTAGTACTTCGGCCCCAGGTCCCCAGTCTGCCTTTTGCTCCTTTCATGGTCACGGATGGGGCTTTCAAACTGAACTGCCCCAACCCTACCCGAGCCATCGAGCAAGCTTCCCGAACCTCTGCATGAACAAGGGCATGGTTCCTACCAGCCTGGTGGGTCTAATAGCAAGCAGTGTGGTCCAGCCACCAACTCCCAACCCCCCCCTGCAGCCTCCAAGCCCCCCTAGTCTTGCCCTTCCCTTTTAGATCATGGTCGTCTGACTGGTGGCAGGACCCGCCATCACCACCATCACTGGCAGTCCACAACATCGGACAGGTGTGTTCTGCTGATTGTCCAAATGGGCTCTTCCCTCCCCTTCAAGACTACCCATCCCTCCATCTTAATGACCGGCTGACGGAGTATCATCTATCTCTGCTCCGGGAGGAAGGCTAGGCTCTCTTGGCCAACTGAGCCATAGGGATGGGTTGTAGTGCCAGAAGTAGGCCTGTAGTTGCTATTCACGCTACCTTCTGGTTCAGAAAAAGGACAAGGACTCTGGTTCAGAAAATGGACAAGGGCCTTTATCCTATTCTAGATCTCCGAGTCCGCAGCTACTTCCTCAAAATGGGGAAATTCAAGATGCTCACATTGGCTCAGGTCTTGTCTGCCCTGGATCCAGGAGACTGGATGGTAGCTTTGAATTTGAAGGATGTCTATATCCACATTCCCGTCCTGCTGGCCCATCAGCGTTAGCTGCGATTTACGTTCGGCCACAACCAATTCTAGTTCATCATGCTCCCTTGTAGCCTTACCAGTGCCCCTCAGGGGTTCACCAAGGTGATGGCGGTGGTTGCAGCTCATCTGCGTAGATCATGGGTGCCAGTCTTCCCCTATCTCTACAACTAGCTGCTGAAGGCAGGCTCGCTCCAGGCTGTCTCCCACCTCCAGACTATGGCGGGCCTCCTGCATTCGTTGGGGTTCACTATAAACATGTTAAAGTCACGCCTGACTTCCCTTTTGTTGGAGCTGTTCTGGACACAGTGAAGTTTCAGGCTTATGCTCCTGAGTGGCTAGTCCAGGATATTCAGACTATGATGCAGAAGTTTCAGCCTCTATTCTGGATTTCGGTCAGACTGACTCAGGCTGCTGGGCCTCATGGCCTCCTGCATTCTGCTAGTGACACATGCCAGATGGCATATGCGGGCTCTGCAGTGGGACCTTAAGTTTCAGTGAGCATAGCATCAGGGACATTTCTCAGACATGGTACAGATCTCACAGGGAACTGCAGAGGGGCTGGAGTGATGACCAACAAACCGCAATCAGGTCTGAGGCAGGCTCCCTTCCCCAACCAGATCGCGCAGTAGTGACAGAAGCGTGACTCTGGGAGAGGTGGAGTTCAGAGGACTCCAGTCTCCAGCAGAGTCCGGACTCCACATCAATAACTCGAGCTCTGAGTGATCTGATTGGCATTGAAGGCCTTTCTACCATCCATCAAGGGAAGGCTGGTTTCAGGTGTTCACGGACAACACCACCGCCATGTGGTACTGCACAAAACAAGGCGGGCTGGGGTTGTGGACCACTTGTCAAGAGGCCCTACGTCTCCGGACATGGCTGGAACAGCAGGGCATATCCTTATTGATTCAACACATGTCATGTTCCATGAACAGCAAGTTGGACAAACTCAGTTGTTGATGCCTAGCGGATCATAAATGGCTTCCCCACCTGGAGATGGCACAAGGTATCTTTGAACAATGGCCGGAGCCCTGGTTAAATCTGTTCGCCTCAAGAACACACAGTGTCAGCAGTTTTGCGTGCTGGAGTTTCCAAGATGGCTCTCGCTCGGAGATGCTTTTCTTCTTGAGTGGAGCTCAGGCCTCCTCTACGCCTTTCTGCCCATACCACTCCTGGCTAGAGTTCTCAAGAAAATCAGGAACGAGTGGGCCCAATTCATCCCTGTGGCCGCGGACTGGGCATGGAGAGTCTGGTATCCTTTGCTTCGGAACATGAGCATTGATACTCTGACCAGACTGCAAGGTATCTTTGAACAATGGGGAGAGCCTTGGTTAGATCTGTTCGCCTCCAACAAGAACGCACGTCAGCAGATTTGCGTGCTGGAGTTTCAAAGATGGCTCACGTTTGTAGACACTTTTTGTCTCAAGTGGAGCTCAGGCCTCCTCTACGCCGTTCCAGCCATACCACTCCTGCCGAAAGTTCTCAAGAAAATCAGGAACGGCTGGGCCCAAGTCATCCTCGTGTCTGCGGACTGTGCATGGACAGTCTGGTATCCTTGCTTCTGAACATGAGCATTGATACTCTGATCAGACTGCCCCTTTGGGAGGATCTTTTGTTGCAGCTGCAGTGGACAGCCCTCCTCCCATACCTGTGAAGTCTTCGCCTTTTTGCATGGAGATTGAGCAGCGGCAGTTGATGGCTTTTGACCTTCCTCCCAAACTCTGTAATGTTATTCTGGCAGCCAGGCGTCCCTCCACTAAGCCGATGGAAACAGTTTGTATCATATTGTACAGAAAATTCCATTGAACCTTTTTCAGCCTCCCTTTCTGATATCTTACTTTTATTTTGACCCTTGCCAAGCAGGACTCTGCTCTGGGCACTCTGAAATGGTATGTTGCTGCATTGTTGAGGCTGCCTGACCAACCCTCCTTATTTAAATCTCCCAGTGTAAGTAGATTTCTGAAAGGGCTTGTATTTATGTTCGCACCGTCTCCTTTCATTATTTCTCCGTGGGACCTTAATTTGAATCTCTCTTTTCTGAAGTGTGGTCCCTTCAAGCCCTTTCACAATTGTTCCCTCAGCCTGCTTACCATTAAATTATCCCTTCTTGTGGCAATTACATTGGCCAGGAGGGTGAGTGAGCTATAGGCTTAAGCGTTCATTCCACCAGAACTAAGGCTGCAACCACTGTATTAGCCCGTGGAGTTCAAGTCCAGGATTTATGCCAGGCCAGGCAGCAACGTGGGCATCCCTGCACACTTTTATCAAGTATTACTGCCTGAATAGTCTGGGCACTTGGCCCATTCGGTCCTGCAGGACTTCTTAGTCTTTTTTTCTAGTTTGATTTTATTGAAGAAATAAAGAAGGGGAGGGAAGGGAGGGAAAGGATGAAGTAGTAATTACAATAAATACAGAAATGAAATAAGCAATACATTAAAAATTCTCATGAAAGGCAAGAATAACAAGCATGAGGAATCATGAACATATCATATGAATACGAATGAAAGTTACAGTACAATATAATGAAACTTTAAAATTACCGCAATAAGGCAATAAGAAAATCATGGGGGTTTGCGTACTTCAACTGTGCTGGAATCTGGAGAGGCATGAACAGGAGCAGAGGAAGAAAGATATGTTACGAAAGGAAGCCAAATCAGGTCACGTTTAATTGCCAAGGAGCTGGGGGACACATAATTGGTATCTAGACGATGATGAAAGCAGACCGCATTCCACCAAGATTGGTAGGAGATACTTGCAGCATGCTTCCAGTTAGAAGTAATGGTATGGGAAGCCACAGCTATTAAAAGGTCAAGTAATAGGTAGTGACGGGGGGATTGAGGAAGTTCCTGTGAAAGCGAGCCTAGAAAAACTTGTGAAGGGGAAAAGGAAACCTGAAGCTTGATAATCTTTTGTATTTGTTTCCAAACTAGCTGCCGGAACTGGGAAATAGGAGGACAATCAAACAGCATGTGTTTGAGATCTGTAGAGGGACAGGAGCATGACCAACAAGTAGAGGGAGTATCTGATAAAAAACGGGATAGAGCAAGTGGAGTAAATAAAGTTCTATTATAAATGAAATATAAAGTTTGGGTAGTATTAGCAGCTCTAGAGGTCTTATGAAGTTTAGTCCAAATGTTATCCCAAAAAAGTACCGGCCAATCCTGAGAAAGATCCGATTCCCAAGCAGTCTCGATTCTAGACTTTGGTCTATCATTGGTATAATGGAAAGAGTTATACAGAGCAGCGGCAGAAGGAGAGGCATCCAACAATAAAGAAGTGGGTTTACGTTCCAAAGGAACATCATTGAGAGATGGTAAGGAGCGAAGATATAATATCAGGACTGGGTAAAGAGCAGTGTATTGTGGCCGTGCCGAAGAAGGCAGTGAGAAAGAGGATTGAAGGTCATGGAAGGAGAGAGGGGTATCATTAGAAACCAATTGAGAAATCCAGCATATTCCTCGAGAGTACCAGGTCTTCCAAAAGATGGTGCGATTGCGAATTTTGAGAAGTGAATTGTTCCAGATCGGGTGTTCGTGGATGGAAAGGAGGGAGGGGTAAGATGAAGATGAGTAGGGTAGAAGGAGATTACGAGAGTGAGAAATAACAGGCGAACGAAGGCGAGCAGAAGAAGATGTAATGGACAAGAATTTGCGAAAGGTAAAAGGGGAAATAAAGGAAGATTCCATACTCAACCAGACAGGGGGATAATGAGGAAGGTCAGAAGAAAACCAGCGGGTTGATTGTTTCAAAGAGAAGGCTCGATGATACTCTCTAAAGTCAGGAAAGCGTTCTCCAGAATGAGCCTTGTCCTTACGTGAGGAGGTAAGAGCTATCCGAGGGCGCTTACCATTCCACAAAAATTTCAGTAATAAAGAATCAATTTTTTTGAAGAAAGAAATTGGAATGTGCAAAGGAAGCATGGAAATAGTGTAAAGAAGAAGGGGGGATAACATCATCTTTATAGAGTTGAGCCGACCCTACCAGGACAGAAAGAGTGGGTTCCAACGTGCAACAGCTGTGTCCATTTTCTTGTAAATATAATCGAAGTTTAGTTTGAGAGTATCAGATAAGAGAGGAGCAAACCAAACACCCAGATATTTGATTTTAGATGGTTGCCATGAGAAGCCCGTTTGAGAAAAAAGATGTTTCTGGCAGAGAGAATTTAAAGGCAAAATTTCACACTTATCAGCATTTAAGCGATAACCAGAAACCGCAGAGAAGGAAGAGACTTGCTGAAGAAAGGAGGGAATAGAGGAAGCAGGATCAGAGCAATAAAAAAGAATATCGTCAGCATAAACTGACGAGAACCAAATTGGAAACCGGAAATACTGTCATCCAGACGGATTTTAGTAAGGAAAGGCTCCAAAGCTAAAACAAAAAGCAAGGGGGATAAAGGGCAACCCTGTCGAACTCCCCTATGTAAAGAGAAATATTCCGAGGACATCCCGTTGACAAAAATGGAAGCCTGAGGGTTGGAATAAAGTAAAGAAACAATAGAGATGAATTTGGAAGGGATACCGATCCAACGCAAAGCCTGAAACATAAAATCCCACCCAATCCTATCAAAGCCTTTCTCCGCGTCTAAAGAGATAGCCGCAAAAGGGAGAGCCAGAGAGGAAGCCTTTCTAAGTATGTTAAGGAAGACACGAGGATTGTCGGAGGAGAGACGTCCCTTGACAAAACCCGATTGTTCTGGACCAACTAGATCCGGTAAAAGGGGATCCATGCGTAATGCTAATATCTTAGCTAGGATTTTATAATCAGTATTGACCATGGATATTGGTCTATAATTCTTGCATAAAGAGTGGTCTTTATCCTCTTTGGGGATCAAACAAATTAAAGCCTGTTGAAAAGAACCGCTTGAAGAACCCGCTCCAAGGAAGGATTGAAATAGGAGTAAAAGTTTGGAAAGAAGGAGAGAGGCAAAGTGGCTATAAAATTCAATAGTGAAACCGTCAGGGCCTGGAGACTTACTGTGGAAACAGCATGGGAAATTTCAGAGAGAGAAATGTCCCGTTCCAGGGAATGAAAATCAACATGAGGAACCGGAGGAGAGGGGAGAGAATGAAAGTAAGAAAGAAGATCTACAGACTCCGGGACCTGTTCGGGAGTATAGAGATTGTCGTAAAATTTGACAAACTCAGCAAGGATGTCTTTATCTTTAAATGTGGATTCTCCAGAAGAAGTCTTAATGGATTCAATCTTTGTACGTTCCTTTTTTATTTTTAAGTAATTGGGCAAGAGTTTCCCCATTTTATTCTTACCTCCATAATATCGGGAGTTACATTTTAGCAAAAGATTAGAGGCTGCGTCGGTTGTGAATTTGTTAAATGAGATTTTTGCATCAATAAGTGCCTGAAGGGAAGTCTCAAATTTAGAGGTGTAATAGGCAAGCTCTAAAGTTTTAATGTCAGCTAAAATTTTCTCTGACCTGGCCTCTCGGAGTTTCTTCCGTCGAGCCACAAAATTGATAATAAAACCTCTAGAGGCTGCTTTAAAAGAGTCCCAAACAAACAAAAGGGGAATCAGGGGTATGATTTAGTAGGAAACATTTAGTGGCAAAGGCATTAAATTCAGAACAAAAAGTGGGTTCCAAAAGCAGAGCGTTGTTAAAACGCCATCTGCCAGAGTGGGGAGAAAATGGGAGTAGGTCAAGGTCCACAAAAACCGGAGCATGGTCGGAGAGCAGAATGGAGCCAATTTCAGAGCGAATAGCGTGTTGGGATAGGGATTTACTAAGGAAGATATGGTCAATGTGGGACTGGGATTGATGAGGAGGGGAGAAAAAACTGTACTCTCTAAGGTCAGGATTACACAATCTCCAAATATCTACCAAAGCATTGTTTTGAAAAGTATTTACAAATTGAGTGTGCATTTTAGAGGAGACAAAATTGACTTTTGAATGTCGATCAAGGAAGGGGTCAACAACCTGATTACAATCTCCTCCGAGAAGTATGTAGTCCCCAGAGAGGGAGGACAACTTATTAGAAATAGAGGGCCAAAAGGACCTGTCGATCCCAGTAGGAGCATACACATTAAAAAGGGTGAGAGGAATATTGTCTATGAGCAGTGTAACAATAACCCAACGACCATCAACATCACATTCATGAGAAATTGAGGAAACATTTAACTTTTTATGCAACAAAATCATAACACCACTTTTCCTGGTAACCGTGGGAGAGAAAATAACATGACCCACCCAACAACGCTTGAGCTTCAGAGCCTCTGCCTCAGAGAGATGAGTCTCCTGAAGGAGGGCAACATCAGTCTTAAGTCTTGCTAAATGTGATAGAACCCTTTGCCTTTTAATGGTATTATTTAATCCCTTAACGTTCCATGTCGTTACACGGAATGGAACAGGAAAGAAAAACAACTAACAGCAACACGCTTATTAATGCATAAAAATAAGCTGAGAAAATTGAGAAAAGTGCAAACATAGTGATGAGGAGAAATGGATGAAATAAGAGAAAAGAAGGGAAGGAAAAAGAAGTAATGAAAAGGAAGAAAAAAATTGCTATAGAGATAATACTGAATCTGAGAAGAGAGAAAAGAGGAGAAAGGGAGAGACCAGGGAAAGGGTAAGAAAAAAAAATAGAAGGAGGGAAGATAGATTGAAAACAGATCAAGAAGAAGACAGTACAAGTCCAGAAGGAACGACTGAAAGACATACTTACGAAAATGAAGAAATACAAACAAAAACAGGGGTGGGAGCGCCTGAAGAAGACGGCGTCAACACCGGGAGCGGACGCCAGACCGCAAATATCACAGATCCATAAAAGCAGTGTACAAGACAATGGATACAACGGGAAAGCAAACGGAAGGGAGGTACCTGCAAATACAAGAAAAGAAGGAAGGTAAATACATGTACGGAGGAGAAAAGACAAAATGCGCAAAGAAATGAAAGAGGTAAATACACAAAGATAAAATGACAACAGTGCTAGAGACTACAAATAAAGAGCAACATCATCAAAGAAGAGACTTTATGAACATCAGCCAGGTCTGGAGACATCCATGACATCAGGAGCATGTTGGTGAAGGAATGCTTGAAGGACGGCAGGATCCTCATAAGTGGTAGTTTTGTCCTTGTACGTAACTTTGAAAAGACAAGGATGAAGAATTCCGTAACGAGCATTGAGGGCTCTGAGCTGCGGGCGCAAATCCAAGAACCTCTTCCTCCTATCTGCGGTTGCTTTGGAGACATCTTGAGATAAGTAAAGACGATGACTGTCCCATACAATTTGCTTTTTGAGTTTGGCGGCAGAGAGGACCGGTAAAAGGTCTGTATATTGAAGGAACAGCATGATGACTTCTCTAGGTTTGTTAGAAACTCTAGGACCAAGACGATGAGCCCTTTGAATGTTGATAGAGGCTAAGGCAGGAGCATCCAAGATCTTTGAAAGAAAAGATAGAAAGAAGACAGTAGGATTGGACCCTTCTGTGAGCTCAGGAAGACCATACAAGCGAAGGTTATTCCTGCGATTTCTGTTTTCCAAATCCTCTGTATGCTTTTTAAGTAAAAGAACCTCAGCTTCCAGTACAGGGATGCGAGAGCAGGAAGAGTGAAGAGAGTCTGTTGATTGCTCTAGAAGATGTACACGAGAGTCTAAAGAGGTCCATTTATCTTGCATAGCCTGCATATTGATGGTAGTTGCTTCCATAAAAGGTTTGAGAGCTCGCAGTTCTTCTAGAATGATATCCATGGCTGAGGAAGAAGCTGCACTTCCAGGTGACGGGGGATCCTTTTTAAGGCGTTTGGAGGAAGCCACAATGGAAGAAGTTTTCCTGTCCTTCTGAGACTTAGGAATAGCACCATGAGAGACCTCAGACTTTGACACCGCAGCCTCCTCCATGTCCTGAGAAGGGGAGTCTGAATCTGAACCAAGAGGCAATTTTTTAATTGCAGATATCTTCAGGGTGCGAAGCTTCCCCATATACACTGCCAGTGAACAGTTGAGAAAAGAGGTGGATGATCCAGACGAAACAATAGATAGCTCAGCACCATTCAAAAATGTGATATAGCTGATGCACAAATTAGAAGAGGTAAAAGAAAAGCTGAAACACTCTCTCAGTCAGAACATCCTGCGAAAAGCCTGACTAAAAAGATGAAGGGACATAGTAGCAGCAGGCGATATTCAAGTGTAAGCGGTCAGGGCACAATGTAGTAGACTCAAAAGCACATAAAGGGCATCAAAATAAGTCATTCACAAAAAGCAGAAAGCAGTTAAGTTGGCTTAGCAGAGACGTTGCAGTAAGGGGCTCCAAATGCATGGCCAGTGGCAGCAGAATGCACAATTTGTAAGCCAAGAAGGAAAAGCAGGCACAAAATGGTGGCTGGTGTGAGGTAGATAATTACGGTAAAATTCTGTCCAGAAAAGGGCTTCTAACGGGGAGTCCACAGCATGAAACACTCACCGCATGTTG
The DNA here is from genome assembly GCF_964263255.1 of Lissotriton vulgaris. Taxonomy (NCBI): domain Eukaryota; kingdom Metazoa; phylum Chordata; class Amphibia; order Caudata; family Salamandridae; genus Lissotriton; species Lissotriton vulgaris. The sequence continues at coordinate 756,630,282 of NC_141695.1, read as the reverse complement.
AAAGGAATGAGGAGAGGATGTCCATGGAGATATTGCCAGCTCAAAAAGGTGAAAACATTGGTAATGCAGAAAGCGCTCCGTTTACTTCAAATAAACAAAATGGCGGCCGGAACCAAATCGTCCGGCCGAAACGAGCAAGTTCGTCAATAATGCCCGAAAATTTGATTTAGTGAGGGCGCTGGGCTCACCTCACATCCTGGATGCTGGTACTATGCGTGAAACGGTTTTCCGCGCTCAGACACCGCCGAAATTCGCCTCACAGAAGCGGCCGGCGCCGGAGCTCACGGTTCACGCCACCATCTTGCGTGACGCGTTAGCCATGCCCCCCACAGGACTTCTTAGTCTAATCTGTCCACAGACCCACCTCCCGGGATGGTATTGCTTGTTTATGTATTCAAAGGTAAGGAATCTGTGGCTTGATGTCTCTATGAGATGAACATGTTACTTACGTTCGGTAATGCCTTATCTGGTAGAGAAAATATCTAGCTGCAGATTCCTTACCAACCCACCTCTCCTCCCCACTCTGTGGCAAGTTACTACAGTCAAGGCTGATTCCTTTCAGGGCCCTAGTTTGTGCACATCCATGTCAGTGCACTTCATGGCTCCGCGCTTCTGGCGTGGAAAGTTGTGAAAGTAACTGACTTCAGTGCGCTGTGGATTATGCTGACCGATGCCATCTACCAGTGTGCAAGGGTACTGCTCACAAAAAATCTTGCAGATCCAGTCTGATGCCTGGGGGAATTCAAAGGTAAAGAATTTGCGGTTAGATATTGTCTCTACCAAATAAGGCGTGACCGGAGGTAAGTAACTTGTTCATATACCGCTTATTACGCTTGATTAGACGTTGAAGCACTTTTCAGCGAGTAGCACACTATTCCTGGACCTAAAAGGTTAGTGGTGGATTAATATAGGGAAATATAAATTGTTGCTTTGAGGGGTAGACATGTAAGTATGTAACTTTGATTTAATTGGATAGAGGAGGGAATAGTCTAGATAGTGCTATTTGGGAGATCATATTAGTTAGATGAGGTATGGGATGAGTCAAAGGAGGGATAGAAGAGCTAAGTGTCTAGGAAGTGTTATTTTTGAGATCATAGTAGTAGAATGAGGTTTGGGGTGAGACAAGGAGGGGAAAGTCAAGAAAGGGCCTTAGGAAGATCATAGAGGTTGAATGAGGTTTAGGATGAGTACGAATGGAGGTAGAGGATATATTGATAGAGGTATATGATAGGACAATAGTACATTGGAGAGAGTTGAAGGCTTTTTTCTTTCTGCAGTAGGGGTAAAGTAATATATAGATACATAATTACATAGAAAGGGTATACATTTATTTGGAAAATAATAGAGATGTATGTAAAATTGTATAAAGTTCCATATGTGCAAGTATGGATAGATGTAGTGACAGCTGCTGCTGCGCGTCCAGTAGCTCAACAGAGGTCCCTTCTGCCCCTGCAGTGTGGGGGGCCCCTCAGGGGAGTACCCCGGCCTGAGTATGTCCAGAAAGGGCCCCACCATGCACTTTGCAGGGGGGCCTTCTCAAGTTTTGTTGTGCCACTGCGCGCATCCCAATATCTGGCATGCGGTGCAGCTGACATTGGTCCCGGCAAGCGATGTAATGAGGCTGAAGATTCTCTCTAGTGCTCCTCTGCCTCCCATGTTAGCCCCTTCCCAGGCCCATCGGGCGCATTAAAGGCTCCCGTGGCACAGGATAAAAAGCATGCTTGGAAGCCCGCGCCTTGCCTTCAACTGAGGGATCTACTGAGCATTCTACCGTGTTTATAGGCCCTTTTTTTCTATAAATAGCTGAGTTACCATGTTTGTCTGTTTTTTGACCTCTTATTCTGGCACATATTGGTTGCTAGCACTTACCTGTGTTAGAAGGTGGCTTGATTCAGCTACTTTCTTTCCTTTCACACCCTTACCAGTAAAAACAAGATTAGGAAACGCATTCAACAACAGTAAACTATTTCTCCAAATCCTGGCAAGGCGCATATTTTCATATTTAACAAAAGGCACTTACTATCCATTTGGTGGTCTGTATTGGAATGTCTTGGTGATAATTTTATACCCGGGAAGGTTATCACTTGTACTTTGAAATCTAAAGAAACAACAATAAGAAAAGAGACTTATTTAGGTAAGAAGAATGTAGTACATGGAGTCAAATCAATGAACCGTGTTTTGGATACCTCCAAGAACCAGTATTTGTTTAATCTATTTTGGTTAGTCTTACGTTAGTTTAGGAATGAAGTAATTCTTTGTGAGTGTATATTTTTTCAAGGTACTGTAGTTTGGGAACGGGCAGGTTTGCAGAGAAGAAAAAACGTGCATTCTGTATCTATATGTATATTAGTATTGAACGTAACTTTTCTTTCTTAGGATCCTCGCGCCTTGAATGTTCTGGATATAGTATTTGTTGGTTGCTCTGTGGGGTCAGCGGGGATTGATGGAATTTCGGGTGATAGTTCATAATCATGAGTGAATCATTTGACAGCTCATTACAGATATAACTGGGACGAATAATAGTGTAGGTACGGATGCTTGGGAGGTTGTGAATCTCTCCAGGGTTCCTGGACCATCTGCACGGACCAGTATTAGTCATATGTGTCTGTTTTCCTCTCCAATCCCCCTTATTCCCCTGAGAGCTGTTGTGATTTACGAGTAACATAATCCTCTTGATGGTAGCAAGGCATGGGAGACATGGGAAGTTTGCTTCTGCAGACTCCTCTTGCTCCAATAAGATTTCAAAGTGACCTTTCTTTCGTGTGGGCTGAATACTGATGTGACAAATAGTTAGAAATTCAGACTTTCAGGTATTGATGTACATAAAAGCTCATTTATATGTGTATTGTTATCATTTTTATTTTTGTTTTCCTCTACTTTAGTAGTGAAGCACTTAAAGATACAATTGTTATGATGATATTTACATATTGCAATAGATAAATAAAATAAACAGAGACCCATAAACATCTAATCAAATAACTTACATGAAAACTATGCAGTAACTTAAATACATGTTAACACCTTAGGAGCGTCGAACGTTCAGCGCCCAGTGCTGAACGTTCGAATAACGGGTGCGGCCCCGTCGGCCAACGGACGTGCGCAGCACTGGCAAGGTAGTGCTTGCGACGACCGCTGGCCGACGGCAGCACTTAAAGGGTTAAACATAAAATATACATCTATATATTTATATTCTTTAACCTGAAGAATTATATACATTTGTTATCCAATCATAAAGAATATCTATATATTTTGAAGCATAGGTAGTGTGTGTATGTATGTGTTTTTATATATATATGGGCCTCAAATATCTTTTGATGTGTTTTGATGGGCTGCTCCGTGCCGCATGTAGGGAATAATTGTACTGCAACTACCAGCATGCTGCTCACCAGGCAGCGCATGCGCATTGGATACAAATGGCTGCAGCTTTACGTCACTTGAAATAATGCGGTCCCATGAAGCAGAAGCAGGTGCTTCGAAACGCGTCGGGACTCTTCCTTTGAACAATGCACAGTTTCCTGCAATAGAGAGGTTGGAAACCTACTTTCTTGCGGAGTGGCGTTTCTAAAGATCTGTGAAAAAGCAGTAGTTACTGCGAAACGCGTCGAGAAAGCCATCTAAATAAACACGCTTTGCACTTCAAAGTGGCCCGGATTCCTTTTTCCTTACCGGAGAAGTATTGGTTGGATATATATATATATATATATATATATATATATATATATATATATATATATATATATATATATATATATATATATATATATATATATATATATATATATATATATATATATATATATATATATATATCTCTTGTATATGGGATCATCCAAAGTGTAACAGACAACCATCCGGCACACCAAGGAAGGGGTTTAAAACAAACTCAGTTTATTTCAGTGACGAGTTCACATCAACGCGTTTCAGGAGTCAGGCTCCCTTGTTCACGATGTTTGACCAAAATTTTTTTCAGCTTAAAATACAACACAAAGTGGTAATGGAAATCGACAATGGACCCTAGGTTTCACCTATGGGACTCTGTCTAATGGAACATGGCGGCCATAGTTAAATGTGTTCACATACATATATATTTCTTAATCAAGCTCGCTTTCCTATTATTGTCTATTGTTGCTTCGTATCAAAATAAATGGAATTTTAAAACCATAAATTACAACTGCTAATTGGGAATATCATTTCCTCAATTTTGTACATTTCATTTGAAACACAAATTATTTCAAAATAATTTTTTTATAAATTATACATTTCGAAAATTTAGAGCAAGTGCTTAGAGGATTTGGAATTTTCAGCTTGTTCAAGGGTTAACGGCAAGTGTCTGTTTCAGTTGGGTACTAATTTCTTACAAATTTTAAAGTGCCAATGCAGCCGTACAAATATGCATCTCACAATCCTTATTAGTTACACTTCAAACTAGTTCACTATTAAGCGTGACTATGAATAGGCATAATTCTTCATGACCTATATACAATTGCTAGACAGGTCATTACTCATATCCATTTGAAGGTAAATTTACAAAAATCAAAAATCATTATAAAATCATAACTCACAAAATACTACTCGCATCTTGAAAGTGCTTGTGCTCATGTAAACATTGATAATTTCTCAATGTAAACATATCACTCTCATCAATGTAAACAACCTTCAATAAAATGCCCTAATACAAACTAAAGTGGAGGTGCATATGTAAACTAGATATGATTTCTCTATGTAAACATTTCACTCTTCTAAACTTCTACACTCCATTTGAGTGCAGTGCAAAAATATCATAAAGTGCAAGTGCATAGTAGTTCCTGTACTGGACTAACTATTCCTCCCAGCTTGATGGCACAAGTCCTATCAGAGTATTACCACTGTAAAAACATAGAATTATTATTAAAAACAAATAGTTTATAGTCTTATGTGCAGATTCTCCTATTTTAACTCTTCATCGTATCCATTAAGATAGGCTAGTATGAAGGTCCTCATCTACATTAAGCCCAAATGGCTCCTTACTGTTGAACTCCAAAATAAAGTATGTTTCTAACTTTCTGAGTTCTCTTTCCCTGTCCCCTCCTCTCTTTTTCTTGGGAACCTCTGCTATGCATGTATACTGCAGACTCACTGGGTTACTTTGGTGATGGAACTCAAAATGCCGGGCAATAGGTTATGTTCTATCTTTATTGACGATCGCCCGCCTATGTTGAAGGATTCGATGGTGAACATGCAGGGTGCTGCTTCCTATTTATATTTTTGGACAGGAGCACTGTAACAGATACAGTACAAAATTACTTTCACATGTCATACAATTCTAATAGTTACCATTTTATTACAAAAAATTCTAAAATCAGTACGGTTCATGCCATGTTGGCATGCCTTACATTTAGCAAATTGTTTAAAACCAGGTTTCTGTAGTAGCCATGTCTAAGTACCTTTCTTTTTTTCAGTGAATTCACTTCTGACAATCAGGTCTTTGAGAGATTTAGATTTCTTATATGTAACCTCAGGATTTCTTTTTACTCTAGTTCCTAACACCGGATCACTTCTTACAAAGTGCCAGTGTTTATTCAAGATAGATCTAATTTCCTTGTGTTTTATATTATAGGTCGTTATGAATCTAGAGTTATCCTGGTTTCTCAAATGTTTACTCTGTCCCTGCTGTCTTTTCGTTCTCGATGGTTCAAACAATATCTTTTGTTGCTCCAGTTTTTTTGCTTTGGTTGATGCCCCTTTCAGAATATCTTGTTGGTATCCCCTTTGAATAAATCTCCGGGTCATTTCTTTCTGAAGAAGAAGCAGGTGCTTCGAAACGAGTCGGGACTCTTCCTTTGAACAATGCACAGTTTCCTGCAATAGAGAGGTTGGAAACCTACTTTCTTGCGGAGTGGCGTTTCTAAAGATCTGGGGATCCTTGGAGTGATTATATTTGTGTATATATATATATATATATATATATATATATATATATATATCTTGTATATGGGATCATCCAAAGTGTAACAGACAACCATCCGGCACACCAAGGAAGGGGTTTAAAACAAACTCAGTTTATTTCAGTGACGAGTTCACATCAACGCGTTTCAGGAGTCAGGCTCCCTTGTTCACGATGTTTGACCAAAATTTTTTTCAGCTTAAAATACAACACAAAGTGGTAATGGAAATCGACAATGGACCCTAGGTTTCACCTATGGGACTCTGTCTAATGGAACATGGCGGCCATAGTTAAATGTGTTCACATACATATATATTTCTTAATCAAGCTCGCTTTCCTATTATTGTCTATTGTTGCTTCGTATCAAAATAAATGGAATTTTAAAACCATAAATTACAACTGCTAATTGGGAATATCATTTCCTCAATTTTGTACATTTCATTTGAAACACAAATTATTTCAAAATAATTTTTTTATAAATTATACATTTCGAAAATTCAGAGCAAGTGCTTAGAGGATTTGGAATTTTCAGCTTGTTCAAGGGTTAACGGCAAGTGTCTGTTTCAGTTGGGTACTAATTTCTTACAAATTTTAAAGTGCCAGTGCAGCCGTACAAATATGCATCTCACAATCCTTATTAGTTACACTTCAAACTAGTTCACTATTAAGCGTGACTATGAATAGGCATAATTCTTCATGACCTATATACAATTGCTAGACAGGTCATTACTCATATCCATTTGAAGGTAAATTTACAAAAATCAAAAATCATTATAAAATCATAACTCACAAAATACTACTCGCATCTTGAAAGTGCTTGTGCTCATGTAAACATTGATAATTTCTCAATGTAAACATATCACTCTCATCAATGTAAACAACCTTCAATAAAATGCCCTAATACAAACTAAAGTGGAGGTGCATATGTAAACTAGATATGATTTCTCTATGTAAACATTTCACTCTTCTAAACTTCTACACTCCATTTGAGTGCAGTGCAAAAATATCATAAAGTGCAAGTGCATAGTAGTTCCTGTACTGGACTAACTATTCCTCCCAGCTTGATGGCACAAGTCCTATCAGAGTATTACCACTGTAAAAACATAGAATTATTATTAAAAACAAATAGTTTATAGTCTTATGTGCAGATTCTCCTATTTTAACTCTTCATCGTATCCATTAAGATAGGCTAGTATGAAGGTCCTCATCTACATTAAGCCCAAATGGCTCCTTACTGTTGAACTCCAAAATAAAGTATGTTTCTAACTTTCTGAGTTCTCTTCCCCTGTCCCCTCCTCTCTTTTTCTTGGGAACCTCTGCTATGCATGTATACTGCAGACTCACTGGGTTACTTTGGTGATGGAACTCAAAATGCCGGGCAATAGGTTATGTTCTATCTTTATTGACGATCGCCCGCCTATGTTGAAGGATTCGATGGTGAACATGCAGGGTGCTGCTTCCTATTTATATTTTTGGACAGGAGCACTGTAACAGATACAGTACAAAATTACTTTCACATGTCATACAATTCTAATAGTTACCATTTTATTACAAAAAATTCTAAAATCAGTACGGTTCATGCCATGTTGGCATGCCTTACATTTAGCAAATTGTTTAAAACCAGGTTTCTGTAGTAGCCATGTCTAAGTACCTTTCTTTTTTTCAGTGAATTCACTTCTGACAATCAGGTCTTTGAGAGATTTAGATTTCTTATATGTAACCTCAGGATTTCTTTTTACTCTAGTTCCTAACACCGGATCACTTCTTACAAAGTGCCAGTGTTTATTCAAGATAGATCTAATTTCCTTGTGTTTTATATTATAGGTCGTTATGAATCTAGAGTTATCCTGGTTTCTCAAATGTTTACTCTGTCCCTGCTGTCTTTTCGTTCTCGATGGTTCAAACAATATCTTTTGTTGCTCCAGTTTTTTTGCTTTGGTTGATGCCCCTTTCAGAATATCTTGTTGGTATCACCTTTGAATAAATCTCCGGGTCATTTCTTTCTGAAGAAGAAGCAGGTGCTTCGAAACGAGTCGGGACTCTTCCTTTAAACAATGCGCAGTTTCCTGTAATAGAAAGGTTGGAAACCTGCTTTCTTGCGAAGTGGTGTTTCTAAAGATCTGGGGATCCTTGGAGTGATTATATATATATATATATATATATATATATATATATATATATATATATATATATATATATATATATATATATATATATATATATATATATATATATATATGTACAAAGAAATACACATACCAAAATACACACATATATATATATATATATATATATATATATATTCACTGAAAAAACCATAGGTTTCACACCAGTTATAGTTAGCTGGAAATTTTATTGACATAAAACCATTGAAATTCCCACGTTATAGTTAGTTGGACTCACTATAACTTGCGCGCCTGCAATGCACTGCTGATGACGTCACATATTACATCACTCATGACATGGTCAGTGACATCACTCATGACATCACTGATGACACCATCCAGTGAATGTGTGTCTTTCTGAAAAACATTTTTTTTTTATATGTATTTGTAAAGTACGATGCAAGAATAAATGGTTAAATAAGTGTGTAAATGGATGTTTGTTTTTAAAAGAATTGATTGGTTAACTGCCTTATTAAGTGTATCTTAGTGAATACATATATTAGCAAGTAACTTTTATATATTGAAATGTATGTATCAGTGTTTCACTTTGTGTATAAGTGGCTGTATGGGTTGGTGACTGACTCACTGTTTGTATGTGTTTTGAAGACAGCATATGTACAGGACTGTATGGATGTATGAGTGTGTATATGTGTATGTTAGTGAGTAAACAACTGTCTCACTATTGTCTTTTTCAGTAACGACATATGTTTTAATCTAGTATATGTGAGAATTGATTTATAAAACTGAGTATATGTGAGTGAGAGATTATAAGAGTTCCTGTTTAAATTAGTATGTGTTTATATAAGTGATTGTTTAACAGAGTAAGTATGTGTAAGTATTCTTAGAAGTAAAGTGGTAGTGTGTGTATAGCTGTATATGCAAATAAATGAATGTTCATTACTTTTTTTGCATGTGTGAATATGTGTGTGAGTAACTTTTGGATGACTGTCGGTGTGTAACAGGATGTATAGGTGTATCACTACATATAATGAGTGAGTATATGTATGAGTGACTATATAGAACTGTTTGTGAATAAGTGGGTGTGTATATAGATGGTGGAATTACTGTATTGTTTATTGTAACTGGTATGGGTATCTCCACTTTTTTGAAAATGTTAAATACTATTCTTGAATATGTGTTTCAAGGCTTACATTACACTGAAAGGAGGTCTGTCACTCTGTCACAAGGATGGTGTCATCAGTGATGTCATGAGTGATGTCACTGACCATGTCATGAGTGATGTAATATGTGACGTCATCAGCAGTGCATTGCAGGCGCGCAAGTTATAGTGAGTCCAACTAACTATAACGTGGGAATTTCAATGGTTTTATGTCAATAAAATTTCCAGCTAACTATAACTGGTGTGAAACCTATGGTTTTTTCAGTGAATTTAATAGGTTTGTTAAATGCTAATTCCTAACTATAACTGGTGTGAAACCTATGGTTTTTTCAGTGAATTTCATAGGTTTTTTTAAATGCTAATTCCTTTCTATATCGAGTTTCTAACCTATGTTTTTTTTTTACAATTTGCTGTTTTGTGTAAGTATTAATTTCTGAGTTTTTTTTTATATCATTTTTTCCTGGGGCGCTCTGGATGCGCGCTCCGGTAAGCTCTACGGTAAGCTCTCCGGTAATCTCTCCGGTAAGCTCACCGGTAAGCTCTCCGGAAAGCGCACCCAGAGCGCTACTTTCGTTCGTGAAAAAAATAAGAATGAAAAGTTAATAATAATGCAAAACATTTCGTACCATACAAATAAAAGCAGTTTTTTTAATGAGGAAAATGATAATGCATTTCCGTAAAACTATGATGACATCACTTCGGCGCGCAACGTAAGCGCCCCCGGAAGCGCCTACGTTCGCGCCGCGTGTGCGCCCCGGAAGCGCCTCCGTTCGCGCCGCGTGTACGCCCCCGGAAGCGCCTACGTTCGTGCCTCGTATGCGCCCCAGAAGCGCCTACGTTCGCCCCGCGTGTGCGCACCCGGAAGCGCTCCGGAGCGCGCAGCATAAGCGCGTCAAGTCATGTGACCTTAAAATAACACTTTTCATTGGTTGCTAACAGTTTTTTTTACAAAGAATGAAATCCCCACCCATTTCCTTCACTTCTTCTTTCACTTTTGTGACTGCAAGACCTGCCTTTTTGCTCCTGGATATTTCTCGATTTTACCATGGCTGCCAGACAATCCAGCAGTGATGAAGAACCAGAATTCATTAATGAAGAGCCTCCTCAACGAAAAGTTAAGGAACATTTTATTTGGAAATTTTTTAAAATCCCACCTAATCAAAAAAAGGTGAATGCTCCAAAAGTGGAGTGCAGGATCTGCAAAGAAGTTCTGTCGCGGGGTAACCCCTTAAAAAAGTACTCATTTGGAAACTACACGATGATCCGACATGTGGAGAGGAAGCACCCCCAGAATTTTGCCCGGGAAAGTGTCAGGGCTCTGGCACAAGAGGTTCCCAGTGATGGGGCCTCTACATCAACTGGAGGAGCAACTTCTTCTGGGAGGGGGAGATCACAAGAGCTGGTTCCGAACATTCAACCTGCTTTTAACCATGGTGCCCTCAGATGCAGATACTGCAATCAACTGCTTACCTTTGGAGAACAAAGTGTACAGCTCATGGTTCGAGCATTAGAAAACCATCGCTGCTCTTCCCACCCCTAATTTATTTTGTTTTTTTTGCTCCTGTTGAGCAGTTTCCATTCCCTGTTTTTGTTCCTGTTTAGAAAAAAGAAGAAAACCAAAAGTTCTTTTCAGAACTACCTCCAATTCTCATCAAAGAGCTATATTCTAAAAAAAATGAAAAAAGAGTAAGTGAAATAGAGTGCATTGATAATGGAAAGGAGAATGAGTAAGAAAGAACAGAAAGGTATGAGAGGAGAAAGGAAGTGAAGTAGGAGAACTGAAAGAAGGTGAGTGTTAGGAAAGAAAGTAAGGAGAAGAAGAGTGAATATGGGGAATGTTGATATTCAAAGAAAATGTTGAAAAGGAACAGGGGTGTGGAAGGATAAGAAAAGATGCATTGCTGGAGTTGAAGGCAGAAGGCCTCATTTATGAAGCCATGCGTCACTTTAACACCACCAAAGCATCACTTTTTGTGACGCATCAGTCCAATAAAAAATGCACCTTATTTATTCATATTTACAAAGTGGCGTTTCTAGGTAAATATGTCACTTTGTAAACCCCTGTGCCACATTATTCCTACGTCAGGTGTAATGTATGCAAAAGGGACGTATTGGCGCAAGAAAGGGTCGTAGAGGTGACACAGTGAATAAACTGGAGGCCTTATTTCTGAAACGTGACGCATCGCTACGTGAAAACAGCGATGCGTCACTTTTCTGTGCGCACTCCTTATGACATTCCAGATGTGTCATATTTAATGTATGACGAATCAACTCGCAAGGAGTTACAGATACGTCAGTATTTCTGACGTATCTGTAAACACAAAAGTGACGCATTACTGGAGTGTGTCACAAATGTAACGCAACTCCAGTAATGCGTCCTTTCACATAGGGAAAGCACCATGTGAAAGGTCTTGCGTCAGTCTTACACCTGCTGTGAGGCAGGCGCAAGATTTTGACGCAACAGCATCCTAAAAGTGACGCAGTGAGATCTCATAGATTTCACTGCGTCGCTATTACCAAGCTTTTTGCGGGGGAACGCCCCCTCTGCATACATTATACCTGACACAGGTATAATGTGGCGCAGGGTTTTAAAAAGTGACCCATCTACCTAGATGCGTCACTTTTTAAATATAGCGCAACGAGGCGCATTTTTTTACACCGCTGGTGCGATGCGTCACTTTTCTGTGCGCACTCCTTACAACATTCCAGATGTGTCATATTTAATGTATGACGAATCATGTTGCAAGGAGTTACAGATATGTCAGTATTTCTGACGTATCTGTAAACACAAAAGTGACGCATTACTGGAGTGCGTCACAAAAGTGACGCAACTCCAGTAATGCGTCCTTTCACATGGGGAAAGCACCATGTGAAAGGTCTTGCGTCAGTCTTACACCTGCTGTGAGGCAGGCGCAAGATTTTGACGCAACAGCATCCTAAAAGTGACGCAGTCAAATCTCATAGATTTCACTGCGTCGCTATTACCAAGCTTTTTGCGGGGGAACGCCCCCTCTGCATACATTATACCTGGCGCAAGAATAATTTGGCGCAGGGTTTTAAAAAGTGACCCATCTACCTAGATGCGTCACTTTTTAAATATAGCGCAACGAGGCACATTTTTTTACACCGCTGGTGCGATGCGTCACTTTTCTGTGCACACTCCTTACAACATTCCAGATGTGTAATATTTAATGTATGACGAATCATGTCGCAAGGAGTTACAGATACGTCATTATTTCTGATGTATCTGTAAACACAAAAGTGACGCATTACTGGAGTGCGTCACAAAAGTGACGCAACTCCAGTAATGCGTCCTTTCACATGGGGAAAGCACCATGTGAAAGGTCTTGCGTCAGTCTTACACCTGCTGTGAGGCAGGCGCAAGATTTTGACGCAACAGCATCCTAAAAGTGACGCAGTGAAATCTCATAGATTTCACTGCGTCGCTATTACGAAGCTTTTTGTGGGGGAACGCCCCCTCTGCATACATTATACCTGACGCAGGTATAATGTGGCGCAGGGTTTTAAAAAGTGACCCATCTACCTAGATGCGTCACTTTTTAAATATAGCGTAACGATGCGCATTTTTTTACACTGCTGAGGCGTCACAAAAAGTGACGCACAGGCGGCGCAAAACTGTCGCAAGGCCTTCATGAATATGGTCCTGGATTTTCCCCGTGCTTCGCTCTCCGGTGCGCTTCCCGGTGCGCGTACCGGGCGCTCCCCCCACGCAAATCGAAAAAAAATATTTTTTTAAAAAGCCCCGCTGGACCCTATTTTAGCCCCCACATTAAACCTAGGGGGTCAGGAGGGGGTCTGCCCTGCCCCCTTATGGTACATTCCCCCCTTTGTTTTTGCCACCTCTTATGTTTCGATTTTACCGAGACACAAGATGGCGGCCGCTCCAGACTGTTTAGAATGTTTACAGACACCCAAGAGCCAATCAGCTTTCTGCGCGCAAGTCGCGTGGCGCGCCCGGTGCGCGTACCGGGGCGTGCCTATAGATATATATACTTTTTTGAACCTAAATTACTCAAAATCCACTGGAGCACATATCTTGAGACATAGCAAAGGCACATCGGGCTACCAGTCCCTACAATTTTGCCAAGTTTGGTGTAAATCCATTCAGCCGTTCGAGCTAAAAGTGAAATCGACCGCCCTATAGAAATTAACATGGGGAAAACGCGTTTTGGGACCCCCCTTTTATCTCGGACCCCGCTTGACGAATCCCCCCCAAACTTTCAGGGAAGGACCGGGGCGCCGCAAGGCCATTTTGAGGAAATTTTCAGGCAGATTCGTCAACCGGCGCCAAAGTTATTCCAAATAGAATTTTGAGATTTAACATTGAAAAAAATCCTAACTATAACTACCTACTGGCGACCGCCAGTAGGTTATATATATATATATATATATATATATATATATATATATATATATATATATATATATATATATATATATATATATATATATGTCCAAACCCAAAGCCTCCGCGCTTCAAGGACGCCACTCCACCAAGGATCGGTTCACAGAGCCTTTATTTTTGAAAACGGACCAAACACACCCCTACAGTGACGTATCCCTGACGCGTTTCGGGCAGCCTGCACCTTAATCATAGGAAAGGGAGAGATGAAAAACCTGGTGCGCACTTCCACATGTACGACCCTTTTTGGCATTCAATCTCCAGTGAGTGGCATGCCGGGAGTTGAAGTGCCGATTCTTCCCCTTCAGTGGGTGCCGTTTGTTTTTCAAGTTCAAATTGACTCCCAATATGTACAATGAATTGTTTCAAGCCCTCCAGTGGGTTGCAAGGCATGCCTGTCCGTTTCCCAGTTTTAAAGTCCTTGGTGCTGCAATTAGGCTGTGACCAATTCCCAGCCCTGCAGCCCTGGTATGCCGGTGTGTCAGGCGGTGCATCCTTCACGGCCGGAGCAGCCGTGCAATATGTCCAAACCCAAAGCCTCCGCGCTTCAAGGACGCCACTCCACCAAGGATCGGTTCACAGAGCCTTTATTTTTTAAAACGGACCAAACACACCCCTAAAGTGACGTATCCCTGACGCGTTTCGGTGCAGCTTGCACCTTAATCATAGGGAAGGGAGAGATGAAAAACCTGGCGCGCACTTCCACATGTACGACCCTTTTTGGCATTCACTCTCCAGTGAGTGGCATGCCGGGAGTTGAAGTGCCGATTCTTCCCCTTCAGTGGGTGCCGTTTGTTTTTCAAGTTCAAATTGACTCCCAATATGTACATTGAATTGTTTCAAGCCCTCCAGTGGGTTGCAAGGCATGCCTGTCCATTTCCCAATTTTAAAGTCCTTGGTGCTGCAATTAGGCTGTGACCAATTCCCAGCCCTGCAGCCCTGGTATGCCGGTGTGTCAGGCAGTGCATCCTTCACGGCCGGAGCAGCCGTGCAATATGTCCAAACCCAAAGCCTCCGCGCTTCAAGGACGCCACTCCACCAAGGATCGGTTCACAGAGCCTTTATTTTTGAAAACGGACCAAACACACCCCTAAAGTGACGTATCCCTGACGCGTTTCGGTGCAGCCTGCACCTTAATCATAGGGAAGGGAGAGATGAAAAACCTGGCGCGCACTTCCACATGTACGACCCTTTTTGGCATTCACTCTCCAGTGAGTGGCATGCCGGGAGTTGAAGTGCCGATTCTTCCCCTTCAGTGGGTGCCGTTTGTTTTTCAAGTTCAAATTGACTCCCAATATGTACAATGAATAGTTTCAAGCCCTCCAGTAGGTTGCAAGGCATGCCTGTCCGTTTCCCAATTTTAAAGTCCTTGGTGCTGCAATTAGGCTGTGACCAATTCCCAGCCCTGCAGCCCTGGTATGCCGGTGTGTCAGGCGGTGCATCCTTCACGGCCGGAGCAGCCGTGCAATATATATATATATATATATATATATATTACCTACTGGCGATAGCCAGTAGGTATATATAGTTAGGATTTTTTCTCTATGGGATTTTTGAAAATTCTATGTCTAATAACTTTGGCGTTTGTAGACGGAATCGGCTGAAAATTTCAGGAAAATGGCACATTTTGATTCTGAGCAGCCCCTGAAAATTTGGTGGAGTTTCGTCAAGGGGGGGCTGAGAAAAAAGGGGGGTCCCAAAACGCGTTTTTTCCATTCATTTTTCCATAGGGCGGTTGGACTCACTTTTAGCTCGAACGGCTGAATGGATTTGCACGAAACTTGGCAAAATTGTAGGGACTGTTAGCCCGATGTGCCTTTGCTAGGTCTCAATATATGTGCTCCAGTAGTTTTTGAGAAATTAACGTTCAAACCAAGATATATATCTGTAACAGCGCTCTGGGCAGCGATCCGGTCCGCTTACTTTTCGCTTATCGGAACTTTGCGCGCAGAAAGCTGATTGGCTCTCCGGTGTCTGTCAACATTCTAAACAGTCCGGAGCGGACGCCATCTTGTCTCTCGGTAGGATCGAGAGAGAAGAAGAGGTGGAAAACGAAAGGGGAATTTAATGAAAGGGGGCAAGGTATCCCCCTCTTGACCCCCTAGGAATGTTGTTGGGGTTATTAAAGGGTCCCGTGGGGAAAATAAAAAAAAAATGATTTTTCACGGTAGAAGCGCGGCCGCGAACTGGTAGCGAAACGGGAATTCGCCATTTTGTGCTTCGTTAATTAAATTACTAGTTATAAGTGGGTGCGGGAGACGTATCCTAATCCCCTATGTTTCCTGAGGGTGGCTGAGGAGGCTGATATATGTTGATACATCTCTTCCAGCGGCTGTGCGTGAGCTTTTTTTTTTTTTTGCTGCGTGACAGTCCGGAGCGGCCGCCATCTTGTCTCTCGGTAGGATCGAGAGAGAAGAAAAGGTGAAAAACTAAGGGGGAATTTAATGAAAGGGGGCAAGGTATCCCCCTCTTGACCCCCTAGGAATGTTGTTGGGGTTATTAAAGGGTCCCGTGGGGAAAATAAAAAAAAAATGATTTTTCACGGTAGAAGCGCTTCACGGGCCGCGAACTGGGCCGCAAACTGGTAGCGAAACGGGAATTCGCCATTTTGTGCTTCGTTAATTAAAGTACTAGGTATAAGGGGGTGCGGGAGACGTATCCTAATCCCCTATGTTTCCTGAGGGTGGCTGAGGAGGCTGATATATGTTGATACATCTCTTCCAGCGGCTGTGCGTGAGCTTTTTTTTATTTTGCTGCGTGACAGTCCGGAGCGGCCGCCATCTTGTGTCTCGGTAGGATCGAGAGAGAAGAAGAGGTGAAAAACTAAGGGCGAATTTAATGAAAGGGGGCAAGGTATCCCCCTCTTGACCCCCTAGGAATGTTGTTGGGGTTATTAAAGGGTCCCGTGGGGAAAAGGAAAAAAAAATGATTTTTCACGGTAGAAGCGCTTCACGGGCCGCGAACTGGGCCGCAAACTGGTAGCGAAACGGGAATTCGCCATTTTGTGCTTCGTTAATTAAATTACTAGGTATAAGGGGGTGCGGGAGACGTATCCTAATCCCCTATGTTTCCTGAGGGTGGCTGAGGAGGCTCATATATGTTGATACATCTCTTCCAGCGGCTGCGCCATCTTGCCTTTTTTCCAATGCCACAATTTTGTCGTGCACGGCAGCCATTTTAGATGCCAGGCTGGTCCCAGGCTATCACCTAACCCTGCGGATGTAGTTTATGGCCCCAGCTGTAGAGAATTCAGACATGCCAACCCTCCCGATTCAGGCGTGAGACTACTGATTTCAGTGCTAGTCTCCCGCCTCCCGATTTCTGCAAGCAAAAACCCGGGGGCATATTACCAACAACTAGCGATAATTTTTGTCTCTAACTTGTTTAGAGACAAAAATTATCGCCGTACATCGGCGATTTTTATCGCAGATAAACCTTGCTATTATCGCAGAAAAGTCAGCGATATTCATGCATTACCGAGCAAATGCTCTTAGCCATGTTATCCACCTCCCATTGGATAACATGGCTAAGAACTGCTCAGGGCAGGTGTTAGATTTTGGAGATATTCGCGCTTAGCGTGAATATCTCCAAAAGTTGGTAATAGGAGATAGCGATGTTAGGGACTGTTTCCAGTCGCTAACATCTTGGCACGCCACTTTGCATGTCATTAGTGATAAGTATCACTGACATGCAAAACGGGGCCCAAGATGGTCGCTATCTCCTTTTAGCTGTCACTAACTGGTGTTAGCGACAGCTTGGTAATAGGGAGATAATTTTATCTCCGCTTTCAAGGCTTTTAAAGCCAAAAAAGCGGAGATAAACCCCCTTGATAATATGCCCACGATTCCTTGGGGGTTTCAGCTGACAGGGCTTGGTATTGTGTTACATGGTAATTTTTCCAGGAAACGTCAGAGGGTCGATGCAGGGGTTCTAGAAGAGGTGATAAACCATTTAAGCCTCATGAACAAGCGCATGGTCTTTTAAAGATTTGTGAAGTACTCGGAGCGGCGGTGTGTGTGTTTCCTCTTTCAGGAGCGGGCGGGGGGGCACTGCCAGCAACTTGCTAGGTCAGGTAGTGTTCAACACGTGCATCACCCTTTCTCTGCTTGCTATTGCGCTCCATGCTTCGGAAAGGTAAGAAAAAGAACGTGCATTTGAGTTTGAAATGTCCGATCCTGCAGCAGCACACTTCCAAAGCCCACACATGACAATAACCCGATTCAAGGCCCCATTCACCCGTTTTTAAAAAAATAGATAACACTCCAACAAAGTAAGGTTATAAAACTTTATTAACTATTAACTTTAACGAACGGAACAAAAACTAAAAACATTTAAACATTTCTCAACACAAAAAGCAACAATGGTTAGAAGCTGTCTTTTGTGCGAATAGTCCCAAGGCAGCACAACGTGCAGAGTTCTGGACGGCACCCAGGTGATGTCGCCTGGGTGCCGCACTGGTTTAGGGATCCTACAATGCAGCACAGAAAAACAGCGTGGGGCGTCCCGGGTGGTGCGGGGGGAGGCCTCGTCAGTAGCGGTCTGTGTCCAGTGTCACATGGCTGACACAACATGTACGACAGGCACCCAGGTGATGTCCAGTAAACTGCCGCACTGGTTTTGGTATCCTACAATGCTACTCCGAAAATTGGCGTGCGGCGGCCCGGGGGGGGGCGTGGGGGAGGCGGCGTGAACGGGCCTCCCCAGGTGGCGGCCATCTAGCTGAGTTGCGCCCGCTCTTGCGGCTACAGCGTCTCGCTCACCATGTTGTTGAGTTGCTCCCACTCTTGCAGTGCAGCGATAGGCGGCTGCCACATGGCTCTTAAAATGGCGGACGGCTCCTCGGTTTTGGGCCTGGTCCACTGAAATGGCCCTGGGACACTTTGGAACTCGGACGCTTGCCTGCTAGGGCTTGGGCTCCATTCTCGAAAAGCGTCCCCTCAGCCGTGAAGATTGTACAAAAGTCTTGGGGGCCCCCGACTCCCGCAGGCTTCCGGTGGGGAGCGGCTGCCATGATTGCTCGCGGAATGACCACGACGGAGCCACGAGATGGTGGTGCTCTCATGCTGACGCCAGCTTCAGTCTGAATGATCCAGAAACAAGGTGGGGCTTTCATCGTTTGGGAAAAAAAAATGTTCTAAACCAATGAAAAGTGTTATTTTTAGGTCATATGACCAAGCCTTCCATCTTTAGGAAACCAAAAGTAAAATGAACCAATGAAAAGTTTTATAAAGAAGTCACATGACCTGTTATGCGGCATAGGGCTACAAAAACCGTAGAAAATCCGTTGGCACGTGAGGCGGCGTCAGTAGCGGACCGATGTGCGAATAGGCCGAAGGCAGCACAACGCGCTGAGATCCGGATGGCACCGAGGTGGTGTCAAGCAAATTGCCGTACTGGTGTGGCCATCCTACAATGCTGCGCCGAAAGACGGCGTGTCCAGCTGAGTTCCGGTCACTCTTGCGGTACAGTGAGTCGAACGCGCCGAGATCCGGATGGCACCGAGGTTGTGTCCAGCAAGTTGCTGCACTGGTGTGGCCATCCTACAATGCTGTGCCGAAAGTCGGCGTGGGGTGCCCCGTTGGCTTATGAGGTGATGTCAGTAGTGGACCGATGTGTGAATAGGTCGGAACCAGCACAAGGCG
This sequence comes from Lissotriton vulgaris, assembly GCF_964263255.1. Classification (NCBI taxonomy): domain Eukaryota; kingdom Metazoa; phylum Chordata; class Amphibia; order Caudata; family Salamandridae; genus Lissotriton; species Lissotriton vulgaris. The sequence continues at coordinate 756,611,009 of NC_141695.1, read as the reverse complement.
CCAAGATCCGAATGGCAAGTCCTGGATATTGAGTGCCATAGTTGAGAGTTCTGAGCTGTGCTTGTAAGACTATCTGAAGCTTATTTGCACCTGCTGCAGTTTCACTGTTGCCCAAGGTGGTGTCCAGCAAATTGCTGCAGTGGTGTGGCCATCCTACAATGCTGCGCCGAAAGACGGCGTGTCCAGCTGAGTTCCGGTCACTCTTGCGGTACAGTGAGTCGAACGCGCCGAGATCCGGATGGCACCGAGGTTGTGTCCAGCAAGTTGCCGCACTGGTGTGGCCATCCTACAATGCTGCGCCGAAAGACGGCGTGACCAGCTGAGTTCCGGTCACTCTTGCGGTACAGTGACTCGAACGCTCCGAGATCCGGATGGCACCGAGGTGGTGTCCAGCAAGTTGCCGCACTGGTGTGGCCATCCTACAATGCTGCGCCGAAAGTCAGTGTGGGGTGCCCCGTTGGCTTATGAGGTGATGTCAGTAGTGGACCGATGTGTGAATAGGTCGGAAGCAGCACAAGGCGCCCTGCACTGTTGAGCTTTTTTCAATGCCTGTTTTTTGTTGTTTCCCCTCCATCAAAAACAAAAAAAAATATATAAAACTGTGCAAAAATACAAAAAAATGTTTAGAAAAGCAGTGCTTGTAAGACTGTCTGAAGCTCCTTTGCACCTGCTGCAGCTTCACTATTGCCCTGGTGTGGACAAAGATCGCCCATGACTTAGGCTGATTGAGAGTTTGTAGAAAAATGGCTTCAGATTTTCCACATATTACTCTTCAACATTCTTCCTAAATGTAACAATGTGAGACTCACTAGGAGAACGGCTGTTTATCTTTCCTTTCAAAATGCTGCCAACAATATTTTCTGAATGGAAGACACCATCTTGTAGCATAAAGGGCCGAAAGGGGTTCTGGTCTGGCCGATTGTTGGTGAAGACATTTTGACTATATCTTGGACCTGCCCGGCCTCGCCCAAAATGGCGCCGGTATAAATGGGACTCGTAACTCCTTGCCCGCAAATGTATATCTAGAAAATGTTATTGTAAGTGGCCCTGTCTTATTTTAATTACAAAATGTACGTCCACCGATTCCGCAACTGTTAGACACCTTAGTTCTTGCAACCTAATGGCCCGCTCGTTACGTTCCTCTACAGTGTAAATGTCTCCTCATCATATACGATTTCAGTTTGCTCCGTGGCCGGCCCACGTGGTTATAGGCCCGTATTTGTATACTGATATTTTCACAATAAAGGTTTTTAAAACAAAACACGGTAGTAGTATTTACATTGGTAAAGTTTTTACTTTTAGTCACTGTTTTCGAATCAGTAAAAGGCAAGTGAAATAAAGCAGTCCAATTACATGACGGATAAAAGGTATAATATGTAGGAACGCAGTAAAGATAAATGGTCAAGGGCAGTTGTGTTTTTCATTTCTGCAACATAAAGTGATCGATAAGAATCTGATAATCAGGCGTATCGGCGACTAAGACAGCAGGCCGAGTCTCTCTTACTCAACGGCTCCGTCATGGAACGAAGAAACGCCCTTTTTCTCGAAAAAGGAATATATTTTACTTGCAGGACAGTTGTAAATTTTCCGGGAAAGTACATTAGCCTGGAATATTATAACATATGTTTGAAAAAAAAATAATGTTCGAAAAAAATAAAAAGCGTAATTTTTAGGTCATATGACCAAGCTTTTCATCATTAAATTAACAAAAGTAAAATGAACCAATGAAAAGTTTTATTAACAAGTCACATGACCTGTTATGCTTACGTTACGCGCTGCGCGCCGCGCCTCGGATCACTTCCGGGTGCGCTAACGCGCCGTGTCATAAAACGCATTACGCGACAACGTAGGTCAAGAATATAGTCTAAATGTCTCCACCAACCAGCGTTAAGAACACAACCCCTTTCAGCAGTCCAAAAAGTTCTGTTAAATGACAACAGAGGGGACAGGCAACAAGAACCATCAGTCAAAGAGGGGAGGGCAAATTCTTCTCTTCCGGGTCATGTTGGGGCGCTACCGGAACTGATCGAATTGGTAGTCTATAGTGTTTCTGGATGTTTCAGACTAAAGCTGGCGTCAGCATGAGACCACTACCATCTCGTAGCTCCGTCGTGGCCATTCCACGAGCAATCATGGCAGCCGCTCCCCACCAGAAGCCTGCGGGAGTCGGAGGCCCCCAAGACTTTTGTAGAATCTTCACGGCTGAGGGGACGCTTTTCGAGAATGGGACCCAAGCCCTATCAGGGAAGCGTCCGAGTTCAAAGGTGTCCCAGGGCCATTTTAGTGGACCAGGCCCAAAACCGAAGAGCCGGCCGCCATTTTGAGAGTCCTGTGGCAGCCGCCTATCGCTGCACCGCAAGAGCGGGAGCAACTTAACTACATGGTGAGCGAGACGCTGTAGTCGCAAGAGCGGGCGGTAAACAGCTGAATGGCGGAAGAGGCACAGTGTAGCAAAAGCGGGCGGAATGGCAACTGAAACGGTAAAGGGGCGCCCCACTACAGCGTGTCTTCAGGTCAAACGGATTGTGGGACAAAGTCCAGAATAGAAGAGTCATCAAAAGGCAAAAAGTTCCGCCGGACCCCGGGAGCCGGCCGCCTATGTCGGGGGCGATCTCAGGCTACACCAGTGCTATAAGACTTGGGGAGGGGGTCGGAGCCAAGCGTCTTCTCCGAGTCCGTGTCATCACACCGCCCCTCGGGGGCTTCCGTCAAGCGGTTTAGGGAGGTACCATATAACATTGTTTTCAAATGCAGTCAGGTCCACAAACGACCCTCACTTACTTTGGAATAGTGAAGCTGCAGTAGGTGGAAATAAGCTTCAGACAGTCTTACAAGCACTGCTTTTGTAAACATTTTTTGTTTTTTTTGTATTTTTGCACAGTTTTATATATTTTTTTTGTTTTTGATGGAGGGGAAACAACAAAGCACAGGCATTGAAAAAGGCTCAAACTCAGAACTCTGAACTATGGCACCCAATATCCAGGACTTTCCATCCGGATCTTGGCGCCTTGTGCTGCTTCCGACCTATTCACACATCGGTCCACTACTGACATCATCTTATAAACCAACGTTATGTAAATAGTTATTTAATAAAATGTTTTACCCTGTTTCTTTGCTGGTGTGTTGTCTATATTTTTAATATTTGCATAGGGTTTGTCGTTATTTTGGGCGGGGTGGGTGACGGAGCCGAGTTGTCTTGCAGCCCTCATGGTGTGGAGCTCAGTTCATCTCACTATTTTCGTATTTCTCATGAAGGGTTGTTTATAATATTTCTATTTTAGCGAGGTCAAAAAGAGATCCAATTAGTGGCCTACTGATTTTGCTCGATTACTTTTATTTTTTTACACGATTTTTCACGATCTGCAAAGACTAAACAGAGTATTGCGACTTTGTGCTTGTTTGTAAATAGAGAATGAACCAAAGAGAATCAATTGAAAAAAAGTAAATGCTTGGATAATAATCAATCAAATGGAGAGACAAGCAGGCAGGACGGATTACAACGGGGGTAAAGGCCTGCGTTAACTACTCTTCACTATCTGCAAAGAGAGAGTACTACTAAGAGAAAAGAGGGGAGGGGGGCAGCGTTCAAAGCACATCAGCGTGCATAAATACGAAAATGTTTTTATCTATCACGTACTTTACATTTTAAAGCTTTTCATATTTGCTATTAAAAAACCAATGAAATTCACAGAAAAAACCATAGGTTATAGTGGATATATAGTTAGGAATTTGCATTTACAAAACCTTGAAAATTCAATGAAAAAACCATTGGTTTTAGGCCATATATAGTTAGGAATTAGCATTTACAAAACCTTATTTTACTCGCATAAAACCATTGAAATTCCATATATAGTTAGAAGCGCTAACTATATATCGCGCACCCGCAATCCACTGCTGATGATGTCACATATTACATCATTCATGACATGGTCAGTGACATCACTGATGACATCACTGATGACATCTCAAATGACATCACTGATGACATCACTGATGACAACTCAAATGACATCACTGATGACATCACTGATGACATCTCAAATGACATCACTGATGACATCACTGATGACAACTCAAATGACATCACTGATGACATCTCATTTGTCATCACTGATCACATCACTCATGTGATAATACAATGAACCTCTTCAGACTCTAATATAACCTTACATACACTCAGTATAAACAGACACTCACAGACTGTCACTCATCCATGGAGTTACTCACACACCTAGTCAGTCATGCAAAGAATCAATCACACCTCCATTTCCTCAACTATACAGTTATACACATCTTACTTATTCAAACATATAATAACACATATTTACTCTCTTATATAATCCCTGATACAAGCTCACAGTGATCGATACAGCCACTCACACATTCACTGGCTCTTATGTTCAGTTATTTATATATGTCAACTCTCACATGTATTGTGTTTTACATACGTACTTACTTGCACATGTAGCAATGAGAAATCCATTCACTCACCAACACACCCATGCACAGTCAACCGCCCATATAGCTGTTTCCACATGCACTCTTGAACTCATACTCCTAGTGAATCAACTGCTTACACATCTATGCACAGAGTCACGCACCTCCCAGCCACCCACACACACACTCAGCCTCCCATTCAAATACTTGGGCAACCAATCAATAACCCATATGGCCACTCTTATAGCTACTGATCAACACATGCAGCAGCTTACACAACAACAAACATACTGATGCACAAATTAAGACAGTTTAGTCACTAACCCATGCACTCAGTGAGACACATTTAATCACTCTTTCATACAGTCAGTCATGCACCTACTAAATTCTTCATCCAGACACTTATACATCCACTCATTCTTCAATATGTAAAACATATTTAAACTTTACAGACACATACAATCACTGGATGTTGTCATCAGTGATGTCATCAGTGATGTCATTTGAGATGTCATCAGTGATGTCATCAGTGATGTCACTGACCATGTCATGAATGATGTAATATGTGACATCATCAGCAGTGGATTGCGGGTGCGCGATATATAGTTAGCGCTTCTAACTATATATGGAATTTCAATGGTTTTATGCGAGTAAAATAAGGTTTTGTAAATGCTAATTCCTAACTATATATGGCCTAAAACCAATGGTTTTTTCATTGAATATATATATATATATATATATATATATATATATATATATATATGTCCAAACCCAAAGCCTCCGCGCTTCAAGGACGCCACTCCACCAAGGATCGGTTCACAGAGCCTTTATTTTTGAAAACGGACCAAACACACCCCTAAAGTGACGTATCCCTGACACGTTTCGGTGCAGCCTGGAGGACTGGAGGACTGCAGCACTGGAGGACTTGAAACAATTCATTGTACATATTGGGAGTCAATTTGAACTTGAAAAACAAACGGCACCCACTGAAGGGGAAGAATCGGCACTTCAACTCCCGGCATGCCACTCACTGGAGAGTGAATGCCAAAAAGGGTCGTACATGTGGAAGTGCGCGCCAGGTTTTTCATCTCTCCCTTCCCTATGATTAAGGTGCAGGCTGCACCGAAACGCGTCAGGGATACGTCATTTTAGGGGTGTGTTTGGTCCGTTTTCAAAAATAAAGGCTCTGTGAACCGATCCTTGGTGGAGTGGCGTCCTTGAAGCGCGGAGGCTTTGGGTTTGGACATATTGCACGGCTGCTCCGGCCGTGAAGGATGCACCGCCTGACACACCGGCATACCAGGGCTGCAGGGCTGGGAATTGGTCACAGCCTAATTGCAGCACCAAGGACTTTAAAATTGGGAAACGGACAGGCATGCCTTGCAACCCACTGGAGGGCTTGAAACAATTCATTGTACATATTGGGAGTGAATTTGAACTTGAAAAACAAACGGCACCCACTGAAGGGGAAGAATCGGCACTTCAACTCCCGGCATGCCACTCACTGGAGAGTGAATGCCAAAAAGGGTCGTACATGTGGAAGTGCGCGCCAGGTTTTTCATCTCTCCCTTCCCTATGATTAAGGTGCAGGCTGCACCGAAACGCGTCAGGGATACGTCATTTTAGGGGTGTGTTTGGTCCGTTTTCAAAAATAAAGGCTCTGTGAACCGATCCTTGGTGGAGTGGCGTCCTTGAAGCGCGGAGGCTTTGGGTTTGGACATATTGCACGGCTGCTCCGGCCGTGAAGGATACACCGCCTGACACACCGGCATACCAGGGCTGCAGGGCTGGGAATTGGTCACAGCCTAATTGCAGCACCAAGGACTTTAAAATTGGGAAACGGACAGGCATGCCTTGCAACCCACTGGAGGGCTTGAAACAATTCATTGTACATATTGGGAGTCAATTTGAACTTGAAAAACAAACGGCACCACCTGAAGGGGAAGAATCGGCACTTCAACTCCCGGCATGCCACTCACTGGAGAGTGAATGCCAAAAAGGGTCGTACATGTGGAAGTGCGCGCCAGGTTTTTCATCTCTCCCTTCCCTATGATTAAGGTGCAGGCTGCACCGAAACGCGTCAGGGATACGTCATTTTAGGGGTGTGTTTGGTCCGTTTTCAAAAATAAAGGCTCTGTGAACCGATCCTTGGTGGAGTGGCGTCCTTGAAGCGCGGAGGCTTTGGGTTTGGACATATTGCACGGCTGCTCCGGCCATGAAGGATGCACCGCCTGACACACCGGCATACCAGGGCTGCAGGGCTGGGAATTGGTCACAGCCTAATTGCAGCACCAAGGACTTTAAATTTGGGAAACGGACAGGCATGCCTTGCAACCCACTGGAGGGCTTGAAACAATTCATTGTACATATTGGGAGTCAATTTGAACTTGAAAAACAAACGGCACCCACTGAAGGGGAAGAATCGGCACTTCAACTCCCGGCATGCCACTCACTGGAGAGTGAATGCCAAAAAGGGTCGTACATGTGGAAGTGCGCGCCAGGTTTTTCATCTCTCCCTTCCCTATGATTAAGGTGCAGGCTGCACCGAAACGCGTCAGGGATACGTCATTTTAGGGGTGTGTTTGGTCCGTTTTCAAAAATAAAGGCTCTGTGAACCGATCCTTGGTGGAGTGGCGTCCTTGAAGCGCGGAGGCTTTGGGTTTGGATATATATATATATATATAGGCATATGTTGTGCCTTTGTGATTGAGTGTGTTGGTTATGTAGGAGAGAGCTGACTTTTGAGTAGTCTTCTGGAGATAAGATAATTATCCGTGGCTCTTATGTTTGGGTGTAATAAATGCCACAGTTTGGCTACAGAAAAAGATGTACCACCCATGTTTTTTTTCTTGTATGCTGGGATTTTGAGGCAAGGTGCCAACCTTAAGTGGATGTTTCTTTGTTGTATGTATTTGGTCCTGATGAAATGTGGGCCTGTTCTATGTATTACTTTGTGGGTGATATAGAGCAGCTTGAATGAGGATCTTCTGAGGATGAGGTGCCGGGTTTTTAGAGACCCGGTGGTGCCAGGGGATCACACCCGAAGACCTCTGGGTTCTCCCTGTTCTGGACTACAGAAACACAGAGTCTTCTAGGTGAAGTCAGAGATCGAGGTTTATTGGTTGCAACCAAGTAACATGTGTCCTAGAATTACAACAGCACGGGCTGTAAGTTCTCAGGAGACTGTTCGTTTTTACAGAACCAGCCTTCTCCTTATATACAGAAATAACAGCTGCGGGCAAGAATTCTTGAGTTTATGATATGGTTATACACATATTTCTACAATAATACAAAGAGCGAAGTCATGCTGGTCAGCACATATTTTGGATGTCCGGATCATGATGGATTACCCCGCCAGACCCAGAATTCCCATCAGATATCGATGAAACACCAATAAGGTCGGGCACCCTCCCATCGTAAAACTGGTCATAAACAAGAATCATGGACAGGTGTATGTGTATGGAAAACATGGTCTGTATGTAGTGAATGGTTTATGGCATGTTGTGCCTTGATCATATCTTACTCGGCCACTGGGCGAGGAGCTGCCCAAACAGGTTTGCCTGGAGGCAGTGGAGTCAGCTCGGCCAGGTCATGGGGAAGTCAGCTACGGTGGACGTGTCCTTTTAGATCAAACTCGGCCTTAATCGATTGACTATATGAGGACAAGTCATAAGATGGATGCCGTTTGCAAAATTGAGTCTGAGGGTTCGGAACGGAAACCACGATTTAAGGGTGTTAGCATCACTCAATCATGACGCAAATGCATAGGGATAATGTCCTAATCATTACCGGTCCGTTGATACCAAATTCGTCATGGTACAACGATATTTTGTGATACAAGTGTTTGGACCTCGGTACCGGTGGAACAGCAGGGTCCGGAATTACAGTACCACAGACCCTCCTTTTGCCCTCATATTAGGCAATAACTCATGCTAATCTGAGTCCAAATCTGTATTGATGAATTCATGGAGATGCTGCTGTAGCATCATTCTGTTGCTCAATTCGTCCCTTGATACAGGCTTCCTTACACATGAAGTAGCACAGAGGCCACATATTGCAGGAGCGCACTGTACAAACAGGCAGAACATAAACAGAACGGCTAAGATCATCCCGATGAAGATCAGAGTTTTCCATCTCCAGGCAGAGATCAATTCCCACAGCCACCCTAGCAGGGACCAATCCCCTTTCTCCACGTGAAGGGAATCAGAGATTTTGTGTAATTTGGAGATGGCCTGGTACACTGTCGGAGCATTGTCAGGGATGAAAATGCAGCAACTAGATTGGATCACTCTACATACACCTCCACGGTCTGCAAGTATGACATCTAGGGCAACCCTGTTCTGAAGGGTCATAAGTCGATCCGACTGAAGCTCAGCTGTCAAGTTGCTAAGGGCACCGGCCGTTTCAGTCACGGCGGACTCAACTATCCTCGTCAATTGTCGAATGTTCCTGCTGTTCACCATAGGCCTCCAAAATGGCAGAAAACCCTTTGCGAAGTCTCCAAACTCTTGGCCCGCAGTGTCGTCTTGACTCACGACACCCCTAACTGTCCTTGTCCGATGGTAACCGTGTAGGTGGGTGGCAGCAGAAACGAGATAAAACATGTGCCCGAGAAGTCAGGGGGCAACCATGTATAGGCTTTGTCATGGCAGATGAAGTAGGTGCCTTTAGCCGCCAAGAATGGAGGGGAAGTTCGGGAAGCAAACACGTACGTTTCTGTGCAAACGCTCTTTCCCAACTGTGCCTTGGGATCCCTGCCAATACCTTGCAGACATAGGTGACCTCGGTGGGGTACTACCCAAACTGAGGAGGATTTCTTCGATTTCTGGCCCTCACTTAAGGAAATCCCATACTTGGTGATGTTCCACCTACTGTATGGGGTAAACTCATCCTTGGGAGTTGCTCTGACCGTGTCAATATCTCTACTCATATTTTTGATTCCTGCCACTAGTGCCTTGTTATTTGAGTTTTCCCCTCGAACATATGGTTCAAGGGAGAACAGGAACATGGTCTGGAAAGCCCACAAAGAACCGGAATAGCTGAATGGCAGGACGAAGTAAGGGATACCCTTATCGGTTGTGTGTGGCATGAGTCCACATATCCAACAGTTCGTAGTGTTCATGACAGATTGGTGCTGGTGTAGGAGTAGGACAAATGAATTATTTACAAATTCTAGTCTTCTGGCGGACTCGTGTTCAGGTAGTGGATGGAAGGAGTGTGTAGGAACAGTAGGAGGAGGTGTGAGCTGGGTGTTGGGCATGAATGGAACTCGAAAAATGGACAGAGCATAGCCAGTTAAAAACATTATTATACTACACAACATTGAGATGCTTAATACTAGAGATCGTCTCCTTGCCATTACAGTGCATATTTTCTTTTCAAAGTTCATGGGTCTAGCAGGTCTCTCCACCCTCGGAAACTCCATCCTCTGGTTGCTGCCCGCGGTGGGAGGTTGCTTCTGCCAAGATGTGTGCTCTGTCCAGTCCGGGGTAATTCCCTCAGACTGACCAGAACCGTTGACCTAGGCGTCCCCGGCTGCACTCCTCAGACTTCAACCGCGGCCCTAGCAGCAGAACCGGATGGCGGTTCGAAAATCAAAAATGAGCTAGTTCCCTGGGCGAGAGAGCTGTGAAGTCAAAAATAGTTCATGGGAAAAAGGGAAGATCACACTAATTTGATTATGTCAGTTCCTTGGTCTTGACCTCAGATTATACCGTTCTTTCCCAGGTACGGTGTGATCTTCAAACAATGTTTCAGGTTCTGTAGTGTCCAACTGCATTGACGGTGGCACAGATCCTTGCAAAATACAATCGCTCTCTTTGTCGGTACCAGTTCCTTTTAATCGTGCATCGCTGAAGGGGACAAAGCGAGGTATGGACTCTGTCTCGGAGTCAGCGACTCCTTGCTGGACCCACCGGTCATATGGAAGGGGCAGCGGGACCCTTTTGCAATGAGCGCCGTGCACCCAGTGTTTTTTTCCGTGGACACGTACTGCAGAGCGGGTAGATAGCAAGACCTGGAAAGGTCCGGTCCAGCGAGGCTCCTCGTTCTTTGTTCGCCTGAAGTTCCGAACTAGGATCCAGGAGCCAGGTTCGATGGCGTGGCCTGGATCGTCAGACGCGGGTGGAGAGGAGCTGTGGACCTGTTGATGTAAAGCATGCAGTTTAGTTGTCAATTCGTGCAAATAGTCAAACAGTACAGGGTGCTCTATCTCACTGAGCCTTCTGGGCCTCGGTACCCCCCATATATTTGCTGGGCGCCCGAACACGATCTCGTGTGGGCTAAGTCCCAGTCTAGAATGGACAATCATCCTGGTAGATAGGAGTGCTAAAGGCAGGGCGTCTGGCCACTTGAGACCTGTGCTGGCTTGGATCTTGGCCAATTTTAATTTTAACGTGCCATTACAGCACTCTACCAATCCTGCCGATTGGGGGTGGTTTGCAGCGTGCAATTTCTGGTGGATGCCTAGACACTCACACACTCTCTTCATCACTCGTCCCACGAATTCACTTCCATTATCACTCCAGACAATCCTAGGCATGCCAAATCGAGGGAAGAATTCTTTGACAAGGGCTTTGGCAGTTGACAATGCAGTGTTGTCCTTAAGGGGGTACGCTTCTACCCACCTGGAGAAGGCGCAAACGACAACAAGCACATATTTCAGGTTATTGCACCTCTCCATGTGAATGAAATCGAGCTATAAGACCTCGAACGGGTACGTTGGAGGCGCAAAATGACCAACTGGGGTTGGGGTTCCCCTACCGGGATTGTGCTTCAAACACACCATACAATTTCTGACCAGATTCTCTGCACATTTTGGGATACCACTATTCTGCCATACTGGGGCCAACAGCTTACATATTCCTTTCACACTGATGTGCGCCATTCCATGGGCCATCGTCACCACTGCGAGCACATAGGCGTTAGGTAACATCCATCGCTGATGTTCTGACAGTTCGACCCAACAACCATTCGCATCTAATCTACCCTTGCTTGCTCTCCATTCATTCACCTCTTTCTCAGTAGCATCAGCTTGTATAGATTTCACGCTTTCGATGGTGTCCTCACACATACCCACATCAGGGGTCCATCTAGCAGGACCTACAACATACATCCGACTCATTGTGTTCCTTGCAGTCTCTTTCGCGACCTCATCGGCAAATGCATTCCCTCGACCAACATCATCTTGAATCTTTCTGTGTGCACTGCATTTCACAATTGCTACTTGTAGGGGCAAGGTCAGTGACTCGAGAAGGTCGTGTACTAGCTGGCCGTGTTGAATTTTTGCACCATGTGACGTCAGGAACCCACGTTCACGCCACAATCTTCCAAAACTGTGGGCTACGCCAAAGGCGTATTGGCTATCAGTATACACATTCACTCGTTTTCCTTTCGCCAACACACACGCTCTTGTGAGTGCAACTAACTCTGCTGCTTGCGCGGAATTGTGGGGGATGCGAGCTGTCTCTACAATCGTGTGTAATGTTGTCACGGCATATGCTGCAGTCGTATCACCATTTGGCAACTTGAAACATGAACCATCAACCCATAAATTATCATTACATTCAGGGAGGGGAGTGTCCTGCAAGTCTACTCTCCCTTTTGTCTCTTCCTCTGTCCTAAAGCAGCAATCATGTTTTTCAAACTCATCTGTCTCTGCTGGAATGGGTAATAACGTAGCAGGGTTGAGTGTATCACACCTCTTTATGTGAATGTGACTTGCTAACAGTGTCAATTCATAGCTGGATAGTCGAGCACTAGTTAGATGTTGTGTTTTCGTCCTGTTTAGTAGGATATCTACTGCATGTGGGACCATAACGATCAGAGTATTATTCATGACTAACCCAGCAGACTGTCGAATACAGACAGCTGCTGCAGCAGTGGCCCTCAAGCAACTTGGTAATGCCTTAGCTACAGGATCTAGAGTCGCAGAGAAATACGCACATGGGCGTTGTTTGTTCCCAAAGTGTTGCGTCAAGACTGACAATGCGCAACCTTCCTTCTCATGGACATATAATGTAAAAGGCTTGCTGTAGTCGGGGTTGCCCAACACAGGAGCCGAACATAATGCCTCACGCAACTCATGGAAACTCGCCTGACAATCTTCAGACCAAGGCAAAGGATTGGGTGTGTCTTTACGTATTAATGCCAGCAAAGGTTTGGCCAATAGTGAGAAGTTCGGTATCCATTGTCTACAGTACGATGTGATGCCCAAGAAGGCACGCACTTCTCTTTGTGTCCTTGGGACACTCAGTTCTGCAATTGCCTGTATTCTTTCTGGGGTCAGTCTCCTTCCCTCCTTCGATAAGATGTGACCTAAGTAGGTTACTTCTTGTCGGCAAAATTGTAATTTGGAAAGCGAGACTTTGTGCTTCATGTCACATAAATGATGTAACACTGACAATGTCGCTTGTTTGCAAACTTCTTCGGTGTCTGCAGCGATCAGCAGATCGTCCACATACTGAATTAAAGTTGCACCACCCTGCAGAACAATCGTGTCTAGTTGTGTTTTCAGAGCCTGACTGAATATTGATGGACTTTCACAGTAGCCCTGAGGAGCGCGTTTAAAGCGGAAGCTTCATCCTCCTAAATTGAAGCCAAAGATATCTCTGCTCTCCTCGGCAATCGGGATGCTGAAGAAAGCGTTCTTCAGGTCAATCACTGAAAACCAATTGGCTGAAGCTGGAACCATTGTCAATAAGGCAGTAATGTCGGGGACGACTGGAAACTGTGGTACAACGATCTTATTCACTTCCCTGAGATCAATCACAAATCGGTACACAGGGGGCTGTGAAGGATCGGTACGCTTTAAAACAGGCAAAACAGGACTGTTACAAATGTTGCCTGTTGTCTCTTCGATGACATCTTTCTCGATCAGATCGCAAACGATCGCTAACAAAGCCTTTTCACATTCTTTTGATATTCTATATTGGGGAATGCGTGGTAACCTAACATTAGCTTTCAATGTTATGACATACGGTGCTATCTCCAAACGACCTACATCATTAGAACCATTCGCCCAAAGTTCATCCGGAAGAGATGACAATTCGGTTGGAATATTCTCCTTTGCCAAATACATTGGAGAAATAACTTTTCTTCCTATGGTAAGCTGTACTCCCGAAGGGGAGCAGTATAAAGTTGCATATAATCTTTTTTTCAAATCCAAACCTAACAAGTTTTCGCCACAACCTGTTGTAAGAATGAGGGGTGCTTCTAATTCGCATGGGCCAACAGAAAGGGGCATGGGACTGGAGATCGGGTTTCTAACAGGGGCGCCAGATAAACCTACTGAAACATTCATTTCGCCAGACAAAGGTGCGCCAGGAAGTTTTGAGTGCATAATAGAACTTTTTGTAGCACCAGTATCCAGCAGAAATGGCTCCGACACTCCGGATGTAATCACCTCGACATAAGGTCCATTCTGATCTACTGGAACTGAAATAACTCCCTCTCTTTGTCCATGGCTGTCCTAGCAATTATTACCCTCATTCTCGTTTTCTGCGTAATAGTCATCTGCATAGTACTGAGCTGTCCTGGAAGACGCATTATTCTGTTGATCAAAGCTATTAAGGGAATTTTGAGGCGGAAAAGAAGTGGTATTCTGGGGGAAATTTCCACGGCCCCTACCTCTAGGAGCCTGTTGAACACCTCTACCTCTTGCGCCGGAAACACCGTTTAAACGTCGCGCAAGAGCTGTACAATTACTTTTGAAATGACCCTCTTCTTTGCAATAGGCACATTGATTTGGGCCATACGGAGAACGCTGATGGGAAAACTCGTTTCCTTGCGCGTTTCTCGAATACTGCCGTGGTTGCTGATAATTGGGCTGACTAGGAGTGCGAGGCGGATAGGCTTGCTGGAGAAGAACTTTAGTTTTTAACTCTTTAGTCTTTTTGTCTGCCTTATCTAGCTCGTCTTTGCGCCTATTTTCGTAGTACTGGGCTGTGGCTAAAATCTGTGCTGACGTGGAAACAGCCCAAGCACTCTCTGAATCTTTCAATTTATTGCACAGTTCAGGAAGCAGATTATGTACAAATTTGTCTACAAACAATCTTTGGCCACCCTCGGTAGCCATATCCTGACCACTATGGTCGACGAAGGTCTCCTCAAATCTCGTGAAAAAGTCAGACACATTCTCATCTTTCTTCTGTTTGCATGCAGATAGCTTGTCCCAATTTACACGTAATTCAGGCATTAACGTTTTCATGTACGCGATAATCCTACCGGGAAGTTCTGCTATTAAAGGCTCGGGTTTAGAACCACCGACTTGTCTAGTATCGGTAGCAGTAATGTTAGCCCATGAGTCACCTAGTTCTTGATCATGATCTGTATGACGAATTTTACTCCATAAAGGTTGCGGAACAACATTCCCAAACAGCATGTCTACATCTGCTAAATTCATTATACATGAGCTGGCAGTCTGTGATAACTCCTTATAATACCCTGCAGGATTTTTACGTGGATCAGGTAATGTCTGTTTGAGTGCTAAAACTTCAGATCTTTTCCAGGGGACATGTACCCATACACGCTGAAAATGCGGCAGAATTGGTGGATTTACATTCGCATCACCTTCCCTCCATACTGGAGGAACCTCTCTCATGGGGTACTGTCGCGCCTTTTTCCTATCTGACACGTCATCTTCATACAATGATCTAGAGACATTTCCCTTACTCCTATAGGATAACAATAAATCTATCGCTTTTTCAGCATCGGCACCTACAATCATACCTTCATAGAACTTAAAACGCATGCGGAATAATTCCTGCATTTTGCGCTTGGGATCGTTTGTCTCCAAATCTTCACAAAGATATACACACATCTCTTCAAATACGTATCTCTGAGTAGGTGCATCCCATTGTCGGAAAACTTCCATAACAGACTGAACATCGTATCTAACAGTGTCAGTAACCCATTTGCGTGCTAACTCATTTAGCACTTCTCTTTCCTCGTAGTCGGGCAGTTGACTACGCAACTGTCTACGTCCCGTTTTAGGGGTCGTTTTAGGCGACCCAAAGAAGGGTGAGAATAGACCAGTGACAGTACTTGCCACTCTCTGTCTGACAGAAGGAGAAGCTTGAGGCGAGGCAGATGCGCCAGAAAAGACAGGCTGATGAAAAGAGGAAGTCGAGGCAATAGCAGAGGAAGTGGAAGCAGTAGCAGAAGTAGTATCAGGATAAACAGGTGGAGCGGTAGGCAAAGTTGTAGAAGTAGATGGAGTATGTAGCAAAGGCGGCAGCCCTTGAGAAGGCTGCGCCGGAGAAGTAGGAACCAGCTGAAGAGGAGCTGGTGTTTGTGCAAGAGCTGCATTTCGTGCGCCGGGGCGTGGTATAACAATACGCTTCGGGGGTCCAACAATACTCGATGTATATGGGGGT
Source organism: Lissotriton vulgaris (assembly GCF_964263255.1). Classification (NCBI taxonomy): domain Eukaryota; kingdom Metazoa; phylum Chordata; class Amphibia; order Caudata; family Salamandridae; genus Lissotriton; species Lissotriton vulgaris. The sequence goes on along the minus strand of NC_141695.1, from coordinate 756,595,197 downwards.
GGTGAATTCAATAAATGGGACATTAATGGATCTTTCTCGGATGTTCCCTTTGAATCTTGTCCCTCATGTGGTAACATCGGGTAGCATTTATCTATTGCTAGTTTCTTGCTCCTGAGCATTCGTTCACTCTCTTGTTCTTCCTCATTATCCCTGTATGCAACGGCGGCTTGCACCATTGACATACCTCTTCTATTTTTCTTTGCTAATTTTATTTCTTTCTGTTTGGCTTCTTTGCGCCATAAGCAAAAAGAGTCAAACATCGCCGGCCGGGCTTTCTTCTTGAACAATTTGACCTCGAGGTTGTCTAATACTTCTGAGTCAAAACTACCATATTGGGGCCATTTTAAAACACCATCCTTGCGGGTGTATTTTATCCACACTTCATTATACGTGATAGGACCTACTCCGTGCTTTATATATAACTCATATGTTGGAGTTCCAATCGGAGGAACCGGACACGAATCCTCTAATCGGGAGTCCCTACTACAACCAAGACAAAACAAGTTTCCAAGTCTGCTAAGACCAGGCATCTTCGCTCACTAGTCTAGCTTCAAACTTCAAGGGATTATCTAATTATGATATTGTCGTGAATACACGAATCCCTCGGTTTTGGTGCTTGCAAGAACCAATACAAACCGTATCTCTGGGATACCAAAACTAAGAACCAAACTAAGGACTGGGAGACGCTCCACTTATACTTAACTGAATATTGAAGATCGGTGACGTCACCAGAAGACTCGTCTATCGTTTCGCTCTACCAAGGATCACTGGGTCCAAAACAGGGCGATAGTCAGGGCAGCAGTCCTTCGTAGCCGTCGGGACGCGGGGAACCTCGCAGCAAAGACCTTCGGAACCACGTCGACATGCAGGGGTCGCTGAAGTGGCTGGCCTTCCTCCGGAATTTTCACACGAAGCTCCTCACGAACATCTGGCTTGGACCGTCACCGCTTGATATCGCCCCGAGTTGGGCGCCAACTGAGGTGCCGGGTTTTTAGAGACCCGGTGGTGCCAGGGGATCACACCCGAAGACCTCTGGGTTCTCCCTGTTCTGGACTACAGAAACACAGAGTCTTCTAGGTGAAGTCAGAGATCGAGGTTTATTGGTTGCAACCAAGTAACATGTGTCCTAGAATTACAACAGCACGGGCTGTAAGTTCTCAGGAGACTGTTCGTTTTTACAGAACCAGCCTTCTCCTTATATACAGAAATAACAGCTGCGGGCAAGAATTCTTGAGTTTATGATATGGTTATACACATATTTCTACAATAATACAAAGAGCGAAGACATGCTGGTCAGCACATATTTTAGATGTCCGGATCGTGATGGATTACCCCGCCAGACCCAGAATTCCCATCAGATATCGATGAAACACCAATAAGGTCGGGCACCCTCCCATCGTAAAACTGGTCATAAACAAGAATCATGGACAGGTGTATGTGTATGGAAAACATGGTCTGTATGTAGTGAATGGTTTATGGCATGTTGTGCCTTGATCATATCTTACTCGGCCACTGGGCGAGGAGCTGCCCAAACAGGTTTGGCTGGAGGCAGTTGAGTCAGCTCGGCCAGGTCATGGGGAAGTCAGCTACGGTGGACGTGTCCTTTTAGATCAAACTCGGCCTTAATCGATTGACTATATGAGGGCAAGTCATAAGATGGATGCCGTTTGCAAAATGGAGTCTGAGGGTTCGGAACGGAAACCACGATTTAAGGGTGTTAGCATCACTCAATCATGACGCAAATGCATAGGGATAATGTCCTAATCATTACCGGTCCGTTGATACCAAATTCGTCATGGTACGACGATATTTTGTGATACGAGTGTTTGGACCTCGGTACCGGTGGAACAGCAGGGTCCGGAATTACAGTACCACAAGGATCTTCTGGCAACTAGTAACCGGTGTGGGGCCATCAGGCAGGATAGATGTGAGCATCTGGCTTTACATTTAGGAGCAGTCTGGCAGCAGAGTTCTGAATTAGTTTTCTAGTTTTTTTGTAGCTGATAAAGATGATCTGTGGTAAAGTCCATTGGCATAATCAAATTTAGACAAAAGGGATCGTAGCTTGGACCTTGTGTGGAAATCCTAGGTGGGGGAAGATACATTGCAGAGTTTTCATAGTAATGAAGCTTGATTTTGCTAATTTGTCCACGTGGGCATTCATTGATAATCTGGAGTCCATGGTAATTCCAAGGTTTCTTACTTCCTTGGAAAATTCAGGACAGAGGTCTTCAAACTTTTGTCGGCCGAGCCACCCCATCTAAACCTTTTTACACGTCGAGTCCCCCCCACGCCCCCCCCCCCACCGCTACCACCATGTGACAAAAAAGTTCTGAAAGCTGACTGACACTCTGCATCATTGATGGCCATTCTCTCCTGCAGAACCCCGGTCGTATTGGGTAAATAATATTAAATAAAAGTAGAGTGTTTTGTAAACTGAAGTTTTGGTAGTCCACGTGCTTATTCTAAAGTTCAAATGAAAAGACTCCAAGAAAAAAATTATCACAAAAAATTACATTGGTGCTTTATTTTTCACATAAAACACAAAATTTAGGATAGATTAGCAAAAACACTCCCAAAACACAGGTGTGGAAGTGCATGTTTTTCTCCACAGAGACAATGTGTGGATGCATTCTTGCTTCTGCCATACTTAGGTTGAGCTCCTCTCTTGAGCAGTGCCTTGAAACAGGAGTGCTCACAACATTTTTTAACATATTTTTTGCATTTTGTATATGGTGCAAACATGACCCAAAGGTATTGGAGCACTTTACAGGAGCATCTTTTACATTACACAAGCACACATTCATTTTTTGTAAGCACAGGGAAATTAAGTGATTTGCCCCAAATCACAGGATGTTGAGCAGACATCAGGAATTGAAACTGATTTCCCAGCTCTACAGTTATCAGCTCTGGCTGTTGTGCCACATCCTTGCCCCTAAATAAGATATCAGAAAAAGAAGTTCTGCATAACAATTTTTCTGACACAATTGAAAAATTGATTATGTGGTGTAAGGCCAGGTGTTGCCATGCTGCCGGTTTTAGACGTCACATGGCTTGAGGAGAGCTCCAGTGGGCAGTCTCCCCTGTGAGCTGTCCCATTTCAATCTCTGCCCTCCCTGCAAGTTCCAACAGCAGCTAGGGCCGTGGGGTCTGATTGCATTGCTAAACACTGATAATCCATAGTCCCCCTTTGTTACTCACCTCCACGCAGACATGGCTGAAGAGCATGGGTACATGAGGCAGGTCACAACAGTGAGATATCTTATGGACACAGATTTTATCAGAGAATTGACAGTATCTGAATCGGTGGTGGCAGCCATGTCAAAGGCCATAAAAAACATACTGGACCTCCTGTATGACCAGTTTCGACTTGCAAAGGGTCGTAGTTCGGACACACCCTGTGGGTGCAATAGGGTCCCCAAAGTGTGGATCAGAGATAAGAGAGATCCGGAACAAAGGCATGCTTTTTTGACAAGTTTCAGTTGTGAAGACCAGAGGGATGAGGTAGCTGCTGGGCCCAGTGGTTAATATTGACCAGATAAGGGTGCCGTCCATAAAGGGGCTTCTGACTAAGACCTGGGGGATACAAATGCCTTTACATCAGGTGTGCAACGCCCAAAGGGCTCAAAGGGCATTGTCATGTGTGTCAGCCCAGTATGAGACAGCTTCCCCGGGCACACACACAGACAGTTCTGGAGCTACCAGCCGCACCTGAGTACTTCAAAGGTCTTTAAAAGAACATTTCGCGTTAACAAGGCTTTGCTTTTTTTAACCCTTCTTAGAGCCCCTGAATGTCTACTCTTCGTATTGCTGGACGAATTAGCCCCCCACCCTAACTGTTGCGCCTCTGGCCTCTGACCTGCGACTCCAGACACTCTCAGCCGAGCCCAGCTCACGAAGGTGAAGTGGAGAGGTGAAGTGCGCCCCCGTGCCCCCCAGAAGGGATGCTGCCCCCCCCCCCCCCCCGGGGGGGGGGGACACAGTTTGAAGACCTATGTTCTATAGGCATTGCGCTGAGTGTTCCCACACAGCTCCCATGTTTTTGACACATTCCCAGATTTACAAGGACTTCTAAACATGGTAATGATTCAAAAATATGCTCCCACAGAGAGGCGTATTGATGAGACCTCTTTCTATATCTGCTGAATTCTGCAGCACATATAGAAAAAGGAAAAAGCCTCTCAGTATTGTTTTTATGCAGGAAGGTGCCCCTTCCTACACAAAAACAATCCTTACATGGGTACCTGTGTTGGCACTAGGCTGACAAATTGGCACCAGCACCACAGAAAAGGGGATAAAAATGCACCATGCTGGATAAATACTGCACATTCCTGCACTTTCCCAGTGACACAGGGCAGCGCAGCAAGGTGGCTTGCTGCATTGCCCTGCACCACTAATTTCATAAATATGCCCAGAGGTTTGTAATTCGGTACAGAAGTCCTCCGAGAAACCTGCTTAATGTATTTTCCGTATAGATTTTAAATTCACATTGTGAACATTACCAGCACAGAACATGCGGACGCAGCAGACATGCAGATGCACACTTCTCGCTAGACATTTTCTGCTCAAAACAAGTATCCTACCATTGTAAATTGCGAGATCAGTGTAAGCGCAGGAAAAACAGAAATTAGATAATATGCCCTTGATAACTTGTTGCATAAAATTACATCGGCGTTTATACAAATTTTGCACAGGCTGTTTAGATCTTGCTGTACCCTGCTAAGGCACATATGTGTACTGTTATCACACACTTTGTGAAGAACAGGGTCCTATAGTAAGACTGACCCAAGGTCAGACAGAAAGCCATTTACTCAAGCTAAGCAAATAATTTAAAAGTCTCCATTTCAGTAAATTCTGCACCCAACATCTACCTGTGCTAATTATTCCGGTCTTTTCCCATCCTTATCCGTCATGGTCCCCCTCATCTTGAGACAGTCTGTTAAAAGCATAAAAGCAAAGTTTTGCTCTGCTATTAAATTCTGCTCTACCTTTGTGACTGGTGATTTAAAGTCATGATCCAAAGGTGGGCCAGAACCTAGATTGCTGCATGGCCTAATCAGAGAGGAGTGGTCTTCGTAGCATGCGGAAACATAAACAGCAAAAGCATTATTCACGAAAAATAAACTCCGAAATATGATACCCAAGTTTGGACCTTACTACAATTCCACCTACACAAATATCAACTGCAACCTACTTCACCATGAAGCAATTGCTTCCAAATACACCAGGATCGAGTTACTGTAATAATTTAACACAGTCGTAAATTGCAATTTACATCTGTTCAATTGAATTTAGCACTTTAAAACAGCCGCACCCGAGTACTTCACAGGTCTTTAAAAGACCATTTTGCATTAACGAGGCTTTGTTTTTTCACCCCTTCTTAGAGCCCCTGAATGTCTACTCTTCCTATTGCTGGAAGAATTAGCCCCCTGTTGAGCCTCAGTCCTCTGACCTGTGACTCCAGACACTCTCAGCCGAGCCCCCAGCAGCTGGAGCTGCAGCAGCCCGGGCTGAGACACACGCGCGAAGGTGAAGTGTTGGGGTGAAGTGCGCGCCCCCCCTGAAGGGATGCTGCACCCCCCCCGCCCCCCAGGAGGCGCGTTCCACAGTTTGAAGACCTATGCTTTAGGAGGTGGTCCCAGATTGTCAGGCCAGGTGCAGAGCGGGTCATAATTTTTCCAAGCACCACATGTGAGGAATTCAGTTTTGGAAGCAGTCAATTTGAGGTGGCTCCTTTTCATCCACTTATCAACCGCTCTGAGGCAACTGAAGGTTTTTGAGTTTACAATGTCTTTGGTGCTTTCCAGTTTAGGAAGTATTTGTGTCTCGTCTGCATTGTTATAGCAAGTGAGCTGAAATTCATTGATCATTGCTGGTAATGACATCAGGTAAATGTTGAAAGGTATGGATGGCTCGCTTCGGTTTTGGATGAGAAAGGGGGAGTATAGATGACATTTGTCCTGTTTTTGAAGGTAGGATGTGATCCAGTCATGAGCAGTCCCCTCTATGTTGGCTTCTTAGGGTCTTTGGATTAGCGTTTCATGGTCAACTGTGTCGAATACTGAAAGGTCAGAGAGAAGTAGTGCAGCCACCCTGTTCTGATCTACTGCATTTTAAGGTCATTCCCAGACGGCAATGAGGGCAGATTCTGTGCCGCCTCCAGGAAAGAACCTTGTTTGGAAGTCAGAAAGTATGGAGTTCTCTTCAGTGAATTGTGATATCTTGGTGAATGCTGCTCTAATCAGTTTGCCCAGGAAAGCTCCATTTGTAATCGGTCTGTAGTTGTTTGGGTTTTGTGGGTACAAGTGTGTTTTCTTTAATAATGGGTGTATGCATGCCTGTTTTTTTAAGTCTTCTGGAAAGATTCCTATAGTTAAAGAATTATTTGTGATTTTTCTTAATGGTTGGACAGCATAGTTAAAAGAATGTTCCTGAAGATTTGTTGTAGAAAAGGCTCAGAAGGGCAGCTGGCTGGCCTGCTTGCTTTGACCAGATCCATAAATTCACTTTGTAATAGTTGTTTGAAGGAATGCAGAGGCCAGAATAGCCTGCCCATTGAGGGGATTATTGGAAATGGGTTGCTGTGAGTGGTTTTCCTTTGTTTTAAATAGGAGCCCAACCCAACTGCTTTGGTTGTGTAAGGATTTGCCAGTTCGTTAGTAAATTCTTGAGTCATGGGATGAGTTCCATGTGGGCATTTAGGTTTAGGAAATTCTGTGAGAATTTTTATAAAATCATTTATTTACACATATAGCATTTTGAATTCTGTCTGAATAGTACCTTTTAAAAAAACTTTTTGATTGTTTTTTAATTTTTTAAAAAACGTTTTAAATTAAGATTAGTCAGTATAACAATTTGTGCAATCAAGCACTAAAAGAAGTACAGATACATTCTATGACATACACCCCATCTGGGGGAACAAACCCCTCCCTGCCTTGCATAACGTATAAGGTCCGATGAAACAAGTTCATAAATACATTTTGTATATTTACAGTCTAAAGCATATACTGTGCAATACAATGGTAAGTCGGTATACATCCGGGGATCTAAGGGTACAGCGGGCAAGCTAGTACATCGTTAGCCTTGCTAGCGTGAGGGGCCCCCTTTCTTCATACACAGAGTGCATGCATCCAATAATCGTCTCTCATCTTTACATGGGAATAACAAGTGTGTGTATTCCCTCAATCCTCACGCGGGGAGGGGAGGGGGGGTGCACCCTGAGCATCAGCTCCCACCTGTGTCTCTGAGACGGTGTCAGTGTTGGTCTCTGTGGCGAGGAGGTATGACGTTAGTGGGCCCCATATATCCCTAACCTTTTTGATTGTTGACTTGTATATTTTGTTAAGTTTATGTAGGTGAAGTTTGACTTGATTACTATTTGTTTTGAGCCAAGTGCATTGCAGCTTTCAAATTTGTTGTTTTATCTTTTTTTCTGCATTCATCCAAGGTTCCTGTTTTGCTGATCTTAGTTGTATTCAGATATCAAATGCTTCCTGGAGCCACTGGTAGTTTTTGATTGGAATTTATTGCGGCCAGATCTGTGTTGGAAGTTAGTAGTATTTCTAAGTATTCAAACTGACTTTATTCCATGGTAAATAGGTGGATGCATGTATGGTGGCCTTAGGTATGTTGATTTGTGGTGTTTTAGGTTGGAAAGCTACCAGATGGTGGTGCGACAATGTGACTGGAGTAATTCTTTGAAAGGGAAATAGTTCTGGATTTGCAAAAATTACATCTAGGATGTGTCCAGTGATCTTTGTGGATGATCTGATATAGATTCAGTGGGCCTCATTTATGGGAAATGACGCATCGCTGCGTGAAAGCAGCGATGCATCACTTCTCAGTGCGCACACCTTGCGACATACCTGATGCGTCATATTTAATGTATGACGCATCATGTCGCAAGGAGTTACAGATACGTCAGTATTTGTGACTTATCCGTAAGCGCAAAAGTGACGCATTGCTGGAGTGTGTCACAAAAGTGATGCAACTCCAGCAATGCGTCCTTTCACATGGGGCAAGCCCCATGTGAAAGGGCCTGCGTCAGTCTTACGCCTGCTGTGAGGCAGGCGCAAGATTTTGAGGCAACAGCGTCCTAGAAGTGACGCAGTGATATCTCATAGATTTCACTGCATCACTTCTACGACCCTTTCTGGTGTCAATACGCCCCCTTGCATACATCATACCTGGCACAGGTAAAATGTGGCGCATGGGTTTACAAAGTGACGCATCTACGTGGATGCGTCACTTTGTAAATATGGCGAACAAGGCGCATTTTTTATGCCACTGTGCATCACAAAAAGTGACGCACCGGCGGCGTAAAAGTGACGCACAGCCTCATAAATGAGGCCCAGTGTGTCTAGGCCAGTGATGATAGTTCTTGGATGCAGTATATTGGGTTTGTCAAAACTTATCTTTAGGTCAACAAGGATGCATAGGTTGGAGTGTAGCGTCATAAGGTTTGAAGCTGTGTCTAGAAACTTGTCTGGGAATGTTGCATTGTTAGGTGGTGGTCTGTAAAGAAGAAGAACATTCCAGGAGGACGTTGTTGTAAGGTTGCATCTAGTGATGAGGGCCTCACAACCATGTGTGGAAATGTCGTCAGCTTTGAAGAGATTTATGGTTTCCTTGAAAATAATAGCTATTCCACCTCCTCTTTTGCCAATGCAATTTTGCGTGAATGTTTGATAGCTTGGTGGAATGGTAGCATGCCATGTCATTTCCCAACCATGATTCAGTTATGAAGAGTAAGTCAGGTTGTGTGTCAGCGAGTAGGTCATAGATGTGGTGCTTGTTTTTAGACAGTGACCGAGCATTTATTAGGAGGCAGTTGGTGGTGGTGTGACTTTGTTTTCTATAGGAGTGAGTAGTACTCTTAGAACTTGTAGCAGGTGTATTATTACTATTGGTATTACCTGTATGAAGATTGCCATAATCTTGTTTGTCTATATCGTAATCCTCATCCAGAAGGTTTAGAAGGCATTTTGTTGGGTCTGCTTGTGTAAGTGGTGGAGATGTTGGTTGAGAGTGAGTTGGTGAGCTGTGTTGTTTTTGTAGACTAGCCTTGTTGTGTAATAGACATACAAATGTGAAGAGTTACATGTTGTTTATTGTGTTTGCGCCGTTTTTGGGTACAAGGTGTATGGGTTAGGGGAGGTGGTGGAGCTTGTTTAAGGCTCTAAATTGTGCAATGGATGAGAGGCGGGTGAATGGGTGTTTTTTTGTTGAGGTATTTGAGGTAAATGTCGATGTATATAAAAGATGTAGGAGTAAAGCGGGTTTAGGATCTGCATTATTTGTGTAGTCATGAGGTTGGGAGTGGGTGTTTGTTTCTATTTTGTGATGGAATATAGAATAAAGTTGCATGTGTGAAATTTTGATGTGCATGTGTGTATGTTTTTGTGGAGTAGTGAGATGAGACTGCTGTAGTGAATTTCTGTGAATGATTTGAATGAAAAGTACTGTTGGTGAGTGGAAGTTGAGTGGAGAGTTTCTGTGGTGTGTAAGGGGATGGACAGGGTTTATGAGTGTTTGTGTTAGATTTGGTAGCAGGAAGAGATAATATGTGTGGTGGAATTTAAAGATTGTTTGGTTTTGTGCTCTTGGTAGAAAGAGGAGGAGGATGTTGGTGGATGATATGAGAGAGCGTTGCGTATAGGTTTGGTAGTGATGGAAAGGGGTCTGTTAGGAGTAAGTAGAGCTGGTGTTTTGTATGAACAGGGAGTGTGTTTATGAACTGATTGAGGTTATGTATATGTGGTTGTATGTTGTGTGGATTTGATAGTGATATAAGACAAAGTGGTGGCTTGTGTGAGAGTGAAAGTGCCAATTGAGTGGCAGTTCGGGTAGAGGGGTATATAGATGTCGCTTGTGGGGTTTTGTAGTTATTGAAGATAGAGGAAAAGAGCAGTTTTGAAGTTTCCAAATACACAGCACAAAGTCTGTGTTCTAAACACCTTCCTTGCTCACCAGGTTATTTAGGGTTCGCAGAAGCTGGGGGTACAAAATAGAGGTGTCTGTCTTGGGGTTACCGCCACAAACTTAAAGATGAGCAGCCTTTGTGCCACGCACAACATAGCCATGGATATTGTTCCGCACAGCAGAAAAATCCAGCATGACTAATTCAAATGGGGAAATATCAGGCTTGGGAATGGAGGGCACCATTCCCCATGTGGAAAAAAGAGGGTGACCTTCCTAAAAGAGAGCTTCTCTTTCCTGAAAAGCGAACAAACAAGAAATGCACTGGAGTTGAAGGGAGGGGACGAGAAGAGCAACAATTTCATGCAGAGATTGTTTCCAGCATAGAGTGTTTTTTGGTGAAATTCACGAGGTGAGCTTTCCTATGACCATCATCAAAACCACACAGTGCATACCTGTAGCCTAGCAGCCAAAGCCAAATATCCTAGTAGAATGAAACAAATGGCAATGTTTTTCAGCATGCTCTATTCAGATAGTTTACTGGATTTAGCCTATCACTATCCTATATAACCCATCACTGAAAATGCATTTGTCTACTCCAACCTCTTCGGCTTCCTTCCAGCGTGACTTGTCTCTACACAATGAGAAACCAATCAACATCTAGAAACACAGAATCACAGTTCGTAAAGGGTGCTAAGAACACAGAAGTGTTTTGGGTCCATGTAAATGTTGTAAATGTGCTATACAAATGTACTTACATAATTATTCTGCCTCAGTAGGTCCAACAACCCCTCACAAACGTCCGCTCAGGCCATATACCAGTTTCTGAGAGATATTTTTAAGTGCGTTATGCTGTATCTCCTGCATTGAAGTGCGACTCCCTGTTCTCGAACAAAACTGAGGACAGCCTTTGGCCTAAGATCATGTGCTTCAGCATTGTGTTGTGATTCCTGCATCAAGAATTGCCTTAAGTGCAAATACTGGTTGGGTCCAGCTGTCACTGCTAATCACTGGCGTTCACAACGGGCTTCTTCCCACAGCTGTGTGACTATTGTCAGACGAAGATGATGCTGAAGACCTTGTTCTCTGCACAAGGCTAATGCAGAGCTGTCTGTGCTACACAGATCTGTGTGATCAGGTTCAAAATCTGTCTCTGTGCTCGCATTAACTTTATTCCTTAAACAGAAGTTACAGAACAACTCTGGCGGTCGCCACAAGGTAGTTAGTTATAACTTAGGGTTGCTTTTCCATAGAAAGAGCGTTTTTTGGTTTGCTAATAACTTTAGCTCCATGTGACGAACCTTTACAAAACTTTCACAAAAAAGGTTCATTCATCTCAGCTCCTTCCTGAAAAATGTCAGGATGATCCGTCAACGAGGGGGGTGAGAATAGAGGGGGATCCCAAAACGCAAAATCCCCATGTATTTCCTATAGACTTCTTTAGGTAAGGCTACAACAGAAACCGCTAAACAGAATTGAACCAAATATGGCAGGAAGCAAAACCTTGGTCTGCTGATTGTGCTTTTTGTGATTTGGTGTAAATCATTCGGTAGTTTTTTTAAACTAATGAACAAAAATAATTGTAAATCTGTACGGTTGGGTATGCAAGATTCTCGAGAGTCCTCAAACAATAGAGCATTCTGATTGGTCCAGGGAGCTTTATTTTCCATGGGCCATCTCAGGAGCAAGCACCCTGATTGGCTGCAAGCAACATGAGCCCACCCTCATGGCCAAAAGTTCTATATATATTAGGAGGGGGCCACATGCCCCCATGCCTGTACAGGTCCCGAGGAGTCCACCTTCATGGTTGAAAACTTTACAAAATGGGGAGGGGGCATGCGCTCCTCCCTCCCTGAGCCTCAAAAGGCCCCTTGAAGCTCACCTGAGGCTGAAATTTAAAAAAAGGGGAGGGGGTTCAAGCGACCGGCCCAAGCCTCAAAAGGCCCCAAGACGATTACTTTAAGGGAGGGGGGCTCTTCATTTAAAGGAGTGACAATACAGAATTCAGCAGTCAGTCTCATCCTCAATCTGCCCAAATGTACTCACATCACCCCCCACCTCCGGAACCTCCACTGGCTCCCCGTTCAGTAAAGTTGCCACTTAAAGCTGCTGACACACCTACAATCCCATCCACGACCAAGGACCAGCATACATCAACCACTGCCAGAAATTTCACCAACCCTCCAGAGACCTTAACACTGCCTCCCTTGCCCAAGTACCGCACAACCACGAAGCCTCAGTGGAGGCCATTCCTTCTCCTACCTCACCGCCAAGCCCTGGCGGTCTTCCCCACACCCTTCAAACATCACCTACTCTGGCGGAATTCAGGAAGAGACTGAAGAACTGGCTTTTCGACTAAGCCCAGCAACCTAGCTCCTGCATATCCTCACAGGTGAATAGCAGTGCTGTCAAAATACGTATTGATTGATTTTAATTAAAAAAGGAACAGCCCTGGGGAAAGGGTCCTGTGACCGGGCAGACCTGCACCCCGGGTCACATGAAAACATGAAGGACTGGTAGACTGTTTTACCTCCGTCACCCTCTCTCTTTAATCCCCAACAGGAGAACTGGTCTTGGGACGTGGATCAAGATACAACCGGAGAAAAAGAACAGGGTGCCTTTAATTGGGCTTTCTACTGTGACGAGGCCCCGCCCCCTGAGAGCGTCATAGGAAGACCATTGGATATGATTCAGGAAGTACACCACAAGGCGTGCAACGTCACCGACATGAAGAAGGAGAGCAGTGGAGCCGCCGCGGAGTCGAGAATCAGCGTGTTCCTTCCCGAAGGCAGCGAGGAGCAGCAAACGACAGGAGAGTCATCGGCGACGGAGGCAGCGCCAGGAGGCAAACGTTTTCACTCATCCCCGAGCCATTCTCCCGGAGGAGCGTTGCTTCTCCAGGTATGAGACCGTCTCACGGGCTGGGTGGGGAGGCGGGAGGCCCGTAAAACGCAGCTCGGTGCACACTACTCTTTGTAGACTGTCACCCGCGTAACCCCTCCCGAAGTCCTCACTCCTTTTCCCTGTGTTCCGACACCTCACACAATCACCGCCGCGCTTCTGTAAAAAGTACACGAGTGTAATAGGTGTCTCCGGCCCTCTTACTAGTGGTAATCAGATAAACAGCCTCACTGACCACTTCTTCTCTATCTCACTCTTTTGTGATGCCGCTACTTCCCGGGACTGCTGAGGGAGTCCGAGACCGGAACCATCAGTTGCCTGGAAGATTTGGGACCCTGCCTCCATCACGGACCCCGCAAAATTTGCAGCAGGAAGACTGACTAGTAGAAAAAAGCGTGTCTTAAAGAAAATAAAACCATACCTATCTAGACCCAGTTTTCGCCCTGTTCATTCCACGCCGCCACAACTGGTGTCAGAAGTGGGATCACCTTCCATCAGTGATCCCATGATGGATAACCTTATACAGCATCTAATTAAAGGCCAGGAAAAGCTGGAATGGGCCGTCGAAAGGCAAATGGCCTCAGCCCAACAAGATTGCAAAGTGCTTAAAACCACCATTTCAGCTCAACTAGAAGGCTTACAAAAAGTAGTACAAGAACCCACTGCTTTGGCACAGGGAGAACGGCGTCCCCATATTCCTCATCCCTCTGGGGTCTCTCTACAGAAATACATCTCAGGAGAGGACTCGTTTCTCACGAACTTTGAGAGAGCTGCCAAAGCCTGTGGATGGCCCGAGGATAAGTGGCCCTTTTTTTTTTAGCACCGCTGCTAACCGGGGAAGCTCAGGCAGCGTATCAAGTAGCGAACGATAGTGGTGTCACTCCCTATGACGAAATCAAGGAAGTGATCTTGGATCATTTGGGACTCGATGCAGAGGCCTACCGCGTTAGATTTTGCAAAGAGAGAGGTGTGTCGGGAGAAAATCCTAAGACCCTGTTTTTTAGATTAAAGATGGCCGCCGATAAATGGCTAAGACCAAACAGCAGTACGAAGGAAGAAATAATGAGTAGGATCTTCTTGGAGCAGTTTATGGAGGCTCTACCTTATGGAACGCAGAGGTGGCTTAAACAACATTCTCATCTCACCCCGGAACAAGCCATTGAGATGGCTGCTAATTATGCAAGGGCTCAACCCAGGGCTTTTCCCTGGGAGATTGAAAAGACTTCCAAGACTGGAGCGTTGCAAAAAGGAGAGAAGAAGCCAAAGTCCCCAGTGGACATACCAAGAAGTAAACCAATAAGGATTGAACCCCCACCTACTAGAGGCCCACAATGTTTTGAATGTGGGGAATAGGGCCACATTGCCCGCTTATGACCTCGAAGAAAACCAGCGGAGGAGCCCATGGAGGTGGGGTACATCCCTAAGGCTGTCCTATATTCGGCGGAAATGGGCCCCTCATTTCATGTAAGTGTAAGGGTTAATGGTAAGGTTATGAGTGCCTTTTTAGACTTAGGCTGCAAACAGTCGGTTATTAAAAAAAAATGGGTACTCCCGGCTCAATATATATCTGACACTACAGTCCATTATACTCTGTGTACACGGCAACGTAAAACCTTACCCTGTAGCTATAGTCACTTTAATCCCCGACAACCAATCTCCGGGCACAGTAAGGGTGGGGGTGGTGGAGACTCTCCCTGAAGACCTCATCATAGGGGTGGACAATCCCAAGTTCCTAGCCATGTTTCAAAAGAACTTAAACAGTCAGGCAGTAAATCCAGTTCAGTCATATCCAGCCATGACCACAAAAGAGCACTGGTTACTAGATTGTAGTTTTAAGTTCCCTCAAGCTAATGATCCTTCCCTTCTTAATGCATGGGAAAACACGCATGTGAACAAAGACGTCCCCTCCCTATCCACGCTTTATTATAAAAAACGATCTCCTGTATAGATAAGGTGCTCAGGGAGAAGCTTTACAGTTGGTGGTACCTGTCGCTTTTCATGAACAAATATTGTTTTACTCACATGCCCATCTCACGGCAGGGCACTCAGGAGCAGAAAAGACCACGCAAAACCTCTTATGGCACTTCTATTGTCCAGGAATATTAAAGGCACCCAGAAATACTGCCAATGTTGTGACGTATGCCAAAAAAAGAATCTACAGCGTCCACAGGCTGTCCCTCTTCAACCTTTACCCCCATTGGGAAATCCTTTGAGAGGGTAGGAATGGCCTTAATAGGTCCCCTCCCTAAATGCTCTAAAGGAAACGCATACTCATTGGTCATTGTGGATTACGCCACGCGATTTCGTGAAGCCTTTCCCCTGAGGGCCCCCACGACCAAGAATATATCAGAAAAACTGATTGAACTATTCTCCAGGGTTGGCTTCCCTAAGGAGATATTAACGGATCAGGGCACACCATTTGTCTCAAGGTTAATGAAGGAAGTATGTAAGACTCCAGACCTCCGTCATATTCGTACCTCTGTATACCATTCGACGACGGATGGATTAGTCGAGAGGTACAATAGAACTCTTAAGACCACCTTGAAAAAAATCCTTTCATCAGAAGTAAAAGATTGGGACCGGCTTCTACCTCTGGCTTTGTATGTCCTACGGGCTCAAGTACAAAGTAGTACAGGCTGCTCAGCGTTAGAACTACTTTATGGAATGCAACCCAGGTCGCTATTAGAGATCACCCGAGACTCATGGGAAAAAGAAGAAGAAGACCAACAAAAATCCCTGCTGGAAAACACACAAGAACTAAGGTCCAGAATTGGGAAACTGAGAGAGCTCGCCGCCACCAATCTAGAACGAAGTCAAGAAAAGCAAAAGAAGCAGTACGACAAGGGGAAGAAATGGAGAACACTATCAGTGAGAGACTTAGTACTCTTGCCCTCCTCCACAACAAAATTCCAGAGTGAATGGTTGGGTCCATACCCAGTAGTCGGGACCATTGAAAAGACGACTTATAGGGTACAGATCTTGCCTTCCAGAAGACAATGTTATCACATCAACCTGCTTAAAAAGTGGTTGGGGCCCAAACTCAAACCCAAAAACACTCAAATAATGTTATCAGCAACAACACTTGACTAGCTTCTGATAAATGAGGATCTTACTCCAGAATAGAAACATTGCTGCAATGCAAAATACCCTAAAAACTTTTGCAGGCATATTTTCAGACCTGCTGGGGTGAACACACCTAGCCGAACATCATATTGAAACCCAAGAAGGAAAACATGTGAAGCAAAAACCGTATCGCATCCCAGCAGCACGACGAGAAACAATAAGAAAGGAAATCAACGTCATGCTGAAACTAGGAGTGATTCGACCCTCCCAAAGCAATTGGGCTTCACCGATAGTCATGGTCCCCAAGCCTGACGGGTCCATCCGTTTTTGCATGGATTTCAGAGTCTTGAATGCCATATCGTCCTTCGATGCTTATCCAATCCCTAGGGTGGATGAATTCATCAAAAAGCTATGAGAGTCCAAATATATAACCACCTTCGATTTAACAAAGGGATATTGGCAGGTCCCTTTGAGAGAGGAAGACAAGAAAAAGACGGACTTTTCCACAGAAGAAGGGTTATACGAGTTTAATGTTTTACCGTTTGGATTACATGGGGCCCAGGCAATGTTTCAACGTCTCATGAACACCATACTACAGCTGTATTCTTCGTTTTTCTCGGCGTACCTAGATGACATTGTGGTATTCAGCCCTACGTGGTCAGAACATCTACGACACTTGCAAATACTTCTCAAAGCCCTGAAGAGAGCAGGATTGCATATTAATGCAAAGAAATCCCATGCAGCATTCACCCACGTTAAATATCTTGGGTACATACTAGGAAAGGGAGTGATACCCCCCCCAGTCAGAAAAAGTCAAGGCCATCTCCAGTACACCTTTTCCTTCCAATAAACAAGAACTAAGAGCGTTTCTCGCCCTCATTGGCTATTACAGATGATTCATACCACAATTCGCCAAAGTAGCCACCCCCTTGACCAACCTGCTGAGAAAGGAAGTCAAACAGCACTCACTAGGTCACCCCACAGCTGAAATGATCCGAGCATTTGAAAAACTTAAAGAGATTATAACAACTGACCCAGTTCTAATATCACCTTCATTCTGTCCACAGATGCCTCCAGTTCAGGGTTAGGGCCAGTCCTTTCACAGGTAGGGGAAGATGGACTAGAACATCCAATCCTATACATTAGTAGGAAGCTTTTTCCCCGCGAGTGTAAATACCCTACCATTAAACGGGAGTGCCTAGCAATAAAGTGGGCGGCGGATAAGTTGAGGTACTATTTAGAGGGAAGCCCTTTTCCTCTATATATTGATCACGCTCCACTACAGTGGATGTGAAGAAACAAGGCCCAGGGTACTCCGCTGGTTTTTATCACTTCAACCCTTCTCCTTCGAAGTAAGACATAGTAAAGGTAAGGACAATGGTAACGCTGAATTCCTTTCTAGAGTCCCTCCTCTCCCCAATCGGGAGAGTCCAGGGGGGGTGGTATGTGACCGGGCAGACCTGCACCCCGGGTCACATGAAAACATGTAGAACTGGTGGACTGTTTTACACTTGTCACCCTCTCTCTTTAATCCCCAACAGGAGAACTGGTCTTGGGACGTGGATCAAGATCCAACCGGAGAAAAAGAACAGGGTGCCTTTAATTGGGCTTTCTACTGTGACGAGGCCCCACCCCCTGAGAACATCATAGGAAGACCACTGGTTATAATTCATGAAGTACACCACAAGGCGTGCGACGTCACCAACGTGAAGGAGGAGAGCAGTGGAGTCGCGGCGCAGTCGAGAATCAGCGTGTTCCTTCACGAAGGCAGCGAGGAGCAGCATATGGCAGGAGAGTCATCGGTGACGGAGACAGCGCCAGGAGGCCAACGTTTTCACTCATCCCCAAGCCACGCTCCCGGTGGAGCGTGGCTTCTCCAGGTACAAGACCATCTCTAGGGCTGGGTGGGGAGACGGGGACGCCCGTAAAACGCCGCTCGGAGTACGCTGCTCTTTGTAGACTGTCACCCGCGTAACCCCTCCCGAAGTCCTCACTCCTTTTCCCTGTGTTCCGACACCTTACACAATCACTGTCTCACTTCTGTAAAAAATGCACAGAGTACACAAGTGTAAAAGGTGTCTCCACACTCCCGGCCCTCTTACTATTGGTAATCAGAAAAACAGCCTCACTGACCACTTCTTCTCTATCTCACTCTTTTGGGCTGCCGCTACTTCCCGGGACTGCCGAGAAAGTCCGAGACCGGAACCATCATTTGCCTGGAAGACCTGGGACCCTGCCGCCATCACGGACCCCGCAAAATTCACAGCAGAAAGACTGACTAGTAGAAACTAGCGTGTCTTAAAGAAAATAAAAATAAAACCATACCTACCTAGACCCAGTTTTTGCCCTGTTCATTCCACGACGCCACAGGTCCCTAAGGCTTTACACGGTTTGTGGAGGGGCACAGCCCCCCTCCCTCTTTAGCTTTTATGTTTGGCCCAGGGCCTAAAGAGGCTTGGGAAGAGGCCCCCCCTCCCCTTTAATAAATAAAAAAAAAGGCCCTGGGGTCCCTAGAGCCAGACCTTGTGGCCAACCCGCCGCCAAGCACGTCCAAAGTCCCTGCATAGTGTGTCGCCAGTAGGTAGTTATAGTTAGGACCTTGTGTCTGTAGGGAAAGCATTTTTTCTTTGGCCAATATATTTGGCGTAGTTTGACAAATATTCGTGACATTTTTAAACTAATGGAGCGGTGAGGTCAGCTGCTGTGTTGAAAGTTTTGCGGTGATTCGTCAGGCAGGGGCGAGAAAAAGGATGGGTCCCAAAACATGTTTTCTGCATTGTTAATTTTCATAGGAAACTTTAGACACGGCTACAGCCTGAACAGCTGAATGGAAGTACACCAAATTTGGCAAAAACGTAGCTCTTGGTTCAGAAAGCACTGTAAATCTGTCCTGTAGTTACTAAGAAATTCGCCAGAGACTTGGAAAACCCAGAGTCAGTACTGGGTCGAATTCGCCGACTTTTCAGTGAAAAAACCCACTAGATGGTTGGTTAATAGGTAACAACCTATGTGAAAGACCAATGTGAAAGACGATGAAGGGCTTTACAATTTAATTATGAAGGAACATCTTTTAAGTAATTGTTACAATGAGTAGTTACATCAGCATCTGGAAGACCTAAGTCCGTTTCCTCCTCTGGAGTTGGGGAAAAAAGCAGACCACTGGGTCAAAAATAGGGTGTCCAGAACTACCACTGGTGGGGGAGACCAAAAGAAAGAGGCAATAAAGCCCCCCTCCCCCAGGGAAAGGCTAATCCTAAAAACGAAGAGTCTTCGTCAGACCCCCAGAAATCTGTTTACAAGGGTGGGCCCAAGACTCTTCACAGCCAAAGGGTGCATACCAGGGGAAGAACTGTTATCCCAAGGAGGCTTGGTGTCAGGAATGTAGGTCCTTGGGGCACCAACCTGGAGACCCTGGCTTTAAGAACCAGAAAAATGCTTCTAGTCCTTATGCAGTAAATGCAGTAGCCAATCTCCAGATGGTATCGCAGGAGGGCCCTGACCATGTCAGAGGGCTCACTGGGGTAACTCTTTTGGGGTATGTGGTTGACACTTGATATAAGCGTGCCTACCTCCCTCCACTTTATACTCTCTAAACTTGGTAGTGCAAGTTGTGGATAACCCCTATTTTTGCCAACATGTGAAACTGTTTTGTAAATGCCTCATTTTTAAAAGTGGCACAAACCAGATCTGTTACAATTTTGAAGCTAAGAATGTGGTGGCTGAAACACAGGGAATGGAGATGACACAGCTGGGAAGCAAGCAAAAGGACAAGAATGGGTTACAGGCATGGTGATTTGGTGGGGGGGGGAGCAGGAAGGAGGATCGTGGTCCAACAGGTTCAGTTGGTGTTATGACGGAAGAGAACAAGAGGAAATTAAATGTCTTACTGCATCCAGATCTGTCAGATGATGGAATTTTATTTTTCATATCTCTTGCGGTGTCTGTTCCCTTGTCTTGTTATAGTTTCAGTGGAGAATGATCTGATTAAATCTAGGTTGGAATTTTGAAAAATTTAGAGTTCGAATCTTTAAGTTTGAAATGTAGTGGAGCAAACAAAGTGCTAATACTAAACATTTTTGTTATTTCTCCAGTGGTCTCCTTTCCAAATAAGTGTCCTTACTCTAACACACATCCTAGGTTGAAAGGTCTAATCCGACATCTCAACCATAATCATATCCCGAACTCTCGAAGTTTAGCTCTCACTCCATAATCCTTAGAGCTTGGCATCAATTATGAGTTAGGCAAAGTGGTAATTACCGCATGTCATAGTACATAGTACATACACTTACACTGTTGTCCAATCAAGAGTTTAAACCTGCTAGCGATATTTATCGCATGCGCTAAGTACTATGTCTGTGGTCCATGTTCAATATTTATCGCATGTGCTATTTACCCCATGTGAAAAATAGTGTGGTAAATAAAACTCAATTATTAAGTATGAGTGGTTCTGAAAACCAGACCCTCTAAACATGAGTGAGCCTGAGATTCTGAGGACATGCAGACTCAATATGGGCATTATATAAATCATTCTTGCATCATTAGGAATAACCTATAGCCCAACATTGGGGTTCACTTCTATTCCCTCTTACTGAAAATGGTCGCAACACTAGAATTCACTGCAACAGGCACCACAAAATGAGCAGTAGGGTTGGTGCATGTCATTTCACATCAAAAATACTCAACCAAGTCATGTAGGCTATAGTAAGAGTGGGTACACCGCATATACAACCCCCAATTGACACCTACACAGCCAATCCCAGCAAAGTAACCTGTGCTACGGCAGGATTTCCTAGAGTCAATTATAATTGTTCATGTGCACGTTGTGGCCTCACATAGATTAGAGCAAATAAACCATAAAACGAAGCACATTATTAATGTCCAAAAGCTCTGTGATGAAGACCTGTGCATACTGAACTGCTGAGCTTGCTGTCCTGGCTCCTCTGTCATGTGCCTGTGGAGGATACTTTGATGGCACATCAACCTCAACGTATTTGGTTGCTTGGTGAGCTGCAGACAAATCAACCCTTCATCAACAATATTACAGTGCAGTATGATTGTTGTAGAGCAATCTAAGTATGTTAACAGTACCATTACATTTTTGTGTCCCTATGGCACCATATAAATGGATCAATGTAATTAGGTGTAACATATTACACTGGTCACTCTTCACAATGATGCTGATTCTCAGGAAAGTCCATTTTCTAACAATCGGATGTACTTCCATTGCAGCGCTCATGTCGCTTACCTTGGATTCCTTCAAAGTCAACACCTTCATTCTCGTTTTCCACTTCAACATGTTGAGGATGGTCATAATTTTTCTTCCCAAAGCTTAAGGGTAGGGCTGCAGAGGAGATCCACCATCAGTTGCAATGCTTTTCTAATTGTCTTTGATGACTCGCATACCTAGCATTTCAAGATTTAGAACCTGTGTTTGACATTCGCAACGTTAAATGGATATGTTGCTGTGGCATTGATTTTGTCCAGTATCATCTTCAACAGCCATGTTTATGTTTTCAGGGTGGTCTTCAGCATGAGTTTGCACATAAGTAGTTAAGAAGCCGGATTACCAAAGCATTTGCCAATGCAAACCTAAGCAAAATATTTTTTGTTGGATTTACTTACCAGCGCAAAACTTGTTTTGCACTGGAAAGTTGCCTAAAAGCAACACAAAGCATTGCAAAGCCCGGTTTTGCATTCCTCCTCAACAAGGGGGTGTTCCATAGGTGGTTCAAGGCTGTTCCCATGCAACCACACATGGTTTTTGGCACAAAATCCTATCTATTAACAATAGGAGAGTGGGTTTTGCACCCAAAATGAATGCCACTTTGACATAGGCATTAAAAATTACAAATTCTTTAATTTCTCCTAATCTTTCCCACTGCGTATGTATGCGCCACTGAACAGCACACATCCAAAGTGGTAAAAGTTTTAAAGTTACTGTAAGCATAGTACACTAGATATCACACACACCACTGCACTATGGTGTAAACGGTTGGACATGGAGCTTGGCTCTCTGATTGTGCGCCAGCGCCAGGGAAAGAGCAGGATAGTGGCATATCTACGTAGATAGAAAATGACTAGCTTCAAGAGGCCTTTTTTCTGGAAGTACCCAGCTCATCAGTGGTAACTGGACCTGGACTGGACCTTTCTGTTAGCCTCTGCCTGACACCCAGTTAGTCGCTAGGTGACTCCCCTGAGGTGCTGGGAACTTTAATAGTGTACTCCTGTTGCTGATTAGGACTTAAAAGACTAAGTCATGTTGTGTAGCATTTTAGAATCCAAGCGTAATTTACAGATTCATGCCCTTATATATGTACAATTTACATTGCCCTTATATAGGCATAGAAATCATGCCCATGTTTAGACATAACCCATCCAGTCCAAATACAGGCATGGCTACTTCCACTACTTCCAAAAAGCCACAGCGATTTCTTGGAAAACTCTGCTTCAGCAGTCAGGGACATCCCCTTGCTTGAATATTTATTTGTCCTAGAAATCATGGAGTTTTCAAAGAACTACAATTCCCTTGGGGTTCTTTGGTGAGGTTATTATGTTCAACTTTACGTCAAACTAGGCACCTTCAAGGTATAAATATGCCTACACTTGCCCTAGCAAACACACGGTGGTTCGGAGCAGCTCGACTATCTACTGGCCCGACACAGCTCGCTACAGCAAGTGCTGAAGGAATCCGATCCTCCAGCTGACGCACTGACAGAGAAGCTGTCCTTTCTCTCGCTGAGAATCCAGCTCCAGTGTTTCCAAGCTCCCCTCGCGGGTTGTTGGGAAATCGAGCCCGAGACAGAGATACCAGACCTCCTTCATTCTAAACCAAGATACAGAGCTTATTAGACCCTAAGAGAAATCTTGGATAGATTCTGGGCAAAGAAACTAATACCTATGCTACACCATACTTTCTTCTTCCCTCATACTAGACTTAGGTTAGGTACATTAGGGTAGGCGTATTTTAGAAGCACCATTTGAGTACTTTTAGCCTTTGTTATTTATGTATGTATTTTATGGCTTAGAAACCATACCATGCTTTTACAGTATTATTTTATAATACTGTTCTTGCTGTACGCATTATACTTTACAGCCAGTATTACGATTGTAGCAGTTAATTTCTTTTGCATGAGAAAGAAGACTGTTCAATAAATCCTTTTATTGAAAACGCCTGTCTCTCTATTTCTCTGCACCTCTGTTGAAACGAAGCATGCACGATTGAGTAAAATATCTATCTATTGTTTCCACGACTCTGAAGATACGTTTATTCTTGGGGTAACAAAGTTGTCATGTTTATGCGGTTGTCAGAAACTAATCCCTTCTTGTTTATTCGAGAAAGTTTTCAGAGACCTCTGAGCTAGCTGGCACTCACAATTAAGTCTAATATATTCGATAGAGACCTAGTCGACATAAGTTCTACGTCAAATCTATAGGATATATTATTCTAATGCGCAGAGCCTATTGGGAATATAGGAACTACACTACAGTCAGAAGGTCAAATCTTTGACCGGGACAAACCTGGTTTCTGTATCCAACCCCCGCTCTATCTCATTCATCCTGATATTAATCTAGGTATCATTCTACCATGACCATAGACTATCATTGGCTTTTTGTAATTGGTGGTGGCATTTCAGTTAATACAGAAAAACAGACCCTGCGGTTTTTAAGGAATAAATTCCAGTTACTAATTTTATGGGCGAGTCTGTAGGGGGAACGAACCTGTAGCGGGTCCCAGAGGTCAAATATTTTCTCTAGATCTAGTGATAATCTGGAGTTGTGTCACTATGTAATCATCAATAAACATTAGACATATGCAGCAAAGATTTAAAAAAAGTTTTTACACTTTATTAGATACCTCCCTTAAGGGTTACATTCTAAAATTAATAAAACACATCATTTATGATGTACATGCTCATATACATGCTTTCTTATGGGATTTGTGGATTCTTTCTTCAATTTAGAATCACGGATCTAGAAGGGAGGAGCTTCGCGGGCAACCAAGATGGCCGTGTAAGCTCGGAGCTCCGCGGACCTTCCGATCCTCCTCATATATCCTGTCTGAAATCCTGATCCACGCGGGTGGATTCTTACTGCTGATGGTCTACTGAGGCGGGAGCTGCCTTCCGCCTTCGAATCGGTGGTTCCTACGCTGAGCTACGTCGAGTTGAACTCCGTGCCAGGGCTGTGCCATTGTTTCTCCGGTCTCCGCCACTCCGCACGATTGGACTGCGTAGTGACTGCCTGCTGTCCCTACTGGCGGAGTGCTAGTGTCTACAGTGCTCGCTTCCATCGGCCTGGTCTGCCTGTCTGGCTCGGACTCTCTACTTGGCTCGCTGGGTTCGGGCTTGGCTGGTGCAGCCCTTTGTCCTCATCGGAACCATCAGGCGGGCAGAGGGGACCCCGACAAGACGTCGAACAAAGGCGTTCGCGGAAAAGCACAGACGCAACAGAATAGGATTGAGCGGTATGTCCAGCCGAAGACACCGCCTGCCACGGGGTCTTCTGCTAAAAGCCTTCCATCGACGGGCTCGCCTGACGGCTCCGAGCCTACCCTAAGCGACATTATGGGGGCCATTACCAGTTTTCGGGCCGACATGCAGCAACAACATGAGATCTTGACCCACAAGGTGGACACTATGGCTGTTGATCTGACTCTCATCAGAGCCGACTTGGGCAAGACTAATGATCGAGTGAAGACACTGACATTAAGACCTCCAGCCTAACAGCCGACGTCTCGGACCTGCAAACCGAGGTCCGGAACCTGCGGATGACTACGGAACATTTCTCAAGGCGGCTGGAGGACTTTGAGGGACGCGCCAGGCGGCAGAACGTCCGCATTGTCGGTGTTCCGGAGGGCTCGGAGGAAGCGGCGACGGACCTCTTTGTGGAGGACCTGATAAAGACCCATTTGGCGCCGTCTGGTCTTAGTAACTTTTTCTCTGTGGAGCGTGCCCACCGGGTGCCGGGCGGCCCGCCGAAGTCGGGCGTGGCGCCTAGACCCATCGTGGCACGGCTTCTCAACTTCCGAGACCGAGATGCGGTCCTGCAGGCGTCCAGACGGCATGGGCCGCTTCAGTACCAGAACGCTGAAATACATTTCTATCCAGACTTTACTAGGGCTGTTCAGCGGCAGCGTCAGAGCTACGCGGGTGTAAAACGGCGACTGCGAGACATGGGATATAAGTACTCTATGATGTTCCCTGCCAAACTCCGGATTGAACATGAGGGCCGTGCCCTGTTCTTTGACTTCGCCGAGAATGTGAGTGAATGGTTGGACACTCTGTCGCCGCATCGGGACGCTCAAGATGTACAAGATGGAGGTGCGGCTGGTGGCTCGGATCTATGAGACTTGGCTCTACTGTATACCTTCGGCGTTTGGTGACCCCGCTTCATGAGACTATCGGTATCGTTCTTAAGTGACTCTGTCGACTTTCCTGTCGTTACATGGAGGGTGGCGGGCGGTGTTCGTGGAGATTCCTTACTCCTCTGGGACTTTTCGTAGAGTAGTTTATGGGGCGACAGGCACACTGCTGGTTGGGGGGGCTTTTTAGTCTGATGCAGGGGTTCAGGGTGGGGGGTGCAACTATGCAAGTTTCTTTGTTTGTTCGTTCTTTCTCTCTTCTTTCCTCTAGGCAATGGGTCACGGTTACTGCTGTTCTTCACTTGCTGTTTGGGTTTGTTGGGGTTGGATGGGGCAGACTACGGGATGATGGGGGGTAGGAAATTGAAAGTGATCAGTTGGAATGTTAATGGGTTGGGTGACCGTGTTAAGAGAGGGGTGGTGATTCAACTGCTTAAGAGACATATGCCCGATGTTGTGCTCTTACAAGAGACGCATTTGATTGGAAACTCGTGCAAAGCTCTTAACCGTAAGGGCTACAAGATGGTGGCCCACTCTGGGTTCTCTTCGGGCTCCCGGGGGGCGGGAATCCTAGTGTGTGCGTCCCTTCCCCTTGAGATAGACGTCACTGTGATTGATGAGAGGGGACGCTTCGCTGCAGTGGCGGGGAGATGGGAAGGGCGTTCCCTCGCGCTACTTTCGGTTTATGTTCCCCCAGGCCTACAATCTGGTACTTTCCAGGACCTTGGTGGCGCCATTTTGTCCTTGCCTGATGGTCTGTTGATAATGGGGGGTGACTTTAACTCAGTCTGCTCTGGCTCCCTGGACCGCCATCCGCCGAGAGATCTCCGCAGTTCCCAACTGTGGCTGCCTTCCTTTCTCGACTCCATGGGTTTAGTGGACAGCTGGCGACTTCTGCATCCCGCGCTCCGCCATTTCTCCTTCCTTTTGAGTGCCCATGGTAGTCTTTCTCGTATAGACTACGTCTTTACCTTAGCTGCTCACGCGCCTGCCGTGTCTGAGGCCGTTTTTTGGCACGGGGCATTTCCGATCACTCCCCGTTGTGGGTCTCGTTTGATTTTAACGTCGTCCTGTCTGACCGGCCGGTGGCGGTTAACCCATGGTATTTCCGCAATCTCAAAACTTGTACCCTCCTTGCTAAGGCCATCGACCTTTACTTCTCGGAGAATGTGGGCTCGGTTGGCTCGGCTGTTACCTTGTGGGAGGCATTTAAGACTGTGTTAAGGGGGGAGGCTCTTGCTCTCATAGCGGAGGCCAGAAGAGTCAGAGATGCCGACCTCACGTGTATTGAAGAGGAGGTCTTGCGCCTCGAGTCCCGATTGGGGCCTGAGCCCGACCCCTCTCTTTTGCATGCCCTTTCCCTTAAACAGGCGGAATGCCATGATCTCGCCACGAATGCTGCCCTTACCCTGGCCAAGGAACAACAAGGTCGTATTTACGACGTTGGCGACAAAGCTGGGAAACTGCTGGCTTGGCTGGACAGGCGCGAGATGGCTAGCCGCGTTGTGCCTGAGATCTTGGGCGAAGACGGGGTTACCGTCACGGACCCGAGTGCTGTTGCCGAGTCCTTTGCTGATTACTTTCGGGGTGTCTACACTTCCAACTCAGACCGCTCCGAGGCTGACTCGGCGGCGTTCCTCTCGACGATTGACCTTCCCTGTCTTCCCGAAGAGGACCGTGCCGACTTAGATCGAGACATATCCGCTGACGAGATCGCCTTAGCGATCCGTGCACTAAGGTCGGGTAAAGCGACTGGTCCCAATGGCATCCCGGTTGAGTTATATAAAATTCGACCGGATGTGGTATCCCCGTACCTGCGGACTATGTTTTTGAAGGCATTGGAAGAGGGCCTACTTCCCCTGGACCAGAGGCTGGCCACCATTGTGGTTATTCACAAAAAGGGAAAACCAAGGGACGTGTGTCGATCCTATCGCCCTATCTCTCTCCTCAATGTGGAGCCTAAAATCCTTGCCAAACTGCTTGCTAATCGACTGGTTGGAGTCATTGGTGATTTAGTGCACCCGGACCAGTCGGGTTTCATTCCCCGCCGAAACACTGCCCTTAACCTGCGTCGGCTCCATGGTGTTATGGCCAGAGCCCACACCCTCGAGGAACCGGCAGTGCTTGCTTCTCTTGACGCCACGATGGCCTTTGACTCTCTTGAGTGGAGTTACCTCTGGGCTGTGCTGGCGAAGCTTGGGTTTGGACCGGTCTTTGTGAGTTGGGTGAAACTCCTTTACGCTTGTCCGTTAGCTAATGTCACAGTCAATGGCCGCGTGTCGGCGTCCTTTGCCCTTCACCGAGGTACCAGGCAGGGTTGTCCCCTGTCGCCTCTCCTGTTTGCCCTGGCTCTCGAGCCGCTTGCGGCCATGCTGCGTACACACCCGGACTTACATGGCATTACCTGGGCCCCGGGCTTTGAAGATAGAGTTTCCCTGTACGCAGATGATATTCTGCTCTATCTCACCTCCCCCTGCAAGTCGCTCATTGTGGCCTGCGACGTACTCAGGCTTTTTGGCCGTCACTCTGGCCTGGTCATCAACTGGGCCAAGTCTTCTCTCTACATCCTAAAAGGGGGCACACCGCGCCTCCCCAGAGGCTGCAATATCCAGATGGCCGGACAGGGCTTTAAGTACTTGGGAATATACATTTCCGGGAGTCCTAAAGCGCGATACGACCACAACCTGCTCCCCCCTCTCCAGCGGCTGCGGAGAGACGTGGATAGCTGGCGCAGACTCTCGCTCTCTCTCCTTGGCCGGGCAGCATTGTTCAAAATGATGTCCTTGCCCAGGTTCCTGTATGCCTTACAGAACACTCAGGACCCGGTTCCGGCTTGCTATTTTCGGGAGATTGAGAGTCTGCAACGGGCCTTGCTCTGGGATGGTCGACCCCGCGTCGCCATCCAGAAGCTTACGTTACTGTGGTATGATGGAGGCATAGCCCTGCCGGATGTGCGTCGGTACTACTGGTCCTCTCAGCTCACTGCTCTCAATCACGGCTTTTATGGCCCTATTGATAGTCCCGGCTACGCAATGGACAGGTGGCTCTTAAGCGGTGGCAACTACTATCGGGCCCTGTACTCAAGGTCCTTCGATCGGCGGCTGTCAGGCCCGACCAAGGCAGCGGTTCACATTTGGCGGACGATCACTAAAGCACAGGGCTGGCAGGGCAGACTGACCAGGTTTACCCCATTGTATGACTCTGATATCTTGGGTAAGCTGTGGCACACCAAGGGCTTCGACAAATGGGACCTCATAGGCATCTCCAGGGTGGACGATATGGTTACTAAGGGCGAAGTCAAGACCTTTCCTCAGCTGCAGGCCGAATACCGTTTGGGCGATTCTGAGTTTTTCCGCTACGCCCAGCTGAGACACGCGTTGCTCTCTGCCAGGCCGACGGAGGGAGAGATCCCCGAAAGCTCCCCCTTAGAGGACAGGATACTGGATGGCCATATACCTGACAGTGCTATTTCCCTGTCCTATAAAAAACTGATTAATGTTCGCACTGATCTCCTCCTAGGCCTGCGGGACCAATGGGTGGCAGACGGCCTGGAACTTGACGATGGGGATTGGCAGAGTGCAGTGTCCTCCCCTAAGGAGGTCGCTATCTCCTCCCGTCTCCGGCTGGTGCAATTCAAGATTCTGCACCGGGTGTATGTCACCGGCCCTCGACTTTTGCATATGGGATTCTCGCCCGACGGACTTTGTCGTCAAGGTTGTGGTGCCCTCGCAACCTTTTTACACATTCTGTGGGAATGCCCCGTCATTGCCCCCTACTGGGCGAGAGTGCACCGGATTATGGGGGAGGTGACTGGGGTGGTGTTGGCTGCAGAGGCTCGGAGGTGTCTCCTCAACGTTTGGGAACCGTCTGATCACAACACGGCGCAGACTCGTTGGGTGACCCTGAGCAATATGGTTGCCAAGCGAGATATTGCTCAAAAGTGGGGTGCTGCTGCAGCCCCCCTGGTGGTACAATGGAAAGTGTAACAATGGGTCAACAGAAAATGGTGCAGCTATCTAGATGACTATGTGTGTGATAAAGGAACACAATCCCTGAATCCAAAGTATTCTTGGTGAGAAAATATGTTCCCATCAGATACCCGTCCTGTACCGCCCTACATCACTTGGGATCCTTCACCCGAAGGAAGTGGGAAGAACCACTTAGGATTAGGTAGATTGTGGCCTAATCTAAGTGTGAGGGAATGTAAAGTGTGTGGGTCTGAAAGTTTTTTGATGGTATCAGGGGGCACAAAGAATTAACAAAAAAGCAGTGCAAGAAGTGCTCATTGTAGCGTGTGAAAGTGAAAGAATTAATATTGGGTTGTGGGAGTGGAAAAAAGTTTATTGGGGTCCTACCCACACCCAAGGCTAAAAAACAGTGCAAGTAGTGGTAACAAATAACTACTCAGATTTTATCTTGGTCGGCATGTTTCTGCAGTATACAATGGTTCAGAGGATACCAGTCTGCTTCATCAGGACCTTCTTATAATTAAAGTGCAACTGCTGACTATAACGTGTATAGTGTGTATTAAAAAATCATATCACCTGCAAGCACCAGTGGATATGATCCAAGTCAATGAGCAATGGACAGACACACAAAAAAGACAAATAAACACACAGTTAATAACGAAAGCTGCAGAGCACAGAGATAAGCTCGTGAAGTACATATATGCCAAGCAATTTATGGTCAGTGTTTGTAACATCAATCAAACATATAAGCCAGGTACATATATCCTGGGTTTTACCAAACTTATATTCACTCACCCATGTTCTGGGGAATGCACTCTCCACCTCACCCGGCAACAGCTCAGGTACAAATGGAGCACCGCTCTATTAGATGTGAACAAAGAAAAAACGAGATGAAAGAGGAAGAGTTCGCTAGAACTCAATCTGAAAACACTTTCATTCTATCACTGGGGATTTCTATCCAGAGGTAGAAGTGGGTTACTGCTGTTACTGCTGTTAATGGTGCCCTGAGATTTTCAACCATAGGCAAATGTAATTTCCTGCTTAAATTAGCACAGTCTGCACTGTTGAGTCCAAACAAGTATGGTTACAACTAATGCGTAATCGCCCTGCTTAATGCGGTGGAAAGGCGATCGGTTATCTCTCTGGAGATAATAAACCACTATGCATGATAAGTAGGCACTCTTGGCCAAGATATGTTAACTATTTGGCATAATGTCTATTAAGTCTTGCAGTGGCCCTTCATGTTAAGCGTAGAACACTCGTGGGCCGATCGTGTCCTCCAATCTACTCAGCACGCGCATATGTTTTTGCCGCTGAACTTTAAGTCTAAAATGCAACTAGCCTGTTAGAGGCACACCATGCACCAACAGACCTCCAATGGACTGTGCTCGAACAGCCTATGATCCCGAAACATATCACAGACATTAGTACCTTTTTACATCGCAGAGAACAGAGATGGGTGCACAAACTCCAAACCGATATTACAGGTCTAAATGAAGACATCCCGTGGATGTCCCTATAAATTAGGACACCAGTGGGAAAGTACCCAGCTTTGTTCAATACCCACTGGGCGTAGTAACATATCTGTCTCCATAATACACTGCCCACCAACCGATCCTCATGAGTCTTTCAGTCAGGGACTGCAACCCTTGAATATTGTTAATATGGGACTCCATCGGTGTCTAATATCAGATAAAAACTGTAGGCATGCTAACCCATTAGTTCTGCACTTTCTTCTAACTGTTCGTATATCTATTGAGAAACTTACGATTTCTCTAAAACTCAGATGAAGTGCACATTACATATATTTTTTTACAAATAACTAAAGGGATCTACTGTTATAAATAATCCTACCAAGAAATATATAACTACTTTAAATGCAGGTTACACTGTAGACTCCTGCTTATAATCAACAATGGGACCAAGCGTCGCATATCAAACTACAAATTCCATCTATTTTGTAGTTTTAGGCCGATTGCGCTCTATTGCCTATTAACATTTTCAAGAAACCAAGACACGCACGATATCGCGAGGTTCACGTTCCCTCGTTGAACAGCGAGTAAAGAAACTACTTAGCGGGTGGTTCTGGACTACATTTCCGGATAACACTACCGCGGGTCGCTCTATACACGTGGGTGACGCACGGCAACACGCAGCACACGTGTTGTGCGTTTGACCAATCAGATCTGTGATAAATATTCCGCTTCCTGTCTTGTCGGTACCTCCCAAAGTCAGCCTAGAGGAAGGCGAGGAGTACCGACGGACAGGTAAGCGGGGCTCGGTGGTTGCGGAGCAGATTTGTTGAGACGGATGGTTCCTTTTCTTTAGAGACCACGCTGGGTCCGTGAATACTCTACATGTTAAGCGGGTGGATTCGAAGGTTATTAGACAAAGTGCGAGCATGATGGTAAGTCTAACAGGCTAGTTGCATTTTAGACTTAAAGTTCAGCGGCAAAAACATATGCGCGTGCTGAGTAGATTGGAGGACACGATCGGCCCACGAGTGTTCTACGCTTACCATGAAGGGCCACTGCAAGACTTAATAGACATTATGCCAAATAGTTAACATATCTTGGCCAAGAGTGCCTACTTATCATGCATAGTGGTTTATTATCTCCAGAGAGATAACCGATCGCCTTTCCACCGCATTAAGCAGGGCGATTACGCATTAGTTGTAACCATACTTGTTTGGACTCAACAGTGCAGACTGTGCTAATTTAAGCAGGAAATTACATTTGCCTATGGTTGAAAATCTCAGGGCACCATTAACAGCAGTAACAGCAGTAACCCACTTCTACCTCTGGATAGAAATCCCCAGTGATAGAAGGAAAGTGTTTTCAGATTGAGTTCTAGCGAACTCTTCCTCTTTCATCTCGTTTTTTCTTTGTTCACATCTAATAGAGCGGTGCTCCATTTGTACCTGAGCTGTTGCCGGGTGAGGTGGAGAGTGCATTCCCCAGAACATGGGTGAGTGAATATAAGTTTGGTAAAACCCAGGATATATGTACCTGGCTTATATGTTTGATTGATGTTACAAACACTGACCATAAATTGCTTGGCATATATGTACTTCACGAGCTTATCTCTGTGCTCTGCAGCTTTCGTTATTAACTGTGTGTTTATTTGTCTTTTTTGTGTGTCTGTCCATTGCTCTTTGACTTGGATCATATCCACTGGTGCTTGCAGGTGATATGATTTTTTAATACACACTATACACTTTATAGTCAGCAGTTGCACTTTAATTATAAGAAGGTAATGATGAAGCAGACTGGTATCCTCTGAACCATTGTATACTGCAGAAACATGTCGACCAAGATAAAATCTGAGTAGTTATTTGTTACCACTACTTGCACTGTTTTTTAGCCTTGGGTGTGGGTAGGACCCCAATAAACTTTTTTCCACTCCCACAACCCAATATTAATTCTTTCACTTTCACACGCTACAATGAGCACTTCTTGCACTGCTTTTTTGTTAATTCTTTGTGCCCCCTGATACCATCAAAAAACTTTCAGACCCACGCACTTTACATTCCCTCACACTTAGATTAGGCCACAATCTACCTAATCCTAAGTGGTTCTTCCCACTTCCTTCGGGTGAAGGATCCCAAGTGATGTAGGGCGGTACAGGACGGGTATCTGATGGGAACATATTTTCTCACCAAGAATACTTTGGATTCAGGGATTGTGTTCCTTTATCACACACATAGTCATCTAGATAGCTGCACCATTTTCTGTTGACCCATTGTTACACTTTGTTTGTTATGTAGTAATAGGGACTGTAACAATGCCAGGTCATTAAATATTTCCCACTCATGCCCCCCCTAGTGTATTATGGTACAATGGAAAGCCAACATGGATTGGTGCATGTTCCGGGAAAAGACGGTCTATGTAGCCAGGGGGAGGCCCCAGACATGGAATAAAGTGTGGGGGGCATGGAATGCATACATGGGCGATGTGTGCCTGCCGCCAGAACCTGTCCCTCTGGACGAACACTTATCACCGTAACCTGTGACACCAACTGTTTTATGCTGTTTGTACTGCTCCTGCTTTTTCCTCCTCCCCTCTTCCATCCTATCATTTATCCTCCTTTATCGATTCTCTACCTGTCCTCCTCTGCCTTCTGCCGACTCCCTGACAGCTCTGATGATTCCATTGCCACTCTCACGCGCCTCTGGGCGTTTCTTTTCTTGGTTTTAGTTCTCTTCATAAAAAATAAAAAACAACCTACAATGCTCTGATGTGAATCACCTTGCACTTTTGTTCTCCTGGTTCTATGCTGCCTTGCCTCCGGGATGTTAGGCTGAATAGCTGTGTGCTCTTTTATAATAAAGGTTTTAAAAATTTAAATAAAAAAAAAAAAAGAATCACGGATCTAAATATTGTATATCAACCGATGGAGATTATAATTCTTGTGTATCTACTTCAGAATCGATATTTGGCTCCTTAACTCGTACGCCTGTCTTGAAGGATTCGGCCTCCCTGCTTCAACGTGCCCGTGTCTTCATGGATTCTAAATTGAAGAAAGAATCCACAAATCCCATAAGAAAGCACCTGATAATTCATTACGGGGGCTTCTACGTGCCCATTTTGAGCGCCGATATTTTCACCAAGTTCGTCAGCCCGCAAGAGGAAAACATAATAGTGAAACCCGAGCGGCACTTCATAAAAATTGAACTATAAAGTTCGCTGAAACAAATCTTCTGTTTAAGATCGCAGTTAATAATATAATGTCCTGATGAAGGTGACACCATTTTAACTACACCGAAACGCCGCGTCGACTGTTTTTTTTACTGTTTTTAATATATGAGCATGTACATCATAAATGATGTGTTTTATTAATTTTAGAATTTAACCCTTAAGGGAGGTATCTAATAAAGTGTAAAAACTTTTTTTAAATCTTTGCTGCATATGTCTAATGTTTATTGATGATTACATAGTGACACAACTCCAGATTATCACTAGATTTAGAGAAAATATTTGACCTCTGGGATCCGCTACAGGTCCGTTCCCCCACAGACTCGCCCATAAAATTAGTAACTGGAATTTATTCCTTAAAAACCACAGGGTCTGTTTTTCTGTATTATCTACTCCCCTCCCTGTGAAAGTTATCAGGGGATCCTTCCACCAACCATTTTGGCATTTCAGTTAAGTCTTTAGAAACTCATATCTCTGGTTCCTCTTACTAGATGGATTTTTGACATTTTTGGTCCATTTTGTTAGTTAAATGTTATTCTATTATTCTAATTTAGTTTGTGCTTTTTTTTGTTTGGCATTTTGACTTTATTACTGTTTTGGTGCTGCATAAATACTTTATACATTACCCTAAGTTAACCCTCTGTGCCATAGCTACCGAAGGGTTGGGATCAGGTTAATTTACTGACTTTGAGGGTTCACCCTGACAAGGGTTGTGATTATTCCTTGAAGTTGGTAGTCGCCCACCCCAAATATTAGTCAAATTGTATACACTATCTCTGAATATAAAGGGCCTAAGACATTCAGTCAAAAGAAAGAACATTATTGACTATTGCCATTAACTAAGAGGGGGCTTTATCTTAATACAAGAAACAAGAATTGGGAATAGAAAGACCCGGTGTATGCAGAGCTAGTGATTCAAGAATTGGTTTGCTCCCCAGCAACTTAGAAATTAAATGGTGAAATTACACTCATTTCAATGAATGCAGGTGCCTCAGTATTGGATAATAAACATAACAATTAAGGTAGATGACTAAAGCACACAAAGATGTTTACATCTGCTCCCCAAGAGGTGATGATCCCAATTTACCGACTGACCTAAATAAGAGAATACACGAAATGCCAAGCAACTTGGGGATAGCATGACCCTTAATAGGATGTCCTCCTATAAATACTATCCAAACAAGTCTCATGCAAAGAGAGAACCTACGCAGCCAAAACAAGTTAAATGACATATGGCAATTGCATGATCCTATAGGCAGGAAATTAACCTTCTATTCCTATTCTAATAATACATTTACAAGGATTGACAATTTACTGGCCAATGATATATTCACACAAAAATTATTCAACCCTAATGTCGGACCATGGCTACATCTCACTATATTTAAGAAGCACCTATGTTGTAGCTGGGCAAACAACTTGGTAAATGAATAAGGAAATTCTAAACGACCAAGAGCAAAAGATAAAATCCTAACAACCATTACAATGGGGAAACAACCTTTACTACGCGGTCAAAACACTGCAGTACCATCCCAACGCAGATTTTACGACGCAAGTCGTTACCACGACTTGCACTGGAGGGCACTCTAGACTAAGGAATAGTGTGATTTACTATTCCAATGCCTTCCCTACAGTACGTAGGCTGTACTATTCCTAATATCAGCACCCTACAGCGCAAGTTGTGGTAACAACAGGGCTGCCCATTTTTACAGGATAATTATTTTTATTGGCTACTGAACCCCAACCTGTAGCTAGCTGCTCCAACCCAAACATCAACAGGATTTTGCTTACCTCAAGAGACCTAATGTTGGCTTGATTTTCTCTGAAGAAGTATATTCCATGGTCCCAGACACTCTTAAACAGAGTCAACCATATGCAAAAGCATTAGATTGCTCCTTAAACAGTGCCAAAAATGAAGTATTCCCACTTACCCCATCAACTTCAGAATACCCATCCCACATCACTGCAGAAACACCATCACCAAATGACTGGAACATGAATTCAGAAACATCCTGGTCTTCCAAACTCCTACACCACAGGCCTCGACTAAATAACCACCTCCCCAAATCCATATCCACCTTCAACGCTCAGATCACCGCCTGAGCAAATACCCTCACTCCTCTCACAACAGATAAAGCCACGAGAACCAGACCACACACAAGCTGGTATATGAAAGAGTTCAGGTACAACAAACGCTACTACAAGCAACCTGAATGCAGATGTAGACAAAGTCAGAATGACACAGAAAGGATCACCTACAGATGTTCCCTCAGATTCCTCCATCAGCAAATTAGAGCCACCAATTGCTTTGTGCTCACCAACCGCATTGAAAGCAGCACCAACAGTGCGAAGGAAGTCTTTGCCCTAGTGAAAGATTTCACCTCTCCAGCAGCAAGCTCTGGACCTCTGCACCTAGCTGTCCCTATTATTCAGCAACAAGAATGATCTTGAGTGGGCCCCAACCCGACCCTTCCATCCTTGCAACTCTCTTGCCTAGCTCTACCAACACTCAGAGAACCACTCAGCCCAACTGACCCACCATCACCACTCAAGTTCATACACACCTGAGCATCCTTGGACCCCTGCCCTCAAAATGTCATGCTCAAAGGAATGGAACACATCAGTGCTGTCCTCACCCCAATCCTGAATGACTTAATCTTCCAGCCACCTACACAGACACCGGGAAAAATCTTCAGTAGACACAAAAGATGCTAGCCAACTACAGGCATATCTCCCTGCTACCTTACCCAGCAAAAGTAATGGAAAAGATGATAAAAGCCTAGCCACCCATCCACCTCACTGACAACCACCATCCCCTACACCACTCAATCTGGATTCAGGTCCAACCACAGTACAGAGAACACCCTCATCACCTCCATGGACGACATCTGGATGATCATGGACAGGGTTGTATGACGGTACAATTCTAGTAAAAACATTGCATGCTTTTAAAACGTATTTGTTACCCCGCATTTGTTTAGCACGCATATGCTTTTACCTCGCATGCCATTACCGCACATTAATAAGGTAAGTCTAAATAGATATATATATAAAGAATATTGATAATAGCATTATGCAGTTATTGTCGTACTTGTGTTATAAACAGGCAAACAGCATTTATGCTGATATAAATCACCACTTTTGCAGTATTTTGCACACCGCAGTATTTTGCACATATGTGATAAAATTGTATATTTTAGCATATTTATACAGTTTTAAATGTGGTTTTAAAAATATAATATATATGTATTTAGCTATTTATTTATGTATTTAAATCACAGTCATGTGCTTAAATGTAAGGTCAACACTGCATTCTGGCTCAATATATTATCTTGGAATTGTGGTTGCATATTACACTGTTTTTTATGGTGAGTCCAACACTAAGCAAAGTAATGTACAAATCTTTTATTTCCTTATGTCTCGTTGCCATAAATATGCCAGCGGGTTTCTTCACTTTCTTACGATCACGTGGTGTGCAAAGTGATAAAAACGTAAAAAACGCTAAAAAGAGAAAAAGGAGTGAGTGTATAAATAACAATGACGTACTGCTGACCTGTAATGTGATCAAGGGCACTTGATGCCCGAAACGAGTCGTAGAAATAAGGAACAAATAATGAACTAAAAGCTGCCATTGAAAAGGTCCCGGTGGTCTGTTCTTCCTCAATTCGCCATTCCTGGAGGTGCTGAAGGTTTTTCTGCCGTCATTTGAATAGCGGAAACTAGGTTGATTCCGCCGAATGGACCCCACCCTACTCATGGGCTACAGCTGACAACCTGTTGTGCGAGCAATCTGGAAGGAACAGTAGCTGTAACCCCCTGCAAGCCGAGGTAGCAGACGCCAGTGTGTGAGTGGTATCGACGGTCGAGTCGGAGGACACCCGTCGGTATTCATCCGTCACTGGTGAGTGATAAGGCATTACATGCAGGCTGGGTGAAGGGAAACCTTGGGCAGTAACACCTGATTGAACCCATAACGGGGAACATCGTTGGTCGAATTACTACTTCCTCATAAGATATGTCCATGGACGCAGTACGCGTGCATGAAGCGGCTGCAAATGAGCTGTTTAAAAACCTTCCGAAAGTCGGCAGAAATATCGCCACAACAAGCATTGTGAATTCTAACACAGACAACACTGTCAAAACACTCTTAAAAGACTTAGAGCAGAAAATGAAGAACGAGATAACCAAGTGGTGGGAGAACAAGTCACTAACGAAATATGTGGAAGCCGGTCGGGTGCCGCAAGGACTGAGAATTCTCCTTCCGCCAAGCTTTGACAACCCCAACCCCCTCATGCCTAGAGAGTGGGGGGAAAGCAATTTGGAGGCCTCAATGAAGCTGGTGCACATACTTATTAAGTATGCTGAAATTGATCATCAGCAATTGTTGGTGGAAATAGAAGCTATTAACAAAGAACTGGATAAATCAGATAAAAAGGATTTTATTCTGACTAAGCGCACTGAGATTAATGATCGGCTTAAAAAGCATGAGGACAGAATAAAAATTAGAAAAGTTCATAAATTTGCTCGGGATCAAATGGATTACGAGTTGGGACAGATATACGTTTTCCCGAAAGTATGATTCTGCCAAGAAGTGAAAATTGGGTGGTGAAAACAAGCTAACTTCAATAAGCACAGCCCAAGGTACAGCGACAGAGGAGAATTTGATAAGTACAGATACTGAATCTATAACTAGTGATTCTAGCTTAGGTAGTCTAGGCAGCACAAGCACTGACGTCTCAATGAGCATGCCCGTACTAAGCCTTGGGGAAGAAATAGATTTTTTGGTGGAAGCCAGGAAACAAACCTTAAGACCCAGGAATCTCAAGAAGCCAATCGAAAAAGGCGGAACGCAAACAGACGAGCAAGGTGCTGCCGCAATAATTGAAAAGCCAAAGGAAAAGAAGAAGAAAAATTATTGGCACAAGAAATAACTACTGATTCATTGAATGAAAAGACTATTATCAACTTATCTTCCATAGAGTTAACTACGGCAGAAGAACAGCTCCTATCACTAGGCTTGAATTTTTGTCCAGGCAATAACTTCAATTACGCTAAAACAAGAATAGACGTCTTTTGTTTTATTCGCAAATTAAAATTACAAATGTTTTTTGCCATCAAAACGAATGTAGACAAACAAAGCCATAATAAGCAGCAAACTGCTACTGGATCCTTGTCCAATTTACAAGCATCTGATTTGCAAACTTTTCTGACATGATTTGAATAATGACTCAGGTGTATCTATTCAACAAACGCCACATGTGGACTCAACCCAGACTAGGTTACAACAGATCGATCTCTTACAAAGAGGTGCGGGGGACAGTCCATACAAACCCAAATCAACATTCCTACCACTAATGCCTAAGGATGCAATTGACACGTTCCACGAATGCGTCACCGAGGAAATTAAAAAACTAAATCGAAAAGTGAATTACAAATAACAGAAATTGAAATACAATCAGGTCCAATTGCAGAGGTTGATGAGCAGATTAAGCAAAGAAGTTGAAGTGATCATTAAAAAATCAGACAAGGGAGGAAATGTAGTGCTATGGCCGAGAAAGGAATATGCTCAAGAGGCAATGAGACAGCTCAATAATGAACAATGCTATGCGAAAACCATCATTAAGGAATATAATAAAGCAAAGGATTCTTTGAAAACTGAGTTGCAACACTGGAAAAGTGAAGGTCTCATAACTAAGGAGTAATTTCAATATATGTGGAATGAATATCCAGCACTTCCCTTTTTATATCTTTTGCCTAAGGTCCACAAAGAAGTTACCCCAGTTCCAGGTCACCCAATCATTTCGGCAATTGGAGGTATGGCTGAAAAAGTGGGAATTTATGTGGACTATTTCTTGCAGGACCTGGTTAAATCCTTACCTTCCTATGTTAAGGACACAGGGGATTTCCTGAAAAAAATTGATGACATTGTGTGGACCAATGATCTTTTACTCATGACACTTGACATTGAGTCATTGTATACGAGCATCAACCATGAACAGGGCTTACGAGCTGTTAAACATTTTCTTGGAGTAAGAACTTATGACTATTATCAGCACAACAAAATGTTGGTAGCACTAATAGACTGGTGTCTTAATAACAACTTTTTTTCATTTCGCAAAAATGTGTATCGGCAGGTACAGGGTGTGGCCATGGGGGCCTGCTTCTCCCCTAGCCACGCGTGTTTGCACGTGGGCTATTGGGAGGAGCTTATCCTCATGGTACAACACCGGGAAATCTTTGTACACAAGATTGGCCACTACTTACGCTACATCGATGATGTTTTTATTGTATGGAACGATCGTTTGGAGAGTGCTAAGTATTTTGTGCAGTGTATAAATAACAATGATATGAATTTACATTTCACATCTCACCTTAACCATACAAGGGTTGTATTTTTGGATGCTAGCATTTTTGTAGACAACAATAAACTTGCCACCACAGCACACAGGAAAAATACGGCTGGCAATGCCATTTTGCATGCCACTAGTTGCCACCCTAAACATCTGATTGCTAGTATTTCGTACGGGGAACTTTTAAGGTTGAAACGGATATGTAGCACTACGGAGGAATTTGAGAATTGTAAAGCAGACACCATATCTAGGCTTAAAAAGAGAGGCTGCACTGATAAAATGTTAAATGATGCTATAAAAAAATCAAATGGTAGAACAAGAGAATCTCTCTTACCACATGATGAAGCCAA
This sequence comes from Lissotriton vulgaris, assembly GCF_964263255.1. Classification (NCBI taxonomy): domain Eukaryota; kingdom Metazoa; phylum Chordata; class Amphibia; order Caudata; family Salamandridae; genus Lissotriton; species Lissotriton vulgaris. The sequence continues at coordinate 756,554,592 of NC_141695.1, read as the reverse complement.
TGACACAAGTGTCAATGAAGCAACATCTGCTACTCCCAGACTAATTATAACTTTTAGCTGGCAGGAGAGGAAAATCCGTGCCATAGTGAATAAACATTGGCCGACTGTATTAACAGATAATGTTTTGTCGAATAGAATCCCATCTAAACCCACAGTGACCTTTAGGAAAACACAGAATATGGGGTCAGCTTTGACTAAAAGTATTCCTGAAACAATTGACAAAGAAACCTGGTTGAAACCGAAACAGGGTTTTTTTAAATGTGCATCCTGTCGTGCATGCAAGTTTGGAATCAATACTTCTCATTATAAGACTCCATTTAGACAGGAGGTTACAAGTATTAAAAGTAACTTTAATTGCAGAACTGATTATGCAGTATATGTTCTCACATGCACCTGTGGTCTGAGGTACGTGGGTAGTACCAAGCTGCAGGTGCACGTGAGAATACTGCAACATTTACGGGCAATCATCAACAATGATCCTGCATATTCTGTTTCACAACACTTCAAAGAAGCACCTAAGAATGACATTTCCTGTCTAAGATACTTTGTTATTGACTCTGTGCCTATGCCTCATAGAGGAGGGAATCGGGAAAAATTACTTCGATATAGAGAAACTAGATTCATTTTGTATCTTGATAGTAAATTCCCGAACAGATTAAATAACACAGAGGACATGTATACTTTTCTGTGAGTTGAGAGATATGTGCGATCATGGAGGAGTCTATCTCTACTTTTAGAATTGTTTATAGAATGAAACTTGTTTGTAATATAATGAAAATAAGGAAACTATCCAAAAGGCTTATGGGATAGGACACTAGAATTTGTTGTTTACTTGATTTTGGGAAAATAGTTTTTTTTATCATGCTCTTATTTATTATCCACCAGATGGCTATCTGGTGTTGATAATTTGCCTTCTTGCGCGCTTTTTTAGCTGATTATTTGATCATTACTTTTTAACACTTTTTTTATATCTTTTACAAATCACTTATCATTTATTTATAATAGTTGCACTGAGTTCTCTCTGAGGTAGAATAAACTCAGTTGCCTGTATTTTGCAGTAAAAATTTGATTTAGTTGGGCATGTTATATATAATGAAACACTGGCATAGATTAAGGTCATTGAGAAGCACTAAGCACTTTAGTATGAGTCACTCTGAAAGAATATTCATAATAGCATTATGCAGTTATTGTCGTACTTGTGTTATAAACAGGCAAACATAACAGAAAACAACAAGGGCACCCAGTCAGTCAGCAGAGGACCTCGGGTAACTTACGTTATATCTAACAACAGTGGTCCCATGCAAGTTTAGAATCAAGAGATAATCATATAGACACAATCGAACTATATTTGTTTTAGAGTGATTTGTCCAGCCGGACAGTGATCACAGGAATTTTTACTATATATAATGAAAAACAACAATTCTCTTACATTCAGCAAAGAGTGAGACACAAGCCTGTGCCTTCACGCTTACAATTCCGCAAGGTGAAAGGAAAGGGAGAAAAAGAATCTTAGGCAGAAAGTGAGCGATTTCTGTAAAATATAACAATGACAGAAATTCAACCACACCATAAATAGCATATCTCAATGAATATACACATTCATATATGGTGCGACAAGAGGTCGACGACGTTTCGATTCCATAGCCTAAATATAAGGAATCATCATCAGGACAAAAAGTGTTATGCCTAAAACCTGTTCTACACAATAGCCTGTATGGCAATTGCCTGAGAACCCCGACGTCTAAGTGCAGGGATGGCGCCAATCATGGGTTGGTCTGGGCCAGGTCCTATTATTGAGGTTTATAGGAGACTGTTCGATCAGTTGTACTTCCGAAAACCGGAGGTGCCTCGCCTCTCTGTGTGTCGGAGGAACAGGGAGGTCACCGGTAAAGTTCAGGATTGTCCACAATGGGGCACTGGGTAAAGATACAGCCGCCAAATGAGGCGCAGTGAGGCGAGCCGGAGGCTTCGCAGGGTCCAGGATACCAGCAATGTGGTACAACGCGGAACCACATTGCTGGTATCCTGGACCCTGCGAAGCCTCCGGCTCGCCTCACTGCGCCTCATTTGGCAGCTGTATCTTTACCCAGTGCCCCATTGTGGACAATCCTGAACTTTACCGGTGACCTCCCTGTTCCTCCGACACACAGAGAGGCGAGGCACCTCCGGTTTTCGGAAGTACAACTGATCGAACAGTCTCCTATAAACCTCAATAATATGACCTGGCCCAGACCAACCCATGATTGGCGCCATCCCTGCACTTAGACGTCGGGGTTCTCAGGCAATTGCCATACAGGCTATTGTGTAGAACAGGTTTTAGGCATAACACTTTTTGTCCTGATGATGATTCCTTATATTTAGGCTATGGAATCGAAACGTCGTCGACCTCTTGTCGCACCATATATGAATGTGTATATTCATTGAGATATGCTATTTATGGTGTGGTTGAATTTCTGTCATTGTTATATTTTACAGAAATCGCTCACTTTCTGCCTAAGATTCTTTTTCTCCCTTTCCTTTCACCTTGCCGAATTGTAAGCGTGAAGGCACAGGCTTGTGTCTCACTCTTTGCTGAATGTAAGAGAATTGTTGTTTTTCATTATATATAGTAAAAATTCCTGTGATCACTGTCCGGCTGGACAAATCACTCTAAAACAAATATAGTTCGATTGTGTCTATATGATTATCTCTTGATTCTAAACTTGCATGGGACCACTGTTGTTAGATATAACATAAACAGGCAAACAGCATTTATGCTGATATGAATCACCACTTTTGCAGTATTTTGCACACACCGCAGTATTTTGCACATATGTGATAAAATTGTATATTTTAGCATATTTATACAGTTTTAAATGTGGTTTTGAAAATTTAATATAATATATATGTATTTAGCTATTTATATATTTCAATCACAGTCATGTGCTGAAATGTAAGGTCAACACTGCATTCTGGCTCAATATATTAGCTTGGAATTGTGGTTGCATATTACACTGTTTTTTATGGTCAGTCCAACACTAAGCAAAGTTATTGTGTTTTTATCTAGGAACCTAAATCGATATTTCTATTTTATGCCCTTGTACGGTTATAATCAATAATATCCCTATAATGGCATAGGAATCATATCCATATCTAGTTGTAGCCCATGCAGTCACATTAAGCAAGGCTACTTCCCCGGACTCCTAGAAAGCACAATGAGTTCTCTAAACAAACCAAACCTCCAGCAACCTGGGAAATCCCCACTTGCTTTTGTTTTGATTTCGTCCTAGAACTCCTGTGAAGCACTGTAAGAACAGCCAGTTCTTAGTGACATCTTTATTGACGTCTTATGCCCAACCTTACGTCAAACCAGGCACCTTTCAGGTATAAATATACCAACGTTGCCTTAAGCAAACACACGGTGGTGGTTTTGGAGCCGAGCAGCTAACTACTTGCCCGAGAGCCCAGCTGATGCGAGAGCCCACAGACGCTGCCCCGCCCTTTTGACGCACTGAGAGAGACGCTGTCTTTTCTCCTGCCGAGAAATCCAGCTCCGGTGTTCTCATCCGCCTTCGCGGGCTGCTGGGATATCGAGTCCTGAAAGAGAGATACCAGACCTCCTGCATTCTATTTCCCAGGTACAGAGCTGACTAAACCCTTAAAGAGAATTCTTGAGTCAGATTCTTTGCAAAACCAACTTAACTTAAACTGCTACTTACTTACTCCTTCCCACGTATTAGGCTTAGGTCAGGTACACCGGGGTAGGCGTATTTAGAAGCACCAGTTGAGTACGTTAGTCAATGTATATATGTATGTATATATTTTATCCATTTTAAAGTATCTTATGGCTAAGAAACCATATCAATGCTTTTACAGTATTATTTCATAATACTCCTTTTACTGTACGCACTTTACTTTACATTAAGTATTGCAATTATAGCAATTCATTTCTCTTGCATGAGAAAGAAGACTGCTCAATAAATCACACCTTTTATTGAAAACACCTGTCTCTCTTTTTTCTGCACTCTGGTGAAACTAAGTATGCACGATTGACTGAGTGAAATAACTGTCTATTGTTTTCACACGACTCTAGAGATACACTCTTATTCTGAGGGAGTAAAGTTGTCATGTTATATGGTTGTCAGAAGCGAATCCCTTCTTGTCTATCCAGGGAGGTTAAACTCCTCCTCGTTTATTCGAGAAAGTTTCTAGTGACCTCTGAGCTAGCTGGCAAACCTTAAGTCTAATATAGTCAGTAGAGACCTAGTCGACCTCAGTCCTACGTCTACACTGCTGAATATGTTATTCCAATGCGCAGAGCCTATTGGGAATATAGGAACTACACTACATGGCGCCCAACGTTTGGTAAGGCGATAAATCTAACGCAAGACGTTAGAGTAACTCAGTCGTGCTTTTTCACACAGACCCTTTTTCCCGTAAATACTCCAAAAGACGTCTGGAGTGGGTAAGAGGTTAAGAGGTTTAGTCAACGTTGAAGGATACAGTGTTCCAAAATATTGTGCACCTAATCTTTGTTTCCTTGAAACTTGATCTGCAACAAAAACTTTCTGCCAGTAAAAATGGGGGAAAGTGAAGACGAAAGGGAGGCAGCTAGAATAGCAGCTCGACTCCTAGAGGGGGACACGAGTCTCCTACAGAATGACCTGAATGCTATACTCATTCCGGTCAACATAAGAAAAACTATAACTCTTAAACTTATAGAAAACGGACTGACATCACGAGGTGGTACAGTCATATTCGTGGTAGAGGCCCATGAATATCGGCAGACAGAGGTATTCTATTCATGGATAAACTTTCCAGCAGCAAACGCTGTAACACACAAATTCCACTATTACAAAATAGAGGAACCTCCGGATGAATACACTCCTTTCGAGGAGGTTGAAATCCCATTAAAATACCAAGAGCACCTGCTCTGGTTTAAAGGCGCCCTAAAACATAATAATCACATCACCAGGCTCGGTCCACTAGGTAGACCAGGAGCAACGTGGCCAGTTTTAGCCAGCTACACACCACATCCAGACATCGAAAAAATGTCAGACCGGGAACTTTTAGCCCAGCTAAAAGTACTAATTAAAATACATAGACAATTAGTCCAATATGTAATGCGGACTTCAACAGTACAACCAGCTATTAACATTCCACAGCTGATCCCTCATCAGGGAAACAAACAAAATTACACCACAGAACATACAATCATGTCTTGGTAAAACACCCGCAAAACGGGAAAAAATTCCATTCTGGCTAGCACAAAAGATAACTCAAATAGAGGCAGTATTTCCGGATACTACCCCTAGTGAGAAACACAGAATTCTGACTATCTGCCTTTCAATGGGGATCGCACCACATGTGGAGGATTGGGACACCTGGGGCACAGTCTTTGCTTCCATTTACACAAAAACACATGGTGTTCCGTCCATGGCGGTAATACCAGATGTACTAAGACAGATTCAAAATGAATACGGTCCAGAACCTGCTTTAACTCTGGGTATGAAATTACTGAAAGACTTCAAGCAGGTCTCGGCTATAATATTAGCCAACATAAAAGGAGAAGCAGCATCTGTGGCGATCCGCCAGAAATTGAAAGAAACAGATATAGCAGACCAACCAATTGAACTTGCCAGAATCATAGAAAATCCTATGAAGAACTAGGTAGAGATAGTTTGGGTGGGAAACCGGTAAAACCCCAACTAACTGAAAATCCTGAAAAGATATTTATTAAAAATAATCTAAACACCCCAAAAAAGAGCTGGGATGGAAATAAACAATCCACTCCCAAAGAAAAAAGATTCCAGTCCAGAGGAAGGTCTCCTCAGCGTAGAGAAAGATCTCCAGGCCGAGAAGACAAGTCTCCCCAAAGGGAGCCCTTTGAAAAAAGATACAACCTTAGAGATAGGGATAAAATAAGAAAACCTGACAGATATCCAGATATTGATACACGTCCCTCTCGATCCTTCTCACTCAATCTCTCTCGAACTTCCTCACAGAAATCGGAAAGAAGAGGACGGTAAGAACACAGAGAAGAGCACGTCAAGTCCATAGACAAGGAACCTGCTCATCAAAGTAAAAAATTACAATTTCCTAGAAAGAAGGTAGCAAGTATTAAAATTAAACATGCCGAGAATTCTGAGGACACGGCTGAAAAACGGAGAGTGGGCCCAGACAATGCTAGACAGCGCAGCAGAAGTGACAATAGCTTGCAAGATCCTGATGAATCATCTGGAGACAGTGGACACGAATGAATACATTCAGGTGGAAACTGCAGATACCAGAGTTAGCAAACCTCATAAAATATACGAAATAACATTACGTATAGAGGGAGATAAGACTAGGAAAGTAAGGGGTCTGTTTTGGAATAACATTTCAAAAGGCTATGACATCCTATTAGCTGAGAAAGACTGGCCACCAGAGTTTGTCAGGGGGTGCCCTCATGGCGAAGAAATGATTATGCCTGCCTTCTCAAATCATATTCCAATTCATAGAAAATACACATATGCAAGAAAATGGGCAGTAGCCCAGGCTCCTGCAATATATAAAAATCATGTAGGATGGGATGAGGACTCCCCTCCTCACAAAATCCAGTTAAAATGTCAACCCACTGCACAAAGGCAGTACCCAATTAAGCAAGAAGCTAAAAAACAAGTCGGGGAGATCTTAGATCAGCTGGAATACCAAGGGGTGATCGAAACATGCACCTCTCAAATGAACAATCCTTTGTTTCCTGTCTCCAAGCCAGACGATTCATATCGTCTAGTCTTGGACTACAGACACCTTAACTCATGTTGCAAGACATTTGCAGTAAAAAACTCACACAGTGCAGCACTAATGAATAACATCGTTCGCAAAAAATACAAAACAACATTAGACATCTCTAATGGATTCTTTTGTCAAAATATTGCACCTGAAAGCAGGTATTTAACCGCTTTCTCTATAATGGGGTCACAGAAAAATTTCTGTCGACTCCCACAGGGATTCAAGAATAGCCCAGGATTATTCTCAGCAAGGGTAACAGAGTTACTACAAATATATGATGATGAGGCATTATCTTATGTCGATGACATCTATCTCACAGATGATGACCTGGATACTCACTTGAAAAGAGTGAACACCATAATACTTGGGTTCGCAGCAGAGGGTTACAAATTCAACTTTAAAAAGTCACGAATTACCCACCTAACTGTCCTGTTTTTAGGATATGAATTATCAAGTGAAGGCAAAAGCCTAGCAGACAACTTCATAGAGAAGTGCGCTGTACTCCAAGCAACAAAAACGCTGAAGAACTTACAATCAATACTAGGTTTCCTGAATTTCGGAAGAACTTACATTCTAAATTATGCAGAGAGGGTTAAACCTCTCTATGAATTAATAAAACCGTATTTTAAACAAATCAATTGGACTCAGAAACACACAGAAATTTTGAGATCAAACAGACATGTTAGCTAAAACGAAATTACAAACTCGCGACAACACACGCAACCTTGTAATCCGAGTCATCCCAGGAAGATGCGGATTCACGTACCTGACCTCTAATGAGGGAGAAACGGTACCAATAGCTTACAAATCACATTTGCACACACAAGCTGAAAAAACATTCAGTCTTACAGAAAATATTGTAAATGCGGTTCAAACTGCTGTAGCAAAAAAAAGAGCCCAAGCCCAAGGCAAAATACAGCAGAATCAGCCCTTGAGGCATTATTAAGCCCAGTTAATCTAAAAACAGTGGCATTAGATCCAAAATGGATACAGTGGGAAAATTCTCTTGCTACAGAAGACGTGAAATACTATTTTGACCCGAACATGAAAAAAATGAAAGATCTAAAATATGAAGAAGAATCGAAATTCTGCCTCTCCAACAGTACTCTCGTGTAATCTATATGGACAGATTTGCACTACATTACGATGTGGATAATAAATCCTACAATGCAGCGTGCGCGATTGTTAAAGGTCGCTGGCGTTGTGGTAAATTCAGACCAAAAATAACAAAAACTGAATCGCTGAGAAACTGTTCGGCTCAGCGAGCTGAAATCAGATCTTTAAAGATGGCGCTTGAAAATGCCGATCGTGAATTCCCGACACTAATAGTGTGCGATTCACATTTCTGCTTCAAATCTTACAATAATGACTTGCAGAACTGGGTTAAAAACGATTACAAAGATGACACATGTGCCACAATAAAGCATAAGAAGCTTTGGGAACAGGTAGTTCTTTTGCAGAAAGAACTACGAAAGACTCACGTGATACATAAACTGAGTCATCAACGTGATGGCGTTCACGTTGCAGGGAATTCATTGGCTAATACAGCCACAGAGGAAGCAGCTCAACCGGCTTCCGTAGCCACAAAAAAAGCGTTCAGAAAAATACATAGACGGGGAAACCATGCTGGCGGTAAAAACGTCTTCAAAAGGCGACTGTGCAGCACTACCCGTGAACTATCCACTCAATTATACATACATAATTGATGCAAACTCCGTTCCTTTTGCTCGAATCCCTGGAGTGGGGGATAGAGTAATTCCAAACACGAACAGGAGAATCTTCTTAATAGCGGACGCACACATGGGACTGAGTCTAAGGCACCAAGAGATCAAGGAATCTCTGAAAGAATTACAATCAGAATACTGGTGGCCGGGGATGAACCTGCAACATTACAAATTTGCAATGAGCTGTCCAAACTGCAACAGAGATCGCAGTAGCGAACCGACCGGAGTATTGCCATGGCCCTTCCTGTAGTTAGCATAAGGCTTTCTATACGTAAAATCCAGCGTCCCATTAATTTCTTTTTAAGACTAGATTCACTTAAAAATACAGACACCAGCGCTCGGCTGACGCCAGAACTGTTATAAAAGATTTTCGAGTCTTTATCGGCACATACGCAATTGGCATGCTACATTCTGACCAGGGTCCTGCTTTTAGCTCTCGAGCTTATAAGGAGGCCATGACCAGCATGGGCATTGCATTGCTGTACTCTTGTCCCTTCCATCCTGAGGGAAATGGGATTGTGGAAAGAAAAAAACGGGACATAAAGCAATCTATAACGGCGAGGGTATTAGGTTCGGGTGATGGGTGGGTCCAACATTTAACAAGTGTCCAACGTAGTCTTAATAATCTGTCAAGAAATTCCCTAAAAGTTTTCAGTCTGTACGAACTATTGTTCGGTACTAGAATGCATATTCAGGACGTAGATAGTCAGACTTAAGTGGTAGGAAAAAAAATGCTTTGATATCAAAGATCGTTTGGCTGTTTTACAGGACTTAAATGAAACAAGAAAAGCCCTGAGCAACATAAAGTTAAAACAGCAGCCAACAGCCACTAAAGATAAACCACCTATCCCAGCAAGGCCTGTCTGGATTCCGAAGATTGGGGATCTGGTCAGAGAGAAGATCGCGTTGAAGAAGGAATTTGGGCCTTCTTACAGAAAAGCAGTACCTGTCTTAGCTGTCAGCGGAACAAGATCAGTTGTACTACCGCCCCTTGCTGGTAAAAAGGAGAACCAGGTTGTATCCATCGACCTGGTAAAACCACAATCATGTGGCCAATAATAAGTAGTAGGCCCAGCGGACTCCCAAGGAATAGCAGAATACCAAAATTTGCTACAATCCAAGAGGTTCAAACTGAGAGACTAATCACATTTGATAAACCTGCAGTGAATAAAAAAGGACTATGCAACAATGCTATGGAACTTGTGCCTCTTGAAACCCAAATTGCAACAGTTCATCAAGAAACACCTGTCTACAACGATGTAGCCTCAGACTATGCTAATGAAAGAAAAAATGAAAAAGCAAAGGAAAATTCGGAAGCAATTCCAACAATTGACAGAACTGCATCTGGCTACTTCATCAATTTCGATAACTTTTCTGAAGATCCAAGCGAACCTGAAGAAACGCCAACAACAAAAACTTTCAAAGAGAAAGTAACTAAACTCTTTCATCAACTCAAAGAAACCTATCTGATTTCTCCATGGATTGAATTTTGGATTGTGTTAGGTGTACTTTTCCTCCTGCTTTGGCTCATCGTGGTACTTTGTTTGGGAAAATTCATTGAGGGAAAATACAGTACAATGGACACAGCAAGTCAAAACATCAACTTGGTCCTAAAGCCGCAGAAGTCATCTCACCTCGAGAAAAGAGAACTATCATCAGTGAATGTCACAGCCATTCCAATACCCGGTGGGGTAGCTTGGGACAAAACGGATTACGAAATCTATGGCCGGGTTGAACTCTTGAAATATCCACATCAGTTCAAGGTTTCATTAAGTGACTTTGTAAAACCAAGTACATTCTCTGATGATTGGGACTTTGAAAGCATAAATAATATGATGTCAGATTTAGTAATGTCAGCAAAATTTACAGAACATGATTATTTAAAGGGTTCGTCGAATTATGAACAAATGTACTGTTACAATCACTTTGCACATCACTATTTGCATAAATCTGCTCAACCTAGAAATGTTTTTAAGTATAATCAATGGGAACATTGTGCAACTCCACCTAAAAGCAGTTCGAAAACATTTTATGAGAAATTCCCATACAAGTGATGCAGAAACGTTTTATTTTAAACTGTTAAATAAGACAGGGATAAAACAATGTTGACAAATACTAAATTGATTTATTCTGAAACATTTTATGAAAAAATGATTACATTTGGTTTTGAATTCTGGAAACACAACATTGAAACGAAAACCATCTGGGGTACAAAAAATTGGCAGGTCCAAGGTTTAGAAGCATTATTTAGAGCCTGCATGATCCCAGAACAAATAATATTCTTGAATGACACCATTCAACAGACTACTTGTCTTGGCCTAGCGAAGATTAAAGACTTAAACAAACCGTCTATTCCAAAGCCAATACCTGATAGTAATACCACTACAAATATTGAGATAGACGTATCGCATATTTTACACCAAAACAGAACACATCCTGATTGGAAAAAGTGGTTGATCTGGCCAACAGACACAAATAACTGTCAAGATAGATTCCTGAACAAAATACAGGGGTTCAAAATGACCAGACCCTAGATACTCCCAGAGACAACATCCAGGGATAGTAACAACATACAGTGTAGGGAAACTATGCCTTGAGTGGCTACAGAAATCCACACTGGCTGAAATTAAGCAACACTTGACTTTACTTAAAGACGGTGCTGACTTGCGTGATTTCATAATGGGACCACGCAAACAGCGTCAAAAACGTTTCATAGCGGCCGGTATAAACGCTGCATACAACGAAGCTTGGAAAGTAACTCAAATTGAGACAGCAGAAAAAATACGAGAAATTGATCGTATTAATTTGGAAAAATCACTTTCTGTTGTGGATAATGGGTTAATGACTCTGTCCTCCAGAATATATTCACTGGACAGTATTGTATCATCTGCAATCTATATAATAGATCAGGACTTACTAATGTTACAACACGGTCAGTCCCATTTACGTTCTATTGTACAGCTCGGCTGGACGTTGCAAAATCTGAGTTCCGGCTTACGTGCCATGGCGTTTGATAAACACAACGTCATTATTCTCTATCTTTAACCTTACTGATAAACAAATCAGTTTGGCACAAAAAGGAGCAGACTATATGATTCTGAGCATTGAAAAACTTGAGAGATTACCATTGACAATGTCAGAAAGACCTGTCATTGAATGGATAATACACAGAATAATTACAATTCCAATAACAACTTTCCAATTTAAATACTGCCAAGAGTATATACCAGCGGGCCAGTATGAAAGGTTGGGTAAAGGGTACATTAAGTCATCATGGAAATTGCCTTACACACACACATGTTATAGTGAAAAGAAACAGAATGTATTTCTTAGTGATAACAATTGTAAACAATCACTAAGCGGTATACTTCTGTGCCAAGGTATTAATTTACATGGGGCCTGTGAGGGGATTCCAAATAACCTTTCATGTCACCAGCACAGCACACCTGCAACACAAATAGAGCCATTCTTTAGACGGCTTTCTAACGGGAGCTATATTCTAATAGTGGACCACAGCTGTTGTGGCATGGTGCCAGGGAAAGCCTATCTCGTAAGCGTTAGTTCCATGGTCACTTGCTGTATGCAAGTATTGTATCCAAACAGCACTCCAGATACGGAGGCAACGATTTGGCCTTCTTTGAATATCTCTTCTATTCGAATTGATACTTTAAGCAGAATGAAGCCTGTTTTTTGACAGACAACCGTGCCTTTAACGTCATCAAAAGAAACGTATGATCTTCTGGTTGCAAGGACAACGTCAGAGATACATACCCTTTTATCAACAAATTGCCCGTGCATTTCGTAGAAATGCTAAGCCAAATCCTAAATATGTCTGATACCAGTGGTATCCCACATATATTTAAGACAATTTTTTCGGGACTGTTAACACCCTTCAAAACAGTTCTTGGCATTTTTCCAAATGTTGTCCATTCTGTCTTTGGCGGCCTACCACTACTTTTGGGACTCGTAGCAGGTATTTTATTTTTGATCCTTCTGCTCCGATATGGCAAGCCACGTCGCAGACAAGACTCCAGCAACGATGGAAGTAACAATCCTAGCTATACGCTATCTGGACCGCATAACTAAAGTCCTTGGATTAGCCCGGCTAAGAGATCTGAATATGACCTGGTTTCTTTCATTCAGACCAATCTTGCATCCTACCTGTGCTTCGATGTATGCTATGCGGAGAATAATGCCTGTTGGACGTCTGTCTTACACTACCATCAGCAGTACCATTAGATACAGATACTTTGCTAAGTCCTGTAATGGCTCATGCATTGTGTTTTCCCCAGCGGCTACCCATTCTGATGACGGCATTCGTTGAGACTTCACCACTACGATTAGGTGGCAGTGAAGTACGAGATGAGAGCAGCATCACCCAGGTACGACCTTCTGTGAGCATTGCTGATCCTGACATTGATGATAGCAATCATTCTGATGACTGCACTGTTGCGGCATTTTCAAACTTGGTCGAACTTTCACCTGATGTCGTAGACCAATTTTTTGCGAGTCTGTCTGAAATGATGTTCTCCCCTGAACAGAAAGAATAACTTTTTAAGCAACGAGCACACAGCGTTCCCCTGAACTCTGAATTCGGCCTTCAGCTTTGATAACCAAAAGCTACTGAAAACATTTGGAACTATTTTCTCCCCTGAAAGCGAAATTATTTTTTTTCAACTTCCAAAATATTTACCTTTTTCTGGCACATGTACTCTGCTTAAAGTTGAACTATTCTTAAAGAACAGAGCTTCTATTTTTAGGAACTCTAGAGACAATATATTACCTCAGCCTCTAGCACATTTACAGCAACTGTATTCATATGTGATGGAATGGTCTCGACCTTCTTTTCTGTATTAAGAGCCATTTCATGTGTAATTTTCACGAATCGTTCAGCTAATATATATAAGCATGTTTAACTGAATGATTACACTGCTTGAAAAACGTACAGTACCAATAATCACTTTCGTGTATTTCGCATACACCATTTTGAATGCAAAAAATGTATTTTGGGGTGGGTTGGAATACACATGCACCTTTAAATGTTTACTATTGCTTAGTTTTAGTAATGATGGACATTAGATCGTGGAGTGGGTATTGTGTTTTTATCTAGGAACCTAAATCAATATTTCTATTTTATGCCCTTGTACGGTTATAATCAATAATATCCCTATAATGGCATAGGAATCATATCCATATTTAGTTGTAGCCCATGCAGTCACATTAAGCAAGGCTACTTCCCCGGACTCCTAGAAAGCACAACGAGTTCTCTAAACAAACCAAACCTCCAGCAACCTGGGAAATCCCCACTTGCTTTTGTTTTGATTTCGTCCTAGAACTCCTGTGAAGCACTGTAAGAACGGCCAGTTCTTAGTGACATCTTTATTGACGTCTTATGTCCAACCTTACGTCAAACCCGGCACCTTTCAGGTATAAATATACCAACGTTGCCTTAAGCAAACACACGGTGGTGGTTTTGGAGCCGAGCAGCTAACTACTTGCCCGAGAGCCCAGCTGATGCGAGAGCCCACGGACGCTGCCCCGCCCTTTTGACGCTCTGAGAGAGACGCTGTCTTTTCTCCTGCCGAGAAATCCAGCACCGGTGTTCTCATCCGCCTTCGCGGGCTGCTGGGATATCGAGTCCTGAAAGAGAGATACCAGACCTCCTGCATTCTATTACCCAGGTACGGAGCTGACTAAACCCTTAAAGAGAATTCTTGAGTCAGATTCTTGGCAAAACCAACTTAACTTAAACTGCGACTTACTTACTCCTTCCCACGTATTAGGCTTAGGTCAGGTACACCGGGGTAGGCGTATTTAGAAGCACCAGTTGAGTACGTTAGTCAATGTATATATGTATGTATATATTTTATCCATTTTAAAGTATCTTATGGCTAAGAAACCATATCAATGCTTTTACAGTATTATTTCATAATACTCCTTTTACTGTACGCACTTTACTTTACATTAAGTATTGCAATTATGGCAATTCATTTCTCTTGCATGAGAAAGAAGACTGCTCAATAAATTACACCTTTTATTGAAAACGCCCGTCTCTCTTTTCTCTGCACTCTGGTGAAACTAAGTACGCACGATTGACTGAGTGAAATAACTGTCTATTGTTTTCACACGACTCTAGAGATACACTCTTATTCTGAGGGAGCAAAGTTGTCATGTTATATGGTTCTCAGAAGCTAATCCCTTCTTGTCTATCCAGGGAGGTTAAACTCCTCCTCGTTTATTCGACAAAGTTTCTAGTGACCTCTGAGCTAGCTGACAAACCTTAAGTCTAATATAGTCAGTAGAGACATAGTCGACCTCAGTCCTACGTCTACACTGCTGAATATATTATTGCAATGCACAGAGCCTATTGGGAATATAGGAACTACACTACAAAGTAATGTACAAATCTTTTCTTTCCTTATGTCTCGTTGCCATAAATATGCCAGAGTGTTTCTTCACTTTCTTACGATCACGTGGTGTGCAAAGTGAAAAAAATGTAAAAATAGCTAAAAAGAGAATGTATAAATAACAATGACGTAATGCTGACCTGTAATGTGATCAAGGGCACTTGATGCCCGAAACGCGTCGTGGAAATAAGGAACAAATAAAGAATTAAAACCTGCCATTGAAAAGGTCCCGGTGGTCTGTTCTTCCTCAGTTCGCCATTCCTGGAGGTGCTGAAGGTTTTTCTGCCATTATATATATATATATATATATATATATATACACACAGATGTTATAGTTAGGAATTAGAAATTAAAAAACCTTAGAAATTCACTAAAAAAAACATAGGTTTCAGGGACGTTATAGTTAGTTGAACATTTGACTCATATAAAACCAGAGAAATTCTCCTGTTATAGTTAGTTGAGCGAACTATAATTCGTGCACCCGCAATGCACTGGTGATGACGTCACATATTGCATCACTCATGACATGGTTAGTGACATCACTGATGACATCACTGATGACATCTCAAATGACATCACTGATGGCATCACTGATGGCATCATCCAGTGAATGTGTGTTTCTGTAAAGTTTAAATATTTTCATATATATCTATGCCAAGGTGTATTGAAGAATGAGTGGATTTACACATGCCTGAATGGATTATTTAGTAGGTGCGTGACTGACTGTATAAGTGAGTGATTGAACGTGTCTTACTGAATACATGGGCTAGTGATTAAACTGTGTGAAACTCTGTATTAGTCTCTCAGTTGGTGTGTAAGAGGCTGCATGGGTTGGTGAGTAGCTACATGACTGTCTATATGGGTTATTGATTTGTTATCTGAGTATCTGTATGGGTGCCTGAGTGTCTGTGTGGGTCAGTGGGGGAAGTGACTCTGTGCACAGATGTCTGAGTGGGTTATTCACTGGTTGTATGGAGTCAAAAGTGCATCTGAGAAGGGCTGTATGAGTGAGTGTGTGTATAGGAGTGTTGGTGAGTGAATGAATGTGTCAGTGGTAGATGTGTGAGTAACTACATATGTTTTAAGGCAGTGTATGTGAGTGTTGGAGTATATAAATGACTATACGTGAGAGTAAGTAATTTGAAGAGTGGGTGTATAAATGAGTGTCTGCTTGTATCAGTATTGTGTAAGACAGTAAGTATGTGTTAGTAGCTGCATAAATAAGTGATGTGGTGTGTGTATAAATAAAGGAGTTAGTGTGTATAACTGTCTACATGAGCAAATTGGTATGTGATTGATTCTTTGCATGACTGACTTGGTGTGTGAGTAACACTATGGATGAGTGGCGGACTGTTACTGTATGTATGGGTGTATGAGTGCATATTATAGTACTGTATTGATGAGTAGCTGCATGTATAAGTGACTGGATGTGTGTATAGACCTAGGAAATAGTAGCTGATATGTAGTAAAAAATAGGCAACGTAATCCTCAACAACTTCTCATTCCTACTCAGACATTAACATTCCCTCTGAACTAACAGAGCCTTTCAATCATGAACCACCTTTCCTTCTGTATGAAAACCAAAACCCCCCAAAAAGTATTCTAATCTTTGCAACCCTTCATAGCACAGTTACACTAGAAAACAGTAACATTTGGATGATGAATGGCACCTTTAAATTCACACCCCATCCATTCACCCAAAGTAACACAATAAGTGCTAACATTAATCACACTACTATTCCACTACTGTCCCACTCATTTATAGTTCGCTCCCTGACAAGCAATTCTCAACCTATAATGAATTGTTGTCGATATAAAATCCACAACAATAAATACTAATCTTAGGAACATAATGATTGACTGAATTATGAATGATTAACATTTTGTAAGACTGTATTCTGGGTGGGCCTATGCTCGCACATGCTCAGCGCCAGGATACCCTGGATACCCAGGATACCCTGGAGATAGTGCGCTCTACAAATCTGCATAACATAATCTATATATATAAAATCGAAAGTATGTCCGTTTGTCCTTTATGCATTACTACACCATTCATTCGATCGCCATAAAACTTTGGGAAGTTGTTGAGTACACTCCCGCGAAGGTTTCTGGCCCAAAAAAAAAAAAAAATTGTTAAAAGTTGTTGAGTACACTCCCGCGAAGGTTTCTGGCAAAAAAAAAAAGAAAAAGAAAAATGTGTTAAATATCGGCCCCCCAGGGCCCTCATAATCTTTCCAATACTGAACGTTTACACTTTTCGGTGCGACTCGCTTTTGCAATGACCATCAACAAAGGACAATCGCTGCAAGTGTGCGGACTAGATCTGGAAAATCCGTGCTTCTCACATGGACAACTGTATGTGGCCAGCTCACGCGTCGGAAAACTTTCTGATTTATTCGTGTACGCACCAGACGGAAAAACAAAAAAACGTGTATCCACAAGCACTCGAATAAATAAACAGAATTAAAACAACACTTTAAAATGTTTTCCATATTAAAATGAATAAGTTTCAATAAAAATAACACAATGTAAATTGAATGTTATCATAACACGTTTCCCGCGCGACGGGTAAGCTAGTATTAACATACAAAACAGCCAATTGAACAATGTTTTTTCCACTTGTCCCAGGAATATTTTAACTTTTCCCAGGCACATTGGTAAAAAATAAACATTTAGCTGAGGATTACATGCCAAACAGTAAATTACATTTTGAATTTATAAAATTAACAGCTTTGTGTTTGTACCTCCTGAATGAGTGGATGACATCTACACAGCAATTATACAATCAGGATTTTTTTAAACCTGCTAGAAAGGAGGTACAAAAACAACAATGCCATTGAGGATTTGCATAACTCAGTCAATAGTGCACTTGGAAAACTCCACTTCAACCTATATCATTTCCTGGATTTTTTTAAAAAAGGAAAAAAGTTTTCAGGAAATTAGACAAGTGCAATCTTTTAGCACATAGTTTCAATCCTCAAATAAAAAAAAAATAGAGTCGTTAGTTCAAAAGCTTTATTTGATTATTTAAAAAACAATCATAAAAGCACACAGAATATATACAGTATACATCCATGAGTTCTAATACAATTATCGCTAAAAAGAATTAAAGGAGGTTACTAAAAAAAGCAGATACAATGCAAATTCGTAAGTCAATGGGACTGTAAAAGAGTTTAAAAACCATGCTTTTTCTAGCAGCCATTGATTTCAAGATATACGTAGCAGTGAAAAAACAGGTATCTGGATCATCTAAGGAAAAAAGTAGCCTCATGGCCGCTTAGACCGTCGTTACTGCTTTTTTAATAAATAAAGGTTTCAAATAAGCAATGCAGAGATGTAAAAAGAGATCACAAATAAATAAAAAGTGAACAATACTCTGTTACGTAACTCCATCACATGGGCATGGTAAAGACGGGTGGCTTTTCATAAGAGGGAATGTCACTAGATGGTGAACAATTCCAAGCCTTAGTCTAGTGAGGACAAACCGATGCGATGGTCTAGTGACGGACTTTAAGTAATTCTGAAAGCCAGTTGTAACCATGTTGGAATAGTAATACTGAGGGGTTATTAACAACATGTTAGCATCTCTGCGTACTTGAGCTTTCTTCCTCAGATAAGTACACTTAATCTCTTTCTTGGGGATATCGGATATACTGTCAGGATCGTCCAGGATGTTTATATTGAATAGATCTCTGGCAGTTGACACAACATATTTGATCCATGGGATCAGTGAGCATTTATCTAGGTGAAGGCAGTCACTAATGATGCTTCTAGTGAAACTAGTTTTTTCCTTCTGCCAGATTGCTCTCCATACCATCAGTGGTCTTAAACTGATTAAGTCTGACAAATAATCTAACCCCACCTCCTGGTGTGTTATCTCAGTGGAGGCCGACACAGGCAGACATAACAGTTTTTTTATGAAACAATTTTCTTCAACTTGCAAGTCCACATGGCGACAATACCCCCAAACACCAGAGCCGTAAAGTGCGATTGAGACACATCTATGACGATATATGTGCAACATGTCGTATATGCGGCGATCCCCAAGCTTGGTCGCAAATTTAAATATTCCGTGAGCACTTATAGACATCTTGGCTTTAACATTGGTTATCTCTTGAGACCACATACCGTTGCTACTAAAAGTTATGCCTAAATAGCAGAATTTTTTTACAATTTTTATCTTTTGGCCCTCAATGTAAAAGGGCCTCAGCTTCCTCATTTTATTTCCGCATGACATGATAAAGGTTTTAGTATTGTTGATCTTTAATTTCCTGTCCTTAATAAAGCCCGCAAACCTGTCCATCAATCTCTGCAGGCCACAAGGGGTACGTGATAAAAGTACAGAATCATCAGCGTAGAGCAAAATGGGGATAGCCTGACCATCTATTTGAGGGGCATCAGAGTTGACCAGCTTGAGCTCTGCATCAATAGCGTTAATAAAAAGAGAAAACAGAAGGGGCGCAAGGACACAACCTTGTCTTATACCTAAATTAACTCTAATACTATCGGTGCATTCCCCCCCTTGGCCATATCTTATGCAAGCAGATAATTTGGAATATAGTCTCGCCAGAAAATAAATAATCTCAGCAGGGGCACCTTGTTCTAATAGGGTCGGCCATAATAGGGCGTGGTCTACCAGATCGAACGCGCTGCTAGATCTGCAAAGCAGAGGTAGACCGAGCCCTGTTTAGCACGAGTATACTTCCCAATTAAAAGATCTAGGTTTATACATTGTTCAACGGTTCCGAGCCCCTTTCGGAATCCAAATTGGGAACACGCGAGGACTCCACTATCTTCCGCCCATTCCTCTAACCTGGCCAGCAGCACCTGACTCATTATCTTGAGGGATGAATCTAAAAGGGAAATAGGTCGATAATTTTTAGCCTCAGATCTATCTCCCTTTTTTGATAAATTGGAATAATTACAGATTTCCCCCATGTAGGCGGGGTGCTTTCCATAACTGCCGCATTAAAAACTTTGGTCAGGACCGGACCCCACAGTGCCCTATCCGCCTTATACAGGTCGATAGGCACCCCATCCGGGCCGGGTGCTTTCCCTCCCTTGCTACACCTGATGGCGTGTTCAACCTCCAGTACTGTAATGTTTAAGGGGATAACAGGCCATGGGTCATCGTCCCCCCGGGGTGAATCAACCACTCCCTCTTGATCAAAGATATTCGTGAAATGTGAAACCCATAGCTCCTCGCTAACATGGGCGGTAAGAACTGGGGTGTCACCACTCTTGAGGAAGGGGCTATTAACCGTATTCCAAAAGAGTTTACTGTTTGATAGTTCAACAGCTCTGGTCAGGTTATCCCAATCTTCCTCCTGTAATTCGCGCTTCCTTCGCTTCAACTGCTCTTTGTATACGCCCCTAAGATTAGAGATAGACGGCCTATCCCTGGGCCTACTAGATAAAGCCTTCTTTCTGCAGTGACTCCGTACAGGAAGAGTCAAACCATCCTATCATTGGTTTCTTGTGACTGTGCTTAGTGATGGTCAGGATATTATTAATTAAAATGCTTATTCTATTAAAACTAGTTAGGATCCCTATAGCGTCTGTATTACCATCCAAACAGACGTACAGGTCGGGCAAACTTATCGTCACAATTTTTGTCAGGAGTTTTTCTGAGTTATCTCCTCTCCATTTTATCCTGGAGCCATTTGGTCTACATGGGACAATATCGTTAACAACAGTATTAGCTGCCAATTTTTTTTTTATGACCCCAAATAAATAGTGTCACTGTGATACAATTATGGTCGCTGATCGCAAGATCCAGTACGACCGGAGTGTAACAATAAATACTAATATCATGTGAGATCAACAAATGGTCAATGGTAGTGGCTGAGTTCCTCCCGATGTAAGTTGGGACGGAGTTACCCTCTCTATCTTTGGCAGTCTGTAATATGATTATATCATACTTTGCCAGAACTAAATTCAGTGACTCCCCATAAGTACTGTGAATAAAGTGAATACAACCCTCGCCTCTATTGTCATTGACCCCACATACCTTGGTCAGTGATAAGGGGCACATTGTGATATTGAAATCCCCACCCCAAATGAATGAAAAATTAACGCAGTTGTCCTGACAGATCTTATCAAGTGCCTTCTCTAGTTCATTGACAAGAGATGAACGTGAAGAGTCAAACAAATTATTATAGTGATTGATCAACAGGAAATTATTTTTCTGGCGTAACCATATCACTTGGGAGTGTCAACCAATCTTTACATGTGAAATAACTTTCGCTGGGAGATTAACCGAGAGTAGAATAAGACCGCCCTTGGCTCTGCCCATAGTTGATTCCTGTGCTGGTAAGTTAAAAGAAACAAATCCCTCATAATTAATATTTTCCACGCACAATGTCTCTTGAAGGCATAATATGTCATATTTATAGACAGTGTCTCTCCAACCCAGGGAATACAATTTATTATTCCATCCTGCAATATTCCAGCTAGCTAGATTGTACCATCTACCATTAGCTTCTAATCTAGGTTCGGGGATATCTTTTGTTAACCTATGGGTAACCACTACAGGCACCATTTGTACTATATTAGTAGTTATGCTGCCATTTCCCGATGTAGTAGGGTTACACTCTCCATTTATCCCACCCTCTGCAGCGTTATCTTGCGACTTCAAAACTATGTTACCCCCGAAGCCATATTCCTCCAAAACAGGCTGTTCTCGAGTTGGCAGCTCTAAGGCTTCTGATGGTGGGCCATTTATCCCACCCTGTGCCGCGTTATCTTGCAACTTCAAAACTATGTTACCCCCGAAGCCATATTCCTCCAAAACAAGCTGTTCTCGAGTTGGCAGCTCTAAGGCTTCTGATGGTGGGCCTAGACCCCCTTCCAGATCCAACTGGTTCCCTGGATCCTGATTTGGATAGTACAGTCAGTCCACTGCCTCCAAGCAGCTAAAACGGTTGTAACTGTAAAATGAGTCAGCGAAATAAATGGGGGCTGGTCTACCCTGGACCCCCTATATCCTCCCCATCCCCACTACTCTAATCTAGTCATCCGACCTCCCCCTGGGTCTTCCTGCACGGTATGGTGGGTAGAAAAAGGTCAGTGGTAGTGTTTGGATAGTTGTATCCATCGCATGGTTTACCCATGCACATATATGAGATACAGCTCTTGGGTCTCTAAAAGTCACCACTACACAATCACCTTTTATCCTTTTGGCCGTTCTGCCCAACCACGGGATCCTCCTAACCATAATAATCTCGCTTGAGATAAAAGGGGGCAGTGGTCTGTTTAAATTAAGCCAGCTAATTACCTTATTTTTAAGTGAGGCAAATGGTTCCTTTGCCTGCTCACTGAGGGCTGGCACACCGGCTAAAACCACTACAAAGGGGTTTGCTTCTGGGGGCAGATCTGGGAGTAGTATTTTCCCCTCCATGCTACTAACTACTTGTGCCTTTTCTTTACATGGGGAAACTGGTTTCCTTAAGGCAATAGGTGGTGTAACTGGCGCCCCGGTAACTGAGCTATTACTATGTTGGGGGACAGTATTAGTAGTAGCTGTAGCTTTGCTTACCGGTTTGCTAGTGGTGGCAGGTGGGGCAACCTGTAGATCGCTTCCAGATCCTTGGATTTGACTTGCGGTCACGGGGGCCTTGGTATTCCCTCTAATTATGGCTAGCTTATCCAAAGTATTAAAATTAGCTAACACAATCTTTTCTAACTGGTCCAGTTTATTATTCATCATTCGTGTGCGCTCTAGAAGGGGCAACATCAAAGATTTCACCAGAATTTCCATCTTTCCCAGGAGCTCATCATTTACACTATGGATAGGGGCTGGGTTGATAGAAACAAGGTGTCTCGTACATAGGCCGGGGGGCTGGGGGCTGGGGATTTGACAAATCATTTTAGGAATTTTAGCAGAGCTCTCTTCCAGAGAACCTCCCCCTCTTTTCCTTTTGTTGTAATTATTTGTAGTCGTGGACTCATTGTTTTGCACTAATACTGGGCTAGGGATAATGGCGGGGGAAGTAGATGGTGAAAGAGACTTCGGGGAACCACTAGATACTGTACTAGTAATTGTAGAATTTAAAATAACTCCCACAGTATCTGACTATCAACATGGGGTTGGGGTGGGGCGTTGGGCAGCTGTTAGATCAGGAGATCTTATTTCAGGGGAGGCAATTGCCCCAATGGTTCCCAAGGATGAACGCTTTCCTGTTACCAAGTTAAAGGACAAACCCTTTTCAGTCATTGCAATTTCTTTCTCTAGGATTACAGTGGCTCGTTTGAAGAATTGATCCATAGTCCCGGTAACTGTCCCTCCGGCAGCCGAGAGGGTTACTTTTCTTCCCTTACCTGACCTAAGAACCATGTTTCTAAAAAACAAGAACAAGATAACCTAAAATTGGGGTACTAAGTTCGTACTACAGTAAATAAGAAAAAGAATAAGGGGAATGGGCCCAGCCCGGCCTCAGTCGTCCTCGGACGGCCTCAGACGGCCCGCGCTTTGTCCAGGCTTCGTCCGGCGCGCATCACGCGCGTTCCGCGTGCGCGGGTAAGGGCTACTTTAAAGTGAGGAAAAAGAGGCGGGAAGAGGGCCAGGAGCGGCGGATCAAGACCCGCACCGCAGTCTGGTCCTCGCAGTCCCGCTAGCAGCAGCAACAGGGAGTCTAGCCCCAAAGTCGGCAGAACGTCCAGCTGAGTTACCCCGCAGTTCCAGCAGAGTCAAAGGGTCAGGTGTAACAGTGTCCAAAAGCGCCCTCCAGTATCTCCACACGAGCGGCTCATGGCGAAGAGAGGGCCGCGAGAGTGTTTTATCCTTGCAGGAGATGGAGGCGGGAAGAGGGCCAGGTGCAGCGGATCAAGAACCGCACGGCAGTCTGGTCCTCGCAGTCCTGCTAGCAGCAGCAACAGGGAATCCAGCCCCGAAGTCGGCAGAGCGTCCAGGTGAGTTACCCCGCAGTTCCAGCAGAGTCCAAGGGTCAGGTGTAACAGCGTCCAAAAGCGCCCTCCAGTATCTCCACACGAGCGGCTCCCGCGAAGCGGGCGCCGCAAGAGGTTTTATCCTTGCAGGAGATGGAGGCGGGAAGAGGGCCAGGTGCGGCGGATCAAGAAAAGCACGGCAGTCTGGTCCTCACAATCCCGCTAGCAGCAGCAACAGGGAGTCCAGCCCTAAAGTCGGCAGAGCGTCCAGGTGAGTTACCCCGCAATTCCAGCAGAGTCCAAGGGTCAGGTGTAACAGCGTCCAAAAGCGCCCTCCAGTATCTCCACACGAGCGGCAAAATAGAGTCAAGAAATGCCTGAATAACTATTAGCAAAAATCCAGCAGTTGTATATGTTGTGAAGTTCAGATTACCCGGAAAATATTGCTTATATTCTTCTCCACTATTAATCCCACTACATTTTTCAGTGCATTACTCTCCTGATCTATGGTTTAAATTTTTTTATTCAGTTTTCCAACAACAAAAACTCTCACCTGCATCAAGAGGCCGGTGAAGTAGAACAGTAAGTAATAACAACGGGGAGATTGAGGGAGGAAAGGGACAAGGGTCGGGAAGGGTGTTGGGCAAAGAAAGCGTGGGCATGGAGGGGGTAGGATGTTGGGGAACATTGTCCAGGACGGCCCGCGCTTTGTCCGGGCTTCGTCCGGCGCGCATCAGCGTGCGTTCCGCGTGCGCGGGTAAGGGCTACTTTAAAGTGAGGAAAAAGAGGCGGGAAGAGGGCCAGGTGCGGCGGATCAAGACCCTCACGGCAATCTGGTCCTCGCAGTCCCGCTAGCAGCAGCAACAGAGAGTCTAGCCCCAAAGTCGTCAGAACGTCCAGCTGAGTTACCCCGCAGTTCCAGCAGAGTCCAAGGGTCAGGTGTAACAGCGTCCAAAAGCGCCCTCCAGTATCTCCACACGAGCGGCTTCCGCGAAGCGGGGGCTGCAAGAGGTTTTATCCTTGCAGGAGATTGAGGCGGGAAGAGGGCCAGGTGCGGCGGATCAAGAATAGCACGGCAGACTGGTCCTCGCAGTCCCACTAGCAGCAGCAACAGGGAGTCCAGCCCTAAAGTCGGCAGAGCGTCCAGGTGAGTTACCCCGCAGTTCCAGCAGAGTCCAAGGGTCAGGTGTAACAGCGTCCAAAAGTGCCCTCCAGTATCTCCACACGAGCGGCAAAATAGAGTCAAGAAATGCCTGAATAACTATTAGCAAAAATCCAGCAGTTTTATATGTTGGGAAGTTCAGATTACCCGGAAAATATTGCTTATATTCTTCTCCACTATTAATCCCACTACATTTTTCAGTGCATTACTTTCCTGATCTATGGTTTAAATCTTTTTATTCAGTTTCCAACAACAAAAACTCACCTGCATCCAGAGGCCGGTGAAGTAGAACAGTAAGTAATAACAACGGGGAGATTGAGGGAGGAAAGGGACAAGGGTCGGGAAGGGTGTTGGGCAAAGAAAGCGTGGGCATGGAGGGGGTAGGATGTTGGGGAACATTGTCCAGGAAGCATAGCCTCCCACGTCTACTTTAACTCAGTCCTGGCAGATTTGGTGGCTGTGGGACAAGATTATCCATGCATCAGACCTATTGTGGTCAGTCTTTGTTCTATCGTTCCAGTGGGCTGCTACGACCTGTTAGTTGGATTGCTTGCAGGTAAAGCAGGCACGCGAGTTCCATAAAGTCTCTAGTGCGAGGAATTGGATGCTGTTGCAGGGATTCTGCCCAAGAACAGAACTATGCATAGGATTATGGGACCTTAGCGCATAGGGGCTGAGTCATCCTACCACCTTAGTACCCATAAGCCCAGGACCGACTAGCCACTGTGTCTCACTTGCCCTCCTACTCACTCACAGAGAAACAAGTGATTAAACACCCCAGAACACAACACTCCCTAATCGCTCAGGGCTCGCAGTTGCAAGACATACCCTTTCACTCACACTCTTGTTCTTGTCCACAATAAGATCTGACAGAGACACAGACCAGGTTAAAATATGTATTTTAACTAACATGCTCTAACATGCAGCATACGTGCCACAACAAGCAGGAAAATGCATAGTACAAATATTTTCAGCATAGCAGCTAGACCATATATCATGCAAGGAGATGTCATTATAAAAAGACAATATAGCCTAATCCCCCCTCCCCTTGCTTAGAAGCTGTATTATATATTAGAAGATCTCTGGGTTTTGTCTGCAGACCCCATACCTCAAACTATAGATGGCAGTTCCACATCGTAGGTGCTGTCTCGCTCTTCTCCATGGAAAGATCCCTCTGCAATTGTTGGTCACCCTATGCATGTTTCTCCCTAAAACCAAAGTACGAGTTCCAAACAACAGCTGCATTTGTATGTTTTGTCTAGGTACTGGGGCATGACCACAACAAAATAACAAGGGGCATTGTTTATCGACCTTGCACACCGTGTTCAGACTAAATCACGGCAGACAATTCTCATGTGAAAAGGACGAAGAAAGTCTTTACAAAAATAAAGGCTTGTAGTAACGTGCGCAAAGCTGTGCACTGTCTGCAAAGCTCATGGTAACTTAGAGAAAACGGCAATGTCCCCATGGGCCATGTGTCAATGCAAGTGCCCCACATTTTTTTGACTTGGAGAACTTGTGTTCAATGGAGACAGTTACATTTTCCATCCCTTTGAGGTCCAATAATTTATGTAGCCAGTCCAAGTGAGTTGGCAGTATGTTTGTGGCCCATTTAGCTGTGATACCTGTTTAGCCACACAAAATGCCATCATTATGCTTTGCCTTTAGGAGAGTGCAGGGGTTAGGTCAGGGCATTGGGGAGCCCATGCAAGATGTGGCTAGGGAAAGCTGGGATATCTGTATTGAAGATTTGATTGATGTCCTTTAGCACTTTCTCCCAGTAGCATGCCAGTTTGGGGCAGCACCATAAAAGATGAGTTAAAGTGCCAGGTAAGGAATTGTTTCTTACCTGTAACTCTTTTTCTCTCGTATTTCCATTTAGTCATAAGCACAGAATAGTCCCGCCCACATGGGGGGGACCCCAGAGCAGTTGATATATATATATATATATATATATATATATATATATATATATGCTCCAAAGTTCACCAGTAACGCGAGTCACTCTGCTGGCGGGTGCTGCCACGCGTTGGTGTGCCGCGTACAAAATAAATGCTCGAAAGCTTTCTTCACAGATTTTGAATGGAAGAAAAACGGCCGCACTCACGGGTTTCTTGGCAGTTACAAACAAATTTTATTCAAGACAAACGCGTTTACTGGTATTACACTGTTTGGATTGTTTTAAAAATGGCGCCATGCATCGCGTTCCCTTATGACACTGAGGAAGGGACGCTTCCCGAAACGCGTTTGTCTTGAATAAAATTTGTTTGTAACTGCCAAGAAACCCGTGAGTGCGGCCGTTTTTCTTCCATTTAAAATCTGTGAAGAAAGCTTTGGAGCATATATATATATATATATATATATATATATATATATATCCACACGGGTTCTCACAAAACAGCGCCGAAGTATCGATATCACAGCAGCGCCATCAGAAAACAGCAGACCCAGAAGTTTCCGTGAGTAAATAAGTTTATTCTGCAACACACGGACAGCATAACGTTTCGGCCTCCCAGAGGCCTTGGTCACATGGCATTCCAGAGGGGAATAGCAGAAATTTAAAGTGCACATGCATATGGCGTTAGCCAATCAACGTAGAGATATGTAGGACGGTGCAATAAACATAGTAAACATACTGCGCGTTACCATAATGTTAGAAATAACAATGCACCGTAACTTTCCAAACAAAATTTTTGGGATAAATCCCTAAAAGTCACACATAGCCTGTAATTACATTAAACAACAAGCATTGGAAATGCAATAGGGCTCGCATTAGGAAAGTTTGAGATATTGGTCTTATAAATGAATTTTATTTTATGTGTTATTTTTTAAACTAGCTAAATTAATAGCTTTGTCATTTACAATGCCAATAGTTATAAATTTCGCAAACACCTATAGCATTTGTAATGCAACATGTTTTGTATTTACGTGACTTAGATGTATTGATATTACAAATAACAATGGCTTTGAATTTTTTTAAATAATTAATACTTAAATAAGTTATTTAATTTGTAATGGCAATAGCTTAAACTTTTGTAAATAACTTTTGTCAAGATTATGCTCAGTGTTTTATATTGTGACACAAATCCAAGAACAGAAGTGAAATATTAACATCTTTTTGTGATTTGTAATAAAGCATGAAAGCTTGAAAACAGCTTGAAACATTGAAAGAACATATTTGAACCAGTGATGCTGTGGTTGGGCTGAGTGATGCTGTGGTTGGGCTGAGTGATGCTGTGGTTGGGCTGAGTGATGCTGTGGTTGGGCTGAGTGATGCTGTGGTTGGGCTGAGTGATGCTGTGGTTGCGCTGAGTGATGCTGTGGTTGCGCTGAGTGATGCTGTGGTTGCGCTGAGTGATGCTGTGGTTGCGCTGAGTGATGCGGTGGTTGCGCTGAGTGATGCGGTGGTTGCGCTGAGTGATGCGGTGGTTGCGCTGAGTGATACTGTGGTTGCGCTGAGTGATACTGTGGTTGCGCTGAGTGATGCTGTGGTTGCGCTGAGCGATGCTGTGGTTGCGCTGAGCGATGCTGTGGTTTCGCTGAGCGATGCTGTGGTTTCGCTGAGTGGTGTGTGCATCGGTGGAGCTTAGTGGGTGCATTGGTGGAGCTGTGTGGTGGGTGCATTGGTGGAGCCTAGTTGGAGCATCGGTGAAGCTGTGTGGTGGGTGCATCGGTGGAGCTGTGTGGTGGGTGCATCGGTGGAGCTGGGTGCATCTGTGGAGCTGTGTGGTGGGTGCATCGGTGGAGCTGTGTGGTGGGTGCATCTGTGGTACTGTGTGGTGGGTGCCTCAGTAAAGCAGTGGTGGGTGCATCGGTGGAGCTGTGTAGTGGGTGCATCGGTGGAGCTGGGTGCATCTGTGGAGCTGTGTGGTGGGTGCATCGGTGGAGCTGTGTAGTGGGTGCATCGGTGGAGCTGTGTGGTGGGTGCCTTGGTGGAGCTGTATGGTGGGTGCCTCAGTGGAGCTGTGTGGTGGGTGCATCGGTGGAGCTGTGTGGTGGGTGCATCGGTGGAGCTGGGTGGTGGGTGCATCGGTGGAGCTGTGTGGTGGCTGCATCGGTGGAGCTGTGTGGTGGGTGCATCGGTGGAGCTGTGTGGTGGGTGCATCGGTGTAGCTGTGTGGTGGGTGCCTCGGTGGAGCTGTGTGGTGGGTGCCTCGGTGGAGCTGTGTGGTGGGTGCCTCGGTGGAGCTGTGTGGTGGGTGCATCGGTGGAGCTGTGTGGTGGGTGCATTGGTGGAGCTGGGTGCATTGGTGGAGCTGTGTGGTGGCTGCATCGGTGGAGCTGTGTGGTGGGTGTCTTGGTGGAGCTGTATGGTGGGTGGCTCGGTGGAGCTGTGTGTTGGGTGCATCGGTGGAGCTGTGTGGTGGGTGCATCGGTGGAGCTGTGTCGGTGGAGCTGTGTGGTGGCTGCATCGGTGGAGCTGTGTGGTGGCTGCATCGGTGGAGCTGTGTGGTGGGTGCATCGGTGGAGCTGTGTGGTGGGTGCATTGGTGGAGCTGTGTGGTGGGTGCATCGGTGGAGCTGTGTGGTGGGTTGTTCGGTGGAGCTGTGTGGTGGGTCGTTCGGTGGAGCTGTGTGGTGGGTCGTTCGGTGGAGCTGTGTGGTGGGTGCATCGGTGGAGCTGTGTAGGTGGGTGCATCGGTGGAGCTGTGTGGTGGGTGCATTGGTGGAGCTGTGCAGGTGGAGCTGTGTGGTGAGTGCATCGGTGGAGCTGTGTGGTGGGTGCATTGGTGGTGGTGGGTGCATCGGGGGAGCTGTATCGGTGGAGCTGAGTGGTGGCTGCATGTGTGGAGCTGTGTGGTGGGTGCATCAATGGAGCTGTATGGTGGGTGCATCGGTGGAGCTGTGTAGGTGGAGCTGTGTGGTGGGTGCATCGGTGGAGCTGTGTGGTGGGTGCATCGGTGGAGCTGGGTGGTGGGTGCATCGGTGGAGCTATGTCAGTGGAGCTGTGTGGTGGCTGCATAGGTGGAGCTGTGTGGTGGGTACATCGGTGGAGCTGTGTGGTGGGTGCATCAGTGTAGCTGTGTGGTGTGTGCATCGGTGGAGCTGTGTAGGTGGAGCTGTGTGGTGTGTGCATCGGTGGAGCTGTGTGGTGGGTGCATTGGTGGAGCTGGGTGCATTGGTGGAGCTGTGTGGTGGCTGCATCGGTGGAGCTGTGTGGTGGCTGCATCGGTGGAGCTGTGTGGTGGCTGCATCGGTGGAGCTGTGTGGTGGGTCGTTCGGTGGAGCTGTGTGGTGGGTGCCTCGGTGGAGCTGTGTGGTGGGTGCATCTGTGGAGCTGTGTGGTGGGTGCATCTGTGGAGCTTTGTGGTGGGTGCCTCGGTAGAGCTGTGTGGTGGGTGCATCGGTGGAGCTGTGTGGTGGGTGGCTTGGTGGAGCTGTATGGTGGGTGGCTCGGTGGAGCTGTGTGTTGGGTGCATCGGTGGAGCTGGGTGGTGGGTGCATCAATGGAGCTGGGTGGTGGGTGCATCGGTGGAGCTATGTCGGTGGAGCTGTGTGGTGGCTGCATCGGTGGAGCAGTGTGGTGGGTGCATCAGTGTAGCTGTGTGGTGGGTGCCTCGGTGGAGCTGTGTGGTGGGTGCATCGGTGGAGCTGTGTAGGTGGAGCTGTGTGGTGGGTGCATCGGTGGAGCTGTGTGGTGGCTGCATCGGTGGAGCTGTGTGGTGGGTGCCTTGGTGGAGCTGTATGGTGGGTGGCTCGGTGGAGCTGTGTGTTGGGTGCATCGGTGGAGCTGTGTGGTGGGTGCATCGGTGGAGCTGGGTGGTGGGTGCATCGGTGGAGCTGTGTCGGTGGAGCTGTGTGGTGGCTGCATCGGTGGAGCTGTGTGGTGGCTGCATCGGTGGAGCTGTGTGGTGGGTGCATCGGTGGAGCTGTGTGGTGGGTGCATCGGTGGAGCTGTGTGGTGGGTCGTTCGGTGGAGCTGTGTGGTGGGTCGTTCGGTGGAGCTGTGTGGTGGGTCGTTCGGTGGAGCTGTGTGGTGGGTGCATCGGTGGAGCTGTGTAGGTGGGTGCATCAGTGGAGCTGTGTGGTGGGTGCATTGGTGGAGCTGTGTAGGTGGAGCTGTGTGGTGAGTGCATCGGTGGAGCTGTGTGGTGAGTGCATCGGTGGAGCTGTGTGGTGGGTCGTTCGGTGGAGCTGTGTGGTGGGTCGTTCGGTGGAGCTGTGTGATGGGTCGTTCGGTGGAGCTGTGTGGTGGGTCGTTCGGTGGAGCTGTGTGGTGGGTCGTTCGGTGGAGCTGTGTGGTGGCTGCATCGGTGGAGCTGTGTAGGTGGGTGCATCGGTGGAGCTGTGTGGTGGGTGCATTGGTGGAGCTGTGTAGGTGGAGCTGTGTGGTGAGTGCATCGGTGGAGCTGTGTGGTGAGTGCATCGGTGCATTAGTGAAGTAGTGTGGCTCACTGGTTAGAGGCGGCAGACCCGAGAGCAGAGGACGGCCCGGGACCAGGGTTCGATTCCCGACGCGGCAGGTTTCTGGACCAGGGTCAGCGGACTCGATAATTCTCTCGCCTCGGTGCCCACTCTGATCAGCGACCACACTCGGCAACTCTGGGCATTAGCTTGCCTCATCTTCACTAACGGCCCCACCAGACCGCCGGGGATGCCTGGTCTCACCCTGGAGATACCCATTAAGGGACCATCTCTCAGGGAAGCCAGGAAGGGTTTCGCAGCGGTCGAAGCGCCTTGGGACCCTCCGGGTAAGTAGTACGCTATATAAATGCCTATACATTACATTACATTACATTACATCGGTGGAGCTGTGTGGTGGGTGCATTGGTGGTGGTGGGTGCATCGGGGGAGCTGTGTCGGTGGAGCTGTGTGGTGGCTGCATGTGTGGAGCTGTGTGGTGGGTGCATCAATGGAGCTGTATGGTGGGTGCATCGGTGGAGCTGTGTAGGTGGAGCTGTGTGGTGGGTGCATCGGTGGAGCTGTGTGGTGGGTGCATCGGTGGAGCTGGGTGGTGGGTGCATCGGTGGAGCTATGTCGGTGGAGCTGTGTGGTGGCTGCATCGGTGGAGCTGTGTGGTGGGTACATCGGTGGAGCTGTGTGGTGGGTGCATCAGTGTAGCTGTGTGGTGTGTGCATCGGTGGAGCTGTGTAGGTGGAGCTGTGTGGTGTGTGCATCGGTGGAGCTGTGTGGTGGGTGCATTGGTGGAGCTGGGTGCATCGGTGGAGCTGTGTGGTGGCTGCATCGGTGGAGCTGTGTGGTGGCTGCATCGGTGGAGCTGTGTGGTGGGTTGTTCGGTGGAGCTGTGTGGTGGGTGCCTAGGTGGAGCTGTGTGGTGGGTGCATCTGTGGAGCTTTGTGGTGGGTGCCTCGGTAGAGCTGTGTGGTGGGTGCCTCGGTAGAGCTGTGTGGTGGGTGCCTCGGTAGAGCTGTGTGGTGGGTGCCTCGGTAGAGCTGTTTGGTGGGTGCATCGGTGGAGCTGTGTGGTGGGTGCCTCGGTGGAGCTGTGTGGTGGGTGCATCAGTGGAGCTGGGTGGTGGGAGCATCGGTGGAGCTGTGTGGTGGGTGCATAGGTGGAGCTGGGTGGTGGGTGCATAGGTGGAGCTGTGTGGTGGGTGCCTCGGTGGAGCTGTGTGGTGGGTGCCTCGGTGGAGCTGTGTGGTGGGTGCATCAGTGGAGCTGGGTGGTGGGAGCATCGGTGGAGCTGTGTCGGTGGAGCTGTGTGGTGGCTGCATCGGTGGAGCTGTGTGGTGGGTGCATCGATGGAGCTGTGTGGTGGGTGCATCGGTGGAGCTGTGTGGTGGGTTGTTCGGTGGAGCTGTGTGGTGGGTGCATCGGTGGAGCTGTGTGGTGGGTGCATCAGTGGAGCTGTGTAGGTGGGTTCATCGGTGGAGCTGTGTGGTGGGTGCATCGGTGGAGCTGTGTAGGTGGAGCTGTGTGGTGGGTGCATCGGTGGAGCTGTGTGGTGGGTGCATTGGTGGTGGTGGGTGCATCGGGGGAGCTGTGTCGGTGGAGCTGTGTGGTGGCTGCATGTGTGGAGCTGTGTGGTGGGTGCATCAATGGAGCTGTGTGGTGGGTGCATCGGTGGAGCTGTGTAGGTGGAGCTGTGTGGTGGGTGCATTGGTGGAGCTGGGTTGTGGGTGCATCGGTGGAGCTGTGTCGGTGGAGCTGTGTGGTGGCTGCATGGGTGTAGCTGTGTGGTGGGTACATCGGTGAAGCTGTGTGGTGGGTGCATCGGTGGAGCTTAGTGGGTGCATTGGTGGAGCTGTGTGGTGGGTGCATTGGTGGAGCTTAGTTGGAGCATCGGTGGAGCTGTGTGGTGGGTGTATCGGTGGAGCTGTGTGGTGGGTGCATCGGTGGAGCTGTGTGGTGGGTGCATCGGTGGAGCTGTGTGGTGGGTGCATCGGTGGAGCTGTGTGGTGGGTGCATCGGTGGAGCTGTGTAGGTGGAGCTGTGTGGTGGGTGCCTCGGTGGAGCTGTGTGGTGGGTGCCTCGGTGGAGCTGTGTGGTGGGTGCATCAGTGGAGCTGTGTGGTGGGTGCATCGGTGGAGCTGTGTGGTGGGTGCCTCGGTGGAGCTGTGTGGTGGGTGCCTCGGTGGAGCTGTGTGGTGGGTGCATAGGTGGAGCTGGGTGGTGGGTGCATAGGTGGAGCTGTGTGGTGGGTGCATCGGTGGAGCTGTGTGGTGGGTGCATCGGTGGAGCTGTGTGGTGGGTGCATCTGTGGAGCTGTGTGGTGGGTGCATCTGTGGAGCTGTGTGGTGGGTGCATCTGTGCAGCTTTGTGGTGGGTGCCTCGGTAGAGCTGTGTGGTGGGTGCATCGGTGGAGCTGTGTGGTGGGTGCATCGGTGGAGCTGTGCGGTGGGTGCATCGGTGGAGCTGTGTGGTATGTGCCTCGGTGGAGCTGTGTGGTGGGTGCCTCGGTGGAGCTTGTTTATTTAATTTTTTGCAGTGGGGGGGATCATTTAGAAAATGCATGCTACAGCAAAAAAAGGAAAATTCTGAAAAGAGTGGTTGTATAGGTTTCTAACCGTTCTAGTGTGCTGGACACAAGGGAGTGGCAGACTTCAAGCCCTAGCAAAAGCAATAAAAGAAAATCCACAAAGCGGGGATAGGGTGTGGTACTACAGGCTGTTGCTAGGTGTTTCTCTAGACCTGTATTAGCCACATAAGGTACTGCACCCTGCAATCCTGAAGAATCCAATCAAAAGAATGCTGATGAGTATTAAAAAAAATTGTGATCCTCCTGAAATGCGAAATAATGTAACTTATCCGTGCATTAGCTCACTGGAGGCTGGAGTTCAGCGTTTTGATCTGCTTTCTGCCACACATGGGCCACGCAGTATGAAAACGGAATTCTGATAGTTTGAAGAGGATTGTGTCGGGAAAAGAATCGCTCACCGCAGTGGTTCCCGCCAAGCAAAAACAAAACAGGCTCTCCATTTATGCTCCCTTTTCTAGGGCTGCACGTTTAGGCATTAGTCCTTTTCTTCTGCTGTTGCAGTCTCTTGGCACCAAAGTAATAGGGACAGGGTGTTCTACTGTGCCTGACACAAGGGAGTCTCGGACTCCCAGTACTAGCATAAGCAAAAATAGAAAATACACAAAGCAGGGAAAGGGTGCAGTATCACAGGTTGTTACTAGGTGTCCCTCTGGAGTTTTAAAGGTACCTCTATTAGCCACATAAGTGCACCCTGCAATCCTGAAGAATCCAATAAGAAGCACAGCGATGATTAAAATGTCACGCAGTATAAAACAAAATACTGATACTGTATGGTGAGCATCATGTCAGGAAAAGAGAAACGCTTAAATCAGTGGTTCCCGGCAAGAGTTAATGATAGCCCAGGAAGATGCTGGCAAGCAAAGTCTTCCAATACGTCTCTCTTGATGCTAACTGGCAAGCTACCCGACTTTACTAATTGTATGCTCGAATAGGAGAGAAAGGCCCTCCCCCCGTGGCTGAGCAGCCATCACACAGAGCTTTTATTGCGGTGCAGTGAGGAGCGGGAGCAGACCGCTCGGTTGTATTATAGTGTCCCGAAAACAATGTACCAGCCTGCACTGAGCAACACTGTGTGCGGGGACAGGTAGTGCACCTCATTGGTCGTATAGTGCCCCTGGGAACCTTCTGTGAGCCTTGAGCACTTCCTGTATAGAAGCGTTGCTGATATTTTTGGAAGCCTTGATTCACTATTCACTGTGATCGATTTATTTGTAATACAAATGTTTAGTGTCCGTGCACGTGGATTTCAGCCGCACTCGTTATGTGAAGTAACAGCATTTCCATTAAACGACGTACTGCTGAAGGAACTACGGTTTGCGTAGCTGTTTATGTAACGAAGTTTACAGATCAGTTTATTATAAAATCACACAGGACGGAACTTCATGGTCTAACAGGCGTGATGTAAAGTACCGCCGGCCGGCCGGCCGTGAATAATTAGAGAAGCTGTGGGAGGGAGGCTGGCCTGCCTTTGATGTGGTAATGCGAGGCAGGCAGGCAGGCGGCTGGTGGCATTGTGCACGCGCTTTTTAGGGCTTGCGCTTGCGCAATCACCTAAAAAGCACATGCACTGCATGCAATCGCCAGTGGAATCGCCAGTGGTGGTTAACCTCTGGATGAGCCACATTAGAGCTTCGCCAGCTATGCGCACAGCAGGCGAGCCCTAAAAACGAGTGAACTGGCATAATGCCTGTTTAACTGTAATAATGTGAATGCAGTAAAAAGCATGATAAACGGATAAATCCATTTGTAAACAACCCTACTCATGATTGCTTAATCACATATGAATATTAATCTATATATACATATGAATACGTGATCTGGAAACGTAACATGTAAATCCATTAGATATTAAATCCATAACCATTATTATGCATTGGGAACATGTACATGCCTATGACCAACATGCATTCACTTTCGAAAACCCTATATCATACCGAAATAGTTCATATTGTGAGAATTACTATAAAAGAATGGATAACCATTAATATACAACCAGTAAACTCATCGGTCTGATATATACAATTGTGGTTTTCCTGGCTAATATTTGAGAAGTCGCATCTCTACGTTGCATAATGAATAAATGTGAAATAGAGTGCTGGGTGATGTGTGAATTAAAAAGACAAAAACCTAATCTGATAAATGAATAAGTCACAGACGTGAAACTGACTGTAACCAAGTCTGTCTGTCGCAGTGGCAGGATAACTGATTATATTGAACATTGTGACACCGGTCAAAAAAGTCAAAGGCACATGGCGAGCTGGAATTACATAAGAGAAGCCATATAGTGCGTCTATTGAGTTGACTTTTGTATGGTGTCATTGAAGAACAACACAGCAAATTCAGTATATAAAGCTGTGAAGAAAGCTTTGGAGTATATATATATATATATATATATATATATATATATATATATATATATATATAATGGCGACGTTGAAATAAAACAACAAGAAAACTGCACTTGAGTTGGCTCCGTTTTGTTATAGGAATTTGACAAAATGACCTGGATATGATATATATATATATATATATATATATATATATATATAATCTTATGTGTAGATTTTTGCCTTTTTTCAGGAAGGCCTGCAAATACACTTGAGAGAGAGCCTAATTATGTAGCCTATTTACCTAGGCTACAATAGCCAGATTCTTAATCTTGAAGAGAAAAAAGGGGCCAGCATAAAGCAAGTTTTAGATAATTATTGTGCCAAACAGCATAAATATCCCTCACAAATCCTTTTTTATGACAAAGATGAAGGGGAAACAAAGTTGTCATGTTTATGCGGTTGTCAGAAACTAATCTATTCTTGTTCATTCAAGAAAGTTTCTAGTGACCTCTGAGCTAGCTGGCACTCACAATTAAGTCTAATATATTCGATAGAGACCTAGTAGACACAAGTCCTACGTCACATCTATAGGATATATTATTCCAATGCGCAGAGCCTATTGGGAATATAGGAACTACACTACATGGCGCCCAACATTTGGTAAGGCACTAATTTAACGCTAGATATTAGAGTAACTCAGTCGTGCTTTTCACAGAGACCCCTTTTTCCCGTAAAACACTCCAATAGACGTCTGGAGTGGGTAAAAGGATAAAATATCCACCATAACTAAGTAGGACAAAATATCCTATGTATTCGATTTTGGCTTTGTTCAACGTTGAAGATACATTGTTCCAAAATATTGTGCACCTTATCTTTGTTTCCTTGAAACTTGCTCTGCAAGACTTTTCAACAAAATGTCCGATACAGACGAAGAGAACGGTGGACCCGCATGCAATAATGCCCGACCGGGTTTAGACGTTACAGGTCTCCAACAAATGACCCGGATGCTATAATCATCCTGGAAAACTTAAGGAAAACAATAGCTATAAAGCTTATAGAAAATGGCCTATCGCCAAGAGGTGGCAGGGTAACTTTTGTCATAGGGGCGGATGAATATCGGCAGACAGAGGTATTCTATTCATGGATTATCTTCCCAGAAGCAAATCCAACAACACATGTGTTCCACTCCTATAACATAGAGGAACCTCCAGCGGAATACACTCCTTTCGAGGATGTTGAAATTCCATTAACATACCAAGAGCATCAGCTCTGGTTTAAAGGCACCCTACAACATCAAAATCACATTACCAGGCTCAGTCCATCAGGTAGACCAGGAGCAACATGGCCGGTACTAGCCAGCTATGCACCACATCCTGCCATTGAACAAATGACAGGTCCAGAATTGTGAGCTCAGCTAAAGCAGTTAATTAAAATACATAGACAATTGTTACAATATGTCATGCGGACTCTAACAGTCCAACCTGGATTCCACAGCACACCCCTCATCAGGGGAACACAAACAAGATTACACCACAGACTATACAATCAGTCATTGGTAAATTACCCACAAAAAGGGAACAAATTCCATTCTGGTTAGCTCAAAAAATTACTCAAATCAAGGCAGTATTTCCCGATAGTACACCTCATGAAAAACACAGGATTCTAACAATCTGTTTACCAATGGGGATCGCACCACATCTGGAGGAGTGTGACACTTGGGGTACAGTCTTTGCTGCAATCTACACAAAAACACATGGTGTTCCGTCCATGGTGGGGATACCAGAAGTCCTGAAACAGATTCAAAATGAATACGGGGCAGAGCCTGATTTAAATCTTGGTATGAAATTACTGAAGGATTTCAAGCAGGTCTCAGCTATAATACTAGCTAATATTAAAGGTGAAGCAGCATCAGTGGTAATCAGCCAAAAAATGAAAGAACTTGATGTAACTGAGCAACCATTGAACTGGCCAGAATAATAGAAAAATCCTATTAAGAACTAGGTAGAGATAGTTTGGGAGGGAAACCAGTGAAACCCGAACTAACAGAAAATCCTGAAAACGTTTTTATCAAAAACACACTTACTACCCTTAAAATGAAATGGGAAAATACTAGACAGACACTTCCTAAAGAGAAGCGTTCCGAATCCAGGGGTAGGTCTCCTCAAAAGGAGCACTCTGAAAAGAGATATAACCTCAGAAATAGGGATAATTTGAGAAAACTTGATAAATATCAAGATACTGATATACGTTCC
Organism: Lissotriton vulgaris; assembly: GCF_964263255.1. Classification (NCBI taxonomy): domain Eukaryota; kingdom Metazoa; phylum Chordata; class Amphibia; order Caudata; family Salamandridae; genus Lissotriton; species Lissotriton vulgaris. The sequence continues at coordinate 756,516,142 of NC_141695.1, read as the reverse complement.
TCTAGTAGCTTTCAGACTTTCTTGCAGAAATTCCGAAAGAAGAGGACGATCAGAACACAAGGAAGAACGCGTGAAGTCCAAAGACGATCAACATGTTCCAAAAAATAAGAAAACTCAATACACCAAAAAGAAGGTTGCAAGTTTAAAAATCAGACATGCAGAGAATCTTGAGGACACAACTCAAGAACGGGGAGTGGGCCCAGACAATGCTGGACAGCGCAGCAGAAGTTAACATAGCTCGCAGGATCCTGAAGGCTCATCTGGAGACAGTGGACCTGAATGAATACATGAAACTGCCGATACCAGGGTTAGCGTACCCCATAAGTTATATGAAGTAACACTCCGGATAGAGGGGGGACATAACTAGAAAAATAAGAGCACTCTTTTGGGAGAAACTCTCTAAGGGTTATGACATTCTTCTGGCTGAAAAAGACTGGCCACCTGAATTTGTCAGGGAGTGCCCACATGGCGAAGAGATCGTTATGCAAGCCTTCTTAAATCATATTCCTATTCATAGAAAATACACTTATGCCAGAAATGGGCTGTGGCCCAGGCTCCAGCATTATATAAAAATCATGTGGGATGAGATGAGTACTCTCCTCACCATAAGATCCAGTTAAAAAAATCAACCTACTGCTCAGAGGCAGTATCCAGTTAAGCAAGAAGCTAAAAAAAACAGGTCAGGGAGTCCCTAGATTAACTTGAATACCAAGGGGTGATTGAAACATGCACCTCGTCCATGAACAATCCTTTGTTTCCCGTCTCCAAACCAGACAATACATATTGTCTAGTTTTGGATTACAGACATTTAAACTCTTGTTGCAATACTTTTGCAGTACAAAATGCACACAGTGCAGCACTGATTAATAACATCGTGCGCAAAAAATATAAAACCACATTAGATATTTAAAATGGTTTCTTCTGTCAAAACATTGCACCTGAAAGCAGGTACTTGACCGCTTTCTCAATAATGGGGACACAACAACACTTCTGTCGTCTCCCCCAGGGATTCAAGAATAGTCCAGGGTTATTTTCAGCCAGAGTAACAGAGTTACTACAAACATATGATGATGAGGCATTATCTTATGTCGATGACCTCTATCTTACAGATGATGACTTGGATAGGCACTTGAACAGAGTGAACACTATAATACTTGGTTTCGCATCTGAAGAGTACAAATTGAACTTTAAAAAGTCAAGAATTGCCCACCTCAATGTCCTATTCTTAGGATACAAACTTTCAAGTGAAGGCAAAAGCCTGGCAGCAAACTTTTTAGTGCACTGCTCCAACCTCCAAAAAACGTTGAAAAACTTACAGTCCATTCTAGGATTCCTGAATTTCGGAAGAACTTACATTCTAAATTACGCAGAAAGGGTCAAACCTCTCTACGAATTAATCAAACCTGATTTCAAATCAACTAATTCAACTGAAAAACACAGAAATTTTGCGTTCCGTGCAAACAGACATGTTAGCAACAACACATTTACAAACACGCGAAAACGTACGCAACCTTGTAATCCGAATCATTCCAGGAAGATGCGGATTCACATACCTAACCTTTAACGAAGGCGAAAAGGTACCAATAGCTTATAAATCACACTTGTACACACAAGCTGAAATGAAATTCACTTCAACAGCAAAAATTCTGACAGTGGTTCAAACTGCAGTAGCAAAAGAGAGCTCTCGCGCAGGGAAAAAGCATAAAGGTCGTTACTCCTGTACCTGCCTTAGAGGCAGTGACAAAAGCGACCATTCCAAATGCAAAGGCTTTACATCCGAGATGGATACAATGGGTTAACTCTCTTGCTGCAACAGACGTTGAATACGTTTTTGACCCCTACTTGAAAACTCAAGAATTTTTCCAATCCGATCAAGAATGCCCTCTGCCCACTGAGATTCTGCCTCTAGAATATTACGGATGTATAATCTATACAGACGGATCAGCACAGCCCGCAATTGGGGGTAAACAAGCTTATAGTGCTCCGTGCGCAATTGTTAAAGTTCGCTGGCGCAATGGTAAATTCGGACCCATGGCCACAATAACTCAATCTCTCGGAGACTGTACAGCTCAGCGAGATGAACTACAGGCTTTTAAGATGGCGCTGGAAAATACAGATCGCGAATTCCCCACACTCATAGTGTGCAATTCGTATTACTGCGTCCAGTCTTACAATGAATATTTGCAGAACTGGATTCAAAACGGTTTCAAATATGCAAAAAGTGGCACAATCAAGCATAAATTGCTTTGGGAACAAGTAGTTCTATTACAGAAAGAAAGGACTCACGTGATCCATACACGGAGTCATTAGCGTGATGGTGTTCACATGGCAGGGAATTAATTGGCTGATGAAGCCACGAAGGCAGCTGTGCAAACGGCTTCTGTAGCTGCAATCACTCATTCGAAAGCAAAAATAGATGACGAAACAATGCTAGCTGTCAATACCACAAGCAAAGGCAGCGGTGCAGCGTTACCTCTAAACTATCCACTCAAATATACATACATAATTTATGCCAACTCCGTTCCTTTTGCTCGAATTCCTGGAGTGGGGGATAGGGTGAATCCAAAAAGGAATCAGAGAGGTGCTTTGATTCAAAAAGCACATATGGAAGAGGGTCAGATACATCAAGGGATCTCAAAATCTCTACTAGAATTAAAAGAGATGTACTGGTGTCCAGGGATGAGCACCCACATTTACGAATTTGGAATTAATTGCGATGTCTGCTACAGAGATCACAGCTTAGAGCGCCACCAGATTCCTGACTACAGTGTAGCCAGCCCAGTACAGACACCACTGTTAGATAGCAGACTATCCACGCTCAGACGTCCCTATGGACAAAAGCGGTCCCACAACTATTAGGACAAGATTAATTTGGATGTGGCCTCAGCACTCGGCTGACGCCCAAACTGTTATAAAAGATTTGCGAGCCTTTATCGGCACATATGCAATCGGCATGCTACGTTCTGACCAGGGTCCTGCGTTTAGCTCTTGAGCTTACAAGGAGGCCATGGTCAGCTTGGGCGTTGCATTGAGATTTTTTAGTCCAATCCATCCTGAGAGAAATTCTGTAGTGGAAAGAAAAAACCGTGACATAAAGCAATCTATAACAGCTATGGTATTAGGCTCGGGTGATGGGTGGGTCAAACTTCTAATAAGTGTCCAACGTAGTCTTAACAATCTGCCAAGAAATTCTCTGGGTGAATCACTCCATATGAAATCCTTTTTGGTACTAGAATGATAGTCGAAGACCTCGATCGTCATACTTCAGTGGTAGAACAAAAACCCTTTGATATCAAAGACCGTTTGGCTGTTTTGCAGGACTTAAATGAAACAAGAAGTCTAAGCAACACAATACAGAAACAAATGGCCACTGAAGAAAAAACACCTGTCCCAGCAAGACCTGTCTGGATTCCAAAGATTGGGGATCTAGTCAGAGAGAAAATAGCGGATAAGAAGGAATTTGGGCCTTCTTACAGAAATATCCATATCTTCTTACAGAAAACCAGTACCTGTACTAGCAGTCCACGGATCAAGAACAGTGTTACTGCCGCCCCTTGATGGAAGAAAGGAGAACCGGTCCGTATCAATGGACCTGGCAAAACCACATCATGTGGCCATTAATAAGTAGTAGGCCCAGTGGACTCCAAAGATGTAGGAGAAGACCAAATCTTGCTACTATCCAAGAGGTTCAAACTGAAAGACTCATCACCTTTGAAGAATCTGCAGTGAGAAAAGAAGGACTATGCAACAAAGCCACTGAACTTGTGCCTCTTGAAACCCAAATAACAGTTCATCAAGACACTCCTGTCTACAATGATGTAGCATCTGACTATACCAATATGTCAAGGGAACAAGCCGCTCCAGCGATTTCAAGTAATCCGGATGCAATACCAACAAATGACAGAACTGCCTCTGGCTATTGCATCAATTTTGATACATTTTCTGAGGATCCAAGTGAGCCCAAAACATCGCCAGCTAATAAATCTTTCAAGGAACAAGTAACAGTACTTTGTCACCAGCTTGCAAATACATATCTGGTTTCACCATGGGTTGAGTTTTGGATTGTGTTAGGTGTACTTTTTTTCCTACTATGGCTCATTCTAAGTTTGGGAAAGCTGATAGATGGAAAATATAGTAAATTGGACACAGCAAGTAAGAACATCAACTTGCTCCTGAAGCCACACAAATCATCTCATCGTGAGCAAAGAGACCTGTCGTCAGTGAACATCACAGCCGTTCCTCTACCTGGTGGTATAGCATGGGACAGAACTGATTATGACATTTATGGTCCGGTAGAGCTGTTGAAGATTCCACACCGATTTAAGGTTTACTTGAGTGATTTTGTTTCACCAAACACATTTTCTGATGATTGGGACTTTAAGACTGTTAATAACATGATGGCAGACTTAGAAATGTCAGCAACGTTTGCAAAACATGAATACTAAGAAGGTTCATCAAATTATGAAGAAATGTATTGTTTTAATCATTTTGGTCATCATTATTTGAACAAATCTGCAAACCCAAGAAATGTTTTAACTTATAATCAATGGGAACATTGTCCAACGCCACCAAAGGGTATCTCTAAAACATTTTATGAAAAATGTCCATACTTCTCAGGCTTTAATGTCACAAATCCAGAAACATTTTACTTTAAAAATGTTAACAAGACAGGAATGAAAGGTATGTTGACTAATACTAAGCAAATTTATTCTGCAGCTTTTTATGCTCAATTGTCAACATTAGGTTTTGACTTTTGGAAAGACAACATTGAGACAAAAACTGTCTGGGGCACAAAAGACTGGCAGGTGCAAGGTTTACAAGCCTTATTTAGAGCCTGCAACATCCCAGAACAAATAATGTTTTTAAATGAAACTATTCAACAGACATCTTGTCTTGGCCTGGCTAAGATAAAAGATTTAAACAAACCGTCCATACCTAAACCCACACCTGATAGTAATGGAACTACAGATGAGGAGGTAGACGTAAACTACGTTTTACAACAGAGCAGAACTGATCCCAATTTGAAAAAATTGTTAATCTGGCCCACAGACACGAATAACTATCAAGATAGATTCCTGAATAAGACACAAGGGTTTACAGTAACTGGGCCAGATCCAAGATATGTCCAGAGACAACATCCAGGGATAATAACTTACAACAGTGTAGGAAAATTGTGCCTCAAGTGGCTACAAAAATCCGCACTCCCAGGTATTAAACAAAACTTAACTTTACTCAAAGATGGCGTTGATTTAAGAGACTTCTTACAAGGACCTCGTAAACCCCGTCATAAACGTTTCATATACGCCGGTATATACGCTGCTTATAATGAATCATGGAAAGTCATGTATTCTTTGGACAGCATTGTATCCTCTGCCATAGACATAATGGAACAGGACGTGCGCATGTTACAACATGGACAGTCTCAATTGCGTTCTATAATGCTGCTAGGCTGGACGTTACAAAACCTTCGTTCAGGCTATGTGCGTTGGCGTCTAATCAACACCACGTCATTGTTTACTGGATTTAACCTTACAGATAAACAAATCTCTTTGGCATAGAGGAGAGCAGACAATACGGTGCTGAGCATAGAAAAACTGGAGAGATTACCATTAACTGTTTCTGAGAAACCAGCCGTTGAATGGATAATACATGGCACCATCACAATACCAGTGACGATTTTCCAGTTTCAGTATTGCTTAAAACACATACCAGCAGGCCTGTATGAAAGGTTGGGTAAAGAATACATAAAGTTGACCTGGGATTTACCATACACACACAAATGTTGGAGTGGGGAAAAGGAGGTATTTCTTAGTGGTAAAAATTGCAAAACCACATTGAGCGGTACACTTCTATGTCAGGCCATTAATTTGCATGGAGCCTGCAATGGTCCTTCAAACAACTTATCATTCCACCTGCAGGGTTCCCCGGCAGCAGTGATAGATCCAATTTTTAGGCAGCTTTCCAATGAGAACTACATAATGTTGAATGATCACAGCTGTTGTGGAATGATGCCAAGAATAGCCTATCTCGTTAGTGTGTCAGCCAGGGTCACTTGTTTTTTTTAAAATCTATTTTATTATTATTATTTTTTTTTTGTCCTCATAACCACCATGTAGACAAAGTACCAAAAGGAATTTACAGAGAGCAGCTGTCTCAGTTTATCTGAAAAACTGGAAGGGACACAAATCTAGTGGGGGCCATCTATCCCTCAGCTGTCAATTGTATTCCAAGAAGGCACAGAGTCCATGATTTACCAATCTGTGGCAAACCTTGGGGTAGTTTGGCAGCCAATTGGGGCCGGGCATGAACCGGATAACGGCTGTTCCACAGGTGCAAGCTTTAGAAGCACCATAGGAGATCAATCATTGGACCCGGGGAAAAAAAAAACCCCGGATGAATCAATGAAGCCAAGATAGTAAATACCAGAACGCCCTTTTACTCTGATTACCAGATCTAGCTAGATCAGTACATGAGGTCTGCAGGACTGAAGTTTGCCAATCTCTAAAGGTAGGTGGTGAAGAGTCTTTCCATTTCCTGCAGATCTCCCTTCTTGCAAGCAGGATTGCATAAAAAACAGGGCACCTAGCTGGACTTTGTACGCCTCCTAGAACACCAAATACCACTAGGGGCAGATCTATAGTGACAAGTCTTCCCAATGACCCTGTGAGGGAATTACTGATATCCTCCCAAAATGTGGCTAACTGAGGGCATTCAAAAAACATATGTGTATCTGATGCAGCAATCAACCCGCATTTAGCACAAGACACTGACTCTCCTCCTGAAAATGTAGATAACCTGAGAGGGGAGTAGTATGCCCAATGCAGGGTAAAAATATGATTTCTACGTAGCCTGGAAGGCTTGACAATGTTCCACAGAAGTTCAAAAGAAGTCATCCAAAGATCTTGTAGATTCAGGTCCATCAAGACAGCACCCCATAACGACTCCGGCAGAACAAAGTCCCCATCCGACTCCTCCAGGGTCACTTGTTGTATGCAAGTACTGTTTCCTAAAACTAAGACAGACGGGGAGTTGCCTTATGGCCTTCACTGAACATCTCTTCTATACGAATTGATACTTTAAGCAGAATGAAAGCCATTCTTTTACAAAAAACTGTGCCACTGACCTCGTCCAAAGAGACGTATGATCTGCAAGTTGCAAGGTCCTCTGCAGAGATACAGGCCCTTTTATCAACAAACTGCCCAGTACATGTCGCAGAAATGTTAGGTCGTATCTTAAACATGTCTAATACCAGTGGTATTGTACATGTATTTAAGACAATTTTTTCGGGACTGTTGGCACCCTTTGAAGCAGTCCTAGGCATTTTTCCAAACTTCATGCACTCTGTGTTCGGCGGCCTGCCTCTCATTTTGGGACTCTTAGCAGGGATACTAGTCTTGTTCATTCTGCTCCGATACGGCAAGTCAAGTCACCAGCGATACCCAGATTACCATGGAGAACACTCTTCTGGCAATGCAGTATCATGAACGCCTAACACAGATTCTTGGCTTGGCTCGTTTGAGAGATCTGAATACCACGTGGCTCCTATCTTTCAGACCAATATGGCAAGATTGCAGCTTACCTGTTCTACGATGCCTGCTTTGTGGAGAGGAATGCATGTTGGATATCTGTCTGACACTTCCATCAGCACTGCCAACGGATGTTGACGCTTTGCTTGGTTCGTTAACGGCTCATGCATTGTGTTGCCCCCAACGGCTACCAATCCTGATGACGGCATTCATTGAGGTCTCACCAGCTTAGAAGATATAATGTTTCTCCTGACACCGAGAATAACTTTTGAAATTAGCACATAGCGTTCTAAGAACTCTGAATTCGACCTTCGTTTTAAAAAACAAAACTTCTAACTTTGGAACTCTATTTCTCTATAATTTGATTTGACTTTTTCCAAAATGGAACCTTTTTTGGCACAAAGTAATCTGCTTAAATTAGAACTATTCTTAGAGAACAAGAATTCTCTGAATACTTCCTAGAAACAATATTGACCTTATCCACATACCAAAACAGTTGATATATTCTGCTATGGGATGGTCTCGACTTTTTCTTCTGTAACTAAGAGCCATTCGATCAATCAATCAATCAAAGCATTTGTATAGCGCGCTACTCACCCGGAGGGTCTCAAGGCGCTTGGGGAGGGGGGTCCGCTACTGCTCGAACAGCCAGGTCTTGAGCTACTTCCTGAAGGCGAGCTGGTCCTGGGTCAGGCGGAGGTGGGTCGGGAGGGAGTTCCAGGTCTTGGCGGCGAGGTAGGAGAAGGACCTTCCCCCTGTGGTAGCTCTTTGGATGCGGGGGACGGCGGCGAGGGCGTGGCCGGTAGATCGGAGCTGGCGTTTGGGAGAGTAGAAGTTGAGGCGGCTGTTGAGGTATCCTGGTCCTTGGTTGTGCAGGGCTTTGTGTGCGTGGGTGAGGAGACGGAAGGTGATTCTCCTGTTGACCGGGAGCCAGTGCAGGTCTCGCAGGTGTCCGGAGATGTGGTTGCGGCGGGGGATGTCCAGGATGAGTCTTGCTGAGGCGTTCTGGATCCGCTGGAGTCTCTTCTGGAGTTTGGCGGTGATTCCGGCGTAGAGGGAGTTGCCGTAGTCCAGTGGGCTGGTGACGAGGGCCTGGGTGACCGTCTTCCTGGTCTCGGTGGGGATCCACCGGAAGAGCTTGCGTATCATGCGTAGGATGTTGAAGCACGACGAGGAGACGGCGTTGACTTGTCTAGTCATGGAGAGGGAGGAGTCCAGGATGAAGCCCAGGTTGCGTGCGTGGTCTGTTGGTTTGGGTGCGCTGCCTAGGGCGGGAGGCCACCAGGAGTCATCCCAGGCAGAGGGTGAGGATCCCAGGATGAGGACTTCCGTCTTGTCCGAGTTCAGTTTCAGGTGACTGTTCTTCATCCATTCGGCTACTTCCTTCATCCCTTCGTGTAGGTTGGCTCTGGCGGTGGTGGGGTCGTTGGTGAGGGAGAGGATCAGCTGGGTGTCGTCGGCGTAGGAGATGATGTTGAGGTTGTGCTGTCGTGCGATGGCTGCGAGGGGACTCATGTAGACGTTGAAGAGGGTTGGGCTGAGCGAGGAGCCTTGAGGAACGCCGCAGATGACTTCGGTGGCTTCTGATCTGAACGGGGGGAGGCGGACTCTCTGTGTCCTTCCGGCGAGGAAGGAGATTGTCCACTCCAGTGCCTTCTCCTGGATTCCGACGTTGCTGAGGCGCTGTACTAGGGTACGGTGGCAGACGGTGTCGAAGGCCGTGGAGAGGTCTAGGAGGATGAGGGCCGCTGTTTCTCCGTTGTCGAGCAGAGCTCGGATGTCATCGGTGGCTGCGATCAGGGCGGTCTCGGTGCTGTGGTTGGCCCTGAAGCCAGACTGCGAGAGGTCAAGGGATCCGTTCATCTCGAGGAAGGCGGCCAGCTGCTTGTTGACGGTCTTCTCGATGACTTTTGCGGGGAACGGGAGCAGCGAGATGGGTCGGTAGTTCTTGAGGTCAGAGGGGTCGGCTGATGGCTTCTTTAGTAGGGCGCTGAGTTCGGCGTGCTTCCGGTTCTCCGGGAAGGTGGCGGTGTTAAAGGAGGTGTTGATGATGTCCCGCAGGTGGGGTGCGATGACAGCGTCGGCCTTGTTGAAGACGTGGTCAGGGCAAGGGTCGGTCGGAGATCCGGAGTGGATGGAGTTCATCGTGCGGATGGTGGCTTCGGTGCTGATCAGGGTCCAGGCGTGGAGGGTGGTGGTGGGGGGCGGTGGTTCAGTCGTGGCGTGCGTCGGTTGGGTGGTGAAGCTGTTGTGTATGTCTGCGATCTTGTTGTGGAAGTAGGAGGCGAGGGAGTTGCAGAGGTCTTGCGAAGGGGTGATGTCGTTGTTTCCGGCGTTGGGGTTGGAGAGCTCTTTAACGATGTTGAAGAGTTCCTTGCTGTTGTGTGCGTTGTTGTCCAGTCATTCCTTGAATGTAGTTTTCTTGGTGGTGTGGATCAGTTGGTGGTGTATTCGGGTGGCGAGCTTGAGGGCAGTCATGTTGTCCGGTGTTGGGTCTCTGCGCCAGGCTTTCTCAAGGGCTCTGCAGTTCTTCTTCGAGTTCTTGAGTTCGTCGGTGAACCATGGGGCTTTCTTGCTGCGTCTGCTAGGCGGGGTCCTCAGAGGGGCGAGGTCGTCTGCGCAGTCGCTGATCCACTTCGTGAGGTTGGTGGCCGCTTGGCTGGGGTTCGTTGCGCTGGTGGGTGGGTTCTTGCTCAAGGAAGTTGCGACCTGGTCGGCTGTGATCTTGTTCCAGCTTCTGCGTGCAACCTGTTGCTGGTGGTGGTGGATCCTGGTCCATTTGAAGCTGAAGTGGACGCAGCTGTGGTCCGTCCAGTGGAGTCCGGTGGCGTGGCTGAAGGTGATGTCCTTGCTGGAGGAGAAGACGGGGTCGAGAGTGTGTCCGGCGTAGTGGGTAGGGGTGGTCACCAGTTGCTTGAGTCCGAGGTTGGCGAGGTTGTCCAGCAGGGTGGTGGTGTTGCGGTCGTTGTTGTTCTCCAGGTGGAAGTTGAGGTCCCCGAGGAGGATGTAGTCAGTGGAGGGGAGGGCATGCGGGCTGACTAAGTCGGCGATGTCCTCGCTGAATTGTGTGCGTGGTCCCGGGGGTCTGTAGATGAGGGTGCCTCTGAGGGTGGTCCTGGGGTTGATGTGGATCTGGAAGTGCAGGTGCTCGGTGGGTGCGAGGGTGTCGTCGGTGTTGGTCGTGATGCGGATGGAGTTCCTGTGGATGATGGCGATGCTTCCTCCTGTCTGATTGATGCGGTCCCTCCGGATGATCTTGTAGCCGTCCGGGATGGCGATGTCGGGCGCTGAGGAGGCGTTCATCCAGGTTTCCGTGAGGAAGGCGACGTCCGGTGATGTTGTGTCGAGCAGGTTCCAGAGCTCGACGGTGTGTCTGTGGACTGAGCGGGTGTTGAGCAGGATGCACTTCAGGTGGCTGCTGCTGATGCTCATCGAGGTCTTGGGCACTGCTGGAGTGGTGCAGATCCGGATGCAGGTGAACTTGCAGGCGTTGCAGCAGAAGGGTCCGTGGGTGCGTCTCGGGGTGGCTCTGTAGCAGCCCGGGAGTCTGCCGGCGTTGAGTGCGTAGAGGTCGGTGGCGGCGTAGGTCCGGCGGGAGGGCTGGTGACTGCGGTAGCCAGGCGTCCTGGCACTGGGCGCGGTCCAGACGCGGACGGGCGCAGACGGGCTTACCTTTGGCGCACCTTCGGCGCTCATTCGGTGCTCCCCCTGCGCGCGTCCGCTGCGCGATCGCTCTGGGGGCGTCATAAGAAGGGAGCTGGTAGGGAGGGTCTGCAGGGAGGCGGGAGCGAGTTAGCCAATCGGCTGGCGGGGGGGCGGGGCCGCGGGCTGGCAGCGGCGGGAAAATTGAGTGCGGGCTTGGCGGGCGGCCCTGCGGCAGCTGGGGCGCTGGAGGAGGGAGGAGGGAGCAGGCGGCGTCGGCGGCTGCGGCGGCAGGCACAGGCAGCAGGTAGGCACAGGAGCGGGAGACAGGAGGAGCGTGGGGGCGATCAGGCCAGTAGAGGCGCAGTGGTCGCTCCCTAGTTGGAGTCTGGATCCCCTTAAGAAGGGAGCCGGTAGGGAGGGTCTGCGGGGAGGCGGGAGCGAGTTAGCCAATCGGCTGGCGGGGGGCGGGGCCGCGGGCTGGCAGCGGCGGGAAAATTGAGTGCGGCTTGGCGGGCGGCCCTGCGGCGGCTGGGGCGCTGGAGGAGGGAGCAGGCGGCGTCGGCGGCTGTGGCGGCAGGCACAGGCAGCAGGTAGGCACAGGAGCGGGAGACAGGAGGAGCGTGGGGGCGATCAGGCCAGTAGAGGCGCAGTGGTCGCTCCCTAGTTGGAGTCTGGATCCCCTTAAGAAGGGAGCCGGTAGGGAGGGTCTGCGGGGAGGCGGGAACGAGTTAGTCAATCGGCTGGCGGGGGGGCGGGGCCGCAGGCTGGCAGCGGCGGGAAAATTGAGTGCGGGCTTGGCGGGCGGCCCTGCGGCGGCTGGGGCGCTGGAGGAGGGAGGAGGGAGCAGGCGGCGTCGGCGGCTGCGGCGGCAGGCACAGGCAGCAGGTAGGCACAGGAGCGGGAGACAGGAGGAGCGTAGGGGTGATCAGGCCAGTAGAGGCGCAGTGGTCGCTCCCTAGTTGGAGTCTGGATCCCCTTAAGAAGGGAGCCGGTAGGGAGGGTCTGCGGGGAGGCGGGAGCGAGTTAGCCAATCGGCTGGCGGGGGGCGGGGCCGCGGGCTGGCAGCGGCAGGAAAATTGAGATTAACATTTCATAAATGTAATTTCGTTATTCATTCGGTTAGCATTGCCAATATCATATGATATGCTTACAATAAATTCATTGCTTTTTAAATGCGTACTGAACAAATGATAATTTTATGTGTACAACCATTTTTCAAAATGCATTTTATGAATTTTTGGGTGGGATTGTAAAGACATTCTTTAGATATGTTTTAGTGCTTACATTTAGTAATGTCGAACATAATAAAGTAGATTGGGTGTTGTATAACATTTTAGGACCCTAGTGTAATTTTCCAGATTCATGCCCTATATAGGTATAAATCACCATGTCCTTATATAGGCATAGAAATCATAACCATATTTAGACATAGCTCATGCAGTCCAAATACGGCATGGCTACTTCCACTAGTTCTGAAAATCCACAACGATTTCTTGGAAAACTCGACTTCAGCAGTTAGGTACTTCCCCTTGCTTGAATATTAATTTGTGCAAGAACTCATGGAGTTTTCAAAGAACTGAGACTCTTTGATGACGTTATTATGTCCACCTTTACGTCAAACTTGGCACCTTCAAGGTAAAAATATGCCCACACTTGCCCTAGCAAACAGACGGTGGTTTGGAGCAGTTAGACTATCTACTTGCCCGACGCAGCTCGCTACAGCAAGTGACGAAGGAAGCCGACCTTCCAGCAGACGCTGTCTTTTCTCTTGCCGAAAAATCCAGCTCCAGTGTTTCCAAGCTCCCCATGCGGGGTGTTGGGAAATAGAGTCCTGAGACAGAGAGATACCAGACCTCCTTCATTCTAAACCAAGGTATGGAGCTGATTAGACCCTAAGAGAAATCTTGGATAGATTCTTGGCAAACAGAATACTAAACTTATGCTACACCACACTTACTTCTTCCCTCGTACTAGACTTAAGTTAGGTACATCAGGGTAGGCGTATTTTAGAAGCACCAGTTGAGTACTGTTAGTCTTTATTTATTCATGTATGTATTTTATGGCTTAGAAACCATACCATGCTTTTACAGTATTATTTTATAAAACTCTTCTTGCTGTACGCATTATACTTTACAGCCTGTATTATGATTGTAGCAGCTTATTTCTTCTGCATGAGAAAGAAGACTGTTCAATAAATACTTTTATTGAAAACGCCCGTCTCTCTATTTCTCTGCACCTCTGGTGAAACGAAGCATGCAAGTAAATATCTATCTATTGTTTCCACAACTCTGAAGATCAGTTTTATCTTGGGGAAACAAAGTTGTCATGTTTATGCGGTTGTAAGAAACGAATCCCTTCTTGTTCATTTGAGAAAGTTTCTAGTTTCTAGTGACCTCTAAGCTAGCTGGTATTTACAATTAAGTCTAATATATTCGATAGAGACCTAGTAGATACAAGTCCTACGTCAAACCTATAGGATATATTATTCCAATGCACAGAGCCTATTGGGAATATAGGAACTACACTACAAGATCTTGATGTGCCTGGAAAAGGAGCAAAGTCAAAATGTCCTGAGCAATCAGTGTGTCTAAATTTGCTGAAGATCCAAGAAGTCAGAACGAAACTTCCGAAGATGAAGCACTGCTAGTCTGCCACCCTTGAAGATCTGATTCATAAATCTGTTGACAGATGGCTCCCCAAAGTGGGAGAGCTGATGCAAGAAAAGATCCCTGATAAGCAGGTTCTTGAGCCATCCTACAGATAAGTTGTTGCAATTAGTATGGTAGAAGGCACTCAAACAGTAACCTCACTGCCCCTGCTTCGATCAACGACAAAAAGGAGACGTCCATCAATCACATGAAAAAGCTTTATGTGGCCATTCCACTGACAACAAGGTGCCTCTGGAGTGGAATAGCACATCCTCTCCACAAAAGCTATCCCAAGAAGAGTACAGCCACACTGACATCATAAGCCCCATTCTGGGAACTTCAGAGCCTGCTGTGTCACCAGCTTGATACAAAGTACCAGCTGCCACGAAGGAACATGATGATATCTACAAACCTCACAGCGGAAACTATTGCTGTGGTTTACTGTGAGCCACCAGGTGAAGAGAATGAGCCAACATCAACTGAAATAATGGCCTTACAAAAAGTTGTGCTGCATGTGAATGATTGTGGTGCAGAGTTTAAAATAAGAGATGTAATCAAGTGTTCTACAATTAATTAATTAATTAATTTAGTGTTGCTGATGGCTAACTGGTTGCTCTTGGCTTCATGACAGATACCTTTCTTCACATTGGCCTTACATTTGGATGGCAACTGGCGGGTTTTTTCTTCTAATGTGGATCATGATTCTGATTACAATTTTGCTACTGATAACTGGGAACTTTATTCCTGATACAACCGTGCCATCTCCCATGGGTCAGAATTTCAAATTGCATTCTTATCTCAGAACACGTCAGGATCATCAAGTGGTGAACATAACTGCGTATCTTGTGCATGATGGTGTGGCTTGGAAAAAAGTTCCCCATTGGATTAAAGGTGCAACACAAACCATACAAATTCATTGTTTTGGAAGTGTTTATAGATAATGTTAGAACTCCTGGTCCTTTTTCAAATTCTTTGGACATAGATGCTTTTGAACAGCTAATGTTTGTGCTATCTCCCTACACTACATTAGATAACGACAAACCTTATTTAAATGCTGATATTCAACAAAAAGTATTTTGTTTCCATCATTATGGTCATCACTACATTCACAGAACTATTAGCCCAGAGAAATGCTCATAATTTCACACAGTAGGAGCGTTGTAGAATCCCCCTATCCATGAACAGCCCCAAAAGATTTCTGAAAACAAATCCCTTCATTTCATTAATCATGAAAGATCAGACGAAACTCCAGAAACATCCGATTACCTATTACATATATATATATATATATATATATATATATATATATATATATATATATATACTCTGCACAATTCATTGAAACTCTTGCTGTTCAAGTTTATGAGTATTGGAATGAAAAGATTAATTAGAAAAGCCTTTTGGGGACCAAGGTTTGGCAAATTAAAAGGTACAGAGGTTTTATTTAGAGCATGTATGATACCCAAGAAATGATGTTTTTGAACTAAACAGTTCAGCACATGACATACGCGTCATTTGCTTCCACTAAAGATTTTAAAACACCATCTATTCCATTAATTTAACAAATTTGTCAGGTTGTCGTTGGAAAGAAAACATTGCTGATATTCAGTTGAACATCATAATTCAGAGAGGGACCTATAATTTGACTGAATGTGAGGGGGCTTTGAGCAGAACACTGCGGAGTTGCTCTTTTCCACGGACAAACACCTACCTGCCTGATCTGCCTCTTGCTGTCGGTCTCCCCAGCCGCCGCTTCCTAGTTCATCACGCGGCCGTCGTGGGGGGAGACTACAACTCCCAGCTCTCCCTGCACACGACCACGCTAACTTCCGCGCCCAGTGGCGCTCAAAAGAGGAGCTACTTCCGCATCGTGGGACGCGCGCGGGCGACGACGGGAGAAGCCCGGGACAAGGGAGGGACCATCCTAGGCCGTCAGAGGCCGGAGGAGGCTGGGCTGGGCCCCCCCTCTAACAAGGTTTCAGTATGATGCTCGAGTGTTATTCATGAACAGTCCCTTTCTTATTTTATTTTTCTTTGTACTTTATATCGCTATGTAAAGTATTTTTAAAATTTGTTATAAGTGCAAAATAAGATTATAGGCACACTTGCTTCTTAAAGAGTACTTTATTAATTTATTAAGTTTGTATTAGGGGTGAGAATCGGAAAATAACTGATAATGGCAAGGTGACGCGCTAAACCATTGCTTGAGAATGCGTGAAACACCATCGATACATATTTGGTAAAAGCTGTTAGTGCTCCTACTGAAGAAATTGACCGCACCGAAAGGCACCTTTCCATGGGATCAAGTATCTTATTGGTTGACTAGGCCAACATAAGCAGAGTATTAAGCCCTACCAGTGAAGCTAATATGGACATGGACTTACTAGAGGGTACAAATAATAATGGTAATAATCACTCCAGCATATCTAATACACATAGATTGTCTGTTACAGACATTAGTCCCTACCTCTCACCGTCCCCCCCAACTAAAGACAAGGGCCGGAAAAAGAAAACATCAGGGCAGGGGAAACCGAAGGTGAAAAGGGATAAAAGAATTACTATAGCAGGGTATATGGTTACCACACGAACAAGATCTAAACAAAATTCAGATATATCCCCTGGTAATTATAACATAGAAGCTGTTTATGACAAATTGATTGAGCTGATTAGGCCACTCGACGAAAAAGTGGTTAATTTGGCCAGGGAGGTCCACAAATTAAGCGGCAACTTGGACAAAATCAGCACGGGGTTCCAACAGGAAAAACTAAGATCAGAAGCAAACAATGGAAATAATGGCAAAAATGATAACGCTAATAAAGGCATAGCCATGAATGACAACAACCCCTCTATGGCACCTAACTTGAGTAAATCTTTAGAAAAGCCAAAAAACAAACATCAAAGTCACGGGGAACAGCTAAAGAGTATTTCTCTATCTAGTGAAAAAAGCGCAATCATTCCCTCTGATCAGGGACCCAGATGTAAATGAAAAGTCAGCGCCCATAGAACATGCTAAGAAAAGTAATAAAGCTCTGACGATTGCTACTACAAGACAGACCCCAGCTTTTATCAATTTGCCGCCTGAATGTGGTGCTTATGTTGCGGTGCTTGTAAATGTCCCCAAACTAAGGAAAGACCGAGTGGAAAATCACGATACACTTAAAAATAAAACCCTATATTGGTTGACTAACAACTGTGACTTTCCAATGGAGGGGGCTAACCAGATTATACTAACACAAAGGGTGGGATGGGTGGGTCCTCTTAGGAAAAACTTTGAGGGGGACTGTATAATCATAAACTTTAGATCCCCCTATTGGGCTCGGAATACCCTTGCTAATGCCCCATTCCAATCAGCATGGAAGTATAATACGACCCTCCTTCCCCAAGGGTATTTTTATAGGCATTTGTCAGAACCCAAACATTACGATAATTCGAGTAGTAACCACAATTCTGTCCCAAACAATTTGTCAACATTTTTAAGGTCCCGACCTTGTTTCACAATTCCAACTTACAATAGATTCCAGGCTTTTGACTCATTAGAGGACAATGATAGACATATTTTGGCCTTGGATATAGCTCAGGTAAATGGTTTAACAGGGGGCCTACAGAAGGATTCAGATGAAGTAGGCAATGAGGTATTGTCATCTCCTGCTCTGCCACCCTCTGTACCATTAACAGTCGCGACTGAGTTATCTAAATTAACTACAGATATTATTATGAAGGACGACGCAAGTAGCGTAACAAAAAGGGTAGTAGTTGTTACAATGCCAACAACCTCAGAGCCGATGTTGGTGATTACACAAAAAGATATTTTAGCATAGTCTTTATAAAAATCCACATCTGTCAATTCAGATCTAGATGTGCGATATTGCCTAGTCACATGGAATATAGCAGGCCTTAATAGGAAATTGGACACACCTTTTTGGAGGGATTTTATCACTGTAGGTTACAACATCATTTGCTTACAAGAAACATGGTGCAAAGGACCTATTTTTATAGAGGGTTATACTTTTCACTGGTTAAGTGCTGCTAATTCTGCAGCCGGTAGAGCAAAGGGTGGTCTTCTACTCCGGATATCGAATAAATTAGCTATTTGTAAGATTAAAAGCTATACCTCAGTGGACATTTACAGCCAGGTGATGAGACTAGAATTTACCAAAGGAAAAGACCTAGTACTTATTAATTACTATAATAATATCTTTGACAATAGCAGAGGGAATATTTTACACCCACTTGGGAATGAAATTAAAAGGGTTCAGGCATTATCATGTAAACAGGCCATCATCCTCTGGGTAGGTGATTTTAACATCAAATCCTGCCCATTGGCCCCGAGTAGGTCATGTGGATTTAGGAAGGAGATTGGCCATGACCATGATATTGACCACTTACATTTTCCCCATTGTGGTTATGGTACAACTTTAACCCCTTCGCTGCGGGGGTTATTCGCCCGCTGTGCTGGGGGGGGGGGGGCGCGCACAGCGCCCGCATGCTCATGACGAGCTGAGCTCGTCATGAGCTAGGGCGCTCCTGTGCTCATGACTAGTTCAGCTTGTCACAGGTGCATTGGCTCCGTGGAACGTTCAGCACAGCGGGGGAATTCTCCCCGCACCTGAGCATTCCACGGGCCATGACGAGCTGAGCTCGTCATGAGCACCGGAGCACCGCGGCTCATGACGAGCTCAGCTCGTCATGAGCATGCAAGAGGTTAAATAACTGGATAGTAAATTTAGATTTGGAATTGCTTAGTTGTACTAAGAATAAGGAAAATATTAATTGTCCAACTTTTACAGGCAGGAATGCCAATACTAATATCAACCATATCCTGATCTCCTGCAATACCGAATATTCCAACCTATGGATCAAGGAGCAACCAATAAGCAATCATAACAGTATATCTATATCGCTATTGTGTTGGGGAAATAAGCAATCCACTAATAGCGACTGCATTAGTAACATTGCCGCATCAAGAAATAACGGCATGAGGATCAAATGGGCCGGTATTGACCCTCAGAAGATGCATAAGGAAATGATAAGGAAGAGCAGTACTGAGATAGACTACTGCCTTAGCAACGATGTTAACCCCAATATTTTGCTCACTAGCTTTCTTAAGATAAATGAAAGCATAGAAGGCTTATTTACTAAAAGAAATAGTGGAACTAAGGTAGTATGTTCAGGGTGGTTTGATAAAAGTTGTACTCTGGCTTTACGTGAATTAAAACAAGCCCTGTGTACCAAACCCCGTAGTAATACAATCATAAAAATTTCACGATATCATTATAAAATGGCCCTAGAAAATAGAAAAAGAGACCTCCAAGAGGAGGCCTGGAACAACCTTAACCTAGCAGCAGATACAAACAATGGTAAACTTTTGTGGGAGACTATAAATAGCCCCTTTTTAAAGAATGACAGCGTGCCCGAATTAACTTCGTATGTTGACTGCAATGAATGGACAGAACACTTCACAAATATTTTTAACCCGGATAGGTTGGTTTTAGATACAATTACGTGCAATGACTATGTGGTTGCCACTACCCCTGCTAATAAGTCTGGATGAGGTGTACGAGGGATTAATTAACAGCAAAGGAGGCAAAGTCCCCGGCTCCGACTGGGTTCCGGTGGACTTATATAAATCTGAAATGAACTTATGGGCCCCTACATTAGCAAGGATTTTTAATGCGGCGGCGGCGGAAGGACAGCTCCCGTTGTTGTGGGGTCAGTCGTTCTCTCTTTTTAAAAAAGGATCAAAATCCGAAGCGTGTAATTATCGTCTGATCTCTTTGCTCGATTCTTCTATTAAAATTTTAAGTAGGATCATGCTAAAAAGGTTGGAAACTTGGGCTTTGGAGAATGATTTTTTATCCAAAGAACAATATGGGTTCAGAAAAGGTCTAGGGACCCTGGAACAGTGTGTCAATCTTGACCTCCTGATTAATAAATACACCACTGTTCAGGAGGAAAACCTATTCCTTTGTTTCGCGAACCTGAGTAGCGCCTTCAAACTTGTAGATCATTCTATTTTATGGCTTATGCTACTTGACTCAGGCGCACCCAAGGAAATTGTACACTTTTTAGCAAGACTCTATGAAAATTAGTCTTGTAAAGTACTTTACGGCCCAACTGGTGAATGTACCTCTTTTTTTAAGGTTGCAAGAGGCATCCGCCAGGGTTGCGTCCCGGCCCCTCTTTTATTTTCATTATTTATTAATCAAGTCAACACAACCCTAAGCCAGATACCTGCAGATACCCCACTTATAGATGGGAAAGCCGTTCCAATTTTATTATACGCGGATGAAGCGGTTTTATTATCACGCACCCAGATCGGACTTCAGCGACTCATTGATAATTTTGTAATTTTTATTAAGAGGAGGAAACTTTTAATCAACAAAACTAAGACCTTTGTCATGACATGTGGGAAGAAAGTTAAGTCAATCAGAACTTTTTACATAGAAAACGCTAAAGTACAATCCGTTAAAATGTTCTGCTATCTCGTAATAACATTTGCAAGGGATGGGAAATGGACAAACGAACACGAAAATGTGAGCCTTAAAACGAGTAGGAACACAAATAGTATTTTTAGATTTGCAACTTAACTGGGGGACCGAAGAATAAAAGACATGGTGGCCATTTACAACGCTAGGTGCGTTTCGTCTGTGTTATATGGGGCAGGAGTCTGGGGACACCATTGTGGAAAGTCGCTCCTGCACGATGAAAATAAGTTCCTTAAGCATTTACTGTGTGTCCCTCCCTCAGCGTCCAGAGAATTAATTCATGATGAAGTGGGAATTTACCACATTTCAGATCTAGCCGCTTTATGCCCCCTGACACTTTGGTCAAAAACGGAAACGCTATTCACACAAACGATCATTAGAGATTGTATGAGGCTAGATCACTTCTCTTGTATTCCGTGGCTTAGATATATTCACTATCGGTATAACCTCCTGTTTAAATGCAACATTCTTTTGGAACCAGAGTTTGCAGCAACAATTCCAAAGAAGGAGCTAAAAATAATGTTTTTATCTCACAGCAGGGAGGTCAGAGAGAGATTGTCTGGGAAGCAAACTACATTTGTTTTCTATCAGAAATTAAATCTTAGAAGAGGCTTCCAGTTATATTTAACCTTAGTGACACGAAATTCCCATAGCTATGTTTTAACGCGCCTCAGGCTGGGTATTGTCCACCAACTTGTGGCATTTCCGCACACGAAAACAAGCACTAACTCCCCTTGTCCATGTGATAATATTTCGAGACAAAGTTGTTGTCACTTTTTAATGTTTTGCAAATTTTACTATTCATTTAAGAAATGTTGGGCCATATGTATCCAGCCTTTTTCGATTCGTTAAGGCCGAAATTCGCAGAATTTCGGCCTTAGCGAATCGCAAAAGGCCTTTTTACCGATTTTGAAATGTAAGAAACATTACCAAAATAAGGAATCGCAAAAAATTGCGATTCCTTATTTTGCTTAAGCATTTAAGGAATCGCAATTTTGCAATTCCTTAAATGCTATGTATGAAGCTTTTTAGACTTGCGATTTCAGGTTTAGAAATCGCAAATTACCACCAACTTATAGTTGGTGGTAATTTGCGATTTCTTGTAAATATGCACAATTGTGCATTTGTGAGGGTGGCATATGACGCGCATACATGCCCATTGGGCATGTATGTGCGCCAAATGCACACACATGTAATTTACAGGGGTGCAGCAGGGTGTCCTTGAGACACCCCTGCACCCTTGCAATAATTCTCAAATTGCGATTAGCAAATTGCGAATTCGCAATTTGAGAATTATTTCGCAATCATTCCTATGGGCCTCTTGGCCCATAGGAATGCATTGGAAATTATTCCTTAATTGCGAATTCGCAAAATGCGAATTCGCAATTAAGGAAGATTAAGGAATCGCAAAAAAAAAGCGAATTTCTTCATACATACCATTTTGCGATTCCTAAATAGCGATTCCTTAAAAATCGCTATTTCGGAATTGCAAAACGGAACTATGATACATATGGCCCAACATCTGAAACCAATCTTTTTAAAATATAATGTTCGTTCCACTAAAACGGCAATTAAGTTAATGTCTTCCTTAGAAGGCGCGGACATCTGTTTTTATGTTGCTTCGTACATTTTAAAAAGTATAGCTGCTAGGAAATCTGTTATCGTTTGAGCATATATCTACCCTGATACAAAATTGTAAAGCGGTATTTTTACTTAGGCATTTTGTACTAGCAGCATAGCGCATTTTGGGATTCGTATGTTATCATTTGGTCTTTTAGCACAATGAGCTATTTAGCAAATATTTTAATTTAAAATTTTTGTCTAAATATGCATAGGAGTACATAATAATTGTTTCAGATATTTTAACACTTCCTTACTATTGCTTATAATTTATTTTGCCCTTTTGCACACAGTGTAACTAAGATAGCACACAACACATTTATGTACCCTAGCAAGTTTTGAAAAAATTGCTTAGCAATAGCATTTGACACTTTATTGCGATTTTTTTTTGCATATAACATATTTTTAAACATTTTAGAATAGGTTTGTAGCAGGAAAATTGCTTATAATTTACTTTGCGCTTTTGCACACTGTGGAAACTATGGAAGTATATGGTACTTTTATGTGGTCTTTTGTACTTTAGCAAGTCTTGCACAAAACGCTTAAAGCATTCGATACTTATTGCAAAATGGCACATAATATATCAACTCAAAATACCGTAGAAAAGTTTGTAGTGGGAGAATTGTATGGATTATATGCATAGTATCTGAATCGTTGTATAGCTTACTTTGCATTGCAGATGGCACTTTCTGTATTTGATGATGCCTTTTTGACGTGTTCTATTTAGTTCTGTAATTTAGCCAAACTGATAAAAGTATTGTTTTATTGTCTGCTTATATGGTTGTGTCCGACAAACCGAATGAAGCATTTTGAACTGAACTGACTGAATGTGATGCAGATGGAGTGACCCGAAGGCATGGATATTAGTATATGTGCATGAACAGATTCTTTTGCAAAGTTCCTGGTCCCTTAGTAAATAGACCAGACCCCAGCTATAACATATACACTTCCATAACAGTACCCACCTATAGAGTGGTTAAGGTATTCCAGTGATGGCTAGTTCATTCCAGCAGAACTGCGGTGCAGAAGCACTTGTCCAAACTTAGTGACTATATGAATTTTAACGAATTCCCACTTGTTCCACATCCAGTGAAAATAAACGGAGTGGAAACAGTCGCCCTGGTCCTGTAAAAGTACTGTTATTATCCTGCTTCTCCGAGCCCCCTGATGTACCTGTAACAACGCCTGCTGGATCGAACAGATGGGGAGAGGCGAGACACCCGCTTCCCTGTGGCTGAGGTGCGTCGCAGGACTGAGAGTCCCGGCCCTCTTGCAAGGCAGCGGCCTGGCTTGGGTGGAAGCGGAGTCCGGCCTAGACGCTGCGGCCGATCAAGGCCACAGAGGACTTACAAAACCAGAGAACGAGGTGACTGAGCCTTGGCGTGACCCTGCCCGGAAGAGAGTGCAGGAAATACTGGCCCAGGAACACCAGAATAAAGTTGGCGCAAGCAGGGCAGGGTACTGACCCGCAGACTGCATAGAAAGGCGGAAACACTGAACCAAGCAGAGCAGTAAAGGGCGAATATAGGTGTGGTGGTGCTTATACGCACCAAGATTTAATTGCAGCGCTGCTTGAAGACTGCCAATCCAGCTCAAAACATGGGTAAAGATAAAAACGGCCCGGACCACGCAACAGACAAAAATGGATCAGTTCACTGCCCGAACAACAACAATGCCCAGCTATCAGCGGAGGGTGCTGCACTCCCGAATGTAGCAGAACCATCTGGCACCCAGAAATTGATGGCTATTGAGGAGTTTGGACTCGCAGTACAGGCAAAAATCAAAGCCATAACAATAGATGTGAACTTGCTGAGAACCGATATACGGAGAGGTCAGTAGAGACAGAGAGCCAGGTCACAGAACTGAGTGAAGAGGTCACCCAACTAAAGAAGACAATTACTGTTCTCGAATCGCTCTCTAGTAAGCTTCAGGTCAGACTGGAAGACATAGAATGGCTCTCCCATAGATAAAACCTCGGCTTTGGGGGTTTCTGGAGGGTATCGAGAAGGGCAGACAAGAAGCCTTTCTAGGGAGTGGATCAAGTCAAAGTTTCTGACCATATAATTATCTCCCTTTTTTGTAGTGGAGAGAGCGCACAGAGCACTGGCACCACCGCTGCAACCTGGAGCTTCTCCAAGAACAGTTATCGACAAATTTCTGAATTACAAGGATCGAGATTAAATACTTCAGGAGGTGCAAAAGCACAGAGGCCATTGCTTCGACAACACTGTTGTGTTTATATCTAGGACCCTAATTCAATATTCCCGATTTATGCCCTTGTGAGGTTATAATCAATAATATCCTGATAAAGGCATAAGAATCAGATCCATATTCAGTAATAGCCCATGCAGTCCAAAGCACAGCACGGCTACTCCCATCGACTCCTAGAAAGCACAACGCGTTCTTTAAACAAACCAAGCCTCCAGTAGCCCGGGAAATTCCCCCCTGCTTTTGTTTTGATTTGAACAAGAACTCCTGAAGTCCGGCAAGAACTGTTAGTTCTTAGTGACGTCTTATGTCCAACCTTACGTCAAACCCGGCACCTTCCAGGTATAAAATACCAACAGTTGCCTAAGCAAACACACGGTGGTTTGGAGCAAAGCGGACGTCTACTTGCCCGAGAGCCCAGCTGATGCGAGAGCCCACGGAAAGCCGCCCCTCCCGTTTGACACACTGAGAGAGACGCTGTCTTTTTCTCCAGCTGAGAAAATCCAGCTCCGGGGTTTCCAGCCTACTCTTGCGGGTGGCTGGGATATCGAGTCCTGAGGAAAGAGATTCCCACATTCTATTACCAAGGTACGGAGCTGACTAAACCCTTAAGAGAATTCTTGGTGCAGATCCTTGGCAAAACTTATCTTAACCAACTTAACTTAAACTGCTACTTACTTACTCCTTCCCAAGTATTAGGCTTAGGTCAGGTACACCGGGGTAGGCGTAGTTAGAAGCACCAGTTGAGTACGTTAGTCAATGTTTTTATATATGTATATATTTGATCTATTTTAAGTACTATATGGCTAAGAAACCATATCAATGCTTTTACAGTATTATTTCATAATACTACTTTAACTGTACGCACTTTACTTTATAATGAGTATTGCAATTGTGGCAATTCATTTCTCTTGCATGAGAAGGAAGACTGCTCAATAAATAACATCACTTTTGTTGAAAACGCCCGTCTCTCTATTTCTCTGCATTCTGGTGGAACTAAGCATGCACGATTGACTGAGTGAAATAGCTGCCTATTGTTTTCACACGACTCTAGGGATACACTCTTATTCTGGGGGAGCAAAGTTGTCATGTTTATGCGGTTGTCAGAAACTGAATCCCTTCTTGTCTGAGCCAGGGAAGTTAACCCCTCCCTATTCATTCAAGAAAGTTTCTAGTGACCTCGGAGCTAGCTGTCGCAAACCTGAATTCAGTTTAACATAGTCAGTAGAGACCTAGATGACCTCAGTATTACGTCTACACTGCTGTTTATGTTATTCCAATGCGCAGAGCCTATTGGAAAAATAGGAACTACACTACATGGCGCCCAACGTTTGGTAAGGCGATAATCTAACGCAAGACACTAGAGTAACTCAGTTGTGCTTTTTCACACAGAACCCCTTTTCCCGTAAAAACTTCAATAGACGTCTGGAGTTGGTGAAAGGTTAATATCCGCCGGAACTTAGTAGGATGAGAATCCTACGTATTAGTTTTTGGTTTAGTCAACGTTGAAGGATACAGTGTTCCAAAAATATTGTGCACCTAATCTTGGTTTCCTTGAAATTTAATCTGCAACAAAAAACTTTCAGTCAGTAAAATGACAGAAAGTGAAGAAGAAAGAGATAGAGAAGCCTTAGCAGCTCGACTCTTAGAGGAAGACACAAGTCTCCGAGATAACGACCCGAATGCTATACTCATTCCGGTTAATATAAGAAGAACTATAACTCTTAAACTTCTAGAAAACGGACTGACACCGAGAGGTGGTACAGTCATATTCGTGGTAGAGGCACATGAATATCGGCAGACAGAGGTATTCTATACATGGATACATATTCCAGCAGCACACGCTGTGACAAAGGACTTACACTATTACAAAATAGAGGAACCTCCGGATGAATACACTCCTTTCGAGGAGATCAAAATCCAACTAAATTACCAAGAGCACCTGCTCCGGTTTAAAGGCGCCCTAAAACATAATGATCACATCACCAGGCTCGGTCCACTAGGTAGACTAGAAGCCACAGGGCCGGTTCTAGCCAGCTACGCAACAGACCCCGACATTGAAACAATGTCAAGCGAAGAACTCCTAGTTAAACTAAAACAATTAACAAAGGCATATAGAGAATTAGTTCAAGTGGCAACGGACGATATAAAGCAACTCCAGAAATTGAAGGAGACAGATATAGTAGACCAACCATTTGAGCTT
Source organism: Lissotriton vulgaris (assembly GCF_964263255.1). Taxonomy (NCBI): domain Eukaryota; kingdom Metazoa; phylum Chordata; class Amphibia; order Caudata; family Salamandridae; genus Lissotriton; species Lissotriton vulgaris. The sequence goes on along the minus strand of NC_141695.1, from coordinate 756,489,807 downwards.
GCTAAAATCATAGAAAAATGCTATGAAGAATTAGGAAGAAATAGTTTGGGTGGTAAACCGGTAAATCCCCAACTAATTGAAAATCCTGAAAAAAGCTATATATTAAAAATAATCTAAATACTCCAAAAAAGAGCTGGGATGGTAATAAACAATCCAGTCCCAAAGAAAAACGTTTCCAGTCCAGAGGAAGGTCTCCTCGACGGAGAGAAAGATCTCCGGCCCGAGAAGGCAAGTCTCCCCAAAGGGAGCCCTCTGAGAAAAGATGCAACGTTAGAAATAGGGATAATTTGAAAAAACCTGATGGATATCAAGATGTTGATACACGTCCCTCTCGATCTTTTCAGACTTCCTCACAGAAATCGGAAAGAAGAGGACGGTCAGAACACAGAGAAGAGCACGTCAAGTCCAAAGACAAAGAACCTGCTCATCAAAGTAAGAAATCACAATTTCCCAGAAAGAAGGTAGCAAGTATTAAAATTAAACATGCCGAGAATTCTGAGGACACAACTGAAAAGGGGAGAGTGGGCACAGACCATGCTAGACAGCGCAGCCGAAGTGAGCAAGGCTCGCAAGATCCTGATGAATCTTCTGGAGACAGTGGACACGAATGAATACATTCAGGTGGAAACTGCAGACACACGAGTTAGTGTGCCCCATAAACTGTATGAAATAACATTACGTATTGAGGGAGATAAAAGTAGGAAAATAACATTTCTCTTTTGGGAAAAACTTTCTAAAGGCTATGACTTCCTGTTAGCTGAAAAAGATTGGCCACCAGAGTTTGTCAGGGAGTGCCCTCATGGCGAAGAAATGATTATGCCTGCCTTCTCAAATCATATTCCGATTAATAAAAAATGCACATTGGCAAGAAAATGGGCAGTGGCCCAAGCTCCTGCTTTATACAAAAATCATGTAGGATGGGATGAGGACTCACCCAACCACAAAATTCAGTTCAAAAAAATCAACCCACTGCACAAAGGCAGTACCTTGTTAAACAAGAAGCTAAAAAACAAGTCAAGGAGATCTTAGATCAACTTGAATATCAAGGGGTGATTGAAACATGCACCTCACAAATGAACAATCCTTTGTTTCCTGTCTTCAAACCAGACGATTCATATCGTCTAGTCTTGGACTACAGACACCTTAACTCCTGTTGTAAAACATTTGCAGTACAAAACTCACATAGTGCAGCACTAATGAATAACATTGTGCGCAAAAAATATAAAACAACATTAGACATCCCTAATTGATTCTTCTGTCAAAACATTGCACCTGAAAGCGGGTATTTGACCGCTTTCTCAATAATGGGGTCGCAAAAAAATTTTGCCGACTCCCACAGGGATTCAAGAATAGCCCAGGATTATTCTCAGCCAGAGTAACAGAATTACTCCAAATATATGATGAAGAGGCATTATCATATGTCGATGACATCTATCTGACAGATGATGACCTGGAGACTCACTTAAAAAGAGTGAACACCATAATACTTGGTTTCGCATCAGAGGGTTACAAATTCAACTTTAAAAAGTACAGAATTACCCATCAAACAGTCCTATTTTTAGGATATGAATTAGCAAGTGAAGGCAAAAGCCTGGCAGACAATTTCTTAGAGAAATGTGCTGTACTCCAAGCACCAAAAACGCTGAAGAATTTACAATCAATACTAGGTTTTCTGAATTTCGGAAGAACATACATTCTAAATTATGCTGAGAGGGTTAAACCTCTCTATGAATTAATAAGACCTGATTTCAAACCAATCAATTGGACTCAAAAACACAGAGATTTTGAGATCATTGCAAACAGACATGTTAACCAAAACAAAATTGCAAACTCGCGACAACGTACGCAACCTTGTAATACGAGTTATCCCAGGAAAATGCGGATTCACATACCTGACCTCTAATGAGGGAGAAACGGTACCTATAGCTTACAAATCACATTTGTACACTCAAGCTGAAATGAAATTCAGCTGTACAGAAAAACACAGTGGTTCAAACTACTGTAGCAAAAGAAAGAGCCCTAGCTGAAGGCAAGAGAATATCTTTTTTTACAGCGGAATCAGCCCTTGAAGCATTAACAAGTCCACGCAATCTGAATACAGTGGCATTAGATCCAAAATGGATACAATGGGAAAATTATTTTGCTACAGAAGACGTGAAATACTATTTTGACCCAAAACTGAAAAAACTAGCCTAGAATATGAAAAAGAATATCCTCTGCCAATCGAAATTCTGCCTCTCGAACAATATAAATGTGTGATCTACATGAACAGATTCGCACAACACTATGATGTAGATAAAAAATCCTACAATGCAGCGTGCGCGATTGTTAAAGGTCGCTGGCGCTCTGGTAAATTCCAACCGATGATTACCAAAACTGAATCACTCAGAAACTGTTCGGCTCAGCGAGCTGAAATAAGATCTTTAAAGATGGCGCTTGAAAATGCCGATCACGAATTCCCCACTCTAATAGTGTGTGATTCGTATTTTTGCGTCAAGTCATACAACAGGGACATGCAGACATGGAGTGAAAACTGTTACAAAGATGACACAGGTGCCACAATAAATCATAAATCGCTTTGGGAACAAGTAGTTCTTTTGCAGAAAGAACTACAAAAGACGCATGTGATACACGCACTGAGTCATCAACGTGATGGCGTTCACGTTGCAGGGAATTCATTGGCTAACACAGCCACAGCGGCAGCGGTTCAACCGGCTTCCGTAGCCACAAAAAAGCGTTCAGAAAAACACATAGATGGAGAAACCATGCTGGCGGTAAAAGCGCAATTAAAAGGCAATTTTGCAGCATTACCTCTCAACTATCCACTCAGTAATACATACATAATTGATGCAAACTCCGTTCCGTTTGCTCGAATCCCTGGAGTGGGGGATAGAGTAATTCCAAACACGAACCGGAGAGTCTTCTTACTTGAAGACGCACACATGGGATTGGGTCTGAGGCACCAAGAGATCCTGAAATCTCTGATGGAATTACAATCACAATACTGGTGGCTGGGAATGAGCGTAGATATCTACTATTTTGCAAAAAATTGCAAGGACTGCAACAGAGATCGCAGTTGTGAACCTGACCAGCCTGTAGCCCAGATACCACTATTAGATAGCATCAGGCTATCTATAGCGCAGAAATCCAGTCGGAGAAATGCGTCCCAGTAATAATTAAGACTTAAATTCTCTTAAAAATGTAGACCCCAGCGCTCGGCTGACGCCAGAACGGTTATAAAAGATTTGCGAGTCTTTATCGGCACATACGCAATTGGCATGCTACGTTCTGATCAGGGTCCTGCGTTTAGCTCTCGAGCTTACAAAGAGGCCATGAACAGCATGGGCATCGCATTGCGGTACTCTTCTCCCTTCCATCCTGGGGGAAATGCGGTTGTGGAAAGAAAAAACCGGGACATAAAGCAATCTATAACGGCGAGGGTATTAGGTTCAGGTGTTGGGTGGGTCAAACATTTAACAAGTGTCCAACGTGGTCTTAATAATCTGCCAAGAAATTCTCTAAAAGGTCTCACTCCATACGAACTATTGTTCGGAACTAGAATGCAAATTCAGGACCTTGATAGTCATACTTCAGTGGTAGAAGAAAAATCCTTTGATATCAAAGACCGTTTGGCTGTTTTACAGGATTTAAATGAAACAAGAAAAAACCTGAGTAACACAAAGTTGAAACAACAGCCGACAGCCACTGAAGAAAAACCACCTGTCCCAGCAAGACCTGTCTGGATTCCAAAGATTGGGGATCTGGTCAGAGAGAAGATCGCTGTAAAGAAGGAATTTGGGCCTTCTTACAGAAAAGCAGTACCTGTCTTAGCCATCAACGGAACAAGATCAGTTGTACTACCGCCTCTTGCTGGTAAAAAGGAGAACAGAGTTGTATCCATCGACCTGGTAAAACCACAAACATGTGGCCAATAATAAGTAGTAGGCCCAGTGGACTCCCAAGAAATAACAGAATACCCAAATTTGCTACATTCCAAGAGGCTCATACTGAGAGACTAATCACATCTGATAAACCTGCAATGAATAACAAAGGACTATGCAATAATGCCATGGAACTTGTGCCTCTTGAAACCCAAATTTCAACAGTTCGTCAAGAAACACCGGTCTACAATGATGTAGCCTCTGAATATGCTGATGAAACAAAGAAAAATACAAAAGCAAATGAAAATCCGGAAATAACAATTGACAGAACTGCATCTGGCTACTTCATCAACTTTGACGACTTCTCTGAAGATCCAAGTGAGCATGAAGGAACGCCTGCAACAAAAAGTTTCAAAGACAAAATAATTGAACTTTTTCACCAACTAAAAGAAACATATCTGATTTCACCATGGATTGAATTTTGGATTGTGTTAGGTGTACTCATCATGATTCTATGTTTGGGAAAATTCATTGATGGAAAATATAGTATAATGGACACAGCAAGTCAGAACATCAACTTGGTCCTAAAGCCTCACACATCCTCCCACGTCGAGAAAAGAGAACCGTCATCTGTGAACATCTCAGCCAATCCAATACCCGGTGGGGTAGCATAGGACAGAACTGATTATAACATTTTTGGCCCGGTTGAGCTCTTGAAATATCCACACCTGTTCAAGGTTTCATTAAGTGACTTTGTGACACCCAGTACCTTCTCTGATGATTGGGACTTTGAAAACATTAATAATATGATGTCAGATTTAGTAAAATTTACAGAACATGATTACTTACAGGGTTCATCGAACTATGAAGAGTTATACTGTTATAACCACTATGGTAATCACTATTTGCATAAAACTGCTTAGCCTAGAAATGTTTTATCTTATAACCAATGGGAACACTGTCCAACACCGCCAAAAGGCAGCTTGAAAACATTTTGAGAAATTCCAGTACTTCTCAGGGTTTAAAAACAGTGATCCAGAAAAGTTTTATTTTAAAATGTCATTTAGGCCAGCAATGAAAACAATCTTGATGAATACTAAATTGATTTATTCTGAAAAACTTTACAACAAAATGTCTACATCTGGTTTCAAATTTTGGAAAAACACCATTGAAACAAAAACGATCTGGGGTGCCAAAGATTGGCAAGTACAAGGTCTAGAAGCATTATTCAGGGCCTGCAGGATCCCAGAACAAATGATATTTTTGAATGACACAATTCAACAAACTACTTGTCTTGGCCTAGCTAAGATAAAAGACAAATACACCGTCTATTCCGAAACCCATAACTGATAGTGACAGCACCACAGATGTGGAGATAGACGTATCCCATATTTTACACCAAAACAGAACACATTCAGATTGGAAAAAGTGGTTGATCTGGCCAACAGACACAAACAACTGTCAAGATAGATTCCTGAACAAAACACAGGGGTCCAAAATGACTAGGCCAGACCCGAGATACTCCCAGAGACAACATCCAGGGATAGTTACAACATACAGTGTAGGAAAGCTATGCCTAGAGTGGCTAGAGAAATCCACACTGGCTGAAATTAAGCAACACTTGACTTTACTTAAAGACGGTGCGGACTTGCGTGATTTCATAATGGGACCAGCGTCAAAAACGTTTCATAGCGGCCGGTATATACGCTGCGTACAACGAAGCTTGGAAAGTAATGCAAATTGAAACAGCAGAGAAAATACGAGAAATTGATCGTATAAATTTGGAAAAATCACTATCTGTAGTGGACAATGGGTTAACGACTCTGTCCTCCAGAATATATTCATTGGACAGCATTGTGTCATCTGCCTTTGATATAGTAGAGCAGGACTTACTAATGTTACAACATGGTCAGTCTCAATTACGTTCTATTGTACAGCTTGTCTGGACGTTGCAAAATCTGCGTTCAGGCTATGTGCCATGGCGTCTAATCAACACAATGTCATTATTTTCTATCTTTAACCTTACTGATAAACAAATCAGTTTGGCACAAAAACGAGCAGATTATATGATTCCGAGCATTGAAAAACTTGAGAGATTACCATTGACAATGTCAGAGAGACCTGTCATTGAATGGATAATACATAGAACAATCACAATTCCGATAACAACTTTCCAATTCAAATACTGTCAAGAGCATATACCAGCAGGCCAGTATGAAAGGTTGGGTAAAGAATACATCAGAACAACCTGGAATTTACCTTATACACATAGATGTTACAGTGAAAGGGAAAAGGAGGTATTCCTTAGTGGTAACAATTGTAAAAAATCACTAAGCGGTACACTTCTGTGTCAAGGTATTAATTTGCATGGAGCCTGCAAAGGGTCTTCAAATAACCTTTCATGTCACCTGCATGGCACGCCTGCAAAACGGATAGAGCCATTTTTTAGACCACTTTCTAACTGCAGTTACATTTTAATAAGTGACCACAGCTGTTGTGGCATGCTGCCAGGAAAAGCCTGACAACTGTAACTTCCAGAGCAGTTTGCTGTATGCAAGTATTGTATCCACACAGCAATCCAGATATGGGGGCTGCGTTATGGCCTTCGTTGAATATCTCTTCTATTCGAATTGATACTTTAAGCAGAATGAAGTCTATTCTTTTACAGACAACTGTGCCTTTACTGTCATCAAAAGAAATGTATGATCTGCAAGTGGCAAGGACATCGGCAGAGATACATTCCCTTTTATCAACAAATTGCCCCGTGCATTTCGTAGAAATACTAAGCCAAATCTTAAACATGTCTGATACCAGTGGCATCGCACATGTATTTAAGACAATTTTTTCGGGACTGTTAGCACCCTTTGAAACAGTTTTGGGCATATTCCCGAATTTTGTCCATTCTGTCTTTGGCGGCCTACCCTGGATCTTTGGACTCGTGGCAGGGATATTCTTTTTGCTCCTTCTGCACCGATATGGCAAGCCAATCCACAGACAAGACTCAAGCAACGATGGAAGAAAGGATCCTGGCAATATGATACAGAGACTGTATCACTAAGGTCCTCGGATTGGCCCGGCTAAGAGATCTAAGTACAACCTGGTTTCTTTCATTCAGACCGATCTGGCAAGATTGCATCATACCTGTGCTTCGATGTCTGCTATGCGGAGAAGAATGCGTGTTGGACGTCTGTCTTACACTACAATCAGCAGTACCAATGGATATCGATACTTTGCTAGGTTCTGTAATGACTCATGCATCGTGTTGTCCCCAGCGGCTACCGATTCTGATGACGGCATTCGTTGAGACTTCACCACTACGAGTAAGTGGCGGTGAGGTACGAGAGGAAAGCAGCACCAAACCGGTACAGCCTTCTGTGAGGATTGCTGATCCAAACATCAATGATAGCAATCACGCAGAGAACTGCACAGTTGCAGTATTTTCGAACTTGGTCGAACTTTCACCTGATGTGGTAGACCAATTTTTTTGCGGGTCTGTCTGAAATAATGTTCTCTCCAGTCAACGAGAATAACCCTTCATAAAAAGAATGAGCACACAGCGTTCCCTGAACTCTGAATTCGGCCTTCAGTTTTGAAAAACAAAACTATAGAAAAATATTTGGAACTATTTTTTTTTTCCCCGTGAAAGCAAAATTATTTTTGTTCATTCTCCAAAATATTTACCCTTTTTTGGCACAGGATACTCTGCTTAAAGTAGAACTATTCTTAGAGAACAGAACTTCTATTTTAGGATACTAGAGACAATATTTTACCTCAGCCTCTAGCACATATACAGCAATTTGTATGAATATGTGATGGAATTGTCTCGACCTTCTTTTCTGTATTCAGAGCCATTTCATGTGTAATTTTCACAAATCATTCAGCCGATATATTTACGCATTTAAGTGAATGAGGACACTGCTTGAAAAACGTACAGTACCAACTCTCATTTTCGTGTATTTACCATATTCCATTTCAAATGCGAAATATGTATTTTGGGGTGGGTTGGAAAACACACATGCATCATTATAGGTTTACTATTGCTTAGTTTTTTAGTAATGATGGACATTAATCCGTGGAGTGGGTGTTGTGTTTATATCTAGGACCCTAATTCAATATTCCCGATTTATGCCCTTGTGAGGTTATAATCAATAATATCCTGATAAAGGCATAAGAATCAGATCCATATTCAGTAATAGCCCATGCAGTCCAAAGCACAGCACCGCTACTCCCATCGAATCCTAGAAAGCACAACGCGTTCTTTAAACAAACCAAGCCTCCAGCAGCCCGGGAAATTCCCCCCTGCTTTTGTTTTGAACAAGAACTCCTGAAGTCCGGCAAGAACTGTTAGTTCTTAGTGACGTCTTATGTCCAACCTTACGCCAAACCCGGCACCTTCCAGGTATAAAATACCAATAGTTGCCTTAAGCAAACACACAGTGGTTTGGAGCAAAGCGGACGTCTACTTGCCCGAGAGCCCAGCTGATGCGAGAGCCCACGAAAAGCCGCCCCTCCCGTTTGACGCACTGAGAGAGACGCAGTCTTTTTCTCCAGCCGAGAAAATCCAGCTCCGGTGTTTCCAGCCTACTCTTGCGGGTGGCTGGGATATCGAGTCCTGAGGAAAGAGATACCAGACCTCCCTATTCATTCAAGAAAGTTTCTAGTGACCTCTGAGCTAGCTGGCGCAAACCTGAATTAAGTTTAACATAGTCAGTAGAGACCTAGATGACCTCAGTCCTACGTCTACACTGCTGTTAATGTTATCCAATGCGCAGAGCCTATTGAGAAAATAGGAACTACACTACAACACCATCAACTATGCAGCTGCAGCAGCAGTCGCTTCGTGGAGTTAAGCAAAAACTGGCAGCCATGGGGTTACAATATATGTTACTGTACCCAGCTAAATTGAAAGTGATGAACGATGGTCGCACTTACTTCTTTATGACACCAGAAGAAGAATGGGGTTGGCTGGAGGTCAGATGCAGTGACCGAATGCAGGATACATCTACCGGAAGGAGGCGTGACATATTCAGAGGACAGGCTGACACAAGCGCGAGGGCGCAGAGGAGTAGGCGCAGCCAAAGGACACGGTTGAATATGAGAATGGTAGTAAGGACTGAAGGCACCCTCGCTCTGGAAACACAGCAGCAAGAGAGGGCTGAGGCCAGGGCGCTGGTGGAAACTATCATGCCTGCAACGTCCTAAGGTGTAGATTCGGAGCAACAGGGCGAGCTGCGTGCACTAGAGGCAAATATTCCTGAACTATGAAGTGGACTGGAATAGCTTTATCGTGTGGCACGTGGCATACGGTTAGAGCGCGTAGGGTATGGTAAGCAATGATGGCCCTTATGGAGTGGGTAGGGCACTGTAGGTGAATGAAGATGGGAAGATGGCTGGTGAAGGCAGGAGTTCGGGAGCTTTAGGGAGGGCGCCTACAATGACAAATGCAGCTCTAATGCAGTGGAGTCAATAGAACGTCGTCATGGGGGGGGGGGGGGGGGAGGGTGAGGGGTGGGCACATATATGGGGAATGGACACATGGTTGCCACACCCTCCCGCCACCCCAAACCCATCCTTTTCGGTCTTTTAGGACTGTCATTGTGTTTTCTTTCTTGAGAGACTATTTTGCTTTTCATTGTATGCTGCGTCATCTTTTCAGGGTAGTTTAATTGTACACTACACTGAGAGTACAAGCGTGGACACATAGGTGTGACATGGAGAAGCGTGGCTCAGTGGTTAGAGGCGGCAGACCCAGAAGCTGAGATCGGCCGTGGACCAGGGTTCGATTCCCCGCCTCGGGCTCAAAAATTCCACGGAGTCGACAATTCTCGCTCTGGTGCCTACTCGACTCACGGGGTCACACTCTGCGACTCTGGACAATAGCTTGCTTAATCTCCACTACGGCCCCTCGCAGCGAGATGCCTGGCTTTCACCTTGTGGATACCCGGCCGGGGTATCTCACAGGGGAATACCAGGACGGGTTCCCTAAGCAAGCGCCTTGAGGCCCCTGGGTTAAAGTGCGCTATATAAATCGAAACACATTTACATTTACATGGTGGATGACACACCAACACAGGGAGGGTCAATAGTCTGACATGCCCCCTAGGCAATATACATGGGACTAACGTCCATTAAGGGTACCCAACGCACTCCAACAATTTTTACATAGTTGTACTATCTGGGGGATGAGGGGGGACAGTTGTGTTAAATGGGCAGACATTAGTTAATAACTGGGGTGTTTACCTGGGGCGGGTGGGATTGCAATGTTGGGGAGTTAAAAATTCAGAGTTTTTTGATTTAGCAGCAGCCATTCTGCATCAGGCAACGCAGGGGGTGGGGCGGAGGTGAGGGAACCGGGACAGGAACGGTGAGTCCCTATGAAACTGGAGAGGCATGACTGACACAAAATGAATGTTAACATGGAACGAGCTGGGGCTCACCTAATTTGTGAAAAGATATAGGACACACACCTACCTCAGACAGCTGGGAGTGCGTGTGGCATTCCTACAGGAGATACATCTCTTGGAAGCTGAAGCTCAGAAACTAAACAGTAAAAAATGGCGGGGACACTTGTACTCCGCTACCTACTTCTCCTATGCCAGAGGAGTATCTATATTGGTGGCCCCGGGTGTTCCTTTACAGTTGAGAGGGCAACTAGCTGATGTGGAGGGACAATATCTATTGTTGCTTGGTATATTGGATAGATGGGAGCTGTGCATGCTCAACGCCTATGCCCTTAACATAGACAATGACATTTTTTGGGGGCAACTAGAGGCTGAATTAATACCTTAAAATGGCTTGCCGATTGTGTGGGCAGGAGACTTTAACTGCATTCTGGATGGGCAACGGGATAGATACCCGCCCAGGCATGGCACAAAGCCACGCATGATTGCAGGATTAGCGTCAGTCGATGGACGAGTGACGGGAACTTCACCAGACAACACAAGAGTACTTGTGTTTCTCTTTCACACACCACATACACAGATTCGATTGCTTTCTTCTCGCCAACAATGGGGTCCTTGACATGGTGAAAGCGTCTATCCTGTCCGGTTTCTTTCGAATCATGCCCCCCTGATTCTGGAATGTGCGGTGAGACGTCACCGACCCAGTATCCCTCTGTGGTGGTTCTGGCCAGAGACAATTGAGGACCCAAATACTCTATTTAGATGCAAGACATGCTCCAGGCTTCTTCAGCACAAGTTGGAATTACACAGGGTCCCAGGGAGTGGAATGAGAGACACTGAAAGTGGTCATTACAGGGGCCTCTGTAAGACGTATGGAATTAGGAGAAAGTTCGAAAGGGAGTTGGAAGAACAGGAAGAGCAACTTGCAGGATTACAGCGTCAGTTACAGGGGGTAGGAGAGATACCACTGACAAATGCTTATAGAGATATGACCAACGTCTGGGACAGGCTGGACTGTTATGGCAACGTCTCCATAGAGATGGTGCCATAGTTGGGACGAATGTTTGCCTGGCTACTTAAGATGAAATGTCTCCCACCAACAATTCTTACCTTGCGGGGACCGAATGGGGCACTAATTATGGGTCAAGTTGCTATTACACAGCTCCCGTGCAGCCACCTCAACGGGGTATATACTGCTCAGACCGAGGAGGGGCAGACAAAGGTGGATGATTTCAGGGACAGTGACCATCCCCATGCTGACAGAGGCCCAGACAGAGGGGCTCAGTAAAGCCATAACCACTGAGGAACTGGGGGAAGTGCACATGCCATGGCAAGGGGAAAGTGTCCAGGCCCAAATGGACTTCTGGTTGAATAGTACCAGGCCCACTCTCCCACATTGCTCCCAGCTCTGATGGAAACACTTTTGGAGGCACATGGACTGAGGGTACTCCTGGTGCCCATGAGGGAGGCAGTCATACTTATGCAGCAGAACATCGGCAAAGATCCCACAGACCCAAGCTCGTACAGGCTGCTATGTTGAACATAGATGTTAAGCTGCTTGCAAAGGTCTTGGCCCTTCAGTTGGGTCGAGTTGTGTCGCACTTGGTATGCAAGGACCAGTGTGGTTTCATACCAGGGAGGGGCTCCCACATGAACCTCAGGAGACTGTCACATGTAATGCATGAAACTAAGGGGTCCGACTTTCTGGCAGCTTTAGGGGCTTTAGACAGAGAAGGCATTCAATACCTTGCCTTGGTCATACCTCTGGGATGTATTAAGCGTATGAGAATGGAGAACAGTTTCCTAACCTGGGTCCAGTTTTTTATTATTCGCCCATACCAAGGGTGTGCCTGGGTATAGGGATATCTGAACCTTTTAGAATTCAAAAGGGTACACGAAAGGGCTGCCCATTGTCAACGCTCCTGTTTGCAATGGCAATGGAGGCGCAGGCAATATACCCGAGAGACCAATCGAGGGACTGGGGCGAACTGGTAGGCGACAACAACAATTTAGTGTCATTGTACGTCGACGACATGTTGATCTAAGGGAGCCCAAACTCTCCCTGCCTCTTCTCATGCAGCTATTGAAAAAGTTTCGCAAGGTGTCAGGACTCCGCGTCAACCGTCACAAGACGGTACTCTACTCCCTGGCTGCTTTGGCAAATTGTGCTGAAGCTGATCTCCCAGAGGTGGGGATGTTTTGGGAAGCATGTAGTTTCCTATATCTAGGCCTTCAGATCACACATGACTAGACCCTACAATAGCAACTAAATATCAGTAGACTCCTTGATGATCTCACAAACTGTTCACTTCTGGACCATATTGCCCCGATCAGTGATGGGCAGGGTTGCTCTGAATAAAATGATCCTCCTATACCGCTGCCTATACACGATGTAGAACTCATTTTGCATCCTGCCAACTGAAACGTTCCGACTAGTAGATAACCTCATATGGGCTGGTAAACAGTGTAGGGTTAAACTAGAGAGCCTGAAGCTGGACCTTGATAGGGGTGGACTGTGTCTCCTGATCTACAGTTATAATACCTAACTGGACAGTTACAATACGCCGCTATGTGTTGTGACACAGACCCAAACTGGCACACCTTTTATTTAGACAAACTACTGTGACGGACTCAAGCACCAGTCTCACCGAAAAAGGAGGACTCCATAATACGTTGGACAAGCAATCATTCTTCTGACCTTCTTTGTGAAGCCTCATCTCTCAAAAGAGGAAGAGAGACTCGGACCCTTCGACCCCATGAGAGCTCTGAGCTTTTACACTGAATGTACCAAGAAACATTGAGGGAATGATCAACTCTTTATGGGGCTCTCTGGTGTAAAAAAGAGCAAGGAGGTGCAGAGATGGCCCATCTCTCAATAGATCTTTGTGTTAAGCTCTACTATGCATTGGCTAAGCAGAAGCCTCCAGTAGGCTAGAGGGCTTATTCTACCAGAACAAGAGTTACTACCACTGCGCTGGTATGCAAAGTGCCTTTCCTGTATATCTGTCAGTCTGCAACACAGGCATCATTGCACATGTTCACCAAACACTACTGCCTTGACAGCCCAATGGGACAGGCAAGGCATTTTGCCCATCCAGTCCTGCAGGCCTTTTTGATATGAGCCATTCAATAGATCCACCAACGAGGGAGGTAATGCTCTGTTATCTATTGAAAAGGTGAGGAATCTGCAATTTGAAGTATCCATTAGTGGAAGAGCAAAATATTTTCTCTCTGGTGGATAATACAACTACAAATCCCTCACCACTCTCCTACCTCCCCATTCTGTAGAATGGTCTCTTTTTCCCCCTAAAGAGGCGCCATTTTAGAAATCTGCACAGAGGGAGCTTCAATCTGCTATTGGGCTCCGCATGTGAGGGTGCGGATAAGCATAAAAAAGAAAATTAAGCAAGCACACATGGGTGGCACTTATATGCAACTCTGTCATTTCCTGGATGGAATGAAATGGCACAGAGCCACATGGTGCCACCTACTGCCTTGCAGGAAACACTGCTTTTTTTTTTGTGTGTTTGGACCCAGTCTTCTACTTGGGGATATTGACAAGGTGAGGAATCTGCATATAGATGGAGTATCATTCAGAAAAAGCTTTACTGAAGGTAAATAACTTGTTCGTTTGGGTTTTGTGAATTCAGCAGTACTTCAGCACCATTCCTTCCTCATCTCCAACTCAGGAACACTCCATTTCCGCTTATACCATTATCCTTAAAACAAAATTGATTAAAACTCCAGTTTTCAATACAGTTATTTCAATAATGCATAAATGAGTAATCTACAAACACAATCCAAAGTCACACTTTTAATAAGCAAATCCCGTCTTCATAGAAAAAGTACAAACAATCACACTGCAGCTTCTTCCTCTGCATTCAACAGCAGATTGCATAGATCCGAGAGTGCACTGTCCACTGACTCATTTGGTCATGCTCGAAAGCCATCCTAGTTTAAAGAGAGATGCCGTTGATGAAATGTCTTCGTCTTGTGTGGCCAATTGTTTGAACAGGGAACCTGGTTGGAATGTCTCTTCGGTCCGAGAGACAGCAGGAGGAGAAACCTGTAGGTTTCAAAAAGAAAATCATATTGTTCAATTAGCGGACTTTCCAGACCTACATTTTTATATGAAGAAGCAAGCACGTCTTTAACACATGCAAACTCCTCAGTGATGCAAGAAACTGGATTCTGGGAAATTTTCAGAAGAAAAGCACCAAGGGGCGAGTTATAAGTTTGTCAATCAAACCATCCTTTTAAGTTTGGATGCAACCAAACCTTTTAGTCTCCAATCTTAAGCATTTTGCCTTTTTCAGCATTTCCATGATATCAGTATCTCATTTGTACATTTTTGCCCATTGACCAATTGGGACAATGATAGCAAGTCCAGCACAAGTGCAGCTCTTCTGAAAATGTCTCTAGACAAACGCCGTATCACTCCAATGAGACCCTTAACCATCCCAGAAAGCCGAAAGGCCCCTCCTGCTTTCCCAAGACCGTGAACGGTATCTGCAATCCACAGACCAGAAGTTTACAAACCCTCAAGCACCGACTCTCAAACAAGGGTTTGTAAAACCTTAAAAAGTTGCACAAAACAAACGAACTTTTCTGGCTGCAAAATGTATCTTGCCTGCCACAAGCAGATTTTGCCTCATTGCGGAGCGTCATTTTGTACAATAGGCAGTTAGGGATTTCACGAGACTTGAGGTCACTACATACTGTTGAGGCAACAACCTTAAAATTCTAAGCACATTGCAAAAAAATAAAAATTCTGATTCCTTCTTGTAGCTTTTTTCAAAGGAGGTTTCACAATGTATGGGTGACTGCATACCTGTATGATCATCAGAAAATATACAATTGACTCACTTCACCTGCCAAAACAAACAATACCCTAGAAATGAAGATCATATAACAAACAAGTTTTTAATGGCTAAATAAAGACTTACATGTAAGACCTTTTTATGAGGTGGAGGCGCTGAGATGCAACTGATCGCATTTACACAAGGTATCACTAAAATAAGTTGAAACTGCATTCTGGAACTCGTACTGCCCACCTGGGAACTAAACCCAACCTTCTGTATTTAAAAAGACAATTAAAAAACGACGTTTCTAATCTCTGCCTGAATTATGAATGTTCCCCCTGATGCCTTCAACCTTACCTTTCCCAACTGTCTTCAGGTACTAACTCTCTGTTCATTGGCAATGTTGTGTCCCATTACCTGTTTTTTTATTGCACTAATACATTTGGGGTCCAACCAAGCTTTATAACACTGTTAATAAAATACAACATTTAAGTTGAGAACAACATTTGTAGGAAATAGAATCTTTTAAAATAATGATCCCAAGTTTCTGATATTAAAAATGTAACACAAAAAAACCAATTCTTCAGCCTTTCCCGTTACTTAAACATGCCTAACATTCCTGCAACTTTTACGATCAATTTGATAACAAAGCACTGCTACGTGATCCTACGACCCTTCACCCCGACTAGCGTTTCGAAGGCACCCACACTATTCGGAACATTTCTCGATTTGTATAACTATGCCAATTTCTCAGATCTGACAGCCATAACCCAGCTATGAGGCAAGTAAGTACCAAGTAGCGTGCAATATACTTTGCATGATGACATTTTAATTCCTGGTTTTATTATTTTGCATTTGAAGCAACCATATTCCACTCCCAAAGCACCAGCAAAGGCTTCAGGACTCAGGGCAAGCCCCCTTTGTCAATATTTGAAAAAATACATAGCACTGCTGGCTGCCAAAGGTATTACAGGGGACTAAAAATATATTGGTATAGAGCAAGCTCACACTCCACACAAACAAGTTAAAATAAAATACCCAGTCGGAACATCTCCAAGATGTGTGCGATGAGACGTCACTGTAATAACTGGAACTGAATCAACAAAAAACAAAATTGAACAACTGGACTAGCCACTTACACATTTGAGAACCTTTCACGCAATTACTGTGGCTAACAAATATTTAAAAACAATTTACAGGTCACAGAAGTGGCTAACAAAGATATTTTAACATCCTCTGAATAAACCAAGTTAGATGGATGCCCAATGGTCTGCCAGTGTGCATCCATCTAACTCTATTGGTTGAGACAAGGAAAGAATACCTTCATTAGGCCCTGACACGACTACAGAAATAATTCAAAGGAACGAACATGTTGCTTGATTACCCTTTAGCAATATCATTTTTACCTTCACTTTAGTAGACTCTCTTGCAGTCTGTATGATGTGTGGCCTCAAATAGTGCACAAACCTTGTACACGGGCAATGGAAATGTAATTTAGTGCTTATGTTGTTGGTGATAGGAAAAAAGATCAGAGTTATAATCCTGTTTTTTTCAACTTGTGCAATCTGTGTGCTCCTTGGAAGATATTCTCTCTCTGCGCCATTTTCCTTATCTGCACCAACACTCCTGGACAGACTTGGTTGAGCGCGTACTGTTCAACACAAATACAAATGACCAGTAATTCCTACAATTTAAAAAAGGTATAGTACCAAACACCTTAGAAGTATAGTTAAATCCAAGAGACACTAGAATATAGAATTTAGCCCTTGCTGGTTGGTCGGGCTATTACTCTCAAGCTAATATCAGACAGTGTTATCCTATAGCTCCATCTCAAACCTTCATACCAGTACCAGAGGTTTTGATCATGGAGGAGACCTGCAGAAGGACTCCCAGTGAAATGGACGCTGATGGCAGAATAAGGTCTGGATTTTATGGTCCATCCGTTTGGTTTGCATCACAAAACACGTAGAAAATAAGCCTACATCCAAATACTCATAAAAACAGAATCTAACTGGATTAATGTCAGTCCCCAATGGAAAGAGTGAAAAGATTATGTTCTCCCGGTCCCTGGCAGCACTAGCATCAACTAAAACCTTGCTGTGGTAGTCAAGTAGCACTGCCACTACCGGGACTACTACCGCATGGTCCACCATCGGACCAGCCTAAAAATGTAATGTTACTCCTGAATACTGGACTAGCCCGGTTAAGGATGACTTCAAACTAATAATTAAAAAAGAAGAACTGGAAACGCACATCCTAGGACCAGCTTCGGGGTATCACCCCTCATCAGCCAGGAAAGCTTGATTCTAGTGGCATCATCTGTCTGTTCTTTTTGCTTTTGTCACACTAAGTGGGGGGGGGGGGGGGGGGGGGGGGTATGCCCAGACATGGGTGCCATGCTCACTGTGCCACTAGATTCAAGCTAGCCTAGCTGATGAGGGGTGATAACTCGGTCACAGGATGCTTTTTTACGGTCCAGGGAGTACCTGGGCTGGCAGTTTGTGCTTGATGGTTACCATGAGCAGGGTTAACGCTGGTTTGCATACGGCTGGATCAAAATTGGGGTGGCCTGGTGAGCAAAAAAAACTATGGATTAAACCCAGATCTGTTACTGGGGGTGAATTTTTGCATCGTTCAGCTTACCCATCATCTGCTCTTTTTGCTTTGGTCACCCTAAGTAGGAAGAGTATGCTCAGACATGGGTCCCATGCTCACTGTCTTGTGGGGGATCTGCCCTGGCAGTTCAGGCAGGACCGTTCCCATGAGGAGCAGGGTCAAGACGGATTTGCATATGGCTGGGTCCAAACCGGGGGTGGCGGAGAGAGCACAAAAAAAAAAGATGGATTAATCTGTGACTGTGGGTGAATGTTTGTATTGTTCAGCATTCCATCTATCATCTGTTCTTTTTGCTTCAAAGAACAAGTTACTTACCTTCGGTAACAATATATCTGTAAGAAACATTAGTTAGTGATAGATTCCTTACCTTAAAATTACCCCCAGGCGTCAGACTGGATCCGGAAAGTTTTCGTCGTCAAGCGGCTTCGCGTACGTCGTTGGCGTCGTAGTCGCCGAGATGACGCCGCTGGAGCTACTTAAACACGCCCACGCGCACTGACGTCAGCTCTGTACACGACTTTCCGAGCCAGGAACGCAGAGCCATGCAAGATACTGACCACTGGAGCATTGAAACTAGGGCCCTGAAAGGGATGACCATAACCCTAGAAAATCAGTTCGCAGAACGGGGAGGATGGGTGGGGCAGTAAGGAATCTATCACCAACTAATGTTTCTTGCAGATATGTCGTTACCGAGGGTAAGTAACTTGTTCATCTGAAAGAAACAAGTTCGTGATAGATTCCTCACATTAGAATAGATACCTATGCAATACCAACCCCGGTGGTGGATCTGCAAACAAAGATCACACCAGCAAGTCATGGAGAACAGAACGGCCAAAGAAGCCGTCTCTCCGGACTTGACTGTCAAGACAATAATGCTTAGTAAAAGTGTGCAGCGAGGCTCACTTGGCTTCCTGACCGATGTCTTGCAGGGGGACACCATGTCACAATGCAGTAGTAGCTGCTGTCGCCCTGGTAGAATGGGTGCGCAATCCCACCAGAGGTTCCTTATTAGCCAGAGAATAAAAGGCCTTGATACACGAGACAGCCCCGCGGGAGATACTCCTCTTGTGTACAGTCCGGCCTTTCGGGACGCCACGGAGCCAACAAAGAGCTGGCCATCCACTCGGAACTGTAGTGTGCGATTCAGATAAAATGAGAGTGCACGTTTTGGGTCCAGACAGTGGAGCCTCTCTTCCTCTCTGGAAGGGTGCGGAGGCGGAGAGAAAGTGGGCAAGGTGATAGTTTACCAGATGTGGAAGGCAGTGACAAACTTTGTCAAGAAGGAAGGACGAGTGCGAAGCACAACCTTGTCGGGATGGACTGACAGAAAAGCAGGCATACAGGAAAGAGCCTGGAGCTCACTCACGCGCCTAGAGGTGGTGATGGCAACCAGGAAAGCAGTCTTCAAGTCAATAAACGAAGAGGACAGTTGTGAAGTGGCTCAAAGGGAGCGCACATCAAATAGGTAAGAACCAGATTCAAGTCACACTGTGGCATCACAAATGGAACAGGAGGGAAAAGGTGAGTAATGCCTTTGAGAAATCCATTTACATCAGGGGACTTGAAAAGGAGGGCTGATCAGAGAGCCTGAGGAAGGCCGAAATTGCAGAAAGATCCCTTAATAGTGCCCAGAGCAGAGCCCTGCTGGGCTTGAGAAAGAAGGAACAAAAGTACTTCTGAAAGAGGGGCAGAAAGGTGATCCACAGCCTATGCTGTGCACCATGCCACAAATTTGTTCCACCTGCAGGCGTATACCGATTTAGTGGAGGGACGCCTGGCTGCCAGAACGATATCACAGACTTCAGGAGGCAAGTCAAAAGAAATCAACTGTTGCCGCTCAATCTCTACGCATGTAGATGGAGGCTGGACAGGTTCGGGTGGAGGACCGTCCCCTGCTGCTGCGACAGAAGATCCTCCCGTAGAGGCAGTCTGATCGGGGGATCCATGCTCATACTGAGAGGCTCGGGATACCACACTCTTCGAGCCCAGTCTGGGGCCACAAGAATGACTTGGGCCCGGTCGCACCTGATCTTCTTCAGCACTCTGGGTAGAAGTGGTAGAGGCGGATAGGCATACAATAGAAAGCTGCTCCACTAGTGACGAAAAGCGTCGCAGAGTGAGTGCCGCCTTGGAAATTCCAACACGCAGAAGCGATGACATTGCGCATTCTCTTCGATGGCGAATAGATCTAACCAAGGCTCTCCCCACTGTTGAAAGAGACCTTGAGCCACCTCCAAGTGAAGACGCCATTCGTGATCCATCATGTACCTGCGGCTGAGTTGGTCTGCCCTGGCGTTCAAAGCACCTGCCAATTGTTAAACCGTCAAGGCAATGCCTTGACGTTCTAGCCATGTCCAGAGACGCAGAGCTTCGTGACATAGGGTCCACGACCCCACCCGCCTTGCTTGTTGCAATACCACATGGCGGTGGTGTTGTCTGTGAACACCTGCACTACTCTCCCTTTGACAAGAGGGAAGGAATTCTTTCAGTGAAAGTAGGATAGCACGGAGCTCCAGAAGGTTGATACAGAGCCTGGACTCCGCCTGAGACCAGAGGCCTCTGATCTCCGCCTCTCGCATGTGGCCGTCTCATCACAGGAGGGACGCATCCGTCACCACTGTGTACTCCAGTTGGGGAAGGGCGAGGGATCTGCCGCCGACTCAACCCTGGTTCGCGGCCACTGCAACTGTTGCGCAGTGCCCTCCGCGATCTGGACATACTCTGACAAGTCCCCTTGATGCTGCACCCACTGGAACTTCGGGTCCCACTGTAGAGCACGCATATGCCATCTGGCATGATTGGTCAGCAGGATGCAGTAGGAAATAAAGCCCAGCAGCCTCATGGTCATCCTGACCGAAACCCAGGACAAGGGCCGAAAGATCAGACTCATAGCCTGAATGTCCTGGACTCGCTGTTCGGGAGGATATACCCAAAATTGCGCCATGTCAAGAACCGCTCCGATGAAAAGGAGCTTCTGAGATGGAATCAGGTGCGATAGAGAGCCCCAGCAAATGCAGGAGGTTGGCCGTAGTCTGTAGGTGGTAGACGACTGCCTGGGGCGAGCCCGCCTTCAACAGCCAGTCGTCGAGATAGGGGAAGACGGACACCCTTGATCTGCGCAGATGAGCTGCGACCACCGCCATCACTTTTGTGAACACCTGAGGGGCGCTGGTAAGGCCAAAAGGGTGCACAGAGAACTGAAAGTGCTCGTGGCCTACTGTGAACCTCGGGTAAAGCCGGTGGGCCGCAGGATGGGGTTATGAAAATAAACGTCCTGCAAGTCCAAGGCTACCAACCAGTCTTGCGGGTCTAGGGCACACAAGACCTGAGCAAGTGTGAGCATCTTGAACTTCTCCTTACGGAGGAAGTGATTGACGTTCCAAAGGTCTAAGATAGGACGCATGCCCTTGTCCTGCTTTGGAACCAGGAAGTAGTGGGAGTAACAACCACAACCTACTTCTGGCGTTGGAACGCGCTCGATGGCCCCCTTGGCCAAGAGGGTCGCAACTTCCTGCTGAACAAGTGCCATGCGTAGCCCCGACATGCGGTGGGACTGAGGTGGCATGGCTGGAGGAGTAGTCTCGAAGGGGAGGAAGTAGCCCAGTTGGACTATCTGCAGAACCCACCTGTCCGAAGTGATGGTGCGCCAGTGGGGGAGGTGATGGCGAATCCTGCCACCCCCTGGTGTTTGGTGGGCCTGAAACACTGGACTAGGAAGGTTTGGAGGCAGAGGTGGCAGGGGAGGTGGTGGACTGACCCACCCGCTGGCCCCGTGACCCACCTCTGCGGGTCCCACGTGCGTGGCTATGCTGAGACTGTTGCTGCATAGGCCTTTGGCTCTGAAACAAACGTGTCTGGGCGCCCCCTGCTTGGCCACGAAAGGAGCGAAAAGCAGAAGCGGAAGGAGTGTGCGTGGCCGAAAGGCCTAAGGACTTGGCTGTAGCCCGTGAGTCCCTAAAACGCTCCAACGCACTATCTGCCTTGTCACCGAAAAGGCGAGTGCCATCAAAGGGCATGTCCATCAGTGTTCTAGACATCCCCGGAAAAGCCAGTTCTCAGCCAGGTGTGGCGGCGTAGCGCCAGATTTGCAGAAATCGCCATGCCCAGCGAGTCAGCGATGTTAAGGCCACAACGAATTGTACACTTGGCTGCGTCTCTCCCCCTAGCAATAGATTGGGAGAACACGGTCCGAGCCTCCTCTGGACACTGATGCAGCACCTGCGCAACCGTGTCCCACACAAAATGGGAATAACAGCCCAAGAGGCATGTGGTGTTCACAGGCCGCAGCCCTGAACTGGTGGAAGTAAACAGTTTCTTCTCAAACTGTTCCAGTTTCTTGGATTCCCTGTCCGGAGGTGCGGAAGGGAATGCGTTTGGGGACACAGAGGCTTGGACAACCAAGCTCTCAAGGGTTGAGTGTTGGGAGAGGAACATGGGGTGCCCAGGGCCGGGAGATGGCGTTGGGCCACGTTCTTATTCACATGAGTCCCTGTGTTGGGCCTGGACCAGGTGCCCAAAAGAACGTCAGAAAGTGCATCAGTAAAGGGCAGCAGTGGCTCCCTAGAGGAAGGCACTGGCCGGAGCACTTCTGTCAGGTGGTTAGTCTGGACGGCCACCATAGGGAGCTCAAGGTGGAGCGCCTCGGCTGCTCTACGCAACACCACAGAATATATGCCACCCTCCTCCATAGCCACGGTAGAAGGAGACAGTGTGCCAGGTTCTGGAGTAAAATCCATGTCACCTGCATCCTCCAAATCCTCTTCCCAGTCCGGGTCTAACTCGCACTGGGTTGCGAGAGGGTCCTCAGACCCCTCCCAGTCCTTCCCAACCTGCCGGGCAGACGGAAAAGAGTGAGGCGGATGGAGAAAGGGATAGAAATTCTCCATCGACGTCGGTATCTGCGTCGATCGACACCGGTCAGGTGTCATCTCCACGTCTGGGTGTAAGCCGGGGACAGCGTCGGCCCTGGAGCCGGCCGGTGGCGGTGCCGTAGACGGCGATGGAGGTCGTACGAGGCCACCCGACATCGGCTGGGATCCATGCATGGATCCATGTGAGACTCGCGGCGTCATAGTCGTCGACGAAGTCGGGGCCGGCGAGGAACTCCAGTCGGACCTGCGGGGCCCGAAGGCATTCTGGCAAGGCCGATGGGCCAAAAAGGCGGGCCATGGCTGAAAGAAGTCCTGTAGCTGGGCCGGAGTCGCAGACGAACTTGGGAAGGGCGGGTAGGCTGTCGGCAACTGCGCAGGCTCTGCCGGAGCCACGGGGGTGGCACCCCCGCACCCTCAGCCATGTCACGCGACAGGCTAGGGGAAAGCTAAGAGCGATAACACTTCTTCGACTTCTTGTGCTTTGCCTTACCCGTCTCAGAGTGCGAAGACTTCGACGAACGGTGGTGGTGGCGGCGGTTCCGCAACCGGTCCCTTGACCTCTCACAGGACCAGGCCCTTGAACGCCGCGGAGCCGACTCCCAGGCCTCCAGCAACTTTTGGGACCACTCCATTGAATGGCGATATATGACCACCGTCCTAAATAGAATGGGGTTTCCTAAACGCTTTGTGCAGTGGGTCTCCCTGCTTTACACGGAACCGCGGGCCAGGGTCAGAATCAATGGATACGTTTCGGATCAATTTACCATTGAGCGAGGGACGAGGCAGGGTTGTCCGCTCTCGCCTCTACTATTCGCGTTAGCGCTGGAACCTCTAGCCTGTTTGATACGGCAGAACTACAGGGATTCAGCGCTACACTTCATAGCCAGGCCGCTTCACATATCATTGTACGCGGACGATATGTTACTGTATGTCCGCGACCCTGAGGCTCATTTAAACGCACTTCTCCGAGAATACATCAGATTCGGGGGACACTCGGGCCTAGCTATAAATTGGGCCAAATCCTCTATAATACCCCTCACTGACACCACATCCCCCTTCGAAGTGGATTTCCCGCTAGAGTGGCAACAAGAACCGATCAGATACCTTGGGGTCATGTATCATAGAGATCCAGAAGAGGTGCTGAGAGCGAACTACGGCGTGGTACTCACGAAACTGGAGGACAGTATCCAGCGCTGGATACACTTGCCCCTCTCATTAGCCGACAGGATAGCGGTTGTTAAAATGAACGTATTGCCCAAACTGCTATACCTGTTTAACAACATTCCAATCACACCGCCGCAGGCTATATTCCGACGAATAAACTCCCTGGTAAGGACCCTGATTTGGGCGGGCAAACAGGCCCGTGTAGATCTGCGGACTCTTACACTCCCACTTGCGCAGGGTGGTTTCAGTGTGCCTGATTTCCTCCTGTACTACCTATGCGCGCAGGCGCAATACGCGGCGTATTGGTACCATGCGGTTCCATACCTCACCCATGCAGCTATAGAAGAGAGTGATGCGCATCCTGTTCCCCTCACAGCAATAATCTCACATACCCGTCCCCCGCTACATGCTAGGGATATTAACACAGTGGACACGACGGTCAAAGCCTGGCACAGACTAGGGCAACTGGCTCATAAGACCCCACTGTATGCGCCGGCCATGTTGCTACACCATCATCAGGAGCTGTCAGTCACTGGGGAGGGTGTCGGAATGTCCCTACTGAGCAGAGCTGGTATTGACAGGATGGGGGACGTGTTTCAGGGAGGCGAGTTCGTAGGCCTTGACAAACTGGGATATGTTCAGAACCAAACATCCATGTTTCGCTTTACATATTTCAGACTCACTAGAGCATTGAGGGAACACTACCCTACGTTCCCTTCGGAACCTGAATGCTTTGCACCACTACAATTATTGATCACAACTAACGATTTATCACACCTGGTATCTAGACTTTATTCAGCTGCACAATTAGAACTAGCCGGGCATGCGTTGAAGGCAAAGGGGCGGTGGGATGCACTACTTGACACACCACTGACAGATGAGGAATGGACTAGCACTTGCGCCCTGACACAGATACTTACACCCAACGGCAATCTGAGGATTATTCATTTTAAATTCCTTCACCAAATTTATTACACACCCTCGAAACTGCTTCGATTCGGTTTACAGGAGGAAGACAGATGCAAAAGGTGTAACAGAGAGGGAGCGAACTTTGCACATTTGGCATGGGACTGCGCCAAGATAGAGAGTTACTGGGTGGAGGTCACTACCACATTATCTGTTATGCTGGAGGAGGAGGTGCAATGCACGCCCAAAGTCTGCTTGCTGGGATTAATACCACAGTTCAGGGCTTTGAAGCGCAAGTTCTGTGCAATAGCATTATTGTTGGCAAAGAGGCAGGTGGCACAATGCTGGCACAGTCGCAAGGTGCCGAAGGTGAAAACATGGTTGCATGACATGTCAGTCTGCCGAGACAAACTACAAACTTATGAGGAGTTATTGCCGGTGAAGTCCAGACCGAAAAGTA
The DNA here is from genome assembly GCF_964263255.1 of Lissotriton vulgaris. Taxonomy (NCBI): domain Eukaryota; kingdom Metazoa; phylum Chordata; class Amphibia; order Caudata; family Salamandridae; genus Lissotriton; species Lissotriton vulgaris. The sequence continues at coordinate 756,464,706 of NC_141695.1, read as the reverse complement.
TCTGGGGTTATTTGGAAGAATATCTTGCTTCCCTACAGGATGATGAGGAGAGTCGACCGTTGGATTGAATTGAGTAGACGAGTGGGTGGGTAACCACAGGTGCAGGTGAGGGGTGGAGGCGGGCATTGGGGGGAACTGTAACTGACATCGCAACTGAAGTGTGGCATGTGAGGGTTATACTGTACGGTCTAAGTTGGGGGGTATTGTTCTACTGTTCTTGTTATAAAATGAGAAAATGTGAGACTCATTTCTTTTACCAGCTATTGGCCATACATGAGAAACACGACAGAGCTCTGCATGGTACTGAAGTAATGTTCATATGTGACAATCATTTACAATGTTGGTCAATGATATTAACGTAGCGAGCCGGCCTCAGGGTTGTAGGCTCATGCTGTGTCAACTGCTATGTGATTAATAAAGGTCTTACACAAAAAAATAAAAAAAATAAAAACTTTTGGGACCACTCCCGTAAAGTTTTCGGAGCCATGGCCCGGCAGTCGGGGCACGACTCGGAGTCGTGGTCACACCCCAGGCAGTAGAGACACTCATGGTGCGGGTCCAGCACAGACATCTTGCGGGGACAAGCCGCACAAGATTTAAAACAGAGACAAAAGTCCCAAAAATAACTCCGCCAAAAAGTGACTGGGGTCACCGCTTTCTGCGGGACTGCGCTTGCTGGCGCAGAAAAAGAAAGAACTGATGTCAGCGCGCGTGGGCGCGTCCAAGTAGCTCCAGTGGCGTCCTCTTGGCAACTACGACTCCAATGACGTACGCAGAGAAGCATGATGACACCTACTGAGGCGCAGGGGTACTGCTGACGAAAACTTTCAGATCCAGTCTGACGCCTGGGGGTAATTCTAAGGTAAAGAATCTATCAATAACGTGTTTCTTTCAGATCTAATACTAGCAATATCATACATTCTGCTGGTTGTGGCTGAAACATCACTTAAAGTCCTGGCTGTCCATTAGAAAGGGAAGTGGGCCACTGAACCTTGTAAACCCAGCATCTCCGGAATCAGACAAGAGAATCATATTTTCAACAACCTTGGATCCTAGTGCGACTCATCTGCATGCTGAATCAAGATACCTACAGGAGAAAATTGTAATCTGTACAAAGTTGGGTCATAAGCTGGTAGCTGGATTTCATGTTCATTAGCTATGTATCTATAGGTGCAGAGGCCAGCTGGATGCTGAATCTCGCTAAATTTAGGAGCAGCTGTGAAATAACACAAACTAAGCATGGCTCCAGATGTTTTGCAATCCTTGGCAGAGATTGGTCGCTTTCTCTTGATGCCAACACAAGCAGAAAGTATCAGGCAGTGTCAAAGGAAGAGCAACAAAAAGGGTTAAATGGTTACAAGGCACAGTGCTATTCAGACAGAACCATCACTGTGGGGGCTAGCAGTATTTCGGTCTGTCACTTTGGGGTCCAGCATGTCCTCTCCACTGGATCAGTCACAGGAGCAAAAGTGAATATCTTGAGCTGATCCTCCTATTGTCTTCCTTTGTTGAGGTGGTGCACCCATTTCATAAAAGCAGATAGAAACAACAATAGGACTTTCTCTAGATCTCATTAGCATTAGTGCAAGTCTAGAGAACATAGGAAACTTAAGGTCTTTTCCCAGACCCTGCACCAGAAGATAGTGCAAAACTGGGCTTAGTTTGAAAGTTTCTCAACGTTTGTTCCTCCTTTTTTTTTTTAACTCAGATAAAGCATTTTTTGTGTGTTACCAAGACTGTCTCAAAAGTTATTGACGTTTGGAATGACTGGAGGGCTAGAAGGATCGTCCCTATACCCATGTTGATGAACTACAGTTTCTGTCTTTGAGATCGGGTTCCCTGAATGGTCAGGTACTTAAGGAAGGCATCTATTATTTCTCAAAGGTTTTCTGTAAAGGTACATGATCACCATGACATAACAATGCAAAAAGAGCTGTAAGTTTTAACTTCGGACTGCTGCCTTAGTCCCTCAACATCCAGCACCACTAATACTCGAGGCATTATAGCGGAGGTCTCAATAGACACTATGAAAATGCACAATGACACTGATCAAGATGGGACGAGAGTTATTTGGGTCAAGGACTGTTTTGAACAAAAGCATTTCTGGTAGACAGAACAGCTCTCAGCCAAAGGTTACTGTTGTGACCCTTTAATCCAATAGAGCACAGACACAATGGGTTCTCTACACTAGGCAGAACATTGACTTGCTATGGTTATCTGCTGCTGTTGGAAGCCTCTCGGGAGGGTCATATGGAAATCATTTTTGATAAGAGCTTACGTTCAGGAGCTATTAGTACAAGTATGAATAGGAAAATATGTGTATTTTCATCAATGCACTGTGGAAGGGCTAGCCTCATTAGTTCAGTTTAGATTGATCTATAGGTAAGGGATAGCAGGGATTTGCATATGGCTGTGCCCTTTCTATAATGGAATTGATGTGCTAAAACTTATAACACAATGCTATCCAGTGCAGTTACCATATCGAAAGTAACCTTGGCTCAAGCATATACGTCCATCACTTTTTAGGCCTGATTTGACAGCAAAGCTATCACCAGACCTTATATGATCAACAAAATAGAACTTTCAGAGTACTAATAAGAGAAGGTATAGAATCCATCTACATGTTGGGGTCCTTCCTCTGACAAACCCAGAGGTTTTGACGGTGAGGATTCTTGTTAGGACCCATTGAGATGGGTGGTATATCGTTTTCCACATTTGTAACTTCATAACTGTAAGCAAGATGGTTGTCTGTAAATAGACCCGTGTTGGTTATTTTGTCAAGCAAATACCAAAGGCTAAAGACCTTATCAGTTAATTGGGAAAGATGTGACAGATTCCATAGGTTTGATCTGTTTGTTATGAAACAGTATGACAAAGCAAGTAGGCCCAACCTACCTATTGTGAAAATATATGCTAAAAGCAATAAGCTTTTAGGGATGGATGGTTGTAAAATCTTTTAGGAAGGTATTTTGTTACATGGAACCACAAAGATTACCAGAGTAGGCAAGGGGGTTGGTGTTGGTAATCTCCTCTGCTAAACAGTGAATGTAGAAGACTATTACTATGTGAATCCTTGTTAGTCCCTCTTAGGAGAAATCGCATTTCGATTTGCACCTATAATTTTGTAAAAGTTACTAATTTGAAAACTATGCCTGTGGTGGTTCTCTTGTGAGAAATATTAGGATCTGTGCAGTAGGCCCGACATGGCTATTGTGACAAGCCAAGAATAATACCAGAGGGCATGATTGGTGCACCAGAAACATTTATGTCATAACCCATGGGTCTGGGCTGTTTATTATGAAAAGTTATGACAAGGCAGTAGGCCTGGCTAACTTACTGTGAAAAGTATTTGTTATAGTCAAAGGGCCTCTGACAATGAATTGTTATAATGCTTAATCAGAGGCTGCAGACCAGTATTTTGTAACCTGTAATCTCACAGGTTGCCATAGTAGGCAAAGGTTTTGTTGTTGGTGACCCCACCCGAACAAACCATTGGGATAGAAGATTTGCACTATGTTATTACTTACTAAGCTCCACTAGGAGTGATTATATAGTTTTGACAACTGTAATTTTGTTGATATTTGTAATTTTATTATGAAATACCAGAAGATTGCATTGTCTTGTGGGAAAGCCTACGACCACCACAGTAGGTTGGAGATGGGCATGGTGACAAGCCAATGATAACAGTTATGGTCCTGAGTGCTTATTATACACAAACAAAACTTACGATAAAGCAGTAGGCCTGACATATTGATTGGGTAAATCATATGTTAAAGTCAATAGGCATGAATTATTATTATTCTGTATTAAAGACTACAGACCAGTATTTTGTTACATGGAACAATCTCACTGGTGATTGTAGTAGGAAAGTGTTTTTGGTATTGGGTACGCTCTATAACAAACTGTGGGTATAGAATATTTACCCTGTGAGAGTCCTTACTGGGCCCCCTCAGGAGATCAAGTATTTTGCTTTGTCACTGTAACTTTATACCGATTTGTAATGTATGACTGTATGCCAGATGGTAGCCTTGTGAGAAAGCTTGAGCTCATTATAGTGGACCTGAATCAATTATGGTGATACGCCTACAGGCTCACTAGGAAAAGGTATTTCGGATGTCCTACTTCTGATCAGTTTCTTATGAAACACTTGTGACGAAGGCAGTATATCTGCTTTATTAGGTCAAAGCCTAACAGGCAGCACAGCAGTCTGGTTGCTATAGACTTCTTGGGTACATTCTAAAAGCTGACCTAAGAATGTATTCTGCCCGTTGCTTACCATTGGTTTTGTGATTTGTAACTCACATTTGCTTGCTTTCTATTTGTTTTAGGCAGTCCAGCAGGTCTTTGGCCAACCCGTTGAACATAGCCGGTTTACTATATTCTTCCATGAGTGCTCAATTTCTGTAAATAGGCCTTTAAATCTTGTTCTTATCTTGTCTTGTCACATTTGCTGTGCATTCAAAGACAGGCCCAATGTAAGGCTCTGTCTTCCGAGGAAGCAGAGTGTTTATACTACTTTCTCTGACTTCAAAGTGAAAGGATTCATCTGACAATCTCGGGGTGTGAAAGGAAAGGTTTTTTCTAGCACACAACAAAATTTAAATGTCTGTAACTGAACTGTGCAAATATTTCAGAATTAGAAAAGCTGATATGAAGCACTTTTTTTTGTAATTCTGAAGTGTGCTGGAAACAAAAATGTTAAAATGATTACAACAAATAATGACACTACTTGATGCAATTTCCACCCATTATAGTTTTAATCAGTAAAACTGTAAGTCTGTGGAGATTTAATGGTCATTTCAATTGAAAACGTGTTGTCTTTAATGGCAGTGCTCTCCCAGTCTACTATACACAACTCAATTTTTCATCACCCTACTCTAAGCCACTACATGCCACTCCACAGCACTACAGTTTAGGCCAACCCACCTCTACGACACTATGCCATTCTATGATACTCGATGCCTCTCTATGACAATCCACACCACATTACTCCACTCTACGACTTTCCATGCTACAGCACTTTATGACACTTTACTCCAATCTACGCCACTCCGCTTCACGACACTCCACTCTACCCCCTTTGACTGTCACTCCACTCTATGCCACTCTGCAACACTCTATGCCACTTTATTATATACTATGCCTCTCCGCCCTCCACGCCATCCTACCAAAAGCTGTGCCACTGCACTCTACGACACTTTACTCCACGACCCGCCACTCCATTCCACTCCAATCTCCACCCCTTCACTCTACTCTGACATGCTTCTCTACAACACTTTACTCCACTCTACGCTGCCCCACTCCACTCTATCCCACTCCCCTAGGACATTCCACTCCACGCCCTTTGATTCTACGACACTTTCCTCCTCTCTATACTGAGGCACTCTGCTGTACGACAAGCCACACTCAACTCTTTCCAACTTAACTCTATCTCCCTCGCCACGACACTCTACAATCCTTCAATCTAAGCCCCTCTACTACACGATACTCCACAATACTCTAAACTCCACTCTATGACAGTCCACTCCTCCCTACAACACTCCACTATCCTCTATGCCACTGTCTGTGACCCCACTTTTAGGAATGCAGGTGCAGAACATGACTAAGCACATTGGCAACGCCAGTAGCTTTGCCATTCGAGAGACCTATTTGCTTTGCCAAGGTTTGTTTAATATGCAACACAATCAAAGCCAACAACTTTTAATGGTGGACGTCCACAACCTACCTTCAGCAACTAGGAAACATCATCCACCTCAAACCAGACTTCAGTGCAGATAAAACCCAGAACGATATGAAAATGCACATTGCAACAGACCACAGCGATACGAGTCATACTATTGGCAGATGTGCATTATACATATCCTATAATGTAAGAAGAGTTAGGCACAGATTTACAAATGTGTGGTGGAAGGGAGTAACAATATATTTTCAAAGCTGTACATGGAACAGAAGCATTCTAGGAAATGTAACACTGCACTTTATTCTACCCACCTGTGTCTGAGGCCCCTGTGAGAGTCCAGCCGTGGACTTAGCCTTTCGGGAGCTGGACATACTCAGTGGAAGGAGTCCAAACCTGAAACAGTTTTAGGGAGAAAAGAGAAGGTTATCTTAGTCAGTAGTAAAATGTGGACGTGAAGCAATCGCGTGTGAAGGAGCAAGGATTTTGTCTTTGCTGCTGTGGCCATTCAAAAAGTGAAAGCACCTTACCGAATCTGACTGGATGCCAGCGGAAGGATGTTGTGAGGCTCCTGGGAGCTGAAAGTGGAACTACGGCTTGTGTATGGGCTCTCAGCATCAGCCAGTAATCCAAAGAGCACCTGTGAGATAAAACAGCAAGAAGATGAATGAGGTGCCATATACTCACTCAGAAGTCAGCACAAGACAGAAAGAGGCAACGAGGAGCAGTCCTAGTTAAGCATGGTGTGATGAGAACTACTATGGTTCAGAGTCTCACTTTATATGGGAACACTTTACAGCTCGATGACCATGGCATCACAAATTGTTATTGTTATTGTTAACTGAAGCTTATAAAGCGCCAACTCACCGTCAGGTCTCTATGCGCTTATGACAGAAAGAAATAGCAACAGCAAGGTACTGAGGAAGAAGATGCAGGGGCCGTAGCACTAGACAGTACTTAAGGCTTCCCTAAACAGGAGCGTTTTTAGAGATTTCCTGAAATGCAACAAATTTGATTTTGATGCAACAAAAATGAATGAATGACGGATACTTGTACTGCGCAGCTACTCATCAGAGTGTCTCAGTGCAGTTTTAGGCATCGAAGAGAGGAACGAATCTGAGTGCCACCGTAATCCTATCATCCTTAAAGCCTGAACAGGAGAGTCTTCAACTCCTTTTTAGGTCTCGGCGTCAACGCGCGGAAGCGCGTCTCCGCCGGAGATCTTTTGTCAGGGACTATGCTTCCCAGGAGACAGCCTTGGCCACGCGCATTGCCTCTTCAAGGAGGCGATTTCCGCTGGCCACGCGCTCGCGAACGCGCTCAGCTGCTGTCTCCTGGGAAGCAGCAACACCACACGCGCATGCGCAGAAACAGCGACAGACACACACACGAGCGCTCATGCACGCACGCACCCACACATACAGCGAACCCACCCCCGGCGTCGCATGCATACACACACACACACGTGCACCCCCCCCCACCCCTCCGCCGTCGCATCCCGCCCCCCACCCCTCCCCTCCGCCGTCGCACACACACACGCAGACATACAGGCATTCTCTCCCCGCCCCGCCGGACACGCAGACATACAGGCATTCTCCCCTCCCTCCCCCCCCCGCTCCCCCCTTCCGCTCCGCTCCGCTCACCGGTCAAAGGCCCTCCGGACTTGTGCAGCCTCCGACCGCGGGGCTCTCCCTCGGTGCTCCTCCAGGCACTCCGTGGGCGCGGGCTTCACAAAACGAAAGTCCCGCCCCACGATAGGTTTCGTTTTCTCAGTCCCGCCCCACGATAGGTTTCGCCTGCAGCTCGTCTGTCTGCTGGGCCGGTGTCGGCTCGGTTTGCATTGGCAAAGTCAGTAGGTCGGGTTTAAAGGGTCAATGCATATAAAGGCATTCACAAATGCAGTTTACATGCGCCCCATGTACAAACTCAATTTTACATTAACAAATGCATTGTTAGCTTTGCCAGTGCGGCGGAAAAAGAGCCAAAAAGGACTGCTTTATCTATAGAATACATTTAAGAAATTAAAGAATTGAGTGGGGGAAGCAGCGTGATGATTGAGTTCATTTTTTAGATTGCAAATATCCCATCGTGCATTCTACTGGAATAGTTTAAAAGCTGAGTAACAAACCAAGCCACCAGTGGCATGAGGTGAGCGGGCAGTGCTGCTCTGGGTGGAGAAATTGATACAGTTGGAATATTTGGGATCAATACTTTTAGCAGCCATCTGTCTAGTAAGTAACACCTAAAACGGATATTTTTAATGGATACTTCTAACTGCAGATTTTAAGCAACTAAATAACCACGGGCATATTGGTATCGGAGATTATATTTAGTTAGACTAAAGGGACAGGTGTAGTGAGTGCAGAGTAGGGAGTGGTGAGTGCAGAGTGGTGAGTGCAGAGTGGTGAGTGCAGAGTGGTGAGTGCAGAGTGGTGAGTGCAGAGTGGTGAGTGCAGAGTGGTGAGTGCAGAGTGGTGAGTGCAGAGTGGTGAGTGCAGAGTGGTGAGTGCAGAGTGGTGAGTGCAGAGTGGTGAGTGCAGAGTGGTGAGTGCGTGCAGAGTGGTAATGCAGAGTAGTGAGTAGTGAGTGCAGAGTGGTAATGCAGAGTAGTGAGTGCAGAGTAGTGAGTGCAGAGTAGTGAGTGCAGAGTAGTGAGTGCAGAGTAGTGAGTGCTGAGTAGTGAGTAGTGAGTGCAGAGTGCTGAGTGCAGAGTGCTGAGTGCAGAGTAGTGAGTGCAGAGTGCTGAGTGCAGAGTAGTGAGTGCAGAGTAGTGAGTGCAGAGTAGTGAGTGCAGAGTAGTGAGTGCAGAGTAGTGAGTGCAGAGTAGTAAGTGCTGAGTACAGAGTAGTAAATGCTGAGTGCAGAGTAGTAAGTGCTGAGTGCAGAGTAGTAAGTGCTGAGTGCAGAGTAGTGAGTGCAGAGTAGTGAGTGCAGAGTAGTGAGTGCAGAGTAGTGAGTGCAGAGTAGTGAGTGCAGAGTAGTGAGTGCAGAGTAGTGAGTGCAGAGTAGTGAGTGCAGAGTGCTGAGTGCAGAGTAGTGAGTGCAGAGTGGTGAGTGCAGAGTGCTAAGTGCAGAGTAGTGAGTGCTGAGTGGTAATGCAGAGTAGTGAGTAGTGAGTGCAGAGTAGTGAGTGCAGAGTAGTGAGTGCAGAGTAGTGAGTGCAGAGTAGTGAGTGCAGAGTAGTGAGTGCAGAGTAGTGAGTGCAGAGTAGTGAGTGCAGAGTAGTGAGTGCAGAGTAGTGAGTGCAGAGTAGTGAGTGCAGAGTAGTGAGTGCAGAGTAGTGAGTGCAGAGTAGTGAGTGCAGAGTAGTGAGTGCAGAGTAGTGAGTGCAGAGTAGTGAGTGCAGAGTAGTGAGTGCAGAGTAGTGAGTGCAGAGTAGTGAGTGCAGAGTGCTGAGTGCAGAGTGCTGAGTGCAGAGTGCTGAGTGCAGAGTAGTGAGTGCTGAGTAGTGAGTGCTGAGTAGTGAGTGCTGAGTAGTGAGTGCTGAGTAGTGAGTGCAGAGTGCAGAGTAGTGAGTGCAGAGTGCAGAGTAGTGAGTGCAGAGTGCTGACTGCAGAGTGCTGAGTGCAGAGTAGTGAGTGCAGAGTAGTGAGTGCAGAGTAGTGAGTGCAGAGTAGTGAGTGCAGAGTGCTGAGTGCAGAGTGCTGAGTGCAGAGTAGTGAGTGCTGAGTAGTGAGTGCTGAGTAATGAGTGCTGAGTAGTGAGTGCTGAGTAGTGAGTGCTGAGTAGTGAGTGCAGAGTGCAGAGTAGTGAGTGCAGAGTGCAGAGTAGTGAGTGCAGAGTGCTGACTGCAGAGTGCTGAGTGCAGAGTAGTGAGTGCAGAGTAGTGAGTGCAGAGTAGTGAGTGCAGAGTAGTGAGTGCAGAGTAGTGAGTGCAGAGTAGTGAGTGCAGAGTAGTGAGTGCAGCGTAGTGAGTGCAGAGTAGTGAGTGCAGAGTAGTGAGTGCAGAGTAGTGAGTGCAGAGTAGTGAGTGCAGAGTAGTGAGTGCAGAGTAGTGAGTGCAGAGTAGTGAGCGCAGAGTAGTGAGCGCAGAGTAGTGAGTGCAGAGTAGTGAGTGCAGAGTAGTGAGTGCAGAGTAGTGAGTGCAGAGTAGTGAGTGCAGAGTAGTGAGTGCAGAGTAGTGAGTGCAGAGTAGTGAGTGCAGAGTAGTGAGTGCAGTGAGTGCAGAGTGCTGAGTGCAGAGTAGTGAGTGCAGAGTAGTGAGTGCAGAGTAGTGAGTGCAGAGTAGTGAGTGCAGAGTAGTGAGTGCAGAGTAGTGAGTGCAGAGTAGTGAGTGCAGAGTGCTGAGTGCAGAGTAGTGAGTGCAGAGTAGTGAGTGCAGAGTAGTGAGTGCAGAGTAGTGAGTGCAGAGTAGTGAGTGCAGAGTAGTGAGTGCAGAGTAGTGAGTGCAGAGTAGTGAGTGCAGAGTAGTGAGTGCAGAGTAGTGAGTGCAGAGTAGTGAGTGCAGAGTAGTGAGTGCAGAGTAGTGAGTGCAGAGTGCTGAGTGCAGAGTAGTGAGTGCAGAGTAGTGAGTGCAGAGTAGTGAGTGCAGAGTGCTGAGTGCAGAGTGCTGAGTGCTGAGTAGTGAGTGCTGAGTAGTGAGTGCAGAGTGCAGAGTAGTGAGTGCAGAGTGCTGACTGCAGAGTGCTGACTGCAGAGTGCTGACTGCAGAGTAGTGAGTGCAGAGTAGTGAGTGCAGAGTAGTGAGTGCAGAGTAGTGAGTGCAGAGTAGTGAGTGCAGAGTAGTGAGTGCAGAGTAGTGAGTGCAGAGTGCAGAGTAGTGAGTGCAGAGTGCTGACTGCAGAGTGCTGACTGCAGAGTGCTGACTGCAGAGTGCTGACTGCAGAGTGCTGACTGCAGAGTAGTGAGTGCAGAGTAGTGAGTGCAGAGAAGTGAGTGCAGAGTAGTGAGTGCAGAGTAGTGAGTGCAGAGTAGTGAGTGCAGAGTAGTGAGTGCAGAGTAGTGAGTGCAGAGTAGTGAGTGCAGAGTAGTGAGTGCAGAGTAGTGAGTGCAGAGTAGTGAGTGTAGTGAGTGCAGAGTAGTGAGTGCAGAGTAGTGAGTGCAGAGTAGTGAGTGCAGAGTAGTGAGTGCAGAGTAGTGAGTGCAGAGTAGTGAGTGCAGAGTAGTGAGTGCAGAGTAGTGAGTGCAGAGTAGTGAGTGCAGAGTAGTGAGTGCAGAGTAGTGAGTGCAGAGTAGTGAGTGCAGAGTAGTGAGTGCAGAATCTTTTGATTTAAAGAAAAAAAAATGTCATGAGCAATGCCAATAGCTCTACCTTTAATGATGCCGAGACCATTGCATTGCAAATGCTTGTTTTATATTGTATGTAGTCTGAGACTAGCTTCAGCTCATGCACGATACATAATACATAAGGATTTATCCAAACTGCGTGCACGCCTGTGTTATGTAAAAGAAACTAATTAATGCAGCTGCCCAAATTGAGCGCTTTGAAAACGGCATGCAATTATTTTGGTTTGCCTTTTGGCAGGGCTTCAAGGTTTTTAGTTTGCCTTCGGTACCCCTTATGAACTCTGCGTATATGCCAATTACAGAAGTGTGCTAGCCACATGCTCCGAGCCTCCCAGACTCTCCCATACCCCTTATGAACTCTGCGTATATGCCAATTACAGAAGTGTGCTAGCCACATGCTCCGACCCTCCCAGACTCTCCCATACCCCTTATGAACTCTGCGTATATGCCAATTACAGAAGTGTGCTAGCCACATGCTCCGAGCCTCCCAGACTCTCACATACCCCTTATGAACTCTGCGTATATGCCAATTACAGAAGTGTGCTAGCCACATGCTCCGAGCCTCCCAGACTCTCCCATACCCCTTATGAACTCTGCGTATATGCCAATTACAGTAGTGTGCTAGCCACATGCTCCGAGCCTCCCAGACTCTCCCATACCCCTTATGAACTCTGCGTATATGCCAATTACAGAAGTGTGCTAGCCACATGCTCCGAGCCTCCCAGACTCTCCCATACCCCTTATGAACTCTGCGTATATGCCAATTACAGAAGTGTGCTAGCCACATGCTCCCAGACTCTCCCATACCCCTTATGAACTCTGCATATATGCCAATTACAGAAGTGTGCTAGCCACATGCTCCGAGCCTCCCAGACTCTCCCATACCCCTTATGAACTCTGCGTATATGCCAATTACAGAAGTGTGCAAGCCACATGCTCCGAGCCTCCCAGACTCTCCCATACCCCTTATGAACTCTGCGTATATGCCAATTACAGAAGTGTGCTAGCCACATGCTCCGACCCTCCAAGACCCTCCCATACCCCTTATGAACTCTGCGTATATGCCAATTACAGAAGTGTGCTAGCCACATGCTCCGAGCCTCCCAGACTCTCCCATACCCCTTATGAACTCTGCATATATGCCAATTACAGAAGTGTGCTAGCCACATGCTCCGAGCCTCCCAGACTCTCCCATACCCCTTATGAACTCTGCGTATATGCCAATTACAGAAGTACGCTAGCCACATGCTCCGAGCCTCCCAGACTCTCCCATACCCCTTATGAACTCTGCGTATATGCCAATTACAGAAGTACGCTAGCCACATGCTCCGAGCCTCCCAGACTCTCCCATACCCCTTATGAACTCTGCATATATGCCAATTACAGAAGTCTGCTAGCCACATCCTCCGAGACTCTCCCATACCCCTTATGAACTCTGCATATATGCCAATGACAGAAGTGTGCTAGCCACATGCTCCGAGCCTCCCAGACTCTCCCATACCCCTTATGAACTCTGCATATATGCCAATTACAGAAGTGTGCTAGCCACATGCTCCGAGCCTCCCAGACTCTCCCATACCCCTTATGAACTCTGCATATATGCCAATTACAGAAGTGTGCTAGCCACATGCTCCGACCCTCCCAGACTCTCCCATACCCCTTATGAACTCTGCATATATGCCAATGACAGAAGTGTGCTAGCCACATGCTCCGAGGCTCCCAGACTCTCCCATACCCCTTATGAACTCTGCATATATGCCAATTACAGAAGTGTGCTAGCCACATGCTCCGACCCTCCCAGACTCTCCCATACCCCTTATGAACTCTGCATATATGCCAATGACAGAAGTGTGCTAGCCACATGCTCCGAGCCTCCCAGACTCTCCCATACCCCTTATGAACTCTGCGTATATGCCAATTACAGAAGTGTGCTAGCCACATGCTCCGAGCCTCCCAGACTCTCCCATACCCCTTATGAACTCTGCATATATGCCAATTACAGAAGTGTGCAGCCACATGCTCCGAGCCTCCCAGACTCTCCCATACCCCTTATGAACTCTGCATATATGCCAATTACAGAAGTGTGCTAGCCACATGCTCCGAGCCTCCCAGACTCTCCCATACCCCTTATGAACTCTGCGTATATGCCAATTACAGAAGTACGCTAGCCACATGCTCCGAGCCTCCCAGACTCTACCATACCCCTTATGAACTCTGCGTATATGCCAATTACAGAAGTGTGCTAGCCACATGCTCCGAGGCTCCCAGACTCTCCCATACCCCTTATGAACTCTGCATATATGCCAATTACAGAAGTGTGCTAGCCACATGCTCCGAGCCTCCCAGACTCTCCCATACCCCTTATGAACTCTGCATATATGCCAATTACAGAAGTACGCTAGCCACATGCTCCGAGCCTCCCAGACTCTCCCATACCCCTTATGAACTCTGCATATATGCCAATTACAGAAGTGTGCTAGCCACATGCTCCGAGCCTCCCAGCCTCTCCCATACCCCTTATGAACTCTGCGTATATGCCAATTACAGAAGTGTGCTAGCCACATGCTCCGAGCCTCCCAGACTCTCCCATACCCCTTATGAACTCTACATATATGCCAATTACAGAAGTGTGCTAGCCACATGCTCCGAGCCTCCCAGACTCTCCCATACCCCTTATGAACTCTGCGTATATGCCAATTACAGAAGTGTGCTAGCCACATGCTCCGACCCTCCCAGACTCTCCCATACCCCTTATGAACTCTGCATATATGCCAATGACAGAAGTGTGCTAGCCACATGCTCCGAGCCTCCCAGACTCTCCCATACCCCTTATGAACTCTGCATATATGCCAATGACAGAAGTGTGCTAGCCACATACTCCGACCCTCCCAGACTCTCCCATACCCCTTATGAACTCTGCGTATATGCCAATTACAGAAGTGTGCTAGCCACATGCTCCGAGCCTCCCAGACTCTCCCATACCCCTTATGAACTCTGCGTATATGCCAATGACAGAAGTGTGCTAGCCACATGCTCCGAGCCTCCCAGACTCTCCCATACCCCTTATGAACTCTGCGTATATGCCAATTACACATGGGTCTCTACGTTTAAGTCCAGCTGAGAGAGCCGCAAAAAGAAGTCGGCTATTTTATTCTCGCTTAAACACGGCCTTTCACTTGTAAAAATGAAAAACATCGATAACAAATGTAAATGTCAGGTATTTGCACAGTGCGTAATAACACTTTGCATTTTCTAAGTGCTTCACATTTTTTTAGATCATTGCACCGAGACAGAGGGAGATAATGTGCACTCAATTCAGTCTACCATGAAAGCTGGGACTAGCTCAAAGTTGTTCAGGCTCCACTGCCAGCAACTGAGCAACCTGGCCAGATCCTTTCCCTTTATATGCTCCAGGAACACAAGGAGAAGGCGGAGAGGAACTAGGGGAGGAGAGAGCAGGATATGACCAGCTGAGCATATATTCCGAAGTGTTACATTTTGTAATGGTGCATTAAAGAAAACATGCCACACATTCTATAGAACCATTGTTTCGGACTCGCATCTGAGAGACCAAATATGAACCTACCTAGAGAACGGCATAATCGGTATGGGAGCTTTTATGCCACCACTGCCACTTAATATATTCGTCCACTTAAGTGGATTGGCCTCAATTCTCATTTCCCCCAGTGCTTTTCCAATAGACCGATAAACGACAACAGACTATTGTGATCCGAGATGTTTCTCATTTACAAACCGGCATACCAGATATTTAGGCTCCGATGGCCTAAGAGCTAAGCACAGGCTAAGAATAGAATTACTGAGAACAGTACCTTTGCCTAGCATTTTCAAAAGGGATTGTGACTTATTCACTACCTGCACGTTTTTTGCAAAACACGAAGGCAGATTTGGTCGTAAACGGAAGTTTCTGGCCGAATTCACCTCTTTTGTGTGTGTGCCAGGCATTCACAAAGATTCCTGGTGGGCATAAATGCATTCAAAGGGTAGCAGCAGAGAGTTCCGAAATGTGCTCTGTCCTGTAAGTTGGGAAACGCACATATGTTTGTGATAGTAATGCCCTTACCAATGTGGAAGGCGGAACAGAAAACGTGCACATTTGGTGTAGGGGGAAGGGCTTTCTTCACTGGGAAAATGTTTTCACCATGGAGAAAAAAGTCTGTCTGCACAGAACCCTCCACTCAGCTTCAGTTATATTTTCAGTTTTACTTGATGTCATTAATGTGGCAGAGGGGAAAGAGTTAACTTGTTTAGTACACTATGCTTCACTAATCGTGTATATATCTAAGTATTAGGTTTAGATGTCATGGTAAGAAACATTCTGCTTACAGCCTTGAGGAACCCTCGCGCATATATGCCAGAGCAGTTGAAACACGTGTCAGCTAAGCACTAAATAAATGTTTTACAACATGATGGCATACTACTCCAACGAAGAGTGAAAACATTTATTAAAACTTAACATGAGTTATGGCCCATATATTTTCATGTTCAAGCCAAAAACTAATAATGTATTGGAATCCAGATATCTAATGTTATCTGCTACTCCCTATTCGGCAAAACAGGTTTTTACGGTAGTTTTAAAGGGCTACTATGAAATATTGTAATATTTTGTGAATACCCAAGATGATTATTTCTCAAGAGCAAAAAATTAGGCAATTAGGTTTCACACAGTCCCGTTCATGACACAAAACACCAAGTATAAGGTAGGTAAATGATTTTGTGCAAAAGTAGAAGCGGAGTGTAGCTAATACCATGTACCTTGTGACTACAATATTGTAATGTGAATGCAAACACACAATACCATCAGAACCAATGTCAGTGTGTGCCAGGTCAATTTCAATATGCCCCTCCTTGTGTTCAAATCACATATTCTCATGCCAGTTTTCACAATATTCTCTGACAAACCCACCTATTCCTCACGCCACACAAAAGTGCAATGCAATCAACTTCTTCATTGAAAAAATGCAAAAGATTTAACAGCACATCTACAACACCAACCCTGCTTCATCTTCAATGCCCACTCCTTCCCATAGAATCCCGAAATGGTCAGCTTTCAAACCATGTCAGAAGGGGTAGAAACAAAGAAAAAATAACGTCAGCGCACATGGGTGGCGCTTATATGCGTCAACTACTGCTTTACCGTTACTGGAGTCAGTCGGACACCGGGGAATATTCACAAGGTGGGGAATTTATGTTTAGAAGTATCCACCAGAACATGCTTACTTAAAAAAAATCAGACTCACTGACTTCTATTGCATTGTATGAATATCTAAACATTGGTATGTCCTGCATGTATAAACTCTAGGACTAAGTTGCAGCCCTGCCTTTTTCCACAATTGATACCTTCCCGATGAAAGCGTAGAATGCAGCTTTATATATTGTGGAACGTGCTCCTGTTCCTTCAAATAAAGTTATGTCTACTAGTGACTAGAACAACTGTATGAATCGTACAATCCAGTGTGCAAATTAGTTACTCAGAACACTGATCATGGTTTACGCTGAAAAGAAGATTGTTGGGACTTCCTAAAGCCTTTTGTTCGGTCAATTTAGAACATGAGAGCGCTTTACATGTCTAATGCTATTAACAGTTTCAGCACACATTTTAAGTTGTTAAAGGTGTCTTTTACATTTGAAAACACCGTGTGACAAACCTTTTCACTTTGCTGAATTGTAACTATATCTAGTTTCATTTCTAGCTTTCCAAAGAATGCCTTTGCATCTTTAAGACACATTCTAGAGTTCAGCAACCATGCTACCACACTGACTGATTTGAGAAAACACCGCCTTCCAATTCATTCCTGTCAGTGATGGCTGTTATGAATTTTGTTTAACCACTAGACTTTCGAAGTTCCCCACAGGCTTAAAAGAATTCTGTTTAGCTATTGCAGTAAAAAGCAATTGTGAAAGAGCATGTGGTGCCAGTTTAATGTAGGAAATAGTCTGGATTAATTTCATCATCGTTAGATGGTAAGGAGGAATAGAATTCTCAAGTGCCAGAGGCGTCATAGTAATCACAGTTTACACCACTTGCACACTAACACTATATAAGCACCCCACTACAATAATTTAATTGGGTGGGTGAAGGCACAATATTTGAAGGTTGACTGTAAAGTACAGCAGGCCCATTACTTCTATGGTCCTGTTCATGTTGCTCTGGCATGAATTACATACAAGCTCTTTCAGTGTCTCGTCATTGAATTAAGTGAACAATGCATGCTTTGTGCAGTAGATATGATGTGAGGACACGCACATATTTGGCAAATAGTCTTGGAGCCAACCTGATTACCAACAGCAGCAAAATAATTGGATAATGCTTCTCCCTTACTAGAAAATGCAATCCTTTACTGTGCTTTAGATGCATCTGAATGTGAATGAAGACATGCTAATCATCAAGGCTGAAGTCCTACAATGTATTTATCTTGAATTTGGTAGCAGACAGAGAATGGACACGTCCCATTGTTCAGAAGCCTGAAAAGTGGCCATTCTGGCCTCTCTTGTTTAGTAGCACCTCTTCAATCATTTTTACACTATGCTTCTAACTCTGCCAGTAGGAGAGAGATTAGATGAGACTTCACTAAAGGCTTTCATGTTCTGAGTTTTTGGGGGGTTTGTCTCTCACTATGCAATAACTAACACACCACATTTCCCCCTTTTGTCTAGGTTATGTTGTGCCACCGTGGATGAGAAAACCTCACTCTAAACCTTCTATCTCCTGGCCCCCACGGAAGGTTTGTGGATGGCATGGAAAGAGGGGGTAAGGACCAAGTCCTTGTTTCCTGTGGCCCGATCCCTGTGGATCAGGCCACAGGAAACAGGGCATCAATGTAACGCTTGAAGTAAAATAACAGATTCCGGCAGTGTATTAGTTACTGGCATAAAGCGGAGGGTCATTTTGCTTATTAAGTGAACGGCTGCTAGTGGTTAGCTGGATGAAATGTGCAACCATGAGAGCTAGCTTATAAAGAATCCAGACTGGAGCTGCATACCAACCTGATTAGTGGAATGCAGGTAATTACTTGAGCCAGGTGTTGAAAACAAATGAGTTTTCATTCCTGCACCACTTCAGCCAACACTCTCTCACATTCCTATTTGTTCCATTTGCTGATGGCAGTAGTTTGGAAAATCAGTGATGTTGCCCACCTTATCTATATAAATATCAGCTATAAAAGTCATAAAATAATTCATATATCTATGTGGAACAGTTGTAGCACTCCGGTTTATTGGGCAAAACCTCAAATAGATAGGGAGAAGTTATACATTAGTGAAATTCATAATATGGGACCGATGAACCTCTGAATTTCAAAGACCAAAATCTTCCCTTCAATAAAAGAACACAATGGCCCTAAATCAATACTCTAAATTCTCTCCGGTAAACTACATCTATGCCATTCACTCCATGTCTTAAACAACATTTTTCATAAAGGCTACTGGGTAATTATAGTTATGATCGTGTTTCCATAGAAAATGCATTTTTTCATGTTGCTAATACCTTGTGCGCCATTTCATGAATCGCTACGAAACTTTCAGAAAAAGTGCTACTTTTTGACTGGCTGGTGCATGGAAAGTTTCAGGGTGCTCCGTCAAGTAGGGGCCGTTCCATTTTTCCATGGGAACTTTAGACATAGCTACAGTCTAAACCACTAAACGGATTTAAACCAAATTTGGCAGAAAGCTAGATCTTGGTCCAGACAGAGTGTGCTTTGTGATTTGGATCAGCAGTTTGAGCAACTAATATTGAAATACGTATTATATCTAGGGACGTGGATCCACAGATCTCCTGCAGAGATATGATTTGCTGCCACCACCTCAACCAGGAAGTATTGGCTGCCTCCTTAGGACTTAGGACTCAGTGTGTGTCCTAAATGAAAGTTTAAAAAAAAAAAGATATAAGGGGGCAGGGTAGGGAGAGCTTGACCCTGTATTTGCCCCTCACAAGCCTAAAAAGATGTCCCGGGGACCCCATCCACTGGGCATTAACACCTTTAAAAAAAGAGGGGTGCCATCCAGCTCCCATCCCAGAGCCATTAAAGGGCATGGGGACCTCATTCCCCGGGGTGGGCTTACTAGCTATGTCTTGGGGAGCACACCCCTGGGACATAGTGGTTTTCTTACATAGGCTGGGAAACCTGTGTTTGCTCCTGATTGGTGAGAGCCTTTTTTCTCCATGTTCGCTCAAACACTTTGCAGCGCTTTTTTACGCAACCAAAATATCAATGAACCAGGGAGCAGAGGCTTTTTATTGACCTGACCCTGATGGGTAGGTATGAAGGTGTCAAGCGCCGAAGTAAACCATGACTTTATCTCAGACTCTGCACAGTCCACGTTAGAGTCTAGATGGGCCACGCGGCCAGGCGCTGTGGCAAACCCCATGCCATCCACGACCAAAGGCCCTCTGCAGCGTGGGATTGGCTGCCTTTCGGGGGGGGGGGGGGGGGGGGGGGAGAGGAGTTGGGTGGCCAGGCCTTTGGCCTACCACCCACTGCGCACGGCCCAAGCCCCTGAGCAGCAAGGGGTTGGCTGCCTTTGGGGGGGTTGATTGGCCACAGGGCCCTCGCCATTCTGTGGCCATATATTACATTACTCATGACACCTTTCATGACATCATTGATAATATCATTGCAACATTTGCAATTAAATTATTGATGAGAAAACTGTGCATGGCGGGGAAGAGAGTTATACTAACTTGAAATAACTATAACTGATGAATTTCTGTGGTTTTAAGAGTTTAAAACATTACGTTTTTACTGAAGATTGTACCCAACTATAAATTTGCTATAACTTTTTTTTGTTCAGAGAAATCATCTGTTTCACATCAGGGCATCACGTAATGTTTACTGTATTGGAAATATGTTTTGAACATGCACAAGTAACTTTGAGAAATTTATTTTGAGCTGGGTTTTCGATGGAGTGAAGAGCATATTAGACACCGTAATGGCACTAACCTGAAAAAAAAAAAAATCACCTGCATGGGGAAAGTTAACCGACGTTTACTCAAATCTGGGGATGAAAATGTGTTATATTTGTTGGCAAAATATAATTTGGAGAATGGGCAGTTAATGGATAATTATCTCGACAGGGAGGGGATCAATGCCATATAGATGGCACAACCAATTGACAGCGCTGTCGGGGAGTGGAGAATATAAAATGGAGGCTGAAAGGGGATGCATTACTATATGTTGGAGCGCTCTAGTTTTTCATGGGCCAATGAAATGGTTGCAGGACTACATATAATGAACATGTCCTGCAAAATAGTAAGACAGGCCCTGTGAAAGGCATCAAGCCAAAACACGTCAGCCGCAGCAAATTTTTTTGTACTTTCCACTTTTTGGGATGGGACTCTGAGAAACATGCAATAAATCATTTGTTTTGCGCACTGCTGGAATTGGCTTGTGCTTTGTGTCGCCGTATCACGAGTTGGGGAATAGACTATGTGTGGATATATATATATATATATAGATCTCAATATCATGTTTCACAATAAAAGTTACTTTTATTTCCTATTCCAGTCATCTCGTATCTGGACTAGTTTACATCCCTGCATAATGTTTCCTTTCAGGAACTTACAGAGGTCCTCTGAGCCAGGCGGGTCAAGTTTCTATTCAGGTGCGGCAGGAAGACGTCAAGGTCAAAGGGATCAATGTGGCCCTCCAGGAAATCAACCACCTTCTGAATCCTGAAAAACAATAAGAGTGTCAAGTCTGCTACTTAGTAAAAAGAAGGTGTTTAAGACAATCAACTCTTCATTCAACTCTCTAGTCATCATATGTTGAAACAGGTTTACCCACAACAAAGTTACATAAAGAATCAGATTGGCTTCATTTTTCAGAAATCGGATTGGCTTAACTCTTCAGAAATTGAATTAGCTTCACCTCGGACATAATTTCAAATTAATTCCAAGATGTAGGTGGGTTGCTTGCAAAAAAAAAATAATAATAAGAACAACAAACCAGCATTAAGTTGCTTAACATATTGTCTTCAAATAATCAGAAAGAAGACCTGTAAAATTGCGGACTAGGTTGAATGTAGATTGCTATGGTCTGTGGGTAATCGGCACATAAACCTGCTAGGACCTGGTCTTATCGCCTTCAAATATTGAAAAAAACGTTAAACTGACAGTTCAGCTTATGGTGTTTGGTATACAAGCAATTAATATAATATGACATTTTATTATAAAAGCTCTGTGCCAAGACATGCTTTCCTTTCCAAATACCAATAGAATAGCTCACTAGTGGAGAGAAACAATGCACAATTAATTACATTTTTGAAATCACAATTGTTTTCAAACCAATCAAATCTCTTAAAAAAAAATTTCTTAAACGATCCCAGGCAAATTACTATTTTTTCCCTGCATCTTGGTTCATTTGGAGGCAAGGAGTTCAGTAAAATAAAGTCCAGAACTGGAAGAAGAGTCCGTATGACATAGACAAGTATATTTTCTCAGCTCTGAGAGGAGATCTCAATTATCCATGCCAATTATGAGTTTTTGAGTCCGGTTATTTTCTCTGCGTCCTAACTTTGTATTTGTCATTGTAAATTGCAAGAACCAGAATACAAAGAAATAAGACAGGACTTCGGACATTTGAAAATGTAGGCGAGCTAGATAAGGAACACTGGGAATATGCAAAGTATATATACATTGTTGGCTTTAAAACAAATTTGGAAGCAAGACCCGAGATAAGGCATTTGGCCTATTCGAACTACAATAATAATAAGGTAGATGTGTTGCTAGACATGCCCTGGTCACCAGTACTGCCCTGAAAAACACAGACCCTTTCAGCAGGGTCCAATCGTTTCCACAGAAATGAAAATATGCCCAGACATAAAATTGGGCCCAGTTGGTTATAATGTGTGATATAGCTAGTTGCATTTAGGGGACTCCAAAGAGTTCAGCGGACTATACCTTATCAGTATTGAGATGCTAGAGGTTTCTTTTGAGCTTTGATGCTGGCAGCACTTTTAATATCCTACGAAAGATGAAAGTTTTTGTGGTGAAAGATATCTGCTGCTTCAGAGCTGGAAGGTGTTTCATAAGGAAAACAGACATTGACAGAGGAAATAGTTTCGTTTTTGAGGAGCAAAAGTGTTTTCTCAAGCTTGACTACCATACAAAGAATAGCTACTGGCGTGCCAACCTGGTACATGTGCAGCCTGCAGCTCTCATCGATGCGCATGGCCGTGCAAACATTTGCGCTGCCCAGTTCGATAGCACGAAAGGCATATGCCATGCTGCTTGAGCACATATGACAAATCAATGGCAGCAAGGCAAGCACAAGGTGCTTGGTTGGTTGCAAGTTATCAGGACAGTTGCATGATGGACTGGGCGTTGAGTACAAAAATAATGGGAAACTAGGGAAGACCTCAGGTGAGCACCAGAGCAAGCCTTTTGTTAAGCATCAATTTGCTACAATAGGACAAGAATGCCATAGTTGTACAGCATCTGCTATTGGAAATGATGCGCAGCAGCACAATTCACAGAACGTAACCTCAATCATCCTTTTTCCTTGGAATAACCATGCAATCTTTTACGGAAACTAAAAAAAAAAAAAAAAAAATATCAAAAAAACAAGCTGTGCCATTCTATTTGTTTACTCCTAATCAGTCATTGTATGCAAAGTGGCAAGGTGAAGAGGTCCATTCTTCATTGGTAACAAGTTAGGTACAAGTGGGCATCTCTCGCGACAGAAGTGTGTCTGCACGGGTCTAACTGAGATGTGACTGAACGACAAAGACCAGTGCATTAGTCCATGCACTTACTATACAGGCGATGTTTTGGTATCAGGGTACCATGGCAATGCATAATGATCTCTTAGTCCACAAGAGAAGGCGACCCTGCACCTACTGTTATAAAAGAGTATGAATACTCCATGTACCGCAACTACCTTGCAGCTTCAAAGAGGTCCAAAAAGTGATTTTGCAAAAGACTTCACTGCTAGTTTTGTCAGCCTAGGAAGCATAAAGCTGGTCTTCAGTGGTCGGAATATTATTGTTGACGTGCAAGCTGAATACAGAACTCAGTCCCTTCCCAATTAATTAACCCAATGAGTTATGTTACCAACGTAATTCTCAATCCTTATATAGCTGCTTAATCCACATGAAATGTAGGACACGCCGGGCATAACTGCCTCTTCCTTTTGATTTGTGTGCTTGTTCACTGTGGGCGAGTCTGCAGTTTGTCGTGCTTGCTTCAGTTCATGCATTAGTCACTTTGACAAGCCCTTAAAGGAGCCGACAGGCAGGCATGTGCCACGCGGGAGCTTGGCATTCGTCTGCCTGTTCAACAGGATCTGGAGAGCCAGTCGGGTTCCTGGAGCTGTCCTAACACCCAAGGTTTGGACGTGGCCGCCGCACCCGCTCCCTCCCATCTAGCCTCTGCATTATACTAGACCTGGAGTCTTGTTTGCTTTTGCTGAGTTTCGCGTCCTCGCTCCTGGAGCTCAGCACAATGTTCAAATATCGCAGGTCATACAGTAACTGCAGCGCTCGATTCTGGGTCATCTGGAACTGCTCAGCTTCCTGTGTCAAGAAACATAGAAGCAATATTAAAACACACACCATCATGCGTATGTTGGACTTAAAAGGCTGACCGGATGTGAGGGCACGGGACAGAAGGGAGCGGTTTTTGAAGGGGCGGGCAGGTGTTGCATTGGGGCACTGGACGGGGGTGGGGGGAGGGGGCAGGGTTGGGTTTGGGGTGGTGGGGAGTTGAGGGGTTTGGTCACTTTGGAGCACCTTGTGGTAGCATACGCCCCAGCTATTATATCTGAATGCACATTGACTTTACAGGATCCTAATGCACTGGTGCGCTATTATATGACTGTAACAGACGCTTGCTCCCATGTGTTACCTGTTTGTCTTTTTCTTTGTGAATGCTTAATAAAATGCTTTAAACCTAAAAGGCTGACCGGTTTTGATATTTACAGGCAAGACCAGTTTCACACGCGTTTAGTAGCGATCCCCGAAGACAGGGAGGATACTCTGTAATCCCCAACAATCTAAAATCATAACCGCTATAACAAAGCATTCTTAAATAAAAAGCTCCCAGAATTAATTCGCTTTCATTTTTACATTTAATTTTAAACTGCAACTCTGTTCCTTCCAACATGTAATGCATCTGAACTGCGATTTAAATCCATACTAATAATAATAAAGAGAGCCCAAACCTTTGAGGCGGGTAATCTCAGGAACCACAGCACCAATCACAACACCCAATACAGCATTGGAAAGGGTAGTTGCAGCGGAAGGACATAGGCTATGCAGACGCCCACCATATACATTTAAAAGGTAAAAGAACCGTGCCAGCAAAGTAGTCCCTGTGGGCGTGTCTGCGTTGTGCTGTGGGTGTCTGCTGGGGGCGTGACAAACGCTGGGGGCGTGTGGTACATTCCGCCCTTCATACCATGTCTCATATTGTGTGCTAATCCCACCCTGCTCCCTATAAATACCCCTGCACCCCATAATCATAAACCACCCTTACTCCTTAAAATACCCCAACACCCTCAAACACTAACTCATCTTAACCCTATAAATATACCCTGTACCCCAGAACCCAAACCCATCCCTAAACCCTAAAAATACCCCTGTACCCCAAAACCCAAACCTAGCCCTGAACCGAATAAATACCCCTGTACCTCAAAACCCAAACCTACCCCTGAACCCTAAAAATAACCCTGTACCCCAAAACCCAAACCTACCCCTGAACCTCAAAATACCTCTATACCCGAAAACCCAAACCTACCCCTGAACCCTAAAATACCCCTGTACCCCAAAACCCATACATATCCCTAAACCCTAAAACTACCCCTGTATCCCATAACCCAAAACTATATCTGAACCCTTAAAATACCCAAACACCCCAAAACATACCTCAGTACCCCAAAACATATACCCCTATACCCATACTTACCTTATCCAAACATTTTAAAAAAACATGCTTTTACTATTCATGCTTTTACAACGAATTTCGTTGTAAATGTATGAATGGTAAAAGCATATAAAATGTAATACCATGCATTATAATGGCATTGCGGAGTCATGGTACTTTTGTAATGAAAGTATGAGGAGTGATGATATGCGGAAAGAAAGTTGCGGAATAATGGGTGTTTACCCTCCCACGGTAAGTACATTGGTGGCACGGCGGCCCACATCTCCAGCAACACTCATATTTTTTCACCACCCAATTGAAAAATGCACAGGTCTCTCTCATTGATGGCCAGCACCGACATACACTTTTAGACACACCTCCCGCCACAAGATCTAGAATTGCGAACTTTAGAGCTGGGGAGCTACGTTTGAATCACTGCATCAGCTCAACATCCTGTGATTCCAGGCAAATCGCTTTGTCTCCCCGTGCATACCACAAATTAATGTGTTCTTCTGTTAAGTACATTGTGCTCATGCCATGTTGTCGAGTTCTCGCTATATAATATTGCAAGCAAAAACTAAGGCGCCTATTAGGATGGGGGACGGACCTGCGTCCGTCCGCAACCCCCGAGGTGGAGGGACCGTCCGCAGGGGCAGCGGCGGTCTCTCCGATGGAATTAGGATGTGACCGCCACCCTGGCGGTCACATCCCGCATATTTAACATTGCAGCGGGTGCTGCTTTAAGCAGCACATGCCGCAACGTTAAATATGCATGCTGTGCAATTGCATGCACAAAGCGGCAGGCACCGCGCGTTGCCTGCCGCATTGTGCATGCAAATGCAGAGGGGTACCATAGGTACCACCCATGTGCACCCCCCACCTCCCCTTCAGCCTGGGGGTCCGCAACGGGCCCACAAAGAAAAGACTGTATGCCTTTCCGTGGTGGCATTGCCGCCATGGAAAGGCATGTCCTGAAGCTCATCCTAATATGGCTGGCGGTGTCTGATAGACACCGCCACCATATTAGAGCTTTTCCGCCACGGTCGGAAGGCGACTGCGGCAGGAAAGCAGCGGGCGGTCTTCCCGTCCGCCGATGACCCCCCAGCCATCCTAATGTGGTGGGGGGTCTTTTCATTTACCGCAGCGGTGAATCAGCATCCTCCAGGCCGGCGGTGGCTTCCGCCGGCCCGGAGGATGCGGATTCACCGCAATCCTAATCGACCCCTAAGTAGGGCAACTAGAGTTCACACACTACTGAACGCACACTCTTAAGTGCATCAGCAGTGCACTGTGAATCGGAGCGTTTCACCGGCCTGTCACAGATAAGAAATCCTACAAAACAATATACTACTGGCCGGCAGCAATTCATACCCGGACAACATCGGGACGGGCTGCTAGTAGTCTAATATGAAAGGAAAAAAAAAAGTATGTCTAGATTTGGTTGTGCCTAATCGCAATGTGATTCAGAATTGTTTGGACAGAATACCATCAAATTATGTGGTATGGGTAAAGCAAGTTGGTTGCCATACTTGAATGCTAGCTCCTATGCTGAAAGTGCTACACACTTTGCCCGCCTTGTCTTTAGAGAGCTTCTCGTAGCTGGCGATCGTCTGGGCCATGCAACCCCTCAGCAGGTCTTGCAGTGTCACCTTGGGCAGGGCATGGCCTCCCACTCGGTTGACCTCTTGACAAAGGTTAAACAACAGGGACTGCACATACCACGACGGCTAAGGATAGAGAAAAAAAACATAATTTTAAAAAAATGGCAATATATTTCAAATGAAAATGTTTCCACAAAACAGAGATATAGAAATGTAAGTTTTTCGGGGCGCCTGCTCAAACTGTGGGGCCTTTGAGATTAACCATCACACTTTGCTTAGAGGTGTGAGACTCAAATCTAATAAGTGATACTAAAGGTGTAGGGGGGCTATCTTTTAAATAGACCCTTTACAATTAAATATTTGCAGAGATTTTCAGGCCTATTCCTCGTCACTGCTTGAAATAATTCCTAAGTCTGTCCCATTCCCCCAGAATTTGCGTCATTTTTGGGAGAAATTTCGGAATGTTAAAAGCAAGTTCAGATACAGGCTGCTTCTAAACTGCCTTCAGTATTACTGAAGATTACATCAGGTTAACTGACCATCAGCAATAACACTGAAAGCAATTCCCCAAGGTAACCAACAGCCATATCAAAGCATACAAAGCCAACTGAGGATCCCACCTACCTTCTGATCTACGTGTAGCATTTTCACTACCACCCCATGGAAGATGAAGCTAATCTATACAATTTTTAAATTTAAGATAACAGAAACCTCCTTTCTGAAACAGGACTCCAGGTCAGAATTTGAAATGTAATGGTCTGTGAACCTGCCCTGAAAGGCAATAAAGAGTAAGGCTCTTAAAAGCTGGATGTCTACAATGATAGCCTCCATTTCCAACTGAAAGTATTAATAGTAATTATCTTCTCTGGTGGGCTGGAAGATAAAAAAAACATATAAATTAAATAAAGGGGCACACAAAAATGAGTGCACAGCGAAATTGAGAATATTTGGCTGAGACATTTCTATTTTGCTAAAGGGCATTTCTCTACTAAGAGACATTTCTATTTGGCTACAGGGCATTTCTCTACTAAATTGATTACTATCTACTTAAAAGCTGTGCACTAAAAATAAACGTAAGGAAAAAAGCTATAATTTTCTTGGTCTTGTCTACAGACAGCTTAAACTGTCTGTTATATGAAGACCTAATGTGAACAATACAATAATTACAGTGGATTCTAGGCTAGCCCATAGCTCATTACTCGAGCATGGCTTTCTTGGTAATAACCTTTCATTTATATTTTAAATGGGTTTTCATTCGCTTATTGTGTTTCTCTTCCCTGCAGAAAAGCAGGTTTACAGTCTTTCTGAAAGGATGAGTTCAGTCGGTTCAGTTCAAAGCAAGCTTATTTAGACACATTTTTAAAACTTGCATTAATATAAAAACTTTAAATCACAAATCTTAAAAACGTCATAAAATGTCATGTAATGCACTCAATTGTCCTATCCACAGTTCATATACACAGAGCACCTAAAACGATAAAACAGCCTTTCAATTACATTCACACTTGAGGAATTCTTTAACTTTTTTGAATGAACTTCCCCATGGCACAACCTATGACCAAAGTACTCGTTTCAGTTAAAAGGTTTACTGCCTGAACCCTATTTTTGATATCATACTTTTTAAAAATCGGGCGTAAAAACTCTTTCCGTATATCTACAACCTTCTGACAACAAATAATATATGTAGAATGTCACAAGTTGTACCCAAGGAGCAGAAACAGTTTCCCTTACTATCAAATATGGATCTTTTTACCCCATTATTAACATAACAGGGGTTAAACTAAATTCTTAGTCTTAGTAATTCCCTTCTTAACTAGCAACAGTGCAACCTATCAATGTAAGGGAAATGTTGTTCGTTTTGCCACGCGGTGACCATTAAGCGTACAGAACTTTTGCAGGAGGCACTCTTGGTCCTGTGCTCTGGAGATTTCTTTTCCCAGGGCCCTGAGTTCTCTTTTATCTATCTCAATTTGGTGAGTCTGAGGACACAGCTTAACCCTCAACATACGACATGCTTTACTATTGGTAGCTTTTATGCCTTTTGCTCATGTTAGCTCACTCTTTAAAATCTTGCTTCTGCACTATCGAAAAATCTTGAAATCTTCTCCCGTTACCTGGCACTGACAATCGTAATAGGGCCATGCAAGCTGTTGTACTCCATGAGGCAATTCCCAATTCCAATCTCACTGCCTGAACCACTGAAGATTTAGGCAATGAGAATAGTTTTTTCAGGGTTTTCCCCCTCCTCAACGTCCCACCCGTTTTTGCCACTCAGATATAGCAATTTAGCACCATATAAAAATTGTGGTGGTACCATTGCTGCGTAGGCTTGTAAGACTGGCCTATCTGACATTTCACCATAATTACCATTGAATTTTTTCAATCCATTAACCGATGCTGATGCTCTGAACTTTAAAGCGTTAAGGTGGGTGTGCCAATGCAGACTTTTCTCGAACCACATCCCTGGGTACCTATATTCGGCTACCTTTTATAGCTTCTCTAATCCCAGAAACCATGTGAAACCTATTTTCCTCCGAACGAAGCATAGAATCTTGGTCTTGTCCATATTGACAACTAGTTTTTTTTAACCACAACATTCCTTCAATCTATTTAGCTTTCTTTGTAGGCTGATCTCTGTTTGGTCAATTACAACAAGATCGTCCGCATATAATAGGCATGAAATGTGTTTCCCATCTAACTTCGGACTTACCCCCTTTCATTACCCAGAATTAGGGGTAAGTCTGCAATAAATAAGGATGAGTTGTATCCCTCCACTGCTGACAATCTCTAGTTTTTTCTTTGGAGTTGCACCCTCATGGCAGCACTTCCAAGCAAAGAAAAATTATACCTTTTCAGCTCTTTTCTAAAATATTTTAGGATATATATATATATTTTTTTTTAACTTTTCCCAAAATATTCAAGGACTGAATTCAGAATAGTAAATAAATCTCTTTGACTATTTGGGGGAACGTTGCACTTTTTCCAAATATTCTACAACTGGGGTTGAAATAGGAAATTTCCCTATTTCCCTTCCCAGCATTAACAGAACCATTTGCTGCCCGAAAGGCACAACTGAAGGCATGAAGGTCAAATGTACAAATGGCGGCTATCTCAGAACAATTTTTCTTTCAGAAAACCGGTTTCAAAATGGATTCCCATGCGTGCTTGTGAAACAGAAGCCCTTTTGAAATGCTTTTTTCAAAAGACACAATATTCCAAGATGGACATGGATGTATCCCCATGTGAAGCATAACCTGTACTTTGGAATTTTTTTGGTACTTCTATTTTTCACCGTGCTTTACCAGCAAGCCCTGACAAAGCCCATTTATGCTCCTTGATAAAAAAAGAATGTACAGTGCCCTCCTCTGGCTATTCCTAATCTCACTGTCATTAATCATATCCTCTACTGCCTTTTCCCAGTATGTAAACTCAATAAACTGGGGTTTCATGTACAATCTAAAAAGCATACTTACGGATTAGATAAATAATCCTCTACTTCTAAAGCTGTGCAAATAATTCCCACCTCAATTCAGGCATAGGCTACCGAAGAGCAGGCTTTTAAATGACAAACAGAATGGATGTTTGCTTAACTATGTGATGAGCTGCTTCAAATATAAAATGCATAAACTGAGGTTAGGGCATCGTTTTTTACTGTGTGGCTTAAAGTGTAAAAATGGTCACTGAAATGTGTAGCTCGTTTAAGTGATAATAAAAGCTAGAATTAATAATTTGTACCAGAAACCCCAAAAATCTCAAGGAATAAGAAATCCGTCCATTTTTGCTCGTTTCCTACAAAGACCTGGTACACATCTTTACTTGATTCAGAACAGAGTTCTGAATCCTGCTCCACAACTGTGAAGCACTTAAACACTCTGCAGTGCTCCCTGTACAGTAAGAAGTAATCATCAAGCGGTTAAGCTGTTGTTCTATAAAGTGCAAAAGTTAATCCCAAGAACCCAGCAAACCACCCACGGTGTCCTATCCTTGTGCTCATGTTTTCAGAAAGATTATTTTCAGCTCCGTCCTAGGAAAAGTTCAAAATCCACTTACAATGACCCGACCGCCATCCCCCCACGCCCAAAAACAATATTTTCTGTTAGAAATACACAATCCTACATGGCCATGCAAACTATAAAGTTACAACTCTAAATGGGGAGCTTCAGTCCCCGTCCTTTTTTGCCAGTTTTAGGGTTGGAAAAATACAACTTTGCAGAAATTTATGAACACTTACATGGAGGCCACGATTGTACAGACAGTGCTTTCCGTTTGTAATAAGTACAATCTTGGCTTGGCAGGCTGTTACAGTTGCATAATCTGCTGAAAGCCCTTCAAAGAAGAAGTGCTGCATAAGACTGAGTGTTTACAGGAGAGTCTAGCAATAATGCTCAAAATCAAGGTTTTTGTGGAGAAATCCTGCCTTGCTTACAGCTAGGAATATGACAATTTCCAAAGTTTCTTAGTGTCTCTTCAAGCTGAAGGAGGCCTTCCAAGGCTAAGCCGAAAAGAGGACTATAGCTTATGAAAAGGCCATAGGTCTAGATCTGGGGTTAGTTATCAACAAATTAAGTGACACCGAAAAACAGTTTTGGCAAACCCAGAACCATCCAACTTAAACGAAGAATGAACTTTTCAACCTCACAAAGAAATGTTCAGAATGAGCCATACCTGGACTGGAAGTCTGATTTTCGAAGTCACTGTTGCACCCGACTCGGTCTCCTCCTGAATTTCAACCTCATCCCAGTTGGTGGCAGTAGCCAAAATGGACCTCGCAGCCTCCTGGAGTAAAGTCTGAGTGAAACTATGAACCAGCACCTGGGGAGGAAAAATGCAAATTCAAAAGGGAGGGCCTATCTGAGGCAGCTAATGAGATGATGAGAAGGTTTAAAAATGTGTCCATCTTTCCACAGAAGGGCACAAAACTCAGAAATGCCCACATATCAAGCTTGGGAATTGTGGAAGTCTCGCTGCAGTTTCAAGAATATCAAAAGATATCTGCACACAAGGTTTACAGCATATTGATCATAATTTAAAGTACCCAACATACAGTGGCTTACCTGGAGGGGGACAAATATGGACATCAATTTATGAATTTGAGGATTTAGAACCTTTGCTTAGACCGATGAAAGTTACTAAGGTAGACCCTCTGAACAATGTGCATGAACATAGATTCCTCCTAGTACCTATGGTGAAACACTTAAATAAGGGCAAAGGGTGGTATGGAGATGATCATAGAAGGAAAATGCTACTTACCAGTATGCATCTGTTCTTGGCATGTAGAGCTGCAGAGTTGCACACTGTGCATAGATCGCCACCTAGTGTTGGGCCCGGATGTTTGCAGTTTGTGGTTGTCCTGAAAAGTTCTTTGGAAGTCACGAGATAGGCGACTCCTCCTTAGGACCACATTGCGCATGGGCATCGGCTCATCCCCAGATTGTTTTGCGCCATTAGGGAAATGATGGAGCTTTGCAAGGAAAGGAAGGATGCCCATGTAATTTGTATCTAATTAAGATAATACTGAAACAGACAAGGGTAGCCGGGGAGGCGGGTGGGTATGTGCAACTCTGCAGCACTACATGCCAAGAACAGATGCATACTGGTAAGTAGCATTTTGCGTTCGAGGCATATGAGCTGCAGATTGCACACTGTGCATAGATTGTATAGCAGTACCCACTCTTAGCGGTGACCACCCCTATCTGTTGTAGTAGTTTGGAATAATGTTTTGAGAACAGCCTGGCCCACATTAGTTTTGTTTGCACATCTACACAATAGTGTTTTGTGAATGTGTGCGGTGGAGACCATGTAGCTGCTCTGCAGATGTCATCTAGGGTAATGCTCCCTAAAAATGCCATTGAAGCCCCTATTTTTCTTGCAGAGTGGGCTTTAGGAGGAACAGATAATGTACGTTTAGCTTTGTGGTAACAAATCTGTATGCATTTGACAATCCATCTAGCTATCCCAGATTCTGAAATGGGATTACCCTTGTGTGGTGGTGAGAAAGACACAAAAAGTTGTTTTGTCTTACGAAAAGGCTGTGTCCTTTCTATCTAGTATAACAATGCTATTTTGACATCGAATGTGTGAAGAGCTCTTTCTGCTACTGACAGTGGCTGCGGGAAGAAAACGGGCAGTTCCACAGATTGATTGAGATGGAATGGAGAAATGACTTTGGGCAGGAATTTTGGATTAGTACGCAGAACTACCTTATTTTGATTCATTTGCAAGAAGGGTTCTTGAATGGTTAGTGCTTGTAGTTCACTAACTCTCCGCAGAGAAGTAATAGCTACTAGAAAAGCAACTTTTCATGTTAAAAATTGTAATTCACATCTGTGTAAGGGTTCGAAGGGAAGACCAATTAGCCGTGTGAGAACAACGTTTAAATTCCACACAGGTGAAGGTGGTACTCTGGGAGGAATTATTCTTTTAAGGCCTTCCATAAAGGCTTTACTGGCAGGCACTCTGAACAAAAGATAGAACTTGTCTGTTTTGCAGATATGCTGCTATTGCAGCAAGATGTAGTCTAATAGACTTATAGGCTAAGTTACATCTTTGGAGATGCAGTAGGTATCCTATGATGTGTTGAATAGACACATCTAGGGGATCAATATTGTTGTTGTGACAATACATCACAAATCGTTTCCACTTGGCTGAGTAACATGACCTAGTGGTTGGACGTCTAGCTTCTTTAATGACATTCATGCAGTCTGGAGGAAGGTTCAGATATCCAAATTCTAGGACTTCAGGAGCCAGATCACAAATTTGAGCAGAGCTGGGTCCGGGTGTCTGATCTCTCCACGGTTCTGTGTTAAGAGGTATGGAGACAGGTGCAGTTTTTGGTGCGGTACTACAGACAGTTGTAGCAGTGTGGTGTACCACGGTTGTCTGGCCCACGCTGGAGCAATTAGGATGAGGGTCAGAGAATGCTGCTGTAGAGTTTGCGTACTACTAGTGTGGCATGAGTGGTAGAGGTGGAAAAGCGTACGCCAATGTGTTTGACCAATTCATCCATATCGCATTGCCTTTTGACAGTGGGTGTGGATATCTGGCGGCCAACGCTTGGGCATTTTGTGTTTTCGTGGGTGGCAAATATGTCTATTTGAGGTTGTCCCTACATCTGAAAGAATGGCTGAAGACCTTGCACATGAAGTTCCCACTCGTGGATCTGTTGTGTTTAACGACTTAACAGATCCGCTATAGTATTTTGTACTCCCGGAACATGCTGGGCTAGGAGGAATATGTTTTGAGGTATAGCCCACCTCCATATTTCCTGTGCTAGTTGGGAGAGTTGCAGGGAGTGTGTGCCTCCCTGCTTCTGTATGTAGTACATTGCTTTCATGTCTGTGCGGACTAACACAGCGTTGTTTGCTACTTGCTTCTGGAAAGCTTTTAGTGCTAGGAATATCACTAGTAACTCCTGATGATTGATGTGGAGTAATTTTTGTTGCGGTGTCCACCTGCCTTGCATTGTGTGTTGCAGTAGATGTGTTCCCCAGCCGCAGATCGATGCGTCCGCAGTCAAGATTATCTGAGGAACTGGCTCTAAGAACGGTCGTCCCTTGGAAAGGTTTTTGGTGTTCCTCCATTGCAGAGAGCGATGAGTCCGACCGTCTACCAACACTAGGTCTGTTAAGTGACCTTGAGCCTGGTTCCATTGACGTAATAAGCACTCTTGTAGCGGACGCATTCCAAGCTTTGCATGGGGTACTATGAAGATGCAAGAGGCCATCATCCCTATGAGTTGCATGAACACTCGTGCTGGGAGGGAATGTTGTAGCAAACTTTGTTAGAGGAGTTTGCATGCTGGCTATCCTTGCTGGCGTGGGATAAGCTAGCGCTGTTGAGGTGTTTATTGTGGCGCTGAGGTACTGTTGTACTTTGGATGGCTGTAGATGAGACTTGGTGTGGTTTATTGTGAACCCCAAGTTGTGGAGCAGTTGGATGGTGGTATGAGTGTGTTCCACGCATTGATTGTGTGAGCTGGCTTTTATGAACAAGTCGCCGAGGTACGGGAAGACATGGATGTGCGGTCTTCGTAGATGCGCTGCCACTACTGCTAAGCACTTGGTGAATACTCTTGGTGCTGTTGTGACTCCGAATGGGAGTACTTTGAATTGATAGTGCTGCCCGTCCATTACAAATCTGAGATACTTCCTGTGAGCCTTGTGAACGGGAATGTGGAAGTATGCGTCCTTGAGATCTAGAGTAGCCAGGAAGTCGTTTTGCAGCAGGAGCGGAAGGACTTGTTGGAGTGTGACCATGTGAAAATGGTCTGACTGTATGTATATGTTTAGCGGTCTGAGGTTTAAAATAGGTCTTAGAGAGCAGTCCTTCTTTGGAATCAGAAAATATAGAAAGTAAACCCCCTTGTTTTATTGGTGCAGAGGAACTGGTTCTAATACTACTTCTTGCTTTAACAGTGATAGATGTTCTTGTGACATTGGACGCTGTTTGGGGGGGTAGATGTTAGTTCTAGACAGTAACCTGACTGAACAATTTGTCGCACCCACCTGTCTGATGTGATGTTGATCCAGGCAGACAGGAATTGTTGAAGTCTTCTCCCCACAGGAGTGGAATGTTGGGGGGGGGGTGGGAAGGGGAGGAAAGTCATTGGGTAGGGGTAGCGGGAGTTGTTGTTTTTGCCTCTGCCTTTGTTGTTGTTACCCCTGTAACCCCCTCTCTGGTAGCCCTTAGTGAATGTGGATTGACCATGGGTTTTGTAGGAAGTGGAGGGACTTTCTGAGGAGTAGCCTCTAGTGTTGCCTCTGTATGAGGAGCGACGAAAGGAACGTCTGGGAGTTTGCTGCTTCAAGGCTCCCATAGATTTTGCTGTATATGTGTCTTTTTTTATTTTTTCTAAAGACACGTCAACATTTGGGCCAAATAAATGTGTCTCATCAAATGGCTGATTAAGGATGGAGTTTTGTACCTCAGGTTTAAAACCTGAAATACGTAGCCAGGCATGTCTACGTAGTAGGGTGCTGGTATTGATTGCCATTGAGGCGGTATCTGCAGCGTCTAGGGCATAACAAATGGAAGTATTAGTAATATTTTTACCTTCCTGTATAAGTTCATTAGCCCTGTTTTTGTATTTGTCTGGTAGGTGCTGCATTATGGACTCTAGTTCATCGTAATGTGCCCTGTCATATCTTGCCAGCAACGCTTGGGAGTTGGAAATGCACCAGATGTTGGCTGCTTGTGCCGCTGTTCGCTTGCTGGAGGCATCAAGGAGCTTAGATTCTTTGTCTGGTGGTGAGGCCTCACCTGATGTCTGGGAATTACCATGTTTACGTGCATTAGAGACTACTAGAGAATCTTGTTGTGCTGGACCTTTAATATAAACTGGATCTGCAGGGGCAGATTTATATTTTTTCTCAATGCGAGGATTGAGGACCCTAGCCCTAAAGGGATCCTTAAAAATCTGTTGAGTGTTTGAGGACACCCTTAAGCATTGGCAAAATGGCAGTAGACCTTTGTGTGTTATCAAAAGTGTCTCATAGTAAATCTTCCTCCACTGCATCGGTGTGTAAGTCCACCGCATGATATTGTGCAGCCCTTTGGACGTAAGGCACATCAAGGGTGTTGTAATCATCCCATGGATTAGGTGATGGAGGGGGACTATTGGTCCCTGCTGGGTCGTGTGCACCCCCACCTGGGTCATTAGAATTTTTGTCTACATCATCATCTGGATTAGTAGATGGTGTAGGTGAATGATGTGGTGGAGGAGGAGGAGGAACAGTATGGGGAGGTGGTGGAGAAGGTACCCTTAATGGAGAGGTTGCAATGTCTCTTCTTTGGAGGTGCTGGCGCCTCAAGTGGTCTCTTCTTCGAGCGGAGAGTCAATTGTCCGATTTTAGGATCCTTTACAAGAGTTTTTGTTTGGGATCCGGTGTAAAAAGTTCTTCTGAGTAGGGCAAATCCTTCGGCGTCGAAGTTTTCGGTCCGTAGGTTTTTTCGGCACCGAGTCAGTAGCTGGTGTCGGGTCTTTTGGCTTAGGAGTGTGCACTTTTGAAATGTCTTTTACCGGAACCTGTTTTTTCGGTTCCGGGTGTTATTTCGGCTCAGACGCCGGTGAATCTGGCGCTTTGGGCGGTTTTTTACTCGGGTCAGAGTGCGGTTTCATCATCGATGAGCCGCTGCCAGTCTTTGGCGCCGCGTGCTTAGGTGTCAGAGCAACGGTCAGCGTGGTAGAGGAAGAGGGCTTCTTCTTCGGTGTGGGTATAGGATTGGCACCGGGAATAGGCTGGCTCGAGCACGAGCCACCTGAAGGCTTAGTGGGCTTCTTTACCGGGCCCGAAGGTGGGGCATGGGAAGCAGTGTCTCGGTGTGCACCCGGGCCTGAAGGTGAGGGTGTGACGAAGCCTTTTTTGAGGGTGTTGAGGAAGGGTTGGGATCGACGGTCTTACTTACGACCCGTTAAGCTGGAGTGATGTCCTCGACATCGGAGTCTTCGGCATCTGAGGATCCGATACTCTCTTCGCGTGCTGGTGTTCTGGCACGTCGACGCCCTCTTCAAAGATGTCATCGGGGATCGAAGCTGACGAGCGAGCCATAGTTCTCAGAGCTAGTCGGTCCCGAATGGTTTTCTTGGAGCGGAATGAGGCAAGTCTTTGGCCTCGTGCTCCGGTGAAAGGCAAAGGTTGCACACCTCAAGTAGGTCAGTGTGGGGAAACTTCGACCCACATTGAGGACACTTCTTGAATGGCATCCTTTCCATGAGCTAGAAAGTAAGGCCTAGGTAGGCCCGAAGGCCTTCATCGACGACCGGAATCGAAGACTTCGAAGTGTTAGAAAATCGCGTCGATGTGTAGCGCGATCGAAACAATACCGTCGAACTGGGTGAGGATTGCGCGTTCCAAACCGGAGCACAGGAAACACATCCGAGCCAGATGGCGGAAAAAAACAATCTGGGGATGGAGCAGATGCCCATGCGCAATGTGGTGCTAAGGAGGAGTCACCTATCACGTGACTTCCAAAGAACTTTTCAGGACAACAACCAACTGCAAACATCCGGGCTCAACACTAGGTGGCCATCTATGCACAGTGTGCAATCTGCCGCTCATATGCCTCAAACCTATTTTTTCTTCTGAAGAGCGATCTGTTCCAATTTTTAATTTACATTCTCACCCCTAGGATACTGAAGTTGTTTAGTACTTACAGTAAGACCAATTACTAATTTTCATACTTCTACCCAGTGGCACTATACATAATGTTTATATGTGACATTTGTAGCACTAAAATGATTCTTTAAATTCTGTACTACTCATGAAATGCCATGTGTAGCAGTCCACTTTAAATCTGGAAACAAGATCAACAAAGGCTGAGCCTGTACTTAATAAAACCATGAAATGATCTTTGAATGCAGATTCTAGCTAGCACAAGTGACTGAGTATGGGCAATACTAAGAGGCTTTCTTGAAACTTGTTTTAATATAGTGCTTGATGTCTTTATCACAGCTCTGTAAATAAATTATATCACTTTACTTCGCTGCAGTTATTATACAACGTCCTACATAATCAGTCCTATTGAGATTAAAAGTGCATCATGAAGGTTGCACACATTTTCACAGTGAATGCCTTAACATAGTAAGCTCCTTTCCCATCTCTAAAATTACTGCTATCCAATAGTCAAGGAAAACAAAATAAAGAGGAAACACTTAAGGCACACTTTTCTTTTTCATTGGTTCTTGATGATCTCATTTTGTGAAGTCCTCATTGTAACTAGTAAACAAATAGCATACAAACTGATAACATGCTGTACCGTTCTAGCAGACGACATGGGAACTGCAATGGACATAAGGGTGGGAGATCTGAGAAAGAACCAATTTCAACTCTGTTCTCTGGTTAGAAAAAGGTGACCCGGATGACAGTCGAAATATAGGTACCAGATAGGACAATGAACATTTACCAGAGGACAAAAGATTTTTAGTGGCCAACACCAAGGGCGGATACTGAACAAGGTGGATTAATGGCTTAGACGAGAGTCAAATAAATGACTGCTGCTCACTTACTGACTCCAGCAAGATTTCAGTAATCAGTGACAGCAAGTAATGTCACTGTGGAGGTGGTTCAAAAGACTATTCAAGGAGTTCATGGCTTCAGTCTGGTTATGGCAGGTATCTACTTATCTACAAACTGCAATCACGACTGACAACATTTATGAAAATGTCAGCAGAAATGCAAAAGACTGATGAGCAGGATGTGCGAATGACCCATATTAAGTACATGGAAGTGACAGAGAAAGGGTAATGTTGTAGTAAAATGTTTGAGTTAATTAACTTTTAGGGAACACCATATCAAGCGGGTTCCTACAAAATCACTAAGGTGAGCGGAGTATTTACATAGATAAGAACATAGCCACTCTGCAATCCAGCAGTCATCTATTTCTTTGTGAAAGCATTCGCTACATACATTAGATCTAGCAGATACTCCAGTGTCTCCAGTGGACCAGGCATTTCGGACGCCAAATGTGCTACTTACTTCCACAACAGCAGAGCTCCAGATCCGATAGGCTGCCAGGCTTTGGTGCAGAAGTTTATCCTTCACATCCTGCCACTTAGCCAGCACTGGGTCCATTTCCTGCACTTTGCCCTTTCCAACTTTTTTTGCTGACCGATGCTCTCTTATCACTGGGTCTAAAGAGCCAGACTTGCCCAGAATGCACTGCTTCAAGTGAGGACAAAGCTTCCCAAGGGATTGGCAGAGTCGAGCCATGAAAAGGACAGCCCCCAGTTTAGCATCTTGGCGAGAGTCCCGCTGCCCAAGCAGGCTAGCTCCGGTCCTGGCGAGTTCTTCCGCGATGCAACTTAGGATATGTTCAATGCAGGCAAGGCAATGGCTTTGCAGCATCTCTTCCACTGTCCGAGCATCGCCGTACCTGTCAAACGCGGAGTGTTTCCCCATTGAGGGGGCTTCACTGGTTGTTTCTTTGGGATGTGGAGCGTCATAGGGAAGGTAGGAGAGAAGGTCGTCTAATTTGACCTTAAGTTTTGCATCTAGGGCAGTACAAAAGTTCTGGACACAGGGGGTGAGGGCATGAGCCTTCATTGAAAGACCGCTTTTGGCAAAATGACTGCGACTGCTTACGTTGATCCATGCAGCATCAGGTAGCAGATCACTGGAGCCCTC
This sequence comes from Lissotriton vulgaris, assembly GCF_964263255.1. Classification (NCBI taxonomy): domain Eukaryota; kingdom Metazoa; phylum Chordata; class Amphibia; order Caudata; family Salamandridae; genus Lissotriton; species Lissotriton vulgaris. The sequence goes on along the minus strand of NC_141695.1, from coordinate 756,425,205 downwards.
TAGCCAAAGAAAGGAAGGCACGTTGTATTCAAATTGAATATGTTTGCTGGGTGTACCACTGTGAGACTGGGCCTCAAGTTCATGCAGAGCGGACATGAGGAGCTGTTTGCTGGTGCTGGTAATGGAGTTAAAGTCTTCTTTTGTTAGAGTCTAGAAAAAAAGAAACATTGAAATTATAGTACAAGAAACATTACATGTTATTTTAGTAAATTGTTTTTTCCCCCATCAAATTCCAACTTTGTTGTTTACAGACACATTCATTAAGTAACTCAGATGCCCTATTCCAATAACAGAGACATTATATATTGCAAACTGTTGGGTGCATGCATAGCATACACATTCTCACCAGAAACGCCTTAATTTACTTTAACATTGTACTCCATTTACTAAAAAAATATCAGGGCTATTTAAAGCAGCGCCAATTGAAGAATACTTGCATGCTAAAGAAAACTGTGAAAAGAGGATCTGCTGGTTACCCATGTATTTTCTTTTCTTGCTATAGATAAGTAAATTACAAGATGATTTGATGAGGAGTAACGCAGTAAGCCACGCACAAGGGGTCAAGGACTGCCAGTGCCTAGGCATCCTAGGTAAAATGTGGGTATACTGTATCCGACGCAAAAAAGTATAACAATTAATAACAATAGAGAAGAAAAAAAGAGGTCTGCTTTCGAAAGAACAGCCTGAAACGAGAGTAACCTAATCCTTTCTTTGGGTGCTTAACATGGGAATGTGTTGCTTGTAACAGCAGTTTTAACATCTTAACAAAATTACAGATGTATACATTGTGAATAATTCTGCAATCAAGCTGTTCTCCCAAGAAATCAGGGTTCAAACCCTTCAGGGATGTGACATGGTACTGCTTGACTGGAATGTTCTGTGAGGAAAAACCCCTCAGAGACAGCAAAGCTCCAGATCTGCGTTGAAAGTGACGAAAAAAGGTAAGTGACGTTCTATCGAAGCGTGCTCCTCATAACCTTGATAACGTCACCTGATGTCACTTCCAGCATCAACTGAGACTGGCTGGAGCCTTTACCAGCAACTTGAGAGCTTTTAAGTTTTCGAGATCCAGTCGGATGCCCGGGGTCGTTGTACAGGTTTGGAATCTGCCGGCAGAAGTATCCGTCAGAGCTAGTTTTAGTACAGCATGAATCTACTACAAATGCACATTGACTATGAAGCAATACACTTCCTATGATGAAGGTGGATATATAGGTGGAATAATAGAGACTAACTTTCCCAAAATCATGTGCTTATCTACTGCTTCTTGCCTAGTACAAATATCTACCGAAGAAGGTTTTGGGATTGAACAGATGTCAGCGTGGTAGCTTTTAATAGCTGTGGCAAAAACGTTTTACCAATAGCTGCTGCTGCTGCTTTTTCCATATGGATGAGCCTTGGATCCCATTAACATAGTTTTATTACCTTGTAAATAAGGAAATGTTATTTACTTCTAATTCCTCATGTATTATGGGTATTTTCCTAGAACTCACAAACAACATCACCTATATGCGGGATCAGAAACACATTTTAAATAGATACAATTTATGAAAATAATTTCTTCAATAAATCCTGCCTGTGGGAAGCGATATTTTGTAGTTGTATTAATTGTTTTTAAACAAAAGTAAATAGGAATCAATGTCAGACACTACAAACTAAATTGGAATACAAACATCAAAAGCAATTGAAGAAGAAAAAAAAAAGGAAACAAATAAGCAGGTAATGGTTCCTCTTGGCAAAAAGCTGCCAAATACGGAAATGTTGTCAGTGCCCTTATAAGTATTTTAGAAGACGCACGGTCTCATATTGCAAAACAGAGTCAGATAAGCACTTACTTGTGACAGGACTGAATTAAGACCTAATAGCCACAATGTCAAAGAGAAGGGTATAATATTTATGAATGAAAAGAAAATATCCATGATTAAGAGCTAGTATTATACGTATCTTGTCCTTATACGTCGAGATGTTCTTTGATAATCATCAACAGCAGAACAGATTAGCCATACCCTCTTATTATATGGATAGGTTAAATAGAATCCTCCCAGGCAAACAAGTTACTTAGAGAGGGTTGCCATAGAGTCAGTCAATACATTATTACTTTTTGGCAAAGATGTGGACAGATTTCCTAGTGGTTAATATACAAATGCGTGCTTTGAGAATGTACGAGCGTTAAGTTCATAATACACAAAAAAATTAATTTAGACACATTACTAATCCTATTGAGATAACAATTGAGGGCTCTTTACATTTTAAAGAAATCCAGAAATTTGTTTTTGCTAGAGAGGCAAACTTAGAAAAACAGAAAGGTAATGAAACTATCAGGGTCATGTGAAAATCTGGCATTACTTTGGGATCATATCGAGTATTTAAGGGTACTTTGTTTTGAAGCTCTGTGTATGGCTAGTGGGCATCAAAGGCCTTAATCTTACCCTTCTGGCCAATGTAATAAGCATTGACAAAGCCAATCAGTCTCCCCTTATTGCTTTGTCAATAGACTTTTTTTGCTGATACTGCTCAGCATAATCAAAAAAGAAAACAATTAAAGGTGATGCAGAACAGCATTGGCAAAAAAAGTGTGATGATGCATATGCCTGCATGAGTTATTCATGCACACGAGTCAAGTGCTACAAGATTTTGCTTGGCATCCTGGATAGAAGATATGGCATGCACAAAAGCCACCTCTATGGATCTTGGGACAGCAAAAGATCCACAATTTGAATGGCAAGCTGAAAACAATGAGGGGCATTATAAAACTGCTTTACTTCAATTTTGTTGGTAGAGCATAGAGGATAGGAAACGTGTAATGACAAGGAGAACCTATTGTAAGATGATTTGAGCACTTCAATCAATCAAGGCATTTGTAGAGCTCACTACTCACCCGTGAGGGCCTCAAGGCGCTAAGGGGCGGGGGCAGCTATTGGTCGAACAGCCAGGTCTTGAGACATCTCCTGAAGGTCAGCAGGTCCTGGGTCTACCGCAGAGGGGCGGGGAGGGTGTTCAATGTCTTTGCGGCGAGGTGGGAGAAGGATCCGCCGCCGCTGGTCGATCGGCGAATGCGTGGGACGGTGGCGAGGTCGGCGGAGCAGAGCTGGCGGTTCGGGGTGTAGAAGGACAGTCGTTCGTTGAGGTATGCTGGTCCTGCATTGTGGAGTGCGTGGTGAGGAGTTTGAAGGTGATCCTCTTGTTGATCAGGAGCCAATGCAGATCTCTTATGTGGGTGGTGATGTGGCTGTGGAGTCCAAGGATGAGGCATGCGGAGGCGTTTTGTATAAATAGGGAGTCTTTTCCGGAGTGTGGTCGTGGTTCCTGCGTAGAGGGCGTTGCCGTAGACCAGCCTGTTGCTGACGAGTGCTTGGGTGACTGTCCGCCTGGTTTGGGTGGGGAGCATTCAGAGGGTGTTGAAGCAGGAGGAGGAGACGGCGTTGACTTGCTGGGTCATAGAGAGAGTAGAGTCCAGGATAAACCCCAGATTGCGTGCGTGCGTGGTTAGTGGGTGTCGGGGCAGCTCCCAGCGAGGTAGGCCACCAGGAGTTGTCCCATGCGGAGGGGGTGGAGCAGAGGATGAGGACCTCCATCTTGTCTGAGTTCAGTTTTAGTCGACTGGTCTTCATCCAGTCTGCGACTGCCTTTATTCCCACGTGGAGGTTGGATTTGGCGACAGGTGGGTCTTTGGTGAGGGAGAGGATCAGCTGCGTATCGTCAGTGTATGAGATGATGTTGAGGTGGTGCGCTTTGACGATGTTGGCGAGCAGTGCCATGTAGATGTTGAAAAGGGTCGGCCTGAGGGATGAACCTTGGGGTACGCCGCAGGTGATCGTGGTGGCTTCGGATCGGAACGGGGGGAGGCAGACTCTCTGGGTTCTGCCGGTGAGGAAGGAGGTGATCCAGTCCTGGGTTTTTACCCCGAATCCCTGCGTCGTGGAGGCGTGTGCGTAGGATGTGGTGACAGACTGTGTCGAAGGCGGCCGAGAGGTCCAGCATAATGAGTGCTGCAGTTTCGCCCTTGTCCAGTATGGTCCTGATGTCGTCAGTGGCGGCTAGGAGGGCGGTCTCGTGGCTGTGGTTGCTGCGGAAGCCGGATTTGGAGGAGTCCAGGACGTTTTTCTCCTCCGGGAAGAGGGCGCTGAGTCAGTTTTGGGAGATTGAGTATTCTGTCGCAATGGCTACGGAGTACTCTCCACCAAACTGAAGGTCCGCTCACCTGATTTACAGTTGGAGCAGACCTTATGTATGTCAGAGTCACTCTGTCTCAGTCGCTGGCAAACTTCTTGGAGGAATTAAGGGCTGTCAGAGGTTTGGTCATTCGACTCCCCGCCCGATTTAGAGTGGGCAGTCGAATGGTCAGTTTTCACTCTCCCTTACCGCAGTGCAAAATACGGTGGTAAAGGACAGCAAAAACGTATAAACAACCCCCACACAATGAGAGAGTTTTTCCATGGCGTGGGAGTCTTTGAGATTTAGTATTTGAAGAAACGACAACTTCTTAGAAGTTTGACAGGCAGCCTTAATGGTTGACCGAGCTGTCTCTCAGACTTTTTTACTCACTGACCGGAACTACCTTGATGGAGGTTCCGGTCAATAAATACAATTTTTCCACTGGGCTGACAGACAACTCTAAATTTGGAGAACCAGTACTTTGTCAGGGTAACAGAATATTCCACTTCCTCAATCTGATGGAGTACAATCCATATATTGAAGTTAAATCAGGCCGTTAGTCCTTGTTCTCTCTCATTCACAACTAATTAGGAAAATGCTTGTGAAGCAGGCATAACTGAAAAAACGTTTCTCTGCTCCAAAAGAATTTGCAATTCTCCATGTGCAACCCTCCAACTCTGCACATTTGAGCTCCTGCGCCATTAATATGATTCACTACACACAGTTCTAAAATATTTTTCAAACAAACAAAGTTGTAGAACAATGAGCTGTTTATGGGGAGGACTTAAGAATTTTGAAAGAAGCAGAGCAGCCACTAATAGTACTGGAATTGCTGTGAACATAATTATTGCTTACAGTTGTCCCTCCCGCTAACCTTCCAAACTAGGAAATACTGACTTAAATTAAAAACACTAGAAAGCGTGAATTCTGCATTGCCTAGTTCAGCTTAAAACAATTTCATTTTGCCAAGGTATAAGCTTGAAATCTGCATCTATGGCAGATTATGTGTCCAGAGTAATCTACAGAAAAATCATGCAGAAGCTGCTGCTGCCCATGAATATCTGCAACAGTGCAATAGGTCTTTGAATACCAGAGCACTGTTACAGTCTATCTGCCTGGGTATAGCAGCTTTAGAAGTGACAAATAGAAGCTTAACCCCTTGGGTGCTGCTGCGATTCTGCGCCTGTGTGGCGTTTTTTGAAGTGGGCGGGTTCATGACGGCCCCCAGCCGTCATCAGCACACGCCCATCGTGATGCATGACGGCTGGGGGTCGTCATCAGCATCGAAGGGGTTAAATGCCGAACCCTGGTGTTCCCTTCAGATAAAACAGCGCAGTAGAGAAATTTAAATTGTGCAGAATTTCTAGCCCAGCCACAAAAGCACAGGGCACAAACCGAAAACCTGAGTCGGGAGGCAATAGTCTTTACTGAAGTAAAACTCCAATTAATACCCAAGAATGAAAAGAAATAACTATACAAAGGCTACCATGTTTTGCGAAAAACAAAAAGATTCTTGTTGAGTACCATGTCAAATTCTCAGGATGATCTGAAAAATGATCCGTCTGCTTAATGAAAATAGCAATAAAGGATGTGTAAAAGGCATTATGTTCAGGGATCCTTTTGCCAGAGTTTCACTATCAAATAAGGGTGTCTTACAAGTCAGCAGCTAAATGTAACATAAGGCCATGTGATATAGTATCTTATGCAAAAGAAAGTTTCAAAGTAGATTGAAGGCCCACGGACTACTGGATAAACATAGGATGAAGAGGTGGCTGTTCAGTCACATAATGCTTACTCATTAATTACACAAACTGAGCTACACAAAGTGCAGTTCTACAATATGAAATAGCCTGCTTGCAGTAAGTACAAAACTCAGCAGAAAAAACTGCTAAAAAGCTTGAAAAATTAGATGGTGTTTCAAAACTGTTAAAAAAAACTTACACTCCTGACGGGAGCAAACTGCATCAACTTTAAATCTGCTAGCCTGGTTATGTTTTAGAAGGACAGATTAAGCTTATTTTCAGGACACAATTACTACGTACCCCATCTCTAAACATTAGAGCAAGTCAAGAAGGCAATTTTACGGTATTCAATTCTGATGAAAATGTTGAACAATGCCGCAATAATCATAAAGTTCTTGCTTGTAGACTTATCACTTGAGCTTCAGAAAAGCAGTAAAAAAGTTCCCATTAAAAAAAACAGAAACCTTACGCTGCCTAATTGACTCTTCATCATGCCTGGGCGACCCCATATTAGGTCCCTGGATCACACTTCAAGGCGACTGAGGTGAGTGATCCGTTCATTCTTGTGGAACGGAGGCCTGCCATGAATTGTGGAGAAGTGTGGCTCACTGGTTAGAGCAGGCAGACCCTGAAGCAGAGGTCAGACCCGGGACCAGGGTTCAATTCCCGACGCGGCAAGGTCTTGAGCTCAAATGTCCACGGACTCGACAATTCTCGCTTCGGTGCCTGACCTAATCATGGGTTCACACTCTGCAACTCTGGGCATTAAGCTTGGTTAATCTCCACAACGGCCCCCTGCGGCGGGATGCCTGGCTTTCACCTTGGGGATGCCCTGTAGGGGCTATCTCACAGGGAAAAGCCAGGACGGGTTCCCAAGGCAAGCGCCGAGATACCTCCCCGGTGATCGAGCGCTCTATAAGAACATACAAAAAAAATAAATAAATTGCACTACCCAAACTAACAAGGGGCTGGTACGATGCCCAGAAATACTACTGGGCAGCACAATGGAGCACACTTGGCCTTCCTCCCACTGACGGAGCCACCATTCGGTATGGATAGATCTATGTTGGGACCCCGTGGGTACCTGAAGGCACTGTACGGGGGGGGGGGGGTCTGAGGGGGGGGACTAGGCAGGGAGACTTGCCGGATCCAACGTGGCCAGTAGTGCAACTATGGCAAAAGTTTGCAGTGTTCCTGGGTGGAAAAACAAGGTTATGCAGGCAACTACAGTGTGCCCAGAATTTGTGTCCCAGAGCAGAGGCAACCAGGATTTGATCAATGGGACTTCATTGGAATCGCTGAATTGGGCGACATTTGGACTCTGGGCAAGATCAGCCCCTGGTCAGACCTGCAACAATAGTATCAGTTGGCGCACTCTGAAACGTACAGGTATGTGCAAATCCGACATGCTCGCAAAACGGTCCTACCAAGGAAAATGGACCTCCCGGAATACTCGCCACTGGTGGATAGTCTATTGGAGGAATTTATGCCCAGAAAGGACACGTCACTAACCTACAAGAAAATACTGAATCATACGCCAAATATCTTGAAACCGTTACGGGAAAAGTGGAAGCAGGAGGTGGGTGGCTTTGAGGACGGAGTGTGGGAGGAGGCCATTGCAGCCTCTAGAGAGGTGGACATACGATTGGTGTTTAGACTAATCTAGTTACGGTTCTACATCGCTCCTTGTATGCTCAGATGACTATGGTTAAGAAGGGATGGTCAAGGGATGCCATTTGCCTGTGTGGATGCGGAGAGATGGGCATGTTCTTTCACATCTTCTCGGCCTGCCCAGTGCTGCGGGGCTTATGGGCTGCAGTGGTATGGTGCCTTGAAGAGACATGAGGTGAGGACATAAACATAACCGTGCAGAAATGTGTTCTGAACATTTGGGGAGGGAGGGGATACACACATCATCAGGGCACAGCAGACATGGATGACAGTAGGTCTGGTGGTGACCAAGAGAAATATCATAGGGATTGGTGCATGATGGCGGCACAGGTGGTCTATGAGGGTTGAGGTTGCCCCAGGAAGTGAGGGAAAATCTGGAATGGATAGAATGCCTATAGAGGCCAAATTTGTAGGGACACAGTCCGGCGTGAAGGGGCAGTCATACAACCCAGGGACAAATATGGGAGAAATGAATGATGAGTAAAGGGTGGTGGAAGGGATCAGTGGGTGGGGATAGGATGCTTGAAGATGATGTGAAGTATAGGACATTCTGGTTTTGCAGACTATGGTTGCACTTATACTTTCAATAAAAATATATATAAAATAAAAATATGTGTGTGCCACAATGGCTAACAAGCAATGCTTACAGGATAGCTGTAGAGGACAAAAATGAAAAGGCAATCAAGATGTTATCCAAGAAATCAATTGCCAGATTCAGATTACGCCTCTGGCACAGCGATACATTTTCATTTTTGTTTCCTGACTTTTCTCCTTATAAACGTGATGGCTAAGTGTTCTGGATTAGTTGATATATTTGCTAAGTAGTTATGCAAGAACAAATCCCTCAAGTTCATTGACAGTTGGAACCGTGAAGTACTATACATTTCCACAGAAGAAGCTAATAAATGGCCCAATAAGAAAACAAAAAATGTTGTTTCAAACTAGTTCTGTGAACCAGATTTGGCAAGGCCAAAACAGGGCTACAGCAATAAACAATAACCTGTTTTAGGTGCCTGAGGATACTATCGAAATTGAAGGGATCGAAGAGGATCTACTGTAAGAAATGCAGGCTTATTGACGCCAATGACACTCATAGTTTGTCAGCTGCCCCTCTACTCAGCCTTGCTGGAAGGATGTGTGTAAGTTTATGACGGATTTCTTGCATATGCATTTGGAGGTAAACCTTGAATTAATTAATTTTGGAGTGTCACCTGAGATAGGAGCCAAGCTGAACTTTAGTAGTAAGTTGGTATTTTATGTAATACTATTGGGGAGGAGGAGGATCTGCAAATATTGGACCCCCAGACAGCCACCTACAAAGCAGAATGGCTTGACTTGGCTCTCTATGTATATGAGATAGAGACAAACCGCTGGGCAACAAAAAAAGTGAACAAACTATGGTTCCCCCCGAAATGTCGGCTGGAAAGAAGGGATGGTAACGGTTTAGAACCGGCCCAGGTCGGCACCATTAACTCTGCTAGAGTCCAATGATTGCAGTCACACGGGGTAATGATGTGGCAGTCAATATTTACCCTCTGCTTTCACCGGAATGCAGTCATCTCTGCTTCTTTTGAACAGGGCAGGACACTCTATAAAGAGGAAGGAAGCTTGGAGGTTTCAGAAGGAACAAAGGAGGCATAGGAGGACCCAAAAAAAGTTTTTAAAAAAAATAAACAAACAAACTGGTGTTGCAGGATCTCAACTTTAGAGGCGTTTCAGATTAAATATAGTAAATTAGGGTTGACCAATTAAGAAAATTACCGGACCACTCCAGAATATAAATCTACAGAAAGTCCTAGGTGTTGAAGATGAACATTAAAACGTCCCGACTGAGGTGTGTAGAGCATCCTGAGGTCTGTTGAGAACGTATGTCTCAACATTTCTCTTCTACTGAAGATGGGACACAAAGAGTACATTGCTGTATAGAGAAAAGTACCAAATCTTGATTATTTAAGCCAATGAGAAGGAGTTCCTGCTTGCTGGTTAGGGTGGATTTGAGAATCAAAAATGGCCATGAGCTCAAGATGGTTGAGATGCATGTGTGTTCTTTAGAATTCAGAGGACATTCCACGGTCAGTGTGACAGGAGTGAACAGACTGAAAGACTTGCCTGAAAAACAAATTCTTTGTGGACTGCGAGAGACGACTGATCATTCCCATACCCCCAGATGTGGGTGTGACCCCACGCAAGAAAGGAAATTAGCCAGTAATCTCACACTACTCTCTTTGGGCTATGCACATTGGAAAAATAGTGTTTGGTGAACAGACTTGCCATTGAGCTTGTGCATAAAAAATATTAGAGATGTGCAGAGTTTCACATAAATCAGTACGCGCACAATAGAGAATTCTGATAATGTGAATTTATTATACCCTCATTTATTTTAGGATACATGAATTAGGATTGTCATGATTCCAATTCAAATACTAGTAAAGTAAATAATACCAGAGGAAAATAATAAAAATATTAAACATTATATATATATATATATATATATATATATATATATATAACAGGCTAATACCATCTATCCTACTGCTGTATCATACCTGTTGATCTATGCAAACTGCCAGCATACTTTGCCGCAGTCAGCATTATCAGACCGTTCCTCCTTTGCTGTCTTTGGACGGCATGGTTCCTAGGTGTCTAGCAAGTCTCCCCAATTTCACTAGCTGAAATCTAGCTACATAGTACTTCAGGGCATATAATGACGTAATGGATGTGTACAAAGCGAAGGCAAAAAATAAATGCAGCGTTTCAGAAAGAGGACATTTGCACAAAAATGATTGCAAGGGCAACATAGATCATAAAAATTTAATTAGATAGGAACGAGCACCAAAACACTGTTAAACCAGATGCTTTGTTTTCTTAGTTGCCCACTGTGCCTCCCACAGCTTACAGGGGACTTTGCAGTTTTTGCAATGTCTACTTCTCCCAGTAAAGAGAGGAAGCAGCCTGATCCTTCAGTCAAGTTAGCTTAAATAAAAACAACAAAATTAAAAATTGTTGTTGATTCTCTCCAATCAATTATAGGGCATGTGTTGTTGAATAAAGGACACAATTGTTTTGACTCGCTTGCACTATACTGATAATGAACTATTTTGCTTTGTCTGACTAACACACAATCAGTGATACTCATTAACAACCCTCACATACTTGCAAAGCAATTCCATTCTTCAAATGTGTTACCTTCTGTATAACAAATCTCCTTGGGTCACTTTGGACACTGAAACCTTTTAGTTTTAGTCACTCATAGCTTTAAGATCTCAGATGGATTTGTCCATTTTGTATGTTGCTAGGTCACATTACGAATCCCATGAATCAAAATGTCTGCACGCAAAAATGGACAAGCGATTAATCATGATGAATCTTCCCGCTAAGGCTGAAATAATTACAGTTATAGGAAAGAGAAAGCAAGAATGTGCCATATCGGTGTTCTGTTGGCCAAAAAGGGTAGAGCCTGGTAAATGATTTAGTATTTTTTTTTTTTTTTTTTAATGATGGGAGATCCTGATTTGGGCTTCGAACGGTTAATGACCGCTTACAATGTCCAATCAATCAACCAACCAATCAATCAGCATTTTTAGAGCGCAACACCGTCACCCATAGGGATATCTGGTTGCTGTGTCTCTGTCGAAGAGCCAGGTCTTGAGTCGCTTTCTGAAGTCTGCCAGCGTAGGGGCTGTACGTCGCTGGATGGGAAGGTCGTTCCAGGTCTTGGCAGCGATGTAGGAGAAGGAGCGGCCACCACTTCGGCAAATGCGGGGGTGCTATGGCGAGTGAAGAGGAGAGCCGGTGTCTAGGGGGTTGGAGGAAGTTAGTTCAGCTGATTGTTGATGTAGGCAGGTCCTAGGTCATGGAGGGCTTTGTAGGCGTGTGTGAGGACCTTGAACTGGCATCTCTTCCGGATGGGGAACCAGTGGAGATCCAGGGTGAGTCTGGCCACGGCGTTCTGTATGGTCTGGAGTCTTATGAGAAGCTGGGTGGAGATGCTGGTGTAGAAGGCATTGCCGTAGTCAAGGGGGCTGGGGACGAGGGCCTGCGTGACGGTCTTTCTGGTATTGGTTGAGATCCATCTGAAGATTCTGCAGAACATGCAAAGTGTGTTGAAGCAGGATGATGGAACTGCGCCTACATGCGTGTCATGGTTAGTTGGTGGTTGAGGATGATGGAGAAGTTGCGTGCATGGTCAGTTCGTGTGGATATAGGTCTGAGTTCTGCAGGCCACAAGCTGTGGTCCCATGCGGAGGTGTTCTTCCTGAAGATCAGTACTTCAGTTTTGTCGGAGTTAAGTTGGAGGTAGTTATCCCTCATCCATTTGGCTACATTGGTCATAGCATTGCAGAAGTTGGTTTTGGCGTTGGAGGGCTCCTCTGCGATTGAGAGGATCAGGTGTGTCGTCTGCGTAAAAGATTAGTTTGAGTCCGTGGGATCGGACATCTGCGAGAGGGTCACGTAGATGTTGAACAGGTTGGGACTGAGGGATGATCCTTATGGTAAGCCGCATAGATTATTTTTGGGGGAGAGGGATGTAGGAAGGCAGTCGGATGCTCTGTGTGTGTCATGTAATGAAGGAGATGGTCTACTTGAGGGTATGTTGCTGTATGTTCTATAGTTTGTTGATGAGGCTGTTGTTGGAGACTGAGTAGAACACCGCAGAGGTCAAGGAGGGTCAGGGCCACAGTTTCTCTGCGGTTGAGAAGTGTTCTGATGTTGTCTGTGGCGACAATCAATGCAGTCTCAATGTTGCGATTCCCACGGAATCCTCATTGTGAGGTGTCCAGTATGTGGTTTTGTTCCAGGAATTCGGTTTGCTACTGGTTGATGGCTTTCTTGAGTACTTTGGCCGGGTAAGGGAGCAGGGAGATCAGATGATAATTTTTTTAGATCACTGGGGTCGGTTGAGGCTTTTTTGTTAGGAGGGGTCTGATGCCTGCATGTTTCCACCTGTCTAGGAAGCTTGCTGTGGAGCTGGAGATGTTGAGGATACTGGCGAGTTGGGTGCTGATTGGGTTCGTTGTGAGGTTGTAGAGGTGGTTGGGCTGGGGGTCGGTGGGTACCCCAAAAGTAGATGGAAGATAAGATGGCTGAGGTGGTTAGGATGGTGAGCGTAGACCAGGTGGTAATGTTTGCTGGCTGGTAGAAGTCGCTGGGGTTAAGGGTGGCAGGTTGGAGGTTAAAATGGTTGTAGATGTGGGTGATCTTGCTGTGGAAGTAGTCTGAGAGGGTGTTGCAGAGTTCTTGGGAGGGGTGGATGGAGTTCTCTATGGCTGTAGTGTTGGAGAATTCTTTGACTATTTTAAAGAGTTCCTTTGTGTGATTGGCCTTGGAGTTTATGCAGGAGGTGATGGCTGCTTTCTTCTTTAGAACTTTTTTTTATTGAAAACAAGGCATGACATAAGAATAATCAAGTTGTTCACAGATTGGCAATATTTGGTACATTGTGAGTGATACATGAAAGCATAATTAATTCAAAATAACAGTGACAATTTCTTGTAAAACGCATTTAGGTCTCATTGAGAATATCCTCCCTCTATCTCGGCGGTTCACAAATCTCACCCCTGTGGACATTCCATTGCCCCCATATTTGCGTCCATTTATTCAGGCACCCCCTTGCTTCGTAGATGCACTTTTCCGTGACCATACCCCAGTCCATAACCTTGCCCCATTCTGCTATATTTGGTGGGCTCTGAGCTCCCTAGTCTCGCAATGTTCCTTTTCGTCACCATAAGCCCCAAGGTAACCCACATTCACTCCCTGAAATTCAGGTCAGTAGGGCCCCACACATTCAGGAGAGCCATTTTTATATTGCAATCAATCTGCTGCCCCAACGCTTCCTCCATCAGGTGCACCACCGCCTCCCAATATTTCTGGATAGATGTGCATTCCCACAGGGTGTGGACAAAGGTGCCTTCCAGCCCACATTGTCTAACACAGCCTCCATCTGTACTATATCCCATGGTGACCATCAGGGGCCCAGACAAATAGGATCGATGGAGAAGCTTTAACTGTACCAGGCGGAGTCTGGATGAGATTGCCACCCCCCAGGGGAGTCCACGGCAGCCAGTTACTCCTAGTCGTCCAGTCACGCCACGTCGTGGTCCCACTTAGCCCTCAAACGAATCAGGGGGATCTGTCGTGTTATTAACTTTTTGTAAATAAATGAAATGGCCTTTTCGGGTAGGTCGCCATCTAGAACTACGTCTGAGCGGAGAGGACTCGGGAGCGTAATACCCTTAGGAAGAACCGCAAGCAAGGCATGTCTGATTTGGAGATACCTGAAGTGCTCAGACAGGGCTAACTCGTATTCTTGCTGCAGTTCTGAAAATGGGACCACTTCACCTGCCTGCCACAAGTCACTCACCTTGGATATACCTATGAGGTCCCAACGATCGAAGGCCCTTGAACGAATCAGTCTGCCCAGTTGCTCACTCTACCAGAGGGGTGTAGCCTGTGTGAGTTTCGGCTCCCTACCTAGGCTTTTGGAAGCCGCTTTCCACACATGCTCAGCATGTCGTGTCGGACCTGTCAGAGCAGGCCTCGATGTTCGCATATAAAGAGCCCCCTCAAAGCTGCCCCTCGGGGAGGAGCCACCTATCGATCTGAAAGGCCAGGTCTCACTGCGGACTATACATACATAGGTTGATAGTAGTGATGCCCAATACTATTTCTTTATATCCAGGAGTCCTATGCCCCATCAAACAATCCTAGCGTGAGTTTGTGTGTTACAATACGAGGTGGTTTACCTTCCCACAGCAAGTCCAGTAAGATCCAGTCGAGGTCTCTGAAGTACGCAGAGCCAACCGGATGTGGAGTGTTTTGTAGCGCATATAAGAATCTGGGAAGTGACATCATTTTGAATAGGGCCGCGTGCCCCAAGAGGGACAATGGAAGTGACGTCCAATTTAGGACATCTGATTTAAGACGCACAAGAGGTGGCAGGAGATTCGATCGTAGAATCTGCACAGGTCTTTAGAGACACAAATCCCCAGGTATTTAAAGCCATCCTCTGCTTCCATCAGTTGACAGCCCCGAGGGAGTGAAGGCCGCTTGCCATAGAGGATGTAAAGCACTGATTTGGTCCAGTTTTTTGAATAACAAGCAAATCTTCCAAACATGTGAAATATGTCCAGGATCACATTGAGGAAAGCAGCTGGGGAGGCCAGATAAAGCAAAATATCATCCGCATATAGCGATATGCGGTCCTCTCATCCAGATGTCCATTTGAGGCCCTTTATAACGGGGTCTTGGCAGCAGAGGCTCAAGGGCCAAGGTAAAAAGAATACAACATAACGAGAATAAGAGGATCTAAGGGAAGTTTTTTAAGACCTGCCCAGGTTAACATCCCCTAATAGCCAACATGAAAAACCAAATAAACCTGGGGATCTACTGTAGAGTAAAATATACTCTGAATCAATAAGGCTTACACCTAATTATTTGGTGCAAGGTAAACTACCTTAAAGTCTTGTGAGAAGTGCTCCTAACTGAACACACATAACCACCAGCAATAGTAGGTGAGACCCAATGTCCATAGATGGATTCCCTTCAAAGTCTTGTTAATTATCAATATTATCATATGGTCATCCAAAGGTTGGGACGGTACGTCTCTAGATCATTGAGACAGTTTCCATGCCCACCATGAAAGACAAAGTTTCGACCCGCAATTACTTGTAGACCATGCGTATGACCAAAAAATGGGAACATGTGCAGTGCAAAAATAATATGAATGTGAAATTAGTGATTAAAAGTAGAATAGAGGACAAACAGCGAAAATTCTTTAATAGCTATTGGTCTCTTTCTGATTAAAACCAAGAACAGCGCAAAAAAGCAGTTTCACCAAATAGCTGCATAAGGGCCGACATGTTTCTGCCAAACAGGGGACAAGGTCCTGAGGCTTTCATCAGGGCCTCTGTTCTAAATAATTCTTGCCACTGCATGTGCATGCTACATATAAATAAACCATATATTAAATCGTGAATAAATCAAACATTAAAGGATATCTATTACTATTCCTCCATGTCAAATGGTGTATTGTTCACCTATAATAAACAAAAATGGTGTCAGTGCATTGGATATAACATTATTCAAAAATACAAATTGAACCTAACATTCAAAATTCCTTACTCACCCATAATGACAGGGGATAGGACCTCACCTCACCTGGACCAGGCTCAGGATAGAGGAGGCCAAGCGCTGTAAAAGTAAGGAATAGGGTGCTTGATACAAGAGGAGGACATCTAGTTCTGCTCCTTTCTACACCCAAGGGCACTATGGGGCCCTTGGGTCTGTTTCTACACCTTTTATATCCTTGAGTTTTCTATTCTTGAGTGGTTTAGCTGCATCACCTACTAGGTAAGCGGCTATCTTCTAAATATGTGAAACTAGACTTCCCTATAGTGTTTATCAAACCTTTATACCCAGTTCCTGGTTATATTTAACTTGAAGACTACGATTTGGGATTAGATGATGTAAGAATGTAGTCCCCCACATCACGCGAGATTTAATTTCGAGTCCTGACACAAGCTGATGTTGTACAGCCTTAATGGTAGTAATCAATACACTCAAACCTTACAGGCATACTGGGCACAGAAAGGGAAGTGCACTAGGTGTACAACTTTAATTTTGAACGAATTAATTTTGAACGAATTAGTCGCCCGATACTATAGGCTCAGTAGGCAGCCTCTGACTAATACCATTGAGCGACCGGCAGCCCCGAGAACTACAATCTCGGCCGCGATGTCGTCACATTGTAGTTTCATACATCTCGCAAGATCCAACCATGACCTCGGATTGCACCGCGAGATTACGTTATGTGAACGCTGGTTCCCCCGATATTGGAAGCTATTTCTGCCATTATTAGAGAACATCTAGTAAGTTTCTTTTTAAATGTCTAATAACTTGGCTTTAAACCCCTGTGAATGCAGAGGGATTGTGCTTACAAACAGAATTCATCATTCATTACAGAGCTAGGAGCGTTCTGATACGCTGACTCCTCGTTAGACTCGGTTTACAAATAAGGCTTGCCTTCCTCTTCACGTTGCCTCCCCCAGACTTAGGTCCAGTCTGAGGCAACGACGGAGAGGTAAGGAGGCTCTTGAACTGAGAAAAGATAGTGACTCCTAATAAGAGAGTGCACAGAGGAGGGCTGCCCTGTCAAAATGCAGTTTCCGTATGCACTCTCGAAATTATTCTTTAGAGGAAGCTAATGAGTAGTTGCTTATCTAGAAGGCTCGTGGGTGAGCCTGTTCGTGAGCTGCAGCAGTAGGGTGGTGGAAGTTAGGGAAAGAGAGAGGTGAATGATTGATGTAGAAAGGAGCAGAACTAGACGTCCTCCTCTTATATCAAGCACCCTATTCCTTACTTTTACAGCGCGTGGCCTCCTCTATCCTGAGCCTGGTCCAGGTGAGGTGAGGTCCTATCCCCTGTCACTATGGGCGAGTAAGGAATTTTGAAAGTTAGGTTCAATTTGTATTTTTGAATAATGTTATATCCAATGCACTGACACCATTTTTAGGTCTCGCGCCTGCTGTCGTAAAGCAAGTCTATTGTAATCGTTTCAGTCCTTTCAGCTTTCAAGGTCTAGCCAGAGGAGACAAGAGACTGGCACGCGCACGCAGCCTGCCGGAATCGGATCAGGTCGCGCGCGTGAACACGCGCTCCGATTCCGGCAGGCTGTTCTCAACACATGCACACGAAGGCAGGCACACAACACACACACACAGACGCACGCACACACACACATCCCCCCCCACCCCCCACACTCACCAGGCTCTTTCAGCGTGTTCCGTGTCCCTGTCTCTCTTGTCAGTCTCGAGGTCCCTCCGCAGCGCTGGTCTTCACCCGGGCCCCCTCCTTGGACCCTGGACTTCAGATGACGCACTCCGCTTTGGCGCCGGGACTCGGAGCGCGCATGCGCGGGCACCCCCCGCCCTCTCACTCTAACCCCGGCTGCTTTCGGTTTCGCTGGTTTCATATTGTGCGAGTGTTCCACATTTTGGTCTCTGATCTGTCTTTTGCAGGACACGTGCCGCTTACGTCGCATTCTAAAACTGCGCTGTCTTCCCTTCCACATTGTTTTAAAAATGTATTTATTGACAGCCCCCCTTCGGGATGCAAGCACCGCAGCAACCACACAGGAGCCCCTAGCCTGGAGCTTCCTTGGCGTGGCTGGTGCGGTAGGCTCGCCCCTTCCCTGATGTCAGGGGAGTCCCAGTGACATCACTGAAGGGGCGGAACCTACCTCAGCAGCCACGACGAGGGAGCTCCATGCACCACGGCCGCCGCCATGAAGATCCCGGGGGGGATCCATGAAAATGCAGCCCTCAGCCCCCAGAGCAGCGTCAGCGGTAAGCGGGCTCCGGGGGGCTTCCGTTTGAAAAACGATGCCTCGAGCCCCAGTGCCTCCCAGTGCTGCCCAGAGCCAGCCCTACGCACACACGCCCCGGAGCAACGCCTTCCACATGCGTGCTCTGGGGGCTTTATTTTTATTTGCAATTAAAGGGGCTTGGAGCCTCAAACCGCCGGAAAAAACCCAGAGTCCCGCATATGGACAGCCGACTCTGGAGATTATACTTTTCTAAAACGGGGCTTCAAGCACCCCCGCACCCCGCTGCACCCCAGATCCCCGTCTGGACCCACGGGCTCTGGGGATTTCAATTTAACAATTACTGGTGCCGTGAGCCCCCCACCCTAAACCCGCACAAAGCACCAAGGCCGCAGGAGCCCCCAGAGCCCCACACTTGGGAAACCGGCCTTTTATTTATTACACCAGGCTCTTCGATCCCCAAACGGTCACAGAAACCCAGAGTCCCGCACTTGGGCAGCGGGATCTGGAGACTTTACTTTCAGAAAGCGGGACTTCGAGCCCCCAACCCGCCTGCACCAGCCCCCCAGAGTACCATGGCAGGAAGCGGACTCTGGGGGGCCTTCAATTCATACAAAAACGTCCTCTACCCCACACCTCCCCAAGGGTGCAGGAGCCCCCAGAGTGCTGCTGCAGGAATCAAACTCAGTGGGGCCTTTTATTTAACTATTACAACAGGGGCTTCGCACTCCAAGCCTCACAACGCCCCAGAAACTCTCTTATCTGCACTGAGACCGGTGGCAGCACTACATACAGCCGTTATGAGGTAAACAGGTTGAGGATTAAGGAAAAGAATCCCACTCAAGCAGCAGAACTGAATAACGAAGGTGCAGTCTGACTCAGACACTGAGAGGCAATATAAATATATAAATATCTAAAACATCTGCCTATGTGGGTAACCAAAAAAAGAAATAAGCCACAAAAGGAGAAATTAATACCCCTGCACAAGCAAGACATAACCAATAGAAATTAATCCACAACATAACATAAGGAAGTTTGAACAGCACACCGGTCTAGATCTAAGTACAACAAAATTACAGGTCGTAATTGAATAAACCGACTACTAATATCCGAGCGAAGATGAGGTTGGATAAACAATGTGTACATACCATCTGTTAGGATACCGTTGTTAGACAACGCAGATTCTCGTTAGAATAATTGTCCTGAAGAAGGTGGGGCCTAGAGCCTTATCCACCGAAACGCGTCAACACCCCATACAAATGTTTTTAAACAAAACTATTGATTGATTTTGATGTTATATGTTGTTTTTAATTTTATTACAATTGTGTGCTTTTGTGATGTAAAATGTATCTGCACTAGGCACTGTATTAAGAAATGTGCTTTTAATAGTTGGATTTTCCCTTTTTTTTAAAAATAAAAGCTTTATGAATTTTAATTATTTTGTATCATACTTAATCATTAATGCCTTCGTGGTTCTACAATAGATGGGATGCGATATTCATTACACAATTGGGGAATCAATAATGAATGTGTGAGTGATAGCAGCTTGTGATAATTTAGACACATTGTTGTCCTCCTGAACAACAATTCAAAACCCAGGGAACACCTAATATTTTTATACAGAGCCAGCCCTACGCACACACGCCCCGGAGCAACGCCTTCCACATGCGTGCTCTGGGGGCTTTATTTTTATTTGCAATTAAAGGGGGTTGGAGCCCCAAACCGCCGGAAAAAACCCAGAGTCCCGCACATGGACAGCGGACTCTGGAGATTATACTTTTTAAAAACGGGGCTTCAAGCACCCCCCTACCCCGCTGCACCCCAGATCCCCGTCTGGACCCACAGGCTCTGGGGATTTTAATTTAACAATTACTGGTGCCGTGAGCCCCCCACCCTAAACCCGCACAAAGCACCAAGGCCGCAGGAGCCCCCAGAGCCCCACACTTGGGAAACCGGCCTTTTATTTATTACACCAGGCGCTTCGATCCCCAAACGGTCACAGAAACCCAGAGTTCCGCACTTGGGCAGCGGGATCTGGAGACTTTACTTTTCAGAAAGCGGGACTTCGAGCCCCCAACCCGCCTGCACAAGCCCCTTAGAGTACCATGGCAGGAAGCGGACTCTGGGGGGCCTTCAATTCATACAAAAACGTCCTCTACCCCACACCTCCCCAAGGGCGCAGGAGCCCCCAGAGTGCCGCTGCAGGAATCAAATTCAGTGGGGCCTTTTATTTAATTATTACAACAGGGGCTTCGCACTCCAAGCCTCAACGCCTCAGAAACCTCCCAGATCGCATTTGGCCTCTGGGGCTGCCCCTGCACAATGGCCCCTTCCTCATGCTCCCCACAGCAGCGCCTGCAACAAGCGTTTTCTGGGGGTTTTCAATTTTCATTAAAAAAAATGAACGGACCCTAACACCCATGACCCTGGTTGAACAACATGCGATAGAACCGGTGCCACAGGAAGCCTGGCCACTAGGCCCTGGATTCCAGAACCCTAGAACACCGCTGCAACACCCCTCCTTAAGAACCCATGACATGCCCAGGACATCAGACTGGTGAGTACAAAACTGCATTATTTATTTATTTTGAACTGTATACAACTTTATATATTATGTAGTGTACTCCGACCCCCCCATAGCCCACACCGCATTGTTATAGCTTTATAGGAAGTGTAAAAGCCTAGCGTTACATGATTGTCGCTCCTCTAATACCCATAGTAATATTCTCCTTAAATACAAGCCTCCAGTTGTGTTAAAATACCTTTAACATGTCTCCACAACCCAAAACAGGATCCTTATACATCATAGATACAGACAGACCTCGCATAAAATGACCCTTAAAAGCGTAACACAGCAGTCATGTACAAACCCTAAAACAGCCACCTTTATTCACATTACATACAGTTCCTCCTTGCCCTTAGCGCCTTTAAAAAAACTTAAAATGACAACCAGCATTATACACATTAGACACCAGCCCACAACCCGCATTATATATTATTTAAAACATTATGAATCCAGTCCTATGTTGCGCTAGGTCCCCTTTTTAAAATGCAAAGTTCACCTTAAAGGCCTTGCTCCCAATACTTTTATATAAAGCCTTAAACATGCAACATTGCTTATAGGTAATACTTTTTTAACATAGTCTTTCACTTGTACGAAATGCTTTCTTGTTTTAATTCTGGGAAATATTGAAAGCCGTTATTAAATAGGATGTCTACATGTAGAGCTGCCATTCAATACAGTACACACACAACCACACAACCAACCACACACACACACACACAACCGCACACACATACACAACCATACACACACAACCAACCACACACAACCACACACCCACACAGTCAGTGCACTTTTTTACCAGGCACAGACACCATCTGTCGTCGGTGCACGCTTTCATTGGGCACAAACACCACCAGCCATCAGTGCAGCTTCCACCAGGTCCACCCCACCAGCCATCAGTGCACGCTTTCACCAGGCACACACCACCAGCCATCAGTGCACGCTTCCACCAGGCACACACACCACCAGCCTGCAGTGCACACTTCCACCAGGCAAACACACCACCAGCCATCAGTGCACATTTTCTACAGGCACACACAACACCAGCCATCAGTGCACACATTAATTGTTAACGCATCCACATTTAACTATTGTAGCAATCGCAGTAAAGTGCAATTTACTTTTAAACAAATTCATCTAAAGCGCAGCATGCCATCATTGCTACAAAAATAAATGCATATTTTTTTAACCTACAATTTATAGACTTATGTTGCAATTGGTGTTCCAATATTTAGCAATGCCAATAGCTCAAACTTAATTAATGCGAGACCTATTGCATTGCAAATGCTTGTTTATTGTAGGTAAACAATACACCTTTTGACATGGAGGAATAGTAATACATATCCTTTAATGTTTGATTTATTCACGATTTAATACATGGTTTATTTATATGTAGCACGCACATGCAGTGTCAAGAATTATTTAGAACAGAGGCCCTGAAGAAAGCCTTAGGAATTGTCCCCTGTTTGGCAGAAACATGTCGGCCCTTATGCAGCTATTTGGTGAAACGCTGTTCTTGGTTTTAATCAGAAAGAGACCAATAGCTAATTAAAGAATTTTCGCTGTTTGTCCTCTATTCTACTTTTAATCACTAATTTCACATTCATATTATTTTTGCACTGCACATGTTCCCATTTTTTTGGTCATACGCATGGTCTACAAGTAATTGCGGGTCGAAACTTTGTCTTCCATGGTGGGCATGGAAACGGTCTCAATGATCTAGAGACGTACCATCCCAACCTTTGGATGACCATATGATAATATTGATCATTAACAAGACTTTGATGGGAATCCATTTCTGGACATTGGGTCTCACCTACTATTGCTGGTGGTTATGTGTGTTGGGCTAGGAGCACTTCTCACAAGACTTTAAGGTAGTTTACCTTGCACCAAATAATTAGGTGTAAATCTTATTGATTCAGAGTATATTTTACGCTACAGTAGACCCCCAGGTTTTTTTGGTTTTCCAAGGTAAAAAGAAGAAGAGACAAAGGGCAAGCCTGTCTGGTGCCCCTACTGAGAGTGAAAACAGCGGACCTCCTGTTTTTGACTACCACTTGGGCGAGTGGTTGGTGGTATAAAAGCAAAAACCAGCCGGTAAATTTGGGGCCAAAACCCAGTTTGTGAAGGACTTCGAACATGTAGGGCCATTTGATGGTGTTGAATGCTGTGGCACCATCCAGGTATACCACAAAGGCGTCTTCCTCGATTGTGTCGGCACAGAACAGCACTCCGTGGAGCCTGCGCAAGTTGAGGGAGGCGTATCTGGCAGGCATGAAGACCGATTGGTCCGGATGAACCAGCCGGGTGAGGACTCTAAGCAATCGGGAGGCAAGAACCTTCGCAAGTATTTTGGCTTCACAATTAAGCAACAAGATGGGTCTGCATGAGGAACACCCGTTGGCCAGCTTACCCGCTTTGTGGATGACAACAATATTTTCTAGTCTCTGGTCCTCGGGCAGAATACCCCTTTCCCTACTTTCTCTGAACATTCCTGTGAGATAGGGTGCGGTCTTGTCCGCTGTGAGCTTGAACAGCTCGATGGGCAAGCCACTAGGGCCTGACGCTTTCCCTCCCACGTAAGTCGTGGATGATTTCTTAACCTCTGCATCTGTGATATCCAAGTCGAGATCAGAACAATTCTCTTCAGTGAGAGCTGGCAAGGAAATATCACATAAAAGCGAGGAAGCCTCTTCCTCTATATGCGGTGTATGGGAAGTATAAAGAGCCTGATCATAGTGGCCGAATGTGTCCGCAATATCCTGGGGAGCAGTGAGGAGAGAGCGGGCAGTGAGGAGAGAGCGGGAGTCTGTTTCTATCTCAACCACCACTCAATGGGCCTGATCCCTGCGATCTAGCCAGGCCAGCAATTTGCCTGCCTTATCACCAACGTCATAGACCCTGCTAAGCGGGGCCCTATAGTGCATCTTAGCAGCTTCTGTTGCCATGTTGGTGAATTCTTTGACTTTAATAGGCAATTTCTGGCGTATCTCCGCCGAGTCATGTATCTGAAGCGCGTTTCCCCAAGTTTAAATTCCCCCCCCCCCCCCCCCACCCCTAGGAGAGTCATACCCGCACTCTTCTCTTTACGCTGTCCCGCGATGTGGGCCAAAGCCACCCCCGCATGACAACTTTGTAGGCCTCCCAAAGAGTTGTCATAGAGTCTATCGACCCCACATTCTCCTGAAAATCGAGGTCCAACTCACTCAAGATCTTATCCCTGATTTGGCAATTCGTGAGATACCAAATGTTTATGGGGGCAGTGTGGCCAACAAAGGGTTTACCCACTCCTAGGTGACACAAAATAGGCAAATGGTCAGAGATACCCCTGCCCAGGTCCTGTATCTCTATTACGTTGTGGAGTTGGTGTGCTAGCGTCAGCACATAATCGATCAGGGACATGCTATGGTGTAGGCCCGAATAGAAGGTGCATTGCTGCTCATTCAGATTTAATAGCCTCCAGACATCCACCAGGCCCATCACACCCAGAAAACTGTGGATATGCATGCAGGAGGGCTGATTCTGCCATTCGGCAAATCTAAGAGGAGATCCCCAAGGTCTGCAAAGGCCTGAGTGTGCAGTCCCGGCAGCATGTAGGACGAAAGGAGGTTAAGTATTTGTTCTTCCCAGGTCCCAGAGGCAGCGACATATCTACCCAGGACGTCAGTGCGGATCGAGTCAATTGTCAAGGGGAAAGATTTTCGGACCAGTATACCCACTCCCCGGGAACCAGACCCAAAAGCTGAGTGCACTACCAGCTGGAAACCCCATCTCGACATGGCCTTGCATGCATTTCCAAGCAAATGTGTCTCCTGCAACAGGACTACATCGAGGGAGTGCTGTTTCAAAAACGGGAGCACTATGCCCCTCTTGATCTGGTCTTCCAGCCTAACATTCCACAATAGCAGCTTTAAACCGTCTAATAGTCTTACCCATCTTGTCTTGGTTTTGATCGATCAATCGCCGGGGGAACCAACCGCGAGCGCCCCCAGGAGGAAACACCTCAGCAGACCTTTAACCCTTTGTAAACAAAAGTACCAAAAGCATGCAACCAGCTCCTCCCCTTGCAAGGATCAAGTCATGTGTCATACCTGTGAAACAAAAAATTAACAATACAAACTAGGACAGCCCCTCCCCAACCCACGCAATCCCCCCAAGCCGAATAAACTGCCTCTCTGCATGGCGGCCATTATAGATGATGGGGTAACCCAATAAGAGAACCGGACCTGGGTACAGTACAGGAATACAAAAGTGGTCCGTAACCAATTAAACATAACAATGAATTTAAATTATACACAGTTTGTGTTGTGTAGGATACTCCAACACTGATAATCAATATCACCGCGACCTTTTTCATGCATGCACTCAAATTTCATTTAAGAATACATGTATTGAGAGACCACACAAGTAGAAGCGCCAAACAATTCAAAGCTATTTACAACACATTTATTGGTAAACTCAATGATTATAGGTTGCGCACGAAAAAGGAAAAGGGTGGGAGTGGTGGTGGAAGGTTGTGAGAGTATAAGTCAAAGGAGTAAGAAAAATACAATTTGATGCTTTACAAATGACTGGTAGTTAAAACCACTTACAAAGGACCTGTCCTATTCATAAAAATCATTTACATGTAATTCTGTAAAATCAAAATGGCAAACAATGCAACTTCAAGGAATATCAGATAGGACACAGGTACAGGTCTTGAATAATGGAGGGCGTCGACGTTTTGACTTGGCTGATGCAAGGAGGGATATTAGAACCTCAGCTGAGAGTCTTCATAAGGACGGGGTATGGCAACCTACGGGTAGAAATGCTAATTAGATGGGGCGCTATGTGTGTGATCAGAAGGCTATGTGTGGTCAAGAGCAGGGTCAGTGTCAGTGAACTAATCCCGGTGCCAGGTCTGGCTACTCAGGTATGTGCTCCAATCAGGAAGACCAATGGCGCCAGAGGTACAGCAAGTAGGGGTGCGTAGTGACTTCCACAATTAACATCCCAAAAAGAATAGTGTGATTTGCATCACTGTACTAAGAGACAGATAAAGATAAAAAATATCTCTCTCTCTCTCTATATATATCTCTATATCTCTATATATAGGTTCAGATATAGTTTTGGGTTATGGGGTACAGGGGTATTTTTAGGGTTAAGGGCTAGGTTTGGGTTTTGGGGTATAGGGGTATTTTTAGGGTTCAGGGGTAGGTTTGGGTTTTGGGGTACAGGGGTATTTTAAGGGTTCAGGGCTAGGTTTGGGTTTTGGGGTACAGGGGTATTTTTAGGGTTCAGGGCTAGGTTTGGGTTTTGGGGTACAGGGTATATTTATAGGGTTAAGATGGGTTAGTGTTTAAGGGTGTTGGGGTACTTTAAGGAGTACGGGTGGGTTATGATTATGGGGTGCAGGGGTATTTAAAAGGGAACAGGGTGGGATTAGCACACAATATGAGACATGGCATGAAGGGCGGAACGTACCACACGCCCTAGCGTTTGTCACGCCCCCAGCACACGTCCACAGACACAACGCATGCGGGGACAAAATGCTTTAAAGTCCAATTTGCTCTCGGGGTGTATTTTGTGTATCACCACCCTCAAATAGAGTCTCAGTTGATGTTAGTACCTCGCAGGTACTTTGTGCATGCCGACGCGTTTCTAATTCCCCGGTATCTTAAGGAATTATCATCAGGGCTTTGGACCGCGGTGCAATCCTATTGGTTAACAAAGCAACAATGTATCAAAAACGTGCACACTGTCTTCATCTATCCCTATGTTCTAGCAGATTTAATATATAAAAGTACCTTCATAAGTTGCGGTGAGGTTCTCTTGTTTTGCTATCTTTTATGCCTAAACATAAGTAAATAAATTAAGTGTGTGTTAGTATTGAGAGTCTGGCATTCTAAGTGGTTATTTATACGGTCATGTTTTTATTTTTTTTTTTAAACGCAAGAAAAATGGCTTACTAGAGTCTTCATGGATTTTTACAGATGACTCTTCACGTGTTCGCTAGTTCTTGCAAGCAGACAAGTGACGAATGGTTGGGGCACAGTCGCTTCACCCTACAAGCAAATTATTGCATGTATTTTAGCCATAATGCTTAGTTCACCGTGTACAGGGCCGAGCTCTTTTGAGCACTCATCTTACTCTTTGAGGCGGCTCCTCTTCATTCAAGGAGAGGAGTCTTCTTCATTAGGGCTTCATGATTTCCTAATGACAAAGTACGGGAGGGTTTCAATTAGAATATTCTGTTTACCGGCACGGAATATTCATTTGTTCTTAATTCAAGCAATGCGCAATGTTACATGGATCTATAATCATTTCGAAGGCACGGATTGTGCATTGTGGAGTGGTGTGGCTCACTGGTTAGAGGCGGCAGACCCGGAAGCAGAGAACGACCCGGGACCAGGGTTCAATTCCCGACGCGGCAGGGTCGTGGACCAGGGTCAACGGACTTGATAATTCTCGCCTCGGTGCCTACTCTAACCAGGGATCACACTCGGCAACTCTGGGCATTAAGCTTGCCTTATCTCTACAACGGCCCCCCACAAACGCCGGGGATGCCTGGTTTCACCTTGGCGATACCCAGAAGGGACCACTTACAGGGAAAGCCAGGACGGGTTCCCCAGCCGTCTTCAGCGCCAGGACACCCCGAGATGGGGTAACAGTGCGTTTTACAAGTATCATCATTACATTACATTACATTATTGTTTATTCTTCTACTTGATTGTTTATTACAATCGCGCTTGTTTAGACCCATTGCGGTAGATCAAAGGTATTGCGGTGTTGTGGGATAGTCGGGTATACTTTGGACGAATTTTAGGCATTTTTGGTTTTGTTCAATAAAACGATTTCAATATGCGACCACGTTGCAGCCCTTTCCCTTGTCGAACCATCATGTTAAAAAGGGCGCATTGTGCTTTACTCACTTCTTGCTGGGATTTCTTTTGGCATGTGCCAGATGCGACGTCTCTCCGCAGGCACCCAACACGCGGTGCTTGTGCGGACGCGGTTTTTCACAGGGCTTCCTTCCTCTTGGATGTCCTATAGCATTATGGGACATGTAGTTCCCACATGGACTGCACAAATTGGTGTATTTTGAGGAGACCATTCTTAGAGTAATGCGCCAATTTTTTAGGTTAATATCTGATTAAGCTCAGCCTGGTCATTCAAACCTCTGATAGTGCAATGAAATTTTAGAATCAGGTATGCTTCCTTTTTCGCCAATATGTTCTCCAGATTTCCTCCACGGGGAGGCGATTTGATACCGGACAATACAGTCCATTGGAAGTATTTTTCTGAATGATCCTTAGTGATGAAATGCTCTACCATCGGGGCAGTCGGGACGCGGTTCTTGATGCACGATCTATGCTGCACAATTCCTTGGTTCACCTGTTGTCGTTTTCCCAATATATATTTGGGGGCAAGGGCGTTTGATCGCATAAATAGTGTTTTTAGTTTGAAAATTCGTTATGCATCCATCTTCGTGTGTGAACTCATGGCCTTCAATCGTCATGCAGCAGACAGAACAGTTCCCACACTTTCTGTGTCTTCTGATGGGTGATAAGTTCCTAAGTGTACGTATATCACTCTGTTCAATTGAGGTACGTCCCAGATCTACTCTTATTATCCTTTGGCCAATGTTCTTGTTTTTGCGCATAGCAAACAAGGGCTTTCCAATCGGCGAGTCAAGCTCTGTGAGGAGGTGCCAATTTGTTAAAATGATTTTTTTTGTATTTGTTTGTGTGGGGACCAAATGTGGAAACACATACAAGTTTTTCTATTGGGGGTTTCACTCTTTTCATTAGTAATGTATTGCGTTGGGTGTACCAGGCTCTTTTGACAGCATGTTTAAGCAGCTTACGGGGATAACCACGCTCCCTGAGTTGGTTACTAAAAATTGATGCATTAGCCATAAAGTCTTCTTTTCTGGCGCAGTTGCGCCTTATTCGAAGTAGCTGTCCGTACGGCAGATTTTTGAGGTTTTGGGGTGAAAGCTTTGATAGTGGAGAATGGTGTTCCTATCAGTGGATTTCCGATGTAATGTTGTGGTTAGTTTCTGATTATCCACGAACACTTCAACGTCGAAGAATGTCAATGATGAGTGGCTTTTTGTCATGGTAAATTTGATATCCGGATGTCTTGTATTCATCATTCATGGAAATGGATTAGTCGATTCTCAAGACCACTCCATACGCACCAGATGTCGTCAATGTACCTATACCACTATGTGATACATTCACTAAAAGGATTGTTGTGGTCAATGTATTTTTCTTCAAACTGTGCCATAAACAATATGGCCATTTCTGGGGCAAACGGGCAAACCATTGCTGAGCCTTTGACCTGCATGTAGAAGATGTTCTCGAATCTGAAAAAATTGCGTTTGAGTGCAATACGCGCCAGGTCTAATATGAACGCTGTAGGGACTCTATGTGGTCTTATTCGTGTTTCCAGGTAGACCTCCATCGCTTCGAGGGCCTCATCCTGGGGGATTTGTGTGTAAAGTGATGTTACATCAAAGAAAAAGAGCCACTATGCGCTGTTGTCAAATGACTGACCTTCGATTTTGTTCAGGAAATAAGTAGTGTCTCGTAAGTACGAAGGAACATGGTTGATAAATGGCTTCAAAAAGATGTCGACATATTTGGCCACAGGTTCCAATATCGGTTCGCATCCGGAAACAAATGGTCTCCAGGGGGGATCCATCATATTTTTATGTATTTTAGGTCAAAAGTAAATTACCGGAGTGCACGGGTTTGTTCTGTTCAAGTACTCGTACTCCTTTGGTCCCAATATTCCTGTTTCCAATCCCCATTTCAATTTGTCTTGCATTTCATCTTCGATATTGCGGGTGGGATCTTCACCCAGTGGTCTGTACCATTCCTTGTTTGTAATTTGTTTATTTGCCTCCGCTACATACAGGTGCTTAGCCCACACAACCAGGGCTCCCCCCTGGTCAGCAGGTTTTATGACCACCAACTCTTCATACTGTAGGTTCCTTATGGCCTCATGTTGTTGCCTTGAGATGTTCATTTGGACATACTGTTTTTGCTTTTCAAGTTGGTTGATTGAGGACATGACTGCTTGTTCGAAGGCAATCACTTGTTTGGGCATCAAGTGCGGTGGAGGGTTGAAGGTTGATTTGTTGGCTAATCCGGAGGCTTCTTGATTACCTTTGTATTCCTTTCCGGAGAAGAACACCTTCAGTCGGATCTTTCTGAACACAACTTTTTCAATTGCCCTATTGAGACTTCAAGGTTAATACACTGGTCTCTCCTCACTGTCCGTTTCCAAACCTAAGCGGCATCACCGACTCTTCGGTCCCATTTCGACACTTACGGGGTATCCTTCTAGCAGGCCCGCAGCCCAGACTATGTAATCGCTACCTGCCATAATCAACTCCCAAAATGTAGCGGTTTTCTCTCCATGCACTGTCAGGACAATCATCATATATGCATCAGGATATATATATATATATATATATATATATATATATATATATATATATATATATATATATGCATCAGGAGATATATATATATATATATATATATATATATATATATATATATTTATTACACACACACACACACACACACATATATATACACAGGCTGACATTTTTTATCTTTATCTGTTTCTTAGGACAGTGATTCAAATCACACTATTCGTTTTTGGATGTTAATTGTGTAAGGTGTGGAAGTCACTACACACCCCTACTTGCCATACCCCGTCTTGATGAGGACTCGCAGCTGAGGTTCTAATATCCCTCCGTTCATCAGCCGAGTTGAAACGATGATGCCCTCCATTATCCAAGACCTGTACCTGTGTCCTATCTGATATACCTTGAAGTTGCATTGTTTTACATGCAATTCTGTAAATTCAAAATGTGCAAAGATTTTTATGAATAGGACAGGTCCCTTGTAACTGGTTTTGACTACCAGTCATTTGTAAAGCATCAAATTGTATTTTTCTTACTCCTTTGACTTATACTCTCCCAACCTTCCACCACCTCTCCCCACCCTATTCCTTTTTCGCGCGCAACCTATAATCATTGAGTTTACCAATAAGTGTGTTGTAAATAGCTTTGAATTGTTTGGCGCTTCTACTTAGGTGGTCTATCAATACATGTATTCTTAAATGAAATTTGAGTGCATGCATGAAAAAGGTCGCAGTGATATTGATTATCAATGTTGGAGTATCCTACACAACACAGACTGTGTATAATTGAAATTAATTTTTATGTTTAATTGGTCACGGACCACTTTTGCATTCCCTCTCTGCATGGCGGCGTCAGAACCTCCCGCCCACCGGAACTTGCAGAGTGCCTATTGTCCACCCCTTAAACTTGTCAGTGTGTGTGACCAACCGGGCACCCGTCCCAGAGATGTGAATAACTGCCAGACATAGATGTCAGACAAAAATACTCATGAGACTACAATCACACGTTAATCACAGTGTGTCCATCTCGAATGAGTTCCAGAACCACAGATCAAATGTAGTACACTGACTAAGAGGGCTCAGACCGCCTTCCAGTCCAGCGGCAAGTAGATATCCCCAACCCAGAAATAGAGTAGCATACAGACCAGTCACTCCTGTTGCCGCCTCCTGCTCGCCAGGCAGAGCCATCCATCAGAGTCTTCGGTGGCCTTCACACCCCTTGCCCCTCAGGAGCGGCCACCTATGGTGCGCCATCCGTCCAACCAATCCCATACCTCCTCTGGGGTAGCGAAGAACCAAGCCTTCCGGTTAGATTCCACCCGCAGCTTGGCCGGGAAGAGCATGGCGTATTTCAGATCTTTCTTGCGAAGTGCCTTTTTGACCTGGAGGAAGCTGCCTTGCTGTCGCTGTACCCTGAGGGTGAAGTCCGGGAAAAAGATGATTTGACTGTTCTGGAAGTTCAGTGGAGGCGCAGATCTAGCCGCCTGTAGGATGATGTCCCTATCTTTGAAATTCAAAAATCCTAGCAAGTAAGGGACCCGGAGGGGTCCCTGGTTTTGGTCTGCCACCCGGTGCGCTCTTTCCATGGAAAAGAAGTTGGATAGTCCACTTGGTTTGAGGTGGGTGGTGACTAGTTCCTCCACAAATAGATCTGCTGCTGACCCCTCCCCCAGTATGCGGGCGTTATTATGCCTGGAGTGCCCTCCATAATCGTCCAGCTGCTCTTCCAGTTTGTTAGTGTGGGCCTGAAGGTCATCCATCCTGCGGTGCAGTTCAGAGGTGTCATTGACCAAGAAACTGGCTTTGATTTCGACATCCTTCAGTCACGTGTTCATGGAGCACATATCAGCCCGGATAAGGAATACTTCAGTGGACACAGAGTCAATACGCAACTCCAGCGAGGTGCAAACAGTCGTGATGGCCGTGAGGATATCTTGCAGCATCAGTTCTCTCGCCTCTTCTCCAGACAGTTTTTCCATTGCGGCCACTCCCGCTTTCGGCTTGCCCCAGGGGCCTTGTCCCATGCAAATGTATTCAGCTTTGCCTGTACCGCCGTCTTGGTGCCACGACCCCCAGCCCTGATTGAGCCGTTGTGATCCGCTTAGGATCCGAGGGAAAGGAGCAAGTCAGTTCTGCACAGCTGATGAGCTAGGCCAATGGTCTATAGGGCTTATCCTGCGGGGCTGCTTGCGGAGCAATCAACCACAGGCTGCCAGAGAACAGACAGTAGTAGCAGGCCGAAATGGTACACCCCTGGGGGCCAGGCCTCAAACCCTCCTCCAATGAGCAGGCTGCCAAATCCACTCTACGTATGGCGCCACGAAACAGCAACCGCGGCCAGGCCTCACATCTCAATGTTCTTTGCATCAGCCTCCTTCACCTGCCCGGAGCGCTAGGCCTCCCAGCGCCCCACCGTGTCACCTCAGGAGAGTGAGCTCTTTGTTTTCCCCAGCGTCTATCTGAGGCCACCCCTACCTCCTGTGGCAGCTTCGGGTCTTGCCGGGAGGGCGGTAAGTGGGGCCCAGGCGCCAAGGGACCATAAGGGTCGCGTCCTTTCCTCCTTCTCCCGCTCTTGGAGGCTGGCGGCACCCAAAACTGAAGCCACCAGTCACAGGACAGCTGGTTTCCTTGCACGCCACGGGGCTCAGCAGTTACTTATGGGGCCACCCCCTCGGACCAGTGGGGGGCAGGGGGGGCTTCTAATCTCCTTCGATGCAGGCGAGCCCCCGATCTTTCATGCACCCACTGCCAACAGTGAGGTAGCGGGCCCCTCCAAGATCAGCGCCTAGCACGGCGCGAGCTCAGAGGCCCATGCGATTTTGAGGCAGGCAGCGGTGCCGCTCTCAGGCTCAGCCAGACACCGCTCGACACAGCGTCCTTCCCGGGGACTACCGCCCGCCTCCACTCAGTCCCGGGTGCCACAAGGATGCACCGCCTCTGCCAACTCCGGCGGATCAGATTGCCCGGAGCGGAGCCTCAGTCAGCAGTTGGAGTTCCTCAGAAGTGCAGGCCGTGCAACGCCACCGCCACCGCCGGGCCGCGATGTGCGTAGTCAGGGCTAGAGCCGGAACCGCGAGCTAGAAACGGTGGTTTTACGGCTCATTCGATCCGCGGTGCATTCCGATTTATAATAGTGTCCTTTTCAGCCAGTTTAGGAACAAATTGTTGGGTAGATTTACTCTGGAACGGGCACGCTCGGTCGGAGCTGCCTTAGAAAGCGGCCATGTCTCTCGGCAGTTGGCCACGCCCGTCGATGGCTGCTTTCTTGATGGGCTGTTGATATTTGCTGTTTTGTAAGATGCTCGGTCAGTGGGGTTCTTGGTGGCGTGCCATAGTTTCTCAAGTTGGTGACAGTTGCGCTTGAGGATCCTGAGAGCTGGGATGTACCAGATGACATGTTTGGAGGTTTTGTTGGATTTTGTAGATTTGAGTGGGGGCAACTATCAGCAATGTCGGTGATCCAGTTCGCTAAATTCTGGATGGCCTAGTCGGGGTCTGTTGATGTCTCGTCGTGAGGGCCTGTGACCACTGATTTTCGGTGACCTTGCTCCAGATGCGGTTGGGTGGGGGGTGGGGGGAAGGATTTGAAGCCCGGTGATGTTTGCTGGGAGATGGTGATGGTGAAGTGTACGATGGTGTGGTCAGCCCAGGTAAGTTCTGTGTTGTGGATGAATTTAATCATGTTGCTGGAGGTGAAAATGGGGTAGAGTGTGTTACCAGATGTATGCATGGGTTTGGTGGCCAGTTGGGTGAGTCCAATGTTGTTCAGTTTCTCCAGAAGGGCGATGTAGGTCCTGTTGTTGAGGTGGTCAATGTGGAAGTTGAGGTCGCCGAGTAGGACGTCGTGGTGAGTAGATTGCTAGAGGGGGCGATGAGCTTGGGGATGGCGTTGCAGAATGTTGCTTGGGGTCCCGGTGGGCCTGAAGACAAGGGTGCCTCTTATTGTGGTCTTCGCAACAGTATACATCAGGAAGTTGGGGTGTTCCGTAAGAGGCGTGGGGTTGTCATTAGTGATGGTGCATGTGATGGATTCCTTGCATAGGATGGCGATGCCTCTACCTTGTTTGTTGGCACGCTCCTGGTGCATCATCTTGTAGCCTTCGGGACTGGCGGTGGTGATGTCGAAGTTCGAGGAGGGATTGAGCCATGTTTTGGTGATGAAGGCAACATCTGTGGCGAGGGTGGTGATAGTGTCCCAGAGTTCTGTGGCTTGTTTGTAGAGGGAGCAGGCATTGAGCAGGATACAGTGGAGCGATTGTGGGGTGTTCTCGGTCTTGTTGGCGGAGTGGTGCAGGATCTTTCGTAGGTTGTGTCGCAGGAGAAGTGACCGTGTCAGCAGGTGAAGGGTCGTTTGGCGGATGGAGGGAGGAAGAGACGCAGCTGTTTTTCGGCATCCAGGATTTTCTTGGCGATTTACCGGTGAGTGGAAGGAAGGGCGAGGGGTTCTGCCACTGCGCGTTGTCCAACCAGCTGTGCACCCGCTGCACGTATCCGCTGTGCGGCAGCCTCCATTAGTGGTCCTGGTGGGTGGTCCAAGTGGGGCTGGATACACATGCAAGGACCTGGGATGGGCGAATGTATGTCAGTACAACGTGATCTTTTAGATTGCGGTACTTTACAACGCTGCCATTACAACGCAAGTCGTTACAACGACTTGCGTTGGAGGGCGCAGATTGTGGAATATTATAATTTTATATTCCAACACCAGTCCACGTAACAGTAGGGAAGGTGTTGGAAGATAAAATTACAATATTCCTTAACCAACAGCGCCATCCAGCGCAAGTCGTAGTAACGGCTTGCATTGTAATGGCAGCGTTGTTAAGGTAGTGCGGTGTAAACACCGCGTTATAAACGATGTTCCCCGGGATGGGCAGAGCGGTCAGGGACAGCAGGCAGCACAAGGAGAGCGCGGGGCAGAAACAGCAGGCAGTGCAGAACCAGCGCTTGAGGAGCCGCAGTGACAAGAGGCAATACAGGGACGGGGGGCACAGGACCTTAAGCTAGGGTCAGGAGAAAGAGGGATGGTCCAGCCAGGCTTCCACCAGATGTGGACGGGCCCCCCTTGGCCCGGGCATTGCTCGGGCGCCGCCTGCATGCGTGCCACGATGCTGGAGCCACAATAGAGCTATATTGGGTGCCAAGAGACTACATAAATGCGCACAATTTTTGCTTGAGGCGAGGACACCTTATAGTAGTGGTGTTTCATCTTCGTTTTCTTCAAAGTAGAATGAAGGGAAATAACATTGATCAAGCTTCTTACCTCTCTTGGTGTAATTAATCCTACTTTAAAGATGTCACAGAAGACTTCTCCGAAATGCCCTGGAAATAAGTTTGTAAAGTGCTAGAGATAATAGCCAGAGCTGATAAATGCACTGCTCATAGCAATGTCTCCCACATCTGTAGCAATTGTTGACAACCTGTCTCGCACAATCAGAAATTCAGTTCATCTTTTGCTTTAGGACAGTGTGGTAACCTGTTCATGTATAGAAACTGTAAAGGTAATATTTTACTTTCTTAAATATGGAATATGCTCGTACAGTATTTCCCTTTAGAATGTTCTGTACGAGTAATTCTCTATTTATTGAGTGGTTTATTTACTGTTGTAGTAGGAGTCCGTTCCATATTCTGAAGCTGTTGTCAACATACCGTTGGACAGTTTATGCAGTGTGTGGGTGCTCCTATTTAAGTAATTTTTTTACTTCAATGTGGTGCAGTGTTTACTTGCTACAATTTGGTGACAAGTTAGTGAAGTGAGCAACCACTGCCACCTTTATATCTGGTGGTACACCATGCTCTTCCTGGTTGCTGTTAGAGTGTGGAGCAAAGCCTGAGATGAGGTGAAGTGGAAGTAACAGGAACAAGGAACTGTGAATTTGTCCTACTCTCCACCGGGATTCTGGACTCTGCGGATCATGTGCTGAAGAAAATATATTTAAACTATGTGGGCCGCAGCAAGCTGCCTCCTGTCATGTCATATGGCCACGTAAGCTACTGCTGCCGGGATAGTGTTGGAGCCACTTAAGACAATGAGCCATCCGACTTAAATGCCTTTTGCATCCAGCCATTTTGCAGACTTGACTTTTGATTCATCACACAACTACGAAAGATGTTGCTGCACATTGGAGCCATTGAAGATGGTGAGCTATTCAGCGCATAAGTCCATTGTGTGCTGGCATTTTGAAGATTACCCTTCTGCTACGTCGCGCTACTAAGCAAGTCATTTTGAAGGCATATGGCGTATATGTCTTTTGCATGCAGCCATATCTAAAGACTTTATATTTCAGTTTTAATCTCTTGTAATTGTGTAGAGCCATTTTTGTTGATGCTGTTTTTCCAGTAAGAAGTCATTTATGTGAAGCGTATATTTGATGTAAATTTTACATGGTATGGTCAATTTATGAACCTTGTTTTTACTTTAGAATAACTAACAAAGGAGTTCAAGTGGTTACTGTGCAGCATCATAATAAAGGCAAGTGCATGAATATTATTCTTTTGCCGTGAATGTTGTGTGGCAATCCACCACTTATCTTTTTTATGAGACCAAATCAGCCAAGCCTGAATTGTGAGAAACGGCTTAGACATTTTCAGAATGATATGCTAGCCATTGATGGAGACTGCTTTTGAATTTATTTGGAATGGAAGTGGAAGAGATTTTTAAGCATTACCTCCCATACAATCTGTGGATGCCAGATATTATGACTGCCTACAGAAGCTTTGGATCAGCTCGCGAAGCGGTTCAAAGAGGAATCACATATTTTTCTTATACTATAGAACAACATATGAATGAATCTGTAGACTGTTGTGTCTGCATTAAGTGTTTAGCCTGCTCATTGTGCGTTTGGGGTAGAGGTGTATATGTATATTAGTGATTGGTTGATTATTTGTTGCTCCAATAAAGATAATTCATAAGCAGCTTTTACGTATTGTAATCCTTTCTTACTAGAAACAAATGACATACCTAAAAGTGTTTTAACGTTCTATTGGTTCCTTTAAAACTATTAGTGCGGATACATTTGCTTCAGAGATAGCTGCAGTTTCAATGAAGGATTGTGCTAACAAAGGAAAATTGATTAAACAAAAGAATACTTACACACTGTTCATATAATATGAAGACAGCGCGTATTTGTTGTGGGGCAAAAAGAAATCACTGTCACAATTTAAGGATTGTCCTGCTGAGGGTAAAGAAGAGTTTAACTTTAGAAAGATTGGTCACTTTGGCAATGTGTGCAACTCTTCTTTTAATAGAAGAGTATCGTTGTTACAGGAAGCCAAGTGTAATGAGGAAAAAGTAGAGTAGAATCTTGTGATGTGTGTGGTACAATCCACAGTTGAAGTTGTGGATGAGCTTTCTCGCTTGAGTATTAGGCAACAGTAGTATGGCACAGTGTGATGGTTCAACTGGGCAGATAAATGTTGATGTGGAAGAAGTTGAGGGGACTGTGACTGAAGACAATAAGAATGAAATGTCTTTTACCATGCCAATGTTTCTAGTGTGTGCATAAACATGCTAGGATGTAATTCATGGACAGCACGAAAGAATTTTTATGACAAATTTTCAGTAGCATTTTCTGCATACCATTGTTGAAAAGGTGTAAAAAAATGCGTACAATTTGGAGTCATCCCTATATGGCTATCAGAGGAACTAAAACTTGGAAAGCAATTTGCATTCCAGCAGTAGTCACTGAATACTGCACATTACTGACAGCTTATGTATTCCCAAATCCACAAATGCTGTCTAACCAATACAATCTGAAAATATCTTTCACATGAGTGTTCTCTAGACCAAACTATCGCACATGTTCATCATAAAAATGA
This sequence comes from Lissotriton vulgaris, assembly GCF_964263255.1. NCBI lineage: Eukaryota > Metazoa > Chordata > Amphibia > Caudata > Salamandridae > Lissotriton > Lissotriton vulgaris. The sequence continues at coordinate 756,387,512 of NC_141695.1, read as the reverse complement.
CAGAAACAAACAGGTTCCAAGGCAGGCAAACTTTGCACTAGACCAGACATACTTGACTTGGAACTCAGGAACAAGTCAATGTAAGTTTTTGTGTTTCTTAAGGTCACACAATTCAAAGGGTGGAACAGAGCAGGCAACCTCTCCACTAGACCTCACACACTTGGTGCAGATTTCATCTGTTGAATTGCTTTCACCTGTAAACGGTCCAAGAACAGATGCTGCAGCAGGTCTTCCCAGAACAACATTGGTCTATCCAGGAGTCGCCGGCACACAATTTCCCAGTTTTGGCTCATAGATTCACTGGTGAGCAGTTCCCACACAGCATCTCTGATGCCTGCTAGGCCCTTCAGGCTGTTGACGTACACTAGAAGGGTTGTAATCCCAGCTTTTATATCTTCATTGCACCTACAAAGAAAGGGCAACACATTTTTTATTAAAATCTGTAGCCTTGTCCCAATTTCCATATAGTCAAAAAGACCTCACAAGAAAAGCTAACTTAATATGAAAACATTAATGAGTCCATCATAAAACTCCAGAAAACGACTTCTGCTCAAATAAATTCGCAAAAGTGGGGACAAAAACATTGTTCTCAGAAGGTCTGATTATTTTAGATCTAAGAAAAACTTCAAAGATGTAGATAACTCAGGAGTTTAAAATCTGTTGGAAAATCTAGTTACAAACATCAAGTTCCAGGTTGCTAGCTCGGTTGTATCAACTCAACTCTTCATACATCTGAATTCCTAAATATATCTTATCACGGTTTATTTTCAGGACTTTGAATCTGTATACCTATATTAATGCTAGATCAATACTGTGAAATAATTCACTGTACTAATTGCAATACAGATTGTTTAAGGGTTTGAAATTATTATTTATAAAGATCTGTGGTTCTCAATCAGTCTTGATTTTTAATGTGGGCATACTTAAGCAAGCACGCATAACTGGATTATCAATACTTATTTATTCTATACACAATCAGCAACATTCAAAAGCACATTTTCTTATAAAACGTATATGTCTTATACATCGTTTCAATATGAAATCAACCACCAGATTCTTAAAAAAAAAAAAGCTGCTGTGGAATTTGTACATGTTTATTTCACTTTGAACACTAGTAGGCAGATAACCTGATTTCACGGGAATCTTCAAATTAAATTTAAAACACAATGGGCAGAAACAATAAAGAATTAGCCCAGAGAAGCACAAAGACTTCTTAGTGAGTAATCTGTTACACTGCAACTAAATTATTGAATGCTTACAATAGGTCTCTAGCAAGGGAACAATGTGAACAAAGTAAAAAAAAAAAAAGAAAAGTCAACACAGGTTCTAGAAAGAGAGGAGTGTACAAAAAGGATTACAGAGGCAACAGAATATATATGTAAATATAAGATTGAAGTTTGCCATTTCAAAACACCTTAATTTTGCAGCGGATATTTAAATAACTTTGACAAATATTCTGAGCTTATAAATGAATTGCAATATTAATACATATGCCTTCTGAATGAAAAGACAACTATATATGTTAAACAATGCTGCTTCATAAGTCTGAAACAAAACAAATAGATCATGAGGAGTTTGTAAAGAAGGACACTGGAGCTGAAACCTGACTCGTTTCCCTTTGAGCTATTTAAATAAAGAATCATGTCATTTCTATTTAAAAAAAAAAAAACAAGACCAAGGTTAGTTTGGCTCAGATCAAATAGAATACCTAAGGACTGCTTCACAAATGGAGGAAATAAGAGCTGACGGATAAAGTGTGTGTTATCACACTAAAAGCTCAATCCCTTGGCCAGGCATCTCAGAAAATGGTGTAATCCTGGGCAAATAAATTGGGCACTTACTACGCCAATTGGCGTATTTAATATTCTCACAGTGACATACATGGTGGGCAATACAGAGTGTGTCTGGTGATGTGGAAAAAAGGGGAAATACTCATGTTCACTTGGGAAAGTTACTAGGTTTTCAGACTGGACCCTTGCTAATAGAGCATTCCTCTCTGCATTACGATGGAGAATGGGGATGGAAACAAAGTTTGTGATTAACCAGATAAGCAGTGCTAGTGTACAAATGACTGGTGTATGGCCAGTGAGAGGACAAGAGCAGGCTCTCCTTGGGTGTGATATTAGGCATATGTGCATACTACACTTCCGATGAGAAAAGGATGCTCCACAGCAGTATGTATAATCTGTTATATGTTCTGAGTGAGCAACAGGATTAGAGAAGGAACGCTCACAACGGAAGCAGGCAGACAAACAAGTGGGAACGGTCATCGATGTGGAAGTAAAGGTACAAAGAGACTTATCTCTCTCCCAAGGCTTAGGAGAAAGAGGATCTAGCCAGGGAAGAATACAGAGTGATGGTGAAACATGTCACAAGTGAAGGAAACTTCAGATATGAATGCAAAGCGAAAATGGGATCAGAAGTGATCATGATTAAAGAGAAACAAGACTACAAAGAAGGCATTAGTATATGGACGAAATGGTCCCAAAAGGCATAAGTTAACCTACATGTGGATCCACTTCTGCAAAGTCTCCTGCAGGTAATCCTGGCTGATAGGATGCGCCAGTGTCCTGAGCGTTGGCTGAAATTCTATGACTGACAACGGCAAATGCTTGAACCAGCTGCCAGACTTCATCTCATCCTTCAAGACTGCTGTCCCTTTACCTAGAAATAAGGGAAGCAGACAAAAGCGTTAGCATTTAAGAAACTGTAACTTACGAAAAAGGCTTTGTGCTCAAACACAGAGATAATAAATGTTAGTCTATTCTTTCATAGACAATGTATTCATGAGCAAACAATCAATTTTAGCCCAGTGATCTTTTTTGGTTTCTCGATGTCACAATTACTTCCTTGAGCATTAGTCTGGTCGTGTTTGAAAAAAACATAAAGGCATACTTAGATGTTGAATGTTGGTGCAGCACAAGACATTTTAGCAAGGTAGGAAATGCATATCAGATGGACAGTATTGAAAAGGTATAAAGGAGCAGACATGGTGATGGGAACAGAGATGAGAAAGGGCAATAAAGGGTGAAAATGGTAAAGCAATGGGAAAACAGAGAGGCACTGAAGAGATTGAATGGGGACCTTGCTGCTGGTAGTCTGGCAGTTCCTCTGCAATTTAAAAAAATATATACTTAATGCCACTTAGTTTGGTTGAATGTGTTTTATACTATTGTGAATATTCTTTGCTGGGAACGCTCCGGGCTCTTCCCCTGGTTTGCTGCCTGTGTGCTCTTTCTTTTTAGCCCTCCCCTCTCTGCTCTTCGGTCCATGTTTCCTTCATGGAAAAAGCACGCTATTTTTGTTTACTATAACCACCCTCCATCTTAGGTCCCCTTTACTATTTTCATACTAAGGTGCAATTTTAGGTCAGTGCATGCTCCAGTGTTTCTTGTCTCCCAGCAATCTGCTGACCATCCCTGCAGCATGGACATACCACTGGCGTATCAAAGGGATGCCCATCTCTATGAGTCTTTGAAGAAATCTCCTTCGGAGCAGTAAAATAATGGGAAATGCGAATTTTGGTGCAGAAAACACCAAATTTGGAAGTACAGCCATATTTGGGTAATAATCGTAACTGGAGCTATTTCATTCACCTGATGAATTCAAATCCCTGTGGTGTTGATATATATGTGGTGCAATAAATATCAGTCTCCTGCAACCCACCGATACTTTCGGTCTCTTCTCTACCCGACTAACAGGCTGCTAGTCATAGGGAGAACTTGAATGGCTACAAGATGGTAACTGTATGTTGCAGCAATCAGCTACCCTCTAGCGTCAGTAGCCGCACCACACCAACACCATATCCTCAGTCATCAGATCCGTCAGCTGCCTCTACAGCCACTGTGCACTCTCTGCAAAACATTACCATACTTCGATTCCTAACTGGCAGCACCACAACGCAGCAATGCCAACGCCGCCTCATACTGGGGAGCATGGCCGGGGTGGTTCTTTCAGCCACCAGGGATTTCTCTCTGGGTCGACCCCACCTGCAATTCAGTACCAGGTGCATCACATTTAACAAAGTCAGCTCGCTGATTCAACAGCATCACAAGTCAAGTTGTCTTACATCTCCTGCCAGATCACCATCAGCCCCTGGAGAGTACCTATTTCGCTGCTCCGCCCAACCATGCCCAAAGTGTGCAGTAGTTTGATAACCAGTCTGTTTTTGCATGATATAGAGATTGAGATTGAACAGTTATTCACCTCAGTATTGTTGCTGACATCCGACTCATATCTAAATCATTTACCATTTGATAGTGATTTAAGCCAGGGACACATGTAGTTAATTCCAAAACCAAAAGACATGAAGTATACTGGACAGTCACTAAACATCTACTGAGTGGGAAAGTGGTTATGAAATCAAGATCAGAAGTAGGAGGAAATCAAAAGCGGAAGACATCTAACTCTACTGGGACAGAGAAAACGGGAGTGGAGTGATCAAGCTGTATGTATCCTGCTTTATCAAACCTTGCAACTCCTATGTCAATTCTCTTCACTATGTGATAAGCATTCAATATGGTGACAGCACTGTGCCGGTTGAGTGAATGCTGTCAGAGAAGTGAGTTGTGTTTGAGGGGCGCATGCTGAACTGCAGCAAACATAGTACCAGTTACATGTGTCAAGTAATTGTGCTATGCTGCACACATTCTGATAACATGTGATATTAGGGCTTCTGAATGTGTGCATGCACAGAAATCATGCACTGCTGCTGGTTCTGTTCTTGGTCTGCCAGAAAAGGGTTTCATTGCCGCTACCTGTACTTTAACTGTTGACCGTATGTAAAATGATGGTCCTGCTGTTGTCTGAGCGGTGCCTGTTTTATGACAGAAGATAGCAATGATGATCCACATGGTGTACCAGTTATGTATGACAAAAGTACGCATGCTGTCCATGGAGCTCATTTTTTCCAGTTTTTATAACAGTGCTACAGGACCCAGTTAGGGTGAAAGCAGAAATTGTTGATATGACAAAGGAAGGAAAAATAAAAGTACCTTTTGGGAGACTTAGACAGGAACAGGTCATCAGCTAATACTGCACACTTGGGAGCGTCCTAAACAGATATATATACACAGATTGAGGGCCTGTTTCGGCATACAGGTTGCTATGTCACAAACTAGATCGATATCCCGTCCACCTTATTACATGTGAATTATATCCCATAGCATTTGCAATAAGGTGGACAGGTAATCGGTAATGTTTGTGATGGGAGTATGCGTGCGCCAAACTCTAAATCAGGCCCCAAGTCTGGTTCAGTAAATGGATTTTCTTCATTGTGTCAGTGAGGCTTGTTTAACTGCTTCGTTTTCATCGTTATTGTATGTGCGGGGAAGCATTGCAATTCTGATCATTCTGATCCTGCTGTACACTTGAGGGACAGGCCACTATTGGAGCTGCGCTGACCTTTGTGCTGCTGCAGACTTTCATACAAATGTTGGGGTTGAGAGACACCTGTCGTGCTGTTGCAGACACTATACCTATTCGTGCGCTACCTTTGAGGCCATGGTTGAGTATAACGAGCTACTCCCTCCTCCCTCAATTGTCCGAGGCTTTCATCCTTCACTAAAAATCTCAGTTTAGAAAAGTTCCCATTGTCTAATGTATAATGAAATCTCCTCAATAAACGAATTCTTTATTTAACAGGTTTCTGGCCACAAACCCACCGTGTGTGCCCACTCCCTACATGTCTGGAGAAAGGGTGCAAGAGTGGTGCGTTACAAAGATTTTTAAAATGCTGCTAAAGTACAAGCTCACCTGCTGGATCTTGGCGAGTGATAGTCTCCAGTGTTGAGAAGAGGAGGCCGCAGGTGAGGGCTGGGTTAGGCATCCCGCCATCTGGTAAGCTGTAAAAGAGAGCATGGGCCTGGTACAGCGTCGTGGCCAGCAGCTCTACTAAAGAACACACCTGCGCTTTTATACTGGCACCTGGAGAAGACAACACAAGCCACACAAAAGTAAATGAATACAAAATATTTTGCTGACGGGAACAGGTTGACATTTAATTTTACAAACGTCTTGCTGGAGAAATTTGATTGGCCAATGGTAGTGTTGCATAATGCTACTCGTAAGTCACTGGCCTCAAACTGTGATCATTGGCTTCGGTTCTTTGGCCAGGGGACTGTAAATATTGTACATTGTCAAAGAGATGTTGATATGCTGACAGCACATGTGACTCGCAAAGAAAATAGGGTCAACACGTTCAAACCCCATTCATCCATAGCCGTTCATGGGTTTGGAGGTGGCAGTGGACATCTAAATGCATTCGTATAAAACAAATTTGACATCATGCAATGCAAGCCTATAAAACTGATTTTAGAGAGAATACCACAGTAAAGGGAAATTACTTTAAAGACAGTCTGAGTTCATCCACGATTGCCCTATGTGTTCCTAGAAACCAATATCCATTTAAAGAAATGTGCAGTGCATTACAAAAATTGATAGATGTTTGGGGTTATTTTGACCTATTTCAGGTGCTCTTAGTGTATTATTACATTCACATAGCTTTAATAGCTAGAGCAGGGGTCTCCAACCATTTCTGTAGTTGGAGCTACTTCTGATCAGTGAAAATCATTGAGAGCTACTACAGGCCAAGCAACTGCTGTCCACTGCTAACCATTGGACTCCCACACATCTGTAGCATTGCCCAATTACTTGTATCATTCCACTACTTGCACTTTTGAAACTACATTTTTATCTTTTTTGAAGTATTCCATAAGAGTGTGTGTCTTTGCAGGCCTTCTCCCGCATGTGCTTTTCTCCCCTTTGTTGTTGCTTTCTCTTAACCTTGGTACTTTAGTCCCCCCTCTGTGTTGTTGGTTGCCCTCTACCACTGTTGATGTTGCTTGCCCCTTCCATTTGTCCATGTTGTTGCTTCCCACGCCAGCTGCCTGCGTTTTTGCTTGCCCTTACCCTCTCCATATTGTTGCTTATCCCTAAAGGGTTGTTGCTTGCCTCCATTCTCTGTCCATGTTGTTGTCTGACCCCTCCTTGTACTTTCCATGTTGTTGCTTGCCCCTCTGTCGTTGCTTGTCCCTACCCACTATCTGCCTTGTTGCTTGTCCCTCCTGCCCTCCTCCAGCTGTCCATCTTGTTGCCAACCTTCTCATGCTGTCTATCGTAATGCTTGGGGCAAGCATTCGTTGATCGTGTTTCCTCCATTTCCACTTGCCATAACAAATAAAAGGACGATGGCTTTGCCAGCACTGGCCAGGTCCTAACATGTAAAAAAACTAAAAAAACGTTAATCCCTCCCCTTGTTATTGCTATCTCCCCCACTCAATCTATTGTCATTGCTTGCCTCCTGCCACCTGCCATAAAACAAAAAATACTATGTACGCATTGCAAATTTTTTCTCCAACACACTCCCGCCTTCCAACATGCCTATTACTCTCCACTTATGCTATGGTTTGACCCAAGTCAGATTAGTGCAATGAGCTTAAAATTTGGTACGAGTGGCTCTAACTGAGAATGAGTCACTTGTTTATTCGGAAAAGACAGTCACAATCACATTTTTCGAGGATTGAAACTCATGAACCCTGTTTTAAGAACATATCCATTTTTTAAGGAAAGGAGAAACTGGTCCTCTTTCTGGTAGAGGATATCCCTAGGTACACACTATTTATGTAAGTAAAGAAGCTTCGGCTAAACACAGGCCTCAGGGTACAATTGCAAGCATCCTGCCAAAAGACCTCCTATTCTATTGTACTGTTACATATAGAAGTGTCCAAAGCATTCATTGTTCATGCACACAGCTAGCACAATTTTTAAAGGCACTTTCAATATATATGATGTGTGCATTTTAGCATTTCCTTAGATTTTAGAATCAATCATTTTTATTGAGCAGTACTATAACTCCGAACACAGCTCAGCTGCCTACATCCACTGGCCGGCAGAACAAATTCCAGAAGCAATAGACACAGCGTTCAGGCCTACACCCCGGAGGGCGACCCTGCGAGGGAAAATGTTGTGCCGCGATAAGCAGCCAGTGCAAGTACAAAGCTACGGCTTTTTGAGAACAAGAAAAAAAAAACAAAGACAAAGGAAACCCCCTTTCCCCCATCCCCCAAACCTCCCCTGTCACCCACCTCCCAATCAGTCTTACCTTCCTTCTCATACTCTCTACTGCCCATAGCCCCCCCCCCCCCCAAGCGCCGCTCAGACCACCTTAAATCACAAAAAAGTGCCTACACCCGACATGCTTAACCAAAATTATTAATATGGAAGGGACAAGCGCAGTGTATGAGTTTGACCTGGTATTATTATTTATACCTATTTACTATATCAAATTGTTCTATACCTTTTTCAAACTTCCACCAAAAAGGAAAATACATTAATAATATTTACATTACAGTACATGACTATTTACAACCACATATTTACAAATTTCATACATTCCACAAACAAAACTTTTTACAAATATACATGAAAGATTTATAATTTCATTAAATCGAATCAATCACAATCAAAGGAAAAAGACAAAGTCAAAACAAAGGAGCAAAGCCAAAAGATGGAAATAACTTATAAATCAGCCTTGACTGATTCAAAAACTCTTAATGATATTGCTTGCTCCTTCTGGTGTAACGACGCGTTTCTAGTACAGGGAAACCAGTTCCCGGACTGTCATCAGGGCTTTGTCAGCTTTCTGACCTTCAAGGGAAATAACCAACTAAAGATAGGTACTTCCTTCATAAAATGAATTGTGCAAAACATGATATAGGAGTAGGTCCAATCTAGTAATAAATCTTAAATGTTTTTCTGCATTCTATACAGAAAACTGACAAAGCCCTGATGAAGGTCCGGGAACTGGTTTCCCTGGACTAGAAATGCGTCGGCACACCAGGAGGGGCAAGCAATATCATTAAGAGTTTTTTTAATCAGTCAAGGTTGATTTATAAGTTACTTCCATCTTTTGGCTTTGCTCCTTTGTTTTGACTTTGTCTTTTTCCTTTGATTGCGATTGATTCGATATAATGAAATTATAAATCTTTCATGTATATTTGTAAAAAGTTTTGTTTGTGGAATGTATGAAATTTGTAAATATGTGGTTGTAAATAGTCATGTACTGTAATGTAAATATTATGAATGTATTTTCCTTTTTGGTGAAATTTTGGAAAAAAGTTATAGAATTTTTTTTTTATTTCAAATCATTTTTATTTCAAATCAGGAACAAAACAAGTACAAGACAATACAGTACAATAAGGATCAAAGAGGTAAAAAAGGATATTACAATGATTCAACATATTCAAGGCCTGAACAGGCAAAGTATAAAAAGAAGTAAAATGGTGGGTGAATCATTAACTCATAAGTGACATGGACAAACCTAAATAAACAAAAGGAGACATCAGCAGTGGACATGTTGTGACATCAAATCATACAGACATGAATACAATTCAGTTGCGAGACCATCAGAAGGCGCTTTTACGGGACAAGCATTAATTAATTCGGGGGATTGCTGGTTAGGACAGGATGACTAGAGGGTAGGTCATTACTCTAAGGGGGATCAAACGAAAAGGAGGAAGCATCCAGGGCCCTCCAGAGCTTTTTATGGGAGAAGTGGTTCGTTGAGGAGTGTAGCACAGGGTTATCTGCGCCTCTTAGGAAGGACAGCCAGTCTTGCCACATTTTGAATGTCACCTCTGAGGGGTTCTTCCATTTACATAGAACAACCTTGCATGCCAAGGTGAGTAGGAGATCAAGGAGTTGACGATCCGCTGGATTGACCAGACGTGGCTCTTGAACCCCCAGTAGAACATACGCAAACTCTCTAGGTGGATTGAAACCAAAGATGTGTGTAATACAATCAAATATTCTGTTCCAGTAGCCTTTCAGTAGGGTGCAATTAAATAACATATGAGCCAAGTCCCCCACCCCTGCATCACAGTTCCAACAAGTTGGCGATTCCCTTAGATTCGTCTTAAAGAGTCTTTCAGGAGTCCAATACGCTCTGTTAATTAACATGAATTTAGTCTGTGATAGGATAGGGGAAATCTTGTTTCTAAATGCAGTAGTGTGTATTATCTCCCAATCAAAGCTCATACCCGTCGTGTTCGATTCTGTTTCCCATTTCATCTCATTTTTCCTGTTAGTTTTCTGCGGAAGTGGGAGGAGCATTTTATAGACCTTTGAGACGAAATGCCCAGATTTGTAGATGCGTGGAGCAGAGTGCCACAACCATGGCATAGATGAGGACAAGGAGCGTGCAGAGAGTATTGCCTTTAGCTTCAGGAAGTCGTAAAAATCTAATGGTGCAAGGGCATGTTTGGTCTGTAAGGACGAGAATGGAAGGGGATCAGATCCCTCAAAGAGATCACTTGCTAAGTTAATACCCTTCGTGGACCAGTGGGCCCACCGGAGCGGTGTTCCGTTGATTTTCAATAGTGGGTTGTACCAGAGAGCCATTGATGTGGATTTTTTGATCTTTAGGCCTTTGTGGTTTACTTGGTCAAGTTTCAGGAGAGCCCTTCTTGTATTTAAAAGAATATATTTGGAGTGGGGTATATGTGTAAGGTCCATGGTGAGTAGGGCCACGAGAGGGATGCTGTCCAATATTGCTTTTTCAATATCTATCCACAGCGGAGTATATTCTGAATCTTTGATTAACCATAAAGCACCTTGTTTACATAAGAACGCTGTTTGGTAGTGTCTGAAGTTCGGGAGACCCAGGCCGCCTTTCTCTTTAGCTAGTTGTAGCTTTTTCATTGATATCCTTGGTTTCTTCCCTTGCCACAGAAACGTGCCAAACAACTTCTCCACCTTGTTGACAAAGTCATCAGAGAAAGTCATTGGAAGCATGCATGCTATATAATTAACTAAGGGGGTTACCATCATCTTCAGGGTTTCAGCCCTGCCCCACCAGGATAGATATTTAGGGGACCATCCATCTAGAAGCTTTTGTATTTTGTTTAACACTGATTTTTCATTAGTGCGGATTGTGGAGATTAGGTCGCTATCAAAATCTAACCCTAGGTATTTAAAGCAGCCCGGCTGCCATGTGAGTCCCGAATCTCCTATCATGTCCTTAGTTCCCAGATTATTGAGCGATTTGACTTCTGTCTTGTCTTTGTTTAGTTTGTATCCGGAAACTTTAGAGAATTCATCAATCGACTTGAGTAGGGCCGGTATTGCTTCATTCGCTTTCTCTGAAACTACCAATACATCATCGGCATATGCTGTTAACTTTATGACACAGTCGTTGAAGGGAATCCCAGCTATATTTTTGTTATGTCTAATCTGATATAGGAATGGCTCGATCGCCAACACGAATAGTGACGGGGAGAGGGGACAACCTTGTCTTGTGCCTTGGTGTAGTCGAAAAGGTGACGAGAGCGACCCACCCGCCCTGACCTTCGCTACTGGACAGTAGTAAAGGGACATGATCATCTTTATGAGTGATGGGCCTAGATTAAATTTATGGAGCACAGCCTCCAGAAACCTCCAATCTACTTTATCGAATGCTTTTTCAGCATCTAGTGTTATTGCTGCTGTGGGGGTAGATAGTAGTTTCGCTTTCTCTAATACATGTGCTAGTGTCCTGGTGTTGTCACTAGACAACCTGTTTTTCATGAATCCCGCCTGGGAAGAATGTATGGGTTTTGGTAGTATTTTCTGGAGACGTGCCGCCAGGATGGATGCAAATAGTTTACAGTCAAGGTTTATGAGAGAAATGGGCCTATAGTTTTTAGTTAGGGTGGGGTCTTTCCCTTCTTTCGGGATAACTGCAATTGTGGCCTCTGAGAGGGTGCCCTTAGCTTCGCCTGTTTCGCTTATTTCCTCGAACATGTTGAGCAGGGGCTGTGCGACTGACATGGAAAAGCATTTATAAAATTTCGCGGAAAAGCCGTCCGGACCCGGGGCTTTACCACACTTTAGAGATTTAATGGCATACTGGACTTCCGTTAGCGAGATCGGGCCGTTTATGTCTGTTTGTTCTTCCTCAGACAAGGAAGGGAGATTGCAGTTATTCAGATATTCATTAATCTTTTGGTTTTCCACTTCTGCATTCTTGGAGTAGAGTTTCTCGTAAAATTCTTTAAAGAGGTCTGTAATTTTGGCTGGGTCAGAATGGGAAACACCCAAGTTATCAGCTATGGAGTTTATTGTATTTTTTTGTATTTTAAATTTGAGATATGCCGCCAGACTTTTACCTGCTTTGTTTGATTCACACAGCTTGAACCTTTTCCTCCTATCGAGCCAGACCCCTGCCCTTTCACTTACAATTTTATTATATTCGTATTTTTTATTGGCTAGCTTATTTAGTAACTCAGCTTTTCTGCTCTGCAGGTACTTAGTCTCCAGATTTGAAATTTCTTTCTGTAGCTCCTCTAATTTTCCATTATGATTCTTGTTCATGGCAGATTTAATTTTGATAATTACACCCCTCAAAGTACTTTTAAGCGCCTCCCACCTAGTTAAGTCGGAGGTATCCCCCCTCGTGTTGTGTACCAGGTATTCTTTGATAGCGGATTCAATAGTTGCTCGGTGTTGTTCGTGTTCAAGAACCTCATCATTGAGTCGCCATGTTGCCTGACGGGTAGACGGTTTTATGTCTGATATGGTGAGTGTAATGCATGAGTGATCGGACACAAGTCTTGGTTCTATTGTGGTTTCTAGTAATCTGGGTGTAGCGTTCTGTGTGATAAACAGATAGTCAATCCGTGAGAATGAGTCATGGGGCGAGGAGTAAAATGAATAGTCCCTGCCAACCGGGTTTTGTAGGCGCCAGGAGTCTACCAGGTGAAATTGCTGACATAGATTTTTGAAGGCCCTATGAGATTTATTACTACGGAAGGGACAACGCGAATCTCTGTCCAGTGTTGGGTCAAGTGGCAGATTAAAATCACCCGCCAGGATGTGGACTGCAGAGTCCGGGATTTTTCCGATTTGTTTTGTAAGGTCCGACCAAAACTTTAAGTCACATGTGTTCGGTGCGTATATGTTTGTAATATAGAATTCCGTCCCATCCTTCAGGAGTTTTGCTGAGACCCATCTCCCCTTCGTGTCAGATGTAGATGAAAGAAGGTCAATGTTAGATTTTTTGGAGATCAGAATTGCTACCCCATTCTTCTTCCCAACCGGGTCTGAGCCCGTGACTTCCCTGAAAAATCTATTCCTAAGAGTATATAACTGTTTGGCCTCCAATTTTGTTTCTTGGAGCAATGCTATATCTGCCTTTTGCCTGCGTAGGTAGTCTAAGATCTTTTGGCGCTTTACTGGATTGTTCAGACCTTTGACATTAAGGGAGATTGTCTTCAGTTTCCCCATCTGATGCACCCCCAGCGGTGTGTTAATCACTGACGAGGGTGTAGTCCTTTTTAGAGTGTATTACCGTCAGTATCCCAAGATTGTAAATTTACTCCCTGCGCTTTGTTCCCATCCTCCTTTGTGCTCCTGTTCCCTATAATGGCAATTCGAGTATCAACTATACTGGCTGTGGGCATAACCTTCAGCGCAATACATGCTAGTGTACAATCCCTCTTTGTAACATTGTAAGAGAAGTGCGCATTGATTGACGACGAAATGCAACCACTGCTGAAAATTAGAACATTAAATAAAACCAAAATATACACAACCCCACATACACCCCAACCCCAACCCCTAGACCCCCCACCCCTCCCTCCCCAAAAGCAACTTGTAGGTATGGCGACTCGAGAAAAATAACAACAGCATTATCTTCCCGTGGGTAATAATGCACTTACAGAAGTTGGAACTGGAATTCTATACCATATCAAATTACTACGAGTTATCACAGCAGGTGTGACCATAACATAACATGAACAAGCTAATACTGGCCCTTCTGGCAGTTACATGGCTAGTTACATGGCTAGTCTGACGTAATAAGAGGCTAACTTGGTTTTGGAGAACATATAATGTAACATCATGTAACGTATTCAGCGTTTTTGCATTAAACTTTGTGTAATAGAAGGCAATGGTTGTCTAAACATACCCGATCTGCATGCAAAGCGTTGTTGTTGACATGACCATGACCATGACAACAGCAATAGCATAACCGTGGCAATGACAACAGCATACAAATTCAAAGTTTCTGGAGTAAGAATATCAATATTTATCCTCTCCATCATGTAGACATCCGAGACTGTTCCCTCAGTGTTCCCTCAGTGTAATAGTATGTGGATCTTAGGACCCAAGCAGATAGTCAATGGAGACCTGATCAGCTCTAGAGTCTGTTGATTGCAGATTCCCTTAAATCTTGTATGTAGCAGATGGAGGCAATCAATACTGACATACAGACGATAGTGAACACAACTTTAGGCAATAGCATTGTCAGAGATATGCGTACATGGAGCATGGTAGTAATAAAACAAAGGATACTCAACGTTGGGCCGTAGCTGAAGCAGAGGCCGAGGCAGTCGCAGATGCCGTCGCAGGAGTAGTCGTTGAAGCTGTCGCTGTTGCTGAGGCAGACGCTGAAGAGGGAGGTGGAGCAATACCATCATTTGCATTCTCATCAGCTGGGCCATTCGTGTCCATGTCTTGGATATCTTGGTTGCCCAGGAGTCTTTTGAGTTTTAGTGGGTCTGTGAAGATCTGTGTGGATCCATGCAGTGACACTCTATATTTGGAAGGACCAACGAATCCATATTGGTAACCTCTCGTTTGAAGTTGTGGACGAAGGGCCAGGAACGCCTTCCGTAGCTCGACTGTCTCCTTGCTGTAATCCTGCGAGATGTAGACTTTTGAGTTCTTCCATAGGATATGGTTACACTTCCGGATGAAAGTCAGTATCAGCTCCACGTGCTGATATCTCAATGGTTTGCAAACGATAGGTCTGGGACCCCTCTGGTTTTTCATTATTCTGCCTGGGACACGATGGGCTCTATCAAACTCTAGCGGTTGATGGAAGGTGATGTTCGTGGCCTGTGTGAACCAGTTTTCTAAAAACTGTACGCAGGAGGTGTAGGACTCTTCTGATCCCTCCGGAATTCCAAAAATTCGGAGGTTCCCCCTCCGGTTCCTATCCTCCAACTCAGACAATCTTCTCGTGGTTTGATCTGAGACTAAAGACAATCGTTTGAGGGCTCCGCATGTTGTAGTCTGCGCATCCTCTATTTGGCTAATCCTTGACTCGGCTTCAGCCACCCGTATGTTTGTGTCCCTTATGTCCTGTCTGATGGCTACGACCTCGTCCCTGGTTGATCTTGCTAGATCTCTCACCTCGTCTAATCTACTCAGTATCATATCAATTGCGTCGCCTTTTTCTTGTCTGCCTTTAAGAGGACTTGATTGTTCAGCCTTGAGTCGCTTGAGACTCTTCGAGTGTTCCTTGTCCCCCATGGTGCAGCTGAAGATGAGACCGTCTGATTAGAAGATATCACTGCCAGTTGTAGTTAGTACGTTTTCCACAGCTAGTGCATTCACTACGTCTCCCTTTTAAGCCTTCTCGTTTCAGTCACAGCTGGTTCAGACCCGATACTTTTCTTCGAATCAGGCTTCACTGTGCGATCAATCCTCCTCTATCTAGATGCTGCTGGCTGCACTGGTTGCATTAACGCGGTATTAAGGAGTTGCTTTTTAGCTGCATTAGTTGCATTGGTAGGTATCTCCACATTAGTAGTTATTCCCACTGTGATTCTTACTTCTCTTTAGTGCCAAATACATAGTGGGACCATTGCACAAGCGTTTATCACTGCATAAACGTTTTCCACTGCACTCTAAGGACAGACCTGCATTAGTTGGAAGGTGCGCCCGCCATTTTAAATGAGTGCCTGCCTCCTGATGAATGGATTGATTCTGAGCTCACTGCAGAGGTCAGCATGACTAGAACTTGCTTGGCTGTGAATCATATAAAGGCATTGCCCTAACTACATTGCCACAATGCCGTTAAGAGTGTTTCATTATTGTGCAGTGTCACTTGCGCGCTGTTTATAATTTCGGCAGAGTAGCGCCCGCCATTTTGTTTTAGTCTCTCTCCTCTCCTGGTTCAGGCTGCCGATATGTAAAGGGGACAGGCTGTACTCACTAAACCTGGAACGATCTGCAAGGCGCTGTCTGGTGTCTCTTTGTGCGAGCACTTGATCCGCTACTCCGTTTATTCCTCCGTCGGAGCTGCCAGGTCCGCTGAGAGCCGCCGGGGCTGCCGCCGTCGGTGCTGCCGAGACTCCGCCCTCACCCTGCTTCGGCCGTGGTCACAGCGCCGGATTCGTGTAAGGGCACTTCTAGAGGGTCATCACGCCCTCAAGTAGCCTCCATGTAAGCCCCTCACCTTCCGATCGGTCTAAATGTTTATCTCCGTGGTTGCCGATCGATTTAAAGGGTTCCAGTCCCTTGCTTGGTACTTCGCCACGGGAGGAGATACGCACTAGGCTGCCATCTTCCTCGGCGTCCAAGCCACGCCCCCAAAGTTATAGAAAAATTTGATAAAGTAAATGGGTATAAATAAAAATACCAGGTCAAACTCATACACTGCGCGTGTCCCTTCCATATAAATAATTTTGGTTAAGCATGTCGGGTGTAGGAATTTTTTTTGTGATTTAAAGTTTAATAGGGTCCAGCCTACCCCGTACCCCACCAGGACCTAACTCCTTAGTCTTATAAAGCTCAGACCACCTTAGCAGGTCCCCAAGGCTCCAGAGGAATAAGTTGAAGAATCAGTAAGTACTTCGGGCAAGTGACCTCCCTCAAGACCCTAGATAGAAGATGCAGGAATGGGCCTCATAGTTCCGCGTATTCCGCCCCCTTTCCAACCATACTCAGCGATAGCCGCTCCATAGCTAAAAGATGCCACAGTCTTCGTATCGCGTCCCTCGGGTCAGGTGAGTCTGGGGAACCCCACTGCGCCGGAATGACTAGGCGCGTTGCCAGCAAGGCTAGGGCGATTTGTCTACGCCTCAGCGAGCGCAAAGGAAACGATTTGCTATGTGGAAGCCCTAATAGCGCATGCTCAGGTGTTCTAGAGAATGCGATCTGAAAGGCATCGTCCAAGTCATCAAGGACCACCTTCCAATACCGCTCTAACTTCGGACAGTGCCACAGAAGGTGCGTCAAGGTGCCTGGGGAACCACACCCCCTCCAACAGAGGCCCGAGTTCGTCCCATCCCATGCCTTTATGCGAGCTGAGGTATAATACCAATAAGCAACCACCTTGTAGGCGGACTTAGTGCCTGCTACGTTGGCAGTGGTGTGGTGCGCACGATAGAAAACATCCACTCCTTACGCGACAGTGGGCGCCCCAGCTCTGTCTTCCAGCGAACCCGCGCTTTCGTAGGTAGAGCTTTAGGATGCGCCATAATCATACCATACAAGTCAGGTATAAGCTTGTGATCATCCTTCTTGCAGACTATCCATTTTTCAAAAGCCGTCATAGGACGGGACATAGACGCAATGTTAGGAGGTTGAGTAACCCAGTGCACCACTTGAGAGTAAGGAAAAGCATCGGCCTCCGAGAAAGAAAAATAGTCCTGACAAAGCTGGGAAAACGGAATTAGGCCATCAAGGTCAAAGAGGGAGCCCACCCTCTTACAACCCTCTTCCCTCCAGCGTTGGAATAATCGGGGACGCACAACCCGGAGGGAAATCCGGATTATCCATGATGGGTGTCATAGGGGACAGAAAAGTAGTCCAACCCCTGCGCTGTGCGAGGTGGTCCCAAGCCTTCAGCGTCGGTGACGTCACCAGGGAGGAGTAAAGACCCCAAGCTCTGTGCTTACAGGGAAGCCACAACTCACGCCAAACATTACACCCCGCTACCGTCTGATCCATGAAATTCCAATGCTTGCTAGACCAGGGCCTGTTCCACTCAAGGACAAACCGCAGGCATGCCGCCTGAAAATACGTCGTCACTAAGGGGAAACCCATCCCACCACTGGTCTTAGGAGCCGTGAGAAGTGATAAGGCAAGCCGTGGCCTTTTATTGCTCCATAAAAACTTATTAATGAGCCTCTGTAGCTTCTGGCTGGCACCTGGTGGAGGGCTTAATGGGAGCATCTGAAAAAGTACAGGATACGAGGGAGCACCATAATTTTGACTGCCACCAGCCTACCGTACCAAGCCAACTTAAGATGGGACCAATCTGACAGTGATTTGGCTGTCTGGTCCACCAACAGCTTGTAATTAAGAGAAGCAGTTTTTGCTATAGATGGGGTGAGACGGATTCCCAGGTATGGAATATCGGAATGTATCCACTGATAGGCAAAGTTCTGCTGCAGATCCTGCACCTCAGCAGCAGGAACGGATACATTAAGTATCTGCGATTTGGAGAAATTAACTTTAAACCCCGCCACTTTGCCAAATGTGAGAAGTTCTGCCGACAGATGCTGCAATGAAGAGTGGGGCTGCGTGAACGAGAGGATCACATCATCAGCATATAAGCTAATTTTGTGTGTGTCTGAGCCAAACCAGATCCCCAATATAACCCCATTGGTCCGAACCCGCTGGGCAAAAGGCTCCAGATAGAGCACAAAAAGCAACGGGGATAAGGGGCACCCCTGCCGCGTCCCTCTGGTGATAGGAAAGAGGGCAGATCTGCACCCATTCACCCGCAACGCCGCCTTCGGAGCTGCATACAGGCAGCCGACCCATCGCACAAAGTTATCCCCCAGACCGAAGGTTTTCAATACCGCAAACAGATATGTCCAGTCTACGCGGTCGAAGGACTTCTCTGCGTGTATGGATAAGAAAAAGGCCTGTGCGCTAGAGCGGTGAACCAGATCCGTGAGGCGCAGAAGTCTTTTAGTGTTATTCCCCCCCCTGCCGCGTTGGAATAAAGCCCGCCTGGTCAGGGTCTATGATGCCGTCCATCAATGGGCTAAGTCGTGCCGCCAAGATACTGGCAAAGAGCTTGCGGTCAAGGACGAGATCGGGCTATACGATCCACATTCCGTAGGATCCTTCCCGGGCTTGGGAATAACTGTGATGGCCGCCTTTGACATGGAAGGGGTCACCTACCCCACCTCCAAAAAGGAATTGAAAAGGCGTGCTAAAAAGGGAGCCAACTCCACACAATACGTTTTATAAAAGATGGCCAAGAAGCTCTGGGGACTTGGCCAGTTTCAGGCGTGCAATCGCGGATAGGACCTACTCAATACGAATCGCGGCATCCAGAGCATTCGCCGAAGCCCTAAGAAGAGGCGTAACGCCGCAAGATGCCAAGTAAGCTGCCTCCTGCTCGGAGTCCGATGCCTCCCCCTGATATAAGTTCTGATAGAACTGCCAAAAGGATTCTACAATGAGGGAATCAGTGGTATGTTCCACTGCTTAAGAGTCCCTAATGGATTAAATGGCCAACTGCCGCACTCAAGCTTTCAACCTGTGCGCCAACATGCGTCCCCGCTAAGGTAGAATTTGTGTCGCAAGTGCAGAAGGTGTCCCCCCATTGCACCCAGACAGCCACATCCCGCCCTCTGATGTCAACCACTTGGGATAGGATCTTGAAATGCGCCCGCGCACTAAAGAGAATTGCTGCCCCATGTTTCTTCACTGGACCAGAGGACCATATTTGCACAGGAAACCGCCTGTCCGTCATCCTCCTAGTGTCCCTAGAAAGGAGATGAGTCTCCTACATCAGGCACACATCGCCGTCTGCATTCTCCAACAAGGAAAAGATGGCCACAAGCTTGACAGGGTTATTTAGGCCTATTCAGGCTTACAATTTTCAGATCTCTACCCATAACCCCTAAAAGGGAGGGAAGTGCCAGCACAACATCCTAGGGCAGGAGCGCTGAAGGAAGCGCAGGAAGCGGTCAGCGGGCCCGGCATACACCTAGCTATCCGGAGAACTGATGCGGAGCCCGAAAAACAACCCCAGTCCCAAAACCAACCCCCAACACCTCCACAAAAATACTGAACCACATAAAAGAAGAAAAATGTCAAAAGACTTCTGAGGTGACCAACGTCCGTCAGAAGATTCAATCTGTAGGGTAAATATGGCTCCATCCTAGAACCTTACCCCAACCCTGATACAGGGCACCTCCAACGAAAAAAGGATGAAGAGAAGAGCGAAAGACGCAGTCTCACCCCTCCCCCCTCCAATGTCCTGCCTAGTCTCTAAATGCCCCATCACCCAGCTTAGTTTCCAGCAGTCTCAAAGTGGGGATGACAGAGAGTTGTCCCATCTGTTACCTAGTAGAAGAGAATTATGGTCTGACATTGAACAACAAGGTACTCTGAAAACACCACAGAGGGATAACGGATTGTCAAGAACAGTATTCGGTCTAGCCTTACATGCAGGTAATGAATTGGGGAAAATAGGATATATTCCCGGTTCCCCTCGTAGCATTCTCTGTGTTTCTACATGTCCCCCATCTGTTACTCACTTAAGCAACTATTGGGCAGCTCTCTATAATCAGCCCCACGAGTGGGGGATGGAAGTGACCTAGTGCAATGTCTAGGACAGTTATAGTCACATGTCAGCACAACTGGGATATGGGGCCATAGGGCTACTTTCGAGAAGAGATCAGAGAGATAATCTGGTTTGTATGTGGTATATACAGATTACCAAGTACAATTGAATTTCCATCCAATTGCCCCTAATGACGACAAATCAACCTTCCTGAATATATGGAAAGGGGAAGCAGCAAATGGTACCCCCCGGCCTTCTCCATATAAATGATCTTTCTGCATAAGATTACCTAGGGGTAAACAATTAGCCCTGTCACAAGCGCTAGAATCAATTAGTTTCACAAAATGCATCTCCCGCAGGAATGTCACATAGGCCCCTTTGGGTTTAGGTATGAGGATATTTTAAATCTTATTTATGGAACTCATTCATCAGACATTCAGATGCTGTCCTCCTTCCTCTCTTCAGGGGGATGTGTTTCCTTTGTGTTTTCCTGCTGGAGCCAACCCCACACATGGAATCGTTCGGTGAAAAAGTAAGTTTTGTGTTTCAGTGTGATCTTCAACTCCGCAAGAAAGAGCAACATGTACCACACTCCTACTTCTCACAGGAGTTTCTTGCCCTTAAAGAAGGAAGTTTTTTGCTGCACTTCTGCAGTTTAGTCTAGAAAGATTGAAAATAGGTTATTTTCGATAGAGTTGACCCAGGGACCATACTTAATGCAGTATCGATCCCGGTAGTGCAGAAATCGAGCTGCCAGAGGCATGTGGAGCGAGCCTGGAAGTGGGCAACTACCTGGCACCAAATGGGCCAGCATGAAGAACTTGGAGAGGCAAATTACCACTGGTAACCACGCAGGTAAGGGCGCTCAAAATATCACGAGGGAAATGACACTAAACTCTTAAGTCAGTGGTACAGCTAGGTGAGCGAGAGAGAGGGTGGTTACCAGACTATCCTCTAAAACCACACAACAGTGTGGCAAGTTAACGTTACAGAGTGGAGGATCTCACCTGCGCTCCGAAATATCTAAGTTCAGTTAGACCAAGTATAGGTTCAAAAAGAATAGTAAATAGAATTGCACATAATCCGGTTATGACACAAAACACAGTAATAACACTAAGGTTGTAACCAAAAGTTGCTGGTCACAAAGGGACTGTAATCATTCCTCAAATCCTGGTTCAAAGACTTCAACACATCAGAAACTCCAACACATCAAAAAGAGTCCAAAATTATTGTCCACAAAGTCTATATCAGGTAGTAGAATTCTTCTTTATTCTTAATTTCTGTTGCTTGATGTATCAAACTTCTATACATTCAGTTCACAGCCAACACGTGTTTCGTCTGGCCTGTCACATTAGCCAATGACTTCATCAGGGCTGTGTTATAAACATCAAATGAATATATATTAATACAATATTGTAGTTCCAAAGTCATTAATTGCAACTCAAAGGTAAGTTAGATAGAGTAAAATGTCACACTAGTATACTCTAGTGATTATGAGGAATATAAGAAAGAAGAGTCTAATACGTCACCAGGGTCATAGGGTCACCATTGTGCACACCATATTGCCCAAGATAAGGTTCAAATATGACCATAGTCACCTTTCAACGTAAACAAAATAACGTCAAAGAAGATTCATCTCATCCTCTAGACTAGTCAGCGGTTTTCTTGTCCTCTAAATAACAAATACATCCGATAAGTAATTTGTTCTAACTTAACTGCAATACCCTACCCGATTGTCCTCGCCACATATAACCCAGTCATAGATCCATAACTATCCCATATTAGGAAATAGCAGTAGATAACACTTCCCTCTAAACTCACCATTTATATATATCTCACATCATTTCCCAAAGGCTATAGGGAAAGAGCAATTAAATCGGCTCCTCGTTGCACGTGGAATAGTATTTATCTGTAGTAAAAGATTTAATTAAAATTATCAATCGTGTTACGGTTGATCCATGAAAGTTGCAATTATTATAAGTTCCTTGCTATTCCACCTTACCGGGTTGTATTCTTATATTCTATTCAATGTCACCTTTGTATTAGTAATGAAATATTTCAAAGAGTCCTCAGGTATCTGTATGTGAAAATATTAAAATGAATATACAATTACTCTAAGATTGGGAATATATGCCCATTGTTAGAGATATCAACTCCCTACACGAGTCAAACTTACCTCAGGCTCAAACTTCCGTCATAAGTGGCCTGAGGATTAATAATAAACAATGGGGGAATCCATCAGTTTAATACCACAAAGGTACACTTACTCCCTGTACACGTAACTCCCGAAATTAAAACTCACCCTCCACCTCCGTATCTTGTGCAGACCTGTCGTATCATCACCGCAAAGCAAGAAAGAAAAACACAAAACAACGTATTTTATAACGTGTTTGGTACTATATATAGCCACAAATATAGCTAGAACATCTGTCCCCACTCACCAAGTTACAGCATCGTATCGTCTATTTCAAATCCGGCGTGCAACACGGTCGCCATGTTTGTGTGTCTATTTATACTAAAAGCGTGCATGGGCGCCATATTGTAATGTTCAATTATCGAAGAAAATACGTTCTCATCTATAGACTTCTAAATCTTATAATTATAAGACTAAGGATCTGCTATATTGTCAATCCGATCCACATAGGAACAAGAGTACTCAATCCGACTCCCTCCTACTGTGTCAAAAGTACGGTCTGTATAATTGCTATTGATTCAGTCTCCTACATTCCAGTATAGCTAATCTTCTTAAATGGAAAAAGATAACGCATCAGTATACCGTAATCCCAAATCTTGGATTATAAATTATATCGCCCCCCTTTTTTCGAAATTATATATTGATCGGTACAAATTTAAAATAAATGCCAGTATCGAACCATGTATCAGAGCATGGGTCTAACAGCCTCCTATACTTAGTGCTACCGATAGTTCTTCTTGATGGACGTGAGTTTTATATATGCATATTCTTACCAATGAGGAGATGCGACGTGGAGTAGGGTTAGGTAGAGTTAGGGATAGAACAAGATATAGAGGGACAAGATTTATAGTATTAAGAGTAAGAAGAGTATATTATATCAAGCGTCCAATTACCGTTCCAAAGGACCAGACAGTAAAGGAAAAAGTGCCAAAGGGAAAACACGTCCTACTTACAATACACAAAACTTTCCCAAAATCATATACAATAGATACAATATTCACAATAACGCGAGAATTCGTAATAGCCTGAAGTTCTCGTTTTTCAAATGTACTAAACACATGTCTTCACACACCTGCTCGTCTTAAACTGCAGTCTTCATACATAGTGGGCCTAAAGGGTATACATTATAGACAACTATTATATGTCTACATTATGGTATAATACATAATACATCATAATCCGTGACCCAAATGGTATTGTAATTCAGAATCTAAATTCAGGCCGTTTGACCGCCCTAAGTTTCAAGATCCACATGCATTCCCTGCGTCGTAACCGGAGGGTTCTGTCCCCGCCTCTCTTGTCTGCTCTTACTACATCAATGCCATGGTAATGGAATTGGTGTTTAATCTGATCATTCTGTGTGGAGTGGGGGGGGAGCCTAGGGAGGGGGGCGAGAAGACCAAGGACTGGAGCAACCACCCGTCAGCACCAGCTCCGTTTTGTCGGGGTTTAGCTTCAGGTGGTTGTGATTCATCCAGTCTTGGATGAAGGTCATGACTGAGTGAAAATTTGATATGGACTCTGGGGAGGAAGATAGGGAGAAAATAAGCTGGAGGTCATCCGCATAGTTGTAAACGGAGACCTCCAGCTGTTGAAGGGCAAAAATAAGTGGGGCAATGTAGAAGTTAAATAGCAGAGGGGAAAGGGGAGAACCCTGGGGTACCCCGCATTGAACAGCACGGAAATCCGCAGAATAATCACCCAATTGCACTGCTTGGGAGCGGTCATGCAGGAAGGAGGACAGTCAGATCAGGGCCGAGCCCTTGATTCCCACCGCTCTGACACGGGAAAGTAAGATGGTATGATCAACCGTGTCAAAGGCGGCGGAGAGATCGAGGAGGACCAGGGCCTGAGGATAGTTGGTGTCCATGCCCAGGACAAGAAAACAGAGGACAAGAAAACCACTGACTAGTCTAGAGGATGAGATGAATCTTCTTTGACGTTATTTTGTTTACGTTGAAAGGTGACTATGGTCATATTTGAACCTTATCTTGGCAATATGGTGTGCACAATGGTGATCCTATGACCTTGGTGGCGTGTTAGACTTTTCTTTCTTATATTCCTCATAATCACTGGAGTATACTAGTGTGATCTTTTACTCTATCTAACTTACCTTTCAGTTGCTATTAATGACTTCGGAACTACAATAGTGTATTAATATATATTCATTTGATGTTTATAACACATCCCTGATGAAGTCATTGGCTAATGTGACAGGCCAGACAAAACACGTGATGGCTGTGAACTGAATCTATAGAAGTTTGATACATCAAGCAACAGTGTGCAGTAGTGTGGCTCACTGGTTAGAGGCGGCAGACCCGAGAGCAGAGGACGGCCCGGGACCAGGGTTCGATTCCCGACGCGGCAGGTTTCTGGACCAGGGTCAGCGGACTCGATAATTCTCTCGCCTCGGTGCCCACTCTGATCAGCGATCACACTCGGCAACTCTGGGCATAAGCTTGCCTCATCTGCACTAACGGCCCCACCAGACCGCCGGGGATGCCTGGTCTCACCCTGGAGATACCCATTAAGGGACCATCTCTCAGGGAAGCCAGGAAGGGTTTCGCAGCGGTCGAAGCGCGGAGATACTCCTCCGGGAGTCGATCCTAGCGCTATATAAACTTGCAATTAATTAATTAATTAATTAATTAACAGAAATTAAGAATAAAGAAGAATTCTACTACCTGATATAGACTTTGTGGACAATAATTTTGGACTCTTTTTGATGTGTTGGAGTTTCTGATGTGCTGAAGTCTTTGAACCAGGTTTTGAGGAATGATTACAGTCCCTTTGTGACCAGCAACTTTTGGTTACAACCTTAGTGTTATTACTGTGTTTTGTGTCATAACCGGATTATGTGCAATTCTATTTACTATTCTTTTTGAACCTATACTTGGTCTAATTGAACTTAGATATTTCGGAGCGCAGGTGAGATCCTCCACTCTGTAAAGAACTTGGAGAGACTGAGGTGCCACCTTGGTGATCAGCCAGTTTTTGAGGTATGAGACCATGTTGGGCCCCTATACTTAATCCGCAAGTCCTACAACTCTGATGTGGCTACGCCTGCTGCGCCCTTCAGACTCTCCCATCCCATCCAGTACTCTAGAAAGGTCACTGTCTCTGTCAGGTCAAGTCCTTTTTTTCTGCAGAGTACTTGTAGTGGAGCGAATCTGGTCTACTGACTCCTCCATTTGCTACACTTTGTCAGTCAGCTTTCTCTGGTGATCATGCAGCAGTCCCATCTATCACCACTGTGCTAATTTTGGCTTATATAGTGGGATTTCTGTTTTCCTAGCATATGTTTTTGAGGAGATCTGTCTTGGGCTGGGGGTCCTATAAATCCTAGTCTCTCGTGAGACTTCGTCTGGATACCCTGTTTGGGATGCTTGCCAGATCTGAATCCAACAGGTTGATTTTGGAGTGAGTTCAGCTGTTGAGGTCTCACTGCACTATTAGTGTGTGTCTTAGGTTAATATGGAATACTCTAGACACCGTTTCCTGAATGAAGTCAAACAATTTATGTATCCAGATGAGGGTTTATGGGAGCGTCACTTCTATACCAAAAGCGTTAAAAGTCCTTCCCTCTGTGCAAACAGCTTTGTACACATGTGAAGGGCACCCCTTTAGCACTCCTCAACCTACTTATAAGTCCACAAACTGTAACCCTGTTACAAAACACAACACATCTACAAACGTTGCATGACTTCGTTCTAAGAGTCTCATCATACCCTGTATCGTATTTCTGTGTCTGAGAGATGTTGCGGTGCATTTATGCAGCAATATGTGTTCCAGCCGACTCCGTGTTCTTGTAAGATTTATGTTGGGGAAGCCCTGATGTTGGGGACAGTAGGTGTATTACCAAACTTATTGGATTTTGATCCGGCACAGCAGACTGTTGATCTGGTGACCTTAGCAGTATTTGAAAAACTAAGAATACATTTGTGAAACTAGCACTGGGCAGAGCTACATCGTGTGAATTTGCTGCTACAGCAGCTGATGCGCAGAATAAACATACAAGCCACAAATAGAAAAAGATAAACATGGAAAGGGTGCTTGCCGACTTTTTGTCGAGCACCTTCATGCATTGCATTTACACATGCTGGTGTCAGTTTTCTAATTCCATCCCAGGGCCTGGACCATATGTATGCTTTCCTACAATGGTTGTCTGCTCCTTGTTCACTCATTTTTCCTGTATCCTCTCCAGATCCACCTGTGGTTCTTTCAACATAGGAATCCTTTGAGGTGTCAGGGTCGACACCGTTAGCCGCCTCTCTTGGGGTCAGAACATGCGTTTTCAGCATGCCTGGATAAGCAGAACTTTGGCAGTTCCGACACCAGGGGGGCTGTTGTAGGTCTTCCACTGGAAGAACTGCTGACTCAGTTGCTCTATCCTAGGATGAAATAAGCGCGTAGTCCCGAGCCTACATCATCCTCTCAAGCCACTCTGCATTGTATTGGCTCACTTTGGCGTCTCACAACAGGTCTCTCCAGAACTACACCAGCCCACATCAGGTGCCACCATCTAAGGGTTGTGTGGCTGTCCTGTTTTGACGATCCTAGACTCCTGATCCAAAATCTGAAGCCTCCTATGTTTGTTTCAGAATCACCCACTGGTTACTGTTGGAAGACATTAATTTGATTTCAACTTGTTGGGAGGGCCAGGTTGCCCAATTATTTCCAAGTTGTTTTAATGCCAAACTATGCTATTATGTTAGTGACAATGCCCACAATGGCAAAAAGCATAACTGCGACAACCACCCCTCAGATCTTATTATTTGTACTTTTACGAATGCTTGCTAATTCTCTATCTCTGCTCCCAACACCACACGTGATCCATGTGCTCCCAATAAAGTAGGTAATTCCCCTTACACATCACTTGCTTTCTAGTTGTTGGCTATGCACCACACACCAGTGGCCTGCTTCATCGTGAGTTTCTCCAAATTAACATAGTGCTACAAACATTACATACATTACTTGCGGAATTTTCCCATGGTGTCATATGCAACACTGCAAAGAAAACAGAACATATATGTGTATACATAGCAAACGGAGAATCAATAATGGCTGAGACAGACATTTTTTTTCAACAGTGTCAGGCTAAGCAAAACAGTGTATTCAACATTAGTTAAGTTCGGTACATTCTGTTAAATGTGAATGAACCAATCATCTGTAAACCTGTTTTGAAAGAAGTCAAACCCTCCTTAGCAATGGGGCTTAACACATGTTGGGAGGAGAACGAGAATTTTTCATAGAAGACGATTGGCACTAACCATGATGTGGCTGGTTGAGCAGCTGCTGAATTGCTGATTTTCTGGCCAGAAGAAAGTCTGTGAGAGCCTGACGTGGAGAACTGTCTTCCAGTAGCATAATGGAACAGAGAGCTTCAGCAACAGCCTGATCGGATACTGAGGGACATTTGAGCAAAGACTTGCTCTCTTGCAGGATGGTAGATCTAGCAGGAAATACAAAGTGGGCGATATCAGGCATTCATAAGGAAAAGACGTTGCATCCCGCCACAACATAGATATGAAAGCTGTAAGCCACAACAGGTACGAGAAAGGCGTTTACAAAAAAAATTAACTGAAGTGAATAAGTACAAACCACATTCAAAATGCTATCGATAACTGCTTTAATTGCAGTTCTTTATTTTACAGGTTTGGTTGTAGGTATTTTCGAAGGCAAAACGTAGGCCCAAGAAGCAAAGAAGGACTATACATAGCAGAAGGAATGCATGACTTTCATGCAACGTAGCTTAAACATGTTGAGATAACTTTACATAGCAAGACGTCAGCATATTACATCAATGTGAGGAGGTTAGGTGGAGGGGATGGATGAAGCATTGGGGGGGGGGGGGGGTAGGGGGAAGCCAGTGGGTAATAGGAGAATGAGATTTTTACTGAAGCACTAATTTTTGGTTGCAGAGGTAAAAAAACATTGTAGATGCTTGTAGCATGTGTGTAGACCGCATGTTTTCTTGTGCATTCGGTGGGGTTTTCTAGACTTGAAGCACATCAAAGGAGGAACTGTGAGTTGTGCACGTGAACCAGGAAGAATGTCAACTTTAAGCAAAGTAGTCTGGTCTGTTTGCATGGATGGCCTTGTCGATAACACTTTTTTTAATATACAACAAGGGAACCCAAACAGTTTGCTGAGGACCGTGGGTGATCAGTGCTATCAAGGACAAGGGTCCTTAGCTTATGAAGATCAAGAGGAGAATGAAATATAGGCCATGATAGGAGACTATATTTTTCACTGCCCAGCCGGACAGGATATTTATTTTTAATCAATGCAAACACATTTGGACAAATGGTTGTAAGGCACAATCCTGTACCATACTTGGGGGAAAAAACAAACAACAAATATGGGAATGTCTTACAGGCAAAAAACGAGCATTGTTGGCCACTTTTAAATCAGTGTCAAATTAAAGTAATGCCAAAAAAGTGCTAGACACAACAGGATTAAACACAATAGTTAGGTTGTGAAAGCACTGTGAGAAGTCGACGTTTTGATCCCTTATGCTCTAATTACATGGGGCCATCATCAGGACTGACATTAACAACATTTGCCTGCCTGGCATGATAAAATACAACCGCCTGTATGGGGTGGAAAAAGGGGAGAGAAGAGAAAAGAAAAACAGCCGGTGGCTGAATTAAAAACTGATAGTCCTGCGCAACAACATAGTACATGTCCTTTGTGTACCAAACATACTCGGAATCGACTTCACATGCTCTAATCACTGTGCATTGATCGTGAGAGGACTGGTCATTCATAACTGGGTGCCTGTGTGACTGGTGATATCACAATTTAAAACTGCGGTGAATCATTTCAACTGTTTGACCCAATTGTATTTGACCGCAAGGGTTAATTCAACGTGGATCGTAACAAGCTAGATTCATTTCCATGATTAGGCCGGTTTGTTCTTATATATCCCAGTAAAGAAGAAGAAATGCCAGTAATGTAAACATCATTAAGCAAGAACGCAGACACCTTCCACTGTGCACGCATGTGTTCATTCATCACGCGTGTTTTGGCTAGATTCACTAGGAGCTGAGCCGAGGAGTGCCCTCGTGATTTAGGACTGGATTAATATCGGGCGTGTAGATTACCAGAGTGAACGGGCTGAGACCCCAGGTGTTAAAGGTGGCTGAATTGCTGTGACTCGCCTGCAGGGAAGACAATGCATGCAAGATTTGTTAAGGGTTCTTTTAGATGGTTGCCGGGTCTCATATTACGCTACTCACTAGTTTGTACCTGTTGGGACGAATTGTATCTTCAAATGGCTGGGGTCGGGCAGTCTCAGTTGGAACTGCGGGATCGTGTTTAATTCCACCGGGTGGCGGTAGCTGTTAGGAAGGGGAGAGTGGTTAACTAGCGGTTAAAAATCCCAACCATCCGCCCCAATTTCATGGAACTGCAAACGGAATTACTAAGATTTTTCAGAACAATCCGTTTAAAAGCATTCTTCCAACTGCACCCAAGCCCAGTGCATGATTCCTACACACCCTTCCGGCCTCCATCAACCTTCTCACCCTCATCTGCAATGGTACCCCCGAGATTATAACATTTGAGAAACTTCTACTCAGTGACCTTGCCACCATGCAGAATAGTAGACTTTTCATTCCTTATAACATCTCCCTTCAAGAGAAAAACGCTATTGAAACACTAAAATGCAACAATAGTGTAGTCATTAAAAGTGCAGATAAGGGAGGGGGAATTGTTATTCAAGAGACTGAAGCATATAAGGCAGAAATTATGCGTCAACTGAATAATACTAACCACTACCAAAGGCTATCTGGAAATCCCACTAAACAAATCCAAGAGACAATTACCAAACTGACATCCCAAGCCTGTAAGGATGGCTATTTAAGTAAAAAAGAATATAACTTCCTTAACACCAAATCCCCCCGCTTACCGGTAATATACACACTGCCTAAGATACACAAAAGTCTCACAAGTCCTCCAGGACGTATGAACGTATCAGCATGTGGCTCAATTCTGGAACCACTGGGAGCCTATGTAGACTTCTTTATCAAAGACTTTGTTCCATCTACGGCATGCTATGTGAGAGATAGCATGTCAATGATCAACCTTGTAGAACACCTTGAATTTGATCCCCTACATGAGACACTCTGCACTTTAGATGTGGAATCATTATATACGAACATCCCACAAACCGCAGCCCTGCTTGTCATCCAAAGGATCCTTGACACTCGTCCACGCCCACATAGAGTGCCCACCCTGTTCATTCTCCAATTACTGGAACTCTGTCTGACGAGAAACTTTTTCTGTTTTGATAACACCTATTATCAGCAGATTGAGGGCACTTCCATGGGGGCCATTTTTGCCCCCAATCTGGCTATATTATTCATGGACCAATTGGAAACCGGATCCATCTTGACACCATCAAATCCCTTCTTCTCTGGCATTAAAATATGGAGGCGATCTATAGACGACATTTTCCTCATTTGGAATCAGACCAATGAAACATTGTACCACTTCCTATACTGGCTTAACAATAACTGCTGTGGGCTGACGTTTGCGCTAACCCATGACAAATCTTCAATAGCGTTCTTGGATCTCACCATTTACCACGCAGAGGGTGAGCTCCTGACTCAACTCTTTAGGAAACCCACAGAGCGCAACACACTCCTGAGCTATAAGAGCAACCACCCCAGGGTCCTGAGGGATTCATTACCATATTCCCAGTTACTCAGGATTAGACACAATTGCTCCTGTAAAACTGACTACTTCAGAGAGGCAGCAACACTCTCTAACAAACTCAAAGATCGCGGCTAC
Organism: Lissotriton vulgaris; assembly: GCF_964263255.1. NCBI lineage: Eukaryota > Metazoa > Chordata > Amphibia > Caudata > Salamandridae > Lissotriton > Lissotriton vulgaris. Next base: position 756,356,229 of record NC_141695.1, on the reverse strand, counting down.
CCCAAGAGGATAGTAAAACAGGCCTCAAAGCGAGCGTGGTACTGCCCGCTAGAAGTCCTGCTGTCTCCTAAAGACAAGAACCAAAAAGAAAGAATTGCCTGTGTCACAACTTTTTCACCAATTTCTAATAAAATTAGAAAGTCAATCATAAAACATTGGCCCACACTGAATGCTGGCACTATAAAACATTGAGAGACCCCTATTTGCATTTAGCAAAAGTAAAAACCTAAAAGACCGTCTGGTACGAGCAGCATTGCCAGCAACAACACAGGGAGCCACACTTGACAGTGCTTGGGGCTTACCCCCTATCACAGGCCATGTGAAATGTGGATGTTGCAATGTTTGTGAGTACACGGTGGAGGGCAAGAAATTCACCCACAACAACACCACGGTTGAAAGACGCTCATTCTCAAACTGTAATTCATCTAATGTTGTCTACGCTATAGAATGCCCCTGCCCAAAACTCTATGTGTCAGCACAGGAGCCGAATCAGGTGCAAAACAGCCACGCCCCCCTGGTGGACCACTACGTCGCGGCTGGACATAATGAAAACGACATGAAATGGACAATCCTGAAAGTTGTAAAACTACCAGCCAGAGGTGGTAACATTGCCTAGATGCTTAACAGGGAGGAACTTAAGACAATGATACAATTTGACACTATACAAAACGGTCTTAACCGAGCAGAGGATTGGACCAGTTTATTGTAACCCACCAACTGCCTCTCCCAGGCCTGTAAGTTGGCACACTCAGAGATTTCGATGTATCCGCATGACCTGTGACCAGTTAATATGACTCCTATGGCTATCACTGGCAAATTTTAACCATCGTTTTTTTCTAGTTTTTCTTTAGGTTTCTGATAATTTTATTTATTGTTGATTTATCCAATGAAGCGCCGTCGTCGTCAGCACAAATAGACACGCCCTGTAAATATAACGGCACATCACAATTGTGTAGCTCACACCTGTCACTTGTACGCCATCACAGATGTAATCCCTTCCCTCGCCCACCTTGGTATCCATTCCAAACTGGAGAAACATGGTTACTTGGTCACAGGTCCATTGTGCAGTGTTCACATATGGCGGCCAAAAAACCAAACCCTCCCCGCTAACTATTCCAAGATGGCGGACCTTTTCGCTGGAGAATAGATCCCAAAGAGCCCCAATCCAATATGGCGGCCGAAAAACGTTGTCCCTCCTTCTTTTCTATCATCACCGTGCACGCCGCTTTAAGCTATCTGGCTCCTTAGGATAGGCGCATCTGCAATTTGGCAGCACATGGATGGGACATCGCTCCCCCGGCTCACTCATCGCAGACTGATGCCAAGTAGAGCAACTTCGCCTTGAAGGTAAGCGCTCAAGAAGCTGCCCCTCATTCCCGCAGATAACTAACGGATTAGCACGCGGGGATTTTTAACCGCTAGTTAACCACTCTCCCCTTCCTAACAGCTACCGCCACCCGGTGGAATTAAACCAGATCCCGCAGTTCCAACGGAGACTGCCCGGACCCCAGCCATTAGACGATACAATTCGTCCCAACAGGTACAAACTCGTGAGTAGCGTAATATGAGACCCGGCAACCATCTAAAAGAACCCTTAACCAACCTTGCATGCGTTGTCTTCCCTGCAGGCGAATCACAGCAACTCAGCCACCTTTAACACCTGTGGTCTCAGCCCGTTCACTCGGGTAAGCTACACGCCCGATATTAATCCAATCCTAAATCACGAGGGCACTCCTCCGCTCAGCTCCTAGTGAATCTAGCCAAAACACACGTGATGAATGAACACGTATGCGTGCACAGTTGAAGGTGTCTGCGTTCTTGCTTAATGATGTTTACATTACTGGAATTTCTTCTTGTTTACTGGGTTATATAAGAACAAACCGGCCTAATCATGGAAATGAATCTAGCTTGTTACGATCCACCTTGAATTAACCCTTGCGGTCAAATACTATCGGGTCAAACTGTTGAAATGATTCCCCGCAGTTTTAAATTGTGATATCACCAGTCACACAGGCACCCAGTTATGAATGACCAGTCCTCTCACGATCAATGCACAGTGATTAGAGCACGTGAAGTAGATTCCGAGTGTTGGACCCGGCCCTTTAGGCAGGTTCACCCCAAGACTTTTTTGCTTTTTCCTAGCCTGTTTCTGGAACCTGGTGGTGGTGATTTTAGGCCACGGCGCACTTTTTCACTGTGGTACAGTGTAAAGTGCTTGAGCTCTCTGTATGTGTGGTGAGTGACCTGCCCTCCCATAGGAATGAATGGGGAAAATGTATGCCCATGGTAGTTCCTGGTGTGTGGGGAGTGCAGGGGCGAGTTTTATATGTGCGAACTCGTGAGATTGAATGCTGCGTAATGGTATGTGCGGCATGACTGTGTCTAGTCTAGAAGTGCCACTTTTGGAAGTTGGTATATTTGTGTAATTTGTATCTGGAGTGTGATTGGCTGGTGAGCCTGGGTCAGGAGTGCCTGGGCCTGCTTGTGGATTGACTGTCTGGTTTGAGGGTGACAGGGGCTGGAGAGCCCAGGAGGTTGTCTGAGTCAGCCCATGAATGAAAGGCAGCATCTGCTGCCAGGGAATTGGGAGGAGATGGCACCTGATAGTGAAGGGCTGTGCCTGCCTGACCACAATGCTGGCTCCACCTCCCGCTGGGCGACTGTCACCTCTGTCCCTGATACTGAAGGGACTTCCCTATAACCAGTTCTAGCTGGTTCTCACACTGCCTGCACAAAGACGTCAAAGACTTTTCCCTGTATAAGAAGGGGCTGTGTCCCCTTCCAATTTGTTCTTGTTTTTGGACTTGAATCTACCAGGGGCGGGCGCTGCCCAGCCCCTGGATGCCTGGAGGACTTCTGGGAGACCCCTCTGCCTTGCTTGGGCTGATGGCAGGGGGGGGGGACATTGCTTTGCCCCCTTGAAATCTCTGGGACCTTTGGCAGCATGGAGAAGCTGCATTTTCCTTCAAGAGACCTTTTTGCTTGCCTTTACCCAGGTTTGTTGAAGCCTAAGCGCTTGGGAGCGCTTGACTGGTATTTATAGCGCCGGGAGCGCTGTATATTACTTATAGTGCTGGGAGAGCACTTTATTTGAACCCATTGCGAGCGTGGTGCCCTCACGCATTTTGCGTGAGGTTTGGCAGGTGCCTACCCTGCGACTTTGCCCATTTGTTTATTTATTTTACGAGTGCCCACCTCGCTTCACTATTTTATTTTAATTTCGAGGGTGCCCGCCCCTCCTTATTGCCCCCGTTTGGTCACCGCCGCAGCCCGGAGGAAACACCGGAAGAAGATGTCCGGCCCGCCGCCTGGTTGTGGGAGGGGGCGGGAGGACGTGTTTTTCGCTTCCCCCTGCCTGGGGGAAGCCATGGCCTGTTTTGCCGGTCTCCCGTGACGAGAGGGAGACCTGGGGAAGAAGATGGCGGCGCCGTTTCTGGCAGGGCTCCCGTGTGCTGGAGAGAGCCCTGCCAGTGCAGGAGGGGCCCGGGTGAAGGAAGCTCCCCGAGTGAGGAGAGCCGCGGAGAGCCGGGGAGTGCAGAGAAGGGGAGGGGGCGTCGGGGCACATTGCCGGTGCCCGCCCCTCACCTCCCCTCCAGTGGATCGCTTGTTGTGCTCCCGCGGCCCTGGGCTCCCGTATCTGTGAAGAGCCCCGGGGCCGCCAACCTGGAAGTGCAGCCTGCCGGTGAGTGACCCAGGGAGCTGGGGAGGAGAGAGGACCCCGTGGCTCCTACGATGGGAGCATCTTTTGATTACTTAAGGAGCCAGTGAGCTCCGGCGCATAAGTGCATTCAGAGCCGGAGAGCTCCAGTTTTGGGGGCACATTTATTTGTCTCGAGAGCCTGTGTGGCTCTGAAAGGGCCATATTTGTTGAAAGGGCCCAGTGGGGGGGGTCCGTGATACCCCCGTTTGCGCACCATTAGTTTAGGAGCAGAGTGCTCCATGGACATGTTATTTTCTTCAGAGCCTGTGTGGCTCCAACATAGGGCTATGACCTGCGCATATGTGTTTTCAGAGCCTGTGTGGCTCCAGCGTGGGCGCAGTTTGCGCCTAAGGGTCGGTGAGGACCCTGCGCAGTTTGGACTCACAGCTGCCCAGCAATTAGTGGGCAGCTGCACCGTTTAGGTCTTGGGATGTCCTCAGGTGCCCAGCAAGTAGTGGACACCTGCTACGTTTAGGTTTTGCGCCAGTGGCGCACCCCTGACTGGCGCTGCATGGCAGCGCGCCCTGACATTCTGGACACAGGGCTCTTTTAGTCCCTTTATTAGATGGGGGCTGATATGTGATTTCTGCGCAATGTGATTTCTATGTTTTTAATAGTAATTGCTAATGTGAGTTTTGCGCAATGTGGTTACCTGCTATGTTTAGAATGGTAATTGCCCACTGTGTGTTTTTGCGCTATTGGATTGTTCTGGCACCTCTGAATGTTTTAGGCATCATGTGTCTTCTTGCGCTGCACCTCTGAATGTATTTTATTGCATCATGTGCTTTGTTCTGAACACCGCTGAATGTGTAGGTGATGCATCATGTGTTTCCCTTGTCTTACACCTCTGAATGTTTTTAGGCATCATGTGTTTCCCTTTACTACACCGCTGAATGTGTTTTCATGCATCATGTGTAATGTGTTGTGCTTATACCCCTAAATGCTGTGTGATACTTAGGTGGTTGTTCTTTTTAGTACAGGTGGTCCTAGTAAGGTCCTGGTTCCCTGCGTGACATTCTCCTAAGGTGGTTAGGGTTGCGTAGGTGGTACTTACCTGTTCCCAGTAGTTACTGGATGTGATCTAGATTTGCTAATTTGTGCTACAGTGATTGTATATCCTTTTATTCTAATTTCTGACAAGTATTTCTATTTCTAAAAGTGTTGATTCTGACAGTGGCCCCTGTGGCCCTGTCTTGTAAATAATCCCTTATGAATGTTGCCCGTGCCAGTTGGCACAATGTACATGTGTGATTTTTTATCTGATGTGTTTTTTCAATGCAAAAGTTATTTTATAATAACCTTGTGTGGAGTTCCTTTTGTGGTGTGCCTAGTATGTTGTTGCTGTTGTGTGCTGGTGCAAATGCTTTACACATTGCCTCCGAGTTTAGCCTTACTGCTCGTGCCAAGCTACCAGGGGGTGAGCAGGGGTTATCTTGGCGTGTGACTCCCTTGCCCTGACTAGAATGGTGGTTTCTGCCTAGCTTTGGCGTCACCCTTAGCCAACCAGAAATAGCCAGTTCTAACACAGAGTATATGTTTGTTACACAAAGGATATGTACTATGTTGTTGCGCAGGACATTCAGTTTTTAATTCAGCCACCGGCTGTTTTTCTTTTCTCTTCTCTCCCCTTCTTCCACCCCATACAGACGGCTGTATTTTATCATGCCAGGCAGGCAAATGTTGCTAATTTCAGTCCTGATGATGGTCCCATGTAATTAGAGCATAAGGGATCGAAACGTCAACTTCTCACAGTGCTTTCACAACCTAACTATTGTGTTTAATCCTGTTGTGTCTAGCACTTTTTTGGCATTACTTTAATTTGAAACGGATTTAAAAGTGGCCAACAATGCTCGTTTTTTGCCTGTAAAACTTTTCCTTATTTGTTGTTTGTTTTTTCCACCCCCAAGTATGGTACAGGATTGTGCCTTACAACCATTTGTCCAAATGTGTTTGCATTGATTAAAAATAAATATCCTGTCCGGCTGGCCAGTGAAAAATATAGTCTCCTATCATGGCCTATATTTCATTCTCCTCTTGATCTTCATAAGCTAAGGACCCTTGTCTTTGATAGCATGTGTCGATAACACATCAGGCTTTGAAGTGTGCTGGGAAAGGAGGCTATTGCATTTCCTTCAGGATTGGCGATTAGGCAAGCATATGTGGTCGTTTGTGTGTCGAAGTCTATCAGAGTAAGTATAAAGAAAGATATCTGCAACTGCTACATGTCATTGAGCTATTTCTGGACAGAATTACAGCATAACTTCTATTTGTTTTTCAAGCTTCCGGGCTAGTCGTTTGGGTTCAATCCTAATGATGCCCATAGAGGTCGCAAGTAGTATTCAATCAACAAAAAATGAATTTCGGGAAGTTTAACCCCTTCCACGCTCATGACGAGCTGGGCTCGTCATGGTGTAGCCTCCTCAAACACTCATGACGAGCCCAGCTCGTCATGAACAATGGGTATTTTGATACTTCAGCACAGGGGGGGAAAACGCATAGCAGCCATGGAGTTAATAACACAGGGTTAAAAACCATTTTGTGGAGAACGGTGAAGAAAGGATTCTCGTCTTAGACTGTGTATTCTTCATTGGGGTGGGACTGGAGCCGCCTTATGAATACTTTGAAGGCAAGTTGTTCTAAGGAGATTCTACCAGGGAATGAATTCTCCAACTTCTTCGCCCATAGCATGTAAATTAAAGTACGGAGATCTGAAGCACAACTGTTCTCTGCTACCAAAATACTCGACTAGATCACATAAACAATATTCTAAGCTGCAGACATCTGTCAGTTATAGGCAACACAAGAATGGAGAGGGATTGTCCCATGGTAAATTAGTGGCAGAAATCATAATCTGAACACAGGACTTAAGGTTTCCTCCATTTCAAAAGGCTTAAATTACTCAATAAGTGTTACATTAAGTGTACATAAAGTTTCATACGAATGTACAGAATTTCTACAGTAGGCCAATAAAACATTGATGCAGCTCAGTAGAATTCAATCAAAAAAGAATGAAAGAGAAAAATGTGCTTGCTTGACCCTTAGCTGGCCACCCCTTAACAAGATCAGCTACATGCATGAAGCTTACCGGAAGTGTCCAGCTGCTGCCACCTGTCGTACAAGAATGGGGAAACGTCCCAGAATTGGGCTGTAGCGGGAGCTGGAGGTATCAAGCTGCAGAAGGTTGTGAAGGTGGCAGCAGAGTAGGTAGAGCTGTGTGGCATGCAGGTACTGAGACGCCTGCATGCAACTCCAGATCTTCTCTGGGATTTCCAAGAGCAGCTTGATCTGGGCCGCTTTGCTGTAGAACTTCTCCTGAGCTGCAACCTGCTTCTGTGTCACACAATACAAATATATAAAATACGTTACCAATTGTGTAAGCCAGCACAGAGTAGAAATGCTTGAGGGTTAATGCTATTGTGCCCAGATTCAGCGAGAGCACATTTTCGGAGGAGAAAAGAAGAAATGTCAGGCAGTGTCCCTGGTACACGCGGCCTAGGAAACTATTATGAGGGAAAAGCAAGGCAACTCTTGCTAACGTGGTCAATCACAAAGTAATACTGGGTTCAGTAACGCAAAAATGTTGGAGAGCAACTGGTCTCAGTTAGGGTCTCTTTCTCATCCAACAAGGAAGTTAACTTAGTTTCACGTTTGCTTCACTTAAATTCACATAGACTTCATAGACTACTTACAAAAGAACACTTCCAAATTACGTCCACAACAGCAGTCAACTAAGGGCGATTGATACTTCATCTTCAAATATTATAAATAAGCATCTGTTGACGTGGCCCTTGACTTATTTTAGGATGAAATCTTGGCCCACAGTAAAATCAAACAAACAAATTTCACCCCACTTCTTAGGCCACACCAAGCCCATCCCCCATCACAGCTAAAGTTACAAACCTGGGAGTCATATGTAATGTGGTCCTCAAAACACTCAAGTTAAACTCATGATTTTTCACCTGATCTCCTAAAACTAAGCCATTATTAAGCCTATAAAGGCATGCAGTGATAGTGGGTCTCTTGTGACCGCATGACTGGACTAAATGCAGGAATCTCCAAGCACACTCAAGATGCAACAAATTAAAAGCCTTTACTAGTACTCTGTGCAAGCGCGAGACACAAAATCATTTGCCTCACCTACAAATACACTGAAGGATTCATCCTCAAATACCTTCAAAACAAGATCAAAAGACATCAGCCTTCCCACCCTCGACTCTTGAATAATCATGCCCCTTCAGGAGTAAATTATGATAAGACATTTGCAATGCTCCCACACGCCTCCTGTTCAGAAGCAGACTAAAAGACACACCTAATCCAAGTCCTACCAGAGCTAATTGTTATAGTTCAACTATCCAACCACTGACACAAATATTTGCGGTTACCTCATAAGTGCTAAGTTAACAACTTCTGTGAATTGAACATTTGTCTAATGTAATCTTCCATATATGAATTCTTTCATCCCCACACTGCGGTCATAACTAGTCAATGTAATCACGAACCTCCATCAGTCAACTCCTTGAAGTGCCTACAAGAAACTGAGGTATGCAGGGAGCCCTGTACAAAACAAACGATACACAATACATCTATAGCTTCTTCTATTAAGAACTTGGTTTGATTACATTTACTCGACTTTCAAAAAACCCTTTTACAACCTCTGTTTAACCGGTACTTCAAAGTATAATCCGGTTTCACTTCCATGATATCCTAAATCAAGGATTGCCTCCTTGAGCTTGTCCCTCATATCTCCCTCATCTCTTTCCCCTGCCACCAGTTTCTAGGCTCTTGCCTCCCCAATGGAATCTAAATTTCCACCCAGTCCCTTTGAGTCTCGTGCCCACTCTGTTATTTATCCACTCACTCTAAAAGCATGTTTTGTATTTTTGACCAGTTTCACCAACGCTTTAATTTCTGACTCTGCATCCTTTTAAAGAATAGTTTTCTTTGTGTATATTTACCACTTGAAGTGAACTATATTTCAGTTTGCTCGCCCTCCCATAATCTATTAGAATTCGTTCTTCTGCACCCAATACACAATGCTTTAATGCCTTTATGCCTAGTTCAAACTTTAGAAAAACCTGATTAAAAATACCATTAAAATACACATAATCCAAGTAAAAAATTACTTTGGGTTATTGCACCTCTTGCTGGGATAGGTTTACAAACTATTACTTACCAGGTTTCAATTCTAATGAGACCCCCATAATAGGTTTTGTAAGTCTACCTTAGTGATCAACATGCAGAAGTTCCTACTACTTTTTATTTGTACAGTTCCAAAACTTTTTGTTAAAAAATACGACTGCTACTGAACGGAAAATGGCGGCCTTGAGATGCCTCGTGCTGAAAGGGAAGAAGGAGAGAGTCTCTTGTACTGTGAAGGGAGAGGATGGAGAAACAGGGAAAGCAACAACCCCTTTGTTCAGAGTGCCTGGTACTATTTATTTATTTATTTATTTTGAGAGTTTTATATAGCGCGAACAAGATCTTTGCAGATATCAGAGCGCTTTACCTGAAAAAAAAGTATTTAATTGGTTAATCAGTTAGAGAGTCTGTATAGGTTCTAATTGATCTAATCATTTGAATCTTCATGGTGACAGTTATTCCTTTTAAAAGGCAAAGTAGGGACGTAACCAATTCTGGAGTGTGTCCTTTTAATGGAAACCAACAAGCAAGCAACAGCAAAGCCAAAAGGTCTTGTATTTTGAACCAATTGGCAATGCCCATGCTTATTTTGCAGATGTATGCGTCATGACGCTACAGAGGCCGCGAGTGATGGGGTAATCCTGCATACATCATTACGCACCTGTGCCTTTGTTGCCTTTTCTTTTTCACAATTCCAGGATGATAGGGCAGACGTCACTCTGTGCAGTATATATTTTATTTAATAAAAAATAGAAAAGTGAAAGAGCGCCTGTGCAAAAGAGCAGCACAGCAGCAAAAAAACTAAATGTTTTTGCTTCTGTAAAAGACTAACGGGAGGGGTGGTGCTCAACAGAGCAGCTTGGGGAGAGGGGAGTAAATAAAAATGTTAAAGTTAAAATTAAAAAAGGCTAAGGCTAAAGGAAGCAATGGAGGAGGTGGGTGTGGGGGAGGAGGAAGCAACAGTGTGAAGTATGGGAAGGCATTTGAGAGGGAAGCAACACAGGAGGGAGAGTTAAAAAAACATGTCTTATCTTTGAGTGCTGTAGAAACAAACAAGCACTGACCAAGCCAATATATCTTGCCTATGTAAGAGCTATTAGCTTTGCCAAGGAGTTTGAGCGGAGTAAGAGTGGAGTAAGAGTGGCGAAAGAGTGGCGTAAATGACGTACAGTATCACATCGTGGAGTGGCATAAAGTGGATTGTGCCTGGTATGGTAGTGTGCTGCCATTACAGACAACACTTTTTTATTGAAATAACCATTACATTTGCTGCATACAGTTTACTTCTAAAACTATACAGTGCATAAACAATAATGACACAATGAATACGTCCAGGCAGGAAATCAATTATATTAAAATTGAAAAGCAACTCTACTTAGTTCAAATGTCCACGGTTTGCTAGCGTCTATTTTACTATACTGTAAATGCTTTTGCTGCAGTAGCAACATGCAATTTTACAAATGCCTACATTGCTATAAACCTACTTTGGATAGAAGTTCTTTTTGGATTATATTAGTTCGATAAAAAGGCCCCTTTCAGAAAAAAGCCAATGGTCTTGCCGACGTGAGACCTAATGCTTTGTCAATTGGGTGGGGGTGGCTAACAGGGGCAGTAAAGAAACACAGATGAGGTAGTTGTGAGGGGGTGGTGAAGACACAGCGAGCGGGTGGAGATAAGTAAAGCACCACATTTATAATGCATTGCCGCTGTGTTTTTAAGCAGAATAAACCGGCTCCCATGCAGACCCTCTGCTTTAGAAGTACTGGTGGCTGAGGCAACCTTAAAATGTAAAGTGATCCACTGTCCATTACAGGAACTGGCTGCCATGCTAGCGCCTGCTAAAGTAACGAGCCATGCACAGGTAATGCGCATGCGCAGTGTGCTAGCCCCGCGCCTCCTGTAAACCATCCTCTCCGCAGCTCTGATTCTGCGAATGGATCCAGCGTTATAAGGATCAAAATGAGCAAAGGATTTTTTACATCACATGCCATCATATAAAAAATAAAATTATGCTTAAAAGAAAGTAAAAAACAGAATTACAACAGAGCATGTAAAAAGAATGGCAAATGTGACGATAAACAGGAACAGAGCTTGTAGTGACAATTGTCATAGTGAATGTGACGATAAACAGGAATGAAGCAACGAAAATATGTGCTCTTGTGTAATGGGAAGAAACAAACAAAAAAACCAGGGTGAGTGCATCACGGAGGGGGTGGGGAGAATCATACCAGCGAGAGAGAGAGAGCAACAACATATTTAGCTTCAACAACACACGAAAACCAAATGTAAATGTAAAGCACTTTACACACAGCTTCATTGCCTTAGTTTCTTGTTTTTATGGCCTGTAGGTAATTATGGAGTGGGCGCTAGGAAGAACTATCGGGTGGAGAGAGGCCATTAAGACGTACGCTGACCAGCGAAATCATAAACAGTTTCTGGCACTCACCAAAACACCCTGTAATAGCGACAGAACAGTATGACTTTCGGTTTAAAAAAAAAAAAATATATATATATATATATATATATATATATATATATATATATATATATATATATATATATATATATACATATATATATATATACACAGAGAATCCTTAGAATTTTTTGCAATAAAGTTTCTGTCTGGAATGTTAAACCACTGTACAATTTTCTTAACACAACAGCATATGTTGATTCCGTTCTTTTCATGGAGATTAAGTCAAAATTAAAACAGGAACAAAAAGATTCTACATCTCTTCTTCAGTAGCACCAAGTTGACACAAAAGAGACTTGCTCAAACTACCCAACCGCTTTGGAAGTATTTTGTGGTTATCTGGGTTTGGTGTAGCGATGGAGAGCCAAGTGACTACTAACATACAAGGCCACTTTCAACATGGTGCCACGGTAGACACCTGAGCTCCTCCAGGCCTAGACAGGATTGCACCAAACATGCAGCTAACATGCAGCTAACATACACGCGATCTGCAGGCCCACAGATCGCTGTGTAAGTTAGTTGCATGTTTGCAACACAAAAAATGCCTTTGGCTGAGCAAGTTTTGTTCGGAAAGCCAAAAAACATAATCCTAAAACACAAGCCAAGGAAAAAGAAAAAAAATTGTGCAATAAGTGGCCACAAGATAAATACTACATGAAATAGGATTAGGCTCCATGGGAAGTAGCAACACAGCAAAAAAAGGGACACATATAAATGATTCACATAGAAAAGGGCATACAAAAGAATGAATGAAAGGTGACGTCGTGCTCTAAGCGCACAGAATAGATACCTCATGTCTTGAAGAGACAGGGCATGCGCTGCCTAGGCGAGACCTAAAAACATATCTATGATGAGTCACCAGAAGTGGACAGGCTTACTTTGGAACCCAGGTTTATTTCCTATGCGTGAATGGCTCTTCTCCAGCCCTAACAATCTTTAATATAAGTGTGGTCCGTGACCAATTCTTCAAACAATATGCTAATTCCAATAAACAGTCTGTATTGTGTGAATATACTACAATACCGATTTCAATATTCATATGCATTAACAAAACACACGCACTCAACACATGGTTCAAGAGTGCATGTATTTAGGTGACCACAAAAGTATATGCGCCAAACAAATTTCTAATTATTCACAAGTCATTTATTTTAACATTTTGGAAAAACAGGTTGCGCGTAGGAGAAAAAAAAAAAAGGAGAGAGAGGGTAGTGGTAGTGGTGGGTGGTAAGAGTGTGAGTCAAAGAATTAGGCAAAGGTAATTTATTTTTTTATTTTTTTAAACCTTTCCTTTATTGTACCTTTACAAAATTACACAGCCATTAGCCTACAACCCATAGGGCCGGCCGCTAATCATTCAACATTGGATACATTGCATCAGGTTAAGTCCATACTTTGGTTACGTTGCTTAAAAGAAAAATGTTTTCTTTACGGCAAAATGAAAGGCACATCATTAGCGATATGTTGCTAATCAATAGTGGTTTTAGTTTTCTATTTTTTTATGAAAACAACAAAAAGAACAACAACAAAGAAATCACATTGCGGTCATCAAAGAGTAATTAGTGTTATTTTAGCTGAATTTAAAGTCTATCCGACAGTACGTGCCACCATTTATAATCGTTGAGTCAAACCTAGATTGACAGGTCGGTAACGCCTATGCTCCTACCCTCGACTTTACATAAGTCTCACCCATGTCTACCCATACTGCCTATCCTTCAGGACTCAGGCCTCCTCTGACTCGCAATGGCCTCTTCCTTCTGCAACACCTTCATGGCACCTCAGCCTTCCTCCCCCTCTTCATCTGACTCCAACGGGTCATCCTCTGGCAGAGGATTACAAATTTCCCCTTTATACACATTCCATGGGGTCCATATTTTATTCCATTTCCCTGGACACACACGACTCAAGTATACCGCCCTCTCTGTCACCATTATCTATCCATATTCATGCACCACTGTGATTTCGCCAGTAGTTCTGCCCCCCCCCCCCAGCGCTGTGCAATATCCCTCTTGGCCACTATCATGCCCAACGTAACCCAAAGTTGGCCACATCTGAACAGGTTGTTCGGTCCCCACACATTTAAGAGACATTGTCGCGGTTCTGGACTTAAAGAGGTCTCCAGGGTCTGTGACACAGTGCGCATTATTTGTCTCCAGTAGTCCTGGATGCGTGGGCAGTCCCAGATTCTGTGGAAGAAGGTCCCCTCCTCCCCACAGCCACGAAGACAGTAAGGGTGTTGTGCTCTGTGTATGCGGTGCAGTAGTGTTCTCGTGTAATACACTCTGTGTAGGACCTTTAGTTGTACGAGTCTCAGCCTGGCTGAGATGCCCACCTCTCCTGGGGATGCTAGTGCCTCATTCCATTCGTGCTCGTCCAGGGCGTCCACTTCCCCTTCCCATTTATCTTTCAATGAGGTCAGTGGGTCAGGCAAGTTATTAATGAGCTTGCGGTATGTCAATGACGTCGCTCGCTCAATCATAAAGTTCGTTAGGAGATGATCCTCCATTGGGGACGATTCTGGTATGTCCTCCCCGGTTCGTATAGTTTCTTCAGGCGGTCAAATGTTATAACCTCTCCTCTTTCCCACAGGTCTCCCACCGTGGATATCCCAATGGTGTCCCAGTGAGAGAAACCCTTGCTGGGTCTCAAATTACCCAAGGCACGTGTGTCCCAGAGCGGGGTGAGTTTGGTTATTTTCCCCTTCCAGCCCAGCGCCGCTAGTGCCGTATGCCACAACGCTGCGGTGAGTCTAGTGGGTCCCACTAATTTCCGCACTCGACGTTGGTCATAGAGCGGGGCCAGCATACTATTGGTACCTAGTTGTGCCCTATCTGCTTGGAAAGCTGGGTCAAAGGTAACAATTTTTAACTTTTCAAGAATACTGGTGGTCCAATCCCGTCAGTAAGACCTGTAAGATGTACAATATTCATTTACATGTCGTCTGTAAATTTTAGCACCATGCACAAAATGCATTATCTGTGGTAGGGGTAGGGAAGGAAGGTACAGGTCTTTGTAGTGGAAGGTGTTGACAAAAGCGCAGACAGTGCTTGGGCGAAGCAGGGTAGCACAGGTGAGGCGCGATGGGTAAACCAGACAGAAACCAATCGAAACTCAACTTTGACCAGTCGAAGAAGGTACCGGACCAAAATGGCGACGCACCTCCATCAGAAACGCAGACAGCGCACGTTGCAGGGAATCAGGTGTCGGACAACATACAAACCATGTTCATAACGATCCAAACGGCACTAACGAACATTGATGGTAAGATAGACGATCTCACACACAGAGTGGATCGAATGTCTGAAAGGCTGGACAGACATACAGAAAGGCTAGATATGGCAGAGTGCCGAATTTCGGATGTGGAAGATGCGAACAACCAGCTAACGTCAAAACAAACTACTGTGGACAAACAACTGGCGGCACTAACTGCGAAGGCGGAGGATTTGGAGGCCAGGTCTAGGTGCAGCAACATAAGAATTATGGGCGTAGCAGAAACCACGAACACAGGCCCCATGGAGAAATACGTGGAACACCTCCTGACCACGTTGCTGGGCAGAAACACGTTTTCAGCAGTCTTCCTAATCGAGAGGGCCCACAGAACCCTTGCCCCGAAGCTGCCTGTGGGTTCCAGATCGAGACCGCAACGCGGCATTGAGGAAGGCTCGAGAAATAGGCGTCTTGCGACACGAGGGAATGGAACTTGCTATCTACCCTGATTTCACTCAATCCGTCCAGGAGGCGCGAAAAAAGTACATGCAAGCCAAACAAAAACTGCGCGACCTGCAAATTCCATATGCCATGCTATATCCGGCCAGGCTGATGGTCACAGATGAGGGCTCGGTAAAGATATTCAACGACCCTAAAGATATCCAGAAGTACCTACAGCATCGAAAACCGAAGGGAGAACGCAGACGATCGCCGAGGGATAGACAACAGCAGCAAGAGCACCTATCAGATGTGGAATAGAGGTTTATATTGATGGGAACTACAGGGTACCTCATACTCCACATGCGGACAAATGGGATTAACACCACATGGCGCTAACAGGGAAACGAAAGAGCTGCATCATGAGGAGTCTGGACTGTGGCGTAAGGCTAAACTGACACTGAGCACAGCGCGATCCCGTATGTCCCGGGCGCTGCACGAGTGATGCCGGAACAGATCAGTAATACCATGGAACAATAGACATACACACTGTTTAAACCACAAAGAACTGTCTGAAACTTGCTGTGTGTATTATAGAGTATGCCACTGACATACAGTTAGGTTGTCTAGTATAAATTGTGGGACCTTGGTTAGCAGTGCACTTGTATGTTACTAAATGGCCTACCCTCTGGGTAAAATATCAGAGGAGGACGGGCCCGGGCTAATTCCGCCCCACAGTGCACATCACAACAGTTGTAAAGGGGGGGCGGTTTCGAGTTAAGCAAGCGAGGAGATGTCTTCGTCACGGGGATTGAGACGGAGTGGGTGGGGGAGGGGTGGGGGGGCTACCAGAAAAACTCACAGGGCACCGGGGTTGGATGACAGACCTTGTTCCATTTGCAAGGGTTAGCTCTCATTTTATATACTGCATGCTCAATCAACATGAGCCTGTCCATCGTCCTGCACCACAGCGCGAACGTCGGTGTTTCCGCCACTCCCCAACTCTGCGCTATGTCTCGCTTGGCCACCATAGTCCCAATCGTAACCCATTGCTGCCCCCGATGCGTTAGATCAGTCCTTCCCCACACATTCAACAGACATACACGCGGGTCCGGCGTCAGTGAGGTCTCAAGAGCTTGGGGGATGATGTGCATGATTTGTCGCCAGTAACCTGAGATAGCTGGGCATTCCCAAAGTGTGTGCAACAGTGTCCCCTCCTCTCCACACCCTCTAAGACAGTACGGGTTTTCTGCCCTGTGCATTTTGTGTAAGGTGGTTCTGGTGTAGTATACCCTGTGTAGTATTTTGAATTGTATCAGCCTGAACCGAGCGGAGACGCCTGCTTCTCGTGGTGACGCCAATGCGGCGTTCCAATCGGTCTCATCCATGGCTCCTAACTCAGTCTCCCATTTCTCTTTTAACTTGATCAGAGGGTCCAGTAGATTATTCATTAGTTTACGATAAGTGAGCGAAGTGGCGCCTGTTTGCATAAAGTCCGTGAGCAGACGGTCCTCCAACGGCGAAGAGTCCGAGACATTCGACCCTGGCTCAATAGCTGCCATTAATGCATGTCGTATTTGTATGTATCTGTAGGTTTCAGTGGGGCCTAATGCATATTGTTGCTGCAGGTGTGAGAAAGAGACCATTACAGTACTGGTCCATAAGTCTCCTACTGTTGTGATTCCAATGTTATCCCATTGGGTAAAACCCTTGCTGGATCTAAGACAGCCTAGTTGTTTGGTGTCCCACAACGGTGTAAGTTTAGTTATGACCCCTCTCCATTTAAGTCGCGTCTGCGCCCTGTGCCAGAGTAGCACAGTGTGCTTGGTTGGGCCGATTAGTTTCGCCGTGAGTCCTTGATTGTATAAAGGGGCCAGCAAGCTGTGTGTACCTAATTGTGTTCTGTCCGCTAATTATGCCGGGTCATTATGCGGGGCGTGTATCCACTGGTTAATTACCTTAAGCTGCGACGCCCAATAATACAGCTGCATATTCGGCAGTGCTATCCCCCATCGTACCACCCTCGGTTGAGTTTGATATGCGCTATTCTGGGTGGGCGCTCTCCCCATAACAGATCTGTCACCACCGCTGTCACTCTCCGGAAATAGGAAGGCGGTATCAAGACTGGAGTGTTCTCCAATACATACAAGCGGCGAGGTAACGCAATCATTTTAAATAACGCCGCTCATCCCAACAGCGTAAGAGGTAGAGCTTTCCAGTGTCTCACGTCCGCCCTCAGGCGAGTGAGTGGGGGCAGTAAGTTCTGATCATAGAACACAACCGCGTCACGAGCGACGTGTATACCCAGATACTTAAATGAGGTGTCGGCTATCGTCAATGGGCAGTTGTCAGGGAGATTCAGAGCAGGACCTTTCAGTACATAAATGACCGATTTTGTCCAGTTGATTGTGTACCTGGAGTTCAGTCCATGTGCGTCACATAGTGCCAGCAACTGCGGAATGCCTGCCTCTGGGTTGGATAGGTAGATTAGCAGGTCGTCAGCATACAGGGAAACTCTATCCTCCCAATCATCTCCCCATTGCAGTCCTTTTAATAATGGGGTAGTCCTAATGACAGTAGCCAGCGGTTCTAGAACAAACGCGAAAAGTAGGGGGGAAAGTGGGCACCCTTGTCGTGTCCCCCTGGCCAAAGGGATTTCTCGGGAGATGTGGCCATTGGTTGCTACATGTGCAACGGGATTTGTGTATAACAGTTTAATCCAGGAAATAAATTTGGGGCCAAAGCCCATGTGGGTTAACACTGCGAACAGGTACTGCCATTCCACCATGTCAAACGCCATTCTGGCATCCAATGATAGTATGGCTGCCGGTCCCGCCAGAGGGGGGGGCTCGCGCTATTGCTCCGTGCACACGTCGGAGGTTCAATGCCGGGCTTCTATGTGGCATGAAGCCCGACTGGTCCGGGTGGATTAGGTGTGTTAGGTGCAGAGTCAATCTGTTGGCTAACATTTTCGCCAAAATTTTTGCTCCGGCGTTAAGAAGTGAAATCGGGCGGTATGACGCACAGTCTGTGGGTGGCTTACCCGGTTTCGGGATGGCCACTATGGTCGCCATCCGCTGGTCCAGGGGCAGAGTCCCCCCATCCCGACACTCCATAAACATGGCCAACAGAGGGGAGCTTAGGGTGTCTGTCATAGTCGGGAACCACTTAATCGGGATCCCGTTGGGGCCCAGCGCTTTGCCTGTGTGCAGCGCATTGATTGCCGTCTGTATCTCGTCCACCGACAGGTCCGCCTCCAGTTCATCTACCGCCTCCGGTGGTAGAGTCGCAATTTGTGCATTCTGAAGCGCTGACATTGCCGCCTCCGCTGTGACTTCTACTCTTGGGGTATAAACGTCTTGGAAGTGGTCAGCTAAGATTTCTACAATCTCAGAGGGACGCGAATGTGATATCCCCTCCGAGTCCTTCAGTTGTAATATGTGTCTGCAGCCCTCCTTTTTTTAGGTTTTGCCTGGCGAAAAGATGCGCTCTGCGCATCTTTTTCGCGCAGGCGAAAACCTCTTGAGTTCTATACGGGAGGCAGGAACGGCCTCCGTCTTTCATTGGCTAGCTCCATAAATGGAGGCTAGCCATTGGAAGACGGGCCTGTCCGTCAATGCCGGACCAGATTCGGGGGCGTTCCCGAGAATTTTTGGCTTTTGGCTACGTCACGCGACGTCAGCCAAAAGCCGGGAACGCCCCCGAATCTGTTCCGGCATTGCCGGCACCCGCCTTCCTGCTCCGGCCGTCTTCTGCGTCTCTCCTCCCCCTTTCCCGCCCCCTCCCGCTTGTTTCCTGATGCTGGCCTCCCCCTTTCGCCGTCGCCGTGCGAAGAGCTGCCCGAGGGATTAGATGAGCCAAGATGCCCTGTCACGGGAGTTCTTGTTCCCCCTTGTGTCCGCCATATTGAAGTCCAACTCTGCTTCTGGCGCTGAGGCTGGAAGTTCCTGTCGTGCGCCCGCCCCGCCATTGATCATGAGCCCTGCAGACGCTAAGCGAGGAGCCAAGCGCAGGAAGAACAAGAGGGGCGGCGGCAGCGCAGGCACTGGAGCCAGTAGCAAGGCCGGGGCTGTCGTCCGCAGCCAGCAGCACAGTAGTCCCAGCGCTGCCGGTATGCATCCTGGAGAGGTAAGCCTTCATTAGGGAAAGGGGCAGGGAGGGAGAGACGGGACAACGGAATGGTTTCTGTAGAGGGAGCGGAGACTTGGAAGCGCATACCCACAGGAGACTGAAAGAAGGACGTACAGGGATAGAGGCTGAAGGGGGCACTTCGGGTGAGATGGCAATACACTAGGTGAACCTGGAGGGTCAGGAAGGCAGAAAAGAGCAGATCTGATCAGACTGGGAACTGCTTTCTGGAAGCCAGTTTATCTGGTTTTGTTTTGGACCTTGGTGCCTTAGTATAAGTGCACCCCTGCCTTGGAGAGGCGTTGTCCCGTGTGCTTATGTGTGTGAAGTACCACCTTGGAGGGATGTCGTGAGAGGTGAGGTGCTGTCATCTCAGCTGGTCTGCAGAAATTCTCCTTCTTCGTCATCTTTTGTTTGTGTAGTGCCGTGAGTTCTGGATGGAGACACCTTGGAGGGATGTCGTGAGAGGTGAGGTGCTGTCATCTCAGCTGGTCTGCAGAAATTCTCCTTCTTCGTCATCTTTTGTTTGTGTAGTGCCGTGAGTTCTGGATGGAGAAGCATTTTTTGGGTGTGTTGAGGAGGGAGTAGTGGGAGTTTGAGGAAGTTGCTGTCCTAGGTCCTGTGGAGGACGTGGTGCTTGCTTTCGGTGGAGTTGTTGGAAGCAAAACCGTTATTACAAGTGTTGTAGTAGGTGCACCTTTTTTGTGCAGTTATTCGTTCCACTTGAACCGTGCATTAACGTGAAGTAGATTATGTAACCATCGACATGGTTCTCATCAGGAAACGTGTCATTTTCATTTACACCGATATGCCTGCAAGTCGAATTTTCAAGCGATAACTTCTAGCGACCTCTGATTCCGTTGTAAGTGTTGTGGGTCTCACTTGGATACTGCACAAGTGAGGGGGATCATTTTGGGGTTGGGGGTTGACAACAAATGCTGCAGGCAGAGGGAATGTGTCTTAAATTGGTACGGTGGACATGGGGCTAAGTTCTGCAATTGTACTACAGAAAATGGCTGTGACGTCATTGGTGCAGCAAGAGGGCTAAACACTTAAACGAGTTGTCAACCTGGATAGGTTTTTACATCGAGTCTGTGACTGGCGTTTTAAGTGTAATGGAGATGGCGTTAAGAAGGATGGTGTCTGAACGTGATGGTGGTTTCAGTGCTGCAGGCAGAGGGAATGTGTCTTAAATTGGTACGGTGGACATGGGGCTAAGTTCTGCAATTGTACTACAGAAAATGGCTGTGACGTCACTTGGTGCAGCAAGAGGGCTAAACACTTAAACGAGTTGTCAACCTGGATAGGTTTTTACATCGAGTCTGTGACTGGCGTTTTAAGTGTAATGGAGATGGCGTTAAGAAGGATGGTGTCTGAACGTGATGGTGGTTTCAGTAATTGCTGTAAACTGCATGCATCTAACGGGGCTCAATTCTTTTTGGATTATTAGGTATTTATGCATTTTCCCTCCAGGGCTGACAGAGCCTCACTACAGTGCGGCCATCATGTTAGCCTGCCCTCTAGTCCCCCCGCCCACCCCGCTGACAGGGTCATTGAATCGTCCCCTCAGAAATGATTGTTCATTAACTGTAGTGTGAGGCCTGCCTAGTAAGCTGGTACCTGGAGGCTAATGTTGCAAAATGATAATACAAGTATTAATTCAAAGGAATCATTTGGGCGTGCCCTGCTTGTCATCGCTTGAACTGTTAGTAATGCGGTTTGCCACTGTAGTGCTATGTTACGCAAAATGCAAAATTGAAACTTATATTGATACTGTTACTTTTGTCGTTGCTCTTGATCTGCATTAATCCTTAGATGTGGTTGCTAACATAAACATTGCCTACATAACGTGCAGCATATCTGTAAATAGATTCACTTTATACTATTTAAAGCAGGCACATAAAAATAAATGGTGGTGTAAACTTACTTCTGGGAGAGCAGCTTGATGTTTTCACCTTTGATTTGGAGGCAGTCCCAAATAAGATCTAATGGTCTGTAAACACTGGACAAATCACGGATTCCGAAGGTCTGCTGGTCGGTAAGCTTGACATAAATGGTGACCCTTTGAAGATTATTTTCGGAGCAGTGCTCTGTGCGAATGCTCCATTTTAGAGCCGGGCTTCTGAGGACACTCTGACCTTGTGCCGTTTAGATTGCGGGTTTTTCTGTCTGCGGAGTCCTAGAATGCGAGCATTATTGCCCAGGGGCATAGCTATTGCATCAGGCGCGGTGGCACTTGGGGCCAGATCTATGAGAAATGAGTGGTCTCTACTACCGACAGAAGGGCAGGGGGCTCTTACGCCTTGCTTGCTGTAGGGTCCACAGCACCCTGGCTAGATATTAGTGCCACACATTCCCACTAAAACCCATATGTAAGAAGATAATTGCATTTTACATTTAAGGTTTTTTCTCCTTGTTTGCACACAAATTCCTGCAGGTAACAGCCGAAGTAACAGCCCTAAAGCAAGCAAGAAGTACGCCCCCCGGGGGCGTGGCTAGCAGCCGATCATGGCGGCAGCATAAGGGACGAGCTCCGCGGCTGAAGCGGCCTCTTCGTCGATCCGACACAGAAATCCGTCACAATTACAAGCCCCAAGGCAGGTACCGGATCCCAGGACCGGGCGGAATGAGAAGAGGCAAGCGGCGAGAAAATCCGACGTCCGTAGCCAAAGATACGTCGAAGCCTCCGGCCGGCCTACCAACACCTCCAGAGCCGGGACCTTCCCCGGACTTACACCCCGCCGGAAGTGCATCCTGACCGGAGAACTTAGACCGGAAGTGCCCGTGCGGTGGTAGACTCAATAGATCGACTGCACCTCGGGAAGTCGGAGAAGGCGGCACATGCGAATCAAGGAAGCGGTGCCGACAGGAGGGGTCGCTGAAGTCCTGAAAGACTTGACGGTCATCACCTAACGTGCCGAGAGCCTGGGCATCGATGACGGAGTGGATGCCAGCCATCATGTGACCTGAACAGTCGCTACGCACTTGGCGACTAACGGAGTACCTCGCGCCCCGAAGACGCACGCCCGACCTGATCGTTGCTGAACCGGACCGGTCAGGAGGCTTGCACCGATCCTTACATCCTGGCGCGTAGGGGCACGAGGAGCACGACACTCGGCGGCATGACGGGGAAAGGCCCTAAGGGCGGCGTCACACAGACTCGTATAGATCGCTTTACCTCCGACAAGCCCGCCGGATCCCCGGCAGGGAAGGAACAGCCTGGCAGGACGGCCGACTCCCCTGGGGGAAAAAAGGCCACACTGGACGACGTCATGGGTGCATTGGCACAATTACAAACTACTGTTGGTGGAATCTCCACGGACGTCACCCTACTTAGAGCGGACCTCCACAAAATGTCGGAAAAGGTCAAGAGTATGGAGGTGATCACGAAATCACTGGTGGAAGACGTCGCGGAACTCCAGCGTGACATGGGGAAGATGGCGCAGGACAATAGAATGCTTCGGGAGAAGCTGGATGAGCAGGAGGGGCGTTCTAGGCGCAATAATATCCGCCTTATAGGGGTACCGGAATCGGAAGGTGTGAAGGCGATGGATCTCTTCGTAGAGAACCTGATCACTAACGAACTAAAGCCGAAGGGACTGTCCAACTTCTTTTCGGTGGAGAGGGCCCATCGAGTCCCGGGTGGCCAACCAAAGCCGGGGGCTAACCCGCGACCCATAGTGGCACGCTTGTTTAACTTCCGTGACCGGGACGCAATCCTGCAGGCAGCCAGGTCCTCCCCCCCCCTCAAGATCCAGAACGCCACCGTTGCCATCTTCCCCGACTACACCGCGGAAGTCGCCCGTCGGCGACGCACATTTTTCGACGTGAAAAAGGAACTGAGGTCCAGGGAACTGCCGTACTCAATGTTATTCCCCGCGAGACTAAGGGTGGTAGCGGAGAACAAAACCTGGTTCTTCGACAACCCGGAAAACGTGCAAGAATGGCTCGAGGGATGGAGACCGGGTCAGAACCACAGACGGACGAATCGCTCCAGAAAAGATCGGGCTGAAGGCCATCGCCGAGACTCACAGGCCTCCGGAGGGGGACCGGACAACAGTGACTCTTTGGGAGCTGAAGGCGGCGGGGACGAGGCTGAGGAACAATGAACACTTGGGAACAATTCATTTTTTGCTTCTGTATTGAGACTATTAAGCTGTGAAGCGCTTCCCGCCATTGGACACTGGGTGAAGGGCCTCCGGGGGTGTGAATGAGAGGCTGCCGGCTGCGGAGAGTCCCTCACCCCAACGCGCAAGTACACTGTTTTGGGGATGGGGTATGCACTCTGCTAAGTTGGGGGGGCGGGCAGTTTTGAGTCCGTATAGCAGGGGGGCAGGGAGGGGGGGAGAGTTGAATAAGTTTTCTCTGTGGGATCTTTCGGTCCTACAAGGTTATGTTCTATGCACACTTAAGTATCTAGGCATGTCTTCTGTAACTAAGAACTGCTGTTACACTCGGGGCGCAGGGAGGTCTGACTGGGAGACTAGCAATGGCTGCAACGGATAGTCCAACCACGAAGAACTCACTAATTGTCATGTCCTGGAACGTGAGGGGCCTGGGGGATAAGATTAAGCGAGGGTTAGTGTTGCAGGGGATAAGGAGACGGGGACCGGCTCTCATTCTCCTGCAGGAGACACACTTGTCGGGAGCGGCCACGAAGGCCCTAGATAGGAAAGGCTATCACATGATAGTGCATGCTGAGTTCACTTCGGGGTCCCGTGGCACGGGCATCCTGCAAAGAAAATCTTCCAAATTCATTGTCAAGTCTACTGCAACGGATGACCATGGCAGATTCGCGGCAGTTCATGGCCAGTGGGAGGGGAGGCTCTTTAATGTAGTCTCGGTCTACATACCACCAGCACTACACTCTGAGGCCTTGCCGGATCTGGGCAAATTCCTGCTAACACTCCCCGATGGGGAACTGCTCATAGGTGGGGACTTCAACATGACACTCACAAACTCCGAGGACCGCTTTCCCCCACGTACACACACAGGAGGGCCCAACAGTCTCCAGACATTCTTGACTGCACAGGGGTTGGTGGATATATGGCGCGCTCTGCGCCCCACTCAGCAACAATACACATATTACTCAGCCACGCACAATAGCCTGTCCAGGATAGACTACTTCTTTACTTTGATTAATGGTCACCTTACTGTAGCCGAAACCGAGATACTACCACGGGGGGTCTCCGATCACTCGCCACTCACATTAACACTCACCACTACGGCCATGGCACGGCGCAGATTATTCCCGATTTTCCCAGGCTACCTCAAAGTACCTCGGATTACCAAGGACTTGAAGAGGACAACCCGGCTGTATTTCGAAGAAAACCAATCCTCGGTGGCCTCCCCCTCCATACTGTGGGAGGCGTATAAGACAGTGTTCAGGGGTCAGGCCATAGCAGTGATCGCAAATCACAAAAGGACGCACAGACAGGAGGCCCTCGAGATAGAGTTAGGCTTAGAGAGGGCCAACACGGCCCATATGGCGAACCCCTCAGACGACACACTTCACGACCTCCAGGTCCACCAGCACCGCCTTACAGATCACATGCGCAGGGTCACGATGACAGACATTGCGGCCACACAGCACAGGATATATGATATTGGGGACAAGGCCAATAAATTGCTGGCGTGGCTGGACAAGAGACAGGGGGGGGGAAGAATATCCTACAACTTACGGACCCACAGGGCAACAACCACACCCGCCCCGACGAGATAGTAGACGTCCTCGCCGATTATTTCACTTCGGTCTACGCCCCAGAGATAGTGGTAGAGGAGGGGGAGGTACAGACTGCCCTTGAACACGTTCCTTTGCCGGTGCTGACACCAGAGATGTCCGAGGACATAGACGCGCCTCTCACGGTGGAGGAGATCCAGATGGCTATAGGCGCCCTCCATCCAGGCAAGGCGATGGGCCCCAACGGGATTCCCATTGAATGGTTGAAAGTCATGGCCGAATCCTTAAGCACGCCCCTACTTAATATGTATGAGGAATCTAGAGCACAGGGTACGCTGCCGCTAGATCAGCGGATGGCTACCATTGTGGCGATACCGAAGCCAGGTAAGCCCCCCAACGAATGCTCATCATATAGACCGATCTCACTTTTGAATCCGGAGGCCAAAATTATTGCCAAAGTGTTGGCAAACAGGATCTTGCCGACCCTGTCCCACCTAATCCACCCGGATCAGTCCGGATTCATGCCCCACCGCAGCACTGCTCTAAATCTCCGCAGGGTGCATGGTGTATTGGCGCGAGTTCCACTACTGCAAGAACCGGCTGCCATCCTCTCCTTAGACGCCAAGATGGCGTTTGACATGGTGGAATGGAGCTATCTCTTTGCAGTGCTCACGCGTATGGGTTTCGGCCCGGTGTTCCTTTCCTGGATACGAATGCTGTACAGAGACCCAGTGGCGCAGGTGACGGCCAATGGCCACATTTCAAGAACCTTCTCCCTAGGCAGAGGTACACGACAGGGCTGCCCGCTTTCGCCCCTACTCTTCGCCTTAGTTCTAGAACCGCTGGCGGTTACGATACGCACCACCCCACTCCTGAAAGGGATACAATGGACCCCGTTATGGGAGGACAGAGTGTCCCTCTACGCAGACGACATGCTGATCTATCTTACGGATCTGGAAGAGAGTCTCCCTAACCTCCTGGCTCTCTGTACAGCTCACGGGCGAGTCTCGGGTTACACCATTAACTGGACCAAGTCCATCATTTTTGAACTGCGGGGGCCACTCCCGCCTCTCCCGGACTCCTGCCCACTGGAACCGGCGCACACGTCCTTTAAATACCTGGGGATTCATATCACCCGGAATGAGGCGGATTTCTCACGGCTCAACCTACAACCTCCCTTGGCCCGGCTCCGTGAGGACGTGCGCCATTGGAAGGATCTCCCCCTAACGCTCCTTGGCCGTGCAGCGCTATTTAAAATGATGGCTCTGCCACGTTTCCTATATGTGCTGGAAAACGCCCCGTACTTGGTGCCAGATGGCTTCCTTCAGAAAATAACGGCGCAGATCTCGGGCCTGTTATGGGGCAACAAGCCAGCCCGCATTTCTCACGCCAAATTAAACAGGGGATGGTACGACGGGGGAATCGCCCTCCCAAACGTACAGTTGTACTACTGGGCGGCCCAACTCAAAATCCTTAACCAGTGGATACATGCCCCGCAGGATGACCCAGCGTTCAAGGCTGACAGGGCGCAACTGGGTGTAAACACCTTATTGGCCCCACTGTACCACCGTGGAGTGGCGGCAAAACTCACTGGGCCTACGAAACACACTGTCCGCATATGGTACAAGGCACAGGCAAAGTTGAAATGGGATGGCATCATTACGAAACTTACGCCCCTATGGGACGCAAAGGCGTTGGGCCATTTGCGGCGCTCTAAGGGCTTCACACAATGGGACAGCATCGGCATCTCCACGGTGGGGGACATGTGGACAAGAGAAGGAGTGATATCCTTTGCCACTTTACAGGACCAATATGAGTTGGGGAATACAGAGCTCTACAGATACATCCAAGTCCGACACGCGCTACAGGCAGCGATCTCACCCGACACATCCCTGCCCGAATCCTCCCCCCTGGAGGATCGTCTTCTTACCGACTTCATGCAAGAAGGGGCGACATCGCTGACATACCGCAAGCTGATTAACAATATGCCTGATCCACTGGGGAAACTGAAGGACAAATGGATGGCGGAAGTGGGTGATCTGGATGACACTGACTGGAACACAGCCATGGCATCCCCACGTGAAGCAGGCATATCGTCTAAATTTCGCCTAGTGCAGCTAAAATCCATTCACAGAATCTACTACACCCGTACGTTGCTTCATAAACTGCGCAGGGCGGATCATCCGTATTGCCTTAGGGGCTGCGGGGCAGAGGGGACCTTCATACACACGGTGTGGGAATGTCCGTTGATAGTCAGCTACTGGCAACGGGTACTACGCACGATGGCCCAAACACTTCACACCACCCTCACCCTAGACCCACGGCTCTGCCTGCTGAACATCTGGGAGCCGACTGACCTCACCTTTTACGCAAGGACCTGGGTCACAGTGGGGATGGTAACAGCGAAACGGGACATAGCACAGAGGTGGGGGTCGGCTGATCTCCCCACGCTGCCCCAATGGCTCCGCAACATGGACATGCTTATGTTGACTGAAAGGGCGGTGTACAAATTGAGGGGCAATCCACGTAAATGGAATGGGGTGTGGCAATCCTGGAACACCTATAGAGGGGATATCTGCGAACCACTAGAGGAGGATGACGACGAAGGATCTGAGAGTGACGGGGAGCGTTGATTGGGTTATAACAATGTATTTAGGGTGTGCGCAACAGAAGTGGGTGGGTCCAGCCGTGGGAGGTGGTATGGGCGGGAGTGGGAACTAGGGGGCTTTTGACACAATACACTGCTCTCTTTACAGATGGACTGTGCCACGAGTGCCGAAAGCTACTACTTCAAGTACGTGCCGGACTAAGTGTGCTGTTTTCATTGTTTTATGTTTATTGCAAGGTGAAAAAGGCAAAACTCGGACGAATAGTAGCCAACAAAACACAAAATCGCAAACTGTATTTCTACGACACGAGTATATCCCTATTCATCACATCGTCGATATGACCTGAAATGCTTTGCACTAATGTGGATGTTATAAGTTTGATCATTGTAAATATTGTATCACTTCATTCACCTAGTGCCTTATATGTGAGAACGAGAAGGATGAAACTGTACATACTATCTTTGTTTTGCACCAAAAATAAAAATTAAAAAAAAAAGAAGTACGCCCCCCCTCCCACCAATCCCTGTTAGGTAGTGGAAACTGTCCAAACTGGGGTGCAGACAGCCCCTCTCACCTTTCGGCCTGGTACCACTGCACGAACCGCACTACTTCCCTACTGACCGTTCTCCACTTCAGCCCCGTCTAAATTACAATTCATGCTTGTGACCCTTTTGCCTGCTTGTGCTTGTTTTCATGACCCTGTTGCCTGCTTGTGCCTCCGTGTGCCCATGTTGCCTGCTTGAGCCTCTGTGTGCCCCTGTTGCCTGCTTGTGCCTCCGTGTGCCCCTGTTGCCTGCTTGTGCCTCCGTGTGCCCCTGTTGCCTGCTTGTGCCTCTGTGTGCCCCTGTTGCCTGCTTGTGCCTCCGTGTGCCCCTGTTGCCTGCTTGTGCCTCCGTGTGCCCCTGTTGCCTGCTGGTGCTGTGTTGGTGTGTGTGGAGGGCTCTGTGTGGCTGTGTGTGTAGGAAGCTTTGTGTGGCTGTGTGCGTGGGGGGCTCTGTGTGGCTGTGTGTGTGGGGGGCTCTGTGTGGCTGTGTGTGTGGGGGGCTGTGTGTGGGGGGCTCTGTGTGGGGGGGCTCTGTGTGTGTCATTTGCGATAGATAAAGCTAGTGGCATTGTAAATGACAATGCCATTTATTTATGTTAAAAAAAACATAAATAAAAATAATGTCAAGAGCAATGCCAATAGCTCTAACTTTAACAAAGGCAAAACCATTGCATTGTAAATGCTTGTTTTATCTAGCCATGCCAGTAATTTACTGGCTTTGTCTCCTATATCATAGACCCTTTGCGCGGTCTCCTCTATGTTTTCTACTGTTCGTCGCTTAAGGTGGTCGTCATGTAACTGTTGGCAAAGGTGGAGTGAGTGAAGGGTATCCTCTGATGGGTGTGCCATATGGTCCGCGTTTGCTTTTTCAATTCCAAATCTAGCAGTTCCTGTTTTTGTGTACGTTTGTGCCCCACTATTGTCGCAATCGCTTGCCCTCTTAGCACGGTTTTGTACGCTTCCCATAAGGTCGTTGGGGATGACACAGAGTCAGTATTTTCTGCAAAGTAGTGCCTGGTTGCTTTTTTAAGTTCTTTACGGATGTGTGGTACCTTAAGATACCCTGGGTAGATTGGGTAGATTCTTTTACGGGCTATTGCAGAGCATGATAGGCTCAGTGTCAAAGGGGAGTGATCCGAGATACCTCGGGGCCTTATCTTTACATCATTTTTCGTGAGTCGGCCATCCCCCAATGTAAGGAAATAGTCAATACGGGACAAGCACTTATGGGTTGCTGAATAGTAAGAGTATTGCTGATCTTCGGGGTTAAGACGCCGCCATACATCTACTAGTCCCTGTGCCTCTATGAACTCACTGAGGCGGGACGGGCCAGGTGTCTGTGTCCGAACCGGGAACCTATCTCGTATATTATGGGCCACCGCATTAAAGTCTCCTCCCACTACTAGATCTCCTTCCGGGAGTTCTAACAAGAACCTCCCCAGGTCCGGAAGTGCAGTCGCATGCAGTGCCGGTGGAATATATACCGACACTACGTTGAGGGATTTTCCTTCCCATTGCCCACATGCCGCTGCAAAGCGGCCGTGACTATCAGTCTTGGTAGTCTGTAGTATGAATCGGGATGCTCTCTTCATTAAAATGCCTGCACCCCGGGACCCTGAAGTGAAGTCTGAGTGTGTAATCATGCGGTAACCTCGTCTATCTAGCGCCTTGCTGGCTGTATCCACTAGATGCGTTTCCTGAAGGAGGACCAGATCGTGATTCATTCTTCTAATACTCTGGAGCACCAACCCGCTCTTTACCTGGTCTCCTAGTCCCCTGACATTCCATGATATTAATTGCAACGGCGGCACCGGCCCCGTGTCAAGACCGCCTTCTACGATATCAGCCTGTACCATTTGTGCCATTGTGTGCTTGTAAAGATGGACATGGTCCCCGTAGAGTGTGATATCAGTGTTCCCGGCCTATGCCCACCCCCATATAGCGCGAACAAGATCTTTGCAGATATCAGAGCACTTTACAAAGCCGGGAATGCCAGCAAGAGAGTGGGGTTACACATAATAAGTGGGAAGGGTAGGTATGTGAGGGAGCAAAGTAGTACAGCACATCAATAATACAAATATAACAGTTAAATGTGTGCATAGATAGTCAGTAGCGTCAATAATACAGGTGAAATACATAGTCATAGAGTTCGAACAGAGAGTTAAATGTGTGCATAGATAGTCAGTAGCGACAATAATACAGGTGAAATACATAGTCATAGAGTTCGAACAAAGTAATACAGGTCGGTGTAGGGTCTTTCCAGATCCACGCTAATAGGTCAAGTGTATTTGGCCATAAAAATAGCTTTTACTTCTTTCTTAAAAAGTGTGAAGGAGGAGATGAGCCTGGTTTCAGGAGGGAGTGAGTTCCAGATCCTGGGTGCCATTCCTGAGAAAGAGCGTTTATAGGTTTTTACCTTCCTGAATCTTCGAGGTTTTAGCAGAAGATTGTTTGTGCCTCTAGTGTTTCTAGAGCCGCCAGAGATTGACCGCTTCTGAGTGAGGTATCCGGGAGAGCTCAGATGTAGAGCCTTGTGTGTCATGCAGGCGATTTTCAAATGTATTCTGGCTTCAAAAGGTAGCCAGTCCAGTGTTTTCAGATCAGGGGTGATGTGCGAGTGTTTTTTTGATCCAGTGATGAGTCTGGCTGCACCGTTTAGAGAGGCTCTTAGGGGTGCAGTGCTGGTTAACGGGAGACCGCAGAGGGCGGTGCTGCCGTATTCAATTCGCGGGATTACTAGAGCTTGTACTGCAGTTTGGAAGCCTTTGGCTGGTAGGAAGGGTTTAAGTTTCCTCAGTGTATTGATTTGGAAGTTCGCTCCCTTAGTAGCCTTGCTGATATGATGCTGCATGTTAAGGTTGGAGTCGAGGGTTATGCCTAAAGATTTCGCTGAGTCCACTATGATGGGTTGGACATTGAGTGCAGTTAACTGTTTAAGCCAGGTTTGCGTGGCGGGGATCTTCGCGAGAGGTGTGATCAGCAGGAATTCTGTTTTCAGAGCATTGAGTTTGAGATGATTATCAGCAAGCCAGGATTGGGTGCTTCTGATCGTTGAGTTCAATAGTAAAATGTCATTGGGGGATTGTAATTTGAGATATAGTTGGGTGTCATCTGCGTACATGTGAAAAAGTACATTGGATGCTTGAAGCAAGGTGGTGAGAGGTTCCATAACTAGGTGACAATGACGGGCCTGTTGCCATTGGGTTGATACCGGCTTGTCCAGCGTGCAATCTCCAGCTTACTGTGACCATTGTGGTTCGCCGTGCAATCTTTAGAGTCAAACATTTCAAACAATTAAACATTGCTACCCCCCCTATCCCCTGAACTCTCCCCCTCCCTGCTCCCCTGCTACACGGACTTTGAACTGCCCGCCACCCCAATTTAGCAGAGTGCCTGACCCCACCCAAATAGAAACACAGAGTTACTTGCTCGTTGGGGGTGAAGAGTACTCCGGAGTCAGCGACCCCTCTTACCCTCCTTGGAGGTCCTTAGCCCAGTGTCCATGGCAGCCCGCGCGGCAGTCCCATTATCAATAAATGTTTTGCACCCACCAGAGTGTTAATCCTCCACCTCCAGATCTCCATTAACACTGTCTTTCATTGGTGAGCTTCTCTCTTCTACCGGTCCCACCGCTCGGACGTCCACACGGTCTCCTATACGTTGGTCTTTTATATTCCTTCCAGTGCGGCGGGGTTGAGAGGTTGGTCGCTAGCTGTCCAGCCAGTCCTGGGCTATTTCCGGATTATCAAAAAACCATGTCCTGTTCTCCGCCACCACCCGCAGCTGGGAAGAACATGGAGTATTGGATCTCTCTTCTCCTTAGTTCTTTTTTTATGTCCAGAAACGTCTTCCGCTTTCGGGCCACTTCCGCCGTGTAGTCCGGGAAAAAGGCCAGTGTGGAGTTCTGAATCTTCACGGGGGGATACCCGCGCCGGTTGTAGGATGGCATCCCTATCCCGGAAATTGAACAGTCTCACCAGGATAGGCCTTGGAGGCGCCCCTGGTTTTGGCTGGCCTCCTGGTACTCGGTGCGCCCTTTCGACTGAAAAGAATGTCGACAGTCCCTTAGGCTGGATTTGCGACTTGATGACGTCTTCTACAAAGAGATCAGTTGCTCTAGTACCTTCTGATTCAGGAACTCCAAGAATTCTTATGTTATTCCTTCTAGAGCGCCCTTCCTGGTCATCCAACTTCTCCTTTAGCATTTTATTCTCTGCCGTTACTTTCTCCATCGCCGTCTGGAGCTCTGATACATCCTCTACCAGTGATTTCGTGACCAGTTCCAGTGATCCCACCTTTTCCGCCATTTTGTGGAGATCTGCTCTTATGAGAGTTATTTCGGTAGAGATGGAGCCTACCGTGGTTTGTACCTGCGTTAGCGCTCGCATCACGTCATCCAGTGTCGCTTTTTTAGTCCCTGCTCCGTCTACCGTTTTTGTGGAGTTTTGCCTTCTGTCTGCTGGAGGGGACGCAGTTTTATCGCAGGCGTATCTTTCGATACGAGTTTGTGTCGTACCGCTTTTGGAGCCCTTTCCCGCCATGATGTCTACAAACGTTCCACTGGTTGCCAGTACAGTTGGGGGGGGGGGGCGGAACAGCCGCGGTTTTGGTCCAACCTTTGTCCTAGCTCAACCCCTGTATTGCTTCGGTCAGGCTCTACATCCGATTTATTCCGGACCCCTATGGAGCTTCAGTCCCAGCGCATATGTCCAGCGCAGTAGCCTGTCCCCTCTGGCCGCACTCCTATCTCACTCCCCGCAGCGCAGGCTCGCGGCTGTACCAGTGATGGCAATCCTCGTCACTGTTTGGATCAGGATCGCGCCCCCGAACCGCAACGAGCGGCGCCCTGCCTTTGGTTGGGACAGTTGTGCCCCTCGGCGTCTTTACGTCCCTCTTCGGTTGCCAAAGCTGTGTGGTCCGGTGTGCCACCAAAGTCTCAGGTTCGTGGGGTCATACAATGACTGGCCTTATCACTCGTTTGGCCCCTCCAGCACCCGTGCTGTGCACCACTGTCCCCCCGACCCGTGCCCGTTTTTGCGGCTTCCAGGTGTCACCTGGGTTCGGCTTTTAGTCAGCTCCGGCGCGGAGGAGGAGAACTTGTAGGGCTGCCCGCTGCCTCCGCGGATCACTTTCCCGCTCCGCCGTGTCCCGTTATCGGCGTCTCACCTCCCCGCCGAACCCTGCTCCCATGCAGTACGCCGGCGGTGTTTACCTCCGTTGTCACACCGCCGGCAGTGTTGTGTCCTCCGGATCGTTCCTCCGCCTCATCTGGGGTCGGTACTTTAATCCGGCGGGCCGCTTCTGATGCCGCTCCTCTGTCTCCGGCCACTTCCGGTCCGCCCTTGCCGGCTTGGTGATACTTCCGGTCGGCACCTCCGACCACTGGACTCCCCGGATCCAGGCCTGCGCCTAGGCCGCACAAACACTCAGCTGTATCTTTGCCTTCCGGCGTCTGATTTATGCCTGGGTACTTGCCGCCAGCGCTGCCCGGTCCTAGGCCTTCGGTCCCTCCGTCCGAGGTCAGAATTAGCCACGGATTAGGTTTCGGATTTTAGGAGAGGCCGTTTCTCTTCCGGAGCTGTTCTTCTAGGCTGCCGCCATGCTCTGCTGCTAGCCACGCCCCCCCAGCATCATCCTTTTCTAATTATGCTAGAGGAGTCCTAATACGGATTAAACGCAACACCCCATTTATGCTGCATGCTACGTACACAGATGATCAAGGCAGATTTGTAATACTCAGGGGAGATTTTGCAGGCACAAACCTTACCATCATAACGACATACGGGCCTAATACAGACGATCCACAATTTTATGAAGCCATATGGGCAAAAATTAGAGATTCACCCAACTGCGGCAGAATGGGGCGGAGACTTTAATACACTGTCTTTCCAGGAATGTTCAGTTCCGGATAGCTGGAAACTGGCCCAAGTCGTTCCAATAAAAAAGAAAGCCCACATAAGCATCATGCAATTAGACAACCTGAGACCAATCTCCCTCCTCCCCTACTGTGCGAAGGTAGTAGAAAAATTGGTCAACCGACAGCTGGTGAGCTTTGTGGAGGAAAACATGCTCCTTCACACGTCTCAATCGGGATTTAGAGCCAAACACTCGACAGAGACCGCCCTCCTCCTATCAACAGAACTGCTACGTAGTAAGGCGGATGAGGGTCACACGGCCGCACTGGTCCTATTGGACTTAAGTGCGGCGTTTGATACCGTATCACACCCCGTATTACTTGACCGCCTGAATGAAAAGGGAATAACCGGTCCTGCACATGAGTGGCTGGTCTCCTTCCTTAACAACAGGAGATTTCAAGTGCACTGCCCACCATGTAAATCTAGTATAAGATGTCTCAGGCAAGGGGTTCCTCAGGGCTCAATCCTGAGCCCCACTCTATTTAATCTGTACATGGAACCCCTTGCCAAATTGGTGGAGTCATATGGTGTTGCAATAGTCTCTTATGCAGACGACACACAACTGGTGATCAATCTATCCCGTGATCCAGTTGGGGACGCTGAGAATTTCTCGGCTTGCTTGGTGGCACTCGACGGCTGGATGAAGCAAAACTGTCTCCGCCTCAATGGTAATAAGACGGAAGTTCTTATTGTAGGCCCCTGCCCTTCCATTTGGACCTCTGCTTGGTGGCCCACGGAACTGGGCTTGGTCCCGGCACCAGCAGACACCGTCAAAAACCTTGGCTTTCTTCTCGACTCTAAGCTAGCATACACCAATCATGTTGGGAAGGTTGCCGGAAAATGCTATGGACTCCTGAAGGTCCTGAGGAAAGTCCTGGACCTTTTGCCCACCAGCTCCAGAAAAACTATGGTACACGCCTTGGTCACCTCCCACCTAGACTATGGGAATTCCCTTCTATGCGGACTCAGCAAGAAAGGCCTAGCACAGTTACAACGCGTCCAGAACGCAGCTGCTAGATTGGTCCTTAACCTCCCTAGGAGAGCCTCTGGGAAACATGCATTACGCTCCCTCCACTGGCTCCCAATAAAAGAACGAATCAAATTTAAAACTTTGTGTATAACCCACCGTATAGCTCACAAAAAAGCACCTCCTTATCTTCAGGACCTGCTTCCAGTCTATCGCCCCTCACGTCCTCTGAGGTCGATGGGCAGCATGCTTTTAGTGGTGCCTCGTATACATAGAGCAAGGATGGGAGGCCGTTCCTTTAGACATCATGCCAGCAATGACTGGAATAACCTACCCATCGATTTGAGGATGGAGCCGTCTGAAACTAGGTTCAGACAGAGGCTGAAAACCAACCTCTTCCCCAAGCTAACTTCAGCATAGCAGGCCAGGCTCTCCTTCTGTGATCCAGCTGATGAGATGTAGATAGGGCTGTCAGCGCGGGGACGCACTGTTCTCTGTGCAACCATGCGCTTAACAAATGTCATTAACCTAACCTAACCTAACCATGTCTAGATCCATTATTGGATAGAGCCACTGGCACAGATAAACATGGGAGACGCGCAGCCCAGGTTATATTGGACGGTATGCAGGACTGGGCTATGGAGGACATATGGCGCAAGAGACACCCGGGGCGAAGGGAGGGCACATGCACGTCACTCACACATAATACCTGGTCGAGATTGGACTATTGGCTGACCACGCAGGAGGTGAGCACGTGGACCAAAGAGGTGGAGCACTTACCTAGAACCCTCTCGGACCACTCCCCAGTCCATCTAGAGTTGGAGGTGCCGACGCACACCTCGAGACAATTCACATGGAGACTTAGGCCAGACGTACTGAAAGATCAGGTGTTCCGAGAGTAACTCCGTCACACCATTACAGACTTTTTTCAAAGAAACACCGGGTCAGTGGAGGGCAGGGGGCTGGTGTGGGAGGCATTCAAAGTCACTATAAGAGGACACTGCATAGGTGCACACGCCGGAATCCTTAAAGACATCAGACAGCAATTACACACAGTAGAAAAGGACATCAAGGCACTAGAAACAGAATACGCTGCTACCCTACATGAACCACTCTTGGCTGATATACGGAGCAAGATCAATACGTACAACGAATATGCCGACACAGAAATAAAATACTTATCCAGAAAATACAGGGCCAGGGCTTATGGAGAAGGAGGTAGACCAGGTAGAGCGCTGATGCACAAAATCAAACCAATGAATGGCGCTTCGCTAATCACACATATTACGAATGCACAAGGAGAGCTTCTGCATGACAACCCCTCTATACTGGAGGAGTTCAGCTCCTACTACTCAACACTATACACCACGAAAGTAACTCACCCGGAACCAGACATCCATGACTATCTTGATGACGCGAGTTTGGACTGGCTGTCAGACGCCCACAGTGAATTCCTGAGTCACCATATCACAGAGGACGAGTTTAGGGAGGCGGTTAATTCCTTACCTAACAATAAAGCTCCCGGGATTGACGGATTGCCGGGTGAATTCTATAAGGAATATAAAGACCTGTTGATTCCTCAACTAGAGCGGATGTTAGAAGAGGCATCCGCGCCTTCCTTGCGGGAAGCGCTGTTAATAGTACTACCGAAACCCGGTAAAGACGCCACACAATGTGCCTCCTATCGTCCCCTATCCCTTATAAACATAGATGCGAAAATACAGGCCAAAATAATAGCAAACAGAATACAACCGCTCTTACAACTCCTGGTGCTCCCTGATCAGGCAGGTATTATACCTACGAGATCCACAACCCACAATATTCGAACCATATTCACGATGTACCATAGTCTAGATCCAGACTTGCCGGCAGCGGCCGCCCTATTAGATGCGGCGAAGGCCTTTGATTCAATCGAATGGGACTTCATGATGACCGTCCTCACTAGGATGGGATTCCCGCCCACTTTCCTGTCGTGGATAGCGTTACTGTATAACGAACCCAGAGCCAGAGTACGTATTAATGGACACACTTCACGACCATTTGAGATCAGTAGGGGTACTCGTCAGGGGTGCCCATTATCGCCCATTTTGTTTGCACTTTCACTAGAACCGCTGGCCTGTAAAATCCGGCAAAAACACCCAGAAACTGCACTCCAATTTAATATTCGGCCAATGAGCATATCTCTGTATGCAGATGATATGGTCCTGTACACTAGAAATCCGGACACAAACCTAAACCCGCTAATTAGAGAGTACATTAAGTTTGAACAATACTCTGGCCTTAGCATAAACTGGGATAAATCCGTGGTGGTCCCCTTGACGGCAGTGACCCCGGAACCACAGATGGACTACCCCCTAAAATGGTGCACTGATCCGGTAAAATATCTAGGAGTCTGGATACACCGCGACATTGAGACGGTCATTAGGGCAAACTACGGAGTGGCTATAAGCAAAATGGAAGATCAAATAGAAAAATGGATTAAACTACCGTTCTCGATGGCAGACCGCATAGCTCTCCAAAAAATGGTGGTATTGCCTCGCCTGTTATACCTGTTCTGGAACATTTCAATCTGGCTCCTGCAGGTCTTTTTCGCTAAACTACGAACGCTTCTACAAAGGCTTGCCTGGGCGGGGAAACAACCTAGGGTCAGCTGGAAGATCCTTACTAGACCGTATCATCAGGGAGGATTTGCTGCCCCAGACATGCAGCTGTACTATTATTGTGCACAGGCACACCATGCACACTACAGGACACAACCACATTCATACATACATACCACACATAGCGGTAGAGACAGATAGCATACACCCAAACAAGTTGACACAATACATATCAGACCCAGGGGAAATGTATCCTAATGATATCATACACCCAGTTGAATGCACATCGAGAGCATGGTACATGTTGGCAACGCGAGCCCGAAAACCCACCGGTGTATGCGCCGGTACTGCACACCATCCCAAACTGTCGGTCACGCAAGAACACAACATGAGAAGAACCTTTGGGGAAATGGGGCTCACGACACTAGGCTCATTATTTCCGCAGAATACATTTATCTCATACCAAGACCCATTTTTATGTGCACATCAGACGCCGATGAAAAGGTTTGCTTACTTTAGGCTAAGAGCGGCAATGAGAGACTTATATGACGACTTCCCAAATGAACCAACACCACTGAAAGCATTACAGACTCTACTGACTGCGCCGACACGAGTGGCACTAGTGACCAAATTATACTCAACATCTCAAAATGAACAGCACACTGGCCCAGACAGGGCGAGGACACGGTGGGCGGAGGCGATCGGGTCCCCTATAGCCGATGAGGATTGGACTTACAGCTGTACGCAGTTACAACTACTTACTCCTAATTGCAATCTGCGAATCATACATTTTAGATTTTTGCACCAAACATATTACTTTCCAGAAAAAAAGCACAGGTACGGGCTTAGGACGGACGACAAGTGCAAAAGATGTGCAGCCCCTAGGGCTGACTTTCTCCATATGGCATGGGCCTGCCCGATGCTGGATGCGTATTGGCGGGAGGTGGTGACGGCGCTGACACTTATGCTGACAGAATTTATTCCAAACACACCACTGACGTGCTGCCTAGGCGCCTACAGGCTTAAGACAATTAGACGTCGTAAACTACTGGCAGTGGCACTTCTGTTGGCCAAAAGGCGCGTAGCCATTAAATGGGGAAGCAGACGCCCACCCAGGTTCAAGGACTGGTTATCAGATATGATATATTGTAAAGAGACGCTGGGTACCTATGAGGAGGAACTGCCGCAGGCCTCAAGGCCAAAGGATTTTTGGCAGCCCCTCATGGAATATATACAAAGACAAACATATGCTCAATCAGTAGGAGATGGAGACGAAATAGCAGGAGGGGATATAGGAACTGCTCAAACTACCAGCACACCTCTAACAAGACTAACTACCGAAAATAAATGATTAAATGTGTAATCTGAATTGATTTTATTCATGTACACTGTCGATGTGCGCAGGACATAGATCACTGCAAAAAGGATGTGCTGTACCGAATGTATTCCTAGTAAAGCGTACTATCATGATTATGGTTGTACTATGTAAATGAACAATATAAGATGAAGCCAATTGCTGTATAAACAAAAGAACAGATGATGTCGTGCTCTGTACTGTTGCTCTGTGAATCCAAATAAAAAAAAATAAATAAAAATAAAAATAAAAAAAAAAAGGACGTAGCGTATTCACCAATTGTTATCTTGTCATCTAAGTAAAGTGCTCAGATACCGTCGGGCCGAGTTAACGCTCTATTAAACTCTAATAAATAAATGAATAGATAAATAAAACCTGGACAACCTAAAGAAAATGAAGCCAGCAAATGGAAAGCAATAATACGTGAGTTACAAACCACAAAGCCAACAGCAAGCAATGAGCGGAATGCATTCCTAGGTTGACTTTTTTAAAGTCCCCATGATGTCTTTAGCAATACAGACAGTTGAGCTGTCTGGTAGGCTGCGACCTAAAAAGAGGAAAAAATAATTCCCCAAAGGCAAGCAGTGGAAAGATATAAGCCATCAAATCAAAAGAATGGAAAAGACAAAAATTAATATGATGCAGGGGGAGATACAACATAAGAACAGGAAGTTTTAAAGGAAATGACAGTGACGGGAGCCAAACAATGATAACCAATAATCCGACTATAAGCAAGTTGTAAGTTTGGTATGGGCCACATGAAGTCTTCTGCAAACTATTAATAAAAATATAATTTTTGAAAGCACTGCAAATCCTCAAACAGTGAATCTTTATGCACATGTTGAAGTAGTCTATCTTATACTGTCTGTAGCATTTCTAAACGGTGGCAGTTTATCCTGTACTGTATGAAATGTATTTTTTAAATTTCTTACATATTTGCTGTGCTGTCAGGCAAAGGCTGACACTATAATTATGTCACTACTCCTCAAAACACCAAGCAGGATAGGGGTGTGGTCTGACGCCGATGGAGTGAGCAGCACTGCTCCAGAGCTCCCGTCGGCCGGCCGCCATCCATACCCATCCTGAAG
This sequence comes from Lissotriton vulgaris, assembly GCF_964263255.1. Lineage (NCBI taxonomy): Eukaryota > Metazoa > Chordata > Amphibia > Caudata > Salamandridae > Lissotriton > Lissotriton vulgaris. The sequence goes on along the minus strand of NC_141695.1, from coordinate 756,316,384 downwards.
CCCTACACAGACCCGAACACTCACAAAGAAACCCCACAACGACCAGAACTGAAGGGATGCACAGGAGGTAATATGAACCTCTCCCGCGGCCAGGATTTGCTAAAATCGGACGCGACGAATGCACCAAGGGAAAATCAAGATGCAGCGCCCAGCGGGTGCTGACAAGCCCGTTTGGCACGGGGAAGGCCAGAGCAGATGCCTCGGGCAGTGGGCTGCCGTGCCCCCACATTGGCCCCACACCAGCCGCGGATCCAGACTGGGGGGCCCCAGGAGCGCCAGAAGCGGGTGAGCACGCACAATACAAGCGGCGCCCAGAAGGGGACAAAATGGCAGCGCACCAGGGCGGAGGCGCCTGAAGGGCTGGGGCAGAGCGGCCCTGTAGTGCTTCTTTCCTGCCCCCCGCCCCGAGGGATACCCTGCGCAGGGCCTGACAGCCCAGGAAGAAAGGTGGAAGGGGGACCATTGCCGACTGGCAGACGCATCGCAAACGCCCAGAGACACGGCCAGGAAGGTTGCGTCCAGCGGCAGAGAGCCAACGCAATAACGTGTGAGCGGAGGACCAACAAGATCCTGCTACAGCCCCACGCTGATCAGAAGGTACTGACTGGCAGGGCCCCCTAGGCGCTGGTGGAGGGGGGGGGGGCGAACGCACCGCCTGCAGCGGGCAGGCTTAAACAAAATGGCGGCATGCTATGGCCGGGACGCCTGAGGAGCCGCTGGGACGCAAGCTGGGGTCTGCAGTGCTTCCCCCCCCGGCGAGAACCAACACTGGGGCTTGGGGCCAACGCAGCAGAGCTAGCGGGGGAAAGAGGGACGACCCGCCAGGAGGGCAACAACTGCTGTGCGGCCTGATCCCCAGCCGCTTGGGCACACACTGGACGCAGCGCCCTTAAAGGCGAAGTGACAAGAACACTGTGCTGCGAATGGACCCCATAAGCACTCGCAGCCAGAGGGCACATGCACACTGAGTAGAGGGGCTTGGAGACCCCTGGGAACTCCGGCCTGAACCCCAAAGAGACTGTCACACTCTGAGTGGACACAGGGAGCCCTGTGCACAGCCCGGAGCAGAGAAAGGGGCAGAGGAGCAGCAAGGCTGGAGAATATTGGGCGTTAAACTGACTCAAAGTGGAGCGCCCCCCGAGGCAGTGACACCCGGAGACCCCGTGGGACTGAACCAGCTGACACGCCATAAGAGCTGCCCAGGGCACGCCGCGGACAGAGCCCAGATTGCGGTCCACGCGGGTGGCGGACACCATTTCATGAGCACACGCAGCGCCCGGACTACCGGGGGCAGGAGGACACCATGGGGAAGCCCCTGAAACCCGAAAGAAAAGGAGGAACCCACGGCGAGCAGGCCCCCAGACGAGGCTGAGAAGTCCACCATGGGGACAGAACGCCCTGCAGACCCTACGCTACAAGACATACTGCAAGCTATTACCACCTCCAGCGAACACCTGGAAGGGAAAATTGACTCTCTCAGCCTGGATATGGGATTGCTCCGGGAGAACCATAAGAAACTAACAGATCGGGACACGACAAATGAACGAACATTAGCTGAAGCTGTCCCTGCGGTTACAGACATGCAACACCGAATGACTATACTGGAAACCAAAGTGCATACGCTGGAGGAAAGGGCGGAGGATGCCGAAAATCGATCGCGCAGAAGCAACCTGAGAATCGTGGGCCTGCCGGAGAAAATTGAGGGCCGCAACATGGCTGACTACCTTGAGAACTGGCTCAGGGATGAACTGGCACCGACTGGCCTGTCGAATTTCTTCGCCCTGGAAAGAGCACACCGAGTCCCTGCCAAACCGCCTATACCAGGGGCACCGCCACAAGTGGTAATAGCAAAACTCCTCCTCTACAAGGACAGGGATCACATCCTTACTCCGGCACGGCTCAATGGCGACATCCAAGTGCACAACTCGGTAGTACGCATTTTCCCAGATTTCTCCCGCTAAGTACAGCGCCGCAGGGGATCGTATCAGGATGTGAAACAGAAACTGCGTCAACTGAACTACAAATACGCTACACAATTCCCGGCCACGCTACAGGTTACCACGACAGAGGGTGCAGAGATCTTCAGGACCCTGCAGGAGGCGTCTGACTGGATTGGCAGGCAAGGAGGAGCAGCGCAAGCACAGAACCCGCTGGGGGAACGGAGGCAAGGACCACGATCACGTAACCGGAAGAACAGGAGAGAGACCATGGCACCCTTGCAGGAGGAGGCACAACTGGAACGGCGGAATACAATGAAGGTGGTGGCCCGGATTAGCAGTGGAACGGAAAATCCGGGTCCTTCTGAGAGCAGCGAAGAACTCGCAGACACAGGCTCGGAGACTGGGTCCAGCGACTCGGACACGCAGAGCCTGACACTGCCAACTGTTACCCCGCAGACGGCATCATCTAGGGGTGGGGAGCGGAAGACGAAGCTGACTGCAACCAAACTGCCATGAGACACTTCTGTTCCATCATTAAGGTACAAAGGTGGAAGGGGAAGCACAGCTGAGGGGCGGTTCACTGAAGAATCAGTGGAGGATCGGGGCCGCAGAGACTGGGAGCGCACCGGTGAGGGACCCCCCCCCACCCCGGAGATTGACTGACTAAACTGCAAGCAGTCACTTGTAGACTTTTCGCACTGGTTTGGATGGGAGGGGTTTTCCTACTTATCCTGGTGACCGGGAGTTGGGGGAGCATGTTCACTGTTGACAAAGGGGGGAAACCTTGGGTTGCACTGTCTAACGAATCATATGATAAAGAAAGTGGAGAGCAAGGAGAGGGCATTGCTCGGCCTGGGTAGCGGCAGATTCACTGACTCCAAGGTCAATGGCTGAAAAACAACACTATAAATGTATGACGTGGAACATTAGGAGGATGCACACAATGTCAAAGCGCCAAAAGGTACTCTTCTACATCAAGAGACGGGGAGTCCGGATAGCTTTCATACAGGAAACGCACCTAACACAGACGGAAAGGCAGGCACTACACAAAAGATGGAGAGGGCAGCTCTACTACACCACCTATTCGGCATATGCGAGAGGGGCGTTAATATGGATTCAATCTGGGGTGCTGCTCCAGTTGCTCAACTCTGTGGTGTACCCGGGGGTGGGCGATACGTGGCAGTAAAAGGGAGGCTAGATGGCTGAGAGATTCGCTTGCTTAGCATCTATGCCCCTAACGTGGACCAACCTGCCTTTTTTGCGACACAGAGCCACAAACTAGCACACTACCTGGCAGGGGCGGTTATAGCAGGAGGTGACTTTAATAGCATGAATGATTTACTACTAGACAGGTCTCACCCCCATTGCAAAACTCCCACGCGCGCTTCAGAAGCATTCACCACATGGAGACAGAGTTGGGGACTTTTAGATTCCTGGCGCACCTTGAACCCACAAGGGAGGGACTACTACTACTTTTCAGCGGTCCATGAAGTACATGTTCGCCTGGACACCCTCCTTAGCTCAGCAAACGTCCAACCCCTTGTCACGAGCGCGGAGTACCTTGCGCGCACCATCTCAGACCACAACCCACTGGACACTCTGGAGGACCAGGTCTTCAGAGAGGAGATCAGAGACGAAATACCTTTCTACTTTCAAACCAACACGGGCACAGCTGTGTCAGGGAATGTAGAGTGGGATGCATTCAAGCTGCTGTGTGCCCCTCTGCCTGCTGAGCTATTTTGTGCACTTGTATTGTATTGCATTGTGACTATTGTTTTCTTGTTGCCCGTTCTCCTGCTGTGTGCCCCTCCGCCTGCTGAGCTTTTGCTCACTTGTATTGCATTGTATTGTGATTATTGTTCACTTTTTGCCGGTTCTCGCTCCCCCCGGTCTCCTCCCTACCCGCTCCCCGCTTCCCGCCACCACCGCTAACCACGCCCACTTTTCTTTCTGTACCCTCCCCGCTCCCGCCTCCCAGCTGCTCCGCCCTCCCTCGCACTTGGCCATATATGGCGACCGTGCGACGCAGGTGAGTGTGACCTAGTTTAGGACACCCCCCGCGCCGCACTGCCACCAGCTGCTGCGTGTGCCTCCCGCCTGCCTACCTCGCTGCTCCGGCCGCCGCCGTGTGACCACGCCCCCTGCCACCGAGCGGCATGGTCTCCTACGGTCTAGCGCTGCGCTCGCCTGACCCGCTGGCTCCTGGACCCCGTTCTCCTGCTGTGTGCCCCTCTGCCTGCTGAGCTATTTTGCGCACTTGTATTGTATTGCATTGTGACTATTGTTTACTCGTTGCCCGTTCTCCTGTTGTGTGCCCCTCCGCCTGCTGAGCTTTTGCTCACTTGTATTGCATTGTATTGTGATTATTGTTCACTTTTTGCCGGTTCTCGCTCCCTCCGGTCTCCTCCCTACCCGCTCCCCGCTTCCCGCCATCACCACTAACCACGCGCTCTTTTCTTTCTGTACCCTCCCCGCTCCCGCCTCCCAGCTGCTCCGCCCTCCCTCGCACTTCGCCATATATGGCGACCGTGCGAACGCGCAGCGGTCACGCGCAGCGGGAGCGCCGATTGTGCGCCGAAGGCGCGCCAAAGGTAAGCCCGTCTGCGCCCGTCCGCGCCTGGACCGCGCCCAGCGCCAGGACCCCTGGCCCCCACCGACGGAAGACGACCCGACTGTCCTACAACGCCACCGAACTCATCGCACTCAACACCGGCGGGATCCCTGGATGCTACTGAGCCACCCCGAGGCGCACCCACGGACCCTTCAGCTGCCATGCCTGCAAGTTCACCTGCATCCGGACCTGCCCCACACCAGCACCCGCCAAGCCGAACACCAGCAGCAACCACCTCAAGTGCATCCTGCTCAACACCCGCTCCGTCCACAGGCACGCCATCGAACTCTGGAACCTCCTCGACACCACAGCTCCTGACGTCACCTTCCTCACGGAAACCTGGATGAACGACTCCTCAGCGCCCGACATCGCCATCGCCATCCCAGAGGGCTACAAGATCACCCGAAGAGACCGCGTCAAACAGACTGGAGGAGGCATCGCCATCATCCACAGGGACACCATCCACATCACAACCAACAACGACGACACCCTGAAAACTGCCGAACACCTACACTTCCAGATCCGCACCGACCCGAAGACCACCCTCAGAGGCACCCTGATCTACCGACCCCCGGGACCACGCACACAATTCAGCGAGGACATCGCCGACTTAGTCAGCCCGCATGCCCTCCCCTCCGCTGACTACATCCTCCTGGGGGACCTCAACTTCCACCTGGAGAACAACAACGACCGCAACACCACCACCCTGCTCGACAACCTCGACAACCTCGGACTCAAGCAGCTGGTATCCACCCCAACCCACCTCGCCGGACACACACTCGACGCCGTCTTCTCATCCAGCAAAGACATCGCCTTCAGCCACGCCACTGGACTCCACTGGACGGACCACAGCTGTGTCCACTTCACCTTCAGAAGAACGACGATCCACCACCACCAGCAACCGGTTGCTCGAAGAAGCTGGAACAAGATCACAGCCGACCAGCTCGCCGCTTCCCTGAGCCAGCACCCCCCCGCCAGCTCAGCGAACCCCAGCCAGGCCGCCAACAACCTCACGAAGTGGATCAACAACTGCGCGGACGAACTCGCCCCACTGAGGACCCCGCCTAGCAGACCCGGCAGCAAGAAGGCCCCATGGTTCACCGACGAACTCAAGAGCTCCAAGAAGAACTGCCGAGCCCTCGAGAAAGCCTGGAGAAGGGAACCAACACCGGACAACATGACCGCCCTCAAGCTTGCCACCCGGAAGCACCACCAACTGATCCGCGCCACTAAGAAAACTGCATTCAAGGACCGGCTGGACAACAACGCACACAATTGCAAGGAACTCTTCAACATCGTCAAAGAGCTCTCCAACCCAAACGCCGGAAACAACTACATCACCCCATCGCAAGACCTCTGCAACTCCCTCGCCTCCTACTTCCACAACAAGATCGCGGACATACACAACAGCTTCAGCACTCAACCGACGCACGCCACAACCGAACCACCGCCCCCCACCACCACCATCCGCGCCTGGACTCCGATCAGCACCGAAGACACCATCCGCTTGATGAACTCCATCCATTCCGGATCTCCGACCGACCCCTGCCCTCACCACGTCTTCAACAAGGCCGACGCGGTCATCGCACCCCACCTGCGGGACATCATCAACACCTCCTTCGACACCGCCACCTTCCCGGAGAGCTGGAAGCACGCCGAACTCAGCGCCCTACTCAAGAAACCTACAGCGGACCCCACCGAACTCAAGAATTACCGCCCCATCTCGCTCCTCCCGTTCCCAGCCAAAGTCATCGAGAAGACCGTCAACAAGCAGCTGGCCGCCTTCCTCGAGACGAATGGATCCCTCGACCCCTCACAGTCTGGCTTCCGAGCCAACCACAGCACCGAGACCGCCCTCATCGCTGCCACCGATGACATCCGAGCCCTGATGGACAACGGAGAAACAGCGGCCCTCATCCTCCTAGACCTCTCCGCGGCATTCGACACCGTCTGCCACCGCACCCTAGTGCAGCGCCTCAGCAACGTCGGAATCCAGGAGAAGGCACTGGAATGGATCATCTCCTTCCTCGACGGAAGAACACAGAGAGTCCGCCTACCACCGTACAAGTCAGAGGCCACCGAAGTCATCTGCGGCGTCCCTCAAGGATCCTCGCCGAGCCCCACCCTCTTCAACGTCTACATGAGCCCCCTCGCGGCCATCGCACGCCAACACAACCTCAACATCATCTCCTACGCTGACGACACCCAGCTGATCCTCTCCCTGACCAACGACCCCGCCGCCGCCAGAGCCAACCTTCACGAAGGGATGAAAGACGTAGCCGAGTGGATGACGACCAGCCGCCTGAAACTGAACTCAGACAAGACGGAAGTCCTCATCCTGGGCTCCTCGCCCTCCGCCTGGGACGACTCCTGGTGGCCCCCCGCCCTGGGCAGCGCACCCAAACCGACAGACCACGCACGCAACCTGGGCTTCATCTTGGACTCCTCCCTCACCATGACCAGACAAGTCAACGCCGTCTCCTCGTCATGCTTCAACATCCTGCGCATGCTACGGAAGATCTTCCGGTGGATCCCCACCGAGACCAGGAAGACGGTCACCCAGGCCCTCGTCACCAGCCGACTGGACTACGGCAACGCCCTCTACGCCGGAACCACCGCCAAGCTCCAGAAGAGACTCCAGCGGATCCAGAACGCCTCAGCCAGACTCATCCTCGACATCCCACGACACAGCCACATCTCCGGACATCTGAGAGACCTGCATTGGCTCCCCGTCAACAAAAGAATCACCTTCCGCCTCCTCACCCACGCACACAAAGCCCGACACGATCAAGGCCCTAGCTAACTCAACAACCGCATCAACTTCTACGCTCCCAAACGACATCTCCGATCAGCCAGCCACGCCCTCGCCGCCGTCCCCCGCATCCGAAGAACGACAACAGGAGGAAGGTCCTTCTCCTACCTGGCCGCCAAGACCTGGAACTCCCTACCGACCGACCTGCGCCTGACCCAAGACCACCTCTCCTTCAGGAAGAAGCTCAAGACCTGGCTATTCGAGCAGTAGCAGCACTCCCCCCCCCCCCCATCACCCCCCCCCCCCCTAGCGCCTTGAGACCCTCCGGGTAAGTAGTGCGCTATATAAATGCCTGTGATTGATTGATTGATTGATTGAAGGTGGTCCTGAGAGGCCAGTGTATAACACAGGCCACGGGGGTCAGGCGCATCATCATGCGCTAAGTGGAGGTGGCAGATACGGCACTCAGAGAGATAGAACGCAGAAGGCCGGGGCACCCAGAATTGCACATGGCTCTCTTAGACGCTAAAGAGGAAGTGGCGAAGTAAACGGAGAGGCTTAGGAGCTTCGATTATAAAAACTACTTAGAGCGCACGCACGCTGAAAGGGATAGATCAGGCTCGCTCCTGGCATGGCTGAAGAACCAGACAACCAGGAGCACTCCTCTAGTGGAGATGGAGGACGAAATGGGGACCAGACACTTTACGCCAGATAAGATTAATGAAATACATTTTTGGGCTCTACTATACTAACCTTTATACGAAGACAGGCATATGCGAACCGGCAGAAATCCGGGACTAACTAGCTGACCTGCCACTGACAGTTTTGAACCCTGCGGTGGCGGAATTATTAGGGGCGGACATTACGCAGCAGGAGATATGGGTCGCTATCAAGGGTATAGCAAGAAACAAATCCCCAGGCACAGATGGCCTACCAGCCAAATTTTAGGAAACATACACAGATGAGCTGGCTTCTAACTGGCAGCGATGTACCAGGGGGCCCGAGAACTGGGAGAGCTGCCCGAGAGAGAAGTCCTTATACTCCCCATACCTAAACCCGGAAAGGAACCTCATGATTATACGGCCTACAGGTCACTGTTCATGCTGAATATGGATTATAAAATCCTACGTAAAGTCCTAGCGACGAGTCTTCTGCCACACATGCCCCTACTGGTGCATGCAGATCACACGGGATTCATCCCAGGGCGCAACACAGCCATAAATATCCGGCGGATCCTGGCAGTAATGGACTCGGAAGGGTATGATAAACAAGAGGCGGCAGTGTTCGCAGTAGATCTTGAAAAGGCGTTCGAAAGCCTGGAGTGGCAATATTTATCGTGGTACTAGCCAGGATGGGGCTGGGTGAAGGATTCCTGACATGGGTGCGGCTCCTGTACACATCCCCTGCAGCCCGTGTACGCACTGGGAGGATTATATCACCCAGACTGAGGGTGGAGAGGGGCACGAGACAGGGATGCTCCCTCTCCCCGCTACTTTTTGCCCTGGCCATGGAACCACTGGCGAGCAGGGCCAGGAGTGGCTGGGACTACGGGGGCTTGGGGACGACGATAGGGCAGCACTATATTGCATTATATGTGGATTACCTCCTGATATTCTTGCGCAACACGGCTGAGGAGTTGCAGGGCGCGCGGAGCATGCTGGCTCAGTTCGGCACTATGTCTGGTCTGAGGGTCAATTGGCAAAAATCCAGCCTATACCCATTGGCGCCTGATACTCCCCCCACTGCTTACGCTAGAGCAACCGCGCTGGGAACCCAACTATTTTCAGTACCTGGGAGTTAAAATACATCTTGGTGCGGCAGACCTGTTGGATAGTAACGTAGGAAGGGCTATTAGGGTGACTCGAACAGCAATGGATTTCTGGGGAACGCTTCCGATCTCCGTGGCTGGAAGGGTGGCAGTCCTGAAAATGGTAACACTGCCACGCTTACTATATTATTTCAGAATGCTGCCAGTATGGATTTCGCAAGCAATGTTCAGGGAGCTAGACTCCAAGATTATATTGTTTATTTGGGGTGCAGGCAGGCAGAAGGTGGCACTGACAATGTTGAGACGCCCCAAGGCAGAAGGCGGACTGGCAGTACCGGACATTGAGGTCTACCATCTAGCAGCACAACTATACTGGCTAATACAGTGGCTAGCGGCAGATAGAGACCCGGATAGGGAGAAGGATCCTGCTGCGCCAGACACGGCCACGCTGGCGAGAATCCTTCTCAGAGTGCGTCGCACCTCAGCTGAGAGCACGAGGCGGCTAAGATGATAGTACACTGCTGGACCAGGTACCTTAGGAAAGTAGGGGCAGCAACTCCCTACTCCTCTGACATACCGCTCACGATGCTGCGCTAACTCCCACAGGGGGAACATTGGACAGGATTGGAGGACTGGGTAGAGGCAGGAATAAGGGAGATGGGCGACTTATACCGCGACTCTGGGCTCCTGCCCTTTGCAGACAGCATATGACTTGCCTGGGGGACATTTCCTATAACACAGGGCTCTAACGCGCAGGATTAGGACGCAATGGAAGACTGGGGACGCTGAGCAGAGAGCACTGGTGGGAGGCAGGTATCTTGCGCTATTGGCAGGAAGGATCAAGACGGTATCTTGCCTGTATAAAGCAATACAGAGGGATATGTTACAGCCGCTAGAGCGCTTGCAAACGCAATGGGAGGAGGACCTCGGCAAACAAATACCTGAGAAGGACTGGGACAAAATTCTAGAACGCATCCCGAAGGTGTCTCGGAACGCGCGCTTTAAATTAATTAACTACTATGTGCTGCATAGAGCATACTTAACGCCGGTTCGCATTCGGAGGTACTTTGGCGTGGACTCAGCAGCTTGCCCCAGATGCGGAGAAAGAGAAGCACACATACTCCATATGTTCTGGAGCTGCCCAGTATTGCAAACATTTTGGGGGGGGGGGGGGGGGGGGGGGGGGAAACTTAGACATATCATAAGTGACCTGATTGACAAAAATTCCACAGACCCCAGAGCACTTCCTCCTGGGATAGTTCCCCCACACAGCTAAAAACAGGGTGACAAGAAGGTTTCAAGACCTTGCATATATATTAGCTAAACAGGAGATAGCCAGGAACTGGAAGGCGCCGGGCGGGCCGAGACTTACTACCTGGAGGATAGAGCTTGAGAGATGGGCAGGGGCAGAAGGGAGACTACTACTCCGAGAGGCCAGCAAAGGAATAGGTAAGTTAGAGAAAGCCAGGGTATGGGAAGCCCTTGTGGGGGAATTAGTGGCAGCAGACGCTGACAGCGAAGGGAACACCCTGAGGATGGTAACGCCAGACAAGGGCGACGAGCAAGAGGAGCAACCAGCCCGACGCACCTGAGAGTAACAGCTGGCCAATAGCTGCTTATTGGGGCCCCAGAGCCAGACAACCTCTCTGCACACTTATTCCACAATTCACTTATTACCAAGCAACTCAAGGGGGGGGGAATAGTTCTGTTGGGTAAAGGTTATGGTTGAAGGCACATTGGAAACTATTACTTTAAGCACATGGAAATGTAGAGATATAAAGTAATGTACCAAGTTGAAAGAGGCGTTCGAAAGATCAGCAATGAAAAACCACTAGCTCAGCTCTCTATTAATGTTGTGGTTTGCCCACCTTTACTTCCCAGTCACATCAAGACACGGTTCTATTTGCTCACCTGTTAGCCAGGGAACAAGATTGGGATGGGGGAGGGGAGTTGGACGCGAGAGTATGTAACGCCCACACTAAGTTTAGAGTGTAGACACTGTCCTCCTTTGCCCGAAGAAGGCTCGGATATGTCTCTTTGGTTGCAGAAGTGCAAAGAGGCGGGATGATTTTCGGTGTAAACAGATTTGTTTTGTTTCTTTTGTGACACGATGGTGCGCCACAGCAGGAGTTAGACTCACAGCTACGATGTGACGAAGCCTTATCACACAGCAGGGGTTGGGTTCCCAGTTGCTGTTACTTCCCTTGACACAAACCCCTGCAGACTCTCACTGTTGTAGCCAATTAATCTTCTTAAGTGTCTCCTTTTCTTTTAGGGAGTGTTAGTGTGTGCCCGTTAGCTGTGAGATGCCACCATCTTCAATTTATTTGCCATCTCTTCCCTATAACACTTTTTCCCCTCAAACACATTTGGAAGCCCTGCTGTTGAAAACCCTTTGAGTCCTGTTAGTGCAGGTTCTAGGCTGTACTGTTAGGTCAACAGGTACATGTGAAGAGCAGGATTAGTTGAGGGTCAGTCAAAAGGGGTCGTTATCCTTAACAATTCTTACATTTCATACCAAATGTTTAGCAAAATGTTTTACCCAAATAAAATGTATGAGTTACAGTTATGGGGCAGGGTAGGAGAAAAGGGGAAAAATTCCACATTCAATTTTATTTTGCTTTTATACAGCTGCCATCTGTCTTCTCCAAATTATGAGGGTTACTTTCAACTGTTACGGACTTTTTAGACAACGGCCAATAGTATTCTGAGGCTTGTAGTTTGTCTTTTTACACAGTCACTGTGCACAGGACTGGCATAAGGTACATCACATGAATGGAGCCACTTAGCATTTATGTTGTAAACTGGTTTTGTGAGAGTTTACGCTTTGCAACACGCATTAAATGAACATTCAAAATGGTAATTGCTTTGCCCTTGCATGATGAAATTATATATGAAGCTTCATTAATATACAATTTAGGCACTGCACACTAGGCAGCAGTGCAAGCTTCCCTAGCACAAACAGGTACAGAACAGGTGTCAGCAGCAGGAAGAGGAGCAAAAAGTTCCAGACACAAAGTACAGGAAGAACATCAGCACATTACCACTCACAAAACAGGTACGCACAAACCCAGTTATATGCAAATCAGTCTTGACCCTGCGCCTCATGGGAACAGTCCCGCATGAACTGCCAAGCCGGTTCTTGCCTGGACCGGAAGCAAGAATCCTGGGACCGGTTTCGGGGTAACCCCCCATATCAGCCAGGCTAGCTTCAATCCAGCGGCAAAGTGAGAAAGGGACCCACGTTGATCGCCCTACACTGGGACAGTATGCCCAGGTATGGGTCCCTTTCACTTTGCCACTGGATTCAACCTAGCCTGGCTGATGAAGGGTGTTACCCCAAAACCGGTCTCAGGATGCTTGTTTTCAGTCCAGTGAAGACCTGGCTTGACAGTTCGGGCTGGACTGCTCTTTATAAGGAACAGGGTCAATACTGATTTACATATGGCTGGATCTGAACTGGGGTGGCGAAGTGACCTAAAGAACGATGATGGATTCAACCCAGAGTTGTGACTGGAGGCGAGTGTCTGAAGAGTTTCTGCGCTCTGTCCACCCTCTCCTTGTGCTTTCTTTATTGAGAGTGCATACCCAACACAGTATGGAGCCCTATTACTTGGACAGCCCCTACTACACACAGTCTGCGTGAGCAAAGTGTGCTTAGAGCCAACTTCCTCCAGAGACTCAAGCCCCAATAAGTGGACAAGCCCCAAATACGCACTGTCAGTGTTCAGTGCAGAGACTGTGCACAGGTTCCTTCCTGACAACACACTCCATTAGGTAGGCAAGCCCATATAAGGTACAGCTAGTGCTGAATGCGCAGACTGTAGTCAGAGCTCACATCTTCCAGACCTAAGCCTCATTAGGCACGCAAACCCCTACTTACTCAGTGTGCAGACCGTACGGAGAGCTCACACCCTCCAGAGACGCACACGCTATTAGGTAGGCAAGGCTCTACTAGGCAAGTCATCGTTGAGTGCACAAACTGTGCCTAGAGTCTACTTCCTCTAGAGACCCAAGCCGCATCAGGTAGTGAAGCTCCTACAATGCACAGTATGGGCTCATTGTGCAAACTGCTTAGAGCCTCCTCCCTCAGAGATCCAAGCCCCGTTAGGTGGGCAAGCTACTTCCGCGCTCAGCAAGCAAACTGTGCTTAGAGTACACTCTATCCAGGCACCCACGCCTCCTTAGATGCAAGGTCTACTGCTCCTGGTGTCAGCCCTACTTCTGTTATCTGCTCAAGCTTTGTGGAAGTAGGCAAACACCAAAGTCTGTGGATGGCCGTACTCCACATACAGTCCAACATGACATCGCAACTTGAAGGATACAGAAATAGGGATTTTCATGCAGCTGCGTAGGTTAATGCATGTGTCAGAGTCAACCCTCGATCCCGATACATGCTGCCATGTAGGCCAGTACAATAGGAGTCCAATAGTTTTCGTTGAAACCATCACTGTACCAAACATAGTAGGTATAGGTCTGCATTAAGCAAAAAACTTGCACAAGCAGGCTGAGTGTTTAAGTATGTGTGTGTTTGTGTCTTTTTATCAGTCAAAAGAAGCACACATGATACTGCTGTGATAGGTTGTCATTCTTAAGTGGACTCCTGTAAAATGTTGACATTGACGAAGAGATCGCTGTCAAAGGAGGAAGGGGCGACAAAAAGGAAGAAACAAGCATTTACAATGCAATGGTTTCGCCTTTGGAAAAGTTTGAGCTATTGGCATTGTAAATGACAAAATTTGTATTTATGTGTTGGTTTTGTCATTTACATTGCCATTAGCTTAATCTCTCGCAATGTGAGACCTATTGTACCCTATGGACGAGCTCAGCAGACAGCAATTACTACCACACACACCCACCCAGAGCCACACACACACACTCAGGAGAGCAAGCACAGCCAGGGGGCAGGGAAGCAAGCACAGCCAGGGGGCAGGGAAGCAAGCACAGCCAGGGGGCAGGGAAGCAAGCACAGCCAGGGGGCAGGGAAGCAAGCACAGCCAGGGGGTAATAAAGCACATCTCGAATATTTAAACGTTCTTTTGAGATCATCATACGCCTAGATAGAGTGTAGAAGCTTAGAGTCACACTAGGTGGTCATTTCTTTCTTCACCTTGTACTTATTCATTCAGCAACTAAATATTTCCAAAAGCACACAATCAACTATAGTCTTATGTCTATCTGGAAGGCAAGAAACTACCCCTGTTACAATACCACAAAGTGTTACACAGATAACTCAAAGTGTTACAATAAATACAAAAAAATCAGGCAAACTGAATATGAATAAAACAGATGCAGCCAAAACCCGCCATAAAAACAATGCAGTGACTTCCAGTCAAATCCAGGACCAGATTTAAAGTCTTTTGCAATTTTTAGACCAATGGCTTGGGTCCCTCTCCAGTGCCCACTCACCACTATAAGGAACATGCGACTGGCTCATACAAATATTAATTCAACCAGCAGAGGCTGACTCAAAGAGATGAGCCAGTCCCTCATACTTCGGGTGCCCAGGCTATTGGCACTCTTGACCAACACTCAAAAGCAGATAAAGCAGATAAAGTCCTGCAGATTCAGACTAATAACCCATAGCACACAGTCCGACCCACCCTACAGTCTACTCACTCGTCCGCACCCTAACCACTGCCAAGGAATCAAACTGCCTCTCTGAGCACCCCTCCCCAAACAAAGGAGCCTTCAGGATTCACCCAGTGTCGAGTTGATCTTGAAGGAATCAAACATACCTTTTCTCTGGGAAGGTGAATGGTCCACCCGTTCTGGGCGTCACTCAGCACAGAATGAAACACGCATTAGGCACGGACAGCGGGAGGGGGGTGGGCGGTCAACGGGCAAACGGACAGCGGGAGGGGGGGCGGGTTAACGGCACACGGACAGTCACCCTAGTGGCCCTCTCCAACTCATGCGCTGAACTGCTCCTTCCTAGAGTGTTCTGCCCTCGTTCTTCCTTCCTCTGGGAGCTCTGAGACCCCAGTTCCGGTTGGAGGAAAGGAGGCTTTAATGGCAGCAGACCTCTGTCCGGGTAGCTGCATCACTATGTGACCCTTGACCTGGGGGAGAACAGGAGGATGAAGGGGGAGCTCCCCAGCAACACCGTGACTGGTGCTCCCGATGGAACTTTGACGATGCCCCCTGGGCGGAAACCTAACTGTCTGTACTTACCGAGGTGCCCAAGTAATCTTGACCGATGGAGCTGTCCTATGCAGCTAAAGAGGAGTTTGGCTTTGGTTCATCCCTTGGCCGTCACCTACCCAGCCGGACATCGGACATTGCTTTCCTCGCCTCCCAGGTGTGTTTCCTACCTGCTTCCCTTACCCCTGCTCACCATTCCCACCTACCTTGTCCCTACGCATAAGACATGTGTAAGCGCTAATAACTCACATTATTGTGTAATCTGTCTGTACTTACCTCGGTGCCCGAGTAACCTTGACCGATGCCCGATGGAGCTGTCCTATGCAGCTAAAGAGGAGTTTGGCTTTGGTTCATCCCTCGGCCGTCACCTACCCAGTCGGACATTGTTTTCCTCACCTTTCCTCTGTGTTTCCTACCTGCTTCCCTTACCCCTGATCACCATCCCCCCTACCTTTTCCCTCTGCATAAGACATGTGTAAGCGCTAAAAACTCACATTATTGTGTAATCGAATGTTTTTTTTTTCTCCTATGACTATACTTGGCTATGTAACCTGTAACTCCCTATGTAACCGGTAACTTGTTGATCCTCAGGTAAAGCGCTCTGATACCTTCGGGTCTAGCCAGCGCTATATAAAACTTTGCAAATAAATAAACCAGCTATAGTATCACTCAAATAACTTGTTGGGTACACAAACATCTCTGAAGCAGATGTTAACCCTGTTTTTAATTTTAAAATGCAGCGTGTTTGTGACAACTAAGCAAGCCACAGAAGATTTACTATCACATTTGCCGTTGTTGCCAATTTCTTTGAGGCAGAGTTTTTTTTTTTTTAAAGAAACCTATACGTTGATGGTCAAAATTCAACACTCGTATCTCTGTCCCATCTTTGATTCCAGCCCTCTGACCCAAATTTGAGGGTTCACACTGTAGATTTTTCCATTTATAACATGGAACACCATCCTATGAATGTCACCTAAACTGCATGTTTAAAGTTACTTTTAAAACGAAGTCAATGAATTAATGGTATGAAATAAAGCAAAATTACCTCCTCGTTTGCGGCGGTGTCTGACTGTTCTGCTACTTCGGCGTCACTATCTGAATTCTCAAGGAGATCTGGACTTTCCTCTGGCTTTTCGTCCTGATCATCGTCCAGCTCTTCTTCTCCACTTCCCTCATCCAACTCTTCGTCGGCACTCTCTACTAGGTCTCCTTCCTTCTCATCCAAGCTGTAACTGTCAGACTCCGAAGGTGTTTTCTCTGAAAGCTCCTGCAACGTTTCAGCGGTGTCGGCCTCCTCGTCGCTTTCATATAGCCCCGAAGCTGTGGCCCCGGGCTCCAGTGCCCCTAAAATATAGTCCAGCCCATCCTGAGCGAAGGCCTGGGGCAGAGAGCTCTTGTTCTTCCTTTTGTTCAACCTCAAGCTCTTTTCCAGACGGCGTATCTCTTTATCTTCCTGCTCATTTGCTTCCAACAGGGCGAGTTTCCTGGAC
Source organism: Lissotriton vulgaris (assembly GCF_964263255.1). Lineage (NCBI taxonomy): Eukaryota > Metazoa > Chordata > Amphibia > Caudata > Salamandridae > Lissotriton > Lissotriton vulgaris. The sequence goes on along the minus strand of NC_141695.1, from coordinate 756,299,679 downwards.
TCCTCTGTGCTGTTCTTCCCTTTGGCCTGGGGTTTAGCTTTCAGGGTTTTGGATTTTAATTTTTGTTGTTTTTGATAACCAATCCTGAGGATGCTGGAAGGGACTGAGCGCTTCTCAAGGTGGGTAAGTTTGCATGCGCCCTTTTCCAACTGTGTGTTTTTCCCTGCACCTGTCTCCTTGAGTGTATCTTTACCGACTTCCTTCCCAGGTCGAGTTCCTCGCCCTCCCATGGTGCTCTCAATGTTCCATGTTTTGCCCTCATAGTGTTCCTTTCTTTTGCACTTCTTAAGGCGGCGTTTCTCTTTCCTTCGTTCTTTCCTGCACTTCCAATTTGAAGCTCGGTTCCAAATGCTGCCGGACGCACTATCCAAGCAAGGCTGCTGCGGTGCATTCTGCACAAATTCCTCCACTGACAACTTCAATTTCTTCAGTTTCTCGCTGTTCCGCCCACCAGCCTGCGTTTTCCTCTTCATATTGTCTACGGGCGGACAAGGAGGTCTTATCACTGGGGAACATGTTCCCATCCCATGCCTCCAGTGGGCGCCGCCATGTTAAATCTCCAACAGGAAGTACCGTCTTGTTGACGTCCAATACTGGTAGCGTTCCCATCGTTAAAATTACGCTACTAGCCTGTTAACGATGCCGCCATTTTGAAAGGGTTACTTTCCTGTTTAACGTATATCATGTTAATGATAAAATGTGAATTACATCTATATATTGCCCACCGCATCGGCATATTTTTAGAACGTGTCATAAGGTATATTATGTTCTTACTGGTCATTAAGGCATTAACGGCTTATTCGAAAAACAGGCTGTTCTACGCAGAAGGTTGATTCGTAGGTAAAGACTTCCTCTATGTTGCCACGTATGGTAAAGGTATAACAGTTACAGTTCCTCAAAAGTATTGAGTGGAAACAAGCATTTAACAAGCACCTACGGGCACACGGACAGCGGGAGGGGGGACGGACAGCGGGTGGGGGGGCGGACACGGACGGGGGGCGGGAAGCTGCTCTGGACAAAATCATTGGGGAAATAAAAACAAGCACCTACGGGCACACGGACAGGGGGAGGGGGGACGGACAGCGGGAGGGGGGCGGACACGGACAGGGGGGGCAGGAACAGCACACGGTCAGCGGGAACGGGCACTCACCTGGACTTCTTCCGGCGGCCGTGGTCGGCATGGAATGACAAAAACAAACACCTAAAAAAAAAAAAAACGAAACTCCGCCCGATGACGATGCAAAAAGGGTGGAGGGAAAAAATCTCGGGAACGCCCACGAATCTGGTCCGGCCATGACGGACAGATCTCTGTTCCAATGGCTAGCCTCCATTTATGGAGCTAGCCAATGGAACAGAGGGCGGGACTAAGCAGTACACTGTAGAGACATAAGATTTCTCCTGGGGGCGGAGCTAGGAGCTCCGTGCCCCAGGCGAAACCTAAAAACCCAAGGGGAGGTAGTTATACAAAACAGGGTTAAACCCACTGAAGTCAAATAAGGACCTGGGTAGTTATCAGAATGAAAGGAAGGGGTCCTCAGACACAAAAATATAGATTCAAAACTATTTCATTTACAATTCAATTCATTCAAAAAAAGCAAAGCCATTGTATGCAAAAGAGTTTAATTCAAAATTGCATATACATCCTATTCAATGGATAAGAACTTATAATACATTTAATTTATATAGCAAGTTTGTATAAATGTACGTGCCCACATTCACAACGGGGAGGGGTGAAGTGAGGGAAGTGTCAGGGAAAGGATAGGAATGGTCTGATGCATTCAGTGACAAGTCTTATTCTTAATTTGAAGACTGTGTACATGTGGTCCCTTTGACAAAGGGACCACATGTACACAGTCTTCAAATTAAGAATGTGAATGTGGGCACGTACAATTGAATTGTAAATGAAATAGTTTTGAATCTATATTTTTGTGTCTGAGGACCCCTTCCTTTCATTCCAAGGGGAGGTAGTAGCAGAGCGATGGGTGATTAAACTAGAAACACAAAGAACCAGTACCAAAGACAACAAAACAGTGGTGAGGAAAGAGCTAGAGAAGATTCAAGAACGGCAGGATAACAGAGTGACAGAAGAATAGAATAAGAGAAAGACCAGGAACCTATCTGCCCCTTATATCCTTTTTGAAACAGACAACTAATAATAGATACTGGTGCATATGGCAGGTCATTGTAGAGGTGTGGTATGCGAGCCTTGTACATGTGTATGTACTAGAATACCAGCAAGGGAGTAGTTAGAAAATTAAAATATCCCTACTTGAACAACACTTCTAAGGTCATCACATGGACAAAGCCCAATCTTCAATAGAATAATTTTTTCACCTTTATCTATCCTTTCCCTCTTTATCCCACATATGCTGCGAACGTCTATCCATACACCCTCCTTCATTTCTTACACTTCCTTCTTTGCACCATATCTTTCTTCGTCTACTATTCTTTCCTTTCATTCTTCCTTATTTGTTCAATCATTACATCTTCACCCTTTATTTCCCTCTATATTTTCTCTCCTTACCTTTCCCTATCCAACCTGCACTTGAGCGTGACTTGGTTTAGGAGATCATGGGGTCCAGAGGCAATCCCCACTTAAGCAGCTAAATTGGGGGTACAACACCACTACGAGGTTACAGGGCAAGAAAGTCAAATGACTGGAGTAGCAGTTCATGCTGCAGACCAGACTAGTGTTATATTCACTAAGCCATTGCCCTTCTTTAGTACATCAGTACCATATTATCCACAATGTTTCGATCTATGACGACAACATCACTGAACAGGACTGGGACCCATGTAGAGATATGCTGAATGAAGGTCGCTCACAGCATAAAATGCAACAGCCCCACCTATTGTACTTATATGCACACAAATACTAATTTTGTCAATGCACCTTAGACCCGGAAGGCTGGAGCTCTGGATATAAGCTATATAAAACTCAAACAAATAAAAATAAATAAATAAATAATTTAACACAGACCTTCCCTAATCAGTGATCGAAAAGGACTAAAGATGGAGACAGATCAGCTTCTAACAATACCATTTCAGATCAAAATCTCTCTCTCTGGTTCTAGTTCTACCTATGGCTCCCTGTCTCTCATCTAGTCCTACATGCACCTCCTTAACTATCATTTTATGTCATCTCAATCATTCCCACCTTCCTCTCATTTCACCTTTATCTTTCTGTTCACACGCTCCTTTGATCTTCTCCACAGGCTCCTTTCTTGCATCTTCCACTCTCACCTACCTCTCTGCGCCCTTCATTCGTTTCCCTCCTACTTTCCCACCCTCTTCATTGAAACACCTCTCCTCTATTAAGTACTCCTATCTCTTCTATCTTCTCTTTCACTATACATTATTTCCTGTTCTTGCATCTCGCCTTTGAAACGCCTTCCCCTTTGAGATCAGATCATGCCCGGATCTCATGTCTTTTAGGAAAGCAATAAAAACATGGCTTTTTAAACAAGCGTATCACTGATCGCCTTCCCCTCTCGCTTCAGGATTCGTTCTCCGTCTACTCTAGCGCCAAGAAACCAACCGGTGGCAGTGCGCTCAATAAATACTTTTTAACATTAACATAACATTAACTTCCTAGGGGAATGCAAAGATCTGAATCACCCTTAGTGGAGGTACATTTTTCTGTACCACCTACTCTAGTGATGTCACCTCTGCTGTTTTTATTGGGGATAAGATATCCCTACTTGAAGAGTCTCAAAATTAAACATGATATTTAATTAGAAAAAAAAACCTAAGTAAAGGTTTGAAGATATTTTGAAACCGCTGGAATTGTGTGGATTATTTTGTTTTTTCAGTCAGATATTAAATAGTTTTGTGTATATAGCTGTAACAATGTGGGATTGTGTTGTATGCAGCAGCCCAGTCACCTACTACGTAACAACCCTTAAATCAAACACATATTTACCAAACTCTCCAGTGCATGTGCACTGCACAACCCCAAGCTTGGTGTTGCACTTTTTCAAATGACTGAGACTCACCACTGAGGTTGAAGTTTTTGTCTTGATGGAACTTGTGCAGCTGTCAAGGGAGGTGGCCATGGCGAGCAATGAAGAAAAAAATGGCACGATCTCAACAGAGAAGGATGTCATAGGAAGGTGACATCACTTAATGACGTGACTTCCTGTTAAGTCATGTCACATAATTGTGAAATGCTTATGCTAATTTGTGCCGACACTATTTTTGGGACTTGGGCCTTGCACAGATCATTAACACACAAATGCATTCACATTAAATCTCCACAGAATGGAGGCAGCACAGTCAGACAGCAGCTTTAAGCGTGTCGAAGAGGCCAACTAACCCAACCATGCTGCCGCACACTCAGTCCCGAATTCAGGTGATTCAGTCACAATTAGCCCCACTGCGGCAGTGGTCGAAGTGGGCTGGGGAAAGTTGTGCCAAGCTTTATTCATTTGCTCAAAACAGTTCCCATACTTTTTATTATCCTAAATGGGTCAGTTATGCTAGTAAAAAAGGGAGAGGAAAGGGCGAATTTACCATGAAGTGAGAGAAGAGTTAGGCAGCTCAAGAAGAAACAAGTAATTTTTGTAGGGTGTCTGCTACCGTAAAGAAATGTAAATGTCTGTAATTGGTTAATCAGCACATATAAAGGCTGATTGGAACCAGTATAAGTTTTAATTGATAGAAATTTGAATGTGTCCTTGAAAGAAAACCTACATAAAGGGATTGCACTAGGTACAAGCCGCACATAACCAAAAACATAGCGTTTGAAAGAACTGTAAACATTTAAAAAAATATTTTGCATATATTGAGATAGCATGAGTGTTTTTTTTAGCCACTACTCTGCTTCTGCCCCCACACTCGATGACCACGCCCCCGTTGTACTCGGGATCACAGTTACCATACTTTTAACTATGCACATCGACCGCTATGCTGCAGCCACCTAGTATACATTAAGCAAGGGATAACGTTGTTTCTCGGTGGGCTTCTTGCACAGCCCACCGACAAACAACTTGGCTATTGCGGCCACGACGCGTCAGCACGCTTTCCGTGTGTGTAATCGTGCACACTAGCCTTCACCTGCCAATAATTCCAATGCAACTAGCAGCAGGTCAGACTAAGTCACAATGCTTAATAGCAACGGGTGAGAATAGGTGGATGGTTTGACAGCTGATCCTCAAGGGAATATGCGTTAATCGGAATGCGGCATTTGCAGTCCCTACCCAAACAGTGACTTTATTCCCTGGCAGGAAAATAAAGATAAGAGAGAACTTACTGTACCTCGGGTGCGCGTAGGGGGCCACGGCCCTGCTGCTGCACGCCACGTAGACCAGTGCAGTATCGCTGCATGTCCTGCACGGAGCCCACCACCTGCTGCGCGCAAAGCTTCATCTCTCCGATCGTGTCCGCCGCCTCGATCAGGTCGCGGTAGCGCTCCCCAACCATCTGCCTCAACTCCTCCTTTTTCTGTTCCATCTCGGCACGCACACGTCGTTCTAACCCGCGGATTTCCTCGGCGCTGTAAGCCTCGAAGAGTGCCACAGGGTCCTTTATGTCGCCCACCCTCAGACTACGCGCCGGTACCGCCGCCATGGTGCTCACTGACAGCGGCAACTGCGGTACCCGGAAGTATTGGCCGAGGACAGACTCTTCCCTCGTCACGTGATAGGGCAGTGGGTCACATGTCTTCAGTAGCGAGTAAAAGCTGGAGCAGCAGGCGGGGGAAGTCATTACAACCCTACCTGATGACGTGGAACTGTCAACCATATCGTCACGTGATGATGTCTTCCACCCATGTAACTGAGACGTCGTCGCACGTCGGTCACGTGAGAGAATGCTGTGCTACGGAAAGGAATACAGAATTGTGGCATTCAGGTTGTAGAGGGGAATGTACGGGGAAGAGTGTTCTTGGTTTGTTTATGCATGGTTTGTGGAATATTGCGGGGTCAGTTGGTGCTGGAGACTTGCAGGAGCAGGAGCCAGAGCTGTGGGTGGAGTCTGCTTATGGAAATAAAGACTATTTATTTATTTATTTATGCGTTTTTTATATAGCGCGGACTTTACCCGAAGGCGTCAGAGCGCTTCACAATAGGAACAGAAAAATGACAAATGAACAAATTACAAAAGCAGACGATAAGTTACATGAGGTAAAAGTGACTATTGTGAGCAAACAAATTACATGAGGTAGCAAACAGTGCAATACAGGAGGATAGAGTGACAAGTGTGCAGGTTACAAGAGAAAAAGTACATTTAGAGGTAATATACTGCAAAATATGCTAGACACAGAGGCACAAGAACAAACGTTACGTAGGAAATGGTGGCACTTGTGCAAGTATCAAAAGCAAACATAATGTGAGAGGTAGCAAACAGTGTGTTACAAGAGAAAAATGGCGTGTGCATGTTACAAAAGAGAACAAACACAGAAACAAGGATAATACTGCAATAAATGGCATACACTCCAACCACACGAACACACTGGGAAGGCACTTCCATAGTCATGGAGAATAGAGATTTCAGTGATGAGAGGTCTTCCTTCAGATAATAGAGAGGGCGTGAATTACTTTAGGAGGTGTCTTTGGAGGAGGAGAACTTTGAGGTCCGTTTTGAAGACCTGGGAGGAGGTTGTGGTCCGGATCTGAGGCGGAAGTGAGTTCCATATTCTCACCGCGTTGCCTGAAAAGGATTGGGCCATCGATCTTTCCTTCTTGAAAGTGGGAGGTTCAAGCCAGGGCCGGCGCTAGGCATGGGCAGCGTGGGCGGCTGCACAGGGCCTCGCACTCAGCCCACCAGCATGGGGCCACGCACTGGTGATGTGTCCTGTTGATTCCCTGGCGATCTATTACAAAGAAAGGTGTCGCCTGCATTTAAGGTCCATTGGAGGGGGCCCCCTCCCTGGGCCTCTCATGGATGGTGTCAGGAGGCATAGGGGAGGGAGACGAAGATGCTCCCTCAATTGCAAGGAGACCATTCACAGACACTGTGGGGGGCCCATTGTCCAGCATTTTGGCTCCCCCACAGTTTTAACTTTTAGACCACAATCAATTCTCACACCTATCGGACTGAAGGTGTGAGAAATGCTTGTGGAGTAAAAGTTAAAACTGTGGGGGCGCCAAAATGATGGACAATGGGGCCCCCACAGTGTCTGTGAATGGTCTCCTTGCAAGGGGCCACTTATCTAAATTAGAGGGGGCCTCGCACGGTCCCTTTTAGCCCAGGGCCTCGTAAATCCTAGAACCGGCCCTGGTTCAAGCAGTAGATTTTCCGCATTACGTGAAGGTCTAGAGCCTCCAGAGAGTTTCAGCTTGTTCGCCAGGTAGCGTGGAAAGGAAGAGTGTAAGGCTTTCTTGGTGATACAGGCAGTCTTGTAGATAGCTCTAGCCTCGATGGGAAGCCTGCGGAGGGTGGATAACATCGAGGTGATGTGGTCGCTTCTTATGGCCCCATAAATGAAACGAGCTGCTGAATGGAGAACAGATCTAAGGGGGGGACAAGTGGGATTTGGGGAGGCCAGTAAGAAGAGAATTGCAGCAGTCGAGTCTGGAGAGGACCAGCGATTGCACCAGGGTTTTAAGGTCCTGCTCTGGGAAAAAGCGACAAATTCCCCAAAGAAGGCGCAATTGGTATCGAGCAGACTTCGCAATGGAATTGATGTGGGAGATTAGATTTAGTTTTTTGTCAAGTATGACACCAAGGGAATTTGCGCTGTCGACAATGATGGGTTTATTGTTAAGTAGATTCATCTGATCCATCCATGATTGAACCGGGGGAGGAGAGAGTGAGGAGTAGAGGAGGAGGAATTTAGTTTTGGAGGGATTCCGAATCAGTTGATGAGTTGACATCCAGTTTTAAATGGAGTCGAGAGTGGAGCTTAGGAAGGAGAGATCGTGAGTGGAGGCGACCTTCAGGTAGATTTGAGTGTCAGCTGCATAGAGATGATACTCGATCCCGGATTTACTTAGGAGATTTCCCAGTGGTTCTAAATAGAGATTGGGTGCAAGTATAGAGCATTGAGGAACACTTTGACCAACCGCCACAGGAGATGAAAGACTGTTCTCTATTTTGATCATTTGGAATCTATCTGAGAGAAAGGAGGCAAACCATTTAAGCACAGTGCCCTCCAAGCCCATTCTCTGTTGAAGAGTGTTGAGGAGGGTGTTGTGATTGACAGTGTCAAAGGCTGCAGAAAGGTCAAGGAGAATTAGAAGACAGGCCCCCCCCCCCCCGAATCGAGTATCCTCAGCGCGCATCATCAACCACTTGCAGTAGGGCTGTTTCAGTGCTGCAGTTTTGGATGAAGCCGGACTGACAATTGTCAAGAAGATCATTGTCCTTGATATGACGAGAGAGTTGTTTCGCTACACATCTTTCTGTGATCTTCGCAAGAAAGGGTAGATTAGTGATGGGGCGGAAGTTGTTGAGGTCTTTCGCATCCGCAGTGGGTTTTTTAAGCAGTGGGGTGACCTGCCCAGTTTTGAAGGAGACAGGAAGGGAACCTTGACAAAGGGAGAAGTTGACCAGAGTGGTCCAATAGGAAAGGGAATGGGTGTAGAAGTCATGGCAATGGCATTGGGGATGGGGTCCAGAGAATGGTTGGATGGCTTTGTTTTGCTGATGCACTTGAGGAGGTCATCTTCAGAGATGGGGTCAAAGTTCTGCCACATGGCTGAGGATTTGCGCTCCTCTGGAGGGGTAGGATGAGCGACCTGATCCACAAGTGATTTCACTTTTTCATCGAAGAATATAGCGAAATCCGCCGCTTGCTTTGTAGAATCCTCCAACTTGGAGGTTGGGGGAGAGCAGTTAGGAATCTTGATGAGATCGAATAGTTTTTTGGGTCTATTTTTGGCTGAGTCAAGGAGGGTTTTGAAGTGCGCAGCTTTCCCAAGGAAGATGTGTTTGTGGTACTTGGATCTTGCGGAGCGAAGCGTGGCCAAATTATCTGTGGAGGGCACTTGCCTCCAATGTTTCTCCAGGAGTCTTAGCTGCTTCCTTTCTTCATGGAGGGATTTGTTGAACCAAGGAGCTGAGGGAGTGGGCCTTATCTTTTTGCTTTTGAGTGGCGCAACGTTATTGATTTCGGCTGCAAGGACTGTGAGGCATTGGGAGGTGAGTTTGTCAACATCTAGGTTCGGGACTAGCCTTGGAAGTGATAACAAAGCTGATTCACAGAAGGGTCCGACATCAATATTTTTCGCATCACGGAACCAGGAGGTAGCCCTCTTAGGTTGATCAAGGGTTATAGAGTGTGATAGGTGCAGAGATAATGGGATGAGGTGGAGGTCGGACCAGTCTACATGAATGGGGTAGTGATAGAGAGCATGCCTGCTTTAGAAATAACAAGGTCCATGATTGAGCCCTTAGAGTGTGTTGATTCTGTGCAGTGTTGGATAAGATCGTTTGCAGAGAGGAAGGTGGCTAGCGAGTTCGCCGAAGAGTCATGCGGTACGCCCCAGTGGAGATTGAAGTCACCCACGAAGGTCTGATTGTCACTTCGCGAATATTGGTCGCTGATGAAGTCAGTGAGTTCCTCCATAAATGAAGGGCCACTTCCAGGCGGGCGGTAAATGACATGGAATCTGAGGGGTGAGCGGTGGTGCAATTGAAGCTCAAGAGAAAGGCATTCAAAGGTGTGGAAGGAGCTGATAGGAGAAGCCTTAAGTTGAAGGGAGTTTCTAAAGATGACTGCAACACCTCCCCCAATGTTTTCAGTTCTGTCATTCCTTAGTATAGAATAGCCTGTGGGTAATAGGAGATCAAACATAGAGTGAGAGGTATCTTTGAACCAGGTCTCTGTGAGGAAGAACATGTCAATATTGTGAAAGGTGATGGTATCGGAGATTTCAAGTTTGTGTTTTACTGCAGATCTGCAGTTGTGGAGCAGACAGCGCAGCTCTGTCATGACTGTTTTGGTGACGGGGACACTTGGGCTCTGAAGGGTGATCGGGATATTGTACTTATGCGGGGGTGCTCGGGAGGGTTTAGGTGGATGCCTGGTTCTGACAGAGGGGATTGTCGGAATAGTGTAGATAGTAGGGATACTAGGGGATGTAGGTTGAAGAAGGCTGGCGTTCAAGGGCTTGTGTGAGTCAACGAAGTTTGCGGACGCCAGGATGAGCTTGGCTGTATTGGGGTGAGTGGGCGGGGTGCATCTCGTGGGACGTTGGGAAGGAGTAGAGGTGCATGGAAAGGTGGAAATCTTGGAGCTTAAAAGTGAAATGGCAGCTACAAGCTGGGAGATGGAGGTGATAAGAGAGCCTAGCTTATTTTCCAGAGAGAGCAAGGCAGCGCACGGAAGGTTGGGGGGCTCGATAGACACAGGAGGGGGTAAAATTGGTGGTGAAAAGCTGGGAGAAGTGGGGGGACAGGAGGTGATTTGGGGTATTGGGTTCAAGAGTGGGGAGAGGTGAAGGTTGAGAGCGGGAGTTGGTGAATAGGAGGTGAAGGGAGAGTTGTCTTTGTTGGCGTTGCAATAGGGAGAGGAATTCAGGACATATTTAGGTGGGATGGGTGCGGAACAAGGCGGTAAGGTGGAAGGAGAGAGGAGGACTGTGTGGAGTCATGGGAATATAGGAGGTTTGGGAGGAAAAGAGGCGAGGTGGTTGTAGAGGTCCTGTCAGCTAGGAGAGGTGGATGTGAGGGAACAGGCATCTGGTAGAATGAGGGGGGTTGAGGGAAAGGGACGTTGAGGAAAGGAAGTGGTTCTGCTAGGCCTGAGGGAGGGAAATGGAGAGGGTTACCAAGGGGGGAAAGGGCGTGGTACAGCATTGCTGGAGGAGTGGGAGGGAGGAGAGAGATGCAGTGAGTTTGTGGAGAAATCGGGGTAAATAACGAGGGGAGGAGGGGGTAGAAAAGAGGAGGGGGGAGGAATAAGCGGAGCGTAGGGAAAGTTAACTGGGGGAGAAAGTTGGAGGAGAGGTGGACTAAAAAGGGGAGTGACAGGAAGGAATATGGGAGAGGAGAAGGGATTAGAATACCGGGATTGTGCAGAATGGACGAGGAGCGTATTAGCTAGAGGTAAGGCTGAAGTGATGCGGGGGGCATACTGTGGGGGGGGGGGGGAATAGGAGAGAAGGTCATAGGGGAAGGGGAGGGAAGAGGGCCTACCTGTGCTTCTTGAGATTGCAGCAAATTGGAGTGCAGGGGGGTCAGGGCAGGAGAAAGGGAGTAATGGGTGGAGCTAGAGGGAGAGTCAGGGGAAAACCCGGTCGCAGAGGAGGGCTGTAGAGAGGGGAAGAGGTGGTCAAAGAGCGAGAGACAGATGTCTTTGCCTTGGATCATGACAGTACCGTTGTTATAGAGTGAGATAGTGAGGTAGCCCTTGAAACACGCAGAGGGGGACATTTTTAGTTGTTTCCCATGAGGGATAGAGGAGGAGGAAGTGACGTTAAGGGAATTGTATAAGCTGGGGGACCAAGAGGGGGTGTCGTGAGTGAAGAAAATTAAATCGTTTATGAGCCTCCCAAAGCGACCATTGTAAAATAGATCAACAAAAAGGGAATCTGGGAAACGTTCAATAGTATTATGCTTCAAACGTTTTATTGCAGCTTTAGTCTGGTTGGGAGGATAATTGATTTTGTCGTAATTACTTCCAGCCTTAACTCGAGTGGTGGTCATGTTAGGAAAGTGAGGCGGAGGAGGGTGGGGGGTATATGAGAAGGGTGTTACTGGGAAAGCGGTGGTGAGGAGAAGTAAAAGGGTAAAAAGGGGGCATATATTCCAGACGTTGGGTGAAGATATCAGAACTAATGTGCCGTCCGGGAAGTAAGGTGGGTATTTGTTGGGCCCTTCATCTAGGAATCCATGATGTCACCTGGCACTAGATATTATTTACAAGAGAATTGTTTACATATGACAGGGCCAACTGGACCACTGTCAGAACCAACACAGAGCAAATATAGTCAAAGTACAACAGAATATAAACGAACACCTAGTGACCACTGGTGAACACTGTACTTAACACCAGCCTGTTAACAGAACCACATTCGGCACTGACCACATTGTACGCCCATGATCTCAACAGAACTATTGGATCCTAAGCTCCTGAGAATCACTAACATTAGGGCAAAGAGTATAGGGTGGAGCAAAATCTGACTAGCAAAATCTAAATGTGCACAACAACCTCGTCATCTTAAGACCACCTGTAGAGGTACAGAACAGGGTGCGGAAAACATATTACATGAGGCCAAAGCAGGTCGCTGATACTTTGGTTGCCTGTGTATTGAAGGTCAATGATTTATCCAGCCACACCCCAAGACTTTTTATGTTGTCTCTGGGAGTGGGAGGAGCGCCCATGCTCATGGGCCATAGCAGCTCCAAGGTGGAGGGGGCTGATGGGCCAAGGAGCATAAGCTCCGTTTTATCGTCATTGAGCTTCAAACAGGACTTCGTCATCCAACTCTTGACCTGTTCCAACCATGTTGTTAAGTTGGACTGTGGTTGGAGGCCGTTCTTTTGCATAAAGGAGACCACTAGCTGAGTGTCATCTGCATAGGTAATGATGTTAATACCATGCGGACGAACAATCCCAACCAGCGGTCTCATGTATGCATTGAAAAGCGTAGGGCTCAGTGAAGAGCCCTGCGGCACCCCACAGCATAGAGGTTTGCTTGAGGAGACAGATATGCTTTCAAAGACCTGGAAGGTTCGGTCACTTAAGAAGGACTTGAACCAGGCCAAGGCTTCTCCTGATATTCCTAGGTCGGAGAGACGGCTTAGAAGGGTTTTATGGTTTACCGTATCAAAGGGGGCGCTCAGATCAAGGAGGATCACTGCCACTGATCCTCCCTGATCCAAGATCCGCCGTTCTTCCTCTCTCACGGCCAACAAAGCAGTCTCCGTCCCATGTTTGGGGCGGAAACCCGTCTGGGAAACATCAAGCAGATGGTTGCACTCGAGAAACTGAGTTTAAAGGGTGTTAATGTGTTTCTCGAGGATCTTGGTCACCCAGGGGAGCAGTGAGATCGGACGGTAGTTGTTAAGGTTGCCTGGGTCAAGAGCGGGTTTCTTCAGTAATGCCCGCACCATGGCGTGCTTCCAGGCCGGTGGTACCGTCCCAGTCATTATGGACGAGTTCAACAAATCCATAAGTGTGGGAAGGATGGCTTTGTCGGCTAGAACCAACGTGCTCAGATGGGCAGGATCACATGGGGAGCCAGATTTTATTTGATGTATTAAAAGCTCGAGTGTTTCAGGATTCAACAGAGGGAGGTGATCTAGGCTGTTTTGGTGAGAGTCTTCTGTTTTCGTGGCCGAGTCAGATCTTTGAGTGGGGGGTTCTACAACTCGATCCGGGCAGGAAAGATAGATTGTGTTTACTTTACGGAAAAATAAGTTAGCCAAATCATTACATCTGGAGAGTGGATTGCAATTAACTGCCGAGGGAGATGGAAGCCTAGTCAGAGTTTTTACTATCTGATATATCTCTTTAGGCTTGGACTTGGCGGACATTATCTTTTCATTATAGTAGACCGATTGTGTAGATTTTATTTCAGATTTGTAAGTCCTAATGGCTTCCCTGTAAATGGCTTTGTCCGTAATGGCGTAGGTCATGCGCCATTTTCTTTCCAATCTCTTGCATAAACGTTTTTTCCCTGAGCTCTTCTGAATACCAGGGCGCTGTTTTTTGCTGCCTGTTTGAACCAGAGGTACGGAGGGGGAGTATGGAATCCAAGGAGCTTGTGATCCAGTCATTATATAGATTATTATTAGCGAGGGGGTCGCAGAGGAGTGAGGGTCTGGTAGTGGTAAGGGTATTAGTCCAATTATCTATGCAAAGTTTAGACCAGTTTCGTGTTTTATGTGGGATAGAAGTGAAAGATGGTGATTTATATGTGGTCCAGATAAAAGGGATCAGGAAATGGTCTGTCCAAGGGAGGCGACTAATAGTGCCCACTTTGAGATGTTCACAGTTACTAAATATTGGGTCTAAGAGATGACCTTTAACATGTGTTGGAGATGGAACAAGTTGCTCCAGTTGGACTGCAGCCAGACTTGCTATCATCTCAGTGGCGGTGGTGTCTGAGGTGTTATCAAAATGGACATTAAAATCGCCAAGTAGCGTGAAGTTTGAGGGGGATGTGACCAATTCTGCCACAGCAGAGGGGAGAGCTATTTGAAAATGTTTGATTGATCCAGGAAGGCGGTAAATAAGAATGCCGGTGAAACTGTTATTAGGAGAGAATTCAATGACAAGGGGCATGCTTTCACAGTCAGCGATGGGCTCCGGCGAACAGCGACATACATATGTGTACTTGTATATAATAGCAAGTCCCCCACCTTTTCCCTGAGGGCGATCTAAATGGGCTATCTGGTAACCTGGTATGAGGGCTTGTACCAAGTCAGGCTCAGAGTCTTGGGTCAACCAGGTTTCAGTCAAAAAGACTACATCAGGCGCATGTACGTCCAATAGCAGGGACATTTCTAGGCTATGTTTTCGGAGGGACCTACAGTTAAGGAGAAGCATGTGGTAGTCCCTTGAGTCAGTCTTGGTCGATGGGCTAATAAGCTCAGTCTTACAATGAGGGCAAAAACGGGGAGTCTCCAGAGGGTGGAACTGGTGACAACAGCTTGCTGGTACGGAGGGCCGTAGTTGGTAGAGGAGGTCCGTGTTATAGTACTTCCTCTGTCTTAATAAAAGGGCAGGGGGGGTGGCCCCTGGCCCCGGTCGGGCCCAGACGGGCTTGCCTTTGGCGTGCCCTCTGCAACGTCGGGGATAGGTCTTCATTTTATAGGACAGAGAGGGGCGAGGAACAGACAACAGCTGGTGCGCTTGCCTCTTTCACGCCTAAGATGGCGTCCAAACCTGTATGCGCCTGCGCGAGAGCCTACTCGAGGAGCGGGGGTCTAGCCACGGTGAGGGAGCGAGGATTCAAGGTGAGGTTTGTAGTAATCACAATCACACACAACAATAGTACATTTTTAAAAAGGTTAAAAAGGTTTAGAGCCTAACCCCCGGCTTCCGCCTCAGGGGAATGCAGAGCTAGTTCTAAGCGCTTGCATATCAGCGCACCTTAAGTAGTTTGGGAGGGCAGGGAACAGACAACAGCTGGTGCAATCGCCTCTTTCATGCCTAAGATGGCGTCCAACCCTGTATGCGCCTGCGTGAGAGCCTACTCGAGGAGCGGGGTTCTAGCCACGGCGAGGGAGCGAGGATTCAAGATGAGGTTTGTAGTAATCACAATATCACACACCAATAGTACATTTTTAAAATGATTAAAAAGATTTAGAGCCTAGCCTCCGGCTTCCGCCTCAGGGGAATGCAGAGCTAGTCAATATTCTACACACAAATATGTATTTGAAAGAGCCCACACATCTTTGAATTTAAGGTATACCTAACTTCAGCCGAAGTAGGTAAATTAATTATGCATTTATAGTCTGCACCACAGACGTATTTCCTTATGTATGTCAATGAAATATTTACCATTGTTACACATTCGGAGTGGTATTGTGAACCCCAGTGAAGTGACCCTAACCTATTTTAGTGAGTACTGTGTGACATATTGAAGGAAAAACTGGAAAACAGGTTATTGGTAAAGTACAAAAGGACAAGCTTAAAACAATAATGATAATTTAATTCAGGCTCTCTCTTTTGTCTGCTGTCGATGGCGTTTCAACTCTCTCTAGATACGGGGTCTCTTCAGGACTGTGTTTCTGGGGACAGTACAGCACAGATAGGTATCTGTTGTAGGATCCAGAATGTCAGAGGAGACATGAAGTACAGGAACGGTAGTTATCCGGACAATGTAATGTTCAACCTAGTGCAACTGGTACACTTTGGATTATCGGTAGAACCCACAGCGATGGCTCCTGGCGTCTCTATTTACGCTATTAGTATTGTATCATCAGTGATGACTGGATTATTATGCCAGTAGAACCCACAAGTTGGCTCCACACGTTTAATTTCACGCTGATAGCGATGGCCCACGTTGGTGTCACCTTACTGCTCTAGTCACAATAGACTCCAGCTTTAGTTTGAAGGCTTCTTATTTGTGGAAGTTTTTGTTTCCTCTTTCTTCTGATTGGTGATTCTTTAGCTGGTCAGGAGTGTTTAGGTGTTTTTCTTTTCCAGATTCTTTGTTATTAAATAATCTGTTGTGAACATGGAAGGCAAGAGAAGGGAAAAGGAAGGCATACTTGCTCACCCTCTCTCCTTGGACTCTAACAATGAGGATGGTGAGCCTGAAAGACAGATCTAGGGATTCCAAATCATTGTCACCTCAAAGCCCAGCACGATTATCTGCCTCCCAGGTGTAGCACATGATCAAAACAGCAGTACCCAAGGTTCTGAATTTAATCCCAGGAAGAGTGGGAAGTGATCCAAGGCACCAAGGGATAAAATACAGTCTCCTGACTCTTCAGGTTCTGCACTGAGACTCTGAATACTTCTTCATCAGAGAAATACATGACAAGAGAGGAATTGGTGCAGCTGCTTCATCGAAGAGGTACAAATTAGGTTTTGTCCTCCCTCCTGCTCAGGAAGATGAGGAGGGGCTGTTCCCTCAGGATATGAGACTGTCAGGTTTGGTTCTCCTGCTTCATACAAAAATTAAGGATAGAAGGAGGTGGAGCAGTCTTCCTTTCCAAGATTCTTGAAAAAGAATATGGCGAGATCAAAATCCCTCAAAATTTCAAGGTTGATTCCATCAACAGTGGTGGGTTCAGGAACTCGTGGACAAGAGACTGGAAGACTGTTTTTTTCAGAGAAATCTTCCTTTCTAAAAATCCCTTTTGAAGGAAAAAAGCTCTGTGGAGATCAAGTAGAGTCCATGACCATGAACTCATTTATAGACTAAAACACATCTTCCCTTTTAAGTTGGTTCATCAAAATTAGATAAATCCTGGAACAGGGATACTCAACATTTCTCAAAGAAGGAAACAAAATTCTATTTATCAGGTAGGGATAGGTTCTAGCCCAAGAAGTCTTATAATCTACAGGACTCGTCAAACCAGTTATTGGCCTACAAGCATACGTTCTGACTATTGCCATCATCCTTCCAAATTCGTTTAAGAGGGAGAAAGAATTATAGACTTCTACAAGATGTGGAAAAAGTCCATCACTGATCAATGGGTACTGAATTTGATCAGAAGCTATCTCATAGAATCAGAGGTCTTGCCTCCAAACTAAGGAGTCATTATTACACTGGTCCTCAACAATCGTACGAAGAGGGATGCTTTGTGATTTAAGTGCAGTCCTTGTTGAAAAAAGGGTAGTCATTCCATTGCCATACACAGAGATATATTATTTTTGTTTTTGTAACCTTTATTTATTGTTTAATAAAGCAAAACAGGGAAGTAAACATAGGGAGCTGGTTCCCTGCAGAGGAATAAGGTTGACCAAAACACAGGCTCCCATAATGAGACCGGGTACCCCCGGAAGGAAAACAGAAACATCTTTGCTATTAGCTTCTCCGTTTAAGGTTATGGAAAGCTAACACAACAGGAAATAGGAGAGGGAAGGATATGGAAGGCATAGGGAATCAGTGGTCGAAGTCGGCGGGATCAGCAGGGCAGGGCATGCCCCGGCATGCCCCTACTTCTTTAAATCCATAGATACCATTCCCCTACTTTTTAAAATTTGAACAAGTGTCCCAGTATGGCAGAATTAGCCAAGGCCGATAGATAAGTCTCAGCATCCCTTGCCGTTCAGGGATGGGCAGAGAAGGAAAAGGACTCTGTCTTTTCCTTCTTGCCCAGAGAATACAACGAGTGTCCATCTCTCCTGCTCTACCGCTTCAGCTGCCACCCCTCCATCTTTCTTCTTTCTCTTGTTACCTTTCTTTCTGTCTCACAGCTCCTCTCACTTAATGAAATCCGTGACTTCAAGAAATGGTTCTCACCCTCTCTTTCCTCCTTTCTTTTATTTGTTGGAAATGTTGTCTTTTTCTGACATTTTCTATTCCAAAGTGCAGCCTCAGGAATTAAAGGTTAAAAATATGAAAAATAAATAAATGATAAACCAAAACATAGTGCTAGCAAAGAGGCCAGAATGATTTTATTCAAGCCCAAACACATTATCACCACTTTACAGAGTTTGCCAATTAAAGTGCTACTTTTGTTTTAGTGTCTTTCTTTGAACAGAATTAAACTAGTGCACCAATCCTGGAGGTACTGCAATTCGGAGATACTACAATGCGTAGATTGCAAAACAACATCTGTACTGTGGCTCTGTGTTCAGGGATGTGGTCTTTTTACCATACTGCTTACGTTTTGTAAGGATATAAGCAATGCACATTGAAATGGGTCCATTCCGGAGCCCTGTAGTTATGTCCTTAACTTTTCAGGCAAAAGCACTTGCTGATTTCTGGATAATGAGCTTAAAAGCTTTAAGGTATCCATGTTGTTCCTGCTTACATTTCACATGTGTTACTTAATTTTGAATTCCCTGTGAGTGTTTGCTTTTTCAAGGGTTTTGTTACTTTTTTTGTAGGCAGCATATTTCTCTAGTCTCTAGCATAATTTTTAAATTGAGCCGCATCCAGATGTTTATAGCGGGGCACAATTGGGTTGTAGTTGAAGGCAGTGCGAGTTTCTCTCAGTTTGGCAGTATGGTGTTCAGTTCATCCTTCGTGACCAGTTACCCAGGCCACTCTCCTGACGGAGCAAATTCCCATGCTACACCTTAGAAGGCACTGCAAGACATTAGAAGCCCTAGTGTCTTAGCACCAGCAGGTGGATACTAGCGGTAGCAAGTGTGGGTTAACCTTCAAGGCTTCTCCACCCCAATACTTACTGAAGTTTACCACCAGTTGTGTGGGCAGGCCTATGAAACAGCACACCCTAGAGCAACAGTGACTGTCACTGAGCTCACAGAATCCTTGAGAAGGTCCGGCTCTAGGGTGGTGCGACTTTTGTGACCGCATCAAGCACTGACTTTGGGTGGGGGCATCCTGCTTCTAAGTATATTATGGTTTTAAAAGCGCTTACTACCTCCTTTCTGGCCCCAAGCAATTTTTGGGCAAAATTAAAAATGTCATGATAACTCTGGTAAATAATGTTCTTCCTAGAGAGAGCATAGTTTTGTCCAGTGGAAATTTTGACTCATGGGAAGGTAGCACAGAGGGTTGATGTGCCTGCTGCAAAGAACATGTCCCATGCAGATCACAAAGTGCACATAATGTAAATAGGTCAGTGCGTTACTGCTTTTGTCAGAGAGATCCTTTTGTTACTTGCAGTTTATAAGTTAAAATCCTAACATAGAACAGTGAGCTATTAACTGTCATTTAGGAGCTGCATACAAATTGCAAGGTATACATTAGAGCTTTATGTTTTTCCCACAGTCTTTGGTTATCCTAATGTTGCAAAAACTGTTCTTTTGGATACAAATTAATTCTAATCATTAAAGAGAACCCCCAACCATGGTATTAAGTTTTAAATTCTGAGTTTGTGTTTCTCCAGACCAATCACTATTAAACTATACGGCCCACTAGTATGGTTGTCATGTGACTCCTATATCTTGTAGTCCTTAGTCTTATGTAACATTTTCTATACAGTGATTTACACATGTATAATTGTCTCTGTGTAATGTGTGTGATGTAAAGTGCGCGGACACCCTACACTGGTATGAGTGATGCTGTTAATCAAATGCATCTGAGAGAAAGTGTGGTTATGGAGACTTGAGGGGCACTGTTACAGAGTGGTAGTGAGGGAATCCATGGCAGGAGTGGTGCTTGGGGGGAAACTAACAAACATTGTTGCACAGGGCGCCACCAAGGCCAGTAGATGCAACTCACCAGGGATCAGCAATGCAGGATTTGCACGCACACCAAACTAAGTTTGCAAACTTCACAGTCTTTCTGCTTCCTTCACAAGCATTTTTAACATGTTCCTCCTGCTTTTTGAGCACTGGAATTATGCAGCAAAGAAGGACAAAATTGTGTCCTAGTGTTGACTAAATTATGCAGCAAAAAAAGGCTACAGCGTAATGCAGTATATTTTCTGATATTTTATTATTTAGACATTTGTACACATGCTAACAGTCTCTGGATAGATGTTTGCCTTATTATTACCAGTGTAATATACAAATGCAGCAGTGAGAAAGGTGACCAGTAAACCCTTGCAAAGGGCCCTCCACTTCTCAGCAACAAAAGTCAAATTTTTTCGTAACTTTTGATCCGTTTGAGCTATAAACAATTTATTAGTTAAAATTGTCAGATTATGGAGCAGATCGTTTTACGGCAAATATGGCAGAGCCATAATTATATAGAAAACATTTGCAAATAAGGATATTTTGCCATTCATATTTGAACTGCTATTGTGGAAAAAGGAGAAGTGCTGATGATAGAAAAACATATGGCTTGTGCTTCCACTTTTCAGCGTATTTGGGAAATTCTGTGATTGGAAACATATCCCACTTTGTGAATGTATTTTAATGTCAATAACTCATATTAAACCATAACAAATCATGTGTATCTATTGGTTGAATTAAATAATATATTCAGCTGTAACTGGGCAGTGAAATGTCAAACAAATACTGAAAACTGGGATGTTTTACGCATTCTGGCCACACCTCTGACTCCGCCCACTGATCCAATCCTTGGGTTATTCCAACCCTCCGATTCTCCACCCAAAGTTCCCCTACATTTTATTCCCCACTTCGACCACTGCAGGGATGGGAAGGCGGAGGAAGGGCTATAGGAGGGAGAGAGTTGCAGACAAATCACTATGTGATTAGCAGAGTGCAGTTGGGAACATGAGGTGGATGCTTTCAGAGCATTTCCTTTTGGTTTTTCTTCAGAGCACCAAGGGCATCTAGGAGCAAGTCACACCTGATCATAGATACTTTCAAGGGAGGCAGAGGGGGGACCTTTGAGCAGACTCAAGAAGGGGGAACATCATCACTTATTAATGATAAAGGGACCCCAGATTCCCTTGAAGGAATGCAACTTATCATTAAACTGGTGAGAAAATATTTTGTGGCATGCCATGACGTGGTTCTTTAAAGGCTCTTGAACACAATGCTTCCCAAGCTATCCAGTTCTCTGATGTATATGTTTGGGTGCATGCCGCTCTGTGATATTCATTGTGAAGCCATTAGGGGGGATTCATTTCAGATGCTTGACCTGAAGAGTTCACAAAGGGCCTATGAGAAGATTTCAGACAGTGCTTACTTTTTCATTTGGATTTACAAGCTACATTTTGCTTAACTATAAAAGAGTTCACAAATGCCACCTTTGTATTTGAGGTTTCTGCCGCTTGACTTGAAGAGTTCACACATGCCCAATACTTTTAACAGAGTAAATTAGAAGCTGGTAATGTGCAATAGAAAAAGAACTTTGAAAGCTTCAGCTTTCTGTTTTGGGATGGAAACAGTTCCGGAGCATATCCTTTGGTTTGGAGAATACTTAAACATATGCATTTTTTTGTTTGAAAATGACTGCAACCCGGGACAAGTTTACTTTCCTGTATGTTCATTTATGAATTCATGGAAAGTCAACCAATCCATCAATCAATAATAAACTTTATTCTACTCCAATGAGCCATAAAATGAGCAACACAAATATAAACACTACATAATAAAGTATACAATACACATATAAAGCATTAAGAATGATCACAAAAGCATCCTGACGCTCCAGAGCAATATTCCCTCTAAATGAAGATAAGACCATAAATCAGCAAAACACCTCTGAGAAGACCTATAGAGTTGGGCTAGAAAGGGTCTGTCAGGCTGCCTAAAGTATCTAAAGCTAATAGAATTGATTAATTACAAACCCTAAAACATAAAAGCAGATAAAAATCCAAATAAAATATACATTAAAAACAAATCATCACTTCAACCTGGCAACCTCTTCCCAATTCCTAGGGCTCCTATCAAGAAACTGGCTACATTAAAACAGACAAGAAGGCTTGTCGACATTTGTAAATACACCAGTGCTGGTCTTACTTGATAAAAAGGTTGATTTTTAAATAAAGGCAATATGCACCGTAACCACAAATCTCTGTAATAGTCATAAAAAAAGATCAAATGCAGGGTATATTGTGAAGAAAAATCATCACACAAGCAAGGCCTCTATCTTCCACCTTGTGACTACCTAGTGGGACCGCAAGGGACCAATGCAAGAGGTTGAGTCTAAATCTGGTCAGCAGGGATCGATGTTGAGACAACGTAACTTTGGCCAAATAAGGCTTCATTGAAGGGCAAGTTTTTACCAAGATATAGAACCGAACAGTGGGTTTAATGAGTTCCTTCACCCTTTCTGCAGCCATCGTGCGGACAAAGTGCTTCTTTGCCCATATCAAATCCCTCTTTATAATTTCATGGATGTTCAAATAAGTTGGTCTAGCCCAATTTGCAAGTAACATCCTTGATATATTTAATCCTTGGAATGTAGAGTGCCCTGTCTAAATTCAGAGAGTCCTCTATGATTGCACAGTTAAGATCGAGCACTGGGTTACACCAAACCCAGATCCATCTAAGCAAGGGCGCAAGTTCCAGTTGATCACATATAAACCCAACCCTCAATTCTTCAAGAATGATATAAGTGGGTACTGACTGTTGTACAATGAGTGGGTGCTGACTGCCTGGAAAGTCACTGAACTGTATTTTTTGTTGGCCTTATAAATCAGACTTTCATGAAAAAAGGTCAAAAGTGTCAGAGGCGAAAAATTATTATTGTGCAATTGCAACACTGTTCTTTCATTCCTATGTTCTAAACAATTGTATGTTGTTTTAAAACAGAGTTTATTGGGAAGAATAGAGTAACAGAGTTTAGGTAGCCAAGAAAGTTCATTTAGGAGCTGCATACAAATTGCAAGGTATACATTAGAGCTTTATGTTTTTCCCCCGGTCTTTGGTTATCCTAATGTTGCAAAAACTGTTCTTTTGGATACAAATTAAGTCTAATCATTAAAGAGAACCCCCAACCATGGTATTAAGTTTTAAATTCTGAGTTTGTGTTTCTCCAGACCAATCACTGTTAAACTATACGGCCCACTAGTATGGTTGTCATGTGACTCCTACATCTTGTAGTCCTTAGTCTTATGTAACATTTTCTATACAGTGATTTACACATGTATAATTGATTGTCTCTGTGTAATGTGTGTGATGTAAAGTGCGCGGACACCCTACACTGGTATGAGTGATGCTGTTAATCAAATGCATCTGAGAGAAAGTGTGGTTATGGAGACTTGAGGGGCACTGTTAAAGAGTGGTAGTGAGGGAATCCATGGCAGGAGTGGTGATTGGGGGGGAACTAACAAACATTGTTGCACATGGCGCCACCAAGGCCAGTAGATGCAACTCACCAGGGATCAGCAATGCAGGATTTGCACGCACACCAAACTACGTTTGCAAATTTCACAGTCTTCCTTCTTCCTTCACACGCATTTTTAACATATTCCTCCTGCTTTTTTGGCACTTGAATTATGCAGCAAAGAAGGACAAAATTATGTCCTAGTGTTGACTAAATTATGCAGCAAAAAAAAGGCTACAGCGTAATGCAGTATATTTTCTGATATTTTACTATTTAGACATTTGTACACATGCTAACAGTCTCTGGATAGATGTTTGCCTTATTATTACCAGTGTAATATACAAATGCAGAAGTGAGGAAGTTGACCAGTAAACCCTTGCAAAGGGCCCTCCACTTCTCAGCAACAAAAGTCACATTTTTTAGTAACTTTTGATCCGTTTGAGCTATAAACAATTTATTAGTTAAAATTGTCAGATTATGCAGCAGATAGTTATACGGCAAATATGGCAGAGCCATAATTATATAGAAAACATTTGCAAATTAGGATATTTTGCCATTCATGTTTGAACTGCTATTGTGGAAAAATGAGAAGTGCTGATGATAGAAAAACATATGGCTTGTGCTTCCACTTTTCAGCGTATTTGGGAAATTCTGTGATTGGAAACATATCCCACTTTGTGAATGTATTTTAATGTCAATAACTCATATTAAACCTTAAATAATCATGTGTATCTATTGGTTGAATTAAATAATATATTAAGCTGTAACTGGGCAGTGAAATGTCAAACAAATACTGAAAACTGGGATGTTTTGCGCATTCTGGCCACGCCTCTGACTCCGCCCACTGATCCAATCCTTGGGTTATTCCAACCCTCCGATTCTCCACCCAAAGTTCCCCTACATTGTATTCCCCACTTCGACCACTGCAGGGATGGGAAGGCGGAGGAAGGGCTATAGGAGGGAGAGAGTTGCAGACAAATGACTATGTGGTTAGCAGAGGCAGAGTGCAGTTGGGAACATGAGGTGGATGCTTTCAGAGCATTTCCTTTGGTTTTTCTTCAGAGCACCAAGGGCATCTAGGAGCAAGTCACACCTGATCATAGATACTTTCAAGGGAGGCAGAGGGGGGACCTTTGAGCAGACTCAAGAAGGGGGAACATCATCACTTATTAATGATAAAGGGACCCCAGATTCCCTTGAAGGAATGCAACTTATCATTAAACTGGTGAGAAAATATTTTGTGGCATGCCACGACGTGGTTCTTTAAAGGCTCTTGAACACAATGCTTCCCAAGCTATCCAGTTCTCTGATGTATATGTTTGGGTGCATGCCGCTCTGTGATATGCATTGTGAAGCCATGAGGGGGGGATTCATTTCAGATGCTTGACCTGAAGAGTTCACAAAGGGCCTATGAGAAGATTTCGGACAGTGCTTACTTTTTCTCATTTGGATTTACAAGCTTTCATTTTGCTTAACTATAAAAGAGTTCACAAATGCCACCTTTGTATTTGAGGTTTCTGCCGCTTGACTTGAGTTCACACATGCCCAATACTTTTAACAGAGTAAATTAGAAGCTGGTAATGTGCAATAGAAAAATAACTTTGAAAGCTTCAGCTCTCTGTTTTGGGATGGAAACAGTTCAGGAGCATATCCTTTGGTTTGGAGAATACTTAAACATATGCATTTATTTGTTTGAAAATGACTGCAACCCGGGACAAGTTTACTTTCCTGTATGTTCATTTATGAATTCATGGAAAGTCAACCAATCCATCAATCAATAATAAACTTTATTCTACTCCAATGAGCCGTAAAATGAGCAACACAAATATAAACACTACATAATAAAGTATACAATACACATATAAAGCATTAAGAATGATCACAAAAGCATCCTGAAGCTCCAGAGCAATATTCCCTCTAAATGAAGATAAGACCATAAATCAGCAAAACCCTCTGAGAAGACCTATAGAGTTGGGCTAGAAAGGGTCCTTCATGTTGCCTAAAGTATCTAAAGCTAATAGAATTGATTAATTACAAACCCTAAAATATAAAAGCAGATAACAATCCAAATAAAACATACATTAAAAACAAATCATCACTTCAACCTGGCAACCTCTTCCCAATCCCTAGGGCCTCAAGAAACTGGCTACATTAAAACAGACAAGAAGGCTTGTCGACATTTGTAAATACACCAGTGCTGGTCTTACTTGA
Source organism: Lissotriton vulgaris (assembly GCF_964263255.1). NCBI lineage: Eukaryota > Metazoa > Chordata > Amphibia > Caudata > Salamandridae > Lissotriton > Lissotriton vulgaris. Next base: position 756,274,303 of record NC_141695.1, on the reverse strand, counting down.
AAAAAAGGTTGATTTTTAAATAAAGGCAATATGCACCGTAACCACAAATCTCTGTAATAGTCATAAAAAAGATCAAATGCAGGGTATATTGTGAAGAAAAATCATCACACAAGCAAGGCCTCTATCTTCCACCTTGTGACTACCTAGTGGGACCGCAAGGGACCAATGCAAGAGGTTGAGTCTAAATCTGGTCAGCAGGGATAGATGTTGAGACAACGTAACTTTGGCCAAATAAGGCTTCATTGAAGGGCAAGTTTTTACCAAGATATAGAACCGAACAGTGGGTTTAATGAGTTCCTTCACCCTTTCTGCAGCCATCGTGCGGACAAAGTGCTTCTTTGCCCATATCAAATCCCTCTTTATAATTTCATGGATGTTCAAATAAGTTGGTCTAGCCCAATTTGCAAGTAACATCCTTGATATATTTAATCCTTGGAATGTAGAGTACCCTGTCTAAATTCAGAGAGTCCTCTATGATTGCACAGTTAAGATCGAGCACTGGGTTACACCAAACCCAGATCCATCTAAGCAAGGGCGCAAGTCCCAGTTGATCAGATATAAACCCAACCCTCAATTCTTCAAGAATTATATAAGTGGGTACTGACTGTTGTACAATGAGTGGGTGCTGACTGCCTGGAAAGTCACTGAACTGTAATTTTTGTTGGACTTATAAATTAGACTTTCATGAAAAAAGGTCAAAAGTGTCAGAGGCGAAAAATTATTATTGTGCAATTGCAACACTGTTCTTTCATTCCTATGTTCTAAACAATTGTATTTTGTTTTTAAACAGAGAGTTTATTGGGAAGAATAGAGTAACAGAGTTTAGGTAGCCAAGAAAGTTCAGATGGCCTTAAGGTTAGTAGCAAGAGTCTTTTGAGTGTATAAATTTCACATCCTCTACAATATCTGAAGTAATCAGTGGTTTTCTCTTTCCTTGGGTAACCAACCCATTTAAAAAAAAAATGTTTTAAATTAGATTTTCAAACTTGCGTACAGGTAGAGCATAGAATAATATGGCATATGAATGTACATTTCATATAATGAGCAGATATGCAACCAGAAGTAATGCTACTATATCGTATTCACAGCAGATCCTTAACACACATTTACAAGCAATATTTTAAGTACATACGGAACCCCATTGGTTGCCGTACCACCATGATGTAGGAATCTAAACTCCTATCTTTGTTCATGTAGTGGCTTTTACTGACAAGTAAATTATATATTTTTGGGTCTCCATTCCACCCACCTCGGTCACAGCACTGGTGGCAGGCCCCTCCAACCCAACAGGCCTGCTCGGTTCAGTGTGATTGCTCCCGCAAATATTCCACAAGAGGCTCCCAGATGTTCTTGGGGCGAGATAAGGAGGGCAGGATGTCTGCATAAGTCAATAGCAGGTCCTTACAATATATAAAATCTGTTAGCCAGTCCTTACATTTGTGGGCACGCCCTCTGCCCCGTCTGCACGCCACTCTGCGTTTGGCCAGTAACAGACTCATTGCTGCAAACTTTCTATGTGACTTCTGTATTGCAGCTGTGTAACCCAGGAGCGCAAGCAAAGGGGACATAGGAAGATGGGCACTGATTATTTTGGATAGTGTGGTAATCCCCTCCTGCCAGTATCCATGGATCCCACAGCAATTCCATGCGAGATGTAGGAAACCCGCTCCCTCATGCCGGTACCTCTCACAGCGGTCATCATTTCTATGCTTGTACTTAAAGAGCTGCGTAGGTGTATAATAGGTTCTATGTAAGAACTTAAAGTGTATGATGCGCAAGCGACTACTCGCCGTGATGTCTTCAGTCTGTGTGCAGCAATATGTCTATTACTTATCTGCCAGTGGCGTCTCCAGATCACTAACCCATGCCTCTCTAGCCCCATGTTTCAGCTGTGGTTTTTCCCGCAGTGAGGGTCGGTATATGCTGGACACTGCGTGTGCTGGCCCTGTGCTCTTTAATAAGGTATGTAATGTGTCTAGCATAGGGGGTTCCTGTGAGAATCCCGGGACATTGGCCTGGATTTCATGTTTTAGGCTTACATATAAAAACACCTCCAATGAGGTGACACTGTCCCCAATCAATAACTTCTGCTGGTCTTTGAACTTGCCCTCTTGGTACAGATCTCCCCAGACTTGGAGGTTTCTCTTACGGAGCATCTCACAGCACACAGCCTCATGGGTGACCGGAGCAAGGGGATGTGCAGGAGTGGCACACGCGGGGAGTATAGCACAGGTTTACCTACTAATCTAGCCAGTAGCTCCCAGGCGAATTTGGTACATGTTACCGTGTGGTGAGCTACTTCTTCCCCGGGGACCTGTGTTCCGAAGAAGGATTTCAGGGGCATGGGCGCCATTTATCCCTGTTCGATGGCCAGATGTGGCATAAAGGGCGGTGGGTGGAGCCAGTATATCGCGGAGTGAGCTTGGGCACTGAGGAGGTCGAGTTCCATGTCTGGGACCTCAAACCCTCCTTAGGCAAATGTTTGCGTCATAGTCCGCCACCCTACTCTGGGCTGTTTCCCACCCCATGCCAATTTAATAAGTAACGATCGGAGAGTGTGGAAGAAGGGATGTCCCGGGTTATAGGGTATGTTTGTGAACAAATATAGCAATTTGGGCAAGATGATCATTTTCATCAATGCCACTCTACCAGCCAAGGAAAGTGGCAGCGTGATCCATCAGTCCACCCAGTTAGTGATTGTTTCGACTGCAGTTCCATAGTTTGCATGGAGTGTTTCCTCTTTGTCTCTTGTTATTGTCTCACTTAAATATTTTTTTTACGTTTCACACCAGCTCTGGGGAAATTGTAGGGAAAGATTAGCAGTGTTAGGTGTGAGCGGGAAGATCTGTGATTTACTCCAGTTAATCCTTATTCCAGATAAGATTCCAAATCTGATAAACTCCCGAAGGATCGGGTTGAGGCTAATATGTGGTTCTCGAAGGTAGAGGGCGATATCATCGGCATGTAATGATATTAAGATCTGACGTGAGGGATATTGTATGGCATATTCACTATGGTGTTGCCATATTTTGGCTGCGAGAGGTTCAATGGCCAGGTCCAAAAGAAGAGGGGACAAAGGGCAGCCCTGTCGTGTACCTCTCATAATAGGAATCGAGGTGGGAAATAGGCCATTGATCTGTATAATGGCCTCAGGCTGGGTTTAGAGTAACTGTATCCACGCCAGAAATGAATGTGGGAGACCACGTAATCCCATTCCAGGGAATCAAAGGCCTTTGTGGCATCTAAAAAAATCCCAGCAGCAGAGATCTCCGAGTCTACGTCATGTAGAAGCGCGAATGTGATTTGCAAATTGTGAGAGGTGACCCTTTCGGGTACGAAGCCCACCTGGTCCGGGAGAACCAACCCGTCCATCAGCAAAGAAAACCTATTTACGATTAACTTAGCCAGGATTTTGGTGTCGCTGTTAATCAGTGAAAGGGGCTTATACGCCTCGGAGTTGTTGGCATCTTTACTCGGCTTGAGTAGGGATATGATTGTAGCTTACTGCATGGTCATGGGGAGAGTTCCAATATACCTAGCTTCTTCAATGGCTTGCTTAAGGAAGGGGGCTAGCTGGGCATGGCTACGACGTGCTGCAGAATCACCCCCTTCGGAAGGGGCTCTGCAGGCCAGGCTTAATAATCATTCATAATCATTGCTCCGGCACGGGCCCTACAGGCAAAAATCAAGTCATCCCAAGATGACACTGGCCAGGCTGCATGTGTGAAGTCTCAGCTGCGGAGTGTAAACAGGAATTGCCGAAACCTACCGGAGGAATTACGGCCGACTTGGAGGCTGGAAATGGTCGCTGTGCGACCTGTAGCCACGTAAAGACATCGGCATCGGTGGGAGTCCACTGCGATGCCGCAACCGCACCCTCATGCCTCGGTGCTCCGGAGGAGGCTGGCACCAATCGCAGGTCATGCTGTGCGCCCTGTCCTGCAGCGACTTGAGCTCTTCTAACGGGGATCCGGCCATGAGGTGTGTACACACAGCCCCGTGGCACCTGGCGCTACTGCTGAAGCTGCCGGAGGCAGACCGGCTGTCCCTCCCACTATGCGTTGCCTTTGAGATCCTGAGCGGAGGAGAGGTCTGGTGCGGTCGGATGGTGAGCCGTGGAAGAGGTGGGACTGCGGTGTAATGCGGTGAGTGGGGCCAGGGCTATAACTGATGCAGCTTTGGGAGAGGCCGTGCTGTGAGGGCCTAGGCCCCGTCGGGTGCGACATGCCTGCTGGGTTCGGGCTAGGCAGTATCGGATCTCCTCACTTCCCGTTTCGTGCGGGCGCGCTCTACCATTGGGGCCTCACCTGCTGCAGCAGCTGTGCGGGACAGTGGTGTGGCGAGGTGGGACTCTGTCGCCTTGTCTGCTCCTCCCACGTTATCGGCGGAGTTGCGATCCAGGGTGTGCTGGGCCCCATAGGCGGTCCCATAGGCTCCCCCATTCCTGTCCGGTGACTAGCACGGTGCCCTCCCTTGCCCTGCTACCATAGACATCTGGCCTGCTACTCCCTCCCCTCTGAGCTGCGACCTGCTCCACTCGGACGGTAAGTATCAATACTGATAGTTAATTACATGCAGTGCCATCCGGCAATACCTTACGGTCAAAATTACTATATAGGAATGCAAGGGTTAATGGCACACGTGGCGGATTTCTATGCCATATTAAGGTTTGGTTTATTTAATATATGTACTTACCCCCGAATTTGGCCGTTTTTTACTTATATGTACAATACGAGTTTTGGTTCCCATTTTAAGATGGCCGCGACTCTTAGTAACTATTACTATTGATGGCTACATACTTGCGGTGCCAACAGGTAACAGTTGATCGCAGGAAATGTCTGCATAGAAGTGCCAGGAGTAATGGCAAAGTAGGCTGATTTTTACATCATATCAGGGTTGTCATCTTATCACACTGCTTCAATCCTGATCCTGGTCGCTGTTTCATTTATGCGAAATACAAGTTACAGGCCCCACTCTAAGATGGCCGCCATTTCGGGCTAACTAATGCTCTGATTAGACACTGGGACGTCCTTTTGCCGACATGTGATGACGGCGCATGTGACCTATTGCACGAAATTTTAAAATGGTGGTGAACGCCAGTTTTCGTCTTTGATGGCCACCAGAAGTACGGAACGATTGGACCCTATCACAGGTATGGTGGGACCTCCATGTAATCCATTGGGGCTGCATCCTTTTTCTTGAGACACTTATCATGGACACCCGGGTTTGTGTGTTTTTTAAAATGTAGGTTCCGCGGATTTGCTTCATCCTTATTACGGATGATACGCTGAGAGGGTGGACGTCCGATATCCCTAAAGACGACGCAGACACACCCCAACCTCCCATTTACAATTGCCTTGTACTAAGTATGTTGCCAGCATCTAAATCTCTAATCAAAAACTTTATATTGATTCCACTTAATATTCGATAGTGACCTTGCTCTTCTTTCCGTTTATGTGTCACACTAGAGAACGAATTTTTGGAAATACGTTATTGAGGCCTGAAACTGAGAGGGATAATGCCATATGACTATTGAACTGATTGAACTAATTTCTATCGAAGGTAATTGCGACATATTTATGTATTGATCATATTTCTAGAGGTATTATGATATACTCACCACGTGATGTAGACAGTCCTACAACATGAATATGTGTTGCACACCTTCACTGTCAATCACCACTCTGTGGAATATGATTCCTATAGGGTATTGATATGACCCGTCATTAGTGAGACACCACTTTATGAATCTGGACATTTTGTACTCATTATGCTATTAAATAATAGGTGAGAAGCGACTTGGTTCTCATATTCTCTTTCTTGGATACCTCAGTATATTCACTGTAGGAACCTCATTGATATGGAGTACATAAATTTAGTCTCTCACCTCTAACAGATGTTCTTCTCTCAACGGTTGTAATCAGGAAACTGATTGCTAACTACAAATTGAGGTATAGCGATACTCCTGCCTTATATCATTCTGCAGACTTTGTTTCTCAATTCACACCAAACATTAGGTGAGACATTTTCTAGACATGATGCGATAATAATGTATGGTTCACTTATAGCAGCGATGCAGTGGGACATATTGGTTGCGCCTCCCCCCTTTTTTTCTACCCTTTTCCATATTCTGCTTGCAGCCTCTTACCATGTATTATGATCTTTAGACCATAGGGGCCACTGGAATTTAGGATGATACCCCTGCATGAGAGGTTTCCAGTGTTTGGTCTTTAAATGAGGATCCTTCTTTCAAGGGCACTATTACTGCTGATTTTCTTAATTAGATGTGAGATATAATTAACTTATTTTATTCATCCATTGCCATTCATAATTATGTTCCTTTCCTTTTGTACCTCCTATCAAGCATAATCTGTTGGTCTTGAGATAAATGGCAACCGGGGTAGCAATTTTCATGTTTATAAGATCTTTTGGAGATACTAATTTTTGGATATCCCTCTAGAAGTGAAAATCTTGTTATTTTGGGTGACCCAACTGGTGTGATGAAACTTAGTGATGATTATTCTTTGAAAATATAAACTTACCTCTTAAGTGCTTTTTACGTAAGGTGAGAGACCACAGGATATATTAATTTCCTCTTTTTATTGATGGCCATATGAGATTCTGGGTGTAATTATTGTTGCCTTTTTCACTTTTTCCTTATTTCTCCCTTTTCCTGTCTTGTTCACCTTCACTTTGGTCCGATTCCTTACAATGTTTTCTTGACTGTTTTAACTTTTAAAAAAAGCCTACGCACCTTTTCATCTTTCACTTGTTGTAGCTATTGAATTGCTTGTTTTTAACTAATAAGGAGTCTGTGTATGTTGGAATACTGTGTATTCAATTTTTTGTCTCTTATACATCCTCTTGACTTTAAGTACAGGCTCTTTTGCCCGACAATAATCCCCTTTTTACCCTTTTGGTTTTAACTATTTAATATGTGATTTAGATGTGATATATGTATGTCTTGAATATATTTGTAAATTTTCTTTTGCGTTGGATCTAGATGTGTGTTATGTTAGGTTTAGTTGTACGTGATGATTTTTTTGTATTGTGTACATATATATGTTTTATAAATGAATATTTCTGTTGTGTATATGTCATGATTATTGCAGCCCTGACGAAGTTCCTGTGGCACTGGGGCAACGAAACGCGTTGGCTGTGCCATTTCTCATGAAAAGAATAAATAAAGAAAAGAACTTTCACATAAATTACCTGTGTAACTGACTTTATTGGAGTTCACCTCCCTCTTCCAATGAACATCAAAGCTCTTGAGTTTGGGTTCTTCAACTCCAGAGACCCCAAACAATTGGCTTCCATACGGAGCAAAATCTCAGAATTTGAAACAGAGGCGGAAAGGAAGACCAGATTTCTGGGGGAAACTGCAAGAGCACGCAGCTACGGAGAGGGCGACTGGCCAAGCAGGACCCTGGCCAATGCACTTAAACAGCACACATCCCTTAATTTTATAGTCGAACTGATGAGACTTCTTCCCCCGTTAGAGGGAAGAGGGCCACTCATGAATACCTGACCAAATTCTATTCTACATTATTCACTATACAGTGCCAAGCAAAGCGCACCAAACCCTGACCTGGGTGAATATCTGGACTCAATTGAGCTGCTCTGGCTTAGCGCGAATCACAGAGAATACTTAGATGAACCTTTCACAGTTGAAGATATCACGCAGGACATCAAAGGCTTACCTGGCGAAAGGCCACAGGGCTGGATGGGCTGACTACACTATTTTACAAAACATATGCAGAAGAACTTGTGCCCCGACTTCTTGATGTATAGCAGTAATCGTTGGGAATTGGCGAACTGCTGCCCACCATGCGGGAGGCAGTTATCATTTCCCTATTGAAACCAGATAAAGCAACAAATGTCTGTGACTCCTACAGGCCCTTGTAGCTCATTAATGTTGATGCCAAGATCCTGCCTAAATTAATCGCCAGCAGACTGCAGCCACTCATGCCATTTATTGCTAGGACTAACCAATCTGGCTTTATCCCGCGCAGGTCAACAGCCCATAACCTGCGTACCTTTTTTTCCATAATCCATCAAATTGACCCTCAACTTCCGGCCATGGCAGCGTTTCTGGACGCAACTAAGCGTTCGACTCTCTGGAGTCGCCCTTTTTGTTTACCATTCTACCGAGGCTGGGCTTTAGCCTTAACTTCATCAAATGAAGTAGCTTGCTATATATCAAACCTACTGCCTGGCTCAAAGCAAATGGTTTAATCTCTGAACCCTTAACCATCACTCGTGGAACCAGGCAGGGATGCCCCCTGTCACCGCTCCTTTTCGCTATAGCTATGGAACCGTTAGCTGCTAGAGTACGCCAACACCACTCTGCTCGAGGCCTTTTCTTTACAGACAAAAACCTTATCATCTCAACGTATGCAGACGACATTACGCTATACATTCGGAATCCAGATGACAATTTAAACCCAGTATTAAGAGAAGTCCTCAGGTATGAGGGAATGTCCGGCACAAAAATCAACTGGTCAAAATTCTCTATTTGGCCCCTTACTGCTGCCCCGCTAAATACCACATTACAATTTCCGCTTAAGTGAGCGGATGATGCTGTAAAGTACCTGGGCATATGGCTAAGTAGAGACCTACAAAATATTTGGCGATTACATTTTGGCAAGTTACTAGACTGGCTGGAGGGCAAGTTAAAACTCTAGGCCTCTATACCTCTGACACTAGCGGGCAGCATTGCCATAGTTAAAATGATAGTTCTCCCTAAATTATTATACCTATTTGTCAATATACCAATACTCTTAATGCAGGCCTTTTTCAAATCTCTGCACACCATCATGATAGCTCTTGTCTGGGCTGGCGGCCAACCCAGAATGAGCTGGGATCTGCTGACACGTCCACTACCGAAGGGAGGGCTAGAAGCTCATGATTTTGAACTTTATGTGCTGACTGTGCAGGCGCAATTTCTTCACTTCTGGGTGCACCCCATCCCTGTTCAGCCGCATGTGGCCACTGAGAGGGACGTGGCCATCCCCACCCCATTGCACGCGGCTGTCTATAAACCATATCGCAGTGTAGTGTAGTTCCTATTTTCTCTATAGGCCCTGCGCATTGGAATAACATAAACAGCAGTGTAGACGTAGAAGTGCGGTCTTCCAGGTCTCTACTGACTATGTTAGACTTAATTGGGTTTGTACCAACTAGCTCAGAGGTCACTGGAAACTTTCTTGACTGAATAGGAAGTGATCAGCTTCCCTGGCTCAGACAAGAAGGGATTCAGTTTTCCAACAAACGCATAAACATGACAACTTTGCTCCTTAGAATAAGAGTCAATCTCTGGAGTCGTGTGAAACAATAGACAGCTATTTCACTCAGTCAGTTGTGCAGATTACTTTCACCAGTATGCAGAGACTAGAGAGACTGGCGTTTTCAATAAAAGGTATTATTTATTGAACAGTCTTTCTACTCATGCAAGAGAAATGAATTGCCACAATTGCAAGACTTGTTATTATAAAAAGTGCGTACAGTAAAAGGAGTATTGCGAAACAATACTGTAAAAGCATTGATATGGTTTCTTAGCCATACGATAGTTAAAAGGAATAAAATATATACATTCATATATACATTTAGCTAACGTCCTCAACTGGTGCTTCTAACTACGCCTACCCCGGTGTACCTGACCTAAGCCTAATACATGGGAGGGAGTAAGTAAGTAGCAGTTTAAGTTAAGTTGGTTTTGCCAAGGGTTTGCTTCAAGAATTCTCTCTAAGGGTTTAGTCAACACCGTACCTCTGGAATAGAATGTTGGAGGTCTGGTATCTCCCCTCAGGATTCGATATTCCAGTTACCCGCAAGGGTAGGCTGGAAACGCCGGTGCTGGATTTTCTCGGCAGGAGAAAAGACAGCGTCTCTCTCAGCGCGTCAAGGAGGAGGAGGGGCAGCGTCCGTGGGCTTCTCGCATCTGCTAGGCTCTGCAAGGGACAGCTGTTCTGCCCCGTATTCACCACCACCATCGCATTTGCTTAAGGCAACGTTTGTATTATTTATACCTGGAAGGTGCCTTGTTTGACGTAAGTTTTTGGACATAAGACGTCAATAAAGATGTCACTAAGAACTGGTCGTTCTTACAGTGCTCATTAGAGGTCTATTACTAATAAAAACCAGGCAAGCAGGGCTTTCCCAGGTTGCTGGGGGTTTGATCTGTTGAAAGAACTCGGTGTGTAATCTAGGAATCTAAGATAGTGGCTTCTGCTGTGTCATGTACTGTAATGAGCTGCAGAGACGAGTTTCTGAAATATGGCTCTGATCGTTTATGCCATTATAGGGGTATGGATTGATTATAGCCGTATAGGGGCATAAGGTCACAATATTGATCGGGGTCCTATATTGATCGGGGTCCTAGATAAAACACACAACAGCAGAACCACAAACAAAATAAATACAGTTGAAACCCTGCGCTGGGTCTGGGTAGGCCTACGAAGACGGACAGATACTCCACTGCTGTTTGCTCCCCCAACACCAATCGCATTCCACCAACCCTTCCCTTTCCTACATGACACGGCAGCCATCACACGTGCCCATAAAATGGGCATTTCTACATTAGGCAATCTATAGCCACAAGGCACATTTCTGGACACGCCAACAGGTCATGATGATACACAGGCACGATACTGGAATTACTCCTAAATTATCAATTCTGAGCCGCCTGTAAAACAATACATCCTATGTTTCCAATTTCTCCAGCCATCATGAAGCCATTAGAGCATTTAATAATCACACCATCTTCTCGTAAACTGATTACTAGGCTCTACACTCACACACAAACTAATACTCCGTGGAATGCCCAGAAGGCCTTAGGGCAGTAGAGAAATGAGCTTGTAGACCAGCCCACAGATGAATAATGGGCGGTTTGTTGCTCACAATTAAGTTACTTATCCCCTAACTATAAGCTGAGACTTATACATTTTAAGTTTCTACATCGATACTACTGAACCCCCTTACAGCTATACAAACTGAAGCTCTGATTGGCACTGCTGGAAGTGCAAACGTGAAGATGCCACCTTTATTCACATTGCGTGGGATTGCCCAGCTATATCCAGGTACTGGAGTGAGGTATATTACACCATACGGGCCATTAGTGGACTATCACTGCTATGCTCCTCGTTAGTTGAATTGCTAGGCTATGTGAAGGAGATTCCACCTGAGTCACACCACCTCACAGCTATGCAGCTAGTGCTCACAAAGCATAGGCTGGCTATACATTGGGAAGCCCCTAGATACCTCCGAGTTCCTGAGTGGATTCGAGAGGTAGTGTATTGTCAGGAACAGCTGGCAACATTTTGGGATCTTATGCCCATGGCATCCCGCCCGAAAGATATTTGGGAACCCTTCACAACTTGGCTCAGGGAAAGGAATGTGCACCTCACTGATGATACCAGACCATTGACATATGTGGCCCAACCGGAAATAACCCAATAGATGCCTCAACACCTCACACTCTCCGTACACTACTCTCGCAGTTAAGGTCCTGCCCCCCCCCGAATGGGACGCACTCTGTTGGTGGGCCAGCGACTCTTCTCGCATTAACTCAATCGCCTTAGGGCTCACATACACTGACGTTAAGTCCTAAAAAACATTATTTAAGTGTTTGATCTAATGTATAGATAATTGCATCTTTACCTATGGAATGTATCTTTGTGTACAGAGACTAAAACATATTGCTTATTGTTGCTATATTTCTCATGCCAGATGCCCGAACCGTCAATCTCCATGTAATGCGTGTATGTAAGTCTGCTTTGCTATTATTCTGTCTGACCAAAACGAAATAAAATATTAAAAAGAAAAAGGAAGGGTGCTAGCTGGTTAATATAACATTTATAAAAGTCAGTGGGAAGACCATCAGGCCCCGGGGCCTTGCCTGAGCGCAAACCCATCATTGCAGCACAGATTTTGTCCTCTTCTATATCAGCACCCAGGAAATCTCTACAGGAGTCATTGATCCACCCAAGTGCGGTGTCTTCAAAGTAAGAGGCTATATCAGGTGGGGTGCACCTGTGTGTGTGGTAAAGCTTTGTATAGTAATTGGTGAAGACCATAAGAATCTCACGTGACTCGATATGCCTATTTCCTTCCTCGTCAAGTATCTCCAGGATCTGATTAGCAAATCTAGGGGTTCTGGCTCCTTCAGCTAAGGCTTTTCCGGGGTGTTCACCCTCTCCATGAAACCTGACAACGTGGTATTTAGAGTAGAATTTAGAATCCTGCTCAGCCTCGGTTGAGTACTCCGTTAGCTCTTTAAGCTGAGCCCTATGCTGTGAAGTGGGTGCCGAAGCCATGAGCTCCTCCACTTGCTTAATATCTCTTTCCAGTCTGTGTAGAGTTCCTCTAATAGAGCGCAGGATCCCTTAGCTCTTGGCCATACATGACCCCCTTTATAGTAACCTTGAAGCTCTCCCATACACAGGCTAGTGTTGTGACGCTATCTATATTGCGAGGGAAGAATTCCAATATTTCCTGACAGAAAAGGCACTGTCTAGCAGGGTTGTGGGTTGGAGAATCCAAGATCGGTATGGAGATTCATTGCCAGGGGGCGATCACTTCATGTGTATAGGGGAGGGATCCGATAGGATATGCGCCAAGTGCGGATCCATGTGTTAATTCCTTTCAAGAGCACCCAGCAGTCTATTTGAGACAAGCTGGAATGCACACTTGAGTAGAAGTTACCCTCCATCCGTGTTGGATGCCGGGACCTCCATGCATCAAAAAGCTGATAATCTTCCATGATGCCCAAGTGGTCGTTTGGTTGCTTGTGGATGTGAGGGTGAGAGAAAATGGGAACGATCAGTGAGTGGGTCTAGCGCTATATTGAAACCCCTCCCCATATAATGAAGGTGGACCCTATTTCCAGAATGCGACCCCATAGCGCGTCGAAGAAACAGGAGCCGTTAGTGTTGGGGCCGTAACAGTTTGCCAATGTCACTGTGTGTCCTGCCAGTCTGCCCCACATCGCGCTGAATCTGCCCCGTGGGTCCTGCAAGGATCCCACCGGACAGTATCCTAAGCATACCTTCACAAGGATTGCTTTGCCCCTAGCGTACGTCGAATAAGAAGAAAAGCAACTATGCGTCACCCATTTCTTCTTAAAATTGGGTGACACTTTAGGTGCGTCTCTTGTAACATAGCCACCTGTACTTGGTGCCTATCTAGGTAACCCAGGATCTGCCTACACTTGCAGGGATCTCCGAGGCATCATACATTCCATGTCAAGAAGTTAATGATGGGGCCTTTATATGTACCTAGCTTAGCTATATCCTCTATGTTGCTGCTGGGGGAGAAGGTGTTCATGAGATCTATGGTGTTGCAATTGTTTAAAGTGTGTTATGTGCATTCGCATCTGTACAATTTTAAGGTAGTTCCATGCAGTGCCCCGGGCTCAATCATAACAACCCCATCCCATCCCCCACCCACACATATGGCCCAATCCCGTAGGTGGAAAGAGTTCCACCCAAATCTCCTACTAAGTGTCAAAACCAAAACATAGATAAAAGATGCAGGCTGGCACCTCCAGAAGAGTGCCTCTGTCAAAAATGCTAGCGAAATGTGAAAAGGGTGCATCCTACAAAGAACAGCAAATATCAAAAGCACAATCAGAAAATAAACAACATAAAACAACAGCAAATCAATACAGTGCATGATTCCGCGGAATTTCCACTGAGGAAGAGCGCTATAGAGACCGTTAACGCACCCTACAAGAGCAAGGTTGCTCGGGAAATCGTTACTAATATTATATGATGTGCTCATCAGTTCCAACTTTGCCCCTCGCATGAGTTCAATCGGGATCAGTAAATGGCCAACTCAGTGTAGGCGCGCTGATGTTCTCTAAGCCCATATAATGAATCTAGGTGCAGAGTCCTACCAGTTATACAGACTGTTTTTACCCTTACCCTGACTGTCTTTAATCCTCTTTCGGAGCTGGTGAGGTCTCTTTGAAGTCAGGATCTCCATCTCGTGCTACAGGTGAATGTCCCCCAAAAGTTTTTAGAAAATCTTGGGTTTGCTGTGGATTGTTGAAGATATGTGTCTACCCACTGTACAGAACCATCAGCCTTGCAGGGTAAAGCATAGATAATTGTATGTTGGATTGCAGAAGTGTCCTCTTGATTGGCAGGAACTTTTGCGTGCTTCCTGCACTGCCATGGTGAAATCAGGGTAGATTGAGAGTCTGTTTCCTTTGTGTATCAGTTCTTGTTTTTCTCTGGCTAGTCTCAGCACTGTGTCGCGGTCTTTATAGTTGAGTAAACATGCCAGGATGGGGCGAGGAGGTGTGCCCGGTGGTGGCCTGGCTTCCAGAGACCGATGTACCCTCTCCACTATCAGAACTTTGGAGAAGGCCTCTGCCCCAAAGAGCCCCAACAGCATCTGCTCCATGTAATCTTCCATGCGGCCCGTATCGGTAGATTCCGGAACTCCCACTATGCGCACGTTATTTCTGCGTGAGCGTGCCTCTAGGTCCTCGTTCTTGGCAGCGCTAACTCTCAATAGTTTTTACATAGCCTGGAGACGCTCGCAATTCGTGGATGAGGTGTCTTCAGAAGTGGATATGCGCTGCTCCGTTTCGGTAATGCGGCCATCGTGTTTTTCAAACTTTGTGTGATGAAGTCCATGCACATATTCATGGCGTCCATTTTGGACTCATTGTAGGTGAGGCTCTGGAGCATCGTAAGAAGTAGCTCCTTAATGTCATCGTCTCGGGGGGAGTTGAGGCCTCCCCTTCTCCTCCCGGTGTGAGTCAGTATCTTCAGTGGCATTGGATGTGGTCTTCCGAGCTGGGAATTGTAGCTTGGCCTGCTTGCCCTCTGTGCGGCCTATGGTGTGTTCCACTGCTTGTTTCCAGTGCTCACTGCTTACCCCCTGGGAAGCCTGGAGTATAGTTGGTTAATCTGCCAGCCTCTCAGGGTATATGGAGTTTCCTTTGCTAGCACTGACCCCCTGCACCGCCATGTGCCTATAGAGTCACAGACTTCCCCAGGAGTGCTCATTGACTGGTTGCTTTATTTCAGTGTTCTCCTAGATGTCTGGGCATGTATTCAGCACCCACGAATCAGCCTCACTCCAGAGCCCAGGCAAGGTCTGTATATGTGTGTCCCCACGGGAGCCGCAGCTCAATTGGTGCCTCAGTGAGTCGTCAGCACAGCAGCCCCAGGATAAATAGACACAGCGCCTCCGCGCAGCCTGTGCTCTCACAGTGGTGCCTTCTCCAGCTGCACGGAGTCCGCTGCGCCCAGCATCAAGAATGTCCCAGCCTCGGCTGCGTTGCGGCCCCCTAAATCTCCTGATGGGCGTGCGAGCAAGTTAAGGCAACACCCAGCTCCTGCAGATCAGTGCATGGCCTAGGGACCGTCCATCCCCCCAGCAGGACCCGGCAACCACTCGGGGACCCGACGCGGCTCTTCCCGATTCTGCAGGGTCAGTGCAGACAAGTCTTGGATGGTGGTAGCCCCGATTCCCCGGTCTCAGCTCTGGAGAACGGCAACCCCCAACAGCCGAGCTCTGCGCAGTGCAGCCTCACACTTCTGACAGCAGCAGCAGCAGGTATCGCCTCTCACCTTGTCCGGAAGACAGTGTCCGATGCAGCAGGCTGGGTTAGCTCATCCCCGCTGCTGCCATTTTACCTCATACGCAGGCTACAGTTAGGATCGTGCAACAGTATGTTGCCAAGACGGTTTTCAGCCAGGCTGTCCTAGCCACATTAACTTTGCTCAGGGCATGTTACTGTTGTAGGGCAGTTTCACTGCCTAAATGCAAAGGATCTTGACGATAATGTTCCTGGGCTAAGAGAGACTCGCTAGGGCGCAGCCATCTTGTTCGCCGGCTCTCTAGCGCCCCCAACCAACCCTTTTCTAGTACTATAGTAAGCAACTGGCCGCTCTATCTCTTCCCAATCCCCTTTCCCCCGGGGGCTCTTATTCTCAAGTTTAGCATTGGGTAGGAGTCTCATAGGGATGAACAGTGAAATATTCCACCCCCATTCCTGATCCCCCTGCAATGGAGCTCAGGTATTTGTTTGAATTTGTGACAGACTTTTATCTCAATAACCCACTCATGCAGATAATCAAAGCTTAGCTTATTTTGCACTAGGAAAGTTTATTTCCAATACAGAGTCCTTCCATGTGGGTTAAAGTCTATCCCATGAGTCTTTGCCATGGTTTCGGCCCCTTTGATGGTGATCGTTCATCAAAAGGGGATTTGTGTCCAATCCTACCTAGAGGATTGTCTGGTGTTTTTGGCATATATTAAGTTTAAAAACACTCATTTTGAAAAGTTTCTATTGGGACTAAAATAACACAGATTTCTGATAAATGTGAAGAAACCACTGCTAGCACTCTCACAGGAACAAATTGTCATTGGACCGAGATTCCATTTGGTAACCCTTCCAGACAGAAGAGTGTAGAAGATTCAGAATCTTATTGATAGTACTGGTTGCAGGAAAATAGAGATCCGGTAGTGACTTTGTTTTTGGTCCCATTGGCCAGATTCCACCTGAACAAGCTAATGAGGCACATTCTTTGGCATTGGAGAACATCATGCCAGGACATTTCACTTATGAGTCAGGTGCTTCAGGAAATACAACATGACTTGTTATGGTTTCTCTCCTCCTGCATCAGTAATTCTGGCATCAGATGCCAGCACAGTTACAGAAACATCCGATTCAGGAAGTGTGGTCTCAAACTCAGAAAGTAAAATCTTCCAAATGGAGAGAGCTGGAGGCAATACGTTTAGCTGTTTTCTCATTATTGCCCCATTGTTGGGAACATCAGCCTTTGTGAGAGTGGACAACATGACTGTGAAGTCCTATATCAACAGACAGGGGAATGAGGTCTCCATCACTGTCCAAGCTATTAGATCAAATGTTTATATGGGCGGAAAGCAAGCACAGCTCTCCGACAGCAATCCACATTCATGGAGTAGTAAATGTTTTGGAAGACAGATTGAGCAGGGAAATTCCATCCTCCTACTATTTTTGCTTCAGTTCCTAGTTATTTGCACAGATTTGAAAGGTTTGAGGGCGGGCATTGATAGACTTGTTTGTGTCAAGGCAAAGCTTTCTTCACCTGCTCTTTTATTCAAGGTAGAACAATTTCTTGTCTCCGTACACACGGTTATGTCCTTTGCCAAAGTCAAGTCAAGTCAAGTCAAAGGATTTGTATAGCGCGCTACATACCCGGAGGGTCTCAAGGCGCTTGAAGAAGGGGGGGGATTACTTGTCAAATATCCAAGTTTTAAGTTGCTTTCTGAATGCAAGGTGGTTCTGAGTGAGACGAAGGTGAGTGGGGAGTGAGTTCCAGGTTTTAGCTGCGAGGTAGGAGAAGGATCTACCTCCCATGGTGGTTTTATTGATGCGAGGTACGGTAGCAAGGGCTTGGTTGGAAGATCGTAACTGGCGAGAGGGGGTGTAGAAGGAAAGTCGTGTGTTGAGGCATTCGGGTCCAAGATCGTAAAGTGCTTTGTGTGCGTGGGTTAGGAGGCGGAAAGTAATCCTCTTATTGACGGGGAGCCAGTGGAGGTTTTTCAGGTGACTAGAGATGTGGTCTTTACGCGGGATGTCTAGTATGAGTCTGGCTGATGCGTTCTGGATGCGTTGGAGTTTTTTCTGGAGTTTTGCGGTGATACCGGCGTATAGGGTGTTTCCGTAGTCCAGGCGGCTTGTAACCAGTGCATGGGTGACTGTTTTTCTGGTTTCGGTGGGGATCCAGCGAAATGTTTTTTTGAGCATGCGAAGAATGTTGAAGCATGATGATGAAACGGCGTTGACTTGTCTGTTCATAGAGAGTGAGGAGTCCAGGATGACGCCCAGGTTCCGTGCGTGGTCCGTTGGGATGGGTGCTTTTCCAAGGGCCTCTGGCCACCAAGAGTCATCCCAAGTGGAGGGGGAGGTACCTAAGATAAGGACTTCTGTTTTGTCTGAGTTCAATTTCAGATGGCTGTGCTTCATCCACTCGGCTACTTCTTTCATTCCTTCATGTAGGTTGGCTTTGGCGCCGTTAGGGTCTTTGGTGAGTGATAGGATCAGTTGAGTGTCATCCGCGTAGGAGATGATGTTGAGGTTGTGTTGGCGTGCGATGGCCGCGAGGGGGCTCATGTAAACGTTGAAGAGGGTGGGACTGAGTGAGGACCCTTGGGGTACGCCGCAGATGACTTCAGAGGCCTCTGAGTTGAATGGTGGGAGGCGGACTCTCTGGGTTCTTCCGGTGAGGAACGAGGTGATCCATTCCAGTGCTTTTCCTTGGATTCCGTTGTTTTTGAGGCGCTGTAGAAGGGTGCTATGGCAGACTGTGTCAAAGGCTGCGGAGAGGTCGAGGAGGATGAGGGCGACTGTGTCTCCATTGTCCAGTAGAGTTCGAATGTCGTCTGTTGCTGCGATGAGGGCGGTCTCCGTGCTGTGTTTGGCTCGGAAGCCGGACTGTGAGGAGTCGAGGGATTTGTTGCTTTCGAGGAAGGCAGCGAACTGGTTGTTGACGGCTTTCTCGATGACTTTGGCCGGGAATGGAAGGAGCGAGATGGGGCGGTAGTTCTTGAGTTCGGTGGGGTCCGCTGTGGGTTTTTTCAGAAGGGCGCTAAGTTCTGCGTGTTTCCAGCTTTCTGGGAAGGTGGCGGAGCTGAGTGAGTTGTTGATGACGTCTCGGAGGTGTGGTGCTATGATGGAGTCTGCTTTGTTGAAGATGTGGTGAAGGCAGGGGTCTGTGGGGGATCCTGAGTGGATGGAGTTCATCAGGTGGATGGTGTCCTCAGTGGAGATTGGGTTCCAGTCATTAAGGATGTTCAAGGGGGGTGAAGGTCCTGCAGAAGGTTGGGTGGGTTGGTCTCCGGGTCGGTTGTCGAAGCTGTTGTGGATGTCTGCGATTTTGTTGTGGAAGAACGAAGCTAGGGAGTCGCAGAGGGCTTGAGAGGGGGTGATATCATTGGAGTTGGCTGAGGGGTTGGTAAATTCTTTGACGATGTTGAATAATTCCTTGCTGTTGTGGGCGTTGTTGTCTAGTCGGTCTTTGAATGCGGCTTTCTTGGCAGCTCGGATTAGTTGGTGGTGTATGCGGGTGGCGTTTTTGAAGGCGTCCCTGGTGCTGGTGTTTGGGTCTTTTTTCCAGGCCTTCTCGAGGGAGCGACAGAGTTTCTTCGATTTCTTAAGATCATCGTTGAACCAGGAGGCGTTTTTGCTGCCTAGTTTGATTTGACGTTTTTTCAGCGGTGCTAGGATGTCGGCGCTGTTGGATAGCCATTGGGTGAGGTTAATGGCTGCTTGGTCGGGGTTTGAAGAGTGGGCAGGGGGGTTTAGAAGAAGCGATGAGGAGATCTGGCCGATGGTGATTTTGTTCCAGTTTCTTCGCAGAGTAGGTTGAGGATGGTTGTGAGTTGTGGTCTTATTGTAGATAAAGTGTACGCAGCTGTGGTCCGTCCAATGGAGAGTAGTGGTGTGACTGAAGGAGACATGTTTGCTGGAGGTGAAGATAGGGTCGAGTGTGTGACCTGCGATGTGGGTGGGCGTAGTGACAAGTTGTTTGAGTCCGAGGTTGGCGAGATTGTCCAGAAGGGAGGTGGCGTTGCTGTCATTGCTCTTTTCCAGGTGAAAGTTGAGGTCTCCCAGTAGAATGTATTCCTCGGAGGGGAGGGCGTGTGGGGTGATAAAGTCAGTGATAACGTCGCTGAATTGTGCACGGGGTCCTGGAGGTCGGTAGAGGAGTGTGCCTCTGATTGTGGTCTTGGGGTCGGTGTGGATCTGGAAGTGAAGGTGTTCGGCGCTAGCAAGGTTGACGTCTGAGCTGGTTGAGATGCGGATGGAGTTCTTATGGACGATAGCGATGCCTCCTCCTGTTTGGTCGGTGCGGTCCTTACGGATGATCTTGTATCCTTCCGGGATGGCAATGGTGATGTCTGGGGCTGATGAGGCATTCATCCATGTTTCTGTAAGGAAGGCGACGTCGGGAGAAATAGTGTCTAGCAGGTTCCAGAGGTCGATGGCGTGTCTGTGGACTGAGCGGGTGTTGAGCAGGATGCATTTTAGGTGGTTGGAGTCAGTTATCTGTTGTGTGTTCGTGGATGAGGAGATGTGCTTGGTGCCGTCGAACTTGCAGGAGTTGCAGGAGAAGGGTCCATGGGTGTGTCCAGGAGCGGCTTGGGCGCAGTTGGGGAGTCGGCCGGGGTTAAGGGCAAGGAGGGTGGAGGCGTCGTATGTAATGCGGGTGGTGTGGGAGGTACGGGGGCCAGGGGGTCTGGCGCTGGGCGCGGTCCAGGCGCGGACGGGCGTAGACGGGCCTACCTTTGGCGCACCTTCGGCGCGGCCGTAGCGCGTGGACGCTGCACGTTGGGACATCTGGCATAAATGGAGAGTGGAGGGGGCGGAGCGTGGGAGGGTCAGCTGGGAGGCGGGATCTAGGTGCAGGGAGGGTCTGGGACGGGCCAAGGGGTTAATACAAAATGGCTGCAGGGTAAACAAATGCACGAAAGTTATTTATCCAAAGCGCTACACACCTCGAGGTGCACTACCATGAAAGCGCTAGCGGAGTTTAATGTGAGGCAAGTAGCGTTATACCCAGAGCTATCTGTTATCAATGTCAGTTGTCTACCAACACGAGCGCTGCACAGAAAGCCCACATACAACTGTTAAATTTCTATATGAGGCACGTAGGTCACGAGCGCTGCACAATGCTATCAGAATGAAATATAAACAGAAGTCACGAGCGCTGCACAATGCTATCAAAATGAAATATAAACAGAAGTCACGAGCGCTGCACAATGCTATCAAAATGAAATATAAACAGAAGTCACGAGCGCTGCACAATGCTATCAAAATGAAATATAAACAGAAGTCACGAGCGCTGCACAATGCTATCAAAATGAAATATAAACAGAAGTCACGAGCGCTGCACAATGCTATGCTAATGAGATACAGACAGAAGTCACGAGCGCTGGGCAATGCTATTAAAATGAAATATAAACAGAAGTCACGAGCGCTGCACAATGCTATTCGAATGGAATATAAACAGAACAGCTAGTGGATTAGCAGTAATGTATACAATACCACCAGGAGAGGGAGGTGAGGGGAGCGACCGTTTCTGCGTGGAGCAGGGTGGTCACAGCTCTACTCGAGGGCAAGCGCAGGCTCTACCTCTGTGGGTGGGAGGGTCAGCTGGGAGGCGGGATCTAGGTGCAGGGAGGGTCTGGGACGGGCCAAGGGGTTAATACAAAATGGCTGCAGGGTAAACAAATGCACGAAAGTTATTTATCCAAAGCGCTACACACCTCGAGGCGCACTACCATGAAAGCGCTAGCGGAGTTTAATGTGAGGCAAGTAGCGTTATACCCAGAGCTATCTGTTATCAATGTCAGTTGTCTACCAACACGAGCGCTGCACAGAAAGCCCACATACAACTGTTAAATTTCTATATGAGGCGCGTAGGTCACGAGCGCTGCACAATGCTATCAGAATGAAATATAAACAGAAGTCACGAGCGCTGCACAATGCTATCAGAATGAAATACAGACAGAAGTCACGAGCGCTGCACAATGCTATCAAAATGAAATATAAACAGAAGTCACGAGCGCTGCACAATGCTATGCTAATGAGATACAGACAGAAGTCACGAGCGCTGGGCAATGCTATTAAAATGAAATATAAACAGAAGTCACGAGCGCTGCACAATGCTATTCGAATGGAATATAAACAGAACAGCTAGTGGATTAGCAGTAATGTATACAATACCACCAGGAGAGGGAGGTGAGGGGAGCGACCGTTTCTGCGTGGAGCAGGGTGGTCGACTATACGCCTTTCTGCCCTTTTCCATGATTCTCAGGTTTCTGGTCAGGGTAAGGAGGGAGAGGGCAGCAGTGCAGCAGAACTGCACCTGCCTGGCGGTCCTTATCCTGGTTTCCTCTCCTAATAGCAATGAGGACTGAATGAGAGTCAATCCTTCCAATTGCTCCTTCTCCTCTTTCCTTTCCTCGGCTCCAGGACAACACGCCAGTGAGGCTCAAGCTAGCGGCCTGGAATTTAAAAGGGAAGGTTTAAGAACTGGGGGTCTTTTTTAGAGCAATTAGCTATTTATATTCAGGCATCCTGAAGTGTTTCTACCAATAGTTCATACGCAAGACACTGGGCCACATTTAAAAGATGGTGTGTAGCAAGGCAGCTATTGCCATGTACTGTGAAGGAAATACTTGTCCCAGATTTTTTACAGGATGGGTTCCTATTGGGTCTCAAGGTGTTAACTTAAAGATCTAGTGGGCAGCCGTTTGGCCTTTAGAACTTCCCTGGATAACTTGATGGACCAATCAAAATCTGGTACAGAGGTTGTTTACAGGATTCAGTCACATAGAGTCTCTGGTTCAGCCTTTATGTCTTGTCTGGGATCTTCTTGTGGTTCTGCAGGCTCTTGAAAACCTCCCCTTTTTTGTGTCTGGAATTAGTGGAGATTAGAATGTTAACTCTGAAGGCTTTCTTTCTAGTAGCTGTATCTTTTGCAATACGATTAGTAACAATGGTTCTCTGTTATGTAGACTAACATTTTTCAAAGTGTTCCAGAATAGAATCACTGTGAGTCCCTGGCCATTCCCAAGGTGAATTCACCTTTCCATAGAGGTCAGGTAAAAATTATTCTGGGGCCATATTATGTTTAGGGTGTATTTTTCCTGTTTGGACCATGGTGCATGTTGCAAAAAGTGCACTGGGTGGAAACAGGGACATTGCAACCTATTACAAAGAAGGCAATGCCCCCAAAGCAGCCGCGAACTAGACCTGCCCTGGAGGCAGTGTATTCAAGTGAAATACGGAGCGTCTGCTTCAAAGCAGCTATGTGTTTCACTGTGCAGGCCACATGCCGCTTGCAATTTGAAGAGGGGAGAGAGATCCCCTTGCATGCAGGTGCAATGAGTGACTGCATCTGCCTGCAGAGCGATGTTGGGGGGACCCACTTTATCCCCTCTAGCCGGTTGGCTTAAGGAGACACACAGCAAGTGGACTACTTTTTTGTGATGCACTTTTTGTGCACCTCCTAAGGGCATGTTTACCTCTGCACCCGCTTCCATAATACGGTGTGAGTGCAGAGACATAGTGATTCCCTCATTTGCATGGGGCCATACATCCCTTTAAACCAGGGAACGCCCTCTCATGATAGCGCTTGAAAAAGTATGGCCACGTCATTTCCCACAGATCCTGCCCCTTTGACCTCCGTTTGAAGGGAGTTTTAGAAAAGAGAAGATGGCAATTGGCATTAGCTGGTACAAGGATTTCCAGTGTCCGTTCAAAAGTGACCTTTTATTGACTTCTGCAACGTTGTTCCTTCTCTTCCAGTCCTCCTCCCTCCCACAACTGGTTACCCCTCACCCACAGCAATGACTGGATCTATTCTACCATGACAGTGGTCTTCACCACCTGTGGGGAATCCCTTTGTGGTTGGGAGGTGTAATGGAAGGTTTGCTGGTACACAAAGCTCTGGCAATGTGGATGTTGTAATTGTTATTGTTATTTGCTTACAGTTTACTACCCCTGATGAGGCAGGGAAGCGCTTTCTGATCAGGAGCACGCTACCCCTGAAACAAACCAAGAAAAGATGTTAATAGCAGATTAGTATTCTTTTTTTTTTCTTTTCTTTCTGCATTAGTTTTGTTAGGTTTATGCTCTTCTTTTCTTGTATGTTTAGTAGAGTTAGATTAGGGATAGAATGATGGGAATGGATTTGAAAGGGTAAGTAGTAAGTTGTTTTTGTAAGTAATGGTTGTGTGTCCATGTTAGTTGGGTGACATAGGTAAACAAGCATTTACAATGCAACGGTCTCGCCTTTGCAAAAGTTAGAACTATTGGCATTGTAAATGACATATTTTTTATTTATGTGTTGGTTTTGAACACAGATAAATAAATGGCATTGTCATTTACAATGCCAATAGCTTAATCTCTCGCAAATCCGAAACCTATTGCATTTGCACCCACACACACACAGTCACACACACACACAGCCAGACACACACACACACAGCCACACACACACACACACACATGGTGGTGGTGGATTTGGTGGTGGTGGATGTGGTGGTGGTGGATGTGGTGGTGGTGGATGTGGTGGTGGATGTGGATGTGGTGGTGGTGGATGTGGTGGTGGATGTGGTGGTGGATGTGATGGTGGATGTGGTTGTGGTGGATGTGGTGGTGGTGGATGTGGTGGTGGATGTGGTTGTGGTGGTGGTGGGTGTGGTGGTGGATGTGGTGGTGGATGTGGTGGTGGATGTGGTGGATGTGGTGGTGGTGGATGTGGATGTGGTGGTGGCTGTGGTGGTGATGGATGTGTTGGTGGTGGATGTGGTGGTGGATGTGGTGTTATGTTATGCTATGTTATGTTAAAAAGTATTTGTAAAGTGCAACGTTCACCGGATAGATTTCTTGGCGCTACAGGGGATGGGCTCCTGATGAATCAGTGGCTCAGATTAAGGTAGGCTTGTTGGAAGAGCCAGGTTTTTAGTTGCTTTCTAAACTGGGAAAAGGTGCCGGTAGTGCGCATTGAAAGGGGAATAGAGTTCCAGAGTTGGGGGGCAAGTGTCGAGAAACGAAGGCCTCCGTGTTTTATGCGCCTGGACCTGGGAATGGTCAATAGGGATTTGCCAGCGGATCGGAGAGTGCGGAGGGGAGTGTATTTCTTGAGCCTGTTGTAAATGAACTTTGGGCGGGCATCAGACAGTGCCTTATATGTAATACAGCCAAGCTTAAAAGCACCACGTTGGCTCACAGGGAGCCAATATAATTTCTTCAAAGAGGGTTTTACATGCTGGCGGGTAGGAAGGTGCAAAATTAATCTGGCCGCCTGGTTTTGAATGAGTTGCAGGCACTGTGTTTGATATGCCGGGATTAGCGCTTCTGAGGAAAGGAATCTTTTTATTCTTTTGATTTTCCGCAGAAGAAAGAAGCAGACCGACACCACAGAGCTGATCTGAGATTGCATTGACAGATCGTTGCTGATTTTTACCCCCAAACTTTTTACCATTGGGGTGGAGACAGGCGGGGAGCCCAAACAGTGGGGCCAAAAGTTGGAGCTCCATGGATTTGAGGCACCACCTGTCAAAATTAGCTCTGTTTCGTCGGGGTGCAATTTCAACTGGTTCAGGCTCATCCAGTTGCTAAAGTACATCATGACAGATTGCAGATTGACCTCCGAGGCAGTAGTGGGTTTTATGTTAAAAATGAGTTGCAGGTCATCTGCATACTTAAAAAACGGAACATCCATTTCCTGTAGTGCACGAATCAAGGGTTGCAGATATAAATTAAATAAAAGAGGCGAGAGAGAAGAGCCCTGGGGGACTCCACAAAGAAGTTTTCCTTTTGGTGAACAGAAGTTGCCTAATCGGACTGATTGAGATCTGTCCGACAAAAAGGATTGGATCCAACTTAATGCCAGGCCCCCTATGCCAGCCCTGCTGACACGGTCGATCAGGATGTTATGATCGACCGTGTCAAATGCAGCGGATAAGTCAAGGATTATCAAAGCCTGGGGAGCATTTTGGTCTGCACCAGAACGTAGTTTGTCCATGACTGTCAAAATGACGGTCTCGGTCGAGTGGGCAGGCCTAAATCACGCCTGATGGGGGTCCAGATAGGAGGATTCCTCAACAAAGAATCTCAGGCAAGCAGTCACATGAGCCTCCAAGATCTTGCTCAAATAGGGCAGAAGGGATATCGGGCGATAATTACTCATCACCCGAGGATCGGCACCAGGTTTCTTTAAGATGGCTAGAATCTCTGCGCTTTTGAAAGACTCCGGTACAGTGCCATGGCTAATAGAAGTGTTAAGGAGAGATAAAGGCGGGGCTGGGCAGGCACTAAAAGCTAAACGCAGAATGTGAGGAGGTGCACAGTCAAGAGTGGATCCAGATTTAATTTTATCCATCAACTTGAGAAAAGACTCTGTAGTGATGGGAGGAAAAAGATTTAGTGCTGCTAGGTTTTGACAAGATGGAACAGGTATGAAGGATTTGTTGGTTACCAGGATGCTAGCCTTTATGGTAATGATTTTATCAAAAAAGTATTTGTTAAGCGAATCACATAAAGGTTGAGAATGGACAGGATGTGCAGAGACTCTCTCAGTGCCGATCAGTTCATCCATGATCAAGAAGATCTCTAGCGTTTTATTAGTGAATTTAAGAAATTTAGCGGAGATGTACTCAGTTTTACATGATCGGATGGAAGTTTTGTCCATCCTATCATGTATTGTACTCTCTCAGAAGGGACAGGTACATAGTCTTAAGTTCCGGCTTGTATTGTATTGTCTTCTCCATTTATGCTCAGCTTGTCTGAGACGTAGTTTAAGATCTTTTAGAGTGGATGAAAACCATTTTTGAGCATCATGTACTCTTTTCAGTTTGATGTTTTTCAAGGGGGCAACTATGTCGCAAGCTGACTCCAACCAAGTCGTGAGATTATTTGATTGGCTGAGGAGAGAGCTATCTTCACTCAAAGGGATTGTGTTGAGTAGGATAACTCGATGCATGCTCTACTCAAGTTTCTTGCTTTCATGTTACTAAGTCTAGGAGTAGGAATCAAAATAACATCCGATATCATAAAGGTGATCAGACAATGGTCTGACCATGTACAAGGCAGTATGTTAAGCTGTGTGATATCTAGATTTTGAGACCATACTTCGTCTAAGATGTGTCCCTTGGTGTGTGTAGCTACTTGAGCGTGCTGAGTACAGTTTAGGCTCCATAAAGAGTCTGAAAATTCACGAGATAAGGTACTTTCATTTAGGTCACTGGGCCAGTAATTAAAATCTCCTACAATTAGGATTCTAGAATAGTTAATTACTAATTGTGCTATCATTTCGCCAAATTCCAGAGGGAATACGGGCATGTGTAGGGGAGGGCGGTAAGCTACCACACATACCAGAGAGAACTGACCGCTTTCAAGTTTAATTGTCAAAGTTCCTGCCTGCGAGACCAGTTCGGTGTCAAGCGAGGTGCACTGAAGCCTCTTATTAATGATGGCAGCTCCCCCCCCACCCATCTTGCCGGTGTCCCTGTCAACATGGATGATGTAGTAGGGGTCGGGATGGCTGCTAGAATATCAGGAGAGGAGTCCGGAGACAGCCAGGTTTCTGTCAGAAATAAAATGTCCGGCCTATGTAAATCGATCAAGGAGAAAATCTCCAGTTGATGTTTCCCTAAGGAGCGGGTGTTTAAATAGTAGATTTTTAAATCATTTAAGTCCTTGTTAGAGCGAAAAATGGACTCAGGTTCCACAAAGGTATTAGCCTGGTTTAGTTCAGATTTTTGAGTTGGGATTTGTTCGATATAATCAAGACTGTGCTTGTTAGCCAAGAGTCCTTGTTGTAATAAGGAGGTTTTGAGGGCAGTGTCTATGTCGTAGTTGTCATAGAGGGATATCAAATCGTCTGCCAATAACGTGGGAAATGGACATAGGGGCTGGCCCCTTGCCCCTATGGTGGTGGTGGATGTGGTGGATGTGGTGGTGGTGGATGTGGTGGATGCGGTGGTGGTAGATGTGGTGGAGGTGGTGGATGTGGTGAATGTGGTGGATGTTGTGGATGTGGTGGTGGATGTGGTGGTGGTAGATGTGGTGGTGGTGGATGTAGTGGTGGTGGATTTGGTGGTGGTGGTGGATGTGGTGGTGGATGTAGTGTTGGATGTGGTGGATGAGGTGATGATGTGGTGGATGTGGTGGTGGTGGATGTGGTGGTGGTGAATGTGGTGGTGGATGTGGTGGATAATGTGATGGATGTGGTGGATGTGGTGGTGGTGCATGTTGTGGTGGATATGGTGGTAGATGTGGTGGTGGATGTGGTGGTGGTGGATGTGGTGGTGGATGTGGTGGCAGATGTGTTGGATGTGGTGGAGGTGGTGGATGTGGGGGGTGGATGTTGTGGATGTGGTGGTGGATGTGGTGGTGGATGTGGTGGTGGTGGATATGGTGGTGGTGGATGTGGATGTGGTGGATGTGGTGGTGGTGGATGTGGTGGTAGTGGATGTGGTGATGGATGTGGTGGTGGGTGTGGTGGTGGATGTGGTGGTGGATGTGGTGGTGATGGATGTGGTGGTGGTGGATGTGGTGGAGGTGGTGGATGTGGTTATGGTGGATGAGGTGGATGTGGTGTTGGTGGATGTGGTGGTGGTGGATGTTGTGGTGGTGGATGTGGTGGTGGTGGATGTGGAGGTGGTGGAGGTGGTGGAAGTGGTGGAGGTGGTGGATGTGGTGGTGGTGGATGTGGTGGTGGATGTGGTGGTGGATGTGGTGGACGTGGTAGTGGATGTGGTGGAGTTGGTGGATGTGGAGGTGGTGGATGTGGTGGTGGTGGATGTGGTGGTGGTAAATGTGATGGTGGTGGTGCATGTGGTGGATGTGGTGATGGTGGATGTGGTGGATGTGGTGGTGGTGGATGTGGTGGTGGATATGGTGGATGTGGGGGTGAATGTGGTGGTGGAGGATGTGGTAGTGGTGGATGGGGTGGTGGTGGATGTGGTGGTGGTGGATGTGGTGGTGGTGGATGTGGTGGTGGTGGGTGTGGTGGCAGATGTGGTGGTGTATGTGGTGGTGGATGTGATGGATGTGGTGGTGGTGGTGGTGGTGGATGTGGTGGTGGATGTGGTGGATGTGGTGGTGGTGGATGTGGTGGATGTGGTGATGGTGGATGTGGTGGATGTGGTGGTGGTGGTGGATGTGATGGATGTTGTGGGTGTGGTGGTGGGTGTGGTGGTGGTGGATGTGGTGGTGGTGGATGTGGTGGTGGTGCATGTGGTGGATGTGGTGGTGGTGGATGTGGTGGAGGAGGTGGTGGTGGATGTGGTGGTGGTGGAGGATGTTGTGGATGTGGTGGTGGTGGATTTGGTGGTGGTGCATGTGGTGGATGTGGTGGATGTAGTGGTTGCGGTGGTTGTGGTGGGTGTGGATGTGGTGGTTAATGTGGTGGTGGATGTGGTGGTGGATGTGTTGGAAGTCTTGGTAGATGTGGTGGTGGTGGATGTGGTGGAGGTGGTGGATGTGGTGGTGGTGCATGTGGTGGATGTGGTGGTGGTTGATGTGGTGGTAGATGTGGTTTCCAGTTGGGATAGTGGATTTGGTGGTGGTGGATGTGGTGGTGGATGTTGTGGTGGTGGATGTGGTGGATGTGGTGGTGGATGTGGTGGTGGTGGTGGATTTGGTGGTGGATGGGGTGGTGGATGTAGTGGTGGATGTGGTGGTGGATGTGGAGGTGGTGGATGTGGTGGTGGTGGGTGTGGTGGTGGTGGATGTGGTGGTGGTGCATGTGGTGGATGTGGTGTTGGTGGATGTGGTGGGGGTGGATGTGGTGGTGGCTGTGGTGGGGGTGGATGTGGTGGTGGATGTGGTGGTGGTGGATGTGGTGGGGTGGGTGTGGTGGTGGATGTGGTGGTGGATGTGGTGGTGGCTGTGGTGGTGGCTGTGGTGGTGGTGCATGTGGTGGTGGTGGATGTGGTAGATGTGGTGGTTGTGGTGGATGTGGTGGAAGTGGTGGTGGATGTGGTGGTGGTGAATGTGGTGGATGTGGTGGTTTTGGTGGTGGATGTGGTGGTGGTGGATGTGGTGGATGTGGTGGTGGATGTGGTGGTGGTGGATGTGGTGGTTGATGTGGTGGATGTAGTGGTGGATGTGGTGGTGGTGGATGTGGTGGTGGTAGATGTGGTGGTGGATGTGGTGGTGGTGGTGGATGTGGTGGTGGTGGATGTGGTGGTGGTTGTGGTGGTGGATGTGGTGGTGGTGGATGTGGTGGTGGGTGCGCCTCGACGCCACCTCCAGCCCCCCACAGCGTTGTGCCGGAGGTCGACGGGCACGGAAGCAGGAGCTGGGCGAGAGGGCGAAACTCCGAAGCGAAAGTGAAAGCATCCGCTCCCCGAGGTGCCCTGCCCAGGAAGGAGGAGCTGTGGCCGCCTAGCCACGAGTAAAGCAGAAACGTCGATGTTGAGAGTGTGTGGTTGGGGGTGGCAAAAGCCAATCAGTGAACCCCTGAAGCCCAATGCTACTTAAATAAAGCATTTCCTTTTATATTATCTAAAGGTCACTGATAACGTGTCCCCTTAACGCAATAGTTTCTTGCGTATAAGCGTATCAGACAGCAGGAGTTACTACGACGTAATGACATTGGAAGGATGACAGGCCGAGTTGGCCTTACCTGAATTCGAAGGTGTAAGTGCAGATCACACTTAAATCAGGAGCATGAGTTTACTCAATCACCCACTTTATTAAAATGACTGACAAATCGGCAGCTCTTTGCCAGCTGTCCCTCAGAAAAGGTAATTGGTATCAGCAAAAGGCTTCAGGGAAAAATATCCCATGATTTAACGTACGGAATAATGGTGGGGGGGGAGAAAAAAGCACACGATTACTTCAGGTGAATCACCGGCATGCGCAAACATTTTCACGTTAATTTCATACTAAGCAACGTTTAACAGCAGTACGTAGCTCACAAACTCCGGGCGAAGCTGGTTTCTAAGCGCTCTCCGCATTCTCCCTTCGATAGGTAATAAAACTGCTGATGGCGCCACTATTAATTGCCGGGAATCACACAATGTGCCAAGAATCCAAGACAAAAACTAAGATCTCCCTTGCCGCATTTATAGATACCCAGAACGCCCATTGCTGACGACACCCTAAAACAGCTTTCTTGAAGGGGAGGGAGAACAAGATTACCAAAGAAATCTCACCGGCACTTTGGACGGAAACTTTCTATTTATATCCACCACTTCACCTTTCCAAGTTGCTATAAACAGCACGCGCTTGCCATGACACAGCTTTTTGTCTTTTAGCCCCGTCCTTTTCAGACTGGGCGCCCGGACTTCCTGCATACTCAAAAGGTTCCTTATCTTCTTTATGGGGCCATCTGGACCCATAAAGAAGATAAGAAAGTTTTTACTTCAGCAGTAAGTCAAGGAGCCCAATCTGAAAACGACGGGGCTTAAAGAGAAAGAAGAACGTCACTAGGACCTCTTCTCCAATGGATGGCCACCGTTTAGGAGGCCAGCAAATGGTGAAGAGGGACGGGGTTTAACCCTGGCTAGTGAAGTTCACTCTGAGACATAAAATCTCGTGAGCTCGACTGCGCATGTGCGCAGTACACCACGCGAGACCTAAAAAAGGAGGGGAACGTTTGAGTTGGACGTTTGGAGGTTCATAGTAGTCCAAAATGTTAGGGTTGAGTCCGACAGGAGGGATGGGACAGATGTTGAAAGGAGGAATTGTTTTCTTCTTTATATAAATGCTGTCTTGTGGTTACTCCAGGAATAAATATGCACATTCCGGCTATAGACAAACACTCGAAGGCAGGCAGTCATGTGGGTCATCAATATACATTTTGCAGGCCAGTTTAAAAAAAACATTATCAGTTTGGTCATTTAGGAGGCCTGATCAAATTTTTAGTTTCAGTCAGTTGGTGTTAGCTTAAGGTACAAAGTTTTTTTCAATCACCAATTAATTAAGAGCAGCAAATATGAGAGTTGAGGTATGGCCCTCAAAGAAGTGTTTAAAAATGAATTCCTTTGTGCATTTTTTCACTAATTGTTGATCTGTTTATCAAAGCAGAACAAATCGTAAATCAACATCGACTTTGTGGTCTTAAAGGCACACTCCAAAGAATTTCACACAAAAGAGTCATATGGTGTATTCTTATTGCGTTCCATTGCCATTTTCTTCAGATAGAATGCAAGATAGCCTTATTCGCAGCCTCAGAAACAGTTCTGCTTTCTGTAAGGGCTGGCAGACGGGACAAGAAAAGACTGGGGTTTCCGAGCCCCCAAAGTGTCTCTCCCTTGCTGGAGAGACCTCAGTGTCACCTGCATTTTATAGGTTCGGATTCCAGCATGTGGTCCTCCCGCTATTGTTAAAAATTTGTGTTAATGGCTTTGGTGACATGAACATAAACTAGTTAAGCGCTGAATGACAATTCACTTTATAGTTTGCCCTATAAAAATTGTCATTCAAAATATGTATTTTGATTGGTCTTTCCTCTTGAGGCCCTTCAGAGGGAGAGGGACCTGCTGCCTCGCGTACCGCCAGGCTTGCAATTGAAAATGCATAGTACAAGAACAGTTATTGCTTTTTTAACAAAGATAGAGCACGCTTTGCAATCTGTCTATTGCTTGCGAGATGTAATATTTCTTATTACACCGTGCGCACATTGCTGTGGCGCGGTGGGAGCCTCGGATGCGCTTTCATTGCTGCTAATTGAGAATTTGTACAGATCTAGGGATGCGAAATGGGGCCGCGCGCCTTGTGGTAGCAGACGGCGGCGGGAAAGCACAGATGGCAGCGGCTCTGTTTACGATTCAGGGCCGGGGTGTCCCCCCAAATCGAGAGAAGGGGGGGGGGGATTCCAGGCCCTGCCCGAAGGACCCTACTCCAAACCCCTCGCTCTCAGATGCCTCTGCTAGGACACTGGTAGGTAATATGAACACACTCCCTCGTGTAGTAAAGCAATCACGGTGCTGAAGGGCGCTGGGCCGTCAGTAATACCCCAAGTGGGATGAGGGAATTGGCACATGTCGGTAATCAGGAAAATTCATTATACACAGGCAGACATGCTTAGCCTGCTTCTTCTCGCGGCCTCATTATGCCACAGTATAATGGGTCTGTCCTAAAATACCTTCTTGATATTAAATTTGTATTGGTTTATACAGAGGCCGTGATTAGAAATCTAACCCTGCACCCCCACCATCCTCCAAGTGGAGGTGCCACAGGAAGGGCCTAGCCGAAGTTTTATTGCAGCCCTGTCAACCATTGTCCTCACTTCTCAGTCTAGGTCTCCTCCCTCCTCCCTCCTGCATCCTGATATACTCCTACTGGGCCGACTTTAACATTTTTATTTGGTATCCCCCAACAAGCATTGGCAAAGTCAATAGGTCTTGCTCATGCAAGAGCTATTGGCTTTGCCAATATGTTTTAGCCATGTTGTACATCAGGGTGGCTGCTGTTCAGCCTGGCTAAAAGTTAGTGACATAGAATAGAGTTGTGTGGAGTGTTGTAGAGTGAAACTGCGAGGAGTGGAGTAGTGTGTCAGGGAGAGAAGTGGAAGAGATTGTCATCTATTGGAGTGGCATAGAGTGTAGTTGTGTAGAGTGGCGTACAGTGGAAAAGAGTGGTCTGGTGTAGAGTACATTGGTGTAGAGTGTTGCAGAGTATAGTGGTGTAGAGTGCAGCAGCATAGAATTGAATGGCATAGAATGCAGAGGGAGAGAGTGGTGCAGAGTAGAGTAGAGTGACGTAAAGTGGAGTGGCATATAGTGCAGTGACATAGACTGGAGTGATGCAGAGTAGAGTGGCACAGAGTGCACTGGAGAAGAGTGCACAGGCATAGAATGCAGTAGTGCTGAGTAGAGTGGCACAAAGTTCAGTGTTGCAGGGTGGGTGTCATCTAGTGCAGTAGTGTAGAGGGGCATAGAGTGCATTGACATAGAGTGCAGTAGCGTAGAGTAGAGTGGTGTAAAGTGGCGTAGACTGCAGTGGTATTGAGTAAAGTGGTGCAGAGTAGAGTACAGTGGTGTAGCGTGTAGTGGCACAGAGTGCAGACATATAAAGTACAGTTGCATAGAATAAAGTAGTGCAAAGTAGAGTCGAGTGCAAAGGCAAATAGTGGTATCGAGTAGATTGGACTGGTGTAGAGTGCATTGGCTTAGAGTGTTGCAGAGTATAAAGGCGTATAGTGCAATTGCATAGAGTGCAGCAGCATAGAATTCAGCATGGTACAATGCAGCGTTGTAGAATGCTTTGCCACAGATTAAAGTGGGGCATAGAGTGCAGTCACGCAGAGTACAGTGGCGTAGAGTGCAGTGGTGCAGCATAGATTACAGTGGTGTAGAGTAGAATGGCATAGAGTGCAGTGGCATAGAGTGGTGCTGAGTGGAGTGACATAGAGTGGAGTGTTTTAGAGTGCAGTGCCGTAGAAAGCAGTGATGCAGAGTAGAGTGGCGTAGAGTTCAGTGCCGAAGAGTGCAGTGTTGCAGAGTAGAGTGTCATAGAGTGTAGCTGTGTAGAGTGCATTGGCAAATAATTCAGTGGCATAGAGAGCCGTGGCATAGAGTGCAATGACACAGAGTAGAGTGCAATGGTGTAGAGTGTAGTTATGTAGAGTGTAATATCGTGGAGTGCAGTGGCTTAGAGTACAGTGGTGCAGAGTAGATTAGAGTGCTGTACAGTGTATTGTTGTAGATCGCAGAGGCGTAGAGTGGAGTGGTAGACAGTGGCATAGAGTGGAGTTGTGCAGAGCAGATTGGAGTGGCCTTGACTGGCGAGGTGTAGAGTGCAGTGGCAAAAAGTGCAGTGGTGTAGACTAGAGTGGCGTAGAGTGCATTGGCAAAGAGTATAGTAGAGCAGAAAGGTGTAGCATGCAGTGGTGTAGATTGCAGTAGTGTAGAGTGGAGTGGTGCAGAGTGGAATAGACTGCATTGGTGCAGAGTTTTTTGGCATAGAGTTCAGAGACCTAGAGTGTAGTGTTGCAGAGTGGCGTAGAGTGGAGTGACATTGACTGGAGTTGTGCAGGGTAGAGTGGAGTGGCCTAGACTGGTGAGGTGTAGAGTGCAGTGGCAAAGAGTGCAGTGGTGTAGAGTAGAGTGACGTAGAGTGCATTGACATAGAATAGAGTGATACAGAATACAGTAGAGCGGCGTACAGTACAGTGGTGTAGAGTGCAGTGGCATCAAGTGGTGTGGTGCTGAGCGGAGTAGAGTGCAGTGGCGAAGAGTGCAGTGGTGTGAAGTGGTGCAAACACATTTTCAATTGAAATGACTATTACATTTGCACAGACATACAGTTTTGCTAATAAAACTATACAGTGCACAAATGATAACATGTCGAAATAGCATAGCCAAGTGTATTGATTTGTTTTGATCATATTAAAGTATTTGGTTCTGACACACTTCAGAATTAACACAAATGTGCTTTCCTAATTCTGATATATTCAGCACAGTACATTTAACAGTGTTGTGTGTTAGAAAAAAAGCCTTTCTTACCCCAAGTATCCAGCAAGATTGTCACATAAGTCATTGAAATAAAAGTAAACACCAAGCTCCCTTATATAACAGAGCCTGACATTTGATCCTTGTCTTTGAATGCACAGCAAATGTGACAAGATTGGAAGAGAATTTACAGGCCTGTTTACAGAAAGAAGCACTTGTGGAAGAATTGAAGAAAGAGGTAGTGTGAAAACGCTTTGCACATTGGGAGGGATTAACTCAAGCTGGACAGCCTAAAACAAATAAAGCCAACAAATAGAAAGCCAAAAAATGTGGGTTACAAACCTCCAAGCCAATGGTAGACAATCTTTAGAATGCATTCCCTGTGAAGCTTTCTGTATGGCCCAAGATGTCTTTAGCAAACCAGAAAGCTGTGCTGTCTGGTAGGCTTTGACCTTAAAAAAAAACCCTTTTTCACAAATTCCCAAACTACTATGTTCCATCAGTGTCCTCCACATGCATTTAATTTGTTTTTATAGCACTACTCGTACAAGTGTAGGGTGTCAGAGCACTTTATATCACACACAATATACATAGCGAATTAATTATGCATGCTTAAATCAGTCTATAGGAAAAGCTACATACAACAATGAAGATAACAAGGTGTAGGAGACATATATCACTGATTCTAGTGGGCAGTATATTTTAAGAGTATTTGGCTGGGAGAAGGACCAACTCTTTAGTTAAAACGTACCAGAGCTTTTGGCTTTACTAATAAGAATGTATTTCTACCCAAATTAACCGTTTTCGGCAGCATTAGGATAATGAAAGAGTGGGAAAAAAGCATAACGTTCTAACCTATTCCATGCAGTTTACATTCAGCTCTTTCATGAACCAAACGGGCCAGATGGGGCGGGCGATCCTTCTCCTGGAATGCCGCCAAGGCTTGGAACTCCCTGCCTGATACCCTTCGCGGCGAATCTAACCTGCTGAAGTTCCGGAAAGATTTGAAAACGCTCCTCTTTATCTAACTTGGCTCTCTGGCCCTCTCTTGACTCAGACAATATAGCGCTACGAGGCCTCCGGGTTGTTTGCGCTTAACAAAACACTATTAATAATAATAATAATAATTCATAGCTCACTATGCTATATTAGGGTTGCAACTTTTGAACTGCAAGTAACAAAAGGAACTCTGTGGCAATAGCAGTAAACCACTGAGCTACCCACATAAAATATAGTTTAATGATTTGTTTGGTGTACATCCTTTGCAGAAGGCACATTCACTGTCTGCGCTACTGAATGTATGACGTTACAACGCATACATTTACAATGCATGCCTATACAACGCAGTTTTTACATCGGAACATCCTTTACAAAGCACTCTATTACATCGCATGACACTACATCGCATCTTAAGAAACTACCTTTACAACGCATCCATTACATCGCATTACACCTTTACAACGCATACCTTTACAACGCATACAATTACATTGCATTTCTGGTAAGTGTTGGATAGTGTAGGGGTAACAATTACTATTCTAACTCCAGGGGGTGCAACAGTAGGGTAGGTTTTGGATAGTGTAGGGGTACTATGCGTTGTAATGGTATGCATTGTAATGGTATGCGATGTAATGCCTGCGTTGTAGTGACATGCGATGTAAAGGATGTTACGATGTAATGACAGCGTTGTAAGTGTATTGTGATGTAATGGTTGCGTTGTAAAGGATGTTTCCCGCGCTACTTTCACATGAGTGGAAATTGCCACTAGACAAAACTCAATTTCTTTCTCCAGCAGGAAAATTAATCAACAGAGTTATCTTAACATTTTTATTATTACCTGAAAATTGCCGGACAGATAAGGACCTCTGCAGCGGGTGATACTTTAACCCATATTATTTATAAAAATGCAATTCGCCCTCCGCACCAAGGTCAAAGCCAGGTGCAGCAGCACTGCTCAAACTGCCATAGACCCAGCCCTGCTGAGAAAAGATCATAATCCACAACTTGTACACAAGAATGGGCACTGTACATTAAAAACTGCAAGGCCTTCCACATTCTGCTTTGCTTATACATCAATGCATCTACTACAATTCCCATAGACACAAACACTTGGATGGGATTAGGTGACCAAATAGGGTATAAAATCTACTACGCATTGACAAGACACTCTCAGCCAGTGCCAAATTACTTATTTTTAGTGAGTGAGGGGGAAAAGCCATTATTTTATAGACTTGTGAGAGAAGATGTTCAAGTGAGACCTTTCTTTTTCTGCTCCAACTCCCCTTGTGCAGCATACAGACCCTGTACCAAGGATACTCCAGACTATGTTTAAAAGTACTATACTAGGATTTGTACACAACAGGCTAGGACTCCTAATGTTTAAATTATGTGCACTTGGAATCACACGTTTAAGCTTTCTGCCTCCGATATGGAGCACTATGTATGATGTTGTTTCTTTTAGGGGTTTGCAATAAATTCTTCTCCACTGGCAGGCTTGACGGAGGTTTGGCCACTTCGCGTTACGTTGCAGTTACCACCATTTCGATCAGCCACACGACAGGTGAATCAGGGTGTCCCCCAGGGGTCAGCGATCAGTCCGATCCTTTTCAATCTATATCTTCGACCCCTGGTAGACCTGATAAAGTAATTTTGCATATCAGTCATCAATTATGCCGATGACACTCAACTGATCTTTTCATTTGAGGGTACAGAGACATTGTCGAGGGACACCTTTCACAGTTGTATGTCGGCAACAGCAGAATGGCTGCGAGTTAACTCGCTTCAATTTAATGGGTCAAAAACTGAGGTTCTCCATTGCTCCCTAGATCGACTCCCCCGCCCGCTACCGGACGTCTTCTGGTCAACTTCCATCCCGGGCACGGTGGAGGCCGCAGAATCGACCCGCAATTTGGGAGTTCTGTTTGAGCCTAATCTGCAGCTTGACGTCTCTGTTAATAGGACCGCAGCGACTTGTATGGGCTTGCTTCGTGCCCTACGTAAGATCTTGCCATTACTTCCATTGGGAGCCAGAGCAGAGGTAGTGCGTAGTTCTATTCTCAGTAGGTTAGACTACTGCAACGCACTACTTCTGGGAGCCCCTAAGACCTTGATCCTGAAGTTGCAGAGGATTCAAAATATGGCTGCCAAATTGGCTCTATCTCGTTCACGCTCTGCTTCTTCATCTGCAGCACTGGCTGATCTTCATTGGCTACCTGTCCAGCAGAGGATTGCCTTTAAGGCCTTATACCTTGTCTTCAGGGCTCTGCAGGGACTGGGACCGATACCGCTTCAAAATATTTTCTCTTGGTATCAAGCTGCCAGACTTTTGAGATCTTCCTCAGCGTTCCTGGTGAAGGTTCCCAGGATCAACAGAGTGAGGATGGGCGGCTGTGCCTATAGTTTCACGGCCGCCACGTTATGGAATACCCTACCTCTGGCGCTGAGGAGTAGACAAGATCTGACTTCCTTCAAGAGGGATCTTAAGACCTACCTGTTTCCAAGAGCAATGTAGTGTGGTCCACCTGATGGAAAGATATGGTCTCAGCGCCAGGATACCCTTTGGGTGACAGCCGCGCTTAACAAGTATAACTACATACATACATACATACAAAGTCCGCCAACCGCTTTGTGGTAGAGTTTTTTCTCATGCAGGGTTTGCTAATGGTAAGTTGTCAGGTGCAAGAGAGAATTGACATCCCTTAGCTCAATTTCCGGGTGCTAGGAGGGCTGGCGGCGGGGGGTCACAACCATTTATGGTGAGAAAGCTACAGCTTGCAGTGAGAAAGCTGCAGGTCGAGTAGAAAATCTTTCCTGCTTCCTCGAGCATCAGCAAAGTAGCAGAGCACTCCAGTGCACTGCGTGGTGCTGTTTGTGTTGATTGTGCAACACAGAATAAGCCCCCAGCACTAAAAATCAGAGCAATGGGCCACTTCGTCCGTTCGCAAAGTTTTCATGTAACTCTGGGAATTTAACTCTGCGGTATTCCGCTGAGTGAAATTCTGTGAGTTCCACCCACCCCTAGTTTCTTTCGCACCTTACATACTATGATTGCTTGCTATCTCAGAAAGTCTTCTCCCAATGTATTCCTAAAACCCTACATGAAAAATTGACATTGGCTGACTTTCTTTCCTCAGAGTGAGCCTCTTCTTACATTCCATTCTCTGTATACATTCTATTTCTGAGTATAGCCTCCTCTCAGTCTCATACCTGCCAGTCCCAATCATTTATATTGTAATATCACTTCATAGATCTAAACCTCTCCTTTTTAAAACCCTATCTCTGTAATCTAATATTACCCAATCTCTGCCAGGCTCTCTACCTCAACAACCATTCACCTGAAACCCTGTAGCCCCCTTTAATGATCACACCTATCTGGTATTCAAATATCACAATGTAACTGGAATAAATGTATGCAATTTTTTCTTGAAAGCATATGACTAATCACAATATTCAACTATAACCACTACATTAACCACTGACCTTGGGTTTAGGAGTAGCATGCTACTCAACGTAAATTGCTTCAATGCCTCATCAGGGGCAGTAAACACTATATAAACACATCAAAACATGTGTTACTGATCGCATTTGTGCCAATGACACTTTAATATTTTTTGTGAAATGAGTACATTTTGGCAGAAGACAAAATAAAAGTAGTTACTGCAGGAGCCGAGCCAGTTACCTGCCCAGTGGGATAGCAGATCCTGACACGGAACCGTCACTACCCAATCAAGGTGTTTCAGAGACACAGCCAAAACTGGACGCCTTCGGATTTTCCTGGATGTATGACGTTACAACGCATGCTTTTACCACGCATGCCTTTACAACGCGGTTTTTACATCGCAATCCATTACAACGCATAGCGCTTTGGGGTGCTGGATAGTGAAATGTTTAATTTACTATTCCAACACCAGTCCCCGTGGACACTAGGGAAGGTGTTGGATAGTAAATTAAACTTATTCCCTATCCTAGAGCGCCCCCCAGCGCAATGCGTTGTAATGGTTTGCGTTGTAAATACCGCGTTGTAAAGGCACTGCGTTGTGAAAGTTTTGTTGTAACGGTTGTTCGCCCATTTTCCTGTAAGTTGCTCCACTGTCATCTTCCTCTTGGGAAATTGTTAAAGGAAACATGTTTGACTCAAATCATCCTTAACCCCTTCGCTGCGGATGACAAAGCCAGCTTGTCATGGGCGTTACCTGCGCTGCGCGGATGACGAGCTGGCTTTGTCACGAACCGGGCGATTTTCAAATGTCAGCGCACAGCGGGAAACCCCGTAGCGCGCATGCGGTTAACTGCTCTCCCGTACTGTGAATTAGTCAAGTCAATAAACTCGATAAAAATACATCTTATCCATCGATGCATATTACTGTCAAGGCGCCTTGGCAGAGTGCTTTGTGCTTATTCGATTGGTGAATTTGTATAGAATAGACAATGGCCCCTTTTATGATTCATAAGATCAAATAACATCCATGAGATCCACTTTCTGAGGGCAGTCACTCTTTTTTCACCCTGAGGTTGTTGGAAAATGTAAGATCACCAGATCTAACTTGTAGTCAGTAGCATTGAACGTGAAAGAGATACTCTTGTTAAATTGTGTTGTTGACAATGGTGACTTGGAGGAGGCACCAACGCAAGATTTTACCCGTAGACAGGCACCTCTTTATCTGGAGGGCCAGGCACACTCCAGGCATCCCCTCCATGCAGACACTACTTTACCCTGTTCCTGACACTTGTAGATAACCATATTACTCATAAGAAAGATTCACTTAAGACATTGTCACTAGTTAGAGAAACCTTACTTAAAGGAGAAAAATACTCCTTAGCTCATCTGTAACTACACGCCACCTTTCACTGAGGAGACAGCTACCACAGACTTTGCAAGTAGTTCGACTGCATAATACCCTTAAAGATTGTGGCATCGCGAATGTGACAATGGTGGTAGAATGTGTTTGAAGATAGGTAGGAAGTTCTTGGGAGATTGTTGGTGTGGACGATTATGGAGATGTAGTTAAAGTGAAGGTCCTTTCTTGGTTGTGAGGTAGTTTAATAAACAACCTTTTCTGGCTTAATTGTATAGTCAAGAAGTCTACTTTCTATAGCAAAGAGAATGGGTGGGCACATTTGTGTGACTGCATATAAACAATGATCCAGTAACAATATATGAAATACAGAATTTGCTTTGAGAAAATGTAAGCCTTGATATTTTGGGAGGCCCTTCCGTACTTAGAGGAGAGGCTCTTGAGACCCGATCTATTGCTTGCAAATAAGCGAATATCAACTTACTCAGAGGTAAGTCAAGTTAACTATTCAACTGGAGTCAGACACCTGTTTACACAAAGGAGAACCCCACTCACCAGCTCCCTTTCTGGCAGACAGCACCTACAGAGAGCTCGTGGTTTTTTTTATCTGCAGGTATCTTTGGTATAGTAGAGTATGAGGGGTGTGCAGGAGCACTTGGTGTAATCTACCTGCCCAGAGTACAAATTGTACTCCAAAAGTAAAAACTGTAGAGGCCATTGGCTAGTTTAGGATATCAACTGACCAATTGGTTGTGTTCATTCTATTAGATCTTGCTATTGTGTCTCTTTCCAAATGAGTCTTGTTTTGCCAAAATGATGGCCTGAACAGTATTGCACAGCTGGTGAGAATGGTGGGTCCCATAAATCCTCTCAGTGACTCACATATCAAACAGTGATAACGCCAATAGTTTAGGCTTTTTCAGAGTGTATGCACATAGAGACACACAACACCCATGAATACATTAACACGGATCACACACGTTTTTGTTTGTTTAGTCACATTCGGCTAAAGGTATTTTACTTACCAAAAGGTAAAATATATTCATGCATAAATTTAAGGTGGAAAAAAAGTAAAAGAGGGTAGGAAGAAACAAAAAAACACTTGTGTAAGGATGAGAAAGGAACGTGGACAG
Source organism: Lissotriton vulgaris (assembly GCF_964263255.1). NCBI lineage: Eukaryota > Metazoa > Chordata > Amphibia > Caudata > Salamandridae > Lissotriton > Lissotriton vulgaris. Next base: position 756,232,449 of record NC_141695.1, on the reverse strand, counting down.
ACAAGGAAATTCCAAACAATTTCCATCATGTGGAGCCTATTGCAGTTTGCCAATTCTGTCGAAGTTCATGTTTGGTTTTCAAAGTCTCTTAAGAAACTCAAACCTCACCACTGTGTACCTTTTGGGTCTAGATCACCCAGGCGCTATAAAGTCATATCCATGTTTGATCCGATTTCTGATGTCTTCATAAGTTTAAGGAGATATTTCATTTTTAGATCCTTCTGGGCTCCACAAATTAAGTTTAAATGTGGTTGTGTACCTGCTACTCACAGACCACATTTAGAAAGTGATGTTTGTTGTTTCTTCTGTTTTTTACCAGATTTCCCGATGTCTCTAGTCATCTCAAATAATCTCCGGTGCTACATTACTTGAACCATGAAAAGATAGCACACATGTGAACTACTACAAGGGAAATCCAGCAAACACCCGATGGGTTGCTTTTTCCATGTCTGTGTTCGGCTTCCACAGTAATCTTCTCATAATTACTTGCAGAAGCTGTTTATCACTTGAAGTTCAATTCATTAAAACTAATTCTTCCTTCAAAGATCGAATCAAAGATTTTCACCAAGCCTATATAGGAATATTCCACATATCTGTGCTTGGTGAATTGTCTCTAACTGATAAATATTTCTTGTTTCGTGTCTCTGCTAAATTCATAAGTTAATCATGTCTACCTAAGCTTTTACCTGTTTCATGTGTCCTTTACTTTTCACATTATGGCTGATTGTCACCCTAAAGTACTGGAATTGTGTTACTTTCTCCAATTTAATCTTATTCATTTAAACAATGGTATATTTACACTGGGTATTCTGATAGTCCTAAATCATTACTTTTGATTCAACCTGATTTACAAAAATCCTGTATTCATCACATTTCTCAGATATTCCAGCCAACAACTTCTGCAAGGAATTTCATGACCTTCTGCATTTAAAGCTCTCTAGTGCTTGCATTAATTTCGTTTAGGACAACCAATAAATTTTTGTATACAAGTGGAAGAGCTGAAATGCATTAGGAAAAGAAGGCAACCTTGTTGACCTTCCATGTTCATAATCAGCTTCTCCGACAGTTTTCCTTTCTTGTCATATCTCACTTGGAATGATCATGCCAATGCACATATGTAGTTAGAGCAATACACCAACAGACATCCATCCATGTTATATTTGTGAATCATACCATCACCCGCAGTGATATCCTGGGGCTGAGCATATGTGTGTATGCCTAGCACTACCTTTGGTAGGTTGGTTAATTGAAAAGCAAGGTCTCCGGCTTCCTGCGGAATTCAAGAAGAGAGGAAGAAGCTCAGATGTGGAGTGGAAAGCCATTCCATGCTTTAGGAGCAATGTAAGAGAACGCCAAACCCCCTGATCCGGTTCTGTTTATGTGTGGGATGTGTGCGAGTAGGAGTCCAGCGGAGCACATCTGTCTGAGTGGCTGGGGGATGAAGATGCAATTGTTCAGGTAGGGCCTAAGTTGCCTAGTGCCTTCAATATGTGTGTGAGGAATTTTACATCAGTCTCTTTGTATATCAGGAGCCAGTGGAGCCCCCTGAGGTGTGATGTGATTTGAGTTCTCTGTGGTAAATTGAGTCTTGATGCTGACTTCTGGATGGTTTGTAGCCTTCTAGTGAGTTACTTCATTATCCTGCAATAGAGGGTGTTTCGTAGTCTAACTTGCTGTTGACTAGGGCGTGAAAGTTTTTCTACTGTTGCTGGGGAGTCTTTTGAAGATTGTCATCAGCATCTCCATGTTCTGGAAGCAGGATGCAGTGACAGCATTGACCTGTTCGGTCATGTCCAGTTTGCTATCACTGAATATTCCAAGGTCCCTGGAGTGGGTGTGTGTCTGAGTTCGGCCGTCCACCCTTTGCAGTTCCATGATGAGGTGTTCCTGCTGAAGGTCACTACTTCTGTTTTATCAGTCTTTGGCTTGAGACAGTTGACTTTCATTGAGTTAGTGACTTCGGTCATCCAGGCAGTGAACTTGTTTCTTGTGTTGGGGGTCTTGTCCAAAAGGGAGAGCACACGTTGTGTGTCATTGCCATAGGAGAGGATGCTGATGTAATGTGTGTGGATGATGTTGGCTAGAGTAATCATGTATGCATTGTAGAGAGTAGGGCTAAGCAAGGAACCTTGAGGCACTACACAAATGAGTTTGTGGATTTTTAAAGAGAAAAAGTGCCTGGCTGACACCTTCTGTTCTATCCCTTTAGAAAGAGCAGAACCAGCGGAGAGCGAGTCCTTGGATGGCAATCTTGTTCAGGCATCTAAGGGGTGTGAAACCCTGTCAATTGCTGGAGAGAGCTTCAGGAGAATAAGGGCTGCCTTGTCACCTCTATCCAGGATTATGCAGATGACATCTGTAGCAGTGATGAGTGCTGCTTCTATACTGCAGCTGTGGTGGCGATGAGTGCTGTTTCTGTACGGTGGTTGGGCCTGAATGCAGACTTCGTGACATTGAGGAGTTGGTGCTTGCTTAGGTGGTTGGTGAGGCATTCATTGTTTTGTTTCTCTAAGACCTTTGCTGGCTATGTTAGGAGGGAGATGGGTTTGTGGCTGGAAATGTTGACTGGGTCAGCAGATGGTTTCTTGAGGAGAGCTGTGATGGTGGCATGTTTCCAGGTTGGAAAATGTGACTGGGTCAGAATATGGTTTCTTGCCCAGAGGTGTGATGGTAGCATGTTTCCAGGTGTCTGGGAATGTGGCTGAGTCCATGGGGATGTTGAAGATGGATGCTAGTGCTTCACTGATTGTTAGGAGTCCTTTGGTGAAGGCAGGTGTCACCTGGGGCTCCCATGTGGATGATATTCATGGCACCAGCGAATTTGACAGTGGTGATGGTAGACCACAAGGTCAGAGGTTGTCCTTTGATTGGAAGTTCAGTTGCAATGGTGACGCGGTCCGGTTGAGGGTCAAAGCTGCTGTATATGGAGGTGACTATGTTACAGAAGAATTCAGTGAGCTTGTCCAGTTGCTTGCAGTGGCAGTTCGCCAGCTTGAGTTCCTCTGTATACCCACTGGCCTGTCGTCGGGCTCTTGCCATTGGGTTGCACTCGAGGGGTGCCAGGGTGTCGGTGGAGATCCAGCTGTTGAGGTTCTTGATTGCTTTCTGCAAGATTCTGATGTTCTGGGGTAGGTGCTCAGTGAGTGCAAATGCCCACTCCTCTTCTGTGATGCTTTTCCAGCTACATGGGGCAGTTCTGGTGGGTGGTAGGTCGGAGTAGTGCGGAATGGGTATGCTGAAACTAACAAAGGCGTTGTCTGTCCAGGTCATAGTCGCTGGCTTTCATCTGTGATGTGGCTGATTAAGGAGAAAATTGGGTCCAGTAGGTGTTTAGCGGTGTGGTTGGGCTCAATAATGTGCTGGGTGAGGCTAGGGTTTGCAAGATTTTTCAGAAGGGCAATAGAACTTGAGTTGGTGTGGTCTTCTAGGTGAAAGTTAAGGTCTTCAAGGAGGATGAAGATGTTGGCATTGATGACGAGGGGTGCAATGAAGTCCATGATGTCAAAGGCGAAATTGGTGTGGGGTCCTGGTGATCTGTCTATGTGGGTTCCACTTAGGGAGAAGTCGTGATTCTTAACTTGAATGTGAGGCGTTCCATGTAGCTGGTGGGAGTCTCTGTGTAGGTGGTGCAGCTAATAGTATATTTGAATATGATGGTGACTCCACCTCTGGGCTTGTTTTGACGGTCTTGCCTGGTGAACTTGTTGTGGCCGGGATGGCTATAGTGATCTCTAGTGCAGAGGTAGGGTTTAGCCATGATTCTGTGAGAAAGAGCAAGTCCAGAGCATGGTTGCGTAGTAGGTCCCATATCTGTGGTGTAGTTGGTGAGTGGTAGATTTGGGGGTCTCTAGTTGGCACAGGTAGGTACTTTTGACAAATACGGACCCTCTCCTCTAGTCAGGATAATGGGATTACACTCCTAAAATAACCCCTGCTCACCCTCTAGGTAGCGTGGCGCGAGCAGTCAAGGCTTATTTCAGAGGCGTTGTAAGTTAAGCATTTGTGACCACATACAGTAACCCAGTGACAACACTACAAATGGACACCTCACAGGTTTTATATTAAAAATAAGTAGACTTTATATAGAGGTACCACAAGACAATAAATGACAAAAATACATACTATGATTACTTTAAGATGGTAGATTTAAGCTTAGTTCAGTTCAGTTCTTAGATGCGACACTCTGCATCAATGTACCTTAAGTTGCATTGCACTTCCATGACAAGCATTGTCGCAGCGATGGGAAATGCGGCAAAGTTCAAATACAAAGAAATAAAGTTGTGAAGATCTTCCAGGTGCGGCACGCTTCTCAGGGATGCGAGAAGTCCTTGGTTCGATGCGTGGACTGCAGCGGCGACACCCTTACGATGCGACAGCAACAGCTCCAGCGGTGACGCTCTTCTCCACGATGCGTGAAGCTTCCGCTCAATGCGACAACTACAGCGGCGACATCCAAGATGCGGCGGCAGCAGCTCAGACGGCGGCGCACTTCTCGGGGATGCAAGGTGCTCTTGATCGATGCGGTGCAATGCGACAGTTCCAGAGACGACACCCTCCTTCAGAGTTGCGACGGCAGGCACAGCGGCGGCGACATGCTTCAACCTCGTTCCAAGATTCTTCTCCTGATGCGGTGCAGTTGGACAGCTACAGCGGGGACACCCTCCTTTGGAGTTGCGACGGCAGCAGCAGCGACGGCGACACGCTTCCTCTTCGTTGCGGCACGCTTCTCTCCGATGCAACAGTTCCAGTGGCAACACCCTCCTTCGGAGTTGCGACGGCAGGCACAGCGACGGCGACACGCTTCTACTCGTTGAGTCGCGCTTCCAGCTCCTTACGACACGCAGTTCCTCAGAATGCCCAAAACAGCAGCAGGCACTTCCAAAAGAACTCTGGGGAGCTGGGGGGTGAAGTCTGTTGTCTCTGAGACTTCAGCAGGTGGCAAGCTCTTTTCCAAGCCCTTGGAGTTCCTTCTCAAGTTGAAAGCAAAGTGCACAAAGTTCCTTTCTCCTTCCTTTGGCAGTAAGGCAACCACTGCAGGCCAATCCCCCAAGCAGCACTTCTGCTTGGGAATAGTCTCTCCTCCGTTTATTCAGGTCCCTATCCTCAGTAAAGGTTTGTTCTTGTAGTCCAAAGTGATCTAATTTCATGGTATCATGGTCCCAATATTTATACCCCAAAATCCTTTGTTCTCTGAGGGGAGAGGGGCCTTTGTCCAGTCCAGTTCTGAAGCACTCTGTTTACCAGACTTCTCCTTTCCTTTCACAGTGCAGGGCAGCAACATCAGACGCCCCACAGGAGGTGGAGCCAGCATTGTGGAAGGCAAGTACAGTCCTGGAGCACTTTGTTTACAGGACTCCTTCTCTTCCTTCAGTGTGAAGGGCAAAGACATCAGCCGCTCCCCAGGCGGTGGAGCCAGCATTGTGGAAGGCAGGCACAGCCCTATTCAAGGTTCAGGTGCAACTCCTCCCTCCCATCTAGATGCAGATCTCTCTATTCACCACTGGGTGACTCAGCCTGTCTCTTCGAATTCCCCATCCCTGTCACTCACAAAACCAGGCATAGGAATACACAACCTAGCAGAGGCAGGTTTGAATGGTTAGACAAGCAAATACCTACTTTCTAAAAGTGGTACTTGCAAACACAGAATATTAAAATACACTTTGCTAAAAGATGTATTTTATTATTCTGAGTTCAGGCATACTAAACTCGAATTTCTACCATGTTCTCTGGGACAGTTAGGATTATAAAATGTAATAACTCTAACAGCGCATTCTGGCCTATGGAGAACAGGTAGCCTTGCAATATTGAAAAACGAAAATGGCTATAATTCACTATTAGGACATGCAACACACATCAGGCTTGTCCTACCTTATAGTTACATCAATTTACAGTAGGGAGCACTTGCACTGTGGCACTGGATAGCTGTGGCACAGTGCCCAAAGCATCTAACACCAGCACAAATACATGAGGCAACAGAAAAAATGGAAGGGAGACCCACACCAATGGTGCTAGGTCTAACACGTGTCCCCTCCAGCTGAAAAGTGGGGCGAACTACCCTAACTCCTGGGAGTTCTCTTTACTAAGGCGGAAAAATCTGGGCAGACCATCAGCGTTGGCGTGTTCTATACCAGGGCGGTGTTCCACCGTAAAGTCCATACCCTATAGGGAAATAGACCACTGCAACAGCTTTGGATTCTCACCCCTCATCTGCATCAACCATCTGAGGGGCCTGTGGTCTGTCTGAACCCGGAAGTGAGTCCCAAACAGCTATTGTCTCAGCTTCTTCAGTGCCGAGACCACAACAAATGCCTCACGCTCAATAGCACTCCACCTCTGTTCCTGTGGAAGTAACCTTCTACTGATAAAGGCTACAGGTTGATCTAGGCCCTCCTCATTCATCTATGACAGAACAGCCCCCACACCATTGTCTGAAGCGTCCGTCTGAACGATCAACTCACTTGAAAAGTTGGGTGCCCTGAGCACGGGTGCCGTGCACATGGCAGCTTTCAGGGCCTCAAAAGTTTTCTGAAAGGTGTCAGTCCAGATCACCTTCTTGGGCTGCTTCCTGGAAGTACGCTCTGTCAAGGGTGAAACAATGTTACCCTACCCCTTGACAAACCTCCTGTATTACCCTGTGAGACCTAGGAAGGCTCTCACCTCTGTCTGGGTTTTGGGTGGCTCCCAAGCCAGGATGGTTTCAATATTGGGTTGTAAGGGCGCCATCTGGCCGCTCCCAACTTGGTGTCCCAAGTACACCACGGAACTCTGCCCGATCTGGTACTTACTCGCCTTGATCGCGAGGCCTGCCTTCCGCAGCGCCATCAACACTTCCCAGAGGTGGGGCAGATGTTCTTCCCAACTGGCACTGAACACTGCGATGTCATCCAGGTAGGCGGCACTGAATTCCTCCAGTCCAATCAACACCTGGTTGACCAACCTCTGAAAGGTGGCAGGGGCATTCTCCATCTCAAAGGGCATAACACGGAACTGGAAATGCCCATCTGGTTTGGAGAATGCTGACCTCTCCTTAGCCCCATCAGTCAAGGTGATCTGCCAGTACCCAGACGTTAAGTCAAACGTGCTGAGGTAGCGAGCAGCCCCTAGCCGATCTATGAACTTATCAGCTCTGGGGATGGGGTGCGAGTCAGTCTTCGTGACTGAATTGAGCCCTCTATAGTCCACACAGAACCAGAGTTCGGGTGTGGCACCCGGCGCTGCAGCCTTCGGGACCAAGACCACAGGGCTGGCCCAAGCTAGATGACTCAATTACCCCCAGTGCAAGATCTTTGAGACCTCCTCTTTAATGCAAGCCCTCACCCTGTCAGTTACCCTGTAAGACTTGTGCTTCACAGGTAAGCTGTCTCCTGTGTCCACATCATGGATGCACCAATCTGTGACACCACGAACCAGAAAGAACAGATAAGAAAACTGTCCCAGCAACTGGCGGCAGTCATTCTGTTGCTCAGGGGTCAGGATGGAAGAGAGGTTAACACCATCCACTGACCCATCTTGCTCTGAGGCTGACAGGAGGTCAGGAAGAGGCTCAGTCTCCTCCTGCATCCCAGCATCTGTTGCCAAGAGCATGCCCACTTCAGACCTCTCTAAGTGGGGCTTCAGGCGGTTGACATGTAGGACCCTCAAGGAGTTCCTAGGAGACCGCAAGTCCACCAAGTAGTTAACTGGGCTCTTGCGCTCCACAACCTAAAAAGGTCCGGTCCACTTATCTTGGAGTGCACAGGGCTCCACTGGGGCCATGACCCACACTTTCTGGCCAGGTTGACGCTCTACCAGAGTGGCATTCTGGTCATACCAGCGCTTCATCTCCTCCTGGCTGGCTTCCAGATTCGCCTCAGCGAGTTGCCTGAAACACCTAGTCTGGTTCCTGAAGGCCAGCATGTAGCTATATACATCCTGGGGAGGTTTCCTGGGAGATTGCTCCCAGCCTTCTTTAACCAAACTCAGAGGTACTCTGACCGGGTGTCCATAGAGAAGCTCAAAGGGGCTGAACCCTAGAGATTTTTGCGGCACCTCATGGTATGCAAACAACAGGCATGGTAAGAGGACGTCCCACTTATGCCTCATAAGTTCCTCAAGTCCCCTAATCATGCCTTTTAGGGTTTGGTTGAACCTTTGAACCAACCCATTTCCTTGGGGGGGGGGTAAGGAGTGGTAAACTTGTAGGTTACACCACACTCCTGCCACAGGGACTTCATATACTTGGAAATGAAGTTGGTGCCCCGGTCAGACACTACCTCGCAAGGGAATCCTACTCGTGAGAAAATTCCCATCAGTGCTCGTCCCACCACGGGGGCCGTCACTGTCCTCAGAGGTATGGCTTCCGGGTACCCGGTAGCATGGTGCACCAAGACCAGGATGAACCTGTTGCCCATGGCTGTCTTGGGGTCCAGTGGACCCACAATGTTAATCCCCACCCGCTCAAAGGGGGTACTGACCACAGGGAATGGCTGGAGAGGAGCCTTGTGCTTCTTCCCACACTTTCCACTTGCCTGGCAAGTCTGACAAGTCCTGCAATGAGTATCAGTACTCTTGCGCATTTGGGGCCAATGAAATGGGTGACATGCCTTGCAAAGGTCTTGTCCTGCCCCAAATGTTTTGCTAATGGCTCATCATGAACCAGCCCCAGTAGGAAGGCTCTGAACTTCTGGGGTACCACCAGCACACGGGCTGACCCAGGTTCAGCAACCTTAGGCTCACTATACAGGAGACCATTCTCCCAGTAAATCAAGTGTGACCCTGACTGATCACCTGCTGCCTGGCTTGCAGCCTGTTGCCACAAGCCCACAAGAGAAGGGCACTCTCTCTGCTCCTTGCAAAATTCCTCCCTGGAGGGGCCTCCTTCTTGAGGTCAATGGGTCAGCTCAGGCATGTCCCCCAGGAGAGCTACTTGCTCCCCGGTAGGCTCAAGAGCACCCCCTCAGGGTCCACCTCCTCCTTGGCTGTGGGAACTTCGGGGGGCGGTTTCCCGTGAACCCCTGCCACTTCTCTCTTCGGCAGGTTTCTGGGCCTCCCTCTCAGGCTCCAGGTCCTCTTGAGAACCCCTACTGGCTGACATTGACCAGGTGGTCACGCACACTCAGTCAGGCAGTCCAACCATCTTCAAGTGAGTTGTCTTCGCCACCTTTTCCCAAGGGGAGCTCCCCAAATCATTTCCCAACAAACAGTCTACAGGCGTGGCGGGCCTCACAGCTACCTGAAGAGTACCAGAGACCGCCCCAACTCAAAGGGAACCTGAGCCATTGGACAATGACTCTCTGTGTTGTCGGCGTTAACAACTCGGCAAAATGCATGAGGGACAATCTGCTCTTGAGACATCAGGTGACACCTGACAGCGGTCACACTGGCTCCTGTATCTCTAAGAGCTTCCACCTTTTGGCCATTGACGGTCATTCGCTGTCCATATTTCTTAGTGTTCCTGGGCAGCTGAGCCTCTGAGACCATCTCACTGTCTCCTAAAGAGACTAAGGTCATCTGTGCGGGACCCCGCCCACCTTGGATATCAATCTCCTCCCCCAAGGCTACACTAGCCATCTGCCGGGGCGGAACACCAGTGGGTGCTTGTTTACCAAACAGGCAGCACCTGGTATAATTCGCCTTATGACCCAGGTCACCACACTTGTATTATTTCAGGGGTCCCTGGGAAACAGGACTACCTGTCGGGTCCCTTGCTTTCTCTCAGGGGAAGGCTGGGAACCTTTCACTGGGTTCCCTTGGGGACTACTTTGGGGCCCTTTGCGGAACTCCTTCTGTTTACCCTTGTCCCTCCCACTATTCTGCTGGGGACCCTGCCCACCTTTGGCCGAGTCTCCCATGTGACCCTTGTGGACCCTGGTACTGACCCAGCGGTCCACCTCATCAGCAAGCTTCCTAGGGTTAGTCAGCTCGCTATCTATCAGATGCTGGCGCAGCTCTGGAAAAAAATTATCAGACAAGTGCTCCCATGCAATCAAATCAAAGAGACCTTGAAAATCATTAATCTTGCTGCCCTTTACCCAACCATCCAATGCTCTGCAAAAGAAAGTGATATATTCAACCCAAGTACTGTTTTCTAACTTTTTGCATTTCCTGAACCTCTGCCTATACAGCTCAGGTGTCAAACCATATCTAGACATCAATGCTTCTTTCATGTGGCTGTATGAATTGTGGACTTCAGAAGGCAAGTCTAACAATGTATCCCGCCCCTCATTAAGGAACCTTCCCCACAACCCCGCTCCCCTATCTCTCTCAGGGACCCAGTGGGAAAACTTGGCTACCTCATAGGCTCTGAACCACTGACCAATATCATCATTTTTGTAAAACTCCTTCACCACATCCTTGGGAATATACACTCTACTTTCTGTATGTACTGACAATATGCTGCTTCCAGCGGAAGTAACTTCTAAACTTTTGATTTTAAACTCCAACTCCCTCAAAACTTTGTCATGCTCAAACTGCATTTTCTTTTCCTCAAGATCTAACCTTCTATTTTCTAATTCCAGCTGTCTATTCACCTTGAACTTGGTCATCTCCATTTCATGCCTTCTCTCTCTGTCCTCCAACTCCTCTGGAGACAGGCTTTTGTTAGAACCAATGCTACCTGCGGGGGGAGGTGCCTTCCTTCCTCCTGAGCCCAAAGGCCCTTCCGGTTGTACAATTGCCAGGTCATCCTCCTCAATCTCAGGAGTTTTCCTTGCTTCTACCCAGGCCCTCAGCGCCTTGTAGAACTCTTCCTTCACTCTGAACCCAGAGGTGGAAAAATTTAATTTTCTGCAAAAGTACTTCAACTGTGCAACTTTGTAGCTTTCCAATGTCTCTTCTTCCCATGCAAGATCAACAGAGGCCATGGATTCTGCTCTCTCCACTACAACTTAATCAGGCATCTTTCAAAAATAGAATCAAAAATCCAAAAAGGAATCTACCAAAAAGTATGCGGTATCGTTATGGTCTGCACTCACTAAGTAGTGTTCACCAATCACTGTACATGAGTCACAAATGTAAATCCAGAATCCTCACTGCTGATTACCAATGTTGGATTTGGGGGTCTCTAGTTGGCACAGGTAGGTACTTGTGACAAATAGGGACCCTCTCCTCAAGTCATGATAAGGGGATTACACTCCTAAAATAACCCCTGCTCACCCTCAAGGTAGCGTGGCGCGAGCAGTCAAGGCTTATTTCAGAGGCGTTGTAAGTTAAGCATTTGTGACCACATACAGTGACCCAGTGACAACACTACAAATGGACACCACACAGGTTTTATATTAAAAATTTGTAGACTTTATATAGAGTTACCACAAGACCATAAACGACAAAAATACACACTATGATTACTTTAAGATGGTAGATTTAAGCTTAGTTCAGTTCAGTTCTTAGATGCGACACTCTGCGTCAATGTACCTTAAGTAATGTTGCAGCGATGGGAAATGCGGCAAAGTTCAGATACAAAGAAATAAAGTTGTGAAGATCTTCCAGATGTGGCACGCTTCTTGGGGATGCGAGAAATCTTCGGTTCGATGCGTGGACTGCAGCTGCGACACCCTTACGATGCGACGGCAACAGCTCCAGTGATGAAGCTCTTCTCCACGATGCGTGAAGCTTCCGCTCAATGCAACAACTACATCGGCGACATCCAAGATGCGACGGCAGCAGTTCCGACGGCGGTGCACTTCTCGGGGATGCGAGGTGCTCTTGATCGTTGCGGTGCAATGCGACAGTTCCAGCGGTGACACCCTCCTTCGGAGTTGCGACGGCAGGCACAGCTACGGTGACACGCTCCGACCTCGTTGTGAGATTCTTCTCCTGATGCGGTGCAGTGCGCCAACTACAGCGGCAACACCCTCTTACGGAGTTGCGACGGCAATAGCAGCAACGGCGACCCGCTTCTCTCTGATGCGGTGCAGTGCGACAGTTCGAGCGGCGACACCGTCCTTTGGAGTTGTGACTTCAGGCACAGCGACGGCTTCCAGCTACTTGCGACACGCAGTTCCTCAGAAGGCCCAAAACAGCAGCAGGCACTTCCAAAAGAACTCTGGGGAGCCGGGGGTGAAGTCTGTCGTCCCTGAGACTTCAGCAGGAGGCAAGCTCTTTCCCAAGCCCTTGGAGATCCTTCACAAGTTGAAAGCAAAGTACACAAATTTCCTTTCTCCTTCCTTTGGCAGTAAGGCAACCACTGCAGGCCAATCCCCCAAGCAGCACTTCAGCTTGAGAATAGTCTCTCCTCAGTTTCCTCAGGTTCCTCTCCTCAGTAAAGGTTTCTTCTTGTAGTCTAAAGTGATCTAATTTCATGGGATCAGGGTCCCAATATTTATATCCCAAAATCCTTTGTTCTCTGAGGGGAGAGGGGCCTTTGCCCAGTCCAAACCAGTTCTGAAGCACTCTGTTTACCAGACTTCTCCTTTCCTTTCACAGTGCAGGGCAGCAACATCAGACGCCCCACAGGAGGTGGAGCCAGCATTGTGGAAGGCAAGTGCAGTCCTGGAGCACTTTGTTTACAGGACTCCTCTTCTCTCAGTATGCAGGGCAGAGACATCAGCCACTCCCCAGAGGGTGGAGCCAGCATTGTGGAAGGCAGGCACAGCCCTATTCAAGTTTCAGGTGCAACTCCTCCCTCCCATCTAGATGCAGATCTCTCTATTCACCACTGGGTGACTCAGCCTGTCTCTTGGAATTCCCCAGCCCTGTCACTCACAAAACCAGACATAGGAACACACAACCTAGCAGAGGCAGGTTAGACAAGCAAATACCTACTTTCTAAAAGTGGTATTTGCAAACACAGAATATTAAAATAAACTTTACAATAAGATGTATTTTATTATTCTGAGTTCAGGCATACTAAACTCGAATTTCTACCATGTTCTCTGAGACAGTTAGGATTATAAAATGTAATAACTCTAACAGCCCAAAGGTAGAAAAGGCCTATGGGGAACAGGTAGCCTTGCAATAGTGAAAAACGAAAATGGCTGTAATTCACTATTAGGACATGCCACACACATCAGGGCTTGTCCTACCTTATAGTTACAATGCACCCATGCCCTTGGGCCTACCTAGGGGTGACTGATATGAATAAAAGGGAAGGTTTAGGGACTGGCAAGTTGGTGCACTTGCCCAGTCAGCATGACAGTACCAGACTGCACGCAGGCTCTGCAATGGCAGACCTTAGACACATTTTACAAGGTTGCTTCTGTGGGTGGCACAACCAGTGCTGCAGGCCCACTAGCAGCATTTGGATTTACACGGCCTGGGCACACTCAGTGCACTAGACTAGTATCTGACAAGTAAACTAAATAGCCAAACATGGAACCACTTATTAATACATCAATTTACAGTAGGGAGCACTTGCACTGTGGGTCGGATAGCAATGGCACAGTGCCCAAAGCATCTAACACCAGCAAAAATACATGAGGCAACAGAAAAAATGGAAGGGAGACCCACACCAATGGTGCCAGGTCTAACAGTGATCAAAATGGTGTTGAGGAGCATGCATGCAAATGTATTGTGTTGTGTATGTGGTGTTTGGTTTGTGTGAGCATGAGTGGGTGGCTGGTTTGTTTGAGTATGAGCGAGTGACTGGCAGGGTGCTGTTGGTCTGGAAGTGGTGAGTAAAGGATGTGGGAGAGTGCATGAGGATTTGCTAGAGGCATATGTGAAGGCTCCACCCATGGTATGTGGTGTGGTAACAGTGCAGCAATAGGTGGCTGAGTTTGAGAGCATGGGGAAGCGCAGTGGGTAGAGGGAGCCCCAGGGGTCCTTGGGCTGGGTGCAGTCTATACACAAACAGGCACAGACGAGCTTGCCTTTTGCACACCAGTTTGCCCTAATCTCAAAAACAAGAAAAGGGCTAAAAAGAGACATCAAGGTGGCCAAGAATGATCATAGTGAAAATCTCTGGTCGAAACTTCACTACGCTAGTAAGCAGAGATATTCTAAGCTGTTCTGGGAAGTTAACAACCAGTTAACAAATGGCAAGAACCGGCACTTTAATTCAGACATAACGGAACATACCTGGAGAGACTATATTGATCAGACATATAACGCTACCCCACTCTTGGATGCTACAAATCAGGAAGTTCCCACTTTAGAAACCACGTTTAAAACACAAAAGTTAGAATCTTCAGACCCTCCGTTACAGATTACACAAGACCGGGTTCTTAAAATCATAAAAAATTTAAGATCTGAGGGAGCACCAGGTCCTAATGGCCTGCCAAATGGACTATTCCATCACGACCCTCCATTTTGGACTGGCACTCTAACTCCATTGTTTACGTACGCATTAACAACCGGCTCGATCCCCGACTCATGGCGAGGAAGTATTTTAAATCCTATATACAAAACGGGTTCACGTGCAGACCCTGCAAACTATAGATTGATTGCACTGATCGATGTGGAGGCCAAGATATATGCTGCAAATCTCTTGGCAGATCTAGAGGATTGGGTCAAACGCATAAACCTGATACCGAATACCCAAACTGGATTTAGGGCCGGAATGGGCACCCTTACCAATATCTCTGCTGTAACATTACTAGCTAATCAAGCCTACGCAAAATCTCGTACCTTGTACGCATGCTTTATCGACCTTAAAGCAGCGTTCGACAAGGTTCCGAGAAAGAAGCTGTGGGCCAAAATGCAAACCTGGGGGGCACCACCCAAACTTTTGGAGGCAATAATCAATCTTTACTCAAATACGTGGGTGCAGATAAGGAAAGGAGATGGCCGCACCATAACAAACAAGATCACAACATCAAACGGTCTAACACAGGGGTGTGTGTTGGCCCCCTGTTTATTCAACATCTACACAGCTGATCTTGAGAAGTGCCTCCAACAAGTGCAAATCGACCCACCAAAATTAGGCAAAACACCGATCAGGAGCCTTCAATATGCAGATGATATTGTGCTCCTAGCACAAACACCAATAGGCCTGCAGCGTTCATTGTCACAACTAGGATCTTATATCACCTCTGCTCAACTAATAATAAACCTTAAGAAAACAAAGGTATTATGCTTCAGCAATCACCACAAAAAAGGGTCAAAAGGAAAATTCATCTGGAAACTGGAGGAAAAACCAATATCCCAGGTGGACTCATACAAATACCTAGGGTTCCAACTTGACCACTCACTTAAATGCAAGCTACATTTGGACCAAGGGAATACCAAAGCAAAACAACTCCTGTATGCCTTCAAAATTTTACAGAAGAAGCTAAAAGGTAGCCCAACAGGCCAGTTGCTTAAGATAATCGCAGCCAAATTTTTGCCCTCAATATCATATGGGTCGGAAATTATGAACACCAAAGATGCAGTCGCCTTAAATCTAGCCCAATCGAGTTTTTTCAAGCGCCTCTTTTTAATTCCTCGACACATTTCTCAGGTACAAGTCCGATTGGAATATGGGCTGAAAAATCAGAAACCAGCAAGACAAGGGGCGATGGTAAAATATTATTGGCGGATGAGGCAAGCGGAAGACGACACTTTAGCCCACTGCTGTTGGGAAGAA
This sequence comes from Lissotriton vulgaris, assembly GCF_964263255.1. NCBI lineage: Eukaryota > Metazoa > Chordata > Amphibia > Caudata > Salamandridae > Lissotriton > Lissotriton vulgaris. The sequence goes on along the minus strand of NC_141695.1, from coordinate 756,216,968 downwards.
ATCGAAAATCAGGTGAGGCAAAAAAATTCCATTGCATCAGTCCTAAAAGAATCACTCGCTGATTTACATCTTGAAGAGGCATGGCACACAACAACGTCATATTCCGGGTTAAAAAATATGGTGAACAGCGCAATAAAACGAACTTCGCTACTAACGGACAAAATTGGCTTCGCTAAGAAAAAACACGCTTGGGCAGTGATTCAATCATACCAGTTTCTGAAACCCCAACCGTACTTGTCCGAATGCTTCTCGCATCACAAAAAGCACTATTTGACGCTGTTGCGGTTGGGTTCGTTCCCTATAAAGGATTTAACCCAGAAATGGAAGTTTACATGGCCCACGAGAGAATGTCGCCTGTGTGATCAAGGAGAAGAGTCGTTATTACACCTTTTATGCATCTGCCCTGCGCTACTGGAACATCGTAAAACAATTCTTCGGGAGATTTTTAGGAAGCACCAATTGAGATCGTGCAGAGCTGCAGTGATACAATGCCTTGGTGGACTGTCAATCCAGCTGTCATGTCGAGCCATCACCTTTTGGAAAATAGCAGCTAAAGAACTGGACAAAAAAGACAATAGTCCACATGGCAAAGGCATATGACTGACCGGTCACTGCCTTTCTGTACAGGTATCAAGTACTGCTCTTTTCACATCGAACTGCAATGAACTTCTTATATGGTTATCGTTTAAACTATCGCAGTGACCAAAGCTTACGAAAGGACATTGGTTTTACTCGTCTATATTTCATAGATTTTAACCTTAGCTAATTATTATGTAATATGTGTTTTTCTCATGCTTTTACGATTTTTAATGAAATCAAATAAAAGTAATATTTACTACCAGTGATGCACCAGCACATGGGCGTCCGCAGAAATGTTTCCGGGGGGGCACATTTTTAACTTCATCACTATCCCCCTTGCATCCTTCTCCCCTCTGCCTTGCACCATTCTCGCCCTCTCCTTTGTACCCTTTACCCCTCCCCCTTGCACCCTTCTCCCCCTCCCCTTGTACCCTACTCAACCTCCGCCTTGCACCCTTTTCTACCTTGCACCATTCTCCCCTCTGCCTTGCACCCTTCTCCCCTCTGCCTTGCACCCTTCTCCCCTCTGCCTTGCACCCTTCTCCCCTCCCCATTGCACCCTTCTCCCCCTCCTCATTGCACCCTTCTCTACCTTGCACCCTTCTCCCCTTTGCCTTGCACCCTTCTGCTCTCTGCTTTTGCACCCTTCTCCCCTCTGCCTTGCACCCTTCTCCTCTCTGCCTTGCACCCTTCTCCCCCTCCCCGTTGCACCATTCTCCCCCTCTGACTTACACCCTACTCTACCTTGCACCCTTCTCCCCACTGCCTTGCACCCTTCTTGCCCTCCCCTTCCAACCTTCTCCCCTCTCCCTTGCACCCTTCTCCCCTCTGCCTTGCACCCTTCTCCCCTCCATCTTGCGCCCTTCTCCGCTCCACCTTGCACCCTTCTCTACCTTGCACCCTTCTCCCCTCTGCCTTGCACGCTTCTCCCCTCTGCCTTGCACCCTTCTCCCCTCCCCATTGCACCCTTCTCCCCCTCCTCATTGAACCCTTCTCTACCTTGCACCCTTCTCCCCTTTGCCTTGCACCCTTCTGCTCTCTGCTTTTGCACCCTTCTCCCCTCTGCCTTGCACCCTTCTCCTCTCTGCCTTGCACCCTTCTCCCCGTTGCACCCTTCTCCCCCTCCGACTTGCACCCTACTCTACCTTGCACCCTTCTCCCCTCTGCGTTGCACCCTTCTTGCCCTCCCCCTTGCACCCTTCTCCCCTCTCCCTTGCACCCTTCTCCCCTCTGCCTTGCACCCTTCTCCCCTCCATCTTGCGCCCTTCTCCCCTCCGCCTTGCACCCTTCTCTACCTTGCACCCTTCTCTCTGCCTTGCACCCTTCTGCCCTCTGCCTTGCACCGGGGAACATCCATTACCACGCGGTTTTTACACCACACTACCATTACAACGCGGGCTTTACAACGCAAGACGTGACCACGACCTGCGCTGGAGGGTGCTCTAGGCTAAGGAATAGTAGATTTACTATTACAACAATTTCCCTACTGTACGTAGGCTGGTGTTGGAATAGTAAATCTTACTATTCCTAAGTCCAGCACCCTACAGCGCAAGTCATGGTAAAGACTTGCGTTGTAAAGCCTGCGTTGTAATGGCACGCGGGTAAAAGCCTGCGTTGTATTAACATACAACCCTTGCACCCTTCTCTCCTCTGCCTTGCACCCTTCTCACCTCTCCTTGCACCCTTCTCTCCACTCCCTTGCACCATTCTCCCCTTCGCCTTGCACCCTTCTACCCTCCGTCTTGCACCCTTCTCCCCCTCCCCGTTTCACCATTCTCCCCTCTGCCTTGCACCCTTCTCTCCTCCGCCTTGTACCCTTCTCTACCTTGCACCCTTCTCCTCTCTGCCTTCCACCCTTTTCTACCTTGCACCATTCTCCCCTCTGCCTTTCACCCTTAATGGTTACCCCCTTGCACCCTTCTCCCCCTCCCCCTTGTACCCTACTCCACCTCCGCATTGCACCCTTTTCTACCTTGCACCGTTCTCCCCTCTTCCTTGCACCCTTTCCCCCTCTGCCTTGCACCCTTCTCCCCTCTGCCTTGCACCCTTCTTTCCTCTGCCTTACACCCTTCTTTCCTCTGCCTTGCACCCTTCTCCCCTCTGCCTTGCACCCTTCTCGCTCTCCCCCTTGCACCCTTCTCGCCCTCCCCCTTGCACCCTTCTCCCCCTCCCCTTGCACCCTTCTCCCCCTCCCCTTGTACCCTACTCCACCTCCGCCTTGCACCAGTTTCTACCTTGCATGATTCTCCCCTCTGCCTAGCACCCTTCTCCCCTCTGCCTTGCACCCTTCTCCCCTCTGCCTTGCACCTTTCTCTCCTCCGCCTTGCACCCTACTCTACCTTGCACCCTTCTCCCCTCTGCCTTGCACCCTTCTCCACTCTGCCTTGCACCCTTCTCGGCCACCCACTTGCGCCCTTCCCACCCAAAGGAGGGGGCTGCGACCTGGAACAATGGCACCATTTCAAATGCATGATGGACTAGGGCCCACGGCGGGCGCACATTGTGGTGGTCGAACAGCCAAGGCTAAAATAGCCTATTTAATCGTCAACTATCTGTCATATAATTCAACGAGGAGGCAAGACTGAAGTGTAAATACCCATTTGATTCCTTGCCTCGTTTCGGTTGCTTGAAGATGGAGTTTTCCCTTCGTTTCCATGCCTGTACAGTTGTCCACTCGAAAATCAAAACAAAGATAGCAGATCTGTATGCGGTGAAAACATGTGACAGGCTCCCTCGCCCGTTTCTGTGTCCGATACATGGCGCCCAAAGCTTGTTATTCACAGGAGGCCGTCTTGTTTACCCGAATGGAAGGGTGCAAGTCTGAGTATCCTGTGAGGGTTACTAAATGATGGCTGGGAAATCCTAACATGCTCTTAGGGACTGTAAGGGATGGGTTCTGGGGCTGTGTGGTTCACGGTGGATTTCTGATTAAAGGGGCATACATTCGGGCATTTACTAATAATGTTGTATTGCATAATTAACACAAAAGTAAATGCTGCATTTTAATAGAAATGTGAAACTAGAGCGAGACATGATAATATGCAACAGTTAAGAGAGGCTTTGTGAGTATCATTCTCTGGGTGAGAATTGTTTTGCTCAGGGTTACTGAAACACAGACTACCAGCATTACCAGGGTAAAATCCCCAACTCCTTCCTTGGGGAATTTAAATGTTTCACACCAGCTGCAAGAGATTTAGGCCCAGCTACCATTAAGAGAGGGAAAAGGCCTTCCGCACTAAACCATGCTTGTCAGAAATGAGTGGATGTCAAGCTAATGTACCTGGACTGTGCTTTTCAGGGCCACACACTGGCTTTGGATACCTGGACAGCAGAAGAAGAATGATCGATTAACAACAAGCCGGACACATCCACAGAGCTGGACACATCCTCGACCCCATCTTCGCAGGAGGGACAAACATCGATTTCAACCACACCACGCAGCCCCTCTGGACAGACCACCACTGTGTTCACTTCACCTTCAACACCACCATCGCACACAAATCCGCCCCGTGCCTGCCACGAAGGAATTGGAGCAAGATCAAAGAGGAACACCTCAACACCACCCTCATCCATGACCCCCCCCACCGCCACGACTGACGCCAACTCCGCAGCCAAAGAATTACACCGCTGGATCGCTGGCTGCACTGACAAGCTCGCACCCCTCCGCCACCCCGGCAAACAATGCCCCCTGAAGGCTCCTTGGTTCTCCATTGACCTCCAAGAAGCCAGGCGCACCTTCAGATGCCTCTAGAAACTCTGGCAGAACAAGAAAACTGCCAAAGACCAGAACAACTATAGGAACGCCATGAACGAATACCAACAGCGCATAAGAGTCACCAAGTGGACCTTCATCAAGGACAAAATCCACACCACGCAAGTAACACAAAAGAACTCTTCAATGTCATACAACAGTTCACCAAACCCCCCAGCGAAACCACGGACGTCACTCCATCCCAGGACCTCTGCAACAAGCTCAGCTCCTACCTCCACCTGAAAATCAAGGCCCTCTATGAGAACTTCAGCAAACAAACCCCGGACACCACCAACCTCTCCACAACTGACAACCAGCGGACAATCACCACCTGGATACCTGCCACCATGGCAGAGACCATCACAACCATGAAAACACCCACTCAGGAGCCCCCACGGACCCCTGCCTGCCGCACATCTACCCTCCCTCCAGCACCTTCCCTGACAACTGGAAGCGGGCGGAGGTCAGGCCCCTCCTCAAGAATCCTCGGCCGACCCGAGGGACCTGAAAAACTACAACCCCATCTCCCTCCTTCCATTCACAGCCAAGGTCACCGAAAGATTCATCAATGCCCAGCTGACCACCTTCATCGAAGAGAACACCATACTCGACCCATCCCAGTCTGGATTTCGCAGCAACCACAGCACTGAGACAGGCCTCCTAGCCGCCACCGACGTCATCCGCATGCTACTCAACCAGGGCCACACTGCGGCCCTAATCCTTCTAGATTTCTCTGCAGCCTTCGACACCATTGCACACCGCACCCTTTTAGCCAGATTCCAAGACGCCGGTATAAGGGGTACCGCCCTCGGCTGGATCAGCTCCTTTCTCACCTGCAAAACCCAAAGGACCCGACTCCCACCCTTCCTATCCAAACCTACATATATCAACTGTGTAGTACCCCAGGAATCCTTGCTCAGCCCGACGCTCTTCAACATATACATGGCCCCCCTCATCGCCATCATCAGATAGCACGGACTCAGCATAGTATGCTACGCCGACAACACCAAGCTCATCCTCTCTCTCACAAAGAGCCCCGAAGACACCAGACTCAGCTTCCAAGAAGGAATGAAGGATGTCGCAGCCTGGATGAGCAACAGCTACCTCAAGCTGAACTCGGAGAAGACAGAGGTCCTCGTCCTTGGACCCCCCCACTGTGTGGGACACCTCCTGGTGGCCCCCTGCCCTCAGAAACCCACCCACCCTAACTGACCACACCCGGAACTTTGGCATCATTCTAGACTGCTCCCTCACCTTGACCCGCCAGATCAACGCCGTCGCCCCCACCTGCTGCAACACCCTCCGTATTCTCCGCAAGACGTTCAGTGGATCCCCCCCGAATGTCGAAAAACTGTCACCCACGTAGTAATAACCAACAGACTGGACTACGGCAATGCCCTCTACGCTGGAATCAACAAAACCTTGCTACACAAGCTCCAAACCATCCAAAACACCGCGGCCAGACTCGTCCTCTGAACACCACGACACAAACACATGACTCAGCACCTACGAAAGCGCCACTGGCTCCCCATCGATAAGAGAATAACCTTCAAGCTACTCACCCCGCCTACAAATCCCTCCACAACATCGAACCCAAATACCTCAATGAATGAGTTTACTTCCACGTACGCAAAAGGAACCTCCGCTCAGCCAACCTCGCCCTGGCAGAAACCCCATGCATCCGCAGAGCCAGAAGGGGTGGAAGACCCTTCTCCTATGTCGCAGCAAGGACCTGGAACGAGTTCCCAGTCAACATCAGACTCTCCACAACTCTGTACACCTTCAGGAAGAGCCTAAAGACCTGGCTCCTTAAGTGATCCGGAGCTGCACCTCCCCCTCCCCTGCGCCGTGAACCCTCACGGGTGAGTAGTGAGGTTTATAAACCCCTGATTGATTCATTGATTGAAGAAGAAAGGGCCTGCTTGCACTTGCTGTGACCTTGTCCACTTTGGAAGCCTCATGTGCAGGGGTAGAACTATCAGTGGTGCAGCCGGTGCAATTGTATCAGCACCTAGAGCAAGAAGCGGGGTCCAGTGAACTCCCTGCTTCAACCCTTAGGTGCAGAGGCTAGGTTAACAGGAGCTTTTGTGCCTGGTACGCCAATGCTGCACTGAAGCACTGAAAGCATACTGTTAGCACTGGGTATAGCCATCAGCCGGACTCTGAACAACAGAGTCCATTTGGACTCTTCTGGGGGCAAGGATGCAGGCAGCATACAAGAAAATATTCTCACATGCGTTGAATGGCTAAAGAATGCCATCAGGCAGTATTGCAAATGCTCATGTTGTAAGAACAGAGCATACCACCAGGCTGCTTGCTGCCAGCAGAAATCAAAAAAGAAGCTCTCCCAGTGCCACATAATGTTTTCTCTTTGCCAGAAGAGAGGGATCATCATTGAATTCACCCTCGTGGTGGCTAGGCAACTTTGACTGTCAGTAAAGATAACTTTAGATGAAGTTACTTAGCAGAGGGTGTTGTAAATAGAACAAGCATTGGCAAAGTCAATAGGGCTTGCTTTGAGACAATTTGACTTTGCCAATGGGGTTTAGCCCAACTGCTCTGCAGCATGGTTAAGGAATTTAAAAAAACATTTTGGGCCACATTATTTTGTAGATGTGAGCTCTAAACATCATATGAAATGGCTCAACCTTGTTTTTTCCAAGATGGGCCAGTAAAAGAAAAAAAGAGTAATAGCGTGTTAGTGTTGTCAGCTTTAGGGTGGCCTCCCTACTTTTTTTGCTGATCTCGTTTTTATGTTTAAACTAGCTTACCCGTCGCGCGTTGCTGTGATCTCAGAAGAGAGGAAATTTAAGGCAACTTGTTATGATAACATTCAATTTACATTGTGTCATTTTTATTGAAACTTATTCATTTTAATATGGAAAACATTTTAAAGTGTTGTTTTAATTCTGTTTATTTATTCGAGTGTTTGTGGATACACAGTATTTTTTGTTTTTCCGTCTGGTACGTACACGAATAAATCAGAAGGTTTTCCGACGTGTGAGCTGGCCACATACAGTTGTCCATGTGAGAAGCACGGATTCTCCAAATCTAGTCCACACACTTGCAGCAATTGTCCTTGTGCTTTGTTGATGGTCATTGCAAAAGCGAGTTGCACCGTAAACTGTAAACGTTCAGTATTGGAAAGATTATGAGGGCCCTGGGGAACCGGGGGGCTGATATTTAACAATTTTTTTTTTTTTTTACCAGAAACCTCCGCGGGAGAGTACTCAACAACTTCCCAAAGTTTCATGGTGATCGGATGAATGGTGTAGTAATGCATAAAGGACAAACAGACATACTTTTGTTTTTATATATATAGATTGTTTTATTAGCATTTTCGCAAAACATTCAAGATAGGCATGACATGGGCACATTTTCCAGTATCTAATATGATGGTGCCAGGTAATTATACTGAGTAAGTAAATGCAATATCTTCATACATTTATGGAAATATACTCATCAGGCATTTATCTGCTGGCATCTATACGGTAGCGCAATGTCCATATCTTGCTGTGGAACGAAGCATTCAACCAATAGAAAAAAGAAACCCCTCTAACTACCCTCCCCCTTGGCCTGGCAGAGAAGACTGTCCTTCTTTGTCGAGCGCGTTTTTCTAAGGTGTACCTATGCTGTGAGGTTGGGATTTGTGTCTGTCCAGAGGTCTGACAAGTGAAGGACTCGTAAGTACTTTGGTTGCTTGAGTTTGTGAAATTCAGTTGATAATAGGGAAATAAAAGGGGTCCAGATGGTGGAAAACGAGTCCGTGGAGTTGTTCAAGGTGGCAGATATGCGTTCCATCCCCAGTATGTACCAGATCCGATGCAGGCACCCGGTCTGCGTTGGATTGGTGTGGGATCCCCAGTGTTGTAATATATTTTGTAATGCTGCCCCTAGTGCCAGACCCATCTAGTGCCCCCTCCTGCTCTTAAGAGGGAAGGTGATCGGGTTAGGGAGACCCAGGATCACATAGTCTGGGAGTCGTGGGATCTGCGTATCAAATAGGTTGTCGATTGTGTCAAGAGTCAACGTCCAGTATGCCTTTAGCGTTGGGCATTCCCACAGTAAGTGGAGCAATGTGCCTTCTTGATCGCAACCTCTCCAGCACGCTGGACTCTTAATACAGTTGTATATGTGAACCCACAAAGGGGTAAGGTACCAGTATGTTGCTATCTTCGTGACTGTTTCGGTACTAGCTACATTATAGGCTGTGTGTCTAGCTCTATAACAGATCCCGTCCCAATCTTTTGATGTGAGATCGCCTCCCAGTTCTTTATGCCATCGTTTTTGACTCGGTGTGAATTGCTGTGGTGGTTTTGGTCTAAGCATGTCATAAAGGTCGGAAATCAAGCCTTTATCCGATTGCCTGGTGATGAGCCATTTCTTATATTTAGTGAGACGACGGCTCCCTTGGACCATCACGTCTGCCTGCAAAACCCAGTGTCGTAGTTGTGAATTTCCTGTTGGATTCCATGATATTATAATCGTTTTTTATTTGTGGGAACGGGATGATGCCTGCAAGGTCAAATAAATGACCTACTGAGGTGCATTCAGTGTCATGCCATGCTGCAAAGGCATTCGCCGGCATGCCGGGCGGTAAATCGCTATTGCCAAAGAGCGGAGTCATGGTGGAGGGGAATGTGTTAAGGCCCCTAGACGTCGCCACATCATCCCAGGCCTCCAGGATTGGTCTGGTGATGGGAGATCCAGCTAAATCTTGTGAGCGTTGGGGTTTCCTCAAGAAGGGGACTTTCAAGAGAGGTATGCCAGCTAGCGCCCTATCCTGGAAGAGCCATCTTTTCTCTGATTCAGGTCCTGATCTCTTTTTTGTTGGCCTATAGACTAGTGCACTTTACCACTGCTGAGCGGTACTAAAGTGCATGTGCTCACTCCTTAAAACATGGGAATATTGGCTTATCCCCAAATGGTATATTTAATTTACTTATAAGTGCCTAGTAAAGGGGTACTACATGTACCCAGGGCCCTTCATATTAAATGCTACTAAAAGTTGGTCCCTTGCTCACTGTGCCACTGGCCTGGATGATGAGGGGTAATATCCCCAAACCGTCCCAGGATGCTTGTTTCCGGTCCAGGGAGGACCTGAGTTGGCAGTTTGGGCTGTACTGTTCCCATGAGGAACAAGTTCAAGACTGATTTGCATATAGCTGAGTCTAAGCAGGGGTGGCATGGTGAGCAAAAGAACAATGGATTTAACCCAGATCTCTTGACTGGGGGTGAATGCATGATTTACGCAGCATTCTGTCCATCATTTGTTTGCGTAGCACTTTTCGCCCAGAGTGAGATGGATATGCCTAGACGTTGGTCCCTTGCTCACTGTGCCACTGGATTCAAGCTAGCCTGGCTGATGAGGGTTAATACCCCAAAACCTGTTCCAGGATGCTTGCTTCTGGTCCTGAGAGGACTTGGCTTGGCAATTTGGGCTGGGCTGTTCAAATGAGGAACAGGGTCAAGACTGATTTGCATGTGACTGGGTCTAAACTGGGGTGGCCTGGTGAGCAAAAGAATGATGGATTTAACCCAGATCTCTTGACTGGGGGCGGAATGCACGATTAATTCAGCATTCTATCCATCATTTGTTTTCATAGCACTAGTGGACCTGCTGTGCTGATTGTGCCACCCATTGAAGTAGCCTCTTCAAGCATGTTTCAGGCCTGCCATTGCAGCCTGAGTGTACAGTTTTAAACTGCTATTGTAACCTGGCAAAATAAACCTTATGCCAGGCCCAAGACTTCCTTTTTAATACATATACGTCACCCCTAGGGTAGGTCTTGGAAAACCCAGAGAGCAGGGTGCAGTGTATTTCAAAAATAAGATATGTAATATTAAGTTTTACATGTCCTGGTAGTGAAAAACTCCTAAATTCGTTTTTCACTACTGAAAGCTTTACCTCTGAAAGGCACACCTAATATTAGAGTTACCTTATTACATTTAATAGGCTGTAATTTTCAAATGGAAGCAGGTAACCAATTCATGTTTTGTGTCCTTAAAATTGTAATGAAAAATCCTCTTATGGTAAAGCCACATTTTAAATTACAATTTTGAAAATGCCTCTTTTTCTGCCTTAGTCATTTAGTGCTTGTCCCTGAGTCACATGACTGGATGTAGCTGACAGTGGCCTTCGTATATATTCTGCCTAGACAATTATACACAATAGAGAGCTTAGGTGTACCTCGATGGGCCATCACTGGCAGGATGGGAGGGTTGAGCTGGGCCCAGCCCTACTTACACTTGAACAGGCTGTGTCCTGCTTACACACAAAGGGCTATATACCCCTTTAATTAGTCTGGAGTCAGGACAGGGAAGGCAGGATGCCTGGAGACGTCAAATGGAGACCTTTAGAAGCTTTACCCACCTTACAGACACAGGCGTACCTAGGGGGGGGGGGGGGGCGGTCCGGCCCAGGCGGCACCATTTTTGAGGCGGCCGCGGCAGCCTTTATAATTTATTTATTTGGGATTGGGAACGAAAGAACAGTGTACCCACTCCCCAAATAAATTATAAAGCCGGCCGCGCTCCAGCCTGCACTCCGACCGTCTGCTTTTCGTTAAACTGCAGGCTGCACCTACGGGCGGCAGGCACCAGATTTAACTTGCGGCCAGCAGCAGCACAGTTAGTAATCAGTTAAATCTGTGCTCTCAGTTCAGTGCAGTGCTACAAATTAATGTTACCATCTGGCCTGCTGCCAGTGCCTGCACGGCGGGCTCAGGCTGTCACTGACTCTGACCGCCCAATTACCGAGACCCGGGCGGGGCCTGCCCTCAGCAAGTCGTTGCGTTTTGGCGCCTTGGGGAAGGGGGGGGAGATGATCGGATGTTGCCCCACGAGGCTCCTGGAACAGGATGGACAGGCAGGAGCAACAACACCGCAAAGTTCACTGCCGCAGCTGTGGGCAATTTAAATCAAGTGCGACCACCGCTAATAACGTAGGTCTGACATTTTGTAAATTATGCTCTGGCTGACTCCAATGTTTATTTCGCTCAGCAATGCCGGCCGAGACACGAGACTCAAATTAATAGGTGGACGCGGTGCTGCACACGGCGCAGAAATGTGCGCCAGTTTATGACATGTTCTAAATGTTTTAACTCTGGCAAGAGTGAGCTCGCCGGTGCGGTGCTTGCACCGCCAGTAGCATTTGGTCTGTGCCTGCAGTGCTGCCTTTCAAGTGGGTACCTCCGTCAAGGCTGCTGGACAGACTGTGGTTGGTGCCTGCAGCCTGTAAGGATCATGCTGCGTGACTCGAGGCCAGGTGCGGCTGCCAGAGACCATCCGCAATCCATAGAGTGAGTTACAGATAGCATTACAGCACATTGTTCAGTGCACTGCTGCCGTGGTGTTGAATTTGTGGTGAAATTCTAATTAAAACTATGTTTACTTGAATATATCTGTGAGGCAGGTTTCGTCTCCATTTGCAGACAGGACTTCGCTAGGGCGAGAAACCGGCTTGCAGTTATGTTTTTTAAGTTAAGTTTGGCAGCCCACCCGCCGCTGCTCGTACTTCCACCAGTGCCTCCCCTCTCGTCATGATGCCTCATGACTTAAGCGGCTGCTGGAGACTCGTTGTCGTAGCCTGGGCTCACAGTAACTTCACAGTAACTTCCAGTAATATCCGATCTTTGCTTTTTGGAAATATGTTTACTTTTGCAGCGTCAGCCTGTGTGTAACTCACTCCCCTAAGGCTGAGCTGACAGTGACTGGGGCCGGCTGCTGGAGACTAGTCACGGCCGTGGTTCACAATAACTGACACTCCGGTCTCATCCTTCTTGTGCTGCAGGCCTTGCCTGTTTGTTTTCTGCCAAAGGCACAATTTCATGAGCGATCCAGGACTGCCACAAGTCATGAAAGGAGTTATAAATTCGGATTCGGACATTCTGGAGACTTGCTTGGGCTGGCGGTTAAATCTGCAGAAGAGCCAGGCATTCACTGTCAAGACTCCACTGAGCGTATGGTATGCCTGCATTTCCACCCCAGGTAAGATGCTTGTTTGCAGCCATCTGACAGTACGTGTTTTTTTATCAGTTGTATGTACATTTTAAAAAGGTAAAACATGTTAAGAACCGTAGCAACCTATTAACATAAAATATAAAATATCACCTTCTGGTGGCTCATCCTTTACACATAGAAGTGGTCACAATCTTCTTCAAACTCACAGCTGTGCTCAACCGCTGCTGCGTAAAAATGATTGTGTAAAATTAAACAATCAAACCGGGGTTGTTGGTACACTTCTTATGAACTGAGAAAATCAGGGTTCACACACTTCTATAATCACATTGCTTTCTCTTCAGGTACAAAGGGAGGAGAAGGTCAAGGGGAGTAACGAATGAGACATTGGAGTGTGGACAAGAGAGAGAAACAAAACTAGGAACGACCGGAGTGAGTGGCAAGGAGGGGGAGACTATAAGAGTGCGAGACTGGGTATAAATATTGGACTTCAGGCACCAGCTCTTCAATAAACCACTGAAATTTCGATACTCTGCCAGAAAGAAGTACTGCTGTGCTGCTGGAATGACTACCACTCTGCTGGACTCCTGGCCTGAAGGATTTCTACTCCGCTGTGCTGACTTGCTAGACCTCTCGCCTGGTTGAGAAGGACTGGACTTGAATCTATTGAATCCAGTACTCCAAAATGATTCCATGGTAGCTACTTGGCTGGCCTCCCGATTAAAGCCTCGGGGATAGAAGGCTCCAACAACCTTGAACCCAGCACTTGGGCTCTACCAGCTGTGAGTCCTACCCTGCCAAGTGGTGCCACCTCAGTCCTGGACCCTTGCAAGTAGTCCGAAAGGTGCTCTGCCAGTCCATCTGTGGACCCAGCAGAACAGAGGCATCTCCTCTGATGTGCGGCACAATCCTGAGCAGTACCGATGCATCGGATGTGGCTGTGAGTGTAAAGATGGCGGTCGCATTCTGAGTGCACCAGACCCCTCCGTCATTAACTCACACCCGTCCTGAGTCCAGGGGCTGTGGACACTCCTTACCGCCCTACTATGACCCATGAGCAATGGGTTGTAGTTGTGCTGCTGGCGACTGCTGGGATCAACACCAGTGGCTGAAGTACCGGATCGTGGCCCGCGCGCAACATGGCAGCGCCCTGAGAGGGCCCTGTCTCCTGTCCACCCTCTCGGCTCACGGAGGCACCAGATGTTACATCCGGCAGCCAAGGGGACTACAGATGGCCCCTTCCTGATTTGTCCCCTCCTCATTGAGGGAGGGCCTGTGCGGAGACCCCCGGGCTTGCCCTGGTGCCTCTGGGCAGTGCGATTGTGGCTCTTAACCAAGGGCCAGCCGATCCGGAGTGACCTGTGCTGACTTTCCCGCGGCTGCCACATGACTGTGGCTGCAGCTGCTCCATGTGAATGCCACTCGGTGATTGGAGGGACGACGTATGATGGACAGAGAGTCAGCCTGGCCCTCACAGGCGACACAATGAACTCCTAGAGGGTTGATGCTCCCTGCCTGCCGCTCCTGTCAAAGGCACCTGGGCCTTCCCATTCTACCAGCGGCATCTACCCTGGGAAGTGGAGGGGTACGTGTGAGGCCGACCTGTCCTCCTGCTCCCCCCAGCTTCTTGGCTCCCAGGATTGCCTGGTATATTGACCAGTTACAACAGCGAGCAACATAGGGTGCAGAGGAAGAGAAGCACATAAGACAGACAGCTGGAAATCACATGCACTCTCATGGAGTGCTCAACCTAAAAGAAGAAAGTAGTGTTTGGAAAGCAAGTAGTAGAAACATAAACGCCAGCCAATTGAAAGAGATGGGAAAGAGGGACAAACAGAAGACTGACAAGCTGGGACAGAAATAAAAAGCAATGGGTGAGATCCAAGCTCTTGTATGTTTTTGGTAATTCCACAATATGTCTGACAACAGCCACCATATGCTGTGTTTAGTAGGAGAGACTTACAAACAAATTAAATGAGGCAGACCAGTGCAGTCACAGACCCAACTGTAATTGAAAACTAACTTTGAAACAGGTTCCTACTGAGCTCAATAATAATGACCTTAACTTTGCAAACAAAAAGAGCAATTGATTTCACAGTAATTATTAGAAAACACCCCTCAGCTAATCTAGGTCAGCAATACAGTCAGTTTACATTTCAAATGGTTTAATTTTCTAAAATAATTCATTTTTCGAGGTTTGTTTTTGTAGTTTTTTTCCTTACACAACAGATGAGCTTTGTATAGTGCACACTGTAAACTGAGTTGCATTCAGGTGTCTGGCCGAGCTAGTTTCTCACAGTGCCTTGGAGTGGGTCACTAAGGTGTTTTCAGATTACATGATCATCCAGTCCTTGACCACTTTGCTGAGCGCATACGTAGAGCAATGGCCACATATGGTGAAGTGTGTGAAAGAGGTACACAGCTGACAGAGAGACAGATTGCGTGCATGAATATGAGTGTGTGTGTGTATGGTGAAGACGAGGTGATCTAGTGAAGTACACGTGGAAGGATAGAGTGAAAAGACGGCGGTGAAAAGGAAGATTGTGACAGGGAACTCCATGTCATGTTGGAACGCTCTTTTCTGGGTTTGACAGTTGAGGCTTGCCTTCTGTCTCTGCAAAGGGTGTGCTCCGCTGTATTCTGTTTCACTAAATAGATTTCTCGTACTATTTAATTCTGTGGAGAATGTCTTCTTCCTGGTCTTTACTCCTGTTCTATGTATGAAGGCACCTTGCAATACTGCTGGCTGTGTTGTATCCGCACTGCTTGTGAAGTACACTTGCACTGTAGCTGTCTGTTCTTTCTATTCTGTGAGTGAAGCAAACTTAGATGCTGCCCCAGTACCTATTTTATACGTGGGAAATCTTAGCCTGTCCTGCTGCTGGCCATCATATAGCTGTTCTGTGTCTGAGGGGACCCTTCAATGTTGCCAAATGCTCAATCTAGTGTGTGTGTGTGTGTGTGTGTGTGTGTGTGTGTGTGTGTGTGTGTGTGTGTGTGTGTGTGTGTGTGTGTGTGTGTGTGTGTGTGTGTGTGTGTGTGTGTGTGTGTGTGTGTGTGTGTGTGTGTGTGTGTGTGTGTGTGTGTGTGTGTGGGTGTGTGTGTGTGTGTGTGCATGTGTGGTCACAGGCCTGAGCAGCTGTGGTAGATGATGTCCCTGTTCAATGTATGTAGAGGAACTTGCATTGTTTCTGAATAGATCTGTATGTGTAATATATGTGTGTCCTCTACAGCCAGGTTTCACTCTAAATCGGGTAGGCAGAATGAAATCCATCCTTCGATGGCCGCTACTCTGAGGGGCAATCAGAGGAAGTATTCTGTCAAGGAGCCATAGGCACAGGAATGGGAATAATTTAACAGAATGTAATTAGAATATGAATGAAGTTTACCAAAACATCAGAGAAAGAAGTATAGGCATCAAAGACGCAGAAGAAAAGGAACTCACAGAGATTTTTATTCATTGACCTGAATACAAATATTTAAAGAAATAAGACACTGAATAAACAGACATTTTATCACCTCTATTCTTGCGACCTACAGATTAATCATTTCATAGTTTCACTTTATTATTCATTTTCTAGACAGGAAACGTGGAGTCATTACTGAGTTTTAGAACTGATTTAGGGTGATTCTTTCAATTACCATTTTCTGGCAGTATCTCATACACAGCCTTTGTGCTATCTGATTGCTCAAACAGTATTAGCAATAGTGCTGGCTCCGAGCATACGTATCCAAAACAAGAACACAATAAAACATAAGGCCTCAGCATCTGACTGGCATCCGCCTTCCTGAACAGTCATCAGGCACAGACAAAAGGGCAGCCCTGCTTAGAAACTTTGACACCTTTAACAACAGAAACCTATGACCTACCCCTTACTCATACCATCTACCCTATGTTGTCAATCAGGGAGTACAAATCAGCAGCGTTTTGCTAAAAAGGCCCTCACAGAATTTCTTTGGGTTGTCTTTTCTCCATTCTCCCTAACTTCACTTCTGGGTCTCCACCCTCTATCCACAGGGATGCAGCCAATACAGGAGCACTGTACAGGGAAGCTGCATCTACTCACGATCACATCATACAAACTGCATCCCACTGACCCATACACTCAAACTTTCATCATGCAAGTATTCTTACTATTATGCACATGCTACATACCCACCACACATAAACACACATGGAATGTCAGCACAAAGATCTGGGAGTCAACCAAAATCCCTATTTGGCTCATCTGAGATTATCTATCTGGAGCGTCCCTAACCCACTCTTCTGCTCTTCAGAGCCATTTTTTGGTCCTGAGCTATTCTTTGCTGATTGCCATAGCCCTTTAACACCTTCGTTGGCCATTAAGCATTTTTACCAACTTCAACCAGTTTCTCAAACCCTTTCTGCCATCCTTCACAGGCCGCACTCAGTCATCTACCTTTAAACTCCTCTGCCAAGTTTCAGTCCCTATGCCCTCAGATCCACCCTCAGACTACTGTCCCTGTTTCAGGAAAAGCCATCTATCACTGAGATGTAAGAGTGTAACAGTACCGGCTTTTTATTCAGAGTAAGCAGAGTACGTGGAGTGCCACTTCGTGGAGTTCCACTGAGTTAAAAAAAAACTCAGTGGTACTCTCCTCTGCTTCAGTTCCACTCCCATTTTTTTTTAAAAGAAAGAAAACAAATGAACTGCTCTCTGGCCTCTCTGGGCTGCCCTCCTCCTTGCTGTGGTCTCTCTTCCTTGCCGGAGTCCTTGTTGTCCATCGCAAACCCCTACGTTTTACAGCTGGCGTGGACTGCACATGCGCAGTCCACGCAATATGTAAAATGTAGGGGTTTGCAGTGAGAACGAGGATGGCGGCAAGAAGGAGTCACTACAGCAAGGAGGAGGGCAGCCCAGAGACACCAGAGAGCAGGTAAGTGTTTTTTTATTTGGGCCCGGTGGCGCAGGGGCTAACTCCGCTTTGCCATGGAGTCGGAGTTTCGCTGAACTCTGCGTTCCCAATGGAGCGTGGAGTCGGAAAAACTCTGCAAATTCTGCTGGCGGAGCAGAGTTTGCCACCCAGGGTTGCTTTTTATTTACTTTGCATGCTTTGATTTTTCAGCAAATACCTACCAGTACTATCCATGGGCTGAAGAGATGCAGGTTTCTCAGGGTTGGCAGCATAACAAGCATGAATAAGAACCATTTACAAAAGGGATATCCTAATATTTGTGGCCTAGACTCACATAGGTGTCCTCCTTCTCCAAGTCATCTTTTTTCTTTTCCAAGTCCTTCTGTGCCTTTCATTGTTGGTCGTTCTCCTAATCCTGTCCCAAGTCCTGCTTTTCTGAGCTGTTTTGGTCGTTGGTCGTCCTGCTCCTCATCCTGGTCTTACTAATTCTGGTCAACCTGTTATTGGTATCTTGAATCTGGTGCTCCTGGTTGTAGTCCTTCCTGACCCTAGTCTGCCTGGCCACGCTCCTGGTTCATTCTTGTATTAGCCTTTCCTGGATCTCCTGATTCTGGTACTACTGATCCTCACCATGATCCTGCTTGTCTGCTGGGTCCTTATCCACCTAGCCCTGTTGTCCTGGTTCTCCTGGGGATGGCACTCATCTTCCTGGTTTGGTCATCTTGATTCTTGTTGCCCTGGTCCTTGTGGTCCACCTGATACTGCACCCATTGGTCTGGTTCTCCTTATTAGAACCCATTGGGCTGAGTCTGGTCCTTTTAGTCCTGGTCTGGTTCCACTGGTCCTCGTGGCTCTGATTGTCCTGGTTCCCCTGGTCCTCACCAGCGTGGTATTAATACTCCACTTCCTAGTCCTCCTGCTCTACTTGTAACTTCATGTCCTGGTTCTCTTGCTTCTGACCTCTCTTTTTCCCCTAACCCTGTTCCAGGTCCGCCCTGCTTATTCTAATCCTTCTAGTCCACCTATTTCTCCCCCATCAGGTCCCTGGTTTTTATTACCCTAGTCCACCTGCTCCTAACCTGACTCATACTCCAGGTCCTCCACCAACATATCATGATACTCTTGACCCTGTTTCTCCTACTCGTTGTCATCCTAGATTAACTCTTCCACTTTGTCCTGATCCTGAATACTCTAACCTTCATGTCAGCCACCTGGCGTTGGTCATCATGGCTCCTGTTAGCCTGGCTTTCCTTGTCATGTTCCACCTTTTCTAATCGGCGTGGTCCTGCTTGTCCATTTGTTTCTGACCTTCCTTGCTTGGATCTTTGTGTGCCTAATCCTCTTGGTTCTGGTCCTTCTGGCCATCCTGGTCCTTTCACTCCCCCTTCTAGCTGTTCCTTTTCTTTGCTGATCCTCTTGACCCTCATTCATTTGACCTTGGTTTTTCTGATCCTTCTCATCTGATTCCTAGTGATTCATTTCCAGTTCCTGCTGGCCCCCTCAGTTGAACCTGGCCACTTGTGCCATGGCCCTCTTAGGCCTTTCCCTCTTAGCCCTTCCTTTCCTGGTTTGGATCATACTTGTCCTCCTACCCATGACCCTTGTCCTCACAGTCCTTACTGAACCCCATTCTTCAGAACCAGGACCCTCTTGGTCTCTTGTTTGGGTCTTTCAGAGGCTTGTCATTTTAGCCCTGGTCCTCCGGGACGTCCAGGTCCTGTCCCTTAGTCTTCCTGGCTCTGGCTTTTCTGCTCCTCCTGATTTTTCTCACTCTGGTTCTGCTACCCCCATGTCCTGGTCTTTCTGCTCCACTTGGTACTCTGAGCACTGGTCCTATGATTGTTCACCCCCTGGCACTCCTAGGCCTGTTCCTTGTTTTCTTGGTGCTGATTCTTCTAATCCAGTGGGCTTTTTCTGGCCCTCTGGTCCTACTGGCCTCGATCAGGTCTTTCTGGATCTGGTCCTCATCCTTCTGACCCTAGTCTTACCAATCCTTGTGCTTCTACACAAACTCATCGTGGTCTCCTTTATCTGATTCTCCTGGCTATCGTCCTCCTAGTATTCTTGGCACTACCCCTCATCTTCCTTGCTTTTTCTTTTTCCGGTTGCTCATCTTCCTGGCAGCCCGGTTCCTAGCCCTGTGGCTTGGACCTCCAGACTATGATCATCCCCGTCCTGATATCCCTGGGCCTGATCCTTCTTACCCTGGTGCTTCTGCTCCTGGTTCTCAAGGTCCTGATCCTCTTTGCGCTGATCTTCATGGCCTCCCTCATCCTTTGTTTCCTGGTCCTCTATGAACTTTTCCTCCTATCTGTGATTTCCTGTGTCCCTGGACTCACTTCAATTGCTGCTCCTGCCCATGGTTGTGCTATCTCTATTTTAATAGCCCTTGCCTTTCTCGAGATTGTGTGCCTGTTGGTTCTGATCCTCTTGGTCATGGTCCTTGTAGTTTGTTTTCTCCCGGGCTTAGTTCTCATGGACCTGGTTCACCAACCATTCTAGCCTTGGGCTCCTTGGTCCTATGGTCGGGAGCATCATTGTTCTTCCAGGTTTGTTTTGGGCCCTGGGCTAATGACTCAACGGAGGGAAAACTGAGCAGAGGAGACACATCAGAGACGGCAGAGAGGGGGAAAAGCAAGCAAGGGATTCTTGGTTTTAACAAATGACAGAGGAGACTGCCCTCTTTGCAAGCCAACAACTGTCATTAGTAAAGTAGCACAAGGGTCTCATTTTGCATGCCAGCATTAGGACAGAGGGCACGATGGGGCAAGACATGGCAACTCATTTTTTTCCGAACGGAACAGTCTGTTTCAAGATTGCATCCATCGATGGCCAGGTCTAATGGGAAAGACAAAAGAGACAGTGGAGACAGACTGCTATTTAGGGCTGCAGCTATCATTAGCGCACCTGTGCAGTTGCATTGGGCCCCAGGAGAGTGACAGTCTCACAACCCCCTCCCCTCCATTATGAGTAGTAATGTTTTTTTGGGCTAATTTCTGTTTTTGTTCTATGTATTAGCTTTTCTAAATCTCACATTCTTTGTGGATTATTATGAGCTACATAAAAGGTTCTCCTGAACTGATCTCATGGCCCCCTACCCGCAGCTCTGCCCCACCCCCTCCTATTATTGCCATAAAAGTTTGTAGGGGGGCCCAACTTCAAAACATTTTGCTTAGGGAAAGGAACTCGGAACAAAACAATTCTAAGACTTTGCTTTACTGCTACCCAATGCCCGCTATCACTTTGGTCAGCAGATGGCAGTGTTCTATTACTTTACAGCACATGCTTGAAGAAAACATCATCTCTTTTGTAAACTAGAACCGCTTGAAGCACAGGAGACATAGATTGGTGCCGCTAATCTGTTTAGCTGCTGTCAAACGCTCCAAGTAAAATGCCATAATAAGGACTTGGTTGGAATATCACTTGCTCAATAGAACACATAGGGATAAGGAAACCCTTTACCTCATGTACTGCGGCTTGTAGCCCATCACCTCGCCCTCCACCAAACGCAACCTGACTTCTTGTGTTCAATAGTCTAAATCAGTAGTTAATTTAAGTGCCAGGGCTCTCGTCAGGAGGCAGCTTGCAATAGCCCATTTCACCTGTAAGCGCTGCCTAAAACAGAACCCACTACTAACCAAGCAAGTGGGGAGAGGATGTGGTGTAATGGCCAGAGCTGCCGACTTTGGAGCTGGGGAACAAGGTTCGAATCTCCGCGCTGGTCTTGATGATTAAGTGCGGGTGCTGAGCACCGGAAACCTCTGGCTCAAATTAAGCACTGAGGGGCAGATTTACAAGCCCCTTGCTCCTCTTCTACGCCGCCGTTGTGTCACTTTTGTGACGGGGCAAAAGATGCGCCATGGTGCGGGGTATTTACAACATGACGCATCTGAGCGATGCGTCACGCTGTAAAGCCCTGCGCCATAAGGAGGCGTTCCCGCGCAGGGGGGCGTTCCTGCGCAGGAACGCCTCCTAAAAGTGGCTGAGTGAAATCTACAAGATTTCACTCAGTCATTGTTAGGCCAATGCTGCGTCAAAACCCTGCGCCTGCTTGAAGCATTGGACAGATAGGGCACCCAGAGCCTTGCTGGAGCTGCGTTGGCCTTGCGACGCAACTCCAGCAATGCGCCGCCTTTACGGCACAGATTTGCCCCATGGTGCGCCGCATTGTAAATGCGGCGCACCATGGGTGGCGGAGCTGCGGCGCACAATAACTGGCACATCCCTGGGGATGCGCCAGTTATTTTAAATCTGCCCCTGAGTGTTATAGGATAATTAGCACAGCTGCAGCATACCAGAAACTGGACTAAAGCAGCATTGATGTAGAATTTGTGTAATCATAGGAGTACTGACACAGCAGAATGGTATAAGCGAAGTTGTCGGTCTGTAACTGCTGAGCAGCATCTGTAAAAAGCAATCATTTTTTGCCAATGCTTTTTCCTGTTGATTAAAAAAATTGGGGCATTGATGCAGCTGTTTGCATCATTCTGAGGTGATGACGCATGTGGGCGCCTACAAAATCACAAAGGCACTATTTTCTTTTATTTTTTTATTGACCGATCCAAGATTGCAGGCACCACTTAGATCAGGCTATAGAAAAAAGAAGAACTTGTAAGTGTGCGAAATCAGTTTTGATGAGGGTGGTCAGCAATTTGCTGCTTGGCCCTCCAAAGGTAATGAAACATGGGAAGTGGGGGGCAACGGAGGGTGCTGTGGAAGAGCAGATTGGGGTCAGAGCAACAGATATGCATGGATGAAGTGCATGAGGGAGACAGCAACACAGAGTCTGGATGGAAGAGAAACACATAGGTGAGAGAGCAACTCGAATCACAGTGGGGAGAGACGCACACAGGCGAGAGCGAGCAACATGGAACACGGTGGGAGGAGAAACACGTATGAGAGAGAGCAACAAGGAGCACGGTGGTACGAGAAACACATAGGTGAGAGAGAGCAACACGGAACACGGTGGTACGAGAAACACATAGGTGAGAGAGAACAACACGGAAGACGGTGGGGACAGAGGCACACGGATGAGAGCGAGCAACATGGAGCATGGTGAGAAGAGAAACACATAGTTGAGAGAGAGCAACATAGAGCACGGAGGGAGAGAAGTACACGGACAAGAGAGAGCAACATGGAGTATGGTAGATAACGAAACACATAGGTGAGAGAGAGCAACACGGAGCACGGTGGGGAGAGAAGCACACGGATGATCGAGCAACATGGAGCACGGTGGTAAGAGAAACACATGGGTGAGAGAGAGCACAACATGTAAAGCAAGGGGTAGAGAAGCCAAGGTAACAGCTGGAAAGCCCACGAGCTCTCACAGAGTCCTTCAGAAAAAAGTCAAAATTAGTTCCCAAAAGGCGAGCATTGGAAGAACACAACTAAAGAGACTATGGTAGAGGGTTGACACAAACACGATGAGCCAGGCAAGTCATTGAATAAGAAGCAAGCAAATGAGTGACAATAAAGCCAACCATTGGTTATTAATTTGTGGATTTAAGCCGACTGCAAGTTCTCGGTAAGCTGACAATAGATCTTTTGAAGCAAGACAGTTTGCCCTCTTTGGCGGGCTTGACTAAATAATGATTGTCCAAGGAAGTCAGGTGAGAGAAGGAGTGTATGGGGCTATGCACAAGTTTAGCTTTCAATTTCATTTGTGCACAAAAACAAAACAATATTAAAAATTGGATTTTCTTCTAATTCTGGAAAGGGAAATGGTCTTTTTACCTTTTCCTAAGAGGCTTTGGAACTTACCAGTAGACTCGACCAGCGGCAAGGTCTTCAGCTTGCAGCTTTGCCGAAGGTCCTGCAGGTCGCGGTACTTGCAGTTCAAGGTGACGTAGCAAACGTCCTGCACCATGATGTCCTCCACCCGGATGTGGTACCCCCTGCAAGCACACAACATAGAAGTTAGCCGTCCTGTGAACACCTGCTGTGCCCGCTCCCTATCAGCATGTCTGGGCTACCAAATATCAATACAGCCCAGCTCTGAACTAAGCGGATGCCGGATAGCCCACACCCACTTAGAGCTGTGCCTAATTTGGAAAATAATGTCAGGGCCCTGACTAGGAGACCACTGAAGCCTGTACCACCCATCGCCATTATCGTCGCTGCTAAAACAACTCCTAACCATCTCTTTCGCCTGCAAGTGCAGCAGTTCAGATTTTTCCAGGTCACCAAAGGTAAAGGATCGGCTGGGGACGCAGGTATTAGTAATTTTTAATGTATATTGTATTCATAAACAACCACTGATCTACTCATCACTAAATTAGATGACCAGGGACACATTGTGGCAAACTGTCATAAGTACAAGGTTGACAATTAAGTACCAGCGCTGAGCACCAGAAACCAATTAAGTGCCCATGCTGATCACAGGAAATCACTGGCTCAAATTAAGCACGGACTAAGATACTCCGAACAATGCATCACTTCACTTGCAGCAACCATGGCAGTCTGGAGGCAGTTTTTATTTTGTCTGATTATGAATTAAAGAGAAATAGCAGCAGAAGCTTCACACCTCTGCCATTCAAAGATAGCTGCACGAATCTGTCAAGTTAATATGCATGAAGTAAATCCTCCAGATTACAGCCAAACAATTTTCCACAAGATAAGTGGCTAGAGGATAAAAAAGTTACTTACCTGTAGCAGTAGTTTTGCAGTACATATCCAATATAAATTCACATGCTAAGCATTCTTTGGCCATGTGATGTTTGGACTGCCATGTTGATTTTCCGTGAAAGGAAAAAGTGGCCGTCAACCAAAGGCTTGTCAAGAAGCACACCACTATGACATTGCCAGCTGGCCCGCAATTCTCTTTGCAGAGATTTGAGAACTACAAGGCGGGGTATAATGAGACATTTTTGACATGCATTTGGTTAACAGACACTTTTTTTCTAATTTGTAGAAAAAATGTGGCAAATGCAAATGAAACATTCAAGACTGGAAGACAAAGAGATTTCCACACCACACTGTAACTAGTTTTTTCATATAAATCATTAACATTAATCCTAACAATAAATTGACTAACAAGGTGAGCTACATTTTTAAAGACATTTCTAACCAAACAAAAAACAAACATGACACTAAGAATTCACAATACAATTACATAGACTAGAAAAAAATTGGGTTCAGAAAATACATGCGAGAAGGCTGAAAGAAAAAAGAATGACATTTCAAAACAAAGCGTTTACTAGTTGTAATCTTCGCGTGTCTGCAAGCCGCTACATTTATTCAAAGTGTACACATCGTATTACACAGGGATTTTTCTAGTTTTTTCCAAATATTCGACCCTCAGGGCTGTTGCCAAATGAAAGGTGGCAAGAGGTGCCTTATTAGCAGTCAAGATGGCTCAGTGAGTTAAACGTTGACGAGGCAATCTTTCATGTTGTGCTAGGCCCAAATTTGAATTCAAGCAAGGCCAACTCAGCTGTCCAGACTCTCGAAGACGGTAATGTGAGAACTATTATCTGGGTAATTGGAACACTTGTTGTTTACGTTGCTTAGAAATGGTAGTGGTGTTGTATGAAGCAGTATAGGAAAATGAGATGCTTAATATTATTATTCAAATACTAATAGAAAATTGAAAAGGGAGTTTAGGGACAATTCGGTGAAGTAAGCACAAAGTTTACACTACGATGTGTGTACATATAAGCAGTGCTTCATTTGTAAAAAAAAATAAGTGCCAGGATACTCATTAGGAGGTCACTGCTGCTTGCACCACCCATTGCCATTGCCACTGACAGTACCTACACAACTACTAACCATCATACTGCTACAATTGTGACAATACAGGCTGTTCGATGCCTACAAAGCTATAAGAATGGCTTGAGCAACAGGTATTAGTTGTTTTTAAAGCATATTGAATGAATAAGCAACAGTTGTTACGCTCACCTCTAACTTACAAACAGCACATCCATGTGACAGCTGTCATAAGTGCCGGTGCTAACAAATAAGGGCCGGTTCTGAGTACTGGAAACCACTGGCTCAAATTAAGCACTGGTCTGACTAAAATCTCAACCAACTCAAAATGAAACTCTTAAAAGTGAGGAGGATTTTTGGGAGCAACCACTAACTCTAAAATATTTTATAGCCGCCAAACAGGTTTCCTTGCTTCAGACTATTCCGTCGTCTTGGGCCAGATGTACGACCGTTTTTAGTGGTCGCAAACAAAAAATCGAGCCGTTTCCAACTGTTTAAAAGAGTACAAACCCTATTTTGCGAGTCAGTAACCTAATACTGATTCGCCAAATAGGGTTTACGAGTTGCTATTAGGAAGGGGCCTGCCAAGGGTGTCCCTTCTGAATAGCGAGTCGCAGGGGGATGTACGATTGGCCGGTTGCAAAACAATCACAGTTACCACCAGTTTTAAAATTGGTGGTAAGCCATTTCCAAAAATGTGTGTTTGGCGCCGAAAATATTTTTTATGAGCATGCAGTAGTACCATGGACCACTGCCTGCCCTTAAAAAATGTAAAGAAAACTTTTACTTTTTTTCTTTTAAACGCATCCCATTTTCCTTCAAGGAAAAAGGCTGCATTTGAAAAACAACAGTGATTGTAGCCCATTCCCAATGGGTCGCAAATTGCGACCTGCCTCATGAATATTGATGAGGCAGGTCATTTGCGACTTTATCCGGAATCACTAACTTTGTCTGAGACACATTAGTACATTCCGTTTTGCGACCCACAAAACAGAATAGTCATACATCTGGTCCCTTAAGGTTTTAAACAGCGAAAAAATCTATCTTTAAATCCCAAGGTATGTTTGGTTGTGAGCAACTATTTTTCCAGCTACAAGTCTTTGACGTATAGCATCACAATCACACTAGGCAAGAAATCTAGTGAGAGGTGCCAACAGTTTATTGTCTAAATCATTAATTCTCAAAGTACGGCCCAGAGGCTGCATTCTGCCATCCTGACCTTTACATATGGTCCCCTGGTGTACAGCAGCACTCGGTTTACTAGAGAGAAGCTAACAATAAAAATAAAAAAATACACAGGCAAGCATTTATTTAACCCCTTCGCTGCGGCAGCTATTCCACCGCAGCACTAAGGGGGTAGGGCGGCTGCGCGGCGGTCACGTGCTTGTGACGGAACCGCTCCGTCACGGCTCGCGGGTGAGCTGTGCTTGTGATGGAACGGTTCCGTCACGAACGCGCCCGCTCAATGGAACGCGCCGCGCAGGCGCGAAATCAGCGCCGCGCAGGCGCGCCGAGCGGGCCGTGACGGAACCGTTCCGTCACAAGCATAGCTCACCCGAGGCTTGTGACGGAACGGTTCCATCACAAGCATGCAAGGGGTTAAAGGATAATTGGTGTAAAAGAAAGAAACTATTGAGTCCTGCACCACTTAACTTTTGGAGCACCTTCATTTTTAAAGCCATTTTGCAGCTAACTGTAAACATATGGAAAAGTATCTTTAAAATTCAAAAAGTGCATTTAATTAACATGAAGAACCTCTTCACTTTAGTACATCAGATGATATCAGTGCATTGGGAAGTATTATTTTGAAAGTGATAGTTTACAAACATGAATTTAGAAAGATGCATTCTTCCCC
Source organism: Lissotriton vulgaris (assembly GCF_964263255.1). Taxonomy (NCBI): domain Eukaryota; kingdom Metazoa; phylum Chordata; class Amphibia; order Caudata; family Salamandridae; genus Lissotriton; species Lissotriton vulgaris. Next base: position 756,190,242 of record NC_141695.1, on the reverse strand, counting down.
CGCCCTGATAACAATGGCAAAAGTAAACTAAAGAGGCAAGTTAGTTGTTATATGCACTCTTTGGGCTGGGTTCCTCTTATACATGGAATACCTTATAGTTTATTAAATCAAACACAGGAGAAGGTTTTGTACAGCGCCCATCCTGAATTCATGTTTTTCGAGATCACCTTGCAGCAGGCAATTTTGTGATAATGTTAGATAGAGGCAGCAGTGAAATGAATTATGTTCCTCGCCTATCAAGAAGATAAAAATATCGACTCATCCCTGCTGTTCTACCTACAAAGTGCTATTGGTCTCGCTGCCTTCGATGGGATAGTGGCACCTGCAATGCACCCTTCTTGCGATTAATTGCATGCTGGATACAGGAACCAGGTTAGGCCAGGTGAAATAGTTATCTTCAAAGTCCAGCGCGAAGAGTTTCATACGCTGTGGAAGAAGCCATGAGGAGAAGGGAGAGCATTGTGGGTGCATTGTGGATGGTCGTCGTTGTGGCATGAAGAGCAGGCTGGGCATAACGGACAGTTGTCTCTGTAGAGCAAATATCCTTTCAGGTGTTGTGGACCGTCATTGCTGTAGCTTCGCATTGGCAGTCACTGCAAACTTTCAATGCTGTAGCACAAGGTGCAGATTTCACGCTGCAGGAATCATTGGCAGTCGGGGTGGCACAAATTTCATGTTGGTGGGGGGCATGGACGACAAGATCCTGGTACGAACGGGCCCATTCGCATTCACAAAGAACCAAAAACTTCAGGATTTCTCCTTTCTTTGGAGAGGAGCTCAACTGAGGCCACACCAAGGGTCCAGGACCCGAGGGAGACCTCATGGGAGTCAGAAACTCCCTCCTGCAGAGGCCAGCAGGGGTCAGGCAGGTCTAGCAGTGGGTTCAGGAAGCAGGTCAGCTGGGCAGTTGCAGGAGGCCTTTGTAGCTTGCTAGGTCCCTGTAGCTCAAAACAGGAGGAGAGTCTTCTGACCCTTGGAGTCACTTCAGCTTAGGATAAAGGATGTAGGTCTAGTCTTCCTTCTCAGAAACCAGGGCAGCAGGCCACAGAGGAGCACAGTAGCAGGGCAGCAGAGTGGCAGTTCTTCTGCCATCAAAGCAGCACATCAGTCCTTCTTCTATAGCATCCACAGTTCCAAGAGTGTACTTAAGAGTTGGGTCTGGGGGATCCATTATTTATATCTGGTGCCCACTTTGAAGTATGAGACGTTTCTAAAGAATTCCCTTTCAAGTCCTTGAAGTTTCCAGTTTCCCCTGCCCTGTCTCAGAGCTGGCTGCATGAACAACGCAGTATTGACAAGTCCTTTGTGTGAAGGCAGAACAAAGCCTATTCAGTTGCAAGTGGGGCTGTGCCCAGCTCTGCCCCAATCCTGCCAGTTGATGGCCCATTCATGCACACCTAATCTCTCTATTGTATGGTTGTCTGGGAGGAATAAACAAAGTTAAATCTCCCACTACACTCAGTCACGTGACCCAGGAACAGGCTGAAAGACACCAAATGGTAAGAGCAGGGAAATGCCAACTTTCTAAACGTGCAAAAAGAACAATTGATGGACAGAATGCAGAGCAATGTCATACATTCACCACAGTACAGAAATCTAGTCCTAAATCCATTGTTTTTCTGCTCACCAAGCCACTCCAGTTTGGACCCAGACATATGCAAATCAGTCTTGGCCCTCTGCCCAATGTGAACAGTCGAGCCCAAACTGTCAGGCCAGGTCCTCCATGGACTGGAAACAAGCATCCTAGGACTGGTTTCGGGCTTTCAGCCCTCCTCAGCCAGGATAGCTTGACTCCAGTGGCATGGACAGCACGGGATCCATGTCTGGGCATACCCATCCCACTCGGGGTGACAAATGCAAATAGAACAATTGATTGACAGAATGCAGAACAATGTCATACATTCACCTCAGTACAGAGATCTGGGCCTAAAACCATCGTTTTTTTGCTCACCGTGCCATTCCAGTTTTGACCCAGCCATATGTAAATCAGTTTTGACCCTGCATCCAATGGGAACAGTCCAGCCCGAACTGCCAGGTCAGGTCCTCCCTGGACGGGAAGCAAGCATCCTAGGACCGGTTTCGGGCTGTCAGCCCTCATCAGCCAGGATAGCTTGACTTCAGTGGCATGGAGAGTTCGGGACCCACATCTGGGCATACCCGTACCACTCAGGGGGACAAATGCAAAAAGAAAAATTGATGGACAGAATGTAGAACAATGTCATACATTCACCCCAGTACAGAGATCTGGGCCTAAATCCATCATTTTTTGCTCACCATGCCATTCCAGTTTGGACACAGCCGTATGCAAATCAGTCTTGACCCTGCACTTTCTAAAGGTGGCATTTTCAAAATTGTAACTTAAAATCCGACTTTACCATTAAAAATTATTTTTACTTACAATTTCTCAGATGCCAAACATGAAAGTTGTACCTATTTACAATCAAATGTTAGCACTTATTAAATGTAATACTTTAACCCAACATTATCCTACGGGAGAGGTAGGCCTCTCACTAGTGAGTTTTGTACTGCCAGGACATGGAAAACTTAAAAGAACACGTCAAACTTTTTAAATACACTGCACTCTGCCCTCTGGGCTGTGGAGGCCCTACCCTAAGGGTCACATATATGTATCAAAAAGATAGGCTTGGGCCTGGCAAGAAGTTTATATTGGCAGGTCGAAATGCCAGTTTAAAGTTGTACACACAGACTGCAATGGCAGGCTGAGACATGGTTAAAGGGCTTCTTAAGTGGGTGCCACAATAAGTGCTGCAGGCCCACTAGTCGCATTTAATTTACAGGTCCTGGATATATGTAGTACCGGTTTCCTAGGGACTTACAAATAAATTAAATATGACAATTGGGTATATGTAAATTTTACCATGTTTAAAGAAGAGTGCACAAGCACTTTTGCACTGGTTAGCAGTGGTAACATATGCAGTAGGCTGGAAGGCAACATGTTGGGGGAAAACCACATCAAGGATGTCATGTCCAATAGTCTTATATTGCTATGAACTAGAGACACAGATGATTGAAAATGGATTGAGTTTTGGGTAAGTATTGAACATCCCAGGAGAGGTATTATCAACAGAAGGAATACATCAACCATGTATGCTGATGGAAAGGTGATGAAGTGTTGGCATGATGAAGTGGCAGCAACCAGTTTTAGGCATCTTACCAACAGATATGAGAAAAAAATGAGAATAGAAGACAGGGGTATGTTTAGCCACAAATCTGCCTGAAGGAATACATTTTGGCAAGCTCGTGAATTTGAGAAAGTTAGATTCCCTGTTTAGGAGAAATAAGCAGCGAGCTCCAGAGAGAGGAGCTTTGTGCACGAAAGGTCATTCCTCTGAAATTCTTGTAGCAAGTCACGGGGATAGACAGTAAGTTAAGACTGGAAGACATTACACATCTGGTTGGAAGATAAGGGCAAAGAACTTTGACAATTAATTTGTAGCTCAGCCATTTAAGACTTTGCATACGAGGCACATGAATTTTAAAAGTCTTCTTTCCTTTTTCAGGCAGCCGGTAGAGAGCATTCAGCGCAGATGTGATGTGGTCGTGTTGTTATACACCAACCAGGAAATGAGCGGGAAGGTTCTGGGCTCTTTGGAGTGTGGCTATTGATTTGTAATGTAGTGCAGTATTTATGCTATTGCAATAGTGAAGGTGAGAAAATGGTTGATAAAGAGCTGAGAAATGTTACTCATCCACTGAATCTTGTAGTGGCTTATTATCAAGATGCTTAAATACCTAGGGTATAAAGGAAAAAAGTAAATAAAAACAATATATAGTGATTGCTTGGGTCAACAACATCTCCCCGACTATGTCAGCCCTCCCCATGGAACACCGAACAATAAAACCTGCCAGGGAGTCAGAAGCTATCCCCCCCATCTTTCTGCAGAGATGTGCTGGACAGGCAAGCCAACACAGCCCTCTTTCCCGCTAGCCCTCCCCATCTACATCCAATGAATTTGCTGCTGTGGCGCTTCAGGTGATTTTTGGTAGTGGGCTTTACTTGGTGGATTCATCACAAATACCACTGGGGCAGGAGTGCATGAAACTTGGGGAAGGGCTGTGTGCAGCAGTCACTGTGTGTCAGGCAGCAGTTGATTTATTTTCAAATTAGTACTGTACCACTTGCAGCAGAGCACACAATATGACATGATGCAGCTCATTCCAGACCATGTGAGACAACCACCTTGTACTGCTGTGGGTGCACAGTGCAACCTAGTGTCACCTGTACAGTGCTTGTTGCCTCGGAGTGGTATCAGGATAGTGTTGTCAGAACAAATATTGTGTCCCAAATATGGTCTATTAAAGTGTAAGCATTTTGGAAGTAATAACACAAATCGAAGGACAATGAGATGATATTATTATAAACTATATTTAGGAATATATTTATGTCTGACGATGTCTCTGCACATGATATTCTGACATACGACTGCCTGCTACTGCAACCTGGTCATTACATATAGATGTTCATAAATTGCCCACACACAGCCACACAACAAGCGCACTACACCAAATAAACAGCCCACATGCAGCCACTAAACGAAACCGCAAACTGACATGCCGGACTGGTTATCCGGCAGTGCCGATTTTCCTAATAGGCCAACCTAAAATCATGTCCTAAACCAAATAATATTTCACTTAAAAGGCTGCTGCGAAATTTTAAATATGAAAATGAGATTACACACAATGCTCTTTTGTCGTTTTCTTTTATAATGAGCAAAAAATAAATATACAATCAGTCAATGCACGACATACATTAAAACATTTGGGTACCTCCAATAAAGGCATTTGTATATTCCCTTTTTGCTTCAGCGAACAAGATTGGTTTCAGAAGTATTTTCAAGCATCTTCTTTGTTATTTATTCTATCTCCTGTACCCAAATTAATCGCGTATTCAGTCTTCACATAGGGCCTCATGTACAAAACTTTTTGAAAGTCGCAAACGGCCCGATTCACAGAATTGGGCTGGATGCAACTGCAAAAAAGCTTTTTTTAAATGTAAAAAGCCAATTGCGATTCTGTAACCGCCCGGAATCACAATTTGGGTTTACAGATCGGTATTTTGAAGGGGCATGTTTATGGCATCCCTTCTATATGCTGATTCACAGTGGGATGTATTAATTGTTTGCAACTGAATCCCAGTTGCAAATTAATATTACACTGACAACTCGAAGGAGGTAGTAACCTTTTTCGCGAATGGGAAGGTCCTCCCAAGGGAGCAGGCCTAGTCTTAAAACATTAAAGTTCAAAGTTTCATTTTTTTTTTTTTAAACACATTGCTTTTTCCTTTAAGGACCGGGCTACATTTGAAACAACAAGTTTGCTCTATTAAAAAGCAATCCCATACACTGTGGTCTGCTGACCCCCAGCAGACCACCATCCCTGTGATTACTGTGATTCCTAGTGGGTCGCAAAGTGCAACCTACTTTGTTAATGTTTATGAGGTAGGTCGATTTGTGTCCCCACTAGGAATTGCTATGTTAAAAGTAAGCCTTTTTAGGCACATGCATCAATGTTGGCTTTTGCAATTCCTTAATTGCGATTTTTTAAATATATTTTTATTAATAGTATTGCATTTACATTCACATCTACATTAACAATAAACATCTCCATCAAACGATAGATTGTATATATCAACTATTACGGCATACACGACAGACGTATCACAGCCTAGAAATTTTACTATACAGCAATTGACGTTACACTCATAACTCCCCTCCCATCGCCAACCTCCTCTGATCACATCTACAACCCATCCCATGCAACCCTTCCTATGCTTACGGGCTTGCGTCAGGAGTTGAGTCAGTTTGTGGAGGCTCACAGATATTTCCCTGAACATTTATTCCACTGTCCCCATATTCTGGACCATTTTTTGGGACATCCTCTATGGGTGTAGACCGCCCTTTCAGCCACCATTGTGACATCCATGTCTCTTTCCCATTGTTGGCGCGTAGGTACCAGCCCGGAGCCTCAGTTCCTGGCGATATTTCGCTTTGTGATCGTGGTCCCTAGCGTGGCCCAGTTACAATTGCGACTTTTAAGGAATCCCAATTAAGTAATCGCAAAAGCCTATGCATGTAGAAATCGCTTGAAAAGAATACCTCTTCATTCATTCCTATGGGCCTAGATGCCCATAGGAATGAAGGCCTAGAGGCCCATAGGAATGAATGGGAAGATATTCTCAATTTGCGATTCTCAATTAGAGAATAGCACATTGAGAATGCAATTTCAAGGGTGCCAGGGTGTCAAAAGGACACCCTGTTGCACCCCTGAAATTGATCTGTACACATATGTTGCGCACACACATGCACTAAGGGCATGTGTGTGCGCAACATGAAACTTTGAAAAATGCACAAAGTGCATTTTTGTTTTTTTTTAAATTTTTAAAACCTTTATTTGAAAAAGTGCACACAGCTATTCAGCCTGACATCCCGGAGGCAAGGCAGCATATAAGCAGGAGAGCAATAGTGCAAGAATGAAAGTCACAGTACAATGAAGGTTGATTTTATTATTTTCTTTCATAAAGGAACATAGAGAAAGAAAAAGAGAAAGACGCCAGAAGGGCGCATAAAGAGTGGCAATGGGGTAGGAGAAAACAGTGAAGCGTTGGCAGTGGGGTAGGGGGAACAGTGGGAACACAATCACGGATACAGGAGAATGGATCAGGATAGGGGGGGGGAAGAAGAGAAAACAGGATACAACATTACAGCGTGTCACAGTTGGTGTCACAGGCTACGGCGACAGATGTTCCTCCAACGAGACAGGTTCCGGGGGCACACAAATATCTCCCCTATAAGCATTCCAGGCGCCCCACACCTTCAACCACTTTTTGGGCTTACCCCTGGCAACATAGACCGTTTTTTCCCTGAACATACACCAATCCATGTTGGCCTTCCATTGCACCACCATGGGAGCTACCGAAGCCCCCCACTTCTGTGCGATATCGCGTTTGGCCACCATGTTGCCAAGGGTCACCCACTGCGTCTGAGCCACGTTGTGGTCCGTCGGTCCCCAAATGTTGAGGAGGCATCTCCTAGCTTCCGCAGTCGCTACCACCCCAGTCACTTCATCCATAATTAGATGCACACGTCTCCAGTAGGAGGCTATGGCGGGGCATTCCCAAAGAATGTGCATAAAAGTGGCAAGGGCGCCGCAGCCGCGGCGACAAAGCCCATCAACCGAGTAGCCCATATGCACAAGCTGGGGGCCAGTCACGTACACCCTATGCAGGATCTTGAGCTGCACCAGCCGGAGACGAGAGGAAATGGCGACCTCCTTAGGGGAAGAAACTGCGTTCTGCCAATCCTCATCGTCGATTTCCAATCCGTCACGCACCCACTGATCCCGCACACCCAGGAGGAGGTCAGTGCGAACATTAATAAGTTTCTCATAAGACAGTGAGATGGCACTGTCAGGCATATGGCCGTCCAACACCCTGTCTTCCAACGGGGAGCTTTCTGGAATCGCCCCCTCATCTGGTTTAGCAGAGAGCAATGCGTGTCGCAACTGGGCATAACGGAAAAACTCTGAGTTACCCAGCTGATATTCAGCCTGCAGCTGGGAGAAGGTCTTGATCTCACCTTTTGATATCATATCGTCCACCCTGGAGATACCTATGAGGTCCCACTTATCAAACCCCTTGGTGTGCCATAACCTGCCCAAAATGTCTGAATCGTACAATGGGGTGAATCTAGTCAGCCTGCCCTGCCAGCCCTGCGCCTTGGTGATTGCCCTCCAAATATGGACCGCAGTTCTAGTTGGGCCCGTCATCCGCCTGTCCAGAGACCTCAAATACAGCGCCCTGTAATAATTGCCGCCACTCAAGAGCCACTTATCCATCGCGTATCCAGGGTTAGTTTCCGGACCATAGAAACCGTGATTGATAGCCGCCAATTGGGAGGCCCAGTAGTATCTACACACGTCTGGTAGTGCTATACCCCCGTCGTACCACGGAAGCGTAAGCTTCGTGAAAGCGACGCGGGGTCGGCCGTCCCAGAGCAGGGCACGTTGAAGGCCTTCAATTTCTCGAAAGTATCGAGCGGGGACCGGATCTTGGGTGTTCTGCAGGGCGTACAGGAACCTGGGCAAAGACATCATCTTAAACAATGCCGCGCGCCCAAGCAAGGAAAGCGGAAGTTTGCGCCAACCCTCCACGTCTCGCCGAAGGCGGAGAAGAGGGGGAAGCAAATTGTGTTCATAGCGCGCCTTTGCATTACCAGAGATATAAATTCCCAAGTATCTAAAGCCCTGGCTGGCCACCTGGATGCTGCAGCCTCTAGGGAGGCGCGGTGTGTCCCCTTTCAGTACATAGAGGGAAGACTTGGCCCAGTTAATAACAAGGCCAGAATACCGGCCAAAAAGTCTAAGTACATCACACGCCACAATAAGTGACTTGCAAGGGGAAGTGAGGTAAAGCAGAATATCATCCGCATAAAGAGAGACTCTGTCCTCGAAGCCAGGGGCCCAGCTAATACCATGCAGATCCGGGTGTGTACGTAACAGGGCCGCAAGCGGCTCAAGAGCGAGCGCAAACAAAAGAGGCGACAAGGGGCAACCCTGCCTGGTGCCCCTGTGAAGGGCAAAAGTCGCCGAGATGCGGCCATTGATGGCAACGTTAGCCAGTGGGTCAGCAAACAAAAGCTTCACCCATCCTACAAACACCGGGCCAAAACCGAGCTTCGCCAACACCGCCCAAAGGTAACTCCACTCGAGAGAGTCAAAAGCCATCGTGGCGTCCAAGGATGCAAGGACTGCCGGCTCCTCAAGGGTGTGGGCCCTGGCCAGGGCACCGTGGAGTCTACGCAAGTTAAGGGCAGTGTTGCGGTGTGGAATAAAGCCCGACTGGTCCGGATGCACTAAGTCGCCGACAACACCAACCAGTCGATTAGCGAGTATCTTGGCGAGAATCTTAGGCTCAGCATTCAGGAGAGAGATGGGACGGTAGGACCGACACAAATCTCTCGGCTTCCCTTCCTTATGGATGACTACAATAGTGGCCAACCTCTGGTCAAGGGGAAGTAGGCCATTCTCCCGCGCTTCCAGGAACATGTTACGCAGGTGTGGGGAAACCACTTCCGGCCTGATCTTATATAGCTCAACTGGGATACCATTGGGACCAGGTGCCTTGCCCGATCGCAGTGAACGGATCGCTAGTGCGACCTCATCTACAGAGACGTCTCTGTCTAGATCGTCGCGCTCCTCGTCCGAAAGGCACGGGAGATCGACAGCCGAAAGAAACACTGTCGAGTCGGTCTCAGACCGGTCCGAAACAGAGGTATAGACGCCTCGAAAGTAGTCAGCGAAGGACTCGGCAATGGCACTTGGATCAGTGACGACAACTCCGTCCTCCCCCACTATCTCGGGTACAACACGGCTAGCCATCTCTCTCCTGTCCAGCCAGGCCAGTAACCTCCCGGCCTTATCGCTGACGTCGTATATCCGACCCTGCTGTTCTTTAGCTAAGACAAGAGCAGCGTTTGTAGCAAGGTCACGGTATTCCGACTGTTTGAGGGAGAGGTCGTGCAGGAGAGCGGGATCGGGCTCAGCCTCCAACTGGGAGTCAAGCTCCATGATCTCCTCCTCAATGCGTACTAAATCAGCATCCCTGACTCTACGGGCCTCAGCTATAAGAGCAAAAGCCTCGCCCCTCAAAACTGTCTTAAACGCCTCCCATAAAGTTGCGGCCGACGCAACCGATCCCTCATTTTCAGTAAAATAGAGCTCGATGGCCTTGGCTAGGAGATTACGAGTCTTGGGATTACGGAAATGCCACGGGTTAACAACCGCCGGTCGGTCCGACGTGACAATGTCAAAGTCAAAGGAGACCCACAGCGGGGAATGATCAGAAATACCCCGTGCCAGAAAACGAGCCTCAGAAACAGCAGGCGCATGTGCAGCCAATGTAAGAACGTAGTCGATCCTAGAAAGACTACCATGGGCGCCAGAGTGGAAGGAGTAATGGCATAGCGTGGGATGCAAAAGCCGCCAGCTATCTACTAGCCCTAATGTCTCGAGGAAAGATGGCAGCCACAATTGGGAGCCACGGAGGTCTCTAGGCGGATGGCGGTCCAAGGAGCCGGAGCAAACCGAATTGAAATCACCCCCCACTATCAGCAATCCAGCAGGCAAATTCAAAATGGCGCCACCAAGGTCCTGGAAAGTGCTAGATTGTAGGCCCGGGGGAACGTAAACTGAAAGTAATGTCAGGGCACGCCCTTCCCATCGACCCGCCACAGCGGCGTACCGCCCCCTCTCATCGATCACAGTGACGTCGACCTCGAGCGGAAGGGACGTACGAACAAGAACACCCCCCCCCGAGAACCCGAGGAGAACCCCGAATGAGCCACCATTTTGTGCCCTTTACGGTTAAGCGCTTTACATGTGTTTCCAACCAGATGCGTCTCCTGGAGGAGGACGACATCAGGCATATGACGTTTAATCAATTGAATCACAGCCCCTCTCTTGATACGGTCACCCAACCCGTTAACATTCCAACTGAGAACTCGTAGTTTTCTACCCCCCATCATCGTGACCCCGGCCCCACCCAACCCCAGCAAGCCTCAACAACAAATGAAACTGAGCAGTATATACATCCCATTGCCTAAGAGATAGAAAGAGAGAAGAAAGAATAAACAAACAAACTTCTCCATCACCACCCCCCACCCTGCACCCCTGCAGCAGACTAAGAAGCCCCCCCAACCAGCAGTGTGCCTGTCGCCCCATAAACTAATCTACAAAAAGACCCTAGAGGAGTAAGGAATCTCTGCAAACCCCTCCCGCCACCCTCCATGTAAGAAACAGGAGAACCATCAAAATCGGAACAGCATTGGTATTGGCAGTCACAGACACCAGGGACACCAACCGCCATAATCAGCACAGCAGAACCTAGTCCTAGAGATCAGAACCACCAGTTGCGCCACCGGAATGTTCGTCGTGTTCGTCCCGGCGTTGTGGCAAAGTGTCCAGCCAGTCACTCGCATTCTCTGGCACATCGAAGAACATAGCTCGGCCCTCGTACTCAATCCGCAGTTTAGCAGGGAACAGCATAGAGTATTTAAAACCCATGTCTCTTAGGCGCCGCTTCACCCCTGCAAAGTTCTGACGTTGTCTCTGAACGGCCCTGGTGAAGTCCGGGTAAAAGTGCACCTCAGAGTTCTGAAATTTGAGCGGCCCATGTCTCCTGGAGGCTTGGAGGATCACATCTCGGTCTCTAAAGTTGAAGAGCCGGGCAATGATGGGTCTAGGCGCAACACCCGACTTCGGAGGGCCGCCAGGTATCCGATGGGCACGTTCCACCGAAAAGAAGTTACTCAGGCCAGATGGTGCGAGGTGCGTCTGTACCAAGTCCTCCACAAAAAGGTCCACTGCCGCCTCCTCCGCTCCCTCCGGAATACCAATAATGCGAACATTCTGCCGCCTTGCACGCCCTTCAAAATCCTCCAGCCTTCTGGAGAATTGGTCGTTGACCGATCTTAAGGTCCGGACCTCCGTCTGCAGGTCCGAAACATCAGTAGTTAAGCTGGAGGTCTTGAGATCAAGGGATTTCACCCGATCATTGGTCTTCCCCAAGTCAGCCCTGATCAGGTTGAGATCCACGGCCAGAGTGTCCACCTTATGAGTCAGGACCTCGTGTTGCTTTTGCATTTCAGACCGAATGCCCACAATGGCCCCCATGATGTCACTCAGAGTAGGCTCGGAACCTTCGGGCGAGCCCGCACGGTGTAGGTCTTTAGAAGAGGCCACCACAGTGGGCGAGGTCCGCTGCTGAGCATATCGATCAATCTTGTTCAGCTACGTCTGAGTCGTCCTACGAACACCTCTGTTCGACGACTTGTCGGGGTCCCCTCTGCCGGCCATGATGGACCCAAGGAGAACAAAGGGCTGCGCTGCCCGGACACGAAAGCAGATGTGTAGAATAGAGGCGAAGTCAGCAAATAAACCAGGCCGGTAGCAGGCGACTCCGCAGCTACATGCACTTCGCCAGCAGGGACCGAAGATGTCCACTTCGCATTCCAATCATGCGGAGCGTCGGTACGAACAGCAGCCACCCATGAGACAATGGCGCATCACTGACACGAAGTTCAGCTAGGCATAACTTTGCCTAGGAGCAACGGATTTGAGAGCGGAAAGCAGTCCCCGCGTCCGCGACCTCTCACCAAGCGGAATCCACGAAAGTGGAACAGGATTCTCAGCAGGATATTTGCGGAGGGTCGGAGGGTCCGCGGAGCTCCGAGCTTACGCGGCATCTTGGTCGCCCGCGAAGCTCCTCCACACAAAGTGCATTTTTCAAAGTTTTTGCGAATGACCATGAAGTTCAACTTCATGGTAATTTGCTCCCCCATTTGCGAAATAGCTGATTTTTTTTTGTTTAAGGCATTGCATTTCAGGAATCGCTCAATGCGATTCCTTTAATGCAATCGCAATTTGAGTACTCGCAATTAATTGAGAATTCTAAAATTGCGAGGGTCTTGGCCATTGATGCATTGCAAAAGCTAATTTTGTGATCGCAAACGGCCGTTTTTTTGCGATTCGCCCCGTTTGCGGTCGCAAAAGGCTTTGATGCATGTGCATGTTAGTACTTTAGGAGTTGCGATTCTCAAACTGCAATGCTGTGAGAACTATGCAGCCTTCAACACTGCATTTCAAGCTATGTTTGACTGCCACAATCAAAAATTTTCAGCTCAAGAAGAGACACTTGTATTGTTTAGAGGTTTTATGGATTTTCAAAGTGGTCTGCATAGTGACCTGTTTACAAAGCTTCGTTTAACACCTTGGCTGCTACGGGTTTTCCCCTCCTGTGCTGAAAATCCTTGAACATTATAGTCTCATGACGAGCTCAGCTCGTCATCAGCACAGCTCAACTGTGCCACTTTTTAATACCCAAAGAAAGATACTACTGATCTCCATTTCTGTATAAGCTATGGATGTTTAAATCAATAATACTTAAAGATAGATAACCATTTCCATGAATATCTGCTAGTTTAAAAACTATATGCAATGCCAAGTTGTTTATGGAACTAGACCTCAGAGTGGAGATGAATGGAAGGTGCCTTCTGTATGATTCTTGAGCATTTCAAATGAGGGTAATGGCCTTTGGTCTATGTGATGCCCCATCCTGCATTTTCTGAATGCATTTTTTATGATTTGATCCTTCCTTATCGACCTAAATGACAACTTTTTTTTTTAAAGATCCTAAACAACATGAAGACAATGTCAAGGAACTCTTTTTTCTATTACGCAGCACTATTTCTCAGACAAACCAGATAAATGTGCTTTTTCTTAAAACAAATATGTTGAATATTTGGTATATGCTTATTGGCAAATACTTTACCAGCAGATAACCAAAAGGTGAAGGCTGTTTTAGAAAGACCAAGTTAAACTAATGTAAAAAAAAAAACTCACAGTGAGGCCATTTCACAAAGGTAACTGTACATGTATATGTGCTCACATGTATATTTACACCTGGGTAAGTCAACCGTTTTTTGCTATGCAACGTTTCAGAGTGTAGCTTTACATCTAATGTAGACTTAAATGTCTCTCGCCCATTTGAGAGAGGGTGGAGCCACTTCAGACTGAATTTACAATTCCAAAGTTACTAGTAGTAATGTTTCACATGCAGATGTAGATCTGTCGCTGTGGGGCAACTCTCCCTTTGGGAAAGTATAGGGACATTTAATTATGTTTATTAATTACAAATCTGTATTAAAAATGTTTTAATGTATTATTCAGTTGTCAAAAAATGTCAATAATTATTGATGACCTAAAACTAATAAGGTACAATGTTCCAGCACCTATATTCTTAAACATAAATGATTATTTTATAAATGTTAATTTTTTAACATAAAACTACCCCACCAGCATTTTTATTTGTAATTATTATTTAGTAGAAGTAAATACAAATTATTTGTTTATTTAATGTAAATTATTTTGAATATTTAATACGAGTTTCAAAGGCTATTAACATTTTTAATAAATGAGTGAACTAATATTTGTTAATGAATAGCATATTTAATTATCAATTAGTATAACACTACCCTCCCAATGTGAGTAACTACTCCCCATCTTCCTGCCACACTCTTTCTGGTCCCTCCTACATTTACCCTTAAATCATATGCATATGTATGGGGAGACCCCTTCTATATTGACTGGAATCTCATAGAGAAGATAAGAGAGCCGGAGGCAGAAGTCTCTGCACGTAGGTTGTAAATAGCATTTAGTAGTATGTGAGTCGTACAACTGTAATGCTCCTTCACATACTACAAAAAGCAGTTTGTGCATAGTCCCTGTTATATTTTAGGACTAGCTAATGATTATAGATAGTTTATCAACTGTCAGCTCTGGTTACTCCAATTACGGACATCTTAAAGAAAGAGAATTGTTTTCAATGGACCACAGAAGCTTACATTTCTTTTTCTAATCTGAAGTCTGCATTTATAACAGCTCTAGTTTTGTTGCAATCTGATGTTTCCAAATTAATTATAGTTGAGACTAATGCTTTGAACGGATATGCGTCTTTTTTCTGCAGCCCGTCACCATGCATGTTGTTACAACGCAGCGGTTACCCTGACCGCGTTGTAACAACACATACCATTACCCCGCAAGTCGTAAGAACGATTTGCGGAGGATGGGGCTGGATGTTGGAGTAGTACAATTTACTATTCCAACTGCAGTCTGTGCGGACAGTAGGGAAGGTGTTGGAATTTAAATCCAACACCTTCCCCCCCTCCACTAGTTATTGTTATGACTTGCGGGGTAATGGTATGCGTTGTTACAACGCGGTCGTTGTAACGACTGCGTTTCTAACAGCATGCAGGATGACGGTTTCGTGGTCATGGTGAAGTTTTGGGGAAAGTCATTGCAAAATAATTCACAAAATGAAGAACATCCTACAGCATATTACTCTCGAAAATGTCCTCCTTGCCATTAAGGATATACTCATTGACTGAAGACACTTTTTGTTGAGTGCACGACATTACGATATAGCTGAAACTGACCATAGAACGCTTCAAGTTTTACAGCAAACACAAGGAGGAAACAGTAAACAAGTACCGTGTGTATTTTTCCCAACAGTATGACTTCCTAATAACATTTATCCCTGGTCCCCCCCAAAATATTGTTGCTGATTGTTTATCACAGCAGGTTCCTGAATATTGTTTCCTTTGGTAAAAGAATCCTTTTACATTCAGCCATTTTGCATTGATCAAGAGTGAACAGGAACCAAAAGTCCTAGAGAGTGTCACTGGAGTAGAGGACTGATTATGTCTGAAATGCATTATCAAAGTGGATTTTTATTTTTTTCGAAAAAAACTTTATTCCAACTGAACACCTTCACCTATTGATTTTGAATTTGTGTCATAATTCCTTCGCGACAAGCTGTAAACTGAAACAATCTACTGAGGAGAAAATGTTGGGGGCCAACTTTACACAGTCTTGTGAAAAATGCACTCAAGCTAAAAGTAGTACTAATTTGAAACTGGGGCTACTACAAAATAAGATAATGTATCAAGTTATCATATTGCGGATCGTTTCCTCTCTGAGGGATGGACACTAATGAAGGCGACTACCCGATTCTTTTACTAAGATGGCTCATTTTTTGAGCTCTCCCAAAGGTTCCTACAGCAGTCTGCAGTATTTCTAGATAGCCTTCTTTCTAAGATAATATCTGATCGAGGTCCTTACTACATATCAAAGTTTTGGGCCACACTGTACATGAAATTAGGTATTCAAAGAGCAACATCTGGTTTACATCAGCTGACTAACGGACAAACTGATTTGAACATGAGAGGAATGTTTACGTGGTTTTGCAACCACTATACAAGATAATTAAAAATCATTACTTCCAGCTGCAGAATTTGCTTAATCATGCAGTAACTCCCTGCTGCATTCAGTCTTTTGTTAGTCAGCCTCTATAGATTCTTTCCTCATAATTACCCAGCTATAGCACCTTCCATGGAGTCCTCTGTTTCTCAATACCCTTAAAGAGACAATATAGACCCGTTTGACCAACTTGAACAATGTTTTTTTTAGTAATTAACTCTGGTGCAAGACAACATGATAGTGTATCCCTGCAAAATGGGATGAGGGGGCCCTACACCTATATCTTTTGGATTTTTATAGGCCTAAGCTCACTTGGGGACCCATGAAGGTTGGGTGAAGGTACCCCGTTCACAATACTGGCTGCAGGAGCCTATTTTAGGCTCTGCACATTAACCCTCTATACTATCACCTGATGAGTTAAACCTGTATGTAACTAAACACACACAGATCACTCAAGCAAGGGCATTAACCATTAGAGCTATCCTACTGCCGTTATATGGATGACCTTGCTGGGAACACAGAGATCTCTGTAGCAGGTGTTCTAACTCAGTAAGCTATTTTAAGCCTATTTGTGACCAATCAAATAATCCAGAACAAATATACTATTACATTGTCCTTTATTTTACACAGTTTTATTAGCGTACATGTGTATATTGTTTACATACAAAGAAGCCATTTATTTCAGGGGCCGCTCCTCCTTTAGGGTGGAGGGGCGTCGCATAAAAACAGTTATGTGTGGGGCGGTTTCTCCTGAGTCATATGTGTTCCCTATAATCAAGGAAATATTACTTATTTATAAAAAAATGAATACATATTAACTCTACTGTATGCTAATTTAGTTTAAATTGTGCAAGACATTAATTCATTGCTAAAATTGTAATGTTTTGGTTTAAATGAGTTTCTTGTGAACAACTGTATTTTGGCTGCTTAGCTATACCCAATTCGCAAGGATATATGGTTTGCTCTTGTCTATATCTATCAGGGGCGGCTCCTCCATTAGTGCAGAAGGGCATCGCCCCACTGCTTTCTCGCAGTGCCAGAAGCAGAAACATAAAATGGTAAAACAACCATTTTATGTTTCTGCTTCTCGCACTGCGAGAAAGCAGAAGCGCCTGGTTGTGGGTGGGTGGTTCTGCCAGAAAGAAGGGGAGGCGAGGCTAGCCCAATGCTGTGGGCCTTGACTGTTTGGTCGGCACTCTAGGGGCTGACCAAACCAGTCATGCGCCCTCTCTCTTTTCTCTATGTAGGCTGCTGCATGCAACCTACATAGAGTAAATGATCTCCCCATAGGCGCCCGGCTGGGCGCCATCCGCACTAATCACAATGCTGCCATTGCAGCATTGTGATTGGCTTAGGGGAGGGGAGGGAGACTGCCTTTGATTGGCTGCTACCTGTTCAGGAGAGCAGGAGGAAAACGCAGAAGTCAGGACCTGGCCAGGACCCAGCCAGGAGCTAAGGTGGCGCGGGACCCAAGGGAAGGTAAGTTTTTTTATTTTCATTAAACCCTTCCTGCCTCCCCCCCCACCGGCGATCCCCCAACGTGACCCACCCCCATTGGGGCTGATGTTGGTTTACAGACGGGCATTGGGTGCCCGGTTTTCCTGTGTGTAAAACACCTGTTTGGCTCCAAAGATGCAGCTCTGTTTGGGCGTTGGATATTTACTCATTCATGGAGTGTGTCATACAGTAATAAGGGAGTAGGGTGAGAGTCTTGTAACCATGAGATCCCCGTGTGTGAGGGGAACTTTTATAGCTGATCTCAGTTACTGCCTCGGTATGTGATGGGATCTTGTAGCGCATCTACTAGGTGCTGCCAACTGCTCCCTGTTTATGGGAGGAGTGCTCTACTTCAGTCTCTGCAGTTGAACAGCATTAGTGGGCGAATTAGTGCCGCAGCTACTATGCAGTACTGCATTTATGCAAGGAAAGCTTCCTCTGCTAAATCTCTGTATTGCAGTTGGGGGGTCTATTTGCATGTGTGTGGGGTGCACGTTTACTGCGGATGCTATCTGTGGGTGAGACTAGCACTACTGCCTGCCTTCCGGAAGCTCAGTATAAAATGTTTGCTTTACAAAAGCCAAAATAGATGGCTGCCAATGATTGGCAGACGAGTACTCAAGCAAATTAATAGCAGTTTATTCTCTAAAGCCTGGAGATCCTGTCGCAACCTGCCGTTGCCAGAGGTAGTGCACTCTACCAGGCCTTGGCGGGTGTATGAAGCCGGGGGGCAGCTTAGCGGCTGGGACCGAGCTGGGCGGCACAGTGGGCGTGCTGAGTCTGTGCTGTAGGCTAAAGCTCAGCCCCGGGGGGCCAGGCCTAGTGGTTCCCGCCTCCCGAATCTCTGCTCCCCCGCCCTCCCTGTGTTGTTCTCCCTGCTGCTTTGTGACAACGGCCCAGAGGAAACAGAACTTGTGGCTTTGGGGCCATGAGTGGCCCTCTGTGCCTACTCTTACAGCGGTACGTGTCCCTGCAGAACGCACTGCTGGAATACAAGCTCATCCAGAGGGTGGTCAGCGACACCGAAGGGGATGTCTTCAAGGTATGCGGGGAGGGCACACTATCGAGCGGCATATAATGGTATACATCGGAGGGACTGAGCATCTTCTACCCGGTGGAGGTGACAGCATCAATGAAAGGTTGAGAGAAACGTCCTGCTGCACATAGAGGGGTGAGGGGAAGTGGGCATCCTGTCGAGAGGTGCGAGGGATGGTGAGTTGTGACGTATGCCATACCATGGAGGAGTGAGAAGAGGGAGCAGGAGACTACCCTTGGAGGGTGACAGGGAGTCTCCACTGACTCAGTGTTTTCGCAACCCAAGGTATGCTGTAGTGGAGTCTTCTGGCACACTGTCCCTGTACGCACTGCTGCATGGTTGGTATGGGGTGGTCTCCCAGTTTTGCCAGTCACTGTCTTTGTTAAAACAGATTCACAATTACTTTATTAACCTTCCTGCTTTCTAAAATTTGCTTGAAAATGCATCATTTGTCCACTCTTTTTTAAGAATTTTCTCAGGGGAGAACCCCTCCCTCCCATAGGTTGTTCGGGCTCGCTCGCTACTCTCACTCTCCACAGTGCATGTATGACAATTATGTTACACCCCAAAACTTTCAAATGTCACCAGCTGCCACTGCATGTCTTAGACAGCAATGCTGCATATAAAATCAAGATCTTCCCTAATGTCAATGACCTATGTGGTTGCATACTTGGAACATGTACTGTTAGTATTTAGTACAAGGAATCCCCAAAGTAAACCTCTTCCCTTCCCTCTGTGTTAGATATAAGAGTAGCAGTGTATTATTCCTGACCACCAAACATATATAAAGAGTTAGTGAAACCACCGAAGACATTCTAATCATCTACTAGAGGAGACCTTGTCTATTGACTAAGTACACACAGAAAGGCCCACTGAGCGCAGCTTAGCGATCACATGCCAAAGAGAAGGACAGCAAATTATGTGTTCTACACAGGCACATCAAGGGAGGTGAGTATAATTTTTAGTGACACCTATAAATTGCTCGAGGAGCATGTCCCATGCCTCTGATTGGAAATATTTTCGTAAGCCTTATCGTTTCTCCCTGTGTAGCAATGAGTTCTCAACCTGGCCCCATGTGATCAACTTACGTGACCAAGTAGATATGGCAGGGACACTATTGTTTTTCACCATATAGTGAGGGCACGTTTAGCTAATATTAGGGTCAACTCTTGGAATTTGACCTTGGGTCTCTCCAGGCCTGGGTGAGGGAAAAGGCCAAGGAGAACCCCTGCTGGCATGTTTGTTATAGAGAGGCCAGTCGTTCTTCTGAGTGTTTGCAAAATGGTGATCCAATAACGGTGTAGGACTGGACAGGCCCTCATCAAATGTATAAGAGATCCCTGTGTGGTTACCAGGTCATGATGCTGGAAACAAGGGGCTGATCCACTGGAGATCAAGTGACCTAGCAGCTCTGGAGAACTGCTACACCTATGTATGGCATGAGCCATGCACATATGGGCACAAGTAGTCTCAGTGGATCTCAGCACTCATCCAACCATAAAGTTCACCAATCCTTGAGACTGAAGGTGAAAGGCAGTCTCCAAACAAATCAATCAGCATCCACAAGGTAGGATGCAGTGTAACGGGGGGCCCAGTGTTGCAGGTGATCCAGCACAGCCAAGTCCATCTGCGGTTCCTACGAGGGAATCAGGGAAACCACAAACACAAGCCATTAAGCTACCAAGCTGGGATATCCCTAGTATCTCTGGTTCAATGCCCGAAGCCCCTCAAGGGGTTCTCAGGGTAGGCCAATAAGGCTGGCTCAGGCTGCAGTTCAGGCCGGCAGGGCCTCCTTCTAGTGACGGCCCTGCTCCCCATAGGCAGCACAGTTCTCCCCCACCACACAGAAGTGAGTCAACAGCTCTGATCCGATGTGACTGGCCGCTGGAATATAAAGTTATGCGCTTATGCCTACAACCTCCTCACCTCACCAAACACCTGGGCGGGGCACAGGGCATAGCCAGGAATATTTGTTTGGGGGGCATGGCCCCGAGCAATGACTGCAACATAAGTGGTTCAGTGGATGGGAAAATAATCTTTCCCAGTGATTTGTTTAAACATGTTTTACATCTTGATATGATTGTAAAGAATGTTGAAAGCAGGACATGCACTGGGAGTGGGTGTATACATTTTGGAATAGTGTGGGAAGGGCTCACAGAGGTTTTTGGTTTGGTAAGTTAACAAAAGGTCTTTACCTTTGTTAACCATCACAGAAACAATAGAAGCACTCCCTTGGCAAATCACACAATGGGTTTAGAAATACATACCAAATCAAAATTGGGGCGGGTACACCATCCCTATTAAATTGCATTTCAAAATGCTATGTTTGTGACCATAATTTAAGACATAAACCATTCTTAGGTTACCAACCCCTCAAAGGTCGTTTTAACCCATTCACAGAGGTGAAGTGGTCATCTTAAGACACTTTGCCTGTTGTGAATGTAAAACAAAAGTTTGGAGTGGGAAGTGGTTCAGTGGAACTTCAAAATACAACATTTTAAATGCAGCACTGTTTCTTTCAAGACAAAAGGGCTGCCTTTAAAACAAAAATTGAAAACAAGATCACAGGCATGGTGATCTGCTGACAGTAGGCCGCCATTCCTCTAATGGGCATCTGTTGGAGTAGGTCACAATTTGCCACCTAATTCATGAAGAGTATTGGGGGAGGTTGCATTGTGCCTCACTTCCAATCCTTATTCTACGAACCAACCTATTATTACATAGGTTGGTTCACCAAATAATTTAGCTGCCACAAAAATATATGTTGCAAATTATGGATGTCTGGACCTAAGTTTCTCTGATGCAATGCTAATAATAATTGCATAGTAAATGTCCTTTGCAGAGGGTAATACAAATAGCAGATTTTTATCAGAATCACTATTCTTTTTGTTATCGGTTCAAAGAGATAAGGAAACTATTCCTTCCCCACCTTAGATTGTAATGCAACATAAGAAGGAACATGGGCAGGGTATTTTACAGTGCTCACTGTTGTTCCATGGAGGTAAAATTAGTATATTTCCAGCAGCAGAAAACAAATAGGCCTGATGCAATGGCCTAATGTCTGCAGCTCAGTGAGGAGGGGGTCAGGACTGCTAACTGGCCTCAAAATGTGTGGCTGACTTCATTACTTCATTCAGTTGTGTATTTTTAGCCAACACTTTTTTGGGATTCTGGGACTTGCAGACTCACTTTTCCAAACAATGTATGAGCTGCATATTCTAAAGCTACAAGGTGGTCTGGCTGAAGATGCCAATGGTGACAGTTGACAGGTATTTGAGAGTAAGAGTGAAATAGACTATACCAATTAGACAACTTCTATCCATGTGATGATCTAATCTCATAGAGGCCTCAGGTTTGACTTTTGACTTGTGCACTCTTGGTGTTATGTGTGAGTGGTATTAGTTACCTAACCTATGTACGAGAAAGTCAGAAAGTTTAAGGGCATCCATTTGTTGCGATTGTACATAAACAGTATTTTAAGTTTAATTTTCCACCCATGTGTCTAGCACTGTGCTCAAATTTTTGCACTATGTTCATACCCTGCAGTCCCTTGCTTCTTCCCTGCCTTAAGCTATCTACCTCCACCTCAAGGGCTGGTCTCTTAATGTCTCTATTGACCTGCAAAGGCAGTAGGTGAGCATTCTGCAGACCAGCCCTACTTCCTCCCCCTGGTAAATGTTGCTCAGCTCACTTATTTTATCTCTCCCATCAACGTGTTCATCTCGGGGACCCATCCAAAAGGAAGAAGGATAAAAGTGTGTGTCTGTGGTGTGTCCCCTGCTTGTGCATGATAGACGTAAGGATTTAAGACAGATTTTGGTTGCCTTTCATCTCTGTTATCTTAGTCTTCGAGCCCCGACCCACTCAACCATGGATGAACTCCATACACTAAAGTCTTGGTGGTTGATTCTATGTCTCACATGGATAAACTTCTTTGTAGTTTAACAATCCCTCCAATGGATTACTCCTTTGTGTTTCCTGAGTGAGCATTATACATTACTTTTTGGTGTTTCAACAGCACCTACAATTAGTTGTTCTTCTGTTTCTCCCTGACGCTTTGCATAATACTTTGAAACCTTCAATCCCTGTATTAAGGTCCATGCCTAATTTCTTTATAACTGTTGAGATGGGACGCATCTAGTCATCTAAAATAAAGAAACAACATAGCTGCTCCTCTATATAAAGTTACTACGGTTGAGTTCAGACATTAGAATGCCTGCTGCCAGCAGCCAGGATGAAAGGCAGTTTACCAATGAAAATGGGAGCTGCCAATTCCGTTTAATTAATTTTTCTAAAAAGAAAAGGTGAACAGCAATGAAGAGATATTCATGCCAAGGTTTTTTTCCGACACTGTATGTCATTGCAAGAAAGTTAGAATCTCTACAGTTGTGTACACTATCTGATCCACAACCTATTAACCTGACTTGCATTAAACTGATTCAGTTATATTTTTCAGAAAATTAGTATGTGCCTTTAATGTGCCTTATTTTGCACTGTGGATCCTGCTTTTATACTTCTTATCTGTAATGAACATAAAAGACACCAAAGCCCAGATAGCCAAACATTTTGTGCTGCTTTTGTGTCACAAAAGTGACGCTAACAGGTGCAAATTGTTTTGAAAATTTACTTTCCAGTGCAAAACTTGAGTTCTCCCAGAGAAATGCAAAGAAACCCTTAGCTTTGCGTTAATCTGCAAAAGGGGGTGTTGCATGGGTTGCAGGTGTTATTTCTCCTAACTGTTCCCACTTCGTATCTGTGCTACACTGCAAATGGGGCATTGCATGGGTTGTATATGTGCGTTCTCATGCAACCGCCCTTGTTTTTTTTATGTAAAACCCTATCTGATAACAATAGTAGGCAGGATTTTGTGCCAAAGATAATGCCACTTTGAAACAGGCGTTAATAAGGAGGAATTCTTATATTTCTCCTAATGTTTCCCACTTTGCACGTATGATGCACTGAAAAGCATACATCAGAAGTGGGAAAAGTTTGAAAATTAGTCTAAGCATAGTTTCTGTACCAGAAAGTTGCCCTTCCAGTACAAAACATATGCAAGACTCATGCAGACACCCTTGCACAGTGGTGCAAATGTGTGCATGTCACTAAGCCGCCTGATTGTGCATTGGCATGAGGGAGAGAGAAAGAGAGTCCCATATCTCTGAAGATATGGCTCTTTTCTCCTCTGTCTTGTCAAGCGACACAGTACAGAAACTTTGGTTGCTGTTCTGCATTTAGTAACATTTTTGATTACCTGGGTTCAAGGTTTTAAGATGTTTGCAGGAAGGGGAAAGTTATACTTGTCCTTCATCTTTGCTCCTCTATATGGTATGGGAACTCATTGGTGACTTGCAATATCCTTATAATGTACAGCAGAGGAAACTTTATCCCATTTATAATACTACTTGGTGATTTAACGATGTCCCCAAAATATGTATGATCTCCGGTTGGTAGTTGGTGAGCGCCGTATAATATAATGGACCCTTCTGATGCACATCAACAGTGGATTGCATCTATAGTGCATGCAAGTGCAGCTAAGTCTTTCTCACAGTCTCTGCAACACTTAAGTCAAACTAAACTCCTTGTGACACGTGCCCACTGTGTCATATTTTAATTAATTATTTGATATTCTTTAATGTTGCAGTTTTATATCTCACAAACTCAACCCAAAGGTATTGGAGTGCTTTACATGAGCAACAGTTGCATTAAACAATGTCACATGTATTTACTTATTTTACACACAGAGAGACTAAGTGATTTGCCTGGAATCACAGGATGGTGCGACGATGAAGAGACTTGCGTCTGCAGCACATCGTCTCCTTTCATGCATCACACTCTTCACCTAACATGTGCAATAAAGGTCAAACCACACAGCCATCCTTTCAAATATGCACCAAACAGTTGATACAAATTGCATTCCTCAATATCCTTGTTTCTGGTGTGAAGCTGTATATAAATAATACAACCAGGCCGCCATGAAATGTGATTTATGCTTTGCAAGGGATAAGCTCCTTGCTACGTAAAAACAGTTTAATTAAATACAATTGTTTATCTACATTTTATTAACTCTAGCATTGTGTCCCAAATCCTTATTGTTTTTGTGCTTTCATTTATCTTGTTTTTGGTCCATTTACTTTTAATATAGCACTGCATTGCATTTTTAATTCTAATCTACAGTTTATGCATTCTTGAAAGTGATTTCCAGGCACACCTGCATTTTAATTTCCAGCTACAATACCAATATTGACTCCTTACTCTAGTCCAGATTGAATGTATTATACTTGTGAATTGTACAGTTCCCAGCCATTTATTGGAACACAAATCATCACAGTTTGAAATCAGATTGTTTGAATGGAAGAGGAAAATGTATTTATTCATTGTCTGGAGATCATTTATTAGCTGGAGACCAGATGGAGGCGCAGGCCCACACTGCTCAACGCGCAGCGGGCCTGTGAATCGCATGGAGCTCCAGAGGAAATCTGCTCCCACAGTCCAAAGTCCGGGGTCCTGCATCACGGCCCAAGACCTGGAGTGAGTCTTTAAACTGCAGCGCTGAGGGACCCAGTGGCAGAGAACAGCTGCGACATTTTGCTGCGGGCAGGCCGGGCACTAGAGCTTCCAGAGAGGGCTTGCCACAGTGCAGTGGGTGCACATATGCCTGTATAACATTTGAAAGGGGGCGCTGACTCCTAGCCCTGGAAGAAGTCAAGACTGGCGGAGGAGTGGGGCACTTCCAGAGGCCTGACTGCTCTGCTGGGCCCTTCCCGGGACAAGATGTCTACAACCTGGCTTGATTCCCCTGTGCTTCGTGAGATCTACCTGCAGACTACCGCACGCTGCCTTTGCCGACCACCACCCGGCCTTCTACCCTTATGGCCAGCACCAGCTCTGAGATCCCGCCAGGCCCAAGAACACAGCCCGTAACTGCACCTGCACCCTGAAGGCTTGGCTGAATGAGCACCGCAAAAACCCCAGCAACGGCGAGAAGATCATGCTCTGTAAATATGTAATATATATCTATATCTACATATATAGACATGGTTGGAGTTTATATTGCACAGGACGTGGTCGGCTCCTGTACACGCAGACCCTTCTTTGAGAAGACGGCTGGTAAAAGACGGACCAATTGGAGTTTTTTGCTGGGAAGCAAATTATACCAGCCCCCTGCATCACGGAGTTTCTCACGGAACGTTTTATCCAGTGGCCGGGCTTTTTGGGTGCTGAGGGAGCCGTCGGAAGTCGGAACCGTCTGGTACGGAAGCCCAGATCCGCTGTAGATTTACGGAAGTGGAACCCGGAAGCAGGTTGAAGAAGTGCCCAAGCAGCCAGCGGTAAGAGGACGCACTGTGTATGTGCCGTCTCTTCTTTTGTTTCATATCTAACGTGCATATCTATTGAGGAGCAACCATGTCAGAGGAGCGGGAACGGGAGGAGGCGTTCGACCAGCTGTTTCAGAACTTACCCACAGTGAAACAGGGTGGTAACACAAGTAAAAACATTACAGTGGCGAAAGACAGCGATGTTAAAAAACTATTACGCGAACTGGAGAAGCACATAAGAAGTGAACTCACGAAATGGTGGGAGATCCGCTCACTTGAGAAATATCGAGAAGTGAATCGGGTCCCCCGGGGCCTAAGAATTATGCTGGTGCCCAGTTTTGAAAATCCGAATCCGTTATTATTGAAAGATTGGGCAGAGAGTAACCTGGAGGCATCCATGAGGTTATTATGTCTCCTAGTGAAGTATGCCAAAATTGATAGGGACAAAGATCTAACGGAAATAACAAGGATTAATGAGGAATTATCCAAAGATATATTTTCCAAAGACATTGCCCTTATCGAACAAACTCGTAAGGAAATCAAAGACCGTTTAAGCAAACATGAAGACACCATTAAACAAAGAAAAGTGTACAAATTTGCCCGGGATGAACAGGACTACAAACTGGGGCAAATTTATACGTTTGCTAGAAAGTATGATCATTTACAAAAACAAAGATCTACAGGCAACAAACTACCTAAACAAGCACCAGCACCGCCTCAGACCCAACCTAGTACATCGGGAGCAAGTGACCTCAATGCTGCAAGTTCAACAGAGAGCCTTGTCCCTAGCAGCGAAGAATCGGACGGAGGAGCCCAAGGTTCAGAGGAAGGGGATCTGGGGCAATTAACTCTGGACGAAGAGATGGAATTCGTGAGGATACAACGAAAGGGCACTCTGCGCTCGAGAAACGCGAAAACAAGCGGCGCAGAAACAAAAGACAGAGGGAACGCCGCAAATGCGCCAAAAAGCAAAGGGCGGCCACAAAGGAAGAAGAACTGGGTGAACAAGCAATAGCGATCGAAAAATCCATTGTGAATCTGACCAATGTGCAACTTGATCAAGCTGAAAAACAACTACTTGCTCTAGGATTGTCATATTGCCCTGAGAGCAATTTTAACTATCGGAATACTCGTGTGGATGTATTCAAATTTATCAGGAAATTAAAATTGCGGAAATATTATGCTGTCAAGGGGGGCCTAACGCAGACCAAAAAAACCGGCTTAACAACAAGCAACCCAGAAAGAAGTGGGCTACAGGCCAGGGATGTGCCCCTCTTGAAGACCATGCATGGTTTGCGCAACGACAATGCATCCACCCCAAGCACTCAGGAGGTGGCCTGTGAGGACAATATTGACATTGGCCAAAGTGAACCGAGTGGCTTTAAACCACCATCAACTTTCATCCCATGCCCAAGGATGCCATAGACACTTATGCGGAGCTATTAACCAATGGCCTAAAAAAATTACACACCCAAGTCAGCAGACAGAAAAACACCATCAATCCGAGAATCAAACCTTATAATGATTTAATCAAGAAATTACAATCTAACAATACTATCATTATAAATCAATCTGACAAAGGTGGCAATGTGGTACTTTGGAGCAAATCTGAATATATGGATGAAGCATATCGCCACCTGAATGACACAGCTTGTTATGCGCAATGTGACCTGAGAACAGCAAAGAACATCCAAGCAGCATACTGGAAGGAACTAAATGGGTGGAAAAGGGATGGACTTTTAACTAAGGACGAAATGAAATATTTATACAACGAGCATCCGGTTATACCGAACATATATTTCATCCCTAAGGTCCACAAAGGAGTTAGACCGGTACCTGGAAGACCCATAGTATCAGCTATTCATAGCTTGTTCGAAAACACCTCTAAGTACATCGATCATTACCTGCAAGATTTTGTGACCACTCTACCAGCATACATTAGGGACAGTACAGATTTTCTAAGAAATTTGGAACAGTGCAAGTGGTCCTCAGATTATTTATTGATTACCATGGATATTGCTAGCCTGTACACTAGTATATCTCATCAAGATGGACTCAAAGCTTTGAAATATTTCTTAGACAAAAGACCGGTAGAACTTCATAAACATAATGTGATGCTTTTGTCTATGGTTGAACGATGCCTCAATAATAACATCTTTTTGTTTGACGATAAAGTGTTTAAACAATTACGAGGAGTGGCTATGGGGGCATGCTTCTCTCCCACCTACGCGGGGCTCCACGTGGGATGGTGGGAGGAGCATGTCCTCAGATCACAATACTCTAATATATGGCACAACAATATTGTAAAGTACATGAGGCACATTGATGACATTTTCATCATTTGGAAAGGGAGCAAGGAAGAAGCAGAAAGTTTTGTCAAAATTATCAACGAGAATGATTCCAACCTCATCTTTAGTGCTGATATTAGCAATACCAAAATCAGCTTTCTTGATGTGCAAGTGATTGTAGCCAATGGCACTATAACAACAAGCCTGTACAGAAAAAGCACAGCGGGCAACACTATACTGCACGCCCATAGCTTTCATCCGGGTCACACAATCAGATCCATCCCATATGGGGAGTTCCTCAGAATACATAGAACATGTAGTTCACCAGAGCAAAGGGATTTCCACCAAAAGGAAGCTATGAGAAGGTTGGAAGCTAGGGGCTACAAATCTAGTGCCCTCATATTAGCTATGAACAAAGCTAATAAACTAGACAGAACAAGTCTCTTGCAGGCCCCATCCAGTGTTGTTTCAACATCTGAAAATTGTAAAGATACCAGCAATACCTTGAGATTGATAACAGGGTTTAGTCGGCAGGCCAGTCAGATTTCCAAATTAATCAGAGGACAGTGGTCTGTTATTCTTACTGACCCCATCCTAAAGGACATCATGCCCAAAAAACCTGAGGTGACCTATAGACGAGCGTTTAGCATGAGAAATGCTTTAGTGTCCAGTTCCCCTGAAGTAACGAACAATGATGATTGGTTGTCACCTCGGAAGGGTTTCTTCCGATGTATATCGTGTAGAGCGTGCAAATTTGGCACAAATACTAGATCATACACGACACCATTTGACAGCAAACCCATCAAAATAAAAAGCCACTATACTTGCAAAACTGAGTTAGCAGTATATGTGCTTACGTGCTCATGTAACCTGAGGTACGTTGGTAGCACAAAATTACCAGTGCACCAACGAATCCTACAGCACTTAAGGGCAATAGTTAACTGTGACAAGAATTACCCAGTAGCTCGCCATTTTGATCAATTTCACAACAGAAATCTATCCCATCTGAGCTATTTTGTAATAGATGCGGTTAGAACCAATAAGAAAGGTGGGGACTATGAAAAACAGCTAAGACAGTTGGAGTCCCTGTACATTGTTCGCCTCAATTCCAAGATCCAAGGCGTACCACCAACCCACAAGGGAAATACTTATTTTATTGACACAGCATTGTTCAGCTCACTGGAGCGAGAGTGTGCACTACTATGTCCAGCAGGCCACGGGGTTGGCCACGCCTATGGAGGCGGAACGGTGATTCATCTGACTATTAGTGCGGAAAAAGTAACAGCTGTGTGTATATTTTAGAAGCCTTTGAAAAAGTGTTTTTTACACGAAACGCGTCAGGCTCTGTATTGAATCATGGAGTGTTGGGCGTCATGTCACCTTACTGGACCTGCATTAAATAAGGTGTGGCTGAGAATTACCTGTTGTGTGGTGAATCCTTTACACAGGCAACTTTTTGGGATATATATATATATATATATATATATATATATATATATATATATATATATATATATATATATATATATATATTTATATTCCATATGCAACACCTGACAATTGGAGGCCCTCTCACAAAGTGTTATTTCTTTATTGTAGCAAGGCAGCATCAACGTCAGGTACGGTAAGTACAGCAGAATCTTCCCCAAGGTTCCCAACACGTTTCAGGCGCATCTCACCTTTTCTCAAGGGATGGCAACAGGGAGAGGCAGCTCGCAGGTGTAACTTGTAGTGCTTTTCAAAATTAGTCCCGCCCAGTGGGCGTGCACTTGCGCTGCATTCTGGTCATAAGAGTCTTGGTATATTAAAACCAGTAGTAGGGCCAGCCACCAGTCTCCTCAATTTATATAAAGCAGCCACAGTGGGCTGCCGTGTCACCAATACGCCCGCAATGCTGTTCCATTTCTCCTCACTGCAAAACACGATGTTCATTTGCCATGTTCTAGTGACGGAGCTCGACCTGCTCGTCCGCAGGGAGGGACTCTCCGCGACCTAAGCAGGCCGCAATACATTCCATATGCAACACCCGACAATTGGAGGCCCTCTCACGAAGTGTCATTTCTTTATTACAGCAAGGCAGAATCAACGTAAGGTACGGTAAGTACAGCAGAATCTTCGCCAAGGTTCCCAATGCGTTTCAGGTGCTCTCGCCTCGTCATATTCTGCTTCTCTATCGATTTGTACGGGTGGGGGCGGAACTTCACGGACAACTGAGGGCAGGTACTTTTTAACCAATGAACTGTGGAATACAGGATGAATTTTCATGTGCGGGGGTAACTGCAGTTTCAGAGTGACAGGAGTTATGATTTTCTCAATAGGAAAGGGTCCTATGAATCTGGGTTGGAATTTTCTAGATCCTTCCATCCTAAGGTTTCTAGTGGATAGCCATACCTTCTCTCCTACGGTGTACATGGGCTCTGTTTTTCTGTGTTTGTCAGCCTGTTTCTTCATGGCTAATTTGGCTTTGCCTAGCTCTGTCTTAGCTGTTTCCCATACTTCTTGGATGTGTGCATGGTGTTCTTCTAGTGCCGGCACTGCTGTTTCTTTTTGCTCCAACACAATAGGAATCATTCGAGGGTGTTGTGCATGCAAAAAGAAGAAAGGGAAATGCCTGTAGCTGAGTGACTAGAGTTGTTGTAAGCAAATTCTGCTAAGGGAAGAGCTTGAACCCAAGTAGAGGGAATGGAAGTCAATAAACAACGAAGAAACTGCTCTAGGGTCTGATTGGTCCTTTCTGTTTGCCCATCAGTTTGGGGGTGGTAAGAGGTAGAAAGTCTGTGATCGATACCCAGAATGGAACACAACCCTCGCCAGAATTTGGAAACAAACTGGGGACCTCTATCTGATATGATGACTGAGGGTAACCCATGTAGATTTACTATATGCAGACCCTCCAGGATTTCGCGATTTCGCGGTTTGCCGCAAAATCAGCACTTTTGTATAAATGCTGCGATTTTTACAAAAGTGCCTGCGAAAGCGGCATTTTTGTAATAATCGCGCGGCATTTTTACAAAAGCCGCTATATCCTGGTGGGTCTAGTGAATGTGCATAATTCATTGTAATAATATTCCGCGCTCTGTTCTCGCTGCTGCCCGATGTGAACGTGTATTTACACTCAGATCGTGCCTCACGCCCAGGGGTTTCTCGCTATGTTAAACGTGTGCTTGATTTCCGCCGCCAGCGCTAATATATGGATATTTATGCGGTAGACCGTGGAGCCGGGGCCATTGATCGACGCAGCCGAAGGGGGGCTTCAGTTCAAAATAGGGCCGCACAGCCCTTAATGCTTCCAAGGTCGGTAAGGTGCGAGTTCAGGGTTGAACTCCGATCCCGGTGCAAACAGTTCTCTGATAATAACTATCATGCCCTTCTAGTTTTCCTATATATTCCCACAGGTCATGCAGAAAACATGGAATTCGGTGTGGTAAACACGGATACCGCATATTGTGCCTCATATTCCTGCTCGAAGCTCCAAGCTGGAGGTATTTACCACTTACGCTGTCGACGGCCCGGGGGAGATTGGTGCAGTAGGGGCACGAACCCTACCTGAGAGAGCATTGAGCCCTGGCCCCCATGCTCGGAGACCCATGGAGGATGCATTCAAACGAGTGTTTTATCCTTAATACCTTCAGCTTTCCTTCTCTCCCAGCAGACAGCATTCTATTGCCGAGCACTTGGGTGCTCGTCTTTCTGGATTCCGGAAGCCGTCGCCACCAAGTTGTTTCCAGGTCACGTCTTCGCCAGTATTCAGCCACTTTTCTCAAGTGTCGGAGATAGCGCTAAAAGGCGCTCTCCTCTCGGGGATATTTTCCATTCCGGCCGCATTTCTCATGTGTGGGGCAAACAGCACGGAGGGTAGGTTGACAAACTGCAATATATTAGTCCGAAATAATCACAATGAAATACTCACACACATGTGTTATCTCCTAAAATGAATCTTTTTCTACGCGTTATAATTTGTCCGATCTTTGTACTATCTTATGTTGCCACTATACTTGGGTTGTATCCTTTAGATTAGCTTAGTGATTAATAGATCATGTTGCATTGGTATTCTTATATTTTTGTATACCAATGTTTTTATTTAATTACATTGATCTTGCAATAAAGTGAAATAATCTTACAATAATATTCTGATTTCTTTTTTGGAGTGCTCTAGACAATTATGTGATTTCTTTGGTTTTGCTGCTAGCAACCTCCATGTTTACAATTCTTTTCAGTAGAAGTGTTGTACCACTTGTTTTTCATTCTTGCTTCTTTTTTATTGACCACTTTGTGTGAGGGGTTAATGCAGGTAGTTTGTTCCACTGCAGCAAGTTGTAATAGGCCAGCAGGGCTGACATTGTTTGCATTGCTTTATCTGATCTACATCCAGGAAGTTGGAGTGCAAGCTGTTTAAGCACCTTTGAATGTTGTGTGGTGGTGGACAGGTTCTGCAGTTCAGTGTTAGAGACTTTTCAGGCAGATCATCTTGTCTCATCTCTTGGGAGGCTGGGCACATGGCTGGCCAGGACAGGTCGCGCTCACTTATGTACAAGGTGGAGCAAATCAATTACAACTGGCAGAAGAAGGAGCACACAGATTAAGGGTAAGACCATCGGCTCTGACCCTCAAAGTAGCACCTATGCAAATTCTCACACTCTCACCAGTGAGGCCACACCCACAAGCTGCAGAGTAGGCCCAGGGCCTCGTCTAATCCAGAAATAAATCAGTTTATTTCAAGGATGTTGCCTACACATCCCAAAGAGCAGACTTTAGTAGACTTCCCACTGGCAGCTTTACCAACTACTACAATGCATGGGCATAGCAGTCTGGCAGTCATGTTGCATTCGCTCAATGAAGAGTGAAACTCCTGAAGCAAACCCCCTTCAGCCTATGGCATGCAGGGTTTTTTATACTCCCTGTCCAGAGGGCCTATAGGAAAGGCGCTGGAGTTAAAGAAGAGAAGTTCCTCTGTTAAGGCCACAGAGGGTAAGGAATGTTGCTTGCTGGCAAGTAGACCACTGCCTTTTTGAAAATTAATGATAAGACTTGGATCAGAGAAGGAAGGAGGGAGCAAATTATTAGCCTCTGAATCATCCTTCGTGAGGCTAGAATCCTTATCCACCATCGTTACGATGTTGGAGACACAGGCAAATATCTTCTCTGTCTGGAAACACGTATGGGCCCAGAAAAAGACTGTTCTCCAAGGTATGTTCTGACCTTCGCTTGGCAAATAGGATAACGTCACCTAAAGTCAAGTGCAGCACTGTCAAGGACTGAACACAGTGCTGAAACATGCTCTGCGTTACACATTATGGAAGACACCTAAAGGGAAGGGACAGCAGTCCACTAATGCGTCTTAGCGTTGAGATCCGAGCCTGCAGAAGAGACAGGGTTTGAGGAGAGCAGGAGAGTGTTTGAGTCAGTCAATAGTCGTCAAGTCGAAAGGAGCAAGGCCAGTAGAGTTCCAGAGCTGTCCTCAAGTTGACAGACTGACAGAAAGCCTCAAGTTCTGAGGGACAGTAAATGGAGTCGGAAATTCTGACTTAATCTTCTGTGGCTTCAGAACCAGAGGATGAGGAAAAGTCCAGTGTAAGAAAACAGTACTGTAACTCGGAATGGTCAAAGGAAAAGGACCATTTCCTGGCGGTAGATGATTTTTTCTTTCAATGACGCTTTTGTATTTTTTGTGGGGAAGCTTCTTTTGGAAGATTTTTCCCTTACAAGAGAAGGACTTTGGAGTTTTCCTCCAAGCCCTGCAGATGGTATGCTGATGCTGCGAGGGCCCACTGAGGAGATAGGGACTTAAGTGCAAGCAGCGCTTCGGTGCCTAAGGCTAGAGGTGTCCAGGCTCTGCAACATACGCTGGTCTGAGGGAGACCACCGTACCAAAGCTCATGACTTCCTCGCTTGGCGAGGGAGAGGATCAGCTGGGTGTCATCGATGTAGGAGATGATGTTGAGGTCGTGCAGTCGGGCGACGTGGGCGAGTGGTGCCATGTAGATGTTACGTAGGGCTGAGGAATGAGCCCTAGGGTATGCCGCAGATGATCTTGGTGGCTTCGGAGCGGAAGGCGGACGTTCTGTGTTCTGCCGGAGAGGAAGTCTTACTTTTCGAGGGAAACAAAGTGTCTACATTGTAAATAAACCAAATATACATAGCTTCATGTTGTTAAATAACTAAAAAAACTAAGATATCTGTGTTTGTTGTAGGAAAAATGGCCAAATAAAATGCCGCAAAATTGCAGCTAAATTTCCATATTTGTGCCGCTAAATTTTCATTTTTGTGCCGCTTAATTTGGAATCCATGCCGCTATATCCTGGGGGGTCTGTATATGGTCCAAAACGACAAATGCTAGGTCTTTAGAGGAAGGTAGATTTTTCAATGGAATGAAATGGGCCATTTTTGACAGCAGATCCACTACTACGTAAATAGTGTTGTAACCTTGGCAGGAGGGAAGGTCAGTCATGAAATCTATGCTTATGGTGTGCCAGGGTGGTGGTGGAATGGCTAGGTTTCTTAGTAGCCCTGTAGGCGCACAATGCGAAGCCATTTATCGCGCACATGTGGGGCAGGATTTAACATATGCTAGAACATTTTTGGACATAGATTCCCACCAGAACCACCTGTGGCATAGTTCATTCGTCTTACGACTGCCAGGATGCCCAGCTAAGGTGCTGCTATGACACCACTCTATGATTTTTTGTTGAAGAGCTGGAGTAGGTACATAAAGTTTGTCTTCATGATAATACAACCCTTCTCTGACAGTGTTTAAGGGATTTTGTATCCAGTCTGCAGATGGCATGGAGAGGAGATGTTCCTTTATGTCCTCAAGGAGCTTGAAGTCTTTATCTCCCACCCCAAGTATTTTGTTATCAGGAATAATAGGAAGGGGTTGTTCTTTGTCTGTGTCTTTCTCATGTCCTAAACGTGACAAGGCATCCGCCTTTCCCTGCTGCGGCCCTGGTCTATAGGTGATAAGAAAATCATATTCACTAAAGAATGACAGCCACCTCATTTGTCTTGGTGTGAGTGCTCTTGCTGACTTAAAAAACTGGAGATTTTGTGATCTGAATAAATGGTGACTACATGAGGAGACCCTAGCAAATGATGTCTCCACTCCTGAAAGGATAATTTGATTGCCAACAGTTCTCTTTCGCCTATAGTGTAGTTTCTCTCAGCTGGCAGGAAGGTTTTCGAGAAATATGCTATAGGACTCATGTGGCCTGTTTCTTTGTCTCTGTGTGAAAGGATTCCACCTACAGCATACTGGGAAGCATCTGCTTCCATGAAGAATGGTTGTGTGTTATCAGCGTGGTGCAGGATTGGAGCTGTGGTGAACTTGCCTTTTAGTGCACAGAAGGCCCGTTCTGCTTCTTCAGACCATACGAAAGGCACCCCTTTTTTCAATAGTTTCGTAATCGGAGAAACAGATTCAGAAAAATGATCGATAAATCGCTGATAAAAATTGGCAAAGCCTAGAAAAGGCTGGATTTCTTTGATTGAGGTAGGGCTAGACCACTGAACCAAGGCTTTCACCTTCTTAGGATACATCTGAATGCCGTCTGGCTTGATTATGAAACCTAAGAAGTCAACTTCAGTAGCGTGGAAGACACTTTTACCCAACTTGGCAAACAAGTGGTTTTCTTGTAGTTTGTTCAAGATTTTCCGGACATGCTCCACATGATCTTGTTCGTTCTGAGAGAATATGAGGATGTCGTCGATATAGACTATGACGAATATATCGATATATTCCCTTAAAATGTCATTGATAAAATATTGAAACGCCGCAGGCGCATTACACAAACCAAAAGGCATGACGCAATATTCGTAGAGGACAAACTTGGTTCGAAAAGCTGTCTTCCATTCGTCGCCTTGTTTGATACGTATCAGATGGTAAGCACCCCTTAGATCTATTTTGGTGAAGATCTTTGCCCCTTTTATTTGATCAAGGAGGACAGGAATGAGAGGAAGCAGGTATTTGTTTTTGATGGTGATTTTATTCAATGACCTGTAGTCCAGGCATGCCCTGAGCCCACCTTCCTTCTTATCTATAAAAAATAGAGGGGAGGACACAGGAGAAGTAGAGGGCCGAATAAAACCTTTGTTAAGCATGTCGTCCAAATAATCCTTTAGATAATCAGTCTCTGAGGGTGTCAGTGCATAAATGCGACTGCAGGGCAGGTCAGCACCGGGTATTAAGTCAATGCGACAGTCGTAGCTCCTGTGAGGAGGCAACTTGGTGGCTTCTTGTTCACTAAAGACTCCCTGAAACTTGATGTATTGGTCAGGTACTCTCATTTCAGCCCCAGTTCGAACAGCACAACACAGAGGGAGTTCTTGTTCTCTGGCTTCCTAGTAACAGTGGGACCGGCAATACGAGGAGATCAAAGTGACCGTCCTTTTGATCCAATCTATTAATGGGTTGTGTACTTGTAACCACGGGACCCCCAAAATGGCGCCAAAATTCGGAGCATCTATTAAATCAAAAGAACGCTCTCAGAATGTCCATTGCTAAAGACTATGATCATAGGAGGGGCTTGATAGGTTATCAACCCAGAGGATAACTCAGAACCGTCCACAGCCCAAATAGATTCTGGTTGTTCCTTAGTGACAAAGGATAGTCCAAGTTTTTTAGCGAGCTGTAGGTCAAAAAAGTTTCCCGTAGCCCCGGAATCTAATAAAATAGACATGTTATACTGCTTCTGATCCATGTAAGTTAGAGTGATGGGTAGAGTGAAGTGTTTTACTGGTTTATGCGATAGTAGTTTGTTTGAAGAGATCTGCTGGGGTTTTTTGCTTGAAGAATTGATCTCTCTGTTCTCCAAGCATTCTAGTTTTCCAAACTGGAAATGCTACTAGCTGATAATTTCGGATTTTTTGGACGAACCGGACATTCCTTAGAATAATGTCCCCCTTTTACACAATACAAGCATAAGTTAAGCTTTCTTCTCTTATCCTTTTCTTCAGTGGATAAAGGGCCTCTTATACCCCCGATTTGCATGGGTTCTGAGGTGTCTTTTATTATTGGTTTCTCAGGACGCATCAAGACGTATCTAGGTACACTGGTTCGACTCTTCTCCCCTTTTCTCTCATGCAGTCGATGATCCAACTTTACGGCTAGATCAATAAAAGAGGAACAGTCTTCAGGGGGGTTTACTATTTGGGAGAGCAAATCTTTTAATTCGTCACATAAACCACGGTAAAACAAGGAAGTTCTTTTGTCTTCCGACCAATGTGGTCCTGAAACCAGACGATTAAAACTGGTTATATAGGTAATGAGGTCTTTGGATCCCTGTTTAAGGTTTAGCAGGGCATTACCGCTGGCTTGCATGTAGGTGTGTTTGGCGAACAAGCTTCTCATTTTCTCTTGAAACAGGGAGAGATCATATAACAAAGGGTCGTTGTTTTGCACCAGTGGTACAGCCCATTCAGCTGCATTCCCTGCAAGGTATGATATAATGAAGGCCACTTTTGCTGAATCATCGGGAAATGCCGCTGCTTTACATAAAAACTGTAGCTGGCATTGATTCATGAATACATTGTATTTGGTACTATCACCTGAAAATCTTTCTGGCATTGCTAGGGGAACCGGACTAGGAGTATGAACTGTGACTTGTACGGGAGGTATAGTAGACTCTCCACTAGCCCCTTTGTCAACATCTGCGGAACCCATAGTGAATCTGGCAGGTTGTATGTAATTCTTGCGTGATTTAGGGATAGTCTCTGTTTCTCTATGTGTCATATTTTCAGCTGTCCGTAACTGAAGAACCTCTGTTTGCAGCCTCTGATTTTCTGCCCCTAATCTCCCTACCTCTGACTGAAGGGTTACTAAAGCGGCTGCCAAGTCCTCCATGGTATGGGCCTGGAGGTTAAGTTCAGGAGCACCATGAGTCGGTCGGGATTCATCTTCGTTCAGGGGAAATATATTTCGTGGGCTTGGCTTTCTGTTAGCGAGTTCGCCAGTTTCCACGGGAACGAAGAAGAATCCCACCACCTCCAGGACACAGAAACAAGAATGTGATAGGGAACACACTCCTGTCCTCTGTCCCCTAAAAGTATGAGGGAAAAACCCAAGGAGTGTCCCCACTCTCCTCATACGAGGGGGTCAGCATACAGGAAGAAGTACTTCAGGTGGTGGTCCAGGCCCAAATGAAGGTTGTGATCGCTGTAAGGATGAGTTCTTTAGCTCAAGGAGATATCCAGTAGACCCTATAACAAGGCCAGGAAGGGCAGAACTCACAAAGGACTCACACACACAAACATACAAAAGAAAATGGGAAGGAATGAGGTGTACCGACCGGCTGTGCAGGGGCATGAACAGCGGAGCAGTAACACACTCATGAGGAGAGACACCCGGCCCGAGGGAGAACCAGGGCGGAGCGCTCACTCTCAGGAAGTATATACAAAGAAAGAAAAGGAGTAACTTCTGTTTGCTACGGGGTTAGGGACAAAAATCACGGGCTGAGCAGGACGCTCGCGAAATGCGTGGGAAACGGTAGGGTATACTGACAGCGCCCGCCCGGGAGCTGCGAAGGAGAAATGCTGGCAAACAGCTAGTAACTTGCCAAACGTGCACAGTGAAAGCTGAGCAAAGAGGAAGATACTGGCAACAGGAAACAGGACGAAATGGTCACGAAACGCCAAGAGGGAGCAGCAACACGCTGCGGCAAGAGCGTTCCGAAATCAGGAAGTAGGAAGGGGGCGTGGTACTGGAACAGTAAGCCAAGCAACGGCTACGTTCCGACGCGCCTCTTTACGTGCACCAGGGAGCGTCTAAAAAATCCAATCTGCTATAGTGGTTAGGGATTAGTTAAAAATAACGGGACAGGGATTCCTAAACAGCACACATGTCAAGGTTTTCTCTCCAGCCTCACCGTTCCTAACAGACACGACAACACACTGTGGCTGTTTTATATAAATTGAGGAGACTGGTGGTTGTCCTACTACAGGTTTTAATATGCCAAGACTCTTATGACCAGAATGTAGCACAAGTGCACGCCCACTGGGCGGCACTAATTTTGAAAAGCACTACAAGTTACACCTGCGAGCTGTCTCTCCCTGTTGCCATCCCTTGAGAAAAGGCGAGATGCGCCTGAAACGTGTTGGGAACCTTGGCGAAGATTCTGCTGTACTTACCGTACCTCACGTTGATGCTGCCTTGCTGCAATAAAGACATAACACTTAGTGAGAGGGCCTCCAATTGTCGGGTGTTGCATATGGAATCCATACTAATATAGTAAAGAGAGAACCCAAACCTTTGAGGCGGGTAATCTCAGGAACCACAGCACCAATCACAACACCCAATGCAGCGTTGGAAAGGGCAGTTTCAGCAGAAGGACATAAGCTATGCAGACGCCCACCATATACATTTAAAAGGTAAAAGAACCGTGCCAGCAAAGTAGTCCCTTGTGGGCGTGTCTGCGTTGTGCTGTGGGCGTGTGCTGGGGGCGTGACAAACGCTGGGAGAGTGTGGTACGTTCCGCCCTTCATGCCATGTCTCATATCGTGTGCTAATCCCACCCTGCTCCCTTTAAATACCCCTGCACCCCATAATCATAACCCACCCTTACTCCTTAAAATACCCCAACACCCTTAAACACTAACCCATCTTAACCCTATAAATATACCCTGTACCCCAAAACCCAAACCCAAACCTATCCCTAAACCCTAAAAATACCCCTGTACCCCAAAACCCAAACCTAGCCCTGAACCCTATAAATACCCCTGTACCTCAAAACCCAAACCTACTTCTGAACCCTAAAAATACCCCTGTACCCCAAATCCCAAACCTAGCCCTGAACCCTAAACATAACACTGTACTAAGCATGGGTGGAAAATCCGTTACGCTCGCGGATTTTGCGGATTTTCGGTAAATTCGCAATCCGCGAACGCTCGCGAATTTACCGAAAATCCGCAAATTCGCACGCAGCGGATTTTTTTTTCTTGGTGATACAATTTTGCGGCGTGTGGTGTAAGTTCGCAATTGCGAACATGTAGGTGCGGCGGGCAGCAACAATCTCGCACTCGGGAAATTACAGAAATTGCAATTCTGCACAAGAAATCTACTAGCAAGCAGCATAGACCTTCTGAAAATGATGATTTTTATCAGAATAACTCCTCAGGTTGACATTTGCCTGCACTTTTTTGGATTTGAGGCCTTTTGATTTTCTTTGGATAACTTTTGGATTAGAAATCAACTTTCTCATATAAGCTTGGTAGGGTATTACAGTTGCTGTAATGCTGTTCTGCAGAAAAACGAGTTTTGCAAAAGTGAAAGCAGGTTCAAAAGTTTAAACTCATCATTAGTAACCGTTCCCTGTAGTGCTTCCTGACAAGGGCCCCTCCAGAGTTCAGTTGCTAGTTGCAACAATTGTATGACCCTTCTCTGACCCTCACAGCAGGCTCATAGAATAGCTACAAGTAGGCCACAAAGGTCCTGGAAAAAAAATTGCACTGCAACAGAAAGCAAATTACAGATAAGGAAGCAGGTGCCAGACTGGAATTTTAAAACAGTGACACATTAATAAATCAACCCCAAATTAATTCATGTCAGTTGAAGCAGGCAGGTGTGCTTGCTTTTCCCCCCCATAATCTACAGTGATGATGAACCAGAGGGTGGCATTGATGTTCCAGAGGGTGGCATGGGTGAAACAGAGGGTGGCAGGGGTGAAACAGAGGGTGCTGGGAACCTGTGATGATGAACCAGACGTAGAAATAACAAAATCGTGACCGTTGCGAGCCGACATGTAAGTTCGCAATTGCGAACTGGTACAAAACCCTCGCGAACTGTCAGAAATCCTTGCGAACTGGCAGAAATCCTTGCGAACACAAAAAAAAA
This sequence comes from Lissotriton vulgaris, assembly GCF_964263255.1. NCBI lineage: Eukaryota > Metazoa > Chordata > Amphibia > Caudata > Salamandridae > Lissotriton > Lissotriton vulgaris. Next base: position 756,149,454 of record NC_141695.1, on the reverse strand, counting down.
ATCCGCAAATTCGCGAGAATTCGCGGATTTTGCGGATTGCGAGTTCGCAAATTCGCAAAATTCGCGAACGCCAGATTCGCAAAATTCGCCCATGCTTACACTGTACCCCAAAACCCAAACCTACCTGTGAACCCTAAAATACCCCTGTACCCCAAAACCCAAACCTAGCCCTGAACCCTTAAAATACCCCTGTACTCCAAAACCCAAACCTACCCCTGAACCCTAAAAATACCCCTGTACCCCAAAACCCAAACCTAGCCCTGAACCCTAAAAATAACCTTGAACCCCAAAACCCAAACCTACCCCTGAACCCTAAAATACCCCTGTACCCCAAAACCCAAACCTAGCCCTGAACCCTAAAAATACCCCTATACCCCAAAACCCAAACCTAGCCCTGAACCCTTAAAATACCCCTGTACCCCAAAATTCAAACCTACCCCTGAACCCTAAAAATACCCCTATACCCCAAAACCCAAACCTAGCCCTGAAGCCTAAAAATACCCCGGTACCCCAAAACCCATACCTATCCCTAAACCCACCCCTGTACCCCATAACCCAAAACTATATCTGAACCCTTAAAATACCCAAACACCCCAAAACATATACCTCAGTACCCCAAAACATATAAACCTATACCCATACTTACCTTATCCAAACATTTTTAAAAAACATGCTTTTACCATTCATGCATTTACAACGAATTTCGTTGTAAATGTATGCGTGGTAAATCAATCAATCAATCAAAGACATTTATAGAGCGCACTACTTACCCGGAGGGTCTCAAGGCGCTTGGGGGGGGGGGGGGTGCTGCTACTGCTCGAACAGCCAGGTCTTGAGCTTCTTCCTGAAGGAGAGGTGGTCTTGGGTCAGGCGCAGGTCGGTCGGGAGGGAGTTCCAGGTCTTGGCGGCCAGGTAGGAGAAGGACCTTCCTCCTGTTGTCGTTCTTCGGATGCGGGGGACGGCGGCGAGGGCGTGACTGGCTGATCGGAGGTGGCGTTTGGGAGCGTAGAAGTTGATGCGGTTGTTGAGGTAGCTCGGGCCTTGATCGTGTAGGGCTTTGTGTGCGTGGGTGAGGAGACGGAAGGTGATTCTTTTGTTGACGGGGAGCCAATGCAGGTCTCTCAGATGTCCGGAGATGTGGCTGTGTCGTGGGATGTCGAGGATGAGTCTGGCTCTAGGTGTTCTGGATCCGCTGGAGTCTCTTCTGGAGCTTGGCGGTGGTTCCGGCGTAGAGGGTGTTGCCGTAGTCCAGTCGGCTGGTGACGAGGGCCTGGGTGACCGTCTTCCTGGTCTCGGTGGGGATCCACCGGAAGATCTTCCGTAGCATGCGCAGGATGTTGAAGCACGCCGAGGAGACGGCGTTGACTTGTCTGGTCATGGAGAGGGAGGAGTCCAGGATGAAGCCCAGGTTGCGTGCGTGGTCTGTCGGTTTGGGTGCGGTGCCCAGGGCGGGGGGCCACCAGGAGTCGTCCCAGGCAGAGGGCGAGGAGCCCAGGATGAGGACTTCCGTTTTGTCTGAGTTCAGTTTCAGGCGGCTGGCCGTCATCCACTCGGCTACATCTTTCATCCCTTCGTGAAGGTTGGCTCTGGCGGCGGCGGGGTCGTTGGTCAGGGAGAGGATCAGCTGGGTGTCGTCGGCGTAGGAGATGATGTTGAGGTTGTGTTGGCGTGCGATGGCCGCGAGGGGGCTCATGTAGACGTTGAAGAGGGTGGGGCTCAGCGAGGATCCTTGAGGGACGCCGCAGATGACTTCGGTGGCCTCTGACTTGTACGGTGGTAGACGGACTCTCTGTGTTCTTCCGTCGAGGAAGGAGATGATCCATTCCAGTGCCTTCTCCTGGATTCCGACGTTGCTGAGGCGCTGCACTAGGGTGCGGTGGCAGACAGTGTCGAATGCCGCGGAGAGGTCTAGGAGGATGAGGGCCGCTGTTTCTCCGTTGTCCATCAGGACTCGGATGTCATCGGTGGCAGCGATGAGGGCGGTCTCGGTGCTGTGGTTGGCTCGGAAGCCAGACTGTGAGGGGTCGAGGGATCCATTTGTCTCAAGGAAGGCGGCCAGCTGTTTGTTGACGGTCTTCTCGATGACTTTGGCTGGAAACGGGAGGAGCGAGATGGGGCGGTAATTCTTGAGTTCGGTGGGGTCCGCTGTTGGTTTCTTTAGTAGAGCGCTGAGTTCGGCGTGCTTCCAGCTCTCCAGGAAGGTGGCGGTGTCGAAGGAGGTGTTGATGATGTCCCGCAGGTGGGGTGCGATGACAGCGTCGGCCTTGTTGAAGACGTGGTGAGGGCAGGGGTCGGTCGGAGATCCGGAGTGGATGGAGTTCATCATGCGGACGGTGTCTTCGGTGCTGATCGGAGTCCAGGCGCGGAGGGTGGTGGTGGGGGGCGTTGCTGCGGTCGTGGCGTGCGTCGGTTGAATGCTGAAGCTGTTGTGTATGTCCGCGATCTTGTTGTGGAAGTAGGAGGCGAGGGAGTTGCAGAGGTCTTGCGATGGGTTGATGTCGTTGTTTCCGGCGTTGGGGCTGGAGAGCTCTTTCACGATGTTGAAGAGTTCCTGGCAGTTGTGTGCGTTGTTGTCCAGCGGGTCCTTGAATGCAGTTTTCTTGGTGGCGCGGATCAGTTGGTGGTGCTTCCGGGTGGCAAGCTTGAGGGTGGTCATGTTGTCCGGTGTTGGTTCCCTTCTCCAGACTTTCTCGAGCATATAAAATGCATATAAAATGTAATGCCATGCGTTATAATGGCTTTGCGGAGTCATGGTACTTTCGTAATGAAAGTATGCTAAGTGATGGTATGCGGAAAGAAAGTTGCAGAATAATGGGTGTTTACCCTCCCTCGGTAAGTACATTGGTGGCACGGCGGCCCATATCTCCAGCAACATACTCATATTTTTTCACCACCCATTTGAAAAATGCACAGGTCTCTCTCATTGATGGCCAGCACCGACATACACTTTTAGACACACCTCCCGCCACAAGTTCTAGAATTGCGAACTTTAAAGCTGGGGAGCTACGTTCGAATCTCGGCATCAGCTCAACATCCTGTGATTCCATGCAAATCGATTTGTCTCCCCGTGCCTACCACAAATGAATGTGTTCTTCTGTAATGTAAATTGTGCTCATGCCATGTTGTCGAGTTCGCACTATATAATATTGCAAGGAAAAATAAAGTAGGGAAACTCAAGTTCACACACTACTGAACGCGTACTTTTAAGTGCATCAGCAGTGCACTGTGAATCGGAGCGTTTCACAGGCCTGTCACAGATAAGAAATACTAACAAAACGAAATCCTACAAAACAATATACTACTGGCCGGCAGCAATTCCTACCCGGACAACGTCGGGACGGGCTGCTAGTATATATATATATATATATATATATATATATATATATATATATATAGACATATCATATATATAATATATATATATATATATATATTTGTCCAAATCTAATCCCTTCAACTTTCATTAAAATGTAATCTTGAGTGGATTTGCAACTGGTATATTTGTAACTCTAACCACTAGTATCTGTAGTAGACATATGTACTTAATACCATTCTTATGTGAATTTGGAGTTTAACTGTTTGTATCTTTTATTTAGTTCATGTACTCTGAAGTCATTATATAATGTAACTGGTTCTATTGTAAAGCACTTTTACACCTTTCGGTAAAGTTTGCGATATTTAAAAACACATAAATGAATAAATTGTAACAAAAAGAATGCTAAGCTTTTTTCTTAAGAAATATTTGTTCTTAATTGGAGCATACTTTAGCTTACATTCTTTGTTTCTCCCGAGGTGAAAAATGTCTGGGTGATACTGAGCATTTCTTTAAAAATCCCCTTGTCATCTGCCCATTGCCAAGAACGTTTGGGGGGGCAGATTGGGATGTTTGGCCCTTATGGAGTCCAAGCCATGTTGGCTATTTTTAAATGTATTACACTCAAAACGTCTCACCAATGGAAATGTAAAGAGTCTAACATTCTCATTTAACTGAATTGATGACATTGACTTGTACATGAGCAAACAGAAGCCTTTGCAACCTCAAAATAGCATTTGGGGATGTTCAAAATGTTCTAGCGCCAGGATACTCTATTAGTAGCTGAGCAGCCTAATAGTCCCACCATTTATTAATTGATTCAGTCAATAGCGTTTTGCCAAATTCCAAAATATGTTTACGACTGAGTAATAAACCTCACATTGAAAGGGGTGTGTTTAGGGTGGCCCTTCCAATTTGCGATTTTTAATGGTGTGCACCAATGGTTTACATCCGCAACTGTGGTTGCAAATCATTGATAGGTGACCGACAGATCACTTGCAAACGTCAATGACAATGTTGTAAAAATACATTTTTAGGAGTAGATAGTGGTCCCTGGGACCACTGTTTACTGGTAAATAAAAACTTCAAACACTATTTGTTTGTTTTAAATGCATCCCTTTTTCCTTTAAGGCAAACCATACAGCTTTAAAAAAAAAAAACAAAGATTGCTTTATTTAAATGCAATCACAGACATGGTGGTCTGATCCCTGTGATGGCAGTGATTCGTAGTAGGTGGACATTTACGATCTACCTAATGCATATTAATGAGATAGGTCAAATTGCGACCCCCTACGAATCAGAATCAGAATTTTGCAAATCATCATGTTTGAACATATGCTGGTTCGTAAAAAAAACAAAGCATTCGGTGAAAGTCGGCCCGCAAATTGCTACCCTTTTGCTGAATGCTTTTTACGGAAATAAAGCCCCAAGTAGCTGACGTGGATTATTTTAACATTTTTTTAAATTCATTGTTCGGAAATTGATCAGTGTTTTGCCAGTCCAGGGCATAAATATTTGACCCAAATGAGACCAGTTTCAATATTCCATTTTTAATCGCTACCAGGTCTGAGACCCGGTCCACTTAAAGGCCTGAGATGCTCCAGGTTTTATACAATCATTGGAGATAGCAGGTACCTATTTGAAAATGAGCAGCGCATCCCTGTAACAGGAAAGTTTGGCAGCCTTTTTTGAATGAGAACAGTGGCCCTGACTTTGTTAAACGCCCGAGCCTCTATGCACCACTCGCATAGCACCAGCCCCAGCCCTCCGAAAACCATCTGCAATGGATAATTGATATGACAGCTGTACTTTAAGCGGCATACTCAGAGGAAACATATACCTTGATTGAGTCCTGCTGCTGTAAACAAGCAAATACATCAATAGGTAATGCACCAGAGCGCGTCCCTTCTGCATACTAAACTAAATGTAGAGTCGTCATAAACTAATATCAGCACAGCCAGGTAATTCAAACAAATTATAGACAAACAGGGAATTGGGCTTAAAAGCCAGAGACGCCGACTTTGGAACTAGGGAGCCAGGCTCGAGTTCAGGCGTCCCCTCAACATCTTGTGGTTCAGGGCAAACCACTTAATCTTCCCTTGGCAAAAAACACGTGAGATCTGACCTTGTTTAATGTAATCTGGTGCTCTTGCTAAGCGCTCTAATGCCCGTGGGCCAAGTTCGCGCTACATAAAACTGCAAAAAAAAACATAACTTCACTTCTAAGTAATGGTTCTAGATGGATAGTACTAAAGTCCTAGAACAATATGCAATAAATACAGTATAAAGACTGAATCGAAATACACGTGTGTAATTATAGTTATAAATTATTCAGCCTTTTGAATGCCAGAAGCAGAGAAGTGAACATTGTTGCCAATTTAAATAGTGCAATCCATCTAGTGAGAATAGTGTTTGAATGTCTGTGGCAGTTTGAATATTAATTATTCATGTAGTGTGCTTTCCTTTCGTCAATAAATAGTGTTAAACTGCATCATTTCTTTTGACACCCTCACCCAGGTCGTTGTCTACGCCAGCTGCTTTTTAATAATAGCTTTTCTGTGTCCTGAAAAACTCTTACAACAGAAGCTGAACTGAAGCTCTTCTTTTGTGTCATGACTCCCTCAGCAAATGTATCTCCCAGCTATGAACAGCGCCACCCGCACCTAGGGGCGTGGCGCTCTTAGTGGGACCAGGGGGCGGGAGCCGGCAGAGACAGCCTTGAGGTAATAGGATAGGGGAGGGAGACACGTCATCAGAGGAGGTAGGGTCGACCTTCCCTCCCCCCATGGTACAAAAGCCTCGGGGGAGGCGGAACTAACCCTCTTTGTCCTCTTCCAACAGCTCCGGCGGCAGCAGACCAGCGAAGAATTACCCACCCACCCATCCCTGCAACAAGGAGGAGAATGGCGGGGTCCCAGCCAAGAAAAGGGTGTGGACTTCCTTTGGTATGGATTGGCTGCCCATGGAAAGGGCAAGCATTCATTGATGGGCTCTGGGCTGGCGGGAGCGGGGACTGACCTGCTGGTGGTCCTGGCTGTTCCTGCCCTACCCCAAGAGGCCGGTGCGTAGATTTATAATCATTGGAGGGGGTATACCCCGGTATGGTTGTCACAAGTGGTGGCAGATTTGATTTACCTGCGGCTCTGTTGACCGGAGGGCGGTCAACTTAAGGAGAGCAGGCTATCTTGGTTGGGGCCTGCTGGCACAGCCCGAAGGTAAAGAAGAAGGCCCCTTGGAAAGCGGGTTGCAAATATAATGACAATTTATAACTTTGAGATTTATAATGAATCCTGTGACGTGGATAAGCGAAGTATTTAAAGATCTAAAGATCTACCTTAGTCAAGATGAATAAAGCATTAAAGAAATGACACTGCTTAAAGATTTAATAAAAGACTACGCGGTGAACGACAACAATCTGCTTCATGTCTTTTATGTGTGAAAGGGGGGGGGGGCGACTTGCACCCGGTAGGCACACTATGGGACGCTCAAAGTTAATGTCCCCAGGTGGAGGAAACAAATACAAGGCCTAAAACATTCTGGGCAGACACACGTTAACCTGTTAGAACTGAACTTGGGGGCATATTATCAAGGGGGCGATAGGCAATTTTCGTCGCTTTAGCGGCCGTTTTCGGCCGCTATTCAAACAAAAAGGATCCCCGAACCCTCGAATCTTGTTCTGACGATTATTTAGTGGAAACCAAGCACAAATTCATGAAACCTGGTTAGGTGCTTTTATTTATACCAGTCACTCATATTTTTTACTTTTTCTGTAAAGGGCTTATTCTTTTAGGTAAAAAAAGATATACATTTACACTATCACAAAATTACACAATGGTGACAAGAAAAATCAAACAACATCAAACTAACACAGAACGATAAACATTAAAAATACATTCCATCAATGCTAAGCGGCAAAAATTCTATCGCCCTATTAGCAAGCTGTCGCTAACAGCAGTTAGCGACAGCTTGTAGGCGATAGCGAGCGGTTTGGGGCCTTCTTTGCACGTCAGCGATATTTATCGCTAATGACATGCAAAGTGGGTACCCAACCTGTTAGCAACTGAAAGCAGTTGCTAACATCGCTATCGCCTATTAGCAAGGCAGGCGTAGAAATGGAAATATATGCGCTAAGCGCGAACATCTCCAGATACTAACACCTGCCCAGACCAGTTCTTAGCCATGTTATCCAATGGGAGGTGGATAACATGGCTAAGAGTATTTTGTCGTTAATGCGTGAATATCGCTGTATTCTCAGCGATATTCACGCATTTCGCCGCTGTCGCCAGGTATTTTATCACTTTTGAGATAAACGTTGCTAATAGCACGTTATCTCAGCAATAAAATCCGGTGATGCTTGGTGCCCCTAAGTTTCATGGCAACAACTTTTTTTCCCTTTTTATTTCATTATCACAGTTAGCAACAGCATAAATATAAAAATTCATCAAGATATTTTCATCATTCATATAAATAGGAGATGCAGATCAGACATAAGTATACATATTCGTTTCCTAAACTGATCAATTTTGGAGCTTATATTTTACTCTTTAATCTTAGCAGTGATCCCTCTTTAAAAAAAAAATCATTAAAATGGCACATCCAGATTCTGTAATAATTTTGCCCCAGTGGTGCTCCTACCTCTCATCCCAGTTTTTTTTATTTTTTTATTATGGCTTCAACTCCTTGAGAGTATAATTTTTATTTTGCTTCAATTCGAGTCATCTTGAGTTGCCACTGGGAAAAGACTGGAGCCTCCACCACTTTCTATTTTTGTAGGATCAAAGACTTAACGAGTAGAGATGCAATAAAAACATACTGTCGTTGCCGGATAGATAGATTGAACGCATCAACAATTCCGAAAAGGACAGCTGTTGAATCAGGGACTAAGACTATCTCTAGCTTTCCACTAAAACACTTGAAAATCTGCCTCCAGAATTTAATTCAGACCCGGCATGAGAAGCAAATGTGAAGCCATTCCCCGTTGTGATAGTTACACCTGAAACACATACCTGAGATAGAAGCATATATATTGTGTAGACGAGATGGTGTATAATAAAACTGTCACTTATAAAAAAAACGCCACGTGTTTAAAATGAGCCCCCCTAATGGCCTTATGCGCCCAAATGTTATACGTCCTCATTGATTGTATGTCAAATCTACAACCTGTAGAATTCTGAATTTGTTTTAAAGTTTGTGGAACTATTTTGCATGCAATTATTCCTGGAAGATATGATACTAGTTACCTAACCCTCTGAGCTTGTTCACATAAAAAAATAATAATCAAATTAGGATGAACAACTTTGGAAAGTTTCATGGCAACAACTTGTAGATGTTGCTATAATGTTCCTGATAGCTCTTCGCACCATAAAAATCCAACCATGTCCTAACGGATTCCAGATAACATTTTCAACTTTAGTCATACTCTGATTAACCTTGATTATCTTGATTTAGGGTTTAGATTCTCTAGCAAAATGTACTTATGTGGTCTCGATTAGTAGTAAGTCCCCGGGCACATGTGTTTTGTCTCCAGGGACCACCAGAGATAGATTCACAGTCTTTAATATCAAAATAGTTTAGCACCCTGGACAGCTCTGGAGTTACCTACAGCTTTGAACTCTCACAGGATGTACGTGGCCAATTATTTTCTATGAGAGCTACTTCTCCACCAGGACCCTTAGCTGCATTGTAACTGATCTCCCGACGCACCCGGGAACCAGAAGGTTATTTGATTTTTGAATAGTTTTGATTTTACTGTTCGCAGTGTTGCGTTTATTTAAAAAAATCCCCGGCTGGATTTTCACGTTTTTTTAAGTGTTAGAATTGTGTTGTATGTGCCTGTCTCAGCCCCTCCCAGGACCTAGGCCTTGACATGTCAGTGGGGCTGCCCTGTACAAACATGGAGGCTTTGAAGGCCTGACCCAGTGTCACATCATCACTGTCGGCAGGGAGGACCACTTACAATCTTAGCTTTGATGCTGCAGGTCGCTGCAAAGTGAAAGGGTCCAGTGTGGAGTGAGTGTGTAAGTGAAAGTGAGTGGACGTGTAAGTACAGGTTTCAGTCCCTGGTCGTAAGACAGAAGTGCTAGAGTGAACCACAAGCTTGCACACTGAAGGGACAGCCCGCGGGCTAAGAGTGCAGGAGGAGGTAGGCCTCAGAGATACTCAGTGAAAACTATTTCCTAATCATCATGCATAACTGTGGATTGTTGTCCATTGTCTAAGAGAGAGAAAAGCAGAATTCAAGTTACCTGTGATGATGTTGGTTCTATAAGGCCATACAGGAAAATAGCATCTCCTGATTTTGGCACCAATAATTTTGTATTTTTATAGCAAGCAATACATCATTTCTATATCAGTCCTTCATGTTTTTGAAAAGAAGGTTCCTTGTGCTCAATGTCTGTCCCCAGCATAGCAAGGTGTAGCGGATCTCCATCCTCCCAAATTCCTCCCATATAACAAGGCTAGTCCTGGCCATCAAAGGGTACGTAGAAACACAAGCCGGGGCTGAAGACTTCCTGCGCATAAGAGTAGGTCCGAGCCAACACTGACGTGAACCCACACCATGGCTCAGTGGGTTGAGCGACTTGCTGTTTTGAAGGATTTGATTCAAGGTATTTCATTCCAGGAGATCTGTGTGCAAAGTGCACTCGCAGGTTTGAACCTTAGCTCAGGCATATCGCGCTGCTGGCAGGCGGGTAATAAAGTGTTATCTCACCACATGGGTTTAATCCCTACAGCTTCATTTTACTAGAATAACAACAAGTACTAATTACTACTGTGTCTGACATTTGGCTAAGTGTTTTCTCTTTCTGAGGACGATGAAATGTTTGATTTTGAGTTGGGTAATATTAACACCAATTGTCCTAAAAGTCAATCTGATTGGTGAATCTGTGTTCCGTGAAAGGAGATAAAATCATGCAGAATCGTATGATGCAGTTGGGGTGGCGCATGCTCGTTCTATTGTAAGGTCCATTGAGGCATTTGCTTACTTAGGGGCATATTCACAATGAGCTATCGCCGAATTAACATCACTTTATTGCAGCCAAAGTCGTGATAAATTTACCCCCCATTCACAAGCTGGTGCTAACAGCCCGCAGCACCAGTTTTCCTGCGATAGCAGCCGCAAAAAACATCGCCACAGAAGACCCCCGCAACTATCGCTAATGAGATGCAGAGTAGGTGTTCCTGTGCATATAGCTGCGACAACACACCTCAACATTCACAACGACCAGCCAGATCGGTGATAAGAACACAAAACACGCGATAAAGGTGCGTGAGCAGCAGGAAATTAACACCTGCTCTGACCTGGTGTAAAGTCGGACCACAGCCTGCACCACAAAAGAAAGCCCAGCCCAGGGCGTCATCGGAAGGGCAACAGATGCCATGGAGCCACTCATCATGCAACCCGGACACCCAAGAGGGCCACAACACCCCCCCCCCAAGACCATCACAGAGGCAGCGCAGACGAAGACAGATGGATGCATGCATGTGTTGGGGCAATTAACTGCACACAGCAGCAGACCTTTCCCCAATCCGTGACGCATAATTCCATATGGACATCTTGCGACACGTGCTGGCACTAACCCTGTTCAACGCCAGCCGGCAACATGTGCTGGCACAAACCCTGTTCAACGCCAGCCAGCGACACATGCTGCCACAAACCCTGTTCAAGGCCAGCTGGCGACACGTGCTGCCACAAACCCTGTTTAACGCCAGCCGGCGACACGTGGATGAGGGACCAGGACTAGCCTGCGGACCAGTAAGTCTCACATCCAGCACCTAGTCGCGAATCATGAATGACGGAGTCCACATCAGTGGTCTAACAAAGAAGAGTAAGAGGAAGATGTGGCTCAGTCCGGACGAAAGCCAGGTCACAGTCACGGAGGTGACCGAACACGTGGTGCCACTGAACCTGAACTACACAGGCCAGTGGGGCCAACAACCTATGCCGACGACACTCAGTGAATGGCCTGTGCTGACTGCTGCCTCCGGCCTACACTGCTCTCGGCCGAGGTTGTGCTCAAGTAGGTCACAGAGTCTTGATTCTGCAATGGCAGAGTTCATATCTGTGTACCGGCATCATCGCAGACTGCATCCCCTCTCAGCCCCGGTGCAACCAAGTCTGTTCCCCGACATTCATGGACACACTCTGGTCGAACTATGGTGGTGTGTGAGTCTTTGGACTAGGGGCAGTTTTCATCCTCATGTAGCTGATACCGAATTGGTGGTGACAACAAGGCTGTAGCATTCTACTCCTCCATTTGCTACTTCCGGATAAAATCAAACCTTCCGCATCATGCCCTGGAGGACACCTTCTACTGTCCCCTGCAACCCTCCGCAACAAACATCTCAGACATTAATGGGGACCCGCTCAGGTCGCATGGCACATCTGGCTGCACCGCAAGTCACCGTCCTGTGGCTTGGTGCCTTTGCCGGCCGCAGTGCATCTGGGGTCACTAACTCTGTGCTGGTCCGGGCAGGGACCTCTTCTTCTGAGATATTGGATTGACCCTGAAGGGTTGGCCTTAGGGTTATCAACGCCATTTCTCTGTGGCCTTGCACTGTACGCAGCCTCTGGGCCCAAATGTGTCCCAACAGGCCACACACACCAAAGCGAGTCCTGACCGGCCCGGACATCGCATCACTGCAGGGGGCACACAGCACCACTGCAAGGACCACCTCCAACCGCCACCTGCCAGAGTTGAAACAGTGATCCTGACAGACTTACAGAGTTGCTCAGACCTGTCGTGGATGCCATCATCTGCCTGCTACCCTGCTATGGTATACAAGGGGGTTACCCAATGGGATCACGGGGACCTGGGTTCAATAAGTGTTAAGAGGAAAGGGTCCCAGCGAAAGTAGAAAACATATAATACACTTCACAAGAATTGATCTGAAACAATTATTTTGATCCACAAATTTATTATTCAATAAGGGATCCGGTGTAATTCATACACATAGCAAAGCAATCAGCTGTATTCATGGTCATACAGTGCCCCAGGAAGGAGAAGGAAGTGATCGTGAGGAGGTAGGGGAGTGATGGGATGGCGTGACAGTAAAATCAATAATTCAAAAATATTCTTCACGCTATGAATCACATAGCAGTAAGTGCCACAAACTTATGGCAACATTATATTTAAACAGACATACGACACATAGTACAATATAAATGCAATTTTTCGCATGTGTGGTTGCCGTAATTGAAAAAGCCGTCGACGTTTCGACCCTCTGAGACTGCAGGAAGATTTAACCTTGCTGCGGGGTCTTCATCAGGACCAAGGAAGGGGCAAGGGACCACATGGTCTGTAGTTTATAATGTGGTCTTGTAGGTACTTAGATCAAAGGCAGGTCTGAGTCAGCATCGAAACTTGGCATTGTGCCAGTAATCAGTGTTCAGTCAAGCACAGTACGCGGGGAATTAATTAGCCGTCGTACGCAGAGCCAACATGGTTGTGTGACTGCTTTTAAAGAACCCCTGGGCGTGGTTCTGTACTGTGAATGTGCATCTGCATGTGTCTCTATGGCAGTGTGGGTCTCCTTAGTGGGGTGTGAGTGGTCCCTGAAGGGTGATAGACACCTACGCATGTGTCCTGGTTCTCATTCCATGGGTTCGTCACCCACCAACACCTGTTGGGCCACCTCCTATTGGCGTGCTGACACATGGCATTGGGGTGCCATGTTTAGGTGGGTGAAACTGTGCTTGCAGGTGCTTCCTACTGTGTGAACTGTTGCAGGCTCGGTGTTCTCCTCTGAGTAGCTTGGCTGGCCGGGTCCTGTTGGGGGTTGCGTGGTATATCCATGGGCTGTTGTAGGGTGTCGGTGTCGAGGATGTGGTGGTCCTCTCCGGAATCACAGATGTGTTGTATTCTAGCGCTCTGCTGAAAGTGTTGTGTGCCCCTCTGCCATGTGAAGGGGAGATGTATGTTGACTTTGTGTTGACATGTATGTTACAGCAATGTGCTGGTTTGCATGCAGACTGTATGGCAATGTACATTGTGACTGTTTGGGGTGTGCTGGATTCTTCTGCAGGACAGTGTACATTTGGACCACATGACGGATGTGAGGTTGTTGCATACATTTCCATTTCACAGTTTCTGGCTCTGTCAGATGTAGTAGGCATGTTTCTGTGCATGTATGGAGCCAGTTGTGTCCTCTGTTCTGCAGTGTTGGCTATGCGCATAGTACCACGTTGTTGTCAATGTGGGTGTGCTGTTATTGCTATGTGTGTGTCCTGCAGTATGCCAAGGGGATCTGGGACATGAACCTGGGTGATTGTGGGTGTGCAGTGTGCTACACCTCGTTGTACATGTATGCCATTGTGCCCATCTCCCCAGTCCCTGTTCGTTGCACTCCCTGTTGTTGTTGTGTCAGGTCCTCTCGAGCTGTGTCCATACTCCCTACTCCTTGCACTGCCTAATCGCTGATGACTGTGGGCTGGGTTTCCTCTAGCTTCTCCGGTGGCACTGGACTGCCACCTATTTTCGCCGTTGCTGCCTTCATGTTGGCAGCGGGTTGGTGCCTGGTTTATGTTGTCACGTCATGCCGGCGCCTATTGGCCTCCTCGATTGGCCTCTTCGGCACTTCAACTACAATCCATGTGGTCTGCTAGTGGGTCATTTGCTGGTAGTGTTCTGTCACCTCCTTGACGCTGATCTGGTTTTCGTGCGGTCTGCACCCCATCTTCCTCTCCCTCTTCTCCTTGGCCTTCCCCGACTCCGTTGCTCCTTGCTGGTAGTCTGTGGGGGTTTTGGGGTTCCATTTGTACTCTGTGCTAGGTCAGAGTGCATCCATGTTGCTACGTGCTTTGGCTTGTTTCTGGTGTGTTTTTTCTGTGGTTTTTATGGTGCATTGTCCCGCCAGATGCCTGGGATTTGCAGGCATGTGGCTGGTTTTTGAATGAAATGAAATGAAATGAATGAAATGAAATGAAATTGGGTTTATAAAGCGCATGGCTGCCCTGAAGCGTCCCAGCGAGGTAAACTAATAACAGAAAACTCAAGAAGGGAAGGTTTTAAGAAGTATTAGGGAAGAGAAAGGTTTTAAGTGCTTTTCTAAATTTCAGGTAGGCGGATTCCATCCGGAGATCCCTGGGAAGTGCGTTCCACTTTTTTGCCGCATTCAACGAGAACCGGCGGCCTCCGGTGCGAGCTTTCCTCACTCTCGGTGTGAAGGCCAGATTTTCTCCGTCGGACCGAAGGGTCCGAGCCGATTTGTAAGGGCGAATCAAACCTCTCAAGGCCGGTGGGCCTTTACCATGCAGTGTTTTGTGAGCGATGCAGAGTGACTTAAAGGTAATTCGCTCCTGGATTGGGAGCCAGTGGAGGGCTTTTAACAGTGGTTTGGCTGACGCCCGTCTAGGCGCCCCCATGAGCAACCTGGCTGCAGCGTTCTGTACTCGCTGCAGGATATTAATAGAGGCCTGAGGCGCGGCCAGGAAGAGAGCGTTGCCATAATATAGTCTGGACAAAATTAGGCCCTGGATTAGTAGCTTTCTCGATTGAAAAGGCAGGAGGGGGAGGACCTTCCGTACTGCCCGTAGCAAGCCAAAACAACCTCCTGCGACTTTCTGTGCGTGGGTCTTGAAAGTTAATTGGGGTTCAAACCAGACCCCGAGGCTTTTAATTTTCTCCTTGGGTGGGGGTAATTCACCCATGCAAGGAGGCCAAAGCTCAGAGGGCAGGGATGTAAATTGGTGGCCCAGGACCATGATCTCAGTTTTAGCTCCATTCAGTTTGAGCTTTGAGTCGGTCATCCAGGAGGAAATTGCAGTTAGGCATCTCGGGAGGTCATCTGGGCATCCCCCTTGTTGCGACAGCGAGACGACAAGTTGGGTGTCTGCGTAGCTGATGGATTTGATCCCAAAGGGGGCTACTACCTCCTCTAACTGGGCCATATAAACATTAAACAATGTGGGGCTCAGGGAGGAGCCCTGAGGGACCCCACACTGAAGGGGAGTGGATTTGGACACAGATCCATTTTCCCATATCCTAAAGGATCGTTTGTACAGGAAAGATTCCAGCCATCTGAGGGCTAACCCTGTGATGCCTAATTTGGCAAGACGTTGGACCAGAGTTGCGTGGTCAACGGTGTCGAATGCAGCGCTTAGATCCAGGAGGATCAGGGCCGCTGATCCCCCTGAATCTAAGATGCATCTTGCCTCTTCCGTCACCGCAATGAGGGCGGTGTCAGTGCCCTGACCTGGGCGAAAACCCGTTTGGGAGTCGCTCAAAAGGCCATTAGTCTCCAAGAACTCTGAATGCTGCCTATTCGCTACCTTTTCGGCCACTTTGCCCAGTCCTGGTAGCAGGGAGATTGGGCGAAAATTAGCCAAATCGGAGGTGTCTAATCCCGGTTTCTTTAGAAGCGTTTTGATTTTGGCCTGTTTCCAGCTCGGTGGAACTGTGCCTGTGGTAAATGAGGTGTTTAGCAACTCTGTGGCCATAGGGGCGATGGTACTCATAATTTGTTTAAGGATATGCATCGGGACTGGGTCAGATGGAGAACCACTTTTTATATTAGATAAAGTGTTGCAAAAGTCTTCCCTGGTAATACAGCTGAACGCCTCAAGTTGGGGGCTAGTAGAAACAGGGAGAGGGGCTTCAGTGGATAGTGTAGCAGGCGATTGAGGGAGGCTATCGAGGATTTTCTGTATTTTTCCGTCAAAGAACTCTGCTAGCTGGTCGCATCTTAGTTCGGGGTCATTATGTGCGGTAGTTGGGGCTGGGATTTTGAGAAGCTGATTGACGATTTTGAACGTTTCCCTGGAGGAGCTGGCTGACAGTCTAATTTTCTCCTCAAAGGAGTCTGCCTTGGATTTCTGCCGTGCGGCTTTATAGAGTCTCAGGGCCGCCTGGTAGGAGGTTTTACTATTGAGTGCCCAATCTTTCCGCCACATAGGCTCCGATTTTTACAAATTTTTTGCTACTTGTTATACTACGGTTGGCCTCATCGCATTTTTTTTGTGTTCACGTATCTCATTTTTGCGGCGTGGCGTTGATTTTTACCGGACATTTGACGTGTGATCTGGTCTCTATCGCATGCTACCGCCGCGTTGTGAATTACACGTTGACACAGGGTTATTTTCCCGCAATGGGCTGCGATGTTAAAAGTTGCTTTAAGCTACTCTTGTGGTAGTTATCACACGTTCTTGTGAATATACCCCTAAGTGTTTTCCATTACATGCCAACACCCTCTAATCATGGAGGCTAGGATGGGAAAGCCGGCTGTGGAGGGTGCGGTCTATTAATCTCCCATGCGCAGGCATTGGAGAAAGTGAAAAAATAATAACATTTTGAAGAAAACAGGCAAAAATTGAGAGAAACCTGCAAAAATAGCGAGAGTTGATGGCTTCTCTTATCAGTGGTTGTGCAGGCAACAGTCAGCCTTTTCAGCATGAGCCTGGAGCACCGCATGATGGATCAGAGAGTCAGATTGGAGCTACAATTGATTTTGCTGACTGTATGTTCAGAGATGTTTAAAGCATGGGCAAAGTGGGCTCTGGCCCAGGGCCCCAGCCTTTCAGGGGGCCACTGATAGAGCCAGCTCTGTTTTGCATAGAGTCTTGCCCTGATGACCTTTAATAACTCTTAACTAGATTTTTTAAATAACGTTTTCCTTTCATTTATTTTTAATGTGGATGATATTTGAAAGTCTATTACAAACATTTTTGCAGAGAAATGTGTGTTTATATTTCTTGTAACATCCATAGAAATTTTCTTTAGATCAAAACTGGGCCTCCTATGAGAAATGGGAGGGTGTCACAGAGATTATTTGCAATAATATTAATGAGCTGCTGCTGTGTTACAATATTGAAAACACACATCACTATCCCTGATTATTAGATGTAAACACATTTAGAATTTGGACAAGTGTGCCTTTCCACTGCCATGAAAGAGCTGAAATTAGATCATAGATTCAAAGCTGTTCTGAAAAGGGCACCCCAACATACGATTGGCCCAGGGCCCACAAAATCCTTAAGATGTCCCAGCGTATGCTTTTACACAGGCCCGCTGCAGTGGGCGGCTGTACTATTCGACAAGATGACTTGTTTGTGGTATTTGGAGGAAGATTTCTCTGTTTCCCATACTATTGTTTTCAATAATATTTTACATATGTCAGGTAAATAAGTTAGCAAATATGTTGTCAGTGCCTCCTACAAAAATAGTAAAGTGGTAAAAGTAAAAATTGAAATAGCTCAAGATTCTGTCCCTTTTAGAAAAATCTCCGGCTGTCACAATATGTATTCTATTTCTGCAGTACACATTATTTCCCAGATTTGTTAATGGCTTCGCATTGGCAAGTGTCTTTTAAAGTTTTTAAGAGCGCGGTCAATTCATGCACCTGCTGCAATAAAGACAAGAAGGGGTGGACTCTTCTCCTGCCAGTAGGTCGATTGGTCTCCGATTGGGGCTGGGCCCAAACATGCATAGCGATCGCTGGTGACAGTGCGAGCAGAACAGAAACATCTGAGGCTGCCCCTTGTCATCCTGCTGAGTATAAACATATCCCTCCGGGGCCCCTAGGGTGAATCCCTAAGAAATACCTGCACTAAAGCAAGTCTCCTTCCCTGTGGACTGTCAAGCATAATACCCCATGAAGCAGAACTATCCCCTTAACCTCAACAAAGAGATCAACGCCATACATAAATTGAGGGTCCTGGTGTCCGCACCGTGCAGGTGGCGACCCGGGGGTTGGGGTGGTCACCACCTGCACAGCCAAGAGTGGGCGCATCCCCACAATGGCGCATTCTCAGGCCATAGCCCCATATGCGGTGAAGTGTTAGTTCCTCGCCTGTGTACTTCGCAGGTGGCCCCTTTAGATAAGAACTTTCCAAACTTTTTTTTTTGATAATTAACTTTATTGCTTTTCAGATAAAACACATTAACAGCACAGGACATTAGATTGATATTACAAGCAATGACCGCATTCACCAATTGTAGGTACATACAAAGCATTGGATAGAAGCACCCTCATAACATGTTGGCCCCACCCCGCTCCTAAAGGGGAGGTTTTGCACGTTTAGATCAGTTGGGCCAGCTATTTGTCCCAGACTTTGTTATACTTGGCAGGGCACCCTCGGGCCTCGAACAAAGGATTCTCCTGTGTGGCACACCAGTCTACTCCCCGGTGCCATTTCGCCAAGGTTGGGGGTTTGGCGTGCGCCCAGGAAGCCGCAATGTCTTGTTAGGCCACCGCAATTGCTGCCCCAAGGAATGCTTTGTCTGCTCATGAGCCGTCCAGGCCGTCCATCACCCCGAAGACAAGACTTATGGGATTGTGGGGAACCAGCCAGCCCAGGACCTGTGTGAGTTCTGTCTCTATTCCCCACCAATATGGGGCAAGGAGGGGACATGTCCAGATCATGTGATAGAAGTCCGCTGGTGCATGGCCGCAGCGCACGCAATCCGGGGAGGCACGCAGTCCTGCCCTGTGTAAGCGTGCTGGGGTGATATAGGCCACGTGGAGGTAGTATAGTTGTATAAGGCGGAGTCTGGCTGATGTCGTGATGAATTTAGGGGCCATGAGGGCGTCACGCCAGTCTTCCTCCTCGAGAGGGCCCACCCACTCCTCCCAGCAGGTCCAGAGTGGATCAAAAGTTGCCGGTCTGTTATTACCAAGGATACAGTATATTCAGGAGAGCCCCCCTTCCCATGTTCCCCATCATGACCTGGGCTACTAGCGGGCTAAATTCAGACAGGGACTTGCCTGTTGGGATATGTGTATTGAGGGCGTGCTGAAGTTGTAGATATTTATAAAACTGTGAAGCGTGGAGAAAATAACCTCCTCGCCGGTCCTGGAATGTCCTAATGGCTTGAACCCTGAAAGTGCCGCCACTTCCCCCAGCCATGTACTGTGCCAGAGAGGTGTGTGTTGTGTCAGTCCTTTGTCCCATTGCGTATGTCTCAGAGACACGCGCCACGCCATCAGGACTGTCCTGGTTATCAGCTGGATCCCATTGGGATGGGACACCCATATAGGTATGCTAGTATTTGGTGGAAATCCATGTTTCTGAGTTCTGTCATGTATGCCGGGTCTGACCATCCCCCGGTAAACCAGTCGTGGATTACTATAAGCCAAGTGGCCAAGTAGTATAGGTGGAGATCAGTCATACCCATACCTCCATCAAAGGGTGGGATCCTGCAATGGGCAAGAGCAATCCGAGGTCTCGTTCCACTCCATAGAAACCAAGTGGTCACCCCATCCAGTTCCTTAAACCAACTGCATGGGAAATGAAAAGTGGTGTTCTGAATGATTTTATTTTTATTTTATAGAGTTTTATATAGCCCGAACATGACCGGAATTGGGTATCAGAGCGCCTTACATAGCACCAGTTGCATTACACGAGGACACATTCATTTTTGCTAGGGACGGTAAGATTAAGTGATTTGCCCAGAATCACAGGATGTTCAGCGTCCTTGCCGAGACTCGAACCCAGGTGCCCAGATTCAGGATGGACCGCCCTAGCCGTTAGGTCAACTTCTCTCCTCTGATGATGTACAAGAAGCTCCGGAGGATCATCATTTTGAACAGTGCTATCCTCCCAAGTAGGTTGAGTGGTAGGGTTTGCCAGCGCTTGAGGTCAGCTTTGGCTTTGTTGACCAGCAGGGTAATCTTCATCGCCCATTCCAGCTCAGGAAGCAGAGCGACCCACACCCCCAGGTACTTTAAGAACTGTCTCCTGATAGGGTTGTGGATTGCCAGTCAAAGCATTCCTGGGAGAGGTGAAGGGGCACCAGTGTCGACTTCCTTGAATTAAGGCGGAGGCCTAAGATGCTCTCAAAGGCTCGCAAGAGCACAAGGGATCGAGGGCCAGAGCTCGCCGGATCTGACAGGTAAAGCAGGACATCATCTGCGTTTAAGGAAATTTTGTCAATTTGGTGGGTTCCCCAGGACCAGCCCTGTAGTCGGCGATCGGATTGAATGAGGCAGGCCACGGGCTCCATTGCCAGTGCAAATAAGAGAAGCAAGAGGTGGCAGCCCTACCTCGTGCCCCTCTGAATTCGAAATGTCTTGGAGAGGGTTACGTTGGTCAATACCCTGGCTCTGGGACTGGAGTAGAGGACCTTGACTAGGTGAGGGGACTGGTGTCCCAGGTCCATCACCTGCAGAACGTCCTCCAGATATTGCCAGTCCACCGTGTTGAACTCCTTTTTGAAGTCAACAAGGAAAAGCGCAAGATAGGGCGTAAGAAGATTGCAGAGACAGTGTCTGGGGTTCCACGCTGGCATGAAGCCACATTGATCCATGTGGGCCATCTTATGGAGAAGGGGCGAAGTCTCTGGGCTAGAACCGTAGCGTATATTTTTATCTCCGTGTTGATAAGGGAAATCAGATGATAGTCTGCGCATTTAGAGGAAGGTGGTTGGGTCTTGGGGAGTATGACGATAGTCGCCACATCAATCTCTGGAGGGAAGGAGACAATCTAAGCCATGTCGATAGAGGTGCACGAGGTGGGGAACCAACAAGTCCAGGTATGCGCCATAATATTCTTGGGGGAAACTGTCAGGTCCTGGAGTTTTCCCGGCCTTCAGCAGGGAGATCGCTCCATGAATCTCCTCCTGGGGAGGTACAGGTCAGCCACCTCATCCCCTGAGAGGCGAGGGAGTTGGATTCCCGCTTGGCAGAGCACATCGGAAAGGGCAGCCTCTGGTGTGCAGGCAGAGTTCAACTGGGCATAGTAGTCGGCAAATGCATGTGCGATGGCAGGTGATGTGTGTTGGATAGCACTTGAGGGGTCTTGGACTTCAGGGATTATCCTGTTAGCGAGAGGGTAGGAGATCAATCTATGTAACAGACTTCTCTTTTTGTCTCCCCAACCGTAATTTCAGGCCACGGATGAGCACCACTTCATCTTGGCCGAGTCCAGGGTGATCTGTTTGATATCCTCTTGAGCGATCATCAGTTGCCTATCTCAGTGAGCATCAGGGGTTACAGTTTGGGTCACTTCCAACCGTATGGCTTGGGCCTCGAGGAGGGTTAGGCACTCGGTTTGTGCCAGGCGCTTCGTGTGCACCCGGCCTATTGCCACACCATGGATGGTGGCTTTACCTGCTTCCCAGAGGGTACTCGGAGAGGGGACCAATCCGTGATTAGTGAGAAAGAAGTGGAGTAGTTCCTCCTCTATAGCCAGCTTAACCTCTTTGTCCTGCAGGAACCACGTGTTTAGTCTCCACACCAACCCACGCTGCGTCTGAGGTCCCACCCAGGTGTAGGGATAGGGCTGAGTGGTCCGAAATTCCAAGGAGAAGGATAACTATATTGGACACCTTCTGGCAGTCAGAGCGGGGAGAAATATCAGGTCAATGCGGGATGCGTGTGGTGGGCCGCTGAGGTGTGAGTGTAGTGGGTGGCCCGCAGATTCCAAACCCTCCAGACATCACACAAGCTGAGCGTGGCCACCCAATCTGTCAGTTTCCGTGCATAGGTTAGCCTTGTTAGGGAAGGTATACCCATCGCATCCAGCGTTGGCAGCATAACGGCATCAAAGTCTTCCACAATCACTCTCTGTTTCAAGGGTAAGGAGGAGAGTGCGGCTGTGAGGTGGTGCAGTGTGGAGGCAAGCGTGTCCACACTTTATCAAAGCCATATCTTGCAAGGAAGGGGCATTGGGTCCCAAGGAGGTGTGTCTCCTGAAGTAGAAGTATGTCGGGCAAGTGATGTTGGGTGTATCTAAGGACTGCTGTTCTCTTGATATGGTCTAGTAGTCTGTTCCCATTCCAGGACACAGCATGGAGGGGCCAACCTAAGGTGGACAACTGCATCAAGACTGGCGTAACCGATGAGTGGACCAAAGGGTAGTGAGCCCCAACGGGGCATTAACGGGGTAGTGCCAATGCATGCATACGGTGAGTGTTGCACGTTTGCATGTTCTTGCGGTTTCAGACCAGTAAACCAGTGTCGAAGTGCTGTTGGTTGATAGAAGTAGAGACCCTGACAAATGGAAACTTAAAACAACCCAGAGGACAATGGTCCCCTCCCTCCCTCCCTTTTCCCACTCCACTTTCCAAACTTTTACTGGTTTTAACCTGCATGCCCAACTGTTGCTACAGC
The DNA here is from genome assembly GCF_964263255.1 of Lissotriton vulgaris. Lineage (NCBI taxonomy): Eukaryota > Metazoa > Chordata > Amphibia > Caudata > Salamandridae > Lissotriton > Lissotriton vulgaris. Next base: position 756,127,094 of record NC_141695.1, on the reverse strand, counting down.
TGAGTTCTTCAAGATTTATGAAGCCATGGGTGGATGCCGAGCCAGGCCCCTGCTCCGATTGCCTTCCAACCGCTTCGGCGTGCCATTAGCCTGGCAACGGAGGACAGAAGGGCTCAGTTGCCCGGCGCTAAACCAGCGGCAGCCAAAAGATGTACATCAGCTGCACATAAGGTGCCCCGATCAAAGATATAGAGGGCAGACGCGATAGCATGCACATGGACCCACCATTTGCAATGATGACACCTCAAGTGATTTATAACCTAGCCTAACCATCAGTGAGAGGACCCTCCAACCCCCAAGAACATCAACATCTGGCGCACTAACATGCATTTATCATTACAGACAGGTATAGAACAATATGAGATCAGCAAGGAATACCGGCCAGAACAACTTTGAGGGTTTAAAGATAGAGCTTTACCATGATCTATCCCAGTCACCCTCCAAAAGAGATGCCTGCCCAAACAATACGATTTTTCAAAATGGCCATACCACGGTTCACCTGCTACATTCTACCCGGACTCCCTACGGAACAAACCTATCCCCTGCACTCAAGCAGAGGCAAGGCGATTACTTCGTCTCTCTGCTACCAGGCAAATCATCATTGCCAGGTGAGGGATGGATAAAACTCAAGACCATACAGTCTGGCTACAAAAACAATGGGAACTCATCGGCATTGGCATGGAAAAAATCCAAGAAACCTGAAAAACAAACAAAATTTGTTTGAATAATGTGGGAGTACTGCATAATATTTGTCACAAGAATTCAAGGACCTCACCTGACCAACATAGCTGTAGGTTTTGAGACTCACCCACTGTGTCGCAACTAGCCCTTTGGCGGTCTCTGCTTTTGCCACTCTGCGACGGCTATATTGAAGAGCAGGAAAAGGGGGGATGCTGGCAGGATTCCACCTATTGCCAGCTGCAATGGCTGCATTGTAGAGTGGGGTGGGGGTGGCCATTGCCGCCACCGGATGGCAGGTAAGAGCGGGAGGAGCCCCCAAAACTCATGCCGCCCACACTGCTTACCTAAGCATGAATCACCTCACCAGATCAGGTTTGGGAATGAAATACAAATGGGGTTGCTCCTTCCTCTTGACTTTTATATGGAACACCATAACACATTCAATCCACATCCCTCGCAGAAGTGCATATCATTCTGGGACTTGTCGGGGTATCCAGCGACCCTCCTCCTCCGCAGGGGACCATAGGAAATCTGCAAGCAAGTGCTATGGATGATGGATTACAAGATCCACCAAGAAAAATATACACAAGCCTACTCTTGAGCAGAGCTCCTGTGAAAGGAAAACGGTGATCAATCAACTCCATGGACATGAAGTTGAACCAGAGATCTGACTCGACTTCCTTTGCAGAGTGCAGTCGGTCCTTGTGAGGATCCCACCCACAGCAGGCCTGCTGGATGTCTGGGCTCTCTGAATAAGCAGGTTGTAGATATGGGTCTGGGACAGGGAATGGCCACTATTGTCATATTCCTCACCGCACAGGACGGAGTCGAGAGACTCTGATAATGAATAAGCCCCCATGTTGGTTCTGATGGTTCCACTAACTCATGACATCACTCATATCTGTTTAGTTCCCTTCCATGTAGGGAGCTGTTATGTTAGTTATCTAATGCCCAGTTTGTTACTCCTCCCTCCAAGGTTTTCAATGGACTCATGTATCACCAAGGGGTTTGCCCTTAGCCCCATAAGAAACCTCTCCAATAGCAGCAGTGTGTGGCCCCGCAGGCTCAGCAAAGGCCCTTCACCCATCCGTGATTAAAGCACTCAGCTTGATCATCCCTGCCAAACACCTGGCTGCATTGGCGATGATGCTACGTGACTCCAATTGTGACATCTGCTTTCTTCAGGAGGCCCACCTCCCTAAAATGACTGAGACCGACTAAAGTCAAGATGGTTTCCTAGACAATACTTCCCCTGAGGCCCCAGTAAAACGCATGGTTGCTATACTGTTTTCCAATAAATTTAAGAGGATAGTGCTGAATACAGTGGTGGAGATACTACAGAGACTATTGTTTCCACAGATCTCAATCAATGGACCACACTTACCCTAGCTGCAATAAATGCCCCTGACAAACACCAAGAGAAGTTTGTATGCAAAACTCTTTATGTGCTAACATCTCTCGACAGAGACATATTTGTGGGAGATTTCACTCTGCTCACTGATTCTGTACGAGACAGGTTGGCACAGCTGTTGGGTCAACCAGGGGTTCTATCCCAAGACAGGGTTAGATGGCTGTCAGACATAGGTTTGGCAGATATTTGGCATTCTCTCAACCCCTCTACCAGGGACTATTCTTTTTTTCTGCGTCTCGACAGATCTATGCAAGGCTGTATTACTTTCTGAGCTCCTCTCAAGTTCAGGTTGCTGATACACGAGCAGAGATTAGGGTCTCAGTTTCGTTAGGAGTTTCCGCTATCCTGATTTCACTCAGAACCTCCCATTCGCCAGCCTCTCACCACAATTGGAGACTAAACGACAATCTCATTAAGATCAACTTTGTTAAAACAGATATTTGAGGGGTGATCCAACAATTTCTACAAATGAATGACAGCCACACAATTCACATGTCTAACTTGTGGCAGACCCTTAAAGCAATGGTCCGGGGTGTATTTATAGACATAGCCATTAGACTGAACAAAGACTGGAGAGATAAGAATTTAGAGTTTGAGGGGAAAGTAAAGAACTCGAAGCTGCACATAAGCAAACAGGGGTGAATGCAACCTGAAGCCATATGTCACTAACCAGGAAGCAGCTTAAAGTGCTGGATTTCAATAAGACAGAGTATGCCCCCTATGCACAAAACAACAAATGGTGGCAGGTAGATTGCTGATGTGCAAGTTACTAGCTAAATTCAATAAGGACAGGGTTGCAGAATTGACCTCTATGGATGGTAAGTAGGCCCAAAATGACAAGGACATCGCTCAGGCATTCAGACGCTTTCATAGTGAACTTTTTGCACCATATGATTGGGAATGTAACCGAGATTAACCAATACCTCTTTACAGTCCAGATTGTGGGGCTTCTGCCTCACCAAGCTGCTTTACTTGAGACAGTTATTTGAGTGGAAAAAGTGATCACAAGTATAGCCGAACTCCAACTCGGTATGGCTGCAGGCCTAGATGGGTTTACACCGGCCTACTACAAAACCTTCTGCCCCAGGCTGGCCCCACTTCTCACACGCCTGTGAAACTCCTTTGGAGATACAGGAGAACTCTCAGACACCATGTGTGAGGCAGACATAAGTGTAATCACTAAGCCTGGGAAAGACCATAAATGGTGCTCTTGCTAAAGACCCATATACGTCTTGAATGTTGATGCCATGCTCTTCACTGGCATTTTGGCTAGACTCCTTAACCCATGCATGCAGGGTCTGATAGACTCGGACCAGCCTGGGTTTATCCCAGAGAGGAACTATAGAAATAACACCAATAAAATCCTTCATATTCTTGATATGGTTACTGCTTTGGTAAACGAGTACTCCTCTTGCCAATTAATGCCGAGAAAGCATTCAACGGTGTCCATTGATCCTTATTACAGAGAGCCCTTGATAATATCGGTCTTGGTCCAAAATGTAAAACATGGATCTGATGTGGGTATAGTCATCCTAGAGCTAGAATACGAGTCAATGGGATTCCACCACAGCCCTTCATGGTCCGCAGAGGCACTATCAGTGGTGCCCACTGTCTCCATCCTGTTCACCTTGCATTCGGAGCCCAGTATATGGAGCCCCTTGCTGAAAGGACTATATCCAACCCATCAATCACAGGAGTCACTACAGGACGGCACATGCATAAATTGGCTCTTTGTGCAGACAATGTTTTGGTTGGCCTGTCAGACTCACAAGACTCTCTCTGCATTAATTTCAAACTCGAGAACTTTGGCTGGTTATCATGTTTCAAGATGAATATTCAGAAATTGCAAGTTCACTATGGCAGTGACTGGGACAAGTACAGAGCATGGCAGGAGTCTAACTACAAGAGTTTGGGAGTTTTATATGATATGGAAGGGCTGATGTCCTTCGAGCAGGTCAAGATCAGCTATGGGATTACGGAGACAGAAACATGTCGATACCTCCACATCAGACTTTGGGTGCCGCACGCCTCGGATTCCTTGATTGTAGACATCTCTCTACCTTTGAGAAGTGGTTGTTTATCAGGAAGAACAATACATGAATGCTATCTAAATTATACAAATTTCGCAACCTATCAATCCCCATAAAAAAGACCTCAGCTCAGAGGCAATGGGAAACCAAATTAAAACGCACTCACAGACAAGGAATGGGCAGACATCTATTATAGAACACACACTACCATGTTGAGGGTAGCAGGTGAGGTGATGTTAAAAACCACACAATACCTCTCCAGTTTGATTGGCAAAGTTGAAGAGAACCACCTCAAGAGGTTGCTGGCACAAAAGTGGAGGTTCTGGAATGCTGACACACGTTTTGTGGAGATACCCTAACTTAAAGAGATACTAGCAAGAGGTGAGCTCCGATGTAAATACGATTTTTCAACATGGCCTTACCACGATTCACCTGCTACATTCTTCCTGGGCTCCCTAATGAACAAACCTATCCCCCACTCAAACAGAGGCAAGGCGATTAGCTCGTCCTCTGTGCTACCAGGCAAATCATCACTGCCAGGTGAGGGATGGATACAACTCGACCAAACAGTCTGGCTACAAAAACAATGGGATCTCATTGGCCTAGGCATGGAAAAAATCCAAGAAACCTGAAAAACAAACAAAATTAGTTTGACAAATGTGAGAGTACTGTTTCTGTCACAAGAATTTAAGGACCTCACCTTTCTAACATAGCGGTAGGTTTTGAAACTCAACTACTGTGGCGCAGCTTGCCCTTTGGCGGTCTCTGCGTTTGCCGCCCTGCGACGGCCACATTGAAGAGCAGGAAAGGGGGGATAGTGTCAGGATTCTGCGTGTTGCCACCAGCGATGGCCACATTGTAGAGCTGGGTGGGGGGTGGCCATTACCTCCCCGGGATGGCAGGTAAAAGCGGGAGGAGCCCCCAAAACACTGCTTACCTAAGCATGAATCACATCACCAGATCAGGTTTAGGGTTATTTTACCCCTGTCATCCCAGCACCAGCAAATGTAGGCCTGTATGAAAAAAGGACTAAGTTATCCTAGTGGGATGCTTCCAAAACTTACTTATTTGAAGCTCTGGGTGGGGGATTTTCATGTTCCCCTTGTTCATCGCCTGTTTTCCATTCCCCCCAAACTCCTCCATCCTTCCCTCTTACCTGTCCTTCTCTTCACCATTTCCTATCCCCACTGGCCTATGGTTGTAGGTGGGTGTGTGTTAAGACATATTTTCAATATCCAGATTTAAACCCAAAAATATTTAAAGGTTCATAGCGCAAACGTTAGGCTGGAAAACCAGCCAACAGACCCTAAAACTCCTCAAAGTTAATGATACTATGGGCATGTGTAATTCCAGAGGGAAATGTCATGGTATCACAAGTTGGTCCATTTTGGTACTCTAAATAATGGGGAATTACCATGGAAACTAGGAATACCACACTGTATACCTTATGTATTTCATCTGGACGTTTTGGCAGTTTACAACAGCTGCAGTTTTAGACTTGCGGTGTTCCTGCAGAAGTTATAATTGTAACGAGGCATACTAGGAGTATACAAAATTGTGCAATTTTTTCGACAACATTTCACTGAAATTTCACTGAAATTTCGCAAAATTATGTAAAATTACACTTTTAGCAGGAAAAGTGGTATGCCAATATCTCAACTGACTTTTTTCATGCAAGGGCGTATGTCTAATAAAAAAGTCACGTGTAATAAATAGTACCGAAAGAAGATTGGTTCAAGTAGAAAATGCTTTTGAATGAGACATTTTCTGCACAAATCAGCCTCCTGTGAGCAAAAAAAAAATTGGAATAAAAAAATCGGGAATTTTGAATATTTGGCATGTGTAATTAAAATTTTCTGCAGTCGTATTACATTGCCAGCGCAGCATGTAAACATGTCTCCAAGAAAAACAGCATCCACAATCACCCCTTTATTACTTATTCTGCTTACTGCAATCATGCTTCATTAAGATATCTGCAACATTGTCGTGCATAGCAAATTTTGCTTGAGCTTTCAAATATATTAATAGTCTCTTCTAAGCCTCAGTTCCTGAAGTTGTAAATAATCTTTTCAAAGCCTATTTCTTTGGCAGTTAGGCTACTGTTTTGTGATGTTAACTCGACAGTCTATTAATTCCTTAGACGAGCAATAACATACCTCGCTGGGTAATATGTTTGCTTCCGGCAGCTAGTGGGTTTTGCAGATCATGAGCTTAAAATCTGAGTATGTCCAGGTATTCTATAAATTAGTTAACAATAGCAAGTTATTTTCAACACTTATATATTGATTACCAGTGCCTCCCTTAATTGCTGTACCTGCACAAATATATTTTTGTCCTGGGGTCAGATGGACTTCTAGGTCGGTCACTCCAAATTGTTCTCCCTTTAGCTCTCAGCAATTCAAACCTAACAATTTTTTTTAAAGAGCAGAAAAACTCAGTTGTTGGCAGCACATGCTACATTTTCCTGGTGGAGCCCCACAATCAGTACATGATGCCCAATTTTAAGGCCAAACTGGTAAAAAGTGCTACTTATCGGACCGGATTGAGGCCTTAGAAAGACAGAAGCAGGATCTGAAGCGCTACATATAGACATGCTATAGAGTCCTTCTGCTGCCTTCTGGTATTGTCGTGGATTTATTGAACCTGTTAAGACATCACAGGCAGCCACCTATCAAGGAACAGAATTAACAGCAAGTCTCTGTGGGCCTTATTTACAATATTTTAAAACATGACAGCGCAGCAAGCCTTCCTGCTGCACTGCGGTGCGTCAAAAGAAAAGGGCAGGAATGCGCCGTATATACAAGAACAAGCGTAGGAATCTGATGCATTCCCAGTTTTACAAAACCTTGTAAATTCTGGGAACACCCACAGCAACACCCGTGGAACACCGCTTTCATGCAGAGTAATGCGTAAAAGGGGGCCATATTTTCAAGGCAATGAAAAGCCACGCGGGGTGGCTTTGCGTGGCCTTGTAAATATGGGCAGGCACACTGTGCCGCCAGTGCATCAAATAACGTGACGCACCAGTGGCCCAATGGGCTTGTAAAATAAGCCCCTAAGAGTGGTTCTATGCATCTTATGCTGGAGTTGCTGAAAACAACACACTGCAAAGTATGTCTGGGGTGAAGAAGAGATGTGTTTGGGCGTGTTATGCTGGCAACAGTGTTTATAGGGCACTCATTTTCTAATAGTTACCATCAGGGCACAAGTCAGGTGTACAAACAGTTGCAAGATATCCACCCACTATTTTCACATGGTGGATGGAACCCACCCTGCAAGAAGTGGGCCCCACGGATATATGATGACCTTGTCGTGGTTTAATTTTTAGACACCAGGACACATTCAGCAGCGCCTGCACATTGTCTGCTTTCGTTTGAAGAAGCAACGTACAAGCAGCGAGGGGGCTTTCATATTTCAGACTCAGGCTGTACCCTTAACAAAGCCCAAATTTAAGCGGCCATCAGGCCTCCTTTTGTTCCACTATCCTGACTCTGAGTCTCACACCTAAATGCAAATGCAAGGGAGGGGAAACAAAGGCAAACAGCTTGTTGTTATCACTTCACAAATATTTGCAAGGCATGCTTATTGTTGTGCCGTACTTATATAATAATAATAATAATAGGCAAGCTTGTAAAGTGCATGGTTACACCAACTGGTGTGTCCCCAAGCTGAGGCACAGGCTTGTCAGATGAAAAAGAGGGAGCAACGGAGAAGGGACCTATACACGGAAGAGCCAGGTTTTTAGTTTCTTCCGGAAAAGCAACTCTGATGGTTCAGCACGGAGGAACAGGGGGATTGCATTCTAGTTCTTGGAGGCCAGATAACTGAAGGAGTGGGTTCCCATTCTAGCTTTTTTTTACTGTAGGGATCTTGACCAAATAGGTTCCGGTTGATCTGAGAAGACGAGTCAGATTGTAGGGAATGAGTAGCTAGGACCTTACCCCTGCAGGATGCTGTGGCTAATACACAAGGTTTTAAAGAGGATTCTCTCCTTAAGTGGTAGCCAGTGTAGGGCAGCAAGAGCCTTCCTATTAGAGGTTCTCCTGGGAAGCATCAGAACAAGGCGAGCAGCTGCGTTCTGAATACATTGCAGCCTATAAAGGCATTTGTTATTTGCTCCTAGGTATAGAGCATTTCCGTAGTCCGTTGGGATGTTACTAACACGTGGGCTAGTATTTTCCTGGCTGAGATGGAGAACACATCCAGAGTTTTCCGTAATCCTCTAAAGATTCCAAAGCACTTCCCTGCCACCTTTCTAGTGTGAGCCTCAAAAGAGAAATTGGAGTCTAACCACACACCCAAGTTTTTAACCTGTTTTCGTGGGGAGGGCCCAATATTTGTGGCCACCATGCCGATGACCAGATAGAGGGAGATTTTCCCACCACTGGAATCTCTGTTCTGCTGCCATTTAGTTTTAGGCAGTTATTTGTCATCCAAGATGACAAGTCCTGCAGGCAAGCAGAGAAATTAGTGGCTGCTAACTAGGAGGCCTGTGATAGCGGGACAACCAATTGTGTATCATCTGCATATGGTGACTCCGGTGCCGTTCTATAATCTCTGCCAAAGGTGCAATATAAAGATTGAAAAGAATGGGGCTCAGTATGGAGCCCTGAGGGACCCCTGGGACTGCGCAATGCTTTTGGAGAAATGTGGTGGTTGAGCCACTTGAAAGCTCCAAAAGCTCTAGTCCTTCAAGAAGGCAGCCATCCACTTTAGTGCCAGTTTTCCCAGTCTACCTTCACTGAGACGCTGTAGGAGTAGATTATGAGATTCTGCATCAAAGGCGGACTGGGGTCCAAAAGGACCAGGGCTACTGTCTGGCCTTCATCTACATGTCTGCTTATTGTCTCAGTATAAGAGATATGCATGCACTGTAAGAATGTACCATGTGTCGGTCGGTTCCAGTATTTACACAAATAACAATTTAAATACCTCTAGTTTGTTTTATTTCTTTCATATTGTTACTCATTCCAATGCAGAATGTCAAAGCGCTTTACATCAGATGTACATACTATACATTGGCAATAAATCCTGTAAATGTGTAAATCAATGTGCAAAATGTTTTACATAAGACTGTGAGGGTTACAAGGTATAGGAGCCACACGTCCTTCATAGCTCACTGTGCTATATTAGAAGGATTACAAGTTATGAACTGTGAGTAGCAAAATTATCTCAGTGTTAAAAGCAATAAGTCACTTATCAAGCTACATAAATTAAATTTCTGCCATCTGCATGTTAGATGATGTACTTTGCAGTTGACACATTAACCCTCGACGGCACTTTGATTCAAAACTGGGATGAAAGAAAACACTGGTCTCTCCAGCAAATGCGTTACCCTTCAAAGTTATCTTACCATTAATATTGTTCCCTGGGATTTAATGGGCACAAAAAGATCTCTGCAGCAGGTGCCCTAACCCCATAAGAAATTATGAAAAACGTAGACTTTGCAACCAATTAAGCAGAATAGATTTATTGCTACGTTTCTCTTTAATGCCAACCTCATTGTGGCAGAGGTTTTAAAAAATAAATATATAAATTGAGGCCCACATTTTGCGTCTGGGTTGCTTCACCTTTTAGGCACAGCCCAACACAACATCTAATTTGTTAAATCTCATTCTGCGCTCAAATGTACTCATGATAGACCTGTGAAATATGTGTGAAGTGTTAAGATCTGCTTTCACTTCTTGTGATGTCACCTCCTGTGAGGTCATGGGTTGTGATGTCACTTTATGTGATGCCATGACGTCACGCTGTGATGTCATGCACCATGATGTCACTTGCATACTGCCTAACTTGGTTAGTCCCCCCACTTCTTTTTTTAGGACTTGTGCCCTGGTTACCATGTAAGCTCATGTCACATGTGACACTTTCAGTCACTTTTGGCTTTTTAATGAGCCCTAATCTGCATACAGTAGTAGTTTCATCTTTCCCCTTAGAAACATGTCAAGTGCCTTCTCTTGTGCAGTGCAGACATCCCAGACTAATCCCAAAGCTCTCCAGCCAAACTTGACAAATGTACATAACCTTTGCGAGTTGCAGACTAGGGTTTTAAAACGTTCCTTTCTACCAAAGAACACTTTCCAGAGCATCACTGCAATAGGACCCAGACTTCTCGAAAGTTAATAGCAAGTGCTATTGTTTACATTTCCTATGCATCGGTAAGAGTGATGTTTTGGCTTCTATTGAAATTGCCATGTGAGTCCTTTAAAAGCTATTTTCAAGAAAGAGTTAAGGACTTGCAGGAACACTGAGCACAAGGTCTCAAGGTTTGTATAGTACAGCTTAGAAAATATTTTCAAATGTTGTAGGTAGTGGGAGTATAGTCATCCAAAAATCCAAACGACCTTGACCCTTAACGAAAAACAAACCTCAGGATATCTGGTTCGGTTTTAACTTTTTCTCCGAACTTTTCTCTATGATGAATGACATTACCTAGTTGTCGCGAACTTGGGGAATGTCTTTCATTTTGGAAAAGTATCTACAATCCTTTTAGATCTGCATAGATTATGTTGTTGCCTTTACAAATGTTGTGTGAAAGGCATTGCTCACTCTCTCTTTTCTGTCTCTATTCTTTTCCTCCCTATTACAATATCCCCTGACAACCCTTTCTCGTTCCTCCCTATATTTTTTCACTCCTCACCCCTAACCCAGCCAAGTGTCTCTTCCTCGCCTGGTTCACCACCTCCTCAACCCCGAATATAATACTCATTATCTATTTTCCTCCCCGTTCTTTTCCTATTCCCTAGTCTATTGCCCTACCCGCTTTCTTTTTCAGATTAAACATAGACAACAGGCTAATGCTATTGTTTCTTTTTAAAGGAAACCCTATACTTGTTTTTTATTTTTGAATGACAAAACTTCTTCTCCTAGTTACTAACATTTGAAGAACTGAACAATGTTTATCTGTATTTTTCTTTCCTTTCAATCCAGGTTTAGAGTAATCACCAAAATGGATATTCACAACTATAAGGTTGTCAGACTGATAGCTACCATTTTGGTTTTTATATAAATTTGGTATAACACAAACGTTCATTTTATTTGTGTCTGAAATAGAGGTACATGATTTTCAGACATGATTTTGAGGCCCAATTACTTGTCTTACACAAAGATTTCTCTTTAGCTTTTTTGTATAATACGAATTCCCATAATACGAGACTCTTTCGAAAGTGATATGCATTTATTAAAGAGGTTTTTTTTTTTAACCTGAGGCAAAGTATTAAAAGTTAGCATTTTTGTAAAAAAGGAGCCAAGATATGTACAGAGGCCCCCATTAAAATAGGCAGATTTGACAGCCTAGAGCTTACTGGTATGTGTAGTTGTGAATGCCTTCAGAGTGAGTGCAAAGAAACAATCCTAAAGAAAAACCCATAGGTACAAACAAAGCTCTCCTCTTCATCGACACATTACACAGGTGCAAAGTTTAGCCTGTAAATCTCCCCCTTGTAGATCCTGAGCTCTAAGTGTCTTCTCAATCTTGGTTTATGTAAGAGAGTACAATCTTATAGGGCCAGATATAGGACCCACCAATTTGCAATTCGCAATTTGCGACTTGTAAATTGGGATGTATAACAGAGTCTCAGACACTGTTTGCGATTCCTAATGGGGTTGGAAATTGCATGCCTCATGAATAATAATGAGGCAGGATCAATTTGCAACGCCATTAGGAATGGCTAGCACTCCCAGGGATCGTGGCCTGCTGGGGTCAGCAGACCACCATGCCTGGGACTGCTTTTAAATAAAGCAGTCTTTTTTTAGGCCGAGCCATGCTGAAGTAGAGTATGCTGTGGAAGCTTTGACCACTCTCCTCCCATATTTTTCATTTGCTGGTGTCATTGTCCTTGGTAAATACTGGCTTCCGATTCATTATGAGGCTTGTTAGTTCCTCCCTGTTACCGCCTTGTCACCATTTGTTACCACCCATAAGGACTGGACTTTTACTTGACACGTTACACGGACTGCTTTATCTAGTAAGTATGCAATATTTTTGTTGTTATTGTCGCTGATGGGGACAATGGCGGCTGCTTTTTTGGAAATTTGCATGATGAGCGCGCTACCCGCTTTAGGGACACCGCAATCATTTAAAATGTTAATTGTATATAACTTTCATGTTGAGAGCAGCGTCCACTTTTGAGACACCGCTCTATGTTTAATTCTATTTTTTTTAACTTTCAGAGTGAGCAGGGGCCCCCTTCAGGGACACCGTGCTCTGTTTTTTCTTTTTTTTACTTTAAAACTGAGCGTGGCGTCACTTCAAGGACACAACGCAAGGCTTCTTTATTTTTTTTTTACTTTAACACTGAGTAGGGCTCCCGCTTCAAGGACACCACGCTCAGCCTCTTCATTTTTTTTTATTTAACACTGAGCGCGGCACCTGCTTCAAGGACACCGCGATCAGTGTTAAAGTGAAAAAAAAAAGAAACCAAGCGTAGTGTCCTTGAAGCGGCGCTGCACTCATTTTTAAACTTAAAGAAACATTTGCAATGCAATAGGTCTCGTATTTATGCGAGTTGAAGCTATAGGCATTGTCATTTACAATGCCAATAGACTAAACTTGCGTAAATGCGTGACCTATTGCATTGCAAATGCTTGTTTTAATTGCAGCCCGTTTTCCTCAAAGGAAGACGGGATGTATTTGAAAAAAGGAAAATGAAACTTTTCAGTTTCATTTTTTTAAGTGCAGGCAGTGGTCCCTGGGACCACTGCCTGCTTTAAAAAATATTTTCTCAGATACTCACAAAGGGGAAGAGGTCCCCATGGGACCCTTTCCTGTTTGTGAGTGGTTTACCACCTATTTGAAGTAGATGGTAAACTGCGAGTGTTTTGCGGCTGCAAATGTGGTCGCAAAACAATTGTACATGGCATGGTGACACGCAATTAGGAAGGGCCGCCCCTTCCTAATAGCAGGAGTCGCAAATGCTATTTTGCTTGTCAGTGACTCGCGAAATAGCATTTGTACATGCCATTACCCTTTTTTGCAGTCGCAAATGGGAGGATCTCCCATTCGTGGCAGCGAAAAATAGCCGTACATCTGGCCCACAGTGTTTTCTCGGATACTCACAAAGGGGAAGAGGTCCCCTTGGGACCCTTTCCTGTTTGTGAGTGGTTAACCACCTACTTGAAGTAGGTGGTAAACTGCGAGTGTTTTGCGGCCTCAAATGTGGTCGCAAAACCATTGTACATGGCATGGTGACACGCAATTAGGAAGGGCCGCCCCTTCCTAATAGCAGGAGTCGCAAATGCTATTTTGCTTGCCAGTGACTCGCAAAATAGCATTTGAACATGCCATTACCCTTTTTTGAAGTCACAAATGGGAGGATCTCCCGTTGGTGGCCGCGAAAAAGAGTCACGCATCTGGCCCACAGTGTTTTAACAGGCAAATTGTCTTTAGGAAAATTGCCATCTCATTTCGAAGAAGCACGAGACCAGTTAATCAGAGGAAAAAAAGGTGTTTTCTAGAGAGACATGAATTTTGTCAGTGAAGGTTCCAAAGAGACCTTGGTTCAGTTTTTGGGCTCGAATTGGCAAAAAGTCGACTATTTCCACTACAATGGTGACTAGGCCTTTGTTAAAATAGGCCTAGTATTTGCATCTGTGCCAATAACAAGATTCAAAAGCTGATTTTTTCACCTGGAGACTACGGCTCCCCTAACAAACATGCGGGTAGACACAAAGTCATAGGAAAGACAATAATTAGCCCCTGCCAGGATATGGGGGGTGCTTCCTCCTCAGTATTTAACAATTCATGTCTGTGTTTTTATACCCTCAGCAGAAATCATATTTATCCAAAAGCTCACCTTCAGCATTACAAACTCCCACTTGTCCTTACATAATATTTAGCCGTCTCATCCGATACTTTCAACACATCATCTAACCTGCCTTAAACCTGCTGTGCACCTGTCACCTGAAAATAGCAGCAGGTGATGTGAACCAAAATGGCATTCGCTTGAAACTAAGCAACACCATCCAGGGTTACAAACGCGGTAATGGGATGCTGACCTTAGCACTAAATTGGTATAACATTTAGGGACATATTTACAAGGATTTAACGCCGCCTTAGCGTCATTTTTCTGATGCTATGGTGGCTTTTTTTAATCGCCATATTTACAAATCAACATTTCCAAACAGTTATTGACAATTTTTTGCAGCACGACTTCGGTTAGCTTGACTTACCCAATATGAGATGCAAGGTAGGCATTCCCGCGATAAAACTCCCGCAAAACAGCAAAGCGATATTTACAAGGATTTCCCTGTACGTCGCTAAAATAGAAAAACTGACGCTAAGTCCCATTTCTTACAGCTAGGAATTAACTGGTCTTAAAAATTACGCTAACACACTTGTATAAAGTTAGAACTCCACCAATTTATCCTTGGCAAGCTCAACTATGCCTAGGATCTTCTGCTAATGCACTCTCACGAATGCGCAGACATTATTAACATTAGGTCTTGAGGCACCGTGTGCATGGTATATGCTTGCCTGAATTTAAAGAGAGCTGTTGCTGCTAATGCTTTGCTTAAAAGACAGAGAAAATAACATGGGATAGAGGAGAAGTGGGTGGTGAACAGTGAAAATTACATATTTGAGAAATTACATCTGTTTATGATTCCTTTATTGATAGTGTACGTTTGGGCCTAACGTGGCATGCAAGGGAAAAGGTGGCTATGAAAATGGAGGCAAGCTAAGCCTGCGCAGTGGAATCATCATGTGTCCCGCTGACCGTGTCGCTGACAGACTGCCAAGAGTCAAGGACAACAGCTGTGTGAAACATATTCTCTACTGTGAAACAGCATACACAATGTAATAGATTTGCAACATTAAATATATGAGAAAGGAAATAAGGCAGAATAAATGAATGAGCTAAAGGGGAAGGGTTTGTTAGACAAAAGAGTTTATTAAGAAATTAAACATGTCAGCATGAGGTGATGACAACTCCCCTGTCCCTGCCCATTCAGAGTTCGTATTTCATCAAGATGTGTAACTTTGAGGGTAGGACATGCAGAAATGAAGACTATAACTAGAGTGACTTAAAATTTAGGAGTTGTCATGCATGTACGCGAGGTGAGGCAAGCACGAGTGCAAGAGAGAGGTGAGAATTACTGCTGCTGAGGAAGGAGAGAACAGACTGGAAGATTTACCTCTGAAAGATACTTGATTAGATTAAAGATACCGGAAGAATATCGAGGAGGGTGAAGGTGTGAGAGAGGGATGCGCTCTGGTGCGTCAGGTCTGTAGAGAAGTTTAGTAAGGATTGCCCTGTTCTGATCCTGTTCTATAGTCTTTGTCTCCTGATTGTTTATCAGGGGACCTCCACCAGTCCTGTGGCCAGAGGGCTGGTTTTTCCCATTATCACCCTTGGGTAACTATTATTCTGTCTTTAAATTTGCATATCTTTTGCAAATGAATGCTTTATTATGCCTTTTGTCTCTTCGTCTATCTACTCTTAAATGCATTGATTTGTTGAATGATTCTGTGAATTTAATTTATTGCTAAATTAATTTTCTCTCCCATGAAAGTGATTGAGTTTGCACTGTGAAATTGTACTCAATGAGTGTTCATTTATGACTGAGATTTAGATAAAATTCATTGAATCTTACCCAGAGCCTGTGGTTATTTTACTAAGATCTGTAAATTAGTTAGTTAATTGTTCATACCACCATCAACTACTTAATAATGGTCCCTCAACCAAAGGAAGAGTGTTGATCTGTGACGATTAGTTAGATATTGAATACAATTTCTCAGGAATAAAATTAAATCCCCAGTGGGTTAAGTAATCAAGATCAAAGTGAATTACGAAACTTGACCCCAGCGAAACAGCCAAGAAACTTGATTGTGTATATGGGCCCATTTGAATTTTTGTGGACTGTGATGTGTTCATCCCTGGCCTTTCGCTAGATTTGTTTTCTGGTAGCAGAGCAATGGTTATTATTAATTATTTTGGTGAATATTGATTACTAGTTAATAATTATTGATTATTGAATATAGGTTTAACACGAAGAGTTAACGTCACATTTTATGTTGTCTGGAAGTACAGGTATAGAGATACCTGGGAATCCCGGGAACGGAATTTAGAAGAGTGTGGTAAGGAAATAACACTGAAGAAGGTTACTCTTCTGTTGTCATAATACCTAAAAGCTAGGCAGTGGTGTAAATGTTATATTAGGGACTATATTGTATGAGAGTAGAGTGTGAGGGACAGCAGAGGGCCCGCCTGTGAAACTTTGGCCTTACCCAAAGGAGGAGTATCCCTAGAGGAGTAACAGGTCCTCCCCGAGCTTAAGTGAAGGGTAAACAGTGGGTTTTACTCATAGTGACAGGAAGTATTTTCTCTTTGAAGCAAGTGAAGAAACTATCTTTGGTTTAGTGGCGCAGACAGAGTAGCACTGTATTTACGTTGATACTAACAAGAACATTTATAAAGAAAAGTTAGAAAATACATTGTCGTATTACCTTGTGAAGGGTCAGTAGTAGGAGCCATACTGACGTCACAAAGAGCTGCGCTGATATTGGTTGAAATAGCAGGTGTGAGAAAACTGCAGATTGTAAAGGGAGGGTCAGTAGCAGGAGCAATACTGACGTCACAAAGAGCCGTGCTGGCATTGGTTAGACGAGTGGGTGTGTAGTAAGCTCTGGTTGATCAGTAGGCAAGTACCGTGCTGGTATTGGGTGTGGAAAAGGATACGTAGTGAAACCTAATTGAATTGTCGGTGTGAGTCGCACTGGTATAGGACGAGTGTTAACAAACAGGATTTGTGAAATTACGGAGTAGTTTTTGGGATTCTACCAATTGAAATAGTTAGTTATAAGAATCGGAAGAATGGAGCTGATTAATAAGATCAAGAATTTTTTTAAGAAGGACAAGCGTATAGTAACTTAGGAGGGAATTCTTATGCCACCTCCTAACACGCATGAACACCTTCAGAAAGACCCTCAAGACCTGGCTCTTCGGCTAAACAGACCAGCGGATTCCTACACCCCAGAGCCTTGAGACCCTAATGGGTGAGTAGAGTGCTTACAATTTCCCTGATTGATTGATTGATGATGGAAAGTGGATATCATACATGTGTATGGTTGGAAAATTGGGTGGAGTATACTAAAGGTGATGGTGTTCTAACTTTTCCATAACATGGCACATTTAATGTGAGGATTCTTCAGAATTTGAGAAACAGGATAAATTCATTAAAACCAAATCCAAGGTGAACCCAGTATGAGGCTTTGGAGGAATGGGAAGTTGAGGCATTTGAACGAGAGAAATACAGAGGAGGCAGGAGATTTAATAGTGGATTTTTACCCAGATACCCTTTTGATACTCGAAGAAATCAAATGAAAAGATGGAGAAGGGCTTTAGTAACCAAGGGTTTGTATCCAGTGTTAATGGATGAAGCTCAAGAAGGGAGTAAATGTAAGGAAAAAATGAAACAAATAGGAGTGACAGGAATAGGGTGTGATGAATCTGATGATGAATTGTTAGAAGATATTGTAGTTAAAAGACCTCTGCCTTATCTAGAAAGTGCTAGAGATATAACTCCAAGTGTCCCTATGATGGGAACACTATTGGTTCCACAAGTTCTATATGATCCAACAGTCATCCGAGCCTCACAAGAAAAGGAAAGGGATGCATTGAATAAAACAAAAGAAGAGATAATTCAAAACATAAATCAGTTAGGTCTAAATGATGAAGCTTTGACAGTGCCAGTAACTACTGGTCCTATTATTCCATTGTATAGTGACAAACAAGGTACACCAAAACTGCAAAATGTGACAGTCTCACAGAATAGTGTTATAAAAGAGATAGTGATGTTAGAAGATCAAACTAGTGAGAGTGATTCGAATGTCTAATTAATGGATCTCCCAAATCTTGAGACTGTGACTAAAACCACAAAGAGAATGTCACCCATACATGAAAGCAGGAAAGTAACAACTGTTACCCCAGTGGCAGGAAATTCTACTGGATTGCCACCAGAAGATCTAGAAGAATGGGCAAAAGGATTAGGAAAGAAAAAACTTCAGCCAAAAACTATAGATGTAAGCAAGTTGGGAGTAGATTTAGAGGAAATGGTTATTGGTACGATAAATCCAGACAGATTAAGTTCATATGGAGATAAAGAATTGTTGTTTTGCTGTAAAAGTATTACCTGGAGAACAAAGAATCTTCATGAGAAGATAGTGGAAGCAGCTTTAGAATTTGGAATAGATGTAGAGAAATCAAAAATATTACAAAAACCTTATAGATCAGAATTTACTGAGAAGGACTTAGAAAGTTTGAATGTGTCAGGAAAGAGATTGCAAATAAAGGAACTAATGCACATTTTAAAGAAATGGGGAGATGTAGACCGATGGATAAGTAGATGGACAAAAAAGAGGGATGATTCAGCTACAATTGAAGCATCCACATTCCCGTTGAGAGAAGTAGAATAGGTTGAAAGGATGTGTCTGATGAGGGAAGTTCCTGGTGGTGGATATGTTTATGTTCCATGGAGTAGACAGGATATTTTGTCTTTTACGAATGATTTCCCTAGATTGAGAGAAAACCTATTGAATGGAACAAGCAGGTAGAGAGATTTGTAAAGTTATCAAAGGTTTTGTTGATAGATTTGGATGGCCTATTTCACATAGTGGTACCAACAGATTTGTGGACAGAATGTACAATTACAGTTGATTGGCCAACTGAAGAGTATTTTAGAGACATAAAGACAGGGGCGCCTCTCCTATCGAAGTTGAGATTACAACCCTTGAACGCGACCTAGTTTTGGAGTCGTCGCCAGAGATTTTGCATAAGTTGGCTATTAAGTAAAAGGAATGCAGGGATATAGCGAATGAAGCGGCTAAGACTTACTATAGGGCCTCTCAAAACAGGATCTATGACATTGGTGATAAACCCAGCAAGTTGTTGGCCTGGCTTGACAGGAGGGATCTAGCTAATAGATGGGTGGCAGAAATTGTAGATGATTGTGCCGTGCGACATCACAACAGAATTGGTATTGCAGGCGCCTTTGCCCCTCATTTTAGCCAGATATATACCCTGGCGTCTACTTCCACTCAGAATAAGGCTGCTGAGCTGAGTGCTACACTGCAACTGACGTGCCAGGATTCCCAGGAGATTGCAGACATAGATAGGGCACTAACGGTTGAAGAAATCTCTAAGGCCATTTCCTCCCTACAGTTCGGTAAGGCCATGGGCCCCAGCGGGCTCCCGATTGAACTATATAAAACTGTGACTTCACACATTGCCCCTTATTTACTGAGTATGTTCAATGTGAGTGTGCAAGAGGGTGTTCTCCTGGCTACGCAGCGGATGACCAATATAGTTGTTATCCAGAAACATGGAAAGCCACCTGATTGATGCTCTTCCTATCAACCCATTTCCCTTCTTGACCCCAGGTCAAAACTTTGGCTAAGATCCTGACTCTCCGCATCTCACCCCTTCTTCATAAATTGATCCACCGGGATCAAAATGGCTTTACGCCAGTCAAATATACGACACTCAATTTGCACTGTTTGCTTGGGGTGTTGGGGCGAGCTACCACCATACAGGAGGACTCTGTTATTATGTCCTTGGACGTCAAAATGGCGTTTGATATGATCGAATGGCCCTTCCTCTTTGCTGCTTTGGGGAGGTACAGTTTTGGTGGTCGGTTTCGTCTTGGGTGCGTCTCCTTTACTTGAAACCCCAGGCGAGAATTGTGGTGAATGGGAGTAGGCCTGCAGTCTTTGAGTTGGGGCGGGATAAGAGACAAGGGTGCCCTTTATCTCCCTTGGTTTTTGCCCTTGCGCCTTAACCTCTCGCTGTATGGCTCAGGGGTGATCCCAAGATTCAGGGACTTAATTAGTCACTGGAGTGGATGGACAAAGTGTCCCTCTACGTGGATGACATTCTGTTGTACTTGATCAGGCCCATATTTTCTATTAATAATGTACTCCATATATTCAAAAATATTCTGGCTATACCATTAACTGGGATAAGTCCCTGATATATATCCGCAGTGGGCACCCCCCCTGCTCCCATCGAGTTGTGGGGCCAAAATGGCAACTTAGGGTTTCTATTACATGGGTATATATATTATGACAGATACAGCGATTTTCTATCAACGCAATTTGCTGCTGTCCCTTCCACATCTCAAAGCTGATGTACAACATTAGAAGACCCTTCCTCTTACGGTTCTGGGTTGGGCAGCTCTCCATAAAATGATGGGCTCCCCCGCTTTCTGTAGGCACTGCAGAACACACCAGACCTTGTCCCGCCTCAATATTTTACCTCCATCAAAGCTGGTGTCGGTAGCCTGTTGTGGAGCAATGAACCACCCCGAATCGCACTTGCCAAGCTAACCAAGAGCTGGTATGATGGCAGAATTGCGCTTCCAGCTATCAGATCTTATTACTGGGCTTCACAATTTATTGTTCGCAATCATTGGATGCATCTGCCCATTACCGATCCTGCATATAAAATGGACAGGCACAATATGCTGCCTGGCACTTACTAGAGGGCACTGTATGGAGGATCAAAACTAGAACCAAAATTCACTCAGACCTCGATGACTGTCTTCATCTGGAATACGGCGAATTCGGCCCTCGGCTGGAGGGCTAGACTTACCCAAGCAACACCATTGTTTGACTCCTGTTGCTTGAGTCTGCATTGGCGTCAGCCCGGGTTTGATAAGTAGGACTTCATTGGATTGTAAAAGGTGGGCGACCTATGGGTCGGAGGTGGACTCGTGCCTTTAAGTGACCTGCAGCAGAAATTTCACTTGCATGGGAACGGAGCTTTCTGCTATCTTCAGGTGGGAAGTGCACTGTCTAAAGCACTTTCCAGGGGGGACGAATTGCCATTGTCCTCCACTTTAGAGGACAGGCTCTTGGATAACTACTTTCCGGATAAGGCCACCTCTCTAACCTACAGAAAAATCCTCAATAACTCACCTGACCTTGACAAAGTCTGTGCAAAATGGTGTGCAGATGTGGGTGACATTGACAATGAGGTCTCGGTTCAAATTAATTCAACTTAAATTATTGCATAAGGCCTATTATATGAGCTCTGCCTTGGTTAAAATGGGTCTTCTGAATTCTCCAGTGTGTCTGTTGGCTGTGGCCAGGTAGGCACTTAACTGCATCAATGGTGGGAGTGCCCAACTCTTCAGAGGTATTGGGGGAGATTATCTCCGCTTTATCCCAGGTTTGCTATAAAGATATTGAGGCTACTCCGAGATTCTGCCTCTTGAATATTTGGGAGGCCACTGATCTGACTAGGCCCGAGCGACTGTGGGTCTCCCTGGGGTGTATGGTGGCTAAAAGTAACATCGCCAGAACGTGGAAGGGTGGAGCTGAACTGAAATGCTCGGACTGGGAGTCTGATATGGACTGGTGCATGCAGGCTGAGGGAGCGGTGTATGAAAGCAGAGGCTGCCCGGGTAAGTGGACAACAATTTGGGCCCCCTGAAATGAAAGTAGAGGTTGGTTGTGCACCCCCTTTAGTGATATCTCTCCGTTCGATGTTAATAATGAATCACTGTAGTCTTGTGCTTCTTGAACTCAGTCCTAATGGGGAAACCCAGATCTAAGATCTTGCACAATGTGCCCCTTAGTACTGTTTTTCTTTTTCTTTTTTTTTTTTTTATTTATCAGACAACAGCACATTACAATGCACACGGAGCCATTCACCTACATCCCATCTCGGGCCGGCAGTAGGCCAGATCCTTATCAATGAGGCAGGAGTGTGTCAAATGGAAACCACAAAGAATAAGCCCCAACATAGGAACAGCCCAGTATACAGTTCGAGCGGTGAAGGCTCTAGTATGGTGATACCATCAGTAATGTAACGTGCACTGTGCATATTTTGACATATCTGTAAGATTTTAATTTTTCTCCCAACACGTTCCCCCCATCCCCAAACCCCGCCACCCCACAACTGGTCCCTAGTCTGCGTGTTCCCTGAGAAGTAACAAGTAATCTGATGGAGTGACATGGCGTGTGGTGCTATTTACATCCTGCTGAGTACGCGGGTGCTCGCGTGGTCTTGCAGTGCTGGGAGTGGCGTAAAGCCTACAGAGCTTGGTGGCGCAGGCTATCTAAAGGTGACGCCGCTGGAGTCAGGGCGGATCCAAGCTCGCTGCGCTCCCCTGTTCCTCCCCCTCCCCCGACGCTGAGTCATCCTCGTCCATCCTGGAAGTGAGATAGGTTCGATAAAGCTCCCAGAAGTTCTTGGGGCGACTCCGGGGAGGGAGTAATTCGCTATACGCCTCCGCTTGCGTGTTACAGTACAGCATGTCGCTGGCCCATCGCTTCAGAGTCGGGAGCGGGCCCCTCATCCAGCATGATACAACGACCCTCTTGGCAAGTAGCATGCCCATGCTGACCAGTTTACGCACCGGCACTGGCACGTTCCTCGCATAGCCCAGTAGGGCGAGGGCGGGGTCTATGTCCAGATCCAGGTCCGCTTTTCTGCTCATTTCCGCAAATATGTTGGTCCAAAATCTCCGAACCCCCGGGCA
This sequence comes from Lissotriton vulgaris, assembly GCF_964263255.1. Lineage (NCBI taxonomy): Eukaryota > Metazoa > Chordata > Amphibia > Caudata > Salamandridae > Lissotriton > Lissotriton vulgaris. Next base: position 756,104,492 of record NC_141695.1, on the reverse strand, counting down.
CACCCAGGCCACGTGTATAAAGTCCGCTACCGGGGCGCGGCATCTCTCGCAACGGGGTGAGTCGCGGAGGCCATATCGATGTAGCCTTTCCGGTGTGTAATACACCCGTTGTAAAAATTTTAAATGGATCAGGCGGTGTCTCCCGTTCAACGAGATCCGCCTGGAGGCCGCGCAGCAGTACGTCCACATTCCGTCATCAATGTGTGTGTCTAAATCGGTCTGCCAGGCCAGTCGCGCCCTCGTGTACTGCAGTGCCGTATGTTCATGTCCCATACTATAAAGTTTAGAAGTAAGCTTCTTCGGAGATTCTGTATGAATGACATACTCTAGCTCCGGTATCAAAGGGGGTTCCTCCATGTCGGGGCCTAAGTGGTCTAAAAGGGCACTGCGCACTCTGTGATATTGGAAGCGGTGGAGCAGGGAGGGACGGTCACGCCCTCGCGCCAGCTGGTCCCACGTCTTCACCTTACCGTGTTCGAATAGATCTCCCAGCGTGCGTGCACCCAGATCACTGAGTGCTCTGTGTACACCCGGTTCCGTCAATGTAGGAGGCCACAGTGCCCAATGTATTGGCATATTAGGGGCATACAACAGCACCTTATCTTGCCTCTGCACTATGGAGTGCCAAGCGTGGTTAGTAGACCGGATAGAATCCAGGACTCCTACTCTGCGGTCGCCAGGGCTACAGATAGTCGCTGGGAGCAGAGTTGGGGCAGCGAATAGGCGTTCCAGAATCACATGTGGGATGTCCGGGTTGCCATGTATCCAGGTATGGAGATGGGAGGCCTGCGCAATCCTATAGTAACGTTCTAGGTCAGGGGCCGCCAACCCCCCTTGCTCGTATGGGAGCTGAAGCACCTTCCATTGAACTCTAGGCTGTTTCCCGGCCCAGGCGAGTCTAACAAGGAGTTTGTTTAAGGTCGTAAAGAGAGGACGATCGGGAGGTTATTAAAGAGGAACAGAAATCTCGGGAGGACCACCATTTTCATCAAAGCAATGCGGCCCATCAAAGAAAGTGGGAGCTTAATCCAGAGCTCAACATCATCTGCGAGTTTGCTATATGCAACCCCGTAGTTTTCCCGCAGCACAACATCAGGGTCCGTGTGTATCCTTATGCCCAGGTATCTGATCGGGTCTGTGGACCACTGGAGTGGATATTCCATCTTGAAGGGTTCGGTAACAGGGGTCAGGGGAAATGCCACTGACTTTGGCCAATTTACTTTCAGTCCCGATAGGGCCCCAAACCGTACCACCTCCCTCAAGACCGATGAGAGGTTGTTCACCGGATCTCTGACGTACAACAAAGTGTCGTCCGCGTATGTGGAGATACCGATCTTGTAGGTAGGGTAGTTGATTGCTTCGTAGGAGTGGTATTCCCGCATCGCGCAGGCCAACGGCTCTGCCACCAGCGCGTACAGTAGCGGCGAGAGGGGGCAGCCCTGTCTCGTGCCCCTGCTTACAGTGAAAGCCTCCGAGACCGCATCACCCAGTCGAACTCTCGCGGTAGGCCGGTGGTAAAGCGTGCCCAGCAGTTGGAGGAAAAGGTCTCCCAGCCCCAGCTTTCTGAGAACTTTGCGCATGAACGTCCACTCCACGGAGTCAAACGCCTTCTCCATATCTAAGAAGACTGCAACGGCCTTGGTGTCGTGTTTGGTGTGTTGCATGGCTCCCATAACCGTTCTGATGTTGTACGTGAGGTTCCTGGCCGGAATAAAACCTGCTTGCTCTGGGGCCACCAATTCAGGGGCTACGAGCGCCAGTCTGGTTGCAAGTACCTTAGCATATAGCTTCGCGTCTACGTTGATAAGGGACAAGGGGCGGTATGACCCCGGGAGATCATGCGGCTTGCCTGGTTTTAATATCGTCACAATTAGTGCTTCTCTCATAGACGGCGGCATAGCACCGTATTCGCAGATCTCGTCAAAGAGGGTGGAGAGATAGGGCAACAGCTTGTCTTTGTACGCCTTATAAAAGGTCACAGTTAGTCCGTCAATTCCAGGCGCGGTTTCGGACCTCATGCTGTCTAGGGCGTCCGCAATCTCCTCCCGGAGTATGGGAGCCATCAGGAATTCCCTCTGCCAATTCTCTAAGAACGGCATTTTGATGTAGTCTAGATAATTGTCAATTTGGCCCTCCACTCCCGAGATCTTGCTGGAGTACAGCTCCTGATAAAATCCCTTAAATTCTGCCAGGATATCTTCCTCCGTCGACAGCGTCGCCCCGTCCGCAGACCGCAATTCTGTGACTGCCTGTCGTCGCCTGGCGCCCCTCATAATTCTGGCTAGCAGTGAACCTGGCCGGTCCCCCTCACTGTACGTGCGGGCCGTCGCGTATTTCCCCAGATGCCTGACCTCTCTATCTGCCTCCTCGTGGAACTCTGTCAGGAGCTCCTGCAGCGTCCCATCCCCAGCCGGGGACGGGTCTGCCAGCCGTTGGCGTTCACATTCCGCAATCCGCCCCTCAAGATGTGCCAGTCTGTTCCTAATGGCTTTTAGGACACTTGAATGCTTGGCCATGACGACCCCTCTAACGTAGACCTTAAATGTTTCCCACACCGTCCCGAAGCTGTCCACTGGGCCTACATTATTAGAAAAGAACGTATCTATGTCCTCCCCTAGTTCTGCCCGAAATGACTCATCCAACAAGGAGTACGGTGGAAAGCGCCACGTGAATGGGGGTATTCTTGGTTGTGGAGTGTTCAGAACCAACAGTATGGGGGAGTGGTCCGATAGCGTCCGTGGGAGTACCCTGCAGTCCCTCACCATCGTTAACAGGGCAAATGCGGACAGCCAGTAGTCAATCCTGGTGTGGATGTTGTGATACGCCGAGTAGTGTGTGTAACCCCCCCGCGCGCTGTGTCTCTCTCTCCAGACGTCCACCAGCCCCAGTCTCACCCTTTCCGCTTGCATTTGCTGCGCAGCCGCTGCCGGGCGCCTGGGGGGCCCCCCCGATCTATCCAGTTCCGGGCTAAAAGTGAAATTAAAGTCCCCCCCCCAAAGCATTCTATCTGTGGGCCAGTCGACACAGTGTCCCGCTACTGCTGCATAAAAGTCAGGGGAGTCGTAATTCGGGCCATACACATTCATGACCAGGAGGTTATGTCCCTTACCCGTGCATTTGCTTAGCACGAAACGGCCCTCCGGGTCTGCTCTCAGTAGTGTGAGGGATAGCTTGGATTTAGGGTTTACCCACGTGAGAACACCCCTAGCGTGTGTGGTGAAGCCTGCATAAGTGGAGTTACCCTGAAGGCCTCTATGTGTGTGCATTCTACTGTTGTTGGGTAGGTGTGTCTCCTGCAGCAGGGCCAGGTCTATGTGATGTCTTTGGAGGTAGTGCAGTACCTTGCGGAGTTTCCGGTAATCATTCAAACCCCTCACGTTCCATGTCAACGCGGTAAGGGTCTCAGTGTTATTCAGTGAGTCTCCGAGTAGTGTGTCAGCCATTGGGGAAGTAGCAACATCTTATGATCACCAACAGTACTTGTCTCGCTCTCCGGCATGTGCCGCCACCACCAGTCCCCTCCAAGGTATGTAACATTGCAGAACACATTTTGGACCCCCCCCCCGAACTCCCCGAAACCCAGAACAGGCATCCCATCCCACCTCCCACAGCCAACCAACCCCAACCTGGTGTGACCGAATCCCCTGCGTCCCCCCCCCCACCCTCTAGCAATCCCATTCAACAACACCCCAAACAAGCTCAATCTGAGCTGTAACTGCTGGAAGCGCTAGGGCAGAGGTAGCCTACTCAATCCTTCCGTTGTCCACTGTCCCTCCTGGACCACCGAACAATGTTTATAAGCTGCTCCCACGTCAGCGCCCTAAAGGAGAAGCCCAGCAAGCAAAGGTAAACAATAAGTTCCGGCCCATTGTCCGGGCCCCCACCCCCCGCCCCCCCAACCGCATCTGACCTGTCTCGTGTCCGGCCCCAGGGCGGATGAACCCGCCCAGGGCAGCACCGTGCCGCAAGTGTGTGAACCCAGGGGCACCAATCTAGAACAGTCGGATCTCACCCACTCGACGGCGTCCAGTAGATCAAAAATTCCAGCAGTATGGTCCAAGCGGGAGTCTGCCTCGTGTCCAAGCGGAGAGGTGCCCTGGGAGCCCTCATGGCAGCGGCTCTCTGATGTGCCCCAGAAATCGCTCTCCTCCTCAGTCCTGTTCCTCCAGGTCCTCAGCGCCAGATTGTTCCGCTGCACGCGTCTCCGAGCTTCCTCTGTTCTCCCTTATCCACACCTTCAAGGATTTTTGCAGTTCTTTGGGATCTGTGAAAAAGTGCGAGTGACCCTGTCTGTTTATGCGCAGCCGCGCCGGATATAACATAGCGTAGTCCAAACCAAGGTCCCTCAACTGTTGTTTGTACGGGACAAAGCGCCGTTGTTCCTCCTGCACTTTTGTGGTGAAATCAGGGTATAAAGATATGTTCATTCCCTCGTATTGCAGTGACCCCTTCTCACGGGCCACGCGGAGCGCAGCGTCCCTGTCCCTATAGTTCAGTAATTTCGCTATTATCGGTCTAGGGTTTGCGCCCGGTGGAGGTCTTGGTCCAAGGGTGCGATGGGCGCGCTCCACAATGAACATTGGGGAAAAGGTGTCGTCTCCCAACAGCGTCTTCAGCAGTTTTTCAACAAAGAGTTCCATCTTACCCGTTTGGGTCGACTCAGCCACTCCCGTTATGCGAATGTTGGAGCGCCTGGAACGCGCCTCCAAGTCCTCCGACTTCTCCTGGATTACCTGGAGCAGGCGGCCAAATTGTTTTCGGTCAGTATCCCACTCCGTCTGCGCCTCTTCAGCCTCCGTCAGTCTGCGCTCGGCCATATCGAGCCGCTCTGCATGCTTATCCACTCTCTCCGTCATGCGGTCCATCCGATACGCCAGCGCATCGATCTTGTTGCCAATGGCCGACATGCCTTCCTGCAGGCCCTTCTCCATAGTTGTAAGCATTCCTTTTATTTCCGCGCAGAGCGAGGAACCCGGGTCGTTGGTTGGTCCCGGAGACTGGGAGGTCGGAGGGTCTGGTTCCTTCTGTCTGCGTTGGTCGAACGACAGTTTCGCCTGGGTCCTGTCCCCCTTAACCATCGCTGCGTTTCTCAGACGGCCTGGGGGCCTCGTGGATAAGGAGAGTGCAAACTGCTAGTGCTCTGTGCGTTGCTCCCGCTGGGTGCTGACCGTTACAGTGGGTCCGAGGGTCTGCCACTGTGGTCTGTATATCGTGGCGGGCTCCGCTCGGGCTGTCGACTGAGCTATTATCCAGCCGGGTGTCCGCTCCCCGGTCCCAGCGGTACTGTCCGAGTCCCCTGCGAAGTGTGGCACATGCGAAGAGGGGGCCCTCGACACGCCGGTAGCCTCTCGCGCTCCAAACTGTTTTGCGCGCCCTCGTAGTGCTGGGGGGGCTCGCTCGTTGAAGGGCCCTGGGTGATCGCGCCTCGCCGGGATCCGACTGGTGCCACGTGGTGCGTCACCGTCTCCGCCGCTGGGCCGGTGTTCTTCCGAGTCTCGTGCCTCCGGGAGCCCCCACTAGCTGTCTATCGGGGCTCCCCTGCGTGGCGATGTGGCGCTGTAGAATCAGGGGGTCAGCCTTCGCTGGGACCCGGAAGGGCCCGGGTCGTCCGGTCCGCGAGGCCGCACGTCGGGTCACGTAGCTCGGCCCCGGGGCTCAGGGGAGGTCGGGGATCCTGGCCTGGTCTCGCGCCACCTCGTAGACGAGGAAAAGAAGCGTTTCCGAGCGCGAATCGCTCCCAAACTTCGGTCGGAGGTGCGGTAGGGGCAGGGTCGGCAACTCCTGCCGTTTTCGCCAGGATTTCTCCGCTGGGTGAGGATCTTTGTCGGATATTCGGTGGCGCCGACGCGGAGCTCTGCTCTTACGCGTCCGCCATTGATGCCGGCTAGCTCCGCCCCCCCGCCCCTTAGTACTGTTTATGATTGTTTGTTGTCCACATTTGATTTTATCCTAGTTGTATATTTTTATGACTGCTTTTTTGTATTTGTGTTGATGTATGTGATATTATTTGATTTTTTTTCCTAATAAAAAGATTTTTTTTTAAAAGACAGGGGAGCCTCAGAGGATGTGATGAAGAAATATAATCAAGTGATTACCTTTATGAAAGAAATCACTTGATTACTACAGGTATTTAAGCAGTATAGTAGATTTGAAAATATTAGTGATAAAGATATGGGACATTTTGTCAATAGGTTTGTGTATGGATTAAGACCAGAAATTAGTCAAATGATTCAGTGCATATGCTTTGATGGCAAAGTAAGCCGATTGATTACATTTTAAAGTATGCAAAGTATTGTAGTGATGACATTGATGCACAGCATAAACGGTTAAAAGAGAAAATTATATGGGCACAAGTGAAGTTGGTCGAACACCAAGAGGCAGCTTCTGGTTTTTAAAATGATAACCAGATGAATGGGCAAAATCAGAGTAGTCAGGTATCAAATGGAAATAAGGGGAATGGACGAATGAGTAGAGATGAAGTGAAAAAGAAATATCCTTGTCACTGATGCGGAAAGCTTGGACAATGGAAAAATGAGTGTAGAAATAGTCAACAGAATAATAGGGTAAATCAAATTTTAAATCCACAGATGCAGAGTGAGGTGGTTGTGAACCAACAACAACAGCTAGTTTCTCCTAAGTTGCAAGTGCCACAAGACCCTGTGCCCAACAAAGTGAACGCTCCGGTGCAGAGATACAGTGTGAACACTGGATTTCGTGGAGAAAGTGGTAAGAATGCACAGACGGTTCAACAATAATGGATGCAAAGTAATGAGAGTGATTCAGTAATGTCCTAATGACGGTGCCTGAGGGGGGAGGAAGAGTGCGTGCTTGGCACATCTTTGGCAATAGATCAGTTGGGTCCATTTGTTGTTAGAAAGGTTGAAGAAAATGACATCACTTTTCTAGTGGATACTGGCGCTACCCGTACAACTGTGAGAGCAGCAGAAATTCCAAATCTACCCCTCTCGGGAGAAACTATCCAAGTTGTATGAGTCTCAAATAAGCAAATCAGGACCCCAGTCACAGAACCAATAGAAGTAAATATTGGGAATTTCAGAAGAGACATGCATTGGTTTGTAGTATGCGACTCAAGTCCAGTAAACCTGTTAGGTAGGGACTTATTGTGTAAGATGAACTGTACCATCGTTTGTACGCCTGATGGTGTTGCTTTCCAAACACCTGATGAAGATGTTGCTTTCAAGATGATGTTAGCAAAACAAGGAACAGAAGTGAATGAGATGTTTTCACTTCTTACTGAACGCGATTTGCCTGATGAATTGAGAACCACAGTGAGGTCAGGTGTGTGGGATTTTACTGGAAAAAAAATTGGTCTAATGGCAAAAGTAGATCCAGGTAAAATTGTGGTAAAAAAAGGTGCGATATATCCAAACACACCGCAATACAGAATGAGTCCTGAAGTGAAAGCAGGAGTTGCCTCAGTAATTGATCAAATGATTGAATAAGGTATTCTAAAATAAATATTGAGCAGTCCTTGTAATTAGCCAATCATGGGACTTGAAAAGCCTAGTGGAAAATATAGAATAGTACAAGATTTGAGGAAAATGTATAAAATAGTAGTACCCTGTTGTTCAGTAGTCCCAAACCCAGCAGTGATTCTTTATCAGATACCGTGGATGCCCATTGGTACACTGTGATTGATTTGTGCTAAGCATTCTTTTTGATTCCATTGTATCCAGATAGTCAATATTTATTTGCATTCCGGTTCAGTGACTGTGTTTTGCCATGGTGCCGAGTTCCTCAAGGGTACACAGAGAGTCCATTGATTTTCAATCAGAATCTGAAAACATATTTGGAGACTTTGGTTATTCCAGGAAATTCGGTCTTGGTTCAGTACATTGATGACCTATTGGTGGCATCAAAAACACAAGAAGCTTGTGTCATGGACACAATAGCTTTACTGAACCATTTAGCAGAAGGAGGGCACAAGGTGTCACCAGAAAATTTACAGTTTTGCGAACAGGAAGTTCAATATTTAGGACGCAAGATAGAAAGAGGAGTCAGAAAAGTGACACCAGAAAGAATAAAAGTAATTCAACAAATGAGTCTGCCCAAAACCAAGAAAGAAGTATGAATGTTTTTAGGAGTGGTTGGATATTGTCGCCAATGGATCAGTGGATTTTCACTGCTTGCAAAACCCTTAATAAGGTTGACACAACAAGATGTAATGGATCTGATGGAATGGGATGATGAAAGTGAAGAAGCATTCATAAAACTGAGAAGTTGTTTGTGTCAAGCAACAGCATTGGGAATGCGAGATTATACCAAAGAGTTTGCTTTGTTCTGCTGTGAAAGGGAAGGTTGTGCACTCTCAGTGTTAAAACATAGACACGGATTGCCCCAACGTCCAGTAGCATACTTTTTTGCTACTCTGGATCCAGTGGCTGCATCATTAGCTGGCTGCTTAAAATCAGTTGCTGGTACTTGTGTAAGTCTGGAGCAGAGTGAATCGATTGTGATGGGACATCCTATAAAGGTGTATGTGCCACATTCTGTTGGGATCCTTTTAACAAAGACTTGTACTCAACATTTAACCGCTAGTCGGCTGACTAAGTATGAAAGAGTAATATTGGGTGCTGAGAATGTAAGTGTGACGAGATGCACCATGATTAATCCAGCAACTTTGTTGCCCGATTCCTATTGTGAAGAAGTGAAAGAGGAGGTTGATCATGATTGTTTGGATGTGACAAAAATGTGTACAAAGCCCGAACCTGACCTCCTTGACGTTCCTTTAGAAGAGTCAGACTTCGTATTGTTTGTTGATGGGTCATACTTGAGAAGGGAGAATGGAAAACTGATGTCTAGTTATGCTATATGTACTATGTCAGGACTATGAAGTATGGGTGTGTCCAGATGGTAGAGCAATAATGCTAGATAGTTTGTTGTCACAAATGGCTAGGGTATATCATGGGACTACACTCATTGGGAGGGAAGCCATGATTAGACATTTCAGGCAAACATGGTATAATTCAATGTTTAGAGTAATTGCAGAGAGTCCTTGGCAAAGATGTTTAACCTGCCAATAGCAAAACCCAGGTAGGAAGACAGTTGTCAGTTGGGGACAAATTGGATAAAGCAGCGGGACCATTCATGAGATTGCAACTTGACTTCATTGAGTTGCCACCGTGCAATGGATTGAAGTATGTCCTTGTCATTGTGTGTCTATTTTCTCTATGGGTAGAAGCCTATCCCATGAGGAGGAATGGCAACCTCACAGTTGCCAAACTACTGTTGAGAGAGCTCATTCCAAGATTTGGATTTCCAGTCACTTTGGAATCAGATAGAGGACCTCATTTTAACAATGAGGTAATCAAATTGATTTGTACTGCTTTCAAAATTGAGCAGAAATTATATTGTGCCTATCGACCAGAAGCTTCTGGAGTGGTTGAGCAGCTCAATGGCACAATAAAATCCAGTTTAGGGAAAGTGTGTGCATCCACTTCACTGAAATGGCCTGATGCTTTGCCCCTTGTATTGATGAGCCTTAGAAGCATTACTGACCAAAGAACAGGATTAAGTCCTCATGAGATCCACATGGGAAGAACAATGACACTAGCACTTGTACCTGGAAACAAATTGATGAATATAACTGATGATCTAGTGTTGGACTATTGTAAAGGACTAGCTGATCTGGTAAGTTCTGTGTCTCACAAAGTTGGAGAAGATGCAACCACAGCACAGCCGAACCAAGCTCATGATTTGTGTCCTGGAGACTGGGTCGTGGTGAAGAAGCACACGAGGAAATCGTGTTTGGAACCAAGGTGGAAAGGACCACATCAAATCATATTGGTCACGACAACAGCAGTGAAGTGTGCACATCTTGACAAATTGGATCCATGCTAGTCATACCCATAAAGTCCCAAGTCTACCTGAACGACAAGAGCAGCAACCGATAGAGCAAAAAAAAGAACCAGAAGCTGACACCTGTGAAGTCTAAGAATCAGAGAAACAGACTCTGAAGAACACACTGACGATAAAAAACCACGTACAAGTCAAGTAGAGTGGGCACCAGTTACTGGGACTGAAAAAACTGATGTAGAGGCTGAGAAATAGCCAGAAATAGCCAGAGCCTGAAAAATCAGAACAAAGTGAGCAAAGAATAGAAAAATCAATTACCAAAAATCCAGATCAAGCTGAATCAGAAGAAGAAACGAAAAGACCTGAGGGTCTAGAACAAATACAAACTACAGAAGAAGAAAAGGCAGAGAATTCAGAACAAGTCCAACCAAAAGAAATAGAAAATAAAAGGATAAATATGTGAAGAAGGTGAAAAGGCAGTACAGAGAAAAAGGGTTGGAAAATGAGACCACTGGCCGAGTGGAATAAAAAGACTGAGATACTTTCTAACAAGTAAATGAGGTGTCAAGTCTATTTGAGCAAGAACAATCAAGAAGAAGATCTTCAAGGTTGTCAAAAAGAGTGAGGGTTCCAAGTAGAAAATATAAGGCTCCAGAGTGGACCTACATCATCCTTGAAGATTTTGAAAATCCTGATCTAAATGGAGAACCAGAAAGGGTCACCATTGAAGGATCTGATGAAAGGGAATTGAGACCACCTTAAAGAAAATACTTTTTGCACAAATGGTGGATTTATTGAGAACATTATAAAACAAAGAAAAGATTCTAAAGAAAATGGCTAACTAAAGCTGAAGGTTTTTGAAGTGTGGGATCACACAAAGATTTTTACTTTTTTTGTGCAAAGAAAATACATTTTAGAAATATTTTAGATACTAAAAATAGCAGAAGTGAAAGTGACTGAAAATCCAAAATCTAGTATAAAACAGAGATGTGTTCAGTGTTGTTTATGTAGTATTACAATATTAATGTTGATATGGTGTTTGTGTACTGTTGTGATACCTGTTCTAATGGTGACTAATAATCAAAATAACACAAATACTAGTGAAAGAATGAATGCAGTCACTAGGAAAACTAATACTACTACAGACTTAGAGCAAATGGATAAGAGCATGTATTATTATGACAAATCGAATAGTGATTCGTCATTAAATGTATTTACTAAACTCCTTTACCAATATGTTGATACGATGGGTGTGAGTCAATGTTATGTCTGTATAAAACTACCTACTTCTGTCTCAGAAGGTGTGACATATCACCATCTTCCATTAACTTATGAAGCGTCCTGTATTGTTGTGTCTAGTTTGTTCTATGTTACCGGCAAGTTACAATACTAATATTCAAATTTAGATTGTCTTTTCAGAAATTCCTATTTGTAGAAAGTTAAATCCAGTGCTTAGAAGCAAAATATGGGTGAATTTTATCTAACAACAAATCCCATAGATATAACATATGTTCATAGAAATAACTTAACATGTCTTTTGCATGATGAAGAGAAAGAATTTCTAAATTTAGTAGAGGAAAGAAGGCAGGATTTCCAAAAGAAGGCTGTTGAGCAGAAGTCACATGTATCGCCATGGGCTACTCTAGAGGGGGGCTATAAGAAATGCGAGACTCATGCTGCAATGTCCCTAGACTTGTCAAAATTGGGGAAATTCTGTCTACATAGACTAAAAACAGAGTATAGCAGTATTTTCCTTGGTACTAGTGAATGTCAAGTCAAGTCAAGTCAAGTCAAAAGATTTATATAGCGCGCAACATACCCAGAGGGTCTCAAGGCGCTTGAGGAAGGGTGGGGAGTTACTTGTCAAAAATCCACGTTTTGAGTTGCTTTCTGAATGCTAGGTGGTTCTGAGTAAGGCGAAGGTGAGTGGGAAGTGAGTTCCAAGTTTTAGCTGCTAGGTAGGAGAAGGATCTCCCTCCCATGGTGGTTTTGTTGATGCGAGGTACAGTGGCAAGGGCTTGGTTGGAGGATCGTAGCTGGCGGGAGGGGGTGTAGAAGGATAGTCGTGTGTTGAGGCATTCGGGTCCGATTTCGTAGAGTGCTTTGTGTGCGTGGGTTAGGAGCCGGAAAGTAATCCTCTTATTGACGGGGAGCCAGTGGAGGTTTTTCAGGTGATCAGAGATGTGTTCTTTGCGCGGGATGTCTAATATGAGCCTGGCTGAGGCGTTCTGGATGCATTGTAGTTTTTTCTGGAGTTTTGCGGTGGTGCCGGCGTAGAGGGTGTTTCCGTAGTCCAGTCGGCTCGTGACCAGAGCGTGGGTGACTGTTTTTCTCATTTCGGTAGGGATCCAGCGAAATGTTTTTTTGAGCATGCGAAGAATGTTAAAGCAAGATGAAGAAACGGCGTTGACTTGTCTGTTCATCGAGAGTGAGGAATCCAGGATGACGCCCAGGTTCCGTGCGTGGTCCGTCGGGATGGGTGCTTTTCCAAGGGCCTCTGGCCACCAAGAGTCGTCCCAGGCGGAGGGGGAGGTACCTAAGATGAGGACTTCTGTTTTGTCTGAGTTCAGTTTCAGACGGCTGTATTTCATCCATTCGGCTACTTCTTTCATTCCTTCATGTAGGTTGGTTTTGGCCGTGTTAGGGTCTCTGGTGAGTGATAGGATCAGTTGAGTGTCGTCGGCGTAGGAGATGATGTTGAGGTTATGTTGGCGTGCGATGGCCGCGAGGGGGCTCATGTAAACGTTGAAGAGGGTGGGACTGAGTGAGGACCCTTGGGGAACGCCGCAAATGACTTCAGTGGCCTCTGACTTGAAAGGTGGAAGGCGGACTCTCTGTGTTCTTCCGGAGAGGAACGAGGTGATCCATTCCAGTGCCCTTCCTTGGAGGCGCTGTAGAAGGGTGCTATGGCAGACCGTGTCGAAGGCTGCGGAGAGGTCGAGGAGGATGAGGGCGACTGTGTCTCCATTGTCCAGTAGAGTTCGAATGTCGTCTGTTGCTGCGATGAGGGCGGTTTCGGTGCTGTGCTTGGCTCGGAAGCCGGATTGTGAGGAGTCGAGGGATTTGTTGGTTTTGAGGAATGCGGCAAGCTGGTTGTTGACAGCTTTCTCGATGACTTTGGCCGGGAATGGAAGGAGTGAGATAGGACGATAGTTTTTGAGTTCGGTGGGGTCAGCTGTGGGTTTCTTCAGGAGGGCGCTGAGTTCGGCATGTTTCCAGCTTTCCGGGAAGGTTGCGGAGTTGAGGGAACAATTGATGACGTCTCGGAGGTGCGGTGCAATAATGGAGTCTGCTTTGTTAAAGATGTGGTGAGGGCAGGGGTCTGTGGGGGATCCTGAGTGGATAGAGTTCATCAGACGGATGGTGTCCTCAATGGAGATTGGCTTCCAGTCGTTGAGGATGTTCAGGGGGGGTGGGGGTCCTGCGGGGGATTGGGTGGGTTGGTCTCCGGGTTGGTTGTCGAAGCTGTTGTGGATGTCTGCAATTTTGTTGTGGAAGAATGAGGCTAGGGAGTCGCAGAGGGCTTGAGAGGGGGTGATGTCGTTGGAGTTGGCTGAGGGGTTAGTAAATTCCTTGACGATGTTGAATAATTCCTTGCTGTTGTGGGCGTTGTTATCTAGACGGTCCTTGAGGGCTGCTTTCTTGGCATTTTGGATTAGTTGGTGGTGAATGCGGGTGGCGTTTTTGAAGGCGTCCTTGGTGCTGGTGGTTGGGTCTTTTTTCCAGGCCTTCTCGAGGGAGCGACAGAGTTTCTTGGATTTCTTGAGGTCATCGTTGAACCAGGAGGCCTTCTTGCTGCCTAGTTTGATTTGTCATTTTTTCAGTGGTGCTAGGATGTCGGCGCTGTTGGATAGCCATAGGGTGAAGTTGGTGGTTGCTTGGTCTGGGTTTGAGGAGTGGGCGGGGGGGTTTTGAAGAAGCGATGAGGAGATCTGGTCGATGGTGAGTTTGTTCCAGTTTCTTTGCAAAGTGGGTTGGGGGTGGTTGTTGGATGTGGGCTTGTTGTAGGTGAAGTGAACGCAGCTGTGGTCAGTCCAAAGGAGAGCTGTAGCGTGGCTGAAGGAGACATGTTTGCTGGAGGTGAAGATAGGGTCGAGTGTGTGACCTGCGATGTGGGTGGAGGTAGTGACAAGTTGTTGAAGTCCGAGGTTTGCGAGGTTGTCCAAAAGGGTGGTGGTGTTGCGGTCGTTGTTCTTTTCAAGGTGAAAGTTGAGGTCTCCCAAAAGGATGTAGTCCTCGGAGGGGAGTGCGTGTGGAGTGATGAAGTCCGTGATGTCTTCACTAAATTGTGCGCGGGGTCCTGGTGGCCTGTAAAGGAGGGTGTCTCTGAGTGTAGTCTTGGGGTCGATGTGAATCTGGAAGTGAAGGTGTTCAGAGTTGGCGAGATTGACGTCTGAGCTGGTTGAGATGCGGATGGATTTTTTATGGACGATAGCGATGCCTCCTCCTGTGTGGCCGGTACGGTCCTTGCGAATGATCTTATAGCCTTCCGGGATGGCAATGGTGATGTCTGGGGCTGAAGAGGCATTCATCCATGTTTCTGTTAGGAAGGCGACGTCCGGAGAGATGGTGTCGAGTAGATTCCAGAGGTCGATGGCGTGCCTGTGGACCGAGCGGGTGTTGAGCAGTATGCATTGTAGGACGTACCTTCCTAATAATGGGGGGATAGGGACTGAAAGGGGGAACTGATCCTGTGTTCCCATATATCTATTACATGTGCGGTAAGAATGCCTATTATAGGTTACCTGCACAATGGTATGGTAGTTATTATTTTGGCATTGTATTCCCGAAGGTATATTACATAACTAAGAACAATGAAATGAATGTAATAAGTAAAAGACTAGCAGGAAGTAAAAGAGCAAGTTTTTCAGAAATAGTAGGTGATATATTTTGTGCACTGACACCGTCAGTTGGAGTTGTATTGAACTCACATAAAATATGGTAATTCGCAACAGTAGTTGATCTTTTTTCAACAGACACTGCTGGAGGGTTTTTAATGATTAATACCGAAATGGTTGCAATCAGATCTATGGTTTTACAAAACAGACTTGCTCTTGATATATTATTGGCAAAAGTTCAACACTGCTGTACATATATCCCAGACAAAAGTAAAGGTATTGAGGGATATATCAAGAATATTACAAAGATTCATAAAGACTCTACCCAACTGGAGGCTGACGGTGTTTGGAAAAGAGTAGGTAAAAGTATTTCCACTATAGGTCACTGGTTTTCCACTTTTGGGAGCATCTTATTAGGGAAAATATTAATTCCTGTAATTTCAATAGTATTACTAATCTTGATGATAATAATGACTTATAAGTGTTGCAAGGGAAAATTGAAAATTGGATCGATGGGTGAAACCAAGAATAAAAGGATGGGAAGAAAGAGAAAAAGGGAAGAAATCAAATTAGAGGAAATGAAAGAGAATCTATATGGAAAGATGAAAGAGATGAACATGAAAGAGAGAAATAAAGAATGTGTAGAGAACAACGTAGATACCAAGATCATATAATAAAGTTGGCACTTGGTAATGATGGGTATTTTATAATGGCTTTAAAATGCCATCAGAGGGGGGATTGATAGAGCAATGATTCAAGAAAATGAAACGTGCCCGATGCCATTCCTCATCAACAGTACTAATCGGTAAAAATAATAAAGAAATCAAAATGTATATATGCACAACATTTACATATGAAGAAAGAGCTTTTCGCGTGGTTAATTAATGAAGGATAAAATGTAGCGCAACTGAAAGCCGCCTTAACCTGGAAAATGCTTTTGGACAAGTGCAAACCAGAATTACGTAGACAACAACGCGACTATCCCATTTGAGAAGGGAAACTCTCATGCATGCGCAGAAATGACTAACATTAGGTCTTGAAGCACCGCATGCCTGGCATATGCTTACCTGAATTTAAAGAGAGCTGTTTCTGCTAATGCTTTGCTTAAAAGAAAGAGAAAATAACATGGGATACAGAAGAACTAGGTGGTGAACAGTGAGAAAAAACATATTTGAGAAATTAACATCTTTTTAGGATTCCTTTATTGATAGTGTATAATTGGGACTAATGTGGCATGCAAGAGAAAAAGATGGCGATGAAAATGGAGGCAAGCTAAACCTGCGCAGTGGAATCATCATGGGACCCACTGACTGTGTTGCTGACAGACTGCCAAGAGTCAAGGACAACAGCTGTGTGAAACCTCGTCTCGACTGTGAAACAGCATACAGTATGTATCAGTTTTGCAACATTAAATATATGGGAAAGGAAATGAGACTGAATGAATGAATGAGCTGAAGTGGAAGGGTTTGTTAGACAAAAGAGTTTATTAAGAAATAAAACATGTCAGCATGAGGTGATGACAACTCCCCTGTCCTTGCCCAATCAGAGTTCGTAATTCATCAAGAATTAGTAATTTTGAGGGTGGGACATGAAGAAATGAAGATTATAACTAGAGTGACTTAAAATGTAAGAGTTGTCATGCATGTAAGCGAAGACGAGGCAAGCACGAGTGAAAGAGAGAGGCAAGAATTACTGCTGCTGAGGAAGTAGAGAACAGACTGGCAAGATTCACCTCTGAAAGACACCTGATTAGATTGAAGATACCGGAAGAATATCGAGGAAGGAGAGAGTGTGGGGGAGGGATGTGCTCTAGTGCGTCAGGTCTGTAGAGAACTTTAGTTAGTATTGCCCTGTCCAGATCCTGTCCTACAGTCTTTGTCTCCCGATTCTTTATCAGAGGCCCTCCACCAGTCCTTTGGCCAGAGAGCTAGTTTTTCCATTTTCACCCTTGGGTAACTAATATTCTGTCTTTAAATGTGCATATCTTTTGCAAATGAATGATTTAGTATGCCTTTTGTCTCTTTGTCTATCCACTCTTAAATGCATTGATTTGTTGAATGATTCTGTGAATTGAATGTATTGCTAAATGAATTGTCTCTCCCATGAAAGTGATGGAGTTTGCACTGTGAATTTGTACTAAATGAGCACTCATTTATGACTGAGATGTAGATAACATTCATTGAATCTTACCCAGAGTCTGTGGTTATTTTACTAAGATCTATACATTAGTTAGTTAATTGTTCATATCACCATCAACTACTTAACTAATGGTCCATCGACCAAAGGAAGAGTGTTGATCTGTGAAGATTAGTTATACATTGAATACAATTTCTCAGGAATAAAATTGAATCTCCAGTGGGTTACCTAATTAAGATCAAAGTGAATTACAAAACTTGACCCCCAGCGAAACAGCCAGGAAAGTTGATTGTGTATATGGGCCCATTTGAAGTTTTGTGGACTGTGATGTGTCCATCCCTGACCTTTCGCTGGATCACAACCATCACAAAGGCAGCGTCACAGACAGGAACTGATCTACTACCAGAGGATCACCTTCATTCACCTCAGGCAAGAGGAGGCCATAGTCCATTACAAGAGGGGGGTCATTGACTGCCTCCTGAACCAGATAGAGCCAGCACTGCACCAACATCCCTCCACAGACCAAACTACTCGCTGTCCTCCACGTGCTGGCGCCAGGAACCTTTCAACCTAACAACGCCAGAGAGGAGTTTGGACATGAAACTTGTCAATGGACTGTTCTTTCCATACATTTTGAGTGCACGTTACCAGTTAAACACTGTTGAGGCCTAATTGATTTGCCACTCAATGTATGTCAGACATTGAGTCCTTCACACATGTTCTGACATCTCAGTACCTATCAAGGTCCCAGAGTCTGCAGACACCAAAGTTTAAATTTTACTGTGTATTTGATGTAGTGGCTACACAGATTAGCCATGGTTGACACCTGTCCTGTTTCATGTTGACAGACAACACACATCTGCCAACTGAAGGTGCATTTATTTGCATGTGCAAAACAGACTTGGTCGCACTGTTCCAGTTCATTTGACAACAACCTCAAAGGGTGTACATGGCCAGTGGATGTCCAGACAGAGTCCTTGTGGGGAACATTTCAAGAGACATGTAGAGGATGATGAATGCAGTGTCATTGGGGAGGAAAGGCCACATTGGCACTCCACAACTGTACAAGGTGAAAATGGCAAAGTCAGGATGAGGAAAATGATAGATAATGTTCCCAGGATGATGGTGATCCAGCCATTTGAGACTAACAAATTTCAATTCCCTTGGCCCATTCATTACCCTACAAGTCCTTTCACGCTGGGTGAGTGAATACCAAACTCCTTGCATATACTTTGTGGTGATGCGATCTTCATTTATGTAATCAGGGTTTGGCAAACTAATATCTTGATCTAGAAATACTCATTATAAATCAAATTCATTATCACTAATAAAGACAAACTCATTTGTATATCTATAATGCTTTATCTAAATAATGTGATTGCTCATCAAATACAATACAGCTCGAATAATCGATTACTACACAAGAAACAATAAATGAAAATGACAGAAGTACATCTCAACATCAATGCAATGAGTGAGTGAACAGGCGTAGAGATAAAAGACATTTGCAAAATGGTTATGCAAATTCAGATATTATACTAACGCACAAAGGAAATTATGAAAACGACTCTCTGGCCATGAGAACAGCAAGGCCCCTAAAGAAGAGTTGAAGAGCAAAGACTAAGGGGCCCATTAGGATAACAGGCGGATTGCCACCGCCCGTATGGCGGTGGCGATCCGCCTGCCAAAAACCTCCGCCCGCTTCTATTTTCCGTCCGCCGGTTTTACGCCGGTAGGCAATCCGCCTGATTGCCTACCGGGCAGAAAAGCAGTCATATGGTGGCGGTGTCTGGTAGACAACGCCATCTATATTTGTATGCAGGCGGGAATATGCCTTTAAAGGCAGGCGGTTATTGATATTGGAGGCCCGTAGCGGGCCTCCAGGAATCCTGGGGGGTGCTCATGGGGGGTACCTATGGTGGCGGGCGCATCCTAATGTCCCCCATAGGACTCCCACCCTTATGGAGGACAGTCCCATTTCCCGATAGTTTGTCCGCCCGACATCCTAATGAGCCCCTAAGTCAGGATTTAGCAAACAGGAACAGCCAGCCCAAATAGGAATAGGAGACAGCAATGCAGCCCTCTCCTCTTGCAAAGAAGAAAAACACGCAACCTCCTAAACCCCTCCCACCGAGTACCTAATATTATACTCTAAAACCCAAAAAGACCAACCCAGATTGTATCATAACACACAATTTTCTTCTATTGGTTAAGGAAGGAGGTGTACTGTCACACCACTCTCGTCGTGTCACTTCTGTAAGACTGCCCATTGTCCTCTTTACGCATTTTATCAACTTCCAGCTCAGGAAATACAAATTCAAGCTGCTGTCATAGTACACATTTCCTCCATCTTGGTCATGTAACATCTTTTGTGCCTCGATTGTTCAATTGCGCCGCTCTATAAGGAAGTGTTCCGCTACTGAAGAATATTTTGTTTCTCCACGCACACTTTGGCAGTCACACAGGACCCGGGAAGGACGAACAGTTTTCCACTTTCCATTTCTTGCTCAGATTAAACTCACATTTATTTTCTAAAATGACTCTCAGGCCTTTTCTGCAGAGCAGAAAAACATACTTCTTCGAAAAACAATCTCATTCTTTATTAACCACTTATAATGCTATACCATAGAGCAACCACCCTGTGTGTTGCATTTACCCATGTGCATTCCAAATTAATGTTATTCCCAAAACATATTAGTATAGAACAATCAAGCAGCACTAGTCCTTTTATTTTCCATTAGTCATGAGCATTTGCGGCCTACTGCAGCATTTTAGTTTGCGCTTGTGCAGTTTCATTGTCCCTCATGTTAGCCCATTTCGCATTTAGCTTGCACACCACATGATTAATGATTTAACACTATGGAAGTTCAATCTGAGCAGGTTTTATTTTGCGAAAACCCTGTTCCATCAATGGTAAGTACAGGGCTTAGAAGAAACTGGACATTTGACAGGTGAATGCTACAGCAGGCTTTTCCTTTGGAATGATGTACCATCCAGATCTTTTTCCTGTGATGTGTGCCGTGTCTCCTGTGAGGGTGTTGTGGTAAAAGCAGCAGGCAAGGGAAACACAGACACATCAGGGGCATGTGGATGCTGTAGCTGCAGCAGCATTCATCTGTGTCAAAAGATGAGGCATCACTGCAGAGAGGAGGATCTGCTGGTTTTGCAACACATCAGTAACACTGCGGTGGCTTGCAGCCATGGCAGCCGTGTGGGAGTCGTGCTTTCGCTCCATGGTCTCCAAGGTTTTTCATATTGCCTGCATCTCATTGACCACCTGGCTGGTGTCACTTTGGCTGGGCAGTCGTTGGTGCCTCTGGCTCATGTCACCAGCGGTGTCAGCCAGGGACAGCAGGAGGCCACAGAGTGGAGAGTAGGGGCCTCTGATGGCAACTGAGGTGTCCCTAATAGGACTGACTCACCCAAGGACCCCCTCTACTGTGGCTGCCAGGGGAATCCAACCCCATCTGCACCTGATTTGCCATTTCGGCTTGACTCCTACTGCAATCCATTGGAAGGTGACCTGTGGGTCCTCAGAGGATTGTATGACAAAATATCGAAAGACAGAAAATCGACCTACAAAAATAGAGAAACAGAAATATCGACATCAAAAAATTGAATTCCTATCTACATAAAGGTATGTACAAAAATATCGAGAAAAAAAATATTGTTTTAAAAAATATTGATGTTAAAAATATTGTTTTTTAAATGTTTTAATAATGTAAAAATAGGTAAAAATAAATATAATTTACAAAATCTATACTACTAGTATAAAGAGAGAACAGAAACGTTTTTGCAAGGTAAACTCGGGAACCACAGCGCCAATCCACACACCAAATACATTGTTGGAATCCTCAGGGTGTGTAGATGGACATAGGCGACATAAAATTAAAATTAAATTTAAATTAAAAAATAAAAATTTACAAACAAAGTAGTGCCCTAAAACTAGCGCCGGCCGCGACGTAGCGCTGACCGCGACCTACACGTTTGTGATGACGACAGGCGGGGAGGAGCGGTGACGAGCGGCGAGGAGTGGCCGTGAAGTCCGGAGCTCGGGGAGGAGCGGCGGCTCAGGTAAGGCGAGGCGGGAGGCGGGAGGCGGTCTGGGCAATGTCGGGGCGGGCGGGGGCCCGGGCGTGGCGGTGAAGTCCGGAGCGCGGCTCAGGTAAGGCAGAGGCGGGAGTCAGGCGGGCGGGAGGCGGGATTCAGGCGGCCGGGGGGCGGGAGGCGGTCTAGGCAATGTCGGGGCGGGCTGGGGCCCGGGCGGGACAGCACAAAAGCCGAAAATGCTCCCCCCAGCCCCCTTCTGCCCCGGGCAACGCCGGGGCGGGCTGATAGTTATAGATATACACATTAAAACATATTTAAAAAATAATAACTAATACAAATAATTTTAAAAATAAGTAACCATCTACATATAAATTAATATATATATATACTTACACTACATATTGCAACAGTAGGGAAAGTGTTGGATAGCATAGGGGTAAAAATTACTATTCCAACTGCAGAGAGTGCAACAGTAGGGAAAGTGCTGGATAGCCTAGGGGTAAAAATTACTATTGCCACTCCAGAGAGTGCAACAGTAGGGGAAGCGCTGGATAGCGTAGGGGTAAAAATTACTATTCCCACTCCAGTGAGTGCAACAGTTTCAGGAACACCAGATCTCAAAGGGCTAAAAGTCAATCTATCCACGTGCTTACAATTGGCAAGCACCTAAAATGCAGAAAAACACGTTTGACTGTAAAAACGCCATCTCAACCAATTATCAAGATGGCCGCCAAAGGGCATACCTTTGAAAGGAAGGTTAGCAGTCTAGTTTACAGTCTCACTAATCAAGATGCAGTTGAAGCACGTGAAGAGTGGCACACTTCACCTGAGTAGCGGAGCAAGAAGGACGTGCATGGAAGCGCGTGTAGTTTAGAGAGAATAACACGTTGCGCGTCTGAACCTGAAGGTTTATCGGAGTATCGGAGTATTTGAGGAGTTCCACCCAGCCCAAGTAAGGCAGTTCCTGTTGTTTTTTGGAGCACGTAATAACTCAGAAAAGAGATATTTTCCGAGTGTTGAGGAGACGCGTTAGTGTCTCTTCAGACGCTCATGCGCATTAAATAAACAGCGCGCATTTTCAAGAACGGCAGAGTCAGAACAAGCAGCAAGGACTTTGCCGAGTGAATTGTTATGAGAGAAAGGCATTGTCAGAAGCTCGAGTTCTTTTCAGTTGTTCGAAGTTATTGAGAAAAAAAAGTTGAGATTGCAGTGCTAAAAGAGTGTAGAGAATAATCTACATCAGTTTTTTTGAGTATTACAAGAGAATTACTACAAAACAAAGATAAGGAGAAATTGTAGAAGAAAAGTCAGTAAAGCTATATTCAGGTGAAATAAATACATACTTACCAAATACAGAATCCAGTTGAGGCGTGTGCTGAAAACACATTAGGTGAGAATTGCTGCAATGGAAAAAAATATAGAAAACGTTAAGGTTAGAAGGAGAGTAAGAAACACTAGAATAACAATACCATATATTACAGCTTACAGCACACAGGAAGATCAAAAGAAAAGATAAGCAAAATAATAGAAGAGAAGCAAAGGCCACACATAGGACAGGTAGGGCAGATGACAGTGATTTGGATAGAACAGAAGTATGAATGTGTAATTATATAGGAAGTAATAGCAAGATATAATGTTTGAGAAGAAGAGTTATAGAAGATTGAAGTCAGAAGAGGTTGAAGATCTCCAGATGTGTGTGGCAGTCTCTACTCTGTCCCATCCCCTTTCCCCCGTGGAGCTCAACCGGTTTACATGATGTATATATCTGGCAAGTGTGGCTGAGGGAGCTTCAGGAGAGAATTGGGAACTTGCGGCATACTGCCCCTGCGTGCAGTGGTTGAAGCACTCATTCGAGTCGGAGCCTGGCAAACAGTAAGGAAAGAGTTGGATAGCATTGGGGTAAAAATTACTATTCCCTCTCCAGAGAGTGCAACAGTAGGGAAAGCGGTGGATAGCGTAGGGGGAAAAATTACTATTCCCACTCCAGTGAGTGCAACAGTAGGGAAAGCGCTGGATAGCGTAGGGGTAAAAATTACTATTCCAACTCCAGAGCGTGCAACAGTAGGGAAAGTGCTGGATAGAGAAGGGGTAAAAATTACTATTCCCACTCCAAAGGGTGCAACAGTAGGGAAAGCGTTGGATAGCGTAGGGGTAAAAATTACTATTCCCACTCCAGAGGGTGCAACAGTAGGGAAAGCGTTGGATAGCGTAGGGGTAAAAATGACTATTCCCACTCCAGAGGTAAGGGTTAAATTAACATACTTATTAATTACATAATTTTTATTTTAAAAAAATAACATAATAATTAATAAAAAATAATGAATAAATACCCATACATTAACATTAATATTTACTTAAATGACATTAAATCACATCCCACACTATTCCCCCTTTAACACACAACACACTACACATACAAAAAACACAATTCATTATTAACAATTAATAATACATTAATATAATTATACATTAACTAATTAATACATCTTAATTACCAATTAATAACTAATCACCAATTAATAATTAATTGCCAATAAATTAATTAACAATAACAATTAAAAAAATTATGAATATATTAATTATAATTAAAAAAATTAATTAATACCAATTAATTACCAATTAGTAAGTAATTAACAATTAATTATTAATAAATCCCAATAAATAAAAACAATCTCGTTAATTAATTTAATTTAATTATTTCAAATCCTATTCCCCTATAAAGCCGCAACCCACTACACATAAAAAAATCACATAATTAATTTAATTATCAATTAATCACTTAATAAAAATTAATCACCAATCAATTATTAAGTAACAATAAATTAATTAACAATAACAATAAATAAAAACGAATAATACATTAATTCTAATTAATATAATTAACTATTTATTAAAAATTAATTACTAATGAATAATTAACAATTAATTAATCATCAATACCAATTAATAAAAACATTAATTAATTAATAATAATTAAATTACTTCCCACCCTATTCCCTTATATACCCACAAACCGGTCTGATACTAAAACACA
The DNA here is from genome assembly GCF_964263255.1 of Lissotriton vulgaris. NCBI lineage: Eukaryota > Metazoa > Chordata > Amphibia > Caudata > Salamandridae > Lissotriton > Lissotriton vulgaris. The sequence continues at coordinate 756,080,618 of NC_141695.1, read as the reverse complement.
AAATTTACTTTAACAAAATTACCAATTTCTAAACATTTATTTTAAAATGTATTCAAATACATTAAAACAAGTTTAACATACATATGAAATACATACTAAAATACATAACACTAAAAAAATCGATATTATCAACAACAATATTTTTGCTTAGGATATTACTTACTTCGATATTTAAAAAAACTGTATTACTTACCTTGATGTCGATATTCTGGTCAACGATATTCTTGACTTCAATATTCTGCCCCTACGATATTTAAAACTCGATATTAATGTAGGTCGATATTTAAAATTCGATATTTTGACGGCCCTACCCTCAGAGTCCAGGGGTGTGGCTGTGGAGGTAGGTGGTCCCTGTTGGTTATTTTGCGGGCATGAGGAGATGCCAGGGTGCTGCTGACCCTCCCAATGTATGGAGATGTAGTTCCTTTGGAATCCAAGAGCTCTTGGAGGGTGTTGTGGTCGATGGTTGGAAGGTTTCCTTCATCATTACCCTCATCTGGGATGTCTGGGACAGTGTGCTGACCAAGAGATACAATTTCATCCTCTGCAATGGAAAAGGCAAATACTATTGTTGCAGTCTGTTACATGTTGACATGTTATTAATCATTTGAAATTCAGAGTGCATTACACTTTCCATTCTCATGTGTTACATGGTACACCTGTTACACAAAGCTGTATATGGCAGTTTACACTGTCCATGAATGTTACATGTTAGGCGTTTATGATTTTCACATTAGCCCTGTGTGCCAACACTAAGAGGCATATTTACAAGTCCCTATCGCCACAGGAAACTCACTTTTTCTGAGGTTCCCGTGGCAATAGGGCCTTCGCCTTATTTTCAATGCGGCGTTAATCACTTAATGTGGCTTAACGCCACCTTGTAAATAAGGCCCCCTTTCATGCTACACTTAGCATGAAAAGAGTGGGCAATGGGCGTTGCGGTGGATGTTCTGCTGCAACACCAATTGATTTTGCCACTGCCCCCCATTTATAAGGGTAGCATAAATAGGAGTCTGTATCTAAATTAATACCAGGGAAAACATGGTCTTAACATGGCAAAACAAGGAGAGATGCTGTATTTATCATCGTTGTTGCTGTTTGTACTTGTGTTGCATTGTGCAGCACACATAGAAACAGCAAAACACCATGAATGATTGTTTATGTGCAAAAAGGTATCCCTTCCTGCACATCAACATTTGGAACTGCTGTGCAGACACCCTAGCAACATGGTACATGGGTGATGGCAATTGTGCAAGTTAATTTTAAAGACAACAGAACTGTGGGACATGCAAGGGTGTGTTGCATTTTGTGTGCCAACTGCACATCCCTGCAATTTTATTCTGTCGGAGCACCATGTTATCAATTTTGGGGTAACCCCGCGATCCGTTACATTATGGTATAAATGCCCCATAGTTAGTATACGAAAGAACATTATCTTGACAACAATGCACATGACTGTGATTATAATATGTGTTAATATAGGATGACTGATAGACTTGCACCACTACCTGATGCAGACATTTAGGTGCCTATTAGGATGGCGGATGGACCTGCGTCCGTCCGCCACCCCAGAGGAGGAGGGACCGTCTGCAGGGGCTGCGGCGGTCCCTCCGTGCTACATAGGATGTGACCGCCACCCTGGCGGTCACATCCTGTATTTTTAACATTGCGGCGGGTGCTGCTTGAAGCAGCACACGCCGCAATATTAAAAAAATGCATGTTTACCTTTGCATACACGAAGCTGCAGGCACCGCGTGGTGCCTGCCGCATTGTGCACGCAAAGGCAGGGGGGTTCCATAGGTACCCCCATGTGCACCCCCACCCCCCTTCACCCCTGGGGGCCCGCAACACCCCCCGAAGACAACACTGTATGCCTTTCCACAGCGGAAATGTCGCCCTGGAAAGGCATATGACCGCAGCTATCCTAATATGGCTGGCGTGTCTGATAGACACCGCCAGCCATGTTAGAGCTTTTCCGCCGCTGTTGGAAGGCGACTGCGGCGGAAAAGTGGCGGACGGAAAATTAATCCCCCAGCCATCCTAATCTGGCGGAGGGTCTTTTTCCAGTCCACAGCGGATGATCCGCATCCTCCGGGCCGGCGGTGGCTTCCGCCGGCCCAGAGGATGCGGATTATCCGCAATCATAATCGGCTCCCAAGTTAGGAGACACATGACTGTTCACTCGTCATTGTTTGCACACATGAAGGGCTTAGTTACAAGTCCCTTGCACCACCGGTATGTCACTTTTAATAAGGGAAAAATGACAGACCAGCAGCGCAAAGGGCTTGTGAATAAGCCCCAGAGTACCTATGTGGCTACTGTTTGACCTGCACACAATATGGGAGAATGCTGAGGCACAGGTGCCTGGACTGTACAACATGACATATTTTCCCCCTTGTTGTTACTTACCCTGTTGTTGATGTAGTTGGTCATAGTCAGCACTGTCCCGTCCCTCTACTCCGACCACCGACTCCTCACAGATGACTGCAGACACCTGTTCCTCCAAGGCACTGAGCTCCTCAGCAGGTACTGGACTTCCACTGTTACAGTTTTGTATGTTCCTCAGGAGTAGTACCTCCAGTATGAACACCATATCTTAGTTCTGAATCTGTACTTTCTAAGTCCACAGATGCTCAGAATAGCTAGACAAGGGTAAGTGAATTAGGGAGGGTACTGCAGGGATGGAGATCTGGAACAAGATGGTCTATATGATTAATACACTGAGCCAATTGTTATAAAACACCACACATGGCATGTAAAATAATATGTATAATAAAACAATAACACCTTTACCTGATAAGAATCTGGAATGTTCTGGGCGTGGCTGCTTGCATGCGGTTCGGCGGAAACACAATGGCTGTGGCACTCTCACAAGAAGCTGCCACCTGAAAGGAAACGAAAATAAAATAACAACAACAAAATAGGGCAAAAGGTATGAAAACAACATAATGATGCTATTGGGTGTTACGCAACACACTGTCTAGCATTTTGAAGCACATGATTTGTGTGCTATGGCCATACACTAAACAAAGAAATTCTGAACCAAATGGCTTCCATTGCCGTGCACTAAAGTCACTGATGTTCCAGCCATCATAGCAATAGCAGTCCTTGCCAAATACCTAGGCACGACGTACCAGCATGCCCTTGGTAGCCTTTATGAAGCAATATGAAGTAGTAGCAGTTCTTGACACAGTTTAAATCCTGGTCACTTGCTCTAGAGCGCCAAAGACGTTACTATCACGTCACTTGCTCCAGAGTTTTAAAGACATTACCATCACGCCCACTAGGCACTATGCTAAACGTGCGGCCCGTGGCACCAACCTCCGGTCTGCAGAGCTGTGTGTCTATTGTTGGCCCGTTTCTGCTTAGGCTTGCATTTGTTATCAGGCCAGTGCTTTTTGCAGTCCATCCCTGTCCTCTTGAATTCTGCGACAGAGTTCACCTTGTTGACTATGGACAGCCATATAGCATGTTTGGTCCCCAATGTCACCTTGGAGATGACGAAGAGCTTGTTCACCTCCTGACTGAATCTGCATTTCCTCCTCCTCTTCCCCAGGGACTCTGGCTGGTGATCCTGGCTGTTGGAGGGTTTGAGGGGTTTGTTGTCCTGTGTTGAACTTAGTCCTGGCTGCTCCATTCTGCAGTCAGGTTTTGTTTCCTTTTTTTCCTTTAGCCGCGTATTTGTGAGCTTTTTTGCAGCTAAACACTGAAAAGTGATGTTGGGATGACTAGCACAAACTTTCTTGCTGCTAATTGGCCAGCCGTCACTTTTTTCACATTAACATTTATTTTGCGGATGCTAGTCCACTCGTGTAGCTTGCTTTAGGTAACACAAGTCCATACAAACATGCAGCTCTTTAATTTTTTGCGCACGCCATGACAATGGGTGAAAGACACAATGTAGAGTCATACTACTTTTTGTCCAGTAGTTCAGTAGCTCCTTCCTCACACTCAGTGGCACCCCCTTCTACTCAATGCACAGTTGGTTAAGCGTCTATCTTGAGGCTGATATTAAACCTTTTCATTCACCCATCTTGTCCTGGAATACTTGTCTGGGTGTCTCTAGCACATTATTTATTTCACTTCTAGTCACCTTATCATTATCTTGGTCCTTGACCATTATCACCTCTCTGTATATACAGTCACGTTCTTCATGGTCATATATGATTTGCTGTGTATTGCTATGTCTAAGTATCAGTCTCAAGAGGCTGTGATGGTACCTGTATAACATGTCTTGGCCTCCGCAAGGTATGTAGAACTTCTAACCCATATAGATTATGAGTTGTAACCTCTATTCAGGCCTCAAACAAATAGTAAATATTTGAGACTTTCATAGGTGCCTCAACATTGAGTTCATTAAGCATTTTGGAATGCCACAGCCAGTAGACTGTCTTGGCATACTGATATAATCACGAGTCAATCAACAGTTCTAGACCAACATGTGAGACTACTGTTTCAGCAACAGGATCTCTGTATCCCACTGTCTTCCTGTACCACACCACCCATTCCTACATTCACAGTAATACAATGTTCCTAAAACTTTCTTGTAAATCACATTGTCTCCATCTTCATTTTACCAACATTATATACTACAAACCCTAGCAAAGTGTTCAACTGCCACACAATTATTGCATTCCTTTTTGGTGTAGGACAGAATAGGAAATGTGTAAAGTGCTTACTTGACCAACATCTAAAACACCCTCCTTACAATGTTACACTGGTATTCTCTATTCTGAATGTCTTCTTGCTTCCACCCCTGTTACCACTTCTTCCAGCCAGATCAGTTCAAACAGGCTCTCCTCCAGTCTTGTTCGGTACTTGTGTCTCTTCCTGTGAGTTTTCAGTGCTGTAGGGAATTTCAGAGTTCGCAAGAGAGTAGACTTTTTGCACATCAATAATATTTGTGGAATCGGAATCTTCTTGCCATGGCAACTTACCACAAGATGATCATCAATTAGTCATGCAGTAAAGTTTTGGAACTCACAATATGCAGTAAGTACCCTATATGCTGCCGCATATTAGGCCTCACTTTCCTCAGTGTGTTGTTCTTTAGAGAAAAGAGTTTTCCTTTTGTCAACCAAACTTTTTTGTAGATTTAAAAGCCTTTATAGTCACTTCGCTGCCTCGTCAGACTTCTCATTTTCTTCTTCTTGTGGTTTGCAAAACAGGCAAATATTAAAAAATACTAAACGTATGCATTTTTAGACAGTGGTCTAGCAGATTGCATCCCCACTATTCATATCCTGGCTGCAGTATCCCAATCTGCAATACAAATTTTCTCTAAACTGTGCTGTGCATCAAATACTGAGAAATTAAAAAGCCGGGTTTGGGGCTCTGGGAGCCTGACTTGCATTAGTTTAAAGTGTCTCTTGTTCTCTTATTCTGCCAACAACGTCTTCACACATATGGTACAAATATTACACTTTTTACAATCTGTCTTCCTGCGCTAAGCACTATGCAAATAGTGTAGTGGTTACAGTCAGCTTATGTACAAAAGAAAAAACTGATCTACATGTCTTTTTCAGTGCTTGTTTTCTAGTTGCAAGTGGGTTAACGCCTGACACAATGAACTCTCGCCAGGTCTGGACTTGCCCTGCTGGGCACCAGGCATTTTCCCAGTGGGTTGGCTGGGTGGGGTTTAGTTTTACTGCTGGTGGGGATGGTTTTATTGCTTGGGGCCGACTGCATTAATTCCTGCAGTGCTTCAGCGCTTAACAAACAATGCAAAAATAAAATATTTACAAAAATATATTTTAAAGCTTGCAGGTTTGAGGACACCTGCTTCTAAACGTCGTTTTTGTATTGGTTTGTTGCTGTCTCTTGTGGCGTCGTCATGAACGATCACTGACCTTTGGGGCATGGGGGAAGAGGGTGAGGGGTCTGCTATTACTTGCCTCAGAATGGAAAGGAGGCCTTGTGAAACAAGCATTTGCAATGCAATAGATCTCACATTTATGGGTGTTTGAGCTAGTGGCATTGTAAAGGACAATGCCTTTTATTTATGTGTTGTTTTTTTAATTTTTTTTATTTTTTAATAAAAAATAAAAAGTGAACATTGGACACTTTCATGGTTGCACTGCAATTAGTAATCATACTTTAATAATGGGAGAAGTGTGGCTCACTGATTAGAGGAGGCAGACCTAGAAGCAGAGGTCAGCCCGGGACCAGGGTTCAATTCCCGGCTCGGCGGGGTCTTGAGTCCTAAAATGTCCATGGACTTGACAATTCTCGCTCCGGTGCCTACTCGACTCACGGGTTCACACTCTGCGACTCTGGGCAATAGCTTGCTTAATCTCCACAACGGCCCCTCGCGGCGGGATGCCTGGCTTTCACCTTGTGGATACCCTGCCGGGGTTATCTCACAGGGGAATACCAGGACGGGTTCCCAAAGCAAGCGCTTAGAAACCAGTGGTGATTTGCGCTATATAAATTCCTGTACATTAACATTTATATTTAATGTGAAGACATGAGGTGGATACATTACATGCTTGCAAACGGAAACAAGTATCATAATTGGCATGCCTCAGCAACAAAGCCCCACCTCCCTGGACAATCCCGACCCCCCTCCCTTAACCATCGGAATCCGAGTCACTTTCTAACTGAGGTGGTTCACAAATGTCCCCCCTGTATTTGTTTCAGGCTTCCCAAAGTGCCCCCCACTTCCGCGGACATTTCCTATTCAAGTATACTGTCCTTTCGGCAACCATTGCTGATCCGTGCTCCAGTCTCTAAGCCCAGGTGACACTGTGGAACCCCAGGCCATGGCCACATTCCTTTTAGCGTACATAATACCTAGCGTAGCCCATGCCTGCTGGTGGTTACTGAGGTCATTAGGGTCCCAGAAGTTCAGTAGGCACCGTCGTGGCTCAGGGAGCAGCGAAACTTGCAGCACTTGGGATATAGTTCTCATTACCTGAGTCCAATAATTAGCAATCACCTGGCACTCCCAAATAGTATGATAGAACGTCCCCTCTTCTCCGCAACCTCTCAGGTAAATGTGTTGTCTTTAAAGCAGATAAATTAAAGGCATTGTCATTTACAATGTCAATAGCTTAAACTCTCACAAATGAAAGACCTATTGCATTGCAAATGCGTTCGGCGCCTATTGGTATACAGATTTTTTTTAAAGTGTTAGGAGAGAGCGTGTCCGACAAGGCTATTTGAGAAAATAGCGCTTGGAGGCTTTAATTAAAGCCTACTGAGTAACAACACAGGTAACAGGGTGTGTCCTCAAGGGAGGTTACAGAATAAGACAAGGCAGTTCTAAGGCAGGACTACTAAGTCTATTGACAAATGAAAAGCCACATTTTAAAGTGGACAATGACACAAGCCAATGATGAATATGAGCAGAGAGTGGGTGGAGCTTCAAGTCCATACCCGAATTCAGCATGCCTCGCAGAGTAGCTCATGCGCTGCCCAGGCTTGACCTAAAAAGTAATTGTCTATGATCACATAATATGGTCAAGTGGAAGCCAGGATTGATGAAAGATTTCCTGGTTTAATGTTGCACAATTAGGACTCTACTGGTGGTAGTGTTTGGGGAGTACAATGCTTTTAATGCAGAAGCTATAATTAAAACCAGAGCACCCACCCTTGGTCAGTGCATTGAGACCATTTTCTAAACATAACTAAAAGTCTTTATTCAAGGTCATCCGTTCTTGAGTGAATGTATCCACCGACACCTTACCTATCCAACTATTCATTCATTGAGCTATAAAGCCATGAGACTAATATCCATCCATCCAATCATTGGAAAAGATTCTATAATGAAAAATGTGTTTTTGCATTTTTTCCCAAAGTTTCTTGGGGGTAGAATCTCCCCAGCCCCCCATGACATGGGCCGAACCCACTCGCTGCACTCGCTCACTACATGCAGGCTGAGGGCTGGTCTGACAAAGTTTGCAAAGGCTGCTTTTGGTGAATAATCAGCCCTTAAATCAGATTATTGAACGGAGCACTTGTACTGTGACAAGTATGAAAGGCCTGAGTTCCTTTATTAGAGCGCGCATTGTTCGCAGACAAAATCAAGAACGCCGAAGCAGAGCGCGAAAATTGATACAACAGCTGTGAAGAGAAAGCGCGACAAAGGCTGCCTGGTCTGACATTGTTTTCGGTACAGCAAAATCAAACCCTTGCAATATTTCACAGTCAAAGCTGAGCAAAGTAACAATTGGTCCCAGCTTTCACAGCCTGCGTCACTGTAAACAACTTGGGTCTGAGGCACGCAGGAAGTAAACAACATCATTTGCTTACATAAACGCCATGGAAGAGCTATCTGTGTTGACCTAATACACTTCAAGAAGCTGAACACCAAACTTTTTACTCCTAAATTATTTTTTCAATGGATTCTTACATGACAGGAAGAAGTTAGCTGTTCTTCACCTAACAGTTCTGGCCCATATTTACAAGGACACGAAAAGCCACCCTGCGTGGTTTTTCGTGTCCTTATAAATATGGTTCCTTTACAAACAACGCTTTGCGTGAAAGGAGCATGCCATGGGTGCTGCTTTGGGTGTTCCCACATGAAACCAATGGCTTCTGCCGCATTTCCAGGTTTAAGAGAAATCATAAACCTGGAAATGCGTCAGAATGCTACGCCTCACCAGGAAAGGAGTAGGGAGTCACAACAAGAAGAAATGTTTTAATTTCTCCTCATTACTTTCCTCTTTCTATGCGTGCGCCATTCTGCAGCACACATAGAACAAAGAAATCACCACAATCATCCTCGTGATGCAGGCACCCTTGCACCATGGTGGAAGTCTGCCTGCGTTGGTGCATGGCAGCTAATTGTGCGCTATCGCAGGGGAGAGCAAAGGGATCCGTCATATCGTTGTAGATATGACGCATTCCTTTGATTCGGAATGAAGGCAGTGCGGCACAGCCAAATGACTTGCAGCATTGTGTTGCGGTAATTCCTTGAAAATAAGGCCCAATGTACTTACAGTTAGATTTTTCAATAGTTAGAGTCATTTTTTGTGTGGATTCTTTCCAGTCAATTGCTGCGAATTGTGCTTGTCAGTATAACATCCCTCCAAAGCTCTGGTGACACAGTGTGTCTAGAGTGGCCATGGAGGTGGGAATACACTTGAAGATTGTATGAGCTGAAGGTCTGCTTGCTTTGCTGATATATTATTTGGTGCATGTACGCTCCTTTTGAGGCGAAGGTGAGCACTTGCTTCTTATGTTAGTGCAGAAGGTGATAGACTAAATAGCCAGAAGTGTGAAGGGTCTAGGAAAGAAAGTATTTAATAATCTCTCTAGATCCAATTTAGTAGTATGAGGTTTGCCTGAGTCTAACAATTGATGTCTGTCTTTGAACTGAGGCAAAGCTAACATCTGTTCCTAATTGCCCACCTAACTGAGTGTCACCTGTCTAGATCTGGAGTTCAGGTTACTGGCTGTGGATTACATTTTTTAGAAGTCATATGCAAATATTGAACAGAAACTGGAAGATTAAAGTCCTTTCTTGGACTCTTCACTTCCATAAAGGGGGAAGGTCTGTTCCCCACCCCAAACTGGTGCAACTGATTATTAAAATAATAGTAATCCAATTTTCACCAAGCGCTTCATACCAGTATTCAGACTCATCGAGGTGGTGTAAAAAAATCTGACGATATTGTCACCCAATTTAATGGCATTTCCTTTATGTACCAAGAAGATTTCCAAGGCTGAGTTGCCTTGCCAGGGTTTGACCTTTCAACTTGCAGGTTAATCTAGATCACAGAGAACGTTCATCTCACTGAGCCATCCTACTGGCCAAATCCAGAAGCATCTCCGATACCAAAACAGCTAGGTAGGTAACTGATTAATATTCAGTGATCAGTAGCATCATACTTGGCAGTCAGCATCTAATGGGCTGGGGTGCAGATGCCCTGTGGCACTCTAGGATTTAAGATCCTGCTCCAGGTTTCCACCCTATGTCCCGCAGTCACTGATGCAAGACGTGTGTTGTCGACCCGAGAGGTGCAAAAGGAACAAACGATGGACCCGAGCGGTGTTAAAACCTAGACTGCAATGTCAACATTATCGGTGCCATCTTGCCCCCTTCTCGAGCCCATTCATGCGCGTAAGCGACAGCCATTTTTAATGCCATGGCCTCCCTGCCCATCGCCGACAGCCAGCGCGTCTCTCTCTCTCTCTCCTGACCTCGCAAGCATCCCCCGCGCGCTGACAGCCCCCGCTCTCACAAGCCTTGGGCCATAAACCCCTCTTCAGCACAGCTCTGCCTCGGAACCCCATCCTGTTCCCAGCTCAACACCTCCCTCCATTCCTTTCATGATCCCGGGTACTTTGATAAAACCCCCTTTCCTCTGTGCCCGTTTGTCTTACTCGTTCCCAGGCCACCACCTGGCCCTGCGGATACTGTTTATTGCCCCCTATACAGTAGGAAGCTTCTCCCATCAAAGGATCCACGAGTTGATCGAAGCCCCCACCCCATGAGATCCGATCAACCACATACATTCCGTGAATCGGCGGAATGTCCAGCTGCGCGACAATCATCACCTGTTGTGACCGGGGTGGGGACTTCAACTGTAAATGTGTGTGGGAACGGGCCTGAAGCGGGGATTCCGAGGATGTCCTTTCATACTTCAAAGCTTTGCAAGAATGTGCGACATGCAATAAAGATCATAAACCTGTGTATAAGGGGCCAGGCCTCAGAGATGCGGGGAGAGCACCTCGAGAAGATACCCTGTTGTCTGATTTGATGTGTTCTGCTCCGTCGGAATAAAACTTCTGTTTCCTGCCTTCCAGTCTCCAGCGCCTGCCTCTTTGTTTGGTAACTTGAGTGGGTATAGAGGCGGTTAACGCTGGGCAACTCTGAAAAAGGTCATCGGCCCTACCTTTTTCCACAATTGGCGTCCCAAACGTGGGGCCCATCAGTGATTCGTGGATCCAGTGGGAGAGGTCCTGACGACAGAGTGAACGACTGCAACGATCGGGAGAGCTCCTGTCCGATAGACCCTCGTCTGACAGCCGATCATCCGAACTTCACTGGTTCCGAACAGACCTCTCTCGAGTGATCTACGGTCCTGACTGGGAACCATCAGGAGTGCCGCGAAGATCACGAAGAATAGAGGACGATCGGGCGCTGGATTCGGAAGACAAGAAACTGTCCATGCGGTCCGGGTAAGGTCGTGTAAACGCGACAAATTGCGAAATGATTGTTTGATTTGGATAATACTAGTATTACTCTTTTGTTGATTTGTTTGGAGATTCTCTGTCTGCAAACAGGGAAGAACAGGTTCTCTCTTTGCAGGTAGTGAAAGGGTAGGTAACGCAGACTTTTGTCCCCGTTGTAACCCGTCGTGCCTACTTATTCTCCCCATTGATTGTTTGATTGACCGAACATTGACTGTTCGATATTGGTTCTTTTGAGGTATTCACCGCCTGCAAACAACGAAGAATAGAAATATTCTGTCTAGTCTTTGCACGCAGTGATAAGATAGGTAGTGCAGACTTTTGTCCCCGTTGTAATCCGTCATGCCTATCTTCTCCCCACTGATTGGTAGCCTGTTTAGCCCGGACCGCTTATTAGAGATGAACCATCCGGCTCCACTGGAAGGCACCCCTAATAAGGACATGTTCATGAAGCATGGATTGATCGCTATAGCTTATAGCAAGCTGTGGCATAAATACACGAGAAAGGATCGAGAAAGTCAGTGGCCACTGATAGGATCCTTCGATGAGGATAAAATAAGCGCGCTAGAAACAGCCCTTGGGAAGCACAAGACAACGCCCACTATGCTTGATAGTCTCGGCATGTGGCGCAAAGAAACCGAACAGCGTAAAAAGAGAAATGAGAGTAGGTTGGGAAAAGAGCTGCGAAAGGCAGCCCACCTAGCTGCTAAGAAATTAGAAGAAGAGATTAAGGAAAGAGAGGAAGCCAAACAAAAGCTAGAGGTAGAAACATCAAGCCAGTGTCCGGTTAGAACGCCCTCTACGCTCTATCCTGAATTACCCTTGAAACAGCGAACCAACGATGATCTTTTGTTAGGTCCCCCGATCATCTACATGCCCCCTCCATATGCCCCTTCCCAACCCTTAGCACAGCACCCGCTACCCCCAAGCACAGACGAAAGTAGTACCAGAGCTTCGGCCCCCATGGCCTCTGTGCCGGCCGAACCCCTTGTATTAGATACAGCACAAGTGACAGCGTTAGATGACCCTGAGACCCGAAAGGCTGATTCCGCAAGAACAAACAGATTAGGCAAGGATGAGCGAGCAGGGATTGACAAGATAGTGAGGACACTGGTAGAAAGAAAGGAAAGTGAAGGACACATCACGGTGTGAAAGTTGAAGAAATTGATGTACATAGACAGCATTCATTCCCCTTCTTCTCCCACTCCTCTCCCTGTGAGCACCATGAATACCGTAAACTATTGACCGTATCACTCTGCCCGTAAAAGCCCCTACCCCTGTGCATATGTACAGCAGTTTAGGCACCATGGCCTTTTACCCATTAGGATCTCTGGTTTCCCTCCTGCGCGTATCTTAACCCCCCCCCCCCCTCTCTCTCTCATACATAGACCATGGAGCTCTCTCCCTCTGCGCGACCCCGCTGTGAAAGGCAACTCTCCCCCTTGACTCGCACAAAACCCCCTATTCCTTCTTGGAGAGGTATCCTTCGCCTTAGCTGACGTGGCCCTCCCCAGCTGCACCTGGCTGCCCCCGCTCTCTCATATACGGGTCATAAGATCTCTCGCTCTCTGTGTGACTCTACCCTTATGTCCACCCTGGCTACCCCTCCCTTCTCCTCACGTGGGCAAGTCATAAACCCTCTTCTTCTGCAAGGCCCTGTCCTTGAGAGTCACGGCTGCGCCTGACCAACACCTCCTTCCCTCCCATGAATGTCCCTCTGTCGACAAAGCCTTCCCTCCGCGCTCGATTGTCCACGCGGCACGAATACCACTCCTTTGATGACCCTTTCCCCCGAGTCCGGCTGACCACACATGTCCGAGGCCATCGCCTGGGTCAGGAGATACCGTTTACTGCCCTTATTATATGAAGCCACTCCTCTTCAAAGGATCCTCTATTGATCTTAGCCACCCCATCCCCTGGGCTATGATCAGGCGTACACATCCTACGAGACGCTCAGCTGCGTGATTGCCCTCCCCTCTTATCAGCAGGTCAAGGGTCCCCATTGTGAATGTATGTGAATAGGATCACCACGAGGGTTATAGGGTTGTCTTTCTTTTGCGTCATACAGTCCTGATTGTGTTATCAAGTGTTCTGTAGGGAATAAAAGCAAGAGTCTCAGCTCACTTGTTAGAGCACCTCCCGAAAGACACTGTGTTTCGTGTCCGAAATGACTGGCTCTCCTCATGAGAAATAAACTCTGTTCTTGATTCCTGCTTCCAGCGCCCGTCTCTTTATTTTGGTAACTATTCAACATGGGAACTAAGAGGCGGTTTGCGCCAGCGGCCTGGGCATCGATAAGATTATGGGCTCATTTTCTACAATTGGCGTCCCAACGCGGGGTCCATCAGTGACATGGGGTGCGGTAAGAGAGATCCAGACGAAGAAGTGAACATCTAAATGATCGGAGCATGCCTGCCTTGAGAGGGCCCTCGCCCGGCTGCCGATCGACAGAACTTCACCAATTCTGAACGGACCTCTCTTGAAGTAACCTATTGTCCTGACTGGAATCCCACAGGAATGCTACATGGAGTAAGAGAACGAACGGGCGCTGGAGGAGGAAGTCGAAGAACTGTCCGTATGGTCCGGTCCGGGTATGATTAAGTAGGGCGTTTTTACGCCTGATTGGTAGGGTGGTTCTATCCACCTGATTGATTGATTGTTTGTATTGAAAATCGGTATTTGTATACCGAAATTATTGGTATTGGTTCATTTAGCTTTGAGGGCTACTTGACATATTGGTTCTCTTTTGAGAACGAGACATTCTCTGTTTGCAAACAGCGGCGAATAGGAACGTCGTCCCTCTTTGCAGATAGAGAAGGGTAGGTAATGCAGACTTTTGTCCCCGTTGTAATCCGTCATGCCTACTTTTCTCCCCACTGGATTGTTTGAAATCGATTAATAATCGATTGTTGCTCTTTGAGATCTTCCCTGTCTACAAACTGAGACGAGTAGAAATATTCTGTCTTCCTTTCTGGATAGCGATGGGCAGGTAATGCAGACGTTTGTCCCCGTTGTAATCCGTCATGCCTGTTTTTCTCCCCACTGATTGGTTGGTTGCCTGGACATTGTTGTTCCAGGAATTGTTTCGTTTGAGGTATTTTCTGCCTGCAAACAACGTGGAATAGAAATATTCTATCTAGTCTTTGCAAGTAGTAAAGGGTAGGTTATGCCCCTTTGTGAATTCGTCAGTCCTACCCACTCCCCACTGTTTGGGGGGTAGCTCGCATGGTCCGCCCAGGAGACTACCCTTATGGAGGACATATACTCCCCGCTCATGGGCCATTTAGTGGAGGTAGACCATCTGGTCCGTCCAGGAGGCTACCCTAGTAGATGGAAGTACATCGCTCGGTCTGTCCAGGATGATACCCTAATGAAGGAATATATGTTCCCCTTTTGATCGATAATCTCGTTCCACCCCGGACCATTTATTGGAGGGAACTCATCTGGTCCGTCCAGAAGTACCCCCTAGTGAAAAGGACACATAAAAATATGAAGTGATCACCGTTCCCTACTAACAGAAAGCTTTAGCTCGAAACACGCTAAGGAAGAGAAAGAAAAATAGAAAAAGAAATCAGGCTAAGTCAGTAAACCCCCTGATGAGCTTTTGACTTCACTAAAAATAAGAAACATTAGAAATAGTTCGTAACAAGAAATATATGATGGTGAAAAATTTGAAGGAATAGCCACGAGGTACTTAGGCTTCACTGCCTGTTCCTGCTCCCAACATGCCTCCCTCATTGCCCGCCACGCCCAAATAACGGTCACATGAAATAGAAACAATCCAATAGGTACCTACCCCCATTCCGGAAGCTCCCAAAATGCAACAGGTCCGCGGTTACGCCCATCCGGAAGGTGAGGCCTCGAGGCACGAGGGGCTCGCCTGACCACGGTCGGGAGGAGATGATGTTGGGCAGGCGGTCCAAAGAATGGCAGAGTCCTCTCCTTCTCTCCTCTTCCGCTGCCCTGCAGGCCATGGGGGGGGGGGCTGTCTTGCCTCAGCCACCGACCACCCCCCCCTTCTGTCTCTCACCTGGTCCGACCCACGAAGAAGGCCGAAGCCAGGGGCGAGAATGGCGGCAAATCAAGTAGTCCCGCCACACGTCAAATTCCTGGATAGTTACAGGTAGTGCCGCCACATGTCGACGCCTGGACAGTTGCAGATAGTCCCGCCACATGTCAAGAGAAAAAGGGGGGGGGGGGCTGTCTTGCCTCAGCCGCCGACCACCCCCCCCCCATCTTCAATGGCCAGCACGGCCAATATCGAAACGACGGAGCCGAGTAACGGCGCGGGGTCGCTGGAAGGGGGAGGTGACGCGAACGAGCCTCCCCCACCTCCCTCCAGGTGGAGGCTTCCAGCGGCACCCCAATGCTCTTACTTAAAGAGGGTCAACATCATAAAGCGGTCCTCTGCCCAGGACGGGCACACGCTCCATGCCTTCTCCCCTCAACCTTGAAGATTCTATAAGAGCCGGGGGGCACCCCGATCCCTCCGCATGGGTGCCCCCGCCCCCTTCACTGGGAACCACGACACCGGTGCAACTCCTGCCGGCACCAGCCTCGGATTGGAAATGGCTAAAATGAAGCCACGGCACGGACTTGTTCAGTTCCGGAGGAACGCCAGGATGACCCGGTAGGAAAATTGTTGCCGCCCTTCCCACTCTTTGACTCATGGTCCACATTTGCTAAACTGTTAACCACATAGCGCAAAACTTTTTGAGCTACCAACGGAAAGTTCTGGGCCAACCACGCGAGACTAGAGACTTTCTGACTATGCTGGAACTTGCCTGACCCCACCTAAAATGGCGCCGCCGCAAAATGAAACGTACTTTGAATAAACTCTGTTGCGCCCAGATTGCGCAGCTTGTTGTCCCGAGATCTATGTGCAGTTTTTTTTTGGATAATGAAAGTAGATATGAAGGGCGTTGAGTATGTGTTTGGATAATGAATTGACTCAGGGTGGGTACTGATTATGATTTGGAAAATGAATTGGTGTAACTTAGATAACGAATGAGTATTGGATAATGAATTTTTGAATTAATTAAAAAGAATTCTTGACATGCATCATGCTTGCTCTGTAAGGAAATTTTAATACGATTTTATTTGCACTGCTGCACTTTATGCAATGAACTGCCACCAATTTCGTTTATTAAAAGTATTTTGAAGAAGAAAGCATGGTCGTAGCAGTTGCATTAATGAGTTTTGGATGCCTTACTACTGTGAGCGAAGAGTAAGTATGATGAAGGATGTAGATCAAAAGGGATCAGATATTTAGCAGCCACCTTATGTGCCACAAGCAGCCGGAAAAGTGTTTCAGATACCCTTAAAATGATACCACAGAAAATGCCACCTGACCATCACCCTTGCACCCGATAAAGAGGGTTACGACCAAGTAGCTCATGTAGATACTCAGATCGTCAATGATTATCTATCTGACACCACTGGTCCCTCTGGGCTGAAATGCCGAGATGGCAAGGGAATGCAGTACGAGGAGATAGGGCGAGTATATGGTAGGTAAAAACATTTTCAAACTACTGCATGATGATGTGCTTCGAATGCTGCCCCCCCACCCCTTCTTTTCCTCCCTTCTGCAGGTCACGTCAGAACGTCGACTGAGGTGTGGAAGAGCGACGGTTGGACCACCGACGAAAAAGGGAAAGGGGGAATATGTGTTCAGTCGTTATAACAATAAGTTTTTTTTTAAAAAGACGTAGGCCTAACATGACTGTTCCTCCTTAGGACATAGTGACTGAGAGGATGGACCGACATAGAAACTGGACAGGTACTGAATGACGAAAAATTGACTAGAAATGACGTGTTAAATAATGTAACTGGACGTTTGACTAGGTAGGGAAAGAACAAAGAAAAATTATACGGGTAAAGGTTGCCACAGCACCACCCGTCTAGGAAGTTAGAAATGTTGCTGATGTTCAAAATGCGCTACCCCCTTTCTCACACTCTTATAGATATAGCCAAGCTGTCCGACTGTTTTTCCCGATCAATACTTGCCGTTGCCTCAGCCTGGAGAACTTCCCACCAAAGGAGGGAACAGGAAAATGGTTTAAAGATCCAACCATGGGTAACTAGCACGACCTGGTTAATTACTGATCGACCAGCGGAGGTGTGAGTATTGGTAATTGGGAACGCTCGCAGGCGTGACAAGCGAGAAGGGAAAGGGGGGAAGGGTAGAAGGAGCTAAGCACGTAGATAAAACAGGATAGTAAAGATACGTAGGATATACATATAAAAAGATCTTGTAGGCTAACAATTGTTTCCTGTCTTGTCATGAAAGTCTTGTATATGTGTAATGCATGTGCCGTCTTCCCTGTCTGAGTTTGTGTGTGTGTAATGTACGAATTCATGTCTTCCCTCTGTCCGTATCTGCGTGTTACCTGACCTTTGCTGTTCCGTATTGTGAGCGCACTAAATGACCTATTTTTGTACACGTCTCTCTCTCTCTCTCTCTCTCTCTCTCTCTCTCTCTCACTCTCTCTCTCTCTCCCTACATGTCATACGTGTACCGGATGGCTCGTTTAGATTGCGGACGACTCTCACTCTCTATGAGAGTCTCCCTATTCTCTCTCCCTCATTGGTAAAATTGTGCCCCACCGGCACCAGTCTGATTTGATACATATTGAACGTGAAGGTGTTCAGCGAAATTGACCGAAACTAAAATGATTGTATCTCGCCATATTACTGCCTCTCCTTTCTGCAAAATGAATGAACTTGAATTGGCTGAGAAGGAAAGGACAGGTAAGACGACTAAGGTCCCCCAAATCTGGCCATTTATAGGGGAACTGTAAGTCAATGGCACCTTATGTCTGTTCTTCAGAGACAAACGCCAACGTCCAGATTGAACGCCCAACGCCCGGATTGCCCCACCCCCCTTTTTGCACCCAAGCGCAAGCGCCCGAAGCATCCCCGCCCCATTTTTTGATAAACTCCAATTGCTGTCCCGAATATAAACTTGATGCACATGAGTAGCTGTTGACCCTCGAAAAGACCCTGTTTTGCCTGACTCTCGATAATGGCACCCCCGCCCTGTTCGAAAAAGTTAGCCAGTCCTGATGGGAAATGACTGTAAATACTGAATATGCACTTGATTTATAAATAAGACGATGAATAGACCTGCCATGAACCCAGTAGGAATACTGACACATGCACTGCTTGGTAATGGACCTCTGACTGTGACCAATGAGCGTCTCTCCCGAATGCGTAGAGTTGAGGGAGGAATTCACATGCGTAGATATGTCCCTTTTTGCCATTTCACTGAAACCTTGTCTTGTACCTATTCAAAGATTCACGATCACCGAAGGAGATGGGTCAGAAGTGACGTACAGCCTGGCTGCGGATCTTGGGACTCGTGTGACCTCGACCAAAGGTGGAGCCGCAGAGCAACAGGATACGGGACGAGACCGCAATTTCAACGTGGAAAATGAAAACGGTGGGCTGTCTCGAAGCCCCCGCCTGCTAACGCACGTGTACCTGGAGTCTCCGTCCCCCTTCCTCGAGCCCGATGGATGGGCCCGCCTGCTTGTTATCCTTTGCTCCCTTGGTCCCTTTTGTGTGTCCCAGGAACTCTGACCCAACTCCGCCCTCTCCCCTATCGACTATTTGGACCACACTCACCCTCTTTTCCACGTGACTTTTTGCCGAGGGAAAGAACAGCATCCCACTGGGAATAGGGTGCTGCCGCAGAGCTGTGGGTGCCGAGCATAAGGCGCCACCAACCGGATTGTTTAGGGAACAGGACTGTGGTCTAACAGCAGAGGACTGACCGCACCCTGCAACGCGTAAGGATAAGAATAGAGCTGGACCTATAGCTCCACCGCCGGTGCTCAACAGCGCCAACGAAAGTACTCGGACTAGAGCCTACCAGTGATGGCTCACTGACAAAAGGACACTGGAACGAAGAAATATTGTATATTTAACTGAATTCCGCTCTCAACTACCTGGTCAAAACTGTTCATTGGTCACATTTTTTTAAGTCGGAAAGATTTTTGCTA
Source organism: Lissotriton vulgaris (assembly GCF_964263255.1). NCBI lineage: Eukaryota > Metazoa > Chordata > Amphibia > Caudata > Salamandridae > Lissotriton > Lissotriton vulgaris. The sequence continues at coordinate 756,061,476 of NC_141695.1, read as the reverse complement.
TGTAGTGCGTTTAATTGTTAGGAACCCAATGAAAAGCAATTTTCTATGTACTGCATTCTGCCCATTGCCTTAACTGTCTATGATTGTACGCCAAATGTTAGTATCGACAAAATGCTAATTCATCAATGATGCCTGTCTACCTGTAAACCCATCAATTGCAAATATGACTGCTGCTATGTAAAAAGGGGCGACTGTGAAAGTTGAAGAAATTGATGTACATAGACAGCATTCATTCCCCTTCTTCTCCCACTCCTCTCCCTGTGAGCACCATGAATACCGTAAACTATTGACCGTATCACTCTGCCCGTAAAAGCCCCTACCCCTGTGCATATGTACAGCAGTTTAGGCACCATGGCCTTTTACCCATTAGGATCTCTGGTTTCCCTCCTGCGCGTATCTTAACCCCCCCCCCCCCCCTCTCTCTCTCATACATAGACCATGGAGCTCTCTCCCTCTGCGCGACCCCGCTGTGAAAGGCAACTCTCCCCCTTGACTCGCACAAAACCCCCTATTCCTTCTTGGAGAGGTATCCTTCGCCTTAGCTGACGTGGCCCTCCCCAGCTGCACCTGGCTGCCCCCGCTCTCTCATATACGGGTCATAAGATCTCTCGCTCTCTGTGTGACTCTACCCTTATGTCCACCCTGGCTACCCCTCCCTTCTCCTCACGTGGGCAAGTCATAAACCCTCTTCTTCTGCAAGGCCCTGTCCTTGAGAGTCACGGCTGCGCCTGACCAACACCTCCTTCCCTCCCATGAATGTCCCTCTGTCGACAAAGCCTTCCCTCCGCGCTCGATTGTCCACGCGGCACGAATACCACTCCTTTGATGACCCTTTCCCCCGAGTCCGGCTGACCACACATGTCCGAGGCCATCGCCTGGGTCAGGAGATACCGTTTACTGCCCTTATTATATGAAGCCACTCCTCTTCAAAGGATCCTCTATTGATCTTAGCCACCCCATCCCCTGGGCTATGATCAGGCGTACACATCCTACGAGACGCTCAGCTGCGTGATTGCCCTCCCCTCTTATCAGCAGGTCAAGGGTCCCCATTGTGAATGTATGTGAATAGGATCACCACGAGGGTTATAGGGTTGTCTTTCTTTTGCGTCATACAGTCCTGATTGTGTTATCAAGTGTTCTGTAGGGAATAAAAGCAAGAGTCTCAGCTCACTTGTTAGAGCACCTCCCGAAAGACACTGTGTTTCGTGTCCGAAATGACTGGCTCTCCTCATGAGAAATAAACTCTGTTCTTGATTCCTGCTTCCAGCGCCCGTCTCTTTATTTTGGTAACTATTCAACATGGGAACTAAGAGGCGGTTTGCGCCAGCGGCCTGGGCATCGATAAGATTATGGGCTCATTTTCTACAATGGATATGTTCAACTCATATGCAGGGAGCCACAGACGACATTTTGCCGTACGACTGTTTTATCATGTCTTGAATGCGTACGAGGACCGATATCGAGACAAAGGTCCCGAGAGCCTAACGACTCTGTACAGGAAGGTCGATATCGGGGATGAGGGCGAGTGTGATGTGACGGACCTCCTTACGCGTACGCTTGAGGTTTTCCGCCACCTCACTGAACAGGAATCGGAAGCTAAACCCACGACACCCGTAGCAACCGAACCACAAACTGAGCGAGCTAGCGCCATGATGCCAATAAGAGAGGCTGCCCCCTACTGGGTTCCTCCACGAGGTCTAGGAACACACGATGACGTCAACCACCAAGATGCAAGAGGGAGGGTAGTGTATAACTGGGTCTACCAGCCATGGGATCGGCAAGATATTCTGACGTTCCGGAAATCTCTGCCCGATTTACGTAAAAACCCCACTGCCTTCTATACTGAATTAGGTACAGCCCTAGGTTCAACGATTATGACCCTGGCTGACATCGACTTGTTTTTCGGGTTATGTCTATCCGTTGATGTGTGGAAGCAAATCCGGAAAGTCGACCACCTTGAGCTGTTTGGACATACCTGGTCACAACTGGATGGCATAGATAGACAACAAGAACCTGGACAGAAGCCTTTGAAACCCATTTTAGACCTCCGAGATAAAATTGTACAGAAATTGAAAACCCTGATTCCAGAAAAGAAAGTGGACTGGTCGATAGTAACGGCTTGTCGTCAGAAACCCCAGGAAGATGTATCGGACTACATCTCCCGGTTTGAAACAGTGTTCTCCGATTACAGCGGCCAGGACATGACCACTGCAACCGGACACCATCTGTTTGTCCAGAATTATGTTAAGGGTTTGTCACCGGAGGTCTCCCAGAAACTGCAGGCCAGCGAGAGTAGTTGGGCGGCCTCCAAACCTGCGGCTATCCTTCAGATGGCCCAATATTACGAACACCAGAAAAATGAAAACGATAGAGCAACAGAGAAAAAGAAGAAAGACTTAAAAGAGAGGGTGATGATTGCACAATTGCAAGGGGTGACTATAGGACGAGAGCAATACAAAGGAAACTACCAGACAAATGTCCCTAGGATCGCACCTCCTAAAGACCGCACCCCGACACCCCGCATTGGACGTACAGACATTAGCAAGGACCAGTGTGCCTTCTGTAAAGGATTCGGCCATTGGAAATCCCAGTGCCCGGTCCTGTTGGAGATGATCAGAAATAGGGACCCCAAGGACGTAGCGGGTGGACCGAGAAATAGAGGACAGCAACGAGGGCCCGCAAATGACACGACTAACGATAAATCAAACAGACCAAATACATTTGACCGACCCAGACAGATTCAGTACCAACAGTCTGACTGCGACGATGCCCACGACTTCGCATAGGACTGCCAAGGGCAAAGGAGGGATCCAGTCGAGCTCTATGTTGACCAGCAAGGTCCTTATGTCACTGCTAAGGTCCTGGGTACAAAGTCTCCATTTCTGGTAGACACTGGCGCAACACGTAGTGCGTTGTCTAAACGACTGATTCCAAGGGCACCCTTGTCTGGCTCACTTGTGACATCGATAGGTTTCGATGGAACACCCTCCATTAACCCTTTGTCCACTCCGATCCCCTTCGACTTAGAGAACAATATCACTGACACGACGTTTTTGCTTTCCGCCAATACTCCTGACGCCATTATGGGACTTGACTTACTGAAGCACTTCCGAGCGACTATAAGATGTTCCCAAGATGGAGTTCGAGTTTTCCTGTATGACAACCCCATTCTGCTCAGACATTGCCCTTCCCGACGCATGTTTTCTATCAATGACGCTGACATGTCTCTGCTTGACACTCTGCCTCTATATCTGTGGGCCAAGACAGATTCGGACGTAGGACGCATGATGATTGACCCAGTGCACATCACTGTTCGACCAGACGCAATACTCCCAAAACTTCCACAATATCGGATATCGCCCGAAGGCGAGAAGGCATTAGTAAAGATTATTCAGTCACTGATAGACGCAGGAGTGGTAGAGGAAGTGGTTAGCAACGTTTGCAACAGCCCTATCTTGCCCATCATCAAGAAACAAGGAGAGGGGGATGAGAAAGCATACCGCTTCATCATCGACCCTCGAGAGATCAACAAAGTGGTTGTACCCCAGTACCCCGTGGTCTCAGACATCACCACTATCCTGACTTTGATTCCATCTACTGCCACCACCTTCACTGTCATTGACCTCAAAAACGCATTTTTCTCTATCCCCATCCACCCAGACAGCCGATATCTCTTCGGCTTCACCCTAAAAGCCCGCTCATATAGATTCTGTCGAGCACCCAGGGCTACACAGAAAGCCCCAGCATCTACAGTCAGGCCCTCAAGAGACAACTGGATGAAGTCCAGTTACCCGATGGAGTGGTGTTGATACAATACGTCGATGACATCCTTTTGGCGGCCGACACCACTCCACTAGCAGTCACAGCCACCATTCAACTCCTGCACTTCCTTGCGGAAAATGGCCACAAGGTCTCCAAAAAGAAGTTGCAATTCTGCCAACCCCAGGTCACTTACTTAGGCCACCTTCTGTCCAAAGACGGAAGGAAACTTACCCCCGACCGGATCCAAACCATTCTTGAAACCCCTGTCCCAAAGACTCAGAAACAGGTCCGCTCCCTACTAGGCCTCACCTCCTTCTGTCGGCAGTGGTTGCCAAACTTCAGCCTCATTGTGAGACCGCTGCTATCTCTGCTAGCTAAAGATGTCCCCTTCCCCCTCCCTTGGACCCCTGAATGCCAATCCTCCTTCATAGGGCTACGAGATGCCCTCTGTCCAGTCCCTGTCCTAGGTACCCCCGATTACACAAAGCCCTTCTCCCTCTACACTCACGAAAGGGAGGGGTGTGCTTTATCTGTCTTGACCCAGTCTATTGGCCCAAAGCAACGACCATGCGCTTACTTCTCTGCCACTCTTGACCCCGTAGCCAGAGCCTTACCTGCCTGCCTTCGAGCTGTCGCTGCCGCTGCTATCTCTATCCGACAGAGTGAGGGGATTGTGCTCTCGAATTCCCTCACGGTATTAGTACCCCATGCAGTTGACACCCTCCTGAACCAAACCAAGACGCAACACCTAACAAGCGCACGACTGACTGGGTACGAACTGACTCTGCTCGCACCCCACATCACCCTGAAAAGATGCACCACACTGAACCCGGCAACTTTGTTACCCCTACCAGAGAACTATCCCAATGTGCCCCCTGTACATGACTGTGTGACCCTCACGGACGAACAGACTAGAAGTAGGGTTGACCTCAGAGACACGGCTTTTCCTGACCCTGACGGAGAGCTGTGGGTGGACGGCTCTTGCATCAAACTCCCCGATGGCACCACTTCAGCTGCCTATGCAGTCACCACGGCCCGAACTGTAATCGAGACAGCCCGCATCACGCAACGATCTGCACAGGCAGCGGAACTGATTGCCCTGACACGAGCATGCATCCTAGCAGCAGGAACCACAGCGAACATTTACACCGACAGCCAGTATGCCTTCGGGGTGGTTCACCATTTTGGGCTCCTTTGGAAGGAAAGGGGATTCTTGTCCTCGCACGGCACCCCTATCTTACATGGAGATTTGGTCTCCGCCCTGATCGAAGCTGTCCTTCTGCCCAAAAGACTTGCGGTTATCAAATGCCAGGCACACAAGAAAGTGACAGACATTATTGGACAGGGAAATGCACTAGCCGATGTCACTGCTCGAACCACTGCTGAAAATAGGACGACGACACGCATGTACGTGACCAGGTCACAAGCAGAGAAATGGACCGACGCTAGGGACACTATTAGGGACATTCAAATGGCTAGTACACAACACGAATTGACTGAACGGGCACGGGTGGGATTGAAAGACGATGAAGGCTGCTGGTGGACAAAGGACACGAACAAATGGTTGCTACCTGACTCATACCTGATTCCCATACTGACTATGGCACACTCCCCTGCTCACATAGGATCAGCCCCCATGATTGAACTTGTCTCCAAAGTTTGGCACAACGACAAAATCACAGACTCCGCCAAACGTCTGGTCCAACAATGCTTGATATGCCTGCAACATAACCCCGGGAAAGGAACTGTGGTACCACGGGGAGGGTTTGGGGTTCCCAATCACCCGTTTGAAGTCCTGCAGATGGACTACATCCAACTAGACAGATGCCAAGGCCTGAAATACGTACTTGTCGTAGTGTGCGCATTTAGCAAATGGGTGGAAGCATACCCAACCCGTGATAACACTGCTATGGCCACTGCAAAAGTACTGTTAAAAGAATTCTTCCCTCGCTACAGCCTTTGTCGAATTTTATGGAGCGACAATGGCCCCCACTTCGTAGCCGAAGTCATCCAGCTCATCTTAAAGGGGCTGGGTATCAAGCAGAAGTTCCACGCAGTCTTCCACCCCCAGTCTGCTGGACTTGTCGAGCGACACAATGCCACACTAAAACTAAAGCTAGCCAAGCTAGTGGCTACCACAGGACTAAAATGGCCAGACGCTCTCCCACTGGCATTGCTATTGATGCGTTCCACCCCCACCAAACACCACTTGACACCTTACGAGGTCGTTTTTGGCCGACTCATGAGCGTCTGGTCTGCACCAAAACCGACTTCCATTCATGACGTCCCGGACGTCCTAATGTCTGATTACTTGCATAAATTGACTGAAACTCTGTCTGTCATTCACCAACAGGTGCTGCATGCCATCCCTGACGCTTCCAGGGGCCCCGGACACAACCTGCAACCCGGGGATTACATCTTGATCAAGAATTTCCAGCGCGCCAAGAGTCTGGAACCCCGGTGGACGGGCCCCTGGCAAGTCCTACTAGCCACCCGAACAGCTCTTCGAGTGGAAGGAAAGCGGACCTGGGTGCATGCGCACCATTGTAAGAGGATTCCCCCGACTCTGATGACAACTGAAGACGTGACCACCCAGGAAGAGCTCCTGAACAAAGACCGACCATCGCTGAATTGCTATCCAGACACAGAAACACTTGAACTTGCAAAGATTCCTGACCCTACCGTGCCATCCAAAGAAGGGTATAACCTGCGTCGAAAGGAGAGAGTTTCGGCTAAGCAGACCATTGACTAAGTCATAATTCTCAGATCGGTGGCCTAACACAACAAGGGCTGTCAGGAGAGAAAGCCAGACGAAGTCTTTGGTTCTGCCCGCTACCGAGCTCCCTCGAAGGTGATGGAAGCGCCCGATAAGAAGGTGATGGAAGCGCCGGATAAGAAGGTGATGGAAGCAACCGGACATCCGAAAATTCGCTACAGAAACCCAAAGACAGACAGAATCCACAGTTCAAAGACAATTGCACTTTTCATCACAATCCTTTTCTGCTTTCTCCTCATGACTACGCTCTGGATTGTGGAAGAAAATGCACCTGCTCATGAAACATTCCTAACCACTGCGCAGCCTACTACCATGAAGGAACATTATTTGATCTCGCTCTCTCCTCAACTCAGAGCAAGGTGAAAGGAGTTTTGGAACAACTCCTTTGTGCAGCTGCTGCACCAACACAATCTTGCCACCAATGCCACTAACTGCTGGATCTGTGGGTTGCTACCCCACGCCACTGGACATTCGATACCTTTCATCCCTTCACCCTTCTCAATTCATGGCTCCTGCCTTGCTTGGCTGATCCTCTTGCAAGAGAGCTATAAGGACAATGCCACCTCCAGCAAAACCATGACGCATTTCTTTCACGAGGTCTGGCGAAACAAAACAAAGACACATTTCTGCCCGCAGACCTCCAACGACTCTATCCACATGGACATCCCTGCTAAAGAACGAATTGAAATGCAGGTGTTCAACAATCCAACCAGACCCACCTTCTCCTACCTACGGAAACGAACAGCTGCCACTCTGACTGTGGCTCTATCTGTCATCAACGTCACAGGCCATATGTGCATAGAGGGGCTTGGGACACAGCTGGTAGGCCGCAGTGCTTGCCGTTTCACCAGAACTTTGGACTCTACCGATCCACCTTGCTTTGTATCCTCTTCAAACATGTACTTCGTTTGCGGCACAAAGGCTTACACCTGGCTCCCCAAAGGCTGGGGGGGCACTTGTTTTATCTCCTTCATCCTTCCTCCGACCTATGTGGCTCCAACGAATCACCATAGACAAAAACGAGCCAAGGACATTGAACAAGCCGACTCAACAGGAGCACAGTTCCTCGATGCTATGAAGGGACTTGTTCCACTCTGGGGCCCGATGGCAAACAGCCGTGCCATCCGACATCTGACTCAGGCAGTCGAGACAACAATGAACATCACAGCTGGTATCCTTGCAAACAACACAGCCGAGCTTCAAGCGGTCCGCCTGGTGGCTCTCCAGAACCGCCTTGTTCTAGATGTGGTTCTAGCGGATCGTGGTGGAGCATGCCGCATTATTGGGTCCAGCTGCTGTACCTATATACCGGACAATTCACCCTCAGTGTACAAGGCCATCGAACACCTCCACAGACTCTCCTCAGAAGTTCACCGGGAGCAGGAAGAATGGTCGCTTGGTGGATGGTTCTGGAGTACTGTTAAGAACTGGGGCTGGAGACTGTTTACCATTATCCTGATTCCTGTAGTTGTAATATGTGGGTTATGCTTAGGATTTCAATGCCTGCCGCCTCTGTGTTCGTTATGTGCGAATTGTATTTGCCCTAAGACTGTGGACTTTGGAAAGGAACGCATGGGAGCATTATATGATGCCGAGGTTAGGAATTTAATGCAGATTGACATTGAGTAGACAAGCTGGCTAGATATGTTGAAAAGGGAGGACTGTTAAAACCTAGACTGCAATGTCAACATTATCGGCGCCATCTTGCCCCCTTCTCGAGCCCATTCATGCGCGTAAGCGACAGCCATTTTTAATGCCATGGCCTCTCTGCCCATCGCCGACAGCCAGCGCGTCTCTCTCTCTCTCTCCTGACCTCGCAAGCATCCCCCGCGCGCTGACAGCCCCCGCTCTCACATGCCTTGGGCCATAAACCCCTCTTCAGCACAGCTCTGCCTCGGAAACCCCATCCTGTTCCCAGCTCAACACCTCCCTCCATTCCTTTCATGATCCCGGGTCCTTTGATAAAACCCCCTTTCCTCTGTGCCCGTTTGTCTTACTCGTTCCCAGGCCACCACCTGGCCCTGCGGATACTGTTTATTGCCCCCTATACAGTAGGAAGCTTCTCCCATCAAAGGATCCATGAGTTGTTCGAAGCCCCCACCCCATGAGATCCGATCAACCACATACATTCCGTGAATCGGCGGAATGTCCAGCTGCGCGACAATCATCACCTGTTGTGACCGGGGTGGGGACTTCAACTGTAAATGTGTGTGGGAACGGGCCTGAAGCGGGGATTCCGAGGATGTCCTTTCATACTTCAAAGCTTTGCAAGAATGTGCGACATGCAATAAAGATCATAAACCTGTGTATAAGAGGCCAGGCCTCAGAGATGCGGGGAGAGCACCTCGAGAAGATACCCTGTTGTCTGATTTGATGTGTTCTGCTCCGTCGGAATAAAACTTCTGTTTCCTACCTTCCAGTCTCCAGCGCCTGCCTCTTTGTTTGGTAACTTGAGTGGGTATAGAGGCGGTTAACGCCGGGCAACTCTGAAAAAGGTCATCGGCCCTACCTTTTTCCACAGCGGTAGCACAAAAGATTCTATGAGGGAGGGAAATATTCAACAAAAGGCAAAGCCACGCTCAAAATAGGATAAGGGACACAGACCTCTGGAGTCCGCAGGTAATGGCGGCTGCTTCCTAGGAGCAAAGAGGGTAATGCCTGCCTTGATGAAGGAGGCAGTCAGGGAGAACTGAGCTCCCAGAGCTTGTAGATGAATCAGAAAGCTTGAGGTGGCAGCACATTCCTTTGAAGCACAATGGCAATGGATAGGGGCTTATATGAGATCATATTCCAGACATAAGCCAAGTGATGGAAAAAAGACAACATGCAAAAAGCTCTTAATTGATTTGTTCTCTGTCTGAGTCAGGAGTTTTGATTGGAAAGTCCATCGCGCAGTCACACTCATTGCAATCATCGAGAACCTCATGTAAAATACATTATCATACTACAAAATACTGGTGCTACAAGCTAACAATGTGATCTCGCCTAAAATGTGTCGTAACAATAAGAATCCCTGGTAATACCTGTAGCATTAATGGTTCTCCTCTGTGAGATCTCTTGGTTTCTTAAAGACATGTTGCACAGCAGAGCAATCTGCACTGCAGCATGGTTTAAAATAAAAAAAGACATTAAAATAAAAAAAGACATTTGAAAAAAGCGCTCTGACGATGCCTGCGTTGACAATGTCATAGCATTTTTTTCCATTTAAGATATGTTGCACCGTAGGTGTATGTGTAAAAACAGCAGGGGGGAAATGTTTAAGTAACACGTGGGAGGATTGTGGGCGAAACAAAATGGACAGAAGGTGGTGAACAGATGGCTGGGGTGGTAGAGGAAAAACTGACAGTGGGGGAAAACGGATGGGGGTGTCCGGTTGGGATAGGAAAATGATTGACGGTTGAGTGGTGGAAGAGAGGAAAATGAATGGTGGAGGTGGGGTCGGGGGAGAGAAAAATCGTACAGTGTCATTCACTCTTTTGCAGTGCATGGCCAAAAGTAAAAAAAAGTACCAGGAGCAGCACACAGGCAGTGGAAGGACACTGGCTGCAAACAGGAAGTTGTGCTTTGTCCATGCTCCATGACAGGGACAGAAGCCGCGAGAAGAATGCAGGAGGTGGTAAGCAGGCAACAGGAAGCAGTAGGCATGACTAGTAAGAAACAAGGCGGCAAAGTGAAGTGGAAACCAACCACTGGTGGGTATTGGTAAGCAATGGGCAGGTTCTAAGCAGATTTGTAACCTTTTCTTTTTGTAATAATACCTTTTGCTGACAACGCATGCACGCTGTAGGTGAAACTTAAATAGCCAAGTAAATTCAAATAAAAAACATGCATTGGCAGAGCCAATAGATGTTGTCTTTCTGACCTATTAGCTTTGTCAATGGTCTTTAGCCATGCTGCACTAAAGAATAAAAAAAAAACATTTTGGCGAGGCCGGCCTTGTCATTTTCTAGGTGTGTGCACCACACATTCTCAGTAAGACTAAATTATTGCACCATGGTTGAACGTGGAAGCCATAGCTCTTTACTTTTTTGGGATTCCGACCGAGTTTCTGCATTATTTTCCTTATGAAGCGACAGCATCCTTAGGAACTTTTTATTCTTAAGTGCTTCTTCTTCTGGTCAGGCTGTGCAATGTTGGTCATTTCCTTCCTGCATGCTGGGTTTCCAGTACCCACCATGCTGGAAGATTCTTTAAAATCTCCCGATATATTTAACGCCACGAACGTCATTGATTACATCTTCCTTTTCATGATGTCCTGTGTCCTGTAGTTCTATGGAAATACCTTAATTTAAATTATTATTTATTTTCTGACTATTGTTCAGTATTCAATCCCCCACTAGATGATGACATCACATTCTAATCAGTACTTTATAAGCGACGTCCATGTTGAGTCCAGTTGTGTACCAAATATTCCTGCTAGAATGCTCGCTCATTGGACTCCGTGGGTGATTCGCCTCTTCCAGTTCCTGCCTGTTGCTCTTGCTCTTCGCCTTGTTGCGTGGCTTCAACAGCTGAACGGTTTTTCTGGTCTTCATTCTTTTACTTTCTTCGGGACATTATTTTCTGGAGCAATAGGACGATCTCAGTTACAGTCTGGCATCTGGTGTTGTTTGCAGAGATTGTAGGCTACTCCAACGCATGAAGAATTCTTACCAACTGTCACCTAAAAGATCTGCCCTTGCCAGTTGAGGAGAAGGAAAGGAGAGGGCTTCCAGGTCAGGGAGAGTTCGCAAATGAAAGTTCAAGTTCAAGTTCAGGAATTTGTATAGCGCACTACTCACCCAAAGGGTCTCAAGGCGCTTGAGGGAGGGTATGTGCATTACTTATCGAAAAGCCAGGTTTTTAGCTGCTTTCTGAAGGAGAGGTGGTTCTGTGTAAGGCGGAGGTGAGTGGGGAGAGAATTCCAGGTTTTGGCCGCTAAGTAGGAGAAGGATCTTCCTCCCATGGTGATCTATGGATGCGCGGAATTGCGGCGAGGGCTTGATTGGATGATCGTAGTTGGCGGGTGGGTGTGTAGAAGGACAGTCGTGTGTTGAGGCATTCGGGTCCTAGGTCGTAGAGGGCCTTGTGTGCGTAGGTGAGGAGACGGAACGTTATTCTCTTGTTGACAGGGAGCCAGTGGAGGTCTTTCAGGTGGCCGGAAATATGAGCTTGACGGGGGATGTCCAGTATGAGTCTGGCTGAGGCGTTTTGGATGCGTTGGAGTTTTTTCTGTAGTTTGGCTGTGATTCCGGCGTAAAGGGTATTTCCATAATCCAGTCGGCTAGTGACCAGTGCGTGGGTGACTGTCTTTCTTGTTTCGGTGGGGATCCAACGGAAGATTTTTTGAGCATGCGTAGGATGTTGAAGCATGAAGATGAGACGGCGTTGACTTGTCTGTTCATCGAGAGGGAGGAGTCTAGGATGAAGCCCAGGTTACGTGCGTGATCTGTAGGTATGGGTGCTGTACCCAGGGCCGGTGGCCACCATGAGTCGTCCCAGGCAGAGGGGGATGATCCTAAGATGAGGACTTCCGTTTTGCCAGAGTTTCGTTTTAAGCGGCTGTTCTTCATCCATTCGGCTACTTCTTTCATTCCTTCGTGTAGATTGGTTTTGGCGGTGTTTGGGTCTTTGGTGAGGGAGAGGATCAGCTGGGTGTCGTCTGCGTAGGAGATGATGTTGAGGTTGTGTTGTCGCGCGATGGATGCGAGGGGACTCATGTAAACGTTGAAGAGGGTAGGGCTGAGTGATGATCCTTGTGGTACGCCGCAGATGACTTCGGTGGCCTCTGATTTGAATGGGGGGAGGCGGACTCTCTGGGCTCTTCCGGCGAGGAACGAGAGGATCCAGTCTAAAGCTTTTCCTTGTATTCCAACGTTGCTTAGGCGTTCTATGAGGGTGCTATGACAAACTATGTCGAAGGCGGCGGAGAGGTCAAGTAGGATGAGGGTAACTGTTTCTCCGTTGTCCAGTAGCGTTCGGATGTCGTCTGTAGCAGCGATGAGGGCGGTTTCGGTGCTGTGTTTGGCTTGGAAGCCGGACTGTGAGGAGTCGAGGGAGTTGTTGGATTCAAGGAAGGCGGCGAGCTGACTATTGACGGCTTTCTCAATGACTTTGGCAGGGAATGGGAGGAGTGAGATGGGGCGGTAGTTCTTAAGTTCAGAGGGGTCTGCTGTGGGTTTCTTCAGAAGGGCGCTGAGTTCGGCATGTTTCCAGCTTTCCGGGAAGGTAGCGGAGTTGAAGGAACAGTTGATGACATCGTGGAGATGGGGTGCGATGATGGAGTCTGCTTTGTTGAAGATGTGGTGGGGACATGGGTCGGTTGGTGAACCTGAGTGGATGGAGTTCATCAGGCGGATGGTGTCTTCAGTAGTGATTGGGTTCCAGGCGCAAAGGTTGTGAGAGTGCTGTTTTGGTTCGGAGGTGGGTGGAGTGGTCTGTTCTTCGAACTGGTTTTCAAAGCTGTTATGTATGTCAGCGATTTTGTTGTGGAAGAAAGATGATAAAGAGTCGCAGAGGTCTTGGCAGGGAGTGATGTCGTTGGTGCCGGCGGTGGGGTTGGTAAATTCTTTGACGATGTTGAATAGTTCCTTGCTGCTGTGGGCGTTGTTGTTGAGTCGATCCTTGAATGCTGATTTCTTGGTGGATCGGATCAATTGGTGGTGTTTGCGGGTGGCGTCCTTGAAGGTGGTCAGGTTGTCAGTGGTTGGGTTTTTTCTCCAGGTTTTCTCGAGGGTACGACATGACTTCTTGGATTTCTTATGGTCATCATTGAACCAGGGAGCCTTTTTGCTACCTTGTTTGATCTGGTGGTTTTCAAGGGTGCTAGTTCGTCAGCGCTGTGGGTGATCCATTGTGTGAGTTTGGTGTCAGCTTGGTTTGGGTTCGATGATATGGCAGGAGGGTTTTGGTTAAGCGATGTGAAGAGTTGGTCGGTGGTGATTTTGTTCCAGTTTCTTGCGCGCAAATACATCTGTCATAGGAGGTAAGTGGAGGGGGGAGGGGGGAGGGGTGAGGGAGGAGCAGCTGGGAGGCGGGAGCGGGGTGGAGACCCGGGCAGGGAGGCACAACAACAACAAAATGGCAGGCAGGCCAAAACGAAACAAGGAGCTAGTGCGATGCAAATGGCAGAGGCACCGGTACAATCAGGCACACCTCGAAATCTACAGGCAGCGCAGCACAAATGAAACTGTACTAACAGCACACTTTGGCAATCTAGCGCTACGATGTCTGAATGAATAAAATGAATAAGCAATCAAGGTAGTCTGGCGCTACGATGTCACAATGATTAAAATGAATAAGCAATCAAGGCAGTCTGGCGCTACTATGTAAATGAGCAAATTAATAAGCAATCCAAATGAGCAAATTAATCCAGCAATCCAAATGAGCAAATTAATCCAGCAATAGCCGCAGTGATGTGCTACGATACCAGGCTGCAAGGCAGGCAGGGCGTGGAGCAGCGTGGGGAGCGACCGCGTCTGTAGGAAACAGGGCGGTCACAGCGCTATCGCGTGAGAGCGGGCCTAACAGTATCAGTGGGAGGGAGGAGCAGCTGGGAGGCGGGAGCGGGGTGGATTCCCGGACAGGGAGGCACAACAACAACAACAAAATGGCAGGCAGCCTAAAACGAAACAGGGAGCTACTGCGATGCAAATGGCAGAGGCACCGGTACAATCATGCACACCTCGAAATCTACAAGCAGCGCAGCACAAATGAAACTGTACTAACAGCGCACTTTGGCAATCTAGCGCTACGATGTCTGAATGAATAAAATGATTAAGCAATCAAGGCAGTCTAGCGCTACGATGTCACAATGATTAAAATGAATAAGCAATCAAGGCAGTCTGGCGCTACTATGTAAATGAGCAAATTAATAAGCAATCCAAATGAGCAAATTAATCCAGCAATCCAAATGAGCAAATTAATCCAGCATTAGCCGCAGTGATGCGCTACGATACCAGGCTGCAAGGCAGGCAGGGCGGGGAGCAGCGTGGGGAGCGACCACGTCTGTAGGAAACAGGACGGTCACAGCGCTATCGCGTGAGAGCGGGCCTAACAGTATCAGTGGGAGGGAGGAGCAGCTGGGAGGCGGGAGCGGGGTGGAGACCCGGGCAGGGAGGCACAACAACAACAACAAAATGGCAGGCAGCCTAAAACGAAACAGGGAGCTAGTGCGATGCAAATGGCAGAGGCACCGGTACAATCAGGCACACCTCGAAATCTACAGGCAGCGCAGCACAAATGAAACTGTACTAACAGCGCACTTTGGCAATCTAGCGCTACGATGTCTGAATGAATAAAATGATTAAGCAATCAAGGCAGTCTAGCGATACGACTTCACAATGATTAAAATGAATAAGCAATCAAGGCAGTCTGGCGATACTATGTAAATGAGCAAATTAATAAGCAATCCAAATGAGCAAATTAATCCAGCAATCCAAATGAGCAAATTAATCCAGCAATAGCCGCAGTGATGCGCTACGATACCAGGCTGCAAGGCAGGCAGGGCGGGGAGCAGCGTGGGGAGCGACCGCGTCTGTAGGAAACAGGACGGTCACAGCGCTATCGCGTGAGAGCGGGCCTAACAGTATCAGTGGGAGGGAGGAGCAGCTGGGAGGCGGGAGCGGGGTGGAGACCCGGGCAGGGAGGCACAACAACAACAACAAAATGGCAGGCAGCCTAAAACGAAACAGGGAGCTAGTGCGATGCAAATGGCAGAGGCACCGGTACAATCAGGCACACCTCGAAATCTACAGGCAGCGCAGCACAAATGAAACTGTACTAACAGCGCACTTTGGCAATCTAGCGCTACGATGTCTGAATGAATAAAATGATTAAGCAATCAAGGCAGTCTAGCGCTACGATGTCACAATGATTAAAATTAATAAGCAATCAAGGCAGTCTGGCGCTACTATGTAAATGAGCAAATTAATAAGAAATCCAAATGAGCAAATTAATCCAGCAATCCAAATGAGCAAATTAATCCAGCAATGGCCGCAGTGATGCGCTACGATACCAGGCTGCAAGGCAGGCAGGGCGGGGAGCAGCGTGGGGAGCGACCGCGTCTGTAGAAAACAGGACGCGTCTGTAGGAAACAGGACGGTCATGAAAGGGAAAAGGAAACAAAACAGCATGAGTTGTCAGCCTAGAAGCAGCAGTATAGAGTAGAATAGTGACTGTGGCTGGAAGGTTACGTCATTGTGAACAGAGTAGATCTGAGGCTCAGCCTCAGGGGCCCCATTCAGGAATGGGTGGGAGGTGGAATGGTCACCTACTGTGGAGAGGTGTGGTGCAGCGGCCAGGGCAGAAAGTAGAAACTAAATGAAAAGGAGTGCGCTTAAGAGGAGGAGGTGTGAGGAGACTTTTCATAGTTTTGTACTCTGTTCTCTACCAATTACGATGGAATTCAGTCCCACGCGGCAGGCATGACTCACGGGTGGGAGGGCGGGCGGCAAGGAGTCGGACAGGGGGTCGCGCGGGGAAGGAGGTAGGTTTAATTTAAACTAAAAATAATGAAAAAAATGTAACTTAGCTTCGCCGGCCCGGTCACACGTAGTGTCTGCTCCTCTATTGGAAGCAGGAAGCCTCCCTCCCCTCCCCTAAGCTAATCACAATGATGCAATGGCAATAGCAATCAGGAGGCCATTTTCTCCATCTAGGCTGCATGCAGCCTACATGGAGAAAAGGCAGAGTGCGCATTACTGGCTTGATCGGCCTCAGAGGGCCGACCAAACAGTCAGCGCCCTCCTACCCTGCCCTAGAGCAGGACCACTCACCCAAGCGCCCCCAACCAAACCTTTCTGCTTTCTCGCAGTGCGAGAGTAGAAACTTAAAATGGTATTTGTAATACCATTTTATGTTTCTACACTACGAGAAAGCAGTGGGGCGACACTCCTCCACCAACATGGAGGAGCTGCCACTGGCCCCGCCCACATCATCAACGCCTCTGCGAGAGAGGGCTTCTGATCCCACAGCATGCAATGCTTTGACTGTGACTCTTTGTCTTAACCAGAAGACGTGCAGGTCCACTCACGGCTGTTTAGTCTCTCTTGGGTAGAAGACAGTAGAAGGGACACAATACCCTCAGCGGCTTCTGCTCTCTCTGCACAATATGTGCCCTGGACAGCACCCTGTCAATGCCTGAGTCAGGGGTCAACTTGTCCATCGAGGCTGGCCCCCCTTTCATTTATTCCCTTTTACTCACTTTTTTTACTGAAGAGATCTGAGAGAGCTATTGCATGTCGGACCTCTGCCATGCAAATGAGGATTGAGACATTTGCATGTTCCAGCAATGAAAGAGCAGGTTGCGTCGTAGACCTTGATTGAGATACCATTTGCAGGGCTGTTTTGATGTCCCAGTAATGGAAGAACAGGACGCCCTGCAGACTAAGATTGAGATGCACTGGCAGAGCTGTTTGCAGGTTCAGTGATCAAAGAACGGGGTGTGCTCCAGACGCAGGAGGAGGTACACTGTCACAGTTGTTTGGGCGATCACGCAATGAAAGAGCTGTTGACCATGAAGATAATGATTAAATGCACGGTAGAGCTGTTTGCACAGGTCACTAATGATAGAGATGCACTAGCAGAGCTGCATGTATGGTGCTTTATTGAAATAAATGAATACGCTGCAGTCAGGGATTGAGCTTAACCCTGGGCGTAGTTCGCGTAGTAGCGCTATGCGTAGCTACACGAATTGCACTTCGCATCATGCGAGCTACGCGTAGCTATGCGAACTGCGTAGTGCACTGCGCAAAATGCCATTTGCACTGATTGCACACTGCCGGATGCTTGTCCGCACTGCGCAATCAGTGCAAACCGCATCTTGCACAGTGCAAGCGGTCGTTTTCTGCCGCTCATGTAGATTTCTACTCGAGCGGCAGCTTTCTCGACGTGGTAGCGAGCATATGCGACCACTCACAATGAGAAACCTGACCTCCCTGCGTTGAGAATCTCGCCGGGAGGTTTATTTTCCATGCTCGCCATCGGCAACTTGATGTTGCTGACCGCGAATAAGGAAAAAGTCTCGCCAGGATGTCATTTTGCTCGCTCGCGGTCGCCAACTTCATGCTGAGGACCGTGAGCAAGCAAAAAATGACTGTGATGCTACGCTACGCTACGCATGTTTGCACTGTGCTATGTGCAATTCGCGTAGTGCAAAGTAGCGCAAAGTTCGCAAACTACGTGAGCGTAGCGTAGTGCTTTGCCCAGGGTTAATTGAGATGCACCAGCAGAGCTTTGTGTTATCTGAATGAACATGTAGCTTCCATTCTGACTTATCTCTGAATGTGTGCTAAGACCAAGATCTAACAATTATTAGTTCCAATCCTCTTGATGAACAGACCACACAATCGAGAGAATGTGATATATGTATATTTTGCTCTGACACATTTATCAGCCTTTAAAGCATGAATGTGAAAACTCAGGGCCCGATTCACAGAATGAACTTAAGACTAAATCCTAAACTTACTACTATTTGTTATTCACAGAATGCACTTACTACTTTCAGGATTCACAAAGTGAATTTACTACTTTCGGGATTCACAGAATGAACTTACTACTTTTGGTATTCACAGAATAGATTTAAGACTAATAACTTTACGTCCGCACTCAGGCTGTAAATTCCGGCCCGGAGGCGGAGTTTCCGGCTTGGGGGCAGAGCTTACGGCCCGGAGGCGGAGCTTTCGGCTTGGAGGCGGAGCTTCTGGCTCGGAGGTGGGTATTTAGCCATGGCTAAAATCTCCACCTCTGGGCCGGAAGCTCTGCCTCCAAGCCGCAAGCTCTGCCGCCGGCCCGGAAGCTCCGCCTCTGGGCCGTAAGCTCCGCCCCAAGCCGGAAACTCCGCCTCCGGGTCGGAATTTACAGCCCGAGTGCGGACGTAAAGTTAGTAGTCTTAAATCTATTCTGTGAATACCGAAAGTATTAAGTTCATTCTGTGCATCCCGAAAGTAGTAAATTTAATTTGTGAATCCCGAAAGTAGTAAGTGCATTCTGTGAATACCAAATAGTAGTAAGTTTAGGATTTAGTCTTAAGTTCATTCTGTGAATCGGGCCCTCAGTGAATAAGTTGAGTTAAGGATAAAAATCAAGATAGGCGCTGCAAGTCTCCGATAAAGATACCTTTACAATGAAGGTAAAGAAAGCTAAAGTGCGGGTGTTGCTATTGTAAAAAAAAAAAAAGAAATAGAAAAAATAGCTGTATGGCTCTATTTTATTTTTCCAATGTATTGACTTTTGAAGCAATCATGGCACCCACGCTGTAGCTTAAGATCTTTAAAGCTAAAGCGTGGGTGCCGCCATTGCTACAAAAGTAAACAAATCATAAACAAATGGCGGCTGCATGATTTCTTTTCCTATTTATTTACATTTGAAGCATTCACAGCACCCATGCTTTAGGTTAAGAAGTTTAAATTTAAAGCGCTGGTGTTGCGATTGTCACAAAAGTAAAGAAATAGAAAAAAAGAACAGTGCAGCTGCATTTTTTTATTTAATTTATTGACTTTAGAATCAATTGTGGCACCAGTGCTTTAGCTTTAAACTTCTTAAGCTAAGCATGGGTGCCGCCATTGCTACAAAAGTAGACAAATGAAAAACAAATGGCGGCTGCACACTTTTTTTCTATTTATTTACTTTTGAAGCATTTGTGGCACCCGTGCTTTAGCTTAAGATGTTGAAAGCTAAAGCGCTGGTGCCAAGATTGTAACTAAAGTAAAACTATAGGAAAAAAAAGCTGTGCAGCCGCATTATTTTTTCTATTAATTTACTTTTGAAGCAACCGCAGCATCAGTGCTTTAGCTTAAGATGCTTAAAATTAAAGCTGGGCATGCATGCATTGTAACAAAAGAAAAGAAATAGTAAAAAAAGGCGTGCAGAAGAGTTCAGCGAGCCGCAAATAGGAGAAAGGTATTTAAGAAAATAATGCTCACAAGCTGCAATTAAAATATGTAGAGGAACAACTGTAGTATCATGAAAA
Source organism: Lissotriton vulgaris (assembly GCF_964263255.1). Classification (NCBI taxonomy): domain Eukaryota; kingdom Metazoa; phylum Chordata; class Amphibia; order Caudata; family Salamandridae; genus Lissotriton; species Lissotriton vulgaris. Next base: position 756,041,989 of record NC_141695.1, on the reverse strand, counting down.
TGAATTAAATGAAGAATTGAAGTAAAATAAAGTTAGGTTTATTCCATGAGAAAGAGCACATCCATACAGATCTTCTGTCAGCATCCACAGTGAGTAACTGTCCTCACAGCGATTACATCATGGAACATAGAACACAGATAATGAAATGAATACAAGCCAGTTAAAGGGGAAATGCATAACATATAATAGAAACAACGCAAGATTCTACAACAACACACGTAACAGAGGCAGTCCTCATGTGAGGTTACACCAGGAGAAAAGGAGGTACTAAAGATGGACAACTATGCCTAGTGACAAATCAAAAGCCACCATTTACATAGGACAGTAACAGGAGCCAATTGAAAAGATGGGCAGAAAATAGGCAGAGCTTAATGGCCAGACCTTAAAACAGCATGTCTCAAAGAGACAGCCCGAGCACTACCTGGGTGAGACTTCATGACTGAAAGCCCTTTAACGAAATCACTGGAGGCAAGGTAGAGGGGCGTTGCTATTTGCACGACCTTTAGGGACACAGTTCCTTTCACCTCTTTAAAGACTGGCACCCTTGGCCTGGGCCCAGCTCATGCATTTCATAAGCTGGCTCTGTGTAGATGTTCACCGACCACCAGCTGGAAGTATTATATCATGAAAGAAAGTCACAATTGCCTCATAAATAGCTAGTGAAAACCGGGTAATGCAAAAAAACAAATCACTCTTCCACTAACCTTTGACCCTAATAATGATATGAAAACTGCTTATGAAAGTTACATTCATTTAATTCAGCCCATGCTAGATAAGATATTAGAAAGAGAAGAGAGTGTAAAACTCCACCATGGTAATTCAAGCAATACCCAGGCCAAGAGGAAACGTCTGTCAGACTGCCCGGTCCATTAACTTTCCCAAAATTCAGTGTGCGGAACATATAGTAACCCAGTTCCTCAAACATCAGTGCAGCCCAAATCTTCTGTTGCGATTACGCCATCATTATTAAATAGTGTTGCAAACACAGGTACCCCTGGTTAGCTGGCTCGCCACATGCAGAGTGCTTGGAATCCAATAGAATCCAAAAATAACCCCAGTGAAATACAATTACATCCACCTGACACTTCATTGGTCTTAATAATGTGGCTGACTAATTTAAATCTAATGATGGCAACAAGATCATGCATCATGATGTAAAGATGGCAAGAAGAGTGGGGGGTGTGAGGAACTGAAAGCAACGTGAAGAAGGTGACTGTCTAGTCATCACTTTCAGATGTGTTAAATTAACTGTTCACCTAACAGGATAGGTAAGTCCAAAACTATCAATTTCGTTTTATTAGTTTATTTTTATTGACCAGCTAAGTATATTTCTAACACCTCACAAACATAACAAGCTAGAATCATAGCCCCAGAGAGAGCCTCTGTAATGCGCGCTGACTTGTCCTGGCTTACAACAATTAATTGGTTTTCCACCCTTTCAGGACTTGAGGATAAGGATTGATAGGCCGCCATTATAGACACCAACATTTGCATTCCATCAAAGAAGATTAAACCTTCTAATCAGCAAGTCAAGCTAGCAATGCCCCAGGGAATGGGTCACAAAATGAAACTGTTTTTTTTTTTAATATAGTAGATCTTCACTCCACTTTTTCCCATAGTGGTTGGATTCACTTTATCAATCGGCACCAGCTACAAGAAACATGGGAGACATTTCCAGCCCACTTAGATGGTTATGCAATGTTCATTATCCCTGCCCTTCCTCCAACGTTAGAGAGAGAAAAGGGTTGTTTACTCATCTGGCTGTCCATTAGACGAAATTGTGATATAAATTCAGTTTCATTAATCGAGTTCTGGAGGTCTCTTATAGGAAGAAGGATATTTTTGCTGTTGATACATTTCTACAATGCCAGCTTTTCGTGCTTAATTCAAACAAATCTGGTTACCATGGGAACTATGTTGGAAAATGTACATGACAATCACTTTAAGAACAAGCATTTATATATTGTCCTATCTTGAGACATTGATACTGAACTAGCAAGTTCCATTGACTGTGCAATTGAAACATATAGTCTTGTACGTCTATGCCTGTCTCTGCCCTAGATGGGTTATCAGAAACAGAACTTATATTGGCTGAATCACTGTCCTCTTGCAATGATATAATGATGATAACGTTTTTTCTTGCCGCAAATACACCAATGACATCCTCTACAAGGGGGTTGTAGTACCATAGTTTATATTTTTGTAAGGACTGTCTGCTGAACAGATTAATAATAATTAGCCTCACGCTGGCCTCTCACTTGGGAAATGATGAGGGTTTAAGTCCAAAAAAAGAGATTGTTGTTAATAATGTAATACATTTATGTTGGAGATTTTTAAAACCTGAGATTGGAACAAAAAAGCTGTCACTGTAGCCTATATCAAAATCTTGGTATGATTAGCGGAGTCTTCTCTTGCGTCAGTCACGATGATCAGTTATGACACTTCGACTGCACTATTTGTAATATCACGAGGACCCTGATAATACTAAGCCATCTCTTCGTGCAACACCCAGTTGGTTTGAAACGTTCTGCAGTTAAGCCAATCGTACATAGGAATCCTAGAAATTTTGAGAAGGTCCTCCTAAGATGCAGAAATGATTATAAAGAGAATTGCAATAAACAGAAAATGAGCTCTCCAAGAAAAAGCCTGGAACGATTTGGTTCATGCTTCTATTAAGATGTAATCACATACATTTTGCAAAGCAATCAATAGCAGCAATCCATAAGGTCAAAGATGAGAATCATTTATCTGCTCATACTGCAGAGAATAAACACGTAGATCAATGTAAAACTATTTATAATACAGACTGTTTGATTGATCATTATCATAACCATGCAATCATGGCGTTTGGGTTAAGTGTCAGTTTATCATGAGTTCTATTGGCTCTTGAGAACATTCGGCCCGTGGAGGGAATTCCGTGGGACAGAGAGGCGGGGCGGGGGAGGGGCAGGGTGGGGATTGCTAAAAACCGGAATATGGATAATTGGAGGTAAGTAAACAATTTATTAAATAAAACGAATTTCGGTGCCCGCCCTGCAACGCATTTTCCCCCACCCCTCCTCTCTGCCCCACGGAATTCCCTCCACGGGCTGCGGCTGGTATCAAGCAGGGGCAAATCACAGGCCCCTGCAGCCCCGCGGTGGGGGTGGCCCCTAAGCTCCAGGGGGCCCCCACAGCACAGTGTTCTGGCCGCTCCACGTACCTTGCAGGGGGGCCCCCTCAAGTTTTGTTAGCCACTGGTATCAGAATTCAGGATCAGAGAGCATCCCCTTATTTGAGTCTAATACCGAAGTATGGGCCCTCTTTAGTGCACTGTTTTCAACTCTCTAGGAAATTGGGTTATTGGTTGAAGGGGTGAAATCCTACTCAATTAGCAACAGCAACACCTGTCACAAGCAAACTCCAAATTAACATGTGCTTAACCCTCTGGTCGCTTGGCACAAAAGCAGTCAGGCTTACCTTAGAGGCACTGTGTAAATTATTTATGCAGCAATGTAAACCATACAAAAGTGAAAACACAACACAATAAAAATACCACACCAATTTAGGAAAATAGTGTAAAATGTAATAATTTATTTGAGACCAAAATAACAACAATCCAATAAGTAGAACTGGGGATATGCAACTTTATATATTTAAGTAAAATCAGTGCTTAAAAGCAAAAAGCCTTTATAAACAACAAAGTGCCGACCCTACAGTTCGTTTTCAAGCTCCTGAATTTGAGCAACAAACCAGTCTTATTTCTAGATTTGTTATGGTATAATTTATTTATACCCTTTACTTTATTATTTGTTCAGAATTAGGAATTGATTTGTGTGAGAAAGACGTTACATTTGGACATTACACATATACACAATTCTTAACAATACACATACAGATGCCCGTACATTCAATGAACATTACATATATATTGCACCATTTATATGCAGCAAATATTAAATCTTTGCATTATATTTCATCACATATTTGAAGGATAAAGTCACATTCGAAAGGAATAGAAAAAAAATTAATGAACACAACTGAACAAAATACCTTATCTCCTTGGTGTGTGACCTGCGCGGCATAGCTTTGCGAGACCTCGAAGTGCCCCCATCCGGTCTTATGAAACTGTGCAGCGAGGATTTGTGTTGCTCTGTGCCAGTTCCAGTGAGCTGTGTGATGAAGCTTGGTGGGCCTTTGTGTTACTCTGCATCGGTTTTGATGAATCTAGAAGCTTTGCAGCAAGGCTTTGTGGGGTATTACTTCTCTCTGCATCGATTCTGATGAGGCTGGCAGCTGTGTGGCGAAGCTTCAAGCCAAATGGAAACCTTAGAAGGGCTGGCAGAGCACCTTAAGACCCCTTCTAAGGGTCCAAGCCTGGGGTGGCACCACTTGGCGGATAGAACTCACAGCAAGCAGAGTCTAGGCACAAGGTTCAAGAGGGTGGAGACATTTCTGTCCTCTGATCAGGAGGCTAGCCAACGAGCCCTTGAAGTCACTCTGGTTGGCCTGGGTTCAAGATGCCGTTTCAGTCCTTCTCACTCAGGCAGCAGGTCAGCAGAGTTGCAGTCCTTGCAGCAGAGCTGCTCATTGGTCCTTCTGAATCTTCCATAGGTCCAGAGGTGTTTTGAAGAGTTGTGTCTGAAGGTCCAGTATTTATACTTAGCCCCACCTTTGAAGTAGGTGAAGTTTCTAAAGGATTATAACCTCAGAGGTGTTTGGAATTTCCTGCCTCCCTGCCCTGGCCCCAGTTTGTCTGGGGGCACAAACAACTAGTATGAATCCCTTTGTGAGTGTGCTAAGGCAAAGACTTTGTGATGTGTAAGTGTGGTAGGTGACAGCTATACCCCCCTATCAAGTCAGAGATGACCCATCCTGGCAACGTCTATTCCCCTTTCGCCTCACTGTATGGGAGAAATGCACAAAGACAAAATGACGGCTATACCAAGTGATGTGACCCAGACTGCAGGCACCAACTGATTGGGACAAGAAAATGCCAACTTTCTAAAGGTGGCATTTTCAGAATTGTGACTTAAAATCCAACGTAATCATTAAAGAGGGTTTTAAATAGCAATTCTTTAGATATCAGTCTCAGCTATCCTACCTGCTCCCAATTGAAAGTTAGCACTTACTAAATCTAATAAGGGAACCCAGTCTTATCCTATGGGACATGCGAGCCTTGCAGCAGTGAAAAAAATGAATGCAAGAGTTTTTTGCTACTAGGACATGTAAAAGTTAAATATACATATCAAACTTTTTGAATACGCTGCACTCTGCCCTATCGGCTGTTTAGGGCCTACCCTAGGGTTTTCCTACATGTATTAAAAAGAAAGGTTTAGGCCTGGCATAAGGTTTCTTTTACCAGGTTGAAATGGCTGTTTAAAACATGTACCCACAGGCTGCAGTGGCAGGCCGGGGACATGTTTAAGGAACTTCGTAAGTGGGTGTCACAATGAGTGCTGTAGGTCCACTAGTAGTATTTAATTTACAGGCTCTGGGTCAATTGGGCGTAAGCCAATTTTGCCATATTTTAGGGAGGGAGCACATGCACTTTCGCACTTGTCAACAGTGGTAAAGTGCACAGAGTCCTAAGTCCAACAAAAACAAGATTAGCAAGAACGGAGGAGTAAGGCAAATATGTAGGGGACTAGACCACCCTATGGCTGACAAGTCTACCAAACTCCCCAAGCAACACCAACATTCCTAATACCTGGCCCACCTCTGGTATTTTAGAAAGGGGAGAGAAGTACCCTAAATGCTGTCACACAAGATGTTTAAATGATTCTTCTGTTATGATTATTAAAATAATTTTGATGGAAATAATTTTGAAAGGTCAAATGTAAATAACATCATTGTTGACTGTCAACATGGGTTTCAACAAGGCAAGTGCACAGTAGAACAGTCTTTTAATGTACACATTCAACAATGTGAATAGATGTAAATTGTGGTGTATTTTAAGAGATTTTTAACTTTCTGAAATTCTTACGCATGGACTTGAAGTATGGTCCAAAAGGGAAAGTATTTAGCAGTTAGTCTTTAGGCTGGAGTATGCCAGAGGTGTCTCCTAGCCCCCTTGTTGTTTATTCCCTTCACCAATTTGGGGGAAGCAGAACTGAGAACACAGGGCTAGGATATGTTAAGAGTGGGCATTGAATCTATTCCGTACTCTATGCAGATGACACTGTTTTAATATCTAAAGCTGAAATTAGTGTTAAGAAGCTGATGGATTGTATGTTAGGGTTATAAGGAACTTAGGGCCCCATTAGGATGGCGGGCGGATTGCCCCTGCCAGGCTGGCGGTAGCCACCGCCAGCCTGGCGGGGGAAATCCGCCCGCCATCCTTCCCTGTATTTCCCCCCGCCATATTAGAATGGCGGGGGGGACCACGCCGGAGCAAAACACCGCCCGCCACTTTTCCGCCCCAGTCGCCTTGTGGCCGGGGCGGAAAACGAGTAACATGCAGGCGGTGTCTGTCAGACACCGCCCTCAATATTACAATGGGCATTTTTCAATGCCTTTCCGTGGCGGCAATGCCGCCATGGAAAGGCATGCGGTGTTCACTCTGGGGGCCCCCTGTGGGCCCCCAGAGTGAAGGCCTAAGGGGGGTGGCACACGGGGAGGTACCTGTGGTACCCCCCTGCATTTACATAATCAAAGCGGTAGGCACCGCGCGATGCCTGCCGCTTTGATTATGTAAATGCTGCAAAGCATTTTTAGTATTGTGGCGGGCAGAGCACAGAGCTCCGCCCACCACAATATTAAAAATACAGGATGTGCCCGCCACAGTGGCGGGCACATCCTAATGGTGCGTGCGGTACCCCCGCCCTTACGGCGGGCGGCCCCGATTTCCGATAGGATGGCGGGCGGGCAAAGCCCGCCCGCCATCCTAATGGGGCCCATAGATCTCACAACAAATCCCTCTACGTTGGTTGTTCTGGCACTGGGCCTAAGATCTACCAAGTCCAAGGTCTTGGCGATCAACAATCCCATACTGAAGAATGTTCCCTGTTTTTCATATGTTGTATTACCCTTATATAATTAAACTAACTTAGCTACTCTCATACTAGAGACAAAAAAGGTAACCTATACAGTCTCTGAGTGCAGTGTTCACTTTTGTTGCTAAAGTAGGAAATAGACCATCAAAAAGCATTAATGCAATATGTGGGGTTAAGTGTGTCTTGGTCGCCGCTTGAGGAGCAAGTGTGGGGTTTTATGTTAGTTTAAAAGCCAAGGCTGTAGAACATTACTTCTGTCGGAGAATCCTAGGTTTACCAAAGGAATCCCACATCTAATTTTGCCATGGGCAACTGGATATGCAGTATCTAGAGGACACTTTCAATCTTGCACTACTTCTTTTATGGCTGTTTATATGGCCAATTGATGATGCTAAGTTTACCCGGAAAGCAATACTGATTGTATTAAATTGAATTGTATTAATAATTTCACTTGGTTGAAGTATGTTAAAAAAAATGCATCGAAGTTGGTCTCTCTTAATTATGTGACAATCCAATATGACACTCCAAATACAATTACTAGTACTGATAAAATATCTGGAAAGAAATCTTTAATTAAGAGCCAGAGCAAGGGCTAACGAATCCTCGGTAAGAGGATTCTGACCTGTTGTCAATCAAAAGGGCTTGCAGCTTTTCTTTAAAGTGGTTCCTCACCATTACGAATATATCTTTTAGCTAGCTTTATATCTGGTATTATGCATTTCTCTCTCGCTACATGCAGAGGATGATCAGCGATAAACTCGTGTGATACTTGGTTCACGGTGGCAGTGATGCACTCTGTGCTTTAGGGACCTGTTTCAATTACCAGAGGAATGTTATCTTAAGCCCTTGTTGTGTGAGCTGCAGTTTGAGAACTGAAGAGTTGCTTTCTGATATCTTCAAATATTACCATTGAGTGTTATTATTTATGCCGTTGATATTTTTTTTTTAATATGCAGCGGCTTATTTACAAGCCCCTTGCGCCGCCAGTACGTACATTTTTCCTATTTTAAAAGTGAGTCACTTGTGTCGCGAGGGACTTTAAATAAACCCCGCAATGTTTTAAGATCATACTGGTATCATGTCAAATTGTTCTGCCTACGTATTTATGTGATGTTTTAAGATGTAGATTTGTTACTGTGCCGTGTATATTTTTATGTGCTCTGTTTTTTGACAATATGCAGACGAAAAAAGCTATTTTGACAGTGGACTTCAGCATCTTGTCATCATACCTGAAATGCATAACTTGGGTAAAAGACACATCAAACACATATTCTGTATGATACAGCTTTAATTCTATGCAGATTTATATGTCTCAATATTATACAGTGAATACACTGATTTTTCGTCCTTCCGCGCAGAAATGGGAATTAACAGAAACATACATTGCAGGCCTTCTGTCTCAAATACCACAGTTCCCCTCTTTATTACGCTTAAAGACTATATTTAACGGTGGCATTTTCACGACCAGAGGCGGAAAAAAGGAACAAAATGAAACTGAGAGATGCAAAGAAGAAAAATGGAATGGCTCCAAATGACACCGTTGGGTACAACACTGCTCAGTTTACAAATTATTGTCCTGAAATACCTCCCTGTCGCTTCAAATAAATCCTCTCAAGTGCGGTGCAATGGAGGACAGAAAATGGGCCACTTTGTCTTGCTATTTTCCGATTTTAAAACCAAGGAGGAGAAAAAGTCTGAAAGCACAGCAGTGGAATGTTATTATTGGGAAATGTGGTATATATACATAAACTGATATTCGGTTGCCTGTTTTGTTCAACCTCTGTCACTCCATTTTCTAGAATAGCCCTTGCAACATTCCAATATTAATTGTTCCCTCTGTACTACAATTACCTATTTAATATAGTGTTATAGCCCCGCCGTAGCGGGTTATACAGGCCATTAAAGGCCCGCTCCAGCGTTTACCAAGGGAGCAGGATTTTAATGCAGGTATAGCCAGGCTCCCAACATTCCAATGTTCAACTATTCACTCAGACACAGGACTCTAGCCATCTGTATTGTGACACACCATTTGTTATAGATTACACCTCTAATATAACTTCTATATTTATGCTTCGTACACAATGCACTCTTCAGTGCCCCCTATCTTTTGATCCCATTTCAGTAATGCTTTGTTATTATATAGAGCTTAGCACATATAGCTGCTTTTTCATGGCACTGTAAATAACATATGGTGAAATTAAGCACTTTGATGGTACTCGATTTACCAACCTTGCAAGGATGACAGGCTAATGTGGCCAGGATTCCAAGTCGGCATTCTCATATGACTGCAGATGTTAACAGAGGTCATTCAACTTTCTGAACTATCTTGCTGGGCATTCTGCTGATATCCCTGCTATTTCCTATTCCACCACTGTCTGGGTAACATTATACCAGTGACATAGTGGGATTTACATGAGACTTGTATGATAAGGCATACTGAATTCTCCAGCTGCAGTGCAGTGGATCAGAAATTAGATTGTGCAAATAAGGACTTTTTATATAAGGTTTTATACTGGAATTCCTCCTTTAAAAGGGATCATTCTTCTCTGGGTGATAATTATGGTAGAAATACAGCTATTTTTAAATACTAATGCTGCCTCATTTGCTAAGTGCAGTGTTACACCCCCAGTCTGCACTTCAGAATAAGGCATAATGCATGAATATCAGGTGTTTTACCCAGTTTTAAACCCAGATAGTGTGTTATTAATACTTCACAAATTCCTACAGGTGTTGCCTGCCAAAAAGGGTGCAGGTAAAAGTGTGGTATTAGTGCATGTTGTAATCCTGATTTGGGAGCAAGCTGTGTTGAAATGGGAATGTCCACTGCATCATGTACAGTCATGTTCCCCTGCCATGATTGCCAAACTTAAAGTATCTGGTATTCTGGATTTTGATTTTTGCTCCAGCCTCATGCTATTCTAGTGTGTGTCTGAAGGCCCATCCTCCTTAACAGGACTGAGGTCTGAATCTGTTCTGTACCCGGAGAACCCACCTCATTTACTTGACAGTGGACTGCCGTCCCTGGTTTGGGTTTAGCATGTAGATTGGCAAGGGTAGCATGATGTGTTTTGTGAATAAGTAGTTGTGACCAGACAATGTTATCAGTGCCTAATGAAGGGAGGCCTGCTGGCCCACTCATGTAGTGTTTTGCTGCTGCATGCTAACCCAGATCCTAGAGCTAACATCCCAGTGCATGTTTGCTTGTATGTATGTGTGGGCTGCATGGTGCATACATTGTGTGTAAGCATGGGCGAATTTTGCGAATTCGCAATTTGCGAATTTGTGAATTTGCGAATTCGCGATCCTCAAAATCCGCGAATTTGCTGATTCGCAGATTTTGCGGATTGTGTGGGTAAAGGCCGGGCTGGAAAACGGTGCACATCGCTAGTGTGAGGGGAGGGGCCAAACGGACGGGGCTTATATGCGAGTTCACATGCCTCTTGTGTGTATAAAAGGACAGGCACGGATGAGAGAAGCTCGTTGTCAGAGGAACTGCACAGGGATTGAGCTCGTGAAAGTCAATTATGCAAAGGCCTCCATCAAGCATCATAGCTAATTTTTGACGGTAGATATGGGGAGAGCGCACACCTACCCAGCCTCGACAAAACACACATTTTTGGGGGGCTGATTAACTTTGCCATCACACCAAAGAGCGCCGGGGTCCCTCGAGTGAGCTGTCCATCAAGTGGGTAAAGGGCGCAAAGATGGTGCACACACCACTAGTGTGTGGGGAGGGGCCAAACGGACGGGGCTTATATGCGAGTTCACATGCCTCTTGTGTGTATAAAAGGACAGGCACGGATCAGAGAAGCTCGTGGTCACGTGAAACTGTACAGGGATTGAGCTCATGAAAGTCAATAATGCAAAGGCCTCCATCAAGCATCATAGCTAATTTCCGACGATAGATATGGGGAGAACGCACACCTGCCCAGCCTCGACAAAACTCACATTTTTGGGCTGCTGTAACTATTTTAGGATGGCGCCGGCAAGCTGCCAGCGCAATCCTAAAATAGTTACTAAATTAGCTTCATCAGGAAGCACTAATAGATAAAATAAAGCAGGTACTCGAGCACCTGCTTTATTTTATCTATTAGTGCTTCCTGTTGAGGCTAAATTAATAACTATTTTAGGATGGCGCTGGCAGCTTGCCGGCGCCATCCTAACATAGTTAAAAGTTCAACAGGCTTTAACTTTTGCCCCCCAAATCCGCCGCTCGCGGATTTCGCGGATTTTCAGTAAATTCGCGGGAGTTCGCGAATTGCGGATTTACCGAAAATCTGCGAAATCCGCGAGCGGAACGGATTTCCCGCACATGCTTAATTGTGTGTATGAGTGAACCAAAGTAATGAAGGCCTGAGTGCTCCATTATTGAAACCATGTTCATGTGCACAAGATGGAGGTGATGGTATTTTCCTAGACAATGTATTGCTGATATTTCTGAAGCTGGAGGGAGGAGACCTAGACAGTGAAGTTGGGTAAAAGGAGACACCACTCTACTTAGAATTTGAGTATTTCCTTTTACTGCACAGAACGTCTGATTAGACTTCCTGAGTACTGCCATATGGTAACTGGTGGGTGTGAAAGGTGGGACTGCAGCCTCTGTTGTTCAGAATTTTAAGGGGCCATTAGATGAGATCAACCCTTTGTCTTTTTTCTAGATCAGTGTGCTGCATTGTAGAAAGCTTAGACTCTTGTCACATCTGTAGAACACTAGTCGCTAGCGAACGGCAGATGCGGCCCATCCGGTATACAACCTTTAGCACGCATCTTTTAGCACGCACTACCATTACCACGCATCTGTTTCAACGCATACCATTACAACGCATAGCGCTTTGAGGCGATCTGACTTAGGGAATGGCTAGTGAATAGGTTAATTTACTATCCAATAACCTTCCCTAGTGTCCACGGGGACTGGTGTTGGAATAGTAAATTAAACTATTAACTATCCAGCACCCAAAGCACTATGCGTTGTAAAGGTATTGCGTTGTAAAAAATGCGTGGTAATGGTATGCGTGGTAAAAGTGTGCGTGCTAACATCATACATCCGGCCCATCCCTGCTTTGGAGCATGAGCAGGAAGCAGTCTTAGAGCACAAAGGGGTGCTGCCCCGAAGGAGAACGCTTCACGTTCAAGCGTTGGGTCAGCTTAGTGTGTTTCCGGATTCTCTCCAGTGCTTCCAGTTCGGCGTGTCTTTGCTTCTCCTCGCCTCCTGCTTCACTCTTTTGTCTGAGGTTTCCAGTATAAAGGGACACCTAAAGGTTTTTGTTTAGTTTTGCCATTACCATGATTCTTCTTATTGCCACTTCTGCTTAACAATAGGTAAACTACCTTATCACATTACGGAGCATATATTTCCCACTAAAACAGGACAATAGTTTATGTATCTCTGTTTGTCTACTCTTGTGTTTAGATGTTTATGTTCTTCCATTAACCCCAGTTATCAGCACACATGAAAGAAGCGAACTCTCAAGGTAGATACCATATCCTATCACATGAATAGTAAATATTACATGATGATTACACTGTGATACGTATCTCTTCTCTTTTCCTGTCCTTTTCTTTTCTTTTCTTTTCTTTTCTTTTCTTTTCTTTTCTTTTCTTTTCTTTTCTTTTCTACAGAGCATTCTTTTGACACACTGATTTTATACATACTGGGGTGCGACGTGGGACCTTTGAGGTTCTCCTTCCTTGTTTATTCCCTTCTTCCCTGGTTACTGTTTGTACTTTGACTTCGTTGGGTACAACAGATGATTAGGTCAAGTTGTGGATCTTCTCATTATTTGCATGACGTTCCGGCAGAAACATGAGTAGGACGTAGACCTTTTTGAGGCTCTGTTGCAGTTGCTCTAATCTGGTGACAATTGCACTGTGATGCGATGCGCATTACTTAACACAAACTCTGTGGCTAGAGGATAAACGAAAAGGGACACAAAATAATTAACTGAAAGGGCTTCCGAGACTGATGACAGAGAGTCTACATCCCCTCTCTACTTTATTTGTACACAAATCAGAGCTGTTGACCCACTTGTTCAATTTCTAAGTTGTCTTTGACTAAGGGAGAGGGTGTTCTGAGGAGTCCCCTGAGGGCTGCTGTGCAGCCAGAGATGGTGTCTGCCTGGCGGCCAGTCTTCCAGAGGTAAGGGGACATCGCCTGGAGTCTCACCGGGAAAGAACAGCTGTCTCTCTCCTGAAACACCTCCAGCTCTTCCCTCCAGGTGAGACCCGCCTGTGAAGAAGAGGGAGATTGTTTGCAACCCTGGATATGGCGCTGACTACCATGGTAGCACAGCAACAAAGAAAACATGGTGCACTGCAAGTGAGTTGTGAGATAGTGGTACTCAATACACAAAACATTAAGCACCTCACACACATAGGTATACTGGCTGCAATGTAATTTATCAGAATGAATCAATGTACATAATATCCATTCATGAATCGTAAGCAGTCCAGGCAGAAGAGATTTATTAATGATTCGACCTCACAAAAACAGTGCCTTCATCAGGACGAGTGAAAGGATGCACTTTCCAAAACAGAAGGAACACAATCCCACTGAACTGGAATAGGAGATAATAAATATAATAAATGTGCGGACTAGGGCAATGGGAACTTCAATTTATAAAAGCAACTAATTTTTATTGTAATAGCTTACCGAAAGAGATATGTAGCAGAACGAATCTTCAACATAGGAAACAAAGTGAAACATTTAAAACCGTTGTTTGTTTATATAAAAATATATATAAAGTAAGTGTAAGTCAAGAAAAATGCAACTAGTGTGCGGCAGAAAGGGTAGGTATCCCTATTACCCCTCGTGTAAGTAATACTAGGATCCAGAGATCCCTATGGTCTCTGGAGACACAAGGCCAAATTCGAGTTGCACTCAGAAATACAAGAATAATGTTTGTAAATGCTGGACAACAAGGCCCTCGAAAGGCCAAATGTAATGCCTATTAGGCACTCAATGCACTCTCAGGCAGAGATGAGCTCCATGTGGTGCTGCACAGCCACCCTTCTTAAACAGAGGCGGAGCAACATGCTATGTTAGCATGCACGATGCTGCCAACACGGCAAGGAAGAAAACATACTCCCCATGCTGGTAAAAATAAATATAGCAAGGAAGATTGTGTCGTTTCTTTGGGAAAGGAATAAATGGAAAAAGGATTTAAAAAAAATATATAAAATTTATGAATCATGTCTTATTGGAGAAAGTCAAAAAGACTATGTCACAAACAAAGGTGGACAATACTTTTGTTAAAAGGAAAAAAGTGTTGCAAAAATTAGTTAAAAAAAAATAAGAGTATTCTTCCTTACCTAAATTGCTTTTCAAGGGGGCACATAAAATATATATATTTTTTATAAATCTGAAAATATAACTACATAGTAGAGAGGCTTCAAGTTTCCGAGGTTTGCCACGAGTGGACTGCGCTCAGGGTCTGACTGAGAACGCAAACCGGCCCTGGCAATTGCCTTGTACCGGCCGCCCGGGGAGGGAGCATTGGGCTGCAGCCACTTTTGTTACAGGGGGCCAATATTACAGCTATGCTGCAAAACTGGCCCCAGGTAATAAAAACGTACCCTAGGGGTCCAAAACCAGCCCGCTCCCTGGCGGCCCACACCCAGTGCCCCCTAGGTCAGTCCGGCCCTGACTGTGCTGCTCTGGCTGTGAAAGCGGCCTGCACTGTGCCACTTGTCAGATATGTGCCTACAGCAGACTGCCCTCCTGTGGCACAGCCAAAGTGGGCCTGAGCAGACCGCGCTGCTGCGACATGGCAATCTCCTGAAGTGTTCATGATGGACTCTGTTGCTATGGCCCTGAACATTTGTGCCTGAAGCAGGCAGTGCCATCGTAAGTCGGTAAATGTTGGCGAAGCAGTCTGCACCATTGTGAAAACTAACTGGACCAAGCTACTGTCCCATCGCCATGAATGGTGTCAGAGCTGCACTGCTGCCCTGAGAACTGCCATTGGTTAGCCAGGTACCTTTGACCCCACCCAACTAGAGAGCCTGTGCAGACCACCAGCCAGGCTCCCAATAGCGGCCTCCATGGGTGCTGCTTCCACAGACAGCACTGGAGTTCTAATGCACTTGGGAGGCGCATGTGCCTTCCAGAGACGAGAGTAGGCACCGAACATGTGCAGAGGCCCCTGTTGTGGCCTCAGTAGAAAATGACTTACATTGGTGAGATTTACATACTGGGACTAAAACTCTCATTAATGACTGAGTGCACAAACTCTGAATGAGAAGGCAATCAGTGCACTTGTGCCTGAAACCTGCCTCACCATAATTTACACCCAGTTAGGGGAAGGTAGGAGAGGGGGGTCTTATACCCTGGGTATGGTGCCCGCGCTAGTAGATATTCTTACCTGCCATCGCTGCCACAGAAAGTCAAGTGCTGAAGGGGTTTTACTTGGCCCAGTTTGCAGAGCAATAGTAGCTCAAACCTGGGGACATCCACCCCACGGCTGAGGCCCCGTAGCCCCTATGTGCCCTGAGGTCTACCCAAACTGGGCCTGACAGTCTAACATTTGGCAACCAAACTGGAACTCCTGTGGGATCTGTGATGAAGCCCTCAGAGCTAAAACAACAAATACTGCTACCACCCAACACAGTGTCACCAGATTTCTCCACCTTGGAATGATGAAGTGTTGAGGTAACCATTCCAATTACTTTAAATTAGAATTTTCCATTTTCCAGTCTGCAGAAATATCTGACTGATGGAGTCTTGGTACATATTCATTACGTTTCTTATTTGTCTGTAATGACTAAACTATTCAGATTGCGTGCAGTGAGACTTGAAGGAAGAGGTATTGAGGCGGCCTGTGTGATTCAACAAAATCACCCCCTGCGCAAATACATTTTACCAGTGTGCTGAGTTTATCTGAGTTGTCTATATAGCAATGTATTTCTAAACTTTCTAAGAGTGGGACGATAAGCAGGGCCACTGGAATTATTCGATTGCACAGCATTTTTCAAATAATTAATGAAGTGCCGCATTTGTCACACAATCCATCATCTGCTGCATATTCTGAAGCTATTAGCAAAAAACATTTTGTTTCTAGCTCAAAGGTTCAAAAGTACTAAAATCGCAGTGACACGTGTTGCAGCGCAGTGGCAGGTCCTTTGCAAAGGTTGACTGGTCACCTTTCTGTGGGAAACAGTCTCAACAACGCGGGCAGAGCCACACATGTTCCAACAATGCAGGCACTTCCACGCTTGCCTTAACCAGACATTTGCCTTAATCACGCATCTGCGTGGTTAAGGCAATGCGCTGTCTAGCTGCTAATGGGCAGGAGCAGGAGGGATCGAGAAAGGACGCAGTGAGGTGAGTTGGGGTGGGTTTTTGGGAGGTGGTGTAGTTTTTAAGGGTTGGTTAAGACTTGCGTGGTTAAGTCCAGGTGGAATCAGAATGCGTGGCAAACGCAAACGTGGTTCCATCACACAACCCCTTTCTGTTTTTTATTGCTATGTATGGGTGTTAAACTGTTGTGCAACCTATAGCCAGACAGTGTTAACGAGTGTAAAAAAATAATGAAGTAATACAGTCTACCGCATTATGATGCATTGCTTGCCTTTTCTTGCCGCATAAATTAGTCAACCCTGCTGCATAATTTGGTCCTCTTCTGCCTCAAAGTTCCAGTGACCCTGACGATAAGTAAACTGATCACTAAGGTTTAACATGACTTACCAGGATTACACAGTGCAACAGCCTACCACACGGTCTGGCGCTGCCCGCACTGTCCAGTTTTCAGTTTCTACGAGTTGAGTTTATCGAATTGCATCGCGGATGTTCCTCGAGACACCTGAATGAAACCGCAAGAAGCTTCGAGTCCTTTGTTGAATCAATACTGCAACATTCTTCTACAAGCTTCATCTTTGTATGAACATTGACCACCGTCCCCTTGGTGCATGCCCTGCAAGGTCACAAATACCTCTGATAGCCAAAGAATAACAGGAACAGTTTAAAGAATCCATAAAGACCGTATTGTTTAGCATGGAGCGCGCGTGTGCGTAACCCAGGATAACATGCCTAGTTGCCATGGCTACCGGCTCCCATTCCTTGCATTGGACGGTGAGGCTGATTCAATTTATCACACTGACACAATGCATGCAACAGGCCTGTCAATTGTCCCCTCTGGGAGAAAGGGGCAAGCTCGTTTGGATGACACTTGCCCTGCCAGCCCTAAAAGGATTAGACAGGGTCACGTTCTAATAGAGTCTGGATGATAATTTAGAGAAAAAAGACCTTTGCCTATTAACTTTAAATGGTGGTATGTCTGAAACGAGGCCGGTTAATTTCGAATCCATAGCAATGAGAGATGAACAGCTGCTGGCCCAGTGTTTGGTGAAAGCAGAAGCTGTTTCCCAGCCCAGGGGTTAAAATGTCAGGTGGATCTCTCGGAGGCAAGAGTTAACCAAATGCCATGTTTAAATCAGGAGTGATGGGTTACCTGGCTCTAGTCCCAAGCACAAAACCCTCTTTGAGAGAATGATATCACGAGCTGCATTAGGTTCATGAAATGGCTGCACTGAACATTACTATTAGAACCAGTTTCTTGCATCCCTTGAAACCTCCTATGCAGGAGTAATATCGTCCTTCAAATAATGAAATACCAGTGGTAAGTTAAGAAATAGTCACGAAAATTAGGTCATGTAATTTTTCATTCACCATAGTAATTTAAACTGGGAAGCCAAAAATCACAATTCTTTTTATTTTTAATATACAGACTTGCCCAGCTCTTTGAACTATGCTGGTGTTTGCATCAACAGTTTCAAACGTAGCTGTAGTTTTTTAGGTCTCGCCTGTCGATGCGCATGCGCATCGAGCAAGCGAGACTATGGGGGCTTATCCACTCTTTATCCACACTGCAAGGAATCGTGGCGATTCCTTGCAGTGCCCGTGACTTTTAAGCTCAATGCGCATGCGCATTGAGCTTAAAAGCGCGTGCACATGGCCCCAGCCGCCTGCCTTGCCTACTCTCCCGCCCTCTCACTTCTTGATTGCACGGCCGCTAGGCCGTGCCTCCCCTACTCCTCCTCCTACTCTCCTCCCCTCCCGTCTGTTCCCGCACTCCTCCCACACCCCCGCTCCGCCCCCTCACTCTCTCTGCCCGCCCGCTCTCCACTCTATCAGGCAGCCAGCCGCACTGCTCCCACACCCCCGCTCCGCCCCCTCACTCTCTCTGCCCGCCCGCTCTCCAGGAAGTACTGAAGCATGCTCGGGTGAGCCAGAAAAACACATGTCGGAACAGTTCTCGACTTCCGATTTTGGGCGGTGCACTGCTGACCTTCATTTACAGTTGTATATTGCTCGAGCTCGGCACAAAGGCATTGAAGTGCTTTACATGAGCACTATATTACATTACATTACATAATTTCAGAATCATGTTTAAGGCATGGGGCGATGACTCGATGGATGCTAAGCGGATTTTCCCTTTGTCACCGTGCTTTTAATGGGCAGGACGCCTTCCTCCAATCAAACGGCGCGCTCACTTTTCAAGACAGCCGGGGAAACCCCAATCAACCTCTTTCCACCGCCGCCATTCTCTGATTTTACTCCCAAGGTGCTCCGTGTCTGAAACAAACACAAGTAATTGCCGCCACTTCATTACTAGCGGTTCACACTCAACCTTTCATCCTAAATGCGCACCATTACGCTGGGATATATATATGTCAATAAAAACGAAAGAACTGCTATCCCAAAACGAAGACACCCGCATTAACCCATCCATCACTTACTGGACATGCTTTGGCCCGCTAGTCGTCCTTATGGTTACCGTCCCATCCTTAATATATGCCGTTATCTATTTCAGACCCTGGTATCATTTTTGAACACGTAAATATGTCTACACGTTTTTCATTTCACAACTGTTATTATCAGCACAGTAATATTCAAGGGCAGTGTTACAAGTTCGCTTTTTTATCGAATGTATATTTTAATGCGGCCTCTTCTCCACAATCTTATTTTATCCTCTACTCCACTGTAAAGCGCTTTAACGTGGACTTCACACGATCCGCGCTATACATAACCGGAAATAAATACATTAAAATAAACAAGGGAATGGGTAGCATATAGGGCTACCAGTTATTAATGCCCCTCTACCACCTGCCCCTCCCCCGCCCAATTGCTTCTCTCCTTAAGAGAACTCACTGCACAGGAAAACAGTGCCAAGCCCCCCAGGGGGCCTGCGTGCGCGTGCAGCAGCTTTCACGCCAGGCCCAGGATGACACGCCTTCCTCCAATCAAACGGCGCGCTCACTTTTCAAGACAGCCGGGGAAACCCCAATCAACCTCTTTCCACCGCCGCCATTCTCTGATTTTACTCCCAAGGTGCTCCGTGTCTGAAACAAACACAAGTAATTGCCGCCACTTCCTTCCCACCATTGTCCGCATCAGCGCTGCTGGAGGGGGAGGGCTTCTGCCCTTAAACCCAGCGTTTCTTCACATGTTACTCTTCCGCAGCAGCGTTTGCTTGTCAACGTACATTGGTTTATTTCTCAGGAAATACTTCAAGGGTGTTACTATCCTTAATTTTCAAAACAGGGCATTTCTGGCACGAATTTTACATCCTGGCGTGCACCTCGACGCACGGTACAAAAGGAGTGTCTGTGGCCCAATAACAATTATTCCCATCAAGTATACCAATATAGACACCCCCATTACAAAACTGTGGATGTCACATTCCATTTGACTAGTATTATTACAGCACTGCGAAATGTACATGAGAAAAAACACTGTTTACCGCCTCACAGACTGCATGTTACAATGACCCTACATGTCTTCTAAGAGTGGGAGGCCTCTTCAAATGGAGATTTTCTTACTGCACACATTTAACCCCTTGCATTCTGGTTTCAGTTATGTACCTTGATTTAAAGCAAATACATTTATAAAAAAAATACCATGGTATAAACCATATATGCAGAGTGTAATAAGTCACAATACCTTAAAGCTATTTTTGAAACGCATAGAAACAACTAAGTATCATACCATTATCGGCACTACAGGTCTTGTGTTGCGGATTGAGTTTCCTTTTAGAGGAAAGTTTGGTTCTGATTTGCATGTGTGCCAACTGGGGCCTCTGGTCAAGAATTGTAACTTCTGTCATTGCACAGAGCCCTAGAACTTTGGGTGGGCTCGCTCACATGGCGGCCATCTCGCAGCTCGGCTAGCCACGCACCCCCAATGAATCACCGAACTTAGTGGAGAATGAATCAAAATAGAGTGGGACATCACAAGAAAAACACACTCACACTCATGCAACGTCACACACCCGAAGCCTCACACCCCCTCACTCACACTCACCCTCACACCCCCTAACGCTCACACCGCCTAACGCTCACACCCCCTAACGCTCACACCCCCTAACAATCACCCCCTAACCCTCACCCCCTCACTCTCACCCCACACCCTCACCCCCTCACCCCCCCACCCTCACCCTCCACCCTCACTCACCCTCAACCCCTCACCCTCACACCCTCAACCCTTCACCTTCAACCTCTCACTCACCCTCACTCACCCCAGCCTCACCCTCACTCACCCTCAACCCCTCACACTCACTCACCCTCAACTCCTCACCCTCACTCACCCTCAACTCCTCACCCTCACTCACCCTCACCCTCACTCACCCTCCCTCAACCCCTCACCCTCACTCACCCTCAACCCCTCACCTTCACCCTCAAACCTTCACCCTCAACCCCTCACTCACCCTCACTCTCACTCACCCTCACTCAGCCTCAACTACTCTCACTCACCCTCAACCCCTCACCCTAACTCACCCTCACCCTCACTCACCCTCAACACCTCACTCACCCTCACCCTCACTCACCCTCACCCTCAACACCTCACCCTCAACCTCAACCCCTCACCCTCACCCTCACTCACCCTCACCCTCACTCACCCTCACTCTCACTCACCCTCAACCCCTCACCCTCACTCACCCTCACTCACCCTCAACCCCTCACCCTCACTCACCCTCACCCACCCTCACCCTCACTCACCCTCAACCCCTCACCCTCACACAGTGCAATAGGTCTCGGAGCATTTGAGTTACAGCTTTTAGAATTGTTTATGGCTTTTTTTATTTGTAATTCTTTAGCATTGGCTACAGGAAACAAAAATGCTAAAGATTTACAAAAAAAACCCATAAACAATTCTAAAAGCACTAACTCTAATGCTGCGAGACCTATTGCATTTCCAATGCTTGTTCTGTGTTCTAAGTTTTTAGCTTGTTTTAGTTCTTTCAATAGGCGGTTCCTATTTTACTTACAGGCGGTGTGCTTCTGCCCTGTCTCCTGAAGGGGATACTCTGATTACTTACCGGAAATCTTCATTACCCCGAGTCATAGTCTTCCTCATCCCAGTCCTTATCTATGAGGTCTAGCCCATCCATCTCTTAGGGCAAGTATCCAGAGGAAGACATATAAGAGGGTCCCACCCCTTTCAGTTGTTCTGTAAATAACACGCCAAGAAAAAATATTCTCAATGGTCTCTGAAAGCTGGTAGGGCTCGCAGGAGTGGGAGCGAGGAAGAGTAGGACTCCTGATGAAGATTACCAGTAAGTAATCAGACCATTACACTGCTGTGTCTCTTCCTCGTGCGGGAGCCGTAAAAAGCAGTAGAAAGAGCATGGACAAACCCAAATAAGTAATGCAGAACATGTGAACCATTAATATAGAGATCAAAATTACACAGCCACAGAACTCAGGAACTCTGGACAGCCGTACCAAAATTAGCTACAGAAGGAGGAACCTGAAGCTCGTAAATGTTGACAGAAGATCCAGGTGGTAGCACGGCAAACATCCAGAAGAGGAGCTTGGGACCTCGCCTAGCTTCAGCCCAAATGGCTGCCATACCTCTGGGAGAATGGCTCTGGATGAAACAACCAAAGGACCTCAGAGTGAATTTGCCAAGTTGATGGCAGAGCATAACCACCTGCTAAGAGCAGCAGTAGAGGTTTGCGACGTTAGTGACTTAAATTGAATCAAAAGGGACAAAGTGCGAATCAGACGAGTGAAAAGAAGAAGTGCTATCTGGATAAATCTACACTGCCCTTCCTACAAACAAGGGATAGAGAGCCACTATTTATCAGAAGAGGGAGAAGGACACAAATAAGGTAAAACTATCTCTTGATGAAGATGAAAATGTGAAAGAACGTTCGGGACAAAGTCAAAGAAGGGCAGAGACTCCTCATGATTAAAATGAAGGAAAGGGGGCAGTAAACATAAGAGCTCCAACTTGCCATCCCTTCAGGATTAAAATGAAGGAAAGGGGCAGTAAATAAGAGCACTCCAGCGTTCCTGCAAACAGAAGTGAGGGCAACTAGCAAGAGGACTATCACTGGTAAGACTTTCAAGGAGAAATCTTCTAGGGGTTAAAAAGAAGAATGCTGGAGGGCTAATAGGAAAAGATCATGGTCCAGAGCACGGGCTGGAGCGCAGGACCTGAGGCGAGCTAGTTCAAAGTTCTAAGCAAGCAAAGAGCAAGAGATCCCATGTAACCCAGGTCCTCGCCAGATGGCGAAAGACTTTACAGGCAGGCAAATGAAACTGTTAAGCCCATTTTAATGGGCAACAGGAGAGAGGGGCTAAGCGTCAAAAGGCAAATCAATGAGAAAAGAACTTAAATGACAGTTGTAACTTTATGCATTGAAGACCTGTGAGATTGTTGAGTAGAAAGTGCCACTCCTGGAGAAACCCCTAAATCACCCAGACATCATCATTTGTTTCTAGTCCGTCAAGTATAACCTTTGGGCATGGCGCAGAACTGGCCACCTGAGAGAGGAAGGAATCACAGGGTGAGATCCACCCTGGAGTGACAAAAAGTTCCTGAGGAAGAGGGAATCGAGATTTCCGTTTCCAAAGAGGGACCACATGATACCGAGGCTTCTCCTCTGAACTCTGAGGGGAAATTTCTCAATGAGAGGAAACGATTGAGGCATTCAGAAGCACAGGAGGCTAGGGGTAAACAGAGGATCCACTTCTATTTCCCTATGTCCTGAGCCCTGCAGTGGTATGAAGGAAGGTGAGCATCCCTGTAACTTGCGAAGACATCAGTCTGGGATGACTTAAGCGATGTAGATGTCCCGCAACAGTTCTGCAGCCAGATAACATTCCAGGGATGAGAGAAATGCCTATATCAGGGAGTCTGGTTTTACATTCTCTATACCTGCGATGTGACTGGTGAGATTAGGATGGATTCTGTATATGAGAACATCTGATGAGCCATTTTTACCAGGGATTGAGATCTCGCACCCTCTGGTGTTTTATGTATGACATGACAACTTGATTGTCTTTATCAGAACTGCTTAGTTCAGTACTGATGGAGCAAAGAACAGGAGGGCTTGAAGAATGGCTAACAGCTCTCTCCAGATTAAAGACTAAGCAGCTTCCTCTGACTTGAAATAACCCTATGCACTCTTTAGTCCCCAGGTTGCTCCCAACCTGTCTTTTTGCCAACTGGGATTCACTCTCTGGAATAGATTCTCTGTTCTCAACTAGCTTTGAAGACCATGCATATGTCACGAGTTATTGGTACTAGGGTGTCGAAATTCTCTTTGGATGATTGCCAGTGGCAAAGAACCTAAAGAGTCAGGGGTCTTCTGTGGAAGTTTGCCCAGAATACTACAAAAACTGATGCAAACATGTCTCTGTGCACCAGTGACAATCTGGTGCTGTTTATGGTCTCTGTTAATTTTGTGAGATGGGATCGAATTTTCTGAATCAATAGAAGAGGAAAAGGCACGTTTCCAATGAAGGTGTCGAAGCCACCTCCTATAAACTCAAGCTTGTGATTTGGTTGCAGATGAGATTTTTCCAGATTCAAAAGAAATCTGTGATATAGTAGAACTTTGTATACTCTTTCTGAGTGAAGCTTTGCCAGTTGCAGTGAAGAGTTATTGAACACCTAAAAAATCCAGATTAGGCTGAACATGACTGCCCTCTCTATGAGGAGTGGGAGCCATACAAGCGAAGACCCTGAGGTATGCTCAATGGGCAGCCTTTAGACTGAAAAGAAGGACCTGGAATTGAAATTGTCCCCCTGGTAGAGCAAGTCTTAGATATTGCTGGTGTGAAGGATAAATGAGAATTTAGAATTATGCATCCATCATGACTGTGGATGTCAGAAACCTCCTTGAGGATATAAAGGGAATGATCAGTTGGAGAGTGTCCATGCAGAAAGTTGTAGGCAATACACATTCACATTCGTCAGATCTATTATGAACAGAACTTACCTGATGGTTTTGGGACTTGTAAGAGAATTCAGTATGCAATCCCTGTTCAGTAGGAGAAACAGCAACCACAGAAACCTTTCTGACCAGGTGCTGGACACCCATCCGTAGGGCTTGTGTGGCCTGAAAGATAGACAGAGAGGGATTCATTAATTGATTGTATGTTCATAGCAAGCAATGTACAGGACTCATTGTTCTGAAATGTACTGGGGCCAGTTATTGTGTAAGAAAAGACGACAATCTCCTGCAGGGAAGACACCTTGGGTGGTCAGTGGATTCATTTAGTTATCAGCACTGCAGACATGTTAAACAGCAGGCCGGAAAAGGGAAAAGTTTGGTGCAGGTCCTTCAAATGTTGAAGGAGGAAGTTGTGAATGGAAAGGATTTGCCACATAGTAAACCTCAGCTGCCTGCTACCCCAAGAACTGGAGTTTTAGCCGGAGGATCTTGTAGGCAGACTCCCTTCCATGTGTAAAGACAAAAATTCCGTCTAGTGATACAGCCCCAGAGAGTGAGCTTTCAGGGTATTTAGAGCAATATCGAAGGTGAATCTGTTCTGTTTTTCTATGATGTCCATCAAAGACGCACAGTATGAAGCATCCTCCCAGGGCAGACAGCAGAGAGATTGAAAGGAATACGAAGCAAATCTCTGGATTTGAAGGGATATAAGTAGCCACTTGTTCTTGGTTCAGCTCATTTTCAACTCTTTTGCCTGTGGCATCAGAAGGGGATACGTCCACTGAGCAGAGGCATAACAAAGCTTTAAGGGGCCCCACTGTAGGACGTGTTGATGGGACCCCCTATGCCATGCCTTTCTGCCTTAAAAAACCAAATATCCACACTAGCTATTTACAGTACTTAGAAAAAGAAAATGTTAAGCGCTGTGGAAAGAAAACATAATATTGTTATTGTTAGATTGACTTACAGCATGGGTGTTAAGAGGCTTCTGCTATGTCCCTCATTTTACAGACACCTGAATGCTAAAAAGTGGCCTGAAGTAGAAACTGCAAGCTTGCATGTTTACACTGAACATTATTCCAAGGACCAACAGAATTGTGTTGTATCTTTATCTGCAAAATAACACTTAAATATATAAGAGTTCTGCATAGGGTTTTAGTATTCAGAAATATTGGCGCACATCAAATAACGGGGAGTGTAGAAAGCAACATACAAATATGGAATGGTGCTGCGTGGTTACGGGAAACCAAAAAAAAACCCTGAAAAAGAGTAGGTCAATACCCCCTCTTAATTAGTGCAAACAAAGTCCAGAGCACACGAAAAGAGTTCCTTGAAAGTAAACAAATATGTGTGAGAAATAAGATCGGACGTCAATAGGTTTTACTGTATGCTTTAATAGGCGATCATGGTCCTCTTTCAAGAGGAGATCCAAAGAACATGAAGCCAGCCGACACGTGTTTCATCAAGAGTTACCCGTGACTGTTCAGGGCTGAATATCTGTCAAAAGGAGCTGTGTCGGGCGACCGGTGATGATTCAACCCGGTCCTAGTCGGGTAGTAGGAGCGGGGGGTCGCCTGCGCCCAAAGGTGAATGAGATCCAAAATTACGAAATCAAGAAAGATGGACCGGTGTAGCCGTCCCTGCCACCAAGCGGAATAAGCTTAAAGTAACGTAGAGTTTAGAGGAAAAAAGTTGTTTGCCGGATACGGAAACTCCCGCTTTGACGAAACACGTGTAGACTGGTTTCATGTTCTTTGGATCGCCTCTTGAAAGAGGCCATGATCACCTATAAAAGCATACAGTAAAACCTATTGACGTCCGATCTTATTTCTCGCACATATTTGTTTAATTTCAAGGAACTCTTTTCGTGTGCGCTGGACTTTGTTTGCAACACTTAAATATATGTTCACACTTTACTGACAAAATTCTTTTGATATGGAACACAGGCATATCATTTTCTCCCCCAATTCTTATTCGCTACAATCCCATAGACAAGTATAATATCATGAATTGCATTATGGTACAAAAGACAGTTCACTCTCAAATGAAACTGAAGCTCAAGCTCAGTCGTTGCTCACATATGTGATTGTAAAGAGTTTCCCTCTTGAACAAACTGTAAAGCCCTGGGCAAATGACTCCCTCTTGCTGCTTCTCAGTTTTTGTTATCTTCCACAACTGAGTTATGCAAAGTGTGTTGTAGGCACAGTTGTCTCTCACACACAAGCTCTTGCAGTTTTAGGTATATATTAAAACACACAGATGCACACAAACGCACACACAGGAGGCACAGTGAGGTGGAACAGGAGGAAGAGGGGAGGAGGTAGTAGAGGTTAAATGAAGTTCAGAGGCTAATATGTTCTCAGAGGAGGACACAGAGGGGAGGCGAGGGTATAGGGTTTGCTCACAAAGACTATCACAGGTAATGGGTGGTGATACCAGATTGACTTACAGAACCTTACCATGCCATGCCTATATTACGGGGAACATCCTTTACAACGAAACTTTTACGACGCAAAGTTATTACAACGCAGGTTTTACTACGCATACCTTTACAATGCATTACACTGGGGGGCGCTCTAGGATAGGGAATACGTTTAATTTACTATCCCACACCTTCCCTAGTGTCCACGGGGACTGGAGTTGGAATAGTATATTAAACTATTCACTATCCAGCACCCCAAAGTGTAATGCGTTGTAAAGGTATGCGTAGTAAAACCTGCGTTGTAACAGCATGCGTTGTAAAAGCATGCGTTATAATGTCATACATCCCTATATTACTATAGGTGTCAGGAACATATTAAGTAGTGGGAACTGGAAGGAGGAGTGCAAGCATTTTTGCCACTCTTGGAAAGCATTTATTTTGCTGCCATTAGCCCATGACATCATAGAAAGTGCCATCATTAAATTGGGTACAGAGTCCTAAAATAAAGATAAAATGAATGCAATCCAACATATTTGAGCTGCTGATGTTAAATCTCCAGAAACTGCATCTCAACCCCCTACCAACTATCCCCAGCCCTCAAGTACAAAATGTTAAATCATCGTATTTGTAATCCTTCCCATCATACTAAGGGGAACTATGAAAATGCAACTTTCTGAAATGTGCCAAGTGCACACCTAATTAATCATGCTGCATGGTCGCAGTAACATTTACTGCATAAAAGGTCAATGGAAATGTTGTAATGAGGTAGACGATGTAAGACGTGAAGAAGTGATGGTGCAGTACCAGAGCCAGTCACAACTGAAATACCCAAACAGGTAAAACGGGGATAAGAGTTCAAAGTGAAGTAAGGGATGCAGCTGCTTATGATACTGTACCAGTTATGATCGAGACCATTGACCTGTGATATTTGCTACGCATCTGTAAGTTTAATCAAAATATTTTTTTAAATAACCAGTGGAAGCTTCCAGTGCTTTAAATGGGGAAAAGAAGCACTGGTGCTCACCATGGGGATGAGTGAAAAATCGCAGAGCGGAAAGCAATACTCTCACAGTGCTAGAGCTTCAAATGAACTACTGCTGTCTCACAAAAGAGAAAGGCGGAGGAGGAATGCATGAGAGGGGGGCTGTTGCTGCTGCTTTAAGCCAGATACCAGCGTTGGCTGTGTTTGTTTCGTGGAGTGGCATCTTGAGGGGTCTGTCATTCCCCTCTTTGGACATCCTGACATTGGAGTGTGGAGTGCTGCTGCAGTTGTCAGTCGCAGGGGGACTACAAGCCCCATAACTCCCCAGGGGCCCACACCTTCACCTTATTGCTCCCACAGTGCTAGATGAGCACGCTGACGCCCCGCAGAGCGGGACGCGTGCGGGACACACCCGGGCGAAGACCAGGCAAAGGGCGGGCTCGTCTGCGCCCATCCGCGTCTGGACAAGGCTAGGCTCGGCCAACCCTCTTGGTTTTTGTGCTGTGAATTTGGCAAGGGACTCGAACATTTATTTCGGACTAAGGTACTGTTGGGATCTTTGTGACCCGTGGTTGCTGTGTAAATTTTGGGTTTTTGTTTAACGGGGCCAAGTGTGAATCCTTATAAGATCTTGCCTAGTATTCCAAAATTGGCAAAAGGAAAATCGAGGTAAAAAAAGCACCTGATAAAATACCAAGGCCAGATGTATCAAGCAGTTTTACCCATTCTGTGTCTATGGGAAAATGTGTTCATACATCTGGCCCTGTCTTATTTGAATAACGCAGTGGGGGTTCTCTGATTAAATCCTGTCTGTCGAAGAGCAATTAATTTCTTCCAAACCGGACTTTGAAAACTGGCGATAACTGGAGCTACCATTCCCGCTGACCTGGGAAGAGTTAATGAAATCCCTCCTGGGGGGATTACGGCAATAACTTTGATTGACACAGCTCCACAAGAGTTGCAACACACGGGGGCTGCGAGGGATAGTACCATTAAATCAAGTGGAGAGGGTCAAGATAAAAAGCTAATAGGAGCCCACACTTTCCACAACCTCTATTTAAGGCGCTCCACGAAGGCTGAGCAGAGGAAAGCAGGCCCTGTTTATAGAGAGCTCGAGTCAGAAAACACCCAAGAGTTTGCTTAATAAAGTTTTAACAGCTTTAGATAATCTTTCTTCTCCCTGTTGGCTCTTTCTCTCAAAATATTAGACATCTTCCTCCTGCCTGTACACCTTATATTTTGGTTTTGGCCAAAGTTCCGCCTGTAGCAGCCATTGAACTGGAAGATTTTCAGTCTTTAAGAAATAAGGTAACCCACTGGCTTTTTGGTCAGGCCTCTTCTGAATTAATATCACTGCTCTTTAAGGAAATAATTATGGCATGCAGAGTAGGTTGGATAGGGAATACTCCCAAGTTTCTTAGTAGCAATTGTATTCAGTCAACTTTTCTAACAACTCTAGGGCCGGCCATTTGTTAAGAAAATTGGGCCCAGGGTCTGTGCCATCGCTTGGCATTTCTGCCCTACTGCTGGATTATTTCTATACATCCTTGTCTCCCCAGTTGGTCTATCAGGGAGTTTCGTCTCAGCAGGTTTCAAGACCCTCAGAACGGGTTAGCATTAGGAATTCTGATTGGAACGTTGCTGTGTCCAACAGTTATGAAACTCTAAGTGGCCTGGATGGCCAAAATTGACAGGAGTCGATGTCTAGCCTCAAGGTCACCTCTGAAGGCCTGACCATGAACAGATAGCTCCAGGGTATGTCTTGTAACATTGCTATTCAATCAATCACAGACATTTATAGAGCGCACTACTTACCTGGAGGGTCTCAAGGCGCTTGGGGGGGGGGGGGGGGGGGGGGATTGCTGCTACTGCTCGAAAAGCCAGGTCTTGAGCTTCTTCCTGAAGGAGAGGTGGTCTTGGGTCAGGCGCAGGTCGGTCGGGAGGGAGTTCCAGGTCTTGGCGGCCAGGTAGGAGAAGGACCTTCCTCCTGTTGTCGTTCTTCGGATGCCGGGGACGGCGGCGAGGGCGTGGCTGGCTGATCGGAGATGTCGTTTGGGAGCGTAGAAGTTGATGCGGTTGTTGAGGTAGCTCGGGCCTTGATCGTGTAGGGCTTTGTGTGCGTGGGTGAGGAGGCGGAAGGTGATTCTTTTGTTGACGGGGAGCCAATGCAGGTCTCTCAGATGTCCGGAGATATGGCTGTGTCGTGGGATGTCGAGGATGAGTCTGGCTGAGGCGTTCTGGATCCGCTGGAGTCTCTTCTGGAGCTTGGCGGTGGTTCCGGCGTAGAGGGCGTTGCCGTAGTCTAGTCGGCTGGTGACGAGGGCCTGGGTGACCGTCTTCCTGGTCTCGGTGGGGATCCACCGGAAGATCTTCCGTAGCATGCGCAGGAGGTTGAAGCATGACGAGGAGACGGCGTTGACTTGTCTGGTCATGGTGAGGGAGGAGTCCAAGATGAAGCCCAGGTTGCGTGCGTGGTCTGTCGGTTTGGGTGCGCTGCCCAGGGCGGGGGGCCACCAGGAGTCGTCCCAGGCGGAGGGCGAGGAACCCAGGATGAGGACTTCCGTCTTGTCTGAGTTCAGTTTCAGGCGGCTGGTCGTCATCCACTCGGCTACGTCTTTCATCCCTTCGTGAAGGTTGGCTCTGGCGGCGGCGGGGTCGTTGGTCAGGGAGAGGATCAGCTGGGTGTCGTCAGCGTAGGAGATGATGTTGAGGTTGTGTTGGCGTGCGATGGTCGCGAGGGGGCTCATGTAGACGTTGAAGAGGGTGGGGCTCAGCGAGGATCCTTGAGGGACGCCGCAGATGACTTCGGTGGCCTCTGACTTGTACGGTGGTAGACGGACTCTCTGTGTTCTTCCGTCGAGGAAGGAGATGATCCATTCCAGTGCCTTCTCCTGGATTCCGACGTTGCTGAGGCGCTGCACTAGGGTGCGGTGGCAGACAGTGTCGAATGCCGCGGAGAGGTCTAGGAGGATGAGGGCCGCTGTTTCTCCGTTGTCCATCAGGGCTCGGATGTCATCGGTGGCAGCGATGAGGGCGGTCTCGGTGCTGTGGTTGGCTCGGAAGCCAGACTGTGAGGGGTCGAGGGATCCATTTGTCTCGAGGAAGGCGGCCAGCTGTTTGTTGACGGTCTTCTCGATGACTCTGGCTGGGAACGGGAGGAGCGAGATGGGGCGGTAATTCTTGAGTTCGGTGGGGTCCGCTGTAGGTTTCTTTAGTAGGGCGCTGAGTTTGGCGTGCTTCCAGCTCTCCGGGAAGGTGGCGGTGTCGAAGGAGGTGTTGATGATGTCCCGCAGGTGGGGTGCGATGACAGCGTCTGCCTTGTTGAAGACGTGGTGAGGGCAGGGGTCGGTCGGAGATCCGGAGTGGATGGAGTTCATCATGCGGATGGTGTCTTCGGTGCTGATCGGAGTCCAGGCGCGGAGGGTGGTGGTGGGGGGCGGTGGTTCGGTTGTGGCGTGCGTCGGTTGAGTGCTGAACCTGTTGTGTATGTCCGCGATCTTGTTGTGGAAGTAGGAGGCGAGGGAATTGCAGAGGTCTTGCGATGGGGTGATGTTGTTGTTTCCGGCGTTGGGGTTGGAGAGCTCTTTGACGATGTTGAAGAGTTCCTTGCAATTGTGTGCGTTGTTGTCCAGCCGGTCCTTGAATGCAGTTTTCTTGGTGGCGCGGATCAGTTGGTGGTGCTTCCGGGTGGCAAGCTTGAGGGCGGTCATGTTGTCCGGTGTTGGTTCCCTTCTCCAGGCTTTCTCGAGGGCTCGGCAGTTCTTCTTGGAGCTCTTGAGTTCGTCGGTGAACCATGGGGCCTTCTTGCTGCCGGGTCTGCTGGGCGGGGTCCTCAGTGGGGCGAGTTCGTCCGCGCAGTTGTTGATCCACTTCGTGAGGTTGTCGGCGGCCTGGCTGTGGTTCGCTGAGCTGGCGGGGGGGTGCTGGCTCAGGGAAGCGGCGAGCTGGTCGGCTGTGATCTTGTTCCAGCTTCTTCGAGCAACCTGTTGCTGGTGGTCGTGGATCGTCGTTCTTCTGAAGGTGAAGTGGACGCAGCTGTGGTCCGTCCAGTGAAGTCCAGTGGCGTGGCTGAAGGCGATGTCTTTGCTGGATGAGAAGACGGCGTCGAGTCTGTGTCCGGCGAGGTGGGTGGGGGTGGACACCAGCTGCTTGAGTCCGAGGTTGGCGAGGTTGTCGAGCAGGGTGATGGTGTTGCGGTTGTTGTTGTTCTCCAGGTAGAAGTTGAGGTCCCCCAGGAGGATGTAGTCAGCGGAGGGGAGGGCATGCGGGCTGACGAAGTCGGCGATGTCCTCGCTGAATTGTGTGCGTGGTCCCGGGGGTCGGTAGATCAGGGTGCCTCTGAGGGTGGTCTTCGGGTCGGTGCGGATCTGCAAGTGTAGGTGTTTGGCGGTTTTCAGGGTGTCGTCGGTGTTGGTCGTGATGTGGATGGTGTCCCTGTGGATGATGGCGATGCCTCCTCCCGTCTGTTTGACGCGGTCTCTTCGGGTGATCTTGTATCCCTCTGGGATGGCGATGGCGATGTCGGGTGCTGAGGAGTCGTTCATCCAGGTTTCCGTGAGGAAGGCGACGTCAGGAGCTGTGGTGTCGAGGAGGTTCCAGAGTTCGATGGCGTGCCTGTGGACGGAGCGGGTGTTGAGCAGGATGCACTTGAGGTGGTTGCTGCTGGTGTTCGGCTTGGCGGGTGCTGGTGTGGGGCAGGTCCGGATGCAGGTGAACTTGAAGGCGTGGCAGCTGAAGGGTCCGTGGGTGCGCCTCGGAGTGGCTCGGTAGCATCCAGGGATCCCGCCGGTGTTGAGTGCGATGAGTTCGGTGGCGTTGTAGGACAGTCGGGTCGTCTTCCGTCGGTGGGGGCCAGGGGTCCTGGCGCTGGGTGCGGTCCAGGCGCGGACGGGCGCAGACGGGCTTACCTTTGGCGCGCCTTTGGAGCACAATCGGCGCTCCCGCTGCGCGTGACCGCTGCGCGTTCGCACGGTCGCCATATATGGCGAAGTGCGAGGGAGGGCGGAGCAGCTGGGAGGCGGGAGCGGGGAGGGTACATAAAGAAAAGGGGGCGTGGTTAGCGGCGGTGGCGGGAAGCGGGGAGCGGGTAGGGAGGAGACCGGGGGGAGCGAGAAACAGGTGAAAAATACTAATTCACAATACAATACAATTGAGCAAAATAGCAGAGGGGCACACAGCAAGATAAAGGGGTACAGGAGCCTGCAGGTCAGGCGAGCACAGCGCTACACCGTAGGAGACCACGCCGCTCGGTGGCAGGGGGCGTGGTCACACGGCGGCGGCCGGGGCAGCGAGGCAGGCAGGCGGGAGGCACACGCAGCAGCTGGTGGCCGTGCGGCGTGGGGGGTGTCCTAAACTAGGTCACACTCACCTGCGTTGCACGGTCGCCATATATGGCCAAGTGCGAGGGCTGGCGGAGCAGCTGGGAGGCGGGAGCCGGGAGGGTACAGAAAGAAAAGGGGGCGTGGTTAGCGGCGGTGGCGGGAAGCGGGGAGCGGGTAGGGAGGAGACCGGGGGGAGCGAGAAACAGGCGAAAAATACTAATTCACAATACAATACAATTGAGCAAAATAGCAGAGGGGCACACAGCAAGATAACAGGGTACAGGAGCCTGCAGGTCAGGCGAGCACAGCGCTACACCGTAGGAGACCACGCCGCTCGGTGGCAGGGGGCGTGGTCACATGGCGGCGGCCGGGGCAGCGAGGCAGGCAGGCGGGAGGCACACGCAGCAGCTGGTGGCCGTGCGGCGCGGGGGGTGTCCTAAACTAGCTATTCTGCATGAGAAATTTGACAACCCTGATTGGGTTTCGTCAATTGCTGTGTATGGTATTGTAACTCTGCAGGAGACGTGGGACATGAAGGGAGGATTGCATTTGAACGGCGGCTATGTTTCCTTTTCGATCAATACCTCTCCTTTAGTAATGGGAAGACCAAGTGTGCGCCTTGTGACCTTTGTCAAAGTGGATATGTATCATAAAGCTGAAATGATCAAAGGCACTTTCTCACACATTTTAGGTGTTCTTCTCTCCTGCAAGGAGAACACCAGAATCTTCTGCATTAATGTTTATTATACTGTCCATGTCAGGGAAATGGAGGAAGTGTTGGCATCTCTTGATATCTACCTCCAAACGTTCTGTGGGGGTAGCCCTGCCACCTATATTGCACTTCTGATTGTGGGGGTTTTTCATTTACACCCTTGTTCAGACTGTTATTTATATAGGGCAGGGTGGCCTGGAGAGTGGAAGGGAGGGAGATTTTCTAAAGGATCAAGTTCATTTGAAATACTGCGCTCGGGGGTTAAAATGAATGAGTTGTCCATAGAATTTAATCTGGTAAATCGTCAGTGTCAAGATAGTTTATGCAGGGATGGAACACCTCCTACGTTTAAGGGTATTGGTGGTAGCTATATTATTGATTACATTTATGTTTCTGTGGGCATATACGCCTCTCTTAATTCCTTTTGTGTAGAGTGGAACTCACTTGGTGACCATAATCCCTTTGTCGCTAGTTTTCAGTGGGAAATTGACCCAGCTGAATCTTATCATCTCTTTAAGGATAAAGTTAAGACCATCAATCCGGGGTGCAGACTGAAATGGGAACATATTTCCCCCATGATATGTATCAAGAAGTTATTCAATTCCTGTTGCATAGAAATTCAGACCTGCCTGAATGAAGAGGCTCCCAGTCACAGTATTTTGCTGGCTTATGATAAGGTCAGGCATTATTTGAATTTGAATTAGAATTTATAATGAGCAACAGCTACATAAAAAGGGTTTCCGGGCGCAGGAATCAGTAAGGCCCTTTCAACTCAGCCTCAATCCAGCCCATCCCCTTCTTGCCGCTGATTTGATAATAGCTGTACCCTGACACGGAAGTCACTTCTTGCTGAATTAAAGAAAAATCCCACGTGATGGGCAGCAAGTCAGAGAATGTAGGGTAGCGCACAAAGTAGCTATCAATAATAGGAAGTCAGAAATTAAGCAAGAGCTTTGGGAGGATTTAACCTTGGCCAGCTCATAAAAAGATGTTACCCGGTTCTGAAACGTTGTTAACCAATCCTTCTTTAAAGAAGATAAAGGGACTGACTTGTCAGCTTCAATCCCAGCCCAGGTTCGGGAGGATCATTTCTCTGCCTTATATCAGTAGGATTGTCCTGCTGATGAATTTCCTCCTCTGGGTCAGGATGAAAAATTGTCACTAGAATGGGAAGAGGTTAGAGATGCAATTGTATCCTTACCAAAGGGCAAGTCTCCAGGAGTCAACAGGATCCTTGGAGACCTGTTTAAGACGTGTGGATTTCTGGGCCCCACTTTGAACTCTTTATAATAATGCTGTTATTAGTATTTCTATTGAGGCGTCTTGAAGAAATTCTATTTGTGTTCCCATTTATAAAAAAGGGGAGCAGAAGAAATCCTTTTTTCATACGCCCATTAACTTAATAGAAATAGAGGTAAAAATGATAGGCAGAGCTATACTGAACAGGTTAACTGAGTGGTCTAAGGCACAGAATATATTATCAGACTTATAGTATGGCTTTCGTGAGGGGAGTGGTACTGTTGAGCAGAACCTTAATCTCCATCTTATTTGTAATAAATATGTTAGGGCAAGGAACCGTTCTCTTCACCTCACCTTCATTCACCTCAAATCTGCGTTTGATTTGGTTAACAGAGAGAAACTCTGGGCAGAACTGGGAGCCATGGGGGTCTGGTTAATTTCGTTAGAGACCTCCATTGCAGTCTGACAGCTTCAGTTTGCTATAGGGGCAATGGCGAATGTACTAAGCATTTTGCACTCAGGAAGAGGTCCAGCAGGGATGTATTTTGCTCCCCTTTCTTTTTATCATGTTTGTTAATCGCCTTGGAAAAGCACTCATTGTACATTGCATAGACGTTCCAAGAGCCGGGTTCAGATTGCTCCTGACTCTCTTATACGCAGATGATGCTGTTTTAATTGCCCCCACAGCCGGAACCCTACATCCGCTTTTAGATTTGTTTGTTTACTTCATGAGCGCTCTGGATTTGCGCACTCATTTTAATAAGTCTCATGTAATGATCTTGGGTTAAAAAAAAAAAGCTTAACCTTTTCAGTGCAGGGACATACATTGCCTACGGTTGACAATTTTAGTTATTTAGGTATTTTCATTGTTTAATAACTTTATTGGAAATCCCTCCTTAAAAAGAACACTGGTAACGTGATAAGAGCTTATGTTGGGGAGAATGAATTTTCTTCCCGTCTGGGTCAAAAACATAAAAAATTATGCTGGATGTCTATAGAGCCAAGGGCATCCCAATATCAACTTTTGGCAGCAAAATTTGGGGTTATGTTAATATCGATCCTCTGGGTATTGCAGAGACTACATTTCTCAGAGGGCTCTTGGATTTGGGTCAATGAATCCCACAGAAATTCTTCATGATGAGCTGGGTCTGCTGTACATAGTAAATTACATACGGTTGCGGCCTCTCTTGCTTTGGTGTAATGCCTGGTTAAAGGATGTGTTAAATTTGAACGGATTAATTATATTAGATTGCATGAAACTGGATAATGTATCTAAAATCCCTGGCTGGTATATATTCGAAAGCATCTCATGCACCTTGGCAGATCCGAATTCTACTTAAAACGTTCCAGCAAAACCAAACATGATATTGCGTGGCTCAAGGAGACTTATCTCCTTAGATCGACAGTAGAGAGGGAAGCAAAGTCCTTGACCAAGACCTTAGTTCGCAACTATATAATGGTTAAATCAGTGCCTGGGATTGAGCCATATTTACTCTATGACATGCATATCGTTCAGCGTCGCCCTTAGAGCTTTTTAGATTAGGTGTGTTCCACCACCTGGTATAACACCTCAGAACATGGTATAAGTATACTGAGCCCCCTTTATGTACTTGCAACTTGCCTTTTAATTGTAACACTTTGCACATTGTTATGATTTATCCGTTGTATGCACATCTTCCACAAAAGCTCTTAAAACCATTTTTTTAACTCATGGTTTTTATCAGGCTAGGCCACCCTTTTTATTTTTGCAACTTTTAGATTCAAATACAGTTTGTTACAATGTGTAAAAGTTTCTGGTGTGGGGTCTATAAAACTGTTTGTCAGGTACAATGCTGAGTTAGGATGTTCGATGAAACTATTATGGTATGTTATTGCTTTTAATCATGGAGGTTTTTATGTATTGCTGTCCTATTGTTTTTATTGTACTTGTTTGATTTTATTGATAACATCGAATAAAGTTTATGATGATGATGGATGTCTGAGAGAGCAAGACAGAGAGATACTGAAAGAGAGCATCCGAACAAGACGAGCCTATGAAGAGTGATGGCCATTGAGGTGGACAATAAACAAGAGGATTAAGAGTTAGAGAGGAGGGTATTTCAGTTATACAGAGTAGCATCAGTTTAGAGTGTATAGCCACAGACACAATTGAAAACAGTGAGGAGAGAAGTTACAGTCAAGGACAGAGGGAAAAATGAGAGTGAGAGGTTAAAAGTAGTGTAAAGGAGAGAAATACGGGCAGTGTGCGGTGTGTGTGCTTTTGTGAGACAACGTGTGGGTGTGAGATACAGATACACCCACAGAGGAATACAGTTATAGAAGAGAATTTGACAGACAAGTGAAGTGGTGCAGGAGTGTGGAAGGGACAGAACAGAGCATAGTAAAGGGATAGTAAGAGGTAGGGTGAGAATGTGAGCGAGGTAAGAGGAACAGAGACGACCTTCATCAATGTTCAAGAGTAGCTGCCATTACAAAGGCTTTGGGCCCCATTATGAGGCTAGTGGAGTTGTATTCTGGAAGGAATAGCTCTCCGACCCTCTAGCTTACACCTTTACTTGGACCCCCGCTCAAGTACCCCTGCTTTGATTTACCACCTGCTTGAAGTAGGAGCTAAATCTCAGCCCTCTTAGTACATTTTGTGCTTGAGGGCTGGGGATAGTAGGTATGTAGTAAAGATGGAGCTTCTGGAGATTTGTCTCCAGATTCAGGCATAACCATGTCAAAAGCAAAATAGAAATGCCCAGGTCGGTGTGGTTATTCCCCATTCTGGGGTTAATAAAAGATGATGGCCCGATTTAGGTAAGGCAATACAGGTATGCACTAGTAATTCGAGCCACAACATCTCAGCGATCTAAATCTGGCCAGCTGATAATGTGGCTCTTTATCAGGAGATACAATTTACAGAAATGAGGGAAAGTCAGGGAGATAATATGAAGAAGCGGGAGAGAGGGTAGACACCTTGAAGGGCAGTCAAAAAGATATAGGAGGATAATCAAAAGGTGGCCCTCAGAGGTGAGGCTATGATTCATGCAGTGGCACCAGGGCCCCGGGTGTGTGGGGCTGCTTTCCACTCAAATATGGCTGTATTTTTATCATCGACACAGGGAACATGGCGGCTCATTTTAATTTTCTATGGCTGTATTAGGGCCAGAGGCTCAATTACTAGGACACCGATTAACTGTTGAGGAAGAGAAAAACGAGGTAGAAAACTGCCCATTGAGAGAAGGGGGTATCAGCACAAATTAAGTTTGTTAAAGGTAGGCATGCCTATGCAATTCTCTCTCACATGTATGAATTGATTCCAAGCAGCTGTGTTTTTAGTGGTTCCCTATAAATGTTCTTGTGCTCTGCTACTGTATTTTAAACATGCTTTTTAAAGATAACGATCAATTGCTTTGCAAATTACCATAACAGAAGCCTGATCATAAGGGTATGGGAAATGGGGAGTAGCTTATTGTTTTATGGAAAAAATAAGAAATATATGCGGCGGTCAGGTTTGTTACTTAGAGGTCGCCTGGGAAGAGCCCCCAAGTTTCAATGCCCAGGACATTGGTGCTCTCCACCAGCCGCCTCCCTTCCCAGATCTGAAGAGGTCTGCTTTTACAGGCAGAGTGGCTCGCCTGCCGTGGACTTCAGTAGAGAAAATTAATCTAACTCTGCTTGTTGTGCCATCTGGATAGTGCACTCTATAGCCAGCGGCAGACCTTCCAAAATGGTGGAGTGTTGACCCACTGCCTCGCTCAGAGCCAGCAAATTAAAAATAATATGAGGTTCTAGCATCGTCTTATTTTTCATTGCCGGCTCTGAGCCAGTGCTGTAGGGAGGGGTGGGGCTGAGGCATGGGAGGGGGAAGAGGAATGCTATGTGCACTCCCTAAGTGCGCATATGTGTTTTGGCCTGCCATCTCAGGCACAATGCAGCCGGGCTGGAGAACCCACAGACTCCCTGACATGAGCAGAGGGGCTTTTCAGCCCGCTCAGGCCAATCCCTGCGCTACTCTGCAACACAGTGATTGGCTAGGATTCTGTCCCAGGGGCTGCTGGGACCAGTAAGAGGAGAGGAGGCATGACGCGGGAGGCGGCCAGCAGCCTCAGGTACATTTAAACAAAATATATATATTATCACTGACCCCCACACGCAATGCGACCCCTCCTGCGTTCCCTCCCGCTGCCCTACAACCCTTTGTTTGTGGCGGCCGCCACTGTCTGTAGCACAGGTCTCTGCTAGAACACCCCCCACAACCTCCACCACCAAGGAAGCCCAGCACCTGCACCAGAGAGGTCTGTCCCTCCACTGCAAGAGCACACCAACCAAGGCCTGTGTTCACCCAGCGGTGTCAGCAGCACAGCTGCTTGAGTCCTTCTTCCTTTTCAAGAGACTATTTTTTCCAGAGAAGACCACCTCAGCCCGCACTGCAGGAGCTTCGGAGGTATTGGTTACACTCTGTGGGGAGCTATTTAAAATATCTGTCATTAAAGCCCCCTCTCCCACTTTTCCATCTCCTGCCCCCACCTATCATTTTATCTACCACACCTCCACCTATGGGTCACATCATCCAGCGCTCATAGCAATCTAGTGTAAAGCCTGGAAGGGGATACAGTGATTATGAACAACTTCTGTACTGCCAAAAAATGGGAACGAAACACTGATGGAAAAACAAATCCTTAGAATCTGAACTGGATGGGATTAACTCTCTCTTAATCCTCATGTCAGGTTCAGTGAGACAGATCCACTATCAAAATGAATACCTTTTAAATAACATATTTTCAAAAACCTTGATCTGTAGAATATTAACACACAATTTATTGTGCGATATGAAATAAGAGCATTTTTTTTCAAGTCCACTATGAGCAGTATGACTCATACATGCTCTTAAATGGTGCAGTAATACAAAAGGAGGCGCAGTGGAGTGGCCTAGTTTGCATAAGACCACTCAGTTTGTCAAGAAAGGTAGCTGGGATGGGAGTCTGCCTTGGAGTCAAAGGCACTGGGAATTATATTTTGATATAACCAGTTTCACAGCAAAAATGAATCCCTCCTTCACAGTGCTTATATATATATATTATTATTTTTTTTTTAAATAGCACGGACAGCAATCATTTTTTCAGGCTTGTAAAGTACCAAACTGCTCAATAAAGCCATCAGATGCTAGACCAGTAAGCTTTCTAAAAAGAAGCTAAAGTGACTGCTTTGGAGTTAATCTCTATTAACTTTAAGTATTTGAGTGTAGGTCACTTTGGCTAGCAAGGAGGCTTAGTGAAATATGTACTGCAAGGTAGTGAACTATACACCACTCATTGGAACACTCCTGCCAATTGCAGCAGGGCAGCATTCTGTAGAAAGACTTTCCTTGGAATTCAAGCTACGCTTTCATTGGAAAAAAGGTCACATAGAAGGAGTCTTTTCTGTTTGGAATGACGTCTTAGCATAGGAGAGTTCTTTAGATTCTTACCAGCGTTTAACTCTGATGTCTGCTCTTGCAGAGCTGCAGAAATAATCCCTTACTGAGTTTTCCATTTCCTGCCCTCACTTCACCTTTTGTCTAACACACCTCCGCCTTGAGGCCATGTCGACAAAGGAAGCTGGCAAACGGCTGCGCCATGCTGTTTTACAAGTAATAAGCAAACGAGAAAGCATCACATTATAAAAACAAGCATTGGCATAGCCAATAGGTCTCGCCTTTGGGCCCTTATAAGTGTTTAGTTATCCAGCACAATGTCCTTGGTGCAACAACATCAAGTGTTGCATGGCTAAACACTTCTAAGGTCCTAAAGGCGAGACCTATTGGCTATGCCAATGCTTGTTTAATCGAAAATGTCCTCAATCAATAGGCATAGTTTGACTTCTCAAATGATCTTGTGAATCTAACTCTGGGGTACTCTGGGGGACAACTATTTCCAAAAGATATATTTTAATAGACCATCAAAGTTTGTCTTTACGTACAAGGTCATTCAAAGTGATGGTAAGAGTGGTTTAAGGCCCTGAAATTATAAAGCAGTTCCAGTATGTTGCCACACTGTGCAGGTCTTAGGCACACCGACAAACTTTCCTAATGCCAGAAACACTCCAGACCGGCTTCCAGAACACTAGAACGGCCATCAGACTCCTGTCCCTCTGTCCTTTCAGCCCGGTGACTTTCAGGAGGACGTCAGTCCCTCCGCCCATGTTGGTTTACCCCGGGCAGAGTGTGTCACGGGCGCAGGTAGCTTGTTTGCTAGACCTTTCCAGCCTTCCTGCTCGCGACCTGCCTGGAGGCATGCTGGGAGATATATTTGACTCATGCTTTCAACTCCCAGATATGTTTAATATTAGAGAATTTGCGTCTCAAGAGCAAATACCCCTGTTGGGATTTAGGGAAAGTTCGTCCCCTTGACTGAAGTAAGCCCGAGGCGTGACTTGCCTCCGTCTGTGCTTCAAATACATTCCTTTCTTGTATTTTAAATGTTAGTAAATTAAAGGGCAGGTCACACATTGTGTAGGGATTTTCGATGAGAATTGTAAGTGATTATCACATGCAGAAATTTCAGGAGGAAGATATAGCAATGTACAGTAGCCTGGAACTTCCAGGTTGAATGCAACAATTACACCTGTGTACTAGTTGGAAAGGGGTGTAAATATTAAAAAGTCCTTCTATGGATGTGTAAATATTAAAATTTGCAAGCTGTAAATATTATAAACACATTCTACTACATTTGGATTAATTGTAATTTCCGACACCAAATTCGATTTACCT
The DNA here is from genome assembly GCF_964263255.1 of Lissotriton vulgaris. Taxonomy (NCBI): domain Eukaryota; kingdom Metazoa; phylum Chordata; class Amphibia; order Caudata; family Salamandridae; genus Lissotriton; species Lissotriton vulgaris. Next base: position 756,000,426 of record NC_141695.1, on the reverse strand, counting down.
CTCTCGATATTAACAAACTCTAAGTGTTTTTTCACTATTTGCACAAATGCCCTTAAAAATAGTAATCCGTGCAAATGCAAATTTCTGCCACAAATGCAACTGTGGATTGTCCACTGAGTGGGTAATCTATAGAATAAATATGGGGCAGTAAGACTATGAATGGAGACCATGTATATGCAAGAGGATTTTTGACATTCTCCAAAATGCTGCAATTGAATCACATCAAAGACACTTACTAGTATTATACAGAAATTAACGCACATCGAATACAAACACTCACTCTTATGTTGCAGAAATTGCAGCACATCGTAGAGAAACTCTAACTGTTATGATGCAGAAATGTAAGCACATCTACGGAAACACTCACTGGTATGATGCAGAAATGTAAGCATATCATAGATAAACACTCACTCGTATGATGCAGAGATTAAATCACATCGTAAATACTCACTCGTATAACGCAGAAATGTAATCACATCGTGGACACTCACTTGTATGATGCAGAAATTGAAGCACATCGTAAAGAAGTACTCACTCGTATGATGACGAAATTGAAGCACATTGTAGAGAAACACACATCATATGAATGTTCGCTTTTTTTTTAACAAGACCCCATGTGGTCCCCTTTACATATGTGCAGGAACAATCTAGTGGTTTGAATCTGAATTATTTGAAAACTGGCAATGAATGTTTTGGAAGCCCAGTGTAGACAGCATTAGAATAGTCTAGACAGACGATGGCCAAATTAAAATCTGAAACCGTCCCAAAGTGTAAAGTCGCCTTTGCAGGCCTGCTGGATACAACTGCGCCCACGCAATATGAGGAACTCGAGCTTGTGAACTGGTGGGTTTTGCAGGTGGCCTAGGATGGTGTTTGTAATCCTGGGCCTAACACTGGTTGATTGTAACACTACCGGGCATTAAGGTAATCCATTGAAGACTAGAGTAGCGTTTAGCTTTGCAGGTATCTTGTGGTTCGAAGACGAACACCACCAGGCCTGTTCGTCCTACCTGTGCCTGGCCTAGGGTAAGGGAGAGTACTACAGAGGAGTTGGCCTAACCTCGAATCTGGAGAACTGGGTTCGAGTCTCGGCAACGACGCTGAACGTCCTGTGATTCTGGGCGAATCACTTACTCTCCACGTGCCTACGAGAAAAAACAAAACAAATGAATGTGTACTCATGTAACGCAACTGGTGCTACGTAAAGCACTCTGATACCTTCGGATCTAGTTTGCGCTGTATAAAACTCCATATTTTTTCTTATTTTTAAAAGCGCATTATCATCCCTGGGTGTCTGCGCCTAGCCGCTATGATTTTGTTATTTATTTTCTATGCACAACTCCATTTTGTACCAAGGCAGCGCCATCTTTTTTACTACTTACTGGCGATGACGAAAAACACCGGTATTCTCTGGAGTTGTACGCTTGTTGCTTTACAGCTTCTAGGGTCTGCCCCAGCTGGAATTCACTCATCAGTTTTTGGCAGAATCCATGCATTAATAGTAGTTGTTTAATGGAAACCGCACTCCAGAACATCTGAAACATGTGCCCTGGTGTGTGCCACAAGTAATGTAGACAGGAACATTTCTAAAAATGTAGTAACCCTTCCTGCTGTGTATCTGTAAATAAATAAATATAAGTTTCAGTTGAATTAAGAGAGGATGCTACAAGGAGCTTTACGCTGTTTATTTAAACTCTTTTTAATGACTACAATGCAGGTGGCAATGACTGCCCGCGCGCCACCTTCAGTCAGGCGCGTCCCTCGATGCTAACAGACTTTGTAGTGACTTTCCCCAGGATTTTGCTGATTGCAGTCGTCTCAAACAAATCATTTCTCTGCTATTTGCTGCTTTGCTTGAGCTTCGAAGTGAAAATCACTGGGATGTAAAATGTTATTACTTAACTTAACTCTTCGCGAGGCAGCACTCCGTCAAGGGACATCTGTGAATTCCCCGCTGCGGGAAGAGGGTGCACGTAATTGCAATCACAACTTCAGCACAGGCCTGAGATGAAAATGAGCAAGCATGCAAGAGTTGTAGCCTTTTTGTTGACTAATACCAAGGTAGAGTGGGAACTTTGTCTTAGGTTTTGGTTGACAGCAAAATTGTCAGCCTGCATCGTTTCCTTACGATCTTCTTTGGGAACGCACATTTTAACAATTGGCTTAAAAACAAGCGAGCGCGCCTCGCGCGGCAGCGGGGGGAGGGGAGAGAGGAGGGAGCCTGCGCCATTCCCTTGCGGGAGCAGGCAGCAAGGCGCGATAATTAATAACATATGGCGCCAGCTGCTCGCTCCGGTAACTGAATCGCCAGACGTGCACGTATTGCCATTGGAAGCAATGCAACGTGTGCATGTTTTTGACTGGAAAGCTGTGCCGATCACTAAAGGTCTCTTTCCTAAGCAGCACATGCGTGCTGCGTAGGCGAGACCTAATGAAAGGAAAAGCCGAGAGCTTCAATAACCACCTTCTGTCTTTGATTCTTTGGCCTCATCTGATTCTTGTGACGGATCTTACTCTGCAGTCTCTATCCGGGCTTGCTAGGAGCCCCGCAGCAGAGGCAGAACCCTCATGGGGCTGGTCGCTGCATCTGATGTTTTTCTACTTTCAGTAGCTTGCCAGCCTGGTCCATAGGGGGCTCCCCTCTAAACAGTGTGGGGGCTGGTCCAAAGGGGGCTCCCCTCTAAACAGTATGTGTGTGCCAGGGTCCGTGTTATGCCCCTGCTTCTGAGGCTTTGATAGTTTGTCCTGCCAGACTATGTGGAAAAGAAAGCACCTTTAAAACATTAAATACGTCTTCCTCCTTTAACAGCTTGGAGTTCAATAGAGCTTGCGCAACTCTCACCTTTTTCATTCCTTACAACTACTCGCTTATCTCAGCCTCCTAAGCGACTTCTCACCCCATATTTAAACACTCCAAGGCACTTGCTTTTTCACTGTCTCGCTCTTCCCTCTCGCATGCTGACTTTAACCTCGGAACTCCGATTTGGTATAATACATTTTTAAAGATTAATAACAGAGCACTATTCTGGAAAGAATGGATTGATAAAGGCATCATTACTTATGATCATTTACTTAAAGATAACTCCTTGAGAGATTTTTCAGATATTCGTGACTCATTTGACCTTTCCAACACACACTCTTCCCAGTACTCTTTGCTTAAAGATGCCCTAACTTCTATTATGTCTAAAAATAGCTCCTGACCAGTACCGTCCCAATCCTCTCCCCTCCACCAGACTTTTGTATTCCCTTCAAAGCTGCTGCTATTTATAACATACTTTCCCACCCCACTGTTGATAGATTCAAGTCTAAACTCTTATGAGAAAAAGATTTAGCTCAGGACTTCTCCTTCCAGGTTTGGGATTCTATATGGTCTAAAATACATACCGTCTCTCGCTCTGCCAGCACCACACAGACTTTATATTTCTTTTACAACATACTTTTTTTACTCCTTCTGACCTACATAAATTCAAGTTACTCGAATCCAAAAAATGTTGGTCCAGCTCATATGTTGATAGTGATTTTCTTCATATGTTTTTTCATTGCCCATTGGTTAAATCCCTTTGGTCTCATATCTGGTCAATACTAAATGACATTTTAGCCCCAGATTACCCTTTTGAGATTGTTCATATCTTTTTGGGTGAATCCTCACCTATATGGAATGTTTAATGTAATGTACGTAAATATATATAGCCATTTCCTTTCAGATAATCACAACCAATTGGAAAGATACTTCAAAGATTTCATATAGTGCCTGGTGGAACCTGTTATGTCATCACCATAGGCTTGGTCGTGCCTTTGCTACCACAGTACCCTTACTGATAAAAAAAGACTTGTTATGGTTACCTTTAACTGATTTCCTTTCTAGACATGTTCCTTGATTTTTTACCTTTTTCCCTTATATATTTTCAATTGTGGTTATTACCTTGCATCTCACTTTAATTTGAATTTTATATATTTTGAATTTGTATTTCAGGTTGCCTTTCTTTTCTTCCTCCCCTTCCACTTCTCTCTCCCTTTCTTTCCTCCCCTCCCTCAAACCTAAATAACTTTAAAAGCTTTTTCCCTTGGTGCAGTTTCTATATTCCTTTTTGGGATTGCACTGCATATTGTTAATTGATTTCTTTTTTACCTTCTTTTAATGCCAAATGTTTTGAATGAAGTTTTACTTGGCATATCCTTTTCAATAAAGCTTTCTAAAAAAAAAGCCTCATAAAATAAGTCTTGATCAAAATCTTGAAAAGGATATAATTTGGGCCAGAAAAGTGAGACAGAAGTTTTTTCTGGTTCCTTCCATTCGCAGCAACCAAGGAAGATAATAATCAAAGATATTGGGGTTTCCAACATGGGCAGTAGAAATGGTGCAGTGATCTGGAAAACCCATTTTTGATGAGCCATGACTTCTGCCAAACCACCATCTTTCACATTTTTCTTTAGCCTCAATGTTCAGAAGGTCTTTTCTTCCATAAAGGGGCTGGAACCTTCAGCATCCCAAGATTCAACCCTAAGCATCTCACGAATGTCAATCCCATGCAGGAACGGATATTGGGGGATTAAATGTTAGAATAGGGTCTGAGCAAGAACAGGAGAAGGACTCATTGGCGAGCTTCTTTAAAGGCAGTATAAACAATTCAAAGTACACTCATCCTGTTGTTGAGGTTTCCATTGTGAGCGAAAAAAGTAACAAGGTTAAGGAGGTGTTACCATTTTATACCTCTTCCTTTGGGGAGTTTAAAAAAAAATAAAAAGCAGAATTAGGGTTTATAGGTGTCTTTCTTTAGAGGTGGATGTGTTACATCTCATAGATAAGGACTAGGATGAGGGGGAGAGACTACGTGGTAATGACAGGTGATCAATGGGCAGGTTTTTCACACCTGGAGGGCCTGTGCTGCGCCCCTCAAGCTCTGCCTTGCCTTTGAGGGGGACAGGGAGAATCCTGAATACAGCAGCATTACCCTTAACACAGTTTCTGACGGAAAGGACAGCATCCTGTAAGGAAGCCCAAAATAAAGCACCTCTTCTAGTATTATGAATATCAAAGTAATATTAAATTAAAACAAAGTTCACTTTTGGCCAGCAGTATGCGCATTTAGTTGCTTTTAGTACTCGTTTCTGATGCTTGTGTTTTTTGCTCTCAACAATCGATAAACACAATTATAGTTGCCCTTTTCTTCGAGCCTGAAATTACATTTATGCTCATGTTAATTTTCCCCATTATAAAGAAAAGCCCTGATTAAAGATCGAGACAAATTCCGATCCCTTCACGGAGGAATATTGAGATTTGTGGCAACCACGGCTCCTGCACAACTTTACCCTGATCATGTTCAACCCCTCAATGTAAGAGGGAGGAAACATGTGGTAAAGTCCAATACAATTACAATTCGGAATAAAATTAATTTACCGCCCCTGATCAAAACTCTTGGTGTCGGTATTTACATTTTTTTTTAAATATATCTTTTTATTGGCGTTTATATTTAAAACAAAGATGTATACAGTCTCCTACTAAGAGTATCACAGAACTTAATATATTTAGCCGATATTTATACTATTAAAATGGTTATACAATCATATGACAGGAGGTTGGAATGTCCTTGTTGTTTCTTGTTTACATTTAGTTATGACCAGGATAGTTCCTCATTTCGACACACTGCGATAATAACACTATGGTTTTGGGAACAATGAGGAGTAGTTGGGCCAGTACATGTCATTGTCCTTCGAAGTTGTGCATGTGCCCAAGATGCTCAGTTTCGGAGTGTATCAAAGTGTTCAGCAGTTGCATAAAGGATGGTGTGAGCCTCATATTATAAGTAAAAAGAAAATTAAAAGAAAAAGGAATGAAAAGACAAAAGTAACACAAACAAATATATCTTGTTTCAATATGAATGAACATACAACTACAACTAGAGTTAAACCACCAGGGGTTTGCAATCCTTGTGAGAGTCTATGAGTTATGAAACTACGCCATTTGGTGGTAGAGGGTGAGACCAGGGGGAGAAGAACGAAGGGGGGAACAATGTTATAATCCTCAGCGCTTACACCCAGTCCACCACAGCCTGATCAGTACGAAAGTGAATGCGCAAGTGTCTCTCCCTATTCTTTAGAGTCGGTCAAGGCAGAATGTGAAGACTGTTTAGGTGCGTGTTGTGTGTCCCATGCTCTCGCTAAGTCTGCCCATGGTTCCGCTAGCGGCTTACGCCATTTTGCGATTCTATCTTCCCTAAGCAAAGCTTTTTCCTCTGTCCTGGTCCAGCAAGAGACGTCACCTTCCCAGGTGACCACCAACAGGGCCTGTTTCTTCTTCCACCCAAGGGCTGTCCTCATTTTAGCCATGAGAAAAGCCAGGTCTGTGAACCTGTGACCCATTCTTTGGGATTTGGGTCTCGGGAATAGACCCAGGAGACAAACCTCTGGGAAGCACGTTAGGTTTCGAGACAAACCTCAGTTAATCATGTCTACAATCTTAGTCCAAAAATTTGTGAGCCTTGGGCAAGACCAAACCATGTGGTCGAAGTCAGCATCTCTCTGCGAGCACCTGCCACATGCTTGATCATCACTGACATATACTACATTCAGTCAATGAGGGGTAAGGTAAGATCTATGGAGGATATTAAATTGCATAAGCTTTAAAGCTGTATTCCTGGATACCTTTTTTGGGCCACCTAGAGCCTTCTTCCATTCCTTATCAGTCAGTCACTTGCCTAATGTACCCTCCCATCTCTCCAGAAGGCGAAGCAGTGGTCGTGGTGTCGATTCCATTGTTGCTGCTTAAAGCCATTTCTCCAGGTGTCCAGTGGAGCCCAAAGTCACCATTGCCTGTAGGGCCGCATGTGTACCTGGTTCTTTTAGGTCCGCCCCCCAGAGTTCTATCGATGCCCCCGTATCTTATGATAATTTTAAAACTGCCCCGTGGGTAGTTCATGGTATTCCAGGAATTTGTCTAGTGGCAGCAATACGCCATCTCTATAACAATCACCGATCGTCTGTACTCCTGCATCCTGCCAACCTAACAGCTGCCTCTGTGTAAGGGGGGGCCAATTCCTGCCTGCGGGATCCCTTCAAGTGGGATACTGGGTGCATAGAGCAACATTCCTTTGGAGCACACCACACATCTGTCCCAGCATGTCATTGCCACTGAGAGCAGTACCTCCATACTTCTGATTTTCAGGCAACGGTTAAGCATCCTAGAAAGTAAAACCGCCTGTACTGTACCAGCGGGTAGTGACAGAGTATCTAGTCCCCTTCTGTCCAGCCATCTGGCAAGTCACTCAAGTTGGGCCACCAGATAGTAGGCTTCGAAATCAGGAGCCCCCAATCCACCTCTCGTGAGCGGGAGTAGCAAAGTCTGTAACAACACTTTGTTGCGGCCGCCATTCCATACTAAGTCTCTCAATATCATGTCTAAGGTCTTAAACCAACGTTTAGGTATTACCACAGGTAAGGTAACAAAATAGTACAAAAGACTAGGTAACACCACCATTTTAGACAGCGCCACTCTAGCCATAACAGGTAGGTTGAGCATGCACCAAAATCTACCCGAAGCACTCTCAGGGCTCCTCCAAGGTTTCCTTCGAACAGATCAACCTGATTATGATATATCTGAATCCCTAGATATTTAAAGAAGACTGGTGCCCATTCCAGGTCAGGCGGGAGGTTCAGAGGTCTAGCAAGGGTGGAGTGCAGCAGGAACACAAAGGTCTTTCAATCAATCAATCAACAACATTTGTAAAGCGCACTTCTCACCCGCTAGGGTCTCAAGGCGCTGGGAGGAGGGGGGGGCGCTACTGCTTGAACAGCCAGGTCTTGAGTTGTTTCCTGAAGGAGAGGTGGTACTGGGTCAGCCGTAGGTGTGTGGGGAGGGAGTTCCATGTCTTGGCCGCCAGGTAGGAGAAGGATCTTCCTCCGGTGGTGGCTCTGCGAAAACGTGGCGAGGGCGAGGCTGGCGGATCAGAGTTGGCGGGTGGGTGCGTAGAACGTGAGGCGGCTGTTGAGGTATTTGGGGCACATGTCGTGGAGAGCCTTGTGTGAGTGGGTGAGGAGTCTGAACGTGATCCTCTTGCTGACGACGAGCCAGTGCAGGTCTCTCAGATGGGCAGAGATGTGGCTATGACGGGGGATGTCCAGGATGAGTCGTGCAGAAGCGTTCTGAATGCGCTGGAGTCTTTTCTGTAGTTTGGCTGTGGTTCCATCATAGAGGGTGTTCCCGTAGTCCAGCCGGCTGGTGACTAGGGCCTGGGTGACCGTCTTCCTGGTTTTGGTCGGGATCCACCGGAAGATCTTTCGGAGCATGCGCAGGGTGTTGAAACATGATGATGAGATGGCGTTGACTTGCTTGGTCATCGTGAGGGAGGAGTCCAGGATGAAGCCCAGGTTGCGTGCATGGTCCGTGGGGTTGGGGGCGGTGCCCAGTGCAGGGGGCCACCAGGAGTCATCCCAGGCAGAGGGGGATGGTCCCAGGATGAGGACTTCCGTATTGTTTGAGTTCAACTTCAGATGGCTGAGCTTCATCCATTCCGCGACGTCTTTCATTCCTTCCTGGAGGCTGGTTCTGGTGGCGGCGGGGTCGTTGGTGAGGGAGAGGATCAGCTGGGTGTCGTCAGTGTAAGAGATGATGTTTAGTTTGTGATGGCGTGCGATGGCTGCGAGGGGGCTCATGTAGACGTTGAAAAGGGTGGGGCTGAGCGAGGATCCTTGAGGAGCGCCGCAGATGATTTCGGTGGCCGCGGATCGGAAGGGGGGAAGCGAGGAATGAGATGATCCACTTCAGGGCCTTCCCTTGGATTCCAGAGTTGCTGAGGCGCTGTATTAGTGTGCGGTGGCATACGGTGTCGAAGGTAGCTGAAAGGTCCAGGAGGATGAGGGCAGCTGTTTCCCCGTTGTCAAGCAGGGACCTGATGTCGTCGGTAGCTGCGATGAGGGCAGTCTCGGTGCTGTGGTTTGCTCGGAAGCCGGACTGCGAGGGGTTGAGGGATCCGTTAGTTTTGAGGAAGGCGGAGAGTTGTTTGTTGTCGGTCTTCTCACCGACTTCGGCAGGAAAAGGGAGGAGCGAGATGGGGCGGAAGTTCTTGAGTTCCGCGGGGTCCGTGGTGGGTTTCTTCAGGAGGGCGCTGAGCTCGGCATGTTTCCAGCTATCCGGGAAGGTGGCGGCTGCGAAGGAGCTGTTGATGATGTCCCGGAGCTGGGGTGTGATGATGGAGTCGGCTTTGTTAAAGATGTGGTGTGGACAGGGGTCGGTTGGGGAGCCGGAGTGGATGGTGTTCATTATGCGGGTGGTGTCTTCGGTGCTGACCGAGGTCCAGGTGCAGAGGGTGATGGTGGGGGTGCTGGTTCGGTGGTTGGGTGCGTGGTCTCTGCGCCAAAGCTGTTGTGTATGTCGGCGATCTTGCGGTGGAAGAACGAGGCGAGTGAGTCGCAGAGGTCTTGCGAGGGTGTGATGTCGTTGTTGCAGGCGCTGGGATTGGAGAGCTCTTTAACGATGCTGAAGAGTTCCTTGCTGTTGTGGGTGTTGTTGTCTAGTTGTCCTCTGAATGTTGTCCTTTTGGTGGTTCAGATCAGCTGGTGGTGTTTGCGGGTGGCGTTCCTGAGGGCTGTCATGTTTTCTGTTGACTGGTCGTGGCGCCAGGCTTTCTCGAGGGTACGGCAGGATTTCTTGGAGTTTTTGAGGTCGTTGGTGAACCATGAGGTTTTCTTGCTGCCGGATCTGCTGGGAGGTTTCTTCAGTGGTGAAAGGTCATTGACGCAATTGGTGAGCCACTGTGTGAAATTGTGGGCTGCTTCGTTGGGGTCCGTCGTGTTGGTGGGAGGGTTCTGGCTGAGGGAGGTGGTGAGCTGGTCGGCGGTGATCTTGCTCCAGCTTCTTCGAGGAGCCTGTTGCGGGTGGTGGTGGGTCGTGGTTCTCCTGAAGTTGAAATGGACGCAGCTGTGATCTGTCCAGTGTAGTCCGGTGGCGTGGCTGAAGGAGATGTGGTTACTGGAGGAGAAGATGGGGTCAAGCGGGTGGCCGGCGTAGTGGGTGGGGGTGTTCACCAGTTGCTTGAGTCCGAGGTTGGCGAGGTTGTCCAGCAGGGTCGTGGTGTTGTTGTCGTTGTTGTTTTCCAGGTGGAAGTTGAGGTGCCCTAGGAGGATGTAGTCTGAGGAGGTGAGGGCGTGTGGGCTGATGAAGTCTGCAATGGCTTTGCTGAATTGTGTGCGTGGTCCCGGGGGTCTGTAGATGAGGATGCCTCTGAGGGTGGTCTTGGGGTCGGTGTGTATCTGGAAATGAAGGTGCTTGGCGGCGGTAAGGGTGTCGTCGGAGTTGGTCGGGATGCCGATGGTGTTTCTGTGGACGATGGCGATGCCTCCTCCGATTTGGTTGATGCGGTCCCTCCGGGTGATTTTGTATAAGTATGGGCAAAATTTGCGAATTCGCGGTCCGCGAATTCGTGCGAAAGCGAACTTGCAATTCGCAAAATCCGCGAATTCGTGCAAATTTGCGAATTTGTTTTTTTTGCACGTTCGCAAGGGTTTTTGCCAGTTCGCGAGTTTTTTTTACAAGTTCGGGAACGTAAACTTACTAGTGTGGTCGCAATGGTCGCGACCATGTTTCTACGTGTCCAGTCTGTTTGCGACCCTGTGGTTCATCGCGGCCACCCTCTGGTTCATCACTGCCACCCTCTGGTTCACCAATGCCACCCTCTGGTTCATCACTATCACCCTCTGGTTCACCACTGCCACCCTCTGGTTCATCACAGCACCCTCTGGTTCACCACTGCCACTCTTCGGTTCACCACTGTCACTCTCTGGTTCACCACTGTCACCCTCTGGTTCACCACTACCACCCTCTGGTTCACCACTGCCACCCTCGGGTTCATGACAGCACCCTCTGGTTTACCACTGCCACCCTCTGGTTCAAGACTGCCACCATCTGGTTGATCACTGCCATCCTCTGGTTCATCACAGCACCCTCTGGTTCACCACTGCCACCCTCTGGATCATCACTGCCACCCTCTGGTTCATCACTGCCACCCTCTGGTTTGCCACTGCCACCCTCTGGATCATCACTGCCACCCTCTGGTTCACCACTGCCACTCTCTGGTTCATCACTGCTATCCTCTGGTTCATCACCTTGTGGTTCACCACTGCCAACCTCTGGTTCATCACTGCCACCCTCTGGTTCATTACTGCCACCCTCTGGTTCGCCACTGCCACCCTCTGGAACATCACTGCCACCCTCTGGTTCATCACTGCCACCCTCTGGTTTGCCACTGCCACCCTCTGGTTCATCATTGCCACCCTCTGGTTTGCCACTGCCACCCTCTGGATCATCACCTTGTAGTTCACCACTCTCACCCTCTGGATCATCACTGCCACTCTCTGGTTCATTACTGCCACCCTCTGGTTCGCCACTGCCACCCTCTGGTTCATCACTGCTATCCTCTGGTTTATCACCTTGTGGTTCACCACTGCCACCCTCTGGATCATCACTGCCACCCTCTGGTTCATTACTGCCACCCTCTGGTTTGCCACTGCCACCCTCTGGTTCATCACTGCCACCCTCTGGTTCATTACTGCCACCCTCTGGCTTGCCACTGCCACCCTCTGGATCATCACTGCCACCCTCTGGTTCATCACTGCCACCCTCTGGTTCATCACTGCCACCCTCTGGTTCAAGGCTGCCACCCTCTGGTTGATCACTGCCATCCTCTGGTTCATACCTGCCACCCTCTGGTTCATCACTGCCACCCTCTGGTTCATTACTGCTACCCTCTGGTTCGCCACTGCCACCCTCTGGATCATCACTGCCACCCTCTGGTTCATCACTGCCACCCTCTGGTTTGCCACTGCCACCCTCTGGATCATCACTGCCACCCTCTGGTTCATCACTGCCACCCTCTGGTTCGCCACTGCCACCTCTGGATCATCACTGCCACCCACTGGTTCATTACTGCCACCCTCTGGTTCGTCACTGCCGCCCTCTGGATCATCACTGCCACCCTCTGGATCATCACTGCCACCCTCTGGTTCATCACTGTCACCCTCTGGTTTGCCACTGCCACCCTCTGGATCATCACTTCCACCCTCTGGTTCACAAGTGCCACGCTCTGGTTCATCACTGCCACCCTCTGGTTCAAGGCTGCCACACTCTGGTTTATCACTGCCATCCTCTGGTTCTTCCCCGCCACCTTCTGTTTCATCACTGCCACCCTCTGGTTCCACACTGCCACCCTCTGGTTCACCACTGCCACCCTCTGGTTCACCACTGCCATCCTCTGGTTCATCCCTGCCACCCTCTGGTTCATCCCTGCCACCCTGTAGTTCATCCCTGCCACCCTCTCGTTCATCACTGCCACCCTCTGGTTCATCACAGCACCCTCTGGTTCACCACTGTAGATTATGGGGGGAAAGCACACCTGCCCAGCCTCAACTGAGATGAATTAATTTGGGGCTAGTTAATGTGTCACTGAATTTGAGCTTTAAGTCTGGCACCTGCTTCCTTAGCTGTAAGTGCTTACGGTTGCAGTTTAATTTTTTTTACAGGAGCATTGTGCCATACTTGTAACTATTCTCTGACCCTGCTTTGAGGGTCAGAGCAGGGTCAGAGAATAGTTGCAAGTAGGCAACTGAACTTTGGAGGGGTCCCTCAGGAAGCACTACAGGGAATGGTTACAAATTAGCTTGAACTTTTGCACCTGCTAAGTGCTTTCAGTTTTGCAAAATTAGTTTTTGTGCAATTTCGCAAGATTCGCAGTGCGCGAATTCGTGCTAAATCGAACTCGCAATCCACGAATTCATGAAAAATTAGCGAATTGTGTTTTTTTTCGTGTTTGCGGGGTTTTTTGCGCCTTAGCAAGCCGCTTGCAGCGCACCGACCGCGAAGTTCCCATGCGGTCGTACATAGGAGCGGCCATCTTGTGCGCGTTGCATATTTCAGGTTCCGGCGCTATTGGCAATCTCGCGTTGTGTGTGGCGCGCTATTATGAGTTTGCCTGTGTTTTTGCGTGCTCGCAGGGAAAATATCGCGCAAACTTACCCACACGGTCCTCTATGGGCGCGGCCATCTTGTTTTTCATTCATTGCTATAGTTTTTGGGCATGCTACCTTTCTATCCATCTTACATCTTTGTAATCCTATGTTTTTCTGAACTTTTTTTTGCTTTTTTTTGCTTATTATTTATCTCTACAATTTCCTACATCTATATTTTGTGTTTTTTTTTTACTTTTTATTACTTTGTTACCTACTTTATTTCTTTCGCTCTCTCTCTTATTTTTTTCACACCTATTCTTCTTTCCTTTTTCTTGTGTCCAGGACCATGGCAAAGGGAGCCGACAAGGGCAAGGCCCAGTACCCCGTACCCGGCTCCCTTGCGGGCGTTTGAGGAGGGAGCTAGTCCAGGCCAGGGAGATCTTCTCTGCGGTAGAGGTGGCCGCCTTGATGGTTTTTGTCCAAGTCAACCTCCCTAAGACCGTGGCAGCAGGTGGGCGGATTGTTTTCGGTTACGGCCTCCGGGAGCGTCGCCAGCTGTGGGAGAAGGTGTGCCGGCGCATGTGGAAGGAGTCTGGGGTCAGGCGCACCCACCAGCCAGCGACGCACCGGTGGACTGGCATCCTGGACCGTGAGCATGACATGCTCGACCTGCTAGGATTGGAGATCCCTGGCCTTGGTAAGTAGCTATTTAATAACTACTTTTTTTTCCTTTTGCTCTGTTATATTGCTAATCTATTTCTTTCCTGAAGAGTACGAATGCTGCTGATTCGATTACATTGTAGGTAAATTAATCTTTAAATAGCTTCTGTCATTGCAGGTGCTCGCCTGGTTATTGGCGTTGCTACTATGCTTACTTGTTTGCAACTTTTTACTCATTTGAGAGCTTTACAGCGTAATGTGAAGTGAAGTGAAGGGGTTTTATAGAGCGCGTCTGCTGCCCGAGGGCGTCCAAGCGCTAGTAATGGAAAAGATTCTGAGGGGGAAAGGGAGGGATCAGGAAGGGATAGGTAGGAGGGAACAGGTAATGGTAGAGACAGTAGACTCAAGTCTAGTCCTTCTTTGTACTCCTGCTGCTGCCACTTTGAAGAGATAGTGCTGGATTGATACGTTGAGTATATTATTTATTACTTGTTATAGGACATTTGTTAGTGGTCTGCAATCATGATGACGGACTGCGTCTGTCACGCAACGTCTCGTGCTGCTGAGTGATGGCAGTCGTACTAGAACCTTTTTGTTGTTGGTGTAGTTAGTGAATTACATAACCTTCCTATTAGACGGTCTACGAATCCTGCAATTCTGTACTACTATCCTCCTAGTTGACCAGATCAGATGCAATTGTTGTTAATTTATTTCCCCGACATAATTTTAGATTGTGTTCAAAGAAATCAAATATTTCCCAAAAAATAATCATCCATGTTGTGTCTCTTTATTTCATGTTCACCCGAAGCTCCCAGGGGCAAGGCGGCGACGTCGACTGAGACTCCGGTGGAAGAAGGTGGACAGGTTCAGTCCCTTGCAGGCTCTTCTGCTGGCCCCAGTAAGTTGTTCTATTGTTATTTTAATACTTATACTTCCCTAACTTTTACAGCTCCTATTCATTACAAACTGTTTCCTAATAATTCTATGTTTTACAAAATAGTCTTTGATCTTCTTCTAATGTAGACTATTTTGTACATTCTTATCCTGCCTCTACCATCACTCTCTGTGCTACTACTATTTACGATTATTAGTCGGTCTGTATAGGTAGCTAAGCTTGCCCTGTCGGCAAACGGTGTGAAACAAAACTCTGATCCAGCAATAGCTCTAGGCACTGAGTGCAGTCCTCTGGGTTGCCCTTGCTGTCTATTCCAGTCTTCTTAATATAAGTGCTTTGACAATTTCCAACAACAAAATGTCATTGTTTACACCAAGTAAAAGGTAGCAGTTGCCTTCTTGATTTGAGAGGAGCACATCCCATACCGCTAGTGTTTCGGGGACTATTCTGCACACTAAGAAGTATGGACAAGAGAAATAGGACATTGTTGATGATAGGTGCAGTTCAACTTTCGACATAGCTCAGTCCGAACAGAAGTTGAACCCCCAATCCCCTGACCGACTATCTAGTGTGTCTGACCAATGATTTTACGACCAAGAAGAACAGAAGAAGACTACTGCCGAGTCCCGACCTATCTGAGTCACTGAAACATGACTGCTAAGTGCAGTAGTTCAAACCCTTTCGCTCACTCACTCGTGAACAAAAACCACACAGTGTTTGTTAGTTTTAAAGTTTTATTTTCAATTAAGAAATGAAAACATTATTTCTTTATTTTTAATAGCGTAGTATTCGGAGTGAGCAATGGTGATGGATGAAGACGACGTTAAAGTTTTAACAACATTCCCATGAATTAAATTACTATGACTCAAACTTAATAATAGTTAACAGACACATGAAATTATTAGAATAACTGCGGGAACCCCCACCTTCTTTAAAGTACTTAAAGTACTGCTGGTGGTGACTTACTAGTAGTTAGTGAATCGTATGGCAGAAGGGCAATGGAATCTTCTTTCTGTAATGAGAAAAATGGTGCAAGCATTCATCAGTTGTCATAAGAAGAAGTGTAGCATTTAATGGAATAAGCATATAAAAGGTTAACACTTCCTCCCCAAAACCGTTACTTTTTTTCAATCTCAGTAATAAAAAATGTGTTATGTAACATTTTCTTCCATTACGAGATAAAATAGGCGGTTGTGTATGGCATCTGAAAATATGACATGTTTTTCCTAGACGTCACAACATCTGATGCGGCACAGATGACCACCAGTGCCGGGGCCAGCAGTGCGGGGGGGTCCAACAGGAGGAGCTGGGGGGGAAGTTATTATACTCCTTACTCATTGAAATGTTTTTGAGAAGGCTCGCAAAGGAGTGTATGATGTACTGTACAGTAGTACACAGTACACTAGTATAAGTAGACTGTACTGTTAAGAACAGTTACTAATTTAGAACTACTTTTTGGGCTACTATCACGGAGAAGACAGTCAACCTTGACTTGTAATAGCATTAGCTGCGGTACTTCTCGGCTAACTAATGCCCCCCTCTATTTCATATTCAACTCAGCTGGCAAATTTTTATTGTGAAGGCAAATCATATCAGATGTAGTTAAGGGATGTGAAGAACGAAAAGTTAAAGAAGGGTGAAACGAAGGACGAGCGAGTCGTAATATGTATGACTGTAAAGAATGGTTTTCTTGAATGCAAATCAAGATAAGAAGACGGCGGTTTCCAAAATATAATGAAACGGGTGTTAGTTGATTGTTGACAAAAAGAAATTTTGGTACATTTGAGACATTTAGAAGAATCATAGATGTACTTTGGAAGCCTGGATGTTATCTTCTTTATCCTCATCGATAGCAGAGGTGTATGATGTAGTAGAGCAGACGCTGAGTGGATGAAGTAGGGCCAGTGGCAGTGCCACCCCTATAGAAAAGTAAGACATTCCTATCCCCACCTGCATGTACTGCTTAAAGTACTGCGAGTCTGCATCATCATGGCCTGTGTCTGTATTTCTTGGGTGAAAGCTGAGTGAGCTGCCATTATGGTGGCTACCACAAGTTCACGTACCAGTAATTTCTTTTGCAACACAAGAGAAAAAAAGTAAAAAAGGCCTTTTTTTAGTACTCTCTGACTATGTATGTAGTGGTGAGTCCACCCATAGTGCTGCTAGTGGAATTTCTGAAACTCCCAGTAATGTCACAGGCTTACAAAGACGGCGGAAAGATACATGCCAAATGTTATACTGTGTTTGCTACTTGCTGGTGTTACTGAGTGTCAACTTTCCGTTGAATTATTTTGACTTTATGTTAAAGACTATTGGCTACAGTATTTTTTTCTTTCTTCATTTCTTCATAGATGCTACTCCAAAAAAGCTCACCCGCAAGGAGATGGCTGTCCGGGCCAGGGCCCGTAAGCTGGAGGCTATTTGTGCCGAGTATCGGCGGTTGTTGGCTCGGGAGCATGAGGACACATCAACCAGTACATCCTCCTCCATTGCCCCCGGGTCCACCAGCCACAAGCCTCCAGCCAAACGGAGCCGTGGCCCGACAGCCTCCCGCCGCCCAGCAGCAAAAACAACAGCTTCCCCCCCCAGAGCCTGGATGGCACGTGTGCGCCGCCTCCGAAAGCGAGTGGACTACCTGGAGCGGTTGGGCGTAAAATATCAGTGCCAACTCTGGGTCCTCCGCAAAGAGCTGCGGGACATGCAGCACCAGCTGTCCACACTACGCCACCAGAGGAAGTGACTGTCCCTTGCCCCTTTTTTAAAGACTGTTGGCGGGGTGGGAATTGGGTTTATGGGAAAGGGGACTTTTTGATTTTTGAACATTGGTTTGGTTAGTGAGGGGGGGTGAGATGGGGTAATTTATTTTATTTTTGTGACAACAACATCCATAATTTATATTTCTTAATAATTATATTTTTCATACCAAAACACAGTATACGCGCTCATATTATTTTGTGTGGGGGTTGGCGGTGGTTACTGGACGTTTGATTTTTCAAACTTACCAGCATGAATGAAACATCTTGTCCTGAAATGTACCAAAATGCAAGTAACCGAGTTAGTCAATTCAGTAGCCCTACTACTGTACTTTACTGGAAGTACTGTCAGTCTCTGCTCTCCTCCCAACTTAGTCCTAGCCCATTATTCTACTACCTCTCCAATATGCTTATCTTACCTGTGATTTGTGAATCACGGTTGGTGAATAAGGTTGGTTGTTGACTTGAATCCTCGACGGATGCAATATCATTGTTGTGCTGGTAGCAGTAGTGGTACACACTGGCAGTATCACCATATGGAAAAAAAGGAAATGAAACATTGAGTGGGCTGAGCGTAGCATTAGAAACAGTACATTAGATAGTATGGTAGAGAACAGTGCCCTAAATTGTAGCCTAAGCAGTGTTAAATTAATGTAAATATAAGTAGTAGTTGCATGGAGTTGAACTGCTATAAGATATTAAGGCAAAGGACACGTCATCAACGTAAGGTAAGCATTAAGCATTTGATTGTTCACGTCGTGTAGGAGGAGGATGTTCTTATCAATCCACAATGGCGCACATGAACTTCTGATTGTAATGATTTTGGCTGCTTTGACCTTATCCTCCCCAGCAAGTGTGTGGAATTATTTGTTGTTGTCAGTCACACCACAATGAAATAATACACAGCCCGGGGGAAGAGGGTTAGGGTTTGAAAATTGGATGGGAATGTTTTTTGGGGGGAAAGTCTGGTAGAGAGGAAAAAACACACAGCATGGACAGTCAAACAACAAATGAAGAGAAACAAATCTTTGGATTTGAAGATATTGATAAATCTTTAAAGGGACATAAAGGAAGTGCACTACTGCATGCCAGAAGTTGTTTACTAAATGGATGGTTAGGTTACTGCAAAGTAGCACTACTACTTACTGCAACTTACTAGTAACTACGAAGAAACAAGTTGAGAGTACAGGGCTGCAGTCATTACGCAATTTCACTTGCCTCTCTGCCCTCAGAGAGAATAAACACTTAGAACATTAAATTACTGTTAAACATAGCAAAAACATAGCAAATTTAGAAGCAGAAAACAAAGAAATGCAGAGTCACACTCATAGAAGTTCACAGCAATAACATTACTTAAAAGATAAGTAGAAATGAATGGATACTGTTACTGTATGTTGTTGTACTTGTCCTGTTGAATTTGGGAAGTTGCATGCACCAAGCCATTCCTCTTATTTGCGGTACTCCTCCGTTCCATCTGACTTCATCCTTTTTTCCATTGCACAGGGTGAAAGCCGCCCTGCAAATGTTGATGCAAAAACAGGAAGTGATATTAAAACACCACTGAGAAAAAAATATAAGGTACGTACGCTGTGTAGTGCAAAAAGTCACACTTTCAGTTTCAGAATCGACAGTACAATAGTTTTGAAAGGGCATACTCTGGGTCTCCTTTTGAAGGATAAATAAGTATGGGCGAATTTTGGGGATCTTTCCCCTCAAGCTAGGTGAACAAAATTAGACCTTTCCAGCAGTGCTCCCAGACCCTTAAACACAAACGCTAAAATGTAGAATACCCCTAATCAGACCACAAAAAACATGCAATACTGCTACCTGACTGAGGCCTAGTGGAAAAAGGTGACAAAACGTACCTTGAAAGTAAAGTAGGCCCAAATCCCCCCTTTCCCACCATGGATTTTCTTCAAACCCCTTGCAACCAAAATTAGACATTTCTCGACGAGTGCTCCAAGAGTAGACCCCAGAACCCAGTTGCCAAAATCTCGAACACCCCCAAACACATGCAATACTGCTAACCCTAACGAGCCCTAAGTTAAAAATAGTGTCAAGCGCTTTCTTCAACTAGGCCCTAACTCCTCTTTGCCACCATGGATTTTCTTCAAACCTCTTGCAATCAAAAGTATCCATACCCAGCGTTGCTCCAAGACCCCAAAACCCACCCACAAACACCAGGAACCCCCCCAAACAGCCCCCCGAAAACGCTAAAGTGAGCGAAATGCCTGAAATTGGAAAAACTTTTTCACCTCCGATTTTCTCCAAACCACTTTTATCCGGTATGAGACCTTCGCAGCAATGCCCCCAGACCCGTCAAACCAGGCGGAAACAAGTTTACCCACCCTAAACAGCCAAAAAGCAAAAATGGAAAAATGGGCACTTTAACAAATTTCTGCATATTTCCCAGATCACTTTGTGTGCGCTCTGCAGCTAGGCCCTAACTGCTCTTTGCCACCATGGATTTTCTTCAAACCTCTTGCAATCAAAAGTATCCATACCCAGCGTTGCTCCAAGACCCCAAAACCCACCCCCAAAGACCAGGAACCCCCCCAAATAGCCCCCCGAAAACGCTAAAGTGAGCGAAATGCCTGAAAATGGAAAAACTTTTTCACCTCCGATTTTATCCAAACACTTTTATCCGGTATTAGACCTTCACAGCAATGCCCCCAGACCCGTAAACCCAGGCGGAAACACGTTTAACACCCCCAAACAGGCAAAAAGCAAAACCGCAAAAAGTGAGACAGCAAATTTCGGGCCTACCTGGAATTCAGTCCAAATGCGCTGTGCAGCTAGGCCCTAACTCCCCTTTTCCACCATGGATTTCCTGAAAAACAAATGCAATCAACATTAGACTGTGCCAGCAGTGCTCCCAGACCCCAAAACCCACCCACAAAAACCTAGAAGCCCCTCAAACAGCACCCCAAGGACAGGCAAGTGAGCAAAAACGCAAACACTTTATCGCCATGGATTTGGTCCAAAACACTTGATTCGATATTAGACCTTCCGAGCTATGCCCTCAGACCCGTGCAGCCACCCGCCAAAAAGCAGAACACCCCCAAACAGGCAAAAAGCAAAAATGGGCCTAGCTTCAATTCAGTCCAAATACGCTCTGCAGTTAGGCCCTAACTCCCCTTTTCCACCATGGATTTCCTGAAAAACAAATGCAATCAACATTAGACTGTGCCAGCAGTGCTCCCAAACCCCAAAACCCACCCACAAAAACCTAGAAGCCCCCCAAACAGCACCCCAAAGACAGGCAAGTGAGCAAAAATGCAAAAACTTTTTCACCATGGATTTGGTCCAAAACACTTGATTCGGATATTAGACCTCCCGAGCTATGCCCTGCAGCCACCCGCAAAAAAGCAGAACACCCCTAAACAGGCAAAAAGCAAAAATGCAAAAACTCATACTTAGAAAATTTTCAGCCAACCAGTCAACATCGGTCCAAACGCGCTCTGCAGCTAGGCCCTAACTCCTCTTTCCCACCATGGATTTTCTTCAAATCACTTCCAATAAAAATTATGCTATCCCAGCAGTGCTCCCAGACCCCCACGCCCTCCCCCACAAATCTAGAACACCCCCAAACAGCCCCCCAAAAACATGCAATACTGGTATATTCAAAACATGGCAAATTGCGCCTTTCACAAAACATTGCTGTTTTCAGCACTTCCACTACTTTGATCCTCTTGAAACTCACCTGGACAGTCACTTGTTCCAGCGATTCACAAGAATCTCAGCAAGGCAGAACAAAATCGAACCACTGCGCTCTTTGAAGAAGAAGAAGAAGAAGAAGGTCTACGACTAGTTTTCACTTAGTTTTCACCCAAACACATGCGCCCGCAAAACACCCAAAATGGCCAAAATTCTGCCACTTCTGGACCAAAGAACACTAAACCCCCCTAAAACATTGCCAACATCATTATGAACGAGCCTGCATTGGGCCCGAGCCCTAGAATCAGTGTGAACCATACCAACTTCAACCCAAAAACCCTAGTAAATAGCACTGAACCCTAAACCGAAGATATGCTTTGTCTGTCTGTGTCAAAGAGCCTAGGTATGCTACATCAGGAGGATGCTTCACTCAGTGGTGCCTGCCTTGACTGTCTGCATGGCCCTACCGCAAGCATGGGCCAAAAATCCGTTCTGCTCAAGAATTTGCGATTTTTCGGTACTTTCGTGAGATTTACGAAATACTGAAAAACAGCAAATTGTGCAAACATAACAGATGTTTGGCCCAAGCTTGAGGCAGTGCCATGCAGAAGGTCAAGGCAGGCACCACTAAGTGAAGCAACCTGATGTAGCATACCTAGGCTCTTTGTCAGACAGAAAAAGCATATCTAATTGTATGCAGCAAGCCACATAGCCCCAATTTTACATGAACTGCTGTCTGGAGTGGACTCTGCCTGGCATAACAACAACAGTACACTGCCTCGCCCTCGACCAATACATACCACGAATAGACAGACATGTAGTCCTGCTGTAGTAGTTGTTGTAGACTGGAAAAGTATGGCTCAATGGTTAGAGCGGCAGACCCTGATGCAGAGGTCTAGCCCTGGACCAGGGTTCAATTCCCCGCCTCTGCGGGTCTTGGGCTCAAAATTCCACGGACCTGATCATTCTCGCCTCGGTGCCTATTCCAATCATGGAGTCCCACTCTGCAACTCTGGGCAATAGCTTGCTTAATCTCCACAGGAGCCCCCACAACGCTAAGGATGCCTGGCCTCCACCTTGGGGGTGCCCAGGAGTGGACGGCTCACAGGGAAAGCCAGGATGGGTTCCACAGCGGTATTCGTACAAGCGCCTTGAGACCCTTGCGGGTGAGTAGTGCGCTATACAAGTATCAATTTACATTTACATTACATTTACATTTACCTGTTTGCCACTCACGATTTGGCCATAGTTCTTCCGTAAATCGACGCTGATGATCCATCCATCCCAGTGAGTGACTGTAAAGAAAAAAGACATATTATTTAATCAATCATCATGGTATATTGGCAAGTGAGTCCGCTCCAAGAACATTTTGCATATTTTGTGAAATGCAATATAGTGGCCCCTGAATTTGAAGTACAATTTTAATTAAACAAGGTAAAAAAAAACGAGTTGTTGACATGAGTTACAATTACTGTGTGAAAGATTAAATAATAACTAAGACAAGACATATGAATCATCATTTCATGCACAAAAAACAAACAGCAATTGGTTTCATCAGAGCCAGACAGCCATTGCTGTCCAGTGCATGCCATCTTCTCAATTATTCATTACCTGTTCTACTATTTCTCCGCATCTTCTTCGGAAAGTGAGGGCCCACAGGGCAGCCTCTCCTGTCAATATCAGAAGTAACTCTGACAGTAATCAGCAAGCATGTAGTCAGTCAATAATTTCAGTCCCACTTGAGGGGACTCGTCGTAATCCATCCATCTGCCTTGAGGGAAATGGATAGGGGTAGTCTGGAGGAGGAGTATAAAGGAGCATGATTGAGTTGTGAACTTGTGAACCTCGGTAATGCAGACTGCGGCACCTTCAACTAAATAAGGAATATAAGATGAAGACAGTGCTGCTGATGGACTTGTTGTGATTAGGTGATTAGAGTTTTGTTGTGGTAAAAGTTGCAAAACAAAGAAAGACATACAGGAATAAAAGTGAATAAGGACGAAAAAAAGGAAGTCATTTTCAGGGCTCGGTGTCAGGGAAGTAGAGCTCGTCCTCAAACTCCATGAATTGAGACAGGAGTAGGTCAGGTAACAGAGAAGAATTTCCGTCACCTAAGTCGGTGTCCTCTTCTTGCTGCGTGCATTCCCGTACTTTGTAATCTGGTGGTATCAAGTGCTTATTCATCTTGATCAATGTTAACCTCTCCACATTTTTGGCCGAGAGGCGGGTCCTTTTTGAAGTTACAATGGCACCAGCAGCACTGAAAACACGTTCAGAAGACACACTTGCGAGTGGGCAAGACAAATAATTTATAGCCAGGTTGGTGATCAGTGGCCATAGAGCCATTTTCCTGTACCAATACAGCAATGGGTTCGTATTAACAAAGACCTGTGTTGGGTCATCCAGATAGGCCTGCACCATCAACTCAAGGTTCTCCACGGTTTCTCCACTTTGCGTACCATCTGTGGCCTTCTCAGCACTGGAATGAGCAAACCCTTGATGAGTTAGGCAATCCGCCTCCGACAATATTATGGGTGGGCCTGGTGCAGGTGAGGATGATGATACGGTTGCTGCTGGTTTCGTTAACGGCTGTGAGAGAAAGTTACTCCCTTCGTCCACAGATTAAAAAGTGGAAGTTACCACAGATTAAAAAGTGGAAGTTGACGCTGGATCACCTGCTGATTTAGTTGGACTTCTGACAGCTCCGTGAATTTTCTGCCGATCTTTTTCGAACCGACTGGCTGACACAGCTAGCCAATGTTTGTACTTTGAAACATCTGCTTCATCAAAAGGAATGAATGCTTTGCTGGCCACTGCCTTTTTGTACCGTGGGTCCAGAATAGTGGCACAAATGTAATGTTGTTCTGTATGTATGAAACAACAATGCCCCTGCACTATACAAAATTAAAGCATTCTTAGTAATGAAATTGTTAAGACAGAAAATTGGTTTGTGTACATCCACACTTTCAGAATGACTTAAAGAGAGTAAATCATCTCAGTCGAGGTATAGAAAGTTCAAAAAAGACGTTCTGTTCTTGGTATGGAGTGTCTGTTTATTGTTCCTTTAGTTATGCCAACACGTGTTTCATCGCAGGGAACATACTGCGAATCTTCAGGGCTGGATAGAAACATAAAAAGTGCATTTGCAAAACGTACTTGTTTTGAAAGCAATATTCTAGTGACTTATTGTGAAAGCCAGAGTGAGGGAGTAGGCATGCCTTAGGTGACTCTGTGTAATTGTGACTTTTGTTCACGGTTGAGTGACTTAGTGAGCTATAGTGGTTGAGTGAGACTACTGTGACATGTATTGATTTCTTTATTTGTCTTGGTGCATTTGTCCTTCTGAAAACAATACGGTAATCAACAGGCAAATTAAGTCTATATGTTGGCCGAAAAGGAAGAAAAAGTGATAATGTGCAAAGAATCTTGCTGTGTCTGGAAGAGCGGTAATCCCATGTGACTTCGGTGACAATCGAGCACACGAGACAACTAGATAGCATCATGGAGGTTAGCATTAGTTCAAATATAATACCAAAACATAGCTAGTATCAAAAATGCTTGTTTCTGCTATTTATGGCCGGTGCCAGGATTAACATTTATTCATATATATGTCAAAACACTACTAGTATCACGAATGCTTATTTCTGTTATTCCTCATTATTTTAAGTGAAAGCACTGCAATTAGTTTGGTGCTACAATCCTCAATACATACAAAACAAATCTTTGATGGTTTTTACATCTCCTGGGGTGTGTGGGTCTTATTAGGGCATTTGTGGTGTATATCAAGAGGCAGAGAGAATATAGACTTAATTAGGTGCTTGTGTCGAGATCATCTGGGTTGGTTCTCGGGAAAGGAAACAAAGGAGGAAATGGTTATATGGTGTTGCTGGGAGGTTATGTCGGGCTGTGTTATCAACATGCTCGGTAACGGTTAAAAAAATATATATATATCAAGTAGGAGTGTGTCTCACTATAATTTACTCCAATAATGGCTCTATACGGTAAACATGCCACAAGACGTCATAAGGGCACTCACCCTCATGAGAAACATGTGGAGTTCGTGCTCGAAAGCCCGTTATGGGCGGTGCCAAGGTTATTCAATTTCCGGGTGTCTTGAGAGTCCGTAACAAAACGCTGTTTGCGTAATTGTAGGATCTGAGTGGAAACAGGTGTTATTAGTACCTGTTAAGCATACAAATAAATAATAACGCCAAGGGGGATAGAAGCATGATTGCTACTCATACCTTATTCGATAAAGAGGTGAGCTGTAACCGGGAGGAGTCGAGAATTCGTTATAAGACGTGAAAACTCTGCTTGGTCCAAGGCGGGTACACCTAAAAAGGGGGGCGAAGACATGGGGAAAGTGTTCGAAAAAGTACTCGTTTTTGCTTGTAAGCCAAAAAACGGTCTAATTTCATGAAAAGGCGGGAGAGAGCGCGCTTACAATGTTAGTGCTATGCTCCCTCTTGAGGTTCCCGGTGCCGTTTGCCAAAGACGGTCACATGACAGGAAGTCTCTCGAGTTAAGTAACCGAGTTCCGTTTACAAATGCCTGAACAACTAGAGCGTACATTGTTTCATAATGAAAGCAAATTACCGGCACCAAAACGAAGAGTTACTTCAATTCCGATCTATTTTTAAGCGCCAAAAGTGGGTAAATTAAATATTCGGGCAGACTCGTTAGTAGAGCGAAAATTCATGATTTAAATGTGAACCTGCCACATAATAATTTGTTGGCATGTGGCAGCGTGGTCTGTTGTGTGAGAAAAAAAGTATGTAGAAATATTGGAATTTGAAGTGGGGGTCACGGGGTACCTAAAGAATATTTGGGTTCAGAATGTGTATCTGTAACCAATGTTTGGCAGAGTTGGTAATATTGCATAGAAAGAGTATAATGAGCGCTCAGTTGATTTGGGGGTAAGGACATTCCCCAAACTATATCGTGTTGCATCGTGTCTAATAGTAAATCCCTTGGTGATAATAGATATTCGTTGTGGAATCATATGTTCAAACCATACATAAAATGCAGTTGCATCATTAATGTTATTAGATTATGAACATTAAGAAAAATAGACATTCTTATATACAATCATCTTTCAATAAATTCAAATTTCCGGGGCTGGTGAAGTGTTCAGTCCAAGCCAAAATTGGAGAAAAAATGTCTTTGTAATGGGATCATGGATTACTACAGCTGGATAAGAAAAGCTGATCATGCAGATATAAAAAGCAGGGAGAGAACAAATAGACCCAGGATATTCCACAAGTTAGTTATCCTAGGAAAAATTGTAGCTCGGGATCGTAATTAAGTCCGAATTCAATGCTGCGGAGACGCATAATCCAGGTAGCTTCCTTACGTCTCAAAGTCAGTTCACGGTTGCCGCCTCTTACATGAGCGGGCACTGTTTCAATTCCATAAAACGAAACACAAAAATCCTCAGCGTTGGCCTGGCATTTGGCTACATGAAGGGCTACCGGATACCTTGGATCCTGTTTCTGGATGGCCCTCATGTGTTCAGATATTCGGTCCTTTAGCATTCTGATGGTGCTGCCAACATATTTCTTGCCACATTGGCATTCTATTATGCATATCACGTATTTTGTGGTACAGTTAATGTTGACTCTGATGTCGTAGTTCTCTTGTTTTGGACCTTGAAAGTGTTTGGTTTTGTGTTTTGCCCATTTGCACATGGTGCAGAAGCCACATTTGAAGAAACCATTACTGCGTTGAGTCAACCAGTTGGGGATCGTATCGATGTGTGGTACCGTGGGGCTAAGTCTATTTCTCAAAGTTCTCCCTTTACGAAAAGTGATTTGGGGGGTTATCGGAATCAAATCTCTGAGTACTGCGTCTTCTTTCAGCAGATCCCAATGTTTGGTGATGCTGTTTCTTACTAAATGGTGTAGACCATTGAACTCGGTGATCATTCTTACTGTAGATTCTTTCGCCTTTTTGGGATTGGTCTTTATTAAGGTGTCTGGTCTCTTAATTTTATCAAGTCTTTTTTTGGCTATAGATAGGGTAGCCTTTGGATATCCGCGTTTAGTAAATCTTGTTTCCATGTCTCTAACAGTGTTTTCCAGTTCTGTGTCATCACTGCAATTGCGTCTGGCTCTAAGGAATTCTCCGAAAGGTATCGCTCTAATCTGGTGCGCAGGATGAAAGCTGTCCGCACGGAGTATCGCGTTGCAGGATGTAGGTTTTCTGTAAAGTCTGCTTTCTAGTTTGTTGTTCTTTACATAGAGTTCTAGGTCAAGGAATTCTATATTGCTTTTACTGGACTTCATGGTGAAACTTATTCCCAGTTATTGTGGTTGAGGTGGTCAGCAAATTGTTGTAGTAATTCGTCAGTTCCTGTCCATAGTAAAATGCAGTCATCTATATAACGACCCCAAAATAGGATGGAGTCGGTATATGCGCTTCCTTGGGTGCCCCAAATATGATCAGCTTCAAATGCACCCATGAAGAGGTTGGCGAAAGAAGGAGAGAATTTCGAACCCATGGCTACTCCACGTTTCTGTTGATACCATTGTTTATGGAAAATGAAAAAGTTGTTACTGAGGATCAGGTTCATCATAGAGGTTAACATTTGGGTGTGTGCCCAAAGGGATGCCGGTCTGTTAGCAAGAACACGGGTAATTTCTTTTAGGCCTACTGTTGGATTAATACTAGTGTAGAGAGCTACGACATCCATAGTCACTAGGGTGGTATTAGGTTGCCATTCTAGGTCACTCAAGAGGCTTAGTATGTGCTTGGAGTCTTGTATGTAAGATGGAAGGTTTTTGACTAGTGGACCTAGAAACACGTCTACGTATTCAGCCAGTTTTTCAGTAGGGCCCCCTATTCCAGAGACAATAGGTCTGCCTGGTGGAAAAGGGAGATCTTTATGGATTTTCGGGAGAGTGTACAGCCATGGGTATGTGGGTTTGTTTACTTTAAGGTATAGATATTCGTCATCGTTCAACAGACCATCTTCTTTCCACTTACGTAGGTGGTCGTTGATGGTCATGGTCAGTGGACCCATAGGGTTATATGTGAGTGGTTTGTAGCAACTGAGATCTGCTAATTGGTTTAATATTTCATTGTTGTAATCATCAGTATTCATAACCACAATATTACCTCCTTTGTCTGCTTCGCGAATAATAATGGTGGGAATTTGTGTGAGTATTTTTAGTGCGTCACGCTCTCCTTTGGTTAAATTATCCTTGAATGTAAAAGTCTCGTTTAGTTTTTTAGTATTGATTTTATTCAAATCTTCCAGAACCCGTTTATGAAAAGTGTCAATAATGTTACCACCCGGTAGAGTAGGTGTCCAGGTGGATTTACCTTTAAGACCACTAACAATCCCAAGTTCTGTTTCAATGTTAAGTTCTTCCAAGAGTTGCCCCATTTCCACAGGGCTATCCTCTCGTTCGGTGATAGATAACAGTAGATGAGTGGCTTGTATGTCTTTTATTGTAAGTTCATCACTTAATACAGATTTGGGAATATTCGGTACATTTCTGTTACAAGAAATTTTGCCAGCAAAATGTTTTTTAATTTTTAGACTACGAATAAATTTGAAGAGATCAATCTTGGTTTCGCAAATGTCCCTTGTGGAGTAAGGATTGAAATTAAGACCTTTAGAGAGGAGTTTGTTCATATCAGGAGATAATGGAAAAGAAGAGAGGTTGATTACTTGGACATCTTTATTTACGTTTTCTATTTCCTCATCGTTCCTGATCTTAGTTTTTTTCTGTAATCTTCGTTTACCTCCTCTACTACCTCTGTGGGTTTTTGGTTTGGTGCCACCCTTAGGGGTTGGCTCCTGTTCCCTTTGCGGATTCTTTCCATTTCTACTAAAAAAGGGAGACTGTTAGCCTCTAGACCTTCACCCAGTTCTCGTTCAGGTTCACTTACGCCTGCACTGTTTAAGGACGTGTTACTAGATGAGACAGAGCTAGGGGCAGATGTATTGATTACGGATTTCTTGGAATTATTAGGCCGGATCAATGCATCATATTTGCGGTCATAGGTGAAAATTCTACCGTTGCGGTAAGAATTTTCACCTATGACCGCAAATATGATGCATTGATCCGGCCTAATAATTCCAAGAAATCCGTAATCAATACATCTGCCCCTAGCTCTGTCTCATCTAGTAACACGTCCTTAAACAGTGCAGGCGTAAGTGAACCTGAACGAGAACTGGGTGAAGGTCTAGAGGCTAACAGTCTCCCTTTTTTAGTAGAAATAGAAAGAATCCGCAAAGGGAACAGGAGCCAACCCCTAAGGGTGGCACCAAACCAAAAACCCACAGAGGTAGTAGAGGAGGTAAACGAAGATTACAGAAAAAAACTAAGATCAGGAACGATGAGGAAATAGAAAACGTAAATAAAGATGTCCAAGTAATCAACCTCTCTTCTTTTCCATTATCTCCTGATATGAACAAACTCCTCTCTAAAGGTCTTAATTTCAATCCTTACTCCACAGGGGACATTTGCGAAACCAAGATTGATCTCTTCAAATTTATTCGTAGTCTAAAAATTAAAAAACATTTTGCTGGCAAAATTTCTTGTAACAGAAATGTACCGAATATTCCCAAATCTGTATTAAGTGATGAACTTACAATAAAAGACATACAAGCCACTCATCTACTGTTATCTATCACCGAACGAGAGGATAGCCCTTTGGAAATGGGGCAACTCTTGGAAGAACTTAACATTGAAACAGAACTTGGGATTGTTAGTGGTCTTAAAGGTAAATCCACCTGGACACCTACTCTACCGGGTGGTAACATTATTGACACTTTTCCTAAACGGGTTCTGGAAGATTTGAATAAAATCAATACTAAAAAACTAAACGAGACTTTTACATTCAAGGATAATTTAACCAAAGGAGAGCGTGACGCACTAAAAATACTCACACAAATTCCCACCATTATTATTCGCGAAGCAGACAAAGGAGGTAATATTGTGGTTATGAATACTGATGATTACAACAATGAAATATTAAACCAATTAGCAGATCTCAGTTGCTACAAACCACTCACATATAACCCTATGGGTCCACTGACCCTGACCATCAACGACCACCTACGTAAGTGGAAAGAAGATGGTCTGTTGAACGATGACGAATATCTATACCTTAAAGTAAACAAACCCACATACCCATGGCTGTACACTCTCCCGAAAATCCATAAAGATCTCCCTTTTCCACCAGGCAGACCTATTGTCTCTGGAATAGGGGGCCCTACTGAAAAACTGGCTGAATACGTAGACGTGTTTCTAGGTCCACTAGTCAAAAACCTTCCATCTTACATACAAGACTCCAAGCACATACTAAGCCTCTTGAGTGACCTAGAATGGCAACCTAATACCACCCTAGTGACTATGGATGTCGTAGCTCTCTACACTAGTATTAATCCAACACTAGGCCTAAAAGAAATTACCCGTGTTCTTGCTACCAGACCGGCATCCCTTTGGGCACACACCCAAATGTTAACCTCTATGATGAACCTGATCCTCAGTAACAACTTTTTCATTTTCCATAAACAATGGTATCAACAGAAACGTGGAGTAGCCATGGGTTCGAAATTCTCTCCTTCTTTCGCCAACCTCTTCATGGGTGCATTTGAAGCTGATCATATTTGGGGCACCCAAGGAAGCGCATATACCGACTCCATCCTATTTTGGGGTCGTTATATAGATGACTGCATTTTACTATGGACAGGAACTGACGAATTACTACAACAATTTGCTGACCACCTCAACCACAATAACTGGGAATAAGTTTCACCATGAAGTCCAGTAAAAGCAATATAGAATTCCTTGACCTAGAACTCTATGTAAAGAACAACAAACTAGAAAGCAGACTTTACAGAAAACCTACATCCTGCAACGCGATACTCCGTGCGGACAGCTTTCATCCTGCGCACCAGATTAGAGCGATACCTTTCGGAGAATTCCTTAGAGCCAGACGCAATTGCAGTGATGACACAGAACTGGAAAACACTGTTAGAGACATGGAAACAAGATTTACTAAACGCGGATATCCAAAGGCTACCCTATCTATAGCCAAAAAAAGACTTGATAAAATTAAGAGACCAGACACCTTAATAAAGACCAATCCCAAAAAGGTGAAAGAATCTACAGTAAGAATGATCACCGAGTTCAATGGTCTACACCATTTAGTAAGAAACAGCATCACCAAACATTGGGATCTGCTGAAAGAAGACGCAGTACTCAGAGATTTGATTCCGATAACCCCCCAAATCACTTTTCGTAAAGGGAGAACTTTGAGAAATAGACTTAGCCCCACGGTACCACACATCGATACGATCCCCAACTGGTTGACTCAACGCAGTAATGGTTTCTTCAAATGTGGCTTCTGCACCATGTGCAAATGGGCAAAACACAAAACCAAACACTTTCAAGGTCCAAAACAAGAGAACTACGACATCAGAGTCAACATTAACTGTACCACAAAATACGTGATATACATAATAGAATGCCAATGTGGCAAGAAATATGTTGGCAGCACCATCAGAATGCTAAAGGACCGAATATCTGAACACATGAGGGCCATCCAGAAACAGGATCCAAGGTATCCGGTAGCCCTTCATGTAGCCAAATGCCAGGCCAACGCTGAGGATTTTTGTGTTTCGTTTTATGGAATTGAAACAGTGCCCGCTCATGTAAGAGGCGGCAACCGTGAACTGACTTTGAGACGTAAGGAAGCTACCTGGATTATGCGTCTCCGCAGCATTGAATTCGGACTTAATTACGATCCCGAGCTACAATTTTTCCTAGGATAACTAACTTGTGGAATATCCTGGGTCTATTTGTTCTCTCCCTGCTTTTTATATCTGCATGATCAGCTTTTATTATCCAGCTGTAGTAATCCATGATCCCATTACAATGACATTTTTTCTCCAATTTTGGCTTGGACTGAACACTTCACCAGCCCCGGAAATTTGAATTTATTGAAAGATGATTGTATATAAGAATGTCTATTTTTCTTAATGTTCATAATCTAATAACATTAATGATGCAACTGCATTTTATGTATGGTTTGAACATATGATTCCACAACGAATATCTATTATCACCAAGGGATTTACTATTAGACACGATGCAACACGATATAGTTTGGGGAATGTCCTTACCCCCAAATCAACTGAGCATTCATTATACTCTTTCTATGCAATATTACCAACTCTGCCAAACATTGGTTACAGATACACATTCTGAACCCAAATATTCTTTAGGTACCCCGTGACCCCCACTTCAAATTCCAATATTTCTACATACTTTTTTTCTCACACAACAGACCACGCTGCCACATGCCAACAAATTATTATGTGGCAGGTTCACATTTAAATCATGAATTTTCGCTCTACTAACGAGTCTGCCCAAATATTTAATTTACCCACTTTTGGCGCTTAAAAATAGATCGGAATTGAAGTAACTCTTCGTTTTGGTGCCGGTAATTTGCTTTCATTATGAAACAATGTACGCTCTAGTTGTTCAGGCATTTGTAAACGGAACTCGGTTACTTAACTCGAGAGACTTCCTGTCATGTGACCGTCTTTGGCAAACGGCACCGGGAACCTCAAGAGGGAGCATAGCACTAACAAGGTAAGCGCGCTCTCTCCCGCCTTTTCATGAAATTAGACCGTTTTTTGGCTTACAAGCAAAAACGAGTACTTTTTCGAACACTTTCCCCATGTCTTCGCCCCCCTTTTTAGGTGTACCCGCCTTGGACCAAGCAGAGTTTTCACGTCTTATAAAGAATTCTCGACTCCTCCCGGTTACAGCTCACCTCTTTATCGAATAAGGTATGAGTAGCAATCATGCTTCTATCCCCCTTGGCGTTATTATTTATTTGTATGCTTAACAGGTACTAATAACACCTGTTTCCACTCAGATCCTACAATTACGCAAACAGCGTTTTGTTACGGACTCTCAAGACACCCGGAAATTGAATAACCTTGGCACCGCCCATAACGGGCTTTCGAGCACGAACTCCACATGTTTCTCATGAGGGTGAGTGCCCTTATGACGTCTTGTGGCATGTTTACCGTATAGAGCCATTATTGGAGTAAATTATAGTGAGACACACTCCCACTTGATATATATATATTTTTTTAACCGTTACCGAGCATGTTGATAACACAGCCCGACATAACCTCCCAGCAACACCATATAACCATTTCCTCCTTTGTTTCCTTTCCCGAGTACCAACCCAGATGATCTCGACACAAGCACCTAATTAAGTCTATATTCTCTCTGCCTCTTGATATACACCACAAATGCCCTAATAAGACCCACACACCCCAGGAGATGTAAAAACCATCAAAGATTTGTTTTGTATGTATTGAGGATTGTAGCACCAAACTAATTGCAGTGCTTTCACTTAAAATAATGAGGAATAACAGAAATAAGCATTCGTGATACTAGTAGTGTTTTGACATATATATGAATAAATGTTAATCCTGGCACCGGCCATAAATAGCAGAAACAAGCATTCGTGATACTAGCTATGTTTTGGTATTATTTTTGAACTAATGCTAACCTCCATGATGCTATCTAGTTGTCTCGTGTGCTCGATTGTCACCGAAGTCACATGGGATTACCGCTCTTCCAGACACAGCAAGATTCTTTGCACATTATCACTTTTTCTTCCTTTTCGGCCAACATATAGACTTAATTTGCCTGTTGATTACCGTATTGTTTTCAGAAGGACAAATGCACCAAGACAAATAAAGAAATCAATACATGTCACAGTAGTCTCACTCAACCACTATAGCTCACTAAGTCACTCAACCGTGAACAAAAGTCACAATTACACAGAGTCACCTAAGGCATGCCTACTCCCTCACTCTGGCTTTCACAATAAGTCACTAGAATATTGCTTTCAAAACAAGTACGTTTTGCAAATGCACTTTTTATGTTTCTATCCAGCCCTGAAGATTCGCAGTATGTTCCCTGCGATGAAACACGTGTTGGCATAACTAAAGGAACAATAAACAGACACTCCATACCAAGAACAGAACGTCTTTTTTGAACTTTCTATACCTCGACTGAGATGATTTACTCTCTTTAAGTCATTCTGAAAGTGTGGATGTACACAAACCAATTTTCTGTCTTAACAATTTCATTACTAAGAATGCTTTAATTTTGTATAGTGCAGGGGCATTGTTGTTTCATTGTTATTGTGTGGATCTTTTGGTCCAACCGTGAGCGGTTGTGTGAGATTACCGTTCGCCCTATTGCCTATACCAGATACTCCTCAGTACTTTCCACTTTGCGGACACACAGGTTGTGCGCCTAATCACTCTGGCTTATTAAAAATCTCCTTGTTGCATACTATTGTTCTGTATGTATGTTTTGAAGCCTTTCATTGGCAACTAGGCGGCTTAATAAGTTCTCCGCCAACAGATATGCAGCTTGCTTTCCACATCATTTCTGAACATTGAAGACACCGCCTTCAGTTGGTGCTCTAGCATGACCAACAATGGGATAGCTTTGCTCAAAAACAGTCCTCCCTGCTGACTTCACGCGTGAAGTCCTCAAAAGGACGAAGCATGTCTGTCAGGCTTTTAACTAGCTGCCATTCCTCCAACTCTAGCCTCATGTCTTTCATAGCAGAACCTAGTGTAAAGATATAGTCATTGATTACCATGCACTGCTCAAACAGACGCTCAAGCATGTAAAAGGTTGAGTTCCAACGTGTTGCCACCTCCTGGATTAGTCCTTTGACTGGCACTTTACGTACATGTTGAATGCTCCTCAGCTTCTTCCGGGCCTTAAAAGAATGGCTGAAATGTGTGCAGATTCTTCGGCAGGTGGTCAGTAACTTCTTGACTTGGTTTTCAGTTTTCAAGAAATCTTGAACAACCAGGTTTATACAGTGCGCCAAATACGGCACTCTGAAAAATTCACAGTCCTGCATGGCCTTAACTATATTACTGCCATTATCCGTGGAAACATAACCAACTATGCGATTTCTTGGTTGCAGCCATTCAGAGACCTTACTGTTAAACTCCTCCAAAATATTTTTTGCAGTACGAGTTTTCTCCATGGCAAACATGGCTAATGTTGCATGTTTCCGAGTAGCTTGACAAACTGTGTCCAGGTCAACAACTGCACTCGACTTGTCTCTAACCCCTGCAAAAGACCCTGCAAAAGAGACCCAGTGTGTAGTGATGCACATGTAATCAAGGGCTTGGCAACTGGTCCACATGTCTGTTGTCAAGTGGATAGTGTGAACAGCACTCTTCTGCAAAGCTGCCCCAATCACCTCCAGCACATCTTGATGTAGTGCTGGAACAGCAACTCTGGCAAAATAGGACCGGCCAGGAACCTCCCATTTAGGGCAGACTGTTGCCACTAATTCTAGAAACCCCACCCCTTCCACGAAAGAAAAAGGGAGAAGGTCCAGCGCTAGCATTTTAGCCAGCTTTGCGTTATACAGACGTACCGTTGGGTGGTTGCGTTCAAATGGTGCCTCCGACCAGAACATTCCGCGAATGGTGGGCTGGATCATTTTACGTGATGATGATGATGATGACGTCTTCAAACCAGTTAGGCCCAGTGATGTAGTTTTTCGCCTTGGTGTCTCTCCAACACTTTTAGTGTGCCTCATAGATGTTGCAGGGGTAGAGGGGGTGGGCGATACCACTGCAGTGCTGCTGCCAGGGGTACTGGGTGTACCAGAAAAAATGTCTGTCGCTTCTTCACTTCCCCCTGCACGATCAGATTCTCGTCACCATCAGATGCAATATCAATGGATACATTTGGATTTGTTTTTCTTTTGCCTTCCTCGATCTTCCTCATGTGTGTTTCCCAAATGATAGTGTGGTGTTGCTTGAGATGACCTCTCTGGCCTCCAGTACCATAGTTGGTACCAAGCCTACCCCGACTAACGCATGCTTTACAAATCGAACAAACAACCATGTTTCCTGCCGTTGCGCTAACAGTAAAGAAGTCCCAAACTGGGGACTGGTGATGTCTGCTGAAGGTGGAGGTGCTACTTTGACTTTCAATGGCAGATGAAGTGAAGGATGGGCGTGGCTGAATTCATTTTGGTTGTTCACTTACAGCACCACTACTTGAGGTCGAGCTGGATGGAGGTCCATGCCGGCCCTTCTGACTAAAAAAGATGGAAGCTGTAGGTCGTGTTGGTGTTGTAGTTAACAGTGGTGGTACCAGTGCCACGCCGTCCATATCCCGCTCAGCAGCCATTTGGGATAGGGTGAAAATGTCTGTCTGCTGCATGCCTGTTGGGGCAGGAGTGACGACTGTGATGACTGGGTCATCGTCAGACTGTTCATCAGCAGCAGAAGACACCACTTCTTGCTCGTCGTCATCACCCATAAGTCGAAGGTTTGCGGGAGCCTTCTTTTTAGGCTTAGCTACCTTTGTCAGCTCATGGCGTGACTCACTCTCAGACTGCATGGCTGGGTTCCAATCATGATCAAGGTCATCAGAAGGAAGGGGGCTTGAAGAAGAACTTGTAGTAGTAGTAGTATCCCTCGTTGACCTTTTTCTTGCTGGGGATCTGGAAGACAATGGATAATCATCATCAGGAAGAGTGGCTTCCTCGGATGATACCTCCTCTTGAATATCAATTTCCTGATGCGCCCCTACTTCTGGAGGAACAAGCGTTGTAGGCAGTTGTGCCGCTCCATGAACCTCTAGTCGCACCTCTCCATGCACCTGTCCATGCGCCTCTCCTTGCGGCTCTACTTGCGCCTCTCCTTGCGGCTCTACTTGCGCCTCTCCTTGTGGCTGTACTTGCGCCTCTCCTTGCGACTCTACTTGCGCCTCTCCTTGCGGCTCTACTTGCGCCTCTCCTTGCCCATGTACTTGCGCTTGTACTAGTTGCACCTGTGTTTGTGGCTGTGGTTGTTAAACACTCGTCAGCTGAGTTACACCCGGCGTTGATTGGATGGTACTTTCTTGTGATGAACCAAGATCACTGGTCGATGGTGATTAAACAACCAAAGTGGCTGCCGCAGCAGCACTCATGTTCTTGGACCTAAGTTGGCGTGGTGGCACTGAGCCCAATGAAGCGGAGGTGCTGCTTCCAGCTTGGTCTCCGGCGGACACCGCTGCTGCTGCAGGCGTAGTTTTTTTTCCCAAAAAAGGTGTCGGTGGGCACACCAGTCTCCTTGGCAGGTGGTGCCACTTGCTTCTTCTGCTCCTTCTTACTGGCAGTGGCACAGGTGACTTTTTCCGCTGAGGCGCTATGGCCAACTTTCTTTGGGGCCATCTTCTTGAGATGTCAGAACAGCAGGCTGCAGAGTTGTCTTGTCTGTGGCCACACGTGACGTCACGTGACGATTTGCTGCACACACCGCTGCAGGACTTCTTCCTGGCACTGGTGGTTCTCTTGTGCACCTAAAAGCAATGGAAGCCAGAGGAACATCAGTTATACACCCCAAAAAATCGAAAAACACTCAAAAATCACCACACTCCCATGCCATCCATGCCCTCAATGATGTTTAAATTCAAGACACCCCACAGAAAGACTAGGCCCATTCACCACTGAGTACACCTGGGCATAATGGGTGAAAGCAAGGCAAACTGGGTGCAGGCCTGAACACACTGCCTGGCTTCAAAATGGCCCCTTGACCCCACCACATGGCCAGGCCTCAAAATGGCCCACACCCACATGGCCAGGCCCCAACAACAACCCAAAAAGTCAAAAAACACTCAAAAATCACCACAATCCCATGCCATCCATGCCCTCAATGATGTTTAAATTCAAGACACCCCACAGAAAGACTAGGCCCATTCACCACTGAGTACCCCTGGGCATAATGGTTGAAAGCAAGGCAAACTGGGTGCAGGCCTGAGCACACTGCCTGGCTTCAAAATGGCCCCCTGACCTCCACTACATGGCCAGGCCCTGCCTGTACCGGGCCTCAAAATGGCCCCCACCCACATGGCCAGGCCCCAACAACACCCCAAAAAGTCAAAAAGCACTCAAAAATCACCCCAATTCCATGCCATCCATGCCCTTATTGATGTTTAAATTCAAGACACCCCACAGAAAGACTAGGCCCATGCACCACTGAGTACCCCTGGGCATAATGGTCGAAAGCAAGGTAAACTGGGTGCAGGCCTGAACACACTGCCTGGCTTCAAAATGTCCCCTTGACCCCCACCACATGGCCAGGCCCTCCCTGTACCAGGCCTCAAAATGGCCCCCACCCACATGGCCAAGCCCCAACAACACCCCAAAAAGTAAAAAAACACTCAAAATCACCACAATCCCATGCCATCCATGCCCTCAATGATGTTTAAATTCAAAACACCCCACAGAAATACTAGGCCCATGCACCACTCACTACACCTGGGCCTACTGGCTAGTGAGGCTTTACAGGCACCCCAAATTTTTAAAAAATATCAACATATAACAGTGAGCTAAAATTCCATGACATAAATGAGAATTAAGTTTAAAAAACATCACAGAAACAGTTGTATCATGCACCCATGACTAACCCTGGGCCTACTGGATACTGTGGCTACCCACCACAATATATATTTTGTTAAAGTTGTGAAAAAAGTTTTAGAACTGTAGTTGCCTCAACTGCAATGCCCCAAACAAACAACACCAACTTACTTTAAAAGCTCAAGTCCAAAAGTGATCCAAACTCCAAAGTAAGCATGAGCGAATTTTGCGGATCTCGCGTTCGCGAATTTTGCGGATTTGCGGATTCGCAATCCGCAAAATCCGCGAATTTCCGCGAATTTGCGGATTTTTTTTTTTTTTGTGTTTGCGCGGGTTTCTGCCAGTTCGCGAGGGTTTTGTACAATGTCGCAAATTGCGAACTTACCTGTCGGGTCGCAAGTTTCGCGAACTTGTTGTTTCTACGTGTCCAGCCTGTTTGGGACACTCTTCTTCATCACTGCCACTCTCTGTCACCACTGCCACTCTCTGACTACTCATGCCACCCTCTGGCCCACCCATGCCACCCTCTGTTTCATCACAGCACCCTCTGGTTGTCCAGTCAGTGTACATTATTGTGGCAACAAGCACACCTTCCCTGCCTCAAGTGACCTGAATTAATTTGGGGCTGATTAATGTGTCACAGAATATTTTTTTAGCTGGCACCTGCTTCCTTAGTGCTTCCTGATTAGTGATCTTTTGAACTTGCTAAGTGCTTTCATTGTTGCAAAATTAGTTACAACACCTGCCCTGCCCCAACTGACAATAATGAATTAGGGGCTGAATAATGGATTTGAACCTCCAGCCTGGCTCCTGCTTGTCTCCCTTAGCTGTAATTCAGGACCTTTGTGGCATATATGTAACTATTCTGAGGTTCAGAGCAGGGTCACATAATAGTTGCAACCTGCAACTGAACTCTGGAGGGGCCCCTCAGGAAGCACTACAGAAAATGGCTACTAATGATGAGCCTGAACTTTTGAACCTGGTAAGTAGTTACTTTCAGTTTTGCTAAGAGCGTATTTCTGCAATTTTGCACTTATTCGCACTTATTCGCGGGGCGCGAACTCACGCGAACAGTGCGAGCAGTGCGAGCCAAATCCGCTGCTCGCGGATTTGCGGATTTTGCGGGAGATTCGCGAATCTCGCGGATTGCGGATTTCCCGAAAATCCGCAAAATCCGCGAGCGGAACGGATTTTCCGCCCACCCCTACTCCAAAGTCCAAAAAGTCCTCAAATACAAATAGCCAGCAGCAGTCACAAAAAGTGATCCTTCCAGCTCCACAGCCAAATGAAAAGTGACCAGGACATGGACAAAGCACTGGGAGGAGCCTGCTGGACAGGAACGGGAAGTTGGAGACTCTGGGGCACTTCCTTCCTCCCACCCCACCCCAAAAAATGGACTCCTGCACCAAAAAGTGCAGCCAAATGTCAATCTGAGGAGTTATTCTGATCAAAATCATCATTTTCACAAGGTTTATGCTTCCTGCGGTGGATTTCTTGTGCAGAATTGCAATTTTTGCAATTTCGGGAACGCGAGCTGTTCCCGAAAGTCAGCTGCGCGCCGCATCTACGTGTTCAGCATTGTTTACTCCAGCAATGCGTGATCGCGGGCCTTTATGACGTACTCGCGTTGTCAAACTCTCGCCGTGCAAGATGGCAAGCCGCGATAACGTAATTGCGTTCGAAAAACTCTCGCGCGATCACGCAGCAAGATCGAAAATGGCGCAGCACACGCAAAACCGGGAGAAAAACAACTCGGCGGACTCAGAATCACGATAAGTCAACGCTGCGTGCGCGATATTGTATTTTTCAAGCGTGACCAAGCAAAACATAGTCAAAAATCCGAAAATTCGCCCGCAAAACGGATTTTACGCCCATACTTAATCTTGTAGCCATCCGGGATGGCTATGACGATGTCGGGGGCTGAGGAGGCGTTCATCCAGGTTTCTGTGAGGAAGGTGACGTCTGGTGATGTTGTGTCGAGGAGGTTCCAGAGTTCGACGGTGTGCCTGTGGACGGAGCGGGTGTTGAGCAGGATGCACTTGAGGTGATAGTTGCTGGTGTCTGGCCTGGACAGTGCGGTGCAGGTTCGGAGGCAGGTGAATTTGCAGGCTTGGCAGGTGAAGGGTTCGTGGGTGCGTGTCGGTGTGTGGGGAAGTGGGAGGGAGGAGCAGCTGGGAGGTGGGAGCGGGGCAGCGAATGGGAAGGGGGCACAGAGGAGAAAGAGGCGGGGCTGCAGGGGAGCAGCGGCGGGGAGCGGGGGGAGAGGAGCGGGAAAAACGGAGGCGATGGGGCGAAAACAAGAAACAAAGCAACAAGTCACGGGTGGCATATAAAGGCAAATACAGGCACAAAAACACAAAGCAAGCCCAGAGTCCTCAGCTGCAGGAGCAGCGGCGATTCATGGGCAGAAAACGCACAGACTACTAGACCCAGAATCCTCAGCTGCGGGGCAGCGGCAAACTTGCAGCAGTAGCGGCAGTAGCGGGGAGAGCTTGGGCACACTCACGGGGAGTCGTGCAGTGTGTGGAGCGACCAGCCTTGAAGCAGGGTCAAGGGTCACAGCTCACCACTGCGTGGACTCCGCCATAAATGGCCAAGTGGGAGGGAGGAGCAGCTGGGAGGCGGGAGCGGGGCGGCGAACGGGAAGGGGGCACCGAGGAGAAAGGGGCGGGGCCGCAGGGGAGCAGCGGCGGGGAGCGGGGGGAGAAGAGCAGGAATAACGGTGGCGATGGGGCGAAAACAAGAAACAAAGCAACAAGTCACGGGCGGCAAATACAGGCACAAAAACACAAAGCAAGCCCAGAATCCTCAGCTGCAGGAGCAGCGGCGATTCACGGGCAGAAAATGCACAGACTACTAGACCCAGAATCCTCAGCTGCTGGGACGCGGCGAACTTGCGGCAGTAGCGGGGGGAGCTTGGGCACACTCACGGGGAGTTGCGCAGTGTGTTTTAGCGACGGCCCTGAAGCAGGGTCAAGGGTCACCTCTTATTTATTTGTAAACCTGAGTGTTCAGCAACGTGATCTAATATCTGTAGTACTATCTGTACCCCACTAGACTCATTTCGCAGGTATATTAACACATCGTCTGCGTATAATGACATAATGTGATTGGTCCCATCAAGAGACACTCCCAGTCCCTCACTCTCTTGTCTAATGCGTTCTGCCAGCGGCTCAATTGCTAGGGCAAAAATCAGTGGCGACAAGGGACATCCCTGCCTTGTGCCTCTATGGATGAAGTAAGGTGTAGAACCTGTATTTCCTGTGCCCATCCGGGCTCTGGGATTTTCATATAAGGGGCGAACCCATCCCCCATCCTCCATCTTCATCATTTCCATTACATCTAGTAAAAAATCCCAGCGTAGGGAATTGAAGGCTTTTTCCAGGTCTGTCGCTCCCACTACTGCATCTGGGTAGTGTCCCAGTTCAGGGTGAAACAGGACGTGATACAGTCTCCTGAGATTGTTGGATGTAGAACATGTGGGAATAAAATAATTTTGATCACTGTGGACCAACCTTTGCATGTGTGGTAGAAGCCTAGTTTCCAGTGTTTTCATATTCCACTGCATCCAAGCATATTCAGCATGGATAGAGGTCTAAATTCAGGCAGTGTGGCATGGTCATTCTTGGTCTTTGGCCTGGGAATCACCAATGCTTCTCTAATGGACGGCGGCAGTTGTTTCTCTCACAGCGCACATGCATCGACTTGTTCTAACCTCTGGGCTAATATAACCTTAAAGACATCATAAAATTCTGCCGGAAGGCCATCTGGCCCAGGTGTTTTTCCCCTAGCCATTTCCTTGATTGCTGCTCTTATCTCGCCTGCCTTAATTGGCAGTCCTAACGAGTCTCTGGAGTCTCTGTCCAGTCGTGTCAATCGCAACCCGTCTAAATATACAGGTGAGTCTTCCCCCTGACCAAGTCCCGGTAACCTGTAGAGAATCTCAGAATAGTCCATAAACTCATCATTGACGGCCCTCGGAATTGAGAGTATCTGTCCTTGTGCGTCAGTAATACTAGGGATTGGCGTACCTCTACTGTCTAGTTTAAACAGTCAGACCAATATTCTCCCGGCTTTACCACCTTCCTCCTGTTGTTTTGACTGGTAGGTTTTAAGGTCTAATGCTCGTAACGTATCCCAAGTGGAGTTATAAAGGCTCCTCACCTCTGCATCATGGTCCCTCCCACAATCTCTCTGTCTAATGTCAAGATCTGTACTTCTAGGTCTTCTAGTTCTAGAGTCACCATTCTCCTAATTCCCACCACCTGCCCGAAACAGTGTCCCCAGGTCACTACTTTGAATGCTTCCCATTCAACCAAAGAGGAGCTAGCGGTTCCCTTGTTCTCTGTAAAGTATGTTACTAAGGCTGCAGAGAGGAGCTGTCGAAAACCATCATCCTCTAATAAGACCAGGTCCAGCCTCCACAGTGGGATTGGGGCCCTCTTAGGGGTGGGAGCATATCTCATAAGCAGGGGGTTATGATCAGAAATGGACCTACCTAGGTATTCGGCCGCAAACATCATGGGGGACAGAAGAGCAGAAGAACTTATCTAGTCTTGTGTGTAGGTCATAAAGTTGGGAGTATTAGGAGTATTCCCTCTGGTTCGTGTTTTGCAGTTTCCTAACATCCGACAGGTCCCACTCCATGGTCCAGTTCCTAATTCCTCTAGCTGTAGTTGCTGCCAGTGTACCACACAGTGGAGGAGTAGATCTATCCCATCCCACATCGTATACACAATTCAAGTCTCCCCCCAATATCAAGTTCTCATGTGGCATCACAGCCAGTGTTCCCGAGAGCCGCTCTAGAAAGGGAATCTGCTCACGGTTCGGTGCATATACACTGCCCACCGTTATTACCTGCCTTTCAGTTTGCCCGTTAGCACTGCAAACCTCCCATCGAGGTCTATCATTTTCCAAGTTAGTTGAAAGGGGGCCCCTGGCCGGATCCACACAAGTGCCCCCCTAAGTGTAAGTGTTTGCAAACAGTTGACCCCTCCATCTGCATCTTAATCTAGCGGCCTCTGACTCTGTGAGGTGAGTCTCTTGTAAAAGAACTATATTTGCACCCCTTCACCTGATGTCCTTCAATATACTATAACGTTTTGAGAGCGAGACCCTGCCCCGGATATTCCGGGTTAGGAGTTTAAACTCCTCAGCCCGATTAACGTTCTGCTTCATCAGTCCTCATAGTGCCCCCCCCGCCGTCCCCCGTCCCATCAGTTTGAATTTTCGCTACAGGCCTCCTGGTATGTAACAACAAACCCAACATTTTAACTCCCCAACCTATGAGGGGACTGACAATGGTCAGCTGCCCAAACTTGCAAATATACAGCAC
Organism: Lissotriton vulgaris; assembly: GCF_964263255.1. Classification (NCBI taxonomy): domain Eukaryota; kingdom Metazoa; phylum Chordata; class Amphibia; order Caudata; family Salamandridae; genus Lissotriton; species Lissotriton vulgaris. Next base: position 755,956,754 of record NC_141695.1, on the reverse strand, counting down.
GTTACTAAACTACAAGTAGTTAAGGCCCACGGCTACTGGCTCTAGGACCTGGAAGAGAGTGCGGTTTCCAACTAATGTCCAACAATAAATAGTTCAACTTCATGACATTACGGCCTTGTTTGGCCGTTCCACCCGTGCCCGGGAGCTCCCCCCCACACACCACCCCCCGTCAATAGGCGGACTCGAGGCACCAGAGCAAGAACCGGGCCATCAAACCCATTAGAGTAGATAGGAAGAGCATGGAGCAGGAGAGGAGAGAAAGAAAACCCCCATTACTTATCCCAGTATCTCGTCCGCAGTCTGAGGTGTCACTGCTGGCATGGAGACACCACCAGCATGGGATGTGTCCGTATCCAACTCTTCAGTTCCTGGTTTCGATTCCAGGTCTCTCTCAGATGATGACCTCCTGCTTCGCAGCATGACAGCCACTGCCTACAACGCTTCCGCCCTCTCCACTGCCGTCCGAGAAGGGCTCTGTCTCTTAACAATCTTCCGTCTTTGGCATCTCCGCAGTAGTTTCCCCTGGTCTTTTGCTCCATTCGTTTGTCTCCCACCGCTTGGTTTGGAGTTTCCCTCCATTCTGTAGGCCTCAATCCATTCCCAGGCAGCCTTGGGATCTTCGCAGAAATCAGTTTTTCCCTCCAACATTATCTTAAGCCAAGCCGGGAACATCAGGGAATATTGAACCCTTTCTTCGCACAGGGCTCTCTTCACCTCCAAAAAGGAGGTACGACGTCTCTGGACCTCCACTGTGTAACCCGTAAATAAGGACACTTTATTGTTCTCCACCATGTACGGCCCATCTGATCTTGCCCTCCTCAAAAACAGGTCTCTGTCTCGGAAGTGGCGTAACATGGCTACCACAGCATGCAGCGGTCGTCCCAGTGCCGGCAGTCTGGCAGGCACTCGATGAGCCCGCTCCAGTATATAGAACTGTGACAGTCCCTCCGGTGCCACCACTTCTCAGAGCCAGATCTGCAGATAGTAACCATGTCCGGGACTTCCACTCCTTCCGGAAGTCTAAGAACCCTCACATTGTTCCTCCGGTTTCGCCCCTCCGCATCTTCCACCCTTCGTTCCAGTACATTGACCCTACTGGATAAATCTCTGACTTGTTCAGCCAGAGCCCGATGCGCCGGGGCAAGCACTCCCAGAATTGATTTTGACTGTTTCACTCTATCTGTAAGTTTAGCATGCTCATCCCACAACAATCCCAAGCCCACTGCAACTGTACTGATGTCTTGATGTAATGTCGCCTGGTGTCAGCGATGGCTTCCAAGATCTTGGCCAGTTGTTGGTGTACTGGTATCTCCGGTAGTTCCCCGCCAGTTTCTTTGGGTGCTGTGTCCATCACACTATCATCCTGGTTCAGGGGGTGGTCCTACCAGTTTCTCTCTAGGTTTCCCCATCTCCAGCAAGGTGTGGTCTCCGATCAAAGAACGCGTGCATCCTTCTCTAGGTGGACGTGGAGCTACTACCAATGTCTCTGGGTTCCACCACTTCAGTATGTGAGCTGTGTTCTCCAGAACACCGTTTATACTGTGCGGACAATGGCTTCCCCACTGTTGACTATGAGTCAGGACAGTCCAGGTAGTTATTACATATGTAGCTGTGGGTCCCCCAATAGTGTCACATCCATCCAGCGCCCAAGCCTGTTCGCATCACCGGTGCAGAGTGCCCCCACTGTGGTAAAGCTACGCGTTTTTCTGACCGATAGTGTTGAAATGGCAAGGCAATAGACAGAGTGCCTGTAGCTGACCCATTGCGTGGAGAGGGACAAGGAGTGCCAATATGTTGCAAGTTTTATGTGCTTGTGTTACCATGTGAGGAACAATGATCGCCATGTTATTCAAGCTTGGAGTAGTCCAACAGGTGATGCATGGGTGGAGGGGTCACTACTTCAGCCAACTCTAGCAGTGCCCCAGACTGCAGCAGTGGAGTGTGCACTCAGCTCTCGACTTCAAGTCTCATCAGTCTCATCGCTGAGACACCAGCAGCGCTTAGCCGTAGGCCCACCGAGGGCGTCCTCAGTGTCCGACGTGGATAGTGTATTTTAGCTTACAAGCAGGATCGCTGGTAGGAGCACCTTCAATATTCACCTTGTCTCCGTGTGCTCTCAAGTAAGGCACTGCCCAGCTATTACAACTGCCTCTATATCGCCGATTGCCACTGTCCTGGACCAAGGCGGCCTCCCGGAGGAGCACGGAGCGTCCCACTCACTTTCGTGCATTTTCTGCCCTTCCAGTCTCAAGCAGACCGCTGCGATACGGCTCCTCCACACAGAACAGTGCCCCTCAACCTGTACAGAGTGCCTGACCAGCATAAATAGGTGCGCAATCTCACCTTGATGAGTCTGAGCGACGCCGCACCTCACTCCCAATCAGTCGGCCGCTTCAATTAGTCCTTCGATCGGCAGGGAGCAAAGGGAGCAACTTTGAGCCTAATCTTGGCAGGAGACCGCTTCACGTAGCCCGCACTCTGTCAGGCGTATGTGCCCCAGCTCACTCCGTCCGCCACCACTCCCGCAAGCAATAATACACTTGCCCCCACCAGTCAATTTTATAGATCGTGCTTTCAGCACTTGGGGTAGGCCTTTGTTTGTATATGCCTTCTCAGTTCGGGGGGGGGGGGTGAATCAGGCAGCTGCACCGCTCTTACTTCTTCTGTGCCCTCAGCGGTCAGCATATTGGAATAATCGTCCACCACACTGCACCACACGTTCATCGCCTCTCGCTGCAGCAAGCACCTCCCAGTAGGCGCAGGCTGTCCCACGTGAACCCAGTTTCTGCCAGAAGTCGCTTCACGCAGTCTGTACATAGCAGAATGCACTTGCCCCCATTCATGCCCTCATCTACGGCCTTCTCCAGTTCTGGCGCACTTGGCTCCTTCGGCTTATTCTCAGTTTGCGCAGCCAGCTGTGGATGCAGCACCGTTCAGCGTATGCCACCACAGGGCTAGTGGCGGCCCAGGCATTTATATATCACTCGTTGAATCAGCACCCTGATCGGCTTACCCTGAGTACGCAGCGCCGAATACTTGTGAGGGCACCTGTTTCTAGCATGCAGGCAGATCTTAGTGCAAGACAGGCTGCCAGTGAGCACTCGTTTCGCCATTCTGACACCTGCTCTAGAATGGCACTGTCTCAGATTTACATATCCTTATAAATCTGAGGCAGCATCAAAAGCAATGGGTGTTGTGGTGGAGCACCCACAGCAACACCCATTGCACACCCCTTTCATGCTAAGTGATGCGTGTAAAGAAGCCGTAATTAAAAGGCAGCGTTAACCCCCAAACAGTGGCTTAACGCCGGTTTTGTAAATATTGAGAAGGGAATTGTGCCACCATAACGCCGCTAAAAGTGGCATTCTGGTGTCTCTAACTATTTGTAAATATACCCCTCAGGCCTTGCCCTCAGCTGCCCACTTGCGTCCTTCATTTCTGATTTCTCTCTTTGACCAAACCCACCCAATTTAATTCTAGGATCAAAGCAATGTCCACATTCCTTCGAGTCTACAAGAGGACCTATTCATATTCAAAAGCTAAAATGTTTTATACATTTTTTTTATTTGGAAGCCTATAAAATATGCATAGTCTACTGTGGATTTAAATACAATACCCCGCAGGGAAAGAAAGATAAATAACATTAATAAGGAAGATTGAATCTGCAGATAATTTGGACTCGTTCTTTAGTGAAGGCGAACGACATCGCTGTATTTCCCTTTTTTCAATTCACACATATTTTAAAAAATCAGATTGGAAAGAGCAGTACAGGAGGACCGAGAGCCAGGCGGATTCTGTTTAATATTTATGAAATTAGCATCTGGTGCATGGGTGTATATCATGGCAATTTCAAAGTTCGACCCTAACAGGAGAGCGGTTGGCATCACTTGGGACAGGGGGCATCTTTTCCCAGCATGCTCAGGGCTGACCCTGAAGATCTGGGGCCAGATGTAGGTGTCAAAATACCGGTCGGAAACGGCCGAAAATACCGATTTTCGGAAACGGAAAATACCGATTTTCGGCCGTTTCCGACCGGTATTTTGACATTGGTATGTAGGGCATTGAAAATCCTACAGATTCGGTAATTTTACCGAATCGGTAATTTTACAGAATCGGTAAAATTACTGATTCTGTAAAATTACAAAATCGGTAAATTTTACCGATTCTGTAAATGTACTCATCGGTAAAATTACCGAATCTGTATTTTCCTATGTAGGTAGCACTTCTAACAGTGCTACAGGGCCTTTAGAATTCGTTATTTACCATGTAATACAATTGCATGGTAAATAACGAATTCTTGTGTACATGCACATCTGTGCATGTACACCTGTGCCATGTGGCACACATACATGCCCTAAGGGCCCTTAGGGCATGTATGTGTGCCACATGGCACACAAGCCAGAAACAGGGGTGTAACAGGGTGTCAAAGTGACACCCTGTCCCCCTTGGCAATTCGGTATTTTTCCGATTCGGTAAATACCGAATCTGTATTTGCTATTGAATCCTATGGGCTTCATGGCCCATAGGATTCAATAGCAAATACCGATTCGGTATTTACCAAATTGGTAAATACCGAATCTTAACGATTCGGTAAAAAATACCGAAATATTACCTACATCAGATTTACCGATTCTAAAATACCGAATCGGTAAAATTTGGTATTTTAGAATCGGTAAATCTAATTTACCTACATCTAGCCCTTAGTCCTAACCTGTTGTGGCAAGAAAAAAACACATACGAATATACAGAATGCCGATTGCCTCGAACCCACAGGAAAGATATTAGGGGTTTGTGCAACCAAAAAATATGTGAAACTAAACCAGTAACATTTTCTGCAGGGGGATGCTTGCTGGATAACTGCTTGTAGTTTCTCAAGGTGTCAAAACCATCATTGAAGGGGGAAGAAATGATATTCCTTGTTCTCTGGTATTTTGGCGAGAGGTAGATGGTCACTCAGTTTGATGAATGTTCAACTAAGGACATTTGTTTGTTTTAACAGTTTTACTAGTTCACGGGACTTTTCACTTTAGGATGTTGGACTACTCATTTCCATATATTTCATTCCGCTTCCGATTTCTGCGTGAGAAGGCGAAATTATGGATGGGTTCTGAGAATGTGTATTGGAGATTATTTTGATGATATTTATAAATCGGTATTTGGAAATTATTACGTTAAAAGAAATGTTAGTTTTAATATTGTTGAAGGTCGTTTTTACTGTACTCATTCCAGTTCACAGCAGAAATAATCAGAGTTGTACGAAACAGAGCAAATAGAACAGTCTTTCATCTTCGTTGTTGCTTTTCTGTCCAGATATTAGGATTGATGTTATCTCCAGAGGAGATTTTCAATTATATTTTCCAAATGAATGGATTTCTCAGGATGTTGAACACATCCTGGTGAAAGGCATAGATGTGGAAAAAAACGTGTAGCCTTCTTTGCAGTATCACACATTTGCTGGTTACAGTGTGACAGAGCTCTTATCTCTCCTTCTTCGTCTTCCCTGTATGCCCTCTTGTCCTGTTTGAGGGGGGAGGGCATCAGCCCACACCTCTCAATTCCTTTCTCTTGCAATATCCTTTATCTAAGGTGGTTCCACCTTCCACTGTACCAGTGTGATGGTACAGCCACTCGCCCTGGTATCCATTGTCCAGAATGAGGCAACCAACTGCTTGACATCCCCTGGGTTCAACAACAGCAAGGGTTTGTAAGTAAGAAAACACCATGATCTCCAGAATAGTAATCCCCTAAAGGAGGCTTGTTTGAGAGTGCTAATCTCAATTCGATCTCTCGAAAAGTACTCCGCCACTCCACCTCTGGATGGATGGTGTGAACTGTGCTTTTAGTGTGAAAATGTAGGTGCGCTTTTCCTATTATAAGTATATTTTGATATTGGTTTCACACCAGGTTCCAAAAGATCATTTGTATCTGATACAGTTCCCTGGTTTCAGATCTGGTGCTGGTCGAACTGCATTAAGACATGCCCTTGCAATGGAAGGCAGGCCCATCATGCAGTCAGCCAGCACACACTCATTATAACTCAGTTAATGGAAGTTCTCATTAGATCAATAAAGCTCAACATTGAGGAGGGGGCACATCTACAAAGAGCTAAACTGTAAATTGATTCAATTATTTTGTATTTCAGCAGCATTTCCAAGACTTTCACTGCCACAGTAAATAGATGATCAAGTGGTGGACGGAGGGGGACAGTATGCTTCCCAAAGATATTAAGCTTACGCTTTTGATGTAGTTTAAAAACAATAAAGTATACAAGTGCTTCCATGCTGTGATTGTTTATCTACAATGGTCATCTTATATACTTAATAACATAACATGTGTATTTGTAAAGCATAAGTTCATGCAGAAGGATATCTTGGCGTTGAATTCCAGAACACATTTCTTTCCTAGATCCCAAGATTATCTCTCTATCTACCCACTCCCAATTCCTCAATCACACAAATGACTACTGCTCACCCGCTACTCTTGTGTTTTTGACCTATCAGTCCTGACATTATGGCTTACCCTCACTTTTATCTACACTTCCTGATCCTACAGTTTTCTTGACTATGATATTTTTGTTTTTATTGTTTTATCACCTCTGCTCTCTGAACATTGTGAAGCATATCAGTTAAAGATAACAGCACAGATGCACCACAAAAATCTAACATGAAACAAATTAAGGTTTAGACTTCAATTACAATGAATCAGAAATGATCAGAGTTCTTCAGTTTAATTTCTTTTCCTGGCGGAAAGACTCATCGCGGTCGCTACAGGACGGACTCTTCGTTATTCGGAATCTGGCAAATAAAAACCACGATCTGAGGCTTGTGTATATATTTCTTTCATCACTTGACAACAGTGTCTCCAAGCGGTGGGAATATACTTGTAAATATGGATATGATATAGATCTACCGATTTGCATATCTAAAGATTAATAATATTTTCCTCTCGTATGGACACTCACTCCCTCCATTAACTATTGGATCTTCGGTTCCTAATCTAAAAAGACGATTCTGTCCAACGAGAAGTATGCACCAAACCATTTCATTCATCACGCTGCTTTCCTGAAGACGCTCTTGACCTGTGATAAGCCCTGAAGAAGAAGTCTCTCTATAGGGACGAAACGCGTCAGTTGTATGGTGTCTCAATGTTCCACTTTGAAATAAAAAGAAACCAAACTGAAGAACTCTGATCATTTTTGATTAATTGTAATTGAAGTCTAAACCTTAATTTGTTTCATGTTAGATTTTTGTGGTGCATCTGTGCTGTTATCTTCAACTTGTTGGGATCCTTTGTGATCAGGCACTGTTACATTGGGTGTCATTCAGTATGCACACAAACCCCCTTTGAAATCCGTGGGGCAGGAATTACTATCTGGAGCTATTGTATGTTAGGTGCTGAATCTAAGAAGGTTCCACTGTAAAAATATTCCCTTTGTATTGTGAAGCATATCCTCCCTTTTTTGGGTACTACCATATCCTGTATTTTTTCTCAAATATATTATTGTTTTTTTGTTTCTGCTCTCTGTAAATTTGTAAAGGGCTCTGATACCCTCAAGGGTCATGTTCAAACTATAGAGAAAACTATAAAAATAAAATGTTTATTGTGGTTAATAACTGTAAGGATTACAGTCTGAAGTTGTTTAGATAAACCTGCAATTTAAATTTGTGTAAAAATAATGATTCCCTCAATTAATTTTCATCTGGTGGTCTTTGACTTAAAAGACCAGACCTGTGCTAGCCCCACCAGGCAAAGTCCTAAACTCAACAAGGCTGAGGAGCTTTGCCCCTCACCCCACCCAGTTTTCCTGGGTGGGGGAGAATTCATTAGAATGTATTAGACTTGCCAATTTTTCATTTGCACCCGAAGACCTAACAATTGTTGAGGCGCTGGCATTTTTAGACATTGGGCGAGGATGTTCTTTGTGTTCACACAAAAAAATGTACATTGTATCCTAAACTTTGACTCGAGAATGCATTTGTTGCAAGCCCGATGGCTCCAAGGGGCTTGGATGTATGTCTTGGGAAGATAATACAGTAATTCCTTTTAAAAGCGTTTTTTTGGGCTTTGGGACATATGCAAATATAACACTGTGTAGATTGGCCCTAGAGGTTGAGTATTTGCTACAGTTGAGCTGAGAACTTACTGAGACACTATTGTCTTAGATCCCCTTTAGATGTCAAGGTGGTCAAGTAATCTATGTTTTAGACTTCACAGACTTCCTTTCGTTCTCAAGTATTCCTTCACTCTTTGATTGGAGAGCCTTTTGGAAGGCAGCAAACAGTTATCAGAAGTGGAAGGGACAATATTGGTTTCTCCTTCATTCTACAGTCAACATATCCATTGCTTGTATTTTTTTTACACATAATGAAATTGTTTCATTTCACCCTATGGTCGAACCCCAGGTAGCCTTGGATAGTTGAAATCTTTGACTTTAATCATACAAACTGCATATATGTTGCGTAAATCAGGCCACTGTTATGAGTTCATTGCCTGATTTTGACATGAAACTTTTTTATCACAGTTTGGCCAGTGGGTACTCTTAGAGGTAGTGAAGTAAGAGATATGAGAATCTCAAGATGATATCTATTCTTCTGTGTTTGAATATCCATTTACATCTCAGTTCTCTTTGGTTGTTCAACATATATTTTTTGTTGTTGTCTTCACAAAACATAAGGACACTGTTTGATGACATCAAGATGATAGTGCTATTGATCTGCTGTCTGGTATTTTGTGTTCTACTTATCTAAACTGTAAAAGGAAGTATTAACTCCTTCTGCTCCATACTGAAGTATATGTGAATTTTGATTTATAAAGTTTTATATAGCACAAACTTGATCCCGAATCATTTAAACGCGTACTGAGCACACTCTTGTAATTGTATATATACATATTTTCACTGAAAAAAACAAAGGTTAAAGTAAATTTATAGTTAGGATAACAGTTCAGTGACAGAATAAGGTTTTAAACAAAAAAACACTGAAATTCATCAGTTATAGTTTACTCAAGTAACTAACTTGTGCCCTATGGTAACAATAACTCAGGCCCCGCCCATGCATAGTGTTGTCATCAATGATGTCAGTTGAAATGTCATCACTAATGCGATCAATGATGTCTTTGAACATGTCATGACTGTTTTATTATGTGAGGTTTTTTAATTTAAATTGGTATGTTGTCTCTGAAATGTTCACCTAACTATAATGTTACTTTAACCTTTATTGTTTCAGTGAATGTTTAGGTTTTTAAAAATGTAATGTAAGATATAATTATAATTCCTAACCTGAACTTCACTTTAAAATTTGTTTTTTTCCAGTGATTTTTCTAGTTTCTTTTAACATAAAGTAATATTTTATTACCATATGTGAAGCCAACCCTATGCTGCACGTGACATTCAGCAATGCACAGCGTGGGGTTGGCCTAAGGGCTTGGCCTGTGGCCAGTCTCTGCAGATATCCACCATGGGCAGCCAACCCCCCACCGCATATTGGGTGGGATGGACACATGGCGTGGACTCTGGTGGCGGTTGATGAAGGGGTTAGCATATCAACATATATAAAACACACCTATTGTCTATGTCAGATATGACCAATGCATATCATCAATTGTGCAAAGTTTAAGAAAAGTGATTGTGTTACAGAAATGTTTAATAAAGATTTATTTGAAAAAAATCAACATGTCTTTGAGTCTTTTATTAACAGTTTTCAGACTACAAAATGCAGTCATAGAACCAACCACAAGGGAGCTCTGAACTGCATTTGAAGAACATACAGCTTCATCTAGGGGTACTCTAAAGAAATATGGTAAGCTCTCCTGGGCTCATGTATTCAATGACTCAGGAGACTTACTGATATGATATGATATGATAAGAGTTATTTATAGAGCGCACGTTCACCAGCGGTTTCTTTGGCGCTAGACTGTTTTGTTCAATGTTGTAGGGGGTTGCTGCCCCTCCTGCAGCCCCCAAAACACTAAAAAATGTTTAGTTATGGACCTGCCTCTTCAAGCATGAGCATATATTTTGTTTAAATGCATTAGGGCAATATGGTACAACAAGGGGTGGTGATGGACAGAGTTTCTGAATTAAGCAGAATACTCTCACCCAGTCAAGAGATCAGGGCTAGATCCAACACAGTTTTTTAGCTCACTGCACCATCCCAGCTCAGAACCTGGCTATATGCAAATTAGTCTGTTCCTGTCCCAGTGCATGATGGGAACAGGGCAAACCAAACTACCAAGCCAATTCTTACACTGGGAAGGAAACAAGCTTCCGGGGACCGGTTTCTGGCATTTCAGCCGTCGTCGGCCCGGCTTGCTTGAATCCTGATGGTGCAATGAGCAAGGGACTCACATCTGAGTATACCCTTCCACGCTTAGGGTGGACAAAATATTTAACAACAAGGGGTGGTGATGGACAGAGTTTCTGAATTAAGCAGACTACTCTCATCCAGTCAAGAGATCAGGGCTAGATCCAACACCGTTTTTTAGCTTACTGCACCATCCCAGCTCAGAACCTGGCTGTATGCAAATTAGTCTGTTCCTGTCCCAGTGCATGATGGGAACAGGGCAAACCAAACTACCAAGCCAATTCTTACACTGGGAAGGAAACAAGCTTCCGGGGACCGGTTTCTGGCATTTCAGCCGTCGTCGGCCCGGCTTGCTTGAATCCTGATGGTGCAATGAGCAAGGGACTCACATCTGAGTATACCCTTCCACGCTTAGGGTGGACAAAATATTTAACAACAAGGGGTGGTGATGGACAGAGTTTCTGAATTAAGCAGAATACTCTCACCCAGTCAAGAGATCAGGGCTAGATCCAACACCGTTTTTTAGCTCACTGCACCATCCCAGCTCTGATCCTGGTTATATGCAAATTAGTCTGTTCCTGTCCCAGTGCATGATGGGAACAGGGCAAACCAAACTACCAAGCCAATTCTTACACTGGGAAGGAAACAAGCTTCCGGGGACCGGTTTCTGGCATTTCAGCCGTCGTCGGCCCAGCTTGCTTGAATCCTGATGGTGCAATGAGCAAGGGACTCACATCTGAGTATACCCTTCCACGCTTAGGGTGGACAAAATATTTAACAACAAGGGGTGGTGATGGACAGAGTTTCTGAATTAAGCAGAATACTCTCACCCAGTCAAGAGATCAGGGCTAGATCCAACACCGTTTTTTAGCTCTCTGCACCATCCCAGCTCAGAACCTGGCTATATGCAAATTAGTCTGTTCCTGTCCCAGTGCATGATGGGAACAGGGCAAACCAAACTACCAAGCCAATTCTTACACTGGGAAGGAAACAAGCTTCCAGGGACTGGTTTCTGGCATTTCAGCCGTCGTCGGCCCGGCTTGCTTGAATCCTGATGGTGCAATGAGCAAGGGACTCACATCTGAGTATACCCTTCCACGCTTAGGGTGGACAAAATATTTAACAACAAGGGGTGGTGATGGACAGAGTTTCTGAATTAAGCAGAATACTCTCACCCAGTCAAGAGATCAGGGCTAGATCCAACACAGTTTTTTAGCTCACTGCACCATCCCAGCTCAGAACCTGGCTATATGCAAATTAGTCTGTTCCTGTCCCAGTGCATGATGGGAACAGGGCAAACCAAACTACCAAGCCAATTCTTACACTGGGAAGGAAACAAGCTTCCGGGGACCGGTTTCTGGCATTTCAGCCGTCGGCGGCCCGGCTTGCTTGAATCCTGATGGTGCAATGAGCAAGGGACTCACATCTGAGTATACCCTTCCACGCTTAGGGTGGACAAAATATTTAACAACAAGGGGTGGTGATGGACAGAGTTTCTGAATTAAGCAGAATACTCTCACCCAGTCAAGAGATCAGGGCTAGATCCAACACCGTTTTTTAGCTCACCGCACCATCCCAGCTCAGAACCTGGCTATATGCAAATTAGTCTGTTCCTGTCCCAGTGCATGATGGGAACAGGGCAAACCAAACTACCAAGCCAATTCTTACACTGGGAAGGAAACAAGCTTCCAGGGACCGGTTTCTGGCATTTCAGCCGTCGTCGGCCCAGCTTGCTTGAATCCTGATGGTGCAATGAGCAAGGGACTCACATCTGAGTATACCCTTCCACGCTAAGGGTGGACAAAATATTTAACAACAAGGGGTGGTGATGGACAGAGTTTCTGAATTAAGCAGAATACTCTCACCCAGTCAAGAGATCAGGGCTAGATCCAACACCGTTTTTTAGCTCTCTGCACCATCCCAGCTCAGAACCTGGCTATATGCAAATTAGTCTGTTCCTGTCCCAGTGCATGATGGGAACAGGGCAAACCAAACTACCAAGCCAATTCTTACACTGGGAAGGAAACAAGCTTCCGGGGACTGGTTTCTGGCATTTCAGCCGTCGTCGGCCCGGCTTGCTTGAATCCTGATGGTGCAATGAGCAAGGGACTCACATCTGAGTATACCCTTCCACGCTTAGGGTGGACAAAATATTTAACAACAAGGGGTGGTGATGGACAGAGTTTCTGAATTAAGCAGAATACTCTCACCCAGTCAAGAGATCAGGGCTAGATCCAACACAGTTTTTTAGCTCACTGCACCATCCCAGCTCAGAACCTGGCTATATGCAAATTAGTCTGTTCCTGTCCCAGTGCATGATGGGAACAGGGCAAACCAAACTACCAAGCCAATTCTTACACTGGGAAGGAAACAAGCTTCCGGGGACCGGTTTCTGGCATTTCAGCCGTCGGCGGCCCGGCTTGCTTGAATCCTGATGGTGCAATGAGCAAGGGACTCACATCTGAGTATACCCTTCCACGCTTAGGGTGGACAAAATATTTAACAACAAGGGGTGGTGATGGACAGAGTTTCTGAATTAAGCAGAATACTCTCACCCAGTCAAGAGATCAGGGCTAGATCCAACACCGTTTTTTAGCTCACTGCACCATCCCAGCTCAGAACCTGGCTATATGCAAATTAGTCTGTTCCTGTCCCAGTGCATGATGGGAACAGGGCAAACCAAACTACCAAGCCAATTCTTACACTGGGAAGGAAACAAGCTTCCGGGGACCGGTTTCTGGCATTTCAGCCGTCGCCGGCCCGGCTTGCTTGAATCCTGATGGTGCAATGAGCAAGGGACTCACATCTGAGTATACCCTTCCACGCTTAGGGTGGACAAAACATTTAACAACAAGGGGTGGTGATGGACAGAGTTTCTGAATTAAGCAGAATACTCTCACCCAGTCAAGAGATCAGGGCTAGATCCAACACCGTTTTTTAGCTCACTGCACCATCCCAGCTCAGAACCTGGCTATATGCAAATTAGTCTGTTCCTGTCCCAGTGCATGATGGGAACAGGGCAAACCAAACTACCAAGCCAATTCTTACACTGGGAAGGAAACAAGCTTCCGGGGACCGGTTTCTGGCATTTCAGCCGTCGTCGGCCCGGCTTGCTTGAATCCTGATGGTGCAATGAGCAAGGGACTCACATCTGAGTATACCCTTCCACGCTTAGGGTGGACAAAATATTTAACAACAAGGGGTGGTGATGGGCAGAGTTTCTGAATTAAGCAGAATACTCTCACCCAGTTAAGAGATCAGGGCTAGATCCAACACCGTTTTTTAGCTCACTGCACCATCCAAGCTCAGAACCTGGCTATATGCAAATTAGTCTGTTCCTGTCCCAGTGCATGATGGGAACAGGGCAAACCAAACTACCAAGCCAATTCTTACACTGCGAAGGAAACAATCTTCCGGGGACTGGTTTCTGGCATTTCAGCCGTCGTCGGCCCGGCTTGCTTGAATCCTGATGGTGCAATGAGCAAGGGACTCACATCTGAGTATACCCTTCTAGGCTTAGGGTGGACAAAATATTTAGCAACAAGGGGTGGTGATGGACAGAGTTTCTGAATTAAGCAGAATACTCTCACCCAGTCAAGAGATCAGGGCTAGATCCAACACCGTTTTTTAGCTCACTGCACCATCCCAGCTCAGAACCTGGCTATATGCAAATTAGTCTGTTCCTGTCCCAGTGCATGATGGGAACAGGGCAAACCAAACTACCAAGCCAATTCTTACACTGGGAAGGAAACAAGCTTCCGGGGACCGGTTTCTGGCATTTCAGCCGTCGTCGGCCCAGCTTGCTTGAATCCTGATGGTGCAATGAGCAAGGGACTCACATCTGAGTATACCCTTCCACGCTTAGGGTGGACAAAATATTTAACAACAAGGGGTGGTGATGGACAGAGTTTCTGAATTAAGCAGAATACTCTCACCCAGTCAAGAGATCAGGGCTAGATCCAACACCGTTTCTTTAGCTCACTGCACCATCCCAGCTCAGAACCTGGCTATATGCAAATTAGTCTGTTCCTGTCCCAGTGCATGATGGGAACAGGGCAAACCAAACTACAAAGCCAATTCTTACACTGGGAAGGAAACAAGCTTCCGGGGACCGGTTTCTGGCATTTCAGCCGTCGTCAGCCCGGCTTGCTTAAATCCTGATGGTGCAATGAGCAAGGGACTCACATCTGAGTGTACCCTTCCACGCTTAGGGTGGACAAAACATTTAACAACAAGGGGTGGTGATGGACGAAGTTTCTGAATTAAGCAGAATACTCTCACCCAGTCAAGAGATCAGGGCTAGATCCAACACCGTTTTTAGCTCACTGCACCATCCCAGCTCAGAACCTGGCTATATGCAAATTAGTCTGTTCCTGTCCCAGTGCATGATGGGAACAGGGCAAACCAAACTACCAAGCCAATTCTTACACTGGGAAGGAAACAAGCTTCCGGGGACCGGTTTCTGGCATTTCAGCCGTCGTCGGCCCGGCTTGCTTGAATCCTGATGGTGCAATGAGCAAGGGACTCACATCTGAGTATACCCTTCCACGCTTAGGGTGGACAAAATATTTAACAACAAGGGGTGGTGATGGACAGAGTTTCTGAATTAAGCAGAATACTCTCACCCAGTTAAGAGATCAGGGCTAGATCCAACACCGTTTTTTAGCGCACTGCACCATCCCAGCTCAGAACCTGGCTATATGCAAATTAGTCTGTTCCTGTTCCAGTGCATGATGGGAACAGGGCAAACCAAACTACCAAGCCAATTCTTACACTGCGAAGGAAACAATCTTCCGGGGACTGGTTTCTGGCATTTCAGCCGTCGTCGGCCCGGCTTGCTTGAATCCTGATGGTGCAATGAGCAAGGGACTCACATCTGAGTATACCCTTCCACGCTTAGGGTGGACAAAATATTTAACAACAAGGGGTGGTGATGGACAGAGTTTCTGAATTAAGCAGAATACTCTCACCCAGTCAAGAGATCAGGGCTAGATTCAACACCGTTTTTTAGCTCACTGCACCATCCCAGCTCAGAACCTGGCTATATGCAAATTAGTCTGTTCCTGTCCCAGTGCATGATGGGAACAGGGCAAACCAAACTACAAAGCCAATTCTTACACTGGGAAGGAAACAAGCTTCCGGGGACCGGTTTCTGGCATTTCAGCCGTCGTCAGCCCGGCTTGCTTGAATCCTGATGGTGCAATGAGCAAGGGACTCACATCTGAGTATACCCTTCCACGCTTAGGGTGGACAAAATATTTAACAACAAGGGGTGGTGATGGACAGAGTTTCTGAATTAAGCAGAATACTCTCACCCAGTCAAGAGATCAGGGCTAGATCCAACACCGTTTTTTAGCTCACTGCACCATCCCAGCTCAGAACCTGGCAATATGCAAATTAGTCTGTTCCTGTCCCAGTGCATGATGGGAACAGGGCAAACCAAACTACCAAGCCAATTCTTACACTGGGAAGGAAACAAGCTTCCGGGGACCGGTTTCTGGCATTTCAGCCGTCGTCGGCCCGGCTTGCTTGAATCCTGATGGTGCAATGAGCAAGGGACTCACATTTGAGTATACCCTTCCACGCTTAGGGTGGACAAAACATTTAACAACAAGGGGTGGTGATGGACGAAGTTTCTGAATTAAGCAGAATACTCTCACCCAGTCAAGAGATCAGGGCTAGATCCAACACCGTTTTTAGCTCACTGCACCATCCCAGCTCAGAATCTGGCTATATGCAAATTAGTCTGTTCCTGTCCGAGTGCATGATGGGAACAGGGCAAACCAAACTACCAAGCCAATTCTTACACTGGGAAGGAAACAAGCTTCCGGGGACCCGTTTCTGGCATTTCAGCCGTCGTCGGCCAGGCTTGCTTGAATCCTGATGGTGCAATGAGCAAGGGACTCACATCTGAGTATACCCTTCCACGCTTAGGGTGGACAAAATATTTAACAACAAGGGGTGGTGATGGACAGAGTTTCTGAATTAAGCAGAATACTCTCACCCAGTTAAGAGATCAGGGCTAGATCCAACACCGTTTTTTAGCTCACTGCACCATCCCAGCTCAGAACCTGGCTATATGCAAATTAGTCTGTTCCTGTCCCAGTGCATGATGGGAACAGGGCAAACCAATCTACCGAGCCAATTCTTACATTGGGAAGTAAACAAGCTTCCGGGGACCGGTTTCTGGCATTTCAGCCGTCGTCGGCCCAGCTTGCTTGAATCCTGATGGTGCAATGAGCAAGGGACTCACATCTGAGTATACCCTTCCACGCTTAGGGTGGACAAAATATTTAACAACAAGGGGTGGTGATGGACAGAGTTTCTGAATTAAGCAGAATAATCTCACCCAGTCAAGAGATCAGGGCTAGATCCAACACCGTTTCTTTAGCTCACTGCACCATCCCAGCTCAGAACCTGGCTATATGCAAATTAGTCTGTTCCTGTCCCAGTGCATGATGGGAACAGGGCAAACCAAACTACAAAGCCAATTCTTACACTGGGAAGGAAACAAGCTTCCGGGGACCGGTTTCTGGCATTTCAGCCGTCGTCAGCCCGGCTTGCTTGAATCCTGATGGTGCAATGAGCAAGGGACTCACATCTGAGTATACCCTTCCACGCTTAGGGTGGACAAAACATTTAACAACAAGGGGTGGTGATGGACGAAGTTTCTGAATTAAGCAGAATACTCTCACCCAGTCAAGAGATCAGGGCTAGATCCAACACCGTTTTTAGCTCACTGCACCATCCCAGCTCAGAACCTGGCTATATGCAAATTAGTCTGTTCCTGTCCCAGTGCATGATGGGAACAGGGCAAACCAAACTACCAAGCCAATTCTTACACTGGGAAGGAAACAAGCTTCCGGGGACCGGTTTCTGGCATTTCAGCCGTCGTCGGCCCGGCTTGCTTGAATCCTGATGGTGCAATGAGCAAGGGACTCACATCTGAGTATACCCTTCCACGCTTAGGGTGGACAAAATATTTAACAACAAGGGGTGGTGATGGACAGAGTTTCTGAATTAAGCAGAATACTCTCACCCAGTTAAGAGATCAGGGCTAGATCCAACACCGTTTTTTAGCGCACTGCACCATCCCAGCTCAGAACCTGGCTATATGCAAATTAGTCTGTTCCTGTTCCAGTGCATGATGGGAACAGGGCAAACCAAACTACCAAGCCAATTCTTACACTGCGAAGGAAACAATCTTCCGGGGACTGGTTTCTGGCATTTCAGCCGTCGTCGGCCCGGCTTGCTTGAATCCTGATGGTGCAATGAGCAAGGGACTCACATCTGAGTATACCCTTCCACGCTTAGGGTGGACAAAATATTTAACAACAAGGGGTGGTGATGGACAGAGTTTCTGAATTAAGCAGAATACTCTCACCCAGTCAAGAGATCAGGGCTAGATTCAACACCGTTTTTTAGCTCACTGCACCATCCCAGCTCAGAACCTGGCTATATGCAAATTAGACTGTTCCTGTCCCAGTGCATGATGGGAACAGGGCAAACCAAACTACCAAGCCAATTCTTACACTGGGAAGGAAACAAGCTTCCGGGGACCGGTTTCTGGCATTTCAGCCGTCGTCGGCCCAGCTTGCTTGAATCCTGATGGTGCAATGAGCAAGGGACTCACATCTGAGTATACCCTTCCACGCTTAGGGTGGACAAAATATTTAACAACAAGGGGTGGTGATGGACAGAGTTTCTGAATTAAGCAGAATACTCTCACCCAGTCAAGAGATCAGGGCTAGATCCAACACCGTTTTTTAGCTCACTGCACCATCCCAGCTCAGAACCTGGCAATATGCAAATTAGTCTGTTCCTGTCCCAGTGCATGATGGGAACAGGGCAAACCAAACTACCAAGCCAATTCTTACACTGGGAAGGAAACAAGCTTCCGGGGACCGGTTTCTGGCATTTCAGCCGTCGTCGGCCCGGCTTGCTTGAATCCTGATGGTGCAATGAGCAAGGGACTCACATCTGAGTATACCCTTCCACGCTTAGGGTGGACAAAACATTTAACAACAAGGGGTGGTGATGGACGAAGTTTCTGAATTAAGCAGAATACTCTCACCCAGTCAAGAGATCAGGGCTAGATCCAACACCGTTTTTAGCTCACTGCACCATCCCAGCTCAGAACCTGGCTATATGCAAATTAGTCTGTTCCTGTCCCAGTGCATGATGGGAACAGGGCAAACCAAACTACCAAGCCAATTCTTACACTGGGAAGGAAACAAGCTTCCGGGGACCGGTTTCTGGCATTTCAGCCGTCGTCGGCCCGGCTTGCTTGAATCCTGATGGTGCAATGAGCAAGGGACTCACATCTGAGTATACCCTTCCACGCTTAGGGTGGACAAAATATTTAACAACAAGGGGTGGTGATGGACAGAGTTTCTGAATTAAGCAGAATACTCTCACCCAGTTAAGAGATCAGGGCTAGATCCAACACCGTTTTTTAGCGCACTGCACCACCCCAGCTCAGAACCTGGCTATATGCAAATTAGTCTGTTCCTGTTCCAGTGCATGATGGGAACAGGGCAAACCAAACTACCAAGCCAATTCTTACACTGCGAAGGAAACAATCTTCCGGGGACTGGTTTCTGGCATTTCAGCCGTCGTCGGCCCGGCTTGCTTGAATCCTGATGGTGCAATGAGCAAGGGACTCACATCTGAGTATACCCTTCCACGCTTAGGGTGGACAAAATATTTAACAACAAGGAGTGGTGATGGACAGAGTTTCTGAATTAAGCAGAATACTCTCACCCAGTCAAGAGATCAGGGCTAGATTCAACACCGTTTTTTAGCTCACTGCACCATCCCAGCTCAGAACCTGGCTATATGCAAATTAGTCTGTTCCTGTCCCAGTGCATGATGGGAACAGGGCAAACCAAACTACCAAGCCAATTCTTACACTGGGAAGGAAACAAGCTTCCGGGGACCGGTTTCTGGCATTTCAGCCGTCGTCGGCCCAGCTTGCTTGAATCCTGATGGTGCAATGAGCAAGGGACTCACATCTGAGTATACCCTTCCACGCTTAGGGTGGACAAAATATTTAACAACAAGGGGTGGTGATGGACAGAGTTTCTGAATTAAGCAGAATACTCTCACCCAGTCAAGAGATCAGGGCTAGATCCAACACCGTTTCTTTAGCTCACTGCACCATCCCAGCTCAGAACCTGGCTATATGCAAATTAGTCTGTTCCTGTCCCAGTGCATGATGGGAACAGGGCAAACCAAACTACAAAGCCAATTCTTACACTGGGAAGGAAAGAAGCTTCCGGGGACCGGTTTCTGGCATTTCAGCCGTCTCAGCCCAGCTTGCTTGAATCCTGATGGTGCAATGAGCAAGGGACTCACATCTGAGTATACCCTTCCACGCTTAGGGTGGACAAAATATTTAACAACAAGGGGTGGTGATGGACAGAGTTTCTGAATTAAGCAGAATACTCTCACCCAGTCAAGAGATCAGGGCTAGATCCAACACCGTTTCTTTAGCTCACTGCACCATCCCAGCTCAGAACCTGGCTATATGCAAATTAGTCTGTTCCTGTCCCAGTGCATGATGGGAACAGGGCAAACCAATCTACCGAGCCAATTCTTACATTGGGAAGGAAACAAGCTTCCGGGGACCGGTTTCTGGCATTTCAGCCGTCGTCGGCCCAGCTTGCTTGAATCCTGATGGTGCAATGAGCAAGGGACTCACATCTGAGTATACCCTTCCACGCTTAGGGTGGACAAAATATTTAACAACAAGGGGTGGTGATGGACAGAGTTTCTGAATTAAGCAGAATAATCTCACCCAGTCAAGAGATCAGGGCTAGATCCAACACCGTTTCTTTAGCTCACTGCACCATCCCAGCTCAGAACCTGGCTATATGCAAATTAGTCTGTTCCTGTCCCAGTGCATGATGGGAACAGGGCAAACCAAACTACAAAGCCAATTCTTACACTGGGAAGGAAACAAGCTTCCGGGGACCGGTTTCTGGCATTTCAGCCGTCGTCAGCCCGGCTTGCTTGAATCCTGATGGTGCAATGAGCAAGGGACTCACATCTGAGTATACCCTTCCACGCTTAGGGTGGACAAAACATTTAACAACAAGGGGTGGTGATGGACGAAGTTTCTGAATTAAGCAGAATACTCTCACCCAGTCAAGAGATCAGGGCTAGATCCAACACCGTTTTTAGCTCACTGCACCATCCCAGCTCAGAACCTGGCTATATGCAAATTAGTCTGTTCCTGTCCCAGTGCATGATGGGAACAGGGCAAACCAAACTACCAAGCCAATTCTTACACTGGGAAGGAAACAAGCTTCCGGGGACCGGTTTCTGGCATTTCAGCCGTCGTCGGCCCGGCTTGCTTGAATCCTGATGGTGCAATGAGCAAGGGACTCACATCTGAGTATACCCTTCCACGCTTAGGGTGGACAAAATATTTAACAACAAGGGGTGGTGATGGACAGAGTTTCTGAATTAAGCAGAATACTCTCACCCAGTTAAGAGATCAGGGCTAGATCCAACACCGTTTTTTAGCGCACTGCACCATCCCAGCTCAGAACCTGGCTATATGCAAATTAGTCTGTTCCTGTTCCAGTGCATGATGGGAACAGGGCAAACCAAACTACCAAGCCAATTCTTACACTGCGAAGGAAACAATCTTCCGGGGACTGGTTTCTGGCATTTCAGCCGTCGTCGGCCCGGCTTGCTTGAATCCTGATGGTGCAATGAGCAAGGGACTCACATCTGAGTATACCCTTCCACGCTTAGGGTGGACAAAATATTTAACAACAAGGGGTGGTGATGGACAGAGTTTCTGAATTAAGCAGAATACTCTCACCCAGTCAAGAGATCAGGGCTAGATTCAACACCGTTTTTTAGCTCACTGCACCATCCCAGCTCAGAACCTGGCTATATGCAAATTAGACTGTTCCTGTCCCAGTGCATGATGGGAACAGGGCAAACCAAACTACCAAGCCAATTCTTACACTGGGAAGGAAACAAGCTTCCGGGGACCGGTTTCTGGCATTTCAGCCGTCGTCGGCCCAGCTTGCTTGAATCCTGATGGTGCAATGAGCAAGGGACTCACATCTGAGTATACCCTTCCACGCTTAGGGTGGACAAAATATTTAACAACAAGGGGTGGTGATGGACAGAGTTTCTGAATTAAGCAGAATACTCTCACCCAGTCAAGAGATCAGGGCTAGATCCAACACCGTTTCTTTAGCTCACTGCACCATCCCAGCTCAGAACCTGGCTATATGCAAATTAGTCTGTTCCTGTCCCAGTGCATGATGGGAACAGGGCAAACCAAACTACAAAGCCAATTCTTACACTGGGAAGGAAACAAGCTTCCGGGGACCGGTTTCTGGCATTTCAGCCGTCCTCGGCCCGGCTTGCTTGAATCCTGATGGTGCAATGAGCAAGGGACTCACATCTGAGTATACCCTTCCACGCTTACGGTGGACAAAACATTTAACAACAAGGGGTGGTGATGGACGAAGTTTCTGAATTAAGCAGAATACTCTCCCCCAGTCAAGAGATCAGGGCTAGATCCAACACCGTTTTTAGCTCACTGCACCATCCCAGCTCAGAATCTGGCTATATGCAAATTAGTCTGTTCCTGTCCCAGTGCATGATGGGAACAGGGCAAACCAAACTACTAAGCCAATTCTTACACTGGGAAGGAAACAAGCTTCCGGGGACCGGTTTCTGGCATTTCAGCCGTCGTCGGCCAGGCTTGCTTGAATCCTGATGGTGCAATGAGCAAGGGACTCACATCTGAGTATACCCTTCCACGCTTAGGGTGGACAAAATATTTAACAACAAGGGGTGGTGATGGACAGAGTTTCTGAATTAAGCAGAATACTCTCACCCAGTTAAGAGATCAGGGCTAGATCCAACACCGTTTTTTAGCTCACTGCACCATCCCAGCTCAGAACCTGGCTATATGCAAATTAGTCTGTTCCTGTCCCAGTGCATGATGGGAACAGGGCAAACCAATCTACCGAGCCAATTCTTACATTGGGAAGGAAACAAGCTTCCGGGGACCGGTTTCTGGCATTTCAGCCGTCGTCGGCCCAGCTTGCTTGAATCCTGATGGTGCAATGAGCAAGGGACTCACATCTGAGTATACCCTTCCACGCTTAGGGTGGACAAAATATTTAACAACAAGGGGTGGTAATGGACAGAGTTTCTGAATTAAGCAGAATAATCTCACCCAGTCAAGAGATCAGGGCTAGATCCAACACCGTTTCTTTAGCTCACTGCACCATCCCAGCTCAGAACCTGGCTATATGCAAATTAGTCTGTTTCTGTCCCAGTGCATGATGGGAACAGGGCAAACCAAACTACAAAGCCAATTCTTACACTGGGAAGGAAACAAGCTTCCGGGGACCGGTTTATGGCATTTCAGCCGTCGTCAGCCCGGCTTGCTTGAATCCTGATGGTGCAATGAGCAAGGGTCTCACATCTGAGTATACCCTTCCACGCTTAGGGTGGACAAAATATTTAACAACAAGGGGTGGTGATGGACAGAGTTTCTGAATTAAGCAGAATACTCTCACCCAGTCAAGAGATCAGGGCTAGATCCAACACCGTTTTTTAGCTCACTGCACCATCCCAGCTCAGAACCTGGCAATATGCAAATTAGTCTGTTCCTGTCCCAGTGCATGATGGGAACAGGGCAAACCAAACTACCAAGCCAATTCTTACACTGGGAAGGAAACAAGCTTCCGGGGACCGGTTTCTGGCATTTCAGCCGTCGTCGGCCCGGCTTGCTTGAATCCTGATGGTGCAATGAGCAAGGGACTCACATCTGAGTATACCCTTCCACGCTTAGGGTGGACAAAACATTTAACAACAAGGGGTGGTGATGGACGAAGTTTCTGAATTAAGCAGAATACTCTCACCCAGTCAAGAGATCAGGGCTAGATCCAACACCGTTTTTAGCTCACTGCACCATCCCAGCTCAGAACCTGGCTATATGCAAATTAGTCTGTTCCTGTCCCAGTGCATGATGGGAACAGGGCAAACCAAACTACCAAGCCAATTCTTACACTGGGAAGGAAACAAGCTTCCGGGGACCGGTTTCTGGCATTTCAGCCGTCGTCGGCCCGGCTTGCTTGAATCCTGATGGTGCAATGAGCAAGGGACTCACATCTGAGTATACCCTTCCACGCTTAGGGTGGACAAAATATTTAACAACAAGGGGTGGTGATGGACAGAGTTTCTGAATTAAGCAGAATACTCTCACCCAGTTAAGAGATCAGGGCTAGATCCAACACCGTTTTTTAGCGCACTGCACCACCCCAGCTCAGAACCTGGCTATATGCAAATTAGTCTGTTCCTGTTCCAGTGCATGATGGGAACAGGGCAAACCAAACTACCAAGCCAATTCTTACACAGCGAAGGAAACAATCTTCCGGGGACTGGTTTCTGGCATTTCAGCCGTCGTCGGCCCGGCTTGCTTGAATCCTGATGGTGCAATGAGCAAGGGACTCACATCTGAGTATACCCTTCCACGCTTAGGGTGGACAAAATATTTAACAACAAGGAGTGGTGATGGACAGAGTTTCTGAATTAAGCAGAATACTCTCACCCAGTCAAGAGATCAGGGCTAGATTCAACACCGTTTTTTAGCTCACTGCACCATCCCAGCTCAGAACCTGGCTATATGCAAATTAGTCTGTTCCTGTCCCAGTGCATGATGGGAACAGGGCAAACCAAACTACCAAGCCAATTCTTACACTGGGAAGGAAACAAGCTTCCGGGGACCGGTTTCTGGCATTTCAGCCGTCGTCGGCCCAGCTTGCTTGAATCCTGATGGTGCAATGAGCAAGGGACTCACATCTGAGTATACCCTTCCACGCTTAGGGTGGACAAAATATTTAACAACAAGGGGTGGTGATGGACAGAGTTTCTGAATTAAGCAGAATACTCTCACCCAGTCAAGAGATCAGGGCTAGATCCAACACCGTTTCTTTAGCTCACTGCACCATCCCAGCTCAGAACCTGGCTATATGCAAATTAGTCTGTTCCTGTCCCAGTGCATGATGGGAACAGGGCAAACCAAACTACAAAGCCAATTCTTACACTGGGAAGGAAACAAGCTTCCGGGGACCGGTTTCTGGCATTTCAGCCGTCTCAGCCCAGCTTGCTTGAATCCTGATGGTGCAATGAGCAAGGGACTCACATCTGAGTATACCCTTCCACGCTTAGGGTGGACAAAATATTTAACAACAAGGGGTGGTGATGGACAGAGTTTCTGAATTAAGCAGAATACTGTCACCCAGTCAAGAGATCAGGGCTAGATCCAACACCGTTTTTTAGCTCACTGCACCTTCCCAGCTCAGAACCTGGCTATATGCAAATTAGTCTGATCCTGTCCCAGTGCATGATGGGAACAGGGTAAACCAAACTACCAAGCCAATTCTTACACTGGGAAGGAAACAAGCTTCCGGGGACCGGATTCTGGCATTTCAGCCGTCGTCGGCCCGGCTTGCTTGAATCCTGATGGTGCAATGAGCAAGGGACTCACATCTGAGTATACCCTTCCACGCTTAGGGTGGACAAAATATTTAACAACAAGGGGTGGTGATGGACAGAGTTTCTGAATTAAGCAGAATACTCTCACCCAGTCAAGAGATCAGGGCTAGATCCAACACCGTTTTTTAGCTCACTGCACCATCCCAGCTCAGAACCTGGCAATATGCAAATTAGTCTGTTCCTGTCCCAGTGCATGATGGGAACAGGGCAAACCAAACTACCAAGCCAATTCTTACACTGGGAAGGAAACAAGCTTCCGGGGACCGGTTTCTGGCATTTCAGCCGTCGTCGGCCCGGCTTGCTTGAATCCTGATGGTGCAATGAGCAAGGGTATCACATCTGAGTATACCCTTCCACGCTTAGGGTGGACAAAATATTTAACAACAAGGGGTGGTGATGGACAGAGTTTCTGAATTAAGCAGAATACTCTCACCCAGTCAAGAGATCAGGGCTAGATCCAACACCGTTATTTTAGCTCACTGCACCATCCCAGCTCAGAACCTGGCTATATGCAAATTAGTCTGTTCCTGCCCCAGTGCATGATGGGAACAGGGCAAACCAAACTACCAAGCCAATTCTTACACTGGGAAGGAAACAAGCTTCCGGGGACCGGTTTCTGGCATTTCCGCCATCGTCGGCCCGGCTTGCTTGAATCCTGATGGTGCAATGAGCAAGGGACTCACATCTGAGTATACCCTTCCACGCTTAGGGTGGACAAAATATTTAACAACAAGGGGTGGAGATGGACAGAGTTTCTGAATTAAGCAGAATACTCTCACCCAGTCAGGAGATCAGGGCTAGATCCAACACCGTTTTTTTTAGCTCACTGCACCACCCCAGCTCAGAACCTGGCTATATGCAAATTAGTCTGTTCCTGTCCCAGTGCATGATGGGAACAGGGCAAACCAAACTACCAAGCCAATTCTTACACTGGGAAGGAAACAAGCTTCCGGGGACCGGTTTTTGGCATTTCAGCCATCGTCGGCCCGGCTTGCTTGAATCCTGATGGTGCAATGAGCAAGGGACTCACATCTGAGTATACCCTTCCATGCTTAGGGTGGACAAAATATTTGACAACAAGGGGTGGTGATGGACAGAGTTTCTGAATGAAGCAGAATACTCTCTCCCAGTCAAGAGATCAGGGCTAGATCCAACACCATTTTTTAGCTCACTGCACCATCCCAGCTCAGAACCTGGCTATATGCAAATTAGTCTGTTCCTGTCCCAGTGCATGATGGGAACAGGGCAAACCAAACTACCAAGCCAATTCTTACACTGGGAAGGAAACAAGCTTCCGGGGACCGGATTCTGGCATTTCAGGCGTCGTCGGCCCGGCTTGCTTGAATCCTGATGGTGCAATGAGCAAGGGACTCACATCTGAGTATACCCTTCCACGCTTAGGGTGGACAAAATATTTAACAACAAGGGGTAGTGATGGACAGAGTTTCTGAATTAAGCAGAATACTCTCACCCAGTCAAGAGATCAGGGCTAGATCCAACACCGTTTTTTAGCTCACTGCACCATCCCAGCTCAGAACCTGGCTATATGCAAATTAGTCTGTTCCTGTTCCAGTGCATGATGGGAACAGGGCAAACCAAACTACAAAGCCAATTCTTACACTGGGAAGGAAACAAGCTTCCGGGGACCGGTTTCTGGCATTTCAGCCGTCGTCGGCCCGGCTTGCTTGAATCCTGATTGTGCAATGAGCAAGGGACTCACATCTGAGTATACCCTTCCACGCTTAGGGTGGACAAAATATTTAACAACAAGGGGTGGTGATGGACAGAGTTTCTGAATTAAGCAGAATACTCTCACCCAGTCAAGAGATCAGGGCTAGATCCAACAGCGTTTTTTAGCTCACTGCACCATCCCAGCTCAGAACCTGGCTATATGCAAATTAGTCTGTTCCTGTCCCAGTGCATGATGGGAACAGGGCAAACCAAACTACCAAGCCAATTCTTACACTGCGAAGGAAACAATCTTCCGGGGACTGGTTTCTGGCATTTCAGCCGTCGTCGGCCCGGCTTGCTTGAATCCTGATGGTGCAATGAGCAAGGGACTCACATCTGAGTATACGCTTCTAGGCTTAGGGTGGACAAAATATTTAACAACAAGGGGTGGTGATGGACAGAGTTTCTGAATTAAGCAGAATACTCTCACCCAGTCAAGAGATCAGGGCTAGATCCAACACCGTTTTTTAGCTCACTGCACCATCCCAGCTCAGAACCTGGCTATATGCAAATTAGTCTGTTCCTGTCCTAGTGCATGATGGGAACAGGGCAAACCAAACTACCAAGCCAATTCTTACACTGGGAAGGAAACAAGCTTCCGGGGACCGGATTCTGGCATTTCAGGCGTCGTCGGCCCAGCTTGCTTGAATCCTGATGGTGCAATGAGCAAGGGACTCACATCTGAGTATACCCTTCCACGCTTAGGGTGGACAAAATATTTAACAACAAGGGGTAGTGATGGACAGAGTTTCTGAATTAAGCAGAATACTCTCACCCAGTCAAGAGATCAGGGCTAGATCCAACACCGTTTTTTAGCTCACTACACCATCCCAGCTCAGAACCTGGCTATATGCAAATTAGTCTGTTCCTGTCCCAGTGCATGATGGGAACAGGGCAAACAAAACTTCAAAGCCAATTCTTACACTGAGAAGGAAATAAGCTTCCGGGGACCGGTTTCTGGCATTTCAGCCGTCGTCGGCCCGGCTTGCTTGAATCCTGATGGTGCAATGAGCAAGGGACTCACATCTGAGTATACCCTTCCACGCTTAGGGTGGACAAAATATTTAACAACAAGGGGTGGTGATGGACAGAGTTTCTGAATTAAGCAGAATACTCTCACCCAGTCAAGAGATCAGGGCTAGATCCAACAGCGTTTTTTAGCTCACTGCACCATCCCAGCTCAGAACCTGGCTATATGCAAATTAGTCTGTTCCTGTCCCAGTGCATGATGGGAACAGGGCAAACCAAACTACCAAGCCAATTCTTACACTGCGAAGGAAACAATCTTCCGGGGACTGGTTTCTGGCATTTCAGCCGTCGTCGGCCCGGCTTGCTTGAATCCTGATGGTGCAATGAGCAAGGGACTCACATCTGAGTATACCCTTCTAGGCTTAGGGTGGACAAAATATTTAACAACAAGGGGTGGTGATGGACAGAGTTTCTGAATTAAGCAGAATACTCTCACCCAGTCAAGAGATCAGGGCTAGATCCAACACCGTTTTTTAGCTCACTGCACCATCCCAGCTCAGAACCTGGCTATATGCAAATTAGTCTGTTCCTGTCCCAGTGCATGATGGGAACAGGGCAAACCAAACTACCAAGCCAATTCTTACACTGGGAAGGAAACAAGCTTCCGGGGACCGGTTTCTGGCATTTCAGCCGTCGTCGGCCCAGCTTGCTTGAATCCTGATGGTGCAATGAGCAAGGGACTCACATCTGAGTATACCCTTCCACGCTTAGGGTGGACAAAATATTTAACAACAAGGGGTGGTGATGGACAGAGTTTCTGAATTAAGCAGAATACTCTCACCCAGTCAAGAGATCAGGGCTAGATCCAACACCGTTTCTTTAGCTCACTGCACCATCCCAGCTCAGAACCTGGCTATATGCAAATTAGTCTGTTCCTGTCCCAGTCCATGATGGGAACAGGGCAAACCAAACTACAAAGCCAATTCTTACACTGGGAAGGAAACAAGCTTCCGGGGACCGGTTTCTGGCATTTCAGCCGTCGTCAGCCCGGCTTGCTTGAATCCTGATGGTGCAGTGAGCAAGGGACTCACATCTGAGTATACCCTTCCACGCTTAGGGTGGACAAAATATTTAACAACAAGCGGTGGTGATGGACAGAGTTTCTGAATTAAGCAGAATACTCTCACCCAGTCAAGAGATCAGGGCTAGATCCAACACCGTTTTTTAGCTCACTGCACCATCCCAGCTCAGAACCTGGCTATATGCAAATTAGTCTGTTCCTGTCCCAGTGCATGATGGGAACAGGGCAAACCAAACTACCAAGCCAATTCTTACACTGGGAAGGAAACAAGCTTCCGGGGACCGGTTTCTGGCATTTCAGCCGTCGTCGGCCCGGCTTGCTTGAATCCTGATGGTGCAATGAGCAAGGGACTCACATCTGAGTATACCCTTCCACGCTTAGGGTGGACAAAACATTTAACAACAAGGGGTGGTGATGGACAGAGTTTCTGAATTAAGCAGAATACTCTCACCCAGTCAAGAGATCAGGGCTAGATCCAACACCGTTTCTTTAGCTCACTGCACCATCCCAGCTCAGAACCTGGCTATATGCAAATTAGTCTGTTCCTGTCCCAGTGCATGATGGGAACAGGGCAAACCAAACTACAAAGCCAATTCTTACACTGGGAAGGAAACAAGCTTCCGGGGACCGGTTTCTGGCATTTCAGCCGTCGTCAGCCCGGCTTGCTTGAATCCTGATGGTGCAATGAGCAAGGGACTCACATCTGAGTATACCCTTCCACGCTTAGGGTGGACAAAACATTTAACAACAAGGGGTGGTGATGGACGAAGTTTCTGAATTAAGCAGAATACTCTCACCCAGTCAAGAGATCAGGGCTAGATCCAACACCGTTTTTAGCTCACTGCACCATCCCAGCTCAGAACCTGGCTATATGCAAATTAGTCTGTTCCTGTCCCAGTGCATGATGGGAACAGGGCAAACCAAACTACCAAGCCAATTCTTACACTGGGAAGGAAACAAGCTTCCGGGGACCGGTTTCTGGCATTTCAGCCGTCGTCGGCCCGGCTTGCTTGAATCCTGATGGTGCAATGAGCAAGGGACTCACATCTGAGTATACCCTTCCACGCTTAGGGTGGACAAAATATTTAACAACAAGGGGTGGTGATGGACAGAGTTTCTGAATTAAGCAGAATACTCTCACCCAGTCAAGAGATCAGGGCTAGATCCAACACCGTTTCTCTAGCTCACTGCACCATCCCAGCTCAGAACCTGGCTATATAAGCAAATTAGTCTGTTCCTGTCCCAGTGCATGATGGGAACAGGGCAAACCAAACTACAAAGCCAATTCTTACACTGGGAAGGAAACAAGCTTCCGGGGACCGGTTTCTGGCATTTCAGCCGTCTCAACCCAGCTTGCTTGAATCCTGATGGTGCAATGAGCAAGGGACTCACATCTGAGTATACCCTTCCACGCTTAGGGTGGACAAAATATTTAACAACAAGGGGTGGTGATGGACAGAGTTTCTGAATTAAGCAGAATACTCTCACCCAGTCAAGAGATCAGGGCTAGATCCAACACCGTTTTTTAGCTCACTGCACCATCCCAGCTCAGAACCTGGCTATATGCAAATTAGTCTGATCCTGTCCCAGTGCATGATGGGAACAGGGTAAACCCAACTACCAAGCCAATTCTTACACTGGGAAGGAAACAAGCTTCCGGGGACCGGATTCTGGCATTTCAGCCGTCGTCGGCCCGGCTTGCTTGAATCCTGATGGTGCAATGAGCAAGGGACTCACATCTGAGTATACCCTTCCACGCTTAGGGTGGACAAAATATTTAACAACAAGGGGTGGTGATGGACAGAGTTTCTGAATTAAGCAGAATACTCTCACCCAGTCAAGAGATCAGGGCTAGATCCAACACCGTTTTTTAGCTCACTGCACCATCCCAGCTCAGAACCTGGCAATATGCAAATTAGTCTGTTCCTGTCCCAGTGCATGATGGGAACAGGGCAAACCAAACTACCAAGCCAATTCTTACACTGGGAAGGAAACAAGCTTCCGGGGACCGGTTTCTGGCATTTCAGCCGTCGTCGGCCCGGCTTGCTTGAATCCTGATGGTGCAATGAGCAAGGGTATCACATCTGAGTATACCCTTCCACGCTTAGGGTGGACAAAATATTTAACAACAAGGGGTGGTGATGGACAGAGTTTCTGAATTAAGCAGAATACTCTCACCCAGTCAAGAGATCAGGGCTAGATCCAACACCGTTATTTTAGCTCACTGCACCATCCCAGCTCAGAACCTGGCTATATGCAAATTAGTCTGTTCCTGTCTCAGTGCATGATGGGAACAGGGCAATCCAAACTACCAAGCCAATTCTTACACTGGGAAGGAAACAAGCTTCCGGGGACCGGTTTCTGGCATTTCCGCCGTCGTCGGCCCGGCTTGCTTGAATCCTGATGGTGCAATGAGCAAGGGACTCACATCTGAGTATACCCTTCCACGCTTAGGGTGGACAAAATGTTTAACAACAAGGGGTGGTGATGGACAGAGTTTCTGAATTAAGCATAATACTCTCACCCAGTCAGGAGATCAGGGCTAGATCCAACACCGTTTTTTTTAGCTCACTGCACCACCCCAGCTCAGAACCTGGCTATATGCAAATTAGTCTGTTCCTGTCCCAGTGCATGATGGGAACAGGGCAAACCAAACTACCAAGCCAATTCTTACACTGGGAAGGAAACAAGCTTCCGGGGACCGGTTTTTGGCATTTCAGCCATCGTCGGCCCGGCTTGTTTGAATCCTGATGGTGCAATGAGCAAGGGACTCACATCTGAGTATACCCTTCCACGCTTAGGGTGGACAAAATATTTGACAACAAGGGGTGGTGATGGACAGAGTTTCTGAATGAAGCAGAATACTCTCACCCAGTCAAGAGATCAGGGCTAGATCCAACACCGTTTTTTAGCTCACTGCACCATCCCAGCTCAGAACCTGGCTATATGCAAATTAGTCTGTTCCTGTCCCAATGCATGATGGGAACAGGGCAAACCAAACTACAAAGCCAATTCTTACACTGGGAAGGAAACAAGCTTCCGGGGACCGGTTTCTGGCATTTCAGCCATCGTCGGCCCGGCTTGCTTGATTCCTGATGGTGCAATGAGCAAGGGACTCACATCTGAGTATACCCTTCCACGCTTAGGGTGGACAAAATATTTAACAACAAGGGGTGGTGATGGACAGAGTTTCTGAATTAAGCAGAATACTCTCACCCAGTCAAGAAATCAGGGCTAGATCCAACAGCGTTTTTTAGCTCACTGCACCATCCCAGCTCAGAACCTGGCTATATGCAAATTAGTCTGTTCCTGTCCCAGTGCATGATGGGAACAGGGCAAACCAAACTACCAATCCAATTCTTACACTGCGAAGGAAACAATCTTCCGGGGACTGGTTTCTGGCATTTCAGCCGTCGTCGGCCCGGCTTGCTTGAATCCTGATGGTGCAATGAGCAAGGGACTCACATCTGAGTATACCCTTCTAGGCTTAGGGTGGACAAAATATTTAACAACAAGGGGTGGTGATGGACAGAGTTTCTGAATTAAGCAGAATACTCTCACCCAGTCAAGAGTTCAGGGCTAGATCCAACACCGTTTTTTAGCTCACTGCACCATCCCAGCTCAGAACCTGGCTATATGCAAATTAGTCTGTTCCTGTCCCAGTGCATGATGGGAACAGGGCAAACCAAACTACCAAGCCAATTCTTACACTGGGAAGGAAACAAGCTTCCGGGGACCGGTTTCTGGCATTTCAGCCGTTGTCGGCCCAGCTTGCTTGAATCCTGATGGTGCAATGAGCAAGGGACTCACATCTGAGTATACCCTTCCACGCTTAGGGTGGACAAAATATTTAACAACAAGGGGTGGTGATGGACAGAGTTTCTGAATTAAGCAGAATACTCTCACCCAGTCAAGAGATCAGGGCTAGATCCAACACCGTTTCTTTAGCTCACTGCACCATCCCAGCTCAGAACCTGGCTATATGCAAATTAGTCTGTTCCTGTCCCTGTGCATGATGGGAACAGGGCAAACCAAACTACAAAGCCAATTCTTACACTGGGAAGGAAACAAGCTTCCGGGGACCGGTTTCTGGCATTTCAGCCGTCGTCAGCCCGGCTTGCTTGAATCCTGATGGTGCAATGAGCAAGGGACTCACATCTGAGTATACCCTTCCACGCTTAGGGTGGACAAAATATTTAACAACAAGGGGTGGTGATGGACAGAGTTTCTGAATTAAGCAGAATACTCTCACCCAGTCAAGAGATCAGGGCTAGATCCAACACCGTTTTTTAGCTCACTGTACCATCCCAGCTCAGAACCTGGCTATATGCAAATTAGTCTGTTCCTGTCCCAGTGCATGATGGGAACAGGGCAAACCAAACTACCAAGCCAATTCTTACACTGGGAAGGAAACAAGCTTCCGGGGACCGGTTTCTGGCATTTCAGCCGTCGTCGGCCCGGCTTGCTTGAATCCTGATGGTGCAATGAGCAAGGGACTCACATCTGAGTATACCCTTCCACGCTTAGGGTGGACAAAACATTTAACAACAAGGGGTGGTGATGGACGAACTTTCTGAATTAAGCAGAATACTCTCACCCAGTCAAGAGATCAGGGCTAGATCCAACACCGTTTTTTAGCTCACTGCACCATCCCAGCTCAGAACCTGGCTATATGCAAATTAGTCTGTTCCTGTCCCGGTGCATGATGGGAACAGGGCAAACCAAACTACCAAGCCAATTCTTACACTGGGAAGGAAACAAGCTTCCGGGGACCGGTTTCTGGCATTTCAGCCGACGTCAGCCCGGCTTGCTTGAATCCTGATGGTGCAATGAGCAAGGGACTCACATCTGAGTATACCCTTCCACGCTTAGGGTGGACAAAATATTTAACAACAGGGGGTGGTGATGGACAGAGTTTCTGAATTAAGCAGAATACTCTCACCCAGTTAAGAGATCAGGGCTAGATCCAACACCGTTTTTTAGCTCACTGCACCATCCCAGCTCAGAACCTGGCTATATGCAAATTAGTCTGTTCCTGTCCCAGTGCATGATGGGAACAGGGCAAACCAAACTACCAAGCCAATTCTTACACTGCGAAGGAAACAATCTTCCAGGGACTGGTTTCTGGCATTTCAGCCGTCGTCGGCCCGGCTTGCTTGAATCCTGATGGTGCAATGAGCAAGGGACTCACATCTGAGTATACCCTTCCACGCTTAGGGTGGACAAAATATTTAACAACAAGGGGTGGTGATGGACAGAGTTTCTGAATTAAGCAGAATACTCTCACCCAGTCAAGAGATCAGGGCTAGATTCAACACCGTTTTTTAGCTCACTGCACCATCCCAGCTCAGAACCTGGCTATATGCAAATTAGTCTGTTCCTGTCCCAGTGCATGATGGGAACAGGGCAAACCAAACTACCAAGCCAATTCTTACACTGGGAAGGAAACAAGCTTCCGGGGACCGGTTTCTGGCATTTCAGCCGTCGTCGGCCCAGCTTGCTTGAATCCTGATGGTGCAATGAGCAAGGGATTCACATCTGAGTATACCCTTCCACGCTTAGGGTGGACAAAATATTTAACAACAAGGGGTGGTGATGGACAGAGTTTCTGAATTAAGCAGAATACTCTCACCCAGTCAAGAGATCAGGGCTAGATCCAACACCGTTTCTTTAGCTCACTGCACCATCCCAGCTCAGAACCTGGCTATGTGCAAATTAGTCTGTTCCTGTCCCAGTGCATGATGGGAACAGGGCAAACCAAACTACCAAGCCAATTCTTACACTGCGAAGGAAACAATCTTCCAGGGACTGGTTTCTGGCATTTCAGCCGTCGTCGGCCCGGCTTGCTTGAATCCTGATGGTGCAATGAGCAAGGGACTCACATCTGAGTATACCCTTCCACGCTTAGGGTGGACAAAATATTTAACAACAAGGGGTGGTGATGGACAGAGTTTCTGAATTAAGCAGAATACTCTCACCCAGTCAAGAGATCAGGGCTAGATTCAACACCGTTTTTTAGCTCACTGCACCATCCCAGCTCAGAACCTGGCTATATGCAAATTAGTCTGTTCCTGTCCCAGTGCATGATGGGAACAGGGCAAACCAAACTACCAAGCCAATTCTTACACTGGGAAGGAAACAAGCTTCCGGGGACCGGTTTCTGGCATTTCAGCCGTCGTCGGCCCAGCTTGCTTGAATCCTGATGGTGCAATGAGCAAGGGACTCACATCTGAGTATACCCTTCCACGCTTAGGGTGGACAAAATATTTAACAACAAGGGGTGGTGATGGACAGAGTTTCTGAATTAAGCAGAATACTCTCACCCAGTCAAGAGATCAGGGCTAGATCCAACACCGTTTCTTTAGCTCACTGCACCATCCCAGCTCAGAACCTGGCTATATGCAAATTAGTCTGTTCCTGTCCCAGTGCATGATGGGAACAGGGCAAACCAAACTACAAAGCCAATTCTTACACTGGGAAGGAAACAAGCTTCCGGGGACCGGTTTCTGGCATTTCAGCCGTCATCAGCCCGGCTTGCTTGAATCCTGATGGTGCAATGAGCAAGGGACTCACATCTGAGCATACCCTTCCACGCTTAGGGTGGACAAAATATTTAACAACAAGGGGTGGTGATGGACAGAGTTTCTGAATTAAGCAGAATACTCTCACCCAGTCAAGAGATCAGGGCTAGATCCAAAACCGTTTTTTAGCTCACTGCACCATCCCAGCTCAGAACCTGGCTATATGCAAATTAGTCTGATCCTGTCCCAGTGCATGATGGGAACAGGGTAAACCAAACTACCAAGCCAATTCTTACACTGGGAAGGAAACAAGCATCCGGGGACCGGTTTCTGGCATTTCAGCCGTCGTCGGCCCGGCTTGCTTGAATCCTGATGGTGCAATGAGCAAGGGACTCACATCTGAGTATACCCTTCCACGCTTAGGGTGGACAAAATATTTAACAACAAGGGGTGGAGATGGACAGAGTTTCTGAATTAAGCAGAATACTCTCACCCAGTCAAGAGATCAGGGCTAGATCCAACACCGTTTTTTAGCTCACTGCACCATCCCAGCTCAGAACCTGGCAATTTGCAAATTAGTCTGTTCCTGTCCCAGTGCATGATGGGAACAGGGCAAACCAAACTACCAAGCCAATTCTTACACTAGGAAGGAAACAAGCTTCCGGGGACCGGTTTCTCGCATTTCAGCTGTTGTCGGCCCGGCTTGCTTGAATGCTGATGGTGCAATGAGCAAGGGACTCACATCTGAGTATACCCTTCCACGCTTAGGGTGGACAAAATATTTAACAACAAGGGGTGGTGATGGACAGAGTTTCTGAATTAAGCAGAATACTCTCACCCAGTCAATAGATCAGGGCTAGATCCAACACCGTTATTTTAGCTCACTGCACCATCCCAGCTCAGAACCTGGCTATATGCAAATTAGTCTGTTCCTGTCCCAGTGCATGATGGGAACAGGGCAAACCAAACTACCAAGCCAATTCTTACACTGGGAAGGAAACAAGCTTCCGGGGACCGGTTTCTGGCATCTCAGCCGTCGTCGGCCCGGCTTGCTTGAATCCTGATGGTGCAATGAGCAAGGGACTCACATCTGAGTATACCCTTCCATGCTTAGGGTGGACAAAATATTTAACAACAAGGGGTGGTGATGGACAGAGTTTCTGAATTAAGCAGAATACTCTCACCCAGTCAAGAGATCAGGGCTAGATCCAACACCGTTTTTTAGCTCACTGCACCATCCCAGCTCAGAACCTGGCTATATGCAAATTAGTCTGTTCCTGTCCCAGTGCATGATGGAAACAGGGCAAACCAAACTACCAAGCCAATTCTTACACTGGGAAGGAAACAAGCTTCCGGGGACCGGTTTCTGGCATTTCAGCCGTCGTCGGCCCGGCTTGCTTGAATCCTGATGGTGCAATGAGCAAGGGACTCACATCTGAGTATACCCTTCCACGCTTAGGGTGGACAAAATATTTAACAACAAGGGGTGGTGATGGACAGAGTTTCTGAATTAAGCAGAATACTCTCACCCAGTCAGGAGATCAGGGCTAGATCCAACACCGTTTTTTTTAGCTCACTGCACCACCCCAGCTCAGAACCTGGCTATATGCAAATTAGTCTGTTCCTGTCCCAGTGCATGATGGGAACAGGGCAAACCAAACTACCAAGCCAATTCTTACACTGGGAAGGAAACAAGCTTCTGGGGACCGGTTTTTGGCATTTCAGCCATCGTCGGCCCGGCTTGCTTGAATCCTGATGGTGCAATGAGCAAGGGACTCACATCTGAGTATACCCTTCCACGCTTAGGGTGGACAAAATATTTAACAACAAGGGGTGGTGATGGACAGAGTTTCTGAATTAAGCAGAATACTCTCACCCAGTTAAGAGATCAGGGCTAGATCCAACACCGTTTTTTAGCTCACTGCACCACCCCAGCTCAGAACCTGGCTATATGCAAATTAGTCTGTTCCTGTCCCAGTGCATGATGGGAACAGGGCAAACCAAACTACCAAGCCAATTCTTACACTGCGAAGGAAACAATCTTCCAGGGACTGGCTTCTGGCATTTCAGCCGTCGTCGGCCCGGCTTGCTTGAATCCTGATGGTGCAATGAGCAAGGGACTCACATCTGAGTATACCCTTCCACGCTTAGGGTGGACAAAATATTTAACAACAAGGGGTGGTGATGGACAGAGTTTCTGAATTAAGCAGAATACTCTCACCCAGTCAAGAGATCAGGGCTAGATTCAACACCGTTTTTTAGCTCACTGCACCATCCCAGCTCAGAACCTGGCTATATGCAAATTAGTCTGTTCCTGTCCCAGTGCATGATGGGAACAGGGCAAACCAAACTACCAAGCCAATTCTTACACTGGGAAGGAAACAAGCTTCCGGGGACCGGTTTCTGGCATTTCAGCCGTCGTCGGCCCGGCTTGCTTGAATCCTGATGGTGCAATGAGCAAGGGACTCACTTCTGAGTATACCCTTCCACGCTTAGGGTGGACAAAATATTTAACAACAAGGGGTGGTGATGGACAGAGTTTCTGAATTAAGCAGAATACTCTCACCCAGTCAAGAGATCAGGGCTAGATCCAACACCGTTTTTTAGCTCACTGCACCATCCCAGCTCAGAACCTGGCAATATGCAAATTAGTCTGTTCCTGTCCCAGTGCATGATGGGAACAGGGCAAACCAAACTACCAAGCCAATTCTTACACTGGGAAGGAAACAAGCTTCCGGGGACCGGTTTCTGGCATTTCAGCTGTCGTCGGCCCGGCTTGCTTGAATCCTGATGGTGCAATGAGCAAGGGACTCACATCTGAGTATACCCTTCCACGCTTAGGGTGAACAAAATATTTAACAACAAGGGGTGGTGATGGACAGAGTTTCTGAATTAAGCAGAATACTCTCACCCAGTCAAGAGATCAGGGCTAGATCCAACACCGTTATTTTAGCTCACTGCACCATCCCAGCTCAGAACCTGGCTATATGCAAATTAGTCTGTTCCTGTCCCAGTGCATGATGGGAACAGGGCAAACCAAACTACCAAGCCAATTCTTACACTGGGAAGGAAACAAGCTTCCGGGGACCGGTTTCTGGCATTTCAGCCGTCGTCGGCCCGGCTTGCTTGAATCCTGATGGTGCAATGAGCAAGGGACTCACATCTGAGTATACCCTTCCACGCTTAGGGTGGACAAAATATTTAACAACAGGGGGTGGTGATGGACAGAGTTTCTGAATTAAGCAGAATACTCTCACCCAGTTAAGAGATCAGGGCTAGATCCAACACCGATTTTTAGCTCACTGCACCATCCCAGCTCAGAACCTGGCTATATGCAAATTAGTCTGTTCCTGTCCCAGTGCATGATGGGAACAGGGCAAACCAAACTACCAAGCCAATTCTTACACTGCGAAGGAAACAATCTTCCAGGGACTGGTTTCTGGCATTTCAGCCGTCGTCGGCCCGGCTTGCTTGAATCCTGATGGTGCAATGAGCAAGGGACTCACATCTGAGTATACCCTTCCACGCTTAGGGTGGACAAAATATTTAACAACAAGGGGTGGTGATGGACAGAGTTTCTGAATTAAGCAGAATACTCTCACCCAGTCAAGAGATCAGGGCTAGATTCAACACCGTTTTTTAGCTCACTGCACCATCCCAGCTCAGAACCTGGCTATATGCAAATTAGTCTGTTCCTGTCCCAGTGCATGATGGGAACAGGGCAAACCAAACTACCAAGCCAATTCTTACACTGGGAAGGAAACAAGCTTCCGGGGACCGGTTTCTGGCATTTCAGCCGTCGTCGGCCCAGCTTGCTTGAATCCTGATGGTGCAATGAGCAAGGGACTCACATCTGAGTATACCCTTCCACGCTTAGGGTGGACAAAATATTTAACAACAAGGGGTGGTGATGGACAGAGTTTCTGAATTAAGCAGAATACTCTCACCCAGTCAAGAGATCAGGGCTAGATCCAACACCGTTTCTTTAGCTCACTGCACCATCCCAGCTCAGAACCTGGCTATGTGCAAATTAGTCTGTTCCTGTCCCAGTGCATGATGGGAACAGGGCAAACCAAACTACCAAGCCAATTCTTACACTGCGAAGGAAACAATCTTCCAGGGACTGGTTTCTGGCATTTCAGCCGTCGTCAGCCCGGCTTGCTTGAATCCTGATGGTGCAATGAGCAAGGGACTCACATCTGAGTATACCCTTCCACGCTTAGGGTGGACAAAATATTTAACAACAAGGGGTGGTGATGGACAGAGTTTCTGAATTAAGCAGAATACTCTCACCCAGTCAAGAGATCAGGGCTAGATTCAACACCGTTTTTTAGCTCACTGCACCATCCCAGCTCAGAACCTGGCTATATGCAAATTAGTCTGTTCCTGTCCCAGTGCATGAAGGGAACAGGGCAAACCAAACTACCAAGCCAATTCTTACACTGGGAAGGAAACAAGCTTCCGGGGACCGGTTTCTGGCATTTCAGCCATCGTCGGCCCAGCTTGCTTGAATCCTGATGGTGCAATGAGCAAGGGACTCACATCTGAGTATACCCTTCCACGCTTAGGGTGGACAAAATATTTAACAACAAGGGGTGGTGATGGACAGAGTTTCTGAATTAAGCAGAATACTCTCACCCAGTCAAGAGATCAGGGCTAGATCCAACACCGTTTCTTTAGCTCACTGCACCATCCCAGCTCAGAACCTGGCTATATGCAAATTAGTCTGTTCCTGTCCCAGTGCATGATGGGAACAGGGCAAACCAAACTACAAAGCCAATTCTTACACTGGGAAGGAAACAAGCTTCCGGGGACCGGTTTCTGGCATTTCAGCCGTCGTCAGCCCGGCTTGCTTGAATCCTGATGGTGCAATGAGCAAGGGACTCACATCTGAGTATACCCTTCCACGCTTAGGGTGGACAAAATATTTAACAACAAGGGGTGGTGATGGACAGAGTTTCTGAATTAAGCAGAATACTCTCACCCAGTCAAGAGATCAGGGCTAGATCCAAAACCG
Organism: Lissotriton vulgaris; assembly: GCF_964263255.1. NCBI lineage: Eukaryota > Metazoa > Chordata > Amphibia > Caudata > Salamandridae > Lissotriton > Lissotriton vulgaris. The sequence goes on along the minus strand of NC_141695.1, from coordinate 755,916,593 downwards.
TTTTTTAGCTCACTGCACCATCCCAGCTCAGAACCTGGCTATATGCAAATTAGTCTGATCCTGTCCCAGTGCATGATGGGAACAGGGTAAACCAAACTACCAAGCCAATTCTTACACTGGGAAGGAAACAAGCATCCGGGGACCAGTTTCTGGCATTTCAGCTGTCGTCGGCCCGGCTTGCTTGAATCCTGATGGTGCAATGAGCAAGGGACTCACATCTGAGTATACCCTTCCACGCTTAGGGTGGACAAAATATTTAACAACAAGGGGTGGTGATGGACAGAGTTTCTGAATTAAGCAGAATACTCTCACCCAGTCAAGAGATCAGGGCTAGATCCAACACCGTTTTTTAGCTCACTGCACCATCCCAGCTCAGAACCTGGCAATTTGCAAATTAGTCTGTTCCTGTCCCAGTGCATGATGGGAACAGGGCAAACCAAACTACCAAGCCAATTCTTACACTGGGAAGGAAACAAGCTTCCGGGGACCGGTTTCTCGCATTTCAGCTGTTGTCAGCCCGGCTTGCTTGAATGCTGATGGTGCAATGAGCAAGGGACTCACATCTGAGTATACCCTTCCACGCTTAGGGTGGACAAAATATTTACCAACAAGGGGTGGTGATGGACAGAGTTTCTGAATTAAGCAGAATACTCTCACCCAGTCAAGAGATCAGGGCTAGATCCAACGCCGTTATTTTAGCTCACTGCACCATCCCAGCTCAGAACCTGGCTATATGCAAATTAGTCTGTTCCTGTCCCAGTGCATGATGGGAACAGGGCAAACCAGACTACCAAGCCAATTCTTACACTGGGAAGGAAACAAGCTTCCGGGGACCGGTTTCTGGCATCTCAGCCGTCGTCGGCCCGGCTTGCTTGAATCCTGATGGTGCAATGAGCAAGGGACTCACATCTGAGTATACCCTTCCACGCTTAGGGTGGACAAAATATTTAACAACAAGGGGTGGTGATGGACAGAGTTTCTGAATTAAGCAGAATACTCTCACCCAGTCAAGAGATCAGGGCTAGATCCAACACCGTTTTTTAGCTCACTGCACCATCCCAGCTCAGAACCTGGCTATATGCAAATTAGTCTGTTCCTGTCCCAGTGCATGATGGAAACAGGGCAAACCAAACTACCAAGCCAATTCTTACACTGGGAAGGAAACAAGCTTCCGGGGACCGGTTTCTGGCATTTCAGCCGTCGTCGGCCCGGCTTGCTTGAATCCTGATGGTGCAATGAGCAAGGGACTCACATCTGAGTATACCCTTCCACGCTTAGGGTGGACAAAATATTTAACAACAAGGGGTGGTGATGGACAGAGTTTCTGAATTAAGCAGAATACTCTCACCCAGTCAAGAGATCAGGGCTAGATCCAACACCGTTTTTTAGCTCACTGCACCATCCCAGCTCAGAACCTGGCAATTTGCAAATTAGTCTGTTCCTGTCCCAGTGCATGATGGGAACAGGGCAAACCAAACTACCAAGCCAATTCTTACACTGGGAAGGAAACAAGCTTCCGGGGACCGGTTTCTCGCATTTCAGCTGTTGTCAGCCCGGCTTGCTTGAATGCTGATGGTGCAATGAGCAAGGGACTCACATCTGAGTATACCCTTCCACGCTTAGGGTGGACAAAATATTTACCAACAAGGGGTGGTGATGGACAGAGTTTCTGAATTAAGCAGAATACTCTCACCCAGTCAAGAGATCAGGGCTAGATCCAACGCCGTTATTTTAGCTCACTGCACCATCCCAGCTCAGAACCTGGCTATATGCAAATTAGTCTGTTCCTGTCCCAGTGCATGATGGGAACAGGGCAAACCAGACTACCAAGCCAATTCTTACACTGGGAAGGAAACAAGCTTCCGGGGACCGGTTTCTGGCATCTCAGCCGTCGTCGGCCCGGCTTGCTTGAATCCTGATGGTGCAATGAGCAAGGGACTCACATCTGAGTATACCCTTCCACGCTTAGGGTGGACAAAATATTTAACAACAAGGGGTGGTGATGGACAGAGTTTCTGAATTAAGCAGAATACTCTCACCCAGTCAAGAGATCAGGGCTAGATCCAACACCGTTTTTTAGCTCACTGCACCATCCCAGCTCAGAACCTGGCTATATGCAAATTAGTCTGTTCCTGTCCCAGTGCATGATGGAAACAGGGCAAACCAAACTACCAAGCCAATTCTTACACTGGGAAGGAAACAAGCTTCCGGGGACCGGTTTCTGGCATTTCAGCCGTCGTCGGCCCGGCTTGCTTGAATCCTGATGGTGCAATGAGCAAGGGACTCACATCTGAGTATACCCTTCCACGCTTAGGTTGGACAAAATATTTAACAACAAGGGGTGGTGATGGACAGAGTTTCTGAATTAAGCAGAATACTCTCACCCAGTCAGGAGATCAGGGCTAGATCCAACACCGTTTTTTTTAGCTCACTGCACCACCCCAGCTCAGAACCTGGCTATATGCAAATTAGTCTGTTCCTGTCCCAGTGCATGATGGGAACAGGGCAAACCAAACTACCAAGCCAATTCTTACACTGGGAAGGAAACAAGCTTCTGGGGACCGGTTTTTGGCATTTCAGCCCTCGTCGGCCCGGCTTGCTTGAATCCTGATGGTGCAATGAGCAAGGGACTCACATCTGAGTATACCCTTCCACGCTTAGGGTGGACAAAATATTTAACAACAAGGGGTGGTGATGGACAGAGTTTCTGAATTAAGCAGAATACTCTCACCCAGTTAAGAGATCAGGGCTAGATCCAACACCGTTTTTTAGCTCACTGCACCATCCCAGCTCAGAACCTGGCTATATGCAAATTAGTCTGTTCCTGTCCCAGTGCATGATGGGAACAGGGCAAACCAAACTACCAAGCCAATTCTTACACTGCGAAGGAAACAATCTTCCAGGGACTGGTTTCTGGCATTTCAGCCGTCGTCGGCCGGGCTTGCTTGAATCCTGATGGTGCAATGAGCAAGGGACTCACATCTGAGTATACCCTTCCACGCTTAGGGTGGACAAAATATTTAACAACAAGGGGTGGTGATGGACAGAGTTTCTGAATTAAGCAGAATACTCTCACCCAGTCAAGAGATCAGGGCTAGATTCAACACCGTTTTTTAGCTCACTGCACCATCCCAGCTCAGAACCTGGCTATATGCAAATTAGTCTGTTCCTGTCCCAGTGCATGATGGGAACAGGGCAAACCAAACTACCAAGCCAATTCTTACACTGGGAAGGAAACAAGCTTCCGGGGACCGGTTTCTGGCATTTCAGCAGTCGTCGGCCCAGCTTGCTTGAATCCTGATGGTGCAATGAGCAAGGGACTCACATCTGAGTCTACCCTTCCACGCTTAGGGTGGACAAAATATTTAACAACAAGGGGTGGTGATGGACAGAGTTTCTGAATTAAGCAGAATACTCTCACCCAGTCAAGAGATCAGGGCTAGATCCAACACCGTTTCTTTAGCTCACTGCACCATCCCAGCTCAGAACCTGGCTATATGCAAATTAGTCTGTTCCTGTCCCAGTGCATGATGGGAACAGGGCAAACCAAACTACAAAGCCAATTCTTACACTGGGAAGGAAACAAGCTTCCGGGGACCGGTTTCTGGCATTTCAGCCGTCGTCAGCCCGGCTTGCTTGAATCCTGATGGTGCAATGAGCAAGGGACTCACATCTGAGTATACCCTTCCACGCTTAGGGTGGACAAAATATTTAACAACAAGGGGTGGTGATGGACAGAGTTTCTGAATTAAGCAGAATACTCTCACCCAGTTAAGAGATCAGGGCTAGATCCAACACCGTTTTTTAGCTCACTGCACCATCCCAGCTCAGAACCTGGCTATATGCAAATTAGTCTGTTCCTGTCCCAGTGCATGATGGGAACAGGGCAAACCAAACTACCAAGCCAATTCTTACACTGCGAAGGAAACAATCTTCCAGGGACTGGTTTCTGGCATTTCAGCCGTCGTCGGCCGGGCTTGCTTGAATCCTGATGGTGCAATGAGCAAGGGACTCACATCTGAGTATACCCTTCCACGCTTAGGGTGGACAAAATATTTAACAACAAGGGGTGGTGATGGACAGAGTTTCTGAATTAAGCAGAATACTCTCACCCAGTCAAGAGATCAGGGCTAGATTCAACACCGTTTTTTAGCTCACTGCACCATCCCAGCTCAGAACCTGGCTATATGCAAATTAGTCTGTTCCTGTCCCAGTGCATGATGGGAACAGGGCAAACCAAACTACCAAGCCAATTCTTACACTGGGAAGGAAACAAGCTTCCGGGGACCGGTTTCTGGCATTTCAGCAGTCGTCGGCCCAGCTTGCTTGAATCCTGATGGTGCAATGAGCAAGGGACTCACATCTGAGTCTACCCTTCCACGCTTAGGGTGGACAAAATATTTAACAACAAGGGGTGGTGATGGACAGAGTTTCTGAATTAAGCAGAATACTCTCACCCAGTCAAGAGATCAGGGCTAGATCCAACACCGTTTCTTTAGCTCACTGCACCATCCCAGCTCAGAACCTGGCTATATGCAAATTAGTCTGTTCCTGTCCCAGTGCATGATGGGAACAGGGCAAACCAAACTACAAAGCCAATTCTTACACTGGGAAGGAAACAAGCTTCCGGGGACCGGTTTCTGGCATTTCAGCCGTCGTCAGCCCGGCTTGCTTGAATCCTGATGGTGCAATGAGCAAGGGACTCACATCTGAGTATACCCTTCCACGCTTAGGGTGGACAAAATATTTAACAACAAGGGGTGGTGATGGACAGAGTTTCTGAATTAAGCAGAATACTCTCACCCAGTCAAGAGATCAGGGCTAGATCCAACACCATTTTTTAGCTCACTGCACCATCCCAGCTCAGAACCTGGCTATATGCAAATTAGTCTGATCCTGTCCCAGTGCATGATGGGAACAGGGTAAACCAAACTACCAAGCCAATTCTTACACTGGGAAGGAAACAAGCTTCCGGGGACTGGTTTCTGGCATTTCAGCCGTCGTCGGCCCGGCTTGCTTGACTCCTGATGGTGCAATGAGCAAGGGACTCACTTCTGAGTATACCCTTCCACGCTTAGGGTGGACAAAATATTTAACAACAAGGGGTGGTGATGGACAGAGTTTCTGAATTAAGCAGAATACTCTCACTCAGTCAAGAGATCAGGGCTAGATCCAACACCGTTTTTTAGCTCACTGCACCATCCCAGCTCAGAACCTGGCAATATGCAAATTAGTCTGTTCCTGTCCCAGTGCATGATGGGAACAGGGCAAACCAAACTACCAAGCCAATTCTTACACTGGGAAGGAAACAAGCTTCCGGGGACCGGTTTCTGGCATTTCAGCTGTCGTCGGCCCGGCTTGCTTGAATCCTGATGGTGCAATGAGCAAGGGACTCACATCTGAGTATACCCTTCCACGCTTAGGGTGAACAAAATATTTAACAACAAGGGGTGGTGATGGACAGAGTTTCTGAATTAAGCAGAATACTCTCACCCAGTCAAGAGATCAGGGCTAGATCCAACACCGTTATTTTAGTTCACTGCACCATCCCAGCTCAGAACCTGGCTATATGCAAATTAGTCTGTTCCTGTCCCAGTGCATGATGGGAACAGGGCAAACCAAACTACCAAGCCAATTCTTACACTGGGAAGGAAACAAGCTTCCGGGGACCGGTTTCTGGCATCTCAGCCGTCGTCGGCCCGGCTTGCTTGAATCCTGATGGTGCAATGAGCAAGGGACTCACATCTGAGTGTACCCTTCCACGCTTAGGGTGGACAAAACATTTAACAACAAGGGGTGGTGATGGACGAAGTTTCTGAATTAAGCAGAATACTCTCACCCAGTCAAGAGATCAGGGCTAGATCCAACACCGTTTTTAGCTCACTGCACCATCCCAGCTCAGAACCTGGCTATATGCAAATTAGTCTGTTCCTGTCCCAGTGCATGATGGGAACAGGGCAAACCAAACTACCAAGCCAATTCTTACACTGGGAAGGAAACAAGCTTCCGGGGACCGGTTTCTGGCATTTCAGCCGTCGTCGGCCCGGCTTGCTTGAATCCTGATGGTGCAATGAGCAAGGGACTCACATCTGAGTATACCCTTCCACGCTTAGGGTGGACAAAATATTTAACAACAAGGGGTGGTGATGGACAGAGTTTCTGAATTAAGCAGAATACTCTCACCCAGTTAAGAGATCAGGGCTAGATCCAACACCGTTTTTTAGCGCACTGCACCATCCCAGCTCAGAACCTGGCTATATGCAAATTAGTCTGTTCCTGTTCCAGTGCATGATGGGAACAGGGCAAACCAAACTACCAAGCCAATTCTTACACTGCGAAGGAAACAATCTTCCGGGGACTGGTTTCTGGCATTTCAGCCGTCGTCGGCCCGGCTTGCTTGAATCCTGATGGTGCAATGAGCAAGGGACTCACATCTGAGTATACCCTTCCACGCTTAGGGTGGACAAAATATTTAACAACAAGGGGTGGTGATGGACAGAGTTTCTGAATTAAGCAGAATACTCTCACCCAGTCAAGAGATCAGGGCTAGATTCAACACCGTTTTTTAGCTCACTGCACCATCCCAGCTCAGAACCTGGCTATATGCAAATTAGTCTGTTCCTGTCCCAGTGCATGATGGGAACAGGGCAAACCAAACTACAAAGCCAATTCTTACACTGGGAAGGAAACAAGCTTCCGGGGACCGGTTTCTGGCATTTCAGCCGTCGTCAGCCCGGCTTGCTTGAATCCTGATGGTGCAATGAGCAAGGGACTCACATCTGAGTATACCCTTCCACGCTTAGGGTGGACAAAATATTTAACAACAAGGGGTGGTGATGGACAGAGTTTCTGAATTAAGCAGAATACTCTCACCCAGTCAAGAGATCAGGGCTAGATCCAACACCGTTTTTTAGCTCACTGCACCATCCCAGCTCAGAACCTGGCAATATGCAAATTAGTCTGTTCCTGTCCCAGTGCATGATGGGAACAGGGCAAACCAAACTACCAAGCCAATTCTTACACTGGGAAGGAAACAAGCTTCCGGGGACCGGTTTCTGGCATTTCAGCCGTCGTCGGCCCGGCTTGCTTGAATCCTGATGGTGCAATGAGCAAGGGACTCACATTTGAGTATACCCTTCCACGCTTAGGGTGGACAAAACATTTAACAACAAGGGGTGGTGATGGACGAAGTTTCTGAATTAAGCAGAATACTCTCACCCAGTCAAGAGATCAGGGCTAGATCCAACACCGTTTTTAGCTCACTGCACCATCCCAGCTCAGAATCTGGCTATATGCAAATTAGTCTGTTCCTGTCCGAGTGCATGATGGGAACAGGGCAAACCAAACTACCAAGCCAATTCTTACACTGGGAAGGAAACAAGCTTCCGGGGACCGGTTTCTGGCATTTCAGCCGTCGTCGGCCAGGCTTGCTTGAATCCTGATGGTGCAATGAGCAAGGGACTCACATCTGAGTATACCCTTCCACGCTTAGGGTGGACAAAATATTTAACAACAAGGGGTGGTGATGGACAGAGTTTCTGAATTAAGCAGAATACTCTCACCCAGTTAAGAGATCAGGGCTAGATCCAACACCGTTTTTTAGCTCACTGCACCATCCCAGCTCAGAACCTGGCTATATGCAAATTAGTCTGTTCCTGTCCCAGTGCATGATGGGAACAGGGCAAACCAATCTACCGAGCCAATTCTTACATTGGGAAGGAAACAAGCTTCCGGGGACCGGTTTCTGGCATTTCAGCCGTCGTCGGCCCAGCTTGCTTGAATCCTGATGGTGCAATGAGCAAGGGACTCACATCTGAGTATACCCTTCCACGCTTAGGGTGGACAAAATATTTAACAACAAGGGGTGGTGATGGACAGAGTTTCTGAATTAAGCAGAATAATCTCACCCAGTCAAGAGATCAGGGCTAGATCCAACACCGTTTCTTTAGCTCACTGCACCATCCCAGCTCAGAACCTGGCTATATGCAAATTAGTCTGTTCCTGTCCCAGTGCATGATGGGAACAGGGCAAACCAAACTACAAAGCCAATTCTTCCACTGGGAAGGAAACAAGCTTCCGGGGACCGGTTTCTGGCATTTCAGCCGTCGTCAGCCCGGCTTGCTTGAATCCTGATGGTGCAATGAGCAAGGGACTCACATCTGAGTATACCCTTCCACGCTTAGGGTGGACAAAACATTTAACAACAAGGGGTGGTGATGGACGAAGTTTCTGAATTAAGCAGAATACTCTCACCCAGTCAAGAGATCAGGGCTAGATCCAACACCGTTTTTAGCTCACTGCACCATCCCAGCTCAGAACCTGGCTATATGCAAATTAGTCTGTTCCTGTTCCAGTGCATGATGGGAACAGGGCAAACCAAACTACCAAGCCAATTCTTACACTGCGAAGGAAACAATCTTCCGGGGACTGGTTTCTGGCATTTCAGCCGTCGTCGGCCCGGCTTGCTTGAATCCTGATGGTGCAATGAGCAAGGGACTCACATCTGAGTATACCCTTCCACACTTAGGGTGGACAAAATATTTAACAACAAGGGGTGGTGATGGACAGAGTTTCTGAATTAAGCAGAATACTCTCACCCAGTCAAGAGATCAGGGCTAGATTCAACACCGTTTTTTAGCTCACTGCACCATCCCAGCTCAGAACCTGGCTATATGCAAATTAGACTGTTCCTGTCCCAGTGCATGATGGGAACAGGGCAAACCAAACTACCAAGCCAATTCTTACACTGGGAAGGAAACAAGCTTCCGGGGACCGGTTTCTGGCATTTCAGCCGTCGTCGGCCCAGCTTGCTTGAATCCTGATGGTGCAATGAGCAAGGGACTCACATCTGAGTATACCCTTCCACGCTTAGGGTGGACAAAATATTTAACAACAAGGGGTGGTGATGGACAGAGTTTCTGAATTAAGCAGAATACTCTCACCCAGTCAAGAGATCAGGGCTAGATCCAACACCGTTTCTTTAGCTCACTGCACCATCCCAGCTCAGAACCTGGCTATATGCAAATTAGTCTGTTCCTGTCCCAGTGCATGATGGGAACAGGGCAAACCAAACTACAAAGCCAATTCTTACACTGGGAAGGAAACAAGCTTCCGGGGACCGGTTTCTGGCATTTCAGCCGTCGTCGGCCCGGCTTGCTTGAATCCTGATGGTGCAATGAGCAAGGGACTCACATCTGAGTATACCCTTCCACGCTTACGGTGGACAAAACATTTAACAACAAGGGGTGGTGATGGACGAAGTTTCTGAATTAAGCAGAATACTCTCACCCAGTCAAGAGATCAGGGCTAGATCCAACACCGTTTTTAGCTCACTGCACCATCCCAGCTCAGAATCTGGCTATATGCAAATTAGTCTGTTCCTGTCCGAGTGCATGATGGGAACAGGGCAAACCAAACTACCAAGCCAATTCTTACACTGGGAAGGAAACAAGCTTCCGGGGACCGGTTTCTGGCATTTCAGCCGTCGTCGGCCAGGCTTGCTTGAATCCTGATGGTGCAATGAGCAAGGGACTCACATCTGAGTATACCCTTCCACGCTTAGGGTGGACAAAATATTTAACAACAAGGGGTGGTGATGGACAGAGTTTCTGAATTAAGCAGAATACTCTCACCCAGTTAAGAGATCAGGGCTAGATCCAACACCGTTTTTTAGCTCACTGCACCATCCCAGCTCAGAACCTGGCTATATGCAAATTAGTCTGTTCCTGTCCCAGTGCATGATGGGAACAGGGCAAACCAATCTACCGAGCCAATTCTTACATTGGGAAGGAAACAAGCTTCCGGGGACCGGTTTCTGGCATTTCAGCCGTCGTCGGCCCAGCTTGCTTGAATCCTGATGGTGCAATGAGCAAGGGACTCACATCTGAGTATACCCTTCCACGCTTAGGGTGGACAAAATATTTAACAACAAGGGGTGGTGATGGACAGAGTTTCTGAATTAAGCAGAATAATCTCACCCAGTCAAGAGATCAGGGCTAGATCCAACACCGTTTCTTTAGCTCACTGCACCATCCCAGCTCAGAACCTGGCTATATGCAAATTAGTCTGTTCCTGTCCCAGTGCATGATGGGAACAGGGCAAACCAAACTACAAAGCCAATTCTTACACTGGGAAGGAAACAAGCTTCCGGGGACCGGTTTCTGGCATTTCAGCCGTCGTCAGCCCGGCTTGCTTGAATCCTGATGGTGCAATGAGCAAGGGACTCACATCTGAGTATACCCTTCCACGCTTAGGGTGGACAAAACATTTAACAACAAGGGGTGGTGATGGACGAAGTTTCTGAATTAAGCAGAATACTCTCACCCAGTCAAGAGATCAGGGCTAGATCCAACACCGTTTTTAGCTCACTGCACCATCCCAGCTCAGAACCTGGCTATATGCAAATTAGTCTGTTCCTGTTCCAGTGCATGATGGGAACAGGGCAAACCAAACTACCAAGCCAATTCTTACACTGCGAAGGAAACAATCTTCCGGGGACTGGTTTCTGGCATTTCAGCCGTCGTCGGCCCGGCTTGCTTGAATCCTGATGGTGCAATGAGCAAGGGACTCACATCTGAGTATACCCTTCCACGCTTAGGGTGGACAAAATATTTAACAACAAGGGGTGGTGATGGACAGAGTTTCTGAATTAAGCAGAATACTCTCACCCAGTCAAGAGATCAGGGCTAGATTCAACACCGTTTTTTAGCTCACTGCACCATCCCAGCTCAGAACCTGGCTATATGCAAATTAGACTGTTCCTGTCCCAGTGCATGATGGGAACAGGGCAAACCAAACTACCAAGCCAATTCTTACACTGGGAAGGAAACAAGCTTCCGGGGACCGGTTTCTGGCATTTCAGCCGTCGTCGGCCCAGCTTGCTTGAATCCTGATGGTGCAATGAGCAAGGGACTCACATCTGAGTATACCCTTCCACGCTTAGGGTGGACAAAATATTTAACAACAAGGGGTGGTGATGGACAGAGTTTCTGAATTAAGCAGAATACTCTCACCCAGTCAAGAGATCAGGGCTAGATCCAACACCGTTTCTTTAGCTCACTGCACCATCCCAGCTCAGAACCTGGCTATATGCAAATTAGTCTGTTCCTGTCCCAGTGCATGATGGGAACAGGGCAAACCAAACTACAAAGCCAATTCTTACACTGGGAAGGAAACAAGCTTCCGGGGACCGGTTTCTGGCATTTCAGCCGTCGTCGGCCCGGCTTGCTTGAATCCTGATGGTGCAATGAGCAAGGGACTCACATCTGAGTATACCCTTCCACGCTTACGGTGGACAAAACATTTAACAACAAGGGGTGGTGATGGACGAAGTTTCTGAATTAAGCAGAATACTCTCACCCAGTCAAGAGATCAGGGCTAGATCCAACACCGTTTTTAGCTCACTGCACCATCCCAGCTCAGAATCTGGCTATATGCAAATTAGTCTGTTCCTGTCCCAGTGCATGATGGGAACAGGGCAAACCAAACTACTAAGCCAATTCTTACACTGGGAAGGAAACAAGCTTCCGGGGACCGGTTTCTGGCATTTCAGCCGTCGTCGGCCAGGCTTGCTTGAATCCTGATGGTGCAATGAGCAAGGGACTCACATCTGAGTATACCCTTCCACGCTTAGGGTGGACAAAATATTTAACAACAAGGGGTGGTGATGGACAGAGTTTCTGAATTAAGCAGAATACTCTCACCCAGTTAAGAGATCAGGGCTAGATCCAACACCGTTTTTTAGCTCACTGCACCATCCCAGCTCAGAACCTGGCTATATGCAAATTAGTCTGTTCCTGTCCCAGTGCATGATGGGAACAGGGCAAACCAATCTACCGAGCCAATTCTTACATTGGGAAGGAAACAAGCTTCCGGGGACCGGTTTCTGGCATTTCAGCCGTCGTCGGCCCAGCTTGCTTGAATCCTGATGGTGCAATGAGCAAGGGACTCACATCTGAGTATACCCTTCCACGCTTAGGGTGGACAAAATATTTAACAACAAGGGGTGGTAATGGACAGAGTTTCTGAATTAAGCAGAATAATCTCACCCAGTCAAGAGATCAGGGCTAGATCCAACACCGTTTCTTTAGCTCACTGCACCATCCCAGCTCAGAACCTGGCTATATGCAAATTAGTCTGTTTCTGTCCCAGTGCATGATGGGAACAGGGCAAACCAAACTACAAAGCCAATTCTTACACTGGGAAGGAAACAAGCTTCCGGGGACCGGTTTATGGCATTTCAGCCGTCGTCAGCCCGGCTTGCTTGAATCCTGATGGTGCAATGAGCAAGGGACTCACATCTGAGTATACCCTTCCACGCTTAGGGTGGACAAAATATTTAACAACAAGGGGTGGTGATGGACAGAGTTTCTGAATTAAGCAGAATACTCTCACCCAGTCAAGAGATCAGGGCTAGATCCAACACCGTTTTTTAGCTCACTGCACCATCCCAGCTCAGAACCTGGCAATATGCAAATTAGTCTGTTCCTGTCCCAGTGCATGATGGGAACAGGGCAAACCAAACTACCAAGCCAATTCTTACACTGGGAAGGAAACAAGCTTCCGGGGACCGGTTTCTGGCATTTCAGCCGTCGTCGGCCCGGCTTGCTTGAATCCTGATGGTGCAATGAGCAAGGGACTCACATCTGAGTATACCCTTCCACGCTTAGGGTGGACAAAACATTTAACAACAAGGGGTGGTGATGGACGAAGTTTCTGAATTAAGCAGAATACTCTCACCCAGTCAAGAGATCAGGGCTAGATCCAACACCGTTTTTAGCTCACTGCACCATCCCAGCTCAGAACCTGGCTATATGCAAATTAGTCTGTTCCTGTCCCAGTGCATGATGGGAACAGGGCAAACCAAACTACCAAGCCAATTCTTACACTGGGAAGGAAACAAGCTTCCGGGGACCGGTTTCTGGCATTTCAGCCGTCGTCGGCCCGGCTTGCTTGAATCCTGATGGTGCAATGAGCAAGGGACTCACATCTGAGTATACCCTTCCACGCTTAGGGTGGACAAAATATTTAACAACAAGGGGTGGTGATGGACAGAGTTTCTGAATTAAGCAGAATACTCTCACCCAGTTAAGAGATCAGGGCTAGATCCAACACCGTTTTTTAGCGCACTGCACCACCCCAGCTCAGAACCTGGCTATATGCAAATTAGTCTGTTCCTGTTCCAGTGCATGATGGGAACAGGGCAAACCAAACTACCAAGCCAATTCTTACACTGCGAAGGAAACAATCTTCCGGGGACTGGTTTCTGGCATTTCAGCCGTCGTCGGCCCGGCTTGCTTGAATCCTGATGGTGCAATGAGCAAGGGACTCACATCTGAGTATACCCTTCCACGCTTAGGGTGGACAAAATATTTAACAACAAGGAGTGGTGATGGACAGAGTTTCTGAATTAAGCAGAATACTCTCACCCAGTCAAGAGATCAGGGCTAGATTCAACACAGTTTTTTAGCTCACTGCACCATCCCAGCTCAGAACCTGGCTATATGCAAATTAGTTTGTTCCTGTCCCAGTGCATGATGGGAACAGGGCAAACCAAACTACCAAGCCAATTCTTACACTGGGAAGGAAACAAGCTTCCGGGGACCGGTTTCTGGCATTTCAGCCGTCGTCGGCCCAGCTTGCTTGAATCCTGATGGTGCAATGAGCAAGGGACTCACATCTGAGTATACCCTTCCACGCTTAGGGTGGACAAAATATTTAACAACAAGGGGTGGTGATGGACAGAGTTTCTGAATTAAGCAGAATACTCTCACCCAGTCAAGAGATCAGGGCTAGATCCAACACCGTTTCTTTAGCTCACTGCACCATCCCAGCTCAGAACCTGGCTATATGCAAATTAGTCTGTTCCTGTCCCAGTGCATGATGGGAACAGGGCAAACCAAACTACAAAGCCAATTCTTACACTGGGAAGGAAACAAGCTTCCGGGGACCGGTTTCTGGCATTTCAGCCGTCTCAGCCCAGCTTGCTTGAATCCTGATGGTGCAATGAGCAAGGGACTCACATCTGAGTATACCCTTCCACGCTTAGGGTGGACAAAATATTTAACAACAAGGGGTGGTGATGGACAGAGTTTCTGAATTAAGCAGAATACTGTCACCCAGTCAAGAGATCAGGGCTAGATCCAACACCGTTTTTTAGCTCACTGCACCTTCCCAGCTCAGAACCTGGCTATATGCAAATTAGTCTGATCCTGTCCCAGTGCATGATGGGAACAGGGTAAACCAAACTACCAAGCCAATTCTTACACTGGGAAGGAAACAAGCTTCCGGGGACCGGATTCTGGCATTTCAGCCGTCGTCGGCCCGGCTTGCTTGAATCCTGATGGTGCAATGAGCAAGGGACTCACATCTGAGTATACCCTTCCACGCTTAGGGTGGACAAAATATTTAACAACAAGGGGTGGTGATGGACAGAGTTTCTGAATTAAGCAGAATACTCTCACCCAGTCAAGAGATCAGGGCTAGATCCAACACCGTTTTTTAGCTCACTGCACCATCCCAGCTCAGAACCTGGCAATATGCAAATTAGTCTGTTCCTGTCCCAGTGCATGATGGGAACAGGGCAAACCAAACTACCAAGCCAATTCTTACACTGGGAAGGAAACAAGCTTCCGGGGACCGGTTTCTGGCATTTCAGCCGTCGTCGGCCCGGCTTGCTTGAATCCTGATGGTGCAATGAGCAAGGGTATCACATCTGAGTATACCCTTCCACGCTTAGGGTGGACAAAATATTTAACAACAAGGGGTGGTGATGGACAGAGTTTCTGAATTAAGCAGAATACTCTCACCCAGTCAAGAGATCAGGGCTAGATCCAACACCGTTATTTTAGCTCACTGCACCATCCCAGCTCAGAACCTGGCTATATGCAAATTAGTCTGTTCCTGCCCCAGTGCATGATGGGAACAGGGCAAACCAAACTACCAAGCCAATTCTTACACTGGGAAGGAAACAAGCTTCCGGGGACCGGTTTCTGGCATTTCCGCCATCGTCGGCCCGGCTTGCTTGAATCCTGATGGTGCAATGAGCAAGGGACTCACATCTGAGTATACCCTTCCACGCTTAGGGTGGACAAAATATTTAACAACAAGGGGTGGAGATGGACAGAGTTTCTGAATTAAGCAGAATACTCTCACCCAGTCAGGAGATCAGGGCTAGATCCAACACCGTTTTTTTTAGCTCACTGCACCACCCCAGCTCAGAACCTGGCTATATGCAAATTAGTCTGTTCCTGTCCCAGTGCATGATGGGAACAGGGCAAACCAAACTACCAAGCCAATTCTTACACTGGGAAGGAAACAAGCTTCCGGGGACCGGTTTTTGGCATTTCAGCCATCGTCGGCCCGGCTTGCTTGAATCCTGATGGTGCAATGAGCAAGGGACTCACATCTGAGTATACCCTTCCATGCTTAGGGTGGACAAAATATTTGACAACAAGGGGTGGTGATGGACAGAGTTTCTGAATGAAGCAGAATACTCTCTCCCAGTCAAGAGATCAGGGCTAGATCCAACACCATTTTTTAGCTCACTGCACCATCCCAGCTCAGAACCTGGCTATATGCAAATTAGTCTGTTCCTGTCCCAGTGCATGATGGGAACAGGGCAAACCAAACTACCAAGCCAATTCTTACACTGGGAAGGAAACAAGCTTCCGGGGACCGGATTCTGGCATTTCAGGCGTCGTCGGCCCGGCTTGCTTGAATCCTGATGGTGCAATGAGCAAGGGACTCACATCTGAGTATACCCTTCCACGCTTAGGGTGGACAAAATATTTAACAACAAGGGGTAGTGATGGACAGAGTTTCTGAATTAAGCAGAATACTCTCACCCAGTCAAGAGATCAGGGCTAGATCCAACACCGTTTTTTAGCTCACTGCACCATCCCAGCTCAGAACCTGGCTATATGCAAATTAGTCTGTTCCTGTCCCAGTGCATGATGGGAACAGGGCAAACCAAACTACAAAGCCAATTCTTACACTGGGAAGGAAACAAGCTTCCGGGGACCGGTTTCTGGCATTTCAGCCGTCGTCGGCCCGGCTTGCTTGAATCCTGATTGTGCAATGAGCAAGGGACTCACATCTGAGTATACCCTTCCACGCTTAGGGTGGACAAAATATTTAACAACAAGGGGTGGTGATGGACAGAGTTTCTGAATTAAGCAGAATACTCTCACCCAGTCAAGAGATCAGGGCTAGATCCAACAGCGTTTTTTAGCTCACTGCACCATCCCAGCTCAGAACCTGGCTATATGCAAATTAGTCTGTTCCTGTCCCAGTGCATGATGGGAACAGGGCAAACCAAACTACCAAGCCAATTCTTACACTGCGAAGGAAACAATCTTCCGGGGACTGGTTTCTGGCATTTCAGCCGTCGTCGGCCCGGCTTGCTTGAATCCTGATGGTGCAATGAGCAAGGGACTCACATCTGAGTATACGCTTCTAGGCTTAGGGTGGACAAAATATTTAACAACAAGGGGTGGTGATGGACAGAGTTTCTGAATTAAGCAGAATACTCTCACCCAGTCAAGAGATCAGGGCTAGATCCAACACCGTTTTTTAGCTCACTGCACCATCCCAGCTCAGAACCTGGCTATATGCAAATTAGTCTGTTCCTGTCCTAGTGCATGATGGGAACAGGGCAAACCAAACTACCAAGCCAATTCTTACACTGGGAAGGAAACAAGCTTCCGGGGACCGGATTCTGGCATTTCAGGCGTCGTCGGCCCAGCTTGCTTGAATCCTGATGGTGCAATGAGCAAGGGACTCACATCTGAGTATACCCTTCCACGCTTAGGGTGGACAAAATATTTAACAACAAGGGGTAGTGATGGACAGAGTTTCTGAATTAAGCAGAATACTCTCACCCAGTCAAGAGATCAGGGCTAGATCCAACACCGTTTTTTAGCTCACTACACCATCCCAGCTCAGAACCTGGCTATATGCAAATTAGTCTGTTCCTGTCCCAGTGCATGATGGGAACAGGGCAAACAAAACTTCAAAGCCAATTCTTACACTGAGAAGGAAATAAGCTTCCGGGGACCGGTTTCTGGCATTTCAGCCGTCGTCGGCCCGGCTTGCTTGAATCCTGATGGTGCAATGAGCAAGGGACTCACATCTGAGTATACCCTTCCACGCTTAGGGTGGACAAAATATTTAACAACAAGGGGTGGTGATGGACAGAGTTTCTGAATTAAGCAGAATACTCTCACCCAGTCAAGAGATCAGGGCTAGATCCAACAGCGTTTTTTAGCTCACTGCACCATCCCAGCTCAGAACCTGGCTATATGCAAATTAGTCTGTTCCTGTCCCAGTGCATGATGGGAACAGGGCAAACCAAACTACCAAGCCAATTCTTACACTGCGAAGGAAACAATCTTCCGGGGACTGGTTTCTGGCATTTCAGCCGTCGTCGGCCCGGCTTGCTTGAATCCTGATGGTGCAATGAGCAAGGGACTCACATCTGAGTATACCCTTCTAGGCTTAGGGTGGACAAAATATTTAACAACAAGGGGTGGTGATGGACAGAGTTTCTGAATTAAGCAGAATACTCTCACCCAGTCAAGAGATCAGGGCTAGATCCAACACCGTTTTTTAGCTCACTGCACCATCCCAGCTCAGAACCTGGCTATATGCAAATTAGTCTGTTCCTGTCCCAGTGCATGATGGGAACAGGGCAAACCAAACTACCAAGCCAATTCTTACACTGGGAAGGAAACAAGCTTCCGGGGACCGGTTTCTGGCATTTCAGCCGTCGTCGGCCCAGCTTGCTTGAATCCTGATGGTGCAATGAGCAAGGGACTCACATCTGAGTATACCCTTCCACGCTTAGGGTGGACAAAATATTTAACAACAAGGGGTGGTGATGGACAGAGTTTCTGAATTAAGCAGAATACTCTCACCCAGTCAAGAGATCAGGGCTAGATCCAACACCGTTTCTTTAGCTCACTGCACCATCCCAGCTCAGAACCTGGCTATATGCAAATTAGTCTGTTCCTGTCCCAGTCCATGATGGGAACAGGGCAAACCAAACTACAAAGCCAATTCTTACACTGGGAAGGAAACAAGCTTCCGGGGACCGGTTTCTGGCATTTCAGCCGTCGTCAGCCCGGCTTGCTTGAATCCTGATGGTGCAATGAGCAAGGGACTCACATCTGAGTATACCCTTCCACGCTTAGGGTGGACAAAATATTTAACAACAAGCGGTGGTGATGGACAGAGTTTCTGAATTAAGCAGAATACTCTCACCCAGTCAAGAGATCAGGGCTAGATCCAACACCGTTTTTTAGCTCACTGCACCATCCCAGCTCAGAACCTGGCTATATGCAAATTAGTCTGTTCCTGTCCCAGTGCATGATGGGAACAGGGCAAACCAAACTACCAAGCCAATTCTTACACTGGGAAGGAAACAAGCTTCCGGGGACCGGTTTCTGGCATTTCAGCCGTCGTCGGCCCGGCTTGCTTGAATCCTGATGGTGCAATGAGCAAGGGACTCACATCTGAGTATACCCTTCCACGCTTAGGGTGGACAAAACATTTAACAACAAGGGGTGGTGATGGACAGAGTTTCTGAATTAAGCAGAATACTCTCACCCAGTCAAGAGATCAGGGCTAGATCCAACACCGTTTCTTTAGCTCACTGCACCATCCCAGCTCAGAACCTGGCTATATGCAAATTAGTCTGTTCCTGTCCCAGTGCATGATGGGAACAGGGCAAACCAAACTACAAAGCCAATTCTTACACTGGGAAGGAAACAAGCTTCCGGGGACCGGTTTCTGGCATTTCAGCCGTCGTCAGCCCGGCTTGCTTGAATCCTGATGGTGCAATGAGCAAGGGACTCACATCTGAGTATACCCTTCCACGCTTAGGGTGGACAAAACATTTAACAACAAGGGGTGGTGATGGACGAAGTTTCTGAATTAAGCAGAATACTCTCACCCAGTCAAGAGATCAGGGCTAGATCCAACACCGTTTTTAGCTCACTGCACCATCCCAGCTCAGAACCTGGCTATATGCAAATTAGTCTGTTCCTGTCCCAGTGCATGATGGGAACAGGGCAAACCAAACTACCAAGCCAATTCTTACACTGGGAAGGAAACAAGCTTCCGGGGACCGGTTTCTGGCATTTCAGCCGTCGTCGGCCCGGCTTGCTTGAATCCTGATGGTGCAATGAGCAAGGGACTCACATCTGAGTATACCCTTCCACGCTTAGGGTGGACAAAATATTTAACAACAAGGGGTGGTGATGGACAGAGTTTCTGAATTAAGCAGAATACTCTCACCCAGTCAAGAGATCAGGGCTAGATCCAACACCGTTTCTCTAGCTCACTGCACCATCCCAGCTCAGAACCTGGCTATATAAGCAAATTAGTCTGTTCCTGTCCCAGTGCATGATGGGAACAGGGCAAACCAAACTACAAAGCCAATTCTTACACTGGGAAGGAAACAAGCTTCCGGGGACCGGTTTCTGGCATTTCAGCCGTCTCAACCCAGCTTGCTTGAATCCTGATGGTGCAATGAGCAAGGGACTCACATCTGAGTATACCCTTCCACGCTTAGGGTGGACAAAATATTTAACAACAAGGGGTGGTGATGGACAGAGTTTCTGAATTAAGCAGAATACTCTCACCCAGTCAAGAGATCAGGGCTAGATCCAACACCGTTTTTTAGCTCACTGCACCATCCCAGCTCAGAACCTGGCTATATGCAAATTAGTCTGATCCTGTCCCAGTGCATGATGGGAACAGGGTAAACCCAACTACCAAGCCAATTCTTACACTGGGAAGGAAACAAGCTTCCGGGGACCGGATTCTGGCATTTCAGCCGTCGTCGGCCCGGCTTGCTTGAATCCTGATGGTGCAATGAGCAAGGGACTCACATCTGAGTATACCCTTCCACGCTTAGGGTGGACAAAATATTTAACAACAAGGGGTGGTGATGGACAGAGTTTCTGAATTAAGCAGAATACTCTCACCCAGTCAAGAGATCAGGGCTAGATCCAACACCGTTTTTTAGCTCACTGCACCATCCCAGCTCAGAACCTGGCAATATGCAAATTAGTCTGTTCCTGTCCCAGTGCATGATGGGAACAGGGCAAACCAAACTACCAAGCCAATTCTTACACTGGGAAGGAAACAAGCTTCCGGGGACCGGTTTCTGGCATTTCAGCCGTCGTCGGCCCGGCTTGCTTGAATCCTGATGGTGCAATGAGCAAGGGTATCACATCTGAGTATACCCTTCCACGCTTAGGGTGGACAAAATATTTAACAACAAGGGGTGGTGATGGACAGAGTTTCTGAATTAAGCAGAATACTCTCACCCAGTCAAGAGATCAGGGCTAGATCCAACACCGTTATTTTAGCTCACTGCACCATCCCAGCTCAGAACCTGGCTATATGCAAATTAGTCTGTTCCTGTCTTAGTGCATGATGGGAACAGGGCAAACCAAACTACCAAGCCAATTCTTACACTGGGAAGGAAACAAGCTTCCGGGGACCGGTCTCTGGCATTTCCGCCGTCGTCGGCCCGGCTTGCTTGAATCCTGATGGTGCAATGAGCAAGGGACTCACATCTGAGTATACCCTTCCACGCTTAGGGTGGACAAAATGTTTAACAACAAGGGGTGGTGATGGACAGAGTTTCTGAATTAAGCATAATACTCTCACCCAGTCAGGAGATCAGGGCTAGATCCAACACCATTTTTTTTAGCTCACTGCACCACCCCAGCTCAGAACCTGGCTATATGCAAATTAGTCTGTTCCTGTCCCAGTGCATGATGGGAACAGGGCAAACCAAACTACCAAGCCAATTCTTACACTGGGAAGGAAACAAGCTTCCGGGGACCGGTTTTTGGCATTTCAGCCATCGTCGGCCCGGCTTGTTTGAATCCTGATGGTGCAATGAGCAAGGGACTCACATCTGAGTATACCCTTCCACGCTTAGGGTGGACAAAATATTTGACAACAAGGGGTGGTGATGGACAGAGTTTCTGAATGAAGCAGAATACTCTCACCCAGTCAAGAGATCAGGGCTAGATCCAACACCGTTTTTTAGCTCACTGCACCATCCCAGCTCAGAACCTGGCTATATGCAAATTAGTCTGTTCCTGTCCCAATGCATGATGGGAACAGGGCAAACCAAACTACAAAGCCAATTCTTACACTGGGAAGGAAACAAGCTTCCGGGGACCGGTTTCTGGCATTTCAGCCATCGTCGGCCCGGCTTGCTTGATTCCTGATGGTGCAATGAGCAAGGGACTCACATCTGAGTATACCCTTCCACGCTTAGGGTGGACAAAATATTTAACAACAAGGGGTGGTGATGGACAGAGTTTCTGAATTAAGCAGAATACTCTCACCCAGTCAAGAAATCAGGGCTAGATCCAACAGCGTTTTTTAGCTCACTGCACCATCCCAGCTCAGAACCTGGCTATATGCAAATTAGTCTGTTCCTGTCCCAGTGCATGATGGGAACAGGGCAAACCAAACTACCAATCCAATTCTTACACTGCGAAGGAAACAATCTTCCGGGGACTGGTTTCTGGCATTTCAGCCGTCGTCGGCCCGGCTTGCTTGAATCCTGATGGTGCAATGAGCAAGGGACTCACATCTGAGTATACCCTTCTAGGCTTAGGGTGGACAAAATATTTAACAACAAGGGGTGGTGATGGACAGAGTTTCTGAATTAAGCAGAATACTCTCACCCAGTCAAGAGTTCAGGGCTAGATCCAACACCGTTTTTTAGCTCACTGCACCATCCCAGCTCAGAACCTGGCTATATGCAAATTAGTCTGTTCCTGTCCCAGTGCATGATGGGAACAGGGCAAACCAAACTACCAAGCCAATTCTTACACTGGGAAGGAAACAAGCTTCCGGGGACCGGTTTCTGGCATTTCAGCCGTTGTCGGCCCAGCTTGCTTGAATCCTGATGGTGCAATGAGCAAGGGACTCACATCTGAGTATACCCTTCCACGCTTAGGGTGGACAAAATATTTAACAACAAGGGGTGGTGATGGACAGAGTTTCTGAATTAAGCAGAATACTCTCACCCAGTCAAGAGATCAGGGCTAGATCCAACACCGTTTCTTTAGCTCACTGCACCATCCCAGCTCAGAACCTGGCTATATGCAAATTAGTCTGTTCCTGTCCCTGTGCATGATGGGAACAGGGCAAACCAAACTACAAAGCCAATTCTTACACTGGGAAGGAAACAAGCTTCCGGGGACCGGTTTCTGGCATTTCAGCCGTCGTCAGCCCGGCTTGCTTGAATCCTGATGGTGCAATGAGCAAGGGACTCACATCTGAGTATACCCTTCCACGCTTAGGGTGGACAAAATATTTAACAACAAGGGGTGGTGATGGACAGAGTTTCTGAATTAAGCAGAATACTCTCACCCAGTCAAGAGATCAGGGCTAGATCCAACACCGTTTTTTAGCTCACTGTACCATCCCAGCTCAGAACCTGGCTATATGCAAATTAGTCTGTTCCTGTCCCAGTGCATGATGGGAACAGGGCAAACCAAACTACCAAGCCAATTCTTACACTGGGAAGGAAACAAGCTTCCGGGGACCGGTTTCTGGCATTTCAGCCGTCGTCGGCCCGGCTTGCTTGAATCCTGATGGTGCAATGAGCAAGGGACTCACATCTGAGTATACCCTTCCACGCTTAGGGTGGACAAAACATTTAACAACAAGGGGTGGTGATGGACGAACTTTCTGAATTAAGCAGAATACTCTCACCCAGTCAAGAGATCAGGGCTAGATCCAACACCGTTTTTTAGCTCACTGCACCATCCCAGCTCAGAACCTGGCTATATGCAAATTAGTCTGTTCCTGTCCCGGTGCATGATGGGAACAGGGCAAACCAAACTACCAAGCCAATTCTTACACTGGGAAGGAAACAAGCTTCCGGGGACCGGTTTCTGGCATTTCAGCCGACGTCAGCCCGGCTTGCTTGAATCCTGATGGTGCAATGAGCAAGGGACTCACATCTGAGTATACCCTTCCACGCTTAGGGTGGACAAAATATTTAACAACAGGGGGTGGTGATGGACAGAGTTTCTGAATTAAGCAGAATACTCTCACCCAGTTAAGAGATCAGGGCTAGATCCAACACCGTTTTTTAGCTCACTGCACCATCCCAGCTCAGAACCTGGCTATATGCAAATTAGTCTGTTCCTGTCCCAGTGCATGATGGGAACAGGGCAAACCAAACTACCAAGCCAATTCTTACACTGCGAAGGAAACAATCTTCCAGGGACTGGTTTCTGGCATTTCAGCCGTCGTCGGCCCGGCTTGCTTGAATCCTGATGGTGCAATGAGCAAGGGACTCACATCTGAGTATACCCTTCCACGCTTAGGGTGGACAAAATATTTAACAACAAGGGGTGGTGATGGACAGAGTTTCTGAATTAAGCAGAATACTCTCACCCAGTCAAGAGATCAGGGCTAGATTCAACACCGTTTTTTAGCTCACTGCACCATCCCAGCTCAGAACCTGGCTATATGCAAATTAGTCTGTTCCTGTCCCAGTGCATGATGGGAACAGGGCAAACCAAACTACCAAGCCAATTCTTACACTGGGAAGGAAACAAGCTTCCGGGGACCGGTTTCTGGCATTTCAGCCGTCGTCGGCCCAGCTTGCTTGAATCCTGATGGTGCAATGAGCAAGGGATTCACATCTGAGTATACCCTTCCACGCTTAGGGTGGACAAAATATTTAACAACAAGGGGTGGTGATGGACAGAGTTTCTGAATTAAGCAGAATACTCTCACCCAGTCAAGAGATCAGGGCTAGATCCAACACCGTTTCTTTAGCTCACTGCACCATCCCAGCTCAGAACCTGGCTATGTGCAAATTAGTCTGTTCCTGTCCCAGTGCATGATGGGAACAGGGCAAACCAAACTACCAAGCCAATTCTTACACTGCGAAGGAAACAATCTTCCAGGGACTGGTTTCTGGCATTTCAGCCGTCGTCGGCCCGGCTTGCTTGAATCCTGATGGTGCAATGAGCAAGGGACTCACATCTGAGTATACCCTTCCACGCTTAGGGTGGACAAAATATTTAACAACAAGGGGTGGTGATGGACAGAGTTTCTGAATTAAGCAGAATACTCTCACCCAGTCAAGAGATCAGGGCTAGATTCAACACCGTTTTTTAGCTCACTGCACCATCCCAGCTCAGAACCTGGCTATATGCAAATTAGTCTGTTCCTGTCCCAGTGCATGATGGGAACAGGGCAAACCAAACTACCAAGCCAATTCTTACACTGGGAAGGAAACAAGCTTCCGGGGACCGGTTTCTGGCATTTCAGCCGTCGTCGGCCCAGCTTGCTTGAATCCTGATGGTGCAATGAGCAAGGGACTCACATCTGAGTATACCCTTCCACGCTTAGGGTGGACAAAATATTTAACAACAAGGGGTGGTGATGGACAGAGTTTCTGAATTAAGCAGAATACTCTCACCCAGTCAAGAGATCAGGGCTAGATCCAACACCGTTTCTTTAGCTCACTGCACCATCCCAGCTCAGAACCTGGCTATATGCAAATTAGTCTGTTCCTGTCCCAGTGCATGATGGGAACAGGGCAAACCAAACTACAAAGCCAATTCTTACACTGGGAAGGAAACAAGCTTCCGGGGACCGGTTTCTGGCATTTCAGCCGTCATCAGCCCGGCTTGCTTGAATCCTGATGGTGCAATGAGCAAGGGACTCACATCTGAGCATACCCTTCCACGCTTAGGGTGGACAAAATATTTAACAACAAGGGGTGGTGATGGACAGAGTTTCTGAATTAAGCAGAATACTCTCACCCAGTCAAGAGATCAGGGCTAGATCCAAAACCGTTTTTTAGCTCACTGCACCATCCCAGCTCAGAACCTGGCTATATGCAAATTAGTCTGATCCTGTCCCAGTGCATGATGGGAACAGGGTAAACCAAACTACCAAGCCAATTCTTACACTGGGAAGGAAACAAGCATCCGGGGACCGGTTTCTGGCATTTCAGCCGTCGTCGGCCCGGCTTGCTTGAATCCTGATGGTGCAATGAGCAAGGGACTCACATCTGAGTATACCCTTCCACGCTTAGGGTGGACAAAATATTTAACAACAAGGGGTGGAGATGGACAGAGTTTCTGAATTAAGCAGAATACTCTCACCCAGTCAAGAGATCAGGGCTAGATCCAACACCGTTTTTTAGCTCACTGCACCATCCCAGCTCAGAACCTGGCAATTTGCAAATTAGTCTGTTCCTGTCCCAGTGCATGATGGGAACAGGGCAAACCAAACTACCAAGCCAATTCTTACACTAGGAAGGAAACAAGCTTCCGGGGACCGGTTTCTCGCATTTCAGCTGTTGTCGGCCCGGCTTGCTTGAATGCTGATGGTGCAATGAGCAAGGGACTCACATCTGAGTATACCCTTCCACGCTTAGGGTGGACAAAATATTTAACAACAAGGGGTGGTGATGGACAGAGTTTCTGAATTAAGCAGAATACTCTCACCCAGTCAATAGATCAGGGCTAGATCCAACACCGTTATTTTAGCTCACTGCACCATCCCAGCTCAGAACCTGGCTATATGCAAATTAGTCTGTTCCTGTCCCAGTGCATGATGGGAACAGGGCAAACCAAACTACCAAGCCAATTCTTACACTGGGAAGGAAACAAGCTTCCGGGGACCGGTTTCTGGCATCTCAGCCGTCGTCGGCCCGGCTTGCTTGAATCCTGATGGTGCAATGAGCAAGGGACTCACATCTGAGTATACCCTTCCATGCTTAGGGTGGACAAAATATTTAACAACAAGGGGTGGTGATGGACAGAGTTTCTGAATTAAGCAGAATACTCTCACCCAGTCAAGAGATCAGGGCTAGATCCAACACCGTTTTTTAGCTCACTGCACCATCCCAGCTCAGAACCTGGCTATATGCAAATTAGTCTGTTCCTGTCCCAGTGCATGATGGAAACAGGGCAAACCAAACTACCAAGCCAATTCTTACACTGGGGAGGAAACAAGCTTCCGGGGACCGGTTTCTGGCATTTCAGCCGTCGTCGGCCCGGCTTGCTTGAATCCTGATGGTGCAATGAGCAAGGGACTCACATCTGAGTATACCCTTCCACGCTTAGGGTGGACAAAATATTTAACAACAAGGGGTGGTGATGGACAGAGTTTCTGAATTAAGCAGAATACTCTCACCCAGTCAGGAGATCAGGGCTAGATCCAACACCGTTTTTTTTAGCTCACTGCACCACCCCAGCTCAGAACCTGGCTATATGCAAATTAGTCTGTTCCTGTCCCAGTGCATGATGGGAACAGGGCAAACCAAACTACCAAGCCAATTCTTACACTGGGAAGGAAACAAGCTTCTGGGGACCGGTTTTTGGCATTTCAGCCATCGTCGGCCCGGCTTGCTTGAATCCTGATGGTGCAATGAGCAAGGGACTCACATCTGAGTATACCCTTCCACGCTTAGGGTGGACAAAATATTTAACAACAAGGGGTGGTGATGGACAGAGTTTCTGAATTAAGCAGAATACTCTCACCCAGTTAAGAGATCAGGGCTAGATCCAACACCGTTTTTTAGCTCACTGCACCACCCCAGCTCAGAACCTGGCTATATGCAAATTAGTCTGTTCCTGTCCCAGTGCATGATGGGAACAGGGCAAACCAAACTACCAAGCCAATTCTTACACTGCGAAGGAAACAATCTTCCAGGGACTGGCTTCTGGCATTTCAGCCGTCGTCGGCCCGGCTTGCTTGAATCCTGATGGTGCAATGAGCAAGGGACTCACATCTGAGTATACCCTTCCACGCTTAGGGTGGACAAAATATTTAACAACAAGGGGTGGTGATGGACAGAGTTTCTGAATTAAGCAGAATACTCTCACCCAGTCAAGAGATCAGGGCTAGATTCAACACCGTTTTTTAGCTCACTGCACCATCCCAGCTCAGAACCTGGCTATATGCAAATTAGTCTGTTCCTGTCCCAGTGCATGATGGGAACAGGGCAAACCAAACTACCAAGCCAATTCTTACACTGGGAAGGAAACAAGCTTCCGGGGACCGGTTTCTGGCATTTCAGCCGTCGTCGGCCCGGCTTGCTTGAATCCTGATGGTGCAATGAGCAAGGGACTCACTTCTGAGTATACCCTTCCACGCTTAGGGTGGACAAAATATTTAACAACAAGGGGTGGTGATGGACAGAGTTTCTGAATTAAGCAGAATACTCTCACCCAGTCAAGAGATCAGGGCTAAATCCAACACCGTTTTTTAGCTCACTGCACCATCCCAGCTCAGAACCTGGCAATATGCAAATTAGTCTGTTCCTGTCCCAGTGCATGATGGGAACAGGGCAAACCAAACTACCAAGCCAATTCTTACACTGGGAAGGAAACAAGCTTCCGGGGACCGGTTTCTGGCATTTCAGCTGTCGTCGGCCCGGCTTGCTTGAATCCTGATGGTGCAATGAGCAAGGGACTCACATCTGAGTATACCCTTCCACGCTTAGGGTGAACAAAATATTTAACAACAAGGGGTGGTGATGGACAGAGTTTCTGAATTAAGCAGAATACTCTCACCCAGTCAAGAGATCAGGGCTAGATCCAACACCGTTATTTTAGCTCACTGCACCATCCCAGCTCAGAACCTGGCTATATGCAAATTAGTCTGTTCCTGTCCCAGTGCATGATGGGAACAGGGCAAACCAAACTACCAAGCCAATTCTTACACTGGGAAGGAAACAAGCTTCCGGGGACCGGTTTCTGGCATTTCAGCCGTCGTCGGCCCGGCTTGCTTGAATCCTGATGGTGCAATGAGCAAGGGACTCACATCTGAGTATACCCTTCCACGCTTAGGGTGGACAAAATATTTAACAACAGGGGGTGGTGATGGACAGAGTTTCTGAATTAAGCAGAATACTCTCACCCAGTTAAGAGATCAGGGCTAGATCCAACACCGATTTTTAGCTCACTGCACCATCCCAGCTCAGAACCTGGCTATATGCAAATTAGTCTGTTCCTGTCCCAGTGCATGATGGGAACAGGGCAAACCAAACTACCAAGCCAATTCGTACACTGCGAAGGAAACAATCTTCCAGGGACTGGTTTCTGGCATTTCAGCCGTCGTCGGCCCGGCTTGCTTGAATCCTGATGGTGCAATGAGCAAGGGACTCACATCTGAGTATACCCTTCCACGCTTAGGGTGGACAAAATATTTAACAACAAGGGGTGGTGATGGACAGAGTTTCTGAATTAAGCAGAATACTCTCACCCAGTCAAGAGATCAGGGCTAGATTCAACACCGTTTTTTAGCTCACTGCACCATCCCAGCTCAGAACCTGGCTATATGCAAATTAGTCTGTTCCTGTCCCAGTGCATGATGGGAACAGGGCAAACCAAACTACCAAGCCAATTCTTACACTGGGAAGGAAACAAGCTTCCGGGGACCGGTTTCTGGCATTTCAGCCGTCGTCGGCCCAGCTTGCTTGAATCCTGATGGTGCAATGAGCAAGGGACTCACATCTGAGTATACCCTTCCACGCTTAGGGTGGACAAAATATTTAACAACAAGGGGTGGTGATGGACAGAGTTTCTGAATTAAGCAGAATACTCTCACCCAGTCAAGAGATCAGGGCTAGATCCAACACCGTTTCTTTAGCTCACTGCACCATCCCAGCTCAGAACCTGGCTATGTGCAAATTAGTCTGTTCCTGTCCCAGTGCATGATGGGAACAGGGCAAACCAAACTACCAAGCCAATTCTTACACTGCGAAGGAAACAATCTTCCAGGGACTGGTTTCTGGCATTTCAGCCGTCGTCAGCCCGGCTTGCTTGAATCCTGATGGTGCAATGAGCAAGGGACTCACATCTGAGTATACCCTTCCACGCTTAGGGTGGACAAAATATTTAACAACAAGGGGTGGTGATGGACAGAGTTTCTGAATTAAGCAGAATACTCTCACCCAGTCAAGAGATCAGGGCTAGATTCAACACCGTTTTTTAGCTCACTGCACCATCCCAGCTCAGAACCTGGCTATATGCAAATTAGTCTGTTCCTGTCCCAGTGCATGAAGGGAACAGGGCAAACCAAACTACCAAGCCAATTCTTACACTGGGAAGGAAACAAGCTTCCGGGGACCGGTTTCTGGCATTTCAGCCATCGTCGGCCCAGCTTGCTTGAATCCTGATGGTGCAATGAGCAAGGGACTCACATCTGAGTATACCCTTCCACGCTTAGGGTGGACAAAATATTTAACAACAAGGGGTGGTGATGGACAGAGTTTCTGAATTAAGCAGAATACTCTCACCCAGTCAAGAGATCAGGGCTAGATCCAACACCGTTTCTTTAGCTCACTGCACCATCCCAGCTCAGAACCTGGCTATATGCAAATTAGTCTGTTCCTGTCCCAGTGCATGATGGGAACAGGGCAAACCAAACTACAAAGCCAATTCTTACACTGGGAAGGAAACAAGCTTCCGGGGACCGGTTTCTGGCATTTCAGCCGTCGTCAGCCCGGCTTGCTTGAATCCTGATGGTGCAATGAGCAAGGGACTCACATCTGAGTATACCCTTCCACGCTTAGGGTGGACAAAATATTTAACAACAAGGGGTGGTGATGGACAGAGTTTCTGAATTAAGCAGAATACTCTCACCCAGTCAAGAGATCAGGGCTAGATCCAAAACCGTTTTTTAGCTCACTGCACCATCCCAGCTCAGAACCTGGCTATATGCAAATTAGTCTGATCCTGTCCCAGTGCATGATGGGAACAGGGTAAACCAAACTACCAAGCCAATTCTTACACTGGGAAGGAAACAAGCATCCGGGGACCAGTTTCTGGCATTTCAGCTGTCGTCGGCCCGGCTTGCTTGAATCCTGATGGTGCAATGAGCAAGGGACTCACATCTGAGTATACCCTTCCACGCTTAGGGTGGACAAAATATTTAACAACAAGGGGTGGTGATGGACAGAGTTTCTGAATTAAGCAGAATACTCTCACCCAGTCAAGAGATCAGGGCTAGATCCAACACCGTTTTTTAGCTCACTGCACCATCCCAGCTCAGAACCTGGCAATTTGCAAATTAGTCTGTTCCTGTCCCAGTGCATGATGGGAACAGGGCAAACCAAACTACCAAGCCAATTCTTACACTGGGAAGGAAACAAGCTTCCGGGGACCGGTTTCTCGCATTTCAGCTGTTGTCAGCCCGGCTTGCTTGAATGCTGATGGTGCAATGAGCAAGGGACTCACATCTGAGTATACCCTTCCACGCTTAGGGTGGACAAAATATTTACCAACAAGGGGTGGTGATGGACAGAGTTTCTGAATTAAGCAGAATACTCTCACCCAGTCAAGAGATCAGGGCTAGATCCAACGCCCTTATTTTAGCTCACTGCACCATCCCAGCTCAGAACCTGGCTATATGCAAATTAGTCTGTTCCTGTCCCAGTGCATGATGGGAACAGGGCAAACCAGACTACCAAGCCAATTCTTACACTGGGAAGGAAACAAGCTTCCGGGGACCGGTTTCTGGCATCTCAGCCGTCGTCGGCCCGGCTTGCTTGAATCCTGATGGTGCAATGAGCAAGGGACTCACATCTGAGTATACCCTTCCACGCTTAGGGTGGACAAAATATTTAACAACAAGGGGTGGTGATGGACAGAGTTTCTGAATTAAGCAGAATACTCTCACCCAGTCAAGAGATCAGGGCTAGATCCAACACCGTTTTTTAGCTCACTGCACCATCCCAGCTCAGAACCTGGCTATATGCAAATTAGTCTGTTCCTGTCCCAGTGCATGATGGAAACAGGGCAAACCAAACTACCAAGCCAATTCTTACACTGGGAAGGAAACAAGCTTCCGGGGACCGGTTTCTGGCATTTCAGCCGTCGTCGGCCCGGCTTGCTTGAATCCTGATGGTGCAATGAGCAAGGGACTCACATCTGAGTATACCCTTCCACGCTTAGGTTGGACAAAATATTTAACAACAAGGGGTGGTGATGGACAGAGTTTCTGAATTAAGCAGAATACTCTCACCCAGTCAGGAGATCAGGGCTAGATCCAACACCGTTTTTTTTAGCTCACTGCACCACCCCAGCTCAGAACCTGGCTATATGCAAATTAGTCTGTTCCTGTCCCAGTGCATGATGGGAACAGGGCAAACCAAACTACCAAGCCAATTCTTACACTGGGAAGGAAACAAGCTTCTGGGGACCGGTTTTTGGCATTTCAGCCCTCGTCGGCCCGGCTTGCTTGAATCCTGATGGTGCAATGAGCAAGGGACTCACATCTGAGTATACCCTTCCACGCTTAGGGTGGACAAAATATTTAACAACAAGGGGTGGTGATGGACAGAGTTTCTGAATTAAGCAGAATACTCTCACCCAGTCAAGAGATCAGGGCTAGATCCAACACCGTTTTTTAGCTCACTGCACCATCCCAGCTCAGAACCTGGCAATTTGCAAATTAGTCTGTTCCTGTCCCAGTGCATGATGGGAACAGGGCAAACCAAACTACCAAGCCAATTCTTACACTGGGAAGGAAACAAGCTTCCGGGGACCGGTTTCTCGCATTTCAGCTGTTGTCAGCCCGGCTTGCTTGAATGCTGATGGTGCAATGAGCAAGGGACTCACATCTGAGTATACCCTTCCACGCTTAGGGTGGACAAAATATTTACCAACAAGGGGTGGTGATGGACAGAGTTTCTGAATTAAGCAGAATACTCTCACCCAGTCAAGAGATCAGGGCTAGATCCAACGCCGTTATTTTAGCTCACTGCACCATCCCAGCTCAGAACCTGGCTATATGCAAATTAGTCTGTTCCTGTCCCAGTGCATGATGGGAACAGGGCAAACCAGACTACCAAGCCAATTCTTACACTGGGAAGGAAACAAGCTTCCGGGGACCGGTTTCTGGCATCTCAGCCGTCGTCGGCCCGGCTTGCTTGAATCCTGATGGTGCAATGAGCAAGGGACTCACATCTGAGTATACCCTTCCACGCTTAGGGTGGACAAAATATTTAACAACAAGGGGTGGTGATGGACAGAGTTTCTGAATTAAGCAGAATACTCTCACCCAGTCAAGAGATCAGGGCTAGATCCAACACCGTTTTTTAGCTCACTGCACCATCCCAGCTCAGAACCTGGCTATATGCAAATTAGTCTGTTCCTGTCCCAGTGCATGATGGAAACAGGGCAAACCAAACTACCAAGCCAATTCTTACACTGGGAAGGAAACAAGCTTCCGGGGACCGGTTTCTGGCATTTCAGCCGTCGTCGGCCCGGCTTGCTTGAATCCTGATGGTGCAATGAGCAAGGGACTCACATCTGAGTATACCCTTCCACGCTTAGGTTGGACAAAATATTTAACAACAAGGGGTGGTGATGGACAGAGTTTCTGAATTAAGCAGAATACTCTCACCCAGTCAGGAGATCAGGGCTAGATCCAACACCGTTTTTTTTAGCTCACTGCACCACCCCAGCTCAGAACCTGGCTATATGCAAATTAGTCTGTTCCTGTCCCAGTGCATGATGGGAACAGGGCAAACCAAACTACCAAGCCAATTCTTACACTGGGAAGGAAACAAGCTTCCGGGGACCGGTTTTTGGCATTTCAGCCCTCGTCGGCCCGGCTTGCTTGAATCCTGATGGTGCAATGAGCAAGGGACTCACATCTGAGTATACCCTTCCACGCTTAGGGTGGACAAAATATTTAACAACAAGGGGTGGTGATGGACAGAGTTTCTGAATTAAGCAGAATACTCTCACCCAGTTAAGAGATCAGGGCTAGATCCAACACCGTTTTTTAGCTCACTGCACCATCCCAGCTCAGAACCTGGCTATATGCAAATTAGTCTGTTCCTGTCCCAGTGCATGATGGGAACAGGGCAAACCAAACTACCAAGCCAATTCTTACACTGCGAAGGAAACAATCTTCCAGGGACTGGTTTCTGGCATTTCAGCCGTCGTCGGCCGGGCTTGCTTGAATCCTGATGGTGCAATGAGCAAGGGACTCACATCTGAGTATACCCTTCCACGCTTAGGGTGGACAAAATATTTAACAACAAGGGGTGGTGATGGACAGAGTTTCTGAATTAAGCAGAATACTCTCACCCAGTCAAGAGATCAGGGCTAGATTCAACACCGTTTTTTAGCTCACTGCACCATCCCAGCTCAGAACCTGGCTATATGCAAATTAGTCTGTTCCTGTCCCAGTGCATGATGGGAACAGGGCAAACCAAACTACCAAGCCAATTCTTACACTGGGAAGGAAACAAGCTTCCGGGGACCGGTTTCTGGCATTTCAGCAGTCGTCGGCCCAGCTTGCTTGAATCCTGATGGTGCAATGAGCAAGGGACTCACATCTGAGTCTACCCTTCCACGCTTAGGGTGGACAAAATATTTAACAACAAGGGGTGGTGATGGACAGAGTTTCTGAATTAAGCAGAATACTCTCACCCAGTCAAGAGATCAGGGCTAGATCCAACACCGTTTCTTTAGCTCACTGCACCATCCCAGCTCAGAACCTGGCTATATGCAAATTAGTCTGTTCCTGTCCCAGTGCATGATGGGAACAGGGCAAACCAAACTACAAAGCCAATTCTTACACTGGGAAGGAAACAAGCTTCCGGGGACCGGTTTCTGGCATTTCAGCCGTCGTCAGCCCGGCTTGCTTGAATCCTGATGGTGCAATGAGCAAGGGACTCACATCTGAGTATACCCTTCCACGCTTAGGGTGGACAAAATATTTAACAACAAGGGGTGGTGATGGACAGAGTTTCTGAATTAAGCAGAATACTCTCACCCAGTCAAGAGATCAGGGCTAGATCCAACACCATTTTTTAGCTCACTGCACCATCCCAGCTCAGAACCTGGCTATATGCAAATTAGTCTGATCCTGTCCCAGTGCATGATGGGAACAGGGTAAACCAAACTACCAAGCCAATTCTTACACTGGGAAGGAAACAAGCTTCCGGGGACTGGTTTCTGGCATTTCAGCCGTCGTCGGCCCGGCTTGCTTGACTCCTGATGGTGCAATGAGCAAGGGACTCACTTCTGAGTATACCCTTCCACGCTTAGGGTGGACAAAATATTTAACAACAAGGGGTGGTGATGGACAGAGTTTCTGAATTAAGCAGAATACTCTCACCCAGTCAAGAGATCAGGGCTAGATCCAACACCGTTTTTTAGCTCACTGCACCATCCCAGCTCAGAACCTGGCAATATGCAAATTAGTCTGTTCCTGTCCCAGTGCATGATGGGAACAGGGCAAACCAAACTACCAAGCCAATTCTTACACTGGGAAGGAAACAAGCTTCCGGGGACCGGTTTCTGGCATTTCAGCTGTCGTCGGCCCGGCTTGCTTGAATCCTGATGGTGCAATGAGCAAGGGACTCACATCTGAGTATACCCTTCCACGCTTAGGGTGAACAAAATATTTAACAACAAGGGGTGGTGATGGACAGAGTTTCTGAATTAAGCAGAATACTCTCACCCAGTCAAGAGATCAGGGCTAGATCCAACACCGTTATTTTAGTTCACTGCACCATCCCAGCTCAGAACCTGGCTATATGCAAATTAGTCTGTTCCTGTCCCAGTGCATGATGGGAACAGGGCAAACCAAACTACCAAGCCAATTCTTACACTGGGAAGGAAACAAGCTTCCGGGGACCGGTTTCTGGCATCTCAGCCGTCGTCGGCCCGGCTTGCTTGAATCCTGATGGTGCAATGAGCAAGGGACTCACATCTGAGTATACCCTTCCACGCTTAGGGTGGACAAAATATTTAACAACAAGGGGTGGTGTTGGACAGAGTTTCTGAATTAAGCAGAATAGTCTCACCCAGTCAAGAGATCAGGGCTAGATCCAACACCGTTTTTTAGCTCACTGCACCATCCCAGCTCAGAACCTGGCTATATGCAAATTAGTCTGTTCCTGTCCCAGTGCATGATGGGAACAGGGCAAACCAAACTACCAAGCCAATTCTTACACTGGGAAGGAAACAAGCTTCCGGGGACCGGTTTTTGGCATTTCAGCCATCGTCGGCCCGGCTTGCTTGAATCCTGATGGTGCAATGAGCAAGGGACTCACATCTGAGTATACCCTTCCACGCTTAGGGTGGACAAAATATTTAACAACAAGGGGTGACGATGGACAGAGTTTCTGAATGAAGCAGAATACTCTCACCCAGTCAAGAGATCAGGGCTAGATCCAACACCGTTTTTTAGCTCACTGCACCATCCCAGCTCAGAACCTGGCTATATGCAAATTAGTCTGTTCCTGTCCCAGTGCATGATGGGAACAGGGCAAACCAAACTACCAAGCCAATTCTTACACTGGGAAGGAAACAAGCTTCCGGGGACCGGATTCTGGCATTTCAGGCGTCGTCGGCCCGGCTTGCTTGAATCCTGATGGTGCAATGAGCAATCAGCGTCATAAAAACGGGCAGGGATGACTCCGCGCAGCGGACGCGATCAGCGGTCGCGCCGGATCTGCGCCGGAGTCGTGCCAGAGTCCTGCCCGTCTGCGCCCGTCCGCGCACGACCGAATTAGGGCTTAGGGACCCTGGCACACGCACCTGCTATACCTCAGCGGATCTCCTAGCACTGAAATCTGACAGGTATACCCTACCCCCTATTACATGTGCTACTCTTAAGGGAAATAACATCTTGCACATTCCTAGCTGTAAGAACCTTAGTCCTCCACCCCCCCTAAAGCTAGCTACCCTTAATACCAGGTCATTGCAGAAACACCACCTGGAAATCTACACCCTTCTACAGGACCAGACTATCGATATCCTGACACTCACCGAAACCTGGTTGAGTGATGCCTCTTCCCCGGATATCATCGCCGCCCTTCCTAGCGGGTATGATATGATCTGGCACAATCGACCAGAGGGGGCCCGAGGTGGGGGTGTAGCAACGATCTTTAAAAGGCAGCTTACGGTAACCAAAATCTTATCGGAGACCATAAATACCGTCGACCTATTAGGGATAAAAATCACTATGAACAACTCCTGTCTTACTATCCTAACAGTGTATTGCCCACCCCAAAGTACCCCAATGTTCAACGATCTCTTTTTTCCTATAATATCAGACTAATGCACACGTTACAAAAACATCCTGGTAACTGGTGACTTTAATGTCCACTGGGATAAAAGTGATCAAGATCCGCTAGTCCAGAAATTACAGACCACTATGACCGCTCTTGGACTAGCACAACTTGTGGAAGCTCCAACCCACATAAAAGGCCATACTTTAGATCTCATCTGGTCTTCTATGCCAAAGGCGGTCATTACAAGCATTACACCCTGTATCTGGTCGGATCACCACTTAATCTTGTACGACATACCGCAAAATAATTCCCAGACTAAACTCCCTTTAAAAACCAAAAAGTGCGCCAATGGAAAAAAGTGAATTCCAATACCCTGGCTAAAACCCTGCCCAATTACAAACAGAATTCCATAATCCCTTCAGATGGTACTGACCTTGACTCAAAGTATGATGCGATAACAACTACCCTTAGGCAAGCAATTGATGAGTTAGCCCCCGAAAAGACACAAAAAGTAAAGGGTGCAGAGAAAGGAGCCCCTTGGTTCACCCAAAGTCTACGCGAACAAAAAAGAAAGCTCCGCTATCTCGAAAGATGTTGGAGGAAATCCAAAAAGGATACCGATAGGGAATCATATAGAACATCGTTTCAAATATATAAAAAGCTTATTGTTTCAGCTAAGAAGGATTATTACGAGACACGCATAAATAACGCTACAAACATCCAGAGAGAAACCTTCCAAATCCTGAAAGAGCTAAGTAAGAAGGAGGAAAAGGTAGACATACTGATCGACTGTGATACCTTTCAAGGATATTTCCTTGAAAAAGTAGCGACCATCTTGTCTGATATCAAGAAGGACAATCCAGTCTCACACACCGAACAACTGCCCCCTTTAAACTCCTCAATCCCTATCTTTACCAGATTCCCCGAAATCGACCCCACCACCCTGAGACAACTTGTAGCATCTACCAAGTCAGGCTCCCCCGCTGATCCCTGCCCACCCGACATCCTCCGACTAGCAATCCCGATTCTAGAGGATCAGATCTTAGACCTCTTAAACACCTCATTAGCCACTGGATCACTACCAACTTCCTTTAAAGAGGCACGCGTCAGACCCCTGATAAAGAAGCCTGGGGCAGATCCAACCAGCCTGAAGAACTACAGGCCAATATCCGAGCTGCCATTTCTGTCAAAAGTACTAGAACAGCACGTGCTAAAATCCCTGTCATCCCTCCTGGAATCTCACCATCTTCTCCAGGAGCGGCAAGCTGGTTTTCGTGCCCACCATAGCACAGAACTAGTAATGCTGTCTGTACTAGATGAGCTTAGATGCATGGCTGACAGTAAAAAGCCAAGCGCCCTGATATTATTAGATCTTTCAGCGGCGTTCGATACTGTCAGCCATGCACTGCTCCTGGGCAGATTGGCTGGGTTCGGGATAGGAGAGCAAGCCCTCAAATGGTTAACAGCCTTCTTATCAGGGAGGACGCAGAGGATCCAGCTAGCAGATCTGGTCTCCGATGTGGGTACCTTAGCCTGTGGAGTTCCGCAGGGTTCTGCGCTCTCTCCACTCTTATTTAATCTTTATTTACAGCCATTGATAGAGTCCCTGGCAAACATGAACTGTAAAGTTTTTAACTATGCCGATGATACTCAGCTG
Source organism: Lissotriton vulgaris (assembly GCF_964263255.1). NCBI lineage: Eukaryota > Metazoa > Chordata > Amphibia > Caudata > Salamandridae > Lissotriton > Lissotriton vulgaris. The sequence goes on along the minus strand of NC_141695.1, from coordinate 755,878,881 downwards.
CTGCTGAGTATCGACAACACACAATCGGCTCAGTCCATGGCCCAAGACATTTTACGCTTTACAGTAAACTGGATGTCGTCCAATTTATTGAAAATCAATCCAGATAAAACGGAAGTTCTAGTAGTTTCAACCTCCACTTCCCCCTGGAATGATTTGTTTTGGCCACAAGAACTTGGACCCACTCCAAAACCGTGCCCTAGTGTTAAGAGCCTCGGTATGAAAATCGATCAGGAACTCTCAATGGCTAACCAAGTGTCCACTGTAGTTGGTTCTTGTACCAATTTGATCAGGCAACTGCGTAAGCTTGTCCCCCTACTCTCAAGGAATATGCTTCGAACCATTGTCTCAGCCACAATAGTGTCTAGAATTGACTACGGCAATGCGTTATACCTTGGCCTCCCAAAAAATTCATCCAACCGTCTTCAGGTCATTCTGAATGACGCAGCGCGTTTGATATTTGGAGTGCCGAGGCGGACTCATGCCTCCCCTTTGCTCTATAGGCTACATTGGCTGCCTATAGCACAAAGAGTCGAATTCAAGAGTATGTGCATCTGCTACAAAGCAATCCACGGACAGGCGCCAGCCTATATAAAAGATAGGCTTGAAATATATGAACCCAAGCGCGCCTTACGATCGTCCGGCTCTTTTTTGCTATCCTGCCCACGCTTTAAGCTGGCAACAAAAGGAGGCAGATCCTTTTCAGTTCAGGCTCCTATCATCTGGAATAAGCTACCGGAGGCGCTTCGCAGAGAATCCAACCTCCTCCACTTCAGGAAGTCCCTGAAGACTTTACTCTTCAAAGACGCATTTGCATCTCAGTAGTCGGTTACTAGCTTCAGACACTTCTATACTCTCATCTTTTTTCTTGTTGCTGTACTTGGTCAGTAGCGCTTTGAGACCTGTCAGTGAGTTGGCGCGATACAAAACCCAGTTACAAATTACAAATTACTCACATCTGAGTATACCCTTCCACGCTTAGGGTGGACAAAATATTTAACAACAAGGGGTAGTGATGGACAGAGTTTCTGAATTAAGCAGAATACTCTCACCCAGTCAAGAGATCAGGGCTAGACCAAACACCGTTTTTTAGCTCACTGCACCATCCCAGCTCAGAACCTGGCTATATGCAAATTAGTCTGTTCCTGTCCCAGTGCATGATGGGAACAGGGCAAACCAAACTACAAAGCCAATTCTTACACTGGGATGGAAACAAGCTTCCGGGGACCGGTTTCTGGCATTTCAGCCGTCGTCGGCCCAGCTTGCTTGCTTCCTGATGGTGCAATGAGCAAGGGACTCACATCTGAGTATACCCTTTCACGCTTAGGGTGGACAAAACATTTAACAACAAGGGGTGGTGATGGACAAAGTTTCTGAATTAAGCAGAATACTCTCACCCAGTCAAGAGATCAGGGCTAGATCCAACACCGTTTTTAGCTCACTGCACCATCCCAGCTCAGAACCTGGCTATATGCAAATTAGTCTGTTCCTGTCCCAGTGCATGATGGGAACAGGGCAAACCAAACTACCAAGCCAATTCTTACACTGGGAAGGAAACAAGCTTCCGGGGACCGGTTTCTGGCATTTCAGCCGTCGTTGGCCCGGCTTGCTTGAATCCTGATGGTGCAATGAGCAAGGGACTCACATCTGAGTATACCCTTCCACGCTTAGGGTGAACAAAATATTTAACAACAAGGGGTGGTGATGGACAGAGTTTCTGAATTAAGCAGAATACTCTCACCCAGTTAAGAGATCAGGGCTAGATCCAACACCGTTTTTTAGCGCACTGCACCATCCCAGCTCAGAACCTGGCTATATGCAAATTAGTCTGTTCCTGTTCCAGTGCATGATGGGAACAGGGCAAACCAAACTACCAAGCCAATTCTTACACTGCGAAGGAAACAATCTTCCGGGGACTGGTTTCTGGCATTTCAGCCGTCGTCGGCCCGGCTTGCTTGAATCCTGATGGTGCAATGAGCAAGGGACTCACATCTGAGTATACCCTTCCACGCTTAGGGTGGACAAAATATTTAACAACAAGGGGTGGTGATGGACAGAGTTTCTGAATTAAGCAGAATACTCTCACCCAGTCAAGAGATCAGGGCTAGATTCAACACCGTTTTTTAGCTCACTGCACCATCCCAGCTCAGAACCTGGCTATATGCAAATTAGTCTGTTCCTGTCCCAGTGCATGGTGGGAACAGGGCAAACCAAACTACAAAGCCAATTCTTACACTGGGAAGGAAACAAGCTTCCGGGGACCGGTTTCTGGCATTTCAGCCGTCTCAGCCCAGCTTGCTTGAATCCTGATGGTGCAATGAGCAAGGGACTCACATCTGAGTATACCCTTCCACGCTTAGGGTGGACAAAATATTTAACAACAAGGGGTGGTGATGGACAGAGTTTCTGAATTAAGCAGAATACTCTCACCCAGTCAAGAAATCAGGGCTAGATCCAACAGCGTTTTTTAGCTCACTGCACCATCCCAGCTCAGAACCTGGCTATATGCAAAATAGTCTGTTCCTGTCCCAGTGCATGATGGGAACAGGGCAAACCAAACTACCAATCCAATTCTTACACTGCGAAGGAAACAATCTTCTGGGGACTGGTTTCTGGCATTTCAGCCGTCGTCGGCCCGGCTTGCTTGAATCCTGATGGTGCAATGAGCAAGGGACTCACATCTGAGTATACCCTTCTAGGCTTAGGGTGGACAAAATATTTAACAACAAGGGGTGGTGATGGACAGAGTTTCTGAATTAAGCAGAATACTCTCACCCAGTCAAGAGATCAGGGCTAGATCCAACACCGTTTTTTAGCTCACTGCACCATCCCAGCTCAGAACCTGGCTATATGCAAATTAGTCTGTTCCTGTCCAGGTGCATGATGGGAACAGGGCAAACCAAACTACCAAGCCAATTCTTACACTGGGAAGGAAACAAGCTTCCGGGGACCGGTTTCTGGCATTTCAGCCGTTGTCGGCCCGGCTTGCTTGAATCCTGATGGTGCAATGAGCAAGGGACTCACATCTGAGTATACCCTTCCACGCTTAGGGTGGACAAAATATTTAACAACAGGGGGTGGTGATGGACAGAGTTTCTGAATTAAGCAGAATACTCTCACCCAGTTAAGAGATCAGGGCTAGATCCAACACCGTTTTTTAGCTCACTGCACCATCCCAGCTCAGAACCTGGCTATATGCAAATTAGTCTGTTCCTGTCCCAGTGCATGATGGGAACAGGGCAAACCAAACTACCAAGCCAATTCTTACACTGCGAAGGAAACAATCTTCCAGGGACTGGTTTCTGGCATTTCAGCCGTCGTCGGCCCGGCTTGCTTGAATCCTGATGGTGCAATGAGCAAGGGACTCACATCTGAGTATACCCTTCCACGCTTAGGGTGGACAAAATATTTAACAACAAGGGGTGGTGATGGACAGAGTTTCTGAATTAAGCAGAATACTCTCACCCAGTCAAGAGATCAGGGCTAGATTCAACACCGTTTTTTAGCTCACTGCACCATCCCAGCTCAGAACCTGGCTATATGCAAATTAGTCTGTTCCTGTCCCAGTGCATGATGGGAACAGGGCAAACCAAACTACCAAGCCAATTCTTACACTGGGAAGGAAACAAGCTTCCGGGGACCGGTTTCTGGCATTTCAGCCGTCGTCGGCCCAGCTTGCTTGAATCCTGATGGTGCAATGAGCATGGGACTCACATCTGAGTATACCCTTCCACGCTTAGGGTGGACAAAATATTTAACAACAAGGGGTGGTGATGGACAGAGTTTCTGAATTAAGCAGAATACTCTCACCCAGTCAAGAGATCAGGGCTAGATCCAACACCGTTTCTTTAGCTCACTGCACCATCCCAGCTCAGAACCTGGCTATGTGCAAATTAGTCTGTTCCTGTCCCAGTGCATGATGGGAACAGGGCAAACCAAACTACCAAGCCAATTCTTACACTGCGAAGGAAACAATCTTCCAGGGACTGGTTTCTGGCATTTCAGCCGTCGTCGGCCCGGCTTGCTTGAATCCTGATGGTGCAATGAGCAAGGGACTCACATCTGAGTATACCCTTCCACGCTTAGGGTGGACAAAATATTTAACAACAAGGGGTGGTGATGGACAGAGTTTCTGAATTAAGCAGAATACTCTCACCCAGTCAAGAGATCAGGGCTAGATTCAACACCGTTTTTTAGCTCACTGCACCATCCCAGCTCAGAACCTGGCTATATGCAAATTAGTCTGTTCCTGTCCCAGTGCATGATGGGAACAGGGCAAACCAAACTACCAAGCCAATTCTTACACTGGGAAGGAAACAAGCTTCCGGGGACCGGTTTCTGGCATTTCAGCCGTCGTCGGCCCAGCTTGCTTGAATCCTGATGGTGCAATAAGCAAGGGACTCACATCTGAGTATACCCTTCCACGCTTAGGGTGGACAAAATATTTAACAACAAGGGGTGGTGATGGACAGAGTTTCTGAATTAAGCAGAATACTCTCACCCAGTCAAGAGATCAGGGCTAGATCCAACACCGTTTCTTTAGCTCACTGCACCATCCCAGCTCAGAACCTGGCTAAATGCAAATTAGTCTGTTCCTGTCCCAGAGCATGATGGGAACAGGGCAAACCAAACTACAAAGCCAATTCTTACACTGGGAAGGAAACAAGCTTCCGGGGACCGGTTTCTGGCATTTCAGCCGTCGTCAGCCCGGCTTGCTTGAATCCTGATGGTGCAATGAGCAAGGGACTCACATCTGAGTATACCCTTCCACGCTTAGGGTGGACAAAATATTTAACAACAAGGGGTGGTGATGGACAGAGTTTCTGAATTAAGCAGAATACTCTCACCCAGTCAAGAGATCAGGGCTAGATCCAAAACCGTTTTTTAGCTCACTGCACCATCCCAGCTCAGAACCTGGCTATATGCAAATTAGTCTGATCCTGTCCCAGTGCATGATGGGAACAGGGTAAACCAAACTACCAAGCCAATTCTTACACTGGGAAGGAAACAAGCATCCGGGGACCGGTTTCTGGCATTTCAGCCGTCGTCGGCCCGGCTTGCTTGAATCCTGATGGTGCAATGAGCAAGGGACTCACATCTGAGTATACCCTTCCACGCTTAGGGTGGACAAAATATTTAACAACAAGGGGTGGTGATGGACAGAGTTTCTGAATTAAGCAGAATACTCTCACCCAGTCAAGAGATCAGGGCTAGATCCAACACCGTTTTTTAGCTCACTGCACCATCCCAGCTCAGAACCTGGCTATATGCAAATTAGTCTGTTCCTGTCCCAGTGCATGATGGGAACAGGGCAAACCAAACTACCAAGCCAATTCTTACACTGGGAAGGAAACAAGCTTCCGGGGACCGGTTTCTGGCATTTCAGCTGTTTCGGCCCGGCTTGCTTGAATGCTGATGGTGCAATGAGCAAGGGACTCACATCTGAGTATACCCTTCCACGCTTAGGGTGGACAAAATATTTAACAACAAGGGGTGGTGATGGACAGAGTTTCTGAATTAAGCAGAATACTCTCACCCAGTCAAGAGATCAGGGCTAGATCCAACACCGTTATTTTAGCTCACTGCACCATCCCAGCTCAGAACCTGGCTATATGCAAATTAGTCTGTTCCTGTCCCAGTGCATGATGGGAACAGGGCAAACCAAACTACCAAGCCAATTCTTACACTGGGAAGGAAACAAGCTTCCGGGGACCGGTTTCTGGCATCTCAGCCATCGTCGGCCCGGCTTGCTTGAATCCTGATGGTGCAATGAGCAAGAGACTCACATCTGAGTATACCCTTCCACGCTTGGGGTGGATAAAATATTTAACAACAAGGGGTGGTGATGGACAGAGTTTCTGAATTAAGCAGAATACTCTCACCCAGTCAAGAGATCAGGGCTAGATCCAACACCGTTTTTTAGCGCACTGCACCATCCCAGCTCAGAACCTGGCTATATGCAAATTAGTCTGTTCCTGTCCCAGTGCATGATGGAAACAGGGCAAACCAAACTACCAAGCCAATTCTTACACTGGGAAGGAAACAAGCTTCCGGGGACCGGTTTCTGGCATTTCAGCCGTCGTCGGCCCGGCTTGCTTGAATCCTGATGGTGCAATGAGCAAGGGACTCACATCTGAGTATACCCTTCCACGCTTAGGGTGGACAAAATATTTAACAACAAGGGGTGGTGATGGACAGAGTTTCTGAATTAAGCAGAATACTCTCACCCAGTTAAGAGATCAGGGCTAGATCCAACACCGTTTTTTAGCTCACTGCACCATCCCAGCTCAGAACCTGGCTATATGCAAATTAGTCTGTTCCTGTCCCAGTGCATGATGGGAACAGGGCAAACCAAACTACCAAGCCAATTCTTACACTGCGAAGGAAACAATCTTCCAGGGACTGGTTTCTGGCATTTCAGCCGTCGTCGGCCCGGCTTGCTTGAATCCTGATGGTGCAATGAGCAAGGGACTCACATCTGAGTATACCCTTCCACGCTTAGGGTGGACAAAATATTTAACAACAAGGGGTGGTGATGGACAGAGTTTCTGAATTAAGCAGAATACTCTCACCCAGTCAAGAGATCAGGGCTAGATTCAACACCGTTTTTTAGCTCACTGCACCATCCCAGCTCAGAACCTGGCTATATGCAAATTAGTCTGTTCCTGTCCCAGTGCATGATGGGAACAGGGCAAACCAAACTACCAAGCCAATTCTTACACTGGGAAGGAAACAAGCTTCCGGGGACCGGTTTCTGGCATTTCAGCCGTCGTCGGCCCAGCTTGCTTGAATCCTGATGGTGCAATGAGCATGGGACTCACATCTGAGTATACCCTTCCACGCTTAGGGTGGACAAAATATTTAACAACAAGGGGTGGTGATGGACAGAGTTTCTGAATTAAGCAGAATACTCTCACCCAGTCAAGAGATCAGGGCTAGATCCAACACCGTTTCTTTAGCTCACTGCACCATCCCAGCTCAGAACCTGGCTATGTGCAAATTAGTCTGTTCCTGTCCCAGTGCATGATGGGAACAGGGCAAACCAAACTACCAAGCCAATTCTTACACTGCGAAGGAAACAATCTTCCAGGGACTGGTTTCTGGCATTTCAGCCGTCGTCGGCCCGGCTTGCTTGAATCCTGATGGTGCAATGAGCAAGGGACTCACATCTGAGTATACCCTTCCACGCTTAGGGTGGACAAAATATTTAACAACAAGGGGTGGTGATGGACAGAGTTTCTGAATTAAGCAGAATACTCTCACCCAGTCAAGAGATCAGGGCTAGATTCAACACCGTTTTTTAGCTCACTGCACCATCCCAGCTCAGAACCTGGCTATATGCAAATTAGTCTGTTCCTGTCCCAGTGCATGATGGGAACAGGGCAAACCAAACTACCAAGCCAATTCTTACACTGGGAAGGAAACAAGCTTCCGGGGACCGGTTTCTGGCATTTCAGCCGTCGTCGGCCCAGCTTGCTTGAATCCTGATGGTGCAATGAGCAAGGGACTCACATCTGAGTATACCCTTCCACGCTTAGGGTGGACAAAATATTTAACAACAAGGGGTGGTGATGGACAGAGTTTCTGAATTAAGCAGAATACTCTCACCCAGTCAAGAGATCAGGGCTAGATCCAACACCGTTTCTTTAGCTCACTGCACCATCCCAGCTCAGAACCTGGCTATATGCAAATTAGTCTGTTCCTGTCCCAGAGCATGATGGGAACAGGGCAAACCAAACTACAAAGCCAATTCTTACACTGGGAAGGAAACAAGCTTCCGGGGACCGGTTTCTGGCATTTCAGCCGTCGTCAGCCCGGCTTGCTTGAATCCTGATGGTGCAATGAGCAAGGGACTCACATCTGAGTATACCCTTCCACGCTTAGGGTGGACAAAATATTTAACAACAAGGGGTGGTGATGGACAGAGTTTCTGAATTAAGCAGAATACTCTCACCCAGTCAAGAGATCAGGGCTAGATCCAAAACCGTTTTTTAGCTCACTGCACCATCCCAGCTCAGAACCTGGCTATATGCAAATTAGTCTGATCCTGTCCCAGTGCATGATGGGAACAGGGTAAACCAAACTACCAAGCCAATTCTTACACTGGGAAGGAAACAAGCATCCGGGGACCGGTTTCTGGCATTTCAGCCGTCGTCGGCCCGGCTTGCTTGAATCCTGATGGTGCAATGAGCAAGGGACTCACATCTGAGTATACCCTTCCACGCTTAGGGTGGACAAAATATTTAACAACAAGGGGTGGTGATGGACAGAGTTTCTGAATTAAGCAGAATACTCTCACCCAGTCAAGAGATCAGGGCTAGATCCAACACCGTTTTTTAGCTCACTGCACCATCCCAGCTCAGAACCTGGCTATATGCAAATTAGTCTGTTCCTGTCCCAGTGCATGATGGGAACAGGGCAAACCAAACTACCAAGCCAATTCTTACACTGGGAAGGAAACAAGCTTCCGGGGACCGGTTTCTGGCATTTCAGCTGTTTCGGCCCGGCTTGCTTGAATGCTGATGGTGCAATGAGCAAGGGACTCACATCTGAGTATACCCTTCCACGCTTAGGGTGGACAAAATATTTAACAACAAGGGGTGGTGATGGACAGAGTTTCTGAATTAAGCAGAATACTCTCACCCAGTCAAGAGATCAGGGCTAGATCCAACACCGTTATTTTAGCTCACTGCACCATCCCAGCTCAGAACCTGGCTATATGCAAATTAGTCTGTTCCTGTCCCAGTGCATGATGGGAACAGGGCAAACCAAACTACCAAGCCAATTCTTACACTGGGAAGGAAACAAGCTTCCGGGGACCGGTTTCTGGCATCTCAGCCATCGTCGGCCCGGCTTGCTTGAATCCTGATGGTGCAATGAGCAAGAGACTCACATCTGAGTATACCCTTCCACGCTTGGGGTGGATAAAATATTTAACAACAAGGGGTGGTGATGGACAGAGTTTCTGAATTAAGCAGAATACTCTCACCCAGTCAAGAGATCAGGGCTAGATCCAACACCGTTTTTTAGCGCACTGCACCATCCCAGCTCAGAACCTGGCTATATGCAAATTAGTCTGTTCCTGTCCCAGTGCATGATGGAAACAGGGCAAACCAAACTACCAAGCCAATTCTTACACTGGGAAGGAAACAAGCTTCCGGGGACCGGTTTCTGGCATTTCAGCCGTCGTCGGCCCGGCTTGCTTGAATCCTGATGGTGCAATGAGCAAGGGACTCACATCTGAGTATACCCTTCCACGCTTAGGGTGGACAAAATATTTAACAACAAGGGGTGGTGATGGACAGAGTTTCTAAATTAAGCAGAATACTCTCACCCAGTCAGGAGATCAGGGCTAGATCCAACACCGTTTTTTTTAGCTCACTGCACCACCCCAGCTCAGAACCTGGCTATATGCAAATTAGTCTGTTCCTGTCCCAGTGCATGATGGGAACAGGGCAAACCAAACTACCAAGCCAATTCTTACACTGGGAAGGAAACAAGCTTCTGGGGACCGGTTTTTGGCATTTCAGCCATCGTCGGCCCGGCTTGCTTGAATCCTGATGGTGCAATGAGCAAGGGACTCACATCTGAGTATACCCTTCCACGCTTAGGGTGGACAAAATATTTAACAACAAGGGGTGGTGATGGACAGAGTTTCTGAATTAAGCAGAATACTCTCACCCAGTTAAGAGATCAGGGCTAGATCTAACACCGTTTTTTAGCTCACTGCACCATCCCAGCTCAGAACCTGGCTATATGCAAATTAGTCTGTTCCTGTCCCAGTGCATGATGGGAACAGGGCAAACCAAACTAACAAAGCCAATTCTTACACTGCGAAGGAAACAATCTTCCAGGGACTGGTTTCTGGCATTTCAGCCGTCGTCGGCCCGGCTTGCTTGAATCCTGATGGTGCAATGAGCAAGGGACTCACATCTGAGTATACCCTTCCACGCTTAGGGTGGACAAAATATTTAACAACAAGGGGTGGTGATGGACAGAGTTTCTGAATTAAGCAGAATACTCTCACCCAGTCAAGAGATCAGGGCTAGATTCAACACCGTTTTTTAGCTCACTGCACCATCCCAGCTCAGAACCTGGCTATATGCAAATTAGTCTGTTCCTGTCCCAGTGCATGATGGGAACAGGGCAAACCAAACTACCAAGCCAATTCTTACACTGGGAAGGAAACAAGCTTCCGGGGACCGGTTTCTGGCATTTCAGCCGTCGTCGGCCCAGCTTGCTTGAATCCTGATGGTGCAATGAGCAAGGGACTCACATCTGAGTCTACCCTTCCACGCTTAGGGTGGACAAAATATTTAACAACAAGGGGTGGTGATGGACAGAGTTTCTGAATTAAGCAGAATACTCTCACCCAGTCAAGAGATCAGGGCTAGATCCAACACCGTTTCTTTAGCTCACTGCACCATCCCAGCTCAGAACCTGGCTATATGCAAATTAGTCTGTTCCTGTCCCAGTGCATGATGGGAACAGGGCAAACCAAACTACAAAGCCAATTCTTACACTGGGAAGGAAACAAGCTTCCGGGGACCGGTTTCTGGCATTTCAGCCGTCGTCAGCCCGGCTTGCTTGAATCCTGATGGTGCAATCAGCAAGGGACTCACATCTGAGTATACCCTTCCACGCTTAGGGTGGACAAAATATTTAACAACAAGGGGTGGTGATGGACAGAGTTTCTGAATTAAGCAGAATACTCTCACCCAGTCAAGAGATCAGGGCTAGATCCAACACCATTTTTTAGCTCACTGCACCATCCCAGCTCAGAACCTGGCTATATGCAAATTAGTCTGATCCTGTCCCAGTGCATGATGGGAACAGGGTAAACCAAACTACCAAGCCAATTCTTACACTGGGAAGGAAACAAGCTTCCGGGGACCGGTTTCTGGCATTTCAGCCGTCGTCGGCCCGGCTTGCTTGAATCCTGATGGTGCAATGAGCAAGGGACTCACATCTGAGTATACCCTTCCACGTTTAGGGTGGACAAAATATTTAACAACAAGGGGTGGTGATGGACAGAGTTTCTGAATTAAGCAGAATACTCTCACCCAGTCAAGAGATCAGGGCTAGATCCAACACCGTTTTTTAGCTCACTGCACCATCCCAGCTCAGAACCTGGCAATATGCAAATTAGTCTGTTCCTGTCCCAGTGCATGATGGGAACAGGGCAAACCAAACTACTAAGCCAATTCTTACACTGGGAAGGAAACAAGCTTCCGGGGACCGGTTTCTGGCATTTCAGCTGTCGTCGGCCCGGCTTGCTTGAATCCTGATGGTGCAATGAGCAAGGGACTCACATCTGAGTATACCCTTCCACGCTTAGGGTGAACAAAATATTTAACAACAAGGGGTGGTGATGGACAGAGTTTCTGAATTAAGCAGAATACTCTCACCCAGTCAAGAGATCAGGGCTAGATCCAACACCATTATTTTAGCTCACTGCACCATCCCAGCTCAGAACCTGGCTATATGCAAATTAGTCTGTTCCTGTCCCAGTGCATGATGGGAACAGGGCAAACCAAACTACCAAGCCAATTCTTACACTGGGAAGGAAACAAGCTTCCGGGGACCGGTTTCTGGCATCTCAGCCGTCGTCGGCCCGGCTTGCTTGAATCCTGGTGGTGCAATGAGCAAGGGACTCACATCTGAGTATACCCTTCCACGCTTAGGGTGGACAAAATATTTAACAACAAGGGGTGGTGATGGACAGAATTTCTGAATTAAGCAGAATACTCTCACCCAGTCAAGAGATCAGGGCTAGATCCAACACCGTTTTTTAGCTCACTGCACCATCCCAGCTCAGAACCTGGCTATATGCAAATTAGTCTGTTCCTGTCCCAGTGCATGATGGGAACAGGGCAAACCAAACTACCAAGCCAATTCTTACACTGGGAAGGAAACAAGCTTCCGGGGACCGTTTTTTGGCATTTCAGCCATCGTCGGCCCGGCTTGCTTGAATCCTGATGGTGCAATGAGCAAGGGACTCACATCTGAGTATACCCTTCCACGCTTAGGGTGGACAAAATATTTAACAACAAGGGGTGGTGATGGACAGAGTTTCTGAATGAAGCAGAATACTCTCACCCAGTCAAGAGATCAGGGCTAGATCCAACACCGTTTTTTAGCTCACTGCACCATCCCAGCTCAGAACCTGGCTATATGCAAATTAGTCTGTTCCTGTCCCAGTGCATGGTGGGAACAGGGCAAACCAAACTACCAAGCCAATTCTTACACTGGGAAGGAAACAAGCTTCCGGGGACCGGATTCTGGCATTTCAGGCGTCGTCGGCCCGGCTTGCTTGAATCCTGATGGTGCAATGAGCAATCAGCGTCATAAAAACGGGCAGGGATGACTCCGCGCAGCGGACGCGATCAGCGGTCGCGCCGGATCTGCGCCGGAGTCGTGCCAGAGTCCTGCCCGTCTGCGCCCGTCCGCGCACGACCGGGCTTAGGGCTTAGGGACCCTGGCACACGCACCTGCTATACCTCAGCGGATCTCCTAGCACTGAAATCTGACAGGTATACCCTACCCCCTATTACATGTGCTACTCTTAAGGGAAATAACATCTTGCACATTCCTAGCTGTAAGAACCTTAGTTCTCCACCCCCCCTAAAGCTAGCTACCCTTAATACCAGGTCATTGCAGAAACACCACCTGGAAATCTACACCCTTCTACAGGACCAGACTATCGATATCCTGACACTCACCGAAACCTGGTTGAGTGATGCCTCTTCCCTGGATATCATCGCCGCCCTTCCTAGCGGGTATGATATGATCTGGCACAATCGACCGGAGGGGGCCCAAGGTGGGGGTGTAGCAACGATCTTTAAAAGGCAGCTTACGGTAACCAAAATCTTATCGGAGACCATAAATACCGTCGACCTATTAGGGATAAAAATCACTATGAACAACTCCTGTCTTACTATCCTAACAGTGTATTGCCCACCCCAAAGTACCCCAATGTTCAACGATCTCTTTTTTCCTATAATATCAGACTAATGCACACGTTACAAAAACATCCTGGTAACTGGTGACTTTAATGTCCACTGGGATAAAAGTGATCAAGATCCGCTAGTCCAGAAATTACAGACCACTATGACCGCTCTTGGACTAGCACAACTTGTGGAAGCTCCAACCCACATAAAAGGCCATACTTTAGATCTCATCTGGTCTTCTATGCCAAAGGCGGTCATTACAAGCATTACACCCTGTATCTGGTCGGATCACCACTTAATCTTGTACGACATACCGCAAAATAATTCCCAGACTAAACTCCCTTTAAAAACCAAAAAGTGCGCCAATGGAAAAAAGTGAATTCCAATACCCTGGCTAAAACCCTGCCCAATTACAAACAGAATTCCATAATCCCTTCAGATGGTACTGACCTTGACTCAAAGTATGATGCGATAACAACTACCCTTAGGCAAGCAATTGATGAGTTAGCCCCCGAAAAGACACAAAAAGTAAAGGGTGCAGAGAAAGGAGCCCCTTGGTTCACCCAAAGTCTACGCGAACAAAAAAGAAAGCTCCGCTATCTCGAAAGATGTTGGAGGAAATCCAAAAAGGATACCGATAGGGAATCATATAGAACATCGTTTCAAATATATAAAAAGCTTATTGTTTCAGCTAAGAAGGATTATTACGAGACACGCATAAATAACGCTACAAACATCCAGAGAGAAACCTTCCAAATCCTGAAAGAGCTAAGTAAGAAGGAGGAAAAGGTAGACATACTGATCGACTGTGATACCTTTCAAGGATATTTCCTTGAAAAAGTAGCGACCATCTTGTCTGATATCAAGAAGGACAATCCAGTCTCACACACCGAACAACTGCCCCCTTTAAACTCCTCAATCCCTATCTTTACCAGATTCCCCGAAATCGACCCCACCACCCTGAGACAACTTGTAGCATCTACCAAGTCAGGCTCCCCCGCTGATCCCTGCCCACCCGACATCCTCCGACTAGCAATCCCGATTCTAGAGGATCAGATCTTAGACCTCTTAAACACCTCATTAGCCACTGGATCACTACCAATTTCCTTTAAAGAGGCACGCGTCAGACCCCTGATAAAGAAGCCTGGGGCAGATCCAACCAGCCTGAAGAACTACAGGCCAATATCCGAGCTGCCATTTCTGTCAAAAGTACTAGAACAGCACGTGCTAAAATCCCTGTCATCCCTCCTGGAATCTCACCATCTTCTCCAGGAGCGGCAAGCTGGTTTTCGTGCCCACCATAGCACAGAACTAGTAATGCTGTCTGTACTAGATGAGCTTAGATGCATGGCTGACAGTAAAAAGCCAAGCGCCCTGATATTATTAGATCTTTCAGCGGCGTTCGATACTGTCAGCCATGCACTGCTCCTGGGCAGATTGGCTGGGTTCGGGATAGGAGAGCAAGCCCTCAAATGGTTAACAGCCTTCTTATCAGGGAGGACGCAGAGGATCCAGCTAGCAGATCAGGTCTCCGATGTGGGTACCTTAGCCTGTGGAGTTCCGCAGGGTTCTGCGCTCTCTCCACTCTTATTTAATCTTTATTTACAGCCATTGATAGAGTCCCTGGCAAACATGAACTGTAAAGTTTTAAACTATGCCGATGATACTCAGCTGCTGCTGAGTATCGACAACACACCATCGGCTCAGTCCATGGTCCAAGACATTTTACGCTTTACAGTAAACTGGATGTCGTCCAATTTATTGAAAATCAATCCAGATAAAACGGAAGTTCTCGTAGTTTCAACCTCCACTTCCCCCTGGAATGATTTGTTTTGGCCACAAGAACTTGGACCCACTCCAAAACCGTGCCCTAGTGTTAAGAGCCTCGGTATGAAAATCGATCAGGAACTCTCAATGGCTAACCAAGTGTCCACTGTAGTTGGTTCTTGTACCAATTTGATCAGGCAACTGCGTAAGCTTGTCCCCCTACTCTCAAGGAATATGCTTCGAACCATTGTCTCAGCCACAATAGTGTCTAGAATTGACTACGGCAATGCGTTATACCTTGGCCTCCCAAAGAATTCATCCAACCGTCTTCAGGTCATTCTGAATGACGCAGCGCGTTTGATATTTGGAGTGCCGAGGCGGACTCATGCCTCCCCTTTGCTCTATAGGCTACATTGGCTGCCTATAGCACAAAGAGTCGAATTCAAGAGTATGTGCATCTGCTACAAAGCAATCCACGGACAGGCGCCAGCCTATATAAAAGATAGGCTTGAAATATATGAACCCAAGCGCGCCTTGCGATCGTCCGGCTCTTTTTTGCTATCCTGCCCACGCTTTAAGCTGGCAACAAAAGGAGGCAGATCCTTTTCAGTTCAGGCTCCTATCATCTGGAATAAGCTACCGGAGGCGCTTCGCAGAGAATCCAACCTCCTCCACTTCAGGAAGTCCCTGAAGACTTTACTCTTCAAAGACGCATTTGCATCTCAGTAGTCGGTTACTAGCTTCAGACACATCTATACTCTCATCTTGTTTCTTGTTGCTGTACTTGGTCAGTAGCGCTTTGAGACCTGTCGGTGAGTTGGCGCGATACAAAACCCAGTTACAAATTACAAATTACAAATTACTCACATCTGAGTATACCCTTCCACGCTTAGGGTGGACAAAATATTTAACAACAAGGGGTAGTGATGGACAGAGTTTCTGAATTAAGCAGAATACTCTCACCCAGTCAAGAGATCAGGGCTAGATCCAACACCGTTTTTTAGCTCACTGCACCATCCCAGCTCAGAACCTGGCTATATGCAAATTAGTCTGTTCCTGTCCCAGTGCATGATGGGAACAGGGCAAACCAAACTACAAAGCCAATTCTTACACTGGGATGGAAACAAGCTTCCGGGGACCGGTTTCTGGCATTTCAGCCGTCGTCGGCCCAGCTTGCTTGAATCCTGATGGTGCAATGAGCAAGGGACTCACATCTGAGTATACCCTTTCACGCTTAGGGTGGACAAAATATTTAACAACAAGGG
Organism: Lissotriton vulgaris; assembly: GCF_964263255.1. Lineage (NCBI taxonomy): Eukaryota > Metazoa > Chordata > Amphibia > Caudata > Salamandridae > Lissotriton > Lissotriton vulgaris. Next base: position 755,862,902 of record NC_141695.1, on the reverse strand, counting down.
GTGGTGATGGACAGAGTTTCTGAATTAAGCAGAATACTCTCACCCAGTCAAGAGATCAGGGCTAGATCCAACACCGTTTTTTAGCTCACTGCACCATCCCAGCTCAGAACCTGGCAATATGCAAATTAGTCTGTTCCTGTCCCAGTGCATGATGGGAACAGGGCAAACCAAACTACCAAGCCAATTCTTACACTGGGAAGGAAACAAGCTTCCGGGGACCGGTTTCTGGCATTTCAGCCGTCGTCGGCCCGGCTTGCTTGAATCCTGATGGTGCAATGAGCAAGGGACTCACATCTGAGTATACCCTTCCACGCTTAGGGTGGACAAAACATTTAACAACAAGGGGTGGTGATGGACGAAGTTTCTGAATTAAGCAGAATACTCTCACCCAGTCAAGAGATCAGGGCTAGATCCAACACCGTTTTTAGCTCACTGCACCATCCCAGCTCAGAACCTGGCTATATGCAAATTAGTCTGTTCCTGTCCCAGTGCATGATGGGAACAGGGCAAACCAAACTACCAAGCCAATTCTTACACTGGGAAGGAAACAAGCTTCCGGGGACCGGTTTCTGGCATTTCAGCCGTCGTCGGCCCGGCTTGCTTGAATCCTGATGGTGCAATGAGCAAGGGACTCACATCTGAGTATACCCTTCCACGCTTAGGGTGGACAAAATATTTAACAACAAGGGGTGGTGATGGACAGAGTTTCTGAATTAAGCAGAATACTCTCACCCAGTTAAGAGATCAGGGCTAGATCCAACACCGTTTTTTAGCGCACTGCACCATCCCAGCTCAGAACCTGGCTATATGCAAATTAGTCTGTTCCTGTCCCAGTGCATGATGGGAACAGGGCAAACCAAACTACCAAGCCAATTCTTACACTGGGAAGGAAACAAGCTTCCGGGGACCGGTTTCTGGCATTTTAGCCGTCGTCGGCCCAGCTTGCTTGAATCCTGATGGTGCAATGAGCAAGGGACTCACATCTGAGTATACCCTTCCACGCTTAGGGTGGACAAAATATTTAACAACAAGGGGTGGTGATGGACAGAGTTTCTGAATTAAGCAGAATACTCTCACCCAGTCAAGAGATCAGGGCTAGATCCAACACCGTTTCTTTAGCTCACTGCACCATCCCAGCTCAGAACCTGGCTATATGCAAATTAGTCTGTTCCTGTCCCTGTGCATGATGGGAACAGGGCAAACCAAACTACAAACCAATTCTTACACTGGGAAGGAAACAAGCTTCTGGGGACCGGTTTCTGGCATTTCAGCCGTCGTCAGCCCGGCTTGCTTGAATCCTGATGGTGCAATGAGCAAGGGACTCACATCTGAGTATACCCTTCCACGCTTAGGGTGGACAAAACATTTAACAACAAGGGGTGGTGATGGACGAAGTTTCTGAATTAAGCAGAATACTCTCACCCAGTCAAGAGATCAGGGCTAGATCCAACACCGTTTTTTAGCTCACTGCACCATCCCAGCTCAGAACCTGGCTATATGCAAATTAGTCTGTTCCTGTCCCGGTGCATGATGGGAACAGGGCAAACCAAACTACCAAGCCAATTCTTACACTGGGAAGGAAACAAGCTTCCGGGGACCGGTTTCTGGCATTTCAGCCGTCGTCGGCCCGGCTTGCTTGAATCCTGATGGTGCAATGAGCAAGGGACTCACATCTGAGTATACCCTTCCACGCTTAGGGTGGACAAAATATTTAACAACAGGGGGTGGTGATGGACAGAGTTTCTGAATTAAGCAGAATACTCTCACCCAGTTAAGAGATCAGAGCTAGATCCAACACCGTTTTTTAGCTCACTGCACCATCCCAGCTCAGAACCTGGCTATATGCAAATTAGTCTGTTCCTGTCCCAGTGCATGATGGGAACAGGGCAAACCAAACTACCAAGCCAATTCTTTCACTGCGAAGGAAACAATCTTCCAGGGACTGGTTTCTGGCATTTCAGCCGTCGTCGGCCCGGCTTGCTTGAATCCTGATGGTGCAATGAGCAAGGGACTCACATCTGAGTATACCCTTCCACGCTTAGGGTGGACAAAATATTTAACAACAAGGGGTGGTGATGGACAGAGTTTCTGAATTAAGCAGAATACTCTCACCCAGTCAAGAGATCAGGGCTAGATTCAACACCGTTTTTTAGCTCACTGCACCATCCCAGCTCAGAACCTGGCTATATGCAAATTAGTCTGTTCCTGTCCCAGTGCATGATGGGAACAGGGCAAACCAAACTACCAAGCCAATTCTTACACTGGGAAGGAAACAAGCTTCCGGGGACCGGTTTCTGGCATTTCAGCCGTCGTCGGCCCAGCTTGCTTGAATCCTGATGGTGCAATGAGCAAGGGACTCACATCTGAGTATACCCTTCCACGCTTAGGGTGGACAAAATATTTAACAACAAGGGGTGGTGATGGACAGAGTTTCTGAATTAAGCAGAATACTCTCACCCAGTCAAGAGATCAGGGCTAGATCCAACACCGTTTCTTTAGCTCACTGCACCATCCCAGCTCAGAACCTGGCTATATGCAAATTAGTCTGTTCCTGTCCCAGTGCATGATGGGAACAGGGCAAACCAAACTACCAAGCCAATTCTTACACTGCGAAGGAAACAATCTTCTGGGGACTGGTTTCTGGCATTTCAGCCGTCGTCGGCCCGGCTTGCTTGAATCCTGATGGTGCAATGAGCAAGGGACTCACATCTGAGTATACCCTTCCACGCTTAGGGTGGACAAAATATTTAACAACAAGGGGTGGTGATGGACAGAGTTTCTGAATTAAGCAGAATACTCTCACCCAGTCAAGAGATCAGGGCTAGATTCAACACCGTTTTTTAGCTCACTGCACCATCCCAGCTCACAATCTGGCTATATGCAAATTAGTCTGTTCCTGTCCCAGTGCATGATGGGAACAGGGCAAACCAAACTACCAAGCCAATTCTTACACTGGGAAGGAAACAAGCTTCCGGGGACCGGTTTCTGGCATTTCAGCCGTCGTCGGCCCAGCTTGCTTGAATCCTGATGGTGCAATGAGCAAGGGACTCACATCTGAGTATACCCTTCCACGCTTAGGGTGGACAAAATATTTAACAACAAGGGGTGGTGATGGACAGAGTTTCTGAATTAAGCAGAATACTCTCACCCAGTCAAGAGATCAGGGCTAGATCCAACACCGTTTCTTTAGCTCACTGCACCATCCCAGCTCAGAACCTGGCTATGTGCAAATTAGTCTGTTCCTGTCCCAGTGCATGATGGGAACAGGGCAAACCAAACTACCAAGCCAATTCTTACACTGCGAAGGAAACAATCTTCCAGGGACTGGTTTCTGGCATTTCAGCCGTCGTCGGCCCGGCTTGCTTGAATCCTGATGGTGCAATGAGCAAGGGACTCACATCTGAGTATACCCTTCCAGGCTTAGGGTGGACAAAATATTTAACAACAAGGGGTGGCGATGGACAGAGTTTCTGAATTAAGCAGAATACTCTCACCCAGTCAAGAGATCAGGGCTAGATTCAACACCGTTTTTTAGCTCACTGCACCATCCCATCTCAGAACCTGGCTATATGCAAATTAGTCTGTTCCTGTCCCAGTGCATGATGGGAACAGGGCAAACCAAACTACCAAGCCAATTCTTACACTGGGAAGGAAACAAGCTTCCGGGGACCGGTTTCTGGCATTTCAGCCGTCGTCGGCCCAGCTTGCTTGAATCCTGATGGTGCAATGAGCAAGGGACTCACATCTGAGTATACCCTTCCACGCTTAGGGTGGACAAAATATTTAACAACAAGGGGTGGTGATGGACAGAGTTTCTGAATTAAGCAGAATACTCTCACCCAGTCAAGAGATCAGGGCTAGATCCAACACCGTTTCTTTAGCTCACTGCACCATCCCAGCTCAGAACCTGGCTATATGCAAATTAGTCTGTTCCTGTCCCAGTGCATGATGGGAACAGGGCAAACCAAACTACAAAGCCAATTCTTACACTAGGAAGGAAACAAGCTTCCGGGGACCGGTTTCTGGCATTTCAGCCGTCGTCAGCCCGGCTTGCTTGAATCCTGATGGTGCAATGAGCAAGGGACTCACATCTGAGTATACCCTTCCACGCTTAGGGTGGACAAAATATTTAACAACAAGGGGTGGTGATGGACAGAGTTTCTGAATTAAGCAGAATACTCTCACCCAGTCAAGAGATCAGGGCTAGATCCAAAACCGTTTTTTAGCTCACTGCACCATCCCAGCTCAGAACCTGGCTATATGCAAATTAGTCTGATCCTGTCCCAGTGCATGATGGGAACAGGGTAAACCAAACTACCAAGCCAATTCTTACACTGGGAAGGAAACAAGCGTCCGGGGACCGGTTTCTGGCATTTCAGCCGTCGTCGGCCCGGCTTGCTTGAATCCTGATGGTGCAATGAGCAAGGGACTCACATCTGAGTATACCCTTCCACGCTTAGGGTGGACAAAATATTTAACAACAAGGGGTGGTGATGGACAGAGTTTCTGAATTAAGCAGAATACTCTCACCCAGTCAAGAGATCAGGGCTAGATCCAACACCGTTTTTTAGCTCACTGCACCATCCCAGCTCAGAACCTGGCAATTTGCAAATTAGTCTGTTCCTGTCCCAGTGCATGATGGGAACAGGGCAAACCAAACTACCAAGCCAATTCTTACACTGGGAAGGAAACAAGCTTCCGGGGACCGGTTTCTGGCATTTCAGCTGTTGTCGGCCTGGCTTGCTTGAATGCTGATGGTGCAATGAGCAAGGGACTCACATCTAAGTATACCCTTCCACGCTTAGGGTGGACAAAATATTTAACAACAAGGGGTGGTGATGGACAGAGTTTCTGAATTAAGCAGAATACTCTCACCCAGTCAAGAGATCAGGGCTAGATCCAACACCGTTTTTTAGCTCACTGCACCATCCCAGCTCAGAACCTGGCTATATGCAAATTAGTCTGTTCCTGTCCCACTGCATGATGGGAACAGGGCAAACCAAACTACCAAGCCAATTCTTACACTGGGAAGGAAACAAGCTTCCGGGGACCGGTTTTTGGCATTTCAGCCATCGTCGGCCCGGCTTGCTTGAATCCTGATGGTGCAATGAGCAAGGGACTCACATCTGAGTATACCCTTCCACGCTTAGGGTGGACAAAATATTTAACAACAAGGGGTGGTGATGGACAGAGTTTCTGAATGAAGCAGAATACTCTCACCCAGTCAAGAGATCAGGGCTAGATCCAACACCGTTTTTTAGCTCACTGCACCATCCCAGCTCAGAACCTGGCTATATGCAAATTAGTCTGTTCCTGTCCCAGTGCATGATGGGAACAGGGCAAACCAAACTACCAAGCCAATTCTTACACTGCGAAGGAAACAATCTTCCAGGGACTGGTTTCTGGCATTTCAGCCGTCGTCGGCCCGGCTTGCTTGAATCCTGATGGTGCAATGAGCAAGGGACTCACATCTGAGTATACCCTTCCACGCTTAGTGTGGACAAAATATTTAACAACAAGGGGTGGTGATGGACAGAGTTTCTGAATTAAGCAGAATACTCTCACCCAGTCAAGAGATCAGGGCTAGATTCAACACCGTTTTTTAGCTCACTGCACCATCCCAGCTCAGAACCTGGCTATATGCAAATTAGTCTGTTCCTGTCCCAGTGCATGATGGGAACAGGGCAAACCAAACTACCAATCCAATTCTTACACTGGGAAGGAAACAAGCTTCCGGGGACCGGTTTCTGGCATTTCAGCCGTCGTCGGCCCAGCTTGCTTGAATCCTGATGGTGCAATGAGCAAGGGACTCACATCTGAGTCTACCCTTCCACGCTTAGGGTGGACAAAATATTTAACAACAAGGGGTGGTGATGGACAGAGTTTCTGAATTAAGCAGAATACTCTCACCCAGTCAAGAGATCAGGGCTAGATCCAACACCGTTTCTTTAGCTCACTGCACCATCCCAGCTCAGAACCTGGCTATATGCAAATTAGTCTGTTCCTGTCCCAGTGCATGATGGGAACAGGGCAAACCAAACTACAAAGCCAATTCTTACACTGGGAAGGAAACAAGCTTCCGGGGACCGGTTTCTGGCATTTCAGCCGTCGTCAGCCCGGCTTGCTTGAATCCTGATGGTGCAATGAGCAAGGGACTCACATCTGAGTATACCCTTCCACGCTTAGGGTGGACAAAATATTTAACAACAAGGGGTGGTGATGGACAGAGTTTCTGAATTAAGCAGAATACTCTCACCCAGTCAAGAGATCAAGGCTAGATCCAACACCATTTTTTAGCTCACTGCACCATCCCAGCTCAGAACCTGGCTATATGCAAATTAGTCTGATCCTGTCCCAGTGCATGATGGGAACAGGGTAAACCAAACTACCAAGCCAATTCTTACACTGGGAAGGAAACAAGCTTCCGGGGACCGGTTTCTGGCATTTCAGCCGTCGTCGGCCCGGCTTGCTTGAATCCTGATGGTGCAATGAGCAAGGGACTCACATCTGAGTATACCCTTCCACGCTTAGGGTGGACAAAATATTTAACAACAAGGGGTGGTGATGGACAGAGTTTCTGAATTAAGCAGAATACTCTCACCCAGTCAAGAGATCAGGGCTAGATCCAACACCGTTTTTTAGCTCACTGCACCATCCCAGCTCAGAACCTGGCAATATGCAAATAAGTCTGTTCCTGTCCCAGTGCATGATGGGAACAGGGCAAACCAAACTACCAAGCCAATTCTTACACTGGGAAGGAAACAAGCTTCCGGGGACCGGTTTCTGGCATTTCAGCTGTCGTCGGCCCGGCTTGCTTGAATCCTGATGGTGCAATGAGCAAGGGACTCACATCTGAGTATACCCTTCCACGCTTAGGGTGAACAAAATATTTAACAACAAGGGGTGGTGATGGACAGAGTTTCTGAATTAAGCAGAATACTCTCACCCAGTCAAGAGATCAGGGCTAGATCCAACACCGTTATTTTAGCTCACTGCACCATCCCAGCTCAGAACCTGGCTATATGCAAATTAGTCTGTTCCTGTCCCAGTGCATGATGGGAACAGGGCAAACCAAACTACCAAGCCAATTCTTACACTGGGAAGGAAACAAGCTTCCGGGGACCGGTTTCTGGCATCTCAGCCGTCGTCGGCCCGGCTTGCTTGAATCCTGATGGTGCAATGAGCAAGGGACTCACATCTGAGTATACCCTTCCACGCTTAGGGTGGACAAAATATTTAACAACAAGGGGTGGTGATGGACAGAGTTTCTGAATTAAGCAGAATACTCTCACCCAGTCAAGAGATCAGGGCTAGATCCAACACCGTTTTTTAGCTCACTGCACCATCCCAGCTCAGAACCTGGCTATATGCAAATTAGTCTGTTCCTGTCCCAGTGCATGATGGGACCAGGGCAAACCAAACTACCAAGCCAATTCTTACACTGGGAAGGAAACAAGCTTCCGGGGACCGGTTTTTGGCATTTCAGCCATCGTCGGCCCGGCTTGCTTGAATCCTGATGGTGCAATGAGCAAGGGACTCACATCTGAGTATACCCTTCCACGCTTAGGGTGGACAAAATATTTAACAACAAGGGGTGGTGATGGACAGAGTTTCTGAATGAAGCAGAATACTCTCACCCAGTCAAGAGATCAGGGCTAGATCCAACACCGTTTTTTAGCTCACTGCACCATCCCAGCTCAGAACCTGGCTATATGCAAATTAGTCTGTTCCTGTCCCAGTGCATGATGGGAACAGGGCAAACCAAACTACCAAGCCAATTCTTACACTGGGAAGGAAACAAGCTTCCGGGGACCGGATTCTGGCATTTCAGGCGTCGTCGGCCCGGCTTGCTTGAATCCTGATGGTGCAATGAGCAATCAGCGTCATAAAAACGGGCAGGGATGACTCCGCGCAGCGGACGCGATCAGCGGTCGCGCCGGATCTGCGCCGGAGTCGTGCCAGAGTCCTGCCCGTCTGCGCCCGTCCGCGCACGACCGGGCTTAGGGCTTAGGGACCCTGGCACACGCACCTGCTATACCTCAGCGGATCTCCTAGCACTGAAATCTGACAGGTATACCCTACCCCCTATTACATGTGCTACTCTTAAGGGAAATAACATCTTGCACATTCCTAGCTGTAAGAACCTTAGTCCTCCACCCCCCCTAAAGCTAGCTACCCTTAATACCAGGTCATTGCAGAAACACCACCTGGAAATCTACACCCTTCTACAGGACCAGACTATCGATATCCTGACATTCACCGAAACCTGGTTGAGTGATGCCTCTTCCCCGGATATCATCGCCGCCCTTCCTAGCGGGTATGATATGATCTGGCACAATCAACCAGAGGGGGCCCGAGGTGGGGGTGTAGCAACGATCTTTAAAAGGCAGCTTACGGTAACCAAAATCTTATCGGAGACCATAAATACCGTCGACCTATTAGGGATAAAAATCACTATGAACAACTCCTGTCTTACTATCCTAACAGTGTATTGCCCACCCCAAAGTACCCCAATGTTCAACGATCTCTTTTTTCCTATAATATCAGACTAATGCACACGTTACAAAAACATCCTGGTAACTGGTGACTTTAATGTCCACTGGGATAAAAGTGATCAAGATCCGCTAGTCCAGAAATTACAGACCACTATGACCGCTCTTGGACTAGCACAACTTGTGGAAGCTCCAACCCACATAAAAGGCCATACTTTAGATCTCATCTGGTCTTCTATGCCAAAGGCGGTCATTACAAGCATTACACCCTGTATCTGGTCGGATCACCACTTAATCTTGTACGACATACCGCAAAATAATTCCCAGACTAAACTCCCTTTAAAAACCAAAAAGTGCGCCAATGGAAAAAAGTGAATTCCAATACCCTGGCTAAAACCCTGCCCAATTACAAACAGAATTCCATAATCCCTTCAGATGGTACTGACCTTGACTCAAAGTATGATGCGATAACAACTACCCTTAGGCAAGCAATTGATGAGTTAGCCCCCGAAAAGACACAAAAAGTAAAGGGTGCAGAGAAAGGAGCCCCTTGGTTCACCCAAAGTCTACGCGAACAAAAAAGAAAGCTCCGCTATCTCGAAAGATGTTGGAGGAAATCCAAAAAGGATACCGATAGGGAATCATATAGAACATCGTTTCAAATATATAAAAAGCTTATTGTTTCAGCTAAGAAGGATTATTACGAGACACGCATAAATAACGCTACAAACATCCAGAGAGAAACCTTCCAAATCCTGAAAGAGCTAAGTAAGAAGGAGGAAAAGGTAGACATACTGATCGACTGTGATACCTTTCAAGGATATTTCCTTGAAAAAGTAGCGACCATCTTGTCTGATATCAAGAAGGACAATCCAGTCTCACACACCGAACAACTGCCCCCTTTAAACTCCTCAATCCCTATCTTTACCAGATTCCCCGAAATCGACCCCACCACCCTGAGACAACTTGTAGCATCTACCAAGTCAGGCTCCCCCGCTGATCCCTGCCCACCCGACATCCTCCGACTAGCAATCCCGATTCTAGAGGATCAGATCTTAGACCTCTTAAACACCTCATTAGCCACTGGATCACTACCAACTTCCTTTAAAGAGGCACGCGTCAGACCCCTGATAAAGAAGCCTGGGGCAGATCCAACCAGCCTGAAGAACTACAGGCCAATATCCGAGCTGCCATTTCTGTCAAAAGTACTAGAACAGCACGTGCTAAAATCCCTGTCATCCCTCCTGGAATCTCACCATCTTCTCCAGGAGCGGCAAGCTGGTTTTCGTGCCCACCATAGCACAGAACTAGTAATGCTGTCTGTACTAGATGAGCTTAGATGCATGGCTGACAGTAAAAAGCCAAGCGCCCTGATATTATTAGATCTTTCAGCGGCGTTCGATACAGTCAGCCATGCACTGCTCCTGGGCAGATTGGCTGGGTTCGGGATAGGAGAGCAAGCCCTCAAATGGTTAACAGCCTTCTTATCAGGGAGGACGCAGAGGATCCAGCTAGCAGATCAGGTCTCCGATGTGGGTACCTTAGCCTGTGGAGTTCCGCAGGGTTCTGCGCTCTCTCCACTCTTATTTAATCTTTATTTACAGCCATTGATAGAGTCCCTGGCAAACATGAACTGTAAAGTTTTTAACTATGCCGATGATACTCAGCTGCTGCTGAGTATCGACAACACACCATCGGCTCAGTCCATGGCCCAAGACATTTTACGCTTTACAGTAAACTGGATGTCGTCCAATTTATTGAAAATCAATCCAGATAAAACGGAAGTTCTCGTAGTTTCAACCTCCACTTCCCCCTGGAATGATTTGTTTTGGCCACAAGAACTTGGACCCACTCCAAAACCGTGCCCTAGTGTTAAGAGCCTCGGTATAAAAATCGATCAGGAACTCTCAATGGCTAACCAAGTGTCCACTGTAGTTGGTTCTTGTACCAATTTGATCAGGCAACTGCGTAAGCTCGTCCCCCTACTCTCAAGGAATATGCTTCGAACCATTGTCTCAGCCACAATAGTGTCTAGAATTGACTACGGCAATGCGTTATACCTTGGCCTCCCAAAAAATTCATCCAACCGTCTTCAGGTCATTCTGAATGACGCAGCGCGTTTGATATTTGGAGTGCCGAGGCGGACTCATGCCTCCCCTTTGCTCTATAGGCTACATTGGCTGCCTATAGCACAAAGAGTCGAATTCAAGAGTATGTGCATCTGCTACAAAGCAATCCACGGACAGGCGCCAGCCTATATAAAAGATAGGCTTGAAATATATGAACCCAAGCGCGCCTTGCGATCGTCCGGCTCTTTTTTGCTATCCTGCCCACGCTTTAAGCTGGCAACAAAAGGAGGCAGATCCTTTTCAGTTCAGGCTCCTATCATCTGGAATAAGCTACCGGAGGCGCTTCGCAGAGAATCCAACCTCCTCCACTTCAGGAAGTCCCTGAAGACTTTACTCTTCAAAGACGCATTTGCATCTCAGTAGTCGGTTACTAGCTTCAGACACTTCTATACTCTCATCTTGTTTCTTGTTGCTGTACTTGGTCAGTAGCGCTTTGAGACCTGTCGGTGAGTTGGCGCGATACAAAACCCAGTTACAAATTACAAATTACAAATTACTCACATCTGAGTATACCCTTCCACGCTTAGGGTGGACAAAATATTTAACAACAAGGGGTAGTGATGGACAGAGTTTCTGAATTAAGCAGAATACTCTCACCCAGTCAAGAGATCAGGGCTAGATCCAACACCGTTTTTTAGCTCACTGCACCATCCCAGCTCAGAACCTGGCTATATGCAAATTGGTCTGTTCCTGTCCCAGTGCATGATGGGAACAGGGCAAACCAAACTACAAAGCCAATTCTTACACTGGGAAGGGAACAAGCTTCCGGGGACCGGTTTCTGGCATTTCAGCCGTCGTCGGCCCAGCTTGCTTGAATCCTGATGGTGCAATGAGCAAGGGACTCACATCTGAGTATACCCTTCCACGCTTAGGGTGGACAAAATATTTAACAACAAGGGGTGGTGATGGACAGAGTTTCTGAATTAAGCAGAATACTCTCACCCAGTCAAGAGATCAGGGCTAGATCCAACACCGTTTTTTAGCTCACTGCACCATCCCAGCTCAGAACCTGGCAATATGCAAATTAGTCTGTTCCTGTCCCAGTGCATGATGGGAACAGGGCAAACCAAACTACCAAGCCAATTCTTACACTGGGAAGGAAACAAGCTTCCGGGGACCGGTTTCTGGCATTTCAGCCGTCGTCGGCCCGGCTTGCTTGAATCCTGATGGTGCAATGAGCAAGGGACTCACATCTGAGTATACCCTTCCACGCTTAGGGTGAACCAAACATTTAACAACAAGGGGTGGTGATGGACGAAGTTTCTGAATTAAGCAGAATACTCTCACCCAGTCAAGAGATCAGGGCTAGATCCAACACCGTTTTTAGCTCACTGCACCATCCCAGCTCAGAACCTGGCTATATGCAAATTAGTCTGTTCCTGTCCCAGTGCATGATGGGAACAGGGCAAACCAAACTACCAAGCCAATTCTTACACTGGGAAGGAAACAAGCTTCCGGGGACCGGTTTCTGGCATTTCAGCCGTCGTCGGCCCGGCTTGCTTGAATCCTGATGGTGCAATGAGCAAGGGACTCACATCTGAGTATACCCTTCCACGCTTAGGGTGGACAAAATATTTAACAACAAGGGGTGGTGATGGACAGAGTTTCTGAATTAAGCAGAATACTCTCACCCAGTTAAGAGATCAGGGCTAGATCCAACACCGTTTTTTAGCGCACTGCACCATCCCAGCTCAGAACCTGGCTATATGCAAATTAGTCTGTTCCTGTTCCAGTGCATGATGGGAACAGGGCAAACCAAACTACCAAGCCAATTCTTACACTGCGAAGGAAACAATCTTCCGGGGACTGGTTTCTGGCATTTCAGCCGTCGTCGGCCCGGCTTGCTTGAATCCTGATGGTGCAATGAGCAAGGGACTCACATCTGAGTATACCCTTCCACGCTTAGGGTGGACAAAATATGTAACAACAAGGGGTGGTGATGGACAGAGTTTCTGAATTAAGCAGAATACTCTCACCCAGTCAAGAGATCAGGGCTAGATTCAACACCGTTTTTTAGCTCACTGCACCATCCCAGCTCAGAACCTGGCTATATGCAAATTAGTCTGTTCCTGTCCCAGTGCATGGTGGGAACAGGGCAAACCAAACTACAAAGCCAATTCTTACACTGGGAAGGAAACAAGCTTCCGGGGACCGGTTTCTGGCATTTCAGCCGTCTCAGCCCAGCTTGCTTGAATCCTGATGGTGCAATGAGCAAGGGACTCACATCTGAGTATACCCTTCCACGCTTAGGGTGGACAAAATATTTAACAACAAGGGGTGGTGATGGACAGAGTTTCTGAATTAAGCAGAATACTCTCACCCAGTCAAGAGATCAGGGCTAGATCCAACACCGTTTTTTAGCTCACTGCACCATCCCAGCTCAGAACCTGGCTATATGCAAATTAGTCTGATCCTGTCCCAGTGCATGATGGGAACAGGGTAAACCAAACTACCAAGCCAATTCTTACACTGGGAAGGAAACAAGCTTCCGGGGATCGGATTCTGGCATTTCAGCCGTCGTTGGCCCGGCTTGCTTGAATCCTGATGGTGCAATGAGCAAGGGACTCACATCTGAGTATACCCTTCCACGCTTAGGGTGGACAAAATATTTAACAACAAGGGGTGGTGATGGACAGAGTTTCTGAATTAAGCAGAATACTCTCACCCAGTCAAGAGATCAGGGCTAGATCCAACACCATTTTTTAGCTCACTGCACCATCCCAGCTCAGAACCTGGCAATATGCAAATTAGTCTGTTCCTGTCCCAGTGCATGATGGGAACAGGGCAAACCAAACTACCAAGCCAATTCTTACACTGGGAAGGAAACAAGCTTCCGGGGACCGGTTTCTGGCATTTCAGCCGTCGTCGGCCCGGCTTGCTTGAATCCTGATGGCGCAATGAGCAAGGGTATCACATCTGAGTATACCCTTCCACGCTTAGGGTGGACAAAATATTTAACAACAAGGGGTGGTGATGGACAGAGTTTCTGAATTAAGCAGAATACTCTCACCCAGTCAAGAGATCAGGGCTAGATCCAACACCGTTATTTTAGCTCACTGCACCATCCCAGCTCAGAACCTGGCTATATGCAAATTAGTCTGTTCCTGTCCCAGTGCATGATGGGAACAGGGCAAACCAAACTACCAAGCCAATTCTTACACTGGGAAGGAAACAAGCTTCCGGGGACCGGTTTCTGGCATTTCCGCCGTCGTCGGCCCGGCTTGCTTGAATCCTGATGGTGCAATGAGCAAGGGACTCACATCTGAGTATACCCTTCCACGCTTAGGGTGGACAAAATATTTAACAACAAGGGGTGGTGATGGACAGAGTTTCTGAATTAAGCAGAATACTCTCACCCAGTCAGGAGATCAGGGCTAGATCCAACACCGTTTTTTTTTAGCTCACTGCACCACCCCAGCTCAGAACCTGGCTATATGCAAATTAGTCTGTTCCTGTCCCAGTGCATGATGGGAACAGGGCAAACCAAACTACCAAGCCAATACTTATACTGGGAAGGAAACAAGCTTCCGGGGACCGGTTTTTGGCATTTCAGCCATCGTCGGCCCGGCTTGCTTGAATCCTGATGGTGCAATGAGCAAGGGACTCACATCTGAGTATACCCTTCCACGCTTAGGGTGGACAAAATATTTGACAACAAGGGGTGGTGATGGACAGAGTTTCTGAATGAAGCAGAATACTCTCACCCAGTCAAGAGATCAGGGCTAGATCCAACACCGTTTTTTAGCTCACTGCACCATCCCAGCTCAGAACCTGGCTATATGCAAATTAGTCTGTTCCTGTCCCAGTGCATGATGGGAACAGGGCAAACCAAACTACCAAGCCAATTCTTACACTGGGAAGGAAACAAGCTTCCGGGGACCGGATTCTGGCATTTCAGGCGTCGTCGGCCCGGCTTGCTTGAATCCTGATGGTGCAATGAGCAAGGGACTCACATCTGAGTATACCCTTCCACGCTTAGGGTGGACAAAATATTTAACAACAAGGGGTAGTGATGGACAGAGTTTCTGAATTAAGCAGAATACTCTCACCCAGTCAAGAGATCAGGGCTAGATCCAACACCGTTTTTTAGCTCACTGCACCATCCCAGCTCAGAACCTGGCTATATGCAAATTAGTCTGTTCCTGTCCCAGTGCATGATGGGAACAGGGCAAACCAAACTACAAAGCCAATTCTTACACTGGGAAGGAAACAAGCTTCCGGGGACCGGTTTCTGGCATTTCAGCCGTCATCGGCCCAGCTTGCTTGAATCCTGATGGTGCAATGAGCAAGGGACTCACATCTGAGTATACCCTTCCACGCTTAGGGTGGACAAAATATTTAACAACAAGGGGTGGTGATGGACAGAGTTTCTGAATTAAGCAGAATACTCTCACCCAGTCAAGAGATCAGGGCTAGATCCAACACCGTTTCTTTAGCTCACTGCACCATCCCAGCTCAGAACCTGGCTATATGCAAATTAGTCTGTTCCTGTCCCAGTGCATGATGGGAACAGGGCAAACCAAACTACAAAGCCAATTCTTACACTGGGAAGGAAACAAGCTTCCGGGGACCGGTTTCCGGCATTTTAGCCGTCGTCAGCCCGGCTTGCTTGAATCCTGATGGTGCAATGAGCAAGGGACTCACATCTGAGTATACCCTTCCACGCTTAGGGTGGACAAAATATTTAACAACAAGGGGTGGTGATGGACAGAGTTTCTGAATTAAGCAGAATACTCTCACCCAGTCAAGAGATCAGGGCTAGATCCAACACCGTTTTTTAGCTCACTGCACCATCCCAGCTCAGAACCTGGCTATATGCAAATTAGTCTGTTCCTGTCCCAGTGCATGATGGGAACAGGGCAAACCAAACTACCAAGCCAATTCTTACACTGGGAAGGAAACAAGCTTCCGGGGACCTGTTTCTGGCATTTCAGCCGTCGTCGGCCCGGCTTGCTTGAATCCTGATGGTGCAATGAGCAAGGGACTCACATCTGAGTATACCCTTCCACGCTTAGGGTGGACAAAACATTTAACAACAAGGGGTGGTGATGGACAGAGTTTCTGAATTAAGCAGAATACTCTCACCAAGTCAAGAGATCAGGGCTAGAGCCAACACCGTTTTTTAGCTCACTGCACCATCCCAGCTCAGAACCTGGCTATATGCAAATTAGTCTGTTCCTGTCCCAGTGCATGATGGGAACAGGGCAAACCAAACTACCAAGCCAATTCTTACACTGGGAAGGAAACAAGCTTCCGGGGACCGGTTTCTGGCATTTCAGCCGTCGTCGGCCCAGCTTGCTTGAATCCTGATGGTGCAATGAGCAAGGGACTCACATCTGAGTATACCCTTCCACGCTTAGGGTGGACAAAATATTTAACAACAAGGGGTGGTGATGGACAGAGTTTCTGAATTAAGCAGAATACTCTCACCCAGTCAAGAGATCAGGGCTAGATCCAACACCGTTTCTTTAGCTCACTGCACCATCCCAGCTCAGAACCTGGCTATATGCAAATTAGTCTGTTCCTGTCCCAGTGCATGATGGGAACAGGGCAAACCAAACTACAAAGCCAATTCTTACACTGGGAAGGAAACAAGCTTCCGGGGACCGGTTTCTGGCATTTCAGCCGTCTCAGCCCAGCTTGCTTGAATCCTGATGGTGCAATGAGCAAGGGACTCACATCTGAGTATACCCTTCCACGCTTAGGGTGGACAAAATATTTAACAACAAGGGGTGGTGATGGACAGAGTTTCTGAATTAAGCAGAATACTCTCACCCAGTCAAGAGATCAGGGCTAAATCCAACACCGTTTTTTAGCTCACTGCACCATCCCAGCTCAGAACCTGGCAATATGCAAATTAGTCTGTTCCTGTCCCAGTGCATGATGGGAACAGGGCAAACCAAACTACCAAGCCAATTCTTACACTGGGAAGGAAACAAGCTTCCGGGGACCGGGTTCCGGCATTTCAGACGTCGTCGGCCCGGCTTGCTTGAATCCTGATGGTGCAATGAGCAAGGGACTCACATCTGAGTATACCCTTCCACGCTTAGGGTGGACAAAACATTTAACAACAAGGGGTGGTGATGGACGAAGTTTCTGAATCAAGCAGAATACTCTCACCCAGTCAAGAGATCAGGGCTAGATCCAACACCGTTTTTAGCTCACTGCACCATCCCAGCTCAGAACCTGGCTATATGCAAATTAGTCTGTTCCTGTCCCAGTGCATGATGGGAACAGGGCAAACCAAACTACCAAGCCAATTCTTACACTGGGAAGGAAACAAGCTTCCGGGGACCAGTTTCTGGCATTTCAGCCATCGTCGGCCCGGCTTGCTTGAATCCTGATGGTGCAATGAGCAAGGGACTCACATCTGAGTATACCCTTCCACACTTAGGGTGGACAAAATATTTAACAACAAGGGGTGGTGATGGACAGAGTTTCTGAATTAAGCAGAATACTCTCACCCAGTTAAGAGATCAGGGCTAGATCCAACACCGTTTTTTAGCACACTGTACCATCCCAGCTCAGAACCTGGCTATATGCAAATTAGTCTGTTGCTGTTCCAGTGCATGATGGGAACAGGGCAAACCAAACTACCAAGCCAATTCTTACACTGCGAAGGAAACAATCTTCCGGGGACTGGTTTCTGGCATTTCAGCCGTCGTCGGCCCGGCTTGCTTGAATCCTGATGGTGCAATGAGCAAGGGACTCGCATCTGAGTATACCCTTCCACGCTTAGGGTGGACAAAATATTTAACAACAAGGGGTGGTGATGGACAGAGTTTCTGAATTAAGCAGAATACTCTCACCCAGTCAAGAGATCAGGGCTAGATTCAACACGGTTTTTTAGCTCACTGCACCATCCCAGCTCAGAACCTGGCTATATGCAAATTAGTCTGTTCCTGTCCCAGTGCATGATGGGAACAGGGCAAACCAAACTACCAAGCCAATTCTTACACTGGGAAGGAAACAAGCTTCCGGGGACCGGTTTCTGGCATTTCAGCCGTCGTCGGCCCAGCTTGCTTGAATCCTGATGGTGCAATGAGCAAGGGACTCACATCTGAGTATACCCTTCCACGCTTAGGGTGGACAAAATATTTAACAACAAGGGGTGGTGATGGACAGAGTTTCTGAATTAAGCAGAATACTCTCACCCAGTCAAGAGATCAGGGCTAGATCCAACACCGTTTCTTTAGCTCACTGCACCATCCCAGCTCAGAACCTGGCTATATGCAAATTAGTCTGTTCCTGTCCCAGTGCATGATGGGAACAGGGCAAACCAAACTACAAAGCCAATTCTTACACTGGGAAGGAAACAAGCTTCCGGGGACCGGTTTCTGGCATTTCAGCCGTCTCAGCCCAGCTTGCTTGAATCCTGATGGTGCAATGAGCAAGGGACTCACATCTGAGTATACCCTTCCACGCTTAGGGTGGACAAAATATTTAACAACAAGGGGTGGTGATGGACAGAGTTTCTGAATTAAGCAGAATACTTTCACCCAGTCAAGAGATCAGGGCTAGATCCAACACCGTTTTTTAGCTCACTGCACCATCCCAGCTCAGAACCTGGCTATATGCAAATTAGTCTGATCCTGTCCCAGTGCATGATGGGAACAGGGTAAACCAAACTACCAAGCCAATTCTTACACTGGGAAGGAAACAAGCTTCCGGGGACCGGATTCTGGCATTTCAGCCGTCGTCGGCCCGGCTTGCTTGAATCCTGATGGTGCAATGAGCAAGGGACTCACATCTGAGTACACCCTTCCACGCTTAGGGTGGACAAAATATTTAACAACAAGGGGTGGTGATGGATAGAGTTTCTGAATTAAGCAGAATACTCTCACCCAGTCAAGAGATCAAGGCTAGATCCAACACCGTTTTTTAGCTCACTGCACCATCCCAGCTCAGAACCTGGCAATATGCAAATTAGTCTGTTCCTGTCCCAGTGCATGATGGGAACAGGGCAAACCAAACTACCAAGCCAATTCTTACACTGGGAAGGAAACAAGCTTCCGGGGACCGGTTTCTGGCATCTCAGCCGTCGTCGGCCCGGCTTGCTTGAATCCTGATGGTGCAATGAGCAAGGGACTCACATCTGAGTATACCCTTCCACGCTTAGGGTGGACAAAATATTTAACAACAAGGGGTGGTGATGGACAGAGTTTCTGAATTAAGCAGAATACTCTCACCCAGTCAAGAGATCAGGGCTAGATCCAACACCGTTATTTTAGCTCACTGCACCATCCCAGCTCAGAACCTGGCTATATGCAAATTAGTCTGTTCCTCTCCCAGTGCATGATGGGAACAGGGCAAACCAAACTACCTAGCCAATTCTTACACTTGGAAGGAAACAAGCTTCCGGGGACCGGTTTCTGGCATTTCCGCCGTCGTCGGCCCGGCTTGCTTGAATCCTGATGGTGCAATGAGCAAGGGACTCACATCTGAGTATACCCTTCCACGCTTAGGGTGGACAAAATATTTAACAACAAGGGGTGGTGATGGACGAAGTTTCTGAATCAAGCAGAATACTCTCACCCAGTCAAGAGATCAGGGCTAGATCCAACACCGTTTTTAGCTCACTGCACCATCCCAGCTCAGAACCTGGCTATATGCAAATTAGTCTGTTCCTGCCCCAGTGCATGATGGGAACAGGGCAAACCAAACTACCAAGCCAATTCTTACACTGGGAAGGAAACAAGCTTCCGGGGACCGGTTTCTGGCATTTCCGCCATCGTCGGCCCGGCTTGCTTGAATCCTGATGGTGCAATGAGCAAGGGACTCACTTCTGAGTATACCCTTCCACGCTTAGGGTGGACAAAATATTTAACAACAAGGGGTGGTGATGGACGAAGTTTCTGAATCAAGCAGAATACTCTCACCCAGTCAAGAGATCAGGGCTAGATCCAACACCGTTTTTAGCTCACTGCACCATCCCAGCTCAGAACCTGGCTATATGCAAATTAGTCTGTTCCTGTCCCAGTGCATGATGGGAACAGGGCAAACCAAACTACCAAGCCAATTCTTACACTGGGAAGGAAACAAGCTTCCGGGGACCGGTTTCTGGCATTTCCGCCATCGTCGGCCCGGCTTGCTTGAATCCTGATGGTGCAATGAGCAAGGGACTCACATCTGAGTATACCCTTCCACACTTAGGGTGGACAAAATATTTAACAACAAGGGGTGGTGATGGACAGAGTTTCTGAATTAAGCAGAATACTCTCACCCAGTTAAGAGATCAGGGCTAGATCCAACACCGTTTTTTAGCACACTGTACCATCCCAGCTCAGAACCTGGCTATATGCAAATTAGTCTGTTGCTGTTCCAGTGCATGATGGGAACAGGGCAAACCAAACTACCAAGCCAATTCTTACACTGCGAAGGAAACAATCTTCCGGGGACTGGTTTCTGGCATTTCAGCCGTCGTCGGCCCGGCTTGCTTGAATCCTGATGGTGCAATGAGCAAGGGACTCGCATCTGAGTATACCCTTCCACGCTTAGGGTGGACAAAATATTTAACAACAAGGGGTGGTGATGGACAGAGTTTCTGAATTAAGCAGAATACTCTCACCCAGTCAAGAGATCAGGGCTAGATTCAACACGGTTTTTTAGCTCACTGCACCATCCCAGCTCAGAACCTGGCTATATGCAAATTAGTCTGTTCCTGTCCCAGTGCATGATGGGAACAGGGCAAACCAAACTACCAAGCCAATTCTTACACTGGGAAGGAAACAAGCTTCCGGGGACCGGTTTCTGGCATTTCAGCCGTCGTCGGCCCAGCTTGCTTGAATCCTGATGGTGCAATGAGCAAGGGACTCACATCTGAGTATACCCTTCCACGCTTAGGGTGGACAAAATATTTAACAACAAGGGGTGGTGATGGACAGAGTTTCTGAATTAAGCAGAATACTCTCACCCAGTCAAGAGATCAGGGCTAGATCCAACACCGTTTCTTTAGCTCACTGCACCATCCCAGCTCAGAACCTGGCTATATGCAAATTAGTCTGTTCCTGTCCCAGTGCATGATGGGAACAGGGCAAACCAAACTACAAAGCCAATTCTTACACTGGGAAGGAAACAAGCTTCCGGGGACCGGTTTCTGGCATTTCAGCCGTCTCAGCCCAGCTTGCTTGAATCCTGATGGTGCAATGAGCAAGGGACTCACATCTGAGTATACCCTTCCACGCTTAGGGTGGACAAAATATTTAACAACAAGGGGTGGTGATGGACAGAGTTTCTGAATTAAGCAGAATACTTTCACCCAGTCAAGAGATCAGGGCTAGATCCAACACCGTTTTTTAGCTCACTGCACCATCCC
This sequence comes from Lissotriton vulgaris, assembly GCF_964263255.1. NCBI lineage: Eukaryota > Metazoa > Chordata > Amphibia > Caudata > Salamandridae > Lissotriton > Lissotriton vulgaris. Next base: position 755,841,966 of record NC_141695.1, on the reverse strand, counting down.
AGCTCAGAACCTGGCTATATGCAAATTAGTCTGATCCTGTCCCAGTGCATGATGGGAACAGGGTAAACCAAACTACCAAGCCAATTCTTACACTGGGAAGGAAACAAGCTTCCGGGGACCGGATTCTGGCATTTCAGCCGTCGTCGGCCCGGCTTGCTTGAATCCTGATGGTGCAATGAGCAAGGGACTCACATCTGAGTACACCCTTCCACGCTTAGGGTGGACAAAATATTTAACAACAAGGGGTGGTGATGGATAGAGTTTCTGAATTAAGCAGAATACTCTCACCCAGTCAAGAGATCAGGGCTAGATCCAACACCGTTTTTTAGCTCACTGCACCATCCCAGCTCAGAACCTGGCAATATGCAAATTAGTCTGTTCCTGTCCCAGTGCATGATGGGAACAGGGCAAACCAAACTACCAAGCCAATTCTTACACTGGGAAGGAAACAAGCTTCCGGGGACCGGTTTCTGGCATCTCAGCCGTCGTCGGCCCGGCTTGCTTGAATCCTGATGGTGCAATGAGCAAGGGACTCACATCTGAGTATACCCTTCCACGCTTAGGGTGGACAAAATATTTAACAACAAGGGGTGGTGATGGACAGAGTTTCTGAATTAAGCAGAATACTCTCACCCAGTCAAGAGATCAGGGCTAGATCCAACACCGTTATTTTAGCTCACTGCACCATCCCAGCTCAGAACCTGGCTATATGCAAATTAGTCTGTTCCTCTCCCAGTGCATGATGGGAACAGGGCAAACCAAACTACCTAGCCAATTCTTACACTTGGAAGGAAACAAGCTTCCGGGGACCGGTTTCTGGCATTTCCGCCGTCGTCGGCCCGGCTTGCTTGAATCCTGATGGTGCAATGAGCAAGGGACTCACATCTGAGTATACCCTTCCACGCTTAGGGTGGACAAAATATTTAACAACAAGGGGTGGTGATGGACAGAGTTTCTGAATTAAGGAGAATACTCTCACCCAGTCAGGAGATCAGGGCTAGATCCAACACCGTTTTTTTTAGCTCACTGCACCACCCCAGCTCAGAACCTGGCTATATGCAAATTAGTCTGTTCCTGTCCCAGTGCATGATGGGAACAGGGCAAACCAAACTACCAAGCCAATTCTTACACTGGGAAGGAAACAAGCTTCCGGGGACCGGTTTTTGGCATTTCAGCCATCGTCGGCCCGGCTTGCTTGAATCCTGATGGTGCAATGAGCAAGGGACTCACATCTGAGTATACCCTTCCACGCTTAGGGTGGACAAAATATTTGACAACAAGGGGTGGTGATGGACAGAGTTTCTGAATGAAGCAGAATACTCTCACCCAGTCAAGAGATCAGGGCTAGATCCAACACCGTTTTTTAGCTCACTGCACCATCCCAGCTCAGAACCTGGCTATATGCAAATTAGTCTGTTCCTGTCCCAGTGCATGATGGGAACAGGGCAAACCAAACTACCAAGCCAATTCTTACACTGGGAAGGAAACAAGCTTCCGGGGACCGGATTCTGGCATTTCAGGCGTCGTCGGCCCGGCTTGCTTGAATCCTGATGGTGCAATGAGCAAGGGACTCACATCTGAGTATACCCTTCCACGCTTAGGGTGGACAAAATATTTAACAACAAGGGGTAGTGATGGACAGAGTTTCTGAATTAAGCAGAATACTCTCACCCAGTCAAGAGATCAGGGCTAGATCCAACACCGTTTTTTAGCTCACTGCACCATCCCAGCTCAGAACCTGGCTATATGCAAATTAGTCTGTTCCTGTCCCAGTGCATGATGGGAACAGAGCAAACCAAACTACAAAGCCAATTCTTACACTGGGAAGGAAACAAGCTTCCGGGGACCGGTTTCTGGCATTTCAGCCGTCGTCGGCCCGGCTTGCTTGAATCCTGATGGTGCAATGAGCAAGGGACTCACATCTGAGTATACCCTTCCACGCTTAGGGTGGACAAAATATTTAACAACAAGGGGTGGTGATGGACAGAGTTTCTGAATTAAGCAGAATACTCTCACCCAGTCAAGAGATCAGGGCTAGATCCAACAGCGCTTTTTAGCTCACTGCACCATCCCAGCTCAGAACCTGGCTATATGCAAATTAGTCTGTTCCTGTCCAAGTTCATGATGGGAACAGGGCAAACCAAACTACCAAGCCAATTCTTACACTGCGAAGGAAACAATCTTCCGGGGACTGGTTTCTAGCATTTCAGCCATCGTCGGCCCGGCTTGCTTGAATCCTGATGGTGCAATGAGCAAGGGACTCACATCTGAGTATACCCTTCTAGGCTTAGGGTGGACAAAATATTTAACAACAAGGGGTGGTGATGGACAGAGTTTCTGAATTAAGCAGAATACTCTCACCCAGTCAAGAGATCAGGGCTAGATTCAACACCGTTTTTTAGCTCACTGCACCATCCCAGCTCAGAACCTGGCTATATGCAAATTAGTCTGTTCCTGTCCCAGTGCATGATGGGAACAGGGCAAACCAAACTACCAAGCCAATTCTTACACTGGGAAGGAAACAAGCTTCCGGGGACCGGTTTCTGGCTTTTCAGCCGTCGTCGGCCCAGCTTGCTTGAATCCTGATGGTGCAATGAGCAAGGGACTCACATCTGAGTATACCCTTCCACGCTTAGGGTGGACAAAATATTTAACAACAAGGGGTGGTGATGGACAGAGTTTCTGAATTAAGCAGAATACTCTCACCCAGTCAAGAGATCAGGGCTAGATCCAACACCGTTTCTTTAGCTCACTGTACCATCCCAGCTCAGAACCTGGCTATATGCAAATTAGTCTGTTCCTGTCCCAGTGCATGATGGGAACTGGGCAAACCAAACTACCAAGCCAATTCTTACACTGGGAAGGAAACAAGCTTCCGGGGACCGGTTTCTGGCATTTCAGCCGTCGTCAGCCCGGCTTGCTTGAATCCTGATGGTGCAATGAGCAAGGGACTCACATCTTAGTATACCCTTCCACGCTTAGGGTGGACAAAATATTTAACAACAAGGGGTGGTGATGGACAGAGTTTCTGAATTAAGCAGAATACTCTCACCCAGTCAAGAGATCAGGGCTAGATCCAACACCGTTTTTTAGCTCACTGCACCATCCCAGCTCAGAACCTGGCAATATGCAAATTAGTCTGTTCCTGTCCCAGTGCATGATGAGAACAGGGCAAACCAAACTACCAAGCCAATTCTTACACTGGGAAGGAAACAAGCTTCCGGGGACCGGTTTCTGGCATTTCAGCTGTCGTCGGCCCGGCTTGCTTGAATCCTGATGGTGCAATGAGCAAGGGACTCACATCTGAGTATACCCTTCCACGCTTAGGGTGGACAAAATATTTAACAACAAGGGGTGGTGATGGACAGAGTTTCTGAATTAAGCAGAATACTCTCACCCAGTCAAGAGATCAGGGCTAGATCCAACACCGTTATTTTAGCTCACTGCACCATCCCAGCTCAGAACCTGGCTATATGCAAATTAGTCTGTTCCTGTCCCAGTGCATGATGGGAACAGGGCAAACCAAACTACCAAGCCAATTCTTACACTGGGAAGGAAACAAGCTTCCGGGGACCGGTTTCTGGCATCTCAGCCGTCGTCGGCCCGGCTTGCTTGAATCCTGATGGTGCAATGAGCAAGGGACTCACATCTGAGTATACCCTTCCACGCTTAGGGTGGACAAAATATTTAACAACAAGGGGTGGTGATGGACAGAGTTTCTGAATTAAGCAGAATACTCTCACCCAGTCAAGAGATCAGGGCTAGATCCAACACCGTTTTTTAGCTCACTGCACCATCCCAGCTCAGAACCTGGCTATATGCAAATTAGTCTGTTCCTGTCCCAGTGCATGATGGGAACAGGGCAAACCAAACTACCAAGCCAATTCTTACACTGGGAAGGAAGCAAGCTTCCGGGGACCGGTTTCTGGCATTTCAGCCGTCGCCGGCCCGGCTTGCTTGAATCCTGATGGTGCAATGAGCAAGGGACTCACATCTGAGTATACCCTTCCACGCTTAGGGTGGACAAAATATTTAACAACAAGGGGTGGTGATGGACAGAGTTTCTGAATTAAGCAGAATACTCTCACCCAGTTAAGAGATCAGGGCTAGATCCAACACCGTATTTTAGCTCACTGCACCATCCCAGCTCAGAACCTGGCTATATGCAAATCAGTCTGTTCCTGTCCCAGTGCATGATGGGAACAGGGCAAACTAAACTACCAAGCCAATTCTTACACTGCGAAGGAAACAATCTTCCAGGGACTGGTTTCTGGCATTTCAGCCGTCGTCGGCCCGGCTTGCTTGAATCCTGATGGTGCAATGAGCAAGGGACTCACATCTGAGTATACCCTTCCACGCTTAGGGTGGACAAAATATTTAACAACAAGGGGTGGTGATGGACAGAGTTTCTGAATTAAGCAGAATACTCTCACCCAGTCAAGAGATCAGGGCTAGATTCAACACCGTTTTTTAGCTCACTGCACCATCCCAGCTCAGAACCTGGCTATATGCAAATTAGTCTGTTCCTTTCCCAGTGCATGATGGGAACTGGGCAAACCAAACTACCAAGCCAATTCTTACACTGGGAAGGAAACAAGCTTCCGGGGACCGGTTTCTGGCATTTCAGCCGTCGTCGGCCCAGCTTGCTTGAATCCTGATGGTGCAATGAGCAAGGGACTCACATCTGAGTATACCCTTCCACGCTTAGGGTGGACAAAATATTTAACAACAAGGGGTGGTGATGGACAGAGTTTCTGAATTAAGCAGAATACTCTCACCCAGTCAAGAGATCAGGGCTAGATCCAACACCGTTTCTTTAGCTCACTGTACCATCCCAGCTCAGAACCTGGCTATATGCAAATTAGTCTGTTCCTGTCCCAGTGCATGATGGGAACAGGGCAAACCAAACCACAAAGCCAATTCTTACACTGGGAAGGAAACAAGCTTCCGGGGACCGGTTTCTGGCATTTCAGCCGTCGTCAGCCCGGCTTGCTTGAATCCTGATGGTGCAATGAGCAAGGGACTCACATCTGAGTATACCCTTCCACGCTTAGGGTGGACAAAATATTTAACAACAAGGGGTGGTGATGGACAGAGTTTCTGAATTAAGCAGAATACTCTCACCCAGTCAAGAGATCAGGGCTAGATCCAACACCGTTTTTTAGCTCACTGCACCATCCCAGCTCAGAACCTGGCTATATGCAAATTAGTCTGATCCTGTCCCAGTGCATGATGGGAACAGGGTAAACCAAACTACCAAGCCAATTCTTACACTGGGAAGGAAACAAGCTTCCGGGGACCGGTTTCTGGCATTTCAGCCGTCGTCGGCCCGGCTTGCTTGAATCCTGATGGTGCAATGAGCAAGGGACTCACATCTGAGTATACCCTTCCACGCTTAGTGTGGACAAAATATTTAACAACAAGGGGTGGTGATGGACAGAGTTTCTGAATTAAGCAGAATACTCTCACCCAGTCAAGAGATCAGGGCTAGATCCAACACCGTTTTTTAGCTCACTGCACCATCCCAGCTCAGAACCTGGCTATATGCAAATTAGTCTGTTCCTGTCCCAGTGCATGATGGGAACAGGGCAAACCAAACTACCAAGCCAATTCTTACACTGGGAAGGAAACAAGCTTCCAGGGACCGGTTTCTGGCATTTCAGCCGTCGTCGGCCCGGCTTGCTTGAATCCTGATGGTGCAATGAGCAAGGGACTCACATCTGAGTATACCCTTCCACGCTTAGGGTGGACAAAATATTTAACAACAAGGGGTGGTGATGGACAGAGTTTCTGAATTAAGCAGAATACTCTCACCCAGTCAGGAGATCAGGGCTAGATCCAACACCGTTTTTTTTAGCTCACTGCACCATCCCAGCTCAGAACCTGGCTATATGCAAATTAGTCTGTTCCTGTCCCAGTGCATGATGGGAACAGGGCAAACCAAACTACCAAGCCAATTCTTACACTGGGAAGGAAACAAGCTTCTGGGGACCGGTTTCTGGCATTTCAGCCGTCGTCGGCCCAGCTTGCTTGAATCCTGATGGTGCAATGAGCAAGGGACTCACATCTGAGTATACCCTTCCACGCTTAGGGTGGACAAAATATTTAACAACAAGGGGTGGTCATGGACAGAGTTTCTGAATTAAGCAGAATACTCTCACCCAGTCAAGAGATCAGGGCTAGATCCAACACCGTTTCTTTAGCTCACTGTACCATCCCAGCTCAGAACCTGGCTATATGCAAATTAGTCTGTTCCTGTCCCAGTGCATGATGGGAACAGGGCAAACCAAACTACAAAGCCAATTCTCACACTGGGAAGGAAACAAGCTTCCGGGGACCGGTTTCTGGCATTTCAGCCGTCGTCAGCCCGGCTTGCTTGAATCCTGATGGTGCAATGAGCAAGGGACTCACATCTGAGTATACCCTTCCACGCTTAGGGTGGACAAAATATTTAACAACAAGGGGTGGTGATGGACAGAGTTTCTGAATTAAGCAGAATACTCTCACCCAGTCAAGAGATCAGGGCTAGATCCAACACCGTTTTTTAGCTCACTGCACCATCCCAGCTCAGAACCTGGCTATATGCAAATTAGTCTGATCCTGTCCCAGTGCATGATGGGAACAGGGTAAACCAAACTACCAAGCCAATTCTTACACTGGGAAGGAAACAAGCTTCCGGGGACCGGTTTCTGGCATTTCAGCCGTCGTCGGCCCGGCTTGCTTGAATCCTGATGGTGCAATGAGCAAGGGACTCACATCTAAGTATACCCTTCCACGCTTAGGGTGGACAAAATATTTAACAACAAGGGGTGGTGATGGACAGAGTTTCTGAATTAAGCAGAATACTCTCACCCAGTCAAGAGATCAGGGCTAGATCCAACACCGTTTTTTAGCTTACTGCACCATCCCAGCTCAGAACCTGGCAATATGCAAATTAGTCTGTTCCTGTCCCAGTGCATGATGGGAACAGGGCAAACCAAACTACCAAGCCAATTCTTACACTGGGAAGGAAACAAGCTTCCGGGGACCGGTTTCTGGCATTTCAGCTGTCGTCGGCCCGGCTTGCTTGAATCCTGATGGTGCAATGAGCAAGGGACTCACATCTGAGTATACCCTTCCACGCTTAGGGTGGACAAAATATTTAACAACAAGGGGTGGTGATGGACAGAGTTTCTGAATTAAGCAGTATACTCTCACCCAGTCAAGAGATCAGGGCTAGATCCAACACCGCTATTTTAGCTCACTGCACCATCCCAGCTCAGAACCTGGCTATATGCAAATTAGTCTGTTCCTGTCCCAGTGCATGATGGGAACAGGGCAAACCAAACTACCAAGCCAATTCTTACACTGGGAAGGAAACAAGCTTCCGGGGACCGGTTTCTGGCATCTCAGCCGTCGTCGGCCCGGCTTGCTTGAATCCTGATGGTGCAATGAGCAAGGGACTCACATCTGAGTATACCCTTCCACGCTTAGTGTGGACAAAATATTTAACAACAAGGGGTGGTGATGGACAGAGTTTCTGAATTAAGCAGAATACTCTCACCCAGTCAAGAGATCAGGGCTAGATCCAACACCGTTTTTTAGCTCACTGCACCATCCCAGCTCAGAACCTGGCTATATGCAAATTAGTCTGTTCCTGTCCCAGTGCATGATGGGAACAGGGCAAACCAAACTACCAAGCCAATTCTTACACTGGGAAGGAAACAAGCTTCCGGGGACCGGTTTCTGGCATTTCAGCCGTCGTCGGCCCGGCTTGCTTGAATCCTGATGGTGCAATGAGCAAGGGACTCACATCTGAGTATACCCTTCCACGCTTAGGGTGGACAAAATATTTAACAACAAGGGGTGGTGATGGACAGAGTTTCTGAATTAAGCAGAATACTCTCACCCAGTCAGGAGATCAGGGCTAGATCCAACACCGTTTTTTTTAGCTCACTGCACCACCCCAGCTCAGAACCTGGCTATATGCAAATTAGTCTGTTCCTGTCCCAGTGCATGATGGGAACAGGGCAAACCAAACTACCAAGCCATTTCTTACACTGGGAAGGAAACAAGTTTCCGGGGACCGGTTTTTGGCATTTCAGCCATCGTCGGCCCGGCTTGCTTGAATCCTGATGGTGCAATGAGCAAGGGACTCACATCTGAGTATACCCTTCCACGCTTAGGGTGGACAAAATATTTAACAACAAGGGGTGGTGATGGACAGAGTTTCTGAATGAAGCAGAATACTCTCACCCAGTCAAGAGATCAGGGCTAGATCCAACACCGTTTTTTAGCTCACTGCACCAACCCAGCTCAGAACCTGGCTATATGCAAATTAGTCTGTTCCTGTCCCAGTGCATGATGGGAACAGGGCAAACCAAACTACCAAGCCAATTCTTACACTGGGAAGGAAACAAGCTTCCGGGGACCGGATTCTGGCATTTCAGGCGTCGTCGGCCCGGCTTGCTTGAATCCTGATGGTGCAATGAGCAATCAGCGTCATAAAAACGGGCAGGGATGACTCCGCGCAGCGGACGCGATCAGCGGTCGCGCCGGATCTGCGCCGGAGTCGTGCCAGAGTCCTGCCCGTCTGCGCCCGTCCGCGCACGACCGGGCTTAGGGCTTAGGGACCCTGGCACACGCACCTGCTATACCTCAGCGGATCTCCTAGCACTGAAATCTGACAGGTATACCCTACCCCCTATTACATGTGCTACTCTTAAGGGAAATAACATCTTGCACATTCCTAGCTGTAAGAACCTTAGTCCTCCACCCCCCCTAAAGCTAGCTACCCTTAATACCAGGTCATTGCAGAAACACCACCTGGAAATCTACACCCTTCTACAGGACGAGACTATCGATATCCTGACACTCACCGAAACCTGGTTGAGTGATGCCTCTTCCCCGGATATCATCGCCGCCCTTCCTAGCGGGTATGATATGATCTGGCACAATCGACCAGAGGGGGCCCGAGGTGGGGGTGTAGCAACGATCTTTAAAAGGCAGCTTACGGTAACCAAAATCTTATCGGAGACCATAAATACCGTCGACCTATGAGGGATAAAAATCACTATGAACAACTCCTGTCTTACTATCCTAACAGTGTATTGCCCACCCCAAAGTACCCCAATGTTCAACGATCTCTTTTTTCCTATAATATCAGACTAATGCACACGTTACAAAAACATCCTGGTAACTGGTGACTTTAATGTCCACTGGGATAAAAGTGATCAAGATCCGCTAGTCCAGAAATTACAGACCACTATGACCGCTCTTGGACTAGCACAACTTGTGGAAGCTCCAACCCACATAAAAGGCCATACTTTAGATCTCATCTGGTCTTCTATGCCAAAGGCGGTCATTACAAGCATTACACCCTGTATCTGGTCGGATCACCACTTAATCTTGTACGACATACCGCAAAATAATTCCCAGACTAAACTCCCTTTAAAAACCAAAAAGTGCGCCAATGAAAAAAAGTGAATTCCAATACCCTGGCTAAAACCCTGCCCAATTACAAACAGAATTCCATAATCCCTTCAGATGGTACTGACCTTGACTCAAAGTATGATGCGATAACAACTACCCTTAGGCAAGCAATTGATGAGTTAGCCCCCGAAAAGACACAAAAAGTAAAGGGTGCAGAGAAAGGAGCCCCTTGGTTCACCCAAAGTCTACGCGAACAAAAAAGAAAGCTCCGCTATCTCGAAAGATGTTGGAGGAAATCCAAAAAGGATAACGATAGGGAATCATATAGAACATCGTTTCAAATATATAAAAAGCTTATTGTTTCAGCTAAGAAGGATTATTACGAGACACGCATAAATAACGCTACAAACATCCAGAGAGAAACCTTCCAAATCCTGAAAGAGCTAAGTAAGAAGGAGGAAAAGGTAGACATACTGATCGACTGTGATACCTTTCAAGGATATTTCCTTGAAAAAGTAGCGACCATCTTGTCTGATATCAAGAAGGACAATCCAGTCTCACACACCGAACAACTGCCCCCTTTAAACTCCTCAATCCCTATCTTTACCAGATTCCCCGAAATCGACCCCACCACCCTGAGACAACTTGTAGCATCTACCAAGTCAGGCTCCCCCGCTGATCCCTGCCCACCCGACATCCTCCGACTAGCAATCCCGATTCTAGAGGATCAGATCTTAGACCTCTTAAACACCTCATTAGCCACTGGATCACTACCAACTTCTTTTAAAGAGGCACGCGTCAGACCCCTGATAAAGAAGCCTGGGGCAGATCCAACCAGCCTGAAGAACTACAGGCCAATATCCGAGCTGCCATTTCTGTCAAAAGTACTAGAACAGCACGTGCTAAAATCCCTGTCATCCCTCCTGGAATCTCACCATCTTCTCCAGGAGCGGCAAGCTGATTTTCGTGCCCACCATAGCACAGAACTAGTAATGCTGTCTGTACTAGATGAGCTTAGATGCATGGCTGACAGTAAAAAGCCAAGCGCCCTGATATTATTAGATCTTTCAGCGGCGTTCGATACTGTCAGCCATGCACTGCTCCTGGGCAGATTGGCTGGGTTCGGGATAGGAGAGCAAGCCCTCAAATGGTTAACAGCCTTCTTATCAGGGAGGACGCAGAGGATCCAGCTAGCAGATCAGGTCTCCGATGTGGGTACCTTAGCCTGTGGAGTTCCGCAGGGTTCTGCGCTCTCTCCACTCTTATTTAATCTTTATTTACAGCCATTGATAGAGTCCCTGGCAAACATGAACTGTAAAGTTTTTAACTATGCCGATGATACTCAGCTGCTGCTGAGTATCGACAATACACCATCGGCTCAGTCCATGGCCCAAGACATTTTACGCTTTACAGTAAACTGGATGTCGTCCAATTATTGAAAATCAATCCAGATAAAACGGAAGTTCTCGTAGTTTCAACCTCCACTTCCCCCTGGAATGATTTGTTATGGCCACAAGAACTTGGACCCACTCCAAAACCGTGCCCTAGTGTTAAGAGCCTCGATATGAAAATCGATCAGGAACTCTCAATGGCTAACCAAGTGTCCACTGTAGTTGGTTCTTGTACCAATTTGATCAGGCAACTGCGTAAGCTCGTCCCCCTACTCTCAAGGAATATGCTTCGAACCATTGTCTCAGCCACAATAGTGTCTAGAATTGACTACGGCAATGCGTTATACCTTGGCCTCCCAAAAAATTCATCCAACCGTCTTCAGGTCATTCTGAATGACGCAGCGCGTTTGATATTTGGAGTGCCGAGGCGGACTCATGCCTCCCCTTTGCTCTATAGGCTACATTGGCTGCCTATAGCACAAAGAGTCGAATTCAAGAGTATGTGCATCTGCTACAAAGCAATCCACGGACAGGCGCCAGCCTATATAAAAGATAGGCTTGAAATATATGAACCCAAGCGCGCCTTGCGATCGTCCGGCTCTTTTTTGCTATCCTGCCCACGCTTTAAGCTGGCAACAAAAGGAGGCAGATCCTTTTCAGTTCAGGCTCCTATCATCTGGAATAAGCTACCGGAGGCGCTTCGCAGAGAATCTAACCTCCTCCACTTCAGGAAGTCCCTGAAGACTTTACTCTTCAAAGACGCATTTGCATCTCAGTAGTCGGTTACTAGCTTCAGACAATTCTATACTCTCATCTTGTTTCTTGTTGCTGTACTTGGTCAGTAGCGCTTTGAGACCTGTCGGTGAGTTGGCGCGATACAAAACCCAGTTACAAATTACAAATTACAAATTACTCACATCTGAGTATACCCTTCCACGCTTAGGGTAGACAAAATATTTAACAACAAGGGGTAGTGATGGACAGAGTTTCTGAATTAAGCAGAATACTCTCACCCAGTCAAGAGATCAGGGCTAGATCCAACACCGTTTTTTAGCTCACTGCACCATCCCAGCTCAGAACCTGGCTATATGCAAATTAGTCTGTTCCTGTCCCAGTGCATGATGGGAACAGGGCAAACCAAACTACAAAGCCAATTCTTACACTGGGAAGGAAACAAGCTTCCGGGGGCCGGTTTCTGGCATTTCAGCCGTCATCGGCCCAGCTTGCTTGAATCCTGATGGTGCAATGAGCAAGGGACTCACATCTGAGTATACCCTTCCACGCTTAGGGTGGACAAAATATTTAACAACAAGGGGTGGTGATGGATAGAGTTTCTGAATTAAGCAGAATACTCTCACCCAGTCAAGAGATCAGGGCTAGATCCAACACCATTTTTTAGCTCACTGCACCATCCCAGCTCAGAACCTGGCTATATGCAAATTAGTCTGTTCCTGTCCCAGTGCATGATGGGGACAGGGCAAACCAAACTACCAAGCCAATTCTTACACTGGGAAGGAAACAAGCTTCCGGGGACCGGTTTCTGGCATTTCAGCCATCGTCGGCCTGGCTTGCTTGAATCCTGATGGTGCAATGAGCAAGGGACTCACATCTGAGTATACCCTTCCACGCTTAGGGTGGACAAAATATTTAACAACAAGGGGTGGTGATGGACAGAGTTTCTGAATTAAGCAGAATACTCTCACCCAGTCAAGAGATCAGGGCTAGATCCAACACCGTTTTTTAGCTCACTGCACCATCCCAGCTCAGAACCTGGCTATATGCAAATTAATCTGTTCCTGTCCCAGTGCATGATGGGAACAGGGCAAACCAAACTACCAAGCCAATTCTTACACTGGGAAGAAAACAAGCTTCCGGGGACTGGTTTCTGGCATTTCAGCCGTCGTCGGCCCGGCTTGCTTGAATCCTGATGGTGCAATGAGCAAGGGACTCACATCTGAGTATACCCTTCCACGCTTAGGGTGGACAAAATATTTAACAACAAGGGGTGGTGATGGACAGAGTTTCTGAATTAAGCAAAATACTCTCACCCAGTCAAGAGATCAGGGCTAGATCCAACACCGTTTTTTAGCTCACTGCACCATCCCAGCTCAGAACCTGGCTATATGCAAATTAGTCTGTTCCTGTCCCAGTGCATGATGGGAACAGGGCAAACCAAACTACCAAGCCAATTCTTACACTGGGAAGGAAACAAGCTTCCGGGGACCGGTTTCTGGCATTTCAGCCGTCGTCGGCCCGGCTTGCTTGAATCCTGATGGTGCAATGAGCAAGGGACTCAAATCTGAGTATACCCTTCCACGCTTAGGGTGGACAAAATATTTAACAACAAGGGGTGGTGATGGACAGAGTTTCTGAATTAAGCAGAATACTCTCACCCAGTCAAGAGATCAGGGCTAGATCCAACACCTTTTCTTTAGCTCACTGCACCATCCCAGCTCAGAACCTGGCTATATGCAAATTAGTCTGTTCCTGTCCCAGTGCATGATGGGAACAGGGCAAACCAAACTACAAAGCCAATTCTTACACTGGGAAGGAAACAAGCTTCCGGGGACCGGTTTCTGGCATTTCAGCCGTCGTCAGCCCGGCTTGCTTGAATCCTGATGGTGCAATGAGCAAGGGACTCACATCTGAGTATACCCTTCCACGCTTAGGGTGGACAAAATATTTAACAACAAGGGGTGGTGATGGACAGAGTTTCTGAATTAAGCAGAATACTCTCACCCAGTCAAGAGATCAGGGCTAGATCCAACACCGTTTTTTAGCTCACTGCACCATCCCAGCTCAGAACCTGGCTATATGCAAATGAGTCTGATCCTGTCCCAGTGCATGATGGGAACAGGGTAAACCAAACTACCAAGCCAATTCTTACACTGGGAAGGAAACAAGCTTCCGGGGACCGGTTTCTGGCATTTCAGCCATCGTCGGCCCGGCTTGCTTGAATCCTGATGGTGCAATGAGCAAGGGACTAACATCTGAGTATACCCTTCCACGCTTAGGGTGGACAAAATATTTAACAACAAGGGGTGGTGATGGACAGAGTTTCTGAATTAAGCAGAATACTCTCACCCAGTCAAGAGATCAGGGCTAGATCCAACACCGTTTTTTAGCTCACTGCACCATCCCAGCTCAGAACCTGGCTATATGCAAATTAGTCTGTTCCTGTCCCAGTGCATGATGGGAACAGGGCAAACCAAACTACCAAGCCAATTCTTACACTGGGAAGGAAACAAGCTTCTGGGGACCGGTTTCTGGCATTTCAGCTGTCGTCGGCCCGGCTTGCTTGAATCCTGATGGTGCAATGAGCAAGGGACTCACATCTGAGTATACCCTTCCACGCTTAGGGTCGACAAAATATTTAACAACAAGGGGTGGTGATGGACAGAGTTTCTGAATTAAGCAGAATACTCTCACCCAGTCAAGAGATCAGGGCTAGCTCCAACACCGTTATTTTAGCTCACTGCACCATCCCAGCTCAGAACCTGGCTATATGCAAATTAGTCTGTTCCTGTCCCAGTGCATGATGGGAACAGGGCAAACCAAACTACCAAGCCAATTCTTACACTGGGAAGGAAACAAGCTTCCCGGGACCGGTTTCTGGCATTTCAGCCGTCGTCGGCCCGGCTTGCTTGAATCCTGATGGTGCAATGAGCAAGGGACTAACATCTGAGTATACACTTCCACGCTTAGGGTGGACAAAATATTTAACAACAAGGGGTGGTGATGGACAGAGTTTCTGAATTAAGCAGAGTACTCTCACCCAGTCAAGAGATCAGGGCTAGATCCAACACCGTTTTTTAGCTCACTGCACCATCCCAGCTCAGAACCTGGCCATATGCAAATTAGTCTGTTCCTGTCCCAGTGCATGATGGGAACAGGGCAAACCAAACTACCAAGCCAATTCTTACACTGGGAAGGAAACAAGCTTCCGGGGACCGGTTTCTGGAATTTCAGCCGTCGTCGGCCCGGCTTGCTTGAATCCTGATGGTGCAATGAGCAAGGGACTCACATCTGAGTATACCCTTCCACGCTTAGGGTGGACAAAATATTTAACAACAAGGGGTGGTGATGGACAGAGTTTCTGAATTAAGCAGACTACTCTCACCCAGTCAAGAGATCCGGGCTAGATCCAACACCGTTTTTTAGCTTACTGCACCATCCCAGCTCAGAACCTGGCTGTATGCACATTAGTCTGTTCCTGTCCCAGTGCATGATGGGAACAGGGCAAACCAAACTACCAAGCCAATTCTTACACTGGGAAGGAAACAAGCTTCCGGGGACCGGTTTCTGGCATTTCAGCCGTCGTCGGACCGGCTTGCTTGAATCCTGATGGTGCAATGAGCAAGGGACTCACATCTGAGTATACCCTTCCACGCTTAGGGTGGACAAAATATTTAACAACAAGGGGTGGTGATGGACAGAGTTTCTGAATTAAGCAGAATACTCTCACCCAGTCAAGAGATCAGGGCTAGATCCAACACCGTTTTTTAGCTCACTGCACCATCCCAGCTCAGAACCTGGCTATATGCAAATTAATCTGTTCCTGACCCAGTGCATGATGGGAACAGGGCAAACCAAACTACCAAGCCAATTCTTACACTGGGAAGAAAACAAGCTTCCGGGGACTGGTTTCTGGCATTTCAGCCGTCGTCGGCCCGGCTTGCTTGAATGGTGCAATGAGCAAGGGACTCACATCTGAGTATACCCTTCCACGCTTAGGGTGGACACAATATTTAACAACAAGGGGTGGTGATGGACAGAGTTTCTGAATTAAGCAAAATACTCTCACCCAGTCAAGAGATCAGGGCTAGATCCAACACCGTTTTTTAGCTCACTGCACCATCCCAGCTCAGAACCTGGCTATATGCAAATTAGTCTGTTCCTGTCCCAGTGCATGATGGGAACAGGGCAAACCAAACTACCAAGCCAATTCTTACACTGGGAAGGAAACAAGCTTCCGGGAACCGGTTTCTGGCATTTCAGCCGTCGTCGGCCCGGCTTGCTTGAATCCTGATGGTGCAATGAGCAAGGGACTCACATCTGAGTATACCCTTCCACGCTTAGGGTGGACAAAATATTTAACAACAAGGGGTGGTGATGGACAGAGTTTCTGAATTAAGCAGAATACTCTCACCCAGTCAAGAGATCAGGGCTAGATCTAACACCTTTTCTTTAGCTCACTGCACCATCCCAGCTCAGAACCTGGCTATATGCAAATTAGTCTGTTCCTGTCCCAGTGCACCTTGGGAACAGGGCAAACCAAACTACAAAGCCAATTCTTACACTGGGAAGGAAACAAGCTTCCGGGGACCGGTTTCTGGCATTTCAGCCGTCGTCAGCCCGGCTTGCTTGAATCCTGATGGTGCAATGAGCAAGGGACTCACATCTGAGTATACCCTTCCACGCTTAGGGTGGACAAAATATTTAACAACAAGGGGTGGTGATGGACAGAGTTTCTGAATTAAGCAGAATACTCTCATCCAGTCAAGAGATCAGGGCTAGATCCAACACCGTTTTTTAGCTCACTGCACCATCCCAGCTCAGAACCTGGCTATATGCAAATTAGTCTGATCCTGTCCCAGTGCATGATGGGAACAGGGTAAACCAAACTACCAAGCCAATTCTTACACTGGGAAGGAAACAAGCTTCCGGGGACCGGTTTCTGGCATTTCAGCCGTCGTCGGCCCGGCTTGCTTGAATCCTGATGGTGCATTGAGCAAGGGACTCACATCTGAGTATACCCTTCCACGCTTAGGGTGGACAAAATATTTAACAACAAGGGGTGGTGATGGACAGAGTTTCTGAATTAAGCAGAATACTCTCACCCAGTCAAGAGATCAGGGCTAGATCCAACACCGTTTTTTAGCTCACTGCACCATCCCAGCTCAGAACCTGGCTATATGCAAATTAGTCTGTTCCTGTCCCAGTGCATGATGGGAACAGGGCAAACCAAACTACCAAGCCAATTCTTACACTGGGAAGGAAACAAGCTTCCGGGGACCGGTTTCTGGCATTTCAGCTGTCGTCGGCCCGGCTTGCTTGAATCCTGATGGTGCAATGAGCAAGGGACTCACATCTGAGTATACCCTTCCACGCTTAGGGTGGACAAAATATTTAACAACAAGGGGTGGTGATGGACAGAGTTTCTGAATTAAGCAGAATACTCTCACCCAGTCAAGAGATCAGGGCTAGATCCAACACCGTTATTTTAGCTCACTGCACCATCCCAGCTCAGAACCTGGCTATATGCAAATTAGTCTGTTCCTGTCCCAGTGCATGATGGGAACAGGGCAAACCAAACTACCAAGCAAATTCTTACACTGGGAAGGAAACAAGCTTCCGGGGACCGGTTTCTGGCATTTCAGCCGTCGTCAGCCCGGCTTGCTTGAATCCTGATGGTGCAATGAGCAAGGGACTAACATCTGAGTATACCCTTCCACGCTTAGGGTGGACAAAATATTTAACAACAAGGGGTGGTGATGGACAGAGTTTCTGAATTAAGCAGAGTACTCTCACCCAGTCAAGAGATCAGGGCTAGATCCAACACCGTTTTTTAGCTCACTGCACCATCCCAGCTCAGAACCTGGCTATATGCAAATTAGTCTGTTCCTGTCCCAGTGCATGATGGGAACAGGGCAAACCAAACTACCAAGCCAATTCTTACACTGGGAAGGAAACAAGCTTCCGGGGACCGGTTTCTGGCATTTCAGCCGTCGTCGGCCCGGCTTGCTTGAATCCTGATGGTGCAATGAGCAAGGGACTCACATCTGAGTATACCCTTCCACGCTTAGGGTGGACAAAATATTTAACAACAAGGGGTGGTGATGGACAGAGTTTCTGAATTAAGCAGAATACTCTCACCCAGTCAAGAGATCAGGGCTAGATTCAACACCGTTTTTTAGCTCACTGCACCATCCAAGCTCAGAACCTGGCTATATGCAAATTAGTCTGTTCCTGTCCCAGTGCATGATGGGAACAGGGCAAACCAAACTACCAAGCCAATTCTTACACTGGGAAGGAAACAAGCTTCCGGGGACCGGTTTCTGGCATTTCAGCCGTCGTCGGCCCGGCTTGCTTGAATCCTGATGGTGCAATGAGCAAGGGACTCACATCTGAGTATACCCTTCCACGCTTAGGGTGGACAAAACGTTTAACAACAAGGGGTGGTGATGGACAGAGTTTCTGAATTAAGCAGAATACTCTCACCCAGTCAAGAGATCAGGGCTAGATCCAACACCGTTTTTTAGCTCACTGCACCATCCCAGCTCAGAACCTGGCTATATGCAAATTAGTCTGTTCCTGTCCCAGTGCATGATGGGAACAGGGCAAACCAAACTACCAAGCCAATTCTTACACTGGGAAGGAAACAAGCTTCCGGGGACCGGTTTCTGGCATTTCAGCCGTCGTCGGCCCGGCTTGCTTCAATCCTGATGGTGCAATGAGCAAGGGACTCACATCTGAGTATACCCTTCCACGCTTAGGGTGGACAAAATATTTAACAACAAGGGGTGGTGATGGACAGAGTTTCTGAATGAAGCAGAATACTCTCACCCAGTCAAGAGATCAGGGCTACATCCAACACCAATTTTTAGCTCACTGCACCATCCCAGCTCAGAACCTGGCTATATGCAAATTAGTCTGTTCCTGTCCCAGTGCATGATGGGAACAGGGCAAACCAAACTACCAAGCCAATTCTTACACTGGGAAGAAAACAAGCTTCCGGGGACTGGTTTCTGGCATTTCAGCCGTCGTCGGCCCGGCTTGCTTGAATCCTGATGGTGCAATGAGCAAGGGACTCACATCTGAGTATACCCTTCCACGCTTAGGGTGGACAAAATATTTAACAACAAGGGGTGGTGATGGACAGAGTTTCTGAATTAAGCAGAATACTCTCACCCAGTCAAGAGATCAGGGCTAGATCCAACACCGTTTTTTAGCTCACTGCACCATCCCAGCTCAGAACCTGGCTATATGCAAATTAGTCTGTTCCTGTCCCAGTGCATGATGCGAACAGGGCAAACCAAACTACCAAGCCAATTCTTACACTGGGAAGGAAACAAGCTTCCAGGGACCGGTTTCTGGCATTTCAGCCGTCGTCGGCCCGGCTTGCTTGAATCCTGATGGTGCAATGAGCAAGGGACTCACATCTGAGTATACCCTTCCACGCTTAGGGTGGACAAAATATTTAACAACAAGGGGTGGTGATGGACAGAGTTTCTGAATTAAGCAGAATACTCTCACCCAGTCAAGAGATCAGGGCTAGATCCAACACCGTTTCTTTAGCTCACTGCACCATCCCAGCTCAGAACCTGGCTATATGCAAATTAGTCTGTTCCTGTCCCAGTGCATGATGGGAACAGGGCAAACCAAACTACCAAGCCAATTCTTACACTGGGAAGGAAACAAGCTTCCGGGGACCGGTTTCTGGCATTTCAGCCGTCGTCGGCCCGGCTTGCTTGAATCCTGATGGTGCAATGAGCAAGGGACTCACATCTGAGTATACCCTTCCACGCTTAGGGTGGACAAAACGTTTAACAACAAGAGGTGGTGATGGACAGAGTTTCTGAATTAAGCAGAATACTGTCACCCAGTCAAGAGATCAGGGCTAGATCCAACACCGTTTTTTAGCTCACTGCACCATCCCAGCTCAGAACCTGGCTATATGCAAATTAGTCTGTTCCTGTCCCAGTGCATGATGGGAACAGGGCAAACCAAACTACCAAGCCAATTCTTACACTGGGAAGGAAACAAGCTTCCAGGGACCGGTTTCTGGCATTTCAGCTGTCGTCGGCCCGGCTTGCTTGAATCCTTATGGTGCAATGAGCAAGGGACTCACATCTGAGTATACACTTCCACGCTTAGGGTGGACAAAATATTTAACAACAAGGGGTGGTGATGGACAGAGTTTCTGAATTAAGCAGAATACTCTCACCCAGTCAAGAGATCAGGGCTAGATCCAACACCGTTTTTTAGCTCACTGCACCATCCCAGCTCAGAAACTGGCTATATGCAAATTAGTCTGTTCCTGTCCCAGTGCATGATGGGAAAAGGGCAAACCAAACTACCAAGCCAATTCTTACACTGGGAAGGAAACAAGCTTCCGGGGACTGGTTTCTGGCATTTCAGCCATCGTCGGCCCGGCTTGCTTGAATGCTGATGGTGCAATGAGCAAGGGACTCACATCTGAGTATACCCTTCCACGCTTAGGGTGGACAAAATATTTAACAACAAGGGGTGGTGATGGACAGAGTTGCTGAATTAAGCAGAATACTCACACCCAGTCAAGACATCAGGGCTAGATCCAACACCGTTTTTTAGCTCACTGCACCATCCCAGCTCAGAACCTGGCTATATGCAAATTAGTCTGTTCCTGTCCCAGTGCATGATGGGAACAGGGCAAACCAAACTACCAAGCCAATTCTTACACTGGGAAGGAAACAAGCTTCTGGGGACCGGTTTCTGGCATTTCAGCCGTCGTCGGCCCGGCTTGCTTGAATCCTGATGGTACAATGAGCAAGGGACTCACATCTGAGTATACCCTTCCACGCTTAGGGTGGACAAAATATTTAACAACAGCTGTGGTGATGGACAGAGTTTCTGAATTAAGCAGAATAGTCTCACCCAGTCAAGAGATCAGGGCTAGATCCAACACCGTTTCTTTAGCTCACTGCACCATCCCAGCTCAGAACCTGGCTATATGCAAATTAGTCTGTTCGTGTCCCAGTGCATGATGGGAACAGGGCAAACCAAACTACAAAGCCAATTCTTACACTGGGAAGGAAACAAGCTTCCGGGGACCGGTTTCTGGCATTTTAGCCGTCGTCGGCCCGGCTTGCTTGAATCCTGATGGTGCAATGAGCAAGGGTATCACATCTGAGTATACCCTTCCACGCTTAGGGTGGACAAAATATTTAACAACAAGGGGTGGTGATGGACAGAGTTTCTGAATTAAGCAGAATACTCTCACCCAGTCAAGAGATCAGGGCTAGATCCAACACCGTTATTTTAGCTCACTGCACCATCCCAGCTCAGAACCTGGCTATATGCACATTAGTCTGTTCCTGTCCCAGTGCATGATGGGAACAGGGCAAACCAAACTACCAAGCCAATTCTTACACTGGGAAGGAAACAAGCTTCCGGGGACCGGTTTCTGGCATTTCAGCCGTCGTCGGCCCGGCTTGCTTCAATCCTGATGGTGCAATGAGCAAGGGACTCACATCTGAGTATACCCTTCCACGCTTAGGGTGGACAAAATATTTAACAACAAGGGGTGGTGATGGACAGAGTTTCTGAATGAAGCAGAATACTCTCACCCAGTCAAGAGATCAGGGCTACATCCAACACCAATTTTTAGCTCACTGCACCATCCCAGCTCAGAACCTGGCTATATGCAAATTAGTCTGTTCCTGTCCCAGTGCATGATGGGAACAGGGCAAACCAAACTACCAAGCCAATTCTTACACTGGGAAGAAAACAAGCTTCCGGGGACTGGTTTCTGGCATTTCAGCCGTCGTCGGCCCGGCTTGCTTGAATCCTGATGGTGCAATGAGCAAGGGACTCACATCTGAGTATACCCTTCCACGCTTAGGGTGGACAAAATATTTAACAACAAGGGGTGGTGATGGACAGAGTTTCTGAATTAAGCAGAATACTCTCACCCAGTCAAGAGATCAGGGCTAGATCCAACACCGTTTTTTAGCTCACTGCACCATCCCAGCTCAGAACCTGGCTATATGCAAATTAGTCTGTTCCTGTCCCAGTGCATGATGCGAACAGGGCAAACCAAACTACCAAGCCAATTCTTACACTGGGAAGGAAACAAGCTTCCAGGGACCGGTTTCTGGCATTTCAGCCGTCGTCGGCCCGGCTTGCTTGAATCCTGATGGTGCAATGAGCAAGGGACTCACATCTGAGTATACCCTTCCACGCTTAGGGTGGACAAAATATTTAACAACAAGGGGTGGTGATGGACAGAGTTTCTGAATTAAGCAGAATACTCTCACCCAGTCAAGAGATCAGGGCTAGATCCAACACCGTTTCTTTAGCTCACTGCACCATCCCAGCTCAGAACCTGGCTATATGCAAATTAGTCTGTTCCTGTCCCAGTGCATGATGGGAACAGGGCAAACCAAACTACCAAGCCAATTCTTACACTGGGAAGGAAACAAGCTTCCGGGGACCGGTTTCTGGCATTTCAGCCGTCGTCGGCCCGGCTTGCTTGAATCCTGATGGTGCAATGAGCAAGGGACTCACATCTGAGTATACCCTTCCACGCTTAGGGTGGACAAAACGTTTAACAACAAGAGGTGGTGATGGACAGAGTTTCTGAATTAAGCAGAATACTCTCACAAAGTCAAGAGATCAGGGCTAGATCCAACACCGTTTTTTAGCTCACTGCACCATCCCAGCTCAGAACCTGGCTATATGCAAATTAGTCTGTTCCTGTCCCAGTGCATGATGGGAACAGGGCAAACCAAACTACCAAGCCAATTCTTACACTGGGAAGGAAACAAGCTTCCAGGGACCGGTTTCTGGCATTTCAGCTGTCGTCGGCCCGGCTTGCTTGAATCCTTATGGTGCAATGAGCAAGGGACTCACATCTGAGTATACACTTCCACGCTTAGGGTGGACAAAATATTTAACAACAAGGGGTGGTGATGGACAGAGTTTCTGAGTTAAGCAGAATACTCTCACCCAGTCAAGAGATCAGGGCTAGATCCAACACCGTTTTTTAGCTCACTGCACCATCCCAGCTCAGAAACTGGCTATATGCAAATTAGTCTGTTCCTGTCCCAGTGCATGATGGGAAAAGGGCAAACCAAACTACCAAGCCAATTCTTACACTGGGAAGGAAACAAGCTTCCGGGGACTGGTTTCTGGCATTTCAGCCATCGTCGGCCCGGCTTGCTTGAATCCTGATGGTGCAATGAGCAAGGGACTCACATCTGAGTATACCCTTCCACGCTTAGGGTGGACAAAATATTTAACAACAAGGGGTGGTGATGGACAGAGTTGCTGAATTAAGCAGAATACTCACACCCAGTCAAGACATCAGGGCTAGATCCAACACCGTTTTTTAGCTCACTGCACCATCCCAGCTCAGAACCTGGCTATATGCAAATTAGTCTGTTCCTGTCCCAGTGCATGATGGGAACAGGGCAAACCAAACTACCAAGCCAATTCTTACACTGGGAAGGAAACAAGCTTCTGGGGACCGGTTTCTGGCATTTCAGCCGTCGTCGGCCCGGCTTGCTTGAATCCTGATGGTACAATGAGCAAGGGACTCACATCTGAGTATACCCTTCCACGCTTAGGGTGGACAAAATATTTAACAACAGCTGTGGTGATGGACAGAGTTTCTGAATTAAGCAGAATAGTCTCACCCAGTCAAGAGATCAGGGCTAGATCCAACACCGTTTCTTTAGCTCACTGCACCATCCCAGCTCAGAACCTGGCTATATGCAAATTAGTCTGTTCGTGTCCCAGTGCATGATGGGAACAGGGCAAACCAAACTACAAAGCCAATTCTTACACTGGGAAGGAAACAAGCTTCCGGGGACCGGTTTCTGGCATTTTAGCCGTCGTCGGCCCGGCTTGCTTGAATCCTGATGGTGCAATGAGCAAGGGTATCACATCTGAGTATACCCTTCCACGCTTAGGGTGAACAAAATATTTAACAACAAGGGGTGGTGATGGACAGAGTTTCTGAATTAAGCAGAATACTCTCACCCAGTCAACAGATCAGGGCTAGATCCAACACTGTTTTTTAGCTCACTGCACCATCCCAGCTCAAACCTGGCTATATGCAAATTAGTCTGTTCCTGTCCCAGTGCATGATGGGAACAGGGCAAACCAAACTACCAAGCCAATTCTTACACTGGGAAGGAAACAAGCTTCCGGGTACCGGTTTCTGGCATTTCAGCCGTCGTCGGCCCGGCTTGCTTGAATCCTGATGGTGCAATGAGCAAGGGTATCACATCTGAGTATACCCTTCCACGCTTAGGGTGGACAAAATATTTAACAACAAGGGGTGGTGATGGACAGAGTTTCTGAATTAAGCAGAATACTCTCACCCAGTCAAGAGATCAGGGCTAGATCCAACACCGTTATTTTAGCTCACTGCACCATCCCAGCTCAGAACCTGGCTATATGCAAATTAGTCTGTTCCTGTCCCAGTGCATGATGGGAACAGGGCAAACCAAACTACCAAGCCAATTCTTACACTGGGAAGGAAACAAGCTTCCGGGGACCGGTTTCTGGCATTTCAGCCGTCGTCGGCCCGGCTTGCTTGAATCCTGATGGTGCAATGAGCAAGGGACTCACATCTGAGTATACCCTTCCACGCTTAGGGTGGACAAAATATTTAACAACAAGGGGTGGTGATGGACAGAGTTTCTGAATTAAGCAGAATACTCTCACCCAGTCAAGAGATCAGGGCTAGATCCAACACCATTTTTTAGCTCACTGCACCATCCCAGCTCAGAACCTGGCTATATGCAAATTAGTCTGTTCCTATCCCCGTGCATGATGGGAACAGGGCAAACCAAACTACCAAGCCAATTCTTACACTGGGAAGGAAACAAGCTTCCAGGGACCGGTTTCTGGCATTTCAGCCGTTGTCGGCCCGGCTTGCTTGAATCCTGATGGTGCAATGAGCAAGGGACTCACATCTGAGTATACCCTTCCACGCTTAGGGTGGACAAAATATTTAACAACAAGGGGTGGTGATGGACAGAGTTTCTGAATTAAGCAGAATACTCTCACCCAGTCAAGAGATCAGGGCTAGATCCAACACCGTTTTTTAGCTCACTGCACCATCCCAGCTCAGAACCTGGCTATATGCAAATTAGTCTGTTCCTGTCCCAGTGCATGATGGGAACAGGGCAAACCAAACTACCAAGCCAATTCTTACACTGGGAAGGAAACAAGCTTCCGGGGACCGGTTTTTGGCATTTCAGCCATCGTCGGCCCGGCTTGCTTGAATCCTGATGGTGCAATGAGCAAGGGACTCACATCTGAGTATACCCTTCCACGCTTAGGGTGGACAAAATATTTAACAACAAGGGGTGGTGATGGACAGAGTTTCTGAATGAAGCAGAATACTCTCACCCAGTCAAGAGATCAGGGCTAGATCCAACACCGTTTTTTAGCTCACTGCACCATCCCAGCTCAGAACCTGGCTATATGCAAATTAGTCTGTTCCTGTCCCAGTGCATGATGGGAACAGGGCAAACCAAACTACCAAGCCAATTCTTACACTGGGAAGGAAACAAGCTTCCGGGGACCGGTTTCTGGCATTTCAGCCGTCGTCGGCCCGGCTTGCTTGAATCCTGATGGTGCAATGAGCAAGGGACTCACATCTGAGTATACCCTTCCACGCTTAGGGTGGACAAAACGTTTAACAACAAGGGGTGGTGATGGACAGAGTTTCTGAATTAAGCAGAATACTCTCACCCAGTCAAGAGATCAGGGCTAGATCCAACACCGTTTTTTAGCTCACTGCACCATCCTAGCTCAGAACCTGGCTATATGCAAATTAGTCTGTTCCTGTCCCAGTGCATGATGGGAACAGGGCAAACCAAACTACCAAGCCAATTCTTACACTGGGAAGGAAACAAGCTTCCGGGGACCCGTTTCTGGCATTTCAGCCGTCGTCGGCCCGGCTTGCTTCAATCCTGATGGTGCAATGAGCAAGCAAGGGACTCACATCTGAGTATACCCTTCCACGCTTAGGGTGGACAAAATATTTAACAACAAGGGGTGGTGATGGACAGAGTTTCTGAATTAAGCAGAATACTCTCACCCAGTCAAGAGATCAGGGCTAGATCCAACACCGTTTTTTAGCTCACTGCACCATCCCAGCTCAGAACCTGGCTATATGCAAATTAGTCTGTTCCTGTCCCAGTGCATGATGGGAACAGGGCAAACCAAACTACCAAGCCAATTCTTACACTGGGAAGAAAACAAGCTTCCGGGGACTGGTTTCTGGCATTTCAGCCGTCGTCGGCCCGGCTTGCTTGAATCCTGATGGTGCAATGAGCAAGGGACTCACATCTGAGTATACCCTTCCACGCTTAGGGTGGACAAAATATTTAACAACAAGGGGTGGTGATGGACAGAGTTTCTGAATTAAGCAGAATACTCTCACCCAGTCAAGAGATCAGGGCTAGATCCAACACCGTTTTGTAGCTCACTGCACCATCCCAGCTCAGAACCTGGCTATATGCAAATTAGTCTGTTCCTGTCCCAGTGCATGATGGGAACAGGGCAAACCAAACTACCAAGCAAATTCTTACACTGGGAAGGAAACAAGCTTCCGGGGACCGGTTTCTGGCATTTCAGCCGTCGTCGGCCCGGCTTGCTTGAATCCTGATGGTGCAATGAGCAAGGGACTCACATCTGAGTATACCCTTCCACGCTTAGGGTGGACAAAATATTTAACAACAAGGGGTGGTGATGGACAGAGTTTCTGAATTAAGCAGAATACTCTCACCCAGTCAAGAGATCAGGGCTAGATCCAACACCGTTTCTTTAGCTCACTGCACCATCCCAGCTCAGAACCTGGCTATATGCAAATTAGTCTGTTCCTGTCCCAGTGCATGATGGGAACAGGGCAAACCAAACTACCGAGCCAATTCTTACATTGGGAAGGAAACAAGCTTCCGGGGACCGGTTTCTGGCATTTCAGCCGTCGTCGGCCCGGCTTGCTTTAATCCTGATGGTGCAATGAGCAAGGGACTCACATCTGAGTATACCCTTCCACGCTTAGGGTGGACAAAACGTTTAACAACAAGGGGTGGTGATGGACAGAGTTTCTGAATTAAGCAGAATACTCTCACCCAGTCAAGAGATCAGGGCTAGATCCAACACCGTTTTTTAGCTCACTGCACCATCCCAGCTCAGAACCTGGCTATATGCAAATTAGTCTGTTCCTGTCCCAGTGCATGATGGGAACAGGGCAAACCAAACTACCAAGCCAATTCTTACACTGGGAAGGAAACATGCTTCCAGGGACCGGTTTCTGGCATTTCAGCCGTCGTCGGCCTGGCTTGCTTGAATCCTTATGGTGCAATGAGCAAGGGACTCACATCTGAGTATACCCTTCCACGCTTAGGGTGGACAAAATATTTAACAACAAGGGGTGGTGATGGACAGAGTTTCTGAATTAAGCAGAATACTCTCACCCAGTCAAGAGATCAGGGCTAGATCCAACACCGTTTTTTAGCTCACTGCACCATCCCAGCTCAGAAACTGGCTATATGCAAATTAGTCTGTTCCTGTCCCAGTGCATGATGGGAACAGGGCAAACCAAACTACCAAGCCAATTCTTACACTGGGAAGGAAACAAGCTTCCGGGGACTGGTTTCTGGCATTTCAGCCGTCGTCGGCCCGGCTTGCTTGAATCCTGATGGTGCAATGAGCAAGGGACTCACATCTGAGTATACACTTCCACGCTTAGGGTGAACAAAATATTTAACAACAAGGGGTGGTGATGGACAGAGTTGCTGAATTAAGCAGAATACTCTCACCCAGTCAAGAGATCAGGGCTAGATCCAACACCGTTTTTTAGCTCACTGCACCATCCCAGCTCAGAACCTGGCTATATGCAAATTAGTCTGTTCCTGTCCCAGTGCATGATGGGAACAGGGCAAACCAAACTACCAAGCCAATTCTTACACTGGGAAGGAAACAAGCTTCCGGGGACCGGTTTCTGGCATTTCAGCCGCCGTCGGCCCGGCTTGCTTGAATCCTGATGGTACAATGAGCAAGGGACTCACATCTGAGTATACCCTTCCACGCTTAGGGTGGACAAAATATTTAACAACAAGGGGTGGTGATGGACAGAGTTTCTGAATTAAGCAGAATACTCTCACCCAGTCAAGAGATCAGGGCTAGATCCAACACTGTTTCTTTAGCTCACTGCACCATCCCAGCTCAGAACCTGGCTATATGCAAATTAGTCTGTTCGTGTCCCAGTGCATGATGGGAACAGGGCAAACCAAACTACAAAGCCAATTCTTACACTGGGAAGGAAACAAGCTTCCGGGGATCGGTTTCTGGCATTTTAGCCGTCGTCGGCCCGGCTTGCTTGAATCCTGATGGTGCAATGAGCAAGGATATCACATCTGAGTATACCCTTCCACGCTTAGGGTGAACAAAATATTTAACAACAAGGGGTGGTGATGGACAGAGTTTCTGAATTAAGCAGAATACTCTCACCCAGTCAACAGATCAGGGCTAGATCCAACACTGTTTTTTAGCTCACTGCACCATCCCAGCTCAAACCTGGCTATATGCAAATTAGTCTGTTCCTGTCCCAGTGCATGATGGGAACAGGGCAAACCAAACTACCAAGCCAATTCTTACACTGGGAAGGAAACAAGCTTCCGGGTACCGGTTTCTGGCATTTCAGCCGTCGTCGGCCCAGCTTGCTTGAATCCTGATGGTGCAATGAGCAAGGGTATCACATCTGAGTATACCCTTCCACGCTTAGGGTGGACAAAATATTTAACAACAAGGGGTGGTGATGGACAGAGTTTCTGAATTAAGCAGAATACTCTCACCCAGTCAAGAGATCAGGGCTAGATCCAACAACGTTATTTTAGCTCACTGCACCATCCCAGCTCAGAACCTGGCTATATGCAAATTAGTCTGTTCCTGTCCCAGTGCATGATGGGAACAGGGCAAACCAAACTACCAAGCCAATTCTTACACTGGGAAGGAAACAAGCTTCCGGGGACCGGTTTCTGGCATTTCAGCCGTCGTCGGCCCGGCTTGCTTGAATCCTGATGGTGCAATGAGCAAGGGACTCACATCTGAGTATACCCTTCCACGCTTAGGGTGGACAAAATATTTAACAACAAGGGGTGGTGATGGACAGAGTTTCTGAATTAAGCAAAATACTCTCACCCAGTCAAGAGATCAGGGCTAGATCCAACACCGTTTTTTAGCTCACTGCACCATCCCAGCTCAGAACCTGGCTATATGCAAATTAGTCTGTTCCTGTCCCAGTGCATGATGGGAACAGGGCAAACCAAACTACCAAGCCAATTCTTACACTGGGAAGGAAACAAGCTTCCGGGGACCGGTTTCTGGCATTTCAGCCGTCGTCGGCCCGGCTTGCTTGAATCCTGATGGTGCAATGAGCAAGGGACTCACATCTGAGTATACCCTTCCACGCTTAGGGTGGACAAAATATTTAACAACAAGGGGTGGTGATGGACAGAGTTTCTGAATTAAGCAGAATACTCTCACCCAGTCAAGAGATCAGGGCTAGATCCAACACCGTTTCTTTAGCTCACTGCACCATCCCAGCTCAGAACCTGGCTATATGCAAATTAGTCTGTTCCTGTCCCAGTGCATGATGGGAACAGGGCAAACCAAACTACCAAGCCAATTCTTACACTGGGAAGGACACAAGCTTCCGGGGACCGGTTTCTGGCATTTCAGCCGTCGTCGGCCCGGCTTGCTTGAATCCTGATGGTGCAATGAGCAAGGGACTCACATCTGAGTATACCCTTCCACGCTTAGGGTGGACAAAACGTTTAACAACAAGGGTTGGTGATGGACAGAGTTTCTGAATTAAGCAGAATACTCTCACCCAGTCAAGAGATCAGGGCTAGATCCAACACCGTTTTTTAGCTCACTGCACCATCCCAGCTCAGAACCTGGCTATATGCAAATTAGTCTGTTCCTGTCCCAGTGCATGATGGGAACAGGGCAAACCAAACTACCAAGCCAATTCTTACACTGGGAAGGAAACAAGCTTCCAGGGACCGGTTTCTGGCATTTCAGCCGTTGTCAGCCCGGCTTGCTTGAATCCTTATGGTGCAATGAGCAAGGGACTCACATCTGAGTATACCCTTCCACGCTTAGGGTGGACAAAATATTTAACAACAAGGGGTGGTGATGGACAGAGTTTCTGAATTAAGCAGAATACTCTCACCCAGTCAAGAGATCAGGGCTAGATCCAACACCGTTTTTTAGCTCACTGCACCATCCCAGCTCAGAAACTGGCTATATGCAAATTAGTCTGTTCCTGTCCCAGTGCATGATGGGAACAGGGCAAACCAAACTACCAAGCCAATTCTTACACTGGGAAGGAAACAAGCTTCCGGGGACTGGTTTCTGGCATTTCAGCCGTCGTCGGCCCGGCTTGCTTGAATCCTGATGGTGCAATGAGCAAGGGACTCACATCTGAGTATACCCTTCCACGCTTAGGGTGGACAAAATATTTAACAACAAGGGGTGGTGATGGACAGAGTTGCTGAATTAAGCAGAATACTCTCACCCAGTCAAGAGATCAGGGCTAGATCCAACACCGTTTTTTAGCTCACTGCACCATCCCAGCTCAGAACCTGGCTATATGCAAATTAGTCTGTTCCTGTCCCAGTGCATGATGGGAACAGGGCAAACCAAACTACCAAGCCAATTCTTACACTGGGAAGGTAAGAAGCTTCCGGGGACCGGTTTCTGGCATTTCAGCCGCCGTCGGCCCGGCTTGCTTGAATCCTGATGGTACAATGAGCAAGGATATCACATCTGAGTATACCCTTCCACGCTTAGGGTGAACAAAATATTTAACAACAAGGGGTGGTGATGGACAGAGTTTCTGAATTAAGCAGAATACTCCCACCCAGTCAACAGATCAGGGCTAGATCCAACACTGTTTTTTAGCTCACTGCACCATCCCAGCTCAAACCTGGCTATATGCAAATTAGTCTGTTCCTGTCCCAGTGCATGATGGGAACAGGGCAAACCAAACTACCAAGCCAATTCTTACACTGGGAAGGAAACAAGCTTCCGGGTACCGGTTTCTGGCATTTCAGCCGTCGTCAGCCCGGCTTGCTTGAATCCTGATGGTGCAATGAGCAAGGGTATCACATCTGAGTATACCCTTCCACGCTTAGGGTGGACAAAATATTTAACAACAAGGGGTGGTGATGGACAGAGTTTCTGAATTAAGCAGAATACTCTCACCCAGTCAAGAGATCAGGGCTAGATCCAACACCGTTATTTTAGCTCACTGCACCATCCCAGCTCAGAACCTGGCTATATGCAAATTACTCTGTTCCTGTCCCAGTGCATGATGGGAACAGGGCAAACTAAACTACCAAGCCAATTCTTACACTGGGAAGGAAACAAGCTTCCGGGGACCGGTTTCTGGCATTTCAGCCGTCGTCGGCCCGGCTTGCTTGAATCCTGATGGTGCAATGAGCAAGGGACTCACATCTGAGTATACACTTCCACGCTTAGGGTGGACAAAATATTTAACAACAAGAGGTGGTGATGGACAGAGTTTCTGAATTAAGCAAAATACTCTCACCCAGTCAAGAGATCAGGGCTAGATCCAACACCGTTTTTTAGCTCACTGCACCATCCCAGCTCAGAACCTGGCTATATGCAAATTAGTCTGTTCCTGTCCCAGTGCATGATGGGAACAGGGCAAACCAAACTACCAAGCCAATTCTTACACTGGGAAGGAAACAAGCTTCCAGGGACCGGTTTCTGGCATTTCAGCCGTTGTCGGCCCGGCTTGCTTGAATCCTGATGGTGCAATGAGCAAGGGACTCACATCTGAGTATACCCTTCCACGCTTAGGGTGGACAAAATATTTAACAACAAGGGGTGGTGATGGACAGAGTTTCTGAATTAAGCAGAATACTCTCACCCAGTCAAGAGATCAGGGCTAGATCCAACACCGTTTCTTTAGCTCACTGCACCATCCCAGCTCAGAACCTGGCTATATGCAAATTAGTCTGTTCCTGTCCCAGTGCATGATGGGAACAGGGCAAACCAAACTACCAAGCCAATTCTTACACTGGGAAGGAAACAAGCTTCCGGGGACCGGTTTCTGGCATTTCAGCCGTCGTCGGCCCGGCTTGCTTGAATCCTGATGGTGCAATGAGCAAGGGACTCACATCTGAGTATACCCTTCCACGCTTAGGGTGGACAAAACGTTTAACAACAAGGGGTGGTGATGGACAGAGTTTCTGAATTAAGCAGAATACTCTCACCCAGTCAAGAGATCAGGGCTAGATCCAACACCGTTTTTTAGCTCACTGCACCATCCCAGCTCAGAACCTGGCTATATGCAAATTAGTCTGTTCCTGTCCCAGTGCATGATGGGAACAGGGCAAACCAAACTACCAAGCCAATTCTTACACTGGGAAGGAAACAAGCTTCCAGGGACCGGTTTCTGGCATTTCAGCCGTCGTCGGCCCGGCTTGCTTGAATCCTGATGGTGCAATGAGCAAGGGACTCACATCTGAGTATACCCTTCCACGCTTAGGGTGGACAAAATATTTAACAACAAGGGGTGGTGATGGACAGAGTTTCTGAATTAAGCAGAATACTCTCACCCAGTCAAGAGATCAGGGCTAGATCCAACACCGTTTCTTTAGCTCACTGCACCATCCCAGCTCAGAACCTGGCTATATGCAAATTAGTCTGTTCCTGTCCCAGTGCATGATGGGAACAGGGCAAACCAAACTACCAAGCCAATTCTTACACTGGGAAGGAAACAAGCTTCCGGGGACCGGTTTCTGGCATTTCAGCCGTCGTCGGCCCGGCTTGCTTGAATCCTGATGGTGCAATGAGCAAGGGACTCACATCTGAGTATACCCTTCCACGCTTAGGGTGGACAAAACGTTTAACAACAAGAGGTGGTGATGGACAGAGTTTCTGAATTAAGCAGAATACTCTCACAAAGTCAAGAGATCAGGGCTAGATCCAACACCGTTTTTTAGCTCACTGCACCATCCCAGCTCAGAACCTGGCTATATGCAAATTAGTCTGTTCCTGTCCCAGTGCATGATGGGAACAGGGCAAACCAAACTACCAAGCCAATTCTTACACTGGGAAGGAAACAAGCTTCCAGGGACCGGTTTCTGGCATTTCAGCTGTCGTCGGCCCGGCTTGCTTGAATCCTTATGGTGCAATGAGCAAGGGACTCACATCTGAGTATACACTTCCACGCTTAGGGTGGACAAAATATTTAACAACAAGGGGTGGTGATGGACAGAGTTTCTGAATTAAGCAGAATACTCTCACCCAGTCAAGAGATCAGGGCTAGATCCAACACCGTTTTTTAGCTCACTGCACCATCCCAGCTCAGAAACTGGCTATATGCAAATTAGTCTGTTCCTGTCCCAGTGCATGATGGGAAAAGGGCAAACCAAACTACCAAGCCAATTCTTACACTGGGAAGGAAACAAGCTTCCGGGGACTGGTTTCTGGCATTTCAGCCATCGTCGGCCCGGCTTGCTTGAATCCTGATGGTGCAATGAGCAAGGGACTCACATCTGAGTATACCCTTCCACGCTTAGGGTGGACAAAATATTTAACAACAAGGGGTGGTGATGGACAGAGTTGCTGAATTAAGCAGAATACTCACACCCAGTCAAGACATCAGGGCTAGATCCAACACCGTTTTTTAGCTCACTGCACCATCCCAGCTCAGAACCTGGCTATATGCAAATTAGTCTGTTCCTGTCCCAGTGCATGATGGGAACAGGGCAAACCAAACTACCAAGCCAATTCTTACACTGGGAAGGAAACAAGCTTCTGGGGACCGGTTTCTGGCATTTCAGCCGTCGTCGGCCCGGCTTGCTTGAATCCTGATGGTACAATGAGCAAGGGACTCACATCTGAGTATACCCTTCCACGCTTAGGGTGGACAAAATATTTAACAACAGCTGTGGTGATGGACAGAGTTTCTGAATTAAGCAGAATAGTCTCACCCAGTCAAGAGATCAGGGCTAGATCCAACACCGTTTCTTTAGCTCACTGCACCATCCCAGCTCAGAACCTGGCTATATGCAAATTAGTCTGTTCGTGTCCCAGTGCATGATGGGAACAGGGCAAACCAAACTACAAAGCCAATTCTTACACTGGGAAGGAAACAAGCTTCCGGGGACCGGTTTCTGGCATTTTAGCCGTCGTCGGCCCGGCTTGCTTGAATCCTGATGGTGCAATGAGCAAGGGTATCACATCTGAGTATACCCTTCCACGCTTAGGGTGAACAAAATATTTAACAACAAGGGGTGGTGATGGACAGAGTTTCTGAATTAAGCAGAATACTCTCACCCAGTCAACAGATCAGGGCTAGATCCAACACTGTTTTTTAGCTCACTGCACCATCCCAGCTCAAACCTGGCTATATGCAAATTAGTCTGTTCCTGTCCCAGTGCATGATGGGAACAGGGCAAACCAAACTACCAAGCCAATTCTTACACTGGGAAGGAAACAAGCTTCCGGGTACCGGTTTCTGGCATTTCAGCCGTCGTCGGCCCGGCTTGCTTGAATCCTGATGGTGCAATGAGCAAGGGTATCACATCTGAGTATACCCTTCCACGCTTAGGGTGGACAAAATATTTAACAACAAGGGGTGGTGATGGACAGAGTTTCTGAATTAAGCAGAATACTCTCACCCAGTCAAGAGATCAGGGCTAGATCCAACACCGTTATTTTAGCTCACTGCACCATCCCAGCTCAGAACCTGGCTATATGCAAATTAGTCTGTTCCTGTCCCAGTGCATGATGGGAACAGGGCAAACCAAACTACCAAGCCAATTCTTACACTGGGAAGGAAACAAGCTTCCGGGGACCGGTTTCTGGCATTTCAGCCGTCGTCGGCCCGGCTTGCTTGAATCCTGATGGTGCAATGAGCAAGGGACTCACATCTGAGTATACCCTTCCACGCTTAGTGTGGACAAAATATTTAACAACAAGGGGTGGTGATGGACAGAGTTTCTGAATTAAGCAGAATACTCTCACCCAGTCAAGAGATCAGGGCTAGATCCAACACCATTTTTTAGCTCACTGCACCATCCCAGCTCAGAACCTGGCTATATGCAAATTAGTCTGTTCCTATCCCCGTGCATGATGGGAACAGGGCAAACCAAACTACCAAGCCAATTCTTACACTGGGAAGGAAACAAGCTTCCAGGGACCGGTTTCTGGCATTTCAGCCGTTGTCGGCCCGGCTTGCTTGAATCCTGATGGTGCAATGAGCAAGGGACTCACATCTGAGTATACCCTTCCACGCTTAGGGTGGACAAAATATTTAACAACAAGGGGTGGTGATGGACAGAGTTTCTGAATTAAGCAGAATACTCTCACCCAGTCAAGAGATCAGGGCTAGATCCAACACCGTTTTTTAGCTCACTGCACCATCCCAGCTCAGAACCTGGCTATATGCAAATTAGTCTGTTCCTGTCCCAGTGCATGATGGGAACAGGGCAAACCAAACTACCAAGCCAATTCTTACACTGGGAAGGAAACAAGCTTCCGGGGACCGGTTTCTGGCATTTCAGCCGCCGTCGGCCCGGCTTGCTTGAATCCTGATGGTACAATGAGCAAGGGACTCACATCTGAGTATACCCTTCCACGCTTAGGGTGGACAAAATATTTAACAACAAGGGGTGGTGATGGACAGAGTTTCTGAATTAAGCAGAATACTCTCACCCAGTCAAGAGATCAGGGCTAGATCCAACACTGTTTCTTTAGCTCACTGCACCATCCCAGCTCAGAACCTGGCTATATGCAAATTAGTCTGTTCGTGTCCCAGTGCATGATGGGAACAGGGCAAACTAAACTACAAAGCCAATTCTTACACTGGGAAGGAAACAAGCTTCCGGGGATCGGTTTCTGGCATTTTAGCCGTCGTCGGCCCGGCTTGCTTGAATCCTGATGGTGCAATGAGCAAGGATATCACATCTGAGTATACCCTTCCACGCTTAGGGTGAACAAAATATTTAACAACAAGGGGTGGTGATGGACAGAGTTTCTGAATTAAGCAGAATACTCTCACCCAGTCAACAGATCAGGGCTAGATCCAACACTGTTTTTTAGCTCACTGCACCATCCCAGCTCAAACCTGGCTATATGCAAATTAGTCTGTTCCTGTCCCAGTGCATGATGGGAACAGGGCAAACCAAACTACCAAGCCAATTCTTACACTGGGAAGGAAACAAGCTTCCGGGTACCGGTTTCTGGCATTTCAGCCGTCGTCGGCCCAGCTTGCTTGAATCCTGATGGTGCAATGAGCAAGGGTATCACATCTGAGTATACCCTTCCACGCTTAGGGTGGACAAAATATTTAACAACAAGGGGTGGTGATGGACAGAGTTTCTGAATTAAGCAGAATACTCTCACCCAGTCAAGAGATCAGGGCTAGATCCAACAACGTTATTTTAGCTCACTGCACCATCCCAGCTCAGAACCTGGCTATATGCAAATTAGTCTGTTCCTGTCCCAGTGCATGATGGGAACAGGGCAAACCAAACTACCAAGCCAATTCTTACACTGGGAAGGAAACAAGCTTCCGGGGACCGGTTTCTGGCATTTCAGCCGTCGTCGGCCCGGCTTGCTTGAATCCTGATGGTGCAATGAGCAAGGGACTCACATCTGAGTATACCCTTCCACGCTTAGGGTGGACAAAATATTTAACAACAAGGGGTGGTGATGGACAGAGTTTCTGAATTAAGCAAAATACTCTCACCCAGTCAAGAGATCAGGGCTAGATCCAACACCGTTTTTTAGCTCACTGCACCATCCCAGCTCAGAACCTGGCTATATGCAAATTAGTCTGTTCCTGTCCCAGTGCATGATGGGAACAGGGCAAACCAAACTACCAAGCCAATTCTTACACTGGGAAGGAAACAAGCTTCCGGGGACCGGTTTCTGGCATTTCAGCCGTCGTCGGCCCGGCTTGCTTGAATCCTGATGGTGCAATGAGCAAGGGACTCACATCTGAGTATACCCTTCCACGCTTAGGGTGGACAAAATATTTAACAACAAGGGGTGGTGATGGACAGAGTTTCTGAATTAAGCAGAATACTCTCACTAGGCGTGGGCGGAAAATCCGTTCCGCTCGCGGATTTTGCGGATTTTCGGGAAATCCGCAATCCGCGAGATTTGCGAATTTCCCGCAAAATCCGCAAATCCGCGAGCAGCGGATTTTGCTCGCACTGCTCGCACTGTTCGCGTGAGTTCGCGCCCCGCGAATAAGTGCCAAATTGCAGAAATACGATCTTAGCAAAACTGAAAGTAACTACTTACCAGGTTCAAAAGTTCAGGCTCATCATTAGTAGCCATTTCCTGGAGTGCTTCCTGAGGGGCCCCTCCAGAGTTCAGTTGCCAGTTGAAACTATTATGTGACCCTGCTCTGAACCTCAGAATAGTTACACATATGCCACAAAGGTCCTGAATTACAGCTAAGGGAGACAAGCAGGAGCCAGGCTGGAAGTTAAAATCCATTAATCAGCCCCTAATTCATTATTGTCAGTTGGGGCAGGGCAGGTGTTGTAACTAATTTTGCAACAATGAAAGCACTTAGCAAGTGCAAAAGATCACTAATCAGGGCGCACTAAGGAAGCAGGTGCCAGCTAAAAAAATATTCTGTGACACATGAATCAGCCCCAAATTAATTCAGGTCACTTGAGGCAGGGAAGGTGTGCTTTGCTTTGCCGAAAATAATGTACACTGGACAACCTGAGGGTGTGGTGATGAAACAGAGGGTGGCATGGGTGGGCCAGAGGGTGGCATGAGTAGTCAGAGAGTGGCAGTGGTGACAGAGAGTGGCAGTGATGAAGAAGAGTGTCCCAAACAGGCTGGACACGTAGAAACAACAAGTTCGCGAAACTTGCGACCCGACAGGTAAGTTCGCAATTTGCGAAAGTGTACAAAACCCTCGCGAACTGGCAGAAACACGGGCGAACACAAAAAAAAAAAAATCCGCAAATTCGCGGGAATTCGCGGATTTTGCGGATTGCGAATCCGCAAATCCGCAAAATTCGCGAACGCGAGATCCGCAAAATTCGCTCATGCCTAACTCTCACCCAGTCAAGAGATCAGGGCTAGATCCAACACCGTTTCTTTAGCTCACTGCACCATCCCAGCTCAGAACCTGGCTATATGCAAATTAGTCTGTTCCTGTCCCAGTGCATGATGGGAACAGGGCAAACCAAACTACCAAGCCAATTCTTACACTGGGAAGGACACAAGCTTCCGGGGACCGGTTTCTGGCATTTCAGCCGTCGTCGGCCCGGCTTGCTTGAATCCTGATGGTGCAATGAGCAAGGGACTCACATCTGAGTATACCCTTCCACGCTTAGGGTGGACAAAACGTTTAACAACAAGGGTTGGTGATGGACAGAGTTTCTGAATTAAGCAGAATACTCTCACCCAGTCAAGAGATCAGGGCTAGATCCAACACCGTTTTTTAGCTCACTGCACCATCCCAGCTCAGAACCTGGCTATATGCAAATTAGTCTGTTCCTGTCCCAGTGCATGATGGGAACAGGGCAAACCAAACTACCAAGCCAATTCTTACACTGGGAAGGAAACAAGCTTCCAGGGACCGGTTTCTGGCATTTCAGCCGTTGTCAGCCCGGCTTGCTTGAATCCTTATGGTGCAATGAGCAAGGGACTCACATCTGAGTATACCCTTCCACGCTTAGGGTGGACAAAATATTTAACAACAAGGGGTGGTGATGGACAGAGTTTCTGAATTAAGCAGAATACTCTCACCCAGTCAAGAGATCAGGGCTAGATCCAACACCGTTTTTTAGCTCACTGCACCATCCCAGCTCAGAAACTGGCTATATGCAAATTAGTCTGTTCCTGTCCCAGTGCATGATGGGAACAGGGCAAACCAAACTACCAAGCCAATTCTTACACTGGGAAGGAAACAAGCTTCCGGGGACTGGTTTCTGGCATTTCAGCCGTCGTCGGCCCGGCTTGCTTGAATCCTGATGGTGCAATGAGCAAGGGACTCACATCTGAGTATACCCTTCCACGCTTAGGGTGGACAAAATATTTAACAACAAGGGGTGGTGATGGACAGAGTTGCTGAATTAAGCAGAATACTCTCACCCAGTCAAGAGATCAGGGCTAGATCCAACACCGTTTTTTAGCTCACTGCACCATCCCAGCTCAGAACCTGGCTATATGCAAATTAGTCTGTTCCTGTCCCAGTGCATGATGGGAACAGGGCAAACCAAACTACCAAGCCAATTCTTACACTGGGAAGGTAAGAAGCTTCCGGGGACCGGTTTCTGGCATTTCAGCCGCCGTCGGCCCGGCTTGCTTGAATCCTGATGGTACAATGAGCAAGGATATCACATCTGAGTATACCCTTCCACGCTTAGGGTGAACAAAATATTTAACAACAAGGGGTGGTGATGGACAGAGTTTCTGAATTAAGCAGAATACTCCCACCCAGTCAACAGATCAGGGCTAGATCCAACACTGTTTTTTAGCTCACTGCACCATCCCAGCTCAAACCTGGCTATATGCAAATTAGTCTGTTCCTGTCCCAGTGCATGATGGGAACAGGGCAAACCAAACTACCAAGCCAATTCTTACACTGGGAAGGAAACAAGCTTCCGGGTACCGGTTTCTGGCATTTCAGCCGTCGTCAGCCCGGCTTGCTTGAATCCTGATGGTGCAATGAGCAAGGGTATCACATCTGAGTATACCCTTCCACGCTTAGGGTGGACAAAATATTTAACAACAAGGGGTGGTGATGGACAGAGTTTCTGAATTAAGCAGAATACTCTCACCCAGTCAAGAGATCAGGGCTAGATCCAACACCGTTATTTTAGCTCACTGCACCATCCCAGCTCAGAACCTGGCTATATGCAAATTACTCTGTTCCTGTCCCAGTGCATGATGGGAACAGGGCAAACTAAACTACCAAGCCAATTCTTACACTGGGAAGGAAACAAGCTTCCGGGGACCGGTTTCTGGCATTTCAGCCGTCGTCGGCCCGGCTTGCTTGAATCCTGATGGTGCAATGAGCAAGGGACTCACATCTGAGTATACACTTCCACGCTTAGGGTGGACAAAATATTTAACAACAAGAGGTGGTGATGGACAGAGTTTCTGAATTAAGCAAAATACTCTCACCCAGTCAAGAGATCAGGGCTAGATCCAACACCGTTTTTTAGCTCACTGCACCATCCCAGCTCAGAACCTGGCTATATGCAAATTAGTCTGTTCCTGTCCCAGTGCATGATGGGAACAGGGCAAACCAAACTACCAAGCCAATTCTTACACTGGGAAGGAAACAAGCTTCTGGGGACCGGTTTCTGGCATTTCAGCCGTTGTCGGCCCGGCTTGCTTGAATCCTGATGGTGCAATGAGCAAGGGACTCACATCTGAGTATACCCTTCCACGCTTAGGGTGGACAAAATATTTAACAACAGCTGTGGTGATGGACAGAGTTTCTGAATTAAGCAGAATAGTCTCACCCAGTCAAGAGATCAGGGCTAGATCCAACACCGTTTCTTTAGCTCACTGCACCATCCCAGCTCAGAACCTGGCTATATGCAAATTAGTCTGTTCGTGTCCCAGTGCATGATGGGAACAGGGCAAACCAAACTACAAAGCCAATTCTTACACTGGGAAGGAAACAAGCTTCCGGGGACCGGTTTCTGGCATTTTAGCCGTCGTCGGCCCGGC
Organism: Lissotriton vulgaris; assembly: GCF_964263255.1. Taxonomy (NCBI): domain Eukaryota; kingdom Metazoa; phylum Chordata; class Amphibia; order Caudata; family Salamandridae; genus Lissotriton; species Lissotriton vulgaris. The sequence goes on along the minus strand of NC_141695.1, from coordinate 755,801,680 downwards.
TTGCTTGAATCCTGATGGTGCAATGAGCAAGGGTATCACATCTGAGTATACCCTTCCACGCTTAGGGTGAACAAAATATTTAACAACAAGGGGTGGTGATGGACAGAGTTTCTGAATTAAGCAGAATACTCTCACCCAGTCAACAGATCAGGGCTAGATCCAACACTGTTTTTTAGCTCACTGCACCATCCCAGCTCAAACCTGGCTATATGCAAATTAGTCTGTTCCTGTCCCAGTGCATGATGGGAACAGGGCAAACCAAACTACCAAGCCAATTCTTACACTGGGAAGGAAACAAGCTTCCGGGTACCGGTTTCTGGCATTTCAGCCGTCGTCGGCCCGGCTTGCTTGAATCCTGATGGTGCAATGAGCAAGGGTATCACATCTGAGTATACCCTTCCACGCTTAGGGTGGACAAAATATTTAACAACAAGGGGTGGTGATGGACAGAGTTTCTGAATTAAGCAGAATACTCTCACCCAGTCAAGAGATCAGGGCTAGATCCAACACCGTTATTTTAGCTCACTGCACCATCCCAGCTCAGAACCTGGCTATATGCAAATTAGTCTGTTCCTGTCCCAGTGAATGATGGGAACAGGGCAAACCAAACTACCAAGCCAATTCTTACACTGGGAAGGAAACAAGCTTCCGGGGACCGGTTTCTGGCATTTCAGCCGTCGTCGGCCCGGCTTGCTTGAATCCTGATGGTGCAATGAGCAAGGGACTCACATCTGAGTATACCCTTCCACGCTTAGTGTGGACAAAATATTTAACAACAAGGGGTGGTGATGGACAGAGTTTCTGAATTAAGCAGAATACTCTCACCCAGTCAAGAGATCAGGGCTAGATCCAACACCATTTTTTAGCTCACTGCACCATCCCAGCTCAGAACCTGGCTATATGCAAATTAGTCTGTTCCTATCCCCGTGCATGATGGGAACAGGGCAAACCAAACTACCAAGCCAATTCTTACACTGGGAAGGAAACAAGCTTCCAGGGACCGGTTTCTGGCATTTCAGCCGTTGTCGGCCCGGCTTGCTTGAATCCTGATGGTGCAATGAGCAAGGGACTCACATCTGAGTATACCCTTCCACGCTTAGGGTGGACAAAATATTTAACAACAAGGGGTGGTGATGGACAGAGTTTCTGAATTAAGCAGAATACTCTCACCCAGTCAAGAGATCAGGGCTAGATCCAACACCGTTTTTTAGCTCACTGCACCATCCCAGCTCAGAACCTGGCTATATGCAAATTAGTCTGTTCCTGTCCCAGTGCATGATGGGAACAGGGCAAACCAAACTACCAAGCCAATTCTTACACTGGGAAGGAAACAAGCTTCCGGGGACCGGTTTTTGGCATTTCAGCCATCGTCGGCCCGGCTTGCTTGAATCCTGATGGTGCAATGAGCAAGGGACTCACATCTGAGTATACCCTTCCACGCTTAGGGTGGACAAAATATTTAACAACAAGGGGTGGTGATGGACAGAGTTTCTGAATGAAGCAGAATACTCTCACCCAGTCAAGAGATCAGGGCTAGATCCAACACCGTTTTTTAGCTCACTGCACCATCCCAGCTCAGAACCTGGCTATATGCAAATTAGTCTGTTCCTGTCCCAGTGCATGATGGGAACAGGGCAAACCAAACTACCAAGCCAATTCTTACACTGGGAAGGAAACAAGCTTCCGGGGACCGGTTTCTGGCATTTCAGCCGTCGTCGGCCCGGCTTGCTTGAATCCTGATGGTGCAATGAGCAAGGGACTCACATCTGAGTATACCCTTCCACGCTTAGGGTGGACAAAACGTTTAACAACAAGGGGTGGTGATGGACAGAGTTTCTGAATTAAGCAGAATACTCTCACCCAGTCAAGAGATCAGGGCTAGATCCAACACCGTTTTTTAGCTCACTGCACCATCCCAGCTCAGAACCTGGCTATATGCAAATTAGTCTGTTCCTGTCCCAGTGCATGATGGGAACAGGGCAAACCAAACTACCAAGCCAATTCTTACACTGGGAAGGAAACAAGCTTCCGGGGACCGGTTTCTGGCATTTCAGCCGTCGTCGGCCCGGCTTGCTTCAATCCTGATGGTGCAATGAGCAAGCCAGGGACTCACATCTGAGTATACCCTTCCACGCTTAGGGTGGACAAAATATTTAACAACAAGGGGTGGTGATGGACAGAGTTTCTGAATTAAGCAGAATACTCTCACCCAGTCAAGAGATCAGGGCTAGATCCAACACCGTTTTTTAGCTCACTGCACCATCCCAGCTCAGAACCTGGCTATATGCAAATTAGTCTGTTCCTGTCCCAGTGCATGATGGGAACAGGGCAAACCAAACTACCAAGCCAATTCTTACACTGGGAAGAAAACAAGCTTCCGGGGACTGGTTTCTGGCATTTCAGCCGTCGTCGGCCCGGCTTGCTTGAATCCTGATGGTGCAATGAGCAAGGGACTCACATCTGAGTATACCCTTCCACGCTTAGGGTGGACAAAATATTTAACAACAAGGGGTGGTGATGGACAGAGTTTCTGAATTAAGCAGAATACTCTCACCCAGTCAAGAGATCAGGGCTAGATCCAACACCGTTTTTTAGCTCACTGCACCATCCCAGCTCAGAACCTGGCTATATGCAAATTAGTCTGTTCCTGTCCCAGTGCATGATGGGAACAGGGCAAACCAAACTACCAAGCCAATTCTTACACTGGGAAGGAAACAAGCTTCCGGGGACCGGTTTCTGGCATTTCAGCCGTCGTCGGCCCGGCTTGCTTGAATCCTGATGGTGCAATGAGCAAGGGACTCACATCTGAGGATACCCTTCCACGCTTAGGGTGGACAAAATATTTAACAACAAGGGGTGGTGATGGACAGAGTTTCTGAATTAAGCAGAATACTCTCACCCAGTCAAGAGATCAGGGCTAGATCCAACACCGTTTCTTTAGCTCACTGCACCATCCCAGCTCAGAACCTGGCTATATGCAAATTAGTCTGTTCCTGTCCCAGTGCATGATGGGAACAGGGCAAACCAAACTACCGAGCCAATTCTTACATTGGGAAGGAAACAAGCTTCCGGGGACCGGTTTCTGGCATTTCAGCCGTCGTCGGCCCGGCTTGCTTGAATCCTGATGGTGCAATGAGCAAGGGACTCACATCTGAGTATACCCTTCCACGCTTAGGGTGGACAAAACGTTTAACAACAAGGGGTGGTGATGGACAGAGTTTCTGAATTAAGCAGAATACTCTCACCCAGTCAAGAGATCAGGGCTAGATCCAACACCGTTTTTTAGCTCACTGCACCATCCCAGCTCAGAACCTGGCTATATGCAAATTAGTCTGTTCCTGTCCCAGTGCATGATGGGAACAGGGCAAACCAAACTACCAAGCCAATTCTTACACTGGGAAGGAAACATGCTTCCAGGGACCGGTTTCTGGCATTTCAGCCGTCGTCGGCCCGGCTTGCTTGAATCCTTATGGTGCAATGAGCAAGGGACTCACATCTGAGTATACCCTTCCACGCTTAGGGTGGACAAAATATTTAACAACAAGGGGTGGTGATGGACAGAGTTTCTGAATTAAGCAGAATACTCTCACCCAGTCAAGAGATCAGGGCTAGATCCAACACCGTTTTTTAGCTCACTGCACCATCCCAGCTCAGAAACTGGCTATATGCAAATTAGTCTGTTCCTGTCCCAGTGCATGATGGGAACAGGGCAAACCAAACTACCAAGCCAATTCTTACACTGGGAAGGAAACAAGCTTCCGGGGACTGGTTTCTGGCATTTCAGCCGTCGTCGGCCCGGCTTGCTTGAATCCTGATGGTGCAATGAGCAAGGGACTCACATCTGAGTATACACTTCCACGCTTAGGGTGAACAAAATATTTAACAACAAGGGGTGGTGATGGACAGAGTTGCTGAATTAAGCAGAATACTCTCACCCAGTCAAGAGATCAGGGCTAGATCCAACACCGTTTTTTAGCTCACTGCACCATCCCAGCTCAGAACCTGGCTATATGCAAATTAGTCTGTTCCTGTCCCAGTGCATGATGGGAACAGGGCAAACCAAACTACCAAGCCAATTCTTACACTGGGAAGGAAACAAGCTTCCGGGGACCGGTTTCTGGCATTTCAGCCGCCGTCGGCCCGGCTTGCTTGAATCCTGATGGTACAATGAGCAAGGGACTCACATCTGAGTATACCCTTCCACGCTTAGGGTGGACAAAATATTTAACAACAAGGGGTGGTGATGGACAGAGTTTCTGAATTAAGCAGAATACTCTCACCCAGTCAAGAGATCAGGGCTAGATCCAACACTGTTTCTTTAGCTCACTGCACCATCCCAGCTCAGAACCTGGCTATATGCAAATTAGTCTGTTCGTGTCCCAGTGCATGATGGGAACAGGGCAAACCAAACTACAAAGCCAATTCTTACACTGGGAAGGAAACAAGCTTCCGGGGATCGGTTTCTGGCATTTTAGCCGTCGTCGGCCCGGCTTGCTTGAATCCTGATGGTGCAATGAGCAAGGATATCACATCTGAGTATACCCTTCCACGCTTAGGGTGAACAAAATATTTAACAACAAGGGGTGGTGATGGACAGAGTTTCTGAATTAAGCAGAATACTCTCACCCAGTCAACAGATCAGGGCTAGATCCAACACTGTTTTTTAGCTCACTGCACCATCCCAGCTCAAACCTGGCTATATGCAAATTAGTCTGTTCCTGTCCCAGTGCATGATGGGAACAGGGCAAACCAAACTACCAAGCCAATTCTTACACTGGGAAGGAAACAAGCTTCCGGGTACCGGTTTCTGGCATTTCAGCCGTCGTCGGCCCAGCTTGCTTGAATCCTGATGGTGCAATGAGCAAGGGTATCACATCTGAGTATACCCTTCCACGCTTAGGGTGGACAAAATATTTAACAACAAGGGGTGGTGATGGACAGAGTTTCTGAATTAAGCAGAATACTCTCACCCAGTCAAGAGATCAGGGCTAGATCCAACAACGTTATTTTAGCTCACTGCACCATCCCAGCTCAGAACCTGGCTATATGCAAATTAGTCTGTTCCTGTCCCAGTGCATGATGGGAACAGGGCAAACCAAACTACCAAGCCAATTCTTACACTGGGAAGGAAACAAGCTTCCGGGGACCGGTTTCTGGCATTTCAGCCGTCGTCGGCCCGGCTTGCTTGAATCCTGATGGTGCAATGAGCAAGGGACTCACATCTGAGTATACCCTTCCACGCTTAGGGTGGACAAAATATTTAACAACAAGGGGTGGTGATGGACAGAGTTTCTGAATTAAGCAGAATACTCTCACCCAGTCAAGAGATCAGGGCTAGATCCAACACCGTTTTTTAGCTCACTGCACCATCCCAGCTCAGAACCTGGCTATATGCAAATTAGTCTGTTCCTGTCCCAGTGCATGATGGGAACAGGGCAAACCAAACTACCAAGCCAATTCTTACACTGGGAAGAAAACAAGCTTCCGGGGACTGGTTTCTGGCATTTCAGCCGTCGTCGGCCCGGCTTGCTTGAATCCTGATGGTGCAATGAGCAAGGGACTCACATCTGAGTATACCCTTCCACGCTTAGGGTGGACAAAATATTTAACAACAAGGGGTGGTGATGGACAGAGTTTCTGAATTAAGCAGAATACTCTCACCCAGTCAAGAGATCAGGGCTAGATCCAACACCGTTTTGTAGCTCACTGCACCATCCCAGCTCAGAACCTGGCTATATGCAAATTAGTCTGTTCCTGTCCCAGTGCATGATGGGAACAGGGCAAACCAAACTACCAAGCCAATTCTTACACTGGGAAGGAAACAAGCTTCCGGGGACCGGTTTCTGGCATTTCAGCCGTCGTCGGCCCGGCTTGCTTGAATCCTGATGGTGCAATGAGCAAGGGACTCACATCTGAGTATACCCTTCCACGCTTAGGGTGGACAAAATATTTAACAACAAGGGGTGGTGATGGACAGAGTTTCTGAATTAAGCAGAATACTCTCACCCAGTCAAGAGATCAGGGCTAGATCCAACACCGTTTCTTTAGCTCACTGCACCATCCCAGCTCAGAACCTGGCTATATGCAAATTAGTCTGTTCCTGTCCCAGTGCATGATGGGAACAGGGCAAACCAAACTACCGAGCCAATTCTTACATTGGGAAGGAAACAAGCTTCCGGGGACCGGTTTCTGGCATTTCAGCCGTCGTCGGCCCGGCTTGCTTGAATCCTGATGGTGCAATGAGCAAGGGACTCACATCTGAGTATACCCTTCCACGCTTAGGGTGGACAAAACGTTTAACAACAAGGGGTGGTGATGGACAGAGTTTCTGAATTAAGCAGAATACTCTCACCCAGTCAAGAGATCAGGGCTAGATCCAACACCGTTTTTTAGCTCACTGCACCATCCCAGCTCAGAACCTGGCTATATGCAAATTAGTCTGTTCCTGTCCCAGTGCATGATGGGAACAGGGCAAACCAAACTACCAAGCCAATTCTTACACTGGGAAGGAAACATGCTTCCAGGGACCGGTTTCTGGCATTTCAGCCATCGTCGGCCTGGCTTGCTTGAATCCTTATGGTGCAATGAGCAAGGGACTCACATCTGAGTATACCCTTCCACGCTTAGGGTGGACAAAATATTTAACAACAAGGGGTGGTGATGGACAGAGTTTCTGAATTAAGCAGAATACTCTCACCCAGTCAAGAGATCAGGGCTAGATCCAACACCGTTTTTTAGCTCACTGCACCATCCCAGCTCAGAAACTGGCTATATGCAAATTAGTCTGTTCCTGTCCCAGTGCATGATGGGAACAGGGCAAACCAAACTACCAAGCCAATTCTTACACTGGGAAGGAAACAAGCTTCCGGGGACTGGTTTCTGGCATTTCAGCCGTCGTCGGCCCGGCTTGCTTGAATCCTGATGGTGCAATGAGCAAGGGACTCACATCTGAGTATACACTTCCACGCTTAGGGTGAACAAAATATTTAACAACAAGGGGTGGTGATGGACAGAGTTGCTGAATTAAGCAGAATACTCTCACCCAGTCAAGAGATCAGGGCTAGATCCAACACCGTTTTTTAGCTCACTGCACCATCCCAGCTCAGAACCTGGCTATATGCAAATTAGTCTGTTCCTGTCCCAGTGCATGATGGGAACAGGGCAAACCAAACTACCAAGCCAATTCTTACACTGCGAAGGAAACAAGCTTCCGGGGACCGGTTTCTGGCATTTCAGCCGCCGTCGGCCCGGCTTGCTTGAATCCTGATGGTACAATGAGCAAGGGACTCACATCTGAGTATACCCTTCCACGCTTAGGGTGGACAAAATATTTAACAACAAGGGGTGGTGATGGACAGAGTTTCTGAATTAAGCAGAATACTCTCACCCAGTCAAGAGATCAGGGCTAGATCCAACATTGTTTCTTTAGCTCACTGCACCATCCCAGCTCAGAACCTGGCTATATGCAAATTAGTCTGTTCGTGTCCCAGTGCATGATGGGAACAGGGCAAACCAAACTACAAAGCCAATTCTTACACTGGGAAGGAAACAAGCTTCCGGGGATCGGTTTCTGGCATTTTAGCCGTCGTCGGCCCGGCTTGCTTGAATCCTGATGGTGCAATGAGCAAGGATATCACATCTGAGTATACCCTTCCACGCTTAGGGTGAACAAAATATTTAACAACAAGGGGTGGTGATGGACAGAGTTTCTGAATTAAGCAGAATACTCTCACCCAGTCAACAGATCAGGGCTAGATCCAACACTGTTTTTTAGCTCACTGCACCATCCCAGCTCAAACCTGGCTATATGCAAATTAGTCTGTTCCTGTCCCAGTGCATGATGGGAACAGGGCAAACCAAACTACCAAGCCAATTCTTACACTGGGAAGGAAACAAGCTTCCGGGTACCGGTTTCTGGCATTTCAGCCGTCGTCGGCCCAGCTTGCTTGAATCCTGATGGTGCAATGAGCAAGGGTATCACATCTGAGTATACCCTTCCACGCTTAGGGTGGACAAAATATTTAACAACAAGGGGTGGTGATGGACAGAGTTTCTGAATTAAGCAGAATACTCTCACCCAGTCAAGAGATCAGGGCTAGATCCAACAACGTTATTTTAGCTCACTGCACCATCCCAGCTCAGAACCTGGCTATATGCAAATTAGTCTGTTCCTGTCCCAGTGCATGATGGGAACAGGGTAAACCAAACTACCAAGCCAATTCTTACACTGGGAAGGAAACAAGCTTCCGGGGACCGGTTTCTGGCATTTCAGCCGTCGTCGGCCCGGCTTGCTTGAATCCTGATGGTGCAATGAGCAAGGGACTCACATCTGAGTATACCCTTCCACGCTTAGGGTGGACAAAATATTTAACAACAAGGGGTGGTGATGGACAGAGTTTCTGAATTAAGCAAAATACTCTCACCCAGTCAAGAGATCAGGGCTAGATCCAACACCGTTTTTTAGCTCACTGCACCATCCCAGCTCAGAACCTGGCTATATGCAAATTAGTCTGTTCCTGTCCCAGTGCATGATGGGAACAGGGCAAACCAAACTACCAAGCCAATTCTTACACTGGGAAGGAAACAAGCTTCCGGGGACCGGTTTCTGGCATTTCAGCCGTCGTCGGCCCGCTTGCTTGAATCCTGATGGTGCAATGAGCAAGGGACTCACATCTGAGTATACCCTTCCACGCTTAGGGTGGACAAAATATTTAACAACAAGGGGTGGTGATGGACAGAGTTTCTGAATTAAGCAGAATACTCTCACCCAGTCAAGAGATCAGGGCTAGATCCAACACCGTTTCTTTAGCTCACTGCACCATCCCAGCTCAGAACCTGGCTATATGCAAATTAGTCTGTTCCTGTCCCAGTGCATGATGGGAACAGGGCAAACCAAACTACCAAGCCAATTCTTACACTGGGAAGGACACAAGCTTCCGGGGACCGGTTTCTGGCATTTCAGCCGTCGTCGGCCCGGCTTGCTTGAATCCTGATGGTGCAATGAGCAAGGGACTCACATCTGAGTATACCCTTCCACGCTTAGGGTGGACAAAACGTTTAACAACAAGGGTTGGTGATGGACAGAGTTTCTGAATTAAGCAGAATACTCTCACCCAGTCAAGAGATCAGGGCTAGATCCAACACCGTTTTTTAGCTCACTGCACCATCCCAGCTCAGAACCTGGCTATATGCAAATTAGTCTGTTCCTGTCCCAGTGCATGATGGGAACAGGGCAAACCAAACTACCAAGCCAATTCTTACACTGGGAAGGAAACAAGCTTCCAGGGACCGGTTTCTGGCATTTCAGCCGTTGTCAGCCCGGCTTGCTTGAATCCTTATGGTGCAATGAGCAAGGGACTCACATCTGAGTATACCCTTCCACGCTTAGGGTGGACAAAATATTTAACAACAAGGGGTGGTGATGGACAGAGTTTCTGAATTAAGCAGAATACTCTCACCCAGTCAAGAGATCAGGGCTAGACCCAACACCGTTTTTTAGCTCACTGCACCATCCCAGCTCAGAAACTGGCTATATGCAAATTAGTCTGTTCCTGTCCCAGTGCATGATGGGAACAGGGCAAACCAAACTACCAAGCCAATTCTTACACTGGGAAGGAAACAAGCTTCCGGGGACTGGTTTCTGGCATTTCAGCCGTCGTCGGCCCGGCTTGCTTGAATCCTGATGGTGCAATGAGCAAGGGACTCACATCTGAGTATACCCTTCCACGCTTAGGGTGGACAAAATATTTAACAACAAGGGGTGGTGATGGACAGAGTTGCTGAATTAAGCAGAATACTCTCACCCAGTCAAGAGATCAGGGCTAGATCCAACACCGTTTTTTAGCTCACTGCACCATCCCAGCTCAGAACCTGGCTATATGCAAATTAGTCTGTTCCTGTCCCAGTGCATGATGGGAACAGGGCAAACCAAACTACCAAGCCAATTCTTACACTGGGAAGGTAAGAAGCTTCCGGGGACCGGTTTCTGGCATTTCAGCCGCCGTCGGCCCGGCTTGCTTGAATCCTGATGGTACAATGAGCAAGGATATCACATCTGAGTATACCCTTCCACGCTTAGGGTGAACAAAATATTTAACAACAAGGGGTGGTGATGGACAGAGTTTCTGAATTAAGCAGAATACTCCCACCCAGTCAACAGATCAGGGCTAGATCCAACACTGTTTTTTAGCTCACTGCACCATCCCAGCTCAAACCTGGCTATATGCAAATTAGTCTGTTCCTGTCCCAGTGCATGATGGGAACAGGGCAAACCAAACTACCAAGCCAATTCTTACACTGGGAAGGAAACAAGCTTCCGGGTACCGGTTTCTGGCATTTCAGCCGTCGTCAGCCCGGCTTGCTTGAATCCTGATGGTGCAATGAGCAAGGGTATCACATCTGAGTATACCCTTCCACGCTTAGGGTGGACAAAATATTTAACAACAAGGGGTGGTGATGGACAGAGTTTCTGAATTAAGCAGAATACTCTCACCCAGTCAAGAGATCAGGGCTAGATCCAACACCGTTATTTTAGCTCACTGCACCATCCCAGCTCAGAACCTGGCTATATGCAAATTACTCTGTTCCTGTCCCAGTGCATGATGGGAACAGGGCAAACCAAACTACCAAGCCAATTCTTACACTGGGAAGGAAACAAGCTTCCGGGGACCGGTTTCTGGCATTTCAGCCGTCGTCGGCCCGGCTTGCTTGAATCCTGATGGTGCAATGAGCAAGGGACTCACATCTGAGTATACACTTCCACGCTTAGGGTGGACAAAATATTTAACAACAAGAGGTGGTGATGGACAGAGTTTCTGAATTAAGCAAAATACTCTCACCCAGTCAAGAGATCAGGGCTAGATCCAACACCGTTTTTTAGCTCACTGCACCATCCCAGCTCAGAACCTGGCTATATGCAAATTAGTCTGTTCCTGTCCCAGTGCATGATGGGAACAGGGCAAACCAAACTACCAAGCCAATTCTTACACTGGGAAGGAAACAAGCTTCCAGGGACCGGTTTCTGGCATTTCAGCCGTTGTCGGCCCGGCTTGCTTGAATCCTGATGGTGCAATGAGCAAGGGACTCACATCTGAGTATACCCTTCCACGCTTAGGGTGGACAAAATATTTAACAACAAGGGGTGGTGATGGACAGAGTTTCTGAATTAAGCAGAATACTCTCACCCAGTCAAGAGATCAGGGCTAGATCCAACACCGTTTCTTTAGCTCACTGCACCATCCCAGCTCAGAACCTGGCTATATGCAAATTAGTCTGTTCCTGTCCCAGTGCATGATGGGAACAGGGCAAACCAAACTACCAAGCCAATTCTTACACTGGGAAGGAAACAAGCTTCCGGGGACCGGTTTCTGGCATTTCAGCCGTCGTCGGCCCGGCTTGCTTGAATCCTGATGGTGCAATGAGCAAGGGACTCACATCTGAGTATACCCTTCCACGCTTAGGGTGGACAAAACGTTTAACAACAAGGGGTGGTGATGGACAGAGTTTCTGAATTAAGCAGAATACTCTCACCCAGTCAAGAGATCAGGGCTAGATCCAACACCGTTTTTTAGCTCACTGCACCATCCCAGCTCAGAACCTGGCTATATGCAAATTAGTCTGTTCCTGTCCCAGTGCATGATGGGAACAGGGCAAACCAAACTACCAAGCCAATTCTTACACTGGGAAGGAAACAAGCTTCCAGGGACCGGTTTCTGGCATTTCAGCCGTCGTCGGCCCGGCTTGCTTGAATCCTGATGGTGCAATGAGCAAGGGACTCACATCTGAGTATACCCTTCCACGCTTAGGGTGGACAAAATATTTAACAACAAGGGGTGGTGATGGACAGAGTTTCTGAATTAAGCAGAATACTCTCACCCAGTCAAGAGATCAGGGCTAGATCCAACACCGTTTCTTTAGCTCACTGCACCATCCCAGCTCAGAACCTGGCTATATGCAAATTAGTCTGTTCCTGTCCCAGTGCATGATGGGAACAGGGCAAACCAAACTACCAAGCCAATTCTTACACTGGGAAGGAAACAAGCTTCCGGGGACCGGTTTCTGGCATTTCAGCCGTCGTCGGCCCGGCTTGCTTGAATCCTGATGGTGCAATGAGCAAGGGACTCACATCTGAGTATACCCTTCCACGCTTAGGGTGGACAAAACGTTTAACAACAAGAGGTGGTGATGGACAGAGTTTCTGAATTAAGCAGAATACTCTCACAAAGTCAAGAGATCAGGGCTAGATCCAACACCGTTTTTTAGCTCACTGCACCATCCCAGCTCAGAACCTGGCTATATGCAAATTAGTCTGTTCCTGTCCCAGTGCATGATGGGAACAGGGCAAACCAAACTACCAAGCCAATTCTTACACTGGGAAGGAAACAAGCTTCCAGGGACCGGTTTCTGGCATTTCAGCTGTCGTCGGCCCGGCTTGCTTGAATCCTTATGGTGCAATGAGCAAGGGACTCACATCTGAGTATACACTTCCACGCTTAGGGTGGACAAAATATTTAACAACAAGGGGTGGTGATGGACAGAGTTTCTGAATTAAGCAGAATACTCTCACCCAGTCAAGAGATCAGGGCTAGATCCAACACCGTTTTTTAGCTCACTGCACCATCCCAGCTCAGAAACTGGCTATATGCAAATTAGTCTGTTCCTGTCCCAGTGCATGATGGGAAAAGGGCAAACCAAACTACCAAGCCAATTCTTACACTGGGAAGGAAACAAGCTTCCGGGGACTGGTTTCTGGCATTTCAGCCATCGTCGGCCCGGCTTGCTTGAATCCTGATGGTGCAATGAGCAAGGGACTCACATCTGAGTATACCCTTCCACGCTTAGGGTGGACAAAATATTTAACAACAAGGGGTGGTGATGGACAGAGTTGCTGAATTAAGCAGAATACTCACACCCAGTCAAGACATCAGGGCTAGATCCAACACCGTTTTTTAGCTCACTGCACCATCCCAGCTCAGAACCTGGCTATATGCAAATTAGTCTGTTCCTGTCCCAGTGCATGATGGGAACAGGGCAAACCAAACTACCAAGCCAATTCTTACACTGGGAAGGAAACAAGCTTCTGGGGACCGGTTTCTGGCATTTCAGCCGTCGTCGGCCCGGCTTGCTTGAATCCTGATGGTACAATGAGCAAGGGACTCACATCTGAGTATACCCTTCCACGCTTAGGGTGGACAAAATATTTAACAACAGCTGTGGTGATGGACAGAGTTTCTGAATTAAGCAGAATAGTCTCACCCAGTCAAGAGATCAGGGCTAGATCCAACACCGTTTCTTTAGCTCACTGCACCATCCCAGCTCAGAACCTGGCTATATGCAAATTAGTCTGTTCGTGTCCCAGTGCATGATGGGAACAGGGCAAACCAAACTACAAAGCCAATTCTTACACTGGGAAGGAAACAAGCTTCCGGGGACCGGTTTCTGGCATTTTAGCCGTCGTCGGCCCGGCTTGCTTGAATCCTGATGGTGCAATGAGCAAGGGTATCACATCTGAGTATACCCTTCCACGCTTAGGGTGAACAAAATATTTAACAACAAGGGGTGGTGATGGACAGAGTTTCTGAATTAAGCAGAATACTCTCACCCAGTCAACAGATCAGGGCTAGATCCAACACTGTTTTTTAGCTCACTGCACCATCCCAGCTCAAACCTGGCTATATGCAAATTAGTCTGTTCCTGTCCCAGTGCATGATGAGAACAGGGCAAACCAAACTACCAAGCCAATTCTTACACTGGGAAGGAAACAAGCTTCCGGGTACCGGTTTCTGGCATTTCAGCCGTCGTCGGCCCGGCTTGCTTGAATCCTGATGGTGCAATGAGCAAGGGTATCACATCTGAGTATACCCTTCCACGCTTAGGGTGGACAAAATATTTAACAACAAGGGGTGGTGATGGACAGAGTTTCTGAATTAAGCAGAATACTCTCACCCAGTCAAGAGATCAGGGCTAGATCCAACACCGTTATTTTAGCTCACTGCACCATCCCAGCTCAGAACCTGGCTATATGCAAATTAGTCTGTTCCTGTCCCAGTGCATGATGGGAACAGGGCAAACCAAACTACCAAGCCAATTCTTACACTGGGAAGGAAACAAGCTTCCGGGGACCGGTTTCTGGCATTTCAGCCGTCGTCGGCCCGGCTTGCTTGAATCCTGATGGTGCAATGAGCAAGGGACTCACATCTGAGTATACCCTTCCACGTTTCGTGTGGACAAAATATTTAACAACAAGGGGTGGTGATGGACAGAGTTTCTGAATTAAGCAGAATACTCTCACCCAGTCAAGAGATCAGGGCTAGATCCAACACCATTTTTTAGCTCACTGCACCATCCCAGCTCAGAACCTGGCTATATGCAAATTAGTCTGTTCCTATCCCCGTGCATGATGGGAACAGGGCAAACCAAACTACCAAGCCAATTCTTACACTGGGAAGGAAACAAGCTTCCAGGGACCGGTTTCTGGCATTTCAGCCGTTGTCGGCCCGGCTTGCTTGAATCCTGATGGTGCAATGAGCAAGGGACTCACATCTGAGTATACCCTTCCACGCTTAGGGTGGACAAAATATTTAACAACAAGGGGTGGTGATGGACAGAGTTTCTGAATTAAGCAGAATACTCTCACCCAGTCAAGAGATCAGGGCTAGATCCAACACCGTTTTTTAGCTCACTGCACCATCCCAGCTCAGAACCTGGCTATATGCAAATTAGTCTGTTCCTGTCCCAGTGCATGATGGGAACAGGGCAAACCAAACTACCAAGCCAATTCTTACACTGGGAAGGAAACAAGCTTCCGGGGACCGGTTTTTGGCATTTCAGCCATTGTCGGCCCGGCTTGCTTGAATCCTGATGGTGCAATGAGCAAGGGACTCACATCTGAGTATACCCTTCCACGCTTAGGGTGGACAAAATATTTAACAACAAGGGGTGGTGATGGACAGAGTTTCTGAATGAAGCAGAATACTCTCACCCAGTCAAGAGATCAGGGCTAGATCCAACACCGTTTTTTAGCTCACTGCACCATCCCAGCTCAGAACCTGGCTATATGCAAATTAGTCTGTTCCTGTCCCAGTGCATGATGGGAACAGGGCAAACCAAACTACCAAGCCAATTCTTACACTGGGAAGGAAACAAGCTTCCGGGGACCGGTTTCTGGCATTTCAGCCGTCGTCGGCCCGGCTTGCTTGAATCCTGATGGTGCAATGAGCAAGGGACTCACATCTGAGTATACCCTTCCACGCTTAGGGTGGACAAAACGTTTAACAACAAGGGGTGGTGATGGACAGAGTTTCTGAATTAAGCAGAATACTCTCACCCAGTCAAGAGATCAGGGCTAGATCCAACACCGTTTTTTAGCTCACTGCACCATCCCAGCTCAGAACCTGGCTATATGCAAATTAGTCTGTTCCTGTCCCAGTGCATGATGGGAACAGGGCAAACCAAACTACCAAGCCAATTCTTACACTGGGAAGGAAACAAGCTTCCGGGGACCGGTTTCTGGCATTTCAGCCGTCGTCGGCCCGGCTTGCTTCAATCCTGATGGTGCAATGAGCAAGCCAGGGATTCACATCTGAGTATACCCTTCCACGCTTAGGGTGGACAAAATATTTAACAACAAGGGGTGGTGATGGACAGAGTTTCTGAATTAAGCAGAATACTCTCACCCAGTCAAGAGATCAGGGCTAGATCCAACACCGTTTTTTAGCTCACTGCACCATCCCAGCTCAGAACCTGGCTATATGCAAATTAGTCTGTTCCTGTCCCAGTGCATGATGGGAACAGGGCAAACCAAACTACCAAGCCAATTCTTACACTGGGAAGAAAACAAGCTTCCGGGGACTGGTTTCTGGCATTTCAGCCGTCGTCGGCCCGGCTTGCTTGAATCCTGATGGTGCAATGAGCAAGGGACTCACATCTGAGTATACCCTTCCACGCTTAGGGTGGACAAAATATTTAACAACAAGGGGTGGTGATGGACAGAGTTTCTGAATTAAGCAGAATACTCTCACCCAGTCAAGAGATCAGGGCTAGATCCAACACCGTTTTTTAGCTCACTGCACCATCCCAGCTCAGAACCTGGCTATATGCAAATTAGTCTGTTCCTGTCCCAGTGCATGATGGGAACAGGGCAAACCAAACTACCAAGCCAATTCTTACACTGGGAAGGAAACAAGCTTCCGGGGACCGGTTTCTGGCATTTCAGCCGTCGTCGGCCCGGCTTGCTTGAATCCTGATGGTGCAATGAGCAAGGGACTCACATCTGAGGATACCCTTCCACGCTTAGGGTGGACAAAATATTTAACAACAAGGGGTGGTGATGGACAGAGTTTCTGAATTAAGCAGAATACTCTCACCCAGTCAAGAGATCAGGGCTAGATCCAACACCGTTTCTTTAGCTCACTGCACCATCCCAGCTCAGAACCTGGCTATATGCAAATTAGTCTGTTCCTGTCCCAGTGCATGATGGGAACAGGGCAAACCAAACTACCGAGCCAATTCTTACATTGGGAAGGAAACAAGCTTCCGGGGACCGGTTTCTGGCATTTCAGCCGTCGTCGGCCCGGCTTGCTTGAATCCTGATGGTGCAATGAGCAAGGGACTCACATCTGAGTATACCCTTCCACGCTTAGGGTGGACAAAACGTTTAACAACAAGGGGTGGTGATGGACAGAGTTTCTGAATTAAGCAGAATACTCTCACCCAGTCAAGAGATCAGGGCTAGATCCAACACCGTTTTTTAGCTCACTGCACCATCCCAGCTCAGAACCTGGCTATATGCAAATTAGTCTGTTCCTGTCCCAGTGCATGATGGGAACAGGGCAAACCAAACTACCAAGCCAATTCTTACACTGGGAAGGAAACATGCTTCCAGGGACCGGTTTCTGGCATTTCAGCCGTCGTCGGCCCGGCTTGCTTGAATCCTTATGGTGCAATGAGCAAGGGACTCACATCTGAGTATACCCTTCCACGCTTAGGGTGGACAAAATATTTAACAACAAGGGGTGGTGATGGACAGAGTTTCTGAATTAAGCAGAATACTCTCACCCAGTCAAGAGATCAGGGCTAGATCCAACACCGTTTTTTAGCTCACTGCACCATCCCAGCTCAGAAACTGGCTATATGCAAATTAGTCTGTTCCTGTCCCAGTGCATGATGGGAACAGGGCAAACCAAACTACCAAGCCAATTCTTACACTGGGAAGGAAACAAGCTTCCGGGGACTGGTTTCTGGCATTTCAGCCGTCGTCGGCCCGGCTTGCTTGAATCCTGATGGTGCAATGAGCAAGGGACTCACATCTGAGTATACACTTCCACGCTTAGGGTGAACAAAATATTTAACAACAAGGGGTGGTGATGGACAGAGTTGCTGAATTAAGCAGAATACTCTCACCCAGTCAAGAGATCAGGGCTAGATCCAACACCGTTTTTTAGCTCACTGCACCATCCCAGCTCAGAACCTGGCTATATGCAAATTAGTCTGTTCCTGTCCCAGTGCATGATGGGAACAGGGCAAACCAAACTACCAAGCCAATTCTTACACTGGGAAGGAAACAAGCTTCCGGGGACCGGTTTCTGGCATTTCAGCCGCCGTCGGCCCGGCTTGCTTGAATCCTGATGGTACAATGAGCAAGGGACTCACATCTGAGTATACCCTTCCACGCTTAGGGTGGACAAAATATTTAACAACAAGGGGTGGTGATGGACAGAGTTTCTGAATTAAGCAGAATACTCTCACCCAGTCAAGAGATCAGGGCTAGATCCAACACTGTTTCTTTAGCTCACTGCACCATCCCAGCTCAGAACCTGGCTATATGCAAATTAGTCTGTTCGTGTCCCAGTGCATGATGGGAACAGGGCAAACCAAACTACAAAGCCAATTCTTACACTGGGAAGGAAACAAGCTTCCGGGGATCAGTTTCTGGCATTTTAGCCGTCGTCGGCCCGGCTTGCTTGAATCCTGATGGTGCAATGAGCAAGGATATCACATCTGAGTATACCCTTCCACGCTTAGGGTGAACAAAATATTTAACAACAAGGGGTGGTGATGGACAGAGTTTCTGAATTAAGCAGAATACTCTCACCCAGTCAACAGATCAGGGCTAGATCCAACACTGTTTTTTAGCTCACTGCACCATCCCAGCTCAAACCTGGCTATATGCAAATTAGTCTGTTCCTGTCCCAGTGCATGATGGGAACAGGGCAAACCAAACTACCAAGCCAATTCTTACACTGGGAAGGAAACAAGCTTCCGGGTACCGGTTTCTGGCATTTCAGCCGTCGTCGGCCCAGCTTGCTTGAATCCTGATGGTGCAATGAGCAAGGGTATCACATCTGAGTATACCCTTCCACGCTTAGGGTGGACAAAATATTTAACAACAAGGGGTGGTGATGGACAGAGTTTCTGAATTAAGCAGAATACTCTCACCCAGTCAAGAGATCAGGGCTAGATCCAACAACGTTATTTTAGCTCACTGCACCATCCCAGCTCAGAACCTGGCTATATGCAAATTAGTCTGTTCCTGTCCCAGTGCATGATGGGAACAGGGCAAACCAAACTACCAAGCCAATTCTTACACTGGGAAGGAAACAAGCTTCCGGGGACCGGTTTCTGGCATTTCAGCCGTCCTCGGCCCGGCTTGCTTGAATCCTGATGGTGCAATGAGCAAGGGACTCACATCTGAGTATACCCTTCCACGCTTAGGGTGGACAAAATATTTAACAACAAGGGGTGGTGATGGACAGAGTTTCTGAATTAAGCAAAATACTCTCACCCAGTCAAGAGATCAGGGCTAGATCCAACACCGTTTTTTAGCTCACTGCACCATCCCAGCTCAGAACCTGGCTATATGCAAATTAGTCTGTTCCTGTCCCAGTGCATGATGGGAACAGGGCAAACCAAACTACCAAGCCAATTCTTACACTGGGAAGGAAACAAGCTTCCGGGGACCGGTTTCTGGCATTTCAGCCGTCGTCGGCCCGGCTTGCTTGAATCCTGATGGTGCAATGAGCAAGGGACTCACATCTGAGTATACCCTTCCACGCTTAGGGTGGACAAAATATTTAACAACAAGGGGTGGTGATGGACAGAGTTTCTGAATTAAGCAGAATACTCTCACCCAGTCAAGAGATCAGGGCTAGATCCAACACCGTTTCTTTAGCTCACTGCACCATCCCAGCTCAGAACCTGGCTATATGCAAATTAGTCTGTTCCTGTCCCAGTGCATGATGGGAACAGGGCAAACCAAACTACCAAGCCAATTCTTACACTGGGAAGGAAACAAGCTTCCGGGGACCGGTTTCTGGCATTTCAGCCGTCGTCGGCCCGGCTTGCTTGAATCCTGATGGTGCAATGAGCAAGGGACTCACATCTGAGTATACCCTTCCACGCTTAGGGTGGACAAAACGTTTAACAACAAGGGTTGGTGATGGACAGAGTTTCTGAATTAAGCAGAATACTCTCACCCAGTCAAGAGATCAGGGCTAGATCCAACACCGTTTTTTAGCTCACTGCACCATCCCAGCTCAGAACCTGGCTATATGCAAATTAGTCTGTTCCTGTCCCAGTGCATGATGGGAACAGGGCAAACCAAACTACCAAGCCAATTCTTACACTGGGAAGGAAACAAGCTTCCAGGGACCGGTTTCTGGCATTTCAGCCGTTGTCAGCCCGGCTTGCTTGAATCCTTATGGTGCAATGAGCAAGGGACTCACATCTGAGTATACCCTTCCACGCTTAGGGTGGACAAAATATTTAACAACAAGGGGTGGTGATGGACAGAGTTTCTGAATTAAGCAGAATACTCTCACCCAGTCAAGAGATCAGGGCTAGATCCAACACCGTTTTTTAGCTCACTGCACCATCCCAGCTCAGAAACTGGCTATATGCAAATTAGTCTGTTCCTGTCCCAGTGCATGATGGGAACAGGGCAAACCAAACTACCAAGCCAATTCTTACACTGGGAAGGAAACAAGCTTCCGGGGACTAGTTTCTGGCATTTCAGCCGTCGTCGGCCCGGCTTGCTTGAATCCTGATGGTGCAATGAGCAAGGGACTCACATCTGAGTATACCCTTCCACGCTTAGGGTGGACAAAATATTTAACAACAAGGGGTGGTGATGGACAGAGTTGCTGAATTAAGCAGAATACTCTCACCCAGTCAAGAGATCAGGGCTAGATCCAACACCGTTTTTTAGCTCACTGCACCATCCCAGCTCAGAACCTGGCTATATGCAAATTAGTCTGTTCGTGTCCCAGTGCATGATGGGAACAGGGCAAACCAAACTACAAAGCCAATTCTTACACTGGGAAGGAAACAAGCTTCCGGGGATCAGTTTCTGGCATTTTAGCCGTCGTCGGCCCGGCTTGCTTGAATCCTGATGGTGCAATGAGCAAGGATATCACATCTGAGTATACCCTTCCACGCTTAGGGTGAACAAAATATTTAACAACAAGGGGTGGTGATGGACAGAGTTTCTGAATTAAGCAGAATACTCTCACCCAGTCAACAGATCAGGGCTAGATCCAACACTGTTTTTTAGCTCACTGCACCATCCCAGCTCAAACCTGGCTATATGCAAATTAGTCTGTTCCTGTCCCAGTGCATGATGGGAACAGGGCAAACCAAACTACCAAGCCAATTCTTACACTGGGAAGGAAACAAGCTTCCGGGTACCGGTTTCTGGCATTTCAGCCGTCGTCGGCCCAGCTTGCTTGAATCCTGATGGTGCAATGAGCAAGGGTATCACATCTGAGTATACCCTTCCACGCTTAGGGTGGACAAAATATTTAACAACAAGGGGTGGTGATGGACAGAGTTTCTGAATTAAGCAGAATACTCTCACCCAGTCAAGAGATCAGGGCTAGATCCAACAACGTTATTTTAGCTCACTGCACCATCCCAGCTCAGAACCTGGCTATATGCAAATTAGTCTGTTCCTGTCCCAGTGCATGATGGGAACAGGGCAAACCAAACTACCAAGCCAATTCTTACACTGGGAAGGAAACAAGCTTCCGGGGACCGGTTTCTGGCATTTCAGCCGTCCTCGGCCCGGCTTGCTTGAATCCTGATGGTGCAATGAGCAAGGGACTCACATCTGAGTATACCCTTCCACGCTTAGGGTGGACAAAATATTTAACAACAAGGGGTGGTGATGGACAGAGTTTCTGAATTAAGCAAAATACTCTCACCCAGTCAAGAGATCAGGGCTAGATCCAACACCGTTTTTTAGCTCACTGCACCATCCCAGCTCAGAACCTGGCTATATGCAAATTAGTCTGTTCCTGTCCCAGTGCATGATGGGAACAGGGCAAACCAAACTACCAAGCCAATTCTTACACTGGGAAGGAAACAAGCTTCCGGGGACCGGTTTCTGGCATTTCAGCCGTCGTCGGCCCGGCTTGCTTGAATCCTGATGGTGCAATGAGCAAGGGACTCACATCTGAGTATACCCTTCCACGCTTAGGGTGGACAAAATATTTAACAACAAGGGGTGGTGATGGACAGAGTTTCTGAATTAAGCAGAATACTCTCACCCAGTCAAGAGATCAGGGCTAGATCCAACACCGTTTCTTTAGCTCACTGCACCATCCCAGCTCAGAACCTGGCTATATGCAAATTAGTCTGTTCCTGTCCCAGTGCATGATGGGAACAGGGCAAACCAAACTACCAAGCCAATTCTTACACTGGGAAGGAAACAAGCTTCCGGGGACCGGTTTCTGGCATTTCAGCCGTCGTCGGCCCGGCTTGCTTGAATCCTGATGGTGCAATGAGCAAGGGACTCACATCTGAGTATACCCTTCCACGCTTAGGGTGGACAAAACGTTTAACAACAAGGGTTGGTGATGGACAGAGTTTCTGAATTAAGCAGAATACTCTCACCCAGTCAAGAGATCAGGGCTAGATCCAACACCGTTTTTTAGCTCACTGCACCATCCCAGCTCAGAACCTGGCTATATGCAAATTAGTCTGTTCCTGTCCCAGTGCATGATGGGAACAGGGCAAACCAAACTACCAAGCCAATTCTTACACTGGGAAGGAAACAAGCTTCCAGGGACCGGTTTCTGGCATTTCAGCCGTTGTCAGCCCGGCTTGCTTGAATCCTTATGGTGCAATGAGCAAGGGACTCACATCTGAGTATACCCTTCCACGCTTAGGGTGGACAAAATATTTAACAACAAGGGGTGGTGATGGACAGAGTTTCTGAATTAAGCAGAATACTCTCACCCAGTCAAGAGATCAGGGCTAGATCCAACACCGTTTTTTAGCTCACTGCACCATCCCAGCTCAGAAACTGGCTATATGCAAATTAGTCTGTTCCTGTCCCAGTGCATGATGGGAACAGGGCAAACCAAACTACCAAGCCAATTCTTACACTGGGAAGGAAACAAGCTTCCGGGGACTAGTTTCTGGCATTTCAGCCGTCGTCGGCCCGGCTTGCTTGAATCCTGATGGTGCAATGAGCAAGGGACTCACATCTGAGTATACCCTTCCACGCTTAGGGTGGACAAAATATTTAACAACAAGGGGTGGTGATGGACAGAGTTGCTGAATTAAGCAGAATACTCTCACCCAGTCAAGAGATCAGGGCTAGATCCAACACCGTTTTTTAGCTCACTGCACCATCCCAGCTCAGAACCTGGCTATATGCAAATTAGTCTGTTCCTGTCCCAGTGCATGATGGGAACAGGGCAAACCAAACTACCAAGCCAATTCTTACACTGGGAAGGTAAGAAGCTTCCGGGGACCGGTTTCTGGCATTTCAGCCGCCGTCGGCCCGGCTTGCTTGAATCCTGATGGTACAATGAGCAAGGATATCACATCTGAGTATACCCTTCCACGCTTAGGGTGAACAAAATATTTAACAACAAGGGGTGGTGATGGACAGAGTTTCTGAATTAAGCAGAATACTCCCACCCAGTCAACAGATCAGGGCTAGATCCAACACTGTTTTTTAGCTCACTGCACCATCCCAGCTCAAACCTGGCTATATGCAAATTAGTCTGTTCCTGTCCCAGTGCATGATGGGAACAGGGCAAACCAAACTACCAAGCCAATTCTTACACTGGGAAGGAAACAAGCTTCCGGGTACCGGTTTCTGGCATTTCAGCCGTCGTCAGCCCGGCTTGCTTGAATCCTGATGGTGCAATGAGCAAGGGTATCACATCTGAGTATACCCTTCCACGCTTAGGGTGGACAAAATATTTAACAACAAGGGGTGGTGATGGACAGAGTTTCTGAATTAAGCAGAATACTCTCACCCAGTCAAGAGATCAGGGCTAGATCCAACACCGTTATTTTAGCTCACTGCACCATCCCAGCTCAGAACCTGGCTATATGCAAATTACTCTGTTCCTGTCCCAGTGCATGATGGGAACAGGGCAAACCAAACTACCAAGCCAATTCTTACACTGGGAAGGAAACAAGCTTCCGGGGACCGGTTTCTGGCATTTCAGCCGTCGTCGGCCCGGCTTGCTTGAATCCTGATGGTGCAATGAGCAAGGGACTCACATCTGAGTATACCCTTCCACGCTTAGGGTGGACAAAATATTTAACAACAAGAGGTGGTGATGGACAGAGTTTCTGAATTAAGCAAAATACTCTCACCCAGTCAAGAGATCAGGGCTAGATCCAACACCGTTTTTTAGCTCACTGCACCATCCCAGCTCAGAACCTGGCTATATGCAAATTAGTCTGTTCCTGTCCCAGTGCATGATGGGAACAGGGCAAACCAAACTACCAAGCCAAATCTTACACTGGGAAGGAAACAAGCTTCCAGGGACCGGTTTCTGGCATTTCAGCCGTTGTCGGCCCGGCTTGCTTGAATCCTGATGGTGCAATGAGCAAGGGACTCACATCTGAGTATACCCTTCCACGCTTAGGGTGGACAAAATATTTACCAACAAGGGGTGGTGATGGACAGAGTTTCTGAATTAAGCAGAATACTCTCACCCAGTCAAGAGATCAGGGCTAGATCCAACACCGTTTCTTTAGCTCACTGCACCATCCCAGCTCAGAACCTGGCTATATGCAAATTAGTCTGTTCCTGTCCCAGTGCATGATGGGAACAGGGCAAACCAAACTACCAAGCCAATTCTTACACTGGGAAGGAAACAAGCTTCCGGGGACCGGTTTCTGGCATTTCAGCCGTCGTCGGCCCGGCTTGCTTGAATCCTGATGGTGCAATGAGCAAGGGACTCACATCTGAGTATACCCTTCCACGCTTAGGGTGGACAAAACGTTTAACAACAAGGGGTGGTGATGGACAGAGTTTCTGAATTAAGCAGAATACTCTCACCCAGTCAAGAGATCAGGGCTAGATCCAACACCGTTTTTTAGCTCACTGCACCATCCCAGCTCAGAACCTGGCTATATGCAAATTAGTCTGTTCCTGTCCCAGTGCATGATGGGAACAGGGCAAACCAAACTACCAAGCCAATTCTTACACTGGGAAGGAAACAAGCTTCCAGGGACCGGTTTCTGGCATTTCAGCCGTCGTCAGCCCGGCTTGCTTGAATCCTTATGGTGCAATGAGCAAGGGACTCACATCTGAGTATACCCTTCCACGCTTAGGGTGGACAAAATATTTAACAACAAGGGGTGGTGATGGACAGAGTTTCTGAATTAAGCAGAATACTCTTACCCAGTCAAGAGATCAGGGCTAGATCCAACACCGTTTTTTAGCTCACTGCACCATCCCAGCTCAGAAACTGGCTATATGCAAATTAGTCTGTTCCTGTCCCAGTGCATGATGGGAACAGGGCAAACCAAACTACCAAGCCAATTCTTACACTGGGAAGGAAACAAGCTTCCGGGGACTGGTTTCTGGCATTTCAGCCGTCGTCGGCCCGGCTTGCTTGAATCCTGATGGTGCAATGAGCAAGGGACTCACATCTGAGTATACCCTTCCACGCTTAGGGTGGACAAAATATTTAACAACAAGGGGTGGTGATGGACAGAGTTGCTGAATTAAGCAGAATACTCTCACCCAGTCAAGAGATCAGGGCTAGATCCAACACCATTTTTTAGCTCACTGCACCATCCCAGCTCAGAACCTGGCTATATGCAAATTAGTCTGTTCCTGTCCCAGTGCATGATGGGAACAGGGCAAACCAAACTACCAAGCCAATTCTTACACTGGGAAGGAAACAAGCTTCCGGGGACCGGTTTCTGGCATTTCAGCCGCCGTCGGCCCGGCTTGCTTGAATCCTGATGGTACAATGAGCAAGGATATCACATCTGAGTATACCCTTCCACGCTTAGGGTGAACAAAATATTTAACAACAAGGGGTGGTGATGGACAGAGTTTCTGAATTAAGCAGAATACTCTCACCCAGTCAACAGATCAGGGCTAGATCCAACACTGTTTTTTAGCTCACTGCACCATCCCAGCTCAAACCTGGCTATATGCAAATTAGTCTGTTCCTGTCCCAGTGCATGATGGGAACAGGGCAAACCAAACTACCAAGCCAATTCTTACACTGGGAAGGAAACAAGCTTCCGGGTACCGGTTTCTGGCATTTCAGCCGTCGTCGGCCCGGCTTGCTTGAATCCTGATGGTGCAATGAGCAAGGGTATCACATCTGAGTATACCCTTCCACGCTTAGGGTGGACAAAATATTTAACAACAAGGGGTGGTGATGGACAGAGTTTCTGAATTAAGCAGAATACTCTCACCCAGTCAAGAGATCAGGGCTAGATCCAACACCGTTATTTTAGCTCACTGCACCATCCCAGCTCAGAACCTGGCTATATGCAAATTAGTCTGTTCCTGTCCCAGTGCATGATGGGAACAGGTCAAACCAAACTACCAAGCCAATTCTTACACTGGGAAGGAAACAAGCTTCCGGGGACCGGTTTCTGGCATTTCAGCCGTCGTCGGCCCGGCTTGCTTGAATCCTGATGGTGCAATGAGCAAGGGACTCACATCTGAGTATACCCTTCCACGCTTAGGGTGGACAAAATATTTAACAACAAGAGGTGGTGATGGACAGAGTTTCTGAATTAAGCAAAATACTCTCGCCCAGTCAAGAGATCAGGGCTAGATCCAACACCGTTTTTTAGCTCACTGCACCATCCCAGCTCAGAACCTGGCTATATGCAAATTAGTCTGTTCCTGTCCCAGTGCATGATGGGAACAGGGCAAACCAAACTACCAAGCCAATTCTTACACTGGGAAGGAAACAAGCTTCCAGGGACCGGTTTCTGGCATTTCAGCCGTTGTCGGCCCGGCTTGCTTGAATCCTGATGGTGCAATGAGCAAGGGACTCACATCTGAGTATACCCTTCCACGCTTAGGGTGGACAAAATATTTAACAACAAGGGGTGGTGATGGACAGAGTTTCTGAATTAAGCAGAATACTCTCACCCAGTCAAGAGATCAGGGCTAGATCCAACACCGTTTCTTTAGCTCACTGCACCATCCCAGCTCAGAACCTGGCTATATGCAAATTAGTCTGTTCCTGTCCCAGTGCATGATGGGAACAGGGCAAACCAAACTACCAAGCCAATTCTTACACTGGGAAGGAAACAAGCTTCCGGGGACCGGTTTCTGGCATTTCAGCCGTCGTCGGCCCGGCTTGCTTGAATCCTGATGGTGCAATGAGCAAGGGACTCACATCTGAGTATACCCTTCCACGCTTAGTGTGGACAAAACGTTTAACAACAAGGGGTGGTGATGGACAGAGTTTCTGAATTAAGCAGAATACTCTCACCCAGTCAAGAGATCAGGGCTAGATCCAACACCGTTTTTTAGCTCACTGCACCATCCCAGCTCAGAACCTGGCTATATGCAAATTAGTCTGTTCCTGTCCCAGTGCATGATGGGAACAGGGCAAACCAAACTACCAAGCCAATTCTTACACTGGGAAGGAAACAAGCTTCCAGGGACCGGTTTCTGGCATTTCAGCCGTCGTCAGCCCGGCTTGCTTGAATCCTTATGGTGCAATGAGCAAGGGACTCACATCTGAGTATACCCTTCCACGCTTAGGGTGGACAAAATATTTAACAACAAGGGGTGGTGATGGACAGAGTTTCTGAATTAAGCAGAATACTCTCACCCAGTCAAGAGATCAGGGCTAGATCCAACACCGTTTTTTAGCTCACTGCACCATCCCAGCTCAGAAACTGGCTATATGCAAATTAGTCTGTTCCTGTCCCAGTGCATGATGGGAACAGGGCAAACCAAACTACCAAGCCAATTCTTACACTGGGAAGGAAACAAGCTTCCGGGGACTGGTTTCTGGCATTTCAGCCGTCGTCGGCCCGGCTTGCTTGAATCCTGATGGTGCAATGAGCAAGGGACTCACATCTGAGTATACCCTTCCACGCTTAGGGTGGACAAAATATTTAACAACAAGGGGTGGTGATGGACAGAGTTGCTGAATTAAGCAGAATACTCTCACCCAGTCAAGAGATCAGGGCTAGATCCAACACCGTTTTTTAGCTCACTGCACCATCCCAGCTCAGAACCTGGCTATATGCAAATTAGTCTGTTCCTGTCCCAGTGCATGATGGGAACAGGGCAAACCAAACTACCAAGCCAATTCTTACACTGGGAAGGAAACAAGCTTCCGGGGACCGGTTTCTGGCATTTCAGCCGCCGTCGGCCCGGCTTGCTTGAATCCTGATGGTACAATGAGCAAGGATATCACATCTGAGTATACCCTTCCACGCTTAGGGTGAACAAAATATTTAACAACAAGGGGTGGTGATGGACAGAGTTTCTGAATTAAGCAGAATACTCTCACCCAGTCAACAGATCAGGGCTAGATCCAACACTGTTTTTTAGTTCACTACACCATCCCAGTTCAAACCTGGCTATATGCAAATTAGTCTGTTCCTGTCCCAGTGCATGATGGGAACAGGGCAAACCAAACTACCAAGCCAATTCTTACACTGGGAAGGAAACAAGCTTCCGGGTACCGGTTATTGGCATTTCAGCCGTCGTCGGCCCGGCTTGCTTGAATCCTGATGGTGCAATGAGCAAGGGTATCACATCTGAGTATACCCTTCCACGCTTAGGGTGGACAAAATATTTAACAACAAGGGGTGGTGATGGACAGAGTTTCTGAATTAAGCAGAATACTCTCACCCAGTCAAGAGATCAGGGCTAGATCCAACACCGTTATTTTAGCTCACTGCACCATCCCAGCTCAGAACCTGGCTATATGCAAATTAGTCTGTTCCTGTCCCAGTGCATGATGGGAACAGGGCAAACCAAACTACCAAGCCAATTCTTACACTGGGAAGGAAACAAGCTTCCGGGGACCGGTTTCTGGCATTTCAGCCGTCGTCGGCCCGGCTTGCTTCAATCCTGATGGTGCAATGAGCAAGGGACTCACATCTGAGTATACCCTTCCACGCTTAGGGTGGACAAAATATTTAACAACAAGAGGTGGTGATGGACAGAGTTTCTGAATTAAGCAAAATACTCTCACCCAGTCAAGAGATCAGGGCTAGATCCAACACCGTTTTTTAGCTCACTGCACCATCCCAGCTCAGAACCTGGCTATATGCAAATTAGTCTGTTCCTGTCCCAGTGCATGATGGGAACAGGGCAAACCAAACTACCAAGCCAATTCTTACACTGGGAAGGAAACAAGCTTCCAGGGACCGGTTTCTGGCATTTCAGCCGTTGTCGGCCCGGCTTGCTTGAATCCTGATGGTGCAATGAGCAAGGGACTCACATCTGAGTATACCCTTCCACGCTTAGGGTGGACAAAATATTTAACAACAAGGGGTGGTGATGGACAGAGTTTCTGAATTAAGCAGAATACTCTCACCCAGTCAAGAGATCAAGGATAGATCCAACACCGTTTTTTAGCTCACTGCACCATCCCATCTCAGAACCTGGCTATATGCAAATTAGTCTGTTCCTGTCCCAGTGCATGATGGGAACAGGGCAAACCAAACTACCAAGCCAATTCTTACACTGGGAAGGAAACAAGCTTCCGGGGACCGGTTTTTGGCATTTCAGCCATCGTCGGCCCGGCTTGCTTGAATCCTGATGGTGCAATGAGCAAGGGACTCACATCTAAGTATACCCTTCCACGCTTAGGGTGGACAAAATATTTAACAACAAGGGGTGGTGATGGACAGAGTTGCTGAATTAAGCAGAATACTCTCACCCAGTCAAGAGATCAGGGCTAGATCCAACACCGTTTTTTAGCTCACTGCACCATCCCAGCTCAGAACCTGGCTATATGCAAATTAGTCTGTTCCTGTCCCAGTGCATGATGGGAACAGGGCAAACCAAACTACCAAGCCAATTCTTACACTGGGAAGGAAACAAGCTTCCGGGGACCGGTTTCTGGCATTTCAGCCGCCGTCGGCCCGGCTTGCTTGAATCCTGATGGTACAATGAGCAAGGATATCACATCTGAGTATACCCTTCCACGCTTAGGGTGAACAAAATATTTAACAACAAGGGGTGGTGATGGACAGAGTTTCTGAATTAAGCAGAATACTCTCACCCAGTCAACAGATCAGGGCTAGATCCAACACTGTTTTTTAGCTCACTGCACCATCCCAGCTCAAACCTGGCTATATGCAAATTAGTCTGTTCCTGTCCCAGTGCATGATGGGAACAGGGCAAACCAAACTACCAAGCCAATTCTTACACTGGGAAGGAAACAAGCTTCCGGGTACCGGTTTCTGGCATTTCAGCCGTCGTCGGCCCGGCTTGCTTGAATCCTGATGGTGCAATGAGCAAGGGTATCACATCTGAGTATACCCTTCCACGCTTAGGGTGGACAAAATATTTAACAACAAGGGGTGGTGATGGACAGAGTTTCTGAATTAAGCAGAATACTCTCACCCAGTCAAGAGATCAGGGCTAGATCCAACACCGTTATTTTAGCTCACTGCACCATCCCAGCTCAGAACCTGGCTATATGCAAATTAGTCTGTTCCTGTCCCAGTGCATGATGGGAACAGGGCAAACCAAACTACCAAGCCAATTCTTACACTGGGAAGGAAACAAGCTTCCGGGGACCGGTTTCTGGCATTTCAGCCGTCGTCGGCCCGGCTTGCTTGAATCCTGATGGTGCAATGAGCAAGGGACTCACATCTGAGTATACCCTTCCACGCTTAGGGTGGACAAAATATTTAACAACAAGAGGTGGTGATGGACAGAGTTTCTGAATTAAGCAAAATACTCTCACCCAGTCAAGAGATCAGGGCTAGATCCAACACCGTTTTTTAGCTCACTGCACCATCCCAGCTCAGAACCTGGCTATATGCAAATTAGTCTGTTCCTGTCCCAGTGCATGATGGGAACAGGGCAAACCAAACTACCAAGCCAATTCTTACACTGGGAAGGAAACAAGCTTCCAGGGACCGGTTTCTGGCATTTCAGCCGTTGTCGGCCCGGCTTGCTTGAATCCTGATGGTGCAATGAGCAAGGGACTCACATCTGAGTATACCCTTCCACGCTTAAGGTGGACAAAATATTTAACAACAAGGGGTGGTGATGGACAGAGTTTCTGAATTAAGCAGAATACTCTCACCCAGTCAAGAGATCAGGGATAGATCCAACACCGTTTTTTAGCTCACTGCACCATCCCATCTCAGAACCTGGCTATATGCAAATTAGTCTGTTCCTGTCCCAGTGCATGATGGGAACAGGGCAAACCAAACTACCAAGCCAATTCTTACACTGGGAAGGAAACAAGCTTCCGGGGACCGGTTTTTGGCATTTCAGCCATCGTCGGCCCGGCTTGCTTGAATCCTGATGGTGCAATGAGCAAGGGACTCACATCTGAGTATACCCTTCCACGCTTAGGGTGGACAAAATATTTAACAACAAGGGGTGGTGATGGACAGAGTTTCTGAATGAAGCAGAATACTCTCACCCAGTCAAGAGATCAGGGCTAGATCCAACACCGTTTTTTAGCTCACTGCACCATCCCAGCTCAGAACCTGGCTATATGCAAATTAGTCTGTTCCTGTCCCAGTGCATGATGGGAACAGGGCAAACCAAACTACCAAGCCAATTTTTACACTGGGAAGGAAACAAGCTTCCGGGGACCGGATTCTGGCATTTCAGGCGTCGTCGGCCCGGCTTGCTTGAATCCTGATGGTGCAATGAGCAAGGGACTCACATCTGAGTATACCCTTCCACGCTTAGGGTGGACAAAATATTTAACAACAAGGGGTGGTGATGGACAGAGTTTCTGAATTAAGCAGAATACTCTCACCCAGTCAAGAGATCAGGGCTAGATCCAACACCGTTTTTTAGCTCACTGCACCATCCCAGCTCAGAAACTGGCTATATGCAAATTAGTCTGTTCCTGTCCCAGTGCATGATGGGAACAGGGCAAACCAAACTACCAAGCCAATTCTTACACTGGGAAGGAAACAAGCTTCCGGGGACTGGTTTCTGGCATTTCAGCCGTCGTCGGCCCGGCTTGCTTGAATCCTGATGGTGCAATGAGCAAGGGACTCACATCTGAGTATACCCTTCCACGCTTAGGGTGGACAAAATATTTAACAACAAGGG
The DNA here is from genome assembly GCF_964263255.1 of Lissotriton vulgaris. Classification (NCBI taxonomy): domain Eukaryota; kingdom Metazoa; phylum Chordata; class Amphibia; order Caudata; family Salamandridae; genus Lissotriton; species Lissotriton vulgaris. Next base: position 755,770,173 of record NC_141695.1, on the reverse strand, counting down.
GTGGTGATGGACAGAGTTGCTGAATTAAGCAGAATACTCTCACCCAGTCAAGAGATCAGGGCTAGATCCAACACCGTTTTTTAGCTCACTGCACCATCCCAGCTCAGAACCTGGCTATATGCAAATTAGTCTGTTCCTGTCCCAGTGCATGATGGGAACAGGGCAAACCAAACTACCAAGCCAATTCTTACACTGGGAAGGAAACAAGCTTCCGGGGACCGGTTTCTGGCATTTCAGCCGCCGTCGGCCCGGCTTGCTTGAATCCTGATGGTACAATGAGCAAGGATATCACATCTGAGTATACCCTTCCACGCTTAGGGTGAACAAAATATTTAACAACAAGGGGTGGTGATGGACAGAGTTTCTGAATTAAGCAGAATACTCTCACCCAGTCAACAGATCAGGGCTAGATCCAACACTGTTTTTTAGTTCACTACACCATCCCAGTTCAAACCTGGCTATATGCAAATTAGTCTGTTCCTGTCCCAGTGCATGATGGGAACAGGGCAAACCAAACTACCAAGCCAATTCTTACACTGGGAAGGAAACAAGCTTCCGGGTACCGGTTATTGGCATTTCAGCCGTCGTCGGCCCGGCTTGCTTGAATCCTGATGGTGCAATGAGCAAGGGTATCACATCTGAGTATACCCTTCCACGCTTAGGGTGGACAAAATATTTAACAACAAGGGGTGGTGATGGACAGAGTTTCTGAATTAAGCAGAATACTCTCACCCAGTCAAGAGATCAGGGCTAGATCCAACACCGTTATTTTAGCTCACTGCACCATCCCAGCTCAGAACCTGGCTATATGCAAATTAGTCTGTTCCTGTCCCAGTGCATGATGGGAACAGGGCAAACCAAACTACCAAGCCAATTCTTACACTGGGAAGGAAACAAGCTTCCGGGGACCGGTTTCTGGCATTTCAGCCGTCGTCGGCCCGGCTTGCTTCAATCCTGATGGTGCAATGAGCAAGGGACTCACATCTGAGTATACCCTTCCACGCTTAGGGTGGACAAAATATTTAACAACAAGAGGTGGTGATGGACAGAGTTTCTGAATTAAGCAAAATACTCTCACCCAGTCAAGAGATCAGGGCTAGATCCAACACCGTTTTTTAGCTCACTGCACCATCCCAGCTCAGAACCTGGCTATATGCAAATTAGTCTGTTCCTGTCCCAGTGCATGATGGGAACAGGGCAAACCAAACTACCAAGCCAATTCTTACACTGGGAAGGAAACAAGCTTCCAGGGACCGGTTTCTGGCATTTCAGCCGTTGTCGGCCCGGCTTGCTTGAATCCTGATGGTGCAATGAGCAAGGGACTCACATCTGAGTATACCCTTCCACGCTTAGGGTGGACAAAATATTTAACAACAAGGGGTGGTGATGGACAGAGTTTCTGAATTAAGCAGAATACTCTCACCCAGTCAAGAGATCAGGGATAGATCCAACACCGTTTTTTAGCTCACTGCACCATCCCATCTCAGAACCTGGCTATATGCAAATTAGTCTGTTCCTGTCCCAGTGCATGATGGGAACAGGGCAAACCAAACTACCAAGCCAATTCTTACACTGGGAAGGAAACAAGCTTCCGGGGACCGGTTTTTGGCATTTCAGCCATCGTCGGCCCGGCTTGCTTGAATCCTGATGGTGCAATGAGCAAGGGACTCACATCTAAGTATACCCTTCCACGCTTAGGGTGGACAAAATATTTAACAACAAGGGGTGGTGATGGACAGAGTTGCTGAATTAAGCAGAATACTCTCACCCAGTCAAGAGATCAGGGCTAGATCCAACACCGTTTTTTAGCTCACTGCACCATCCCAGCTCAGAACCTGGCTATATGCAAATTAGTCTGTTCCTGTCCCAGTGCATGATGGGAACAGGGCAAACCAAACTACCAAGCCAATTCTTACACTGGGAAGGAAACAAGCTTCCGGGGACCGGTTTCTGGCATTTCAGCCGCCGTCGGCCCGGCTTGCTTGAATCCTGATGGTACAATGAGCAAGGATATCACATCTGAGTATACCCTTCCACGCTTAGGGTGAACAAAATATTTAACAACAAGGGGTGGTGATGGACAGAGTTTCTGAATTAAGCAGAATACTCTCACCCAGTCAACAGATCAGGGCTAGATCCAACACTGTTTTTTAGCTCACTGCACCATCCCAGCTCAAACCTGGCTATATGCAAATTAGTCTGTTCCTGTCCCAGTGCATGATGGGAACAGGGCAAACCAAACTACCAAGCCAATTCTTACACTGGGAAGGAAACAAGCTTCCGGGTACCGGTTTCTGGCATTTCAGCCGTCGTCGGCCCGGCTTGCTTGAATCCTGATGGTGCAATGAGCAAGGGTATCACATCTGAGTATACCCTTCCACGCTTAGGGTGGACAAAATATTTAACAACAAGGGGTGGTGATGGACAGAGTTTCTGAATTAAGCAGAATACTCTCACCCAGTCAAGAGATCAGGGCTAGATCCAACACCGTTATTTTAGCTCACTGCACCATCCCAGCTCAGAACCTGGCTATATGCAAATTAGTCTGTTCCTGTCCCAGTGCATGATGGGAACAGGGCAAACCAAACTACCAAGCCAATTCTTACACTGGGAAGGAAACAAGCTTCCGGGGACCGGTTTCTGGCATTTCAGCCGTCGTCGGCCCGGCTTGCTTGAATCCTGATGGTGCAATGAGCAAGGGACTCACATCTGAGTATACCCTTCCACGCTTAGGGTGGACAAAATATTTAACAACAAGAGGTGGTGATGGACAGAGTTTCTGAATTAAGCAAAATACTCTCACCCAGTCAAGAGATCAGGGCTAGATCCAACACCGTTTTTTAGCTCACTGCACCATCCCAGCTCAGAACCTGGCTATATGCAAATTAGTCTGTTCCTGTCCCAGTGCATGATGGGAACAGGGCAAACCAAACTACCAAGCCAATTCTTACACTGGGAAGGAAACAAGCTTCCAGGGACCGGTTTCTGGCATTTCAGCCGTTGTCGGCCCGGCTTGCTTGAATCCTGATGGTGCAATGAGCAAGGGACTCACATCTGAGTATACCCTTCCACGCTTAAGGTGGACAAAATATTTAACAACAAGGGGTGGTGATGGACAGAGTTTCTGAATTAAGCAGAATACTCTCACCCAGTCAAGAGATCAGGGATAGATCCAACACCGTTTTTTAGCTCACTGCACCATCCCATCTCAGAACCTGGCTATATGCAAATTAGTCTGTTCCTGTCCCAGTGCATGATGGGAACAGGGCAAACCAAACTACCAAGCCAATTCTTACACTGGGAAGGAAACAAGCTTCCGGGGACCGGTTTTTGGCATTTCAGCCATCGTCGGCCCGGCTTGCTTGAATCCTGATGGTGCAATGAGCAAGGGACTCACATCTGAGTATACCCTTCCACGCTTAGGGTGGACAAAATATTTAACAACAAGGGGTGGTGATGGACAGAGTTTCTGAATGAAGCAGAATACTCTCACCCAGTCAAGAGATCAGGGCTAGATCCAACACCGTTTTTTAGCTCACTGCACCATCCCAGCTCAGAACCTGGCTATATGCAAATTAGTCTGTTCCTGTCCCAGTGCATGATGGGAACAGGGCAAACCAAACTACCAAGCCAATTTTTACACTGGGAAGGAAACAAGCTTCCGGGGACCGGATTCTGGCATTTCAGGCGTCGTCGGCCCGGCTTGCTTGAATCCTGATGGTGCAATGAGCAAGGGACTCACATCTGAGTATACCCTTCCACGCTTAGGGTGGACAAAATATTTAACAACAAGGGGTGGTGATGGACAGAGTTTCTGAATTAAGCAGAATACTCTCACCCAGTCAAGAGATCAGGGCTAGATCCAACACCGTTTTTTAGCTCACTGCACCATCCCAGCTCAGAACCTGGCTATATGCAAATTAGTCTGTTCCTGTCCCAGTGCATGATGGGAACAGGGCAAACCAAACTACAAAGCCTATTCTTACACTGGGAAGGAAACAAGCTTCCGGGGACCGGTTTCTGGCATTTCAGCCGTCGTCGGCCCGGCTTGCTTGAATCCTGATGGTGCAATGAGCAAGGGACTCACATCTGAGTATACCCTTCCACGCTTAGGGTGGACAAAATATTTAACAACAAGGGGTGGTGATGGACAGAGTTTCTGAATTAAGCAGAATACTCTCACCCAGTCAAGAGATCAGGGCTAGATCCAACACCGTTTTTTAGCTCACTGCACCATCCCAGCTCAGAACCTGGCTATATGCAAATTAGTCTGTTCCTGTCCCAGTGCATGATGGGAACAGGGCAAACCAAACTACCAAGCCAATTCTTACACTGGGAAGGAAACAAGCTTCCGGGGACCGGTTTCTGGCATTTCAGCCATCGTCGGCCTGGCTTGCTTGAATCCTGATGGTGCAATGAGCTAGGGACTCACATCTGAGTATACCCTTCCACGCTTAGGGTGGACAAAATATTTAACAACAAGGGGTGGTGATGGACAGAGTTTCTGAATTAAGCAGAATACTCTCACCCAGTCAAGAGATCAGGGCTAGATCCAACACCGTTTTTTAGCTCACTGCACCATCCCAGCTCAGAACCTGGCTATATGCAAATTAATCTGTTCCTGTCCCAGTGCATGATGGGAACAGGGCAAACCAAACTACCAAGCCAATTCTTACACTGGGAAGGAAACAAGCTTCCGGGGACTGGTTTCTGGCATTTCAGCCGTCGTCGGCCCGGCTTGCTTGAATCCTGATGGTGCAATGAGCAAGGGACTCACATCTGAATATACCCTTCCACGCTTAGGGTGGACAAAATATTTAACAACAAGGGGTGGTGATGGACAGAGTTTCTGAATTATGCAGAATACTCTCACCCAGTCAAGAGATCAGGGCTAGATCCAACACCGTTTTTTAGCTCACTGCACCATCCCAGCTCAGAACCTGGCTATATGCAAATTAGTCTGTTCCTGTCCCAGTGCATGATGGGAACAGGGCAAACCAAACTACCAAGCCAATTCTTACACTGGGAAGGAAACAAGCTTCCGGGGACCGGTTTCTGGCATTTCAGCCGCCGTCGGCCCGGCTTGCTTGAATCCTGATGGTACAATGAGCAAGGATATCACATCTGAGTATACCCTTCCACGCTTAGGGTGAACAAAATATTTAACAACAAGGGGTGGTGATGGACAGAGTTTCTGAATTAAGCAGAATACTCTCACCCAGTCAACAGATCAGGGCTAGATCCAACACTGTTTTTTAGCTCACTGCACCATCCCAGCTCAAACCTGGCTATATGCAAATTAGTCTGTTCCTGTCCCAGTGCATGATGGGAACAGGGCAAACCAAACTACCAAGCCAATTCTTACACTGGGAAGGAAACAAGCTTCCGGGTACCGGTTTCTGGCATTTCAGCCGTCGTCGGCCCGGCTTGCTTGAATCCTGATGGTGCAATGAGCAAGGGTATCACATCTGAGTATACCCTTCCACGCTTAGGGTGGACAAAATATTTAACAACAAGGGGTGGTGATGGACAGAGTTTCTGAATTAAGCAGAATACTCTCACCCAGTCAAGAGATCAGGGCTAGATCCAACACCGTTATTTTAGCTCACTGCACCATCCCAGCTCAGAACCTGGCTATATGCAAATTAGTCTGTTCCTGTCCCAGTGCATGATGGGAACAGGGCAAACCAAACTACCAAGCCAATTCTTACACTGGGAAGGAAACAAGCTTCCGGGGACCGGTTTCTGGCATTTCAGCCGTCGTCGGCCCGGCTTGCTTGAATCCTGATGGTGCAATGAGCAAGGGACTCACATCTGAGTATACCCTTCCACGCTTAGGGTGGAAAAAATATTTAACAACAAGAGGTGGTGATGGACAGAGTTTCTGAATTAAGCAAAATACTCTCACCCAGTCAAGAGATCAGGGCTAGATCCAACACCGTTTTTTAGCTCACTGCACCATCCCAGCTCAGAACCTGGCTATATGCAAATTAGTCTGTTCCTGTCCCAGTGCATGATGGGAACAGGGCAAACCAAACTACCAAGCCAATTCTTACACTGGGAAGGAAACAAGCTTCCAGGGACCGGTTTCTGGCATTTCAGCCGTTGTCGGCCCGGCTTGCTTGAATCCTGATGGTGCAATGAGCAAGGGACTCACATCTGAGTATACCCTTCCACGCTTAGGGTGGACAAAATATTTAACAACAAGGGGTGGTGATGGACAGAGTTTCTGAATTAAGCAGAATACTCTCACCCAGTCAAGAGATCAGGGATAGATCCAACACCGTTTTTTAGCTCACTGCACCATCCCATCTCAGAACCTGGCTATATGCAAATTAGTCTGTTCCTGTCCCAGTGCATGATGGGAACAGGGCAAACCAAACTACCAAGCCAATTCTTACACTGGGAAGGAAACAAGCTTCCGGGGACCGGTTTTTGGCATTTCAGCCATCGTCGGCCCGGCTTGCTTGAATCCTGATGGTGCAATGAGCAAGGGACTCACATCTGAGTATACCCTTCCACGCTTAGGGTGAACAAAATATTTAACAACAAGGGGTGGTGATGGACAGAGTTTCTGAATTAAGCAGAATACTCTCACCCAGTCAAGAGATCAGGGCTAGATCCAACACCGTTTTTTAGCTCACTGCACCATCCCAGCTCAGAACCTGGCTATATGCAAATTAGTCTGTTCCTGTCCCAGTGCATGATGGGAACAGGGCAAACCAAACTACCAAGCCAATTCTTACACTGGGAAGGAAACAAGCTTCCGGGTACCGGTTTCTGGCATTTCAGCCGTCGTCGGCCCGGCTTGCTTGAATCCTGATGGTGCAATGAGCAAGGGTATCACATCTGAGTATACCCTTCCACGCTTAGGGTGGACAAAATATTTAACAACAAGGGGTGGTGATGGACAGAGTTTCTGAATTAAGCAGAATACTCTCACCCAGTCAAGAGATCAGGGCTAGATCCAACACCGTTATTTTAGCTCACTGCACCATCCCAGCTCAGAACCTGGCTATATGCAAATTAGTCTGTTCCTGTCCCAGTGCATGATGGGAACAGGGCAAACCAAACTACCAAGCCAATTCTTACACTGGGAAGGAAACAAGCTTCCGGGGACCGGTTTCTGGCATTTCAGCCGTCGTCGGCCCGGCTTGCTTGAATCCTGATGGTGCAATGAGCAAGGGACTCACATCTGAGTATACCCTTCCACGCTTAGGGTGGACAAAATATTTAACAACAAGAGGTGGTGATGGACAGAGTTTCTGAATTAAGCAAAATACTCTCACCCAGTCAAGAGATCAGGGCTAGATCCAACACCGTTTTTTAGCTCACTGCACCATCCCAGCTCAGAACCTGGCTATATGCAAATTAGTCTGTTCCTGTCCCAGTGCATGATGGGAACAGGGCAAACCAAACTACCAAGCCAATTCTTACACTGGGAAGGAAACAAGCTTCCAGGGACCGGTTTCTGGCATTTCAGCCGTTGTCGGCCCGGCTTGCTTGAATCCTGATGGTGCAATGAGCAAGGGACTCACATCTGAGTATACCCTTCCACGCTTAGGGTGGACAAAATATTTAACAACAAGGGGTGGTGATGGACAGAGTTTCTGAATTAAGCAGAATACTCTCACCCAGTCAAGAGATCAGGGATAGATCCAACACCGTTTTTTAGCTCACTGCACCATCCCATCTCAGAACCTGGCTTTATGCAAATTAGTCTGTTCCTGTCCCAGTGCATGATGGGAACAGGGCAAACCAAACTACCAAGCCAATTCTTACACTGGGAAGGAAACAAGCTTCCGGGGACCGGTTTTTGGCATTTCAGCCATCGTCGGCCCGGCTTGCTTGAATCCTGATGGTGCAATGAGCAAGGGACTCACATCTGAGTATACCCTTCCACGCTTAGGGTGGACAAAATATTTAACAACAAGGGGTGGTGATGGACAGAGTTTCTGAATGAAGCAGAATACTCTCACCCAGTCAAGAGATCAGGGCTAGATCCAACACCGTTTTTTAGCTCACTGCACCATCCCAGCTCAGAACCTGGCTATATGCAAATTAGTCTGTTCCTGTCCCAGTGCATGATGGGAACAGGGCAAACCAAACTACCAAGCCAATTTTTACACTGGGAAGGAAACAAGCTTCCGGGGACCGGATTCTGGCATTTCAGGCGTCGTCGGCCCGGCTTGCTTGAATCCTGATGGTGCAATGAGCAAGGGACTCACATCTGAGTATACCCTTCCACGCTTAGGGTGGACAAAATATTTAACAACAAGGGGTGGTGATGGACAGAGTTTCTGAATTAAGCAGAATACTCTCACCCAGTCAAGAGATCAGGGCTAGATCCAACACCGTTTTTTAGCTCACTGCACCATCCCAGCTCAGAACCTGGCTATATGCAAATTAGTCTGTTCCTGTCCCAGTGCATGATGGGAACAGGGCAAACCAAACTACAAAGCCTATTCTTACACTGGGAAGGAAACAAGCTTCCGGGGACCGGTTTCTGGCATTTCAGCCGTCGTCGGCCCGGCTTGCTTGAATCCTGATGGTGCAATGAGCAAGGGACTCACATCTGAGTATACCCTTCCACGCTTAGGGTGGACAAAATATTTAACAACAAGGGGTGGTGATGGACAGAGTTTCTGAATTAAGCAGAATACTCTCACCCAGTCAAGAGATCAGGGCTAGATCCAACACCGTTTTTTAGCTCACTGCACCATCCCAGCTCTAAACCTGGCTATATGCAAATTAGTCTGTTCCTGTTCCAGTGCATGATGGGAACAGGGCAAACCAAACTACCAAGCCAATTCTTACACTGGGAAGGAAACAAGCTTCCGGGGACCGGTTTCTGGCATTTCAGCCATCGTCGGCCTGGCTTGCTTGAATCCTGATGGTGCAATGAGCTAGGGACTCACATCTGAGTATACCCTTCCACGCTTAGGGTGGACAAAATATTTAACAACAAGGGGTGGTGATGGACAGAGTTTCTGAATTAAGCAGAATACTCTCACCCAGTCAAGAGATCAGGGCTAGATCCAACACTGTTTTTTAGCTCACTGCACCATCCCAGCTCAGAACCTGGCAATATGCAAATTAATCTGTTCCTGTCCCAGTGCATGATGGGAACAGGGCAAACCAAACTACCAAGCCAATTCTTACACTGGGAAGGAAACAAGCTTCCGGGGACTGGTTTCTGGCATTTCAGCCGTCGTCGGCCCGGCTTGCTTGAATCCTGATGGTGCAATGAGCAAGGGACTCACATCTGAGTATACCCTTCCACGCTTAGGGTGGACAAAATATTTAACAACAAGGGGTGGTGATGGACAGAGTTTCTGAATTAAGCAGAATACTCTCACCCAGTCAAGAGATCAGGGCAAGATCCAACACCGTTTTTTAGCTCACTGCACCATCCCAGCTCAGAACCTGGCTATATGCAAATTAGTCTGTTCCTGTCCCAGTGCATGATGGGAACAGGGCAAACCAAACTACCAAGCCAATTCTTACACTGGGAAGGAAACAAGCTTCCGGGGACTGGTTTCTGGCATTTCAGCCGTCGTCGGCCCGGCTTGCTTGAATCCTGATGGTGCAATGAGCAAGGGACTCACATCTGAGTATACCCTTCCACGCTTAGGGTGGACAAAATATTTAACAACAAGGGGTGGTGATGGACAGAGTTGCTGAATTAAGCAGAATACTCTCACCCAGTCAAGAGATCAGGGCTAGATCCAACACCGTTTTTTAGCTCACTGCACCATCCCAGCTCAGAACCTGGCTATATGCAAATTAGTCTGTTCCTGTCCCAGTGCATGATGGGAACAGGGCAAACCAAACTACCAAGCCAATTCTTACACTGGGAAGGAAACAAGCTTCCGGGGACCGGTTTCTGGCATTTCAGCCGCCGTCGGCCCGGCTTGCTTGAATCCTGATGGTACAATGAGCAAGGATATCACATCTGAGTATACCCTTCCACGCTTAGGGTGGACAAAATATTTAACAACAAGGGGTGGTGATGGACAGAGTTTCTGAATTAAGCAGAATACTCTCACCCAGTCAAGAGATCAGGGCTAGATCCAACACCGTTATTTTATCTCACTGCACCATCCCAGCTCAGAACCTGGCTATATGCAAATTAGTCTGTTCCTGTCCCAGTGCATGATGGGAACAGGGCAAACCAAACTACCAAGCCAATTTTTACACTGGGAAGGAAACAAGCTTCCGGGGACCGGATTCTGGCATTTCAGGCGTCGTCGGCCCGGCTTGCTTGAATCCTGATGGTGCAATGAGCAAGGGACTCACATCTGAGTATACCCTTCCACGCTTAGGGTGGACAAAATATTTAACAACAAGGGGTGGTGATGGACAGAGTTTCTGAATTAAGCAGAATACTCTCACCCAGTCAAGAGATCAGGGCTAGATCCAACACCGTTTTTTAGCTCACTGCACCATCCCAGCTCAGAACCTGGCTATATGCAAATTAGTCTGTTCCTGTCCCAGTGCATGATGGGAACAGGGCAAACCAAACTACAAAGCCTATTCTTACACTGGGAAGGAAACAAGCTTCCGGGGACCGGTTTCTGGCATTTCAGCCGTCGTCGGCCCGGCTTGCTTGAATCCTGATGGTGCAATGAGCAAGGGACTCACATCTGAGTATACCCTTCCACGCTTAGGGTGGACAAAATATTTAACAACAAGGGGTGGTGATGGACAGAGTTTCTGAATTAAGCAGAATACTCTCACCCAGTCAAGAGATCAGGGCTAGATCCAACACCGTTTTTTAGCTCACTGCACCATCCCAGCTCTAAACCTGGCTATATGCAAATTAGTCTGTTCCTGTTCCAGTGCATGATGGGAACAGGGCAAACCAAACTACCAAGCCAATTCTTACACTGGGAAGGAAACAAGCTTCCGGGGACCGGTTTCTGGCATTTCAGCCATCGTCGGCCTGGCTTGCTTGAATCCTGATGGTGCAATGAGCTAGGGACTCACATCTGAGTATACCCTTCCACGCTTAGGGTGGACAAAATATTTAACAACAAGGGGTGGTGATGGACAGAGTTTCTGAATTAAGCAGAATACTCTCACCCAGTCAAGAGATCAGGGCTAGATCCAACACCGTTTTTTAGCTCACTGCACCATCCCAGCTCAGAACCTGGCTATATGCAAATTAATCTGTTCCTGTCCCAGTGCATGATGGGAACAGGGCAAACCAAACTACCAAGCCAATTCTTACACTGGGAAGGAAACAAGCTTCCGGGGACTGGTTTCTGGCATTTCAGCCGTCGTCGGCCCGGCTTGCTTGAATCCTGATGGTGCAATGAGCAAGGGACTCACATCTGAGTATACCCTTCCACGCTTAGGGTGGACAAAATATTTAACAACAAGGGGTGGTGATGGACAGAGTTTCTGAATTAAGCAGAATACTCTCACCCAGTCAAGAGATCAGGGCAAGATCCAACACCGTTTTTTAGCTCACTGCACCATCCCAGCTCAGAACCTGGCTATATGCAAATTAGTCTGTTCCTGTCCCAGTGCATGATGGGAACAGGGCAAACCAAACTACCAAGCCAATTCTTACACTGGGAAGGAAACAAGCTTCCGGGGACTGGTTTCTGGCATTTCAGCCGTCGTCGGCCCGGCTTGCTTGAATCCTGATGGTGCAATGAGCAAGGGACTCACATCTGAGTATACCCTTCCACGCTTAGGGTGGACAAAATATTTAACAACAAGGGGTGGTGATGGACAGAGTTGCTGAATTAAGCAGAATACTCTCACCCAGTCAAGAGATCAGGGCTAGATCCAACACCGTTATTTTAGCTCACTGCACCATCCCAGCTCAGAACCTGGCTATATGCAAATTAGTCTGTTCCTGTCCCAGTGCATGATGGGAACAGGGCAAACCAAACTACCAAGCCAATTCTTACACTGGGAAGGAAACAAGCTTCCGGGAACCAGTTTCTGGCATTTCAGCCGTCGTCGGCCCGGCTTCTTGAATCCTGATGGTGCAATGAGCAAGGGACTCACATCTGAGTATACCCTTCCACGCTTAGGGTGGACAAAATATTTAACAACAAGAGGTGGTGATGGACAGAGTTTCTGAATTAAGCAAAATACTCTCACCCAGTCAAGAGATCAGGGCTAGATCCAACACCGTTTCTTTAGCTCACTGCACCATCCCAGCTCAGAACCTGGCTATATGCAAATTAGTCTGTTCCTGTCCCAGTGCATGATGGGAACAGGGCAAACCAAACTACCAAGCCAATTCTTACACTGGGAAGGAAACAAGCTTCCGGGGACCGGTTTCTGGCATTTCAGCCGTCGTCGGCCCGGCTTGCTTGAATCCTGATGGTGCAATGAGCAAGGGACTCACATCTGAGTATACCCTTCCACGCTTAGGGTGGAAAAAACGTTTAACAACAAGGGGTGGTGATGGACAGAGTTTCTGAATTAAGCAGAATACTCTCACCCAGTCAAGAGATCAGGGCTAGATCCAACACAGTTTTTTAGCTCACTGCACCATCCCAGCTCAGAACCTGGCTATATGCAAATTAGTCTGTTCCTGTTCCAGTGCATGATGGGAACAGGGCAAACCAAACTACCAAGCCAATTCTTACACTGGGAAGGAAACAAGCTTCCAGGGACCGGTTTCTGGCATTTCAGCCGTCGTCAGCCCGGCTTGCTTGAATCCTTATGGTGCAATGAGCAAGGGACTCACATCTGAGTATACCCTTCCACGCTTAGGGTGGAAAAAATATTTAACAACAAGAGGTGGTGATGGACAGAGTTTCTGAATTAAGCAAAATACTCTCACCCAGTCAAGAGATCAGGGCTAGATCCAACACCGTTTTTTAGCTCACTGCACCATCCCAGCTCAGAACCTGGCTATATGCAAATTAGTCTGTTCCTGTCCCAGTGCATGATGGGAACAGGGCAAACCAAACTACCAAGCCAATTCTTACACTGGGAAGGAAACAAGCTTCCAGGGACCGGTTTCTGGCATTTCAGCCGTTGTCGGCCCGGCTTGCTTGAATCCTGATGGTGCAATGAGCAAGGGACTCACATCTGAGTATACCCTTCCACGCTTAGGGTGGACAAAATATTTAACAACAAGGGGTGGTGATGGACAGAGTTTCTGAATTAAGCAGAATACTCTCACCCAGTCAAGAGATCAGGGATAGATCCAACACCGTTTTTTAGCTCACTGCACCATCCCATCTCAGAACCTGGCTATATGCAAATTAGTCTGTTCCTGTCCCAGTGCATGATGGGAACAGGGCAAACCAAACTACCAAGCCAATTCTTACACTGGGAAGGAAACAAGCTTCCGGGGACCGGTTTTTGGCATTTCAGCCATCGTCGGCCCGGCTTGCTTGAATCCTGATGGTGCAATGAGCAAGGGACTCACATCTAAGTATACCCTTCCACGCTTAGGGTGGACAAAATATTTAACAACAAGGGGTGGTGATGGACAGAGTTGCTGAATTAAGCAGAATACTCTCACCCAGTCAAGAGATCAGGGCTAGATCCAACACCGTTTTTTAGCTCACTGCACCATCCCAGCTCAGAACCTGGCTATATGCAAATTAGTCTGTTCCTGTCCCAGTGCATGATGGGAACAGGGCAAACCAAACTACCAAGCCAATTCTTACACTGGGAAGGAAACAAGCTTCCGGGGACCGGTTTCTGGCATTTCAGCCGCCGTCGGCCCGGCTTGCTTGAATCCTGATGGTACAATGAGCAAGGATATCACATCTGAGTATACCCTTCCACGCTTAGGGTGAACAAAATATTTAACAACAAGGGGTGGTGATGGACAGAGTTTCTGAATTAAGCAGAATACTCTCACCCAGTCAACAGATCAGGGCTAGATCCAACACTGTTTTTTAGCTCACTGCACCATCCCAGCTCAAACCTGGCTATATGCAAATTAGTCTGTTCCTGTCCCAGTGCATGATGGGAACAGGGCAAACCAAACTACCAAGCCAATTCTTACACTGGGAAGGAAACAAGCTTCCGGGTACCGGTTTCTGGCATTTCAGCCGTCGTCGGCCCGGCTTGCTTGAATCCTGATGGTGCAATGAGCAAGGGTATCACATCTGAGTATACCCTTCCACGCTTAGGGTGGACAAAATATTTAACAACAAGGGGTGGTGATGGACAGAGTTTCTGAATTAAGCAGAATACTCTCACCCAGTCAAGAGATCAGGGCTAGATCCAACACCGTTATTTTAGCTCACTGCACCATCCCAGCTCAGAACCTGGCTATATGCAAATTAGTCTGTTCCTGTCCCAGTGCATGATGGGAACAGGGCAAACCAAACTACCAAGCCAATTCTTACACTGGGAAGGAAACAAGCTTCCGGGGACCGGTTTCTGGCATTTCAGCCGTCGTCGGCCCGGCTTGCTTGAATCCTGATGGTGCAATGAGCAAGGGACTCACATCTGAGTATACCCTTCCACGCTTAGGGTGGACAAAATATTTAACAACAAGAGGTGGTGATGGACAGAGTTTCTGAATTAAGCAAAATACTCTCACCCAGTCAAGAGATCAGGGCTAGATCCAACACCGTTTTTTAGCTCACTGCACCATCCCAGCTCAGAACCTGGCTATATGCAAATTAGTCTGTTCCTGTCCCAGTGCATGATGGGAACAGGGCAAACCAAACTACCAAGCCAATTCTTACACTGGGAAGGAAACAAGCTTCCAGGGACCGGTTTCTGGCATTTCAGCCGTTGTCGGCCCGGCTTGCTTGAATCCTGATGGTGCAATGAGCAAGGGACTCACATCTGAGTATACCCTTCCACGCTTAAGGTGGACAAAATATTTAACAACAAGGGGTGGTGATGGACAGAGTTTCTGAATTAAGCAGAATACTCTCACCCAGTCAAGAGATCAGGGATAGATCCAACACCGTTTTTTAGCTCACTGCACCATCCCATCTCAGAACCTGGCTATATGCAAATTAGTCTGTTCCTGTCCCAGTGCATGATGGGAACAGGGCAAACCAAACTACCAAGCCAATTCTTACACTGGGAAGGAAACAAGCTTCCGGGGACCGGTTTTTGGCATTTCAGCCATCGTCGGCCCGGCTTGCTTGAATCCTGATGGTGCAATGAGCAAGGGACTCACATCTGAGTATACCCTTCCACGCTTAGGGTGGACAAAATATTTAACAACAAGGGGTGGTGATGGACAGAGTTTCTGAATGAAGCAGAATACTCTCACCCAGTCAAGAGATCAGGGCTAGATCCAACACCGTTTTTTAGCTCACTGCACCATCCCAGCTCAGAACCTGGCTATATGCAAATTAGTCTGTTCCTGTCCCAGTGCATGATGGGAACAGGGCAAACCAAACTACCAAGCCAATTTTTACACTGGGAAGGAAACAAGCTTCCGGGGACCGGATTCTGGCATTTCAGGCGTCGTCGGCCCGGCTTGCTTGAATCCTGATGGTGCAATGAGCAAGGGACTCACATCTGAGTATACCCTTCCACGCTTAGGGTGGACAAAATATTTAACAACAAGGGGTGGTGATGGACAGAGTTTCTGAATTAAGCAGAATACTCTCACCCAGTCAAGAGATCAGGGCTAGATCCAACACCGTTTTTTAGCTCACTGCACCATCCCAGCTCAGAACCTGGCTATATGCAAATTAGTCTGTTCCTGTCCCAGTGCATGATGGGAACAGGGCAAACCAAACTACAAAGCCTATTCTTACACTGGGAAGGAAACAAGCTTCCGGGGACCGGTTTCTGGCATTTCAGCCGTCGTCGGCCCGGCTTGCTTGAATCCTGATGGTGCAATGAGCAAGGGACTCACATCTGAGTATACCCTTCCACGCTTAGGGTGGACAAAATATTTAACAACAAGGGGTGGTGATGGACAGAGTTTCTGAATTAAGCAGAATACTCTCACCCAGTCAAGAGATCAGGGCTAGATCCAACACCGTTTTTTAGCTCACTGCACCATCCCAGCTCAGAACCTGGCTATATGCAAATTAGTCTGTTCCTGTCCCAGTACATGATGGGAACAGGGCAAACCAAACTACCAAGCCAATTCTTACACTGGGAAGGAAACAAGCTTCCGGGGACCGGTTTCTGGCATTTCAGCCATCGTCGGCCTGGCTTGCTTGAATCCTGATGGTGCAATGAGCTAGGGACTCACATCTGAGTATACCCTTCCACGCTTAGGGTGGACAAAATATTTAACAACAAGGGGTGGTGATGGACAGAGTTTCTGAATTAAGCAGAATACTCTCACCCAGTCAAGAGATCAGGGCTAGATCCAACACCGTTTTTTAGCTCACTGCACCATCCCAGCTCAGAACCTGGCTATATGCAAATTAATCTGTTCCTGTCCCAGTGCATGATGGGAACAGGGCAAACCAAACTACCAAGCCAATTCTTACACTGGGAAGGAAACAAGCTTCCGGGGACTGGTTTCTGGCATTTCAGCCGTCGTCGGCCCGGCTTGCTTGAATCCTGATGGTGCAATGAGCAAGGGACTCACATCTGAATATACCCTTCCACGCTTAGGGTGGACAAAATATTTAACAACAAGGGGTGGTGATGGACAGAGTTTCTGAATTATGCAGAATACTCTCACCCAGTCAAGAGATCAGGGCTAGATCCAACACCGTTTTTTAGCTCACTGCACCATCCCAGCTCAGAACCTGGCTATATGCAAATTAGTCTGTTCCTGTCCCAGTGCATGATGGGAACAGGGCAAACCAAACTACCAAGCCAATTCTTACACTGGGAAGGAAACAAGCTTCCGGGGACCGGTTTCTGGCATTTCAGCCGCCGTCGGCCCGGCTTGCTTGAATCCTGATGGTACAATGAGCAAGGATATCACATCTGAGTATACCCTTCCACGCTTAGGGTGAACAAAATATTTAACAACAAGGGGTGGTGATGGACAGAGTTTCTGAATTAAGCAGAATACTCTCACCCAGTCAACAGATCAGGGCTAGATCCAACACTGTTTTTTAGCTCACTGCACCATCCCAGCTCAAACCTGGCTATATGCAAATTAGTCTGTTCCTGTCCCAGTGCATGATGGGAACAGGGCAAACCAAACTACCAAGCCAATTCTTACACTGGGAAGGAAACAAGCTTCCGGGTACCGGTTTCTGGCATTTCAGCCGTCGTCGGCCCGGCTTGCTTGAATCCTGATGGTGCAATGAGCAAGGGTATCACATCTGAGTATACCCTTCCACGCTTAGGGTGGACAAAATATTTAACAACAAGGGGTGGTGATGGACAGAGTTTCTGAATTAAGCAGAATACTCTCACCCAGTCAAGAGATCAGGGCTAGATCCAACACCGTTATTTTAGCTCACTGCACCATCCCAGCTCAGAACCTGGCTATATGCAAATTAGTCTGTTCCTGTCCCAGTGCATGATGGGAACAGGGCAAACCAAACTACCAAGCCAATTCTTACACTGGGAAGGAAACAAGCTTCCGGGGACCGGTTTCTGGCATTTCAGCCGTCGTCGGCCCGGCTTGCTTGAATCCTGATGGTGCAATGAGCAAGGGACTCACATCTGAGTATACCCTTCCACGCTTAGGGTGGAAAAAATATTTAACAACAAGAGGTGGTGATGGACAGAGTTTCTGAATTAAGCAAAATACTCTCACCCAGTCAAGAGATCAGGGCTAGATCCAACACCGTTTTTTAGCTCACTGCACCATCCCAGCTCAGAACCTGGCTATATGCAAATTAGTCTGTTCCTGTCCCAGTGCATGATGGGAACAGGGCAAACCAAACTACCAAGCCAATTCTTACACTGGGAAGGAAACAAGCTTCCAGGGACCGGTTTCTGGCATTTCAGCCGTTGTCGGCCCGGCTTGCTTGAATCCTGATGGTGCAATGAGCAAGGGACTCACATCTGAGTATACCCTTCCACGCTTAGGGTGGACAAAATATTTAACAACAAGGGGTGGTGATGGACAGAGTTTCTGAATTAAGCAGAATACTCTCACCCAGTCAAGAGATCAGGGATAGATCCAACACCGTTTTTTAGCTCACTGCACCATCCCATCTCAGAACCTGGCTATATGCAAATTAGTCTGTTCCTGTCCCAGTGCATGATGGGAACAGGGCAAACCAAACTACCAAGCCAATTCTTACACTGGGAAGGAAACAAGCTTCCGGGGACCGGTTTTTGGCATTTCAGCCATCGTCGGCCCGGCTTGCTTGAATCCTGATGGTGCAATGAGCAAGGGACTCACATCTGAGTATACCCTTCCACGCTTAGGGTGAACAAAATATTTAACAACAAGGGGTGGTGATGGACAGAGTTTCTGAATTAAGCAGAATACTCTCACCCAGTCAAGAGATCAGGGCTAGATCCAACACCGTTTTTTAGCTCACTGCACCATCCCAGCTCAGAACCTGGCTATATGCAAATTAGTCTGTTCCTGTCCCAGTGCATGATGGGAACAGGGCAAACCAAACTACCAAGCCAATTCTTACACTGGGAAGGAAACAAGCTTCCGGGTACCGGTTTCTGGCATTTCAGCCGTCGTCGGCCCGGCTTGCTTGAATCCTGATGGTGCAATGAGCAAGGGTATCACATCTGAGTATACCCTTCCACGCTTAGGGTGGACAAAATATTTAACAACAAGGGGTGGTGATGGACAGAGTTTCTGAATTAAGCAGAATACTCTCACCCAGTCAAGAGATCAGGGCTAGATCCAACACCGTTATTTTAGCTCACTGCACCATCCCAGCTCAGAACCTGGCTATATGCAAATTAGTCTGTTCCTGTCCCAGTGCATGATGGGAACAGGGCAAACCAAACTACCAAGCCAATTCTTACACTGGGAAGGAAACAAGCTTCCGGGGACCGGTTTCTGGCATTTCAGCCGTCGTCGGCCCGGCTTGCTTGAATCCTGATGGTGCAATGAGCAAGGGACTCACATCTGAGTATACCCTTCCACGCTTAGGGTGGACAAAATATTTAACAACAAGAGGTGGTGATGGACAGAGTTTCTGAATTAAGCAAAATACTCTCACCCAGTCAAGAGATCAGGGCTAGATCCAACACCGTTTTTTAGCTCACTGCACCATCCCAGCTCAGAACCTGGCTATATGCAAATTAGTCTGTTCCTGTCCCAGTGCATGATGGGAACAGGGCAAACCAAACTACCAAGCCAATTCTTACACTGGGAAGGAAACAAGCTTCCAGGGACCGGTTTCTGGCATTTCAGCCGTTGTCGGCCCGGCTTGCTTGAATCCTGATGGTGCAATGAGCAAGGGACTCACATCTGAGTATACCCTTCCACGCTTAGGGTGGACAAAATATTTAACAACAAGGGGTGGTGATGGACAGAGTTTCTGAATTAAGCAGAATACTCTCACCCAGTCAAGAGATCAGGGATAGATCCAACACCGTTTTTTAGCTCACTGCACCATCCCATCTCAGAACCTGGCTTTATGCAAATTAGTCTGTTCCTGTCCCAGTGCATGATGGGAACAGGGCAAACCAAACTACCAAGCCAATTCTTACACTGGGAAGGAAACAAGCTTCCGGGGACCGGTTTTTGGCATTTCAGCCATCGTCGGCCCGGCTTGCTTGAATCCTGATGGTGCAATGAGCAAGGGACTCACATCTGAGTATACCCTTCCACGCTTAGGGTGGACAAAATATTTAACAACAAGGGGTGGTGATGGACAGAGTTTCTGAATGAAGCAGAATACTCTCACCCAGTCAAGAGATCAGGGCTAGATCCAACACCGTTTTTTAGCTCACTGCACCATCCCAGCTCAGAACCTGGCTATATGCAAATTAGTCTGTTCCTGTCCCAGTGCATGATGGGAACAGGGCAAACCAAACTACCAAGCCAATTTTTACACTGGGAAGGAAACAAGCTTCCGGGGACCGGATTCTGGCATTTCAGGCGTCGTCGGCCCGGCTTGCTTGAATCCTGATGGTGCAATGAGCAAGGGACTCACATCTGAGTATACCCTTCCACGCTTAGGGTGGACAAAATATTTAACAACAAGGGGTGGTGATGGACAGAGTTTCTGAATTAAGCAGAATACTCTCACCCAGTCAAGAGATCAGGGCTAGATCCAACACCGTTTTTTAGCTCACTGCACCATCCCAGCTCAGAACCTGGCTATATGCAAATTAGTCTGTTCCTGTCCCAGTGCATGATGGGAACAGGGCAAACCAAACTACAAAGCCTATTCTTACACTGGGAAGGAAACAAGCTTCCGGGGACCGGTTTCTGGCATTTCAGCCGTCGTCGGCCCGGCTTGCTTGAATCCTGATGGTGCAATGAGCAAGGGACTCACATCTGAGTATACCCTTCCACGCTTAGGGTGGACAAAATATTTAACAACAAGGGGTGGTGATGGACAGAGTTTCTGAATTAAGCAGAATACTCTCACCCAGTCAAGAGATCAGGGCTAGATCCAACACCGTTTTTTAGCTCACTGCACCATCCCAGCTCTAAACCTGGCTATATGCAAATTAGTCTGTTCCTGTTCCAGTGCATGATGGGAACAGGGCAAACCAAACTACCAAGCCAATTCTTACACTGGGAAGGAAACAAGCTTCCGGGGACCGGTTTCTGGCATTTCAGCCATCGTCGGCCTGGCTTGCTTGAATCCTGATGGTGCAATGAGCTAGGGACTCACATCTGAGTATACCCTTCCACGCTTAGGGTGGACAAAATATTTAACAACAAGGGGTGGTGATGGACAGAGTTTCTGAATTAAGCAGAATACTCTCACCCAGTCAAGAGATCAGGGCTAGATCCAACACTGTTTTTTAGCTCACTGCACCATCCCAGCTCAGAACCTGGCAATATGCAAATTAATCTGTTCCTGTCCCAGTGCATGATGGGAACAGGGCAAACCAAACTACCAAGCCAATTCTTACACTGGGAAGGAAACAAGCTTCCGGGGACTGGTTTCTGGCATTTCAGCCGTCGTCGGCCCGGCTTGCTTGAATCCTGATGGTGCAATGAGCAAGGGACTCACATCTGAGTATACCCTTCCACGCTTAGGGTGGACAAAATATTTAACAACAAGGGGTGGTGATGGACAGAGTTTCTGAATTAAGCAGAATACTCTCACCCAGTCAAGAGATCAGGGCAAGATCCAACACCGTTTTTTAGCTCACTGCACCATCCCAGCTCAGAACCTGGCTATATGCAAATTAGTCTGTTCCTGTCCCAGTGCATGATGGGAACAGGGCAAACCAAACTACCAAGCCAATTCTTACACTGGGAAGGAAACAAGCTTCCGGGGACTGGTTTCTGGCATTTCAGCCGTCGTCGGCCCGGCTTGCTTGAATCCTGATGGTGCAATGAGCAAGGGACTCACATCTGAGTATACCCTTCCACGCTTAGGGTGGACAAAATATTTAACAACAAGGGGTGGTGATGGACAGAGTTGCTGAATTAAGCAGAATACTCTCACCCAGTCAAGAGATCAGGGCTAGATCCAACACCGTTTTTTAGCTCACTGCACCATCCCAGCTCAGAACCTGGCTATATGCAAATTAGTCTGTTCCTGTCCCAGTGCATGATGGGAACAGGGCAAACCAAACTACAAAGCCTATTCTTACACTGGGAAGGAAACAAGCTTCCGGGGACCGGTTTCTGGCATTTCAGCCGTCGTCGGCCCGGCTTGCTTGAATCCTGATGGTGCAATGAGCAAGGGACTCACATCTGAGTATACCCTTCCACGCTTAGGGTGGACAAAATATTTAACAACAAGGGGTGGTGATGGACAGAGTTTCTGAATTAAGCAGAATACTCTCACCCAGTCAAGAGATCAGGGCTAGATCCAACACCGTTTTTTAGCTCACTGCACCATCCCAGCTCTAAACCTGGCTATATGCAAATTAGTCTGTTCCTGTTCCAGTGCATGATGGGAACAGGGCAAACCAAACTACCAAGCCAATTCTTACACTGGGAAGGAAACAAGCTTCCGGGGACCGGTTTCTGGCATTTCAGCCATCGTCGGCCTGGCTTGCTTGAATCCTGATGGTGCAATGAGCTAGGGACTCACATCTGAGTATACCCTTCCACGCTTAGGGTGGACAAAATATTTAACAACAAGGGGTGGTGATGGACAGAGTTTCTGAATTAAGCAGAATACTCTCACCCAGTCAAGAGATCAGGGCTAGATCCAACACCGTTTTTTAGCTCACTGCACCATCCCAGCTCAGAACCTGGCTATATGCAAATTAATCTGTTCCTGTCCCAGTGCATGATGGGAACAGGGCAAACCAAACTACCAAGCCAATTCTTACACTGGGAAGGAAACAAGCTTCCGGGGACTGGTTTCTGGCATTTCAGCCGTCGTCGGCCCGGCTTGCTTGAATCCTGATGGTGCAATGAGCAAGGGACTCACATCTGAGTATACCCTTCCACGCTTAGGGTGGACAAAATATTTAACAACAAGGGGTGGTGATGGACAGAGTTTCTGAATTAAGCAGAATACTCTCACCCAGTCAAGAGATCAGGGCAAGATCCAACACCGTTTTTTAGCTCACTGCACCATCCCAGCTCAGAACCTGGCTATATGCAAATTAGTCTGTTCCTGTCCCAGTGCATGATGGGAACAGGGCAAACCAAACTACCAAGCCAATTCTTACACTGGGAAGGAAACAAGCTTCCGGGGACTGGTTTCTGGCATTTCAGCCGTCGTCGGCCCGGCTTGCTTGAATCCTGATGGTGCAATGAGCAAGGGACTCACATCTGAGTATACCCTTCCACGCTTAGGGTGGACAAAATATTTAACAACAAGGGGTGGTGATGGACAGAGTTGCTGAATTAAGCAGAATACTCTCACCCAGTCAAGAGATCAGGGCTAGATCCAACACCGTTATTTTAGCTCACTGCACCATCCCAGCTCAGAACCTGGCTATATGCAAATTAGTCTGTTCCTGTCCCAGTGCATGATGGGAACAGGGCAAACCAAACTACCAAGCCAATTCTTACACTGGGAAGGAAACAAGCTTCCGGGAACCAGTTTCTGGCATTTCAGCCGTCGTCGGCCCGGCTTCTTGAATCCTGATGGTGCAATGAGCAAGGGACTCACATCTGAGTATACCCTTCCACGCTTAGGGTGGACAAAATATTTAACAACAAGAGGTGGTGATGGACAGAGTTTCTGAATTAAGCAAAATACTCTCACCCAGTCAAGAGATCAGGGCTAGATCCAACACCGTTTCTTTAGCTCACTGCACCATCCCAGCTCAGAACCTGGCTATATGCAAATTAGTCTGTTCCTGTCCCAGTGCATGATGGGAACAGGGCAAACCAAACTACCAAGCCAATTCTTACACTGGGAAGGAAACAAGCTTCCGGGGACCGGTTTCTGGCATTTCAGCCGTCGTCGGCCCGGCTTGCTTGAATCCTGATGGTGCAATGAGCAAGGGACTCACATCTGAGTATACCCTTCCACGCTTAGGGTGGAAAAAACGTTTAACAACAAGGGGTGGTGATGGACAGAGTTTCTGAATTAAGCAGAATACTCTCACCCAGTCAAGAGATCAGGGCTAGATCCAACACAGTTTTTTAGCTCACTGCACCATCCCAGCTCAGAACCTGGCTATATGCAAATTAGTCTGTTCCTGTTCCAGTGCATGATGGGAACAGGGCAAACCAAACTACCAAGCCAATTCTTACACTGGGAAGGAAACAAGCTTCCAGGGACCGGTTTCTGGCATTTCAGCCGTCGTCAGCCCGGCTTGCTTGAATCCTTATGGTGCAATGAGCAAGGGACTCACATCTGAGTATACCCTTCCACGCTTAGGGTGGAAAAAATATTTAACAACAAGGGGTGGTGATGGACAGAGTTTCTGAATTAAGCAGAATACTCTCACCCAGTCAAGAGATCAGGGCTAGATCCAACACCGTTTTTTAGCTCACTGCACCATCCCAGCTCAGAAACTGGCTATATGCAAATTAGTCTGTTCCTGTCCCAGTGCATGATGGGAACAGGGCAAACCAAACTACCAAGCCAATTCTTACACTGGGAAGGAAACAAGCTTCCGGGGACTGGTTTCTGGCATTTCAGCCGTCGTCAGCCCGGCTTGCTTGAATCCTGATGGTGCAATGAGCAAGGGACTCACATCTGAGTATACCCTTCCACGCTTAGGGTGGACAAAATATTTAACAACAAGGGGTGGTGATGGACAGAGTTGCTGAATTAAGCAGAATACTCTCACCCAGTCAAGAGATCAGGGCTAGATCCAACACCGTTTTTTAGCTCACTGCACCATCCCAGCTCAGAACCTGGCTATATGCAAATTAGTCTGTTCCTGTCCCAGTGCATGATGGGAACAGGGCAAACCAAACTACCAAGCCAATTCTTACACTGGGAAGGAAACAAGCTTCCGGGGACCGGTTTCTGGCATTTCAGCCGCCGTCGGCCCGGCTTGCTTGAATCCTGATGGTACAATGAGCAAGGATATCACATCTGAGTATACCCTTCCACGCTTAGGGTGAACAAAATATTTAACAACAAGGGGTGGTGATGGACAGAGTTTCTGAATTAAGCAGAATACTCTCACCCAGTCAACAGATCAGGGCTAGATCCAACACTGTTTTTTAGCTCACTGCACCATCCCAGCTCAAACCTGGCTATATGCAAATTAGTCTGTTCCTGTCCCAGTGCATGATGGGAACAGGGCAAACCAAACTACCAAGCCAATTCTTACACTGGGAAGGAAACAAGCTTCCGGGTACCGGTTTCTGGCATTTCAGCCGTCGTCGGCCCGGCTTGCTTGAATCCTGATGGTGCAATGAGCAAGGGTATCACATCTGAGTATACCCTTCCACGCTTAGGGTGGACAAAATATTTAACAACAAGGGGTGGTGATGGACAGAGTTTCTGAATTAAGCAGAATACTCTCACCCAGTCAAGAGATCAGGGCTAGATCCAACAACGTTATTTTATCTCACTGCACCATCCCAGCTCAGAACCTGGCTATATGCAAATTAGTCTGTTCCTGTCCCAGTGCATGATGGGAACAGGGCAAACCAAACTACCAAGCCAATTCTTACACTGGGAAGGAAACAAGCTTCCGGGGACCGGTTTCTGGCATTTCAGCCATCGTCGGCCTGGCTTGCTTGAATCCTGATGGTGCAATGAGCTAGGGACTCACATCTGAGTATACCCTTCCACACTTAGGGTGGACAAAATATTTAACAACAAGGGTGGTGATGGACAGAGTTTCTGAATTAAGCAGAATACTCTCACCCAGTCAAGAGATCAGGGCTAGATCCAACACCGTTTTTTAGCTCACTGCACCATCCCAGCTCAGAACCTGGCTATATGCAAATTAATCTGTTCCTATCCCAGTGCATGATGGGAACAGGGCAAACCAAACTACCAAGCCAATTCTTACACTGGGAAGGAAACAAGCTTCCGGGGACTGGTTTCTGGCATTTCAGCCGTCGTCGGCCCGGCTTGCTTGAATCCTGATGGTGCAATGAGCAAGGGACTCACATCTGAGTATACCCTTCCACGCTTAGGGTGGACAAAATATTTAACAACAAGGGGTGGTGATGGACAGAGTTTCTGAATTAAGCAGAATACTCTCACCCAGTCAAGAGATCAGGGCAAGATCCAACACCGTTTTTTAGCTCACTGCACCATCCCAGCTCAGAACCTGGCTATATGCAAATTAGTCTGTTCCTGTCCCAGTGCATGATGGGAACAGGGCAAACCAAACTACCAAGCCAATTCTTACACTGGGAAGGAAACAAGCTTCCGGGGACTGGTTTCTGGCATTTCAGCCGTCGTCGGCCCGGCTTGCTTGAATCCTGATGGTGCAATGAGCAAGGGACTCACATCTGAGTATACCCTTCCACGCTTAGGGTGGACAAAATATTTAACAACAAGGGGTGGTGATGGACAGAGTTGCTGAATTAAGCAGAATACTCTCACCCAGTCAAGAGATCAGGGCTAGATCCAACACCGTTTTTTAGCTCACTGCACCATCCCAGCTCAGAACCTGGCTATATGCAAATTAGTCTGTTCCTGTCCCAGTGCATGATGGGAACAGGGCAAACCAAACTACCAAGCCAATTCTTACACTGGGAAGGAAACAAGCTTCCGGGGACCGGTTTCTGGCATTTCAGCCGCCGTCGGCCCGGCTTGCTTGAATCCTGATGGTACAATGAGCAAGGATATCACATCTGAGTATACCCTTCCACGCTTAGGGTGGACAAAATATTTAACAACAAGGGGTGGTGATGGACAGAGTTTCTGAATTAAGCAGAATACTCTCACCCAGTCAAGAGATCAGGGCTAGATCCAACACCGTTATTTTAGCTCACTGCACCATCCCAGCTCAGAACCTGGCTATATGCAAATTAGTCTGTTCCTGTCCCAGTGCATGATGGGAACAGGGCAAACCAAACTACCAAGCCAATTCTTACACTGGGAAGGAAACAAGCTTACGGGAACCAGTTTCTGGCATTTCAGCCGTCGTCGGCCCGGCTTGCTTGAATCCTGATGGTGCAATGAGCAAGGGACTCACATCTGAGTATACCCTTCCACGCTTAGGGTGGACAAAATATTTAACAACAAGAGGTGGTGATGGACAGAGTTTCTGAATTAAGCAAAATACTCTCACCCAGTCAAGAGATCAGGGCTAGATCCAACACCGTTTCTTTAGCTCACTGCACCATCCCAGCTCAGAACCTGGCTATATGCAAATTAGTCTGTTCCTGTCCCAGTGCATGATGGGAACAGGGCAAACCAAACTACCAAGCCAATTCTTACACTGGGAAGGAAACAAGCTTCCGGGGACCGGTTTCTGGCATTTCAGCCGTCGTCGGCCCGGCTTGCTTGAATCCTGATGGTGCAATGAGCAAGGGACTCACATCTGAGTATACCCTTCCACGCTTAGGGTGGACAAAACGTTTAACAACAAGGGGTGGTGATGGACAGAGTTTCTGAATTAAGCAGAATACTCTCACCCAGTCAAGAGATCAGGGCTAGATCCAACACAGTTTTTTAGCTCACTGCACCATCCCAGCTCAGAACCTGGCTATATGCAAATTAGTCTGTTCCTGTTCCAGTGCATGATGGGAACAGGGCAAACCAAACTACCAAGCCAATTCTTACACTGGGAAGGAAACAAGCTTCCAGGGACCGGTTTCTGGCATTTCAGCCGTCGTCAGCCCGGCTTGCTTGAATCCTTATGGTGCAATGAGCAAGGGACTCACATCTGAGTATACCCTTCCACGCTTAGGGTGGACAAAATATTTAACAACAAGGGGTGGTGATGGACAGAGTTTCTGAATTAAGCAGAATACTCTCACCCAGTCAAGAGATCAGGGCTAGATCCAACACCGTTTTTTAGCTCACTGCACCATCCCAGCTCAGAAACTGGCTATATGCAAATTAGTCTGTTCCTGTCCCAGTGCATGATGGGAACAGGGCAAACCAAACTACCAAGCCAATTCTTACACTGGGAAGGAAACAAGCTTCCGGGGACTGGTTTCTGGCATTTCAGCCGTCGTCGGCCCGGCTTGCTTGAATCCTGATGGTGCAATGAGCAAGGGACTCACATCTGAGTATACCCTTCCACGCTTAGGGTGGACAAAATATTTAACAACAAGGGGTGGTGATAGACAGAGTTGCTGAATTAAGCAGAATACTCTCACCCAGTCAAGAGATCAGGGCTAGATCCAACACCGTTTTTTAGCTCACTGCACCATCCCAGCTCAGAACCTGGCTATATGCAAATTAGTCTGTTCCTGTCCCAGTGCATGATGGGAACAGGGCAAACCAAACTACCAAGCCAATTCTTACACTGGGAAGGAAACAAGCTTCCGGGGACCGGTTTCTGGCATTTCAGCCGCCGTCGGCCCGGCTTGCTTGAATCCTGATGGTACAATGAGCAAGGATATCACATCTGAGTATACCCTTCCACGCTTAGGGTGAACAAAATATTTAACAACAAGGGGTGGTGATGGACAGAGTTTCTGAATTAAGCAGAATACTCTCACCCAGTCAACAGATCAGGGCTAGATCCAACACTGTTTTTTAGCTCACTGCACCATCCCAGCTCAAACCTGGCTATATGCAAATTAGTCTGTTCCTGTCCCAGTGCATGATGGGAACAGGGCAAACCAAACTACCAAGCCAATTCTTACACTGGGAAGGAAACAAGCTTCCGGGTACCGGTTTCTGGCATTTCAGCCGTCGTCGGCCCGGCTTGCTTGAATCCTGATGGTGCAATGAGCAAGGGTATCACATCTGAGTATACCCTTCCACGCTTAGGGTGGACAAAATATTTAACAACAAGGGGTGGTGATGGACAGAGTTTCTGAATTAAGCAGAATACTCTCACCCAGTCAAGAGATCAGGGCTAGATCCAACACCGTTATTTTAGCTCACTGCACCATCCCAGCTCAGAACCTGGCTATATGCAAATTAGTCTGTTCCTGTCCCAGTGCATGATGGGAACAGGGCAAACCAAACTACCAAGCCAATTCTTACACTGGGAAGGAAACAAGCTTCCGGGGACCGGTTTCTGGCATTTCAGCCGTCGTCGGCCCGGCTTGCTTGAATCCTGATGGTGCAATGAGCAAGGGACTCACATCTGAGTATACCCTTCCACGCTTAGGGTGGACAAAATATTTAACAACAAGAGGTGGTGATGGACAGAGTTTCTGAATTAAGCAAAATACTCTCACCCAGTCAAGAGATCAGGGCTAGATCCAACACCGTTTTTTAGCTCACTGCACCATCCCAGCTCAGAACCTGGCTATATGCAAATTAGTCTGTTCCTGTCCCAGTGCATGATGGGAACAGGGCAAACCAAACTACCAAGCCAATTCTTACACTGGGAAGGAAACAAGCTTCCAGGGACCGGTTTCTGGCATTTCAGCCGTTGTCGGCCCGGCTTGCTTGAATCCTGATGGTGCAATGAGCAAGGGACTCACATCTGAGTATACCCTTCCACGCTTAGGGTGGACAAAATATTTAACAACAAGGGGTGGTGATGGACAGAGTTTCTGAATTAAGCAGAATACTCTCACCCAGTCAAGAGATCAGGGATAGATCCAACACCGTTTTTTAGCTCACTGCACCATCCCATCTCAGAACCTGGCTATATGCAAATTAGTCTGTTCCTGTCCCAGTGCATGATGGGAACAGGGCAAACCAAACTACCAAGCCAATTCTTACACTGGGAAGGAAACAAGCTTCCGGGGACCGGTTTTTGGCATTTCAGCCATCGTCGGCCCGGCTTGCTTGAATCCTGATGGTGCAATTAGCAAGGGACTCACATCTGAGTATACCCTTCCACGCTTAGGGTGGACAAAATATTTAACAACAAGGGGTGGTGATGGACAGAGTTTCTGAATGAAGCAGAATACTCTCACCCAGTCAAGAGATCAGGGCTAGATCCAACACCGTTTTTTAGCTCACTGCACCATCCCAGCTCAGAACCTGGCTATATGCAAATTAGTCTGTTCCTGTCCAAGTGCATGATGGGAACAGGGCAAACCAAACTACCAAGCCAATTTTTACACTGGGAAGGAAACAAGCTTCCGGGGACCGGATTCTGGCATTTCAGGCGTCGTCGGCCCGGCTTGCTTGAATCCTGATGGTGCAATGAGCAAGGGACTCACATCTGAGTATACCCTTCCACGCTTAGGGTGGACAAAATATTTAACAACAAGGGGTGGTGATGGACAGAGTTTCTGAATTAAGCAGAATACTCTCACCCAGTCAAGAGATCAGGGCTAGATCCAACACCGTTTTTTAGCTCACTGCACCATCCCAGCTCAGAACCTGGCTATATGCAAATTAGTCTGTTCCTGTCCCAGTGCATGATGGGAACAGGGCAAACCAAACTACAAAGCCAATTCTTACACTGGGAAGGAAACAAGTTTCCGGGGACCGGTTTCTGGCATTTCAGCCGTCGTCGGCCCGGCTTGCTTGAATCCTGATGGTGCAATGAGCAAGGGACTCACATCTGAGTATACCCTTCCACGCTTAGGGTGGACAAAATATTTAACAACAAGGGGTGGTGCTGGACAGAGTTTCTGAATTAAGCAGAATACTCTCACCCAGTCAAGAGATCAGGGCTAGATCCAACACCGTTTTTTAGCTCACTGCACCATCCCAGCTCTAAACCTGGCTATATGCAAATTAGTCTGTTCCTGTTCCAGTGCATGATGGGAACAGGGCAAACCAAACTACCAAGCCAATTCTTACACTGGGAAGGAAACAAGCTTCCGGGGACCGGTTTCTGGCATTTCAGCCATCGTCGGCCTGGCTTGCTTGAATCCTGATGGTGCAATGAGCTAGGGACTCACATCTGAGTATACCCTTCCACGCTTAGGGTGGACAAAATATTTAACAACAAGGGGTGGTGATGGACAGAGTTTCTGAATTAAGCAGAATACTCTCACCCAGTCAAGAGATCAGGGCTAGATCCAACACCGTTTTTTAGCTCACTGCACCATCCCAGCTCAGAACCTGGCTATATGCAAATTAATCTGTTCCTGTCCCAGTGCATGATGGGAACAGGGCAAACCAAACTACCAAGCCAATTCTTACACTGGGAAGGAAACAAGCTTCCGGGGACTGGTTTCTGGCATTTCAGCCGTCGTCGGCCCGGCTTGCTTGAATCCTGATGGTGCAATGAGCAAGGGACTCACATCTGAGTATACCCTTCCACGCTTAGGGTGGACAAAATATTTAACAACAAGGGGTGGTGATGGACAGAGTTTCTGAATTAAGCAGAATACTCTCACCCAGTCAAGAGATCAGGGCAAGATCCAACACCGTTTTTTAGCTCACTGCACCATCCCAGCTCAGAACCTGGCTATATGCAAATTAGTCTGTTCCTGTCCCAGTGCATGATGGGAACAGGGCAAACCAAACTACCAAGCCAATTCTTACACTGGGAAGGAAACAAGCTTCCGGGGACTGGTTTCTGGCATTTCAGCCGTCGTCGGCCCGGCTTGCTTGAATCCTGATGGTGCAATGAGCAAGGGACTCACATCTGAGTATACCCTTCCACGCTTAGGGTGGACAAAATATTTAACAACAAGGGGTGGTGATGGACAGAGTTGCTGAATTAAGCAGAATACTCTCACCCAGTCAAGAGATCAGGGCTAGATCCAACACCGTTATTTTAGCTCACTGCACCATCCCAGCTCAGAACCTGGCTATATGCAAATTAGTCTGTTCCTGTCCCAGTGCATGATGGGAACAGGGCAAACCAAACTACCAAGCCAATTCTTACACTGGGAAGGAAACAAGCTTCCGGGAACCAGTTTCTGGCATTTCAGCCGTCGTCGGCCCGGCTTCTTGAATCCTGATGGTGCAATGAGCAAGGGACTCACATCTGAGTATACCCTTCCACGCTTAGGGTGGACAAAATATTTAACAACAAGAGGTGGTGATGGACAGAGTTTCTGAATTAAGCAAAATACTCTCACCCAGTCAAGAGATCAGGGCTAGATCCAACACCGTTTCTTTAGCTCACTGCACCATCCCAGCTCAGAACCTGGCTATATGCAAATTAGTCTGTTCCTGTCCCAGTGCATGATGGGAACAGGGCAAACCAAACTACCAAGCCAATTCTTACACTGGGAAGGAAACAAGCTTCCGGGGACCGGTTTCTGGCATTTCAGCCGTCGTCGGCCCGGCTTGCTTGAATCCTGATGGTGCAATGAGCAAGGGACTCACATCTGAGTATACCCTTCCACGCTTAGGGTGGAAAAAACGTTTAACAACAAGGGGTGGTGATGGACAGAGTTTCTGAATTAAGCAGAATACTCTCACCCAGTCAAGAGATCAGGGCTAGATCCAACACAGTTTTTTAGCTCACTGCACCATCCCAGCTCAGAACCTGGCTATATGCAAATTAGTCTGTTCCTGTTCCAGTGCATGATGGGAACAGGGCAAACCAAACTACCAAGCCAATTCTTACACTGGGAAGGAAACAAGCTTCCAGGGACCGGTTTCTGGCATTTCAGCCGTCGTCAGCCCGGCTTGCTTGAATCCTTATGGTGCAATGAGCAAGGGACTCACATCTGAGTATACCCTTCCACGCTTAGGGTGGAAAAAATATTTAACAACAAGGGGTGGTGATGGACAGAGTTTCTGAATTAAGCAGAATACTCTCACCCAGTCAAGAGATCAGGGCTAGATCCAACACCGTTTTTTAGCTCACTGCACCATCCCAGCTCAGAAACTGGCTATATGCAAATTAGTCTGTTCCTGTCCCAGTGCATGATGGGAACAGGGCAAACCAAACTACCAAGCCAATTCTTACACTGGGAAGGAAACAAGCTTCCGGGGACTGGTTTCTGGCATTTCAGCCGTCGTCAGCCCGGCTTGCTTGAATCCTGATGGTGCAATGAGCAAGGGACTCACATCTGAGTATACCCTTCCACGCTTAGGGTGGACAAAATATTTAACAACAAGGGGTGGTGATGGACAGAGTTGCTGAATTAAGCAGAATACTCTCACCCAGTCAAGAGATCAGGGCTAGATCCAACACCGTTTTTTAGCTCACTGCACCATCCCAGCTCAGAACCTGGCTATATGCAAATTAGTCTGTTCCTGTCCCAGTGCATGATGGGAACAGGGCAAACCAAACTACCAAGCCAATTCTTACACTGGGAAGGAAACAAGCTTCCGGGGACCGGTTTCTGGCATTTCAGCCGCCGTCGGCCCGGCTTGCTTGAATCCTGATGGTACAATGAGCAAGGATATCACATCTGAGTATACCCTTCCACGCTTAGGGTGAACAAAATATTTAACAACAAGGGGTGGTGATGGACAGAGTTTCTGAATTAAGCAGAATACTCTCACCCAGTCAACAGATCAGGGCTAGATCCAACACTGTTTTTTAGCTCACTGCACCATCCCAGCTCAAACCTGGCTATATGCAAATTAGTCTGTTCCTGTCCCAGTGCATGATGGGAACAGGGCAAACCAAACTACCAAGCCAATTCTTACACTGGGAAGGAAACAAGCTTCCGGGTACCGGTTTCTGGCATTTCAGCCGTCGTCGGCCCGGCTTGCTTGAATCCTGATGGTGCAATGAGCAAGGGTATCACATCTGAGTATACCCTTCCACGCTTAGGGTGGACAAAATATTTAACAACAAGGGGTGGTGATGGACAGAGTTTCTGAATTAAGCAGAATACTCTCACCCAGTCAAGAGATCAGGGCTAGATCCAACAACGTTATTTTATCTCACTGCACCATCCCAGCTCAGAACCTGGCTATATGCAAATTAGTCTGTTCCTGTCCCAGTGCATGATGGGAACAGGGCAAACCAAACTACCAAGCCAATTCTTACACTGGGAAGGAAACAAGCTTCCGGGGACCGGTTTCTGGCATTTCAGCCATCGTCGGCCTGGCTTGCTTGAATCCTGATGGTGCAATGAGCTAGGGACTCACATCTGAGTATACCCTTCCACACTTAGGGTGGACAAAATATTTAACAACAAGGGTGGTGATGGACAGAGTTTCTGAATTAAGCAGAATACTCTCACCCAGTCAAGAGATCAGGGCTAGATCCAACACCGTTTTTTAGCTCACTGCACCATCCCAGCTCAGAACCTGGCTATATGCAAATTAATCTGTTCCTATCCCAGTGCATGATGGGAACAGGGCAAACCAAACTACCAAGCCAATTCTTACACTGGGAAGGAAACAAGCTTCCGGGGACTGGTTTCTGGCATTTCAGCCGTCGTCGGCCCGGCTTGCTTGAATCCTGATGGTGCAATGAGCAAGGGACTCACATCTGAGTATACCCTTCCACGCTTAGGGTGGACAAAATATTTAACAACAAGGGGTGGTGATGGACAGAGTTTCTGAATTAAGCAGAATACTCTCACCCAGTCAAGAGATCAGGGCAAGATCCAACACCGTTTTTTAGCTCACTGCACCATCCCAGCTCAGAACCTGGCTATATGCAAATTAGTCTGTTCCTGTCCCAGTGCATGATGGGAACAGGGCAAACCAAACTACCAAGCCAATTCTTACACTGGGAAGGAAACAAGCTTCCGGGGACTGGTTTCTGGCATTTCAGCCGTCGTCGGCCCGGCTTGCTTGAATCCTGATGGTGCAATGAGCAAGGGACTCACATCTGAGTATACCCTTCCACGCTTAGGGTGGACAAAATATTTAACAACAAGGGGTGGTGATGGACAGAGTTGCTGAATTAAGCAGAATACTCTCACCCAGTCAAGAGATCAGGGCTAGATCCAACACCGTTTTTTAGCTCACTGCACCATCCCAGCTCAGAACCTGGCTATATGCAAATTAGTCTGTTCCTGTCCCAGTGCATGATGGGAACAGGGCAAACCAAACTACCAAGCCAATTCTTACACTGGGAAGGAAACAAGCTTCCGGGGACCGGTTTCTGGCATTTCAGCCGCCGTCGGCCCGGCTTGCTTGAATCCTGATGGTACAATGAGCAAGGATATCACATCTGAGTATACCCTTCCACGCTTAGGGTGGACAAAATATTTAACAACAAGGGGTGGTGATGGACAGAGTTTCTGAATTAAGCAGAATACTCTCACCCAGTCAAGAGATCAGGGCTAGATCCAACACCGTTATTTTAGCTCACTGCACCATCCCAGCTCAGAACCTGGCTATATGCAAATTAGTCTGTTCCTGTCCCAGTGCATGATGGGAACAGGGCAAACCAAACTACCAAGCCAATTCTTACACTGGGAAGGAAACAAGCTTACGGGAACCAGTTTCTGGCATTTCAGCCGTCGTCGGCCCGGCTTGCTTGAATCCTGATGGTGCAATGAGCAAGGGACTCACATCTGAGTATACCCTTCCACGCTTAGGGTGGACAAAATATTTAACAACAAGAGGTGGTGATGGACAGAGTTTCTGAATTAAGCAAAATACTCTCACCCAGTCAAGAGATCAGGGCTAGATCCAACACCGTTTCTTTAGCTCACTGCACCATCCCAGCTCAGAACCTGGCTATATGCAAATTAGTCTGTTCCTGTCCCAGTGCATGATGGGAACAGGGCAAACCAAACTACCAAGCCAATTCTTACACTGGGAAGGAAACAAGCTTCCGGGGACCGGTTTCTGGCATTTCAGCCGTCGTCGGCCCGGCTTGCTTGAATCCTGATGGTGCAATGAGCAAGGGACTCACATCTGAGTATACCCTTCCACGCTTAGGGTGGACAAAACGTTTAACAACAAGGGGTGGTGATGGACAGAGTTTCTGAATTAAGCAGAATACTCTCACCCAGTCAAGAGATCAGGGCTAGATCCAACACAGTTTTTTAGCTCACTGCACCATCCCAGCTCAGAACCTGGCTATATGCAAATTAGTCTGTTCCTGTTCCAGTGCATGATGGGAACAGGGCAAACCAAACTACCAAGCCAATTCTTACACTGGGAAGGAAACAAGCTTCCAGGGACCGGTTTCTGGCATTTCAGCCGTCGTCAGCCCGGCTTGCTTGAATCCTTATGGTGCAATGAGCAAGGGACTCACATCTGAGTATACCCTTCCACGCTTAGGGTGGACAAAATATTTAACAACAAGGGGTGGTGATGGACAGAGTTTCTGAATTAAGCAGAATACTCTCACCCAGTCAAGAGATCAGGGCTAGATCCAACACCGTTTTTTAGCTCACTGCACCATCCCAGCTCAGAAACTGGCTATATGCAAATTAGTCTGTTCCTGTCCCAGTGCATGATGGGAACAGGGCAAACCAAACTACCAAGCCAATTCTTACACTGGGAAGGAAACAAGCTTCCGGGGACTGGTTTCTGGCATTTCAGCCGTCGTCGGCCCGGCTTGCTTGAATCCTGATGGTGCAATGAGCAAGGGACTCACATCTGAGTATACCCTTCCACGCTTAGGGTGGACAAAATATTTAACAACAAGGGGTGGTGATAGACAGAGTTGCTGAATTAAGCAGAATACTCTCACCCAGTCAAGAGATCAGGGCTAGATCCAACACCGTTTTTTAGCTCACTGCACCATCCCAGCTCAGAACCTGGCTATATGCAAATTAGTCTGTTCCTGTCCCAGTGCATGATGGGAACAGGGCAAACCAAACTACCAAGCCAATTCTTACACTGGGAAGGAAACAAGCTTCCGGGGACCGGTTTCTGGCATTTCAGCCGCCGTCGGCCCGGCTTGCTTGAATCCTGATGGTACAATGAGCAAGGATATCACATCTGAGTATACCCTTCCACGCTTAGGGTGAACAAAATATTTAACAACAAGGGGTGGTGATGGACAGAGTTTCTGAATTAAGCAGAATACTCTCACCCAGTCAACAGATCAGGGCTAGATCCAACACTGTTTTTTAGCTCACTGCACCATCCCAGCTCAAACCTGGCTATATGCAAATTAGTCTGTTCCTGTCCCAGTGCATGATGGGAACAGGGCAAACCAAACTACCAAGCCAATTCTTACACTGGGAAGGAAACAAGCTTCCGGGTACCGGTTTCTGGCATTTCAGCCGTCGTCGGCCCGGCTTGCTTGAATCCTGATGGTGCAATGAGCAAGGGTATCACATCTGAGTATACCCTTCCACGCTTAGGGTGGACAAAATATTTAACAACAAGGGGTGGTGATGGACAGAGTTTCTGAATTAAGCAGAATACTCTCACCCAGTCAAGAGATCAGGGCTAGATCCAACACCGTTATTTTAGCTCACTGCACCATCCCAGCTCAGAACCTGGCTATATGCAAATTAGTCTGTTCCTGTCCCAGTGCATGATGGGAACAGGGCAAACCAAACTACCAAGCCAATTCTTACACTGGGAAGGAAACAAGCTTCCGGGGACCGGTTTCTGGCATTTCAGCCGTCGTCGGCCCGGCTTGCTTGAATCCTGATGGTGCAATGAGCAAGGGACTCACATCTGAGTATACCCTTCCACGCTTAGGGTGGACAAAATATTTAACAACAAGAGGTGGTGATGGACAGAGTTTCTGAATTAAGCAAAATACTCTCACCCAGTCAAGAGATCAGGGCTAGATCCAACACCGTTTTTTAGCTCACTGCACCATCCCAGCTCAGAACCTGGCTATATGCAAATTAGTCTGTTCCTGTCCCAGTGCATGATGGGAACAGGGCAAACCAAACTACCAAGCCAATTCTTACACTGGGAAGGAAACAAGCTTCCAGGGACCGGTTTCTGGCATTTCAGCCGTTGTCGGCCCGGCTTGCTTGAATCCTGATGGTGCAATGAGCAAGGGACTCACATCTGAGTATACCCTTCCACGCTTAGGGTGGACAAAATATTTAACAACAAGGGGTGGTGATGGACAGAGTTTCTGAATTAAGCAGAATACTCTCACCCAGTCAAGAGATCAGGGATAGATCCAACACCGTTTTTTAGCTCACTGCACCATCCCATCTCAGAACCTGGCTATATGCAAATTAGTCTGTTCCTGTCCCAGTGCATGATGGGAACAGGGCAAACCAAACTACCAAGCCAATTCTTACACTGGGAAGGAAACAAGCTTCCGGGGACCGGTTTTTGGCATTTCAGCCATCGTCGGCCCGGCTTGCTTGAATCCTGATGGTGCAATTAGCAAGGGACTCACATCTGAGTATACCCTTCCACGCTTAGGGTGGACAAAATATTTAACAACAAGGGGTGGTGATGGACAGAGTTTCTGAATGAAGCAGAATACTCTCACCCAGTCAAGAGATCAGGGCTAGATCCAACACCGTTTTTTAGCTCACTGCACCATCCCAGCTCAGAACCTGGCTATATGCAAATTAGTCTGTTCCTGTCCAAGTGCATGATGGGAACAGGGCAAACCAAACTACCAAGCCAATTTTTACACTGGGAAGGAAACAAGCTTCCGGGGACCGGATTCTGGCATTTCAGGCGTCGTCGGCCCGGCTTGCTTGAATCCTGATGGTGCAATGAGCAAGGGACTCACATCTGAGTATACCCTTCCACGCTTAGGGTGGACAAAATATTTAACAACAAGGGGTGGTGATGGACAGAGTTTCTGAATTAAGCAGAATACTCTCACCCAGTCAAGAGATCAGGGCTAGATCCAACACCGTTTTTTAGCTCACTGCACCATCCCAGCTCAGAACCTGGCTATATGCAAATTAGTCTGTTCCTGTCCCAGTGCATGATGGGAACAGGGCAAACCAAACTACAAAGCCAATTCTTACACTGGGAAGGAAACAAGTTTCCGGGGACCGGTTTCTGGCATTTCAGCCGTCGTCGGCCCGGCTTGCTTGAATCCTGATGGTGCAATGAGCAAGGGACTCACATCTGAGTATACCCTTCCACGCTTAGGGTGGACAAAATATTTAACAACAAGGGGTGGTGATGGACAGAGTTTCTGAATTAAGCAGAATACTCTCACCCAGTCAAGAGATCAGGGCTAGATCCAACACCGTTTTTTAGCTCACTGCACCATTCCAGCTCTAAACCTGGCTATATGCAAATTAGTCTGTTCCTGTTCCAGTGCATGATGGGAACAGGGCAAACCAAACTACCAAGCCAATTCTTACACTGGGAAGGAAACAAGCTTCCGGGGACCGGTTTCTGGCATTTCAGCCATCGTCGGCCTGGCTTGCTTGAATCCTGATGGTGCAATGAGCTAGGGACTCACATCTGAGTATACCCTTCCACGCTTAGGGTGGACAAAATATTTAACAACAAGGGGTGGTGATGGACAGAGTTTCTGAATTAAGCAGAATACTCTCACCCAGTCAAGAGATCAGGGCTAGATCCAACACCGTTTTTTAGCTCACTGCACCATCCCAGATCAGAACCTGGCTATATGCAAATTAATCTGTTCCTGTCCCAGTGCATGATGGGAACAGGACAAACCAAACTACCAAGCCAATTCTTACACTGGGAAGGAAACAAGCTTCCGGGGACTGGTTTCTGGCATTTCAGCCGTCGTCGGCCCGGCTTGCTTGAATCCTGATGGTGCAATGAGCAAGGGACTCACATCTGAGTATACCCTTCCACGCTTAGGGTGGACAAAATATTTAACAACAAGGGGTGGTGATGGACAGAGTTTCTGAATTAAGCAGAATACTCTCACCCAGTCAAGAGATCAGGGCTAGATCCAACACCGTTTTTTAGCTCACTGCACCATCCCAGCTCAGAACCTGGCTATATGCAAATTAGTCTGTTCCTGTCCCAGTGCATGATGGGAACAGGGCAAACCAAACTACCAAGCCAATTCTTACACTGGGAAGGAAACAAGCTTCCGGGGACCGGTTTCTGGCATTTCAGCCGTCGTCGGCCCGGCTTGCTTGAATCCTGATGGTGCAATGAGCAAGGGACTCACATCTGAGTATACCCTTCCACGCTTAGGGTGGACAAAATATTTAACAACAAGGGGTGGTGATGGACAGAGTTTCTGAATTAAGCAGAAAACTCTCACCCAGTCAAGAGATCAGGGCTAGATCCAACACCTTTTCTTTAGCTCACTGCACCATCCCAGCTCAGAACCTGGCTATATGCAAATTAGTCTGTTCCTGTCCCAGTGCATGATGGGAACAGGGCAAACCAAACTACAAAGCCAATTCTTACACTGGGAAGGAAACAAGCTTCCGGGGACCGGTTTATGGCATTTCAGCCGTCGTCAGCCCGGCTTGCTTGAATCCTGATGGTGCAATGAGCAAGGAACTCACATCTGAGTATACCCTTCCACGCTTAGGGTGGACAAAATATTTAACAACAAGGGGTGGTGATGGACAGATTTTCTGAATTAAGCAGAATACTCTCACCCAGTCAAGAGATCAGGGCTAGATCCAACACCGTTTTTTAGCTCACTGCACCATCCCAGCTCAGAACCTGGCTATATGCAAATTAGTCTGTTCCTGTCCCAGTGCATGATGGGAACAGGGCAAACCAAACTACCAACCAGTTCTTACACTGGGAAGGAAACAAGCTTCCGGGGACCGGTTTCTGGCATTTCAGCTGTCGTCGGCCCGGCTTGCTTGAATCCTGATGGTGCAATGAGCAAGGGACTCACATCTGAGTATACCCTTCCACGCTTAGGGTGGACAAAATATTTAACAACAAGGGGTGGTGATGGACAGAGTTTCTGAATTAAGCAGAATACTCTCACCCAGTCAAGAGATCAGGGCTAGATCCAACACCGTTATTTTAGCTCACTGCACCATCCCAGCTCAGAACCTGGCTATATGCAAATTAGTCTGTTCCTGTCCCAGTGCATGATGGGAACAGGGCAAACCAAACTACCAAGCCAATTCTTACACTGGGAAGGAAACAAGCTTTCGGGGACCGGTTTCTGGCATTTCAGCCGTCGTCGGCCCGGCTTGCTTGAATCCTGATGGTGCAATGAGCAAGGGACTCACATCTGAGTATACCCTTCCACGCTTAGGGTGGACAAAATATTTAACAACAAGGGGTGGTGATGGACAGAGTTTCTAAATTAAGCAGAATACTCTCACCCAGTCAAGAGATCAGGGCTAGATCCAACACCGATTTTTAGCTCACTGCACCATCCCAGCTCAGTACCTGGCTATATGCAAATTAGTCTGTTCCTGTCCCAGTGCATGATGGGAACAGGGCAAACCAAACTACCAAGCCAATTCTTACACTGGGAAGGAAACAAGCTTCCTGGGACCGGATTCTGGCATTTCAGGCGTCGTCGGCCCGGCTTGCTTGAATCCTGATGGTGCAATGAGCAAGGGACTCACATCTGAGTATACCCTTCCACGCTTAGGGTGGACAAAATATTTAACAACAAGGGGTGGTGATGGACAGAGTTTCTGAATTAAGCAGAATACTCTCACCCAGTCAAGAGACCAGGGCTAGATTCAACACCGTTTTTTAGCTCACTGCACCATCCCAGCTCAGAACCTGGCTATATGCAAATTAGTATGTTCCTGTCCCAGTGCATGATGGGAACAGGGCAAACCAAACTACCAAGCCAATTCTTACACTGGGAAGGAAACCAGCTTCCGGAGACCAGTTTCTGGCATTTCAGCCGTCGTCGGCCCGGCTTGCTTGAATCCTGGTGGTGCAATGAGCAAGGGACTCACATCTGAGTATACCCTTCCACGCTTAGGGTGGACAAAATATTTAACAACAAGGGGTGGTGATGGACAGAGTTTCTGAATTAAGCAGAATACTCTCACCCAGTCAACAGATCAGGGCTAGATCCAACACTGTTTTTTAGCTCACTGCACCATCCCAGCTCAAACCTGGCTATATGCAAATTAGTCTGTTCCTGTCCCAGTGCATGATGGGAACAGGGCAAACCAAACTACCAAGCCAATTCTTACACTGGGAAGGAAACAAGCTTCCGGGTACCGGTTTCTGGCATTTCAGCCGTCGTCGGCCCGGCTTGCTTGAATCCTGATGGTGCAATGAGCAAGGGTATCACATCTGAGTATACCCTTCCACGCTTAGGGTGGACAAAATATTTAACAACAAGGGGTGGTGATGGACAGAGTTTCTGAATTAAGCAGAATACTCTCACCCAGTCAAGAGATCAGGGCTAGATCCAACACCGTTATTTTAGCTCACTGCACCATCCCAGCTCAGAACCTGGCTATATGCAAATTAGTCTGTTCCTGTCCCAGTGCATGATGGGAACAGGGCAAACCAAACTACCAAGCCAATTCTTACACTGGGAAGGAAACAAGCTTCCGGGGACCGGTTTCTGGCATTTCAGCCGTCGTCGGCCCGGCTTGCTTGAATCCTGATGGTGCAATGAGCAAGGGACTCACATCTGAGTATACCCTTCCACGCTTAGGGTGGACAAAATATTTAACAACAAGAGGTGGTGATGGACAGAGTTTCTGAATTAAGCAAAATACTCTCACCCAGTCAAGAGATCAGGGCTAGATCCAACACCGTTTTTTAGCTCACTGCACCATCCCAGCTCAGAACCTGGCTATATGCAAATTAGTCTGTTCCTGTCCCAGTGCATGATGGGAACAGGGCAAACCAAACTACCAAGCCAATTCTTACACTGGGAAGGAAACAAGCTTCCAGGGACCGGTTTCTGGCATTTCAGCCGTTGTCGGCCCGGCTTGCTTGAATCCTGATGGTGCAATGAGCAAGGGACTCACATCTGAGTATACCCTTCCACGCTTAGGGTGGACAAAATATTTAACAACAAGGGGTGGTGATGGACAGAGTTTCTGAATTAAGCAGAATACTCTCACCCAGTCAAGAGATCAGGGATAGATCCAACACCGTTTTTTAGCTCACTGCACCATCCCATCTCAGAACCTGGCTATATGCAAATTAGTCTGTTCCTGTCCCAGTGCATGATGGGAACAGGGCAAACCAAACTACCAAGCCAATTCTTACACTGGGAAGGAAACAAGCTTCCGGGGACCGGTTTTTGGCATTTCAGCCATCGTCGGCCCGGCTTGCTTGAATCCTGATGGTGCAATTAGCAAGGGACTCACATCTGAGTATACCCTTCCACGCTTAGGGTGGACAAAATATTTAACAACAAGGGGTGGTGATGGACAGAGTTTCTGAATGAAGCAGAATACTCTCACCCAGTCAAGATATCAGGGCTAGATCCAACACCGTTTTTTAGCTCACTGCACCATCCCAGCTCAGAACCTGGCTATATGCAAATTAGTCTGTTCCTGTCCAAGTGCATGATGGGAACAGGGCAAACCAAACTACCAAGCCAATTTTTACACTGGGAAGGAAACAAGCTTCCGGGGACCGGATTCTGGCATTTCAGGCGTCGTCGGCCCGGCTTGCTTGAATCCTGATGGTGCAATGA
Source organism: Lissotriton vulgaris (assembly GCF_964263255.1). NCBI lineage: Eukaryota > Metazoa > Chordata > Amphibia > Caudata > Salamandridae > Lissotriton > Lissotriton vulgaris. Next base: position 755,727,450 of record NC_141695.1, on the reverse strand, counting down.
GCAAGGGACTCACATCTGAGTATACCCTTCCACGCTTAGGGTGGACAAAATATTTAACAACAAGGGGTGGTGATGGACAGAGTTTCTGAATTAAGCAGAATACTCTCACCCAGTCAAGAGATCAGGGCTAGATCCAACACCGTTTTTTAGCTCACTGCACCATCCCAGCTCAGAACCTGGCTATATGCAAATTAGTCTGTTCCTGTCCCAGTGCATGATGGGAACAGGGCAAACCAAACTACAAAGCCAATTCTTACACTGGGAAGGAAACAAGCTTCCGGGGACCGGTTTCTGGCATTTCAGCCGTCGTCGGCCCGGCTTGCTTGAATCCTGATGGTGCAATGAGCAAGGGACTCACATCTGAGTATACCCTTCCACGCTTAGGGTGGACAAAATATTTAACAACAAGGGGTGGTGATGGACAGAGTTTCTGAATTAAGCAGAATACTCTCACCCAGTCAAGAGATCAGGGCTAGATCCAACACCGTTTTTTAGCTCACTGCACCATCCCAGCTCTAAACCTGGCTATATGCAAATTAGTCTGTTCCTGTTCCAGTGCATGATGGGAACAGGGCAAACCAAACTACCAAGCCAATTCTTACACTGGGAAGGAAACAAGCTTCCGGGGACCGGTTTCTGGCATTTCAGCCATCGTCGGCCTGGCTTGCTTGAATCCTGATGGTGCAATGAGCTAGGGACTCACATCTGAGTATACCCTTCCACGCTTAGGGTGGACAAAATATTTAACAACAAGGGGTGGTGATGGACAGAGTTTCTGAATTAAGCAGAATACTCTCACCCAGTCAAGAGATCAGGGCTAGATCCAACACCGTTTTTTAGCTCACTGCACCATCCCAGCTCAGAACCTGGCTATATGCAAATTAATCTGTTCCTGTCCCAGTGCATGATGGGAACAGGGCAAACCAAACTACCAAGCCAATTCTTACACTGGGAAGGAAACAAGCTTCCGGGGACTGGTTTCTGGCATTTCAGCCGTCGTCGGCCCGGCTTGCTTGAATCCTGATGGTGCAATGAGCAAGGGACTCACATCTGAGTATACCCTTCCACGCTTAGGGTGGACAAAATATTTAACAACAAGGGGTGGTGATGGACAGAGTTTCTGAATTAAGCAGAATACTCTCACCCAGTCAAGAGATCAGGGCTAGATCCAACACCGTTTTTTAGCTCACTGCACCATTACAGCTCAGAACCTGGCTATATGCAAATTAGTCTGTTCCTGTCCCAGTGCATGATGGGAACAGGGCAAACCAAACTACCAAGCCAATTCTTACACTGGGAAGGAAACAAGCTTCCGGGGACCGGTTTCTGGCATTTCAGCCGTCGTCGGCCCGGCTTGCTTGAATCCTGATGGTGCAATGAGCAAGGGACTCACATCTGAGTATACCCTTCCACACTTAGGGTGGACAAAATATTTAACAACAAGGGGTGGTGATGGACAGAGTTTCTGAATTAAGCAGAAAACTCTCACCCAGTCAAGAGATCAGGGCTAGATCCAACACCTTTTCTTTAGCTCACTGCACCATCCCAGCTCAGAACCTGGCTATATGCAAATTAGTCTGTTCCTGTCCCAGTGCATGATGGGAACAGGGCAAACCAAACTACAAAGCCAATTCTTACACTGGGAAGGAAACAAGCTTCCGGGGACCGGTTTATGGCATTTCAGCCGTCGTCAGCCCGGCTTGCTTGAGTCCTGATGGTGCAATGAGCAAGGAACTCACATCTGAGTATACCCTTCCATGCTTAGGGTGGACAAAATATTTAACAACAAGGGGTGGTGATGGACAGATTTTCTGAATTAAGCAGAATACTCTCACCCAGTCAAGAGATCAGGGCTAGATCCAACACCGTTTTTTAGCTCACTGCACCATCCCAGCTCAGAACCTGGCTATATGCAAATTAGTCTGTTCCTGTCCCAGTGCATGATGGGAACAGGGCAAACCAAACTACCAAGCCAGTTCTTACACTGGGAAGGAAACAAGCTTCCGTGGACCGGTTTCTGGCATTTCAGCTGTCGTCGGCCCGGCTTGCTTGAATCCTGATGGTGCAATGAGCAAGGGACTCACATCTGAGTATACCCTTCCACGCTTAGGGTGGACAAAATATTTAACAACAAGGGGTGGTGATGGACAGAGTTTCTGAATTAAGCAGAATACTCTCACCCAGTCAAGAGATCAGGGCTAGATCCAACACCGTTATTTTAGCTCACTGCACCATCCCAGCTCAGAACCTGGCTATATGCAAATTAGTCTGTTCCTGTCCCAGTGCATGATGGGAACAGGGCAAACCAAACTACCAAGCCAATTCTTACACTGGGAAGGAAACAAGCTTTCGGGGACCGGTTTCTGGCATTTCAGCCGTCGTCGGCCCGGCTTGCTTGAATCCTGATGGTGCAATGAGCAAGGGACTCACATCTGAGTATACCCTTCCACGCTTAGGGTGGACAAAATATTTAACAACAAGGGGTGGTGATGGACAGAGTTTCTAAATTAAGCAGAATACTCTCACCCAGTCAAGAGATCAGGGCTAGATCCAACACCGATTTTTAGCTCACTGCACCATCCCAGCTCAGTACCTGGCTATATGCAAATTAGTCTGTTCCTGTCCCAGTGCATGATGGGAACAGGGCAAACCAAACTACCAAGCCAATTCTTACACTGGGAAGGAAACAAGCTTCCTGGGACCGGATTCTGGCATTTCAGGCGTCGTCGGCCCGGCTTGCTTGAATCCTGATGGTGCAATGAGCAAGGGACTCACATCTGAGTATACCCTTCCACGCTTAGGGTGGACAAAATATTTAACAACAAGGGGTGGTGATGGACAGAGTTTCTGAATTAAGCAGAATACTCTCACCCAGTCAAGAGATCAGGGCTAGATTCAACACCGTTTTTTAGCTCACTGCACCATCCCAGCTCAGAACCTGGCTATATGCAAATTAGTATGTTCCTGTCCCAGTGCATGATGGGAACAGGGCAAACCAAACTACCAAGCCAATTCTTACACTGGGAAGGAAACAAGCTTCCGGAGACCAGTTTCTGGCATTTCAGCCGTCGTCGGCCCGGCTTGCTTGAATCCTGGTGGTGCAATGAGCAAGGGACTCACATCTGAGTATACCCTTCCACGCTTAGGGTGGACAAAATATTTAACAACAAGGGGTGGTGATGGACAGAGTTTCTGAATTAAGCAGAACACTCTCACCCAGTCAAGAGATCAGGGCTAGATCCAACACCGTTTTTTAGCTCACTGCACCATCCCAGCTCAGAACCTGGCTATATGCAAATTAGTCTGTTCCTATCCCAGTGCATGATGGGAACAGGGCAAACCAAACTACCAAGCCAATTCTTACACTGGGAAGGAAACAAGCTTCCGGGGACCGGTTTCTGGCATTTCAGCCGTCGTCGGCCCGGCTTGCTTGAATCCTGATGGTGCAATGAGCAAGGGACTCACATCTGAGTATACCCTTCCACGCTTAGGGTGGACAAAATATTTAACAACAAGGGGTGGTGATGGACAGAGTTTCTGAATTAAGCAGAATGCTCTCACCCAGTCAAGAGATCAGCCCTGTTCCCATGATGCACTGGGCCAGGGACAGACTAATTTGCATATAGCTAGGTTCTGAGCTGGGATGGTGCAGTGAGCTAAATAACGGTGATGGATCAAGCCCTGATCTTTGGACTGGGTAAGAGTGGTCTGCTTAATTCAGACACTCTGTTCATCACCACCCCCTTTTTTGAATCGTTTTTGGCCACTATAGCTGTGGCAGGGTATACTCAGACATGAGTCCCTTGCTCACTGCACCATCAGGATTCAAGCAAGCCGGGCCGACGACAACTGAAATGCCAGAAACCGGTCCCCGGAAGCGTGTCTCCTTTCCGGTGAAGAATTGGCTTGGTAGTTTGGTCTGCCCTGTTCCCATGATGCACTGGGCCAGGGACAGACTAATTTGCATATAGCCATGTTCTGAGCTGGGATGGTGCAGTGAGCTAAATAACGGTGATGGATCAAGCCCTGATCTTTGGACTGGGTAAGAGTGGTCTGCTTAATTCAGACACTCTGTTCATCACCACCCCCTTTTTTGAATCGTTTTTGGCCACTATAGGTGTGGCAGGGTATACTCAGACATGAGTCCCTTGCTCACTGCACCATCAGGATTCAAGCAAGCCGGGCCGACGACGGCTGAAATGCCAGAAACAGGTCCCCGGAAGCTTGTCTCCTTTCCGGTGAAGAAATGGCTTGGTAGTTTGGTCTGCCCTGTTCCCATGATGCACTGGGCCAGGGACAGACTAATTTGCATATAGCCAGGTTCTGAGCTGGGATGGTACAGTGAGCTAAATAACGGTGATGGATCAAGCCCTGATCTTTGGACTGGGTAAGAGTGGTCTGCTTAATTCAGACACTCTGTTCATCACCACCCCCTTTTTTGAATCGTTTTTGGCCACTATAGGTGTGGCAGGGTATACTCAGACATGAGTCCCTTGCTCACTGCACCATCAGGATTCAAGCAAGTCGGGCCGACGACGGCTGAAATGCCAGAAACTGGTCCCCGGAAGCTTGTCTCCTTTCCGGTGAAGAATTGGCTTGGTAGTTTGGTCTGCCCTGTTCCCATGATGCACTGGGCCAGGGACAGACTAATTTGCATATAGTCAGGTTCTGAGCTGGGATGGTACAGTGAGCTAAATAACGGTGATGGATCAAGCCCTGATCTTTGGACTGGGTAAGAGTGGTCTGCTTAATTCAGACACTCTGTTCATCACCACCCACTTTTTTGAATCGTTTTTGGCCACTATAGGTGTGGCAGGGTATACTCAGACATGAGTCCCTTGCTCACTGCACCATCAGGATTCAAGCAAGCCGGGCCGACGACGGCTGAAATGCCAGAATCCGGTCCCCGGAAGCTTGTCTCCTTTCCGGTGAAGAATTGGCTTGGTAGTTTGGTCTGCCCTGTTCCCATGATGTACTGGGCCAGGGACAGACTAATTTGCATATAGCCAGGTTCTGAGCTGGGATGGTGCAGTGAGCTAAATAACGGTGATGGATCAAGCCCTGATCTTTGGACTGGGTAAGAGTGGTCTGCTTAATTCAGACACTCTGTTCATCACCACCCCCTTTTTTTAATCGTTTTTGGCCACTATAGGTGTGGCAGGGTATACTCAGACATTAGTCCCTTGCTCACTGCACCATCAGGATTCAAGCAAGCCGGGCCGACGACGGATGAAATGCCAGAAACCGGTCCCCGGAAGCTTGTCTCCTTTCCGGTGAAGAATTGGCTTGATAGTTTGGTCTGCCCTGTTCCCATGATGCACTGGGCCAGGGACAGACTAATTTGCATATAGCCAGGTTCTGAGCTGGGATGGTGCAGTGAGCTAAATAACGGTGATGGATCAAGCCCTGATCTTTGGACTGGGTAAGAGTGGTCTGCGTAATTCAGACACTCTGTTCATCACCACCCCCTTTTTTTAATCGTTTTTGGCCACTATAGGTGTGGCAGGGTATACTCAGACATGAGTCCCTTGCTCACTGCACCATCAGGATTCAAGCAAGCCGGGCCGACGATGGCTGAAATGCCAGAAACCGGTCCCCGGAAGCTTGTCTCCTTTCCGGTGAAGAATTGGCTTGGTAGTTTGGTCTGCCCTGTTCCCATGATGCACTGAGCCAGGGACAGACTAATTTGCATATAGCCAGGTTCTGAGCTGGGATGGTGCAGTGAGCTAAATAACGGTGATGGATCAAGCCCTGATCTTTGGACTGGGTAAGAGTGGTCTGCTTAATTCAGACACCATGTTCATCACCACCCCCTTTTTTGAATCGTTTTTGGCCACTATAGGTGTGGCAGGGTATACTCAGACATGAGTCCCTTGCTCACTGCACCATCAGGATTCAAGCAAGCCGGGCCGACGATGGCTGAAATGCCAGAAACCGGTCCCCGGAAGCTTGTCTCCTTTCCGGTGAAGAATTGGCTTGGTAGTTTGGTCTGCCCTGTTCCCATGATGCACTGAGCCAGGGACAGACTAATTTGCATATAGCCAGGTTCTGAGCTGGGATGGTGCAGTGAGCTAAATAACGGTGATGGATCAAGCCCTGATCTTTGGACTGGGTAAGAGTGGTCTGCCTAATTCAGACACTCTGTTCATCACCACCCCCTTTTTTGAATCGTTTTTGGCCACTATAGGTGTGGCAGGGTATACTCAGACATGAGTCTCTTGCTCACTGCACCATCGGGATTCAAGCAAGCCGGGCCGACGACGGCTGAAATGCCAGAAACCGGTCCCCGGAAGCTTGTCTCCTTTCCGGTGAAGAATTGGCTTGGTAGTTTGGTCTGCCCTGTTCCCATGATGCACTGGGCCAGGGACAGACTAATTTGCATATAGCCAGGTTCTGAGCTGGGATGGTGCAGTGAGCTAAATAACAGTGATAGATCAAGCCCTGATCTTTGGACTGGGTAAGAGTGGTCTGCTTAATTCAGACACTCTGTTCATCACCACCCCCTTTTTTGAATCGTTTTTGGCCACTATAGGTGTGGCAGGGTATACTCAGACATGAGTCCCTTGCTCACTGAACCATCAGGATTCAAGCAAGCCGGGCCGACGACGGCTGAAATCCCAGAAACCGGTCCCCGGAAGCTTGTCTCCTTTCCGGTGAAGAATTGGCTTGGTAGTTTGGTCTGCCCTGTTCCCATGATGCACTGGGCCAGAGACAGACTAATTTTCATATAGCCAGGTTCTGAGCTGGGATGGTGCAGTGAGCTAAATAACAGTGATGGATCAAGCCCTGATCTTTGGACTGGGTAAGAGTGGTCTGCTTAATTCAGACACTCTGTTCATCACCACCCCCTTTTTTGAATCGTTTTTGGCCACTATAGGTGTGGCAGGGTATACTCAGACATTAGTCCCTTGCTCACTGCACCATCAGGATTCAAGCAAGCCGGGCCGACGACGGCTGAAATGCCAGAAACCGGTCCCCGGAAGCTTGTCTCCTTTCCGGTGTAGAATTGACTTGATAGTTTGGTCTGCCCTGTTCCCATGATGCACTGGGCCAGGGACAGACTAATTTGCATATAGCCAGGTTCTGAGCTGGGATGGTGCAGTGAGCTAAATAACGGTGATGGATCAAGCCCTGATCTTTGGACTGGGTAAGAGTGGTCTGCTTAATTCAGACACTCTGTTCATCACCACCCCCTTTTTTGAATCGTTTTTGGCCACTATAGGTGTGGCAGGGTATACTCAGACATGAGTCCTTTGCTCACTGCACCATCAGGATTCAAGCAAGCCGGGCCGACGACGGCTGAAATGCCAGAAACCGGTCCCCGGAAGCTTGTCTCCTTTCCGGTGAAGAATTGGCTTGGTAGTTTGGTCTACCCTGTTCCCATGATGCACTGGGCCAGGGACAGACTAATTTGCATATAGCCAGGTTCTGAGCTGGGATGGTGCAGTGAGCTAAATAACGGTGATGGATCAAGCCCTGATCTTTGGACTGGATAAGAGTGGTCTGCTTAATTCAGACACTCTGTTCATCACCACCCCCTTTTTTGAATCGTTTTTGGCCACTATAGCTGTGGCAGGGTATACTCAGACATGAGTCTCTTGCTCACTGCACCATCAGGATTCAAGCAAGCCGGGCCGATGACGGCTGAAATGCCAGAAACCGGTCCCCGGAAGCTTGTCTCCTTTCCGGTGAAGAATTGGCTTGGTAGTTTGGTCTGCCCTGTTCCCATGATGCACTGGGCCAGGGACAGACTAATTTGCATATAGCCAGGTTCTGAGCTGGGATGGTGCAGTGAGCTAAATAACGGTGATGGATCAAGCCCTGATCTTTGGACTGGGTAAGAGTGGTCTGCTTCATTCAGACACTCTGTTCATCACCACCCCCTTTTTTGAATCGTTTTTGGCCACTATAGGTGTGGCAGGGTATGCTCAGAAATGAGTCCCTTGCTCACTGCACCATCAGGATTCAAGCAAGCCGGGCCGACGACGGCTGAAATGCCAGAAACCGGTCCCCGGAAGCTTGTCTCCTTTCCGGTGAAGAATTGGCTTGGTAGTTTGGTCTGCCCTGTTCCCATGATGCACTGGGCCAGGGACAGACTAATTTGCATATAGCCAGGCTCTGAGCTGGGATGGTGCAGTGAGCTAAATAACGGTGATGGATCAAGCCCTGATCTTTGGACTGGGTAAGAGTGGTCTGCTTAATTCAGACACTCTGTTCATCACCACCCCCTTTTTTGAATCGTTTTTGGCCACTATAGGTGTGGCAGGGTATACTCAGACATGAGTCCCTTGCTCACTGCACCATCAGGATTCAAGCAAGCCGGGCCGACGACAGCTGAAATGCCAGAAACCGGTCCCCGGAAGCTTGTCTCCTTTCCGGTGAAGAATTGGCTTGGTAGTTTGGTCTGCCCTGTTCCCATGATGCACTGGGCCAGGGACAGACTAATTTGCATATAGCCAGGTTCTGAGCTGGGATGGTGCAGTGAGCTAAATAACGGTGATGGATCAAGCCCTGATCTTTGGACTGGGTAAGAGTGGTCTGCTTAATTCAGACACTCTGTTCATCACCACCCCCTTTTTTGAATCGTTTTAGGGCAATATGGGGCACTCTTCAGGAGGAGCAGTGAATAATAAATGAGTGGCTCCTGCCTCTTATTATTATTATTTTTTTGCTTAGTTTTAAAATATTTTGGGTGTCCATGTGCCAACCTGGGACACTCAGATCTTTTTTTACAGTTTTTTTTATGGGGAGAGGGACTTGGATAGCTCTTCCATGAGCCTTTAGATGCCTCAGGGAGCTGTGTTATTTTATGTATCATTTTACTGGCCCTGGGACCCTATCCTCTCCCCAGGGTCCCGGCATAATATTCAAAGGGGAGTGTGGTGCATGGCCCCAGAGATCATCCCCTGGGGTCTGGCATAATATTTAAAGGGAGGGGGCAAGTGGCCACCCTACCTGTGCCAATTATGAGCCTAGTAATGCAATCTCCCAAGGACTTTAATTATAAAGTGAAGGGGGCACACAGCCTCCCCCCACAAGCCTTAACAGCCCTGGGGACCCCAACCCCCAGTGTCAGGGGATTAGCTGGGTTAGTTCGGGACAAGACCAGAATAGAGGGTATGAGCTCTATATAGGAAAAAGGGATTTCCAGTGCTGGGGTAAAATATAAAAAAATTAACTACCCGAAGGCTGGGAAGGAAGGGAGCACAGAGGCTGAGGACCGGAGTTGGCACGTACGGGCTTTGATCACAAAACTGACGGTCTGTAAAGAAGATAACACAAGTTCTACAGCAAAGGGGAACAAGGGAGATGACACACAAACTATCATAAATGATAGTTTGTATGCTCCTTGGATAGTGATCTCTCTGTGGTGTGAAAAGATCTGACACATATGCAAGGAGCAGATTAATCTCACAGAGTTCGGAAAGAAACCCAGCATCTCTTATGGTGAAGGAGCGCAAGGTGGTTCTCTGTGCCAAAGGCACACGTGTTGGAGTCTGACTAGTACCCCAGGAAGCTAGGACTAATAACATTCCAATAGAAAAACAAGATAGAACAACCGGGAAATGAAAAAGAAACACCAAAACAAAAACTGGCCTCAGGAAAAACCTGGAATGGAATCAAGGTCAGGAGTAGGATTGGAATACAGGTTAGGTTCACGACTGGAACACTAAGACTTAAGGCAAGGAAAACACATACCCAGGAACTGAGCTAAAAAAGCAGAACTAGGATAAGGGTCAGGTTTAGAACTGGAATACACGAAACATAAGGCAATGCGTTTTCATGTAATAGGAGGGTTCAGGAGCAGTACAAACATGACTAAGAACAGTGAGATAGAAAATAAATCAAGACATGACAGAGCACTAGGGGACTCAACAATCAAGTCAGTTGCAAGCCACTGCACTCTGCCTCACGGAGCTGATATAGCTGTGGGTTCAGGGGAGGAGCAGAGATACAGGGAAAGAGTGAGGTGCAAGAATGAACCAGGTGCAAGGAATCAGGAAACTATCAGTGATGGGAAGGCTGAACTTGGATTTGGAAAAGGGAAGACCAGGGGAACCAGGAGGCACAAGATAGGAAATCGGAAAGCCTGGAATGGAGTGTGGATTGGAGTCAAGAAAGAGAAAAGTCCAGAATGCAGCTATAAAGGTGTCAGAAGACCATAGGGTCCAGCAACCAAGCTATTGCACAGGAAACCACCTCCAGGATGCGATCTACAAGGGGTCTGAGGACAGAGGGAACTACAGGGAACATAATGCATCAGGGAAGTGGAACATAAACCTGGGTTAAAGGGTGAAGTAAAACGAAGGGGCATATGTACAACAAAATGTCGGTGTGCAGAGCTGTGCGAGATTTGGCAATCTCAAAACGCATAGACACAGATCCTTTTATCATAAACTTATGAACTAATGAATCATTGGGGAGGGGAAAGATGAGATTAAGAATTTTTTTTATGGAAAAAGAAGCACCAACGGTTGACGATACACACACAGCGCTACACCGAAAATCCAATTTCTTTCCTCCAACATCATCAATGCCCCCAGAAATAGTGGCCTTCGAGGAAAGTGTGTTGAAAGAGATTGAAGAACTACCAACTAAGAATGAGGTTTATGACAACTTAAGTAAAAAAGAGAGAAACACACTAAAGACTCTGAGTGCAAAAAGTGACATTACTATAAAACCCGCGGACAAAGGTGGAGCAACCGTGATTCAAAGTACTACGGCACGCAGAATGGCATGTATGAGCCTCCTAGTAGATGAAAAATTCTATAAAAGATCAACAGAAATCCCACAACATGCCTGAAAAAAACAATAAGTATCATGACCACTGATGCCTTGAACCGAGGTTGGATATACAAAAAAGAACATGAGTTCCTCAACCCTGACGATCCTAGAATCCCTATAATTTACACAATACCTAAAATACATAAAGGCAAATTACCGCCTCCTGGCAGGCCTATTGTGTCTGGAGTGGGGTTTCTTCTTGTACCCCTCTCTCAGTACACTGATTGGTTCCTTCGCCCAGTAGTCACACGCATCAAGTCATATGTACAGGACACTAAACACCTGCTCAATATGATATCAGGAGTTACATATGACCCCACAAACAACATAATGGTATGTTTGGACGTTGAAGCGCTCTATACAAGCATCCCACAAGAGGAGAGCATTCAGGTCAACAAAAATTGTCTAGAACAAGAAGATTGGACCTGGGATACTCCAGTGATGTGGGTTAGCACTCGAATGCATCTAGCACTAACAGAAAATTTCTTCAGATTTGAGGAACAGCTCTATCTCCAAGTCCATGGCACTTCGATGGGCAGCACCTCTGGGTCTAGCATAGCGTGTCTGTACATGGACCAGATACAAGAACAGCACATCTGGTCAGTCAACCCTTACTCTAATAACATCTGTAAGTGGTGGCGCTACATTGATGATGTCCTCATGGTATGGAAGGGAGACTCTATTACTCTGGCCAGTTTTCATGTGTGGCTTAACCAACTGAATCCACACTTGAAGTTCACTATGACCTATAATCATGACAAAGTTTCTTTTCTTGATGTGAAAATTAAGGCTAGCAACTATGGCCTGATCCCTGTAAACCAAACATACTGATAAAAACAGTTTGCTGCATTTTGAAAGTGCGCATCCTCGATCCCTTACGGAAAATCTTCCTATAGGACAATTTTTACAGATTCATAGGAATTGCCAGGATTTGGGCGATTAAAAATGCAAACGAGAAGTACTGGCAAAAAAATTGGAAGTAAGTGCCTATCCAAAGAGAATTATTGAAAAAGCCAAGAAAAGATCCTGAAATACTCCATGGGAGGCGCTACTGGATACACATCCAAAGTAAGCAAAAGATATGATTATATGCGTCACAACATACAATGCATCGACCAATGACATTAAAAGAATCATTAACAAGAAATGTCAAATCCTAACATCCAACAATCTGAAGTTCGACAATCGAATGTTTTCTTTCCGTAGGAACAAAAGCCTACAAGATACTTTGGTACATACAGATTTAAAACAAAAAAAAACAACTCACCAATTGACACTATGGCAACAACCCTCAGTCATTGGCCATTATCCATGTGGGTCATTTGTCGTATGTCCTTTGAACCAACATACCAAAGAGATCGATTTGGGAATGCATCATGCATGGGAACAACAGACCCATACAAATTGTAATAGCGATAAAGTCATCTACATGATTAAGTGCCCGTGCCAATTAATGTACATCGGCATGACTGGAAGAAAAGTTAAGGTGCGCATTAGCGAACACAGAAGCACCCTCAGACGGGCCATAACAGCTACAAGACTAACAGCACATTATGTTGAAATGAAACACACAGATATGGATGTACAGTGGACTGTAATTGAAAAAGTCACAGGAGATGGAGATCTGACCAGCAAACTCCTAGAGAGAGAACAGCGATGGATGTATCGTTTGATAACTCACATCCATGGACTCAATGATTCAATACCTTGGAATCAATTGAATAAAAAGAGCTAAATTGTCACACAGAGATTATTCTCACACATAGTGGGTATCCACCCAGTGGTTTTTACATCTACACACCTTTCGGTATGATTGATGGGTGAATGTGTATATATATCTCCTTACCATTGCTATATCCGGATGATCTTTGAATCAGTCTTCCATAATAACAAAATTAAAACTGCCCTGACATACAGTGGTTTATGTACATCCTATCTCTATAGCTGTTGCACAACACCTCCCTAGTGCAGCAACAACTACCAATCCACATAGAGGGTCTTTTAGGATCACATTTTGCTATATGTCACACATATTTGATCAACATTTGATTCAGCGCCGGGACACTCAGTAGAGTAGCTGTGCGCTTTATAAAACCCCGGATAACATAACATAACATAACAACAATGTTACCATTGGAGGGAACTACACAAATAACCATATACGTATGCATTTTTCAGTATATCCTGGCTCATGGTGTTAGAGCCATATTACAAGGCTCAATGTCAACCTCTTTTATTTGGTGTGTTTTACACTATCAAATACACCTTATGCTGCCTTAATTGGCTGGGCTTAATATCAATATGATGGCGATGTATGCCTCTGCCATGTTTTTCAAACTTCGATCCATAAAGTTTTTTCGGTTACAATATTGTACTCGGGATATAAACTACATTTTCCATGTTTCCTTGAGGTACACGCTCGGTATCCAACACATTTTTTACTGGGGATAATTGCAATTATAAATATCTCTTTATTCCCACAAGTAATTTGGAATTCTACAATATATTCATGAACCCTTTTTACATACTAAGTCCTGTGCACGCTAATTGTGTATTTTTTAACTTCAATCCACATGATGCAAGCGGTAGTTTGACGTGCCCCCACGTGACCCCGGAAGTGCTCACGTCCCTGTCCCTGCCTTTTTAAACTGGAAGAGTTACCGGACGCTCAACAGCCGATGGAACCCACGACTAATAGGTCTTTGGACAGGGCAGGACCAGTAAGGATGTGAGTTACACCAATCTTTGCTTGCTGACAACAGGTATGAGCAGTTATAATTCCCGCTTGGAGTGATGCCGAATCTTTGGCCCTTACGAATTGTTGTTATGTTTATTTATTTCCATTGCCGGTCATCTCCATCGAATATTGCACTGAATTTACAGCGCTCTATGACTTTGTGCGACAACACAAATAAATTACAGGGTCACCCGTATCTAAGTGCGGTCCCATGTGATTTCTTTCCTCTCCCAATACGCGGTAAGAAAGAGTATTTTTATCAGACTCATGATGTACTACGAGGTGATGTGAGTGGGTGTGAGCATGTGACCCGCAAAGTTCACAACTTCTGCATTTTTAATCAAGACACTTGGTTCTGGGTTTATTAACAAGCGACAAATTGACGTCATATGACACTGTGTGTGACCTACACATGTAGTTGTGTCACACGTATTTTTGCAGCATGATAATTATAATGCTATTTCACCCTTTGAAGAGATTAGATGCTAAGGGTAATGTTACTTTCTCACTATGTGTTTTCCTGACACTGTGCAGTTGATACAACAATGGTGTGCTGATGTTTATTTGTGTGTTCTCTTTCCACAGATGGAGTGATTTACATAAAAACAAAGGAGCAGTGAAATGAAGATAAATTCAAGGAAATTAAGGTAGATCCTTTATTCAATCGAAGAGCACAGTACATGTAATCCAGCAAGATCAGCATCAAGGAATAACTGTCCTTTACAAAGGATGCACATCAACATGACATGTATAACATTCTACATTCAGTAATGACATAACTAGAATGTGTATGATTAAAGGGACAGTACAATAAGTAAGCAACACAACACATCCCCCTTTCTAATAATAAAATAAAAATAAAAGAAGAACAAGGAAATAACATACATAATGCGGATCAAAACTTCTACAAATTATATGCTATAAAAAAAAACAAAAAACTACTACCTATTGTTCGTGATATAATCCTTAAGCCACAGAGGAACCACCCTCTTCCTTGAAGAATGGCGGAGCAAAGATGGATCCTCGCCAGTAACAACAGAACTTCCTTCCATAGGAATTACAACCGAATCTTCAGAGATATTGCTAGAAGACTCTAAATTATCATTCTCAGAAACAACCACACTAGAACTAGGAATCTCACTTGAACTAGGACAGCTAACCACTCCAGAACTGTCAATCAAATTATTATTACCACTAGAATTATCAACATCCAAATCTTCTGGTTTCCAAAGAGTGTTAGAAATATCAGGTCTAGAAAGAAAACTCGGATTACACCTTGCAACCCTACTCAAATTCCAAACTTTTCCATTGCTAAGTTTAACAGAATTCTTTAAAACTTCCATCACTTGAAAGAGTTCAGAAAAAGTAGACTCGCCTTTCTGCACCTTAAAAGGTTTTTTAATTCTAATCCAATCGCCAACATTTATCTTGACTTCCTTAGATCCATGTTTCAAATCATGATATTTTTTACTTTGTCATGGACCTGTACCAACCGTGCCTTAACTAAGTCCTTAGAATAAGGTTCAACTTCACCTGAAAATAACCAAGTAGGGATAGTTTTAGAACGTGGGTTCCTACCTTTCATTAAGACAAAAGGGGAAACACCGGTAGAATCATTAATGGTAATACGGTAATTCCAAACCACTTTCCCAACTTGAGTTGGCCAATCCAGATTATTACTAATTGAAAGCTGAATAGTATTCTTCAACACCCTATTAAAACGTTCAACGACACCGTTACCACCAGGATTATAAAGAGAAGTTGTCCTATGCCTAATACCAAGTTTACTGAAATATCTTTTCGTTCTTACAGACAAAAACTGAACACCATTATCGGTGAGAACGCAAGAAGGGATTCCCTCTGTAACAAAATTCTCATCCAGGAAACCTAGAACAGAATCAGTATCTGCCCTCTCTACAACCTTAACAATGGGCCATTTAGAAAACAAATCAATAAGGACAATCAAGTACCGATGAGAACCATCTTGTTCCTGAATAGGACCCATAATGTCCACCGCAACACATTCCCAAGTAAATTCAGGAGAAGAACACTCCAACATAGGAGGACGAAAAGTACGCAATGTTTTGTCTGCAGAAGCACAAATAACACAATCTCTAACAATCTTTTCCCTCTTCGAATCCCGTCGCCAGTGAAATGAAGATAAATTCAAGGAAATTAAGGTAGATCCTTTATTCAATCGAAGAGCACAGTACATGTAATCCAGCAAGATCAGCATCAAGGAATAACTGTCCTTTACAAAGGATGCACATCAACATGACATGTATAACATTCTACATTCAGTAATGACATAACTAGAATGTGAATGATTAAAGGGACAGTACAATAAGTAAGCAACACAACAAGCAGCTATCTGCCCTTTTTGTTTACAAATGGTGTAGGGCAATTCCCTCTACTCTTTTCCCAGGGGGGACTTAGCCCTGAAGAAAGTTCTGCACCATTTTGTGAGCATCTGTTCGACTGAAACATGTTGGCCTTAGGGTCATAGGACCATAATACTCCAAAAGACCCTATTGTTCTTTATTTTTAATATCCCTACCAGATCCAAGAATAAAGGGGAACTGGGATCTGTCAGTGGATTTTTATTTTTAATATCCCTACCAGATCCAAGAATAAAGGGAAACTGGGATCTGTCAGTGGATTTTTAAATTTTTATCCTCCGACCATATATATGGTTTAAGTGCACCCTGGAATATCGGTCGAGCCCACCACAACTTATAGGGGTCGTGGTGTCCCTATGATGAAGCATGACACCACTAGGGTGTTGTTATATCCTGCTTTTCCTCTCTCTTTGTGCTCTTCCTCTCTCTTTGTCCCTCCTTAGTGTTAGTGTCTGCTTGTCTATGTCATGTCTCTGTGATGTCATCCAGGATTCTACCTGTTGCTGTTCAAGGGATTTATCAGTTACCCGGAGGCTGAGCAGGAAGTTATCTGGTCCCGGTGGGGTTTCTTACCATATTACATTCCTAGCTGAATGCTGTACCTTCTATCTAATCTCAAGAATAAATATACTACATGAACATTACAACAAGGACCCTTCATCTTTATTTTACTGAATTTAACAGGTGTGTGAGGGAATAAAAAAGAAAAAGAGTTTCCTCCTTCACCTTTGCTGAATGGTGTTACACCCACTAGGTCATATAGGGACATTCCACCATTGCCTTATTAAACACCCAACCATAGATATAACCATCCTTGACGGTTAGATCAAGAGGGGAGTACCTTTGCGTGGACTAGAAAGATGAGACTAAACAGTGACCAGGGTGGATGTCTGTTACTATCGTGCAACCTTGACCTCTTGTTTGGTACCCTCTTGAGTGAGTGTGTGACCCCGGGATCCACTTTGCTGCCCTGTTACACATATGTTTATGGTGTTTTCATGTCATGGCTGTCTGTAAGGGATTCAGCAGTTATTAGTTTAGTTCATTTTGTTCTATACTTATGTTGCCATAAGCATCTCCCGGGGCTAGGGCAGTCAGGAGTGTTACTAGTTGTGTGTTCCATTGGGATGAGATCGGGTTTTAGCGAAATCTCGAGCCATCTTCCCAGTGCAGCGCTGCCCCTTCTGCTTTAGCACCAGTTCAGTATTGAGCAATGCCATGCTTGTAATGTTGGGGAGGGGGTCTGCTGATTTCCAATGCTTGGTGATAAGTCGTTTGGACACAACCAGTCCCAGATCTAGAAATCTGTTTGTGGTCCTGTGTGCTTTATCCAGTATGCAGGCTTCTCATTCATGTGCAAGTGCTCTGTCAGTTCAGGTATTTAGGTGCTATATCACCTCTTTCCAGTATCGCCGGATTTCAGGGCACGCCCATATCATGTGTAAAAAATCAGCGTCTGTTAGCTTGCAGCGCGGGCAGCATGCATCTTGCCCATGAAAGTATCTATTGAATTTATCAGGAGACAAATATGCCCTGCGCAGTACGTAAAACTGAATTAACTGGAATCTGGCATTACAAAGGACTGCCGAAGGGCTCAGCAACATAATTTTCCATTCTTAATGTGTGCATGGGCGATGCAAATCCGCTTCCCATTTCACCATTGCAGAATGTGTGTGCATGGCCTCCACGAACCATTTTATGAGGTGCCTCCCAGTTCCCAACACATGCAGGTACTGCAACAGGAGATGTGTTTGTGGTTCAGTTGTGATATCTCCCCAGTGGCGGTGCAGCATACCTACCCAGGAGGCATGACTAAGGAACAATCCCGGGGGTACTCCCTCCTCCTGTACCAATGAGTCAAATGGAACAAAACACTCCATCACTATACAGATACCCTATTGTGTGTATGTCCAGGCACCCTTGCACCATAGTGCAAGGGTAACTGCATTGCAGGAAATTAATTTTATGTGCAGGAAGGTGTCCTTTCCTGCATATAAACAATCCAAAATAACGATTTGTTACTTCATGTGTGCTGTATTCTGCAGCACACATAGAAGTAGCAAATCGTCATTATTTCATGATTGTTTATGTGCAAGAAGAGACAGATTCCTGCACATAAACAATCATTAATGGCTTTTGCTCTTTCTGTGTGTGCTGCAGAATGCAGCCCAGGTAGAAAAAGCAAAAACGAGGAAAAATAAAAGCATTTTTCCACATGTGCCATTCTAACTCCGGCTCTTGCATGCTGTTTTTGGCGCTACCACAGATTTACACATCTTTATAAATCTGGGGCAACGTCAAAAAGCAATGGGTGTTGTGGTGGAACGCCCACAGTAACACCCACTGCATGCCCCATTTAATGCAGATACCTGCATGAAAGGGTAGCATATTTACAAAGGGGCGCTAAGCTTAACTCCTCTTTGTAAATATGGTGCATGACATACCACCACTGGAGCATCAAAAAAGTGATGCTCCTGTGGCACGGGCCTTGTATATAGGCCCCTAAGTATTTGCATGTATGTTGTCCTATACAAATGTAAAGTCAGGTTCACAAAGGCCCTTCTAAGTAACATCTATTGGCAGGATGGCAAAATCCTGATACCCAGGGTCTAATGTGGCTGTGCCGATCCCACCGGGTCACTCAAAAGACACACCATTGGGGTAGTGGAGGGGAGTGATGAAATGAAAATGTTTTGCCAACCTGCTTGTATTTTGTTCTTATGTTAAGTTAGCATTCGCGGCACCATTTTATGTTCAAATGCCATTTTGAATCATGATGTCAGCTACGTATTCCCTGACTCGAAAAGCAGGCTGTGGAAATGTTAATTTCTCCAAGGTTAGGCCTTGCTCTGCTAATGAATACTCTGTTCTTATTAACACATTCCTTCATCATACATATAGGCTTTCTCCCACTAGCCTAGTGGTGGATACGAACAGAACAACCTTGGCAATAGGATAATGTGTGCCCGGTCTCAGGGTTGAGACCCGTCTTACTGTACTTCTTTGTTTTAGCTGCACCTGCTAATTGATTTCCAATTTAGGGGCGGGATATTCATGGTTCAGAAACATACAAAATGTACCTCTTTGTTTAGTGAAGTCAGTCCCTCTGCAGCAATCCCAGGAGGCTGGTCAGACTGGACTCCGTATCTGAATAAAATATACTTGGTTTGTATTCTCTACAGTCTGACCGACTCTTCATTTGTATTGAAGGCTGAGAGGTGGTTGCGAGTGACCAAGGTGGCACTAATCGGGTCACTTTCTTCAGTTGGTGCCTGAACAGGGACTCCATCGGGTGACCCATCCTCACCTACGGATGGGTGTGGAGGTCGGGCCATCGTCGGGTCGAACAGGCAGACCAGGGTTCCCTGAACGAGAGAGTCCTGAACTCGCAGCTGCACCATCTAGCTGACCAGTTGGTGCCTCGCCCAGCGGTCACCCCGACTGGGGTCCTGAACGGTGAAACCCTTGGATCTGACCATTTGGTCCGAAGAGTTGGCAGTGGAGAATACATTTGTTCGGCCTATGTGCAACTGGTGAGTTTGCTTTGGTTCTTTGTGGGTATGATACCATTTTGGCTTGTCTTTGGCACGGTCTGAGGACCAATTTTGGTTTGCATTTGGTACGATGTGACGACCGCTTTTTATACAAGGTGTTTGTGAACACTTTGCCCGGCAACATAACAAATTTGGCTTACTTTTGAAAAAGCTGATGTTCAGTCATTTTTAGGTCTTGCGTCTGCTTGCGCAGCTAGAGACCTCTTGGAGGGGGTTTGAAAACGGCCCTAGGAATCGCACACGCTTATGCGTATGCTTTTCCTTTTGGGCCACCCTATTGGCCTTTGCGTGCGTCTTTTAATGAAAGACTACACGCAAGTGGCCAAAGGCAGGCGCATTGCTCCGCCCACTTCCTATCTGTGTCTATTACACGCACTGGCCGCCATGTGGTTTCAATTATCGTGCCCAGACACGGACGCGATAAGTGAAACCACATGTCTCGCTGTGAGCGCACGCACCACTCGCGGGCTTCTTTTTTTTTTTCCATCCATTTCATGGGGAAACAACTAAAGAAAGAAGGAAAGAGAGGTGGGCTGCTCGTACACACCACTCGTTAGTAAGGAATGAAGGTTGTTTGGCCCATGGGGCTGTGACATTCAGGTCAGAGAATGGATAATTCGCAGATTTGCTCACGGTGTGGACAGGGCAAGGGCTTCCCACAAGGTTAAGGGCCCGATGTAGGTGGCAAATTCCGGTCGGAAACGGCCGAAATCGGCCGTTTCCGACCGGTATTTGGCACTTTGAGATGTAGGGGGCCAGTATTTACCTATTCGGTATATTTACCGAATCAGTAAATTTACAGAATCTGTAAAATACCGAATCGGTATTTTTACCGATTCGGTATCTTCCAGATGTAGGTGGGACTCTTCTGAGTCCCACAGGCCTTTCAGATTCGGTATTTTAACACCCAATCCAATTGGGTGTTAAAATACCGAATCCAGGTGTGCATGCACATGTGTGCATGCACACCTATGCCATGTGACAGACAGACATGCCCTTAGGGCATGTCTGTGTGCCACATGGCACACAAGCCAGTATTGGGGGTGCTAGAGGGTGTCAAAGTGACACCCCCTGCACCCTTGCTGGAATCGGTATTTACCGATTCGGTAAATACCGAATCGGTAATGCCCATTGATTCCTATGGGCTTCAAGGCCCATAGGAATCAATGGGGGATACCGAATCGGTATTTACAGAATCGGTAAATACTGAATCTTACAGATTCGGTATTTACCGAATCTGAAATATCTACATCTCCCCCCCTCTAATTTACCACTTCATAAATACCGAATCGGTATGATTCGGTATTTATGAAGTGGTAAATATAGATTTACCTACATCGGGCCCCAAATGTTTTCCCTGTGAAGGAAAAGAGTGTTTGCACTGGAAGAGTATTCCACTATGCTTAAATCTACACTCCGCAGATGTCCCTGCATGGGGAATTGGAGGCCAGCAGCGTTCCTTCAAACCTTTGTGTGGCACAACTTTCTAGATGTCTTCCTGGGAAGGACACGCACTCTGCAGCTAAAATGAACAGTGATTTACGTCCCCGCTGCATATCGAACACTGGATGCAGTTTGTTTTTCTCTCCGCTGTGATAAAAATGAAAGATTTGGAAGTCTGGAGCAGCCACACACTTCATGGGAAGAACATGCACTCTGTAGCTAAAATGAACAGTGATTTACGTCCCCGCTGCATAGCGAACACTGTATGCGGCTTGTTTTTCTCTCTGCTGCTATAAAAAGTAAAGATCTAGGAATATACAGAAAACGTACTGCCAATCGGTGTGCTAGCATTTCTCTCCTGTAATCTGAGCATCAATCCAGCCTTTTCAGGTCCATAAATTATGTGCATTTCAACAGGGTGTTATGGGTCATCTAAGCAGAGCAGATTACCTTTTAGTAGCCCATGCTGTGGCTGCTCGCAGCTCACCTCACCAGGGCCAGTGTTTCTCCCGAGAGGCCACAGCTGAGCTGGGATTGTGACAATTCATTATACATTGTGTTGTATGTTTGCATATGTGAGGTTGTATCATAACTGAACGATGACTCCATCATTGCTTAACAGCTGTCTGCAAAAGGACAATAAGAGCAATGGGGGTGCCTTGTAATTTCTTAACAGTTTGTGCTGATCTTGTGCTACAAATGGCATGCAAATCTGGCGCAAAGCCTTGAGTTGGGATTTCATTTGTAAATCTGTAGGTCCAGGTGTGAGGTTCTCAAACTGGATGAATGAGTGATAGCAAACTGCACTTACAAAATATACTGTGCTCGCCGCTTTTATTTAGACCGGATCAACTCCCTAATAATTAGATCAGTTGGTCCTGGTCCTAACACTTGGTTGTAAGCTTCTATTTTGATTTCTGGTCACTATGCTAGTTTCTTAGACGACTGTTTTCCAAATATGATAATTGCAAGTACAGTTCAGACTCACCCTGGCTGCCTCAATGATGGTTTTGTAAAGAAATCTGGCACTGATTACTTTCTGTTTGCAGAGGAAGCTTGCCCGCGTCTAGTGAACAGGACTATGGCCCATGCTTGTTTTAATGCATCTACATTTGTACAGTCTTTATCAAGTACCCCAGCATTTCAAAAGGGTGAAAGAGCCAGAGAAGACACACTGCTACTTGGGGCTAGAACTGTCATTGTGGACCAGGGGCTCATAGTTCATAAGGGAACTTTTTTTCTTCTTCAGCTTCTGGCCCCCTCTTCATCAATGCTTTTCTCTAAGCTGTGCCAAACTTTGACCAAGTGGCCTTAATGTTTCACTTAGGAACCATGTAACCCTAACCATATCTCATCTGGCAGACTGTATGAAATAATGGAATTGGAACTTTTGATAGGCAGCCCAGCCGTATTAAAAACCATAAATAACGGTGGGAACATGATACTGATGTATGTTATTTTGTTTTTCCAGAGTTTATGAAGTCTGTGTGCAGTGCCAACGGCTGGTCATCACTGGACAACAGAAGTATGAGAAGGAAGCTGGCTATAAAAATTTGCAATGCCAGAAGAGGATTAAGAAAATCTCTGCATCTAGAATCAAACCATGAAGTTGCTGGTTTTCGTTGAGCTATTTGTTCTTGTTGCATTAGTCTGGCCTTTCTTTCCCGGATCTTATTTTTTTTCTGGATGTTTTCTCTTGTTTGGTATCCTGGCCCCTGTGGGGCCAAATATGTGCTTTAGATAAATAAAATTACATTGAAACCTCCCTTTTGATAATTTTTTTCCTTTACCACTATTTTGGTTAGTGTTTTGCAAATGGTCACCATGTCAAACAGCGTCCGATAATGCTCTGTACCTCTAAATAAGGCAAATCCCAGTGAGTCAGGAGTATGGGAGTAGTGGCACATGTTAAGCTGATCTGAATGCAAAGGTATAACATTGCTGCAGGCCACTTCTTTTATATAAAGGTGCTTGTGGTATTTCTGCAGCACAAACATAGCCAAAAATAGCAACTTGTATTTTATACAAGTGTCTACCTCTCACTTTAGAGTTTAAAAAGTAATCTTTCCAATGCAGGACAAATAATCTGAGTATTAGGACCAGATTTAGAGACGTTTTGTGTCTGGTTTGCTTGAGTTTATAATGCAGTCCTGATTCAAAATTTTCGGGATTTGCAAACAAGAGCAAATTGGTATTTGGTACAACACATCCGAAATGGGAAAAGTTTCACTTGTGTGTACACATAGTATTTTTTGGGTAATGGAAGGGTACCCTTCCATTACAAAACCTAAACTAGACTCTCGCAGACAACATTGCATTATAGTACTGGTACTGGCACTGGCCAACAAACAGAACTGTGTGTGAAGCGAGTAACACTGAACCACATCGACCATGATGCATGAGGTAATTTAGCTGTGACGTGTCTGCAGGGTGCTCCAAATCCCTTTGAACATTGCATTATAGTGCCAATGTGTGGGCATGGTTCTCAGCTGCCTAATGGTGCAGCGGTGCTAGTGAAAGAATTAGACATGACAATTTCCTACTCTCCTAGTGGCACCCGGCAAGGCAATATTGGCAGTCTGGCAACGTGCTCCTAACCTGGAATTGTCAAGGTGTAATCCAACCCGTAATGATTTATTAGTGATCCACAGGCATACTATAGTAATTAAATTATCCTTATGTAGTCATCATTTAGTAATCCACACATTCTTTAGTTGTCCTTAAATAATCCTGAGTAATACATGTTCATTTTTAAGTTGTCATTAAATCATCCGAGAGTAGTCTACACTCATACTGAAAATGTCATGGGATCATCCCAGAGTAATTGACTTCCATCCTGAAGCGGTTATAGAATCATCCAGGGATAATCATCAGTCATCCTTAAATTGTCTAGAGCCCATCCAGGAGTCATTCTCACTCATCCTGATGTTGTCAGTTAGTATTCGTGGAGTTGTAAAAGGTAATCACTCCCTGTCAGTGGAAGTCATCAGAACACCATCCTAGCGTAGTTTTTGTGATTACAGTAAGAGTCATCAGAACACCATCCTAGCGTAGTTTTTGTGATTACAGTAATAGTCATCAGAACACCATCCTAGCGTAGTTTTTGTGATTACAGTAAGAGTCATCCCATTTAAATAATCAGCCCTGTGGGCAGACTTCAGGATGGCCTGGGATGACGTCCCCAGGAATGGCTGGCTGAAGCCATCCAATGACTTCAGAATCACTCCAGGATGATCTTCCTTTTTGACTAGGGTAGGTTTGTTTGCTTAATGATAAATGTTGTTCATGGAATCTGTTGCCTTCCTTACCCACCTCACAAAAAAACAAAACCCAACATTTTCCAAAGGGACAGAAAGCAGCGATACATGAATAATAAATATAATTTAAAATAAAGGAACTTGATTGATTTGATAAGGGCCTGTATTAGTCACATGGGACGGAGGGTACGCGGGATTTGTATTCCACCTGGAGGGCAATGGTCGCAAAGCTATTTGCATGTGTAAATGTGGCTTACAAGAAAAAATCCCTTTTATCTCGCTTGACAGTGCAGCTATCTCTAGACCTTATGTGAACAACAGATAAAGCACCTTTGCAAACACTAGTGAGAGAGGGTCTTTGGTGCAGCCCACATGTTGATCCCTTAAGTCGCGGGTGATATCGGAGCACAGTGGCGTGGGGGGCGGGGGAAAGGAGGGACAAAACACATTTTTAAACAAGGAGGAAGCCTCACTTCTACCCCGGACTCACTTCTGTCCCGGAAAATGGGTTCACAGAAAGCCTTCTCCGAGCGCGCAGCCTAGGTGATGCACCTGGAGCGCGCATCCGGGCCTTGTTTACCCGTATTGTTGGATGCGGCTGTTTGTTCACCTAGAGCTTGCTACTATTATTATATATTTTTGGCAATTATTGAATCCTGCAAATAATGTCTGTCCTTGTAATCCCCTCCTCGCCACCCGCTAGCGCGCACGCATATACACACACACACACACACACACACACACAGTCACACACACACACACACACACACAATCACTCCTCACTAAAACACACAGGCACACTTCTTTTTCATATTATTATTATTATTTTTATTATCAAATATACATAAACAAAACACATACTGTTCAATGCACACAACAAACACGCATGCGCCCATATTCACATACACGTAGAACAAATACAATGGGGCATTCATTCACACATGCGCTTAAATATGCAAACACTGAGAAATACGCACGTACAGGCAACAACAGTTACAATGCATATCACACCGCCACATGTATCCTGCTTATGAATACTCACATCCATAGGCATATTGCAAGTCAGACACGACAAATACAGACAAGCACACTCGTATAGTAACATGCAAAAAACATAGTCGTAAACGTGCGCGCAGACACACACATGAACCGACCAAACACACACATACAGAGTGACTTAACGCTCATGCGATTATCCTCATGCACATGGGCGTAGGAGACACTAAATTTCTGGGGGGGACAGGGACAACCTTGTGAACTTTCCAGTGACCCTATACAAATCGCCCATTGTGCGAGACCGTACGCGCGTTAAACGTATACAATCGCATAGTTATGAAGAGAAATATTGAGAAAGGCAGGCAAGTAGTCCCAGTCTGCAAGTATGCTTTATTTTTATTTACATTCACAATAAAGACCAAATGGGAAAAAATATGTATATGAATCTTGCATCTTCATGCACCAAGAAAACAAAGGCGGGACAAAAAAAGGAATAATAAACTTAACGCTCTTAGCAACATTCCTACATCTCAAAATGCAATCGGACAAATTAGAAATAGTTTTTCTTGCTGCAGGAATCTGTTTTAAAATTATGAACTTTATTTTGAAAAGCCAAATAATTTCTTGCGCCGTTCATTGCAGAGTCCATCATCTCTCTTATGTTGCTGCAAAGTGGAGGGCCCTTTGCAAAGGTTGACTGGTCACCTTTCTCATTGCTGCATTTGTATGTTACACTGGTACTAACGAGGCAAAATCTTTGCAGAGACTGGAGGTATGTGTAAAAATGTCAAAATTCACTGGAAGTAACTTATTCCTTAAATTATTAATTGTTCCCCTAAATTAAGAATTTTAAACAAAACTAAAGTCATGTGTTTTTCACATGTCTTATAAAAACACATGTAATGTGTGTCACAGAACATATCCAATCACAACAGGATTTTGGTTTTCTGGATCATTCTATTTTTTCATGTCAGCTGATTTCATTGCTGTTTTAGTAGTAGTAATTCGCACCCCCCCCCCCTTCCCGGACGATGTCACTGTCATGTCATACCTGTGAAATAAGACCAATTAAGTACGGAATGGCAAGTTTCACTGTTGTCTAAGCTGCATGCCAATACATTTAGTTCACAGCAGCACCAACCCACATGGCTGGGCTTCACCTTTGAGGCTTTTGGATACAACGCAAGGGTTGGCAAAGGGACTAAAGTGATGAGCTCAAGAAAAAGGCCAGATACCAAGGAACAGGAAAAAGTGGCTGAATACCAGCACAGTCCCACTTTCCTTTGCAGTGTAGGGTGTTGCAGTGACGAACAGCCTACAATAACACCAGTGTTTGTGGGGGGGCTGCTTGCATTCTTGGGTCTGTGCTGAGCACCCCCAGCTGCTCAGAGGTCCCAGCTGACGTGGTGTTATGTACTGAAGTCTGTCACCAGGCAATGTCGGGCCTAGACAGGCTGAAAGACATGAAACCTATTGAGTGCAGTGCATTGAAGGGTGAATGATGTCTGTGTGAGTGCAGGGTGAGCAGTGTGCCTGTGTGAGTCCAGGGTGAGTGATGTCTTTGTGAGTATAGGGTGAGCAGTGTGCCTGTGTGTGTCCTGGGTGAGAGATGTCTGTATGAGCGCAGGGTCAGCAGTGTGCCTCTGTGAGTGATGTCTGTGACAGTGCAGGGTCGGTGATGTCTGTGTGAGCGCAGGGTGAGCAGTGTGCCTGTGTGAGTCCAGGGTGAGTGATGTCTTTGTGAGTATAGGGTGAGCAGTGTGCCTGTGTGAGTCCTGGGTGAGTGATGTCTGTATGAGCGCAGGGTCAGCAGTGTGCCTGTGTGAGTGATGTCTGTGACAGTGCAGGGTCGGTGATGTCTGTGTGAGCGCAGGGTGAGCAGTGTGCCTGTGTGAGTCCAGAGTGAGTGATGTCTGTGTGAGTGCAGGTTGAGCAGTGTGCCTGTGTGAGTCCAGGGTGAGTGATGTCTGTGTGAGTATAGGGTGAGCAGTGTGCCTGTGTGATTCCTGGGTGAGTGATGTCTGTGTGAGCGCAGGGTCAGCAGTGTGCCTGTGTGAGTGATGTCTGTGGCAGTGCAGGGTCGGTGATGTATGTGTGAGCGCCGGGTGAGCAGCGTGCCTGTGTGAGTCCAGGGTGAGTGATGTCTGTGACAGTGCAGGGTTGGTGATGTCTGTGTAAGCGCAGGGTGAGCAGTGTGCCTGTGTGAGTCCAGGGTGAGTGATGTCTGTGACAGTGCAGGGTCGGTGATGTATGTGTGAGTGCAGGTTGAGCAGTGTGCCTGTGTGAGTCCAGAGTGAGTGATGTGGATGGGTGAATGCTGGCTTAGTGATGTGTCAGGGAAGGGTGAGTAATGGGTCTATGAGTGCAGTGTGACGGTGCCTATGCGAATGCAGGGAGAGAGATGTATCTGTGCAAGTGCAAAGAGACTTGTCTGGCTACTCCCAGAGATGTATTGGCCAAGATACCTCTTTCTCAAATGTGCTTAAGAATGCACTATTTGCCCACTCTTTTTTCAAAATGTTCTCGTGGGAGAACCCCCGAATCCCCCATAGGTGGTTGGGCCTTGCTCGCTGCGCGCGCTCGTCACAGTGCAGTATTTACGCCTCACCACTTTCAAATGTCACCAGCCGCCCCTGCCTTTTAAATGAAAATACACTATGAAAATTACAGTGTAGGCATAAGGTGACCAAATATCATTTCACACACTGACAAATCTGAATACACAATGTAATACAGCAATGTCTAGCACCATCCCCTAAATGAATATAAAAAAAACCTTTTGACCTAATGTCAGATGTGTCAGTACGAATCTAGTTATACTGAAAACATTGACAGTCTTAACTATCACAGTAGTTTAAGGAAGAAAGTCTTGAAAATTTCCAAAAGGCTTCCTCAGAGCTCTTAAAGAACACTACAGCACGTCAACACAGAGAATTATATAAGTGTCCAATCTGCGGCTGGGCTGCACCACGCCGGGACCGAGAAGAGACCTGCACCTGGTGTGCCCAGAGAACCAAAGGTGTGTGCGGAGCTGCAACTGTGTGAGGTGACCTGGGGCCGCGATGTATACACTCACTGCACTGACTGCATGCCAAGAACAACGGTGCGGGACGCTGCTCACAAATGGACAGTGACAAGAATGACAGAACAGAAGGTAGCGCTAGCAACCCCAGCCTATGCGTTAAAAACACACGAATGTCCATTTTCGCACAACAATCTCCAAAATCTTTCCCCATCTTCCTACCTCGCAGATATTTCATTCACCCCTTGAAAGCCTTGTAAGCAGCCGTCTGATTAATTCCCAGTCCTTATGAGGTTAGATTTCTCACGTCCGCGCTCATAAAACTAAATCTACTTTGTAAGCCTCATTCAGATAATTAGAAAAGTATCACATTTAAGCAAGAATATTGAGCCACAATGCCCGTGAATAGCCGAATTTAGAGACCGGCCTGCAAACACTAGTCCGCGGTGACATTTACACAATTCCAATCTAATAATTACAGAAACACGGCGTGAAAGGGCCCTTTGTTATCGGGAGTTATTCAAAGTGCGGAATTAAGACAGAACATACATGGGCACAATTTAAACTAAATGCGACGAGGAGAGGGCTTTCACGCACTATAAATAAAAAAAATAAAAAAGCAGCACTGGCAGCAGAGGTGAGGGCGAGGCAGAGCCGAGGCTCAGGCTGCACTCCAGACTCCACTCAGTCACAACTTGTAAACCCCACACCCCCACCACTTTTAGTGGCGTAACGAAACTGGAGGGGGCCCCCCTGCAAAGTACATAGAGGGAGCCCCCCACGCATCACTGCCAAGGTGCTAGGTTGCTTATGTGTGACATTTCAATGGCTGAAGTGTGCTTATGCGTGACTTTGCAGTGCCTTATGTGTGACACGTTGAGTGACACTTTATCGCAGGTCAAAGTAGCTGTGCCTGTGTAATAATGTTAATTTCAGAATGTCCTGAGAAACCCTGAAAGAGTGGAGTAAAGGCGTATGTAGGTAGGAATGTGCTTGTTTCCTGCAAAAGGGACAAAGCCTGGTGAGTGTTGCATGTGTCCCAGTCTAAATTATAAAAAATATAAGAAAATACCCCAAGTAGCAGGTTGTCTATACAGGGATTTTGCCAGGATACAACATCTGTAGTAAGCTCTGGTGTCACCATGTGCTGAGTTCAGCCACACATACCTGCAGTAAAAAAAACGCAGCAAGGCTGAGACTGTAACAGCTAGGGGATGGTATGACCAAGACATTACAAACACAAGGAGATGATGGACAGAGCACTGAAACATTTCAGACACTCACCCCCAGTCACAGATCTGGGTTGAATCCATCATCGTTCTTTAGCACACTTCGCCACCCCAGTTCAGAGCCAGCCATATGCAAATCAGTCTTAACCCTGTGTGTCATGGGAACTGTCCAGACCGAACTGCCAAGCCAGGTCTTACCTGGACCGGAATCAAGCATCCTTGGAACGGTTTCGGGGTATCACCCATCATCCGCTGGTTAGCTTGAATCCAGTGACAAAGTGAGCAAGGGACCCACGTCTGGGCATACCCTGCCGGCTGAGGGCAAACAAAGCAAACACAAGGAGCTGATGGACGGAGCACGGAACATTTCAGACACTCACCCATAGTCACAGATCTGGGTTGAATCCATTAGGGTTCTTTAGCTCACTTCGCTACCCCAGTTCAGACCCCGCCATATGCAATTCAGTCTTGACCATGTGCCTCATCGGAACAGTCAAGACCAAACTGCCAAGCCAGGTATTCCTTGGACCGGAATCAAGCATCCTGGGACCGATTTCAGGGTAACACCCCTCATCAGCCAGGCTAGCTTGAAT
This sequence comes from Lissotriton vulgaris, assembly GCF_964263255.1. NCBI lineage: Eukaryota > Metazoa > Chordata > Amphibia > Caudata > Salamandridae > Lissotriton > Lissotriton vulgaris. The sequence continues at coordinate 755,697,435 of NC_141695.1, read as the reverse complement.
CCAGTGGCAAAGTGAGCAAAGGACCCACGTCTCGGCATACCCGTCCCATTCGGGGTGACAAATACAAAAAGAACAATTGATGGACAGAATACAGAAACAATGTCAGACGTGGGTCCCATGCTCTCCATGCCACTGGAGTCAAGCTATCCTGGCTGAAGGGGGGTGAAACCCCGAAACTGGTCCTAGGTTGCTTGTTTCCAGTCCTAGGAATCCACCCACTGTCATCTCTCATTCACAAACAAACTGGTTGTGTTAATAATGACGTCTTTTTTCAGGCAATGCAGTTAAATATATAAGGGTAGCACTATAACTGCCTTTCCACTTTCTGCCTCCTTTCCCACCACATACTGGAAGTCATCCACCACCATCCATATCTGGGCTCCCCATCCTCTCTCTCCTCCAGCAAGTCTGTATCTTCATGCCCAGTGTGTCAGCCATTCAGACCTGGTGCTTTGGTGAGGAGTCAGCACTTTTATCGCATGAACAAAGTAAATAAACTCTTGAATCTTGCCTCTACAAAGTTGATTGGGGAGTCCGAGCCAAAGGGACAGAAAAAAAACAGAAGCACTCCATGAAGGACTACAAATCCTAGTGTGTGAGTGAATTCTATGTTTGATCCTTTTTCTATCATTTCTTGTTGCCTCAACGAACACATTAAACAATATGGTAAACAAAATCTAGCAATAATTGGGGTACATTGGTCCAATCACAGGTTTTTGCCCCAGTGCAACAGCACCTGCTGCACTGATTATCGATGGGCCTGCTCCTTCCTGCAGAATCCAATGATACTGGCCTATGGCCTAGTTGTGTGCGATACAAGTGATATTTGGCAACACCAAGAGAACCCTCATCCCGTGATTTCGGAAACCTTAACCCCTCCTGCCCAGATATCGGATAATTCCTGTCCATTTCATTGGCGCTCTTTTTGACTCACCCTCATATGCAATAAATAAATTGAAGTTTCATTAAAACAACTAGGAGTTTCCCTCAAAACTAGAAAGCCCAGAAGGGTTTGTTGTATGTTTGTGACATGGGTTATTACATCAATGTATTTTGTGGTTTCCCTCTCTGCCACAGCCACAGAACTTTACAGAATGTATTTTACACACGTCACGGTTACAGAGCAGTCCTGGATGTTATCGGCTTGATGAGGATGAGTAGCAGAGACAGCCCCGCTGACATCTGAGCCTGTTTATTGTACATTTGATAAAAAATATCCACAAAAGGCACGCACGGTCCTGCATCACCACAGTCCTCCCTACCCCACAAACACCCATTGGAGTTTACAGATACAACATGCAGAATCTTTGTGTTTTCCCAAAGGCACTGACTCCATTGGTTGTTCTGCAAGGGCTGGGTGACCTGTGTTCAACTGACAGCCTTTCCAGATTTTTAAGGCTCATAGTCTATTTTAGGGGCAGATACAGAACCTTTAACTTTTCACCTAACACAATTCGTTGGCCATCCTATGAATATTTGCCAGCTACCTTTACAGGAACCTTTCACATATGAAAATAAAAAATGTTCAATAAAAAAAAGCTGTGCAATATTGTAGGGGGTGGCTGTTTTGAATTGGGGTGGGAAGCTGTGAAGTATTTCCTTTGCAAATTTCTCAATTCCTGAGAAAACTATCATTATTATCAATTGTAGTTGTATGTTGGTTTTCAAGTTAAAATAAGACATTTGTCAACCAATTAAGTTGCTTAATGGAAAATTAATCTACATGCAATGCACCTTCATTTTTAGTTCCAACTACTGCTTTCAAAGAAATGTTTCCGTTTTGTGGGTAAAATGACACCACTAAACGTTAATGAAACAAGAACCTCCTAGTTGGGCAAGTAGGCCAATAATCTGAATCTACGGAGACTTTGCTCATGTAATAAAAAATGCGCTACCCGTGCTTTGATGTGCCTGAATAAAATATCAGGGAATTCTGATATCCAATACTGTCAGTATACAAGAGAATTTCGTTTCAGGCTTTGGCTTACTTGAAATTTTACAGTGTTCTGCTGCTGATTTTTAGCAGAGCCCACTGTGCAGATGCTCTGGGAGTTGGGACGGCTGACCTGCCTAGTTCCTGCTGCTGCAATCTGGGTGTTCAGTCCAGGCTGCCAACATGTGCCCTGTGCTCAGAGTTCACCCAACTCTGGAGAAAGGGCTGAGCAGAGTTCTGGGCGCAGCGCTTACCTTCTCACTTAAGAGCTGGCTCTCAACATGCTGCTGATGCTGAGACAGCCGTCCCTGCATCTGGTACACGTGGTCGCCCGGGTGTGGCAGTGACCCTGCCGTTAAGTTTCTGGGATCTCAAGGCACCACCCATTACATCCTGTTCCGTCAGACAGCACGATTCAATCACAGCAGCACAGGGGTCCCGGATTCGAACAAGATGTGACAAAAGGCATGATAGAAATAAAATTGTAACAATCCGGGCCCAGAGACCAATTCCATGGCAAACATAGTAATCTGTCTCTGGGCCGGCTTGTACACCCCTGGAAACATTTAAATGTGTAAACAGACGAGCTGTGAATGCACACTTGCCAGAATGACTCTCCAAAGCTCCTTTACAAAGGGACAGGGGCCCAAATGCGTGATTATCTTTTTTATTGCAGTGATTCGAGACGTGACTTCAAATGCCTTAGGCATGATGCTTGGCAGGGCTGGCCCACGCTGCCTACCCAGTCTGGTGTTCTTGGGCCTTCCCGTGCACAGTGCTGAAGGGGGCCCCCCTCGAGCTCGGGGCCCCCCCACACTGCAGGGGCTGCGGGGGTTATTGTTACGCCCCTGACCACTTTCAAATGTCACCAGGCGCCCCTGGCAATGCAGTGTAACAGCCCTTGCCACTACTTACAAGTTAACCAAGCCTCAGAGCGTGTTGCTGCCTGCAGCCCTTCTGTCTTCAAGCCTGCAACAGAGAAGTCTGATGACGAGGTCAGGTCAGCCAGCAAATCAACCAGAGCACTGGCTACAGGCAGCTGATGTGAGAACTAAATCCTTCCTGGAGCCTCAGGGGTGCTGAGCCACACAAAGAGTTCAAAAGGGCGGTGGCAGGGGGGCGAGTGGCCTCTGACGTCACCTTATGCTGTGACTATCGGATCATTGGCGGCTCACAGACAGGTAACTGGAGAGGCGCCAGGTCAAGTGCAGGTCCATTGATCCGATAGTCACAGCATAAGGTGACGTCAGAGGCCACTCGCCCCCCTGCCACTGCCCTTTTGAACTCTCTCAGCGCTGATGGCCTGCCAATCTCCCTCTCAGGAGGTAGTGGGGAAATTTGTTTGACCCCTCTGACCCCCCACCCTTGTCCCCTGTGTCCCCCCCACTCCAAAATCTGGGGGGGATATGTCCCCCGCGTCCCCCACAGTTCCTACGCCCATGCTCATGCACACATTATGCACATACAAACATGCAAAAAAAATCCAGCAAACACACACCCTTACACCACACTCACCACACATGGGATTGTTTGGTAATGGTTGTGTACGGAAAATAATAGAGCGTATCATATTCAGTGTTTCTGTAGCAAAGACCTGCCATCTACCAAGCACCCGAAAATGTCCATAGAAGAGAGTCTTTCTTTGATGTCACCTCATTGAATTGACCTTATTTTATGGCCGCAATTATACCTCAATGAGGTTTGTCTACAACGTTGGCTTCAGGCTAATTTTCCTCCTAACTGGGTTAATTGGAATTGTCTCGGACTGTTTATGAATCAGACATATTGACCTCATTTACAGCGAGTAGTTGAAATCCATAATTTTTCTTCATAGCACCCCTTGCCCCTCTTTGACATTCCGGCTATTGGACAGCTCAGTGAGAGCAGCTCACACTTCATTGAACACCATTGTACACTCCTTCGCCCTCCTCCTTTCCCGCCCTCTGCTTCCCTTCTCCCCTCCCTTCCCTCTCCTTTTCTGCATCTGTTATCCGTTTCACTTCATTATCACCCACTACTCTAAGTTGCATCCCTGCATGGAGTCCTTGTTGTCCTCATGGCACATTTCTCTCACACACCACTTCCATATGTTGTTGCTTACTTGCACATTACAGTGGATATTTATTTAACCAATTTACTCCCTGTGCGTTAGCATGCACATTTCCCTCATAACTGTAGATCTAATGCTATCTTTCCAGTCTCTTTGTTTCACTCGCTCTCTTTTCAGGGCTTCTCTTCTCGCCTAATTTATTCGCTCACTCCCCCTCCCTTCCCCTCCCTTCCCCCTTTACCTTTCTCCGCCCCTCTTTCCCCCTCTATCCCCCTTCTCTTTTCCTCATACTGCCTTATCTCGTTTGGCTCAGGCTGAATGTCTTTAGCACAATACTCATCCCTCCCCAGCTATTTCTCTACATACTCCAGTTATACAAACTGAGGAACATGAAGTGCAAAGCCAATGTCACCCATGCTTTAATGAGCTTTCAAATGCATGCGGACGCCACATTTCTTTTCCATTTGCAAAGCCAATAGCCCTTCATTTAACTAATGAGAGACCTATTGCATTGCAAATGCTTGTTTGGTTTCTTGTTGTCGTTGTTCTGCTGATGCTAGATTGGAAAAAAGTCAGCCAGCGCCTCCGGAAGCCACTCTGAATTTTAATATTTATGTAAAACATGGCTTTGGCCCTATTTTGTTAAGTTTGTTATGGCACAAATATACGAGGGACAATGCCGAGTTGCAGTGGCCATTATAAGCACTTTTGATGAACAAAAAATTGGGTATTTACAGGAGAAGTTGTTTGCGAGAAGAAGTGGGCAGTCTATGTTTGATTCCCTCAGAATGCGGCAAAAGGAGGCTAAACAGAGGCGAATGAAAGCAGAGAAAGAGGCCTGGAAGGGAAGGATGCAAACATTGAACGTGAAGGTAGGAGTTTTCGACGGAATATTGATAAATCATATGTAGCCCGAGAAGTAAATTACGCTTTTGTAGAAGAATTGCTAGATGGTCAACCACCACGTCTGTATGCCCAGCAGAGGGTATATCCCACTCTTCCCCCACAGGCAAAGGTACCTATTCTTCTGTCTCTGCTGTTTCTGCTTCTGTTTCTGTTGATCAGTCTTGGCCATGGCACTTCCTGTCCTTCCTTTGTCTTTGCCTTCTGTGGCAATTACAACTGTTAGCATTCCTGTGACGCCTATTGCTTCTGTATCCCTTTCGCTACCCCTTACGCCCACAACCCAGCCAGTGGCGGCGTTAATGCCCCTACCTCTGTTTTCACTCCCACTGTGTTCCTCCATTCCCCGACATTATAGAGTATTGAGACACCAGTACGTGGCCCTGAGGATAGAAACTGGACAAAATTTAAGGAATGCCTGGGGTGAACATTAGTGTGATCTGATAGGGGAGAAGCAGAGAACAAGGTAGTGGCTAATCAGGCAGCGCAGTGGGCCCGCAACCCCATTTATGGTGTAGAGGATGTGTGGAATATGATGAAAGATTATGAGCCTTTTGTACAACAGCATGCCCTTAAGCACATGTCAGCTACTTTGATCAGACTTTGGGAGTAGTGTTTTAATGATGCAGCACCACAGATTATCTATGACAACAAGGATCATGTACCCGTTGCTGATATGGTGCCTGGTCAAGTTTTTGGTAATGTTGCGACGTTGGCAGCTTATTGGGGTATGCTGCTTGAGAAGAGCTCGAAGACAGTATCTCAGTTTCTGATGAGGGAGGTCTACCCCATATATCACCCTGAAATACCAGAGCTACGGGATCAGCATGATGTTGTTACTAGACATGGGGTAGCAGCCCATTCTCAGGAACAGTGGGTTTATACCCGATGGAAAAGGAGTGAGGTCTTGTCTCTTAAACTCGGTTACCTGACCCTATGAAAAATCCTACTGCGTTTTATAAAGAATTGACTGAGGCCGCTTCTTCGACAGTAATGACGCTTGCGGATATTGAAATATTCTTTGGTTTGTTGGTCCCTGTTGCTATTTGGAGACAGATACACACACAGGATCACGTTGCAGGATTGGGTGGTACCTGGGACCAAAATTAAAACATGGGACCAGGACAGGAAGCCTGGTGAGATGCCTAAGGCAGAGATACTTGCTCTGCCTGGTCGTTTTATCACTTATATGCATTCCCTTATTCCACCCAAAGGATTGATTGAGACAAGCTATCGGCTTGTCGTCAGAAGAAAGATGACAGTGTATCTGATTTTTTCACCCGGTTTGAAAGTGTGTTTTTGGATTATAGTTGACAGGAATTGTCGATTGAAGGTGGTGTGCGTTTGTTTGGTAGTAGATTTGTTTCAAATTTGCTCCCCAAGATCGCAACTCGATTACAGGCTTCCGAGAGCACCTAGTCCACCTCTTCTCCTTCTGTTATCTTGAATATGGCACAGTATTATGAGCACAGGGAAAATGATGATGAGGAGAAGATGGAGAAAAAGGATTTGAAGACGAAGGTGTTGTTGCAGCAGGCTTCTTGAGGGAATGGTAGAGGACCTGGTGGTTTAGCCCAACAGCTTCCCCGTACTAGCAGAAATACTACACCAGTAGGGCAGAATCAGTGTGCGTATTGTAAGGAGTAGGGACACTGGAACAGCGAGTGTCCTGTGCTTTTGCAGAAAGTAGTGGTCCCAAGAGGACGAGGGTCTCATGGATGGGGTCATGGAAATGGGGGCCAGGACAGGGCTCAGACTCCTGAGACATCTGAGGGTCTTACTGATCAGAACTACTTTGATGACCCTTGGGGCAAACAATATTATCATGATGACTATGGTACGGATGAGCTAACCGGGATGTCTTACAGCTAGGACAGCCGGGGGCAGGGTGAGGGACCAATTTTGATACCTGTAGACCAATGTGGTCCGTACGTTAGTGCGGATGTGCATGGTTCAACTAAGGAGTTTTTGGTGGACACAAGTGGAACAAACAGCTCTATTTCTTGTTCCTTGGTCCCTAGGGTGGCTCTGTCTGGCCATAATAATGTTTCAGTAGGATTGTCTGGTGTACCGGTTGTGAGCCTCATTTCAAAGCCTCTTTTATTGACTATTGGTCCTTTCACTGTGGATTTACCATTTTTGTTGACATCTAATTGTGGAGAAAATGTGATGGGTTTGTACTTGTTAAAAAAATTGCATTCTACGATTTATTGCTCCCCAGCCGGCATCTGTATGACGATGGGTCCTGATTTGGTGTGTGCTAAGCAGTGTCTGTCCAAAGATGCCCCCCTCCCCGCTGAATTTAAGGATGTACCACCCACACTGTGGGCAACAGGCAACACAGATGTGGGTTTGTTGCAGATATCACCTGTTTCGATTCATGTCAAGGAAGGTGCCATTTTAGTCCGTATTCCTCAGTATAAGATACCACAGGCAGGTGAGCGAGCTTTGGGGAAAATTGTGCAGGATTTGATTGAGAAAGGAGTGGTTGAGGAGGCGACGGCTAATGGTAGTAATAGCCCTATTCTTCCTATTCTTAAAAGGACACCTTTGGGTCCCTCTGAGTATCACAAAGATGTTTACTGTTTTGTGATAGATTTGCGAGAAGTTAACAAAATAGTGATTTACCAGTTTCCAGTGGTTCCTGACATTACGGCTCTCTTGACAATGATTCCTTCTTCTGCTAAATTCTTTTCTGTCATTGACTTGAAAAATGCATTCTTCAGTATTCCCGTTCATCCTGATAGCAGATATCTGTTCAGGTTCACCCTAGCTGGTAGAGGTTTTAGATTCTGTCACACTGCTTAAGGCTATACAGACATTCTGAGTATTTATAGTCAGGCATTGAAAAGTCATCTGGATTCCTTGTCGCTCCCCACAGGTAATGTATTGCTCCAATATGTCGACGACCTGCTCATCGGAGCAGACACAGAACAAGGTTGCAGAGATAGTACGGTTAAATTGTTGCTCCATCTAGCTGATCATGGTCATAAGGTATCCATAAGGTATCCATTTCCAAATTTCAGTATTGTCGACAGGAAGTCACCTATTTAGGTCACCTACTGTTGAAGAAGTATAGGAGATTGACCCCTGAGCTCATCAGTACCATTGTGAAAATGCCTATTCACTCCCTATTGCAGGCAATGGATACTTGGTTACTCGCTGCTTGTTAAGCCCCTGCTTGCCCTAACACTAAAAGATGTGCATGAACCCCTGCCTTGGATGTCAGAGTGTGAGCAGTCTTTGGAGCAATTAAAAACTGCGCTTTACTCGGCTCCAATGCTTGGTACCCCTAATTATGCCAAATGCTTTGTGTTGTACGTCCATGAGCTGGGTTGTTGTGCACTTTCTGTTTTAACACACAAATTCAGGGATAAGCAACAACAGTGTGCTTATTTCTCTGTTGTACTTGACTCTGTCGCCTGAGCCCTCCAAAGCTGCCTTAGAGCGGTTGCGGCTGTGGCTGTCTCAGTAAGACAACCGTCAGGACTTGTACTCGATACTGACCACACAGTTATGGTACCCCATGCTGTGAATACACTTTTGAATAAGACTAGGACACAGCACCTCATCAGTGCACATCTGACAAGTTACGAGCTAACGCTCTTTCAAAAGCACATTACAATCAAACGATGTGCCACTCTGAATCCAGCCACGTTACTAACCCTCCCTTCTGAAAATGAGGAGATTGACATACATGATTGTATTTTCCGAAGAAGAGACGAAAGGACAGGTAGACTTGACTGATGTTCGCTTTATGACCCCCAAGGGGAACTATATGTCAATGGTTCTTTTATTCAAATTACCATATGGCACCACCACTGCAGCATACACAATTACTATGCTGCGCACAGTAGTTAAGACATCACAAGTTCCTTATCAGGCAGCCCAGGCAGATGAGTTAGTCACCCTTATTCGAGCTTGTGAATTGAGTGAGGGACTGGTTGTTAATATATACTTGGTTTGTATTCTCTACTGTCTGACCGACTGTTCATTTTGTATGGAAGGCTGATAGGTGATCGCGAGTGACCCAGGTGGCCCTAATTGGGTCACTGTCTTTAGGAGCCCCAGGGCCTGTAGGCCCCCTGGCTCCTTGCACCCATCCTCTCTGCAGTGGGAGTCAGCAATGCTCCCACCCAGCGGGAGCAGATATTTTTCTGTGATTCCACCAGACGGGAGCATTCGGAGTTTCTCTGCCCATAGGAGCTGGGGCAGGGAAATAAATGTCTGCTCCCACCTGGGGGGAGCATTTTGGCAGCTCCCGTAGGGACATGGTCCCTCTTGTGGCCAAGAACTGTGTCATGAGGGTGGGCTCCCAGACACCTCAGTAGAGATGGCCCTAGGCGAAGGGGTCCCCAGGACCTTAACAGATATGGGGAGGGGGCCATATGCCCCCTCCCCTTTGACAATTATTCTGGGTCCTTGGATGGGGTCACCTGGGCTGTAATGGGCTAGGGTATGGGGTCCCTTCACCCACTTACCATTTCAATTATATGCCAGGGACGTGGTCCCTGGTGCCGTAATTGGCTCTGGGAGGGGGGCTGCTCACCCATAGAGCCACTCACACACCCACTCACTCAACCATAGAGCCACATACACAGCCACTAATTCACTCATACAGCCACTCACACACCCACTCACTCACCAATGCAGTCAGTCACACACCCACTCCCACATCCATACAGTTACTCACATATTCAGTCATATAGACACTCACACACCTATACAGTCACTCAGACATTCACTCACACATGGATACACACAGTCACACAGCCAATCACTTAATACATTTTAGAAATACTATCACTCATTAGTAGTACACAAAGTAGACTCAATTACCTTTTGTAAGTCCTTAGTATGTATGTTTAACACTCCTAAATGTTTAGAAACTCTCACAATCACTGGATAATGTCATCAGTGATGTCATCATAGATGTCATTTGAGATGTCACCAGTGATGTCATGGATGATGGCACTGCCCATGTCATGAGGGATGTAATATGTGATGTCTTAAGCAGTGCATTGCAGAGGCATACGTTATAGTTAGGCCAGGTAACTATAACTACTGAATTTCCCAGTTTTTTTCTGTGAATTTCTAAGGTTTTTTAAATTCTATTTCCGAACTATAAGGACCCTGTAACCCTTGTTTTTTTCAGTGAATTTCTAAGTTTTTTTTTAATGTTAAGTAAGATGCCAATCACCATGCACAGTGAGGAGGGTGGTGGGGGTGGGGGAGGGGGGTGGGGTAACGCAGGGCCTGCCCTGACACTGTGCTTCCCCACCCAACCTTGCTGCTCATGCACCCCTCCTCCTCCTTGCCATCCATTGTCCAAGTCCATGACCCTGCTCTCTCATTACCGCTGTCTGAGGCTGTTGCTCTGCCACTGCCCTATCTGCCTACCCTAAACAGTTTGCTTGCTACTCCATCTGCCTCCTTCCTACCCTCAGTTGTCTGAGTTCATACACCAGCCCTCTCCCTCTTGCCCTACATGGGTCGATGTGCTGTCACTGCTCTCCATTCAGCTTGATGTCCCTGCCCATTCCACTTGCCCTCTGTTGCCCAATTCTATGCCCCATCGTTGCATTCCTGCATAGCCTCTATGCTTAGCTTGATGCCCCTACTCTCCTTCCCCCTGCCCTCTGATGGCTGTCTGCATGCCCCTGCCCCCTCCTTTTTGCCCACCATAATCCATGGACCTCCCCCTTCCTATCTACTCTGAGTATTCTGTTGAGATGCTACTACCCCTCCCACCTACCTAGCATGGTCAAATGTCTCTCACGTGTCCCTGCCACCTCCACCTTGCCTGTCCAAGTTCCATGCCCATATCCCCTCCCTCCTGTTCTCCATGGTCCATTTTGCTGCCACTCACTTCTTCTCTCCATGCTCTGTTGTGCTGCAACTACTTCTTCTGCCTGCCCTGGGAGGTCCTTAGTGAAGCCTTTCACCAGCCCTCTTTTGTATGAGCCCTGCTCCTACCCCTTCATTCTTTCCTCCATGGTCCTTTCCCAATGCCCCTGCCCCCTCCCTCTTGCTCACCATGGCTGTTCTGTTGCCACTTCCCCTCCTGCTTGCCATGCAGGGTCTTCTGTGCTGCCACAGCCCCTCCCACCTGCCATGTGTGGTCAGCTTGCTGCCCCTGGCCCCCTCCCACCTTCCCTACATTGCCTCTTTGCATGCCAGTATAGTTTCACTGTTGCCTTTCATCATGTGTTGTATTTCCAGCAACCTCAATGGTCTGCTTGCTGCTCCTGCCCTGCTACCTTACCCCACCCTACATTCTCCATGTGCAGACCCCTATCCCCTCCCTCCTGTCTAGTCAGGTCCGTTGTCAAGCCCCTATCCCCTCCCTCCTGCCCTTCATGGTACATTATGCTGCAACTATCCCTCCTGTCTCTCTGGTATGGTCAGTTTGCTGCCCATGACTCATTACCCTATGCTTTCTGTTGTCCATTTGAATGCCTCTGTCCCCTCCCTATTGCTGTCCATGGACCCTGGTGCTGCACTGCAGTCCAGCTTGCCCTTTGAGGTGTATTGTGCTGCTGCAAACCCTGACGCCTGCCCTGTAATGTCAGTTTGATGCCCCTGCCCATCTCTCTCCTGTGCTCTCTTATCAAAGTCCATATCCGTACTCCATTCTTCCTGCCCTCCATCATCCAATGTACCCTACCTGCCAACATTTCGAACTTGCAAAGCAGGAGATTTTGAACACTGTGCGCAGGGTCATGCAGAACACCACATCGGGGCGCACAATTTTGTGAATTTAAGTGCTGTGGCCGGACTGTGCTTCCATTTCACCACCAGCCTTGACAAAGAAGATGGCCTGCGAAACGCGTCGGCAGTAATGGTGACATGGATGCAAAAAGAAATCAGGGGCTGGCATCTTCTGTACCTAATAAAGGAGTTAAAGCTTGCAGTTCGTGTTGGTGTTCGAGTGACTCTCACTTACAGAAACAAGCCGGAGCGTGAATATTAGGCAGTGTTCTGACAGCAGAGAGTGCACCACCCCGAAATGACAGGGGGCCACAATGGCTGGTATTCACAGGCTTCTATGCGTGGGACATCAACAAAGGATTGAGGAGGAGGTCGTCCGCTGCGGCCCATCAGTGGGCTTTTAATTTTCAGCAGGATATGTTTGCACTTGAAAGGGAACGTATTTCCCTCTGTGACTGCAGCTCCCAAAGCACTGTGCGCAGGGTCATGCAGAACAGCCCATCAGGGGGCGTGCAATTTTGTGAATTTAAGGGCTGTGGTCGGACTGTGCTTCCATCTCACCACCAGCCTTGACAAAGAAGATGGACTTCGAAACGGGTCGGCAGTAATTGTGACAAGGCAGCAAAAAGAAATCAGGGGGCTTGCATCTTCTGTACCTAATAAAGGAGTTGATGCTTGCAGCTCATGTTAGTGTTCGAGTGACTCTCACTTACAGAAACACGCCGGAGCGTGAATATATAGCATATATTGTATATATAGTGTGTATATATATATATATATATATATATATATATATATATATATATATTCACTAAAGAAAACGTAGGTTTCACACCAGTTATAGTTAGCTGGAAATTTTACTCGCATAAAACTGGGATCTGGGTTCGCGGTTCCACCTAAATCCATGAGGATCCTGGAGAATCCACAGCTCCTCAAGTGGGCAAAAAAAAAATTTTAGGACACTTTCATGGCCATGAGGGGGTCCCTCACAGACCCTCTCCATTAGTCCCATGGGGTTAGAGTACTGCTGCCCTAACCCCTTCTATTGTTTTTTCATTCTATTTTACCCACCGGGAACGGAGTCCTGATGAACAAAATGGCAGCCCCAACTTGTCTCTCAGGTTTAGGCAAAGCAATGACAGCATTGCTGTTGGCGTGTGGTCCTGCAAATCCGCAGAGGATCGAACGAGGATCCGTGTCCTCAGATGTATACATTTAGATTTATTTTAATATCTCAAAAACTACTGTATGGATTTACACCAATTCACAAAAAGATTGCTTTCTGGAGTAACATCTAACTTTCTGACAAATTTGGTCTAATTCGGTTCAGCAGTTCCGGCTGTAGTTGTGTCTCAAATTTCTATGGAAATTAACATGTCAAACACACATATCTTTGCCCCCTTTTTTTTGGGCCCCCGCTTGACGGATCACCCCGAAAGTTTCCATGCATAACTAGAATCAACTGCATGCTTTTTGGGGAAATTTCATAAAGATTTGTCAAACTGCGCCAAAGATATAAGCAAATCAAAAAACACTTTTCCTATGGAAACTAGGTCCTAACTATAGCTACCTACTGGCAACTGACTATATATATATAATGTTTTTTTGACTCCCGGAAAGGCTAGTGACATTACGTAAACATCATGTGTCCAAGGCCGTTGTAACGGCCGAAACGCGTTATGGCTAAATAAATTGAAGGGAATTGAAATTCTGCAGTTGAGCCTGCTCTGTTTATGCGAATTACTTTCAAATGTGACGATGATATACATATATATATATATATATATATATATATATATATATATATATATATATATATATATATATATATATTACCTACTGGCGATAGCCAGTAGGTATATATAGTTAGGATTTTTTTCCTATGGGACTTTTGAAAATTCTATGTCTAATAACTTTGGCGTTTGTGGACGGAATCGGCTGAAATTTTCAGGAAAATGGCACATTTTGTTTCTGAGCAGCTCCTGAAAATTTGGGGGGGGTTCGTCAAGGGGGGGCCGAGAAAAAAGGGGGGTCCCAAAACGCGTTTTTCCCATGTTAATTTCCATAGGGCGGTTGGACTCACTTTTAGCCCGAACGGCTGAATGGATTTCCACGAAACTTGGCAAAATTGTAGGGACTGTTAGCCCGATGTGCCTTTGCTAGGTCTCAATATATGTGCTTCAGTGGATTTTGAGAAATTAACGTTTAAATCAAGATATATATCTGTAACAGCGCTCCGGGCAGCGCTCCGGTTCGCGAACTTTTCGCGTATCGGAACTTTGCAAAGCGAAGCTGATTGGCTCTCCGGTGTCTGTCAACATTCTAAACAGTCCGGTGCGGCCGCCATCTTGTCTCTCGGTAGGATCGAGAGACAAGAGGAGGCCAAAACAAAGGGGGAAATGAAGGAAAGGGGGCAAGGTAGACCCCTCCTGACCCCCTGGGATTGATGAGGGGGATATTATAGAGCCACGCCGGGCCCAAAAAAAAAAAAAAAAAAATCCGATTTTTTCGCCGTAGAGACGCGTCTTGGTTCGCGAACCGGGCAGCTAACCGGGCAGCTAACCGGGAAGCTAACCGTCAGTGTAACCAAAAAAAAAAAAAAAATCCGATTTTTTCGCCGTAGAGACGCGTCTTGGTTCGCGAACCGGGCAGCTAACCAGGCAGCTAACCGGGAAGCTAACCGGCAGTGTAACCCAAAAAAAAAAATCCGATTTTTTCGCCGTAGAGACGCGTCTTGGTACGCGAACCGGGCAGCTAACCGGGCAGCTAACCGGGAGTCTGAGGAGTAGCTGATTGGCTGTCAATATTGTAAACAGTCCGGAGCGGCCGCCATCTTGTCTCTCGGTAGGATCGAGAGACAAGAGGAGGCCAAAACAAAGGGGGAAATGAAGGAAAGAGGGCAAGGTAGACCCCTTCTGACCCCCTAGGATTTATGAGGGGGATATTATAAAACCACGTGGGGCCAAAAAAAAACAAACAAAAAAATCCGATTTTTTCGCCGTAGAGACGCGTCTTGGTACGCGAACTGGGCAGCTAACCGGGCAGCTACCGGGAAGCTACCGGGAAGCTAATCGGCAGTGTAACGGGAGTCTGAGGAGAAGCTGATTGGCTGTTATCATTGTAAACAGTCTGGAGCGGCCGCCATCTTGTCTCTCTGTGGGATCGAGAGACAAGAGGTGGAAAAAAAAAAGGTGTACATGAATGAAAGGGGTAAGGCAGACCCCTCCTGAACCCCTAGGATTGATGAGGGGGCTATTAAAGTTCCCTGGGGGGTGAAAAAAAAAATTTGCGATTTTCGCGGTAAAGGTGCTTCCTGGTACGTTAACCGGGCAGCTAACCGGCAGCGTAACGGGAGTCCGACATATTGTGTTTTTTGAACGTTTGTGATATGTGCACGTGTGGATTTTGTCTAATTAAGGTTAAAAAATATATATATATCTTTAAGCGTGTTCTGGCGCGCTTACATTTTGGGTTTGGTTTGCGCTGCAGAGACGATACGTCACGGTTATGCGATGCATCATGAGGCGTCTCACGGGCTACGTGATACGTCACTTAATAAAGAATATATTTTACAGCTATAGATATTAGCTTTTAAAAAACCAATGAAATTCACAGAAAAAACCATAGGTTATAGACCATATATAGTTAGGAATTTGCATTTACAAAACCTTGAAAACCTTGAAAATTCACTGAAAAAACCATAGGTTATAGACCATATATAGTTAGGGATTAGCATTTAAAAAACCTTATTTTATTTGCACAAAACCATTGAAATTCCATATATAGTTAGTTGCACTAACTATATATCGCGGACCCGCAATCCACTGCTAATGATGTCACATATTACATCATTCATGACATGGTCAGTGACATCACTGATGACATCACTGATGACATCTCAAATGACATCACTGATGACATCACTGATGACAACACCCAGTGACTGTATGTTTCTGTAAAGTTAAAATATGTCTTACATATTGAAGAATGAGTGGATGTATAAGTGTCTGGATGAAGGATTTAGTAGGTGCATGACTGACTGTATGAGAGAATGATTAAATGTGTCTCACTGAGTGCATGTGTTAGTGATTAAAGTGTCTTAATTTGGCAATCAATATTTATGTTCTTCTGTAAAATGCTGCATGTTTAAATCAGTAGCTATATCAGTAACTATATGGGTTATTGAATGGTTGCCCAAGTATTTGTATGGGAGACTGAGTGTGTGTGTGGGTGGCTGGGAGGTGTATAACTCTGTGCATAGATGTGTGAGCGGTTGATTCCCTAGGTGTATGGGTTCAAAAGTGCATGTAGAAACAGCTGTATGGACAGTTGACTGTGTGCATGAGTATATTGGTGAGTGAATGGATATCTCAGTTCTACATGTCAAAGTAAGTACATATGTAAAGCACACTCCATGTGAGAGTTGACATATATAAATAACTGAACATAAGAGTCAGTGAATGTGAGAGTGGCTGTATGAATCATTGTGAACTTGTATCAAGGATTGTATAAGAGAGTAAATATGTGTTAGTATATGTTTGAATAAGTAAGGTGTGTATAACTGTATAGTTAAGGAAATGGAGATGTGATTGATTCTTTGCATGACTGAATAGGTGTGTGAGTAACTCCATGGATGTGTGACAGTCTGTGAGTGCCTGTTTACACTGAGTGTATCAAAGGTTATATTAGAGTCTGAAGATGTATTATCACATAAATGATATCATCAGTGATGTAATCAGTAATGTCAAATGAGATGTCAGTGATGTCATCAGTGATGTCATTTGAGATGTCATCAGTGATGTCATCAGTGATGTCACTGACCATGTCATGAATGATGTAATATGTGACATCATTAGCAGTGGATTGCGGGTCCGCGATATATAGTTAGTGCAACTAACTATATATGGAATTTCAATGGTTTTGTGCAAATAAAATAAGGTTTTTTAAATGCTAATCCCTAACTATATATGGTCTATAACCTATGGTTTTTTCAGTGAATTTTCAAGGTTTTCAAGGTTTTGTAAATGCAAATTCCTAACTATATATGGTCTATAACCTATGGTTTTTTCTGTGAATATATATATATATATATATATATATATATATATATATATATATATATATATATATATATATATATATACATATATATATATATATACATATATATATATATATATATATATATATATATATATATATATATATATATACATATTATCAAGGTACCTATATGTGAAGTTGAGTATTTTTTCTTTAAACTTAGTTTTATTGGTTTTTCAAATGAAAGAACTTACAAAAGTTGGCTGCTAATATCAATTAGAGCTGTGCATTACAAAATAAGTCTGTAGTAAATGACATATCATCATGTCCATATGAGATATTCCTGAGATTTTACAGAAAGTAAAAAGAGTGAGTCATCTGATCAATATGTAATGACAGCAAAGTAGGATTAGCGCAATTCTGATGACATTCGCTTGCGCGAAGTGTATGGTGAAACGCTATCTGCTAGAACGACTCTTGCTGTGTGATTGAGTAATAATTGCACCACTTTCTTTAAAAGCTAAATTCCTGTCCTCACTGACCTGCGCTGAGTAACAATCTCATGTACAGAGCGCGAAAATTATTTTAAGAAGCACCGCGTCGATTGATTTTAATAATTGCACCGTGTGTTTACTTTTAAATATATTTGTATATATTTGTATATATTTGTATCTACTTACCATTGAGGCACTTGTCGCCCCTGTAGCCCCGGTCCACCGCAAGCGCTAGGCTTGTTTGTGTGGAGGGTGCAGGGCGGAACCTTCTTCCAGCTTCCCGGCCGGGGCAGGCACTGATTGGGCAAGTGTGTAGAGGCGGAGCTGATGACTAGCCCGTCCTCTACATAAACCGGATGCCCTCTATGACGCGCTGCGAATACGCGCAGCGACCGCGCCATATCCGCGCCAAAGACAAGCCTAAGTCCAGCCCGTCTGTGCCCGTCCGGGCCAGGCCGGGGCAAGGGGCATGCAACTATACTCCACCGGCCCGACAAACCACAGGTATGAGCTCTGAACAACTAAGGGCACTACGTCCTGCAAAACACAGAGACTGCACCGTACTAACGCCATCACTGAAAGGAAACACTATTTGCTCTAAATGTAATTTCACTCTTACCAACTTTCAACCCTACCCTGACCCACGATCCTGCAACCTAACGCAGTCTCAGCGGCCCAAACATGCATCCTGTGATTTCTCTTTCTATAGCGTAAACTGCAGATCTCTACTGCAGCACAAACTAGACATCTTTAACTTTTTACTAGACAATAAACCCAGTGTACTATTCTTAACGGAAACGTGGCTGCACGAAAGCGCGGGCCCTGATATAGAAACCGCTCTCCCTCCAAACTGTGCCATTGCAAGGAGAGATAGAGTGGGTAAAGTAGACGGGGGTATCGCTATTATCTTCTGCAGAGAACTCATATGTAGCCTGGAGTCAGTCAATATCCCGGAATGTGAAGCGGGATCTTTTAAAATCACCCTAAACCCTGACTTCACGTTCTCCGGCCTTCTAAAATATAGGCCCCTCGGGAATGCCAACACATGGGCGGCCTATTTGGCAAACCATATCACTCCTTTTCACCTTGACTCCAAAAAACTTCACTCTAATTGGAGATTTAAATCTGCACCTCGACGATTCTACAAATATGGCATGCAGTAACCTACTGGATGACCTAGCAGCACTCAACGTAAGATTACTTAATTCAGGGCCTACTCATAGGGCAGGACACCTGCTGGACCCCATCTTTTCCAACATCCCGAATTGAAATGGCTAAAAAACATTCCCATTTGCTAGTCAGACTACCATCTCATTCACTTCTGCCTAACACTACCAGCACTCCCTCAAACTAATTTGGCCTGGCCTTCTTCCTCCATGAGAAATTGGAAGCTGCTTGATGCTGAAAAACTAAACCAAACTCTGGCCAATAAACCCCCTGCCCCAGCCCTTGATATGGAAAGTATTGCCGATGCAACACATTCATGGCTGGAAAATGCCGCAGACGGCTGTCTTCCTCCATCTCAGACAAAAAGGAATGTCCACTGCCCCCCAGCCCCCTGGTTTAACAAATTTTTAAAAATCGAAAAATCAAAGTGCAAAGCCCTCGAAAGACAGTGGCGGAAGGACTATACACATGAAAAAAAAATGATATATCATAAAACCAGAAATGAATACCACTCTGCATGCATTAAAGCCCGAGCCCTTTATGTAGCAAATACCATCAACACAGCCCCCAATAAGGCAAGAACACTCTTTAATACGGTAAAAGAACTTGCAGGCGCGCAAACGACCGCAACGGCCCGCCCTCTAAACAAAAAACAATGCCAAGACCTTGCCTCTTTCTTTACGGAAAAAATTGACAGGATCATCCTCGATATTAATTCAAACACCTCCGCTAACGGCTCACAAGAGGACATCCCCTCTAGGTTGGCCGAAATAAACTTCTTAGAACACTGGCCTCCCATAACCTTGGATTCACTTAGGTCCACCCTCAAGACCATTAAATCAGGTTCCCCTCGTGATCCACTACCAACCGTTAGTGTCTTGAAACAGATTGATACCCCATCCCTGACCATTATCGCTGATACTTTAAATCCTTCCCTTCAACTTTCCACAGTCCCTTCACTCTGGAAACTTGCTATGGTCAATCCACTTTTAAAAAAAAACCTCAGCCAACCCTGAAATACTAGCAAACTACCAACCTATATCTCTTCTCCCTGTCTTCTCAAAACTTCTGGAAAGACACATTCACTCTGCCCTCACTCTCTTCACTGAGGAAAATGCCCTCCTTCACCCGTCACAGTCCGGTTTTAGAGCGGGATTTTCCACCGAAACCGCCCTGCTGGGAGTAACTGAAACCGTCTGGAAACTCCTAGATGAGGGTCAAACAGTCGCACTCATTCTGTTTGACTTGAGTGCGGCTTTTGACACCATTTCACACAACAAACTCTCCGCCACACTCGGGAGAAACGGTATTCGGGGTGCCGTACTAAAATAGATCGAGTCCTTCCTGACACACAGGACGTTCCAGATCACATTCTCCCTCGCCTGTTCTGATACGTTCAGTGCCCCACATGGAGTACCACAGGGCTCCATCCTGAGCCCACTGTTTTTAACCTCTACCTCAGACCCTGGGCTGATTTAGCAGATAGGTCAGGACTCACCCTCATGACCTATGCAGATGACTCTCAGATCATCTTTTCACTGTCAGATTCTAACCCTTTAGCTCCATCCCTTCTCAGGCAGGGGCTCCAAAAAATCTTCAGCTGGATGTCCACCAACCAGCTGAAGTTAAACGGCGACAAAACTGAGATCCTCCTTTTGGGGAAAAACAAAGATCTATGGAACTCCTCCCACTGGCCCCCGAGTTAGGAAACCTCCCCACTCCTGCAACCCAGGTAAGAAACCTGGGGGTTACCATTGACAAGGCCCTATCCATGAAACAACAGGCCAACAAAGTGGTAGGCCTCTGTTTCACCATTATGAAGTGGCTGAAAAAAATCCTATGGATGCTGCCCCTTGCTACCCAAAAAACCGTAGTCAGTGCACTTATAACATCTCGTCTCGATTACGGCAATATTCTTTATCTGGGCTCAAATCAGGCAGTCATTAAACGGTTACAACTTGTCCAAAATTCAGCTGCAAGACTCTTATGCAAAATCCCAAAAATGGCCAGTGTGTTGAAGTACTTGAATGACCTATATTGGCTCAGGGTGGAAAACCGCATCAGGTTCAAAGCCCTGAGCTACACGTTCAGGATTAAATCCGGAACGGCACCGAAATACCTGCAATCACTAGCTACTCCCTACATCCCGGGAAGGAATTTGCGCTCCCAAACCGCAGCTAACTTTGTGGTTCCCAGGTTCAGACTGGTGAGAATGGGGGGAAGATCCTTCTCTGTCCTAGGGCCTACTCTCTGGAATACACTCTCCCCTCACATTCGCAAAGAGGAAAACTATGCCAGGTTTAGGAAGAACATAAAGACCTGGCTTTTCCAGAAATAACTCTACTGACCAAGCGCATCCCATACCTCTGCTCAGCAAAATGTTGTCGGCGCCGGGAAACCCTTTTTGGGTAGCTGTGCGCCATACAAGTGTAAAAAATAAATAAATAAATAAATTCAAATATCATTAACATGTAATAAAAAAAATAGTCTAAGCAGAGATAACAACGCACTGCATATTGTCTTGACAATTGTAATGCTAAAAGGAAAAAGTGAGAAGAAATTTAAATAAAAGAATAACCAACTACCCCCTCCCCCCTGGTCACTAGTTCGTAAATTCCTAACAATAATCCAATTTCCAGTGGAGCCACCCAATGTGCATATTGATACTGGGGCACATGGTGGTACATTAGACATCTGTTGACAGCCTTGATGGGCAAATATTCGTGTATATTCATAAAGTAATTAGAAAGCTGACAGTTGAATGTGAAGTTGAATATATTAAACATATACATATTTATAAATACCTTCACAATATAATAACCCCAACATATTTTGATATTTTGAAGGAGCCATTATGTTGAAATATCCTAAGGTTGAACAAAATGTGGAAAAAAGTATCTGGCAAAGCAGTGTGCCATCAAGGGTGTACATAATTATGTTCAAGAAGAACTACACATCAGTTGTATATTTTTTCTCATTTGCCTTCAGTCAGTTTACTTTTTTTATACCTACAAAAACCTTACATTGCTATCTCACCAATGCCACCGGCCCTCAGTGTCAGCACCCGTGCTTAATTTGAGTCGGAGGTTGCCACCTGCACTCCTTGTGGAGGACTGATACTTAATGTTCCTCATAAGACATTTGCCGAGAGCAAGAGAGGGAAAACCAAACACAGGCGGAGGAAGATCGAGACGAAGAACCTCATAAAGGGAAAAGGCCGGAATCTGCAAGAGAGAGATAAAGGGACTGGCTGGATCTGGTAGTAGAGTCGAGACTATGCATTCAAAGCTCCGACATTTATTAGCACCAGTTGCGGGCTTCTGAACAGAGCCCCGGGGACCTGCTCGAATTCTTTTACAAAGTGCTGTTCAGCGCTTCTGATTTTAGCTCACTTTCAGAAGGAAAAGGTTGAAACAGGTAGTTCTCCCTTACAGCTGATGTTTGCCTGTTCGAGGTCACTGGAGATCAACGGCACTGTGGATAGCCAGGTATTCTCTCTACCTTTGAAATACATGCATTGGTAGCCAGAACTTTACTGCCTTTCTCGCAGTGCACAGACAAGTTTAAACCGTGGCTGCAGCAGGGCAGGTGAAAAGATAAGCGTTTATGCAACAACACCATTCACATGAAGCTCAAAATAAATACATTACTGCAGTGTTTCAGATGTTAAACAGCTAAAGTATTTCTGTTAGGAGATTCATTTCATTTTATTACTTTGCCATTAGCCACTGTAAGGGGTGAGAAATAATATCCATTGCATAATTCACAGCTCTACTGCGTTCTTTTTTTGTTTTTTTGTTTATGGGAGTCTGAAATATCACAAATGCAGCCCAGCCCTCACTGCACTTTCCTGTTTTAATTTGAGTGGGAGAGAATATTCTCATGTCTCTTTGTATAGCTGATAATAATGGCCTTTAGGTAAACAGAAAATAAAGTGAGCAAATTGAGGCAAATGATACACAAATATATTTGTAAAAGAAGCATTTACCCACTAAGCTATCTTAAATAAACCATAAATGTGACATCTACAATTACACGCAATGTTTTGGTGATTATACATTACCTCCTCGTCCGTCTTCCTCGCCACAATATTAACCAGTGAGCCCCCGGCTCCCACAGAAACTCCAAGCAAACTTTGGCGTTCTAGTCTCCCTCTCCCTCCTCCAAGATGGCCCCCAGTGGCTACAGCCAATCCCTTAAAGGGATATAGAAAACAGCCGAACGACCTGTTTTTTGGTTTCTGCACTACTCCGAGTGCTGTCTGTTGTACAGGTGAGTGGGGGCTGGGGTCTTGCTGGAGCAGCCCCTTATGTCCTTCGGTATCTGGAAGGGGGGAAGTTAGTGTTACTGTGTGCTTACACTGTAATTTTGTAAATGTTTGTTTTTCCCCCCTTCTTCTGCCTGCGCACTCCGTGTCCTGCTCTAGCGGACTTTGGGGTGTGTTTTATGTGCTGGGTCGCTTTGGGATTCACTCAGTGTGGGCGCGCCTGGGGATCCTGCTGAGCAGGATGGTATGCTGTGTGGGCCCTTTGCCGACAGCGCGTCCTGCTTAGCGGACGTGGCGCGGCCGGGTGCATTACATTAAACCGCTAACACGCGCTTACCTTGCAGTTGCTTCTGTTGTTCAGTGGCTACGGGAGGTGCGTTTTCCACATGCTGTTGCTCTGTAGGAGGAGTGGGTCCGGGACTTAATTACGGAGTGCGCGCGGGACTTCCTCCAATTTTATTGATGTGTTGTGGGCGTGCAGTGGGTGGTTTATGTTGGTTGCCTAGCAACTTCCGGCCTCTTTTACCGGTCGTGTTTTCAGTGAGTTGCCTGTGTCTTTTCACTCGTGTGTGGCTGTCATGGAGGGTGGTTCATCTGATATAGCTGCCCCTGGTTCCTTGGATTTGGCTTCTGGTTCTGGGGTGACGATTCCTTCTATGGAATTGTTACAGAAGATGATTAATTCTGCTGTGGCTGCTGCTTTGCAGGTTAAGGTGGCTGTTCCTCCTGCTAAAAAGGCGAGGGCTGATGACGCTCCTGCTCTTGACTCTAAGACAGAGGAGGATGTTGACGTCAAGGGACGTTTTGTGCAGGGTGCCGACCTTAAGGTGGTGCTTGGTCACATTCGCAATAATTTGGTTTTTCCTGATTCTGTTGTGCCTCTGGAGGATGATTTGTTCTCTCAATATCTGCGTCCTGAGCCTGACTCTTTGCCCCTTCATTCTTCTGTGTTGAAGGTTTTGGAAACGGAGTGGAAGGATGTGGACAAGGCTCTTTTCCGCGTTTTTGAATAAAGGCTATCCTCTGCAGGACTTTTCGGTGAAATTTCCTTCCTCCGTTAAGGTTGATTCCTTGATGGACAGTATGTCCTCTCATGGGACTGTTGTTTATGAGGATTCCTCTCCTGCTGACCCTGTGGATCGTAAGGTAGATGGTGCGGTGAAGCGCACTTTTGCGGCTGCTAATTTTTCCATCCGGGCTGCGGCCTATTCTTCTTACGCAATCCAGTCTTTGCTTAAGGATTTTCAGTTGTTGGCTGAATTGTTGGACCAGGGGGAGGATGTATTTTCTACTCTGGCGATGATGGAACAACAGGTTCGGCTGCTTTCTGATGTTTCTTTTGATTCGTTGGGGGCGGCTGCTTCTGCTGCTGGGTCTTCTGTCGCTGCGAGGAGGCAGTTGTGGCTCCGCTCCTGGAAGGCTGATGCTACGCAGAAGGGTCTGCTGATGAAGATCCCTTTTTCTGGTATTAAGCTGTTTGGTTCCCCGTTGGAGGATATGGTGAAGAAGAGGGCTGAGGACCGTAAGCTTCTTGCTCCTGACCGTGCTGGTCGCTTCCGTGCTTTGGTACCCAGAGGGCTTTTAGTCCTTCACGGAGGGGCCTTGCTGGTCAGCCCTTTCGTGGGAGGGGGCGTGGCCGGGGTGCTCCTTCCTTTGACAAGTCCCGGTTCTTCGTGCTTCGGCCTCCACCTCTCCGGCTTCAAAGTCATGACTGGATTGCTCCTGGAGTGGGTCCGGTTGGGGTCGCCTCAATTTCTTCCTGGACTCTTGACGTGAGACTGTGTCGGATCAGTGGTTTCTTCAGGTGATTTCCGAGGGTTTGCATCTTGGATTTACCCAGACTCCCCCAGACTGTTTCAGATCCACTCCTTGTCCCAGGGATGCTCTGAAGAAAGTGGCGCTTTTGAAAGGCATCGAATCCCTTATTGTAAAAAGGGCGGTGATTCCCGTGCCCAACGATCAATTGGGGTTGGGTGTTTATTCCATTCTCTTCCTGGTGTCCAAACGCACAGGGAATCTCAGACCTGTGATGGATTTGAAGTGGGTGAATACTTTCGTTCCTCATCAAAAGTTCAGAATGGTTTCGCTCCAGGTGATGCTTCCTCTGGTGTCTCAGGGGGATTTTCTAGCCTCGATAGACTTGAGGGATGCTTATCTACATGTGCCGGTTCACCCCGACTCTCAGAAGTTTCTGCGGTTCTGTGTCCTGGGTCGACACTATCAGTTCCAGGTATTGCCTTTTGGGCTCTGCTCTTCACCCAGGGTTTTTACTAAGGTTCTGGCTCCTCTTATTGGCCATTTACATGGGGAGGGCATTAGTGTTTTTCCTTATCTGGACGATATTTTGATTTCTGCTTCTTCTCTTTCTAAGGCGGAGTTGCATGTCCGGAGGGTGTGCCATGTCCTGGAGCATCACAGATTCCTGGTGAATGTTCCGAAGTCCTCCCTGGTTCCTGCACAGGAATTGACTTACATTGGGGCTCTTTTCAAGACTCAGTTGTGGATGGTGTTCCTGCCCCCTGCTCGGATTCTGTCCCTGATGTCTGCTGTTCGTTCCCTGTTGTTGGGGCCTTCTCATCCTGTGAGCCTGTGGTTGAGAGTACAGGGTCTGATGTCGGCATCTTTGTTGACGGTACCGTGGGCTCGCCTTCACATGTATCCAGTGGTGTCCCACATTTTGGTGCATTGGGACCCCTGTTCCCTAGATATGGATGTTTTGATACCTGTGTCCTCCGAGGTTCGGTGGTCCTGGGTTGGTGGCTGGACGAGGTTCATCTGTCTCGAGGTCGCCCGTTTCTGGTTATTCCAACTCGGATTCTCACTACCGATGCCAGCCTGCTGGGATGGGGTGCTACTCTGGGGGATTCAACGACCCAAGGGGTTTGGTCTCACTCTGTGATTTTGTGTTGTTCCAACTACAAGGAACTGAAGGCAGTTCTGTTGGGTCTGTTGGCCTTCTCGGATCTTCTTCGGGGTCACCATGTGCAGGTCCGGACGGACAATCTAGTGGTGATGTCTTATGTCAACCATCAGGGGGGTTGCAGGGTTCTTTCCCTCAGTTGCCTCAGTCGTCAGATTTGTTCTTGGGCGGAGTTGCACCTGGCGTCCCTGTCTGCGATTTACCTGCCTGGTCGGGAGAACACTGTGGCAGACTGTCTGAGCCGTGTGTTTCCATCCATGGGGTCTGTGTCCCTGATGCCCTTGATGTTCGGGAGGTTGAGGCGGATGTTTGGGTCTCCGATTGTAGACCTCTTTGCTTCCCAGTCCAATGCCAAGGTCCGCTGCTTTTGCACAATTATGCCTTGCCGGGATGCTTGGAGAGTGGATGCTCTGTCATTCCTTTGTCCGAGGGGCCTTTTGTATGCCTTTCCTCCTGTTCCCCTGATTCCGGCTGTCTTGCAGAAGAGCAAGAGGGAGGGGTCCTTTGTCTTTCTGATTGTTCCCGGGTGGTGTCGTCGCCCTTGGTATCCCCCGTTGTTGGAATTGGCTGTGACACCGGGGTGGACCTTGCCATTCGTGCCTTACCCTCTATTGGGCCCTCTACTTCCTCTGCCTGTGTTCCGGTCCCTGGGTCTGCGGGCCTGGCTCTTGAGAGGAATTCGCTGATCCGTGGGGGTTGTTCGTTGGCTGTTGCTGGTGTTATTCAGCAGTCCCGGAGGCCTTCTACGCTGAAATCCTATGCTAAGCATTGGGATAACTTTGATTCCTAGTGTGTTCGTCGCGCACTGTCGGTGGCTTCTTTGGACCCGACTCGCATTCTTGATTTTCTGAATGATGGTTTTTAGTTGGGTTTGGCCATTTCTACACTTCGTGCTCAGTGGGCCACCATTCGGGCCTTTCATATCCTTCCTTTGGTTCGGTGGCTCCTTTGGTGGCGAGGATTTTGTAAGTCTCTATCTTTCCAGCGTCCCCATCCTATCCTGTGTCCTCCTCCTTGGGACCTTCCTTTGGTCTTACGTTCCTTGCAATCGGCTCCTTTCGAACCTTTGGAGTCGGTTGACTTGAAGTTTTTGACGCTTAAGGTCGTCTTTCTTGTAGCTATTGCTTCTGCCAGGCGTATTGGGGAGTTGGGGGCTTTCCTGCGGTCTGCTCCATTTTTGGTTATTTTGATGGATCGTGTGGTCTTGCGCCCTCATCCTATGTTTGTGCCGAAGGTTGACTCCTTCTTTCATCGGTCTGCTGAGGTGGTCCTTCCTGTTCTGTGCCCTGATCCCTCCTCGGCTGAGGAGTGTCTTTTGCATCTGTTGGATGTTCGGCGTGCCTTGTTGATATATTTGTCCCGCACGTCTTCCTTCTGTAAGGTGGACAATTTATTTGTCAATTTTGGTTCGTCCCGTCAGGGCTTGAAACCTTCTCTTTCCACGGTCAGTCGTTGGATTGAGGAGACTATTTTGTTGGCAAATGGTTCTGTTTCCGAGGTTCCTTCGCTTCCTATTCAGGGCAGTTCCACCAGGTCTGTGGCTGTCTCTTGGGCGGTGTTTAAAGGGGTCTCCATGGAGGATGTTTGCCGGGCTGCCACTTGGTCGTCCCCTCATACCTTCATGTCCCATTACCGCTTTCAGATTGGGGGCGGGGGATCTGTTTCCTTTGCCTCTTCTGTGCTGACTGCTGGTGTTCCTTGAGGGGTTTATTTTGTTTATCTGCCTCTTGTTTAATAAACATATGGTTTTGCTGCCTTCATATGGTGAGCTGTTTTTCCTTGCATGAAGCTGATATGCTTTGGTATCGGCTCACTGGTTAATACTGTGGCGAGGAAGACGGACGAGGAGGTAACGCCCCAGTTACTTACCGGTAATCTTCATTACTCAGAGTCCTTGTCTTCCTCGCCACAATATAGTTTCCCTTCCCTCCCGGCCCTCTTGGTGGCTTCATGTCTGCGGCTTGGTTTTCAGGTCATTTGGCTGTTTTCTATATCTCTTTATGGGATTGGCTGTAGCCACTGGGGACCATATTGGAGGAGGGAGAGGGAGACTAGAACGCTAAAGTTTGCTGGGAGTTTCTGTGGGAGCCGGAGGCTCACTGGTTAATACTGTGGCGAGGAAGACAAGGACTCGGAGTAATGAAGATTACCGGTAAGTAACCGGGGCATTAACCATTCAAGGTATATCGAGAGGACTGAAACTGTGACCTTTGGCTTGGCAAGTATTTTTAAGCCAAGTTGAATAAAACAAATCACCAAAACCCTCACCATCCAGTACTTTTCCTGTTTGAAATCTAAACATAAAGCAACTGCAAGTTGAAAACCGGTCAAAAGTATTTTAAAGCTGTCTAGACTGTTCCTAATTTTTTTAATGCAAACAAAGGCAGAATCGCTATGTTAAAGAAAACTGATACACATTTTTACAAAAACTGCTATTTAAATATCATTTTCTGGCCCTTACATACCCTTAGCACTAACAGAAATGTTGAATATTCTTCTTTGCGAGAGGTGGCAGCCCCTACTGCAGGTCTTTAAATAAGATGGGAACACCCACTGGATGCTAACAATCATGCTTGATCCCAAAGCCAGATGTCCCTCCATGGCACCAACAGACAAGTACACAATAGTGTGTGTGAATAATGCTTATGAATTTTGAGAGTACAAGAATAGGTACAACATACCATCAGCACATCAGCAGTGCAAGCATCACAGGCACAGGCTGGTATTAGCAGTGCAAGTTTCCCTCTCTCACAGAACAGGTACACCATGTGCATCAGTTGGCAAGCTTCCCATCTTCACAGAAGAACTACACCACAGCATCTATCCCAAAACAGGTACAGCTGGGCAGCCTGTGTGCAGGCTTACATTCCTCGTAAAGCAGGCACAGCACATACAGAAGTGCAAGATTCCCTTCATCAAACATTGTAAGGAAAACACCTATATGTTTAGACGCTTGCGATTTCGGTCTAAGGAACCTTGAGTAACCTCATATAGGGCCCCAGTGGACCCTTGAAAAAGCAAATTCACACGGTGTACCAAAACCGGGGATTTTTTCACATAGAACCATTGGCCATGGAGAGAAAAAATCCATTCCATCCTATAACTCAGTCCTCTCAAACCAATAGAAACATTTAACCAGCCTACTGATACTGGATCTCAATGTTTGGCCCAGTACAAATATTCTTAAACTACCAGATACTCTTTTGCTGTTCCACCATTTTCAAATAGTTACTCCTAGTGGTCTTGAAGAAGGTGGACTTTTAAAATACTTTCCATCTAAACATATGCAGAACTGAACAACAATACCCAATCCTACAACACACCAAAGGCTGAAAAAGATAGTTGTCTTCCCGTTTTTGTTTGGATAGAGATTGTAGTTGCAGGTTGGGTAAGGTATGAGTGACAGTTATGAGTGTAGGGGACGGTGTGTATGAAGAGTGAGTGGATTTCCATGCATAGGGCTATGAAAAGAATTGGTCAAATGTATTCAGTATATCTACTGTTTAACAACATCCAATGCCTTGTGGTTTCAGAATTAATTTTTGCTTGCAGGTTAGCTTCCAAATAGGACATGACAAAATAGCAACTGAAAGATTTTGGATGAAATTGTGTAATTGTATATATGCATTGTGTATATCCATGTTTTGTTTTTTTGAATAATCAAAGAAACACATTGTACAGCACTTTATATATGGCATGTATGTAGTCATTGTCTTATGTCTATTTGAATTGTGAAAAATAACGTACAAAACAATCAGGATTAAATAAATGAATGGAAATAATAAATTAAGAATAACATGAGATCCCTACAAAGATGATGTTTTCTCATTAGACCAGCATGAGCTAATTCTAGCCTTGGTAGAAGTAATACAGGTCTGATAGGACACCATTCTTATTTCATCGGGTGGATTAAAGGTACCTTTGTGTATGTGGTATATGTGTGTGCCTGTGATGTGTTCATGGAAGTGTGTACATTTGGATGGATCTTGTGTATAAGTGTGTGCATGTGGCCAGATGGATGTTTGAAGATCAATGTGTGCAAGTGACCTTGATAAGGCTTCATTTGGAGACAGTTCCCTTATGCATATTCTGACCTGTCAAACGGGGCTAGTGACTTTGACGGGCATGTATATCTATCTGATGGGCAACAAAGCATGAGTAACCTTTGAGGTGGTGAAGCACTGCTACCAAATCTCATCAAGAATCTTGATCTCTGCATAGGTCCTGGAGGTTGTCTCATATGCACTTTTGTGTCATCCCTTCATAATAGAAGGTTCTATACCAACGTGATAGGAAATTGTGACTTGCTGTAGCAGAAAGAACAGCAGTGAGCCATCTCAGAATGTTATGTTATGTTATGTTATGTTAGTGCTATTTGTATTGCGCACGGCTGCTCCAGCGGAGGAGCGTCCCGGCGCACCGACAAGGTGGCGAACACAACACAACTGGGGAACAGAAATAATTATTAAGAAATTGGGGAGTGAAGGATTTAACAAAGCTCAGAAAATAAATGAGTTTTAGCGGCCTTGCGGAAGGAGAGCAGGTCACCAAAGGTCCGGAGTTTCAAAGGGAGAGCGTTCCAGAGTGCGGCTGCCCGCACCTTAAAAGAGCGGCCCCCCACCCGACTGAGTTTGAACCGAGGGGCTACCGCTAATTCTTGGTCTAGCGAGCGCAGAGTGCGGCCCGGGATGTAAGGGCGCAAAAGTTGGTGCAGTAAGGGAGGTGATAGGCCCTTCAGAATTTTGAAGGAAAGGCACAAAACTTTAAAGTGGATCCGCTGCCTAACGGGTAACCAATGCAAGGCTCGCAAAGATGGACCGGCCGAGCAAAACCTAGGAAGACCTACGATCGCTCTGGCCGCAGCGTTCTGCACTCTTTGAAGTCGAGTTAACTCAGCCTGGTTTAATCCTATAAAAAGGGAGCTGGCATAGTCCAACCGCGCCAAAACCGTTGCTTGCACCACCAATTGGCGAGTTGCGGCATCGAAGTATTTGAGGGCAGGGCGCAGATTGCGCAGGATGCCGAAGCAGCAAGCCGCCGTCCTTTTGGTGTGGCCAACGAAGTTGAGGGAAGGGTCCAGCCAAACACCAAGGTTTTTGATCTCCGCAACCGGAGTGGGGGTCGGCCCCAGCTCAGAGGGCCACCAAGTATCTCCCCATAGGTCCGTCCGCTTCCCAAAGATCATCACCTCCGTTTTTTTGGCGTTTAGTTGGAGACAGTTGGACGTCATCCAACCAGCCACCGCCCTGAGTCCTTCTCTGAATCTTGGGGCATCCACCCCAGAGTCCCCGCTGATCGTGACCGCTAGCTGGGTGTCATCTGCGTACGACACCATGGTCATACCACAGAGCTTCACAACCTCAGCCAGCGGCCTCACGTAGATGTTAAACAACGTGGGGCTCAGTGAGGAGCCCTGTGGGACCCCAAGAGACAGAGGATGACATTTGGACTGGTAGGGCGGGGACGCCACACAGAAGGAACGATCCCTGAGAAACGAACGGAACCACTGGTGTGCAGTGCCGATCACCCCTATCTCCTCAAGACGTTGCAGGAGAATGTCATGGGAGACCGTGTCAAAGGCGGCGCTAAGGTCTAACAAAACAAGCGCCGCCGTTTGACCTGCATCCAGAACTACCCGAAGGTGCTCGACCATAGATAACAGTGCTGTCTCCGTACTGTGGCCAGCCCGAAAACCATTCTGGGTGTCGTCCAGAATGTTGGCACGCGACAGATGACCAGTGAGGGCAGTGTTGACATGCGCCTCCGCGAGTTTGGCTGGCCACGGGAGAAGCGAAATCGGGCGGTTGAAGTATACCATGCGGTTGACAAGTATGTTCCAGTTCTAAGGTCACATATGCAACTGTGACTTCAGCAATTGTGTTAACCATCTGCCCTGATTAATCAGAACAGTCATCATTTTAGAATGACACAACATGAAGCTCGGTCGGAGGGATTCATAGGGATGCTAATAAACTGATAATAAAGTGTATCTGTTTCCGCTGCTATTCTCAGAGTAGATATGGAACTACCGGAAACACTGGCCCCCATGCCCAACTGTAAAAATTGCAGAGACAGATGGGTGACAGTCCATGCAGAGCCTGAGGGAAGTGGGTGGTGTAGTGCTGGGGACTTTGAAGACCCAAACCTGGAGAAAGTGATCAAAGATTAATTTTGTTGGAACCCGATTGAAAAAGATAAAAATCACTGGCATACTGATTTTATGTGTGATACTTCTCATGTACACAAGGGGATTCTCATTGAGCAAAATCGATGATGCAGTGTGGAACACATAATTTAAAAGGTGACTCTGATTGTTAATGAACTGTGTACCGAGTATCCAAGCGATGCACATAAGGCCTGAGAGAGGGTGAAGCCCCAATGCTTTGCGTTGATTGGATCACAGTGGTGATCATCCCAGGTAGCCAGTGCTTTAAGTGGGATGAAAAGGGGGGGTTCTAAAAGGGACATTCACAAAAAACTGCAACTAGACATACTTGCCAAGAGGCTTGGCCTATATAAATAAGAGTGTGACTTACAACATGAAAATTAAAATCCTCTGTTTTACAAAGCATGTCACCTGACCAGTACTTGGGTGCCTCTCTCTGATTATTATTGCGTCCAGATATAAAAGATAAAAATAGACATAATTGTATAAGAAAAACTGGATCTATTGGCTTTGCCAATCTTTGAGCAGTATCACATAGATGAGAAACAAGAATGATTTTGTTGTGAGTAATAAGAATTGAAAATGTTTCAGTTCAGAAAATTTGCTAAGATCTGTGGAAGGGGAGGCAGTTTTCAGAGTGTCTCAATCACTTCTGTTCCACTTCACGTTGCTTTCTTTTGCTGCTCTTCACTCTGTTTGTTTTTTGTCACCACATCCTTCTGAAATCCTCCTTCTGCATCTCCCACACATTATCCTTTTCTCTTCACACCATCTTGCCACTCTCTACTTATGCATGTACTTCTGTTCATTTCCTCACTTCATTTATCCCGCCTACACACATCTCATCAACTCAGCTTTAAGCATTGCATATTAGTTTCTTCTGACGCTGGCAATATTTTGACAGCTGTGTTCCTCCTTCATACACTTTCCGAGAAAATCACAATTACAATTGGGACATATTTGACCATTACACTGTGTGCTCTGCAGAGAGGCCAAAAATTGCATGTGCATACAATCTGAATACCCTTATGATTCACTGACAGGCACTGTGAGAAAGTCACACTACATTTAGATTTCTTTCCAGAGCTTTTACTCGTGCCCTGTCATGAACACTCACCCACAGCAAGAACTCATCAAGACACCTAAAAGCAACTTGTTTCACATTACAATCATATGTTGCATGAAAAAAACACAAATACACAAACTATGTAAAAAGCACATATTATTAGGGAATGCAAGATCACGTTAAAATGAAATATTTATAAGACTGCATCGCTGGGATGGATTACCTCAAGACTTTTTTAGGAATGCAAGCATTATTTTTACCTATAAGGGGCATGAATGTAGCACCCAATAGGGATCCATTTCAAAGATAGTTTTTAATTACATTTGAGACCTAGCAGGTCCTGACCCACTTAAGGCCTGACGGGATGTGGAGTGAGTAGCACACAAGAGCTGCATTAAATCTGTGCTCTCAGGACAGACTGTGCTTCACACACATTTTCATAGGTACCTCTGCCATCCCAGGACCAGTCTTAAAGGTGGGCAAGTCACTGAAAGCTCAAACCAGATATCTGGCTCTGGGTCATCCCGACCCTCCAGCCAAAAATAAACTGAGCTTTTATGTGGCTTTTTCTTGGCCCTACTTGCTAGTATCATGCGCCAAGAGTTAAAGACAAAGAAGTGACCTTTGATGTAAATTGTGAGACAAATATACCCATCTAGTAGCTGAATTGCACAATGTGAATAACCATACAATCTTGAATCAATCTGGACATCCCCACTCGAACAAAGTATGCGATACAAAGTCAATGTTTTAATTAACCGATCTTCCTTGTTCTTCATTAGCACATATGAGAGCACCTTCAACTGCATGAGTTCAGAAAGTGCACTGTACAAAAACCTCTTGTGTTTGATTTAACAGACTATATTGTTGCTCAATCTATAGTAGCATTTGATTTACTCAGTGAAAAACGTTTTTTTCAATGATTCCTATCTCCCATTTGTTTAAAATCTTGTGGCTTTGAGTCATCTATGTAGAAAAGTTGTAATTATCAGTAGGTAAAATTAATGTAATTCCCATCACATTTCTCTGGGTAATTATGTCTAGTTTGTGTTGTGTTTACATGACTCTCAAAGTCAAATAATCTGTTTCATTCTGCAAATAAAAGTATAGCACAGTCACAAAAATCTAATATCCTTGGATGGAAACCTTCACGCACGTTCTATGATGAATCATAAAAAATACATTTTGATGTTATAGATCATGCCAAAATATAACAAGATGAGACCCAAATAAAAAGATAACAGCATAAATATGCATACATTTTTATTCTGTAGTTTAGATTTTTTGCATGGCGGGCACCTATGAACGCTTATGAATGGATGCGTTACATTTTTTGATCTAAATCCGTTTATAACCTAAAACATTGACAGCTTTGAAGAGACAAATACGTACATAGAGATGATTGTTATGTATGAACACATACATAATCACACATTTATGATAAAATGAGCACTTGCTATAATGGGATGTCTCAAAGTTTCACAAATTAGAGATGGGTGTAAGAACGTAATGGGTAAAAAGCACTCTACAGAGACCAGCAAAAATGTGCATTTTCAGTGATTGTTATTTGCAACAGCAAAACAATGAAATTAATTAAACCAAACTTGATATCATGCTAGAACTTACTTCTGCTTGATATGGTGTAAATCTGTTCAGCAGCTTTTGTGAAATTAGCTCTACAAAAAGGTGTTTGGTGAGCTTTAAAGAGTAAATTATGAAAATATATTGACTGTTAGTTCATGGATGGTTCCAGGATACATTTCCTCAAATCCTCGGAGGATAATACATTGAAAAAATAAACAAATCTATTTAGAGGAAGACTCATATTTTTCCTTCCTCCAATGAGGGATTTACAGATCCATGGGGGATTCAAGGATCCGAGTGATATGATTATCTTTATGATCCGTACATATTTACTGTGATTGTATTGCCAATTGGCAGATTGCAATTTGTTGAAACAATTTTAATTTTACTTTGCGCGCTTGGTGTTAGTTACTAAGCGGTGATTTAGATTGCCGTTCTTTTCTTTTGGTTTGAAATGACTGAGCATGTGTACCGGTGCCATTACGGTCTATTTTAACCAAGGAGTGCTTCCGCACAGCCAATTTTATCTGCCTATATTTACTGTGATTTTATTGCCTGTTGAGGGTTGTTAGTTTGGGGGATTTCGAATATTGATGTTTTTACTGTTCAACATTAATTTTTACTTCGTACTGCCAATTTTTACTTCACACATTTGTTTTTACTTTGCAATCTTGGTGTTATTATGCAGTAATTTAGGTTAGCGTTCTCGCCTTTGGTTGGTAAATGATTGGGGTATCAATAATAAACTGGGTAGAGATTAGATGACTGACTATTTGCTTTTTGGAAATTTGCAGGTATATTTCATATGGACATGATACTAGGTTATCTGCTACTGTCCCCTTCCCTTTCTTTTTCTTATTTTTCTCTTATTTGGCATGCACAGATAATACCGATACTGACAATTGACCTTTGTATCTTGGTTTATTTGAAAAATCAATAAAACTATGTTTAAAAAAAAAAACTGGGCAGAGGTGCGCATGTGCAGTGAGCGCCTAACTCGCAAGCTTAAGGTGCGCCAAGGGTAGTCGTTCTGCACCTGTCAGCGCCAGCTCAGCAAACAACACCCTCCATTCTGCGATTTTTTTTTCCTCCGGATTTTGTATTTATTTCGTATTGAGCCCTTATTTAAAATCGCTTAATCCTTATGTGTGAGTCTAAACCTGAACCACTGTCTTTGAAACAGACTACAAAGCAAGCTTTCCAAACATAACCTTATTCTTAACTCTAAATTAGATTTTCTTTTTCTGACAGAAACATGATTGCAGGAAGCTTCTAAATCTATGAAATCTCTAGCCGCTCCCGAGGGTTTTAAAATTATTAGTGTGGATACATCTAATGGAAGAGGAGGAAGGGTTACAGTGGTGTTAATGATTTGTTCGCAATATACACACACTTCTCTTGGATGAATACAAATCTGGTGAATTACTTGGTATGAAGCTGGAATTATACCTCTCTTAGTTCAATACGGTACTTTATCCTTACAGGCCACTGGGTTTTGACCCTAAATGTTTTGCTCTTTCTTTGATAATTTGTTACTTCTTGCTCTATCAACTTCCAACCTGCAATTATTCGGTGAATTTAATACATGGCCAAATTATCCCTTACACACGGGGCCATGTGAATTTATTAGACAAAAGTAAATCACTGAGGCTTAATAAACTAGTAAAGGAATCCACTCGTACTAAGGTCACACCTTTGATCTCTTATTGACAATGGTAGTAAAAACACTGAGCTCACTCTATAAATATCAGTTCTCTGGACTAACCATTATCTTATTGTATTTACTTGGCATCTAGACACTACTTTGTGTTTTTTATATTACATGCTGATGTGTTTATAATTGATTCACCAAACTCTCAAGAATGTGGCTTCACTCAAACATAAAAATCTTATTGGGCCACACCATCTGCCCCTGGTTTTCAACCTTTTACGTTTAATAAAGAATGTAAAAATCGTGAAAGATTTTCATGCAGGGACTGTAACTCAAAGAAAAAAAACTGTAATGAATGACCCTGACAATACAAAAATATAACATTTTCTAAAGCTGCATACCTTATCAACTAGATTCAGTCAGCTATTAATTCATCAAAGGAAGTTTTATAAATTGTGAATTACATTATGAACCCTAAGCGGTCCATTAGGATGTCCGGCGGTGGCACCGCCGTGGTGCTGGCAGGGCGGAAAAACACATTTTTCCGCCCATGAGCAGCGGGAAACACGTCCGCCATATTACTATTGCAAAACATAGGTAAATTCCCGTCTGCCGCGGTGTGACGCTCATCGCCATCAAAGTGAACCCGCCACCGTGGCGGTGTAAGCGATTGGAGACTCACCGCCGTGCGGAATAAGGCTGCCTCGCTCCACAAATCAGGATGGCACAAACAAGCAGACGCACCGCAGCAGAGACATCGGCCAACCAGAGATGGCGGAAACTCAACAGTGGAGCGCGATACCAGAGTCCCGGTCCACACCACCTGGTCACGACCGCCATGGAGTCAGGTCTACATTTGTTCCCGGTGCTGTACCTGCTACATCACTACCAAATCATGGGCCACTGCGGGCGCCACCGCAGGTACGCAACTACATAAATACAACACACAACACACGAGCTGACCCAGATATTGCAACAGGGGCTATGAATACCACACTCATTATGGACTCACCTATCCAGTTGGTTTAAGGCACGGGGATGTCGCGCTGGGGAATCAAAGAGCAATGAATGCTCGCGTCTCCCGTAACCAGGAAGTTGGGAGAGGGGGAGGGGCGTGGTCACGCTTAAACCACGTCGGTGGAGAGTGAGGAAGGACTCTATGCCTGTATGCTCGTTTGGGTGCCAAGTACCCGTAAACAAAAAACGAACCCGTGTCATACCTTGTTAAAGGATTGAGATGGAAGCGGTGATCATTTAACATTGAAAGTGCATTATGCCCCACATCGCCACAGTGTTCTCTAGTTTAAAAAGAGAGAGAGAGGTCAAAGTAATCATGTTAATGTTAAATGATCACTGCTTCTATCTCAATCCTTTAGGGATGGTGATATAGCTCCTATCCTCATTGTCGGTGGGAACTCAAATGGATAGATTCTTTTGACTCTGTGCAAAATGGTCTTAATGAATCTGAGAATAGCTTTGCTCAATTTGCTAATCTGTAAACTTCTCCTTTGACTATCCTATGGCCTCTGCCACTACTACTAATCTATGTGATAATGCCGTGTTTTTACCACCATGTTGGGTAGGTACACACTAGTTAATCTGAACAAGCTTTTCCTCATTTTCGCCAAACATCACTGCCATAATTTTA
This sequence comes from Lissotriton vulgaris, assembly GCF_964263255.1. Taxonomy (NCBI): domain Eukaryota; kingdom Metazoa; phylum Chordata; class Amphibia; order Caudata; family Salamandridae; genus Lissotriton; species Lissotriton vulgaris. The sequence goes on along the minus strand of NC_141695.1, from coordinate 755,659,832 downwards.
TTTTGTGCGTTTTTACCACCATGTTGGGTAGGTACACGTACATGTGTCTAACGTATCACACACGTATAACATGTTCAGGTCTTATGATTACTTTGACCTCTCTCTCTCTTTTTAAACTAGAGAACACTGTGGAGATGTGGGGCATAATGCTCTTTCAATGTTAAATGATCACTACTTCCATCTCAATCCTTTAACAAGGTATGACACAGGTTCGTTTTTTGTTTACGGGTACTTGGCAACCAAACGAGCATACAGGCATAGAGTCCTTCATGGTTTAAGCGTGACCACGCCCCTCCCCCCTCTCCCAACTTCCTGGTTACGGGAGACGCGAGCATTCATTGCTCTTTGATTTCCCAGCGCGACATCCCCGTGCCTTAAACCAACTGGATAGGTGAGTCCATAATGAGTGTGGTATTCATGGCCCCTGTTGAAATGTCTGGAGTTTGTTGGTCACCTTATGTGAAATTTAAGTCCTTTTTCCCCTTCGTTTTACTCCTAGATGCGGATTCATTTAAAACTATGGACTTCGATCCCTGAGGCAAATGAGGTAATTTACTTATGTTGCCGTTGCTCTTTTCTGTAATCGCTCGCATTTATAATGTACCCTAACTGTAATCCGCACGGGCCCCCAGATCACTACGAGGCCGTTTTGAACAGACTGTGGGATTTAATGCTTGGACTCCGATCTCCTAGCCTTGAGGCAATTGAGGTAATTCACCTATGGTGCCTTTGCTCTTTGAAATCGCTGTGCATGTTGAGTATACCCTAACTGTAACCCGCTCGGGCCCCCAGAATACCACGAGGCTGATTGGAACAGACCTTGGACCCCTGGCGCCCCCGTGTCACCTTGTCCATCCTTTAAGGTAATCCCGTTTAAGCCAAGCAACATCGCACTATGTACGTAGCTACCTCACAACCATTCCTAGTCCCACAAGATTTTTTTCTTAATAATGTCATGATAACCCTTAGTGGTCTTTTAGTCCTCGTTCCTTTGTATGTGTTTTTAATGACTTGTCCAAGCAGGTTTACCCTGCTATGGCTAGTTAGGGATCTTTCTTAGACCCGTGAACTTGATTAGTTTTCCACTCTTTCAACCCTAGGAGGCCAGCCCACCACCCCCCCCGTCCTGATGAAGACCCGCGCTGTAAGGGCAACTATCCCTACATGTTAGAGGGTCGAAACGTAGACTGCTTTCGCCTACCTCACCAACTCCTATCGCCAGCAAGATTTGTACAGCTCATTTAGGCGTTTGGTTTATAAGATTTGTATTGACATGTGCTGATCATTCATGTGGCCCCTTTGTTAGGGGACCACCTCAGGATTGTATATATATATGAGTATTGAACATTTGATTTATTTGTCTGATAAATAAAAACTGTGTTATTCCTCACCCATTTTTCACTGAACTCCCTCACAGCACTTCCCCCTCCCCCATCCCTCCTCGCATGTGGGCACAAAATGTTTTGAAAAAGTAAAAAAGAATTCTCTTTGATACGCATCTAATAACCTATGATAAGGTTCTCATAAGTGCTTTGTGAATAAAAACATCGTACTTTGAATTTGTTTTTCTAATCTGTGCCACAAATTTCGTAAATTTCCTCAATTGTATATATCTTGTTCCTCTCAGTCCGGGACCCCTTTGTCCATAATACTTATCTACCCAGGTCCCAGTGACTTTATTTGGGTTTAACCCTGTTCAGTATAACTCATGTGAACAATGTAGCCAACAATAGCTAAACATGAAAAAGAGAACTGCATGACAGGTAAAATTGACACCACAGATAACACAAGTATCAGTGTGTGAATGGACTGAAGTCCCTGTCACCACTGTTAAAAAATGTGATGCGGGTAAAGAGCTCGGCAATGTAGAAGTGACACATAGAGCATGGGGCACAGTCAACCAAATGCACGCACCAAAATAACTTTAATAAGCAAGGACACTGACCAAACAGACAACAGGAGTAACTGTCTTTATTCACATACTGTACAGATGTGACAGTAGAACAACAGTAGAGAAGAGCAAGGCACCAAATGCTGAGCATATGCAAGAGAATCTGCACAGGCAAACTCCAAACAGGAAGGCCAGTGGCCAGTTCAGGGTGCATGGCAAATACAAGAGAGGCTGCACAGGGGAGAGTCCAACACAGCAGAGCAACAGGGTCAGTGTCCAGGGCAGGGTGCACAGCAATTACACGAGAGGCTGCACAGGGTAGAGTCCAACACAGCAGAGCAACAGGGCCAGTGTCCAGGGCAGGGTGCACAGCAAGTACATGAGAGGCCACACAGGGTAGAGTCCAACACAGCAGAGCAACAGGGCCAGTGTCCAGGGCAGGGTGCACAGCAAGTACATGAGAGGCTGCACAGGCAAGGGCAGAACAGGAAGGCCAGTGGGCATGGTGAAGTGCAGAGTGAGTACATGAGAAGCTGCAAGGGCAGAACAGCAGTGAATTACAAGGCCATTGGGCATGACAAAGTGCAGAGTGAGTACATGAGAATCTGCACAGGCAAGGGCAGAACTGGAAGGCCAGTGGGCATGGCAAAGTGCAGAGTAATTACATGAGAAGCTGCATAGGCAAGGGCATAACAGCAGTGAATGACAAGGCCTGTGGGCATGGCAAAGTGCAGAGTCAGGACACGAGAAGCTGCACAGGGAGGTTGTTTGACTGTACCGCAGCAACACACTCAGGGGGTAAACAATGGGCAGGACTGGCCCACCTGTTTGAGAGACAGGTGTGTGAGGGGGACTACCATTCACTCTTGGCTGTCAGGCGGACTTGGAGCTGGTTGTGTGTCGGGGATAGCAGGACCACTTGACTGGGGAGAGAGAGGCCCAGGTGATGCAGGGCTATTAGTGGCTTGGCAAGCTGGAGGGCTGTTTGGACCAGGTGGTGTAGTGGCACGTGGAGGTGGAGTCATGCAGACCTGTGACACAGTATGGGGGGGAGAGGTTTGAGGGGTGCCTTTCCACTTCTTGGGAATTCAAAATGCCTTCCCTGTACTGGGGTTAATGGGAGCTGCCGATGACACAACATGCACATACATCAACAGAGCTGCATCAGGTGCAGACACTGGCACTCCCTCTGGTGACGTGCTGTATCCTGCGGAACGCTTTGCCTGGCAACGCCACTGGCCCTCCTTCCCCTGTTTGCCAGGTGTCCCCCTTACAGTGCCCTCCTTTCCCTGTTTGGCAGGTGTACCTCCTACAGTGCCCTCCTTCCCCTCCTTTATTGGGCTTGGAATGGGAGTCAATGTGGTGGGGGAATGTGGCTCTGAGCCCTTCCTAGGTGTATCCTTGCCATACAACACCTCCTCGGTGGGCACAGAAACTGCACGCCTAGCTTTGCGTGAAGTTTTAGGGACAGGAGATTCCTTCACTGATGATGCCTTTGAGGCATGTGAGCCTGATGTCTGCTTCTTTGCTTTTTCGGTCTTGCTCTTCCCTGAGGCGCTCTTGTCTTTGCATTCTGGGCTGGCTTTGCTCTTCTGTGGGGATATTGTCGCTGGGCGGGCCGACTTGGGTTGTTTCTGCTGGGTGCTCCTCACGCTGTATCGTGACTGTGATGCATGTGCACCATGGTCACTATCATCTGACGAGGCCAATAACTGGGGGGTGGACAAAGGCCCTGGAGCAGGAATGGGAGTATGTGCCTGTTGAAGGGCAGACATCACTGTGGACAACAAAGCCTGTCCAGTACTGTGCAGCCCACCCACGTCCGAGTGGATGCCCTCCATGTAGGCAACCACCTGGCCTAATTTTTTGTCATGGCCACTAAAGGCATTGGGCAGGGCTGTCTGGCCCACACAAAGCTGGCGCAGGAGCTCAACAGACTCAGCACTGAGGGCAGCAGAGGGGACAGGTGCAGGTGCAGGCTCAGTGGTGCCAGGGGTGAATGTAACTCGTCCACTCTTTCTGACACGGACACGGGCAGCACCAGAGGAAGTGGATGGGAGGGTGGGCACTGGCCGCTGTGTGGTAGAAGATGATGCAGAGTCCCCATTCCCTGTGCCTGCCAACATGGATGCATCCCCGCTGGCATCAGATGATGTTGTACTTTGTGTCTCAGGCAGGAATTCCTCCTGCATACTCCGGTCCCCCTCTGAGGAGCTGGTGACCTCTGTGTCACTGGGCGCCTGTGCAGCTGTAGTGCTAGTCTCGCCACCACTGGTGTCCGGCTACTGTCCCTCCGTGTCCACTGGCGAATCTGCATGAGAGAGAGATGTAGGGTCAGGTTAGTGTCATCAACAGGACAAATCAATGCAGTACAAAAGAAGCCCAAATCTACCTGTTGCCCAAAACACTATGCAATCACGTTGCAGCAACTCACTACATAGACCACAACACTGCCTGTAACCCTGATTATCTGCCATAAATGAGCCATGTTAAGGCCACACAGCACAACACCCTGCCAGTGGATGAAGTACACCAGACACACAACTTGCTCTGCCCACACCTAGGGTCATGATGTGGGCACACCACTTATTGCCTCTGACAGACCTTGAGGGAACAGGAGGGGAGAACACAGACACCTATTAGAACATGACAGTCCACAATGGCAAATAGTCCATGCCAAACCCCATGTTGTACTCTGGGGCACATTGTAGTTGGATGAGTGGGCCTCAACATTCATGGTGCATGCAATGTACGCATAGATGAAGTCACACTCGGATTGTGAACACTGCTGTTCACTCTCAAATAGATTGCCCACACTATCCCAATGCTGAATAACCATGAAGATCATAACACATACAGCTATGGGAATGCACAGCAGGGAGGATCACCTTTGTAAGGCCAGTTTGGGCTAATGCATGACACTGGCACCCATCACAGCAGCCACTTACATGACACAGCACTGCACCACCCCACAAACATCACATAGGCCACCGCTGCCACAGGCCCTGTACACATGCATCCGCTTCCAGCCAAAGCCACCCTCCCCCAAATACTCACCTCTGCCTTCCTGCCGATGCTCCTTCAGACGTGCATCCAGCTCAGGATGAGTCACTGCCAAGATGCGGCCCATCAGTGGTGTCATGCTGCGCCGTGCCAAACGCCCAGTGCGTGGAAGCAGCCCCAAGATTATCTCTGCCATGTTCTTTGCCAGCTGGCTGATGTCGTCCCACCTCTTGTGGCAATGGTTGCGTCGTCGGTTAGATACCCCCAGAGCATGCACCTTTGCTGCAATGGCCCTCCATAGGGCCTTACGCTGGAGTACCTTGAGATGCAGGCATGGGAGAAAAGGGGGAAATGACCAGTGACACAGTGTCGTGTACCAACATCTATCAGTACGGTAGCAAGACACAGACTCATTACCAAATGTAATCTCTGGCCATCCTACCCTGGGGTAAATCTCACATGGGCACTCTGCATGGGCTAAGCTGATGTGATTGCATGCATTTATGAGGGCACACAGGGTCCCTGCTAATCTCACACACATGCAGGATGACAGCACTGAACCCTCTCTGTGGCTTGCACACATCTCCAGTCCTATACTTGTCTGGCCACTACATACATCACATATCGACCTGTGTCTGTGGGTAGACTCACTGTGTGCATGACTGGGCAGCATTCAATGAGCATGTCCAGTGAACATATCTGTATGTCATGTGTGTGGCATCGGGGAACATGGACTCACCAACAAAATATAGATCTACACAAGTGTGGTTGTGTGCAATTATACAGGGTTGAGATGGTGCATATTTGGATTTCAGTGTGAATGAACAAGAGTAAGGACACAGTAAGTGTAATCTCGTCTTGGTGGGCAGGCACTGTGCAGAGCATCTGGGTTCACACTGATTCGGACAACAGGGGCACACAGAGACATTCAACAAAGCAATCACTGTCCTGGCACCTGCATGTCCAACATACTGTGTCTCTGTATTTCTGACAATGTAACACACTTCACTCAGACATACAACTGCAGGCAGGGTAACCTGTGACATTGGGACACACACTCCTTTGCCCTGGAGAAAGCATGTGTATCGGTGCATGACACCCACACCCTCAGGCATGTACTGCAGCAGTCCAACTACATGTGTGCCCCCCAAGCCCTACACCTCCCTTTTTGATGACTTACCATGACATTTGGGGTACCATACAGCCTTGGGTACTGTGCGAGCACCTCGTCCACCAGGACCTCCAGCTCCTCGCTTGTGGATGGACTGGCACGGATCTTCTCTGTCCTTGCCATTCCTGTGTACATGGAACACCTGTAGTGGAATTGGGTGGTGAGGGGTCTCAGGCAGCAGGCTCTGAAGGCAGCAGCAGGGGAGGGTCCCAGACAGCAGGCTCTGGAGGCGGCAGCAGATGAGGGTCCCAGGCAGAGGCTCTGGGGGCAGCAGCAGATGAGGGTCCCAGGCAGCAGGCTCTGGAGGCAGCAGCAGATGAGGGTCTCGGGCAGCAGCAGGTGAGGGTCTCAGGCAGCAGGCTCTGGAAGCAGCAGCAGATGAAGGTCTCAGGCAGCAGGCTCTGAAGGCAGCAGCAGATGAGTGTCCCAGGCAGCAGGCTCTGGAGGCAGCAGCAGATGAGGGTCTTAGGCAGCAGGCTCTGGAGGCAGTAGCAGATGAGGGTCTCAGGCAGCAGGCTCTGTGAGCAGTGGAAATATGAGGCTCACTCCCACAAATATATAGCCCCCTGGGGTCGTTTCAAAGGGGCCAAGCTGCAACAATTGGTTGTCCAGGTCTGCCTCATTCAAAAGCATCCAATGACCGCCTCCGTGGTGGTGGAGCACGCCTACCGCGATTTTTATAATTGCATCATGCCACCGCAATCCTCGTTCCCATTGGCTGTAGGCAATGCTCCATGGCGGTGATGCACCGTAGGGGCCCGGGGTGGGCTACCGCGATGGTGCATCTTTCAGAAGCATCCAATGACCGCCGCCGCGGTGGCGGAGCACACCAACCGCGATTTTCAGAATTGCATCATGCCACAGCAATCATCGTTCCCATTGGCTGTAGGCAATGCTCCATGGCGGTGATGCACCACAGGGGCCCGGGGTGCACTACCGCAATGGTGCATGTTTCAGAAGCATCCAATGACCGACTCCGCATTGGCGGAGCACACCGACCGCGATTTTCAAAATTGCATCATGCCACCAAAATCATCATTCCCATTGGCTGTAGGCAATGCTCCTTGGCGCTGACACACCGCCGGGGCCAGGCGGTAGCCACCGCGATTTGTGTGGCGGAGAATTCCCACCGCCATTTGGGCATGTCTCCATGCCAATGACTAACACACTTCACTTATGTCAGGGGGTTGCTGGTGACACACTGCTGGGGCCAGGCGGTAGCTAACGCTATTTGTGTGGCGGAGCATGCCCACCGCCATTTGGGCATGTCTCCATGCCAATGGCTACCACACTTGTGTCAGGGGGAGTGCTGGTAACACACCATCGGGGCCAGGCGGTAGCTATTGCGATTTGTGTGGCGGAGCATGCCCATTGCCATTTGGGCATGTCTCCATGCCAATGACTACCGCAATTGTGTCAGGGGGGTGCTGGTGACACACCGCTGTGGCCAGGCAGTAGCTACCACGATTTGTGTGGCGGAGCATGCCCACCGCCATTTGGGCATGTCTGCATGCCAATGACTACCGCACTTGTGTCAGGGGCCGTGCTGGTGGCACACCGCCGGGGCCAGGCGGTAGCTACCGCGATTTGGGGCACATACAATGGCAATGCCCATCGGACACACTTCAACAGTACACAGTGGCCACATGCTGAAGGGCACGTCATCGTGCACACAATGCCAATGTCCCATTGACTCCACAGGTGCCTACACGTGCAATGGTTGTGTATGTGTGACATACATTGGTCTGTTGTCCCTACCATGTCACAAATGCATCAGATGGTTGTTGAGGCAGGACAGTGTGATAGTGGACTCAAAAATGTGTATACATATGAATGTGTTGTGGGGCACTGATGACCTCGGCAAGGCTTGTCTGACTGTATGATGTTGTTACTTACTTGTGCTTTTCTATGTGCTCATACACACAATTGTCAGTTCACCGCCAACTGTGATAATTGTGTTGTGGATGTGTGCCAGGTTTGAATGATTCATTGAGGTGTGACCGGTACAGCAGATGAGTAGAAGACAGTTGTGTTGATTTATCGCACAATGGCTGGATGCCACGCTCCCAGGCGTGCACATGTGGAATGTGTGCATGAAAATATGTGCATTCACATTGACCTATGTGGTGTTTGAGGCACTGGTGTATTGTAAATGGAGAGGTGTACCCTCTGTGTGGCTCAAACGTCCACCCATGTAATCTGGTGTGTCACACATTCCTCAAGTCAGTCTTTTTTTTTCCTGTTTCATCCTGAACGGGATATGCTGTGGCAATCTCATGATGGATGTCATTGACATGTGTCCACTTTTATCTCAACTAGGAGGAGGCCTAATCTGATATGTCACTTGATACTGCCGGAGGACATGGAGGATGTGGCGATCATTTGCAAATTCCGTCTCGATAGAGCCACCCTGAAGACCCTTTGTGATCTGTTGGAGCCCCACCTGCAGCCTCGCCGCACAGCTTTCACCCCAACTTACAAAGTGATGGCAGCCCTCCCTTTTTTTGCCACTGGATCGTTCCAGGAGACCGTGGCCGGCGCTGCAGGGATATCTCAACCCATGTTCAGCATGGTGCTGCGGGATGTTCTGTCCGCCATAATGATCTACAAGGACAGATATGTACATTTCCCCAGGGGTGCAGAAGTGGCAGTTGTGTGAAGGGAGACTTCTATCCCCTTGGGCACATCCCACATGTTGTTGGGGCCATAGATTGCACACATGTCGGTCTTGTGCCACCACAGGCAAGTGAGCACATTTTTCGCAATAGAAAACATTATCACTCGATCAATGTGCAGGTTGTGTGCCTCCCATATATGACCATCTCGCATGTGTATGCCAGATTCCCGGCACTGCCCATGACTCCTACGTCCTGAGGAACAGCATTGTGCCCCGGCTGATGGATAATCTGCTGCCCGAGCATGCTTGGATTGTGGGTGTGTATGCCTAGTCGTATGGCGTGCTGGGTGTGTGACCTGCTGCCCTCTGCCTGTGCAACATTGCAATGTATGTTTGCCATTCCTAGGTGACTCTGCATATCCCAGCCGTCCATGGCTGCTGAGCCCACTGTGTAATCCCAGGACTCCGGCTGATATCAGATACAATGAGGCCCATGGCAGGACACATCGTGTGGTTGAGTGTACTTTTGGCCTGCTCAAATCACGTTTCCGCTGCCTTGACAAAACTGGAGGTGCACTATCATACTCGCCTTGGAAGGTGTGTAAGATCGTAGTGGCATACTGTATGCTCCACAACCTGCCCATTCGCAAGGATATTCCTCTGCTCCTGGATGATGAGGACCCAAGGCCCCACCTGCACAAGAACCTGAGTCCAGTGGGGAGGAGGAAGGAGGTGACATGCGTCAACAGCTCATAGCCCGCTACTTCACTTGAAGGTGGGTGACAATGTACAACATGTACATTGTCTGGTATGATTGCTGGTGTCGTGAAGGGCTACGTGCGAATGGTACAGACAGCCAGATGTAAAGTCATCTCTGTGTGGATATGTAACAGTGACATGTAATCTGTGAATGTATATGGGACGTGTTTGTAGCCACTTGTTGCCCATTGTGTTGTCTGCATGTTGGGTTATGTAGCTGGTTTGTGTAGTGTAATGTCTGTGATGCCACATTCATACCAGTGAATGTTGTTCTGTTGTGTTTCCCTAGGTACCTCAAGATTATCTATTCCTACATACAGTACATCTTTCTGATACATTATGGACATTTTGAAGATGGTACATCTTGCACTAAATACAAAGCTGACACAATGAAAGTGTACAAGGCATTTTATTTACAAAGTTGACATGTGAGGGGCGGGCAGATTAACATGAAGGTGGTGATGGAGCAGTGAGTTGACAGTCATGGTAAATGAGATGAATGAGTAGACACCACATCGATGTGGTGACCCAGTCCAACAGAAAGGTGCCATTCACAAGGCAGTGTGAGGAAGGACAGTCCAAACAGTCAATGCAGTGGGGAAGAGGGTTGCCATCAGGGCTGGCTCCATGACTGGCGTTTGGCTGGTGTTTTGCCTCCAGAGACTCTCTTGCTCTTCTTTGGACGGCCCTTGGTTGCTTCCCTGGGACGGGCCCTGCTGTGGGGCCAGCAGCATCTGAGGACTTACCCCTCTCAGTGGCTGCAGGGGAGGATGGTGAACTGTAATCCTGCAGCACAACAGAGGGGGGTGGAGGTGTTGTTTGGGACGCATGCCTGTCCCTCAGTAATGCCACTTGCTGGCCCATGAGGTCCACCATTTGTCCGATTCGGGTGTCGATGGATCTTACCAGCAGGATGAGCTCGCCTAAGAGTTCGTCAGACCGGCCACTTTGTACCTGGACCTGTTTGTAGGCCCCAATAACTCTGGTGAAGTGGTCCAGGGATGGGGTCCCAACCTCCTGATGTCTGGGGGTGACCCTGGCCCTCCCACCTGCCCTGCTGCCACGGACCTGTTGCCTCGCCACTGTGAGTCCACGCACACTCTCCCTGCATCCACAGTTGTTGGTGTGGGCTGGTCATCCCTTGGGACAGGGAGGGTGTTGCAGGTGGCACTGGTGGTGGGGGTGGCGGTGGGCACACAGGCCGTAACAGCAGGGGTCTGATGTGCAGTTGGTATTGCAGCAGATGTGGTGGTGGGGAGGATGGGGCCCTGGGACCTGGGGCTCATCGTCCTGAACATCCTGGGAGTCTACATCCGAGAGTCCATGTACCAGGGGTGGAGACTGGCTCTGCTGGTTACTGATGTTGTCCTCAGCATGAGTTCTTGGTCACCTGTGGATTAGATGGGGAATGGTCAGTGTTGTGCACTCAGCAAGAATTCTGTTAGCTGTGTGTCATCCAGTGTCTGTACACTATACAATTGACTGATCTTCACATATTTTGCTGTGTGCAATACTGTGCCTCATAACATGATGCAGAGGTACATACATTACTCGTATATGTTGTCAGGTGTTGATGCATAGCATGCAAATTGTGCTGTGATCATGTTCACAAGGACCAGTTGCCATGTAGGGACCAGCACAAATGAGTTTCATGGTTCTCCTATTGTTGATTCGTATGACCTGGCTGATGTCACTTCTGGCCATGGAGTGGCCATTGTATTATACTGCATGACTTTGTCCTGTAATGTACATATTTGGATTTATAAGCCCACACATGCTTTCTGAAATTTTACATGCTCCTTGCTGATTGTGCCACATGGCAATGCACTCATCAGTGTGTGCTGTGCATGGCTGTGCACGGTCTGCTTTGTGCATGTCCATTTGTGTGTGACTCTCTGTGATCTGGGACAGTTCCCTTTGCTTACCTGTGTGCACACTGTGCGTGTCAAGCGGGGTCAGTGTGCATATTTGTGCTTGGAGAGGGCTGGTGATGCCTTAGGACACCATTTCATTGGTAACAGATGTGTGGCTGCACGTACATGCTACCTATCTGTTAGGTGAAGCAGAACAATGCAATGGCTGCCAAATGCTTGTGGGTGGGGTGGGAGAGGGCTCCATCCTGCTGGGGTGTGTGACAGGGGGCATGGTGGGAGTAGTGGTAGAGGCCTCCCTCCCCCAAACAGCCCTCCTAGTTAAGATGGCTACCTACCTGTAAGTTTGATGAGGGTGCTGTAAAGGCTGCTACATGCTTGTGGGTAGGGTAGGGGAGGGCTCCATCCTGCTGGGGTGTGGGACAAGGGGGCATGGTGGGAGTAGTGGTACAGGCCTCCCTCCCCCAAACAGCCCTCCTAGGGAAGATGGCTATCTACCTGTTAGTTCGTTTGGTGTACTGCAATGGCTTCCAAGTGCTTGTGGGTGGGGAGAGGGCTCCATCCTGCTGGGGTGTGGGACAGGGGCATGGTGGGAGTAGTGGCACTGGCCTCCCTCCCGCAAACAGCCCTCCCAAGGAAGATGGCTACCTACCTGTTAGTTTGTTTAGTGTACTGCAATTGCTTTCAAGTGCTTGTGGGTGGGGGAGGGCTCCATCCTGCTGGGGTGTGGGACATGGGGCATGGTGGGAGGAGTGGTACAGGCCTCCCTCCCCCAAACAGGCCTCCTAGGGAAGATGGCTACCAACCTGTAAGTCTGATGAGGGTAATGCAATGGCTGCCACATGCTTGTGGGTGGGGTGGGGGAGGGCTCCATCCTTCTGGGGTGTGGGACAGGGGGCATGGTGGGAATAGGGGTACAGGCCTCCCTCCCCCCAACAGCCCTCCCAGGGAAGAAGGCTACCTACCTGTTAGTTTGTTTGGTGTACTGCAATACCTTCCAAGTGCTTGTGGGAGGGGGAGGACTCCATCCTGCTGGGGTGTGGGACGGGGGCATGGTGGGAGTAGTGGTACAGGCCTCCTTCCCCCAAACAGCCCTCCCAGGAAAGATGACTACCTACCTGTTAGTTTGTTTGGTGTACTGCAATGGCTTCCAAGTGCTTGTGGTGGGGGATATATCCATCCTGATGGGATGTGGGACAGGGGGCATGGTGGTAGTAGTTGTACAGGCCTCCCTCTCCCAAACAGACCTCCCCGGGAAGATGGCTACCTACCTGTTAGGTGAGGGTGAACAAAATAATGGCTGCAAACTGCTTCTGGGTTGGTGTGGAGTGATCTATCCTGCTTAAGTGTGGGGCAGGGGGCATGGTGGGAGTAGTAGTGCAGGGTGACTGTGCTCATGCTCCCATGGTAAATTTTCTAGCTACGTTTAGGGTAAATGGGAGTGAGTGACTGTTGGATCAGTGAGACATGTTTTTGTGAGTGTGTGGTGCAGATGGTTGTGAATTTCTTGGGTGGTGTGTGTTTTTGGGTGTGCAAAACAGAACATATCAGTGTGTTGGTTAACATTTGTTTGTACTTACCAGCCTCCACTCCCCCCAGATACCGCTGTGAGACTCTCGGGGTGCAGTATGGCAAGCACCTTCTCCTCCCATGGTGTGAATATTTTCTGTGGGATGTGAGGGCCACTGCCAGTCCGGTCTTGCTACTCCTCTCTTTGACAACCCTCTTGAGATCATGCCACCGCTTCATGATCTCCTTCTTGGATCGCGGTGTGTTCCCTACTGCATTGACTCTTTTGACTATCCTTTGCCACATTTGAGTACTTGTGGTTAATGGTGTCTGTTAGACCAGGCTACCAACTAGTTGTGGTTCCACTCTGACTATCTCATTGACCATGACTGTCAACTCACTCTGTGAATTTGGGCATTTTCTGTGATGCCATGGTGTGTAGTGTGCAAAGTGTTTGTAGGTGCAAGGGTGTGAGTGGTGGCTGTGGTGTTTGTGTGTGAGGTGTTTTATGTGCTGGGGGATAGTTGATGCTGGTGTGATGGTGGTGGTGGTGAGTGTGCTGTGTTCTCTTGCCTCTCCTGTCCGGTCTGGTGTATGCCCTTCTCTTCTGGAGTATTGAAAAGGATTGTGGTCAGTGAAGGGGCTGGTTTTATATTCAGCTCTGTGGGTGTGTCCCAATGGGGTTTGGCTGTCAGGTGTGTTGTGGGAGTTGTCCTTGAAATTGTATGTTACTGTTTGGCATGTATTTTTTTCATTGGGATATGTTTTGTGTATTTGGGGGGCATGGCTACTTTGATTTGTGCAAAGTTTGCCATTGTTATGGTGTTTTTGCATCGTCCGCCATGTTTTGTATGGAACGTCCGCTGCGGTGGTGTCTTGACGGGTTTTTTGGCTCTATTTTGGAGTGATAAAGACTTTAAACTTGCTCACATCCATTATATGTATTCTTAGCTTGTGTTGGCTCTTTTAAGCCCTTTCCTCCAGACCTAGAAGAGGATAGCTGCTTTATATGATGATAGATCCCTTACTCTAATCCATCTATTGCCTATTGGCTTTGCCTTTCATTATTTTGCCTATAGTAGAGGGTGGATCCTGTGGTCCAGACTTTATATTACACATTGGTATGGTTTGTGTAGGTACTGTGACAGAGCTAAGGGTTATTTCATCCTTCTCAGGCCTACAAGGCCCAGAACTAGAGAGACTCCATTTTGCTTTCTATCCCTGCAGAGCTGAGATGCTTGAAGGGGAAAGGTAATGTTTATAGTTAAGGCTGTTGACTGCTAGGGTAAAACCTGCCAGGACTGGTTCTTATCCGAGGAATGTGTTTGTCTCTTGGGCCCAGACGTAACATGCAGATGCGCACTGCGGTTGCGTGGAGGCCCTGGAGCTAGCACAGGAATTCGGTGGGAGGCAGCCCTCTGTTGGAAATTTCCATGAGGAGAGAGGAATCCATATCAGCGAAGTGCAGAAGAGGAGGAGTGGTCAGTTTGGTTCTTGAAGAGTGGAGAGTAGGATGTCTGCTGGAGCTGCAGAGTGCAGTGCAGTTCTATTGGTTTTCTGGAATGGAGAAAGAAGGCAGATGCTGGAGAGAGAGACTATCAGAATGCATTAAAGCAGATGGAGGAGTTGAGGCTGTCAGCTGGAGCAGTTGAGCCAGAGGCGTGAAGCTATGGTGACGGAGGGAGAGACAGAGAGAGAGCCCTGATCCCACCAGAGACAGAGAGAAATCTTCCTTCTAATAGGTGAGGTAGTCTAAACTAGTCCGCTTTACACTTACACCTCAATCTTGTCTTTATTCCCTAGGCTATTGTATGTCTAATCCTTTCCTTTCAGCGGTGTGTTAAAGTTCCTGTTAATCAAGAGACCCCACAGATAACCTTGTCCTCATACTGTATGTCTAATCCTTTTCTTTCAGCGGTGTGTTAAAGTTCCTGTTAGTTATAGAGACCCCGCAGATCTGTGTATGTGTATTCTATTATTCTATTATCATTGTAATAAAGATACCCCAGTTCTTAGTGAACTAGTGTGCATGTGTTGTTCTTATGATAGAGAGCGTTTTTACTCCTGCATACAGTGTGTGTTTATTATTCTTAAAGCACAGGTAACCTTTCCTTCTAGTAAGGGGTTACAGCCAGAACAGATGCTGCCCCTGATCCGGTAAGTAGCCACTGAATAATTAGGGAGGGAGAGGAGCCCTTGAGCTAGGGAATTATTGACACTAAGTGATTCGGCCATCCCATAATATTATTGTAGTAGCGAACCCTTAGTGAATAGTGAGAGAGACTTCCCAACATAGAGAGAGAGCTGAAGGTATTCATAGGAAAGTGGTTGTCATTGGTAAGTGGCGTTAGTGAGAGCACTGATTGTGGTCAGTGTGTAGATCCGCCGGATTGTGGATCATGTTGTAAGTGAGCGAGCACCGGGAGGATACGGTGTGTAGGTCCGCCGGATTGTGGACCATGTTGTAAGTGAGCGAGCACCGGGAGGATACGGTGTGTAGGTCCGCCGGATTGTGGACCATGTTGTAAGTGAGCGAGCACCGGGAGGATACGGTGTGTAGGTCCGCCGGATTGTGGACCAGATAAAAAGAGAGCACTAGGGCTGCAGCCTAGTGTGTAGATACGCTGGATTGCGTGTCGAGTGAGCACTGAGGGTAATCAGTGTGTAATGGTAGATAATCAGAACTGCCCCAGGGTAGATTAGTCTGGACCCATGTGGTCGCGAGACTATGAGGTATGAGTGTGGTGTAGGGCATGGACGTCCTTAGTAATCAGTGAGTATTCTTAGTAATCCCTATAGATTTAGTGGTGTTTCTGATGATATGAGCTTGTATATTGCGAGTTCCCCATCTTCAGGTAGGTACCCAGGTGCCTGGATAGATGGGTCCTGAGGAGGGAGGTGGGTACGTTTTGGCCAGGTTGGTGTTGCTCAGTGAGCTGGTTCTATCTGGTCTGAGAATCTGGTCATTACATCTGGCTATGCTGCAGCTGTTCAGCTGGTTTTCCTATTCACTCCAGTGTGCGACAGCGGTGGTCGGAAATACCGGATGGTACTGCGAGATCATCGGGGCTATCCTAATTTCCCGTGGGGTGTTGCCTCTATGCTTGCGGCGGGTTGTAGCTTTTCTGCTGCGTTTCCGACCGCCGCAGTCGGTTTTAGATCGTCTCCGCCCGCGTCAGGCGGTTTTTATTTGCCCGCTACCACCTCGGTCGATCTTTTTTGGAGGTTGATCCTATTTGACCGCCGGTTTATCCACGGTCCGGGTGGATGGTTGTTTTCCGCGTCCATGGCGGTCTGGGTGGTTTTCCGCCCGCCATCCTAATGGGGCCCTAAGTGCTTAACTCTAAACATGCTCAACCCTCAAGAGGTTCGAAATAACTTTGCACTGTTCTTTTTTAGACCATTAATTAGATTATTTTTTAAACCTTTTTCATTAAGAGCATGGCAATGCAGCTCTTGGCAGTCAACATCAAAAATCAGTACATAAGATTCATACATGGGTACCAACGTTACGACATCTCCATGCAGTTCAACACCAATTCAGCTCCGGTGCAGGCACCTAATCAAGTAAAGGCAGTTTTTCACGTTGTATGGAAATACTGAGGTGTAAAGAGAAGGGAATGTGTTGTGCACTATGAGAAGTATTGGCCATTAGGAGAAAAGGGAGTAGACAACTTTACTGAGGGGTGATGCAATAGAAAAGGGGATGAATAGCCGCAAAGCCTCCATTGAGGGTGAATCACGGTGGAAGGGGTGTTAGGCAATTCTGCTAAGTGAGTCAGAAAATTCCCCTCGAGTCTGGCACCGTAGGCCATGTGCCTGTAATGCTCGGAGTGTCTTAGTTCAATCCTCCTTGGTGAAAACGTCATTCAGTATTTAGATTAACCGCCCGCCTCATCTGTACTGGGGCAATACCTAATAATCAGGTCCCATGAACTCTGCAGCACTTTCCTCGCCTCGGTTTGAAGCAATGCTCCCTCACAAGCAGCCCACCGCTGGACACTTTCCTATCTCAACCCTGAAGAATAGCTCCCCTGGGAGACATCCCAAAAACGTTATATGCCATCATGCAAGGATCCGCGCTAAATCAGTAAATTTCAAAGTGATCATATTGGCATTAGTTCTGGAAAACAGGCCCAAAAGACAGGTCGCTGGTGATCTAATTGTATTGCAACCTGTGGCGGTTTTAATGAAGTACACCCCTATATCCCATTTAGCTGTAAACACTGAGCACTCCCATACAATATGAAAGAAGTCCGCCCCAAGTTCCTGGCAATGGGGGCATGCCATGTGCATCCCCGGGGAACATAAGATGTATGTCTTTTGGTGTAAGATATGCTTTTTGGATGTAGCAGATTTGTATTAATCTGAACCAGGCACTGCAAGGCGTTTGGGGCACATTGCCTAGGATTTTGTGCCAGTCCCCTTCCATGAGCTCTTGGCCCATATCTTGGGACCATCGGTCTCTCAACTCAGTCAGCCCACATTGTGTCTGCGCCAACAGCGCTTTATAAATAAGGGTAATCGTACAGGTTTGGCTGAGGATGGAACAAATCCTCTCTAGCCCTGCATGGCCAAGGGTTCTTGTCCATCTTCCCCCCATGCCCACCACACACCCGCAATGACTGCCCCATAGAGTAGGAAATGGTGAGCACTTAACGCATAATCATCAATGAGCTCTGCAAAGTCTTGCAGTTTCCCACCTGCATACCAATTTCCAAGCATTGTCATACCGCTTCTCTCTCAATCTCATAACCCTGACCAGACTCTTTCATGTGGGAGGTGTAGTAATTCTGTCAATGGGAGATCCTTTGCATAGGGGTTCTTGTCTGCTTGTGTTACAAAGCCCTGGTCCATACATATTGAACAATATCCTGGAATGGTTCAGGGTGAACATCACACTATTGATGCTTCAGGTTTACCAATATAGATAAAAAGGTGATGTGGTGCTGGATGAAACATACCCCTGGTTGCTTGCCCTCCTGTCTACAGTTTCTGAAGAAGCTGCCATTGGAGCTGGTCTGCAAGGTAATAGAGTTCCAGGTCTGGGACTTCTAGTCCACCAAAGTTTGGCTAATGCCAGTCTTCTGCGTCCCGAACCCCAAATGAGATAAGCCAACAGGCTGTCCATCTGTGGAAAAGATGTATATTGGGAGCTGGATTGGTAATACTGTGAAATAAAATAAAAGGCGGGGAAGGTAAACCATCTTCAATAGTGCAACCCTGCTCACCATGACCAAGGAAGAGTGAGCCAGAAAATAGCAGTGGATCGAAAAGATGTCAATACCAGTCACTGTAAACCCCCTAGAACATCGGCCACCATATGGCAGCTATGGATACCCAGGCACTGAATAGTACGAAGTTCCCAGTGGAGATCATGTCCTACTTTTGGTGGCGTAGCAGTGATTTCTGGTGTGTGCATGGAAAAAGAGTTCAGTTTATCCCAATTTACTCAGAGTCCCGGTAATTGACCATAGTCCTATGTAGCATTACATCTGCCCTCCACATTCGAACATTCACCATGGAGATATAGCAGCAGGTCATCTGCTTACAAGGATATGTAGAGAAGGGTGACCGTCATTCATGAGCCCATGATAGTACTAGTCAGAGCAGATCTGAAAGGCCCACGGCTCTTTAGCCATTTCGAACAACACTGGCAAGAATGGTCAGCCATGGCGTGTGTTGCCTTCTAATTTGTAGGAGGCAGAAATGCTGCTCCCGATTTGGAATCGAGCTGTAGGGGATGGGTACAAAAGCTGCATCCAGGTGAGGAAACCACTCCCCACCCCCATGCTGGCTCTTGTGGTGTAAAGAAAGTCCCAGCTTAGGGAATCGAAAGTCTTCTCCATGTCTCTAGAAATAGCAGATGCTTTGGGGTAATCCACTAATAGGGTGTGAATGATATGCAGGAGTTGGCAAATGTTAGAGAACATTCCACGTTTGGATATAAATCCTGTCTGATCTTTATATATAAGGGTACTGAGGTGTGGAAGTAGTGTGTTAACCAGGATTTTATTTACTATTTCATAATCCATGTTTGATATAGAAAGAGGTCAATAAGAAGTCATCCAATCACTATCCTTGCCCTTCTTGAGCAAAGGCACTAATAAGACCTCCCTCATTGTGGGTGGGAGATTCCCAGTCGCCCTAGCCATGTTATAGAAGATTGAACCGGTGTGTCAACATAAGGTTTTTTAAAAACATTATTTACTGTTTTATTATAATTCTGCAATACAAACTCGAGTGCTCACAGTCATTAGTACACTGGCATAATAATACAAAGTTATATGGCCACAGAAGTCATGACATTAAGGTTGCTATAAACAAGAAGCATTGACCATAGCATTGACTCTTTTGACTATCCTTTGCCACATTTGAGTACTTGTGGTTAATGGTGTCTGTTAGACCAGGCTACCAACTAGTTGTGGTTCCACTCTGACTATCTCATTGACCATGACTGTCAACTCACTCTGTGAATTTGGGCATTTTCTGTGATGCCATGGTGTGTAGTGTGCAAAGTGTTTGTAGGTGCAAGGGTGTGAGTGGTGGCTGTGGTGTTTGTGTGTGAGGTGTTTTATGTGCTGGGGGGTAGTTGATGCTGGTGTGATGGTGGTGGTGGTGAGTGTGCTGTGTTCTCTTGCCTCTCCTGTCCGGTCTGGTGTATGCCCTTCTCTTCTGGAGTATTGAAAAGGATTGTGGTCAGTGAAGGGGCTGGTTTTATATTCAGCTCTGTGGGTGTGTCCCAATGGGGTTTGGCTGTCAGGTGTGTTGTGGGAGTTGTCCTTGAAATTGTATGTTACTGTTTGGCATGTATTTTTTTCATTGGGATATGTTTTGTGTATTTGGGGGGCATGGCTACTTTGATTTGTGCAAAGTTTGCCATTGTTATGGTGTTTTTGCATCGTCCGCCATGTTTTGTATGGAACGTCCGCTGCGGTGGCTATGCTGCAGCTGTTCAGCTGGTTTTCCTATTCACTCCAGTGTGCGACAGCGGTGGTCGGAAATACCGGATGGTACTGCGAGATCATCAGGGCTATCCTAATTTCCCGTGGGGTGTTGCCTCTATGCTTGCGGCGGGTTGTAGCTTTTCTGCTGCGTTTCCAACCGCCGCAGTCGGTTTTAGATCGTCTCCGCCCGTGTCAGGCGGTTTTTATTTGCCCGCTACCACCGCGGTCGATCTTTTTTGGAGCATCGTCAAGGTGTGTTGGTGTATTTTAGGTGGTATGTATGTTCCATATCGAGATTGGCCCTAGCTGTTCATTCCATGCCCTTCCCGCAAACCAATCCAATCCATACACATACATGCATTCAGGAGAGCAATTCTCTAGGTACCCCCTGCTGGTGGTTGTGCAATAGGTGAGTATGGTGCGAAGAGTCATTATCCCACACAGGTCGGAATAATGCCCTGTTCAACTTGAGAGCCGATAGTCGGGCTGTTAGCTTGCGTGTAAGCCCTGAAAGGTCCTTAAATGTCTTTGGGCTGGGATGATCTAGGCAATGTGGTGGAATAAAGTTCACTGTTGGTGTTTGCGAAGGCTAGATTATGGAGCCATCACTGTAGTGAGGGAATTGATTTCCGGCCCCAATGTAATGCAATTTCTCTTTTGGCAAGCAGCAAACTAGGAGCGGCGAACCTACGTGTGTGCTAAGAAAAGTTCGCTACATAGCCCAATAATGCCATCTCGGGAGTGGGGATGAGGGTCAGCTCAATCACATCTCCGAGCATTTTGTGCACCACCTCCCAGAATGGTAGTAGTTTGGGACATGTCCACAAAAGGTGGATAAAGTCTGCGTAAGGGTCGTTGCATTTACGATAATTATGCGGTCTGGAAGGGTGAAGTCTATGGGATCTGGCTGGGGTGGAATACATACATTCTTTTCAGAAACTTAAAACTGCAGTAGCTTGTGTCCGCTATTCAAAGAGCCTTCCCTCGTTACCGTGCAGCATTTGGTCCATTGATCATCTGTGATGTGTTGACCTAAATCAGCTTCCCAGACCTTGCAAATTTCATCGTCCTGTACCGGGATTTTCTCAGAGCAGGCTTTGTACAGTTTGGACATAAGATGGATTCCATCTTGGCTCTCAATGATTGTGGAGAAAGGGGTGAACCAATCTGGTTCTAGAGGAAAACCAGGCAGAGAAGCCAAAAAGGCAGAGCGGACTTGTCCCAGAACAAAGCGATCCATGAAGGTGACATCATGGAAGTGGCCTTCGTCTATAATAGAAAAGGCATGCCCTCTAGGGTATAAGTCTCCCAGTTTGGTGATGGAAAATTTTGCCCCAGTCTCTCTCCCGTGATCGGTAGCCAGCGATCATTGGGAAGCAGCAGAGCTGAGGAGTAAAGTGTAGATGTGCCGGTGATCCGCTTCAGCTTCTCCCATGCCCAGCTGGTGATGGAAACCGTTTTTATATCATTGGGGTCTCTGGGTATGCCCCTGGGCAGCACCGTAGAGAGCATGTCCAGCAGTACCTAATCTGCCTTGGGCGTAGATACGGGATCCTAGCATCAGGGTGGAGCCAAGCAAAGGCGTAACTACATTGGGCCACTAAATAATACAACTGAAGATCAGGCGCCCCAAACCTCCCTCTCTCATACGGAAGGGTCAAAATCTGCCAGTGCACCCAGGGCTGTTTACCTCCAAAGACCAATTTTACAAGATGTAAATGCAATGTAGTGAAGAAACTGTTAGTGAGGGGAATGGGGATGTTGCTGAAAATATATAAAAATTTAGGAAGCACGATCATTTTAATGAGAGCCACTCTGCCAGCGATCAAAATGGGTACTCACAACCATCTCTCCACTTGTGTCTCTAGGGCGTTGATGGCTTGACCATAATTTAGGTAGATAATGTGAGCTGTGTCCAGGTGTATATGAATGCTCAGGTATTTAACAGAGTCTGTGCACCACTCAAGAGGGAATTCACAGTCCCATCGCAGAGTGCTAGGGGTTAAAGGAAAAAGGCCAGAGTGATTTCCAAATCGAGTTATTTCCCTGATAAGGGGTTCCAGGTTGATACATGGCTCCTGAACTTAAAGGATAGTGTCATCCGCATATAGGGATACTAACAAGGAGCCAGTGTTGAATTGGAGTCCCCTTTGCAGATGTTTCTCTTGGAATGTCGGATTAGGGGATCCATTGCAAGTATAAACAATAATGGGGACTGGGGATAGCCTTGACGAGTGCCGCGGGACAAAGAAAAGGGTTGGGAAAGGGTGCCGTTTAGGCGGAGTCTCACTGTGGGGCGGCTGTATAATAATTCTGTGGTGGCAATAAATCCCATTGGCATCCCCATGCATGATAGACAAAAAAAAGCACCATTCAAGAGAATCGAACGCTTTCTACCTGTTTAATAAAATGGCGGCAACTGGGACCTCAGGATTGATCCTGTGGAGCACCGAGAACAGCGTTCTAAGATTCAGGGAGGTCGGACAATGGGGGACAACACCGAATTGGGCCGGAGAGATAATGAATTCCATCAGAAGAGACAAGCGCATGGCTAAAATGTTATAGTCTAAGTTCAATAAGGACAGGTGGCAATGTGACTAACGAGACCTGAACGGTTTGGGGAAGAGGATAATGACAGCCTCACAGAAGGTAGGGGGTAGGATTTGCCTCTAAAGTTCTTCGGCATATACCTCGATCAACTGAGGCACCAGGATATCTTTGTATGCCTTGTGGAAATCCCCAGTAAAGACATCCAGGCCAGGGGCAGAGGATACACAAGCGGCGTCGATGGCGCTAGTGACGTCCTCAATTAAGATTGGTTCAGCGAGGAAGTCCTGCATATGTTTCTCTAGGTACATGGAAGCAATTTCTGAGAGGTAGTCTTCCTGCGCTGTATAATCGTGTCCTAGTCTTGAGGTGTAATAATCAAGGAATTTGTCACGGATCTGGGAGGTGGATGTAAGCGTCTGACCAGTGCAGGAGGTCAGTTCGGTGATGTAGGCTTTGTTGTATGGGGAGGGCCAGGACTTGGCCCAGTCATTCTCCTTCACCATGCAGTGGAATATTTGCCTAGAAACAGGATTTCCCGGTCAGCAGTCTCTTTGTATTCGGTGATGAGGGCAAGTTGGCGATATATCTACTCTGCGTTGAGGGTGCTAGGTGTGTTGCTATCTATATCCTTTAAGTCACGCTCAATGTTAATGTTAATGTTATGGGTGTCTTATATAGCCCTCGGCTACTCCAGGGAGTGTCCCGGCGCTTTCTGACCCACAGCAAAAAAGCAAAGAGAGGCAGAAAAAAAAGGTGAAAGAAACAAACAGATCACTGTCCATATAGCCACTTTTTCAGACCTTTTCTAAAGGCCAGCAGGTTCGAGGTACAGCGGAGGGACAGAGGGAGGGTGTTCCACAGCTGGGGAGCCAGGTGTTTGAAAGAGCGTCCCCCTACCCTTGCTTTCCTAACAGCAGGGACAGTGGCAAGACCAAGAGATTCTGATCTGAGGGATCTTGTAGGTTTGTAAAAACTAGGACGTTTCTGAATGTATTCAGCTCCCACCGCATGGAGTGCCTTATGCGCCAGCGTAAGTGCTTTAAAAACAATCCGCTTCCTTACAGGGAGCCAGTGTAGGGAAAGTAACAGGTCCGAGGCTCTCGCTTGGCGAGGTAGGCCAAAAATCGCCCGTGCCGCCGAGTTCTGTACCACCTGGAGTTTTTGTAATAGATAGTTTGGAAGACCCAAATATAAAACATTTGAGTAGTCCAGTCTGGAACAGATAAGAGCCTGGACCGTAGTCTTTCTATGCGCCAACGGGAGCAAGGGAAGAAACTTGCGCAACATTTTAAGGAGACCATAGCAAGTGCCAGTCAGACCTAGGATCTGGGATTTCAAAGATAGGCAGTTGTCAATTTTGACCCCTAGGTTTTTTGCAACCAGAGAAGAGGATGTGGGAGGGAACATGTTCAAAGGCCACCAATCCTGCCAGCTCGGGTCAGCCTGACAACCGAAGAAAAGCACCTCTGATTTATCAGGGTTGCACTTGAGGCTGTTTCGCTAACCAATCGAAAACAGCCCCAAGGCACCCGCGGATGCTCTCTCCGTTGAACTCAGCCCCCTTTCCACAAGTGAAAAGGAGCTGGGTGTCATCGGCGTATGACATGATCTGAGCCCCAAAGGACTCTGCCAGCACCGCCAAAGGGGTCATGAAGATATTAAACAGAGTCGGGCTGAGCACCGACCCCTGAGGGACTCCGACCTCCAAAGGCGGCACTTCGGCAGAGTAAGGGGGGACCCAGACCATCTGCCGGCGGCCAGCTAAATAAGATCTAAACCAGCTCAACACCGTCCCTCTCAGACCGATCTCATGGAGTCTGTTGAGGAGACCCTCATGAGGGACGGTGTCGAAAGCCGCCGACAGATCTAACATTACCAGCATGGCTCTTCCAACCGAATCCAACAATTCCTTAATGGCCTCATTGACCTCCAGAAGTGCCGTCTCAGTGCTTAGATTGGATCGAAAACTCGACTGGGTGGAGTGCATCAAGCTATGAGTTTTGAGAAAAGTGGAGAGCACAGTATGAACATGTTTTTCCACTATTTTTGCAAGAGCAGGCAGAAGGGAAATTGGCCTATAATTGGCATGACTCTCAGGGTCAAGGCCAGGCTTTTTAAGGAGTGGAACAACCATCGCTTGTTTCCAAACCACAGGGACAGCACCACTGGTCAATGACAAATTAAGAATCGGATTAATCAGTGGGTTCAGAACCTCCGCAGCCTTAGCCAGAAAACTAGCAGGGCAGGGGTCCGAGGGAGAGCCAGACTTAAGTTTAGAAAGGAGGACCTGGGAGGTAGAGTCAGAGAAAGCCGGAAACTCAGAAAGAAAAGGGCCAGATTCAGCTGTCGAAATCAGCTGGTCCCTCGGGATGGTATCAACACTAGGGTCCAGGGAAGAAAAAGAGTCTTGAATCCGCTTGATTTTAGCGGTGAAAAAATTAGCTAACGAAATCACCCATGGATCAGAGAACTCATAATACAAAGCACTAGCCTTAGGGGTGACAAACTCCTTGACAATAGTAAAGATTTCCCTGCAGGAACTTGAAGCCGTCTCAATTCTTGCAGAAAAATAGTTATTTTTTCCGGCCAAAATGTCGGCATGATAGACCTTAATAGTAGCCCTATAAGCAGCCTGGGCCACCGGATCGTACTGCCGGCGCCAAAGCCTCTCTGCTGCCTTGCAATTACGCCGGGACAGTGCAAGCGACTCCGTAAACCAAGGCGCCGATGTCCGCCTTGTGGATGTCCGGGGTGCAATAGACGGAGCAAGTTCATCTAACCGCTCAACTAACCACTTCTGTAACAAGTCGAGATCCCTCTCTAAGTCACCTGATAGGGGACAGGGATGCTACAAACAGGCCTGAGCCAAACTTTCAGGGGGTCACCCGATGGTATGCTCGACTAGGGTGCCTCAGATGATTGGAATTTGCACAAGGTGATTTGCTGGTACCTTGAATCTGAAAGCAAATCAGAAAATGGTCCGACCAAAAGACAGGGACGGGACTAGCCATAACAAGGGGAATGGTGGAAAACACCTGATCAAGAGTGTGGCCCTTGTTATGGGTCGGACCAGACAGATAGGGAATAAGGCCCAGGGGGGCAGTGATATCAAGACGAGCGAGAGTGGAACGGAGAGCCTTTAGGACTTCGGCATGCTTGGCGATGTAGACACCCCTAATGTGTGCCTTAAAACCCTCCCACAGAACTGCCCAGGAGTCCACTGAGCCCATGTAATGGTAAAATATTCTTTAATTGCTTTGTGTACCTCTGAGTGAAAGAGGTCATCATTGAGAGCCCGACTGGGAAAGCACAATTGTCGCTCATATCCATCAGGTCTCAGCACATTAAGAAGTTGTTTAACTGGGGAGTGATCTAAATATAATATGTTCTCGGAAGTGTAACGATTCAGTGGTACCAGCAGGAGACGGATGTATGATGATACAATGCATATCATCCCAACGCGGTATGTTACATTGCAGTTTTGACAACGCAAGTTGTTACATCGACATGCGCTGGAGGGCGCTGGACTTAGGAATAGTGTGAATTACTATTCCAACTCCAGTCTACGTACAGTAGGGAAGCTATTGGAGTAGTAATTCACACTATTCATTATTCTAGAGCGCCCTCCGGTGCAAGTTGAAGTAACCACTTGCGTTGTTAAAACCACAATGTAACGACACTGCGTTGTAATGGTTTCTTGGTAAAGGATGTTTCCCACAGGAGATGCCAGGGGAGAGCGACCAATAATCTATCCTGGTCCAGGTGTTTTGGTAATCGAAGTAAGATTCAGTGCTATAAGGGTTGCACACCGACCATATTTTGCATAGCGATAATTATTTCTCAGAGTTCTGATACGGCTCTGCGGGCGAGTGGTTTAGTGCCAGGAGAGTTGGCGGTGCTGTCTAAAATGGGGTTGAGAAGTAAGTTGAGATCCCCTCCTACCAGCAATAGGGTTTAGTCTAATTTGGCAAGCTGTGCCTGTAGGGAATAAAATAATTCTGGGCAGTCAGTGTTTGGAGCATAAAAGCATACCAGGGTGACGCTCTGGCAGCAAAACAGCTTCCCCCCCCCCACCCAAACTCATCTTGAAGAAAGCGAGGCATGACCCAAGTCGAACAATAAAGCATGATATACCAATAGACTTTGAGCTGGAATGAAAGAACCCTAACTAGGTACATCTGTATCCCTAGAAACAAACCAAAGATGTACACCATGAGGGGTGGCAACGACACGCCAGTCGGTCAGCCATTAGAAACAGTATGTAGTGATGAACGTTAACATCCCAAACTAGTTATGTCCTCATCATGTCGTTGGATAGGATGGGACAGTCAGCCAGTGCCCGCACTTGAGAACAGTTTCATGCTGGTGTTGGAGCTGCTGCTCTGGGGAGAGGATCTGGTCACGACCGCAATCGCCTGGTTATTGTTCTGCTTGTATGTGTGGCAGAATTCCTGCACCTCCATCGGTGTGCTGAAATTGCGTGACCAGCCATTGATATCGACTCGCAGCCTGGCTGGGTAAAGCATACTGTATGTCGGTCCCAAGTTGCTGAGGGTGGCCCTGACCCCGTTGTACTTACTGCATGCTTCATGCACCATGAGTGTGAAATCCAGATAGAGCACTATTTTGGAGTCTTGCTATGTAGTATCCCCCTTTTTCTCTGGCGAGAGGCAATGCTGTATCACTGTCTCGAAAGTTCACGATGCAGGTGATGATAGGATTTGTAGGAGGCTGGGTTGGGCCCCGGGCCCAGAGTGTGGTGTGCGCACTCCACCACGAAACCAGCGGTAAAGGACTCCCTCCCAAACATGTCTGAGAGCAAGGTTTCAACAAAGAGGTCCAGGCGACCCCTTGCAGTGGTCTTCGGCTCCCATAAAAGGCGGATGTTGTTGCGCCAACTGCGCGCTTCGAGGTCTTCATTTTTAATCGCTATGTCTTTGAGAATGCGTTCCACGCGCTCTAGCCTTTTGAGGGATTGCGCCATTCCATCTTCAATGTCAGATATACGCACCTCAGCAACATCCAGACGCCTGTCGTTTGCATGGATTTTTGCCCCCATGTCTTCTAGGTGCTTGTCCAGCATGTCAAAGCGCCCATCCTGGGCAAGAAAACCCGACCTCATCTCCTGAGGCACAGTTGAAGTCTGGGCAATGGGGTCGTCTACGTCATCTGCACCCCGGCCGCTCTCTGCCATGGTGGGGTCGTCGTCTCGATTCTGTTCTGCAACCGTTTCGAATGGGAGGGTCCTTTGTTTAGGGTCTTTGCGGCTCATGCTACTGTGGAACTGAACTTTGGGAGGAAGGTGTGACCATGACCACGTCGCTGGTAAGGAAGAGACCTGGTAGAAGAGATGGCAATATGGCAAGGAAGGAAGGTGGTGGAGCGTGGGCAAAACCCCCAGATGTTGGTAAGTTCGGAGAGACGCTACCACAAGCAACCTAACAGGGGGGGAGGGTCACCCCAAGGAATAAACCAGGTGCTGTGAGCTCAAGCAATGTTCAGGCCTTGGAAGGGTGGATTAGGGCTTCTCGCTGTACGAGGCAATGACCTGCAGCAATTGCGGATGAGGCGTAGTCAGCGTAACAGTGTTTCAGGACCAGAACAGGGGCTGCTGTGGCCCAATGAAGCAAGGAGGCGGAGCAGCAGGCAAGGCGCTGGATCTCTGGGCTGCGTGCCGGCCGGGCGCCCGTTTCAGCAGAGGAGTCACTGGGCGCTGGGCCCAGTGGCTCTGCCCCTGTCACCCCCAAACTGCACCCCCCAGATGCCAAGTGATGGCCTCCCAGGCCCAGCGCTGGCCCTGTCCCCGCGGGGCCTAAGGGGGGAGGGTCAGGCAGTGCAGGCCTTGCACGGCCAAGTGGGCCACAAACCTAACAAGCTGGGGCGTGAGAGGGGGTGGGGGTGAGCGCAGAAAGCAACCCACGCAAACTTTCGTCGTCTTCTCAGGCTGGGAGGCCGTTCTCGTCCGAGTCGGCATCACAGGCGTGCCGCGCTGTTAGAGGGAGCAGCGCCTGCCGAGATTCACTCCTCCCTGCCAGCCGTTGATTGCCTGTAGGTCTGTTCAGACGCCATCTGGACACGGTCTGGCTGCATCCACGTGTTCGCCCCGACAACATCAGTCCATCGGAGCTAATCTGAAGTGCATATGTGCTGCTCTTATGGGGCATATTACTCCTGGGCTGAAGGCGCTGGTGGAGCTGCAAAGCCGTGCGGCCATGTTGGTCGGCGGCTTGGCCGTGTCAACATAAGTTGCGTAAAATTCCAGGGGTAGGCCATCCGATCCCGGAACCTGGCCCCAAGCCAGAGCTTTAATTCGCCTCTGACCTCCTGTATAGTAATTTCACTGCCAAGTGAGGTAGCCACTGCAAGTGGTAGCTTCCTTCTGTTTGCCGCCGAGATATAATCCGGAACGGCCTGAGTGCGGTTGCATCAGCAGATCTATAAAGGAAGGAGTAATAAGTCAAAAATGCAGTACTGTTCTCCGCCTAGCTATAGACCAGCCCATCCCCCATGGTGCACATTTAGATTAGTCGAGAACCCTGACGATCAGGGTTGGACAGCCAGGATAGCAAGCTGCTAGTTTTGTCACGTTCAGAGTAGGCCTTCGCAGTATGAGCACAATAATCATACGTGTCAAGTCGATCTATTAAATCAATGATGTTTTTTTGCTCTTATCGTAGTCTGTCCTACGATGTAGGGGCTCTCTCAGTGGGGAACTCCAGGCTAGTGAAGACCCATTCCTGGGTTGCTATTACAGTATAGATTTGGGCGCAGGTCCCTACTGTGGTTGAAATACAGTGGCCACCCACTACTGTCTTGAACGCTTCCCACTCCATAGCGGACAGGAGACTTTGCTTGTATTATCCCTGAAGTAGTTACACATCTCATCCTCGAAGGTTGTTTCAAAAACACGATAATCAGGGGCCGCAACATTGCCCTTCAATTTCAGGATCTGGGGTCTAGCCATCCTCCAATCAAGAGTCACTAGCAACAGGTTATGATCAGAATAGGTTTTTGCTTGGTATTCAATCACCCAACTTTTGCATGGATACTCGATGAGCATAAGAAAGTATACAGGCACACTGATAATTCATGCAATCCTGAGTACTATGAGTAGATCCACCCTTAACGTTATGAGCTCTCCATGTATCAACAAACCCTCATTTAGTAATCCAGATGGGAAATAGCCGGCCCATTGAATGAGCCAGGGATGCAGGCAATGGAGGGAGCGATCTATCCAGAGTGAGATCTATACAATTTGAAATCCTCTCTATGAAATATTAGGTAATGATGTAAGCAGATGATGTATGGATTCAAGGAGGCTACACACATTGCTTGCCATGTGTTGGGGGTGTATATATTCGCTAATGCTATGTCCATGCCATTGAGCATCCCTGACAACAGTACACAGCGGCCCTCGGAATCAACATTTTATATCTGTGGTAGGAATGGTTTCCCTGTGAGGATCCATATCAAAACATCCCTTGCAAATGCGGAATACGTTGTGTCATAGATTTTGCCTCTCCAACGTTTTAGTAGCTCCAACCCCTGTCCTTTGCTCAAGTGCATCTCTTGTAGAAAAGCTATATGAATTTTTTTATGTTTAAGATACATTTGTACCCTGTGCCTTTTGAAGGGGGAGTTCAGTCCCTGGACATTCCACGGTATCACCCCAACAGTGGCTGCAGAGTGAAGCATTCGATCAGATGTTGGTGGAAAACCAGTTAACCTGTGTCCCTCATCCCATGCCCCTCACCAGTGGGTGCTGAAAATACACAAATAGGCAAATCACACCAGCATGAATTAAACAGAAAACTCTAACATTTCCTCCTTAGGGAGCGTACATAAACAAAAAACATACCCCAACTGCACTTCTTAAGACAGTCGTGCCACAGTGCTCCGTCGAAACAAGAAATAACCATAGCTTAAATGCTTCCTTCCCCAGTGAGAACTAAAGTGATCATCACTCAAGATTAGGGAGGGAGGAGAAAACCATTTAAAATCCATGTCCAGTTGTCATTCCTCCTCGCTTGAGCCGAAAAGTGAATAAAAGGAACCTTACCTCCCAGCAGGGGTGGGGGGACACCCCATGCCCTACAATCCTTGCCCACTGCCCAGCCCATACTAGAAAACCTCAGGTAGAAAAAGACAGTACTAAACAATATCTTCCACTGATTAGGGTGTGATTTAGGGCATGAGGAGTCTGGAATCTGAGCCAGGGACACTTTCTGTTCAAGAGGCAGTGCTGTCACCAGAGAAGACCGCACTCCCCCGCTCTCTCAGTGGTTGGCCCACTATGGTGACAGCAGCTAGTGCCTGATCCCTGCCTGCTCAGGCCTGTCGTTGAGATGGTCTCAAGATTTGTCATTTCCTGAAACAAGGGTGTTTGTGACATCGTAGTGCGGAGATTCCTCCCCGGCAGTCCAGCCGACCCGAATGTCATTAATGTCAAGCCATTCCCAAGCTGCTGTTGGAGTGTCAAGGAGAAGCGACTTGTCTCCCTGTGGAACACAGAGCTTGGTAGGGAAAAGCAATGCACAGGGGATAGCACATTCCCTTAGTCTCTTCTTCACAGGTAGAAATGAAGCTCCAAGTTTTTGAACCACTGCCATGTAATCCAGGAAAATTGAGACCCTAGCATTATCCACCTGGAAAGGGCCCATTTTGCTGGCCTGGCGTAATATGTAATCCAGTTCCCTAAAATGGAGGCATTGGGCCACCACTGATCGAGGCGGTGCGCTCGGTGAAGGGGATCATGCTGTGACCCTACAAGCTCCTTTCAAAGCAAAGAACTTAGGGGTGACTACTTCCTGAAGAAATCCACACGGTAGGAGATCATTGAGTCCCCCTCAACGTGTTTGGGGAGGCTAACCACTCTAATGTTATTTCAACATGCCCTACCCTCCTGGTCTGCAATCCTGGCCTCCAGGATGTATATTTGATTGGACATATTATTCATCGTGGATGTGTGCTCTCTTGTGGTAGCTATGACGTCCAGTACATCCGTCTCCACTGGATGAACCTGGTCCATCATTTTTCAATGATCATACCAGACTAGACTAAGATCCGTCAGCATGGAGTCGATATTAGTTTCCAGTGCCTCACTTATGGAGCCAATGGCAATTAGGATAGCATCTAGTTTATCTCCTTGTGTGGGAGCATGGACCATGTACAAGTCCTGCCCTGGGGGAGGTGTTTCAGTGTCTGTCATCAAGGAAGGCCATCAGGCTCCTCTTTGGATTTTTGAGTGCATCCCATGAGAGACTTTTTATGACATGGGCAAAGTGGGCTTTGGCCAAGGGCCCCAGCATTTATAGGGACCCGAAGATGCAGCCAGCTCTGTTCTGCAGAGCCCCATTCCCTGAGGATCTTTAATAAATGATAAATAGTTTAAAATAGGGTTTTCCATTAATTTATTTTTAATGCGAGTGGTGTGTGAGAGTCATAAACAGACATTTTTCAGAGAAATGTTGCCTTTATGTTTCATGAAACATCCATAAAAAAGTTTCTTTTAGATCAAAACAGAACCTCACATATGAGAAATGGAAGGGTGTCACAGGGATTATTTGTTTCAATATTATTGAGCTGCTGCTGGGCTACAGTATTGAAAACATGGCTATATCCCTGAATTTTATATGCAAACACATTTAGTATCTGAACAAGTTTGCCAGTGCTCTATCGGAGTGACCTGACCAATGAGGGTATGAAAGAGCTGAAATTGTATCAAAAATTCAAAGCAGTTTCGAACAGGGGCCCCCAAAATATGTTTGGCCCAGAGCCCTCAAAATCCTTAATATGTCCCTACATCCCATGAGTCTGAAGAACGGTGAGCCATAAATTTTGCACTTCAGTCTAAAAAGTATGTGATGAGCGGGAGCCAGCAAGTGCGCCAGCCAGAAGTAACCAACCTCCATGAAGCCAGGGGGCATTGTTGCCAGGGACCGAGCATACCCACCTCATTGTGCAGGACATATCCGAAGCAGGTCAGTACATGGAGGGAAGGAACAGTATGAAAAATGGGCAGATTTCCCATAGAACCTCTCACCACTGAGGCCGCCTAATCCCAATAGCCAATGGGGTAGAAGGAGGTGATTGGTGGTCGGCGAACAACTGAAGCCTCCCCTTTCCGTCAAATGCTGAGACACCATCTGATGCCCCCAGCAGAGGAGGCTAGACAAATCCACAAGAGGGACATCTCTGCTTTATCAATGCCAGGGAGGCAGGGCGCATGCACTCAAGTTTGTGGACAAACCCCTTTGAGGAGTTTGCAGTGCGTTACTCCCAAGTTAGATTCCTCTTCTCAGCACAAACGGGGTCTTATCATGAGGCATTGCCAATCGGTGCTGGCCTCCAAGAGGCCGAATGGGCTAATGGTCCAAGACTAATAAAACGCCAAAGGTCCCAAACAGGGTCACGCCACACCAATGCACAGCGCCCTCCCAAGTATTGAAAAAGCACTCTAAGAGGGTGGTGCAGGGAAGGTACAGGCTATAGAAAGCTACTGGGGCAATCATAGACGCAAGAGTGCAGTTACCTCATGTAAGCACCTCTCCTGCCCTCCAAGTATGCCAGTCCCTCAGGCCATCTGCTGAACCTGCTATGCTATCCTGTTGCACCCAGGGAAGGTGATGCGGATGGGTTCTGACTACGTGGATGAGAAGACTCCGATACATGCAGGCTGAGTGCCGCACCCAGCAGGGTCCATGGTCTAGCTACCCTCCGCTCAACTCCTCAGCCAGATAGTCACTCGGCTGATAAATTTCCAAGCGGGAACGTGCCAGAAATCCTGCCACCACGGTGGGTGC
This sequence comes from Lissotriton vulgaris, assembly GCF_964263255.1. Taxonomy (NCBI): domain Eukaryota; kingdom Metazoa; phylum Chordata; class Amphibia; order Caudata; family Salamandridae; genus Lissotriton; species Lissotriton vulgaris. The sequence continues at coordinate 755,626,712 of NC_141695.1, read as the reverse complement.
TCCCCTCAGTACAAATCCATCCAGGACCACAGGATCACTACCAGTTCTACCTTTCTCAGTCACCATGTTCCACCACCGCCAATTTGTCAGAGTGCGGGCGGCCACAAGTTGGATTCAGTGCTACCCAAACAAATGATGTATGGACTGCTGAATAAATCATACATTCACCCCCAGTCAAGAGAACTGGGTTAAATTCATCGTTCTTTTGCTCACCATACCACCCCAGTTTAGACCCAGCCGAATGCAAATCAGTCTTGACCCTGTGCCTCATGGGAACAGTCCAGACCGAACTGACAAGCCGGGTCCTCCCTGGACCGGAAACCAGCATTCTGGGACCGGTTTCTGGGTATTACCCTTCATCAGCCAGGCTAGCTTGAATCCAGATGCACAGTAAGCAAGGGACCCACGTCTGCCCTACGTGAAGTAGTGTGGCTCACTGGTTAGAGGTGGCAGACCCGAGAGCAGAGGACGGCCCGGGACCAGGGTTCGATTCCCGGCGCGGCAGGTTTCTGGACCAGGGTCAGCGGACTCGATAATTCTCTCGCCTCGGTGCCCACTCTGATCAGCGATCACACTCGGCAACTCTGGGCATTAGCTTGCCTCATCTTCACTAAGGGCCCCACCAGACCGCCGGGGATGACTGGTCTCACCCTGGAGATACCCATTAAGAGACCATCTCTCAGGGAAGCCAGGAAGGGTTTCGCAGCGGTCGAAGCGCCTTGGGACCCTATGGGTAAGTAGTGCGCTATATAAATGCCTATACATTTACATTTACGTCTGGGCATTCCCATCTCACTTAGGCTGAAAAGTAGTACGCAAACAAATGATGGATGGAATGCTGAATAAATCATACATTCACCTCCAGTCAAGAGATCTGGGTTAAATCCATCGTTGTTTTGCTCACCATGCCACCCCAGTTTAGACCCAGCCGTATGCAAATCAGTCTGGACCCTGTGCCTCATGGGAACAGTCCAGACCAAACTGCCAAGCCTGAAACCGGCCCTAGGATGCTTGTTTCCAGTCCAGTTCGGGCTGGACTGTTCCCATTGGGTGCAGGGTCAAGACTCATTTGCATATGGCTGGGTCCAAACTGGAATGGCACGGTGAGCAAAAAAGCTGGACTGTTCCAGGCTGGACTGTTCTCATTGGGCACAGGGTCAAGACTGATTTGCATATGGTTGGGTCCAAACTGGAATGGTATGGTGAGCAAAAAAACGATTGGTTTAGGCCCATATCTCTGTACTGGGGTGAATGTATGACATTGTTCTGCCTTCTTTCCATCAGTTGTTCTTTTGCATTTGCCACTCCGAGTGTGACGGGTATGCCCAGATGTGGTCCCGTGCTCTCCATGCCACTGGAGTCAAGCTATCCTGGCTGATGAGGGCTGAAAGCCCGAAATCGGTCCTAGGATGCTTTTTTCCAGTCCAGGGAGGATGTGGCCTGGCAGTTCGGGCTGGACTGTTCCCACAGGCGCAGGGTCAAGACTGATTTGAATATGGCTAGGTACAAACTGGAATGGCATGGTGAGCAAAACAACGATGGATTTAGGCCCAGATCTCTGTACTGGGGTGGATGTATGACATTGTTGCGCATTCTGTCCATCAATTGTTCTTTTCACAAGTTGGATTCAAGCAGGGCCCACGCTCTGGATACCACAACGTCCTCCAAAAGTCCTGCTTGCTCCTGAGGCTCTCAAGCCTTGGTGGTGTCGAAACCACCCTGTGGGGTCATTGGCAAACACAGTATATTAGCAAAAGGCCACAGCCGGGCGTGGAACTCCGCAAAGGTGCTGCTCACAACACTGCTGTTAGCACCACTCCAAAGACCTTGAATAAGATTTATGATACTTTTCATATGCGACCCAATTTTGATTTTTCTAGTATGGAGCTTAAAGATTGCTCAGACTCTACTTTGGAACATCCACTAGTCTGCTTCGAACTTCTTCACTACCTGGTCTTATCAAGGGAAATTTTGCTCTCGACTACATCTGGTTTATCTTGGGATCCTTGTCCTGCCTATAAATTGCCTTTGGCTATTGAAGCATGTAGTGCTTCTTTGACCACGATGATGTCCCCTTCAACCTGGAAACAATTGTCTCAAGGGTCCTAAAAAAACATCCGCTGAATCATTGTTTCCTGGATATTTTCTTCCAGTGCCATTTGTGCCAGTTTCGATAAAGATTTTAGAAGAACATGTAAGTAATATTCTTTCTTCATTCCTAAAATTGCATGCTATCCTCGACCAGGTTCAGTCTGCCTTCAGACTCAAACACATCACTGAATCAATGCTTGTACCAATGAGTTCTGAAACAAGGGGGCTGTGCAGCCTTTATTATTGTGGACATGCTGGCTGACTTCCAATACCATCTCCCATGAGGCCCTGTTATTAAGACTTCAGGAAATGTGTGTTTACATTTCCTTTTATTTCTCTGATGATTTACATGTTATCCTGGAGTACCACAGGGCACATCATTAATCCCTATTCTTTTTAATATTTATGTCACTCCTCTGGCTCAACTAATTTTTCCCTCTGTCCATTTTTCTATGATGTATGCTAATGATGCAGCTTATCATTCATTTGAAGGATAATAAATGTCTATCCGCCACAGCCAATTGGATGCAACGTAATCCTTCACAACTGAATACCAGTATGATGGTGCACTGATTTGTACAGATTTTTGGTAAGATTAAGACAATTCGTTCTGATTTCTGGTGGGCCACCAATCTTGGGTCCCCACTGTTACCCACTAATTTTGGTATAAACTTTTTTTTATCCGGATGATAAGCCTTCTGTGTATAATCAATAATTCAGGGGTTGGTAAAGCTCAACTACTCACCCATGAGGGTGTCAAGGCACTGAGGTGAAGGGGGGTTTCGTTCAGTGCTGAGGTCATCTGAAAAGCCAGGTCTTGAGATCCTCTCTGAACTGGGGCAGTGTGGGAGATTGTCGAATGTGGAGGGGGAGGGTGTGCCAGACTTTGGCTGGGAGGTAGGAAAAGGACTTTTCTTTCGTTCTAGGCTAGCTGAAACGTGGCCAGAACCGTAAAATAGAATGTACTTATTTTATCCAGCTTAAAATAAGTTTAACAAATCCCCTTCCTTTTCACTGGATGGCCACAAGCTTGTCTCTGAAGCCCTAATTCGTTCAAGAATAGACTACTGTAATAACCTCTTTTTGGGAGCACCACCATTTTTAATTGCCTAGTGGCAATTGCTCATCATGCATAACACAAATCAGGTCCTCTTTACTTGCAGGTATTCTCCAAATTGCTCTCTCTGATCTGATCTGGACTACAGTGTGAAGCTGCCTTATTTTACAATATCACCCTGTTTAGGTCATGCATATAGCTATTTGGAAGCTAATCACTGGTATGCCCTTCTCTTCCATCCCTTTTAGTAGATTAGGTTTTCTCACATTAAACCCTCGCCTGCCCTTCTTCTTGTTTTCTTCTGATCACCGAGGCAAAAATTACCTGTCCTTGGATTTTTCTGACTTGGAATTCACAAAATTGCATTCACCAGTTTAAACTAGTCTGACCTCTGATTTCTTGCTTCAGAAGCCCAAAATAACTTAATACGAGGAGGAGATACAGTTCTCTTTGATTTGAGAAGAGTTTGAACTTTACTGATAAGATAGGCAAACCTTTGGTTTGTCTCTGACTTCCTTTCTTGATCACCAAAATAGGATATGTACTGTCCCCTTTGACTAAGTTAAGTTATACTAATTTACACTTCCAGCAAATTCTGTGAAGTGCAAATGTGAATTCCTCCTTAGTCTCTTCTGTCCCTGCACATTGGACGTAAATCTGGATTTCTCTGTGATGTTATGCTTTTATGAATTCTGGGTTGACTCAGAGCTTACTTGCCTTCAAACAGTGCTGGATGTTACCTGCCACGGTGCCTGTCACGTTGTGCATTGCAATGCACAACATGCCTCTTCAACATTGCGGCGGGTGCTCTTTACAGCACCCCCGCCGCAATGTTAAAGGCAAGAATGCGCCCGCCAGTGTGGCAGGCGCATCCTAATTGGCCTCGTGGGACATCCGCACCTCTGGCGGTCGGTCCCATTTTCCATTACGTTGGCGGGCGGACAAAGTCCGCCGCCATCATAATGCGGCCCTTAGTCTTATGTGTCAGAAGTATCGATCGCACTGTAAGGCTCAGTCCATAATCTCAGACATTTGAGTAGCCTTTCCACAGAGCCGTGCAATCTCCGGGCAGGCCCAAACCATAAGATACAAATCTGCAACGTCACATGGGCAATGCAAGCACTTTGAGGGGATTCCGGGAAAAATAGGGCGTAGGTGAAAGGGGGTCAAGTACGTCTGGTGGACATATTTAAATTGTGTATATTTCAAGCTGGAGTTTCTGGAGACACCTCGCACTTGTGCCAATGCCTGGTCCCACTGTTTGTCTGTCAGCTTGCGGCCGGTCGCTAGCATCCATTTGTCCTGCAGTCCCTATAGGGCGGATATTCGGGGATCAAGAAAACCACTACAAAGCAGTGTAATTGCATAACTCTCTGAGCCATGTTCAAGCAGCACCTGCTGAACAAGAGACATAGGGTGCACAGACAGAATATCGAGTTTTTAATATCGATATACAAAAATATTGAGTTACAAATATCGTGATACAGGATTATCGACAGCAAGAATATTGTGGTCCAGAATATCGACTTTAAGGTAAGAAATATTGTTTTTCAAAATATTGAAGTCAATAATATCGTTTGCAAAAATATTGTTGTTTAAAATATCGATTTTTAGATTAGTGTTATGTATTTTAGTAGGTATTTCAAAAGTATGTGATCTAATTTTTTTTTAAAGTATTGCTTTTGTTTTTAAATATATGTTACATTTCAGTAGTGATTAATAGTATGTTAATTAAATTTTGCGTTTTTTAGTTCCGTGTCGGGTTGTGCGTTTATAGGGGAATAGGGTGGGAAATAATTTACTTTTAATAAATAAATTAATATTTTTATTTATTAGTATTTATTTAATTAGATTCCATAGTGTTAATTGTGGTATTCAATTGTTATTAATTTGAATTTTGAATTTGAATTTAAAAATACTTATAAAGCACACGTACACTGAATCAGTTTCATGGCGCTGATGAGGTCACTGAGTGAGAGCAAGAAGAGAGCTAGGTGCCAAAGGCCTGCTGGAATAGTAGCGTTTTTAGTGACCTCCGAAACTCCATATAGGAGGAGGAGAGTCTTAAAGGTAGAGGGAGGTCATTCCAAAAGGTGGGTGCAAGTACAGCAAACTTCTGCCCCCCTGCCCGCTTCTTTTTAAAACGGGGCGTAGTTAGTAAGGCCAGGCTAGAGGAGCGAAGGTCCCTAGAAGGAACATAGGGAGAGATTGCCGAGTTGATGAAGGCAGGGGCAGTGCCCGCTCTTGCTTGAAAAGTTAGACACCCTAACTTGAACCTGGCTCGTTGTTTTATAGGGAGCCAATGTAGGCTCCTGAGCAGTGGGGTCGAATGATGGGACCTGGATAAGCCAAAAACCAGGCGGGCAGCCTGGTTCTGTACCAACTGCAGGCGCTGCTGAGCATAAGCAGGAGCTCCATTATAGATGATGTTGCCATAGTCAATCTTTAGTATCAAACAAGGGGAATAAAAGTGGACGATTTTTAATGGGGTCCAATGTACTCGTCCTAGGAAGCAGCAAGCAACGAGTATTGTACAGAGTTCCCCAGTGGGAGCCAGTGGTTTAGCTCAGTTTGTCTTCTCTCTCACTAGTTATAAAGGGATAAGTGCATGGTGCAGACCCTTTTCAGAATATAGGGATACCTCACACAGGTTACCGGCAGGACAACAACTGTTGTCCCAGCCGATGGCCGTCCAGCGTCATCATCGGTATCCTGCTCCTACGGCAGGCTGGCGGTGCAATGCCCGTCGGGCAGCTGGGGGAGCTGCACTTTTGGCGGAGATCTTTTATTCTGAGCCAACGGGTGTGTGTGTATGAGGGGCCTAAAAAAGTGCAATATTGAGCGTGGGGGTGTGTGTTTTTAAAAAAAGTCAGTCGAGTCCATTGGGGATTATTTTAATAGAAAGGCTCGCTGCTTTATTAAAAATAAAGGGGTATTAAGGAGTGATGGGCAATGGGACCAATCCTTATTCAACCCTTGATGTGAATGCGGTCGACATGTTTCTTGCCATAAGGGCAATTCGTCAGGACCTTAGTGCTCATATGATTGCTGAAGTCCTCTCAAGAAAGAGAACTCCGGTATACGACCTGTATAGTATCGCACAGAAATAGTTCCTTGCGAGGGACCTCCCGGGAACCGTTGTAGTTCCTCCTGAAGGCCTCACGAGCTGTCCAGGTGGGGCCAGCAGCGAGTGAGGAGATCCTCAAAGTTCACTGATGGCAGGTATCTCAGCACCTACCCCTCCCACGAGACACCGAAGTCAGGACAGCCAGCAAAGAGAAAGAAGACAAACTGAGCTAAACCACTGGCTCCCACTGGGGAACTCTGTAATAGTCAATCTTTGACAGGACCATGGCCATTAGGATCAGCTTTAGTGCAGAGGTGGAGAAAAACCTGGCAACTTTCCGAATAACTCGAAGTGTAAAGAAACAGGAAGAAACCACCGAGTTGATATGTGAATGGAGAGTTAATTGGTTATTAAGCATGATCCCGAGTGTTTTAACTGAACAAGAAGGGAGAGGAGGGGACCCAAGTGAAAGGGGCCAAAAGGAGGGGGACCAGGGGTTGGCAGCACCGCCCGTCGCCACAAGTTCTGTTTTATCCGGATTAAGTTTTAACTGATTGATGTTCATCCAGTCTCGGATAAATAGCATGACGGACTGGAAACTGCCAACTCCTGAAGGAGAAGAAAGATCAAAAATGAGTTGTAGATCGTCTGCATAATTATATACAGTGACCTCCATATTCTGTAAAGCAAACACCAGTGGAAAGACATAAAGATTAAATAATAGAGGGGAGAGAGCAGACCCCTGGGGGACACCGCAGTTGACATTACGCAGAGGAGCCGAGAAGGTGCCTAGATGAACTGTCTGAGTGCGGTCCATCAGGAAAGACTCGACCCAAGCTAATGCCAACCCCCCTATCCCCGCCGCCCTGACACGTGATAACAGAATGTCATGATCCACAGTGTCAAAAGCGGCGGATAAGTCTAATAGGACCAGTATCTTGGGGGTGTTGGCGTCGAGTACCTCCCTAAGTTGGTCCATGACCGAGATCACCACCTTCTCGGTTGAATGTCGTGGTCGGAAACCAGCTTGACATGGGGCCAGGTAATTGCTGTCCTCAATAAAGGAGCTCAGCACCTGAGAAACATGCGCCTCAGCCACCTTTCCCAAGTAGGGGAGCAGGGATATGGGACGGTAGTTAGCTAGGGAAGAAGGGTCAGCCCCGGGCTTCTTTAAAATGGGGATGATGGTGGCAGATTTAAATGCAGTGGGGATTAGGCCTTTAGAGAAGGTGTCATTTAAGACAGTGAGGGCGGGGGCAGGACAGGCCAAGAACACCTGGGCCAGAATGCGGGCCGGACACGTGTCAGAAGGAGACCCAGATTTTACACACTTAAGAAGCGGGGAAAGAGACTCACTAGTTAGCTCACTAGTTAGCTCCGGAATGTGAGTGAGGCACTGGGTGTTCTGTGGCAAGGAACAATCTAAAGAAGGGTTTGATGGGGGAGGAATGTGTGCTTTTATTTGTGCAACTTTGTCAATAAAAAACTCATTCAATGAGTTGCACAATGACTGGGAGGGTATGATCATAGGTGAAGGCCTGTCTGATAGAGCTAACTCGTGGACAGTTGCAAAAATTTCACGGGGCTGGCATTCTGCTGCAAGTATGCGTTGTGAGAAATAAACTTTCTTGGCCTCTTGGATGGCTTTTTTATACTCTGAAAGTAAGGTGGTATAGTTAATTTTACTGGCAGGGCAGTATTTCGACCTCCAAGCCCGTTCTGCTTGACGGACCGTTAGTTTAAGTGCTTTCAGAGCAGGAGTAAACCACTTGTTAGCATGGTGATGGTGGTTGATGGTAACCTTCTTCAAATGTGCCTTTTCATCACGAAGATGGATTAGCCAACTGTCCAAAGTGGCCAGCTGAAGTTGAGAAGGTGTATCAGTGAGATCAGGGCAGGTGGCAGTTAAGGAATCGCAGAACGCAGGAATATCAACACGATTCCAACTTCTAGCCCAAAGGGTTTTAGAACCACGAGGGGCATTTCGCAAGCGCAGGTCCAGGGAAAAAGACAGTAAATGATATTATATATCAATTGGTTGTTCATTTGTATTAATTAATTGATCATTATGTTAATTGTTTTATTTTATTTAGGAGTGCGTTGTGGGCTTATAGGGGAATTGGGTCTGAAGTAATTTAATTATAATATATTAATTGATATTTTGTATTTATTAGTATTTATTTCATTTAGATTTTATAGTGGTATTGTGGTAATACATTTTTTGCTTATTAATTGGTTGTTAATTTTTAATAATTAATTAATTGCTAAATATATTGTGTTATTTTTTTAGGAGTGGGTTGTGGGTTTATAGGAGAATAGGGTAGGAAGTAATTTAATTATAATCAATTAATTCATATTTTTTATTTATTAGTATTTATTTAATTTAGATGTCATAGTGTTAATTATGGGAATTCATTTATTATTAATTATTAATTGGTTGATAATTATGTTTGATTTATTGGTAATCATGTTAATTGTGTACATTTTGTAGGAACGGGTTGTGGGTTAATAGGGGAATAGGGTGTGAAGTAATTTATTTAAACATAATCAATAATTAATTGTTAATGGGAATTAATTAATTAAAAAATAATTATGGAAATTGTGTAATTAATTTGAGATGTGAGTAGTGGGGTTTATAGGGGTAAAGGGTCTGAAGTACATTATTTTCAATTAATTAATAAGTTGTTGTTAATTGATAATAATGTAATAAGGTAAAAATTAGGTATAAAAATGGTGTCATTAATTTTTTATGTGTGTTGTGGTTGTTGGGGAGAGGGTGGAAAGTATTTTAAGTTTTATTAATAAATAATTAATAATTATTTGCTCATTATTATTCATTTATTTATTTATTGAATAAAAACCGGAATATGGATGATTGCAGGTAAGTAAACAATTAAATTAACCAAACGAATTTCGTAGCACGCCCTGCATCTCATTTTGCGATGCAGGTCGTGCAACGAAATTCGTTTATTTAATTTAATTGTTTACTTACCTGCAATCATCCATATTCCGGTGTTTACCACCCCGCCTGTCTGCCCAACGGAACTCCCTCCACGGGCCGCAGCTGCCCTACTGTTGCAGTAGTTGGAATGGGAATAGTAATTTTTACCTCTCTGCTATCCAACACTTTCCCTACTGTTGCAATAGTTGTAGTGGGAATAGTAATCTTTACCTCTTCGCTATCCAACACTTTCCCTACTGTTGCACTCACTGGAGTGGGAATAGTATTTTTTTCCCCTAGGCTATCCAACACTTTCCATACTGTTGCACTCACTGGAGTGGGAATAGTAATTTTTTCCCGTCCGCTTTCCAGAACTTTCCCTACTGTTGCATTCACTGGAGTGGGAATAGTATTTTTTACCTCTACTGAATGGAGTGCAAAATGTACATATCTGGCAAGATTCACCATGATCAAGTTAGTCAATTTCACAATAGAACATTGTCTGTTTTAGATGATAGAAACATTTAAGGGGACTGGAAGGTGTTACGTTTCTATGCATTGGAAACAATACCACAGCACGTCAGAGACGGAGATCAAGAAAAGAAATTGAGACGCAGGGAATCTCGCCAGATATGTAATTTCAAGACTTTTGCACCGTGGGGCCTTTATCAGAGTGAAGAATTATATGTTCACTTATAAGGAACTTTAATGACAAAAGAACTAAATTGTGATGTGTAAATGGAAGAAAGAATTTGAATCCACATTTTATACACTGCAGCAGCCAAAGGGAAAGGGTACATAATTGCTTAAATGTTTCTACAAACTAAAATAGACAATGTTCTATTGTGAAATTAAAGAAAATGTTTTCACAACATGAGAGGTTCACTAAAATTGCCCACTAGAGGGCATTTATATATTTATAAAAATAGAATCAAGGCTCCCCCCAATTTCGGAACTACTAAAATAAATGAAAAGCTTTAATGTCACCAGGGATGCAAACAGGCAGAGTACATCATATTACACTTAATGCATCCAATATTACCCCAGAGCAAACCATGTTGTAGCCGCCCAGCAGAGGGCTCAAATAAAGGATAACAATACCATTGATAATGTATGGGAATTAATACATGAATACCCTTAATATCTAACAATGTGCAGGGTTTCTGCCGATGTTAAACTGTATCGGAGCTCCAATTCGTATATAAATGTAGGGTGAAACTTAAGAATACCTCAGCGAGGTAGCATTAAGTAAAACGCACAGCGGGAAGATGGTTCTCTCAAGAATCGAACCCCGCACTATATAATTTCGGCAAAAGATTAGTTACAAAAGTGCACTTAATCGTGGACATCTTGAGAATAAAAATGTTTTGGGGAGTGTGTGCTCTTGCGAACAAGATAAAGATATGCAAAAAAAGTGAGGAAATCCTCCCTGGGTTTAAATACGCAGCACACACTTTGTCGTGACACAAAGTCTAAATAATAAAATGGATAAGATGGCAATGCGTTTACATATAAAATAGAGACTCTGTATCATTCGGAGTAACAAAGTAACAATGTTAAAAAGTCCCTTTTTGATCATTTTGAAAATAACCGTTCCCTTGGCTGCCTACTTGTACCAGAATGCTTTGCATGACTTTTAGGAGAGAGTTAATGAGTCACATGTTTGTACAATTCAAAGCACCCTATAAATTATGTTTCTTCAGATTCACCGTGATCAAGTTAGTAGTAACTATTTCTGTGTGGAGCTGGATGCCTAATTGCAAATAAAAAGAAACATTTTGGTAAATATTGGACTTTGTGAGTGCGTGCCACTTCTCCCTGACGAAGGGAGGTTTTGGGTGGATATATGTATATATATATATATATATATATATATATATATATATATATATATATATATATATATATATATCCACAAGTACAGGATTCCCCAATGAAGGCTGCCACGAGAGGTTTTAATTGTTCAGTCGGTTTAATGGGCTTACTCGGCAGCTATTCACAACAACAGGTAACTTCCATGCTTAAGTTCTCGCCATCTCGCCATACGCGTTTCAAGAGCCTCCTGCTCTCTTCTTCAGTGGCGTGTGTGGGATTAATTGCAGCGCCTGTTTCAGAGCACAGTTGATTTATCATCTGCTTCCAAAAGGAGGGCGTGGCCGACACCACGACCTTCTGGAATATGTAGTTCACTCCGATGTCTCAAGTGAGTGCGCTGTTTTCTTAATAAAATACCTTGTTTCCCAAGTGGGCTGAAGTGTCCCAAAGTTCGAATGCTGCTCAGCTTAGCAGCCACATCATGTGCCCAAGCGGGTGACTCCCTGTAAAATTACCAGCTCGGAACCTCTTCCTTGTGCGAGAATAACTCCAACTGGAGCTTGCTCAGGACCCACAACAGTAGTGGCTGGCTGCCTTTGCGACCGGGACAGCCGCTATAAATCCACAAGTACAGGATTCCCCAATGAAGGCTGCCACGAGAGGTTTTAATTGTTCAGTCGGTTTAATGGGCTTACTCGGCAGCTATTCACAACAACAGGTAACTTCCATGCTTAAGTTCTCGCCATCTCGCCATACGCGTTTCAAGAGCCTCCTGCTCTCTTCTTCAGTGGCGTGTGTGGGATTAATTGCAGCGCCTGTTTCAGAGCACAGTTGATTTATCACCTGCTTCCAAAAGGAGGGCGTGGCCGACACCACGACCTTCTGGAATATGTAGTTCACTCCGATGTCTCAAGTGAGTGCGCTGTTTTCTTAATAAAATACCTTGTTTCCCAAGTGGGCTGAAGTGTCCCAAAGTTCGAATGCTGCTCAGCTTAGCAGCCACATCATGTGCCCAAGCGGGTAACTCCCTGTAAAATTACCAGCTCGGAACCTCTTCCTTGTGCGAGAATAACTCCAACTGGAGCTTGCTCAGGACCCACAACAGTAGTGGCTGGCAGCCCTCGCGACCGGGACAGCCGCTATAAATCCACAAGTACAGGATTCCCCAATGAAGGCTGCCACGAGAGGTTTTAATTGTTCAGTCGGTTTAATGGGCTTACTCGGCAGCTATTCACAACAACAGGTAACTTCCATGCTTAAGTTCTCGCCATCTCGCCATACGCGTTTCAAGAGCCTCCTGCTCTCTTCTTCAGTGGCGTGTGTGGGATTAATTGCAGCGCCTGTTTCAGAGCACAGTTGATTTATCACCTGCTTCCAAAAGGAGGGCGTGGCCGACACCACGACCTTCTGGAATATGTAGTTCGCTCCGATGTCTCAAGTGAGTGCGCTGTTTTCTTAATAAAATACCTTGTTTCCCAAGTGGGCTGAAGTGTCCCAAAGTTCGAATGCTGCTCAGCTTAGCAGCCACATCATGTGCCCAAGCGGGTGACTCCCTGTAAAATTACCAGCTCGGAACCTCTTCCTTGTGCGAGAATAACTCCAACTGGAGCTTGCTCAGGACCCACAACAGTAGTGGCTGGCTGCCTTTGCGACCGGGACAGCCGCTATAAATCCACAAGTACAGGATTCCCCAATGAAGGCTGCCACGAGAGGTTTTAATTGTTCAGTCGGTTTAATGGGCTTACTCGGCAGCTATTCACAACAACAGGTAACTTCCATGCTTAAGTTCTCGCCATCTCGCCATACGCGTTTCAAGAGCCTCCTGCTCTCTTCTTCAGTGGCGTGTGTGGGATTAATTGCAGCGCCTGTTTCAGAGCACAGTTGATTTATCACCTGCTTCCAAAAGGAGGGCGTGGCCGACACCACGACCTTCTGGAATATGTAGTTCACTCCGATGTCTCAAGTGAGTGCGCTGTTTTCTTAATAAAATACCTTGTTTCCCAAGTGGGCTGAAGTGTCCCAAAGTTCGAATGCTGCTCAGCTTAGCAGCCACATCATGTGCCCAAGCGGGTAACTCCCTGTAAAATTACCAGCTCGGAACCTCTTCCTTGTGCGAGAATAACTCCAACTGGAGCTTGCTCAGGACCCACAACAGTAGTGGCTGGCTGCCTTCGCGACCGGGACAGCCGCTATAAATCCACAAGTACAGGATTCCCCAATGAAGGCTGCCACGAGAGGTTTTAATTGTTCAGTCGGTTTAATGGGCTTACTCGGCAGGTATTCACAACAACAGGTAACTTCCATGCTTAAGTTCTCGCCATCTCGCCATACGCGTTTCAAGAGCCTCCTGCTCTCTTCTTCAGTGGCGTGTGTGGGATTAATTGCAGCGCCTGTTTCAGAGCACAGTTGATTTATCACCTGCTTCCAAAAGGAGGGCGTGGCCGACACCACGACCTTCTGGAATATGTAGTTCACTCCGATGTCTCAAGTGAGTGCGCTGTTTTCTTAATAAAATACCTTGTTTCCCAAGTGGGCTGAAGTGTCCCAAAGTTCGAATGCTGCTCAGCTTAGCAGCCACATCATGTGCCCAAGCGGGTAACTCCCTGTAAAATTACCAGCTCGGAACCTCTTCCTTGTGCGAGAATAACTCCAACTGGAGCTTGCTCAGGACCCACAACAGTAGTGGCTGGCTGCCTTCGCGACCGGGACAGCCGCTATAAATCCACAAGTACAGGATTCCCCAATGAAGGCTGCCACGAGAGGTTTTAATTGTTCAGTCGGTTTAATGGGCTTGCTCGGCAGCTATTCACAACAACAGGTAACTTCCATGCTTAAGTTCTCGCCATCTCGCCATACGCGTTTCAAGAGCCTCCTGCTCTCTTCTTCAGTGGCGTGTGTGGGATTAATTGCAGCGCCTGTTTCAGAGCACAGTTGATTTATCACCTGCTTCCAAAAGGAGGGCGTGGCCGACACCACGACCTTCTGGAATATGTAGTTCACTCCGATGTCTCAAGTGAGTGCGCTGTTTTCTTAATAAAATACCTTGTTTCCCAAGTGGGCTGAAGTGTCCCAAAGTTCGAATGCTGCTCAGCTTAGCAGCCACATCATGTGCCCAAGCGGGTAACTCCCTGTAAAATTACCAGCTCGGAACCTCTTCCTTGTGCGAGAATAACTCCAACTGGCACTTGCTCAGGACCCACAACAGTAGTGGCTGGCTGCCTTCGCGACCGGGACAGCCGCTATAAATCCACAAGTACAGGATTCCCCAATGAAGGCTGCCACGAGAGGTTTTAATTGTTCAGTCGGTTTAATGGGCTTACTCGGCAGCTATTCACAACAACAGGTAACTTCCATGCTTAAGTTCTCGCCATCTCGCCATACGCGTTTCAAGAGCCTCCTGCTCTCTTCTTCAGTGGCGTGTGTGGGATTAATTGCAGCGCCTGTTTCAGAGCACAGTTGATTTATCACCTGCTTCCAAAAGGAGGGCGTGGCCGACACCACGACCTTCTGGAATATGTAGTTCACTCCGATGTCTCAAGTGAGTGCGCTGTTTTCTTAATAAAATACCTTGTTTCCCAAGTGGGCTGAAGTGTCCCAAAGTTTGAATGCTGCTCAGCTTAGCAGCCACATCATGTGCCCAAGCGGGTAACTCCCTGTAAAATTACCAGCTCGGAACCTCTTCCTTGTGCGAGAATAACTCCAACTGGAGCTTGCTCAGGACCCACAACAGTAGTGGCTGGCTGCCTTCGCGACCGGGACAGCCGCTATAAATCCACAAGTACAGGATTCCCCAATGAAGGCTGCCACGAGAGGTTTTAATTGTTCAGTCGGTTTAATGGGCTGAAGGCTGTTGAATATTATTTAAAGAGGCGTGATGCTTTATTTCGAGGGCATAATACTATGTTAATGGAAATGATTAAGATCTGCTTGACTTCTAACTATTTTAAGTTCCAAAACAACATCTACCAGCAGCTACGCGGGGTGGCGATGCAACATATTCGTGCTATTGTGAACAGCAACAGCGACTATCCGGTCGCTAGACATTTTAAAGCTGTTCACAATAATAAACTAAAAGATCTAGAATATACAGTCTTGTGCGCTGTACCACTCCCCGGCCGGGGAGGAGACCGGGAGAAATTATTGAGACAAAAAGAATCCCATTTTATTTTGTCGCTTGACACTAGAGCCCTTAACGGTTTGAACCTCACGGATGATTTTCACAATTTTTTGTGATTATGCATCTTGAAATCTGTTGATTTGTAAATTGTATCCTCAAATTGCTGCTAAGAAGTCACTTTTAAGATGATGATTTAAGAGCTTCTTTGTTTGAAAAAACAAAATTGTGACTAGCTTAGCAGTATATAAATACTTTGTTGATAAATGTATTTATTTGAAAATAAGTGAATTCACTGTGTGCACTGTTTCTCCAGGGGAACTATGTATGTTGTATACATATATTTCGTTGCTATTTAAGCACCATTGGGGTTTTCATCACGCGCTTCCTAACTTGCTAAAGGAATGTTTTTAGCACACTTTTATTCTTTGTCTGAACACGTCATTTTTTAGCACTACATACATTTCAAATCTTTTTTTGTTTTACTTTTAGGCCATGTTGCATTATATATTTCAAACTTGCCAAGCAACAATTGAACAAATGAATTGGATTCAATGGACCCCGTGAGAAAATAATTTTATGTGTAATCAGCATATATTAAGAACGACATTTCCTATTTTAGGATTAATTTGGGAAACTTGTTGTCTTCTCTGTCTTTCTTATCTTTGAATGTTAATTTTTTGACACTTGTCATAAATTCTTATATTGTAACATGCCAAACTAAATCATGATTCACATTTTTGAACATTCATTCATGCACTGTGCATTTAGTTGGGTCGATTTTCAAAGCAACATTTTACTGTCTTTTAGAACTATGCTTGTCACTTACTCAACATGGTCGCTCACATTAGTCTGTCTTTTATTTTGCTTATTATTCTTGACATGTGTCTATTGGAATCACCTGTGTGTAAACCTATAAATTGGTTGAGCATTTTGGGGCGCATCATGTGAACAAGCTCCCTTGTGGAGCGAAACGCGTCATGGATGACATTTTGTCCGTCACTTTTCGTTGTATGGAATAAAATTCACTCTGCTTTTTCACTTGAAGAAAAGTTTGGAGTTTCCTTTGCTGCCTGATGCTGTGAGTGCTTTTGTAGTCATTGGAAAGAGGTCCTTACCTGGTTTTGTCCTCGCCAGGCGAGCAGGAACATTGTTGAATATATATATATATATATATATATATATATATATATATATATATATATATATATATGTATATATATATATATATATATATATATATATATTTGTAAATTTATATATATTTACAATTTTTTTAATAATTGAAAGTTATTAGTTTATTGTTTTACAGTAAATATACATTTATATATTACATTTTATATATGTACGTTTACATTTTTTAAATTACATTTATTTATTATATTTCTTAAAATGTACATTACATCTAAATAACTTTTTTAAATACATTTTATAATTTAATTCATTTGTACATCGATATTTTTAACATCTATATTATTTTTTCGATATTTTACATTTACATTTTAAAGATAAGATGTCGATATTTTGGATATCGATATTTTTGAATCAATATTTGTGCATGGGTAGATTTATGTAGTCGATATTATGTCAGTGATCCGAGACACAGATGGTTCAATGCAGTACGGTCCCTATATCGCCCCAATGGCCGCCACCAGTGCATTGTAAGTCAGGAGTTAACCTTCAGGCAGTTCATATCGGTCGCACAAGTCTGGAAAGGCAATCAAAACTGTGTTATTGTACTGATCCCCCAACATGGTGACGCCTGCCTCAGTCCAGGCACTCGAACCGTGGTTATCAGCTATATTGCAAAAAATGTCAGCATCCATATAGACATGGAGGGAGCATAGGGGGCCAGGGCGCAACGCAAGGACACATATCGATCCCAACAATACTTGGCCATCCAGAGCAGGCAGCATGTTTGCCCAGTGCCGCCCATTGGGTTCATGAGCCATCCTAATACATCCTGGTCACCCAACGCACGCCAT
Source organism: Lissotriton vulgaris (assembly GCF_964263255.1). Lineage (NCBI taxonomy): Eukaryota > Metazoa > Chordata > Amphibia > Caudata > Salamandridae > Lissotriton > Lissotriton vulgaris. The sequence continues at coordinate 755,609,642 of NC_141695.1, read as the reverse complement.
ACACATGTTCACTCAGGGTTCGCGTCTCCCTCAAGTCACCGCATGGGCCACTGCAACTGGGCAACGGCATAATATAAGTCATAATTTGGTGCTCCCAAACCCCTGTCTCTCCTGAGAAGCAGACATCTTCTGCGGTGTGACTCGTTTCCTTCTGATGCCCCAAATTAGGGCAGTAAGGAGGGAATGTAAATCCCGAAACAAGCGCTAAGGCAGGGAGACTCATAACACCAGTAACAGTATCTTTGCCATAGCCACCCTGTCCAGCAGGGAGAGGGGCAGGTAGGTCAAAAACGCCTGTGAGCATCATGCACCGGCAAGAGCTCTGCCAAATTACTGTCCAGCAGGTCTTGCTCCTAATAGATATTCACTTTGAGGTCACAGCAGGTGCTGTACTGCCACAATAGTCTGGAGTGATGCAGCTCTCTGCGCCCTTCTTCTGGGATACCACAAAGGAGGACAAACAGGACTTGGACCAATTCGGTCACAGGCTTAAGGCTGCTCCAAAGCAGTCTTGTGCCTCCATTACTCCTGGCAAATTACGATTTATGTCCCAAAGGAATATCAATGCATTGTCTGTGTATAGCGAGATGAATTCCCATGTGATACTGCTGCGTATACTCCACTGTGGGCCCCACCACCAAAAGAGGCCAGACAGTGTTTCTAAGGCCAGGGCAAAAAGGAGAGGAGAGAGTGGACAGCCTTGTCTGGTGCCTCTATGGATCCCGAAAGGCAGCAAGATGTTTCGGCCAGTTCGCGCTCTAGCAATTAGGTCCTTGTATAACAGGTCAATCCAGCATAGAATATCCGGTCTCAAGCCCATACACCTCAAGACATCTCTGAGATAGGATCAGCTCAGGGATTCAAAGGTCTTCTCGATGTCTAACGAAAGAGCCACTCCAGCTGAGGGCTCAAGGCCTTGCTCTTCGGTGATGTGAAACAGCTAACGAAGATTGAGGAATGTGTCCCTCCCTGGTGTAAAGCTGTTCTGACCCAGATTGACCAGAACAGACATGTGAGGTAGCAAATGACTAGCAATAATATTCAGTATTGAGTAGTGAGAGTGGCTTATAGGAGCGCACCACCAACGGATTTTTATCAGGCTTGGTTAGCGCCACAACGAGTGCCTCTCTCATTGAAGGTGAAAGAGTCCCATTGGTCTTGGCCAACTAAAATAAATGTAAGAGTCACAGGGCAAGTGAAGCACTGTATGTTGAGTAGAAATCCATGGGAAGCCCATCTACAGCTGCGGTTTTGTTGAATGCCATTTGGTCTAATGTCAGTGGGACCTCCCCAGTCGTTAATGGAGCATTTAATGCCCGACAATGGAGAGGATCCAGGTGGGGGATTGGTAGAGCATCTAAATACACCATCAGCTCAGGTTCACTTAGCTAATCACCACCCTGGTAGATGGTACTATAGTGGTCAAAGAAGTCCTTAATAATGTCTATCTGTGACGTGACTATCTCACCTGTTGGGGAACAAATGGCCATCGGTCTAGGCTGCTCATTCTTGGAGTGCAGCAACCATGCCAGAACCCATCCTGCTGTGTCACCCTTTGTATGTTGTTTAGCCTACCCTGTCTTTCTACCAGGGGTTTATAGTCTGTCCGAAGTCTGCAATTTCTACTCTCTGATTGCCCAGTCCCTAAGTGGATCTCCACCGTGCAGATCGTTGTCTCCAAGGCCATCAACTTACGCTGCTGATATGACAGTTTCACACCATAGTTTGTTTTAAAACCTATGCCGCGCATGAACACCTCAAAGGTGTTCTATGCCACCCCCTGTCAGACACTGAGTTCTCATTCAACTCAAAATACTCCAGTATCTGTTTCGCTATTGTTTCCCAAAACACAATGTCCTGTAATACATTTGTAGGTAATCACCACGTTGGGATAGGAGGCCAACACCAACCCCAACTCAAGGTCAATAGAAGGGGGCAGTGATCCGACAGTGTTGAGCCCAAATACTGTGCAGTATGAACGAAGGGAAATAACCCAGGATTACCCATGACAAGGCCAATTCTTGTGTGAAGCTGGTGAATCAGCTAGAAATTATAATATTCTCACTCTAGGGGATGTAAGGAGGGACAAAGGTCCTGCAGTCTACTGTCGTCCAACCAGTCCGCCAAAGAATGGGCATTTCTACGTGCCTGTGCGCCATGCAGTGGGGTTGTAAATCGGTCTAGGGCGATACAATGCACACAATTTAAGTCTCCCCCCCCCCGAGGCTCAGTGCTTGTAAGTTGTGAAACAGTGTAGAGGGAAGGGATTCAAAGAAGTGAGGCTGGCAAGAATTGGATGCATAAGGTGCCACCAGTGACAGAGGTGCACCATCAAGGTGGCCCTAAATTAGTAAGTATCACCCTTCTGATCTACTTTCTCAAGCACAATATGAAGAGGGACATCAGGTGCCACCCATATAAGTACTCCTCTAGCGTATGCCGAATAACCAGTACCCATTATCTGACCCCTCCAACGTTGTTTCAAGCGATGTAATTCCAATGATGTTTTGTGTTTCCTAAAGATAAGCAATGTGGACGTGTCTACGCCATAGTTAGGAATACATTTGATGATGTCGTTGAGGAACACACACATCCCTTGACAAAAAGTTATAGCAAGTCTTAATACCATTTATGAGGCAGTGAGACGCTTCTCCCGCAAATACCCCCACCATACCTACAGTCCACACAACCACGCATCGATTCAACCCACCCACGATCCACCACAAACAAAGGAAAGGGATAGGAAAATGTAACAAAACATAAACTGTAACCCTAACTCCCCACCTCAGGATGAAACAGCAACATGCCCCAGACCAAGAATAATGCAGCAAGCAACATGAGTCAAACCAAGTCCACTAAGGTTGAGGGGGTAGTGGGTTCAGATGGAGTAAGGACAGCTGTCACTCGACCCACCCACCCACCTACCTTATACTGTGTACAGGAGACCCCTTGGTCGTGGAGCACAACAAATATTTCCCCAGCAATTACAACAAAAGGATATGAAGTGCTTGGTCAGATCACCAGTTCGGCAGTCATCGGTGTCAAGTCTGTGCCCGCTCAGGAGGAATGTGCATCAGGGCGTGCTCTTGGTCTCCTTCCAGTGAGGAAATAGATTGTGTAGGGGAGACAGTGGTATGGCTGTGACGAGATTCAAGTTCAGCCACTGCGAGAGTCCGCTGCTTTGCAGCCTGCTCCTCCGTCGGTCGACCCTGGGGGGGGGGGGGGGGGGGGCGGGGGCTAGTGCATTGTCATCAATGAGAACATCAATGCCTCTTCCCTCTAGTGTTCACCACATCGCACGATAGAGGTGATACCCCCTTCATCTCCAACCATTCCCAAGCGTTGCCTGGGGATGTACAGAGGCCTGTAATATCAAAGTCCAGGACCCGCAGTTTGGTTCAGAACATCAGAGAATAACATATTCGCACCTGGTGAGTTGGCATTTAACAGGCATAAGGGAGCCATGCTGGTATTGTACCTCTGCTGTATAGTCCGGATATATATTCACTGTCTTGTAGAATATGATGCTCTCGATACCGGTAATTTAGGAGTCTCGTCATCACAGGTCTTGGGATGACCCAAGGGGATGGCATGTTAGGAACTCTATGTGCTCATTCCACAGAGAAGAAGGTGGATCATCAAATGTCAAGAAGAGGTCCATATCGGGCCCACCGCACCTTCAGGGAGCCCTATTATACTAATATTGTTGAGCCTTGATCTGCCCTCAATGTTAACTCCACTTCAAGAATCCGTAATTGAGATTGCATATCTGATAGAGAGGGGCATAGGTCCACCAGGGTTGATTCATTGGATTCCACGCTTTCTCTCAATTTGGCTTCATCCGCCCTAAGTAAGCTCAGTTTGTTTGTGAGAGCATCTAATTTGGGGCCCAATGTAGCCTTAAGATCCCTGATCGCCCCCAAAAGACCAACAAATTTGCTCATGGTGGTGGCTTCAGCGGTCACTTCATGGGCATTGTCTACCCCTGAGTATCCCCCAGTTTGTGATGGGAGAAAACTGTGGCCTCGCTGCTTGACCATGCTTGCTGCAGTGTAAGTAGGGAGGGAGTCCCACCTGATTGTAGATGTAAGGACAGGCGATGGTAGAAGGGCAAGGGTGCAGTCTGCAGCCAGAAACTCCCAGGCATAACGGGTAGTGTCACTGAGGAAGAAAAGAGGAAAGAAGGGGGAGAAGGGAACTAATGGCCTCATTTAGATCTTGGTGGATAGGTTACTTTGTCTCAATGGTGACGCATATCCTGTCTGCTGAAATAAATCCCACAGGATATTATGGGATTTATACTTTGACAGATGCGAAATCTGTCACTGTGTGACAGAGTAACCTGTCTGCTGAAATCTGAATCAGGCCCTAAGTTTCAATTAGAAGCAGAGCCGGGGCATAGGTTTTATATGGTGTCCACCACAATGGCAAGTAAACACCTAGCAGGCGGGGAGCCTTTTCCCTGTTCCAGCAGGACCAAGGGAGCGGGCTCACAACAAAAGCACAGCACACTCCGCTCGACAAGATCCATAGCCTTCTCGGGATGGCTCAGAGGATCTGGAACTCCCTTCTCGCTGAAGTCAGGCTGAACCCTTCTACTGTCTTCTACAAAAAAGAGGTCAAAGGGCTCCTAATGAAGACATTTGTGCCTCAGCATGGCTCCTGCATCAAATTCTGGGTCCATACCCGTTGTCTCTGGCTCAGCCATCTGGTTCACGTTTAGGTCAGACCATTCTAGACTGTGATTTTGCCTGTTGGTGTGTCTACTTTTCCCTCACGAGATTGTTTGACAATTTTAGACTTTGATTCTGTAGATTTGGCTATTCTGTTTTGTATTTTTGTACCCTTTGTTGCATAATCTGTAATATACTCTTAGGATGCATACTTTGCAAAGCGCTTTGATCACCTCAGTGGTTATGTTTGCACTATATAAAACTTTCAAAATAAATCCCTGTGTCCCCTATTAAATAGAGGGCTGCTCTTTCTCTGATGCTCCCTGCCATGGTAGCCAAGCATGATGTGCATGTTTCAAACAATGGTGAATTAGGGGTACCAAGCTCCTCCCATGCAGAGTTGGTGATCGTTACCCTGCTGGAGAGGCCTCTCGCCATTGGGCCGATAGGCAGTGGGCCTCAGCTACTATAAATAAGAGCAGTATCTTGAATCTGCAGCCCCACCTAGCATCAATGCATTCAGCGGGCAAGGCGGTGAGGCCTTCATCAGTGTGGTGTTCTTTCCCTGTAGTGTGGGGTGCCCGATCCCATCGGGATTATGATTGCACGACCTCTGGACCCAGGAGCCCACCTCTACAGTTTGCCGCCACACAGGCATCTACGCTGCAGGGTGCAGGAGGGGAGGACACACTCCTGGCGCGCCTTCAGCACAGGTTTTTATATGTGAGTGTCACACCCCGCTCAGTACTATTTGTGCACAGCCTGGTCCTCGGGGGAAGCACAGCTTCAATGGGAGCAAAGAACAGAGTGCAGACCGGGCTCCAATTGCACAAGCCTCAGCGGTGAGCGCTCCGTAAGGACTTCACCGCAGCACTGCTCTTCAGTATTACCAAGGGACGAGTGGGAAGCTTCTGGTACCTGTTCCTAGGAAGAGAGCAAGGGGAGAGAGCCCCCTCACACAGGAACTGCTCTTCAAATCCAGGGCTCCCAGTGGGTCATCTGGTGCTACAAAGTTTGTGGCACAATCGACTGGGAGAGGCCTGTGCAGTGGCAGGGAAGGCCGGGACCAGTTGATGGGCCTCAGATTTGACTCATCCGGTAGTCGCTCGCCCCTCTGCAGCTGGTGCTTTCTAGTACCTCGCCACTTTGTCGCAAGTTGGGGGTGAGGAGGCAATATTAACCCTTCCTAGACAGCGAGCCACGGGTGGGCCCAGGTGCAACAGGATGCTTGTAGGTGGAGGCACGTAGAGTTCAATCACTGCGCGTACTTCTCATCAGACATTTTGCCCACACACCTGCAAACCAATGTGTCTTACAGAAAAAATATTTTAAAAATGTATTTCTTTTTGTATGCAATAGATGTACCAGCTAAATTATCAAATGTGACAAAAAGTGTGAAGATTGAGTCTACTTTTCAAAAAGCCAATAGCTTAAAAGTGAGGGTAAACGTCTCCTCTGGACTTGTCCATGTTGTTATGGCAATGGCTTCAACCCTGTGGCTGAAAGAGACTCCCCAAAGCAAGCCAATGTTTTGAAGCTTTCTCTACCAAAGCCCACTCTGTGTGCACTGAACATGAGGCCGGTTTTTCCAGACCTGAACAAATGTAAAGTCTGGGGACAGCTTTTCATACAAGCATATGACTCTTTTCTTTCTCTTCCTCTCATTTGGGGTTTCTTACTCCCTTCCCTTGAATGTATCCCACTTTATATCTTTTGTTCTTTCTTTTTTCTTGCATTTGGCTTCCTTTTATTAGGAATCAAAATGATACTGGTGAATAAGGGAAGTAAGGTGCTCTGGAACTATGGGGTCCATTACGATGTTGGGCGGATCGCCACCGCCATGGTGGCGATGGCGATCCGCCCGACATAAATGCCAGCCCGCCACCCTTTTCCCCCCGCCACATTACAATGGCGGGGGGACCACAGCGGAGGCAAACACCGCACCGCCACTTTTCCGCCCCGGTCGCCTTGCGGCCGGGGCGGAAAATGGTTCATATGGTGGCAGTGTCTATCAGACACCACCAGCCATATTTGGATAGGCGTGTGCAGTTGCTTTTCCGTGGCGGCAATGCCGCAATGGAAAGGCAGGCGGACTTTACTCTGGGGGCCCCGTGCGGGCCCCCAGAGTGAAGGAGAGTAGGGGGGTGAACACCCCTTCATTTGCATTTACAAAGCGGCAGGCACCGCGCGGTGCCTGCCGCTTTGTAAATGCAAATGCTGATATGCATTTTTAGCATTGTGGCGGGCGGTGCAGAGAGCACCGCCCGCCACAATGCTAAAAATACAGGATGTGCCCGCCACAGTGGTGAGCACATCCTAATACCCCCCACAGGACCCCCGCCCTTATGGCGGGCAGTCTCTATTACCACAAGGATGGCGGGCGGGCAAAGTCCGCCCGCCATCCTAATGACCCTCTAAGTATCCATAATTAATAATATGTGAACAATCAATGCAGTGCTCCAAAGAGTAGGGATGTCAGCCCGCATCACCATAAATTGAAACAAAACTCTGAGCGTATTTATAGTCCAAAAGAAAATACTCCACCAGTCTTCAAATTCATCCAATCTTGTCTTTAATTGGTTATCACCACTCGCACCAGTCAACATGTGTTTCGTCTTTGGCTGAGCCACCTTACAACTTCTCAGGGCTGGAATATTAAATTAACATAGTAACGTCTTAGGGATTACATCCTGAATTTACAGTTTTCTAAACGACGTGTGCTTACACTTTGGTAGCTTGGCGCAGAGCAGGCAGGTTTATCATCAGAGGCAATGTATAAAGCTTTTGCGCAACACACTCACACAGGAACAAAATGGAGAAACCACAAAAGAGACTCCACACAGGATTATATAAAGATATATAGTATATTATTGCTATACTGCGCATATTATGCAATTAGTGAAATAGTACTTGTTATCCTGACAATGTAAGTATGAACATGACATACATAACATCAGGGCTTAAAATGCAGACGTTTGGTTAGAGTAAGAACATATAAATCACAGTACATCAACCACTAAATAACACCATAAACACAGGGTGAGTCACCTACAAATGTAGGGAACACATAGATACAGCGCACTTCTGCTTTTATTATATGTTATATGGTATTTGCAGTAAACAATAAGCCCCTTTTGGGATAAATGCAGATATAACCTGTAGGCCGCATAAACACATGTGCACCTATTACACGGGGTACAGTAATTTTAGTAGCAAAGTCAACATAACCTAGGTATAACCAACTACAGCCCTAATATCCAAGCTGCTTTCTTTAGGGGAAATGCTGTCATCATCTCAGGATACCAGAAGGAGCACTCGGGCACACTCTCTTCGTAGCTCTACAGAGGTAATCCCACGTAGTGCTCAGTTAACACTCAGCTATGCGCAAACAGCTCTGAGCCCCTGTGTAGGGCCCAGCGTTTCACAAGGTATCTCTCTGGACTCCACCCTGAGGCATAATACCTTCCCGTAATGAGAGCGGTCTTTCCGACAAGCCGAATAGTGCCGGGCTGGCCAGGAATGCCCTTGATGATCGGGCAGATGTAGATCATGTGGTTTCCTTCTCAGCAGGGGTGGGCAGCCTCTGGAGCTGCGTTGTCATGGGGCTTCACGTTGCCTTGGTAATGTGCCACAACAAAGGCGGCTTGTTGGCTTGCGCTCACACAGCTTGGGCGGCGCAAGTAACCCAAGTAAGATGCCGGGCCTAGGGTAGCTCTTCCCCCTTCAGGGCCAGTTCCACCAAGCATCTGAGGCATCTTCTCAATTTACAAGGACTTAGGTACCAAGCATGCGCTTAATTGCCCTAGTGAGGAGCAAAGAACAGCACTCCCCTGAGTTGTTCAAAAAGCCCTGTGCCTGACTCACAAGTCCCACGGCTGGTTGCAAGCTGTTTTGGTGGAATCCTTTTTGCACCCTGGGATTCCAAAGAACAGGGAGGGGGCTGCAAGCAAACAAGCCCCTTGAGATCACCTAGTCACAAAGCAAGGAGCAGGCAGGCAGGCCAGCACAAAAGTCCAAATGAAGGTGGTGGTCTCTCCAGCAGTCTAACAAGCAGCAGACCAGCACAACAAAGCAAATAGTCCAAATAGAGGTTCCTCCTGGTAGCACAGCAGCCGTCTGGCAATGTGCAGTCTTTAGAGACAGCAGCATCTGGTTACAAGTCCACGCAGTGTCTAAAATCATGGGGTCAGAGCCTCTGTATTTATACTCAAAATGTCTTTGTTCAAGGGCGAACTTCAATGGGAACCTTTGGTAAAGCGCAACAATCCCACTAATTCCCACCAGTCAAAGCGCTCACATCATGTAGCGAAAAATTCGGCTAGTTCGAATTGAAAATTTCTGTCAATCTGTTCGCGGCACGCTCGAGCTCACAGGCAAGTAGCTCAGGTCCTGACTCTTGGGAAGGTCAACTCGCCAACAACTCCCACCAGTCAAGCACTCACATTATATAGCGAAAAATTCAGCTAGTTCGGATAGAACATTTCTGTCAATCTGTTTGCGGCATGCTCAAGCTCACCGGCAATTAGCTTTGGTCAGGACCTGAGCTACGTGCCTGCGAGCTCGAGCGTGCCGCGAACAGATTGACAGAAATTTTCTATTCAAACTAGCTGAATTTTTCGTTACATGATGGGAGCGCGTTGACTGGTGGGACTTGTCGGCAAGTTACGCTTCCCAAGAGTACCAATTGATGCCTAAAATACGGAGAGTGTTATGAAAATGGCTAAGAGAGCGTCACCGGAAGAACAAGAAATTTAAAAGCTAATTGCAGCAAAGCATTGGCACACAAAAATTGGCGCCATTCGGTAACATTACAGGGATATATTACAGAGTCATCAGCTGGAGAGACCTAAATAACTCCGGGCCAGATAAATCACCATTGCACTTTGGATTGAAGTCCAGCGCAAATGTAGACATTTCAGAACCCCTGATGACAGTCCTTGCATCTTGAGGACTAGGACTCGAAATGCGTTGGCATTTCATCTCACTGAGGAACTTAAAAATGAAACCTGTACAGATTCTGAGGGATTTCCATTGCTCCCCGTTTCTGCTTTATTTTGTTCCCTTTGATGTATAAAGATGATTCTGAAAGATTAATGAATTATACATTATGAATATCAGTGAAAACTTGTTTTAAGGATTAACACATATCAATTGTTTTTTTGTGTTGTGGTTTGTTGTTTAGTTTTGTGAAATGTTTAAATGTGTATTGCTTACTATGTGAAGTGAATTATTTAATGTTTTTTTCGTTGATTGGATGTAATTCTTTATTGATATGACCACATGCCTTTCTCTTTATGAACTTGCGGCAAAAATAATGAATCTTTAGAAAAGAATACAGTTTAATAAAAACCAGAATAAACAAAAATAATTGTTGTTTATCACTTCAGCTACAAAAAATATGCTGGAAGTAACATATAGGTCCGGGTAATTATCTTTTTACTTAATGAAATTACAGCCCTACCTCTTCCGAATCCTATTGGGTCTAACTCCTTTGTAGCTTAAATCAGGTTGTAAACTAAATTTGCTCACTGCTGTTTGTAATGGTTTTAATTAATCAACAAGTAAACTTTACTGACTTACTCCTTTGTAGTTCTTTCACTTTCAAAAAGTGGCATTTCTAAATTAGTAATGTAAAATCCAACTTCACCAGTAAGCAATATGTATCACTACCATTCTAAACATACCAAACATGGCAACACAACTCCTTTCAGAGCAGGAATTACCACTTAAGTATATATATCAGGGAATTCCCAATGCTAACCAATGAGAGGGGTAGGCCTCACAGCAGTGCAAAACAAAATAGACTGTTAGTCTCTACCAAGACATGCTACACAATTAAGGAACATGTCCTATCTTTTACTTACAGAGCACCCTGCCCATAGGGCTACTTAAGCCCTACCTTAGGGGTTACCTATGTGTAATTAAAAAAAAGGAAGTTTAAGGTTTGGCTAGTAGTTGTAAATGCAGAGTCAAAGTGCAGTGGCAGGCCTGCGACAGGTTTTAAAGGCTAAGTCTGTGGGCGGCATAAGCAGTGCTCCAGGCCCACTAGTATCATTTAATTTACCGGCCCTGGGTATATGGAATGCAACTTTACAAGGGACTTACATGTAAATCGAATGTGCCAAACAGGTGTAAATAAATCATACCATGTTTAGAGAAGAGAGCACATGTACTGATTAGAGGAGGTAAAGTGCCTAGAGTCCTAAAACCAACAAAAAGGTGTGACAAATAGGTGGAGGAACTATGACAAAAAAGGGGGGTTTCGTCCTTAACAAACCAGGTATGGATGAATAACAATACTGCTTTATGAAACAAAGAGCACCTGGTTTATATATTTGACCACTTTTTTATTTTATGCAGACAAAGAAACAATGACCAAAAGGTTCATATGTTCAATGGCAACCATTTACATTTTTTAAAGGACATATATAAAGTACACTTGAAATTTTTGTCTGAGAATCAATACATCTAGCATCCACCAAAAGAAATGTTTATGTAAATTACATTACTAAGGCAATGTGACAGTATTATATTTATTTTAATTATTTATTTATTTAAACTTATAAGGCGCACAGCTACCAGCAATGGGTTTCCCAGCGCCAAGGGACAGATTAAAGAAAGAAAGAACTGCCAAGAAAACTTACTGAAGAAGACCACCCTAATCATTGCTGGAAGAACCAGGTTTTAAGTCCTTTGCGGAAGTGAAAAAGATCTATTTCAGTCTTTAGGTTCACGGGCAAGGCATTCCAGGATTTAGGACCTAGGTGAGAGAAAGATCGACCGCCCATCTTTACTAACTTAAATCTCGGAACAAGGAAGTCGCCTTTTCCCGAAGATCTCAAGGAACGACTGGGCTTATAGGCCTGGATGAGACCCTGTAGGTACTTAGGGGCTGAGCCTTGTTTAATCTTAAAAATGTGACATAGAGCCTTGAATTTTATTCGGCTCGTGATCCTAAGCCAGTGAAGATCGTGAAGTGCTTGAGAGGCAGACATTCTCCGGGGAACATTGCGAAGGAGTCGTGCAGCCGCATTCTGAACAACTTGGAGTTTATTTACTGTTGTTGAATCAGCTCCAAGATAGAGGACATTACCATAGTCCAGGCGGGAGACAACCAATGCCTGGACTACAGTCCTCTGTGTGGAAATAGGGAGCATCCACAAGATTTTTGAAGTCATCTCAAGGTGGCAAAACAGATGGAGGCCACCTTCACTACCTGCTGCCGCATCATGAGCTTTTCATCAATGTGGAATCCGAGATTGCGGACCTGAGCAACGGGTTGAGGGGTAGGGCCCATATCCTTGGGCCAGTGTTGAGGACCCCATAGATCTTTGCCCTTGCCCAGGATCACAACCTCGGTCTTATCCCCATTTAGCTTAAGGAAATTACTCTGCATCCATTTGGAAACCTGGGTCAAGCCTTGCTTCAAAGCGGAGGTTTTATTACCTTCCATATTAGAGAGGGAAAAAATAATTTGCTTGTCATCGGCGTAAGAAAATAAAGTAAGACCAGCTTCCTCCACTGTAGTGGCCAGGGGTCTAACATATATGTTAAATAGGAGCGGGCTAAGGATAGACCCCTGGGGAATGCCGTACGCCGATGGACAAATTATAGAAGATGCTTTAGCGGAAAAAACTTGAAAAGCGCAACCATTTAAAAAGGAGGCTATCCAAGCTAAAGCCGGTCCCTCAACTCCTAGTTGAGCTGCGAAGAGCTGCGAGAAAGATGGAATGTGACACAGTATCGAACGCCGCACTCAAGTCAAGGAGAATGAGTGCAGATGTTTCTCCGCGATCGATACAATGGCGCAATCTCTCGGTGACTCCTAAAAGTGTAGTTTAGGTGGAATGATGCGCTCTAAAGCCTGATTGAGACGAATGCAGGAAGCCCGAGCTCTCCACAAGATGAGTCAACTGTGTGTTGATATGTCTTTCTAAAATCTTAGAAATAATAGGCGACAGCGAGATGGGCCTAAAGTTGGATAAGTTAGAAGAATCAGCTCCAGCCTTTTTTAGGAGAGGAATAATCATCGCATGTTTCCACTCCTGTGGGATATGTGACTCTTCCAAGGAGAGGTTAAGAAGTTTCATCAAAACACAGCGGGAATCCAAGTCAAGTTGTTTCAGGATCTTGGCCGGTAAAGGGTCACGTGGAGATCCAGATTTTATACTTTCCAGGCAGTGAGCGAAGGAGACATCATCAAAAGGTGACCAAACAGTGAATGTTGCTGCCAGGCAGGGCAGACTGTTATGGACAAGCACTGGCATAGGAGGTAATTCCTCATCAAGGGAGGGAGGGCTCAGGGAATCATAAATTTGTTCCACCTTTGCTATAAAGAATTCCGCGATGGAATTACATCGTGCCTCATACAAAACAGGGGGGGCAGGGATCGAATCTGAGCCTGTAAGCTTTTTTACCACAGAAAACAGTGTGCGGAGACAATTCTGAGCATGTGTTACAGTGTTGGCAATATAGGCAGCTCTGGCTATTTTACACTGTTTGTGATAGTCTCTAAGGGCCTCTTTGTAGGCCACTTTGCAAGACGAGGAATAAGAACGTCTCCATTTCCTCGAGAGCCTTACAACGGGACTTCGTGGTCTTTAATTTTTCCGAAAACCATGCCGCAGGAGGACGGTGAGGCAAGGAGTGCCTAGATACCAATGGAACAAACTTATCAACGGCAGCGTTCAGCCCTTTAGAAACTGCTGCATCTAACACAGATAGGGACGAGCCAACATCTGGTAGAGTATCAGACAGGTGCATATTAAAATCTGTGATGCTAAGTTTGCCCCAGCGTCGTAAACTTTCCTCCATATCACTGCTACCATTGGCCATAGTCTTGATACGGGGCAGAGTGAATTGAACTGCGAAATGATCTGACCACTCCAAAGGGCGGGCGGCTAGTTCACAGTCGTACGGAAGGTTAGAAAGGACAGGATCTAATAGATGACCTGCTAAGTGTGTAGGCCCGGAATTGCGTAACAGAATGTTAAGGGCTTCTAGATCAGACAAGAAAGTTTTGCTAACAGTGCATTGTGGGTCCTCCAGATGTAAGTTCAAGTCACCAAGAAAGGTGCAATTGGCAGCCTTCAAAGACAGAGGGGCAATGGTTTCTGAGAACGACGTTGTCCATAAGTTAGAGTTCCCAGGGAGACGATATATCAAGAGGCCAGACAGGGTCATCTGAGGACTTATTGCTAGTTTAAATTGAGCAGCCTCACATCCTTGATGGGGGAAGGCTTCGAACCTACAGCTGTAAATAGATTTAAAGATTATGGCAATGCCACCTCCCTTGCCAGTGTCTATATCTTTCTTGACCATGACATAGTCAGTAGGGAAGGCCATGGCAATATCAGGTCCAGAGCTGGCATGAAGCCAGGTTTCAGTCAGAAACATGGCATCAGGTTTTTCATTGTCTAAAAATCACGAATATGATTTTTATGTTTAGGAAGTGACCTACAATTTATGCTCCAGAACTGGAGTTTCGGACAGATAGAGGGTAGTTTTATAATACTCGGTTTACCCTGCTTACGTGGACGCTTCATCGATTTACACCAAGTCATCCTGCCCATTGAAAAACCACAATGATTGCATTTAAAACCCTGGACAGGAGGAGTACAAATTGTGCACCGTGCGGGTGAAAACTGCCTATAAGACTTTAATTCCTTCGCAGTGTAGTTAAGAGCAGTACCTTGATAGGCAAAGTTAGCCTATTCCTGAGCAAAGTTGATAGCCCCTAGGCCCGATCTGGTGCGGACGGGCGCAGACGGGCTTACCTCTGGCGCACCACCGGCGCGCCAGAGGCGCACACGCTGCGCGCATGCGCTGCACGCTTGCATTCTGCGTCTCTTAAGTAGTGATTGACGAATAGCCCTACAACACTAGAACACTACCAAAGATGGGGTCTTGGGTGCGTCTCAAGCCCTTGGTCCCACACCCAAAATGGCGGTCGGGAGCAGAGAACAGCGCGAAGCTCACCAAAGTGGTGAGTACTGATCTTTAATTTTTAAGGTGCAGGCAGTGCGGATAATTTGAGGTCAGAGCAGCAGAAGAAACAACAAAAGTGCGATCGTGCAAATTTTAAAAGTACAGGTGCCGAGCGGCAATTAAAAGCACTAGCAGCATTATAATTCAGCAGCGTTACAGTTCAGCAGCGTAACTGGCAAGTTCTGAGTTGCCCGTTAACCTCCCAGTTCCTTAAATACTATTTATTGAATAGCCCTACAACACTAGAACGCTACCCAAGATGGCGTCTTGGGAGCGTCTCAAGCCCCTGGTCCCACACCCAAAATGGCGGCCGGGAGCAGAGAACAGCGCGAAGCTCACCAAAGTGGCGAGTAATGATCTTTAATTTTTAAGGTGCAGGCAGTGCGGACAGTTTGAGGTCAGAGCAGCAGAAGAAACAACAAAAGTGCGATTGTGCAAATTTTAAAAGTACAGGTGCCGAGCGGCAATTAAAAGCACTAGCAGCATTATAATTCAGCAGCATTACAGTTCAGCAGCGTAACTGGCAAGTTCTGAGTTGCCCGTTAACCTCCCAGTTCCTTAAATACTATTTACCGAATAGCCCTACAACACTAGAACGCTACCCAAGATGGCGTCTTGGGAGCATCTCAAGCCCCTGGTCCCACACCCAAAATGGCGGTCAGGAGCAGAGAACCGCGCGAAGCTCACCAAAGTGGTGAGTAATGATCTTTAATTTTTAAGGTGCAGGCAGTGCGGACAGTTTGAGGTTAGAGCAGCAGAAGAAACAACAAAAGTGCGATCGTGCAAATTTTAAAAGTTCAGGTGCCGAGCGGCAATTAAAAGCACTAGCAGCATTATAATTCAGCAGCGTTACAGTTCAGCAGCGTAACTGGCAAGTTCTGAGTTGCCCGTTAACCTCCCAGTTCCTTAAATACTATTTACCAAATAGCCCTACAACACTATTACACAGTGAAAAAAATGATAATAACACAAAAACAACAAACAGAATTCATCCAATTAATTCTGAAGGAATTACACCAGCTGAAACAATTTCAAAAACACAAGAACTCCATTCGCCTAGCAATAAGCGATTGTCACGGAGTTGCTTAGAGCTACATGGGCAATTCTTCTTGACCCCTACTGGGTGCATAAACCATTGTGCACCCTAATTTTGGAGCATGGAGTTGATTAAACGCCCTATGTAGCAGATATATTGAAAAGGCTGACGCGTTTCTAATCCCTGCGATGACTTGCAGGATTATCATCAGGGCACTGGGAAACGGTGTAACCTGGAACATGAAATTAGAAGGACTAATTAAAATGTAGACCCTACTCCTCTTCTACATCTTTTTTTACTTATTTTGAGAATAAGAAAATCATGTACCTGAAGTTCATGAGATCGCCTAACATTGGTTAATATAGATGATACCTCTTCCAGGTGGGATCTAAAACTATCAAGGACAAATCCTGTTAATTTACAGGACACGGTTTCTTTTAAGGTTTCAAGTAAGCTGCTTTGAATTCTAATATAAAACACTTAGGGGGTCCATTATAATGGTGGGCGGACTTAGTCCACCCGCCATCCCATCGGTAATCGGGACCGCCCGCCATAAGGGCGGGGGTATTAGGATGTGTCCGCCACCGCGCAGGGTGAATGAAGTAGCTGGAAGCCACACAGGCTACATAAGTGAAAGCGAGCCTCAGGCATTCTCTAATCCATCAGTTAAAAAGTAAGGGGCCCATTTGGATGTCGGGTGGATTGCCCCTGCCAGGCTGGCGGTGGTTACCGCCAGCCTGGCGGGGGCAATCCACCTGACATCCGCATTCGAATTCCCCCGCCATATTAGTATGGCGGGGGGACCTCGGCGGACGGAAAGACCATCCACCACTTTTCCGCCTCAGTCGCCTTGCGGCCGGGGCGGGAAAGGATTAATATGGTGGCGGTGTCTATTAGACACCGCCAGCCACATTACAATGGGCTTAGGGAGATGCCTTTCCGTGGCGGCGATGCCGCCACAGAAAGGCATGCAGTCTTCACTCTGGGGGCCCCCTGGGGGCCCCCAGAGTGAAGGAGAGGTGGGGGGTGCACACAGGGGGGTACCTGTGGTACCCCCCCTGCATTTTGGCAGTCCCCATATTCATTTCATTGTAAAATTGTATAAAACAGGAGGCCGCCATCAGTATTTTCATGACTCCAGATGCTCATTACAATATTTACGTAACTTCAGCATATGCTTTGCATTCAAAGTTTTTGCAAAAAATGGGGACTGCCAAAATAAAAATGTGGCCCACTGTCTCACTAGATAGCGTAAGTAGAATAAGGGGTTTCGCCTCGACCTGCCAGTAATAGAGTCTGCACCCCACAAGCAGTTGTCAGCTATAATGGCTTATGCACTATGCGAAACAATGGTGCTCTCTAATAACCATATGCCCCACAACACATTATAAAAAATCATATACCATCCTTTTAACTTTGGCCCGACATTTAGTAGTGTTTAGGGTAATTAATAATGGCCCACCCACATTGCTTTAATGTCACAATGATTTAAGAAATTTAGAAACGGTAGCCTGTTGAGTGTTTTGGCGGCGCATTGAGTAAGACGACATGCCCCATAATACATCAGTATAGAGAAAAAAAGGGGAAAAAAAGCTAACTTCCGGCCGTTGATTGCATAACAGCATCGTGAAGCGTGATGGCTGACCGCTAAACTGTCATGATGGGTTGTCTTTGAAATCAGACATTGCTTCAACGCAGTAAGTCTATCTTTGAACTTTCGGGGCACAGCAATTAGTGAGTAGAAGCGCTATACGTGGTATGCGGCAGAAAAATAACAAGGGCTTTGTTTTCATTTTTCCCGTTTCTTTTCCTTCTGGCTTGTATAATCCAGGGTGTACAGATAAATCAGCAAAGTGCAAGCTTTCAAGCATTTGAACATGCGTGCCATCACACAATAGTAAGTGCAAATCCTAACTTTGTTAAATTTTTTGGTCATTTAAATCTCATAACATCAGAGAGAGTTGTAACTCGGGGTGCATTGTTTATTCATGGCAGATCTAGGTAAAAGTGAATGAAGTAGCTGGAAGCTACACAGGCTACATAAGTGAAAGCGAGCCTCAGGCATCCTCCAATCCGTCAGTTAAAAAGTAAGTGTTTTATATTAGAATTCAAAGCAGCTTACTTGAAACCTTACAAGAAACAGTGTCCTTTAAACTAACAGGATTTGTCCTTGATAGTTTTAGATCCCACCTGGAAGAGGTATCATCTATATTCACCAATGTGAGGCGATCTCATTAACTTCAGGTACATGATTTTCTTATTCTTATTTCTTATTATATCTATGATAATCTATGATAACGGCAGCAAAGAAGCACTTTTTTTTCTCGGCATATAGAACAAGCCAAAAATTCCAGCAAACAGCTGTACAACATAGCTAAAACCCTATCGGGTAATACACCAGATTTAAACACCCCCCCCATCGCAATCGCTATGCGATGCCTTGTCCGAGTTCTTCTTCGCGAAGGTAAATAACATATACCAAGCTTTTACCTCAGAACCAAATATCAGTTCTGCCCCCCCCTCTCAGACTGTCCTGAGCAATACCATGATGAGTTTTAAACCCTTAACTACCGATCAAACAAAGACCATACTGAGTTCCATCAAATCAGGATCTGCCTTGGACCCTTGCCCCACGTCGGTGTTAACCATGGTCTCAGACACAATTATTCCTACTATCACCCACGTCTGCAACACCATATTGAGTTCTGGGACTTATCCGGACTCCTTAAAAAACACGCTGATTAAACCTTTACTAAAAAAATCTAATCTTGACAGACAAGATCTGAAAAACTACCGGCCTATTGCAAGTCTTCCTTTTTTAGCCAAAATTACGGAGAAAGCCATGATTCAGCAGCTGTCGGAACACATAGAGAGAAATAACCTGCTCGATGATACCCAGTTTGGGTTCCGTAAATATCATGGGACGGAAACCGCTCTCATCAAAGCAGCGGATGACATCAGAGTCATCCGGGACCAAGGAGGGACAGCTTTGCTGGTACTCTTAGACCTTTCAGCAGCATTCGACACGGTTGACCACAAGACCTTGGTCGACCGTGTCGAAAAAATGGGTATCCAGTCCACTGCGAGAAACCTGCTTGCCTCCTTCCTGGCTAATAGAACTCAGGCGGTCACATTAGGACCATTCCAATCTGCCAATCTGTTGTTACCGTGTGGGGTTCCTCAAGGCTCATCCCTAAGTCCGACACTATTCAACATCTATGTGTCGGACCTTGCTAGTGTCATCAAAGCACATGGGATGAGCCTAACCTCATACGCAGATGACACACAGTTGGTGCTGGCCATTAAGGGTGACGGTCAGGAGGTGGCCGAACGGTTCCAAAGAGGCATCACAGCCATAGGTGAGTGGATGGCAGGAAACTGCCTGAAGCTCAATTCCGAGAAAACGGAGGTGGTCATTTTCGGCAAGCTCTCGCCATCCTGGCCCACAACTTGGTGGCCATCAGCATTTGGCACCCCACCTTGTCCTACCTCCAAGGTTAGAAATCTGGGAGTTATCTTTGACGACCAGCTCAACTTTATGGCCCATGCCAATAAGGTAGCTTCCACGGCCCATTTTAAACTCAGAATGATAAGGAAAATCCTGCCTTTTCTGCCTGACACGGCCGCTAAGACCCTGGTCACATCATTGGTTCTAACCTCACTAGATTACTGCAATGGACTCTTTCTGAATGCACAAAATAGAGTCACAAAAAAGCTTCAGACGGTACAGAACGCGGCCGCACACCTGCTGTCCAAAAAACCTAAATTCGCTCCCATCTCGGATACTCTGAGGACCTACCACTGGCTATCTATCCAAAACAGGATAAAGTTTAAATCTATGTGCATAGTCTACAAAGTAATGCAGGATCAGGGGCCTCGTTTCCTAAAAGATCAATTAAAACCTTACAATCCAGTCAGAAGGCTCCGATCCTCATCACTTAACCAACTAGAGACCCCACGTAGCAGAACAGTCACATGGGGCGACCGTCGCTTCCTAGTTGCGGCTCCCAAAATCTGGAATACCCTACCTCACTACGTCAAATCCAGCCCCTCACTCTTACAGTTTAGGAAAAGACTGAAGACGTGGTTATTCAACCAGTAACACAGAAAACCAGCCCGCATGAACTTCCTCTAAGGAGAGACATTACTGCAGTCTAGCGCCGAGACACCCAAGGGTATTCGTTCGCGCTCTATAAATGCCAGTAAATAAATAAATAAATAAATAAATAAGTAAAAAAAGATGTAGAAGAGGAATAGGGTCTAGATTTTAATTAGTCCTTCTAATTTCATGTTCCAGGTTACACCGTGCCTCAGTGCCCTGATGATAATCCTGCAGGTCATTGCAGGGATTAGAAACGCGTCTGCCTTTTCAAAATATCTGCTACATAGGGTGTTTAATCAAATCCATGCTCCAAAATTAGGGTGCACAATGGTTTATGCACCCGTTAGGGGTCAAGAAGAATTGCCATGTAGCTCTAAGCAACTCCGCGACAATCACCTATTGCTAGGCGAATGGAGTGCTTATGTTTTTGAAATTGTGCCAGCTGGTGTAATTCCTTCAGAATTAATTGGATGAATTCTGTTTGTTGTTTTTGTAATATTATCATTTTTTTCACCGTATAATACTGTCACATTGCCTTATTAATGTAATTTACATAAAAATTTATTTTGGTGGATGCTAGATGTATTGATTCTCAGACAAAAATTTCAAATGTACTTTATATATGTCCTTTAAAAAAATGTAAATGGTTGACATTGAACATATGAACCTTTTGGTCATTGTTCTTTTTCTGCATAAAATAAAAGTGGTCAAATATACAAACCAGGTACTCTTTGTTTCATAAAGAAGTAGGTGGAGGAAGGCAACAAGTTTAGGGATAACCTTGCAAAAGGCCAGGTCTAACAGCTTTCTTCTCCTTTTGTCTATTTTGTTTTCACTTTGATGCTGTTCTTTTCTTTGCTTTTTCATTGTCTCTCTTTTCATATCATGTGACTTCATTTTCTTTTGTTAATTTTTCTCTTTTTTTGTCTTTCGTTCTTACCCTTTCTGATTTTCTTTAAAAGTTCCTCTCCTACTCCATTGACTATCTTCGACAGTTACTTTCTGATCTTTTCTAGCCAGGTGGTTCCCTTTTTATGCACAAGAACCTTATTATTTTCTCTTAACTCCCTCTTACCTCTGTCACTCCATCATATTTCCGCCCACCCTTCTCCTATGCCGCCTTACTTCTCCTCCCACCCCGTCACGTCTTTCTGTGCCTATTCACAATCTATCTCTATTGCCTTGTCTTTCTCTGTTTATTTACTTCGTCCACCGACTTCACTCGGCATTTACAGGGAGGGACAGCACAGTCCTGGCCAGCTTCTACACCTACGCCTGAGCCTCCTGGGTGCGCAGTCATGCCGAAAGAATCCGACAATCATGACCAAATATTCCATGAGATCGTTGCCCATCACTTACGGATGCACGCGCCGAGGGTGTCGATAATACAGGCTAACGTGGCATCGCTAGGCCTCAGTCAATATTTGCCGCCTCTCTGGAGCACGCCAGAGGCTTGGAGCCGAGGCAGCTGTCGCTTCGAGTGGTTTCCTGCCAGCTCTCAGCTCCCTGCGCTGGGAGGAAACGCGGCTGCGACTTCATTCGATTACTGTGCTTCGTAGCCAGGTAAACAGGCAGCAGCAGGGCCCACGAAGGTAAATAACTCTCAGCCGTGCGCACTGTCGACCTAGGGAAGCAGGAATCAAGGAGAGGAAGCGCGGGGGAAAAAACACGCAGCATTTTTCTGCTTCTTTGTTGCTATCAGCGTTTTTTGTTCGTATGTAAAATGATTATCTTAATAAAACATTAATTAGACTTGGGGCCGAAAACTTGCTATGCGGACATAACTGCTGCTGAGCCCTGCAGAGCAGTTTTGACTGCCCCGTGGGATAAGCATTTGGCCTAAGCGATGCAACTATGTTTTTACTAAAAATCCAGGCCCCGGATGTCTTTTGATGTTTCCACGTATTCTGGGCCCATGCGTGTGATCTTTCATGGAGACGTCCAGGTTGGTCTAAAAGGACACCAGTTCCATGCCAAAAGACCAGATTTAGGAGAAAGATGTACTATTTTTTAAAAAGCCGAAACTTTAAATTGTCCTCGCTTCGATACAAGTTAATGGGAAAACTAAATTCCCAGCCCCATTTTATGTTTTCAAGCATCCTCATTCTGCTTTCCAAATGTTGGCATGTATGACCTTTTTCCCACACATGATAGTCAACTCTCAAAGACTGATAGACCGAGGACAAAGTGAGCCTCAGGTGAGGTATATAATATGACATATGACTGTCATTGAGCCTGTTTCAACCCTACTCACCTTTCACAGACTCTGTCCTACCTTTCTTAAACGAGTATTTGCAAAAGTAATAGGTCTAAATTTAATATGCTAAGGCATGAAGCATTAGCACATTAGAGAGAGACTCTCAAGAGACAGCCAGCAGCAGTGAACAGAGAGGGCTATGATCATGAATTAGTCCCTCTTGTAGTTCAGTGCAAATACTGGTGTGGTGGCAGAAGGCACACCCAAACAGCCAATAGCATGAGGTGAAAGATAAATGCACCTGTGTGTTTGTTGGTTGCTGGGGGGGAGCAAAGCATGATTGACAAAGTCTCCAGTGCATGGCTGGAAGAGGTATGCTGAGAAAGGCAATGATTGAAAAGGGCATGACCCAAAGGCCACTCAGTATATTGCTGGCAATAGATCTATACGCTGTTGAAAAACACAGACCTAAAAACCATAAAGCAAAAGGAGTTCATTTAGAAAAAGGAGAACATTGTTTTGATGTTGTTTTCTAAAAGGGTAACGCGTCTCTTTTTGCCCACTTCAGAGATCATTTGAGAACCTGAGAGAGGTATGGTAAAGGCACAAGGGAAGGGGTGAAAGTAAAGGTAGGGAGAGTAGGGGTAGCAATAGAAAGGATGGTCATGAGCAAAGATGAGAGTTGAACGAAAAAGGGGGAATGAAAGGTAAAGTAGGGAGGGCAGAAGGAGGGGCACAAAGTGTGGAATGGAAGTGAAGAAGGGCCTATGTGACTAATGAATTAAAGGTAGGTAAATTGGGTGGACAAAGTGGCAAAAGAGGAGAAATGGAACTAAAAGCAGAGAGGAGGACATAGAGGGCAGGGACAACATTATTGTAGGGTAAGCGAGAGGAATAAGCACATGTTCAGAGATGGAATACAAAAGGTATGCAGAGCGGGGTAGTGGGACACATGAGTACAAATGTAAGTAAAGATAGCATAGGAATTGAGGCACTCTGTGTCAAATTGAAATAAACATACAGGTATTTGTAGCACAGGAACAGCATGGAAAAATGTGTAGGGATTGTTGGGGAGAAAGTAGGAAGAGACAGACGTAAAGATGCATGGAAGTGTGGTTGTTATTGCGGAGAGCTGGTTGATTGCAGCACCTGCAATTTTCAGCACAGCTAAGGGCAGTGCTTAATTTGTAAATTATGAAGTGCAGGTGCTCAAATGTTTGTTGAAGGCCACCGCTACTTTTCCCTGGCTCCACCCACTTCTTCCACTGGCTCCAACTACTTACTCACTTGGTTCCACCCACATCCTCAACTGGCACTACTAAAAGTCAGATGTATCTGGTCGCCACAGTACTGCTGCCACACTCTGCTAACTCTGCACAAGCTGTAAACAAGTGAACAAATATCACCTCAAGTTATGCGTGTATGAACTTTAGATACTTCAAACACAAGAAACCAGTTGCTGGATTCTGCACTTAGCGGGCGCAATTCATCATGATACAGCCCAGTGATCTTAAAAACTGCCAGATCACAGTTTCAAGGTGTATTTCACCACATCATTCTAGGAATTCCAGGAATTGGGCCATAACCTCACTACTAAATTTTGGGAATCTACATCCAACTAAGTTGTTTGATTTACAGAATGCAGAGCTTGTTAGAAATACAAATTATTCTGAGAGTGAATAAGCAACGTTTTTAGTTATTTATAAATACGTCATTGAGCAACGTGAACATATTTCCAGAACGCTCATCAATTATCAGTGTCTGGGGCGACCTCTTAAGAGGAATGAAATGCAAGTAATATCCATGCATCATATAATATGTAGATTCCTGTGGTTGCCTTTCTCGGCAGTAAACAATGTGAATTTCCATAATGTGATATGTGCAAATGTTGCTGCATCTTTGTCTATGCTGCCAGTGAAATATAATTTTCTGAGATGGCATGCCTTCCTTTCTATATGCCCTCCATCACCACCATGAACTTTGATGGGCTCATTCATCTTGAACAGACTTCATTTTAATAGCAATACAACACTAGGACCATTCGTTGAGCAGGAAACCTACCCGGTGCGTCACTCTGCATCTAATGAATAATGCAACAACATAGTCTTTTCGGGCCCAGGGAGCATTACTAAACACAAAACTCCTCTTTACACTTATTAGAATCTTCGCATTAACAGTCAGTCGCGTATGGTATCCTCATATAAGGGTTTGTGCAAAACTGGCAAAGACGCAGAGCCAAATATATTGTTGTAAGACTGCAGGCCTAGACTGCGCGCCAGATATGGAAGTGAAAGTCAGATTAACTGGCCGGGGCATTGAATTTGCTTGCAACCTGATCCTTGCATACCCTGCCCGGTGCCGGAAGCATGATTGCTCAGCCTGAGGATAGGCCTCAGAGTCGTCACCCAGCCCATTCACTCATAAAACTGTTATTATATATATAACTTCTATGGTGACTGTCACCATGGCATGCTCAAGGAACATGCAGCGTTGGTTTGGGCTAAAGCCTACTTACGGTAATGTGTCTGGTGGGTGCCTGGCGCCGGGCAGCACTGCCTTTATTACGAAAGGCCTGCTGCTGTTTGCCCTCAACTTGACTGGACGACATCCAACAGCTGGAGAGGTCTTGTGGAACGTGGTTGTGCCAGGGCATGTCATTTTGAAAGAAATCTGCGCACTCTGCCGCAGCACAGCCCCATCCCTCACAAAACCAAATCCCAGCCCAATCAGTGTTCCGCCCACCGGCAACACTGAACTAAGGGTTGTTGCAGCCTAAGGCAAATTCGGATCGGATATATGGCTACTCAATGCAGCAGCATCCCTAGGCTGCCCCAGGTCATGGGATTCCTCCACGATCGTCCCAGGCTTTAAGAAGGGAGATCATAACAGCACTACCTGTTGCAGACCGATCTCCCTGATTGACTCGGTAGTTAAGGTCGTGGGAGGTGTGGTCCTAAATAGATTATGAGTAGCAGCACATGTAGTGCTGTCTCCCTAGGGCACTAGGTGTGCTGCTTCTGTAGCTGTAAATTTCCAAAAAACGTTGCTTCACACGTTGTGTTTGATTGTATATACAAGTGTCTTTTTTTTATTTCCAATGTTCGATTCACATTTAAATTGTATAAGTGTTTTCATTCTTCAACACATAGATACTTTCATGTTGTTTGAAAAGAGTTTCATACTTTCAGAAGAACATCTTAATACATCCATATAAACACCGCACTCCTTGAATACATTTACCATAATGCACCGCACTAGCATTGAGCGAGTATAGTATCAAGAACAATCATCACACGATAGATAATGATGTAACATTTTGTTAACATATTATTGAGGAACTGTTGAAAAGCACCGCGTGATATTTTGATTAAGGGTGAATGAACTCCTGACATAATGAACTAATGTTTATGTATGATTTGTTTATGTTTGTAGAAATATCCCTGATGAAGGCAATTATTGCCGAAATGCATTGGATGTAAAAAACAAAGACTATGACAACATGAAAGTATCTATGTGTTGAAGTATGAAGAACACTTATACAATTTAAATGTGAACCGAACATTGGAAATAAAATAAAGACACTTGTATATACAATCAAACGCAACGTGTGAAGCAACGTTTTTTGGAAATTTACAGCTACAGAAGCAGCACACCTTGTGCCCTAGGGAGACAGCACTACATGTGGTAGTGCTGCTACTCATAGGCTGAAGCACCCACACTCCCGGTGGGGAGTGATGCCCAGGAGCACAGTAAACAATTCTGATACAAAGGAATAACCAAATTAAGCAGTGCACGGCCGCAACCTAAGTCCTGAATAGATTGTCATCATGGGCTGAGGAAAACAGGATCACATCAGTCATTCAATATGGGTTTCGTCCCGGCCATTCTACATAAGCACTATGTTTAAACCTATATATGGTACTGGGGAACAACACCATGGCGCGACGGGGGACCATCTATATGGCGTTCAAGGATCTCTCATCTGCGTTTGATTGCGTAAACCGGGGGAAATTATGGGATCTCATGGGTGCCATGGGGGTGAAGCCTGCTCTGGGTACGTTCTTAAGGGACCTTCATAGGAACACTAGGGCAAATGTCAGATTCTCGCAAGACCTCAGGGTTTCGAGTGACTTCCCTGTCGAGAGAGGCGTGAGGCAGGGCTGCATCCTGGCCCCTTTTCTTTTTAATATATATGTTAACGAGCTGGATACGTTTTTACTAAAAACTGGTGCTGACTTTCCTTTTATCGGGCGCAGGGGCCTGCCGGTCTTGCTATATGCAGGCGACGACATTTTCTTGGCAAGAACCGCCAAGGGCCTGCAGCTCCTATTGAATGCTTTTCATGGTTTCATGGCTGACCAAGATCTTGCCATAAATAACACTAAATCATACACCATGCAGATAGGAGTACGTCCAAAGAAACAGTACCCTTTTAAGGTAAATGCCGAGAAGGTACCCCTGACCACGTCTTTTTCTTACCTGGGAGTTCTGCTCGATGACCAGCTAAATTGGGGCCACTAGTACAGAGGAAAAGAGGTGAGATAATACGGGCAAATTCAGCCATATTTAATTTTGCGTCCAAAAATTGGTACTGAAGATGTACCAGGCAAAGAGTGAGGCACTGGGCAGTTATGGGAGCGAACTATGGGGCTATTTACCAGCCAAAAGTATTGAGGTGGCTGAGAACACCTTCCTGAAACAACTACTGGGAGTACCAAAAGGAACAGCTAACCTCATAGTTCACGAGGAAACCGGAATACCCTTTATTGGGGACACTATAGCACTACGGCCTCTACTGTTTTGGCTTAAATGCTGGCTGAATAAAGACCTGGTCCTCAACCATTTGCTGCTAAGGGAAGTGCTTTCTCAAGATCATGCGCTTAATCTACCATGGTTTAAGTACTTAAAAAATTGTTTTATTGAGATGGGGCGCCCGGACATTTTTTTTAATCCAAGCACGATTGTTAAGGCTGATGTAGAGCTTGTTAAAAAATCTTTCATTTTAAGGAAGAAACTTGAAAGAGAAGAGCAGACTTGGTAAAACCCAGTATACGCATGCTCAAAACCACGTTCTTAATGGAACCATACTTATCCTGGCCTATAACAAGTCGTGAGTGGTTTCTATTAACAAGGTTCCGGCTGGACTATTATCACCTATTACTAACCGTACCTAGGGGGTCACATAGAGGTCAAGTGCTACCCTCCTGAGGCTGCAATAATCTGTCTCCGCAGGGTCTTGTGCACTTTGTATTCATTTGTCCTTTCTATGAAATTCCCCGTAAGTTTTTTCTGAAGCCCATACTAAAAAAACTAAATTTTAAACAGGTCCGCCCGGCTTTGTGCTATTTACAAATGGTAAAGCCTGAAAGCACTTTATATGTGGTTGGATTTCTCAAATCCGCACTACAATCTAGAAATAGGAGAGAAGATTGTTAGTCTCTTTTAGATGTATTTTACTGTCCACTTTTATCCTTTGAAAATGAAATGAATTGTATATATATTTTCTGGGGTTAAGTTCAAGATATTTTGTTTTTAGAAAATGTTTTATGCTGTAACCTTGCTCTTATGGTTTTTAAATATGAAAAACCGAATAAAGTATTTTGAAGAAGATGAAGCTGGGAATGAATCTTTTCTTTTTATTAATGGTTCTCACTGACGCTCTACACGACTGCAGGGGACTCGGGAGATGAACAACACTGTCTGCAGCGGTAAGTCAGTGACTGAGGTAATTATATTACTGACTTTGCCACAATGCCATATGACGTGCAGACACATGGTGCAGACCTGGCCCTGATAAATAAGTGCTGGTGCTAAGCACCGGAAAGCACCGTCACAATTTAAGCACTGGTTATGGGTAAACCATAGTTTGAAGTCCCTGGAGGAATCCAGGCAATGCACAGGGACATAGCTGCTGGTGGGGCTGCTTTATGGGGTGGGAAACTAATTTCTTAGTCAGGTCTTAGCCAGGGCTGCAGGATTGGGCACCTGCAGAAACAGTTACATGAAGTCACTGTTGTTGCAGAATGAGTAGAGGTGGGCAAATAGGAGAGCTAAGGCAGAACAGAGCCAAGGTTCTGACTTGGCTGAAAGACCCTGTGCACTAACCAAGCCATGAAAATTTGACATATAACTCGTGCAACAAACATCATGTAAAAATATGATAAAATTACAGGAGCTTTTGGGCCCAACCGTGGGGGTTGGGCCCTACCCACTACGGATCCTGAGCAACTGGACCAAATGCCCCTTTAGCACTTGACTCTCAGTGGTAGCGCTGGTCAAACAGTCCAAGGCTTCTTGGGGAGGTAGACACCGGGTTGTGAACACAGGCTCACATCTCAAAATACTCTCAGTCCCAGAAATAAATGATTGTTCAGCCAAATACTTGTTTTTATGAAGAAAGAAGTATTTATGTTTGAACACAAAGCAAAATATGACATTCACAAACAATACACATGGCCCCCTGAGTTCAGGTGCCTAGTGTTTCATAGGTGGGTTCCTGAGTCCAACTCCCCTCTCTCTAGCTGTAGGGGTTATTCCCCATTCTCTATATGCGAGTTTTAGGTTAAGCCGTAATAGTAGTCCGATTCTCAGGAGTCCTACTCAGACTCTTTCTTAAAGTCAAATGTATTCTGGTGCCGAAGTGCTATGACAGGCGATTTCCCCCGGGGCCATCTGCCCTAACAATAGTTTGTACCCGCACAAGCAGGATCTGAGCGACTGCAGTGCCTGATTTGCGAAAACAGAGTGGATATGGGCAACTTTGTTCAATTGAGTGGTCTGAGTAGGCAAAAACACTATACATTTGAATTATTCTAATGTATATAATATATCTAAGGTGCTATGTAAGTACAAGCAGAACCACTGCAGATTAATTTGGCGATGCAGCCTGTGCACAGTGGTGAAGAAACGGCAGGCCAGGAGTGCCAGGAAGTGGGTGGAGAAATGTTCCAGGTTGTGGGTGGAATCATGTTTGAGGGATCAACGCAGGCCAGCATAGATAGCTAAATATGATTCAAAGTAATGGTGCGTGTGTACATGTGCATGTGTGTGCAAGTGCAAGTGTGTGTGTGTGCATGTGTGCATGTTGGGCCAGCTTTAGCACTGGTGGTAACCAGTGAGACAATATTTTTGGCTCCTTCCCATTCACCTCCTCTATGAATTCTCTCTCTTCCACCCTCCACCAGTGCCCCCATCTCTTTATAGCCTCTCTCTCAAATACATTTCATTTGTTTTAAAGCGATGGTTGGGGTGGGCCTTACTAATAAGAGTGTATTTCTAACCAAACCGAACCCCTTTCCAGCAACAGTAGGAGCAGATAATGAAAGACTGGTGGAAAAACATAAGGTTAACTTATACTATGCAGTTTGCATTGAGCTCTTTGAATACAGTTCATAAGTCAGTGTGCTATATTAGGATTGTAACTTATGAACTGCAAGTAACAAAAGGATCTCTGTGACAAAAACAGTAACCAATTGAATTATTCACATGTAATACAGTTCTGCGATCTGCCGAGTACAAGTTCTTTCTCTGCTACTTAACGATGAGTCAGACTGCCACTGGACAAAATTCATTCAATAGAGTTATCTTTACATTTTTATTGTTGCCTGAAATCTGCTGAACACACAGGAAACGCTGCTGCAGGTGCTTGCAAACTCACAAGTTATTTCTAAACACAGTGCACCCCAAGGTCAGCACCAGGTGCGGCTCCACCTAAAGCCGGCTCTGTGTGCATCTGTGTAGGTGCTTTTATGGCGGTTTCTATGGTCTGTGTGAACGTATGTGATACTGTGATAACTGAGAGGAGCATGGTTTAGATTAGTCTCATATAATATGTGGGTGTTAAACTGAACTACATTGTGTGCGGATATCTTCCTTGTGAAAGAGAGGAATGCTGCCATTAACAGTGAGGTGAGTCAATGGTGAAAGTGTGGTGACCCATACTGTATGCTGTGGTGGGACGAAGAAAATTGTGAATGGCACAAATAACAGACCAATAGGTGGCAAGGGTTGGTTGAAAGCCCTTGTAATAATATTATGAATATCGTTTTAGTAAAATCTAATGCCAGACATAAA
Source organism: Lissotriton vulgaris (assembly GCF_964263255.1). Classification (NCBI taxonomy): domain Eukaryota; kingdom Metazoa; phylum Chordata; class Amphibia; order Caudata; family Salamandridae; genus Lissotriton; species Lissotriton vulgaris. The sequence goes on along the minus strand of NC_141695.1, from coordinate 755,579,574 downwards.
AAGAAAACTTTGCAATTACCATCCATTTGTTAAAACGATGAAGCAACCTGATATACTTTAATAAGTAATTGAGTACATTGATTTCACACTATTAATGCTGCATAGTTAATTGATTTTTACTCAAATTTAATTTCATCTTACACATTTTAAAAGTAGGGCTAACTAATTTGTTTGATTATTCCCTGAGTCAGAAAATCTGTGTTTACAGCACCCTGCTGCATTCTACATTAAACAAGCAGTAAAATCAGTGCAAAATTGTGATTTTTTTGCACCATTTCAAAATGTATGTAATCAGGCTTCACCCCTCACCATTATCTGCTTGTGATTGTAACGGGTATTTTGTTCTCTATCTGTGACTGCCACAAGTCTTTTGTTATCTACCTGTGACTGACACAGGTCTTTAGTTATCTACCTGTGACTGTCACAGGTCTTTAGTTATCTACCTGTGACTGTCACAGGTCTTTGGTTATCATTCTAACCACGCTGTACTTCAAGAACCCTCACACGATCTTCCAGCATGACTTTTATATTTAAAATCAATGGACTCATTCACGTTTTATACGATCAATGCTGAAAAATTAAGCTCTTTTGGTGCTGAATCGATAGAGAGCGCCTGAGGGATTCCTCGCATGAGGAAACATTGACATCTTGTCACTGAAAATCGCACAGTGAATATTGTGATCTGAGAGTTAAATTTAGCACAGGAAACCCAAGGAAGCTCTCCTTTGACATGTATTGAATTAAATAGTTTTTATTTATTGGGAAGAACAAACATCCTACAATTTGGCAAATAACTGCTATACATTAGGGAGGCTTGCACATGTATTAGGACAGTGAGTGTTTGACAGGGGCAGTCATCCCATGGAATTGCTTTCTTTGTTTGTCTTTGCTTTCAATTCAGGTGAGGGGGGAGGCATGTTAAGACTACTTGACCCCAAAAACTGGTTTTGACACCAACATAAAGTATAAAGGTCTCATGGTTCCTGAAATACTACAACATCACTAAAACACATTCGCCATTTAAAAAAAAGTGTTTTCCAGAAAAAATAGGCCTGGATCAGCAATGTCAATCCAAGCTAAATTACTTTTATAATGATCCAAAAACACAAACCAAAATTGAAAATCTCTGGACAACATTTTATTTAGGGAGGTATATGTAGGGGTCAGAATTATGAGGGTATTATTATGACCTCTGGTTCTGGAGTAACCTTCATGGTTGTTCCTTTTGGGAAAGTTACTGTCCCATTAATTTCTCCGCTCTCCTTCCTGTCTTCCATGGTGCATTTAATGTTGTAAAGTCTCTTCTAATAGAGGGTGGGGTTTAAGCCACTCTCTGCTTTGGTTGCCAATCTCTAGGCTGGCTTTTATTTGATTTTGTCTGTAAATGCTGCTTCTCGAACCTAGCAAAAAACATGATATTTTGGGTGCCGAACTGAACACAGTACCCCAGCTGAGGGTTCTTAAAACTAGATAGGGGAGGGCGTGGGTACCGACCGAACAAGATGGCGGCATAGCCTGTGAGCTCCGAGGCCAACTCTGCCCTTTTCACTGATCCGTGCATCTATCCGTGCCTTCGTGCTGCCCTGCGGGCTGTAACCTGCACCGGAACTCAAGCGGCAACCTCAGGCGTAACTCCGGTGGCAAGCGAGCGCTTCTTTCCGCCTAAACTGACACCTGCAAGAGTGCGGCCTGCTCGATTCGGCTAGACCAGGGACTAAAGTGACGGACCCTGTCCGGGAAAAACTAGACCGTCCTGTGGAGTGGATCATTGTTGCCATCAGGGGGCGCGACGGCCCTGCCCGCGTCCCTTCCCTACCAATTCTGCGAGGTTGGGCATGCCCCTCCCCTGGATTGCCTCAGCTCCGTGAGCTTCTTACACCGTGTGAAGGCTGATTTTTTCCAACACGGTGGCCTGGTTGTGCCGACTGAGAGGCCCTGTCCCTGCTGCCGGCCACGAGAGAGGATACTCTGCATTGGTGACTGTCGCAGAGGTAGCGCGCTGGTGGCCTTGCCTCTCTATCATTGCGGATCCGGCGATTGCGGTTGGCAGTGTGGTTCTGCGCCCTCGCTGCTCTGCACTGCGCCATCACCCCTCGGGAGGACATCCTGAACCCTGCGTGGCACTTCTGGCACTTGGTGAGACATTGGATGGTGTCCAGATTGAGGCAACTGTGGCAGGGAGATCGGGGGTGCATCCTGGTGTGAAGTTGGCATCAAAAACTGCAGCAGTATTCGTGGTACATCTCATCAGAGTGTGTGAGGACTGCTGTTGCCCTGCAAGCTTGCTGAGGCCCTCGCTATTTGGCCCACTCCTGAAATAATACGACCTGTTCCCCCCCTCCCCCCCTATGCCCCCCTGGTAGCTATGAAGCCTACCCTACCAGTTGTGGATCCCGGTGTGCTGCTGCACCGGAGTAAAGTCATCTCAACGCACCTGTTGAACTGCTGCCTCCTGAGAACGTGAGTTCTGTCTGTTCTTCTATACAGTGTGTTTCACGAGTTGCAGCAACATGGCAGGCAGAGGGCCTAAACACCACTTTACACTGGCAAAAAAGGACAAGTTTGCGTATGATAAGGGTTCATCTCCGGTGCCCCCTCAGGGTAAAGCATTGGACAGCGATGGTGCAAAGAAGGTAACTCTTGAAGACATTATGAAGGCACTGGGAATGTACAAACCACAGTTGGCACTATTTCTACGGACGTTTCTTTGCTGCTGGCGGACCTCCACAAGATGGCGGATAGGGTGAAAGAAGTGGAGATAGTTGCTCAGTCTTTGGTTACGGACACTTCTGAACTACAGACCTCCGTCGCCCAGCTAGAAAAGGAGAACAAGTTACTTGCAGAGAAACTTGACGAGCAGCAAGGGCGCGCAAGACTTAACAGCGTCAGAATTATTGGTGTTCCAGAGTCTGAAGGTGCCCAAGCAATGGACTTATACGTGGAAGACTTAATTAAAACTAGGCTGCAACCTAAGGGGCTCTCACATTTCTTTTCAGTGGAACGTGCCCACAGGGTGCCTGGTGGTAAACCTAAGCCGGGAGCCCCCCCACGACCAGTGCTTCCCAGACTGTTCAACTTCAGGGAGAGAGATGTAATTTTGCAAGCAGCAAGGATCTCTCCCTCCATCCATATTTTAAACTCCACTGTATCCTTCTTCCCGTATTTCACGGCAGCTGTATCTAAACGACGGCGAAGCTTCTTAGATGTTAAAAAATTACTCCGGGCACAGGAACTACCATACTCAATGCTCTTTCCTGCAAAACTTAGAGTAGTGGCAGACGGCCGAACCTGGTTCTTCGACACGCCTGAGGCGGTGCATGACTGGCTGGAGGGATGGCGCACTGTGAGTCGCTCGAAACGCGGACACAGACCTCACCGTCAACGTGATGGAGAAGATAACTCAGGAACTCCTAGCCCCAGAAACCTGGAAGTGAACCATGACCCACTACAAGAAGAGGAATAAGTACTGTCATGACAATATTGTCTCCTGACGCCTATGTTGGTCCTGTCGTTAATTGCGCTTTTGCCATTCTGTGGTTCTGGACTGGGGCAGCCTGTGGGGCCCTAAAGGGCTGGAGCCTTGTGGAACTCTCTCCCCCGACAAGCAAGTATCATAGTTATGGGAGGGGAAAAGCGCTCTGCTGAGTTGGGGTGGCGGGCAGTTGAAGGTTCGCCTAGCAGGGAGGCAGGGAGGGTGGGTGGGATCCAGGGTGGGGGGTAATGGGGTTGTTTCATTTTGTTGTTTTTGCTGTTTGTATGCTTGATAGGGTGACACACTGTTTTAGTGGGGCAACACTCTCCTTTCATGACGGATCTACGTGTAGCAAATGTGACTTTGAATATTTAAACCACTTTAAAATGTCTGAAGGCTGATCAGGTTTCACAGGAGCCTAAGTCTCCCCAAACGATCTTAACGATAATGTCATGGAATGTCCAGGGGTTAGCAGACAAAGTGAAGAGGGGTTTGGTGCTACAGCATTTGAAGCGTTGTGGCCCTGCGGTGGCTCTACTGAAAGAAACGCATTTAATGGGTTCTACTGTCAAGGCTAAGGATAGATGGGGATACCAAATGGTTGCCAATGTAGAGTTTTCCTCAGGTTCTAGACGTACAGGGATACTTATCAGAAAGAATTTCCCGCTGGTGATACAACAGAAGCGAGTACACGATCAAGGCCGCTTCGCAGCACTGACATGTCAATGGGAAGGACGATTATTCAATCTGGTCTCTGTTTATATCCCTCCGGCCCTTCACGCGCAAGCCCACTCTGCTCTCACAACATTCCTACTAACACTACCTGCTGCGACACTGCTCATAGGGGGTGACTTTAACGATATAAAAGACGCGACGATAGATAGATTTCCCATCAGATCAGGGGTACAGGTTGGGCGATGTCTCCTTGGTCTCACGGAGGCTATGGGACTTATAGATAGTTGGCGGTACAAACACTCTGACGAGCAGCAGTACACTTTCTACTCCGGGGTCCACAACTGTCTCACACGCATTGATTATTTTCCAACTTCGGCAGACGGCCTGCCTGGAATAGAAGAGGTAGTTATTCGCCCAAGGGGCATATCGGACCATTCTCCGTTGTTGCTCAAGTACAAACATCACCAGACCTCTAGAAAACGTATGTTTTTAAATTATGCCGGATTTCTACATGTGCGCCCTATTATGAAACACCTCACAGCCACCACCAAACTATTCTTTCAGAAGAATGCAGGCTCGGTGGACTCCTCTAGCACGCTCTGGGAGGCCTATAAGGTAGTCCTGCGTGGGCAAGCGATAGCCTCAATTACAGGTCACAAGCGGGCGCAGAGGGCGGAGTTAGATAACCTTGAGGAGGAACTAGCCACCGCAATGACAGAACAGGCGACGCACCCGTCACTTGAAGCCACCCTTGAGGTCCAACTTAAACAAACGGCGTATGTGGCGTACCAGGGGGAAAATGCGATAGCTCGCCTCCAAGCTACTAGGCATAGGGTATACGAACTGGGAGACAAAGCGGGAAAGATGCTGGCCTGGCTGGATAAGAAAGAAAGGGCGAACAGGGTCATAGCACAGCTTCTCTCCCCCACTGGCTCCATGATATCTAAACCAGATGGTATAGTGGACGTCTTGGCCGATCATTATGAGCAATTGTATGCCCCCCGGGCGTCTTACACGTCTGAGGAGGCGTATGACTATATCAAAGATTTGTCTATCCCTCAGCTTTCCCCTGAGGCAGCACTCCTGTTAGAGACGGACATCACCGTAGAAGAATTACAGACTGCAACCTACTCACTTGCGTCTGGTAAGGCGCAGGGACCTAATGGGTTCCCAGTGGAACTGTATAAAAGGACTGCACAGACATCTGCTCTCTTCCTGCTCAAGAGGTTTCTTGATAGTCTTGAAGCAGGAGAACTGCCGAGAGACCAGCGGCTCGCCACTATAGTCGTGATCCATAAACCTGGTAGACCAGAGACGGACTGCACATCCTATCGCCCAATCTCCCTGATAAAAGCAGAACCCAAGATCCTGGCCAAACTTCTGGCGTTGCGGCTGACCCCCCACCTCTCCTCCTTAGTGCATCCGGACCAGTCTGGCTTTATGCCACACCGTAGCACGGCACTTAATTTGCGCAGGCTTTATGCGGTCTTGGCACGTACACCGTATATTCGGGAGCCGGCAGTCATTCTCTCCTTGGACGCCACTATGGCATTTGATACCGTGGAAAGGCCTTTCCTGTTTGCCGTGCTCCACCACATGGGGTTCGGTCCAAAATTCTGTGCCTGGGTTCACCTCCTTTATAACAAGCCCTTGGCACATGTTGCTGCCAATGGACACATCTCCTGTGACTTCCCACTTGGTCGAGGTACACGGCAGGGATGTCCGCTGTCCCCGCTGCTCTTTGCGCTGATTCTGGAGCCACTTGCAGTCTGGATCAGATGGGAACCCTCCATCAAGGGACTCTCTTGGACCACTACTTGGGAGGACCGCATATCCTTATATGCGGATGATATCTTGTTATACCTCACCTCCCCCAAGAAATCCATCCTAGAATTGCTGAATGTATGTGAGAAGTTTGGAAGAGTGTCTGGTTACAGAATAAATTGGTCCAAGTCCGTTCTCCATGTCTTAGCCGGCCCTCCTCCCATTCTACCCGCGGGTTGCCCCTTACGCACTACCACGACGGCATTTAAATACCTGGGTATCTATATTACATCAGACCCAAACAAATTTTCGGCTTTAAATCTTAGTCCCCATCTAGAGCAATTCAAGCGTGATGTTAAGGTATGGCGGACTCTCCCTCTTACACTTCTGGGTAAAGCGGCACTATACAAAACGATGGAGCTCCAGCGATTTCTATATGTCCTTGAGAATTCACCATTTCTGGTTCCTGACTCTTATTTCAGGACTATTGCTTCTACTTTCTCCAATCTATTTTGGGATGGGAGGCCGCCTCGTATGGCGCAAGCTAAGTTAACAAAGAGTTGGTACGATGGGGGAATAGCGCTTCCCAATGTGGAATTATATTACTGGGCGGCCCATCTTAAGCAGATAAATTACTGGTTGCATGCCCCACAGACCGAACCGGCATATCTAGCTGATAGACAATGCTTGGAGAGCAAAGGTCTGTTGGGTAATCTATATAGCCGACGCATGCCCTCGGACCTACTTGGGCCCATGCGACATTCTGTACACCTTTGGTATAAGGCGAATACACGTCTTAAGTGCTCTGGGACGATCACACTAATGACACCGCTGTGGGACTCCTACAGGTTGGTCTTCCTTCGTAACAGTACGGGGTTCCGAAACTGGGATAACATAGGCATTTCAGTGGTGGGTGACCTCTGGAAGGGAGGAAAGATGATAGACTTCTCCCACCTCCAAACACATTACGAAATGACTCAGAAAGAAAAGTTCAGATACCTCCAAATCAGACATGCACTCCAATCAGTCATACCTGCAGACACCGAGCTACAGGAATCCTCTCCTCTGAAAGATAAGCTTCTGACAGAACATATGCCAGATAGAGCCACTTCCTTGACCTACCGGAAATTGATAAACAGCCTTCCTGACATGACGTCTACACTAAGACAGAACTGGTCCGGAGACGTAGGTGACTTTGATGAGTCTGAATGGCAAGAGGCCCTCTCGTCCCCCCGGGAAACAGCCATACCCTCCAGGTTAAAACTGGTCCAGCTCAAAATATTACATCGTACATACTACACTAGAACGACGTTATTCAAGATAGGATCAACTTCACATAAATATTGCTTACAACACTGTGGAGACGAGGGGACATTCTGTCATACCATAACGGACTTTAAACACATAGCAGCATACTGGACGGCGGTCATGCGTACAATTTCCCAGACTATAGATGTTTCCCTGGTGCCCGAACCCCGTCGTTGTTTGTTGAACGTATGGGAACCAAACGACCTAAATCACCGCCAACAGGATGGGGTAATGCTGAGCATGATGGTGGCAAAACGTAACATCGCCTTCTTGTGGGGATCAGAAACACTGCCTACCCTCCATAAATTGTGCAAGGATATGGATGAAATGATGGTGGCAGAGAAGTCGGTGTTTATACATCGCGGATGTCCCAAGAAATGGGAGAGAATGTGGGAGGCTTGGAATTAGTTTTGTGGTAACATTTGTGAGCCTCCAAACCTTGCAGACGATGATAGTGCCTCGGATTAGACATGTAAAGATTAATAATACTAATGTGTCAATGCATGTATTCTGCATATGTAACCTGAACAATGAACAAGGCTGCTTTGCTCTCACGATCCACACAATGTATATTATTTCGTCTGTATGTCTTATTGCCCTATTTGCTTTGTTAATAAAAATATATATTTTTTAAAACTAGATAGAATACTCCGGGTAAGGCATCTTTGAACAGGGTAGAATACTGTAAGTGGCTCTTATAACTGGATATAGTACCCAAGAAGTGACCTCTAGAACTAGACTCAGTATTGCAGGTGTGGATTAAAGAATTTGACAATGTACTCCAAGAGAAGTCTCTGCACCTGGACTGAATTTTGCAGGTGAGGCCTTTTGTACTGGACACAATATTCAGATGTGGCCTTCAGAACAAGAAACAATAGTTGATGTGAGACATCCAGACTGGACACTTTAATGGAGGTGAATCCTTTAGGAGCGAACACAATACTCTTAGTGAAGGCTCTGCAGTGTAGTCTGATGCTGTAGATGACGCATCCAGAATATTCACCATATTCCACATGTGGCTTCTTCCATATCTGGTCAAAGTACTCTAGGACCCAAGTGAAGAGTCTAGAGCCAGATGAAATATGTAAACTACTGAGGAGAACACAGTTCACATAATTCTCTTCCAATGGAACATTATTCATTCAATTTGCTTTAATACACTAACTTCTACCCAAAGCCTAGTCGTAATTGGTCGCTTTTAGATCTTCTTATCTGACCATCCCACTACGAGATTGTGTTGTTTTATTTGATGCGATGTTCCACCTTCTAAAAACACTTTATTAAAAGATTCCAGATTTACATAGAAGGGGCGGGGTTGCAAGGGCATTTAGTTCCACAGCTCAGCTCAATTTAAGTTAATTAAAATAGAGAGAAGGTAAAATGATTTACTGAAATTGAAACTATTTGTTAACTATTGAATCCGAAGCCTTTGCGTTAAGAAGTCAGCTGCTGCATTGTACATACCTCCATTTCTACCTTCAATGCACAGAAGCAAACCAATCATTCATTTTGTGAAGCAAAGGTCTCGGCAGGCAGTCATTTAGAAGATGCCACTCACCTTGGATGCATCATCATCACCACAGAACTCAAATGCTTTCCATAGACTTCTGTGGAGTCAATCACTATGTAACATTTTCTCATTCTCTATCACATTCTTCATCTCCATACACTTCTACTGGATCAACATTCACAATAATTTCAATCCACCCACTGAACAGATTCAATAGATGTACCTAACTGCCGTGTAACCTTGTAACCCCGAGTTAATAGAGTGAAACTGATTGATCAGTTAATTGATTAGAGCCATTGAAAATCATTACCTCATGCAGAATCACCGCAGCCTGACTGAATCGCAGGCTGTTGTAGTGTCGAGAGCACAGGACTGCATGTCTGTGTCTAACTTGCCAGAATGCACAATGGAAAACTGGGCAGGACGTGCGTTCAAAGGAATTCTGGTATTTCTGATCCATGCTTAAACATGAGTATGTACAGTGATCGGAATTTACAGACACACTTGGAATCCCGGCATATGTGCATAAATATGCCACAGAAGGATTTTTCTATGACTACCGGCACATGTGCATGTCTGTATGAGCTTGTCAGAGTGGTGTCGGTATGTGTGTGATAACCGCGTGTGTTCATTTTACCCATGCCTGCTACAATGTTTGTGCTTATGCTCCTGATGACTTGAAGTGTGCATACATAGCCGTCTTTGTGTGTACATTTTAAGTGCATGCAGACCCATGTTTCCATATTTCTGAACTTGGGAAGGGTCTATTGGCCGATTTCGATGGCGGGAAGTCCGCCACCGCCGGGCTGGCAGTGAGGACCACTGGCCCGGGGGTGGCGAACTTCCCGCCATCAACCTTAATATTCGCACTGCCGAATTGGGATGGTGGTGGGAATGCGAATGGTACCGCGGCGGACGGGAAGACCGTCCACCGTGATCCCGCAAGGCGGTCCTTTTCCACCCGCCTTGCGGTACCCCGTATCATGGGGCAATGGCAGCGGTGCCGTGCACGCATCGCCGTGGGCATTATGATGTGGAGAATGCCTTTGGGGGCCCATTGCGGTCCCCCAGGGGGGTGAGGGGTGGGGTGCTGCACGTGGGGGGTAGCTATGGTACCCCACTGCATTTGCATGTACAAGGTGGCAGGTACGGATGCTGCCACCCGCCACAATGTAAACATACAGGATGCGCCCGCCAGTGTGGCAGGCGCATCCTAATTCGTTTTGTGGGACTGCCGCACCTATGGCGGGCGGTCCCTTTTGCACCAACGAAGTCCGCCCGCCATCGTAATCGGCCCCTATGTTTTTGGTCTTGTGTGTGCGCTCTGTTAGCGTCTCTTCATTCTTTGATATATCCCTTTGTCTCAAGGTGTCTCTTTCATTCTGCATCTACTGTCTTGTTGGTTGATTTCCTTGTGTGTATTTGTTTATGGGTGGGCCTGTGTGTCTGATGCTCTCCCTTTATGTGGATAGGCTTGTCTATGCACATCTGTCTGAGCCAAGGCCTGTGCGCGTGTGCTTTCCTTTTTTTATAGGGCACAGCTGCTAACTGAATCACAAACAAGTCCTTCCAATTTCGGCAAATAACAGTAAATTACTGATGTCAAATATGGAAACAAGGATTCCAAATCAAACCTTTTAGCAGTGCTTCAGTGAAGTCACTTTAGAACAATTTTATGTCCTGCAAACATACAACTTCTAATAAAAATATGTCCCAAAAATTAAAGACTTGTATAGAGTTTACTGGATTTAAATGGGAAGTTCTATTCTAGTGTCTCACAAACACACTTTACAGGTTTCTTTTGTGTCTATTTTTAATTCCCTTTCACGCCTACCTGAGTCCATTCTTTCATTACCTATGTTTACATCGGTACTCTCTTACAGATTGCCTTGATTGCTTCCGCGGACGGAATGCTGAGTAAATCTCTACATTCACCCCCAGTCAAGAGATCTGGGTTAAATCCATCGTTCTTTTGTTCACCATGCCACCCCAGTTTAGACCCAGCCATATGCAAATCAGGTTTGACCCTGTGCCTCATGGGAACAGTCCAGACCGAACTGCCAAGCCAGGTCCTCCCTGGACCAGAAACAAGCATCCTGGAACTGGTTTCTGGGTATTATCCTTCATCGGCCACGCTAGCTTTCCTTTACAATTGAAAAGCGTAAGATTCAGCCTAGATCCTCACTACACTTGTGACTTTGAATATTTCTGCAATGGAAATTATTTTTTACCAACAATGTATGGAAGTATGGAGAATGCCACCGCAGTGGAGTGACTTAAAAAAAAAAAAAAACGTTTGCTACCAACAAGTTACTTTAAGATTTGCCTCTTGGTTCTGTCAGAAACGTAACTACAGTTGGTCCTAGATTGTGCTACTATGTGTTGCACTATGTGTTGATATCGTCTTCCAGAATGCGGCTGCTTGTATTTATATTAGTATAGATGCCAGTGCATGTGTCTGTGTGTTGATATATATTGTTGTTCAGTTTCGTGTAAATCCTTGTGTAAATGCCTCCTTTTTGTGGTTGTGTGAATGCGTGTATGTGTACGTCTGATTTTGGTTGTGTTTTTGTCTCCGATTTGATTGTGCATTTGTAACTGCGTGCATTTCATTTGTATGTGCATTCGTTGTTGTGGCTCTCACTGTGTGTGTGTGTGTCTGTCACTCCCTGTGTGTGCACCTGTTTGTATGAATGTAATCAGACATGACAGATCCCGTGCTTTGCACCTACTGCACAGATGCGTGTGCAACCTCGTTATGATATGTTTGATAGCTAAAAATCGTTCATCATTCTAATGTCGATTTAAGCAAATGAGAGGAGTTGGTTTAACGGCGAGGGCCGTCGACCTCGAATCTGAGGAACTGGGCTCAAGTCTCGTCAACGACGCTGAACATCCTGTGATTCTGGGCAAATCACTTAGGGCCAGATATAGGTATCCAAATACCGGTCGGTAACAGCCGAAAATACCGATTTTCGGCCATTACCGACTGGTATTTGGATACTGAGATGTAGGGCATCTCAAAATACAGATTCGGTAATTTTACCAAATCTGTAAATTTACCGAATTGGTAATTTTACCGATTCGGTAAAATTACTGATTCAGTAAAATTACTGAATTTGTATTTTGATGTGTAGGTGGCACTGTAAACAGTGCCATAGGGCTTTAAGGATTCATTATTTACCACCAACTATTAGTTGGTGGTAAATAACGAATACCTGTGTATATGCAAATCTGTGCATGTACACCTGTGCCATGTGGCACACATACATGCCCTACGGGCAAACAAGCACTAATCAGGGGTGCAAGAGGGTGTCAAAGTGACACCCTGCCACCCTTGAATAATTCGGTATTTACCGAATCGGTAATTACCGATTCGGTAATTGACATTCATTCGTATGGGCCTCCGGGCCCATAGGAATCAATGGCAAGTACCAAATCGGTAAATACTGATTCGGTATTTACCAAATCTTACCGATTCGGTAAAAAATACCGAATAATTACCTACATCAGATTTACCGATTCTAAAATACAGAATCGGTAAAATTCGGTATTTTAGAATCGGTGAAAATGATTAAGTACATCTAGCCCTTAATCTCCCCTTGTTTGAAAAAAATGAATGTGTCCTCATGTAACGCAAGTGGTGCTTTGTATATGGCTCTGATACCCGATTCGGGTCAAGTTTGCGCTATAACTTTATTACAAAAAAACGATTTTCTGTTTATTTGACTACCTCTCTGTATGTTTGTTTTCGTGTGTTGCTCTTTGTTTGTACTCCTGTGCTCCTTTTTGTGTGTATGTCTGGTTTGCGGCTGTTTGTGTGTTTATCAGTTTTTTGTCCCTCCACCTCTGTGTGGCTGCGTGTTAGGTTCTGTACCTGTTTGTGTGAATGTAGTTAGGTTAGATGGATCAGGAGCTCGTTTCATCTGCTGCGAGATGTATGTGCAACGTGCAGATCAATTTTGATTTCTAGTGTTGTTTCATAAGTCTAATATCAATAAAAACGAGTAATGTCTAATTTAGCATTAATACCTGCCACTCAAAGTACTTTGAAGCCAAGGACTTTGGCACACACCGCTATGTAAACGTTAAATAAGCAAATGATGTTTCTGTTTGCGTGCCTGCCTGTTTCTGCATGCCTGCGGGAGTACCCATGTTTGTCTGTTATTTTCTACATCTGTTCATGTTTGTGTGCACGCTGCAATTACATAATATTCCAAGTTTCTCAGTTTGACGCTTTCCCTACAAGGGTTATTTTACATTCTGTGCATTCTGGACTGTTTCTGCTCTAATAAATTAATCATAAGCTCATTAAATGTATGTTATTATGCTCTCTGTCTCAGTGGTTTGATCTGAGCATTTCAGAACACTTTATACTGTAAGAGCAAACCAGCAGAGACTTTTGATGACTTTCAATATTTGCTTGTTTAATTTCTAACTTATTGTGTTATTCACTTCATTGTGATTTATAATATGCTGCTAAATACAACATCAAAAGCACTGGCATTTCTCATCAAGTACATATCCTTACACATCTGATGATTCCAGGCTGTTAATGTCCATACACCTGGACTTGTCATGGCAGATTTCTAGGCTATCCATATAAACTAAATGTACTACGGTGCATCTATATTGGAATAATGTACTTAGGTAGTGGTTACAGCAGGCATGGATCCGCCTTCCATGCTGCCATTAGATAACCATGGTACAGAAAATATGACAATAATACTAGTATTTGTAAAGCACAAACAATTACCAGAGGGTGTCAAGGCACTGGGGCAGTGGCATAACAAAACCTTAGGGCCCCCCCCTGCAATGTACTGCAAGGGGGCCTCCTTATTCGATCACTACCACCCGCTGGTTCAAAGCACCTGACCCTCAAAATCTACCTCAAAGCTAGCGGCAAGGTTTTCACTAATACACATGGCTTCAAGGAAATCCACAAGTTCTGCAGTGAGGAAGACATTAGGGCATGTAAAAACAGTTTTTGGTCTTATTGATTTACAAAATGGAGCTATAGGGTAAAAAGGGGAAATGCTTGGTGAAATGAAGGGATTCCAGTGCACAGTCATAGGGCTACGAGCATTTCAAAGTTAGTAGTGTGTACAAGTGGGGCCTTTGTACTACTGGAAATTCCATTTGCAGTACACAAATGGACCATGTTACAGGTCATTATAATCTCACACATTTCCTGGTCAATCTTTTTCAGTCAGCCTCTCATCTTTAGCCCTCATTCTTTCATCACCTTTTCTGCTTTGAACTATTCACCTAATCTCTTATTCTTCCAGCACTGTTACCCTTTTCCAGCATATTAGGCCTCCCACTCACTAGCACAGATGTAATTTACCTTTGTCATTCTTATTTCTATCATTCCCAGTTCCCCCCCCCATGCTTCCTGTTCTCTTCTCTCTCCCAGTTCTCTTAATTCCACTTCAATCAACTTTCAACTTTTTTGAGTTTCCTCTTCAAAAACAAGATTATGTCTCTCATTCTCATACTGCTGTCATGATCCCTCACACTTCCCCTACTTGTTCCGACAATTTCTCCCTCTACTCTATTTCTACTGGGTTTCTTTTCACATCAGTCTCTCATTAGTCCACTCTATCTCTTCCAAATTGCTGCTTACCTTCAACTCTGATTGTCTCATTCTCTAAACTATACCGCTAACGTTTGGTACTCACCTCTATCTCTTCTGGTTTTACTTCCACCCTACACTCACTCTACTCTCTCTCTCTTCAACTTGCACACATGACATTCTCCAATATCTGTACCACCCCTCCCTCTAACATTTAATTTTACCTTTGACCACTAAATATCTTTCTTCAGTTCATCTCTTAATTTCCAACTTATTCTTCTCATTCTCTCACTATCACCTCTCAATGCTACTCTCAGCACTGTCTCTGATCTTCTTGCTTCTGCGTCCTCAGTTCCCAAACTATCTTCAACTTTACCCCTTTCTCTTATTTCCAAACTCCTATCACACTTGTTTTCTTCACAGATACCTCGCTCATCTCCCATGCACCTACTTATTTCTTGTTTCTGTATTACTTTTATTACCCTGAATTTTCCTTTCAGCTCACTCAACTTCAGCTTCCCTTACTCTTTTTATTTTCATAATTTACACTTGCCTCATCTCTGCTTCTCATTCCATAACTTTACTCATCCTGTAACATCCATTAACACTGAAACCTCCAACGACCTCCAAGCAGTGTCTCAAATGCATTCTACTAAACTGCAGATCAGCACATGTAGCTGACATTGCTGACCTTATTCTCACTCACGAACCTGACCTCCTAATCCTTACTGAAACTTGGCTAAATGAATCGTCCAACCCGATCCTTGACATACTGGTCCCCCCTAATTACGACAGCACTAGACTAGACAGACCTATTAGACCTGGAGGCGGTATTGCTTGCATTTACCGGAACAACCTTGCAGTGAACAGCTCACCCTCACTGGAACTTTCCTCTTGTGAATATCTTTGCTTAGATATCTCTGGTAATAACTTACCAATTTGTTTACTGCACACTTTTTACCACCCACCTGGCGATAACATCACCTTTATCGAGCAATTCATGGATATTCTGACCACACATACGGATCATCGAAATATCCAAATATTCCTCGGTGATTTCAATCTCCATTTCAATGACCCTAAGGACCCGGCAGTTAATAGCATCAAAACATTCCTGTCGGACCTTGACCGCACCCAAATCTGCAATAGCACCACACATGTAAAAGGCTCAACCCCGACTTGGTGGTTGCCAACTCAGAGACCATTCAGCTTAACACAATCCTCCCCTGTGATTGGTCTGATCATCACTCCATCAACTTCTCCAACAAGGTACCAGTTAAACTACACTCAGCACAACCAACAAGACCCAAAGTATGGAAGAAAAACCTAAAAAGCCCCCACACAGATTTATCCTCATCCACCAATGTCAGCCTCCTGCTTCCCCCGGAATACCTAATGGGGGTGTAAGCTTTGACACAGCACTTTTTTAACTCCATGACCAAGATCTTAGATACTACAGTGCCTCTACAACTGAAGAGACACTCTACAAAAGACTCTAAACCTTGGTATGATGGTAGACTCAACGAGGAGAGACGAGCCTTAAGATTAGTTGAACAGGGATGGAGGTCATCACCATCCAAAGACCACCTTAAACTGCTAAGATCCTCTAGAAACTCGAACTATAGAAAGATCAGACACTCAAAAGCAAACTTTTTCAAGAATCAGCTAGATCAAGCCAAGAGCCGACCCAAGAAGCTCTTTGAATTAGTTAAAACTCAATCTTGTGGCGTAGCTCACCCTCCCCAAGATGGTCAATGCTCCCCACCCAGCTGCGAAGAATTTTCTTCCTTCTTCACGAGAAAGACGGAACTCCTGAAAACAGATCTGCTTAGGGCCTCATTGACTCAAATGGATATAGAGAAGATCACTCCTTCTCACTCTCCAGTAACCCCAAGCACCTGAACAAACAAGCTCGCCCTCGAAAACAACGCCTCCTGGGCCTCCTTTACATCCTACAGCAAAGAAACAATCCAAAAAGCGCTCACATCCTTGAACCCCTCCAACCACTTTTCTGACCCCCTCCCTGCTAACTACCTCAAAGATCTCAAACCAATGCTAGTGCCACTTTGGACAAAGATCATCAATGCTTCCTTAGTCGAAGGCATTATTCCGGATATTCTCAAATCGGGACAAGTTTCCCCCATCCTGAAAGAAACTATGGCGAACCTCACAGACCTGAATAACTACAGACCAATTTCCAACATCCCAACTCTGACGAAACTCCTTGAAAAATGTGATCTCACCCAGCTAGACAGCCACATCACCAACTTCCACCTGCTCAATAAATTTCAATCTGGCTTCCGGGCAGGGCATAGTACGGAGTCGGCCATGACCCACATAGTAGATGACGCATTAAAAATACTAGACCAGAACAAAGCCTGCCTACTTATCCTACTTGACTTATCGTTAGCTTTCGACACCGTCAAAAATGAAAATCTTCTTGACCTCCTCCAACATTGAATGGGCTTATCAGAGTCAGTTCTAAATTGGTTTAACTCTTTACTCCGGTATAAATCCCAAAGGTTCAAGGTCAACCAATCCCTGTCCAGGCCCGTCCCAGTCACATTAGGAGTCCCGCAGGGCTCCTCCCTTTCACCTACACTGTTCAACTTATTCATGGAACCTCTTACTGAAATCCTCAATTTATCTAATATCCACTTTCACATGTACGCTGATGACACACAACTTTATTTAAAGATAAACTCACTGGACAACATCAAGGCTCTCAATTCAACTCTACTAAAAACTCAGTCTTGGTTGACTGATAACCACCTCAAACTAAACTCCCTCAAAACCGAATTCCTACTAATCACCCCCCCCAACCAAACAGACATCATTCAAGAATAGCTCAAACAACGTTCAGTGCTCAACTGCCAACCTCTTTTAATGGACTCAGCAAAATCAATGGGAGTAACTCTGGACAGTAACCTAAACTTGCAAAAACATATCAGTGCTGCAGCAAAAGGAGGAAACTTTCTGATGCACACCCTGAGAAAACTAAAACCCTTCCTCCCAGCAAATGACTTCAAACTGGCGGTCCAAGCACTAGTACTTTCCAGACTAGAATATGGTAGTGCAACGCTTTGTGGACTCCCTAGATCGACAACTGCCCCGCTAAGTGCATCACTTAACTCAGCGGCCAGACTCATCACAGGTTCTAAAAGACATTGCCACATTTCCCCTGACTTAAAAATGCTCAACTGGCTACCCTTTGAAGCAAGAATCCAATAAAAATCGCTTGCATGACACACAAAGCCCTACTTCACAACACCCTGAGTTACCTGGCCTAGAAACTGGAGCTCTCGTGTGGAAACACATCCTCTAGGAGCGCCAACAACCTTCTTTTGAAGCCTCAAAGATTTGCCAAAAAGAAAACATATAATTGCGCCTTCTCTGGAATTGCTCCAAGGATTTGGAATTCACTACCCCCAGAAACCAGACTCAACCCATCATCTGTATCCTTCAAAAAAGAAGTTAAATCTCTTCTCATGATGAAATTTACTTGAACATTATTTCGGATTCCTGGAACAATCCAGCTGTAACATATGTCTTTATCTCGAAATATTATGTTTCTTTTGTACAATGCTTCTTTTGTCTAACTACCTCCATTGTGAAGCGCTCTGATATCCGCAAGGGCTTGTTCGCGCTATACAAAACCTTTAACATAAATAAAATGTATATCCAGTCTAAGCTCCTTACCACTTTGCAATGTATATTTCTCTCCCTTTTGGGTTTACCATCCACTCTTGCACAATCTTTCCCTCATGGGCTCAGGCACCTTCTCATACTCTTTGCCATTGTTTAGCCTTTGGTCTTACTCTTTCTATTTTTTCTGCCCCTTACTTCCTTTTTTTAATCTCCCTTTTTCTTTTCCAGTCAGATCCTTTCTTTATGTGTATTTTTTATCCCCTTCATTTTTCTTTCTGATTTCTTACTCATCTTGTATTTTTTAGTTTTACCCCCTTTCTATCTCATGTGTTATTCCCATTCCTTTCATTCTCTTTCGGGGAAGGTGCTTTTTATTCTATTTTGTCCTACCCCTCACTTTTCATTTCCCCGTTTGTTGTCTCTCCCTTTGCCTCCACTTCATTGTTCCTTTTCCTTAACTATTCCTTTTCTTCTCTCTTCCTTCTTTTAACTCTGATTTTCTTAGCCTTTCTATGTCACCATGCTTGAGTCCTAACTCCTATACCCTCAGTTTTGTCACATACTTATCCACACTGGGTTATTTATGACCCCCAGCCTAAGTTTATAGGATTATTTTCAAAACTTGCAATAGTCAAAGCCGCAATAGAGAAAAAATCTTACTCAAACAACAGGTACAGCATCAAGAGCAGTTCAAGTTTCTCACAAATACATAAAAAGCTGTCCATAGGTAGCAACAGTGCAACCTTCATTTACACACCCACAGCAGGTACTATTCAGGTAGCAGCATTGCAAAGGAGCAGAAAATTTCCTCATGCAGGTTATTCACAAGCAGCACTGGTATACGTTTTCTTCACACAAAAGAGAAATAGCACAGCAATGTATTGCAAGCTTTCCTGATGCAAAATAGGCATAGCAGAAGCAACTTCTGTGCAAACTTCCTTAACACAAAGAACAGGCACACCACGAGCAACAGCACTGCAAAGCTTCCTTACACGGTAAAGGTACAGCATGAACACCAGCATTCAAATCGCTATCACAACAGTGCGTTACTGTGAGCATCAGTGCAAAACAGGTCCAGCATGGGCAGCCGATGTGAAAGCTTCTCTCGCACTAAACATGAAAAATATGAGCAGCAGCTGTAGAGATCTCCCTCAAGAAACAGATACAGCCCAGGAAACATGAGTACCTCAAATATCCCTCACAAGAGTGATACGCAACGGGAAACTCGAAGCAATGACAGTCACCTTCATTGGAGAGGTACTGTAGTGGCAGCAGCTGTGCAAAGATCTCTCACCCACACAGGTAGGACACCACAGCACACAGCAAGCCTATGTGACAAAACATGTGATGAAGTATGAAGGGATAGGTGTGCACATGTGCCAACATGCCATATGTTACACTGTCAGTCATATCTGGCGTTTTATCCAAAAGCACAGTGCAAACAATGACTTCTGATCCCATGTTTAAAAGCTAAACACTAAACTACAAGTTCCAGATTGCACAGTGATCTTGGATAAAAAGCTAGAACCAGCTAAGGTTTCTCATATGATGCCAGGAGAGTGTGGGTGTAAGTGAAAACGTACACACCACTATGTCAAATTTGCCAGACCCGAATCGTAAAATGTGATGAAATATACAACCTCAGTGTGCTATCAGGTGCATTTGGGTTATGCATTTAGGAAGCATTATTTTAATCTTGTAGCTTTCATAGTTATAATACATAGGTTTTAGAGATACCTGCAGGATCAAATATGCTTTTTAAAGAGCATTTATTTTTATTTTACCAATGGTTCCAATTCACCTTATGGGGCGTGCCTGGGTTCCATTTCAATATTTGTTTTTTGGTATCTGTATTTTATTTTCGTCCGTTCAGACCATTTAAATGAACATGAAAAAACTTAGTTTGTTAGTTCATAATGATCTAAGTAAAGAGGTCAGCCAGGGGACTCTGTGCCTTGTAAAATAAAACGTGGATGGGTGATTGGCACTGTGTCTCACTTAGTGAATCCAGTGCAGATCACACATACTCCCAGGGCCGGATTTTTCATTACAGGCACCCAGTATGGCAATCTTTGTTGACACTTTGCCCCACTGCCTCCTTCTACATGGATTCCCTCACTACCTCCCTCCATTGGTGCACCTCATCTCTCTATAACCCCAATGTATCGGGTCAGAGCATGCTTTATGTCACACACACATAGTGCACAGAGACAAGAAATCATACAATGCATAAATCAATTTTAAGAAATGTTACATAAGACCATGTGAGCTGCAAGGTGTAGGAATCAGGTCATCCATACTGATAGGCATTATAGACCACATATATCATGCATTTCACCAGTCTCAAATGTCCCGATTCGTAGAACCTGGCCGTTTGAGAGCAATAAAATGCTTTTTGGTATGTATGAATTCCAATTTGTGCTTCAGTAACATGTTACCGAATCGCAAATTGGAATTGCAAAATATATTGATTCTCTATCAGGAAGAGGCGTTTTCAGGGCATCCCTTCCTAATATTAAATCGCATAGGTATGTGAATTAATACAATGAAATGAAAAGGGCATTTGTAGAGCGCATGGCTACCCGGAGGCCATCCAGCGCTGAGACTGACCCACTGGTTCGAGTGACAAAAACAAGGAAGTGCATTAGGGAAATAGGAAGGTTTTTAGCTGTTTCCTAAAAGAGAGGTGATTGGGTATGTAGGAATATTTTGTGACTGAACTGCAGTTCCAAACATTTGCATGTTACCATCTACTTCAAGTAGGTGGTAACCCATTCGCAAACGGGAAGGGGTCCCCAAGGGAATCCCTTCTTCTCTGTGAATGTTTGTTAAAATGTTTTTTAAGAACAGGTAGTAGTCCTACAGAGCACTGCCTGCTCTTAAACAATTAAAAGAACATTTTTTAATTTTTCTTTTTTTAAATGCAACACATTTTACTTTACGGAAAACGGGATGCATTTAAAAAAATGGTTGCTATATTTAAAAACAATCACAGACATATTTATCTGCTGACCCCAGTAGGCCACCATTTTTTAGATTCTTAATGGGTCGCACATTGCAATGTGCCTCATTAATAGGAATGAGGTAGGTTGATTTGCGACCCTTTATGAAACGCTAAGTGAAACTCATGGGGTTTCATACATTCAAATAGCAATTGCCTGATTGTGATTAGCAGAGAATGGCAATTAGGTAATCACTGTTTTAAATTATGATACATGTCGCCCTATATTTCAAGAGTGATTTCTCTGGAGAAATACAAAGTCAGAATTTAATATGTAACAGTGGTTGGGGTTGTATATATATCAATGAGATGTTTTTTACTACTGAAAGCACCCTTTTTAGCAACCTTACAATAATACAAGTTTGGGAAAAACATAAGGTTCTAAGCTTATGCCTTGCAGTTTGCATGCAGCTCTTTGATAATGGTACATAGCTCACTGTGCTATATTAGGAGGAGCTTACGAACTGGAAGTACCAAAACATTCTCTATGAGAAAAGCATTAGCCTATTGAGCTATGACCACAAAATGCAAATCTGTGATCAGCGTGTTACACATTTGCAGGAGGCTCATTAATCCTTTCTACTACTTCATAAGTCAAAACCATGACTAGACAAAAACAGCTCTCTCCAGCAGGTACACGATTCACCAGAGTTATCTTATTGTTATTGTGCCTTGACAAAATTTGTAAAAAACACAATTGACAAAATTTGTAGCACAAAGATCTCCACAGGCTTCCCCTGTCCTCTGACCTGTTTTAAAGGTGACTGCACTGCTTTCCAGTTTCCTCTCCAGTGCTCATCTCGGAGGCCATGTACCTGCAAATTGGAAGTGCAGCAGGAAAAGAGTAAAACATTTTTAACCCTCCAAGACCCCCTCCCTTTTGAATGAAAGGCAGGCTTCAGTGAAATATGTTCTCATTCACCTCTGCTACTAATGATAGGCCTCTGTAGCCTTTTTTATTTTTTTATTGTTGCATTGTTTTAGATGATATACATCCTCGGCAGCTGGGCTCTAGGGGGCCCTTCTGACCTGTAAGGTCCTCATGCAGGTTATGCACAAGCAGCACTGGTGTTAAGTTTTCTTCACACAAAAGAGAAATAGCACAGCAATGTAGTGCAAGCTTTCCTGATGCAAAATAGGCATAGCAGAGGCAACTTCTGTGCAAGCTTCCTTCACACAAAGAACAGGCACACCACGTGCAACAGCACTGCAAAGCTTCCTTACACGGTAAAGGTACAGCATGAACACCAGCATTCAAATCGCTGTCTTGAGCGTGCCAAAGTGACATGTACACTTTACAGGTCTCCACCTAGCTGTTTGAGACAGCTTGGTGGAGACACAGCACAGCCAGCCAGGACTCTGTTTCCAATCCAGGTGCTGCTTTCATGCAGCATGAGAGCTGTGTCTGGATTGGTTAGGGAAGTTTCCGCTTCCACTGGAGATCGTCAGAGCCACGGACTAAGATGACACAAGGCTTCAGCACAGGTAAGTGGATTTATTTTATTTTTAATGTAATTTTAATGCATGCAAGTGTTTTTCAATATATTCTTTTTTAATGTATATGTGTTATGGGATGCGGTGGGGCACTTCTATGCCACACCACTTTTGTATGTTACCAGCTGCTTCTGCTGCTCTCTGTTCTGTGAGGCACTGGGGGGACAGTGAGTGTAAAAGAGAAGTAAAAGGGGGCAAAAGAGAGAGAGGTCACCTAGATATCAGGAGATGGACAGATTATCCACCCTGCATACTCATCTACCCACATACATACATACATCTACAACAACCATGCACCCATCCATACAAATGCATTTTTTCACCAGCATCCACCCACACACAAAAATGTATTTATCAACACACACTTGTGCATCCATCCACCTATCCATCTAACCACCCAACCCATCCAGCCATCCACCCGTCCTGAGTCCCGGCTGCCTGTCCATCCATTCATTCATCCATATTCATTCAGGATTCCAAGTACGGACCCATAGCCCTCTATCATTACATCCACATGTCCTACAGAACTCATACATCTCTTGTTCCAGTCACCTAAACACGCATGCATAACTTACTATTTGTGCTTGTATACCTTACTATAGTAGTGCACCTTGGTGTGACTTGTGAGGTTTTGTAATTCTCGAGTCTGACTCCATTTTGTTCTGTGCCACCATTTTGTGTTGCCCTCACGTAGGCCTGTGAAGGTAGCCTGGCGAACAAAGTGGCCTGGCCTTCTTAGTTCATGTATACATTAACTAGGTTTCTTTTTGACTCTGAAATGAACTGTAAGAAACTGACATCTTCACCTGAAACTGACTTTGCAAAGCCAATTTCCCTGATCGATCTTTGTCTGAGATTGCCAATCAATGTTCAGGACATTGTTAACTTTTAGTTTCCTTGCACATGCCTTATCTTGTTCAGCATCTGTTACCGTTACTTTTTTATGTTTCTTCATTACATGGGTTATGCTTTCAATTATAGGTTTGTCCGGATTGTGGAGATTGAATTTGGGACATTCCTAATAATTAACTTTTGGGTTGGGATAATGTAAATTGAGTTTTTGTTATGTGATACTTTGTTTGAAAATGTACCTTATTGGCTAGAATTTTGTACAGTGGGTGTACATTTATAATGTGAATATTGGGTATAAAAGGAGACGTCTTGCCTTAGTAAAATGAGCAGTCTCCTGAGAATTTACACTGTGATGTATTTCTAGGATCACTGTTACTAGCTGCAGCTAATAAACTTGGTCTCTGATGCCATCCAGAAGTATTCCGTGTCTCTGTATACCAAGACAGGTGAACACGAAGATTTTAGGCATGCCCCTGACGTCGCTGGGTTAAACCCCGGTTCTTCACTTGTTGTTTTTGTATCTCTATGCCTCTTATCTGTGTGGTAATTAGGAGCCTGCGTCTGCATCTATTACTATTTGTCTTTTCCTCTGTGTACCTAGTGACTGTTAAGTACAGGGCACGAATCAGGGTACACATGGGTACATGACGTCCACCCACTATTTTCACACCCTTCCTAGATGTTGGACCCCACAGAAGTATGTTGAACTTGTCCGAGTGTAATTCTCAGACACCAGGACACGTTCAGCAGCTCCTGCACATTGTCAGATTTCCTTTCCCAGCAGCAACATGCAGGCAGGTGAGGGCTTTTTTTCACCTCCAACTGGTCAAAATACAAAGGCAGAAGTTAAGGAGCCATCAGGACTCCTTTTGATCGAGTATCAGACTGGAAGTGGCCTGGAACCTCACACTTCCATGCAAATGCAACAGAGAGGAAATAAAAGCACACAGCTTGTTAACTCATCACAGGTACTTAAGAGACACATGCTTTTTTCTTTGTTCGGTCCCTGTATATAAGTGCATGCACTGTAATAATGTCTGATGGGCTTGTCTGTCCCAGCATTTACACAAATAATAATTTAAATAGTACTATTTTATTTCTTTGATAGCGCTACTCATCCCAATACACAGTGTTAAAGCGCTTTACATAACGTAAACATTATCCATTCAAAATAAATCATGTAAGTGTGCAAATCAATGTTCAAGATGTGTTACATGAGAAAGGCAGCGTTGCAAGGTTTAGAAGTCAAATGCCCTTCATAGCTCACTGTGGTCTAGTACAAGGATTACAATTTATGAACTGCAAGTAACAAAAGGATCTTGGTGTTCAAAGCAGAAATCCACTTACCTATCTACATAAGATAAAAGTCTGTGATCTGCATGTTACATGATGTGCTTTGCAGGAGACAATATTTAAAAAACATGTTTTATTGCATTTTCAGTTGGCTTATGTTACAACATACACATATCAGAGCACTATTACGTAATTAAGAGGTACATTTATGCTCATAAAATTGCACCAGATGCACACAATGTGTGTAACGATATCATGAATAATAAACCCGAATAAGGTAGCAACAAAATAGAGGTTCAACAATCCCCAAATACCCCAAACCCCCCAAGAACAATGGGGGACTATGTTTTGCTGGAGACAAATTAATCTATACTTCTTTGGTTCAAATTTGGAACTACACAAAACACAGATCTCTCCAACAAATTTTTAATCTCCAGAGTTATCTCACCATTATTATTGCCTGAGATTTACTGGACACCTCTGCATCAGGTGCCTTACGCCCACAAAATATATTAAAATGCAGACTTTGCAACCAATTAAGCAGAACCATGCTTTTCCTTGTTGCCAATTTCTTTGTGGCTGGGTTTTTAATAAAATGTATTAGTTGAGGCCCAGATTTTGCGCCAGGATTGTGCCACTTTCTTTTGCACAACCCAGACTCCAAATCTCATTTGTTAATGATCATAATGCACTTGAATGCACTCATGATACACCTGATAAACATATGTGTCAGATCTTAGTATTTGATGTCACTTCTTGTGATGTCACTTTCAGTGAGGTCACTTCCTGTGATGCCACGTGGAATGTCCTGGGTCATGAAATCATGTGCTGTGATGGCACGTATCATGATGTCACTTGCATACTTTCTAACATGGTCAGTACCCCACTTCTTTTTATAGGACTTGTCCCCTGGTTAAGTATCTTGGTCTTCCGGAGCATCTCACTCCGATTAATGAATGGCTGCATGCGGCAATAGATCACCCTACCTATGCACTAGAAAGGTCGAAATGGTCTACTACCAACGTACTGTACTACTTGTACGGAGGGACCGGAGGGAAGCAATATTTAACATCTTCATGACCCCCCTGGCGGCTCTGGCGGAGTCTTTCGGGGCTCAGATCGTTTCCTATGCTGATGACACCCAGCTCCTCTTCACCTGTGAGAAGGGTGCGGACTTCGATGGAGGTAGGATCCAGGGTTGCCTTGAGGCTGTATTTCAGTGGTTCCAACATAACAGCCTCAAGTGCAACTCGGATAAATCCGAGGTCCTCTTTTTCGGGTGTAGTTCTGATCCGGACTGGAAAGTGTGGTGGCCAGAGAACATGTTTCCTCCGGCAAGTTCGTCCCAGGTGGCTAAAAACCTTGGGATTAAGATTGACAACCGCCTCACACTGCGCTCACAGATAATCGGCCTCACGGGCACCTGCTTTGGCCTGCTCCGGATGCTGCGTAAGTTTCTCCCTCTGTTATCGGAGGAACACAGGAAGATCACAGTGCAGGCGATAATTGGTTCGAGAATTGACTATTCGAACATTCTTTATCTCGGCCTGCCAGAATATCTGCTTCAACGGTTACAGGTGGTCCAGAATTCGGCAGCACGGGCCATCTTTGGACTATCTCGCCGTGCTAGAGCCTCGGGCCTCCTGCGGGAACTGCACTGGCTCCCTGTCCGGAAGCGGATAATTTTTAGGACCTTGACTCTGGCGCATAAAGCTCTGCATGCCTCCGGAGCGAAATACCTCCAAAAAAGGCTGACCTTCTACCATCCAGCCAGGCCTTTGAGGTCAGAATCTTTGTTCCTTGCGGCAGTGCCTCGTGTTAAGAGGGAACGCATTGGAGGCCGGTCTTTTAGACTGCTGGCGCCCCAGTTGTGGAATACGTTGCCAGTGGCCTTGCGCAGTACTTCAAACTTGTTGGCTTTTAGGAAGGGGCTTAAAACCTGGCTTTTTACTTCTTAGTTTTTTGGGCTTTTTTGTGGATTTTCTGTCTTTTATCTGTTCTTTTCCTGTTATGTTATGAGACCGGTGTGCAAATCAAAGCGCCGGGACACTCTTTGAGTAGCCGTGCGCTATATAAAATCTAGTATAACATAACATAACATAACATAACATTCTGCCGGCCACTAGGATTACGCTGACTGCGTGGCACAGGGCGACCAAACGCATGGGATGGGACAAGCGTCCCACCCGGCAGACGCCACTAGGGCACTGTAAATGGCTGGGTGAACTCAACAAATTGAAAGGCTTCCGACGATGGGATGACATCGGCATCTCAACAGTGGGGGACGTGATTACAAGGGGAGAACTGAAAACGTTCCACGCACTCCAGGGAGACTTTGGCTTACATAACACACAGTATTACAAATACACGCAACTGAGACATGCCTGGAGAGCACAAAATATCACCCTGACAGACATCCCAGAATACGCTCCACTGGAGGGTAGGTTACTGCAGGAGCAGATAGGGGGGGCGGTATCCCTTACATATAGAACACTGACCAACAATATGTTAGGTAACCTACAAGACCTGCGAAACAAATGGGAGGCAGACACGGGGGCCATGGAGGACCTGGACTGGGAGATGGTTCTTATGCATCCGCGCAAGGTAGCGATTAAGTCTAGGCTTCGCCTCATACAGCTGAAGGTGCTACACAGAGCCTATTTCGACAGGGTACGCCTTTTTAAAATGGGGAAGGTCACAGACACGGCGTGCCTTAGGTGCCACCAGCAGGAGGGCGACTTCTATCACACACTCTGGGGCAGCGAGATCATACAAGCGTACTGGGAAGAAATATTTGTAGAATTGAATGAGGTACTGGAAACTACCCTACCACGTGACCCTAGGCTGGCTTTGTTGGGTTTGACAACCGAAGTGGACCTGGCCCGCCCCTTGATCATCTTCCTAGTGCTGGCTTTGGTGGTGGCGAAGAGAGACATTGCGCGATACTGGGGAGCGGCCGCACCGCCAGGTTTAGAGGAATGGAGGAGGGGACTAGACTTATACATGGCGGCAGAGAGAGTGACTTATAAAGCCAGGGGCTGCCCCAAAAAGTTTCGGAGAGTGTGGGCAAAGTGGAGACAATACCACGGACTGGAGTGAAGCCACAGGGAAACTGAGGGGGAGCCTTGGAGAACTTACCTGGTGACACAGGCCCAACGGCGGTGACTAGGGGTGGCTATGTTAAAGACCGTACTGTACAACCCAGATATGACTAGTGGGTGAAAAACGTCAGGAGAGGGTGGGAAGTACCCGGGAGGAGGGGGGGAGGTGGGCATGGATGTGGCTGTTTCGGGGGTTGTTTTTCTCATTTCTTATATACCTACTATGAGTTCTGTTAAAACTCCACACGTTTACTTGATTCATGTGGAAACCTGAGAATCTAAAAAAGAAAAAGTTGCGTAACTGACGGGCAATGGCTGAATGTTGAAGCCAGTCCGTGTGCTTACATTTTCACCTGTGATACTTTTAATGCAACAATAAAAAGAAATAAAAAAAAAAAAGTATCTTGGTCTTCATACATTGATGTCTCTGTGTGTGTGTGTTGGTTTATGTATGCATTGTTGCTTGTAGGCGTATTGAGCTGTGGCTGTAAACATGTATGTACCTGCCTGCATATTATGTATTCTATTTCTGCATACAACACTTCAAAACATCCAAACCTATTGGCAATGCCTTTTTTTGGTTCAGTGTTTCGAAAAGTAGATCTTTCAGTAATATGAAAAATAAGAATCTGCACAAGTGAAATTTCAGAGGCATTTTAATGTGGAAAATTCACTGCACAGATGGGGCATGGTACACACATTTTGAACCCATAGACGTCAGAAAGCCACGATTAATCTTCCACACCCTATTATTTCAACTGTTGATTCGCGCTCTACAGCTCATGGGGATTTTGTGATCCCCAGATTTCAATTAACAAGAATGGGAGGTTGTTCCTTCTCTTGTCTCGGCCCCAAAATCTGGAATTCTCTTCCTGTGTCTTTGAAAAATGACTCGTCTTATCTGAGCTTTCGAAGAAATCTTAAAACTTGCTTTTTTAGCAGTAAATGTGCTTTGAACCTCTCGTTTTCTAGCAATTTGTGTGCTAGGCGCCGGCAAACCCTTTTTGGGTATCTGTGCGCATTACAAATTTAATTTAATAATAATAATAATAATAATATGCATGTTGAACTGTGTTATAAAAGAATAATTCTCACAGATCATTGACTCTTACTGACCCGCTCAAGTTAACACTTTATCAGAGTCATAGCCTTTTTCAACTATATAGGGAAAATAAATGTAACAGTACACTGCTCCCTGTTGCCTTTTGAGCAGGATTACACATAAAAGTA
The DNA here is from genome assembly GCF_964263255.1 of Lissotriton vulgaris. NCBI lineage: Eukaryota > Metazoa > Chordata > Amphibia > Caudata > Salamandridae > Lissotriton > Lissotriton vulgaris. The sequence goes on along the minus strand of NC_141695.1, from coordinate 755,550,651 downwards.
GTGAAAGTGACTCTCGATTTAGTACAAAATGTCATTATAAGGAATCATGTGGGATACAGTTTCCCAAATATTTTACATGAATATTTCTTATAAAATTGGATAACACTGAAAGCTTATAACTGACAAGAATATAGTGTTTCATGGGTAAATTCTGAATGAATTTTTTTTCAATAAATAGATTAAATTAGGATTTTACGATTCAGCAGAATATTCCCTTTGTGGTAAATTGCATGTGACAGCATGCCAGTCCATCATTTCAGGTTTGAGCTCTATGTAATAGGATAGACATCTAAGAATGTGAGTTGTACCATTGTGAGGTTCTAGTCACTCCTCAATCCAGGAGGCTGTAGGCCGAGTATTTTGTGAATTTCACTCGGACCCTAAAATATCAAGGTAGGACATATTACTCGTCATAATATGTTTATATTACATATTTATTTTGGTGTAGTTAGCCTGAAAATGGTGGTGTTTAAAACAGGGCTTTTTTTGCTGAATGCAGTGAGTGAATTACTGGACTGTAATATTTGATTGTCTATAGTCAGAAGAAGGGAAATTATTTTAATATGTTGTTGAGTATTGAGGGTTTTATAAGAAACACGCTCTGCTTTATTAAAATCATTCTTTTTCTAGAAGTCCAGTGGACCCTAATTGTAATTAAATTTCATCATCTTTCATTGGGAGGATCCTAATTAAAAGAAGAATAACTGTAAAGCTTCGCAGAGTTAAGTTATTGCTTGCACAGTACAACGAATATGCCCTGATTGCAACTAAAATTCTCAAGTTAGCTGAGAAAACAAACAAACATTTTACAGTGATTTGGAGCTGTCATTCTTTCAATTCAATTCACAGTTCATGACCCATATATTACATCACTAATCACATTTTAAATGACCACATAAATGAAATTAGATTAAATTTAAATAAATATTGTTGAAATGACTAATGAGATTAACCAATGATTCTGATAGTGTGCTGTAAGCTTTGTGAGTGAGAAGTAATACAACGTCCTAAATCGATGGCTGAACTCATAAGATTGTCTGTCAGTTTTCAAAAGATGCAAAATAAATAGGATATTTCAGAAGTGAAGTAATTGTGATTGATGTCATTGTCTTTTTACTTGTATTCCCCCAAAGGATGGGTGCAGTGGGAGTAGATCACTTGCGGAGAGCTGGCCGCTGAACAGTATTAATCAATGAACCCTGTGGTCAACCCTTGCTGTGTAGGGCTGATGGATGTACAAGTAGACCATTGTGTGATCATGGAAGGGTTGGAGCAGAGCCTGGCCACACGCTAGGCAATGGGGTCAACTCCCCACTGTACACGGCCAAAGACCATGCACAGTAGGGGTTTCCACATGTGCTCGGTTGAAAACAGGGTCTGTACATAGTGCAAGCCCAACTGCCCAACCTTTATTGTATGTTGAATGCAGTGTGACACCGAAGCATGTTGTAAAGTCTGTGCACAGTGCGGGTTGGCCACTTGTGGAGGGGTGGGTGCAGACTCTGGCCACAGCTAAGCCCTGCGTCAAACTTGTCCTAAATATGGCTTCAAATTGTGTGCAATGTAGGTTTGATGCTTGTGAAGGGTTGGGTGTAGGACCTTTCTGAAGTCTAAACACTGAGTACATGACCTGATGCGGATTGGATGCAGGGTCTGACCGGAAGCTAGGATTTATATATCAGGAGTGATGTCATTTAAGGTCAGGAATTATGTATTATGGGATATCATAAGCAATGCATGATGGGGTGCAAGTTATATTTAGCTCACTCCGCCATAAGCAGTTTATTTCAGTGTTTGTTTTAAGCATTAGCTCATTTCTGTTTGGAAAAGTCACCAGTCCTCAGGCGGACACTTAACAATCAGCTTAGTCTTATCACTGCCATATTCCTTACCATTGGCCATTCTCAACTATTTGTTGGTTTACATTTACAGCATCACACACAACCAGCACCGCGTTTCTTTAAAGGTTACTATGTTATATAGATATTGTCTCTATATTACAATGTCTTCTTTCTGTTTTTTGGATGTGTCATTATTCTCGTTGTACTTAGACGTAAACACTGCACCACTTGAGGTGGGTTTCAACTTGTACTGAGCGTTGATAAAGATGCACTTTGATAACGTGTCGGCTGCCAATTGTTCTATATGAAATCACAAACCAGATCCTTGGCATTGTTTCGAACAATTCACCAAATGAGCCCTTGGATTTTTTTTTATTTATCGGGACCCGATACCTTATGCAAAAACTATTGATTACATGTTATGTGTTCTTTGGTATCACTTGTTTTGCTTTGTTGGTTTGTGAACTCTCTATAAATAATGAGTTTATATCCTATCGGTAGCAGAGCATATACAATGTGAGCATCACTGTTTTTGTTGTTTTTCATGGATTAGTTAATACTTGCTCCTCGACATAGGGACTGTTTACTTTGGATGTGCAATTATTTAACTACAGCTACCAAATTATTTATATGCACATATATTTATATATCGAACTCCGGTCAGCCCTCTTGTCAGGCATGTTGGCGCACACAATTTCCTGCGATGGTGCAAAAAACGAATGCGTCAGACCACACTGCTTTATGTCACTATAAGTTCCGTTATCCAAGTAGCAGACGAACATGAAATGTACTCTCGAGTAGACATGGTATCAGTTTTTGTTAATCAAAACAGACTCGGCATAACAAAAACATGTTTCAGTCTCCCTTAATCACGGGTTGCTGCCGGCGAGTACTGCAACACATTTTATCACATGCATCTTTCTTTCTTTTATGTATCTCATTGTATGGGATTTAAAGAAAAATAAAAGCATAATCTGGAGTTTTAACAATCTACAATTTACATGGTGCATGATTGGTTTTCTTTTTTTAAATATCTTTTTTATAGTACAACTGTAGGAAAGTAGGGTCTGCTTCCTATGGTCACCCCCACTTTTTGCTGTGATTCTCTGGTTTTTCGACTTTAGCGTGGCTGTGGGCCTGCTTATCAGACCCACAGCCGTTCTCTCTCTAATTTGATACCATATACTTTAGGCACTTACCAGATTGGTTACTGGGTCACCCTTGTGAGTCCCTGTATAGTGTACCATAGGTACCCAGGGCATAGGTGCACCTTAGGCCTACCCGGGGCTGCAGCATGTATTGTGCCACCCCTGGTTTGCCTTCCAAACTGACACCACAGGTCTGTTCACACAGCCTGGGTAAGGTGGTGTAATCACCCTTTACTTAGATATAGTATCCCTATATCTACATATATATATAGACACATATACACCTATAAGCCACTCCTGTGGTAGGCCCCGACAATACTGGATGCAGAGTGCTTGGTTTTATGTGAGATGGCGCACTAGCATGGGCTGAGCCCCTCTGCAGCTTTCGGAACCATCTCCTTATAGCTGGTCTATGATATAGCCATACCATGTACTCTTAAGTGCATTATAATCCTCGCGGTTAATGCTAACTTTGGTTTGGCTTTATCAAAACATGTTGTTTAAGGTGTCAAACACTTTGGAATACTACCCCCGCCAGTCCTGGTGGCGGAGGTAGCATTCCACCCTTCTAGAGGGAGAAGATATGTAGTTACTGCTTTACCCGGTTAAAGTTAAACAGAGCCTCAGCATCACAAAATGGATGCTGCTGCCACAGACACGAGTCTGACCTCCTGCTGCTGGACGAAACTCCGGCAGGAGGAGGCCTGGACAATCGGTTTCCTGTCCAGGGAGGTGCCAGCACCTCCCCAGACAGAGTTTTGTGTATTGGGGCAGGGAGGGCTGCATCAGCAGATGCTTTCCAGACACTGCCTGGGGCACACAAGGTGCTCCATGCATAGCCCGGTTCAAACCAGTTGCTCGGGCACACCAGCCCTGCTCTGGCGTGACACTGGGCAAAGGGAAAGGGGTGTAACCACCCCCTTCTCAGGTCCACCCATAGGAGGGACCTAGTCAGGTAATCCAACCCCCATTCTTAGTATAAGTATAGGAGCTGTGTCCCGAGGACTTTAGATTATCCTGGACGAATCTTTGAAAGACATATCTTGGACCTTCAACATTCCATTCTGACTGGAAGACGGAAGACATCTCCCTTGTGGTCAAGGAGTTACCACCCTGTGCAAACAGGCACCAACAGCAACTTCGCCGGTCTGAAGTTTCAAGGCTCCCTTCGGAACCCGAAGCCTCTGTTACACAAGAACTAAACTTTCAGACTTCTCTGACCCAACTCACATCCACAGCAAGCTGAGACCCGTGGCAGACACGAGAGATGTGGGACTGGACATCTTGGACATCCTGCATTTTGCTACCTGCACTACTTTCCTGAAACCTCAGTAAGTTGTGCATTGAAGTACAAGAAGCCCCAGCCCGAGCACTATTTGCACTGAAGCCCAGGCCCCCACACTATGCGAGTGTCCCGTGGGCCCCGCCTTTGCATTTGAGCTTGACGTGTCATCCCAAGTTCATTGCCCGTTAGCTAGTGAGCCCCCTGAAGATGCAATATTAAATTTAACTTGTTTTCCTGGTTGCTCGAGGCTTGCTCCAGCTTCCCTGAAAAGAAGAAGCCCCACAGACCTTGTTGGTCTGCAACAGAGCCAATCTTGACATCCTGCATGGGTTGCGGTTGCCAAGGCTTGTTGGGTCCAATCCGGATACTGACACCCCAGTCATCTAGATCCATTGTGGGACAGCTCGAATCCAGTGCCTGGTCATAGTCAATGCCTCCTGGACCTCGTGGCTGAAGAGACAAACTCACCTTCTTCACCTTCAAGCACCCAACATCGCCTGGTTCCTTCCTGGTACCTTCCTGGTCACTGGCTAGTGACCTAGACTCTGTCCCTTCTGCTTTCAGGTTCTTCACATCTCCGATCCACCCTTGGATCTACCCGGACACTTTTTCTCTGGTCGCCTGCAGCACTTCTTTGAAGCTCTCCATAGAAAACAACGACGAAACCCGTCACGAAAAGACACCTATGCACCCGGCTTCCCTGGGTGAGGTAACATGAGTACTCCGGTGCTCCCGTGGGTCTTGACTCTCGAAGTGTCCTAGTTTAAAAAGGTTCCATCCTAGTCCATCCGGAAGTGTCCTTAAATTGCACATTGGTAACTTTTACGAACTCCATAGAAAGTCAATGGTAACCCGCGTCTGAGTTTAGACACTGCACCCGTCTCCCGTGGGCCTCCTACTTCCTAACCTTTGGTTGTTTAGTATAGCCCCAGCGATTCCACAGGCCCCAGGCCTGCTTTCTAACTCTCACGTGGTACTTATACCACTTTCTTAGTATATGGTTTGTGAGGCCCCTAGGGCATAACGTATACTGTGCAACTTATCGTATATTAACTGTGTGGCTTGTATTGTATTTTGACCTCTGACCTCATAAAGAGTGCAGAGGGGTTGTGTTTCGATTAAATACATATATATTTGATATATACCTTGTGTGGTGTCCTTTCATTTGGTACTCAAGGGATTTTAAATGATAAAACAACTTGCTTAACTCGCCTACTGAAGTCGTAGCCTGAAGACTGCTGGTTCATGCTACCACTAGGATAGCTTTCTATAAGGTTGATTTTAGAACCACCATCAATAAGGGTCGATTAGACTGGTGCAAGTTGCCCACTAGAACTAGTGGACATCATATGCCAGGCTAACTTCTCACAACAACAAAATTAACATACCTGTAAAATCACTTTGCTATTGTCCAACTTTCATTTTAATATATGTTACTATCTATTTTCCACTGCAAATCTCAAGTCAGAAATATGTCAATCCTCCTCCACTCTCAGTACAAAAGTACTAATAATGGCTACCCTTCCCACTGTGCTTTTACTCATACTCCTGTTCTTAGCAAATCACAGACTTCCTTTCATATCTCATATTTTATTTTTTGCATACCACTTCTAAATGGTCACTATTTTTTACACTATTCATGTTCCCTGTAAACAAGCACAATTCAGTCGATATTTTGGGGGTCCATTGTGAAACTCAGCACGGCCCCCCCATGTGGTCCGAGGTAGAATCGACGATCCATACGAAAGCCCTTAAAAGCATTCAACAATCTGCTGTTAATGCTTTTCATTCTATTTTATTTTGTAAAATATTGTCAATTATCAGACATACAATCCCTACTGGGCAATTTTTGTACACAGTCTGCTTTTCAGTTTCACACTGCAGTCTCTTTTGTTTACTCCCCCCCCAACACTCGTTTAGCTCCATTTCCATAGCAACCATGTTTCCAATAGTCTTTTCCTACCAGTAGGTCAAAAGTTCACAAGGCGTTCTCTCAAGAGTATAAAGCAGTTGTAGTTGACTGTTTGCAATTCCAAGCATATCCCACACAACAAAACTTTTTTATATTTTTCCAAAGCCAGTCACAGTTTGTTACTTTTTTCTCTTAACGTCACTACCTAATTTTAATTCCCTACACATCTCCACCATCAAATATGTTTTTTTATTGTTTACTTGCTGTCTTCCATTGTACCTGCCTTTCATCTTCAAAACTGCCTAATTCTGCTGCTGCATTTTTTGTGTGCTACTCCTGTGTGTCTCGAAAATCGTCAGACTCTGGATTCTGGGCTGGAGAGAGTGCTAGAAAGAGTGGCATTGACAAGGACCTAGGTTTACCTATTGTAGACATTACTTGAGTTGGTCAGAGAAGGGTTAAAGTGACATCAATTGCGGCCTTTGGTTGAAAGCATTGCAGATTGCCAATATCCAGAACTCATGATTGTGCAGTGTGTTGGCAATGACCCAGGCACAATTACCGGGGTAGGGCTAGAAATTCTAATGAAGAATACCTTTGCTAAACTAATGTCACTTTTCCCACATACTGCCTTGGTGTTCTCCAACATTTGCCAAAGACAGAAGTGGCAGTAGTCAATCCAATTTTATCTGCAGCTAGAGAAAACCAGAAAACATGTAAATAAAGCTGTTCCTGCATTTCTCTGAGACCACTGCATGAGCTCTATATACCATATCAACTTAAGCTTCAACGTGGACGGAATGTATTGAAAAGACTAAGGGGCATATTACCAAGCAATAGCGATAATTATCGCTATTGCTTGGTTAGAGACAAAAATTTACCGCAGCGCTGCGGCGGTTTTTACCGCAAATAAACCTTGGTATTACCAAGGTTTAACGCAAATGCGGTAAAAATCGCCGCAAAGCATGAATATCGCTGAAAAGTCAGCGATATTCATGCATTAGCGAGCTAATGCTCTTAGCCATGTTATCCACCTCCCATTGGATAACATGGCTAAGAACTGCTCAGAGCAGGTGTTAGCTTTTGGAGATATTCCCGCTTAGCGCGAATATCTCCAAAAGTTGGTAATAGGAGATAGCGATGTTAGCGACTGTTTTCAGTCTCTAACATCTTGGCACGCCCACTTTGCATCTCATTAGTGATAAATATCACTGACATGCAAAGTGGGGCCCAAGATGGTCGCTATCTCCTACTAGCTGTCGCTAACTGGTGTTAGCGGCAGCTAGGTAATAGGGAGATAATTTTATCTCCGCTTTCTTGGCTTTTAAAGCCAAAAAAGCGGAGATAAACCCCCTTGATAATATGCCCCTAAGTCCTTTTTACAGAAACAGGCAACGGGGTGCTCCTCAACAAAAAAAGACTGCATCCAGTTCTAGTTGTAATTATCATCTACATACCATAAACACAGAGGCTCTTTTCAGAGCCAACCCCTTTCTCAAACACTGATTATTTTTGTTTTCAAATCCTTTTTTCAAATAACTCACTTGGATCCGCTGATCTGCTGGTGTTGAAGGTGGAGCCGCGGCAGATCCACAAATGCGTTCCAAACCAAAAGCTCACATTCAATACTAAACAACAACACATTTAATACAAGCGTATCCATTTACAATGTTTACAACTGTATCACTGCCTTTGTGTGAGTAGCTGGGTAGGTAACTGTGTGTGTGGGTGTGTGAGTGGCTATATGGGTGTGTGTGTGTGGGTATGTTAGTGGCTGTGTGGGTGTCTAACTAGGTGTGAGAGTGGATGTGTAGGTGTGTGAGTAGTTACCTAGTGCCTGCATGGGTGTGTTAGTGGTTTTCTGGATCCTTGAGTGTGTGTGTAAGTAACTGTATGGTTATGTGAGTGGTTGTGTGGGTGTGTAAGTTTTTCTGTGAGTCTGTGTGTGGATGTAAATGTAAATGTGGGTGTACTTGTAAAGCGCACTACGACTCCATGGAGTATCCTGGTGCTGAAAACCGCTGGGCAACCCGTCCTGGTTTTCCCTGTGAGAAGGTCCCTTTCTGGGTATCTCCAAGGTGAAACCAGGCATCCCCGGCGTCTGTGGGGGGCCGTTGTAGAGATGAGGCAAGCTTAATGCCCTGAGTTGTGGAGTCTGTTCCCTGGTTAGAGTAGGCACCGAGGCGAGAATTATCGAGTCCGTTTTGACCCTGGTCCACGACCCTGCCGCGTCGGGAATTGAACCCTGGTCCCGGGCCATTCTCTGCTTACGGGTCTGCCGCCTCTAACCAGTGAGCCACACCACTCCTCTATGGGTGTGTGAGTTGGTGTCTGAGTGGTTGTTTGAGTGTGTACCTGGGTATGTGAGTGTGTGGTGGGTGTGTTAGTGCTCATGTGGGTCTGTGAATGGGTGTGTAAGTGGGTCTCTGGGTCTGTAAGAGGGTGTGTAAGTGGTTCTATGGGTGTGTGAATGGGTGTGCAAGTGGTTTCTGGGTCTCTGAATGGGTGTGTGACTGGCTGTATCAGTATGTGAGTGGGTGTGTGAGTGGTTATGTGAGTGTGTAAGTGTGTGTGAGTATGTGGTGTGTGTGAGTAGGCATGTAAGTGCTTTTGTGGGACTGTGAGTAGGTGTGCGACTGGATATATAAGTGTGTAAGTGGTTCTCTATGTCTGTAAGTGGGTTTGTGATTGGTATTCTGAGTCTCTGAATGTGGGTGTGACTAGCTGTATGGGTATGTGAGTGGGTGTGTGAGTGGTTGTGCAAGTGTGTAAGTGTGTTTGAGTGTGTGCTGGGTGTGTGAGTAGGTGTATAAGTGTCTGTGAGGGTCTGTGCATGGGTGTTTCACTAGGTGTCTGAGTGTGGGCATAGGTGTGTACGTGCCTGTGTGGTTCTGAGTGGATGTATGCGTGGTTCTCTGGGTCTCCAAGTGGGTGTGTGAGTGGCTGTATGAGTGTATTAATTGCTGTGTGAATGGATTCTGGCTTTCTGACGGAGTGTGTGAGTGGCTACATGGTGTGTGAGTAGTTTTCTGGATCCCTGAGTGGGTGTGTGAGTGGCTGTATGGGTGTGTGAGTGGGGGTATGAGTGAATGTGGGGGTGTGTAAGTGCCTGTGTGAGTGTCTGTATGAGTGCCTGTGTGGGTCTGTGAGAGGGTGTGGTAGTGGGTCTCTGGGTCTCCAAGTATATGTAACAGTGACTGTATCTGTGTGTGAGGGACTGTATGGGTGTTTGAGTGGTTGTTTGTGTAGGAATGTGAGAGAGTGTGTGAGTGGATATTTGAGCGGGTGTATGTGTTGTTTTAATTGGTGTTAGATCTGTGGATCCGCCACCAATTCACACGGGGGCACGCTGAGCACCATGGTGGATCCATGAATCCTTGCACCCCCTCCAAAAACATTTTTGGACTTGCCCAATATGGGTCTATCACAGACCCCTTCATGGGGTCAGGATACCTCTAATCTGACCTCTTATGTCCTATTTCAACTTTCTTTCCCCCTGGGAACCATGTCCCAATTCACAAAATGGCAACTGCAACTTTTCTTTCAGGTTGAGCCTAACCAATCACGGCACTGCTGTTGGCGGTGGATCCACGGCTCTAGATATACATAAATCCTGCAAATAAAAGTATGCTGCAGGTCTTTTGGTTCCCACTGTGCACCGTAGGCCTGGGGCGAGAGCACTGGAAGGATAAGTTGAAGGCAGGCTTAGAATATTGAGTTCTGACTTACACACAGCAGAATAAAGATATGTGAAACTACTCTCTGTGTGTGACATTTGGTTATTGGCGAATAATTGGGCTGGTAGGGTGCTACAACTGGCAATGAGATAGGGGAAAAGAAGCTTGTACTCCCAAAGCACTTTTCCAGAGAGTTTGGCATGGTCCAGCATTCTACGTGTGCTGCAATTGAAGTGCAAAATTGAGGCTGGCCGCAGTAGAGTCTCAGCGCAGCGCCAACCTGTGAAAAACGCTTGAAGTTAAAGAAAGCAACATTGAAAGTCTACATGTCGGTGGCCAGGAACTATATGAAAAGGCAGCGAATAAAAGGTACTGCACCATTACACAAATTAATATAATACTCTATGCAGAGTAAGAACGCATAAGGCGGATGCAACCAGGTTACGAAAGCAGCACATGGCACTATTTCAGGACAATCAAACTGAAATTCATGTGCTATGAAGCAGAGATTAACCAGGTGTTTGTGAAGAAACATTTAAAAACAAAGCTGATCAATGTTATCTGTGTTCATGGACTTGTAGTGTACAAAGATTTGTCTACTTACCGAAACCACTAACGACTCATCGTGCAATGATGTGTTGCGATGCGGCCCCAGAAGAAAGGTCGGGGTCGTGTTTGGCAGCTATGCAGCCCACTACTAAAGCTGCCGCATAGGGGCCCAGAACAACTCTATAGACTGCCATCATGTAGAGAGCTTACATGGAGAGCCAGGGCGAGATCCAAGGTCCAAAAGTCATTGAGACTGAGCTCGAAGCCAGCATGTCACAAAGTGCTATTGAACCTTTGCCTGATCAAGTTCCACATGAAGTACCTGAGAAACCACTACTGTCCACAAAAGTGTATACGACTGCTGCATTATTAAAACCGCCGTCTGCATTTTATACTGTCAAAAAACATAATATTGGCAATAGATGGACTGCATAGATAGAGTCTTTTGAAGGTTTTATACATGCAATATATGAAAAAGTTGATAAAAAGAATATAAAGTATCTGAAGAACATGGCTGGTGAAGGAGGGAAAAAAGCCAAGAAAAAGATACCACTAGAAGAAGAAGTTACATATGATCAAATCAAACCAGCCTTAAATGCCAAGTTTAATTCAGTGCCAAATGTAGATTATGAAAGATACATTTTCAGTCAAGAACGTTGAGATCAGGAGAAACCATTGATGAGTTTGTTGAGAGACTGGATGTTTTGGTGAAGCACTGTAAATTCAATTAATTTAAGGATGAGGAAGCTACCCGCATCAGAGTAATCGATGGATGTCTGTCAGATTCCTTTTGATGATGAATACTGACGGAAACTCTGAGCTTAGAACAAGTCATCAAGGCTGCTTGCACTGAAGAGTGCACTGATTATCAAGTGACTGACATGGTGCTATGCTGCAGGCCATTGCTGAACCCGCATCGTCCTCCTTCACAACACCGCAGGCTGTTATTTAGTGTATGTCCCACAACACTCTCATATTACCACAGCAGACTTCCGTGATTTCCTTTCTCTGACAGACATGCCGAAGAGCAATACAGCAGCCTATAATGTTCAGAAAATGTGGCGGTTCCAGTTCTAGGACTGCAACCCCTGTAAAACTAATACTGAAGCCTTGTAGTCCTTATCTCTGTTCTGGGGAACACATATAGTAACATTCAGACAGCCATTCTGTTGCATGGGGGCCATCTTCTTGCTTTTCTTCTCCCCATAATTCTATAGTCTTGCTCCCAGAAGGCTTTGGGAAGGGTTTTTGTTACACCATTCTACGATGGCGACCTTTCCTAGCTTTTTTCATAACTGTTTTCCCAATCCAAGATGGCAACTGCTTATTTCCTGTGACATCATTTCCTGTCTATGGGTATATAAGAGACTGAATCCTTAATTTCTTTATGTTGCAGCACTCCCTGCTCCCACTGGTGTGCCTTCACTCTTGTAAGTGCTTTTTGCTAGTTTCAGGTATATCTTTGTTTCCTGTCGGCGCTTCGTGTTCCTGTTTGGATTAATTTGAGCCTGATCTATGATGGAGCTTCCTATTATCTGGTCTTGTTGCTTCTTGCTGGTATCTTCTCTTCTCTTCCTGGCTCTCTCCTTGCATCCCCTTTCTTTTCCTGGAGTCTCAGCCTTCTATAAAGGTTTTTTCCCATCAGGGTTTTCCTTTTTGGAACGCCTTCTGGAAAGCACAGTCTGCTTTGTCTTTACGCTATCTGCAGCACCGTTGCTACCCGAAAGGGTCACACTTAACTCAGACAGACCAGAACCTTCAAGAACCGAAGTCGGGAACCATCCCAGCACATCAAAGTTGGTAAAAGAAGTCCTGATCAGGATAAATGGAGGCCAGAGGCAACCAGAATGTGCCAGTCATAAGCATGAAAAGTGAGCCAAAGTACAAGACATAAGGCAATGATTCCACAGATTCTATGGCAGGACCGGAGGCTTCGGATTATGCCTTACTTTCTTCACTTTATTTCTCACAGCAGCAAGAAAAACATGTAAAAAACTACTTTTCCCATGAACACCAGGGAAAAAACAGGAAATTGAACAGTAAGTCCTTTATCAGTCTCTATGCACCGGCAGCAACCATCATGCCTTGCAACCACTTCCTCTTCCTCTTTCTTCGCTGCTCAGCAGCAAGTTAAGTGGTTTTTCTCTTCTCTCCTGGGTTTTTTGTGGGATTCTGTGGGCAGCGCGTAGATTTGTTGTTAGCGCTGGTGTTTGCGACCCCTACAGGTCCCCTTTGGCATCGCGGGACGCTTCTGCGCTCCTTACGCGATTTGCGGCCCCAGCAGAGTGCGGTGCGCTCCGAGCGCCGCTAGGGGGCAGTGCTTTCTCTGTGTCAGGTGCGCTATAATTCGCGTTATACGCGTTTTTTTACCGCGTTTTTCTGCAGCTTTAGCGCTGTCCCTTGCTACCCAGTGCTGACACCCTACGGGGTCGAAATTAGGTTTCTCCTCACGTTGACGCCCCGAGTGGGTTGTATTTGGTTTCTCGAACACCCTGACCGGGTCGCAATTTGGCGCTGGTGCGCAGCGCTCGAGAACGCTTGGCTGGGTAGCGCCCTAGTACACAGAGGGCTGTGCGTTCCCTGGGCTAGTCCCGTAATTTGTGCCTTTTGGCCGCCACATCCTCTGGGTTGCCCAGATCCATATTGTGCCCTCAGGGGTCTCATCAATTGGCTGTGCTGTACCTCTCTCCTGTGGAGCCCAATTTACCTCATTATGCAGGGGGAGTCAGGCCAGTACCATGAGGAAGACCCTCTCTCTTATGCCACCTGGGATGAGGATTTTTACCAGGCGGTGGATGATTCCATCTACAAAGCAGTGGATCAAGCCATAGTACCGCTAGAACAACGCCTGACGGCGCGCTTGGACGAGGCGTACGCAAAAATTGCGGCCCTCATTCCGGCGCCTACTCTGACCTCGGACCCTTCCCCGTCGGCGCTCCCCCCCGCCTAAAAAGGCTTGCGTTGAGGGGATCGATCCTGTCGCCTTTGACAAGGTCCGGCACGCCTTCAAGGCGCTTGAGGAACCGCTACCGGTTCCTGCTCAGCCGGTGGATGTCTCTCCTGTTACCCCCCGTACCATGTCCCCAGAGCCACGGCAGGATGACGATTCTCCGGATTCGGAGGAGGAGGAGGCCTGTTCCTCTAGATCGTGGCTTCCTTCCCAGCCTTCCACGTCCACGGCCCCTTCGGATATGTTGGACCCGGACGAGATCGTTCACCCGCGGTCCTCCGAATGGGTGCCGGGGGACAAGGTGGCTTCGTATGTAGCGAACCGTCTCCGTAAACCGGTGGACAAAGACGCTCGCAGCCGCCTTCGGGCGGAGTGTCCCAGACCTTCCCTAGAGGGGAAAGTGGCCATGACCCCAGATATTGACCCCAAGATGGCCACTTTTCTCGCAAAATTTGTGAAAGACCCCCGGAAGGGCATCGACCGGTCCTGGCGCACGTGCCAGGACAAACTGCTTGACGCAGTGGGCCCCATGACTAAAATCCTCGACATGGCGGAGGAGGCTAAGGTGTCGGGGGACGCCATTTCCCCAGAAGTACTGTCAAATTGGGCGCAACGGGCCATAGTTTTCCTCGGAAACGCAAACTGCGCCCTCTCTACTGAGAGGAGGAGGTCGCTACTCATCAAAATCGACCCCAAACTGGGTGACCTCGCCTCTTCGGAGGCGGGCGCCGTGGCGCAGGGCGGTTTATTTGGCGATCCTTTTATCAAGGAGCTGGGCAAGTTCGTTGCCACATTTACATCTTTGGACCGGGCCCAGTCCAATATAAAAAAGGTGTTTGCCCCTCGGGTTTTTGAAGGGGCCGGACGAGGCAGGGGCCGCTCGTTCGGCCGGGGTGCTCCCTCCGATAGAGGCCAAGGCTCCGGACGTGGACATGGTCAGGAACATAGCTCCAAGTTCAATAACTTTTACCCCACCAGGGGTCAGAAGTTCAGAGGACGTGGTGTCTATCGAGGCCAACAACAAGGTGGACGAGGTGAGTGTTCTGCCTTCTGCGACTTTACGGGTGGGAGGTCGCCTGGCGCAGTACTTCCCATTGTGGCTTTCCCTTACCAAGGACGCCTGGGTACTACAGACGGTTCAGGGCTTCCAGCTGGAGTTCCATGGCCGTCCTCAGCAGCCCCAGCGTCCGCGCCCCATTACCTTTTCACAGCGCGATGCGGCGTTGGTGCGAGACAAGGTTTCCGCCCTCCTTCACAAAGGGGCGATTTGCCGCGCATGTGAACATCCGGACGGCTTCCTCAGCAATCTCTTCTTGGTCGACAAAGTAGATGGAGGCCGCCGTCCGGTTATCAATCTCAAAGAGTTCAACGAGTGGCTAGTTTACCGCCATTTCAAGATGGAGGGAATCCACCTCCTGCGGGACGTGCTGAGACCGGCCGATTGGATGGTCCGGCTCGATTTGAAGGACGCCTACCTGGCGGTCCCGATTTTCCCTCCACACCGCTGCTTCCTCCAATTCAAATGGGACGGACAGGTGTACGAGTTCACCACGCTGCCCTTCGGGCTCTCTTTCGCGCCGTGGTGTTTCACAAAGGTGCTCCACCCCGCGGTAGAGGCCTTGCGGGCTCGCGGTGTCAGGTTGATAGTGTATCTGGACGATATGCTGTTCATGGACCAGTGTCCGAGGCGCTTGAGGGCCCAGTTGCAGTTCGCAGTGGACCTGTTGCAGGGTCTGGGGTTTGTGATAAACGAGAAGAAATCCCTCCTGGTCCCAGCTCAGTGCGCAACCTTCCTTGGGTTCAGCATAGACTCGGTTTCGGCTACCTTGAGTCTCCCCTCACGGAAAATGTGCAAGATTCGCCACGAATTGCGCCAGACTCTGGCGAAGTCAATGGTCTCGTTGCGGCATCTAGCATGATCGTGGGCCTGTTGTCATCTTCGATTCAGGCCATCTTCCCGGGGCCGCTTCACTACCGGGCGATGCAGCGGTTGAAAGCGTACCACCTCAGGCGGGGCCTCACGTACTCGCAGCTGATTCCGCTGTCAGCGAAGGTGCGGGACGAAATGCGCTGGTGGCTGACGCACATGGAGGCCTGGAATGGTCGTGCCATATTTGGGTCGGCTCCCGACATTGTAATAGAGTCGGACGCCAGTCGCGCAGGTTGGGGGGCCAGGTGCGGGGACTTCTCCACCGGCGGCGCCTGGTCTACCCACGAGCAGTCTTTACACATCAACTGCTTAGAATTGCTGGCAGGCTCCTTTGCGGTCCAGTGCTGGACCAAGGAGCGGGTGCAGTCGTGTGTTCTTCTGCGGATGGACAACGTGTCTGCGGTCCGATATATCAACCATCTGGGTGGCACCAGATCCAAGATGCTAGCGGATCTAGCGCGGGACTTCTGGCACTTTTGCCTGGATCATCAGGTCTCGGTCACGGCGGAGTATTTGCCGGGCCGTCAGAACGAGGTGGCCGATTGGCACTCCCGCCATCTCCTGGACGCCAGCGTTTGGAAGCTGGATCCGGAGGTATTTTCCCAATTAATGGCCCGGTGGGGCCCGTTCTCAGTGGATCTGTTCGCCTCGCGGCTGGACCATCAGTTGCCGAGATATTTCAGCTGGCGCCCAGACCTGTCGGCGGAGGCGACGGATGCGTTCCTCCAGGACTGGTCGAGCGAACAGGGTTATGCGTTTCCCCCGTTCTCCATGATCACGAGGGTGTCGGCGTTATTGCGCCGTCAGTCAGCACAGGTGGTGATGATCACGCCTTGTTGGAGGTCTCAAGTCTGGTTTCCGGTTCTTCTGGAATTTTCTTGGGATTTTCCAATCCTACTCCCCCACTCTCCTCACATTCTCCTGAACCCGGACGGGAATCCCCACAGGTTGGTTCAGGAAGGTTCACTGAGGCTGATGGCATGGCGGATCTCCGGCGTCGCTGGTCTCTCCCAGGCCTTTCGGGAAAGGCAGAGGATCTGCTCTCAAAGGCATGGGCAGACAGCACCACCAAGAGATACCGGTCTGCATGGCACAGGTGGCGTCGCTGGTGTGTGCGACGGGGTCTCGATCCCGTGGGGGCGGATGTAGTCCATGTCCTTAATTTCCTTGCCGACTTGGTAGATGAGGGCTTGGCCTATAGGTCTCTCAATACCTTCCGCTCGGCCATTTCAGCGGGGCATGACCTGGTTCAGGGTTCCCCGATTGGGGAGCACCCTTTGGTTTGCAGACTATTGAGAGGGGTTCGCCTCTCGCTGCCCCCCGAACCGAGGTATTCAGTCCTCTGGGACGTCAACAGGGTTTTGAACTTGTTTCTCTCCTGGCAACCGAATAGGTTTTTGTCCCGCAAGGAGCTTTCTAGTAAACTAGCAATGCTTTTATGTCTGATTTCCTGCAGAAGAGTCTATGACGTGCGCGCGCTCGATATTTCAGCGCGGACCTTCTCCCCTGAAGGGGTGTCCTTTACGGTGAGCAGGAGGACTAAGACCCTTACGAGGGTTATTTCATATCCGGCCTTTCCGGATTCCCCGAAGCTGTGTGTAGTGCAGTGCCTCCGTGCATATGAGGATATGACTGAGGATACTCGCCCTCCGGGCGAGCGACAACTACTGATTGCCCTACGGAAACCGTACAAGGCTGTTTCTTCCCCGACCATCGCTAGATGGGTGCGTTGGGTAATGCAGGAGGCGGGGATTGATACAAAGAAGTTTGGTGCTCATTCAACTAGGGGAGCCATGGCCTCGAAAGCCTTTACGCTAGGGGCTCGGTTGGAGGACCTGATGAGGGCCGCGGACTGGTCCTCGGACTCCACCTTCAAGAGGTTTTATTTTAAGCCAGTAATAGAGGTGGCTCGGCTTGTGGTCGATAAGCTTTGAACTGGCATAATCCGAAGCCTCCGGTCCTGCCATAAAATGAGAATTTGCCTAGCCTTGGTGCTGGTAAGTTCCAATTCTATTAAGGACTCAGAGGCGAGGATTATACCCCCCTGAGACTTCCTGGAAGTGATCCCTCCCCGTATGGACCGTAAGTAATCTATTTACGTGGTTTTTCATGAAGTTCTTAATGGTACTGTTCTACATGCATTGTACTATGTACCTGCTGTTCCGTGAGATCGGGTCCTGACTCTGAGATTTTCTTCCAGGGACTGATGGACCGAAGCAGGATGCGTGAGGTTGCCGGACAGAGTGCTTCGCGCGAAGAAAGAGGAAGAGGAAGTGGTTGCAAGGCATGATGGTTGCTGCCCGAGCATAGAGACTGATAAAGGACTTACTGTTCAATTTCCTGTTTTTTCCCTGGTGTTCATGGGAAAAGTAGTTTTTTACATGTTTTTCTTGCTGATGTGAGAAATTAAGTGAAGAAAGTAAGGCATAATCCTCGCCTCCGAGTCCTTAATAGAATTGGAACATACCAGCACCAGGGCTAGGCAAATTCTCATTATTTTTTTTACAGATGTGGACTGTTGCTTCTACACAAAGGTAAATGTCCCGCCATTGCTTTGGGTATGGTAAAGCAAACCATTTTGTGGCCACTTAAAAGGCAAAGAGAAAACTAATTGGTCACAGTTTGAAGACAAAATGGCGGACCGAACGCTACCTCAGCAACGTTCGACAAGCACCCACGAGGCCAAGAGGTCACATCAACTGATGCTAATCGACACCAAACCAAGTTGATCGTCATCTGAATCATCGACAAAGAGTTCCTCAGTATCAGTGTCCACTGAAAGTGACAATTGTGCGATGTCAATGTTTACTTCAGAAAGGCCTGCACATGTGGGATGTAAGGAAAAGCTCAAAATTAAGAAAAATCATCTTTAAAAAGCACAAAAAACATTCAAACATTGTCTGAAGATAACTCTACAGATACATTTCATAATTGACACCGATGGGTAGATAAATATCATGCCTGAGGAGTAGTATCAAGAATTATCTCTGTTACCACAACTTACGAAGTCAAAGACTAAAGTATACACGCGGGTTGTCTCAATGCTTTTAAAAAGTCAAGGTTTATTTGTAGCCATGATGAAACTTACGAAAACTGTGGATCAAGCGCCCAGTCCTGTACTTCAAGGAACAGCTTCAAGTAACTGTTTGCTGAGTTTCATCCCTGCTGCTTCTAGGGGACTGATATCAGTTAACTGCAATATGAATGCTCATAATGAATTTGTAAGCCAATTTCCTTCATTATTTCATGGGTTAGGAAAACGCAAAACAATGAAAGTAAGGTTACGTATAAGCGAGGATGTTTGTCCTGTTGCTCAAAGACACAGACAAATTGTGTTTCACTTGCAAGAAGCTGTTGAAAAGGAACCTAATTCATTGCTTAATCATGACATAATTGAATGTTCCACTGGTCCAACACCATGGGTTTCTCTGATTGTAGTCGTGCCTAAAAGAGACAGTGAAGGAGCTGTACGCATATGCGTTATGCCAACATGGCAATTGAGCAAGAGAGATATCCAGATCTGGCCATTGCTGATATGATACTTCAATTGAATGGTGCAAAGTTCTTCTCTCAACTTGCCTTAACCCCTTCGCTGCTCATGACGAGCTCAGCTCGTCATGCAGTACACTGGTCGTGTGCTTATGACGAGCTGAGCTTGTCATGAACAATGGGGATCATGCATATGCAGCACAGGAGGGGAAAACCTCTAGCAGCCAAGGTGTTAAAAAAAGGATATCACCAATTGAAGCATGAAGAATAATTCAGGTACATTACAATATTTTCTATGCATATTGCTCTGTTTCGCTATAAGCAATTGAGTTTTGGTGTACCCTATGCTGCGGAACTTTACCAAGACATCATTCTGCATATCATACAGCCTGTTGTAAATGCATTTAACTATAGTGATGACATATTGGTTTCCCAAGTCACCCAGAAAGAGCATGACAAAGCTCTCATGCAAGAATGTCATTTGCTGAAGGATGCAGGCTTAAACCTGAATGCTGACAGGTGTGAATTCCACAAGAAAAGCTTGACATTTTTTGGCCATGTTTTTTCTGATAGGAGTATAAAACCTGATCCAGCTAAAAGGGCAAGTGCTGTCTACTGCAAATCCCCTCAAAACATTTCTATGTTATGATAATTTCTTGAAAAGTCTGTCTGGGTATATACAAGACTTTACTACGGTCAGTGCACCCTTACGAGAACTGACGGAAAAGAATATGTCTTTACATGGGTCACATGAATGTGAGAAGAGCTTCCAAAAAATCCAGCAATCTATTGAGAGTGCCACTGAAATGGCCTACTTTGATCCCAAACTTCATACAGAGGTTGTAGTTGATGCTAGCCCTGTCGGGTTATGCACAATCCTTGTACAGCACAATGGACAGCCAAATGCCCGGAGACATATCATGGCCTACACCAGTAAAAGCCTGTCACAAATGGAACATGCTTACTTGCAACCTGAGAAAGAAAGTTTGGGAGTGGTCTGGGATTTTGAATATTTCCATGTGTTCTTGTGCAGAAAGCCTTTCACAGTAGTGACTGACCATCAAGCACTACTGACGATATTTGGAAATCCCAAAGCCAAAATGCCACCTCAAATTGAACATTGGGCTTTGAGGTTAAAAGAATACAACTATACAATTCTTTATCCTCCAGGGAAAAATCAGAATCCTGCTGATTATTTTTCAAGAGTGCCCTTTCAGTTCCCTGGTCCCCCATCTACAAAAGCGGAGGCCTACATCAGTGTGAAATCAAGCACACCAGCTGCCATGTCTTTAGAATAAATCATCACTGTAATGAGCCAAGATAGTGACATGTTAAAGTTAAAATACATTATTACTCAGCAAACGTGCAACCAGCACTCTGGACCTTTCACCAGTGACAGTGAGTATTTGAAGTTAAAACATTTAAGTAATGAACTTTAAGTGACTCAAGAAGGCCTCATTCTGCGAGGTACACAAATTGTAATTCCCAAGAGTAAATTACAAAAAGGGAGTGGCATCACCCATGAGGGACATCAAAGAATAATTTCCTCCAAGAGAGCTTTCTGTGACAGAGTCTGCTTTCCTCACCTCGAAGAAAGGGTAAAAAAATAATTAGCCTCAGGGATATGTTTTAAGATTGGATAACATTCATGCTTTGATACCATTGGGAGGGTGCAGGGTGAATCCCTCTTCCTTTAGCGCTCCATGACAGATTGACAGGTGTATTACCCAAGCACGATATGGGTGAGTGCCACTTTTCACCCTACATGCATTCAGCCCTAACGATTTATATATGCAACTGTCTTTTGTCTCAAATTATTCAGCACCATTGGAACATGTTGGAATTTAGAGAATTAATGTTGATTTATTTGGTCTCCTCTTGAGAATGGACATCATCTTCTAGTCATTGTTGATGAATACTCCAATTTTCCATTGGTAGAAGACCTTTCCTCCACTACACATTAGAAGGCTATTCAAAGTTTAGATGGCATCTTTGCAACATGGGGTCTGCTTTCAATCTTAAAATCTGACAGCATCCCACCTTTTAAAAGTCGAGAATTCAACCACTTTCTAAATAACCTCAATAAAAAGCATAAAAAAAGCACTCTTCTTTAGCCCAAGGCCAATAGCCTGGTAGAACGGTTCATGAGTACTCTAAAGAAAGATGTTCAGTGTGCTGCGTTGAGGATGCCCGACCTCAAAGTTGTTTTAAATATTACTCTTCAAGCTTACCGTTTAGCCCCTCACTCAACAATAGGGGAATGCTCTGCGACTCTGTCCCAATTGACAAAACTCAGATCCAAGAATGAGGAAGACATTCATACTCCAGACTTTGGTTAAAAACTGAATATGAAAATGTATGCTGACAGACATCATGTGAACGATGTTACCTTCACAAGAGGAGATCAATTGCTTGTCAGACAACCCAGAAAGAGAAAGTCTGATGCTCCTTATAAGGCTGAACCATTTACCATCACTTACACAAAAGGACACATGGTGACTGCCCAGCATCCTGGGAAGTCCTTTCAAGAGAGATTCCTCTCATTTGCGATTTGTGGCTGATCACTCACCAAACATAAATGTCAATGTGGAGACTGGGTCCAGACAGACTGTTGATTACTCTCTCTGCTGATGATTCCACTTCACCCGTGCAGATCACTGACACTTCAACTGCTTGTTCCTGGTTTCCAGTGACCCAATCAGGATGTGTGATTCAGGCGCCCTAACGATTAATTGAATAATTATAATTGCCTGTATATCTATGATCATCTGTGTGTTTATTCATGTATTTATTTATTAATTTATCTATTTTGAATAGTTGTAACTTATTTAACAAAGCGGGATAAGTAATGTCCAAGAAAATAAAAGAACACTGGAACTTCTATGGTTGCCACTGTACACCATAGGCCTGAGACTTAAGCGTTGGAGGGATGAATTGAAGGCAGGCTTAGAATATTGAGTTCTGACTTACCACATTTGGCGTGGTTATTGGCAAGTACCTGGGCTAGTGAGACCCTACACTACTATGAATTTACATTACCAAGGGCATGTGTGTGTGTGTAAAATGAAACTTTCAAAAATGCACTTTTGTGCATTTTTGAAAGTTTTTGCAAATTACCATGAAGGTCAACTTCATGGTAATTTACCTCTCCCTATTTGCGAATTCGCAAATTTAAAATTTTCATGCATTGCATTTAAGAAATCTCAAATTGCAATTTCTTAGGTTCAATCACAATTTTAGAAATCGCGACATGATTGCGATTTCTAAAATTGCGAAAAACATGATGCATCCCAATTTTGTCAATTGCATTCGCAAACGGCCGAAAATTGCGATTCACACCGTTTGCGAATGCAATTGACAATGATGCATGTGCCCGTAAGTGACTGGCATACTAGTTTTAAAAATTTCGTAAAGATTTGGCAAACTAGGCCAAAGTGATTAGCAGAACAAAAAATGCTTCTTCTATGGAAACTAGGTTCTAACTATAACTACCTACTGGTGACGGTCAGTAGGTGATAGATAGATGGATAGATAGATAGATAGATAGATAGATAGATAGATAGATAGATAGATAGATAGATAGATAGATAGATAGATAGATAGATAGATAGATAGATAGATAGATAGATAGATAGATAGATAGATAGATAGATAGATAGATAGATAGACGTCTCCAATTTTTGGGCGGAACCTATGCCTCAAATTACTGAAAACCTATACCAATTGTTGCGCCTCATGCTATGTTTTGCAGACAGTTCACCTTCTATTTTGTAAAATAGGCGTTATCTAGATTCCTTGTTGAGGCTTTGTTTTAGGTACTATGATTCTCCCTTCCAGTTTTTACTTTTGTTTACTTACCTGAGCTTTTCTGTGTTGGGTTCCTTCATATGCCAATCTCCAGGCAGGGTTGAGGGTTGGTTACCAATGGGAGGTGCATGGCGTACCCTTTAAACAGCAGGAGGACTTGGCGCCGTGCTTGACTTTTGAGTGTTCGATCCCCTGCGCCCACGCCTCTTTCTTTGCTCCCTGTTTCCTTGTTCGGGGGTTGGTGGTCTAGCATTTGCTAGCTCGAACCCGCACTTCCGGATTTTCCTTGGTTCTTGCTGTGATTCTGATCATGGTTAGGTGAGGGAGCCTTTTGGGGCTGTTACTTGGCGCTATGAACAGTGGGAAGGTGAGCTTGCCTCTACTTCTGAAACAACCAGGTTTTAAGGCCCTTTCTGAAGGAAATGAAGGTCGGGGCTGTCGCGATCGCCCAATGAATAAATACACTGAGTCGGAGGCATGCAGTTACGTGTTGCTTTATTCCCTGCCAGCCTCGCACTGGCTTACAGACTAATCCCTTTCCGGTTGCCGGCTTCCTGTTCCCGTTTCCTGTTCGCCTGCCCTGTCCTGAAGCAGGGTCAGGCGAGACGACGTGACATCTCCCCCTTTTTTACAAAGTCTCATTTCCGCTACTGTAGCGATTTCCAGGCGATATCAAGGGAGAACAGGGCTTTATCTAAGTTGCACTACAACTCCCAGAAAGCCCGGGGTCTGGGTGACGAGAACCACGCCTTCCGGGCGTGTATAAATACACTTTGATCCCGCATCCAGGTGCTTGTCAATCCTTCCGGTTGTTATCGAGTTGGACCTAGCCTTTTCCTGTTCCTATGAGCTGTGGGTGCGCGGACGCTTTCCTTCCCGCTGAGGACGCCGAGTGCTGGGTGTGCGCGGACGCTTTCCTTCCCGCTGAGGACGCCGAGTGCTGGGTGTGCGCGGACGCTTTCCTTCCCGCTGAGGACGCCGAGTGCTGGGTGTGCGCGGACGCTTTCCTTCCCGCTGAGGACGCCGAGTTACATTTTCCTTTCTCGTGAGTAGATTCGTACTATGACATTGAGCACGGCCGTGCTATCATCGTGCAGTTGTCTACCCTCTCTCCGTATTCCGAACTTTGGGGATAATTGATCTAGTGAGAACTAAGTACAATATTCGTCACCAGTAGTGACTATAACTACGAGGTGCCACCTACTGGAACCATTTTTCCTTGTCTCGAGCTGTGCGTTAACAGCCCATATTCCGCTTGACCTTGAGCCAGCGCCTTCTTCAGACTCCAGGCTGTACAAGCGTTGGTTAAGCGTAAGTGAATGCTTGTTACTGTGTATAGACAAAGCCCAGGGCATCTTAACCACAGAAGTGCTAAATAAGTGTTCTTGTGTTCCCAGACAGTGTTGTGCCTTGAAGTCATCTGAAGTCTTAGACCAGACCTTGAGGGGTGTCTTCACAACAACCTTCCCCGATCAACTATCCTTCCCCCTACCTAGAGGTCTACCTGTCTCCGGTGTGTGTGTCACACGGGGACGGTCAGTACTCTTGGGTATAGGGATAGACTATCATCTTGCTGTGGTCCCCGCTGGCTAGATACGTAAGGTTAGTGGCTTGTTTGTTCTTTACTTGGATTGCTTGTCCGCTGCTAACCGTGACAGATTGACAAGCCCAAGGAAAAGAAGCCTAGCCTGGACCATGGACTCGAGTGCAGCTTTGGCCTCCTTACTGGAGGGCTTTAGTGTGCTGCAGCAGGAAGTACATGCTTCCCGTGTTGAGAATCAGGAGCTAAGAAAGGACATGAACACCATGCGTAGGGAAGTCGCTGGCATGTCACGAAGAACTCCAGGGGCAGGGTCCTATATTAGAGAAGCTACCCTTCCCCCTCCCGGACAAACTGTATCGCAGCCTACACCCCCTATGTAAGCATGAGCGAATTTTGCGGATCTCGCGTTCGCGAATTTTGCGGATTTGCGGATTCGCAATCCGCAAAATCCGCGAATTTCCGCGAATTTGCGGATTTTTTTTTTTTTTGTGTTTGCGCGGGTTTCTGCCAGTTCGCGAGGGTTTTGTACAATGTCGCAAATTGCGAACTTACCTGTCGGGTCGCAAGTTTCGCGAACTTGTTGTTTCTACGTGTCCAGCCTGTTTGGGACACTCTTCTTCATCACTGCCACTCTCTGTCACCACTGCCACTCTCTGACTACTCATGCCACCCTCTGGCCCACCCATGCCACCCTCTGTTTCATCACAGCACCCTCTGGTTGTCCAGTCAGTGTACATTATTGTGGCAACAAGCACACCTTCCCTGCCTCAAGTGACCTGAATTAATTTGGGGCTGATTAATGTGTCACAGAATATTTTTTTAGCTGGCACCTGCTTCCTTAGTGCTTCCTGATTAGTGATCTTTTGAACTTGCTAAGTGCTTTCATTGTTGCAAAATTAGTTACAACACCTGCCCTGCCCCAACTGACAATAATGAATTAGGGGCTGAATAATGGATTTGAACCTCCAGCCTGGCTCCTGCTTGTCTCCCTTAGCTGTAATTCAGGACCTTTGTGGCATATATGTAACTATTCTGAGGTTCAGAGCAGGGTCACATAATAGTTGCAACCTGCAACTGAACTCTGGAGGGGCCCCTCAGGAAGCACTACAGAAAATGGCTACTAATGATGAGCCTGAACTTTTGAACCTGGTAAGTAGTTACTTTCAGTTTTGCTAAGAGCGTATTTCTGCAATTTTGCACTTATTCGCACTTATTCGCGGGGCGCGAACTCACGCGAACAGTGCGAGCAGTGCGAGCCAAATCCGCTGCTCGCGGATTTGCGGATTTTGCGGGAGATTCGCAAATCTCGCGGATTGCGGATTTCCCGAAAATCCGCAAAATCCGCGAGCGGAACGGATTTTCCGCCCACCCCTACCCCTATGGCAGTCGGGGGTGGGTTCTTTTCCCCCAATACCATGCCTTCGTCCTCCACCGACCACGCACCAACAGTCCATATTCTTCAGAATACCGGAATACCTCTAGCTCCTCCTGAACGTTTCTATGGTGATCCCAAGAAATTTGAGACATTCCTGAACCAATGCCGCCTCCACTTTCTGTGCAAACCAACAGTGTTCCAAGATGACGCGGCTAAGACCGCGTTTATGATGTCATACATGGGCGGAAATGCTGCCAGTTGGACTATTCCTTTAATGGAAAAGAACGATCCCGTTCTTCATCAGTTCACTAATTTTTGTTCCGCCTTACGAAAACTTTTTGATCGAAAGACTCACATGTTGTCTTTAGACAAGGAACTCCTTACATTGCGCCAAGGGTCGCAGGACTTGTTGTCCTACATTACTTCCTTTAACCGGCTCTTAGCCGAAACAGATTGGCCACAGGAGAAACGAACCTCTTTGTTCTACCAAGGCTTACGTAGCGAGTTGAAGGACGTATTATCACAAGTAGTCCAACTTCCAGCGACTTGTGAGGAACTCATTGACCTAATGGTGCAGTTAGACCATCGCTTATTGGAGAGAAGAGGAGATCGGAGCCAAAGTGATGGCAGAGGATGGTATCCTAAACTGAAAACTCCGCATGAAGACATTGCCAAAAGTACGGATGGAACCGAACCTATGCAGATAGGGGGTATCCGAGGTCCTCTGTCATCAGAAGAACGAGAGCGACGACGTAAATTGAAACTATGTTTATACTGCGGCAAAGCAGGGCACTTCATTAGGGAGTGTAGGGCAAGGGCCCAACTATCCGAGAAAAATTCAACACCTCGTAAACCTGCTGTTATGGGAACGAAAGAGACGTCGGAAAACTAGAGCGTCCAAACCAGGCGGAGATCGCTGGGGTGGACATACGACAGACTATGATCTCCTCGCTTCTTGCAAATACTATGATGCCTGCTGTGGCTCATATCAACTTACCAGTATCCTTATGGACTACAAAAGACATAGTCACGCAGATGGATGCTCTGCTAGACTCAGGAGCAACGGGTAATTACATGGACATTGAATATGCGGCCTCTCTAGGCATCGAATGGGAGAAGAAGGACGAACCTGAACACGTGAAAGCGGTGGATGGTTCTGCATTGTCTTCCGGACCAGTCGTAAAGCACACGGTCCCTCTACGCATGCAGCATGAAGAACATTCTGAATACATCCAGTTCGATTTGATTGCAGCACCACAGTTTCGCGTCATTCTTGGCATGCCATGGTTAACATTACATGACCCTGTGGTGAGCTGGTCCGCACGCTCAGTGACGTTTAATTCTTCCTATTGTATGGAACATTGTCATCACCCTCCTTCTTTCACTCCTGAAGTTGAACCGTGTCCTGGGGTTCGTCACCTGGCTATGGCGTGTACCGAAAAACACATCTGTAGTACTATCGGTTTGCCCGAGATATATGAGGAGTTTCGTACCCTTTTTGATAAGCAGAAGGCTACCAGGTTGCCCCCGCATCGGGTTTACGATTGCTGCATTGAGTTACTCCCAGGGGCGACAATTCCATGTAGTCGTGTTTACGCCCTTACCGAACATGAAAATACGTACCTGCAGAATTACATCCAGGAGAACTTGGCATCAGGGTTCATAAGCCATTCCACTTTGCCTGCTTCGTCACCCCTGTTTTTCATACCAAAGAAAGACTGTGCCGAGTTGAGACCGTGCATCGACTACCGGGCCTTGAATAATATCACGGTCAAGAACAGATATCCCCTTCCCTTGATCCCTGTACTAATGGACCAGATCAAGGGGGCACGATATTTCACCAAGTTAGATCTCAGGGGAGCCTACCATCTGGTCCGTGTCAAGAAGGGCGATGAGTGGAAGACGGCGTTCCGAACAAAGTTCGGTTTGTTCGAGTACAATGTCATGCCCTTCGGGCTATGCAACGCGCCTGCAGCGTTCCAATATTTTATGGACGAAGTGCTCAGGGGTCTACTGGATACCATATGCATGGTATACATTGACGATATCCTCGTCTACTCTCGTACTCTCCGGGAACACGAACAACATGTCACGGAAGTGTTGAGACGTTTACAACAGCATGCACTGTACGCAAAACTGGAGAAGTGTCTCTTCCATGCAACCGAAGTCTCCTTTCTGGGATACGTCATAAATGCCAACGGCTTTCAGATGGAGAAGGGAAAAGTTGAGGCCATCACTAATTGGATCACACCACAAGACGTCAAATCAGTACAGAGCTTCCTAGGCTTTGCGAACTATTATAGACGCTTCATTAAAGACTTCTCCCGGATCATTCAACCCATATCCAGTTTGTTGAAGAAAAACGTTCCTTTCGAGTGGGGGGACAAAGCTGAACAGTCCTTCCGGATCCTCAAGGAACGCTTCACTCAAGCTCCGATACTGCGTCACCCGGATGCCCAGCTTCCGTTCATATTGGAAACCGACGCCTCACAGTTTGCGTTGGGAGGGGTGTTATCACAACGCCACCCTACAACGGGGCAAATCCACCCGGTGGTCTTCTACTCTAAGAAACTTACTCCTAGTGAAGTCAATTACTCCATCACTGATAAAGAGTTGCTTGCCATCAAAAGGGGCTGCGAGGAGTGGCGACATTACCTGTTGGGTGCGCGGCATACTATCGAAATCTTTACAGATCACCGGAATCTACTGTTCCTGAAAACAGCCAAGGCTCTCACCCCCAGACAACTTAGATGGACTCTGTTTTTCTCGGATTATGATTTCGTGATAAAGTACCGTCCCGGCCCCCAAAACGGTAAGGCCGATGCCCTCTCGCGGAATCAAGACAACCATGACACTCCGTCCATCCCCCCAGAAGACCCACCATCCATCCTACCTGAAAAATCCTTTCCAGAGAACACTATTGCCTTGCTAACATCCACGGGTTTTATAGAGGACGTCAAGGTGGCATTAACGGAGGTGGATGCACAGGTATGGCTTCAGGAGGAACCTCAATGGCGGTCGCAGGTTGATGAACTCCTGTATTTTCATCATGCCCTGTATGTACCTGACCCGGGGTTGCAAATGCAGGTGCTGAATTGGGCTCATGATTCAGTGTTAGGAGGACATTGGGGTGTGTATAAAACTATAGCCACCATTGAACGATCTTTCTGGTGGGCTACCTTAAGGGACGACGTCAAGAAATACGTCAGGAACTGTTCTGTATGCGCTCAGAGTAAAGCGAAGCATACCCGACCTGCAGGTCTACTCCGTTCTATTCCAATACCCCCTCAACCGTGGCACACGGTATCTATGGACTTCATAGTGGAAATGCCATTATGCCAAGGAAAAACAACGATTCTAGTGCTTGTAGATCACTTGACCAAAATGGGCCATTTCCTGCCATTGGAAGGACTACCCACGTCCGCGGAGTTGGCCATGATTATACTACAACATCTTATCAGAGCACATGGCATTCCGAGGGTCTTCATAACAGACAGAGGGACTCAATTTACTTCCCGGTTTTGGAAAGCTCTTTGTCAATCATTAGCCATTGATGCCAGGCTGTCAACAAGTTACCATCCGCAGACAGATGGCAAAACGGAAAGGCTGAACCAAACCATAGAACAATATCTCCGCTGTTTTACTTTACAAAACTCAACGGACTGGGTCACCCTCTTGTGGTTAGCGGAATTCACATATAATAACTCCGACCATTCCACCTTGGGTTGCTCCCCTTTTTTCTGCCTTCTTGGGTATCACCCGAACATCCTCCCCTTTGACTGGCCTGTGTCTTCCAACCTGCCCAGCATCCAAGAACATCATGCTCATCTTCAGGCTGTTCGGATGGATGCTATGCGTCATCTGGCGGACGCTCAAGCTTCGCAGAAACGCAACGCGGACAAGAAACGCAGTCCTGAACCGGACTACAAGGTGGGGGACAAGGTATGGCTTTCCACCAAAAACATTCATCTCAGGGGTATCAACAAATTAAAACCAAAATACATTGGTCCCTACAGTGTAGAGGAAATCATCAACCCTGTGGCATTAAGACTGGCTATTCCCCGTAACTGGCGGATCCACCCTGTTTTTCATGTCTCCCTTATCCTGCCCTGTTCCATGGACACCCGATTGCCCGTACGTCCCCCCCCAGTGTTGGTAGAGGGGTTGGAAGAATATGAGGTTGAGGAATTGTTGGATTCTAGGATCCATCGGGGTAGAGTCCAGTATCTAGTCAGTTGGAAAGGTTTTGGAGCTGAGGAGAGAACCTGGGAGCCAGTGCAGAATCTAAATTGCCCTGATTTAGTGACGCAATTCCATCAGCTCCATCCCGGGAAGCCGGGTCGACCGCCGGGTCGGCGATCCTTGAGAGGGGGTTCTGTAGCGATTTCCAGGCGATATCAAGGGAGAACAGGGCTTTATCTAAGTTGCACTACAACTCCCAGAAAGCCCGGGGTCTGGGTGACGAGAACCACGCCTTCCGGGCGTGTATAAATACACTTTGATCCCGCATCCAGGTGCTTGTCAATCCTTCCGGTTGTTATCGAGTTGGACCTAGCCTTTTCCTGTTCCTATGAGCTGTGGGTGCGCGGACGCTTTCCTTCCCGCTGAGGACGCCGAGTGCTGGGTGTGCGCGGACGCTTTCCTTCCCGCTGAGGACGCCGAGTGCTGGGTGTGCGCGGACGCTTTCCTTCCCGCTGAGGACGCCGAGTGCTGGGTGTGCGCGGACGCTTTCCTTCCTGCTGAGGACGCCAAGTTACATTTTCCTTTCTCGTGAGTAGATTCGTACTATGACATTGAGCACGGCCGTGCTATCATCGTGCAGTTGTCTACCCTCTCTCCGTATTCCGAACTTTGGGGATAATTGATCTAGTGAGAACTAAGTACAATATTCGTCACCAGTAGTGACTATAACTACGAGGTGCCACCTACTGGAACCGTTTTTCCTTGTCTCGAGCTGTGCGTTAACAGCCCATATTCCGCTTGACCTTGAGCCAGCGCCTTCTTCAGACTCCAGGCTGTACAAGCGTTGGTTAAGAGTAAGTGAATGCTTGTTACTGTGTATAGACAAAGCCCAGGGCATCTTAACCACAGAAGTGCTAAATAAGTGTTCTTGTGTTCCCAGACAGTGTTGTGCCTTGAAGTCATCTGAAGTCTTAGACCAGACCTTGAGGGGTGTCTTCACAACAACCTTCCCCGATCAACTATCCTTCCCCCTACCTAGAGGTCTACCTGTCTCCGGTGTGTGTGTCACACGGGGACGGTCAGTACTCTTGGGTATAGGGATAGACTATCATCTTGCTGTGGTCCCCGCTGGCTAGATACGTAAGGTTAGTGGCTTGTTTGTTCTTTACTTGGATTGCTTGTCCGCTGCTAACCGTGACAGCTACATTTCTTCGACAAGACGTCGAGGTTTCCTTATCAGATGTTGTGGACGTTTCTCTCGCCCTGATGCTTGACTGTGGTGATTTGTGGTGTCCACCATTCGTGTGGGACTGTGGTGGTTCTGGTCACTGCTGCCACTCTGGTTGAGGGAGTCACTTGAGAGTTGACTTGATGGAGTCTCATGCCGGTTGCGCCGATTGCATCTTTTGAAGTGCGATATGTTTCTCGTTATCTGTTTGTGGTCAGCCTTGGCCGTGATCATGGTTCCTTTCCTCTTGATGACTTGTAGGGGAATGTCGAGGCACCGACTGTCTGCCTTGGCTCGCCGATCGCCCCGAACTATCACCCAATCTCCTTCCTGAATATTGGATTCTTTGGCATGTCTACGCTGATCAGCGTACGTCTTCATCTTGCGTTTGTTTTCATGGTCTATCTCGACTAGGGTATTGTGGTCAACGGTGATGTTTCGTTGTTGAGGAACGGTGTTTACCATGGGTAGTCTGGTTCGAGGTGTCCTTCCCAGCATCACGGTGGCTGGGCACTGGTTGGTGGTGCTGTGCGGCGTGTTTCGATATGCTCTTAGCACTTCGTTTAGTGTCTGTTGGACATCCCGGTGAGTTAACTCGGCCTGCTGAATTGCCTTTTTGAGTGTTCCCATGAATCGTTCCACCATGCCATTCGCCTGCGGCCATAGTGGAGTGATTTTTTGATGTCTGAAGTTAAGATGGGTCGCGAAGTTTGTGAATTCATGGCCATTGAATGGAGGCCCATTGTCTGTTTTTACTCGCAGGGGAATGCCCCAAGCTGCAAAGATTTCATCGAGCACTGGGATTACTGTTGTTGCTCGGGTGGATGTTATTAGGTGTGCAAATGGGAACCGGGAGTACTCGTCCATGGCAACAATGATGTATTGTCCTGACTGCAGCGGTCCAAAGAAGTCGACTGCAACTTGTTGCCATACTCCTTCCGGTAACTCTGACATCTGTAATGGTGCCGGTGGTTCTTCCCGACTGACTACTTGGCATGTCATGCAGTCTTTCAGAGTTGTTTCCACCATTTGGTCAAGTGTGGGGAACCAAACACGTTCTCTCAGGGCTTTCTTGGTTGCATTGATGCCTCTGTGGCCTTCGTGTGCCAAGTTGATAACTCCTTGACGTAGTTTGTGCGGAATCACGATCCTCCCCCCTCTTAAGAGGAGGCCATTGTCACTGATAGAAAGTTCGTCACGCACGCGTTGGAAGGCGGCGAGGTCTTGACGAAGTTGATCAGACTCTTGGGGTGAATGCTTCACGTCCCTCCAGGAGTTTGTGCGGATGCGAGTCATTACGGCCTGCACAAGTGGGTCGAGCGTGGACGCCTCTTGAATGGCTTCAACTGGAACCGTGGGTGGACATGCTGTGTCGACAACGAAATGAAGGTATTCATCAGCCACGGACAGTGCAGCTCGAGCACCGGCTAGCGGGTGGCGCGACATGAAATCAGCTGGATTCTCGGCTTTCCCTGGCTTGTGGACAATGGTGAAGATGTAGTCTTGCAGGCGTAGGCCCCACCGTTCAATGCGTGGCGGCATTTTTGCGTTAGGGTTCCTAAAGATCGTGATGAGTGCCTGATGATCCGTGATGATCGTGAAATGTTTGCCATAGACAAAGAGGTGGAAATGTTCGCCCGCCCACACCACAGCCAAGCTTTCTTTCTCTGGTTGGGAGTACGCTTTTTCAGTGTCCGTGAGGCTACGGCTTGCGTATGCGATGATGTGGCGTTGGTCAGAGTTTTCACGATATTGGGCGAAGATGGCGCCCAGGCCCACCGGGCTGGCGTCAACTGTGATTTCCGTTTTCTTCTTTGTGTCGAAATATGCCAGATTTATGGCGGATCCAACAGCTTGTTTGATCACGGTGAATGCTTGTTGGCACGCCTCAGTCCATTCAAATGGCTGGCCCTGACGGGTGAGCTCTCGTAGGGGATAGCTGATCGTGGCGTAGTCGCGAATGTAGCGTGCGCAGTAGCTTGCCATCCCGAGGAAAGAACGAAGATCGCTCACGTCTCGAGGTGTTGGGGTGTCAGCGAGTGCAGCTACCTTTTCTGGGTCTGGTCTCATCCCTTCTTTGGAAAAGATATGTCCATAAAACTTCAAGGTGTCCTTGTGGAACTCGCATTTGCTGGCGTTGAGTGTTAAATTGGCGGTCAACAACGCGTTACAGACCCTGTCCAAGGCGGTGTCATGTTCTGTTTGATCTTTACCAAAGACTAGCAGGTCATCACTATAGTTGAAGGCGTTGGAAATGCCTTGTATGACCCGTCTGATGGCTTCCTGGAAGATCTCGGCGGCCGAGGAAATGCCAAAGTTCAGGCGTTTATAACGGAGCAGGCCTTGATGTGTGGTAAAGGTCGTGATGTATCTCGATTTGTCATGAAGCTCCAACTGGTGGTAACCTTTGTTGAGGTCGAGTTTGGAGAACACGGTGGCGCCATTGAGTTTCGTGATCATGTCACTGATGTGTGGTCCCGGGTGGCGTTCCCGCTTGATGGCGGTGTTGGGCTCACGCATGTCGACACACAGTCTGACCTTGTTGTCCTGTCCCTTTTTGGGGACTACCACGACTGGTGACACCCATGGAGTGGGTCCTGACGTGCGTTCAATGATGTCTGTTTGAAGAAGGTCTTGGAGCTTGTCATCGACGGCTTGTTGTAGGTGGAACAGCACCTTTCTGTGGTGTTGAGCGATAGGTGTCACGTCTTCATTAATGTGTAACTTCACCTTGAAATGATTTAGCTTCCCAAGGCCTTTGAAAAGATTCGGGAACTTCGCCACGATGTCGGGAGCATCTTCAGTCATGTAAAGGAGTTCCACCAGTTTGAGTCTTTCTGCTGTGGGTAGACTGAGCAGACAATCTGCCACATCTGGTCCCTCTACCACATGGATGTAGGCATCGATTTTCCGATCTTTGAACGTGAGAGTGGTGTGAAAGCGGCCCAAGCAAGGTAGAGGTTTGTGTGACATCCACGTGAATATGCGGACAGCTGCGGGTTCCAATTTGGGTCTTTGCTTCATGTTATAGTATTCTAGGGCGCAGATATAGTTTAATGAGGCTCCTGAGTCCAGAACAAATTTCGCTGGATGGTCTCCTATCAGGATGTCAAGTTTCAGATATCGTTTCAGGCGGTCCGGGTCTGATACCATGCAGATGTATTCACATCTGTCCTGTGATGCTGGAGTGTGTGATGATGAGTCGCTGGACGTGGCTCTGCGTGACCGGTAAGATTCTGTTGTTTGACACCTGGTTCGGTGAGTGCTCACGGAGCGACCTCTTGATCGATAGGAGTATGCTGACTGAACGCTGGAGTTTGATGAGCTGGATGAGCGTCCTTCTCTCCCTTTTATGGCTCATGCGTGGTGGCGCGTGTCGTAGCCCTTGGTCGACGATCTGTGAGTTGACTGCTTGGCTTGACATGCTATTTCAAAGTGATTGTCTCTCCCACAGCGGTGGCACCGCTGGCCAATTGCTGGACATTGTCCTGAGTGTGGGTAATCTTGTCCACATCTGTAGCAAGTGGGTGCTGACTTTGCGGACTTAGTGTGCCGCGAGCTTCTTTTGGAGGATGTCTTTCGGGTGTTGTAGGACTTATGAGGTTTTGGCGTGGGCTTGGCAGTCTTGGTAGATCTGTGTGCCTGGACTCGCAGAGCGTGGTCCTTCCGGTCTGATTTGTGAGTTCCCATCCGTTTGGCGTAGTCTTCCGCTTGATCGTTGATTCTCGTTAGTTCTTCGATTTCCTCTAGAGTATATTGCTTCTTTAGGAGTCTCCGGCGGAGAGTTTCGGACTGGCATCCGTCAATGATGCGGAGTCTCAATGCGTCTTCTGTTTTGAAATTGTCGAATTCACAGTATCGTGCCATTCTTTTGATGCGCTTGATGAAGTCGCTCATGCACTCCTCCTTTTCTTGTGTAGCTAGGTTGAACGTGTATCGTTCATAGTCCACGTTGCGCTTGTGAAGGAATCGCCTATCAAGGGCACCTTTTACTTCTTCGTAGGTGGCGGTTGCTGCATTAGGTAGTTCTTTGATGATTTGCGCAATTTCTGGGCCTATTAAATTTCTTAGTGCCACTAGTTTTTGCTTGGGATCCTACACCAGTGATCCTACCATGTAGTCCTCGAAGTCTTCACTCCAACTCTTCCATGTTGGGCCCATACTATTGCCTGGCGTCAGTGGCAGTGGCTGTGGTTGTCACATGAACGAGGCTCCAATGGGAGCGTTGGCCATTATGGGTGCGTTGACCGGAGGGGCTGGCCCCCCTGTATTTGCTTGTGAGGCTGGGCCTGCTACGCCGTTCCCTCCAGATGAGCTGTCAGGAGTTGTGTTTGACATCTGCGACTGATGACTCGAGGTGGCTGGTTATGTTTATGTGAAACTCTCTTGATTTTGTATTGATTCTGTCTTCTAGGAGGCTTTCCTCTGTCTTTTATGTGTTTCCCGCTCTTTTCTTTGCTATTGAAGTCCTTCGTGGTGAATGGCGCCTGACCTTAAAATGGCCGCCATCAAGGATTTGTAGGTTAACTAGGTGGCTGGCGCCTGACTCTAAGATGGCCGCCGCACGGGACGTCGTGTCTCTCTTCACCAATGTGGTTGGCGCTTTGCTGCTGACTATGTTCAGGTCTCGCAGGGGAGGCTGCCGGGGTATGACTCACCCTCGCTTCTCGCTGCTCATCCGTCTCTGGAGGCAGGCGGCTCTCTCCCTCGCGCCACACGGAGGCCTCGCGCCTCTTCAGGCTGCTCGCGTCTGGAGACACGTGGGGATAGCGCTCTGGCATATGCGCTCCTGTTCCCGGCAGACGGCTCAATGCTCAGTGACTCGGCAGGCTTCTGGCAGGTTCGTGGGACGGCAGCTCCGAAGCCGGTCTTGGCTTTCGCGCTCTTTCCGCGCTGTCGGTATTTGGGCTGCAGGACTCGGTGATTGGCCACGATAGCTGGCTGGGCGATAGCGTTGTTTGTGGGCTTTATGCATATCCCACCCTCGTCGCCATTGTCGCGATCGCCCAATGAATAAATACACTGAGTCGGAGGCATGCAGTTACGTGTTGCTTTATTCCCTGCCAGCCTCGCACTGGCTTACAGACTAATCCCTTTCCGGTTGCCCGCTTCCTGTTCCCGTTTCCTGTTCGCCTGCCCTGTCCTGAAGCAGGGTCAGGCGAGACGACGTGACAGGGGCACTCCTGGGTTCGAGGGGCAAGGAGTTCCAGAGCTTAGCAGTGTGATAGTGGAAGCTACGGCCGCCCCATTGTAAGGAGGTCTTGCTGCCTATCTTTCCACGTATTTTCCCCTCTTGCTTTCTCTTCATTGCAGCAGGGCACTTGGTTCTCTCGGAGATGCTCTTCATATCTTGTCTACCATGCTAAGACTGTTAGGAAGAGTCATGTGCTGCGATTGGCATATCCCCTCGTCATGTTACACACCATTCCTGCCCTGGATTCCTGGAGGAATACGATACATGAATGTCAGTGCACTGATGAAACAAGTCCTTGGACCTTTATAGACACCGCATTTGTGACTATGGTATTTAAATACCTTGCTGTTTGTTTCACCACATTGTTCTTTGGAGGAGTTTTCCTTTGTCCCCTTGTTTTCAAGATGCTATCAGTTTTTTTCTGCTGTGAAGACAAGTGGTATTAACTTGCCTCCCAATAATTCCTGCTGGTGTCTTTTTTCAGCGGGTTGTTTGCTGGGATCTAACACAGAGAGAATAACAGTGTGGGTTGTTTTGAGGGAAACGCTTGGGCAGAATATTAAGGAGTGTTCCTTTTTTGTGTTTCCTTATAGATCGCACTTGCGTGTTACCAAAGAGGGTTTTCTGATTTATCCTGTGTTGAAAGCAACAGTCCCTTCATCAAGTGTGGTCATCTGATTTCGTCCTCCGTTGTCCCCGAGGGTGGTTACCAGCAGGCCCGGACTGGCCATTGCGGGCACCGGGCAATCCCTCGGCGGGCCGCATGGGTGGGGGCCGGTTTTGGATGACATGACAATTATTAAATCAGTGGGTTAAAATTGTCAGAATTGGTGTCAAGTTTCCACTTACTTTAATATTCCAAATTTCGGGAGCGAAGATGGCCCAACCATTCTCCCCCAGAACCGGCTCAAACTGTTATTGAGAACACATAAGTGTGGCTGAAACTTGACACCAGTCCTGACAATTTTAACCCACTGATTTAATAATTGTTTAACTGAGCAGCGAGTTGTTAAATTCACCCTACTCCTCTGGCTAGTTTTAAATCCAACAGCTCATATTCCCACAAAATGCCATTTAGGAGTGCCTCACTTTTGCCTTGAATACAAAAAGTTAGCACTTTAGCCATGCATTAGAACTCTGTGGTGATGCTGCAGCTGAATACCAGGGTCTGAACGAACAGAATGCTGCTGCTGTCGGAATGTTTTGCTGAATGGGTGAGGAAGATATTTGAGAAAATGTGTACTCATCCTAGCTTTTAAAGAGCACTAATCCTAATCTGAAATTACAAGAAGAACCCATTCACTTTCTTCTTTATTTTACAGCTTTGAAGCCATCATGATGGATTCTGACTTTTATCATAACTCATTTTTATTAGAACACTGTGAGAAGCTGCAGTGGAACACTGAGGGAAATAACTGACATACTGGTAGTGGTATTGTACGTACGTTTCAGTCTGTATGTCAGAAGGTTTTACTGACATGGAAGAGAAAGATATTTGAGAACCAATAGAAAATATATCCTAATTGTAGCTTTCTAGAACACTAACCATAATTTCTGTGACAAAAATAATCCATTCATTTCGAATATTTCTAAAGGAAATGCTATACCCACTTGACTACTAGTACTTCTCTTTGGTGCAAACTGCTTTTTTGGATGCAAGGAGAGGTTCGCCCTTGAACCTTTCCACAAAAGGTATCAACCCCAAATTTGCATCCTTTTTTCCAACTTCCTGGGATTCTAAAGATACCTAGGGTTTGTCGACCCTGAAGGGAACTGAGAAAATAGCAAAAATATAGCTGTTATTTTTTGGGGGGGAACAATGGGAAAAAGTGTTCTACAAAAAAAGCATGTTTTTTTTTTCTAAAAATGTCATCAATGAAAGGTTTGCTGGGGGCGTGGCTTGGACGCCGATGGCGATGGTCGCCTGAGAGCTCGGCTCCGGGACTGAGCCCGTGATTATCCTGCGGATCGGAGGCCGTGGGGCACCCTAGTCCCCGCAAACCGTCGATCAGACTGATTGGGACCTGCCGAGGCACCTGGTGCAACTCGAACATGAGTTGATCCGACGTAAAGTCGAAGTTTGTGGACCCGCGGAGTGCGGCCCAATATGGCGCCCGGACCTCTTTGTCCCCTTGGTCGGGACCTTTAGTCTGGAGGAGCGTCGCTAGCCACAGCGCACCCTCCACCTTTTCATTTCCCTGTGATGTGATGGTCTGGGTGTCGTTCTGATCGGACTTTGGACACGGTGATCGCTCCTGGATGATCGGATGCCCACACTACAGTGGACCTCGACTCACGGAAGCCTGACGGCCCTGGCTGCGGTGCCGACCCCCTGAGCCGCGCCTGGCTGTATCCCCCGAGTGACTGACTTCCATGGGCAGCACGGCGCCTTGGCGCCACAAAGTCTCCGGTGGTGTTGGTGACCCTCGTTCCAGATCCTCATCGGCCAAACGGGCCTGCCCGACCTGGCGCCGATTGTCCCCGCCTCCTCCTCAGTGCCCTCCGACGACGCGGTGGTGGCGCGGCCCGAAGTTGTGGAGGTCCAACAGGCCCTGGAGACGGAGATCGCCCGCCCTCGGCCCGAAGGCCACTAGCCGAGAGAGGCATAGCCGACGCCCGCACTCGGTGGCGCCTCTGACTGGCTCTCCACCGTGTGACTCCTGCGCCATGGGGAAACCGAGAGGAGCCAAGGGGACCACCCCAGCCGCCTCAGACTCGGAGGCCCCGGACAAAGAAGAACGTGGGGACCCAAAGAGTTCTGGTGGTGCGCCATTGCAGCAACAGTTTGACCGGGTCCTGGAGGCGATCGCGACCACACGCTCGGCCCTCCAACAGGACATTGCCCAGGTGGCGACGAGTCTGGGCCTCCTTAGAGCGGACCACGGCAAGCTTTCGGATAGGGTCAAGGAAGTGGAGGGCTCGATAAAAACCTTGGAGCCGGCACAGAGAACCCTGGCAGCGACGATGAAGGATGCCCTGTCCCGGATTGATGCCCTGGAGCGGCGAGCGGAGGACACGGAAGGTCGCAACAGACGAAATAACATTCGAGTGGTGGGCCTGCCGGAGAAGATTGAAGATGGCGACATGGTGGCCTACTTGGAAGCCTGGCTACGGGACACGGTGGCCCCGGAGGGTCTATCCTCCTTCTACACCCTGGAGCGAGCACACAGAGTTCCAGCGAGGCCGCCGCAACAGGGCCGTGCCCCGCGACCGGTGGTGGCACGGTTATTGCTCTTTCGGGACAGAGACCTCATCCTTAATGCCGCCAGACATAATGGCCCCTTCAAGGTGGCGAACGGCCAGGTGAATATCTTCCCGGACTACACCTATGAGACCCAGCGCAGGCGGTTCTCATTCCTGGCGGTCAAGCGCGAGCTCCGGAGCGAGGGCATCCAATATTCGCTCCTGTTTCCTGCAAGGCTCCGCATAATTGTCGATGACAAGACTCAGTTCTTTGATTCCCCGGAGGATGTCTGTAACTGGCTCGAGCTCTATAGGGCCGGAAAGGATGGCTTTGGCTCCTCATCTCAACTAGCAGTGGAGCCTGGACAGCGACGGCGGTCCAAAAGAATTCGGAGTCGCCGTGGCCGGTCAGGCGGGCCCTCGACTGCGGAGACGTCGACGGAGCGGAAGGGAGTGTTGGAGGTGTTATCTGCGCTGTCTGGCTCACGGGATGGTACCATTGAAGAGGAAGCGGACCTTGGTGACGAGGGGGTACCAACGGATTCGGAGGAATCGGTGACCGACAGTGCCCACATGCCGGTGATCACTCCGAACTCGGTTGAGGACCTTCTGGATGGACAGGGTTGATGGGGTGAGCTGCGTCCATTTGGGTGGGGGCCCGCAGCGGGGGTGGCGGGGATAGGCGATTGCTCATGGTCCCCGGGGAAGTGGAGGTGGGGTGCCCTGCTTGTGCCTTGAGGGTTTTCCCTTATTGTTTTGGGCTCACTTTAGTCTCGGTAGCCCGAGCATTGAGGGCCCATTGCCAACGCCCAGCCCGCACCAGGCCCTTAAGGCCTTCCTGCGGTGGCGACTGCAGGATTAGTCGGGGACAGAGGGTTTGCTGGGGGTATGGTTTGGATGGGAACTAGATGGTTCTATTTGGGTCCTGTTCTGGGGAGGGTGGGCAAGGGTTTGGGTCGAACCGGGGTTGTTGTGTTTTGGTTGGGGAAAATGGCCGCCATCAGTGCTGGGTTGACTGTTGCTCTTTCTTTGTTGGGGCCCGGATGGAGGGACTTTGCACGAACAATATGGGACAATGGCTGATGTTGCTAATGTGAAATGCATTACTTGGAATGTACGGGGGCTTCACACTATGTCTAGACGTCACAAAGTCCACGCTTATTTAGTGCGTAGCGGGGTGCAAATGGCGCTGCTGCAGGAGACCCATCTTAACAAGGCGGAAGGGGCGGCGCTACAGCATAGGTGGAGGGGGCAGGTCTTTTGCACTTCGTACTCCGCGTATGCCAGGGGGGCGCTAATTTGGATCAGAGCTGGGGTTCCTTTTCAGGTTACGAAATCAGTGGTGGATCCGGAGGGTCGATACGTGGCCATTTCGGGCACTCTGGGGGGGAGGGACCTAAACGTTTGCTGTGTTTATGCACCCAATGTGGACCAGCTTGCCTTCCTTTCCAGGTTATCGGGCTCGTTGGCCCACTTCTTTTCCGGGCCCCTCCTGCTCGGCGGGGATTTCAATTAAGTGGTAGATGTGGAAAATGACCGCTCACATCCCCCCCTCCCTGACTCTCCGGTTCGCCGTGTGGCTAAAGGTAGGAGGGACTGGCAGACGCACTGGGGTCTGACAGATATCTGGAGGGCGCAGCACCCCGACACTAGGGACTATTCCTACTTCTCAGGCTTGCACGAGTTACACGTCCGACTGGACGGGTTTCTGGGCTCGGCAGAATTGGTTTCAGCGGCGGTCGGGTCTGAATATTTGACCAGGACCATCTCAGATCATAACCCTCTCCTGCTGGACCTTCGCTGGTTTCCGGGGGTGCCTGCTGTGCCCACCTGGAAGTTGCGTCCCGAAATATTAGAGGACATTGTATTTAAAGCGGACCTGGAAGACAAGATCTCGGAATACTTCTCGTCCAACGGGGGCACTGCGGGTTCGAGGGCGCTAGAATGGGACGCGTTTAAGGTGGTGGTCAGGGGCTTCTGCATTTCCAAGAAGGTGGGCATGAGGCGAACCATCCTTGACGATTTAGAAATGGCCGATCGGAAACTCCGTGAGTTGGAACTCCGCCGCCCCGGGCGCCCGGAACTCCAGGAACGCACGGCAGCGGCGAAGGAGGCGGTAGCGGCGGAGGTCGAACGGCTGCGCTGTTTCGACTATAAGGCCTATACTGTTAGGTCCCTCGCAGAGGGGGATAGATCGAGCGCATTGCTGGCGTGGCTAGCTAATCCTACGCGCCAGACCTCTCTGACGACGTCTATGCGTACGGCGGATGGGACCGAAGTGCACACTCAGCCTGAGATTCTGAGCTGTTACCTGCACTATTATGAACGCTTGTACCGCAGTCGCTCTGCCAGAGACCCCGACCGGCTTGATGACTACCTGCAACCCCTAGAGCTCCCAATGGTGGAACCTGATGTAGCGAAAGCCCTGGGTTCCGACATTGAACTGGGGGAGATTCGCAGCGCCATTAAAAAAGATGGCGAGGAATAAGACCCCGGGTCTGGACGGCCTTCCGGTTGAATTCTATGCCGCTTATGCTGATCTCCTGGCACCGAGGTTGCTGATCATTTACAGAGAGGCGAAGCGGCTTGGTCGGCTCCCCGGCTCGATGTGCGAGGCCTTAGTGGTTCCCCTCCTCAAGCCGGGAAGGGACTCGTCCGATCCGGCGTCCTACCGTCCTTTATCAATGTTGACGGTCGATTATAAAATACTGAGCAGCATCTTGGCATCG
Organism: Lissotriton vulgaris; assembly: GCF_964263255.1. NCBI lineage: Eukaryota > Metazoa > Chordata > Amphibia > Caudata > Salamandridae > Lissotriton > Lissotriton vulgaris. The sequence goes on along the minus strand of NC_141695.1, from coordinate 755,508,629 downwards.
AGATTGCTAGGTCACATGAGCTCTCTGGTACATGAGGACCGGGCTGGATTCATCCCCAAGCGAAACACGACCATGAACATCCGTAGGCTGTTCCGCTTGCTGGGAGAACCGCTCGTGGACGCCCCATGCCCGGTAGTCCTCTCGGTAGATTTGGAGAAGGCTTTTGACAGCCTGGAATGGGACTACCTGCGCACAGTATTACTACGATTCGGCCTAGGTGAGGGTTTCGTCAGATGGACCACGGTACTGTATGCCTCGGCGTCGGCCAGGGTACGGGCAGGCCCGCTGATCTCCTCGCAATATCCGGTGGAGAGAGGCACGAGACAGGGTTGTTCATTATCCCCGCTTCTCTTCGCGTTGGCGGTGGAACCTCTGGCGCTGCTACTCCGGTCGGGAGCACACTATAATGGCTTATGGACGCCTTCGGGCCCCCATTATATCTCGCTGTACGCTGATGACCTGTTGCTCTTCCTTGAGGACCCGGTTGCTGCCCTGAATGGAGCTGCGACGGCGCTCACGGCGTTTGGGGAGGTCTCGGGCCTTCGGGTGAATTGGGCTAAGACCTGTCTTTTCCCGGTTCGCAAGGGTACACCTAGCCCTGATATCAGTAGAGAGATTAGGTGGGAACCTGACTGCTTTAAGTACCTGGGGGTGTACGTCTACCATGAACCGTCAGACCTCCTGGATGGAAACATAGCTCGCAGCACTCGCGCGCTGCGTGGTAGCATGGACTTCTGGGCTACTCTACCGCTCTCGGTAGCTGGACGGATCGCTTTGCTTAAAATGGTGGCGCTTCCCCGGTTGCTATATTATTTCCGGGCGCTGCCGATTTGGATCCCGCCAGCCACATTTCGACTGTTACGGTCAATGGTGGTCGGATTCCTCTGGGGTTCGGGCCGCCGAAGAGTGGCCCTCAAGACCCTGACGAGGCCGAAAGCTGAGGGTGGGCTGGCGGTGCCGGACTTTGAAAAGTATTACTTGGCAGCGCAGCTGCAGACTTTCACCCAGGAGGTCGCCAGGGAATTCCGAGGCCCAGAGGACAGGAGGGGCACAGGGATAGCTAGGCATGTTCTCTCCTTCATAGCGCTGCGACAGCGTTTGGCCTTGCAGGACTTGGCGCTTGAGGAGAAGACCATTCGCTTATGTTGGAACCGAGCCCACGCCCGGGGCCAGTTGCGGATACCGTATGCACCCGAAATACCTCTGGGCATGCTGACGGCCCTGCCTCATGGCGGTGATTGGTCACGATTAGCGGATTGGGAGGACGTGGGCCTACAGTTGGTGGGTGACCTTTACGAGGACGGGGCGCTTTTGCCCTTTCAGGAGCTCATTGATCGCTTCGAGGTTCCTCGCAGCGATTTTCTTTTGCACTCGGCCCTGGTCCGAGTGATTCAAGCGCACTGGAAGCACGGGCAGGAGGAACCCCCTACTTCCCCGGTGTGCCAGTACGTTATGATGTCTGCGGGAACTGTTAAGGCGGTCACTTGCCTATACGGCAGACTGCTCAATGAGGGGTTGGCCCCCCTCACTACTTTAAGAACCCGTTGGGAGGAAGACATAGGGAAGGAGATTCCGGAGACGACCTGGTCCCAACTCATGAGGTGGGCCTGGAAGGGCACGCGCCACGCCCGCTTTCAATTGGTCCACTACTACGTACTCCATAGGGCATATTTGACCCCGGCGAAGATCCGACAATATTTTGCCACGGACTCCGCGGACTGCCCCAGGTGCCTGGCGCCTGATGCAGACCTTCTTCATATGTTGTGGTCCTGCCCGGGGCTGTCCTCCTACTGGCTGGAAGTGGGGGATACCCTGGAGGAGGTGACGGGGAGATCCTTATCGGTTGATGCGGCAGTGGGGCTCCTGCACTGGTTCCCACATACCCCCAAAAATAAAATCACTAGTAAATTCATTGATCTGGGGCTTCTCCTTGCTAAACGGGAGGTGACCAGGAATTGGAAGGCACGGGTTGGTCCAACGGGGGCCCGATGGCACAGCGAACTCTTGAAATGGGCGGCGGGGGAAAGCACGCTGCGGTACCAGTTAGCTAGGAGACAACACAACGAGATGGCGCAGGAGGCAGCGCTAGAATGGGAGACATTAGTGCAGGCCCTCAGGGATTATTGCGCTCCCAGCGATTCCGAAAGTGAAGATGCAGCTCGCCCCGAGTCCCGATAGACGATTGCACTTTACATGTCTGTTGCTTTCCTCATGGGTCCTCTCACAGATCCTATTACGGCTGTTACCGGGCACTGATGGCGGGGTTGGGGGGGGTTTTGGTTTGGTTCATAGTGTTTTGAGGGGGGGTTTTCTTTTGGCTTTCTTTGTAGGATGGTTTAGAAAAGCAGATGACGGATAGTGGATCATCCGGACCGGTTTCGACTTCCTGTTGAGTCCCCATTGGGTATCGCCGCCCGACCCTTGCGTTGTGGGCTAAATGGCTGTGTAATGGTTCATCCTGCTGGGGGACGGAGGGATGTATTCCACTAATTTTGATTGACCTTATAATGCTGGTCGCTTTGTAAAAATTTACTGATTCCTGCAATAAAAATATATTTAAAAAAAAAAAAAAAAAAAATCAATGAAAGGTTTGCTGTGCTACATTGGCCACCTTTCCAGCTTTCAGGAACAACAGTGTTATGTGGAAAAAAAAACATTTTTACCTCAGTTTTTGCATTTTTCTAAGAACTACTCCATTTTTCCAAGTTTGTGTGGGCTTAACCTACTTGCAGTCTGTGGTGGAAACAGGTATGAAACACATGGGTAATCCTGGAAAACTATAGATTTCCCTGCAGTTTACAGAACTTTCTCCCATAGAAATGTGAGGGAAATGTATGTTTTTTCCTAAGTTTGAGGTTCTGACATTTGAGAGATAATGGGTAAGAACTCATCATGGGATCCACTCAAGGCACACCGACCTGGACTCGTGTCCGCGTCTAGTTTTAAAAAATGTCTGGGTTTGGTTGGTTACCCAGGGTAGTGGCAGAGCTTGGGCCCAAACACTGCAGATACCACTTCTGCTGATGTCTCAAGATTGTGTTTTGGGGCCTTTTGTCTCACAGTTGCTAGGCCAAGCCACACCAGTGACAAAGCTTTTTTATTGGGAGAATTGAGGGAACGCTAGGAGTTAAGAAACTTGTGAGTCCCTGCAGATTCCAGCACTTTTTCCTCATATGAATGTGAGTAAAATTTATATTTTATTGTCAAAGTTTGAGGTTTGAAGGGGTTAGAGGGAAAGAAAAAATTGTGGAGTCAAAGCAAGGCACACCACTCTTGACTTCCCTGGATCTCTAGTTTTCAGAAATTTCTGGATTTCGTAGGTTTCATTGGGTGGTGGCCAATCACAGGGCTGAATAGTGCAGCCAATCATCATGGCTAGTAAGAGGAAATTTGAAATCACCTCCACCCTGCCGTTTACATGTGAAACTATGTCCAAATTTCTTTTTACTTGCTATCTTGGCAGGGATGATCTGCACCCTAGGTGGCCAGAAAGACTGGTTTGTCTTTATGGGTGAGGAAGAGGACCAATGCCAGGGCAACCTGCCAACACCCCATATTTGTTTTACTAAAACAAAAAAATGTATCCCATGGGTCTAGTGTGCTTTTTGCCCCCTAACTCTGAGGCAAAGGGCAGAATTGTGGTACTCACCAAATAAACCATGGAGGGGCAAAATGACTGTTGGACTTGTTCTGGATTGGGGGCCCAATCATATAACTGGGCGGGCAGTCCCCACCCCTTCTTTATAGGACCATCTTTCCCTGGTATCTATTGGGGTTTTTACCCATTGAGGGGAAAATTAAGGGCAAACCCTCAATTACAGAAAGCGTACAATCAGTCCCCTGGGGGGCAGGAAGACTCTAAAGCCACTTTTGGGGTGAGTGAATGGCACAATGTCAGTGCAGGCCGCCCCCTTTTGTTTGGTACTATTTTGAACTCCCTGGTGCCTAGAGGGCTTTCTGCTTCCTCAGGTGGTAGATTAGGGAAAACCTCTTGTCTATTTTCCGAGAAAAGATAGGCTGTTGCTTTTTTTGAGGTGTGGCATTGGTTCAATGGCAGGGTGGGATACCCTCATCTTTTTTGTGCCCCAATGTAAAATCCCTGATGTTTAGTGGGCTTTCAACCCCATGGGGGCAAAGTATGAGTGAACCCTCAGTTGAGGCAAATTTTCTATCTGGCCCTCCAGGGTGGGGGGCAGAAAGTCTCTATTACACCTTTTAGAGTGGGTGTATGACTCAACGCCAGGTCATCCAGGCCCTTTTTTTTGGCACATTCAAAATTCCTGGCACCTAGTGGGATTTCTGCCCCCCCCCCTCCCAGGGGAGGCGGGAATTTGGAGAAAACCTCCAACTGAATTTCGGGAGGGGCAAAAACTACTGTGTTGCCTCCTTTGGGGTGGGGCATTGCCCTTGCCAGAGTGGGCTATCCTACTCCTTCCAAATAATTTGGCCTAAAATTCACTGGTTTCTAGTGGTCTTTCAGCCCCCGGGGGAGGGGGGGCAATTGGAGGGGATTTCTCACACGTCCTATGGGGTCAGAGTGTGCTCACACTGACCCTTACACGTTTTCTTCCTTTATTTTCAGGACGCAGAGATGATAATCCTGAGTCCTGTAATGACAACCACAACACATTGTTTATGGTTGGCAAGCCAATCAGGATTGATATGTCCCCTTTAAAGAGTCCAATCAGAGATTGTCCGGACTCTAATCGTTCAGACATACCTATTTTGTTTGCCTCTTCATGACCAGCCTGAGCACTTCTTTAAATGCACTTTGTCAAAAAAGGGCTATACACCAAGGGCCTCATTACGATGTTGGTCAGAACAGCACCGAATGGCATACGGATTTTCCTAACCTGAGGCAGAACCCATGTTTCTGACCGACTTGGAAACATTTGACGGCTGACTGATCACAATAGAAGGTAACCATTCGGTCTGTTCGACTCGGATCTGGCCAGCATTCGGAGACACCGAGTCAGTCAGGCAAGACGTATTATGATGTTGTATTCAGACAGCCTTTCCGAATCAGTCTGTCCAACACGAAAAGGCTGTCGGAAACTGACTTTGATGCCCTGTAGCAGGCCTTCCTTCACCCGGAGACCTCTGGTTGGGGCCCATGGGGGTACCCATGGAACCCCTCTGTACAACCATGCACAGAGTGGCAGACACAATGGGATGCCCGTCACAGAGTGCAAGGTTTTCCGCAACCACCCCTTTCTCCAGTGGGAGCTTGTGTTGTTGATTGGAACACAGGCTCCCTTTGCAGTCAATGGGAGTCCGACTGAACGGTGTTCGGAACCATTGTAATCGCTCGGTTGGACTTCCCGAACCTGAGTTGGTTGGAAACGATTCCGACAAGTATCCGACCAACATTGTAATGAGGCCCGAAATTACAAAAAGCACAGTTTCTGGATTTGGAAAATTTAATGTATATCCATTCTACCATTTTTTTTTTATCTACGACAAATGTTTCCTATGGAAATTAACATGGAAATCAATGTTTTGGTACCCCCCTTTCCTTGTTGTCCACTTGTCAAATCATCCTGAAATTTCCAGAAAGGAGCTGAGATGGATGAACTTCTTTCGGAAACTTTTGTGCAGATTCATCAAATGGCGCCAAAGATATTAGCAAAAAAAAAGCACTCTTCCCATAGAAACTCTGACCTAACTATAACCACACTGTGGTAACATAAATATGACACCATATATGTTCAATTAAAAAAAACAAAGGTTAAAGCTTAGTTATAGTTAGGAAAACTTTTTTCCCTATACAAACCAAGCTTAAACTACACAAACTTTAAAAAGTCTACAGTTATAACTTTAGTTTACAATTTAAGAGTGTAGACTGTAGTGGCATACAGTGGAGTTGCGTAGAGTGTAATCGTGCAGACTGAAGTTGTATAGAATGGAATCTTGTACATTGCAGAGGTATAGAATGAAGTTGCATAGAGTGAAATAGCGCATACTGGAGTGAAGTACAGTGGCATGGTGTACGGATGTATGGGAAATTTAGCAGTAATATAGATGACAGTGTGCAGAGTAAGGTAAAACAGTGATTTGCACTGCCTTGTAATTCTCCAGCTTTACCAATCAACTTAATGCCATGCATGATGACCTTGCTTTGGTGTGTAAATATGACTAAAGTATTGTGCTGCTCATGCAACACCATGCATGACACAAGGGTACAGAAATCCAACAACACAACCAGACCTTAGTTATATTTTGGGCCATTGTATACCACGGTAACTTTGCAGTGTACCATGGGGGGCATGGCCTAGCAACATGGCCGACAGGACATGAGCCTTCTCTGTCCTTCTGCCCAAAATATCCTGCATTTCTCCTTGAAGCACCACTGCAGTTTGGACTATCGGCCTGGGGAAAGACATGTGAGCCACCTTGGGTCAGCCTGAACAAATTTGGGCAAGTTTCAACCGGCCACTGCGCAAAGGTGCATGTAGCTGATCGGGCATAAGTGGGACGGTCCGCTGCACCCGGAGCCTTGCAGAGGGGATCATGCCCGGGATGGCTGCTGACGCGCCTAGTGAAGCCCCCCCTGTCTGCTCATTTGCCGCTGTTTGCAGCTGCAGGCCTTATGATCTGGGTCGTGCAGGAGCAGCAATACCGGAGCAGAGCCTGCGGCCTGCTGAGTATCCTGCTGGCAAAGCGCCTCTACATGAAACCCCAGCCGCGTGCGAGGAGCTCCTGTGACGCACTGCCTTTCATCGGCGTCTGGGAGTAGAATACGGCGATTTCGAGTGCGGCAGACTGAGCATCTGGCTGGTGCTGGTGAGTGGGCCTGGGGCGGATGAGGCTCTCCCAGCAGGGGCCTACAGGGTGAAGCGGTCCACGCTGGGACTCGTCGGAGTGACTACAGGTCTCGCCTGCACTTGGTGCCCTCCCCGGAGTGGCGGTACTTGTGTGGGGGCCTGCAAGCTCTTGGAGTGAGGTTCTTCGGTTTTCGACTTCGTCCTGTATTCGGCCGCCATTTTGTGTCCCGTCGCCATTTTGTGTTGCCCTCACTCAGGCAGCATGGCAAACGGAGTGTCTTTGCCTTTTCCAGCTGCTACGTGTCTCCTCTGTTAAAAAGTAACCCCCTGCCCTTGTTTACGAAACCGATGTCAGGGTCTGGCCGAGTCCACTAACTAATGTCTAGGTTGGTTGATCCCTGTCTCGACTGACTGTTTGGCTCTCCCTATTCTTTCCTTACTTTATCTTATCTGACTGGCCTTCGCTATTCTCTCCTTGTATTCTCTTGTTACACAACTATCCTTTGAGGCACACAAATACGTCCTGCCACCTGCAAATTTGATTGTAGGCACTAGCACTGATTAACTTATGGGGAGGGGTGACACACAGGGCCGAAAGAAGGGCGTATTTGGGACACTTGATAGCTTGTTTTCCAACTTTTCCTATTGGCTGGCCTTGTATGTATTGGGAGTATACGTTGTAAATATGTGTGCTATAAAAGATTGTGCGCCACGGAATAAAGTGGCAGTCTCTTAAGAACCTACTCTGTACTTCTGGGACAACTGTGCTTAGCTGCAGCTAATAAACCTGGTTTTCTACGCCAAACAGAGTGTCTTGTGTCTCTGTCCGACAAGGCAGGTGAACTTGGAGATTTAAGGCGTGCCCTGCGCCGCCAGGCCCATAAGGCCCGGTTCTTCAGGAGCAGAATGTTTGTGGGGGTTGCTGTCCTTCAGGGGCCCCCCTTCCTGCGAGCAAAGGCTTGGGGATTGTAGAGCTGTGGGGACTAAAGCCATGTGGGCTGGTGCATCAATACTGTTGCAGTGCCCCGGGTGAGTGTGGGGGGCCCTCGAGAACCTGCCTCTGCACATTTGAGGGCCTGGAGAGGTTCGACAAGACTAAAAGGAGCCTGCAGCCCTGAACTGGCTATGCATTGTTTGGCCTTGTCCGCACTAGCTGCTTAAGTGCCCTAGTTGTGGCCCTGCTTACATGGGCTGCTGCATGAGGGAGCTATTGGGGCAGATTTGGAGCTGATCTTGGCCTACAGCGCTGGGATAGAGGATTGGTAGGGGCCCTCCTGCTGGATTGAGGGCATTGTGCGTGAGGAGGGGCCCTGTGTGTCATTACGCCTGCTGACCGGGATTGTTAGTGGGCCGTTGCTGAGGAGACTTCTCTGGCACGTACATCGCTTTGTTGAGTGTGGCAAATGCACGCACCGGGGGTCGCAATGCGCAACCAGAAGATGGCTGGCCCCAATACTATCACGCAGTACACAATGCACAGGCACCCCCCAAACAGACAGACTGGGGAGGAAGATCGGGATTCGGGGCAGAGCCCGAAACCCACCAGGGCAGAACTCATGGCAGCCATACAGGGCTCCAGAAAAGCCCTGGAGGATAGAATAGACACTGTCTCTGTGGATGTGAACCTACTACGTGTGGACCTCCGGAGGGTAGCTGATAAAGTTATGAACACCACAGGGGATATAGCAGAGCTGAAAGGTGAGGTAGTTACTCTCAAGCAGCAGGTGGCACAGAAGAGGCGGAGGGGAGATCGAGACGCAGCAATATTCGAGTGCTTGGCATCCCAGAGAGGGCGGAACTCGGGCGGCTGAGCAGTTCCCGGAGTACTGGATTGGTACCCAGCTGTGTCCCGAAGGATTGTCAGATGTGTTCATGATCGAGAGTGCACATAGGGCTCTCGTTCCTCCGCCCTCCTCTGGCGGCATAGCCTCGAGCTGTCATAGCTAAAATCCTTAACTATCGGGATAGATACTGTATTCTAAGGGCGGCAAGGGAACACAAGGATCTCCAGTACGAAAATAACAAAGTGCCTATTTACCCGGATTACACTAAGCAACTTCAGGACCTTCAGAAATCTTTCCTGGGAGTGAAGCGTAAGCTGCGGGACTGGAACATGCAATATATTCTCCTGTATCCTGCCAAGTTGAAGGTGATCTCGGGGGTAAGGAGCAATTCTTTGACTCCCCAGAAGATGTTTGGGAGTAGCTGGAGATCCATGGCGATGGACTGCCGCCTCGAGAAGCAAGGGGTGGGAATCATCGATGAGAGACACGGCCGGACGCGACCAGTGGCGGCAGCAGAATCGAGTGGAATTGCAAAATGCCCCGGAGGTATCTTAGAGGAGGTTAACAGTGGGAGATGGTGGAACGCTGCAGTCTAACCCCCTGGTGGAGAGCACGGCAGAGGTCGACTTGCTGAGAGCTGCATCCACTCGACTGGATGCACAGGATTAGACTTTGCCACTAACAATGGATGTTGTGCCTGAGACTCTGTTGGAGGATCTTCCTGGAGGTGGCAGTGACAGTGATTAATCATGGACTGCTGGACTATGGTGCTGCTCGCGGTCCAGGACTACTACACAGGAGTGCAGTGATGTTGTATGGTGCTGCTTGTTGCTGCGGGACCCGGGTGTGGGAGTGGGGAGAGCTCAGCCACTAGTAAGATTTGATGGGACTCAGGGGGGAGAATGATGCCTGGCTTAACTGCATATGCAGCGCGGAGTCCTTCAAAAAGGCTGCAGGCCTTCCTTGGACTTGTGCTGAGTGGGCGGCCCGAGGACATGATGTTTTCTCTTTATTGCCCTGTTGGGCGTAGTCAGATGCTGTGCACATCCTGGCACGAGCACGGGGTGCACAAAATCATCTTTGATTATAGTCGAGCATTGTCCATGGGTGGGGGTGGGGTGGGCTTTGTTGGTTCAGTTCTTGTTGTGTGAACCTATGTTGTGTTGTGCAAGAGAGCGTGTCTTTGCAGGAGAGTGCGATGCCAGACAGTCGGATATATGACCTTGGCAGAGGTTGTAAAGTTTCTTAGCTGGAATGTTAGTGATTTAGGCACCTGCACCAAACACCATTGGGTATTTTATTCCTTAAGCTGCACAATATAATGGTTGTGTGCTTGCAAGAGATGCATCTGGATGATGCTGGGGTGGGACGCCTGGCAAAAAAGTGGAAAGGACAGGTGTTCCACTCGTCGTACTCTACCTATGCTGGGGGGGGACGTTGATTTGGGGTGCACTTACATTACAGTATGCCGAAGCTGATGTCGAAGGTCGCTACGTGTTATTACTGGGAAAGCTAGATGGCAAAGATATCAGTATACTAAATACCTATACCCCTTATATTGATGACCCAAATTTCTTTGCCGCTCTACAGGCCCTGCTCACAGTATATTTGGACACTCCTCTGATATGGTTGGGTGACTTTAATTGTGTGGTGGACCCAGAGCTGGAACAATGCCCCCTAGAAGGGGCGCCAAGCCGCCTATCACTGTTTAACCCCCACTCATAACACACATAGTCGCCTAGATAGGGTACTAGCAACCGAACATCCAGCATTTATGGTGGCAGAGATCACACATTTGGCAAGTTTTTTGTCCGACCATGTGCCTGTGTGCTGCACGGTGCGGTGGGTGATGGGAAAGCAGGGTCCCCGCAGGTGGCGGCCCCCTGCTCATATTTTGGAGGACCCGGTCGGGAAAGAGGCAATTTCAAACGCATTGACGGAGTATATGTCCCTTAATTGGGGCACTGCAAGTAATAGAGCTCATGAATGAGATGTGATGAATGCAGTGGTCAGGGGGGACGGCAATGGGGTTGACTTGTGGCGTTCGGAGGCAGCTACAGTCTGAGCTACAGGACAGGGAGAAAAAGTTGGCTGACCTCCAACAGGGCCGCAGAGTCAAGATGACGCTCAGGAACGAGAGCGTGCAATACGGGATCAGGTTGCTGATACCTGGGATACGTTGGATAAGTATACTCTTACAAAATATCGCCAGCAGCTACATATGGAGGGAGAAAAATCTGGTCGCTTATCGGGCTGGATATTGCGTAAGTGTTCTGGCAACATCTGCAGACAGTGTACAGGACAGAACACTTGGTAAGTGCGGACATTTATATTCCCTTTCTGGAGGGCCTACAATTGAGGCAAGCATCTTGAGAAGTTAGGACAGATCTGGATGTGCAGATCACTGGGAGAGAAATTGATGGAGGTGATTGCGGACATACCTAGGGCTAAGGCACCAGGAGGTGATGGGCTGTCCATTGAGTATTACCAAGCATACTCGACGATGCTGGTCGGACCCTTGTTGCAAACCCATGAATCATTTGATAATGGAATATTGCCTCCTACGATGCGCGAAGGTGAAATTTGTCTGATTCCAAAGCTGGGTGGTGATATACAAGACCCGGGGGCATTCCGACCACTGACAATGAACAACTCAGATAAAAATTCTACTGGCCAAAAGGTTGGTACCACACGTAGCTCACTTAGTTTACGAAGATCAGTGCCGCTTTATCCAGGGCTGTGGTACATCAATGAACATGTGATGACTGGTGCATATACTGCATGAGAAGCAAGGGGCCCCTGAGGAGGTGGTGTTAGTGTCTATCGACCTTGAAAAGGTGTTTGGCACGGTAGACTGGGGGTACTTAAAGGAAATCCTTGGAAAGTTGAGGATTGGACCACGTTTTTGTAGATGGGTTAAAATACTATATACAAATCCTGTAGTGTGTGTGCGAATGGGTCAAACTAGGTCGGTGCAGTGGTCGCTGGGGCGGGGCATTCAGCGGGACGCCCACTGTCGCCGTTGCTGTTTGCTCTGGCTATTGAGCCCATGGCAATATGGGAAAGACAGGAATTGGGCTGCTGAGCCATACAAATTGGGCACAGTATGCACCTCATCTCGCTCTATGCTGATGATGTGTTGTTTTATGTTACATCTCCGCATGAGGCTATACCGCAATTACTGAGGTTGATGGACCAGTTTGCAACTTATTCAGGGCTGCGCATAAACAGGCATAAATCCCCGGCTTTCCCCCTAGCAGGGAAGAGAGAGAGTGAGGCTGGGGAGCCGCCTAGACTGGGACTGAGATGGGAGATGGGATCATTTTAGATACGTAGGGGTGCAGGTGGCTCGGGGGGATGCTAAGATGATCCAGCTAAACATGAATAGGGTGGTTGAGTCGCTGAGACGCTCTGTGGAATTCTGGAATACGCTGCCATTGTACCTAAAGGGTAGAATAGCGGTGCAAAGATGGTGTTGTTACCGAGATGCCTATATGCCTTGCCGAATGCGTTGCGCCCAATTCCTGCGAAAGTATTTCGGCAATTGAATTTTCTCCTGGTGATCCTGCTCTGGGCAGGAAAGCTTTGCAGGGTTGTGCTGTGGGTGCTTCAGAAGTGGTATGTGGAGGGTGGACTTGGAGTTCCCAGGTCTGATCTTTATTATTATGCGGCGCTCCTTCAACATGCTGTGCAGTGATTGGATGAGGGCGATTATTGGGAACAGCGTTTACTTGCCGGGCGAGTGCAGCCAGAGGATCTCCCTAGGATTTTAATAGAGGGTGCTGAGCTGAACGTGGTGCTGCTGTATGTGGTTAAGCAAATGGCCTGTTTGTGGCAGAAAGTTGTGGAACGAGTGCAGGCTCTATTCCACCCGGAATTGTCCATCTGGCAGTTAGTTCCGGTGTGCAGGTTGGTGGAAAACATGGTGTTCCAGGCATGGAGAGAGGGTGGCTGCATGGTGTTGGCAGACGTGTATATTAATGACACCTATCTTACGTTCGAGCAGGTGTGTGAGGGATTGGGCATGGGTCAGGGGCAATATCTTCAATATGCTGGTCTGATGGAAGTGGCTAAGATGACATGGCCTATGTATCCAGATATGGACTAGAAAAAATGGTTAGGGGTTCTGCCCACCTCACCTTCCCGTACCTGAGCAGGAGACATCCACGGATTAAAAAAGTAGAAAAAAATGGTACTGAAGGGATCAATCCACTTTTATTTCTCAAACAAGAAACAATAAATTTTCTTGTGAATAGCAAATTAAATCAAAGAAGCATATCCATAAATTCATATATACATATATGGGCGGGCAGCCAGAGAGGCACAACAGAAAACAATGTATATACAACACATCACATGTACATTCTATACAAATTTACAACATATATAATATCAAAAACACTTTTATGTACCCTAAGGAAAAAATTATATATATATAAAAAATATATATACATACACCAATTTACAAATGTATCTCCTCTTACGATCTAACGGAGTATACAAAAAAGGTAGTCCCAACAGACAGGCACCAGGGGGTTAACACATATACCAGACCTATATTTGTGTAGGTGCATCAATGAATAAATCAAATCTTTGTTGTATTGAACTAAGGGACTCCGTTCAAAGCCAAAGGTGTCGACGCAGTCGCGGTCGCGTTTCAGCCAGATGATATAGGCTTCATCAGGACATAGGTACTCTAATAACAACAAACACATATATTATTTTATCCTCTTTCTAACCAAAACAAGGACACACATTATAATACAGCTGCAAAAATTCCGGTAGACCAATCTATCTCCCCCACAAGTGTGGAAATGCAGTGTCACCAGAGGACTCAATCAAAATAAGAAAAGAAGGAGATATAACCAGAACAAGTGCACCAGATTAAATCAGAGATCACTTCAGCATCAGAAATGATATTCAAGAGAAAAACCAAAATCAAACAAGGGGAGGGTAAAGCAACAAGAAACCCTACCCACACCTAGAAAGGGTGCATCGCGCAACTATGTGATAAGGTAGGACCAGAGAGATACAATAGGTATTTATCCTTTATATCCCAGAGTGTACAGAAACATGCGCAGATCAAGAAATCCAACACATCCGTAAAGTAGGAAATAATTACCTCATTTGCACGGCCCTGTCCAAATCTAGGGCAAATATACTCGTCAACCCACAGCCCACCCGGAAGGGTGGGGTAGTTGCCACCGTCTCGGCTCAAGTCTCGAGAAATCTGCACGTGCCAATCACAAGAACAAGCAAATCAATCATAGGAGCACGTCCAAAGTCACACATGTGTTCATACTCTAATAGATAGTAGAGTACCATTATTGGCAGACATACCTTAATCTCTACAGTGTGTCCGCCCAACACAATATATAGATTCCAAATCGTATGGTTCACAGGGGTGGCTCAAGTCACACGCTCTTCCTATCATCAAAGCGAGTTCAAGAAGGAGAAGGAACAAAACAAAAAAAGGGGAAAAACCCATCACGAGTTATTCAAATCTATATGTGCTCAACACGTCACTCAGTTTAAGTACAAAAGCACAAGGTATATGGAGCCAGACCCCACAGAAAAAGAAATAAAACCACACAAAGTAACCCCATTGATAATAGCACCCCCGCGTGATGTATACGAGTATATATGTATACTCAAGCTAAATTCAAGCCAGCCAGTTTTAACACCAGGGAGGAGGGGAATCAAGGCTAGCTCAGAACACTGACCGCAGTCGCCACTCGGTAGGGGGAATTTTTAAGACTACAGGATGAGGGAAGGGCAATTACCCACTACAGCCGTAAGGCAGATTAATACGGTGACGTCCAGGTAACCCCAATCATAAGCCACTCAGCCAAAACTCATACAGAGCGAGCACAGTTAAAAAGCTCCGTGCGGGGAGTGTACCAAAGGACATAATGCGGAGAAGGGGGTACCTGAAGTCTCTAAATATAGCTCTCGCGCAAGGAACCGGTGTCCGCTAGCAACGTCTTCCTCCGGGAAGGCACCCGCAGTAGAGCGAGCGGCTAAGTAACGCCTAGGGCAAGGGGCGTGTCAGCGTGAGACGGAACGTGAATGCCGTCAATAACACCAAAAAGGGACAAAAGATCCCGAGTAATTCCGGAAGTCAGGCAGAGAGAACTGAAAAGGAAATCTACTAGCGTAAGCGAAGCCCACGCAGGAAATAATAATCTACATCCGGCCAATCTCATGTCAAAGTGCCGAAAAACACCAAAATGAAGGAATAAAATAAAAGAACAAAATAATTAAACATAATAAATAAAATAGAAAAAGAGAGAACAAAACACCAAAGATGAACCTCTAGTGACACCCCAAGGTTGAAATTAAACCATAAATACATCTGCATTTCCACTGAAGGGTTCCCATTCTTAATCAAACTCCATGACCATACATCTCAAAAGAAGAACAAGTATAAAAGAGAACAAGTATAAAAGAACGCAGAATCATAAACCATCATGAATATATAAATGCCACAAACATATAATATAATATAAGGTGGCATGCAAAAGTTATATATATATATATATACACAATGTCCATATATGTACACAGATCAAGTAAAATATACATATATCAGACCTATTTCCCTATACAGTCAATACATCGCATCTAGCCATAGGCTCAATACAGATACACAACAGAGTTTAAGTTCGATCAAAATCAGAAAACAGTGTATTAAAAGACTATAAATCCGAAGTCAAAGCAAAGGGTCAATGGATTCAGATCAATGCCCAAATTTCATCACGCTCATTAAGTCCCTTTTCAGAGGTATGGTATCTTTCTATTAATCTTGCTTCTGTGCGATTCAACTTGGTCTCTAATTCGTTTTTTTTTTATGTATCCAGATATGTCCCGGACCACAGAAACCTTAGACATATTGCTGATATGTGGAGGTGGGCGCAGATTGGTGTCTTGGTACAATGCCATGAGGGTGGATTCGGGATCTTTGGCCCTTAGGGGGTGGGATGCGTGGAATGTGGATTTGCAGGTGACATTGTAGGAGACAGATTGGGTGAGAGCTTGCACGCTAACTCGTAAGGTGTCCTGCAATGCCCGGTTGAAGTTGCTGCACTATAATTTCTTGCAATGGCTGTACATGACCCCGGCGAGGCTCCATCGTATAGATGCCTCCTGATCTCATGAATGTCCTAGATGTCAAGGAGCCCATACGGGGTTCATGCATCTGGTGTGGGCATGTCCAGAAATTCATCAGAATTTTATTGATGTAGTAGCGCAACTATGTGGAAGGGTGGGAATAGAACTGGCGGCTATGCCTGAGCAGTGCCTTTTAGGGTTGGTACTGCAGCGCAAGAAACGGAAAATAGCCAACAAGTTACTACAGCTAGTGCTGGTGCTGGCTAAACAAAGGGTTGCCATTTGCTGGATGGGTGAGCCAGGCCCCCTATTTTGTGAATTGGCTGAGAGATGTGGGAGAGTGGTCATTGGCTGAGGAATTGCATATGAAGGCCTGCAGTAGGGACGATAAGTTGGAAGGGGACATAGCAAGTTGGAGAGAGATATGTAGGGAATTGTTGAATTCAACAGGGTTAGGCAGCGAACAGATTCGTGAGTCCAATGGGGACAATAGTATGTAAACGCTGGTGCTTATGTCAACCCTATTTCTATATGATGCTTAATCTGCTGCTAAGCCATGAAAAGTGTAAAGTGTATTTAACTGTGCTAAGTTCTTGGGACTCTAATGTGTGAAATGAGAATAAGTCGATGGATATTGTCTCGAAGGATTCTGTATATGACTACTCAAGTTATGTGGAAATTTTATAAATAAAGTCCTTGAAAAAATTACAAAAATTGCAGTGTACCATGGGATATGGTGATGATTAGCCAGTATAATTGGGTAATGGCTATTTTTGGCGATCGAAAATGCAGCCATTTTGTTTTTACTACACTTTGTCTGTGGTCAGTGTTACGGCCTTAGATATAGGTAAGTAGTAAGTCCCTACCTATTACTATTTTATTAAAGTGTCAATAGGTAGGGAAATGCATTAAAAAAATATATATATATATATTTCCAAAGAAAGTCTGCCCCACAAGAAGAAGACTTGAGGCAGCACTCGAGGTCCGTTCAATTCTTTATTTTCGATTTTCACCATGGGCATTAACGCGTTTCGGGGGTTTACTTTCCTTTGTCAAAATGCCCCCCTGGTGAGTAAGTCGCCACTGCTGCTGACAATCCCTTCATCAAAAAAGTGTGTCCTTCCCACCACTTGAAGTAGCGTGGGTTGCCTCCAAAACACGGTCTGGAATCGCCTCTGTGTTCGCAGGTGAACCACATTTCCCAGCATGCAACATCATTCCCAAGCTGGCGGCGACCCCATCCATCGGTGCGTTTGTCAGGTAAGTGACCGATGGGTTGTGTGAGCAGGCAGGGAGTGTAGCTAGTTTTCGGGGCATTTAAAAGTCAATCGCGGTCCTCTCCCCCTCCCATGCACTTCCATCCGTCGTGATGCAGAGAACACCGTTGAAGTAAGGGTGTAGTCCCATAAAGTATGGACTGCGCATCCGCAGCTGTGTCCACTCCAGATTTCGTGCGGGGCAGTCAGAGGGTCTTCCATGTAGCGACCCCCTTAACACTTGCGGGGGGTGCCAGCCCAGCGCGCAGCCACACTCAAAGTCGCATAGCTAACCACGCCATATGTTTCCAAAGAAAGTCTGCCCCACAAGAAGAAGACTTGAGGCAGCACTCGAGGTCCGTTCAATTCTTTATTTTCGATTTTCACCATGGGCATTAACGCGTTTCGGGGGTTTACTTTCCTTTGTCAAAATGCCCCCCTGGTGAGTAAGTCGCCACTGCTGCTGACAATCCCTTCATCAAAAAAGTGTGTCCTTCCCACCACTTGAAGTAGCGTGGGTTGCCTCCAAAACACGGTCTGGAATCGCCTCTGTGTTCGCAGGTGAACCACATTTCCCAGCATGCAACATCATTCCCAAGCTGGCGGCGACCCCATCCATCGGTGCGTTTGTCAGGTAAGTGACCGATGGGTTGTGTGAGCAGGCAGGGAGTGTAGCTAGTTTTCGGGGCATTTAAAAGTCAATCGCGGTCCTCTCCCCCTCCCATGCACTTCCATCCGTCGTGATGCAGAGAACACCGTTGAAGTAAGGGTGTAGTCCCATAAAGTATGGACTGCGCATCCGCAGCTGTGTCCACTCCAGATTTCGTGCGGGGCAGTCAGAGGGTCTTCCATGTAGCGACCCCCTTAACACTTGCGGGGGGTGCCAGCCCAGCGCGCAGCCACACTCAAAGTCGCATAGCTAACCACGCCATATGTTTCCAAAGAAAGTCTGCCCCACAAGAAGAAGACTTGAGGCAGCACTCGAGGTCCGTTCAATTCTTTATTTTCGATTTTCACCATGGGCATTAACGCGTTTCGGGGGTTTACTTTCCTTTGTCAAAATGCCCCCCTGGTGAGTAAGTCGCCACTGCTGCTGACAATCCCTTCATCAAAAAAGTGTGTCCTTCCCACCACTTGAAGTAGCGTGGGTTGCCTCCAAAACACGGTCTGGAATCGCCTCTGTGTTCGCAGGTGAACCACATTTCCCAGCATGCAACATCATTCCCAAGCTGGCGGCGACCCCATCCATCGGTGCGTTTGTCAGGTAAGTGACCGATGGGTTGTGTGAGCAGGCAGGGAGTGTAGCTAGTTTTCGGGGCATTTAAAAGTCAATCGCGGTCCTCTCCCCCTCCCATGCACTTCCATCCGTCGTGATGCAGAGAACACCGTTGAAGTAAGGGTGTAGTCCCATAAAGTATGGACTGCGCATCCGCAGCTGTGTCCACTCCAGATTTCGTGCGGGGCAGTCAGAGGGTCTTCCATGTAGCGACCCCCTTAACACTTGCGGGGGGTGCCAGCCCAGCGCGCAGCCACACTCAAAGTCGCATAGCTAACCACGCCATATGTTTCCAAAGAAAGTCTGCCCCACAAGAAGAAGACTTGAGGCAGCACTCGAGGTCCGTTCAATTCTTTATTTTCGATTTTCACCATGGGCATTAACGCGTTTCGGGGGTTTACTTTCCTTTGTCAAAATGCCCCCCTGGTGAGTAAGTCGCCACTGCTGCTGACAATCCCTTCATCAAAAAAGTGTGTCCTTCCCACCACTTGAAGTAGCGTGGGTTGCCTCCAAAACACGGTCTGGAATCGCCTCTGTGTTCGCAGGTGAACCACATTTCCCAGCATGCAACATCATTCCCAAGCTGGCGGCGACCCCATCCATCGGTGCGTTTGTCAGGTAAGTGACCGATGGGTTGTGTGAGCAGGCAGGGAGTGTAGCTAGTTTTCGGGGCATTTAAAAGTCAATCGCGGTCCTCTCCCCCTCCCATGCACTTCCATCCGTCGTGATGCAGAGAACACCGTTGAAGTAAGGGTGTAGTCCCATAAAGTATGGACTGCGCATCCGCAGCTGTGTCCACTCCAGATTTCGTGCGGGGCAGTCAGAGGGTCTTCCATGTAGCGACCCCCTTAACACTTGCGGGGGGTGCCAGCCCAGCGCGCAGCCACACTCAAAGTCGCATAGCTAACCACGCCATATGTTTCCAAAGAAAGTCTGCCCCACAAGAAGAAGACTTGAGGCAGCACTCGAGGTCCGTTCAATTCTTTATTTTCGATTTTCACCATGGGCATTAACGCGTTTCGGGGGTTTACTTTCCTTTGTCAAAATGCCCCCCTGGTGAGTAAGTCGCCACTGCTGCTGACAATCCCTTCATCAAAAAAGTGTGTCCTTCCCACCACTTGAAGTAGCGTGGGTTGCCTCCAAAACACGGTCTGGAATCGCCTCTGTGTTCGCAGGTGAACCACATTTCCCAGCATGCAACATCATTCCCAAGCTGGCGGCGACCCCATCCATCGGTGCGTTTGTCAGGTAAGTGACCGATGGGTTGTGTGAGCAGGCAGGGAGTGTAGCTAGTTTTCGGGGCATTTAAAAGTCAATCGCGGTCCTCTCCCCCTCCCATGCACTTCCATCCGTCGTGATGCAGAGAACACCGTTGAAGTAAGGGTGTAGTCCCATAAAGTATGGACTGCGCATCCGCAGCTGTGTCCACTCCAGATTTCGTGCGGGGCAGTCAGAGGGTCTTCCATGTAGCGACCCCCTTAACACTTGCGGGGGGTGCCAGCCCAGCGCGCAGCCACACTCAAAGTCGCATAGCTAACCACGCCATATGTTTCCAAAGAAAGTCTGCCCCACAAGAAGAAGACTTGAGGCAGCACTCGAGGTCCGTTCAATTCTTTATTTTCGATTTTCACCATGGGCATTAACGCGTTTCGGGGGTTTACTTTCCTTTGTCAAAATGCCCCCCTGGTGAGTAAGTCGCCACTGCTGCTGACAATCCCTTCATCAAAAAAGTGTGTCCTTCCCACCACTTGAAGTAGCGTGGGTTGCCTCCAAAACACGGTCTGGAATCGCCTCTGTGTTCGCAGGTGAACCACATTTCCCAGCATGCAACATCATTCCCAAGCTGGCGGCGACCCCATCCATCGGTGCGTTTGTCAGGTAAGTGACCGATGGGTTGTGTGAGCAGGCAGGGAGTGTAGCTAGTTTTCGGGGCATTTAAAAGTCAATCGCGGTCCTCTCCCCCTCCCATGCACTTCCATCCGTCGTGATGCAGAGAACACCGTTGAAGTAAGGGTGTAGTCCCATAAAGTATGGACTGCGCATCCGCAGCTGTGTCCACTCCAGATTTCGTGCGGGGCAGTCAGAGGGTCTTCCATGTAGCGACCCCCTTAACACTTGCGGGGGGTGCCAGCCCAGCGCGCAGCCACACTCAAAGTCGCATAGCTAACCACGCCATATGTTTCCAAAGAAAGTCTGCCCCACAAGAAGAAGACTTGAGGCAGCACTCGAGGTCCGTTCAATTCTTTATTTTCGATTTTCACCATGGGCATTAACGCGTTTCGGGGGTTTACTTTCCTTTGTCAAAATGCCCCCCTGGTGAGTAAGTCGCCACTGCTGCTGACAATCCCTTCATCAAAAAAGTGTGTCCTTCCCACCACTTGAAGTAGCGTGGGTTGCCTCCAAAACACGGTCTGGAATCGCCTCTGTGTTCGCAGGTGAACCACATTTCCCAGCATGCAACATCATTCCCAAGCTGGCGGCGACCCCATCCATCGGTGCGTTTGTCAGGTAAGTGACCGATGGGTTGTGTGAGCAGGCAGGGAGTGTAGCTAGTTTTCGGGGCATTTAAAAGTCAATCGCGGTCCTCTCCCCCTCCCATGCACTTCCATCCGTCGTGATGCAGAGAACACCGTTGAAGTAAGGGTGTAGTCCCATAAAGTATGGACTGCGCATCCGCAGCTGTGTCCACTCCAGATTTCGTGCGGGGCAGTCAGAGGGTTCTCCATGTAGCGACCCCCTTAACACTTGCGGGGGGTGCCAGCCCAGCGCGCAGCCACACTCAAAGTCGCATAGCTAACCACGCCATATGTTTCCAAAGAAAGTCTGCCCCACAAGAAGAAGACTTGAGGCAGCACTCGAGGTCCGTTCAATTCTTTATTTTCGATTTTCACCATGGGCATTAACGCGTTTCGGGGGTTTACTTTCCTTTGTCAAAATGCCCCCCTGGTGAGTAAGTCGCCACTGCTGCTGACAATCCCTTCATCAAAAAAGTGTGTCCTTCCCACCACTTGAAGTAGCGTGGGTTGCCTCCAAAACACGGTCTGGAATCGCCTCTGTGTTCGCAGGTGAACCACATTTCCCAGCATGCAACATCATTCCCAAGCTGGCGGCGACCCCATCCATCGGTGCGTTTGTCAGGTAAGTGACCGATGGGTTGTGTGAGCAGGCAGGGAGTGTAGCTAGTTTTCGGGGCATTTAAAAGTCAATCGCGGTCCTCTCCCCCTCCCATGCACTTCCATCCGTCGTGATGCAGAGAACACCGTTGAAGTAAGGGTGTAGTCCCATTAAGTATGGACTGCGCATCCGCAGCTGTGTCCACTCCAGATTTCGTCCGGGGCAGTCAGAGGGTCTTCCATGTAGCGACCCCCTTAACACTTGCGGGGGGTGCCAGCCCAGCGCGCAGCCACACTCAAAGTCGCATAGCTAACCACGCCATATGTTTCCAAAGAAAGTCTGCCCCACAAGAAGAAGACTTGAGGCAGCACTCGAGGTCCGTTCAATTCTTTATTTTCGATTTTCACCATGGGCATTAACGCGTTTCGGGGGTTTACTTTCCTTTGTCAAAATGCCCCCCTGGTGAGTAAGTCGCCACTGCTGCTGACAATCCCTTCATCAAAAAAGTGTGTCCTTCCCACCACTTGAAGTAGCGTGGGTTATATATATATATATATTTTTTTTTTAATATGTTTACGGCCATGCACCATAGCAGTTTTTCGAAATTGTGTGAAATTCCACAGGAGTGATAGATATCACTAAGTTTAAATGCCCTTTAACTTAAAAAAAATACTCATCTGCAGTACCCAAAAAGCATCTTATGTGGCCATAATGTATAATTCTGCCAAATGTTATGTAAATCCGTTTCCGTGGGTTAAGAATCCCTTATTAGGTCTCGCCTACGAGGCTTCTGACTGCCTTTAAAAGTTTGTCACTTGTTGCAAAAAAAACCCCACAATAAATACTTGTTTATTGCTCATTCTCCTACCAAACTCTACAAATTAATTGAGGGTGCTGCTGCACCCGCCACACTCCTACTTCCGGCACCAGGGTCTGGCTTGCGAAAAATCAGGATTCAGCCTGTCAGGTCTGGGCACTTTAGGGTGGGCTACGGGCAGAGGCAGTTAGCACCGCGAGGGTTCCCGATGTGTAATCTTCATGACCCTTATTCACCTTCTTCTGCCGAGAGCGTTCATCCCTCCTTACATGCATCTCTAATCTACTCACATTTCTTAGATGTTTAGAAACATGGCTGTTTTCTTCCATCTAATTTGGATCCCACTTTTCTCTTCTCCCTGTATCTTGCTCCATTGGGGTAGCTATGCCTTTTTTCTAGCACCAAGATTGAAAATCCCTCGTGTGGTTGAAAGCGTGCCCTCAAGGAATAAATACATAAATAAATAGAAAATCTGCTTTAAGAAGTCAGACAGGAGCCTAAAACAAAATAACCCCTGGGAAAAAATGCTTAAACGAGTCCACTGCTGCTGGAAGCAGTGACTAGAATGGGGCCATGAGGACTTCCATGAAAGTAACCGGAAATGACCCTCCGGTAATATTTCCTGTGAGTCACTAGAACTTTCACTGGCTCACCTGTGTATCATCCTGGTACCGTCTCCCTGAGTAGCCATGATGGTTTTTTACTGCAAAATGAAAGACTCAAATGAAAACTGATGAGCCTGGGGAGAGCGCATTGCTTCTGTATGGGTTTTCTGTAGGCACAACTATCTAATGCCATGAACCCCGACATTTCCCCCATTACTCCCACTCGCTGCTTTGGCCTACCTACCTGCATTCAATAGACACGTTTTACTGGATTATCTGTCTCCTGGGCATAGGCCTGCCCACTATAATGCTTGGCAGTCGCAATGTTACCCATCACGTCAAGGGGAGGCAAAGTCATGAAGAAACTGTTCTCTTCGCTGGTTTTGGGTCCAAGCAGGTCACTGTAGAAGTTTCCAGTGCTTCGAGGCACAGAAAAGCAATGCACTGTTTTGAAAAAATAGGCTGGCTCTGTATGGCTGTCACACCCATATAACTGGTGAGACCTGGAAGCAACTGGTGCCCCCGGTCCTGCTGCAGCAAACTAGTTCTACCAGAGCCACAGGCAGCTGTGGGCGAATGACAGGAGCACCTGTGGAAGAAACAGGTCACGGAGCTGAGGGACGTCTCAGGGAAATCAGAAACACCCTGGAGCAAGGACCCCACCCGAGTGAAGAGTGGCACCCCTGACAGCCTGGTAGAGTCTCTCTTCCAGCCCCCTGCCAAAGAGACAGGAGAACTGGTCGACTGGACTACTTTTCATAATATAAATGCGCGACCTCCACAGTACACATCGATTCCCACAGTATTTACACTACACCCACTGAGCATTCTGCTCCCTTGCCAATACACAGAGATCCCTGCAGTGCGTGCATTAATGGCTGAGCAAGACTAGCGATATCCAGTTGTGTAACCAGAGGTTATCAGACGTGTCGCTCGGGACTAGACGCCACATTTCAGAACCGTCTCTTCACTTAACTGCACCAAAGCTCCCAGGTTTTCCAACTCCACGCATGGATAGCTCAGAAAGTACCGTTTTTCTTTGCATTCTGGTGCTTGTAGGTAGATGGGACTACAAGTTCCAGAACGCAATGAAAACACCTGGGTTGGATTAGATGGGAACTTACCCAAAAGAAAGACTTGGCGTGGCGAGGTCTGTAATTCCCAGCATGCCAATTGCTGTTAATTGAAATAGAAGTTCTCTCTTGACATAGGGAGGGGAGATTGCTGTGCCCCCCATCAGATAGATTCGTGTCACAGGGATCCAGTATAGGATTCCGTTTAGCATTCAGAGTTATAAAGTGTGCTGAGCCATGGTTGATCTGCTGAATGATAGCTCAGAAGTGGAAATGTGGTACTCCAGTGGCATTCGGTCTTTTAGAATCCCTGGTCCCTCCCACTCAAAGCATTGCAACAATAGAGCAGAGTGATGTGTTTTCGGCGTCTTCTGGACTCTCGTCAGAAGTCCGTCACTTGCCAGACAGCACTGGTACTTCTGCATGCAAGGGCAGACACTCTGTAGTGCTACATTTACACTTTCACTAAACAGTGGATGCAGCCGGAGGGCGGGAAAGAAGCTGTGCCTTTCCTAACTGCACCCGAGTGTTGCACCCAAATGTGCACACATTGAAACCCTGCTACATGTTGACTTGTGATAGTTTAAGCTGCTTCTCATACTTGCCAACGATAGCAATCCAGAAAGCAGGCTGCAGCTCTTTTCAGCAACATTACAGCTTCCGGGTGTCTCTGTCATCCCACTGCCTTACGGAAGCTGTATATTGAACTCATTGAAAGGTCAAAGCCAGCTCCCTGAACAACAAGCAATGGCAATAGGTCTCACCTTTGGGACTTTATAAGTGTTTGGTTATCCAGCACAATATCCTTGGTGCAACAACATCAACTGTTGCATGGCTAAACACTTATAAGGTCCCAAAGGCGAGACCTATTGGCTATGCCAATGCTTGTTTATCTTTGCACCCCCTTAATAATTCATCACACAAATGTATATCATCTCTAAATGATGAAAATGCTACAGGTCTGGAAAGTTTTGTGTTAATTCGTCAAACGGGTTGAAAGTTATTAGGGAGCTAAAATCTGAGGAGTTCCTATCTCTGAGAATACTAGCTATAACTATAGAGTGGCAATCAGATTTCCTTCTTTTTATCTATTGTATTTGTCATATATTTGTGTCTTGATTTACATTATCATGTGACCATAAATGTATCTTTTAGTTGTTTGTGTAGTAATTGTTAAATTTTACTTATGCAATCTTGTATATTTTGCGGGCTTCCTTGCTACTTGTAGTAGTTATTGCGCTATATATGAAGCCCAAAGTGAATGAAAGACATTCATTATTGTTATAAAAATTGAAATTATTAGGTTTTTTTTAGTGGCCAGTTCTCATGTCCTCCAAGAAGTGGTTTGCGTAGCAAACTGCTAGGTCACTTTTTAGGTCTCACCTGAGACAGCGCATGCGCTTTCTCTTCGAGACTTTAGTGAGTGGCTTTAAAAAGTGCCACCATAGGCTTTTGCTGGGCTACAGCTTGCATTCACGAGCTCGTGCACGTGCACAGCTGCAATCTGTGTTTTTATTGCTGTAATCAGGCTCCTCTGCTTGCACTATCCCCCTTCCTT
This sequence comes from Lissotriton vulgaris, assembly GCF_964263255.1. Taxonomy (NCBI): domain Eukaryota; kingdom Metazoa; phylum Chordata; class Amphibia; order Caudata; family Salamandridae; genus Lissotriton; species Lissotriton vulgaris. The sequence goes on along the minus strand of NC_141695.1, from coordinate 755,483,272 downwards.
TTCCCCCTCCCTCCTGGTCAGCTTCATTTGTGTCTTCTAGCTGTGAATCATGCTCCTCTGCTCGCACCCCCCTCCCTTCTCCCCTCCTCTTCGTCAGTTTCATTTGTGTCTTCTATCACTGTGAATGCTCCTACTTTCACCAGGCACACACACACTGTCTTCTAGCTGTGAATCATACTCCTCTGTTCGCACTCTCCCTCCCTTCTCCCCCTCCTCTTCCTCAGTTTCATTTGTGTCTTCTGTCACTGGGAATGCTCCTGCTTCCACCAGGCACACACACCAACAGCCGTCAGTGCACGCTTCCACCAGGCACACACACCACCAGCCGTCAATGCACGCTTCCACCAGGCACACACACCACCAGCCGTGGGTGCACGCTTCCACCAGGCACTCACCACCAGCCGTCAGTGCACGCTTCCACCAGGCACACACACCACCAGCCGTCAGTGCACGCTCCCACCAGGCACACACACCACCAGCCATCAGTGCACGCTTTCACCAGGCACACACACCACCAGCCGTCAATGCACGCTTTCAACAGGCACACACATCTCCAGCCGTCAGTGCGCGCTTTCACCAGGCACGCACGCCACCAGCCGTCAGTGCAGCAGGCAGGCTCTTCTCAGAATTTCTTGGTAAATATTTGTTTGATGCCTGAGAGGGAGAGAGGGTCGAGTTTGCTTAAACCATGCCGAGTATGCAGGTGCAGTGCATGAACTCCTGTGTGAGTGAGTGATGCTGCCTGGGGCTCACTCACTCCACACTTGTAAATTGTGCCTGCACCAGGCTTTTTCTCATTTGCAAAGTTCGGCACATGCACACAGCTAGGCAGCCCCCACACCCCCGGAATGACTGCTTCCTACAACCAGAATAGTAACAACATTCAGAGCAATGAAAACAAGTTCATTTGATGCAAAGAACTGTTAACAAAAACCATGTCCAGCTATTGTATATCTGGCAACTTAAGCAAAATAGCACAAAAAAACCAAGCATTGGCTTAGCCAATAGGTCTCGCTTTTTGGGCCCTATAAGTATTTGGCTATGCAGCAGAATATCCCTGGTGCACCAACATCAATTGTTGCATGGCTAAACACTTATAAGGTACCAAATGCGAGACCTAATGGCTATGCCAATGCTTGTTGTTTTTGTTGCACAGGGGTACATAAGGAAGATGTTTTTTGTTTGGCTTGTTCAGCACTGTTTTATTTCGTGGGCCAGAGAGCATGCAAAGACAAATTATGTAGATTAAGATGTATTCTATTTGTTATGTATTTGTTTATATGTTTCTAATAGCATGTGACCATAAATGGCTCTTTCAGTTGTTTATGTGGTAAATCTAAAACTTTACACATACAGTCTAGTTTATCTTTTGGGCTTCCTTGCTACTTTTAGTAGTATTGTGCTACAGAAATATAGCTATGTTGTTTATCCTCATTACTTCATAAAATCATCTGCATTAGCAAAAAGAATGACTTAGATAGTCAAATGTACATAGCTGTGAAATTTCATCACAATCTGTTAAGCCATTTGTCGCTACGAGAAATACAAAAGTCTAAGTAAAATGTATTGGCGTGCAAGTGAGTCTTGGGAGCCCCCTTTTTTTTCTTTACAATCCCTTGACCAAACTCCACAAAACTTTCAATCCTTCGCCAATATACCGGGTGAAATAGGTCTGCAAAGTTTTGCAAACAATGGGTGCAAAGTTATTAAGGGAAAAAAGCTGAGAAATTCCTAACTCTGGTAACCCTGACTACAATTACAGAATAGCTGCAGTCTGTGATATGTGTGTGTGTGTGTATATATATATATATATATACATATATATATATATATATAAATATATATATAATATATATATATATATATATATATATATATATATATATATATATATATATATATATCATCGTTGGGTGAATAAAACTCCTCTTTGATAGAATCCCACGGAGTCCTTTTTTCGTATTCCAGAAACGAAGGTTTGGATTATATATATATATATATATATATATATATATATATATATATATATATATATATATATATATATATATATATATCAATGATGTTGTCTACCACAGTGTTTTTGATGTCGCCTGAGTGGCTTTTTTTTGTTGCTTCCGGTGTACTGTGATTTGCACTTTGCACGTTGATTCACCACTTGAATAGTTCAAGGATGTCGTATTATCACAGTCTTGGTAGTTTGCCGGTAAGTCAATTCTTGCCTCACAATTAATATATATATATATATATTAATTGTGAGGCAAGAATTGACTTACTGGCAAACTACCAAGACTGTGATAATACAACATCCTTGAACTATTCAAGTGGTGAATCAACGTGCAAAGTGCAAATCACAGTACACCGGAAGCAACAAAAAAAAGCCACTCAGGCGACAGGAAAGACTCATAACATCAAAAACACTGTGGTAGACAACATCATTGAACTACTTGTATGTTTGTTTAGGGAAACACTAAATTACCAACAAAGACACAAACTGATCTTAAATCCACAGGCAGATCTAAAATAAGAACCTGGTTGCAAGCCTATGCAACAACCAAAGCTGAAATTACAGGCAGCAATCACATGAATCTAATGATCAAGCACATATGGAAAGCAGCCATTGAAAATATTTGTCAATAATTGTACATTATGTCATACATTGTAAACTACCTATCCAACAATACCTCATTGAGGGCAGAAGTGGAAAACTATAAAATGCAATGGGAGAAAGACTTCCCCAACCGTGAACAAGCCCTTGTGGTGAAACTCGTTGGTGGTGGTTAATAAAATCCTAAAATGAACAGCTTTGGAATGCAACATTCATTTGTTCTAATATATATATATGTGAGCAAGGCTCCTTGGAGCCGAAACGTCATGCGGCTGAATTTGCACTAATAATATTCAAGCACCTAACTGGTCCGTGTCCGTGCTATCCTTGCTGAGGCGAAGTTCTGCGTGCTGGGAGCGAGACACAGCTTTTTTGCATATATATATCACATCCCCTCGGTTCATTTTGCCGGGAAATTCAGCGCTCTAATGTCGGTTTGTTAGTCCCCGCGGCAGAACCACGCCACTATTCAATGCATCCAAAATCTCCCTTAGCAGAGAGAAAAACAGGACAAACTCACATGCTCCATATTTTGCACTTTTTTATTTCATTCCTTCAGGTCATGGGATATTTTAGGCAGGCAGGCTCAGATCTACGCCTTTCAGGAGACGCCCTGACAAATCTAATAAATGACTCGCAAATTGAAATCAAAATGGCGGACAAGGGCGGGGAATATCGCCATATTAGAGAAAGGGGCATATGTCCTGTAAGCACATCGCCAATTATGGAACAATGTAAATGTAAATTGATACTTGTATAGCGCACTACTCACCCGCAAGGGTCTCAAGGCACTTGTACAAATACCGCTGTGGAACCCATTCTTGCTTTCCCTGTGAGGCGTCCACTCCTGGGCACCCCCAAGGTGGAGTCCAGGAATCCTTAGCGTTGTGGGGATTAAGCAAGTTATTGCCCAGAGTTGCAGAGTGGGACACCATGACTGGAATAGGCACCGAGGTGAGAATTATCAGGTCTGTGGAATTTTGAGCCCAAGACCCGCCGAGGCGGGGAATTGAACCCTGGTCCTGGGCTAAACCTCTGCATCAGGGTCTGCCGCTCTAATCATTGAGCCACACTTCTCCACAATGCCTATTATAAAGAGTTGAAAAGGAACCCAACATTGGAAATAAAAGAGACAGTGGACATGAAACTTCAAGAATGGACATGAAATGGCCAGATAAATGAAGAACGGAAGTATTTGACAGTAAGCCATCCTATAACTGCAACAATATATTTTTTGCCAAAACTGCACAAAGACCAGAGGAAACCACCTGGCAGACAAATTCTGTCGGCGAAGGGATCTCTCTTAGAACCCATGGCAAATGTTATCGATTACTTCCTGAGACTCTATGTGACTCACTTAAGTTTCTACATACAGGATACTACTACCATATTGAGATTGCTACAAAATACACCTTGGCAAGATACGTACCTGCTAATAACGATGGATGTCATATCCCTCTATACCACCATAGAGAATGACTTTGGCTTGGAGGCATGTAACTTCTTCTTGCAAGAGCGGCATATTGAATACAAGGAACACAATAACATGCTCAGACAAATGATTGAAATCTGCCTGAACAAAAACATCTTCTTCTTTGGGGAGGAGGTGTATCGACAAAGGAACGGCACCGCAATGGGGTTTTCTTTCAGCCCTAGCTCTGCCTGTCTGGCCATGGGAAACTGGGAGAAGGAAGTAGCATGGAGTGTGGAAAATGACAGGTTTCTGAATAAAATCATAAGTTGGAAACAATATATTGATGATCTGCTGATCATATGGGACGGGGCAGCTGAAGATTTCCAAGAATACTTTGAAGTGTTGAAGAACAGTGTTACTCAACTAAAATGTACTTATGAAATAAGTAATGAACGTGTAGTTTTCATGGATACAGAAATCTATATAAAGAACAACCAGATCCACACGACCGTACACAGGAAAAACACAGCCACCAAATAATAATAATAATATTAATAATAAAGCAATTTATAAAGCGCATGGCTGCACAACTGTGTATCCCCGCGCTGACTGCCGACAAAAACTCCTAACGGACAAACGGAAAGAAAAAGAGCAGAAAAGTATTATTGGGGAAAAAGATGAGTTTTTAATTTGGCTCTAAAAAGAGTTTCTGAAGGTTCCATTCTTAAGTGAACAGGGAGGGCATTCCAGTGTTTTACTCCAAGGAAGCGAAAGGAGCGGCCGCCCATTTTCTCTCTATGGATACGGGGAAGTTTAAATTGTGACATGCCCGAGGATCTAAGGTCTCTGGTTGGGCGATGGATAGTGAGAAGATTTCTTAAATAGGTAGGTCCTTTCTTGTGGGCAATTTTGTGGGCATAGCAAAGACTTTTAAATCTAATTCTTTCCCTAACAGGGAGCCAGTGCAGTTTGGACAAGGCCGCTTTGGAAGATGTTTTTCTTGGTAGACCCAGTACCATGCGGGCGGCAGCATTTTGGATGCATTGAAGCTGGTGCAATTGCTTTTGGTTCAGGCCTAATAGGAGAACGTTTCCGTAGTCCAAGTGGGGTGTTATAATTGCATGCACAATAGTTTTTCTTGCTTCTGTAGGGATAAGATCGATGATTTTTCGTAGGATTTTTAGCGTGCCCATGCATTTACCTATTATTTTGTTGACTTGGGATTTTCCCGAAAGATCTGAGTCAATCATAATCCCTAGGTTTTTGACTTTTTCGACTGGGTGGGGACAGTCGCCCAGAGTGGTAGGCCACCAAGCCTGGGACCATATTGAGGTTTTGTTCCCTACCACTAACACCTCCGTTTTATCACCATTTAAACGGAGGCAGTTGTTATCCATCCAAGTGGCGACAGCAGCCATGCAGCTAGAGAAATTGGTGTCAAATTTCTCGCTATCTGGAGGGAGCTTGAACATGAGCTGGGTGTCGTCAGCGTAGCTGACAATGCCCACCCCAAAGTTCTCTACGACTCGAGCCAGGGGCTCCATATAGATGTTGAACAAGGTAGGGCTCAAACTAGAGCCCTGTGGAACCCCATAGCTCACGTCGCGAGAAGATGACATAAAGGGTGGGCAATGTATCTGGAATGATCTTTGGGTGAGGAAAGATTTGAACCAAGCCAGAGCATGATCCTTCACTCCAATGTCCGAAAGTCGGGACAGCAGCGTGTCATGTAGCACAGTATCAAAAGCTGCGCTTAAGTCTAGCATGACCAACGCTGCTGTCTCACCCTCGTCCACCATCTTGCGAATACATTCCGTGGAGTATAGAACAGCTGATTCCGTGGAATAGCCAGGTCTAAAACCTGATTGTGTGGGATGAAGTACATTTTCTTCTTCTAAAAAAGCCATTAGTTGTTTGTTGACTATTTTTTCTATAATTTTAGCGCATTGTGGCAAGAGGGAGATAGGTCTGAGATTTTGATATTGGGTAACCGGAATATTAGGTTTTTTTTTTTTAGAGGAATGACTTGTGCTGTCTTCCAAGCCTCTGGAACATAGCACTCTTGGAAGGACAAGGTGATCATGTGTCTAATTTGATCAATAAGAACATTGTTCATGATGTCTTTACTTTTTGCTAGAGGACACACATCATTAGGGGATCCTGAGTGGATACTGTTAATAATGCTGATCAGATTTTCTTTGTCGGGTGTGGTAAAACAGGTGAGGGTGGTCTTTTGTCTGGGGGGTGATTCCTTTCCTGATATTGGGGGTTTAGGAAAAGTAGCGTGTATTTTCTCAACTTTTTCGACAAAGAAATCAGCTATTTGCTCGCATATGTCATTTGAATATGTGTCCTGCATATCTAGACTGGTAGTATCTGTAAGTTCCTTGTGGATGCTGAATAGTTCTTTCATGGGGTTGCTTGCCTCTTTAATTCTTGTCTGATAGAAGGTACTTTTTTCCTCTCTTATCATTTTCTGGTATGATTTTAATTCCAGTTTATAAATTTCCTTAAGTTCAGGAGAGTCGTTTTTTTCTCCACTTGCGTTCTGTCGCTTTACAGTGTGTTTTCGCGATTTTTAGTTTTTCCGAGTACCAAGGTTCAGATTTGGTTCTCCTGACTGGGGGCTTGGAAGTCCACGGGGCGATTGTATCTAGTGCCTTACTCAGCCATGATTCGTAATTATTCCAAGTATCTTGTAAGGATTGTCCTATGGGCGGAGGGTGTTTCTGTAATTCGCAGGTCAAGCGTTCAGGGGTGTAGTTTTTCCAATTTCGACGTTTTGTATACAATGGTTTGTTGAGAGTCATCTTAGTCTTGTTAATAGGGATATTGAAAGTAATTACATGGTGGTCAGACCATATTATTGGGACCGGGGGGGACATTTCAATACCTTCCCAGGTGGCAAAAACAGGGTCGAGAAGGTGACCTTGTTGATGCGTGGGGGAGGTTGATAGCAATGTTATTCCCAGCGCGTGTAATGCAGTCTTGAGTATTTGAGCTTCTTTAGCATTGTTATCTTCAAGGTGAAGATTCAAATCACCTAAAATCATAAAGTTGTTGTATTTTATGGCTAGTTGAGTAGCTGTTTCTATAAGTTGGTTGCAAAAAGGAGTTGCATTGCCAGGGGGGCGATATTTAAGGAGACCAGTAACGGTCATCAACGGAGTCATTTTTATAGAAAAAGTCCCACATTCACTATTAGTGATGACTGTATTAGTGAGCGTACATTCTAATTCCTTTTTGCAAATCAGTGCAATTCCACCACCGCGTTGTTTGGGTCTGTCGATTCTTAGTAGGCTGTAACTCAAAGGTATTGTCTCTAGAATATCGGGGGATGAGGATTCCTCTAACCATGTTTCTGTGAGAAACAGCACGTCATAGTCTCGTTTCTGTAGTATATCTCGTATTTCCGTTTTGTGTTTTACCATGGATCTACAGTTTAGCAACAGCATTTTTAATTTGGGCAGGGGGGCAGTACGGGTCGGAGCAGTGCTAAATGAGTAGTTACATATATTACAATGTGACGGGATCCTATTAGGGTCAATGGAATGTAAACAGGGTTTGTTAGAAATCTTACCCAGATCTAATAGGGTTGCACTTGGATAGTGGATTCTCAGCTGATCCTCCATCATGTTAGTCACCAGATCTGTATCAGTGAGGCCAAGATGTCCTGCCCCGCGCCCCGGTCGATCGCGGACGGGCGCAGATGGGCAGGACTCTGGCTTGACTCCGGCGCGCGACCGGCGCGCCCGCAATGCGCGTCCGCTGCACGGAGCCATCTACGTCTGATTTTATGCGCTCGGTAGCGCGACGTGCAGCGCGAGCCCTCAGTAAGATGGCCGCTGCCTGACTCTCGTTCTGCCTAGTCCCGGGTGATGACGGTCATAGGATCGACCGCACCCCCAGGGCAGGCAAGTGTTAAGTCTCCCGGTAATATACTCGCCAGCAAATAGTATTGTTTTGCCTTGCTCGGTGCTAAGGTGTCTAAATGCACTATTTAAAGCTCAGTGCAGGGGGGAGGGAAAGGACACACGGGGAAGTGGTAAAATACGAAAGATCAAAGGTTTTAAAATTCCTCCCGGCTCAAGCCTCAGGAGTTTAAGAGTGAGCAGTCTCAGGTACTCACGAGCCTTCCCTGAATTTATGCGCTCGGTAGCGCGACGTGCAGCGCGAGCCCTCAGTAAGATGGCCACTGCCTGACTCTCGTTCTGCCTAGTCCCGGGTGATGACGGTCATAGGATCGACCGCACCCCCAGGGCAGGCAAGTGTTAAGTCTCCCGGTAATATACTCGCCAGCAAATAGTATTGTTTTGCCTTGCTCGGTGCTAAGGTGTCTAAATGCACTATTTAAAGCTCAGTGCAGGGGGGAGGGAAAGGACACACGGGGAAGTGGTAAAATACGAAAGATCAAAGGTTTTAAAATTCCTCCCGGCTCAAGCCTCAGGAGTTTAAGAGTGAGCAGTCTCAGGTACTCACGAGCCTTCCCTGAATTTATGCGCTCGGTAGCGCGACGTGCAGCGCAAGCCCTCAGAAAGATGGCCGCTGCCTGACTCTCGTTCTGCCTAGTCCCGGGTGATGACGGTCATAGGATCGACCGCACCCCCAGGGCAGGCAAGTGTTAAGTCTCCCGGTAATATACTCGCCAGCAAATAGTATTGTTTTGCCTTGCTCGGTGCTAAGGTGTCTAAATGCACTATTTAAAGCTCAGTGCAGGGGGGAGGGAAAGGACACACGGGGAAGTGGTAAAATACGAAAGATCAAAGGTTTTAAAATTCCTCCCGGCTCAAGCCTCAGGAGTTTAAGAGTGAGCAGTCTCAGGTACTCACGAGCCTTCCCTGAATTTATGCGCTCGGTAGCGCGACGTGCAGCGCGAGCCCTCAGTAAGATGGCCGCTGCCTGGCTCTCGTTCTGCCTAGTCCCGGGTGATGACGGTCATAGGATCGACCGCACCCCCAGGGCAGGCAAGTGTTAAGTCTCCCGGTAATATACTCGCCAGCAAATAGTATTGTTTTGCCTTGCTCGGTGCTAAGGTGTCTAAATGCACTATTTAAAGCTCAGTGCAGGGGGGAGGGAAAGGACACACGGGGAAGTGGTAAAATACAAAAGATCAAAGGTTTTAAAATTCCTCCCGGCTCAAGCCTCAGGAGTTTAACAGTGAGCAGTCTCAGGTACTCACGAGCCTTCCCTGAATTTATGCGCTCGGTAGCGCGACGTGCAGCGCGAGCCCTCAGTAAGATGGCCGCTGCCTGACTCTCGTTCTGCCTAGTCCCGGGTGATGACGGTCATAGGATCGACCGCACCCACAGGGCAGGCAAGTGTTAAGTCTCCCGGTAATATACTCGCCAGCAAATAGTATTGTTTTGCCTTGCTCGGTGCTAAGGTGTCTAAATGCACTATTTAAAGCTCAGTGCAGGGGGGAGGGAAAGGACACACGGGGAAGTGGTAAAATACGAAAGATCAAAGGTTTTAAAATTCCTCCCGGCTCAAGCCTCAGGAGTTTAAGAGTGAGCAGTCTCAGGTACTCACGAGCCTTCCCTGAATTTATGCGCTCGGTAGCGCGACATGCAGCGCGAGCCCTCAGTAAGATGGCCGCTGCCTGACTCTCGTTCTGCCTAGTCCCGGGTGATGACGGTCATAGGATCGACCGCACCCCCAGGGCAGGCAAGTGTTAAGTCTCCCGGTAATATACTCGCCAGCAAATAGTATTGTTTTGCCTTGCTCGGTGCTAAGGGGTCTAAATGCACTATTTAAAGCTCAGTGCAGGGGGGAGGGAAAGGACACACGGGGAAGTGGTAAAATACAAAAGATCAAAGGTTTTAAAATTCCTCCCGGCTCAAGCCTCAGGAGTTTAACAGTGAGCAGTCTCACGTACTCACGAGCCTTCCCTGAATTTATGCGCTCGGTAGCGCGACGTGCAGCGCGAGCCCTCAGTAAGATGGCCGCTGCCTGACTCTCGTTCTGCCTAGTCCCGGGTGATGACGGTCATAGGATCGACCGCACCCCCAGGGCAGGCAAGTGTTAAGTCTCCCGGTAATATACTCGCCTGCAAATAGTATTGTTTTGCTTTGCTCGGTGCTAAGGTGTCTAAATGCACTATTTAAAGCTCAGTGCAGGGGGGAGGGAAAGGACACACGGGGAAGTGGTAAAATACGAAAGATCAAAGGTTTTAAAATTCCTCCCGGCTCAAGCCTCAGGAGTTTAAGAGTGAGCAGTCTCAACGCAACACTGGAGGTGTCCAGCTTCCAACCGGATTCCCTTATCTCAAGCATTCCCTACGGGGAATTCTTGAGGATCAGAGGAATTTGCAGCGAAGAAACCGAATGGATGAAACATGGGGCACAGATAACGGAATGTTTGAAAAAAAGAAAATACAACAAGAAGACAGTGCAGAGATGTTGGGAAAGAACTAACAACAAGTCAAGGGATGAATGTTTGATTGCAAAACAAAAAGATGAAATGGCAGAAAAGGAACCAATTCGTCTAATAACAGACTACTCACTTGAAAGCAAACAAATAGTGGGGATTCTCCGAAAAAAATTGGAAAATACTTCAATTGGACAACACCATAAGACAAGTAGTAGGCATACACCCAACGGTAACATACAGAAGAGCAAAGAATCTAAAAGACCATCTGATTCACAGTCATTTCAAATCCAAGAAGAAGGAAGGAACATGGCTCAATACAAAGGGCTTTGTGAAATGTCATATCTGCAAAGTCTGCCAAATTGCCAAACAAACAATGGAGATCAAAATGAATGATAACATAGTTTGGGAAATCCATCAAGTAATAACATCCAAGACCCAATATACAATGTACATAGTGGAGTGTCCTTGACCACTAAAGTATGTGGGTAGTACCATCTTTGAGCTAAAAAAACGAATATTAGAACACGTAAGAGCCACGTTTCACAAGGATCGAGCAAATGTGGTGGCTAAGCACATGGAGCGTTATCACCAGGGAGACTAGAAACAACTAAGGTTTTATGGTATTGATACGATCCCAAAGAAAGAGCGAGGTGGAGACCGAGAGAAACAGTTGCGGCAAAAGGAGTCACGTTACATTTTGAAACTAAGAACACTGCATCCTTTTGGTCTCAACCAGTCAGAAGAACTTTACATTCATCTGTAACAGAAGAGCTTTGAAATCATGAAATTAATAAGTTGCGAAAATGAAAATAAGGAAAAAAGAAAAAATCAAACACAGAGGAGGTAGGAAACATAAAAAATGGAGTGTACAAATGGGGGAGAAATAACAATGTAAATAAGCCCAAGAAATACAGGGCGGGTAAACATGGTTCAATAAAGTAACAACAACATGGGCTTAACAACAGACTGGAAAAAAACAATACCCACTAGAGGGTTCAATTGGGGTATTATTAAATAGAGGAATGATTATTTAAATCTTTGTAAATCCACTAGATGAATAGGAAAGAGGAGGAAAGATCAAATATGAACTCGGAACAGTGTGAAACTTTATTGACAACAACAACTATCTCCCCCTTTGAGAAAAACCAATGAGTGAAAGTAATTGCATGAACAAGAGACACGGAATTGAAATGTGCACCACATGTAAAATAATGACATTGTTATTTTTACTTTATTTGTCACTATTTTAATATTTTCGTTCGTCTTACTTTATTGAAAGGTAGTAAAACTGTAAAAAACCACATCCTCCAGAAGGCTTAGGGCAATTATGACATCAAACAGGAAATGATGTAATCACTAGTTTGAATATATCTAAGTTATTGCCCTGTAGCCAGATTGATCGTGAACAAGGGATAGGTTATCCTGAAACGCGTAGATCTGAGCCTGCCTGCCTAAAATATCCATGAACTGAAGGATTGAAATAAAAAAGAGCAAAATAAGGAGCACGTGAGTTTGTCCCGTTTTTCTCTCTGCTAAGGGAGATTTTGGATGCATATATATATATATATATCAAACACCAAAGAGTCGCCCTCTAGAGATCACCACACACGAAGGGTCAGCGCTCACAGCACAGCAGGTAGCTTGCTCACAGCCGGTAGCAACCCTCTCAAAGCGCGTCTTCATGGGGGCAACCTTGTTTTGGAACTACAATAGCGGCCGGCCCGGTCGCGAAGATGCCCCGCTGCCCGACTGGGGTGGATCCTGAGTGCCGTGAACTACGGGCGCTCATTGGAAAGGAGGGAGCCTCAGTCCTAGTTAGACATTGGCAAGTTTTTCATCATGGAAGGCAGCGCTCTCACCTAACAAGATATACATTTATACTGACCAAGGCTTGGTATCCACTTGGATAAAAGAACATTGGAGTCATAGGCTTGTATTTTTGGACTACCAGTACCACAATGCCTGCCGCCATGTGGGCGGGACTTATTACGAAATAAATTAACTGTTCTAACTCAGCCTGCCTGTGTGTCAGTTTGCCAGTGAACAAGAGCACAGAGACTGCTCGAAACGCGTATGGCTATTGGGAGGCTGGCTTTCTGGTGGAGTGCTTGCTGCCTGGGATGATTTGTGCTGCAACCCTTCTTGTGAGGCATCTTCATGGGGGCAACCTTGTTTTGGAACTACAATAGCGGCCGGCCCGGTCCCGAAGATGCCCCACTGCCCGACTGGGGCGGATCCTGAGTGCCGTGAACTACGGGCGCTCATTGGAAAGGAGGGAGCATCAGTCCCAGTTAGACATTGGCAAGTTTTTCATCATGGAAGGCAGCGCTCTCACCTAACAAGGTATACATTTATACTGCCCAAGGCTTGGTATCCACTTGGATAAAAGAACATTGGAGTCATAGACTTGTATTTTTGGACTACCAGTACCACAATGCCTGCCGCCATGTGGGCGGGACTTATTAGGAAATAAATTAACTGTTCTAACTCAGCCTGCCTGTGTGTCAGTTTGCCAGTGAACAAGAGCACGGAGACTGCTCGAAACGCGTATGGCTATTAGGAGGCTGGCTTTCTGGTGGAGTGCTTGCTGCCTGGATGATTTGTGCTGCAACCCTTCTTGTGAGGCATCTTCATGGGGGCAACCTTGTTTTGGAACTACAATAGCGGCCGGCCCGGTCGCGAAGATGCCCCGCTGCCCGACTGGGGCGGATCCTGAGTGCCGTGAACTACGGGCGCTCATTGGAAAGGAGGAAGCCTCAGTCCCAGTTAGACATTGGCAAGTTTTTCATCATGGAAGGCAGCGCTCTCACCTAACAAGGTATACATTTATACTGACCAAGGCTTGGTATCCACTTGGATAAAAGAACATTGGAGTCATAGGCTTGTATTTTTGGACTACCAGTACCACAGTGCCTGCCGCCATGTGGGCGGGACTTATTACGAAATAAATTAACTGTTCTAACTCAGCCTGCCTGTGTGTCAGTTTGCCAGTGAACAAGAGCACGGAGACTATTGGGAGACTGGCTTTCTGGTGGAGTGCTTGCTGCCTGGGATGATTTGTGCTGCAACCCTTCTTGTGAGGCATCTTCATGGGGGCAACCTTGTTTTGGAACTACAATAGCGGCCGGCCCGGTCCCGAAGATGCCCCACTGCCCGACTGGGGCGGATCCTGAGTGCCGTGAACTACGGGCGCTCATTGGAAAGGAGGGAGCCTCAGTCCCAGTTAGACATTGGCAAGTTTTTCATCATGGAAGGCAGCGCTCTCACCTAACAAGGTATACATTTATACTGCCCAAGGCTTGGTATCCACTTGGATAAAAGAACATTGGAGTCATAGACTTGTATTTTTGGACTACCAGTACCACAATGCCTGCCGCCATGTGGGCGGGACTTATTAGGAAATAAATTAACTGTTCTAACTCAGCCTGCCTGTGTGTCAGTTTGCCAGTGAACAAGAGCACGGAGACTGCTCGAAACGCGTATGGCTATTAGGAGGCTGGCTTTCTGGTGGAGTGCTTGCTGCCTGGGATGATTTGTGCTGCAACCCTTCTTGTGAGGCATCTTCATGGGGGCAACCTTGTTTTGGAACTACAATAGCGGCCGGCCCGGTCCCGAAGATGCCCCACTGCCCGACTGGGGCGGATCCTGAGTGCCGTGAACTACGGGCGCTCATTGGAAAGGAGGGAGCCTCAGTCCCAGTTAGACATTGGCAAGTTTTTCATCATGGAAGGCAGCGCTCTCACCTAACAAGGTATACATTTATACTGCCCAAGGCTTGGTATCCACTTGGATAAAATAACATTGGAGTCATAGACTTGTATTTTTGGACTACCAGTACCACAGTGCCTGCCGCCATGTGGGCGGGACTTATTACGAAATAAATTAACTGTTCTAACTCAGCCTGCCTGTCTGTCAGTTTGCCAGTGAACAAGAGCACGGAGACTATTGGGAGGCTGGCTTTCTGGTGGAGTGCTTGCTGCCTGGGATGATTTGCGCTGCAACCCTTCTTGTGAGGCAAGTTCATCGGGGCAACCTTGTTTTGGAAATATATATATATATATATATATATATATATATATATATATATATATATATATATATATATATATACATATATATCTTGCAGAAAAACTTCTGGAGACCAGAAAAGACGGGTCGCACTCACCAAAGGTACTCGTGTTCATAAAGTTTCCTTTTTATTCCATTTTCATTTCGTTTTTACACTCCAATGCAAGGCAACAAAAGCCTTGTCTTGGAGTGTAAAAACGAAGTGAAAATGGAATAAAAAGGAAACTTTATGAACACGAGTACCTTTGGTGAGTACGACCCGTCTTTTCTGGTCTCCAGAAGTTTTTCTGCAATAATTAACAGCGTGGTCCTGCCGTTGGAAAACGCACCGCAAAGAGATCGCCGGTTAGCAGGGAATTTGGACTAACAACGTGATATAAATATATATATATATATATATATATATATATATATATATATATATATACATATATATATATATATATATATAACTTCAATTATGTAGGCACACGCTGCTCAGTAATGGTCATCGGCCAACCGAATTACTCTCTTGGACTTCGTCTTCGAGTTTGCTGCAACTCCGGAAGGAGTAGGACGCCTGACCCCCACCAACCGGAAGGAATTCCTAACAGAGAGCGTAGAGACTGGTCGACGCGCAACTCTGCTCGGGCGGAGAACCGGAGAAAATCGAGACCCGGTGAACACAGCGCCTGACCAAGTAAGCTAATAAAACTGTGTGGTGGGTGAGCGGTAAAGTAACCAGGAAGTGCTTTTGACCCCGGGGAATTTGAGTCGGGAGTCCATCAGCCGCCTGTAACAAAGACTAGCATTGCAGAAAAATGTCGGGTGACAATGTTCGGGACCGGGAAACGTTAGCGGCATCAACGTTTACCGACGACGCTCCTCTCCCCGCTAACATCCGGGGGAGGGACACTAATGACGCCAGTAGTAACAGCACCTCGGCAATTAAGGATTTATTTAAAACCCTTGAAAAGAAAGCCTGCCAAGAACAGGCAAAATGGTGGGAATCAAAGTCCCTGCAACGGTATATTGAGGTGAACCGTATACCCAATGGGCTACGGATTTTGACAGCCCCAACATACGATGAGCCCATCCCAATCTGATGAAAGAGTGGGCCGAAATCAACCTTGATGCCTCACGTCGACAAGTTCAAGTCCTTATCAAATATGCAGATATTGATAGAGCAAGGTTGCTAACAGAAATTGCAGCTATTCATGAGGAGCTAAATGCTTTGGGGGAGGAAGATGAGAGGGAAAAACTACTCAAGGCAATGAATGAGCGCCTCAAAAAAGAAGAAGCAAAAATCGTGGATAGAAAGTCTTACAAATTTCAAAGAGATCGTAATGACTACGAGATGGGACAGATATTCACTTTCTCACGCAAGTACGATGCAGCTCGCAAAGGTGCAACGAAACCTCCCCCCAAATCAAAGAATATCCAGCAACGTAAGGATAACACTACACTAAGTGACTCCTCGATTGCAACGCTCAGTTCTGACCCTGAAACTGAGTCTGATTCAGACCGCCATAGATCAGAACAGGCAGCCGGTTTAATTAAACCTACTCCAGGTCAAGAGATTGATTTTTTATGTCAAGAAAGACTAAAAACCTTGAGATCTCATACACGATTCGGGAAAGGAGAAAACACAACAACTTCCAGAGGCGCCAGAGGCGGCGGGCGTCAAAGAGGAGGCTTTCAAAAGAAGTGGAAAAAAGGTGGAAAGGGGCAGGGGGCTGCAGCCCCACAGTAACAAATGAAACAAACAATCGGACTGTTGTGAATTTAACAACGCTGGTTCTCTCCACCAAAGAGGAAAAAATACTCAGATTAGGATTGACGTACGCTGCACCTTGCGATTTCAATTATCCAAATACGAGATGTGATATATATAAAGCAGTGAGGAAACTAAAACTCCGCAAGTTCTTTGCTTTGAAAGACAAGTCTAGAAACACCCGAACTCAGGTCACTGAACTTGAGAGCGATTCAATGGAAGTATCACAGGGCACACGGACTATAACAGAACTATGGATAACTGAAGGGGCTGGTTATGATGATACAAATATTGTGACCAATAACCCCGATAAATTTGACCAATGGGGCAACAGAATCTCAAATGAAACTCATTTCAGGCCACCTTCAACTTTTTGTCCAGTATTACCTCGCGACAATTTGGACATTTTTCACGAAAATGTGGTGGCTGACCTAAAGGATCTACAGATCCGGACTGGAAAAGTCAAAAGGAAATATAACAAACAGTTGCAACAATACAAAACACTCACTGCCAGATTAAGCAAGGAGAAAGACTTAATTATGAGAAACAGTGATAAGGGAGGCAATGTTGTGCTTATGTCTAAAGCTGAATATGACAAGGAAGCCTATGTTCAATTAAATGACCGTATATGCTATGAGCGCATACAGATGAATGCATTAGCCACAATGAAAGCAGAATACCATCGGAAACTTTCAAGATGGAAATCATCCAAACTACTAACTGAAGCTGAATACAAGTATTTGAAAAATGACAATCCAATCACACCCATCCTATACTTTATCCCCAAGATCCACAAGGACCCCTTGCATCCGCCAGGCAGACCGATCATTTCTGCCAGGGGCAGCTTATTGGAACACACTTCTGTTTATATAGACTATTTTTTACAGGGGTATGTGCAACAATTAGGCTCCTATGTCCAGGACACTGGGGATTTTTTGTTAAAAATCAAGGATGTTGAATGGGTTACAGGTGATTGGCTGATAGCTTTGGATGTGTCTTTGCTTTACACGAGCATTTCGCATGATGATGGCATAAATGCGGTTGAACATTATCTATCCAGAAGGGGTACTGATGCTCAGGACCGCAATGCAATGCTTCTGGAGATGTTGAAATTTTGTCTTGTTAACAATGTCTTTCTCTATAATCAACAACTGTATCGCCAGCTACAGGGTGTGGCAATGGGGGCCAGCTTCTCCCCAAGCTTTGCATGTTTGCACATGGGAGCTTGGGAGGAGCTGGTCCTGGGCCATGAATATCGCCACAACATTCGCAACAATTTGGTTGCGTGGTTTCGTTTCATTGACGATCTTTTGGTTATCTGGCGTGGCAGCAAGGATGATGCATTAAAATTCATTGATGATATCAATAAGAATGAATTGAATTTGAGATTCACAGCAACGCTAAGTCAGGAAAGTGTGACTTTTCTTGACACCGAATTGTATATAAAGGATGGCCAGTTAGAGTCTAGGGTTTTTCGAAAAGCAACCGCTGGTAACAGCATACTGCATGCGGCCAGTGCACATCCACCGCATTTAATATCTAGCATCCCCTACGGTGAGATGTTGCGATTAAGACGCATTTGCAGCAATCCTATTGATTTAAAGAAAGCACAGGACCTGAGCACTACTCGCTTTTTGGAGCGAGGTTACTAGAACCAACTGATGCAAAGGGCCAAGGATAAATCCATGGCTCTTTCCCGAGAGGAACTGCTAACTAGGAATAGCGGCAGGTATGAGGAGAAATCAGACAACACAGTAGCTGAGGTTCCAGGCGATGACAACTGCTTTAGAGTTATTACCGGATACAACAGACAACATCAACAGATCCGGAAAATACTTAATAAACACTGGCCTTTGGTCACCCATGACTCAGTTATAGGTAACAGTCTCCCCAAGCAAGTCTCCCTCACATTTAGCAGGGCACCATCACTGCGAGACCATGTGGTGGTCACTAACCCCGAACCCTACGTCAAATCAACCTGGTGGAAAGAAAATAAAGGTTTTTATAGATGCAAAATCTGCAAGGCTTGCATCCATGGACAAAATACAAAAACCTATAGGGACGGGTTTACCAATATCCAACATCCCATCACTCAGGTTTTAACATGTAAAACCGAATATGCGGTGTATATATTGGAATGCCCCTGCGCACTGAAATATGTGGGCAGTACAAAGAATGGTGTCCACATACGTATTCTCCAACATCTGCGGGCCATTACTAACAATGATAACACCTACCCAGTGGCCCGCCATTTTAGAGAATGCCATCGCAGTGACAACACTCAGCTCAGATACTGGGTGATTGACTCAATCATGAGCAGCAAGAGAGGTGGAGACAGGGATGCAAAATTGAGGAAACTGGAGACCAAATACATTCTACTCCTTAATACAAAGTCACCAATGGGCCTCAATATCACGGAGGACTTATATACATGTTTGCCTTGAATTAACTAGAAACGTAATTGCCTTTATAATTAGCAGGGACTCTCCATAGTGGTTTTCTCATATAGGAATCTCCCTGATGGGAGATACTGTGGGAATATCAGGTGGAGAGGAGATTGACTTTGTAATTTCATTTATTATAATCTGATGTTGCTGTTAACTATGTGAAATCATTGATTATTAGGGAGCACATACATACAATATTCAGATTGTGGTGGGTCCTTAATCCCAGTCAATCTGTCAATATTATTCACAGTATTTTTTCACTTACAATTGTTGAACAGGACTATAGAAAACAGTATGTTACTTTGTTGGAGGGTGGGGATATAAACCAGTGGGTACAGGGTGGCAGGCTGTACTCAAGTATTCCCCCCATTGTTTATTCAATAAGGGAAACATGAATACTAATGGTATTCACGTTTGTATTATAGGACATTGTTGTTATACATACGGGTTTGCTTTTTAAACAGTACTGTTGCAGATACTAGGTCAATACAACTGGATGTGAGTAGGAGCTTCATATTTTGCACATATTGCGGATTTTGCACACCCAACTGCTATTTTGCACATATTTGAACGCGAAATTTGCGCATTTGATGAGCGTATTTGCACGATTTGGTATAACACCAAAAGAAGCACTTGCACTTTATTATTGATAGTAATATGACAGTATGTATTGAACTTGACCATATGTATCTGACATCTTACATTGGAAATTGGGGGACACCTGTGATATTGTTTCAAATTGACTTATGATTAATGTCTGCAACCTTGAACAAAACTTGTATTTTACCAAGAATTTAAGGCAAAAACGGTGCAGGATGAGTTAGTTTTTATATCTGTATAGTTGCATATACTTTTATACAGCGTGTAAATATTATGGATTGGACCCCCAAGTAACTATTTATCTATTTATTTAAGCACTTATTTAAACCCGATTCATGTATCATTGGTATTTCACTGATATTTATGTCTTATTCAAATTAAGGTACCCGTTTTGAAAAGTTGATTGAAAACCTCACCCGAGTATTTTTTCTATGTCCATGTCTCAAACACTCACACGTGAAATCAATGTAATTATCACTGGCACTTTAAAAGGTGGACACCGACAAACAAACATTGTCATGTGAACAAGGCTCGTGGAGCCGAAACGTCATGGACTTTTTTCTGCACTAAATAAATTAGAAAAGAAACTTTACTGGTCCGTGTCCGAGTGGTGCTTACCCTGGCTGGGTGTTACTCCGGAGCTAGGTGAGACGGCGGAATGCACACAATATATATATATATATATATATATATATAACTTCAATTATGTAGACACACGCATGGACACGTATAGCTTCGTGAGAAAATTAAAGCTCAATAAATTTCATCGGTTACAGAAAGACTCGAAGTGCAATTCCTAATAGTCCATCTTTGTTAACTGCAGGAGACCGCTCAGTGTTCGAGGATATTTGGTCATTATAAAATGAACAAAATACATCTGGAGATATGATAACAACAATTTTGGTGGAAGAATAGGGGATGTGTAAGACCCCATTTAAACCTAAATCAGTTTTCCAGCCGGTTATGACACACGATAATCTAGATGTACATCAGGAGTTGATTACTAAAGATCTGAAAAAATTGTATATTTCCACAAACAAAAAACATTTAGCAATTAACAAACATAATCAATGCTATAAACAATTGATTAAGAAGCTTGAATCTGACCGGATTATTATTGTCAGGCAGGCCAATAAAGGCGGAAACATCGTTTTATGGTCACGCCAAATGTGTATCAATGAAGCAGAATTGCAATTAGATGATCCTCTGTGTTACAAGAAAAGTAACATCCTGGCAATAAAAACAGCATGGAACGATCTGAACTCTAAATTGATGGCATGGAGAAGTGGCAACCTCATTTCAGACGAGGAGTTTTACTTCCTCAAGAAAGAACACCCAGTAATTCCAACTTTCTATTTGATACCTAAAGTTCATAAGAGTATTGACTCTCCACCTGGAAGGCTGATAATCTCTGCTATAAATAGTTCCAGAGAAAATATCTCAAAGTACATAGACAATTTTTTTGCAGGACTGGATTAAAGGGTTATCTTCATATGTACAGGACACCACAGATTTCATTCGCAAATTACAGGACATCACTTGGAATTCAGAGTGTTTGTTAATGTCTTTAGATGTTGATAGGTTTCATTTTCGATGCCCCATCCATTGAAATTTACATATGCAAGTTAGCATCATGTGTCTAACTGATGAAGTATACACTTATGCTCTTACGTTATTTTTAATGCTTATGTGATTATTCATTTATATGTGTGGTGATATTCGGCTTCCTTAGCTTAGCTTGTGTGCCTCCATTTTATGTATTCCTCTGTGTTTGCGAGTCGCACTCGCTCATCCACCCTTCCCGTAGGAATAAGAAAATCACTAATGCAGCAGTTTTCGTTTCTCAGCTAACTGTGGCCGAAACTAACAAGTTTCTTATCAGTAGTGTTCTCATGCACCAGAGACGCCGAGGCCCGGCTCCGCGGCCTTGGGCAGAGATAGCTAATGTATCCCTTGCAGGTGCAGATGCCTCTTGTATGATGCCATTGTTCCTCTCATTGGGGTTCAGTAATTTTCCAGAAGGGGCGTGTTTTTATCCCACTGTACCATGTTATAATGTATTGCTGTGATGATATGAGTCAGTCCTCTCGGTGCACTCTTAGGGGTGAGGTCGGACAGGGCCCTCTCATATGGGAGTTTGTGGCCTAATAAAATTACCTTGTTTATTCTTCTCCACTGTCCGGCTGACTTCTTACTGAGTAACTATAGGTGAGTGTGGTAAGTCACTCGGGTGGATTTGAGCCACGCTTATCAATGTGTCATCACTATGTACGTCAATCAGACACTGTGACGGATTGAAAGCGGTGGAACATTACTTGAATAAACGCCCCATGAATTTTTCATCCCATAACAGAATGCTTTTAACAATGATACAGATCCATTTGGAACATAATTTTTTCCTTTTTAACAACCAGGTATTTCAGCAAATAAAGGGTGTTGCTATGGGGGTCTGCTTCTCCCCCAGTTTCGCATTTTTACACATGGGAATGTAAGAGGAGCTGGTCCTCATGGTGAAGCATCAAGTTGTGATGAAGGATCATGTGTTATTGTACCTGAGGTATATAGATGATCTATTTATGGTTTGGAAAGGTTCATCAAGTAATGCACAAACTTTTGTTGATGAATTGAATGATAACAATCTGAATTTACAGTTTACTTCTACACTTCATGCAAAATCCATCTGCTTTCTTGATACAGAGGTGTATGTGGACAATACCAGCTTAGCTACCAAACTACATAGAAAGCCAACTGCAGGCAATACTGTGCTGCAAGCGGCCAGTCAATATCCACACCATCTGATACGCAGTATCCCCTTTGGGGAGATGCTGCGTATCAGAAGGATCTGTAGTTCTGATTTGGATTGTATTAAGGCACAGGAAGCAAATAAATTGCGGTTCTTGGAGAAAGACTACTCGGAGGAGGTCATGAATAGAGCAATAGAACGCACAAGAGCCATAATAAGAGAACAAGCCCTCATTCCTAAACCAGAGGTAGCAACAGCAGACACCGTTAAACCAAAGATCCAATCCAGAATCATCCTGACATATAACAGGCAACATACTGATATCAGGAAGATTTTTTATAAAAATTGGAATCTAGTAAGCGGAGATCCTATTATAGGTAGTTTAGTTGCCAACAAGCCTGAACTAACTTTTAGAAAGTCTCCTTCCATGGGAAGTGTGTTGATGAGCAATTACCCTGAGGTGTCCATACCAAGTACATGGATGGCGCTGAGTAAGGGATTCAAAAGATTTTCAACTTGCAAAGCTTGCCATTATGGCTGTAACAAGACTCACTTTACAGTCACATTTAAAAGTAAACCTGTGCCCATCAAAAAGAGATTAACCTGTAAAACTGGTTATGCAGTTTATGTGCTGCACTGTCCGTGTGGGTTGTGGTATGTGGGTAGTACCCGGCTGCCCGCCCACAAACAGATACTGCAGCACATTATGGCCATCACAGGGAAAGATCAGACGAATCCAGTGGTACAAAACTTTGAGCAGATGCATGATAGTGATCCAAAATATCTTCTGTATTTTTTAATTGATACAGTGCTGCCACTTAAGCGAGGAGGAGATAGAGAAGCTAGATTACGCCTCCTTAAGACACGGTATATATTGGAACTTGACAGTAAAAATCCAGCAGGTTTGAATGCGAGTGAAGATATGTATACCTGCTTATAGTTCCAAGGGCAGCAAACTGAGTTTCAAATTAGGGATTGCAGACTACCCAGCGGTGTGCCTGGGAGGAATGTTGGAATATAAATAAATAAGATCTTCAAATAGGCTGACCGTTCATTCCTGGTTTTAAACATGTGTATATTTGTAAAAATGTTGGTTTTTTTTTCTTTTAGAAAAACCCTATTTTAAGGTACAAAGGCACTTTAGATAATGGTTATTTGCACATATCAGCACATTGTTTTTTTTGCACTATGTAGAGGAGTACAAAATAGGGCTCTATTTTAGGCATTGATTATGAATGACAATAGTGTGTATATATGCCCACTTGGGCTTTATTTTTAGTGGAAACTTGATGAATTTATAAAACATTTGTGAAGAATTATAATGTTTTTATACCCATATTTATGTATATACTAGCAGCCCATCCCGACCTTGTCCGGGAGCAATCAGGCTTCCCCGACCCCCGCCTGCCCCGACATTGGCCATCAGCCTGGGCCCCCGTCCGCCCCGTCCACCGGCTGCCCCAACCCCCGCCTGCCCTGACATTGTACTCCGGAGGCTTACCTCACACAATTATGCCAGAGGCCCAGTGTTGCAGTGGTGGCCAGCAGCAGTGCCTGAGGCACTGGGAAGCTTTCTGGGTAAGTGGGGCTCTGGCGCTCTGTTTGCAGGAAGGCGAGGATGAGCAGAGGTTGCAGGGATAAGAGTAGGAGGTCACAGAATATGGAGCGGCCGGCGGGAGTCGGGAGCTTGAGCACAATTATGCCAGAGGGTCCCCTGCCTGTCCCCACTCCCGCCTGCCCTGACATTGTCCCCCGGAGCCTTTTTGTTGTAACTCCCCGTCCCCCGTGTGCCCCGACCCCCGCCTGCCCCGACATTGTCCCCCGGAGCCTTACCTCAGCCGCCGCTCCTAAGTTCAGTGCTCCTCTCCGCTCCGCTGGTCCGCTGCTGCTCACCACCTGTGTGCCGCTTGTCAGTGCTCCTACCCCGCGCCATGTCCGCTGCTCAGCCGCCGCTCCTCAGTTCAGTGCTCCTCGCTGCTCGGCCGGTCTGCTGCTGCTCACCGCCTGTGTGCCCCTCATCAGTGCTCCTCCCCCGTGCCATGTCCGCCGCTCCTCCTCGCGTTCCTCGCGCTCCTGGACGACGTCAGCACGCAGGTCGCGGCCGGCGCTACTTCGAGGGGACTACTTTTTTTTAAATGTAAATTTTTTAAATATAACGTATTTTTTAAATTTATATAGCCTATGTCCATCTGCACACCCTGAGGATTCCAACGATGTATTGGGTGTGTTGATTGGCGCTGTGGTTCCCGAGTTTACCCGCCTCAAAGCCTCAAAGTTCTTCCTTTATAATAGTAGTATAGATATATATCTATATATTTATGAATGATGTATTTATAATGTGGTTTTATAATTGTTATACTCTGTGTGATCATTGATTTTAGACACTAAGGGGCCGATTGAAATGGCGGGCGGAATTGTGCAACAGGGACCGTCCGCCATAGGTGCACGGTCGCGCAACACAAATTAGGATGCGCCAGCCACTGTGGCGGGCGCATCCTGCATGTTTAGCATTGTGGCGGGTGGTGCTCTCAGCACCACCCGCCACAATGCTAAAAATGCACGAATGCATTTGCATTAACAAAGCGGCAGGCACCGCGCTTTGTTAACGCAAATTCATGGGGGCACCACAGGTACCCCCCCGTGTGCACACCTCACCTCTCCTTCACTCCGCGGGCCCGCAGGGGGCCCCCGAAGTGAAAACTGCATGCCTTTCCGTGGGGGCATTGCCGCCACGGAAAGGCATCTGTTTTGGCCCACCATAATATGGCTGGCGGTGTCTAATAGACACAGCCACCATATTAAACCTTTTCCGCCCCTGCCGCATGTGGCGGTGGTCATTTCAGTGCAGATGATGGCGGATTGACTCCGCCAGGCCGACGGTGACTACCGCCAGCCTGGCGGGGCAAACCGCCCACCATCCTAATGGGCCCCTTTGTCTGGTATTCAATCATGATACATTATTTGGAAGTATTTCTTCAGTTTCCATGTAATGACTGCACTGAGCATTGCCATTTTTTGCGCATTTTTGCACTTTAAGTACCCTCCTTTGTGTTATCAACACATCATGTGATCAAGCTTCTGGGAAGAGGTGAAACGCGTCATGACGGACTTGCTGGGCAAGCATTTTTGTGCACAATAAAGCACTGAAATAACGGCACCAGACAACGGGTCTACTCATCGTTATTACCCAGGAAGGGTCTTTGTTTATATATATATATATATATATATATATATATATATATATATATATATATATATATATATATATATATATATATATATATATATATTATTTATTTATTTATTTATTTATTTATAGCATTTATACAGCGCTCTGTAACCCTACGGGCATCCTGGCGCTAAGGTACGTAGCTGAAACTTTGTGGGGACAGGAGCATGAACGAGCTGTTGAGCCGGGAAGAGTTATTTGTTGCGGAGGGTTTTGGGAGGGTTTTTTGGGAAAAGCCAAGTTTTCACTTTTTTCCGAAAGGTTAGAAGATCATTAGTTATCCTGATGTCAAAAGGGAGGTTATTCCAAAGGTGGGCTGCAGCAATGCTGAAAGCTCGTCCTCCACAGGTGGCTTTCTTGATCCTGGGGATGCTGATGAAATTCATGGATGCGGATCGAAGAGACCGGCTGGGCTCATACCACTTGAATTTGTGCTGGAGTGGTCGGGGCCTAGCCCGTGAACTGCCCTGAAGACAATACATAGGGATTTGAAGCAGATCCTTTGGTGTATGGGCAGCCAGTGTAGGTCAGCCAGGGCAAGAGTGGTAGAAGATCTACGCTCACGGGAGAGTGCCAGTTTGGCTGCTGCTGCCTGGACACTCTGGAGTCTGGAGATGAGATAGGCAGGGGATTCCAGCAGGAGGGCATTGCAGTAGTCCAGGCGGCTCAGGATAGTGCTCCTGACTATGTCGGCTCTGGTCTGTGGGGGCAGGAGAGGTAGCAGTCTTCGAAGTCCTCTTAGTAGGGTGAAACAGCAGCTGACCTGCTTGTTGACGTTAGTCTCTAGGCTTAGTTTGTTGTTAATAGTGACTCCAAGATTTTTTACAGAGCTCACTGGGGTAGGCGAGTCCCCTAACGACTGAGGCCAGAAGTCTGTCAGAAGATTTTTGGGAATTTTTCCTACTGTGCAATGTAGTATTTCAGTTTTCTCACTGTTAAATTTTAGTGAGTTCTGACTAAGCCAGAGGGACATGTCCAGCATACAGGTGTGAAAAGTTTCCATTGAGCTTGCTCTATTTCCGTCCAGCGAGATTATCAGCTGGGTATCGTCTGCATAGTTTGTCACGCTGATGCCATGGCTTTTGATAATCCGCATCAGGGGTTGCATGTATATATTAAAGAGTATAGGGCTGATAGCGGACCCCTGTGGGACTCCATGTGGGACTTTCGTAAACTCAGATTGGTAGGGAGGGATAGATACTGCCTGCCACCTGTCCGTCAAGTAAGAGCGGAACCAGTCGAGCGCGACCCCTCTGACTCCGATGTTCCTTAATCTTTCTATCAGGATACCGTGGTTCACCGTATCGAACGCGGCGGACAGGTCAAGCAGAATCAACGTTGCTGATTCTCCCCTGTCCGCCCTCATTCACAGGTCATCCATAACTGTCAGCAGGGCTGACTCCGTTCCATGAACTGGTCTGAAGCCAAACTGCTCCTCTTCCAAGATGTTGTTGGTTTCAAGGAAGAGGGCTAGAGCTCTACTGACCCATCTCTCTATGATTTTTATAGGATAAGGTAATAGGGATATGGGTCGGTAATTCTTGTGGCAGCCTGGGTCCAGGTTGGGTTTTTAGCGGGGTGACGATCGCTAGTTTCCAGTCTTTGGGAACGGAGCCCGTATGCAGAGATTGAATACATAGTTGGTGCAAGGCTGGTAAGACATCATCCTCGAATTTCTTGGCTATCCTATGGGGAAGAGGGTCTGGAGGAGAGCCTGAGGACGTATGGAGGGCTGTTGTGATAAATTCCTGTTTCGATGGAGCCATAAAGCTTTCCAGGGTGGCATTTGGGAGGGGGTGCGTGTCAGGATCCGCCTTTCCGTCTTTATTTGTTAGGGTGCTGGTGTCATGTAGTGGGGAGATAGGATTACTGTTCATTCCCTCTACAATTTTGCTAATTTTATCTTGAAAGAACACTGCAAGGTCGTTGCATAGTTCTTGTGAGGGTTTGATTTGGCTGTTAGCGCAAGCGGGGTGGGAGAGCTCTTTGATGAGCCTAAAGGTATCCCGGGATTTATTACAACTTTTAAGGATTACCTCAGCAAAGTAGTTGGATTTGGCTGTGATTATTTCCTTCTTGTATTGTGAGATAGTAAGCCTCCATTGTACCTTCTCCTGGTCTGAGTAGTTTTTTCTCCAGAGCTTCTCCGCCTTTTTGCAGGTGTTTTTTAGTTCTCTAAGTTTCTCAGTGTACCAGGGGGCGGAGGGTTTTCCCCTTTTTGTGATTGTTTTCAGCGGGATGACGGCGTCAAGTGTTTTTGTGGTTTCGTGGAGAAAGGAAAGATAATTTGCGGTGACATCTTTTTCTAATTTGAACGAGGCTCCGACCTGGTGTAGGTCGAGCTTTCCCTCCTCTTCCCTCTTCAACAAGTTCTTCCAGTCACGACCTACGAAGGTTTTGACTTGCGAACTCGTGGCTCCTGTGTGGGACGGGAAATGGGTTTTGAACCTGATGAGGTAGTGGTCTGACCAGGCTACTGGAAGGATAGTGTCTAGGGTCAGTAGGTCTTCTGCCGCAAAGATAAGATCTAATGTGTTTCCTAGTCTGTGTGTGGAGGCGTTTATCCACTGTTTCAGCCCTAGGATGAGGCAGGATTGAGTAATATTGTGCAAAGCTGCACGTAATTGGTCATTGTCCCATATGTTGAACTCGCCCAGTATCAGCAGCCTGTTGTGGGAGATTGACAGATTATTTATGACCGTAATTAGTTCCTGCTGTTGAGAGGCTTTGAAATGCCCGGGGACCTGTAACATACAAGGGCCGTGAGACAGTGTTCAGGAGCATCCAAAATCTACCTTAGCAGAGAGAAAAACAGGACAAACTCACGTGCTCCTTATTTTGCACTTTTATATTTCAATCCTTCATATAAATATATATATATATTAATGCATTCACAGTTTTGTGGCTTTATTTTAAACTACCTTCTTCTATGTCGGATCACAATGTTAAAAAATGGAGGTGTGGGTCATGTGACCAAGACTATGGCTGTAGTCGAAACGCGTCGTCCTCTGCGGCCAGGAAAATAAACCTTACCTGCTTGAATCGGTGTGTGGGCTCGTTGTCTTTCTGGATTCATCAGAAATTCTTCTGCGTAATATATATATATATATATATATATATATATATATATATATATATATATATATGTATAATGCATTCACAATTTTGTGGCTTTATTTTATACTACCTTCTTCTATGTCGGATCACAAGTCTCTTAAAATGTATTGGTCAGTCTGGATATCAGTGTGCAAGGTGTGATTACTCTGTGTTTTCTGTGTTTCAATTCATCTACCACCACTTGCAGTTAGTCTGGTCTGCTCGCGTTGCCCTAGCCTTTGCTAGTCCGGAGTGCAATTGGATAACTTAATTACCAAATTGGGACAATGTAGTTTTGTAGGTTCTGAGACATGTGAGTACAGGTGCCCACAGCGGATAGTGCCAGGTAACACCACCTATTATCCCACAGCACAAGAAAAGGTGTCACAATCTCCTTTTGCCCTATTGCCCCTATAATGCTATATAGAAAGTCGTTCCTAGGTTAATCCTATTATTCAGCAGCTTCTTCTCTCGCGAACCCAGGTTAAACACTTATGGATGCAATCGATGAACCAAATTAAAATTGGGACAAAATCTTGAATTTAGTTGGGGAATATTCAGTTGAGGTGCAGTATTGTATGTTATTTATCCCTATAGGTTCCAAAGTAGCGTGCTACTCGCCAAAGAGGCGTTTCTTCACCTCATCGCGGGTAGCAGGCGCTTTATAAATGCAAACCTTTTTCCCTCTTCTATCCCTCCACTACCCTTCTCAATCCAAATAACTGACTAACATATCCACAACTCTAAATACTTTCATATTTCACTATTTGAATTCAATACTACTCCTTTATGGGTTCCGTAGTAGCGTGCTACTCACTGAAAAAGCGTTTTGACGCATCATCAGGAGTAGTAAGCACTATGTAAATGCAATCACAATACCATACAATACAATATATATATATATATATATATATATATATATATATATATATATATATATATATATATATGAATCTCACAATGAGGAGAAATGTGTAAAAAAGTAAATAAAAGATTACGGCTGAAGAAAATTCAAATATCTCCATGTGTGCCGTCTTCCTGTGTTATCCGTAGTGGAATGGTCAGAAGGATTGCGGGCAATACCTCGGAGTGAGTATCCTGTGTAACAAGGTGTCGTACCAAGCAAGACATGCACCCTGACGAGAGGCGGCTTTTGGATTCTGGCAAATTGGATTGTTTGTTTCTTTGGCAGAAGCTGAGTAGGCAACTCAAGGGTGAATACAGAGTCGAGTGCAGCGACAAGTCGGTAAGGGGGCTCTCGGTAGTGTGGGCGGTGTTTGTTTCCCCTGGGGGGTTCTTCAAAGGAGGCACGCCTCCAAGGGAGTCCACTGCATGGACAGTTGAGCTGCTCTGCCGTGCCCGTCATTGCGTTGATGTTCATGAGGAAGAAAGACAACATCGCAGCCGTAGTCCAGCTGTTTGCGACTCCTGGAAAATTAGCTCTGCAATCAATAAAGCATGCAGCAAAAATCTGAGTTACAAGCAAGGAGGGCAATGGATCAGCAACAAAGATTCGAGAGTAATTTTAGGTGCATTAGAAAAGAGGAAAGGATACTGGTCCGCATTCAACAACCCATAGGATACCAGGAAGCAGAGTGTATTTGGTTGGAGGAAAATATGCAAAGATGGAAAAGGTTGTAATTTGGGAACGTTATTTCCACCTCCTGTTTTTAATATGGGAAGGAGGAACAGAAGCATTGGAGTGTTTTTTACAATCTTTAAATCAGAATTTCTTTAAATTGAAATTCACCTATATCATCAGTAAGCAGCAAATTTAATTTTTGGACATTGAAGTGTATATAGAAACTGGGAAGATCTGTACCACCCTGCTTGCAATTGCATTCTGACAGCCAATATTGCCCATCTAAAAATTCTAAAATGGAGCCTACCGTAAGGTGAGTTTCTGAGGGCCCGAAGAAACTGTTCAGAAGATCTAGAATATGAGTAACAAGTTAGTGAAATGTATAAAAGGTTCAGGAGATGAGATTAGCCAGAGACTATCCCGAATTATGCCAAAACTAGAGCGAACAAGCAGAGAAGAGAAAATGTGCTTGTCCGAAAACATCTAAAGAACAAGCTAAAGGTAAAGTGGTGAGGTTCATCATACGATCATACGAATCAAGCTATCAAGGAGGCACTAGGAAATCACTGCGAATTGATAAGAAAGGATGAAGACCTCAAGAGCCAGATGTCAGAGCACCCTAACCTCACCTACAATAAGGCACCATCATTGGTGATTTATTAACTCCGTTATTTTCACCGATCTGAGACAGGAACAGTAAGACAGAATTGGCTTAAAACCACCGGCTTTGTGAAATGCCACAAATGCAAGGCTTGCCAGTATGGACAAAATCAGGTCGGTATATGAGCTCTCAAAAGTAAACATAAAAATATCAAAGAGAGAATACTATGCGAAACAACACATGTAATATATATTTTGGAGTGCAGATGTGGCAAACAATATATTGGGAGCACCGTGAATAAGTTAAAATTACATATTTTACAACATATTAGAGAGATCCCAAATCAAGATTTTTCAAACGTAATGTCCAAACACATTTGGAGAGAACTTGATGGGAGTTTGAGCAATTTCACATATTCTGGCATTGAGCACATCCCAAAGAAGATCAGAGGGGGAGATCACAACTTAACATTAAGAAAGGCTGAATCAAAATGGGATATAACAATTGGAAATGAGATCCCATGGGGCCTGAATACAGAAGCTGAACTGTATGCATTTTTATATATGGTCGTTAAGAAGCCATGATACATCTAGTGTAGGGACAAAACGTAATGTAGGAAGGCAAATCATAAAAATATGATGTAGAAAATATGTGTTTATTGTCAAATTTGTCTCAGTTCGTAACTATTATTATCCACAGAATATGCTCATCTGATGAATATAGCAATGTTCCTGTCTGCAGGTAGAGATCAGGTCATTAAGAGGATAACTTATAAATGAGAAGTTGGGGTTCTTTGACATTTGAGATGAAGAAACAGTTTGTACTTTATAGGTATTAATATAAACGCTAGTGTGTTTAGGGGAAAAGGGAAAATTCTGTTGTTTTTCGTGGGATGCTCAGATGTTTGAGGAGAGGTATGCGTACTTCTTATAATAACAACTATGTAGTTTGTAGTGTACAGATTAATAATCATTTGGCACTTGGCTCTAAGCACTTTACATTGCGAAATTTGCACATTAGAAATAGAGGAATGTACTATGAAAATGTTGTGAATTGTGCACATTATGTAAGTACTCTATAGTTATGAATATCATCTTAAAGTAAAAATATATTTGTAACCAGGTATCTTATGGTAGGTTTTCTGATGATATTGCGAATTTTGCACTGCAGAACAAGTATTACAGAGTAGCTTATATAAACTTCTGGTCTACAGTAATGAGCAAGGTAGAGGGAAACATAGAGAAGTACCTGTACCTCTCAACATATAGCAGCACATATACTCTTTGTATCCTTTGTTTATGTAAAAAACACTTTGTGACCTTTGTTAATTAAATAGATATCGTTCAGATAGCAAGTAGAGACATAAAACAGGAATACTAGGTCTTTGGCCCAAAAACCTTTTCCCCCTCCTTTCCCTTCCCCCTCCATTAAGGGCCACCCCGATTAGAAAAGTTTTTTAGAAGGTTCAAAAAGGACTAAAAAAGAAGAAAAAAGGAATATCAAACCCATGTTTTGTGGAAAGGAGGTTCTAAGATAAATATGTTGGGGCAACAGGTCTCGCAGATGGGGAATGATGCAATATGAAGAAGGTTTAGTTTTGCTTCAGTTTGCAGTATCATGTATGTATGCATAAATTATGTACTTTACACACAAAAGAATAATGCATTTTACAAACATTAAATGTTGAGAGGATTACAATGAATTGACAAGAGAACTTCGTGAAAATATATGTATCAAGGGATAAATGTGAAATGCAGCCTAATTACTTGAAAATGTATCATTGTTTTTATGAAAAGGTAGTGGGAAGGAGGGCTATTGCCCTTTAAAACCAACACTCTAGACACTGACTGTATGACCCAATTGAAGGCTTTTGCCGAAACTCGTATCTCTGTTTGTTTCTGATGCATGAGTACTTTGCAAAATGAGCAGAAATATGTGAAAAAATAAGATTACGGGGGAAGAAAATCCAAACACATCCATGTGTGCCACCTTCTTATGTTGTTCGTAGTGGAATGATGGAAGGATTGCAGACAGTAGTGGGGAGTGAGTATCATATATAAATATATGTATATATATATATGTATATGTATATATATATATATATATATATATATATTTTTTTTTTTTTATGTATCTACTGGTAAGTAGGTAGTTTTAGTTAGGACCTAGTTTCGGGTGATTATTGTTGTGCATTGAAAGTTTTGGGGCCATCTATCAAGCTGGGACTGAGAAATAGGGACGGGGGCAAAAAAGTATGTTTCCCATGTTAATTTATATAGGAATTTTAGCCACAAATATAGGCCAGATACACCAAATTTGGCAGAAAGGTCCAGAAGGCGATCTTTTTGTAAATTGTGTAAATTTGTTATTGTTTACTAGTTTGAAAGATAATAAAAGAAATCCAAATTTGGATATACAGGGATGCAGATCCTCCGAGTATCTGACAGCCCTGTGCTCAAATCTGATTGACTGCCAACACTGCAACCAGGAAGTGTTGGCTGCCAAGTCTCAGAAAACCCTTCTGACCCCTAGATCTGGTCCTGGGGTTACCCCTGGGACCCTGACAGGGCCAAAAAGAGATTTAAAAAAAGATTTCACCAAAGGGTGCAGTGGATCTGGTGAAAAATAAAACAAGCCTGTGCTTGTTTTGAAATGAGCCCCTGGGTACACCAGGTCCCGGAGCCATTTGTTAAAAAAAATGATGGGGGTGGACGGGCCCCCCTCTGTGGACTTGTTTGAGCCCCAGGGACCCCCACCTCCCCGGATCTGTTGTTAAAATAGCGGATTCGGGCGCATGGACCTCCCTCCATGGGCTATTTAGAACCCTGGGGCCCACCATCTCCCTGGGGCTTTACATAAAAAAATAGCAGGGCTACGCTGAACCCCACTGCCACGGAGACCACCACCTCCCTGGGGCCAGCTAATAAAAAGCATGTGAGAGGGGGACCACGCCCCCCTCCTCCCAGGCCATACACGGCCCCAGGGACCACCACTTCCCTGGCCGGCCAGTGAAAACAGAAGGAGGAGGCCATGCAGCCCGCCTTTCAGAAGCCAATAATGGCCCTGGTGTCTACCACACCCCAGCGCTGGCTCCTGCTATGTCCTAGGGCGCCCACCTCCGGAACATAGCTATTTGCGTTGGCTTTTCCCGCCAAGCCAAAGCAAACACTCCGGTTCCAGTGACTAGGAGCTGTCAAAGTGCTCCTGCTGCTGGAAGCAGAGGTTTCATCTCTTTCCCTTCCGCAGATATGTGGTCAGAGTCAGAGAAGACACTATATCTCTTGTACACAGGAAACAGCATTTCCAGGAGCTCCCTGTGTGCAAAAGCAATGGTGGCTCACTCTGGAGGTAGCTGGGACCGCAGGGGCCTTGAGGCTCCGTGTGCAGTTCTAGTGAAAGAGTAAAAAGAGGCTAAATAAAGGTCACAAGAGAGCAGAAAGAGGCAGAATAAAGGTAAGAAAGTAACAGAAAGAGGAAGAATAAAGGTCAGCAACAAGCAGAAAGAGGCGAGATAAAGATGAGAAACCATCAGAAAGAGGCAAAATAAAGGTCGGAAACGAGCCGAAAGAGGCAAAATAGAAGTGAGAAACGAGAAGAAAGAGGCAAAAAAAGGAGAGAAACGAGAAGCAAGAGGCAAAATAAAGGTGGGAAATTAGCTGAAGAAGCTAAAATAAAGGTGAGAAACAAGCAGAAAGAGGCTAAATCGAGGTCAGAAAACAGCAGTAAAGACAAAATGAAGATGAAAAACTCGCAGAAAGAGACAAAATAAAGGTTAACAATGAGCAGAAAGAGGCAAATAAAGGTGAGAAATGAGCACAAAGAAACCGAATAAACGTCAGAAGGGAGGGAGCAGAAAGAGGCAGAATAAAGGTGAGAAATGAGCAGTAAGAGGCAGAATAAAACTCAGCAATGAGCAAAAAGAGGCTAAATAAAGGTGAGGAACGAACAGAAAGAGGCAAAATAAAGGTGAGAAATGAGCTGAAAGAGGCAAAATAAAGGTCAGAAACCAGCAGCAAGAGGCAAAATAAAGGTGAGAAACGTACAGAAAGAGGCACAACGAGCAGAAAGAGACAAAAATAAAGGTTCACAGGAAAAACTGGCCTCTTGGCCAATCGCAGGGCTCCATTTCTTATTTTGAGCCCTCGCAGGATGCCCGCAGGACTCCTGCGAGGTCAACTGCTAAAATATATAATTATTTTTAACCTTTAATATCTCCAAAACTAATGAATGGATTTACAACAAATTACAAAAATCACAGTCTGCAAACCCTGATCTGGCTTCCTCTAGAATTGTGTAATTCCATTCAGCAGTTTGTGCTGTAGCTATATTTAGAGACGTCTATGGGAAATGCATGGATATTTTGTGTTTTAGGACCCCCCTTTTTTCTCTGCTCTTGCTTGACAGATAACCCACAAATTTTCTAGGAAGGAGGTGCGGCGGATGTATATCCATATAATAATATATAATAACTCTGTAGTATATAGACGTATCTAATTTGCCATAGAGTGTCTTTGATGATGATATCATAAACCACAAGTGGTATGTAAATTTCAACAGATCCCCAAGGTGGCAATGAAAGACCATAGGACACGTTATCTGTTATACATTTTACATCTTTATTTTGGTGGCTGTTAGCTTGAAAAGGGAGTGAAATACATTACTGTACAATTTGTGGCTGTCATTATGATGTAATTTGGATGACAGTATGGAAAATATTCCAAGGGTTCTCTATAAAGCATGGGTTTTCATGCCACTGCATTTTGTGAAACAAAAGTGCCGGTTAGGCAATATATTTTTTGCATGTTCATTTTTTAGGCCTTTAGCTTCAAGATAATTGTTTAAATTTAACTGCTTTTTGGATGTCTATCAAAAATAGTTATTGAAATACTGGACTAAGCTCATACTTTTGTTAGTTATGCATAACTCAACTTTAGTCTATGGTTTTTCAGTAGATTTCCAAGATTTGTTCAATGTAAGTAAAAATCGTACTACATTATGCACAACTCCACGTTAGCCTCCCTTATACCATTGAATTTCAATGGGTTTAATAATGTAAAGCTATATCTTATTATGATACGTCCACAGGCGACCTCCAACCACCCTCAGAACCCCACCTCACATTCCTATTTTTTTTCCATAGGACTCCCGCTCGACCTCAAAGGGCCCAGCTGGCTCCCACAAGAGTCCCACGGGACTGCAACTGCCCCCACCATTTCTTTTTTAATATTGACACCTTCACATGGGCTAATGGGCGTCACAATATTTTTACCCTGCCCCCTTCTATGTGTTTTGAAGTTATTTTCTAGGACTCTGGGAATAAATCCCTGAGTCTTGTAACGTTGGCTGCAACATTTCACAGTGCCACCAGCCCTTCGCAGCCAGCCAATCACAGCTATTGGTCTGGTGGGACAGGACTCGGCCCAATGGGCCCAGACACTCTAAATGCTTTTTGTCATTTTTTCTATGGGACTCCTGCAAGAGTCTTGCAGCACTAGGTATTGCTATTTTTTAAAACCTTAATTTACCTAAAATGTCTTTACAGATTTACACCAAAATGTAAAAAGCACCACTGTTTCTGAGTAAACATCTAGCTTTCTGCCAAATTTGTATTAATTCTGTACGTTTTGTTTCTATATCATTGTCTCATTTTCGCTATGGAAATTGTATGGGGGGAAAAGTATTTTGTGAACTAACTGTTTTTGACCCCCCACTTCACAGATCACCCTGAAACTTTCACCACAAAACTAAAAAAAAGAACACTGAAATTCACTGCTTATAGTTAAGTAAAATAACTATAACTTGTGCTATGAAGTAACTGTAACTTGCACCCTCGCCATGTACTGCTTATACCTTCACAGATTACATCACTCATGACACGTTCAATAAAAGCATTGTTAACATTAATGATGACATCTAAAATGACATCTGAAATGACAATAGTGTGCATATTGAGGTATAGTTCTTCATAATGCAAGTTATTGTTACTTCAGTTAACCATTACTTGTGAATTTCTATGTTTTTCTTTTAGTTTAAAATGGTATGCTGTAATTGATATTTTCCCCTAACTATAAAGTCACTTTAACCTTTGTTTTTATCAGTGAATTTCAGAGTTTTATTTTAATATAGAGTAAGATATTATTACCATACCTAACTATAACGTATATTAACAGTTTTGTTCACTGAATATATATATTATACCCTGATTAAAGGCTTACCATCTTTTGCCTGTGTTTTGGTCCTGCTCAACGTTTGGGTAACTTTGGAGCTGTGATATTTAGGCGGTCGCTCAGCCGCTGAGCTTGCACCGCCCCAAAACAAGAAGGGGGCCACGTGGACTGCTATACAAGGAGCCGCACTGTGGAACACAGACATGGGATTTAAAGAGGACACTGTCTGCTGCGGCCCATCTGTGGGCTTGAAAAGGTGACAGAAATTAGTGCCATCATCTGTGAAAGTAAATACGGGACTTTAGCAACCATAATTCTTTGCGGTGATAGACCGGCCCATCTGGGGGCGTAATTCATAGAAATTATGGACTGAGACCGGCAGCACGCATCCAGACCCACAAAGCCTCTGAGGAAGAAAGATTATTTTCGAAACGCGTCAGGCGGAGGGAAAGGCTGTCGAATGTTAGCAGTGAACAGGAGCCCACTTATACCCTGATTAAAGGCTTACCACCTTATGCCTGTGTTTGGGTGCTGCTCAACGTTTGGGTAACTTTGAAGCTGTGATATTTAGGCGGTCGCTCAGCTGCCGAGCTTGCACCGCCCCAAAACAAGAAGGGGGCCACGCGGACTGCTATACAACGAGCCGCACTATGGAACACAGACATGGGATTTAAAGAGGACACTGTCTGCTGCGGCCCATCTGTGGGCTTGAAAAGGTGACAGAAATTACTGCCATCATCTGTGAAAGTAAATACGGGACTTCAGCACCCATAATTCTTTGCGGTGATAGACCGGCCCATCTGGGGCCGTAATTCATAGAAATTATGGACTGAGACCGGCAGCACGCATCCAGACCCACAAAGCCTCTGAGGAAGAAAGATTATTTTCGAAATGCGTCAGGCGGAGGGAAAGGCTGTCGAATGTTAGCGGTGAACATGAGCCCACTTATACCCTGATTAAAGGCTTACCACTTTATGCCTGTGTTTGGGTGCTACTCAACGTTTGGGTAACTTTGGAGCTGTGAGATATATATATATGTATATACATATCCAGCCAAGTTTGGCGATCAGACCAACGCCGCTCGCAATGGCGGGCCGCAGCGGGGTTCGCCAACCCCAATTAATCCAAAAGAAACAGTCGTCTTCTTCGTAAAATGACAACCAGCTTTGGCCCAGAATTGCTTCAAAAGTGAGTTTCATCGGCAAAGTCTACCCTACGCATTTCGCAGCGTCCGCTGCTTGATCACGAGTCATCAAGCAGCGCATGCTGTGAAACGCGTAGGGTGGACTTTGCCGATTAAAGTCACTTTTGAAGCAATTCTGGGCCAAAGCTGGTTGTTATTTTACAAAGAAGACGACTGTTTATTTTGGATGTATATACATATATATACATATATACACATATATATATAATGTATGTGCATATATGTTTTATGTTTGGGTGCTTTTATTGCACAAAATGCAATGGTATGCAGTATATTTCACGGTTCCCTCTGAAATTCTAATTTCATAATCCTGGTAGCATCACAAACCACTCTACAGAGCTTTAACATTGTCAGGTCTACAAGGATTATGCAGACTGGAGGGTTAAATTATGCAACAATTTTTTCTTAATCTGGCTCCAAAAAATTCAAATTATACAGCATTTTCTGTGGTAGCATTACTTTCATCCACTTTTTCTAGAAACATTTTTTGTGAAATCTGCTAATTTTGCGAGTGATGCAGCATATTCTGTGGCAAATATGGTAAATTCATAACTAATCAGTAAACGCTGCTACTTCAAAAACGCCTCAATCCACTGGTCCTCACCATTTTCCTTTTTTTTTTTTACCGACTTATTCACGAAAGGTAAACAAACCCTAAACATTCTAACTCCAACCAGCGCCCATTGTTACCTGCACTTTGAAGGAAAGCATCTTTTTTATGTTAATTACCCTACAATAAGAATGTACAATAAAAAATACATAACGGCTAACATGTGTAATATGGTCCAAGAGTGCCATCTCAGGGTTCTGGTGATAATTACAAAACACTCAGCCTTTGACCTTGTGGTTTGTGATGTCACCAGGACAATATTACACAGTTATCCGTAATAATGTGTCCCAGCTCGGAGAAACCTGGCTTGGCAGTTAAGGCTGGACTTTTCCTGCTGGAGCAAGACTCAGACTGATTTGCAAACGACTGGGTCTAATCTGAGGTGCCATGAAGAATAAAAGACCAGTAGGTCTGAATGGTACCCCAAGAGATTATCATTGCTTTGACAAATTGCAGGCATTCCCCCATCACCTTTTGTGTGTTTAATCTAACACCCTAAGTAGCTAGGGACATGCCCTGATGTGGGACCCTTGCTCACTGTGCAGCTGAAACCAATCTGCATCTGATTGACGATCCCCAATCAGAGCAAAAGCTGTCTTCGGTTGACTTTGTTCTGGTTCCAAGTTCTGTTCTGTTCTGGCTTAGCGGTTCGGGCTGGTCTGTTCCTACTGGAGTAGGACCAAGACTCATTTGCATATAACTAGGTCTAATCTGAGATCACTTGGTGGGCAAAAAAACTATGGGTTGGAATGCTACCCCAAGTGATTTCCAGTGGTTAGACAGACTACAAGCATTCCCCCATCATTTTGTGTGTGTTTGATATAACGCCCTAAGTGGCCAATGGTATACCCAAACATGGGTCTATTGCCCACCGTGCCACTGGACCCAACCTGCACCCAACTAACAAGCCAAAATCAGGGCAAAACTGGTCTTGGGTTGCTTGTGTTCTGGTTTGAAGAGTAACAGGCTTGGCAGTTCAGGCTAGACTGTTCCAAATAGAGCAGGACCAAAATGATTTGCACATGGCCGGGTCGAATCCGAGGTGGCAATGTTGGGAAAAAGAATGATGGATTGAAATTCAACCCGAGCAATTGCCAGTGGTTAGAAAAATTGCAAGCATTCCCCCATCCCCTTTTGTGTGTGAAATGTAACATCCTATGTGGGCAAGGGTATTCCCAGACGGGGGCTCCTTGCTCACTGTGCCACCTGGAGCAAGCTACGCCTGCCTGAAAAGTCCCAATCAGGGTGAAACTGGTTTTGGGTTGCTTGTACTTAGTTCTAGGAGAAGACCCATCTTGGCAGTTTTGAGCGGGACTATTCCTATTACAACAGTATCAAGGCTGATTTTCATATCACTGGGTCTAATCCTAGATGACATGGTAGGCAAAAAACGAGGGTTGGAATGTTGCCCTGAGTGATTGCCAGTGGTTAAACAAATTGCAAGCTTTTCCCTCATCACCTTTTGCATGTTTTATGTAAAGCCCCAAGGGGTATGCTCAGGCGTGGGTCCCTTACTCACTGTAACACTAGAACCAATCTACCCCGACTGACAACCCCCAATGAGGGTGAAACTGGTCTTCAGTTGCTTGTGTTTCAGTTCGGAGAGGTCCTGGCTTCGCAGTTTGAGGTGGACTGTTCCAATTGGAGCAGGACCAAGGCTGATTTGCATATGGCTGGGTCTAATGTGAGGTGATATAGTGGGCAAAAGAACGATGGGTTTCCATGCTACCCAGAGTAATTCCATTTCCCTCATCTGCGTTTGTGTGTTTCATGTTCATCTTTAAACATGTGACTATGGTAGCAGCCATCTTGTTTAGCAATACCAAAATGCCTTGGGAGTGTCTATTGGCAATACAAATGCTGCCTCGTGAAAAGTGCTTTGAAAACATAGGCAATGTAGGAAGATAACACAATTTATACCAGAAATACTTAAAACGGAGACATTTGTCTTTTTTTCTCAGAGTGCTGCAGAGTATGAGATGTAGTAACATGGTGCACTAAGGGATACAGACTTCCAGGGTGTGCACCTGCATCCACTTTTACAGATGCATTTGCTTTGATCATGCTGACCACTGAACCTTACTAGAGATATGGCACCAGTTAAATTAAGAGAAATCAAAATTGTGTTTTGGGTTAATGGAAGATCAGGTCATAGGAGAGCGTGAAACGATGACATGGAGATAGGAGACGATGATGTCTTAGGAGAGAGGTCAAAAGTTTGTCTCAGCGAAGAGTCGAACATGATGTCCTAGGGGAGAGCAGAACATGATGTCAAGGGAAAAATTAATTCATATGGTAGAGGCGATCATGATGTCATAGGGAGAGAGAGAAACGTTGCCATAAGGGAGAGGTGAATATGATGTCATAGTGGAGAGGCGAAAAAGATTTCAGGTGAGAGAGACGTACAAAATATTTTATGGAAGAAGAGAACATGATATGAAGTGAGAGAGGAATATAATGTCAAGGTGAGAGCTGAAAATTATATCTCAGGGGGAGGGAAAGTCATGCTACATGATGAAAAGAATACAAATTATGTCATGTATGTGAGTAATGTTTGTGTAATTTAGGAGCACTCACATTAGTGCTATGTAGGAAAGGCAAAATGAAGACATTTAGGAAAAGCAGAAAACATGTTGTGTGGAGTAATAAAATATATGACACCTGGGAGAGACAAACATCATAGCAAGTAGCATAAGTAAAATGCATTATTTTAGCAGATGCCACGTTATAGCGCTTGGAAGAGGGAAACATGATGTCAACAATGTCATGTAAGCCTGTCAGCGATATCTCAGTGCTGGACACTACCTGCTGCCTTCAGGCACGCTTTCCTTTTGAAGGTTAGTTAGTTCTTGCATTGCTGGTAATGTCACAACTGGGGCACCTTGCCAGCAGCCCTTGGCGGTTCTGTCTTTGTGACTCCTCCTATCTCCCTGTCACAGTGCCCATTTTTGTTTTTACATTAAAATGGGCATGCATCAGAGATTGTAATGTAACCCATTTATCAGTAATGGGTAAATGTATTTATCTGGGATGGATTGGTAAGTAGAAGTAACATCATATATTCACAAAATACATTAAACAATACCTCTCCCACATGTGGAGGTGTTTGTGTTTACTGCGTGCTTATAGTCAAGCAATGCCTTGCAATTATACATTTACACCCCTCACCACCTTTGATTCACTATATTATATTGTTTTGAATTATATGTGTCCCATATCATGGACCCTATCCCACAGCCACTTCTTTGCGAGCACAAAATACATTTACAGTATTGACTCTTACAACAGGGAGATAACAGCAAGATCAAGATTAAAGAAAACACTCTAGTGGTTACTGCCCAAAAAAAGCCTTCAAATCAGGTATAGTTGCTTACTGCGAATTCCAAAATAATCCAACATGTTCCACAAGCTCCTGCATGTTCCTAGATCTTCATTGGGGTCGACTGCTATCAGATGAGAAGGATTGATATTTATGGAAAACATCAATCACAACGCGGATTTTACCACGCAATACCATTACATAGCATGCTTTACAGCGCATGCATTGTAACTACGCGTAGCCATTACTACGCATACCATTACATCGCATGCGCTTTTACAACGCATGTGATGTAATGGCTATCCACGTCATTGTGAGGAAACTGAGGCTGTTTCCTCACAACGCCGTGCACCACCCCTCAGAAGACGCTGGAAGTTGGAGAGAGGATCCACGAGGAGAGTGAGGTAAGCGGGATTGCGCTTGGGGTCGGGGTTACTTTTGTTGTAGTGTTGTA
Source organism: Lissotriton vulgaris (assembly GCF_964263255.1). Classification (NCBI taxonomy): domain Eukaryota; kingdom Metazoa; phylum Chordata; class Amphibia; order Caudata; family Salamandridae; genus Lissotriton; species Lissotriton vulgaris. The sequence continues at coordinate 755,441,008 of NC_141695.1, read as the reverse complement.
ATGTTTGTGTAGTGTAGTGTTTTAGGGTTTAGGGTAGTGTTGTTGTGTTTTTGTAGTGTAGTGTTTTAGGGTTTAGGGTAGTGTTGTAGTGTTTGTGTAGTGTAGTGTTTTAGGGTTTAGGGTAGTGTTGTTGTGTTTTTGTAGTGTAGTGTTTTAGGGTTTAGGGTTGTGTTGTAGTGTTTGTGTAGTGTAGTGTTTTAGGGTAGTGTCGGGGGGTCGTGCAGGGTAGTGTAGTGTTATTGTAGGGAGAGGACTGGGGGTCGGAGGAGGGTTGTGCAGGGGTACTATATTAGTGTTTAGGGTAGGGCAGGGTAGAGTCACTTACCTTGCAAACTTTTACCACGAGAATAGCTTTACCACGCATGCCTTTGCGTTGTAATGACATGCGTGACAAAAGCATAGCCGTGGTAACATTTTGCGATGTAATGGCATGTTGTTGTCATTGACATTGTGTAGTAATACCCTCGTTGAAATGACACGCGTGGTATTGGTATGCGATGTAATGACATACATCCCAGACGACATAGGACAAGCTGAAGTCTATGAGCCTGGTAAGTACGTCATGCTGAGGATTCCCTTGCATGAAATCAGTGGCTTCATGAGTGTCCAGTCTGAAGAAATTGTAGAAGGGAAAGGGCCCTATAAGTCTAGTTAGCTATCAAATAAATATTAAAAACAATGGAGATTAAAGCAAGGCATCCCATCCCATGACCTCCCCGAATGTTAGTTTTTAGGAAGGCTTTATACACCTTAGAATACTTTTCCAGATCAACAATGGCCGCCATTTTGTCAGGGATATGTAGAATCTGTTGATCCCTTTCCACATGGGTTTACATTTAGGGTCTTGGCCCAGAAGCCCTCAGTAATGGACCTGTCTTGGGCCAGATTGTATTGCACCTTCCCAATACGAGACACACAGGTCGGTCCCAGAAGAGGTCCCTGATGGTCAGATGCTGGTCTGGAGATCCCCATTCAGCAAGGTCCTCTGGGTCTCCGTGGTCTCATTCAGCCGAGACTTGTCCTGTTTGCTGTCGCTGCGATCCCCGTCATCCATCCCACTGACCCTGGAGAGGCAGAGGACGTTCTGGAAGCTCTTCTTGAAGTTGTCCGACAAGAAGGCATAAAGGATAGGATTGGCACAGCTGTTGGCATAGGTTAGAATCACCACAAAGTCCCACATGCCTTTCAGGGCGGGCGTAGGCTCAATCATCACTGAGACGGAGGACACGTTGAAAATGTAGAAGGGAAGCCAGCAGAAGATGAACACGGCCACCACAATGGAGACCATCCTGGTCACTTTCCTCTCTGATTTTTTCCTCTTCGACGACCCCACTCTTATTCCAGAAGACTTGACCTTGATGATGATGAAAAGGTAGCAGAGGCAAATAATGCTGAGGGGCACCAGAAATCCCAGGATAAAGGTGTAGATGATGAAGCCTGTGTACCAAGCCATTGACTCACCTGGCCAGATTATCGTGCAGCTGCTGTTCCCGTGGTGTTTTTGAATACCAGCATAAATCATGATGGGCATGATGACCAGGAGGGAAATCCCCCACACTGCAAAGTTCACCATTTTGGCAGTCCTAGGTCGCCGCCATTTAGCAGACTTAATAGGGTGGACAACGGCCATGTATCTGTCCATGCTCATGACTGTCAAGCAGAAGATACTGGTAAACTGGTTTATGCCGTCCACAGTCATCACAACCCGGCAGATGGCCTTGCCAAAGGGCCAATGGACCAGAGCCACTTGCATGGCCAGGAAGGGCAGGCCCAGCATGAAGAGTTCGTCGGCAATGGCCAAATTGAGGATGTAGATGTTAGTGATTGTCTTCATTTTGGCATACCTCAGGATAACATAGATGACCAGGGTATTGCCACAGAGGCCGATAATGCACACCACAAAGTAGATGAAGGTCAGTATAGCATTGCTGGTACGGTCAAAGTGATTCTTTGTGTTGTTCCGGGAAGCGTTGATGGGCAGCACCTCTGTAGAAAAATTGTCATATGGTGCTGGTGATGCCAGCCAGAATTCCGTGCCATTTGCCAGGTCCGAGTAGTCTAGCGCCATGGTGCCACCTGTCTTGGTAACGTTGGAGGTTAGGAGAAGCAAGTGGACAGGTCCATTGGTCGATGCACTTTTTGAAGCATGGAATCTGAAAAAGGAAATCAATGGCAGGATAGAAAAAAATGTTTTAGTTTATTTTGCCAATACACTGAAGAGACACCAAAGAAGAAGCATGAGTTTAAAATAGGATATATATGTGCTGAAAAAAATTATTGAACATTTCCTTTCCTTTATGAGCGGTTTTTTGACCTGGTCACACCAACAAATATAAATTGCTCGGCTTTTCTATTGTGTGACAATCATGCACCACTGAGAATGACAACTTTCCGCCCTTTTACAAGGAGCACATCTGCACAAAATGGCTCCCTTCATTGGCAAGGGTATCATCGCAATGTGTGCTTTTTGAAACCAAAACATTTTTTGCTTTTAGAATTTTTTTCCCCTATTGGGGATGGCATGACTGCTTTCAAACAATAAAGCTTTTCTAAATCCATGACAAAGCAAATCACGCATTGACAGCCCTAGAGGGCTGACATCCAACGTCAGACGTATTGGTTTTGTCAGTGTTCGTTGTACATAGGTTTCATGTTTCTTAGCAGTCTTGATATTTCAGACATCTGCTGAGCACGGTCTTGCAGGGGCAGACAGCTCTTGAATCTGGCTGAAATCTATACAAACTGCGACTGAATCACATCACCTTAGCAGTTTTGGGCTCAAAGGATACATCACATGGGTTACTTAAAAGAGACATGTCATGGGGGACATAGACAGTATGGAGAGCTTGGGTACAAGAGGGTAAAGACCAAGAGGTCCCCTGCTAATAGAATGAGGGTTCCTTAAGGCAGGGATCAATGAATAAGTGCAAAGACTTAAGGCAACCAACCACTTATTAATCAACACAACAATTACCATATAAACTGAAAGAACCAAAGATACTTTTTTCAAAATTGCAAAACATAATTTCATTGTTTGGGTACAAGGACAGGCTGCGAGAGGATATCAGGGAGCAGGAGAAGCAATGGGCATTACTTGTGGCACATGGGCTGAGTGCAGGGCATGGGCACTTTAGCAAGACAGTGCGAGTAGCTAGTAACCGGCAGGGCACACTGATGTGTGTGGCAAGCTTGAGAAACATGGAGCTTTTGGAGCTGGCGGTATATAAAGAGACGACATATAGGTGTTGGAGGCTGAGGCACAGACAGGGCATACACCGGGAGGCAGTGCTTAATTTGTAACACAAAAAGTACGTGCCAGGGCCCTTTTAAGGATGTCACTGCAGCATGCACCACTCTTTGCCCCAGCCGACACTGCCAATTACAGAACCAATACAAGTACTAACCATCGCACTACTAGAAGTGTGACAATTCAAACTACATACATGCCAACATTTCAGGAGAGCAAAGTGGGAGATTTAAAAAAAAAATCGGGAGAATGGGACTTTGAATCGGGTTACTGGCATGTATGGGCTTTGGAAGTGGCTGCTGTAGGATGGGACATTTGAAACGCACATGCACGTTTTTTTCTTACCTTTCAGAAGCATGGAGCATAGTGGCAGGCAGAGAGGGTGATGCAAGTGTTCCCCCCCACTCCCCCCCACCCCCCAGTGCTTCGCAGGTCTTTAAAAGACGATTCCCTTGTTAATGACGCTTTGTTGGTTTTTCACCCCTTCGAGATACCCTGCAACGCCACTCTTTGCTGGAAGAATGAGCACTTTACACAATACCAAGCCCTGTCAGCTGAAACCCCCGAGGAATCGGGGTTTTGCTTGTAGGAATCGGGAGGCGGGAGACTAGCCTTCAGATCGGTAGTCTCACGCCTGAATCGGGAGGTTTGGCATGTCTGAAACTATCCCAGGCCACCCAAAAGCTATAATAATGGTGTGCGCGACAGATGTTAATCATTTCAAATTTGTATTGACTTATTAATTACTGTTGTTGTGCTGGTCTCAAAATGTGACAGACAGCGCCACCATGTGTTGGACTGTCACTATAGCCAGTGCTGAAAATGATGTGCTGGTGCCGAGAATCGGAAACCACCAGCTCAATTTAAGCAGTGGGTTGAGATAGGGGTAAATGGATACTGTGAGGAACTAGGACTGCGTGAGGAATCTGGGCACAGAGTCATGGAGGGTGATAAGAATGGGGCATACGGACAGTTTGAGGAGCCTTGGCACATGAACAGACAGAGTGGTGAGTCTGGGCACGGAGGCGGACAAAGACAGTATATTGGGAACCAACGGGACACTGATAGGGCTCATGTTCGGGCCAAGTGAGGAGTTTGGGGAACAAGTGACAGGCAGGGCGAGGCGCTCGGGGCACCTATCCAAGGCAATCAGTAAAAAGTGAGTGACTTGGCTAGAATCGAATGATCTTCCCACACATCGACAGGGAATCTATTGGCCTAGGGTACACAGGGCACATATAGACAGTGTGTGGAACCTGTGTCCCTTTAGCAGAGCGTGTGAGACTATTGGGGCACAGGGACAGTCTGCGTGAGAAGATTCGGCACGCCAATAGACAGTGAAAGGGTGTTGGGGAACAGGAAAAGAAAGGGTGAGGAGGTTGAAAGACATGGAAAGTCCAGGTCCACCTCTAGGGCTGTACGATTGGTGCCACCGCACCGGATTTTGACTTGGGGTGGGGCGCCCTGTTTGCAAATATATTATAGCTTGAAAACCACCTGCTGCTGTTCCTTGCTTCCAGCAATTTTCAGACATCCATAAAAATGTCAAGATAAATCCAGTGATTAATGTTCTTCCTGCAGAAACATGGAGTTTTGTCTTGTGAAAGTTTGACTCCTCATAAGATATCTCAGAGGGTTAATGTGGCTGCTGGTAAGAACGTGTGACATGCAGATCACAAAGTGCATATAATGTTAATAGATCAATGGGTTACTGCTTTTTTCAGAGAGATCTTTTTGTTATTTGCAGTTTATAAGGTAAAATCCTAATATAGATAAATGAGGTATTAACTGTCATCAAAGAGCTGCATGCAAACTGCAAGGTGTATATTAAACCTACATGTTTTTTGCCCGGTCTATCCATAACCTAATCTTGCAAAAAGGGTTCATTTCGGTAGAAATTATTATTATTTTTATTAAAGAGAACCTCTAACAATTTAGTGTTATGTTTTAAATTCTGAATTTGTGCTTTTCCAGACCAAGGTCTCTGAAACTATATTGCCTACCAGTATGGACGATAGTGACTTGTAATCAATCTTCTGTCCTATGTAACATTTCCTGTACACTAATTTACACGTGTGGATGTCTCTGTTAAATGTGTGTATGATGTAAAGTGCTCTGACAACTCACACTGGTATGAGTGGCACTATAAAACGTAATGATTCTGAGAGACTGGTTATGGAGACTTGAGGGGCAGGGCAGGACTGGGAACCGAAACTGGCCCTGGCAAACACCTCGGCCGCCCCCGGGGGTGGGGGCGGCTGATGCGCCGAGCTGTTTGCCAGGGCCGGTTTCAGTCGATTTTGTAACTGGGGGCCAATATTGCAGGCCCCTGGTAACAAAAACGGCCCCCAGGGGCTCAAAACCAGCCCCCACCCTGGTAGCTCACCAGGGAAACACCCGGTGCCCACTACTGCCAGTCCGGCCCTGTTGAGGGGCACTGTTAAATGATGGTAGTGAGGGAATCTGTGACAGCGGTGGTCATTGGGGGGCACGCAAACAAACATTGTTGCACAGGATGCCACCAGTGCTAAAGCCGGCCCTGATGGAAACTGCCTGGAGCATGGGAGTGCATGCACAGACCGAAACAGGCTGAGAAGGTTGAAACACATGGAAACTGCCTGGAGCTTGGGAGTGCATTCACAGACCGAGACAGGATGAATAGGTTGAAACACATGGAAACTGCCTGGAGCTTGGGAGTGCAAGCACAGACCGAGACAGGCTGAGAAGGTTAAAAAATATGGACAGTGCCAGGATCTTGGAAAAGCATTCACAGACCGAGACAGGCTGAATAGGTTGAAACACATGGAAACTGCCTGGAGCTTGGTAGTGCATGCCCAGACCGAGACAGGCTGAGAAGGTTGAAACACATGGAAACTGCCTGAAGCTTGGGAGTGCATGCACAGACCGAGACAGGCTGAGAAGTTTGAAAAACATGAACAGTGCCAGGAGCTTGGGAGTGCATGCACAGACGAGACAGGCTGAGAAGGTTGAAAAACAAGGACAGTGCCAGGAGCTTGGGAGTGCATGCACAGACCGGGACAGGCTGTGCAGTTTGAAATACATGGAAATTGCCAGGAGCTTGGGAGTGCATGCACAGACTGAGACAGGCTGAGAAGGTTGAAACACATGGACAGTGCCAGGGATTTGAAAGTGCATGCACAGACCGGGATAGGCAGAGAATGTTGAAACACATGGAAACTGCCTGGAGCTTGGGAGTACATGAACATACCGAGACAGACTGAGAAGGTTGAAACACACGGAAACTGCCTGGAGCTTGGGAGTACATGCACAGACCGAGACAGACTGAGAAGGTTGAAACACACGGAAACTGCCTGGAGCTTGAGAGTACATGCACAGACCGAGACAGACTGAGAATGTTGAAACACATGGAAACTACCTGGAGCTTGGGAGTGCATGCACAGACTGAGAAAGACTGAGAAGGTTGAAACACACGGAAACTGCCTGGAGCTTGGGAGTATATGCATTGGACAGGACAGGCTGAGAAGGTTAGAACACATGGACAGTGCCAGGAATTTGAGAGTACATGCACAGACTGGGACAGGCTGAAAAGGTTGGAACACATGGAAACTGTCAGGAACTTGAAAGTACATGCACAGATCTGACACTGCGAGAGGTTTGGAACCAGTGCTTAATTTGAGCCGGTGGTTTCCGGTGCTGGCCACTCGCACTTAATCATCAACACCGGCGCTTACAGCGTAAACTCGAACCAAAGTTGTTGGAGTGCTTTTCATGAGCACCAGTTGGGTACACAGTCATTTTGGTAGGCAGGGGAAGATTGAGTGATTTGCCCAATATCACAGGATGTTGAGCCTACGCCAATACTCAAACCTGGTTTCCGGGCTCCAAAGTCAGCAGCTCTGGACATTACGCCACATCCTCTCCCCACTTGTAGGGTTTCATGCTTAGCAGTTGGTTCTGTTGTAGGCGGTGCTAATAGGAGCAATGTGCTGGTGCAAGCTGCCTCCTGATTAGAGCCTAGCCCTGGCATTTATGTTTTCACAAATTCACCACTGGTTGGAACACATGGAAAGTGCCAGGAGCTTCAGTATGTATGTGCAGAATGAGACTGAGCTGATGGTTGAAACGCGTGGTCAGGGCCAGGAGGTCTTAAGTGCATGCACTGGCCATGTAAAGATGTTGGGGCATGCAGCCAGACAGGCAGGAAAGGTTAAAGCGCATGGACAATGCCAGAAACTTGGAAGTGCACGCACAGATCGAGCCTGGGTGAGAAGGTTGAAACACTTAGAAAGTACCAGTAGTTTGGGAGTGCATTCGGACACAGTCAGTCAAAGAGAAAAAGTTACAACACATGGACAGTGCCAGACGTTTTTGGAGTCCATGCACAGACTGGGACAGGGCGAGAGGACTGCAACATGTGGACAGTGCCAAGAGCTTGGAAGTGCATGCCCTGGTCAAGAGAATATGTTGGGTCTCACAGTCAGTCAGGGAGAGAGGGTTAACGCACGTGGACAGTGCCAGGAGCCGGGAAGTGCATGCACACAGCTCGGTGCTTACACCAGTGTGAGGATATAGGGTACACGGGCAGACAGTGCGACGAGATTTCACTCCCATGAAGGTCCTTCGTGCCCAGACCCCTGCATCACTCGCCTTTCATTTCGTTGTTTGCATTATAAGAAAACCAGGCTTTGTTACGTTTTACCTCTATATATCATTTAATGAAGAATATGGTGGTGACACTGCTAGTCGGTAAACTAGCATATGATATTATAATGCATAATAGCATAACATAATATTACCGAGCATACCATGGCATAATGAACAGAACATAGTGTGGCATAACACAGAAACACATTATACAGCTTTGCTTCTGAGAAACCAGTGTTCCAATGTGTTGTGCTGGACAGGTGTCTCATAGCCAATGTCTGCCATCGATGGGAGCCCCTGTTAAATGCCAGTGTAAACAGCGCCGGTCTGGACGTGGCACACTATCACACTCCAGAATACACCAGCCCGAGTCATTTCTCTCCCGGCCATATCAGAATTTGACAGGCAATTAATCTCTCTTTGAGACACACGACTACTGAAAACACTTCAGGAGGGCAGCACAATGTAGGATTTGCATACACATTCAAAAGTAAAATGTGCGAGAAAATGATATGCTTTTTAAAACGTGGCATGTTATTTTAAGATGCGCAGAAATGAAGTGTTTGGGAGTTGTTGTGTGGAGGGAGCGAGCATAAAAGAGGAACCCAACAGATGCACTGTAGCAGAGGCAAGAAATTAATAATTGTAGGAGATGAAATGGACAAGTTGAAAGGGACATGTGTTAAATTCGATATGTGCAATAATGACTTTTCTGGCTATCTTTTAACTCAACTAAGAAAAGGGTGACGTGTGTGTTGGTGTTAATAATCCAAATCACAATTTGAATGGTCGTTTCGCATTATAGCAACAAGCGCTCATTTAATCGACAGCTGGAGGATGACATGTCATGTTATGCAACCTATGATCCATGGGTTACAGACGAACCACTGTTCGCACAGAACCCACGGGACTATCTCCGACGCTTGTACATGGTTTTCTCCACTGTGGCCAACACTGCGTATTTACGCAATGGGGAGTGCGCCTCTCCTACTTTTGGGGCTTGGTTTTCTTCCGCCCTGCTATCCATGTGCTGCAGGGAGCTATGATTGGGTCGTGCGCTGCACTGGTCTCCCGTGTCCTTCCCTCGACATTGATGCATTCAGAGCGGGGGGCTTCGAGGACCATCCTCTGCTCGTGGTAATTGGCAAAAATACCTGGCAACAAAAATGTCAGTCCTCTGCCCGTCTCGATGGCAATTTGAGACCCCATCCTCTATTAATGACGATGTCGAGCGCCCCCTCCCCGGCCCCCACTGCTCTGCTTAATGAGTGTGAGCCACAGCCCACCTTGAAGACACCCCCCATAAGTTAAACGCACCACAGCCCATCTTGAAGACACCCCGTCAATCTCACCCATGAGTTTGACTCGCCACAGCCCACCTTGAAGACGCCCCCTCAATCTCACCTATGAGTCTGACTCACCACAACCCATCTTGTGGACACCCCCTCAATCTCACCCGTGAGTCTGACTCGCCATAGCCCACCTTGAAAACGCCCCCTCATTCTCGCCTATGAGTCTGACTCGCCACAACCCACCTTGAGGACACCACCTCAATCTCACCCATGAGTCTGACTCGCTACAGCCCACCTTGAAGACGCCCCCTCAATCTCACCTATGAGTCTGACTCACCACAACCCACCTTGTGGACACCCCCTCAATCTCACCCGTGAGTCTGACTCGCCACAGCCCACCCCGAAGACACCCCCTCAATCTCACCCATGAGTCTGACTCGCCACAGCCCACCTTGAGGACATGCCCTCAATCTCACCTATGAGTCTGACTCGCTACAGCCCACCTTGAGGATACCCCCTCAATCTCACCCGTGAGTCTGACTCGCCACAGCCCACCCTGAAGACACCCCCTCAATCTCACCTATGAGTCTGACTCGCTACAGCCCACCTTGAGGACACCCCCTCAATCTCACCCATGAGTCTGACTCGCTACAGCCCACCTTGAAGACACCCTCTCAATCTCACCCATGAGTCTGACTCGCCACAGCCCACCTTGAAGACCCCCTCAATATCACCCGTGAGTCTGACTCGCCACAGCCCACCTTGAGGACACCCCCTCAATCTCACCCATGAGTCTGCCTCGCCACAGCCCACCTTGAGGACACCTCCTCAATCTCACCTGTGAGTCTGACTCGCCACAGCCCACCTTGAGGACACCCCCTCAATCTCACCTATGAGTCTGACTCGCTACAGCCCACCTTGAAGACACCCCCTCAATCTCACCCATGAGTCTGACTCGCCACAGCCCACCTTGAGGACGCCCCCTCAATCTCACCCATGAGTCTGACTCGCCACAGCCCACCTTGAGGTCACCCCCTCAATCTCACCTATGAGTCTGACTCGTTACAGCCCACCTTGAGGACACCCCCTCAATCTCACCTATGAGTCTGACTCGCCACAGCCCACCTTGAGGACACCCCCTCAATCTCACCCAAGAGTTTGACTCGCCACAGCCCACCTTGAAGACGCCCCCTCAATCTCACCTATGAGTCTGACTCACCACAACCCATCTTGAGGACACCCCCTCAATCTCACCCGTGAGTCTGACTCGTCACAGCCCACCTTGAAGACGCCCCCTCATTCTCACCTATGAGTCTGACTCGCCAAAACCCATCTTGAGGACTCCCTCTCAATCTCACCCGTGAGTCTGACTCGCCACAACCCACCTTGAGGACACCCCCTCAATCTCACCCATGAGTCTGACTCGCTACAGCCCACCTTAAAGACGCCCCCTCAATCTCACCTATGAGTCTGACTCGCCACAACCCACCTTGTGGACACCCCCTCAATCTCACCTGTGAGTCTGACTCGCCACAGCCCACCTTGAGGACACCCCCTCAATCTCACCCATGAGTCTGATTCGCCACAGCCCACCTTGAGGACACCCCCTCAATCCCACCCCCGAGTCTGACTTGCCACAACCCACCTTGAGGACACCCCCTCAATCTCACCTATGAGTCTGACTCGCTACAGCCCACCTTGAGGACACCCCTTCAATCTCACCTATGAGTCTGACTCGCCACTGCCCGCCTTGAGGACACCCCCTCAATCTCACCCATGAGTCTGACTCACTACAGCCCACCTTGAGGACATCCCCTCAATCTCACCTATGAGTCTGACTCGCCACAGCCCACCTTGAAGACGCCCCCTCAATCTCACCCATGAGTCTGACTCGCCACAGCCCACCTTGAGGACACCCCCTCAATCTCACCCATGAGTCTGACTCGCCACATCCCACCACATCCCACCTTGAAGACACCCCCTCAATCTCACCCATGAGTCTGACTCGCCACAGCCCACCTTGAGGACATCCCCTCATGTTCACCCATGAGCCTGACTCGCCTCTAGCTTCAATGGCATGTCCGCTGACCCGTGCCACGTCCGAGCGCCCTGCCCGCTCTTGCGTGGGCTGAGTTCCAGACCGCTCTGGATACCAGCCTGAGACCCCCAGCGCCGCCTCAGTGAAGAGTGTATATACTAACTCTAACGTAAATGTAGCGGGTTAACGCCAGCCCCGTCCAGGTGCACCTCGGGTGCTAGAGCGAGCTCCGGGCACCGCCGAGACGCAGACAGCGTCCACTCCGCACTCATACAGGTGTTTCTTGAGGTGAGAGCTTATTATCAGCACAGAGAGATGCAGGCGGTGAGCACCTGTCCATAAGTATACACGAGCAAGTACGACTGGACCGCGATTTGACTCCATTATTGTGGCTTCTCGCAGTATGCTTGCGGGGATGCTCAGTGGGTTATGTTCTACTGCAGAGAGATGTTTGCAGGTTTGAACTCTGGTAGGTCGAGGAAACAAGTGCCAGCGTGGTGGCCGCTTATAACAGCTACGACACTGGCCAACTTCTAAAAATGTGATCGGGCGGGTCGAAGATCGATCAGGCATTGCATATTACGAACTGGTGGTGACATTATATATTACTTATCCGAGCACCCGCTTTCTGATACTGGATTCCACAATTCACCAATTCAGCAAATCTGCCATCTTGGCGAAATGATTGCCTCGTTTATCGTATATTTCGAAAGTGATGGCGATTAGAAAACACCAGCCGCCACTATGATTCTTTAATAACCATCTACAAAGGCGCTTCGGCATCTCAACGTCCAACCTCGAGTCTGTTCATTTAAACACTTAATAACAATGCGCTTGGAAACGAGGGTACCCATTCAAGGACGCATTTTTGGTGTTAAGTATAGTAGTTAAGTCTTCAATTAACAACAGGAAACTCGAATTTAATTCCTCCCTTCCTACTTGCCCAAACAGTTGATCTTGAGCTCACCACGTCACCTCCCTGTGCTACTTTGGGCACATTGGCACAACATCTTGGGGTGAACTCCGCAATTAAGCAACTTATTAAACATGCAATTTACACTGACACGAGATCCTAGCATTATTATTATCACCTATACTCACCCTGAAGTTCTGGTTCCATGGATGTGAGCTTCTTCGGGCAAAGAGCCCCTCAAGCCGACTAGTGTCCACACAAACGCCGATTGCGCCGATTCTGGCAGTGGCGATGATCACACGAGACAACCTTGTAAGAAGTTTTCACCTGTAGCCGCCGAAGCACTTTTGGGGATTCGTGAGGAAATGACACAGACACAAACCCGTGGTGAGCGAACTTGCCGGCAGTGGAGAATTCTTCCTTGAGCAAAACCAGGCACCGAAATCGAGTGGCCACGAGCCATAGGGCACGAGGGAGGCAGGTAGACGACGGCGATGTGCGCTCAACCAGCCGCCTCTCAGAGCATCTGAGCAAGCAAATGACTGGGGGATCGAGTCTGCGCAGGAAGTGAGCCGATTCCACTCTTCACATTAGATGGCGCACTAGACTAGGAGACTGCGTTTCCAGATGCGCAGATCACACGGCGCGCCTCTGCCTATCGGCTACAGAGCGCGGCTGAGAAGCACGTTGTGAGCATCGCCACCATGCGTGGGTGTGTGTGCGCGGCGCGCGCCTGGGTACTTTACCTTTTCCATACGCACAACATATTTTTAGCGATAAGATGCACATGATATACTCACTATATTTTTAGCGGTAAGATGCACAGTAGGTAAATTACTTATTTGGTTCTACACTATTTTCATCAAGGTGTACTTGAAACAACACAAACCCTAGATTTGGAATCAAACTGGTTACGTTTTCACTGTGCTTCACATGGAAATATAGTAGAGCAGGTACTAACTATTTAGAGTATCTGTTTGCTTCTGATACTTGCAGGTACTCTCCCTTTGAAATTAAAGAAGTGCAGGTACTCAGAACCTGACTTTACCTGCCTATTTATAGTGCCGCATGTTCATAGATAAGTGCTATAAACCGGTTGCCGCTCTGTAGAGCTGGTAAATTCAGAGAACGAATGTCTTGTGCATCACTCAGGCGCGCAATGCCACTGGGATGGAGCTGCCAGCTTGGCCGTGCCAGGTCAGACACTGTAACGGGTTCTGCCGCCTCCTAAGCATCTTTGCATCTGCAAAGCTTGCTTTCTTGTTTACTCCACTTAAGGTGTCCTTTACCACTGCCTACATCTATTGTTTTCTCTTTCATGTAAAATTTGGGGAATACACACGTTTGATAGAAGCAGTGGGGAATACATGCTGCTGTGCTCAGTTCAAATGGAAATCAGGAGTCCTCTGTAACACTCCCAGAGCAACAAAAGGGAGACAGTAAATCCGACCACAGGGCTAACAAAATGGCATGCCTGACGGAATTAGGATTTTAAAGTAGAAGGTTTTTTTTAAAATTATTTTTTTATTGAGAGTTCAAGATAATAATATAATACAGTACTACGGGGTAAAATGCAGAGTGCAAAACTTTTAGAGTATAGGTACTCAAAATATCTTACAATTAACCACTTAGCAATAAACAAACATTAGTAACAGTCTTTCTCCCTAGAGGCCGGACAAATTACCTGTAGAGCTCCAACGTTTCTCAAACTTCCTTGGTGTCCCTGATCTTAATACATATCTTCTCTCGAATTCTTTGACTTTACTAAGTTTCGCTCTCCAAGCTTGAAAGGATGGTATCTTATTGCTGCGCCAATTCTGTAGGATTAAGGATCTTGCTACTAATGCCGATATATATAAGCATTCTTCTTGTGTATTACTACACGTCATATTAGGCAAGCACCCCAATGCAGCAATGAATTTATCGATAGGATTGTCAGATCACACTCTGCGGAATCCAGATGTAGCAAGTATGTTCCACCTCCGGACCTCACCAACACACTGACGTAAAAATATACACAGGGTGTTCGAGTGATCGGGTGAGGGAAGGAAAGGAAGGCAACAGCAGGGGAGGGAAACCTGTAAAAGAAAGCACACAAATTATTACATTCAAGTATGCATTCTACTCTCATCAATTGTCGCTAATGGTATCTCTAATCACCTTGAGCAAGCTGGCTATCGCTCCTGTCTCTCAGCAGAGGGTTCAATAATGAGATAGACTCTTCCTCTTCTATCCAACATAAAATATAGGTTAGTGATCTCCACAGGTATACCTTTCTCTATATCTACTAAATGCAAACTAGAACATACCCACTGTTCTTAGAGAATCAAACATAAACAAGAACATTCCGTCATAAGACTCTTTTCATCAGAGCTCTGACAATCTCCAGAATAACACCAGAGACACTGAAGCTATTCCCAGTAAAATGAACAGGAAACACCAGTAGTTCCTTCCTTCCTTAATAGTAAATCAAAAAGGATCAGAGTCAAAGGGTTTCAATCACCACATCAACAACATATGTCTCAAGTCGAGGGTTTCTATGTATGTGCTCCAAATACGGCAAGACGTAGTTAACAACACCACTGTCTTCCGCTTTGGCAATTGTAATCCTCAAGGTTTCAGATACTAAACTCCTTTAACAAGTCCTCCAAATACAGTAAAGTGTAGCTAGCCCACTACCACTTTCCGCTCTGGTAATAATATTCCACAGGTTTCAAACAAGCATTCCTTCATGCTTATTTTCATAACGGTAATGCGTGGACCTCCACTGCATTCTGCTCTCTCTTGTCCTAATCAGTGTTCAATTAGTTGGTACCAAGAAATCGAAGGAGTGAACACTAAGCCGTACTGGAGAAGCCTCTCCACTACTGCGCCCGCTCGCTAAAATGTCCTGATCTCGTTCTGAGGCAGAACGCTGCAATCTACAACGTGGCACGAGCCGCCAGCAAAATAGAAACGCACACTAGGAAACGTGCGCGTGAATCACCGTACCTTCCCAAAGTACAGCGCCGACTTCTTAGAAGCGCTAATGGACTAGCCGCCTGATCATCATCCGGAAACTCGACTTCTCGAGGGAACAAACAATTCAGAATCACGCACAACGCCAGGTCAGTGCTGCCCTCTATACATAGAGTGCTGCTTGCCATGGCCTCATGGGAAATGTAGTTCAAAGGCCAGGCAGGCGCGGCTGGACTAGATCCTGACAAGGATAGAGAGATGTATGGTGGCTCTGAGATAGTTTTCGATTTCTTCCCATAGATTGTCAATTTTGAGACAATCCCAAACAATGTGTGACCAGGTGCCACCTCCCTCTCTAGCGCAGCAAAAACACCTATCTTCAATTTGTGGATAAATCTTATGCAAAAAGGAAGGCGTCCTATAGATTAGCCATTTTGTATAGAATTGCAAACGCTTAAATTTAGCTCCTCTTATTACTGTAGCATTTAATTTGTTGATTCTATTCCAAGTTATTTTTGGAAGCTGTAGCCCTTCTTTTTTCCACCATCTGTCTCAGATTTTTTCATATATGGGGAGAGATTTATGATCGTCAAAGATTTTCACCCATGCACTAACTGACCGTTGTATCTGGGTTTCAAAAGCTTCACTATTGCCTATGCTTGATGTTATACTCCTGGCATCAAGCTTTTCCAAAACGTTTCTTATAATAATAAATGACCATTTAAGCATGTTTTTAGAGTGTAGAAGCCCAATTTCTATCTCTGGCAATGTCTTCCAGGAGTTGCCATTAGCAAAATCCCTAATTTGCGTATATCCATTCTCTTCCCATTTTCTTAAGACGCCAGTTTCTAATAAACTTTTCTCCCCCGTGTAAAGAGGAGACAGTCTTGTAAAACTATTTATTCCAGGGATGCCATAAAATGCTAAGAATTGCAATTTTTGTTTAAAAATGTATTGGATAGTCTTATATCGTACTTTCTTAGGGTACTTAACTATTCTTGTTGGACCTACAATTTTATACTCCATTAAAATCTTTTCCATAAAAAAATTATTTTCCTCCAGGGGTTCTGACTGAAAGGAAAATCTATAGCTGTGGTGTGCAAAGCTTGCATGGTAGTAGTGCCTTATGTTTGGAAGGGACAACCCTCCCTCTGCAATAGGGTAATTTAAAGTGCTAAGTACCAGGCTAGGAGTTTTATTAGCCCATAAGAAGGATGAGAGCATACTGTCTATCTCTTTAAAAAAAGACGATTGTTATGCACACGGAGCTGCAGAAAATAGAAAGTTAAATAGAGGCAGGATAGACATGGGTATGAGTGCCACGCGACCTAGAATTAATAGTGGGAGTTGGTTCCATTGGGTTAAAAGGCGTTTAACTTTTTGAATCAGCGGAATGTAGTTCAGTTGAAATATATCCTACTTTCTCCGTCACATAAATCCCTAAATATCTCTTTGGGCCAGAGTTATAAACTGATCTAAAATTTGGCAATAGCGAATCGGTGGAGCAATTGCACAGTAAAATTTCAGTCTTCACCTTGTTTATTTTATAGCCTCATATTGCCTGAAATTCCGAGAAAATCCCCAGGATTGCCTCCTGGGTGTCTTCTTTAGAATATAGAAAGAGGACTATATCATTGGTATATAGTTTTATGTTAGTCTTCCCTTGAAGGTGAGCAGTATGAGCCTTTTTCTGTCTGATCGCTATTGCCAGGGTTCTATAAATAAGGCATATAAAATCAAGGATAGAGGGCACCCTTGTCTAGTGCTCCTATTTATTTGACACATGCCCACATTCACAGAGTTAATTAGAATTTGCACCTGTGAATCCTTGGATAAACGTCCTATCAATTGTGTGATCCCATTTGGAAAGCCAAACTTTTCCAGAAGTAAAAATAAACAATCCCATGATACCAAGTCAAACGCTTTTTCAGCATCTAAAAACCATACCTGAGCCTCTGTCCTGTTTTTATTAAAATAATCTAATGCTTCTAGTAAACATTTTGTATTGGTAGGGAGCTGTCTCCCGCTACAAAACCACATTGAACCGCATTTATAAGTGTGCCACCATTCTAATGAGCCTGTTTGTAAGTAGCTTTGTGAAGATTTTATAATCAACATTGAGGAGGCTTATGGGTCTGTAAGAGTTGACATTCTCCCTGTTTTTGTCCTTCTTCAGGACGCTAACCACCACTGCTGTATGGAAATATGTCGGAGGTTGCGCACCCTTAAGTAGGTGGTTAGTGAGTTTTAAAATGTGTGCGTTGAGAGACGAGGCAAATCTTTTGTAAAATTCGACTAGGAGACCATCTTCTCCAGATGCTTTACAGTAGGGGTCTCCAAACCGGTCCTGGAGGGCAGGATCCATGCCAGATATTTTGGATATCCCCATTGAGATACATGTAGTTATTTAAAAAATCTGGCATGGATCCGGCCCTCCAGGACCGGTTTGGAGACCCCTGCTTTACAGGTTGCCATAGAACTAATCACTAATTTGAGTTCTTCATTCGTTAATTCCTCGAACAGTTCTTCTCAAAATTCCCTATCCAGGCAGGGAACTGGCAGATTATAAAGAAAGCCTGTAATAAAATCAAAGGATGTATGATGATCTAATTGGTAAATTCCCTTATAGTGCTTAGAAAAGCTTTGCCTATATCCTCAGTTCTAGTTAGTCGTGATTTAGCTTGATAGTCCCACCAGATACTTTCAATTCTATTTCGGATCTGTTTCTCTTTTGCCTGCCATGCTAAAAGCTTCCCTCTATATTCACTATCTTCATATACTGTCTGAAGATAAGTTCTACTTGCTACATCCCCTAGTTGATAATAGTACTCTCTCATTTGTATTATTGCCTGGAGTAGCTCTTGTTTAGTGTTCGGATTACTATCCTTAATGTACTCCTGGTTCACCTGGGCAAGTCTTACCTCGATCTTTAGTCTCTCCTCTTTTTTTGCCCTTTGTTTTGGGATTTCTTTCGAGGTGATTATGCCTCTTAGCATAGCCCTAAATGCGTCCCAAATTACAATATTTGCAGCTGAGTCTTTATTCATATATAAAAGATGCTAATCTCGTTGGCTATTTCTGTACACCAGAGCTCATTTTCCACATTAAATTGATTAAAATACCACCTTCTATGCGCTTTTCCCTAGCAGCTTCCAACAACAATTTCCATTTTAATTAGAGCATGATCGGAAAAGGCATTCAAAATATGATCATACTTATTTACAGTAAGGTCGTTTGAAGTCAGGAAGCAATCTATTCTAGATGCTGAATCATATTTTGCCGAAAAGCATGAATAATCACGCTTTCCTGGGTTTTTGAAGGCGCCATCTATCTACAAAGTCTAGATCATTTTTGCAACTAGACAGAGCAATGGAAACTTGAGGTTTATTTTGTTTTCGGTCTTTCTTTGTGGAATCAACAGAAGGATCCTGAAGAAAGTTCAAATCGCCTCCCCTATATAATGGTTCAAGGAATACAGGACAGGGCCTGTTCAAGCTGTAGGAGTGGGAAAGGGTTATCAAATACAGGTGCATAGATTGTGGCCAGGGCGAAATGTAACTAATTTAGTTTTTCATGGATGAACTTCCATCTTCCCCCCGGATCCTTCTGCATGTTTTTTACTGGAAATAGCACATGTTTACCCACATAAATGCCCTCACCCCTCTGTGCACCTCCTGCATTAGATGAACAATGAAAGCCTGCCCAACTCTTAAAAATGTTGCTTTTATCTGGCATACTCCGAAATTGTTTCTCTTGTAAGGAGATAGCAGCAGGATTATACCCTCTAAGCCAGCTTTCAATTGCATGGGTCTTACGTTTGTTATTGAGACCGTTGGCATTGAAAGAAAGTATTGTTAGACTATTCATACTCATAGTTATGCTATCTTAACAGCTTCTCCGATAGAAGTCTCCCATACCCTCAAAGCTCTCGGAGCTCTAATGCTCATGTAAGCATATATAAATGATCTAAAATGTATCTCCTGATGCACAGCAAAGGCCTCTGAGATACAAAATAGCCATGGAAACATAACAGTACCTGGGATATTTAAAGTGACTTATGCTAACATAAAACAAAGCCTTAAGCGTTGTGATAAATTATTCAATTGAATAAGCAGCAGCTAGAGATCAAATAATGCCTACATTCATAAATACAGTATGTATGATAATAAAGGTGCCACGTGCAAGCATACAATCGTACTACTTCAAGTCTGTAAAAAGTGCCTTGTGCTTGATAATATACAATCATTAAGAACCCCCAGGAGCACACCCTAGAAGACAACTGCCTATTATGCAGATTTAGCATTGTGCAGTTTAGATTTCAAAACAGCTAAAGTACAAAGTGCAAGAATGCGTAGACACCTAAAGTGCTTGGTATGAATGATGCACACAACGTGCTTAAGAGATAAATACAATACTTATAAAAAACAAACAACCATTCTTATAATAGAAATTTGCCCCATTCGAAGGGTACTATCCAAATAATTCCTGTGTTTTGTTTTCCTTCCTGGTTGTCCGCCTACCTCGCCGCCCCCCGCTCTCCCTTCCCGCCACCGCCGCTTTTCCCCGCCCCTTTTTCTATTCTGTACCCTCCCCGCTCCCGCCTCCCAGCTGCTCCGCCCACCCGCGCACTTGGCCTTAAATGGCGACCGTGCGACGCAGGTGAGTGTGACCCACTTGTGGGACACCCCCGCGCCGCACGGCCACCAGCTGCTGCGTGTGCCCCTTGCCCTGCTGCCTCGCTGCCTCGCTGCCACTGACTGACCACGCCCCCCCGGCGTGCTCCGTGAGCGCCTGCCGGCTCTCCTGCTTCTGTCGATAGGTGTTGTTTTTTGCTCTGTTTTTGCCCCCATTTGTGCCTGTTTTTTAATAATTGTTGTGCCTGTGTTTTGTTTTCCTTCCTGGTTGTCCGCCTACCTCGCCGCCCCCCGCTCTCCCTTCCCGCCACCGCCGCTTTTCCCCGCCCCTTTTTTTATTCTGTACCCTCCCCGCTCCCGCCTCCCAGCTGCTCCGCCCACCCGCGCACTTTGCCTTAAATGGCGACCGTGCGAACGCGCAGCGGTCACGCGCAGCGGGTGCGCCGTTTGTGCGCCGAAGGCGCGCCAAAGGTAAGCCCGTCTGCGCCCGTCCGCGACCGGATCGCGACCAGCGCCAGGACCCCTGGCCCACGAAGACCCCGACCGACCTGCCTGACGTACTCCGCCGCCACCCTCATCGCACTCAACACCGGCCGACTCCCAGAATGCCATCAAGCCACTCCACGACGCACCCACGGACCTTTCAGCTGCCACGCCTGCAAGTTCACCTGCATCCGGACCAGCCTCGCACCAGCACCCGCCAAGCCGAACACCAGCAGCACCCACCTCAAGTGCATCCTGCTCAACACCCGCTCCGTCCACAGACACGCCATCGAACTCTGGAACCTTCTAGACGCCACTGCCCCTGACGTTGCCTTCCTCACGGAGACCTGGATGAACGCCTCTTCAGCTCCCGACATCGCCATCGCTATCCCAGAGGGCTACAAGATCGTCCGGAGGGACCGCAACGCCAACCAGATGGGAGGAGGCATCGCCATCATCCACAGGAACACCATCCGTCTCACGACCAGCACCGACAACACCCTGACCAGCGCCGAACACCTGCATTTCCAGATCCACACCAACCCGAACACCACCCTCAGAGGCACCCTGATCTACCGACCCCCTGGACCACGCACACAATTCAGCGAGGACATCGCCGACTTCGTCAGCCCGCATGCCCTCCCCTCCGCTGACTACATCCTCCTGGGAGACCTCAACTTCCATCTGGAGAACAACAACGACCGCAACACCAGCACCCTGCTCGACAACCTCGCCAATCTTGGACTCAAGCAACTGGTGTCCACCCCCACCCACCTCGCCGGACACACACTCGACGCAGTCTTCTCTTCCAGCACAGACATCGACTTCAGCCACGCCACAGAGCTTCAATGGACGGACCACAGCTGCGTCCACTTCACCTTTAAGAAAACGACGACCCACCACCACCAGCAACAGGCCGCCCGCAGAAGCTGGAACAAGATCACAGCAGACCAGCTCGCCACCTCCCTGAGCCAGCACCCCCCTGCCAGCTCAGCGAACCCCAGCCAGGCCGCCGACAACCTCACGAAGTGGATCAGCATCTGCGCAGACGAGCTCGCCCCGCTGAGGACCCCGCCCAGCAGACCCGGCAGCAAGAAAGCCCCGTGGTTCACCGACGAACTCAAGAGCTCCAAGAGGAACTGCCGAGCCCTCGAGAAAGTCTGGAGAAGGGAACCGACACCGGACAACAGGACCTCCTTCAAGCTTGCCACCCGGAAGCACTACCAGCTGATCCGCGCCTCCAAGAAAACAGCATTCAAGGACCGATTGGACAACAACGCACACAACTGCAAGGAACTCTTCAACATCGTGAAAGAGCTTTCCAACCCCAGCGCAGGAAACAACGACATCACCCCATCGCAAGACCTCTGCAACTCCCTCGCTTCATACTTCCACAACAAGATCGCAGACATACACAACAGCTTCAACAACCAACCAACGCACACCATGACCGAACAACCACCCCCCACCACCACCCTCCACGCCTGGACCCCGATCAGCACCGAAGACACCATCCGCACGATGAACTCCATCCACTCCGGATCACCGACCGACCCCTGCCCTCACCACGTCTTCAACAAGGCCGACGCTGTCATCGCACCCCACCTGCGAGACATCATCAACACATCCTTCGTCACCGCCATCTTCCCTGAGAGCTGGAAACACGCCGAACTCAGCGCTCTACTCAAGAAACCAACAGCGGACCCCACCGACCTCAAGAACTACCACCCCATCTCGCTCCTCCCGTTTCCAGCCAAAGTCATCGAGAAGACCGTCAACAAGCAGATGGCCGCCTTCCTCGAGACGAACGGATCCCTCGACCCCTCACAGTCCGGCTTCCGAGCCAATCACAGCACCGAGACCGCCCTCATCGCCGCCACCGATGACATCCGAGCCCTGATGGACAATGGAGAAACAGCGGCCCTCATCCTCCTAGACCTCTCCGCGGCATTCGACACGGTCTGCCACCGCACCCTAGTACAGCGCCTCAGCAACATCGGAATCCAGGACAAGGCGCTGGAATGGATCATCTCCTTCCTCGATGGAAGAACACAGAGAGTCCGCCTACCACCGTACAAGTCAGAGGCCTCCGAAGTCATCTGCGGCGTCCCTCAAGGATCATCTCTGAGCCCCACCCTCTTCAACGTCTACATGAGCCCCCTCGCGGCCATCGTACACAAACACAACCTCAGCATAATCTCCTACGCCGACGACACCCAGCTGATCCTCTCCCTGACCAACGACCCCGCCTCCGCCAGAGCCAACCTGCACGAAGGGATGAAAGAGGTAGCCGAGTGGATGACGACCAGCCGCCTGAAACTGAACTCTGACAAGACGGAGGTCCTCATCCTGGGCTCTTCACCCTCCGCCTGGGACGACTCCTGGTGGCCTCCCGCCCTGGGCACCGCACCCAAACCGACAGACCATGCACGCAACCTGGGCTTCATCCTGGACTCCTCCCTCTCCATGACCAAGCAAGTCAACAACGTCTCCTCGGCATGCTTCAACATCCTACGCATGCTACGGAAGATCTTCTGGTGGATCCCCACCGAGACCAGGAAGACCGTCACCCAGGCCCTCGTCACCAGCCGACTGGACTACGGCAACGCCCTCTACGCCGGTACCACCGCCAAGATCCAGAAGAGACTCCAGCGGATCCAGAACGCCTCAGCCAGACTCATCCTCGACATCCCACGAACCAGCCACATCACCGGACATCTGAGAGACCTTCACTGGCTCCCCGTCAACAAAAGAATCACCTTCCGCCTCCTCACCCACGCACACAAAGCCCTACACGACCAAGGCCCGAGCTACCTCAACAGCCGGATCAACTTCTACGCTCCCAAACGCCACCTCCGATCAGCCAACCACGCCCTCGCCGCCGTCCCCCGCATCCGAAGAGCGACTACAGGAGGAAGGTCCTTCTCCTACCTGGCCGCCAAGACCTGGAACTCCCTTCCGACCGAACTGCGCCTGACCCAAGACCACCTCTCCTTCAGGAAGAAGCTGAAGACCTGGCTGTTCGAGCAGTAGCGGCTCCCCCCCCCCCCAGCGCCTTGAGACCCTACGGGTATGTAGCGCGCTTTATAAGTGTCACTGATTGATTGATTGAATAAAAAACCCAGATAGAGACAGGGTTAGCTTTGAAATTATGCCATAGTACCTATACATATCCTGAAAGTTAACTCTTCACCAAAGAACTCTGGGGCATATTACCAAGGGCCATTATCGCCGCCTTAGCGGGACTTTTTCCTGCTAAAGCGGCGATAATTTTATCGCCCTATTACCTAGCTGTCGCTAACGCCAGTTAGCGACAGCTAGTAGGAGATAGCGATCATCTTGGGGCCCACTTTGCATGTGAGCGATATTTATCGCTAATGACATGCAAAGTGGGCGTGCCAAGATGTAAGCGACTGGAAACAGTCGCTAATATCGCTATCTCCAACTATCAACAAAGCCTTACTTTTGGAAATAACCGCGCTAAGCGTGAATATCTCCAAAAGTTAACGCCTGGCCAGAGCAGTTCTTAGCCATGTTATCCAATGGAAGGTGGATAACATGGCTAAGAGCATTGTCACGATAATGCATGAATATCGCTGATTTTTCAGCGATATTCACGCATTTCGCAGGATTTTTACCGCTTTTGAGATAAACCTCATATCAAGGTATCTCAGCGGTAAAAATCGTCGGAGCGCGGCAATATAATTTTAGCCGCTAACCATGCATAGCGATAATTATCGCTATTGCTTGGTAATATGCCCCTCTTTTTTCTAAATGCTTCACCCCCTCCACCTCCCCTCAGCCCCCCAACCTTGGAGGACAGAATTAACCACTATTCCCTCCTTCCCCCCCTCTTTACTGTATGCCATCTTGCTGCATCCCATTGCGCCTTTAGGTTCACCCATGTCCACCCTTAATCCAACAATTTATACATCGATTCGTCTTTTTATCTATTACCACCTCAGTCTACTTTATATCTCAGATATGACTTCTTCTCAGGTAACACACAGTTCTTCCAAAAGAGATTGAGCTTCGTGCATGTCCATAAAAATAAAAACATTTCCTTTGGCCAAAACTTTTAACTTAGATTGTTGAACAATTGTTGCTTTGGCTCCTTTCCCCTTGAAGGAATCGATCATCTTGATGAAATCCTTCCGCCTACGCGCTGAAGCTGCGGACATGTCCACATTTTTTTTTAAATGTTGAATGTCTGTAGTGGAAAATGATCTTTTTACTATTGCTGTGCTCAATATTTTCTCCTTAATTCTATAGTCTGCAAAGTTCATTAAGATTGTACGTAAGTATTTGGCATTTGGATGTTTCTGTGATGGGACTCTGTGGGCTCTAGTGATTGTAAGGTCTCCTTGCAGCTCTGGTATTACTTTCCACAGGAGTGACCCAGTCCACTCTACCATTTCAGCACTTTCGGATCCTTTAGGTATTACGACTAGATGCAGATTGGATCGTCTATTGTAATTTTCTAAGTCCTGGAGTTTTAACTCCATCTGATTCTTATTTTTGTTTAGAACTTGCATGTCTTTCTGCATGGCTGAAATATTATCCTCTAGGTCTGAAATACGACTTTCGGCTTCTGTTAGTCTTTTTGAGATATTAAATATATTCTCCTCCGGTTTGGTCAGTCTTTCATGCATCTGTGTATTCTCAAGTGCCTGAGATACTTTTAGATCCCTGATATCTTTGTAAATAGTTGCTAGAATTTTTTTTATCGAGTCATCACCATTTATCTCACCTCCTGAGGAAACTGGTTCTGGAATGGATTCAGACCCAGACTTCATCTCTTCAGTGATATCTTGACTGCCGCTTACTGCACCTTGCAAGGTCTGCATATCTGCTTGCCCACTTTGAATCGTAGGGGGAACATCATAATCAGGTTGTAGAGAGTTAGAGGGTCATTAGGATCTCGGGCGGATCGCCACCACCCACATGGCGGTGGTGATCCACCCGAATTCCGTCCCCACCCGCCACCCATTTTCCACCCGCTTATTACTATGGTGGGGGGACCACGGTGGACAGAAAGACCGTCCGCCGCTTTTCCGCCCGGTCGACAAGTCGACCGGGTGGAAACGAGTTTAATATGGGGGCGGTGTCTGTTATACACCACCATCCATATTATGAAAGGGGGGACACATGCCTTTCCATGGCAGCTTTGCCGCCACGGAAAGGCATGCAGGAATCTCTTGCGGGGGCCCAGTGTGGGCCCCCAGGGACTCTGGGGGTGCACATGGGGGTACATATGGTACCCCCCTGCATTTCAATACACAACGTGGCAGGCACCGCGCTGTGCCTGTCACGTTGTGCATTGAAATGCATGACGTGCATTTTTAGCATTGCGGCGGGGGTGCTTTCAGCACCACCCGCAGCAATTGTAAATATGCGGGATGCGCCGGCCACTGTGGCGGGCGCATCCTAAAGGCCTCCACGGGGCACCCGCCCTTATGGCGGGCGGTCCCTTTTCACGTTGGGATTTGTTCGCCCGCCATCCTGATGTGCCCCTTAGTCTCTTCTTGCATGAGAGACTGTGGCTGAGTTGGTTGAGCTAGCTGGGCTGGATGAGCTGGTTGGGCTGGGGCTATTGTCCCCTCATAACTGGACTGCGTTGCGCCCTTTTGACTTACTCTGAAGTAATGATTGCTTATGAAAGAGATGGTATTGCTTCGGACACTTAGGCGACCCTTGACCTTGCCAAGTAGGTCGTTCCCCCCCCCGCTGCAGCTCCACCAGCGCTCTTGCCATTTTGTGTTCTGTGCCCACTGACCATTGTATTTCACTCCCCCTTATTGGGTTCCTTTTGCCTTGTGTAAACCTTGCCCTGTGTAACCCTGCTGTGCCCAGTGTAAACGTTTTGCCTTTTCCCTCCGTGCCCATTCCCAATTCCCCGCAGTTCCCACCGCTGATGCCCCTGCGGCCCGACCCCGCGCCCATTCGCTGCTCCCTGCCACCTGCCTCCCAGCTGCTCCTCCCTCCCACCTCCCCTTATAATGGCGACCGCTGTGCAGCCTGCACCGGTCTGCGCCTGGACTGCGCCCAGTACAAGAACCCCTGGACCCTGCAAACACCACAACACCAGAATCCACTACAACACCAGCACCCTCCACGCACTCAATGCTGGGCGAAACCACACCTGCTTCCAGGCAGCCCCGAAACGGACCAACGGACTCTTCTCCTGCCGCACCTGCAACTTCACCTGCGACAGAACCACCAAACCTCCAAGGACTGGACCCAACCACCTCCGCTTCATACTCCTCAACACCCGCTCCGCACGCAAACACGCAGTCGAGCTTTGGGCTCTGCTCGACACCTCCACCCCAGACGTTGCTTTCCTGACCGAGACCTGGTGAAACGATTCCTCGGCGCCCGACATCACCATAGCCATCCCGGACGGCTACAAGATCACATGCAGGGAACCGCCAACGGAACCAGAGGAGGAATAGCCATCGTCCACAAGTCCACCCTCAAGGTCGCCATCCACGCAGACGACACCCTCAACACCGCCGAACACCTGCACTTCCGGATCCACACCGACCCCATCACCACCCTCGGAGGAACACTCATCTACAGACCCCCCGGACCCCGGGCTCAGTTCAGCGACTCCATCGCCGACCTCGCCAGCACCTGTTTACTTTATTTACTGCCTCCTAATTGTTGCCTGCAGTCTGCCCTGCTTGCCGCTTTACTCTTTTAGCATATTTAAAGCGCTGTTGCTACTGTAACTGGTATTGCGCGTTTCTCCACAAGCGCTCCGCTCTGCTGACCCCTCCGCCTCCATTTTGTTTGTTTGTTGTGGTCGCCCTCTGGAGCCCGCCCCGCCTCCCAGCTGAGCCGCCCTCCCACTAAGTACAAACAGCGCTCCGTTACCTGAACGCGCTGTGACTCGCTTCGCTCTCGAGCTGAGTGGTCGCTCCCCTGCTCCCCTGGTGACCTGTGGTATCGTTGCTCCGCATTTACTTTATTTACTGCCTCCTAATTGTTGCCTGCAGTCTGCCCTGCTTGCCGCTTTACTCTTTTAGCATATTTAAAGCGCTATTGCTACTGTAACTGGTATTGCGCGTTTCTCCACAAGCGCTCCGCTCTGCTGACCCCTCCGCCTCCATTTTGTTTGTTTGTTGTGGTCGCCCTCTGGAGCCCGCCCCGCCTCCCAGCTGAGCCGCCCTCCCACTAAGTACAAACAGCGCTCCGTTACCTGAACGCGCTGTGACTCGCTTCGCTCTCGAGCTGAGTGGTCGCTCCCCTGCTCCCCTGGTGACCTGTGGTATCGTTTCTCCGCATTTACTTTATTTACTGTCTCCTAATTGTTGCCTGCAGTCTGCCCTGCTTGCCGCTTTACTCTTTTAGCATATTTAAAGCGCTATTGCTACTGTAACTGGTATTGCGCGTTTCTCCACAAGCGCTCCGCTCTGCTGACCCCTCCGCCTCCATTTTGTTTGTTTGTTGTGGTCGCCCTCTGGAGCCCGCCCCGCCTCCCAGCTGAGCCGCCCTCGCCCCTCCCCCCCACTATCCATATATGACAGATCTTCCCGCGCGCATCGTTCACGCGCAGCGACCGCGCCCAA
This sequence comes from Lissotriton vulgaris, assembly GCF_964263255.1. Lineage (NCBI taxonomy): Eukaryota > Metazoa > Chordata > Amphibia > Caudata > Salamandridae > Lissotriton > Lissotriton vulgaris. Next base: position 755,413,246 of record NC_141695.1, on the reverse strand, counting down.
TCCGCGCCGAAGACGCGCCAAAGGTAAGCCCGTCTACGCCCGTCCGCGCCTGGACCGCGCCCAGCGCCAGACCCCCTGCCCCTCGCGCTGCCCAGCCCTCCCGCTTTACCCACAATGCCACCACCCTCCTAGCCCTCAACCCCGGCCGTTCCCCCAACTGCGTCCAAGCCGCTCCTGGACACACCCATGGTCCATTCTCATGCTACTCCTGCAAATTCATCGGTACCGTCACCAACTCCGCTACGATCACACCTCAGATTCCCGACACCAACCACCTACAATGCATCCTTCTCAACACCCGCTCGGTCCACAGGCACGCCATTGACCTCTGGAATCTACTAGACACCATCTCTCCGGACGTCGCCTTCCTAACAGAAACATGGATGAACGCTTCCTCCGCCCCAGAAATCACCATTGCCATCCCTGAAGAATATAAGATCACACGCAAGGACCGTACCGGCCACACAGGAGGAGGAATCGCTATCGTCCATAAAAAATCTATCCACATCTCAACCAGCTCTGACGTCAATCTCGCCAACTCCGAACACCTTCACTTCCAGATCCACATCGACCCCAAGACCACACTCAGAGGCACCCTCCTCTACAGACCACCAGGACCCCGCGCAAAATTCAGTGAAGACATCACGGACTTCATCACTCCACACGCGCTCCCCTCCAAAGATGACATCCTTCTGGGAGACCTCAACTTTCACCTTGAAAAGAACAACGACCGCAACACCACCTCCCTCTTGGACAACCTCGCCAACCTCGGACTTAAACAACTGGTCACTTCCCCCACCCACATCGCAGGTCACACACTCGACCCTATCTTCACCTCCAGCAACCATGTCTCCTTCAGCCACACTACGGATCTCCTCTGGACTGACCACAGCTGCGTTCACTTCACCTACAACAAGCCGAAACCCATCAACCACCCCCAACCAACTCTGCAAAGAAACTGGAACAAAATCACCATCGACCAGATCTCCTCGTCGCTCCTTCTAAACACCCCAGCCCACTCTTCTAACCCAGACCAAGCCGCCACCAACTTCACCCTATGGTTATCCAACAGCGCCGACATCCTAGCACCACTGAAAAAACGTCAAAGCAAACCTGGCAGCAAGAAGGCCTCATGGTTCAACGATGATCTTAAGAAGTCCAAGAAACTCTGCCGCTCCCTTGAAAAGGCCTGGAAAAAAGACCCAACCACTAGCACCAAGGACGCCTTCAAAAACGCCACCCGCACAGACCACCAACTAATCCGAAAGGCCAAGAAATCAGCATTCAAGGATCGACTAGACAACAACGCTCACAACAGCAAGGAACTTTTCAACATCGTCAAGGAATTTACCAATCCCTCGGCCAACTCAAACGACATCACCCCCTCTCAAGCCCTCTGCGACTCCCTGGCTTTATTCTTCCACAACAAAATTGCAGACATCCACAACAGCTTCGACAACCAACCCGGAGACCAACCCACCCAACCATATGCTGAACATTCTCCCCCCTTGAACACCCTCAACGACTGGAACCCAATCTCCACCGAGGACACCATCCGCCTGATGAACTCCATCCACTCAGGATCCCCCACAGATCCATGTCCTCACCACATCTTCAACAAAGCAGACTCCGTCATAGCACCGCACCTCCGAGACATCATCAACTGCTCCTTCAACTCCGCCACCTTCCCGGAAAGCTGGAAACACGCTGAACTCACCGCCCTTCTGAAAAAACCCACAGCGGACCCCACCGAACTCAAAAATTACCTCCCCATCTCGCTCCTTCCTTTCCCGGCCAAAGTCATCGAGAAAGCTGTTAACTACCAGCTCGCCGCCTTCCTAGAAGCCAACAAATCCCTCGACTCCTCACAGTCTGGCTTCCGAGACAAACACAGCACTGAGACCGCCCTCATCGCAGCAACAGACGACATTCGAACTCTACTGGACAATGGAGACACAGTCGCCCTCATCCTCCTCGACCTCTCTGCAGCCTTCGACACAGTCTGCCACAGCACCCTTTTACAACGCCTCAGAAACATCGGAATACAAGGAAAAGCACTTGAATGGATCACCTCGTTCCTCACCGGAAGAACCCAGAGAGTCCACCTTCCACCATTCAAGTCCGAGGCCACTGAAGTCATCTGTGGCGTACCACAAGGATCCTCACTCAGTCCCACCCTCTTCAACGTATACATGAGCCCCCTCGCGGCCATCGCCCGCCAACACAACCTCAACATCATCTCTTACGCGGATGACACTCAACTAATCCTTTCTCTCACCAATGACCCCAGCACCGCCAAAACTAACCTACACGAAGGAATGAAAGAAGTTGCCGAATGGATGAAACACAGCCGTCTGAAACTGAACTCAGATCAAACAGAAGTCCTCATCTTAGGTACATCCCCCTCTGCATGGGACGACTCTTGGTGGCCGGAAGCCCTTGGAAAAGCACCCATCCCGACAGACCACGCACGGAACCTAGGCGTTATCCTGGATTCTTCACTTTCAATGAACAGACAAGTCAGCGCCGTCTCCTCATCCTGCTTCAACATTCTTCGCATGCTCAAAAAAACATTTCGCTGGATCCCCACCGAAACAAGAAAAACAGTCACCCATGCTCTGGTCACGAGCCGACTGGACTACGGAAACACCCTATACGCAGGTACTACCGCTAAACTCCAGAAAAAACTCCAACGAATCCAAAACGCCTCAGCCAGGATCATATTAGACATCCCGCGTAACAAACACATCTCTGATCACCTGAAAAACCTCCACTGGCTACCCGTCAATAAGAGGATCACCTTCCGACTTCTAACCCACGCACACAAATCACTCTACGATATCGGACCATAATGCCTCAACTCACGACTGTCCTTCTACACCCCCTCCCGCCAACTACGTTCTTCCAGCCAAGCCCTCGCCACTGTACCTCGCATCAACAAGACCACCATGGGAGGTAGATCCTTCTCATACCTGGCAGCTAAAACATGGAACTCACTCCCCACTTACCTTCGCCTTACCCAGAACCACCTAGCATTCAGAAAGCAACTTAAAACGTGGATATTTGACAAGTAATCCTCCTCCCCTCCCTAAGCGCCTTGAGACCCTCTGGGTATGTAGTGCGCTATATAAATTCTTTGACTTGACTTGACCTCGGGGACCTGAACTTCCAACTGGAGAACAACAACAATGCCAACTCCTCCCCCCTGATCGACAACCTCGGCCTCAGACAACTCGTCACTGCACCCACCCACACCCCCCGCCACACGCTGGACCCCGTCTTCTCCACAGGCCCCCACGTCACCTTCGACCACACCACCGAACTCCACTGGACCGACCACCACTGCATCCATTTCCCCTTCAAGAAACCAACCACGCACCACCGCACCCAACAGCTGCCTCGCCGCTGCTGGAGCAAAGTCACAGAAGACCAGCTGATCACCACCCTTGCCCAGAACCCACCCACCGACCCCACCAACCCAGACACCGCAGCCCGCAACCTCAGACAGTGGATTGACGACTGCGCCAACACCCTCGCCCCACTCAAGAAACCCTCAAACAGCCATGCCAGCAAGAGAGCCACCTGGTTCACTGACGAGCTCCAGATTTCCAAACGCGCATGCCGGAAACTGGACAAAATATGGCTCCACGAACGCACACCAGACAACCACGCAGCTCACAAGGACACCACCCGCAGACATCACCACCTCATCAGACTAGCCAAGAGATCCTCCTTCAAAGACTGCTTGGATAACAACACACAGGACAGCAAAGAGCTCTTCAGCAGTGTTAAGGTACTCTCCAACCCCAGCTCCAACGCCAATAACATCCCACCCTCACAAGAACTGTGCAACTCACTAGCCACCTTCTTCCACCGCCAGATCGCTGACATCCACAACAGCTTCAACATCACGACCGCCCTGACTATGCCAGACTCCACCCCCCCTGTGAACACCACCAGCGCCAACCGCCTGACCTCCTGGTCCAACGTCAACGATGACGAGACACTGAAGGTCATGAACTCCATCCACTCAGGATCTCCATCTGACCCGTACCCACACCACTTATTCAACAAAGCAGACGCAGCCATCGCACCCCAACTACGATGGTCATCAACATCTCCTTCAAAACAGCGACATTCCCGGAAAGCTGGAAGCACGCCGAAATCAACACCCTCCTGAAGAAGCCCAAAGCGGACATCAAGGACCCCAAGAACTTCCGACCCACCTACCTGGTCCCGTTCTCGGCAAAAGACATTGAGAAAATCGTCAACTTGCCATTGGCCCGCCACCTGGAAGACAACAACATCTTGGACCCATCCCAGTCCGGATTTAGACGTAACCACAGCACCGAGACGGCCCTCATCGCCGCCACAGACGACATCAAGCGCCAACTAGACAATGGCGAAACATCAGCCCTCATCCTCCTGGACCTGCCATCGCACTCTAAAGACATGCCTCCTAGAAGCCGGGATCCAAGAGAAGGCCCTTGACTGGACCACGTCCCTCCTCTCCGGCAGAACCCAGAGCGTCCACCTCCCACCCTTCCGATCCGAAGCCACCGACATCATCTGCAGCCTCCCCCAGGGCTCATCCCTCAGCCCGACGCTGTTCAACGTCTACATGGCCCCCCTCACGCACGTGGCCCACCATCACGACCTCAACATCATCTCCTACACCGACGACACCCAGCTCATCCTCTCCCTCACCAAGGACCCACACACTGCCAAAACCAACCTCCACGAGGGAATGAAAGCCATCACCGACTGGATGAAGAGCAGCCGTCTGAAGCTGAACTTGGACAAGACGGAGGTCCTCATCCTCGGACCCACCCCCTCAGCCTGGGACGACTCCTGGTGGCCGACCACACTGGGAGCAGCACCAACACCCACCAACCATGCATGCAACCTAGGATTCATCCTCGACTTCTCCCTCTCCATGTCTAAACAGGTCAACGCTGTCTCCTCCTCCTGCTACAACACCCTCCGCATGCTCCGCAGGATCTACAAGTGGATCCCAACCGAAACAAGAAGAACGGTGACACAGGCCTTTGTCAGCAGCAGACTGGACTACGGCAATGCACTCTACGCAGGAATCCCAGCCAAACACCTACGACGACTACAAAGCATCCAAAACGCCTCCGCAGCCACATCACCCCCCACCTGAGAGACCTACACTGGCTCCCTGTCGACAAGAGGATCACCTTCAAGCTCCTCACCCACGCAAACAAAACACTCCACAACGCCGGACCAGCCTACCTGAACAGCAGACTCAGCTTCCACACCCCCATCCGCCAGCTCCGCTCTACCAGCCTCGCCCTCACCACCGTCCCCCGTATCCAATGAACAACCTCCGGCAGCAGATCCTTCTCCTACCTCGCCGCCAAGACCTGGAACACCCTCCCTACCCACATACGGCAGACCCAAGACCTGCTCGCCTTCAGAAGACTCCTCAAGACCAGGCTCTTTGAACAGTAGCAGCCACCCCCCACCCCCTCAGCGCCTGAGACTCTTACGGGTAAGTAGCGCGCTTTACAAGATCTCTGATTGATTGATTAATTGTTGAAACCCTCGACCTCTCTGCCTGCGGCTTGATCTGAGCGGCTTTGCTCTAATACCTGATCAGGTATATACTCATCATCGTCTGAAGTACTGTATATTGTATTCCGCACGAACTGCTTTTCCTTCTCGTCCAATGCCTTTGCCTTCAATTCCATCCTCTGTTGAGCATTCCTCTGACCCCTACGCATCCCTCTTGGGGCTGGAGAAGGTGTTGTTGTTTTTCCAGACTTTTCTGAAATTTCTTTCCTCTCGCCTATCTTACTCTCTTTTGTGCGCATCTCCGATTTTTTTTAGATGGATGGAGCAGAGAGACAGGACAGCAGCAGAGAAGTATATCAAGGATGCTAGATAAGTAAAACAGTGATAAAATGTACTCTAGGGTTGACAAAGTCTGATTATCTGAGCATAGCAGAGGTTAAGGTTAAGGAGGAACCCCCTTGACTTAAGGCTGGTGGAGGCTGGTTGAGACTTGTTAGAATTGGGGGTCTCTGGTTGGCGCAAGTATTCACTTGTGACAAGCAGGGACCCTCTCCTCTAAGTCAGGGCGAAGGATGACCCCTTAGAATTACCCTTGCTCACCCTCTAGGTGCGTGGCGTGAGCAGCCAAGGCTATTCTTCAGGCGTTATGGAGTTAAGCACTTGTAATAACACACACAGTAAAATGTACCAATCCCCCCACAAATGGACACCAGGCTGGAAATATATAAAAATACGTTCCTTTATGTAAAAATATATATATCAGATCAGACTTATCACACGACCATCAATAACGCTGTTCTTTAGCCACCAGGTTGTAAATAGGCAAATTGTTCTCTTTCTCGTAGTTCCAAATGTCTTTCTTCTTCAGTTCAATTCAATTAAACAGTTCTCAGTTCCAGTTATGCCATAATTGGGGCCTCTTGCCCTGTTCCTGGAAGGTATGGCGCTCCCAAGCGCCTCTGTGGGCTTTGCAGCGCTCCTCTGTGCTCCACACAGAAGAAAAGCCCGGGCCCTACCAATGCTCACGCATCTCGCGGTGCGCTCTGAATTGAGACCAGAGAGGGGCCTGACAAACCCTGGACCTTTTCCGGAGGTGGGGGCTGAGCTGTGGAGCAGCAAGCAGGCAATGAGAGGAGCCTGGAGGAACCCTGGGCCTTTTCCAGAGGTGGGGGCTATCGGCTGCAGTGAGGAGCAGACAGGCGATGAGAGGAGCCTCTTGGGCCAAGGCACAGGGAAGGCTGAAGGGGAAATAAAACTTTGCGGGCCCCTAGCCCGATGTCTTCAGGAATGCTTCTTTCTTTCAGGATTTTGAGCTGAGTTGGGCACAAGTGCGATTCGGTTCATCAGTGCAGAGGGGTCCCTTCTCAAAGCAGAGGATCTCCGGGAGGCAAGGCACAGCACGGGAGCCCTCAGTACCGACGGTACAGAGGGGGGCTCCCTTCACAGTGCGGCGCGGCCTCTCCTGGGGGGCAGAGCAAGGCGAGGCGGCTGGGTGCAAAGGGAATGCACGGGCGGCCGTCCAGGCTGCAGATAGCTCGCGTCCCCGGGATTCCGGCGGGAGGGGCTGAAATCTCACTCAAGCACTCCAGTAGCAGACAGGGGTAGAGGAGCGGCCGGCCTTAGCCCTGGGGTAGAGAGCGACTCTGAGCGGAGCGAGGCTCTCAAGGGCAAGGGGGCAGGCTGGCTCCCGGGTACCACGGCCCTAGGAGGGGGCGAGAGGGGGCAGACTTCACCTCCGGCGGGAGGAAATACTCGGCCTCAGGCAGGGGACGAGCCAAAGCACAGGAGAACCCACTGGTCCTGGGGTTCAGTTCAGGGGGCAAGCTCAATCAAGCCCTTGGAGAATGTTTCTAGCACAAAGCAGCAAAGTCTTTTCAAAAGTCTTCTCCTCTCCTTTCTCAGCAAGGCAAGCAGCAGGCCAGTCCTTCCAGCGTCTTCTTCTCCTTCTAGTCGGGCAGAGGTTCTTTGTGGGAAACAGGATTCTGATTTACAAGGAGCAGGGCTCCTACTTTTATACTGTATTTCCTTTGTTCTCACAGGCCAGGGGGGCCTTTGCATACTTACTTTCAGTCTCTGAGCACTTTGTTGGGGGTACTCTGACTTCTGCTTTCAGTGTGAGAGGCAGGCACATCAGACGCTCCACAGGAGGTGGAGCCAGCATTGTGTGGACAGGGGCAGCCAGGAGTACCTTGTTGACAGTGCTTCGCCCTTCCTGGGCCAGGTGCCGGCTGAGTCATCAGTCGCTCCCAGGGGGCCGAGCCAGCATTGTGGTGGCAGAGCACAGCCTGATTAAGAGTCCAGGGCCACTCCTACCTCCCACTAAGGTGTAATCCTTGCATTCACCACCTGTTATCCCCCAGCCCTGTCACTCACACAACCCAGACAGTCAGATACACATACTAGCAGAGGCGGGCTGAAATGGTTAGGCATGCAAATGCTAACTTTCTAAAAGTAGCAGTTGCAAACACAGGATATTAAAATAAACTTTACTAAAAGAAGTATTTTAATATTCTGAGTTCATGCATACTAAACTTTATTTTCTACCATGCTCCCTGAGCCTGCTGGGATTATAGAGTGTAATAATTCCTGCAGCCCATCTGGCCTAAAGGGAACAGGTAGCCTTACAATAGTGAAAAACGAATTTGGCTGTAATTCACTATTAGGAAATGCCACACACATCAGAGCATGTCCTACCTTACACTTACAATGCACCCTGCCCTAGGGCCTACCATAGGGGTGACTAATATGAAGTTAAGGGAAGGTTTAGAGGCTGGCAAGTGTGAGCACTTGCCCAGCCAGCATGACAGTACCAGACTGCACGCAGGTTCTGCAATGGCAGACCCTAGACACATTTTAAAAAGGCTGCTTCTGTGGGTGGCGCAACCAGCGCTGCAGGCCCACTAGCAGTATTGGCATTTACAAGCCCTGGCACTCCTGGTGCACTTTACTGGGGACTGACAGTCAATCCAATGAACCAATCAGGAGTATCAATCACAGTTACATTTTACATAAGGAGAGCATATGCACTTTAGCACTGGTCAGCAGTGGTAAAGTGCTCAGAGTCAATAAACCGACAAAAACAGGTCAGAGAGAGTATTGGAGGAAGGCAAAAAGTTCAGGGATGACCCTGCCAAGAGGGCCAAGTCCAACAAGACTGAACACCACGCTGTTCAATGGCCAAATCTAATGCTTCAGCTTAGTTAATGCTTGGCACTTAACACTTAGGCTGTGCTTCCATAAATTCTTGATGTCCTTCAAACAGTACTCAGCACTCAACTTTCAGCCCCAGCCGCCCAAGCCGCCAAAAAAACCATAGTCCCATCCAGAGTGGAACAGTGGAACTTCAAATGAAAATGCTAAATATAGCAAGCGTTTCTGGCACACTCCTGCTGCCGCTGCCTTCGTTCGCTTCCAATTGCTTTTCCTCTTCCTTTCCCTTGCTCAGCCCAGTCCAGTCCAGCCCGGCCCAGAGCAAAAAAAAAGTAAGGTATAGCAGGACTGCCTGGGTCTGACTGGTGGTAACAGTGGCAGCTTTAAGCGTTTATTTCAGTGCTATATCTTGCTCATCATTATTTAGTCCAAACAGCGGTTGAAGGTATTATGAACATTTCAGTTTTACATGCAGACAATAACAATACTCAAATGTTAAGAAAAAGAAACAACTATACATGGATAAAAAAGTTAAAAAATAGAGAAGCAAGAGAAAACCCCATATAAGAAATATTTAGAAAAATATGCAAAATGTATTTAATATATAAATATAAAAGAAAGTTTATAACATTGAGTTCAGCAAATACATACTGGTACACATAACATTTGTTATAAAATACAGAACCAGAAAGGTGGCAGACAGAAGGGTTACATAGCAAGGGGAGTTTCAGAACAACACTGAAACAACAACAAACAAGACAATGTGTCCTTCATTAATTACGGCCACAGTTGTGTCGACTGCGTTTCGACCTTTGTATAATTACATGGTCATAATCAGGACATAAATTTGACTGAGCATCCAAGAAAATTTCCAATTGCAAAATGAATAGTTCTAAATTGCACCGATTAGGTTGTACTACACCAATTCCTAATGCAAACTAAAAAAATCTATGTGCAATGATGAAAAGTTGCCAATTTATGCAACTTATGTAGATGAATTGTTATCCCAGTGGCTGCATGAATAAATCTGTCAAAGCTGACCACGGGCAGGAAGCGTCCTTCACGCAGTATAAAAGTTTAGAAGCTCATAGGCCGCAATGGGAGTGCTTCAGCCAGAGCCTTCAGCCACAGCGTGTCTCAGCATGGCACCTCCGCTTTGGCGGGGCTCCGCGAGAGGGGCACTGTTCTCACCAAGTCACCCAACATTACAACCTCGAGTGACCACCGGCAGGAAAGAAAGTCGTTCTCGGTGTCGGCCTCCTGCAGAGAGACATAGGCCGGTTTCCCAGCTCTGTATCTCTGTGTCTCAATGCCGCAAACAAGGTGAAGAGGCAGCCATTCTTCATGAACCGCCATACATAGAGAAACCGGAACCGGCAACAGAAAGTGGGCGGGGCATAAGGCGAATCGAGCGGCGCTGAGTGGCTACATGTGTGGGTCACGTCTGCCGCCATCCCCTCATGTTCAGCGCATTATTGATGTCAAAGTCGAAGGGTTGAACTTAGAACAGTGCATGCCATTAAAAAGCCAATGCCCATAAGCTGTGCGTTTTATTTTTTAGGTATGAGTTAACTCAACGTGTACAACTACTTAAGTGGAAAAATAAATATTGCATCATGACTTAAGCACTTTGATCCACTGTGTAAATACAATTATAAAACATATAAAAATATGTATCTGTTTGGCATATGTGCCTACTACTGGAATCTAAAATTCAAGCTCTAATTTCAGCAGGGACATCACTGCTTTTCATCATTCTAGGACTGATACAATGGGTACAACCACAGAAGGTTTCAAGTCCTGCAAACCGTAAAACATGCTGAAGAAAATGATTTGTGGAACACAAGTTATATAATTTGTAAAATTGAAAAACTTGTTTCTAGAAAAGGTATACAGCATCTATAAATTAAAAGTATTAAAATGCATCCGCTTCTTGCTTTTGAAAATCACAGTCCTTTACAAGTACCTTAACTCTTAATTGATAGTTGTCATGTGTTGTAAAGTAATGAAGCCCATTCAGAATTAGATTAGGGTTCTGTGTTTTTTATTTAAAAGCACCATAATTGATGCACTTCAAAATCTTTACAATGTGAATACCAGCCTTGGTCGGTGCAGGTAACAGCGGTGGGGCGGGGGGGCTGCGTTGGGGGGGATTTCGAGGGCCGATGCCGAGGGAAAAATAAATAATTAATTTTCCCTCTGCATCGTCTTCGAAATCCCCCCAACGCAGCCCCACTGCCTCATCGCTGTTACCTGCACGGACCGCGACTGATGAATTCATTAAGTGCTATAGTGTTCACGATTATAGTGTTAACTCTGGAGTAAAAGTTTGCAATAAGTGACTTTCAGTGGCTAAGGCCCGACTACAATTGGTCCAGTTAATTCTGATATGTGCGGTTACTCCTGTTATGTCACATATCGAAATTACAAGTTTTGTGGCAAGAACCACAATCTCTCAATTTCCCTTAGGTAAATTTCCGCAGGGAAACCTGTTGAAATTTACCAGGGGAAAAAATCAGATTTGATGTGTAAAGCACCAAATTCTGCATGTAATGCCACTTTTATCGGCAAAACCTCCCAATTGGTGCTATTTATCACACCTGATAAATTCAGATCCCCGATGTGTCAGGTTTTGTCAGGTGGGAGGAGGCAGTCGCCCCCTGGGAAGTCATAATCAGAACCAAAGTAGAGTCATGCAGTCTGAATAGGTGTCCTATTTCATGTTTTTTCAAAGAGGATATATGCTTGCAATATTATTTTTCCTGAATAATCATGTCTTTTTGATGGTTGGTTACTTCGTACACATTTAGTTACCTGATGTAAATGTGATGCAGTGTCAGTATTGTAAAATGCACCTTTTGAATGTACATTCACTAATCTAAATGTAAAATGTTTTGTGCAATTGTACATTCAGAGGTTGAGAAATACTTTGTACAAATGTTCATTTGTTATAATGCATCTGGATATGCTTTTCCTAAAGAACACTCATTAGAGCGAATGCAAATCCAATTAGACTCATTTTGACAAGTAAAACATAGGCTGCATTGTTGTAGTTGCTTTATTTTATAGTGTTATACCTCTGATGTGCCCCGAAGCAAATTTTTGGTGGATGGGTAGCTTGCTTCTTCTATGGTTGTGCTTTCTTAGAAGAGTGAAGGTTTATAGGGTAACCTGGATTCAAACAATATTGCAGTTAGCACTCATTGGCTTCACTTGTCATGACACAACACATGCAAAGGTGCACTTAAGTGTGGAGTGAGGCGAAGATAAGTGAAAACATTTAGTCACTGACACTTGTACACACCATTGTTGTGCTTAGTAGTTAGAGTGTGAGTTTCGAGTGCGACCTGAGGGAAGACATTTTGGTGTGGGGCTTGATGACTAGAGGGGTGCTTGTATCATGTTGCAGAAAGTTTGCACAAGCACTTAAGCTTGAAGCGAAGCCAAGAGTAGGAGATATGCTGAGATGCACCATCTAGGAGGGAAGGCGGAATGGGATTTGTGGATAAATCAAATCTTACCCTAGGCACAGCAACATGTATCCAGCCACAGGCATCCCATCAAAAGGTAGAGAATAAGGGACAAATCATAAATGAAGAGGGCAGAACAGACCAGGAGAGGTGAAAAGGTTGATTTGGGGTAAAGGGTGATAGTGAGAATATTGAGGATGGCAGAGAGCAAGAGAGTTAGAAATAAGGACGGAGATAGCCCCTAGGAATCAGAAACTGACGTACATCCTGATTTAGAGTTTAGCGGATGGGGTTACTCTGTCACAAATGTGACGTATATACCTTCCTCCATATTATAATTCCTTTATATCCTATGGGACTTGAAATACATTGGACAGGAAATCTGTCACGTTTGTAATGGAGTAACCCGCCCGCATAACCCTAAATCAGGCCAAGAGTATCTAAAGCCAGATCTTTCCTGAGCATCCATGTAATAGTTACATTTAGCTGAAGAGGGGCCGGAAGGGAAGGTTGGAGGGAGAAATTAGGTGAAATGAGAACAAACACCAACATGGTTGAAGTTGGTATTATATATGTGTATTTGTATAGCGCATGACTCGCCTGGAATGGTATTGTAGCACAGAAGTAGGAGATGTAAGGGCCAAGCCAGTGTCGGGTCAAGATGAAGAGCCAGGTCTTCAATTTCTCGCGGAATTCAATAACTAAGAAGGTGGCTCTGATGGGCAAGTACATGGCAGCCCAGGGCTAAGGAAAGAGGGAGGAGAAGGCACGATCCGGGCATCTGGTTCTGCAAATGAGGTAGGGGATGAGTAGGAGTCCCGTTGAGCAGGGGTGTCTGGTAGTTTTGTAGAAGCGAATACTGTTGTTGAGGTACGTGGGGCCAATGTTGTGTAAGGCTTTGTAGGTGTGCGTAAGGAGTTTGAAGAGGGCTTGTGTCTAGATTGGAAGCCAGTGGAGCTCTTTGAGGTGTGGGGTGATGTCACTCCGAGGTGAGAAGTGGAGGGTGAGGATGTCTGTAACAATTTGTTGAGGGGGTGGGGAGAGAAGTTGAGATTAGCATGTGCTTTAAACAGGTAATAGTAAGTGTAGGCATTTTCTGTCTTGAAGTAAAGGCTTCCCGTAAAGACAAGACAATACTATTCCTCTGAAAATAAAATAAGGGTGGGATTAGATTTACATAGTCTAACTTTTGTGTCTAATTTCCTGACTATCACCACAGAGTCGATACTACTTTGTCTACAGCATAGTATTTTCCCCACACTATTAATACACCTGTTTCTCTAAAACCTTTTCATAGTTGTTCCGAGTTAGCCTCATGCTCCTGTTAGAGGCCAGTCTCATGCATTCACACTCCTTCCCAGAGTTACTTTCTCATGCACCTACTGGACATTGTGCCAATTGAAGTCTTATTTCAACCTCCCTTTGCTTTGGACAAGAATATGCAGAAATATACTGACCATGCTATCTATATAAACCGACTTCAGTTATTCTTTATGCACTGTTGCCAAATATTTTCATGAAAGATATTACCATTGTACAATTTGCTCCTGCTAGCATTCATGGATATGTTTCACGTTTGGGTCTCAGTTATTTACTGCCATGGGGCTTCATTCACAAAAATGCCAGAAGTGGTTGAAGTGACTTCACCCACCTTTCGTAGCCAATAGCAGCATACGTTGACCATTTGGCACACACCTGGCTCTTCAGCATCTAGGTATTTGCTGCCCAGTGTCTAGGTGGAGATAAAACCCTGTAAACTAAATACACTAAATACACAGGTCTTTTAGAGTGCTTTTTAGCCTTTGATCCTGCCACTACCATGATAACCCTTGGGACAAGAGGTAGTAAGGGCAGTTCTTTAGGTACAAAATGGTAAACAAGGGGCAGTAACTTATACACCTGGTAAACATTAATGGAATTCCATGTGTGATGTGGGTGCATGCTATTTCAGCAGATCTTTGCAAACATGGGTTGCGTTTCAGGCTATAATCGTACCAAGCATTTCAAAGCCAAGAATATTTAATGGAGTTATATCAGTACCAATTCATACATTTTCAAAATTCTGTGAGTTTCAGAGTTTGTGAATGAGGTATCCCCTGCCAGACAGCAAGAGAGTTGTTTATTAAATCAACCCCTCTTATTCCCCAAATATCATAACATTATGTGTGAATGTAAATACCGCATAACTATGGCAATAACTAAAGAAATGTGCTTAAGAAGCACTTTTTAATACTTATTTTCCAAAGCTTTCTTTAGGGAAGAATGCTCAAATACCTGCTTAGAAGTGTTGTTAAGTCCTATTAGGTTAATGCAACCTGTTCAGTGTGTTTGAAATATGTCATGCCATTTTTTTGACACATAAAGTAGAACAAAGCATTGTAAATGGTGCTAGGTCTACCAGTCCAACTTGTAGTAAATGACAACATTTGCAATGAATTGTGCTGTAAATCATTGAGAACCACAAAACCCATAAACATTATATTAAATCGTGTTATGCTGAAAATAATGTTCCATAGCCAGTGTACTTTAAAAGTTAATTTTCGCCCCTTCAGTGCCGCCATAAAATTCCAGTACTAGAACTTCTCTTTTCACGACGACGGTTTGTCCTTATAGAGTACGATGGGGGTGGGGGGTGGTTATGTTTTAAGAATGTTTATGTTATTTTGCAGGCCAGTGTTATTAGAAGACATTTACACCGATCTCGGCGCCGCTCTCGAACTGCTTAACTTGGCTTTAACTCTGAAAATTCGAATAAAAGATTTGAACCCTAAAAGTTAATTTTCCACAAATGGCCCAGATAAACTACTGCGGCGTTCAAGTAATTTGGATATGGTTATAATGCTGCCCCCGCCCCACTGTTTGAAATGCTGTCCCTCCTCCCCCAAGTTTAAGTCTAGTTGCGCCCCTGGCACCCCTTATACCTTCACCTTCGTCTGATGAATGCTTAAGAAATAAAAAAAAAATACATGTAGGTGATTTTGGACTGTTCCATGCAGGGGCGAAGCTGTAGGAAAGGCCCAGAACGTTGTGTTTCCAGTTTCAAATCCCAGAGGAGACTTTGCCAGATGTAGGTGCAAAAACAGATGTATTGACACCAAAATAAGCATGGAGACAAAGCCCACTTGCTTCTGAAAACATTTTGTGATTTGATTTACAGCTATAATTTTTTGAAATATACGAACAAAATTGTTTAACGAATAAAGTGTAGAATAACTGACTGTTTCAGCACATCCTTATTTTTATACGATTACAATTTTACGTGTTTTTGCTCATTTTACCCTAGTGTGAAAGTTCACCTGTTTCATTTATTACTGAGCTACCCCAGTTTGAACCTTTAAATTAATAATAATATCCTAATAGTATTGCTGTTCGACTAGCTGCTGTACACATATTTTCCTTGATGAAAGCCGTGTTGCTTGAGCAATGTTACAAATGGTGAACCCCGGATTCCACACAATCTGGGGGTCAGACCGATTATGCCCTGAGGGGGCCCAGCCACAGCTCCCATCAAGACTCTGCCTTGTTTCTCCATAGCTTACAATTCTTTCCCCACAGTTTTCAACTGAATCAAACACTGAGAAAAGCCACAACTCACCAAGGGCAGGGTGAAGATACAAGCCAAGAAGGACTTGGAGAGTGCTTTGAGCAGCGGGCTCTTACATCCAGCACTAGATTAGTTCCTGCCATTTCTTGACCCAATTTGTCTCCCCCTGGTTTCTGGCCCCCTCGCCGTCCACACCCCTTGCTTCCCGCCTCTGTTCACCCGGCCACTCCCCTCTCCTTGCGCCCGTTCTCCTGCCTCCCAGCTGCTCCTCCCTCCCACCTCGCCTTAAGTGGTGGCTGCTGTGCGGGCGCGCAAAGCGGGCGCGCCACTGTCGTGCAGACAGCACGCTGCAGGTGCGTCTTGGGCAAGCCCGTCTGCGCCCATCCGTGCTTGGACTGCGCCCAGTGCCAGAGCCCCTGGACCCCACGAACGCCACAACACCAGAATCCACTACGACGCCAGCACCCTCCACGCACTCAACACCGGCCGAAACCACACCTGCTTCCAGGCATCCCCAAAACGGACCCACGGACCCTTCTCCTGCCACACCTGCAGCTTCACCTGCGATAGAACCACCAAACCTCCAAGGACTGGATCCAACCACCTCCGCTGGATACTCCTCAACATCCGCTCTGCTCGCAAACACGCCGTCGAGCTCTGGGACCTGACGGACCCGTCCGCCCCAGACGTGGCCTTCCTGACCGAGACCTGGTGGAATGACTCCTCGGCGCCCGACATCGCCATAGCCATCCCAGATGGCTACAAGATCACCCGCAGGGATCAAGCCAACGGAATCGGAGGAGGAATCGCCATCGTTCACAAGTCCACCCTCAAGGTCGCCACCCACGCAGACAACATCCTCCACACTACTGAACACCTGCACTTTCGGATCCACACTGACCCCAACACCACCCTCAGAGGAACACTCATCTACAGACCCCCCGGACCCCAGGCTCAGGTCAGTGACTCCATCGCCGACCTCGCCAGCCAACAACGATGCAAACTCCTCCATCCTGATCGCCAACCACGTCAACCTCGGCCTCAGACAACTCATCACCACACCCACCCACGCCGCCGGCCACACACTGGACCCCGTCTTATCCACAGGCTCCCACGTCACCTTCGACCACATCACCAAACTCCACTGGACCGACCACTGCTGCATCCATTTCACTTTCAAGAAAGCAACCACGCACCACCGCACCCAACAACTGCCTCGACGCTGCTGGAGCAAAGTCACCGATGACCAGCGGATCACCACCCTTGCCCAGAATCCACCTACCAACCCCACCAACCGAGACGCCGAAGCTCGCAACCTCAGACAGTGGATCGACGACTGCGCCAAAACCCTCGCTCCGCTCAAGAAACCCTCAAACAGCACGCCAGCAAGAGATCCACCTGGTTCACTGACGGGCCCCAGACCTCCAAACGCACATGCCGGACACTGGAGAAGATATGGCTCCATGAACGCACACCGGACAACCACGCAGCCCACAAGGACGCCACCCGCAGACATCACCACCTCTTCAGATTAGCCAAGAGATCCTCCTTCAAAGACAGTTAAGAGAACAACGCACGCGACAGCAAAGAGCTTTTCAGAATCGTAAAGGAACTCTCCAACCCCAGCACCAACGCCAACGACATCCCGCCCTCACAAGAACTGTGTGACTCACTAGTCATCTTCTTCCACCGCAAGATCGCTGACATCCACGACAGCTTCAACACCACGACCGCCCGACTATGCCAGACTCCACCTCCCCTGTGAACACTACCAGCGCCAACCGCCTGACCTCCTGGTCCAACGTCAACAAAGACGAGACACGCAAGGTCATGAACTCCATCCACTCAGGATCTCCGTCAGACCCATGCCCACACCACGTATTCAACAAAGCAGACGCAGCCATCGCACCCCAACTACGGAAGGTCATCAACATCTCCTTCAAAACAGCGACATTCCCAGAAAGCTGGAAGCATGCCGAAATCAACGGTCTCCTCAAGAAGCCCAAAGCGGACCCCAAGGACCTCAAGATCTTCCGGCCCATCTCCCTGCTCCCGTTCCCGGCAAAGGTCATCAAGAAAATCGTCAACATGCAATTGGCCCGCCACCTGGAAGACAACAACATCTTGGACACGTCCCAGTCCGGATTCAGACGCAACCACAGCACTGAGACAGCCCTCATCACCGCAATAGGCCACATCAGGTGCCAACTAGACAACGGCGAAACATCAGCCCTCATCCTCCTGGACCTGTCAGCCGCCTTCGACGCGGTATGCCATCGCACTCTAAAAACACGCTTCCTAGAAGCCGGAATCCAAGAGAAGGCCCTTGACTGGACCACGTACTTCCTCTCAGGCAGAAACCAGAGAGTCCGCCTCCCACCCTTCCGATCCGAAGCCACCAACACCATCTGCGGCGTCCCCCAGGACTCATACCTCAGCCCAACGCTGTTCAATGTCTACATGGCCCCCCCTTGCACAAGTGACCCGCTATCCCGACCTCAACATCATCTCCTACGCCGATGACACCCTGCTCATCCTTTCCCTCACCAAGGACCCACACACCGCCAAAACCAACCTCCACAAGGGAATGAAGGCCCTTGCCGACTGGATCAAGAGCAGCCGTCTAAAGCTGAACTCGGACAAGATGGAGGTCCTCATCAGGGGCGGCCTAAGGCATGTGCAAGCTGTGCACCTGCACAGGCCCACCAAACCCCAGGGGCCTCCACGCCAATATATATCCTTAATATAATAATCCTCTGAGGATGGATACATATTTGCGTGGCGGCCCCATGCAGGGATTTGGTGGCCTCCGGCTCTGTTCCACTTCCAAACACCCTGACCCTCCGCCGCCCCACCCGGCCTCCCTCTTCCGGGGCCCCCTACCTACGCTCCCTGCACAGGGCCACCATGAGCCTAGAGCTGCCCCTGTCCTCATCCTCGGACCCACCCCCTCAGCCTGGAACGACTCAAGGTGGTGGACCATACTGGGAACAGCACCAATACCCACAGACTATGCACGCAACCTAGGATTCAACCTCCCCATGTCTAAACAGGTCAACACCATTTCCTCCTCCAGCTACAACACCCTCCGCATGCTCCGCAGGATCTACAAGTGGATTCTGACCGAAACAAGAAGAACGGTGACCCAAGCCCTCATCAGCAGCAGACTGGACTACGGCAACCCACTCTATGCAGGAAGCCCAGCCAAACACCTATGACGACTACAACGTATACAAAACGCCTCCGCCCGATTGATCGTCAACGTCCCCCGCCACAGCCACATCACCCCCCACCTAAGAGACCTACACTAGCTCCCTGTCGACAAGTGGATCACCTTCAAGCTCCTCATCCACGCACACAAAGCACTCCACAACACCGTACCATCCTATCTGAACAGCAGCAGACTCAGCTTCCACACCCCCACCTGCCAACGCCGCTGTCCCCCGCATCCAACGTACGACCTCCGGCAGCAGATCCTTCTCCTACGTCGCCGCCAAGACTTGGAACACCCTCCCCAACCACATATGGCAGACCCAAGACCTACTTGCCTTCAGAAGACTCCTCAAGACCTGGCTCTTCGAACAGTATCAGCAACCCCCCCTCCCCCCAACCCCTCAGCACCATGAGACCCTCATGGGTAAATAGTGCGCTTTACAAGTACTCTGATTGATTGATTGATTGATTGATTGAACAAACTGTTACCGGATATTAGGCCTAGTGAGCAGCAAGAAGGGTTTTCACAAATGGAGATATAGATGCCCCTGAAGCACTTGGAACTGCCATAACACCATACTACTAAATTACGAGAACTGGGAACACTGCATCCCTGGAAGTTGCCTCATCAGTGGTTGGAGAAGGGCTAGGATCCAAGCTAGCAAATACCACTCTCAAACAATCACATACATTGCAAAGACCACACAAAAAGATGCAATCAGGAGTGACATTGCTGACTTCTTCCAAGTCAGTACAAACACATGCAAGCTCCTCTTCCGAGAGTTAGCCAATGGCGTACCACTGGAAAGTGTGAGGGATCGGTGGTATTCACACCTGAGTCCTCTTAACACAGGTGCCTAAGAACATTTATTGAGAATGAGAAAAGAGGAATGAAAATAGTATTATGAAAGGCCTGTCTAGTAAGAGCACATTCAACTTGACACTCAAAGAGCGCCATCAGTGTTTCAGTCAAGCTGTTCACACTTGGGAAAATGGGAGATAGTTCTTATGACTGTAAGGTCAGAAACATCAGCCGAGACTGAGAGTTGAGACCTTTCCACACTTTAGAGAAGTGTTGTGCCCCGCTGTTCGCCTGTAGGGGGAGTGCAACATCTACCCCTAGCCTAAGATGCTACCCTCTGTGGCCTAGGCCCCGGGGTGCTCCACTCACTCCCTTCCAAACTCTTCCAGCAGGAGAAGAGAGCTACGTTGCAACACCCATTTGGCCACCATTCCCAAGTCTTAACACAGAAGCAAATGTGCACTGTTTCCTGGGCAGGCTGATCTGCACTGCACCACCTTGCCATGCCCCTGCAGGCTCTCCCAGTTTGCAGGCTGGCAATGGTCAGACTGGCAAAGCAGCCACAGGTATTCCACATTCCATATTCCTAAAAATGTCGGGGATTGACTTGCATGTGATGGGCTTCTAGGCCCAAATGACTCCTTCTGATGTGAACTGCAGAGAGTTCAGAGGGAGTTGGGCAGCTGATGCTTGCTATTCCAATATCATCCTAACTCTCACAGGGTTATCACCCCTCCCACCCAGGACTTGCTGGGGCACACAAGTGGGAAACTACAAGTTTCAATGCCCCTAGAAAAGGATGAGTGGGCTTCCACAGGGGCATACATGATCCCGACAACCAGGTCTAGGTGGAGCCCACCAATCCATTCAGCCCCTTTGCCGCCTAGAAAAGGACAGGGGATCTGTACTTGTTCATAGTGAGTTGGACGGACGAGGGCTGAAGCCAGTGAGAGATTCCGAGCACACTGGTCACCAGGTTCAGGCCTGGGTGCCAGATGAACGAGGCACCCTTGTTCTTCACAGACAGGGGCCCTTGAAGTATGACAACTCACTCCATTTTGTGCCTTGTTTAAAACTGGCCTGGCAGGAAGTGAGAAGTATAGAACTACAGTGATCTAAGATTGCCAGTGTTGCAGCGGGAAGCGTGCATATATTTTTCTTTATTCATATGCTTATTCTCCTTACTCCTTTAACCTTACTGGACCCTTTATGATGAGACAGGCTGAAGCATTTCCATTACCACAGAGACAATGATCCTCTGAGGAATCTTTCTCCACCAATAGGGGGGGATGGGATTTAGGGTGACCACACTCCACGCTAGCTATTTAACAAGGATAATTAAATGACGGCCAACTTACAGATTTGAACTCAGATTTAGATATACCACTCTCAAGACCATATGGTAGATATAAAGACTAGCAATGGAAAGACCCAACTTCCTAAAGAAGTTAAGTGAGGAATGTGCAAACCAATAGCTCCGCAATAGCAACACAGAACAAAAGAAGCAAAGCCTGATGTTCTGATAGAGCTAGTTGATTATCCCTACTACGCATTTAAAACATCAATACAATAGCACAGTTTCAATGGGAGAACCAACATGATTCAATATTAGACTCGGGCAAATTTAGATTAATTTGTTTATTGTATTGAAGAATCAAAATTCATTAAAATAAGCAATTTCTTAAGGACTTCGGTCAACAATATCACAGCTTGCATTAAAGCACCAAATATTTGGGTAAATCTTTGTTGAGTGGTTATAAAATTCAGTTTGCAAAGTTATAGAGTCCTGCTACCCTTAAGGCAGAAGGATAGTTCAAGTTTCTAACAGCTCAGGTCCTACAAAAAAGGGAAAGGTTCAGACTTAATGTCTATTAGGGGCGAGTCCATGGGCTCGGAGCTAAAGGTACAAGGGGAAATTGAAAAATAGAAATGGTTCAGCAAAGAAGGTCTCAGTCCATGAGTTACCGATTGTAGCATCAACAAACAGTCCAAGTAAAAGATCGGTCAGCATAGCATCCGGGCCTCGAGTGGGAAAAATCAATAGCGTTCTTGTCAAGAAGCAAAAATAAATGGCCTTCAGCACCCATCCTTTGTGGTTTCTTTTTTTATAGAGTTTTAGCAATGTCCGGTGGCGTGGCATCACACCTCCATGGAAAGACTATCACATGTCCATGGTCACATAGTGGCACCTAAAGCATTCGCAGTATCAAATAGTTTCCCATGCTAGTCATGAGAAACAAAAGCTTGAGAGCCCTCACAAGTCTAACATTGCTAGAAGAGGAATACAAAGTAGTGATGTATAGCATAGCTGAAATTCTATTCCCACAGGAATATTTCACTGTGGACGTTGAAGAAGCATACAAGAATGCCATGGTGTAGCCATGTCCAGAACAAATACGTAACTTTTCACTGGAAAATAATGATCCATTGTATTAAATCAGGAGAAAGGTCAGCACTTGTAAAAAGCATTAAAAAGGCCTTTAAGTTAGCATTGCACATTTAAATTAAATGAGCTTTAACCTTTACTTCGAATATAATGAAATTAAATCAATTCAAATGAAGAATGTATAAACGTTCACAAATATTATTACATGGAAACGGCTAATGCTAGAAATACCCTACTACCACAAAATGTTATGATATTCATATAAATGCACATTTTTCAAATTTCATTCTACAATATAGTATCTAATATTTCATAACTATAATGTCTCTAAAATCATTTTGCTAAATATTTAGCTTGTATTTCATTGCTACACATCTTTGCACCGAGTTTTCTAACCGGTGCATTCTCAGCAAAAAGCATGGAAAGCACTAGGCCACTTCACATAGCAACACAATTCTCATCAATATATGTTAATAAGCAAGATGTGCATTACAATTCATTACCTCTATTTGTTTATATGTATTAGTGGTGTTGTCTTATAAATGTGTTTTCTTCATCTCATGTTTTAAAGCATGATTTTACGATGCTCCTTCTACACTTGTCTCTGTTTCATGTGTCACGATTGTTTGTTAAAGGGGACCTTATTCTGATTTATCGACAACGTGTTTCTTGGACGAGAAGGACGTGTGTTTGCGTGCATGGTGCAGCTTTCCGGCTCTCCTTGTCTTGAAGTATCTCAATAGGAGTATCCGATTCCTTATCTGGCCTAACGGTGGGGTACCAGGCCAGGCCCTGGTCCCCCACCTTATCAACCCTTTGCTGTGTGGCGACCTCCATCTTCAATGATTTAAGTGTTGGGACCGGCCCCTTGTCCTAGTTTTTAGCCAGGAAGATAAGTCTCCGTGGCCTCCAGCCGGACTTCCACCATTATTTTCTTCGACGTGGATGTGATCCTTGCTTGTTCAGTCCAGGCGCATCCTCCTCTGTCTTCCTAAGTGATTGCGTCCTGAAGAAGGTGAGACCCAAGATCGGGGTCACACACCAAAACGAGTGTCTGCGCTGGAGTCCTTGTTTTCTCTAGCCCCCCCCTGAGTTTGTTCATTTATGTCAACGAAAAAAGAATGTTGTATAAATGAATTGTACCAACTATTGCACTCAATTGTTGAAATGATACTGTATTCACATCACTATTCCATCAACTGGCTATCCGTGGTTTCCTGGTGCTATCAACTTTGTTGTTGAGGGGTGGGTATTATTAGAATGTTATTTTGAGAGTCTGTTGGATTTGTATGCTTTTTAGGATATATGTGAATGTATGAGTATGTATTGGTCTGACTGAAAGGGTGTGTTGTAGTGTGTCTGTTGCACCAGGGCAATTTTTTAATTCATTATTATTTATTAATCTTCATATATTTATGTTTTTGTGATTTAATATAATACATTTGATGTTATTGATTTGACACTCTTGTGTTCTGTCCCGTGGGTAGTGGGTTTTTGTGTGTGTGTGTATATATATCAGTGATAATTAGCACTTTAATGATAGTTTTCAGGCAGCAGGGGTTTTCCTTGTTGGTATTATTATATATCACTGTGTCTAACATGTGCAATGTGTACTTTCAACTTTTTGTGTCTTCTATGTATAAACATCTTGTGTATTATGATTTTAAAAATCATGCTGGATCACCTGCAAGGGACTGGACAATCCACACCCCACTAGGGCAGGCTCCTGGACTGACTACATCATTTATTACCTAGCTCAATGCTATGCCTCAGAGAAGCCTTTAAAGAAGTTATGTGATGAAGAGCGAGAGCAGGTGCAACATTTCCACTGGCTCCTTAGTTTACTCAATGTGCAAGACATCACAATGACACTTCAGGGAGGTTGAATGAATGCATGTTCATAGTCTTGATTATCACTCATACATCAGAGATTAATGGACAGAATAGACAGTCATTCTCAGGATAGGAGGGAACCGCCTCAAGGAGGTCGTCCAGCAAACCTGCCTTCTCTATAAAAGATATGTCTATATGGGACAATCTTAACAACAAAACTACTGGGTTCGGGCTCCCAACAGCACTGCTTGCCACAAGCAATTTGAACAACAACTGAGATTGCATGTGCTGCCAATCCTATCACTCACTTGTTTTTAGTTAGAACACCTGACCTTAAAACAAATGTTCCTGAGACCAAAAGATGTCTTTTTACTTCTATTTTATTTTGAAAAAAGGAGATATTTTATTATTAGAATATCAACAGAATTTTTTAAAGAATTTTCACGGAGAAATTTTTGACCTTATGTACAATTGACAACTCATCATTATATAAACACAACAAAACTTTTTCGGTAGAAATCTTTTTTGGACTTTATAGACAACATGTAATACAAAACACTCAGTCACACTACTCACAAACCACACTATTTACATATCTACAAACAATACAAGAAGAAAACATATAAATTGTATCTACAATGTAATCACTTGATTTACAATGGAGCCTAGAACCTAATTATATATTTACAAAGTTATTCAAAAGTAAATATCATCC
Organism: Lissotriton vulgaris; assembly: GCF_964263255.1. Lineage (NCBI taxonomy): Eukaryota > Metazoa > Chordata > Amphibia > Caudata > Salamandridae > Lissotriton > Lissotriton vulgaris. The sequence goes on along the minus strand of NC_141695.1, from coordinate 755,388,595 downwards.
ATTTCTTGGTTTGTTAAAGGCTTGAAAAGTCTACGCGTTTCGATTCGAACTCATATGAGTGAATGAGTTCTCATCAGGACCAAGGTCTTTGAAAAGAGAAGGGGGAAACGTATTGGTATTCTGTTTGAAATTCTAAACAAGCACCTACTACCCCTAATCCTAGCTTGTGTCTCTTACCTCTCAGTCACTTAGAAACCAGTGACTGGTTTCCCCCTTCTCTTTTCACAGACCTTGGTCCTGATGAGAACTCATTCACTCATATGAGTTCGAAACGCGTAGACTTTTCAAGCCTTTAACAAACCAAGAAATGGATGATATTTACTTTTGAATAGCTTTGTAAATATATAATTAGGTTCTAGGCTCCATTGTAAATCAAGTGATTACATTGTAGATACATTTTATATGTTTTCTTCTTGTATTGTTTGTAGATATGTAAATAGTGTGGTTTGTGAGTAGTGTGACTGAGTGTTTTGTATTACATGTTGTCTATAAAGTCCAAAAAAGATTTCTACCGAAAAAGTTTTGTTGTGTTTATATAATGATGAGTTGTCAATTGTACATAAGGTCAAAAATTTCTCCGTGAAAATTCTTAAAAAAATTCTGTTGATATTCTAATAATAAAATATCTCCTTTTTTCAAAATAAAATAGAAGTAAAAAGACATCTTTTGGTCTCAGGAACATTTGTTTTAAGGTCAGGTGTTCTAACTAAAAACAAGTGAGTGATAGGATTGGCAGCACATGCAATCTCAGTTGTTGTTCATATATGGGACAATGGCAGTACAATCTGAAAAAGTGGAATGGGCTCCTCAAACTTTATAACACCCAGCCCCTCAGACAGCTAACACTATGTGACAGTGTTCTTCCATCCTCCAGGATGAGGCCAGAGCTTCAGCGGTATCTCTCCCAGTGATTGTGTTATAGTCAGCAGCTCACAACTCCTTGGGAAAGGAAGAGGAAACTTGCACTTTTGCGATTCCAGGATGGCCCTTCCTTATACATTCTTAAGATGGTGCTCCCAAGACATCTGCACACTCTCGATCCCGGCCTCCGCCAACCTGCATCTACACGTGTGGGTGGTTGAATTTAGGGGGCTCTGTTAAAGATACCGCAGCAAGTATAACAGTGTTCCACGCGTGATGTGAGGACCCTACATCACCAACTTCCACTTGACCACTCTTGACATGTTTGGGGGCTACATTGACTATTACATTGATTGAAAGTTGCCAGCCGCCTGGAGCTGCCACAGCTTGATAATATCTTTATTTTCTTCTACCTGGATGCTCCTACTTGCTCCCACATTTTGCTTTCGATGTGAGCAAAGCCTTCTGTCAAAAAATTCTGCTCCAGCGGCTTCTGCCTACTTGCCAGCATCTGTGCTTCTCAGCCTTGCCAAGAGCTGCATCAGCCGCACGCTCCTCCGATGTGTATCTTGCCAAGAATTTGTACCTGGTCCAAGTTCTGCATTTTTCATTTAGTTTTTCTTACAGAACATTAGCCATTTTCCTATTTCGCCTGTGCAGAGTTATTCCTAGCACAGGCTCTCTGCTCAAATCTTTGTTATTCTTGGAGAAACCAAGGAGCTCTGTCCTGTTACAGAAATAACGGCCAAATCACAAATCTTACAAGTGTCCTCGACCAGAAAAGCTATGGAATTCTTGTATTTCTTAGTGTATCCATTTTCTTTTATTTCACATTTTATACCATGGAGAGCACCAGTTCCCTCACACATGTTGCCAATACTAGACCGATTTCTGCACGTTCCCCGTTTTCTGTACCTTTTCCTTATGAAATATGTGGGTAAATGTTTAGTGCACAGGTACATGTGGAGGATGCATTCTTAAACGTTTGTAAATACCCAGGAAATCTCATCTTTGTAGTTGGTAATTTAATTGGCACTGCACTTCCCTCACCATTCCCCTGACAATCTAATCTTCAGAGTATGGAGACTTGAGATCTAATGCATATCGGCATCCATTGAATCTGTGCATATTTTGCAGATAATATTGACACCATACTCAGTACATGTTGATTGTTGTGAATCAGACTAAATGTATTGGCTGCCTATAGTACTTACTTCTAGAAGCGATCCTGCTCCACGGGCTGTCCTTTTGTCAGTTAATTTGGTTGTTTGTTCTTTTACACCTTTCAGGCCTGGACCTCCCAACCCCACCACCAGAAGAGCCTACCAGATATGTACCATTTGTCCCATAGACCTCTTTAACTAGTTCGGTTTTAACCCAGCCAAGAGCCACTTGTGATACAACTCTGTCTTTCACAAGCTATGCAAGGGAATATGCTTTTATTCATCAGAGACTATGACCTACTAACTGCCAAAAATTGGTGCTGTAGGAAATCTAAGCGAATAAGAACCCCAGTTTTGTTCAGTTTTTTTTTTAACATATATATTTTATTTTTTTTCTCTCAAAATTCATACCACATTTTCCTTGGTCTATTGTGCCTTCAGGGAATGGTTGCACCTGTAATTTGTGTTTCAACTTTAAATATGCATTGTAGATCCATGGTCGACGCAGCAGTGTCTCAACTTGGTTTTGCACATATTTTCAGCATCAAACTTTGGGCAGGATAGCCTTCCTTCAGTTTTATGCATCTGATGTGCACAGTCCATGGCGATAGGTGGTGATGTAGTGTCCTACCCAGCCTGGGTACCAACTAATGACTACGCCACACACAGAGCTTAGCACAACACATCTTTATTCTTCTGTATGTAACCGTGAACTCAACAGTCTAAATCTGCATTCACTTCACTACGCTCCAACGCCTACGTCACAGTTCTACAGAATCCATCAGGAGCCTTAAAGGGTTCCGTCATTACTAACTAACACAATACTACATCTCATCATCAGTTAAATTATTATATTTTTTTATTACAAAGATGTACAATTATAACTCTTCAATAAGTCTTCATTTCGCTCTGATCACACATCCCAACTGTGGCTTTGAAATCTAGGGGCATGATTTGGAAGTGTCCATGATCTGCATTGACGATGTCAGAACAATAGTAGTCAGGGGTTCTTCAATCATCCTTTCAGACCCAGTCTCCATATTGACATCAGTGCCTGATGAGCGATGAGCCACATGTCAGAAATGTGAGGAATCTTGTTTGATAGACTTCCCAGAAAGTTGGGCAGTCACCATGTGTCCCTTGCTGGTCACAACATGAAATGGCTCAGCATCAAAGGGAGCATCAGATTTCTGTTTTCTAGGCTGACAGACAACACTCAATCTCCACTAGCGAAAGTAATGTCGTTCGCATGTCAGCGCTTAGCTGCATAGGCTTTAATTTTTTTTTTTAATTATTCAAGTCTCCTTATACAAGTTTCTTCCTAAGTGCTTGATCTTCTATTAGACCATTGAGGTAACTTGATTGTCATGGCTCTCCCGAACATCGAGGTTGCAGGGCTTTCACCTGTTGGAGAGTAAGGAGTCGAACGGGAAGCTCAAAGAGTAGAATTTGAGACAGTGTTATGGTCACGATATTCCAATTTAGTATGCTGAACAGCTTTCCTGAGAGTACTCCTGAAACATTCGACAAGGCCATTGGCTTGTTGCCAGAGAGGTGTGCTCTTTTGATGCTTCACATTAAGATGACTGAGAAAGTCTCTGCATTCTTGACTGTTTAAAGGGGGGCCATTGCCAGATTTTAGGATCGCAGGAACACCCCATGTAGTGAAGATTCCGTCTAATCTCTCAATTACTCTTTCAGGAGTGGTGGATGAGAGATCTTCTGTAATTGAAAAGCAGGAGTATTCGTCAACAATCACCATCAGTTGATGTCCATTCTGAAGAGGACCAAAGAAGTCAATGGCAATTCATTCCCATGCATGCTTTGACAACTCTGACTTGTTTGTTGAGTGTGTTGAGTGGTTTTCAATGAAAGGCAGCTGCACAGATGACAGGACTCAATTCTCTTCCAACTCTCTCATCAAGATTGGGAAACCAGACTCTGTGTCAGAGAGCTCGTTTTATGGCAACGATTCCACGATGTCCTTCAAGGGCAACTTCAATTATCTGTTGTCGCAAACTCCCCAGAATAACAATCCCCGTACCGCTCAGGACAATGCCTTCTTGAGTCACAGACAGTTCATCGTTGATATTTTTAAACTTCTGATATTCACTGTCAGTGGTAAGATGTCAAGTGTGCTGGTTCGAAGAATGATGTGCAATTATGTCTTTCAGTTTTTACGTCACCATCTTGGCTCAAGGCAATGACAATATGTTGCAACAAAATGGCAGCTGGTGTGCTGGACTTCACAATAAAATGTATGTAAGCTTCATGAGAAGTAGTCGGCAGGGTTTTGATCTTTTCCTGGATGGTGCACAATTGTGTAGTTGTATTCTTGTAATCGTTGACCCCAACGTTCAATGCGAGGAGGAATCTTGGCCTTTGGCCTTTTGATTGTTAAAGATGGTCAACAATGCTTGACGATCCGTCAAGCATGAAAGGCTTTCCATGTAAGAATACGTATACATGTTCACAAGCCCACTCCACTGCTAAACTTTCTTTCTCAGGTTGTGAATAAGCTCAGTTTGGGACAAACATCTGCTTGCATATGCCACATATGCCGTCGAGAATTTGGGTAAATGCTGTGCTGTGAAAGGATAGCGTGTAACATGACGGAGCTAGCATCAAACACAACCTCCGTATGAAGCTTTGTATCAAAGTAGGCCATTTCAGTAGGGTTCCCAATAGCTTGTTTGATCTACTTAAAGCTTTATTCGCATTCATGTGACCAAGTAAATGAATCATTCTTTTTTGTCAAGTCTCTCAATGGAGCACTTATATTTGCAAAGTCTTTAATAGACTTAGAACAGTAGATGCCTATGCTAATTAATGAATTTAACATGGAAGCATCGTGTGGGAGATTGGCAGTTGACAGGGCTTTCACTTTAGCTGGATCAGGTATCATACCCCCATCAGAAAAGATATGGTCAGATCATTTTTGCTTTGTCTTATGGAACTCACATTTGTCGCCATTCAAAGTCAAACCTGCATCTACAATTAAACCGCACACTTGCGTGAGAGCTTTATCATGGTCCTTCTGTGTAGCTCCAGACACCAATATGTCATCTCTATAAATAAACGTATTTATGATAGGTTGTATGATATGTTGAATGAAATCTTGATACTGCTCTTCAGCTGATGACACACTGAAATTTAGTTTTTTGTATTGGAACAGACTAATATGTGTAGAAAAGGTTGTAATGCACCTGCAACTCTCCTAGATTTCCAACTGATGTTATGCTTTATTCAAATCAAGACGAGAAAAGACCTTCGCACCATTCAATTTGGGTTAGCATGTTGGCGATGTCCATACTTGGATGTTATTCTTGTTCAATTGCCTTGTTCACTTGGCACATGTCATCGCAGATGCGTACAGCTCCTTCACTGTCCTTTTTAGGCACTACCACTATGGGTGAAACCCAGGGCGTTTGACCAGTAGAATGTTAAATCATTTAATGTTTGAGCAATTATTCAAGTTCTTTTTCAACATCTTCCTGTAAATGAAATACGGTTCTTCTGTGTCTCTGAGCAATAAGGCAGACGTCCTCATTAATGTGCAATCGTTCTTCCATGGTCATGAGTTTTCCTAACCCATGAAACAAGGAAGGGAACTGACTAACTACTTTGTGATGAACATTTATGTTATAGTTCACTGACATCAGCCCCATATTAGCAGCTGTGTTGAAATTGAGCAAACAGGCACTTGATGCCGTACCTTGAAGTACATAAATGAGTGCTTGTACTTTCACTTTCTTGTGTTGCATCGTTGCTTCAAATGAACCTTGACTTTTTAATGTCATTGATGCAGCCCATGTATGCAGTTTAGTTTTTGATGGCTTAAGTCGTGGCAACAGAGTTAGTTCTTTGTATTATCTCCTCAGGCATTATGTTTATCGATTAACCAATGTCGATAATAAAAGGTATCGAGCAACCTTTTACCTTTAGTGTAATCTTTGAACAATGTTTAAATTGCTTTGGTGCATGTTTTCTGAGGTAAACATCAACATTGTGCAATCGTTGTCTTCACTTTCATTCGATGTAGATACTGAAGAACTCTTTGACTATGATTTAGATGACAATTGACTTCATTTGGTATTGATTTTTCTCAATTGGTGTGGCCTTGGTCTTGTGGGCTTGCGTCGAGCTTCGCTTCTGAAGCGTTCAGGCGGCCAGTTTGTCTTCGCGCCATGATGCACTTCTTTTCTCCTTCGCCTTGCAAACCAGCACAAAATGGTTCTCCTACCCACAGCAGTTGCATAACTATCCTTTGCGTGACATGTGCCTTCACATGGAAATTAAAATCACACCTTTGTATGTTCATGACTGACTCACTCTGGGCACCTCCAGCTTCCATGTTAGCAGCTTGTCGATCAGCAAGCTCTTCAGCTCTGTCAGCCCTGAGAACTCGCTCCAAACTCAGTTTCCCTCAGTATTCATCATCTGAATTAATCGGACAGGTATCTGTCAATAACTCTGAGGTGTATAGCTTCCTCATTATTACATTTATTGAACTTACAGTGTTTGATGAGCTTATTCGATCTCTCACCAAATTCGTCAATGGTTTCACCATCTTTCTTTCAAGACTGAAAATTTACATTTCGGAATCTACATTCAACACTGGATTGAACCTGAGATTCAAGACTTCTTTGGATTGATGGTATGTAATTTCCTCAGCTTACAGCATTTGCTTAATGACTTTATGACTTCTTTCACACCTTCACAAGACAGATTCCTAAAGTATTTGATAATCTTCTTGCTATCTGTTTCTTCTAGTGCCTCAATAAACTCATCAAATGTTTCTATCCAAGCAGTCCATCTGTCGCCAATATTCAGCTTTTTGGTGGTATCGATTGGCTCTGATGGTTTCAGGAAGGCGGTGGCATTGTAACCATTGGTGGAGTTTACTGGTGTAGAGAGCAATGTTCTTTCCAACAACTCTTGGTGATTTTGTCTATACACACTATCTCTGAGGGCTTGCTGGCCTCTCGGTCATCTTTGATAATTACAGGAAAATGTGACCTCCTTCTTGGTCTCCATTGGAAAAGCAAACTTGCATGATTTTGATCACCACTCTTGGCTTTCTGATCTTCAGAGATCTCTGGAGTTGTTCTGAGCACTGCTCAGCAGTTTTGGTGGTGGGCTGCTTCGTTTATAGACTGCTCCTCAAACACAACCACGGGTGCTTCTTCTAGGGTCATTCCACCCATCTCTGTAGTACGATGACTCTCTTTACTTAGTTCTGTTAAGCAGATGACCCTTTCTTGTATTTGAATGGCTTTGTTTGTAAGCATCTCTTTATACTGCCTGACACCTTGTTTATCTCTGCCTCGAAGCGCTTCTGATTGCAGCGTTATCACTCTGTATTATGTATGACTTTAGGTTGATTAGACGTGTGGTACATCTCTTTGCCGCCTTTCCAGCAGGTTCTTAGCCCATGATGTATAGACTTCTCAGTGAAGCTTTTATTAACTTCAAATATTTTACAAAGCCTGGAGTTACCCTTTGAGTCCACATATGCCAAGCATTGATTCAACACTTCGACTGAGGCACACATGGCATGCACGAGCAGTCTGCTGGACCGTAGGAGAGCACTGTTAAACTTTGGGTTACTTATTCCTTATCTCGTCACCAGTTGCAGTGACCTTCCTAATTTGGGTACCCGCTAATGACTGTGCCACATGGGAGCATAGTATAACACTAATTAATTCTTCTGCTTGTAACCACAAACTCAACATTCTAAACCCGCATAACCTTCACTAAGCTATAACACTTACGTCACAGTTCTGAGTCCATCAGGATTCAAAAGGGTTCCATCATTACTAACTCACGTGACACTACAGTAGACATCTGAGCTATCCATTATATTACACAAATCTTTATTGGCTCAGGCCGTAGACAGCAGAGCTATCACTGAGGTTACATAGAACTTACATGGTCAAGCTTTAGACATCAGAGCCATGCTGGTTCATGTCTTAGATAGCATAGTTATATATATATCTTACAGACTCAGAGTTGTCAGGTTACACAGATTTTACAGACTAAGGTCTTAGAGAGCACAGCTATTTCTCAGAAGATAACAGATCCTGTGTCAAACTGCCTCTCTGGCTAGAAACGTAAATGCATGGTAAGCAGTTGCTCTCTGTACGCAAGCTTGCAGGCCGTAATGCTATGTGCCATGCTTGGGCATTGCAGTGGCCCCAGAGGCATTAGCAAAGTGACTCTCAGTTAACTGCAGCCCTACTCTGAAGATTAACGAAGGGGCTGAGCTAAACACACAGCTGCATCTCTGCACAGAATGCCGCTGGGCGAATATTAATACTTTGATGAAGGTCCAGCAACGTGTTAATCAGGTGGATTAGTAACCGAGCAGCTGTGCACTATTTACAGCACAGAATATAAGGAGAGAAAGAAGAGCATAGCGACGGCCACTTCATTGGTAAAAGAGATAAACCTTCTGATATCTAGAAGCAAATATCACTCTTGCACTGTCTGTAGTTTCACAGGCAAATTAGCCTACGGGGGAAAATTTGAAAATTTCTGGGTTGGGTGCTGCCAGCCATTAAGTGTCAGCCAAGGTTTTGGAAAATCTCTCAATGTTGTGACAACCCACTCCAAATTGGCACCATTTTACGTAAGCAAAATGTGGCCAAACTGAACTTAAGAGAAAGCTTTCTGCTCTGGGGCACACAGCAAAAATCGATAAATGAGGAAATCCCTGTCTCTCCTCAACAAGTGATTATTTTTTTAAAAAAAATCCAATTTGTAGTAGCAGAGATGTGGAATTTTAAAGGTTTTGAAGACAAATAGCACTTAGAAGCAAGAAGCACCAATTGTGGTTATCAGGACTCAGTAGACTGGGTCCACTAGCAAAGACAGGGTGACTGTGATACAGCACGGGCCAGATACAGGTCTGAGTTCAGTCCACTGTGAATAGTACCTCGGGTTCTGATGCATCAAGATGTGTAGTCCTTGTATGGGCCTTCACAGTGTAGGGGGTGAGGAGCTACCAACCGAAGCTTGCAATACCCGGTCCTGCGTTGAGGTGCATCTCATTGTGGGATGTTGGTAAAGCCACGGATCAGGAGATGCAATGTGTGTGTTGAGCTATGTTGCGCTGAATTGAGATTGGTGAAGCAGCTGGTACTCGAGGACCTGCATCGAGATGTGCCACGCTGAGCTGTGATGTGTTATACTGGGTCGGTTCCCATCATCGAGATGCACCACGCTGGGTTGGTTCTTGTAAAGCTGACGATCAGAAGCTGTAATAAACAGTCCGGCGTCGAGATACATAAAGAAGCATTGAGATGCATGGTTCTGGGCCGGTTGCTGGCTTTGAGATTCGTTGCTCTGGGTCGCTACTTGCGAAGCCATCAAAGTGGAGCTGTAATGTGTCAGTTTATGTTGGTGAATAGGAGCCTGTTATGTCCCTGTAGCTCTGAATAGGAGGTCAGCTAACTAGCCTATGGAGAAACTCTGGTGGTGTTGGGTTCAAGTTGTAGATTTGGTCCTTCTTCCTTAGACAGCAGGGCAACAGATAAGTTTCCCTTGCAGAAGGAGCAATAGGGCAGCAGAGCAGCTGGGCAGACCTTCCTGTGGCAGAGCAGCGGCACAGTAGAGAAGTCCATCTTCTGAGTCTTCCACAGGTTCAGAAGGTATCTGAAGTATTGGGTCTGAGGGTCAAATATTTATAACTGGTGCTGGCTTTGAAGAAAGAGAGGCTTCTGGAATTTCCCCTAAAGAGGTATCTGGCATTGCCTGCCTCCTTGCCCTGGTCCTAGTCTGTCTGAGGGCACAATAGGCAATTGTGGAGTCCCTTATGTATGAACTGATCCAGTGCCTTCGAAGTGCAATTCTGGTAGGTGACAGCTCTGCCCCCCATCAAGTCAGAGAAGGCCATCCTGCCAACACCCAGACCCTCTATTGTGATGATGTCTGATATGAATACACAAAGACCAACTGCCAACTACACCTAGTCATGTGACCCTGGAGCAGGCTGCATGCACCAAATGAATAGTACAAGAAAATGAAAAGTTTCAAAAAATGGCATTTGCCCAATTGTGACTTAAAATTTGAATTTTCCATTAAAGAGGCTTTTAATTTACATTTCCTCAGATGCCAAATATGACTTTCTTACCTGGTCCCAATCAAAAGTTATCACGTTTTTTTTAATAAACGGTTTGTATTCATAATATATCAACAGCATATAAACATCATATTGAAACCTAGGTGCAGAAGAAAGGCTGTATGCGAGTACCATCATGGTTTTTCGATCATAACCCAAAACATGAAGTAAGGCACAGAACAGTGCATAGAAGTTTCATAGTCACGTTTTATGCAACAGAGATACCAGATGTCTCCCCGTTCCACAGGACAACATGACCCCCAGAGGGTCTGACACAAGAGGGGCCACCCATAATCCTCCAAGTCTCTCTGGTGAACTCAGCCTAGCCTCCATAATGAAAAATGTGCCACACTGAACTCCAGCCGAGCATCTTCAAAGGAGATAAAGATCTCATTCAGTTCTCCCCATTTATCACAGCCACCCTTCCTCCACGCCTGATATGCCATGTTGGCATCCATGCGTCGAATCGGGCAGGCATCCATACTGGCGATTCCTATATGAAAGGGAGCCCTAGTAAGCTTCATCTTGACCGACCAACCGCTGCCACACTCTGGACGTCTGCCTTACCATATAAGGCCCAACAGCCAACACTCCATATCTTTCCATCAGTAACAACACGAGGTTCTAAGCACCCACAGTCCCTGCCAACAAATGTTTTTCCCAATTGTTTCCATCATTTTGCATTGTATTCTTTATGTTTCTTTCTGTCCCTTTAAAATCCCTGTATACTTTCAATCCTGGCACATGCCACACTGTAGTTGCAGTTCCAATTAGAATTGTAACTGTACAGCATTCCTATGATCACTTGGCTCTAGGACCTGGACTGAACAGTACTGTGCCTATTTCATTAAAGTCCTCTCTTTTACTTACTTGGACTTGTGATTCATTATATTGGATTTTTACATTTTGGCCATGAGGAGCTGAGTACCTGCTAAAAACTTGGGCACAGGAGCGGTACATTCTACATTTGAAGTTTGTTTTTTCATCGATTTTGTTTTAAATTTTATGGACCTTTGCCACTATCTCTATTTAGAGGAACAGCTCGGATTCCCTTTGCTGTAAATTTCACATTTCTACGAGTTTGTGTGCTTTTCTTGCCGATTTTTAACTGATTGGGAGATTGTGACATGTTTCTTTCAAGTGTCAACGGCGAGTCTCCCTCACACGAGCAAGCTACCGCCAGCGCGACCTCACCATGGAAACCTGAAGCGTCCTCCTGAAGTGCTCTCATGTTGGGTGACGCAAAGTAAATGGAACTGTTGCAAGGCGTCTTCATTGCGTGTGCGTAACTGACATCATCACATTGCCACCATCTTGGGAGAAAAAATTTACAAGATTTCATCGTCACGTGTGCGTAACGTAACGCACTGACATCATCACACCATCTTGGATGTGATTTTTAGACATATTTTCAACATTGATGCGCATCTCTTCAAAGTATCTTCATTTTCACCGTTGATGCGCTCGACAGCGCATTTCTTCAAAGTATCTTCACTTTCACCATGGATGCGCTCAACAGCGCATTTCTTCATTTTGACTAGGGTTTCATCGTCAATTACTTCGTCAGCATGCTTTTAATTTTCCATTGATAATAACTATCATTTCATAAGGTACTTTTACCAAATATATATATTTTTTCCCTTTATCCATTTTGCACGTCACGCTAATATGCACAGTCTATTTGGAATTCTTACTGTTAACATCAAAAGTATTGCAATTCAAAGGTGATCCTCCTATTCCATGGATAAGATGGAAGGAGGAATGTTTAACTTACTCAAAAGCTATTGATGGAGAGAGGATAGGCAATGAAAGGAAGAAAAATATTTTTCTTCAATGTCTAGGTTCAGAGGGTCAAGTAGTGCTTAACACACTTCCTACAGTTCAAAGTGATCTTGGGAGTTTTGATGAAGCACTTTTACGTTTAGAGACTAGATTTAAACCTACAACAAGTTTAGCGCTTAATAGATACAAATTTTATACGAGGTCTCAAAGAGAGTCTGAGTCTTTTGAGGGTTTTTTAACTGCTCTCAGAACACTTGTCATTTCCTGCAATTTTGGGGCCATTACAGACGAGATGATTAGGGATCAAATTATTGTGAATGTGAGAAATAAGAAAACACCAGAGGAGTTATGGATAATAGGTAACTCAAATTTACATGACACCATTGCTACTGCCAAAGCATTTGAGCAATCCGACAAGTGGATGAGAGCCATTGAAGATGTCAATGCTAAGGGCGATAAAGGCAATAAGAATTACGATGAGGTATGTGCCATGAATAGTTCAACAAAAAGTCCTAAAATGGGGAAGTTTGTTACCAGAGGTGTAATTTGCTATAGATGCGGTAGCAACAACCATGTTGCTTCCTTTAAGTTTTGCCATGCAATTGGAAGGGAATGTAACAAGTGTGGTCGGATAGGACATTTTTTCAAAGCCTGTAGATATGATAGGAAAAAACTTTTGATAAGAATAGAAATGTTAATAACAAGAGCAGTGAAGTTTCATATGAGGGAGGTGATCAACGTTGTCAAGTTACATGTATTAGATGTGATCAATTACCTAAGGATGACTTCCAAGTTGAGAAAGGGATTGTAGTGTCTTTAATGAATGTGTGCATTGTTGAGGGAGTAACTTTAACTTCTCCTAAATGTAAGGTTACATTTTTAGATGAAGAACTCAAACTTATGGCGGATTCGGGTTCACCTTAGTCCATTGTGACGGAATGTTATTTCAATGAAAAATGTGGGTGTAAGAAATCCATTGGGGATTTGAGTCCTCCTGATATAGTTGCTCAAGGTTTTGGTGGCTCAGCTATTGATTTTATTGGATATGTTGCCTCTAAGATTGATTTTAAAGATTGATCAGCTTTCATCAGAATATAGGTTGCTAAAAAGGGAGCTAATGTCCTTGGTTGGAGAGACCAGTGGAGATTAGGGATCATCCTTAACCCCCTCAACAAAGAACCTGTAATGGTGGTTGAGGAAGGTGTAAGGAACTGTGATATTGAAAAAGAATGTCCAAATGTTTTTTCTGATAAATTAGGAAAACTTAAGGGTTTAACCCATGTCATCAAACTCAAACAGGGAGCATCACCTGTCAAGCAAAGGTTAAGAAATTTACCCCTATATGTCAGGGATGATTAAGGAAATGTTTTGAATGAAATGTTAAGTGAGGGTTTGATTGAAGAAATAGAATCTTCAGAATGGGTTTCCCCAATTGTTCTTGCACGCAAACCGGACAAGTCTTTGAAGGTATGCATTAACCTGAGGGCACTTAATGCGCATATTCTTATTGATTGTCACCCTTTACCCAATAAAAATGAAGTAGTTAGTATGTTAAGTGGAGCCACTGTATTTTCAACTTTAGATCTTAGGTCTGCATACCATCAGATAGAATTGTCAGAGGAGTCACGGAATATGACGGCATTCATCACACCCGAAGGGCTGTTTCAGTTTAAAAGAATGACTTTTGGACTGGTATCAGCTGCGTCTGTGTTTCAGAGATCTATGTGCCATCTATTTAAAGACATGGAAACTTATGTAAAGTGTTTTCAGGAGGATATTTTAATTTTTCCCCCAGACAAAAAACACTCACGCAGAGCATCTCAGGAATGTTTGTAATACCCTCAAGAAGTAGGGTCTTACACCTAAATGTAAGAAGTGTAAGTTATTTCAAGACTCCGAGTATCTTGGACATACACTGTCCAGAGAAGGTGTAGTTCCCAAAAAATCTCTTATTGATGCAATTTTAAAAGCACCTGCCCTTGACTGTAAGGACAAACCTCTTTCCTTTTCAGGACTATGTGAGTACTACAGTAAGTTTATTGAAAATGTTGCCACAAAAATGGAACCATTGAGAGAACTATCAAGGAAAAATGCAGAATTTGATTGGGGAGAAAGACAACAAAAAGGCTTTGATAATATAAAAGCTGAAATGATTGCTGCTCCCACGCTTAAGCCATTTTGTATGAATAAGTTATGCATACTTACAGAAGATGTTAGTCTACATGGCTTGGGTTGTGTTTTGTCTCAAAGTGCGGGGAAAGAAGAATGGAATGTTACATTTGCCTCACGCACACTCAACATCACAGAAAGACGTTACCTTGTTACAGAGAGAGAATTGCTGGGGAGAGAATGGGAAATGAAAGGAAGTGGAGCATTTTCGCAATTATATTTGGCGTGCAAGATTTGTTTTAAGAACGGATCATAACCTTTGGTGTCCCTTTTGTCTCCTGGAGGAGGTCTTAATGCTACTGGCCGCATAGCCAGGCTCATGTCCCGTTTGCAAGAATATATTTTTACAGTTGAATATGTTCCAGACAAAATCAACGTCACTGCTGATTTTTTGTCAAGACTCCCATGCAGTATTGATAACAAATGTGAAGATGATGAGGTTGTGGCTAACATCACTGAAATTGTATCTGGGAAGTTTGGTTTCATCTCTGAAGAGATGTGGAAAAGAGCTATGAATGAAAATCATCTCTTAAATAGAGTTATAAAATTCACCAGGGTGGGATGAGCTTCTAAGAATGATATTCCCGCTGAGGTTTTTACCTTCTGGAAGATTTCTGATGAGTTACTCGTTGAAGGAGATTTGATTTTTAGACAAGGAACATGTATTCCTCCTTTATTTCTACATAGCCACATTTTATCTGTGAGTCATGAGAGTCCTTTTGCATGTCCTCGATGAAAAGATTGATTAGATCTGTCTTTTGGTGGCCTGGCTTAGACACATTTGTGGATAAAGTTGTGAGAGAGTGTCCAGAATGTATTGGGAGCACAAAGATGTGCAAATATGATCCTGCTCCTCTTATACCTGTTCAATGGCTTGCTTATCCCTGGCAGAAACTAGGGCTCCATTAGGATGTCGGGCGGATTTCCTCCGCCAGGGTAGCGGTGGCCACCGCCACCCTGGCGGAGGCAATCCGCCCGACATCCTTCCCTGCATTCCCCCCGCCATATTACGATGGCGGAGGGGACCACAGCGGTGGGAAACACCGCCCGCCTGTTTTCCGCCCGGTCGCCTTGCGGCCGGGGCGGAAAAGGGATAACATGGTGGCGGTGTCTATCAGACACCACCAGCCATATTACAATAGGCATTTTTCAATGCCTGTCCGTGGCGGCAATGCCGCCACGGAAAGGCATGCAGTGTTCACTCTGGGGGGCCCCTGTGGGCCCCCAGAGTGACGGCCAAAGGGTGGTGGCACACGGGGGGTACCTGTGGAACCCCCCTGCATTTTCATAATCGCAGCGGCAGGCACCGCGCGGTGCTTGCCGCTTTGATTATGCAAATGCGTGCATTTGTTATTAACATTGTGGCGGGCAGTGCAGTGAGCACCGCCCGCCACAATGTTAATTTGAGGAATGCGCCCGCCACTGTGGCGGGCGCATCCTAATGCCAATGTCGGGACCCCCGCCCTTTAGGCGGGCGGTCCCGATTTACGATGGGATGACGGGCGGGCAAAGTCCGCCAGTCATCCTAATGGAGCCCTAGGTTTAGATATAGCTGGTCCCTTCAATTTTTTACCACAAGACTGTAGATTTGCATTGGTATTGATTGATTATCATTTGAAATGGCCTGAGGTCAAACTTGTAACACATCCTACTACAGAAAGTGTCATACTTTTTCTTAAGGTAGTTTTCGCTCGCGAAGGTTATCCTGAAGTTTTAATTTCTGACAATGGGGTGCAATTTAAGTCTCATGAGATGTTTGAGTTTCTCAAATTTTCTAACATTAGACACATGACAAAAGCATTGTATGAACCGCAGGGAAATGGGCAGGTGGAGAGGTACAATAGAGTTCTTAAACAAGACGACATCTTGTGGGCACGTAATTTTGGAGCTCAATGGAAGGATAAATTGAGAGAAAAGCTGTGGTTGTACCACATAACACCTCACACTACCACTGAAATTTCACCCTTCCGTTTGTTGAGAGGAAGAGATCCCATTTCCAAGCTTTGTTTGTGGTGATTCAAAAAAGCTAAAAAAAATTGTGATTCTAATGTTAATGTTGATGGTGTCGCTCAAAGAGTGGAGGTTAAACAATTCAAAAGTAAATGTCACTATGATGTTCACATGAAGGTTAAAGAACCTTCTTTTACTCTTGGAGAGTAGGTCAGAATACATAGACCTGGAATTGTACATAAAGGTGAAATAAAATGTGGTAAACCCATTACAATTGTCAAGGTTAATCTCAATAGTGTTGTCACCCAAGACGGAAAAGTATGGAATGTTAGACGTGTCACCAAATGTGTTAGTTGCAATTCACAATTTTCCTTAGGGAGGAGATGTGTTACCTTGTATTCTTTATGTTTCTTTCTGTCCCTATAAAATCCCTGTATACTTTCAATCCTGGCACATGCCACACTGTAGTTGCAGTTCCAATTAGAATTGGAACTGTACAGCATACCTATGATCACTTGGCTCTAGGACCTGGACTGAACAGTACTGTGCCTATTTCATTAAAGTCCTCTTTTTTACTTACTTGGACTTGTGATTAATTATATTGGATTTGTACACCTCACTCTGCATCATTGCTGCAAAGTAATAAAACTCAAGTTGCAAAACCTTCAATCCTCCATCCTCATAACCTCTCTTCAATGTAGTCCTGACCACTCTGCTGCGTCTACCTTCCCATACCAATGAAATAAGCAAGGAGAACAATTTCCTAAAGACCCAAGCAGGAAAAGGGCAAAGGCAGTGCTGTATAGTATAAAGACACCGCACCAAGAGCACAATCTTAGAGGCAGTGATCCTGCCCATGAGCGACAGAGTGTTCCAAAAGGTAACCAAGGACCCAAGGGAGTCCAAGACTCGGTGCTTACTATATTGAATCTGAGCCTTCCTTGAGCGAGCAAACCAAATACCCAGGAAGCCAAATCTGCTGAGCTCCCATTGGAGGCCCAAGTCTGGCTCTCCAGGGGAGACTCCCCCCCCCCCCCCAGCAGCGACTTCCACCTGTTCAAACGCAACCCTGAGACCACCCCAAAATCATCTAAGATGCACAATAGCTCTCCAAGTGACTCCAGTTGTGCCCTGAGATAGAACAACACATCATCTGCGCACGACACAAGGTAGCTCGTCTCTCTCACAGGTATGCCCCACTGCAACAGGTACCAGTGAAGCTTGATCGCCAGAGGCTCCTGAGCTAGAGCGAACAACAAAGGCGACAACGGGCACCACTGCCACGTGCCCCGTCCCAATTCCCAGCAGTCAGACTTGTATAAAGAAACCAAATCCAGGCACAGAATTTCAGACCAAACCTGAAAACCCCCACTATGTCCAAGAGCCCCAATCAACCGTATTGAATGCCTTTTCTATGTCTACCACAACAAAGGCCATCTCCTCCCCCTCCCTGTCTACGTCATGCAGAATATGTGTGAATCATCTCAGGTTCATGCCAGTATTACGGCCTGAGATGAACCCACATTGATCCTCGTTGACAAATCTGCCCACAACAGGGCCCAGTCAGTAAGCTAATATTTTACAAAGGACCTTCACAGCGGTATTCAACATAGTAATCGGCCAACAAGTCACAGGATCCGCCGTATCCCCCCAGGCTTAGGCAACATACATATTTCTCATTCCCTCATAGTCGGAGGCCACACTTTCCTGTTGTGCGCCAACAGAAAACCCCCCAGAAGCTCCTCAGTAAAAATGTAAAAGTAAGCCTAATAGAATTCCGCTGGGAACTCATCCCCTCCAGGAGCCTTATGTTTGGGAAGCAATTTAGCACCACCCTCTGTTCTTCCAATGTGAGGTAAAATACCAATTCAAAACACATCTCCCCCCACTGAAGGAAGAATGAATGGCCCAGGGAATTCTGTATCCCTACTTGGAGTGATATCCGGGTCTCGTTTATATACACCCTCCAGGTGGTGTCGAAAGGTATCTACTACCGCATGACCCTTAGAGTCCCATCCCGATCCCTCAAGTGAACAACTGGTGTAACTTCTGTTTCCCAATGCAGGATCCAAGCCAGAAGCCACCCGGACTTGTCACCTCTTTATGAAGGCGCTGCTGATGCTGCGTCAGTGTGAACATATCCACCCTGTCCCAAATATCAGCTTTGTGGTGGTGCATTGCCGCCTCCTCTCTGTGCCCATCCCTATCAACCAGGTCCCCAGTCTGCAACCTTGCAAGATCCACCTCTCTTCCCTTAAGTTCTCTCCCCAGTGGCTACCATGCCCCTCACGTTAAGTCCATGCACTGTCCCCACAGTACCGCCTTCATAGCCTCCCACTCTGTGGCCCTGCAGGATGCACTCCCCAGCTGTGAGACACATACTCTGTCAGTGTTAGCACTAGTGCCTCTCTGCCCTCTGCAACAGTAAGTGCATCCTTTAGGAACCTTCAGTGCAGACGTTGCTCTGGCGTGATTCCCCATCTGAAATCACAACTAACTGGGGTATGGTCCAATGGGTTATGGTCCAATAAACATACAGCCAGTTAGGACACATTCACTCTCTCATCCACCAGAAGCCCATCCGTCAGCACCTGAGCCAACGTAAAATGTATGAGGGATTGACAGGTAGATATCTCACTCTACGGAAAATCTAAACTCCACACATCAACAAGTCCCAGATCCTGCATCAGTGCCCTCAATGCAGCAGTCATGCGAGGCTTCACGCCCCTACGAGGCAGAGTCCTCTCTAATGCCTCATTCAGCATGCATTTGAAATCACCCATCCAGGGCAGAGGCGCATCCACATCCGGGCAAACCAATTCTAGTATATCATAAAATAAAACCGGGTCATCCATGCTAGGCGCATAAGTGTTAATGATGGAAATGTCCAGCCCATCCAAACAAACCCTGAAGGTGCACATCTGCCCCGGAGTATGTCAAGGAAAAAAGTCCTAGGAGCCGCCCAAATTATTACTCCCCTGGCGTTCGTGGAGTAAGAGGCATGGTAGAACTGACACTTACAGTTTCTAGCTATTTTCTTAGCTTCTGTGTCACTCAGTTGTGTTTCCTAAAGGCAAGCCACGTGAAACTTGTGCCGTTTTAGAAAGGTTAACACCCTGTACAAGAGCACAATCCTCGGACATTCCAAGTCAAGAATCTGTACATATTCCCCATGTGACGGTGATAAGGAAACCAGCAGCTGCCCAATGATCAGCAATATAAAACCATCCAGCAAACCTACAACAGCAAACCACAAACAACCCCCCACCTACGGATTTGTCTATGAAAACCTAAGGTCTACACACATACACCTAAATAAAGTGCCAGGACCAATAATTTCACCCATACCCTGTCCAACAGGGACAGGGCCATGATGCTCACCCGACCTCCCGAACCCAGCCTTAAAAAGAACGGGGCATATTACCAAGCAATAGCGATAATTATCGCTATTGCTTGGTTAGAGACAAAAATTTACCGCTGAGCTGCGGCGATTTTTATCGCAGATAAACCTTGGTATTACGAAGGTTTATCGCAAATGCGATAAAAATCGTCCGCAATGCATGAATATCGCTGAAAAGTCAGCGATATTCATGCATTACCGAGCTAATGCTCTTAGCCATGTTATCCACCTCCCATTGGATAACATGGCTAAGAACTGCTCAGGGCAGGTGTTAGCTTTTGGAGATATTTGCGCTTAGCGCGAATATCTCCAAAAGTTGGTAATAGGAGATAGCGATGTTAGCGACTGTTTCCAGTCGCTAACATCTTGGCACGCCCACTTTGCATGTCATTAGTGATAAATATCACTGACATGCAAAGTGGGGCCCAAGATGGTCGCTATCTCCTACTAGCTGGCGCTAACTGGTGTTAGCGACAGCTAGGTAATAGGGAGATAATTTTATCTCTGCTTTCTTGGCTTTTAAAGCCAAAAAAGCGGAGATAAACCCCCTTGATAATATGCCCCAACATTTGCTGCACTCGCAGCTGGGGTTTGTCATAGAAGCCAGACTATTGCAAGTTTGAGTTTCAAGAAAAAAAAACAAGTGTTGATGAGAGAGGTGACTGATGGTGATATATTTATATGACTGAGTCAATATTGTTGCAAAACAAAAGTTTAGGGTCCTTGCTGAGGTCAGTCGAATTAGCAGGAATGTACTATAATGCACCTGGGGCAGCCAATATCCAACAGATTATGAAATGTTTAATGGAGGAGTTTGCTGCATTTGCTGTCCGGGATTAGTGCATCCTTTGCCTTAGTGCATACAAACTTGTAGCCCTGAGCGTAACCAGCATAAGTATAGATGGCTGTTGTGAGAAATTGGGTTACTGGTCGGGGGGTAGGGGAACCCTACTCAAGCAGCAACTACAATACTTGTCAGAGTGAATTTACAAGCAAACCCCAAATTAACCTGTGCTCAACCCTCCGGTAGCTTAGTACAGAGCTGTCAGGCTTGATTTAGGGGCAATGTGTAAAGCATTTATGCAGCACTTCAAACAGTAATGAAGTGGAGAAACACAACACAACAAAAATTTCACACCAAATTATAAAAATAGAATAGAATGTAATAAATAATTTGAAACCAACTACAAAAATCCAAATAGTAAAACTGGAGATATGCAATTTTAATGATTTAAGTGAAAATAGCACCAAAAAGACTTCGCCAAAAATGTTGTTTCTCAGATGGACAAAAATAACACTAGACAAGGTGCCACATAACTAGCATTTTTGCTACATATTTAGATGTGCCACTTAATCCTAGTCAACCTGACAATTTTAAAGTGTTGCGAGTGGTTTGAGAAATGACATGACGCTGATAAAATCTATATTGCACAGATATCCATGAAATATTTTCCATATTTCTTAGTTCCTTCTGAATTATTGGTTTTTATATTAGTGCACTTTGTGCAATAAAAGCACTGAAATATAATGTATAAGAACCGTGGCAGCAAAGTAGTCCCTTGTGGGCGTGTCTACGTTGTGCTGTGGGCGTGTGCTGGGGGCGTGACAAACGCTGGGGGCGTGTGGTACGTTCCGCCCTTCATGCCATGTCTCATATCGTGTGCTAATCCCACCCTGCTCCCTTTAAATACCCCTGCACCCCAAAATCATAACCCACCCGTACTCCTTAAAATACCCCAACACCCTTAAACACTAACCCATCTTAACACTATAAATATACCCTGTACCCCAAATCCCAAACCTATCCCTAAACCCTAAAAATACCCCTGTACCCAAAAACCCAAACCTAGCCCTGAACCCTATAAATACCCCTGTACCTCAAAACCCAAACCTACCCCTGAAACCTAAAAATACCCCTGTACCCCAAAACCCAAACCTAGCCATGAACCCTAAAAATACCACTGTACCCAAAAACCCAAACCTACCCCTGAACCCTAAAATACCCCTGTACCCCAAAACCCAAACCTAGCCCTGAACCCTTAAAATACCCCTGTACCCCAAAACCCAAACCTACCCCTGAACCCTAAAAATACCCCTGTATCTCAAAACCCAAACCTAGCCCAGAACCCTGAAAATAACCCTGTACCCCAAAACCCAAACCTACCCCTGAACCCTAAAATACCCCTGTACCCCAAAACCTAAACTTAGCCCTGAACCCTAAAAATACCCTTGTACCCCAAAACCCAAACCTAGCCCTAAACCCTTAAAATAAACCTGTACCCCAAAACCCAAACCTACCCCTGAACCCTAAAAATACCCCTATACCCCAAAACCCTAGCCTAGCCCTGAACTCTAAAAATACCCCTGTACCCCAAAACCCATACCTATCCCTAAACCCTAAAACTACCCCTGTATCCCATAACCCAAAACTATATCTGAACCCTTAAAACACCCAAACACCCCAAAACATATACCTCAGTGCCCCAAAACATATACCCCTATACCCATACTTACCTTATCCAAACATTTTTAAAAAACATGCTTTTTTACCATTCATGCATTTACAACGAATTTCGTTGTAAATGTATGCATGCTAAAAGCATATCAAATGTAATGCCATGCTTTATAATGGCATTGCAGAGTCATGGTACTTTCGTAATGAAAGTATGCGGAGTGTTGGTATGCGGAAAGAAAGTTCCGGAATAATGGGTGTTTACCCTCCCCCGGTAGGTACATTGGTGGCACGGCGGCCCTCATCTCCAGCAACATACTCATATTTTTTCACCACCCAATTGAAAAATGCACAGGTCTCTCTCATTGATGGCCAGCACGACATACACTTTTAGACACACCTCCCGCCACAAGTTCTAGAATTGCGAACTTTAGAGCTGGGGAGCTACGTTCGAATGACGGCATCAGCTCAACATCCTGTGATTCCAGGCAAATCGCTTTGTCTCCCCGTGCCTACCACAAATGAATGCATTCTTCTGTAAAGTAAATTGTGCTCATGCCATGTTGTCGAGTTCGCGCTATATCATATTGCAAGGAAAAACTAAGTAGGGAAACTCGAGTTCACACACTACTGAACGCGCACTATTAAGTGCATCAGCAGTGCACAGTGAATCGGAGCGTTTCACAGGCCTGTCACAGATCAGAAATGCTATCAAAACGAAATCCTAAAAAACAATATACTACTGGCCGGCAGCAATTCATACACGGACAACGTTGGGACGGGCTGCTAGTATATATATATATCCAGGTATTCCACTTCAAATGCGCATCGTTTCGCAGCAGACAAACGGATACAGACCACAGCTTGGTGCTAGATTTTATTTTGTGCAAGAGGTCCCCATGGCGCGTTTCAGCCCTTCCCACGGCCTTGATCCCATGACACAATGCAAACACATACATTGGTTTAAATAGCATGGATGAGCGGACGTAATTATTGGTCACAGAGGCATACACAGTCTATCAACATAGAGAACAGACTGACTACGAATAACGAGTCTATTTTCTTATTTCCTATTGTTTACATTGAAAGTTCAAATGTGAAAATATAGCATAAAACCTCAATTTAAATGTAACTTGGTTTGCAGTTTGAAAAACAGAAAATTCAGTGTTTTAATCTATTTACTAAACCGCATATAATATGTTTTCATAGTTCGTCACTAACAAATAAACCAATATAAAAGCAGATAAAATGTGCAAAATTGTGCAAAAAAGATTTAAAATATATTCAGAGAATATTTTTTTTTAGCAGCTGAAAACACCAAGAAGGAGATTCATTAGGGCCATATTGCACTAAAGATGACTGTATAAATACATTGATTCTCTACTGACAGTAATAACATGAGCACTTTTTAGAGGTTTATAAGTCACTGGAGCCCCAGTGATATTCTCCATCAAAGCGACTTTTCTTTAATTCGCGAACTGCAGTAAAGTGCAAGTGCAGAAGCTGTATAGTTATTTTACAGATGGTGGTTATCTACCTCAAATAAGGGCAGAGCTTAATAGGATAACGGTATAAATACCATGGAGCTAGATGGGAATCACGTGGCATATATATATCGCCCTCTGCACTTCCGTGCAGTCCCGCTGTTGCGCCAACCCACGCAGCAGCTTAGGTCATGGTGTCGGCCTTTGGAGGACGTAAACAGCACTTTTTGCAGCAACAGTGTGTTCCCAACCCACTGGGGATTTATTTAAATATGTGAACTGAACGGTGGCTCACTGGAGTGTAATGCGGCACGACAAAGACCAACAGGCCACGGGGTGGCCACGCCCACTGGGCGGGGACAAGATTAAAAGTATTGCCATTCGCCTGTTTCGAAACTCACAGAAGCCCTGTACCCATGAATAAGTGTCTGGCGACATGAAACGCGCGGGAGGGACTTAATTTCTGGCGAAGCACCGAGCTGTCAACTGTGCTTTCCTTCAATAAATAGATGGCAAAAGAAACGTACCTGGTTGGGCTCCTTCATAGCAGGCAACTGTTTGGATGGATATATATATACACACGCTCCTCATTTCTTCCGTCTAGGTAAATGAAGCGCCCACAGGGGTGTTGGTTTTTCTGCAAAAATTAATTTATTTCATTCTTCCAGCCACAACATGATGCGTTTCGGCTACTGCCTTATTCTTATGTCATTTTGTTTTGGCGCGCAAAGAGCCATTTTTATAAAAAACACACAATCGTCATTAGGTCACGTGATGCACTCAATTGCAAGAAACGAAAAGAGGACTGTAGCCCCACACCATCACGGGTGCCATCTTAA
The DNA here is from genome assembly GCF_964263255.1 of Lissotriton vulgaris. NCBI lineage: Eukaryota > Metazoa > Chordata > Amphibia > Caudata > Salamandridae > Lissotriton > Lissotriton vulgaris. The sequence continues at coordinate 755,364,373 of NC_141695.1, read as the reverse complement.
CATGTCGTAATACAGTTCTTTGTTCACTTCAAATGAAATATGAAAAAACATTTATAGTACGAACATTGATCACATTTTCTAAACCCTATGTGTATTTATCATACACACAAGTATATTATCCAATGATAACACAAAGTGACATAGAGCTGTCTAGTTATAACGCCGTGTATCGGCTTAATTTACATAAAGGCATTGACCCATATTCAATAACCAATTTGAAAATTAATACAACCGTGTATCGGCTAAAACAGTCCCCTAAACTTAAAGTGCCGCTGTGAACACAAAAATTAATTCAAGCTAACTTGGCATGTTCTCTAAATATCGTAACAGTAATTATATTCCATCATTTACAGTTCTAAATTTCCCATTGTTATTAGTCTCCTAGATGAATTGACAGTTCCTCTCCTATGTTCATCCCCCTAGGGGCATTATGTATCTTGCCTCTAATCTGCGTAATTTCTCGACCCTGTCTCCTCCCCTAATATGTGCAGGTACTGTATCAATCCCATAGTATCTCAGAAGTTCCCTATTACTATCATGCCATTCAGCATAATGCCTCACGACAGGGTAGGTTGGATCCTTTTTGACAATTGCCCTCATATGTTCAAGTACTCGCATTTTTATGGAATTAATAGTACTCCCCATGTATTTTAACCCACAGGGGCACTCGAGGCAATATACCACATAAGTGGTACTACATGTGATGAACTTCTTTATGGACCTCGGTTGTTTAAGCCCTGTAACTTCATACTTTAAAGTTTGTTTACTTCCTGCACAAGCCTTGCATTTCCCGCAAGGAAAAAACCCTCTAAGATCCCTTAGAGTATTACTTGTGCTCGGGATTTTATGAAAATGACTCTGTACTAGATTATCCCTTAGCGATCTGGCTTTCCTATATGTGGTTAAAGGGACAGATGGTATATCGAGGCCAATGATTTCATCTGCTTTCAAGATGTTCCAATGCTTTCTCATGATCTTACTTATCTCATTTGCCTCATTGGAAAAGGTAGTGATCATCCTAAATTTATTATCAGATTCCTTGACTTTCTTTTTCTTGTCATTCTCTTTCAAGAGAATTTCTCTAGGGATTTTTTCCACCCTTTTAAAGGTTGTTTCCAAAAGATCACGGTTGTATCCTCTATTTTAAAACCTCTGCAGGCTGGCTAAAGCTGCAACCTTAAAATCAGATTCTTGTGTACAATTACGTTTTAATCGTAAAAGTTTCCCATAGGGGATACTTTTAACTAACTTAGGAGGATGATTACTAGCCGCGTGAAGTACCAAATTTCCAGCCGTGGTATAACGGTACAAAGACACAATAGGTTTGTTGGTAATCACACTTTCTTGTGATTAACAACAAACCTATTTTATCTTTGTACCGTAAACCCACGGCTGGAAATAGTAAGATCATGAGAAAGCATTGGAACATCTTGAAAGCAGATGAAATCATTGGCCTCAATATACCATCTGTCCCTTTAAACACATATAGGAAAGCCAGATCGCTCAGGGATAATCTAGTACAGAGTCATTTTCATGAAATCCCCAGCACAAGTAATACTCTAAGGGATATTAGAGGGTTTTTTCCTTGCGGGAAATGCATGGCTTGTGCAGGAAGTAAACAAACGTTAAAGTATGAAGTTACAGGGCTTAAACAACCGAGGTCCATAAAGAAGTTCATCACATGTAGTACCACTTATGTGGTCTATTGCCTCGAGTGCCCCTGTGGATTAAAATACATAGGGAGCACTATTGAATCCATCAAAATGCGAGTACTTGAACATATGAGGGCAATTGTCAAAAAGGATCCAACCTACCCTGTCGCGAGGCATTATGCTGAACGGCATGATAGTAATAGGGAACTTCTGAGATACTATGGGATTGATACAGTACCTGCACATATTAGGGGAGGAGACAGGGTCAGGAAATTATGCAGATTAGAGTCAAGATACATAATTAATCTTGGGACTAGGGCCCTAGGGGGATGAACATAGGAGAGGGAATGTCAATTCATCTGGGAGACTAATAACAATGGGAAATTTAGAACTGTAAATGATGGAATATACTTACTGTTACGATATTTAGAGAACATGCCGAGTTAGCTTGAATTAAATTTTGTGGTCACAGTGGCACTTTAAGTTTAGGGGACTGTTTTAGCCGATACACGGCTGTATTAATTTTCAAATTGGTAATTGAATATGGGTCAATGCCTTTATGTAAATTAAGCCGATACACGGCGTTATAACTAGACAGCTCTATGTCACTTTGTGTTATCATTGGATAATATACTTGTGTGTATGATAAATACACATAAGGTTTAGAAAATGTGATTAATGTTTGAACTATAAATGTTTTTTTCAGTTTTCATTTGAAGTGAACAAAGAACTGTATTAAGAGATGTTAAGATGGCGCCCGTGATGGTGTGGGGCTACAGTCCTCTTTTTGTTTCTTGCAATTGAGTGCACCACGTGACCTAATGACGATTGTGTGGTTTTTATAAAAATGGCGCTTTGCGCGCGAAAACAAAATGACATAAGAATAAGGCAGTAGCCGAAACGCGTCATGTTGTGGCTGGAAGAATGAAATAAATGAATTTTTGCAGAAAAACCAACACCCTTGTGAGTGCTTCATTTACCTAGACGGAAGAAATGAGGAGCGTGTATTTCAAACGTGGTTTGCATTTCTGCGTCAAAAGCACCCATTCGTGAGGGCACCGCGATCTAAATGCAAAATGCAAAAGGAGCTTATATATATATATATTTTTTTTTTTCTCACAAGGAATGCGGCACACAAAGTTCTGGATTTTTCACAAGGGTTTCTTACTCCAGCTCAGACCAACGCGTTTCAGCCTGGGAACAGGCTTTGTTCACGGTAAGTGAGCAATTAACTATGCTTACTATTTATCCCACCTGGCTGTTAGGGTGCATTGTGGGACTAGTGGTTCAATTATAAAACAATGATTTCACATGATTCTGACATACAGCGGTTTAAGCACATAATTCTTGGCATTAAGTACTATAGCAGTGCTTTGGTATTAAATGTTTAACTTTGTGATAATCACAATATGAGTACACAATTCTTATCTTCTGTACAGACGCGCTGATGAATGGTGTTGTGGTATAGTACCTTATTTCAACATCATTCCTGTGTGCATGTTCATACATTGGTATAGTACCCAATTTTTAAGCAATTCCATGTGTTTACATTTAACCTCTGCAGTTCATATAGCAATTCTCTGTTGTCATTCCAAATGCACATAAAGTTCTTCGTCAAAGTTCATCCCTCTGGGCATTTTCCTTTTGAGTCTGATTATAAACTTTGATTCAATCTGTCGCAGTTTGCGCTTTCTATTGCCACCACGTTCATCCACATCAATCATATGTATGCCATAATAGGACATAGCTCTCCAGTTACTTTTTTGACAGGTTGCCATGTGTTTTGCAGTGGCGTATGACATGTCTATGTTTTTAACTGCTCTAATGTGCTCTAAAATACGTTTTTTCAAAGCGCAAGTTGTACTTCCTATGTATTTAGATCCACATTTACATTGTATAACGTACACCACGTGTGTAGATGAACAGTTTATTTTTTCAAAGATCGAGGTACTTCTTCCATCAACTTCTTCGAAGGTTGTTTTATTTTGGCCAATTTTGCATGCTTTGCAAGCGTTGCATTTTTTTCAACCCATTTTTTTGGTCTGTGAGCCAATTGCTGTTGGTATTGATTTTTTTCTCCTTGAAGTGGCTATGCACTAGTTTGTCTTTAAGAGAAGAGGTTTTTTGTAGGTTATTGTTGGTTCCGTTCCTACTATCTTTCCAATATCAGGGTCCCCTGATATCAAGTGCCAGTATATTTTGATTATACTTTTGATGATTCCGCTTTCTTTGTTATATGTTGTTATAAAGCGTGGGGGTCCTTGGGAGTCATTGGATTTTAATTTAGAAATGAGTATTGTTGTTCTATTTTGTTTGGCAGCTTTCTTTTTGCATCTTTCCAAATTTTGTTCACTGTATCCACGTGTTTTCAGTCTTTCAACGGTTTCCTCAATTTTGATTTCTGCATCTTTTTCATCTGAACAGTTTCTTTTCATGCGAATGAATTCGCCATATGGGATGCTTGCAAGTAGCGGTTGAGGATGAAAGCTGGTCCCATGTAGGATGCTGTTTGTGGAAGTCTTTTTCCGGAATAGAGTGGTTTGTATCCGGTCATGTTCTACATAAACTTTCAGATCCAGGAAGTCTATTTCTTTATCACTGGTGTTGTATGTAAATTCCAATCCAATGTTGTTGTTACATAGTTTGGAATAGTAGAGGTCAAATTCAGTTTTTGTGCCATTCCATATTAAAAACAAATTGTCTATATACCGGACCCATAAGATCAGTTTCTCCAGATCTGCTTGGTTTGTGGGGTCCCATGCTATAGTCTTTTCCCACCAACCCATGGTAGTATTGGCATAATTAGGTGAAAATTAGATTCCCATGGATGTTCCGCACTCTTGTCTGTAGAGTTGTTGGTTGAATAAGAATACATTATTCATGTGAGTAGTTGGTTGAATAAGAATACATTATATATATGTGTGTTACAGTCAAAGTGAGAAATCCCTGTATTATATAGAATGCCTAGGTAATGTATAGAATGCCTGATGGTTTTCGGCAAACTATGAAATACATACTTTTTCTAGGCATTCTATACAATTCCTAGACATTATACAGAATGACCAGTACCATTTACGCAAATTGTTAAAAGGGCACAAGATGAGAAGCCTTTATTAATTAATACGCATTTTGAAATTGAAAGAACAAAACTACGAAATAAAGCACAGGATATTCTTACCGGAAAACAATGAAAGCAGAACTGAGATTGAAGTACTTGTTACACTAAGAAAGGCCGGATTAGGTGTATTATATACTTTACCGGCAGACAATCCGGAAAAGTATACAATGCCTAGGCAATGTATAAAATATCAATCATTTCATACATTGATGTTCGATTTTCAGGCATTCTATGCATTACCTAGCCATTCTATAGAATGCTGGATTTCACACATTGCCGGGCTGGAATAAAATGGCGGGATTAGGCGTGTTATATACTTTGCCGGCAAACAATCCGGCAAAGTATACAATGCCTAGGCAATGTATAAAATATCAATAATTTCATACTTTGACGTTCGATTTTCAGGCATTGTCGGGCATTCTATACATTACCTAGGCATTCTATAGAATGCGGGATTTCACACTTTGACTGTAACATGTATATATATATTTTATTTTTTATTTTTATTTTCAGAGTTTTATATAGCGCGAACAAGATCTTTGCAGATATCAGAGCGCTTTACATAGACGAGTACATGAGGGAACAAAGTCAAATAGGTGGTCGATAGTTCACACAGTACAGAAGGGAACATGAGGGTACAAAGTCAGATAAGTAAATCAGTAGATCATACAATACAAATAATACAATTGGGTGGCTGCAAAGCAATCAAGTGGGTGATAAGACAGCTCGTACAAGTAGATAAGGGGTCAAGCAAGTAATACAGATCATCGCAGGGTGTTGATAGGGTTCGAGATAGTAGTACAGGTGAATTTAGCCATGAGGATAGCTTTTACTTCTTTTTTGAAGAGTGTAGTGGAAGAGATAAGCCTGGTTTCGGGAGGGAGTGAGTTCCAAATCCTAGGCGCCATTCCTGAGAAAGAGCGCTTGTATGTTTTCTCCTTCCGGAATCTTCGAGGTTTCAGCAGAAGATTGTTTGCGCCTCTGGTGTTTCTGATTCCCCCAGAGATTGACAATTTCTGAGCAAGGTAGCCGGGTGAGTTTAGGTGTACCGCCTTGTGTGTCATGCAGGCTATTTTCAGATGTATTCTGGCTTCAAACGGCAACCAATTCAGGGATTTCAAGTCAGGGGTGATGTGGGAGTGCTTTTTTGACCCCGTGATGAGTCTCGCTGCAGCATTTAGAGATGCTTTTAGTGGTGCAGTTGTAGTTAGTGGGAGTCCGCAGAGGGCGGTGATGCCGTATTCAATTCGTGGGATGACTAGTGCTTGCACCGCTGTTTGGAAGTCTTTGGCTGGGAGGTAGGGTTTAAGTTTCCTCAGAGTATTGATCTGGAAGTTCGCTCCCTTTGTTGCTTTGCTGACATGTTGCTGCATGTTGAGATTGGTGTCGAGTGTTATGCCTAAAGATTTTGCTGATTCCACGATGGTGGGTTGGACATTGAGTGCGGTTAGGAGTTTAAGCCAATGATGAGTGGTGGATATCTTCGCTGGAGGTGCGATCAGAAGGAACTCTGTTTTCAGGGCATTGAGTTTGAGGTGATTGTCGGCAAGCCAGGCTTGGGTGCATCTGATCGTTGAGTTCAGGAGCAGGATGTCGTTGGGTGATTGCAGTTTGAGGTAAAGTTGGGTGTCATCGGCATACATGTGAAAGTGTACATTGGATTCTTGTAGCAAAGTGGTGAGAGGTTCCATGACTAGGTTGAACAAAGTTGGGGATAGAGAAGATCCTTGGGGGACGCCTAGCGTTACAGGTACTGGCATGGACATCAGGTTGTTGCTCTTGAATTTCTGCGTCCTGTTGCGGAGAAAGGAAGTGAACCATTTGAGGACAGTTCCAGATATGCCCATTCTTTTGTTTAGTAGTTCTAGTAGATTCTCATGTTTAACGGTGTCGAATGCGGAGGAGAGATCAAGAAGGATGAGGAGGCAGGTGTCATTTTGGTCTAGCATTTGAAGTGCGTCGTCAATTATGTGAGTCATAGCCGTTTCTGTGCTGTGTCCTGCTCGGAAACCTGACTGGTGAGGGTTGAGGAGATCGAATTGCTCAATGTGTTTAGTCAGTTGTAGTTGTGCGCATTTTTCCAGCAGTATGGCGAGAGTGGGGATATTGGTGATGGGACGGTAGTTGTTGAGATCCGCGGGGTCGGCTGTTGGTTTCTTTAGTAGAGGTGTGACCTGACCAACTTTGAGGGAGTCAGGTATGCTTCCTTGTTGGAGAGAGCTGTTGATGATTTTAGTCCAGAGAGGGAGAATCAGTGGGGAAAAGTCTTTTACTGCGAAGGCAGGGAGGGGGTCCGTGAGGTGATTGGATGGTTTCAGGGTGCTGAGTAATTTGCCAATTTCTTCTTCCGAATATGTGTCAAAGGTTGACCATGTCGCATTGTTTTTTGGTTCAACGGGTGCTGGGCATTTGGGTTTGGAGTAGAGGCTTGCGTCAGTGAGGAGGTCGCTTTTTATTTTGTCGGTTTTTTTGATAAAGAAAGCAGCGAAGTCTTCACATGAGGGTGCCACACGCCCGGTGTTGAGTGGTTGTGGTTGCTCTTTGGATTGCGATTTGATTAGCTCAAACAGTTTTCTCGGGCGGTTCTTTGCTTGGTTAAGTTGGAGGCGGAAGAAGTCCGATTTTGAGCGTTTTATTTTCCTGAAGTAGGCGTTTCTCTTCTTCTTCAATTCTTTTAGGTGCATTGCAGAGGGGGCTGATCTCCAGGTCCGTTCTGCCATTCGCATGTCTCTTCTATCTTCGTTGAGACTCCCGTCGTACCATGGTTTGGAGATTTTAGTGGCGACTCTTTTTAGTTGCATAGGTGCAGCCTCATTGATTATCGAAGTCATAGTGTTGAGATAGTGGTCAGTCAGAGTTTGGACGTCCGAGGCGCCTGCAGGAGGGAGTAGGAGATTGCAGCTGTTAGGGGGCAGAGAGCCAGGGTTGAGCTTTTTCGAGTCTCTTTTCCAGACCTTGGGCTTGGAGAGTTGCACAGGGTTGACTTTGACTTTTTCGTTGATAAAGAATGTGATAATGTGGTGATCTGACCAGTCACAGGGTTGGATGGATTCGAGTTGGATAGAATGCTCCTTGGAGATGATCAGGTCGATGGTAGAGCCTTTCTCATGGGTCGGACTGTTGCATATTTGGGTGAGGTTCAGGGCATCGAGGAAATTTTTAAGACTGTTTACCACCGCGTCGTTGCTATCATTCCAGCGGAGGTTGAAGTCACCAAGGTATATTTGGGTGAGCTGGCGACCGGAATTGGTTGAGATCATATCCATGATTTGTTGGGAGAAGGTGAGGTTGTCCCTGGGTGGGTGGTATATGCTGTGCAGAGAGCATATCGGTTTGCCCTCACTAATAATGTCGAGGCAGATGTATTCACAGGATGTTGGGGATGGCAGGGATGTGGAATTGACTTTCTGCACCGAGAGGTTGTTCTTGTATATGCATGCGATTCCGCCACCTATTTGGCCTGTTCTGTCGAGCCTGATAATGTGGAAGTTGGGAGGAACCAGAATGTCCATTATGGGTGTCGAGGATTCAGTTAGCCACGTTTCAGTCAAGATGATTAGGTCAAGGCCCTGCGATAAGAGGAGTTCAGCAATGGCTGCTGAGTGTTTCGTCGCCGATCTGCAGTTGAGAAGCGCGCATTTGAGACGGGGTGTGTAGAGGGTGTTAGATTGTTCTAGCGAGAGAGGGACTTTTCTAAGGTTATTGGGGATGGAGGCTCTGCTGTTTAATGTGGGTGGTCTAAGGGGATTTGGGTGTATCGTGGGAATGTTGCGGTGTGGGGTGCTTGTGTGAGTTTGGGGGGTTGGTTCATAGGAGCGGAGAAGGGTGAGTGTGTCGAGGTCAGAAGAAGAGTTGTGGGTGCGGCGAGGGCGGTTGTTGCGATTAAGAGCTGGGATTGATGTCAGCTTGGGGCATAGCTGAGTGCGAGAGTTAGTCTGAGAGGTGGGGGACACATTTGGCGGGGAGGTGTGGATGTGTGAGGCGTTGCAGGGGCGATGCTGGGGACTACGGGAATTGCTGCGCCTATGAACAGGGTTTGAAGCCTGGTGTGGGGCGTGGTGAGGGTGGGGGACCGCCGGCGGGGTAGGAGGCAGGTTGGGAGGGGGGGTGGAGGTGGGTGGGCGGTGTATAGGGCGTGTGGAGAGTAGTTCTTTGATGACTTGAATGTCTTCTTTGATCTGAGTGAGGGTGGCCATGATGTATTCCATCGTAGGGTAGGTGGTGGGGGTGGGAGTGGCAGTCAGGGGTGATTGGCTGGCCAGGGAGTTCGTGTGCATGCGGGGGGGAGGGCTGGTGTTCGGGCAGGTCTGCGTTGTGTTGGAGCGTGGGATGGGGTTAGGGAGGTTAGAGGTTCTGGACTGTTGGGGAGTGGATGGGGTAGGGAGGAAATTGATGTTATGGGTGGGGGCATTGGCGGTAGGCGTGGGGGACAACGTGTAGGCTGGGAGACTGGTAGCTGTGTTGGAAGGAGGATAGTAGGGGCTGAGAGTAGGAGGGGGAGTGGGAGTGGAGATGATCCTATTGAGGGGAGGGGGGGTTAAATTAGGAGAGGGAGTACGTTCTGCGCAGTTGATTGGAGGGTAGTGAGGACTGAGAATGGGGGGGGATAAAAGGGGGGAATTGTCAGAATGCGTGTTATTCTGGTGCTGGACTAAGTTGGGAGTGTTAAGTGTGGGGATTGTGCTGTCAGCGCCGAGCGGGGTGTTAATGCCCGCTGTAGGTGTGATAGGTGTGTTGAGGGTATGTGTGGAGGTCCGCACGTTGGTGGAGGGGGCGGGGGAAAGGGCGGCGTATGAGGGGGAGCGATCTATGTCTGTGATGGGGTGCTGAGTTGGGATAGTGAGGTTGTGGGTAGGGGATGGGAGGTCAGGGGTGGTAGGTGTGTCCCTGATTGAAAAGTATGTAGCTGAGAGGTCATGGTTGGTGGTATTGGGGGCGATATGCGTGTTTGTCCGTGACTTGGAGAGGTGTTCTTTGAAGGTGGGGAACATGTTGTCTAGCAGTTCCAGGTTCTTGTCTGTGGATTGTAATAGGACAATCCCGGTATTGTAAATAGTGATGGTGGCTCTGCCTGGAAAGACCAGGGATGGGGAGATGGAGAGTGTTTGGCTGTGTGCGGATTTTCTAGTCGAGGAGACGGTGAGTAGGGTGAAGAACGCTTTTCTCCATTGAGCTCTGCGTGTGGTGTGGAAGATGATATCGGTGTTCAGGGATCCATTAACCGGTGAGAAGTAGGTGTCAGCGAAGGGCTTTTCCGAGTGTGACCTAAGGAAGTTGTGTTTAAAGCGTTTGGCGGCTTTTTTGGTGAGTGATGGTGGGTATATGATTTTGTATGTATGTTTGCCGATGGGGTCCATGTTGCGTTGCAGGATTAGGTGGGTATGGGAGGATGCAGTAGTGGACTATAGTGGTACCAATGTGTAGAAAGACATGTTTGCAGAAAAACGGGTGTATACAGTAGGAAACACAATGATAAGCTACAGCAAGCAAGATGTTATAAAACAAGGTGACACTAGTAATCAGCCCGCCTAACCAGGATATGAGAGTGAGCAGTAGGGCAAATACAAACGGTAAATATTCAGGTACAAGGTGTAAGAATAGGCATAATACTGATAATATATAAGGGTAGGGTACAATGGGTGAGTGCACTATACTATAGTCAATAATATTGATAGAATATGGAGGAAGGATCCAGATACACAATTTACAAGACTCAAAATTCAAAAATCGAGGGTGACACTGATTGTCAGTTCAAATAGTGTGAGGTAGCAATCTGTGCATTTACAAATGTTCAGAATACAGGTGAAAGTGGCACTAGTGAGGACTCCTAATATACGAGGTAATAGTCTGTGCATACAGGAGTTCAAAATACCGATAAAGGTGTAGTACTACAATGATGTGTAAACACTCTGACCTATATAAGGTAGTAATCTGAGCAATACAAATGTTTAGAGTAGAGCTAGAGCGTACTAATGCAGTGTTGGCAAACACTCTTTCCTATATGAGGTAGCAGTCTGTGTAGTACATACATTCAGAGAAGGCTAAGAGAGCAATATTGCACAAATATAGTAATAGGTAGGCATTCTTTCATATATGAGGTAGTAATCAGGTCTAAACAAATAATAAAACTATAGTGAGAGTATAATAATATAGGCATAGGCCGGCATTCTGTTCTACTAGTCTAAAATACTATAATCCCATAGAAACTAGAGACTAGACTAAGATGGCCGCCAAATAGTTCAGATCAGGCAAGTAGTCCTTTGTTTGTTGCTAAGCAGGCTGGGAGAAAGAGAGAATAGTCCTCTTTTTGCTGTTATTGTTCTGAGCACTGGGGAAGAGATTCCACTTCCTGTTCAAGCAACCAGAGCTCAAGCTTATATATATATATATATATATATATATATATAAAACCAAAAGCTCCAAAACACCAACCAATTGCACACGCGAGTGGGTGCACACGAAAACGGGGGTGTGCCCGAGTCTAAAATTCGCTCCAAGTATCCCAGGAAAATCACTCCAAAAGGAAAGTAGCACACACAGGGGAGGTTCCACAAGATTTAATGGGAAAACCAACAGCAACTGCATTCCTTTACCACGTTTTTTCGTGGCAAAAAAATGTGTGTTAAAAAAATTATTTTCATCTAGCACCCGATCCCCCCACCCTATTTAAAGTAATTACACCCACCCTAAAATGACCACAGTTATCAAAATACATCCGTCAAGATAAATCGTATGCGCTGTTGTGCATTGTACCCTATGTACAGTGACACCGTAACGGAGAGCTTAAAACAAAACCAGTCAGATCTTTTGTCACACTTCTCGCCTCCAGATTACTTGATAAAAAACCTCCACGTCTGGCCCCCAAACGGTGCTACGTTTTCTATTTTTAAATAAGAGGGCAGCGTCAAGTGCATTTCACAACCGTTCACACGAACCCCCAACTATCTCAGTCTAAGCCTTGTAACTTTCAACCGCTCACCCTGCCCTCACCACCAGAATCTGAAGTCATGCGCTGTGCATGCACTGTACATATACCTTGCTAGAATCATGAAAAAAAGAAGCACACATGAAGAAATATAAACGGGTTCACATAATTAGTGCACAGACCCACTTGCACAAAAAAACAGCTAGTCAAAGCAGGGGGTTAATGCTTCATGCGTTTGACACATTACCATTCTGGCGATTTATAAAATATTGTACCTTTATTGGAAAATATCTTAAGGTTTTCAAAAGTCACCTCTGTGTTCTGTGCCTAGATCAAGCATAGGGTGACCAACCGTCCGTAAATTTCACGGACAGTCCGTAATTTTGGCTGTCTGTCCGTTGTCCGTGAGGGATTCTTTAACGGACGCCATTTGTCCGTAATTTTAACCGGGCACAGCTTGCCCCCACCTCCCTTCTTGACTCCGATGCTGTATGAAAGCTCAGACCCCCAGCAGCACTGCAGAGGCACAGCGGGATGGCAACCCTCACACCTCCAGCCCTTAATGAGCTGTTAAGAGGTGCTTGAAGGTGACAGAGAGAGGGGCTGCAGGTTCAGGAGCAGGGGGCATCCATTCACATGCAAACAGCCCTGAATGCGTCTTGTATCTGCTATTTAGAGGGGGGCTCACACATTCCATTTCTACCCAGGGCCCCAAACATCCTAGACTCGGCCAGATTACACCCCTGATTACACCGAGGCAGCACCTGCTTCTCTTCACCGAGCTTAATTACTGTCACTAGTTTGTAAGCAAACCTTGGTTCTTCAAACATTTATAATGTAATACAATAAAGAAATGGCACAATCGCACCCACACTGATTAACAAAGTATGGAGGACAATCAGTTCAATCAATTCTCTTAGAGTATCTCCTGTAAGTACTGTATATCACAGTGGGGGATGGCATTTTGGACAGAGAGCCTGTCTTCTCGTTGTCTTGTGCAGGAGGGGGCGAGGAGCCCAAGATGATTCTAGAATACTGCATGCCCACCCCTGTGCCCACCCTGGTGGATCACGTTCCCTCTCCTGTGATGACTCCTGCTCCTGTCCCCCCATGTGGTGGCTCCAGTCCACCCCCCCCCCGCCTGTGATGGCTCTTGTCCCCCCCTGTGGTGGATCCTGTCTCCGCCCTGGGTGGCTTCTGTCCCAGTCCTGGAATGTCTCCTGCAGCGAGGGTGAAGTTCTTGATGGGCCTCTTCTCAAAAGGGCTCAGCTCAAAATTAATATGGAAAGTAAGTAAGTGAAGGGATGTGTGAAAGGCTGGATGAATTAGTGAAAGGGTGAATGGATGAATGACAGATTGAATAAATGGATAATGAGGGAGGATAGATGGATTGATGAGTGAGGGGAAGGATGGAGAGAAAATGTAAATTGCTGGATATATGGGTGGAAGGGTAGCTGGATGATTGATGAGGGGAAGGATGATGGATGGAGGGGAAGGATGATGATGGAGGGGAAGGATGATGGATGGAGGGGAAGGATGATGGATGGAGGGGGCAGGATAAATGGATGGGATGGATGGATGGGTGAGGGGAAGGATGGATGAAAGGAAGGAAGGATGGATGAGGGGAAGGATGGATGGATGACGGGAAAGGATGTATGATGAGGGGAAGGATGGATGGATGGATGATGAGGGGATGGATGGATGGATGGATGATGAGGGGGTGGGTGAAAGGATGGATGATGAGGGGAAGGGTGGATGGATGATGGGTGGATGGATGGATGATGAGGGGGTGGGTGAAAGGATGGATGGATGATGAGGGGAAGGATGGATGGATGGATGATGAGGGAAAAGGATGGATGGATGATGATAGAAAAGGATGGATGGATGATGAGGGGAAGGACAGATGGATGGATTGATGGATGATGAGGGAAAAGGATGGATGGATGATGAGGGAGAAGGATGGATGGATGATGAGGGAAAAGGATGGATGGATGGATGATGAGGGAAAAGGATGGATGGATGGATGATGAGGGAAAAGGATGGATGGATGATGAGGGAAAAGGATGGATGGATGATGAGTGGATGGATGGATGATGAGGGGAAGGACAGATAAATGGATGGATGGATGATGGGTGGGTGAAAAGATGGATGGACGGAGAGTGGGTGAAAGGATGGATGGATAAGTGGGTGGGTGAAAGGATGGATGGATGGATGATGAGTGGGTGGGTGAAAGGATGGATGGATGATAAGTGGGTGGGTGGATGGATGGATGCGTGGGTGGGTGGATGGTGGGTGGGTGAAAGGATGGATCAGTGGATTGGATGGTGGGTGGGTGAAAGGATGGGTGAGTGGGTGGGTGGATGGTGGGTGGCTGGATGATGGGGAGTAGGAGGATGAGTGAAATGATGGATAGATTGATGGATTGATAAGTGCAAGGGTGAATGAATGGACATATGAGTGAAAGGGTGGGTGTAAGGATGGATGAGTGAGTGAAAGGGAGGGCAGATGGACAAAAAGATGAATAGATGTGTGAAGGAGTGAAATGATAGATGGATGAGTGATAGGGGCAATAGATGGATTCATGAGTGGATGAGTAGATGGATGGATGGGTGGGTGGATGGATGGATGGAAGGAAGGCTAAGTGAAAGGGTCGATGGAGAGAGAAAGGGAGGATGGATGGATGACTAAAAGAGTGGATGGGTGGAAGGATTAGTAAGTGAAAGGATGGCTGGATTGGTGAAAGGGTAAACGGCTGAATGGGTGAGTGAATGGATGGATGGGATGAAGAGTGGATGGATAAGTGTACAGATGGATAGGGTGAAAGGGTGGATGGATGGATGGATAATGGAGGATGAGTGAAAGGATGGATGAGGGGATGGATGAAGGGAATGGATGAGTGAAATGATAGATGGAAGGATACATGATGGATAGGTTTGCAAATGGTTGAATATGTTTAGAAATGGCTGGGCTTACTTATATACTATTGCGCGACCTCTGATGTGCCTGTAAAACGTACCAATTGTCCAGAAGTTTTGTCCTGAATTTTGACCTCCTGTCCTGAATTTGTGTCCTGAATTTTGACCCTTTGTCCTGAATTTTTACACTCACCGTCCTGAATTTGCACCAATGCCAGTTGGTCACCCTAATCAAGCATCACTCACTGTCTGACAAACAGCACCCCGGAGATGAGTAAACAATCATGTAATAGAGGTCAGGGATGTCCTTGTTTTTTTGCAAGTTGCAGTTTTTCGTTATATTTCGCGAACTCGACACGAAGGAATTGGAGCGCTTCTACACGAACACCATTTACATTACACGAGGACACATTAATTTTTAGTAGGCACAATTTGATTAAGTGATTTGCCCAGAATCACATGATGTTGCACCAACGCCACGACTGGAACCTTACTCCGCAGCCCCCCTCACCCGCAGCCCCGTGTCTCCATATATTATACTAAAATATTAGTATCGCGGGGACCAGTCTTATGTAGAAAGTTACATGTTAATGAAAACAATAGATATTTCAGCATTAACAGCAATTACCATTTGGAACAAGGTGTAAAGTTAAACATTTTTCTGTTGCTGGTTGAGAACAAAAACAATTATTATTATTACTAATATTACTACTGATGAGTATTATTAGTCAGTTAATACTACCAGTGATCGCTCGCACTAGTGTCTTGTTCCGAACAGACATCAACTTCTCGGCAGTGCATCACATATTTTGACGCCCACATTCTTCGAACACTCAGCCTTAACCACGCACATGCGTGGTTAAGGCTGAGTCGTTGTTCGGGCAAGTCGTTGTTCGGCTCTCGTGACTCCGGAACTCGTTGTTCAGGATGTTTGCCGACACGCATAGTGTCCCTTCAGATTGATAGGGGCATCTGAGAAAGCAGTCATGTAGGTCTTAACGTTCATGCCGAATTTATATGTTCGGCATGTGCTGCACTTGTAAAAGCCTTTACTTTCCGTTAACCACCCTGATTTGAGATCTAGTTCTGGACTGGTTCTAACTAAGTCATTTCGCATAGAGAGTGCTTTTCTGTACGTGAAGTTAGGTTTAGCAGGTAATACTTGTGACAACACTGTGTCGGTAAGAATTATAGGCCACTGGACGTTGATTATGCCCTTGATAGTGTTGGCCTGCCTGCTGTACGTAGAGATAAACCTGCATGGAGCTGGAGGACTAAGCGTGGAAGTGTCACTCTGATTCAAAGTCGAGAGTGAATCAGTCACTGTCATAACCTGTGTGGGTGGTGTTTGCAACTAATCAAGTCTGTCATGTGCATTAGCTTTAATGAGGGCAGAGTCAAGTAATTTGGCTCTGTAGCTTCTTTGTAAAAACCTACTTCTTGCTGCTTGCTGAGCTGTCACAAATGATTCTGGTGTAATGCATGCTCTATGTATCCTCAAAAATTCACCATATGGTAAACCTGTGATCGTATGCTGAGGATGGAAGCTTATATATATATATATATATAAAACAGAGTTATGATTCTGGGCTTATTGTATCATATTTTTAAACTTCAGTGCTCTTCAATGTAAAAAGCTGCTAAGTTTTTAGAAGCATTTAAAACCGTAAAGCAGCCCTGTGAATCAGCAGAAAGGTTTCTGTTGCTGCACATGACAAGGAGCATGCTTCAGCCTGAACGTTCTGAATTACATTTTAAAGTTCTGACAAGCAAAGTCCCTCGCCTTTCCCAAAGCCACATGGGCGTGTGACCCTTGGCCAAACTCTATCTGCATTGCTCAACCTATCTATTGAAGCTGGGCAACTCCCAGCGGAGTGGAAACATGCTATGGTGGTTCCTCTCCTTAAAAAACCTGCTTTGGACTCTTTCAAGCCTGAACATTTTCAAATGATTTCGATGCTTCCCTCCTTTGTGAAAATTGCCGAAAAACATGTAAACTCTCTACTAATAAAGTTCATTGACCAAAATGACCTTCTTCACGAGAAGCAATCTGGTTTTAGGCTGCAGTATAGCACTGAATCCACCCTCTTTCTAGCCTCAGAAACAGTACATTCACTGGCTGACTAAAGTAAGACAGCTGCATTAGTCTTGCTAGACCTAAGTGCTGTCTTCGATACTGTATCATATGGTCTGCTCCTGAGGCTCATGTGGCTACAAGGCATAAGGGGAAGAGCCCACAAATGGCTTTCTTA
This sequence comes from Lissotriton vulgaris, assembly GCF_964263255.1. Taxonomy (NCBI): domain Eukaryota; kingdom Metazoa; phylum Chordata; class Amphibia; order Caudata; family Salamandridae; genus Lissotriton; species Lissotriton vulgaris. The sequence continues at coordinate 755,347,511 of NC_141695.1, read as the reverse complement.
TTTTCTGGACAATTGTTCATTTCAGGTGTTTCAGAAACCTTATACCTAGGATTTTATCCGGCTACCATATTGTGTGCCGCAAGGATCAACTTTAAGCCCGACCCTGTTTAACCTCTATCTCTGTCCCCTGTCCGACAACGTCAAAAACCATGCGGTGAAGATCGTGTCCTATGCTGATGACACTCAGTTGGTCCTCAAGATAATGGGATGGCTGCAGATAACTGTGAGTGCTGTCTGGTGGACCTGATGGCATGCATGGATGCCATCTGTCTTAGATTGAATACAGACAAGACAGAGTTCCTGGTAATCAGGAAACAACCTTCGATCAGGTCTTCCACCTGGTGACCCTGTGAATTGGGCCCCACTCTGGTCCCCAAACTTAAAGTGAAGGACTTGGGTGTAACTTTTGATGCAGCGTTATCATTCGATAAGCAGATCTCAGCTACAGTCGGTACCTGCTTTGGAGTGCTATAAAACGGTACAAACAATTCTGGAATTATTACCAGAATCTGCTAGGAAAACATTATCCATGTTCTGCTGGCTTCTTACCTGCACTACTGTGATGAGCTCTATCTGGGAGTCTCCAAAGGCAGACTGAGGAAGCTTCAAAGGGTACAGAGTGCTGCAGCTCGGCTACTCCTTAAAATTCCAAAACAATCCTCTATAAAAACAGGACTTGCCAAACTTCACTGGTTCCATGTAAGGCATAGAGTTTCCTTCAAAGCACTCCGCTTTGTGCATCTGATACTCAGTCAGTAGGTCCCAGGATATATGTTTCCTCTGATTCAAGCTTACACTCCCACCCCGCACCTTAGGTCTTCCGGTGCGGCACTCAGGGCCGGACTTGCCATTAGCAGGCACCGGGCATTTCCCCAGTAGGCCGCTAGGGTGGGGGCTGTTTTGGGCCCCTGGGGGGCCGTTTCTGTTACTGGGGGTCAGCAATAACGACCCCCTGTAATAAAATCGTCCGAAACCAGCCATCGCAAACTGCCCGTCTGCACTCCCCCTCACCCCAGAGGGGATCAGCTGAGCAGTTTGCCAGGGCCAGTTTCTGTTTCCTGTCCGGCCCTGGTGCCACTGACAGTGGTTCCTAGAGTGAACAGAATGCTCCTAGGGTGTGTGCTCTTTTAGAATCCTAGCAGCTAAACTTTGGAACTATATGCCCTGGGGCTTGAGATCGGAGCCATCTGAAGCTCATTTTCAGAAAACTCTTAAGAATTGGCTATTTAGAAAATAACGCAGAATAGACTTGCCAGTCTTGCCTTGTTGTAATACCTGAAGGACTGCTATCTGAAGCTTAGTGCAGCTTATCCTCAGCACGGGGACACTCCATCTGGGGTAACCATTCACTTTATAAACCTCCTAACATAATAGAAGGGCATCAAAGAAAGCAACGTATGTAGCTCTTTGGGTGGTGGTTATTGTCTTAAAAATTTCAAAATCGCTGAAATACCAACACCTAAAATATCTACAGCCCGATTCATGACCCTAAATTGCGCTCGCAAGGGGCCGGATTCTGAGAATCCGGCCCTTTGCGAGAGCGATTTTTGCATTTGGGATTCAGCATCCCAAATGTAAAAATCGCTAATTGCGATCTCGCAATTTTGCGAGGAATGACATTTAAGGAATCTCTATTTGAGATTCCTTAAATGCTATTCAACATCCTATTTAAATTTGCGAAATCGCAATTTCTAGGCGCAATTTACCGCGAGGTCAGACCTCGCGGTAAATTGCGAAAACTCAGAAAAATGCATTTAAAAGCATTTTTCTGAGTTGCATGTTACACACCCACATGTCCTTTGGACATGTGTGTGTGCAACACCTGTGTGAAATGTCATTTGAGGGGTGCTACAGGGTGTCCTGTGGACACCCCTGGCACCCTTCAAATCGCAATCTTATTTGCGATTAGCTAATTGCTAATCGCAAATAAGGAATACTCCCCATTCTTTCCTATGGGCCTTTTGGCCCATAGGAATGAATGGCGAGTTATTCCTTATTTGCGATTAGCAATTAGCTAATCGCAAATAAGGAATTGTAAGGAATCGCATTTTTTTTGCATATTCCTACATGATTACCGTTTTGCGAGTCCTTAATAGCGATTCGCTATGAATCGCTATTAGGGCCTCGCAAAACGGGAGCATGATGAATCAGGCGGCAAATCTCTGAAATACTTACTGCAACCTATTCATCTTCATGACCCACCCTGCTTCTACATGACCCACTCAGAGAAAAAATCCTGGAGCCGGGCCTGCTGTAAGAGTGAGAAAAAGGAGCAGGGAGTGTCTGGTAGTGGATCAAAGAGGCATGCGGTGGATTCCAGGCTATGCAGCCATTGATTTTCGGTGCGATGACATTTAATAGCACCGGCAGCATCCTTCTGAGCAGAGCTTCGGGCACCGCACTATCGTCCCCCACTTCCTCAGCAAGGTAGTGCTAAAAAGGATTCAATTTGCACTACTATGCTATGTATGCCTCCTCTTACATTCATTCAGCCATTTAATGAGGTTCGTGAGAGATATCCCAAAGCATAGCCCCCTAACTATTTAAATAACGTCTACCTTCAAATGACACTTTCCTTTACACACATTCCTCGTCTGCATAATTGATGACCCCCCTTCTTACGCAAAAATGCTCCATAATGTTTTCTCCCTAATTCATTCCTGCTTATTTTCTCCCTGATTATTTTCCCCTTTCCTCGTTCCTTCCACCTTCTGTCCTCAGCCCCTTTTCTCCTCAGCCCCTTCTCCCAGCTTCCTCCTCCTGCGCGCTGGCGCGTCCCTTTCCTGCCTGCTCGAGCGGTACGGCGCTCCGCTGGTGTGGGCAGAGCTTTCTCATCACTCAGTAACCAAGTGACGCATCTCTAGATAGCAAGAGGGCGGACGAGGGCGAGAGGGGGCCCCTGGCGGGGAGAGATAATCCCAGACCTGCTTTTTGTTTGATCTCTTCCGATCGGGCACCTGTAAATAACACTTCATTTTTCTATCACTGGCCACTTATCGCAGAGGTAATAGAAAGCAGGAAATTAACAGCAAAGCAGAAGACAAATAAAATCTGGACAGGTAATGATGAGAGCCAGGTGTGGGAGGTCTGTCAGTGAAGAGACGACAGGTGTGGCTCTCGCAGGGTGCACGTGACTTAGACTAGAAGGAAGCAGCGTGAGGTGCTACGCATTGGCATGACATTGACACTCTAGCCTCAAGGGCAGTAGAGCTGGCTTTCATGTCGAATTAACCTGTAAATCAGTTGTGAAAGCCAAACCATACACAAATGCACGAATACTAGGCAAAGGCAAAGGACCACTGTTCAAACACCAGGATGGGAGTAACATGAGCAGGTACCAACTCGCTACGGTAATGCGCCAGGGCCTCGCAAAAGTCGGCCTTCACCCACAGTCACTCCCCACTCTTTTCGAATTGGCGCCGCCACCTCGGCATCGCAGCATGGCATGCCAGAGAAGAGAATTCAAGCGGACGGCAGGTGGCGGTCCCGAGCTGGCAGGACATGCATCCGGGCTCAGCTGTTGTAAAACAGGACAGGAAGCAAAAAAGGGAGGGGTCGGTCGTTTTGGGATGCTGCACGGCAGGGTGAGCGTAAATCAGGGCAACCTTGGGATGCCGCACTGCAGGGTGTCAGTACTCTTCCCCCTCAGTCAGCCAAGCACGCTGAGTAATGTCCCGGTGCGCAGCAGGCCACCTTATTGTCGGTATTTCGTTTCAGCAGGGAGACGCCCACAGCTGGTATGGGTGGTAGGACATTCCTTTGTGTCCAGGATGGAGACCTGGTGGCAGCAGTCAGGCCACGCAATGTCAAGTAAACCCAAAGCGACATACATCCGCTGGCTGGAGCAACCAGGGATGAAATGGCACCAACTACCGACAACACTGAACGATTTGCTTGCGGACTCGCATCCGGACGTCCTGATCATTCAGCTTGGCGCCAACGACCTGACCCGGATGGGACGCAAAGCATTGGGGCAGGCCATTTGGACAGATCTCACCAGGATGGCCACATGGTTCAGTGGCACGACAGTCGTATGGTGTGAGATGGTCAGCAGGAGGCATTAGAGAGGCGATGAATCCAATAAAGCGGTGGATAATGCCAGGAGAAAAATGAACATTGCAATGCACAAATTCTGCAAGACCAACGGATTGGAATCCATCAGGCAGGGTTTGATTCACCTAGGACGCCCGGAACTTTATGGGCCAGATGGGGTCCACCCCTCGGGCATAGGGATGAGAGTCTTCTGGGACAACTTGTGGGGTGCAATGGTGCTCGCAGGTTAAAAAAAACCAAAAAAAAAACTGCTTATTATAGGGGGTGAGCCGCAGAAAGACTTTAGCCTCCCTGCGACGTGGCGGAAATTGGTACAATGGTTGGCTAAGGAAACACACCGGCGGGCTGTGTGTAGGATGAGGGCCACTCACTTTTGGATGCCTCACGGCAGGGTGAGGTGGCCGCACCAAGGAGGGGAGTAGCAAGAGGAGACGGCACTCGCGGCCCAGACCCGGCCGGACAGCAGGGCACAAAAGGTAGCGAGCTAGGGCCTAACTCCAGAGAGAAAAGCTACCCTCCACTACACGCATAAGGCGTGGGTGACCAACCAATGGTGATCCCGGAAATAACCAACAAAGAGGACCACCAAGGACTAACAAAAGGAGCTGGTTTTGGGGTGCCATTTACGAACTGATATGTAACACAAAAGTACCGGCCCAGAGTCGGCCCAAGATGGTTTCTATGTTTGCTGACATGTATGACTTATTACAAACATACGGCAGTTCGCAAATGACAAATGTATAACCAGCATGTGTGTAATCCTAATAAAACTGCGGCCAACAAGGACCACAACATGGACACGCATTGTTGGCTATCTTTATGGTAAGGATGGTAGGCGGGCGGGGGGCGGTGGTATGTTTCCACGGAATGGGCACGGTGCAAGGGTTAAGGCAAACTGCCCAAAAGGGCTAAGCGGCCAACTAACTGGTGAGCGTTCGCCATCCAAACAAAGATTACCATGCATTACGTAAACCATTTGACCAATTAGGATGCCCACCCAACAATAAAACGTTTTTCAAGTTCGACTATACAGAGTAAAATGATTCCATTGCTATGACAACAAGTTTCATTGTGATTAAAGTACAGATAGTAAATATACTGTATGAAAGTTCCATGCTTTTAACAGGGTAGTTGTAAACAGTACAGAATACACATCACTGGAGGCAACGAGGAAGATTTACAAATTTTACATACATAAACTGCATCACTTAGAGCTCTGAGTCAGCCTTATTTTTAGATATGTTTGGGACTATGAATGTAATTATCCCACGCTTTAAAGATTCACGAATCCAAATCGCAAGTGGATAACATCTTGGCCGCAAGCCAGGGCCTGTGCTATTACAAGGCGGTTATATTGCCTTAGATATGTCTTTGCCAGGGCCGGGTCCTCCGTTGAAACGAAGGAGCATCCCCCCACCTAAGTTACCGCCCAAAGATGAAAAATACAATGGTACTACATTACCATTTTGCTGGAGCTGGCCTGTGCTTACGTTGAAATGTTTAGCACCCTCTTAGAGTAGGTTTTCCAGTGAAAGACGGGGCAGCAGAGGCGATTGCATTATCTTGATCATTTCTTTTTTCTGTGTACAACAGGCTGTGGGAGGTCTTGGAAGCAACTCAGAAGCTAATGAAGGTATTTGGGGTGCCTTTTTTTTTTATTGAGGACTATTTGAATTACTTGGGAAAGAGATGGATTCCAAGGCAGGCGTGTCCAGGCTTCCCCAAGAGGTCAGAGCATTTATGAGGGCTTTGGAAGAGTGTCTTGAAGTCAGGAAAGAGACTTTGCGTTTACCGCAGGTTGTAGTGAGACAGCTGAATTTCGCATTCCATATCATACATACCCTTAGGCCACCAATTTTCCAGGTCTGCTGCCCAGGTCATGTTGGTTTAAAACAGAAACTCCATTGCACCAGGTTGTCAAGTGAGGGGCAACAGGTCATGAAAATTTGGGAAGCATTTTTGAAATACTTCAACAGTTCTGTGGTGAGGCCAAGCTCCACCATGACCAAAGGAGAGTTAGGTTTGTTTACGGACTTCGCTGGCAGCATCGGTTTTGGCAACATCTTGGGCACTTCTTGGTGTGCCCAAGTTTGGTAGGCAGACTGGGTGGAATAGTACTAATGGCAAACATAGAGGTTTTGGAGCTTTTTTTCCAGTCGCCCTCACAATCTGGCCAGACACGTTTCACATTCAGTCTTTGATATTTTGGTCGGAGACACGACTGTAGTAGAGTGCATTAACCAGCAATCAGCTAAATGTAACATGATCTTGAACTTGTTAAAAAAAAGATACTGCTATGTATGAGGCTCAATTCAATTTTAAGTCCAAACATCTACCTGGCGTATAGAACAATGTAGCAGATGCTCTGTCCCGTTTTAAGACGCAGGCTTTCAGGTATCATTACCCGAAAGCAGAGGAGTTCACTTCACCATTCTGGGCCAACTCTGGCGGCTTGGTGCCCGAGCCTCCTAGACATCATGGCTGCCAGTTTAGCACCCAGGGCAAGGCGTGCCTATTAGGGGGCATTTTGCACTTTCTGCAGGTTTCATGGAAAAGATGGGATGGGAAATTGTTTTCACCTGAGATAACTGCATTTCTGGGATCCTTAAGTGAGGAGGGGAAGCCAGTGTCCTACACTAGGTGCTACACCGCAGTTATTTCCTTCTTCGCAGGAATGCAGGGGCACCCTGATAGACGAAGGTTTCCTTGTACAAAGGGCACAGAGGGGCTGGCAGAGGCTTGAGGGGATCAGACAAGATGCTTAGCATACCATAGACCACTAAAACTAGGGAGGATCATTGATAGCCTTGAGAAAGTGTGCAGATTACCAGCTGAAGTATGCCTTTTCAAAGCCGCTTTCTGCTTGGCATTCTATGGGGCATTAAGGGTAGGGGAGCTAGTGGCAAATATAAATAGAGACAAACAAGGTGGTCTGCAGTTTGGGGGAAATTGAATGGCAAACGTCTCCCTGGCAGTGACCATCACTCTCACAAACATCAACCAGATGGGTAGAGGGGAGCATCTTCTGCTGCACAGTGTGCAACGAAAAGAGTGCTACCCAATGTGGAACGTTGCGGTGTATAATGTACGCTGCCCACCCTGGGCTTTAGGCAGTCTGTTCATCCACGAGGATCCAGTTTGTCAAAGTCCCCAGTATGGCCCTGGCTTTGGTGGGGTTAGAACCTGCAGAGTACATCCCTAATTCCTTTAGGATCGGAGGAGCCACCGCGGCAGCCAGCAAATGACTGGGAGGGCAATCAGTCCAAAGGAGATAGAAATCTGATTGTTATAAGAAGTATGTGAGATTAAACATGTTGTGATGATCTGCCATTAATCCTTTCCTGTTCCTTTTTCAGCACTTTCCTGTCAACACAGGTGGAAGGAATGTTAAAGAGGTGTGGCTGCCTGATAATCCGTACTTTCCTGTCTTTGCAGAAGCAGCCTGTGTTAAAGAAGTGCTGGTGTTAAGTCCTTCCTATGTGTGGCATGCAAAGGTCTGTTATGCAGCTGGGGATTATGCAACACACTCCAAAATTGCCGGATTCTGTCTAACCACAGTCCCAGTTGATCTGAGATCTTCGCTGGGCAGATTGTATCTTTTGAAAGCTTACTCCCACAGAGGTGGTAATTGTGCATTTAGAAGGCAGTGATTTGACTAACCTGATTTGACTACTTCAATTGATAGTCTCAGAGGTGGGTTGGCTCTCAAGGAGGTTCCCTGAATCTATTTTGCAATATCACACATTGTCCCGAGAATAAGAGATGGCAAGTCTGTCAGAGTCCTCAATGAATCAGAAAAAATGCCTAAACAAGATGGTGGAAACATTATTGAACACAGCCAGTATGCTGTCAATACCTCATGGTCATGGTTGCATCAAAGGTGAATTAATTTTCTCGCAGGATGGTGTAAACTTGTCCAAGAAAGGTAACACATTGTTTCTGGAAAATTGGCTGGCGTGGCTGGGCCAACGCATCCGGTATGGAGCCAGATAGTAGGTGGACTATGCTGTCCTGTGGTGGGTGAGGTGATTATTGGCAAGGACTCTTCTGGTCTCCTGCAACATCCTTTTTCTAGCAGAACAATGGCTCAAACATCAGTTTTACTGTAACCATAGCCATATCGAAGGAGCTATCTCAACTCGGCAGAGCCATCTATTATGGTGAGGGCGACGGCTAGTGGACAGGACTGGGTGGGGGTGGTGGGGCCTCTGCTGCTTCACCCCGAAGAGCATAGCCATTCTGGGCTGGTGAGAAGTTTTTTGGGCTGGCAGTGTGAACGTCCCAACCATTAAAAGGAGCGGTGCGCAGTGAAGCAGGCCACCACAGGACCACCAGGATGCCCGCCTACATCGGTCTACAGCTGCATAGCTGCTGACCTCCTCTAACTTCTGCCCCCGAGAGCCGTATGTGCAGAGTCCTTGTTTCCCCACCCACCATCACCAGGGCAAGGGAGAAAGGGAAGTGCTGGATCACTAGGAAGGTCAATGGCATTTTAAGTTTGAGGTATACTGTATTCAATGTTTTCTTTTCAGAGGTGTAAGCGGAGGTTGTCATGTTATTGTCTTAGGTTGGAATTTCACGTCTAAGGGTTTTCTTTCCCAGATGCTCAGACTAGTGGTGTCATTTTGATGCATGTTTGTTGTATTTTATGCAGGGAGAGGTTCTAATTGGTGGGGACCCTTCAGGTACCCTGCAGAATCCTTTTCTAGCAAATCAATGGCTCAAACATCAGTGTCACTAGCGCGGGGGCTAGGGGTGGTCACCTCCCATAAAGAGGCTCCCACCCTCTGGACTGGGATGGAAAAGGAAGGGTCATGAAGCCAGTCATGATCTCACTCATGAACAATTTTTCTGGCTTGGAGGCACAGGAACGAACTTGTTATGGTTAGGTAACGCCAATGTATTAGAGGCTCTGTTAAGGATAGGTTTCACTTGTAACAAACATACATAGGAAATGTGGTGCTTGTGCAAATTATGTTATTTGAACATGAATGTTTTTGTATGTGCCATAAAATATATCATGAGACCTCTCGATCTCAACTCCAAAAAGTGGTCTCAGGCGGTAAGTTTGCAAATGATTGACTCAACTTGAATTACTCCTAATACCAGGATCTCCAGGGTATTTGTGCCCACTTCTGAATGGATCCCAGATGGGGCTACTATTCAGTGGCAGGGCTGCCACACCAACAGGTTTGGTTTCATGGGCTAGAAGGATGCACTTGATGCATGATAAAGGCAAATGGGACAATCCTAGTTTCTTTAGCAAGGTTGTATCGAGGACTGGTAGTGACCCATGACTCAAAGTCTTCAGTGGATACAGGCAGCCCCTCTACTGCAAGGGGTACTGCTGTTATCATCATCATTATAAAAAGGTTAGTGTTGTTATTAAAGCTGTAGTCTCGAAGGTTACAAAGATGTAGATTTATTAAGTTCAGATCAGGTTACAAGTAAATCAGGTAAATCCCCACCAGGAGAGGCACCCTGCTGTTCAGCTTATCTCACTCGCACAGTCCACTCATCCAAGCACAAACAGTCTTAGCATTCCAACCAACTAATGACCTCACTCACTGACTGAGCAGCAGGGACTTGGACCTCTGGGGAGGATGCATAGTAACTAAGACAAGTCACAACACGTCTCCTTCTGTTAAAGTAACAATGTACCATTCAAATAAAACAATCAATGAGTCCCATAAATAATGCTTCTGGATTAACATCAAATAAAAAGGATGAGATAACACAATATGATAAAATAGTGTTATGAATTTTAGAAAACGTAGATAATCACATCATGCAAACTTCAGTAGAACTTAGAACACTAATAACAGCCCTAAGTCATACCCATCCTCATCGCCAGTGTTGGAATCAAAGATGTAGTCTCATAAGTTAAAAAAGATGCAGGTTTATTACTAGGTTCAGATCAGGTTACAAGTAAATCAGGTAAAGCCCCACCCACAGCAGCAACCTGCTGCTAAGCCCTTCTCACCTCAAATGTCCACTCATCCAAGCACAACAACTCTTAACATTCCAACCATCCAATGACCCCACTCACTGGCTGAGCAGCAGGGACTTGGAACTCTGGGGAGAATGAATAGTAACTAAGACAAGTCACAACAGTTAGGCCTTCAAAGGCTCAGACTTTCCAATTAATTAGAAGAAGCAGTTCAGAAGTTAAGCAGAGTTCCCACAATAGATCTTGTGGCTATCATGGGACATCCTTTCAACTATAGTGCTGTCAGCGAGCAAATCTATATCAAATGCTACCTCATGGGGCATGCCTACATCTAGAATCGGAAGCTGCGTTTGCCTTATATGGACTTTGGTGCTCCCTGACTGGAACCATCCCTTTGCTATTTAGGGAAACCCATATAATGATGCTGAAACATTGTAATTAGGATGATAGACAAAAATATTGGTTTCAGTGCTTTAGGTAAAGAATGAATAGGCAAATCACAAATAAGGGTGTCAAGTGAAAGTTTAGCAGCAAAGCATATAAGTCATGAGTACAAAGAAGTCAGTGCAGTTCTAAATGAAGACGGCATATATTTGTCTTTTAAGATGGGGAACCAGGGGCCTCTCTTGCTTGCAGAATGCACACTCTTATATAGGGACCTAGACAGACTTTCATACATTCTGTGGGAATGCACACTTCTAAGGGTGTGGACCAATAGGAAACAGCTAGAAGAAACATTTTACTACATAATACATTAGGGGAGTTTCTCAGAATAGTAGTACATTGAGATTTAAACATTCTCACAACCATAGCTGTACAGTCAAGCTGGTACATTGTTTAACATAAGCCTGGGACAGAAAGAAAAGTTCTTGGTTCAGTACAGTGAGGAAATTGCTTTGAGAACATTTATGCTTATTCAAGTGAAAACTAGATAAGTTTAATTTAAAACAAGGCTCATTAGCAGATATTGCATGATATATTGTGGCGTAAAGACAAGATATGAGACAGTGTAAAGAAAATGGAATGTTAAAATAAGCTCAAATCACAATGCTCTTTTTATTGACAGAAATCCAATGCTCACAACACCCAAAATGATTTTAACCCCTTCCATGCTGGTGACGAACCCCAGCCATCACGCTCTGCGGCGCTCGTGTGCTGATGACGGCTGGGGTTCGTCACGGCCCCCCCCTGTTCTTTTGTTTACCGCACAGCGGCGGAAACGGCCCAGCATGGAAGGGGTTAATCATCATCCAAATTCTTTATTACAACACATTATTCACTGTGGGGTCCGCATCTTAACAGGGGATTGCAGGACAGAGGGTGGGGGTTAATAAAAAAAACACTTACCTGCAGGCCGGCTGTTGCCTCTCGATCCTCTTTTGCTCCTTGGTCGACTCCAGGATGAGGAACTAGGAAGCACACAAGCTCCCAGACTCCCCTAGCGAATCACAACGCTGCTTTACAACTTTGTTGTGATTGGCCATTGTTTGGAGCTCAGAGGGGACTAGGAGACTGTGCATGTCCTCCACCCAGGCTGTGCAATACAGCTGTTAGAGATCATGCAAAGTGTGCATGACTGTTTGGCCAGCGCAACACGGCAGCCCAAACCGTCATGCGCACTTAGAGTGTGCTCATCACTTCTCCCCCTGGCCCCTGCTCTGGCCAGCCCAGCCCACCTCGCTACTATGCAGGAACAGAAAAAAAGGCTAATAACCTTGTGTTATTCTAATTGTATTTTTCCTTTTCAAACTGCTCGCCTTAGCAGTGGAGCCACCGCTGATTATTCATCAACTTTGGATTCTTCCGCTAAGTCTCTCCTAGATCCTTCAGGCCATCATTAAGCTCAGTTTGCATTTCTTTACCCTTGACATCGAGTAATTTACTCTCTCTTCCTTTAGTTGCTGACAGCTTCTTTGATCCACAATTCATACCCTTCTGTGATGAAATTCTCTGCAAAAGTTCAAGAAAATGAGTACACATGCAATTTCAATAAGTATGATCAAAAGGGAGCTAAAGCAATCTTTAAAATTCCTCCTCCTATACTACCCAGCCACTCTCCTATCTTAACAGATCCCATACTAATGGACCCAAAGAAGGATTCTAATCCTTCCCAAGCACCTGATTCTTTCAGTTATTATGCTTGTGTTGTTAGTAAACATCACATGTTAGTAATTATCAGAGGTCCGATTCCTCACTCGGCTTGCATTGGGTCGAGAGAGGAATCGGACCCCTCGATTGTTGTTGGAGCGAGGTTTCTACCAGCCCTGAGGTTCAATATATATACTTATGACTTCACTTTAAGCCTCATTATGCCCAGTTCCAGGATTCATTTATCTCTTATGTTAGTATACTGAGAGCATGTATGTATTTGAGCCCTCAGCTATTCCCGAGATTTTTTGCATCTAACTAAGAACTTAGGATACCCTCCCGAGAAACTGGATGGTAACATTCAGAACTCTGCATGGGCTCTATCCTTGGAGTCGCTGCCACTATACTCAGACATTATTATATGATCTCAGACGATTCTACCATGGGATTTGTTGTTCGTTCCCCATTCCTCACCCCATCTCAAATCTTGCAACGGTATATTTGAGCGCCCTAAGGTAGTTGTGACCACTATCACGGTCTTGACTGAAACGCGTGTTGGCACATGTTTTATTAGGAGTACTAGGATCACAATAATTGATTGTGTTGCCTATATAAATATATATATAAAGTTGAATACTCCACTTATACAGATGGATTTAGGATCTACATCAAATATTTACAAGATATTTCCACCCATTAATTATATCTAAATATCTTAAGTGACAACAGCTCCACATTGTTCCTTTCATATTGTTTCTATCCCTGTTTTGTTTGCAGACATTTATCAAGATACAATGTATGTCAGTGAAAAATGGATGCATGTGGAGTGTATAATATAATTGCAGGTGTGGTTGATGAGACCGAGTGACTGTAGGGGGATGAAGAAAAATATTTCTTGTAATCCACCAGAGTGCAGTTATTTTACCCATTTACAAAAATTATGTTCATAACTTGTTGACATTTATTGTGATCTGACCAAGATTTTTGTTTTCATTATTGAGGGTTTTTTTTAATTTTTGGCTTGATGGTATTGGCAAGTTGTCCCCAAATTGTAGCAAGATATTCCGCTTATCCTGATCTGAGGCAGGTTTCTTCCTTTTTGTTGTTTAAGGCATGTTTTACCCCTTGTTGTCTACCTGCATATATATTTTCACAGGGGCCCTCTTCTTTTTTGGTTATCAATATAGCTGCCAAGCTACCTATCTATGCGAGGAATGTCTGCACAGCATTCTCGAGCATGAATGACTTTGCAAACGTCGAAATCCTTCACGAGGAGTAAATCCAACGCATGGCGGTTTTACATAATCATAGCTCACAATACAACCAAAGATGTATTATTCACTGTCAGTGCACCTGCAGTAGTCGTTACATGTTGATCAAGTAAAGTGGACAATTTTCTAATCTTCACATCATTCAATACTACTCCTATAGAGGGTATAAGTGCTCTGTAAATATCACTGAGAATCTGATTAAACCTATGCTTACTTCATCTAATATATTACTCAAGAGGAAAATCGAACTCATTAGTATGGTAGATCCAGGGAAAAATGAATGTGGTGTAGGAGCAGCCAGCCTAGTTGTGCAGTAGTTGGAAATAAGCAGATTCAACACTCACATAGCACACGATTATGATGTCAGGCGGATCGCCACCAACAGGCCATTGGTCCGACCGGGGAAAGACCACCACCTCTGAAAGGATCTAAGATCCAGTCGGGCGGCATTCGGGTTCATATCCTTGCATAGGGGTGGTGCCTCGCGCAAGCACTGTGGTAGAGATTACAATGTCCCTTTCCGACAGCCTTTTCATGGCGGACCGACCGACATGAAAAGGCTGTCGGAAAGGGACTTTGGGGGTCCCAAGAAGGATCCCCGTCCCCTGTGGGCCACTGTAAAGTAGCCCATGGGGCACATGTAGTGCCCCAAAGGAACTTCATCAGGGCTCAGACAATCATGTAGCATATTCTGTAATTTCATCCGTTAACTTTTTAATTGGCGTACCTGCTGAGCTTCGGAACACAGAAGACCCCGATTACATTTCAGGACCTGATTTGCTTGACTCGTACTATGGGGTGATCCATTGACTGTTTCAAAAACACGGATGAAATGACAGAATATGCTACATGATTGCCTGAGCCCTGATGAAGTTCCTTTGGTCGAAGGAATGAAACGCATTGGCTGATGGCCACTTTTATTTTTGTCACCAATAAAACTAACTGAATGGACTTAAGTATATGACTCCGACTTTATTTATGGTGCGCCTTCCTTTTCTAAAAGAAGCTGGCAGTCCACCACCTGGCATCATAATGATCCCCATAGTTAATACCCTTATTGCTGATTTCTAGATTAGAGAAAGTTTTCCATTAAACTAAATAATTATGTTCACACTCACTCCATCACAACCTCTCAATGTGTCATTTCCCTCTGTCGTATCATGCATAATGATTCTTTATTGGTGACTTCAGTGCTTCATTTAGGGAGGGGTTCCTTTAAGATTCTTCATCTTTCCCAATAATGTGCTGTGCACTCGTCTTTCCTTCTCCTTTTTCCTCATCTATTCTTGTCCTTTTGTTTAATTCATCTACAAATACCCCCTCATCACAGTTAACTTTGCAAGTTACGTCATGCAAGCTATGATTAGTCATGCTTGCTCATGTTAGTCACAGGGGCAAAGAATTTCATCATATACTCACACTGATCCCTTGATTTTGACCCTCTGTCAAGGTGAGAAATGTGTTTAGTAGCCCATGAAAACATATTGTCTCCATTTACAATAGGTACATTCTGTACAGAATCATCGAAACCAGAATAAAACAGTTTAATTGAGTTCTGCTGGAAAATAGATGTAAGAAAACAGAGCAGGAGAATGAGTAGGACATAGGTAGGTGAAAATAAAGCATCCCTTCACCTGCTGAAGCAGTAGGATAAGAGCAGACAAAGGAGTCCTCCACCTCCATGACCTTCACATACTCCGACAACTCATGATAATACATGTTATAGCTGTACAAACTCTCATGCTGTGGGAGGTGTGAAATCTTAATCCTGACAAGGAAGGACTGGCTATAGGATACAGGTGAAATTTTTGGAACCAGAGAGCTATCTCCTCCTATCAAATAAACATCCAACAGCCTTCCAAACATAGAAACCGAAATGGCAATTGCCAAACTCATAATTATAATTTTGCAGCTTGACTGCGCCACGTTCAACTTAGATCAGATCTAGGAAACCTTTGATTAGAGTTAGTGCTCTAGCTGCTATCCTATTGTCTCTACACTATCTTGAAATGTACCAGGATGTTATTCTGCATCAGCTGGAGGCAAAAGAAGCCATCGTCCACTAACCATTACCCCAGCTCTCTGTTGGCCCTTTTGACATTTTGTCAGCTGCTAGCATAGAAAATCTTTGTCGCCACAAGTGTTTAGTCTCAAAGAGGCTTGTATAAGTCCACAGGTGGTCATCTGAGTCAAACTTCATTTTGGCAAAGTATGTCCAGTCAGGACCAGATTACTTTAGATTTACCTTTCTTTCTCTCTTAGGTCACTTAGTACTGGTCAATTGCAGGTCAAGGTCAAGAATGACAATCTGGTCCAATTGTTCCTGATCTTCTAGTTCACCATCTTCCCAAATTTTCTGTGGTCTCGTCTTAAGTGTCAACAGTAGCTTTCCAGGAGTAATTGCTCTTGGCCAACTTGCCTTTGAAGTGCTCAATATTATGAGTCCGATTCACTCCCTGAGGTGGAGTGTACTGGTTCAGCTTCAGCTTCCGGTCCTCTGGAAAAGTGTTGCAATAGATTAGTCTCATCCTTTTATGAATTCCCACTGTCCCGGTGTATGCATCTCCACCACCCGGTCGTTGGTATCACAGTGGTTGCTGGAATGACAGCATCCAAATCAGTCTATGGGTCTGTAGGCTGCTTATCCAACGAAGATGGCGTATTGCCAGTCTGGTCCTCTTTGTCCTCCTCTGATGCCTCGGACACCTGAAACCTAGGGTGACTCTAGGAATTTGCAGAGGTTTGCTCTGCTTCTTCCCCCTTGTACCTTCCCTCTTGGTGTAGGAGGTGTGTATCCAATTTGGCAGACCAGCACACTTGACAGCAGTTTTTGTAACCAGGATCATCTGGTAGTGCCCACACCAGCGATTTTTAAATAATGAGACACATAAATATTGTAATGCAGAAATATAATTGACAAAAATATAAATTTTTTAGGAATTTAATATCGTTTTCAATCATTTTCAATAACATAGATGTAAAAAATATTGTTTTGTAATTATCTTTATGTATTTTAGTTCATATATTAATTTGTATATGTTAATTATTGTTTGAATATTTGTTGACACTATTTTTAAATATAGTTTGTAATTTTAAGGGATATATCATTTTGAATTTAGTTAATAGTAATTGATAGCATTTTAGCGGGTTGTGAGGTTAGCAGGTGTAAGGAGTGGGAAGTTAATTAATTATAATTAATTCATATTTTATTAATAATTATTTATTTGATTAACAATTATATAAATTGCGTGATTATAGTTAAAAAAAATTAAAATAATCTTTATTCATTTTTTAAAATAAAAAAGCATATCAAAAACCAGGGAGGCTAAGTAAATACAGGGGGGGCAAATAGGTACATGTAGTCTAGTGAATCATAAGTAGGCCTGGGCAGTAAATTCCGTTCTGCTCGCGTAATTCGCGTAATTTGGGTAATTTTGCGTTCTGCGGTGTACGCAAAATTGCCCATAATTCTGCGTTCCGTGACTTTGCAAAATTTTTTGCTTGTTCGCATTCTCAAATGCGTGTTCGCAAAATATTTCCCCCCAAGCATGCTATTGCAAACAGTAAAAAAACATTGCGAACAAGGCGTGTTCACGGAATTTCTGCGTGTTCGCAGAGATTTTTTACCGTTTTGGGGAGATTTGCGTAACGCGATTACGCAAATTCCCCCCCACCCCTAATCATAAGGTCTCTTGGATGGGGCTGCCATAGTACATATTTGAATGCATACTCAACATTAGAATAGGTATAGCAATCATATATCTAGGTGAGGATACAGAGCAGAATCATAAGCATGGGGTTGCCATAGAAGGGTACACACTTTAATGAGGTTTCCCCTAGGGGGAAGCTGCATCCAGAGAGATCATAGGGCAAATTACGTACAATTTTTGGTGGTTTGTCAGTTGCAAAATAGTCATCTAGGGATTTCCAAATGTATCTTTGTTGCGGTCTCCATGGGAAGCATTTCAAGGTGTCATTGTCTGCCCCCCTGATATGTGAAATCCAATTGATACAGTTTTGAAAAGAAGCTTTGTATGTATCTTTTCAATTAGAGGTAATGATTTTACTTGGGGTTGTAAATAAGAGATCAATTAAAAGGCGATCTGCTGATCTTTTAATGCTCAGGTCAAGAAATCCTTTAATGGGAAATGAGAATTTCTTCTTAGGGTAGATGTTAAAGAGTTTTGAAAGGAAAAGTAACACCTTTTCCCAGAAGAGGGTACTGATCTGCAGTGGAATAAAAGGTCTGTGAGGTCACCAACTTATTCTTTACAGTTCCAGCAAGTAGGCTCTCTAGAATGTTCAGTTTGTGAAGTTGGGATGGTGTCCAAAAGGCCTTGTGTATTAAATAAAAAAGTTTGTTTGGGAAAGCACTGGTGATATTTTATGTGTGGTGATGGATTTCCAAATGGCTAACCACTTTGATTCGGATATAGGATTAGAAGAGTGGGTTTCCCAGTATTGTATTACGTTCTTGTTAGCCTTTGTGAATTTGGGTTGGGTTAAGTGGTGTCGTTTAGAAACCTGGTGGCCAAGTATCTGACCATTGTAAGTAATAACTGGGTTCCGCCAGAGGGAGGATAGGGAAGAGTGTTTCATCCGAGCAGGAAGTTTCCTGTCTATATTCAGTAGGGCGTTTTTGGTGCTTTTTAGTAAGGATTTGGTATTGGTGAGTTATTTAACATTTGCAGTGAGCAAGGTTAGTGGGTCTAATTTGTACAGGATAGCACTTTCCACTTGTAACCGTACAGGGATATAGTTGGCAGGGGTTGAAACCAGTAGGTGCCTTTTTTGGCTTGGAAGGCAGTCTGATAGTCTTTGAAGTTTGCCAGTAAAACACCACCCAGGGAGGTTTACAGACAGAGTTTCTTTAGTGCTATTCTTGCTTTTTTGTTTTGCCAAATGAATCGTGAAAGCATTTTGTCTAATTTATGGTGGAAGTCATCAGAGAGTAGTAAGATGAACATACTGATTATGTAATTAATTATTGGTGTGATCATCATCTTAATGGTTTCCAAGCACCCTCACCATGTGATGAACTTAGGAGATCAGCTATCTAGTAAGGTTATGTTTTTTTTCAAGGGTGAGTTTTTTGTTATTTTGAATGGTATCTATTATGTTTGAATCAAATTCTACCCCTAGATTTTTGATGTATTAAGGCTGCCAGGAGAGGTGTGAACTTCATAGTATGTATTTTGTGCCACGTGGGTTGAGTGATTTCTCTACTGAGTTTTCCCTATTCAGTTTATATACGGAAAAGTCATAGTACTGTTCTATAGTTTCCATTAGAGCCTGGATAGATGGGCCTGAGTTTTACGTGGTTATTAATATATCGTCTGCGTAAGAAGAATGTTTAACTATTTTCCCATTGAAATTGATTTCTGAGATATTGGGGTTGCCTTTAATGTTTAGGATAAGGGGTCTAATGCTAATAAGAAAAGGGATGGGGAAAGCGGGCCTCCCTGTCTGGTGCCTTTTTGTAGCCTAAGCGTGTGCGATAAGGAACCATTGATGCAAATACGGGCACTTGGATTTGATTATAGAGCTATGGTCATTTTTTGAAATTCGTCATCTAGGTTAAAAGTATAAGGGATTGTTTGAGGAAGATCCATGATACTCTGTCGAACCCTTTTTCGGCATCTAGTGTAATCACAAAAGAGGCTTAGTTAGCTGAGAAACCTTTATCTAGGATATGGCACAGGAGATGAGTGTTTTCATTTGACATGCGATTTTTAAGAAAGCCAACCTGGAAATTACTTATTAAATGTGGCAAGAATAGGTTGCGACATTTGTCTAGGATCTTTGCATAGATTTTACTGTCCAAATGAATCGAGATGGGCCTGTAGTTTTTGTGTAATGTTAAGTATATCCTTTCCTTCGTGATTACTACAATGTTGGATTCTGCTGAACTACCTGTGATAACACCTGTATTTGCGAAGGGGTTAAGCAGTTTTAACATGGTCGTTAGAGTGACTGGGAAAATATTTTGTAGAATTTTCCTGTGAAGCCATTTTGTTTTCTTTTAGCATTTCAATTGAGTTGTCTATTTCAGTCAAGGTAATTGGTTTGCATAGATGAGTTTTATAGTCGGGGTATTTGCAGTTTACTCAGGTACTCTTGGCATTGTTCAGGGTTGATAGGTTGGTCGTCCATATACAGTAATTCATAGAATTGTCTAAAAGTGTTTAGAATTTTGTTAGAGTTAGTAAGTACTTTGTTCTTCTTGTCTCTGATCATTGTTATCTTTTTCTGATTTTGTTTGTGCTTGAGGTGTGAGGCCAGCAGATTGCTGGCTCTATTACCTTCGCAGAATTTGAGGCTGTTGAATTTGTTAATCCACACACCAGCTTTTACGCTTAGAATTTAGTTATATTCATATTTGTTGTGGGTGAGGTGGAAGAGAGTATCTTTTCCTAGGTTTCTGATATGTGAGAGCTTTAGTTGTTTCATTTTTTCCTCTAGTTTCAGCAGTGTGCTATTTTTGTCTTTTTTTATCTTGGATTTTATGTCAATGAGTTGCTTTGAGAGAGTCCTATATTGTTTGTATATTTGTATTTGGTTTATCTTTAGGCCTGGGCAAACTACGCTACGCTTGCGTAGTTTGCGAAGTTTGCGCAACTTCGCACTATGCGAACTGCATGGAGCACAGTGCGAACACGGGTAGCTTAGTGCAGCGGTCATTTTTTGCTTGCTCGCGGTCCTCAACGTCAAGTTGGCGACCGTGAGCAAGCAAAATGACATCCTGGCGAGACTTTTTCCTCGTTCGCGATCAGCAACATCAAGTTGCCGATCGCGAGCATGGAAAATTAACCTCCCTGTGAGATTATCAATGCGAGGAGGTCTGGTTTCTCATTGCGAGTGGTCGCGTATGCTCGCGACCGCTCGCAATAAGAAACTACTAGTTTGCGTTGAGAAGGCTGCTGCTCGAGTAAAAATCTCCTCGAGCCAGTGGGGGTTCTTTTATATGGGCGGAGGGGCTACGCCCTCGTCCTTTTTCTGCCCCCTAGTTGTGCTTCTTATTCTACAATTAACTACGAGTGAAAAATAATTTCTGCGAGTAAACGTCTGACTGTCTGGTACGCAGACATGCACTTCAGGCAGCAGTTCTCAAGTCAGGTAATGGCACGCACAAATCATGCTCTCTGAGCATGCGCCAGCAAACCGAGATTTGCCAGGCTGATGAGCTCGGAGCCCTGAGGCTCGTGACGTCACCAGCTCGGCAAAGCCATTGTATTACTTGCTGAAGGACCTCCCCCGCGAATAGAGTTATCCCTGGGCGCTGTCTGCTTCAGCTCTGCAGAGGCCAGGGCTAGACGTCAATCACTCTTCAGCAAGCCTCACTGTTAACCCCACCCTACCATGCCCTGTGATAAATCAAACAAGGGCGGGTTAAAGTGAAAATAAAGAAGCTGCGCCATGATTCCTCTCACCTCCGGTAAGTGAAAATTAAAAAGAATATATTTCCAGAATAAAGTTTTCAAAATGCATGTGCATGTTTCAGCTCTAAGCAAGCCATGAGATCGATTAGCAGTGTTTAACTGTGTTTGTGCCCTCCTGTCAGGCATTAGTTTGTGGCTGGAATCCCGAAGTGCATGATAGCACCGTTCAACCTCAAGGGGCTGTAAACCGTAGCTAGCATTTCTGTACGGCGACTCTTTTGGTAACTGCTGTACTCCGGCTCCGAGCATTAATAAACCACAGACCGCTGGGGCCTGCTGCGAACTCGGAGGGCACTTTGCTGCCCCACAGCCCTTGCGCCGAGTCCTACCTTTGCTTCATGCAGCTAGTCTCCCTGAACTCTGGAAAGTCGTCCGAGGGCTTGCATTCGTCCCACTTGTAATTGCCCTCACTTCTGGAGTAACTGATACCACCCCCCCCCCCCTAACCCCCCTTATTGGTAACTGCGAGGGTGGGGGAAATCCAGTGTAATGAGGGCCCGAAGCCTGGCTCCATTTGACAAGTTCTCTGTGAAGTGTTTGAAATGTGACATTGATTCACAACTGCGCAAAGAAGCAATTAGTCAAAATATTGTTTACTTGAAACGTGAGGGGGCATTAGGGCCAGAATAAAAAGAAGATCGCTCGCACAGCAAGGCATTAGAGTTAGGTATTAATCATGTTTTGAGGGGCTCTACCTTGGACATATGGAGTGGCATATGTTATCCACTTTTCGCATTCTCCTCTCTCTGGGAAGCTAATGTGAATGAAGCTGGTCTCATAAATAGCACTGAAATGAATCTTATACAGGGAAGTTAATCAAAACCGTGCATTAAAACACCAATCAAAATAAAATATGTATTACGCATTTCAACAAAGTGTGTCAAACACAGATTACCAAAAACGCTGTTTTGCAACACTAAATTTAGTTCTATGGGCAGGATTCGGTATCCTCCACCACTGTTGTAAAAATATGGAGTGCCTGGTCCCTCGTTGGATAGGGTCTGCAAGTACACTCATGCTGCACGTATTTCAAAGTAAGTACCTTCATTGGCGTCTTAATTATTTTTTAAACATTATATTAAATCAATACAATCCGCCCTTTCAAACTATGATAATTGGCACATCATAACAGAAACACACGCTTTAAAACCAACCAGATGAGTGAGGAAGACTCGCCAGCAGGTCATTAAGCATACAAATGCATTAACTAGATATGCCAGAAGAACCGAGATCATATTTATTTGTTACAGGTTTTATTCTCTGGTACTCGAACTTTGTCCTTTTTCTGTGGTGCAGCGTGCAGTACGAGATGCACTGAAAATACCGACAAGAAAGGGAACAAGCATTTACAATACAATGGTTTCACCTTTTGAAAAGTTTGAGCTATTGGCATTGTAAATGACAAAATTTGTATTTATGTGTTGGTTTTGAAAACAGATAAATAAATGGCATTGTCATTTACAATGCCAATAGTTTAATCTCTGGCAAATGCCACACAAAAACACACAGACCCACACACACACACACAGACCCATACACAGACCCACACACACAAACAGAGCCCCCCCACACACACACAGAGAGCCACACACAAACACAGAGCCACACACACAGAGCCACACACACAGAACACACACACACAGAGCCACACACACACAGAGCCACACACACACAGACCCACACACACACGGAGCCCCACACACACAGACCCACACACACACAGAGACCCACACACACAGGCCCACACCCACAGACCCACACCCACAGAGAGAGCCACACACAGAGCCACACACACACCCAGAGCCACACACACACACCGAAAGCCACACACACACACACCCAGAGCCACACACACACACCCAGAGCCACACACAAACACACCCAGAGCCACACACACCCACCCAGAGCCACACACACCCACCCAGAGCCACACACTCACCCAGAGCCACACCCACCCACCCAGAGCAACACCCAGAGCCACACACACCCACCCAGAGCCATACACACACTCAGGAGAGCAAGCACAGCGAGGGGGCAGGGAAGCAAGCACAGCGAGGGGGCAAGGAAGCAAGCACAGCGAGGGGGCAAGGAAGCAAGCACAGCGAGGAGGCAGGGAAGCAAGCACAGCGAGGGGGCAGGGAAGCAAGCACAGCGAGGGGGCAGGGAAGCAAGCACAGCGAGGGGGTAGGGAAGCAAGCACAGCCAGGGGGCAGGGGAGCAAGCACAGCCAGGTGGCAGAAAAGAGATTTAATAAACAGCCTCCAAGGTTTCCAGGTATCAAGTAATAGAAGTTATTCACTGAACGGGTCCTGAAGGGAACTGGAATCTGACATATCATCAGTTTTCAGGGCCTATTTTGAAATAGATTCATTACTGATAGAGGAGGGTTTATTGTGTTGCAATGTGTAATACCTTCTTGAACATATGCGTCTTAAACCATCCTTGTGTAGAGTTGTGCCATTTTTACTCTTTTTTTCGGAGCAAATTACTCTTGTTATTCACAGAAATCAAGGGAGTGGGAGTTGGGCTTCACTGCATAGGTTCAATGCCCGCGCAGCTTAGAGTTTAAGTGGCCCAGGCCTAAGTTCACTGACTGGGCCAGGCCTAGCTCCACTGAGCGGCCTAGGCCAAATTTCACTTGTCTAAAGGGTGTTGCAAGGAGTCAGTTTTCAATCACACCCAAACCAGACTTAAGTTACAGTGAAAAAGCATGTACACACGTGGTGGCAGGCAAGGTGCGGCTAGAAGTGCGGAGTTGCATGAATAATTGTTTTTTTCATTCCACAGCCTTGGAAGCAGATGTTTTTAAAGTGCCAGAAGGCATTGACCATGCACGTTTTTGTGTTTTGATGTCCTGCTAACTTGAATCAGGCAACTAAACTTGAAGCTGCATTGAGCGTGCTCATGCATTTGTATTAGCTGTTGTAAGTGATCAATCTGTAAGCCAAACTTTTTAGAAAGTGTTACTGATACTTGCTGAAGCGGCACACGGCTGTAGTAGGTTTGTATTCCACAAGAGTCATCTCAGGCAAAACAGAACCCAGTTTTCATTTCCATCTATAACGTTTGTTACTTTAAAAAAAAAAAATCACTGAAACCTACACTTTTATTTATCTTTCACATTTTTCAGGCAAGGATGCCACTGGAGTTAGCCAATCATGTCCGCAATAAACGCGAAATCAATTTATGCATTACTTTTTTTCACAGCGTAAAACTATTCCCCATTTGACATCTTTTAGATTGTGATGCTATTTTGCACTAAGATCAGATTATCACGTTTCTTTCATTTTGGGATTGGCATTCTTCGTAAAATAACAAAACATATCAGTTATTTTTCAGACCAAAAATGTAGATGATTGTGCTCTATAGGCAGATTGATCTAACCACAGAATTAACTTATTTTGCAACAGAAAATACTCTTCCTCCACCCTCTTCGCCACCATAAAAAGATGCATTATTTATTTTCTGAGAAGCAGTTAGCATCCTGCCTAGTGGCCCTGCCGGTTGCCATGGTGGCTCCCAGTGTGTGCGTGCTTCTTCCAAAGTGCGATTAGTGAGTTTCATGCAATGACCCTGGTTAAGATGTTTGCATGGGGAGCAGTACATTCTATACTACTATTATAAAGGAAGAACTTTGAACCTTTGAGGCGGGTAAACTCCGGGACCACAGTGCCAATCCATTCACCCGATGCATCGTTGTAATCGTCAGGGTGTGCAGATGGACATAGGCTATATAAACATAATAAATACACGTTATTTAAAAAATTTACAGAAAAAAAGTAGTCCCTTGGAAGAAGCGCTGGCCGCGACGTGCGTGCCAGACGTGAGGAGTGCGGGGAGGAGCGGCATCCAGGAGCGCGAGGAGGACTGGCGGACATGGCATGGGGAGGAGCGGTGAGGAGCGGCGGACAGGCGGGGAGGAGCGGCGGACAGGCGGTGAGGAGCGGCGGACAGGCGGGGAGGAGCGGTGAGCGGCGGACGAGGTAGGTTATTTATTTATTTATTTAGGTGCGGTAAGCGGCGGAAAAATGAAGCAAAAATGAAAATCGTGAGCAAGAGGAAGCAAACGGAGCATTAGAAAAGTGAGCCAAATGGTGCATTACAGGAGGAAAAAGTTACGTGTGCAGGTTACAAAAGCGTTCATCGTGAGCAAGAGGAAGCAAACGGAGCATTACAAAAGTGAGCCAAACGGTGCATTACAGGAGGAAAAAGTTACGTGTGCAGGTAACAAAAGAGTTCATCGTGAGCAAGAGGAAGCAAACGGAGCATTACAAAAGTGAGCCAAACAGTGCATTACAGGAGGAAAAAGTTACGTGTGCAGGTTACAAAAGCGTAGAAAGTAAACATAGAGGTATAGGAGGAAAAAGTGACGTGTGCAGGTAGCAAGAGGAATCAAACGGAGCATTAAAAAAGTGAGCCAAACGGTGCATTACAGGAGGAAAAAGGTACGTGTGCAGGTTACAAAAGCGTACAAAGTAAACATAGAGGTATAATACTGCAATATATGGAGGAAGGCTCCGGGGGACCCACGGACAACGTCGGGGCGGGCGGGGGCCCTGAAGCCTAATTGCTGCCGGACAACGTCGGGAAGAGCTGCTAGTTGTCTATAATTGGCATATTTCAGAAGCAGATGTGTCCCCTCTCCACCTACATGAAAAGGACCCATGTAAAATTAGTGTGCTAAAGGGCGGCCTCCGTTGTACGTCTGCTATTTGGAGTTTGAGCTAGAGCTGTCCTCAGACTCAGACCCCACTGTGATGGGTGAGTATTGGTCATATCATCCCCGTCACTCCCACTTCCCCGCACAACGCCGATCCCGACGGGTGCTCACAGTTACGCTTTTGCAAGTTCCTTCCCCACACCGACACAAACAAGCCGGCTAACCTCATTATAATAAGTTAGGAACACATCTTCCGAGGCGCCAGCTCCGAGAGCCGCCATGTTCGCCGAAGATACTGCGTCCGCACACGGACAGCGGGAGGGGGGGCAGGTACGGGCACACGGACAGCGGGAGGGGAGGGCAGGAACGGGCTCATGGACAGCGGGAGGGGGGCGGGAACGGACAGCGGGACATCGCGCAACCTACCCCTGCAAACGACACTTCCAAAATAGCGAAAACAAAGCTTTAAAAAAACAAAACACTGCCCACGATCGCAAAGGGGCGAGATGAGTAAACATCGTGGGAACGCCCACGAATCTGCTCCGGCAATGACGTACAGATCGCTCTTCCAATGGCTAACCTCCATTTATGGAGCTAGCCAATGGAAGAGAAGGCGGGACAAAGTCCCCATACTGTGAAACATAAGATTTCGCCTGCGCGACGCTGCTGCGCAGCGGACGCCAGGCGAAACCTAAAAAGGGCTTCAAAAATGTAATAATTGCAAAAAAGATACAAGAAGAAAGATTATGTAACTGAGAATTCTGGTATAATGCTTATGAACGCTGATATAGCTTTGATGGTGTCCCCTTAACCTTCCAGTCACAAGCCCTCTTTTTTAAAACTTTTATAATAGCAAATAAATACTTGCTGCTAAAATGAACATTTTCAGTTGTAGGATTCAAAATGTGTCCTGTGGCCGGACTGGAAATCCAAATCAGTCCTGGCAAAAATACTGAATTCGACCACATACTGGAGGCTGCTGCGACCACAGGGTGGCACAGCGGCTTTCGTGGTGGGGTCACTGTGAACTCCAGAGTTTGTGCGGTCAGCTTTGCCCAAAAAGCCTTTAACAGTTGAAAGTTTGAATTGAGGTGAAATTTAGGTTTTGTAGCCCTTCTTTGCGGTTATCAATTTCAGGTGAATTAATACCACATCACTGCTACTGTATGGCGTAGTAGATTGTAGTTTATTTGTGCTAGCCCCTCTCTTGCACATTTATGTCACTCCAAGCCCCCTTTCTGTTCCCATGCTTCCATGTCTCCAAATGTTCTGCTTTCTTTCTCTATTGGCCCATCTACACTAATTACAGCTTTGGAATGCTGAGCATCGGTCTTTCAACACATCCACATTCGCAGGATGGTACTGCCCTGTACTTCTTCACAGACAGAAACAGAGGGCTTGCGTGATCACATTATTACTACCAATAGGAATTAATCGTGCAATGCACTTCACTTGTGCTTGCATTCAGGGAATGAATGTCTCCGGTAATGAAATGTTCGAGGCTTCGTGTTGGAGTTTGGCGCCTCTTCCATCCCCTTAAAGTCAGACTGCAGAATAAATAGGATGCTATTCTGCTTTTTCTTGTAAATTACTTGTCCTTACAAATATTGAAATAGTGCAGCACAACTGAAGTGTTTTCTTCTCCAGCATTTCCCTTTTGTGCCACATATGTTTATTTTCATCACAATCTGTTAAGGTGAATAGGGTGAAATCTGAGCATTTAATTTCTGTCTGCAGATGACCAATGTGTTTTGCGGTTCTTAATAAGCGTTCCTTGAGATCTGCTCCCCAAAGGTAGCTTTTCAGCCTCCTGCTCTTTCAAAGCGAATGATCAAGGTAGTAGTTCAATACTTTCTGCATTTCTGAAGGTTTGAGGGGGTCTTTGGCAGCAAATGGGTCCTCTTCATACCATTTCTATGATAAAGCAGGTTTATACTGCTCGTACAAAATACAAAAAAATGTACTATTCACATGCAGAAGGTAAGAGCCATGCAAGAAACTGCAACAGGAACATATACTAGGCATATCCTCTGTTTTACTTGGTAATTTGCATCCAAAGTTAATTAAGGGCTCAGAGTGTTTCATTATCTGCAGGAATTGTATTCGTGAAAGTCAAGGAATACCAACTTAGTTTAGTACAAACCACCACTGGTGAAATAATAGCACACAGTGGCACAGATGGACCGAACATGTGGTACGCCGGTGTCTGATATGCATCCGATTAGACTGACAGTTTTGCCAGTCACTATCTTTGTTAGAGCAGATTCACAATTGTTTTATTAACCTTCCTGCTTTCTCAAATTTGCTTGAAAATGCACCATTTGTACACTCTTTTGTCAAAATGTTCTCATCGGGAACCCCCCCCGTAGGTTGTTCGGGTCGCTCGCTACGCTCGCTCGCCGCAGTGCAATACCACAATTATTTTACGCCCTCCCTCTTTCAAATGTCACCAGCCGCCACTGCCTCGAGCGGCAGAAAACTACAGCTTGCACTGTGCAAGATGCCGTTTTCAATGATTGCACAGTGCCAGATGCCTGTCCGCACTGTGCAATCATTGAAAACTGCATCTTGCACAGTGCGAACATGCTACTACTCAGTTCGCGTAGTGCTACGTGTAGCACGCGTAGGGGGAAGTGCACTTTGCTAGCTTCGTGAAGCGCTACTTCGCAAACTACGCCCAGCCCTATTTATCTTTGTCAATAAGGTAGTTTGATATAGTTTCCTTAATTTTCTTTTTGTTGTCAGGGTTGGCCACAACATCATTGCACAATCGCCACATTTTACATTGGCGTTTTGGATTAGAGATATATTTGATTGAACAGTCAGGTGTGTGTATGAACCTGAAATTAGAATGTAGTCAATTCTTATGTAGGAATTGTGCAGTGACAAATAAAAGGTATATTCTCTGGATTCGGATGCTGTAGTCACCAGGAATCCTTGAGATTGTATTTAGAGCATATTTTTTGGAGTACTTTAAAGGTTTTAGGGGGATGATGCTTACAGGTTGATTGGCAATCTAGAATCATACCCATTGGTAAGTTGAAGTCACCACTAAGCAAGGGCGAATTTTGCGAATCTGGCATTCGCGAATTTGCGTACTCGCAATCCGCAAAATCCGCGAAATCTCGCAAATTTGCAGCTTTTTTTTGTGTGTTCGCAAGGGTTTCTGCCAGTTCGCGAGGGTTTTGTACCAGTTCGCAATTGCGAACCTACTTGTCGGCTCGCAACGGTCGCGACTATGTTGTTTCTACGTCTGGTTCATCATCACAGGTTCCCAGCACCCTCTGTTTCACCACTGCCACCCTCTGTTTCACCCATGCCACCCTCTGGTACATAAATGCCACCCTCTGGTTCATCATCACTGTAGATTATGGGGGGGAAAGCAAGCACACCTGCCCTGCTTCAACTGACATGAATTAATTTGGGGTTGATTTATTAATGTGTCACTGTTTTAAAATTCCAATCTGGCACCTGCTTCCTTATCTGTAATTTGCTTTCTGTTGCAGTGCAATTTTTTTTTCCAGTACCTTTGTGGCCTACTTGTAGCTATTCTATGAGCCTGCTGTGAGGGTCAGAGCAGGGTCATAGAATTGTTGCAACTAGCAACTGAACTCTGGAGGGGCCCCAGTCAGGAAGCACTACAGGAAATGGTTACTAATGATGAGTTTGAAGTTGAACATTTGCACCTGCTGAGTGCTTTCAGTTTTGCAAAACTCGTTTTTCTGCAGAACAGCAACTGTAATGCCCCAAACAAACATAGGCAACTGAACTCTGGAGGGGCCCCTCAGGAAGTACTACAGGGAATGGTTACTAATGATGAGTGAACTTTTGCACCTGCTGAGTGCTTTCAGTTTTGCAAAACTCTTTTTTCTGCAGAACAGCAACTGTAATGCCCCAAACAAACTTACTTGTGAAAGTTGATTTCTAATCCAAAAGTGATCCAAAGAAAGTCAAAAGGCCTCAAATCCAAAAAATTGCAGGCAAATGTCAACCTGAGGAGTTATTCTGATAAAAATCATCATTTTCAGAAGGTCTATCCTGCTTGCTAGTGGATTTCTTGTGCAGAATTGCAAATTTTGTAATTTCGCGAGTGCGAGATTGTTGCTGCCCGCCGCACCTACATGTTCGCAATTGCGAACTCTCGCGATGCGTCGCCAAACTCCCGCGGGATCCCGCAGCAAGATTCAAAATGGCGCAGCACTCGCAAAATATCGAGAAAAACAACTCGGCAAACACTGAATGACGGTAAGTGAACGCCGCAAAATTGTATCACCAAGAAAAAAAAATCCGCTGCGTGCGAATTTGCGGATTTTCGGTAAATTCGCGAGCGTTCGCGGATTGCGAATTTACCAAAAATCCGCAAAATCCGCGAGCGGAACGGATTTTCCGCCCATGCTTAGTCACCACCCATAATGATAAGGTCATCACAGGGAGAATGGCCTATTTTATCTGATACTTTGTTCCAGAAGGCAGTGTCATTATTATTGGGGCAATAGTTATTGAGAACATTAATAAGAGATTCCCCTCTGTGTAGGGTGGTAAATATTAGTTTGCCTTCTTTGTCTACAGAGTAGGATTCGAGGGTGACATTGGACCATTTAAAAATTAGAGTAATAACCCAGTTTTTTTAATGTGTTGTAGGCGATCAGGGGGCCTCGCATATCCTTTTTTTTTTAGTAAGGCTGCTTCTTTGTTGGTGATTTTAGTCTCCTGAAGGAGAAAAATGTCTCCTTTGGTTTTGTAAAGATAGTCTATTATTTTACAGGATTGTTTAATCCCTTGATGTTTAAGAAGACAATGTCCAGATTGTCTGTTAGAGTTTGTGTGGTCTTGGTATTAGGGAAAGTTGTTTTGAGCCTGTTTGGGTGTGTAGTAAGGGGGGTCTGGAGGAGGTTGTAATTGCTGCCTAAGGGTATATCAAGAGAGGATCTATGAGGTTTCTGACGATTCTGCTTTTTGGCAAGGAATATATATTACCTAGGACCATTTTGGACATAGGTCCTTTCTGATGAGGTTAGGAAGCTGAGTGTATGATGAATTGGGTAGGGTAGCATGAGCAGGTGCTGATGAATATATATTGGATTTTCTTAGTTGTGGGATAGGACTGTGGACGCTGAGGTGATATTAATAGAGAAATCATAGGCGCAGTACTTGTAATTATAGTTTTTAAGGTATATTTTAGGTGTGGGTTGTTGGGTTTGTGGAGGTATAGGGTAGGAAGTTAATTAAGTAATAACTAATTAATAATTAATTATTTGTTTAAAATTGATTTAATTGATTCATGATTATGTTAATTGTGGAATAATCTTTATTATATGTTCTGAATTATATTTTTGACAACAGACTCTCCATTTTAATAATAGGAGCCTTGGTTCAAACGTTCACTATTTTCACACCGACAATTGCCTTATTCTGTCCCCTTTCGTCTCTGTCCAAGGACATCCTATCACAGCGTGGTTTCACCATTCACCAGCCAATCGTTGCACACTGCACTGATGCAATGCTCTAATCAATCTTAGGTCTCTTTTTGATCTTTTACTCCATTTGCCTGCTTTGGCTCCAGAAACATTTTCTAGAGTGAAAAGAGCAGCCGCGGCCCGTGGTGGGAGTTGCGGTGGGGCGGAAAGGCGGGGAGGGGCAGGGTGGGGGGTGCTAAAAACCGGAATATGGATAATTGGAGTTAAGTAAACAATGTAATTAATAAAACGACTTTAGTAGCATGGGCTGCATCGCATTTTGAAATTCGTAGCTCCTTTCCTGTCTACATGTAGACTTCTACCCCACACCCTGTGAGAATATCCAATCCGAAATCAAGTGTAGGCTGAGGCCCTGCCCTCTTGCCGCACATAAGAAGTTGCAGAGGATCTTTTATAAAAGTAAAAGCAGCTGGCTACTGCAACTGCACAACTATACACAGCACAAGAACTCACCCACCGAGACAACGGATGCTTCTGAGAAAATAAACAGCCAAGGCCCGTGGAGGGAGGCGGGGGAGGGGCAGGGTGGGGGGTGATAAAAGCTGGCATATGGATATTTGGAGGTAAGTAAACAATGTAATTAACAAAACTAATTTCGTAGCGTGCCCTGCATCACAAAATGCGATGCAGGGCACGCTACGAAATTCGTTTTGTTAATTACATTGTTTACTTACCTCCAAATATCCATATACCGGTTTTTATCACCCCCTACCCTGCCCCGCCCCCCTGCCCCACCTCAACTCCCTCCACGGGCCATGGCTGAAAATAAATGGAAAGTAGAAAACCATAATGATAAATACAACACAGCGTACTGGGGGCATAAAGCTCCCTGTCCAGTAACTTCCTTTAATGTGTTATTATCCCCAGATGGTATGTGAAGGACTGCTGTTGAATACCTGGGGGTGAGAATGGAACAGACCACCTTCCTGCCACCTCTGTTGCATACAATAGGACACATCACATGGAACTCCAAGGGGAGAACGCAATTAGCGAAGGCATACACAAACAAAATAATCTAAAGGAAACGTTTTGTATTAAATGTCACTGGTGAGTGATGAATGGCGGAGGTTTTTTACCCTCCAGTGTTTAATATGTGGGCGGAAACAGACCCCATGTTTTTTCCAATAAATGCCAAGGGATGCTGCATTTAAAAGCACTGTTTAAGTAATGGCTTTGATTCAGTGGCAGGTGGTAAGTGCAGAATTAATTTCTGAAATTGCCTGTAGAGCGAGACCATTAAGAAAAATACAGCATCTTTTCATAAGGCAGCTTCATAAAATAGTGAGGCGACAACTGGCAATTTGACTGATTTGCAATCTATATTTTATTTTTAATGGCATTAACGTTTTGTCAGGGACTTAAAATTAATATGTCTGTCTGACGATTGCGTAATTTCATTGGCCCTACTGACAGGGCTAAAAGGCACAAAGCAGTCTACTATTTTGTTTTAAAGACGGTACAAATTACTTTTAAAGACATTTACACATGGCTAAATATATCAATAACTCACGTCAATAAAACAAAGGAAGGAACCACCATTTCTCTACATTCTGTCTCTAGTAATCGGCGCCAAACTAGATACAATGGAAGACAGCAATCATCAGAGGGTATTTTATTTATCTGTTTCAAGGTGAGGCGCAAATATAAGGCTTCTGATACTGCGTACTGTTAAACGAGAGTAAAATAATTTGTGCATATGTTCCCTGCCCCTCTTGAAGAGCTGCGAACGATGGACTGGTTATGTGACTTGTCGCCTTGCTTACGAAGAAGCCACCCCCTACCGAGAGTGGGAGTCTTGATTTTAAAACAATGATGATGATGGGTTGGATGGCCCTAGTCTATAGTGCGCCCCTTCGCCGCCCCCTCCGCAGATTGGGGATCACAGTGATACTTTGTAGGGAGGTCTGTGACCCGTGTTGGGGCAGGAAGAGGCTATTGGTGGGTGAAGCCAGGGCTTTCACTCAAAGATTCTAGTAAAGTGATTTTGTGTTTAGGACTGAAAATGAGTCATGGACATTTGTGAATTTCATGGGTCACAGTTCAAAAGCAAAGCATATTGTTAATTACTGGCTGCCGGGGTTACCCATTGTGCATGGCAGGCTTTTGTGCTTGTGAAATTGGAAACTGTACTCCCTGGTACACGCCTTTTGTTTGTGGAGATAAACAATCCTTCTAAAGGTAGGAATTATCCAAATTCATTTTCATGGCATCATTGTCGAGGGCATGGCATTGACAGCCAGGGCAGCTGAAGAGTCTGTACCGCATGTGCAGACTGCAGAAATTAAAGGAAATCACCACCCTCTTGTTTTGACTTGCACTTTGTATCCTGGTAGTAAGTTTAAATCTGTGACATCATGCTCTCTTGTTTCTAGTGCATAGAAGATGTTCTATGTGACCCAAGGTGTTTACTCCGCCTGCTCACAGAACTTCGCAGAATTTAGCTGAGTTTTTCGTTAATTCCACGTAATTCCGCAGAGTGAAACTTCACAGTCTCCGCCCAGGCCTACGAAAAGTTGTCATGGGAAAATTTAGCAGCAAAGCATACACGTCCTAGGTACAAAGAACTCAGTACAGTTCTAAATGAAATCTGCCTAGATTTACCTTCTAAAATGGGGAATGCAGGGTCTCTCTTGTAAGCAGAATCTACGCTTTTATATAGGGCTTTAGACAAAGAATTTCAAACATTCTGTTAGAATACATGATTCTCAGGGTTTGGACCAATAAGAAACAATCTAGAAGAAACATTTTACCACATAATACATTTGAGGATTTATCTCAGGATAGGAGTACAATGAGATTCAACCACTCTCACAGTCTTAGCTGTACAGTTATGTGATACATTATTTGACATAAGCCTAGGGGATGTATGTCGTTACAATGCATACTTTTACAACGCATACCTTTACAACACATTTTTTACACCGCAACATCCATTACAACGCATTCCATTACAACGCATGCCATTACAACGAATTCTTTGAAACTACCTTTACAACGCATTCCACTACAACGCATACTACATTTACAACGCATACCATTACAACGCATACCATTACATTGCATGTATGGTAAGTATTGGATAGTGTAAGGGTAAAAATTACTATTCTAACTCCAGGGGGGTGCAACAGTAGGGTAAGTGTTGGATAGTGTAAGGGTAAAAATTACTATTCTAACTCCAGGGGGTGCAACAGTAGGTTAAGTATTGGATAGTGTAGGGGTAAAAATTACTATTCTAACTCCAGGGGGTGCAACAGGAGGGTAAGTGTTGGATAATGTAGGTATGCGTTGTAATGGTATGTGTTGTAATGACTGCGTTGTAATGACATGCGTTGTAGTGGTATACGTTGTAGTGACATGCGCTGTAATGGTTGCATTGTAATGGCATGCGTTGTAATGGATGTTGCGTTGTAAAAGTTTCGTTGTAAAGGTAGTGCGTTGTAAAAGTTGCGTTGTAAGTGTTGTTTCCCAAGCCTAGGACAGTAAGAACTGTCCTTGATTCAGTACAATGAGGACATTTCTCTGATAAGACTTTCCGTTAATACAAGTGAGAACTAGACAAGTTTTTTTTTTTACAACCAGAATTAGCGGCAGATATCATGTGATATATTGTGGCATGAAGGCAAGATGGGGGACAGTTTAAACACAATCTAATGTTAGAAGAAACTCAAAATGCTATGCTCTTTTTAATGACAGAAAATTGACGCTCACAGTGCATTGATGGAAAAAATTACTTTGGGTGGAAAGGGATCATCATTCTTCAGTCATTTCTGAGCAATTTAATAAAAGGACTCTAAATTTCCACTTTCCAGGTCCAGTTATCAGCAATCCAGTGTTTCCAGAACCTTGGGTGAGTTTAGCTGTGACTGAGTCTTACACCCAAAGGTTGTGGAAGGGACAACATATGGGTAAACCAGATTCAAACCTGCCCGTACCATATTTGATCCCTAAATTTCCTACAAATACGAGAGTTGGGGAACGATCTCCGCTTCTTAAACCATGATTAGAGATACAACAAACTGGACACCATTGATTATATTTAAGTTAATTAGCACTTTAAAAGAGTTCAATACTTTGTCTGAGCCTTCTTGAAATTATGTTTATAAAAAAATATACAGAGGAAGGCAAAATGCTCAAAACTTCAAGAGGGGTGCAGTTGGTCATCCACCTAAATACGGATGCATTTGTATCTGAGTGAGATAATCTGTATTATTCAGCACAACATTTTTTAATACCCAGGGCCTCTAGTATATTCAATTGTTTCTGGAAGCTTATTTGAGTCTGATCCCTAATTACTGCCCATCCACGTATTATAGGATATTAATTTTGGTGATTATGCAATTTTGGGGGATTTGCCCAAATTATCAAAATGAAACCTGAGAAGTCCCCCACAAACAAACTAAAAGCAATGTGAGCCATAATACAGCCATGCTTTTAACTCACTGTGACTCTCCCAGAGAGGCGTTATTGAGAGATTGCAATCAATGTGTCTGAATTCAGCAACATTATTAATTGAATCAGGGTGTCCTTCATGCCCAGCATTCTCAATTTACCCAAAGTAATGGCATATTTATAGAAGCAAGGATGGACTAATACTATGTAAAGACACAACACTAATGAGTTCACACATTTTCCAACCATTTCCCCACAAGTCATGCAAGGATAAGGCATTGGTCTATAATTTCTTTAGACACTCCAAAGCCTCTCTGATTCTGAGGTAATGTATTCTCTTCTACTCAGTTTTCCAGCTTGACAAATAGCTTCCCAGGTGTATCCAAAAGAGTGTCCAGTTTGTCTTATTTCAGAGCACAAAAGATGATTGGGTTGATTTGTTTTCAGACTTCGTAACACTTACCAGGTTTAACAGAAGTGATCCATAGCAATGTGTTGTGTCAAAGCTAAATGGAAATTCAACTCTTCTGGATTCTTAAAATTCCCTGAACATCTTCAAAAATGCTTTAATACTTGGAGAGTGATTTTTTCACATATATATATATATATATATATATATATATATATATATATATATATATATATATATATATATATATATATATATATATATATATATATATATATATATATATATATATATATATTATATATATATATATATATATATATATATATATATATATATATATATATATATATATATATATATATATTACCTACTGGCGGTCGCCAGTAGGTATATATAGTTAGGATTTTTTCTCTATGGGATTTTTGAAAATTCTATGTCTAATAACTTTGGCGTTTGTGGACGGAATTGGCTGAAATTTTCAGGAAAATGGAACATTTTGTTTCTGAGCAGCCCCTGACAATTTGGGGGGGTTTCATCAAGGGGGGGCCGAGAAAAAAGGGGGTCCCAAAACGCGTTTTTCCCATGTTAATTTCCATAGGGCGGTTGGCCTCACTTTTAGCTCGAACGGCTGAATGGATTTGCACGAAACTTGGCAAAATTGTAGGGACTGTTAGCCCGATGTGCCTTTGCTAGCTCTCAATATATGTGCTCCAGTGGATTTTGAGTAATTTAGGTTCAAAAAAAGATATATATCTGGGCGGAGCCTAACCACACATCTGATCTGATTGGCTGTCAGCACTTCATCCAAGAAGTGTTGGCAGCCATCTTGGGACCAATATACATGATAGCACCTCATTAAAAAGCATTGTAGTTAATAGAGGGTTTTAGGACTTTAGTTACATTATAAATCATTTGTTGATGGTACCATACTCGTTTTAGGAATTGTGGTGGGTTCTAAGGTGATTTTACCATGTGAAAAAACCTTCTGCTGTGATATCATGAATATTGTTTGAAAGAAAACTAATATCTCATGATTTTCCCACAGTGGTTTGGAAGGGGATCTATAAGCTAAACTGAAAGCATATTTTCTGTAAATTCACATTGTCTTTCTGAGTCATGTGAAAATGAAGTCTGACATTCTCAGTAAAACATGTACATCCAACAAGGACAGAGACTGTCAGTTGATTCCTTTGTGTTCTACTGCAGCCTCCTAGAGTGTTCTAAAGAACAACTAGAGCGCTAACAGTCCTACTTATTACAAAGGTATGGCACACCTGAAGCCATCTTGATTGGAATAAAGTGGTAACTCTTAAAACATTTAATTTAAAAAGAAACAACATGAGGGGGTATATTTTGCCATAGAAAGTATGATTAGTGCTGCAGAATGAAAAATTAGGGCACATTTTGAGTGACTTCTCAAATCCTTTTCTATTTCATTAAAACATTCTGACATGCAGTCTCCCAAAATGGCCACCAGAGACAAAAGAGCCCAAATGTAGCCCAAATATCACCCAGATGTAGCCCAAGTATAGCCCAATGACAGAATGTCCCAGAGTGTTCTAAAGAACAACTAGAGCGCTAACAGTCCTACTTATTACAAAGGTATGGCACACCTGAAGCCATCTTGATTGGAATAAAGTGGTAACTCTTAAAACATTTAATTTAAAAAGAAACAACATGAGGGGGTATATTTTGCCATATAAAGTATGATTAGTGCTGCAGAATGAAAAATTAGGGCACATTTTGAGTGACTTCTCAAATCCTTTTCTATTTCATTAAAACATTCTGACATGCAGTCTCCCAAAATGGCCACCAGAGACAAAAGAGCCCAAATGTAGCCCAAATATCACCCAGATGTAGCCCAAGTATAGCCCAATGACAGAATGTCCCAGAGTGTTCTAAAGAACAACTAGAGCGCTAACAGTCCTACTTATTACAAAGGTATAGCACACCTGGAGCCATCGTGATGGGAATAAAGTGGTAACTCTTAAAACATTTAATTTAAAAAGGAACAAAATGAGGGGGTATATTATGCAATAGAATGTATTATTAGTGCTGCAGAAAGAAAAATTAGGGCACATTTTGAGTGACTTTTCAAATCCTCTTCTATTTCGTTAAAAAATTCTGACATGCAGTCTCCCAAAATGGCCACCAGAGACAAAAGAGCCCAAATGTAGCCCAAATATCACCCAGATGTAGCCCAAGTATAGCCCAATGACAGAATGTCCCAGAGTGTTCTAAAGAACAACTAGAGCGCTAACAGTCCTACTTATTACAAAGGTATGGCACACCTGAAGCCATCTTGATTGGAATGAAGTGGTAAGTCTGAAAACACTCAATTTAAAAAGGAACAACATGAGGGGGTTAATTTTGCCATAGAAAGTATGATTAGTGCTTCAGAAAGAAAAATTAGGGATCATTTTGAGTGACTTCTCAAATCCTCTTCTATTTCATTAAAAAAATTCTGACATGCAGACTGAAACATGCACTTTGAATACCAGCAGCAGACGTCCCTGGTGAGCAGTAGCTTTACTACAGTGATCTAATGTGCAACTAGAGTGCTAACATTCAGAATTTATGGCAAATGTGTGACACATCTGAATGCCTTCTTGATGGAACCAAAGTAAACAAGCATTGAAAATGCACTAGATCTCGCCCTCGTTTAAGTTAAAGCCATTCTGTTTGTAATGAGGTGGCTTTTTAGCTTTGCTTTTATTAGTGTTTTTTCAACTTTCATGTAAATAACATGCATCTGTATGCATATAAGTATATGTATGCATGCAGTTATGTTTGTATTTATATAGATATACAGATGATATATGTTTATATATGTATGTATATATATATATTCACTGAAAAAACCATAGGCTATAGACCATATATAGTTAGGAATTAGCATTTACAAAACCTTGAAAATTCACTGAAAAAACCATAGGTTATAGACCATATATAGTTAGGAATTAGCATTTACAAAACCTTGAAAATTCACTGAAAAAAACATAGGTTATAGACCATATATAGTTAGGAATTCGCATTTACAAAACCTTATTTTACTCACACAAAACCATTGAAATTCCATATATAGTTAGTTGCACTAACTATATATCGCGCACCCGCAATCCACTGCTGATGATGTCACATATTACATCATTCATGACATGGTCAGTGACATCACTGATGACATCACTGATGACATCTCAAAGGACATCACTGATGACATCACTGATGACAACATCCAGTGACTGTATGTTTCTGTAAAGTTAAAATATGTCTTACATATTGAAGAATGAGTGGATGTATAAGTGTCTGGATGAAGGATTTAGTAGGTGCATGACTGACTGTATGAGTGAGTGATTAAATGTGTCTCACTGAGTGAATGGGTTAGTGACTAAACTGTCTTAATTTGTGCATCATTATGTCTGTTGTTCTGTAAACTGTTGCATGTGTTGATAAGTAGCTATATGAGTAACTATATGGGTTATTGATTGGTTGCCGAAGTATTTGTATGGGAGACTGAGTGTGTGTGTGGGTGGCTGGGAGGTGTATGACTCTGTGCATAGATGTGTGAGCAGTTGATTCACTAGATGTATGGTTTCAAAAGTGCATGTGGAAACAGCTGTATGGGCGGTTGACTGTGTGCATGAGTGTATTGGTGAGTGAATGGATATCTCAGTGCTACATGTCAAAGTAAGTACATATGTAAAACACAGTACATGTGAGAGTTGACATATATAAATAACTGTG
This sequence comes from Lissotriton vulgaris, assembly GCF_964263255.1. Classification (NCBI taxonomy): domain Eukaryota; kingdom Metazoa; phylum Chordata; class Amphibia; order Caudata; family Salamandridae; genus Lissotriton; species Lissotriton vulgaris. Next base: position 755,308,028 of record NC_141695.1, on the reverse strand, counting down.
CATAAGAGCCAGTGAATGTGTGAGTGGCTGCATGGATCATTGTGAACTTGTATCAGGGATTGTATAAGAGAGTAAATATGTGTTAGTATATGTTTGAATAAGTAAAGTTTGTATAACTGTATAGTTGAGGAAATGGAGGTGTGATTGATTCTTTGCATGACTGACTAGGTGTGTGAGTAACTCCATGGATGAGTGACAGTCTGTGAGTGTCTGTTTACACTGATTGTATCTAAGGTTATATTAGAGTCTGAAGAGGTTCATCGTATTATCACATGAATGATATCATCAGTGATGTGATCAGTAATGTCAAGTGAGATGTCATCAGTGATGTCATCAGTGATGTCATTTGAGATGTCATCAGTGATGTCATTTGAGATGTCATCAGTGATGTCATCAGTGATGTCACTGACCATGTCATGAATGATGTAATATGTGACATCATCAGCAGTGGATTGCGGGTGCGCGATATATAGTTAGTGCAACTAACTATATATGGAATTTCAATGGTTTTGTGTGAGTAAAATAAGGTTTTGTAAATGCGAATTCCTAACTATATATGGTCTATAACCTATGGTTTTTTCAGTGAATATATATATATATATATATATATATATATATATATATATATACCTGCAAGTCAATAGAGTACCCGGGGGGCTTCGAATAACACTGGCTCCCAGTTACGAAAATCCTGACCCCGCAATGCTTAATGACTGGGCAGAATCGAATTTAGAATCGTCAGCAAAATTAATGAAGATCCTAGTAAAGTATGCAGCTAGTGCAGGCAGAAATAGACAAGTTGGAGGAGGAAATCACTGCGTTGGGCATGAATGAGCAAATACAAAAGTTGCGTGAAGATATGCTGGTCCGCTTGAAAAACGAGGTGGAAGTGATCAAAAAAAGAAAGACTTTCAAATTTGAGAGAGATCGCTTGGATTACCTCAACGGCCAGATTTTCACTTTTGCCCGGCGCTACGATGGTGTGAAAGCAAGGGTCAAAAACTCGCAAAATAAAAATCTGGCTGGCACACGAGAAATAGCGGTATCGGGATCCGATCTCAGCTCCAATGCTGAAAGTGAACCAGAAGGCGAAAGAATCAATGACCCATCTTTGGGGTTTACCAAACTCTCCATGGTAGAGGAGGTAGACTGCCTATGCCTAGACCGGAGGGATACGTTGCGTTCACGAACATTGCCGGCCAATCAAACACAAGGCGCAACTACAAGCGGGGCCAACGCCGCAAAAGGAGCAGCAGGCATAAGAGGCAAAGCCAAGGGACCCCCAAGAGGGAGATGGAACCGGTATCAAAACCGGAATACATCGCAAGCGACAACTCCAACTCAGTGATCAATTTAACTAAAGCAGCTTTAACGCAACAAGAGGAAGCAGTGCTAGCATTGGGTTTGTCTTTCTGCCCGCCATCCGACTTCAATTATGCTGATGCACGTATGGACACATTCAGGTTTGTGCGAAAACTAAAACTCAGCAAATTTCACAGTCTTCCGTCAAAAAGAAAACAAACTGTTGAGGCTAGGAGCCCTTCCCTATTGACGGTGGGGGACCAAGGAGCGCTGGATGAAATCTGGTCCCTCCAAAAAGAAACTGATGGAAGTCAAGGACCTGAAGCAAATACAGGTTGGGGAAGTACAAATGCTTGCCAAACTCCTTTTAAACCTAAGTCCACTTTCCAGCCCATAATGCTACATGACAATATAGATGTATATCATGATTTGGTGGTGAAAGATCTGAAAAAAATTATATGTGGTCACCAACAGCAAGCGCCAAAAAATGAGTAAGCAAAACTGGGGTTATGTGCAATTGATAAAAAAGTTGGACTCTGATAATAATATCTTGGTGCGACAAGCAGACAAGGGCGGCAATGTGGTGCTTTGGCCCCATGATCTATATCTGGCGGAGGCGGAAACACAACTTGGAGATACTTCGTGTTACAGAAAAAGTAACTTGCCCACATTGAAAACAGCTTGGGGGGATCAAAATGCCAAACTCCATGCTTGGAGAAGTGGGGGGGGGTTATTACTGAGGATGAATTTCGGTTCCTAAGAAAGGAGCATCCGGTAGTACCCTCCTTTTATTTCATCGCGAAGATCCACAAAAACTGTGAAAATCCACCAGGTCGCCCTATAATCTCGGCCATTGACAGTTCATTAGAAAATGTTTCTAAATACATTGATTACTTTCTGCAAGACTGGGTAAAAGGACTCAGTTCCTATGTGCAAGACTCTACGGACTTCATTCGGAAAATTGAGAATTTGCAGTTGTGTCCGGATTGTTTACTTATGACCCTGGATGTGTCCTCCCTATATACTTCAATTGGACATCGGGATGGACTTAAGGCACTTGAACATTTCCTGGACAAACGTCCCATACACTGTGGGGTGCACAATAAGATGTTGTTAGCCATGACTAAAATGTGTTTAGAGCAAAATTTCTTTTTGTTTAACAATCAAATATTTCAACAAGTGAGAGGGGTCGCCATGGGGCCCTGTTTCTCCCCCAGTTACGCGTGTTTGCACATGGGGCTGTGGGAGGAACAGGTCCTGGTGGGGGAACTCCAGGCAGTCATGGAACAACATGTGGTCACCTACCTCAGGTACATTGATGATTTATTTTTTGTATGGAGGGGGACGGAGGAGGCAGCAAAAGAGTTTGTCAGTAATCTCAACAAAAACAATTTGAATTTACAGTTTACTTCACACATACATGCAGATTCTGTTAGCTTTCTAGACATGGAAATATATATTAAGGAGAACCGTATAGAAACCAAACTGTTTAGAAAGCCGACAGCAGGCAACACCATCCTGCATGCTGCAAGTCACCATCCACGACATCTGATTCGCAGCATCCCATATGGGGAGATGCTGCGCATCAGGCGGATTTGCAGCAGTGATGAGGATTGTAGGATTGCACAGGAAGCCAGTAAGTGCAGATTCCTAGCAAAGGGATATTCCAGTAACATCATTGAGGCTGCTTTGAGAAGGACGCAGCTAATGTCCCGTGAACCAGCTTTAACCCCCAAAAGACAGGATACCCATATAACCCCAAATATCCAACACATGGAAGGCTCTGGGCAGAGGTTTCAGAAAATGTACCCAATGTAAGGCATGCAGGCATGGGATTAACAAGACCAGATATGTTAGCCCTTTTTCACAAGAACCTCGTGAAATTACTAAGCGCCTGACCTGTAAGACGGACTATGCGGTTTATGTGCTGGAGTGCACCTGGGGGCTCAGGTATGTGGGGAGTACCGGCCCACAAGCATGTACTCCAGCACATTAGGGCAATTAACAACAAGGACCAAACCTACCCTGTGGCAAGGCATTTCGAAACTGAGCATAGTTCAAATCCGTTGCATTTATCATATTTTGTTATCGATTCTGTTTGGCCTATGAAAAGAGGTGGGGATCGAGATGCGAGGCTTCGTCTTCTCGAAACCCGGTACATTCTAGAATTAGACAGCAAACAGCCGAACAGGCTGAATGCAACGGAGGACTTACACACGTGCCTTTAACCTAACAACATCTATGTATAACGGTCAACTGACACATCAGACAACAATTTTGTCTTGCAAATGTTGCAGTGGTTAACATTAACAGGGGTTTAATAGACCAATAATGATCAGTATATGGGTCAATCGTTCTAGGTTTCGTAAGTGTAAAATGTTTTTATGGCAGCTTGTGCTGTATTTAAATGTTGCAGTGGATTTAACAATTTTAGATTTTTTTCTGATTATATAGGGGTCCGCACCTCTACTCTTTATGATTTATGTTTAATGAGCTACTTTAAGAGGGTTGTACCAGGAGTGATCCTGGGGAAACTAGTATTGGCTCTGTATAGTTTTTGCACTTGCACCAGCACTTTTTCTTATTTCATATATGCACATTTCTTTGACCTCTTTGATGCCGGTATTTGTCTAGGGCAATGGACAGCCTTTATGAATTTAACTTTCAAAAATAAAAAGTATATGCCCACTGGGGCTTTATTCGATTGATAAATGTTGAGTACACAGTTGAAGTAGTGATTTATTTCTACTACCCAAGTTGAAATATGGCTTTAATCGGATTCAGACATGTGAATTAATTGCTGAATATCATATAAAGTCTTAAGCGACATTTTGATTAACAATGTCCTACTTGATAGAGGTACTACACATATGTTTCTTAGTATCTTTGTATTTATACATGAATTTACAATGAATTTTTAAATATTTAAATATTTATATATTTTATAAATTGTTCAAATGTGTAAATTTCATTTATGCTACAAAAATCCCGATGTACAACATGATTTGAGAGTATTTTTTTTAATGTTGTTTGCTGTACCTTGCGTTTGCCCTCGCACTAGCACTTTAAATAACGGCACCAGCTCTAAGCAACTTGCCATGTGATCAAGCTTTGTGGAAAGCGAAACGCGTAATGGCGGCTGGCTTGCTGGAGGAAATAAAGCACCTTGACTAAGCTCGAAATCACGGGTCTGCTCTTTCGTCATTTGGGACTGGGCTGAGGCAGCTGCCTCGAGTCGATTTGGCGAAATTAGTGACATATATATATATATATATATATATATATATATATATATATATATATATATATATATATATATATATATATATATATATATATATATATATATATATATATAGCATATATATATATAGCATATATAGCATATATATATATATATCCAACGTAGTTCTTGGCAAGAAAACAAGCCACAGTTAACAGCGGGCAACACAGCAGGGAATGCCAATCCCACATGTACCAACGTAATCCAGCTATGGAAGAATAAATAAATCCACTGGAGCCATGGCCACAATTCATAAACGGTCTGTTTATTTTCGGCTTCGGGCAGACCCGACGCGTTTCGCAGTTACCTCACTGCTTTGTCAAGGGTGGTTCATTAAAGTGCAATACACATATTTAAAGGTGCAGGGTTCCACTTGATAAACATAGTAAAAATACTTCCGTTTTTTGTTGTCAGCAGAGTGAATGCAAATAAATTTCACATTGCCCTTAAATGTATTTAAGCCATTCATAGTCAATCAATTCATAGATACAGCCCCAGTGGGCTAATATAAATTCTAATGGTAGAAAAACATTTTTTATACCACTATTTCAAATTTACAATTGTGACAATTTAACTTTCATTATCAACTCTCTTTCTGATGTAGCTCTAGTGAGCAAATATTCCCGCCTTTGGGCAATGCATCTTAGGAAGTTACATCTTCTATCTGCAAAGAAAACAAACGGAAAAACTGACTTTAAAAACTAGTGAGAACCCTCAGTGACCAAAAAATAATGAAAAACTTTAAAATCAAACATATGCAGTAAGCAAAGGTTAGGATACAGAACATGATTCATCTTAGGTGTACAGAAATTTCATTGTCCATATTTAAACCATAAGGAATCACGGTGTTATATTTTATAATTAGCTTTGACTCTAATTTCCTTAATTCTAGTGTGCGGTTCCCTCCTCTCTCTCTCTCAAGGGTATTGTGTCAAGCACACAGAATTTAAGCAGGCTTGGGTTTTGGTTATGTTTTACAAAAAAGTGTCGAGCAACTGGGTACTGCTTATCATTTTTACTGATAGCCCGCAGATGTTCTAAAATGCGTAATTTGGCCTTTTTAATCGTGCTGCCTATATAACATAAATCACATGGGCATCTCAAGGCATAAATGGCAAATTCTGTGTCACAGGATAGGTGTTTCAATATTTGAAATGCAGCAACATCTTTGTTCAATTTTACTGTTTTGCAGTTAGTACTGTAGCGGCAGGCTTTGCACTTAGAACATGTAAAGAAACCTTGGACTGGGTTTCTCTTCTTAGTATCCTTGATCTCACTTGTCATGAGTATATCTTTTAGAGATTTGTTACGTCTAAATGTTATAGATGGCTCAACTGACAAGTGTTCTTTCAGATCTTCATCAGTTCTAAGAACCTCCCAGAGCTTCCTTAGACTCCTACGTACCTCCCATGCCTGGTTGTGGTATGTGGTAATGAATCTCATCTTATTATCCATTGGCATTTCATTCTCTTTGGGAGTGAGTAAGTCCTCTCTCTTCACTAGGGCAACTTTATCAACTGCTGTTTGAATAGTTGAACAGCTGTATCCCCTCTCCTTGAATCTAGATACCATCAATTGCTGTTCTATTTCAAAATCCTCTTGCAAGCTGCAATTGCGTTTGGCACGCAGCAGTTCCCCATAGGGGATACTATTAATAAGGTTTCTTGGATGACAACTCTGCGCTAGCAATAAACTATTGCCAGCTGTCTTTTTACGATACAATTTACTACAAATTGCATTATTGACAATATTCAATTCTAAGTCAAGGAATTCAATTTTCTTCTTACTCATCTCACACGTGAACTGTAAGTTACAATCATTTTGGTTTAGTAGATTTACAAACCCTTCTGCCTGTTGTTGATCCCCATCCCAGATACAGAATACATCGTCAATGTACCTTGCCCAGAGGACGACATGATCTTGATACTGATCGATCTTCCGGGCAACCTGCTCCTCCCACCAGCCGAGGTAGAGACCTGCAAAGCTGGGGGCGAAGCAGGTTCCCATTGCCGTCCCCTGGGTCTGTTTGTACAAAACTTTATTGAAAATGAAGAAGTTATTCTTCAGACACACTGCAATCATTTCTAATATCATGTCTGTATGTAACAGAAAAGATATTGACCGTTCTCTTAGAAAATGTTTACAGGCATCTACACCAGCTGTCTGAGGGATGCTGGTGTAGAGACTGCACACGTCCAAACTCATGAGAAGATAACTGTCTTTCCACTCAATACCATTGATCTTCTTCAGGAAGTCTCCTGTATCCTTAACATATGCCGGGAGTCCCTGTACATATGGTTGGAGAAAGTAATCCACGTATTTTGACACATTCTCCAATGCACTACCCCTGGAAGATACTATTGGTCTCCCTGGTGGTATAGTGGCATGCTTATGGATTTTGGGCAGGAGATATAGGATTGGTATTTTTGCATCTTTACATTGTAAAAACAAATACTCATTTTGCTCCAAAATACCCATATCCCTCCAATTCACCAGTTTTTGGGACACTTCATCAATGCATTTGTCATATTCATTCCTAGTCACCACCTCATATTTGGTGCAATCTGACAACTGTTTCAAACCTTCATCTGAATACATTTGTAGAGGCCAGACAACCACGTTGCCCCCCTTGTCCGCCTTTTTGATTACTATATCTCTGCGATCTTCTAATGATTTAATTGCTTGTCTTTGGTTTTTCGACAAATTTTGTTTGCTTTTACAATCATTTTTGTCAATGTTTCTGAGGCCATCAATCATACCTTTCTCAAAACAATTGATCGCATCATTGTTGATTTGGGGAATAAAAGTGGATTTGGGTTTAAAATTAGTTCCACCACTTAACCCAATGTCAATGTCTGTATTTATGAGGTTCAAAAAAGGGTCGTCAATGAAATTTTCAGCATTACCCAATTCTTGTATTACATGTAATGTGTCTAAATCTGATACATTCAAATTAATTGGAGTTTGGTTAGAGTTATTAGGTTGCCTGTTTTTATGAATAGCAAACCATTATTTTAGCTTCAATTTTCTTGTAAAGTTAAACAGGTCAATTCTAGTCTCTGTATAATTAAATTTAGAAGATGGGCAAAATGACAATCCTTTTGCAAGCACATCTAGTTCATCATCAGTCAATAAATAATTAGAGAGGTTTACCACAGTCTGACTCTTCATTTCTTCAGCGCTTCTCTTCCCCTGGTAACCATTCCCACTGGGGTTCCTCCTGTGCTGTTTGTGGCGTAATTCTTCCCTCTTCCTCCTCTGCCGCCTCGACCACGTCCTCTTACTGGGCTTTCGCTGCTGACTTGGAGATTCTGTGCTCTGCCTTTTGTCATTAGCGTTACTTCTTTTAAAAATCGTTCTTTTACTCCCTCTGACGCGGTTATCTCATTAGAGGCTGAATCTACTAAAGCGTTTCCTGCCAATGAATTACTGCTCCCTTCCAGTGCAGGCATATCTTCTACGCTAGGTGGAGATGATGACACTTGTTTGCTTGGCTGTTGAGTATTCTTTCTCAAGACATCAAACTTTTTGCTGAATGTTAGGATCTGTCCATTTTTATAATCAGCCTCATCTCGTTCAAATTTCGATAGTTTTTTAATTTAATTTCTTCCTCAATCTTCAACAGTTTTTTAGTGATTTTGCTCATTTCAGCCTCGAACTCCTCTGCGGTATATAGATTTTTAAATTTATCAGTTAGTTCCCCAGCTTTGCAGGTCTCTACCTCGGCTGGTGGGAGGAGCAGGTTGCCCGGAAGATCGATCAGTATCAAGATCATGTCGTCCTCTGGGCAAGGTACATTGACGATGTATTCTGTATCTGGGATGGGGATCAACAACAGGCAGAAGGGTTTGTAAATCTACTAAACCAAAATGATTGTAACTTACAGTTCACGTGTGAGATGAGTAAGAAGAAAATTGAATTCCTTGACTTAGAATTGAATATTGTCAATAATGCAATTTGTAGTAAATTGTATCGTAAAAAGACAGCTGGCAATAGTTTATTGCTAGCGCAGAGTTGTCATCCAAGAAACCTTATTAATAGTATCCCCTATGGGGAACTGCTGCGTGCCAAACGCAATTGCAGCTTGCAAGAGGATTTTGAAATAGAACAGCAATTGATGGTATCTAGATTCAAGGAGAGGGGATACAGCTGTTTAACTATTCAAACAGCAGTTGATAAAGTTGCCCTAGTGAAGAGAGAGGACTTACTCACTCCCAAAGAGAATGAAATGCCAATGGATAATAAGATGAGATTCATTACCACATACCACAACCAGGCATGGGAGGTACGTAGGAGTCTAAGGAAGTTCTGGGAGGTTCTTAGAACTGATGAAGATCTGAAAGAACACTTGTCAGTTGAGCCATCTATAACATTTAGACGTAACAAATCTCTAAAAGATATACTCATGACAAGTGAGATCAAGGATACTAAGAAGAGAAACCAGTCCAAGGTTTCTTTACATGTTCTAAGTGCAAAGCCTGCCGCTACAGTACTAACTGCAAAACAGTAAAATTGAACAAAGATGTTGCTGCATTTCAAATATTGAAACACCTATCCTGTGACACAGAATTTGCCATTTATGCCTTGAGATGCCCATGTGATTTATGTTATATAGGCAGCACGATTAAAAAGGCCAAATTACGCATTTTAGAACATCTGCGGGCTATCAGTAAAAATGATAAGCAGTACCCAGTTGCTCGACACTTTTTTGTAAAACATAACCAAAACCCAAGCCTGCTTAAATTCTGTGTGCTTGACACAATACCCTTGAGAGAGAGAGGAGGGAACCGCACACTAGAATTAAGGAAATTAGAGTCAAAGCTAATTATAAAATATAACACCGTGATTCCTTATGGTTTAAATATGGACAATGAAATTTCTGTACACCTAAGATGAATCATGTTCTGTATCCTAACCTTTGCTTACTGCATATGTTTGATTTTAAAGTTTTTCATTATTTTTTGGTCACTGAGGGTTCTCACTAGTTTTTAAAGTCAGTTTTTCCGTTTGTTTTCTTTGCAGATAGAAGATGTAACTTCCTAAGATGCATTGCCCAAAGGCGGGGAATATTTGCTCACTAGAGCTACATCAGAAAGAGAGTTGATAATGAAAGTTAAATTGTCACAATTATAAATTTGAAATAGTGGTATAAAAAATGTTTTTCTACCATTAGAATTTATATTAGCCCACTGGGGCTGTATCTATGAATTGATTGACTATGAATGGCTTAAATACATTTAAGGGCAATGTGAAATTTATTTGCATTCACTCTGCTGACAACAAAAAACGGAAGTATTTTTACTATGTTTATCAAGTGGAACCCTGCACCTTTAAATATGTGTATTGCACTTTAATGAACCACCCTTGACAAAGCAGTGAGGTAACTGCGAAACGCGTCGGGTCTGCCCGAAGCCGAAAATAAACAGACCGTTTATGAATTGTGGCCATGGCTCCAGTGGATTTATTTATTCTTCCATAGCTGGATTACGTTGGTACATATATATATATATATATATATATAATTATTTTTTTGAAGGAGACCCGCCAGAGGCCACAACAAAGGAACCATCCTCCCCAATCAAGTCAAAAAGGAGGACAAGGAGGGGCAAGAGGGGCAAAGGGAGGCACACAACCAACTACTTTACCGATGGCAACGCGGAGTGCATCAAACCGCAAGAGAAGATAAGCGTGTTGGATGACCATAACATCATCAACCTGTCCAAAAGAACACTAACAGGGGATGAAATTAAGGTGTTAAAGAAGGGATTAAGCTTCTGTCCTGCAAGCGAATTCAACCTTGTTGATACTAAAATAGATTTGTTCAGATACATCGGCAAACTGAAGTTAAAAAAAATCTTTCTTTTACACCCTAAGAATACGGCTGTGGGTACGCATCTGGAAACCGCCACGGAGGAACCCCTAGAAGAACAGTCAAATACCCTCTTGAATGTATTAATGACTCCCACACAAGAACTTCAAGAGAGAGGGTTACAAATTGAGGAAAACAGCACTGTATCCACAACACAAGTTCGTGATCCGAGCAACTTGAGGAATAAATCAAAAAAACTGCCAAATGCTTTTCAAGATGCTATTGACGTTTTTAGTGAAGCGGTATTTTCAGATCTGGAAAAAATGGCAAAAGATAAGATGGACATGAGAACGTCTAACATCACGAGAAGGGAATGGGAGGCAATAAAGTCCCTCAAAAATGACAAATCAATTGAAATAAAACCTTCGGACAAAGGTGGGAATATAGTTATTTTCAGCAAGGAGAATTATGAACAGGAAGCACTAAGACAATTGAAAGATACTGAGTGTTACACTGTCATTAAGAGAGCTGAGTATGTCAGGAGCATGACGGAATTTCAAACAATGCTGATAAAATGGAAAGAAGAAGGCATGCTAAGCATGGATGAATTTTTGTATCTCCAATGTGAATCACCAATACTTTCCACTTTCTACCACTTGCCAAAAATCCATAAAAACGCCAAGAGACCACAAGGGAGGCCTATTGTGTCGGCAATTGGTAGTCTTTTGGAGAATACGTCCCGCTTCATTGACTCATATCTTGCCCCGTTTGTTAAAGACTTACCCTAATATGTGAGGGACACACAAGATTTCCTCCGTATGAGGGGAACCGGACATGCTTTTGATAACGTTAGATGCGGTAAATCTTTATACCTGCATAGCCCATGAAGATGGTTTGACGGCTACCAAGTGGTTTCTGGATAAAAAAAACAGACAAGTATAAGGCACACAGTTGTATGCTGTTGAACATGATGCGGTTTTGCCTTTATAACAACTTCTTCATTTTTTCAGACCAGTTATATAAACAAATCAGGGGTACCTCTATGGGTTCGTGCTTCTCCCCCAGCTACGCGAACTTGTTCGTGGGCTGGTGGGAGAAACACGAGGTATGGGGAGGAACTAATGACAGGTGGAGCGACAGGATTCTACTGTGGACTAGATATATAGACGATTTGTTAATTGTGTGGCGTGGCGACCAAACCTCGGCTGAGGAGCACATCGCTATTTTAAATAATAATGACCAAAATTTGAGATTTACTAGCACAATAAGTGCGACCAATGTATGTTACTTAGATTTGGAGGTATTTATACAAAATAATACTCTCCAAACGAGACTCTACAGGAAACCCACGGCGGGAAACGCCGTATTACATGCGGCAAGTCACCATCCGAAGAGTCTAATTAAAAATGTACCCTATGGTGAACTCTTACGTTTAAAGAGAAATTGCTCAGCAGATATAGATTTTCGACATGCTCAAGCTGATGCAAACATGAGGTTCCAAAGTAGGGGGTATTCCAGTAATATACTGAAATTGGCTGCTGAAAAAGTGTCAATAGTAAATAGGAGGGATCTCCTGATGGTCAAAAATGTCCAAAAAGATGAGGATCAGGTAAGAATGATCACCAACTTGAATACAAAATCTGGTGATCTGGTCCAAAGCTTTAAGAAAAACTGGCATATTCTAGCCACTGACAACGTCCTGAAAAAACATCTTCCAGATAGACCTTTAATCACATATTGTCGCTGCCAATCATTGTCGGACCATTTAGTCCGCAGTCATTTTTCATCCAAATCACAGCCCCTGAATTTAACACACACGAAGGGGTTCTTTCCCTGTCTACGCTGCAAAGCGTGTAAGTACAGCAAAAAAGTTTCTGAATATCCAGGCAGAACGGGAATAGGTGGACCAAACAGAAAAATAAAAAAACTCCTAAATTGCAATTTGGACTACACGATCTATTGCCTAGAATGCCCCTGCAAAAAACGGTACATAGGTAGTGCTATCAACTCCACTAAACTTAGGATTCTCGAACATATACGAGCAATCGCAAACAAGGATAAATCTTATCAGGTTGCTCGCCATTTTTCTGAATATCATCAGAGTAATAGGGATCTCCTAAGTTTTTACTGTATAGATCAAATGACCCGTTTAGAACAGGGGGAGACAGAGAAAAGGCACTCCGAATATTAGGTTCCAGGTATATTATTGACCTTAAAACAATGACACCATGGGGCCTTAACAACGATGAGGAGATGTGGGTCCACCTGTAAAATGACACATGGGATCATGTGTACTATGAGCCTGTTCAACCTTTAGAACAACTTTAGGAATAATCAATAACAATAACTATACTCTCCAAGCGCCAGTGAATCCAACATTAGACAATAAAGCTCAGGATATTTAAAAACAAATCTTTACCCATACAGGGCAACACAACTCATATGATGAATTTGTTAATTACCTAATTCTGAATTAGAAATGGCAAAAGACTGTACATGGGGGATACACCCCTTATAATCAAGGAATGTACAATCTATGTCGTGTTAATTTTGTTCATGAACACATATTAATAATTTCCCTTTGGAATGTACTTGAATAATGAAATGTTTGTTGTTTCAAAGTTTTTAATAGTAAGCACTTAAGCACTTTATTATTCGCCATTTAAAACCAATGTATTAGATGGAGGTATAGACATTTTAAGATGGCCACGGCTTTCACCATGTATACCATCTTCTATGTTGAGGAAATAACCAATGATTGGTGGGGTTTAAAATGGCGATTGATTACGAACACAAACTGACACTAACGAAGCTTGCATAGCGAAACGCGTCTGTCTGGGGTGAGGGGGGGTTTGCAATAATAAATTCACAAAATCAGATACCAGCGTGCTTGCCATCTTTCCAACTGTAATTTGTTGATACGTGCTGTGATATATATATATATATATATATATATATATATATATATATATATATATATATATACATATATATATATATATACATATATACACTGAAAAAAACATAAATTTCAAGCACGTTATAGTTAGTTGGACATTCTTCTCATACAAAACCATAGAAATTCCCCCATTATAGTTAGTTCAGCTAACTATAACTTGTGCAACCGCAATGCACTGCTGATGACGTCACATATTACATCATTCATGACATGGTCAGTGACATCACTGAGGACATCACTGATGACATCTCAAATGACATCACTGATGACATCATCCAGTGACTGTGTTTTTCTTCAAAGTTTAAATATGTATTATACATATGCCAGGGTGTGTTGAAGAATGAGTAGGTTTATGAGTGTCTAGATGGAGTATTTAATAGGTGAGTGACGGACTTTTTAAGTGAGTGATTACATGTGTCTTACTGAATTTATGACTTAGTAACTGAACTGTGTGAATGTCTGTATCAGTCTGTCTGTTGTTGTATAAGCTGCTGAATGGGTTGGTCAGTAGCTACATGAGTGTCTATATAGGTTATCGATTGGTTGCCTGAGTATTTGTATGGGTGTGTGGCTCTGTGCATAGATGTTTGAGTGGTTGATTCACTGTGTGAATGGGTTCAAGAGTGCATGTGGAAACAGCTGTATAGGTGGATGAGTGTGTGTATGGGTGTGCTGGTGAGTGAATTGATGTCTCAATGGTACATGTACAAGTAACTACATATATTAAATGCAGTGTACGTGACAGTTGAAGTATATAAATGACAATACGTGAAAGTCAGTGGTTGTGAGAGTGGCTGTATGGATGAGTGTGTACTTGTAGCAGTGATTGAATAAGAGTAAGTATGCGTTTGGTTCTGTTTGAATAAGTGATATGGTGCATGCATAACTGTATAGGTCAGTAAATGGAAGTGTGATTTATTCTTTGCATGACTGACTTGGTGTGTGAGTAACTCTGGATGAGTGGTGGTGTGTGAGTGCATGTATATGGGTATGAGTGCTTATGATAGTGTTGTATTGATGAGTGACTGCATGTATGTGTGATTGTATGGGTGAATGAGTGGATGTGTGTGTAGACCTAGGAATCAGTAAGTTCGTATGTAGTAACTGGTATTGGTGTGTCAATGGTTTTGAAAATGGTAGTCTGTAGTGGGTGTATCAAAGGTTATATTAGAGTGTGGGGAGGTGCATCAGATTTTCACGTGAATTATGTCATCAGTGATCTCATGAGTGATGTCATTAGTGATGTCACTGACCATGTCATGAATGATGTAATATGCGACGTCATCAGCAGTGCATTGCGGGTGCGCGTGTTATAGTTAGCTGAACTAACTATAACGGGGGAATTTCTATGGTTTTGTACGAGAAGAATGTACAACTAACTATAACGTGCCTGTAACCTATGATTTTTTCAGTGAATTTCTAAGGTCTTTTAAATGCTAGTTTCTAACGTTAACATGCCTGAAACCTAATTCTAGTGTTCATTAAACTTATGTTTTTTCTGTGTTTTTAAATTATCATCCCATTCTCAACCTGGTGAAAACTGCCGATATCGCCAGTTTTCCATTGATAGCTTCCGCATAAAAAATCGCCACAAATAAGAGCTACAACTAACGCTATTGATATGCAGAGTACGTGTTCCCGTGCAAAAATAACATGAAAACACCACTTCCCGATATTTTCAACGACCAGTCAAATCTGCGATGTGATCCAAAACCAGGCAAAAAGCTGCGTTAGCAGTAAGACCTTAACATCTGCCTTTTGCTGGTGTAAAGCAGGACGACTACCTACAGTATGAAAGCGAGCCCAGCCCAGAATCACATCTAAAGACAAACACATTATAGAACTACTGATCATGCAACTCCAACACCCCTGAAGGCCACAACACCCACCACCACCACCCCCAGGACCTTCCCCGCGAACCACACGCCCCCTACTACCAACTAGGCAGCGCAATACAGGACAGCGGACCTTTCCAAAATGACATGGCCCCTCAGCCGCATAATACCTGAATGTTGGGAGATGTGGGAACCAAGTATGTGTGAAAGGCGCAAGTCACCCTTCAATAACAATGCACACAATGCGAAGTGTAGCGGTGATGTGCTGGACAGACCTCACTATACAGAGCCCAGACCTCTCCATGTGCGCTTGTAGTGTTGTGGACAGTCGACGCAACCATGTTACCTCAGGCTGTGGGGAAGATCTCGATCATGTAGCTGTGCCGTCCCACCCCTGTAAGCGGAAGCTGAGTGGGCTGGTCTAACGTACGCCACTCCAGCGTAGGAGTGTGAATAAATAGGCCGGGGCTCTGGGTGTGGTTCACTTCTGGGAACGCCAACATGTCTGCCAGAGCGGCGGCCCTCACCCTGCCACCATGCCGCCGCCGTGACCCCCGGCCTCCTCGACACCGGCCCCCTGCGAACCCAGCGGCACAGCACCACAGAGTTATGTCTGTACAGACTACTGCCTTTGATGTACACTGTGGACAGCAGGGTTCACAATTCAGATCGAGTCTCGATTGCAGATGACGCAGTCCAGTAGGCAAGAGGCTCCCAGTGCGGCCCGCCCAGACCACGCATCATCACAGGCTGCGCACACGCTGGTTGCTTCAGGTGCCACTAACTCAGTGCACCACAAGTCATTGCCACGTAGCCTTATTAAGGCAGAATTCATTAGACAAAAGACATTGCTACCAGTGTGGCCCTCCCGGACCACGCATCATCGCATGCTGCACACACGCTGGTTGCTTCAGGTGCCACTAACTCAGTGCACCACAAGTCATCGCCACGTAGCCTTATTAAGGCACAATTCATTAGACAAAAGACATTGCTACCAGTGCGGCCCGCCCGGACCACGCATCATTGCAGGCTCCACACACGCTGGTTGCTTCAGGTACCACTAACTCAGTGCACCACAAGTCATCGCCATGTAGCCTTAATAAGGCAGATTTCATTAGACAAAAGACAATGCTACGAGTGCGGCCTACCTGGACCACGCATCATCGCAGGCTGCACAAACGCTGGTTGCTTCAGGTGCCACTAACTCAGTGCACCACAAGTCATCTCCACGTAGCCTTATTAAGGCAGAATTCATTAAACAAAAGACATTGCTACCAGTGCGGCCCGCCCGGACCACTCATCATCGCAGACTGCGCACACGCTGGTTGCTTCATGTGCCACTAACTCAGTGCACCACAAGTCATCGCCACATGGCCTAATTAAGGCAGAATTCGTTAGACAAAAGACACTGCTACAAGTGCCGTCCACCCGGACCACGCATTATCGAAGGCTCCGCACATGCTGTTTGCTTCAGGTGCCACTAACTGTGCAGCTCAACTCAACGCCATGTAGCTGTGGGCCCTTTCTGACCGCTGCCTCCTGCCTACACTGCGGTCATCAGGGCTCACAATTGAAATTGAGTCTTGATTCATTAATTGCAGAGTCCAGTAGGCAACTAAGTATAATCTCCCCAAAACCTACATAATATCCTTTTAGTACGCTTGCTACAATGACCAAATTCATCTTGCAAGTCTAAACAAAAAGTGAATGGCAGTCTACACTGCAGACATCAGAGCTCACAGTTCGAATTCAGTTTTGAATTATTAATTGTAGAGTGAAATGTACTCTATGTCCTCGGAATTTGTCAAGAGTAAGTGACCAAAAGCATTCCCCAATGTCTTTGCTGACTACTGCCTTTGATCTACAAAATGGACAACAGGGCTCACAATTCAAATCGAGTCTCAATTGCAGATGACGCAGTCCAGAAGGCAAGAGACATTGTTCCCAGTGCGGCCTGCCCGGACCACGCATCATCGCTGGCTGTTCACACGTTCAGTGCTTCAGGTGCCACTAACTCTGTGCAGCTCAAGTCAACGCCACATGGCTGTGGGCCCTTCCTGGCTGCTACTTCTGGTATACACTGCAGTTAGCACAGCTCACAATTCAAGATTAGTACCGATGCAAATTGTGGAAGAGACTGTAATCGGTTAAGAAGACCAAATGCTCCTAATCTGTGCAGCTCAAGTCAACGCCACGTGGCTGTGGACCGTTGCTAACCGATGCCTCTGGCCTCCACTGTGGTCAGCAGGGCTCACAATTCGAATTCAGTCTTGATTCATTAATTTCAGAGTCCAGTAGGCAACTAACTTTAACGTTCCTGAAACCTACATATTTCGACAATGTATTCCATAAATATTTGATCTTTTCTTCCATACGCGTACACTGCGGTCAGCCAAGCTCACAATTTGAATTCAGTCTTGATTTATTAATTGCAGAGAGAATTGTACTCTATGTCCTCAGATTTTGTCAAGAGGAAGTGGCCAAAAGCATTCCTCAATGTCTGTACTGACTCTTACCTTCGATCTACATTGCGTACAGCAGGGCTCACAATTCAGATCAAGTCGCGACTGCAGATAGCGCAGTCCAGTAGGCAAGAGACATTGCTCCCAGTGTGGCCCGCCCGGACCACGCATCATCGCTGGCTGTGCACACGTTCAGTTCTTCAGGTGCCACTAACTCTGTGCAGCTCAAGTCAACGCCACATGGCTGTGGGCCCTTCCTGACTGCTACTTCCGGCCTACACTGCAGTTAGCACGGTTCACAATTCAAGATTAGTATCGATGCAAATTGTGGAAGAGACTGTAATAGGTTAAGAAGACCAAATGCTCCCAATCTGTGCAGCTCAAGCCAATGCCACGTGGCTGTGGACCTTTGCTAACCGATGCCTCTGGCATCCACTGTGGTCAGCAGGGCTCACAATTCAAATTCAGTCTTGATTCATTAATTTCAGAGTCCAGTAGGCAACTAACTATAACGTCCCTGAAACCTACATATTTCCACAATGTATTCCATACATATTTCATCTTTTCTTCCATACACCTACACTGCGGTCAGCCGAGCTCCCAATTTGAATTCAGTCTTGATTTTATTAATTGCAGAGAGAATTGTACTCTATGTACTCGGATTTTGTCAAGAGGAAGTGTCAGTGCTGACTACTACCTTCGATCTATATTGCATAGTGCAGGGCTTACAATTCAGATTGAGTTGGGATTGCAGATGATGCAGTCAAGTAGGCAACAGTGCTTCCAGTGTGGCCCGCCTGTACCACATATCATCCCTGGCTGCGCACATGCTGAATGCTTCTGATGCCCCTACCTCAGAGCACCACAAGTCACAGATCCTTTATGATAGAATCTTTTGTGTAATATTTCACATCTGGTGCCCCTACCTTAGTGCAGCACAAGTTATAGACCCTTCATGATTGAATCTCTGTGTATCATACAATAATTTCTGTTGTACTTGTTGCCAGCACCAACCATTCCTTGAAGACTGGCATACACTCAACCCACACGCATCCAGCACAGACGTCACTGGACATGTGACCCTGGTAATAAAAAGGGACCGAGCGCACGTGCCCATACCCAGTTCCACTATCTATCTAACTATGTCCAAGGGTTCTTTATGTATGCATGATGCTGCCTTGGGGCCCTCCAACATTAAATTGTGCTGTGGATAGCGCATGCAACCATGTGACCTGTGGCAGTGGGAAAAACGTTGGTTACCTAACTTTGTCTCGGTCATTCCATAAGTACATAGATAGAGACTGGACATTGTAGTACTACAAGGAGAGTGTATAGTAAATGTATAAGTGCTTGGTGATTGGTGGAGTGATTGTATAAGTACATATGTAGGAGGAGCCTAAGCCCAGAGCACAAGCTTGGATCTATTTGGCTGCCCTCCATGTGCCAAAAATTGAAATTTCGGCTTTGCATGGTCCTGTATTGCTACAGCTGCAACACTCCACTGAATGTGCAATAAACATTCATATTCACACAGATATCTCATGTACACGATCTTTTATGTGTGGAAGTATGGATGAATGTAGGGTCAGTGATTCCCCCTTCCTTCCATTTTGGCCATGGTATGGGACGTGGGTCACAGGGTGACACATTAGCGCTTGCATCCTGCATGGCGTCAACATTATAACAGAGACACCCGCATCAGTTAATTCCTCATACAGGACAGGACAGAACCACACCCAGAGCTCCGGATTCATTGTTCACTGCCTCACGCAGGACTGGCAAACGCCAGGCAAGCCCACTCCGCTTACGCTTACAGAGAGGAGCAACAACGCTACATGTCCCAGGTCTTCCTTCTAGTGATCTGCTGATCACAGGTCTAGTTGTCAGCATGCCACAGCCACTCCCTCATGGCTGGTTTACACCCACACCACACCCAGGCAACAGAGGTGTCACAGAACATGTGACCCTGCCAATAAAAAGGGCTGGGCGCACGTGCTGGAGGCCATTTCCATTCTCTCCCATGACTTGAAGTACACAGAGTTGGTGGCAGCCGTGGCACTTTGTCCGATACGGACCTCCCACCACGTGGCGATGACTTGAGTTCCACTGAGTTAGTGCCACCAGAGCTGAGCGGGTGTGCAGCATGCGATGATGCGTGGCCCCAATACACCATCCTGACTGTAAGTCAGATCTGACTTATGCCAGATGGGAGACGGTACTTCGGCCCGTCTATCGTGCCATTTGAAGCAGTTTCGCGCACATACAGTGGCTACGAATTGACTAGTCCGCCTATCTTCGCCCATTAGGCCAAGACCTTCTTGACCCTCCAAGGTGGTGACTCAGCCATCCACTTCTTCAAGGCCAGCATACTTCGGGCTGTTCTAGGGCTGTCAACTAGAGGCTAGAGGCAACACAACCCCCAACCACCTTCTCCCGTCTTGAGGAAGACCCGTTGTGACCACCCACTCGGGCACCGCTAGGGTCGAAACGTCGACGTACTTCAAAAGTTCAGAGATTACAGGATTCCTTCAGACTAAGGATAGGACTCACTGTATCATCAAACCTCTGACTCTCCAATCTGTATATATGCCAATACTGTACATATGCCTTTAAATATTGTTCACATTTTGAGCACTCCAAGCACTTGTGTCACTTCATTTGTCACTCATGTGTAAATTTCGTGTTGACAGCATTTACTTGTCTTTGTTAACTTTGGATATCATTGAATTATGCAATTCAGATAAAAAAAGTAACAATTTAAGGTGATTGTCTCACTCTCAAATCCTTTTGAACCTTTTTGGTCGAATAATCTGTATAATAAGTGACGACAGGGGGTCACTTTTTTCAGCAATTATTATTTTATGTGTAGTGGTTGTGTTTGAATTTCATGCTACTCGTTTTGAGCATCTATGATTAAGGTTTCTTACCCGACAGAACCATTTTTGTTTATATATATACTTACCCAGGTTCATAGGGACACAGGGTTACCCCGTTTTGAATATTGCCAATTAGAATGAAGCGCGTGGTCGGGAGGGGTTGCTAACCCACCGCGCCCTTAGATATCGATATATATATTTTTTGATTTGCTCAGGCAGAATGACAAGCACGAAACAGCGTAACGTAGCACCAGAGCCACGCACCTGAGCAAACCTACCAGGGGGCGGGAAAATGCAATTTAAACAGCGTTAGAAGTGGGCGGGGACGGAAGGGCACGGCGTGCCCTTACTTCTTAAAATTATGTTAGTCCGTTCCCCTACTTCTTAGTTTTGAAAGAGCGTACCGGGGACTGTAAAATTGCCATACTTTAAAGTACACCTTTTATTCTTTTTCACGCATGAGTGGTGCAACGTGAATATTCAGAAGGCCTCTGCACTGCGCCCGGCCTCCTCCCCTTCCCCGCTGGGTCTAATGGGCCTGCAAAGTGAGACTGAAAGGGCCATCAGTGTAGCATAGTGCGAAAACGGCTACTCTGATGGCCCTGCGGCTGCTGTGAGCCCGTGATCACACCTCATTTGTGAGGACGCTGCCAGCAAATTTACATGCCAATTTAAAGCTGCTATTAGTTGGGTTTTGTGGCAGTGATATTCACAGTGTTTACCTGCTGCTGAAGCAACGTTCATCAATGCCTACCAGACTGTTTCCTGGCAATCTCGGCCCGGAGGTGCACCGGGGCCGTTTTCACGCCACTTCTAGTTCTGTTGACAGTTGTCCTCCCCATACAGGCCCCGGTGTAACACACACCATTCCAAAGATATTTGAGAAACCCAAGGGCAAGAGTGGTTTTGCACCCATAACCAAACGAGTAAGCTCATATTTGGAAGCAGTATTTACACCACCTCCTGACCCATGTGCACATGATTTGGCAGATTTAATAATTGCATGTACTAACAGATTCGCCCCCCTGCAAAGCCCCATTGATAATGACGCCATCTGTGCAGACAAATCTTTTCCAACTCAAGCAATGACAGCCCCGGCGTTTGACCCCAGTATTTAGGAGTCTGTTAGTGATTTAAGAAAATATTCCAATGTTCTGAAGTCTATGATTGGTGACCTTATGGGGATGATGAAGGGCAGGAGCAGTGATGGGGCAGGAGCAGTGATGGGGCAGGAGAGGCGACAGGGCAGGAGAGGAGACGTGGAAGGAGAGGCAATAGGGCAGGAGAGGTGACCGGGCACAAGAAGTGACGGGCAGGTGACATGACAGGCAGGTGATGTGACGGGCAGGTGAGGTGATGGGCAGGAGAGGTGACGGGGCAGGAGAGGTGACGGGGCTTGAGCTAGAGCAGTAACCGGGTGTGAGCGGTGAAAGGACAGCAGCGGTGAAAGGACAGGAGAAGTGAACGGGGCAGGAGCAGTGAACGGGGCAGCAGAAATGAACGGGGCAGCAGAAATGAACGGGGCAGGAGCAGTGAACGGGGCAGGAGCAGTAAACGGGGCAGGAGCAGTGAACGGGGCAGGAGCAGTGATAGGGCAGGAGCAGCGACAGGGCAGGAGAAGCAACGGGGCAGGAGAGGAGATGTGGAAGGAGAGGCAACAGGGCAGGAGAGGTGACCGGGCACAAGAAGTGACGGGCAGGTGACATGACAGGCAGGTGATGTGATGGGCAGGTGATGTGACGGGCAGGTGAGGTGATCGGCAGGAGAGGTGACGGGGCAGGAGAGGTGACGGGGCAGGAGAGGTGACAAGGCAGGAGAGGTGACAAGGCAGGAGAGATGAAGGGGCAGGAGAGGTGACGGGGCAGGAGAGGTGACGGGGCAGGAGCAGTGAACAGGACAGGAGCAGTGAACAGGACAGGAGCAGTGAACAGGACAGGAGCAGTGATGGGGCAGGAGAGGCGACAGGGCAGGAGAGGAGACGTGGAAGGAGAGGCAACAGGGCAGGAGAGGTGACCGGGCACAAGAAGTGACAGGCAGGTGACATGACAGGCAGGGGATGTGACGGGCAGGTGAGGTGATGGGCAGGAGAGGTGACGGGGCAGGAGAGGTGACGGGGCAGGAGAGGTGACGGGGCAGGAGAGGTGACGGGCAGGAGAGGTGACGGGGCAGGAGCAGTGAACAGGACAGGAGCAGTGAACAGGACAGGAGCAGTGAACGGGGCAGGAGCAGTGAACGGGGCAGGAGCGGTGAGCGGGGCAGGAGCGGTGAACAGGGCAGGAGCGGTGAGCGGGGCAGGAGCGGTTAACAGGGCAGGAGCGGTGAACAGGGCAGGAGCGGTGAACAGGGCAGGAGCAGTGACGGGCAGGAGAAGTGACGGGCCAGTAGAAGTGACGGGCCAGGAGAAGGGAGGGGTCGGGGGAATTGACGAAGCAGGAGTGTTGATCGAGCATGAGCAGGAGTACTGACTGGACAGGAGCAGTGAAAGGGCAGGAGTAGGCGTTTCCCAGGGCAACTGGAAGGGTAGGGGGCCAGTTTAGTTTGGGGGGACCGGTTTTGTACAAGTGCAGGAGTTTTAAAAACACTGCAAAGTTATTTGTATATTCAGCAGGTTTCGGTCAACAATACAAGTGCCAAGATAACTTTGGTGATCAATGTACCTGCTGGAGGGAGATGGGAGCATGTTTTGTCTAGTGGCTATTTTACTCATCTAAGGTAGTGCAGAGGGGTAATATGCCTGCTGCAAAGAATATGTACCATGCATATCAAAGAGCAATATGTTATGTGTATAGTTCAGTGGGTACTGCTTTGTGTTCACTTCCCGAATGAAAGGACACTTGAATACATATGGCCTGGCAGTTCGGGCTGGACTGCTCACATTGGGCACAGGATCAAGACTGATTTGCATATGGCTGGGTCCAAACTGGAATGGCATGGTGAGCAAAAAACGATGGATTTAAGCCCCGATCTCTGAACTGGGGTGAATGTATGACCTTGTTCTGCATTCTGTCCATCAATTGTTCTTTTTGCATTTGTCACCCCGAGTGGGACAGGTATGCTCAGACATAAGTCCTGTGCTCTCCATGCCAATGGAATCAAGCTATCCTGGCTGATGAGGGCTGAAAGCCCGAAACCGGTCCTAGGATGCTTGTTTCCAGTCCAGGGAGGACCTGGCCTGGCAGTTCGGGCTACACTGTTCTCATTGGGCACAGGATCAAGACTGATTTGCATATGGCTGGGTCCACACTTAAATCGCATGTGAGCAAATAAACAATGGATTTAAGCCCATCTCTCTGCACTGGGGTGAATGTATGATATTGCTCTGCATTCTGTCCACTAGTTGTTCTTTTTACTATATTATGATTGAGCAGCCAGCTGGCTGACATGAATATGAAGGAGCCTTTGTGGGTTTCTGTGAGTCTAGATTCTCCTGAAGATTCCCTTTCTCTTCTGAGCCCTGCTTAACACATGTGTATAGGAGGAGCCCTGCATTCATGACCTCAATGTTTGAGACAAAAAATAATCATGGATGTCTGAACAATGAGAGTAAAAGCATTAAGGTAACATGTTGTTCCTGCTTATATTTCACATGCTTTACATAAACCTGTATTCCCTATGAGTGTTTGCTTTTTCCTGAATTAAACCTCAAATAAACATATCCATTCTTTTAATTAAGTAACGTTATAAGCTGTAACTGGTCAGTGAAATGCTAAACGTACTAAAAATTGGTATGTTTTGCTATTTCTAGCCACACCCCTGACTCCGCCCACTGATTCAATCTTCGGTTGTTCCCGCCCCCTGATTCTCCACCCACAGTTCCCCTACTTTTTTTTCCCCACTTCGACCACTGAATTTAAAACAGCTGACTGTTCCTGCTTGTGATCTCTGCCTCACTTGTGTGCCAGACCGTGAACAAGAAGCAATGTGGCTTCGAAACGCGTCAGGCGTTTGAAAGGGATTATTGAAATACTGACCTGCTGCAAATAAAGGACGCTGTTACAATACACAATAGTCTGGCCTGTCATTGAGTGCATTCCAAGCAAGTGGCACCCCTTTTGTGGAAGTATTACGGCCAGTCCATGGTCGTGGAACTGCACCGTCATGAAGAGATCGTGAGCTGCCTCGAGGTACTGGAATCTCATAAACGGCAGAATGAGAAGCACGGAAAAGCCTAATAAGGTCCGTTTTCTTCCCTAAAAACCTACTGGAAGGTAAGAAATAACGAGTTGAAATGGTTTGCAAGTGAGTCAGAACCCACTGGAGGGAGAAAATAAACAAGTGAGGGGGCGCTAGAGGGCGCACTGCGGAATGGCCGCACTGTCGTGAGGCTCCCGCTGCCCGGAGCTATTATCCGCCTAGGTATCCTGATTACCATCGCTGCGCCCTGAACTGACCCCACGGATCGGTTGGGATATCGGCTGTCCACCCACGGTCCAACTCCTGAGCCATTCGAGGGTTGCTGGCCGAAGCTACGTGGGTTCCAAGTTTCTCCGACTCGCGCTCTGGAAGTCTGATGCCCTCTTGCCCGGCGTCACTGTTCATGCCAGTCCGGGGCTCTGCACGTGGGGAGTAGGCCTAGCTCCGCCCTTTTCCGCCAGGTTCGTTCCCTGGCCGGGCGAGACGCTTGGCTCTCCCCTGCTGTTGGACTTATCTCTCGGCTCTTCCATCTGCCTGTCCAGACACCATTGCCCACGGAGGCGCAACGGATTTTCTACTTGGTTTCTGAGGGCCATTACTCGTCGTTGGGAGTGGCGGGGCGTTTAGGCCTGCTCGTGCCCCCGCGATTCGAGCTGCTTCCTGCTTGGCCGGATCCCCTGTCCGACCTGTATCCTGACTCCCATCTGCCTCGTTCCCCTACTGCACCACCGTCATGGGGAAGCCGGACACTAAACAGTCCAAATTGTCCTTTGATTCTGGAGGGGCCAGGCGTGGGGCGCGTTTGCTCCAGGAAGCTGGGCCTTCGCGGTCCCCACCCCCGAATGTCGCTGAGAGTGTCCCGCACCCACCTCCACCGGACTTCGCCCAAATGATGCAGGAGATGAGGCAGGGGTTCGCCACTATAGTGGACAAGGTGGACAAGATATCGTCGCGCATGGATGCGGTCGTTCAGAAACTGGACGTGCATGAGGAGCGCTTGACGGCGGCAGAACAGCGCATTTCGGACCATGATGACACGGCGGCCACCCATACCACCCAACTGGCGAGAATGGACAATATCTTGCGTGTCATTGCCGCCAAGAACGAAGAGTTGGAAGCGAGGAGTAGGCGCAACAACGTGCGCATTGTAGGTGTACCGGAGTCCACGAATGTGGGCAAAATGGAGACTTATGTGGAGAGGCTACTGGTGGGCGCCATTGGGACGGAAGTTTTCTCGTCCCAGTTCATCGTCGAGAGGGCGCATCGGACATTGGGACCTCGTCCGGCCTCTGGGGCAGCACCGCGTCCCATCATTGCGCGCCTTTTGAATTATCGTGATCGAGACGCTGCTCTTCAGGCTGCCCGCACTAACAGGGCTCTCTCCTTCGATGGGGTGTCTTTCACCATGTACCCCGACTTCACACCGATGGTGCAGGACCAGCGTCGGAAGTTCTTGGGGGTGAAAAGGAAGCTTCGGGACCTTCAAGTGGACTACGCCTTGCTTTATCCGGCTAAACTTAGGGTGACGCATCAGGCTAAACAACATTTTTTCACCAACCCACAGCATGCTGAGGACTTTGCGAAGCGCCTCCAGCGCGAGCGAGCTGCTGCGGGTCGAGGGGACGATCGAGATCCTGAGGGTGAACATTCGGCGGCTGAGGAGGAGGTCGCCTGATTCTGGTGACTTTGGACTTTGTCTCTCTTCTTCCCGTTCTTTGGAGTATTGTGGACGTGTATCTTTTGCATTGAGACTTGCTGGCTCCCTTCTCAGCGCCAAGCTATTGTCCTTTTTTGATTTTTTGCTGATGCGTGGGTCGTGTTTGTATAGTGATGAATGAGTGCGTTTTGCTATTTGTGTGGGGTTGGGGTGGCACCGCAGGATGGTGCTGTGTGATGTCGCGCTCTGGGCACCCACCCCCCCCCGCGCTGCGCCTGGGGCCGCCTGATACTCGTTGGCGCGGACACTGGCGTGGTGTGAGGGAGTGGCGTCGTGCACCTCTGGAAGGTTCCCCGGAGGGCGTGCCCCATGTTTACCTTTTGTTTGGATTCTAGTCCTAGGTTGGTTGACTGGATGTGTGTTGGGGGATGGGGGGGGGGGTGTGCGTGGCCTGATAGTTGGGGTGGTGTCAGGTGGGTGGATGGGGTGGGGGTGAAGCTGTCCATGTTTGCTTGCCTGGGTCTTTTGGTTCGCTCTGAGAGCTGCTATTGTTGTTTGAGTGCATGGAAATGTCGTGGCGCCCGCTATCCAGGCTGTTCCACTTTTCTATCTGACGGGATTGGTTCTGGGTTCCGTGCTCCCGTCCATTTTGGGCCCGAGGGCGACGGCCGCCATTTTCGGCTGCCACGTGACGGGGCGCACTTTGCGAGCGCAGCACGTGTGAGAGGTGTGGGCCGCGTGGGATGGCTTGGCGGCGCGCGGCGCGCAGTCTGTTCTGAGTGCTTGCTGCATGGATGGGTCGGTTGGGGGGGTGTTGTTGTGTTCTTGTTTGGATGTTTCGGAGATGACTGGGTAGTAGGTGGAGTGTATGTGGGGGTCTGTCTGTGCCCTGGGGCGTGGACCCGTCGCTGGCTGTTGCTGATAGTTGGATGCCCTGTATTTGGTTATTGGGTCCCGTGGGGCCCTAACTCTGGGTGATGTCGACTGCTGTTGTAGATCAGATTTCGATTTTGTCCTGGAATGTACGGGGCCTTAATGATGCTAGGAAGTGTCGCAGTGTGATCCAGTATTTGGACAGGCATGCTATTCATGTTGCTTTTCTCCAGGAGACGCATCTGCGCCCCGCTCCCTCCCCCACTTTCGGCGGGAGGTGGGCTGCGGCCAGGGGGTTTGCTTCATATTCTTCCTATGCTCGTGGGGTTGTCATCCTTGTTAAAAGGTCGCTTGCATTTCAGGAACTTGGATCTCTGGGGGACCCTGAGGGGCGTTATGTGCTGCTGTGGGGACGGCTTGGGCAGAACACTATACTGTTTGTTAATTGCTATGCTCCCAATGTTGATACGCCAATCTTTTTTGTCACTCTGTGGGGTCATGTCCTTGCAGTGGATGCTACTCACATTGTGTGGGGGGGTGATTTTAATTTTGCATTTCAGGCCCAGCTGGACAGGTCGGAGGGTAGCCCTCAGTACAATGTACAGGCTAGAGATGTGCTGCGGGGGATAGTGGAGGAGGCTGGGATGGTTGACAGCTGGAGGTACACCCACCCTGCCACTAGGGAAGGGCACTCATTACACCACACATGCTCGCTCATGGGCAAGACTGGACTATGTGTTTCTCTCTAGAGGGTTGATGGCTGGCCTAAGGGAGGTTACACATTTGGCTCGGACGTATTCAGATCACTGTCCGGTGAAGGTTGATTTATCCGTCCCCGGGTTACATAGGCCGCGCCCGCCTTGGCGTTTGTTTCCGACGGCTTTGCTTGACCCGGTGTTCAAGGAGGAACTCGGTGCGGAGGTGGAGGCGTTCCTCCCTAGAAACAAGGGCTCTGTGGAGAGCATTGAGGTCATTTGGGAGGCATTCAAGGTTACGATCCGGGGTGTCACTATTTCTAAAAGTTGTGGAGTACTCCGTTTGATTGTTCGGACCATCGAGAGGTTGGAGGCTGATTTGCGAGACTTGGAGCGCAGGATGCAGGTGAATTCGGACCCCGCTCTTTTGGCCCAGTTCCGCACTACGCTCTCCGAGTACGAGGAGGAGGCTGCTCGAGAGGCTAAACATAGGGGGAAATACTGGACGGCGAGGCGATACTGCGAGGGAGAGCGACCCGGTAAGGTCCTCGCTGCTCTTACTAGACATCCTAGGCATGGGTCGGACGTGCTGGAATTGACGACTCCGGATGGCACTCGCTGTCGAGACACTTCGGAGATTCAGCGCACTTTTATTGATCACTATGCACACCTTTACACGACACAGCAGACGGGTGAGACTCGATACGGTGGATTCCTCGATGAGTTGGCGCTTTGTTGGCTTTCGGATGGTCATCGGGAGTTCTTAGGCAGGCCCCTAGAGGTGGAGGAGGTCAGGAATGCCATCATGTCTCTTTCTAATGGGAAGGCCGCCGGGCTGGATGGCCTTCCTGCTGAATTTTATAAATGTTATGTTGACATCATGGCCCCTGTGCTCCGGGAGGTGTTTGAGGAGTCTCTGGAGGAGGGACGCCTACCGGGCTCCATGCGGGAGGTCGCCATCACGTCGTTGCTCAAGCCGGGTAAGGATCCACTGGATGTGGGCTCCTACAGGCCCCTCTCATTGCTCAACTGCGATGTTAAAATTCTCGCGAAGGTCCTGGCGGTGAGATTAGCCGAACTCATGCCCGTTATCGTGTTGCCTGATCAGTCGGGATTTGTGCCCGGCCGCGCTACCTCCCACAATCTTCGCACTTTGTTTTCGCTTGTGTCGACCATTGATCCCACTGTTCCGGTTGCCGCTATCTTTCTTGATGCCACTAAGGCATTTGACTCTGTAGAGTGGGGCTACCTTATTGATGTTCTTTGTCGGATGGGTTTCCCCAGGATTTTCATCTCTTGGGTTAAGCTTTTATATACTGATCCGATGGCGAGGGTAGTAGTGAATGGGGTGCTGTCCCCCTCGTTCCCTCTCACGAGAGGGACCCGACAGGGTTGCCCCCTCTCACCCCTCTTGTTTGCTATCGCCATTGAGCCGCTAGCCTGTAGGATTCGTCAGTTTCATCAGCAGAGTGCCTTTAATTGTCTTCAGCGGCAGGTCGGCATTTCTTTATACGCCGATGATGTCACACTCTATGTCAAGGACCCTGAGAACAACCTTAATTCGCTCCTGCGGGAGCTGGTAGCTTTTGGAGGTGTCTCCGGGGTTCATATCAACTGGCGGAAATCTCAACTTTTCCCCCTCACAGCTGCGGTGGCCAGGTTTCCCCTTGACTACCCTCTGGAATGGTGTGACTCGGAGTTGCGGTATCTCGGTATTGTCATATCCTTGGACAGGGGAGACGCGGTTCGGCTCAACTATGGTGTGGCCATTACTAAACTGACGGATGATGTCACCAGGTGGATGTCTTTGCCTCTCTCCATGGCCGGCAGGGCGTCTCTTATCAAGATGGTAGTCCTGCCCCGCTTTCTTTATCTCTTTCAAAACCTCCCATATCATCCAGGTGCTTATTTCTTTCGCAGACTTCGTTCCGAGCTTCTGCGATTGTTATGGGGGGGCAAGCAGCCACGGGTGGCCTGGGCTACCCTTACGTTGCCTTATGCTGATGGCGGCTTCGACGTCCCTGACTTTGAACTTTATTATCTCAGCGCTCAGGCGCATTATGCCTATCACTGGATGCGCCCCACGCCGTTCATGCCCCAGATTGCGGCTGAGCATTGGGTCGCCCACCCGCTCCCACTGGAGGGGATGGTTTTGGGCAAGGTGTCAGATGTGGAAACGCCTCGCACGACGGTGACGTGCACGGTGGATGCTTGGAAGCGGATGACTCATTTGCTAGGCGTTTCCTTTCTCTACTCGCCGGCCTTGCCTTTGTCTTATCATCCGGATTTGTCGCTGTTGTTGGAGACGGGGTTTCAGGGGATGTGCAAGCGGCTGGGTATCCTTACGTGGGGCGACTTGTTTCATGAAGGTGCCTTCCGTACGCAGGCTCATTTCTTCGGTTCGGCTGCTTGCTCCCCTCTAGACCTGTTCTACTTTGTCCGCCTGCGGCAGGGCATGCGTGCTCTGCTACCGGACTACCCTTCGGAGCCTGGGGTTACCCTCCCCCTCCACGTGCTGCTGGTTTCAGATGGGCGACACCTGGTGTCGAAGTTATATGGGGCTATTCGCCGACAGCGATCGGTCCCGACCAATCGGGTGCGCGAGCAGTGGGTTGCCGAATTGGGTGCTCCTATTACAGACGAGCAGTGGAAATATTGTTGCGGGCTCACGGCCAATGTCTCTTCTAGTTGTCGCCTTAAAATTATCCATTACAAGTTTGTTCAGAGGTACTATTATACCCCGGCGAGGAAGCGACGGTTTCATTTGGCGGAGGATGACAGGTGTGTTAGGTGTCGGGCGGAAGGCGCTGACTTTTTGCATTTGGCTTGGAGCTGTGCGGGGGTTTTGGAATACTGGACTCAGGTTCATGAAGCCCTGCAGATTATGGCGGAGGACGGGGTGGCGTTTGACCCCTTGGTGATGTTGCTTGGCTTCTCTAAAGACGTACCTGCCTCTCACCGGAGATTTGTTGACGTGGCCCTGTTGCTGGCTAAGCGTAGGGTTGCTTGTTGCTGGGGTCGTGGTAGGGTGCCGCGCTTTCAAGACTGGGTGACTGACCTCATTTACTGTCAGGATCAGTACAATATTTATTCTGACTTGATGCCTGTTCGATGCAGACCAAAGGATTTTTGGAGTCCGCTCCAGGTGTACCTCCTGACCAGGGCTGAGCGGGACTCTGATTCTGAACCTGAGGACCGCGAGGGGATAGGTTGATGGCAACGTGATGGGCTGGGTGTTACATAACACCTGCTGTTCTTCCGATATCGAGGGGGGGGGCTGACTGTCTCCTTTTCCTGCGAACTATTGGGGGATGGGAGTCTCCCTTCGGACTGGTATTTTATCGGGAATTCAGATTGTATCCCTGTGCGACACCTTTGTTTCCTGTGTTCCTCATATTTGTGTCCCCTCTGGCTCACGTGCACTCCGCTAATGTACTGTATTCATCTTGCATTGTCTTATTGGCTCGCATGCCCATGCTGGATCGTTGTATTCTAACCTCTACTGCACATTTCGTTATTGCTCCTTGTATGGACTGATGTCCTGCCCCGTACTTCCTTGTTTCTCTTTGTTTATTTTTGTATGCTCTCTAGGCACTGACGTACCACTGTAATGGCCGAATGTAACTGTATGTTTTGAATGTACACTACCCTTGTACCTGCTTGTCTCCAAATAAAGGTTTAAAAAAAAAAAAGAAAATAAACAAGTGGGAACTCAAAGTTCCAGCATGCCTGTCCTTTAGCACCAGAGCCACGCATTTGAGCACGCCCACCAGGGGGCAGGAAAATCCAATTTAAAACAGCTGACTGTTCCTGCTCGTGATCTCTGCTTCATTTCTGTGCCAGCCCGTGAACAAGAAGCAATGTGGCTACGAAACACGCTGGCCGTTTGAAAGGGATTATTGAAATGCTGACCTGCTGCAAATAAAGGACGCTGTTACAATACACAGAAATCCGGCCTGCTGTCATTGAGTACATTCCAAGCAATTGGCACCCCTTTTGTTCATATATATTACACTTGAGCACGCAGCAAACACCAAGCTTTGACGACACCATGTACTGGCCAATAGTTTATTAAAATCAGCACATGGTGTCATCAAAGCGTGGTGTTTGCTGCGTGTTCGAGTGTTAATATTGAGGACCTGACTACGGAGGTATTTTTTCCACGACGACACACCCGCTGATAAGGCAGGCGACGGCGTATCCTGTGGTGAGGAGTTGGGAATATATATATATATATATATATATATATATATATATATATATATATATACACATATATATATATATATAATTACCACCTCTTCCTCTGCTTGAAGAATTGGAGTCGCACTTCACTGGGCTCACGCACACTTATTTATTGATTTTGCAGATTTGGCAGTCCTGACGTGTTTCGTTGATCCCTCAACTTCTTCAAAGGTACGCCGCACTCTGTCTCTATTCCGTTACTACAGCGATTGCCATTTTAATTAAAGTCTTTTGGTGGGTTGTCCCTCTGGTGGGTGTGTTCAAATCACGGCATGCTGGTCACTGTAGTACTCGCAAATAGGTTATTTCAAGCCCTCCGGTGGGTGGTGCATTGTTTCAATTAAAACTTTTTGTCTTCGTGTTATTGAGCCATTGTGTCCCGCTTCAGCCTCTTTTCAGGATAAAACAGGAGTCATACCGGAGCTGGTCTCCGGTGACAGCCACTATCCCTTATCCGTTTCTGCGAGGTTTCAAGTTCGGTTCTTGTCTGGGAAGAAAGGCGCTCTCGCTGACTGTGCGGTACTCCCACGGCTGAACCACGCCGTTATAAATGATTACCACCTCTTCCTCTGCTTGAAGAATTGGAGTCGCACTTCACTGGGCTCACGCACACTTATTTATTGATTTTGCAGATTTAGCAGTCCTGACGCGTTTCGTTGATCACTCAACTTCTTCAAAGGTACGCCGCACTCTGTCTCTATTCCGTTCCTACAGCGATTGCCATTTTAATTAAAGTCTTTTGTTGGGTTGTCCCTCTGGTGGGTGTGTTCCAATCACGGCATTCTGGTCACTGTAGTACTCGCAAATAGGTTATTTCAAGCCCTCCGGTGGGTGGTGCATTGTTTCAATTAAAAAATGTTGTCTTCGTGTTATTGAGCCATTGTGCCCCGCTTCAGCCTCTTTTCAGGATGAAACAGGAGTCATACCGGAGCCGGTCTTCGGTGGCAGCCACTATCCCTTATCCGCTTCTGCGAGGTTTCAAGTTCGGTTCTCAGCTCCGAGCCTTAATGTAGCTCGGAGCTGAGCCATGTACAGCCTTGTGCACAATACAGAGACTTTTGAATTTGGTTCTCTGTAGAATCGGGAGCCAGTGTAAGTTCTGCAATAAGGGCGTGACCTGAGTAAGTCCAGGTTTTTCAAAGATTATTCTCGCCGCATCATTCATTACCACCTGAAGCCTGGGCAAAAGATTTTTTGGCAGACCCAAATATAGGGCATTCCCCACAATCAAGCCTTGATAAGATCAGGGCGGAAACTGCCAGTCTAAGGGTGCTGAAAGACAGAAGTGGAGCAAGTTTCCGGAGCTGAAGCATTAGACCCACAGTGGTTCCAACCACCGCCGATACTTGCTGTGTCATGGAAAGCAAGGCATCGATCTTAATACTAAGACTTTTTACGCCAGTGGCTGATTGGGGGAAAGGTCCTAGTTCTGTGGGCCAGAACAGATCATTCCACGGGTTGGAAGATGTAGTGACCGCTAAAACCTCCGTTTTACCAGGGTAGATTTTTAGCAAATTTGCCGACATCCGATTAATGGTAAACTTGAGAATGTCTTGCATTCTTAAGTGAGCCCCAGATGAATGGTCGATCTGAATCAGGATTTGGGTGTCGTCGGCATAATTATAAACCCTGCAATCCAACTGATTTAACGCCGCAATTAGAGGCTGCAGGTAGGCATTGAAGAGCAGGGGAGAAAGACCTGAGCCCTGGGATACTCCATAAACCAATGCAGCTGGCTGGGACACCAGATCTCCTAATTGTACTCTCTGAGACCGATCCCTGAGAAATGAGGATAACCAGGCCAGAGCCGTGCCCTGGATCCCTAGATAACTCATCCGAGTTAGTAGTTAATGATGGTCCACAGTATCGAACACCGCGGATAGGTCTAGGAGCACCGGAGCACACAGCACTTTTTGGTCTGCTCTAAGTCTCAGATCCTCCAGTACGGAAAGCATGACTAATTCTGTACTGTGATGGGCTCTGAACCCTGCCTGGTTAGGTTCAAGAAGTTGATTAGACTCCAGGTGGCGAGTAAAAGATTGTAGTACATGCTGTTCGATAATTTTTGCCTAAAACGGCAGCTGAGAGATTTGCCTAAAGTTCTAAAAAATGTTTGGGTCAGCACCAAGTTTCTTTAAGAGTGGAATCACACGAGCTTCCTTAAATCTGGAGGGGACCAGCCCTGTTTCCAAGGAACTGTTCAGGCGAGAGAGGACTTTGTCCTCAATGCCCGGCCAAGCCATTTTAAAGATTTTAGGGGGGGGATCAGCTAAAGAACCATATTTCACCCGTCCCATCAAGAAAGACAAAAGTTATTTAGTAAGGACAGGTAGGGTGGTCAGTAAATTTGTTGGCCTAGGGCAAGGAAGTGGAGGCTCCAATGAACAGTGTAAAGTAGGGATGTGCTGAATTTCTGTCATCAGATCATTAATCTTATTTAGAAAAAAGGATTGGAATTTATAACAATCCTTTTGACTAAAGGTAGCTTCTTGCAATTTGACCTGTCTTAACTCATTTAGGATCCTAAAGACCTCTTTCTGAGGGTTAGCGGCCTGTGAGATGGCAGCCTCATAGAATTCAGCTTTCTGTACTTGAATAGCTGTTTTATAAGCGGCAAACTTCAATACATATACTGAGTGGGCACAAGGGTCCAAAGATTTGCGCCATGCCCTCTCACACTGACGTAATCTGTTTGAGTTCCCTGAGTGTCTGGTTGAACCAGGGTGACCCCTTGCCCTTGTCAACCCTTCAAATCTTCCGTACCAGTGCTACAACCTCCATAGCTTCCCCGACTTTAGAAAATAGGGCAGAGCATTCAGACTCCAAACTATCATTCTTAGATGGAGTATTCTCTGCGTGTAAGAAGATAGCTGTCAGATCAGCCACGTTGACCTGCTTCCAGCTGCGCATCGTTTTTCACTCGGGCAAAGCATTAATCTTTTTGGTCAAGAGAGGATATTGACCAGAAATAAGATAATGGTCGTCCAGGAGCAAGGGGAAATAGCTATAGGACCAGACAACGGGCGGGAGGACCAGACCAGATCTAAAATGTGGCCTTTCTCATGTGTGGGCCCATCCACCCTTTGGCATAATCCAGTGGATTCCATTGGGGAAGAGCAGTATTTTTGGAACTTATATATATATATATATATATATATATATATATTTATTGTATTTAAAAGTTACCCAAAAGCTTCGGAAATGCACACGATGGCAGACAAACTTTTCAAAGTTCACTTACTTGCAAAACACCAGCATTTTAACATCCAGAAATAAATCACTTTCACCTGACGCGTTTCGTGCTACATTGCATTTATATATATATATATATATCCAAGCAAAAATTGCACCGCACTCCAGGAGTCATTAGTAAAAAAAATTCTAACCCCCACTTTTCATACATTCTCATTGGACAATTCAGGGTTAGAACCCTTTTGACATATCTATATTTATTCTGAGTATAATTCCTGATTCCTACAGCATAGATAGGTGCTTCCTACAGATGAATATTTAACTGTTCGCCTCAGTTCAGACCATACAGAGTCTTGGTCTTGAATCTGATGATCAGACGTGACTCTAATCTCCTCAAATTTAACCTGTTTACCAGGCGTTCTACGCAGTGGGCAGGGCTGCGTTGGGCGTTGGTCGTGTGCAGCACCCAGGAGGTAGTGCTTGCGTCGGCCGTTGGCCGAAGCGAGCACGGAAAGGGTTAATGTCCGATTACCTCCTCTTTCATTAACAGGGACTGTTGCAATTCCGAAGTATTGTATATCTTGCCAGTTGGTTTTATGTTGGGTGTGCAGATGTTTCGATATTGCGTAGTTCATGTCCCCATGCTGGATCGCTCTCAGATGTTCTTGGATCCGTTTTCGCAGAGGACAGATTGTTCTTCCTAGATAGCATAGGCCGCATGTGCACACGATCATATATACAACATATGTTGTCTCGCGTTATTTTTTCATTGATTGTGAATTTCTTTCCTCAGAAATCTTTGATCATCTTAGTGCTCTTACCGATCTTACACGCTTTGCATTTATTGCACTGTGTGAAGCCTTTTTGTTTCTCCATCAACCATGTTGTTTGTTTCTTCATGGAGAAATGACTTCTTACCAATTTATCCCTTAGGGACGGCACTTTTCGGAATGTTACCATTGGTCTTATTCCAATTTTTTGTCTGATATCAGGTTCTTTTACCAGAACATTCCAATACTTCTTAAGAATATTTACAATTTTGTAGCTCTCCTTGCTATATGTTAGGATCAATCTTGTTGTATCCTCTGATTCCTTAGCTGTGTCTTTGTCTTTGTTTGCAAGTATTTTTGCTCTGTGGATTTTATTTGCCTTTTCAAGTCCTTGTTTCACATCCCTATACTTGTAACCTCTCCTTATAAATCTCTGTTCTGTTTCTTTCAGATGTCTCTTTGCTACTTCTGTATCCGAGCAATTCCTCTTCATCCTGATAAACTCCCCGTATGGGATGCTCTTCTTCAGTTGTGCCGGATTAAAGCTTGCACCGTGGAGTACACTGTTCGTAGCTGTCGGCTGCCGATATATCTTCGTTTGGATTTCATCTTCATCAATATACACCAACACATCCAGAAATTGGACTTGTTTTTTGCTCATGTTGTACGTGAATTTTAGTCCTGTGTTGTTATTATTCAAGACCTCAAACTATTTTTTTAAATCCTCCATACTCCCATACCAGATCAAAAAAAAATTGTCTATGTATCTTAACCATAGCTCGATTTTCGATGTGTATCTTTCACTTCCCTCATTCCATGCCACGAACTTTTCCCACCAACCCTTAGTAAGGTTGGCGTAGCTGGGTGAAAATGAAACGCCCATGGCAGTCCCGCACTTCTGGGTATAAACTTGCTTGTTGAAAAGAAAGATGTTATTTCTTAAGCATAGCTCGATCAATTCCATCAACATTTCAGTATGTCTTAATTCCTGGATGTTTCTTTGGTGTAGAAAGTACCCCAGAGCTTTCAGCCCGATCTCGTGATCAATCGTGGTGTATAATGACATTACGTCGATAGCTATTAATAGGAAGCCTTTTTGCCATTTCATGTTAGTTAGGGTTTGTAAGAGTCTCCCCATATCCTTGATATAGGAACTGAGATTTGTTACCATAGTGGCGAGAAAATGGTTGACGTTTACTGAGATATTCTCATAGAGAGAGTTAAAGCTCAATACGATGAGTCTTCCAGGTGGATTTATAAGGGTCTTATGAGCTTTTGGCAGAAAGTATACTGGGCTGTCATTTTAAAGAAAGTACCGCTCACGAGTCACGCTGAGTGAGCACACACCTCATAGTTCAAACACCATTTTAAGTGAGAGGGACACTGTGAATTAACGGATCATAATACTAATCTAAATACAACAACATGGAAGCAAGAGCCGCAAAGAGATGTCTCAAAGCAGAAACCCTCTTTAATAAAGGAACGGGGACCGATACACGCAATGATGACAGTAGAGGAGGTAGTTCAAGTCAGAAGAATATCAAGCTATTGTTCTTCCAGTTAGAAAAATTACTAAAAAAGGAGACTTCAAAAAGCTGGGAAGTTATTACCTTGGGAAAGTATATTGAGCATGAACGCATCCCAACGGGCTTGCGAATTTTCACATTACCATATCATCCAGACACCGGGCCTGAAATGCTCGAGGTGGGCAAAGAACAGCATGCAGTGATTGAAAAACATGCTTTTGATAAAAATTAAATATGGGGAAAAAGATATAGAAGAACTGCATAAAGAAATTAGAGCCTTGGAAACACAAATTGTGGGTCTTAACCAGGAATATGAATGCAGTATACTGAGAAAGGAAATGGAGAAGAGCTTAGATAAATATGATGATGAGGTAGAACTACGGAAACAACGCAAATTCAAACGCGATGAATATGATTATGAATCAGTGGCAATTTTAACATTTGCTAAGAGATTCGATGTACTCAAAAGACAACTGCATACCGGAAAATTGTCATTAGCAGAGTCAACAAGGACAATTGTCAGCGAATCGGAGTCTGACCTCAGTGAGGAAGAACGAACAGTGAGAGTTGGAGGACGCACAACTTTTTTAGAGGAGATGAAACTGGTCTATATAGATCAGAGAACACCAATGGAAAGAGGAAGAGAAAGAGGCCGCAGAAGAGAGAGAGGAAAGAAACAAACAACCAGCCCAAACGAAGAAGGAAGACACGAAGGGAAACAGAAAAGATCAAGGGGTTATCCTCTCCGGAACAGAACAACAAGAACAATAAAATGAATGAAAGTGAAACAACAACAGAGTCCAACAATCTGATTATCAATCTGTCAGATTATGTATTGGACACAAACAAAAAAAATATTTTAAATAAAGGCCTGACTTTTTGCCCCGAGCAACATTATGATCATGTGAAGACTAGAATCGATCTATACAGATATATTAGGAAATTAAAATTAACAACGTTATTCTCTAGAACAGGATTGGTAGAAAGACCAAGTGCGACTGGCCAACAAGAAGAAAACACTAACCTAAATATAGAAGATATATCGAAATTAAAAACAACATATGATCTAATGATGAATTTACTGGACAATGAAATGACTGAATCTCAAGTCATGGAAGATCTTAACATCACCACAGACAAACATATAGGCTCTGGTTTCAAACCTAAATCGAAATTCAGCCCATCATTGAGAAATAAAATCGACTTATTTCATGACCTAGTAATTGCTGATCTTGAAAGCATGGAAAATGTAACATCGAGGAAAGATAATCTGAGCAGAAATGAGAGAACTGCATTACAAAAACTTATGGCAAATGACAAAATAACAATCAAACCTTTTAACGTGGTGATACTCAACACTGAGGACTACATAACTGAAGCCATGAAACAACTAAACGACCAAAAAAACGACATGAAATTGTCGGCAAATCCACTTAATGCATTGACATTGGATTTGGAATTGAAAATTACATCATGGCAAAATGAGGAGGAAGGCAGGTTTCTTTGCATTGACAGCCCAGTGATGCCGCCATATACTTTCTGCCAAAAGTTTATAAGACCCTAATAAATCCACCTGGAAAACCCATTGTATCGAGCTGTAACTCTCTCTATGAGAATATCTCAGTATACATCAACCATTTTCTCGCCCCTTTAGTAACAAATCTCAGGAGCGACCTTTGACCTTGTCACCGGGTAGGTCGCCCCCCCTTGCCACCACACGGTCCTCCCTGTGTTGTGTGCATCCCTGCTCCTGTTGCCGCCTCACTCCGCTGCCTGATTGTGTGATTCCCCTGCCCTCAGGCATCGTCCCCGTCACTGCCGCCTATGTGATTGCGATTGTATTTGCTGTATTGTATTCATACTTTTATTTCCTCTACTTATCCCCTGTGTCTTTTGCCCTTCGTGTCCTTCGTGCCCCCTGGTTCCCCTTTACCTTCTTTTACTGTTTGTGCCCCCTTCCCGCATATTCACCTTGTTGTTTTCCCCGTATTCTTTCCCGCCGCTGCTCCCTGTGGCCCCGCCCCCCACCCTCCCCATTCGCCACCCCGCTCCCGCCTCCCAGATGCCCCTCCCTCCCACAGCCCCTCATATTAAGGCCGTGCAACGGCCACGCAGCGGACGCGCGCAACGTTGCGCCAAAGGCTAGCCCATTTGTGTCCGTCCGTGTCCAGACCGCGCCCAGCGCCAGTACCCCTGGCCTTCGCCGTACCCAGAGCACCCGACTGAGATACAACTCCGCCGCCCTCAACGCACTCAACACCGGACGAACACCCGCCTGCTACAGAGCCACCCCGAAGCGAACCCACGGACCCTTCACCTGCCAAGCCTGCAAATACACCTGCCTCCGATCCTGCAGATCACCCACTGGACCCCACAACAACAACAACCACCTTAAGTGCATCCTCCTCAACACACGCTCCGTCCACAAGCACGCCGTCGAACTGTGGGACCTTCTCGATACAACATCACCGGACGTCGCCTTCCTCACGGAAACCTGGATGAACGCCTCCTCGGCCCCCGACATCGCCATAGCCATTCCGGACGGCTACAAGATCACCCAGAAGGACCGCGTCAACCAAACTGGAGGAGGAATCGCCTTCATCCACAGAAAGACCATCAACATCACGACCATCACCGAAGACACACTCCCCGCTGCCGAACCCCTACACTTCCAGATTCACACCGACCCCAAGACCACCCTTAGAGGAACGCTCGTCTACAGACCCCCGGGCCCACGCAAACAATTCAGCGAAACCATTGCTGACTTCATCAGCCCGCACGCCCTAGCCTCACCAGAATACATCCTCCTTGGGGACCTGAACTTCCACCTGGAGAAAAACAGCGACAACAGCACCACCACCCTACTCGACAACCTCGCCAACCTCGGACTCAAGCAACTGGTGAACACCCCCACCCACATCGCTGGCCACACGCTCCACCCCATCTTCTCCGCCAGCAACCACATCTCCTTCAGCCACTCCTCCGGACTACACTGGACCGACCACAGATGCATCCACTTCACCTTCAAAAAGACCACATCCCACCACCGCACGCAACAAATCCCCCGCAGATGCTGGAGAAAAATCACCACAGACCATCTCTTCTCAGCGCTGAGCCAGAACCCGCCAGCCCACACCGCGGACACCAACGACGCAGCCCACAACCCCGCACAGTGGATAACGAACTGCACCGACGACCTTGCACCACTTAAGAACCCCCCAGGCATGTCCGGCAACAAGAAAACCTCATGGTTCACAGACGCCCTCAAAGAATCAAAGAAATCCTGTCGAACCCTCGAAAAAACCTGGCACCACGAACGAACTGCAGGAAACATGACAGCCCTCAAGATCACCACCCGTGAACACCACCAGCTGATCCGCACCACCAAAATGACATCATTCAAAGAGCGACTAGACAACAACACCCACAACAGAAAGGAACTCTTCAACATCGTCAAAGAGCTCTCCAACCCCAGCGCCAGCAACAACGACATCACACCATCACAAGAACTCTGCAACTCCCTCGCCACATTCTTCCACCAAAAGATCGCAGATATACACAACAGCTTCGGACCCCAGACTCTGCCTCCAATCACCGAACCGACAACCACCACCACCCTCAGCGCCTGAACCCCCATCAGCACTGAAGACACCACCAACGTCATGAACTCCATCTACTCCGGCTCCCCCTCGGACCCATGCCCCCATCACATCTTCAACAAAGCTGACACCATCATCGCACCCCTTCTCCGAAACATCATTAACAACTCCTTCACGTCAGCCATCTTCCGTGAGAGCTGGAAGCACGCAGAAATCAACGCACTACTGAAGAAACCCACAGCAAACCCCAAAGACCTCAAGAACTTCCGCCCCATCTCTCTTCTTCCCTTCCTGGCCAAAGTCATCGAGAAGGCCGTCAACAAACAGCTGACTCCATTCCTCGAGGCTAGCAACTCGCTCGACCCATCCCAGTCCGGGTTTCGAGCCAACCACAGCACGGAGACTGCCCTCATCACAGCCACTGATGACATCAGGACCCTGATGGACAACGGAGAAACAACCGCCCTCATCCTCCTGGACCTCTCCGCAGCCTTCGATACCGTATGCCATTGCACCCTAATAACCCGCCTCTTCAACACTGGGATCCAAGGTAAGGCCCTGGCCTGGATCACCTTGTTCCTCTCGGACAGAACCCAGAGAGTCTGCCTCCCTCCCTTCCACTCAGAAGCCACCGAGATCATCTGCAGAGTACCCCAAGGCTCCTCGCTCAGCCCGACCCTCTTCAATATCTACATGAGCCCCCTCGCCGCCATCGCACGCAAACACAACATCAACATCATCTTCTACACCGACGACACCCAGCTGATACTCTCCCTCACCATAGACCCAGCCACCGCCAAGACCAACCTACAGGAAGGAATGAAAGACGTCGCAGAATGGATGAAGCTCAGCCGCCTGAAGCTGAACTCAGACAAGACGGAGGTCCTCATCCTCGGACAATCCCCATCCACCTGGGAAAACTCCTGGTGGCCCTCAGCACTGGGCTCCACACCGACACCCTCGGACCATGCACACAACCTAGGATTCATCCTGGACTCCTCCCTCACGATGACCAGGCAGGTGAACGCCGTCTCATCATCATGCTTCAACACCCTGCGCATGCTCCGAAAGATCTTCTGCTGGATCCCCACCGAAACCAGAAAGACAGTCACCCAAGCCCTTGTAACCAGCCAACTGGACTACGGAAACACCCTATACGCCGGAACCACCGCCAAACTTCAGAAACGACTATAACGCATACAGAACGCCTCCGCGAGACTCATCCTCAACATCCCTCGCCACAGCCACATATCCGCCCACCTGAGAAACCTACACTGGCTCCCCATCAACAAGAGGATCACATTCCGGCTCCTCACCCACAAACACAAAGCGCTCCACGGCATGGGCCCCGAATACCTCAACAACCGCCTCTCGTTCTACACTCCAACCTGCCAGCTCCGCTCCGCCAGCCTCGCCCTCGCCACCGTCCCACGGATTCGCAGAACCACCGCTGGAGGAAGATCGTTCTCCTACCTGGCAGCCAAAACATGGAGCTCCCTCCCCGCACACCTTCGAATGACCCAGGACAATCTCACCTTCAGTAAACACCTCAAGACCTGGCTTTTCGAGCAGTAGCAGCACCCCCCCCCCTTCAGCGCCTTGAGACCCTAACGGGTGAGTAGAGCGCTCTATAAATGTTTGATTGATTGATTACCTATATCAAGGATACAGGCGACTTCTTGTAAACCCTAACCAACATGAAATGGCAAAAAGGCTTCCTGTCAATAACTATCGACGTAGTGTCATTATACACCTCAATTGATCACGAGATTGGGCTGAAAGCTGTGGGGTACTTTCTATGCCAAAGAAACATCCAGGAATTAAGACATACTGAATTGTTGATGGAAATGATCGAGCTATGCTTAGGAAATGACATCTTTCTTTTCAACCACTAAGGTTTAACAGCCATGAGTGATTCAATTTCATCCAGCTACGCCAACCTTACTACGGGTTGGTGGGAGAGGTTTGTGGCATGGAATGAGGGAAATGAAAGATACACATTTAAAATCGAGCTATGGTTAAGATACATAGACAATCTTTTTCTGATCTGGAATGGGAGTATGGAGGATTTTGAAAAATATTTCGAGGTCTTGAATAATAACATGGGACTAAAATTCACATACAACATGATTAAAAACAAGTCCTATTTCTGGATGTGTCGGTGTGTATTGATAAAGATCAAATCCACACAAAGATATATCAGAATCCGACTGCTACAAACAGTGTACTCCATGGTGCAAGCTTTTATCCGGCACAACTGAAGAAGAGCATCCCATACAGGAAGTTTATCAGGATGAAGAGGAATTGCTTGGATACAGAAGTAGCAAAGAGACATCTGAAAGAAACAGAACAGAGATTTATAAGGAGAGGTTACAAGTAAAGGGATGTGAAACAAGGACTGGAAAGGCAAAGAAAATCCCCAGAGCAAAATCACTTGCAAACAAAGACACAGACACAACTAAGGAATCAGAGCATAGAACCAGATTGATTCTAACATATAGCAAGGAGAGCTACAAAATTGTAAATATTCTTAAGAAGTATTGGAACGTCGTGGTGAATGACCCTGATATCGGACAAAAAATTGGAATAAGACCGCTGGTAACATTCCGAAAAGTGCCGTCCCTAAGGGATAAATTGGTAAGAAGTCCTTCCTCCATGAAGAAACAAACAACATGGTTGATGGAGAAACAAAAAGGCTTCACACAGTGCAATAAATGCAAAGCGTGTAAGATCGGCAAGAGCACTAGGATGATCAAAGATTTCCGAGGAAGGACATTCACAATCAATGAAAAAATAAAATGTGAGACAACATATGTTGTATATATGATCGAGTGCACATGTGGCCTATGCTATATAGGAAGCACAATCTGTCCTCTGCGAAAACAGATCCTAGAACATCTGAGAGCGATCCAGCATGGGGACATGAATTACGCAATATCGAAACATCTGCACAACCAACTGGCAAGATATATGATACTTTAGAATTGCAAAAGTCCCTGTTCATGAAAGAGGAGGTCATTGGACATTAAAGTTGAGGAGATTAAAATCACGCCTGATCATCAGATTCAAGACCAAGACTCCGTATGGTCTGAATGGAGACGAGGAGTGATATATTCATCTGTAGGAAGCTATGCTGTAGGAATCTGCAATTATACTAAAAATAAAGATATATATGTCCAAAGGGTACTAACCCTGAAATGTCCAATGAAAATGTATGAAAAGTGGGGGTAAGAAATGTCTGACTTGTACACAAAATAAAACA
The DNA here is from genome assembly GCF_964263255.1 of Lissotriton vulgaris. Lineage (NCBI taxonomy): Eukaryota > Metazoa > Chordata > Amphibia > Caudata > Salamandridae > Lissotriton > Lissotriton vulgaris. The sequence continues at coordinate 755,263,549 of NC_141695.1, read as the reverse complement.
AGCATTTACAATGCAATGGTTTCGGCTTTTGAGAAGTTTGAGCTATTGGCATTGTAAATGACAAAATTTGTATTTATGTGTTTGTTTTGAAAACAGATAAATAAATGGCATTGTCATTTACAATCCCAATAGTTTAATCTCTGGCAAATGCCACACAAAAACACACAGACCCACACACACACACACACACAGACCCACACACAGAGAGAGCCGCACACAGAGAGAGCCACACACAGAGCCACACACACACCCAGAGCCACACACACAGAGCCACACACACACACCCAGAGTCACACACACACACCCAGAGCCACACACACCCACCCAGAGCCACACACACCAACCCAGAGCCACACACACCCACCCAGAGCCACACACACCCACCCAGGGCCACACACACCCACCCAAAGCCACACACACACACAAAGCCACACACACACTCAGGAGAGCAAGCACAGCAAGGGAGCAGGTAAGCAAGCACAGCGAGGGGGCAGGGAATCAAGAACAGCGAGGGGGCAGGGAATCAAGCACAGCGAGGGGGCAGGGAAGCAAGTACAGCGAGGGGGCAGGGAAGCAAGCACAGTGAGGAGGCAGGGAAGCAAGCACAGCCAGGTGGCAGGGAAGCAAGCACAGCCAGGTGGCAGGGGAGCAAGAACAGCCAGGGGAAGGGGAACCTGGGGGCGGGGGAGCAAGCACAGCCAGGGGGCAGGGAAGCAAGCACGGGCAGGGAAGCAAGCACAGCCAGGGGGCAGGGTAGCAAGCACAGCCAGGGGGCAGGGAAGCAAGCACAGCCATGGGGCAGGGAAGCAAGCACAGCCAGGAGGCAGGGAAGCAAGCACAGCCATGTTTCCAGTGCTTGGCTATTCTGAACAAACCATTAGTATCCGGCCTGTCACTCAAACGAAAACAACTCCCAGAATACCTTCTATGAGCATTGGTACCCAGGAACCTGCACTAGTCTAACTGACAGGGTGGGTGTGTCTCAAACGCTGTGGGGTTAGGGTTAGGTAGGACATGTGGAGTAGGCCCTTGGGTGTTGTGAATGTTGCGTTCGAATTATGTCAGATGTCCATTAATCACATGGTAAAGATTGCAGTGGATCGCTAAAGTATATTGGATCTTTGGCTGCAGCTGATCCCCGTATGCACTTGATTGCCATGTGCAGTGTCTTTATTGGATTTTACTGTGCAACTAGTCCCGGGTGCAGCTGATATCTGGGAATGGGGCTTGTGACATACCTCAGTAGGTTGGCTGATTTCGAAGAGGTCCAACCGGTTGTTATTCCAGTGGTTGATGATCTCGGCCAGTTTCCTGCGCTCTTCCTTGCGACTTCCCGACATGCTGCTGCGGCTCTACCCCAGAGACCGCCACGAAAATCCAAACTCTGAAACCAATGGTAGGAGGAGCTCAGTAGACCTCACACCGGCTTCCTCAAATGTCGGGCTGCCTGTGCCAAAGCCCTCAGTTCTACCAGGAGCTCCAGTTCACGGCTGGCTATCCTTGCCGGGTTCCTCTCCCTGTCATTCCTCTCTTACATCTCCCCACAATATTTTTGCAGCCCTTAGTGGACGCCTATCTATACACTGTTTCCTTTTCCGACTCTCGTTGCTCAAGGTCGACCAAAGCCGTGCACAGGCTTCACCTCCTCCCTGACGCACACATACGGACTGGTTACGCACCCCAGTCAGTACACAACAGCGTCTGCGGGAACATGGATAGATATAGAGAGGAGACAATTAACAAATGGCGAAAATAGGAACTATGGGAAGGAATAGTGGTGGCCATTATGGAAAGGTGAAACTGCTATCTTTGGAGTCCCAATAACAACAGCGGGAGGGGGGGTGGCAACGGGTTTACGGACAGCGGGGGGACGGGCACACGGACAGCGGGAGGGTGGACAGGCACACGGACAGCAGGAGGGGGGACGGGCACACGGACAGTGGGAGGAGGGGGCGGGAACGGGCACACAAGACGTAAAACAAACAGGGAGACGACATGAGACGGGGTAGACGTACAAAGTGAAAAGGAAATATTATCAAAATGCTGCTTACCTGATCGCATCCTGGCAACTTAAATCTCGCAGCCCACTCCTGCAAAAGCCACTATGAAATGAACAAAACATGGCATCCCCCCCCAAAAAAAACGACCGCCCACCGCCGCATGACGCACGAAAATGGGCGGGATGAGTAAAAATCGCCGGAACGCCCACGGATCTGCTCGGGGAATGAGTGACGCATCTCTGTTCCAATGGCTAGCCTCCATTTATGGAGCTAGCCAGTGGAACAGAGAAGCGGGACAACACACACATACTGTTAACAAATGTTTTCGCCTGCGCGAAACGCTGCTGTGCAGCTGTTCGCCAGGCGAAACCTAAAAATAGGGTACCCACCTGAATAGGACAACCTATGAAAACTGGGAAAAATAAGATATCAAATATTATAAGCCAGGAAGGAGAAACAAAGAAAGAAGCCACCAAAAAAAGGGACAAAATGGACTGCACATAATATGGATGAACTCTGGGAAACATGAGACTATCTCATTAAAATACATGTGGTCTCCACACAACTGCAATGAATGTAAACTGTAAAGAAAATGATTTAAATGATGATCAGTAATGGAAGAGACATTTATGATCTGAAATACAGGTCCCATAATGCCTCATAATGGGCTAACATGGCCAAATTATAAAGCAGGAAAGTGAGGATGGACTCATGTGAACCGTGAGAAAGATCATTTCTTGGTCGAAACGTCGGTGATGGTGGTGGTGGTAATTGTGCTTTATTAAAAGTACAGCAGTTACTCCTAGAGTGCGGTGCAATTTTTGCTTGGAAACGTATTGCGAGGTCTGATCCATTCTCGACATCTGGCACCTGCTGTGCGAGAGAGCGCGCCAATTGTGGACTTTTTTAATGAGAATATATATATATATATATATATACATCACCAATTCCTCCGTTTGTGCACACTTCCCTTCCCACGGGAAAAGAATGAAGAGCGGACCGCAAGTAACGTGCTATAATCCACTATTTATTTCGCCTTCTCCAACACCCTGAACGCCATGACGCGTTTCGGTCTCTCAAGACCTTGATCGCATGACGCGTCTTAGGAGAATTGCAATACTTTTAAACTGATAGTGCCAACAAATGTGGGTTCAGACCATTGCAATAGACATTGAAGAGATACTTCTGTGCAAAGTATACATGTTGTGTAAAATATCGCAAGTATAAAACCTAAAATGTTTGTGCAACATTTTGCAGGCATAAATGCTGACATCATCATGGTACCTCAATTATGTAAACAACTCATAATAAATATATGAATACATTTAAATAAATAACATAGTAAGATCATTTCCCAAAAATACATGTTTGTGTCATAAAAAAATATGTGACCCTCATGCTATACTATGTCTGTTTAGTACGTTATACTAAATAACTGTAATACGTTAGTGTAACTGAATATGAGGAACTCCATTATCGTCCTGATTTTAAATCGCTGCTCACTTGCCATGAGTTTTAGGATTTGATTTAACCTAAAGCCACCCGTTGGACGAAAAATATTGTTCTCTGCACAGAAAATCGACCAACGCCCTTCATTAAAATGACACAATACCACTGGGTATTTATAGATAAGATTGTGCTACCATACAAAATAAATTTTTTGTATTGCTAATAACTTTAGCACAGAATATCCACAGAAATCTGAAAAAAGTGCTATTGTGTGACTAGTTTGTCCATGGAAAGTTTTGCTGTGATCTGTCAAGCGGGGGCTGGGAAAATAGCGGCGTCCCAAAAAGCATTTTCCCCAAATTCATTTTCCCGGTTACAGCTTAAACCCTTTAACTGATTTACACCAAATTTGGCAGCATGCTAGATCTAGGTCAGGAAGAGTGCTTTTCGTGTTTTAGAGTAAATCCATTCAGTAGTTTGTGAGCAATTCATGCTGAGATTTGATTGTCTGCGACTACCTCAACCAGGAAGTGGTGGCAACCAGTCTCCTCGCCAAAAAATAAATAAAAAAGACACAAGGGGGTCAGGGCAGGAATACTCTGCTCCCCCCTCCCCCCAGGCCTTGTGGGGGGGTCTGCGTCTGGCGTCTGGGGCCAGAAATATATTTTTTTAATTATTATTTATTTTTAATTATTATTGTTAGTTTAATTTGTAGTCTGCATGAATCAGCTGACTGGGGGTGCTGGGGCCTAGGGGCTTTCCCAGTGGCCCCCAACAAGTATATGGTGGGTGCCCTGTGTGGGCACGAGGGCACCCACCTTTAAGACATGTGGGCCCCAGCGGATAGGGTCCCTGCAGCCGATAAGTTTGTGCATGGGGTCCCAAGGGTCAAACAAGGCTCGGGGAGGAGGGGTTACGTGGACTCCTCCCCTTTTTTAAAAATAAACCCCCCATTCCCTTTTTTTTAAAAAGGCCCTGAAGACTGTGTGCAGTGTGGGGTTGACTCCCTTTGAGGGGGTGGGCCTTTGGCCGAACCCCACAACCTGGGATTGATTGCATTCGGGGGGGTTGGCCTCCACCACTGCACAAGGCCAAAGGCTGTGCACAGCATGGAGTTGGCTGCATTCATGTGCAGTGGGTTGGATTTTTGAATTATTACTGTATGTTAAGAAAAAAATAGAAATTCACTGATAAAACCAAAGGTTAAAGTAACGTTATAGTTAGCTGAAATGTTCAGAAACAATGTAACGTCACATTTTAAACTCTCAAAACTACAGAAATTAATCAGTTACATTTATCTCAAGTAACTATAACTCGTGCCCTAAGGTAAATAGAACTTGCAACCTCACACTGCACTGCTAATTAGCTCACATATTACATCACTCATGGCATCTTCTATGATATCATTGATAGTATCACTGCAACATTTGCAGTGAAAGTATTGATAAGAAAACTGTGCACGGCAGGGTTGCAAGTTATAGTTACCTCAGGGCGCAGGTAATAATTACTTGAGATAACTATAACTGGTAAATGTCTGTGGGTCTAGAATTTAAAACGTTGCGCTAAGTCGTTATTGAATATTTCACCTAACTATCACGTTACTTTAACTTTTGAGTTTTTCAGTAAAAAAAAAAATATATATATATATATATATATATATATTCACTGAAAAAACCATAGGTTATAGACCATATATAGTTAGGGATTAGCATTTACAAAACCTTTTTTTAGTCGCACAAAACCATTGAAATTCCATATATAGTTAGTTGCACTAACTATATATCGCGGACCCGCAATCCACTGCTAATGATGTCACATATTACATCATTCATGACATGGTCAGTGACATCACTGATGACATCACTGATGACATCTCAAATGACATCACTGATGACATCACTGATGACAACACCCAGTGACTGTATGTTTCTGTAAAGTTAAAATGTGTCTTACATATTGAAGAATGAGTGGATGTATAAGTGTCTGGATGAAGGATTTAGTAGGTGCATGACTGACTGTATGAGAGAATGATTAAATGTGTCTCACTGAGTGCATGGGTTAGTGACTAAAGTGTCTTAATTTGGCAATCATTATATATGTTGTTCTGTAAACTGCTGCATGTTTAAATCAGTAGCTATATCAGTAACTATATGGGTTATTGAATGGTTGCCCAAGTATTTGTATGGGAGACTGAGTATGTTTGTGGGTGGCTGGGAGGTGTATGACTCTGTGCATAGATGTGTGAGCAGTTGATTCCCTAGGTGTATGGGTTCAAAAGTGCATGTAGAAACAGCTGTATGGACAGTTGACTGTGTGCATGAGTGTATTGGTGAGTGAATGGATATCTCAGTGCTACATGTCAAAGTAAGTACATATGTAAAACACAGTCCATGTGAGAGTTGACATATATAAATAACTGAACATAAGAGCCAGTGAATGTGAGAGTGACTGTATGGATCATTGTGAACTTGTATCAGGGATTGTATAAGAGAGTAAATAAGAGTTAGTATATGTTTGAATAAGTAAGGTGTGTATAACTGTATAGTTGAGGAAATGGAGGTGTGATTGATTCTTTGCATGACTGACTAGGTGTGTGAGTAACTCCATGGATGTGTGACAGTCTGTGAGTGTCTGTTTACACTGAGTGTATCTAAGGTTATATTAGAGTCTGAAGATGTTCATTGTATTGTCACATAAATGATATCATCAGTGATGTGATCAGTAATGTCAAATGAGATGTCAGTGATGTCATCAGTGATGTCATTTGAGATGTCATCAGTGATGTCATCAGTGATGTCATTTGAGATGTCATCAGTGATGTCATCAGTGATGTCACTGACCATGTCATGAATGATGTAATATGTGACATCATTAGCAGTGGATTGCGGGTCCGCGATATATAGTTAGTGCAACTAACTATATATGGAATTTCAATGGTTTTGTGCGAATAAAATAAGGTTTTGTAAATGCTAATCCCTAACTATATATGGTCTATAACCTATGGTTTTTTTCAGTGAATTTCATTGGTTTTTTAAAAGCTAATATCTATAGCTGTAAAATATATTCTTTATTACGTGACGTATCACGTAGCCCGTGAGACGCCTCATGATGCATCGCATAACCGTGACGTATCGTCTCTGCAGCGCAAACAAAACCCGTAACGTAAGCGCGCCAGAGCACGCTTAAAGATATATATATATTTTTTTAACCTTAATTAGACAAAATCCACACGTGCACATATCACAAACGTTCAAAAAACACAATATGTCGGACTCCCGTTACGCTGGCGGTTAGCTGCCCGGTTAACGTACCGGGAAGCACCTTTACCGCGAAAAATCGCAATTTTTTTTTTCTTTTGCCCCGCGGGGAACTTTAAGAGCCCCCTCATCAATCCTAGGGGTTCAGGAGGGGTCTACCTTACCCCTTTCCTTCATTTACACCTTTTTTTTTTCCACCTCTTGTCTCTCGATCCCACAGAGAGACAAGATGGCGGCCGCTCCAGACTGTTTACAATGTTAACAGCCAATCAGCTTCTCCTCAGACTCCCGTTACACTGCCGGTTAGCTTCCCGGTTAGCTGCCCGGTTAGCTGCCCGGTTCGCGTACCAAGACGCGTCTCTACGGCGAAAAAATCGGATTTTTTTTTTTTTTTTTGGGCCCCGCATGGCTCTATAATATCCCCCTCATCAATCCTAGGGGGTCAGAAGGGGTCTACCTTGCCCCCTTTCCTTCATTTCCCCCTTTGTTTTGGCCTCCTCTTGTCTCTCGATCCTACCGAGAGACAAGATGGCGGCCGCTCCGGACTGTTTACAATGTTGACAGCCAATCAGCTACTCCTCAGACTCCCGTTACACTGCCGGTTAGCTTCCCGGTTAGCTGCCCGGTTCGCGTACCAAGACGCGTCTCTACGGCGAAAAAATCGGAATGTTTTTTTTTTTTTTTGGGCCCGCGTGGCTCTATAATATCCCCCTCATCAATCCTAGGGGGTCAGAAGGGGTCTACCTTGCCCCCTTTCCTTCATTTCCCCCTTTGTTTTGGCCTCCTCTTGTCTCTCGATCCTACCGAGAGACAAGATGGCGGCCGCTCCGGACTGTTTAGAATGTTGACAGACACCGGAGAGCCAATCAGCTTCGCATCGCAAAGTTCCGTTACGCGAAAAGTACGCGAACCGGAGCGCTGCCTGGAGCGCTGTTACAGATATATATCTTTTTTTGAACGTTAATTTCTCAAAATCCACTGGAGCACATATATTGAGACCTAGCAAAGGCACATCGGGCTAACAGTCCCTACAATTTTGCCAAGTTTCGTGCAAATCCATTCAGCCGTTCGAGCTAAAAGTGAGGCCAACCGCCCTATGGAAAAATGAATGGGAAAAACGCGTTTTGGGACCCCCCTTTTTTCTCGGCCCCCCCTTGACGAACCCCCCCCAAATTTTCAGGGGCTGCTCAGAAACAAAATGTGCCATTTTCCTGAAAATTTCAGCCATTCCGTCCACAAACGCCAAAGTTATTAGACATAGAATTTTCAAAAGTTCCATAGAGAAAAAATCCTAACTATATATACCTACTGGCTATCGCCAGTAGGTAATATATATATATATATATATATATTTTCACTAAAACACATAGGTTTTAGGGAAAGTTATAGTTTGTTGGGCATTTCACTCGTACAAAACCAGAGAAATTCCCCTGTTATAGTTAGTTCAGCTAACTATAACTCGCTCCCCCACAATGCACTGCTGATGATGTCACATATTACATCACTCATGACATGGTCAGTGACATCACTGATGACATCACTGATGACATCTCAAATGACATCACTGATGACATCACTGATGACATCATCCACGTGACAATCTGATATACCTCATCATACACTAGTATAACCTTTCATCACTCACTATAAAATATAGAGTACCATATTTAAAACAATCACATACCAATACAACTTTCTAAAAAACCCACTCACTGATTTGTAGATAATTTGATGCATCTTCTCACACCCTAATATAACCTTTGATACGTCCACTCTAAATTACAGACTGCCATTCTCAAAACCATTGATTTTAAAACCATAAATTAGGGCACTCAAAATGTACCCTGTACAAGCCTACAAATCCACATTTCCCAATGTAAAACTACATGATTTAATGTAGTCAAAGTTATTTACCCTACAGATCTCTCAAACACAACTTGAAAACTCTTAAATACCATGCTCAAATGCCTATTACTGAAACACTCATTGCTGACAAAGGCATGAGACACGCAAAAGTGCTAATAAAATTGATTGTGTTTTAAAAACCATACATGTGCACCCAGGCCTTATGCACAGGAAATGACGCATTGCTGAGCCAAGGCAGCAATGCATCACAATTTCTTGCTCCAGTGTGAAAAATCCTTAGAACGCTATGGATGCGCTATATTTACAATGCAGGGATCCACGGCGCAAGGTCCCAAGGATGCGTCAGGCTTCTGATGTATCCAATGGAAGGATGCCGCAAGGCATCTGGCCCAAAAGTGGCGCATTCCTGTAGTTCATCATAACACCGATGCAACTACAGCAATGCGTCAAAAAGGTGATGAGTCCGTTTTAACTGACGGAAGTAGCCTACTGTATGGGGACTAATGTAATAGAGTGTTGAAAGGTGAAAAACTCACTCTATTACATTGATCCTGGATGTCACACATACAAGTGGACATAGTGTACTTATGTGTACCACTATGCCTACATATCTGTGACATAAGTCTTTAATGGTGTGTAATGTGTGATTTACTGTGTCACCTACCTTATATCAGATCATACCAGTTGAGGAGATGTTCCTTGATTGCAGACTACACTGTTTCAAGTCACTTCAGCTGGTCAAATTCCTCTGCAACAGCCAATGCATCATTCATACGCCTGGGCCTTTCAATTCTGAAGTCAGGGTGCTTGGGTATAAGTGTGAGGGTGTCCCTGCATGAGCAGGACACCCTTACAACTTACGGAGTCCATTCTCCTGGGTTGTAAGTGCATCAGCCATTAAGATACATAGAGTGGCCAAGCAATGCATCATTATGTGATGGCTATCTCAAGCCACGCTTGAGTAGGGGAAGGTAATGCAATAGGTTTACTGTCACAGGGAGGTGTGACCACATCCCAGACAGGACTTAGTGCATTGGGACAGGGTGAGGGCGCTTGCCAGTGCCACTGGACTACTTTTAAAGGCACATTTGGTTCCCTCCTTCCCTCTTTACATACGCCAGTTGAAATTAGTTCAGTGAGCCATTAGCTCCCGCTCTGGTGCGAAACTGGACATAGGACATGGGAGTATCCTCCCCACCGTCCAGCCTTTCCTTGGAGGGACCCCAAAATCGTCCCACCCTTTCCTTAGGATACTTAAGGGCTTACCTGTGGGCGGGTCCCTAGATTTGTCGTGGGACAAGATTCAGATCTGAAACCACTTCAACTTCAACTGTCTAGGCACTTTGGACTTTGCTGGACTTTTCTTTGGGAACTAAGACTGCAACTGGGAAGACTCCTGCTGCTCCTGTTCTTGTCATCCTGCAAGTCTTCTGCAACGTCTGTGCCTGTGCTCTATATAGGTTCTTCACAAGGCCTGTGGACATCCAAGACACCCAAAAGAATCTCCCTTGGAGTAAAGGAGTCACTCCCCTGCATCTGCAGGCACTGCACTGAAGCTGACTGGTCTGCTGATCCTGGGCTCCCACATACTTCTAAAGGCTCAGCAACACAGGTAGTGGTTCAGCTACACCGTCGAGGTCTGCACTTTCTTTTCACCAAGTTTAAGGCAAATATCCCTCGTCGGAACAGAACCCATGTGTACAGTGGCAAGGCTTGTTGACTCTCTCCTCCAGAGATATTCCGGCGCCAAGAAGCTCCAGCCTCAAACATCTCCTGCAGCCAAGATCTTTGCCTGCACCACATCCTTTGCCCCGTGCCCGTGGGGCTTCATCTTTTTGTGAGCTGCTCCAGGTCCTCTTGCAACTCCTGTGCCTTCGCCTGTGGGTACTCTTGAGGGTCTTCTTTGGCTCCAATGGGCTCCCCTGCTTGCTCGGGCCTGCCCTAACTTACCGGCTCATGGTGAGTCATTTGGACCTTGCTGGTACCGTTACTGCACCTTTTTCTATGACTACTTTGGTTGCTGTTGCCAAGGCTATTTGATGCCCCTGCCAGACACTGACTCCTTGGCTCTTGACATCCGACATTGGATAGCTCGTGAATGGCCCCTGGTCTTCCACAACGTCACCTGGTCCACACAGCTGCAACTTCGAGGGGACTGTCAACTCTTCTTCCTCACCGACATTGGTGGGCATTCATCTTCCTTGCCTCCTGATCACTCCTGAGTGGCATAGACTATCTTCCCTCTGCTTGCAGGTACCTCTCATCTTGAATCCACCTTTGGATTCCACTGGACCTATGCACCCAGCTTCCATGGTATAGGTATCCTGGTTCCTGGCGTATCCACTGATGGGTTGACTCTCCAACCTTCCATCTTTCACAGGGTTTCTTCAGTGTCTGCTGGACAGGGTACTTTTTTTTTAAACTGCAATTGCAACTTATCTATTGACTTCCATTGAGCACGTGTTCGTGGTCCAACTCTGCACACAACCTCTGCAGGGTTTCGCAATGCTCACCGTGGGTGGTTCCTTGGGTCCCTGGCTCTTCTACGTCTTCTGGGTACGTTCACGACTTAGGTCGTGGCTCGCATTCCACTATTTTATTATATGGTTTGGTCTCCCCCGGGGACCACTGTGTATTTGTGCTACTTACGTGTTCTATTTCCAAAGTATTTGTGTGTATTGTGTTTATATCTCCAGTTAGGATATATTGCAATGTGTTAGTGAGTGTTTATAACAAGTACATATTTTTATAACTACATTCTCTGGTTCCTTTTCACTTAACCTATACCATAATACTAAGGACTGGTAAAACAAGCTGCTTTACAATCCTTCTGGACTAAGCCTAAAGGCTGCTCTCCACAGCTACCACTTAGAGAGCTTTCGAAGGTTGTCTAAGAACACTAAAATCACCATAATGGTTGTCTGAATTAGTGCAGGATGCTTCACTTAAATACGTGTGCACCACATACTAAACCAGTCTCCTACAACCACCTCCTCAGTTTCTCTCATATCTTCTCCAGGGTGGATGCTATATTAAGACCCCAACTTCCATGTTGGTCCACTGCAATATACAGTCTCAGGTTTTTGAAGCTTTTGAAGCTATTGGTTTCTACTCTTAATTTTAACTGCCAGTGGGTCACCAAGGCACCCCCACAAAGGCACAATAACCAATTTGTTGTAGTTGATGTCAGTTCTGATGCCTCTCCATATTTATCTATGATTTCTGTCCACCTCTAAAATGTCCATCTAGGGTATCTAAGAAGAAAGAACTTATCCACGAACAGAGAAACATGACATTCAAAGTCTCAATCCCACAAGAAACCCTGTGCCAGGCCATCTATTTTAGTACAATTGGCCAATGGTTGTATGGCCGGTGCAAAGAGTGTGGGTAGCAGAAAGCTTCCCTAGTGCATATCTCACTTTATGCAGAAGAGTTTAGACAAGACACCGTTTATACGGACTCACGCCCAGAATTTAAAATTCAAGGGTTTGTTGAGTGCCAGGAAATAAGGGCCAAAATTAATTTTGTGAAGGACCTGATAAAGGAAACCCCAGTTAAGGGAATCATTTGCCTTTCCAAAGTCTATTAACATCTGAACACTATGTCCAAAGAAATTCATGCACCCTGGCAAAAGCCAGCTGCACCCATCTCAGTTAATATCTCCTGCCTTTACCCAGCATAAAGCTGAACTGATCTGGGTGGATCCGGGAGGATCCGAGCGGAAATTATCTCAAATATTCTGTTCACCAAATTTTTTGCAAGCAGCTCTGCTTCTGCACTGATGAGGAGATGGGTTATATAGACCCGCACTGGTCCGTTGGCCGGTCTTGCTGCAATAGGACTCAAATCATGGCTCCCTGCAAATCTTCAGTGAGTGCATTCTTGTGTTACCTCATTAAACAAATTTAGAAAGTAATGGTCTAAAAGGGCGAATTTTTTTGTATACAAATCTAGGGAGAACACATTTGGACAGGGGTTTTTATCAAATTGCCCCCTTTTGGTCACACCCAGTATCTCTTCCACCGACAGTGGCGAGTTAAGGGCCTCCTGATTCGAAGCCTGCAGAGACAGTTTTGGTAGATCGCAGAGCTGAAGAATGGACTTTTGGCCCTGATGGCTGTCTAGCAACAGATAGGTGTCTTTGGGTACAGGTATCTGAGATTCCGATGGACCTGGTGATTCATGAACTCACCTTATCATACACTGTGACTATCACCCTGGATGCCTCTCTCAGCTTGTCAGCTGGCATATACTGGCTTCATCACTGGTCTTGTAGATCCAACGCTGTGTTGCCATCCATGCAAGTCTGGAGATGTCCATGACCATTTTTTCTGTCACAATTTAGCGGACTCAAACTGGCAGAGCCTACGTGATTGCTGGTATACCTCTCCTCTAAGGGGAGCGTTTTCATCTCTAGGGATATGTTTGCCCTTTCCCTCTCCTAGGTTGTGTGAATTACTGACTATCCTGAACATGTATTACGTTTACGGTAGAAATCTACTTCCTCATGCAGAAATGATGAGACTTCTTCATCTAGGAGCAACAGGCAAAGTTCTACTGGAGAATTGTTTAAGTTCCTTGACATGGAATGAGACCCCAACACATTGGTTAGTGGGAGGAAAAGTAATCTACACCGGTGAAGAATTGGTGAGAAGCAGGTTAAAATGTGTAGGCATGGTCCCTGGTGTTCGAAACCCTCCATGCATTACACAGCCCACATTGGGAATGCCTACGCAGAGAGGGAATTAATTTGTGAACCTCAAGTATAGTAAAGTAAAGGCCCAGCTGTCTAGGTCTCGGTCCACTAAGGCACTGAAGGCACCCACATAATCGTCATTCCTTGAGGGTTTCCTGCCAGAAGACCAGTGATGATGGAGGTTGGGCTATAAACACTAAAGATCATCCAATGTTTATCCTCTAGTGTTCCTGTCAGCAGTACGTACACAGCCAACCTTTCCATCTGTACTAGGGGCATTCTAAAAGGAAAGGATGGATGAAGAATAGCCATACCTCAGTAGACACAAGTGAAACACTTCGATAAATCCATGATGGCCCAGGAACAGTTGGTGCTTGATCAGTGTGGTTCCTGTGGTAGCAGAAGTTCTAGGAATGGCATTTAGTGAATTGCAAGACTGCTTTCCTCTTAATATTTTTGTTCAGGGCGCTGGCATTCCAAGACATGATACGGTAGACAGCTGAGCATTTAGATTGTTCTAGGGATTTTTTTAAAACATATTTTATTGAATTGTTTTGGTAATACAATGTGGCCTAAAATACCCAGATAAGTAGACAATGTCAGTTGTGGCTGAAATCAAAGAAATACCAATCTTGTTATCTTTTAAGAAAACCCTTGGCACAGATCAAGCACTCCACCCCAAACCCCCCCCCCCCCCCCCCGAAATCTTTGGATGACTTTTTTTCCTGGTGAACTTCTTCTGGTGGTCTTCTCCCTTCCTCTCATAAATACTTACTTTCTCCTTTCTTTTTAAACAATTTCATTGGTTTGATATGTGATCATAGAGTAGGAATCATTTTTGGATAAAATTTCACAGAATTATTGCTGAGTACATATTACTCTATTATTGTTAATGTAGCCCTGAGGAAGTCAATGGGCGGTAAACCCAAGACGAAACACGTGTTGGCTACATCGTTAACATCTATGGCTACATCGTTAACATCTATGTGATGATATGATCTAAATGTGATGACAACAAGAAAATAAAGAAGAACACTAAGAAACTGACTGCAGACTGAAACTTCCCTTCTTTGGACTTCCTTGCTTCTGTTTAGATACACATATTTGGTTGCTCCGGAATGAGACTCAGCTTTGTACTTTGCTCTCTGTGAACCCTGTCCACGGAAAACACTTGGAAACTTGGGTGGCCGTTTCCCATTTTGTTCCCTTGAGCACTTACTACTGAAGTTTTTGTAATAGTGATGGTATGGCACAAATCCTAACCCAGACACGTTCTGAAGCTGTATTGCCCCCGAAATAATGGTCTACTACTTTCAAGTACGTTCTAGGGATTTTAATGGTGAGGGTCATAGAATATTTGGAGCAAATCCTTGTTGGCCATATAAAAATGAGAAACGAACAAACCAGACAATGCCCCACCGCCTCTCCATCCTATATGTCCACCCCAGAAGCATCGGTCACCCAATATCAACTTCATCCTAAGTCAAGAGTAGGCCAAACCCCTGTTGACTGTATGGAAAGTAAACTCTAAACTTTTCTTGTAGTTCTCAACCCTCTGTCGAAGGACCAGACCGACCCCCAGGCAGGTCTAATTGCACCTGCGACCACTTCCAAGGGTCAAACTTCAAACTGCTCCCCTCAAACATGATAGCTGTATTTTGTGGCCCACTCCCTTCTAGATCAACAAATCAAAGAAAAGAAAAGGAGGGACACACTGATGATCAAAGGGAAACTGAAGGATGAACATGCAAGAGACATAGAAAACGAAAACCCAAATTAACTGTGTTTTTATTCTGCATCATCAGTTGTTAGTGAGGCTTGTTGTATCATTGGTAACAGGAACATTTTTATCAGTGGCTGCCATCTCATTAGCAGAGTGTATCCGGGTATGGGTATTATCGCCTTGACTGGACAGGATACTCTTCTATGTATATTATCTGTGCCTCCTTTGATGACACACTTGGTGCCCGACTCCTGGTGTGGGGTGACCACTCATAGAACAACCTTACCCACACTATAACACCCTGAGGTTTTTCCTTTCCACTACATGTCCCAAGAACTTTCCAGGGTGTCTTGTCCTTGTGGATCACTTTCAGCCTAGTGGGGTATATAGCTGCATATAGTTAAGGCACATAGCTCTGAGTTTCTGTTAAAGATTTCCTTTGCTGCTGAATCAACCTTGTATAGTCTGAGAAGATCAATACTTCTAGTTAGTTGTACTTGAGGTCTCTTTGGATGCAAACGGTCCAGAAGATGCTCTCTAGCCATATAATGGAGGCTGGCCCCTCTCTCACAATGCAGGACAATAAGGTATTTGTCTTCATCTTGCGGTCTGTCCCCGTTTTAAACTCAGCAGAATGGGTGGCCGCTCCTACCGAGTGCTTGCTGCGGGGTTGTGGAACTCACTCCCAGTGCACATTCGAGCTTTGAACAATCTGTCCGCCTTCAGGCATGCTATTAAAACTTTTTTGTTTCCTGTACTTGGGTAGTTGTTCCTTCTTGTTTTTCTCTCCTTCTGCGTGTTGTGTTATAGTATCTATCTATTGCGCCAGGACGCCCCTTTGCTGGGGCAGCTGCGCGCTGTATAAATAATATTAACATAACATAACATAACATAATGAGGAAATTGTTTCAAATTCGAGATTTCAGCCCCCTTGTTTTTCCCCACTTTATGCAGGTGACTACATCAGGTTCTGCTCCTTTGCCATATGCTTACTAGTGGTTGGGGAGTGCCGCCAATTAAGGATATAGAGAGACTGCACATACCGTACACCTCCCTGGTTCACCAGAGAATCATACAAATGGGTGGGGATAGGGAATAAGAACACAGACATCCGGCTACCCTGCTTCATGACAGCTAGGAACTAACCAAGCCAAGTAGCCCCCCAGTGTCCAAGCAGAGACTAAGGCCAACCATGGGGCAGGAGGGTAGAAAGTGCAAGAACACGGTTCTCTCCGCCACCACTCCAGACCCAAGCGCAGCCTATCAGGCGAGACAAATGCAGTGCCCTCCTCCTCCAACAATGACATCCACCATTCTGTATGTGCAAGTGCCTTAGCTGGAGAACCAAGTTTGATGCTGAGCTGGACGATGAGGATGGCTGGCAGGTCAATACAGTTCAGAGGTTTTGGTGGTTTAACTCGGATGAATGGCGTTGTTGGTAAGACTAGTTTGAGGGTGTGGGTCCTGAAGTGCATTGGTTGGGTGGCTTAATGTACCACTTGAGTGTGTCAATGAGGTTGAAGAGAGTGCCTAATGTTGTTATCATGCTTAAGTTGAGAGGTTGAAGTCACTGAGGATGGTGGAGTATGCTTGTTAGATGAATGAGGTGAGTATTCATCTATATGCTTCTTGTTTTGTCCGTCAACCATTGCAACTCACCATCCTTCGAATAGTTAGGCCAAACTCGAGAGAGTCTCGTGGGAAGGTGACTGGGAAGTGCAGAGAGTCCCCATTTCTTTTCTGTCCAGCAGTTCCTAGGATCACAATCAGTCAACACATGAGAGAAAGGATGAGGAAATGGTGACTGCAGGCGTCTCTAGTCAATCCGGTGACAGTGCAGGCTGGGATCCATTTCCGGAGAGGCGGTCCTCTCATCCCTTAGTCTTCACTCCAGCCCCCATGGCCGATGTCGCCTTAAGGGGAGGAACCTACTCTCTGCTTTCACAACATCACCTCTGCTGTCCATAGCCAGTCTATGGTTCCTCCTTCGGTCCCAAAGACTGCCATCTTTAAAATACATCTCTGAGGTCCAGCTCATTAGTACAGTTTTTCCTGGGGAAAGGGGTGCCCCTCACTTTGACTGTCCCAATGTGGCCACCTCACGCCTGGTAGACCCCCAGTATTCCTGCACTGGGATCACAAGACTAGTCTTATCATGCCCTGGCCTGGTCTCAACCAGACCAGGCACAAAGAGGAGAACTGCGAGAAAAGCATGGGCAGCAAGGGGGAAACAGCAGTCAATCTGCCTCTCCCTTGATCTTCCACAATATCACCAGCTTTGTCTGCAGTTTTGATATGCCATGAGTATGCAGGCTCTATGGTGGCCCAGCTGAAGCACAAGGATTTGCACCCACCATTTTGGTCAGTCAAGCCAAACCCTAAATTGTTCAGCAATTCATCCACCCTCATGAATAAGACCCATGTGAGCCATTGTAACCCTGGTGCTTGAATTTTGGATCCAACACTACAAGGTTTGCTTATGGTCCCTGGGGTGTATCAATCTACTTAAACCTCAGCATCACCTTCTGTGGTGGTGTATTCCTGGACTTAATTTGACATTCTGGAACTGTTGTGCTTTTAGAGGAAAACTGTCTTAACAGTCTATGTTGTGGTGGAAGGGCACAGGTCCTCAGTTCAAGGCAAATAGTCTGCAAAGCTGCCTAAACAACTCTGCCTCCACTCTTGACGCAAAGCTGTCTTATGGGGGCGGGATTACTTTCCACTTCTTAGCTGCACATATTCTTTCCTGTTTTTTCTAGTCAGCAGCCACAACTCCACTCTGCAGCGGAGTTGCGTCAGTCATAATACTTGAAGCCCTTTTTAGTGTTTCTGCCGTGTCCATATATGAAAACCAGATATTTGCGTGCATTGATTTATTTTTAGACATAAATGGTTGATAGCTGATTTTGAAAGTAGGTGCAATGCTTGGTGGTCAATGAAGGAGCTCTTTTGATGACTTCCAAACACTGATGCCTGGAATGGCACAGATATCTTTGACGATTTGCACAATCTTTTTGGGACATTACTTCAGGGAGAATGTCCTGTTCCTTTGTCCACTACACATGTCTCAAAACACTGCTTTACAAAAGTCTCATAGCACTGCGTTGCAAGTTCTGTGGCAGAGGGACTATGGCCAAGGCAGTGCCAAAGGCCAAACCCTGCACCAGCCGAGGCCCGTGCAGGTAAGAGCGGTGGGGCGGTGGGGCAGGTGGGAGGGTATTTCAACAAACAATTATGAGGGAAAATGAAATAAATACTTAATTTTCCCTCGTCATCATCTGTCGAAATCCCCCTCAACCAGCCCTACCACTCTTACCTTCACAGGCCGTGGCTGCTCGGCATCTAGGTCCACAGGAACTTACCAGGAGAAGTGCCCTCTTGGCTCTAAGGCTCTGGGGGCATGGAAGGCATACATGGCTAAAGATTACTGTTTGCCAGGAGCCTCACGGACAATGAGGAAGGCCACACTTAAGGGCTCAACAGTGCAATGGAATATCACCAACAAAAATATTATGATACAAAATAATGTTAAAAAATAATGTACCTAATTGATAATCAAACCAACTAATTAAAAATTAAAAAATAATGAAACTATTTATAAACAATCGAAAAATAAATGTTCAAAAAACTTTAAACCCTAATCCCTACAAACTCAACACCTCGCTAATAAATACATTTAAATAACAATAAAAATGTCTTAAAATGTATTGACAAATAAAAAAACAATATATGCTAAATAAATATTACACACATTTAATATTCAAATATTATAAACTTATAACGCAAGCACTAATAAAACATCAAAAACCTAAAAAAGTATACAGAACTATATTTAAAAAACAATATCATGTACGAAAAACACCTATAATCTTACCTGCAATATTCTGTCCCACAATATCTTTGGTATCATAATATATTTGGCCCAATATTTGTCATCTTTTGCGATAATGCTAGTGACATAACATAAGAGATCAGATATGACACAACAGTTATTTTTTTTATTTTTTTATTTGAAACGTTTTGTATAGCGCGGACATGACCCCGGAGGGTATCACAGCGCTTTACATAGTTATAAGTAGACAAAGGAAAAAAGGTAGGTGAGAGAAAACATGGAAACAGTGAGGCAGTAGACAAAAGGGAGCTGACGAAAAGAAGGGCAATATAAATCAGTCACTTAGAGGCAATAGGAGCAAAATATCAAGTACAGGGCATAGATAATTAGAACAGTTTGTTCAAAAGTAGAATTTTGACTTCCCTTTTGAAGGCAAGAGTAGAAGGAATGAGTCTTGTATCCACTGGAAGAGAGTTGCAGATTCTCGGGGCGATGCTAGAGAATGTACGATTATACGTTTTATGTGGTCCAATCCCTATGAGGAACTTGGGACTGTTGGACCTGCTTATCAAGCACCATGCAAAGCCAAATGACCCCCACACCATGTCCTACCGCACCAAGCCCCCAGCATCAAACCCAAACACTCCATGAACTATTGTGAAAAAACCCTTTAGCTCTTCCCCTATGAATCTCTGCCCTGCAAAATGTTCACACAAACCCATATCCACACATCATGATAAAAGAGCCCTACAATTCCTCCTTCACCAATCCTGGTCCAGAAACCGCATGCAACATGTTTAGAGAGTTCCCTTTACCCCTCCTCCATGTGTCCCAACAATCAACATCTTGCATTATATCATCCACCAACATCAAAACTTAGAATATATTTGTCACATGACACAATTTTCCCATTTATACCCACAGCTAGATGTTGTCACAGAAATTATGTTGAGAACAAAGTCACAATTCAATTGACCTCACGTCCGCCTAGAACATTGATACTCATTGTAGGGACCACAAGCAGCACAAGAGACCTTTTCTTGAGGTCCCTCTTTGCAGAAGCACGTGTACTACTATTAACATCAGTCTGGCTAAGTTTAGAGCAGCTGTTTTAATTTATGAGCCGGATTTTGACATGGAATTTTAAATAAGATAGCAGTGCAGAAGTGTGGCACAGTGGGAGCCTTAATTCAGATGAGGACAAGGCTTGAAAACATTTGATTTCCATCTCATTAAAAATGCAGTTTATATAATTTGTGATAGCTTTGCATGTGAGCATGTGATTGCGTATTCTCTCTTACATTCCCTAACCACTTTCTCTGTTACATTATGATTTCTGTATCGTGCACATGAATGATAAATGAAGACTGGGGGCGAGGAGGAGAAAAGAAACAGAAATACAACCATCGGTCAAGTTGCAGCGTATCAAAGCGGAGGAGAGGAAGCTTGTCAGACCTTCAAATCAGGCAAGGCTGAGTGGAGTAAACCCGTAGCATCGCTGTTACCGCCATCTTTTTTAAGTTCACCATTGTAGAGCAAGCTACAACTGACCCACTCCAGGTGTAGCAGAGGAAGCAGCTGTCATGGTTCCATTGTATAAAGGTCATTGCGATTAGCAGCTGTACAAGAATCCTTAATACCAAGAACATTCTATCTCAAGTAAACAAAGCGTGTCATGGGGTCATAGCAGAAGGTAGGTGTTGTTTGGGCCTTCCAGTGTCCCTGTCATGCAGTGACCCCAACACTCGATACTTCTTAGCTGGATAGCCCAAAAAATCTAGAAAAGATGCTGTGTCCTACCTGCAATGCTACATTCCATTAACCAAGGGACTTCTTAGCAGCTGGTGCAGACTCGAGGATCGACACTGGGGTGAAATGTATTAAATGGTGTTGTCAGAGTCCATGTTCTCAGAACCTCACATGCTACTTGGTCGTAGGTGCACAGTCAGGATGGTGGAGTACAGCATACTGTTTCTTGGCGTTAGAGTCCAGGCCCCTGAGCACTGATTGGCAATTGGTACTTGGAAGCGGCATTATAAGTACCGCTGAGGGATTCCAGGGACAGAAGATGCAGGCACAGGGGGCTATGTCACGGGCTATTGTTGCAGATCGTGGTTATAAAAGGCCGTAGGCCAGTATGAGAGTTACAGATCCCCAAGAGTACATGCAGGTTTGTTGGCATCAGGCTTGGATCCAGTCTCTCAATTTATTGCTGACAGGTCCTTGGGGCAGAAGTTGTGGGTTTAGATGCTCCTGTTCCCTCGGGGATCTTGGTAGCTGATGAGCCTTGGTGTGGTAAGTGTTAAGATGCTACTGCCAGATCTCGAGTGCAGAGGGTCTGGCTACTAAACGTGAGCAGTGACTGGGTCTGTGAGCAGGACTGCAGATGGAGCAGGCTGCTGTACAGGTTTCTGTTCGGAGCAAAGTTTGAAGCTCCTTCTTTCTTTGGTCCAGGATTGGTGGCGTCGAATAGTGATCACTAATTGACATAGCGATCACTAATTGACAATAGTGTCCAAAACCAGATCCCGCCACCTCCTCCTGGATGTCTGTGATAAGCTCTTCCAGCATTCTAGTCAAAATCGTCTTCAGCTTCATCAGACTTGGGAGTGAGGAAGACCATGAACAAGGTGTTTGTGTAAATCCCTTACACCAGCCTCCTGAATGTCTTAAACACAGAGCCTGGACATCTGAAGGATGTTTGAAGGATTTCTTCCATAGGTAGGCCACCTTAGTAGGGATCTCATAGGGGGGGGTGACGAATTGGACTGTTTACTTGCACAGAGGACACAGGATGTCTCTCTGTAGTTCAGGGGCATCTACTAATTGCAACCTGAGTATGAAGCAGTTTGAGGAAAGAACTATTAAGAAAGCGTGTTGAATGAAATGTGTTTTTAAGAACTTTTGGAGTGGCGTTTTAATCTCATCATTTTTTGACCAAAGTGAAGGGAGATTTCCACTTTGAAATGCACTTATTGCTGTATCTACTTTTTAAAAACATCAACCCCTTAGAGCTCCCTTCCTGGTTGTCTTTGGAAGCCTATGCACTTCAAACCAATATAATAGGTGATATTACTTGAAATAATTTGTGGAAGACCACAGAACTCATTTGAAACGCGATTGAGACCTATCCACCAAGGAGCATTATGTTATGCATTGTGTTTATGCATCATGTGAGTATTAGGCACCATGCTAGAATATGTAATAATTACTGTGGAGACACAGTGGCAGCACCATGTCCTGTGGCTTGTGGCAGGTGTGTGCACGCTCAAAATTTGGAGAGGTGGGTCCCATTAGCATTTTAAGCGATGATCATACCAAATATTTCATGGTGTAACACTGGTAAACAGGGTAGCTGAGGGCACATATTTTGCATTCATTACAGAGATCTGCATAATGTGCTAGTCCCTGGGGTAAATCTTAATGAAACGGTTACAGGATTCCTGCAGCAGAACACTGCCTGGAACCTGCAGATTACAAGCTTACATCATGGTAAGTATTCACAGTGGGTGTTGCAGAGATACTGGTGTAGCCTGCAGGCTGCAAACTCCAATCCAAGTCGCTGAGCGGATTATGGTGGTGATGCCAGTATCTCCACGTACCCTGACAGGCACATTTCTGAATACTTGTAGGTTTAAACTCAGTCTTTCATTCACTTCACTTTCTATTGTGCCCTGTGTAAGTTGTACATTTTTCGCATAATTAAACACATCATTTTACATGCGCACATTAAAAACAAAGAAACGTGTGGAATATGCAATATTTTCTTGGTAACATAGTTTGTAGGCCTTCATTGCTCTCCATCATCACACATATTTGCTTTGAAAGTATTTTAATATTTAATTATCTGTATAATGTGAATTATCTACTTTCTTTGGTTAGTAATGTCACACCTCGCCACCAGCCAGAAAACAACTCCTATCCAAAGAGCTAAAGAGCTGACACTTTTTTTCGCATCTGGAGACAGGTGTTTTTCTGGTGAGATGAAGGTTTGGAGGGGGTCGTCCTGAAATTCCCCATGACCCTCTGCATTCAGCAGCTTAGCTCGCCGCAGACCCAAATGTGTGATGCTAATGCGGCGCTTGCAGCTATTAGTGCCCCTTTTAGCTGAATAATCTGAGTTCTGTACGTGCAAAGGGGAGAAGGAAGAAAAGTGAGAGCACATGCTGCAGAGCCAGAGCCGCCAAGGAATAAATCGGTTTTCAGAACAAAGTACCATTTTGTTATTTTTTTCAATCCTATTTTGCCTCAGTGGTTGTTTTTCCTCAGTCAAGCGCCCTTCCGTACGTTTTGTCCCTTTAGAAAATGTTTGTAAGTACCCATGTCCTAGAGAATGAATGTAAATTAAGAGCCTGATTTATATCTTGGCGGACGAGTTACTCCGTCACAACAGTGACGTATATCCCGTCCGCCGAAATATAACTTCCAATAAATCCCATGGGTTTATATTTTGTCGGACAGGATATCCGACACCGTTTTGATGGAGCAATCCATATGCCAAGATCTAAATAAGGTTCTAAAGCCGGTAATATCCTTGTCAGAAACTGAATGTGCTCACATACTTTATGGAATGAAAACATACAGTTCCTCTCTCAGGTGAAAGATATCTGCACATGTGTCACAGATGTAATATCTAACATTTTAGTGGACTTGCTCCTTTCACAGTTCAGCTTCATCTGGTAGCATCACTGCTCTGCTGCTTGACTGGCCTTCTGTCTCTCTTTATGCTTTTCTCTCTCTCTTTCATGTCAATCCTGCCTAAGCCATTTTTGACTTTTTGCTTTTCTTTCATTTCCTTTTTTCCTGGTTTCTCCTTTGTCGCCCTGCCATCACCCACAGCTCATCCCCCTCCAGGGAACCTTCCCGCTCCCACGTTTTCCCTCCTACCAGCTGTCAAGCCCACTTCGCAGAACTACTTAATGGTGTCGCTGCGCTGTGAAAGTACTGTCACCAAGTTTTAGTGGACTTGCTCCTTTCAGAGTGTAGCTCCGTCTGGTAGCTGCTTCTGTCCCCTTTGCTGCTGCTGACCCTGAGGTCAGGAGTTGGAGGCCCTCCTCCACCCACAGACTCCTGCCTGCGCCTCATCCCTGGTGGTCCAGTGTTAGAGCATTACTGCTCTGCTGCTTGCCTGCCCCTATGACTCTCTTTCTGCTTTTCTCTCTCTCTCTTATTTAATTCCTGCCTCAGCCTTTTTTGACTTAATGCTTTTCTTCTTTCCTGTTTTCTCCTTTGTCGCCCCTGCGATCCCCTGCAGCCCGCCCCCTCCAATGACCCTTCCCGCTCCTGTGTTTTCCCGCCTCCCAGCTGTCCAGCCCCCAAGCAGCAGCACTACTTAATGGCAGTAATGTGCAGGGAAAGTGCGTTTCACTAACCCTTTAGTGGACGGACCGCCTCCTTTCACAGTGTATCTCCGTCTGGTAGCTGCTGCTGCCCCCGTTGCTGCTGCTGACCTGGAGGTCAGGAGTTCGAGGCCCTCCTCCACCCGTAGGCTCCTGCCTGTGCCTCATCCCTGGTGGTCAAGTGCTAGAGAGTCACTGCTCTGCTGCTTGACTGCCCTTCTGTCTCTCTTTCTGCATTTCTCTCTCTCTTTTATTTCATCCCTGCCTCTGCCTTTTTTGACTTTTTGCTTTTCTTTCCTTTTATTTTTTTCCTGTTTTCTCCTTTGTCGCCCCTACCATCCCCCACAGCCCAACCCCCTCCAGGGATCCTTCCCACTCACACATTTTCCCGCCTCCCAGCTGTCCAGCCCCCACCATAGCACTACTTAATGGCGGCCACTGCATGGTGAAAGTGATGTCCACCAACCTTTTAGTGGACTTGCTCCTTTCAGAGCGCCACTCCATCTGGTAGCTGTTGCTGTCCCTGTTGCTGCTGCTGACCCTGAGGTCATGAGTTCAAGGCCCTCCTCTACCCGCAGGCCCCAGGCTGTGCCTCATCCCTGGTGGTCCAGTGGTAAGAGTGTCACTACTCTGCTGCTTGACGGCCTTTTTGTCTCTCTTTCTGCTTTTCTCTCTCTTTCATTTCATTCCTGCTTCTATCTTTTTTGGATTTTTGCTTTTCTTTTCTTTTCTTTCCTTTTCCTTTTTTCCTGTTTTATCCTGTGATCTCCGCCCCCTTCAGTGACCATGTACACATTTTCCCACCTCCCAGCTGTCCACTCCCCCTTGCAGCAATACTTAATGACAGCCGCTGGTGGGCCAAAGGTGTGCAAAAGGCAAGCCCTTCTGCGCAGGTCCGGGCCTCCCCAGAAACCCTGGTTCTCAGACCTTCCACCGCTAAGATGCTAGAACCCTCCTCGTCCTCAACCCTGGACACCACACTGCCTGCCACTTAGCTTCACTGAAGGAGACCCATGGACCATTTGCCTGCGGGAACTGCAACCACGCCTTCACCCACGCCAAGACGCCAGCTCCTCTTGCTGCCCAGCTGAACAACAGTGCACCCGACTGGCTCAACTGCATCCTCCTCAACGTGCAATCACTCCACAAACACGCCCCGACATCGCCTTCTTCACAGACACCTGGACCAACCACAGTTCTAAACCGGACATTGCAATCCCCATCCCCGACGGCTAAAAAAATCAGCCACAAGGACCGCACTAACTGATCAGGAAGAGGCATCGCCATCATCTACAAGAAAACCCTCTAAGTGACTACATACTCAGACAACCCAACGACAACCATGGAACATTCCCACTTCTAGATCCAGACCAACACCATGACCTCCATCCACAGCACCCTCTTCTACAGGCCCTTCGGCCCCGCCCTCCATTCACCAATGTCATTGTAGACCTCATCGCACCTCAAGCTCTCGCATCCACCAAGTACATCCTACTCGGGGAGTTCAACTTCCACCTAAATAACTCCAGTGACCAGAACACCGCCTCCTTATGGAAGAACCTCTCCAACATAGGACTCAAGTAGCTAGTGTCTGCACCAACCCACACAGCCAGACACAAGCTCAACCACATTTTCTCCGCCAGCAGGAACATTTTCTACAACCTAACCACCGAGCTCCTATAGACCGATCACCATGCGTACATCTCTCCTTCACTGCGTCCACCATACACCACCGCCCTCATCACACCCACCATCGCAGCTGAAACAAGGCTTCAGAAGAAAGTCTCTTCTGCCTCCTCGGCAAGAACACCCCATCAACACTAACTGACACCAACACGGCAGCTTGCAACCTTCACCGATGGATCTCCAACTGCGCTGGCATCCCTTAAGAATACACAAAGCAAGCAACACTCCAAGAAAGCCATCTGTTTCACTCTCGCCCTCCACGAGTCCAGACACACCTGTCGATGACTCTAGAAGAGATGGAGGAACAACAAACCCTTGGAAACCCACACAACTTTCAAATCCGCCATCAATGCGCATCACCTTCTCCTCAAAACCACAAAAAAATGGCCTTCCAAGACAGAATAAACGCCAACGCACACAACAGCAAAGAACTCTTTGCCATTGGCAAGGAGTTTTTCAGGCCCAACTGCAAGACCACAGACGTCCCAACCTCCCAAGACCTCTGCAACAAACTTAGCACCTTCCTCCACCAGAAGATCAGGCAGATCTATGACGGCTTCAAAACCCAAGATCCTGCCACCACGCTCACCGCACTTAAACACGCCGATGCCATAGCATGTTATATTGTATATTTGGTTTACCATTGACAAACCTGTGAGGCACGGAAAGCTAACATATTCTCATGAAATGCTTGGGAAAGAATCCAGGAGTAACTAAATGTATTTAGTGATTACATACGTAAACTAATCATTTGATGTACTCGATAGTGGAGTGACACCACATCATTAATGTGTCAGAGGGGGTATAAAAGAAGAAACCTCAATCGAGGGGCAACGCCATACTATATTTTCCTTTGGTAACGAAACACCATACTTTCTTTCCTCTGGTGTAACGCCAAACCTTTATCCCTTCTGACAAGGCATCAATATTTATTCTATGGGACGCTGCTAATTTAATTTTGGATTTTATCCTTTTATCGCAACGCCTAATTTTCCTTCTCTGAACTGCCCTTTTGATAATGCTGTTACATTCATGAAGTTGACTTAGAATTCTTCTTTGCCAAACTAATTGATTTTTTCTTCATGTTTCTTTTTGTCAATGCTCTTGGACTCGCCCTAAGAGGACTTTAAAATGGATTCTTTTAGCCCTTTGATTTGAATCTTGGACAGGACTGAACTATCCTTCTGCCTTTAATGGTGGGAGAAGTCTGTAATCTCGTATCTGATGTTTGTTTAAACTCATCCTTTTAAATGTGAACTTCTGACTAAATGTGTGGTCTTGCAGTACATGTTTTAACATTCTTCACTGAGATGCTTAAGAAGTTGCTCTTTTGTATACATTTTGGAACAATAATCAAATAACTATCTAAATTACCTGAGTCTATTATTGTGTCCTGCTGTTCTTTTATAGAAACTGGACTGAATTACTCTCTTAATCTAAATGTGATGTAGGTTTAAACATGCCAATCTTTTCTGAATATCAAGTTTTGTTTCTTTCATTTTGTGTCACAGTAGAGGAGCTTCTAGTTTCTATCATTTTGGTTAGACTTAATTTCTTTAGGGGATTGGGTCTCCCCATTGCGATACTTTATTTTTACAGTATGGTATTGAGAGTAGGGTATTTGAATCAAATTTCAAATTTGTCAGTTAGTCACCAATTAATGGTCCCCATTAAGTGGCTGCTGTTTGTGTATTGGACATCCTAATTACCACCCCTCCTATCAGCAGAGAAAGATCCATTGGATGACTATTCACCTCCGTAGTTAGGGCAATGCTGAAAATCCATCTAACTGTAGGGGGCCCAGTGCAGTCAGAAGGATAGATGAGTGAGTAGTGAAGTGGAAGTTACAAAAATAACAGTTGATGGACAGAATGCAGAACATGCCATTGTGCAACATTCCGTCCATCATCTTGTGTGTTTTGCTGTTCACCCTATGTCGGAAGGGTATGCCCAGACGTGGGTCCCGTACTCACTAAGCCACTGGAGTCAAGCTATCCTGGCTGATGAAGTTTGATAGCCAGAAACCGGTCCTAGGATGCTTGATTCCGGTCCAGGGAAGACATGGCTTGGCAGTTCAGTCTGGACTGTTCCCATGAGGCACAGGGTCAAGACTGATTTGCATATGGCCATGTTTGAACTGGGGTGGCCTGGTGAGAAAAATAACGATGGATTAAACCCAGATCTGCGACTGGGGGTGAATGTTTTGCCATTGTGCAACATTCCGTCCATCATCTTGTGTGTTTTGCTGTTCACCCTATGTGGGAAGGGTATGCCCAGACGTGGGTCCTGTGCTCACTAAGCCACTGGAATCACGCTATCCTGGCTGATAAAGGCTGATAGCCAGAAACCGGTCCTAGGATACTTGATTCTGGTCCAGGGAAGACATGGCTTGGCAGTTCGGTCTGGACTGTTCCCATGAGGCACAGGGTCAAGACTGATTTGCATATGGCCATGTCTAAACTGGGGTGGCTTGGTGAGCAAAATAACGATGGATTAAACCCAGATCTGTGACTGGGAGTGAATGTTTTGCCATTGTGGAACATTCCGTCCATCATCTTGTGTGAAGTGGAAGTTAAACTTTAAATATTTATTCCACTTAGTCTGTATTACCATCAACAAGATATTCATGCAGAGACTACAGAAAGTAAAATCAGTATTTACACAAATCAGTAGTACTGCAGAGACTTCACTGGGGGTTAAACTCTTGAGTAACCCTGTTAGGACTTGACATTGTTATCCTAACTACATGAAGAGACCAGGATTTTGCCCTTAAGCTCATGACCTCATGTGTAATTAATTTCTTTCTAGGTACTAAATGCAGTTGTAAATCTGAACTCCCACCATTGATACCTAGCTAACCCCACTGACATTTTATAACAAAGCAAGGCTTATTCCCACAGTTGTCTGTCCCCAAAGTCTGTTTTACCACAAGGCCTCCTCCTGTATGGGTCTTGTGCCCCTTCTATATCTCGGGTCCGGACATGCCATTGGCACTTCACATGAACACTCACCTTTGACTTGCTGGCAGCCTTTGTTGGTCCCACAGTTCCGGGAGGTCCAGCTCTGTGCAAGGTACAGGACAAGTGACTCCTAGAGGTCTCTGTTACTGGAGCCTGGCATTAAGGGCTGACTTTAGTTCTTCCTTCCCGTGTGTTGCTGACATGTCAACCTTGGCACAGCGCTTAAGATATCCTGTGATCTTATGTGAATCTGGGGGCACACGGCTGGTAGTCTATTTCTTTTGTTAGTCTGTGGTAAAAGAAAGCATGCTAAATAAGCAGGGCTTCTGGTAACAAACACCCCTTGGTATCAAACATGGAAGACACTAAAAAAGGGGTTGGAAGGGCTACATACAAGCCACATAATGAAAATAACCAGCCCAAGGACAGAGAAATGAGGGAGCATGCAAGCAATGAGGATGGCAGAAAGTGTATGTAAGGGGTTTTGGTAATGATAAAAGAATTCTTTTTTCTCTCTCCATTTTCTTTCTGCTTTTGAGTGGATAGTTTCTTTCCACAGGAGAGACTGCCCTTTCCAAGAAATTGAGACGAACCATCTAAGCATGGGCGAATTTTGCGAATCTGGCGTTTGCGAATTTGCGTATTTGCAAACTCGCAATCCGCAAAATCCGCGAATTCTCGTGAATTTGCGTTTTTTTGTGTGTTCACAAGGGTTTCTGCCAGTTCGCGAGGATTTTGTACCAGTTCTCAATTGCGAACTTACTTGTCGGCTCGCAACGGTCGCGACCATGTTGTTTCTACGTCTGGTTCATCATCACAGGTTCACAGTACCCTCTGTTTCACCACTGCCGTCCTCTGTTTCACTCATGCCACCCTCTGGTACATCAATGCCACCCTCTGGTTCATCACTATAGATTATGGGGGGGGGAAGTAAGCACACCTGCCCTGCTTCAACTGACATGAATTAATTTGGGGTTAATTTATTAATGTGTCACTGTTTTAAAATTCCAGTCTGGCACCTGCTTCCTTATCTGTAATTTGCTTTCTGTTGCAGTGCAATTTTTTTTTCTCAGGACCTTTGTGGCCCACTTGTAGCTATTCTATGAGCCTACTGTGAGGGTCAGAGCAGGGTCATAGAATAGTTGCAAGTAGGCAACTGAACTCTGGAGGGGCCCCTCAGGAAGCACTACAGGGAATGGTTACTAATGATGAGTTTGAACTTATGCACCTGCTGAGTGCTTTCAGTTTTGCAAAACTCGTTTTTCTGCAATTTCGCGGGATTCGCGGGGAGCGAACTTGCGCGAGATGGAATTTGGAAGCCGCGAATTCGTGCGAATATGCGATTTTTTTTGCGGCGTCTTAGTTCGCAAGGTTTTGTGCGTTTTAGCGAGCCGCTTGTAGCGCAACGGCGCGAAGTTGCCCTGACAGTCGTTCATGGGCGCGGCCATCTTATTTGCATGACGTATTTCCGTTTCCGGGCGCGTTGTGTAATCTCGCAAAGTGTGCGGCTCGCTAGTACAATTTTGCATGTGATCGCGAGGAAAATCTCGCGCGAACTTACCCAGGCGGTCGTGAACGGGCGCGGCCATCTTGTTTCTCATTCATTGCTATGGTTCTGGGCATGCTTTCTGTATCCTCTCTGAATCTCTGCCATCCTTTGCTTGTTTGAAGTTTTTTTTGTTCTATTTTACTTATTATCTATCCCTCTATTTTTCTAGCTCTATATTTTTGTTTTTTCTGCTACTTTTGGTTAATTTTAAACTACTTTTTTAAACTCTTTTCTTTTCTTCTTCCCTATTCTATTTCTTCTTTATTATTTAGCTTCCTTTCTGCCCAGACCATGGTAAAGGGAGCCGGGAAGCATCCTGAGAAGGGGAAGGGTCCCGCACCCCGTGCCCGGCTCCCATGCGGGCGTTTGAGGGGGGAGACAGTCATAGCCCGGGAGATCTTCAGCGCGGAGGAGGTGGCCGCACTAATTTTTTATGTTCAGCGCCGCCTCCCCAGGACCATCATGGCAGGCGGCAAGATCGCTAGCGGGTATGGGATCCAGGAGCGCCGGAAGCGGTGGGAGAAGGTGTGCCCGGCCATGTACCAACACTCTCGTGTCCGGCGCACCTACAACAAGGCCACCCACTGTTGGACGGATGTCCTGGACCGGGAACGCAATCTGCTCGACCTGCTCGGCCTTGAGATTCCTGGGCTTGGTGAGTAGTAGTAGCTATTTCTTTACTACTCTGTTTTCTCCTGCTCTGTGTGTTATTATATTGCACATTTTTGTTTTTTACCAAGAGCAATAATGCTGCTGATTAAATTGTAGGTAAATTATATTTCAAAATCTTCTGTGCATTTCAGGTGCACTGCTCTCCTTCTCAGTAGCGTTGCTACTATGCTTATTTTTTTTCGATTTTGTGTTCATTTCATTGGCCTGTGAAATTATGAATGAGTGTAGTTTAAAGAACAGCGTAATGCTAGACACTAAGGGTCAGATTTTTAATTACCGGCGCATCCCTGCAAAGTAGCAGGGATGCGCCAGTAATTGTGCGCCACGCCACCACCACCCATGGTGCGCCGTGTTTACAATGCGGCGCACCATGGGCCCAAAACGCCACCAAAGCATTACGCATCTGTGCCGTCAAGGCGGCGCATTGCTGGAGTTGCGTCACAACGATGGCGCAGCTCCAGCAATGCTCTGGGGTGCCCTATCTCCCCAATGCTGCGTCAAGCCGTACGTCTGCTTCAAGCAGGCGCAGGGTTTGAGTCATGCATCATTGTCCTCAAAGTGACTGATTGAAATCTTGTAGATTACCCTCAGCCACTTTTAGGATGCGTTCCTGTGCAGGAACGCCCTCCCTTGCGCCGGAACGCCCCCTTATGGCGCACGGCTTTACAACGTGATGCATCTCCCATATGCGTCACGTTGGTAATATATGCCGCACCATGGCGCCTCTTTTGTTCTGCCGCTGCATCACAAAAGTCACGCAACAATGGAGCAAAGAGCCGCAAGGGGCTTCTAAATCAGCCCCTAAAGGCTCAAGTCCAGTCCTTCCTTTGTACACATGGCGATAAGAAGAAATAGTGGTGGTGGATTGATAGTTTGAGAATTTTAATGACTGGTTAATGTAGTAGGAAACTTTTTAGTGTTGTCGCTGATCTGCAATCACGATGGCCTTTGTCTGTCACTTTGCGTGCTGCGGACTGCTGCCTGCCAGTCCTAGGCAAACCTTTTTAGTAGTTTGCTTAGTGAGTTACATAAGAACTTTCCAAGTCGACGGTCCGCAAATCAAGCAATACTAATAACGTAGTAGACCACATGAGATCAGTCAATATATCCCGTGGAATAGTTGTCTATTTGCTATTTCTCCAAAATATTTTGTTATTGTTCTTTTGAAATGTTTGATTTGGTTGACAAATATCATCCATGTTTTCTGGTCTTTCTTTCTTTCATGTTGTACATCAGCTCCCCCCAGGGGCAAGAGGGCATTGGAGGAGGCTGCTGCTGCTGCTAAACAGGATCGGTCAGGCGAGGGCTCCTTTGCTGGCCCCGGTAAGTTTTAATTTTAATATAGAGTACCTATTTTTTCTTAGAGTTCCTCATTCGATTTTTTCTAAATCGTCTTTGATCTTCTTGTAGACTGTATCTAAATTCTTATCCTGCCTCGACTATGACTCCCTGTGGTATTACTAGATTATTCTTATTAGTCTGTCTGTGTAGCTAAGTAAGATTGCACATTTGGCAATTCCATTGGACTCCCATTCTAGTCAGCAATAGCTCTATGCACTGAGTGCAGTCCTCTGGGATTGTCCATAATGTCTTTTCAAGTCTTCTAAATGTTTATGCTTTGACAATTGCCAACAATAAAAAGGTGAATGACCACCAAGAAAGAATAAGATACTACTTTACTTTTGGTTTGGATAGGAGGACAATCCATTCTACTACTGTTGCAGGGACAAATCTGCACAAACAGAACTATGGACACTAAATAGTGCATTGTTTATCAATTATAATAGGCGCAGGTAGACTTTCCACATACCTCAGTGATATCAGACTTTGAAGAACCCCCAATCTCCTTACTGACTAGATAGTGTGGCAGAGTCATTTAGCTCCCGAATTCATCGATGATTGATCCCCAATGATGATTATCCAACGCAGGACAAGAGTACGGAGTCAGAGTCCAGAAGTGTCAGAGGCATGGACTCATGCTTGCAAATTGCAAAACCTTTTGCTCATTCACTCATGACCAAAAACCACAGAGTCTATTTAAGTTTTAAAGCTTTATTAAAATTTAAAATATTTATTAAAATCAAGCTTGTCATAAAACATAAACGGTTGATTAAAAATGGAAAAGTGCTTATACTCATTTTTTATTTCCCACATTTATTGTGGGCGAGCCGAGCCCTCACCTGGTTTAAACTTTCATTTTTCTTTTTGGTGCCGAATCATTGGTCCCTTCTTCCTAATTATTTCTTCTTAGAAGTGAAGCTTCTGTCTGTTATGAGGAAAATGGTGCGTGTTAAAAACCAAGCATTCATCAGTTGTGCCAAATAATGCTGCAAGACAACACCCTTCCCTGGAAAAGGGGACATTTTTACTTTAGAGTAGACAGTCACAAATTAGTAGATTGGTTTCTGTATTCACATTTCTTCATTCCTAGACAAAATACTACTGAGTGGTGTATGTCTATGAAATCTAACATTCTTAAATGTACTTTGTAGGTGGAACATCTGGGGCTGGGCCCAGCGCGGAGGTGGAGGAGGAATGCTCTGGGGAGGAGGCGTTGAAGTGCCGGACCAAACTGCTGTGCGGGTTGCCACGGTAGTGGCGGGCAGTGGTAAGCTCTTATATTCCTTACTTATTGAGATTGCAGACTGCATAGTGTGCTGGTCCCCGTGAGAAAACGTAAGGTTTGTCCAGATGAGAGACATGAAGAAGAATGATTGACATTTAGGGGCCTATTATGATGGCGAACGGACCTGAGTCCGTCCGCCACCATAGAGTAGGAGGGACCGTCCGCAGGGGCAGTGGCAGTCCCTCCGTGGTAATTAGGATGTGACCGCCACCCTGGCGGTCACATCTTGTATTTTTATCATTGCGGCGGGTGCTGCTTGCACCCGCCGCAATGATAAAAATGTAAGTTGTGCATTCGCATGCACAAAGCGGCAGGCACCGCGTGGTGCCTGCCGCTTTGTGCAGGCAAATGCAGGGGGGTACCATAGGTACCCCCCATGTGCACCCCCCACCCCCCCTTCACCTCTGGGGGCCCGCAACGGGCCCCCAAACAAAAATCCGTATGCCTTTGCACGTCAGAAATGCCGCCGTGTAAAGGCATGTGTTCCTCCAGACATCCTAATATGGTTGGCGGTGTCTGATAGACACCGCCAGCCATGTTAGTGCTTTTCCGCCACGGACGGGAGGCGACCGCGGCGGAAAAGCTGCGGACTGAAAAACGATTCCCCAGCCATCCTAATCTGGCGGGGGGGTCTTTTTCAGTCCGCTGCGGATTTCCCGCATCCTCCGGGCCGGCGGTGGATTCCGCCGGCCCGGAGGATGCGGGAAATCCGCAATCCTAATCTGCCCCATAGTTTGAATGGATGGATGCCTGGATCATGGTACTATCTGACTCTTAGATAGGATATGCGTATCTAGAGAGAGTAGACGGTCACTGGATGAACTAAGTGTTACTTTGAAGAGCATGTAACACCGCACCCGCACGTCCGTCCCAGGGTAGGAAAGGTAAGGAAAAGAAGTTGTAATTTTGTCCGAATACTACCAAGAATAGTAGCAGTAGTTTGTATTGCAAGCACAGCATGTATCTGGCTATTACGATGGCCACTCACTACCTCTGTTAATAAGTTTAGTAGAACTCGGTCATTCATGTGTGGATATATCACTGTTCACTCAATAAAAAGCAAAGCCCCTAAAGTCATCCCATATGTAAGTAAATACATACCATGTGCAGTGATAGATAATCAGATCATTTATCTTCTTCATTTTCCTTTTCTAGTATTCATTGGCACTGTAGGGTGAAACTTAAATTAATTAAGCAGTAGCCCTTGTAACAGTGTATTCTCAGTGCCACCCGTAATAGAAAAGTAAGAGCATCACCACCTGTATGTACTGGACTGGTACAGTAACGCAAGTCTGTCTCACTCATCATGGCGGGCGTCTGTTTTCCTCGGGTGCAAGTTGACTGCGCTGGCATTATGCCGGCTTGCAGAAGTTAACGTACCAATTTTGCTAAACAAGAGAGAAGAAGAAGAATAAGACTGGTGTACTGTCATAGTCGATTCTAATGGAGTGAGTCCATAGTGCTCGTAGAATTGATTCCTTAAACTCCCACTAATGTTAGAGCAAGGGTGAAGAAGTGGGAGGTTAGATAGATACTGGCCACAATAGTTATGTACTGCACTTGCAAGTTGCTAGTTCTACTGTGACACAACTTTCTACTGAATCATTTTTTGTTAATCTTAAAGAGCATTGGTTACAGACTATGTCTTTCTTTTTTCATATAGATGCTCCTTCCAAACAAACCCGGAAGGAGCTGGCTAGACGGGCCCGGCAACGGAGGCTGGAGGCCACTGTCGCTGAATATCGGCGGCTGGTGGCCCAGGAGGAGGGGGACACGCAGTCTACCACAACATCTACCGGGACAGCTGTATCCTCCTCCGCACTCCCTGGGTCACCCAGACGGCGCAGGTCTCCAGCGGTACGGAGCCTGGGTAACGCAGCCACCCGCCACCGCCGAGCAAAGAAATCAGCTGCCCCCCACAGCAGTTGCAAAAAACGCATGCACCGCCTTTCCCTGAGGGTTTCCTACCTCGAGCAGAAGCTGCTCAACACGAAAACCCTGCTCGAGACCCTCCGCAAGGAGCATTCCGACCTGGCCCGGAAATTCAACAGCAGCAGCCAGCAGTAGGAGGAGACTGTCCCTTGCCCATTTTTTAAAGACTTCTGGGGGGTGGGAATTGGGAGTTGGGTTTTTTCACTTTTTTGGACTTTTCACGGACATTCGTTGGGGTTAGGGAGTGGGGGTGGGTTGGGTCTTGTGGGAGATTATTTTTGTCAGGGATATAAATATACTTTAAACTTTAGCTTAGCAAACGTGTTTTTTTTACTGCTTTTGAGGCTGGTGGGTGGGGGTTTAACAGTAACTTTGTTTTGGTGACACTTAAGTGGCATCTTGATTCAAGTTGTGTAATTAATTGCCCAAATGTTTTCAAAACTAAGTGCCTCTCACAGAGTAAGTGAATTCAATAGTCCTAGGACTTTACTAGTACTAGCGTCAGTCTCTCGTCTCTCCTAATACTCTATTATACTTCCTCCCCCCAAATGCTTATCTTACCTGTACTTTGTGTTTGGAAATAGGGCTAGGCACAGGGCTGGCTGCACGTCAAATGGCGATATGGCAATCCTGGGCGGATGAAATGTCATCATTGCGTTGGTACTAGTGGTGTTACACAGTGGCAGTTGCAGCATCTGAAAAAAAAGAAAATTAAACCTTGTTTGTCCTTACCGTAGCATTAGAACAGTACGATAGAGAATATAGCAGGTGACAGTACACTAGAACAGTGCCACAATTTAAACTTAACAAATGGTAAAGTATTGAAAGTATAACTAGTACTTGCGTTGAATTTCTTTGACATTGGCTACTACTACAAGAAATAGTACTGAAGCTGAGTAAGTCTAGAATATATCCTCAGATTCCTTCACCAGCCTGTTGCTATGACCTTATCCTCCCCAGTAAGTGTGTGGAATTATTGCTGTCATTTAGTCACACATCAATCAAAACCACACAACCCGGGGGAAGAGGGTTAGGCTTTGTAAATTGGATGGGAATGGGGGATTTTGGGAACGTTTTTTTGAGAGAAGAAAAAAAGCACAGCATGGACAAACAATAATTGAAGATAAAGAAATCTTTGGGTACAAAGCTAACCATAAATCTTTTAAGTGACGTAAAGGAAGTGCATGCACTGCTGCATGCATTGTTACTGAAAAGTAAGTAGTACTTTCGACAGTACAGGGCTGCAGCGTTTTCACTTGCCTATCTCTGCACTTCTTACATTAAATTAGGTTTAAAAAATAGCCAAAGTAAAACCTATAGAATGGCTGTAGGGATCCATTTAGAAGCAGAGAGAGATCCAAGAAATGCAGAGTCACACTCATAGAAGTTCACAGCAATAACATTACTTAAAAAATAATTTGAAAAGAATGGATACTGTATCTGTATGTTGTTGTAGTTGTCCTGTTGAATTTGGTAAGTAAGTTGCACGTATCAAACCATTCCTCTTATTAGCGGCACTCCTTCATTCCAGCTGACGCTTCGTCCATCAATGTTGGTGACCAGAAGACACCCTGTCCACTGCCTGCCTGGCGGATGCTGAATTGCTGTGAGTATTACTTCTTCACAGTCAACAAAATAGTCAGACTAAATCTGAACATATAAGCACATGGAGATGTATTATTAGCTTAATTCAGCTCAAATTGCAACAAAAAAGCAAAAAATGCAAAAAACCCAACACAACAGTATTACAACAAATTCTACTGCAGTTTATTTACAAATTCATAAAATTTCGGCAAAAAGAGAGAGGAAAGGAAAGGGTGGTGCTCGAGTAGAGGAAGGTGTAAGTATAGATTTAAAGTGATTCAGTGCAAAAAAGAAATTATTTGTACATTGCACATATAAAGCCTACCCATTCACAATTTATATACAATATTATACAGGGGGGCAGGGAGGGGCAGGTGTAGGCTTAAAAAACAACAGGGGGATCGTCGACGTTTCGACCCTGGCGCAATAAGGGAAAGTCACGACCTCTGCTGCGGGTCTTCTTCAGGACGGTGATGGGGACAAGGGGCGGGGAAGCACCTGTAATGGTAAGTATAAATATTTTACAATTTTTAATGTGGGGTTCCAATCTAAAAGAAGTTAAAAAAGAGGTGTTGGGTACGTTACCAAATGAGAATGATAAGGTGTCGCAATTCCAGATCAGTTGGGCGATGCACCTATGTAAAGTAAAGACAGACCGGGAAACTGTTAGCCCATCTCCAAAGGCACAGTCACCCCAAGTTGTCAGAAAGGAGGTGTTCAGCAAAATTAAGACTCACCTCTGGCTGATAAATTTGGCACAGACTAAGGGTTCAGTCGAGTACCAGTATGTACACAATGGGCAGTCAATTCAATTGTGCT
Source organism: Lissotriton vulgaris (assembly GCF_964263255.1). Lineage (NCBI taxonomy): Eukaryota > Metazoa > Chordata > Amphibia > Caudata > Salamandridae > Lissotriton > Lissotriton vulgaris. Next base: position 755,225,559 of record NC_141695.1, on the reverse strand, counting down.
GCATAAAGGAAAGAGGAGCCAATCAGTCCCATAGTATACTTAATTGCACAGCAAGTAAGTTCCATAAGTGCACAGCAAGTAAGTTCCATAAGTGAAGAAACCACACTCACCCTAGTCCAGTGGCACGGTGGACATTGTACCGGCAATTGAGGGCGAGAGGGAACTAAGTTAAGTTCAAATGAATCCTGTGTAGGAAAAAAACCAGGTATGAACCCATGTGGTAATTTCACCAATACACAGCTACAATGCTAGACAGTGACCGTTCGAAAATACCCATGCAAACAGTAGTTAGGGCGGGGCATCAGCATTAAGTGTAACACAAAATGACCAATGTCCAGCTCGTAGTACACCGTTAACCAATTCCGCCTGTACAGGATAACCTGTGTTACTACATCCATCCAGGTCAGAGTCCAATATTGGAATTGAAAAAATATATATAGACACCAAGCGTGTTGATTATCACGTTCACAGTGGGTCATAAAATGACCTGTATAATAACAATTGTCCAGGTAGGAGTATACCGTTAAACAATTCCGCCTGTATAAGATGACCTGTGTTACTACATCCATCCAGGTCAGAGTCCAATATTGGAATTAAAAAATAGCCGCCAAGCGTGTTGATTATCACGCTCACAATGCATCAGACTAACCGCATTTAGTACCGCTCGTCTAAATATACCATATTATCAAAGCGTATTAAAGTTAGCACGTTAAAGTTGTTAATTATCGCGCTCACAGTGGGTTAAAAGCGCATCTAAGTTTACCTTAATGACACAGCGATATCCCCAATATTACAAGGACGTGGGGCGGCCAGACCGCAATTCATAAATCAACTCGAAGTGTAGCTTCCGTCTCACGCGACCGGCTGGTACCACGTGGTAGGGCACCACCAATTGCAGCTAAGTAGGCGCATGGAAGTAAACGAAGGACTCGAGCATTATGGAAATCAAGAAAGGACTACTCAAACGCGAGTGAATGTAAACAAGGGACTGAATCCGAGTGAAAAATGGATGATGCTACAAGGGGATTGATTACACGCTAGTAGTGCCATATTAGTTGGAAATTCAAGTGGTCCAATTAAAGCTATAATGATTTGACATTTCTCATAAATGAAAATTAATACATTTTGACAAAAATTGTATCTATAAACATTTCATGAATTACAAACAATAAAACATAAAAAACACAATGTTAGACAATGACAAATAACAATATATATCAAGTACATATTCATGGGAATACAGTGTTATGGCTGCTGTTAAGGCATATTACTGGTGAATTACAATTCCAGTGGCACGAGGGACCGTGACAAAGGGCATCATGGCAGAAGGAAAGGTGACAGATTCGACAAGGGTCAGCCAATTGGTAAAAGTGCCATTTGTCTCATGACTTCCTCCTGTTCATTCAAGCCCCTATTCACTGTATCAAAAAAATGCATCCACCTGCATTCACGGATGCTGATTGATTGTGCCAGATTACCTCCCCTGGGATTGGGATTGACTTTCTCAATAACACACCATCTAAGACTTTCAGGTGTGTGATTGAATCGGACAAAATGATCAACAAGGGGCGCTCCCTGTACTTTACACCGGACCCTGCTGCAGTGCTGCAGGATGCGGATTTTCACCTTCTGAATAGTTTGCCCTATGTACATAAAACCACAGGGGCAAAAGATGGCATATATTACCCCCATGGTATTACAATTCGTGTGATTCTGTAGGGTGTAAGTGAAATCATTGTACGTGCATTCCTTAACTTCCAAGGCCATGTCACAGGCCTTACAAGATCCACATTTAAAATGACCTACAACAGTAGGGAGATTCCATAATGTGGTCTGACTCTCCGCATTTTTCTTCTGCAACATAGAATGCACAACAAAATCTCTGACGCTCTTTCCTTTACGGAAGGCATGCATAGGGGGGTCCGGCACACCTGTCTCTTCTGCTACCAGGTGCCAATGGTTGTTAATAATCCTTTTGATCTCCGTACTCTTGGTGTTAAACGTAGTAACACATATCAGCCTCTCCTCTTCACTATCCTTCCTTGTTTTTGGTTCTAACAATACCTCTCTGTGACAGAACCATGCTCTTTTGCGAGCCTTTTTTACCAGGCTCCTTGGGTAACCCCTCTCAACCAGCCGGGTCATCAAGATGGTAGACTCCGTAAAATAGTCCACTTTGCAACTGCAATTTCTCCGCAATCTCAGGAACTGTCCATAGGGGAGATTGTCCCTGAGATTGCGGGGATGATGGCTGGAATATCTTAACAGAGTGTTTCTCTCTGTCGGTTTTCGAAACAAAGTAGTATGTAAGACACCATGTTTGTCCTTAATAGTGATGTCCAGGAAGTTTATAGCTTGATTACTACACTCCATAGTGAACTGGATGTTAGCATCTCTCCCGTTCAGCCAGTTGTGAAAATTAAGCAGATCGCTCTTCGGGCCCTTCCACATAAGCAAGACGTCGTCGATGTAACGACGCCATAGACTTATGTTACTTCTATGTGGGTTGTTGTCACAGAGAACCCAATTGTGTTCAAAGTGATCCATATAGATCACTGCCAAGTTTGGGGCAAAACTAGCACCCATGGCTACGCCATTTATCTGCATGAAGTAATCTCCATCGAAGATAAAGAAATTACGTTTCATAGCGATCTCTAATAGGTCTACTATGAATTTGGTAGGAACTCGGTGTGGCCTAACTCTGTCTTCCAATACCGTTCTTATCACCTCCAGGGCCGCATGTTGGGGAATGTTGGTATACAAGGAGGTGATATCCATAGTTACCAATAGTTCTTCACTGGGGTTAAATGCTTTCTCATCTACCAGCTTAATCACCTGCATAGTATCCCTAAGATAACAGGCTGTGTTCTCTGCAATGGGTTTAATGAAGATATCTATAAATTTACACAGTGGTTCAAGAATTGAGCCACACCCTGACACAATAGGTCTCCCAGGTGGATTATGGAGCCTTTTGTGTACCTTGGGCAAGGTATAGATCGTAGGTAAACGAGGGTGTGTATTATTTAGATACTCATGTTCCTGTTTGGTGATAATTCCCTCATCGAGAGCATTATCTGTAACCTTTTTAATGGCTGCGGCAATGTCCTTGGTAGGATTGGCTGAAAGCTTAGTATAATTTTCAGTCACTGACAGTTGATTACAGATTTCTTTGATATAATCGTCCCTGTTCTGAATTACAATTGCCCCGCCTTTATCGGCGGGTTTGATCACAATGGTTTGATTCAGTTTCAAATTTTGGAGCGCAGTCCTTTCCTGTTTGGAAACATTGTATTTCACATATTTCTTGTCCCTCAATAGTTTGTTTATATCACCCATAACAATTTGCTCATATGCTAAAACCTTGTGTGGCATCATATGAGCGGGTGGTGTAAAAGTAGAAGGTGGTCTCAGACCTGTGTTACTAAATACCGGCTGGTGTGGTATTTTGTTAAAGAAATGTTTCAAACGGACTTTCCGGAAGAACTGGTGAAGCTCCAATTTTAGATTGAAACTATTTGGCAAATTTGTCGGGACAAAAGATAAACCCTTCTCCAGGATTTTTTGTTCATCATTAGTCAGTGCATGACTGGAAAGGTTGATCAGAGGGCTAGTTTGGTTAGCCAGGGCATTGGGCTCTACCACCTGTAATGTTGTTTGCGGGTTTGAATTTCGCCATGTAAAAATCCTGGAGAAGGGTTTATCTTTTGTCCCGACAAATTTGCCAAATAGTTTCAATCTAAAATTGGAGCTTCACCAGTTCTTCCGGAAAGTCCGTTTGAAACATTTCTTTAATAAAATACCACACCAGCCGGTATTTAGTAACACAGGTCTGAGACCACCTTCTACTTTTACACCACCCGCTCATATGATGCCACACAAGGTTTTAGCATATGAGCAAATTGTTATGGGTGATATAAACAAACTATTGAGGGACAAGAAATATGTGAAATACAATGTTTCCAAACAGGAAAGGACTGCGCTCCAAAATTTGAAACTAAATCAAAACATTGTGATCAAACCCGCCGATAAAGGCGGGGCAATTGTAATTCAGAACAGGGACGATTATATAAAAGAAATCTGTAATCAACTGTCAGTGACTGAAAATTATACTAAGCTTTCAGCCAATCCTACCAAGGACATTGCCGCAGCCATTAAAAAGGTTACAGATAATGCTCTCGATGAGGGAATTATCACCAAACAGGAACATGAGTATCTAAATAATACACACCCTCGTTTACCTACGATCTATACCTTGCCCAAGGTACACAAAAGGCTCCATAATCCACCTGGGAGACCTATTGTGTCAGGGTGTGGCTCAATTCTTGAACCACTGTGTAAATTTATAGATATCTTCATTAAACCCATTGCAGAGAACACAGCCTGTTATCTTAGGGATACTATGCAGGTGATTAAGCTGGTAGATGAGAAAGCATTTAACCCCAGTGAAGAACTATTTGTAACTATGGATATCACCTCCTTGTATACCAACATTCCCCAACATGCGGCCCTGGAGGTGATAAGAACGGTATTGGAAGACAGAGTTAGGCCACACCGAGTTCCTACCAAATTCATAGTAGACCTATTAGAGATCGCTATGAAACGTAATTTCTTTATCTTCGATGGAGATTACTTCATGCAGATAAATGGCGTAGCCATGGGTGCTAGTTTTGCCCCAAACTTGGCAGTGATCTATATGGATCACTTTGAACACAATTGGGTTCTCTGTGACAACAACCCACATAGAAGTAACATAAGTCTATGGCGTCGTTACATCGACGACGTCTTGCTTATGTGGAAGGGCCCGAAGAGCGATCTGCTTAATTTTCACAACTGGCTGAACGGGAGAGATGCTAACATCCAGTTCACCATGGAGTGTAGTAATCAAGCTATAAACTTCCTGGACATCACTATTAAGGAGGAACATGGTGTCTTACATACTACTTTGTTTCGAGAACCGACAGAGAGAAACACTCTGTTAAGATATTCCAGCCATCATCCCCGCAATCTCAGGGACAATCTCCCCTATGGACAGTTCCTGAGATTGCGGAGAAATTGCAGTTGCAAAGTGGACTATTTTACGGAGTCTACCATCTTGATGACCCGGCTGGTTGAGAGGGGTTACCCAAGGAGCCTGGTAAAAAAGGCTCGCAAAAGAGCATGGTTCTGTCACAGAGAGGTATTGTTTGAACCAAAAACAAGGAAGGATAGTGAAGAGGAGAGGCTGATATGTGTTACTACGTTTAACACCAAGAGTACGGAGATCAAAAGGATTATTAACAACCATTGGCACCTGGTAGCAGAAGAGACAGGTGTGCCGGACCCCCCTATGCATGCCTTCCGTAAAGGAAAGAGCGTCAGAGATTTTGTTGTGCATTCTATGTTGCAGAAGAAAAATGCGGAGAGTCAGACCACATTATGGAATCTCCCTACTGTTGTAGGTCATTTTAAATGTGGATCTTGTAAGGCCTGTGACATGGCCTTGGAAGTTAAGGAATGCACGTACAATGATTTCACTTACACCCTACAGAATCACACCAATTGTAATACCATGGGGGTAATATATGCCATCTTTTGCCCCTGTGGTTTTATGTACATAGGGCAAACTATTCAGAAGGTGAAAATCCGCATCCTGCAGCACTGCAGCAGGGTCCGGTGTAAAGTACAGGGAGCGCCCCTTGTTGATCATTTTGTCCGATTCAATCACACACCTGAAAGTCTTAGATGGTGTGTTATTGAGAAAGTCAATCCCAATCCCAGGGGAGGTAATCTGGCACAATCAATCAGCATCCGTGAATGCAGGTGGATGCATTTTTTTGATACGGTGAATAGGGGCTTGAATGAACAGGAGGAAGTCATGAGACAAATGGCACTTTTACCAATTGGCTGACCCCTGTCGAATCTGTCACCTTTCCTTCTGCCATGATGCCCTTTGTCACGGTCCCTCGTGCCACTGGAATTGTAATTCACCAGTAATATGCCTTAACAGCAGCCATAACACTGTATTCCCATGAATATGTACTTGATATATATTGTTATTTGTCATTGTCTAACATTGTGTTTTTTATGTTTTATTGTTTGTAATTCATGAAATGTTTATAGATACAATTTTTGTCAAAATGTATTAATTTTCATTTATGAGAAATGTCAAATCCTTATAGCTTTAATTGGACCACTTGAATTTCCAACTAATATGGCACTACTAGCGTGTAATCAATCCCCTTGTAGCATCATCCATTTTTCACTCGGATTCAGTCCCTTGTTTACATTCACTCGCGTTTGAGTAGTCCTTTCTTGATTTCCATAATGCTCGAGTCCTTCGTTTACTTCCATGCGCCTACTTAGCTGCAATTGGTGGTGCCCTACCACGTGGTACCAGCCGGTCGCGTGAGACGGAAGCTACACTTCGAGTTGATTTATGAATTGCGGTCTGGCCGCCCCACGTCCTTGTATTATTGGGGATATCGCTGTGTCATTAAGGTAAACTTAGACGCGCTTTTAACCCACTGTGAGCGCGATAATTAACGCGTTTGGCGTGCCAACTTTAACGTGCTAACTTTAATACGCTTTGATAATATGGTATATTTAGACGAGCGGTACTAAATGCGGTTAGTCTGATGCATTGTGAGCGTGATAATCAACACGCTTGGCGGCTATTTTTTAATTCCAATATTGGACTCTGACCTGGATGGATGTAGTAACACAGGTCATCTTATACAGGCGGAATTGTTTAACGGTATGCTCCTACCTGGACAATTGTTATTATACAGGTCATTTTATGACCCACTGTGAACGTGATAATCAACACGCTTGGTGTCTATATATATTTTTTCAATTCCAATATTGGACTCTGACCTGGATGGATGTAGTAACACAGGTTATCCTGTACAGGCGGAATTGGTTAACGGTGTACTACGAGCTGGACATTGGTCATTTTGTGTTACACTTAATGCTGATGCCCCGCCCTAACTACTGTTTGCATGGGTATTTTCGAACGGTCACTGTCTAGCATTGTAGCTGTGTATTGGTGAAATTACCACATGGGTTCATACCTGGTTTTTTTCCTACACAGGATTCATTTGAACTTAACTTAGTTCCCTCTCGCCCTCAATTGCCAGTACAATGTCCACCGTGCCACTGGACTAGGGTGAGTGTGGTTTCTTCACTTATGGAACTTACTTGCTGTGCACTTATGGAACTTACTTGCTGTGCAATTAAGTATACTATGGGACTGATTGGTTCCTCTTTCCTTTATGCAGCACAATTGAATTGACTGCCCATTGTGTACATACTGGTACTCGACTGAACCCTTAGTCTGTGCCAAATTTATCAGCCAGAGGTGAGTCTTAATTTTGCTGAACACCTCCTTTCTGACAACTTGGGGTGACTGTGCCTTTGGAGATGGGCTAACAGTTTCCCGGTCTGTCTTTACTTTACATAGGTGCATCGCCCAACTGTATTATTTCATTGAGCACTCAAAAAGTCCAATAGAAATCTTTTTCAAGTTATGCAGTAGTTTTTTAATCTTGGAAGATTTCAATTCTTTTCTTCATTGAAAAAACACTATTCAACATAGTCTCCAAACTTTGCAGCCAACACGTGTTTCGTCTAGTCTGATTCGACTAATGACTTCCTCAGGGCTGCAACCCAAAACAAAGTATAATCGCTATTATAACATTATATCATAATTTGATATAACACACTAGTCAATAGAAACCGTAATCAACAGGGAAACATCCCAAAGCCACAATGGTGTTTGAAAAAGGAGTATATATGGTAATAGAGTTCTCACCACCAAGTGAAAGCTGGAATTCTCCACAGTGATTATCTAAATATGAACAGTTCGATATAAGTGTTATTTATTAAGTTTAGTCTCTTATGTTAAATCTCATAAAAGAGAGTGCAGTATAGCAGAGATTAAGTGTCAGAAACAAGGAGAGAGACCATGTTAGAGGGCATCATACCTAAATGCCTCTTCGCTGCGCCCACGCTATCCACTGTTGTCCTTAAGTCTCAATTTTATAATCTACAAAATTATATAATAATCTCAAGTCAAAATTGGTTCTCTTGGAATAAAGAAATAGGGTTCTCAGTCTTATGTACAGTCTACTATCTTACCTCGTTATCTTGCTTGAATACCCATATTAAGGCTTTCAGGTGATCGTATCCGTCACCTAAAATAAGCACAGGATCCTAGTGTTAGGTTCACAGGTTATGTCTTACGCTAGTTTGCCCTACATATCTAACTAAATTATGCACTATGTCCGTTCTTACCTCGTGTCAGTAAATCTGTACTTCGAATCGCGTCTCGTCGTCTCGGCGTCCTAGTACGGCGCCATCTTGCTATTCTTATTTATACTATTGGATGTCGGGATGCGCCATGTTAGCAAAACAAATTGATTAAAACTGGTGAAAAGTACTCGAACGTTGCACTAAATATCATACGCTGGATGTGTGATCCATTTATTATATTAGTCCCATTTTGCGCGGTATATCGTATTCCGTATATTAATCTAGTGATCATGAATTCGTCAGATTTGAGATCGTGTATCCCAATATTCCTTGAATTAAATGTAAATATATTTAAGATAAACTACGAATAGTCTCCTGTAATTAACACTGTATAAGTGTGTCTAAATGCCTAAGTTCAGGAAACACGAACGTAATTCAAAAAACAGCCGCCATCTTGGAACGGGCAGTTTAAACGTTCATCTCTTTCATGATAATCTAATTTCTTAGCCGGAGCAAAGGTTACTATTCTCCGCCATGAATCATTATATCAGTATACCAAACAAAATTCGGACAATACCTAATCAAATTAGATTGTTGTTATTATAATATCGAAACTGTATTACTAACCTTGGGCATCCCTATATCTATCTAGGCAGGTCTAAGTTAAAAGTAATTATTAATATGGGCAATCATTGCATAACGATAGGCGCTACGTTGAGGCACACAAGCAATCCGATCCTCACCATCGTCGAAAAGTTAGATTAACGTATTAGCAAGAGTAAAGGGGGTTAGGTTTGGAAATGGAAAGCAAAGTAGTATAATCTTCATATCAATTGCATCCTATACATTGCATTGATTCTCATTGAGTTTACACAATATTAGTCAAGTCTTCAAGTTATTATACATCAACTAAAAATTCATGTAGTTGTATAAATGAACATTAGTTCTATGAAACAATACACAGGTAATAGTTCATTATAACTAACATTACAAGTCAATACATGTCAATTGCAAGAGTTAAAGTACAGAAAGCCATCTCATAAAATAAAATAAAATAAATATTCACTCATTTCCTAGGAAGAATTCAAACTCATTATCGACATTAAGTCCCTTCTCTACAGCCTTAAGTTTTATTAGCCATGTCACTTCCTTTCTCCTAAGTGTTAGAATCCTATTCCCTCCTCTGGGTTCAGGATCTACACGATCAATACCATGATAGCTGAATATGTGTTTCACACTATCATGTGAGTTCCTTATCAGGTGTGCAGCTGTTGGATAGCGCGTGTCACCTTGTTTGATAGCTCTAAAATGTTCTGCCATCCTGTCTCTGAGTCTCCTCTTGGTGCTTCCAACATATATCATTCCACAACTACATGAAATGATATAAACAACATAGGTCGTGTCGCAATTGATGAATTTGTGAATAGCATGTTCACCTGTATCATTGTAGTTAAACGTAACTACTTTTTTCTTTGCCCATCTGCATGAAGAGCATTTACCACATTTGTGGAAACCTCTGGATCCAGACAGCCAATCTTTGTTAACATATTTCTTGGGGTAGCTAGGACTCAATATGTTAGATACAGTCAAGCCCTTTCTATATGTAACAGAGGGGTATTTGTTAATGAACGGTGTAAGGTCTGGGTCGAGCTTCAAGAGATGCCAATGCCTTTTGAGGATAGAATACAATTTGGGACTCTCTGTACTATAATGAGTGATCATTCTCACCATAGTTGTAGTATCCTTTTTACTGCTTTTAGGTTTCACTCTTAAGGTTTCTTGCCGCTTCAGTTTGTGTACTCTGGTTGAAGCCTTATCAATCACTTTTTTATCATAGCCTCTTCTAGCAAACCGATTGGAAATGTCATTAATGTTAGTTTTAAAGTCATGTTCTAAGGAGCAGTTTCTCCTTGCTCTCACCATCTCTCCGTAGGGTATTGCTTTTATTTGGTTACTAGGGTGACAGCTTTTGGCATGAAGAACTGCATTGCAGCTTGATGGTTTCCTGTACATTCGACTTCTAAGATGGCCTTGCTCCACAAATAACTCAATGTCTAAAAAGGTTATTTTCTCATAGTCATATTGAGTTGTAAATTTTAAGTTAAAGATATTCTCATTGAGATAGTCAAAAAATCCTTTTAGTTGTTCTACTGTCCCTGTCCAGATAAGGAGACAGTCGTCGATGAAACGACCCCAGTAATGAATATACTGGATCCATTCTCTGTTGGCGATCCCCCAGATTCGCTCCGCCTCGAACCACCCCATGAAGAGGTTAGCAAAAGACGGAGCAAATCTGGCTCCCATCGCTGTCCCGAGCTTCTGTCGGTACCAATTACCATTAAATAGAAAAACATTGTTTTTAAGGACAAGATCAGTCATCTGTAATAACATTTGTGAATGATCATAAAGTTCTGCAGCTCTCTTGCTCAAGAAAAAGTCTAGTGCTCTAATCCCCAAGTCATGTTCTATATTTGAATATAAAGATACTACATCAAGAGTAGCTAGTATCATACCATTATCCCATGACATATCATCCAGTATATTCAAAATGTGCTTGGTATCTTCAATAAATGATGGTAAATTGTATACAAACTCCCTTAAAAAAGTGTCTATATATTCTGAAAGGTGTTCGGTTGGGCCACCTATGCCAGAGACAATGGGCCTCCCTGGGGGTTTGTCCCGGCATTTATGAACCTTTGGTAAGGTGTAGAGACAAGGTGATTTTGGATGGGTGGTCAGAAGATAGAGGTATTCATCTCGATCTAACAGTGATAGGTCATACCATTCTTTAACACTCTTATTAACGGTCTCCATAACTGCACTCATAGGATTATTACCCAATTTAACATAGTATTGTTCGTTATTTAATTGGGATAAAACTTCATCATTGTAATCAATGGTATTCTGAATTACCAAATTCCCTCCTTTATCTGCCCTACGTATTTGTATGTCTTTATTATTCATCAATTCTCTAAGGGCTTTCCTTTCTCCAGGCGATAAATTGTCTTCTCTAGGGTTCAGATATCTCTGTTGATGGTAATTCAACTCTTTATCAATGTCAGTGCTCACTGCTTTAAAGAAAACATCAATAGTGTTACCTTTTGCCAGTTGGGGAGTCCACTTAGATCGTAGTTTTAGACCACTATCTTGTGACTGATATCGTTCAACATCTAATTCTTCCATAAGTCTAGATAAAGTCACTGGATCATCTTCATTCTCTGTTAAGGATAGTAGGAGCTGAGTTTCTTTAAGTTCTTGTATAGTAAGATTACTCAGCCCTCTAGATCTAGGTGTTGCCTTCTTCTCTGGTATGTTAGCAAAGAATTTCTTTATCTTAAGTAATCTCGTGAATTTAAAAAGATCTATTTTAGTCATCACCCAGTCTTGTCTCCTAGCTGGACAGAAACCTAAACCTTTTTGAAGAACACATATCATGTCATTAGTAAGTGGAAAATCCGATAGATTAATAACCTCTATGTCACTTACTTCACCCTCATCTCTTACGGTTGTGGCTTCCAAGACCTCAGACTCATTCTTATTCTGGATCCTGGATCTCCCATTTCCTCTCCTGCCTCTCCTGGTCCTCTTGCAGTAGTATTGCGATTTCTCCCTGTTTCTCGATTCCCCTTCCGTAAACGTTGAACTTCCTCTAAAAAATTATTCTCTGGTGTTGGAACATTCGCTGTAGTAGTTGGTGTTTCATCATTATAATCACTAGATATATTGCTAGATGATGCATCTGTCTCACTAAGGGGTCTGGCGCTGCCTGTCTGTCTGGAAGTAGGTGGTTTGTTCATCAGATAATCATATTTTTTAGCATACGTATATATTCTCCCTGATCTATAATCATTCTCATCTCGCTTAATTTTACGAGCTTTTCTCTTCTTAATATCAAGTTGTAAATCATTAAGAATTTCATCCATTATGGTGTAGTTTTAATTGTCGCTTCAGGAAGGTTCATTTGCTTAATCTCATCTTCTACTTTTTGGATTTCAATCATTAGTTTTGCCATCTTCCTGTCAGCATTATCAATCAATATGTTCATAAGGTTACGTGAACTATCATTAAGTTCCTTTTCCCAAATTTTGTACAATTCTCGTTCTAAATCCTCATATGCTGGTATTATTTGTGAACGTAGTCCACGAGGTATCCTATTCAGTGCTATATATTGTTTGAGTGTGGCAGCGTCCCACCACTTATTGAGTTCTTGTCTTTTTAGTGATTCAAGCTTTCTAAACTTGGCACTAAGCCCTTCTGGTCTCATGCTAGCAGGTGGTGTCACTGCAGATCCTACAGATCCACCCGCGCTTAGGTTCTTAAATAGTTCCTCTGCTTCTTTCTCTCTATTCATTGTTCCCTTTGCGGCTGCTCAATTTAACAAATTTGAACACAAAAGAGGCGGTAACTGTTAAGATAGAGCGCACAGCAGGTAAAGGGGTATCACAAACGAGTATCTGAAATGGTGCTCAAAATGAATGCAAGTCGGTTACCACGACTAGAGATATGCTATGAATAGCTCAGACAAATTATATTATTTCATTGAGCACTCAAAAAGTCCAATAGAAATCTTTTTCAAGTTATGCAGTAGTTTTTTAATCTTGGAAGTTTTCAATTCTTTTCTTCATTGAAAAAACACTCTTCAACATAGTCTCCAAACTTTGCAGCCAACACGTGTTTCGTCTAGTCTGATTCGACTAATGACTTCCTCAGGGCTGCAACCCAATACAAAGTATAATCGCTATTATAACATTATATCATAATTTGATATAACACACTAGTCAATAGAAACCGTAATCAACAGGGAAACATCCCAAAGCCACAATGGTGTTTGAAAAAGGAGTATATATGGTAATAGAGTTCTCACCACCAAGTGAAAGCTGGAATTCTCCACAGTGATTATCTAAATATGAACAGTTCGATATAAGTGTTATTTATTAAGTTTAGTCTCTTATGTTAAATCTCATAAAAGAGAGTGCAGTATAGCAGAGATTAAGTGTCAGAAACAAGGAGAGAGACCATGTTAGAGGGCGTCATACCTAAATGCCTCTTCGCTGCGCCCACGCTATCCACTGTTGTCCTTAAGTCTCAATTTTATAATCTACAAAATTATATAATAATCTCAAGTCAAAATTGGTTCTCTTGGAATAAAGAAATAGGGTTCTCAGTCTTATGTACAGTCTACTATCTTACCTCGTTATCTTGCTTGAATACCCATATTAAGGCTTTCAGGTGATCGTATCCGTCACCTAAAATAAGCACAGGATCCTAGTGTTAGGTTCACAGGTTATGTCTTACGCTAGTTTGCCCTACATATCTAACTAAATTATGCACTATGTCCGTTCTTACCTCGTGTCAGTAAATCTGTACTTCGAATCGCGTCTCGTCGTCTCGGCGTCCTAGTACGGCGCCATCTTGCTATTCTTATTTATACTATTGGATGTCGGGATGCGCCATGTTAGCAAAACAAATTGATTAAAACTGGTGAAAAGTACTCGAACGTTGCACTAAATATCATACGCTGGATGTGTGATCCATTTATTATATTAGTCCCATTTTGCGCGGTATATCGTATTCCGTATATTAATCTAGTGATCATGAATTCGTCAGATTTGAGATCGTGTATCCCAAAATTCCTTGAATTAAATGTAAATATATTTAAGATAAACTACGAATAGTCTCCTGTAATTAACACTGTATAAGTGTGTCTAAATGCCTAAGTTCAGGAAACACGAACGTAATTCAAAAAACAGCCGCCATCTTGGAACGGGCAGTTTAAACGTTCATCTCTTTCATGATAATCTAATTTCTTAGCCGGAGCAAAGGTTACTATTCTCCGCCATGAATCATTATATCAGTATACCAAACAAAATTCGGACAATACCTAATCAAATTAGATTGTTGTTATTATAATATCGAAACTGTATTACTAACCTTGGGCATCCCTATATCTATCTAGGCAGGTCTAAGTTAAAAGTAATTATTAATATGGGCAATCATTGCATAACGATAGGCGCTACGTTGAGGCACACAAGCAATCCGATCCTCACCATCGTCGAAAAGTTAGATTAACGTATTAGCAAGAGTAAAGGGGGTTAGGTTTGGAAATGGAAAGCAAAGTAGTATAATCTTCATATCAATTGCATCCTATACATTGCATTGATTCTCATTGAGTTTACACAATACTAGTCAAGTCTTCAAGTTATTATACATCAACTAAAAATTCATGTAGTTGTATAAATGAACATTAGTTCTATGAAACAATACACAGGTAATAGTTCATTATAACTAACATTACAAGTCAATACATGTCAATTGCAAGAGTTAAAGTACAGAAAGCCATCTCATAAAATAAAATAAAATAAATATTCACTCATTTCCTAGGAAGAATTCAAACTCATTATCGACATTAAGTCCCTTCTCTACAGCCTTAAGTTTTATTAGCCATGTCACTTCCTTTCTCCTAAGTGTTAGAATCCTATTCCCTCCTCTGGGTTCAGGATCTACACGATCAATACCATGATAGCTGAATATGTGTTTCACACTATCATGTGAGTTCCTTATCAGGTGTGCAGCTGTTGGATAGCGCGTGTCACCTTGTTTGATAGCTCTAAAATGTTCTGCCATCCTGTCTCTGAGTCTCCTCTTGGTGCTTCCAACATATATCATTCCACAACTACATGAAATGATATAAACAACATAGGTCGTGTCGCAATTGATGAATTTGTGAATAGCATGTTCACCTGTATCATTGTAGTTAAACGTAACTACTTTTTTCTTTGCCCATCTGCATGAAGAGCATTTACCACATTTGTGGAAACCTCTGGATCCAGACAGCCAATCTTTGTTAACATATTTCTTGGGGTAGCTAGGACTCAATATGTTAGATAGAGTCAAGCCCTTTCTATATGTAACAGAGGGGTATTTGTTAATGAACGGTGTAAGGTCTGGGTCGAGCTTCAAGAGATGCCAATGCCTTTTGAGGATAGAATACAATTTGGGACTCTCTGTACTATAATGAGTGATCATTCTC
The DNA here is from genome assembly GCF_964263255.1 of Lissotriton vulgaris. NCBI lineage: Eukaryota > Metazoa > Chordata > Amphibia > Caudata > Salamandridae > Lissotriton > Lissotriton vulgaris. The sequence goes on along the minus strand of NC_141695.1, from coordinate 755,210,300 downwards.
ACCATAGTTGTAGTATCCTTTTTACTGCTTTTAGGTTTCACTCTTAAGGTTTCTTGCCGCTTCAGTTTGTGTACTCTGGTTGAAGCCTTATCAATCACTTTTTTATCATAGCCTCTTCTAGCAAACCGATTGGAAATGTCATTAATGTTAGTTTTAAAGTCATGTTCTAAGGAGCAGTTTCTCCTTGCTCTCACCATCTCTCCGTAGGGTATTGCTTTTATTTGGTTACTAGGGTGACAGCTTTTGGCATGAAGAACTGCATTGCAGCTTGATGGTTTCCTGTACATTCGACTTCTAAGATGGCCTTGCTCCACAAATAACTCAATGTCTAAAAAGGTTATTTTCTCATAGTCATATTGAGTTGTAAATTTTAAGTTAAAGATATTCTCATTGAGATAGTCAAAAAATCCTTTTAGTTGTTCTACTGTCCCTGTCCAGATAAGGAGACAGTCGTCGATGAAACGACCCCAGTAATGAATATACTGGATCCATTCTCTGTTGGCGATCCCCCAGATTCGCTCCGCCTCGAACCACCCCATGAAGAGGTTAGCAAAAGACGGCGCAAATCTGGCTCCCATCGCTGTCCCGAGCTTCTGTCGGTACCAATTACCATTAAATAGAAAAACATTGTTTTTAAGGACAAGATCAGTCATCTGTAATAACATTTGTGAATGATCATAAAGTTCTGCAGCTCTCTTGCTCAAGAAAAAGTCTAGTGCTCTAATCCCCAAGTCATGTTCTATATTTGAATATAAAGATACTACATCAAGAGTAGCTAGTATCATACCATTATCCCATGACATATCATCCAGTATATTCAAAATGTGCTTGGTATCTTCAATAAATGATGGTAAATTGTATACAAACTCCCTTAAAAAAGTGTCTATATATTCTGAAAGGTGTTTGGTTGGGCCACCTATGCCAGAGACAATGGGCCTCCCTGGGGGTTTGTCCCGGCATTTATGAACCTTTGGTAAGGTGTAGAGACAAGGTGATTTTGGATGGGTGGTCAGAAGATAGAGGTATTCATCTCGATCTAACAGTGATAGGTCATACCATTCTTTAACACTCTTATTAACGGTCTCCATAACTGCACTCATAGGATTATTACCCAATTTAACATAGTATTGTTCGTTATTTAATTGGGATAAAACTTCATCATTGTAATCAATGGTATTCTGAATTACCAAATTCCCTCCTTTATCTGCCCTACGTATTTGTATGTCTTTATTATTCATCAATTCTCTAAGGGCTTTCCTTTCTCCAGGCGATAAATTGTCTTCTCTAGGGTTCAGATATCTCTGTTGATGGTAATTCAACTCTTTATCAATGTCAGTGCTCACTGCTTTAAAGAAAACATCAATAGTGTTACCTTTTGCCAGTTGGGGAGTCCACTTAGATCGTAGTTTTAGACCACTATCTTGTGACTGATATCGTTCAACATCTAATTCTTCCATAAGTCTAGATAAAGTCACTGGATCATCTTCATTCTCTGTTAAGGATAGTAGGAGCTGAGTTTCTTTAAGTTCTTGTATAGTAAGATTACTCAGCCCTCTAGATCTAGGTGTTGCCTTCTTCTCTGGTATGTTAGCAAAGAATTTCTTTATCTTAAGTAATCTCGTGAATTTAAAAAGATCTATTTTAGTCATCACCCTGTCTTGTCTCCTACCTGGACAGAAACCTAAACCTTTTTGAAGAACACATATCATGTCATTAGTTAGTGGAAAATCCGATAGATTAATAACCTCTATGTCACTTACTTCACCCTCATCTCTTACGGTTGTGGCTTCCAAGACCTCAGACTCATTCTTATTCTGGATCCTGGATCTCCCATTTCCTCTCCTGCCTCTCCTGGTCCTCTTGCAGTAGTATTGCGATTTCTCCCTGTTTCTCGATTCCCCTTCCGTAAACGTTGAACTTCCTCTAAAAAATTATTCTCTGGTGTTGGAACATTCGCTGTAGTAGTTGGTGTTTCATCATTATCATCACTAGATATATTGCTAGATGATGCATCTGTCTCACTAAGGGGTCTGGCGCTGCCTGTCTGTCTGGAAGTAGGTGGTTTGTTCATCAGATAATCATATTTTTTAGCATACGTATATATTCTTCCTGATCTATAATCATTCTCATCTCGCTTAATTTTACGAGCTTTTCTCTTCTTAATATCAAGTTGTAAATCATTAAGAATTTCATCCATTATGGTGTAGTTTTTAATTGTCGCTTCAGGAAGGTTCATTTGCTTAATCTCATCTTCTACTTTTTGGATTTCAATCATTAGTTTTGCCATCTTCCTGTCAGCATTATCAATCAATATGTTCATAAGGTTACGTGAACTATCATTAAGTTCCTTTTCCCAAGTTTTGTACAATTCTGGTTCTAAATCCTCATATGCTGGTATTATTTGTGAACGTAGTCCACGAGGTATCCTATTCAGTGCTATATATTGTTTGAGTGTGGCAGCGTCCCACCACTTATTGAGTTCTTGTCTTTTTAGTGATTCAAGCTTTCTAAACTTGGCACTAAGCCCTCTGGTCTCATGCTAGCAGGTGGTCTCACTGCAGATCCTACAGATCCACCCGCGCTTAGGTTCTTAAATAGTTCCTCTGCTTTTTTCTCTCTATTCATTGTTCCCTTTGCGGCTGCTCAATTTAACAAATTTGAACACAAAAGAGGCGGTAACTGTTAAGATAGAGCGCACAGCAGGTAAAGGGGTATCACAAACGAGTATCTGAAATGGTGCTCAAAATGAATGCAAGTCGGTTACCACGACTAGAGATATGCTATGAATAGCTCAGACAAATTATATTATTTCATTGAGCACTCAAAAAGTCCAATAGAAATCTTTTTCAAGTTATGCAGTAGTTTTTTAATCTTGGAAGTTTTCAATTCTTTTCTTCATTGAAAAAACACTCTTCAACATAGTCTCCAAACTTTGCAGCCAACACGTGTTTCGTCTAGTCTGATTCGACTAATGACTTCCTCAGAGCTGCAACCCAAAACAAAGTATAATCGCTATTATAACATTATATCATAATTTGATATAACACACTAGTCAATAGAAACCGTAATCAACAGGGAAACATCCCAAAGCCACAATGGTGTTTGAAAAAGGAGTATATATGGTAATAGAGTTCTCACCACCAAGTGAAAGCTGGAATTCTCCACAGTGATTATCTAAATATGAACAGTTCGATATAAGTGTTATTTATTAAGTTTAGTCTCTTATGTTAAATCTCATAAAAGAGAGTGCAGTATAGCAGAGATTAAGTGTCAGAAACAAGGAGAGAGACCATGTTAGAGGGCGTCATACCTAAATGCCTCTTCGCTGCGCCCACGCTATCCACTGTTGTCCTTAAGTCTCAATTTTATAATCTACAAAATTATATAATAATCTCAAGTCAACATTGGTTCTCTTGGAATAAAGAAATAGGGTTCTCAGTCTTATGTACAGTCTACTATCTTACCTCGTTATCTTGCTTGAATACCCATATTAAGGCTTTCAGGTGATCGTATCCGTCACCTAAAATAAGCACAGGATCCTAGTGTTAGGTTCACAGGTTATGTCTTACGCTAGTTTGCCCTACATATCTAACTAAATTATGCACTATGTCCGTTCTTACCTCGTGTCAGTAAATCTGTACTTCGAATCGCGTCTCGTCGTCTCGGCGTCCTAGTACGGCGCCATCTTGCTATTCTTATTTATACTATTGGATGTTGGGATGCGCCATGTTAGCAAAACAAATTGATTAAAACTGGTGAAAAGTACTCGAACGTTGCACTAAATATCATACGCTAAATGTGTGATCCATTTATTATATTAGTCCCATTTTGCGCGGTATATCGTATTCCGTATATTAATCTAGTGATCATGAATTCGTCAGATTTGAGATCGTGTATCCCAAAATTCCTTGAATTAAATGTAAATATATTTAAGATAAACTACGAATAGTCTCCTGTAATTAACACTGTATAAGTGTGTCTAAATGCCTAAGTTCAGGAAACACGAACGTAATTGCCGCCATCTTGGAACGGGCAGTTTAAACGTTCATCTCTTTCATGATAATCTAATTTCTTAGCCGGAGCAAAGGTTACTATTCTCCGCCATGAATCATTATATCAGTATACCAAACAAAATTCGGACAATACCTAATCAAATTAGATTGTTGTTATTATAATATCGAAACTGTATTACTAACCTTGGGCATCCCTATATCTATCTAGGCAGGTCTAAGTTAAAAGTAATTATTAATATGGGCAATCATTGCATAACGATAGGCGCTATGTTGAGGCACACAAGCAATCCGATCCTCACCATCGTCGAAAAGTTAGATTAACGTATTAACAAGAGTAAAGGGGGTTAGGTTTGGAAATGGAAAGCAAAGAAGTATAATCTTCATATCAATTGCATCCTATACATTGCATTGATTCTCATTGAGTTTACACAATATTAGTCAAGTCTTCAAGTTATTATACATCAACTAAAAATTCATGTAGTTGTATAATGAACATTAGTTCTATGAAACAATGCACAGGTAATAGTTCATTATAACTAACATTACAAGTCAATACATGTCAATTGCAAGAGTTAAAGTACAGAAAGCCATCTCATAAAATAAAATAAAATAAATATTCACTCATTTCCTAGGAAGAATTCAAACTCATTATCGACATTAAGTCCCTTCTCTACAGCCTAAAGTTTTATTAGCCATGTCACTTCCTTTCTCCTAAGTGTTAGAATCCTATTCCCTCCTCTGGGTTCAGGATCTACACGATCAATACCATGATAGCTGAATATGTGTTTCACACTATCATGTGAGTTCCTTATCAGGTGTGCAGCTGTTGGATAGCGCGTGTCACCTTGTTTGATAGCTCTAAAATGTTCTGCCATCCTGTCTCTGAGTCTCCTCTTGGTGCTTCCAACATATATCATTCCACAACTACATGAAATGATATAAACAACATAGGTCGTGTCGCAATTGATGAATTTGTGAATAGCATGTTCACCTGTATCATTGTAGTTAAACGTAACTACTTTTGTCTTTGCCCATCTGCATGAAGAGCATTTACCACATTTGTGGAAACCTCTGGATCCAGACAGCCAATCTTTGTTAACATATTCCTTGGGGTAGCTAGGACTCAATATGTTAGATATAGTCAAGCCCTTTCTATATGTAACAGAGGGGTATATGTTAATGAACGGTGTAAGGTCTCGGTCGAGCTTCAAGAGATGCCAATGCCTTTTGAGGATAGAATACAATTTGGGACTCTCTGTACTATAATGAGTGATCATTCTCACCATAGTTGTAGTATCCTTTTTACTGCTTTTAGGTTTCACTCTTAAGGTTTCTTGCCGCTTCAGTTTGTGTACTCTGGTTGAAGCCTTATCAATCACTTTTTTATCATAGCCTCTTCTAGCAAACCGATTGGAAATGTCATTAATGTTAGTTTTAAAGTCATGTTCTCAGGAGCAGTTTCTCCTTGCTCTCACCATCTCTCCGTAGGGTATTGCTTTTATTTGGTTACTAGGGTGACAGCTTTTGGCATGAAGAACTGCATTGCAGCTTGATGGTTTCCTGTACATTCGACTTCTAAGATGGCCTTGCTCCACAAATAACTCAATGTCTAAAAAGGTTATTTTCTCATAGTCATATTGAGTTGTAAATTTTAAGTTAAAGATATTCTCATTGAGATAGTCAAAAAATCCTTTTAGTTGTTCTACTGTCCCTGTCCAGATAAGGAGACAGTCGTCGATGAAACGACCCCAGTAATGAATATACTGGATCCATTCTCTGTTGGCGATCCCCCAGATTCGCTCCGCCTCGAACCACCCCATGAAGAGGTTAGCAAAAGACGGAGCAAATCTGGCTCCCATCGCTGTCCCGAGCTTCTGTCGGTACCAATTACCATTAAATAGAAAAACATTGTTTTTAAGGACAAGATCAGTCATCTGTAATAACATTTGTGAATGATCATAAAGTTCTGCAGCTCTCTTGCTCAAGAAAAAGTCTAGTGCTCTAATCCCCAAGTCATGTTCTATATTTGAATATAAAGATACTACATCAAGAGTAGCTAGTATCATACCATTATCCCATGACATATCATCCAGTATATTCAAAATGTGCTTGGTATCTTCAATAAATGATGGTAAATTGTATACAAACTCCCTTAAAAAAGTGTCTATATATTCTGAAAGGTGTTCGGTTGGGCCACCTATGCCAGAGACAATGGGCCTCCCTGGGGGTTTGTCCCGGCATTTATGAACCTTTGGTAAGGTGTAGAGACAAGGTGATTTTGGATGGGTGGTCAGAAGATAGAGGTATTCATCTCGATCTAACAGTGATAGGTCATACCATTCTTTAACACTCTTATTAACGGTCTCCATAACTGCACTCATAGGATTATTACCCAATTTAACATAGTATTGTTCGTTATTTAATTGGGATAAAACTTCATCATTGTAATCAATGGTATTCTGAATTACCAAATTCCCTCCTTTATCTGCCCTACGTATTTGTATGTCTTTATTATTCATCAATTCTCTAAGGGCTTTCCTTTCTCCAGGCGATAAATTGTCTTCTCTAGGGTTCAGATATCTCTGTTGATGGTAATTCAACTCTTTATCAATGTCAGTGCTCACTGCTTTAAAGAAAACATCAATAGTGTTACCTTTTGCCAGTTGGGGAGTCCACTTAGATCGTAGTTTTAGACCACTATCTTGTGACTGATATCGTTCAACATCTAATTCTTCCATAAGTCTAGATAAAGTCACTGGATCATCTTCATTCTCTGTTAAGGATAGTAGGAGCTGAGTTTCTTTAAGTTCTTGTATAGTAAGATTACTCAGCCCTCTAGATCTAGGTGTTGCCTTCTTCTCTGGTATGTTAGCAAAGAATTTCTTTATCTTAAGTAATCTCGTGAATTTAAAAAGATCTATTTTAGTCATCACCCAGTCTTGTCTCCTAGCTGGACAGAAACCTAAACCTTTTTGAAGAACACATATCATGTCATTAGTAAGTGGAAAATCCGATAGATTAATAACCTCTATGTCACTTACTTCACCCTCATCTCTTACGGTTGTGGCTTCCAAGACCTCAGACTCATTCTTATTCTGGATCCTGGATCTCCCATTTCCTCTCCTGCCTCTCCTGGTCCTCTTGCAGTAGTATTGCGATTTCTCCCTGTTTCTCGATTCCCCTTCCGTAAACGTTGAACTTCCTCTAAAAAATTATTCTCTGGTGTTGGAACATTCGCTGTAGTAGTTGGTGTTTCATCATTATCATCACTAGATATATTGCTAGATGATGCATCTGTCTCACTAAGGGGTCTGGCGCTGCCTGTCTGTCTGGAAGTAGGTGGTTTGTTCATCAGATAATCATATTTTTTAGCATACGCATATATTCTCCCTGATCTATAATCATTCTCATCTCGCTTAATTTTACGAGCTTTTCTCTTCTTAATATCAAGTTGTAAATCATTAAGAATTTCATCCATTATGGTGTAGTTTTTAATTGTCGCTTCAGGAAGGTTCATTTGCTTAATCTCATCTTCTACTTTTTGGATTTCAATCATTAGTTTTGCCATCTTCCTGTCAGCATTATCAATCAATATGTTCATAAGGTTACGTGAACTATCATTAAGTTCCTTTTCCCAAGTTTTGTACAATTCTGGTTCTAAATCCTCATATGCTGGTATTATTTGTGAACGTAGTCCACGAGGTATCCTATTCAGTGCTATATATTGTTTGAGTGTGGCAGCGTCCCACCACTTATTGAGTTCTTGTCTTTTTAGTGATTCAAGCTTTCTAAACTTGGCACTAAGCCCTTCTGGTCTCATGCTAGCAGGTGGTCTCACTGCAGATCCTACAGATCCACCCGCGCTTAGGTTCTTAAATAGTTCCTCTGCTTCTTTCTCTCTATTCATTGTTCCCTTTGCGGCTGCTCAATTTAACAAATTTGAACACAAAAGAGGCGGTAACTGTTAAGATAGAGCGCACAGCAGGTAAAGGGGTATCACAAACGAGTATCTGAAATGGTGCTCAAAATGAATGCAAGTCGGTTACCACGACTAGAGATATGCTATGAATAGCTCAGACAAATTATATTATTTCATTGAGCACTCAAAAAGTCCAATAGAAATCTTTTTCAAGTTATGCAGTAGTTTTTTAATCTTGGAAGTTTTCAATTCTTTTCTTCATTGAAAAAACACTCTTCAACATAGTCTCCAAACTTTGCAGCCAACACGTGTTTCGTCTAGTCTGATTCGACTAATGACTTCCTCAGAGCTGCAACCCAAAACAAAGTATAATCGCTATTATAACATTATATCATAATTTGATATAACACACTAGTCAATAGAAACCGTAATCAACAGGGAAACATCCCAAAGCCACAATGGTGTTTGAAAAAGGAGTATATATGGTAATAGAGTTCTCACCACCAAGTGAAAGCTGGAATTCTCCACAGTGATTATCTAAATATGAACAGTTCGATATAAGTGTTATTTATTAAGTTTAGTCTCTTATGTTAAATCTCATAAAAGAGAGTGCAGTATAGCAGAGATTAAGTGTCAGAAACAAGGAGAGAGACCATGTTAGAGGGCGTCATACCTAAATGCCTCTTCGCTGCGCCCACGCTATCCACTGTTGTCCTTAAGTCTCAATTTTATAATCTACAAAATTATATAATAATCTCAAGTCAAAATTGGTTCTCTTGGAATAAAGAAATAGGGTTCTCAGTCTTATGTACAGTCTACTATCTTACCTCGTTATCTTGCTTGAATACCCATATTAAGGCTTTCAGGTGATCGTATCCGTCACCTAAAATAAGCACAGGATCCTAGTGTTAGGTTCACAGGTTATGTCTTACGCTAGTTTGCCCTACATATCTAACTAAATTATGCACTATGTCCGTTCTTACCTCGTGTCAGTAAATCTGTACTTCGAATCGCGTCTCGTCGTCTCGGCGTCCTAGTACGGCGCCATCTTGCTATTCTTATTTATACTATTGGATGTTGGGATGCGCCATGTTAGCAAAACAAATTGATTAAAACTGGTGAAAAGTACTCGAACGTTGCACTAAATATCATACGCTGGATGTGTGATCCATTTATTATATTAGTCCCATTTTGCGCGGTATATCGTATTCCGTATATTAATCTAGTGATCATGAATTCGTCAGATTTGAGATCGTGTATCCCAAAATTCCTTGAATTAAATGTAAATATATTTAAGATAAACTACGAATAGTCTCCTGTAATTAACACTGTATAAGTGTGTCTAAATGCCTAAGTTCAGGAAACACGAACGTAATTCAAAAAACAGCCGCCATCTTGGAACGGGCAGTTTAAACGTTCATCTCTTTCATGATAATCTAATTTCTTAGCCGGAGCAAAGGTTACTATTCTCCGCCATGAATCATTATATCAGTATACCAAACAAAATTCGGACAATACCTAATCAAATTAGATTGTTGTTATTATAATATCGAAACTGTATTACTAACCTTGGGCATCCCTATATCTATCTAGGCAGGTCTAAGTTAAAAGTAATTATTAATATGGGCAATCATTGCATAACGATAGGCGCTATGTTGAGGCACACAAGCAATCCGATCCTCACCATCGTCGAAAAGTTAGATTAACGTATTAGCAAGAGTAAAGGGGGTTAGGTTTGGAAATGGAAAGCAAAGTAGTATAATCTTCATATCAATTGCATCCTATACATTGCATTGATTCTCATTGAGTTTACACAATATTAGTCAAGTCTTCAAGTTATTATACATCAACTAAAAATTCATGTAGTTGTATAAATGAACATTAGTTCTATGAAACAATGCACAGGTAATAGTTCATTATAACTAACATTACAAGTCAATACATGTCAATTGCAAGAGTTAAAGTACAGAAAGCCATCTCATAAAATAAAATAAAATAAATATTCACTCATTTCCTAGGAAGAATTCAAACTCATTATCGACATTAAGTCCCTTCTCTACAGCCTAAAGTTTTATTAGCCATGTCACTTCCTTTCTCCTAAGTGTTAGAATCCTATTCCCTCCTCTGGGTTCAGGATCTACACGATCAATACCATGATAGCTGAATATGTGTTTCACACTATCATGTGAGTTCCTTATCAGGTGTGCAGCTGTTGGATAGCGCGTGTCACCTTGTTTGATAGCTCTAAAATGTTCTGCCATCCTGTCTCTGAGTCTCCTCTTGGTGCTTCCAACATATATCATTCCACAACTACATGAAATGATATAAACAACATAGGTCGTGTCGCAATTGATGAATTTGTGAATAGCATGTTCACCTGTATCATTGTAGTTAAACGTAACTACTTTTGTCTTTGCCCATCTGCATGAAGAGCATTTACCACATTTGTGGAAACCTCTGGATCCAGACAGCCAATCTTTGTTAACATATTCCTTGGGGTAGCTAGGACTCAATATGTTAGATATAGTCAAGCCCTTTCTATATGTAACAGAGGGGTATATGTTAATGAACGGTGTAAGGTCTCGGTCGAGCTTCAAGAGATGCCAATGCCTTTTGAGGATAGAATACAATTTGGGACTCTCTGTACTATAATGAGTGATCATTCTCACCATAGTTGTAGTATCCTTTTTACTGCTTTTAGGTTTCACTCTTAAGGTTTCTTGCCGCTTCAGTTTGTGTACTCTGGTTGAAGCCTTATCAATCACTTTTTTATCATAGCCTCTTCTAGCAAACCGATTGGAAATGTCATTAATGTTAGTTTTAAAGTCATGTTCTCAGGAGCAGTTTCTCCTTGCTCTCACCATCTCTCCGTAGGGTATTGCTTTTATTTGGTTACTAGGGTGACAGCTTTTGGCATGAAGAACTGCATTGCAGCTTGATGGTTTCCTGTACATTCGACTTCTAAGATGGCCTTGCTCCACAAATAACTCAATGTCTAAAAAGGTTATTTTCTCATAGTCATATTGAGTTGTAAATTTTAAGTTAAAGATATTCTCATTGAGATAGTCAAAAAATCCTTTTAGTTGTTCTACTGTCCCTGTCCAGATAAGGAGACAGTCGTCGATGAAACGACCCCAGTAATGAATATACTGGATCCATTCTCTGTTGGCGATCCCCCAGATTCGCTCCGCCTCGAACCACCCCATGAAGAGGTTAGCAAAAGACGGAGCAAATCTGGCTCCCATCGCTGTCCCGAGCTTCTGTCGGTACCAATTACCATTAAATAGAAAAACATTGTTTTTAAGGACAAGATCAGTCATCTGTAATAACATTTGTGAATGATCATAAAGTTCTGCAGCTCTCTTGCTCAAGAAAAAGTCTAGTGCTCTAATCCCCAAGTCATGTTCTATATTTGAATATAAAGATACTACATCAAGAGTAGCTAGTATCATACCATTATCCCATGACATATCATCCAGTATATTCAAAATGTGCTTGGTATCTTCAATAAATGATGGTAAATTGTATACAAACTCCCTTAAAAAAGTCTCTATATATTCTGAAAGGTGTTCGGTTGGGCCACCTATGCCAGAGACAATGGGCCTCCCTGGGGGTTTGTCCCGGCATTTATGAACCTTTGGTAAGGTGTAGAGACAAGGTGATTTTGGATGGGTGGTCAGAAGATAGAGGTATTCATCTCGATCTAACAGTGATAGGTCATACCATTCTTTAACACTCTTATTAACGGTCTCCATAACTGCACTCATAGGATTATTACCCAATTTACCATAGTATTGTTCGTTATTTAATTGGGATAAAACTTCATCATTGTAATCAATGGTATTCTGAATTACCAAATTCCCTCCTTTATCTGCCCTACGTATTTGTATGTCTTTATTATTCATCAATTCTCTAAGGGCTTTCCTTTCTCCAGGCGATAAATTGTCTTCTCTAGGGTTCAGATATCTCTGTTGATGGTAATTCAACTCTTTATCAATGTCAGTGCTCACTGCTTTAAAGAAAACATCAATAGTGTTACCTTTTGCCAGTTGGGGAGTGAACTTAGATCGTAGTTTTAGACCACTATCTTGTGACTGATATCGTTCAACATCTAATTCTTGCATAAGTCTAGATAAAGTCACTGGATCATCTTCATTCTCTGTTAAGGATAGTAGGAGCGGAGTTTCTTTAAGTTCTTGTATAGTAAGATTACTCAGCCCTCTAGATCTAGGTGTTGCCTTCTTCTCTGGTATGTTAGCAAAGAATTTCTTTATCTTAAGTAATCTCGTGAATTTAAAAAGATCTATTTTAGTCATCACCCAGTCTTGTCTCCTAGCTGGACAGAAACCTAAACCTTTTTGAAGAACACATATCATGTCATTAGTAAGTGGAAAATCCGATAGATTAATAACCTCTATGTCACTTACTTCACCCTCATCTCTTACGGTTGTGGCTTCCAAGACCTCAGACTCATTCTTATTCTGGATCCTGGATCTCCCATTTCCTCTCCTGCCTCTCCTGGTCCTCTTGCAGTAGTATTGCGATTTCTCCCTGTTTCTCGATTCCCCTTCCGTAAACGTTGAACTTCCTCTAAAAAATTATTCTCTGGTGTTGGAACATTCGCTGTAGTAGTTGGTGTTTCATCATTATCATCACTAGATATATTGCTAGATGATGCATCTGTCTCACTAAGGGGTCTGGCGCTGCCTGTCTGTCTGGAAGTAGGTGGTTTGTTCATCAGATAATCATATTTTTTAGCATACGTATATATTCTCCCTGATCTATAATCATTCTCATCTCGCTTAATTTTACGAGCTTTTCTCTTCTTAATATCAAGTTGTAAATCATTAAGAATTTCATCCATTATGGTGTAGTTTTTAATTGTCGCTTCAGGAAGGTTCATTTGCTTAATCTCATCTTCTACTTTTTGGATTTCAATCATTAGTTTTGCCATCTTCCTGTCAGCATTATCAATCAATATGTTCATAAGGTTACGTGAACTATCATTAAGTTCCTTTTCCCAAGTTTTGTACAATTCTGGTTCTAAATCCTCATATGCTGGTATTATTTGTGAACGTAGTCCACGAGGTATCCTATTCAGTGCTATATATTGTTTGAGTGTGGCAGCGTCCCACCACTTATTGAGTTCTTGTCTTTTTAGTGATTCAAGCTTTCTAAACTTGGCACTAAGCCCTTCTGGTCTCATGCTAGCAGGTGGTCTCACTGCAGATCCTACAGATCCACCCGCGCTTAGGTTCTTAAATAGTTCCTCTGCTTCTTTCTCTCTATTCATTGTTCCCTTTGCGGCTGCTCAATTTAACAAATTTGAACACAAAAGAGGCGGTAACTGTTAAGATAGAGCGCACAGCAGGTAAAGGGGTATCACAAACGAGTATCTGAAATGGTGCTCAAAATGAATGCAAGTCGGTTACCACGACTAGAGATATGCTATGAATAGCTCAGACAAATTATATTATTTCATTGAGCACTCAAAAAGTCCAATAGAAATCTTTTTCAAGTTATGCAGTAGTTTTTTAATCTTGGAAGTTTTCAATTCTTTTCTTCATTGAAAAAACACTCTTCAACATAGTCTCCAAACTTTGCAGCCAACACGTGTTTCGTCTAGTCTGATTCGACTAATGACTTCCTCAGAGCTGCAACCCAAAACAAAGTATAATCGCTATTATAACATTATATCATAATTTGATATAATACACTAGTCAATAGAAACCGTAATCAACAGGGAAACATCCCAAAGCCACAATGGTGTTTGAAAAAGGAGTATATATGGTAATAGAGTTCTCACCACCAAGTGAAAGCTGGAATTCTCCACAGTGATTATCTAAATATGAACAGTTCGATATAAGTGTTATTTATTAAGTTTAGTCTCTTATGTTAAATCTCATAAAAGAGAGTGCAGTATAGCAGAGATTAAGTGTCAGAAACAAGGAGAGAGACCATGTTAGAGGGCGTCATACCTAAATGCCTCTTCGCTGCGCCCACGCTATCCACTGTTGTCCTTAAGTCTCAATTTTATAATCTACAAAATTATATAATAATCTCAAGTCAAAATTGGTTCTCTTGGAATAAAGAAATAGGGTTCTCAGTCTTATGTACAGTCTACTATCTTACCTCGTTATCTTGCTTGAATACCCATATTAAGGCTTTCAGGTGATCGTATCCGTCACCTAAAATAAGCACAGGATCCTAGTGTTAGGTTCACAGGTTATGTATTACGCTAGTTTGCCCTACATATCTAACTAAATTATGCACTATGTCCGTTCTTACCTCGTGTCAGTAAATCTGTACTTCGAATCGCGTCTCGTCGTCTCGGCGTCCTAGTACGGCGCCATCTTGCTATTCTTATTTATACTATTGGATGTTGGGATGCGCCATGTTAGCAAAACAAATTGATTAAAACTGGTGAAAAGTACTCGAACGTTGCACTAAATATCATACGCTGGATGTGTGATCCATTTATTATATTAGTCCCATTTTGCGCGGTATATCGTATTCCGTATATTAATCTAGTGATCATGAATTCGTCAGATTTGAGATCGTGTATCCCAAAATTCCTTGAATTAAATGTAAATATATTTAAGATAAACTACGAATAGTCTCCTGTAATTAACACTGTATAAGTGTGTCTAAATGCCTAAGTTCAGGAAACACGAACGTAATTCAAAAAACAGCCGCCATCTTGGAACGGGCAGTTTAAACGTTCATCTCTTTCATGATAATCTAATTTCTTAGCCTGAGCAAAGGTTACTATTCTCCGCCATGAATCATTATATCAGTATACCAAACAAACTTCGGACAATACCTAATCAAATTAGATTGTTGTTATTATAATATCGAAACTGTATTACTAACCTTGGGCATCCCTATATCTATCTAGGCAGGTCTAAGTTAAAAGTAATTATTAATATGGGCAATCATTGCATAACGATAGGCGCTATGTTGAGGCACACAAGCAATCCGATCCTCACCATCGTCGAAAAGTTAGATTAACGTATTAGCAAGAGTAAAGGGGGTTAGGTTTGGAAATGGAAAGCAAAGTAGTATAATCTTCATATCAATTGCATCCTATACATTGCATTGATTCTCATTGAGTTTACACAATATTAGTCAAGTCTTCAAGTTATTATACATCAACTAAAAATTCATGTAGTTGTATAAATGAACATTAGTTCTATGAAACAATGCACAGGTAATAGTTCATTATAACTAACATTACAAGTCAAAACATGTCAATTGCAAGAGTTAAAGTACAGAAAGCCATCTCATAAAATAAAATAAAATAAATATTCACTCATTTCCTAGGAAGAATTCAAACTCATTATCGACATTAAGTCCCTTCTCTACAGCCTAAAGTTTTATTAGCCATGTCACTTCCTTTCTCCTAAGTGTTAGAATCCTATTCCCTCCTCTGGGTTCAGGATCTACACGATCAATACCATGATAGCTGAATATGTGTTTCACACTATCATGTGAGTTCCTTATCAGGTGTGCAGCTGTTGGATAGCGCGTGTCACCTTGTTTGATAGCTCTAAAATGTTCTGCCATCCTGTCTCTGAGTCTCCTCTTGGTGCTTCCAACATATATCATTCCACAACTACATGAAATGATATAAACAACATAGGTCGTGTCGCAATTGATGAATTTGTGAATAGCATGTTCACCTGTATCATTGTAGTTAAACGTAACTACTTTTGTCTTTGCCCATCTGCATGAAGAGCATTTACCACATTTGTGGAAACCTCTGGATCCAGACAGCCAATCTTTGTTAACATATTCCTTGGGGTAGCTAGGACTCAATATGTTAGATATAGTCAAGCCCTTTCTATATGTAACAGAGGGGTATATGTTAATGAACGGTGTAAGGTCTCGGTCGAGCTTCAAGAGATGCCAATGCCTTTTGAGGATAGAATACAATTTGGGACTCTCTGTACTATAATGAGTGATCATTCTCACCATAGTTGTAGTATCCTTTTTACTGCTTTTAGGTTTCACTCTTAAGGTTTCTTGCCGCTTCAGTTTGTGTACTCTGGTTGAAGCCTTATCAATCACTTTTTATCATAGCCTCTTCTAGCAAACCGATTGGAAATGTCATTAATGTTAGTTTTAAAGTCATGTTCTCAGGAGCAGTTTCTCCTTGCTCTCACCATCTCTCCGTAGGGTATTGCTTTTATTTGGTTACTAGGGTGACAGCTTTTGGCATGAAGAACTGCATTGCAGCTTGATTGTTTCCTGTACATTCGACTTCTAAGATGGCCTTGCTCCACAAATAACTCAATGTCTAAAAAGGTTATTTTCTCATAGTCATATTGAGTTGTAAATTTTAAGTTAAAGATATTCTCATTGAGATAGTCAAAAAATCCTTTTAGTTGTTCTACTGTCCCTGTCCAGATAAGGAGACAGTCGTCGATGAAACGACCCCAGTAATGAATATACTGGATCCATTCTCTGTTGGCGATCCCCCAGATTCGCTCCGCCTCGAACCACCCCATGAAGAGGTTAGCAAAAGACGGAGCAAATCTGGCTCCCATCGCTGTCCCGAGCTTCTGTCGGTACCAATTACCATTAAATAGAAAAACATTGTTTTTAAGGACAAGATCAGTCATCTGTAATAACATTTGTGAATGATCATAAAGTTCTGCAGCTCTCTTGCTCAAGAAAAAGTCTAGTGCTCTAATCCCCAAGTCATGTTCTATATTTGAATATAAAGATACTACATCAAGAGTAGCTAGTATCATACCATTATCCCATGACATATCATCCAGTATATTCAAAATGTGCTTGGTATCTTCAATAAATGATGGTAAATTGTATACAAACTCCCTTAAAAAAGTGTCTATATATTCTGAAAGGTGTTCGGTTGGGCCACCTATGCCAGAGACAATGGGCCTCCCTGGGTGTTTGTCCCGGCATTTATGAACCTTTGGTAAGGTGTAGAGACAAGGTGATTTTGGATGGGTGGTCAGAAGATAGAGGTATTCATCTCGATCTAACAGTGATAGGTCATACCATTCTTTAACACTCTTATTAACGGTCTCCATAACTGCACTCATAGGATTATTACCCAATTTAACATAGTATTGTTCGTTATTTAATTGGGATAAAACTTCATCATTGTAATCAATGGTATTCTGAATTACCAAATTCCCTCCTTTATCTGCCCTACGTATTTGTATGTCTTTATTATTCATCAATTCTCTAAGGGCTTTCCTTTCTCCAGGCAATAAATTGTCTTCTCTAGGGTTCAGATATCTCTGTTGATGGTAATTCAACTCTTTATCAATGTCAGTGCTCACTGCTTTAAAGAAAACATCAATAGTGTTACCTTTTGCCAGTTGGGGAGTCCACTTAGATCGTAGTTTTAGACCACTATCTTGTGACTGATATCGTTCAACATCTAATTCTTCCATAAGTCTAGATAAAGTCACTGGATCATCTTCATTCTCTGTTAAGGATAGTAGGAGCTGAGTTTCTCTAAGTTCTTGTATAGTAAGATTACTCAGCCCTCTAGATCTAGGTGTTGCCTTCTTCTCTGGTATGTTAGCAAAGAATTTCTTTATCTTAAGTAATCTCGTGAATTTAAAAAGATCTATTTTAGTCATCACCCAGTCTTGTCTCCTAGCTGGACAGAAACCTAAACCTTTTTGAAGAACACATATCATGTCATTAGTAAGTGGAAAATCCGATAGATTAATAACCTCTATGTCACTTACTTCACCCTCATCTCTTTCGGTTGTGGCTTCCAAGACCTCAGACTCATTCTTATTCTGGATCCTGGATCTCCCATTTCCTCTCCTGCCTCTCCTGGTCCTCTTGCAGTAGTATTGCGATTTCTCCCTGTTTCTCGATTCCCCTTCCGTAAACGTTGAACTTCCTCTAAAAAATTATTCTCTGGTGTTGGAACATTCGCTGTAGTAGTTGGTGTTTCATCATTATCATCACTAGATATATTGCTAGATGATGCATCTGTCTCACTAAGGGGTCTGGCGCTGCCTGTCTGTCTGGAAGTAGGTGGTTTGTTCATCAGATAATTATATTTTTTAGCATACGTATATATTCTCCCTGATCTATAATCATTCTCATCTCGCTTAATTTTACGAGCTTTTCTCTTCTTAATATCAAGTTGTAAATCATTAAGAATTTCATCCATTATGGTGCAGTTTTTAATTGTCGCTTCAGGAAGGTTCATTTGCTTAATCTCATCTTCTACTTTTTAGATTTCAATCATTAGTTTTGCCATCTTCCTGTCAGCATTATCAATCAATATGTTCATAAGGTTACGTGAACTATCATTAAGTTCCTTTTCCCAAGTTTTGTACAATTCTGGTTCTAAATCCTCATATGCTGGTATTATTTGTGAACGTAGTCCACGAGGTATCCTATTCAGTGCTATATATTGTTTGAGTGTGGCAGCGTCCCACCACTTATTGAGTTCTTGTCTTTTTAGTGATTCAAGCTTTCTAAACTTGGCACTAAGCCCTTCTGGTCTCATGCTAGCAGGTGGTCTCACTGCAGATCCTACAGATCCACCCGCGCTTAGGTTCTTAAATAGTTCCTCTGCTTCTTTCTCTCTATTCATTGTTCCCTTTGCGGCTGCTCAATTTAACAAATTTGAACACAAAAGAGGCGGTAACTGTTAAGATAGAGCGCACAGCAGGTAAAGGGGTATCACAAACGAGTATCTGAAATGGTGCTCAAAATGAATGCAAGTCGGTTACCACGACTAGAGATATGCTATGAATAGCTCAGACAAATTATATTATTTCATTGAGCACGCAAAAAGTCCAATAGAAATCTTTTTCAAGTTATGCAGTAGTTTTTTAATCTTTATTCCAAGAGAACCAATTTTGACTTGAGATTATTATATAATTTTGTAGATTATAAAATTGAGACTTAAGGACAACAGTGGATAGCGCCCTCTAACATGGTCTCTCTCCTTGTTTCTGACACTTAATCTCTGCTATACTGCACTCTCTTTTATGAGATTTAACATAAGAGACTAAACTTAATAAATAACACTTATATCGAACTGTTCATATTTAGATAATCACTGTGGAGAATTCCAGCTTTCACTTGGTGGTGAGAACTCTATTACCATATATACTCCTTTTTCAAACACCATTGTGGCTTTGGGATGTTTCCCTGTTGATTACGGTTTCTATTGACTAGTGTGTTATATCAAATTATGATATAATGTTATATTAGCGATTATACTTTGTTTTGGGTTGCAGCCCTGAGGAAGTCATTAGTCGAATGAGACTAGACGAAACACGTGTTGGCTGCAAAGTTTGGAGACTATGTTGAAGAGTGTTTTTTCAATGAAGAAAAGAATTGAAAACTTCCAAGATTAAAAAACTACTGCATAACTTGAAAAAGATTTTTATTGGACTTTTTGAGTGCTCAATGAAATAATATAATTTGTCTGAGCTATTCATAGCATATCTCTAGTCGTGGTAACCGACTTGCATTCATTTTGAGCACCATTTCAGATACTCGTTTGTGATACCCCTTTACCTGCTGTGCGCTCTATCTTAACAGTTACCGCCTCTTTTGTGCATCGCCCAACTGATCTGGAATTGCGACACCTTATCATTCTCATTTGGTAACGTACCCAACACCTCTTTTTTAACTTCTTTTAGATTGGAACCCCACATTAAAAATTGTAAAATATTTATACTTACCATTACAGGTGCTTCCCCGCCCCTTGTCCCCATCACCGTCCTGAAGAAGACCCGCAGCAGAGGTCGTGACTTTCCCTTATTGCGCCAGGGTCGAAACGTCGACGATCCCCCCGTTGTTTTTTAAGCCTACACCTGCCCCTCCCTGTCCCCCTGTATAATATTGTATATAAATTGTGAATGGGTAGGCTTTATATGTGCAATGTACAAATAATTTCTTTTTTGCACTGAATCACTTTAAATCTATACTTACACCTTCCTCTACTCGAGCACCACCCTTTCCTTTCCTCTCTCTTTTTGCCGAAATTTTATGAATTTGTAAATAAACTGCAGTAGAATTTGTTGTAATACTGTTGTGTTGGGTTTTTTGCATTTTTTGCTTTTTTGTTGCAATTTGAGCTGAATTAAGCTAATAATACATCTCCATGTGTTTATATGTTCAGATTTAGTCTGACTATTTTGTTGACTGTGAAGAAGTAATACTCACATCATTAGCCGTGTTTAAAATCTGTGTCTAGGACCACTTTCTTTATATATATACAGTTACCCAGGTCCTATTGATTTCTTGGGTTCACCCCATTGTTTTCAATGGATGCTGAATTGCGGCTCGCTAATGTGAAGCCTGACTTCATCCTTTTTTTCCCATTGCACAGACTGAAACCCGGCCTGTAATTATTGATGGAAAAACAGGAAGTGATATTAGAACACCACTGACAAATAAACATAAGGTATGTACGCTGTGTAGTGCAAAAAGTCACACTTTGAGTTTCCTAATAGACAGTACAATATTTTTGAAAAGTGCTTACTCTGTCTGAGTCTCCTTTTGAAGGATAAATAAGGCAAATTAATTTAGCGGATCTTTCCCCTCAAGCTAGGTGTACTGTAAACTGTGTTTTAGAACAAAATTAGACCTTCCCAGCAATGCTCCCACCCAGACCCTTACTAAAGCCAGTCGCAAAAATGTAGAAGACCCCCAATCAGATCTCAAAAAACGAGGCCTAGTGGAAAACTGGTGACAAAACGTACTTTGAAAGTAAAAGTAGGCCCAAATCCCACTTACCCACCGTGGATTGTATTCAAACCACTTGCAAGCAAGCAAAAGTATCCATACCCAGCATCGCTCCAAGACTCGCAAACCCCCCACAAACAGCCCCCCACCCAAAACACGTGCAATACAAATACTGCTAACCCTAACGAGCCCTAAGTTAAGAATAGTGGCAAACGCTTTCTTTAACTATGCCAAATCCCCCCTTTCCCGCCATGGATTTTCTTTAAATCACTTGCAACCAAAATTGCACATTCCCACGAGTGCTCTAAGAACCCAGAACTCAGTTGCAAATATCTAGAACACCCCGAAACACATGCAATCCTGCTGCTAGGGCTAACTCTAACGAACCCTAAGTTACAAAAAGTGCCAAAAGGCTTTTTCGAATGGATTTTCTCCAAACCAGTTCTATCCGGTATTAGACCTTCCCAGCAATGCCCCAAGACCCGCCAACCCACCCGCAAAAAAGCACAACACCCCCAAACAGCCAAAAAGGAAAATCTCATACTTACAATATTTATCGGCCTTCGGTCCAAACGCGCTGTACAGCTAGGTCATAACTCCCGTTTTCCACCATGGATTTCCTGAAAAGCAAATGCAATCAAAATTAGACTGTGCCAGCAGTGCTCCCAGACCCCAAAACCCACCCACAAACACCCGGAACCTCCCCAAAGAGCACCTCAAAGACAAGCAAGTCAGCAAAAACGCAAAAATAATTTCACCTCTGATTTGGTCCAAACCACTTGTATCCGGTATTAGAGCTTCCCAGCAATGGCCCCAGAGCCGTTAACCCAGGCGAAAACTAGCAGAAGACCCCCAAACAGTCAAAAAGCAAAAGTACAAAAATGGGGACTTAGTCATTTTCATGGCAATTTCCAAAATCACTCCGCGCGCGCTCTGCAGCTAGGCCCTAACTCCCCTCTGCCACCATGGATTTGCTTCAAACCTCTTGCAATCAAAAGTATCAATAGCCAGCAGTGCTCCCAGACCCCAAAACCCACCCACAAACACCAGGAAGCCCCCCAAACAGGCCCCCGAAAACGCTACATTGAGCGAAATGTCAGAAATAGCAAAAACCTTTTCCTCATGGGTTTTGTCCAAACCACTTCTATCCGGAATTAGACCTTCCCAGCAATGCCCCAAGACACGCCAACACACCCGCAAAAAAGCACAACACCCCCAAACAGCCAAAAAGGAAAATCTCATACTTATAATATTTATCGGCCTTCGGTCCAAACGCGCTGTGCAGCTAGGTCATAACTCCCGTTTTCCACCATGGATTTCCTGAAAAGCAAATGCAATCAAAATTAGACTGTCCCAGCAGTGCTCCCAGACCCCAAAGCCCACCCACAAACACCAGGAAGCCCCCCAAACAGGCCCCTGAAAACATGATAGTCAGCAAAAAGTCAAAAACGTTTTCAAGTTTGATTTTGGTCAAAAACAGTTTTATCCGGTATTAGGCGTAATCCAGCCCTCTGCTTTGAGGGAAATAGGAGTCTGGAGGAGAAGGATAGAGGAGCATGTTCTTGTGAACTTGTGAACCTGAGGAATGCAGACTGCAGCACCTTCAAATCAATGAGCAAATAAGTGAAGACAATTCTGCTGATGGGCTTGTTTTTGTGATTAGGTGATTAAAGTTTTAATTATATTAACTGTGCAAAACAAAGAAAGACAGACACACAGGAATAAAAGTGAATAAGGACAAAAAAGAAAGTTTTTGAATCATTGGCTCATTTTCAGGGCTCGGTGTCAGGGAATAAGAGTTCGTCCTCAAACTCTGCGAATTCAGGCAGGAGTAGGTCAGTGTCACCTAACAGAGAAGAAATTCCCTCATCTAAGTTGCTGTCCTCCTTGTCATCTTCCGGCATGTATTCTCGTACTTTGTAATCTGGTGGTATGAGGTGCTGATTCATCTTGATCATTGTTAACCTCTCCACATTTTTGGGCAAGAGGCGGGTCCGTTTGCAAGTTACAGTGCCACCAGCAGCACTGAAAACACGTTCAGAAGAATCGGTTGCGAGTAGGCAAGACAAGTAGTTTATAGCCAGGTTGGAGATCTGTGCCCACAATTCTTTTTTCCCATGCCAATACGCCAATGGGTCAGCATTAACATAGACCTCTGTTGAGTCATTCAGATAGTCCTGCACCATCGACTGAAGGTTCTCCAAGGTTCCTCCACTTTGCTTACTTTTTGCTGGGACATTTTAAGAACCAAACCCAAGCTGAGTTAGCCAATCCTCTTCTTCACCCAATGTTACTGTTGTGTCTGGTGCAGATGATCCGGTTGCCGGTGTCTTTAACGGCTGAGAGGTCACTTGTGCCACAGCCACAGGTTCATAAGTGGATTCTTTTGACTGGGGATGGCCTGCTGATGCTGATGTACTGCCTTTTCCTTCTATTTGCTGCCGTTCTCTTTCAAACCTCATGGTTAACAAGGCTAGCCAACGTTTGTACTTTGTAACATCTTCATCACCAAAAGGAAGAATGTTCTGCCTGCCAGCGCCTTTTTGTAGCGTGGATCCAGAATAGTAGCACAAATGTAATGCTGTTCTGAGTGGATCATTTTAAGACGTTCATCGCCAAGTAGGCGCTCTAATAATTTCTCCGCCAAAACAAAAGCGTCTTGCTTTTCTTTATCTTTTTGAACATAGAACACACCGCCTTCAGTTGGTGCTCCAGCATGCGCAACAATGGGATAGCTTTTCCCAAATTACAGTCCTCCCTGCTGACTGCACGTGTGAAGACCTCAAAAGGAGGAAGCATGTCTGTCAGGCTTTTAACTAGCTTCCATTGCTCCGCATCTAGCCTCAGGTCCTTCTGAGCTGTACCCAGTGTTAAGAAATACTGATCGAGTACCATATACTGCTCATACAGACGCTCAAGCATGTAGAAGGTTGAGTTCCAACGTGTTGGCACCTCCTGGATGAGTGCTTTCACTGGCATTCGACGTTCATGTAGCAGGCCCCTCAGATGCTTCCGGGCCTTAAAAGAATGGCTGAAATGGTTGCACATGCTTCGGCAGGTAGCCACTAACTCGCACGCTGAACTGTCTTCTTCACTCAAGAATTTTTTAACAACCAGGTTTATACAGTGCGCCAAACACGGCACTCTGAAATAGTTACCCAGCTCCATGGCCTTAACTACATTGGCGCCATTATCTGTGGAAACATAACCAATCTGGCATTTTTTGGGGGACAGCCAGTGAAAGACCTTTGTGTTAAACTCATTCAAAATGTTTTCTGCTGTATGACATTTTTCCAAGCCAAACATGGCTAGTGTTGCATGTTTCCGAGCAGCTTTAAAAACTTGGTCCGGGTCAACACCTGCGTTTAGCTTTGCTTTAACCCCTGAAAAAGAGATCCAGTGTACAGTAATGCACATGTAATCAGTGCCTGCGGCACTGGTCCACATGTCTGTTGTCAGATGTATAGTGTGAACAGCACTCTTCTGCAAAGCTGCCCCAATCACCTCCAGCACATCTTCATGTAGTGCTGGAACCGCAACTCTGGCAAAATAGAACCGGCTAGGAACCTTCCATTTAGGGCAGAGCGCTGCCACTAATTCTAGAAAACCAACCCCTTCTACAAAAGAAAAAGGGAGAAGGTCCAGAGCTAGCATTTTAGCCAGCTTAGTGTTATACAGACGCGTCAGTGGGTGGTTGCGTTCATATGGCGTGTCTGAAAACAACATGGTTCTAATGTTGGCCTGGACCATTTTACGGGATGATGATGAGGACTTCTTCGACCCAGTTACGCTCGCTGATGAACTTTTTCGCATTGGTGTCTCACTCTCTCCCCACACTCTTAGTGTGACTCACAGGGGGTGTGCTGACAGGGGTACTGGGTGTAAGTGAAGTGTTTGACACTTCTTCCTCCTCGTCATCATCAGATGAAACATCAACGTTTTCTTGACTTGCAATTCGGGCTTCCTTGATCTCCTTTAGGTGCGCAAACCATTGGACAGCGTGCTGTCTCTTAAGATGACCTCTCTGGCCTCCGGTCCCATAGTTGGTACCAAACTTACCACGACTAACTGCAAACTTACAAATGCTGCAAATGGCTATGTTTTCCTTTTTTGGGCAAACACTAAAGAAGTCCCAAACTGCGGACTTCAAATGTCTGTGGGGGCCGGAGGAGGCATTACTGGTGGTGGTCATGCTGCTAATGCCAGATGAAGTGGAGGATATGTATTGCCGAACTTTACTACGTTGTGCACTTTCACCACCACTAATTGAGGTCGAGGTGGATGGAGGTCCCTTCTGGCGAGGAAGAAATATGGAAGCGGTAGGTGGTGGTGTACTAGTTAACTCCAATGATTGTGCTGTTGCCATTGCCTCCTCGTCGACAACATCATCACGCTCAGCAGCTTTTCGGGCTAGGGTCAAAATGTCTGTTTGCTGCATGCCCGCTGAGCCTGGAGTGAAGTGTATGATGACTGCGTCATCGTCGTGAGAGTCTTCATCAGCAGGAGTATACGCCACTTCTTGTTGAGCGGCATCATCACACTCCATAAGTACGAGACTTTCGGGGACCTTCCTTTTACGCTTAGCTACCTTTGTCAGATCATGGTGTGCCTCACTCTCAGACGGTAGTGGTGGTGGTTCCCAATTTAGATCCGTGTCATCAGAAGGAGGTGGGCTTGAAGAAGATGTAGACACCACCCTTGATCTTTTCCTTGCTAGGGATGTGGAAGACAATGAATGATCATCAGGAGGAGTGGCTTCCTCAAATGATACCTCGGCTTGATTGTCGATTTCCTGATGTGCCCCTACTTCGGGAGGAAGAACTATTGTGGGCACTTGTGACCCTCCATGCACCTCTGCTTGCGCATCTCCTTGCGCTGCCTCTCCTTCCACAGGTACTTGGGCTTGTACTTGCACATGTGGTTGTTGTTGCGGCTGTGGTTGTTCAACACTCGTCAGATGAGTTACAACAACCTGTGTTGATTGAGAGACATTGCTGCTACTTTCTTGCGATAAGCCAACATCACTGGTCGATGGTGATTGAACAACTAGACTAAGTGCCTCTGCAGCACTCAAGGGCTTGGACTTAAGTTGGTGTGGTGGTGGTGGCACTGAGCCCAATGGAGCGGGGGTGCTGCTCCCAGCTTGGTCCCCAGCAGATCCCGCTGCTGCTGCAGGCGTTTTTTTTTTTTACTCCCAAAAAATGTGGCGGGCAGCACACCAGTCTCCTTGGTAACTTGCTTCTTCTGCTCCTTACTGGAAAATTTCTTGCTAGAGGAGCTACAGGGAACTTTTTTTGGAGCCATCTTCTTCAGAGGTCAGAACAGCAGGCCGCAGTTGCACGAGTTGCAGAGTTGTCTGTGGCCAGACGTGACGTTGCGTGACGTTATGCTGCACACACACACCGTTGCAGGACTTCTTTCAGGCACTGGTGGTTCTCTTGAGTCTTGTGCACCTAAAAGCAATGGAAGACAGAGGAACATCAATTCAGTTATACACCCCAAAAACTCGAAAACCACATAAAAATCAGCACAATCCCATGCCATCCAAGCCCTCAATGATATTTAAATTCAAGACACCCCACAGAAAGACTAGGCCCATGCACCACTCACTACCCCTGGGCCTAATGTATGAAAGCTAGGCAAAATGGGTGCAGGCCTGAGAACACTGCCTGCATTCAAAATGGCCCCTTGCCTCCCAGCACATGCCCAGGGCCTGCCTGTACCAGCACTCAAAATGGCCCCCACCCACATGGCCTGTCCCCATGAACACCCCAAAAAATTGAAAAACACAGAAAAATCAGCACAATCCTATGCCATCCATGCCCTCCATGATATTTAAATTCAAGACACCCCACAGAAAGACTAGGCCCATGCACCACTCACTATCCCCGATCAAAAGGCCCCAACAAGAGCCCAAAAAATCGAAAAACACAGAAAAATCAGCACAATCCCATGCCATCCATGCCCTCCATGATGTTTAAATCCAAGACACCCCAAAGAAAGACTAGGCCCATGCACCACTCACTACTCCTGGTCAAAAGGCCCCAACAACAGCCCAAAAAATCGAAAAACACAGCAAAATCAGCACAATCCCATGCCATCCATGCCCTCCATGATGTTTAAATTCAAGACACCCCACAGAAAGACTAGGCCCATGCACCACTCACTACCCCTGGGCCTAATGAATGAAAGCTAGGCAAAATGGGTGCAGGCCTGAGAACACTGCCTGCATTCAAAATGGCCCTTTGCCTCCCAGCACATGCCCAGGGCCTGCCTGTACCAGCACTCAAAATGGCCCCCACCCACATGGCCTGTCCCCATGAACACCCCAAAAAATCAAAAAACACAGAAAAATCAGCACAATCCCATGCCATCCATGCCCTCCATGATATTTAAATTCAAGACACCCCACAGAAAGACTAGGCCCATGCACCACTCACTACCCCCGATCAAAAGGCCCCAACAAGAGCCCAAAAAATTGAAAACACAGAAAAATCAGCACAATCCCATGCCATCCATGCCCTCCATGATGTTTAAATTCAAGACACCCCAAAGAAAGACTAGGCCCATGCACCACTCACTACTCCTGGTCAAAAGGCCCCAACAACAGCCCAAAAAATCGAAAAACACAGCAAAATCAGCACAATCCCATGCCATCCATGCCCTCCATGATGTTTAAATTCAAGACACCACATAGAAAGACTAGGCCAATGCACCACTCACTACCCCTGGGCCTAATGTATGAAAGCTAGGCAAAATGGGTGCAGGCCTGAGAATACTGCCTGCATTCAAAATGGCCCCTTGCCTCCCAGCACATGCCCAGGGCCTGCCTGTACCAGCAGTCAAAATGGTCCCCACCCACATGGCCTGTCCCCATGAACACCCCAAAAAATCGAAAAACACAGAAAAATCAGCACAATCCCATGCCATCCATGCCCTCCATGATGTTTAAATTCAAGACCCCCACAGAAAGACTAGGTCCATGCACCACTCACTACCCCTGGTCAAAAGGCCCCAACAACAGCCCAAAAAATCAAAAAACACAGAAAAATCAGCACAATCCCATGCCATCCATGCCCTCCATGATGTTTAAATTCAAGACACCCCATAGAAAGACTAGGCCCATGCACCACTCACTACCCCTGGGCCTAATGTATGAAAGCTAGGCAAAATGGGTGCAGGCCTGAGAATACTGCCTGCATTCAAAATGGCCCCTTGCCTCCCAGCACATGCCCAGGGCCTGCCTGTACCAGCACTCAAAATGGCCCCCACCCACATGGCCTGTCCCCATGAACACCCCAAAAAATCAAAAAACACAGAAAAATCAGCACAATCCCATGCCATTCATGCCCTCCATGATGTTTAAATTCAAGACACCCCACAGAAAGTCTAGGCCGCTGCACCCCTCACTACCCCTAGTCAAAAGGCCCCAACAACAGCCCAAAAAATCGAAAAACACAGATAAATCAACACAATCCCATGCCATCAATGCCCTCCATGATGTTTAAATTCAAGACACCCCACAGAAAGACTAGGCCCATGCACCCCTCACTACCCCTGGTCAAAAGGCCCCAACAACAGCCCAAAAAATCAAAAAAACACAGAAAAATCAGCACAATCCCATGCCATCCATGCCCTCCATGATGTTTAAATTCAAGACACCCCACAGAAAGACTAGGCCCATGCACCACTCACTACCCCTGGGCCTAATGTATGAAAGCTAGGCAAAATGGGTGCAGGCGTGAGAACACTGCCTGCATTCAAAATGGCCCCTTGCCTCCAAGCACATGCCCAGGGCCTGCCTGTACCAGCACTCAAAATGGCCCCCACCCACATGGCCTGTCCCCATGAACACCCCAAAAAATCAAAAAACACAGAAAAATCAGCACAATCCCATGCCATCCATGCCCTCCATGATGTTTAAATTCAAGACACCCCACAGAAAGTTTAGGCCCATGCACCACTCACTACCTCTGGTCAAAAGGCCCCAACAACAGCCCAAAAAATCGAAAAACACAGAAAAATCAGCACAATCCCATGCCATCCATGCCCTCCATGATGTTTAAATTCAAGACACCCCTCAGAAAGACTAGGCCCATGCACCACTCACTACCCCTGGTTAAAAGGCCCCAACAACAGCCCAAAAAATCGAAAAACACAGAAAAAGCAGCACAATCCCATGCCATCCATGTCCTCCATGATGTTTAAATTCAAGACACCCCACAGAAAGACTAGGCCCATGCACCAATCACTACCCCTGGTCAAAAGGCCCCAACAACAGCCCAGAAAATCGAAAAATAAAGAAAAATCAGCAGAATCCCATGCCTTCCATGCCCTCCATGATGTTTAAATTCAAGACACCCCACAGAAAGACTAGGCCCATGCACCACTCACTACCCCTGGTCAAAAGGCCCCAACAATAGCCCAAAAATCGAAAAACAAAGAAAAATCAGCACAATCCCATGCCTTCCATGCCCTCCATGACTTTTAAATTCAAGAAACCCCTCAGAAAGACTAGGCCCATGCACCACTCACTGCCCCTGGTTAAAAGGCCCCAACAACAGCCCAAAAAATCGAAAAACACAGAAAAATCAGCACAATCCCATGCCATCCATGCCCTTCATGATGTTTAAATTCAAGACACCCCACAGAAAGACTAGGTCGCTGCACCACTCACTACCCCTGGGCCTAATGTATGAAAGCTAGGCAAAATGGGTGCAGGCCTGAGAACACTGCCTGCATTCAAAATGGCCCCTTGCCTCCCAGCACATGCCCAGGGCCTGCCTGTACCAGCACTCAAAATGGCCCCCACCCACATGGCCTGTCCCCATGAACACCCCAAAAAATCGAAAAACACAGAAATATCAGCACAATCCCATGCCATCCATGCCCTCCATGATGTTTAAATTCAAAACACCCCACAGAAAGTTTAGGCCCATGCACCACTCACTACCCCTGGTCAAAAGGCCCCAACAACAGCCCAAAAAATCGAAAAACACAGAAAAATCAGCACAATCCCATGCCATCCATGCCCTCCATGATGTTTAAATTCAAGACACCCCACAGAAAGACTAGGTCGCTGCACCACTCACTACCCCTGGTCAAAAGGCCCCAACAACAGCCCAAAAAATCAAAAAACACAGATAAATCAGCACAATCCCATGCCATCAATGCCCTCCATGATGTTTAAATTCAAGACACCCCACAGAAAGACTAGGCCCATGCACCACTCACTACCCCTGGTCAAAAGGCCCCAACAACAGCCCCAAAAATCAAAAACACAGAAAAATCAGCACAATCCCATTCCATCCATGCCCTCCATGATGTTTAAATTCAAGACACCCCACAGAAAGACTAGGCCCATGCACCACTCACTACCCCTGGGCCTAATGTATGAAAGATAAGCAAAATGGGTACAGGCGTGAGAACACTGCCTGCATTCAAAATGGCCCCTTGCCTCCCAGCACATGCCCAGGGCCTGCCTGTACCAGCACTCAAAATGGCCCCCACCCACATGGCCTGTCCCCATGAACACCCCAAAAAATCAAAAAACACAGAAAAATCTGCACAATCCCATGCCATCCATGCCCTCCATGATGTTTAAATTCAAGACACCCCACAGAAAGACTAGGCCCATGCACCACTCACTACTCCTGGTCAAAAGGCCCCAACAACAGCCCAAAAAATCGAAAAACACAGAAAAATCAGCACAATCCCATGCCATCCATGCCCTACATGATGTTTAAATTCAAGACACCCCACAGAAAGACTAGGCCCATGCACAACTCACTACCCCTGGTCAAAAGGCCCCAACAACAGCCCAAAAATCGAAAAACACAGAAAAATCAGAACAATCCCATGCCATCCATGCCCTCCATGATATTTAAATTCAATACACCCCACAGAAAGACTAGGCCCATGCACCACTCACTACCCCTGGGCCTAATGTATGAAAGCTAGGCAAAATGGGTGCAGGCCTGAGAACACTGCCTGCATTCAAAATGGCCCCTTGCCTCCCAGCACATGCCCAGGGCCTGCCTGTACCATCACTCAAAATGGCCCCCACCCACATGGCCTGTCCCCATGAACACCCCAAAAAATCAAAAAACACAGAAAAATCTGCACAATCCCATGCCATCCATGCCCTCCATGATGTTTAAATTCAAGACACCCCACAGAAAGACTAGGCCCATGCACCACTCACTACCCCTGGTCAAAAGGCCCCAACAACAGCCCAAAAAATCGAAAAACACAGAAAAATCAGCACAATCCCATGCCATCCATGCCCTACATGATGTTTAAATTCAAGACACCCCACAGAAAGACTAGGCCCATGCACCACTCACTACCCCTGGTCAAAAGGCCCCAACAATAGCCCAAAAATCGAAAAACAAAGAAAAATCAGCACAATCCCATGCCTTTCATGCCCTCCATGATGTTTAAATTCAAGACACCCCTCAGAAAGACTAGGCCCATGCACCACTCACTGCCCCTGGTTAAAAGGCCCCAACAACAGCCCAAAAAATCGAAAAACACAGAAAAATCAGCACAATCCCATGCCATCCATGCCCTCCATGGTGTTTAAATTCAAGACACCCCACAGAAAGACTAGGCCCATGCACCACTCACTACCCCTGGTCAAAAGGCCCCAACAATAGCCCAAAAATCGAAAAACAAAGAAAAATCAGCACAATCCCATGCCTTCCATGCCCTCCATGATGTTTAAATTCAAGACACCCAACAGAAAGACTAGGCCCATGCACCACTCACTACCCCTGGGCCTAATGTATGAAAGCTAGGCAAAATGGGTGCAGGCCTGAGAACACTGCCTGCATTCAAAATGGCCCCTTGCCTCCCAGCACATGCCCAGGGCCTGCCTGTACCAGCACTCAAAATGGCCCCCACCCACATGGCCTGTCCCCATGAACACCCCAAAAAATCGAAAAACACAGAAATATCAGCACAATCCCATGCCATCCATGCCCTCCATGATGTTTAAATTCAAGACACCCCACAGAAAGTTTAGGCCCATGCACCACCCACTGCCCCTGGTTAAAAGGCCCCAACAACAGCCCAAAAAATCGAAAAACACAGAAAAATCAGCACAATCCCATGCCATCCATGCCCTCCATGATGTTTAAATTCAAGACACCCCACAGAAAGACTAGGTCGCTGCACCACTCACTACCCCTGGTCAAAAGGCCCCAACAACAGCCCAAAAAATCGAAAAACACAGATAAATCAGCACAATCCCATGCCACCAATGCCCTCCATGATGTTTAAATTCAAGATACCCCACAGAAAGACTAGGCCCATGCACCACTCACTACCCCTGGTCAAAAGGCCCCAACAACAGCCCCAAAAATCAAAAACACAGAAAAATCAGCACAATCCCATGCCATCCATGCCCTCCATGATGTTTAAATTCAAGACACCCCACAGAAAGACTAGGCCCATGCACCACTCACTACCCCTGGGCATAATGTATGAAAGATAAGCAAAATGGGTACAGGCGTGAGAACACTGCCTGCATTCAAAATGGCCCCTTGCCTCCCAGCACATGCCCAGGGCCTGCCTGTACCAGCACTCAAAATGGCCCCCACCCACATGGCCTGTCCCCATGAACACCCCAAAAAATCAAAAAACACAGAAAAATCTGCACAATCCCATGCCATCCATGCCCTCCATGATGTTTAAATTCAAGACACCCCACAGAAAGACTAGGCCCATGCACCACTCACTACCCCTGGTCAAAAGGCCCCAACAACAGCCCAAAAAATCGAAAAACACAGAAAAATCAGCACAATCCCATGCCATCCATGCCCTACATGATGTTTAAATTCAAGACACCCCACAGAAAGACTAGGCCCATGCACAACTCACTACCCCTGGTCAAAAGGCCCCAACAACAGCCCAAAAATCGAAAAACACAGAAAAATCAGAACAATCCCATGCCATCCATGCCCTCCAGGATATTTAAATACAAGACACCCCACAGAAAGACTAGGCCCATGCACCACTCACTACCCCTGGGCCTAATGTATGAAAGCTAGGCAAAATGGGTGCAGGCCTGAGAACACTGCCTGCATTCAAAATGGCCCCTTGCCTCCCAGCACATGCCCAGGGCCTGCCTGTACCAGCACTCAAAATGGCCCCCACCCACATGGCCTGTCCCCATGAACACCCCAAAAAATCGAAAAACACAGAAAAATCAGCACAATCCCATGCCATCCATGCTTTCCATGATGTTTAAATTCAAGACACCCCACAGAAAGACTAGGCCCATGCACCACTCACTACCCCTGGTCAAAAGGCCCCAACAACAGCCCAAAAAATCGAAAAACACAGAAAAATCAGCTCAATCCCATGCCATCCATGCCCTCCATGATGTTTAAATTCAAGACCATCCACAGAAAGACTAGGCCCATGCACCACTCACTACCCCTGGTCAAAAGGCCCCAACAACAGCCCAAAAAATCGAAAAACACAGATAAATCAGCACAATCCCATGCCACCAATGCCCTCCATGATGTTTAAATTCAAGACACCCCTCAGAAAGACTAGGCCCATGCACCACTCACTACCCCTGGTCAAAAGGCCCCAACAACAGCCCCAAAAATCAAAAACACAGAAAAATCAGCACAATCCCATGCCATCCATGCCCTCCATGATGTTTAAATTCAAGACACCCCACAGAAAGACTAGGCCCATGCACCACTCACTACCCCTGGGCCTAATGTATGAAAGATAAGCAAAATGGGTACAGGCGTGAGAACACTGCCTGCATTCAAAATGGCCCCTTGCCTCCCAGCACATGCCCAGGGCCTGCCTGTACCAGCACTCAAAATGGCCCCCACCCACATGGCCTGTCCCCATGAACACCCCAAAAAATCAAAAAACACAGAAAAATCTGCACAATCCCATGCCATCCATGCCCTCCATGATGTTTAAATTCAAGACACCCCACAGAAAGACTAGGCCCATGCACCACTCACTACCCCTGGTCAAAAGGCCCCAACAACAGCCCAAAAAATCGAAAAACACAGAAAAATCAGCACAATCCCATGCCATCCATGCCCTACATGATGTTTAAATTCAAGACACCCCACAGAAAGACTAGGCCCATGCACAACTCACTACCCCTGGTCAAAAGGCCCCAAGAACAGCCCAAAAATCAAAAAACACAGAAAAATCAGAACAATCCCATGCCATCCATGCCCTCCATGATATTTAAATTCAAGACACCCCACAGAAAGACTAGGCCCATGCACCACTCACTACCCCTGGGCCTAATGTATGAAAGCTAGGCAAAATGGGTGCAGGCCTGAGAACACTGCCTGCATTCAAAATGGCCCCTTGCCTCCCAGCACATGCCTAGGGCCTGCCTGTACCAGCACTCAAAATGGCCCCCACCCACATGGCCTGTCCCCATGAACACCCCAAAAAATCGAAAAACACAGAAAAATCAGCACAATCCCATGCCATCCATGCTTTCCATGATGTTTAAATTCAAGACACCCCACAGAAAGACTAGGCCCATGCACCACTCACTACCCCTGGTCAAAAGGCCCCAACAACAGCCCAAAAAATCGAAAAACACAGAAAAATCAGCACAATCCCATGCCATCCATGCCCTCCATGATGTTTAAATTCAAGACCATCCACAGAAAGACTAGGCCCATGCACCACTCACTACCCCTGGTCAAAAGGCCCCAACAACAGCCCAAAAATCGAAAAACACAGAAAAATCCGCACAATCCCATGCCCTCCATGATGTTTAAATTCAAGACACCCCACAGAAAGACTAGGCCCATGCACCACTCACTACCCCTGGTCAAAAGGCCCCAACAACAGCCCAAAAATCGAAAATTCCAAAATTGTAGTTGCAGCAACTGTAATGCCCCAAACAAACTTACTTGTGAAATTTCCAATCCAAAAGTGATCCAAAGAAAGTCAAAAAGGCCTCAAATTCAAATATCCAGCATCATCCACAAAAAGTAATCCTTTCAGGTCAAGATCCGAATGAAAGTGACCAGCACATGAAGAAAGCACTGGGAGGAGCCTGCTGGACAGGATCAGGAAGTTGGAGACTGTGGGGCACTTCCTTCCTCCCACCCCCCCACCCCCCAAATGGACTCGTTGCAAAAAAAAGTGCAGACAAATGTCAACTTGAGGAGTTATTCTGATAAAAATCATCATATCCAGAAGGTTTATGCTGCTTGCTGGTGGATTTCTTGTGCAGAATTGCAAATTCTGTATTTCGCGAGTGCGAGATTGTTGCTGCCCGCCGCATCTACGTGTTCGCAATTGCGAACTCTCGCGATGCGTGCTGTGCAAGGTGGCAAGCCGCGATTACGTAATCGCGGTCGCCAATCTCCCGCGGGATCCCGCAGCAAGATCCAAAATGGCGCAGCACTCGGAAAATATCGAGAAAAACAACTCGGCAAACGCTGAATGACGGTTAGTGAACGCCGCGTGCCGCAATATTGTATCACCAAGCAAAAAAATCCGCTGCGTGCGAATTTGCGGATTTTCAGCAAATTCGCGAGAGTTCGCAGATTGCGAATTTACCGAAAATCCGCAAAATCTGCGAGCGGAACGGATTTTACGCCCATGCTTAGAACCATCCTGCATGTGAAGATGTGCCAAAGGTTCCTCACAGGCTAGAGGATTGAGCACCAAGATAGAAGGTCCCTACAAGTTTCAGATCTTCATCAAGGGAGGACTGAGGGACTTTGGCAACATTCCACTTGATCTTAAAGAGTGGCTGCAAGAAAATCAAAGCTATATCAGTTAACACTAGCCAATACTCAGTAATCACATTCCAACAGGAATCCCTCTATGATGCCATTTGTGATATGATCTGTGTGTGAGGTTTGAGGTAATAAGCAGAGCACCGGAGTGTGATGGCAGTGGCATGGCTGAACCCGAGGAGGTTCTGCAGAAAGGTATTGTGGGGTGGGCCAACACACATTTCTCCAACATACACCTTTCTGCCTACTGCCCCGAATATCGACCCTACACCTCCAGTCTCCAAACTATCATGGACAGTTTGGAAAATGTTTTGAAAATATCACTTTAAGAAAACATGATAATGTTTTGCGTGTTATATACTGACTAAAGTCCTCCGCGGAGACATGTGTTCCTTCCTCTGATAATCAGATTTGAACAAAATCCTATGCTGCTTCAGAGACCAGGCTGACCAGAGATAAGAAATAACCAGAGCACTCACCACCATACGATCTAAAGAGTAACCCCGTTAATATTCGAGATATAACTATGGTTTATATAAGACCTCTGGCTAGGACTGCAACCCTGAGCCATTTTATGGGACTAAAACCTGTAAGCTGCAGGCTACATACAAATATGGGTGTCAGACAATAGAAATCTTTGGAACTAGTTTACTGAGTTAGGAATATTTTAATTGCAAGTTATGCACAAACATCTGTGTAACAAGCGCTGTAAATCTTCAGAGCTATCTTAAATGTTCTGAACTCTATGGACTAGGGCACATTTCTCAGAGCACTGTTTAATACAGCAAACAAAACGGTTCACGTTTCCTTTGGGATAGAAAACTTCTTTTTCACCATTCATTCCAGGGATTTACATCCACACTTGGATACGCCAACAAAACTAATCCACGTTCTATAGTACGGTTAAATTGAATTACCTGAAAAGTTTATTGGGAGGTTGTCTTATTACCCTCCTGAGTGTGAATGAATGAAAGCTTAATTCTGACGTGTAAGCAGGGCTTTAAGTGGGTGGGGGGCTGTGGGGGCTGAGCCCCCCCAGTTTTTTGGGGGGTCCTCGAAAGGGGGCTCCAGGGGGCTCTATTTTCAGGCTTCAAAGGCCAAAGGTAGGGTGAGCAGACGTCCCAGTTTTTGTTTGGTGTTACTAGTGTGGGTAACATGTCTTGATAGTGAAATACTGCCAATTTCGTTTTTCACTATTGAAAGGCTATTTTGCCCATAGGATAACATGGGGAATGCTGTGTGACATGTTTACCTACAGTTGCTGTGATTGCTGAGGAAGGGACTGTCTGCTGTGTCCCCCTAACTTCAAGAGGAGCGTGCTGTGTGCTTTGCCCCTCTGAAGCCTGCCTGTCTCCAAGGGCCTAAGAAGAGCTGGGAACTCAGGGATACAAAAGTTCTCCAGCACCCACCCTTCCAGCTGTTGTGTGTGTCTCTGCGCTATGCCTTCATGAAGCTGCCCCCCTGTGAAATCTGTCTTGGTGTCATGAGGCCTGCTCTGCCTCAAACGTGATCTGCCCCAGGATTGAGTCCCTCGCGCTGTGTGTGCGGATTAACGCACGGCTGAGGAACTTTGTAGCGCCTGCTTTGCCCCCGAGCACTGTGTGCGCATTGACTTCACCGCCGCCCCTCGAGCTGTGTTGTGTGCCTGAGGCCGGGTTCGCCACTCTGAGAAGAAGCCTTGAAAACACCCTGCCAGTATTCACCACCACTGGCCCGGGATCGTCATTTCCAAGCCGCGCTCGGATTGGTCACAGCAACGAGGATTTCCCCCAGCAACGCAGAGGTTCGCCAGGCAGAGCTACGTTGCGTCTGGAGAGGCACGGGGCGTCCCCTAGCAACCGGGGTTCCCTTGCACTCGTCATCGAGGAAAGGAGCTGCCTGAACCTGAGGCCGAGGCACGTCCCACCGGCGAAAGCGGCTTCACCGTAGATCAACGCGGACCGCAGAGCCCCCTTCACATCCTAAGGTAACCGGAGTTTTGCACAGGGGGGTGTAATTATGATCACACGCGCTGGATGTATGTCATTACAATGCGGTGTTTACACCGCGCTACCATTACAACGCAGTTATCACAACACAAGTCGTTACAACAACTTGTGCTAGGGGCGCTGGACTTAGGAATAGTATAATTTACTATTCCAACTCCAGCCTACGTAACAGTAGGGAAGGTGTTGGAATAGTAAATCATACTATTCCTTAGTATATATCCCCATCCAGCGCAAGTTGTCGTCGCAAGGCGGCGTACACATGCCCTGACTTCCACCTTTCGCTTCCTATTCTCCAGTCTCCCTGGTCCCAGTTTATCTGTAGACTGGCAGCTGGTGCTGCAGAACTCTTATGCACTCTGCACTGCACGAGCGGCAGAGGCCTTTGCTTTGCTCCTTTTTAGGACTGCTTTGCTAACTATACCTGAAGTATCGAATTTCTTTGGGTCTTGGATCATAACTAGGGCTCCCGGTTTTATGGTATTTATTTTTTTGCCATTTCCGTCTGTATTTATCCATATTTATTTTTTGGGCATTGTTTCTGTATTTATCCACATTTATTTTTGCCACACGCAAAAGACGCCGCTTCAGCTAGTATTTTTCCGCATTTATTTAAATTGATAATGCATCTTAACACCGAATAGCAGATGTTTACTGTTACCCAACGATCTCGTTTTATCGACCTCAGAAGGATGAAGGACTGAGTGGGCCAACCCAGATTTGAACCTGTAACCATGAGAACAACATGCCCCTACAGTGGACACATTTGTCCACTAAGCCACCAGACCTAACAAGTACGATTGAAAAAGCACCCCTCTAACTCAAGTTTAGATGCACATTCCAAGCAGTGTTAAAGTGCGTGAAAAATAGGGCAGCAGAAGGGCCCAGAATGAGTTAATGATGGTAGGAAGTTAGAGACAGTAGCTGCAAGGTTTCATTGTGGTGCTCTGATAGGATTGAGATGCAGTGCCTCTGACTGTGTATTACTTTGCTTACCTGTGTAATGGTGCCGCAAAAGGCTGGTAGTATGGTCTTAGCAGTGTTGGTGTTGCTGGTGCGTGGTACTGTGCGGGTATAGTGGCACTAGTAGTAAAGTGCTTGGATGCCATAAACCAGTTGGCACTATGTTTGTCACCACAAAGCTAGTGCCGGCACCAGCAGTTCCTGCTTGCACCAATGCTGGCCCAAGATACAGTGGCCTTGGTCGTGTCCTGGCGTGCTGAGATGGTCCAGGTCTGGCACATACCTGCCCGCCAGCCTCTCTGTCATCACCACGCAGCTGCAGGCCATTTATATCTGTGTCAGTGCAGCCGCCATGAGCTGCTCTTCTGGCCCGTTCTCCACCCTTCTTTGGGTGGTTCACTCTCTTCCAGTTTCTGCTCTCCTGTCAGTTTTTCTCCTGTAGACCCTTGCTTCGGTGTCCCTTAAGTTCCTGCCCTCTCTGGCCCCTTTTGGCCTCTCTCCGTATACTCAGGTTTAGTTCTTCTTTTTCTAAGCTCCAGCCCCCCACCCGTTCTCTTTTCTAGTGCTCTTCTTGTCCACTATGCTCCACACTTGTGCTACCACCTTGCTGTGTCCCTCTTGCTCTCTCTCTGTTTTGCAGTCTCTCTTGTTATCTCTGGTAACTTCCTCCTGTAATCTCTACTGATTTACAAGTACTCGCACTACATTTAAGTATACAATACAGCTTTAGCATAAGCTTGAAGAACAATCGAGGAAAGGGACGTCACGTAATTCTTAATGTTTTTTAAAATGTTTGACGTAGAAATGTATAAATGTAGTTGTGCAGCTATCTGAGCTACCGAATCTAAGAACACACATAATTCTCATCCCTAGCTGCAGCAGGAGGACATTTAAAGCAGCAGGAAGGCATCGCAGAGGGACAGAAGTATGGCTCTCAAGTCGGTCGGTCCGATCACCATCCCGCCCCCACCCCCCCAGTTCCTTAACCCTCATGCAGAGGCGCAACTAGAGAGAGCCAAATTTCGGGGGGGGGGATGGGGGGCAGGGGGGGCTAAGAAAACATTTCGAGGGGGCTGAACCTTTAATCAGTAGGCAGAGTGGAGCTGCAGGGGCTCCAACAAGGTGTGAAACAACAGCAAGGCCTAATTAGCATTCAAATGGTCTTTTAAAGACCTGTGAAACATTCGGGAGCGGCTCTGTGTGTGCCCGGGATCTGTCTCATCCCGGGCTGCCACACACGACGGGGGGTTTTGGCTGAAGCCCGGTGAGTCCAAAGGGTGTTGCGCGCCTGCCCTCATGCTAAGTAGGCAGCAATCAATCAAGGAATGGCGCGACGGCGCTCCCTTTCCCTCCACTCCAAAACTGTTTTAAAGTTTGTACATTTAATAAAAAATCAAAGCATGTTACAACGAAGGGCTCAGATGTGAGGTGTTCATTGGCTATTGAGAGGCAATGCCATCCAAGCTCTACACAAGAGAGAATGCAGGCGCTGAACAGCTTCTTCAGATGTATGGCTCTCGAGTCGGTCTGACCCCCATCCCACCCCCCACCAGTTTGTTAACCCTCGTGTTAACAAGGCAATCATCATGGAATGGCGCGACACATGAGGGCGCTAAAAGACCCTGATTGGAAAGGATTTAAATGAATTTCGGCGTGCAAAGGAAACTGCATGCAGCGGTAGCGCGCCACCATTTACTAGTGTTTTGCCGTTTCTATATATAAATACAGACAAAGGAAATATAGATTTCCGTCTGTATTTATATGTAAATATCCGTAAAAACGGAAAACCGGGAGCCCTAATCATAACCATAGCATCTCTTCAACTGAAGTTTTTCTGGGAAGTATATAAATACATATGTATTTGGGAGTATAATGCGCCTGGATTCTTGAATTAGAAACAGCCAAGCCTCCACTCCTGACTCCATGTAAAAGGGGTTTCTCATTAGCTGCTGCCGAGAGTGACCCAGTATTGACCTGACGGAAGGGAAAAGAAGAACAGAGCTTTGGTCGCTCAACCGGCACCGCATAATATCCTGTTCTGCTCAACACCCGCAGGTGAGGAATGTAAACGCGTGTTCCTCGGTGCGGCAAGAGATTATGGAATTAATGAGCTGGTCAGAGAATCCCCCTATCCAGCCTGCTGACTCCATGGCTCCATCCAGCCAGCTACTGCTCGTGCAACCGCTGGGAGACCCTCGATTGATGCCACAGGAACTTACTTCCGGAATAAATTCATGACACGTTGCTGGGCCGCGAGGGCCTCTTGGCCTCTCGAGCAAGAGTCTCAGATCCCTGTCTGGGTAATGATAGAGCGCTGCACCTGGGCACCCGTCCCGTCCGGAAGGCTGTAGAGATAATGACAGGTCCCTTCCGGAAGGCTGTAGAGATAATAACAGATTCATCATTAAACCGCTATTGGAGAAACACAGTTAGAAAACATTGACTAATGTTTTATATAGATATATATGTAATGTGCGTGTTTCCATGTTTGCATCTATGGACCGTGCATACATTTGTATATAAGTATATCGCTAGCTATATTTACATAAATACATTTCCTCTGGATAACAACTCTCATTAAGGTTGAGGGCAGGTTACAGGAAGTGGAATAGTTAGGGTAATACTTTAATCTGTTCAACATTTTTTCCATCCTAGAGCAAATATCCAAGTATGGTTGAGCTAGTGGCCTGCCACTTCTGGTGGAGAATCGAGAAACACGCCTAAAGCTATTAGCAACAAAATGGCATTTCGTGAGGATCTACGGATTAAAATATATTCCTACATGCATGTAAGCGGGCCTGTGTGGTGTGGGGTGTATTTTTTAAAAGCAGAGTCGCTGTGCAGAATGTTCTACGCTATTTATTGCCATAAGGGAGGAGCCATGACTCAGAGAAGGCAACTCTCCAGGGGTCAAGATGCCCTTAACTGCCTCTGCCTTTGTAACTGTCTTCCTATCCGTTTCTTCTTTCGTCTTCATGCTTTTGCTGCCTTCTCTCTCGTGCTCTGTAAAGACGTCTGATAAAAAGTAAGCTCTGACAACACCTGACTCAATCTTGAGTGTCCTGGGGCGAGTTACTGAGAGCGCAGCATGGAAATCAATGTTTGCTCTCGCCACTTAGGACAGGACTGTCAATCTGCAGGGCCCTCGAGCGCTTCCTTTGTACTTGAAACCTCTTTTCGTAATCTTTGAAACAAAAGGAAGCCCACTTCTTGCATACACCTTGCCACTCAAAGTAAGGGTCATGCATGAAAGGGGATACAAAGTGCTATTGGTATATATAAATAAAATTAGATCTTTTCCCAGAAAAAGACTTGCAAACAGCCTTCAAAATTCTGTCTTTCAGTATGCCAAATTTGGTGCAGATTTGTTATAGGGGGTAAAAGGATCCCGAAACAGATTTTTTTTTATTACATGAAAATTCTTATTGGAGAAATTCATTAGGAGCATATAAAATGCTGATAAAAAGTCCATCAAATATTTCAGTCAAAGAAAGTAAACATTGCGAAGCATATGTACAAGCCCCTTTCGCCATGGAAATTTCACTTTTTCCAACGTTCCTGTGGCGAGAGGGGCTTACCTTACTTACAAGGCAGTGTTAAGCCACTTAACGTGGCTTAACGCTGCCTTGTAAATAAGGCCCCCTTTCATGCTATGCTTAATCTCAATTAATCATGTGTTTGTTGAGCGCGACCACTCACCCATAAGGGTCTCACGGTGCTGGGAGGGGGGGGGGCGCAGGGTCCTGTCCATCTAGGAGGAGGTCTATCGAAGAGCCATGTCTTGAGGTCCCTCTTGAAGTTGGGGAGTGATGTCGTCTGTCTGAGGTGGTACGGGAGGGCGTTCTAGGCTCTGGCCGCGAGGAAGGAGAAGGAGCAGCCTCCCAATCTGGACTTCCTCGTGCGAGGGACCACAGCTTTGTGTGCGTGGGTGAGAATCTTGAAGGTGAGAGAGCGCAATTTGAGTAAAATGTAGAAGTGCACCATATTTACGTGTAAGATGCACGAATCTAGTCCAAGCACCTAAGAGTGTCGAAAATATATAGAAATGCATATACACACGAGTGTTTAATCAATGTAGATTGCATATTTTAGAGTGTGAAGCTAATGTAGTAATGTTTAGAGATGCTAGAACGCTGTTAAGACTCCATGTTATGTGACTGTTGCAGAAAATGTGATGCTGCCAAACGTAGAAATGTGCAGGCCTCATGGCAATGTATGAAGAACGAAAACGTGCTCTTACAGTTTCACATAAGATGGATTACTATTATTTAGAATATTATTGATCATACGTTAAAAATTATGTTTTGTAGAAGTGTTTCATATAATCAGAGTGTAATAGGTTAGAATTTGTTTTAGTTTAAGAAATAAAGGTTCACAGAGTGCAGGCCTCTTGCAAAGTAATTTAGTAGGCCTGGAAAGATAAAGTCGCTTCTTTGATCTGCATGTGCTAGTTAAATTCGGGTCTCGTTAAGCATAAATTGCCGACCATGTTCGAAGTTTTACGACTTGAGAGATAAACTGGAGGTCGGAATTTGGGGCCCAATTCATGGGTGTCTGTTTGCAGGTGTGAGGGGGTTCCAATCAAGAGAGTGATGAATAGAGCTCTGTCCTGGGAGACAGGCATGGGCCTGGAGGAGGCTTAAGGAATTTCCTGGGGGGTACCGGCGTGCCGAGAAGAAGCCTGGGAAGCAAGGTCAACGCTAACAAGAAGCCCAGAGGAGTATCAGTATGGAAAAAGCCAGAACCGAAACCACGTGAGAGGTGTGCGTGAGGGGCGTCTCTGAGGGGCGTTTCAACTGTAATTGTGATTTTGTATTAGGGACAGCACCCTGGGGTGGAGTTAGAGCAGATGGCCTGAGGACCCTTAGAGAGCGGATGGGTAGGCAGAGAGGGCATGACTGCGATGCACAGATTTACAACAGAGACTAAGGGAAAGTGAGTGAACTTCTTTGGAAGTCACCACGGCTGACACCTTTTTAGGTTAAGATTCTGCTAAGGAGGGATGTCACTTAGTCCAGTGTAGGGACAGTCTAACCTGACTTTTCTCTTTCTGTAAATGACGCTTAAGTTACAACTTGTGTCTATTCTTGCAAACTTGCTGATATTTTAATTGGTTTTGGTGATATTCTTCTGTCGCCTAAGATGGTTTAGAGAATTTATGTTTGTTTTAGTGCCAGTATACCTTTTGAACCTTATATTGAGATGTTTGTATCTTCAGTTATCTTTGGCTTTATAATAAAACTTTAAAACTTATTCGTAGTAAGTGGTTCTTCAGAGTCGTGCCAATTCTTGGTTTAATTAACCTGGTAGTGGATTGCTTTTTACTCTATGACAGGCAACAAAGATTCAGTCGACCTAGGTGGGGATTTAGATCTAGAGTAATCAGATAAGAGATCAAAAATCCCGCCGTCCCAGTTGGTAGCAGAGGATGGTTGCCTTCTAGAGGAAGGTGATCTAGACTAGGTTAAGATTACCCCGAGGCCCCTAGAGATCGAGAGATGACCAGAAGAAGAATCACCTGCCGAAGAAGGTGCTGACGATGCGAGAGAAAAGCAGCAGAGTCGGTCGAGAGTGAGTATAATAAGGGTCATGCGTTGTCAGATTGTGGTGTTTTGTGTTGTATTTGTGTTGTAATGTCATGCGGAGTTGAATGCCTGTAGTGTGATTGAGGCAGGGTTGTGAGCGGGCGCAACCTGGTGAAAATCTTAAGTTCAGAGAAGAGCTTAAGTGGTTCGGGTGTATCGGACATCCAGAGTAATTGTCGACCATTGTGAAGGGGGTCATGAGGTACCATTGATCGCCCGCAGGACCGTGATAGGGGGAATGAAAGAGTGAGTGTATGAGTAATGGACGCTGGTCGGAAGTTACTGTGTGTAAGCAACCTATCAGTTAAGGCGATTTGTCTGGACGTTTAAGGAAAGACGTTTCGTCAGTTGAGGTGACAATTACAGTTAGACTGTGATCGCTTGGTCGGAAGTAATCATTTTTCAGAGTATGAATGGGACGCATGCATGACCGGGAGACGAGCTGAGAAAGGAGGGGAACTGCTGCGAGAAGGGGACGAGTGACGTCAGAGAGAGCCGCGCTGTGATAGGCCGGTTGGTGTGAAGCCGCGCTGTGATAGGCCGGTTGACG
The DNA here is from genome assembly GCF_964263255.1 of Lissotriton vulgaris. Lineage (NCBI taxonomy): Eukaryota > Metazoa > Chordata > Amphibia > Caudata > Salamandridae > Lissotriton > Lissotriton vulgaris. Next base: position 755,165,827 of record NC_141695.1, on the reverse strand, counting down.
CAAACCACGCTGTGATAGGCCGGTTAGCAAGAACCGCGCTGTGATTGGTGGATTGTCATCAGGAAGTAAACAAACGCAGGGAAATAAGGAAACTTGTAGATTAGATCATGAAGTGTTTTAAATGCTTGAGAGCGATCTTTAAGAGAGAAAGGAGAGAATCTTTTGACGGGGAAGAGGCCCCGCCAGAGGGTACACCAGCTCATTATGTGGCTACGAATGTTGGGTTGCATACTATACTGTGGATTTCTAATCGGAGTAAGATTACAGAGGGGAACGAGGAACTGACTTTTCCGAAATACGGAACGTTTAGATTAGAAGTATTGCACCAGTTAAAAGCAGTTATGACCTCAATGAGACCTCTGCCCAGACCAACACAGTTTGAAGCCCTTAATGCGTGGATTAGGGCGGCGCACAACAGGAACCAGAACAGGCGTCAAGAAAGAGTGAGACGATCGGTAAGAGCAGTGCATGATGCCAAATGGGATGAGGAAGCTAAAAAGTGGAGAGTGCAGACTATTGAAGTAGATAAACTGTACCCAGTGATAGAAGTTGCAGGAGACAAAAGACCACCAGAGGAGGATGATGAGAGCGAGACAGAGGACAGTCTGATAAATAGGTTGTTGATAGACAGACCGCCTCCGTACAATAGAGGGATGGAAGGTGCCGAGCTCCAAAGGGGGGATGGGGCTGGCATAGGAGAGTATAGACCACCTCCTATAACAGAGAGGGAACACACCAAAGGTGAGGAAACACCTCAACCTAGTCCAGTACAGAGAGTAGTCGGAAGGTTCGTGGTACAAAAGGTGCCAGAAACAGAGCGTGCCAAGTCCTATCAATTGCCAGACGCTCTCCAAGTACCTGTTACCATAGGTCCTATAGTATCGATTTATGACCCAGAGAAAGCACGAGAGGAGGAACAGGTACGGCTGGACAGAGAGAGAGCAGAAATAGAAAGTAGGAACAATATGATTAATTCTCGAAGGCAGTTGCCAGGACCAAGAGATCGAAGCACCCCATTGAATTCAGCAGTGGATCCCATAATAGATTAGGGGGGTCAGAGAGGACCGATGGATCTAAGGGGACCACGGCCAAAGTCCTTTAAGGAATTGAGGGCTGACTTGAGAGAGTGGGATGCTAATACGAGAACCCAGAGTAACAGGTCAGGAGCGGAAGCGGAGTGGGGAAGTCGAGGCGATGGAACATTGTCTCACTGTGGGGCTAGTGAAAGCGGTCAGAAGTGCGATGGCAAAAGTCAGGAAAATAGGGGAGCTACACGTCATTCACATGATGGGAATGGACAGGGACAAAAGGATAGAAGTACAGAGTGTGGAAGGGCGTCTCGTCTCATTCACAGCGAGGGAGACCGAAGGACGCAAGAGTACAGGGACAGCTTTAAGTGTACCACCATACACCTGGCGATAGTAGGCAACATTGGGATCGCGGGAACATGGGGAGTTGCGAAGGGTATTACCATGTGTTGAGTGATACTAGGCAGCAAGGGAATTGCGAAAGCATGGGGAACCATGGAGGGTCTTATCATACACTTAGAGAGTCCGAGCAGAATAGACAGAGTGGGACTGTGGGAATTAGAGCATCGTTTCACCACATACCAAGAGGGGATGGAACTGCGTGGGACCTGGAGAGATGGGAACATGGGAGGACTCCCCATAACTCGCCTGAGCCCAGGCGTAGGGCTCGGAGCTGGGATGGGAGAGATGTCAATGGACTCTCTAGGGATAACACACTGAAAGCTGAGATAAAGGCAAGGGGACTCGATGTAACCAGTTTAAAATCTGATTTGGATGAGATAATAGATGGTACGCTGCTTTTAGAGAGGATTGACATGTACGAGCAAGATGAGGTGCTGTCTATAGCAAAGGATATTACTCGGAAGGCGAGAGCAGTACATGAGAAATTATCTGAATTGGCAGACAAGTACATGGTAGACTTGTCGAGAACAAAGGCATTACAGGGTAACCATAGGTTGCATTATTCAGATCAGGACCTCGAAGAGAGGAGAACAATTGGATTAAAAACACACATAAGGGAACTGATCACAGGAATAAGGACATGGAGAGATCTGGATAAATGGGAGGAAAGGTGGTCCAAGAAAGGGACTGTCAGGCGGAGCACAATTGTGATGTCCCCGGAGGGAGGGCTACAGAGGATGGAAGCATACCCTTTGCGAGAAATAGCGAATGGGAGCTATGTGCATGTGCCCTGGAGTAGGGGAGATTTAGCTGCATTTACCAATTCCTTCCCTAAGCTGAGAGAGAATCCCGTGGAGTGGTACAAACAGGTAGAGAGGCTTGTAAAAATCTCTAAAGTACTGTGGATTGATTTGAACACCCAATTTGATATTGTAGTCCCAGGAGACTTGTGGACAGCATGCAAGGTTAGTGTCGAATGGCCCACATCTGAACCGGAGAGGGATGCTCAGACTAATGGGCCGTCAGAAAGAGTCATGGAGAAATATGAAAGGGAAATGACATGGCTGAAAGATAAGGTGCCACCGCAGGACATAGATTGGGTCAAAATAGATCAGACTAGGCAGGAACCCAAGGAAACAGTCCATGAATATTATGAGAGACTACTGAAAACGTTCAAACAATACAGTGGATTAGATGTAATGGATCCCAAAGACATAGGACAGTTTGTGTCGAAATTCGTTTTGGGATTGAGACCTGATATTTGTTTGATAATTCAGCAACATTTAATTTGCTGGCAAAACAAACCATTAGATGAAATTTTGAGATATGCAAGGTATTGTAGCGATGAGATTGATTCTAAAGCAAAAAAACTTAAGGAAAAGCTGATGTTGGTTCAGATGCAGTCGGCTGGAAAGGGTGGACAGCAGCAACAGGGAACAGGGACCATGGGAAGGAGACAAAATAATCAGAATAGGGACAACGAGGAAAATCCGAGACCTAGAGTAGATCTGGCTACCTTGAAAAAGACGACAAAATGTCACCAGTGTCACCTGGTGGGACATTGGAAACGCGAGTGCCCCTATAACCCTGAAAATGGAGAACTAGAAATAGAGGAGGAAGAAGTTCAGATTAGTCCAGTAAAGGGGACGACTATGCCCAAAGGTAAGGTGGTCAAAGGGGGGACCCCGGCTCCTCGAGCCCAGTTCCCTCAACCAACCAAAATTGCGACAGGGGGAAAGACCTATAGGCAGATGCCTCTTTTTGTAGGAGGAGAAGAGTGTTACTATGTTGATCCTTTAACTGGACAGCGTGTGAGTAGAGAGGAGGACTGTACCCTCGGGGCAGTTCTGGAGGTGGAGCAAAGGGGACCGTATGTGGAGGCCGAAGTGGCAGGGTGTCCTACGACCTTCTTGGTGGATACGGGGGCCACTCGATCCACTCTGAGATCAGCAGTGGTTCCGGACCTACCAATGTCGGGGGAAACCATTCAAGTGGAAGGAGTCGCAAATAGGAGAATGAGTAGTCCTTTGACGGAACCAGTGCTAGTGAGAATAGGGAAATACAGTGATGAACATCAGTTTGTAGTATGCGACTCTAGTCCTGTGTGTCTGTTAGGAAGAGATTTGTTGTGCAAATTAAATTGCACAATATACTGCACGCCTCAGGGAGTGGAAGTACAGACTAACGACGATGATGCCACCTTTAAAGTTGCAAATTCAAAGGTATGCATAGAGCTGTATCCTACCTTGACGGTGGAAGAGCTCCCTTGGGACTTAAGAGATACGGTGTCATCTGAAGTGTGGGATTTCACTGGGGAAGAGATAGGACTGATCAAAGGAGTGTAACCAGTGAAAATCATGATAAAACCAAATGTTGAATATCCAAGAACGCCTCAATACAAATTGACCCCGGAGACGATTGCAGGAATAAAGCCTGTGATCGACTCCATGATTAAACAGGGAATACTGAAAGAAATCGTGGGTAGTCCATGTAACTCCCCGATTACGGGTTTGCAGAAACCTAGTGGGAAATTCAGAATAGTTCAGGACTAAGCATGGGCGGAAAATCCGTTTCGCTCGCGGATTTTGCGGATTTTCGGTAAATTCGCAATCCGCGAGATTCGCGAATCTCCCGCAAAATCTGCAAATCCGCGAGCAGCGGATTTTGCTCGCACTGCTCGCACTGTTCGCGTGAGTTCGCGGCTTCCCAGTACAACTTCGCGCCCCGCGAATAAGTGCAAAATTGCAGAAATACGATTTTAGCAAAACTGAAACTACTTACCAGGTTCAAAAGTTCAGGCTCATCATTAGTAGCCATTTCCTGTAGTGCTTCCTGAGGGGCCCCTCCAGAGTTCAGTTGCCAGTTGCAACTATTATGTGACCCTGCTCTGAACCTCAGAATAGTTACACATATGCCACAAAGGTCCTGAATTACAGCTAAGGGAGACAAGCAGGAGCCAGGCTGGAGGTTCAAATCCATTAATCAGCCCCTAATTCATTATTGTCAGTTGGGGCAGGGCAGGTGTTGTAACTAATTTTGCAACAATGAAAGCACTTAGCAAGTTCAAAAGATCACTAATCAGGAAGCACTAAGGAAGCAGGTGCCAGCTAAAAAAATATTCTGTGACACATTAATCAGCCCCAAATTAATTCAGGTCACTTGAGGCAGGGAAGGTGTGCTTGTGTTGCCACAATAATGTACACTGACTGGACAACCAGAGGGTGCTGTGATGAAACAGAGGGTGGCATGGGTGGGCCAGAGGGTGGCATGAGTAGTCAGAGAGTGGCAGTGGTGACAGAGAGTGGCAGTGATGAAGAAGAGTGTCCCAAACAGGCTGGACACGTAGAAACAACAAGTTCGCGAAACTTGCGACCCGACAGGTAAGTTCGCAATTTGCGACATTGTACAAAACCCTCGCGAACTCGCAGAAACCCGCGCAAACACAAAAAAAAAATCCGCAAATTCGCGAGAATTCGCGGATTTTGCGGATTGCGAGTTCGCAAATCCGCAAAATTCGCGAACGCGAGATTCGCAAAATTCGCCCATGCTTATTCAGGACCTCCGAAAGATTAATAACATAGTCGTTTCATGTTGTCCAGTGGTACCGAATCCATCAGTGATATTGTTTCAGATACCATTCCAAGCTGAGTGGTTCACCGTGATAGACCTTTGCCAGGCCTTCTTTTCAATTCCGTTAGATGAAGAGAGACAATTTCTTTTCGCATTTAAGCTGGAAAATCGCGTATTAACATGGTGTCGTATCCCACAGGGGTATACAGAAAGCCCATCGATTTTTAACCAGCTGCTGAAGGAAAATCTTGAAAGTCTAGTACTGCCACAGAACTCGGTTCTAGTCCAGTACATAGATGACCTACTTGTTGCGTCAGAGACAGAGGAAGCTTGTAAGATAGACACCATCACCTTGCTGAACCATTTAGCTGAGAACGGACACAAGGTGTCTCAGAGCAAATTACAGTACTGTCTGACAGAAGTGCAGTACTTGGGTCACAGAATTGAAAAAGGGAAACGGAAGGTGTCACCAGACAGGATAGAGGCGATCATGAAAATGAATTCGCCCACGACACAAAGAGAGGTCAGGATGTTTCTAGGAATGGTTGGTTATTGCCGACAGTGGATAGCTAACTTTTCCCTGAAAGCAAAGCCCTTACAAAAACTGACGCACAAGGAGGTGAGTGATCCGGTACCATGGGACAAGGATTGTTTGATGGCATTCTTGCAGCTGAGAGAGGACTTGTGTCGTGCTCCTGCTCTGGGAATGGCGGATTATGAAAAACCATTCTTACTTTACTGTTGCGAAAGAAAAGGTTGTGCTTTGTCAGTTCTAGCACAAATTCATGGAAATGCCCGTAGACCAGTTGCATACTTCTCGGCTACTTTAGATCCAGTAGCCGCAGCGTTGCCCGGATGTCTCAAATCCGTTGCTGCAACGGGTGTCAGCATTGAGAGGTGCGAGAGCATAGTAATGGGACACCAGTTAGTGGTGTATGTACCTCATTCTGTGGAATTGTTAATGACCAGGACCAAGACACAGCACTTGACCAATAATAGGCTCACGCGCTACGAGCAAGTTATTCTTGCTGCAGAGAACGTGACCCTTAAGAGGTGCTCTGTCTTGAATCCTGCTACCTTGATGCCACTTCCTAATGATATAGAAGATGAAGAATGTGAAGATCACGATTGCCTTGATGTGACTGAACTATGCACCAAACCGAGACCAGATATTGTGGATGAGCCGTTGACTGACCCTGATGAAATTTTCTTTGTTGATGGCTCATGTGTAAGAGACAATATTGGTCAGTTGAGAGCAGCTTATGCTGTTTGCACCATTACTGGAGTTGTGGAAGCCGCTTGCCTGGAAGGAGTACACTCCGCTGAGGTAGCTGAAATCATTGCATTGGCACGTGCCTGTTTAGCAGGTAGCAAAATTCGAGTCACCATTTACACCGATAGCAAATATGGTTTTGGGGTAGTTCATGACTATGGGCAATTGTGGTCTCAAAGAGGTTACATGACTTCTTCAGGTTCACCTATTTCAAAATGGGGAATTTGTACGACTGTTGTTAGAAGCATTACAAGGTCCGGCAGCAATTGCCGTTGTCAAATGTGTAGCCCATACGAAAAACACAGATTTTGTATCCCAGGGAAACAGATACGCTGATGAGGTCGCACGATACTGTGCAGAACAGGGATACTCTTTCACAGAGGTAGAAGTGGGTGGGACACAGGAAAAGACAGAGTTAACTATGATGTTAGAAACTGTAGATACCTGGGATGATTTAAAAGGCATACAAGAAAACGCAACAGACTTTGAGAAAAAGACATGGGAAACTGCAGGTTGTGTAAAAAGTGAAATGGATTTTTGGGTTTCAGCAGATGGAAGGGCAGTGTTACCAAATGAGTTAGTGAGTCCAATGGCAAGACAGATACATGGCCCGGTACATCTAGGCAGAGATGCTATGCTGCGGGTATTTAGACAGACTTGGTATAATCCCAAGTTTAGAGTAGCCGCAGAAGCAGTGTGTCAACGATGTGTAACCTGTCAACAATTGAACGTAGGAAAAAGGACACCAGTTGCATTGAGTCACATTGGGAGGTCTGGTGGCCCTTTCAACCGGATGCAGCTAGATTTTATTGAGATGCCAAAATGCAACCGCCTCAGGTATGTTCTGGTGGTTGTCTGCATATTTTCCAGATGGGTCAAGGCATACCCTACACGCAGGTGTGACACACTCACAGTAGCAAAGTTGTTGCTTAGAGAGTTAATACCACGGTTCGGGGTGCCGGCCTCTTTGGAATCAGATAGGGGAACACATTTCAACAGCAAAGTTGTGAAGATGCTCTGCTCTACATTGAATATTGATCAGAAATTGCACTGTAGCTATTGACCAGAAGGTTCAGGAATTGTGGAGCAGATCAATGGGACGATAAAGTCCCAAATTGCCAAAGTGTGTTCATCGACATCCTTAATCTGGCCTGATGCACTGCCATTAGTACTCATGAGTATACGTAGCACACCAGACAGGAGAACAGGTCTCTCTCCACATGAAGTTTTAATGGGGAGGGCAATGAGACTGCCATCAGTTCCAACTGCAGCGTTGTTGAATATCACAGATGATCTGATCCTGGATTATTGCAAGGGACTTTCTGATGCCATTCATTCTGTGTCTCTTCAGGTGCAGGCTGCTGAAATTCCATCATCCAAAGACCTGTGCCACGACCTGTGCCCTGGTGACTGGGTCGTGGTGAAGAAGCATGTCAGGAAGAATTGCTTGGACGTGCGCTGGCGCGGACCCTACCAGATTATTTTGACAACGAATACTGCTGTCAAGTGTGGGGGGCTGCCCAACTGGATACACGCCTCCCATACGCGAAGAGTTCCAGCACCCCTGGAAGAAACAGCTCCTCTCTCGGATGAAAATCCAGCTGTGGACGAAGAATCAGGAGAGGGGACCAGTCAAGCTGTAGGGGTGTCGGAGGAAGCTGGGAGCGTGTCAGATCAAGTGGAAGAAGGACAGGACGACAGTGAAACTGACGTTGCCACAGAAGGAGAAAGTAGCTGTGAGTACGAATCAGACACTGATCAAGCTGCAAGTGATCAAGAGTCGAGCGTGAGGACAAGAAAGAGGAGAACAAGGCGTGGAGAGACTAGTTGGCCTGAAAGAAGGAAGAGGCCGAGCTTGAAGTCAACTCCAGAGAGAACCCTTGCTCCTATATCCGAAGACTCAGACCTGGATGAAGGTGCACAGAATCCAGAAGCGGAGGGTCCAAGAAGATCAAGGAGGGTGTGTGTGCCCTGCAGAAGATACGCCACTCCTGAGTGGACCTACCTGGCAGCAGATGTCTTGTGCACAGAGATCCGGGAGGGTGAGGGAAGTGACAGTGACCAGCACTGATCCCATCATAAAGTTGGAAGTGGCATTGTTGGTGCCTTGAGTTGAAGCTGAAGGGTTGCTGACACTCACTATTCCCAATCCTCCTTACCTGAGCAGAATAAGAGAACTGGTTTTAAGCAGAGTAGAATTTCCGACTTTTGGCACAACAGTATCAGTACTCGAGGAGACCATTCTTCGCTTAGAACTGTTAGAATACGTGATTAGAGCTGCTGGAACGCGGGTGATTGTAGACACCTAAAGACTTTTGTAAATAAGCAAGATTGAGAAGATAACCTAGCGCCAAGTGGAAGAAGAAAAAAATGTAGGGACTTTTCCATTTAGTTGACGGAGAAGGGCTAGGGTTGCCTGTTTTTATACATTCAAGGGACTAATCGCAAAGGGGATTGCCAGCTTTCTGAGGTGTAGTTCGAGAAAGACTGAATGAGCAAAGAAAGACTTTTGAAGGAATAAAGAGAAAAGACTTTGTGTTGGAAAAGAAACTAAAACTACACTGTCTTGAGAACATGGAGACCGGCAACCCGAACCGCAAAGCGAAATGCATAATAGGTACACTTTTAGCGGGAGTAATTTTTCTTATAGTTTTAGTAGTTACTGTATCATATATAGTGGGACATGAAAACGAAGCAAAAGCAACAGAAGCAAAGGTTGTGGTAACATCGAAACCTACTACTGCTGGTCAAGAGGGGGGCAATGCAGTGAAGGATTAAACTTTACTAGCAGCCGAAGCTCGTAGGTTGCACGTAGATGAGTCACAGGGAAACTTTAAGTCAAATGCTTATGCCAAGTTACTGTATGAATACATTGACGCCATGGAGGCGAAGGACTGCTACGTTTGTATGCAATTGCCAGCCTCTGTAGACGAAGGTATTAGGTATCATCATCTTCCATTGACTTATGGGATTACATGTAGTTTATTGCTTAGTATATTTTATGGACGAGATAGCTTTGAATACTATTTTTCAAATTTTGATGCTGTGTTACCAGAAGTCCCGGCTTACAAGCACATGAATAAATGGCACTACTATAAGAGTGAGGACCGATTAGGGAAATTTTTCATTCCTTGGAAAACTTTAGATACTTCACATGCCCGAAGAAATAATCTGACCTGCAAGGTATCAGAAATTGAGAAAAAGTTTATAGGGCAGGTGGATGATCGGTACAGGAGGCAGAAGATTCTAAAGGCTTCAGGCCAATGGAAAACAGATTGGACCGAGGAGGAAAAGTCACACAAAAGAAAGGGTAGTAACGGTCCAATAGCTTTAGATCGAACACAAAAAGGGAAGCTATGTATATATAGGGGTAAGACCTACTATGAAAATGTGTTTGTGGGAGAAGTAAATTGTGAACATGCCTTCCAATTAGAATACTACACGAAAGACTTCTTAAAGGGAATGCAAGTGATTCCGAATGTATATTTTGTATGTGGAAGAAATGCCTACGTGAAACTGCCAGACAATTGGTACGGATCATGTTATTTGGCAATTGTCTTCCCCAAAATATATCACGCTAAGGATTTAGAGATCATCGAGGGAAAAACTCAAGCCAGAGGGAGAAGGGATGTAGGCGATGCTGAGGTAGTTGGAGACGTATTCGGCGCTATGTTCCCTCTTCTAGGGTTAATACTGAATGATGTCAAGATCAGGAGATTGGCAACAGTTGTAGATAGATTATCCGCCAGTACTGCTCGATCTTTAATGTTGGTGGAAGGAGAGGTGCAATCGATAAGGGCAATGGTTCTTCAGAACCGACTTGCCCTAGACGTTCGGTTAGCCAAAGAGGGCGGAGTCTGTAAGGCCTTGAAGGTCCAGGAATGTTGCACTTACATTCCAGACAATTCAAAACCTCTTGAGAAATACATACAGAACATAACTGAGATCCATCAAGAAATTGAAGACTTGTCAAAAGTGAATGTGTGGGAAAAAGTGGGTCACGGAATGGATAAAGTTGAAGGTTGGTTCGCCAATCTAGGGAAAAGTTTCATATGGTACATACTGAAGCCTATCATCATAATAGTGATCAGCGTAATCATATTGTGGGGATTAGTGAGGCTGTACCAATGGTAAAGGTCCAATAGGTTGCAAAGATCCATGAGAGAGCAGGAGCAGAGATTAGCTGCGATGCAGGATAACCAATACAGGAGTCTGAGAGCTCTAGAAATGATAAAGCGAGGGAGCATTGCAACGAGTTCTGTTTGATTCAATTCAATGATGGTGTTGTGATGGTGGTGACCCCTAGAGGTCATCAAAGGGGGGAACTGAGAGAGCGCAATTTGAGTAAAATGTATAAGTGCACCATATTTACGTGTAAGATGCACGAATCTAGTCCAAGCACCTAAGAGTGTCGAAAATATATAGAAATGCATATACACACGAGTGTTTAATCAATGTAGATTGCATATTTTAGAGTGTGAAGCTAATGTAGTAATGTTTAGAGATGCTAGAACGCTGTTAAGACTCCATGTTATGTGACTGTTGCAGAAAATGTAATGCTGCCAAACGTAGAAATGTGCAGGCCTCATGGCAATGTATGAAGAACGAAAACGTGCTCTTACAGTTTCACATAAGATGGATTACTATTATTTAGAATATTATTGATCATACGTTAAAAATTATGTTTTGTAGAAGTGTTTCATATAATCAGAGTGTAATAGGTTAGAATTTGTTTTAGTTTAAGAAATAAAGGTTCACAGAGTGCAGGCCTCTTGCAAAGTAATTTAGTAGGCCTGGAAAGATAAAGTCGCTTCTTTGATCTGCATGTGCTAGTTAAATTCGGGTCTCGTTAAGCATAAATTGCCGACCATGTTCGAAGTTTTACGACTAGAGAGATAAACTGGAGGTCGGAATTTGGGGCCCAATTCATGGGTGTCTGTTTGCAGGTGTGAGGGGGTTCCAATCAAGAGAGTGATGAATAGAGCTCTGTCCTGGGAGACAGGCATGGGCCTGGAGGAGGCTTCAGGAATTTCCTGGGGGGTACCGGCGTGCCGAGAAGAAGCCTGGGAAGCAAGGTCAACGCTAACAAGAAGCCCAGAGGAGTATCAGTATGGAAAAAACCAGAACCGAAACCATGTGAGAGGTGTACGTGAGGGGCGTCTCTGAGGGGCGTTTCAACTGTAATTGTGATTTTGTATTAGGGACAGCACCCTGGGGTGGAGTTAGAGCAGATGGCCTGAGGACCCTTAGAGAGCGGATGGGTAGGCAGAGAGGGCATGACTGCGATGCACAGATTTACAACAGAGACTAAGGGAAAGTGAGTGAACTTCTTTGGAAGTCACCACGGCTAACACCTTTTTAGGTTAAGATTCTGCTAAGGAGGGACGTCACTTAGTCCAGTGTAGGGACAGTCTAACCTGACTTTTCTCTTTCTGTAAATGACGCTTAAGTTTCAACTTGTGCCTATTCTTGCAAACTTGCTAATATTTGAATTGGTTTTGGTGATATTCTTCTGTCGCCTAAGATCGTTTAGAGAATTCATGTTTGTTTTAGTGCCAGTATACCTTTTGAACCTTATATTGAGATGTTTGTATCTTCAGTTATCTTTGGCTTTATAATAAAACTTTAAAACTTATTCGTAGTAAGTGGTTCTTCAGAGTCGTGCCAATTCTTGGTTTAATTAACCTGGTAGTGGATTGCTTTTTAGTCTATGACAGGCAACAAAGATTCAGTCGACCTAGGTGGGGATTTAGATCTAGAGTAATCAGATAAGAGATCAAAAATCCCGCCGTCCCAAAGGTGATTCTTGCCTCAATTGGAGCCAGTGTAGTGTGCCCAGGTGCTGGGTGATGTAGCGTGTCGTGGCAAGTTGAGCATTAGTCTGGCGGCGGCGTTTCGGATGTTTTGAAGTTTGCGGGTGAGGTTTTTGTTGATTCCGGCGTATAGTGCATTGCCGTAGTCAAGTCTGCTGGTGATGAGAGCGTGTGTGATGGTCTTTCTGTGCTCGAAGTAGGTCTTCCATAGGAGGCGGAGGTTGTGGAAGCAGGAGGATGCAAAGGAGTTGATCTGGCGGTCCATTTTGAGTTCGGAGTACAGGACCTGAGGTTGTGTGCGAGGTCCATGGAGGTGGACGGCTTCTGAGGGCGGGGGGCCACCAGGTGTCGTTCTGGACATCAGGGTGTGGGCTCATGATGAGTACTTCTGTTTTGTCCGTGTTGAGTTGTAGACAGCTGCTCTTCATCAATTTGGTGACTGCTTCCATGCCTTCTTGAAAGTTGTGTTTGGCTGTGTTGGGTTAGTTGGATAGGGAGAGGATGATTTCGGTGTTGTCTGCGTATGAAACAATGTTAAGTCCAGGGGGTTCTGATGATCGGGGCGAGAGGAGCCATGTAGATGTTTAACAACGTGGGGCTGAGGGAGAATCCTTAGGGGACTCCGCAGATGGTCGGTGTGGGGTCTAAGAGGAAGTGAGGGAGTCTGACCTGCTTCGTTCTGCCGGAGAGGAATGAGTGCATCCAGTCGAGGGCCTTGTCCCGGATCCCTGCGTCATGAAGTCTGCGTGTTAGGGTGCGGTGAGAGACTGCGTCAAAGGCCACTGAAAGGTCAAGGAGCATGAGGGCTACTGTCTCTCCTCTGTCCAGGAGGGAGCGGATGTCATCTGTTGTGGCGAGGAGGGCGGTTTCCGTGCTGTGGTTCTTTCTCAAGCCGCATTGGGAGGAGTCAAGGATGTTGTGCTCTTCGATGAAGGTGGCGAGTTAGTTGTTGATGGCTTTCTCAATGACTTTTGCTGGGAACAGGAGCAGGGAAATGTGTCTGTAGTTCTTGAGGTCTGCGGGGTCCGCCAAGGGTTTCTTCAGGGGAGGGTTGATCTCAGAGTGTTTCCAGTCGTAGGAGAAGGAGGCGTTCGTGAGGGAGTGGTTGATGGTGGGGCGAAGCATGGGGACGATGGTGTCAGTGGCTCTGTTGAAGATGTGGTGGGGGCAGGGGTCTGTGGGGGCCTGGAGTGGATTAACTTCATTGTCTTCAGTGTCGCTTCGGTGGTGAGTGCTGTTCAACTGTCAATCGTTGGCTTCAAGGTGTCAGGGTGGTTGCTGAGGGTTCTGTGTTTTGGCTGTCTTTGTCAAAATTGTCGTAAATGTTCTTGATTTTGTGGTGGAAGAAGGTGCTGAGTTTGCCACAGAGGTCTTGTGAGGGAGGGATATCTGTAGCCTTCTGATGGGTTAGGTGAACTCCTTGATGATGCTGAAGAGTTCTCTTCTCTGCTGTTGTGCGCGTGTGTGGAGATTCCATTTTGGATCACTTTCTTTCTTGTATTTCTGATGAGTTGGTGGTGGGCATTGCTGGTGGCTCCGAAGTTGTTGTGGGCTAGATTTGGAGTCCTCCAGGCCTTTTTGAGGTGGCGGCATGTATTTCTGGACTCTCTGAGTTTGGTGGTGAACCAGCTGGCTTTCCTGGCGTGTGTGATGTTGTTCTTCTTGAGGGGGGCTATGGTGTTGGCGCAGTCGCAGATCCATCTGTGCAAGGTTCGGGCTGCGGTGTTGGGGTCGTCGTTGTCCCTGATGGTTGGGGTGAAGTTGCCAAGTGAGGTAGTGAGCTGGTCGTCAATGATTTTAGTCCAATTTCTGTGTGGGAGCAGTTGCTGGGTTCTGTGGATGGTGGGTGTTCTGAAGGTGAAGTGGATGCAGCGATGGTCTGTCCACGGGAGTTCAGTGGTGTGGCTGAAAGTGATGAAGTTTCCTGTGGTAAAAATGGGGCTGAGGGTGTGTCCTTCTGAGTGCGTGGGCTCAGTCATGATCTGACAGAGTCCTATGGTGTTGAGGTTGTCCAGGAGGGATGTGGTGTTGGGTTCTTGTTGGTTGTCGAGGTGGAAGTTGAGGTCTCCCATCAAGGTGTAGTTGGTGGACCCGATGGCCTTTGGGGTGATGCTGTCCGGGATGGAGTTGGTGAATGGTCCGTGGGGTCCAGGGGCTCAGTAGATGAGGGTTCCCCGGAGGGTTGTTGTAGGGCTGGCCTGTATCTTGAAGTGTAGATGTTCCATCAGGTCTTTGGGCTCGTCGGAAAGTGTGTTCAGTCAGAGAGTGGATTTGTGGACCATGGCGATTCCCCCCCAGGGAGGGCGGAGCAGTCCTTCCGGGAGATCTTGTATCCTTGGGTAATGGCGATGGCGATGTCAGGTCCCGAGGTTGTGTTTGTCCAGGTTTAAGTGAGGAATGCGACTTCCGGGGTGGTGCTGTTGAGGAGGTCCCAGATTTCGGTGGCGTGTTTGTGGCTGGATCGGACATTGAGGAGGATGCATTGTAGGGTCTTTGGTGCAGTCGCGTTGTTGCGGGCGGGTTGTGCTGGATCCGTGGTCTTGGCAGTGCCGCAGGAGTGGTGGCAGGGGTGATAGCTGAAGGGTCAGTGGGTGTCGGCTGGTGATGCTAGCTTGCAGTTGTTGTTGTGAACTGGATTGAGGGCGTAGAGTGCCTCTGGGTTGTAGCATTTGCGTTTCAGAGGTCCAGGGTTCCTGGCGCTGGTCGCGTTCGGGTTGTGGACGGATGCAGACGGGCATGCCTTTGACGCGCCAGAGGCGCGCCTGCACAGAGGCCGCCATTGAGTAGGGGTCGAGGCGGGCTGGACAACTGGGAGGCGGGTTCGGGGAGGGGTAACTGGCTTGGGCTGGTCACGCTGGGGGGGAGGGGCCGCGGGGGCAGTGGCGGTGGGGAAAACCAGGAGAGAGGTGCACAAAATAAAGAGTAGAGTGAAAAATGGAGTAAAAGTGAAAAGGAGGATGGAAAGTGATAGAAAGAGAGGGACAGTAAAAGGGTGAAAAACGAAGGTGAAAGGAAAAGGCAAGCAGAAAAACAGAGTGAGAGAAAGAGTGAGAGGGCCACCGGACCACCAGGGATGAGGCGCAGGTATAGCCTGCGGGTGGAGGAGGGCCTCGAACACCAACACTCAAGAGTGCAGGGGCTCAGGAGGGCTTCACTTGATGGTGGAGCTGCGAGGGTGGGAAATCAACTTCACTGACAATAAGTCAGTGGTCTTGCTTAGCGTGAACGGGGTGGGCAGTGGGTGTTGCGGTTGGTGTTCCACCGCAACACCGATTGATTTTGACGCTGCCACTTATTTACAAGGGTGGCGTAAATAGGAGGCAGTGCAAAAATTAAGACCAGGGAAAACCTGGTCTTAACTTGGTGAAACAAGGAGAAATGCTTTATTTCTCCTCTTTTTTTGCTTTTTGTATGTGTGCTCACGTGAGCAGCACACATGGAAAAAGCAAAACGCCTTGGAAGACTCTATGAAGCCGGCATAGAGGGAACTGCTCTAGACTGGATCGCGTCCGACCTTCGAAACAAAACTAATGTCATCCATACCCCACCTTTCTCGTCCAAACCGTACTCCACAAAAGCAGGGGTCCCTTAAGGTTCTATCATCTCGTCCATGTTTTTCAACATCTACATAAAGTCATTACCAGTACTGATCAATAAATTTCACCTTACGTGCTATAACTATGAAGATGACACACAAATACTCCTTCAACTAGACTGCCCCAAAGACATTGGGAATTCACCAATTTTCAGCTGCAGCAGAGTCGTAGATCAAAGGATGACCTGGAGTCATCTCAAACTGAATGCTTCAAAAACTGAAATACTCACGTGTGGCGATTGGAAACATTACAACCCGCTTGCCACATGAACTAGGATCACTGCCTAAAGTATTGAAGGAAGTAAGAAACCTCGGAATGACCATGGACTCCAAGCTGTCGATGAATGCCTAAGTGGATAAACTATCAAGATCAAGCTTTGCTACTATAAAAACGCTGCAACTAATTTTCCCTCATTTGGGATTTCCACACAAGGTCCAAGCTACCATCTCCCTTGTTCTGTCCAAACTCGATTACGCCCATAGCCTGTACCACAGATCACCTTTAACGACCATGAAAAGACTACAACGGATTCAGATCTCGGCAGCAACGCTAGTCTTGCATATCAAACCGCAAGACCACATCTCCCCTGCCTTGAAAGCCCTGAATTGGTTACCGGTTGCCCGAAGATCCACGTTCAAGCTGCTTTGTATCACCCACAAAGCAATACATGTAATGGGACAAGTCTTCATCAGGAATAAAATCACCAAACACATTCAACAAAGGAACCTCCGCTCCTTAAGGAGCATCTCGCCTCAAAATCCCACCATCAAGAAAAAAAACATGGGTGGCGCATCCTTCTCTGTTCAAGCAGCCAAACTATGGAACTCTTTACCCCCCAACATAAGGTCCACCAACAACCACCTTATCTTCAGAAAACTACTCAAGATTTGGCTCTTCCCCACATAAGCACCATACACAAACAGAAATTTACAGCATATCCCTCTGTATACAACCATTTTTTCTCACTGTAGATATGTACCTATCTTTGTGTATTACTTTGTATAAACTTGTAAAATAATTATGTTGTTGAGAGAGAAAAAAAAATAATTAATAAATAAAAATCATCTTTGGTCTACATGTACATACTTCCATTGTGCATCTATGTACCTTCCATCTACTTGGATCTGTCTGTGTGTCTGTTACTTTTCTCCTGAAAAAGCATATCCAACTCTATTTCTCATCCTGTGCCTCTATCAATACCTTTAATCTACATATACTTACCTCCTTTATGTATCTATATACTTTTAATGTAATTATGGATCTATATATTTATCACTTTCTTCTAATTTAGCATTTCCAATGGACTACCCTATTTCTCAACCTATACTTCGTTCAATAGATCTTCTAGCCCAACTTTCTGACTCATCTCAAACTTCTTCTACTACTCCTTCCAATGCACTACCCTATCTCTCATCCTGTACATCCTTCAATATATCCTCTACATCCACTCTCTCATTTATCCCAAACCCCATACCACTACTATGATTGCCAAAATAACCCTTTCTAGACTTACTACTTTACCCCTCCTTGCATCATCTGACACCTCTTTTACTATACCGATCCCCTAAAACAAAACTTTCTAAACTCTTCCCTCTGAGTCCTCTCCTCCAAAACTCATTTTTACTCATCCAAAAGCCTCCTCCTACTGCTAAGACCTAAAAAAAACCAATCTTCACTCTTTTATCCCTCCACTATCCTTTTCAATCAAAATTAACAGACTAACATGTTCACTTAACAAATTCCATATTTAACTATACTAATATACTACCCAAATAACTGAATAACATATCCACTACTCAAATTACTTTTTTATTATACTAATTTTCAACAGTAATCCTTTATGGGTTCCGGAGTGGCGTGCTACTCGCCAGAAAAGCGCTTCAACACCCATCAGGGGTAACAAGTGCTATATGAATGCAAATCTTTCTTCCCCTCTTATCCCTCCGATATCCTTCTCACTCCAAGTAACTGACTAATATCCACCACTGAAATTACTTCATATTTCACCATATTAATTCACCACTAATCCTATGTATGCTCCCTGAATAGCGTGCGTCAACAAGCGCTATATAAATACAAACCTGTGTCCTCCTCTATCCTTCTGCTATCATTCCAAATCCAATTAACTGACTAACCTATCCACCACTTAAAATGTACTTGCATGTTTCACTATACTAATTCAACACCAATTCTCTATGGGTCCCGGAGTAGCGTGCTACTCGCCGAAACTGAGCTTTGACGCCTCGTCAGGGGTACTGGGCGCTATATAAATGCAATTACAATACAATACAATGTGTAGGAAGGTGTCCCTTCCTGCACATAAACAATCTTTAAAAAATAAATGACATTTTGTAACTTCCATGTGTGCTGCAAAACGGCATTTAAAGATTCTTTATGTGCAGGAAGGGACACCTTCCTACAGATAAACATTCTTCCCCTGCACACAGACACCCTTGCACTATGGTGCAAGGTTGCCTGCGTTGGCACTAAGCTGCTAAACTTAGCACCAGCACAGGGGGAAACGCAAGGCTGCACCATATTCTTATAAACTTGGTGCAGCCTTGCGTTTCTGAAGTGGCGGAGTGAGGGGTTAAGCCTGACTGCTAACGCCTCACTCCGCCACTTCTTTGTACATATGCCCCTGCTTGCCCTGAGCATCGGCTGTGACTTAAAACACACCGTGCTTTAGCATTGGGCTGTGAGCAATTGTTTGCATTTTGAACAAACTCTCCCGACCTCTGCTGTGTATAAGGAATCGGATAGGGGGGTTTGTTAGCCCCCTACCCCTCTTTCTCCACAATTTCAAAGGGCGAACTGTACCAACCGGCGCAGCTGGAACCTGCCGAGACCCCATGTTCCCAATTGTGAATAAAACATCTGACAGCTGACTTAGGCCTTTTTCATTCTAAAAAAAATATGCTGGAAGAGTTCTGGGACATTTGAACGCTGTAACAGCACACTCTAGGCAAAGGTGAACATGGCCCTTGGACCACTCTCTGCTGGCCTGGTCTTCCTTGGACTGCACCGGAGTGGGGCCAAGAAGAGACCCCTGCAAGGTGACAGATGTCCAAGTACTCCGTTTTCAACTAAATACAGGGTATCACTCAACCATTCAGGTGCGCCTTAACTCCTCCATCCACGAAAAAGGAGCGAGAGGAGGCCAAGAACAGCTGGCAGCTTGGCAATAGTGAACATGGGGCCTTATTTATGAAGGACTTGCGCCACCGGTGCGTCACTTTTAACATGGGAAAAAGTAACGCATCGGTGGCGCAAGACTTTCATAAATGAGGCCCATGGTACTGCGCGCAGTTTCAACTGCCCTGGTCCTTCTTGGCTCACCCCATTTTGCCAGCCACGCAGGCCCGGGAAATGGAGCTGCAGAAATGCACTGATGACAATTGAGAACAAGGCACCCGACAGCGGTGATCTGTCCCTGGCGTCCCTCAGCCTACATAAAATGAGGCTAAAGGCGGTCCAGGACTGCTGAAAGTTGGCGGGACACCATTTTTGCTAGCAAAACGTGGTGCCAGATGCACATGGTCTCCTTTTCCTGCACATTTTGCAGCCCACAAGTGCCCAGGGCAAGTGTCAGATGAATAATTTTTTTCACACCTGCAAATAGGGCACTGTGTCAGCAGTCTGAGAACTCCTTTATCCCCATAAAACGCGAGAATGAAGAAGGCTGAGGGCTGACAACTTCCCCAGTACCTTCATGCCAATAAAAAAGAAGGTGCTGGGGGAATCACTTAACATTTTCCAGCTCTGGGAGAGGTGACACTCTCAGGAGCAGAGCGTGTAGCTGCGAACCGAAGGCAATACAAGTGAAAATTAATTCGCATGGGGAGTAACAACATAACTGTGTAATTTGACTATAGCTCAGTACAGGAAATAAATGAAAATAATTTGTTAACCGCTGCGTGGATTTTAGAGCTAAAAAAAACTAAATCAATAATGGAAACAGAAATAACAACAAAGAAAGACTCCAAACGTTATCATCTCTAGATGTCATTGTCGGTTTTCCAACCTTCCTTCAAGACATCTAGAAACAAGCATTTGCAATGCAATAGGTCTCGCATTTGTGAGAGTTAGAGTTATTGGTGTTGTAAATTATGATGTCAAATTTCAAATTCATTAAGCTTTATTCGATTTGTAAAAACAGAATCATAAAAGCATACATTTAAAAACAACATGATAAAAATGCCGTGGGCATATGAAATTGATACATAAAAAAGTAACTAAAAATAATAGAGTACACGGGACACTTTCTCACAAAAACGAAATATATTAATGTGAAGACAAGTAATAACACTTGCTAATCTGGTTATTTACAAGTTGTTCTGAAATTACATCGAGGTCCTGAGCCTAACAACCGCTTTTAAGTAAGTAGATACGACTTTGATGGCGTGTGCGTTTTCTAGGGTTTTCAATTTGTTATAGGCCACTCTGCAGGTTCGTATGCCCCATGTCTTCAGTAGAGGTTTCAAGAAGCTTTCCCTCGGGAGCAAATAGAACCTGCAGAATAATATACAGTGAATGTTGGACTGGGGTGAGATGTTATCACACAGACAGGTTTCTATATCTCTGGTCCAATCGTTACATTGTGGAAAAGTAATTAATCTAAAAAAAGTATCAGTGCGGAAGCAGGTCAAGAGCTTGCGAGTGAAGGGGGATGGTTCTAAAAGTAAATACTTCAACATTTGTAATCAATTGGTGCTCTACGACCATGCGCTTACCCTTTTCTACAGACCATCTTTTACTGTCTAGGTACTGTAAGACCAGTTTTTCAAGAGTAGCTCTGGGCACGGTCTTCATGCTTACCGGGTTAAAAAAGTATTCCGAGTGCCCGATGTCGTTGAGCATTTTTCTCACATATTTAAACCATTTGATGTTATCAGCACCGGCCAAGCTGAGACAATCTTTTATAACATCTCTGTTAGCTTGTCTCCTGCTTTGCCCAGACATTGTGCCACAGTAGAATGGGTGAAGATTTTATAATGTCCGTAATATGTGGAAGACCTAATTCACTGTGTAGCTGTGCCCCTGGGGGCTGCCAATAAATAACGAAGGAAAAAATTCTCAGAGCGTTGGAGAGTATCTACATGCTCAATCCCCCAGATCCCAGCTCCATATGTGCCGGTTGATATGCATTTGGCTTTATAGATCTGTAAGAGGGCCCTAACCAGTCTTCCTCCCAGTTTTTCAGCAAAGTTAATCAGTGCACCCGTGGCTCTAGAGAACGCTAGGCCGCTTGGCGTTACAGCTGCCTGCCAAGTGCCCCTTCTATCAAAGTTGATACCAAGGTATGAGAACCTATCTGTATTCTCCACTTTCTCCCATCCAGGAAAATTGGGCATTGTTTCATTCTAGTCCCAGTTCCACAGGACATGGTGAAAGTTTTAGAGACATTTACGTGTAGACCTCTGTTTTTCATGAACTCAGTGAACTTCCCTACTGCCCTTTGCAGTCCTACCCTTGTTTGTGACATTATAGCGGCATCATCCGCATATAAAAGTATAGGTATTGGGGTCCCGTTAATTGTGGGGTAGTCATGGTATGTTGGCCAACTGCATTTATGTATAGGGTAAAGAGCAGAGGTGCTAAGATGCACCCCTGTCTTACTCCTCTGCAAATCTGGAACTTATTGGGGCACTGGCCCCCCCTTCCATATCTGACTCGTGCTCCTGCCCCCCTATAAAGTTATTTTATGAACAAGAGGATTTGTTTGTCTAAGCCGATCTCAGAGAGTATCGCCCAGAGCAGCTCATGGTCTACGCAATCAAATGCAGAACTTAAGTCCACGAAGGTCATAAAGAGGTTTCCTTATTTAGCCTGAGTATATTTAGCTATTATTAGGGCTAGGTTTAGACCTTGTTCTATGGTGCCTTTGCCTGCTCTAAAACCATATTGTAAATTTGAAATAACATCGTGCTCTTCTGTCCAACCCTGAATTCTATTTAAAAATTATCCTCCCGGCAACCTTCATCAGGGCTTCGAGTAGTGAGATTGGGCGGTAACAGGAAGGGTCATTCCTGTCACCTTTCTTAAAAATCGGCACTACGATAGCCTCCGGCCGAGTTGAGATAAATCCGGAGGTATTTAAAGAGTTGAGCACGTTGGTGAGAAGGGGTGCCCATAGATCAATCTCTGATTTGTATACGTCTATGGGGACAGAGTCTGGGCCGGGAGGCTTCCCCGAAGGGCTTTCCTTCAATGACCTAAGGACTTCCTCACATTCAAATGTAATACCTAAAGGGAAGGCACTAGGTAATTTATGCACCATAATCAATTCTCTGTGTATGTCCAGAATGCACAGGCTCAGCTTTGTCGTATAGGCTACTAAAGTGTGTGACCCAGGTGTCACCCGGAATTGCTAGGTATATTTGGGCAGCCTGCTTACTTTGCAGGAAGGGGGCTTTTACTGCCTTCCAAAAAGCTATATTGTCCCTCCTCTCAGATGCTTCCTGAAGGGCCAGCCATGCATCCTTCTTTAGTTTTTTATTCCTGCTTGTTGAAGCAGCACGATAAGAATGCCTGGTTATCTGGATTTCTTCCTGGGATCTTGGGATGATATGTAAGGCCTCTTTTAATGCAGCAAGTGCCTTAGTGCAGCTCTCGTTGAACCAGCCTTGACTATTTTGTGGGGCGTGTCTAGGCAGCCTTGTTAAAAGTCTTTTTATTTCTAATAAGATTTTAGTAAACGAGACAATAACTATCTGGTGCTCGCCATTATTCGAGAAGCATGTCTGAATGTCCTCATAGGTATTTTTAACTAGAGTTTGTAGGAAATCCGCAGGCACCACTTTATCGCATTTGATACAGTACCCATTGGTGCTGGGTAGTTTTAGTGGCGGATTATGTAGATTATTATTCGTTATATTTGATACTGTGTCATTAGATTTTAAGGTGACAGAAATAGGATAATGGTCACTTAGGACATTATCTAATGTATCCCAGTTGAGTATTGTCCCTGAGTACCTTGACGATAGAAGTATAAAATCAATGGTTGAAGTACATCCTCTCCCATTAAAGGTGGGTCGGAAGGGCTTAATTGGAGAGCATAATTCATTGACATATGACAGAACAAAATGGGAGGTCCCCTAATTTAGAATGATAAAAATGGGTAGGAGTGTCTTCCTTGTTGTCTCCCAGACCACAAATGCCCGCCTCACCCAGGGGGCATAGAGGCCAGTTGAAATCCCCTACCCATAACAGGGCCATGTCTACATCCATCTGCTCCTCTATTTTTAATAGGTTTAACCTAAGGTTATTAACAACTGTTTCAGTTAATGAGGTTGGAATATTATTATAAAAATTTACCAGTGTCAATTTTTTTAGAGCTCCCCAGGAGGTGACAATAATTTGGTAAAACTCTGTGGATGTGAACTTTACGTCTGTGGATCCTACATTGGTTGAAATGTATGTAATTAATCGCCGCATGTTTCTGCCATGCAAACTGGGCGTGGCTGGGGTATGAAAAGTCTTGTAACCCAAGAGGTGTGACTCATTGATGGTCCACGTTTCTTGTATGCATACGATACTATATTTGGTCACAGTTTCCAGCCATAGGGGGTTAGTGATTTTGTCAGACAGACCCGCCACATTCCAACATAAGATATTATTAATGGATTGAGCCTCTGTGATGGACACAAGACTATCAGCCCTTGCTCTTGGACCCTCCAAGGTGCCCGGGGCTGATGTGGGGCTTAAGTGCAGTTGGTGCTCCTTGTGATGTGTTAAGAGCTTGATTATAGGTGTTTTAACTGGCTGTAATGTATTTCCGGTTGATGGACTCGATGATTATAGGGGAGATGTTGGTGAACATATTTATGTGCGGGGTATTTACAAAATCCTTTCCCTGTAACTTATATGATTTATTCAGTGTCGGGTTAGGCTGTTTGTATTGTTGTTCCCTCTTACTGGTCTCCCTCGATTTAGTTTTTACCTAGAGTTCGTCATGAGCGCCTAAAGTGACTGCCAAGTTGATTTTAAGCAATATAGCCTTATCTTTATGGCTTATGTAATGCAATGAGAGTAAATCGGAAATCTTGCTGTATGGCTCCTTTCCAGATAACTTTAGTGACTCCCTCTGGCCCACCGATCTCCCATGTCCCAAATCCATTGGTGGACCTGCAAAAAATTTAGGAGTCTGGTTTAATAACAATCTCAGATTTGAGGACCACCTGAAAAAACTTACTGGAATCTGCTTTTCCACCCTCAAAACCCTGCGCAGATTTCTCCCTCTGCTCCCGAGAGAGGCCAAGGAGACGGTCATTCGCGCTCTCATACTATCCAGATTGGATTATGCGAATGCCCTCTACTGCGGACTCCCAGCCTATTTGATCCACCGCCTCCAGGTTATTCAAAATGCCGCGGTTAGGCTGCTGTTCAACATACCCAGAAGATCTAGTGTCCGTCAACCCCTCAGAGATCTTCACTGGCGCCCAGTTGCTCAAAGGATCTTATTTAAGATCCTCGTGCTAGCATACCGAGCACTTCATCATACGGGTCCAGCTTATCTGAGAAAAAGATTTTCCCTTTATGTTCCCAATCGCCCTCTTAGATCAAGCAACCTCCACGAAATGACTGTGCCAAAGTTTAAATATAGCAGGCTCGGCGGCCAATCCATCTCTGTCAGAGCAGCGAGAGCTTGGAATACCCTTCCGCTTCATTTGAGAACATCCCCATCCATCATGGCGTTCAGGAAAGGCCTAAAAACCCACCTTTTTAACATCACTGCCTAATGGATGTCTCTCTAACTCCGCATGTAATATGATCTGTCTCTCTTTTCTCTCGCGCCAGGATACTATACTTTTTAGTAACAGAGCGCGCTACAAAAGCCTCTATAATAATTATGTGTTGTTCCCTAACCCGGCGCCCTCTCTTTAAGCCATCCTGTTCAATGGATTTTGTTTCCGCATTGGATTTGCTATGATCCATTGGTTTAATCAGTTCACCATCATACACTCCCTTAGGGGCCACTAGTGTATCAATATGTTTAAGTGTGTAGTGGTCCCTGGGCGCCTCATTAATAAGTCAGTCTACCCCTTCCAATCCAGAGAGCATGGCGAAACGGTTAAAGGTAGGAATGTTAAAACTAGGGCCTGCTGCATTACACATATATGGATTCCAGGGTCTTGATGAATTAGTCAGTAAGGATTGGGGTTAGAAGTAACTTAAGTCATGTGTCGATATTCCTCCCCCGCCTCTCTCAAGGTACCAGTCTCTAATATGGGCAGTTACCCTGCGATCCCTAAAGTTAATAATAATACCATCCCCCTGTATGTCTTTTGGTCTGTGCTCCACCCAGCCTAATCTTCTTACGTGCAAGATATCCCCATCTATATTAGGGGGTAATGGCCTGTTCTTTCTCAGCCAGTGGACTACTTTGTTTTTAAGTTCTAGGTATCCTTCTGTTTTCTCTGCTACCAGTTCCGGGACCCCGGTAAGTACTACGACATAAGGTACCGCCTCCGATGGGAGATCTATTTGTTGTGGGGTTCCTCTTAAGTTCCTATCAGAGGGATGCACCCTAGCAGTATTTCCATGATTGTTATCTGGTTTACTGTCTTGTCCTCCAGCTCTTTCTCCCCTGAGTATCATACGGCCAGTATCTATTTTCGAGGGGGCCAGTGTGTTCTCATGGGATGAAGGTAATAAATCCACGCTATTCGATAAGTTAGTTGTTTTCAACCCTGTGGATAGCGCACATGTGTTCTGGTTCTGCCTATGGGCTACCAGTTCCCTGATTAATTCAGTATTAGTTGCTGTTGCTTCCTCTATGGACCCCAACTGTTCGGCCATTCTTTTCACTCTCTCCACAAGTGGTAATAGTAGAGATTTGACTAAATGTTCAATGTTTCCCATTAGGTCTTGGGTAGAATAGGAATGTGGGGGTAAATAATCGGGCAAGGTCTTCGTTACTGCTATTCCTGGGCCCTTTAAGGGGCTCAAGAGTATTTTAGGTGTTTTTGCGCGCCTACCCGTTTGGCTATTCCCCCCACGCTTTTTTTTGCAAGCCCTGACCCCAATGATTTATTTTGTATATTCTTCTTAGGGATGGGCTTAAGAGGTGTTAGTGGTGTAAGCTCCTCAGAAAAAATTTCTAATGGGGATTCTATGTTTGAGTCATTGATATTAAGCTCCCTGCTTATCTCAGGTGATACTGTTAGGTCTTGTAACTCTAAAGGAATACTAGTGTCACTAATTAAATCTTTTTCCGTACCTTGTTTTGGTGGAGTGATCGCTAGCTGGACGGGAGCCAGGGACAAGCCTTTATTATACAGGAGTTCTGAGTACAGACGACGCTCAGTAATAGCTATTTCGCGTTCTAACACTGAGGCGGCCCTGGTTATAAACTGATCTAATGTCCCTCTAACAGTCCCTCCCACCAAGGATTTCCTGCCTTTGCTGAGACGTCAGTTCATCTTTCTGAGACTTATTTTTACAAGGCTAGAGGTCAGGTACAAGAATAATATCGGGATCACAGGGAGTTATATTGACAAAATTGTTACACAGTTCAAACTGTTACAAATCCAGTCATTGGTGCCACTAAGCGACCCTGGTTATAAACTGACCTAATGTCCCTCTAACAGTCCCACCCACCAAGGATTTCCTGCCTTTGCTGAGACGTGAGTTCATCTTTCTGTGACGTATTTTTACAAGGCTAGAGGTCAGGTACAAGAATAATATCGGGATCACGGGGAGTTATATTGACAAAATTGTTACACAGTTCAAACTGTTACAAATCCAGTCATTAGTGCCACTAATGAAGTGGTAGGATCTTACTTTGAATGTCCCGAAGGGGAAACAACAGTTACAACGCAACTGTTACAATGGACTACTTTTAAAACGCAACTACTACAACGCAGGATCCTTTACAACGCATGCCTTTACAACGCATGACATTACATAGCAGATGCTATTACAACGCATGCCATTACAATGTAAGTAAAGGTAAGTTTTTCTTTTTTAAAACATGTATTTAATTTGGGTTTTAGGGTACAGGGGTATTTTTAGGGTTCAGGGCTAAGTTTGGGTTATGGGGTACAGGGGTAGTTTTAGTGTTCAGGGCTAGGTTTGGGTTATGGGGTACAGGGGTATTTTCAGGGTTCAGGGCTAGGTTTGGGTTTTGGGGTACAGGGGTATTTTTAGGGTTCAGGGCTAGGTTTGGGTTATGGGGTACAGGGGTATTTTTAGGGTTCAGGGCTAGGTTTGGGTTTTGGGGTACAGGGGTATTTTTAGGGTTTAGGGCTAGGTTTGGGTTTTGGGCTATATGGGTATTTTTAGGGTTCAGGGCTAGGTTTGGGTTTTGGGGTACAGGGGTAGCTTTAGGGATTAGGGATAGGTTTTGGGTATAGGGGTACAGGGGTATTTTAAGGGTTCAGTTTAAAAAAAAAACTACTTTAAATACATTAAATAATTAAATTATATTAATAAAATTAAATTAATTAAATATTTATTAATTACAATTTTTAAAAAAGATATACTTACCTATACTTACGTTATAATGGCATGCGTTGTAATAGCATCTGCTATGTAATGACATGCGTTGTAAAGGCATGCGTTGTAAAGGATCCTGCGTTGTAAAAATCGCGTTGTAATGGTATGCGATGTAAAAGTATGCGTTTTAACATCATACATCCGTCCCGGAGAGCTGATGTAAAGGGGGGGGGGCAGTCCGGCCTCCTCTGGCCCCAGACGGTCCCGCCCTTGTCCCAGACTTCTCCCGGGACGCTCCCGCGCAGCGATTAGAGGGTCGAAGGAAATAGCGTCAGCAAAGGGGAGGTGCTCAGGCCTCGATGCAGGTGTAGGCGTCGAAGGGACTTCTGGGATTTAGAGTCCTGAGGATGATGTTTGCTCATCTCAATCACGGCAGACCCCCGGTGTTCTCATCAATGTCGGGCAAGGGCAGGCAAGTTCCACAGGTTAAGGAAATCACCAGATAATGCAAGTGGGCTCAGGCAAACAGCTCCGCCAGACGCTGCAACACCTGCGGATCGGGTGTGGCGAAGTCTTTTCAGCGTCAGCAGAGGGGCGGTGCTCAGGCCCCGATGCAGATGTGGGTGTCGAAGGGACTTCTGGGATTTAGAATCCTGAGGATGGTGTTTGCTCGTCTCAATCACAGCAGACCCCCGGTGTTATCCTCAATGTCGGGCAAGGGCAGGCAAGTTCCACAGGTTAACGATATCACCAGATAATGCAAGTGGGCTCAGGCAAACAACTCCGCCAGTTTTGGTTTGGAGTAGATGAATGTGGTGTGTAGTAGAAATATGTGGGTTGCATTGTAATTGTTAGTTGTGGAATTGTGATGTGTGTATTGGGTAGGATTTGTGTAGTGGAATTATGTTGCATGGTGTGTATTGGAATTATGTGGAGTGGTATTGTATTTATGGAGTGTAATTAAGTGGAATGGTATTTTGGGGTCTGATGTGGAATTCTGCGGTTTGGATTGGATGTATTCGGTGTGTTGTACAATTGTGTTGTTGAGTTATGAGTTTGTATTTGAATAATGTGGTCCGGAATGGAAATGTGTAGAGAAGAATTGTGTAGTGTGGAAGTGTATGCCGTTTAGTGTAATTATGCTGATTGAAATTATGTGGTATAGTGTGGAGTGTATTTGTGTGGAGTGTGTTACCAAGTTTTAAAATAATGAAACAATTATAAAGAAAGGTGGCCTTTGTTTGTGCACACCCCCCCCCCAAAATATTTGCTTCCATTAAAAAATGTCAGAAAAGCACAACTAAAATTTGTGAAATATGGGAGACTGAGAAGGGCTTTTCCCTTTCTGTGAAGTGGAGGAAGGGGCATAAATTGCATTACACAACTGTTTACATTGAAACTAAAACCTCAATGAAAAGTTAACGAGCACATGAAAGAGGTTTTCCGGGGGGCTACAGCCTATAATTATTTTCTTGTTGCTTTGTTAATGCTGGTTGATTGGGAAAGTGGATGTGCTGCTTTATCGCTAGGTCATTTAACAGTATTCCTCTCAACCATTGAAAGTGCATGGATTTGGCAATCTGTTTTTTCACAGCAAAGGTATTTGAGGTTACATGACCACCATTTATGGTACATTTTGGCAGAATCCTTGAACAAAGAATGCAAACCCTAGACTGCTATTTGTGCTTTCCAGAGTTTATTATGATAAAAATTGTTTTTCAGCGCCCTTTCCCCTGCTTTGTGTTTTAATATCACTGCAAAAAAGATAAGCCAACTAAAGGGTGTATTGGAGAAGTGTTGTTTGTAACCCAACATACGTCACAGTATAGCGTTCCTGTTAATAGGGTGGAACAGCACAAAAAAAGTACCCCAGCCTTAGTAAAAAGTGCTGTTGCTAATACTTCCCCGTAGTGAAACACAATATGAAAAATGGCACTTAAAAATATAGCACCATGGCGAGAAATGCAAGTACTGTAGAAAGACCCCATAATATTGTGTGTAGAGTATAGCTAAACGTGAGAGCACTCAATGACTGACGACTCAGCTGCGGCCTGTGGAGGGAGTTGCGGAGGGGCAGAGAGGCGGGGCGGGGGCGGGGGAGGGGCAGGGTTGGGGGTGATAAAAACCGGCATAGGGATATTTGGAGGTAAGTAAACAATGTAATTAATAAACTAATTTCATAGTGTGCGCTGCATCACATTTTGCGATGCAGGGCACGCTATGAAATTCGTTTTATTAATTAAATTGTTTACTTACCTCTGATCCAGCGGGCCAAAGGAAATTTAGTCTCATATGAACAACTCTACACCATGATACTCACTATAATTCATAAATCTAACACTAGGCCCATAAATGACTGAGACATGAATTGACCAACTGAATCATATGACCTAATTAATCAGAATTACTTTATAAACATTTAATTAAGTCTGAATCATAGGCAATGGATTAACTAATGGTAACTCAAGGAAACAAACAAGTCCAGCTTGTCATTTCAAAATATATTTTATTAACTTTATTATAAAGCAAAATGCATTTAAAAGCTTAAATTCTTTATTAGCAATTTTATTAAGCAAAATTATTTATTAAAGGCACATTTGACTAACAGCTCAAATCAAATCAGCATGAGAAGTGCTCAAACATTAGGAAATGTTTCCCTAGACCCTATTTCCCTAACTTAACTAAAGAAAACCTAAAGGGAAAAAGTAAAGTTCGATGGATCTTACGTGAGTCAAAAGTCCGACAGCATCTCTGGAGCACAGGAACGAGCTAACAGTGCTCT
Organism: Lissotriton vulgaris; assembly: GCF_964263255.1. Lineage (NCBI taxonomy): Eukaryota > Metazoa > Chordata > Amphibia > Caudata > Salamandridae > Lissotriton > Lissotriton vulgaris. The sequence goes on along the minus strand of NC_141695.1, from coordinate 755,135,924 downwards.
TACCAAGGGTGCAATTTTTATACCTTTTTCCTATCTAAAACTAACTAAAAGAATACAAATATCCGAGTGACACGAAGCACGATTGGTCGAGAAATGTCACTCGATGAGGTCATTTGCCTTTCACATAGCAAAAATCACGTTTCCTCAAGAGCGGCATTGTTGATTGATTATGTGTGTTACAGGCTCTTCCGAGACTCGCAACATTAAGCAAAATCATCCGTTGCTTCCTCCGTCCAAGCCTTTCCGCCGCTACACATCCTGTCCTTGGCAATGAAAGTTTTGTCAATGTTCATTTCAATGCTCCACACAGCCTTGCTTTTACGAGCGTCTTTCAAAGAATTATTGAAGAAAATATTTTCCTTTTCAAACGTTGCTGTGCAAGGCCCAACTTTGACAGGACTTCGGACATCCATTTTAGAAATAGGCCACAGGCCTCTTTTAGCATGACTCTAGTATGCAAGGAAACACAAGACAACAATTAATTCAGGAAATTATAATTATTCTGTACCCACCCCCTTTGCTAATGTTAACCCATTAGTCTATGTTACCTAGCTTTGCATACAAAAGACACATTTACTTTTAGTAATGTCATATAATGATCTCTCTCTGTGTTAGTAAATCTAGACTCCTGTTTCATCAGTCTGTCTGGAACTCTCATATTGAGCCCTGCGAAATTCATCCATTTCTATCTCCTTCTCCTGAGCCTTTCTGAGTTTATAAATTTGTTTCTTTTCCCTCAGATGCTTCTTTCTCTTGTGAATCATGCAACTGATTTTTAACAAAAGTGTCACTATAACAATGATTATTACAGGAAAAAGCACTTTGCCAATGATTGAACTGCCAATTTCAGCAAACCATTCTCTAATTGCCCCAAATCTTTTAGCCAAATGTTCTGAAAAATTGTCACTTTCCATGGGTTCTATCTCTGAGTGAAATTCAGTGATATTCTTGATCAACAATTCTATGTTCTGACTCTTGTCTGGGATATATGTGCAGCAGTGCTGAACATGCAAAATCCCACAGACTCCTCCCTCTTTTGCCAGGAGAATGTCTAACGCAAGGCGGTTCTGCATAACCATGCTTCTGGTAGCAATGAGCTCAGTGTTAACTAATTGGAAACCGCTTGCAGTATCAGTGGACAACCTGTCAACAATTGTGGAAACCTTTCTGATTTTGATTGCATTCAGGGTAATTCCTACCATAGGAATTATTGCGCCAAAAATATCTCCCATGATCTCAGAAAAACTTTCTCTTTTATATCTTTTCGGGTCTTTGCCAATTTCAAATGAGCCTTCCCCATTTCTGTCAACATGAAAAATTTTAGGAAAGACAAGACCAAGGTAACATGTACCATACAAATGGTCAGGAAGACTGAAATATGCTTTGTTTCCACAGATAAAATAGATTCCTGGGAAAATTGGGTCTTTAACACCTTTAAATCCCCAAACCCCTACAATTCGATAAGTGTCCTCACATTGGCTAGCACAGACAAAATAATTGTCGTAAAGCGTGTTATCTCTTCTAATGCAGAACTTTCCACTAACTGGATCATCTATGTGAATAGCAGCATATCTATTTTCACCATTAAGCTTCTCGTCTTCAAGCTGCCAAAACTTAGATTTAGTCTGTTTCAGCATCTCATTCCTTTTGTATATCGCTCTCCTCTCCTAAACCTGATCGAGGAAAGATCTTTCTTCATCTCTCATTTTGCAAGTTAAATTATTCTTGTAAGCATACTCGTAAGTGAGTTCATTAGTTACCAGGAAGAATTCCCTCATCTGTTTGGCAGGCCTAACTTTGTTAAGACTATGCACAACCTTTAAGTTAGCAAAAATCTCATCGAAGTCTGAGTAATAGTACTCCAGTCGACCTGTTTGATTAAACAAGCTTGATATAACACTGCATGTTATTCCATAAGTAAGGGGAAGCATATTATACTTGACGCCTTCAGAAACTGAATTAGGAAGCTTAACGCACACATAACAGTCTTTAACATCCATGACTCTAACGTACTCTGATAAGAGTCTTGAAAAAGAATTAGTAGAAAAATCTCCAACATATTTGTCCTGATGGATCTCTGGTTTATGCTCAATGACCCTGTTAGTTTTGCCTGCAACACCATGAACAGCTTGTTTAGATTCAGCTTTGCCTGTCATGTTCACCTTGTAATCCTCTTTGTCTATGCCAAGAGGAAAGATGACTGCCAAAATTAACCAAACTAGAATGATTAGAATCACACAAATGGAAGACATTTTACAACATCTTCTAAGAATTGCACACCTTGAATTGTCAGTATTAGGCATTTTTACTCAGCTCTACTAAAAACAAAATTAAAAAATTAAAAAATTAAAATTAGTATCTAATTAATTAAAATATAAAAGAACACCCTCCCCTTTTAATTTTTTTTTTTTTTAGTAACCCTCTAACAGCTTTTATTCGACCTTGCGTCCATAAAGTGTATCCAGCTAACACAATTTCTTCGACCTTGTGTCACCTAACACAATTTCTTCAGCCTTATGCAAAAAACAAACTTCAAAGCTAAACCTAAACCTAATCGTTGTCACTATTTTCTTCCAAATCTTCCTGGCTGCTACTGCTAACCTCAACTACTGGTGGAATTATTATATAGGCCCACTCTAGAGATTTGTACTTCTGATTTGGCCTCAATGGTATCTTGCTTTTTCTAGTAATTACTTCAATCTTCTTTCCAACTTGCTCTTTTTTGTCTGAATCACTCTTCTGACTTGATATCTCATTAACCTGTTCTTTCGATCTATTCACCAATTAGAATTTCAAGTCTTCTTCTGGCCAGATATCACATTTTCTCAAGAGTTTCTTCTTAGGCTCAATTTCATTACATTCAGCTTGCCAAGCTCTTTTCTGAATTTCCTTATTTCAGACTCTTCATCACTGTCATCCGAGTCAGTTTCAGAGATTTCAATACTGTATCTAGGAACTTCTTTACTCGGCAGCTTCACTCCGTTAGGAACAACATCTCTGTAGCTGGTACTTGGCAATTCGTCCTCTTCTTCCGGAATGTCTTCTAACTTCCCAGTTCCAGAATTTCCGTTCCTGCTTTCAGAGCTTCCAATCTGCTTTTCAATACTCTCCTGATCTTGAATCTCTTCTGACACAGTTTCTTTTTCAGTTATTTTTTCTAGAACATCTTCATCATTCTCTGAATCAACAACAACGATATCTATATCTTTTTCATTTGATGCTTGATCTGCTTCTGAATTCTCCAGATGTTGACTTCCCTGTCGATCTTCAGAATCTGGATCTTCAGGTTCTCCTTCTGAATCTGAATCAGCTGTAGTGTCGTCACTATCTTCATCAGGGTTATCAGGTACTGGTACACGAATGGTGTGGCTTGCATGCACCCACCTTTTCAAACCCTTACACTTTACTGCATTTGTTGTGACTAGTAACACCTGTCTTGCTTTTTGCCACCTGGGTACCAAACAGTTCCTCCTCCGATGAACCTTTGTCCTGACCCAGTCTCCTGGCAATAGATCATGAGCCTGCTCCTTTTCTTTTGAAATCACATCTGTTCCCACCTGATGGAATACAGAAGTTACGACGTCAGAGAGCTGCTTACAATAGTCTAAAATTGCACTATCATTTATTGCTAACAATTTTCCAACTGGAACAAAAGCCTGTCTCATTACCCTTCCCACGAGTATGTCATGAGGGCTAAGACCTGTTCTTTTATCTGGAGTGCTTCTCAAAGACATCAAAACAAGTGGAAGTGCATCAGTCCATTTTATTCCTGTAGTTAGACACATTTTTGGAAATTCTGTTTTCAATTGTGCCATTGATCTGTTCAACGACACCTGATGCTTCTGGTCTGTAAGCACAGTGCAACTTTTGTTTAATGCCAAAGGCCTCACAAATTAATTCAATCAGTCTGTTTTCAAAGTGTGTGCCACGATCACTTTCAATAGTTACTGGAAATCCATATCTAGGTATGATCTCCCTTAAAAGCAATTTTGCCACAGTAATTGAATCATTGTGACGTCTTGGGAACGCTTCCACCCATCTTGCAAACAAACAGACAATAACAAGAACGTACCTCAGCTTGTTATGTTGTGGCATGTCAATGAAATCCATTTGCAACCTAGTAAAAGGACCACACTCCCGTCCTATAGTTCTCATGCTTACAACTGTTTTCCTGTTTGGATTGATTTGTTGGCAGATCAAACAACGCTGGCAAAGTGACTCTGCAATAACCCTAAATGTTGGATTATACCAAGTCTCCCCGAACTGTCTGATCATTGTGTCTTTTCCTAAGTGACCTGGTCCATGGTACATCCGTGCCATGTCAGCAATCATGCAATTGGGCATAACAGGTCTGCCATCTTTGTAAACCCAAATTCCATCTTCCTCTTGCTGTCTGCAACCTTCTTTGAGCCATGTGTTTTTCTCCTCATAGTCTGCCTCATCCTGTGTAAGTCTTTTACTCCCTGCCATGTTTCTACCACAGATATTAGCATGAGAGAGTTCATTATATGGTCATTATCCTTTTCCCGATTAAGTGAAAGATTATTTTTCGCACAGTATCGTGCGGTTTCATCTGCAAAGGCATTTCCTTTAGTTATGTAATCTCGTCCTTTTTTGTGCGCTCCACATTTAACAATAGCTATTTTTCTGGTAACTGAATGCCATCGATCAGTCTTTTGATCAATTTTGCATTCCTGATTGGAGTTCCCGCAGAGGTTAAATAACCTCTTTGAGACCAGAGCTGGCCATAGTCATGGATTACTCCATATCCATACTGACTATCAGTCACTATGGTAACCTTCTTCCCTGCTGCTTTTTCACAGGCACGAATTAAAGCAACTAATTCTGCCACTTGTGCTGAAGGAATTCCTTCAAGAGTTGAACCCTCAACTATTTCAGAAACTGTACATACTGAATATGCTGCTCTTAGAATGCATTTATCTGTTCTTAAACAGGAGCCATCAACAAAGTAAACAATGTCTGACTCTGGTAAAGGCACATGTTTTTTCTGGGTTTAGTACAATATTCCAAAACATCCAAACACTCATGATCAACATCATCAGCTTCATTGTCATTTTCAGAAACCACACTATCTGGTAAAAGTGTAGCTGGATTGAAATTAACACATCTCACAATGGATACATTATCTGATCCCAGAATAACTTTTTCATATTTGGTCAATCTGTTACTCGACAGGTGCTGTGTTTTACTTCTGGTAAGAAGTGTCTCAACTGAATGAGGTACATATACCTTTACAGGAAATCCTATTATAATTCCTTCACTTTGCTCAAGGCTTACACTTGTTGCAGCCACTGCTTTTAAGCAACCTGGCAATGCTTTTGCAACAGGATCAAGAACAGCTGAAAAGTATGCTATAGGTTTTCTCATTTTTCCATGTTTCTGAATGAGAACTGATAATGCACAACCTTCCCTTTCACTACAGTACAGCTCAAACTCCTTGTTGTAATCAGGCATTGCCAATGCTGGTGCTTCACAGAGACTTTTCTTTAGCTTTTCAAAAGCCTCCAATTCTGTTTTTGTCAAAACAATCGGGTCTTTTATGTCTGCCTTTGTTAATCTTTGCAAAGGTTTTGCAATTACTGAAAACCCACAAATCCATTGGCGACAATAACCAACCATTCCTAGAAACATCCTGATCTGTCTTTGTGCTGTCGGTGGTTGTATTGCTCGAATCATTTTTATTCTCTCAATAGTCACTTGTCTGATTCCCTTCGCAATTCTGTGACCAAGGTATTTAACCTCTTGTTTGCAAAACTGTAGTTTTGCAGGTGACACTTTATGTCCCTCATCTGCCAATCGATTCAAAAGTGTAATGGTGTCAGTTACACAATTTTCCCTTGTTTTTCCTGCAATTAGGAGATCATCTATGTACTGGACCAATGTTGATTTTTCAGGTAATTTTAAATCTTCCAGGGATTTCTTTAACAACTGATTAAAGATAGATGGACTCTCAGTATACCCTTGAGGAATATGACACCATGCTAATATGCGATTCTGGAACCGGAACGCAAACATTTGCTGGCTATCTGGATGCAGTGGAGCCGTAAAGAAGGCGTTACATAGGTCAATGACCGTGTACCATTCTGCATCATGTGGAATCTGATATAGAATTACTGCTGGGTTTGGTACAACTGGACAGCAAGGAACATCTATCTTATTAACCTTTCTCAGGTCCTGAACTATTCTGTACGTTCCGTTTGGCTTTTTAATTCCCATAATCGGTGATTTACATGGGCTGCTTTCAATTTCTCTCAAAACACCTTGCTTAATGAATTTTTCAATCACAGGAATGACACCCTCAATAGTTTCAGGTTTCATTTTGTACTGGGGAATGTTGGAAAGTCTATTCCCTGTCTCACAGTAATTTTCACTGGGTCCACATGTTACATTAAACCCATTTCATCACCAGTTAGATCCCAAATTTTCGGATTTACTGTCTCTTTCAATTCCTCAGGTAAGTTATTTTGATCAAAAGCAGGGAACATTTTATTTTCTTCGTCAACCCTTAGCAGTGCCAATTTGTACAGACCATCTTCTTCTAAAGTCTGAAGCTCAATACCTTCTGGTGAACAATAAATGTTGCAATTCATCTTGCATAGCAGATCACGTCCTAGAAGATTAACAGGACTGCTGTTACAGACAACAAATCTGTGCTTATCTTTGTAATTTCCAATTTCTACATCAACTGGCTTTGTCAAGTTTGTTTTGATCTGCTGATTAGCTACACCAACTACCTGGATGGATTCACCCGAGAGAGGAAGATTTTCAATTTCTACTGATCTAATAGTAGAACGGGTAGCACCAGTGTCCACAAGAAAAGTGATATTTTTGTCATTCACTTTACCATTTACAAATGGACCTGACTGATCTACCTCAAGAGTGGCTCCAAGCACACACTCTTCTTCCTCTCTCAGGAACCGTCATGAGAAATCCTCTGAGTCACTGCTCTCATTTTCTTTTAGCCAAAATTACTGAGAGACATTTGACACATTTACTTTTTGTGATCTTTTTACCTGTTCAGCTCCGCAGAAACCCGTCTCTGGACTGTATCTCTGTGTATTCATGCAATTTGGCAAGGGTGGCTGTGGAATTTCGTCCTGCTGATTCAATTGGTTCTGCTGATTTGCTAACTGTCGCTGTAGCTGTTGCTGCTGATTAATCTCACTCTGCATCTGTGGATTTAATGATGAATTTTTTTAATTTCTGGGCGGATTTTTACACTCACGCTTCCAGTGTCCAATTTTGCCGCAATTAAAACAAGGTAGCTTTTGTTTTAGCTCTTCAATATTTATATTACATTTTGGCTTATTTGTAAAGTTCCCTTTGAGCTTCCCTGGATTCTGCTGAAAATTTTTATTTTCCAAGGTTGCTGTCTGCTGTTCAGCTACCTTCACTTGTGCCCACATTGCATTTTCCTTGAGTTTCTTCTGTTTTGCATCTAACTCATCACTGCAGTATTTTGCTTTTCTCAGGATGTCATCAACTGAGAGTGATTGCCAACCGACAATTCCGTTTCTAATCATTTCCCCAATCTCAGGTCTCAGGCCATAAACAAACCTGTAAATGAAGTGGCTCATGTCACTTTCACTTAATTTTTCATAGCCACTGTATTGTTTAAATACCAAGAGTAACCTTTCATAAAAGGAATGAACTGATTCTTTTGGTTCTTGATTCGTTCTGTCTATTTTAACCCAATCTACTTCTTTAGCAGGAATCTTGTCTTTCAGCCAGACAATTACTTTGCCATAGAAATCCATGACAATATCTGAAGGAGCACCTGTTACTTTATGTCGAGGCGGTTCCTCTTCGGGCCAACTAACAGAAATTTTACATTCTGTCCAAAGATCTGACGGGACAACAATGTCAAAGAAACCATTAAGATCAATCCACAGAACTTTTGAGACTTTAATGAATCTGTGAACCTGACGATACCATTCCACCGGCTTTTCTCTGAGTCGAGGAAAATCATTTGGAAAGAGTAGAATATCCTGTCTTGTCCATGGAACATGAACATAACCCCCACCAGCTATTTCCCTCATAGGAAATTCACCAAAGACTTCCCCTCTTTCTCTCTTTTCTTCTTCTCTTTTCTTTGTCCATTTAACTCTCCATTTACTTAAATCACCTAATCTTTTTAGAAACACAATTAATTCTTTTATATGGGTTATTCCGCCTGTGGTATGTAGGTTCTCTATATCTTTCTCAGAAAAATCCACTCTGTAATGCTTTTGCAATTGTTGCTGGCGAGTCAAATCTATTTCCAATTCAGCAGCCACCTCTTCAAATTGTTCATATTTATTTTTAGTTTTCCACTGAATGCTTTTGCAAATGAATAACAATTCATCATCCCGATATTGCTTTAAACAGTCAGTACCAATTGTGCCAATAATTAATTCTTCTAAATCTGCTTTTAATTTTGCAACATCAAGTTGTTTCGACTCAGGAACTTGTTGAGGAATCTGTGTTAAATCTGTTTTATTTATGGAACCAGAATCTGATTCTGCAGCTGATGGTGTGACATTTGACAAACTTTGATTTAAAGTTAAATTTGGCATTGTTTTATCTTTGTGTATTTATTTTAACTCAGAATAAAAATTTTCAGCCACTTTTTGAATTTCTGCATTTAAAGGATTTGTTGCAACCGAATGTCTATTTTCACTCTGGTCAAAAACTGGTACAACAGGACCAATTGTAACTGGAACTGTCACTGCTTCCATGCCTTTTGTTAACTGTTGAATTAATTCTCCCGTAATATTTGGTATATCTCCAGGCAATTCTGTCTTTTTATCATTTTTCGGGAAATTATTTCTCGAATTCGAACTTTCTCTTGGAGTATTTGTTTTGCTTCTCGATCTCGCTCTTTCAGGTAATCTCATAAATCTGGGTGAATCTTCAATCTCCCAAGGTGCACTAGGAGAAATTCCTGGAAGACTCCTTGGGGTAGAATGTGAACAACCTGGCTGATAAGGTGGAGGACTATTTAAAATATCTTCTAAAACTGCATCAGAAACCGGTCCTCGGAAGCTTGTTTCCGGTCCAGGGAAGGCATGGATTAGCAGTTCGGGCTGGACTGTTCCCATGAGGCACAGGGTCAGACTGATTTGCATATGGCCATGTCTGAAATGGGGTGGTGTGGAGTGCAAAAAAACGATGGATTTGGGCCCAGATCTCTGTACTGGGGTGAATGTATGACATTGTTCTGCATTCTGTCCATCAACTGTGTTTTTTGCATTTGTTCCCGCGCCAGCCAGACTGCTTCTTTCTCTTTTAGAGAGACCGGGTCACCTCGCCTAGTCACGTGATCGGGATCCCATGGCGTTCTGTTCTTAAAGGAACAGTCCCGGTCTACCTCTATAGGCACAGTCTGCAAATAAAGGAGGGAACAGGGAGACAGGTAGGGGGGGCAAAATTATCCGGTCCGGTGTTTCAACCTGAGGGGGTAGCTGTCCGCCACACAACCCTAACATGTTTAAATTGTGTGAAGACTTAGATCCTTTTTGGTTCTCACTCACACCATGTCTAGATTATGAGGTGCAAGTCTCTTTGTGGAGAGAACTGGGAAGTGACCAGAGCTCTTGGGGCACTAATTTCAGTGCCCATAGATTGTGCCGGAGGACAACAGCCTGGAAGGTTCTTATCCAGCAACAACCCTGACTTGGGGAGTGTTGTCATCAACCACAGGACCTAAGGAAATGGAAAGCGAGCCCTTTGGGCATTCAAGATCTATACCCCTGCACTATGGGGAAGTACAAGTACCCTTGTGACAGTCTTCTGAAACAACCAATAGTGCAAATCAATTTCTTATTTAACCTCTTAAAAACTCAAGATTAAATTAAATTGTAAATCACCCTTTTTTTAATCATTTTAATGAAACAAATGAAAATCTGATTCTGTACAGTTGTGTTGGAGAACATTGTGCATTCAAAAACGTAATTAAGAAAATTAAATATAGCATTTAGTCGTCCAAAGAATTTACAAATTCTACCAAATTACATACATCTTTTATGATTCCCCTAAAAAAACATATAAAAACCGCTTCCATCATATTGTGGACATTGGTGAGGAACACGTAGATGCATGCCCAAGCAAGCCAGTGAAGACAACTCAAGAGTGCCATCTGCCTTCAAACATTTTAAAAGGTCACATTAAATGTAAACATTACTAAGTAAACAAGGAGAAGATTTAAAAAAAAAAATCATACACGAAAAAAAATGTTGTGGCAAACCAACTAGAGACGAAAACATCCACATGTCCGAAAAAAAAATGTCCAAGTAAAAGGATTTAAAAAAATACAGGAACCATTAAGTCTGCATATTAGAAATATTCCACAAGGTAAAGAATTGTCAAAATGCTTTAAATTACCCACCAGGAACCTCCAGTATGCGCCAGGTAGCTGCCTCGCAGACAGGTGTTCAGAGGCCACGCCCCTTTTTACTCTTCTCTGAAACGCAGCTCTGTGGTGCTAGTTGGCCCCCAGGGACCTTCAGGACTCAAGGGGAATTAATGCACCAATTTACAACATGCCAGGGGGTGCATTTGCAGAGTGGTGCATAGAGGGGACAAGCCTGACATACCAAGTGTGCAAATACACCCCCTGGCACATTGTAAATTGCGGGATTAAGTCCCCTTCAATCCTGAGGGTCCCTGGGGGCCAACCAGCCTACCAGGTACCTCCAGTAAGTGCCAAAGAGCTGTGTTGCGGAGAGGTGTAAAAAGGGGCGTGGCCTCTAGATACCTCTTTGCAACGCAGTTCCCTGGCGCATACTGGAGGTACCTGGTGGGCTAGTTGGCCCCCAGGGACCCTCAGGATTCAAGGGGACTTAATCCCCTAACTTAAAATGTGCCGCAGGGCGCATTTGCACACTTGTCATATCAGGCCCCGCCCCTCCCTGCACCACTGTGCAAACGCACACTGTGGCCCATTTTAAGTTTGGGGATTAAGTTCCCTTGAATCCTGAGGGTCCCTGGTGGCCAACTAGCCCACCAGGCACCTCTAGTAAGTGCCAGGGTGCTGCCTTGCAGAGAGGTGGTCTAAGGCCACGCCCCTTTTTTCCACCACTCTGTAACACAGCTCTGTGGCACTTACTGGAGGTAGCTGGTGGGCTAGTTGGACCCCAGAGACCCTCAGGACTCAAGGGGACTTAATCCCCCAATGTACAACACACCAGGGGGTGCGTTTGCCCAGTGGTGCAGGGAGGGGGCATGGCCTGATGTGACAACTGTGCAAATGCACCCTGTGGCGCATTTTAAGTTTGGGAATGAAGTCCCATTCAATACTGAGGGTCCCTGGGGGGCAACTAGCCCACCAGCTACATCCTGTAAGCACCACAGAGTTAACTTGCAGAGAGGTGTAAAAAGGGGCATGGCTTTGGACCACCTCTCTGCAACGCAGCTCTGTGGCACTTGCTGGAGGTACATGGTGGGCTAGTTGGCTCTATCAGGATTCAAGTGGAATTAATCCCCCAAATTAAAACCCGCCAGGGCGCACGTTTGCACAGTGGTGAAGGTAGGGGGAGTGGCCTAATGGGACATGTGTGTACTTATGCAATCACTCCACCAACACCCAAGCACTTATAAATTCACCACACACTCTCCTTGCAGCACTCTAATCATCTAGTCACTGCCCATGCACTCAGTCAGTCAGTAATTCCTTTATTCGATTAAAAAAAAAGAATCATAAAAGTATACAATTTTAACGTTCAAATTCACAAATGGTATTTCATATCCAAAGATTCAAACACAAAACACTGGCACAGTATATCAAAACGCACTACATATAGACATTATATTCAGTATACTTAAGCATAAAAAATACATTAAAAACAATTTATAAAAATCTCGGTTGCACCAGACTTCCTTATGTAGTCTCAATCAAGTATCCCTCACGAAGCTAATAAGCAAATATAAAGTGCACTGTGCATTATCAAAACTTCATCCTCACATTATGTAAAGCGGTTAGCCTCTCGAGCCAACCCACTTGAATTTATAGGACCACTGGGAGAACTTAGTACATTGTAACTAAGTGCATTCATTACATTAAAAACAATGTATAAAAATCTCAATAGCACCAGACTTCCTTGTGTAGTCACGATCAATTATCCCTAACAAAGCTAATGAGCAAATATAAAGTGCACTGTGCATTATCAAAACTTCATCATCACATTATGTAAATGGGTTAGCCTCTCACGCCAACCCACTTAAATTTATAGGACCACTGGCGAACTTAGTACATTGTAGCTAAATGCATTCATATAGATCATAATTTCTATCAATTTCAGTTATTTTTCAGTGGCAAACTCAAAACATCATAACAAAAAACATAATATCAATAGCAATTCCTAATTAAAATTGCCGATCTAAGGAAACTGAGCATAGAGCTACATATAGCAGCAGTTGATAATTATCTTAAATGCTCAAAACCTTCCCTTAAATTACAAGGTCTAATATCCCTTAGGAGGGGTTTAATAAAGTGATCTCTTGGAGCTTTATAAAGTGTGCAAAAAAGCTCAAAGTGCAATGTGCATTGTTGAGCTTCATTATCACATGGGCAAGGAGATAGTCTCTCACACCAGCCTCCTTGCTTTTGAAAAGCCACTAAAAAGTGCAGTGCATTTAACCTAAATCTAGTCAAATAAAAACGCCATTGCGTATGTACAGTAAAAGATAAATGAAATTGTTGCTGAGATATAACTGCTTGATAGTGGAAGATGTTTTTCATGTTTAGACAAACCTAATATAGTACGATATGCATTCCTAATCACCATCTTTGTATCTGGTTTAATCAAATCTTGGTTATTATAAAAATCACCAAGACCAATTTTAACAAAGGTTTCCTTTACATACCACAACCATGGAATTTGCATGGCATTTTCCAAATTTATGCAATCTTTCAAGATTTCTTTTGAGAACTGAGGACAATATTTTTCCTCAATGGAGCAATGGGAAAACATGAATACTGTCACTCACGAAGTCTAGGCCTACCTCGGAATGGCAAAAAGTGTTGGGGGAGCTATTTGGCACTGATAAGAGGTATTTTAAAAACGTATTCTCCATAATTTGTATCTTTCCACTTTTATGGTATCCCCATACCCCTGCGCCATAAACTGCGACAGGCAAACATTTTATTTTATACAGTGTCTTTAACTCAGCAATTGGTTTTTGACGTAGTTTGCTAGCAAAACGGAAGAGGGCCTCTATCGATCTGGTTGTCTTTTGTACCTGTGATATTATGAGAGGGTCCCAATTCAAGGTTTTGTTAAAGATATTTCCCAAGTAATTAAAATTTGGAACTTTTTCAATAACCAAGTTATCCACAATACATTTACGGGTTTTGGTCTTATTTGGGCCACAGACCATTGTGAATGATTTTGTGAAGTTTACCTTTAGGTCTAAACCCAGCATAAATTCATTAAAATCATTCAAGCATATTTGCATACTATTTGCAGTCTAAGTCATTAACACAGTATCATCTGCGTAAGACAATAAAGGTATGTATTTGCCATTAATTTTAGGAAAATCCTAACCTTTTTCTATTAAGAATTTTTCTAAACCATTTGTATAAGCTAAAAACAAAAAAGGGGCCAAAATACAGCCCTGGCGGACAACTTCCGTTGATGGAATGGGCCCTGTCTTTTAGCCCCCAGGCCCATATCGAATGGCCATGGAGGTAGCAGCATGTAATCTACGTAGCAAAGTGACCAACGGTTCCACAAAGCCCATAGACTCCATTAGTAGCCACAATTTCTTCCTGCACACAGTATCGAAGGCACTGGATAGGCCCATAAAGGCCAGGTGCATAGAGACACCCCTGGCCTTTATGTACTTACCCATAATCAGGGCCAGATTGAGACACTGCTCTGTTGTCCCTCTACCGTTTCTGAAACCATATTGTGAATCCACTCATGCAATGACCCATGCACTAACTCATACACTGCTACAATACCCTGAGCAGTACCCTTGCAGTCCAGCCTTTGCCCTGTCACTACACATGCACTCCTCCGATTCACCCAGCGAGCACCATGTACTTATCCAATCACTCCGCCAAAACCCAGGCACTTATAAATTCCCCATGCACTCTCCTTGTAGTACTCTAATCTTCCAGTCAGTACCCATGTACTCATGGAGTGACCCAGGCACTAACACATACACTGCTACAATCCCCTGTGCATTACCCATGCAGACCTCTAACCACTTACACAGTACTGATTCCCTCTCCTCCAATTACCTAGATTCTACCCATGCACTCCAGAAATCCCTCTGTCACTACCCATGCACTCCTCCAATCACCCAACCAGCATTATGTACTTATCCAATAACTCTGCCAAAACCCAAGCAGTTATAAAATCACCATGCACTGTCCTTGCAGTACTCTAATCATCCAGTCACTACCCATGTACTCATGCTGTCGCAGGCACTAACTCATGGCAAATACAGAGAAGGTCATGCTCATTACAAGGGTACGCCAACGCAAAAAAGTGGTGTTGGTAGGATAGCCCAGCTATCCAGTATATGGTTATCAAAGGACTGTGATCCCAGCTTAGAGGCGGGGTGAACAAGACTAACAATGTTATACAGGGTTGGCATAACTCCTTAACCTATACACTTGGCAAACCTCATCATTCATTCTGTCATTTCATGAAATTGAAAGAAAAAGAAATTAGAGCAACACAATATTTTTGTGATAGTCTGCAAACATACATATCTAAAAACAAATCAAAGGAATTGAATGCACAATTGTTTTCTAGAGTGACACTATTTAGCACATTTTTCAGAGTAGACTACCACAAATGAATTGCCTACATACTACACTACTAACAGTAAAACAAAATCCATGTATTAACATACCCAAAACTCTCGAACATATTTACTAAGCACTACAATATTACAAAAACAACCACTAAAAATTATAAAACATTTTAAATTACATTCAAAAAGAGGGAGGTGCCTTTTTCAGGGGAGACCTCTGGCAGCCCCCTCACTTGCATTAAAATCCAAGCATCTTTAAATTCTTCCTGTTCCTCATTCCAGTGTCCAAACTAAAACTCTCCAAAATCAAAGAAACTCTCCAGGAAAAATGAAATGATAAATAACCATAGTGAGCTTTTTACCCAAAGGTAAAGAGGTGCTCCAGAAAATTTGAAAAATGCAATAGATAAAGTCTGTATTTTGATGGAGACCCTCAAAATCCCCATTCTGGGAACAGCAAAATGCCTCAAATCCATTCATGCCATTAAAGCAAATTCAAAACCAACCAAAACCCTGAAAACAGAAAACAGTTTTTTTAAACGCTCCAAACATGATTTAAAAATGAAGGTGAGAGTAATTTTGTCAGGAAAGATACTGACCCTAGTCTATCCTTTGAAATCATAGCCCTTTGTCTTCATCCATCTCCTCCATCTAAGACCAAAACCATCCAAAACCCTAAAAGTCCTAAATAGTCAGAAACTCTTACCTAAATTAACTTACCTTTCCCTGCAGCAAACCTACCTTAAAGTACTATTTAAAGAAACATAATAATTGTCTTACTTTTCCACAGCATCACCTTTTCATTAATGACCATGATGCTCTAACTACAGAAAGAACAGCTGTATCCTGATGGCAAAATGGCAGCACAGAAAGTAAAAAAAGACAATGTTCTCCACATAAATTAGTGCAGATCTGTAATATTAAAGGAGAACAAAATAGTTTAAAAAAAGTTTGTAAATACTAATGAATTCTTTTTACAGTTGTAAATTATTTTAAAACAATATATTGTGTATAACAAAAATCTATAATAAATATATTAAATCATGTGTATTGATATAAATGAAGCAATATTTTTAAATGATGTAATACATAAGATAAATATTACCAAAAATAAATGTTTGTATTTTTTATTCAGTGTTACTAAAATATAATAATTAACTATTGTAAGGCTTCAGTTATTTTAAATATTATCTATTTCTGCTAATGAAACTGTAATTTATTGCTACAGTTTAAATTATTAAGTTTACTTTCATAATTACTTAATAATTTTAAAAACCTACCTACATGATGGAAAGTAACAACTTCTGATATAATGACTCCGGTGTAACCACCTCCAATGTTACACTCACCACAAAGTAAAAACACTGTCATGTGTACATCGAAGTAGTAACACTGGTCTAGTTTTATTGTGGCATCATTGGCTTATTGAAAGCCAGGGCTTGGACTCAAAGAAAAAAACACATAGCTGAGACATAGTGTGGATACCACAAATACATTTCAGTTGAGGCGGCAAGTGGATCCCCCTGAAATATTTAGGGACTGATTGCGATGTTGGATGAGCTGTTCCTGATTGGGAAACAACCGACCTTTGGTGGCGGTTCTGACAGCATTATTTAGCTGTGAATCACATGGTACGGTCGGAAACATACATTTTCCCATGGGAGCTTGTGTGGCAGGCTGAAACCGCATGCAGCACAGGCGCCCATTGAAAAATGCACCTCACAATACCTGCCACACTGTGCAGGGATGTTTATGAGGGCACCATAGGACCCCCCAGGGCCAAATGCTGATGGCCAGGAGGGAAGGGGGGCCTGCTAGGTGCCCTCAAAGTCAGTTTCTGAGAGTCAATCACGACGGCGGAAAAGCCATCCTTAAGGGATTAGGAGAGCTTTCTGACTGCCTGACGGACTTCTTGAGCCTGTCGGAACCGCGTTGGATTCCCCAGCCAGTTTAAACTCCAACCGCCATCATCATAATACGGCTGTCAGACTTTAAACCTACCATGTCGATCAGAAAGCCTCCGACCAGGTGTATACATCAAAAATACAGGTCTCAAAGGCACAAACAGGCATTCCCCGGGGGAGGTTGCAAACAGCCACAAAATGGCAGTTCCCATTGGTGAGGGATATTGCCTTGAAGGAGTTTTTACTAAGGCAGGGATTGATTTGCCAAATGTGTGAGTATATTCTCCTGTAAAGACACAGCTTCTTGGCAAAATACTGAGATACCATGTAATAACATATGGTGCTTTTCCCTAAAGATGTTTTCAGATTGAAGGCTCCACCTTTAACATTGGAGTCAATCTACTTATCCTACCTCTCTTTGAAAGCAAGAGAAAAAACCCTGGTGATTTAAACGAATAAAAGACATTAATTTTGGATTCTAGTTCTGCTGCAATATCAGCACTATTCCTTGCTACACAGCTGACAGGCAGCATAATCATTCCTTACACAAACATGGCTGATGCAGCACAGGCAACAGTAGTGGAAGCTTCTATCACAGTTACTACCTTGAAACCCAAACCCAACAACACATTATTGGTACTATTCAAGTGTTAATATCAAGACATAGAATTATCATAATCGCCAGAGGGAGTTGCCTTACACCTGGTTGCTTTCTGTGTAAAAAAACAAAGATACCGTTTGCTATTGTGAACAAAAGATCGCCCGTCTTTACAGTAGGGTTTTGGGGACGGAGGAGGCAAGCAACATCGCTGGAGGTGGCAGGAGAGATGGGGCAAGCAAGTAACAAGACTGCAGGGGGCTGGTGGAATGGGACAAGCTATCAACAATGCAGTAATGGGAAAAGACAGTAAGAAAGACAGATGGGGCAAGCAAAGGGAAAGTTGGTGGCAAGCAAAAATGCAGAGCAGAATGAGGGTGAAGAGACCGCATGGAAATGTTTTCACTCTTATGGAGTGCTACAACTAGAAGAAACAAGATCAGTGGAAGGGACACTGAGCAAGGATATAGTACTCAAGCCACGCTCTAAGGAAGGGAAAACACATGAAGTGGAAGGTAAACTAACACACACTGACCAAAGAGAAGCAAGGAAATGAGAGCGATGGTGAAGCCAATTAATGGTAAGCAATAGGCGGGCTCTAATCCCACAAGCAACAGCACATGCGCGGTGTCAGATGAGAACTAAAAATTATGTTTTGTACAGTCCAGGTACGCTAGATTGATACTACAAGTCACCTCAGAGTTCTGGAACATAATAGAGGAGAGTGACCTTTGGCCTGTTTCATCTATATGTCCATAGAACTCCTTGATGATTACAAACACAGTTCCAATGTAGGGGGTTTAATTGAACCCATATATAATATTTCATCATAATTACACTAAGGTACCACTATGCCAGAACCAAGAATATAAACCTAGTTGCACTTTTGCCATTTTAAAATTATACATAATTGTATGTGTTTTTATGATCAACAGCTTCTGTAGTGATTAGAGATGCTAAAAATATTAAGATAGCTCAGTAGGTTGGGAGCCTGCCATAGATGTCTGTATTCAACCGGAATATTCACAACGTGAGTTCTGGAAGGGTCCCATCCCCTTTCCACTCACCGAAGGTTGATAAAAAGACTGCCTCTGAGATTAATAAAAACACCTAATATGTGTATCAGAAGCCATGTCAATGGTATTGTATAAGATGAACAATTATTATGTTATGTGTATTTTTAAAGCAGACTCTCACTCGTTTGGGGTTATTGTGTGCCTATGAAAGCAGATAGATGTTTTCCACACTATATCTGCTTCAGGACTAGCATAGATGACAGTTTCAAGTGCAGCTGCATAGAAATAAGTGCAGATTCTGGCTTGAATCCCCATAGATGTGTCTTATTGGTTTAATAGTAGAAAGAAGACAATAACTTCCTTTTATGTGAAGTCTGAATTGAGAATTAAAGCATTTCAAATAAGAGGTGTTACAGATACTTAATTTGATGGCATTCCCTTTAACAAACTTGAATGACGAAAATCGTATTGGGGCATATGAGGGTGTGGCATATGGCCCTGAGGCAGTGCTTATTTAAAAACAATAAGTTCAGGTGCCCAAAATATTTCTTAGGAGACACCGCTCACTGTCCCACCTGGCATTGTCCTCTTCCCCCACTGGTAGCTCCCACTGCATGCATGGGCAGTGGCCAAAGCCAGATTGACATGAGTGGGCGAAATGAGCTAGCTGGGATTCCTAATGCAAAATGTTAAAATATGTGCATTTATAGTGCAATTTTCACTTAAATTTAGTAACAATGCACAGGCGCTGAAAGTGCACTCATGAAATATGCCATTACTTTAATTGTCCATTTTGGGGGGTTAGGGTATTTGAAGCAGTGCTTTGTTGTGTGTTCCATTGGTTCAAGTAAAAGGTTTAACTTACATAATAAACCATTAATGGAGGCCAGACCACATAGTAAACCAATTGCTGTCATGTCACTAGCAATCAGCATTAGGGGCCATGGGAAACAGTGGTACCTTGTAATCATAGAGGCTTTAAAGATCTTGACTGCAAAAGATCATTCAAAAGACCTCCCTCTCTTTGCTTTTACAGCAATTCATAGTCTATTCTGACAACAACCTTCCTCTTGTACTTTTAGACTTGTGGGGACCCCCCAATTAATCGCTACTAGAAGCTGGGAACCTCAACTGAATCACTACGTGAAGCCGGGAACCTCAGCATCAGCAATTTCTATGATTTGAACTTCATAATAACTAACAAAATTAGAGGAAGAAATATAGATCGAACAAATACACAATTTATTAAGTATATTTAGCACACAAACTAAAAATATACAATAATCAAATGGGATTTTTCATAATGAAGTTTTGTTTCTATATGATGAAGCAATATGCTAACATATCACTTTGTCTGTTTTTGCGCTTAATGAACACTCTCACTTTGTTCACTGGTGCAGCGCAGCTCCAAACATTTCCATAAACCATCACCTTAACCCAGGGAGCTATTCACAAATTACTCACCAGTGGGCCCATAACACTGCAATTCATTCATACACACATTTACTCTGGATTCAGTAAAGACCAAAGGAGAGCCGCTTGATTATAGCGGAGTGTCTAAAACTAAAATTGTATACATTGTTTTCATCTGCAGTTTAATCTTGTTACCATGGTTTTATTAAAGAAAACATTTAAAACACCCCACCATTATTTGTCGATGGATCAGCTAGTAAAAGTTAACTAAAGGACAACAAGACCTGCTTAATTCTCCATTTATTTAATTTTTATTTTGAGATTAAATCTCCTAGCATGACCTCTAAGTTTTATTTCAAGGGAAAAATTCAATTATGCATTAATAACCTGAAAGAAAAGTTAAATTTAAAAATTCATTTATTAGCACGACAGTTTAAAAGATAAGCAAAGGCTATATTACCAACATGTAGAGAAGCAGACATAAGCATAAGACGGAATAGTTCCCAAGGAACACCTCTCTATCTCTCTCTATGTTCCCCTCTCATAGGATTTCGCACCCAATCAAAAGTTAAAGTTCAGAAAAATTGCGCAGTTCGACAGCATCTCGGGGTGCAAAGATTAAGTAGAAAAGCAAGCTCCTTTCATCGTCCCAAATGTCCTCTTTTATACCCTTTTTCACTAACTTATCTATCTGAAATTCATAGCTATAAAGTCCAAGAGTGTCCGTGATTGGTCAATTAAGGGGTGGATGAGCATCACCTCATCGCTTTACTGTTCGATTTCAGCAGAGTCATCGTTATAATAGAAAAAAAATAGCAGATCCATTGTTCATGTCATGCTTTTTCCATTGTGTCCTTTAATTTGTTATTCAATACCCTATTCCTACGTTCAAGAGGCTAACATTCGAAAAGTTGGCATCTATTCCAAGTGGCAGGCCAAGCTGTCCTTGACCCATTCTACACAGGCACAGGCAGCTCGCTCTTCTTCTCAGTGCATGCGTGCTTAGACCGCCACCTCAAAGTCACAGTCAGCTTCCATTTTTCTTAGGCCACATAGGCCTCAATTTGGGAACTATTACAGAAACAAACACAAATAAACGTACATTTGAGAAATAAAACCCTTCTGTTTACCTCACCCCTTCTAATAATATCCCAGTTAGTATTTATCTAGCTTTAAGCAACACATATGCTTGAATTTACTTACCAATCTTCATGCCACAAGTAAACAGACAGAAAACATATTGATGCAATTTCCGATTAGATTATGACAAATGCGTACTTTTTATGACGAGATACATAATAAATTAGTAAATTACGCTTGGCCATTACATGCAATTTAGTATCCCATGGGTATTTGTGTAGGTGCATTCTATTCTATGTTGGTCAATTTCAAAACCACACGATTAATACATGTTGCTGTTATGGAGAATTGACTTAACAAGGAGTGTATAAAAAATGTTGTTTCCACCTTGCTCCATCAACTTCCCCCTTTAGTATTTTATCACCAAACATCTCCCAAAATTTTGAAAATGTTATTTCAACATGTTTTAAATTCATTTAATTAGTATGAGTTACACTTTTCTTTCTTCCATTTTCTTCCTGTCTTGATAAAGTTTCTCTTTGGACTCTTCCATCTCAATATCACCCTTTTCTCTTTCCCAGTCTTGTTTCTCTTCAATTACTTTCTTTAAAGACTTTTTAACATTTCGTCCCTTTCTACATTACAACTTAATCTCAAAACTAAGATCACTATTATTATTACAGTTACTGGTATTAGTATTTTCCCTACAATAGATCTACCTATTTCATAAAACCACATTTTTACTGCTGAAAAACTTCTACCATGTTTCTCAAGAACACCATCAACCTCCAGTGGTTCTATTTCTTTATGCAATTCTGTAATATTTGTAATATGCTTCTCAATGTTTTGACTTTTATCAATAATGTAGGTATAACAATGTTGCACCTTTAAAATTCCACAAACGCCTCCTTCTTTTGCCAAAATTATATCTAAAGCAAGTCGATTTTGCATTACCATACTTCTCATAGCAAACATTTTAGTCTTTACCATAAACAATCCTCCAGCTTTGTCTGTTGACAATCGATCTACTATAGTTGACAATTTTCTAATTCTGTTCGCATTAAAGGATATACCCACTGCTGGTATCAGTGCTCCAAAAACATCACCTATTATTTCAATTACACTTTCTCTTCTTGCACGACTTAAAGGTTTGCCTATTTCATGAACCATTAGTACCTCTATCTACATCAAAGATTTTTGGAAAGACCAAGCCAACATAACATGAGCCATACCAGTGATCGGGTAATTTGTAATAAGCTTTGTTCCCACTTAAGAAATAAATACCTGGAAAAACTGTGTCATTACCCCCTTTAAATCCCCATCCCCCTTTTATGATATGTGTCTTCACATTGTCTTGCACCCACAAAATAATTGTCATACACAGTGTTATCTCTTCTAACACATAATTTTCCTAATAATGGTCTATCTATGTTTATAGCCACATTTACATTATGTCCCTCAATATTATCATCTGAAAACGCCCACTTTGTAGATTTAGTTTGTTTCACTTTTTCCTGTCGCTTATATTGTTGTCTTCTTTCCTCAACCATATTCAAAGACATAGCAGTAGCTGGCATCCATTGTCCTCCCATATTCAGATAATAGTCTCGAAAAAGTATTTTGTGAAAAGTCACTAATTGACTTATCTTGATGAATTTCAGGCCAATATACATGTAATTTTTCATTTTTCACCTCATTATTCTTAATTTTCAAACTCTCATTTGCTTTCAATTTTTCAAAATCAGGTCTAAAAGGAATGATAATAGCAAGAATTAACCATATTAACATTAATATTCCAGTGCATAGTAACCACATTCTACATCATTTTCTAAAAATAGAACACTTAGATTGAGTTATTTCATTAGTAGCCATTTTTTTTCTTCATACAGCAAATTTTACAATATTTTCACTCTTTAAATTGTCTCTCTTTTACCTTTTTTTTTTACTTACAGAGTTCTTTTTAATCTATATTACGGATTTTGTTTTATGTATATATCTCTTTTTTTCACGGTTTCTCCAAACCTTTTTGAAATCTCCTTTTCTTTCATTGAGTCACAGTACACTCACTTTTTTTTCCTCACCTGGACAATGCAAATTCTCTTGTCTGCTATTTACTTCACTTAATGGAGGCAGTAACATATAGGTCCAGTCAGGTAATTTATATTTTTGATTTGATCTTCTCACTCTTTTTTGGCCTTTGTACAACGTCTATTTATTTATTTATTTATTTATTTAAGTAGCTTATACAGCGCGCAGCTACCCCCGGAGGGGTGTCCCGGCGCTAAAACAGAAACTCAGGAATGAAGGAGAGGAACAGGCCAATTGTAGGACTAGAATCATAATCTGGAGAACAGCCACGTTTTTAATTTACTATGGAAGAGGGATTCAGACGGGCAGAACCTGAGGTCAAGTGGGAGGCAGTTCCATAGTTTAGCAGTCATTACGCTGAACCCTCTGCTGCCCATTCTGGATCGTCGAAAGCGTGGTGCAATCAAGAGGCGTAAGTTGTTAGATCTCAATGATCTGACAGATTGAGATATTACCACTCGCTTTATTACTCGTCTATTTTCTTTCCCAAAAACTCCTTTTGACTGGTTATTTCATTCACTTGATCTTCTTATATTTTTTCTTTGTTAACCAGTTGAATTTTCCGTCCATCAGTTCCTTTAGGCCAATTATTTCCTTTTGAACTCTTTTTATTTCAAGTTCACAGTGTTTCGCTCCACTCTCCAAGCTCTTTTTCTTGAACTTCTCCTAACATCTATCTCTGTTTCAGATCTTTCTATAGTATCATTTATAATGAATTTTACAGGATCTGGTTTCTTTTCTGAGCTTATTTTCTCTTTGGTCAGTTCTTTCACTCTGTTAGGAACTTCTCCATAGCTGGTACTTGGAAGCTCATCCTCATCGTGAGTTATTTCCTTTTCACCAGTTTCAATATTTCGGTTCCAGCTTTCAGAGCTTTTAGATGTCCTTCAGTAGCTCCTTGATTACCAGTTTTATTTTCACTTAGCTCAGTGTCCTTACCGGTATCAGTCTCTACCAAATCTCAACTTACAGGTCGATCTTCAAAATTTGGAATATTAACAGTTTCAATTTCCCCTTCAGATGCAGAGCTAGTATCTGATATTTCCAGATGTTGACGAGCAGGTCGAGCTTCAGTATCTGGATCTTTTTCTGGTTCACCCTCACAGTCTGAGTCAGTGGTGCTTTCACTTTCCTCCTGTGGATTTTCAGGTTCAGGCACACAGATAGTGTGGCTTGCGTGCACCCACCTCTTGACTTCAGCTCACTTAACTGCAGTGGTACTAACCAGAATACCTTGTCGGGGCTTTTGCCAACGAGGCACTAGACAGTTTCTTCGCTTGTGAACCTTTATCCAAATTAAAAGCCAGTGCTTGCCTGGAAGAGAACGAAATCAGGTTACTTTGTGAGTGTAATCTGTGAGTTCTAGCCTGCAGACTGTCCCAGATTCAGGCTATACCTTCATATCATAATACATTAAACACACACAATAGCTCACAGGCCATTTGAACCATTGAGTGGCATGCAAATTCCCATCAGCTTTAGTCGTGGGCAGGTAAAGATGTGGGTTTATCAGGATGTGACTTTCTTGATGCTAGATAGCTAGACCATAGAAAGTATACATTCTAAGCATGAAAATGTAATACAATGTATTTTGTAGAAAACAAAAGTGAAAGTGTGAGTGAGTTTGTGTGCATTAGAAAACACTTGGAATTCAGAAAGTAGTCCAGCCATGTGTTGTAGCTAGTGGGTTAAAGGGAGTACCATGAATGTTGAGAGAGGAGAGTGGCAGAATCCTCAAATAGTGAATATAAAGTGTAGACGTGATGGGGAAATTTGCGATGAAAGGAGACCGGGTGAAGACCAAAATCCTGGAATGGCAGGCTGCGTCATAGAAGTACCATGAAAATGCATCAGTTATGCAAGAATTAGGTAACTTTTCATATTACATATATTACACATGCTTTCTTAAACTATGGTGCCTTTTGTGTTGCATGGGCGTGTTTGATTGTCTTGTCTTGTTTCATTGTATTCAAGTATTTTTTATGTTTTGATGTTTGTTAGGGGTGTGCTGTGTTATATTGTCCTGCCAGCTTGGGTTGTAATGTAGAATTGGAACTTTGGGGGTCATTATGATGGCGGAAGGACCGCCACCGCTGGGCTGGCGGTAGCTGTCCTTCTGCCATCATCAAGCTCATTACCCACCGCCAAATTAGCATGGCGGTGGGTATTATAGCGGACGCGAAGTCCGTCCGCGGCTTGTCCGCGGCTTGTCCGCTAAAGGCAATCGCACTCATTGTCTGGTGGACGGTGTAGGACCCTGAAATGGCGGCGGTGCCTAGCAGGCAATGTCCACCAGATCAGGATGTGGGTTAAGGAAGGCCTTCCCATTGTGGTGATGTCGCCATGGAAAGGCTGGCAGGGATTGGGGGCCTGTTGCAGTGTTGTTTTGCTGCACTGGGGGGTACCCATTGTACCCCCCTCATTTCCATGCACCAAGTGGCAGGCACCGCGTGATGCCTGCCATATAGTGCCAGGAAATGCTGTGCAAGCACTTTTCACATTGCTTGCGTTGCTGCAGCCAGCAGCACCGCCCGCAATGTGAAAAGCCCAGGATGCACCCACCAGTATGGTGGGCACATCCTAATGGTAGTGGTGGGACTGTAGAATGTCTGGCGGGCAATGCCAAACACCGCTACGATGGCACCGGGACCCAGTCTGCCCGTCATTGTATTCAGCCCCTTTGTGTTTAAAAACATGCCTGCCAAATGATGGAAGTGCTGACATGGGCTCTATATATACAATAAAGTACTTACTTTCTACCATCACACACACATTTGCTATCATTTATCAACATTTAGACCGTTTTGACAGGGAAGAAACATGTTTAATGGTGTGGTGAAATGGCTAATGAAGCTTGGTTGTTGTACTAGATAATGGAGGGGATTCCCGGGTTGTGCTGCCTTGACATGGAAAGCACAATCTTCAGTACAAGAAGGCTTGTACCTCGGTATATCTAGGAGATATTTACCAAAAACAGAAGGTTCTTGGTAATCTATTGAATTGGAAGCCACTTGTGAAAAATGAGGAACTAATATTGTGAAGGACTCGTTCAACAATTATCGTTTTCCTAACAGCAGCTAATGTGAGGCATGGACAAGAGAGCTATATGGTCTCAATTTTAAAGCCACAGAGAGTTTGAACTGTGTTACTTTGCAATTGTTGCATTTTTTCAGTAGGTAGGAGCAGAGAACTATGTGGGCAATTTTTCGATTCTGGAGGCAGCCAAGACCTTTTGTTTTTTCTTCAACTCATTGACCGCGGTGCAAATTCTGCCTCTTGCGGGCATTCTAACCAGTAGGTGGGGTACAGACGCTCCCCGGCTGTCCTCCGCACATGCCCACCATCACGTGAGACAGCTGGGGGCCATCCGCAGCACCGAAGGGGTTAAGCTGGGTAAAAATCACAGAAGCAGACTGGCTCAGTGCCCTTAGCAATGATCAACTTAGACCCATAGACAATCCTGACAAGGACACCAACAAGTACAACAATTGGATCAAGAACTGCGCGGACTCCCTTGCACCAATCAAACCCAACAAGCATAGCAGATCAAACAAGTGGGCCAGCTGGTACACAGAAGACTCTGAGATGCCAAACAACTCTGTAAACTGCTAGAAAGCAAATGGAGAGCCACCCACAACACCACGGGCAGAGCTCCCCACATGGCTGCACACAGATAATATCACCAGCAAATAACAGATACCAAGAAAAAAGCACTAGTGGACCGCATCGAAGGAAGTTCCAACAGCTGCAAGGAGATCTTCTCGATCATCAAAGATTTCATCCCACCCTCAGCCACTGTCAACAACATTGCTGCCTCCCAACAAATCTGTGACAACCTATCCAACTTCTTTCACAGCAAAATAGCAAACATTTACACAGTGGTGTAGCAATTGCGGTCCGCCCCCGGGCAGCACAAGTTTTGGGGCAGCACCGCCCCGCCCCCGCTCTTACCTGCCGCCTCGGGGACGCAATCGCCCCGCTCTTCAATCGGCCACCGAGGGACAGCAAACTGAAAACATCTCGCCAGCACCTCCCACTGCTCTTTGATGCAGCCACAGTGGGATGGCAAGCACTGAGACCGCCACAGGCGGCCAAAGTGCTAGCTACACCACTGCATCTACAGTAACTTCACACACCAACCACACCCCAGAGAACTCATCATCAACCTACCCATCAACAACCAAGATGGCCAATTACCGAAACAGCAACCCTTACCAGAAACGACACAGCAGCAATCATGCAGATCATCTTTAGGAAGTGGGGGTCCTTATCCCTCACTGCCACCACTAAATGCTGGAAGCGGGAGTCCCTGTCCCACACCACTGTCACCAGATGCGAGATCCGGACCCCTCGTTTCAACATTAGGCTAAGTAAGGACACCGTCTGAGATAGCCCTGCTCACCCGCTTAGTAGCTTGGCACGAGCAGCCAAGCGTATCTCCAAGGCACGAGTGTACAGTATGTGCAACCACACTCAAAGCAATCCAAAGATGTCACCACAAATAGACTCCGCACAAGTTTTTATGAAACAAGTATAATCTTTATGTAAGCAGATATACGATATGACCACACAATACAAAACCAACATATAATAATGGGTAGTATTCCTTCCGGTGAATTGGTAGGTTCTAATCCCAACCACCATTTCTAACCAACAGTTAAGCTTACGCCTAACCGTTTTCAAAAGGTTAGGCAGGTCGTATTGCTAGAATCACCCACGTTGCAAAAGAAAAGAAATACTGCAATGCGTAACAATATACTCCTGTACTGTGCAATAGAAAAACAATGCCATACGTAGCGCCACAGTCATGTACTTTGCAATAGAAGGAATAATGCAATGCGTATCACTACCAGCATGCCCTGTGCAAAGAAGAAACAAAGCAATGCGTTTTGCTACAATCATGTACTGTGCAATGAAGAAATAATTCAATGCACCAAGTTATAATTAGGTACGGTGCAATGAAGAAATAATGCAATGCGCCACGTTACAATCATGAACTCTGCAAGGGAAAAATAACGCAGTGCGTAGCGCACCAAGCATGTAGTTCGTCAGGCACAAATAAGGTCAGGCGTCATCCCACAGTTTGATAGTTCGTTAGCAACAATAATGCAAAGTGTAATATGACAGTTTAGGTGCTCCATTAACAGTTGTCCCCAATATGGCTCAATGATGACATAAAAGTACTGCTTCTCACTCCGGCCCTATTACTGCCCCTCCTTGGGCCAGCACGGGCCTAGATCTGAGTCGAAGCAACAGGCTTGCGCAGCTGACAGAAGCGAGAGGCAAAGAGAGTGTCCCTTCGGGCCTGCACCCCACCCCAGGTAGGGATCCACATTACCTGGGGGGGGGCGCAACACCACTCTCCTCCCCTCCTTCAGTGACTTGGGCCTTGATCCAGAACTCCGTCAATGGGCACGGTGAGCTTGGGCCGGCGGCTCAGCTCCTCAGGGGCTGCCGGTCCGGGATACTACTGTTTCACTCCGAGGGCCCAATGACCTGGCCCTCCTTCTGGCGGTCTCAGTGGAAACTGAGACCTGCTTTCAGCACTGTGGAGACTAACTTTGATTTTGGTGCACACACTAGGCAGGCACTCCTCACTAGGGCCTCTGGTTGCACCTCGACACGCACTCTGCGTGTCCGAGACTCGCCTCTTCTCTGGTGCACATGATGACCAGGCGCTCTTCCCTAACGCCCCGACTTGCACCTCGACACGCACCCTGCGCATTCGAGTCTCACTTCTTCTCCCGGTGCACATGATGACCAGGCGCTCTTCACCAATGCCTTGGCTGCACCTTGACATGCACTCTGCTCGTCTGAGACTCGCCTCTTCTCTGGTGCACTTGATGACCAGATGTTCTTCACCAACGCCTCGGCTTGCACCTCGACACACACCTTGCGCGTCCCAGTCTCACCTCTTCACTCGGTGCACTCCACGACCAAGTTCTCTTCACCAACGCCTTGGCTTCACCATGACACGCACCCTGCTCGTCCGAGACCCAGTTTACTTCTTGTGATCCCACAATCACAAGCCACAACTTCTGAGGGTCTCAAACTGCAAAAGCACGCACACACCAGTTGCTTGGGGCTTCTCCAGAAACTTTTATGTTCCTGTGTTTCCAAACAGGGAGCCCGCTCAACTCGGGCCTTTGGGGTTCAAGACACAGCACAGTGTTCGTCAAGCAGGGGGACCCAGCACCTCCAAGCACAGTCCCAACAGCCTCTTCCTTGTTTGAAACAGCAAACTGCAGACCAGCCCCAGATCACGATCACAAAGCAAGGAATGGTATTTCCCCAGCAGTATCATCAGTTGCTCCTTCCTTAGCAGAGGTTCCTCTTGACCTTGAAATGGGTCCAAGCCTTTTCAGTCTCAATCCATTTCTGTTTCATTCCAACTTCAGGGGTTTCAGCTTTCATAGTTATACCCCTAATGTCTTTGAAGTTTGTTGTGCTCGGGGGTCCCTGACCCCTTCCTAAATCATTTCTGGGTGTCTCCCTCCCTCTGTCACCTTTCTCCCTTTGATACTGGGGTCTGGATCCTACATCACTCAGCAGGAGATGGGGCATTTGGTTAATAGCACCAGCCCAGGCCTGTTCACCTCCCGGGCTTCTCTTCCCCCTACTCTCCAGATACAGGGCAGCCTGGTGCCATCTCAACCCCTCCCTGGGTCAAGACCTCCACCAGTTCCTCTCACCTCTCAGATCCAGACAGTCAATCCACATTCAGCAGAGACACACAGAAATACTTAAAGCACAAATCTCAGCCACTTTCTAAAAGAGTGGTTGACAAAACCACATTCACAGAAAGATGTGTTGTGACACTGTGAGTTCACACATACTTAACTTCAACTCTCCATTTTAAACTTATAGGAAGCTAGACTAACAAACACAACACCCAGCCTCCCCCATTCTGTCCTATGGGCAGAATGGTATTTCAGCTGTGAAAAATGAAATGGAGTGTTTTTCACTGTCTGGACATAACACACACCTTAGTATTTGTCCTGCCTTTTACTTAAACTGCACCCTGCCCAGGGGTTACCCGGGACCTACCACAGGGATGCCCAATGTGTATGCAAAAGGGAAAGTAAGGCCTGACAAGTGGTCGCACTAATCAGGACAACATGCTTACTTAGCAAACTGCGTGCAGGCCTTATACTGCATGCCTGAGTTCCCTTCTCCGCAGGCCTTTGTATTTCTAGCCCTGGCACACACAGTGCACATCACTATGGACTTTACTAGTAAGGCAAATATACCAATCATGGCCAATAATTACCATTACACTTTACATAGGGAACACTTGTACTTTGACACTGATCAGCAGTGGCAAAGTCCCCGAAGCATCTAAATTGGCAACTCTATGTCAGCAAAACGGTCTAGGGGGAAAACAAAAAGTTTAGGGAACTTTAGCCGAAAAGGCCAAGTCCTACACCATCCATTCAAGGGCCCCAACAGACACATACAACTACTACCACATCTACAACTTGAGAACATCACCAATCAGCACCACTCTTACCCCAATCATCAATACCTCCATCACGTTCGCTACTTTCCTGGACAAATAGAGGTTTTCAGAAATCAATGCCCTCTCCAAGAAGCCCACACCTGACCTAATCAACTGACCCATCTCCCTGCTCCTCTATCCAGCCAAAGTGATTGAGAAGGCCATCAACAAGCAACTCACAACTCAATTCGAACTTCACCATCATCTAGACAACACACCCAATCAAGATTCAACCATAGCACCGAAAGGGCACTCGGCCACCAACAACATTCAGATCATGGACGCATGAGAAACAGAAGCCCCCATCCTGCTTAACCTCTCTGCAGCCTTCAACACTGTCTCCCAGAGCACCCTTGTCAGAAGACTTCACAAGATTGGCATAAAAGGATCTGCTTTCAAATGGATCTGCTCCTTCCTCATGGGAAAAACCCAAAGAATTAGGCTGGGACCCTTCACATCAGAGACCAAGAAACTGATATGTGGAGTTCCATAGGGATTGTCCCTAAGCCCCACTCTTTTCACCATTACTTGACACCGCTTGCCAACATCATGCTATCACAAGACATCACCGTCCTCTCCTACGCTGATGACACCCAACTCATGCTCTCCCCGACCGACATGACAACCACCACTAGAACCAACTTCACCAGGTTCTTCATATAAGCACCTTGGAGACCACACAACTATACATCTGTCCTAACGCTTGGATATCTTTTTGGGTGATTAGTGCGCTATACAAATCAACATACTATAAAAAATGTATTTTGATACTGCCCACCACAGCATACAGCATGGGGCAAGAGGTCTGGTCACTTGAATCATTTGCTTCCCTCACCGTAAGTGACAGCATTTTCAATGTGCACTTGTGCTTAAAAAGAAGTTCTAGAGATTTGTGGGCAAAAGTACTATTTTTTTTATAAAAGGTTGACATTTTCCTCTTTTGAATTTTTCAATTATTTTTTTTTTAACGAGGGTCCAGCAGCTGACGAGGCAATGCTGACGAGTCCTTGTTTGACTAATGTCAAAGCTCACAATGAAAAATGGTGAATTATTCGCGCAAGTTCTCTCTCGCAGTCACTTTCTTCGAGTCTATTTTCACTTTTTAATTAAACAATTTTAGAAGCTACAAATCCTGCTGGCCCTCGTTTCTGCCTCTACGCATATTTCACCAACAGCCAGGCTCCTAAACACAGGCAGAACACTACTCGGACTTTCTACTTGAGCGCGAACGCTGGGAAGCTGTGGCTGTTCTGTAGGTTTAATGTTTAATTAGTGAGTGTTGCAAGGAAATGACTGATCAGCATTACCTTAATATTTCAAAGAAAAATATAAAAATCATGTCTCTATTTATTTTAGAGACAGCTGTAAATCTCTTCACAATATGCAATGCAATCATTTTTAAATCCATAACTTCTGGATGTAACATTTCCAATTTACTGATTAAATTGCAGGGAAGCCAGATTTGCATTGCAGGCTGTTCTTTTGTTCAGCCAAAATGCTTCATTAGGAATGGGAGTCTGGGAAGGAAGATACAAAAACTGCAACATTTTATTCATTTAACTCATCTAAGGCGCCGCTTCATTCTTTTTACTCTCAATACGATCATTTTCTTGGGTTTCGTATTTTTGAGTGCAGTGTATTGAGATTTATAGTAACTCAAGAGCTGAGATATTTATATCTTGAACATGGTAAATTAGTGGTCACTAACAGCCCAGTGTGTCCAGCAGAACCTCTACAAATACAGCACCAGATCTGCTCTGCAGTAGTTGCTGATGCCTCCCTGCCCAGCTCCACTTAGAGCAACCCCCCTCCTTCATCGAAGACTGTCCATACCTGACTACTTCCTTTTCTCCCTTAGCTCTGCTTTCTGTGCCGACGTTTCTTTGCACTCCACTATGCACACACCTTTGTTTCACTCACGTCTCATGTATTTCACTTTCTCCCCGCCTGCTTGTAACTTTTCCCTGGTTGTACAAATACCATGGATCCCCTTCTCTTTCACTTTATTTCTGCCCTCTTGAATCCTCCTTTTGCCTTATTCTTCTCCTGTCTCCTCTCTATCCCCTTCTCTTTTCTGTACCTTACTTTCTTAACTCGAGTACACTCCATTATTTCAGCTTCACCCATCTTGGATACAAATATTTTTTTCTTCATTGTTTTCCTTTATTTAACTACTTTTCACTTCTCTCCATTAGTATTTTCAATTTCTTCTCCCGTTATTTCCTTTTTCCCCTGTTTTTCCTCTCTTCCACAAACCTCTCACTCTACTTTTTCCTTCCTTCTTTTTCTTCATTTATACTATGATGATTCTTGTCCATCTCTTCATCCACTATTCTACTCGCATCAGTTTTACTCCCTTCTTATGGACATCTCTTCCTTCTGGCCTTCTCTTCTGTTTTCCCAATCTCCTCACATCCCTCCTCTCAGCCTTCTCCTTTTCACCTTATCTCCTCTATCATTATTCTCTTCCCGTCTGCTCACTCTCCTCAGTTTGATCTTCTCTTCTCTGTGACAGCGCAACGTCATTTTCTCCCCTCTACTCCCATAGCTGCTGAGGATGAGCTGACATCCAAGTGGATGCACTCTGTAATCTGTTGTGGTGCAATTGTGTTATTTCAGAATTTTGGTGTAACAATCATAACATGAATTCCCCACATTATGTGACTTTACACTGGCATAATTCGAAATGCTCTACCGGCCTAGGTCGCTTGCTCGTCTCTGTCAGGAAACTTCAGTGCCCATGGTTGTCGCATCTCTTGGCTCAGGAACGACAGGAGTTGGGTGAGAGATTCAAGTAGTCTTTATTGATATTGCTCTGTGCTGGACACACGTCCAGTTCCTTGCCCTTCTGGTTATGCTCTGCCCCTTTCCCACTCCCCTGACCAGAAGTGGTGTCGGGTTTATGCTCCCTCCCCACCAGTCGGGTACAGATTCCTAGTGCTCTTGTGCCCAGGTCACAAAATCTCCCCTTTTGTTGCAGGAAAATGAAGGAAAAGGTGGTGATTGACAATGAGCTACAGAGAGAGACATGAGAGAGAGATGAGAGAGAGATGAGAGAGAAATGAGATGTGTCCAGAGACATGTCATTGTCTTCATCATTACATTTCTTCAATCAGTTTTTTTGGTCTTTTGCGTTCTCTTCTTTGATGTGTCTCTCCCTTGTCCATTTGCCGGTCCTCATCCGGCCTCTCGCCTGTGCTTTTGTCCCCTGCTGCGGCATCTCCTCCATCTCCATCCATGTCCTTTAGCTCCTTGAAGTGCAAGCTATTTCGTGTGATCTGGTAAGAGCCTGCTGTTGCTGTTATCAGGGGTTCTTTCACTTGAGTCACCGTTAATGGTTCCTTTGAGAATGGGCTGTCCGATTTTCTCAGCTGCCGCTGCCGTACCACCACGACATCCCCTTGCTTCAGGTGCGCAGGAGTGGCATGTCTCCTTGTGTCGGCATATGCCTTAATTTTCTCCTTGGCCTCTTGGTCTCTGATAGCAATGCTGCTGTGCTCTGGTGTTGTTGTTGCTTCCAGCTGCTGTAACCTTTTCCTGCTTGATCTGCCCGGCACCAGCTCGGTGGGACACCATCCCGTGGAGCTTTGAGGGGTATTTCGATAATCCCTTAGTACTTAACGCAGGGCCTGTCCTAGTGATATCTTCGCCAGCTTTGCTCTTTGGATGCCTTTTTTATGTTTCCCATGAATCTTTCCACCATGCCATTTGCTTGTAGCCACAGTGGTGTTATCTTCCTGTGATAGATACCCAGATAGTCCATCAACTTTTGAAATTCTTCCCCTGAGAATGGTGGGCCATTATCTGTCTTCAGTGTTTCCGGGGAACCCCAAGCTGCGAATATGTCATCCAGTATTGGCAGCATTGCACTTGCTGATGTCGACAATACTTGTCGCACGATGGGAAATCTGGAGCATCCGTCAATGATCACAAGCAAGTAGTTGCCCGTTTCTAGAGGCCAGTAGAAGTCTGCTGCCAGTTCTGTCCACACTGCCCGCAGGAGCTCTGACATTTGTAGTGGTTCTGGTTTTGCTGGCTGCCCTGTTATTTGGCAGATGTGGCAGTTTGTGACGGTGGTCTCCACCATGTTGTCCAACCCAGGGAACCACACCTTCTCCCGTAGCAGTTTCTTAGTTGATACCATGCCTTTGTGTGATTCGTGTGCCATGTTTACAGTCTGTCTAAGCAAATCTCTTGGCATCACTATTCTTGTTCATCTCATTATTATTCCATTCACGGTCTCTGATAGCTCTTCATGAATCTTTTTGAACGCCAGCATTTCCTCTTTGTTCACTCCATCTTCCATGTGGCTGTTGTTGTTGATATGTCTCCAACTTTGTTGTCTTGTTACCATTTTTACCGCCTGCATCGTGGCATCCCTTTCTGTTTCTTGCTCCAGTTCCGCGATCGTTATTGATGCTGGAGTGTTTTGTTTCAGTACAAAGTTCAGGTATTCCTCCGCTATGATGTGGCCTGTGGTCTCTGTGGTATTGGATGCTGCGACATGTAGTCCGCCGGATTGTGTTCTTTCCCTGGCTCATGCACGATCTTGAAGTTACAGTCCATTAGCCTTATGCTTCAGCGCTCGTTTCGAGGTGGTATTTTTGCATTTAGATTTCCATAGATGGTCACTGGGGCCTGATGATCTGTTATGATGGTGAATGATTTCCTGTATATAAACATGTGATAGTGCTCACACGCCCATACTACTGTGAGGCTATCTTTTTCTGGCTGTGAATATGCACTCTCAATGTCGGACAGGCTTTTGCTTGCATATGCCACGATCTTTCTTGGAGAGTCGTTGCCTGGCATGTGTTGTGCCAGGATCGCTCTTAGTCCCACCGGGCTGGCGTCCACCATCAGTTCTGTGTACAGTAGTGGATCGAAATACGCAAGATGGTCTACTGCTATCATCGCATGTCTGATGGCCTCAAACTCCTTGTTGCATTCTTCTGTCCACATGAAGGTCGGGCCTTGCTTAGTTAGGTCCCTCATTGGTGTGCTTACTGTGGCAAAGTCTTTTATGTATCTAGCGCAGTTGCTGGCAAACCCAAAGAATGACCTCACTTCTGCCACGTCACCCGGAGGGCACGCTTTTTCCTGTGCTGTTTCTTCTCTCCCTCACTCGGACCAGGGTGGGTGGATTGGTGACGGTACAACGCGTACCGTCACAACGCGTGCTGTTACAACGCGTCCCTTACAACGCAAGTCGTTACCACGACTTGCGTTGGGGGCGCGGATATCGAATAGTATAATTTACTATTCTAACACCAGTCCCCGTGGACACTAGGGAAGGTGTTGGAATAGTAAATTTACTATTTTTAATCTTCTAGCGCCCTCCAGCGCAAGTTGTGGTAACGACTTGCGTTGTTACAGACGCGTCGTAACAGCACCGCGTTGTAACATCCGCGTTGTAACGGATGTTTCCCGGGTGGGCTCCTGGCTCTGTATTTTGTTACTCCTGAGGGCACCTGGATACACACATCGTCGCTTCTATCCCACCTTCGTTGCCAGTAGTTGCGTCTCTTGGCTCAGGTACAACAGGAGTCAGGTGAGAGATTCACGTAGTCTTCATTGGTGTTGCTCTGTGATGGACACACATCCAGTCCCTTGCCCTTCTGGTCATGCTCTGCCCCTTCCCCACTCCCCTGACCAGAAATGGTGTCTGGTTTACGCTCCCTCCCCACTGTCAGGTCCAGGGTCTTAGTGCCTTTGTGCCCAGGTCATGACATCAGTGAGAGTCTGCACCTGAGCGTAAAGCAAATTGACGCTGCACCTCGTGGTGGGAAATATTGCAGCTGAATGGGAACTAAAGAATACATTCTCAATATCCGCATTTTGCTATTGTAAAGTGGTGCCCCCATTTGAATTTTCTGTTAAAGTTGGATTTCTGCTGTGCAAGTATGCCAACCACTTAACCATATTACAGTTTAGTTGTAGTAGTGGCTAAAAATACACATGTGGAATGGCTGCAGGATTGTGTTATATGAGGACATGCAACATTTGATCATGGACACATTGTTGTGATTCTTCGGTGGCCCATGACATAGAAAACCATTGAGGAGCAGATTTACTACTTTTTCACACAGCGCATAGCAGCAGCTGCAAATGCTGCGCTGCGTGAAAAGGAGAGAGGAGGAGAGCGCCAAGTTTACTGAAATATGTCACTCTCCTCCCCTTTCCCTAGCGAAGGTGCTGAAATCAGCTGGCGTGCGCCATGGAGACACCTTTGCGCCATGGAGCAAGGGTGTCTCCGTGAGTCTGACATAAATTTTGTAATGCAAAATACTATACATAGACTGACTTAAACCAGTTTTCCTCTTTTTATGTGTGCTGTACAGTGCAGCAAACGTACAAAGTCAGAAAAAGGAGAAATGAAAGCTTTTCTTCTTCCTTGCACCTACTTCAAAAGAGCGCAGTCTACTTTATTTAGTAAATTGGGGTTAGCATCAGAAACCTTAGGTGGTTGCATGGGAATGCCCATGCACCACCCGCGGTCCGCTCCCACTAAGTAATGAAAAGCGCCACTATGTGCTGCTCTGCATTACTTTCACATTATTTCCAGTGCTAAACAAGTTTAGTGTTGGAAAGTAAATTGGAAAAAAAAGGATTTTGCACCAATTTGCGTCACTTTTGTGACAGAAGCACAGCATAACATCTTAGTAAATCTCCCCCTGAGTGTTAAAACAGTCAAGAAGACACATTGACCACCAACCGCTGTCTCCTACATATCCAAACGATGTCAGTTGAGGTTTATAATGGAGGAAGCTGACAGCCCTGGGCTCACCACCATCTTTGAGATGACAGAAAGTTGGAAAAGCAGATGGAGTGGAAGGAGGAAAAGTTGCAAGAGTTGAATATAAGTTCTCTTGGTTCTCCCATGTGGGCAGTCCCAGCCAGGACAAGGCTGTCCACTGCCAGAACACAGCTCATACCACCCACAAACCATTTAACAAGTCTTGTTAAAAAACAGACCACATTGCTTGGAGAAAAGCATAAGGAACAGATGTACATATGTCTCCCTGAGAGTAAAAATGCCCAGAGACCAGCTGCTATTTAGACTCTAGTACCATTCATATATGCCTATGTTTCACTACTACTGTCTAAGTTTTGGTACTTCTCTTTTTGAGGCTAAGAGCGCCCACGGTTTGATCCATCATCTCATCTTTGTTGAATGAATGTTCATGACTTGATGTGGTTTATAGCCATGGCCAGTGGAATCATGGGGCAGTGAGGACCAAATTATCTGACAGGTTGAGAAAATAACGCAGCAAGAAAAGCCACATTTTACAGCTTAATCTGGCATGGTCGGAGTTAGTATTATCTAGCTATTTTAATATTATTTAGTTTTTTTATCATTTGAACCCATTAAATCTGCTGCAGCAAATACTTATCTTTAGGCATGGTCAAATTTTGCGAATTCGCAATTCGCAAATTTTATGAATTTGCGATCCGCAAAATCCGCGAATTTGCGGATTCGCTGATTTTGCGGATTGTGTGGGGAATGGCCGGGCGGGAAAATGGTGCACATCGCTAGTGTGAGGGGCAGGGCCAAACGGGCGAGGCTTATATGCGAGTTCACATGCCTCTTGTGTGCATAAACGGACAGGCACGGATCAGAGAAGCTCGTGGTCACAGGAACTGCACAGGGATTGAGCTCGTGAAAGTCAATAATGCAAAGGCCTCCATCAAGCATCATAGCTATTTTTCGGCAATAGATATGGGGAGAACGCACACCTGCCCAGCCTCGACAAAACACACATTTTTGGGGGGCTGATTAACTTTGCCATCACACCAAAGAGCGCCGGGGTCCTTCGAGTGAGCTGTCCATCAAGTGGTTTAAGGGCGCGAAGATGGTGCACACACCACTAGTGTGTGGGGAGGGGCCAAACGGACGGGGCTTATATGCGAGTTCACATGCCTCTTGTGTGTATAAAAGGACAGGCACGGATCAGAGAAGCTCGTGGTCACAGGAACTGCACAGGGATGGAGCTCGTGGAAGTCAATTATGCAAAAGCCTCCATCAAGCATCATAGCTAATTTTCGACTATAGATATGGGGAGAGCGCACACCTACCCAGCCTCGACAAAACACACATTTTTGGGGGGCTGATTAACTTTGCCATCACACCAAAGAGCGCCGGGGTCCCTTGAGTGAGCTGTCCATCAAGTGGGTAAAGGGCGCGAAGACGGTGCACACACCACTAGTGTGTGGGGAGGGGCCAAACGGACGGGGCTTATATGCGAGTTCACTTGCCTCCTGTGTCTATAAAAGGACAGGCACGGATCAGAGAAGCTCGTGGTCACAGGAACTGCACAGGGATGGGGCTCCTGGAAGTCAATTATGGAAAGGCCTCCATCAAGCATCATAGCTAATTTTCAACGATAGATATGGGGAGAGCGCACACCTACCCAGCCTCGACAAAACACACATTTTTGGGGGGCTGATTAACTTTGCCATCACACCAAAGAGCGCCGGGGTCCCTCGAGTGAGCTGTCCATCAAGTGGGTAAAGGGCGCGAAGACGGTGCACACACCTCTAGTGTGTGGGGAGGGGCCAAACGGACGGGGATTATATGCGAGTTCACATGCCTCTTGTGTGTATAAAAGGACAGGCACAGATCAGAGAAGCTCGTGGTCACAGGAACTGCACAGGGATTGAGCTAGTGAAAGTCAATTATGCAAAGGCCTCCATCAAGCATCATAGCTAATTTTTGACGATAGATATGTGGAGAACCCACACCTACCCAGCCTCGACAAAACACACATCATCCTAACTAACTATTTTAGGATGGCGCCGCCAAGCTGCCAGCGCCATCCTAAAATATATAAAAGTTCAACAGGCTTGAACTTTTCCCCCCGAAATCCGCCGCTCGCGGATCTCGCAGATTTTCAGTAAATTCGCGGGAGTTCGCGGATCGCAGATTTACCATGCCCCAGCAACCTTTCAGCGGCTCGTCAATCAAGTCCTGGCGGGGCTCGAAGGGTTCAGCGCCGCCTACCTAGATGACATCGCTGTATACAGCCACCATTGGACCGAGCACCTCCACCACCTCCGAGCCGTGCTACAAGCCCTTCAGCGAGCTGGCCTCACGATCAAGGCCAGCAAATGTCAAATTGGTCAAGGGTCTGTAACCTACCTCGGACACCAGGTGGGAAGCGGCCTGGTGGCCCCTCTGCAGCTCAAAATTGCCGCCATCCAGTCCTGGCAGCCCCCCATCACCCAGACCGAGGTACGAGCCTTCCTGGGCCTCACGGGCTACTACCGAAGGTTCGTGAAAGACTATGGTACTATAGTGGGTCCCCTCACGGAACTCACGTCAAAAAATCAACCCAAGGAAGTCAACTGGACCCCAGAGTGTCAAACAGCATTCGAACAATTGAAAGCCGCCATGTGTTCCGCCCCTGTGCTCCAGGCCCCCGACTACAGCCGGGAGTTCGTCGTCCAGACGGATGCCTCCGACCATGGCATCGGGGCAGTCCTGTCTCAAGTGAACACCGAAGGCCTTGATCAGCCAGTGGCCTTCATCAGCAGGCGACTCCTACCACGAGAACAACGCTGGAGCACCATTGAGAGGGAGGCCTTCGCCGTGGTATGGGCCCTCAAGAAACTCCGGCCCTACCTCTTTGGCACACACTTTCGGGTGCAGACCGACCACCGACCCCTGCAGTGGCTGATGCAGATGCGGGGAGAAAACCCGAAGTTACTACGTTGGTCCATCTCCCTCCAAGGGATGGACTTCACAGTTGAACATCGGCCTGGGCCAGATCACGCCAACGCGGATGGCCTGTCCCGGTTCTTCCGCCTCGACGAGGAGAGTCCCCAAGAGGATGGGTAACTCTCCCCGCCTTCAGCTGGGGGGGACGCATGTTGGACAGGCCACATGAAGGGCCACTCTCCCCCGGCCCGACCAGGCCCGAGCCCGGTCACGCAGGTACCACACACCACCATTACACGTCCTCCGTCCCCTCCGGGACCCCTACCCTCGAACATGTCGACCTCGTGGGCCGGATCCACTGCCGGCCTGCGCGCCCATCCTGGGCGCCATCTTGGACACTCCACCACGAGGCCGCCTGGCCCCAGATCGACCTCAACCCTGGGCCTGGCCAGGTCTCAGACATCCCGGCACCACCATCCACCCAGGAGGTGAGCGGGCTACTTGGCAAGTCACTGGGGGAAAGAGGTGTCGATGGCTCTCCCCCGCCAGGTGCCGCTCGCCCATCGCCTCCCCGGGCGCTGGCTCCACCCCCCTGCTGGGTGTCTGAACTCCCTCATCCCGGACCTCCCGACCTCCAAGTGCGAGGGTCCGGACATCAAAGAACACCAGCCCTATAACTGGGGCAGCTCCAGAGCAGGAAGGCAGTTGTATCTTGGAGTCGAGAGACGCAGAGAAGAACTCATCCTTGACGGACTACTGGCGCTGCCATAGCTCTGTCTCGTGCACCATCGTCTTGCCTGCTGGCGCTGCCGCAACCTTCGTAACCTTCATATCCTTCATCGTCGTCGGGACCTGCTGGCGTGGCCGCGGACCGTTTGCATTCACCATCTTCATCGGGACCTGCTGGCTCCGCCGCGGACCGTCATTTCCTTCGTCCATCTCGGGACCTGCTGGCTCCGCCGCGGACCGTCGTTTCCTTCGTCCATCTCGGGACCTGCTGGCTCCGCCGCGGCCCGATCATCTAGAACGCCGAGCTCGAGGATTGAGAGCTAGTTTCATCTTTTGGTAACAAGACTGTCCCGCTACCCTTTTCCCAAACCAGAGACCAGAACCGAGGGGACCCCTGAGTCCAGACCTCCTTGTACCATCCCATCGTAAACTTAAAGAATTGCCTATAAAGTCTCGTTGAACTTTACCCTTGTGTGGTGTCCATCTGTGGGGGGGAAGTTACTTGTCTGTACGATCGCTGGAGACGGCTCTCCCCGGAGACCTCTCCCCTTATCCTCGGCCGACCCTCCCGGTCCGTCTAACAGTAATGCTTTGATCACTTACCGATAATTACATCGCTCTAAGTCCATTTCTCACCTTGATTAATTACATACAGAGGCTCTGTGCATTTGAGGCGCACCACCTAGAAACATAAAATCCCTCCCACCCTCATTACTTCCTGTTTATTTAACATGCCCACACAAATGCAGTTGAACTGGATTACAGGGTGGGAGGGTGTAATTAATCAAGTCGAGTGTTGGACTTGGAGTAATACCGGTAAGTAATCTAAGTATTACCCCCTCATTCCTCTCGCCTTGATGACTTACATAGTGGGATATACCCAGGCTAATAGAAACCAGTACAACTGTACACTTCTGCCCAAGAAAAATACCTTTTTATCCTAGAAAGTCTAACCACTGTTACTTCACAGCAGGAAAAACTTTTGAACCCAAAACACCCTCCACCTTAGAGCCTTGTACCACCTTGTAGTGCCTAATAAATATCAAAGGAGATTCCCAGGTGGCAGCTCTCCAATGGATACGGGATCCCGTACTCATTGTCAGGACCAGACTGGCCGTTGCAGGCACCGGGTGTTTCCCTGGTGGGCTGCCAGGGTATGCCGATTTTAGGCCCCTGGGGGGCTGCTTTTGTTATCGCGGTCAGCAATATCGGCCTCCTGTAACAAAATCGGAAGAAACCGGCCCTCGCAAACCGCTCAGCTGCACCCCCCCCCCCCTCCAAACAGGAGGGGTCGACCGAGCAGTTTACCAGGGCCTATTTCGGTTCCCAGTCCGGCCCTGCTCATTGTAAGATAGAGAAATACAAAATCTGATCCATTTGCTCAGGGTAAGGGCTGATGGATTCAAACCCTTCTTAGCTGAAGTCAGCCACCCTCTCAAGATAAACCATGTTAACTTCCAAAGAATGTAATCTGACTTCTTCAGGAGATTGAGCATTAGAAAAACAGAATGGTAAAATAGCCTCCTTTCTGACTGCGGAGTGAGAAGTTAACTTTAGGCACAAATGACGAACCTGGGCATAAAACAATCCTGTCTTCAAATACCCTAAAGAAAGGAGTTTTGCATGACATGGCACCCAACTCTCTCAGCCCTCTAGTCACAGTAATGGCCACTAGGAAGCACACTTTCAAGGTCAGGGTCCTGATGTCAACCAAGTGAAGTGCCTCAAAGGGTGAATATTTCAAAGCCTGTAACACCAATGGTAGATCCCATTCTAAACAGATTGGACTCAGCAAAATCCTTGAATAATCTTCACACCAATCCTTGGTTGCTGTCTAAATTGCCCAAAGGAGCCGGAAAGCATTTATTGCCACCTATTAGATTCTGAGTGTTGGTGGAACTAAGACCCAAGAAGAACCCATCCTGGAAAAAATCCAGAATCTGAGAAAGCAACGGAGAAAGCAGGAGCAACTGCTTCTGCAAACAACACTTACTAAAGGAACACCCAATGTCTCCCATAAGACAATCTATTAGACAGACTTTGCGTAGACTGATTGAAAGAAGACATACAATCTAACAAACCCCTGGATCTTAGCCCTGCCCTTTCAACTTCCAGGCTCTCAACATGAGTCTTACTAGTGAGTCAGCCTGGAGCATGGGAAAAAAAGGAGGGGTTGGGGCTATTAGCATGAGTCACTATTGATCCATCTTCATCACTAAAAGAAAGATCAACCTCTTTACTCACTCGGACCAGAAAGCACTGCATCAAGGAGAATGGAAGGAAAGTATACAATAGATCCCCTGGCCATAGACAAGAAGTAGCATTTTTGCCCCAAGAATTGGCTTT
The DNA here is from genome assembly GCF_964263255.1 of Lissotriton vulgaris. Taxonomy (NCBI): domain Eukaryota; kingdom Metazoa; phylum Chordata; class Amphibia; order Caudata; family Salamandridae; genus Lissotriton; species Lissotriton vulgaris. The sequence continues at coordinate 755,092,828 of NC_141695.1, read as the reverse complement.
CCATGTCCATGGGCTAAATTGAGGAAGCTGGGAGTTGTGGAAAGTCGTAAAAAGATCTAGAGCTGGGCAAGTCCACTTCTGAGGAATCTGAAAGAAAAACAAAAGAGACAAAATTTGTGGGAAAGGGGAATATCCCGGTTCAATCTTTCCGCTGGAATTTTCACAGTTCCCTGGATGTTAATCGCGCTCGGAGAGCTGAGGTCGGACTGGGCCCATGAGAAGATCTGGTCAAAATTACCAAATCAAAGGGAGCCCTTGGCCCCCCTTTGACGGTTTTATGACATTACCACACCTTCCTTCACTTCACATGTTTTTACATCGCAGATTTTACAACACATACCACTACCACGCATTTACATTCACCCACATTTGAAACACCTTCATCACACAAACCACTACCATGCATACTTTTACCATGCTTCCTTTTACTGAAAAATCCTGTCACAGTCTAACACTGCCACCTACTGTTAAAATGTGTTACTTTATTTCTTAATACTTTATTAACAACATATATATATATATATATATATATATATATATATATATATATTTATTTTTTTTAATTTATTTTTTTTAATTTTGAACAAAGCCGAGGTTAGGCTGAAACGCGTTGGTGGAGTTGTTGCTAAAATAAACCAAGCTGAAATCACCCAAGTCTGAAGTGCCGCATCATTGGAGCAAAATTGTTGTTTTGGGCCATGGTCCGGCCCCTATGCTGAGCACCGGTAGTCGAGCGCAAAGAAGGGTCTGAAGGATCACATTGCATGCAATATTTGTATATATATATATATATATATATGTATATATATATATATATATATATATATATATATATATATATATATATATATATATGCGAAGACAAAACCACTCCTGAACCTCCTTTCGGCGAACAGAGTAAACAGACTCCAAGTCATCTGCATTCAAGTATTATTTATTTTCTTATTTTTCTTCTCATGTGCCTTGCAACGCGTTTCGGGCAACGAATGCCCTTGATCACACAAGGATGCATGGATTGCTGTGCAAATATATACAAGTGATCTCGTACACCAATCACCATCACATGACCATAGAAACAGAAAACAGAAATATGTCTGTTTCCACGAGGTAGACAAATGCATGAAAAACAGACTCAGGAAAATGTTTGAGCAGCTCATGTGTACATATAAAGTGCAATGCATATAATAAATTAATTAATATTTAAATAGTTAAATATTTATAAATATAACTAAAAAAAATTATTCTAAAATATATATGCACTCATCCATGTATTAAACATAATATATATATATATGAATGTATAGCACCACATCTGAGCAAAATTGAGTAAAAGCCATAGTACAAAGTAATACCCGCATAATGCTGACAATACACACTTCTATTACTTCATGGCCTTCTATATGAGTCTTATGTTCTACAAATCTCTGTATAAATACACATAGCTGAAATCATATGCATTTGATATAACAGTATAAATACCATAAATAATACCTCACAGGTTCCAATTGGGCCATCATGTCTTAAAGTGCCTATTGTGCAAAGTGCAAAACATATAAAATCAGTAAATAAATAGATATAAAATGTATAAATATCTATTACCCCAATATAGACACTCGTGAAATTAATATGGTGTTAAAATTGTGAAACATATTTAAAAAGCTTGCTATATAGGGTCAGGGCAGCTGACTAAATCAATATATTATCATAATTTAAATTTATTTTTTAATTTTTGTTTTCTGTTTTTATTATTTATTTCTAACACACCATAGATCTATCTATGCTCAAGCCTGAGCATAGAGATATTATGTGAAATCAATCCCACATTTTTTTGGGGGGGGAATCGAAGGCAAGTAATAATGAAGATTATCAATGACTTTATAAATAATGATGCATTTCATCCGAAGTGTTGAGGCCATTCGGGAATTTACTATCTATGCAAAGAATATAACGCGCTTCCTTCTGTCTCAACATACCCTCTCGGTTACCACCTCTACGGAGGACCTGTATGGCGTCTATGACATAATATTTGAAACAATTGATGTCTCTCTCATGTGTTTCTTTAAAGTGGCACGGCACTGGGTATGATGAGTCATTGTTAATGATGGCTCTCAGATGTTGCAATATTCTGACATGCACTTGCAACTTGGTGCTACCAATATATATATATATATATATTACATTTGTCGTTTACAGGTTTGGTACTATTGTAAAAAGTTATGTTTTTGGGGGAGACCCCCTTTTTTATATATACTTTAAAATATATATAGCGTGTAACATAGGGAAACACTGCCACCTACTGTTCAAATGTGTGGTAAAGTCTTGCATTGTAATGACTGGTGTGCCAACATTCTTTACAATGAAAAAAATGTGTGGTAAATGTTACATGAAGTAAAAACTTTTGAGTAAAGGCTGTATCCTCTGCCTTGATGGTTCATGTAGGATTTTGCTGTCATAGTGTCAGTATTAACAAAGAGAGCTCTTTGGAGTACAAGATGAGAAAATGCCCAGAGAGCCAGGCATCCAGTTCCCTACAATTGGAGAACGTGATGCATTCCCCATGTCCACAGTCTCTTGATCTGCTGTGATCCCACCAATGCTCCATAAACAGAAGACTCATGTCCTGAGAAACTGGAGACCAGTGAAGCGGTATGAAGTACATCAGCTTGTTCAAGTGGAACCTCGTCCAAGGATACAAAAATACATTTGCCACTATTGCCACTATTTCCCCCAGAAACCTCATCCAAGCTGATACTCTTGGATGCAGCAAGGCCCTCAATTCGGAGACTTGAGACTAGATCTTCAACAGTCTCTTTTCTGATAAGGCTACTATGCCATGATCTGTATGGAATCTGGTTTGGATCAAGATCCAATACAGACTTGTTATCAACTGCTATTTCTTGGCATTTATCATAAATGTCCAGAACCTTGTTTACATGAGCAATGTGTATGGCCGGTAAGGAAGGAGTGGATCTAGTTCAGGGCCTTATCACAAAGGCCTATGTCATGGAGGCTCATGATTAGGGTGTTGTGGGAGACGATATTGAAGGTAGCCGAGAGGTCCAGTAGAATGAGGGCTATGGTTTCACTATGGTCGAGGAGTGAGCGAATGTCGTCTATGGCAGCCAAGAGTGCAATCTTGGTGCTGTGCTTACTTTGGAAGCCAGATTTAGAGATAAACAGGACGTGGTTCCCTTCGCTGAATTCGGAGAGTTGGGTGTTGTGGGCTTTCTCGATGACCTTGGCTGGGAGGGGGAGGAGAGAGATGGGTCTGAAGTTCTTGAGGTCTTGTCAGGTTGGCGGATGGCTTCTTCAGCAGTGGGTTGATTTTGGCGTGTTTCCAGTCATCGGGCAAGGTGGCGGTTTCGATGGAGCAGTTGATGGTGCAGCGAAGGTCTGGGGCCATGGAGGTGGCTGCTCTATGGAAGATGTGAAATGGGCAAGGGTCTGATGCGGCTCTAGAGTGGATGCTCTTCATGGTCTTGAGTGTGTCATCTGTGGTAAGCAGAGTTCAGTCGAGCAGGATCAATTGGAATGTGGCATGGTTGCGTGCAGTAGTGACGGGCGGTGTGGCGGGGTCTTGGGTGTGGAAACTGTCATAGATTTGCCTGATCCTGTGGTGGAAGAAGGTGCAGAGATGGTTGCAGAGGTCTTTGGAGGGTGGAATGTCTGTGGTAGCGCTGTTGGGTCTGGAGAACGCCTTGACGATGGTGAAGAGCTCTTTGCTGTTGTGTGCCTTGGCATTGATTCTGTCTTGGAGTGCCATTTTCTTTGTGGTTTTGAGGAGGGGGTGGTGTGAGTTCTCAGCAGTTTTGAAGGTTGTGTCAGTTTCAGGGCTTTTGTTGTTTCTTCATCTCTTCTCGAGTTATCTGCAGGTGAGTCTGGACTCGTGGAGGGTGGGAGTGATCCAGCTGGCTTTCTTGGAGTGTTGCTTGCCTGGTGCCTTCTGAAGGGGTGCCAGAGTGTCGGTGCAGCCGGAGATCCATCTGTGAAGGTTGCGTGGTGAGGTGTTTACATCTGTTGATGTCGTCGGTGTGGTTGTGCTGAGGAAGATGATGAAAAGTTCTTTGGTGGCCTTGTTCTAGGTACGATGGGGGCAGTAGTGAGGGTGGTGGTGAATGGTGGAAGTGGCAAAGGCAAAGTGCGTGAAGTGGTGGTCAGTCCAGAGGAGTTTGGTGCTGCGTGTTGTAGGTGATGTTCCAGCTGGCAGAGCAGACATGGTCGAGCGTATGTCAGGCTGTGGGGGTCGGAGCAGTGACTAGCTGCTTGAGTCCGATGTTGGTGAGGTTCTCCAGAAGGGATGCAGTGTTCTGGTCACTGGGGTTGTCCAGGTGGAAGTTGAAGTCACAGAGTAGGATGTAATTCACGGATGCGAGAGTCTGGGGTGCGATGAGGACTACCATGGTGTCGGAGAAGGGCCGGTGGGAACCGGGAGGCCTGCAGACGAGGGTGCCACATATATGTTGATGTTGTGGTTGGTCTGGATCTTAAAATGGAGGTGTACTATGGTTGTCGTTGGGTCATTCGAGTGAGTGGTACGTCAGAAGGTGTTCTTGTGAACGATGGCGATGCCTCCTCCTGGTCGGTCGGCCTGGTCCTTGCGGGTGATTTAGTAGCCATAGGGGATGGCGGTGGCGATGTCCGGACAAGAGCATGGATTGGTCCAGGTTTCCATAAAGAAGGTGATGTCGAGAGAGGCAGTGTTGAGGAGGTTGAGATTTTTGTGGCGCATTTGTGGAGGAAACATGTGTTGAGGAGGATGCAGTTGAGCCTGATGGGTGCACTGTTGGTCGGATGGGCAGCGAGAGGAGCTGGCACTTTGGCGTGGGAGAGAGTGTGGCTGCAGTTCCGGCAGGAGAAGGGTACTTGGGTGTCCTTCGGTGAGGCGGTGTGTTGAGGGTGAGGAGGGTGCTGGCTTCGTATCAGTGGAAGTCTGAGAACCAGGGTCCCTGTCGCCGGGCACGGTCCAGATGCAGACAGGCACCGATGGGCTTCCCTTTGGCTTGCATTCGGTGTGCCAGCGATGCACCCGCTGCACGCGCCCGCTATGCTGCGGCCATTAAGTAGTGTGTGGGGGAGGTGGAAAGCTGGGAGGCAGGAAATGCGGGGAGCAGGAAGGACCACTGCAGGGAGGTGGGCTGTTGGAGATCACAGCAGTAAGGGTGGCAAAAAGTGCAAAAGTGAAAAAAGCAGGAAAAAGTCAAAAAGCATAAAAATGGCAAAAGCAGAAGAAAGGCAAAAGAGGCAGAGTAAAACAGAAAAAGAGATACAGAAGGGCAGTCCAGCAGCAGAGCAGTGAGGCTCTACCACTAGACCACCAGGGATGAGTGACACATGGGAGCCTGCAGGTATAGGAGGGCCTCCATCTCCTGACCAGAGCATCAGCAGCAGCAATGGGGGCAACAGCAGCTACCAGGTGAAGCTGTGCAGTGGAGGAGCAGTCCACCACAAAGGTCATCTCAAGTAAACAAGTGAAAAATGGTACTCGACTTTGCCAACTTCCTCCTCCTATAGTGCAATTCTTTGATATTGAATATGAAATTCAATCTATCATGGATACTCGATATGTACAGGGAAAACTCCAATATTTAAATAATTAGAAGGCTTATGGGCCTGAGGAACAATCATGGGAATTTCCTACACAAGTTCATACTCCCCAATTATTAAAGACATTCCATACATAAGACCCTGAGAAACCTGGCCCTGAAGCAAGGTTTAGGGGAGGGGATACAGTCTGTATTGTTAATAGAGATGCACATTTGCATATTGTGACTGTTGTAGGAAATAATAGCACTCAATGGTTAATATGTGGTCTATAGAAAAATAACAGAGGTGTGACACTCAACAAAATAAAATTAGATTTGCTTAAAACTTGTGGCAAGAGATCGCTTCCAACATGGCACCCAAAAGTTGACGGAGTGGTGAAACAAGCCACAGATACGTTTTTCAGGAAGTCAGATTTGTCTTACGAGATGTTGGAGGGAATATTCCGTTCTTCCTAAACCAGTTAATCTCTTTCCTCTGATGGCTGTCTTTAAATTAGAAGATATACTTTTGTGTTTGCTTGGTTTGTAACCTTGACCCTGAGATACACAGTGGGATTTTTTTAATTCTTTTTTTGGCAAGGAGTTAAATGTGTGAACCTTCACAATTGGATCAAAGACATTTAAACGAAATATTTCTGATTTCATGAAGCCTTCCCTTAAAATGCTAATTGTTTGAACTAAGCTGGTCCAAAGAAGCAAGACAGAAAGAATTCTCACCCTCCTGTCTAATTGAGTTTTAGAAGGAACTGCAGGTGAATATTTGTTTTGTGAAGAATATTTCTTTAGGAGTTTAGTTTTATAGGAGCCTGAGCTGAAGTGTTTCCCTATAAGAGATCCTTTTCACTTGCTAGATGGTATGCTGAAAGCATCTTTACAATCTTCAGAGTTAATGAAGAATGCTATTGACTATGTAGTCCATTCTGGTGCACTGTTTTGTAATGTGCGGGAACTAAAACCCAAATATTTCTCATTGTATGCTTTGTGTGGCATCAAAGAAAGAGTCATCCCGCCTATGTCATTTATCAGTGGTTCTCTATCGTAGAAGTAGTGAATGCTATATTATCCATGTGGCGACTATTTAAAGAATTTTTGCTTAGTGATGACGCCAAAGGCAATAAATGTGAGAATCTTTGGTTACATGTTCATAGTGATGTGAAAAAAGTACACTCTACTGCATTCTTATATTTCTACAGGAAACATGACTGCTGTAGTGAACATAATAAAAACAAGCATTTGCAATGCGATAGATCTCGCATTTACGTGACTTTGAGCTATTGGCATTGTACATAACAATGCCTTTTATTTATGTTTTGGTTTTTAAAACATAAATAAAAGGCATTGTCATTTACAATGCCGGTAGATTAAACTTGTGTAAATGCGAGCCCTATTGCATTGCAAATGCTTGTTTCCAATTTCTTTACATGCTATAAGCAACCTCCCGCTGTTTCCTTTTGTTTTCATTACTTATTTTACAATTGTGTCAACTGCACGTGTGCCACGGTTGCATCAAAAGTAAAGAAAACTAAAGGAAATGGCGGGCGGCCACTTTCAGCAAGTAAAGAAATAGGAAACAAGGGACTTTTGAAACGTGTGCAGCAGGGGAGCGAAAGAATAAATAAACAAATAACTTTTGAAAGGTACATGGCAGGGAAGACACAAAGAGCTGCTGTGTTTGCAGCACGGGTCCAATTGAGTGAAAACACGGAAGTTACTATTGGATCAACAGGCAACAGAAAGCAAGATAAGAACAGCAATGCCACAGTTAAACCAATCGCAAGCGGTAAAACAAATTACACTGAGTTTTAGCTAACATATAGATTACTTTATGTCTCGCTGAGACAGCGCATGCAGCGCATGCGCTGCCAAGGCGAGACCTAAAAACTAGAGTCTGAAAACACCTATGTCTACCTAGTGTTCAGCGTAATTGGTGTAGATGTGAAACATCTCCTTGAGTTAGCAAATTGTGTACTAACTGTTTTGGCGTTGCCTGTCTCAAGCGCCAATGTTGAGAGGGCCTTTTCACAGATAAACGATTACTTGGGAAGGAAAGAGTGAGCGCACATCACCAAAGAAGTATTGTATGATGTACTACAAAAAGTTTGATTTGTAAAAATGTAATTGGACCTCACATACCCTGTACGCATGCTGTCTAGACACATGCAGAAAGCAAGCTTTAATAAAAGCAAAGCATTCTGTAAACACCGGAAAAAAACTGTTTCTGTTGCTTTTAATGGTGCGAAAATGTGCAACCACTGATAATCACTGTTTTTTTAAATATGGAAAACACTAAAAAAATCCCACCAGAATTTAGCAAAAATAGAAACTGAAAACAAGAAAGCCTAGTTATAACCTTTAATATAAAATATTTTTGTGCATGACTCACCCTTGTTGACAGTTTTCCTGATGTGTGTTCTACTCTAACCTTGTAATGTTCTGGTTGCATTAGTTTGTGATGCTGATTCTTCATGAACTAGAGTGCAATGCACCTTTGATCCATGTTTTTGTTGTGACTCTCTTATAAGTGAGACTACAGTATTATGTGTGGCAGATCCTTAAGAGTGAGATGGCAGAATGCATTGTTTGACAAATACCAATCAGTGCCATGCTCCTTGTTTGAGAACGGAGTACCCTGGTACTCCCCATCTTCCATGAGTGGTACTTTAATAAGCTGAAAAACAGCATTTATCGTGCAGGCATTACAATGTAATGTTTTTACCTCACATCAATTACAGTGCAATGCCTTTACCACGCATTGCCTTTGGCATGCATGTTTTTACTACCATATGCCTTTACCACACATGCCTTTACAATGAAATGGTGAGCATATATAAGGTAAGTGTGTGTATAAAATCATTTCACTGTATAGCCATGCGTGGTAAAGGCACATGCATGGTAAAAACATGCATGGTAAAGGCAATGCGTGGTAAAGGTGGTGCCAGTAGGTAGTTATAGTTAGGACCAAAGTTTCCATAGCAAAAGCGTTTTTTGTTTGGCCAATAACTATTGTGCTGCATATGGAATCTCCATTAAATTTTCACAAAACGTCCCCTTTGCAGGTCCCGTTACCTCCAGTAAGTCCCACACAGGAGGATCGCTGAGAAGTTGTTAGAGGCACGCACTTTTTCTCCACCACTCTGCAAACATGCCTCCTCGTGCACTACTAGTTGCAGTATGAAGTCCCCTTGGCTCCAGAAGGACCTTTGGGGCCAAGAAGCCCTCATGGTACCTGCTATAAGTCCAACACAGCGATCCCCTGAGTGCTGGTCGGAGGCCTCTCCCCTTTTTCCTCTACTCTGCAAACATGACTATTACTTTAAAACCATAGAAATTCACTGAAAAAACAGGTTACAGGGACGTTATAGTTAGGCTGCATTTTCACTTATACAAAACCAGAAAAATGTAGCAGTTATAGTTAGCTGAGCTAACTATAAATCACACCCCGCAATGCACTGTTTATGACTTCATATAGTACATCACACATGACATGTACAGTGACATCACTGTAAACATTGCATAAATTGTGCAAAAAAAAAACTGAAAACCCTGGGTTCAACTGAGTCCCAGATTGGCTGCCAACAATTCCTAGTTAAAGTGTTGGCAGCCAATCAAATTTCAGTAGGGTCTCAGTAGGCTGTTGGGCTCCCAGTTATCTATATATTTTAAACTTAAATATCTCTGAAACTAATGAACGGATATACACCAAATCACAAAAAGCAAGCTTTCTGGACCAACATCTAGATTTCTTAAATTTGGTGTAATTCCGTGCAGCAGTTTGGGCTGCAGTCGTGTTAAAAAAATGAAAAAGCCCTGCAGACATAACATGGGTAAAACGCATTTTGGGACACTCCTTTTTACTCGGCTCCCGCTTGATGGATCACCCCAAAACTTTCAATACAGCAGCTGAACCAAAAAGGGGAAGCTTTTTAAAACCTTCATCAAGATTTGTCAAGGAGCATCAAAATTATTAGCAAAATAAAAAAAAAGCTTTTCCTATGGAAACTTGGGTCCTACCTTTAACTATCTACTGACAACTGCCAGTAGGTGATAAATATATAAGGTAAGTGAAACCCATATGTGTATATATGGGTTTCATGTACCTTACATATACTACATATACTTATCTTGTGTTGTAAAAGCATGCATGGTAAAGGTATATGCATGGTAAAGGTTTGTGTGTTAAAGGCATTGCTTTGTAAATGATGTGTTGCAAATGCATGCAAGCAATGGTATACATCCTAATAACCTAAGTGACTTGTTTGCCGCCTCTGAGACAGCACCATGTTCTCTCTGGCAATGCTCTTTGTGTTACTTGACATTCAATAGGGAGAGTGCAGGCCGGTGCTTAACTTGTGCCAGTGTTTGCCGGTGCTCACACCAGCATCTTTATCTGAACACTGAGCTATATTTGTCCACCACATTGAGGCGTATTCCTAATTGGCAATTTAACATATTTTTTTTATAAACGAGTAAACAATTACTGCTGTCATTAGCATTTGGTAGAAGAGGCAGAATCTGTTGCGGCACCATCTACAGTGGACTCCCGAAAAATATTTTTGGCCCTCGTACTTCATTTTTTACAAATTAAGCACTGCTGCAGCGCGGCTGTGAATAAACAGCCCAAACGGAGAACACAGTGCACTGTGGGAGACCCATCCCTTAAGACAGAGGCTTCCGAATATTGGAATCATAGCACGAAAACAGCTACTTTTCGTCCAAGGGAGACTCAATCCCTGTAACCGACGCCTTCCAGACAGATGTTGAAACGAGCATCCTTCATCAGCCAAGGGACCCTCATTTACATATCACCGTGCCAAAGTTGTGAGAGCATTGATTACCTTAATTAGGCTCAACCCGCAGAGTCCCTCCAGCAATGCTATGATCAATACAATTCACTATAAACAGATCAACTCTGGTCAAAGGTTAGGTGGCGCTCAATATAAATCCCAGCAGGCAGCTCTGAATACACAGTAGGTGTTATGAACAGGGCAGGTGAAAGAAATGGGAAGGCAATTGAGAAAAGGTCAAAAGAACAGAAAATAGAGAGAGAGGTAGAAAAGAAGACGAGGTATGGAGAAGATGACAGAAGGAAGAGGAAGACAACGGGACTAGAAGATAGGGTGTAATGGAGAATGAGAGGAAACGGGGGGGAAGTAGAAAGTGAAACGTAGGTGGACAGTAGGATCTGAGAGAAAGTGGAAAGAGGTCATGAGAAGAGAGACTGGGAGAATGAAGATTAGAACAAGCAAAGAAGATGGGGAGGAGAAAGCAAGGAGGTTTGAAATGAGGGTCAAACAGTGATAAGAAGGAAGACGATGTGAAAGAGTGATAAGTACAGACAAGGTATGGATGTGACACAGAAAGGAAGATAGAAAACAGAGAGGGAAGTGGAAATATAATGGAGGTTGGGGGAGACAAGAGCAGAAAAAAAAGAAAAGAGAGGGGTGGCGAGGAGAGGAAAGTGGGAAGAAGGGAAAGGGGAGAGTAACGAGGAATAAAGCGAAAAAAGTTAGAAAGGTAGGAATGATATTGAGACGAGTGAGAGAAAGAAGGGTAGAAAAAGAGTAGAAGGGGCTAGTGAGGCAAGAGAGTCAAAGGGAAGGAGGGAAGACAGGTAGAATAACAGCTCAGAGACCTATCAGGTGTAGTGTAGCTATCATTAATGCAGTAGGTGCAAAGGCACTTGGTGGTCATGGGTTCGAGCAGCCCAATAAATTACAGCAGTGGCTGTTTTTATCACCAACCTGTAATGTGAGCGAGCCCATTTTTTTCTCGCTTGCATTGGAGCCCATGACGCCCTTTCTATGCCGCTGGCTTCCACAACACCTACAATTAGTTAGCCATTAGAAAGCAGATGTTGCTCAAAGGTCTTAAAAGCATACGATGGATCTGTGTGGTGTTTTGTAGTATGCAGTAAGCAATCTGCCTTGTTGCAGTTGCTACGCTGTGATGTAGTTTGGAATGCTCTCCCAAGTGAAATAATGTTGTAGTTCAAACTTTGGCAGTTGATCTGACTGCCTGGTGGCTCAGGTCTCTTGTGTATGGATGTACAATAAGTTTCTGTTATCCTACCTTCTTAAGTTTCCTGTCTGCTGTTTCATGGTGATGGCATCACTTCAATCTGCTTTTTGCTATCTTTGACCAAGCTAAAATCTTAAGTAGGGGTGTGTAGAGCTTTAATTTACTCCACAATATCATGCAAAGTTGTGAAACCGTGCCTGTTGTGAAGAAGTAAGTTTCCGAATTTCAACAAAGTGATGTTTAGCTTCTTTTCCATGCAGCCAGATGTGCTGCTTTGTGTTGCCCGAAAGTTACAGGATACCGTGCTGCAGCATCATCGATTTCCCGCATGCCAGAAGAAGCCCCGCCCTCTGGAGCGGGACTTCCAGCGTTCATGGACAGTGTCAGACAGCCCTGCACATAGAAAGTAAAGGGCAACACTGGCTGAGCAGCTGCAGAGCATCAGAGGAACATGGAATATAGTATACCTCTTACACTGGAATCCTTTTTGTTGCTTTTTTGAATATTGGTGATGCATTACAAATTTGAGATCAAGTTAACTTTGAGCTTAATAACTTGGCACACTCCTAGCCGTAACCTTTCAAGATGAGTTGGGGTATGACAATAAAAGACACAGTGCAGAAGATAGTGGGTGAAATTAGGAAAAATTAGAATATAAATAGATCATATGGTTTTTCTCAAAAATAAGTAAAATTCAAAAGCATTAAAATACAGTACAGATGGAATACAAAACTCTTAACCAGTTTCTAAACAATCACATGTATAGAAATAAAAATATCAAACAAAATATTCTTTAAAAAGATAAAATATTTTCCCCTTGGCCTCAATGGTCCTGTGTCCCCAGATAGGTCAACGGGTCTGAAATGGTGCCTGAACAGCTAAGAGCCTGTGTAATGAAGCTCTCTTTTATAGCAATCAGTGTAAGTCAAGTCGATCAGACCAGCTTGAGGATCTGAGTCCAGGTCAGCAAGAGGCAGAGCCTTTTACCCTCAGAGCAATACTCTCTGCCTCCCAAGCAGCAGACTGCATGTGCCCCTAGACTAAATTGCTGGAGGTGAGTCTTGGATACCAAGATATTATTGAAGCTTCTGAGTTGGCAACAGACAGGAAAGCATAACCCAACCGGTCTTACAGGACTTCTATCAGTTTAAAGCTGGAGATAATTTAGGCGGAACTCTTTGTTGGGTGTTCACTTATTGTGGGGGCGAACCCTCAAATCAGAGTCTAGTTTGAGAAGAAATAACATGACTTGATGCCACTCAGAATTCTGAATGTTCTTTGAATAGTAAAACACACATGCCAACACTGTATAAGAGGAAAATGGGAGATGTAAAAAAATAATAATCGGGAGAATCCAATTCCCTCAACGACTTCTATTGAAGCAGAGGCAATTTCAGGGGGGAACAGCCAAAAGAAAACAATTTTTGGCTTGGAAAGTCGGGGGTCTCCCGCTTGAATCGGGTCTATTCACATGTATGGTAAAATCTAGGTAGAATAGTTTAAATGGCTGCATGAGATTAAATCCTAACACACAAATGTGCACATAGTGACGATAAAATTGACCTAGCTTCTAAGTTGCTGGAACTCCAACTATAGAAACAGTGCTTAACAAAGGACAGGCACGGTAAAGGAGTCCATAATTAGAAATCTGCCACTCCAGGTAAACATTTCCTAACTCTCAGTAGTAATTTCAGTTCTTTCTGATCCTTGGATTCCAGTACATTCATTTACTTGCCTGCCACATCCATTTTTTTACCTGTGTATTTCTGCCCTTACATAGCAACACTTCTGCCTTAAAATGTTGAGCGAAGTTAATAGTTTGACCCTCAAACGCAAACACTCATACATCCATGTCTTCTAAATTGAAAACACAAAAAACGTTATCAAACAGTTCATAAGATGGTTTATGTTGACCCGTTGTCTGCCTCAAACTCTAAATTCCATCTCGTTTTTTAATCGTGCATACAGGCAGACCTGACTCACCATCAGCACCATATATTTTCTTAGCAGTAGTGTGGCCCTCCTTGGCACCCTTCTCACTTACTGGACCAACGTGACCTCAAAAACGTTTGTGAAATGCAGTACAGACCTTAAAAGAAACACCATGAAATGCACTTCCACACATATAACATAACAAAAATTCACACTTCTTTTCCTTCACATCTATATTTCCCAACTTCCTCACAACAGTACACATTTACCCTGATTTCATACCGCTTTTCTCTTCATTTACTGTATTTACTTAACAGACAGATTACTCAATAGCCGTCCTCGTTGTGACTGCCATCTCTGATGATGGCTCATCCATAGTCTATCCTGGAGTTTATGACTTTTTGTATATACCATCAATGAATCCTTCACCATATCATCACAAATTGTGGCACATTTTGAAGTAGCAGCTAAATATTATAGTGTAGTCAAACACGAATCAAATGTTTCTGACTCCTCCTGTGTCCCTACATAAAATATGTATTCTTACACACTTCTGCAAGGCTTAAAATACTTTTCCAGCATTGTTGAAGTTTTCCGTCAGTGTTTCTAATTCTCTCCAAATATCATGCCTCTGTGAACCCATGCAGGGTGAGCGAAATTTGCTCAACTTATTTTTTCTTAATTGAGCAAAACTTTGGGAAAATTATACAAAATGACACGACTATGCAAAATGCTGGCCTATCATTGATGCACTTTATTTTAGCGCACAATGCATTCTTGCATCAATGTGTGGTACAAACTACAAAGGTGCAGTTTGCACTAAACTAAAATATAGAGATGTTAGCAGAAATGTCGCGAACAGCAACCGCTAGCATTCTGCTTGTTCATGTGTTCCCTCAGTTTAACTTTCCAACTAACGGTCGCATAATATGCAACAAGGCATAAGGGCATAATTTCAGGAATTACGTGTAGAAGCATAATGCGAAATTTCCGAGATTACGCAAACGTCACAATCATAATTTGAATTAAGCCGGGGTCTCAATGCATTATTATACCCTTTTCTTCTTCACAGAAATCCTCTGTGTATAGAAACTGCAATGAAGTAAGTTAAACATCTTCTTTCTATTTACTCCAGGGTGTAAGTGGCCCCCCTCTGCGATGCATGCTTTTTTTTGGCGGGGCCTATCAAATTAATGTTGCATGTCAACAATTACAGGAAAACCCTTAACACAGCAGAGTCCCAGAACTACTAAAATGTCCATTATACCGTACATCTGGAACATAAGGTCCCAAAAATGACTCTGCTGCCAAAAGAGGAGATAATAGAGCAGGGTACGAACAATACTTTGTGCACAAGTGCAGTATGAAGCAAGATCTACACACGTAGTTCAATTTACATGCACATTAGATTAGCGGATTAGATTATGCAGTATGAATCGTTATGTTTGTGTGTTGTTAATTTTGGCATCAATTACAGTACTAGATGATGTGCTGTCTTCATCTGTGCAGAACACAGATGGTGGAACCAGTGGGGTAACGAAACGAGGTGACCCCCTGCAAATTACATGAAGGTCCCCCCTCCCCCAGCCCACCACCAACCACTTTGGTCTCAGACCCAGTGTACTGTGCTGATGGGCCCCCCTGGAGCTCGGCCTCCCTGTACCACGGGGGCTGCGGAGGCTAATGTTACGCTACTGGTTGGGACTACCAATGGTGAAGTTTATAATGCACGATCACAGGAGCTTTCATGGTCACAATATGCTGGTAAATCGAAGTTTTAATTTAAATGGCGCTCTTTTTAGGGCCTATTTGAGACAAAAATGGCCTTCTTGCACATATATGTGACCACAAAGTTCACCTCACACTCTCCAGGCAGGGTATATAACGGCACAATTACGGAGAGAAGTAAAGCACCCCAAACTGTACGACATAGGGTGATGTCGAAAATTGTGAAAGAAAAATTGTAGGATGTGTTTTAACTCCAACATGCCCCACAGCATTATTTTATTTATTTTATTATTTTATTTATTGCATTTATATATGGCGTGACAGCTACCCTAAGGGTTTCCCGGCGCCCTGGATCAATGTTACTGAAAGGAGACAGGGGACAGTTATTGATTGAACAGCCATGGTTTCACTCCCTTGCGAAAGTGTAAATAACATGGTTCTAGCCGTAATTGGAGGGGTAGTGAATTCCATAGTGTCGGCGCCAAAAAGGAGAAAGAGCGACCTCCTAGTCGAGCCCTTTTTATCTTGGGCACAATGAATTTTGCTTGATTCATTGAGCGCAGATTACGCGCAGGTAGGTATTTCTGGACCATTTTACATAGGTACTCCGGGGCTGTTCCTAAACTAATTCTGTGCATATAGCACAGTGCCTTGAATTTTGCTCTGCTGGACACTCTCAGCCAGTGTAGATTTCTAAGATGGTCTGTCATCCTCGTACGTCCTGGGAGATTGAGGAGCATTCTGGCTGCGGAATTTTGTACTACTTGTAGTTGGTTCAGAGTTCTATTCGTAGCTCCTAAAAATAGTACATTACCGTAATCTAATCTAGACGTAATCAATGCCTGTATAACAGTCCTCTGGGCCCCCTCTGGCAATTGCCACAATATTTTTCTCAGTCATTTAAGGATGAGAAAACATGTGGAGGCCGTTTTGGCTGTATGTGTCTGTATGGACAGTTTGTCATCAATTATAATCCCTAGATTACGTGCGGATTGAACTGCGGTAGGGGTGGCGCCCATTTCCGCGGGCCAGTGCGTTGGGCCCCAGAGATTCTTTTGATTGCCAAAAATTGACAGCTCCGTTTTTTCCCCATACAGTTTTAGTTTTTTAGAGTGGAGCCAATTGGCCATTTTAAGTAGTCCTGATCGAAGGGGAGAGATGTCAGATTTTTCTGAAGATGTGAGGGAGAACACAAGTTGTGTGTCGTCAGCATATGAATAGATGGTAAGATCCATCTCTTCTGCTATTTTAGCTAGGGGCGTGACATACACATTGAAAAGGAGGGGGGTCAATATAGAGCCCTCGGGTACTCCATAGGGGGACGTATGTACTTCAGACCGGTTGCCTTTGGAGAAGACCTGATAAGTGCGGTACAGGAGAAATTGCTCCAACCATTTTAATGCTTTCCCTCTAATACCAATGTCTTCTAGGCACTTGATGAGTGTGGTATGGCATATGGTGTCGAATGCGGCACTCAAATCCAGAAGGATGAGTGCCGCCGTGCCTCCCTTGTCCAGTTCTTGTCGAATGACCTCAGTAACCCCAAGTAGGGTGGACTCCGTAGAATGACCTTTTCTAAAGCCTGATTGTGAGTAGTGAAGCAGATTATTGTTATTGATAAAGTCTGATAACTGCTTGTTGACGTGTTTTTATAACATTTTTGACATAATCGGTAGTAAAGATACCGGACGAAAATTAGAGAACATTTTGGGGTCGCTATTGGCCTTTTTTAGCAAAGGGACTACCATTGCGTGTTTCCAGTCATTTGGTAGTATAGCTTCCTCTAGGGAGGCGTTTAATAATGCTCTAAGTACCTCCAGGGTAGGACTGTCTAATTGTTTAAGAACATGTGCAGGTAGAGGATCTAGGGGTGAACCTGATTTTATGCTAGTCAAGGTAGCTCTAAAGGTCAGAGCGTCTATTGGTTGCCATGTTCTAATTTCTTGGTTCCTCGGGAGCTCGGATTGATCTTTTTTGAGAGGAGTAGGGGAGCTGATATTGATATCATCGTTATTGGGTGTAAAATTGGTGTATATTATAGCTATTTTTTCGTAAAAGAAATTAGCAATGCTATTGCATTGGGTAGATGATAATATAGGGGGTTCAGGTAGAGTTGCTGCTCCAGCTAAATTTCTAAGTACCTTAAAGAGAGTCCCTGAATTATTCTGCGCTTCTAAAATCGTATTCTTGGTAAAGTTTCCCCTGGCGATTTTACATGATAGGTGATAAGTATTGAGCGCTAGCTTATACTTTTGTTTATTATCATGATTATAATTTTTTCTCCATTGTCTTTCTAACTTCTTACATCTGCTTTTTTCCTCTTAAAAAACCCTAAGGTGGCAACCTGAGAGTACAATAAATCAAACCATCTATGAGGTGTCAGTAGGAAACCTCAAATTGTTTGCATTCTGACATATAAAGACTCTGTCACCAAATGTGCACCTTAACATGCTTGGGACCTCTTGGTTAGACATCTCCGGGATCCTACAGAAGCTCCTTTTTTGGAGGCACCGTTTAAATACACATAATTTGGTAGCGTTTTGGTCCCTGTTTATGGGGGCCTGCCCTGGAAACACAGGGTCCCACGGCATGGAACCGTGTATTAAATCTGAGGCAGCCTGCCGTAGAAAGGGTTGATTGCTGCTATACAAAATGTGAGTGTTATACAATGGTATGCCACCAAACAAAAGTGAACACATCTCAAGCCATAGGTTTATTTATTTATTTATTTATTTATAGCCTTATAAAGCGCCTGATTCAATTCCCGAAGGGATATCTCTGCGCTTGTGCTTCCACTGGTTAGTCTCTATCAGGTTTTTTTAAATTTATTTTTTAGCTGTATTATAAGGGAAATTTTACCTAAGGCAGGGTGAAGAGATATGTTTTTAGGTTTTTCTGAAGGATTCAAGGCTGGTGATTTGTTTCAGCACAGGGGGTAGGGAGTTCCAAAGGATAGGTCCTCTGTAAGAAAGGGCCCGACCTCCCTGTCTGGCTCTTCTGAACCTTGGGACCTGAAGCAATTGGTGGCTACTGGAGCGTAAAGTACGTCCAGGGGTATATGGTACACATTTTTCCTTTAAGTATCTGGGACCAGTGCCAAACAGGCATTTATGTATGGTACAACATATCTTAAATTTAACACGCTGCTTTACTGGTAACCAGTGGAGTTGGTGAAGAAGGGGACGAGAGGGAGTTCTGGGGGGAGCATTGAGAACTAGCCTCGCTGCAGTGTTTTGGACTACTTGTAATTTTTTCAGTTGTTCCTCATTGGCCGATATGTATAGGCCATTGCAGTAGTCCATCCTACTTATTATTAGGGTCTGAACAAGCGTTTTCCTGTGGTTGTCTGGCAGAAATGGAAAAACACGTCGAAGCAGCCCAACCACACGAAAACATGCACCTGTGACTTGGGTAGTGTGTTCCTTAAGTAGGAGTGCCTGATCCAGCCGAATACAAATACTGTTTGTTTCGGGCTTGGGACAGGTCCCAACTCCAAGGGCCACCAATCAGGGGACCACATTAGAGTTGCCCCCCCAAACAACATGACCTCAGTTTTGGTCACGTTGCATTGGAGGTAATTCTGTGCCATCCAGTGTGCCACTGCTCTCATTCCGTCCGCAAATGATTTTTGGATTGCGGGTGTGAGAGTATGGAAAGGAAATAAAAGCTGGGTGTCATCAGCGTATGACACCGGGGTGAACTCATATGATCTTATAATGTTTGCCAAGGGGGCCACATACACGTTAAAAAGCGTGGGGCTGGGGAGGAGCCAAGATGGCGACGGGAACGGACGTGTAGTCTCTCGGCTCCTCGAGCCTTTGTTCCCCGCACGGACATCCTGATCTTGATCCTGCCGTTGAGTGATAGCGGGAGAACGGCGAAAGTGCGCCGCATTGACTGGTGTTCCCCCGGTGTCCCTGCCTGCCTGCGATCCTGAGTTCTCATCGAGTTGTCCGCGGCGGCCGCTTCTACCCTCGTGTCTGAGACCCAGGATGAGATGCGTTGCTGGCGGCAGCTGGAGTCCCGAGGGGTGACGGATGCGGAGCGACCCTGGCGTCCTGACCGGTGATACTCTCTGGTAATGTCCGTGCCTGCCCTGAACTTGTAATCGGCGTGCCTGCCGAATGGGAGTCCTCGAGAGTGCCGCTGTTGCCAGGACCCACAGGTGAGGTGCGCTGCGCCTCCCCCATGATGGCGGACATCTCTTTACCGCAGCTCCCCCACAAGCCTGATTCTAACTACGGGTGGCTTTCTTAGGGATCGCCTGCTGCCAAAAGACCTGGACTGGTGCAGCAACCTAAGTCCCTCTCGCCTTGTGCTGGCTGTGCCTACGCGCCCCTGTGATTCTCCCGGCGGAGCTTCGAAGATGTCTGATCCGGGCGCGGTGATTATTGACGATGCCTCGGGTCAGCATGGGTCTGTACCGCGAAGCCCTGGGCACTGTACCGACTTGGGAGCCGAGCCCGTGATTATGGAGGGGATGGAATCCCCGGCTGCTCTAACGTATGGCTCGATCCTTGCTGCACTTGCCGACTGGAGGGCAGAAATGTGTGAAGGCTCCCTATCGCTGTGCGAGAGACTTGAGGCTGATGCGCCCAGGGTGGAGGCTACACTGCCGGTTTGCTTTCCTCACTGTAACACTTTGCCTATCCTGACTCCTGCCCGGGCTACATTGTTGCCGCACGAGTGCTCCATAATTCAGCTCTCCGGCAGTGTTAGCGAACGCGGTTTGTTGCCTGCTTTCTCCACTAGCGCTACACTGTTTCCACCCCTGTTGGAGCTCATGATCCCTGCAGTGGTTTTGCTGCCCTCGAGGACGGCACCGCAGGCGCTGCATCTAGCTAGCTTGAATGCCCACACTCAGATGGCCCTGCTCCTGTCCTATGTTATCTTGCAACGTTGGGAGCGCCTATTAACATCACTCCGTTGGGTTCATGCAACTGGTCGAGAAGGGACCCGTCCATTTTGTCTCGGAACAACATCTCCCTGTCGAGAACGGCCATTTTGTTCCTTTGTTCTGCCACTGGGGGTTGCCCTACGAGGGTTCTGGCCGGAGGGACGTGTGCGAACTGGCCAGGGTTAGAGGATTACCATGGCGAATTGTACATTCCTGGCCGGTGGGTCTCAGATTGAAGCGCTTCTTTCCAGTGTAATGACGCGGACTGTAGTGACTCTCCCCACTTTATAATACGCTCGCAGCTCACTGTTTTTGCTGATACACATGAGGGGGGGTGACGAATTGGATCTGACTGGCGGGTGGTGATTCGGGTTGGGACACTTCCTTAATGCGAGCTTTTGTGATATGTGAGGCCTCTCCCTATTTTATTCCGTACTGTATGTTGTTTATTTTTGTTATTGTATATAGGGCAGGAGGTGTTGTATGGCTGGGGTGTCCGGGAGACCTAATATTTGTTGGGCTCCTCCCCACTTTTCTTCTTTTATGGGAGTTTTAGATTAGAATAATCTTTTCTTACTCTCTATATTTCAGATGTTATATTTCTTATTCTTTTCTTCTCCTCTTCTTGATCTGCATTTCGGGTTTATGGGGCGACAGACACACTGCCGGGGGGGGGGGGTAGGCCGTAGCCTCTGCATGCGTGTAGGGTGGGGGGTTGGAGGATGGGATTTTAGTTTCTTGATTTCGGTTTCTATGGTGCCTTGTTTTTCCTCTTTTTCTCCTTTTTCTTCTTATTTCTCTTCGCCTTCGTCTCTTTTTCTTTTATTATATCTTGGGTCCGTGTTTGGAATTGTTGATGGGTGGGTGGCGATGAACACTGTTTATGGCGCTAGTAATGGTAACCCTGTTGTACAAATTCAGAGAATTGAGCTTGGGTAGAGGATTGCATATAATGGTGTTGTTACTGTCACGTCACGCCTGCACGGACTCCGCTCTTCTCGTTACTTTGTTTATGCTAAAATCACAAATGTTGAACTTAATGGTTGCAAGAAAAATATAAAACAAACCTTTATTACTCCTGAGACACGGTATCATTATGACCGATAGTATAATTTTCTAATGCTTGCTTTTGTGACAAGATGCTACTGTGTCGCCGTATTGCATGCTTTGGTGCTTCAGACGTATCCGTGGCCGGCCGGTTGGTTGTGGGCCCGTATTTGTTCTTTTCTTGCTGCACAATAAAGGTTTTCAAAAATTTAAAAAAAAAAAAAAAAAGCGTGGGTCTTAGGCATGAGCCCTGTGGCACTCCCTTGGTGAGCTCCCTGAGGGTGGAAGAGTGGGAGCCTAACTTGACACCTTGTGAGCGACCCGAAAGAAAGCTTTCCAACCACGACATAGCCACACCTCCTATGCCCACATCTCTCAATCGGCCGAGAAGAAGTTCATGTGACACCGTGTCGAAGGCAGCGGATAGATCTAGCAGCACCAGAATCATTGAGGCCCCTCCATCAAGTGACATCCTGATGTTATCAGTCACTGAGAGGAGGGCTGATTCGGTGCTGTGATTGGGCCTGAAACCAGATTGAGAGTGGTCCAGGCCCTCCGCTGCCTCGATGTATTTTGACAGGTGAGTATTCACATGCTTTTCGGTCAATTTGCTGAGATAAGGCAAAAGGGAGATGGGTCGAAGATTGGAAAGGTCCGTCCATGGAAGTGCGGCACTCTTTCGGATAGGGTTGACCACTGCTTTTTTCCATTCCACTGGCACATGCCCTTCTCTGAGCGAATGATTTATAACTGTTTGGATTTGAGGTCCTAGCAGGGTACTCAGGGGGGGCCATCATTTTTGCAGGTTGCACCCCTATTCCACTTCAGTGGTCATGATGAGGGTGAACAGCACCTTAGGGGCGGCATTTTGGAGCAATCTATCGAGGGTTGGCATTCTGTACACATTGTGTGATATGTTTCAAAATAAAATACAAGCACCCCAGGGGAGCCTGCTGCAAGTACAAAATATGCAAAAGAGTCCTAGTAGTTGGATAATATGCAGTAAGGTCTTAGAAAACACAGCACAGCCTCTCTAAGGGATGGTGTGATGTGAGTGCACAGCAGGTGAAATGGCATTAAACTCTAACATGCTACAATATGGAGGAAATCTTCAGGGCACAAGTCCTACAAAAAGAAGTGGGGGGACTAACCAAGTAGCATCATGAAGCGTGTCATCACAGCACATGACGTCCCAACACGTGATATTACATGTGGCATCACAGGAAGTGACCTCTCTGTAAGTGACATCACAAGACGTGATATCAGATATTAAGACCTCACACATGTTTATCAGGTATATCATGAGTTAGCGCATTAGGACATTTAACAAGTGAGATTGGCGTCAGTGTTGTGCCAAAAAATCGGTGCAATGCAGACGCAAACTCTGGGCCTCAACTAATATGTTATGTTTTTTAAACCCTTCCACAAAGAAATTGGCAACAAGAAGCAGCATGGGAGTAAATCTGTTCTGCGTAATTGGTCGCAAAGTCTGGATTTTAAAATATTTTATGGGGTTAAGGCATCTGCTGCAGAGGTGCCCAGTAAATCTCCAGGAATAACAATAATGGTGAGATAACTTTGGAGGTTAACGCATTTGTTAGAGAGATCTGTGTTTTGTGTAGTCCCATATTTGATTCAAAGTACTATAGAAGGTTAAGGTGTCTCCTGCAAGCACATCATGTTGCAAAAGAAATAAAATAGTGCTATTTATTTTTTGGGTGTGAATACTGTGACAGACCAACACAACTGACATTCTTACAGTGCATGCACTTATATGCACAGACTGAACAAAATCAAACGCGTGCCTCTCTTAAGTACCTGCGAAGAGACAAGCTGTGTGCTTTTTGTTTCCTTTGCAGTTGCTTTTAAGTGTGAGGTTCGAGGACGCCTCCAGTCAGGAAACTCGATCCAAAGGAAGCCTGATGGATGGCCCTTTCACTTCTGCCTTTATCTTTGGCCCAGCTGGAGCTGAAAAACAGCCCTGTCACTGCCTGCCCATTGCTGCTAGGAAATGGAAAACAGACAACGTACAAGCACTGCTGAACGTGTCCAGTGTCTGAAAATGACAATGAGACATGTTCATCGTATTACTGTTGGGCCCTACTTCTTGGCAGGGTAGACGGCGTCAACCCTGTGAAAATAGTGGGTGGACGCCATGTACACACGTTTACCCCCGACTTGTGCCTGGGTCATTTTGTACATACACAAACAGTGCTGGATAAAATCTTGTGGAGGTCCCGAGGCAGTCAAAATCCGCCCGTAAGGGATCTCCTAATACGTTCTTAATTTTACCAACCAACAATTTTAACAAACCATTTTTATTACACAAATCTAAACATTAACAATCATTAATGTTATTAACCCCTTAGCTGCGGCGGCTATTCCGCCGCAGCGCTAAGGTGGGGGGGGGGGGGCGCGCGGCGCTCCCGTGCTCGTGACGGAACCGCTCCGTCACGAGCCTCGGGTGGGCTGTGCTTATGACGGAACGGTTCCTCACGGCCCCGCCCGCCTAATAGAACCTTCAGGGCAGGTGTGGAATTCGCGCCGTGCAGGCGCGGGGAGCGGGCCGTGACGGAACCGTTCCGTCACCAGCCCAGCCCACCCGAGGCTCATGACGGAACGGTTCCATCACGAGCACGCAAGGGGTTAAACAAAAAAACTTTTTTTTAAATTTTAACAAACCAACAAAACTTTAAATATTCACTCACTTTGTGGTGAAATCTTTCAGGATATCTTGGAAGTCTGCCTTTCCCAAGACTCATATTCAGTGGAGTCTTTAACGTAAAGTTTTCGTTTCTCTGAATAAATTCCTTTTTTTCTATCTTTTGGAAACAATTTGAGAAAGTTTGATTGTATTTGTCTTTCAAAATCAAATCAATCAATATTATTTTGATCCGTTGGAGTGGGCACCAAAGGCCAGTGCCTACTTTGCCTATTTGTGAATCGGAACTGTACACAAAATCTGAAAAGGTCTTGAACCCTGAGCTTTATACAGCATTTCGGACATCCTGTAGACACACAGGTCGAGATCCAATGCAGGCTCTCTCAGGGGGAACTCTTAGATCCTTCCCAGGCACTCTTATGTGGTTAAACTGCAAGTACACTTCAAGAACAAAGGGTAATGGACTCTGTACACCCTCCCGGGTGGGAATGCGACAAAAAACAGCACACAAATGGGTCCTAGTTGCTACTTCTCATAGCGAGTTAATGATGAAGGTGTAAAACACTTTTTAGCTTCTGGTAGGTGCAGAATACTCCATGTCCATGGCATGTGATAGGTTCCTAGACCCGTGCTAGGCTGGTGGAGATACTTTTGGGATACAGCAAGTGACAGGTAGACGAAGATTGAATAATGAACTGTCTTTCAAAATCAATTAAAAACATGGCTTTTCACTCTCTAATTCTGTCCCTTCCCATTCTCTTACTTTCTAAAACAGTGCCTGAGCACTCCTCTGAGTAGCCATGCTGCACTTTAGAAATCCCAACATTCATTCATTCATTCAGATTCCTAGATTTTAAAAATCTTCTGAAAGTATATCATGAACTACACAGCACTTGACTGGGTTTGATAGTCTGTGTTGATCACTATACAAAAGGCTTTCTCCGATACACTGCATATCAAAGGTTTTTAGACCCCAGGCAACCTCTTCTAAGGTGAGTATGTCTGGATCTCTCCGGTGCCTTGTCTTCCCAAAAAGTTTTGTTGTGCCTTTGATGTTTTGCTGGCCCTGAAATGCAACGTTGTATTCAGAGATGGAATGATCTATCCAGATACTGGGTGATTTCAAGCAAGGCTTGAGTGCAACTTTCAGGATGAAGTGACTGCCTGTTCAGCATCGATTGTCCTGTAGGTTTGCCCTCCTTTCTTTGGAGTGGTGTGGCAGGGTGACAACCTCACCACAGATCACTGCTAACACTGTCTTCAGTATTGGAATTTTCTCTTACAAATCATTGTTTGCAGGTCTTTTTGTCTAATTAGTTCAATGGAAGCAAATTAGGACTACAACACCCAGAGAGCGTCCGGCTATCACATAAAAACTAAGCATGGGTGGAAAATCCGTTCCGCTCGCGGTATTTGCGGATTTTCGGTAAATTCGCAATCCGCGAACTCTCGCGAATTTACCGAAAATCCGCAAATTCGCACGCAGCGGATTTTTTTTCTTGGTGATACAATCTTGCGGCGTGCGGCGCTCACTTACCGTCATTCAGCGTTTGCCGAGTTGTTTTTCTCGATATTTTTCGAGTGCTGCGCCATTTTGGATCTTGCTGCGGGATCCCGCAGGAGTTTGGCGATGCATCGCGAGATTTTGCAATTGCGAACATGTAGGTGCGGCGGGCAGCAACAATCTCGCACTCGCGAAATTACAAAATTTGCAATTCTGCACAAGAAATCCACTAGCAAGCAGCATAGACCTTCTGAAAATGATGATTTTTATCAGAATAACTCATCAGGTTGACATTTGCCTGCACTTTTTTGGATTTGAGGCCTTTTGACTTTTTTTGGATCACTTTTGGATTAGAAATCAACTTTCACAAGTAAGTTTGTTTGGGGCATTACAGTTGCTGTTCTGCAGAAAAACGAGTTTTGCAAAACTGAAAGCACTCAGCAGGTGCAAAAGTTCACTCATCATTAGTAACCATTCCCTGTAGTACTTCCTGAGGGGCCCCTCCAGAGTTCAGTTGCCTATGTTTGTTTGGGGCATTACAGTTGCTGTTCTGCAGAAAAACGAGTTTTGCAAAACTGAAAGCACTCAGCAGGTGCAAAAGTTCAAACTCATCATTAGTAATAGTAACCATTCCCAGTAGTGCTTCCTGACTGGGGCCCCTCCAGAGTTCAGTTGCTAGTTGCAACAATTCTATGACCCTGCTCTGACCCTCACAGCAGGCTCATAGAATAGCTACAAGTAGGCCACAAAGGTCCTGGAAAAAAATTGCACTGCAACAGAAAGCAAATTACAGATAAGGAAGCAGGTGCCAGACTGGAATTTTAAAACAGTGACACATTAATAAATCAACCCCAAATTAATTCATGTCAGTTGAAGCAGGACAGGTGTGCTTGCTTTCCCCCCCCATAATCTACAGTGATGATGAACCAGAGGGTGGCATTGATGTACCAGAGGGTGGCATGGGTGAAACAGAGGGTGGCAGTGGTGAAACAGAGGGTGCTGGGAACCTGTGATGATGAACCAGACGTAGAAACAACATAGTTGCGACCATTGCGAGCAGACAAGTAAGTTCGCAATTGCGAACTGGTACAAAACCCTCGCGAACTGGCAGAAACCCTTGAGAACACAAAAAAAAAGATGCGAGAATTCGCAGATTTTGCGGATTGCGAGTTCGCAAATACTCAAATTCGCGGACGCCAGATTCGCAAAATTCGCCCATGCTTAATAAAAACCCAGGACTTGATACAGTGTCAGTAATGACGTAAAGGGTGTTGGCACTGTGTGGTGGGGTGGGTGGCATCCCTCCCTGTGACAATTCATTGGCCCTGCATCGCAACCACTGACCTATGCAGCATCCCTCCCACTCTCTAACCCTTTTATTCACCTGCAAAGTGATGATTAGGTCAATCTCTGCAGCATATTTATGTTCTGCCATAGGTAACAGACGTTATTTACACTTTCACATCATTCATCTCATTTAATAATAGCTGTGCTTTGAACACACAACAAAGCTGGAGGGTATTAGAGGAATGAAGTCGCCCTCAACAGATAGAATATTGCTTTTACGAAGTGGTCAATGAAGCTAAGTATTTAATTTTTAATTTATAATTCAAACGAAGCAGCAAAACATATCTTGTGATGCTTTTCACTGGTCCCTTGGAATAAGCCATAGACATTTGAGCAAAGAGCTTCTGTAGAATATTAGCTAATAAATATTTATTTCAGGCAACCCTCATCAGGATTCTGTCAGCAATGGTCTTGGATATATATTTATTTTTTAATTTGATATAGCGCAAACTCAACCCGAAGATATCAGAGCGCTTTACATGAGCAGAAGTTTCGTTATGGACGGACACATTCAATTTTGTTAGGCACGGGGAGATTAAGTGATTTGCCCAGAATCACAGGATGTTGAGCGTTGTTGCCAAGATTGAAACCCGGTTCCCCAGCTTCGAGGTCGACCGCTCTAGCCGTGAGGCTGCATCCTTTCTCCAATGGGCCATAAGCAATGGTCTAAGTATCAATAAATCAACAGGAGTAGTCTTCCTGGATTAGGGCAATGCCTAGAAATAAATAGGATAATGTCAATGTACCAGAAAATCAGCCTTAAATGTTCCAAATGCCCAGATAAAGTATGTCTAAATAGCTTATTGAAAGTTCTGGATGCAAAACTGGAAAAGAGTAGTAATCAACCACTTGCATTTAAGCACAGCAGTGCTTGAGAACAGGCCCTGGATTCTTCCTACTTAAAATGTTTGCTACTGACAACATAGGCTGAACCACTAATTTAAGCCGATTTTCGGAATCTCTTCTCCTTTTATACCCCCCCAGAAACCTCAGATCTACTGATGCAGGTTTTATTTGTATTTCTAAGATTCGCATAGTCAGATGGAGAGGCAGAAGTCTGTCACGTTGTGTAGCCAAATTGTGGAATCGGCTGCCTAGTTCCATAAGATTAATGTCTAACAGGCTTCTTTTCAGGAAGGCACTGAAAACACGACTGTTTCCACCTCCTTAAAAATCAGTCATAGCTGCTATGATCCCCTAACTCACTTCTTTGCGCCAAGACGCCTCGGCATTCAAGCGATCTATAAAAATTACATCCTACCCTATCCTACCCTATCCTATCCTATCCTATCCTATCCTATCATGTTACGATCATCTGGCTTTCAGTGAAGAAGAAACAGCCCTGTGCAGGGTAAACTCTCTGGCTGGTATAGTTACTGGCAGAGAATACATGCTGGCACAGGGGCAGACTGACCATTAACTCTATCAGGCCTATACATGCTTCGCTACATTAATGGCTTTGAAGATTAATTCCTGTGAGTTCAGGGTATGCGTCATTGCTGGGATTCATATTGCTATGTATTAGCATCCCTAAATGTAACAAGCATTGGCAAGATCAAAAGCTCTTACCTTTGTAATGCCACTTCCAGGCTTTGCCCATGCTTGTTTGCAAAGAATTGTTGTAAAAAAAAAGTAAAAGGTTAAAGAATTTCCAAGTACTGGTGGAAAAGCAAAGATATCTTAAGGTATTTCAAACATATAAATTTAGGGGGGGTGGCTTAACTGCTGAACATGGCAGTCGCAGTTCAGCCTGTCTCCATACAGTCGCCACTTCTCCTCCATGATCCTGGCCTGCATCGGGGCCCTGGTGCCCCCCCACTTGCTGCTACAGGTAGCCGAGGCATGCATGTGATGACGTAGGAGAGGCATTTGGAGGCGGTGGGAGCCTCAGTGCTTCGTGAGCGGGGGAGAGATGTTCCACAGCCGTTGGAAAGGAGCAGCCACACAAAATGGCCCAAGCTGGTGCAGTGGAGGCAGCATGGGGTGCTGCATTTTGCCCTTTAGGGGTCCCGCCTGAGACATTGCATGGCTCCCTCGTTGTATACCCTCCTGTAGAGGGGACATTATATTGAGGTTTGAGGGTAGGGGGCCACTGTGGCTTAGAGAGTGGTGGTGGCCATCTGGTGTTATAGGAGATAATTGGGACAGGCCTCGTGGGGTTCATCATTTGGACCCAGCGGCAGTCTGCCCCGCAACAGATACTTCTTGTTCTCAAAGTATAAGTTGGGGGTGTTGGAAAGATGTTGTTTATGTTTTGTAGATCCACAGCACAACATCCACGACACGGCTGTTAAGCGTCCCCTTTCCCCTTTTCCACCCAGGTGTTCCATGAGTGGTAATCCGGCCATAGATACAGCTGATCAGCTCCATTTAGTGTCCTGGAATGTGAATGGCTTGCTTGATAAAATTAAAAGGGTTGCAGTCCAGAAATATGCTCAGAGTTTAAAGGTGGATGTCCTGTTCCTGCAGGAGACTCATCTCATGAGTAATAAGGTCCTGTGTCTGACTAGGTCCAGATACACACAAGTGTTTCACTCTGGGTTCACAAGTGGCTCTAGTCTACTGGAACAGGTATCCTGATTAAGAACTGTGTTCCCTTCCAGCTTGTTAAGTCCTGGGTGGATCCGAGGAGCAGTGAACAGCCGTGACGGGTAACCTGTACGGGGAACCCCTCACCATCTTAATTTCTATGACCCTCCTCCTCTAAGTCAATCATTTGTGAACTTAATCACTGCTATGGGGTGGGGGGAATTTCCAGAGGGGCACACAGTGATGGGGGGAGATTAAAAAACTGTAGTGGATAACACTATTCACTGGTGACAACCGCATGGACCGCCCTTGGATTCTGGGGGCACTTGCAT
This sequence comes from Lissotriton vulgaris, assembly GCF_964263255.1. Lineage (NCBI taxonomy): Eukaryota > Metazoa > Chordata > Amphibia > Caudata > Salamandridae > Lissotriton > Lissotriton vulgaris. The sequence goes on along the minus strand of NC_141695.1, from coordinate 755,063,289 downwards.
ACTTCCCTTTGTTGATGTCCTTTGTCTAATGGACGCTTGGGGAACATACCACTCCTGCAATGTGGTTATGCTTTCTTTTCTTAGGTGCATGGCTCCTTCTCATGCTTAGATTACTTCCAAGTGTCACTCCCATAGATGCAAAGGATTACTGACACCGCCATACTAGCACGGGGGCTTTCGGACCATTCCCAGAGCACCCTTCGAATTTGAGTGGGTTGCCAATGCCCTGACATTTGGTAGCACCTATCCCCCTGGAATCTACAAGACTTAAATTTATGCACAGCACATCTGGCTGTCCATTGATGACTACTTCACCCACAATGCGGGCTCCATACATGGTATCAAACACAGGCACTTGTAAACCTGGGATCACAGATTGCCGCCTTAGGCGTGCAGTGGAGACAGAATACTGGACAGGCGGCTCAGAGGTAGCTGAGTCTCCTGCAGCAACTGTATCAGCAGACCATGCTGGAAGAGGCCAAACGGTACTGGCAGGCTGCCCTGGGTCACCAATGGGGAGAAAAGTAGAATAAAATGTTGCACAACCTGTGTCAAAGTGACTGGCACCCATCCTCTGTTTTCCTCCTGCGGGACCTAACCGGTTCCCTATATATGGAGCATACAGAGGTGTGCCGTAGCTTTGCTACTTATTTTGAGAACGTTTACACCCGGATGGAGGCTATGTCACAGTATTAATCGAGGGGGTTGTGGCCGCTGACCCCCTTCTCCGCACCCTCAATGGCAGAATGCGACTCGTTGTAGGGCGACCTCAGAGTGGAAGAACTGTCATCAGCCCGAGTAGATGATGAAATGTGAACCTTTATGGGCTGCTGCACATATGGGAAGCGTTAAGGTGATTGTTGCTAATTTCATTGATGCCGCACATACAGATTGCAGCGAGGATGGCAGGCGGAGTGAGTTCAATCCACAGGGAGTTGCATTTTACATTTGCGTTCATTGTTTAAATCATACAGGGGCAGGGTTTTTGTCTCAAAAGCAATACAATCTGTTTTAAAAACAACTTGTATTTTTAAATCAATATTTCCAGAGTGTATAAATGGCACTGTTTCTTTTTTAAATAATTTTCTTTTAGGGGACTCTGAACAAAATTAAAAAAGAATGAGGAAGTGTCAGAACTTAATAGAAAATGCTTGTCAAGAAATGATGTACTTTCCACAGTACACAGAACTGAAACAGATCCTACGGCATGTAGTAGCCTTGAGAGTAGCTTTATGGGCCTCAGGCAAAAAGTCATATCCTTTTCCGTCATGCTAAGTACACCATCTGTCCCTCCCCAATGCTTTAAAAGCGTTTGTGCGGAATGTCCGGTGCTTTCACGTCACATGTGGAATACAAAAACAACCTTTAAAGTCTGCTCTTCTGTCTTCCCGTGGCAAAAATGTAGCTGTTTTTGTGCTGTTACAGACAAGCTGGGAAGGATGGGGAGCCACACTGTGAGTGCAAGAATAGGCATTTGAGTGGGGATGCAGCACACAAGGGAAAGAACATGAGAACACACACATGGGGTGCCGAATGAACAAAAAAAAGAAGATCGTTGAATGTGAGCAATGGAAGACTACAAGTCATCCAAATAAAAGGATAGTGAAGAAACTTTACTCCAGCAGGAACACACAAGAAGAGGATGTAAAGCCATGGAATAAGTGAAAGAAAATTGAGAGAGACAACATAACCAACCAGGGGAAAGCCATGACACAAAGCCCATTGGATTTGTTTGGTATGCTGAAAGCTTTCTGTAGGTGAGGCCTAACAACTTGGTACTACAGCTGCATGAGCAGGACAACTGTACCTTAGCTCATCTAACTTATCTTGTCAACAAAAGATGAGCCATCATAGGTATGTCTTTATAGCTCATGTTCATAGTGTGAAGAGTATCCAGCCAGGGCAGCACACCAGTCTGGGCTCCTTGAAGTCTCTTAGTCCTCCATGTCTGGGTATCAGCAAAGCCACAGCAATATCATTTATCAGGAAAAAAACCTAAGCATACCTGCACATCCACCTCAACGGAGAGGCAAACAAATGCAAAACGGCGGCTTTGACCAAGTGTAACATGAGATACAAAATTGAACGGGAGGAACCTCAAAGAGAAATTTTAACATAAGGTGTCTTCTAAATTGGTAGCATCGCCCAGGGAGAGCAAACTCAGCCATCAAGACATTCATCAGTTAAATAAAAAACTGTTCATTTCGGGAACTAGCCCATAAAACTTAGCAAACCATTTTATAGAACATCACACAGATCATTTGGTATCTTTGAAATAAATATTACTACTTAAAAACAATCAAGGTTTAAAATAAACATTATTGACAGAATGTTAAAATTGTTAAAAACAGTTTAAACAGAGTAATAGCAGCATGAGATGGATCGTAGCAGTGGAAGACGTGCAATTTGCAGATCACAGTGCTCAAGGCTCCCCTATGTTTGCAGGCAAGCAAAACGGTGAGAAAAAGAAGAGGTTCATAGGAATAACATGCATAATGTTCAGACTGTAACACCCACCTTTTCCTGAGTAGCCACACTGCATACAGTTATCGGCTGATGGCAAATACCAGTTGCTGGCTGTTGTCAGGCCATAAGGTTTGGTAGGCCTCCTTATAATGTCTCCAGTAGCAGCTCCTGGAGGGAGTCCTTCGGGCGGTGGGAGTGAGGCCGAACACCGTGTGTTGTTCGTGGCGTGACAGGTTCTATTTCCGTCTCCTTGTGTGTGTTACTGGTGATCGTTGGCAGGTGGATCAGGCAAATGCTGGATGCCACCGTGCCTCCTCCCGGGAACCTGTGGAGCAGAAGAGCCTGGGTCTCTCTGCTCGGTTCAATGATCTCCCTGCCAACGATTACCAGTAACGCACACAAGGAGACATGGGCGTCCGCAGGAATGTTTCCGGGGGGGGGGGGGGCAAAATTTTAACTTCAGCACTCGCTTTCCAGGGGGGGCAACATTTTAACTTCCTCACTCGCCTTCAAGGCACGTTTAATGCAGACGGCCCATTGTCATTCTTAATGCGATGATCAGCAGCAGACAGAATGACAATGGGCCTGTCCACAGACTGCTCGAGGTCGGGGAGGGGCTGCTGCAGCCACTAGAGTTCAAAGAGAACTGCGAGAGGCCCCAAGTGAGAGAACATTTAAACTCCTGGGGCTTCTCGCAGAGGAACAGCCTGCTGTAATCTTGAACATTACGGACCAAAAGGAATGGGATCCAGGGGGGGGCAAGCGCACCCCCTTGCCCTCCCCTGCGGATGCCCATGCAAGGAGACGGATATAGAGCCTGTCACGCCACGAACAACACACGGTGTTCGGCCTCGCTCCCAGTATTTCAGCTCTCAGACACACCCAGATGGTGCCCGCTTTTATTGCTGCCTGATTGCAGAGACATTCCCGGACGTGCCATCCTTCATTAGGACTGCCTACCACTACCCTCACATGGGTGCCCGGCTGGGTCGCCCTGTGAGTAATTTTTCTTCACTGCACTCACTGTGACACTCCTCCTGTACTAGGCAGTCCATAACATTCTTCAGGTGTCCCTACAATTTTAGGTCCTGAAGAGACCATACATTACACACAGGGTCGAAACGCCTTCCACTGTTAGTAAAAGCAAAACAACACACTTCACTTCCCATTGTACAAAGTGCTAATTGTAAAATGTATACCTCATAATGGTCGCTTTTGTGTTCTAAAAGAAACCATGTACATATGTCATGAGATATGTCACCATTTTTATAGGTTCCTTAACTTCACTGGGACACCCTTCACTAATGTGTTTTATTATTATTCATTTTTTTCTCTTTGAAATACTACTCATGGATTGTTGTGTCTCATTGTATAAACAATTGTTCACTCCAATTGACTTCTATGGTGTGTTCGATTCTCTCTTTTAGACATCAATCTTAACCCTGAACATTGCAATTGTGCATTATTATAAATAAGTTCATACTAGTCCACAGTAGACATTGTTCTTTGGTTAAATACTTTACACACTCTAGGCTCCTTGTGAGTAGGGTTCCCTTGTTCTTGAGGCTTATCTTCAAGGCACATGTGTAAAGTATTTGCAACCACACTCACAGCAACCCAATGATGACACCACAAATAGACTCCACACATGGTTTATAAAAGCAAGTATACATTTTATATAAAAATATATATACACAATATAAATCCAACATATGAGTATGTGTAATATTTCTCCTGGCTGGTTGTTAGGCCAGCTAGCCCTTGTAAGTTCTGGCGATATTAATAAGCACTTCTAAACATTCCGCTGTAGTCCTAATACCATGTTATGCAGTTCGTAATGCTAGAATCAGGTACTCTGCAATGGAAAAGTAAGGCAATGCATAATGCAACAATCAGGCACTTTACAATGTGAAAATAATGCAATGAGTAATACAACCACCAGGTACGTCGTTATGCAGAAATAAGCCAATGCGTAATACACTAATCAGGTAATTCGTTATGCAGGAGTAATGCAATGCGTAATACACTAATCAGGTAGTTTGTTATGAAGAAACAATGCAATGTGTCATACGACAATCAAGTAGTTCATTATGCAGAAATAATGCCATGCATCATACATTAATGAGGTACTCCGTTATGCACAAATAAGGTAATGCGTAATACACTACAGCACCGATCACAGTGCTTTAGGCGGTCTCTCCACCACTCCTACTGACTCGCAGTCAGCCTCTGTCAACAGTTGCCCCTGCCGGAATGAGAGAGAGGCCGAGAACATCTCCCTCCGAGACCCCACCCCGCCCCAGGCGTCGACACATGTTACCTGGGGAGTGCGACCCCACTCTCCTCTCCTCTTCCAGCAACTTGGGCCTGCGATGCAATCTTTGTGAATTGGCATTGGCGGGCTTGGGCTGGCGGCTCAGCTCCTTCGGGGCTGCCGGTCTGTGCCAATACTGCTACCAAGATCTCAGGCTGTCACAGAGCATATGCACACAGCGTCGCTGAGACTCCCTTGAGCTTCGGGTGCACGACCACTAGGCACTCCTCACGAAGGTCTCACGCTGCATAAAGCACACGCACACAGCATCAATGAGACTCACTTGGATTCCGGTGCACACGATAACTGGACAATCCTCACAAAGGGTTCAGGCTGCAAAAAGCAAATCACACAGCGTCACTGATCCTCGCATGGACCCCAGTTGCCCACGATTACAGGGCACTGCTTACGAGGGTCTCAGGCTGCAAAAAGCACATGCACACAGCATCGCTGAGACTCTCCTGGAAACTTTTGTGTTCCTGAGTTTCCGCAACAGGGAGCCAGCTCAACTCGGGCCCTTGGGGATAAGTTACTTCGGGACACAGCACATCAAAGTCTCTTTTTAAGCATGGGGACACAGCACACAGCAAAGTCCCTTTAGCTTTTCGTTGGTTAAAACAGCAAACTGCAGGCCAGCCCGAGAACACACAGCAAGGTTCAGTCCTTTCCTTCAGTCTCTTCAGTTGTTTCTTCCTTGGCAAAGGTTCCTCTTGACCATGAAGTAGCTCCGGTCTTGTTCAATCTTGATCAAGCCATTCTCCAAGTTCAGGGACTTCAGCTCTCACAGTTATACCTCTCAATGGCTTTGAAGTCTTTGTGTTCAGGGGGACACTGACCCCTGTTCAAACCATTTCTGGGTGCCTCCCTGCCAGTGACACCTTCTTCCTTTGATTAGTGGGGGTCTGGATTCTCAATCACTCAGCAGAGATGGGACAATTGTTTCATAGCAGTAACTCAGGCCTCTTCACCTCTAGGGGCTACTCCTCCCCCTACACTCCAGATGCAGGTCAGACTGTTGCTGTCTCACCTCCTTCCCTAGGTCAATACATTCCCCAGATCCTATCGCTTTCAAATCCAGACAGGCAATCCACAACCAGGCAGACACACACAGAAATGTTAGAGCACAAAGATCCATCCACTTCAAAACGAGTGGCTTTTAAACACACAATGCAAAAACCACCCTCATAAAAAAGATGTGTTATTACATTGTGAATTCAGGCACACTAATTTTCACCTCTCCCTCTTAAGCCTTTGGGAAGATAGGCTGGAAAACATATTACACAGCCTTCCCATTCCATCCTAAGGGCAAGATGGCCTTTCAACATTGAAAAACGAAATGGAGATTATTTCACTGTCAGGACATGGTACGCACCTTAATACATGTCCTACCTGTCACAAATACTGCACCCTGCCCAGGTACCTTGGACCTATCAGAGGGGTGGCTGGTGTGCATAGAAAGGGGAGGGTAAGGTCTGGCAAGTGGCTGCACTTGTCAGAACAACATGGCAGTTTAACAAACTGTGCGCAGGCACTGCAATAGCAGGCATGAGTTCCCTTTTTAATGCTACTTGTGTGGGTGTCACAATTAGTGCTGCAGGCCCACTAGTAGCATTTGCATTACCAACCCTGGCACACATAGTGCACTTTACTTGGGACTTTACAAGTAAGGCAAACATACCAATCATGGACAACTAATTACCATTACACTTTACACAGGGAGCACTTGGACTTTCACATTGTAGCAGTGGCAAAGTGTCCAAAGCATCTAAGTTGGCAACACAAAATCCATCACAGAAAAAGGGTCTAGGGGAAAAGCTAAAAGTTTAGGGAACTTTAGGCAAAAAGGGCCAAGTCCTACAAGGTGCTACTCCTCGCACAGGTCGCCCTGGCGGCCTAACTAGATCGACCTTGACCTGCATGCTTAGATTTCCTTTTACACTTGGCTGGTGCCCGTCCCCCCAACTAATATCTGGGAGTCAGTATTAGATGGTCAGCTAGGTGTGGACGATGGTGACTGTAGCAGCCAGGCAATCACTTCAAGCTGAGGGCTATACAGCTCTGAAGAGGCCTCATTCCAAATACCTCTTCGTGGCCCCGATTGGACCTGGAGCCCTGGTATATCCCCCTGTAATTCACGCTTGACCATTTTTGCAAGATAAAAGTTATATTATACTGTAAATAGGGGAATTCCAAACCCAATGAAAGGACACAAGAAAGGCACTCACCATAGGTTCAAGTATGAACACAAAGCAAAGGGGGGTGGCCCTGCCCAGCCTCCTCCGGACGATGACGGGCACAAGATGGACCTGCCCTTTGCTTTGCCCAGGCGCATCCCACGCAGCGGGCTGTGTCGGCGCTATCTAGCACTATGTGTGGGATTGGCTTACTCAGTGGCTCTCCAGCAGTGTCCGAAGGTCCCAGTGCTGCCAAAAATGCCCCAGGCTGCTTTGGCGCTATGCAGCAGGATGTGTGGGGGTGGCCTGTCAGGTGTTTGGAACATATATAGTGACACCTGGAAACAACAGTAACCGACTCCCCAAAATGTTCAGAACAAGAACCCTAGTGATTTAGGCAGAAGCTTTACCCTACGCAAGAATAGCAAATCTCGACAGAGAGCTAGGTGTTGATTATCTGGATGCACATCTCCTGAAGATCGTAAAGTGTTGTATGGAGACCTAAAGGAAAATGTCCAAACCTGAGACGTGCTGACATAAATAAATGCAGTCCCCCCATGCCTTGCAAAACACTCATAGTGAGTCTTTAGAAGTTCAACGCTGCCCTACTTTGCAAATGTGGGCCACTTTGATAACTATCGGATTTGACAATGAGGACCACTGTTATTTTGGCGCCTTGAATATTCTATGTTCCGGCCCGACACTGCCTGCATTGTGCATCATTGTACTGTTCACCTCTCCACAACATGTCACTATAGGTAGCATTTGTCGCTTCAAAACTCTGCACCGTTTCTGTTCCATTCTCTATCCCTATCCTGTCCTTGTGTGGGACCACGTCCTGCTTCTGTTAGTGTCTTGAGACTCTTCCCTATCCTCTTGCATAGCTTTGTGTACCCTATTTTACCTTTATTCAGCTATCTGTTCTTGTCAGTCTCGCATATTCTTCTGCAACTCCGACTGGTTGCTCCCTGTTGGGAGGGATGACTCTGGTTTATTCTCAGTCACCGTATGATATTGATTTTTTTTACTGTTGTTTACAGCACAGCAGAGTTGGTCGTCCTGGATCCCCTGTTTCTGTGCTAATCTACATTGCAGGTGGGGAGTGAGGAGTCAAAAGTAATGGGTTTGATTCCACCTGTTTCAGAGGAGGAGTTGCTCTGACACTCGTTGAAACACTTATCACAGTTCACTAGGTTCTTCTATTTGTGATTCTGTGTAAGCTGTACTCAGTTGTGCTTTTCTTTTAATATTGTTTAATGTTTACCTATAAATGAGTTATATCCGACCATAGTACTACACATATAACTCGTACACACTTTAGAAAGCATTACTTCCTCTTGTGTATTGAAGACAAGCAGGAATCTTAAAGTAAACACTTCTGCTGCTATGGTTGGGACCACGAGTCCTGCGAGTCCTGTGGCCTAACAAGAAAATGGATTTCTGTGGTTTCCGTCGATTCTTAATAAAAGTAATTAAAGTAGCACATTATACAGAAGAGGCACACGCCAGAATTGTGATGACTTTAGTGTACTAAGAGTGCCTTAGTGGTTCCACTATATTTTGGTGGATGATATAGTTAAACCAGTGTAACCCCATTATGGTGACCTCAGATCTGTCAGCCACATAGCACAGCTTTTTCATCTTTGGCATTGCTCTTCTGAAGATTAGTGATAAATAGACACATTGACTTACCTCTTCCATTATTTTCATTATTATAATTTGGACTCCACTATACCTCATCACTATTCTGGATAACCCTACAAGATGATAAGAGACAGAGGACCTTTTTTAGAGCTTGGTGAAAGAGTTATCCCGTCACGAATATGGTGAATATTCTGTCCGCTTTATCACAAGTACCATAGGATATAATGTACTTGTAATAAGGTGAACAGGATAACAGCCATTTGTGAAGGAACAGTCTGTCCACCTGTTGGAAATGGCCCTTTTTGCAGGCTTATCTGTAAACATTTTTCTTCTTCCTTCTATTTTTTTCCTGACTGGTTTGTGTTGGTTTTAGGACTCTGGGCACTTTACCACTGATAATCAGTGCTAAAGTGCATAGGCTCTCTGTGTAAATTGTGTTATGGATTGGTGTTTCCATGATTGGGTATTTGATTTACTTGTTAGTCCCTAGTTAAGTGCACTGAGTGAGCCAGGGTCATGCCACTAGTGGGCCTGCAGCACTGATAGTGCCACCCACGTGAGTAGCCTTAAAATGGTAACTCAGACCTGCGATTGCAGAGTCTGCGCGCAGTTGGTAACTGCCATGTCGACTTGGTCAGTGCACACACTTGCCAGTCCCTAACCTTCCCTTTTCTTACATGTCAGGCACCCCAATGGTAGGTCCAAGGTACCCCTGTGGACAGGGTGCAGTGTATGTGAAAGGTAGGACATGCCCTGGTGTGTGTGGCATGTCCTGATAGTGAATTACAGCCCATTTCGTTTTTCACTATTGCAAGGCTATCTGTTCTCATAGGCCAGAATGGGCAGTTTGATTATAACATCTTATAATCCTAAACTGACCCAGGGAACAAGATAGAAATTCGAGTTTCGTATGCCTGAACTCAGAATGTTAAAATACATATTTTAGTGAAGGTGAATTTTACATTCTGTGTTTGAAAACACCACTTGTAGAAAGTAGGTATTTTCTTGCTCAGTCATCCCGTGCGCCTCTGCTGGAATGTGAATTGCCTGTCTGGGTTCTGGATGACAGAAGGCTGGGGGACCAGGAGGGGCTCAAGATAGTCTAGTTGGGCCAGGAAAGGGCTGAATAGACCTGGGCTGCGATGGGGGAAAGGGAGGAGATTTCCTTACACCTCAAAGGGCCTGGTCTACCTCTGACAATGCCATCTCCACCCACTGCACGGAAATCACACCAGAGAAGTCCAAACTGGTTTTGGCTGGGCACAGACACCCTCTGCCTAGAGGATCAAATGATTTTTGGATACAAACACTGGGGCCCAGACCCCTGAACTTTAGAACTCTTTTGGACCAAGAAGACTGCCTAGAAGAAGAGCTGGAGAAGCTGTGAGGAGGAACTGCCACTTTGCTGTGTGCTTTGCTGGGTTGGCCTGCAGTGGCTGCTTCTGTCTTGGGCAGTGAAAGGACTAGGCTGAACTTTCTGCAATCTACTTTGTGAGTTTCTCCAAGCGCTTGAGGTAGAGCTTGTCCCCTGGTCAAGAAGTCTCAGGAACAGCAAAGACTTCAAGCTCTTCTGCTCTCAGCACTGGGGACTGTGTGTTTTGTGCTGTTACAGAAGAGAAGTAACGCGACGACGTCTCCGATGCCGCTGCCGACTCCGCGTCCTGAAGGCACCACAGAGGGCGCCACTGCAACTCAGCACCGCAACCTGGTCTCACTGACGATGCCTGCTGATGCCGCCACTAAGCCGCTGATCGCACAGTGACCTGTAGACACCACACTCCGCACCGCCTCACTTCACACCGAAGCCTGGGCACCGCAGAGAGCATTGCCGCAACCCTGCACCGGAACCCCAGTCTCACCAACGACGCCTGCTGACGCCGCCACCAAGCCGCTGCTTGCACCGCAACCTGTGGGTTCCGTACTCCGCACTACCTCGCTTCACGATGAAGCCTTGGCCTCCCCGACGATGATGCTCCACACCGGAATCGACGCCGCTGCTTGCACCGTGGTTCGAGGGCACCGCTCGTAAAGTTACATGACGCACCTCCCTCATCCCGCACCGCAGCCATGGCCTAAGCTGGTGCCTTCCACTCCAGTTCATCAGTCGACGACAGGGCTACAGCAACGACGACGCAGCTGCTTGCACAGTGACCTGCTAGCACTGTGTCGAGCACCGCCTTCATCTCGCATCGCGAACCTGGTCTCACCGACAACGCCATCTGATGCTGCCACTGAGCCGCTGCTCGCACCGCGAACTGAGGGCATTGCACGCCGCACCGCTGCACTTCACACTGCAGCATCCGACGCCAGCGCTCCTGACTCCATAGAGAGGAGATTGACCTGCAACGCATGTGACTTCGAGGGCCCCTGAAGATTCCTGCACCAACCTTCGGAATGACGCCTGTGGACGCCATGTTTTCAGAAGCTCAACGAGAGGTTGCAGACGCCCTGCATTTCTAAAAGGTACTGTTTGCGGGTCTTCCCGACACCGTAGCTGGCCCGCGACGCCGCGGTCAGCCTGAACTGTTTGGATTTGTTTGCTCACGACGCCGTGATAGCCCCGGAGGGAGCTATCAACATCAAGGAACTGTTTTTTCAGCGTATTTTGATAACTGTGTATTTTTAAGTACTGTATTGTGGATTTTTATCATTTTTGGTCTTGTCTTAAGTATATAAAAATATTGGATATGTTTCTAAACTGGTGTGGTGTCCTTTTGTAGTGCTTACACTGTATTACTGTTGGTTATGTGTAAATGCTTTACACACTGCCTCTAAGATAAGCCTGACTGCTTGCGCCAAGCTACCAAGGGGTGAGCAGGGGTTATTTTAGGAGTGTAACTCCCTTATCCTGACTAGAGTGGTGGTTTCTGCCTGGCTTTGGCGCATGCCCTAGCCTGCCAAAAAATCCAATTTCTAACATTGGTTGTCAGCGGTGAGGATAGGACTTGTGTTTTCACTTGAGTTACAGTGATTGGTGTGCACTTCTACCATATCGCAGACCATTACGTTCCACATTATGGTTTTCTTTGGTCTATTTTTGCCTTTCCATTGGTTTTGAACTTGAACTTTCCAGTACAACATGCCTGAATCAATTGCATCATCTGTTGCATCCTTGGAAGTGGCCTTTGAGGAGAGGTTAAGAACCTACAATGTGAAGGAATTGAAGGCGATCTGCAAAAACCTCAAAATCCAAATAAGGGACCTCACCAGAAGAGAGGAGCTGCAAAAGGCGCTGAGGGCCTGGGTAGCAGCCAGACATGCTAGTGAGTTGGGATCTTGGCATAGAGGCAGAGGAGCCTATTTCAAGGGTGGATGTGCTTTTGGGAGGGGGGGCCCTCTAAGCCAGGAAGAAGCAGTTTTCCCCAGAGGAGCTGGAGGACAGGCAGGAAGCAAGGAGAGTTGCTATGGAACTGTAGAAGCTTAAGTTAGCCATGGAGGAGAAAAGGATGATGTTAGACCATGAGTTTAAAATGAGAGAGCTCGACTGGGAAGCCAGTAGGGCTAGGCCCATCCCAGATGGTGGCAGCAAAAGTGTTAGGTCCTGTACTGAGGATGAGGTACACACACATACACAGATTTTGGACCCTGCTTCAAGGAGGGAGTTGACATACACCAGGGGGTTTACGATTGTGAGGTTACTCCAGTGGTGCGCAGTGTCCCTGAGGTGAATTGGGGAACTGGCACAAGGGGCCATATTCCTGATAGTGGGAGGGACACTCTACCGACTCTAGATGAGAGGTGCAGCGAGAGGGGTTCCCCATGATAGAAGCCCTGGTAGGTGAGTATGGCGACCAGCCAGAAGAGTATGGGTTGAGAGAAAGCAATAGTCAGACACTGTCTCACCAGTCTAGAGAGAATGATGTGGGGTACTTTTCTGAGGCACCGGGTGGTTGGGTGAATGGCAGTAGGGTTAACACCTGCATGGGGCTGTGTGATTCAATTGTTGAAGAGCCTATTTTAAGTCCCTGTTTTTCAGAGCTATGCCAAGTCTATTGTGAGTTCTCTGACCCCAGGGAGCTTGCAAGGGAGGCAGACCTTTTGGTGGATTCATGAGGGTCTGGAGAAGCATCTGGGGTGATCTGGAAGGATGTGGCTTAGGTTTTTTCCCACCGAGGGTGGTGGGAAAGGTTTTTGGTAGCCCAGGTAGATCCCGTTGTCATGGAAAGGGTGTAGGGACTCACGTCCTGTCTCCGTGGAGAAAGAGTGGGAATGGGCTGCGGCCCAAGGTGCCTAAAACCCGGTCCCAGAGCCTGGGTGGTTCCAGGAGGGAACACCCGGTGGGGAGCCTAGGCTGCACTGGTAGGCCGTCCGTTGAGGGGGATCCCTTAGTGTCAGGAGAACGGGGAGTGTATGTAAACAGAACTCCAGCGCTGAGGTGTCTGGCAGTGTCACTCCTAAGTGGAGGGTGCAGAAGTACAGATTGAGGGTTCATGTGGGGGCCACCCACATGAGTAGCCTTAAAAAGGTAACTCATACCTGCCATTGCAGTGTCTGCTGCGCAGTTGGTAACTGCCATGTCGACTTGCCCAGTGCACACACTTGCCAGTCCCCGACCTTCCCTTTTCTTACATGTCAGACACCCCTAAGGTAGGCCCAAGGTATCCCTGTGGGCAGGGTGCAGTGTATGTGTTAGGTAGGACATGCCCTGGTGTGCGTGGCATGTCCTGATAGTGAATTACAGCCGATTTAGTTTTTCACTATTGCAAGGCTACCTGTTCTCATAGGCCAGAATGGGTAGTTTGATTATAACATCTTATAATCCTAAACTGACCCAGGGAACAAGGTAGAAATTCGAGTTTAGTATGCCTGAACTCAGAATGTTAAAATACATCTTTTAGTGAAGGTGAATTTTACATTCTGTGTTTGAAAACACCACTTTTAAAAAAGTAGGTATTTTCTTGCTCAGTCATCCTGTGCGCCTCTGCTGGAATGTGGATTGCCTGTCTGGGCTTTGAATGACAGAAGGCTGGGGGAGCAGGAGGGGCTCCAGATAGTCTAGGTGGGTCAGGAAAGGTCAGGAAAGGTCTGAATAGACCTGGGCTCCAATGGGGGAAGGGAGAAGAGATTTCCTTACACCTCAAAGGGCTTGGTCTACCTCTGACAATGCCGTCTGCAGCCAGGAAGTCACACCAGAGAAGGCCGAACTGGTTCTGGCTGTGCACAGACACCCTCTGCCTAGACGATCAAAGGACTTTTGGATACAGATACTGGGGCCTAGACCACTGAATGTTAGAGTTCTTTTGGACCAAGTAGACTGCCAAGAAGAAGAGCCGGAGAAAGAGTGAGAAGGAACCGCCACTTTGCTGTGTGCTTTGCTGGGTTGGCCTGCAGTGGCTGCTTCTGTCTTGGGCAGTGAAAGGACTGGACTGAACTTTCTGCAATCTACTTTGTGATTTTCCCCAAGGGCTTGAGGTAGACTTACCCCCTGTTCAAGAAGTCTCAGGAACTGCAAAGACTTCAAGCTCTTCTGCTCTCAGCACTGGGGACTGTGTGTTTTGTGCTGCGACAGAAGAGAGGTAACTCGACGACGTCCACGACGCCGCTGCCGACTCCGTGTCCTGAAGGCACCGCAGAGGGCACCACCGGAACGCCGCACGGCGACCCTGGTCTCACCGACGCCACCTGCTGATGCCACCACCGAGCCGGTTTTATTTGGAGACTTAATTAGGTTTGGTATTGCATGAGTAGGACATCTATAAACAATACTGTGTCCTGTGTGCGAGACTGAAAAGAGATATTTTTTCACAACCAATGGAGGATGAGCTACGTAGAACTAAAGTAGCAGTGGGGCTAGTGCGCATCCTTGCTTTGACCTATTATTCATGTATATTTTCTTAGTCATCGGCTGGACCACTGGAATTATGTGATTGTGCGGCCGCGGAGATTTTTGCGTAATTATAGATTTGCAGCATTCGCCACATAATTAAGGCTCCCTGTTTTCCGTTTTTACTGATTTTTACAGATAAATACAGACAGAAAACATTTCTTTTCTTGTCTGTATTTATTTTTAAATGTGGATAAATACAGAAATTGGGTTGCTTTTTGAGTAGTTCTAAATACTATCTGTCATGACTCCAAGGCCAATAGCTGAGTGGATTGCTGAGTAAGGTGGATAAAAAGAAAGGACTTTTAGTAAAGAGGCTTTAACAGCAGTAGATATGCACATTGTTGATACTGAAATTAGCATATTTTCTTATAAGTGCATTGATTTACCTTCTGCGGGTCATTAGAAAGCATAAGTGCATATTTACTGGTTAAATAAATGCGGAAATATACTAATTTCAGGTTCATTTTCTACAAAACCCAAAATAAATATGGGTAAATACAGATAAAATGAGCAAAAAAGAAATATGAATAAATACAGACGGAAATGTCAAAAAAATAAATACCATACAACCAGGAGCCCTACACATAATCCATCATCTGCTGCATATCTGCAGATTTTAACAAAAGCACATTTTGCTCAATAGGTTCAAAAATTACTAAAAACGCAGCTGCATGTGTTGGCGCACATTGGAAGGATTGTTTGCAAAGGTTGACTGTTGATCTTTCTGTTGCTTAGTGCTATATTTTAGCATTAAACTGGTACTAAAAAGGAGCAACCAATGCCCAGATGGTGTTAACAATTGTAAAAATAACAAAATAATGAAGTAATATCATAAAAAACGTGCCGCATTATTTGCTAATTCATACCACATAATTTGGCCCTGCCCTGCCGCATGATTCCAGTGGCACAAAGTTCTATCTTTAGTTAAAGTATGCCCTCCTGTACTCCCACAAAGCTAGTTTTCGCTGGGGTTACCTCAGTCAACACTAATGAGTTCACTTGTATATCTATGCCGCAAGCACATGTTTGCATCTGCTGTGCAATGGCCCCTGGGAAAATGTGACAGGATAAACCATTGTTAGATATGGTGCTCATTTCCTGACTAGAATGTAAATGGGGTTACGTCTAAGGTGAAATTTTGCGAAAATGAACCAATTATATTCATTCTTGCAACTACCCACTGTGAAAGAATTCAAATTCGGAGATCAGAAAGATGCAGTATTTCAGGATTTGGGTCAGTCACCTGAGCTGAACAGCCTTTGTGGAAGCATACTTTGTTCAGCTGGTGCTTTAGGAGCAGAACGAATACAGCACAATTTGGCCTATTTTGCATACACATGCACAATGGCACCCTACCTAATTCCAGAATAAGAGAAATTAACATACACAATGGTGAAAGCCAAAAAACTGAGAGAAAGGGAGAAAGCAGGGATGAAAAAGAACATACAAAAGTGAAAGAAAGGCCTAGGGAGCCAAATATTTTTTAAGATGGCAGGCCTGGAAATGTCAGGCTGTTTCGTCTAGGGCATTTGCTGGTGGAGTGCTCCTCAATCCATTCACTGCGCAGGCGTCTTTTCTTTATTTCACAGAACAATGGTTTCAGCCCGACGGCAGGCGCTGACGGAGACTCATTGCTCACTGCAGGGCATAGTACTGCGGCGCTAAATTTTAATATTGCATGAGAGCAATGTCAATATTTGTTTTGGTGATTTTTCTCCTTTAATTACCTCTCCACTAGGGTGATGATAAACGCAAACTGTTTGTGTCTGACTATCCCGGGTAATGATTATAATCCTTCACATCTTATTCTGTTTATTGCCTATCCTTTGGGGTCTCCGGCTTCCAGCAAGGGCCTTCCCAGGATGAGTTAGAAAGGGAAATTACACAGTTTTGCTCTATAGTTATGACTCTTTTTGTTAAATTTTTCAGGCACTATTCATGTGATATGTGATTTATTATTATTGTCTTTATCTTTAACTGTCTCGAGGAAAAGAATCATGTTACTTTTATTTTTCATATTAGTATTTGCAGATTCTCACCATTTTTAGTTGACCAATGCCCAATATTATGCGATAAAGAACCAAGGACATTTTCTGTAATGTTAATGGAATATTAAATTGAAACATCTTCAAATGTATAGACCAAGCTAGAGTCCAAAAACCTTGAATATGTCAACAGTGGTATAACATATGAACTAGAGAGCCAATATGTTTAGAAAAGGGCCAGCATAGAGAAGAAACAGAGGGGTCAAATTTAGCAACCTCTTCTTGTGTATTAACTGCTCTGTGATAAAGTAAAAAGAGTTATTGGGTAATACAGGCAGCTCTATAGGTTGTAAAAAGTTTAAGCCATATTTTATCTCAAAACTGGTTAGAAAATGATATAGATGAGTCATCTTCCCATAGCAGTTCCAAAGAATATTTAGTTCTAGTGGAACCTGAAGACAGTAAGGTCTTATAAGTGAGGGCAGCTTTGGGAACAGTATCGACAGATATAGCATTGGGAATATTATTGCGAGACACAGCAGGTAATGGTAACAAATAATCAGGATTCATATGGTACTTTGAAAAATATTGAAAGGAAGAGGTAATAAATTTATATAGCAGGTAATTGGTATTCTGTTTGGAAGTGATCAAACGTTATATTAAAATTTCTTTCCAGTATTTAAAATAGAAAGATCTATTATGTAACTTAATAAATGTAGTATACCAAATGGAGGAATACAAGAAACACTGCTTGAAATTACATTTATCCAGAAATGTTCAGTGTTATAAATAGTGCAAGAAGTTAAAATTGAATTTTGGAGATAAAAGTACTATTTGATATATAAAGAACATCTCTAAAGGAAGAAATCATTAAGTAAAGTTTGTTCTAGGTTAATCCACATTGTATGGAAAATCATAATTTTCATAGTGTATAGTCTTACCCACTAAGATATATATAATGGAGACCAAGTCAAGAGTAATGCTTCTATTCTGGGTTTCAACATAACAAAATTATGGGAAAGTGTTCCTTGTATGGTGGGAGAGCATCAAACGCTAAGATATTTAATCTTTGAGGGATACCTTGTAAAGTTAGTGTTGGCAAACATGTGTTGATCACAAAAAGAGTTCAAGAGTAGGACATCCTCTGCATATGATGAGATGGCATGGGCACTACCTGGTGGGGGATGGCCCAGAGGATGCGTGAGATGCCAGAGGCTCCATTGCCAGCACGAAAAGAAGGGGTGAAAGAGGACACCCCTGCTGCATGCCTCTGCCAATCTCCAGTGGCTCAGATATAGAGCCATCTAGAAGGACCCAGACAGTGGCAGCCAAGTACAGCGAACGAATCATGCAGATACTATTAGCACTGAATCCAAACCCAGCAAGGACCTCAAAAAGATATGCCCAGTTCAGTGAGTCAAACGTTTTTTTCAAACCTAGGCCTACGGCTGCCCCACGGGGCCAATAGCATTTTGCGGCTTCCATGATCTGGAGTAATCTTTGTATATTGAGAGAGGTGTAGCAGCCTTGTAGAAATTCATATTGATCTGGGTGAATTAAATGTAGGAGCACTTGTGGGATATGGCTAGCCAGTATCCTACTGAGGATCCTATAATCGGTAGGTAATTTTGCTAGAGGGCCATGGGAGGTTGGGTCCGCAGGGTCTTTACTAGGTTTGAGTAGTGAGACTATGGAGGTTTTCCAGCAGTTAGGGGGAAGGGTTTCTGTGTTGATCGCTGCCGCGCATACTTTGAACAGGCTCAGCAAAGATTTTATGGAACTCCACCAGCAGACCATCAAATCCTGGGATATTATAGCTGGCCAGCTCAGTAATGGCTACTCTAATGCCCTGGGCTGTGATCTGTGCATCGATCCCCTCTCTCCCAAAGGGGATAAACTAGGGAGGGAGATAGAGTCTACAAGGTTTCAGACAGTCTCCTCTGGGGCGTCTGGTCGATGTTTATAGATGTGAGAATAGCCCACACTCATCCCACATACATTTTGTGTACGTTTGTTAAAGATTGGACGGATTTGTTAGCATGAGCTGAAAGCCATTTTGTGTTTCCGGCAACCATCTTGTTTGCCATGTGCGGCCACGTGCTCGCCATGTGCTCTGTCCTTCCTCAGTGTTGACTGCTCTTGTAATCTGCCTAGAAACTAACCATATTTAGCATCTTCTACCTTCGCACATGCTCAGAAGGGCCTAGCTAGTAGAATGCACCTGCTTATCTTGTAGAACTGTCGGGCTATTTTTGCTGCTGTATGGAGAAGTAACTCTCCTCCTACTTTGTTGAGCAAGCAGATCTTGCATGCCCATATTAGTAATTTTGCATGCTTACATGAGCCAGGACTGCCCCTTGGTCTTATGCTGACTATGTAACCCTAAGCATATATAAGGCCCCTGTTTTCTGTACTCCTTAGACTGCCTCTTTCAGTTGCTAAGGCTTATGTGTGACGTAGTCTCCCTCATTTGAGGTTAATAAAGAAGTTACTTTTATATTTCAGCTTCTGTGCCAATTTCTTCTTTGTTGGTTTAAAAGGACCAAGTATAAGTGGGACCCCTGAGAAGGTTTCTATTTTCTACACGCTCACATGAACTTGGTGCCTCTGTCAGACATCACTTCTTTGGGGTTAAGGGAGGTGAAACCCTATTCAAGCAGAAACCCCCATTCCTGTCAGGGTGAATTCACACACAACTTCAAGTTAACCTCTACTTAATTCTCTGATAGCTTGCCAAAAAAGCAGTTAGGCTTAACTTAGAGGTAATGTGTAAAGTATTTCTGCAGCACTTCAAACAGTAATTCATTAAAAACACTGCACAGGTCACCACATAAAAACATGGAGTAAAATAAAAAAAATTAAGACCAAAATGACAGAAATTCAGAACCGGATATATGCAATTTCAAAGATTTAAGTGAAAATAGTGCCATCAAGTCAGAGATGGCCCATCCTGCCAACACCTATTTCCCCTTTGTCTTAACTGCCAGCTACACCTAGCCATTTGACCCAGAATGCGGTCTGCAGTCACCAACTGGTTGTGACAAGAAAATGTAAACTTTCTAAAAGTGGTATTTTCGGAATTGTGACTTAAAATTTGACTTTGAAAATTAATTATGATTTTTTCACTGGCAGCACATGTAAAGATTAAAAGTGCACATTCACCTTTAAAAATGCACTGCACCCTGTCCTATGGACTTAGGGCCTATCCTAGAGGTGACATATATGGGAGGTTTAGGCCTGGAAAAATATTATTTTGCCAGGGCAAAATGGCAGTTCAAAACGGCACACGCAGGCTTCAATGGCAGGCCTGAGACATGTTTAAAAGGCTTCTTAAGTGGTTGATACAACAAGTGATGCTGGCCCACCAACGGAATTAACATTTATTTAAATGTAAATTTAATTTTGAGGCCTCAGGTATGTGTAGTACATGTAGTACCACTTTACTAAGGACTTACTAGTAAATTAAAGGTGCCAATTGCGTGTAAGCCAAAAACAAGATCAAAAACTGAAGAGTAAGGCAAAAAGTTGGGGGGGGAAGACTGCCATAAGGATGAGAAGCCTAATGATGACCATGACAAAACTGTGTTTCTTGTCATATGTGACTGCCTTCCACTCAGACCACAGCCTAGCTAGCAGCACAGCTTTGACCTCTGCATACACCATTAATGGAGCTCACAATTGAAAAGTCTTGCTTGATTCAATTCTATCCTTCATCTTTCAGATTAATACAGTCTCATCCAAATGCTCCTTTCTTCTAAGAATTCTCAAAAAGATTGTAACATACTTCACGTTTGAAGCTTGCTGCTTTGTGATACAAGCCACTGTTTACTCTTGGCCTGGACAAAATGTAAATTATGCTTGCAATTTTTGCATAATTTTAGGAATATCATGTTACGCTTGTTATTTAGTATGCCTGAAATTATGCCAGTACACCACCTTGTTAACTACGTTGCCGCTCATGGCAAAAATTATCTCAGGAGAGTGATGGAAAAAATGGAAAAAGGCAAACAGCCAGAACACGAGGCGCTGATGTTCATGGCATTGTGTTTTTCACTCTATTTTTTTAGTTTAAAATATATCCTTACATCAAAAAATTACGTAAGAACACATTTCACGCTAAGATATAGTACTAAATGCTTAATTTGCACTTCATATAATTATTCATAAATTGACAGAGGTTTCCAAAATTTCACATATTTACATGAAAGTAAATTATGTAAATTTTGCACACGCCTGTTTACCTCTTGCGTTCATTGTGGTAATTCCTGCTATTTGGCATTACTTAAATACCACCTTAACAGGCTTGGATTTGTACAGAATGTGGCAGCTCACCATCTTCCAGGTCTTAGGAAATTCAACCATCAGCGTCCTCCTGGCCAAATTCGATTGCCTTATTATAAAATTCATCATCCTCAAATACCATTCAATATTTTCTTAGTGGACAGCTGTTCTAACAAATTTGTATCTGAAGTGTTGTCTTCTCTCCAATCAACTTGCTTTTCACAAAAAACTAAAGACCCATCTCTTAGCTCAATAGTTTGCCCTTGATTGATTAAAGTCAAGTGTCAGAAAACTCTTTGGTAACCAGGTGCTTATCAATCAATAAATCAGTAAGAAGATCAGTTTGGTTGGCCATCTGTACATTGATAAATGTTGCATTTTCCAATAACAGTACGTCTTCTTGACGTTCATAGTGCTAGCTGTTTTTTGGAAACTGTGAAGCTGCATAAAACACCTTCGGCATTCATTGGGAAATATATGTGGTTTGACATTTATTGCTGTATGACAGCCATCATTTTGACTAGGATGCGTCTATGAAACATGGCTGCCAGCGCAATGTTCTCCTCTGGGCATTGCAGCGGTGTTCTTACTCTACATATGCTGTCTTGTAAACAGGAATAAAACCACATTCCCCTCTTGGGGTAGCATGAGACGAGCTATTATGTCCAAGGTGCAATGAGTGAGCAAGCTGTGGTTAAGCCCTTTTATGTAGCAGGTTACTAATTGATCTTTGGCTCCTTCTTGTTGCTATTTCCTGAGATGACGCTGTTGATTTTCGTCAGTTAGCTTTCTAAATCAAATGTCATTTTATATGGGGGGCGCTAGAGGGCGCCAGGCAAGATGGGCGCACGAATGTGAGGCTCCGCCAGATCGAGCCAACATCCTTCTTAAAATCCTGCATAATCTGTCCCTGTGACACCCCAGCGTAGCGGGCTTACCTTTTGGGAGCGAGGCAGCAGCGACTGGCTATCCGTGTATCCCTCTGGCCGACCCGATGGTGTGTGCTGCTGACTGCTCTGCCGGCTGGGCCCTGACAACGTGGTGAGCTGGGACAGCCCTGCGTCGGAGGCCTGCCCGCGGGGACGGAATCCTGTGGTGCCCGGCGTGACTTCCTGTGGGGCCCGAGCGGCTGGTTGGCCCTGTCGGGACTGTAAGAGCGGCGCTGGGCTGCGGCGGAGGAGAGAGGTCGTTGTCTGGGTCGACTCCGGCGTCTGCCGGTTGCGGTGAGTGGGGAGACGGCCTGGGAAAGCCCGGGGCTGCGGAGGTGGTGCTGGGACGCACTGGGCCGCTCCACGTGAGCTGTGGCTGGTGGGGGCGGGGTGCGATCCGGCGCAGCTGTGGGGGCCGATCTGACTGGTGTCGGCTCTGTGGTGCTGCGGAGGCTCTTGCGGCAGGCTGCCTAGGTCTGTGGCGGTGAAGGTGCTGCGGGTGACGGCGGACTGCCCGGCGGTCTGCTGCGGTGTGGCGGGGCTTGCCGGGAGGCCGTGGCTCCTGCTCTGCCGGCCGCCGGTGCCCCCGGGGGGCTGAAGTGCTGCTCCGAAGCTACTGCTGCATGGTTCTGGAACTGCGATATCGTCTGGAGGCATCTTGGGAGCTGTGGACCGTCCTGGTGACTGGGGCTGCTGGAGGCCTGTAAGGCCGTGATTGGCACCTGGGGAGCTCCACGCTGGGCCTTGCTTTCCTGCGCGTTGCCGGCTGGTGGTACTGCCTGTTGGTTGTTGGCACTCCTTCTCCCTGTTGGTTGTGTCTGCCATCATATCTTCTTTGCTGGCTATCCTGCCTGATTTGCTGGTGGTTGCTGCTGAGACAGTGTGGGCTACTGGTGAAGGTGTGCTGGCGCTATGGGCAGGCCTGAAAGGAATCAGCCCAAATTGACTTTTGATGCTAGAAAATCCACGACGTCGGCCTTGCAGGCGCCGCCGGACACGGAACTTGCAGGGGCGTCTGGGGGTGCACCTAATTTGGAGGCTGTGCTGGTGGCGATGCAAAAAACGCTGCAGTCCATTGAAGGTACCATGGAGGCAGTGAATCACAGGCCGGACCATATGGCATCGCAATTTGAGAGACAAAATGAGCGTATGGGAGAGGTTGAACAGAAAGTGTCTGCCACCGAGGATGGCCTGGCCACTACCTCCACCAAGGTGTTCAACATGGAGCGGGTTTTGGAGGTCATCCAGGCCAAGAATGAGGAGTTGGAAGGGCGGTCCCGGTGCAATAACATCCGCGTCACAGGGCTGCCGGAGTCCACCAATGTGGGTCGGATGTAGGATTTTATGGAACGCTTGTTGTTAGACATTTTTGGAGCGGATCAGTTGTCCCGAGTGTTCATAGTAGAGCGGGCACATTGTTCATTGGCGAAGCGTCCAGTGCCGGGAGCGACGCCCCGTCCCATCATTGCCCGCATACTCAATTATAAAGACAGAGATGTGATTCTGCGACTGGCCCGCGAGAAGGGCGCCATAGACTATCAGGGCAATAAACTTGAATTCTATCCTGACTTCACCGTTGCGGTGCAGACAGCGAGGAAGGAATTCCAGGTGGTCAAGCAAATGCTCAGGGCAGAAGACATTCCATATGCCATGCTCTATTCGGCCCGCCTCCGCATTGGACCGCCGGCAGACAATAAAATCTTTACATCTCCTAAGGCAGCCATGGAGTATGCGAAGAAACAAAAAAACGGAAACGAGACTCTAATGCAGCGCGAGATGGGGAGGAGGAGATGCGCGATGAAGCGGCATAGGTCTACGCTCTCTTTCGGCATCATTGTTGATACTGGCCATACTAGTTGAGACCTCACTGTGCGATAATGCTCCACTCTTCTCATAGACTAATTGACGCCTGTACACTGTCGTGGTGGGCTGCTGGGTCCGTGTGCTATTTTATTCTCATTGTTCTTAACAGTGGCCTGGCTGCTGAGCTGTGACGAATGTAATGTTCTTTGCTTACATGTTGGGTTTGATGCATGGTTGCTGGGTGGTGGCGGGTTGTGACCATTGTGCTGCTACGACGGAGAGGCTATGGCTCTGGAGGGGAGACATTCTGCACTGTTGTTTGATATATTGTTGGTTGAGGATGGGCTCCTGGGCCTCTGTGCAGTCCTATATAGAAGGGTTGCACCTGCCTTCCGGAAGAAGTCTTGGGGATGGCTGCTTCCTGGGAGGGTTCCTATTGTCCTGTTGCTGTGCCTGCTCCCAGTTATAGACTAGCAATTGCTGATGACTGTACTGCTGCCTCCTCCACTGAATGCGGCTGGGATGTTCTAGCAAGTGCCGCGGCGCGGGGGGTCTGGAGAGGACAGGTTGGATGGTTTGCTCGATCCCCTCCTGCTTAGCTTGCTGGTGGGAGTTGGGCACCTCTACGCCCCCACGCATGGGAGCTCCCCACAATTGGTTTGGTGCGACAGTTGGGGTGTGGGCACTGGGGGGTTGTGGATGGCTTTGGCAGGTTGGGGTGCTGAAGTGGGTAGGGATCAGGTTGCCAGGGTTTTCGGTTCTGGGGGGGGGAGTTTGGCACATGGGGGTACATGCAGGGAGGGTTTGTCTGGCGATGCTGGGGGCTGCCTCTGGTGGGAAATGGAAGGACTGTCATTGTTGCTGTATATTGGCCGGAAGGTGCATTTGAGACCAAATGGTTAAATATATGTACTATCTGGTATTCTTTCTAGGGGGGGTATGCTGAATTGGATAACGTGGAATGTGCAGGGTCTTAACGGACCACAAAAGACTAGGCAGATGCTTGCGTACTTAACTAGACATGCTGTACAGGTGGCCTTCCTGCAAGAGACGCATCTCAGCGGGCAGGCGGCTACGGCGATCGCTTGCCGTTGGGCTGGTACCAAGGTGGCCACCTCATACTCCTCTTATGCCCGTGGTGTTATGATTCTCATTAAAAAAGGTATCCCATTTGTGAATCTGCATGAGGAGGTCGATCAGGAAGGTCGCTATATCATATTGCATGGAAAATTGTGTGGTACGCTAGTCACGTTGGTTAATGTGTATGGACCCAACATCGATGATCCGGATTTTTATGTCACGTTATGGAATAAGATCTATCAGCTGCCTCCGTCGGCGATTCTCTGTGGGGGGGACCTGAACGTGACGCTGGATCGAGGGTTGGATAAAAAGGAAACGCGCCAATCGCCCATGAAGCGTGCATGCGGGGCTGTCAGGGATGGGATGGAGGTGCTGGGGCTGGTGGATGTGTGGCGCCTGGGTCATCCTGGAGTGCAGGAAGGCACCTGCTATACCTCTGCTCATGATACATGGTCGAGATTGGATTACTGGTTGGTGACGAAGGATGTGAGTGGCTGGGTGGTGAGATCTGAACATCTGGCTCGTACTTTATCCGATCACGCTCCTGTTTTGATGGAGGTCCAGCTCCCGACGCATGCGCATGTACCGTTTGCCTGGCGGCTACCTGCCGGTGTTCTGAAAGATCAGGTTATGCGAGAGGGTTTACGTGCAGAGATTGAAATGTTTTTTGATAAAAATGTTGGATCGGTGACCAGTGCGGGTGTGCTGTGGGAGGCGTTTAAGGTGACAGTGAGGGGCACATGTATCGGCATGCAGGCCGGGGTACTCAAATCGCTTAGGAATTCTATGGAGCGGTTGGAACGTGAGTTGTTAAGTCTGGAGCGACAATGTGAACTGGAGCCCTCCGCTCGCTTACTAGCGGACGTGCGCCTAAAGGTCTCCGAGTACAACGAGCTAGCAGATCAGGAGGTTCACTACCTATCCAAGCGTGCCAAAGCACGGCACTATGGCGAGGGTGGCAGGCCCGGACGGGGCCTGGCGGACAGGCTACGCGAACCCTGGGCTAAACAGTGCACAGTGCAGGAGATCAGGTATGGCGATAGGACTGTGACTGATGCAGAGGGTTTCTTGGATTGTTTCACTCGATACTACGCTAGCATGTATGCACATAAGGACACGGCAGACGAAGGGGAAATCGCTGACTATCTAGGGGACGTCGCGCTGGTCTGGCTCTCGAAGGGGCAGCAGGACTTTCTGATGCACCATGTCACTGAGGGCGAATTGAGAGATGCGATTGCGGCTTTGCCGAGCGGCAAGGCGGCCAGTACGGATGGCTTGCCGCCGGAATTCTATAAGGAGTATGTGGATTTGTTGCTGCCGCATCTGGCGATGGTATTGGAGGAGGCCTTTGAATGTAGGCAACTGCCTCTGACGCTGAGGGAGGCCTTGCTGGTGGTCCTTCCGAAGCCCGGCAAGCCTCTGGACTGCTGTGAGTCATACCGGCCGTTGTCGTTGATGAACACAGACGTTAAGATTATCTCCAAGGTATTGGCCACTCGATTGCAGCTATTATTGCCGGTGATGGTGTTGCCGGACCAATCTGGATTTGTCCCGGCGCGTTCCACCACACATAACCTCAGAGCACTGTTCGCGGTCCTACATTTACTCAAACCCGACTTAGCTGCGGTGGCGGTCCTATTGGACGCTGCCAAAGCGTTCGACTCTGTTGCTTGGAGTTACATGATGGCTGTACTGCATCGTATGGGGGTGCCGTTCTTTTTCACCTCGCTAATTGCTTTGTTGTACACTAATCCTGCGGCCCGAGTGCGAGTGAACGGACGCATGTCAGAACCGTTCGCCATACAAAGGGGCACGAGGCAGGGGTGCCCGCTCTCGCCGTTACTGTTTGCCATCATTATGGGACCGCTAGCCTGTATTTTGCGGCAGCGACATGCATCCTCGTCTCTTTGTTTCCGTCTATGCTCCCTGGCGGTATCCATGTACGCGGATGACATGGTACTTTATGTTCGAGAACCAGACAGATATCTAGATGGGGTGCTCAGGGAATACGTGCGGTTTGAGCGTTTCTCCGGCTTGTCGATCAACTGGGGAAAGTCTGTAGTGCTGCCCCTGACGGCTGTTACGCCCATGTCCGTTAGAATTCCCTTTGGAATGGGCTGACGAACCTGTCCGCTATCTGGGTGTCTGGATACATAGAGAAGTCCAAGAAATGATTCGGGCTAATTACGGTGTGGCATTTCCAACTTAGAAGACCAAGTGGCGCGCTGGACTCGGCTGCCGCTATCGTTCGCGGACCGCGTAGCTTTGATTAAAATGGTGGTGCTCCTCAAATTCTTATATTATTTTGTCAACATCCCGCTCCATTTGACGTCGAGTTTTTTCACAACGTTGCAGTCACTACTTACTACTTTAGCTTGGGGGGGAAGAAACCGCGTGTGAAATGGGACACCCTGACTAAGCCATATGAGAGGGTTGGCTTTGCGGTGCCTGACATGAAGCTCTATTATCTATGTGCGCAGGCGCATTTTGCCTCGTACTGGGTCTTGGCGCCGCCATACACTCCAAACGTGGCGATCGAGGCGGCGGCAGTGCAACCGCTGCCGTTGAAGGCAATGATTGTAAACTCACATTCTGTATATGAACGGGACGAGGTGGACACGGTGCAGAACACGGCGAGAGCGTGGCAGGAATTGGGCAGACGTGCTGGTTCGTTGCCTCTCTATGCGCCGGCCATGCCACTGCTTCATAATGAGCACATCTCAGTATCGAGTGAGATAGGGGCTCTGCATCTCCTACAAGATGCCGGCGTAACCACGATGGGGGATGTCTTTCCGGCAGGCCGCTTTCTGGAATTATCGCCCATACTGGACTGCACGAATAATGTCACCATGGCTATCTTCGTGTATGTCCGGTTGAGAGCCGCAGTGCGCGCTCATTATCCGACTTTTCCGTTAGAGCCGCCCGTGCTGACTGCGCTACAGTTCACGTACACTGCTACTTCTAGAGTCAAAATGGTCTCGAGGTTGTACAAAATTTCACAGGATGAAGAGGGTGGTATGGATATTGCTGCAAAGACTAGATGGGATGCGTGTCTGCTGGAGCTGCTTCTGGAGGATGAATGGGAAGAGTGCTGTGCCATGACCGGGAAGTTTGCTGTTAATGCTAACTTCAGACTCTTGCATTATACATTCTTGCACCAGTGGTACTACACACCGGAGCAACTCTTTAAATTTGGCCTGCGTGACTCCCCTATGTGTGTGCGCTGTGGGGCTGCTGTGGCTGACTTTCTGCATCTGGCTTGGACATGCCCGCGAGTGTCTAGGTTTTGGGTGGCGGTGACTGAGGCCTTGTCTGCCATGACCTCGGTGTCTATTGAGGCGACGCCACATGTATGTTTGCTGGGTATGGTGTCTGGAGTTCCTTTGGGCGCTCGCCGGTTGGTGACTCTGGAGCTGCAACTTGCTAAGCGCGGTGTGGCGACCTGCTGGGGGGGGAGACGGGCACCGGATGTAAAAACTTGGTTAAAGGACATGGCATATTGTCGAGATCCATTGACGTGCTACTATGAAGAACTACCAGAACGCTCCCGTCCCCGCGACATCTGGGGTCCGTATACCACCTACATGCTGGCGCAATTGTCTGATAATGGCTAGCTCTGCCTGTGTTTATGCGGGAGGGTTGCTATGGAGAGGGTTGCCTGATGGGAATGATGGGCTACAGGACCTCCTGCTCTCTTAAATTGCTACTTTGTACTGAGGCCTTTTAACCTGCGCTGGTTGCCTGGACGGTGTCCGGCCACCGATGGCGTAGCCTTTGCCTGTGGTTGACCCTTCTGAATTGCTGCACTTCCTTGACTCGCTTGCTTTCTGGCTTGACTACTGCTCTACTGAACCTCTCTCCTATGGGGGGTGTTCCACCCGCATCGTATTTGCGATCCCATGCATTGTTGCTTACCTGCTGTGCTACTCCAAAGGGGGGAGGGTGGGGGGGGCAATGTGGTTTCTAATGTTATTGTTCAAATAAAAAAAAAACACACAAAATGAGACCTCAGATGACTTTCTAACTGCTTCCCAGATATGGTTCCATGCTCTATGATGCTAGTTGCTGACTGGTGCTCCACCGGGCCTATGGCTGTCGGTAACCTGGCTGTGTACTATGACTCGTTGGTGCTTCTGATTTCATCATTTGCGGCCGGCCAGCTGGGTTGTAGGCCAGAGGCTGTGTAACTGTACTTCAGATAATAAAGGTCTTCCAAAAAAAAAAAAAAAAAAAAATGTCATTTTATATCATATGCAGTATTTTAACATTGTTGATACCATCACACTGGTAATGGTGATATTGCATCTGGTAATACCAACGCTGGTAATACTGCAGTCAGACGGAATTTTACATGCCTATTGCATAATTCACACTACATTTTCACCTTGTTAATGACTAGAGCGCTCAGAGAATCGGGAGATAACTGCTTAGACTTGTTTTTTATTTATTCATAATTCCAAATAATGTAAGTTAACAGCAACAGGAAAACAAGGTGGTGTCTCACTCTCCTTCAGTGAATTTTAAAAGAAATAAGGCCAGATGTATGAAGCTATTTAGTGGATGCAAAGCGTGTGTTTTGCTTAATCACAGTATTTGTGACCCTTAAATGGCTTGCACAAATGTATTAAACCCATTTAGTGATTCGGTTACACGCTATATGTTTACTTCTGATGCAAGTAATATTTACTTTACTCTGAAAAGCAGAGTCTTGCTTCTCTCTTATTCCATCTGCTGCTCTGAAGTAGTGCGCACGCTACATGTGAAGAGAAAAGATGTATTTCATTACGAAGCCGAAACATCATGTTTTTGTCCAAATTAGGTCCTAGAGACACCCACTTGTTACATTAACGAGCCTCATTTTTCATGGCTGGTTCATTGTTTTGTGTGAGTAACCCACTATTGCAAGGAAGGGTTTGGTATGGCGCTGCCATTTGTAAACCTACATTACATCTCTTCTCTTTTAATGAAGCATGTCTTTGTCGCCTTGTAACATTAGTGTAGCCTGCAGAAGTTGTCGCTTTTGTTGCACCAACCCAAGGAGTGTGCATCGATGTTACAGATGGCTATGTAGTCTTTCGTTGGCTCACATGACCCTTCCTCGGGTCCCAATGACCTGAACTACCAAAACTCTGCAGTTTATATCAATAAGAATGAGGGGTGGGGTGTAAAAGAGGGAGCAGGGGCTGCCATTCTTAACATTTAGCAAATACACGGGGATGCCAAGGTGTTTGTGAGAGTAATAAAATGGTCATCTTCCTACTCATGGAGTAGATACACTAATATTGAAAGTGCTAAATAAAGGGTGAATAATAGCTGTAAAAGATTGGACGGCTAGGGTGTTGTTTTATTCTCAGATTAAATGTTATTAGAAAGAGCATACAACTAAATAAATAAATGATATAAAGTGAATTCAGGAGTCTGCATTTTAGGCCCTTCATGTGTCTTCATTACTTCCGTATGTGCTTGCTTGCAATGTGCACATTATGTGCCTTGCATGTGTACTTGTGTTGCTTACCTTCACTTAGTGTGCGCTCGCTTTTGTGTGTTTTTCTGAGTCTGTCTGTCAGTGACGCATATCGACCGTCTGCAGATTTCATTATTGGTTCGTAACTTGTCTGAGACGTACCATGTCCATTTGCAAACAGCTTGCGTGACTTGTGTTCCGGAATAGTGAGCTACTTGCCTAAAAAGCATGAATTTGCCTCTTCAGGGGTCGCATGCGCTACATAAATACATTTACAATTTACAGTGTACAATTGTGTGCATCATGTAATGCTTGCAGCTGTGAGTGCTCAGTGGTAAGACAAAGTTATTGTAGGCAGTATATCTGTATGTTGTATTTGCAGGGTGCATAACGTAAGACTAGGTAGAGACGACTTGAATGTGTGCACAATTCATTTTTATGGAACAGGGCGATGGTAACTTCTTACTGTGTTTCACAGTGTTTTTGTGGCCCTATTCGAACGAGCTGTTTCTACAATGTCGTTTTTACAGTACTTGGCCATTACGTTTTTACAGTTACGATGGCTGGGTTTGTGTATCATGCTGACAATGTTCGTGGGGTGCATATGAAGTGTGACCACAGAGTTTATACGGAGGTGTAATATTTGTGTAAGCTTAAAAATGGCCTTGCGCGGAGTGCCCACAGGGGGAATTCTAGCTCTCCTCCTGGGTTTTATTGGTATGCACACGATGGCTGTTCCTTCTTCTCCATGCTGTCAATGAATTTGTCACAAGATAAATCTATCTTTTTGATAAGGTCTCGGCATGCAAAAGAGAGATATTTTAAATCTGAGGTGTCACTGTATGTGCAAAAGGGAGCTCTTTCTCTCCTCGAGGGACTGAGTATGTACTATAGACAAAGGAGCAGCGCCTATCCCAAAGAAGCTCTCTCCTTGCTCCAGACTTCACTGTGCGGAAAGGTGTAATGCCACTCCAAAGTGGAAAGTGTGAGCGTGTGTGCATAAAATGCCAGTTCTGGGCATAATCCTCCGTGCTCCCTATGCGGGTTTTTGCATGCATTGTATGGGCAACTGTTATTTTATATTGCACAAAACCACTACAAGTATATCAGTGTGTTCACAAGTTAAAAAGGGCAAATGATAATATCAGCATATGCAAAAATTGTCCTCTATGGCTCACAAAAATTGCCAATTTCTCAAATGATAAATAATTCAATTGCATTGCTTTACTAACCTTCCTGCTTAATCAGATTTGGTTTAAAATGCACCATTTGTCCACTCTTTTTTCAGACTTTTCTCGAGGGGAAAACCCCCCAAAACTCCTGTAGGTTCTTTGGGCATCCTCGCTACGCTGGCTCGCCGCAGTCAGGTACCACAATAAGTCTACGCCCCCCACTTTCAAATGTCACCAGCCGCCACTGTATTTATCTAAACTACAGTAGAACCTTTCTGGAGCTGCTAGCGACATATGAGAGGGAATTGCTAAAGTTATGGCTACCAGAGTTGGCAGGATGGATGACGTGGTAGTGGTCGGGGCAACATCTAGTATACAAATCCTTTCAGTAGTGAATAGTAGGTGAGTGACCCTGTAACCTGACAGGCTGCAGAGTGTGATGTGGTTGTGGGGTAATTAACTGGGGTAATATGCAAGCATTCCTATGACCACAAATATGTAACTGCCTCACTCCAGACCTCAAGGCTTGGTTCTCTTGTGTACCACAGGTAATTCCACCTGAATGGTAGTTAATGTTTCAGTGTGTGTTAAGGAGTGTGCAAGAGACTCCATCCCACTCAGGCAGGATTACATCTCATGGGTTTGATCATTGGTCATACAGCTTTTGAAAACGAGGCCTATTTGTCAGCCCTATGGCGACAAACCTGCTATCTTGTAAAGCCGGAGGGAGCAATGTATAGCCTCCCTTGACCTCACAGCATTTCTGTTGTCCCACATTGTCTTTTCTCATGTTTGACACCAGTGGCGACTTGCAAAGGTCGTGCTGCAGGGCAGTGGTGTGAGACGGGGAGGGGCAGGGTGGGGGTAGTAAACTCAGACATACGACGGAATGGAGGAAAGTAATTATTACGTTCCTCCATTCCTTCATATGTCCAAGTTTACTAGCCCCCCACCCTGCCCTTCCCCCGTCCCTCCCCACCACCCCGCAGCATGCTCTATGCAATCAGTCACGGCTTGACACACTGAAACCTAGCTAAGTTTACGAGCCTAGCGCCAATGCAGGCATCCTTTCACCATACTGCAAGGGTGTCTGTGATAAGGCAAAGATTGCTTATGTGCAGGAAGGTGACTGATCAAGTCATCAAGGCCCAGACCTTTGGTAACACCATTTATTGCAAATACTTTAAAATTTAATTGTGAAAGACATATCCATCCACTGCAGTTAATCCTTATTTTTTACATGCCCTTGTCTTCCTCTATATGAACATTTGACAGATAATCCAACGTATTGTTCTCATTGTAATATCACCCTCCCAAAGCCCTTGTTCAGTAGAGTAGGGAATAGGACATTGAAAGAATGAGGTGCTCGGAGGAACAACTCCACACAGAGCATAAAAGGGATCCTTATAAATGCACGATCTTTGGTTAAACATAGGACGGAATGTGCCGCCCTGATTGAAGATCTAGGGGCTAAAGTGGCATTTATTACCGAAGCCTGGGTGGATGATGCATCCGGACCTGACATAGTAGAGGCTTCACCACCTGGCTTCCTATGTCACACTGTCAATAGGCAGGGCAAGAAAGAAGGGGGGCTTGCAGTAATTTATCATCACTCCATTAAAACTGTGTTTAAAACAATCACGAATGGGGGCTGCGAAGCCTTGAGCTTCTCCCTCTTTCTACCACATAAAGAACATTTTTAGGGGAGTTTTGATCTATCGGCGACCAGGACCGCGGAAACCCTTTATCGACTCAGTGTGTAACCTGATGGAGGAGGGTATAAGTGATAGATCCTTCTCCATATTGGGCGACTTTAACTTTTATCTGGAAGATGATGTAGATTCAGACACAAAGGAACTTCTTGATCTTATGGATGAACTTGACCTTCCACAAATAGTTGAAGGAGCCACTCATATAGCGGGACATACGCTTGATGGAATTTTCTCAAACTAATCACAGCTAACGGTGACGGAGGTGTACCCGGTAGTATGGTCAGATCATTCGGCCATTGTATTTGAGATAGCCTGTTTAGAGAACCAGAACAAGGCAAAAGCAATCAAAAAAACTAGTTATTCACGCGCTTGGAATAAAATTGAAGCTGAGGAACTGTTAGTCCTCCTGGAATCTACCGCCCTTCCTTATGGGGCGAGGTGGATACAGCTATTACTAGTTTTAATGATTGGATAAATGAAGCTTGTGATAAGCTCGCCCCCAAAAGGCACTTTGATGATAAAAGAACCTCTCCGTCTGCCCCGTGGTACACCCCTAATTTAAAGGCTCAGAAATACATATGCAAGCACTCTAAACGGGAATGGAGGAAGGGCTATAAGACGGAGGACAAAATTAAACATAAAGACAGTCTACGGGCATTTAAACAGTTGTTGCTTATAGCTAAGCAAGAGTACTTTGCGAAGTAAATCAAATTAGCTGAAACTCAACAAAGGAACTCTTTAAAATTGTCTGTCAACTGGCCAACCCCCACTCGTCAAAAATAGCAGAGAGTCAGGAACTATGTGACAAAATTGCTAAGCATTTCATAGACAAAGTTGAAGCTATCTTTTCAACCTTCACCAATGCCAACAAAGGTCCCTCCTATGAATTGGATAGGGACATAAATCCAACCCCGCAAACACAACATGTATTGATGGAATTCCCTGCTATGGCTTACACTGATACGGCTACACTTTTGCAAAATTTGAAATCTGGTTCCCCCTATGACCCCTGTCCTGTCAAAATAGCCAAAATGATTCCTCGTGTAATTACCTCAGCACTGACTCCCCTTTTTAACAGGGTATTGGGGGAGGGCACCTTCCCAGTAGATTGGAAGACGGCTTCCTTGATTCCGCTGCTAAAGAAACCAAATTTGGATTCTACAGATGTCCGCAACTTTAGGCCTATCTCTCGCCTACCCTTCCCAGCGAAAATGCTGGAAAAATGGATAAATGGACATCTGAGCAGCTATTTGTATGAGGCTGAGGTACTTGACTGTATGCAATATGGCTTTCGAGAGGGTCATAGTACGGAAACTGCTCTCATAAAACCGACTGTTGAGATCAGGAAAACGCTAGATCAGGGGGGTAAAGCAGCAATGATTATGCTTGACCTCTCCGCAGCGTTTGACACGGTCCATCATGCACTTTTGATGGACCGTTTGTCTGCCTGCAGAATAAAAAATTCTACCTGGAAGGTCTTAAATTAATTCCTTACGGCGCGTAGGCAGATAGTAGCCCTTGGAGACTTCTGCTCAACTCCTTTTCATCTGCCTTGTGGGGTCCCTCAGGGCTCATCACTGAGTCCAACCTTATTCAATGTGTATGTATCATCCCTGGCACGATTGGTAAGATCTTATGGGTTCCAGCTTACATTTTACGCGGATGATACACAGATTGTGGTATCCCTCCTTCCTGGACTAGAAGGGGCGGTTAGCCACAATTTACACGATTGCATGGAAGCAGTTGGACTTTGGATGGCCAGTAATTGTCTAAAATTAAACTCAGACAAAACTGAGGTTAACTTATTTGGTAATGGTATTAATATCTGGACCCCAAAATGTTGGCCAGTCTCCTTGGGACCCCTACCTATCCCCTCCACACAAGTGAAATATCTGGGGGTTTATCTGGATGAGAGACTGGACATGAGGAAACAAATTAATGCGGTGGTCTCCTCCACTATGTTTACCATTAGAACTACTAAGAAAATTCTCCCTTTCCTGCCCAAGGAGAGCCGACAGACGGTGGTCACGGCACTGGTCATGTCAAGACTTGATTATTGCAACAGCCTCTATCTAAACATCCAAGAGAGGCTGTTGCAGAGGTTTCAGCTGCTGCAGAACACAGCTGCCAGGCTAATTTCCGGCCTGCCTAAATTTCCCCCCATCTCTAGTGAGATTCGGAAACTTCATTGGTTACCAGTGAGACAACGGATACATTTCAAATCATTGTGCCTTGTTTTTAGGTCACTTCATAATCAGGGCCCCCACTATCTTCAGGACCAATTTCAATGGTATTTACCGTCTAGAACCCTGCGCTCATCAGCTCATAAATTAATAAGAGTACCACCAGTGAAAAAGGCTTGGTGGGGTGGTAAGAGCTTTGTGGTAGGTGCAGCAAGACTTTGGAATCAGCTCCCCGCCCATCTGAGGAGCTGTACTGAATTACTCCCTTTCAGAAAAATGCTTAAAACCTGGTTGTTTTAGATCTTCTTTTTATCCAGCAACCCTTTTCTTCCAGTAGAGATAGCAGATAGCGCCAGGACACCTTCGGGTAACAGATGCGCTTTATAAATTAACTAACATAACATAACTTAACAACATATTAGCTAGACAAATAGAAATAATATTTCAGCAAACTGTGTTTAGTTTGTAAAATATAACATTTATGTACTACAAATTAACAAAGACAGAAGATTGACATAACAGAAATTGAGGTGCAAATTGTACAAACCTAAGAAGCTTTTGGGTGGAAAGCAGAGATGTACTGAAAGTGAGTGATCTGATCAATATGGATTATAAAGTGTTTCAAAAGTTACAATACAAAAAAAAAAGATTTAACAAAATAAGTTTAATTTTTAAATTGAAAGATAAATAATGCAAATGTAAACATAAAACCTTACACTGCTTAACCAGAAAAAATAAGTGACGAATGTAGGTTACATTTAGGGCCCTATTATGATGTCGGTCAGTAGGCATTCCGACCAATATTTTGGGTTTCACTTTCGGCTGCCATATTACAATGACGGCAGTTGGAAGTGAAGCCGGCCCGTCGGCTAGTTGGAACTGGCATGTAATCCCTTAAGGACGGCTATTCCGCCATCGGAATTGCGATGTCGGTTTCCCACAGGCTTTCAATGTCGGGCTTTACGACATGCAAAGCCTATCGGAAAGCAACTTTGGGGGCCCCTAGCAGGGCCCCTTCTTCCTGAGGCCTCCGGTTGGGGGAGGGGGCATCTATGGTGTTTTCTTGTTAATCCTTGCACCATTAACAAAAACTCTCATGTCTCTATGGGAGCTTGCTCTGCAACCATTTGCCAACCACAGCACAAGCTAACATAGAGGAATGGGAACATGCAACTACACCATGTGGGGTCGCATTATAATTGCGGTGTCGGTTCCACTCTGCGACGATGTCTATCAGAGGCAACTTAGAACGACATCGTAATTATGCCCTTAACCCCTCCCATGCTCGTGACGGAACTGTTCCATCACAAGCCTTGGGTGGGCTGTGCTGGTGACGGAACGGTTCCGTCACGGCCCTCTCCCCGCGCCTGCGCGGCGTGAATTCCGTGCCTGCGCTAACGTTCTGTAGCGCGGTCGGGGCCGTGACGGAACCGTTCCGTCACAAGCACAGCTCACCCGCGTGCCGTGACAGAGCGGTTCTGTCACGAGCACGGGACCGCCGCCCGGCCCCCCCACCCCTTTAGCACTGCGGCGGAATAGCCGCCGCAGTGAAGGTGTTAATGTACAAAATAAAAAAATGTCTCCCATAGGCACCCTGTGTTGCTCTCCATGGCCAACGAGCCTACTTGTACAGACACACTCAGCACAAATATAACTTTGACAGGTGTCATCATTCTGATTAGTGTCTCTCACAGCCTGTCAATCACCATCCCATTGATCGAGACAGACTGATTGACGAAAGTTTTGTGTTTCAAATTCAGAGGGTAAGCCGTTCCCACTCACCACAAGGCTAGTAAGGCCCCCTTCAGCCCTACGCAAAAATGGTTAAGCCAGCCCTTCCACTCAAGGACAGTGAGCTCCACCTTCCACCCTCCGGTATAGTAAAGCAACCCCGTTAATCACATCAGCACTCGGTCCTCCTAACTACCCAATTATTTATTTATTCACTTTTGAATTTCATAGAGCGTATATCACCCTGAGGTACCTTGGTGCGTGGCCCAAGAATGGACAAAGAAAAAAACTGAAACCTAGGTCTAAAAGAGTGGAAATAACCATGTTTTCCATGTTTCCCTAAAAGACAGAAGAGACTGTACAGAACGCAAAGAAACAGGCAATGAGTTTCAGAGTTCAGCTGCTGCAACAGAGAAAGGTCTGCCGTCCAGAGTAACTCTGTGGAACTTGGGAACAATTATAAAATAAAAAAGACTAATTCAGACCTTAAACTGCGGCTTGGTACGTACCTGCTGCATTTCTGATAAGGAGCATTTTTATATTTAGCATAAAAAGCTTTATGTGCAAGATACAAATATTTAAAAACTACTCTTGTACAGGCGACAAATGCAAAGCGCCTAGTGCCGAGGAGAAATAATCAGAGCACTTTGTTATGTTATGTTATGTTAAAATGCGTTTGTATAGCGCTCGGCTACTCTAAAAGAGTGTCCCGGCGCTTTCCACAGGCAGCTACAATGTAAAACAACATAACCAGAAGAACAGATCCCGACAGAAAAAGAGAGACACCCACCTAAACAGAAAGATTAAAAAGCCAAGTCTTCAAATTCTTCCTGAATTGAAGCAAATTGGAAGTACTGCGAAGTACCAGTGGGAGTGAGTTCCACAGCTGGGAGGCCTTGAGGCTGAAAGAGCGTCCCCCAATGCGGGCCTTCCTCCCACGTGGAACCACAGCCGTGAAAAGGGATTCAGAACGCAGTGAGCGAGCAGGACGATAGAAAGCCAATCTCTTCTGCAGGTATCCCGCGCCTGAGCCAAACAGAGCTTTGTGCACCAGCGTCAGGGATTTGAACATAATCCGCTTCCGGATCGGCAGCCAATGGAGCGTCTGCAGCAGCCCAGAGGCCCGCGCTCGTCTATGCAGACCAAAAATCGCGCGGGCTGCAGAGTTCTGTGCCACCTGCAAACGCTGGACCAAGTAGTCCGGAAGGCCTAAGAAAAGAGCATTGGCATAGTCTAGCCTGGATCCGATGAGCGCCTGCACCGTAATCCGTCTGTGCTCCGCAGATAGTAGAGGAAGAAACTTGCGGAGCATTTTCAGAATGCCGAAACAGGTGCCGGACAGGCCGAGAACGTGCGCTCTCAGAGAGAGCTTGTTATCAAGCTTAACACTTAGGTTCTTGGCAACCAAGGAGGATTTTGCCGGGGGACACATGGCAGCCGGCCACCACTGCCGCCACTCGGGATCGATGGCACAGCCGAAAAATAGAACCTTCGACTTACTGGAGTTGGCCTTCAGACTATTCCGCTGGAACCAGCCAAAGACCATGTCCAGACAGTCCCGAATTCTCTCCCCATCAAATGGCTGATCTTTGCCACAGGTGAAGAGGAGTTGGGTGTCGTCGGCGTAGGACACGATCTGGGCTCCGTAAGCCTCCGCCGCAGCCGCCAGGGGGGACATAAAGATGTTGAACAATGTCGGGCTCAACACAGAACCCTGTGGAACCCCGACTCCCAATGGCGGCATCTCGGCGGAGCTCTGGGAAACCCAGACCGTCTGGCGGCGGTCCTCCAGAAAAGATGTAAACCATCTGAACACCGTCCCCCTTAGGCCGATGTCATAAAGCCTGGCGAGAAGCGCCTCGTGGGGGACGGTGTCGAAGGCCGCCGACAGGTCCAACATGACTAACATGGCCTTGCCACCCACATCCAAGGTCTCCCTGATGATCTCAGAGACCTCCACCAATGCCGTTTCCGTACTATAATTCGGGCGGAAACCGGACTGGGATGGATGGAGCAAGTTGTTGGATTCTAGGAAGCTCGACAAGACGCCATGGACATGTTTCTCAGTGATCTTGGCCAAAGCCGGGAGAAGTGAAATTGGCCTATAATTGGCATTGAGGATCGGGTTGACCAGGGGATTCACCACTGCCGCCATCCCAGCCAAGAATTTGGCGGGGCAGGGGTCAAGTGGCGAGCCAGATTTAAGACTGGCCAGCAGAGTCCGGGACATGTCACTGGAGACAGGTGGAAAGTCCGCCAGTACTGCCGTTGATATGGACGATGTTCCAGGTCCTGCCCCGAGGCCACAGCAAGCCTCCACCGAGCTCTCCGAAAAGGAGGCCTGAATTGCCTTAATCTTGTCGGTGAAAAAAGTGGCAAGATCACACGCCCACGCATCAGATGATACAGGCGGTGGTGAGTAGGAGGTAGGGGACGTGAACTCCTTCACAATCATGAAGATCTCCTTACAGGAGTTCGCCGACGCCTCAATCCTCCTGGCAAGGTATTCCCACTTGGCACCAAGAATATCACGGTGATAGGCCTTCACCGCCGACCTATAGGCAAGTTTAGCCTCTCCATCATATTGAAGGCGCCAGGCCCGCTCAGCAACCTTACATTGGCTGCGAGCCACACGCAACGCCTCCGTAAACCACGGCGCAGATTGCCGTATCGCCGTGGACCGGGGGGTTACCCTTGGGACAAGATCATCCAGCCTCTCAGTCAGCCATCGCTGCAGGGCCTCAGTGTCTCTTTCCGGATCCCCCGAGAGAGGACAAGGATGTTCCGTGAGCGCCTGCTCCAACATAGCAGGCGTCACTCTGTGCAGCGCTCTCGAGGCTGATCTGGGCACCTCGGGGGCGCAGGTGTCAGACCGCCCATTCTCCAACACGGAAAACCCAATAAGCCTATGATCCGACCAGGTTAGAAGCCGGTCTAGCTGCTGAATTTTACACAATTTTACGTTTATTCAAAGGCTTAGCTGAGTCTGAGAAAACGAATGCAAAAAAACACTTCAATGTCCTGAGCTGGAAAACACAGGAAGATCAGAATCGAACCAGACCAGAATGGAGTGGCCTCCTATGAACTACATCAGCGTCAAGAGCAATAAGGCCTGCCTGCCCAACATAGATTGAAGCAACCTCTGATCTACCGTCTCCAACACAAGAATGGTAAGGTCTAACAACCACATCAGCCACAATGAATTGTGAAGACCGCCTACCAAACAAAAAATGGAGAGGCATCTTATCAATCATAGTAACAGCAAAGTCTGTCAACCCAACAACCCAACCCAGAATGGAGCCACCTATGATGAGATCTGCCATCAACATCAAAGAATGGTGAAGTTTCCCAACCACATAGGCCACAGGAATGGCAAGGTCAGGCTACCCAACAAATAATGGAGACCAGTCTCGTCAACCACATGACCAACAGGAACAGTGAGGCCTGGCTATCCAATAAGGACTGTAGGGGACTCCCATCGACCCACACATAGAGAGCTTTGATCTAACTCAGCGGGGGGGGGGGTGACATCTATTGTGAAAACTTCAGAACTGTCTTGGTCATAGGGTGTTCTTTTACTTACTATGTCTTTTAATCCTAGTGAGTCCACTGATGGTTTCTGGCTGTTTGTAAGTGTTTGCTGGTATAAGGCGTTCTCTGAATATCAAATGGTAACATTTGGTCCACTTAATGGTCCCTATAGGCAGAGAGGGTGTCTGTTGGTATAACTTTCTGTTTGTCTTGGGATGTCTAAATGCATCACCATGACAGTGACATCTGACTTGTCCTTGGTCTCGATTGCCTCTGTTGGTCTTGTCCATCCCTTCCTGAATGTATGTTATTCTCTGTCTGTCTCAGGGGCTCATAGGGTCCAATATGGTGTACTGCTTTTCTTCCACCATCCTAGTTTTTTCCTACTGCTCCAACAAAGGGAAGTCAGTTGTCGTTCTGAGGAATTCTCCTCGGTAGATTCAATATATTTTCTTATATTTCAAACAGTCAAAAACCAAATGGTTCCCCACAAAGACTGCTTGAGTTACTCATAGATCATGTGCTCTCCGACTCCCTCGTCAGAATTCAGCCTGTGGACACTGTCCCTGTACTTGGTCATCATCTGTATGGCTTTCAACTCCTATGGTCTGCCTCTGCCAGTCCTAAGCCCTGCTGCTGGGCACTGTTTTAAAAACTTTGCCAGTCGAGTTCAAGCTTGAACCTTCACATCTCACAGTTAAAGCCCTGTTAAAGCACATTTGTACAAGAGATACTCTTGGTTCAGCTGAAAAATAGGATGAACACCTCCAACCGCGCTCTCGCTCAGATGCATTTAATTAGGTTTATAGCGCCACTCGTACCTGTGTAAGGTGTCCGAGCACTTTACATCACACACATATTACACGGAGACAATCCTATGTGGGTAAATCAGTGAATAGGAATGTTACATAAGACAGAGGACTACAAGGTGTAGAAGTCACATTTCATCCATACTGATAGGCATTATAGTCTAAGAGTGCTTGGCCAGGAGAATAACATACTCAGAATTTAAAACATAACACCATGGTTGGGGGCTACATTTAATAATACGAATTTTTTTCTTTGCTTTACTGAAATGAACTTTTTTGCAACATTAGAATAACAAAAGGCTGGGAGGAAAACCATAACGCTCGAATCTATACCTTGAAGTTTGCATACAGCTCTTTGATGACAGTTAGTAGCTCACTGTTCTATACTAGGTTTTAAACTTACACACTGCAAGTAACAAAAACATCTCTCTGACAAAAGCACTGACCTATTTACATTACATTCACTTCATGATCTGCAAAGGTCACGTCTTTTACAGTAGGCATATTAAGCTCTGTGCTACTTTCTGAGTCAAAACTTCCACTAGACCAAACTCTGATCTCACTACAGGAACAACATTAATCACAAGAGTTATCTTGACATTTATATTGCTGTATGAAAATTGCTGGAGGCCTGGAGCGAGGCAGCAGGTGCTTTTAAAACGTTAATATACTTGCACACATTCCCCCTCCCCCATCCCTTAAGTCAGCACCTGGTGCAGTGGCGCTGGTCGCACTGCCCTAGAGCCGGCCCTGTGTATACAGTAATAACCCTCGATTTACATGGTGGCCTTCGCTGATGGCGGTGTCCCCCTACCTCAGTGCCTAGGTCACGTATTTACCTGGCCTGAATCTGTGTCTCTGAGCCTTTTGGGTCCTGGAGTTCTGGCCTACTAGTGCCAGTGACTGTGTTGCTCTGCCTCAATTCAGAATCTCCTTGTCATAGTGTCGGTCGGTCTTCTAATGTCCTTCCCTTACTGTCCTTGTCCGTGTCTCACTGCGCCATATCTGTGTGACTGGTCTTTTTATTGTCTTGAGTTCTTGTCTGCTTGACCTGGGATCTATTTCCTTACTTTGGGTTCTGACTCTCCATGCCCCAGTGCTTGTGCCTGTCTTTTTGTCCTCATGTCCTTGCCTCACTGGTTCATGAAGGGGCTTGATATTCTGGTGTCTTTATACAGTATTTAATCAAACTGAATCCCGGCAGAGATTCTGATTTGAGAACGGGGGGGGGGGGGGCTATGTAGAAAAGACGCCACAAAAAAAAGTCAAGGACGCAAGGTTCAAAGTCTGCGCATTTCATGATTTTTACACATCCGCCTTAACTAAATCATCTTTACCTCTGACAGTGGAGCTAGCGCTCAAGAGCAGTTGGAGAATAAAAGCCTTGGAGAGTGCTTGATCTCCTTTAAGGTGGAGTGACAGACCAAGCAGCCAGTAGCATGAAATGAGAGATGTATGCTCCTAGAGGCTGACCCAAGATGTTTCTTATGCTGTAATTGAGCAATGACAGGAGGGAACTCTGTATAGTGTAAATAAGAAGTGCGAACACAAATGCACTGCCATGCCAAACCTAAAATTGTTGGTGCTTCCCTGAAATTTCTGTGCTAAACGTATTACAGGCGAGTGGCTTGGACTTTGGTACAGCAACCACATGCCCAGGCACAACTACCATATTCCCAGGTAAACTCTCAAAATCCCAGTTACAGTCTCAAATGCATATTAAAGGCCACACATGGACAATGGAACTTCATCTGCTCAGTGAAGCCTCAGCTGCACAGTTCTATCTGCATACTGCCAGGAATAGCCCCACTAGCTTAGAGAAGCCTTACATGCACAGAGTCAGACCTAGCATTAGCCACCTATAAGAAAGAATTGCCTCTAAGGGCTCAGTGAAGCAGCAAGAAGGATTACGGACAGTGGATACAGGTAGGACTGTTGATAGGGCTTGCTTGTGAAGTGGATTAGGTGTGGGTGCTATTGCCTACCAGGGACTGGGCAATTCCTCCCCAGCATCTAGTCCCCTCTCCCAACTGACTCAGGAGCAGGAGGAACTCTGTAAGCTAAGATCCTCCTTAGCGCCTTCCAATGAGTGGAAGGTGGTAGAGTAGAGATGTCACTGGTAGCTGAAAAAGAAGCCTCAGCAGCATGGTTCCTTCCCCTAGCATTCCTTTAGCACTACATCTCGACTAAAGGTGAGACCACTAGCCC
Organism: Lissotriton vulgaris; assembly: GCF_964263255.1. NCBI lineage: Eukaryota > Metazoa > Chordata > Amphibia > Caudata > Salamandridae > Lissotriton > Lissotriton vulgaris. The sequence continues at coordinate 755,019,976 of NC_141695.1, read as the reverse complement.
TGCCAGTAAGTTGCCTTCTGGTCGCAGACTTCCTTGGTTGGCCTCTTCTCACCGACTCCAATGTGCCGGTGATGTGGGACAAGAAGGAAATATTGCCAACACGTGTGCAACCCATAGGCATTGGACAACGAATGACTGCCAACACACAGGGAAGGAACAAGGTATGTAGGTATCCAAAAGCTCGTTTTACAGCTACCAAACCATGAAGGACATTTAAGGGTGAAAGTAAACAGGGCTTTTGAAAAGGCCATTGATCAAGCGGAAGCTAAACGTACAACCAGACTTATATACTCACAACCTTTAATTTATTTCCAGACTGTTCCCTCTCTGTGCCCAATTTAAAACACCCATCAGTCAACCGATCATCAAATGGATTTTTTATGTGAGCTAACAGGGACTTGGATATAAAGAGAACATGTGGCAAATCCTTATGAGGATCTGGAATAAGAATATGCAGAATTCATGCTGACAGTAAACAACCTTTCAAGAAGACATTCATTTGATAAAGCTTACAACAATAAATTTCCACACCAAGAATAACACAAATACAAATCTTTTCATCTAAGCATTTGTCTAAATCTCAGTTTGAATTGTCAAGAAACACAAATCACATTAAAGCTTTGTCTTTAGAAAATCATTTAGTACAATAGTCTATAATACAGATCCAGACATTTCACATATGCTGATAATCATGGGGATAAGAAAGAGAGAGAGACATGTGGAATGGTCAAGTTCAGCATTTAAGTTATACAAACGAAGGGGCGGTTTTACAAACCCTTTGCAACACATTTATGCCGCCGTTGTGTCACTTCTGTGACACAGCGGCAGCGTAAACCATGAGCCATGTTGCGCCGTATTTACAACGTGATGCATCTAGGGAGATGCTTCACGTTGTAAAGCCCTGCGCCACATGAAACCTGCGTCTGGTTTCATGTGGGCGTTCTGGTGCAGGGTGGGTGTTCTCTCACAGGTACGCCTCGTAAAAGTGACGCAGTGAAATCTACAAGATTTCATGGAGTCACTTTTACGGCCATGCTGCGTCAAAACCCTGCGCCTGCTTGAAGCAGGCGTAAGGAGTTACACAGCATGTTAGGTATAGGGCGCCCAAGGCTTTGCTGGAGCAGCGTCGCGCTTGCGACCTGACTCCAGCAATGCGCCGCCTTTAAGCTGGGAGATGCGACACGCAGCTGCCCATTCGTATGCCACAGCGCACCGCATTGTAAATGCACCGCATCAGTGGTGGCGCACAGGTGGTTTTGCGTGTTGCAAGTGTTCTGTGCATCCCAGCTGATTTCCAGAGATGCACCAGACCTTGTAAATCTGCCCCCAAATATGCAGAGTTGAAGCATATGGAGTCACAAGAATGAGTCCATGAACTCTCCAGCCGAAGAGCTCTGCCTGCACACTTTACCAGTTGACAAAGTACAGGTGTAGTCAGTTTGGAAAGTTCAGTTCAATAGGGTTTAACATAGGACCTGAGTTCAGTTAGACAGCATGCGAGGCAAAGAAATTGAAGATGATAACCAGCTCCTGCTCCTCCTCTAAAGGGGCAATTATACTTTCAAACGTTTATGCCCACAAAGTATCAGATCCATCATACGTTATTGTTTTCATTGGTTGTCCACAGTGGGCTGCTAATGGTGTGATCAATACCTCACTAAGAAATCCAGAAGTGTTAAGTAATCCTTTTGGCTAAATCATCATTTTCAACAACGTTATCATTTCCATCATGTAGTAAGGAAGTTAGGAAACGCAGGGTTCTTTAAAATGATTTATTCCAAATGAAGTACAGCTTAACATCCACAGGAGAGATCAAGCATGAACAACCGATCTCCAGCTCAGATTTTTATATCTCCACCCAGACCCCCCAACATTCTACATGACCACCTATAATTCTACCATGACATAACACCTATGACATAATATAAAATACAAAGAGGGGGATTCCCTATTTTCCAAAAACTTGGAAATGTCGTGATAATACCACCCTTAATGAACATTCAAGCCCATCAATGTAAAAACCACAATGTTATCAAACACATTCAATTCAGTAAGATACTCAAAACACAATATCCAATGGTAGTTTTTTTTTTTAAATTGTACAATTTATTCAGTATAAAACTAATACATTCAATAACAATTTTAATGCCTAAAAATACAATGTTAAAAATCACATGAAGAGCTGATTAAAAAACTTTCTTTTAAAAAGTTGTCGACGCAGCGTTTCGGTTTTATTATTGCACCTTCATCAGGACAAAGCTCTGGTCAAAAAGAAACATACAATTAGAATCATACAGTGATTTACTTTTTGTTTTTTTAGACATTATTAATCCAATATACACATTAGACCATCAGGGATCTTTATACGGTTAACAGAGTACATTTGGGGCACTGTATTTATATAATCCAAAACATGTGGTTTTCTAGGGTTGAATCGTCTTGGAAGGGGATATTATCACTAGAAATGGGCTTGAAGAAAAAAGTGCTTGAGAATTGCACAGCCAGGTACCTATCAATGTAGTACTTGCCTACCTTGAGGTTTAAGGGAATGAATTATCCTCCTCTGTAATCAATTCGAGGTAGTTTTCATCGCAATAACATACGTCATGAAAACACGTGCCACTAGCTTCTGCTTAGTGCAATATGAATTTCTAAGGGTTAAAAGGAGTCACAAATTAAATTATCATAGGACTCCTAGTTATTAACCCCTTCCATGCTCATGACGAGCTCAGCTCGTCATGAGGCACAGTGGAGCTCTGCTGATGACGAGCTGAGCTCGTCATGAGCAATGGAAATTCAGGGAATGCAGCACAGGAGGAAAATATCTCTAGCAGCCAAGGTGTTAATGAGTTAAAAATAAAAATGTAGATCATTGTTACCTTTAACTATAAATATATTCTTGGATGAAAGAGTTGAGGGAGCCACCGTTTCCTTATTGATGCTGGGATAAAGCGTTTAAACAAAAAGGGAAAAATGTTTACTGTTTGTTTATAAACATACAGGGGCTATTTCGCTTTAGCAAGAGGGGATACATAAATCTCACTCACCCTTAAATGTGGAGAAACGTAGCAACATGTAACTGGATACTCTTGACAATAGCGTTATAAATTGCAATTCTGTCAATTGTCGCGTTCTGCTCCATCCGTCTCTATAAGACGCGGAGTATTTAATTCTCCAGATCTATAATATATAATTCAGAATTTTGAGCCATCGAAATTCTACTCTTCCTAAAATTAATGATACACTTGTTGGTGTTCAGTTATTTTTAATAGAGGGTTTCTATAGAGAGCTATGTTTTATTCGATCTATGCTACTATTATCAAGGTTTCATATATACGATACTCTATACAGATATGTCCTTTTATTCTTGGGTTCTAACTACCCGCCGTTTATTAGCCAGGAACCTTTACTCTAGATAATTTACGATGTAACAGCATTCCTAAACTTTATGGAGAGGTGAGTATTTTTACAAGGATCTAATTGTTAAAAAATCTCGGGCGTATTTATTTACTTCAAGACAAAGATTTGCAGACATGCAGACATTTTACCTATGTGTCTATAACTAAACGTGACACAATAATAACTGTTATCTAATATCAGAAGAAAAACCTCTCTAAATGATACCATACTTCCTGTCGCTATCGCATCAATGCTAGTAAAGCGCTATAGAGAGGGTACTAATTCTATTTAGACACCACGACTTGGTCCTCAACAATAAGGACCTCCTAGTTATGCATAAGGCTAACACGGAAACATACTTGCATCGCTTACCCGGACGGCGTGGTACTACTTACCTCCCCCCCTTTTTTTAACCTTTTTAAAAAAAAAGAAATAAACCAAAATAACACAAAAATAACAACAACACCAAAAAAACTTAAAAACGAACAAAATCTTTAAGCCTTGTTGGAACATACTTAATGCGTGAACTTCTCCTAGTATCCACTATTTCTGGTTCAACATTGGGTGAAGAATTGGAACTGGTTTCATTTACAATTTCAATGTTATAATCATCTCTTTCTGCTGAAATTCTATTCTCAACACTCTTTTGAGAATCTAAATAATCAAAAGCTTCATGAAAACCTAAACCTTTCATGCTTTCAGAAGAATCATGCGATAAAAATTTCCTTAAATGATTGACTTTGATCAATTGAGTATCAGGTTGAGGATCATTAGATATATTAACATGTCAATCAATCAATCAGTGAAACTTATAAAGCGCGCTACATACCCGTAGGGTCTCAAGGCGCTGGGGAGGGGGGGTGCCGCTACTGCTCGAACAGCCAGGTCTTCAGCTTCTTCCTGAAGGAGAGGTGGTCTTGGGTCAGGCGTAGGTCGGACGGGAGGGAGTTCCAGGTCTTGGCGGCCAGGTAGGAGAAGGACCTTCCATGTGACTTGCATACAGAAATACGCCTAAAATTCCAAATTTTACCACCATCAACCCTTACAGCTTTGCTAAAAATGTCAATAATTCTTACAGGATCAGACCATTTAGACTGTTTCCTATTAATTTGTCCACCAAGTTTCACATGCACCCAATCACCAACTCTCAATTTAGAAATATTTGCCAGTCTTTTGGGATTGTTTTGTATCATTTTGTCTTGATACTTTCTCACCCGATCTCTCACTTCATTCAAATCCACTGTAGTATCATAAGAATGTTTTACCCTTAACCACCATGACATAAGTTTAGAACCGGGTTTTCTACCATGTAACATCTCAAATGGAGATAACCCAGTTACCGAGTTAGGTGATGTACGATAAGTTAGTAAATTTGCTTGTAAAGCTTTCTTCCATTTCAATCCACTCTTGAGAGCCAACTGACACGATTCTTTCACCAGTCTATTGAAACGTTCTACTTGACCATTGGCTTGTGGAAAATAATTAGAAACTTTTTTGTGCAAAATATTACAGTCAGAGAGAAAAGACTCAAACTCCTTACTTACGAATTGTGTGCCATTATCAGAAATAATTTCTTCCGGTAAACCCTCTCTACTAAATATCTCTTTCAGAAATTCAGCCACATTCTCTGAGCACACTTTTTCTACAATTTTCAACTCAGGCCATTTGGTAATGTAGTCAATCAAAAACAACACAAACAATTCTTTGCCCGATTGATAACTAAAAGGTCCGATAATATCAATGCCTATTTTCCGCCAAGGTCCTTGAGCAAATTCAATTGGCATGACTCCAACAGAACGGGATTTCGCAGATTTATCACTGAGAGTACACGGAGAACAATTCCTGACCCAATTGTCCACCATGCCATCCACACCCGGCCACCAATAAAACTCTCTAATTCTCCTTTTGGTTGTGAACATACCCATGTGACCTTCATGTGCCAAACTACAAATAAACTCTCTAAGGTTTTTAGGAGGAATAATTTTGTCAGCTCTCATTATCATACCTTGAATTAGGCATGAGTTCATCTTTGACTTTAAAATAATATGAAGACAACTCACCACTTAATTTCCTTTCTTCAGGCCACCCATTGCACAAAAAAACATGTACTTCTTTTAAAACATCATCCTGTCTCATAGCCTCTGACCATTGAGTTTCAGAAATGACTTTGGAATTTACTGCGCCAAAAATCGAATTGACATCATCCAATGTAAAAGCCACATCACACTCATCACAACTTGTAGAATCACTATAGTCGCTGGTGGGAAAACGTGACATGCAGTCTGCATGAACATTGGATCGGCCTGGAACATATGTTACCTGACAACGATATTCTTGTAATTTGGCAGCCAATCTTGCTAAGCGAGCAGTGAGCATTCTACCACCACCCGCCAACAACATATTTACCAAAGGCTTATGGTCTGTCCTCAATAAAAATTTGGTACACCATAGAAACTGACGAAAATGCTGAGCAGCCCAGGTGCACGCAAGTAACTCCTTCTCAATTGTGGAATAATTGAATTCCGAATCCCGAAGAGATCTAGAAGCATGAGATACCACATATTCACCATCACTATTTTTTTGCATTAACACAGCTCCTAAGCCCACGTTGCTGGCATCCACACAAAATATACATTCCTTACCTACGTCAAATGGCTTCAAAAACGAAGTGTCAACAATTTTGCTTTTTAGGAACTCAAAAGACTCTTGTTGTTCTTTACCCCATAAGAATTTAGTATTTTCCTTCAACAAAATCCTTAATGGATGCACTATAGTGGAATAATTCTGAACAATTTTCCCATAATATTCAGTAAGACCTAAAAATGACAGTGGCTGGTCTTTGGAAGTGGGAATAGGTGCCATGGTAATACTTTACACATGATTGATTTTCGGTTTAATTCCTTTCGAGGAAATTTCACTCCACATTACTTTGCCTGAAATTACATTTGGAAAATTTGAGTGTTAATCCTTTCTCTTGAATTCTTTGCAAAACAAAATTCAAATTTTCATCATGCTCTTCATAATTGCTTCCAAAAATCAAGATATCATCCTGAAAGCACATGCCCCACTGCAATTTTCCAACAATTCTTTCATCAAGCGTTGGAAGACAGAAGCTGCACTCGCTAATCTGAATGGCCTTCGCAAAATTGAAACATGCCTTCCGGAGTAACAAAGGCAGTATATCTCCTAGAATCTTCAGGCAAATCCACCTGATGATAGGCACTCGCCAGATCAATTGTGGAAAATACTGTGGCATTCACTAAAGTAGAAATGATCTTGTGGATATTATGGCAAGGGATGTTTATCTATCCAGATTTTACTATTCAAACTGCGAAGATCCACACATAGACGGAGCTCGCCGGTGCTTTTAAGCGATAAAACAATGGGAGAAACCCATGGGGAAGATTCAATTGGTTCAATTATCTGTTTTGACACTAGATCATTAAGCATTTCTTTAAGTTTGGGCCTATAAGACAAAGGTACATTTCTGACTTTATGTCTAACAGCGACAACACCCTCATTGAGAATGATTTTGTGTTTGAAGCCTATATATTTTCCTAATGCATCCTCAAGAACCTTGGATGCTTATGACAAACTTCTCAGTGATAGTGTTCTGAACATTCTGTGGTAATACAGAATTTAAATCATCCGTACTTTTATATAATTCACCACTGTTACTAACCACACATACAGGAGGAGAAGCGTTAGGGTCAAGTTTTATCCTCAATTCTTGTTGGTGTGGCCAACCTAGAATAGAAACACCTTTAGATGCCACGTACACTTTGCCTCTAATCATTATACCCTCAATACTCAATGTCTGCCCAAAAAAACCCTTCAAGATCAATTCTATGACCAGAATAGCCCTCTGGTTGTATGTCAAGAAGTGACAATTTGCTCAAACCCCAAATATCATTGAATAATTTCTTGCCAATAATGGTATACCATGAGAATGTATCTACCATCAATTCTACTGGTTTCCCATTGATATTAATGATACATGAAGGACATTTTTTGTGTTCAGTTTCATTCACCTAAAATATGCAATTTATACTGTGTAAAACCTCTTCTTCTTACTGAGAAATATAATTGACTTTTTGAACAGAGTTACAAACATTACTAAAATTACCTTTTTTTTACACTTAATACATACTTTATCCCACGCAGGACACCCTTTGTAATTGCCAACTTGGGTGTGACTACCACACCAAAAACATACAACAGTATATCTTTTGACAACATTCTTATTATCTACTGGTTTCGTATCCCACTCTTTCTTAGGAACATTTTTAACACTAGAATTGCTAGTTTGGTTTTTCACCAAGGAGACTTCAGGTTCTCTATTTTGAGCTTTAGCAGTTTGGTTTCTTATCTCAGAGACAAATAATTCAGACTGTTCAAGTCCCTTGGCTATGTTGATAACAGCACTAAGAGTAGATTCTGTCACCATCCAGAGTCTTTCTTGGATTTTTTTACTTTTAGTCTTCATCATTATTTGATCTCTGAGAACCTGCTCATAAGAAATAGTTTCATAAGCACATGAGCACGCCAGAGAACACAATGCTGAAACATAATCCATAATGGATTCTTCAACTTTTTGGGCACGTGAATAAAATTTGAACCTTTCCATTACAGTATTAATTTTTCTTCCAAAACGAATTTTCATTTGTTTGGTGGCTTTCTCGAAAATATCCATATTTCCAGCATCTTCAAGTTATCAAATTCCTTTATGCCAGCACCGCCTAAACAATGTCTAAGTAACACTAGTTTTCTTTTGGCTGAACATCCATCTTTTTCTAGCACATCCACATAGGCCATGAACATTGGAAAGCATAAATCCCACTCAATTGTTGGATCCCCAGCAACTTGTAAAAAATGTGGAGGTGCAGCTATATTAGACATGGTCCAGAAATAAATATAATAAATGAAAAGTAAATAAAACAAATAAGTGACACAGTACCTCCTATTATTGTTGAATGTGTTTGCTGAAAATATAAAACATAAGGTGGCTGTAAAACTGAAGAATACCTTTGAGCTGTGAAAACGATTTATAAAAAGTACAAAGTAATATACAAATGTTGAAAACCTTTTCATAAATGCAGCACAATTCCGATGGAAAAAAAATAACTTCAAAATGGAGTCAAGTAATGCGCGTTCCCAGCCCTGCGTGATGTGAAAGTTCATTAATCCCAGCATGCACTGCTTAACAAGCCAATGAGAACTCAAGTGGAGATAGACTGTTGTGCGCGTTCGGTGTTCAAGGAGAAACAAGGACGCGTGCAGAATTCAAAAGATGCCCCGAAGGATCGTTGTTCACCACTCGATAAATGCGGTCGAAAACAAATGCCAAAGTAAGTTAAATCCACAAAACTTTGCACCATGGAGTTTTCACAAAATAATCATGACGTTCAGAAATTAGTCGAATAATAATATTCATAAAAAGTCTTTAGTTATTTTAACTGTCAGCGCGAAGATATAAATAAGCGCTTGGTTAAAAAAATAAAACTTTTCTCACAAAATGAACGTTTGAAAAGTACATTACCAATATCCAAACTGAGCAGAAGTCTGCTACAGTAGAAGTAAATTTGGATTTTGTGAATCCACAAACGGTTAAAAATGCAGAAAGTGAATGCTGTCTTCAGTCTTCAAATCACTTGTCCTCGATCGTCGCCAAATTCTGTGTAGTAAGGAAGTCAGGAAACGCAGGGTTCTTTAAAGTGATTTATTCCAAATGAAGTACAGCTTAACATCCACAGGAGAGACCAAGCATGAACAACCGATCTCCAGCTTAGATATGTATATCTCCACCCAGACCCCCCAACATTCTACATGACCAACTATAATTCTACCTTGACATAACACCTAGGACATAATATAGAATATAACACATCCTTTCCTAGGAAGTAAGAAAATTATTTTGTTCACAGTCTGTCAGTTCCCAGACACTCTCTCTGGTTTTGCAATTGCTTTGATACATTTCTGTCAAAAGTGTTGCTATAACAGGAAAGGGCCTATTGTTCATAAGCATGGAAAGAAACATTCAGAAAAGGTCTCACAGAGTCTGAAATGACTACTTTTTAAAATATATTATTATGCGTTGCCTTTGTTTCGGGTTCATTTTCATGCGTTACTAAAATAAAACAACAGATTTCTTGTACTTGTCAACAATCTTTAAACTAACGTTTCAATCATTTTCCAGTGTTTGATTACATAAACATTAATTCATTTATTACATTTAAAAGTAACTAGAAGCACATTTCAGGTTATCCATGTTTAGATTTCAATCATGTGATTATATTGCATAAACAAATAACTTTTTCTCTCTCTTTTATTTACATCTTTCACAATGTTTATGTTTCAAAGCATTTCTGCATGTTTTTACAATGCAGTAGAAAATCTCAGGTTTTTCATCTTTTACAGTTTTACACATCTTTATCAAAATTATTGTCATAAATCTCATTTAAAGGTGAGGATTGATAGAGGCAACCGTCATTAACTTTTACACTCCATCACCATCTTCACATCCTGCTGCTGGCACTGCTTCCTCCTTTGTGACAGTGGCAGCAAGGCTGGTGCAAGGGATAACCAAGGTGCTGCGGCTAGGATACCCCAGTAGCCTGAAAGTGGTGCCCTGCTCCTTACACCTGAGGCCGCACAGCAGATTCAGAAGCATCTCCTCTGACATTGCCCTGCCTTTCAGTTGCCCCGCCATCCTCCCGCTCTGTTCCTACGTCCGATTTCTAGCATTACACTGTGCTTTAAAACACTTGTATATAACACATGTATTCACGTACCCTTGGTGTATCTTTGTGATTGTAATTCCAATGGAGTCTCGCTTCAGAACTGGGGCATCTCAACAACCAGCTCAAGAAGTGCTGAACAGGCTGTCCTTGTGCCGAAGCTCCTGGGGAGTTTAGAAGAACAGCTTGGCATCTTCTGTAGTGAGACACAAGGTGACTTGAAGCTGCTGTGTCTGTGTTTCATTATTTACCTTAAGGCGGTAACGTTTTCAGCCATCTCAAGCATTTTAGGTACCAAACAGCTATTTTATGCAGACGTGCACGAGGAAGGCCATGCTGCAATCAGGTATTTAGTGTCCAAATACATTTTAACCTTATTTTTAAAAGTGAAACACAATAGAAGAATTACATTTTCTGTTTACTTTATGGAACATTACGTCCTATAGTGGACACATTTTGCTGACCAACTGCTCTTCAGAGAAGCTTTAAATTATTGTACACAATATGCTGCTGCAGTTTATTCGTGTTTCACACATGGTGACATACCTCATAGAAGCGGGGCATGCCCTCAAGGTGCTGGAAGGCCAGCAGCTCAATTATTCAAAAGGTGAATGGGCAGTATCCCAAACATTTTAGGCACCGACACTATTTCTTCCGAAAGTGTGTGCCATGATTAGTATGCAAATACGTTCTCGGACTCGGAGTCTCGTTATATTTCAACAATACTTTTCTGTAATCAAGAAGAGTTGAAGCTTGAACAACTGAAAAAAATTACATTCTTGAATTGCAATTGAAAATCAAACAGCAATGTTTGAGATGAGGCTCCTTTCCCCACCCCTGTTTTAATAATACTCAGTAAAGACCTCAACCTGCCGGGCTGGCCTGGAGCGGTTTAAACAGCCTCCGCTGCTCGGTCGTTTTAAAACTGCCTCTCTTGATTTTTATAACATACTTTAGTAACTCACCTATGGAATGTTCTCACACCGGGCTCCTCGTGACTGGAATGCAGACAGCGTGGCACAAGTCTCAGCCTTGAAGGGACTGGAAACTGCTGGAGTTGGACTCCGACTCCAGACCCTAGCCCACAAATCATTTTAAAAATGAACAACTGTTGCTGGAGCTCGTGGAAGAGGCAGAGGTCTCTGACACCCCCGCCCCACTCCTACATTGTCTAAGCCGGACTGCCCTGCCCGCAGTCATTGAAATTAATGGAGGGCTTCCGACTCCTCCCTGGGGCATATGTAAATGTAAATTGTAAATTGATTCTTGTATAGCACACTCTCAAGGCACTTGTACGAATACCGCTGTGGAGCCCGTCCTGGCTTTTCCTGTGAGGCGTCCACTCCTGGGCACCCCCAACGTGGAGGCCAGGCATCCTTAGCGTTGTGGGGGCCGGTTGTGGAGATTAAGCAAGTTATTGCCCAGAGTTGCAGAGTGGAACTCCATGATTGGAATAGGCACCGAGGCGAGAATTATCAGGTCCATGGAATTTTGAGCCCAAGACCCGCCGAGGCGGGGAATTGAACCCTGGTCCCAGGCTAGACCTCTGCATCAGGGTCTGCCCGCTCTAACCATTGAGCCACACTTCTCTACTAATATGAGTATTATCCAAATTCAAATGCTATTCTGGCAGTGATACACAGACAACGCCCACCAGTGTGTCATCAGAGCCCTGCTTTCTGGCTCTAGGTTAAAGAAATATTCACCCAGCCAAGGCATGCACAGAGCCAAGGGCCATCCTCCCTCCTCCCCCTCAAAGAAAACCACAGATGTACACGTTTGTTCACTGAGTAGCCAGCACAATTAATTGCTAGCTGCTCGGTGTTCCATCATGCATTTTTTTCACCCCCCCTTCACAGTGGCAGGCCAACACCCATCTCGCCCCTAGACACCAGCCGTCCCTGAACTCACATGCTGTTTTATAATTCTTTTGGTAACTGATTACCTTTGACAAAGGTGGGGCATCCCTCTACCTGTTATATTCACTTGAATGCTTTTGTCTTTAGGAAAATAGGTTTCTGAAAACTAGCTACGGGAGTCATTATGATGGCGGAAGGCCAGCCACCGCCAGCTGTCCGATGGCGGGCCTTCCGCCTTCGGACCGCGATTTTCCCCCTGACAAATTAGGATGGCTGTGGGATCCGACCGTGGCAGTCACAAAAACCGCCTGCCATGGATCCCCCACAGGCAGTCTCTGATGGAGCAGAAACCATCTGTAAAATGGTGGCGGTGCCTTGCACGCACCGTCCGCCAAATTACAATGCTGCATCCCCGCCTGCCGGTGTATGGCGGTGGAACTGCCATTCACAGGCTGGCGGGGATTGGTTTCAGGGGCCCGTTGCGGACCCCCCTTTTGTTGGGGGAAGGTGTGGGTGAACTGGGGGAGTACCCATGGTACCCCCTACATTTCACAGCACTAAGTAGCAGGCACTGTGTGGTGCCTGCCATGTAGTGCAGTGAAATGCACAACCTGCTTCTTTAGCATCGCGGCGGGTGCTGCAGTCAGCAGTACCCGCCGCATTGTTAAATGGCAAGATGCAACCGTCATGGTGACGGTCGCATCCTAATTTGTACTGCGGGACCGCCGCATGCATGGCGGGCGGTCCCAATCCCCACCACAATGGCGGGCGGACTCCAGTCCACCCGCCATTGTAATGATGCCCAAAGTTCTATTTGTTCTTTCTTCTCTAGGATGCAGCAGAGTGGCTGGCCAAGAGGACAGACTTTGCGCCAGGAGGACTTGATGTCACAGTAGTCACAGGCGAGGAGTTCAGTAGCTCATAACCACTATGATCAGCAGTCTAAGATCAAGCAAACAGAGTTTTCATAGGTGGGGATTTTATTGTCTAAATTCCAAGATGGCATCTATACTCAAAAAACTTGCTTACATGTTTCTATATTGTTTTGTTGGTTTTAGTCAATGTGGGGCACATCCTGGAATAAATTAGTCCCCCAAAAAAGAAGTGGCTGAAGGGGCACCCTTTATCTCCCTATTGTGTTGCTGATTCAGTGCCCAAGGACATGTGGATGGGGTCCTTAATGATCACGCTAGGAACATGAGGCCTGACAAGAAGGGGGCATTCCACATGTGACACTTTGGATTTTCAACTCTATCAGCCAGAAAAAGTGATGTAAAGCAAGATCAACAAAGATTGTCTGACCAAGATTTGCATAAAAAAACAATCCCTCCTTGTGACATGTTAAGTAGGAGAACTGTATTCATTTCTCCTATTTATTCATTTCTCCTAACATTTAATGCAATGCATGTATGCTGCACTGTATGGCACGCTTCAAATGTGTGAAATCTTTTAAGTTTGTCTATGATCTTGTACTGGAAGACAATCCTTCTTCTACAAAAGCTATACTAGACAGCAGACACATATCTTTGTACTCCGGTGCAAAGGTGTGAGTGTGGCGCTAGCCAGCGATTTACAGTGCAAGCACCGTGGAAGAGAGCAGCAGCAGGCCACATTTAGTAAGTATGTCTCTGTGCTGCGTTCTTCTCCTTGTACCACACAGTGCAGCAACTTTGGTTGCTGAGCTGCACAAAGAATGCATCATCCACTCTGTGACCCTGAACAGCAATATTCCCAGCACTCCTCTGAATCTCTCTCCATATGTCAGACTCTTCACTCTGCATCTAGATAAACTCTTCGTATAAATTCAACACGGATTGTCTGGTGTCTTGTGTCAGAGGGTCTGGATGATGATCCCCTCAGGTTCCTTGGGCAAAGCTTGCCCTGGATGTTTGTGTTATAGGACGTTTTGTAAAGATCTGCATTGTGTTAAGGCCCCCTAACCTTTCACAGTCAGCCACCTCTCTGGATACACCTACTCTCTGTAACGTGGAAGGACCGACTTTCCCATGACGAAAATCCGAAGCCGGATTTCCCTCTATCGGCATCACTGGTAGGTAAATCTGAGATCCAACCGGTTTACCTGTATACACCTGTCCAGCAAGCCAGCATCACTGTCCCTGAATCCACATTAGGTCTTCTCGGCCTAATGACAAGTATTGTCTATAATGTGCCTATCTATAGCTGTTCCCTTCCAATTAGTATATGTAGATGGAATATATTACTAAAAAGCCAGTTTTCAATTTTTCACCCAATATGCAAAGCACTATTGCTTGTCAAGATAATTGAAAAACAAGGTCACGTGAATAAGATGACCTTTGCTCATTTTTCCCAGGTCTCATACGTATTTGTTCAAGCGCACTACCTTTTTCCTGACCAGACGTGTTTACTCTGTTCGGGAGATGCTTTTCCCTCCGGTTATCGTTATGGTTGGCACTCAAAACATAGCTTAGAAAGCATTCAGCTTTCTGTTTAATTTACGGAATGTTTGCCTCCTACTTAAAACAAATCTATGGCCATTTCTTTCAGGACCTAACTGCTGCGATTTGGGACAACTCGTGCGATTTGTCTACCCTGATATTTATCATGGGTTCAACATCTGATCACGAATGCTTTTAACCATAACACGATGTCCAAGGGGGTGGTCAACATATATTTGCAGTTGTTCAAAGAAATGTAAATAATCAGAGAGGCATTGAATCAAAGCCAAACCAGATCGTCCCGAGCAATCTGCTAACTTATTAACAAATTAAACAGCACTGTCTATGCCTGGTCTAAACGTTATGGTCACTATGGCTTCAGCTTCCCTGGCAAATACCGAATAGAAGAGCGAATGTTGCAGTTAATGATAATAATTCAATAAAGCACAATCCATTGTTTGACTTTCTTTTCATCATCCTAAATTTACATCAGTAATTTTCTCAATGTTCATAAATAAAACGGACGAACAATGAATATACTTTCACATGTATCAGCAGGCTGACTCTTCTGAACTACATCATGTTCAGTTCATAAATGAGAGACCATTCTTGTATTTGTTGTTAAAAGTAAAAAAAAAAAATAGAAATTAATTAGCTCATGTTATTTTACGCTCCTACACAGTTACATCAAAACCAAATATTATATGCCTTTTGAAAAGACATCCAATTAATGAATAAGGCAGATTTAAAGAAACAAATTGAAATATATAATAATGTGCGTTATTTTGCTTATCCCTAGTATCAAGACAAACCTAGCCAGAAATGTTCTGATCTTGTGTAATTGAGCGCAAGGCTTCATTTAGAGTTTGGCGCAGGTGCGGTGCGTCCATTGGGGCTTGAGGGCGTAGCCCCCCTGCCCGCAGCCGCTCGCAGCTCCCTCGGCGTTCCTGAACTTAAGTAAACTGAATCAGTTTACTTACGTTCAGAGAGGCCGAGGGAGAACTGACAAGCATGTCAGTCAGCATGACGTCAGACCGCCCACCCCCTTCAGAGTTTGAAGAGGGTGGGTGGTCTGGAGTCATGTTGATTGACATGATTGTTGTCACCAGGGCCAGCAGGCAGCAACACAAGTGCGCATGAGTGGGGACGGAGGGTGCATTTTTTACCCATGCCCACTCATGCGCACTTGTGTTTGCGCTTTTTTGCACATGCCCATTAGGAGCCCTTCGGTCTCTCCTAATGAGCGTGCTGCGGGCGAAAAGTAACCTGTGCCCCAAACCAATCCTGGCGCTGCAATAAGTAAGTACAAAAATGGGGGTGGTCCGAGTTTGGATGAATTGCTTTGCAAGTCGTTCTGTATTAATCCATACAGATAAACACCACATATACATTTCGCTGTATGTAATTTAACACAATGAAAAATAAAGTATGCAATATTCAAAGTCAAATTGCATTTATTCTTGCAATCGTGTACTCTTGTAAAAATTTTGCTGCATATAATTACTTTGGAATCATCAACATGTTATCAATGTAATTGTGAAATCATTACATAAAAAGTGCTCTCAGTGAGAAAGGGAAGGGAAGTGAAGAGTTTGTGAGGGACTGGGTAAAGGTGGTGTGACATTTAAAACATCACATTGAAATCAAATACGCCTTTACAATCCTCCTAAACAAGAATGGTGCCCGGTGTGCACTGAAGTTACAAAGTGACGAATAAATGAGACAAGATATTGTATGCTCACCTAAGAGGAGTCTTGTCCAAAAAATCAAGGAGCAAGCAAAGGCCCAAGACATGACGGAACAGTCGTCAACCGTCATTTTCATGCTCTCCCTTTCTGTCCTGACGAAGACCCCAACATGAGGCAAGAATAACCCTTGAGCGTACATGGAGGTCGAAACATAGACTACGCCAACCCTACACACCATAGGATCCAAAGAAATGAATTAACTTAACCTATGTGTGATGTGATTTGGGAACATTTATACTACCTTGATTGTAAAGGCGTATTTGATTTCAATGTGATGTTTTAAATGTCACACCACCTTTACCCAGTCCCTCACAAACTCTTCACTTCCCTTCCCTTTCTCACTGAGAGCACTTTTTATGTAATGATTTCACAATTACATTGATAACATGTTGATGATTCCAAAGTAATTATATGCAGCAAAATTTACAAGAGTACACGATTGCAAGAATAAATGCAATTTGACTTTGAATATTGCATACTTTATTTTTCATTGTGTTAAATTACATACAGCGAAATGTATATGTGGTGATTATCTGTATGGATTAATACAGAATGACTTGCAAAGCAATTCATCCAAACTCGGACCACCCCCATTTTTGTACTTACTTATTGACCCAGGTCCATGAGTTTAGAGGGCCTACCCCTTTATTACTCACAATTCTGGCGCTGCAGCAGCGCCAGGATTGGCTGAGAGGGGCTGCCAGTCCAGTGACATTTGTGAAGTGAAGGCGCCAAGAAGGGGAGCAGAGCAGGTGGCGCGGACCCGGACCGGCGGCCGGTGAGGTAAGTTTCTTTTGTGTTATATAATTCTCCCCCCCCCCCCCGCGTGCCCCCCCCCCTGCGAGCCGCAACTGTACTTCCTAGAAAACTCAGACAGAGTACGTGCCAATTCGAAGGGGCGGTATTTCTACACGGTCGGGATCGTTTACTAGTGAAGAGCCAGTGGGGTTGAACGTTCATGCGATCTCTGAGTTCGTAAAATCAGCAGGAACATGGGGGTCGGAGGAGGAGGAGCAGGGTCTCAGCGAAAACACACAGCTGTGAGAGACTAAACTTTTGAATAGGCTGCCAAACCCACTTCTACCTGAAAACAAGCACCTGGGTGGGAGAGATGGGTATAATGACAGGGTCGGGCAACAAGCAGTGGGATGGGACTGTTATGTGTATCTGCCCCCGGCAGTCCGCATGGCGTCGTGCCGAGGAGCTTGAAGAGTACACACAAACCAGCATATAGTATGAATTCCTCTAGAGCGACAGTACACCTACAAAGCACAGGTGCATTAGCTCGTTTAGTACTAGGCCCTCATGTGTCAATGTAATTTGAGGGATTTAAGAGGAGGAGAAGAAGACAGATGAAGCGGCCACGGGAAAGGCGCAGGGAGAAGAGGCTGGGAAAGGGGCAGAAGAGGTGAAGAGGGCAGAAGAAGATCACAGGGCAGAGCGTAGATGGGGTGCATCAGAGTGTAGAAGAGGAGGATAAGGCAAGAGAGGATCAGAGGGCTGAAGAGGTACGTAAAGCTGAGGAGGTACGTAAGGCAGAGGAGGTACGGAGGGTAGAAGAGGCACGGAAAGCAGTTTAGGCGTGGAGAGCAGAGGAAGAACGGAGGGTAGAAGAGGCACGTAAGGCAGAGGAGGCGCGGATGGCAGACAAGACACTTAAGGCAGAGAAGGCTTGTTTAGTGCTGCAAGATATTGGGTATTTTGTAATGTATTTACATATTTCAAGTCTACACTTTCAGAATTGCTTTATAAACATTCTTGCCCTCTCAAATTTGCTGTAAAAAGCTCCATTTGCACACACTTTGCAAGTCCCTCTCCCCTCCAGTCCCTCCTATGATAGTCGGCTTGCTTGCTATCCACATAACACTTATCGTCAACTTTTACGCCCCACCAATTTCAAATATCAGCAGCCGCACCTGGTTTGGCGAAAGGGTATTCAGTGACAAAGGTGACCTATATCTCACCGCCTTATTGCAAGCAAAGCCAACGGGATATCTGTAATGTTTGTGATAGAGTACCCACCTGCAAACTGTAAATCAGGCGCTCAGTTGTGTGTGTACTTACATATTGCACATAAATTCATGTTCCTAAACTAAATTCTTTTCACCCGGCACATCTAGGAAAATAAAAAAATATATAGTCAATGACTAAATGAAAAACCTTCACTGGCAACATAAGTTATTTGTTCAACCTAAGATACAGAGGTATTGCTATGTGTTCATGGTCAATGGCATGTTATTTATTTAAAAACAGCATGGATGTTCAGGACAAAAATATGGGTGTGTGTGTGTCTGGTCTATGCTCAGCTCCGCATGGGCAGCCAATCCCACACAAGGTAGACAATGCCCCACAGACCCATATGTTACGTTAGATTTTTACTTTTTTTTTGTGGCTGCAACGGTACTCACACAGAATCACTCAAGGGACTTTTTCAGGACTGAGAACCTGAGTCCTCTAAAGGTGGACGCAACATTTCTCCTCATGTCGTGGCCAGCCAATCAGAGGTTTTGATCCCACAGGACTGCTGTTGGTCCCTCAGGAGCAGCTTGACCGACAGGAAAAACAGCCCTCTTAATCAGAATGCTTTGTTTTTTAATTCCAGTACCGCAGATATCAGGCTCAACAGGGTCACTTTCTGGGTAAAGATCTAGCGTTCTGGCAAATTTAGTGTCATTCTTTTCAGACGTTTTTGCTGTATTGTTGTTGTGGCAAAAATAGTGTCCCCCTCTCACCCCCTTTTCTCACACCCCACTTGATCGATCACCCTGAAACTTTTCAGTAAGGAGCTGAGGTGAATGAATTTTTCTTTGGAAAGTTTATCAAAAATTAATTTAACTGCACCAAATTCATTAGCAAAACAATAAATGCTCTTCCTACAGAAATTCTGATTTACAAATAAATACATAGCAGCAACAGCCACTGTGTAATTTATGACAGGGAAACACTAATGATATTTGCAAATTTCTATTTATTGATTTAGTAACTGGCAAGTTGATGGCTAGACATCTTTAGACTAAACAATGACTAAAACCCTCCCTCAAACACACAACATTAATCCACTTAATGATATGGTTTCTCTATTTATCTAACCCTGATTTGGAATGCAATTATCTGTTTTCTCTGCTTTAAAGTCAGTCCCAAAGGTCCAATTTGTTAGGTATCAAAGCAGCTAACCCAGCAATCTCTAACAGCCAGTACCACCTTCCTGACTTCACCAAGAAGAAGTCAGGACTCAGTACAAAGAAATCAGCAGCAGAAAAACTCAGGCCCCAAGGCCTCTGCACAAGGCTAAACCTCCAAAACTGAGAGCGTCAGAGAGATCAGACAGACCATAGAGCCGTTGACTGTCAGTGCACCTTCTATATATAATAATAATAATAATAATAATAATAATAATAATAATAATAATAATAGCAAAGCTTATAAAGCGCGAACGGTTACCTCTGACGGAAGTGTCCCGGCGCTAATATACTCTTGCGACCCACCTATGAGGCCTAGTTGATATACAAAACAGATATTTCTTTTGAGAAGAGGGAGCAACGTTGAGCATTAAATCATCTTACATAATAGGCACCCATTTATCAAATGTTGCTGATCGCATGCCTACCTGCATCAGCATGATTTGGAAAGCATGTAATGTTCCAAATGAAATCTGCAAGCTCTGGTTCATAAGGAATACTTCATTAAAACACTAAAGTGTATAAGATTCATTCTTTATTGCCATTGTTATTTTGCTATTCAAAACCAATTTCTCTTTCATGCTTGTATGGAATATAAAGACCTCCTACATTTGGTACTGAGCGAATCTCTCTCTTTGTATGGTGCCTTTGACCTAATTTTCAGTTCTATTTCAAAGGCCTGTAAACAAAAATACTTGGTGCACATGGACTTTTGTTGGACACTGACTAATTTGATTACAACTCTACACACCTCTAAAAAAATCCTTCCACCGCTACATAAAAGTATACATCACCTTTGGAAGACCCTTTAAACTGACTTGGACATGGTACTTTACTAAAATGTGCAATCTGTCTTTGTAATGGTGCATTACATATTGGGTCAAAGTTTGGAACCTGCAAGTTGCCACATTGTGCCTTGCTGTTAAGTGTCAGCCCTTTCAATGTCATTAGTTAAGGAAACATCTAAGCTTAAGAGGAATAGTGATACTGGCTCACTGGTGAGGCACACCGCAATAGTTAAAAATTAAAAAGGGGTAAAATACCCTAACATGGTGTAATTCCTGGTATATCTTAATTAAATATAGTAATTTTGAGAAATCGTATTATCTTTGCTTGGTGCAACTTCTGAGGAATTACTCAATTATCAGAAGATAGAACAAAATCATATACAAACGATACAGAAAGTACTCTCCCTATAAGCACAATCAACTGAATAGTGACTTCACATGTTAGTATGAGAAATAAGAGAAGCATTAAGCATAACAAAACCTAAAAGAGTTACCTAAACAAATCAAAATAAATGTGCCCTTTATCTGCAGCTAATTATTTGCAGTAACTGGCAGAGCAATGGATACCAACATTTCATCACCAGCATGTTATTCACAAATTTACACTACAACTACAAAACCATTTCAATGCAAAAATGGAAACAGATACTTGGAATGGCTAAGCTGTTGAGTTCTAGTGTGCAATGTGGCAGACAAGCGTATCAAATACAGAAACCTAGCAGAATTAATTATCTAAATGAGTTCAAAGTGTCTGGAATATGAAAAGCGAACTGTCTTTAACAAAAGCCACTTTTAAAACACAAACAATAATTACAGTCTTACACCTTAAAACAAAAATGAACTAATGTGATTGAAGTCTGTGAAATAGAGGATTGAATTATGTTGGGAGGTTGACTAAAGAGACATGGAAGGGACAATTATGTGCCAATAAAATGCACATCAGGCAGCATATTATGTAAATAAAGGCGAATTATGCAGTACATTCTGTGACATTATTATCATTAGCATTAATTTGACATTATAACACACAATGAGGCCTCCTCAAAGCAACACAATGCTTAATTTTCAAAACACATGCAGTAAAAACCTTTATAAATTATTCTTCAATTAATGCTTTTTTGCGTAAAAGCACAGAATACCGTTTTATTAATGCTGTTCTCTCCGCCTGCCAGAGTAAAACAGTGGAAATACAAGTCCTCAGCGCCACCAAAGCGTCACTTTTTTGCACACTCTGGTGGTTTATCACCATTTTCCAAATTTACAAGGTAGCGCTAAGCCACTTTGTTAGCTTAAAGCCACCTTGTAAATATGCAACTTTCCGCCACAGTCCTCTGCGGCAAAGGGGTGCGCAATGGGTGTTGCTGTGGGTGTTCCACCACAACACCTATTGCCTTTTAACGCTGCCCCAGATTTACAAGACTGACGCAGCACCAAAAAATAACACCATGGAATACCAGGTATTAGAATGGCGCAACGAGGAGAACTTATTAATTTCTCCTCCTCGTTGTTATGTTCTTTCCATGTGTGCTGCAGCACATATAGAAGGTGCAAATAGCCTTTATTGATTGTTTATGTGCAGGTGTCCCTTCCTGCACATAAAAAATCATCCCTGCATCGCAGGCACCCTTGCCACATGACGGCAGGGTGCCTGTGCAGGCGCTACTCAGCTTCTTTGTGCCTGCGCTAGGGGAAACACAGAGGCGTCCCATATTTTTGTGAATACGACGCAACCCTTCATTTTGAAAAAATGTTGGAGCGTGACGCTACCAAATTTGGCGCAGCTCCGACATTTTCTTGTGAATACGCCCCAAAGTGTTCCATCTTATGCTTGTTGCATTGAGAAACACGTTCTCAAGCGTTTTGTGTCGTGATTTTCTAGGGGTCTAATAACCACTGTCAGGAATTATTCGATTTTATGGCAAGGCCGGAGGCTAACATTATTGCATTCTCCTTTAATCTCACCACATTTTCCTTTAATGCCACCACACACATTGCAGCTCCTTTAAGAAAAGAATACATAACATAGAGAATTTCAACACTATATAACCCTGGAACTCATTGCTAACATATTGTCTCAGACGTTAGAGGGATGCAAAATTCACTAACATGTTCCCAGATCTTTTAAAACAAAGCGTTGTTGGAAAATTATCCATTAAGATATATAATTGACAATACAGTCAGAAATAAAATACCACGTCCCCTGGCTGCACTCCTTTGAACCTGTCCCTATGTATTAATTTACCACGCAGATCTATCACTTCATATTTTGGACTGCAAAGAAGCACCTTTACCATAAGAATATTGGGTTTAGAATATCATTCTATAAAAAATCTCATAGCCAGAATATCGACTACAACCATACTGTGAATGTAAGTATATGCAAGGAATACGTTGTTTATCATGCTTAACTTCACCTATACATACACCTGTATACCTTGATGCTATATATCTAGATATTTACAGTTGGGAACACGTTTCGAAAAGAAATGGATTTTTAGGTTTGCTAAAAATGTTGGCCCTTTTTGACAAATCTTCAGGAAACTTTCCAGCAAAAGGTCTCATCACACCTCCGCTTCTTCCTGACAAGTTTTGTGGTGATCCATCAAGTGGGGCCAAAGACAAAAATGGCGGGGGGAAACACGTTTTCCCCATGCAATTTTCCATGGGAAAATTGTGCAGCAATAGCACTAAAACAGCTGAATGTAATTACACTGAGGGGCATATTTATGACTTAAGTTGTGTTTGCACCACCCAACGTGATACATGCACAACGCAAACCTTAAGTGATATTTATAAAGCTACGCAAGACCACTTTGCATGCCCTGAGTGGCTCCATATATCAAGAGTAAAGCAATGCAGCACAAATTGCTGCGTTGCCTTACTCCTTTACTCTGCCCAGGGGAGGCGTTCCATGGGCATCCACACAACTCCCATGGATTTTGATGCATTTCCATATTTACAGAAATTGGGACACCTGGGAATGTGCTAAAAAGATGCACCTTCCCAGGGGAGGCGTAACGAGGAAAAATATCTTTATTTCTCCTTGTTACTTCCTCTTTCTATGTGTGATGCTTTATGCAGCACATATAGAAAGATGTATATGCCTCAGGGCATTATTTTTGTGTATGAAGGTGCCCCTTCCTCCACTAAAAATATCCTGCATGCAAAGGAGGTACCTGCATTGGCGATAGGGTGCCAAAAGGGCACCAGCACAGGGGGAACGCAGGAATGCACCATATTGACTTAAGTATGGCATATTCCGCCCTTTCCTTGCCATGCAACGCACCAAGGTCACTTGCTGTGTTGTACTGCACTGCGTGACAATTTCGTACATATATTCCACTAAATTTGGCAAAAAGCTAGATCTTGATTCAGAAAGCATGCTTCTTGTGGTTTGATGTAGGATTCGGAGACTCAGTCTCCTGTTCTGAAGATAGAATGAAAACAAATATAGGGAGAAGGGTAGTGATACCCTGCCCTCTTGGCCCTGTGCTGGGGGGCTATCTCATAGTCACCTCCTCCCTCAGGGCCAAAAATGTAATTTTGTTTTTATAGCTGTGTTGCTGATCCATGGAGGCTCCACTGTAAAAGGGCAGGTTTTTCGAATAAAAGCCTCCCAGGGTGGGCCAGTGCCCAGGTTGTCTGCACAATGTTAATGTTAATGGGGCTCTGGCCCCCTACCCAAGCCAGTTCAAGGCTCTGAGGACCCTATGCCCCCGGGGCCAATACTATTTTAATCTGGAGGGGAGGCTTGTAGCCCCTTCCCTCAGCCTTTAAAAGGCCTTGCGTACTCCATCCTCCAGGGCTGATTTAAACTACAATGGGTATAGGGGGGGGAAATCGGCGTTTGACCATCTTTGGAATTCCCTGGTGACCCAATCTCCATTGGCTGATGTACTTTTTATGGGGAGGAGGATGCATAGTAGCCCTCCCGAGCCATTAGGTGGCCCCAGGGACCCCATCCCTCAGGGCCCAAAGTGAGACAGTGTCCCGAGGACACCATTCTCAAGGACACTGTCTTGTTTCCTGCTAGGGAGAGTAATCTAATTCCTTGTCCGCACTCTCTTGAGCAGAGAACATAGCTTTGCTCCCACACGGCGGAAGCAGAAACAAAAGTTGCTCCGGTCAAGAGGCGAGCAAATCAATGGAGCTAACTACAGATGGGATACAGCAGGAGCTATGGGCCTTCCACTGTAACCCTTAATGGTTGGCAGTGCTGTGAGTGCCCCGGGTGGGGCACTCAAAGCACTACTGGGGCACAAACAAG
The DNA here is from genome assembly GCF_964263255.1 of Lissotriton vulgaris. Classification (NCBI taxonomy): domain Eukaryota; kingdom Metazoa; phylum Chordata; class Amphibia; order Caudata; family Salamandridae; genus Lissotriton; species Lissotriton vulgaris. The sequence goes on along the minus strand of NC_141695.1, from coordinate 754,995,582 downwards.
AAAGAGAATTGCCATCTCCTGCCCGCACCCAGTAAAGGTGCCGGCAAGGAAGCTGGTGGGGCCTCGGGTCCTTGACCCTCCTCCTAAACCTTCTCCCCACCATAATACATATTCAGTGGTAGCCCCAGGTTGGACCAGGGCACCAACAAATTAATATTAAAAAAAAAATAACAGCAGTAAATATGAAATGAGTGGAGCAGAAAACGAATTTCTTTATTAACTGCTTCTAGCAGTCGAGGGCTTCAAAATGCCTTGAAAAGACTTGTATAAACCAATTTTGGTTCCTCATGGTGCACCAAGGAGAGGGATCATCAACTATTTTTAGGTCGAACCTATGGCATGCGCTGCCATAGGAAATCGACCTCTTGGAATCACTTCAGCTTCAGTAGAAGCTCGTGCCTGTGGTCCTCACACGCTATTGGCCTTTGCGTCTGGCTTTAGTACACAATTGGCCAAAGGCATGTGGTGGTCCCAGCTTCTTGTAAAATGTTTACTCCCAGAGCCTTTTGCTCTCGGGAGCCAACAGTGGCGCGCAGGGGCCATCTGGTTTTGATTAGCGTGCCTGCGCTTGTCTCCAGAGAGCAAAACGTCTGGGAGTAAACATTTCACAAGAAGCTGGGTGGTGATATTTCAATGCCTCTGCTGCAGTTATACTGTGAGACAGCAAATAAAGCTACACTGTCCTTTGAAACATTTACATACTGTTAGTCCTAGATTCCTAGATTACATAGGGTAGCTTTACACAGAGCGGGAACAGCTAAAACATCCCCGAGGCTTTTGTGTAGTGCTTACAAACTCACTCGCAGCAACTCCGTGAACTACCACCAAAAATAAAGACACCACACCAAAGTAGAAAAATACCGGTTCCTTTTATAAAAGATTTTGTTTCACTTATGACTCATATCAAAATTTTAGACACGGTATCACATTTACAGCTAAGATTATTTTGGATGCCCAGAGTTGTTCACTGCTCCAGTGCATTTAGACTTTTGGTTCTCAAGCAGTATTTACTCAGTTAACACATTTGTTTCATCATTATCAAATGCAGGACATTAACCTGTGAAAAGAAGAACGCTCCTACATAGGATAGAATTACACACTCTGGCCCAGCAATTATCTTCAGTAGGAAAACACTTTGTTCTTTGTATTTCATTCAAGATTAACCAACCCTCTCAGATTCTCAATGTCCCCCTCAGTTATTATAAGTTCTTTACCACCAGGTAGCTCACAGCTCTAGTAGCTAAGTAGGCAGGTTATTCTCTCTGATGCAATCTAAATCTTATCCTTTGTAGTGTTCACTTAGACGTTCTGGCTCCGCCTATCTAAACTGTCCAGAGACTACTCTAGATGGCTTGCCAAATTCTCAGTCTCATGGGAACAGCTCGGCTTATTTTGCCGTTCACCGGGACTGTTGTCTTTCCATTTGCTCAATAGACGCCAGTACCTTACACCCCTCAAACCCAGCTGAAAGGTTCAAGTGCCTCGCACCTTTCTGTCTGTTCTTTAAGTTACTGATGAGGCCCGTTCAGACTCGGGGGCCTCACTCGAAACACTACCGCCTTACCGGTACTTAGGATCTTGCTCAGGCCAGTCCTTGGATCACCAACTTCTTCCTGACATAGGCGGAATCACTGTGCCCGCTCCGGCTTCCCCACCTCAGATTTCCTTCAGCGGGCACGCAGAGGCTCCGCTGCTCCGCTTCCGCGTCCTGTCAGACGCCCGGCCCGCCCTCACTGTAGGCGTCAGAGGGGGGGCGTGGATTCACGCCGGCCGGCCTACTTCTTCTTCCGGATACACTCCGGTCGCCTCACACTGCACCCGCTTCCTCCACCAGACCCGCTAACCTGTGGAGTCGATCTGGGTTCTGGGATTGCGGTGGGCTGCCACGACCAGCAGAATGCCGTCGGAGTTCGTATTCGCCTCATGAACCCCAGGGGAGAGTTCCAAAGGAGTACCAAGCCAGCCCCACATCCTTCAAGTGCCTCAGTCAGGTATGATCCCACAGGTGGTGGAAGGGGGAGGGGGGGTCAGGAACAGTAAGTCAAGGTAGGTCAAGTTAGACCGTTTTTATCGGACCCAAGGCTTCTAGAAGGAATTCACAGGAGGGTTTTACTAACAAGGTTCTGGATATGGTGGGAAATATATCCCGGTAGGGTTTGGTCTGTAGAAAGAGGAAGACATCCCTAAGTGGTATCGCTGACCCAGGGGTCAATCTAGCTCTCCTCAGGGCTCCCTTCTCCAGCGACGGCTCGTGGAGGGAGTTACGGTGGGGCAGGAGGGTGGGGAGGGGGAGGGGCAGGGTGGAGGTTGCTAAAAACCGGCATATGGATAATTGCAGGTAAGTAAACAATTTAATTAATAAAACGAATTTCGTAGATCGCACTGCATTGCATTTTGCGATGCAAGGCGCACTACGAAATTCGTTTTATTAATTAAATTGTTTATTTACCTGCAATTATCCATATGCCGGTTTTTAGCATTCTCCACCCTGCCCCTCCCCCTCCCCACCCTCCTGCCCCACCGTAACTCCCTCCACGAGCCGTCGCTGCCCTTCTCTCCTCTATAGCCTCGCTCCTACCCCTCCAGTTCCCTCTGGTCACTACAAAATGGCTGCCCTAGTTCTAGCTATTTATAGGCTGGACCCTGACCTTTGGACGGTACTAGCAGTTCCAGAACCTTCTACATGCATTACAATGAGTCAGCCTCCCTGTGGTGGCAGTTTTGTCCGTTGCTGGCCACCATTTTAGGTTTCTAGGAACTGAGACTTTCCTGAGAGACTTGGCGCACATGGAAAATGGGGAGATATATCAAGGGACACCTAGCCCCCCCTGGACAACGGCAAGGAAAAAGTCTGGTGGTAATAAAAAACTAAAAGATAATAGAACACTTGGAGGCCAAAGGGGACAAAATAAATAAATAATGGTAGGGGAAATCCCAGAGGCAGACAGGTCTAACACGCGTCCCCCCCAGCTGAAAGTGGGGAGAGCTACCCAATCCCTTGGGAGTTCTCATCACTAAGGCGGAAATACCTAGAGAGACCGTCTGCATTGGCGTGGTCCACTCCAGGCCGATGTTCCACCCGGAAATCCATTCCCTGTAGGGAGATAGACCATCTCAACAACTTGGGATTCTCCCCCTTCATTTGCATCAGCCAACGAAGGGGCCGGTGATCAGTCTGAACCAGGAAGTGGGAACCAAACAGGTATGGCCGCAGCTTCTTCAGAGCCCAAACCACCGCAAAGGCTTCCCTCTCAATTGCACTCCACCTCTGTTCCCGGGGAAGCAGTCTCCTGGACAGGAAGACAACAGGTTGATCCAAGCCCTCTTCGTTGAGTTGCGATAACACTGCCCCAATGCCATGTTCTGATGCATCGGTTTGGACAATGAATTCTCTTGAGAAATCAGGGGCCCTGAGAATTGGAGCAGCACACATTGCTTGCTTCAAGGTGACAAAGGCTCGCTGACAAAACTCCGTCCAGACTACCCGTCGGGGTTGTTCCTATGATGTGAGCTCTGTGAGGGGCGCTACAATGGTGCCATACCCCTTCACCAAGCGACGGTAGTATCCTGTGAGGCCCAGGAAGGCTCGGATCTCGGTTTGGGTCTTGGGGGGCTCCCAGGCCATGATAGCCTCGATCTTCGCCTGGAGGGGCTGACCGTTCCCCTGCCCACCAAGTGGCCTAGATACACCATCTACCCCTGCCCGATCTGACATTTGCTGGCCTTGATTGTCAAGCCAGCCTGTTTCAGGGCCTGGAGAACAGCTTGCAAATGACGCAAATGATCCTCTCAACTGCTACTGAAGACAGCAATGTCATCCAGATAAGCAGCAGAGAAAGCCTCCATTCCAGAGTGGACCTCGTTCACCAGCCGCTGAAAAGTGGCAGGAGCGTTCTTGAGCCCAAAGGGCACACACAGAACTGGTAGTGACCCTCAGGCGTGGAGAAGGCTGACCTTTCCTTTGCTCCATCTGTAAGAGAGATCTGCCAGTACCCAGAAGTGAGGTCAAAGGTACTCAAGTATTGGACAGCTCCCAGACGGTCAATGAGTTCATCCGCCCTTGGGATCGGATGAGCATCAGTCTTTGTCACTGAATTCAGTCCCCGGTAATGCACACAGAACCTCAGTTCTGGAGTGGTGCCCAGCGGGGCAGCTTTTGGTACCAGAACCACCGGACTGGACCAGGGGCTACTAGAAGGTTCAATCACTCTTAGCTCCAGCATCTTCGTGACTTCACGGTGGATGCTGGCCTTCACCTTGTCCGACAGCCTGGTAGATCTTAGACTTCACAGGTGGGCTGTCTCCTGTGTCCACATCATGGGTACACAGGTGAGTCCTTCCCGGGACAAGGGAGAACAGCGAGGAAAATTGCTCCAGGACCTGGCGGCAATCCCTCTGCTGTTCAGGAGTCAGGGATGGTGAGAGAATCACTCCCTCCACCGACCCATCCTTTTCCTGAGACGAGAAGAGATCAGGGAGAGGCTCGCTTTCCTCTTCCTCTGCTCCATCAGTCACCATCATTAAGGTGACCTCGGGCCTCTCATGGTGGGGTTTGAGGCGATTAGCATGCAGCACCCGCAGGGGCTGTCGAGGGGTCTTAAGATCCACCAGGTAGGTGGCCTTACCCTTCTTCTCTAACACCTCAAAGGGGCCTGTCCAGCGATCCTGGAGGGCACTTAGCTCTCCAGGCTCCATCACCCACACTTTCTGGCCAGGCTCCAACTCCACTGGGTGAGCGTTGTGGTCATACCACTCCTTCTTCACTGCTTGGCTGGCTTCCAAGTTGTCAGAAGCTTGCTTCCACAACTTAGCCATTTGGCTCCGGAAGGCAAGCATAAAACTCACCACATCCTGGGGAAGCTTCCTGGGAGTCTTTTCCCATCCGTCTTTCACCAGGCTGAGAGGTCCGCGTACAGGGTGTCCATACAGAAGCTCGAAGGGGCTAAAGCCCACTCCCTTCTGTGGCACTTCCCTGTAGGAAAACAACAGACAGGGTAGGAGGACGTCCCATTTCCTCCGCAGGCTCTCAGGCAGACTTCTTATCATGCCTTTCAATGTCTTGTTGAACCTCTCCACGAGACCATTGGTCTGTGGGTGATAAGGAGTGGTGAACCGGTAGGTAACTCCACACTCCTTCCACATAGCCCGCACATATGCTGACATGAAGTTGGTCCCCCTGTCGGACACAACTTCCTTGGGGAAACCCACTCGGGTAAAGATCCCCATTAGGGCCCTTGCCACTGCAGGTGCAGTAATGGTCCTCAGAGGAATTGCCTCTGGGTACCGTGTGGCATGATCCACCAGAACCAGGATAAACCTGTGACCAGCTGAAGTCGGTGGATCCAATGGACCCACAATGTTGATGCCCACTCTTTCAAAGGGGGTGCTAATGACAGGAAGTGGTTCCAGGGGAGCTTTCAGCTGCACCCCTGTTTTCCCACTGGCTTGGCAAGACACACATGTCCGACAGTAGGTGTCGGATGCCACCTTCATCTGAGGCCAATAAAAGTGGGGGACAAGCCAGGCAAAGGTCTTGTCCTGACCCAAGTGTCCTGCCAATGGTATTTCATGAGCCAATTCTAAAAGAAAGGCTCGATAACGTTGAGGGACCACCAAGGCCCGTGATGACCCATGCACGGGTGCCTTGGGTTCACTGTAGAGGTGTCCATCCTCCCAGTAAATATGGTAGTGCCCTGTAACGTTTCCGGCTGCGTGGGCTTCGGCCTGACGCCTCAGTCCCTCAAGGGTAGGACACTCCTTCTGACCCTTACAGAATTCCTCCCTGGTAGGACCTCCCTCCACATGCCACTCAGCAGGGATAGGTAGGTTCTCCAATGGGGTAACATCCTCCTCAGTGGACTCCAGATCCACCACAGCAGGTGGCCTATCCATCTCACGAGGTTGGGATGTTGAGGCAGGCTCCTCCTGCCTACAGTCTTTCCCCTTTCTGGCAACTGGCTGGGCCATTGTTCCAGGCACAACCGTAAGCGAACTCCCCCTCCGGGTAGTCGCGGACCTTGTGCTGACACAGGCTCAGTCAGGTGTACCCAGCATCTCAGAATGAGTCCGGTATTCCACCTCCCTCCAAGCATTGTGCTCCATGTCATTCCCCAACAGACAATCAACTGGCACAGCAGGGCTTACGGCAACTCGAAGTAAACCTGCAACCCCTTCCCACCCAAATGGAACCTCGGCCACTGGATAGTGACCCATTCTGCCGTCAGCCATGGCGGCGGGGTGGAGTACATTTGGAAGTATCTGCTCTGGAGACACCAGATGACTCCTTACCATAGTCATACTGGCTCCTGTGTCTCTCAGAGCCTCCCCTCTTTGGCCATTGATGGTGACCCATTGCTCATACTTAGTAGTATTTGAGGGCAACTGGATCTTTGGAGCCATCTCCCGATCTCCCAGGGACACTAAGGTGACACCCACCCACTCCCCCCCATTATCTAAGGGCAACTCCTCCCCGAGCACTACACTAGCTACTCCCGGGGCCTTTCCTCCAGTGGGAGGGGTGGTCATTTTGGGCATTTCACGTCTCCTTTATTGTGTCCAACACCCCTACACTCAAAGCAATGGACAACCCTTGGCTGCTGGCTTTGGCCAGGATTAGGATTTCGGGGTTGGTTAGCCTTAGGGGTGAATCCTCTTCCCTTTCCCTGGAAATTATTTTGGGGACCTTTAGAGAACTCCTCCTTGTTATCTCCCCCCTCCTTCTTCTGGGGGCGCCCTGTCCGGATCTCTGGGAATCCCCTCCAGTCCCCTTTGAGGACACCCAGGTACTAGCCCAGATATCCGCCTCCTCAGCAAGCTTCCGGGGGCTGGTCAGCTGGTCAGCTGGTAAGCTTGCTGTCCACCAGGTGTTGACATTTCTCGAGTAGGTGTTCCTTGAGTATGAGGTCATACAATCCCTCATAGTCCCCTACCTCGCTGCCTTTCACCCAACCCTCCAAGGCCTTCTTTGTGTAATCAAGGAAATCCACCCAATTCTGTGTGCTTAGTTTGTGACTACTCCTAAATTTCTGCCTGTATTTCTCTGGGGTTAGTCCAAACTTCTTTATTAGACCCACTTTCATGGTGGGGTAGTGGGTTTGGTTGTCCTGCTCGAGGGGCAACAATGTATCCCTTCCAGCAGGAGGCATGTACCTATACAAACCACCCCCCAGTGAGTTTCCAGTATCCCATGGGCTCTTAAGGAGACCTCATAGGCAGCTAGCCACTTAGCAATATCATCACCTGCGCTGTAGCTAGCGACAACATCCTTGGGTAAATAGGGTCTGGGTTCCCTGGTTAACTCTTTTGTTTCACTGCCACCATTTAAAGGATAGGGAGTCCCTATTTGTAGGGCCTTGAGATCCAGCTCCTTAAGAGTTAATTCATGGGCTAACCTCCTTTCCTCCCTCTCCAACTCCAACCTAGCTAACTCCCACTTTAGCTTCCTTTCCTCTCTCCTGTCCGCTAGTTCAGCTTCGGTTAAACTCCTCACCGAGACACTGCTGCTCTCCCTTGAGAGTGTCCTGGGACCAGTCAATAGGTTCCCTCCCTCAGTTTGGTACAACACATTTACCCCGATGACAGTGTCTCTGTCCACCTCTTCCTTCTCTAGTTCCTCCTCTAAGTGAGCTTCTACCCATGCCCTCAAGCTTGTTTGTAGCTCGCTTTTCTTTGCACCCCGTTTGTGAAATACCCCCTTCCTTTGACAAAAATCCCTTAGCTGGGCCACAGTATAAGTTTCCAGTTCTTCAAGGTTTAGTTCCATTTTGTCACAGGGTCAAGCAGGTACCTAGAAGGGAACAAGGAAGGGTGTAGCGTAAGGACAACCCCCAGTCATTTCGATGGCGTGGGTTCGAATCCCACCGCTGAAAGACCAATTATGTTAGACCTAGATTCCTAGACTACATAGGGTAGCTTGGCACAGAACTGGAACAGCTAAAACATTCCCAAGGCTTTTGTGTAGTGCTTACAAAATCACCCGCAGCAACTCAGTGAACTACCACCAAAATTAAAGACACCACACCAAAGTAGAAAAATACCGGTTCCTTTTATAAAAGATTTTGTTTCACTTATGACTCATATCAAAATTTTAGACACGGTATCACATTAACAGTTAAGATTATTTTGGATGCCCAGAGTTGTTCACTGCTCCAGTGCATTTAGACTTTTGGTTCTCAAGATGTAGTTACTCAGTTAACACATTTGTTTCATCATTATCAAATGCAGTACATTAACCCGTGAAAAGAAGAACGCTCCTACATAGGATAGAATTACACACTCTGGCCCAGCAATTATCTTCAGTAGGAAAACACTTTGTGCTTTGTATTTCATTCAACATTAACCAACCCTCTCAGATTCTCAATGTCCCCCTCAGTTATTATAAGTTCTTTACCAGCAGGTAGCTCACAGCTCTAGTAGCTAAGTAGGCAGGTTATTCTCTCTGATGCAATCTAAATCTTATCCTTTGTAGTGTTCACTTAGACGTTCTGGCTCCGCCTATCTAAACTGTCCAGAGACTACTCTAGATGACTTGCCAAATTCTCAGTCTTATGGGAACAGCTCGGCTTATTTTGCCGTTCACTGGGACTGTTGTCTTTCCATTTGCTCAATAGACGCCAGTACCTTACACCCCTCGAACCCAGCTGAAAGGTTCAAGTGCCTCGCACCTTTCTGTCTGTTCTTTAAGTTACTGATGAGGCCCGTTCAGACTCGGGGGCCTCACTCGACACACTACCCCCTTACCGGTACTTAGGATCTTGCTCAGGCCAGTCCTTGGATCACCAACTTCTTCCTGACATAGGCGGAATCACTGTGCCCGCTCCGGCTTCCCCACCTCAGATTTCCTTCAGCGGGCATGCAGAGGCTCCGCTGCTCCGCTTCCGCGTCCTGTCAGACGCCCGGCCCGCCCTCACTGTAGGCGTCAGAGGGGGGGCGTGGATTCACGCCGGCCGGCCTACTTCTTCTTCCGGATACATTCCGGTCGCCTCACGCTGCACCCGCTTCCTCCACCAGACCCGCTAACCTGTGGAGTCGATCTGGGTTCTGGGATTGCGGCGGGCTACCACGGGCAGCAGAATGCCGCCGGAGTTCATATTCGCCTCACGAACCCCAGGGGAGAGTTCCAAAGGAATACCAAGCCAGCCCCACCTCCTTCAAGTGCCTCAGTCAGGTATGATCCCTCAGGTGGTGGAAGGGGGGGTGGTCAGGAACAGTAAGTCAAGGTAGGTCAAGTTAGACCGTTTTTATCGGACCCAAGGCTTCTGGAAGGAATTCACTCGAGGGTTTTACTAACAAGGTTCTGGATATGGTGGGAAATATATCCCGGTAGGGTTTGGTCAGTAGAAAGAGGAAGACATCCCTAAGTGGTATCGCTGACCCAGGGGTCAATCTAGCTCTCCTCAGGGTGCCCTTCTCTCCTCTATAGCCTCGCTCCTACCCCTCCAGTTCCCTCTGGTCACTACAAAATGGCTGCCCTAGTTCTAGCTATTTATAGGCTGGACCCTGACCTTTGGAAGGTACTAGCAGGTTCCAGAACCTTCTACATGCATTACAATGAGTCAGCCTCCCTGTGGTGGCAGTTTTGTCCATTGCTGGCCACCATTTTAGGTTTCTAGGAACTGAGACTTTCCTGAGAGACTTGGCGCACATGGAAAATGGGGAGAAAGTATCAAGGGACACCTAGCCCCCCCTGGACAACGGCAAGGAAAAAGTCTGGTGGTAATAAAAAACTAAAAGATAATAGAACACTTGGAGGCCAAAGGGGACAAAATAAATAAATAATGGTAGGGGAAATCCCAGAGGCAGACAGGTCTAACACATACATTTTATTAAAGTGCGTTTGATATTTCACTGTCCTTTAGTGCTGTTGCCTGGGAGTCAGCTTGTGATGCTACACTGTGCCTTGGTATGTGAATTGTGAGGGCCCATCTGAAATTATACTCTCCTCTAGAGCATGTACACTGTGATGTTGCATGTAGTATTTCCCCGTCCCTAGTGCACGTGCTCTGCGAGGCTGCTTGTGATAGTACACCCCCTGCATGCACATTCAACACGATGGTCCAAGTACAGTTGCAGTGACCTCTAGTGCGTCTACATCTTAACACTGCATGATATACGATACAACACTACCGCCAACATGCATACATGGCAGTCTATGACCCACCAGTAAGGATGTACCCCTTTGCTGAAGTCATTCTACGAAATAGCTGGGGTTCTACATCGACTATCAAATCTCCTTCAATTACAGATTGCCAATATACTACAGACAGGATAGTACAAATTGCCCTTCATCATGCATTGTATTGACCAGAGCTAGGGAAAAAGCTATGTGTGCCCTACTGCATGGTTAGGACACTTACCAGGTAAGGACGTCTCTACTATAAGATTATTGCAGGCAGCCGTTACAGAGTTACACCACAAACGGCCAGAAGAATGTGGCAGAATCAAGAAATGCCTTGTTAGTAAGGCAGCACACAAATTGCAAAATTTCCTTTTCTCTTGGCCTCTAATAAATCCTTGTAACTGGAGCAGCCTTTTTGCATATTTGGCAGAGGCTCGCCTTTCGCAGCAGATTATACAAGACAAGAGACCTCCTTGCCACATTGGAGATTAAAATTGCAAAAAACTTGATGGCAGGAAGTCTCAGCCTGTACCCCTAAGACAGTGAAACCTCATCTTCATTCATACCTGTGCTATCACTCTTACTGTTTAGAAAGTACCTCTAGGCCCTTCTCTTCAAACAATAACTTTATAAAGGACCTAAAAACATTGGGGCATATTATCAAGCCCCAGCGATAATTATCGCTGAGTGCGCTTAGCGCGCTTTTAATTATTGCCGGCTATCTCTGGAATATATCGCCAAGCTAGCTTTGTATTATCAACGCTTAGCGCTATGGCAATAGCTGGTTTTCCATGGAACATCAATGGTTTTCAGCGATGTTCTATGGAAAACGGCAATAAGCTTGATGATAGGCCCTGTGGCCTTAGTCCCACACTCCACCTCCATGTTAGGTATGACTTAGTCAGGAATTTATATGTGAAAAGTAACAATCCCAGGCATACACTAAGGAAAGTACACAATAGATTGAAAACTAATTTTAATTCTTGATATGTACACGAAAGAGTAAAACCTATACACAAACCCCCGTGGCTATTGGGTCCCTAATGGAACAATAAAATCATTTGTCCCTTATGAACAGATTACCATGTATCCTACTGTTTCTGTTAACAGAATTGAGACCAAGTCTTGTTTCTAAAATGTATGTTATACCCTCCAATTAAGTCATTTGTTGTTTCCGAGACCAACGTATATGCATAGTCTGTTTAGCTGTTGAGTTCTTTTAATCAAAGCGGTACATCATGAATTTGGAATGAAGATTAAACTTTACCAATAGAATTTAGTAGCAAACTGTCAGCTAGTTCAGTTATAATTATGTCACGATAGGAATCCAATAATAGTAACACGATGTTATGATTATGTTTTACAGAACTTTTGATGGTTAAAGTCCTGATGAAGGCATATTGTACATGTCGAAACGCGTCGACTGGATGCCATCTGACTTCCTCTTTTTAATTCATTTTGTGAATACATATGTATCATCATTTTTATCAACTGTGATTAATGCACTTACTTTTTATCCCCTCTTTTTATCAAATTAAAAATTACTAATTTTTCTAACTGAACTAGTTTGTTTGTTCAATCTATTGTGTACTTTCCTTAGTGTATGCCTGGGATTGTTACTTTTCACATATTGTTTACCCTGTCCCAGGATATTTATCCTTATCAGGGGGTCCTTGTTACCTTCAGTCTCTTAGTCAGGAATTTAACAGATGTTAAATTCCTGCGTTAAGGCAGAGTTAGCATGATTTAAATTATCGCTACGCCTCATTGTTAATATCGCAAAGCTGCCTTCGCAATATTTTCCCATGTTGTTTTAAGACACGCCTACTTCGCATCTCATTATCGTTGTGACGCGCGGCGTGTGAAAAACGGGACCTAAGTCAAGGAAACACTCGCTAGCGTGTCCTTGTAAATAATGCAATATAATTGTCGCCGCTTTGCACCCCAAAAACAGACGCTAAAGCGGCGATAAATGCATCGCCGCCCCTTGTTAATATGCCCCATTGTCACTCAGCCCTGCCTGATGCTTACAAAACTTTTGTCAGTTTGCTTGTGGTGCCACCACCGATGACCACAACAGGGCGCTAGAATCCAGCAATGGACATCATTTGGTGGGAAAATTGAGTGCTCCAGTGGCACAAAAGAATTTTACTTGAAGCTTGGATATTCCTTGCACTGGATCTGACTATAGCAAGCATTTCAAAGAAGCATATGACAAGGAAACCCCATCTTACAGTTTATTTGTGACATTATAATACCTGCTGCCAGCAGCCCGTGTGAAAGGTGGGTCAGGGACCATTATGATAGCTGCCTTTTAAACAACAAAAAGGGGAACTGGCCTATAATTTTTATAATATGTTTCTCTAATCTGTTTTTCTAATCTGTTTTTTATATTTAATGGCTTAAATATATGATTTATAAGGTCTGTACAGCTCATTCTGCCAAAAGCGCATCCGTTAGTTTTGTACAGATGGGGGATGTTTACCGATTTGCCCAAGATCAGACTTTGGTCGGATACTAGTAGCTGGGATTCGAAATCTAACTCCAGACATTTAAAGTTAGACCACATCTCGTGATTTATCACATCCAGTTTCTTTCTGCCTCCTAAGGGGACTATTTTTCACGAGGAAGCAGGAACAAAGGGAAGGGGGCTACCTCCGCATAAACTGGCATTTTTTATTTCTGACGGTTGATGTAACCTCCATGAAGTGTTTCTACTGTTTAGTGAAAATAGCAGATAAACTCCTTACAGTGGCTACTGTGAACTCGCCCACAGCTGGTTGGAAATTAAGAACTTGAATGTTCCGATTTTAACGGGCTAGGTGAAATGTTCAGACACCTAAGGGGATCACGACTTCTTCACCCCTCACTAAATTATCTCACGCCATCCAGCAAGCATTTGCAATTCAATAAGTCCTGCAATGACATTATTTTGAGCTATTGACATTGTAAATGGCAATGCCTTTAAAAAAAATTAAAAGGCATTGTTATTTACAATACCAAAAGCAACACCTATTGCATTGCATAGCGCGGTGTCGGTGAAGACGGCGCCGCGCTTATTAAAGTTTTTTTTAAAAAGAGTGTGTTGGGGAGGGCAGAGAGCATTGGCATAGCCAATAGGTCTTGCTTTTGGGAACTTATAAGTTTTTAGTCCTTGGTGCAACAACATCAACTGTTGCATGGCTAAACACTTATAAGGTCCCAAAGGCAAGACCTATTGGCTATGCCAATGCTTGTTTTTATATTTTGGGGGGCTGCGATGAGCATAGCAATACCCCTCACAACATACAAAAAAAAATATCGTAAGCCTCCTGGGTCATTCATTATATCAACACTCAGGACTTCTTGTGGTTAGTCCTACAGCTGCATTGTGTGGCCTGAAAAGTGTGAAAAAAGTCTCAACATATGTTTATGGTTGCTTTGAATAAAAGTGCTTCATTTGTAACTATTATTAATCTTAGCCATCTACATGGGCACACATTACATTTTAATGATTGGTAAAATATTGTGGTGATTTATTGACAAACTCAATAGGTCTGCTTTAAATATGTTGATGTGCTGACCCCCTGATTAAGCCATTGAGCATGCCGTGTATATTTTGGGCTTCTGACCCTTTAACAAAGCCCAGCAATTATATTATTACTTTACTTTAAAATAAAACTCTGAAATTCACCCCAAAAATAACTAAGATTAAAGTGATGTTATGGTGTGGTTTGGTAATAATATCTTACTTTACTTTTTTTTTAAAAAACCTCAATAATTCACTGAAGAAATAAAGGTTAAATTGATGTTATAGTTAGAGGCAATATAATATTTTAAACAAACAAAAACCACTGAAATTCTCTAGTTATATTTAACGAAGTAATTATAACTCGCACCCCCTTGGAGGGAGGCTAGAGTTCTAGTTACTCCAGTTAACTATACCTGGCGAAATGTAGTTTTTTTTAGTTTTACATTTTTGTTTTTCCCTGAATAGCCCATTGGTGAGCTATTTTCGCATATTCCTTCAAAATGTGAAAGCCCCATTAAAGTCTGAAGCTAATTTGCTGGGCCATGTGAACTGGGTTCAGCAATTGTACTTTCAGTATTGGGTGGACATATGTAGATTGACTTAATAATGGTGCATTACAAAGTGGAAGGAGTGATGCTCAATCATTTTGTACGAGTATGTAACCCAGTGCCGGCAATTTACCACATTATGTGCAGGGCTGGCTTTAGCGCCCAGAGCAACAATATTTTTGGTGCCCCTTTCCCCATTGAACTCCTTCTCAATGAATGTCCTCACTACCACCAGTGCCCCTCATCTCTACATAGACCCTCTCTCACTTACATTTTATGTGTTTAAAAGCACTGGTTGGGGTTGACTTTACTAATACTGCCCAAAAGAAATCTTTTCAGCAACATTAGGGACAGATAATGAAAGACTGGGGTAAAAACATGACGTCCTATACTATGCAGTTTGAATGCATTTATTTGATGACAGTTCATAAGTCATTGTGCTATATTGGGATTGTAACTTATGACTGCAACTAACAAAAAGATCTCTGTGACAAAATCAGTTACCCATTGAGCTATCCACATATAATGCAGTTCTGTTCTTTCTCGGCTACTTTTTGATGAGTCAAACTGCCACTACACAACATTTCATCTCTCTCCAGGCTGAACATTAATCACCGGAGTTATCTTGACATTTTTATTGTTGCCTGAAAACTGCTGAACACACAGGAAGCTCTACAGCAGGTGCTTGTAAACCCATAAGGTTTTTCTGAACCCAGCCCCCTACTCCCCTCCCCTCCAGGTTGGCGCCAGGTGTGGCTGCACTGGTCACAGCCCTAATTATGTGACACTACATGCTAAACCTCATTATGTAACCGTTAGTAATAATTAAAGTACCAAATGAGGCCAGTTAAACTGTTAAGCACCATCATCTGGCCAGGAAAAATAGTTTATGAATTGCTGAGCTTTTGCATTGTGGGAGAAAACGTGTAAATTGAAACGTGGTTGAAGGATGATATGGACTCTGTTGTAAATCTAGCAACCCCGAAGGGCTACACTATGTACACCCTAAACAGACCCACTAGAGGTGGTGGGATAGCGATGATAGCTAAATCCCTCCTTGCATGTACCTTCACTAGACTAGAGATTGAGGACTGTGAATGCGCCCGATATAACATTAAGATTAACCCCCAACTTACCCTCACGGGTCTTCTGATCTACAGACCTCCGGGCGCTGATGCAAACTTTATAAAATCTCTCCTAGAAAATGCCTGCTCCTTGGTTATTAAAACCGCCAATTTCTCTATCATCGGGGACTTAAACATTCACTTTGACTCCACCACAGTTAATAAGATCAACTCCTTAATCACCGACTTAGCTGCCTTACAGCTCTGTCAACTTGTGAGTGGTCCCACGCATAGTGGTATGCACCTCCTTGACCCAATTTTCTCCAACCTGGCTAACATGAAGGTTAAATCACCTATCCCCATGACTTGGACAGATCACTACCTAGTGACTAAGGAATTACCCTCTGGCAGTGACTCATACCTTAATCCTACACACCAGGTTATGAAAAGACCGTGGAAAAAACTTCGTCTGGAGGAATTCCACGCCCTTCTCACAGCAGATTCCCCCATGCCTAATGAAGACCCTAACCTAGAGTATGACAGTCTCTGTGACCGGATAAACAAAGCTTTAGATTCGTTGATTCCAGCGAAACGGACAAAACCTCGAACCCATGAATCCAGTCCTTGGTTCAATAATGAACTTATTTTACTAAGAAAAGAGTTAAAAATAGCAGAGCGTAGATGGAGAAAGGACTATGATCCCACGTCCAAGAGCCTATATGTCCAGCTACAAAAAAGCTACCACCGGAACATATGTAGAACCAGAGCTGCATATTACGCCACTGAAATTCACAATAGCTAGAACGCTTCTAAAACTATCTTTAGAATCCTGAAAGAACTTAGCGCAAAAAAAATGTAAATAACCCTAACACCTCTCCTGCTCTTTGTGAGAATCTGGCCACTTTTTTCTTGGATAAAATTTAAAAAATTTACAACTCGTTTACGACCACGTCCCAACCCACCCCCATAACCGACTCTCATATGCCCAAACTCTCCATCATTCCAGCCATTAGCCATGAAAATTATCTGACACTATGCGCCAAAATCAAATCTGGCTCCCCCGCAGATCCCCTGAAACCCGATTTTTTTAGAGAAGCTGGTGAACTAATACTAGGCCCACTCAGAGATATAACTAATTCCTCCTTCCTTACGGCCAACATTCCCGCCACCTGGAAGCAAGCATGGGTCTCTCCCATTATAAAAAAAACCTCACTTGACCCTAACCTCCCTGAGAACTTCAGGCCAATCTCTCTGCTCCCCTGGCCAGCCAAAGTGGCAGAAGCCCATGTTAATTCCACCCTGACCAACTTTTTGGTGTCTAATTCCATTCTAGACAGGTCTCAACATGGATTCCGAGCTGGGCACAGCACCGAAACTGCCCTCCTGAGCGTCATCGAACATCTTCGGACCATACTTGACGCAGGAGGAACGGAAGCACTGATTCTTTTAGACCTCAGTGCTGCCTTCGACACGGTTTCCCACAAGGTGCTGTTGTCCAGACTTGAGGAAGTAGGAGTTCTTGGCCAGGCTCTCAGTTGGTTTAAGGCTTTCCTGTCAGACAGATCTTTCAGGGTCTCCATTCCACCTTTCCTCTCTAAGGAATGTCCCATTGAACAGGGAGTTCCCAAGGGGTCTGCTCTCAGCCCCACCCTGTTCAATGTTTATGTCCTCCCGTTGGCAGAGGTAGCCAGGAAGCGTGGGCTCACACTGGTATCCTACGTCGACGACACCCAGCTGGTGGTAGCACTAAAAGACGAGAGCGGCCTGAGTGCACAGAATTTCAAACATACCCTTGCAGACATCACCAGCTGGATGTCAGCAAACTACCTCCAACTTAATGCTGGCAAAACGGAGGTCCTGTTGCTGGGTAAAGACACAATGGCCTGGGGAAACAACTGGTGGCCTGAAACTATGGACCAACCACCTGTACCCAAGAATGTGGTAAAAAACCTAGGAGTATGGGTGGACTCTGCCTTGAACTTTACCCACCATACTAAAAAAGTGGCTGCCACATGTTTTGGAATTTTAAGGAACCTTCGGCCTATTTTAAAATGTTTTGATCACCAGACCCGCCAAGTAGTAGTACAATCAGCAATTCTCTCGCGGCTGGACTACGCTAGCTCCTTACTGTTGGGAGCTAACGTAGCCGAAAAAGCTAGATTATAGAGAGTCCAAAACGCTGCTGCGAGAGCCTTAACGGGTCTACCCCGGCACAAATCGGTTTCCTCTACTCTCAAGAGCCTACATTGGCTCCCAGTTGAAAAGAGGATCCACTTTAAATCCTTGTGCCTTGCTTTTAAAATTCTGAAACTCGCCTCCCCCCCATGCTATGCCCACTCCTCTCTCCCTACGTTCCTCGACGCACCCTTCGGTCGGAGGGACAGAACCTGGTCACCATCCCCCGCATCAAGCTAAGCCGAATGGGCGGCCACTCATTTGGTTACTTAGCTGCCAAACTCTGGAATGGGCTCCCGCCCAGATCCGTGAGATGAACGATCTTTTATCCTTCAGGAAAGCCATCAACACTTACCTCTTTAGTTAGTTATGTTATGTGCACTTTAGGACAACCCCCCATCCAATTTTCATCTTCAGCTGTCCCCTGGACAATGGCAGCTAGCGCCGGGACGCCCCTTGGCTGGGGCAGCCGTGCGCTATACAAACACCTATACAAACACCTATAACATAAATTGGCTAAAACAGGTGAATTACACAAGGTTGAAGCATAGAAACTGTGCCAGTGTATGTATGGCCCACAATTACAGATAGAACACTGCTCTCTGACAATCGTCCCTCTTCCCTGGCCCTTCTTCTCTCCAGTCATCCTCCAAATAACTAACCCTAACCACATTTCATCTCTCTCCAGGTGGAACATTAATCACCGGAGTTATCTTGACATTATTATTGTTGCCTGAAAACTGCTGAACAAACAGGAAGCTCTGCAGCAGGTGCTTGTAAACCCATAAGTGTTTTTTCTGAACCCAGCCCCCTACTCAGCCCCCCCCCCCACGTTGGCACCATGTGTGGCTGCACTGGTCACCACCCTAATTATGTGACACTACATGCCAAAGCTCAACATGTAACCGTTAGTAATAATTAAAGTACCAAATGAGGCCAGTTAAACTGTTAAGCACCATCATCTGGCCGGGAAAAATAGTTTGTAAATTGCTGTGCTTTTGCATTGTGGGAGAAAACGTGTAAATTGGCTAAAACAGGTGAATTACACAGGGTTGAAGCGTAGAAACTGTGCCAGTGTATGTATGGCCCACAATTACAGATAGAACATTTTCCCTGACATTCGTCCCTCTTCCCTGGCCCTTCTTCTCTCAGGTCATCCTCCAAATAACTAACCCTTACCACCTTTTCCAACTCACTGGCCCTCAGCGGTGGGGGATGTCAGATTTAGGAAGAGTGTTTGGAGCTATGGCTTAGAGGGTCGACAGAAAGAGGTCCAGCTACCATTGATGCATTAGGTGCTGTGACACTTGGGCACAGTTTGTGAGTGGCACATTAAAAACCAATTATGGAGATCTTTCACTACCCACATGGGCAAAATAGACTATTTTTCTTTCTTGATAAGGTACCCTTGCAGTACCACTGGGTAGCAAAACATAGTCATAGCGCAGTACCCAGCAGCTCGCGCTCCATTTTTATGAAGGTATGAGCCTGCAGGCTCTGTTTAAAGAAAAAACAAATTTTAGGCCCTGCCTATGTGAAAAAGTGAGACAGCCTTCAGCAACCCCAATTTTACATGCAGTACACATACACAAGCATAAGTGTGCACACACATCTTTACTTGTTCGTAATATGGTGCTTAGTGTGACAACCTCACTGCATATAATCAAGGACACATATTCTAGTCCTGGGCTTTTATAATACAGCCTAAAACATTTTAGGTTGTGTACTCATGATTTGCTTCCAATGAACTGTGGTGTTGCGGTCTAGTGCCCAACAGCCACGTGATCTGCGCCCAGCCTCACAAGAAGTCTCGGGGGCAGCGCAGAACGGCTGGGGACATGAAAATGTATACACGCTGTCCTCCCTCTGAATAAAGGAGTTCACACTACCTCTTGTGTCCCGTGTCATCTGTTCCTCCGGGGCACATAGTTCGACCCCACAGACTGGCTATTAGGATCCTTGGACCCTGTAGACACCGCCCCACCAAGGCCGAGTCAGCCCCAGTACGCAGCACGGCCTCCCAATCCTACAGCGCTCAGAGGGACGTTCTGACAATACCTCTGGGGCTCCCAGTTCATGCTCTTCATAGACCACAAGCCGCTGATCAAAGTTCTCACGTCCAGCGGGAACGCGAAAGCCACCCCGCGCATTGCAAAAATGACTCTCCGACTCCTAGACTTCGTCTACAACATGGAATTCCTACCAGGCCACAAGAACAAAGTAGCCAATTTTCTCAACCGTTCGGCCGCAATGGAGGATGCTCCATCGCCAACCGTTGGTTTGAGTACCAACTGCCCCTCACTGCAGAGCAGGAGACCACCATCGGGACACAAGACTGGAAGACGGCCTACGAACAGGACCCGGATCTCTCCAAAGTGAACCCCTTCATCACTCAGGGCTGGCCGGAGAAGAAACACATAAAGTGTGATCTCAGAAAAGTACTGGGACATGCGTGAGGAATTATCCCTCAGCGATGACGCCACTTTTCTCCTCAGAGGAGACAAAGTCATTCCCCCGAAGGACGTGCAGGACACCGCCTCCTCACTATACTGCACGAAAGTCATCTAGGCATCGTCAAATCCAAACTCTGATTGAAACAGTTGTACTGGAGGCTGGCAGTCGACAACTCCATGGAAAGATTTGTGCACGACTGCCAACACTGCACAAATGCTGACAAAGCCCACACAATGCTGAGACCCCCGATGGGGGAATTCAATGCGCCCTCAAAGCCATGGGAAGAATTGTAAGTGGACATCTTGGGCCCCATCCTGGACTCCTGGGGATTACCCAAAGACGTGATTGTCCTCGTCGACCGCCACTCTAAATGGCCGAACGTGAAAATCTGCGAAAAAGTTGACACAGATGCCGTCATCACATTCTTAACAAACACATTCTTAAGGGAAGGTATTCCTAGAGTCCTCACCAGAGACAATGGACCCCAGTTCACCTTGGAAAAGTGGATAGCATTCCTTTGGAGAAATGGCATCAGGAACAAACACACCAGTAAAATCATGCTGCAGGTAATGGCCAGGCAAGAGTTGTACCAAGTCCCCATGGGCTCAGTCCAGGCAGCCATCAGCGCGGGCAAGTACTGGGAAATAGAAATTTGAAACAGTGTGGGCCTATCACATCACTCCCACTCTCACTGGATAAAGCCCATTTCGGATCTTGCGTGGCAGGGAGCCGTTCACAAGGGACAACCTGGCATGGATTGACTTAAAACTTCAAAGCCGCTGGTCACCTGCAGTGGTAAGAAACAACATACAGAAAGCCCAAAAGATACACAAAGACAATTATGACAGTACGCACGGAGTGCGAACGGTCACCCTAGCCCGAGAGACTGGGTATGGATGAAGCTGGGCCCCTTCGGTAAGAAAGGGGACAGCAAATTCAGCTCACCTCTACAAGTCCAAGAACTGTATTCCCGCTCAGCCCTACTAAGCGATGGCAAAGTATGGTCACACAGAAGGATGGCGAAGTGCAACAAGGTCCTACAGTGGCAGGCTCATGGAACCCCCTCCAGGGCACGCTCTCAAGGGACGACAGTGGATCTGGACGACAACGCAGCTTCCAACGGCTCAGAGCCTGATGGCCCGGAAGGGGGGACTGGGGGCAGCACTGAATCTGCAGGAGAAAGAAACAATGTCGCTTCAGCACAGCACACGCCTCCCCAAGCGCCTGATCACACGGACACACTAGAGAAAAGGCGAGGGGCATCCACCTCATGTGAAAACTACCAGGAAAGGGAAACACATGAGGAGCAGGCCTCCTACACACTCACCAGCACCGGTAGAAGAGTATTGCGACCAAGAAGATACAATGGCTTTACAACATAGAGCTCCAAGGGGTCCACATTATCTTCACCCTGAGCTGACAACGCAGATGCCCGGGCCTCCTCCCGTGAGGGTTCATCACGCAGAGACTATGTACAGAAGTGCTCTCACGCACAAACCACTGTTTATGCAGTTTATGCAGTTGGGACTCTTGTTTTATGCCTTTTGCATTGTCATTAAAAGGGGAAGATATGTGGTGTTGCGGTCTAGTGCCCAACACCCACGTGACCTGCGCCAAGCCTCACGAGAAGTCTCGGGGCGGCGGACAACGGCTGGGGACATGAAAATGTATACACGCTGTCCTCCCTCTGAGTAAAGGTGTATACAATACCTCTTGTGTCCCATGTCATCTGTTTCTTCGGGCACAAAGTTCGACCCCACATGAACGAATTAGACTTCCAGACCAGAGAGCAATAATTAGAAAGTGAATAGTTCTGGAATGGAAGATATGTTTGTGATGACAGGGCATGAGGCGATTACTCTGATGGTGCTTGGTATAAGTTGATGCATTATACATCGTTGTTATTGTTACGCTGCTCTGTGGTTCCACAGAAAGATGCAATTCTAGGTTGGCCACAATGGCCTACCTTGCAAGCCTGCTGTCATTTTGATTGAGCAGAAACCAAAGTGTTATGTGGTCAGGATAGGCCTCGTAAGAGACACCATCATTTACATGCTCATGTTTCTTATGTTGCCTTCTCTTTTACACATAATTCATTTTGACAAACATTTGCATGCGTGACAATCCAGGATAAAATTCTCAGAATCAGCATTGCTTACATTTCTACTTCGTAGGCACATTATCCTGACACCTGGAACATTCAGTACACTGAGCAAATGTCGTTATTGTCCAGTCAGCAACTGAGCTATCAAACTAGAATAAACAATTGCGGCCTGACAGGTGTTGCGGCATGACCACTTGGGTGCAGTTATTATATATATACAGAACCACTTCCTTGTTTAAGGGACGGGAGAACTCAGCTGACACTGAGAGATCACTGCATGCCGAAATTCCAGCGCAGCTGATTCCTATTTGCCAACACGAGGGATGTCCAGCTCTACACCAAGACTTAAAGCCTGATGACATTTACCTTCAGGTAATAGGGAGTTAGTCCATCCGGCACGGATTTGGCATATTACCCACCCCGGGCAGGACTAGGATAGGCAGCACTAGGTAGGACTACACTATGCACAGTACATATGTGCCAGCATATATTTACTGTCTTAGGACCAAGGTGGAATTGTTCATCTTTTTCACTATTCTCGTAAATGGGCCATTTTATCTTGGAATAAAACAATTGTGAAAAGCTTTCCACTGAGTGTGCTGCATTTGTTCTCCAGTAGGAAAAATTCCTGAAGGATTTATTGCAGCGTGGCTCAGCCGAGGAGATAACTCACCATCCTTCAAGTAAGCGCCACACTGCCAGCAAAAGTGAGCACTGCTTGGAAATATCGGAAATAGCATTTAAAAAAGCTTAGAAATTCACTGAAAACAACATAGGTTTCAGGGACGTTATAGTTAGTAGGACATTTCACTCATACTAAACTATAGAAATTCCCCCGTTATAGTTAGTTCCGCTAAGTATAACTCGCCCCACCGCAACGCACTGCTGATGACATCACATATTACATCATTCATGACATGGTCAGTGACAGCACTGATAACATCATTGATGACCTCATCCAGTGACTATGTGTTTCTTTAAAATGGAAATATGTTTTATATATATATATGCCAAGGTGTATTGAAGAATGAATGAGTGTATAATAGTCAGGATGCATGATTAAGTATGTGTGTGACTGACTGTATAAGTGAGTGCTTAATTGTGTCTTACTTAATGCATGTTTTAGCAATTGATACAGACATTCACACAGTTTAGGTTGTCAGATGGTGTGTGCGTGGTTCCATGGTTTGGTTATCAGCTAAATGAGGATCTATATGGCTATTGATTGCTTGTCTGAGTATCTGTACAGGTGCCTGAGTGTCTGTGTGCGTGGGTGGGGGCTGTGACTCTGTGCATAAACGTGTGAGTGGAAAATTCACTGCATATATGTGTTCAAGTCTGATTCTGTGAACGACTGTATGGCTGGGTGAGTTTGTGTATGGAAGTCTTGGTGAGTACATGGATGCCTCAGTGGTACATGTGTGAGTAACTGCATATGTCAAAGACAGTATATGTGAGTGTTGGATTGTATAAATGACTATATGTGAGAGTGAGTGATTGTGAGAGTGCCTGTATGGACCAGTGTGTGTTTGCATTAGTTATTGTGTTAGAGTGAAAGTATGTCTTAGTATATGTTTAAATAAGTGAGTTGGTATGTGTATAACTGTACAGGTGAGTAAATAAAAGTGTGATTCATTATTTCCATTGCTGACTAGAGTGTGAATAACTCTATGAATGAGAGTCGGTGTCTGAGTGTCGGTACAGATGTGTGAGTGGATATGATAATGGTGTATTGTATGTATGAGTGACTGTATGGGTGAATGAATTGATGTGTGTGTAGACATAGGAATTAGTCACTGGATATGTACTAACTGGTATTGGTATGTTCATGGTTTCGAAAATTATAGTCTGTGTTTTACAGTGGGTGTATTAAGTGTTATATAAAGGTCTGATGAGGTGCATCAGATTGTCACATGGATGATGTCATCAGTGATGTCATCAGTGATGTCATTTGAGATGTCATCAATGATGTCATCAGTGATGTCACTGACCATGTCATGAATTATATAATATGTGACGTCATCTGCAGTGCATTGCGGGGGCGCGAGTTATAATTAGCTGAACTAACTATAACGGGGGAATTTCTATCGTTTTGTATGAGTGAAATGTATAACTAACTATAACATTCTTGAAACCTATGATTTTTTCAGTGAATTTCTAAGGTTTTTTCATTGCTAATTCCTAATTATAACGTCTAAAAAAACCTATGGTTTTGTCATTGAATTTCTAAGGTTTTTTAAAGGTTTTTTAAATGTTAATTTCATATTTTAATATTTTGCAACTTTTTTAAACTTTTTAAATTATGTAATATTTTATATTTACCCCCAAAAATATGTATATCATTTTTTCATTTTTTTGAAAAAACTAAAGTCCTGTACCAGTAGTCTACCAAGCTCCATCATCACGCAAATCCTATCCACCATATTGAAATGTTGCGCATTTCGTATCCGACGGGTTCGTGGCACCTTGTCCCGCGTAACAACATATACATATGAGGTCACGCCAGCTGCTAGTTTGGTATGCAACAGGTTTGCAGTACCAAGCCGCACATTACGTCATGTACGTATGGGTTCAGGCCCGCTGCGTGTTACGTATGCCAGGCCCTGTCTTACATCATAGACGTATGGTGTCGCACCGGTGTAAGTTAGCAGGAATAGAAGAGAAATAAAGGGGGTTTGAGTTTCAGATAATGCCGAACGCGCAGGAGATCGGTTGGTCGATTATTTATTTTGCTCCCGTAAAGAATGCTAATGCATCGGTACAAGCACAGACAATTGAATATAGTCCTTCAGGCTTTGCTTGATTCCTGGGCTTGGACTCGTCTCCCTCAGTGGTCGAGATACAGGTTCCGGATGTCCAAAATAGGCCAGGAGAAAATACATTTGAAAAAAAAAGAAAAGAAAAGGAAGGTCTTGTCAGAGATTATTATCGAATTCTGAATATTTGGGGCAGGGGGCCAGTGAGGGGACGTTCGCCGTTTCTAATATGATATGTGGAGCCCACAGTAAGAAAGCAGTGTCCTCCCACTACTTAGTGTGCCCACCCTGTGGTACGACAAGATTCAGGAGGCACTGACGTACCTGTACTAGCCACCCTCCTTCTCCTGGAGCGTGGCGGGTCGTTGCGCGTTGTCGGGCTTCCAGGACCGGAGTTTAGGCCAGAGGCACTATTCATTAACGCCTCACAGCCACGTAACGTTGAATTAGAAAGCATGGAGTTGGTTGCACTAGATCGGAGGGGGTACACAGAAATAAATATAGACTTTAACTTCTGACATCCTCAATCGTAGAATCAAGACCCCGTTTCACTGTTCGGACATGCTGTACCACGGTGTTCTCCACCGACTAGTGTCAACCAAGCACAAAAAACAATGAGCAACAGTTAGCTACGCAAGCACAGACTCTGATGCACCTCAAAGGAAGGAGTTCTATGAAAACCAAGCAGCAAGTAATATCGGACATCTTCCATTGTAGAATGAAGACACCGTTCCACTGTTGGGACCTAGAGTCGGTTGCACCTGATCGGAGGTGGTACATCGAAATAATCACAAACTTTTACTTCTGACATTCTCAATCATAGAATCAAGATGCTGTTTCACTGTTCGGACATGCTGTGCCGTGGTGTAGTTCTATGAAAAGCAAGCAGCAGGTAATATCGGACATCGTTCATTGTGGAATCAAGACACAGTTCCACTGTTGGGACCTAGAGTTGGTTGCACCTGGTTGAAGGGAGTACCTTCATCTCCACTCTCAGATGCAATTCTAACACTGCCATTGTGGGATCAAGACATCGTTCCTCTGTTGGTACCTGTTTGACTACTGTATTACTAGTATACACAGCACTCCACGCTGCTAGGCCTCAGACTGGGTGCTGTGTGCCTGTGTCGCGGTAGCCAGTGTTGATCTCAGGAGCCTTCCGAGCTCACACACCTCGGCCCAGGAGCTTCAGCCGGCATTTGGTGAGCCCTCTTTCACATACGGCAGTGTCAAAAGATGAACTGTGGGGAATATATGCGTTGCAGCGGCCATGACAGTTTCTGAGTACCAGCAAGCTGAGAGCATCATTCACGCAGCCACCTTCACTCACGGGGTCAACGTCGTGGCAGTGTAAGCTGCGCAGACCTGGCAGACACGTTCGCCATTCCGGAAGAGAACCACACCCAGAGAAATGTGCCTTTTATTCAAACCCCTACGCTAGCCTTGCGTACGCCGAGCCAACCCACCACGCTAAATATTTGGGGGGCATGTACGCGCTATATTTCCGTAATCTTCTCTACTGACTGTACTATCATGGTAGTGTTCACTATCCTCTTCATTCAATACACCATCAGTGTATGTTGACATGTACATGTCTGTGCTCTGCATACTCAAGTATGTCCAGCACATCCCCTCATCACTTTGCATTGTATACTTTTATAATGGAGAATCACTTGTCACCTTCGCACATACTTTTCTCACATCTCTCCCCGCATTCTGCATTGTGTGGCAGAGGTACCATGCCATGTTTGGTTTGTGTACATGGCTAGCCATGGTTTCCACAGTACGTAGTGTTGTTGTGTCTGCTAGGTGTACATGTTCTTTGTCATGTTGTATGTGATTATACAAGGCAGAACGTTTATACACAACCAGTGGTTTCTCCCCATTACATAGCGCTGTCTTAAAGAGCATACAAAAGTTTTTTCTCACAGGTAAAAACTGGGACCACAATGGCAGTCATTCATTACTATCCAAGAATGTCCAACCACACGCCGTTTCTAAGCTTACAGCCCCCAATCTCGCGAGCTTTCTTAAAAGCACATCATCTCCCACAATTAGACCAACATTCACACAGCTTTCTAATGGCAGTTATCTGCTTCTCAATAACATTCACTCCTACGGAATGTGAGCTTGCATACGGTATGTCCTTACTGTTTCAAACCGAGTAACTTTCCTGTGGCAATGTCTATTCCCTCCCTCACAAAGTAATTCCCAAACTTCAACGTGGCTTTCAATCCCTACTTTGAAAACAGATTTCATTAAACTAACCAAACTGAAAGCGCCTTTGTTCAGAACCGAAGTGTCTCTCACGCAAGCAAAGAAATTTATCGACTGCAGATAGAACGAACTTCAAGTAAAATACAGTCCCATTAAATTACAAACCTCCCATTACAGTTTGGGAATTGTTACACAATTTTCAACACATCTCACACTCAAAGTCTGGCACACTTTTTTAACTTGGTCTCCTCCGACCTTCTCACAGCCGTTCAAACAGTTTTTGATATAATAACAGGAACAGTGCCCATAATTTTCGCTCTGTTTGCTGCCATCCTACTGCTATTTCTGCATGTAAAAAATGTCTGCGCTCCCTGTCTGACAGAATACGCCTCTACGCAAAGCCGCATCAATACCGTGAAAAAATGCGACTACTTTTCAGCTGCCTCCCACTATCTATTATCGGAGCCAGCTACAACATGACATTTATGTACACACATGCAATCTTTTTATTGCAACACTTGCCCATTCGACTGGCGAATGGATCTATGCCTTGCCAACAACCCAACAATCGCTCCCGATGTCCAGCAGCTAATGCAGTATCTTGAAAACCAAGAACTTGATTGTTCGGGCACTGGAGAAATGGCGGATGCCACGCAAAAATGTATTGTGGCGGAATGGGATTTTTGCGCAGCCGCAAAGGATCTCCTGCAACGTGCGACCTTTGACAACATCGCAGATTGCCTGCCAATTCAAATTGCCGCTCCAACATTCAAGGAACATTACTGTCCCTTCGAGGATATGAATTGGATCGCTTCACTTTTCTCACACAATGGCAACAATGACTTCTTGGAACATTACGCATCTCAAGCCGCTGAAGAACTTCAATCTCCAAGACTTGTAAGAAACTCACGGTATTCTTGGAATGAATTTTTCCATCTTTTTTTACTTTTTCCTTTAATCTTTTTTTGATACACTTCAATTGTACTACTTTCATATAATAACATTCTAAGTATGCTCAAGCTTTTGAACTCTGTTTTCATATTGCCCCTTACGTCTCCACTCTAACCGGGGATCGGTGATGTATGGCCTATGCAAATATGCTATTTACATGCTAAATTAGCCTAAACCCGACATCCATTTTGCAACCATGCATACGTCTCTCTGCCTGCCTGTTATCCACAAAGCCCTTTCACACAAATTGACTCTTCCTCAGCCTGTGCCCACAAGCTGCTGATGAAGATCAACAAACACAAAATTGTTTAGGAACTAGTTGGCACACTGTGGCAATAGTCTCCTACCTTTATTTTCCTTATACAATTTAGGCATTCATGTGTAATAGCTATTGTTCATGTCATATGAAATGTAACATGTAATGTGGAATTCACTGATGCAGGAGCTTTGGTTTGAATACAGCAGAAGCGATTGGAGTTTGCCTCAGCTCGATGCCTTAGCTCTCTGCACAAGAATGTTTTTTTTTAAGCAGCTGAAAACAATAATATATGGTTTGACCATAAGGGTACCGGATGTGCTTCTCATAAGCGCAATGTTTGTATGCCTCCTCAAAGTTCCAATGTGGGTAGAACTATAACCAATTCTGACACGCACCAGATTGAATCTGCTGTACAACAGATTCCTAACTGTTCTACTGTTGATAATTGTGTGTTACAAAAAAGCAGTACCATGGTACACAAAAAGTTTGATGATTACATTTTGGAAAATCTTTTTTTTCTTTGCTTTCTTAAAGGATACATGTGGTAATTGTATCCTACCTTTATTTTCTTTATAGAATTTAGAGTCATTCAGGTCTATTAGTTATTGTTTATGTCACATGGAACTGATACAGGTAATGTGGAATTCACTGATACAGGAGCTTACTTTTGAATCCGGCAGACCAGGTTGCAGTTTGCCTCTGCTGGATTCCTTAGCTCTTGCATCAGTGGGTCTATTTATGGCACTTAAATAAACACACTTTTTATATAACTTTCAAACTCCATCGCTTTATTACACACAACCCCTTTCTTAGACACACCTGATTTCACCATTAGTCTTCTGTGGCATTGCAACATTCTGCATTATATTCTTCACAATTATTTCTTTATTCCTGCTTGCTAAAACACAACTGTACAGCACACCCTAAACACCCCACAGACGTTACAGTGCTCCTACCCTCCTCTTTCCTACTTTTCCCCCCTTTTTTCCCCTTACTCGCTTGCCCTTACTCACTTCCTAGTTGCAACCGCTCATACCGGTCGCAGCCACTAAGCAGCAAGCTCGTGCTCGTAACGCCTCAGCCAATCAGATGACAGAATTCCCAAATATCGATATCTGTACATTTTGATATTTCTCCAAAACTACTGAATAGATTGACACCACATAAACAAAATCTCCCTGCCAAATTTGGGGTAATTCCGTTTACCTGTTCCACCTGTAGCCTTGTCTAAAGTTTCCTATGGAAATTAACATAGAGAAAACACGTTTCGGGACCCCCTTTTATCTCGGCCCCCCCTTGATGAATCACCCCCAAACTTTCAACATAGGATCTGATATGAAGAAAGAATTAGTTTGAAAAATGTAATGAAGATTCAGCAAACGACGCCAAAGTTATAGGCAAAATAGAAAATGCTCTTCCTATGGTAATACATATATATATATATATATATATATATATATATATATTCAATGAAAAAACCATAGGTTATAGCCCATATATAGTTAGGAATTAGCATTTACAAAACCTTATTTTACTCGCAT
Organism: Lissotriton vulgaris; assembly: GCF_964263255.1. Taxonomy (NCBI): domain Eukaryota; kingdom Metazoa; phylum Chordata; class Amphibia; order Caudata; family Salamandridae; genus Lissotriton; species Lissotriton vulgaris. Next base: position 754,965,885 of record NC_141695.1, on the reverse strand, counting down.
AAAACCATTGAAATTCCATATATAGTTAGCTAACTATAAGCGCTAACTATATATCGCGCACCCGCAATCCACTGCTGATGATGTCACATATTACATCATTCATGACATGGTCAGTGACATCACTGATGACATCACTGATGACATCTCAAATGACATCACTGATGACATCACTGATCACAACATCCAGTGATTGTATGTGTCTGTAAAGTTTAAATATGTTTTACATATTGAAGAATGAGTGGATGTATAAGTGTCTAGATGAAGAATTTAGTAGGTGCATGACTGACTGTATGAAAGAGTGATTAAATGTGTCTCACTGAGTGCATGGGTTAGTGACTAAACTGTCTTAATTTGTGCATCAGTATGTTTGTTGTTGTGTAAGCTGCTGCATGTGTTGATCAGTAGCTATAAGAGTGGCCATATGGGTTATTGATTGGTTGCCCAAGTATTTGAATGGGAGGCTGAGTGTGTGTGTGGGTGGCTGGGAGGTGCGTGACTCTGTGCATAGATGTGTAAGCAGTTGATTCACTAGGAGTATGAGTTCAAGAGTGCATGTGGAAACAGCTATATGGGCGGTTGACTGTGCATGGGTGTGTTGGTGAGTGAATGGATTTCTCATTGCTACATGTGCAAGTAAGTACGTATGTAAAACACAATACATGTGAGAGTTGACATATATAAATAACTGAACATAAGAGCCAGTGAATGTGTGAGTGGCTGTATCGATCACTGTGAGCTTGTATCAGGGATTATATAAGAGAGTAAATATGTGTTATTATATGTTTGAATAAGTAAGATGTGTATAACTGTATAGTTGAGGAAATGGAGGTGTGATTGATTCTTTGCATGACTGACTAGGTGTGTGAGTAACTCCATGGATGAGTGACAGTCTGTGAGTGTCTGTTTATACTGAGTGTATGTAAGGTTATATTAGAGTCTGAAGAGGTTCATTGTATTATCACATGAGTGATGTGATCAGTGATGACAAATGAGATGTCATCAGTGATGTCATTTGAGTTGTCATCAGTGATGTCATTTGAGATGTCATCATTGATATCATTTGAGTTGTCATCAGTGATGTCATTTGAGATGTCATCAGTGATGTCATCAGTGATGTCACTGACCATGTCATGAATGATGTAATATGTGACATCATCAGCAGTGGATTGCGGGTGCGCGATATATAGTTAGCGCTTATAGTTAGCTAACTATATATGGAATTTCAATGGTTTTATGCGAGTAAAATAAGGTTTTGTAAATGCTAATTCCTAACTATATATGGGCTATAACCTATGGTTTTTTCATTGAATTTTCAAGGTTTTGTAAATGCAAATTCCTAACTATATATCCACTATAACCTATGGTTTTTTCTGTGAATTTCATTGGTTTTTTAATAGCAAATATGAAAAGCTTTAAAATGTCAAGTACGTGATAGATAAAAACATTTTCGTATTTATGCACGCTGATGTGCTTTGAACGCTGCCCCCCCCCCCTCCCCTCTTTTGCCTTTGTTAGTACTCTCTCTTTGCAGATACAGAAGGGTAGTTAACGCAGGCCTTTACCCCCGTTGTAATCCGTCGTACCTCCTTGTCTCTCCATTTGATTGATTGTTGTCCAAGCATTTACTGTTTTAGAATTGGTTCTCTTTGGATCATTCTCTATTTACAAACAAGCACAAAGTCGCAATACTCTGTTTAGTCTTTGCAGATAGTGAAAAATCGTGTAAAAAAATAAAAGTAATCGAGCAAAATCAGTAGGCCACTAATTGGATCTCTTTTTGACCTCGCTAAAATAGAAATATTAGGAACAACCCTTCTTGAGAAATACGAAAATAGTGAGATGAACTGAGCTCCACACCATGAGGGCTGCAAGACAGCTCGGCTCTATCACCCATCCCGCACAAAATAATGACAAACCCTATGCAAATATTAAAAATATAGACAACACACCAGCAAAGAAACAGGGTAAAACATTTTATTAAAAAACTATTTACATAACGTTGGTTTATAAGATGATGTCAGTAGTGGACCGATGTGTGAATAGATCGAAAACAGCACAAGGCTCCAAGATCCGGAGAGCAAGCTCCTGGATGTTGGGTGCCATAGTTTAGAGTTCTGAATTTCAGCCTTTTTCAATGCCTGTGCTTTGTTGAATCAAAATGGCGGCTTGACACAAAGCTGACTCAAGCGTTGCTACTGATGCAGACCAAAACTGGTTTTCAGTTTGTACATTTTTCTAGATTTTTCAATCCAAGTTTGGTTGACTTTGTAGAACGATGGCTTCAGATTTTCAACATACGATGTGGTGGCGCTGACTGGGAGGGGGCGCTTCGCTCCTGCCCCCTCCCCAAGTAAGATTTTCATACGTGAAAGTACGTTAATGGTTTTGGTCCCCGAGATGCTTCGATGTCACTACCATTCTCAAATAGCATAAGTTCTAGATGTTGGGTGCCATAGTTAAGAGTTCTGAGCAGCGCTTGTAACACTGTCTGAAGCTTATTTCCACCTACTGCAGCTTCACTATTCTCAAAGTAAGTGAGTGTCGTTTGTGGACCTGACTGCATTAGAAAACAATGTCATATGTTACCTTCCTAAACAGCTTGACGGAGGCCCCTGAGGGGCGCTGTGATGGCCATGGACTCGGAGAAGACGCTTGGCTCCGACACCCTCCCCAAGTCTTATAGCACTGGTGTAGCCTGAGATCGCCCCGGACATAGGCGGCCGGCTCCCGGGGTCCGGCGGTACTTTTTGCCTTTTGATGACTCTTCAATTCTGGACCTTGTCCCACAATCCGTTTGACCTGAAGACAAGCTGTAGTGGGGCGCCCCTTTATCGTTTTAGTTGCCATTCCGCCCGCTTTTGCTACACTGTGCCTCTTCCGCCATTCAGCTGTTTTCCGCCCGCTCTTGCGACTACAGCGTCTCGCTCACCATGTAGTTGAGATGCGCCCGCTCTTGCGGTGCAGCGATAGGCGGCTGCCACAGGACTCTCAAAATGGCGGCCGTCTCTTCGGTTTTGGGCCTGGTCCACTAAAATGGCCCTGGGACACCTTGGAACTCGGACGCTTGTCTGCTAGGGCTTGGGTCCCATTCTCGAAAAGCGTCCCCTCAGCCGTGAAGATTCTACAAAAGTCTTGGGGGCCTCCGACTCCCGCAGGCTTCTGGTGGGGAGCGGCTGCCATGATTGCTCGTGGAATGGCCACGACGGAGCTACGAAATGGTAGTGGTCTCATGCTGACGCCAGCTTTAGTCTGAAACATCCAGAAACACTGTAGACTACCAATTCGATCAGTTCCGGTAGCGCCCCAACATGACCCGGAAGAGAAGAACTTGCCCTCCCCTCTTTGACTGATGGTTCTTGTTGCCTGTCCCCTCTGTTGTCATTTAACAGAACTTTTTGGACTGCTGAAAGGGGTTGTGTTCTGAACGCTGGTTGGTGGAGACATTTAGACTATATTCTTGACCTACGTTGTCGCGTAATGCGTTTTATGACACGCCGCGTTAGCGCACCCGGAAGTGATCCGAGGCGCGGCGCGCAGCGCGTAACGTAAGCATAACAGGTCATGTGACTTGTTAATAAAACTTTTCATTGGTTCATTTTACTTTTGTTAATTTAATGATGAAAAGCTTGGTCATATGACCTAAAAATTACGCTTTTTATTATTTTCGAACAATATTTTTTTTTCAAACATATGTTATAATATTCCAAGCTAATGTACTTTCCCGGAAAATTTACAACTGTCTGGCAAGTAAAATATATTCCTTTTTCGAGAAAAAGGGCGTTTCTTCCTTCCATGACGGAGCCGTTGAGTAAAAGAGATTCGGCCTGCTGTCTTAGTCGCCGATACGCCTGATTATCAGATTCTTATCGATCACTTTATGTTGCAGACATGAAAAACACAACTGCCCTTGACCATTTATCTTTACTGCGTTCCTACATATTATACCTTTTATCCGTCATGTAATTGGACTGCTTTATTTCACTTGCCTTTTACTGATTCGAAAACAGTCACTAAAAGTAAAAACTTTACAAATGAAAATACTACTACCGTGTTTTGTTTTAAAAACCTTTATTGTGAAAATGTCAGTATACAAATACGGGCCTATAACCACGTGGGCCGGCCACGGAGCAAACTCAAATCGTATATGATGAGGAGACATTTACACTGTAGAAGAACGTAACGAGCGGGCCATTAGGTGACAAGAACAAAGGTGTCTAACAGTTGCGGAATCGGTGGACGTACATTTTGTAATTAAAATACGACAGGGCCACTTACAATAACATTTTCTAGATATACATTTGCGGGCAAAGAGTTACGAGTCCCATTTATACCGGCGCCATTTTGGGCGAGGCCGGGCAGGTCCAAGATATAGTCAAAATGTCTCCACCAACCATCGGCCAGACCAGAACCCCTTTCGGCCCTTTATGCTACAAGATGGTGTCTTCCATTCAGAAAATATTGGTGGCAGCATTTTGAAAGGAAACAGAAACAGCCGTTCTCCTAGTGAATTTCACATTGTTACATTTAGGAAGAATGTTGAAGAGTAGTATGTGGAAAATCTGAAGCCATTTTTCTACAAACTCTCAATCAGACTTGGATGGAAAAAAAAACCTGAAGAATGTACAAACTGAAAACCAATTTTTGTCTGTATAGCACCAACAGTAACGCTTGAGTCAGCATTGTGTCAAGCCGCCATTTTCATTCAATCAATAGCGTCCCCCTGCACACATTCAGGGACCTGGTCGTGTCTTTAGATGAAACGCATTGTAGGAAAAGAAGCAGAAAGGAAAAGGAAAAAAGTTCCGCCGGACCTAGTGAAGCTGCAGCAGGTGCAAATAAGCTTCAGACAGTCTTACAAGCACTGCTCAGAACTCTCAACTGAGGCACTCAACATCCAGGACTTGCCATTCGGATCTTAGCGCCTTGTATTTTTGTTTTGTTTTTGATGGAGGGGAAAGAACAAAAAACAGACATTGAAAACGGCTCAACTGGAGAAAAAAAAAAATTACTTCTTGGGTGCATTAGGGCATTTATGATTTTCGAATGCCGTATTCATCAGGTTGATGCTCATGTTGCCATAGGACAGCATAGCACCACAGTGTATACAAGTTAACTTCATATGTTCAGATGAGGCAGGTGGCATATTTAGCATTCACCTTCTTTGATCCAGGAGGGATGGAGAAAAACTGCCAGATGAAACTTGACCATCCAGATCTCGGCGCGTTCATTCATTCAATAGCGTCCCCCTGCACACATTCAGGGACCTGGTCGTGTCTTCAGAAGAAACGCATTGTAGGAAAAGAAGCACAAAGGAAAAGGCAACAAGTTCCGCCGGACCTAGTGAAGCTGCAGCAGGTGCAAATAAGCTTCAGACAGTTCTACAAGCACTGCTCAGAAATCTCAACTGAGGCACTCAACATCCAGGACTTGCCATTCGGATCTTGGCGCCTTGTGCTGGTTCCGACCTATTCACACATCAGTCCACTACTGACATCACCTCATAAGCCAACGGGGCACCCCACGCCATCTTTCGGCGCAGCATTGTAGGATGGCCACACCAGTGCAGCCACTTGCTGGACACCACCTCGGTGCCATCCGGATCTCAGCGCGTTCGAGTCACTGTGCCGGAAGACTAACCGGAACTCAGCTGAACACGCCGTCTTTCGGCGCAGCATTGTAGGATGGCCACACCAGTACGGCAATTTGCTGGACACCACCTCGGCGCCATCCGGATCTCGGCGCGTTCGAGTCACTGTACCGCAACAGTGACCGCAATTCTGCTGGACACGCCGTCTTTCGGCGCAGCATTGTAGGATGGCCACACCAGTGCGGCAATTTGCTGGACACCACCTCGGTGCCATCCGGATCTCGACGCGTTGTGCTGCCTTCGGCCTATTCGCACATCGGTCCGCTACTGACGCCGCCTCACGTGCCAACGGATTTTCTACGCTTTTTGTAGCCCTATGCCGCAGAACAGGTCATGTGACTTGTTTATAAAACTTTTCATTGGTTCATTTTACTTTTGGTTTCCTAAAGATGGAAGGCTTGGTCATATGACCTAAAAATAACACTTTTCATTGGTTTAGAACATTTTTTTTCCCAACCGATGAAAGCCCCACCTTGTTTCTGGATCATTCAGACTGAAGCTGGCGTCAGCATGAGAGCACCACCATCTCGTGGCTCCGTCGTGGTCATTCCGCGAGCAATCATGGCAGCCGCTCCCCACCGGAAGCCTGCGGGAGTCGGGGGCCCCCAAGACTTTTATACAATCTTCACGGCTGAGGGGACGCTTTTCGAGAATGGAGCCCAAGCCCTAGCAGGCAAGCGTCCGACTTCCAAGGTGTCCCAGGGCCATTTCAGTGGACCAGGCCCAAAACCGAAGAGCCGTCCGCCATTTTGACAGCCATGTGGCAGCCGCCTATCGCTGCACTGCAAGAGTGGGAGCAACTCCACAACATGGTGAGCGAGACGCAACTCAGCTAGATGGCCGCCACCTGGGGAGGCCCGTTCACGCCGCCTCCCCCCCCCCCCCCCGGGCCGCCGCACGCCAATTTTCGGAGCAGCATTGTAGGATACCAAAACCAGTGCGGCAGTTTACTGGACATCACCTGGGTGCCTGTCGTACATGTTGTGTCAGCCATGTGACACTGGACACAGACCGCTACTGACGAGGCCTCCCCCCGCACCACCCGGGACGCCCCACGCTGTTTTTCTGTGCTGCATTGTAGGATCCCTAAACCAGTGCGGCACCCAGGCGACATCACCTGGGTGCCGTCCAGAACTCTGCACGTTGTGCTGCCTTGGGACTATTCGCACAGCAGACCGCTACTGACGAGGCCTCCCCCCGCCCCACCCGGGACGCCCCACGCCAATTTTCGGAGCAGCATTGTAGGATCCCTAAACCAGTGCGGCACCCAGGCGACATCACCTGGGTGCCGTCCAGAACTCTGCACGTTGTGCTGCCTTGGGACTATTCGCACAAAAGACAGCTTCTAACCATTGTTGCTTTTTGTGTTAATAAATGTTTAAATGTTTTTAGTTTTTGTTCTGTTCATTATCGTTAAAAGTTAATAAAGTTTTATAACCTTACTTTGTTGGACTGTTATCTATTTTTTGAAAAACGGGTGAATGGGGCCTTGAATCGGGTTATTGTCATGTGTGGGCTTTGGAAGTGTGCTGCTGCAGGATCGGACATTTCAAACTCAAATGCACGTTCTTTTTCTTACCTTTCCGAAGCATGGAGCGCAATAGCAAGCAGAGAAAGGGTGATGCACGTGTTGAACACTACCTGACCTGGCAAGTTGCTGGCAGTGCCCCCCCGCCCGCTCCTGAAAGAGGGCACACACACACCGCCGCCCCGAGTACTTCAGAAATCTTTAAAAGACCATGCGCTTGTTCATGAGGCTTAAATGGTTTATCACCTCTTCTAGAACCCCTACATCGACCCTCTGACGTTTCATGGAAAAATTACCATGTAACACAATACCAAGCCCTATCAGCTGAAACCCCCAAGGAATCGTGGGGCATATTAGCAAGGGGGTTTATCTCCGCTTTTTTGGCTTTAAAAACCATGAAAGCGGAGATAAAATTATTTCCCTATTATCAAGCTGTCGCTAACACCAGTTAGTGACACCTAAAAGGAGATAGCGACCATCTTGGGCCCGGCTTTGCATGTCAGTGATACTTATCACTAATGACATGCAAAGTGGCGTGCCAAGATGTTAGCGACTGGAAACAGTCCCTAACATCGCTACCTTCTATTACCAACTTTTGGAGATATTCGCACTAAGCGCGAATATCTCCAAAAGCTAACACCTGCCCTGAGCAGGTCTTAGCCATGTTATCCAATGGGAGGTGGATAACATGGCTAAGAGCATTAGGTCGATAATACATGAATATCGCTGACTTTTCTGCGATAATAGCAAGGTTTATCTGCGATAAAAATCGCCGATGTGCGGCGATAATTTTTGTCTCTAAACAAGTTATAGACAAAAATTATCGCTAGTTGTTAGTAATATGCCCCCGGGTTTTTGCTGGCAGAAATCGGGAGGCGGGAGACTAGCACTGAAATCAGTACTTACACGCCTGAATCAGGAGAATTGGCATGTCTGAATTCTCTACAGCTGGGGCCATAAACTACATCCGCAGGGGTAGGTGATAGCCTGGGACCAGCCTGGCATCTAAAATGGCTGCCGTGCACGACAAAATTGTGGCATTCGAAAAAAGGCAAGATGGCGCAGCCGCTGGAAGAGATATATCAACATATATCAGCCTCCTCAGCCACCCTCAGGAAACATAGGGGATTAGGATATGTCTCCCGCACCCCCTTATACCTAGTACTTTAATTAACGAAGCACAAAATGGCGAATTCCCGTTTCGCTACCAGTTTGCGGCCCAGTTCGCGGCCCGTGAAGCGCTTCTACCGTGAAAAATCATTTTTTTTTTATTTTCCCCACGGGACCCTTTAATAACCCCAACAACATTCCTAGGGGGTCAAGAGGGGGATACCTTGCCCCCTTTCATTAAATTCCCCCTTAGTTTTTCACCTTTTCTTCTCTCTCGATCCTACCGAGAGACAAGATGGCGGCCGCTCCGGACTGTCACGCAGCAAAAAAAAAAAAAAGCTCACGCACAGCCGCTGGAAGAGATGTATCAACATATATCAGCCTCCTCACCCACCCTCAGGAAACATAGGGGATTAGGATACGTCTCCCGTACCCACTTATAACTAGTAATTTAATTTACGAAGCACAAAATGGCGAATTCCCGTTTCGCTACCAGTTCGCGGCCGCGCTTCTACCGTGAAAAATCATTTTTTTTTTATTTTCCCCACGGGACCCTTTAATAACCCCAACAACATTCCTAGGAGGTCAAGAGGGGGATACCTTGCCCCCTTTCATTAAATTCCCCCTTCGTTTTCCACCTCTTCTTCTCTCTCGATCCTACCGAGAGACAAGATGGCGTCCGCTCCGGACTGTTTAGAATGTTGACAGACACCGGAGAGCCAATCAGCTTTCTGCGCGCAAAGTTCCGATAAGCGAAAAGTAAGCGGACCGGATCGCTGCCCAGAGCGCTGTTACAGATATATATCTTGGTTTGAACGTTAATTTCTCAAAAACTACTGGAGCACATATATTGAGACCTAGCAAAGGCACATCGGGCTAACAGTCCCTACAATTTTGCCAAGTTTCGTGCAAATCCATTCAGCCGTTCGAGCTAAAAGTGAGTCCAACCGCCCTATGGAAAACTCAATGCAAAAAACGCGTTTTGGGACCCCCCTTTTTTCTCAGCCCCCCCTTGACGAAACCCCACCAAATTTTCAGGAGCTGCTCAGAAACAAAATGTGCCATTTTCCTGAAAATTTCAGCCGATTCCATCCACAAACGCCAAAGTTATTAGACATAGAATTTTCAAAAGTCCCATAGGGAATTTATCCTAACTATATATACCTACTGGCGAACGCCAGTAGGTAATATATATATATATATATATATATATATATATATATATATATATATATATATATATATGTATGTATATATATATATATGTATGTATGTATGTATATATATATATATATATATATATATATATATATATATATATATATATATATATATAAACGCTCCAAGTCTCACCCAAAAGCTGCTGAACTCGCGGCGGGTGCCCTTCATCTCAGACGTGAGGGTGAGTCACGTTAAAATATTAAGGCTCCAAGAAAAGATGCAAAGCACTCTAGGGACAAGTTTCAGGTGGATTCAGCAAACGACGCCAAAGTTATAGGCAAAATAGAAAATGCTCTTCCTATGGTAATATATATATATATATATATATATATATATATATATATATATATATATATATATATATATATATATATATATATATATATATATATATATATATATATATATATATATATATATATATATATATATATATATATATATATATATATGTATGAATGTATATATATATATATATATATATATATATATATATATATATATATATAAACGCTCCAAGTCTCACCCAAAAGCTGCTGAACTCGCGGCGGGTGCCCTTCATCTCAGACGTGAGGGTGAGTCACGTTAAAATATTAAGGCTCCAAGAAAAGATGCAAAGCACTCTAGGGACAAGTTTCAGGTGGGTTTATTTCAGCAAATGCATTTCGTCATCAAGCCTTCTTCAGTGCTGATCATCTAGGCATTTGGCATCACACAGATTTTGAATGCTCATTTGCAAGATCTTATTGGAGGCACACAAAGTCATGGGCAGCGACGAAGGACTAATGGGTTAAGGTGAGATACCTTTCTCCCTGTGGCGGCCATGATAGCATGTCTTAGATGATTTCTCACATGTCTCATGCCGCCTCCGGTCCCCCGAAGCTGAATCAACCATTGTGCCTCTCAGTTGCCGGTACCACAGTCAATTGTTCCTCGCCAGCCTCAGATTCAAATGTTGCATCCCACAGGTTTCAGTATGGATTACTGACAACCTCCAATTCGATAATTGGCAGCGGTAGCTGACCAGATAGCTCTCTTTGATCCTCGGCGGTTCAGGCAGCATTATATAAACGCTCCAAGTCTCACCCAAAAGCTGCTGAACTCGCGGCGGGTGCCCTTCATCTCAGACGTGTGGGTGAGTCACGTTAAAATATTAAGGCTCCAAGAAAAGATGCAAAGCACTCTCGGGACAAGTTTCAGGTGGGTTTATTTCAGCAAATGCATTTCGGCATCAAGCCTTCTTCAGTGCTGATCATCTAGGCATTTGGCATCACACAGATTTTGAATGCTCATTTGCAAGATCTTATTGGAGGCACACAAAGTCATGGGCAGCGACGAAGGACTAATGGGTTAAGGTGAGATACCTTTCTCCCTGTGGCGGCCATGATAGCATGTCTTAGATGATTTCTCGCATGTCTCATGCCGCCTCCGGTCCCCCGAAGCTGAATCAACCATTGTGCCTCTCAGTTGCCGGCACCACAGTCAATTGTTCCTCGCCAGCCTCAGATTCAAATGTTGCATCCCACAGGTTTCAGTATGGATTACTGACAACCTCCAATTCGATAATTGGCAGCGGTAGCTGACCAGATAGCTCTCTTTGATCCTCGGCGGTTCAGGCAGCATTATATAAACGCTCCAAGTCTCACCCAAAAGCTGCTGAACTCGCGGCGGTGCCCTTCATCTCAGACGTGTGGGTGAGTCACGTTAAAATATTAAGGCTCCAAGAAAAGATGCAAAGCACTCTCGGGACAAGTTTCAGGTGGGTTTATTTCAGCAAATGCATTTCGGCATCAAGCCTTCTTCAGTGCTGATCATCTAGGCATTTGGCATCACACAGATTTTGAATGCTCATTTGCAAGATCTTATTGGAGGCACACAAAGTCATGGGCAGCGACGAAGGACTAATGGGTTAAGGTGAGATACCTTTCTCCCTGTGGCGGCCATGATAGCATGTCTTAGATGATTTCTCGCATGTCTCATGCCGCCTCCGGTCCCCCGAAGCTGAATCAACCATTGTGCCTCTCAGTTGCCGGTACCACAGTCAATTGTTCCTCGCCAGCCTCAGATTCAAATGTTGCATCCCACAGGTTTCAGTATGGATTACTGACAACCTCCAATTCGATAATTGGCAGCGGTAGCTGACCGGATAGCTCTCTTTGATCCTCGGCGGTTCAGGCAGCATTATATAAACGCTCCAAGTCTCACCCAAAAGCTGCTGAACTCGCGGCGGGTGCCCTTCATCTCAGACGTGTGGGTGAGTCACGTTAAAATATTAAGGCTCCAAGAAAAGATGCAAAGCACTCTCGGGACAAGTTTCAGGTGGGTTTATTTCAGCAAATGCATTTCGGCATCAAGCCTTCTTCAGTGCTGATCATCTAGGCATTTGGCATCACACAGATTTTGAATGCTCATTTGCAAGATCTTATTGGAGGCACACAAAGTCATGGGCAGCGACGAAGGACTAATGAGTTAAGGTGAGATACCTTCTCCCTGTGATAGCATGTCTTAGATGATTTCTCGCATGTCTCATGCCGCCTCCGGTCCCCCGAAGCTGAATCAACCATTGTGCCTCTCAGTTGCCGGTACCACAGTCAATTGTTCCTCGCCAGCCTCAGATTCAAATGTTGCATCCCACAGGTTTCAGTATGGATTACTGACAACCTCCAATTCGATAATTGGCAGCGGTAGCTGACCAGATAGCTCTCTTTGATCCTCGGCGGTTCAGGCAGCATTATATAAACGCTCCAAGTCTCACCCAAAAGCTGCTGAACTCGCGGCGGGTGCCCTTCATCTCAGACGTGTGGGTGAGTCACGTTAAAATATTAAGGCTCCAAGAAAAGATGCAAAGCACTCTCGGGACAAGTTTCAGGTGGGTTTATTTCAGCAAATGCATTTCGGCATCAAGCCTTCTTCAGTGCTGATCATCTAGGCATTTGGCATCACACAGATTTTGAATGCTCATTTGCAAGATCTTATTGGAGGCACACAAAGTCATGGGCAGCGACGAAGGACTAATGGGTTAAGGTGAGATACCTTTCTCCCTGTGGCGGCCATGATAGCATGTCTTAGATGATTTCTCGCATGTCTCATGCCGCCTCCGGTCCCCCGAAGCTGAATCAACCATTGTGCCTCTCAGTTGAGTCATGAGTGATGTCACTGACCATGTCATGAGTGATGTAATATGTGACGTCATCAGCAGTGCATTGCAGGCGCGCAAGTTATAGTGAGTCCAACTAACTATAACGTGGGAATTTCAATGGTTTTATGTCAGTAAAATTTCCAGCCAACTATAACTGGTGTCAAACCTATGGTTTTTTCAGTGAATTTAATAGGTTTTTTAAATGCTAATTCCTAACTATAACTGGTGTGAAACCTATGGTTTTTCAGTGAATTTCATAGGTTTTTTAAATGCTAATTCCTAACTATAGCTGGTGTGAAACCTATGGTTTTTTCAGTGAATTTCAAAGGTTTTTAAAAGCTAATTCCTTTCTATATCGAGTTTCTAACCTACGATTTTTTTTTATAAATTTGCTGTTTTGTGTAAGTATTAATTATTATTTTTAATTTTTTATAATATTTTTTTTTTTATCATTTTTTCCTGGGGCGCTCTGGGTGCACGCACCGGTAAGCTCTCCGGAAAGCGCACCCAGAGAGCTACTTGCGTTCGAGAAAAAAAATATGAATGAAAAGTAAATAATAACGCAAGACATTTAGTACCATACATATAAAAGCAGTTTTTTTGAATAAGGAAATGAAAATGATTTTGCATTTCCGTGAAACTATCAAAACATCACTTAGGCGCGCCGTAAGCGCCCCCGGAAGCGCCTTCGTTCGTGCCGCGTATGCGCCCCCGGAAGCGCCTACGTTCGCGCCGCGAAAGCGCCCCCGGAAGCGCTTCGGTGCGCGCAGCGTAAGCGCGTCAAGTCATGTGACCTTAAAATAACACTTTTCATTGGTTGCTAACAGTTTTTTTTACAAAGAATGAAATCCCCACCCATTTCCTTCACTTCTTCTTTCACTTTTGTGACTGAAAGACCTGTTATTTGCTCTTGGATCTTTCTTGGATTACCATGGCTGCCAGAGAATCCAGCAGTGATGATGACAGAGAGACATTTATTGATGAAGAGGTTCCTCCACCCCGGGTAAAAGAACACTTCATATGGAAGTTTTTTTCCATACCAGAAGACCAAAAGAAGGTAAATGCTCCAAAAGTGGAGTGCAGGATCTGTCACACAGTCCTGTCACGGGGTGACCCCACTAAAAAATATTCCTTTGAGAACTCCACAATGATTCGCCATGTGGAGAGGAGGCACCCCCAGAATTTTGCCCGGGAAAGTGTCAGGGCTCTGGCACAAGAGGTTCCCAGTGATGGGGCCTCTACATCCACCGGAGGACCAACAACATCGGTGAGGGGGAGATCACAAGAGCTGGTTCCGAACATTCAGCCTGCATTTAACAAAGGCGTCCTTAAATGCAGATACTGTGATCAGCTACTTTGCTATGGGGAGCAAAGTGTTCTGCTCATGGTTCGATCATTGGAGAACCATCGCTGCCGTTCGCAGCCCTAATTTTATTTTTATTTTTTGCTCCTGTTGAGCAGTTTCCATTCCCTGTTTTTGTTTTTGTTCTAAAAAAAGAAAAAAGAAGAAAAAAAAAGTTATTTTCAGAACTACCTCCAATTCTCATCAAAGAGCTATATTCTTAAAAAAACGAAAAAGAGTAAGTGAAGTGGAGTGCATTGATAAAGGAAAGGAAAATGATTAAGAAAGAACAGAAAGGTATGAGAGGGGAAAGGAAGTGAAGTAGGGGGACTGAAAGAAGGTGAGTGTTGGGAAGGAAAGTAAGGAGAAGGAGAGTGAACATGGGGAATGTGGATATTCAAAGAAAATGTAGAAAAGGAACAGGGGTGTGGAAGGGTAAGAAAAGATGCATTGCTGGAGTTGCATCATTTTTGTGACGCATCCCAGCAATGCATCACTTTTGCGCTTACAGATACATCTGAAATACTGACGTATCTGTAAGTACTTGCGACATAATGCGTCATATATTTAATATGACGCATGAGTAGAAGACTGAAGGCCTCATTTATGAGGCCATGCGTCAGTTTTACGCCACCGGTACGTCACTTTTTGTGACGCACCAGTGGTGTAAAAAATGCACCTTATTGAGTCATATTTACAAAGTGACGCATCTAGGTAGATGCGTCACTTTGTAAACCCCTGTGCCACATTATACCTACGTCAGGTGTAATGTATGCAAAAGGGACATATTGATGCAAGAGGTGACGCAGTGAAATCTATGAGATATCACTGCGTCACTTTTATGACGCTGTTGCGTCAAAATCTTGTGCCTGTTTCACAGCAGGCGTAAGACTGATGCAGGCCCTTTCACATGGGCCTGGCCCCATGTGAAAGGATGCATTGCTGGAGTTGCATCATTTTTGTGACACTCTCCAGCAATGCATCACTTTTGCGCTTACAGAAACGTCTGAAATACTGACGTATCTGTAAGTATTTGCGACATAATACGTCATATATTTAATATGACGCATGAGTAGAAGACTGAAGGCCTCATTCATAAGGCCATGCGTCACTTTTACGCCACCGGTACGTCACTTTTTGTGACGCACCAGTGCTGTAAAAAATGCACCTTATTGAGTCATATTTACAAAGTGACGCATCTAGGTAGATGCGGCACTTTGTAAACCCCTGTGCCACATTATACCTACGTCAGGTGTAATGTATGCAAAAGGGACATATTGACGCAAGAGGTGACGCAGTGAAATCTATGAGATATCACTACGTCACTTTTATGACGCTGTTGCGTCAAAATCTTGCGCCTGTTTCACAGCAGGCGTAAGACTGATGCAGGCCCTTTCACATGGGCCTGACCCCATGTGAAAGGATGCATTGCTGGAGTTGCTCATTTTTGTGACACTCTCCAGCAATGCATCACTTTTGCGCTTACAGAAACGTCTGAAATACTGACGTATCTGTAAGTATTTGCGACATAATACGTCATATATTTAATATGACGCATGAGTAGAAGACTGAAGGCCTCATTTATAAGGCCATGCGTCACTTTTACGCCACCGGTACGTCACTTTTTGTGACGCATCAGCAGCGTAAAACATGCACCTTATTGAATTATATTTACAAAGTGACGCATCTAGGTAGATGCGTCACTTTGTAAACCCCTGCGCCACATTATACCTACGTCAGGTGTAATGTATGCAAAAGGGGCGTATTGACGCAAGAAAGGGTCGTAGAGATGACGCAGTGAATAAACTGGGTTTTCCCCATGCTACGCTTCCTGGTCCGCTCCCCGGTGCGCGTCCTGGGCGCTCCCCCCGCGCAAATCGATTTTTTTTTCTTCCCGCGGGGCCCTTTTATAGCCCCCACATCAAACCTAGGGGGTCGGGGGGTCTACTCTGCCCCCTTATGGTCATTTCCCCCTTTGTTTTTGCCACCTCTTGTGTCTCGATCTTACCGAGACACAAGATGGCGGCCGCTCCGGACTGTTTCGAATGTTTACAGACACCCGAGAGCCAATCAGCTTTCCACGCGCAAGTCGCGTAGCACGCCCGGTGCGCTCCCCGGTGTGTGTACCGGGGCGCGCCTATAGATATATATATTTTTTTGAACCTAAATTACTCAAAAACCACTGGAGCACATATCTTGAGACATAGCAAAGGCACACCGGGCTAGCAGTCCCTACAATGTTGCCAGTTTGGTGGAAATCCATTCAGGCGTTCGGGCTAAAAGTGAGGTCGAACGCCCGATGGAAATTAACATGGGGAAAACACGTTTTGGGACCCCCCTTTTATCTCGTCCCTCGCTAGACGAATCCCCCCAAACTTTCCGGGAAGGACCGGAGCGCCGCGAGGCAAATTTGAGGAAATTTTCAGGCAGATTCCTCAACCGGCGCCAAAGTTATTCCCAATAGAATGTTGAGAGTTTGCATTGAAAAAAATCCTAACTATAACTACCTACTGGCGACCGCCAGTAGGTAATATATATGTATATATATATATATATATATATATATATATATATATATATATACGTATATAATATATATTTTTGAACACAAGGAGGGCGGCACAACTGGATACTTATTTAGAAGCTTTTATTACACAAACACTCCACCGACGCATTTCAGCCTCACGGCTTTTCTCACGGTCGGCAAGTCCCTTTTTGCTTTTCATTTTTATACTGTCCCATATTAGCCTTAAGGTGGCATTATGGGATACGTAGTTTTAAGCAAAATATTTCAAAACAAAACATTAATAACAGACAAAGGACTGGTGTGCTCTGGTTTCTAAATAAGTATCCAGTTGTGCCGCCCTCCTTGTGTTCAAAATTAATTATTGGGCTATGATCCAGCCCTTGGGCCGAGCACACACTGTCGAGCGCTCTCGTGCATGGAAGGATCGCTTTGTGAGAATACGTTGCTGGGAGAAGCGCCCGATGACCTGCGGAAAGCAACCTGCTTGAACCTGGAAGGATACGCCCTCTGAGGTTTTGTGGAAGGAGCGGCGGGCTCGGCTGCGGCTGTCAAAAGAATCCACAATGAGGTGAGCGTTCCCGTTCAAAATGAGTGATTGAATTAGCGGGTAATCGAAGTGGGCGCATTAAACAATAACGGTGAATACGTCAAAGTGTATACAATACGCTGGGCAGATTATTGTTAATCGGACTGGAGAAAGTGAAGTTTTTTTAAAAAAACACCTAAAAGTAAGCACTCTTGCAGTAAAGGTGTGCTCTGCTAAGAGACTGTGAAAATTACGAAAATGGAAGCGCGAGTTGCTAAACGCGCTACCAAAGCGTCCACAATGTTTAAACCAGGGGCAACAGCGGCAGACGTGACACGCAAAACAAAGACACCTGAAAATGAAAATGTCACGCTAAAGCAGCAAATGAATGCATTGGAACGCTTATACAAAAAAGAAGTTAACAAAAGCTGGGAAATCATAACACTTGAAAACTATGTGGAAGTCAAAAGAATCCCGCGAGGATTAAGAATATTTACAATGCCGACACACCCAGACACCAAAGAGGATTTGATTATGGAATGGCTGGAAAACAACACGATGTGTTCCTTAAATATGATGCGCATTCTTATAAAACATGCTAAAATGGACATTGATGATATCACAATAAAAATAAAAGAGCTGGAAGAACTTGTTTCTAAAGAAACTAAACAGGAAGAAATCACTAAGCTAAGACAAGAAATGGAAACGAGACTGGAGTCATATAAAGTAGAAATACAAGAACGCAAAGAACGCAAGTTCAAAAGAGATGAATTGGATTATCTGCATGGTCGAATACTGACCTTTGCAAGGCGCTACGACAACTTAAAAAAGAACTTTCCTCCTACCACACAGGCATCTAGTGGAAGTGAATCAGATGCAAGCCTAATAGAAGTAACAGGCGATCAGTCAAAAAACTTCAATATTTTAGAGGAAGTAAAAATGGTGAACCTAGAGAAAAACATCACCAGAGGGGGAGGAAGAGGGAGAATGCACTTTCAGAGCAGAGGGAGAGGAAGAGGTACACAAAACCAACCAAGTCCCTCACCAGCACCCACAAAACCCGCAGGTCCAAGCAACGAAAGAAGGCAATACCCCCTGCGCAACAGGAAGTGACCAATCTAATCGTCAACTTATCTCAATACCAACTCACACATGAAGAACAAAATGTATTGAATAAAGGCCTATCGTTTTGCCCAGAAGCCCATTTCGACTACCCACAAACTAAAATTGATCTTTACAAGTTTGTGAGGAAATTAAAATTGGCTAAAATCAATGCCAACAAGGTGATATCAAACAATGTAAATGACATTACAGAACAAGCAAATGAGGAGAGATGTACTACTACCATTGAACAACTGTCTGATCTTAGAGAGACTTTCGAAGCGATGTTCAACCCTGAGGGTAACATCATAACGGACTCACAAATGTTGGAACAAATGGATATTCAAACCAATTTAAGCAAAAATACCGGATTAAAGAACAAATCCCGATATTGTCCAGTCCTATCACCAGGAAATAAAATCGACTTGTTCTCAGACGCCATGACCGAAGAGCTGGATAACCTTATAAAGGTCAAAGATAAGAACAGACAAAACTTATCAACCAAAGAAAGAAAGGCCATTCAAAATCTGATGAACAATGCAACAATAACGATAAAACCCGCCGATAAAGGGGGAAACATCGTTATCCTGGATACAAATGATTACATTCGCGAGGCGGAACGACAATTAAACATCTCCCAACACTACAGCAAACTGAAATCCAACCCTATAGTGAAAATGATGTCCGACCTGAAAGAACAATTACAAACTTGGCAAGCAAAAGGATTGATAAATGAAGATGAGAGAAAATATATGACCACGGAGTATCCAATCACTCCGTGGGTATATTTTTTACCGAAAATCCATAAAACGCTAATCAATCCTCCAGGGAGACTCATTGTGTCCTCTTGCAGTTCATTATACGAAAAGGTATGTTGATACTTTTCTCGCTCCGATCGCCCAAAGTATGCCATCCTACTTAAAGGACACTGGAGACTTTTTGAGGATCTTAATGGATATATCATGGAATCCAAGCTATCTTCTAGTGACAATAGACGTCGTGTCACTTTATACATCGATAAGACACGATGTAGGCTTGAAAGCATGCAAATACTTTTTGCAACAGCGCAGCATTAAAGAATTGCAACACACATCAATGCTTCTCAAAATGATAGAACTATGCTTAACCAACAATGTGTTTCGTTTTAACAATGATCTGTACAAGCAAGAATGTGGCACTGCCATGGGCATTTCTTTTTCTCCCAATTACGCAAAATATCACCATGGGATACTGGGAAAAAATGATAGCATGGAATAACAGCGAACAGGAAGAGCTTGACCGAATAATACTTTGGGTCAGGTATATCGATGACCTTTTCCTGATTTGGAATGGGACCAATGATCAATTTCAGAAATTCTTTACCACACTAAATCAGAATGACATTGGACTCCAATTTACATGTTCAACCAACAAAAAAGAGATAGACTTTTTAGATACCAAGGTCTACATCGCAGATGGCAAATTGGAAACCACGCTGTTCCGAAAAAAGACTGCTACTAATAGTGTACTCCATGGCAATAGTTTCCACCCAAAATCACTACTCAAAAGCATCCCATATGGGGAATATGTACGATTAAAGAGAAACTGCTCAAAGCCGGAAGATGCTGAAAAAATGATACTTGAAAGCAAAGCAAGATTCCAATCGAGAGGATACAAAGACTATGTGTTGAAAGATTGTAAAAAGAAAGTTGACAAAACCACGAGAGCAAAGACTCTAATTGAAAAAAAGAAACCCCCACAAGACAAGGATCCCCCAAGATTCGTAACCACTTACAACAAAGAAAGTGGATTGATTGCAAAAAAGATGAAAAAATATTGGCATCTAATAACCAGCGATCCAGACATCGGGCCATTGGCCGGCAAACATCCTTCCATTACATACAAGAAAAACACATCGCTTCAAGACCTATTAGTCAAAAGCCACTTTCAGATTAACCAACAACCCAAATGGTGGACAGAACAAAATGTGGGTTTCAAACCATGCACTACATGCAAAGCGTGTAAGATAGGTAAAAAAATGAAGAATGTAATGGAACCAGATGGAAAATACATGCCGATTAAACAGTATATCACATGCACATCCAAAAATGTAGTGTATGTGATAGAATGCAAATGTGGAATGAAATACATAGGGTCCACTACGTGCATGTTAAAGAAAAGAATACTGGAGCATATCCGGGCTGTAAAGAACTCAAACATGCTATATGCCACAGCAAAACATCTTAACATTTGTCAAAGTGGGGACTGGCGAGCCATGAATTTCTATGGATTGAAGATGTTGACCAAACAAGACAGAGGAGGAGACACGGTCCGTCTTCTACGACAGATGGAATCACGTTTCATAGTCCGATTCCGAACAAAACACCCTAGAGGCATGAACTTTGGAGAGGATCTCCACATACACCTCGAGTGAATTTGAACTCAGCTTAAACTTTACTGACTATAATAGGGTACTATACCCAACACTCAAATACAGAGACCAAGAACATACATAAAATAAGCCCTAAGTGACACTAACTAAGGACGCTAAGTACTATACTTGTAAACCAGAGCACACCAGTCCTTTGTCTGTTATTAATGTTTTGTTTTGAAATATTTTGCTTAAAACTACGTATCCCATAATGCCACCTTAAGGCTAATATGGGACAGTATAAAAATGAAAAGCAAAAAGGGACTTGCTGACCGTGAGAAAAGCCGTGAGGCTGAAACGCGTCGGTGGAGTGTTTGTGTAATAAAAGCTTCTAAATAAGTATCCAGTTGTGCCGCCCTCCTTGTGTTCAAAATAAATTATTGGGCTATGATCCAGCCCTTGGGCCGAGCACACACTGTCGAGCGCTCTCGTGCATGGAAGGATCGCTTTGTGAGAATATATATTTATATATATATATATATATATATATATATATATATATATATATATATATATATAGTTATTTATTCATATACAGCTTGTGAAGCGCATGATTACACTGACTAGTGTGTCCCCGCGCTGATCATTCCTGAAATGGCTCCTAATTCGGTACTGGTGAGGTACGTGGTTACTTGTGTACAGCCTTAGTCTTTGGGGAACAGGATGGTTTTAAGTTCTCTCCTGAAGATGGACTCTGACGTTTCAAGACGCAACCTTTGTGGCAGTCTGTTCTACTCGGTGGCGGTCAGGACTCTGAAAGATCGTCCTCCCATTCTCACTCTGTTGAACTTGGGGACATGAACTTGCCCCCTCCCCTTTGACCTTAACTGTCTAGTGGGCTCATACCGACTGAGAAGGCTGTGTAAGTATTTAGGGCCCCTTTCCTGTAGGATACGATGACCTACACAGAGGGCCTTGAATGTCACCCGCTCCCGAATCTGTAACCAGTGCAAGGTCCTGAGCGCTTTTTTTGCTGATGCTCTTCTGGGCAGTAGTAGAATCAGGCGGGCAACCGCACTTTGTATTCGCTGAAGCCTCTGGAGACATTTTGCGCTGGCCCCCCAAGTACAGGACATTCCCATAGTCCAGTCTGGACGTTATAAGGGCATGGACCAAGGTTTGTCTAACCGGCAGAGGCAGGAGATCCAATGTTTTCCTGAGGACCTGTAGCATTCCAAAACAGGTGCCCGCCACCTGTTTGGTCTGGTGTTCAAACGATATTTTATTATCTATCCAGATTCCTAAGTTCTTCACTGGATTGCTGGGAGTAGGAAGTACACCAGGCCGAGGTCCAGACTGAAGGGGTTCTACCCACAATCAGCACCTCCGTCTTGTTTCCATTTAATTGGAGGCAGTTGTCAGCCATCCATGTGGCTAGCTCCTGCATGCATGCAGAAAAGTTGGCGGCACATTGTTCCTTGGGTTGCGACAAGGTTACAATCAGTTGTGTGTCGTCAGCGTACAACACTACCTCAACCCCAAATCTATCTGTGATACCTGCTACTGGTGCCACATATAGATTGAATAGTGTGGGGCTGAGGCTGGAACCCTGTGGTACTCCCTGTTCGAGACTCACTTTTTTAGACCGAAAATGCCCCTGTGCTACCTGGAAACTACGGCCAGTTAAAAATGACTCTAGCCAGTACCATGCATTGCCCACCACTCCTCCCCTTTTGAGACACTGTAGCAGAGTGTGATGAGCTACAGTGTCGAATGCGGCACTGAGATCGAGTAAGATCAAAGCAGCTGTTTGACCTTCGTCCGCCTATTTGCGTAATGTTTCCGTAGAGAGTAGTAGGGCTGACTCCGTCGAGTGGAGGGCACGGAAGCCCACTGGGAAGAGTGGAGCAAGCCGTTGGCCTCAATATGGGCAGAGAGATGTTTATTGACATTTTTTTCCACGATTTTAACGAAATATGGGAGCAGCGAGATGGGGTGTAGATTTTCTAGTTTCTCCATACTGATATTGGGTTTCTTCCTCAAAGGAAGGACCACCTCTTTCTTCCAGGTTTTAGGTACCTGCCCTGAGTTGAAGGAGAGTTCAAGTAGATATCTGATGTGGGGCTCAAGAGTTTCTATACTGCCATGCAGTATTTTGGGGGATGCCGGGTCTCTGGGGGAACCTGATTTAATGCTTCCTGCGATCTGGCATAAAGCTTCCCGAGTGGGTACCACAAATGCAGCAAGGCAGTTCCTGTCTTGAATAGTGGGTGTTCCAGTCCTACCATCCCCTACCCTAGCAGAATCTGGGAAGGCGGAGTAGATTTTGTCTACCTTACTATATATATATATATATAACCGACTGGCGGTCGCCAGTAGGTAGTTATAGTTAGGACCTAGCTACCACAGGAAAATCGTAACATTCTATTTCCAATACCTTTGGCGCCGAATGACTAATATTCGCAAAATTTTCAAAAGTTATGGCCAGCTTCGGGCCGCTTCTATCTTGAAAGTTTCGGGGTGATTCAGCAAGCGGGGGCTGAGAAAAAAGGGAGGTCCAAAACGTGTCTTACCCATGCAATTTCCCATAGGAAACTTTAGCCGCAGCTACAGCCCGAACTGCTAAACGGAATTACACCAAATTTGGCAAAAAGGTAGGCCTTGGTTCAGAAATAACTCTTTTTGTTTAATGGTGTAAATCTGTTTATTAGTTGCTGGGAACATCAAAAATAAAAAATATTGATATCTAGAGGCAAGCAGGATCGGCGCACCCTGCTGATCACGAGCTTCATGCTAATTGGCTGTCAACACTCCAAACCAGAAAGTGTTGGCAGCCATCTTGTGCCTCAGTAGAACAGGGGCACAAGAAATCAGTAAAACAAACGTGGAAAAAAAGAAAAGGGGGCAGGGTAGAAACACCCTGACCCCCTAGGCCTGCTTAGGGGTCTCACAAGGACCCCAGGGCCACACAAAATGTTTTTTTTTTTAAACGGCAGAATGCGCGATGGATCCAGTTCATAGGTTTATGAGTACATATAATGAGTGAGTACATGTATGAGTGACTGTATAAGACTGTTGCTGAATGAGTAGATGGGTGTGTTGATCCTGGAATTACTGAATAGGTGTGTTGGAACTGGTATTGGTGTGTCCATTGTTTTGAAAATGTTAGTTTTTATTTTTAAGGGTGTGTTTCAAAGGTTATATTAGGGTGAGAGGAGGCCTGCCACTCTATCACAATGATGATGTCATCAGTGATGTCATTTGAGATGTCATCAGTGATGTCATGAGTGATGTCACTGACCATGTCATGAGTGATGTAATGTGTGACGTCATCAGCAGTGCACTGCGGGCACGCGAGTTATAGTTAGCTGAACTAACTATAATGGGGAAATTTCATTGGTTTTGTACGAGTGAAATGTCAAACTTACTATAACGCCCCTGAAACCTACATTTTTTTCAGTGAATTTCTAAGGTTTTTTAAATGCTCATTTCTAACTATAACGTGCCTGAAGCCTTTGGTTTTTAAGTGAATTTCAAAGGTTTTTTAAATGCTAATTCCTAACTATAACATGCCTGAAACCTATGGTTTTTTAAGTGAATTTCAAAGGTTTTTTAAATGCTAATTCCTAACTATAACATGTCTGAAACCTATGATTTTTTAAGTGTATATATATATATATACTAGCAGCCCGTCCCGACGTTGTCCGGGTATGAATTGCTGCCGGCCAGCAGTATATTGTTTTGTAGGATTTTGTTTTGATAGCATTTCTTATCTGTGACAGGCCTGTGAAACGCTCCGATTCACAGTGCACTGCTGATGCACTTAAGAGTGCGCGTTCAGTAGTGTGTGAACTCGAGTTTCCCTACTTTATTTTTCCTTGCACAATTTACATTACAGAAGAACACATTCATTTGTGGTAGGCACGGGGAGACAAAGCGCTATGCCTGGAATCACAGAAGGTTGAGCTGATGCAGAGATTCAAACGTAGCTCCCCAGCTCTACAGTTCGCAATTCTAGAACTTGTGGTGGGAGGTGTGTCTAAAAGTGTATGTCGGTGCTGGCCATCAATGAGAGAGACCTGTGCATTTTTCAAATGGGTGGTGAAAAAATATGAGTATGTTGCTGGAGATGTGGGCCGCCGTGCCACCAATGTACTTACTGGGTGAACACCCATTATTCCGCAACTTTTTTTCCGCATAACATCACTCCGCATACTTTCATTACGAAAGTACCATGACTCCGCAATGCCATTATAACGCATGGCATTACATTTTATATGCTTTTACCACGCATACATTTACAACGAAATTCGTTGTAAATGCATGAATGGTAAAAAACATGTTTTTTTTTAATGCTTGGATAAGGTAAGTATGGGTATAGGGGTATATGTTTTGGGGTACTGAGGTATATGTTTTGGGGTGTTTGGGTATTTTAAGGGTTCAGATATAGTTATGGGGTACAGGGGAAGTTTTAGGGTTTAGGTATAGGTATGGGTTTTAGGGTACAGGGGTATTTTTTAGGGTTCAGGGCTAGGTTTGGGTTTTGGGGTGTGGGGTATTTTTAGGGTTCAGGGGTAGGTTTGGGTTTTGGGGTACAGGGGTATTTTTAGGGTTCAGGGGTAGATTTGGGTTTTGGGGTACAGGGGTATTTTAGGGTTCAGGGGTAGGTTTGGGGGTACAGTGATATTTTTAGGGTTCAGGGCTAGGTTTGGGTTTTGGGATACAGGGGTATTTTTAGGGTTATGGGGTAGGTTTGGGTTTTGAGGCACAGGGGTATTTATAGGGTTTAGGGCTAAGGTTTGGAGTACAGGGGTATTTTTAGGGTTTAGGGATAGGTTTGGGTTTTGGGGTACAGGGTATATTTATAGGGTTAAGATGAGTTAGTGTTTAATGGTGTTGGGGTATTTTAAGGAGTAACGGTGGGTTATGATTATGGGGTGCAGGGGTATTTAAAGGGAGCAGGGTGGGATTATCACACGATATGAGACATGGCATGAAGGGCAAAATGTACCACACGCCCCCAGCATTTGTCACGCCCCCAGCACACGCCCACAGCACAACGCAGACACGCCCGAAAGGGACTACTTTGCTGGCACGGTTCTTTTACCTTTTAAATGTATATGGTGGGCGTCTGCATAGCCTATGTCCTTCTGCTGCAACTGCCCTTTCCAACACTGTATTGGGTGTTGTGATTGGTGCTGTGGTTCCTGAGATTACCCGCCTCAAAGGTTTGGGCTCTCTCTTTATTATATTAGTATGGATATATATATATATATATATATATTTATATATATACAGGCAAAGCACGAAGACTGAAATCTGGAGCCCCAGACCCAGAAAACGACACGAGTCCCAGAATCAAGGCAAGTTCTTTAATTTCTTAAGGCAAAGGCAGCAAAGGAGACTATATATATCCTTTACTTGTTTTCAAATAATCACGCTCTCAGGAAACGACACAACAACCAGTAAGGAGTAGAAAAAGGTTGTTTACTTCACAACGCGTTTCACCACACACAGTGGCTTGCTCACGTGAATTACAGGCATGTACATGGTAGTATATATCCCCCACAGGAAGTAAACACAAACATATGAACTGCGTGTTACAATACGAATGAAATGCCCCAACATCGAGTGAGTACATATAATCATCAAAGTATATATATATATATATATATATATATATATATATATATATATATATATATATATACCTACTGGTGGTAGTCAGCAGGAAGTTATAGTTAGAACCTAGTTTCCATCGTAAAAGCGCTTTTTCATTTGCCAACAACTTTCCCGCTGTTTGAAGAATCTTCATGAAATTTTCAAAACCAATGGCTCCCTCAGGTCAGCTCCTGTCTTGAAAGTTTGGGAGTGTTTCGTCAAGCGGGTGCAGAGAAAAAAGGGGTGTCCTAAAATATTTTCTCTCCATGTTAATTTCCATAGGAAACTTTAGACACGGCTACAGCCTGAACTGCTAAAAGGAATTACACCAAATTTGGCACAGATATAGCTCTTTGTACAGAAAGCACACTTTTTTTTAAAAATGGTGTAAATCCGTTCAGTAGTTATTTAGATATTTAAAGATTTACAGATATTCATATTTGAGAATTGTGAGATCTGATTGGCTGAGCCTTCCTGAGCACGAGCTTGCCTGTGATTGGTTGCAAACACTTCAAACCAGGAAGTGTTGGCAGCCATATTGTTACTCAGTACTGAGGGAGAAGGAAAAAAGCGAGTGAAACATTACAAAGATGTAAAGGGGGCAGGGTACAAACACCCAGACCCCCTAGGCCTGCTCAGGGAGTCTCATAGGGACCCCCAGGCCTAAAAAATGTATTTTTTTAAACAATTTTTGGCCGGATCCCGCAGGGTGCGCGAACACCGTTGAAAATACAAAGCGCTGACTCCCACACTTCGTTTTTTAAGCCCCCCGGGTGGGCCCACCTGGGGGCAATCCTCATTTATGTAGCAGGGCCCGCAGCCCTCTTGCAGCACCAGGGACCGCCACCTCCCCAGAGATCTATTATAATAGGGTGGGGTGGCATTGTGGCCCCCCAAGTACAGGAGCACGGCTCCCGCCCTGTCATCGTAACTCCTGCTTTTTCCTGCAGGAAACCTGCTCTCGCTTCCAAAATATTTACAAAAAGGGGTGGTGAGGGACAGAGTCTCTGAATTAAGCAGAAAGCTCTCACCCAGTCAAAAGATCAGGGCTAGATCCAACACCGTTTTTTAGCTCACTGCACCATCCCAGTTTCAGAACCTGGCTGTATGCAAATTAGTCTGTTCCTGTCCCAGTGCATGATGGGAACAGGACAAACCAAACTACAGAAGCCAATTCTTACACTGGGAAGGAAACAAGCTCCCGGGGACCGGTTTCTGGCATTACAGCCGTCTTCGGCCCGGTTTGATTGAATCCTGATGGTGCAATGAGCAAGGGTCTCACATCTGAGAATACCCTTCCACGCTTAGGGTGGACAAAAATATTTACAAAAAGGGGTGGTGAGGGACAGAGTCTCTGAATTAAGCAGAAAGCTCTCACCCAGTCAAAAGATCAGGGCTAGATCCAACACCGTTTTTTAGCTCACTGCACCATCCCAGTTTCAGAACCTGGCTGTATGCAAATTAGTCTGTTCCTGTCCCAGTGCATGATGGGAACAGGACAAACCAAACTACAGAAGCCAATTCTTACACTGGGAAGGAAAAAAGCTCCCGGGGACCGGTTTCTGGCATTACAGCCGTCTTCGGCCCGGTTTGCTTGAATCCTGATGGTGCAATGAGCAAGGGTCTCACATCTGAGAATACCCTTCCACGCTTAGGGTGGACAAAAATATTTACAAAAAGGGGTGGTGAGGGACAGAGTCTCTGAATTAAGCAGAAAGCTCTCACCCAGTCAAAAGATCAGGGCTAGATCCAACACCGTTTTTTAGCTCACTGCACCATCCCAGTTTCAGAACCTGGCTGTATGCAAATTAGTCTGTTCCTGTCCCAGTGCATGATGGGAACAGGACAAACCAAACTACAGAAGCCAATTCTTACACTGGGAAGGAAACAAGCTCCCGGGGACCGGTTTCTGGCATTACAGCCGTCTTCGGCCCGGTTTGCTTGAATCCTGATGGTGCAATGAGCAAGGGTCTCACATCTGAGAATACCCTTCCACGCTAAGGGTGGACAAAAATATTTACAAAAAGGGGTGGTGAGGGACAGAGTCTCTGAATTAAGCAGAAAGCTCTCACCCAGTCAAAAGATCAGGGCTAGATCCAACACCGTTTTTTAGCTCACTGCACCATCCCAGTTTCAGAACCTGGCTGTATGCAAATTAGTCTGTTCCTGTCCCAGTGCATGATGGGAACAGGACAAACCAAACTACAGAAGCCAATTCTTACACTGGGAAGGAAACAAGCTCCCGGGGACCGGTTTCTGGCATTACAGCCGTCTTCGGCCCGGTTTGCTTGAATCCTGATGGTGCAATGAGCAAGGGTCTCACATCTGAGAAAACCCTTCCACGCTTGGGGTGGACAAAAATATTTACAAAAAGGGGTGGTGAGGGACAGAGTCTCTGAATTAAGCAGAAAGCTCTCACCCAGTCAAAAGATCAGGGCTAGATCCAACACCGTCCTTTCTGGTGAAGAATTGGCTTGGTAGTTTAGTCTGCCCTGTTCCCATGATGCACTGGGCCAGGGACAGACTGATTTGCATATAGCCAGGTTCTGAGCTGGGATGGGGCAGTGAGATAAATAACGGTGATGGATCAAGCCCTGATCTTTGGACTGGGTAAGAGTGGTCTGTTTAACTCAGACACTCTGTTCATCACCACCCCCTTTTTGTAACTCGCTTCCAAAAAGCAAAGCAGATTTGCTTTTGGGCAAGGGGAGCTGCATGTCAGCAGCTCCCTTTCCCAAAAAGCAATGCCGGCTCCCGAAGGTGGCGATGAGCCGGCAGGGACTGTGAGGGTGTTTGGGCCCCCTATGGTCCCCAACTTGAGGGTTGGCCCCAGAAAATGGGGTCCCCGTTCGCCAGAAGTAGCCCAGGAAGGGGCCCACTCAGCCCACTCCCATTTACATTTTTTTTAAAACAGCATACCTGCCCTGGGTGATGGGGTTCCCGGGACCAATAGTGGCCAAGGGAAGGGGGGCCACACGGCCCCCTTCCCAATAAATAGATATAACAAGCATTTACAATGCAATAGGTCTCGCAGCATTAAAGTTTGAGTTATTGGCATTGTGTATGACAATGCGTTGCATAAAATTTTTAGCAAACTTTGAATTGGTGAGCAGTGTGAGTGTGTGCAAGAGTATGCTGTTCTTGAAAGCAGTGTGGTAGAGAGTGCAGGAATTTGGGTGACCTGAGCAATGTGGATGATGCACCTCACGCACGGGGCTGACGCAGTTATTATTCACACAGCTCTGATGCACCTCAGGTACGGGCTCACGGCTGTTATTATTCACACAGCTTTGATGATGCACCTCACGCAAAGGGCTGACGCAGTTTTTATTCACACAGCTCTGATGATGCACCTCACGCACAGGGCTGACGCCTCTTGAAAGTGTCTGTATTTCTGAGCCTCCCTTGAAACTCCAAAGAGAGGCAAATAAGTGATGCACCTCACGCAAAGGCTCACAACTGTTATTATTTAAACTGCTCTGATGATGCACCTCAGGCACGGGGCTGACACAGTTATTATTCACACAGCTCTGATGATGCATCTCAGGCACGGGGCTTACAGCTGTTATTATTTAAACAGCTCTGATGATGCACCTCACGCACGTATATATAAAACACAATGTCCCAATAGGTAACAGTAGAAAAGGCAATTTAAGTTGTGCATGCAAAAAGTATTACATTTGAAGGAGCACAAGGAGGCTCAATCAGTTTGTTCGTGGCTTGTAATTCACCAATTTCTGGGATAATTACACATGGAAATACAGTTATAAAGCAGCACTGTACACGAAAAATCATGTGACAACCCAAAAAGCACTTGGTGACAAGGTGATATATACAAGTGGAGGTGACGACGCAAGTGAAAAAAGGTGAGCAGCGTGGACGGCGCAAAGTGACAAAGTTATATACAGTGTTGGCTCAGGAATTGATAAATTCAAATCATTTTAAATTGCATTAGGACACAGTTAGGAGCCAAATGTTGGAATGCGCCAAACAATTGCGCTGCAGTGTCGACGGCGTTTCAATCCACAGTTATTAGGGATCCTCTTCAGGACAGGGTTGACGGATAGTTGTAGTGCTGCAGGGGGACAAATTTCAAATTGAGGACCGGGCTGGGGGACGGAAGGAACTTGCTTCGAGGAAGTGAGCCGTGTTAAAAGCTAAAGAATTGCCAAGCATAAATGATGGTAAAACAAAAATGGTCTGGATCGAAGCCTTGTAGAAGTTGTGATGGTAGTGATGATAGTCATGCATTGCATAGCGCGTGAGCTAGGGCGAAGGGGGAACAGAGGGTCGGGGTGGGTGAGGAAAAGGAGGGGGGAAGGAAAGGGAGGGGGGGTTGTGGTTTAACTAGGGTGTAATAACTGAAGCAGGCAATTAATAAGCATACCTGGGCTTCCAGTAGGCGCTGGTTCAGTGTAGTGACCAGTCGTCGTAGAACAATGAATTCAAGTGAACCTAAAGAGTCAAGGACAAGGTTCAAGATACAGCATTGGTGAGGGCGAACGAACGTGAGAAAAAGGGGAAGGAACTTACGGAAGGATCATCATGAGTAAGTAAAGATACGGGGAACCGTCTAGGTCGGCACCTCACGCACGGGCTCACAGCTGTTATTGTTCACACAGCTCTTATGATGCACCTCACGCACGGGGCTGACAGTTATTATTCACACAGCTCTGATGATGCACCTCAGGCACAGGCTAACAGCTGTTATTATTCACACCGCTCTGATGATGCACCTCTGGCACGGGCTTACAGCTGTTATTATTCACACAGCTTTGATGATGCACCTCACGCACAGGCTCACAGCTGTTATTATTCACACAGCTCTGATGATACACCTCACGCACGGGGCTGACGCAGTTATTATTCACACAGCTCTGATGATGCACCTTAGGCACGGGCTCACAGCTGTTATTATTCACACAGCTCTGATGATGCACCTCTGGCACGGGCTTACAGCTATTATTCACACAGCTCTGATGATGCACCTCAGCACGGGGCTCACAGCTGTTATTATTCACACAGCTCTGATTATGCACCTCATGCATGGACTCACAGCGGTTATTATTCACACACAGTGATGACCCTGGGGGCAGCCTGCACCTTCCTACGCTACTGTCTCTGCATATCACAATAAGTCTGGTAATGGGCAAACTGTCTTGGTTGGCATGACATGAGGAAGTCTGGTAATGGACAAACTGTCCTGATAGGCATGACATGAGTAGGGAAATTTGAAGGAAAAAAAGGCAAAATTCATTTTCACAACCTCTTCCTTGAACTTTGCCAAGTAAACTATTTTAAAACGACCCATGAAGACGCCCGCCTGATTTTTCCACTATGTGCTAGCAACATATGGGGGAAAGGCTTAAACGAAGGGCCACAGCTAAAGTGCACTCATTGGATTCAAAACAGAGTTGGTAGGATACTGGCATCTGACACATTTACACTTCTTAAAACGGCACCAGGGACACAAACATCCAACAATATCCAGTTTGCTGTGAGAATAAGCCATCATTTAACCTTCGAATATTAAGCAATTTAAATGTTACTGCATGCAAAATGATGGGGGAAAATACATGTACTGTATGCAGCCTATGCAGTAAAATCAGAAACATTGACCGTAGTAATTCCCACTAATTCCCCCACAGCGAGTTATCAGATGCTTTCATTACAAATCCAGATTGCACTTTAACTTCATTTTAAAACACATCAGCACTGCAATATGGTGGCTCGTGAACAGGTAGGTGTACAGTAGGCTACCAGGAGTTGTGCTTTAAGGGGTAAAGTTGGCGCCTCCTGGATCCAGCGGTCACTGGACGGTGATGTGGGCCCTACAGTCATGTCAGAGGCACTGCAGGAGCAGATGGTTATTACATGAGGTCCGGGTAACTGAGGTGACGAGCATGCCGCCTCTTGCACCACCGCGGCCTGCCTCGTCCTCTCAGAGGTCACCCGGGAAGAGGCCGAGCAGTCAATAAAGACATCAGGTAAAGCTTTTGTTTCCGTTTGTTGTCACAGCAGAAGAAAATAAAGCAGTACACAAAAATATGGCAAATGGAGTCTGAACCTCGGGTACATTCAGCACCCCCTAGTATTGCAGTAATTATGACATTTTCTCTACTTGAGGTGAGCAAGTGGCAGGCACACTGCGCAGGTTTTCTAACTAACCCTACTACAATAACTGACTTTGCTGACATTTGCAGAAACGTTCTTTTGTTTGCAGTGGTGCAGCGTGGACTTTCAATGAGAGGGGTGCACATCGGAGTCCTCGTTTCTTATTAACAGTACGATCAGTTTAAGAGGGCAGTAGGGCTTCAGGTTGCAGATATGTATGACTTCCCAGACTTTATTGCTTGATTTTGCTTCCGAAAAAGTATCACTCAGCCGCTGAAATGTCACTCATAATTACAAATTTCAAAGCTTTATTCGACAGCATGTCATAAAAGCAATTATTCATCCTAAGACTACGCTATAAATACTACAAAGTTAAATACATCATTTTTTAATAACTCATTAAACCATGGTGCTGTCGCTTGCAAAGATTAAGAACAATTTATACAAAATGAGTTAAAACAATTCAATTAAACATTGGTTAAAAAAGTTGGTCGTACATTACTCGACATGATAAGATTCATTGGCTAGCCTCTGGGGACTGAATGGAGCGGGTGCGTATTGTCCAGGTCCACCCTAGGAATTTTGCAACAGCTATCGCCATGAAGGGTGTGCAATCTGATGCGAGTATTCTTAAAGCCTCTACAAAACTGTGTGTCCCCAGGTTTGTACACACCGGTTTTATCCACTTACGACAGGGGCTTATATATAGGGGACATACAAACAACAGGTGGGGTACATTCTCAACCATATGTTTACAATGATGACATTTGTCATTCTGGTTTACCGACCATTTATGAGTAAAAGCTTTTACTGGAAGAGTCCCAATTCTGAATTGAAAGTACAATTTTCTTTCATAGGGCCTTTTTATAATGTCCCAGTAAGACTCACGCAATGGTAGGAATTTAATATCAAGAAAACGACCAGTTAATTCTGTGTTGGATCCAGTATTAAGGGCAGACAACCAAACCATGTCCCAGTACATTTTTTTCAAGGTTATCTTTGATGGGAAACTTGAGACATTTGGATCGACCCATAGGTGGTCTAGTTCCAATTTCGTTAATAAACCCCGTATTTCTTTGAGCCACGGGATAGAATGAAATCGATCTGCCCTAGTGATGTCCTTCAGGGCGGTGGCACCGTGAGCTAGTTCAGGAGTTGTCATGATCCGTCCACAATATAATAAGGGACGTAACCATGCCAAATCCTCTATTTTTTTCCTGCCAAGATCATATACAAGCGGTACAGTGGGGGTACTTTGGGGGACCCCAACTAGACGACGTAGAAACCTATTCTCAGCTAATTTTAATTATTTTATTATTTATTTAGAAGTTTTCTACAGCGCTAACAAGACCCGAAGGTATCAGAGCGCTTCACAGTAGTGGGCATGAAAAAGAGAACAACATGAAACAAACCCAATAAAAGCAATCGGCGACAGACAATTTGGAAAGAAGAAAAGTTCGGACAGCAGGGCTTCTCAGTACTGGATTCAACAATACCGCATGGATTCTGAGACGTTTGCAGCTCCAAGTTATCCATAACCAAGGGAGCGGATCAGGCACAAGGATTTAAGTTGGCTCTTGAATTCTGCATAGGACGGTAGAGTTCTGATGTGCGGGGGGATGGCGTTCCATATTTTGGGGGCATTTCCTGAGAAAGAGCAGTCCGCAGTTCTCTTCCTTCTGGTTTTTGGTAGGATGAACAGTAGGGAATTAGAGCTTCTCAAATTTCTGGCTTGGCCTGCTTTTTTGAGCTTGTTAGCCAGGTATTCCGGTTTGCCGGTGTGGAGGGCCTTGTGGGTTAGGCAGGCCGTTCTGAAGGTACTACGCATTTCCACAGGGAGCCATTCGAGTTCTTTAAGAGCCGGGGAGATGCGATCATATTTTTTGCAGCCTGTGATCATTCTTGCTGCCGCGTGAAGTGTTGTTTTTAGTGGAGCCAGGTGGGATTTGGGGATGTTTTGATAATTGATTCAAATTGAAAAATCCCCACAGTTACGAACCGTACAAAGAGGCACTTATCACCATCATGTTATATATTTTTAGGGCCGGGGTGATTGGCTTGGTCAGAGAAGCTTTATGTTTAAGGGCCATTACACCCGCCAGCTGGTGAAATTTTAAAACAGCCATGTCAATGTGGTTTTTCCAGCTCATGTTACTCTGAAGGGATATTCCTAAATGTGTAAAAGCCTCAACCTGTTCCAGTGGAATACAATTAAAATTAATTATGCCTTTGAATGTTTTCCGCTGATTCAGGGACATGAACTTGGTTTTGGAGGTGTTTATCTCAAGTCCACGCATCTGGCAGAACTTTCCAAACGCATTTACTGCCTTCTGGAGCCCACTCAGAGTCCGAGAAACCATCAGCGTGTCGTCTGCAAACATGAGAACTGGCATGCGTGCCCCGGCCAATACAGGAGCATCAATGGGAGGTGGCTTAGATGGTCTACTATGCCGTTAATGTATAGGGAAAACAGTGTGGGCGCCAAGACACATCCCTGTCGAACACCACGTTCAACAGGGAATGAGTCGGTCACCTCACCCTGTGCCCCCCACCTAATCCTTGCATAGTTGTTCTCATGCAAGCGGACGAGTAACGCTAAACACTCATAATTACACAAAAATTATGAAAACGTCACACTTAGCAATATGAAACCTTGGCAGCTAAGGAAGGTCTACGTGCTCTTTCGAGACAGTTAACCACTTTCAACAAAACCCATCTCTCCCAGCCTCACCCCAAGCCGGGCCCCCTGTGCATGTTAATGGTGCGGCCTGCTTTCGCGCAGTTCAACGCCAGGAGACCTAAAAAAGGTCCTGTTTTTTTTTTTTTAAGGAGTCAGGCCCTGGGGATGGGGTCCCCAGGGCCCCAAAAAATGCTGAAAGAAGGGCGGCCACACAGCCCCCTTCTAAAAAAATATTCGAAAAAATGTTTCACTGGAAGCCCGCCTCTTTCCTGCACCACTCTGCAAATGGGCCCCCTGGTGCATTATACGTTGGAGAATTCATTCCCTTTGAATACTGAGGGGCCCAGGGGGCCAACTAGCCCACCAGTTAACTCCAGTAATTGCCACAGAGGTGTATTACAGAGAGGTAGTCCGAGGCCGTGCCCTATTTTACACCAATCTTGGCGCACTGCTGGTGGGGCAATGAGGTCCTATTGTGTCCTTAGGATCTCAGGACACAAGTGGACTTTATCCTCCGAGCAGCAGTGCGCCAGGAGGCTTGTTTGCAGAGTGGTGTAAAAAGGGGGCTTGGCCTCAGACCACTCTCAGCAATCCAGCTGTGTAGGACTTACTGTAGGCCCCCAGAATTCAAGGGGACTTAATCCCCCAATTTAGACCGTGCCAGGAGGTGCGCTTGCAGAGTGATGGAGAAAGGGGGCATGGCATGTGTTCAGCTTTCAGCCATCCCACTATTTGGGACATACTTCAGGTATCAGGTAGGCTAGTTGGCCCCTAAGGACACCTAGTAGCGAAAGGGACTTTAATCCCCATCCAAGAGCACACCATGTATAGCAATTCCTGAGTGGTGGGGAAAGGTGGTGTGGTCTGCTATGACAATTTAGCAATCCTGCTGTGTGATACTTACTGGAGGTAATAGGAGGAGTAGTTGGCCCCCAAGGATGTCCTTGGGGGCCAACTAACCCTCTTGTTACCTCCAGTAAGCCCCACACAGTGGGATTGCTAAGACCTCTTCGGAGGCTTGGAGAAACAGTGGGGAGATCCTTTGCCTTACGCTTACGTATAAAGAGTCATCTCGAGCAATAACGTCCATGAAGGATAAGAATGGTCAAATATGTCAGGATCCTCAACAGATTTGATCTATTTTTCATCAGTCCTATACCCACTTATACAGGATAAGGTGGGGGTTGATGATAGTGTATTTTTGAAGGAGGGAATATTATTCCTAGATCCCTTAGTAGCAGAACAATTGGAAAGCTTAATCACAATGTAAGAGTTAGAAGTGGCAATAAAAGATCTTGCAGTAGGAAAAGCGGCTGGTCCTGACAAGATCCCGACCGAGGTTTACAAACTTCTTTTTTTTCATCATTTAAAGGATGAAATGTTGAATATGCTCCAAGCTGCCCAGAAGGGTTACGCCCCTAAATCATGGGCTGAAGCTACTATAGTGGTGTTTTGTAAGAAGGGCAAAGACCCGGAGCTGGTTGGATCATACCGCCCAATTTCTTTACTGAATTGTGACAGTAAAATATACTCCAAGATACTGGCAAATCGTTTATCCAAGGTTATTAGCTCGTTAGTGTCTGTAAACCAACATGGGTTTATACCTTCTCGTGGGACTACTACCCATGTAAATAAAGTAATTACATTGTTTGATGTTGCTCATACGGAAAAATAAGATTTAGGATTAATTTTATTGAATGCATAGAACGCATTCGATCGGGTGGAGTGGGTGTATTTATGGCAATTGATTCGTGGTATTGGTTTTGGACAGGGATTTTTGACTGCCCTACAGGTATTATATACTGAACCGATTGGTAGAATTACTGCTATGGGGCTATTATCAGATGCTGATAAAATTACTAGAGGTACCAGGCAAGGTTGCCTTTGCTCTCCACTTTTGTTTGCTTTGTACATTAATCTTTTTGTTGAACAGTTAGCCAATAATCCTCATATTAAGCCTTTTTATGTAAATGATATCCTTTTTTCTGTATTTGCCTATGCGGATGACATCTCAGTGACTTCGGTTGATCCAATGCTTGCACTCCAAGAGATTGAGCAATTAGCAATATCATTTGTCCAGGTATCTGGCTATAAATTTAATGTGACAAAAACACAGATGCTTTGTTCAGATAGTATTGTCTTGCAGGACACAAGAGTGCTAAAAGAAGTGACTTATTTAGGTATTAAATTAGAGCCTTAATGTCAGAGTTGGTTGATGCTAATTGGATTGCGCTGATAAAGAGTGTTAAAGACTCGCTTGATAAATGGGCAAGGTTACATTTGACTTTAATTGGCCGAAGTAACATTATCAAAATGAACATTTTACCTAAAGCTCTATATATATTCAGATGAATTCCTTTGGAAATTTCAGGAGCTCAGCTGCAACATCTTCAAACTGTATGCACAAGATTTCTCTGGGCCCCTGGTAACCAAGACGAACTAGCAGGTTTATGACCCTACCTGTGGAGAGAGGTGGTCTTGCTATACCGGATTTTGCCTTGTATTTGTATGTATGTTTTTTGTTAAAAATGCGGATTTTATTGACTGGGAAAGGAATGTCTAATTTAGCAGAGGCCCATTCGATTTTTGAGATCTTGCTAAGATCTGAGGCTCGACAATGATTATTTAAAGAAATTGATGGAAGCTATTTTAAGAGAACAAGATTTAAAGTCTTAGAAGGCTCCTTTAAAGTATGGCAATGAATACGTACGGAAACTTTGTGTATTGGAGAAATTATCTTATTACACACCCATGAACGCTGAAAAGGTTCTCCCACCTATTTTTTGGGATAAAGTTGCCCAAGTTTGGAGGAATCAAGGTATTAGAATATTAGGGGATTTTTTTCAAGGGAGGGACCTATGTCTTTTGAAGAATTAGGGAGATTATATAATTTATCCAATCTTCCGTTTTTTAACTTTCATCAAATCCAGGATTATTTATCTTGTAAGAAAGTTAATCTTGCACCCAATCCTCTTGTGGAGGCGGTAAGGCGGCAGGACAAAATAGGGATGTTGTACAATTTAATGTTATCATATAGAGCAGATGATTTAGAGAAACATAATGCCAAATGGTCTAAGGTTTTAGGAGAACAGAACATATATATTGAGGAGGCCATTGCTAGATCTAGGGTTGTGTTAATGTCTGCTAATTTGAATGTGCAATTCTTGAAGACCGTGTTTGATTTGTATTATAACCCTGCTCGTATGTTTAAGTGGGGGGGGTTATGATGGGAAATGTTTTCACTGCCAGGCAGATAATGTTAATAGTTTACATGTTTTTTTAGCTGCCGCAACTTGACCAGATTCATTATGGATATAGAGAAATGTATGAGTATAATTATTGACAGCCGGCTGAGGATTACACCTGGGATAATGTTATTAGGGATGGGATCGGAAATTGATAAAGGTATTTCATTGTATAAATATCGCTATTTGATGTTTGTAGCAATGACCGTCGCTCGATTGTGTATTGCTTCTAAGTGGCTTCAAATTGAACCCCCTCTATTTGAGGTGTGGCAGGCTAAAATGTATAATTTGTTTAATTTAGAATTTAGACTATTTTCTGTTAAGGGTGTAAAAAAAAAGACCTCTTCGGAGGTCATGCCCTCCTTTCTCCACCACTCTGCACACGCGCCTCCTGGCAGACTGTGGGATGGGGGATGAAGTTCAATTTTGCTCCTGAGGTACTTTGGGGGCCAAGAAGCTCTCCTGGTGCCTCCTATAATTCCTACACAGCAGAATTCCTGAGCCCTTTTCGGAGGCCCAGCACCCTTTCTCCACCACTCTGCAAACACGACTCCTAGTTAAAGAAGTGTTTGCAATGTAATAGGTTTTACATTAGCGAGAGTTAGAGCTATTGGCGATGTAAATGTTTTTTAATCATTTTTTTCGGAGTGGAGTGGATGTACATTGTGTGTTGTGGAATTATGTGGTAAATTGTGAAGTGAAAATATGTGGATAGAAAGTATATGGTATTTATTTTATAGGAATTATGTAGAGTGGGATAATGTGTTATGGAGAGTAATTATGTGGTATGGTAGTCTGTGTTGTGGAGTGGTAACTTTAGGTTTAGTCTTCCTTGTTTCCATAGAAGCAAAACTATGAACTCAATGAGACAAAAAAAGAAGGAATCACTGAGGAACACTTCCAGACCTAGTCAGAGGTATGTTTAACAACAAGGGGTGGTGATGGACAGAGTTTTTGAATTAAGCAGAATACTCTCACCAAGCCAAGAGATCAGGGCTAGATCCAACACCGTTTTTTAGCTCACTGCACCATCCCAGCTCAGAACCTGGCTATATGCAAATTAGTCTGTTCCTCTCCCAGTGCATGATGGGAACAGGGCAAACCAAACTACCAAGCCAATTCTTACACTGGAAAGGAAACAAGCTCCGGGGGACCGGTTTCTGGCATTTCAGCCGTCGTCGGCCCGGCTTGCTTGAATCCTGATGGTGCAATGAGCAAGGGACTCACATCTGAGTATACCCTCCCACGCTTAGGGTGGACAAAATATTTAACAACAAGGGGTGGTGATGGACAGAGTTTCTGAATTAAGCAGAATACTCTCACCCAGTCAAGAGATCAGGGCTAGATCCAACACCGTATTTTTAGCTCACTGCACCATCCCAGCTCAGAACCTGGCTATATGCAAATTAGTCTGTTCCTCTCCCAGTGCATGATGGGAACAGGGCAAACCAAACTACCAAGCCAATTCTTACACTGGGAAGGAAACAAGCTTCCGGGGACCGGTTTCTGGCATTTCAGCCGTCGTCGGCCCGGCTTGCTTGAATCCTGATGGTGCAATGAGCAAGGGACTCACATCTGAGTATACCCTTCCACGCTTAGGGTGGACAAAATATTTAACAACAAGGGGTGGTGATGGACAGAGTTTCTGAATTAAGCAGAATACTCTCACCCAGTCAAGAGATCAGGGCTAGATCCAACACCGTTTTTTAGCTCACTGCACCATCCCAGCTCAGAACCTGACTATATGCAAATTAGTCGGTTCCTCTCCCAGTGCATGATGGGAACAGGGCAAACCAAACTACCAAGCAAAGGTAGCTTGTCTCCTTTCTGGTGAAGAATTGGCTTGGTAGTTTAGTCTGCCCTGTTCCCATGATGCACTGGGCCAGGGACAGACTGATTTGCATATAGCCAGGTTCTGAGCTGGGATGGTGCAGTGAGATAAATAACGGTGATGGATCAGGCCCTGATCTTTGGACTGGGTAAGAGTGGTCTGCTTAATTCAGACACTCTGTTCATCACCACCCCCTTTTCTGAATCGTAGTCAGAGGTATGAGCAGGGCCACTGGAAATATGCGACTGTTTGGCTGCACTAACCTTTGCACAATTATACATTTTCCGCATTAACCACATATTTCATAATCTGCTGCCTAATCTGAAAATTTGAACAAAAAATCATTGTTTCTAGCTCAAACGGATCAAACGTTACCAAAAAAGCAGTGACAAGTGGTACTGAGTGGTGGAAGGTCCTTTGTAAATCTAGAATAGTCACCTGTTACTTATTGCTAAATGTGGGTGTTAAATTGTTACTCTTGTTTCGTTTTGTGCCTCTCTTGCCTCTTTCTGCACATCTTTTCTACTTTCTGTATCCCTCTTGCCACTTTCTCCACCCCTCTTCCCCCTTTCTGCATGTCTGTTGCTTCTTTCTGCACTTCCCTTGCATCTTTCTTCACCCCTCTTCCCTCTTTCTGCATCTGTTGTTTTTTTCTGCACTTGTCTTGTGTCTTTCTGCATCTCTGTTGCTTCTTTCTGCACCTCTCTTGCTTCTTTCTGCACTCCTCATGCCTCTTTCTATACCCCTCTTCCCTCTTTTTGCACCCCTCTTGCCTCTTTCTGCACACCTGCTGCCTCTTTCTGTACCTCTGTTCCTTCTTTCTGCACGTCTCTGTTTCTTTCTTATCCCTCTTGCTTCTTCCTCCACCCCACTTCCATCCTTTCGACATCTCTGTTGCTTTTTTCTGCACATATCTTGTCTTTATGCAAACCTCTTACTTCTTTCTGCACCTCTCTTTCTTTTTTTCTTCACC
Source organism: Lissotriton vulgaris (assembly GCF_964263255.1). Taxonomy (NCBI): domain Eukaryota; kingdom Metazoa; phylum Chordata; class Amphibia; order Caudata; family Salamandridae; genus Lissotriton; species Lissotriton vulgaris. The sequence continues at coordinate 754,924,890 of NC_141695.1, read as the reverse complement.
CTTTGTGCCTATTTCTGCAACCCTATTCCCTCTTTATGCACTTCTCTTGCCTCTTTCAGCACCTCTGTTGCTTCTTTCTGCACTTCTCTTGCTTCTTCCTGCCTACCTCTTGCCTCTTCATGTATCCATTTTGCCTCTTTGTGTACCTCTTCTGCCTCTTCCTGCACCTCTCTTGCCTTTTTCTGCAGTTTTCTTGCCTCTTTCTGCACCTCTTTTGCTTCTTTCTGCACTTTTTCTTGCCTCTTTCTGTACCGCTCTTGCCTCTTTCTGCACCGGTTACCACTTTATGTACCTCTCTTGCTTCTTTTTGCACCCCTCTTGTCTCTTTCTGCACCCCTCTTCCCTCTTTCTGCACCTCTTTTGCCTCTTTCTGCACCTCTATTTCTTCTTTATTTACTTCTTTTGTTTCTTTATGCATCCCTTGTGCCTCTTTCTGCATCCCTGTTCTCTCTGCCCTCCTCTTGCCTCTTTCTGCACATCTGTTCCTTGCTTCTGTACTTCTTTTGTTTCTTTCTATAGATCGCTTGCTTCTCTCTGCTTGCCTCTTTCTCCACTCCTCTTCCCTCTTTATGCATCTGTTGCTTCTTTCTGCACTCCTCTTGCCTCTTTTTCCACCCCTCGCCCTCTTTCTGCGCCTCTGTTGCTTCTTTCTGCACTTCTTTTGCTTCTTTCTGCACCTCTGTTCCTTCTTTTTGCAACCCTTCAGCCTCTTTCTGCACCCCTCTTCCCTCTTTCTGCACTCCTCTCGCCTCTTTCTGTACCTCTATTGCTTCTTTCTGAACTTCTTTTGTTTCTTTCTGCACTTTTCTTGCTTGTTTCTGTACCTCTTTTCCGTCTTTCTGTACCTCTGTAGCCTCTTTCTGTACCTCACTTCCTTCTTTCTGCAGCCCCCTTGCCTCTTTCTGCACTCCTCTTTTCTTCTTTATTTACTTCTTTTGTTTCTTTCTGCATCCCTGTTCCCTCTTTTTGCACCTTCCCTGCCTGTTTCTGCACCTCTCTTGCCTCTTTCTGTACCACTGTTGCTTCTTTCTGTACTTCTCTTCCATCTTTCTGCACTACTCCTGCCACTTTCTGTACCTCTTTTGCCTCTTTGTGAGTCTCTGCTACCTTTTTCTGCACTCCTCTTGCCTCTTTTTGCACCTCTGTTGGTTCTTTCTGCACTGCTCTTGCCTCTTTCTCCACATCTCTTGCTTCTTTCTGCACTTTTCTTGCTTCTTTCTGCACTGCTCTTTCTTCTTTCTGTACCTCTCTTGCAAATTTCTGTGTCCCTATTGCCTCTTTCTGCATCCCTCTTGCCTCTTTCGGCACCTTTCTTACCTATTTCTGCACCTCTCTTGCCTCTTTTGGCACCCCTGACTTAGAGGTAGTTTTAATCCCCCTGCCCTATTATGTACTAGGGCCTTACAGGGGAGGTCATGCCAACCCCAACCCATAGTGTACCATAGTGTATGTAGGTGTTTTTACTGTATTCTAAGTGTCTTTCGGGGTAGCACTGACTTCGGGCCTGGTTTGTCAGAGCCAGTTATCACCAGTACCAGTCAGCAAAAAGTTGGGGGCACAGGATGACTTTGCACCTCTGTTGGTTCTTTCTGCATATCTCTAGCTTCTTTCTGCACCCTTCTTCGTCTGTCTGGAATTCTGTTGGCACTTTTTGCATTTCTCTTGCTTATTTCTGCACTTTTCTTCCCTTTTCTGCACATTTCCTACCTCTGTAGGAATTGTTGGAAATTTGCATTTAAAAAACCTTTGAAATTCACTGAAAAAACCATAGGTTTCATGGCCATTATAGTTAGAAATTAGCATTTAAAAAAACCTTAGAAATTCACTGAAAAAGCCACAGGTTTCAGGGACGTTATAGTTAGTTGGACATTTCACTCGTACAAAACCAGAGAAATTCGGCAGTTATAGTTAGTTAAGCTAACTATAACTCGCACCCCTGCAATGCACTGCTGATGATGTCACATATTACATCATTCATGGCATGGTCAGTGACATCACTGATGACATCAGCCATATGATAATCTGATGCACCTCCTCACACCCTAATATAACCTTGGATACACCCACTCTAAAATATAAACTACCATTTTCAAAACCATAGGCAAACCAATAACAGTTACCACATATACACTCACTAATTCCTAGGTCTACACACTCATTCGCCCATATAGTCTCTCATACATGCAATCGCTCATCAATAAAGCACTATCATATGCACTCCCATTTACTCACCTATACAGTTATACACACACTGCCTCACCTATTCATACAGATACTAACACATACTTACTCTCTAATACAATCACTGATACAAGAAAATCTACACTTCAAGATACACACTAACCCTACCACCACCCTCCGACCCCACCAGACCCCGCGGACCGTTCACCAACTCCACCACGGACATTATCTCCCCACATGCCATCGCATCCACCAACTATACCCTGCTGGGAGACCTCAACTTCCACATCAAAAACCAACTGGAACCCAACACCACATCTCTCCTGCACAACCTCCACACCATTGGACTCCTCCAAATCGTGACTGAACCCACATACTCAGCAGGACACACCCTGAACTCCCTCTTCACAACAGGAAACTCCATCACTTTCAGCCACACCACCGAACTCCCATGGAGTTCTTCACTCAGGAACTGTCGCGATGCCAGTGGTAACAACGTAAGGGAACCACTAACCTCGGAAGATGGTCAGCAGGAGCGATGGTTTGCAGAAAGTCCCCCTTCTTCCCCTGGAGGCGCCAGCTCACACCGTGATTTTAACACTACTATGTGCCAGCGTACCACAGGGAAAAGGGAAGTGGATGAAATAAGAAACACTGCCGGAAGGACAGATCCTCCAGTCCTGTTTCTGTTCATATACCATAGATGATAATCACAGAAAAGTAGGAGCCCTTTGTCTGGGGAGCTGCATATAAGGAGAGACAGAACCAGGGTTAAGGATCTTAACAGAGACATATTTCATACTAGACTAATGGATAAAGTAATCGCTCTACACTCACAAACATAACATAGCAGTGATTCTGTGCAAGAGAATATACTGAGTCAGGACAGCAAGGTTCTGGAAATACGAGTGCTCCTGCACTTCTTATTCTCCAGTGCTAGCACAAAATCAGCAATGAAATCAAAAACATAGAGCGCTCCAGCGTATGTATAGAAACAGCAAGGCATAGATAATATAGAGCACTCCAGCGCAAGCTCAAAATCAGCAATGAATAAGAAAACATAAAGTGCTGGCTCAAAATCAGCAAGGAATAGGAAAACATAAAGCGCTCCAGCGCAGGCTCAAAATCAGCAAGGAATAGGAAAGCATAAAGCTCCCCAGTGCATGCGCAAAATCAGCAAGGAAATAGAACACATAAAGCACCCCAGCGTTCTCAGCAATTCAGCAAGGTATAGCGAAAACAACAAGCACTCCTGCGTTAGTCAAGGACTCAAAAACAGAAGGTGCTCCAGCGTTCAAATGAGAGTTAAATACACACGGGAGTGCGGAGATCCAACATGGTGAAAACACATCCTCCCCTCAATTGGTCTAACAACACTTGTATGAGAGGTAACGGATATCTGTTTTTAATCGTCACTTTGTTGATAGCTCGGTAATCTATACACATCCTCAATTCATCGCAGTCCTTCTTTGAGATAAAGAAAAGAGGAGAAGAAGCTGGGGAGGTGGAGTGCCGAATGAATCCAGAAGCAAGGTTCTCGTCTAGGTACATCTTGAGGTATTGTGTCTCGGGTTCTGTGAGGGCGTATACTCGGCTACAGGGAATGTCAGCTCCTGGAACGAGGTCTATCCTACAATCGTAGGGTCTGTGAGGGGGGAGTTGGGTTGCTTTTTGTTTATCAAATACAGCTTGATATTCTGTATATACGTCTGGGAGAGCTGTGGTACAGCAGTACCCTCCATCTTCACATCCAGAAGCCAGTAGTACGGTCTTGGTTTTGGTTGGGTGTCCTTGATTCAGGGGGGCAAAGGTATACCAGGGTTCTGTATCACATGAAGAGCGGGAGTAGTGCTAGGGGAAGGTGGGTTTGTCGTTGACGGGGAAATAAAACCCTGGGAAAACCCTCCCGGGGATGACACGGGGGGAGAGTCCATTCTTTGATGTAAGAGCCCTTTCCTGATGCATAGGTTTTACCATTTCTAGTGATACCCGCTACTTCTCTACGTAGGGTTTCTATTTCGTTACGTAGCTCTTGGTTTTTTTGTCGTGAAGTATGCACTTCCTGTTGGAGAGCCGGAAGACTCTCCATCAAGGAAGTCAACACCACATTGGTATCCATCGCTCATGCTAACTGTATTCGTGGGCTTGACAGTCTGTTGCGATTCCAGTGGTAACAACGTAAGGGAGCCACTAACCTCGGAAGATGGTCAGCAGGAGCGATGGTGTGCAGAAAGTCCCCCTTATTCCCCTGGACGGGCCCACTCACAGAGTGGTTTAACACTACTATGCGCCATCGTACCCCACGGAAAAGGGAAGTGGATAAAATAAGAAACACTGCCGGAAGGACAGATCCTCCAGTCCTGTTTCTGTTCATATACCATAGATGATCGTCACAGAAAAGTAGGAGCCCTCTGTCTGGGCGAGTGGCATATACGGAGAGACAGAACCGGGGTTAAGGATCTTAACAGAGATACATTTCACACTAGACTAAAGGATTAAGTAATAGCTCTACACCCACAAACATAACATAGCAGTGATTCTGTGCAAGAGAATATACAGAGTCAGGACAGCAAGGTTCTGGAAATACGAGTGCTCCTGCACTTCTTATTCTCAAGTGCTAGAACAAAATCAGCAATGAAATCAAAAACATAAAGCGTTCCAGCACATGTATAGAATCAGTAAGGCATAGATAATATGGAGCGCTCCAGCGCAAGCTCAAAATCAGCAATGAATAAGAAAACATAAAGCGCTCCAGTGCAAGCTCAATATCAGCAAGGAATAGGAAAACATAAAGCGCTCCAGCGCAGGCTCAAAATCAGCAAGGAATAGGAAAACATAAAGCGCTCCAGCGCAGGCTCAAAATCAGCTAGGAATAGGAAAACATAAAGCGCCCCAGTGCATGCGCAAAATCAGCAAGGTAATATAGAAAATATAAAGCGCTCCAGCGCTTTCACAAAATCATCAAGGAAACAGAACACATAAAGCGCCCCAGCGTTCTCACCAATTCAGAAAGGTATAGCGAAAACAACAAGCGCTCCTGCGTTAGACAAGGACTCGAAAACAGAAGGTGCTCCAGTGTTCAAATGAGAGTTAAATACACACGGGAGTGCAGAGAACCATTAAGCGCTCCTGCGCTGCTCTCCGCTTAAGGCTCTGAAAATACCCGAGTCACGGAGTTGGAAACACCGGGAAGAAACGTCTGTTCTTGGTCACAGAAGTTTGCCGGTCGCGTCCATAACCAGCCTGGATCAGGATTGTCAAGCCCTGCTCCTGTAAACAGGAGGGGCTTTGTAGCTTTGCCCGGGGCTTCCTCTTCCAGCGCGGTGCATACAAGGCTTCTGGGGATTGTAGTGCATGGTGTTCCATGCGCCCCCCGGTGGCCTCTGATGTGTATTGTATATTCTGTGGTTTTTACCAACATGAAGAAGTGAATCCGAAGCCCTACCTCGAAGTGGATGAACCACGATCGCAACAGCAACTCCACCCCAACCATCGTGGAAAACGACGACCGCAACACAGTAGCCTGGACCCTGCCCAGATGGAACTCCAACAGCACCAACACCACAGCCCATCTCAAGAAAAACAACAACACACATGCCAAGAAAGCCAGATGGTTCACCACCGAACTTCAAGAGTCCAGATGCAACTGCAGATGCCTCAAAAAGGCCTGGAGGGACACCAAATCCACAGAAACTCACAACAACTTCAGAATCTCTACACACACACACAACAGCAAAGAACTCTTCAACATCATCAAGGAGTTCACCCAAACCACCAGCGAATCGACTGACATCCCTCCCTCACAAGACCTCTGCGACAAACTCAGCACCTTCTTTCACCACAAAATCAAGACCATCTACAACAACTTTGACAAAGAAAACCAACACGCGGAACCCCCACCTACCACCCGACACCCTGAAGCCAGCGATTGACAGCTGGACAGCCCTCACCACCGATGACACATTGACGACGATGAAGTCAATCAACTCCGGGGCCCCATGGACCCCTGCCTCACCACATCTTCAACAGAGCCAACAACACCATCCCTGGTGACCACCTCGTTCCCCGACGACTGGAAACACGCCGAGGTCAACCCACTCCTGAAGAAACCCTCGACGGACCCCACCAACCTCAAAAACTAAAGACCCATCTCCCTGCTCCCGTTCCCAGCGAAAGTTATCAAGAAAGCCATCAACACTCAACTGGCCACATTCATCGAAGAGCACAACATCCTCAACTTCTCCCAATCCAGCTTCAGGAAAAACCACAGTATGGAAACTGCCCTACTCAACACAACAGACTACATCTGCACCCTACTGGACAAAGGATAAACAGTAGCCCTCATCCTCCTCGACCTCTCAGCGGCATTCGACACAGTTTCCCACCGCACCCTAATACGCAGACTTAATGATTCAGGGATCCAGAGCAAGGCCCTCGACTGGATCAGCTCCTTCCTCTCTGGCATAAAGCAGCGGGTAAGACTCCGAGCTTTCCTCTCAGACCCTATGCCAACCACCTGTGGAGTCCCTCAGGGGTCCTCCTTCAGCCCGATGCTCTTCAACGTCTACATGGTTTCACTCGCCCCCATCGTCAAAACCTATGGACCCAGCATCGTGTCATATGCAGACGACACCCAACTCACCCTCTCCCTATCCAATGAACCCAACACCGGCCGACACAACTTCAGAGAAGGCATGGAAGCTGTCACCAAATGGATAAAAAACAGCTGCCTACAACTCAACACCAACAAGAGAGAAGCACTCATCATGAGCCCAAAACCCAACACCTGGAACGACACCTGGTGGTCCCCTGCCTTCAGAAACCCGCCCACCTCCAAGGACCATGCACACAACCTGGGAATCATCCTGGACTCCATGCTCAAAATTGACCGCCAGATCAACTCAGTCTCGTCCACCTGCTTCCACACCCTCTGCCTCCTATGCAAGACCTTTAAATGGATCCCCCTTGAACACAGAAAGGCCGTCACTCATGCCCTGGTCACCAGCAGACTCGACTACAATAGCGCACTCTATGCCGAAATAAACAAAAACTTTACCCGCAAGCTACAGAACATCCAGAACGCCACCATAAGACTGGTCCTCAACCTCCCAAAACACTACCACATCTCCCAGCACCTGCGCACACTCCACTGGCTCCCCATCGAGGCAAGAGTCACCTTCAAGATGCTCACCCACGTACACAAGCCCCTCCACGACATCGGACCAGCATACCTGAACAGCCGCCTCAAATTCCACGTACCCCAAAGGACCCTACTATCAGCCCAGCTCTCCCCCGCTGTGGTCCCTCGCACCAGAAAAACCAGATCGGGGGGCCTCTCCTTCTTCGCGGTCAAGGCCTGGAACACCCTTCCGCTCCACTTCAGACAGACAACATTGCTTACCATCTTCGTAAGAGACCTCAAGACCAAGCTCTGCGACAGACCCCCTCCTTGATGGACCAGGACCTTCACCCCACCACCCCCAGTGCCCTGAGACCCTCACGGGTGAGTAGTTCCGCACAACAAACACCTGCTTGATTGATTGATTGAATGATTGAAGCACAAACTCATCCATACAGCCACTCTCACAACCACCCACTCTTACATATAGTGATTTATATACTCCAACACGTATATATACACTGCCTTTCACATATGTAGTTACTCACACATGTACCACTGAGACATCCATTCACTCACCAACACATCCATACACACACTCACCCACCCATACAACCCTTCACAGATGCACTCTTGAACCCATACACCCAGTGAATTACCTACTCACACATCTATGTACAGAGTCACACACCCCCCACCCACCCACACAGACACTCAGGTACCAATACAATCAATGAATAACCCATATAGACACTCATATAGTTACTCACCAACCCATGCAGTCACTTACACACCAGCTACTGCCCTATTTAAGCGACAGAATAGCTGATAATCCCTTGCTGTGCTGGCTAAATTGCTGGCTGAATGCAGACATACCCCTCACCCAAAACATCTTACATGAAGCACTATTGTGGGAAGGGAGGTATAAGATCCTTTGGATAAAATATGTTAGAAAATGTCTTCTTGAAATGGGACGGCTGGATCTCTTCCTAGCCCCGGAGTCAATAACTAAACTAGATGTAACCTATGTGAAGAACACCTTTATTAGGTCTCGCCTGTCGATGCGCATGCGCATCGAGCAAGCGAGAGTATTGGGACTTATCCACTCTTTATCCACACTGCAAGGAATCGTGGCGATTCCTTGCAATGCCCGTGACTTTTAAGCTCAATGCGCATGCGCATTGAGCTTAAAAGCGCGTGCACGTCCGTCTTTGTTTACCCGCTCCGCCCCCTCCCCTTCCCGCCGTCTCGCATTTCCCCTGCCGCATCAAAGGCTTTCACGGCCGGCCGGCCATGCTTTCAGTTTCACGACCGGCCGGCCGTGTGAAGTGGAATAATAGATGGATTTCCTTATTCAGCTGTCTTTACTTAGAAGATCATGTTTCCGGTGATAAGTCGAGGCTACTCGCACGAGCAGTAACTCTCATTCCTTCCATTCTAGGCAATTGACACACCCCCTGGGTTTTTTCTAATTAATGGATCAGCGAAGCGTGTATGGTGTGGGTTTCAGCTTTTCATTGATGTTGGATAGCACACTGGTTTATTTTTCTTTCATTTAATATTTGGTGCGGTTACCGTCTATTTATTTTAGATTGATTCATTGGGATGTTTGCCATAGCAACCCACCCTGCCCCCATTGGTACGTGTTTCGGTGCTGTGGCTAACCCTGTGATGGGATTGGCTTGACGGAAGACTGAGCAGCAGTGGAATTCACTGCAGTGAAACCCAGCGGCGCCTGGGGAGTCGACTGCTCTTTTTATAGGACGTGCTTCCTTGTATGAATTAAGAGCTCAGTGATATATGTACGAACTGAATATAAACGAGCTTTCAGCCCCTCCCACGACTAGTAGCATAGCATGTGTGAATTGCACTGTGTGCGCGGAATTGAGCTTGAATACAGAGCTCAGCTCCTAGTCTGCATTGCGACATCTACTCCCGCCTCACTCGAGGCGTTTGTTTCGTCTGAGTCATATTTGTAAGGGGCGATTGCTCAAACCCTGAGGTGGTTTGGTTCTCATGCAGCAGTACTCATCTGGTGCGGCATGGGTTGTTACACATGGGGCGTTTGCAGCAGCTGGCGCCATTTTGTCCTCTTCGAGCTCGACGTTAACGCTGCTTTGAATGCTCCTGCAAGCATGTAATGTATTCTGCCGCAGCACTGCAATCTAAGCAACCCCGGCTTTTCTCCGTCTTTGAGTAGTTATACGGGGCTGCTAAGAAGTTGTAGACTGATCTGGCTGTATTTAAATAGCATAGTGGGGAGGACGACTGTAGACGGCACGTATATATCGTGATATCTCGAGAGAGAGGACCGCTATGTAATGTTAACATGTCACTGTCATGGTGTTTATTTGCTCTTGAATTTTCTGATACCCTCTCACTACATATTCTTGTTAGCTTATACAAGCATTCAGTGATGACACCTTCTTTTTGTAGTGTCTGCAGGCCGCCATTGTATACTGTTTTTGTGCTTTTTATACTTCTACAACATGAAGATCGAAAAAAATAACTTTTCTTTACTGCAACAGCCAGGCATATGCTCTTTTGTGTGTAATGGTTGCATCTGCGGGTATTATTTTTAGCCCGTTGTGGAAAACTGATGACTACATATAGACCTCGATAAGACCCTTTCGCGTTTAAAATAGTTTACCATTTGAGTTTGAGATGCTAATTATTTGCCTAAGATTATTCTCGTCCTATCAAAACATAAAGCACTAGTCCGCAATTTATAACACGTATATTGTGCAACACTTCAATGACATTTTTAAAGTATCTATGCTGATTTTCCTGGCTATTGCACATTTTTCCCTCACCCACCCTCAACCCCTCATCCCCACTCACCCTCAACCCCTCACCCTCACTCACCCTCAACCCCTCACCCTCACTCACCCTCACTCACCCTCAACCCCTCACCCTCACTCAACCCCTCACCCTCACTCACCCTCAACACCTCACCCTCAACACCTCACTCACCCTCACTCTCACTCATCCTCACTCACCCTCAACCTCACTCACCCTCACTCACCCTCACCCACCCTCAACCCCTCACCCTAACTCACCCTCACTCACCCTCAACCCCTCACCCTCACTCACCCTCACCCTCACTCACCCTCAACGCCTCACCCTCACTCACCCTCAACGCCTCACCCTCAATCACCCTCAACCCCTCACCCTCACCCTCACTCACTCACACTCACCCTCACTCACCCTCACTCACCCTCACTCACCCTCCCTCACCCTCAACACCTCACCCTCAACACCTCACTCACCCTCACTCTCACTCATCCTCACTCACCCTCAACCCCTCACCCTCATTCACCCTCACTCACCCTCACCCACCCTCAACCCCTCACCCTAACTCACCCTCACTCACCCTCAACCCCTCACCCTCACTCACCCTCAACGCCTCACCCTCACTCACCCTCAACGCCTCACCCTCAATCACCCTCAACCCCTCACCCACCTTCACTCACACTCACCCTCACCCTCACTCACCCTCACTCACCCTCACTCACCCTCACTCACCCTCACCCTCACTCACCCTCACCCACCCTCAACCCCTCATCCTCACTCACCCTCACTCACCCTCAACGCCTCACCCTCAACCCCTCACCCTCAACCTCACTCACCCTCACCCTCACTCACCCTCAACCCCTCACCCTCACTCACCCTCAACCCCTCACCCTCACTCACCCTCAACCCCTCACCCTCAATCCATCACCCTCACTCACCCTCACCCTCATTCACCCTCACTCACCCACACTCACCCACACTCACCCTCACTCACCCACACTCACCCACACTCACCCTCACTCACCCTCACCCTCACTCACCCTCACTCGCCCACCCTCACCCACCCTCACTCACCCTCACTCACCCTCAACCCCTCACCCTCAACCCCTCACCCTCACTCACCCTCACTCACCCTCAACACCTCACCCTCACTCACCCTCACCCCCTCACCCTCACCCCCTCACCCTCACCCCCTCACCCTCAACCCCTCACCCTCAACACCTCACCCTCGAACACTCCCCCTCAACCCCTCACCCTCACTCACCCTCACTCACCCACACTCACCCTCAACCCCTCACCCTCACTCACCCTCAACCCCTCACCCTCACTCTCACTCACCCTCACTCACCCTCAACGCCTCACCCTCACCCTCACTCACCCTCAACACCTCACCCTCACTCACCCTCACCCACCCTCAACATCTCACCCTCACTCACCCTCAACACCTCACCCTCACCCTCACTCACCCTCAACCCCTCACCCCCTCACCCTCAACACCTCACCCACTCACCCTCACTCACCCTCACTCACCCTCACTCACCCTCACTCACCCTCACCCTCACTCACCCTCAACCCCTCACCCTCACTCACTCACCCTCAACCCCTCACCCTCAACCCCTCACTCACCCTCACTCTCACTCATCCTCACTCAACCACCCTCAACCTCACTCACCCTCAACCCCTCACCCCCACTCACTCACCCTCAACCCCTCACCCTCACTCACTCACCCTCAACCCCTCACCCTCACTCACCCACCCTCAACCCCTCACCCTCACTCACCCTCAACCCCTCCCCCTCGACCCCTCCCCCTCAACCCCTCACTCTCACCCTCACTCACCCTCAACCCCTCACCCTCAAACCCTCACTCACCCTCAACCCCTCACCCTCAACCCCTCACTCACCCTCACTCTCACTCATCCTCACTCACCCTCAACCCCTCACCCTCACTCACCCTCACCCTCACTCACCCTCAACCCCTCACCCTCACTCACTCACCCTCAACCCCTCACCCTCAACCCCTCACTCACCCTCACTCTCACTCACCCTCACTCAGCCTCAACTACTCCCCCTCACCCTCACTCACCCAAAACCCCTCACCCACCCTCACCCTCACTCACCCTCAACACCTCACTCACCCTCACCCTCACTCACCCTCACCCTCACTCACCCTCAACACCTCACCCTCAACCTCAACCCCTCACCCTCAACCTCAACCCCTCACCCTCACTCACCCTCACTCACCCTCACTCACCCTCACTCACCCTCACTCACCCTCACTCACCCTCACTCACCCTCACTCACCCTCACTCTCACTCACCCTCACTCACCCTCACTCTCACTCACCCTCAACCCCTCACCCTCACTCACCCTCACTCACCCTCACCCTCACTCACCCTCACTCACCCTCACCCTCACTCACCCTCACCCTCACACAGTGCAATAGTTCTCAGACCATTTCAGTTAGAGCTTTTAGAAATGTTTATGGCTTTTTTTATTTGTAATACTTTCGCATTGGCTACAGGAAACAAAAATGCTAAACATTTACAAAAAAACCCATAAACAATTCTAAAAGCACTAACTCTAATGGTGCGAGACCTATTGCATTTCCAATGCTTGTTTCATCTAGGTACTTAGACAGAGCTTAAGAAAGACAGTGTGAGGAAGCATGTTTTGACAAAAACCTGTCTACAAATGGAACCCTTTTTATCTTGGCCCATGTCTGGTTATGAACGCTTCTTGTTGTCAAGGTTTCATTTTGATCTGTTTCACCTACTGCTAGCTGTACCAAGTGGGGCCCACAGAGGTCAAGTGCTGCCAGCTTGCGGCTGCGACAGTAAGTCTCCGCAAGACCTGGCCCACTTTTTATTCATTTGCTCTTATTATACAGTACCTCGTAAATTGTTTTTAAAACCTCTTCTTAAACAGCTGAATTTTGCACAAATCAGACCAGCACTTTATTACCTTCAAATGCTAAACTGCGACTGTACCATGTTTGTATGAAGCTTTTTAAAATTAGCACTTAAGTTTAGAAAAAGTATGGAAGGTTAATTAATTATGCTACTGATAGTTATATCTTTTTATCTAATCGTATATTTATATTTTTAACTACATATTCCGCTTGTGTCCTTCCCTTTTTGGTAATGTCTTTTTATTACAATTTTATCTGTGTCAAATGTATATGTTTTGAAATGTACTTTTATGATTGTTAAATGCAAACAATCGAATAAAGATATTTGACTTGACTTGACTTACAGACTGATACCGACATTTAAACAGTTTATTCACTAACCCATGCATTCAGTAAAACACGTTTAATCACTCACTTATACAGTCAGTCACGCACCTATTAAATCATCTATTCAGACACTCATACACCCACTCATACTTCAATGCACCTATATATACACACACACACACACACATATATATATATATATATATACATATATATATATATACGACCTCAGTCTCCTTTGCGCGATCGTCCTCCCACAACAACGCCTTTCAGACACAGTCACGGACCAGGTAATTCAGATGCTGTTATTTTTTATTCAGCTGTCGATATATATATATATATATATATATATATATATATATATATATATATATATATATATATATATATATATATATATATATATTCACTAAGAAAACATAGGTTTCAGGGACGTTATAGTTAGTTGAACATTTGACTCACATAAAACCACAGAAGTCTGCCTGTTATAGTTAGCTGAGCTAATGTCATCAGTGATGTCAATAACCATGTCATGAGTGATGTACTATGTGACATCATCACCAATGCATTGCGGGCGCGCGAGTTATAGTTAGCTAAATTAACTATAACAGGAGAATTTCTCTGGTTTTATATGAGTCAAATGTTCAACTAACTATAACGTCCCTGAAACCTAGGGTTTTTTTAGCGAATTTTTAAGGTTTTTTAAATGCTAATTTCTAACTATAACGTCTGTAAAACCTATTGTTTTTTCAGTGAATTTCAAAGGTTTTTTAAATGTTAATTTCATATTTTAATGTTTATAAAACCTATATTTTTTCTATTATATTTTTAAATATTTTGGAACTCTATTATACTTCTTTTTTTTAACTTTAAAAATGATGTAATGTTTTATATCTTCCCCCAAAAAATGTATCTCTTTTTTTTTGGGTGAGAAAACTGCACTCCCATACCGGTAGCATACCAAGCTCCATCACCAAGCGAATCCGATCCACCATATTGCTAAACTCGTAAATTATGCGCACTTCGTATCCAACTGGTTCGTGACACCGCGTCCCGCGGAACATCATATGCGCATGAAGTCGCCCCAGCTGCTACTTTGGTATCAGACGGGCACGCAGTACCAAGCCATGCGTTACATCATGTACGTATGGGATTGCGCCCGCTGCGTGTTGCGTATGCGACGAGTACACGCTGCCTGGCTCTGTGTTACATCAAAGACGTATGGTGTTGCGCCGGGTATGCCATTCCCTCTTTTTTTTGTCTCAAAAGTATATCTAAATAACTTTAAAGAGTATATGGCAGCAAGCGATAATCTAAAATATTTTAAACATTTATGTTGTTATGTTCTGTTATGTTATGTTAAAGTTTTTTATTGTGCGCACAGCTACTCCAGCCAAGGAGCGTCCTGGCGCATAGACAAGGAGAACATAACACAACAGGAAAAAGAAGACTAAAAAGAACAGTTAAAACAGATACGTTTTTATTGCTTTCCGGAAGGTCATGAGGTCCTCCAGCAGCCGGATATCAACCGGAAGAGAATTCCAAGCAAGTGCAGCTTTTACGCTGAAGGAGCGACCTCCCATCCGGCTGAGCCTAAATCTTGGGACTACAGCAAAAGCCTGACCTTGAGAGCGGAGGGCGCGTGCAGGAACATAGAAGGAGATACAGCTGGACAGAATGTCGGGGCCTATACCTCTCAGGATTTTAAAGGTCAAACAAAGGACCTTAAAGAGAATACGCTTCCTCACTGGGAGCCAGTGTAGGGAGCGGAGAACACTCGCCACCGGGCAAAATCTGGGCAGGCCAACAATCGCTCTGGCCGCCGCATTTTGAACCCGTTGCAGACGAGTAAACTCGGCCTGGTTAGCCCCGACCAGAAGAGAGCTAGCGTAATCCAGGCGAGAGATGATAGTAGCCTGGATTACCAGCTGTCTGGTTGGTGCATCAAAAAATTTGAGCACAGGTCTTAAGCCTCTCAACAGGCCGAAGCAACAGGCTGCTGTTCTTTTAGTGTGTCCCACAAATGAGAGGCCAGCGTCCAACCAGACCCCCAGATTTCTCAACTCCGACACCGGGGTCGGGGTAGGTCCCAACTCTGGTGGCCACCATTTGTCACCCCACAATTCCACACCCCTTCCGACAACCATTACCTCCGTTTTAGTGGCATTGAGCTGGAGACAGTTTCCCGTCAACCAGCTAGCCACCGCCTTCAGTCCATCCTGGAACCTGGGGGCATCCTGTTCCGCGTCCCCGCTGAGAGTAACCGCCAGCTGTGTGTCGTCGGCATATGAGACCAAAGTTAGGCCCCACTGCCTGGCGACATCAGCCAGCGGTCTCACGTAAAGATTAAACAACGTGGGGCTAACTGTAATAAACTTATATTATGATAAATATATTTTCTCAAAATCGCATTGGGTGCGCCCTCCTTGCATGCTCGGTGCGCGATTGCCATGTGACTTTAAAAAAAGCATTTGATTGCTTCATAACTTTTCCCATTGTAACAGTTGGAGGACCCCACCCATTTTAGTCATTCTCTCTACAGCGTTTGATGAGAGACACCACTTCACCTTAAACAGCTTTTTTGAAAAGTTTTTTTTCTGTGTACACATATTTTATACTACACACAGCATGCAACGATCATCTCGATCAATATTCATGGTCTGTACATTAAACCTTCCACGTGTGATGGCCATGCATCTGAAATGTTACATCAAAAAACAAATGTGTGTTACACGATGCCCCTAGTGTGTGTGTGTGTGCACATTATTGTGCTGCCTTTCGGCCTGGGTATTGGTGGCTCTAAGGAGTATCATCAGCCACAGGCAGAGTGCACATCTTAGATCACATGTGACAAATAGTAAACAGTAATGTGTAGATTTGTTTTGCTGTCCTCTCTGTTGTCAGGCTAAACCAATATAGTAGTGTGTCATATATGAGACTTTCAGATTCACGTTTGACATGCATTGCTTTACTGTAATGAGCGTTATACTGTGTATGACATAGCCTCACTGCTGATCCTCCCTCCATCTGAGCACATTCACATGTGTACGCTTCACGATAGCAACACTTTTAATAATACCGCAAACCATTTGCATGCATGTCTGCGCATATCCACAACCTTGACAACGACATGTAATGTTCGCCATTCAATCTTTTCGAACAGCATCTCATTAGTGATAGTTGCCGCCCTCCCGATACATGCTACATTAATATAAATTGTGCCGTCAAAACTGCAAAAGAAACACACATAACTACACTTCCTGGCCAGGCAGGAACTCAACAGCGCACAGATCCCCGGAACAATTATTTGCACCCCTACGCTGGCCTGGCGTACGCAAGCCCAGTCCACTTTGTGTACGTATAAATAGGATAACGACGATGCCACATGTCCCAGTTCTTCCACACTACCTCAGGTGATATGGCCGCATCCACCTCGCATATCATAATATTTAGTAAAGAAAGGGATCCATAAGGTGCACACCATCCTGCCAATCAACACTACAACTAAATTGTGAATACTGTTGCCCGTAGTGTTTGCACACACAACAATGACAGTAAGTGAGCATTGGGGCCTGGGTGCACAGTGGCTCCGATTGAGCACGGTGCTGCGGGAGGGGTGGGCTGCATGAGCCTGAGTGCGCAGGTGCCAACAAGCAAAGTTCCCTGCGTAATGATGTGATCTCTAACCTCATTCAGTCACATCTCTGTCTCATTTTAAAGACCTGCTGGACCGTACTGTAGGCCTGAGCCAGCGGGCAGCACTGCCCTTCAGACACGTGGTGTTGGCTTTTATTGCACTGTAGTGAGCTCATTACTAAGTGCACATGCACACAGGCTTTCGCCACTGCATTACGCACGTACATTATGCTTCTAGCATGCGCCCTGTTCCTTTGCATGTGAATCCTTGTTATAACATATTATTATTTAATGTTGTGTATTGCCGTGCACTCCAACTCCTTTTTGAAGCACAATTACCACTAACATTTGGTAGATCATACTTCAAAAACGAAGGATGCACTGAACTGGTGTTTTCTATTAAGCTTGAAATAAACCTTCATTTACCTCCAGACATTTCCACCATTAAATTATTTCTCCCTTTTCAGACACTGAGTTGATGGAGCCAAAATGGGACGAGCAGGTGCTCACAACATAATGATGCCCTTGGCATTCTAGCGCCTTGTGGTATCAAGACACCGTCCCCAATCGGAGACCTGCTCTCCTACCCTACAAAGGTACCCTGGAGACGGAGCTTGTACCGGCCCGTCGTTGGACACACGAGTGGTGTCAGGTGAGCAGTAAAGCCTCTGTGCGCAGGACCTGCAATTGAGCTCAGTGCGGGAGAAGGTTCTGGGGTGCAGCACCCTGGCTGCACAGGTGCGGGCAAGCGATGTTCCCGTAGCTAATAATGTAATCTCTGGCCTCATTCATATGTCTCATTTTAAGGACTTGCTGGACCACACTTTTTCTCGTGGAACCCAGAGTCCTAGACAAACTGGTGACTGGATGTAAACACTGAGGGCTGAGTGCATTAGGCCGATGCTCTGTCTCCTCCTCCCTCTGTTCTTTTGACTCTCCCTCCCCTTCTCCCTTCTACCCACTCCCTCTCCCTCTCCCTCCCATTCTCAATATCTTCCCTTCATTCTGACTACCTTTCTTTTCCTCTTCCACATGGCACACATACTTATGTTTCATTTTTGTCTTTCAGGTTTTGTGCGCTGCTTCCGGAGGAGTCCCACCCACCTATTTCATGTTATACTGTTGTTTGTTCTAATAAATTTGCGTTTCCATTTATTTGTGTTGTTTTAATATAGATTATTTTTTTACAATAAATAAGTGAGTGTATAGGTCTTCTTTTTCTGACAACACTTGTCTGTAGTTTATTGTGAAAATTGTCTGTTTATAGGAGGTTATGAGAGAAAACATTTCTAATTTTGCGGTGCACCTACCAAATATAAACCAATAGACTATTACATAAATGAAGCCTGCGTAATTCTACAACTGCAAGGGTTCTATGCGTGTATCACTTTATAACACCATGAGTGCTGCCCGTGTGATTACAGAACCAATAAGGCACTGCCTAGGACCACTGTGACTTCAGGTACTGCCGAGGCCCGCCCTGCATATTTAAGGAAAGCCCCGGAGGGTGGCCATCCCCGGACTTCAGTTGGCCTCGAAGCCCCCCGAACAATAAGTAAACAATACCCGAGAAGGTGGCAATCCCCTAGGCTATGAAACGTCTCTGTGCCCTTCCGCACCTAATTTACATGTGACAGTAAGATCCCCAGTCCTACAGAGACCCTGCAATATAATAATAGGATTAGTCATGGAACCTTAGCCACCAGGAGCCTAATTTAAATCAACGAGTGGGACCCCACTTTTTTTTCTCTATTTTTAACATCCAGATCCGTTCTATTGAAGCGATACAAGGTTTTCCTCCTCTCGCTTCAACTAGTCAAACAAGGATTTGCTATCACAGGGTAGAAGCCATGCACCGGCCCTCTAATACCAAACATAAATGTCCCGAAAATGCACACCCGGGACATTGTATGATCTGCGCCTGGGAGGTCACGCTCCCTAGGAGCATGATGCATTGGTTAGTATAAACGTATACTAAAACTACTTACACAGGTGTAGTACAGCGACCAGAGTGTAGTGAAGAGGCAGAGGAAGCGCAAAATCTAAAAATATAAATCCTACCAGAGGTCGGATGACATAGTTCAATGGCCAACAACCCTGGGATGAGTAGAAACAGCTACACAAAGAAAACGGGTCCTCAGCACAACGCAAGTAACTTTGAAGTATTGGTGACTGTTGCCTTCTTTTTACCTTCTCCCACTCGTCGCCAAATTTATGTAGTGAAGAGGCAGACAGCAGTGGATCTGATAACTAGATTTATTGAAGGAAAACAAGACACCTTAAACACCCACCAACAGGAGCAGACAGCAAGGCAAGCATCTTCTCCAGCACAGTGTACAAACTCCCCAAGGTTCCCCTCATGACAGCCCTACATTCTAACATTACATACTTACATTCCAGTAGAATTACATACTAATATTCTACTATGTCTTACATTGGAATACTACACAGAGCACATGACTTTACAGCAATGAGCTCATGGTTTCATCCAGCAGTCTTAAGACCGGTAGGGGTGAGTAATTCACTTCCCACTCCCTGTATTATATAAACGCAAACTAACACTACTTTAACAGGTATACTACAGCGCCCAGAGCACATCACTTTACAGCAATGAGCTCCCAAATTAGGCTCATGGTTTAATCCCCGAGTGTTCAGACCAGTAGGAGAAAGTAGTTCGCTACCCACTCCCTATATACTATAAACGTATACTAACACTTATTACACAGTTATACTACAGTGGCTAGTATCCTACAGCGCCCAGAGCCCATCACTTTATAGCAATCAGCTCGGTTTGATCCCTGAGTCTTCACACTGGTAGGCGTGAGTACTTTGTTTCCGGTATAGTATATACACACTGTAGCGGTCAGTAGTTCGCTTCCCACTCCCTGTATAGTATAAATGCCTACTAACACTACTTGCACACATATACTACAGTGCCCAGAGCCCATCCCTTTACAGCAATCACCTCGGTTTGATCCCCAAGTCTTCACACCGGTAGATGTGAGTACTTCACTTCCCGCTTCCGATATAGTATAAACCCACGATAGCGGTCAGTAGTTCGCTTCCCACTCCCTGTATGGTATAAACGCCTACTAACACTACTTGCACACGTATGCTACAAAGACCAGAGCACATCACTTTACAACAATGAGCTCACGGTTTAGGCTCTCGGTTTCATACCCCAGTGTAGCAGCATATCATCTCAGCACCATGTCACTCTGAGCAACACTGCACTTTCAGACCAGTGGGAGTGACTACTTCGCTTCACACTCCGCCACAGAGCTTACAGTGCTCCTACTCTCCTTTCCTACTTTTATTGCCCTTTTTTCCCCTTACTCGCTTCAACGGAATCACAAAATGGTGGCCAACACTTCCTTGTTGCAACCGCTCGCACCGCTCGTAACCAATAGGCAGCAAGCTCGTGCTCTTAACGCCTCAGCCAATCAGATGGCAGAATTCCCAAATATCGATATTTGTAAATTTCGATATTTCTCAAAAACTAATGAACGGATTTACACCAAATAAACAAAAGCGTGCCTTCTAGACCAAGACCCTTCTCCCCTTTTTTCTCAGCCCCCCCCTTGACGAATCACCCCCAAACCTTCAACATAGGAGCTGATATGAACAAAGAATTTGTTTGGAATATTTCATGAAGATTCATCAAACGATGCGAAAGTTATAAGCAAAACAAAAAATACTCTTCCTATGGAAACTAGTTCCTAACTATAACTACCTACTGGCGACCGCCACTAGGTTATATATATATATATATATATATATATATATATATATATATATATATATATATATATATATATATATATATATATATATCAAACATATTTAAACTTTACAGAAACACACAGTCACTGGATGATGTCATCAGTGATGTCACTGACCATGTCATGAATGATGTAATATGTGACGTCATCAGCACTGCATTGCGGGGTCGCGAGTTATAGTTAGCTTAACTAACTATAACAGCTGAATTTCTCTGGTTTTGTATGAGTGAAATGTCCGACTAACTATAACGTCCCTGAAACCTGTGGTTTTGTCAGCGAATTTCTAAGGTTTTTTAAATACTAATTTTTAAGTATAACATCCCTGAAACCTATGGTTTTTTCAGTGAATATATATATATATATATATATATATATATATATATATATATATATATATATATATATATATATATATATATATATATATATATATATATATATATATATATATATATGTGTGTGTGTATATATATTTCCCTTCCCCTGCACCTGAGTACAACCACCAGGGTACTGTTGTTACCCCCCCGCAACACCATTCCGTGGATCCGAACATTGGGGATTCTGGGACTTGTAGTCTCTCGGCACACTAGGGAGGCCACACAGGTGTGCTGAGGAGGCGGAGCGAGCCAGCAACATCGAGGCTTAAAAAGGTGGGACGCACTGGCGTTGTGTTATTTTAATCCTGGGAGGCTTTTGGGCCCTGATGATGGCTAACAGCGAGCCGGAAATGCATTCGCCACGGATCACAATAAAGGCCTCCAATGTTCCCCGGGTCTCTGTTCCTTTTGTTATGGGAAGGAGGTTCCTGATATATATATATATATATATATGTATATATATATATATATATATATATATATATATATATATATATATATATATATATATATATATATATATATATATATATGTATATATATATATATATATATTCACTGAAAAAACCATTGGTTATAGACCATATATAGTTAGGGATTAGCCTTTTCAAAACCTTATTTTACTCACACAAAACCATTGAAATTTCATATATAGTTAGTTGCACTAACTATATATCGCGCACCCGCAATCCACTGCTGATGATGTCACATATTACATCATTCATGACATGGTTAGTGACATCACTGATGACATCACTGATGACATCTCAAATGACATCACTGATGACATCACTGATGACAACATCCAGTGACTGTATGTTTCTGTAAAGTTAAAATATGTCTTACATATTGAAGAATGAGTGGATGTATAAGTGTCTGGATGAAGGATTTAGTAGGTGCATGACTGACTGTATGAGTGAGTGATTAAATGTGTCTCACTGAGTGCATGGCTTAGTGACTAAACTGTCTTAATTTGTGCATCATTATATCTGTTGTTCTACAAACTGCTGCATGTGTTGATCAGTAGCTATATGAGTAACTGTATGGGTTATTCATTGGTTGTCCAAGTATTTGTATGGGAAACTGAGTGTGTGTGTATGGGTGGCTGGGAGGTGTGTGACTCTGTACATAGATGTGTGAGTAGTTGATTCGCTATATGTATGGGTTCAAAAGTGCATGTGGAAACAGCTGTATGGGCGGTTGACTGTGCATGAGTGTATTAGTGAGTGAATGGATATCTCAGTGCTACATGTCAAAGTAAGTACATATGTAAAACACAGTACATGTGAGAGTTGACATATATAAATAACTGTGCATAAGAGCCAGTGAATGTGTGAGTGGCTGTATGGATCATTGTGAACATGTATCAGGGATTGTATAAGAGAGTAAATACGTGTTAGTATATGTTTGAATAAGTAAGGTGTGTATAACTGTATAGTTGAGAAAATGGAGGTGTGATTGATTTTTTGCATAATTGACTAGGTGTGTGAGTAACTCCATGGATGAGTGATAGTCTGTGACTGTCTGTTTACACTGATTGTATCTAAGGTTATATTAGAGTCTGAAGAGGTTCATGGTATTATCACATGAATGATATCATCAGTGATGTGATCAGTCATGTCAAATGAGATGTTATCAGTGATTTTATCAGTGATGTCATTTGAGATGTCATCAGTGATGTCATCAGTGATGTCATTTGAGATGTCATCAGTGATGTCATTTGAGATGTCATCAGTGATGTCATCAGTGATGTCACTAACCATGTCATGAATGATGTAATATGTGACATCATCAGCAGTGGATTGCGGGTGCGCGATATATAGTTAGTGCAACTAACTATATATGAAATTTCAATAGTTTTGTGTGAGTAAAATAAGGTTTTGAAAAGGCTAATCCCTAACTATATATGGTCTATAACCAATGGTTTTTTCAGGGAATTTTCAAGGTTTTGTAAATGCAAATTCCTAACTATATATGGCCTAAAACCTATGGTTTTTTCTGTGAATTTCAATGGTTTTTTAATAGCAAATATCAAAAGCTGTCAAATGTCAAGTACGTGATAGGTAAAAACTTTTTCGTGTTTATGCACGCTGATGTGCTTTGAACGCTGCCCCCCCTCCCCTCTTTTCTCTTAGTAGTACTCTCTCTTTGCAGATAGTGAAGAGTAGTTAACGCAGGCCTTTACCCCCGTTGTAATCCGTCGTGCCTGCTTGTCTCTCCATTTGATTGATTGTTATCCAAGCATTTACTGTTTTACAATTGATTCTCTTTGGTTCATTCTCTATTTACAAACAAGCACAAAGTCGCAATACTCTGTTTAGTCTTTGCAGATAGTGAAAAATCGTGAACAATCGTGTAAAAAAATAAAAGTAATCGAGCAAAATCAGTAGGCCACTAATTGGATCTCTTTTTGACCTCGCTAAAATAGAAATATTAGGAACAACCCTTCATGAGAAATACGAAAATAGTGAGATAAACTGAGCTCCACACCATGAGGGCTGCAAGACAGCTCGGCTCCGTCACCCACCCCGCCCAAAATAACGACAAACCCTATGCAAATATTAAAAATATAGACAACACACCAGCAAAGTAACAGGGTAAAACATTTTATTAAATAACTATTTACATAACTATTTTATACTTTTTATTGCCCGATCCGGCTAGCTCAATCGATCGAGCATGAAACTCATGCACTCTGATAGCAAGCGTTGCTACTGATGCTATGCAGACCAAAACTGGTTTTCAGTTTGTACATTTTTCTAGATTTTTCCATCCAAGGTTGGTTGAGTTTGTAGAACGATGGCTTCAGATTTTCAACATACGGTGTGGTGGCGCGGACTGGGAGGGGGCGCTTCGCTCCTGCCCCCTCCCCAAGTAAGATTTTCATACGTGAAAGTACGTTAATGGTTTTGGTCCCTGAGTTGCTTCGATGTCACTGCCATTCTCAAATGGCATAAGTTCTGGATGTTGGGTGCCATAGTTCAGAGTTCTGAGCAGCGCTTGTAACACTGTCTGAAGCTTATTTCCACCTACTGCAGCTTCACTATTCTCAAAGTAAGTGAGGGTCGTTTGTGGACCTGACTGCATTTGAAAACAATGTGATATGGTACCTCCCTAAACCGCTTGACGGAGGCCCCCGAGGGGCGGTGTGATGGCACGGACTCGGAGAAGACGCTTGGCTCCGACCCCCTCCCCAAGTCTTATAGCACTGGTGTAGCCTGAGATCGCCCCCGACATAGGCGGCCGGCTCCCGGGGTCCGGCGGAACTTTTTGCCTTTTGATGACTCTTCTATTCTGGACCTTGTCCCACAATCCGTTTGACCTGAAGACACGCTGTAGTGGGGCGCCCCTTTACCGTTTTAGTTGCCATTCCGCCCGCTTTTGCTACACTGTGCCTCTTCCGCCATTCAGCTGTTTACCGCCCGCTCTTGCGACTACAGCGTCTCGCTCACCATGTAGTTGAGTTGCTCCCGCTCTTGCGATGCAACGATAAGCGACTGCCACAGGACTCTCAAAATGGCGGCCGGCTCTTCAGATTTGGGCGTGGTCCACTAAAATGGCCCTGGGACACCTTGGAACTCGGACGCTTCCCTGATAGGGCTTGGGTCCCATTCTCGAAAGCGTCCCCTCAGCCGTGAAGATTCTACAAAAGTCTTGGGGGCCCCCGACTCCCGCAGGCTTCTGGTGGGGAGCGGCTGCCATGTTTGCTCGTGGAATGGCCACGACGGAGCTACGAGATGGTGGTGCTCTCATGCTGACGCCAGCTTTAGTCTGAAACATCCAGAAACACTGTAGACTACCAATTCGATCAGTTCCGGTAGTGCCCCAACATGACCCGGTAGAGAAGAACTTGCCGTCCCCTCTTTGACTGATGGTTCTTGTTGCCTGTCCCCTCTGTTGTCATTTAACAGAACTTTTTGGACTGCTGAAAGGGGTTGTGTTCCGAACGCTGGTTGGTGGAGACATTTTGACTATATTCTTGACCTACGCTGTCGCGTAATGCGTTATATGACACGCCGCGTTAGCGCACCCGGAAGTGATCCGGGGCGCGGCGCGCAGCGCGTAACGTAAGCATAACAGGTCATGTGACTTGTTAATAAAACTTTTTATTGGTTCATTTTACTTTTGTTATTTTAATAATGAAAAGCTTGGTCATATGACCTAAAAAATACGCTTTTTATTGATTTAGAAAAAAAACATTTTTTAAACATATATGTTATAATATTCCAGGCTAATGTACTTTCCCGGAAAATTTACAACTGTCCTGCAAGTAAAATATATTCCTTTTTCGAGAAAAAGGGCGTTTCTTCGTCCCATGACGGGGCCGTTGAGTAAAAGAGGCTCGGCCTGCTGTCTTAGTCACCGATACGCCTGATTATCAGATTCTTATCGATCACTTTATGTTGCAGGAGTGGAAAACACAACTGCCCTTGACCATTTATCTTTACTGCGTTCCTACGTATTATACCTTTTATCCGTCATGTAATTGGACTGCTTTATTTCACTTGCCTTTTACTGATTCGAAAACAGTGACTAAAAGTAAAAACTTTACCAATGTAAATACTACTACCATGTTTTGTTTTAAAAACCTTTATTGTGAAAATGTCAGTATAAAATACGGGCCTATAACCACGTGGGCCGGCCACGGAGCAAACTGAAATCGTATATGATGAGGAGACATTTACATTATAGAGGAACGTAACGAGCGGGCCATTAGGTTGCAAGAACTAAGGTGTCTAACAGTTGCGGAATCGGTGGACGTACATTTTGTAATTAAAATACGACAGGGCCACTTACAAAAAAATTATCTAGATATACATTTGCGGGCAAGTACCATGGGTGACGTTAATTCGAACTTTCAATAGTACAGTAATCAATAACACATCAGAACTTAATATCAATAGGGATGTCGAAATATTCAATCAATTCTCGTCCCCGCCCGCCATGAGCATCAAAACTGCATTCATATCTCGTGATATCAAGGTTGTTCAACCAGTACACAACAAGGAGTTACGAGTCCCATTTATACCGGCGCCATTTTGGGCGAGGCCGGGCAGGTCCAAGATATAGTCAAAATGTCTCCACCAACCATCGGCCAGACCAGAACCCCTTTCGGCCCTTTATGCTACAAGATGGTGTCTTCCATTCAGAAAATATTGTTGGCAGCATTTTGAAAGGAAAGATAAACAGCCGTTCTCCTAGTGAGTCTCACATTGTTACATTTAGGAAGAATGTTGAAGAGTAGTATGTGGAAAATCTGAAGCCATTTTTCTACAAACTCTCAATCAGCCTTGGATGGAAAAAAAAATCCTGAAGAATGTACAAACTGAAAACCAATTTTTGTCTGTATAGCATCAACAGCAACGCTTGAGTCAGCTTTGTGTCAAGCCGCCATTTTGATTCAATCAATAACGTCCCCCTGCACACATCCAAGACTTTTGTAGAATCTTCACGGCTGAGAGGACGCTTTCGAGAATGGAGCCCAAGCCCTAGCAGGCAAGCGTCCGAGTTCCAAGGTGTCCCAGGGCCATTTTAGTGGACCAGGCCCAAATCCGAAGAGCCGTCCGCCATTTTAAGAATCCAATGGCAGCCGCCTATCGCTGCACCGCAAGAGTGGGCGCAACTCAACTACATGGTGAGCGGGACGCTGTAGCCGCAAGAGCGGGCGATAAACAGCTGAATGGAGGATGAGGCACAGTGTAGCAAAAGCGGGCGGAATGGCAACTGAAACGGTAAAGGGGCGCCCCAGTACAGCAGACGAGCCTCCACCTGGGGAGGCCCGTTCACGCCGCCTCCCCCACGCCCCCCCCCGGGGCGCCCCACGCCGTTTTTCGGAGCAGCATTGTAGAATGCCAAAACCAGTGCGGCAAGTTACTGGACATCACCTGGGTGCCATCCACATCTCAGCGCGTTCTGCTGCCTTGGGACTATTCGCACAACAGACCGCTACTGACGAGGCCTCCCCCCGCACCACCCGGGACGCCCCACGCTGTTTTTCTGAGCTGCATTGTAGGAAACCAAAAACCAGTGCGGCACCCAGGTAACATCACCTGGGTGCCGTCCAGAACTCAGCACGTTGTGCTGCCTTGGGACTATTCGCACAAAAGACAGCTACTGACCATTGTTGCTTCTTTTTGCCAAAAAATGTTTAAATGTATTTACAGTTTTTGTTGCGTTCGTTATATTTATAAAGTTAATAAAGTTTTATAATCCTACTTTGTTGGAGTACTATATATTTTTTAAAAATCGGGTGAATGGGGCCTTGAATCGGGTTATTGTCATGTGTGGGCTTTGGAAGTGTGCTGCTACAGGATCGGACATTTCAAACTCAAATGCACGTTCTTTTTCTTACCTTTCCGAAGCATGGAGCGCAATAGCAGGCAGAGAAAGGGTGATGCAAGTGTTGAACACTGCCTGGCCTGGCAAGTTACTGGCAGTGCCCCCCCCCAACCCCCCCCGCCCGCTCCTGAAAGAGGGCACACACACACCGCCGCCCCGAGTACTTCACATATCTTTAAAAGACCATGCGCTTGTTTATGAGGCTTAAATGGTTTATCACCCCTTCTAGAGCCCCTGCATCGGCCCTCTGACGTTTCCTGGAAGAATTAGCACGTAACACAATACCAAGCCCTGTCAGCTGAAACCCCCGAGGAATCGGGTTTTTGCTTGCAGGAATCGGGAGGCGGGAGACTAGCACTGAAATCGGTAGTCTCACGCCTGAATCGGGAGGGTTGGCATGTCTGGGTTCTCTGCAGCTGGGGCCATAAACTACATCCGCAGGGCTAGGTGATAGCCTGGGACCGGCCTGGACAATCGGACACAGAGGAAGAGGAGTGTCAGAGGGTGCGGTAGTGAATAGGGTGAAAGGGAGGTGTCGGGCGGGCACAGGGTGTGATTCTCAGGGAAGAGCAGCGCAGATGGGGGGAAGTTTATGGCCCATGCATGAGAGAGAGAGCGGGGGTGACCAGTGTGTGGGGGAGATGCTTGCGAGGGTGGGGAGCCGTGCTGAGAATCGACGGCGTGCAGAGAGTGGGTCTGGTCAAGGCATCTAAAATGGCTGCCGTGCACGACAAAATTGTGCCATTGGAAAAAAGGCAAGATGGCGCATACAATGTTTATCAATAAGGATTCATTTATAACAAAATATTTTATCGCAGTGACAAATTGGCGGTCAACACTTCCTGATTTCCATCGAATCGAACGTTAACAGACGTCACGCAGCAAAAAAAAAAAAAACGGTCACGCACAGCCGCTGGAAGACATGTATCAACATATATGAGCCTCCTCAGCCACCCTCAGAAAACATAAGGGATCAGGATACGTCTCCCGCACCCCCTTATACCTAGTAATTTAATTACAACGAAACACAAAATGGCGAATTCCCGTTTCGCTACCAGTTTGCGGCCCAGTTCGCGGCCCGAGAAGCACTTCTACCGTGAAAAATCAATTTTTTTTTATTTTCCCCACGGGACCCTTTAATAACCCCAACATCATTCCTAGGGGGTCAAGAGGGGTCTACCTTGCCCCCTTTCATTAAATTCCCCCTTCGTTTTTCACCTCTTCTTCTCTCTCGATCCTACCGAGAGATAAGATGGCGGCCGCTCCGGACTGTTTAGAATGTTGACAGACACCGGAAAGCCAATCAGCTTCGCATCGCAAAGTTCCGTTTCGCGAAAAGTAAGCGGACTGGAGCGCAGCCCGGAGCGCTGTTACAGATATATATCTTGTTTTGAACGTTAATTTCTCAAAATCCACTGGAGCACATATATTGAGACCTAGCAAAGGCACATCGGGCTAACAGTCCCTACAATTTTGCCAAGTTTCGTGCAAATCCATTCAGCCGTTCGAGCTAAAAGTGAGGCCAACCGCCCTATGGAAATTAACATGGGAAAAACGCGTTTTGGGACCCCCCTTTTTTCTCGGCCCCCCCTTAACGAAACCCCCCCAAATTTTCAAGGGGCGCTCAGAAACAAAATGTGCCATTTTCCTGAAAATTTCAGCCGATTCCGTCCACAAACGCCAAAGTTATTAGACATAGAATTTTCAAAAATCCCATAGGGAAAAAATCCTAACTATATATACCTACTAGGTAATATATATATATATATATACACATATATATATATATATATATATATATATATATATATATATATATATATATATATATATATATATATATATATATATATGTATATATATGTATATATATATATATATATATATATATATATATATATATATATATATATATATATATATATATATATATATATACACACACATATATATATATGTGTGTACATATATATATAAGGCCCGGTTATCCCTGTGCACTCGAGGTTCTACGGTGAAGTACTCTTAAATAATTAAACACAATCCAGTTGGCGCCACATCTGACGCACGTAGTCTAGCCGTGCCTTATGAACAGTCAACGTGGAGTGAGGAGGGTTACCTTCTCACAGAGATGTGTGCACACATAGAAATGAAACCCAGTGGTTTCTTAGCAGTTCAAACTCATTTGTTCACAAATTCTGATCAATTCAATTCCAGTAATTACATCCAGTATGTGTATGTTTAAAGCTACTACATACTTAAAATTTGGTTAAACATACATATATACACGTCTGGGGTCCCCGCACGTGGGTGGTATTATTCAGTGCTTATGACTTTGATGAATATAAAACTGGAAGAGAACTAGGATTACAGGTAAGTAATTTATCCTTCTAGATCTGTTAGCGCAATTTTCTTGGGGATTAGGGTTATCATGTTCTACTGTTACACATATATTTGCTACCTGCAAGGTTAGTGGTCCAGATGCTGCACTGTGGGCTAGCAGGGAAAGAGGCCAAGATATTCTGAGTGTGTGCATGAAATAAGGCTGGCACAATCCTGATGTTTATGTTATCCGGCAAACACACAACTTTACCAGTGAGGTACAAGACGCATAACAAAATGTTTCACCCACATTGGCTTCACATGCAGTAAAACTACATGTGGAAGTACTGCATGTAGGAAGGCTTTGATGTCCTGGTCAAACAGGACCACAATAACGCTAGGAATTCAGGAATGGCAAGCGGAAAGTGGGGCAGTACCATTAATTTCTGATGTAGTTCTCCATTTACAACAGGGTTTTTAGGAGAATGCCCATAATTTTGCTGTAATTTCATTTCCCGGAATTATCCATAGCAGAGCATTCACCAATTGACTCAAAATGGATTCCAGTGAGATTTCAATCCTTGACCATCAGGTTTTACACGATTTAGTGCAGGAGTAGCATTAACCTATTTAGCTATCTTTCTGGCCAGCATCTCTACTGTGTATAGAGTCTGAGTTTAGGCTGGAAGTCACAGCTTCCAAAACTGGTAAAATAGCCGAGTTTGAAACCTATCAGACGTTTTAGTGGAGAAAGGCACCACATTTATTGTGGCGCCTTTATTGGTTTCCCATCTAAAGTTGCAACCCGTAATTAAGTAAACAAGTAAGTTTGAGAAATGGAAAGCACAGTATATTGTGCCACCAAAGTGTGTTGATGTATTAGTTGTCTCATGAAGTAACAGGTCAGGCCTGCTGTTTCTGTAAAAAGTGTAACAGGAACATGGGAACCCAATTTGTGAGGAGCCTAGGGAAAAGAGGCCTGGCTGCCCTACCCTTGTGATCGACATGGGGGGGGGGTGACTTAAATGCAGTCCTGAGCAATCGAAAGTGGCTGAGATTAATTTAAGCATTCCTTCCATCACCTTGTTGTTTGCTGCAGGGATTCCAACACATGCTTTACAGGTTACATGCTGATCTTTCAGATTTTCCATGCAGGAGAAAAACCCACTGATTGATCTTATCTGGTTCATACTTATGACTTTCAGGTGACTTGCAGTGCATTGCAGCAGACACCTTTAATGGATTAGCTGCAAATTATACACAGATCTGTGCAGAAAGTACACCCAATAATTTCAGCCGATATGCCCCTCTAGAGCGAGACCTGCCACATTCACATTAGTCTTGCTCCTGCTCCTGTAGGAACATTACAGCCCAAATTTCTAAATGCCTTCCATACAGGAACATAAACAATCACAGGCAAGTTTCAACCTACTTTATCCTCATCAGTGAGGTATAACTTGAGGCCTGTGGTACAGTAAGCACAGTACTCATGTTTGACTGTACTCATACCTGTCACACTTAGGGAATAAAATGCAACAAAGTGATGGAAGGGATGCTTGAATTATTCTTATCCACTGGTGATCACTCGGGGTGCATTATACTCAATGTTTTTTCACTCACTGTGCCACATTTGTGCTTAGCAACCCTGAGGAGAAAACACGATTTAGAGCCCTTTAGGAAGGGATTTTCTTCCCTTTGCATGAAGGTATCCCTCTGGTTTCCTTCAAAACTGAAGATTCAGGTCAGGAGAAAGACCATGGTCTTTGGGAATGCAGCATATGGGAGGAAATTCATTACTTCCGCGAAGCAACAGGAGAGTAGTCAACTTGAAACTTAAATGTGGATCCAGCACAGCAGCATGTCGATGTCAATGCTGGAATTGGCTGGAACTGGAAGTTGTTCTCCAAATATAGGGATCGGCAACTACACGTTAGAGATGGTAAAATGTGCCACATTTGCTAATATTCCAAGTTTTCCTCTTCTCCTTATATCCTGACCCCCACTCTGCAATAAGCCTGGGTCTTATACCTGTATGTATGAGGTAGAAGCCTGAAACTTCAATATTGTAAGATAAAATATGCTTAAACAGCTGTTTTGGTATTGGGCATTATACCTTTCTGATAAATCACCCGTTAGAGTCAGGCCGCTATCTATGTTGACTTTTGAGAGCTCGAGCAAAAAGATAAAAAAAGATAAAAAAAATGTGATTTTAATTTAATTAAAATAATCATATTAGATAATAATTACTTGTTAGTATTAGGACTGTGGTAAAACCACCATACTGCACAAAAACTACATTGAGTTTAATTTAATTTGATTTCTTTATTTAAATAGATATTAGCGTCAAGGTTGAGGTAAGTAAAGGCTTCTTATTCATTTAATTTTATTTTATTAATACTGTATAATTAGACTTTTTGATAAGGGAGAGCGAACGGGTTAGAATCGAGTTTGGGATAAGAAAATTAATTTTAAGCTACCTTAATCACATTTCATTAACAATGATAAATTACATACATTTAAATACATTTATCATAACAGAGGGGTAGAGTTAAGGTTAGCTACAAGATTAAGGCACGAGTACATTATTTAATTTAATTTAATTAAATTTAAAATAATTGAATTAATTCTTAAGCAATTATTTAGTTTTCGAAAAGGATTGTGTTAGAGTTATGCATTGGTAACGAGGTGAAGGTTAAAAAAAGGCAAATGTGTATAGTTAATTGTAATTATCGAAAAAATAGGCTATCGAGTTAATTCTAGACAAGGTGAAAGTTGTGTTGTAATAGTAGAAGAGGCAATGGCAGGATGGGTAGTGGCATGTATTCACATCCACGTCACCCATGAGAGCAGTATTGGCTGGTACAGATTTTGAAGGGTTCATATATGTCAATTATTTGATTTATATGTCTATCTCTGTGTCAGAGGAGGGAACGTACCCCATACACTGCCATTCATGTATTGCAAGAGCGGGAGAGTGTGAGGTCAATAATGCAGACATTTGACATGTCCTCCATTGTGCACACTCCTGTGGCAGGCCTCTGCACTTTCAAAAGGAAATGGGACGTGGACGTGCTCCAGGTGCACATTGAAGAGCATCTCTCTTCAGTGAGATATGTGCTCCTATCTGCGCATGCGCTCCCAGGGATTTCCCTTCAAGTGCAAGATCTCCACGAGGCAACCTGCCCTTGCTCAAACCACTTTGCACACACGCATCTCATTTGCGCATTCACAGATTCTCGCTTCGGAAATTTGCATTGTGCTGGCGCAGGTCGTGCGAGAAACGCCTTGTGAATCTGGTCCACTGTCTTAATATTTTCTGTGGACACACTTTTGACTTTTAAGAGACTGTTAAAAGGAATTCTTTTATTTCGCAGATTGCCTTGTTAGGCTCGTAGCCACCCACCTCCAGATCGTTTCTCGGATCCGCCTGTTTCTCAGCTCTGCCTCGAGGCCTGGAAGGAACGCTTGTGCATCAGCTGACCTCCCACGCAAGAATGACAGAGCTGAGGGATTGTCTTTCTAACCCAGCGCTCAGAGGAGGACCCGCTCCTGGCATTTCCCCTTTTGCTCTGGCACAGTTCACACCTCTTCACCTTCTGCTATTCCACGGATGAAGCAAGAAGCTAAAATCAGGCAGTATGGTTAGCTGAGTAAATATTCTCGCTCTGTTTCCAGACAGTGCCTCGCACAATAACTTACTATCCACAACTTCTTGGTTAGCAAGAAAGGCCACTTTATTAAGACAGGTGCAAATTAAATTCTAATCAAACATCTTGCAATTCATTATTTAATAAACCAAACATTCCCTCAACTTATCTTGGCATCCTTATGAAAGATGAAACCCCCACCAAGTTAAACCAAACAAACCCAGAAGCTACTGACTCTTGTTGATACCCCCCTCCTTTCCTTTAACTGTCCTTTGAGGATGGACCAACCCGCTCCAGGCTGCCCACCCCCCAGAGAAACCGCCAACCAGGAAAACCGAATAGAGTTTTCATGCCCCACCAAGAGAAAGCCGCCAAGCCCGTCCCGCAGAGCACCACAGATGTTCATCCAATATCTTAGAAATCAAATCCCGCAATTCCAGTAAATAGAAAGCCTGCCCCATCTGAGAAAGGTGGCCCCATCCTCAAGGAAAAGATGTCCCTCAGTAAGCTGTAGATGAGTGTGAGATAAAATGTGAACACACACTCCCTCACAAAAATGTGCATAGCTCTATTAAGTTTCCTCCTTGCTCTTTCAATAGCTGTGTGATTTCGTGCTCCTCGCCAGTGCAGCAGCGGTATGAATGCCGTCCAAATCACCATGGTGCTCTCCCAGGTGTCCTTGATGACCGCCAGATCCAATTTCATTAGTTTCAGCAAAGTCAGGCCAGAAAAGGCTACAAGATCGTTCTCGCCGAGGTGAAGGACCAGCAAATCTGGAGGGCCCCCTACGCATAGCGCTGACAACAAAGGAAACAAACCTCCCCAACGCATTCCCCCTTTACCATTCCATAGCACCTTGTGGTTAACACTGTTGAGTCCAAGTGATCTCCCACAAATCTGTTGCTCGGCATAAACCGCAGCCCATTTAACAAAGGAGTGTCCCACAATCCAAGTTGTCCGTTTACCTTTTACAAGCCTGTGCAATGGACCTAGGCAGAAAAACAGGTATTAACAAGAAAAGAAGACAACTGACTACTTCCTAACATTTTGACCTCCATCTCCCAATTCTGTGGATTGGTGACCAGTCCCACCCCAATCTGGCAGCCTCAGTCGCTGCCCCAGTACAGAAAGAGTGCATTCCAAAATGCACTGGATTCTCCCCAAAGTCAGCAACTCCTTCCTCAAAACAGCCAACAACTGAGCAATAGAAATTGGACTCCCTTCAGCATGACAAAATATTATACCAGGCTTGAAAAAAGAAGCGTCCTTGAAAACCTCCCATTCCCGAACCGGGCAACAAAAATCAAAACCACTCCTGCCCAAGAAAACCCATTTGCCCCTACCCAACTGGTCCGTCTTAGAAGCCCTCAGCCAAAGTCTCAACTGTTTCCTGTTGCCCTCCACAAAGACCACGTTACTAGTCATCCCAGCCCTGTTCCTCGAACCCAGTAGCTCCAAAGCCCTGAATGCCCCAAAAAATAACCATAAAAAACACAACCTAAACTTCCCACACTCAAAAACATCGTAGCAGCAAGAGGGCAACTGAGTCAACATCCTCTGCAACAAACCAAAAGTCACTGGCTGCCGCAACTGCCTAGAACCAGCCTGTTGCCTACCCAATCCCTTCAGCACCTTTCTCACCAAAACCATCCCCACAGGATCCCTCCCCAACCGCAGCTGCCCATAAAAAGAAATGCCAGCCAGTGGTATGGGAAAGACCTTTATCAATCAGGTGCAAAACAAAACTCAACAAAAACTGCTCCTCAGACATCCCCCCATGCAAATGAAAGCCGTTACCATAATTCAAGAATTCCTGCCATGCTTGTAGATAACTCCGTCTCGTAGAATCAGCCACCGAATTCTCCACCAACTGGACAATCCTCAATTCCCCCATGCCCATACATACTGTGGGATCTGAGTCTTGTTGAGCTCTGCCCCAGGAGCCAGCCTGCGGAATTCCTCCCACTGAAAATGAGACAAAGCGTCTGCTATACAATTATTAACTCCTGGAATATGTCTCGCTTTGAAGATAATATTCAGCTGTAAACACTTTAGCATGAAAGCAGGCAGCAACCTCAACACTCGCAAGTCCTTTGCCCTTTGCCTGTAAATCAAATCAACCACCGCCAAGTTATCCACATGGAATAAAACAGTTCTGTTCTGAAATTCCTCACCCCATACATACAAAGCCACCAGCAGTGGAAACAACTCCAAAAAAGCAATACTGCGACCTTGAAGCTGCCAGTGTAAAGGCCAACTTTCAGCTCACCATCGCCCCTACCAGAATATGCCAAAGCCTTTGGTGCCAGAAGCATTCGTGTAAACCTGTACTTGCCAAATCATATCTTCGTCCGCAAAAAACAAAGATACTCCATCGAAATCCTTGAGAAAAGTTAGCCAGATGGACAGATGCGCCATGACTGCTGCAGAAATGCGCACTCGATGATGTGGAAAAGAGGCCCCAGACAATGACATACCAAGCCTCCTACAAAATGTCCTACCAGCTCTAACTACCCTACAGGCAAAATTCAGGTAGCCCAACAATTTCTGTACTTTTCTGAGCTCCAATTTACGCTCTTCTACCTCTGATAACAAAAAGGCAGAAATTTCCTGAACCTTGTCTGCTGGCAGACTTGCTACCATGGCCAGAGTGTCAAATTCTATCCCCAAAAAAGTCAAGGTTGTACACGGTCCCTCTGTTTTGTCATGAGCCAAAGGTACACCAAAATCCTGAGTCATAGCCTGAAAAGTTTGCAATGCCAGCTGACACTGACCAGTATTGTGCACACTAATGAACAAAAAATCGTCCAAATAATGGTAAACTAGCCCATGGCCACTGATGGAAGTAAAATGCCACTGTAAAAAAGTGCTAAAGGTTTCGAACAAAGCACAGGACACTGAGCACCCCATGGGCCAAACCTTATCCACATAGAACTCCCCCTGGAAATGCATCCCCAGCAGACCAAAGTCAGACGGATGAATGGGCAGAAGACGGAATGCCGACTGGATGTCACTTTTTGCCAATTGTGCCGCCTCGCCTGCAGATCTCACCAACCTCAAAGCATCATCCACCGATGCGTAAGACACACTAGAATCCTCAGGTGCGATAAAATCATTAATAGAAGATCCCTCGGGCCAAGACAAGTGATGGATCAAGCGGAACTCCCCTGCTTTCTTCTTAGGCACCACCCCCAGGGAAGAAGCAATCAAATCAGGCACCGGACAACGCACAAAAGGACCAGCAACCCTGCCCGCCTCAACTTCAGCCCTCAACTTCTTCTGCACAACCTGGGGGAATTCTTTAGCAGACTTCAAGTTGTCCGACCACCTGCTCTGACGTGGACCACGATACCCGATCTTAAAACCCACCTGGAAGCCCCAAAACAATCTTTTTGCCGCATCAGTGTCTGGGTAGTCTGCCAACCATCGTTCCAAAACCTCCACCCTAATAGGTGTAGGAGCCCTTTGGGACAAACTGAAAAGACTGGCCTCGGCCCCCTTGTCCCCGCCCGTGATCACCAAACCGCTGCCCGGGGAAACATTGAGTGAGAGGGTGCCTACCTCCACATTGCGAGCACTCATGCTTATATCTACAGAACTGCTGAGTGCAAAATCCTTTGTTATAATGCCAACATGCTCCAGAGGCTGCAGCCTGCCCCCTGCCAACGACCCCCACCCCAGACTGAGCGGGACGAAATTGAAAGGGCCGATATGTCACAGGTAACCCACTAGCAGTGTGTGTAGTAGCAGGCGGCTGGGAAGAAGCCATCCATTGTAGCCATAACTCCGAATCCACATCACCCCAAGAACGATCAGGAAAAATACTCATTCTAGCTCAGAATTCCTCATCATATGAGAGCCAGGCATAACCCCCAAAATAACTTTGCGCTTTTCTGATAATATCCATATACTTGAACATAGCTATCGCCCTATCTTGGTGCTGTTCACAGTAAACACCGGCATATATAAGGAAAGCAGAAGTCCAATTCTCAATCGATTTCGGGACCCTAGGACTCTGAGCTAACTCCCACTCCTCCTCATTAGATCCCTCCTTGGCTTGAATATCATGATGTAGCAATTTAAATACATCAACAAATTCATGCCGCCAAATTCTATTCTTAGTCTTGTCCATCAAATGAGAACCTAAGGGCATGCCAATTCCCATGTAAGGCAATTTCTTATGTATGTTCTTATCCTCTTCTGCCTTCTCCTTGGATGTAGAATACCCCCCTGTAGGCCCTTGGCCCACTGCGACAGTGTCCACACCAGTTTTCGCCCCTTCGGTAGCATGCCGCACAGGCAGCGTTCCTTCAGCAACTTTCTCCACAATCATCTCATCTGCAATGCCAATAGACCTGGTATGCTTAGTAGGTATACCCTCCCCTTGTTGCCAAACAGCCCACCATCCTGTCTTACCTCTTGACTTGATGGACGCGGAGACCCGTACTTTTGCTTGGTCCGCACTTGACTCCTGCAAAATACTAAAAACACTAAATTTCCCCGAAACATCCCTCTGTTCTTGTACTCCAACATCTCTAAAGTCCCCATCCCGTAATTCACCCTCCTCCAGGTCATCATCATCAACATCCACAACGGATGCGTCTCCATATCCAACATAATTCCCACTGCCACCAGGCATTTCCCAATCACCAACTCCACCATCATAGAAATGCCATTGAATGTCATTTTTATCCACTTTGCCACCTGTAGAGGAAAAGAAATCCGCTCCAGATCCCTTTCCTTTGCACCCCAGTCCAGACTGAACCGCAGCGTGTTCAGCCCGCAACTTACTCTTGCCAGCCGATGTCCTGTTCACTGTAGGTGGAACCTTGCCCTTGCGGCCGCTCATGCCAGACTGTGCCTGACCAGAAGACCCAGAATCCCCCACATTGTCAACCAAAACTGACCTTGAATCAGCACCCGGGCCCAACCAAACCCACTGTCCGCCCCGGGGAGCCTGAAGCGCCTGCCGGACGTGGCCCCATCCAAATGCACCACACCGACCTCCAGGAGACACTGCCTCACATGCCCAGCCCCTGTGTCCTCCCCGCGCACATCTTTGTCAGTATCACCGTGTGTTAACGGGGCAGGACTCACCAGATATTGCTGCCAGTTAATATATATGAACTGTGCCTGCCCTTGCCGAAGCCTGCCAGCCTGCGGGGCCGCCGGGGCTTGCAGCACCTCCTTCGGTACATCAACAGAGCTGCCCGGCACCTCCTCACTCTTCCCCCGCCTTCCCCTCCCATTAGAAGCAGCCCGGATAGACGTGCGGCCCATGGCCCCGCCCCACAACTTTGTGGACCGCTCCCGCCTGCCACCCCAGACTTGCACACCACTCCCGAGGGAGCCACAGTTACCTCCGCTGGGCCGCCCGGAAGCTCGGGGGGTCCACCATCTCCACCTCTCCATTCTCGGCCCCCGCCGGCATGGTCCCAACGCAGTTGTCTTCGTCTGCCTGCAGGGATACGCAGGCAGACACCGCCCTCGCCACTCCACCGGCCACCTTCCGGGTAGGGCGCGATAGCGCCGCCCACGCCTCCCCGGGACATCAGGCAGAAGAAGGTCTTCCCGACCCGCCGCACAAAGGACCTGAATGGCCCTCTTCACCTCCAATGACGTCTCCATGACCGCAGCCAACAGCCAGGTACGCGTTGTAGCACTAAATAAGCTAGCACTGGTGCAAAAACAACCTTTGCCACCCGCCTCCCACCCGCACAGTTCCTTTCCTGCCCTTTCTACCCTTATTTATCCCTTTTCCTTTCCGCTTCACTTAACTAATCACCCCCCCCTTTGCAACTGTGGCCAGTTCCCTCGCGCGAACCAACCCAGGGGAGAGACGGCTTCCCCTGGGTCCCCCCTTCCTACGTGTCCATTTTCTATTTCGTTTCTTTGATAAAGATGACCCTTTGTCTGATTAACTGGCTCTTTAATGCGCCAATCTACAAAATACTTTTGTTGTCCAGGACTCTATGATTTATTATTGCTTAAAACCAGAATTATTTTTGTATTTTGCTTTAGGAAAAACAAAACACGATATTTTATTGCATAACATACTTGTAGTCTAATGCATTCCAAGAAGCTATCACTGTTAAATACTCTTCAAATGTCACACACCCATGCCAGCTGACAGAACTAAGACCTAGATTTACTAAGTCTTTGAGGCTCCCTTGCGTCACACATGGTGATGCAGGGCAACACAAAGGCTTATTTGGAAGCTACAAAGCCAAGTAAGCCTGAATTGTGTGGACATGCGTATCTTTCTAAAGAAATGTAATGCAATGCTGCTGACTGCGCTGCGTTATGTTAAATTTCAACTTGGGAGGCGTTCCATGGGTGGAGTGTAGGCGTTCTCCGCCCATGGTGTTTTTGCACATTTGCAGATTTACTAAAGCTAATAAACCTGGGAATGCGTGAAAAATGCTACACATTTCCCAGTGAAGCATACCGAGGAGAAATATCTTTATTTCTACTCTTTATTTCCTCTTTCCACATGTGTTGCATTCTGCAGCACACATGTAAAGGCAAAAATGCCACAAAGCTTTGTTGTTGTTTACTAAAGCTAGTAAACCTGGGAATGTGTCAAAAATGCTACACTTTCCCCAGTGAAGCATAATGAGGAGAAATATCTATATTTCTACTCTTTATTTCCTCTTTCCACATGTGTTGCATTCTGCAGCACACATGTAAAGGCGAAAATGCCACTAAGCACTGTTGTTGTTTACTAAAGCTAGTACACCTGGGAATGTGTCAAAAATGCTACACCTTCCTCAATGAAGCATGAGGAGAAATATCTTTATTTCTCCTCATTATTTCCTCTTTCCACATGTGTTGCATTTTGCAGCACACATGGAAAGATCAAAATGACACTAAGCATTGTTGTTGTGTAGGAAGGTGTTACTTCCTCTTTTTTTTTTACTTTATTTATATCCTTTCACCAAAGTATAGAGCAGTGGATAATATGCATACCAATTAACGTTACAACATTTGCTCCATAACATTAAGGACAGTCCACATCCTATAGTGGCCCCCCCAACTTCCCCCCTCCCCTCCTTACCCCCCCAGTGACCCCCATTCTTCAAAATAGAAAAAGGCACAGCAACGTGAGCTAAGTATATTGCAATAGCATGTCCCGTGTATAAGTCTAGCATGCGCAACTCATTGTCCCTGAGTTCG
The DNA here is from genome assembly GCF_964263255.1 of Lissotriton vulgaris. NCBI lineage: Eukaryota > Metazoa > Chordata > Amphibia > Caudata > Salamandridae > Lissotriton > Lissotriton vulgaris. Next base: position 754,884,285 of record NC_141695.1, on the reverse strand, counting down.
TCCGACAATTGCCCTGAGGCTTAAGGTTCCCCAATAATTCCCAACATTATATTAGGCCCCATTCCCCCACTTCCACCTCCTCCCCACACTTCCCATCTCCCTGCGTCCCTCCCGCGCCTCCTAAACTCACTCCTTATTCAGCAGTCGACTCACTCACTGCTCCTACGTTATAGGTATCTTCCTCCTCCTGCTGTCCCCTAAGGAATGCCATCAATGGGCCCCAAATATCTTCGGCCTTGACTTCATCGGTAATTGTTCAGCAATCACTTGTAAATATTCCTGCCATGTGGTCATGTCTTGTATCCACTCCTTGAATTTAGGCGCTCTGCCCCTGCCCCATCTGCATGCCACCTGCCTTTGTGCTAAGAGTATTCCCATAATTAGAAATTTACGATGTAGTATTTGGATATCCGCAACTAGTCCCAGAAGGGCCCTCTCCCCAATACTCAGCGACTTTAGGGCATGTCCATGCCAGGTGCAGATATCCCGCTTGGCCTTGTTTACATCTAAGACATCTGTCATCCTCCCTGAGACCCAATCTATACAAGCGTGCTGACGTGTGGTACAGTCTGTGCAGAAATTTGAAATGAAGCATTCACAACCTGCTACTACCAGACACCAGCTCTGTTTGCTGACATGCCATCTCCCACTGTTCATCAGACAGCGGCTCAGCGAGGTCCCCATCCCATTCCGACCTGGCTCTAACCTGCGAAGTAGAAGGCACAGAGCGGACCCGCGCGTACAACATGGAGATGACATGAGCAGGTGCGTCAGCCTGCAACAACACATGGAGGGAGGTGAACCTCTCCGGCTCCTTCGGGAAGTCCGGGGATTTGGCCCGTATGCGCTGCCGGAGCCTAGTGTAGAGAAACAGGTCCATAAAGGTGTAGGGGGCTTCACCAAAGAACTGTTCCTTAGTTCGGAATTCCCCACCGAGGTACAAGTCCCCCCATGTGGAGTACTGCAGCCTAGTTATTAAGTTTTGGCAGATTTTTTCACCTGTAACCTGCAAATACGGGCAGGTATTCAGTGAAATTCTACAGGAGTACAGTTGGGGGATCCCTTCCATTTTCGCTAACCAGTACCATGCTTTGACCGTGCAGTCCACCGTAGTCGGGTCCCTGTCTCTCTCTTTATATGGCACAAACACATACCCTGACGGCGGGACCGGAGCCATATAAACATCCTCAACCGCAAGGTGTGGCATGTAGGGAGGGGGTTGAAACCAGTAAACTGTGAAATGCGCCTGTGCACTGTTGTAGTATTGTTCGAAGTCTGGCACGTCAAAGCCCCCGTGTTGGTACAAGAGCGTAAGGGTATCCAGTTTCAGCCGTGCTTGCTTCCCTCCCCATATTAATCTTACTATTTGTGCTTTCAGAGTTGCAAAGAAATGAGCTCTCGGGTGATAAGGGATGTTAATGAACAAATATAAAGATTTGGGAACAATTACCATCTTAATTAGTGAAACCCTTCTGGCCATTGACAGGGGAAGCTTGAGACAACTCGTAATGTTATCTGTCACCTTGGTCATGGCCCGCCCATAATTTGTTCACATTAGGACTTCCTTATCCCTGGAGATGTAGATCCCCAAGTATTTAAAATCTGACTCCTCCCCTTGCAATGGGTAGTCCAGGGAATGCGTGGGCGTGCGCTCAGTCAGGGAGAATACTGCAGATTTTCCCCAATTTATCTACACCCCCGCGATTGCACCAAATTTAGTTATTTCTCGCAATACAGGATTCAGGTTCTCGTGTGGCTTACGAATGTAAAGGTTAATGTCATCCGCACAGAGGGAAACCAAGACTGATCTGGAGGGATAAATAAGACCCTTTGATTATGGTGTCTCCGTAGTTTGGCTGCCAGGGGTTCGACCGCTATGGCAAACAGTTCCGGGGATAGGGGGCATCCCTGCCTCGTTCCCCTGGTGATAGAGAGTGGGTCCGAACGGGACCCGTTCAGGAGGACCCTGGGTCATGGTGCAATGTAAAGGAGCTTAATCCAGCCTAAGAACGAGCCCGGCATCCCCATGTACGCCAGTATGCCCACCACGTAGTCCCATTCTACTGAATCAAATGCTTTGGTGGCGTCCAGAAAGACAGCCACCGCTGCACTGTTTGGGTCTATGTCCTGAATGATTGATACTAGGGTCCGGAGATTATGGGCTGTCGCACGATTTGGCACAAACCCCGCCTGATCAGGAAGCACCAGTTTTTCTAGGAAGAGATTCAACCTGGTTGCCAGCACTTTGGCCAGGATTTTAGTGTCGCTATTTAAGAGGGACAAGGGGCGGTACGAGTCGCACTGGTCGGGTGGCTTACCGGGCTTAAGCAGTGACAGAATATGGGCCTCTCTCATGGTCTCAGGCAGGGTGCCCTCCTCCAGCGCCTCATAAAATACTGCCTTGAGGATGGGAGCCAGTGTGGTAACATATGTCTTATAGAAATCTATAGGGATCCCATCAGAGCAAGGGGATTTTCCTGATTTCATACCCATGATGGCCTCAGTGATTTCGTCGACTTCGAGGTCATGAGCTTAGAATTTACGTTGCATGTCACCCAGCCATGCTAGGGCCATGTCCTCAAAGTAGTCCCCAAGATTCAGTGTGGAGCGTCTCTGTGACGTGTATAGCTGTTTATAATATGTAGTAAGGATGGACATTTGGTCCGGAAAGGACGGGCAGGGCGTGCCCTGCTCGTTTTGTAGTTCAGTGACGTAGTTGCGATATCTGGGGGGACGTACTGCTTCCGCTAATGATTTTCCAGGCCTGTCCCCCTCGCCATATATCCTGGCCGTGCCTTGCTTCCCTCGGAACTTACACTCCCTTTCCGCCATTTCCATATATTCCGTCATCTTCTCCCTCATGCTAGCCTTCAAGGGACCTATCTCGTCACGGCCTTTCATTTCCCTCTCCAGAGCCTTCATCTCAACCTCCAGAGTACTCAGGGTCCTCCGCAGGTCTTTCAAAATTCCCCCTCCCTTGGAGATACACCATCCCGCACCGTCACCTTAAATGCTTCCCAGACTGTTGTGAGGCTGGCCACAGAGCCCGTGTTCTTGGGGAAGAAGTCCTTTATCTCCTGCCCTATCTCCGCCTTAAAAACAGCATCATGTAGATGCAGAGGGTTTAGCCTCCGATTACTGAAAGGGGCCAAGTCTACCGGGGGTTTTACAGTGATTTTTATTGGGGAGTGATCCGAGAATGTTCTAGCCATGTGGCTCGCCCCTTCCACCCACTGTATCATGCCTTTAGTAATGAGCACATAGGCCAATCGGGGCCAGGTATTGTGCACGGTGGAGCGATGTGTACCCTCCTTCCCAGAGGGGTGTAGGAGGCGCCAAGTGTCTATCAAGCCTTCGGTATCGACAATATCCTGCAGGGTGCGTTGTGAGGAGGTTTAGTGCGCCGCAGTGGTGTGTGACCTATCCATGCTGGGGTTCAGTACTGTATTAAAGTCCCCCCCCATATAAAGTTCCTGTGGCCCAGTGACTGTAATATGGGCCAGCGCAAGGGGAGAGCAGAAATGTTCATAAACGTTTTAAAATATAGACCATTTCATCTCTCTATTTTCCATTCAACGGGGCTCAACAACTTTGCTTGCTTCCCTTTGTTGCTTGAAAGATTGGCAAACATGCCACTAAATTTGGTACATTACACTTACCATTAGTAGTGCATTATTTTTTCAAATGTCAATACATGGATACATGGAAAACATAGAATTTTCCATTCAAGTAGACACAGCTACTAGTGTTACAATTAGTACTGTGAGGAGTCATTACACAATCATTTGCGCACTGCAGGTCTGCTTTTGACACAAAATCTGAGGCAAGGTCATCTATATGAAAGCAATCTACAAACCCTGCTGGAAAATGAGCATAATCCCAAAAGTCTTTATAGACCTGAACTCATCTGTCACATGGACTTCTGGCACTCAGTGTCATCTTAAGGATTTTGGGGACTCCGAGTAACACATATGTCAGATCCCTTTCAGAGGGCCACAGGGCACGAAGGGTTCCTCCTGATGTTCCAGGCCAGATCTACTATGGATCCTGAGCAACTGGGCCAAGTAACCCTTCTGCATTTGACTTTTAGTGGTAGATGTGAGTGAGCAGTCTGAGGCCCCCTCGAGGGGAGGTGAGGATACAGATTATTGAACACAACTCATAACTCAAAGAGCGTACAGCAGTAGCAATAAATGTCCAGTCAAATACTTACTTTGACAGTGAAAAAGTATTTTATTTCTAACTCTACTCATGCAAAGGAAGATTATGACATTTACAGACAACAACACAATCTCCCTTGCGGTTGACGCGCTAGTGTTTCAGTGGCAAATCCCTGTCCCATCTACTCCTTACAATGTGAACAGGGATAGTCACAAATTCACTAGTAACAACATCCAAAAAATGTTCACTAGCAGGCCACTCTGACTCTTAGCAAAAAGACAAAAGTGTCTTGGCTCTGCAGTGTTCTTAATAGCAAGTCCTCCGGGCCGGGGAGGCCCATACTCAGTCTTCCCCACTCCAGCATAGAGGAAGCATGCAGCGTCTTGGAGGGTGCACTGGCTGTGAACACTCTCACAGCACTTGTCCTGTTTGGGAAGTCGGCTGCACACTGGAGGCATGGCAGCACTTGGCAGAGGCAAGCTTTCATCTGAGCCTATGTGGTCACCTCCGGCAGCAATCAGAGGTTTTTCAGTGCTCCTCTTACAAGGTAAGTTTCTGTGTTCCCCCGCATGGTGGTGTGATTCTGATGCTCCTGATCTCGATCCCAGTGATGAGATGATGTGTCCACAGTGTCCTGACTTGATCCATGGGGTTGGATCAGTTGTACTCCTCGTTACTCTTCATGATCCACAGGTCCCCATGGTTCACAGTTCTCTGGCTCTGGCCTGGTCTGCAAGGTACAATTGTTTCCAGCAGCCCCTCCCGGCCAACGGGGTTGCCAATCTGCTGTCAACCAAGGTGCTGGTCCTTACAGCTCGGCAATCTGCACAATGGGGGTCCTTCTGGCATATGGGGTTGCCTCTACAGACCCTGGCTTCAGCCCTATTCAACAGGCGGTATCATCCTCCTCTGCGGCCCCACCTGGCATATGTGGTCACTGCAATGGTGCCATACAGGCTTCAAACTTACCGCATTGGCACTCATACCATGGTTATCTTCACAGCTGCCCTCTCATGGCACAGATGGGTCACCGACTTGAATCTGCACAAGGAAACGACCTGATTAGAACTGCAGCCTATTCCTCACACCTCACATTGGGAGTATACTTCACAGGGCTCCTGTGTGTACATTGTTCCCTCCAGGGCTCTCCTCTTACTCACAGGGTACACTAGTCTTGAAGCAGGCAGACACTGGTGCTCCATAGTAGATGGTCTTGGTTCACCTATGTGGTTTCCCCTCACCTGGCAGAGAGACTAGCAGGAGTGGCATAGCTAGCCACTTTGTTGCCCATGGCGTACCATGCTTTTGCTGCCTGGGGGTGCTCGCAATATTCCCATGATTGCCGCCCCCGAAAAGAGTAGGAGGGGCCAAGTCTGGGGTGGACCGGCCCCTCTGGCCCCTTCGTTGCTACACCACTTACTAGCAGGCACCTAGTCTTGGTCACAGACAGAAGTCTTGCAGAGCTTCCCCTCCTCACGCAGCCCGTCCAGCTGTTTGACAGATGACAATTATTGAGATCTCAACCTCCCCTTCTTATAATCCATTTCCAGACACCTAGGGCCAGATGTAGGTAAATGGCATTTACCGATTCGTAAATACCGAATTTTACCGATTCGGTATTTACAAATCGGTAAATGCTATGTAGGTATCTTTACCGAATTTTTTACCGAATCTGTAACATTCGATAATTACCATATCAATATTTACCGATTCAGTAATTGCCATTGATTCCTGTGGGCCGATTCGGTAAAATTACTGAATTTACAAGGGGGACAGGGTGTCACTTTGACACCCTGTTGCACCCCTGATTCAGGCTTGTGTGCCATGTGGCACACATACATGCCCTGAGGGCATGTATGTGTGTCACATGGCACAGGTGTACATGCACAGATGTGCATGTACACAGGAATTTGTTATTTACCATGCAATAGTATTACATGGTAAATAACGAATACTTAGGGGCCTGTGGCACTGTTTCCTGTGCCACCTACATATAGATTTACTGATTCGGTAAATATACCGATTCTGTATTTTACAGAATCTGTAAATTTACTGAATCGGTAAATTGACCGATTCTGTAAAATATAGGCCGCCTACATCTCAATCACCAAATACCGGTCGGTAACGGCCGAAATCGGCCGTTACCGACCGGTATTTGGTGACCTACATCTGGCCCCAAATGTGATTTTGGGTCTGCGTCTTTGAAGTTATATGTTGAGATGTTGCTTATTTTGAAGTACATAATTCGCCTCTCTCTCTTCGTCTTGAAAGGCCGTCCGTCACAGTAGGAGAGACTCTGAAGTTGATAGTCCCACAACACAGGCAATGGGAGCGACTAGAGTTTACACTTGGATGTCAGTCACATTGATGTGTGCATCAAAAAGTTAATTCCGGGCTCCCAGCTTTACTGTTTATGATTCTTTTATCAACCCCATCTCCTCCCTGAGATGTGCCCAGTCCATTTTCCTGTGATCTCTCACTTAATTAATGAAAACCCTTTGAAGTGTATTGGAGGAGTTTTGCTCTCCCTCTTTAAGTATATACCACCAAGCTCAGAGGAATGCAGCAACACGCAAGTCTGTCTAGTGGGATTCTTCTACCTCCTCATGTCTTCACCAGGCAGGCCTTGACTTCCCAAATGGAACCTAGGGTCCTCTATATAATGTATCATTACAGGCACACTTGCACTCAGTGTATGTGCAATGCACACACACACACACTATCCATTACTGTTACCCCCATGCATTGTGCCACCACAGACACACATATATTCATCATGCACATTCACTCCGTGCACACTGCTGAGTATTCTAGCCACTAACAAGCACACATGCAGCCAGCACACACATTCATCATGTGCAAGCTGCACAACACTATACCCTCCATGTACTGTACTTTTGTAGGTACTCATCCACCCAGTACATGCGCTCTCATCCAGGGCTGAGTCACCACCCCTGCACTAAGCAGTACTTCACATCTAACTGATGTAGGCCAAGGAGCAGAACTTTAAAAAGTAAGGAACTCATTTATGAGCTCTTCGCGCAGGGCAGCCCCACAAGGAATCTTACTGCCCTGCGTCAAAACAAAAGGGCAGAAAAGTGTTGTATCTATGAGATACAGCACATTCCAGTCCATTTCCCTGTGCCAGCGCGCAATGGGCTGCCATGCGCCAACACAGGCACCCTTGCACCATGGTGAAAGGATGTCTGCGTTGCGGCAATGATTGATATTTTCTACAGGAAGGGACACCTTACTGCACAAAATCAATCAATTCTGGTGATTTCCTCTTTCTGTATGTGCTGCATGCAGCACACATAGAAAAAAGATAAAAACAAGGAGAAATTATAAACATTTCTCCTATTTGCGCCTCACAAACACCACCCCTGGTGTAAATATGGGAATGCTTAAGATTCCATAGGTGTTGCGTGGGAACATCCACAGCAACACTCTTGTAACACCCCTTTCACACAGTGTTTTACGTGAAAGGGGCACATATATACAAGGCATTGAAAAGCCACACAAAGTGACTTTGCATGACTTTGTAAATATGCTGGGGCACATTGCGCCACTGGAACGTAAAAAAAGTGACGTTCCAGCGGCGCAGAGGCCCTACGTGTGTAGGCCTCACTCTAGTGACACAGTTGAAAAGGACCTGTCCACTCCTACTGCTCACTACACGGTATGCTGCCACCACCACTCTTGTGCTGCCAGTCGCAGCCGGCATGCCTCGCAGGTCAGAGGCGGTAGGGGGATGGGGTCGCCCTGGGGGGAGGCTTAATTTTCAAAATAAAAAATGTACCTTTGCTAGGCCGGTCCCTCGTCGTCGGCCCGCATGGTCCTTTGCAACACGAAGCAGCAAGCTTTCCTCCCCTCCCCTAAACCAATCACAACGCTGCAATGGCAGCGTTGTGATTGGCTGGGACGCCACCCTCACAGGCGTCTATTGGGAGGAGATTTTCTCCACGTAGACTGCATGTATTTCTTCATTGACACCTCAAGAGATCCTAACAGCTCATTAGAAGCTCTCTCATCAACAGCGCATTTTGACTGAATTAATAGAATGTCTCAGTGAGGTAAGGCCATGAACAAGGGAGCCTAGGCCCTCTCAAGAATAGTAGGGGTGAGCTCCAGCTAGAGTTAAAAAAAACTCTGCCCACAGCTTTTGTTACATGCTACTTATGTTGTTTTTTTAGGTTGAGGACTCCGTCGCACTGCATAAGCAGTGGGCGGAGCTCCGAGATTTTATGTTTCTTAGTGTAGGGGGCTTGAACCCGCCCCTCTTCTCCATTGGCTGGCCTCGTAAATGCTGGCCAGCCATTGGAGGAGAGGGGCGTCACTCCCTTTAAGCCCCGTCTTTTTTGGATTCGGGGGCGTGTTTTTTAGGTTCTTTCTATCTGTGACGTCATCCGTCACTCAACAAAAAACACGCCCCCGATTCCGAAAATTTCCGAGCTTTGCGGCAGCCATTTATGCCCGACCGCGTCCGGCCCTTGTTCTTCATTACCTATTGGGAACACCCAGTTGCATTAAACCTCACCCTCCTTTGAAAATCAACTGATTGACACGGTGTCTTCAATGAGTCATTCCTGGTGAAGGGGCTATATTTTCAGTTATGGTGGCTTTGTGGCTGAATGGGTGCCACAGACTGTTGAAAGACTTCGGTGAAGATTCATGTATACGTGGTATATTTATAAGTAAGTCCATACAAACAATAAACAACGGGGCATATTACCAACAACTAGCGATAATTTTTGTCTCTAACTTGTTTAGAGACAAAAATTATCGCCGCACATCGGCGATTTTTATCGCAGATAAACCTTGCTATTAACAAGGTTTATCGCAAATGCGATAAAAAACGGCCGAAATGCATGAATATCGCTGAAAAGTCAGCGATATTCATGCATTATCGAGCAAATGCTCTTAGCCATGTTATCCACCTCCCATTGGATAACATGGCTAAGAACTGCTCAGGGCAGGTGTTAGCTTTTGGAGATATTCCCGCTTAGCGCGAATATCTCCAAAAGTTGGTAATAGGAGATAGCGATGTTAGCGACTGTTTTCAGTCTCTAACATCTTGGCACGCCCACTTTGCATCTCATTAGTGATAAATATCACTGACATGCAAAGTGGGGCCCAAGATGGTCGCTATCTCCTACTAGCTGTCGCTAACTGGTGTTAGCGACAGCTTGGTAATAGGGAGATAATTTTATCTCCGCTTTCTTGGCTTTTAAAGCCAAAAAAGCGGAGATAAACCCCCTTGATAATATGCCCCAACATTTCCTGTCATATATCGCCCGCACGGCTCTTCTGTCTCTTCAATGTGTTCAGTGGATGGTAGGCAGTGCCAAATCCTACAGTGGCGCTTCCTGGAACTTGTAGTTCAGCCTCTTCCAGCACGCTTTGTGTGACGCCAATTGCGCACCGGAAGTTCCTGTAGGCTCGCGAGGCTGGGGTTCGGCTGTGGCGGAGTCGTCGTTCGTAGGCGCAATCAGGTCAGAGTCTTTTTCCCCCTACCACTGTGTATCCTGTTCTGCTTATAACTTGTGCTAATTTCTTCGGTAAAGCGCCCACAGAAGGCACTCTTGCTATCTTTATAGGGGGCCGGTCTCCTCAATTTTCGCCATTCTTACTAGAGGGCCGTGGCCTCACTGCGCATTTTAGTGACTCTTTTTGTATTTTGATAGAGGAGTGTAGATGGGCCTTTCACCCAGTTCTCCGTTAATTTTTTGCGCCCGAGGAGCTATGCTCCAGCGGGCTTGGTGCTATATGTAGTGAATGCTGTACGGGGGTAGTGACGAGTCGCTCTTCTCGGTGTAAGCTCCCACTGTCTCCCCTGCACGTCTTCTGGGGTTGTTCCTTCTAACTATTTCGCACTGTTGCGCTGTTTGAATGGTGTTGATGTGCACTGGGCACCTTTCCTGTGCCCCGTTTCGGTTCACCTGTAACTCCTGTTTTGTTTCAAGTCCATCAGAACGCCCACCCCCATGTCCCTTTGCATGCATGCTTCATGCCATAGCTTCTCCACTAGTGAGATGTGAGCAGTATGAGCACACACACATCAATGCACAGCTATTGCCATTGCCCTCTGTGTGTGTGGGGGGGCTCTCTGTGTGTGTTTGTGGGGGGCTCTCTGTGTGTGTGCGGGGCTCTCTCTGTGTGTGAGGGGCTCTGTGTGTGTGTGTGGGTGGGGGCTCTCTGTTTGTGTGTGTGTGGGTCTCTGTGTGTGTGGGGGGGGCTATGTGTGTGTGGGGGGGGGGGGCTCTGTGTGTGTGGGGCTCTGTGTGTGTGGGGGGGGGCTCTCTGAGTGTGTGTGTGTGTGGCTCTGTGTGTGTGTGTGGCTCTGTGTGTGTGTGTGTGTGTGTGTGTGTGGGTATGTGTGTGTGTGTGTGTGTGGCTCTGTGTGTGTGGCTCTCTGTGTGTGTGTGGCTTTCTGTGTGTGTGGCTCTGTGTCCGCGAATACTCTCTAATACTCTCTAATGCTCACCTATTGCCATTGTAAATGACAATACCATTTATTTATGGGTTTTTTAAAAAAATGTCATGAGCAATGCCAATAGCTCTACCTTTAATAATGCTGAGACCATTACATTTTAAATGCTTTTCTCTATGTTTTTCGTTCATCTATTACCTCCCTTTGCTTCTGTTGTGCTCCCCTCCATATCCCTTCCCTGAATGTGCTGTGAGATGTTCAGTGGGTATTCGTTAGGACACTAGCTGAGTCAATGCGGCTGATGTCAGATGCTGGTTTTCCTAATTCCTCATATACGGCCTGAATAAAGTTTCTCACCTATTCCATGGTTCCAACCATCTGCTTTAGAGATTTTCTTGAGGGGTTTTTGTCATTCTCTGGAAATCTTTCATGGCACACCCATTGCCCTTTCATCTCTATAAGCCACTTTTGGCCTGTGAGTCTTAGAGAAAACATATTACGAGGTCACTAGCATTTATACTCAGACTGCAATCACACAATCAGCGTAGATATGTGCACAAACATTCATTCAAAAATCTGAGTAACTCAGGATTATAGCTGCACCATGAACGCAGCCATGGGTGTAACTAGACTAGGCGGGATTCAGAATCCCAGCCAGGTCTGGCTTGAGCTCTGGTGGATTCCTCCCCCGGAAAAACCTCCAGGTATTCCCTCACTGCCACTCTCCAACAGCACACTCCATCTCTCCATAGCCTCTCTGACATACCATTCATTATTTTTATAATGCTACTCATAGTTCACTCACACTCACTTCCCTGATCTGCATGGTGCACATTCTTTGCAACAGGCTCATTAACCCTCTGTGATCCTTTACGATAAGTTAAAACTGCCACTAGACAAAAACACAGCCCCATCCCCCCAAATTCAATGTGAGGTGCAGCTGCACTGGTTGCACTGCCCTACAGCCAGTCCTGCTCCCAGCAATGGGGCAGGCCAAGCATTTCCAGAAATGGGGTTAGAGCTCATCTCATAGCCATTATATGAGGAAAAAGATCTATGTAAGTGGTGGGGTGTGATACTTTCCCCAAGTTCAAGCAAGCAAAACAACTTAACTGATTTCTTGTGGATGATTTAAGGAAGCGTAGACTTCTCCTCTGAGAATGTTTTACAATTTTTGGGATCAAATTTGCTAAAACGCCGCAGACCCTTATAGGGCATTCATGAAATATTCCAGTACTTTCATGGTGCAACAGGGAAACCTTGCCTTTTCTAGGAGCAGATCTCGTTTTTTTTCAAATGTCTTAAATCAGAAATTACTTCCATTACACCAAAGTCAACATCCTTTCATGGGTGAGGCCCTTCTGGCAAAAAGTATATTCAATATGACAGTGCACAGCCAATGATGGTGTCTTAATAGAAGCATGTCAGGACCTGCAGTTTGCCATGGGTAACACCTCCCATCCATATGCTAGTGCCCTTGTTCATAAGGCAAGAATAACTTCTAGAATGCCAAACCAGGAGCACACTTAAACGAATAACACATTAACACTCACACACACATATTCTCTCACACACACATATTCTCCACTATATCTCTTGCACTCTTACGTACATGTTTACTGTCACACTCACATGCAGACACACTGCCACTCACACTTCCGTTAGTCGATCTGTGTTAGGAAAGCTTGCCCTACTGCTTCTGCTATACCTGCATTTCTTTTTAGTGAAGTTTAATAAAAACATATTCTCTATTCAAAAATAATAATATATTGCCTTGTCAATGTTTGTTACAAGTATGATGTGAATGAAAATATCACTTCCTTAAAATAGCTGTACGGGCTTATATTTGGTTGAACGTGTGGATCAAGCAGTTGCAGTATAGGAAAAGACCTAAACCACATTCTAATGTAATATCACAGCATCCAACTGATCTTATGAAATGCTGGACTTCTTTGGCAACCAAGGATTTTATTCAGTAACACTTTTCATTTGTGGGTTTTTGAGACCCAACTTACAATGTAAGCAAAACTATATGTCCTGAAAGGTAGCACTGTGGTGAATGTAAAGCCAGGAATGGCTGAAGGGGATGTATGACGGTACAACGCGTGCTTTTACAACGTGTACCGTTACGACGCAGGATTTTGAACTTAAGTCGTTACAAATACTTGTGTTGGGGGCACTGGATAGTGAATAGTTTAATTTACTATTCCAACTCCAGTCCCCATGGATAGTAGGGAAGGTGTTGGATAGTAAATTAAACTATTCCCTACCCTAGAGCGCCCTCCAGCAAAAGTTGTTGTAACAACTTTAGTTGTAAAACTTGCATGGTAATGGTACCGCGTTGTAAAACATTTGTTGTAAAGGATGTTCCCCGCTGAAGGTGGATACGATCCTTAATTTAGCATCATACCAAAAAGCCTCAGGCCTCTGGCTGAGGCTTTGGGGTATGGTGCTGGACTTAGGATCATGTGCCATTCCCTTGTGCCATCCCACATTCTTAGTCTACGCTCCCCTCTTGCACCAGTCCTGTTGTTGCAGATAAAACATACTAAGCACCTAGTACTACAGACAGAGTATGTATTCTGTGGATGCCTTTGTAGTAATCCATGAGAGAAGTGACATTTTTATATGTGCAGAGTAACAGAAGTACTCATGTAAGTGCTGGCTGATGGTGAATAGTTTGAGTGCGTGCAATTTGAGTGGTGTGAGTGTAGGGTGAAAAATGTGCTGATGTGAGTGTTGGGTGAGCTGCATAAATACAATGTGAGTGGAGGGCCCATGTTAGTGTCGGGTGAGAGGAGTGCATGCAGAGTGAGAGGAGTGGGTACGGGTTGGTGTGAGTGTGTAAATGCAGGGTGAGTGGTGTGCCTGTGTGTGGTGCAGCATGAGCGGTGAGAGTGAAGGGTCAACTGTGAGAGTAACTGGTGAGGAATATGTGATGTTACATCGCATGCGCTACAACGCATGCGATTACAACGCTGTCGTTACAACGACCGCGTTGTTACAACGCAAGCCATTACATCGCAAGTCATTTCTACGACTAGACGTAGGGGCGCGCTGGACTTAGGAATAGTATGATTTACAATTCCAACTCTAGCGTGTGCAACAGTAGGAAAGGTGGTGTAGAAATGACTTGAGATGTAATGGCTTGCGTTGTAACAACGCAGTCGTTGTAACGACCACGTTGTAATCGCATGGGTTGTAGCGCATGCGATGTAAACGCTGTTTTCCCTGGTAAGTGCATGATGAAAGGAGTCAGTGCAGAGTAAGTGGTGTGTTCCTATGAATTTTGGCAGACTATTGTCCCCGTGTGCAGGCAAAATGAACAACAGAGAGCCTGTATGAATGCAGGCTGAGAGGCTTGTCTGTCTGAGTACAGGGTGAGAGGTGTGACTTCAGTATGAGTGTTGTGCTTGTTAGCGTGGTGTGAGTGCAGGGTGAGTGCTGTGCCCATGTCAGTGAAAGGTGAACTGTGTGAGAGACAGGATGCTTATGAGTGCACAGTGAGGGATGTGACAGTGTGCGAGTAGGGTGAGGGGAGTGACTGAAGGGTGAGTCATGTAATAGATGAATTTGAGTGCAGGAGAAAGTACAGAGTGAAAGGAACGAATGTATGGTGAGTGATGTGCTTGTTTGATTGAGATTACAGAGTTAGCCGTTAAAGTGACAGGTGATTGAAGCGTTACATGAGTGCATGAGTGCATGAGTGTGCTTGTGTAAGTCAACGGTGAAAAGCATGAGTGCATGGTGAATGGTGTGAGTGCAGTGTGATCACTGTGAGTGCAAGTGAGAGGTGTGCTCATGTAACTGCAGGGTATGTGGGGGGGCAGAGTATGTTCATGGCATGGGGCATGAGTGCAGTGTGGTCGCTGGGAGTGCAGGGTGAGCAGCGTGCTAATGTGAGCGCAGGGTAAGAGAAGGATGAAGCTGTGCATTCAGGGTAGGGGCATTAATGCACTGTAATCGCTGTGAGTGTTATGTAAGCAGGGAAAGTTTCAAGTTAGTTGAGTGCCATATGTGTGCAGTGTAAGCGGCGTGCTTGTGTGCGTGCAGGGTAGGAGGAGGGTGAATGGAGTGAGTGCATGGTGAGCAGTGGGAGTGCAGTGTGATTGGGAAAGTGAAGGGTGAGGGGTGAGAATGAGGAGTGAGTTGTCTGAATGGAGGATGTATTCCCAGACACCTGGAGTAACTCGGCATTGTATTGACGGCTGTCGTAGGGTTTCAGATATAGGATAAACTGTTGCTGTTATGGCATAAATCAGGGATGGAATGTGGAGGAAATAAATAATTTACTAATCCTACAACAAACTTTCAGTCTTGTGATTAGGGTTGCCAGCTGACCATATTTCTACCTGCACTGGTATTTTGATGTCCCATACAGAACCAAAATAAGCAAAATCACCTGAAGCCCATATTTTTAGCACTTATCTATACATACTTGGAGGCATGGCGAGCAGCCGAAGATGGCGGACACGTGAGCCCTGAGCTCCGCATCACCCCAGCAATGAGCTGAATAAAAAGGAGGGGATAGCCTGGCCTGATTCACCGGATGGGGTAGTCCCCGGCACAGAACACCACGGAGCAGCACACGAGCTGTAAACAGGCGCCCTGACCCTGCTGGTGAGAGATGGCCATGTGCAGTAGAGTGGACGGGAGCTCCACCCTTGAGCAATATCTTCACCGGAGCCTACCCCAGACTCCTATCTATGAGTGTGGGCCTGAGGTGAGGAGCAGCATCTGGGCCCTGTCTCCAGGCGCATACTTGCTTGGACCGTAGACCGAGCCGACGGGGAAGAGTGAAGACGCCTGTGGTGCCGGCTGCTGGCCTCGGGACTGGGGCGTGATGAAGCCCACTGGGACCGCCTGAAGGAGACCGCGAGGTGGGCTACTTGGGACCCCCGGTGTGCCAGAGGTGCATCGTTGTGCTGAGGAGGCCCCCCCTGGGGAGGTCATGCAAGAAGAGGTCTCCAACCGGTGAGCTGGCAGCACTGCATACATTGCTGGCTGCTGAAACCTGAAGCTCTGCCTCATTAGGAAGATCTGGCATGCAGCGTGCCTGGCTGGTGGAATAACGGCCGAACACAGCAGCGTGGCCTGAAGCCCTGGACTCAAATGCTGGACTGGGCGGGCCCACGGGAACTACGTGGTGGTGGACACAGCGCAACTATGAGGCCCAGGCTGACAGTGACGGGCCGGCTGCACCGGAGACCTACCTACACACTGCCTGTGAGGAGTTGGCCGGTATCTGGGAGTGTCACGGTTCAGCCGGCGACATGCAGCTTGGCCGGGAGGCAGAGCTTGGACTCCCGTGCTTGGACCCACGATGAGACACGATTGAGCTGTCCGACGGGGAGGCAACCTGGCTGTGGGCCTCGGCCCTGAGGGGATGGGTCCATTGTGATTGGACCCCAAGACACTGCAGCTGGGGGAGCACTGATGGACCCCGGTGACCTGCGGCGACAAATCAAGCTGCGCAGCCTTAGGACAGCAGAGTGGAGCTGTGATACGCAATAGAGTCTCCAGAAATGGAGCGGAGACTAAAATCACACGCTGGGCTGAGTGAAAGCCTAGTGGGAACCCTGCTGTATGTTTGATGCGCTGAACTTGGTGGCCAGTTGAAGTTCTGAGGCACGGTGCTGCAGTCCTGGTGGGCAGAAGGGTGAACGCAACCCACTGGGGGCAGACGACACGCAGCTGTGCACCAACAAGACGTACACGGCTGGTCACACTGAAATACACTGGTTGTGGTGGCACCTCCAATTGGACAGAGAATGGGCCCGGTGGCTCTATTGAAGACCCCAAGAGTGGTAGCTAAACCGAACCTGTGGGAACTTGGGTGAGAGGCTTGGAGAAGCACGTTGGGGTGGCCTGGAGTCTGCGGCAGTAACCCGGAGCAGTCTCTTGGCTCTGGACGTCTCCGGAGTGCAGGCAGAATATTGGATATTGGAAGGTGGCTGAGCGATTTGAGTGCAAAATAACGATGGATTTGGGCCCAGATCTTTGGACTGGTTTGAGTGTGTGACATTGATCCACATTCGGTCCATCACTTGTTGTGTTTGCATATTCCGCCCTAAGTGCGCTGGGGATGCCCAGACGTGGGTCCCAGGCACTCCACACCACTGGAGTCAAGCTAGCCGGGCTAATGAGAGGTGTTACCTCGAAACCGGTCCGGTCCTCGGATGCTTGATTCCGTTCTGGGAAGGACATGGCTTTTGTAGTTCGGACTGGACTGTTCCCATGGGGCACAGGGTCAGAGCTGATTTGCATATCGCCATTGTCTAAACCAGGGTGGTGTGGAGTGCAAAAAAATGATGGATTTGGGCCCAGATCTTTGGACTGGGGTGAATGTGTGACATTGATCCACATTCTGTCCATCACCTGTTTTGTTTGCAAATTCCGCCATAAGTGCGCTGGGGATGCTCAGACGTGGGTCCCATGCACTCCACACCACTGGAGTCAAGCTAGCCGGGCTGATGAGAGGTGTTACCTCGAAACCGGTCCGGTCCTCGGATGCTTGATTCCGTTCTGGGAAGGACATGGCTTTTGTAGTTCGGACTGGACTGTTCCCATGGGGCACAGGGTCAGAGCTGATTTGCATATCGCCATTGTCTAACCCAGGGTGGTGTGGAGTGCAAAAAAACGATGGATTTGGGCCCAGATCTTTGGACTGGGGTGAATGTGTGACATTGATCCACATTCTGTCCATCACCTGTTTTGTTTGCAAATTCCGCCATAAGTGCGCTGGGGATGCTCAGGCGTGGGTCCCAGGCACTCCACACCACTGGAGTCAAGCTAGCCGGGCTGATGAGAGGTGTTACCTCGAAACCGGTCCGGTCCTCGGATGCTTGATTCCGTTCTGGGAAGGACATGGCTTTTGTAGTTCGGACTGGACTGTTCCCATGGGGCACAGGGTCAGAGCTGATTTGCATATCGCCATTGTCTAACCCAGGGTGGTGTGGAGTGCAAAAAAACGATGGATTTGGGCCCAGATCTTTGGACTGGGGTGAATGTGTGACATTGATCCACATTCTGTCCATCACCTGTTTTGTTTGCATAATTCGTTGGAACATGGCAGCCGCAGACGCCAATCCAAACGGCATACGATTGTATTGGTATGCTCCAAAGGGCGTAATAAAAGAAGTCAGGCTTTTAGACTCCGGATGAAGGGCGACCTGGTGGTAAGCTGCTGAGAGGTCTAAAACACTGAAGAATTTTGCACCTTGTAACACGCTAAGCATCTCCTTTATTCTGGGGAGAGGATGCCTCTCCACCCAGATGTTTGCATTGAGGTCCCTTAGATCCACACACAAACAAATCCCTTTGCCACCTCCTTTTGAAGCTACTACAATGGGGCAAGCCACTCTGAGCTCTCAATCTTTTCAATCACCCCAATGGACTCCAACTTCTCCAGTTCACTTTTCAGAGAATCTCTCGCCACTAACGGTACAGACCTTGCTTTATGTACAGTGGGCTTGCAATGCTTCTTCAACTTTATCTTATGGAGGAAACCCTTCAGCAGTCCTAACTTATTTGAAAATACCTCGGGGAAGTCCTGACACACTTCTGTACCTACACTTGGTTGCTCCACCAAGTACACTGGCTCAGAGGCATTGGGATCTAACTTGATGCCAAGGTGTTTTTGATGTTTCCACCCCAGTAAACACGATCCCCTCTTGGTTAAATATACTTTGCCCACAGTGACTCTATCCTTGAATTTTATGTGCATAATGACCATTCCTACCAAGGGTATGGTGTCATGGTTGTATCCACCTGGGTTAATGTCTGGGGGTAATAGCTCATATTCTTTGTCAACAGACCTTGCCTTAAAGGTGGTTTCATTTATGAGTGTATAAGGTGAGCAAGAGTCAGCATATACACTATAAGGTACATTGTCAAGCCAAATTTCACACTCAGGGTAACTACACTCAGAGCTCTCAAGAAGCTCATTCACCTGGAATACAATGTCACCTCGGGGTTCCTCTTCATCAAAAATAACATGGGTCACATCTTTTTTCATTTCATGACACACCCTGGTAAAATGTCCTTGTTTGTTACACTTCCTACATATAACACTCCTTGCTGGACACTTCACATTATTTGATAGATGGTTAGGATTGCCACAACGGAAACACTTTAACTTTTGGGTTTCAGCCTTATGAACAGAACTTCCCATTGATACACTTTTGCTTTTTTCATGCTTTGCAGATACCTTCATTACTTCATCATCACGCACTTGCTTTACTTCAACAGCATCCTTCATCTCACTCATGCAGAAGGCTGTGTGCTCAATACTTTTGGCTATATCCACAGCCTGTTACAAATCTGGGGCATCTGCTAACAGCTTTTCTTGTATCTTCTTATCTGATGTACATCTAACCAATTGGTCTCTGATCAGAGAATCAGTAAGGTTTCCAAAATCACAAGTGGAAGATAGGCCTCTAAGTACTGCTATATAATTTACCACTCTCTCATACTTCCCTTGAGACCTTGAGAAGAATTTGTGTCTCTCCAAAACCACATTAATTTTCTTCCCAAATTGAGCTTCTAGTTTCATTAAAGCAACTTGATATATATCAGGTGGAGCATCACCATCCACACTTCCACTGCTGCTATCGCTAGCAATGTCAGGTAAATTGTCATATATCTCTCTAGCATGCTTTCCTAAATTAGGTAGCAAAATGTGTAGCTTTCTTACAGATGAGAATCTATTCCCACCAATAGCTATTAAATAGGATTCAAATATCCTTACCCAATTTTTCCAGGGAGTGAGGGGTTCCCCGTCTTCATTTAGGAAGGGAGGTGGTTGGGACATTGACATCGCAGTTGCCATAATTTGAGTAAAAATTTGAGCAACGCTGACAATATGTATTTAAGAGGGATGGTGAAGGAAAGCGGCAATAAGGGTACAGCTTTTACAGCTTTTACAGACTCAATTACTTATACAATAACACTTAAATTCGCAAACTTGTGGGGAAACAAGAAAATTACATTCCTTTTTACACTTCCACACCCTTCACAGGATTGCAAGAATACAGGCTGAAAAAGTTTACTTAGAATTAATACTAAGCTTATCAGCGCACACAGTTTCCAATGTAAATGTCAAAACACTTCATCTAAAGTCCTCCAACAAGCTGTGCCTATCAGCGTGATTTATCAGGGATGTTGATCCTGACAGGCTTCCTGCGTTTAGCTGTGCCTGTCAGCGTGTTTTTATTTTTTTAACACCAATAGGCTTCCTTTCAGCTGTGCCTATCAGCGTGATCAATAACACAAAGCCTCCACCTCAAATGTGCCCACGCTCTCTCTCCTCGATCGGACACTTCCAAGAGTACACCCGCCCCACCATCCGTGCGTCGAGATATTCTCCGTGTGCCCTCTCCTGGCTGGAATGCGCTCGCACACTCTACTAGCTTCCTATGCTCAGCTGACTGGAAACCGAGGGACCCCTGGCTGTCAAACTCTGACTGACTTCGTGCGTCGAGATATTCTTGGTTCGCCCTCTCCTGGCTGAATTTCACTCGCACACGCTCATACATTCCACTGTGCGCAGAGGACAGAACTCCGAGGTACGCCTGGCTCTCAACCGCTGACAGAGTTCATACGCGTTCAATTACGGCACTTTCCCTCATAAAGCCTCACCGCAACACAACTGGCTTACTTCAGGGAACACAGATCGCCTTCTCAATGTTTGGATACACCTCACATTATCTTCATCATAAGTCGTGGTAACGTCGCGCTCACGTTTCGCCGACTATCCCAGCTGGGTAATTCGCCCTCGCCGCTGCTTCTAAGTAAAGTCTATTGGCTTCACGAAGCGAGACAAAAAGCGCAACGCGGACGCGTTCACATATACGCTTTGCGTTATTAAGCTTTGTCTCAGAAAATATTCGCTGGAGAGTTCATTCAAGCGCTGTCAATTACACTGCGACTCACGTTTTTCAGTAACACTTTTCATTTGTGGGTTTTTGAGACCCAACTTACAATGTAAGCAAAACTATATGTCCTGAAAGGTAGCACTGTGGTGAATGTAAAGCCAGGAATGGCTGAAGGGGATGTATGACGGTACAACGCGTGCTTTTACAACGTGTACCGTTACGACGCAGGATTTTGAACTTAAGTCGTTACAAATACTTGTGTTGGGGGCACTGGATAGTGAATAGTTTAATTTACTATTCCAACTCCAGTCCCCATGGATAGTAGGGAAGGTGTTGGATAGTAAATTAAACTATTCCCTACCCTAGAGCGCCCTCCAGCAAAAGTTGTTGTAACAACTTTAGTTGTAAAACTTGCATGGTAATGGTACCGCGTTGTAAAACATTTGTTGTAAAGGATGTTCCCCGCTGAAGGTGGATACGATCCTTAATTTAGCATCATACCAAAAAGCCTCAGGCCTCTGGCTGAGGCTTTGGGGTATGGTGCTGGACTTAGGATCATGTGCCATTCCCTTGTGCCATCCCACATTCTTAGTCTACGCTCCCCTCTTGCACCAGTCCTGTTGTTGCAGATAAAACAAAGTAAGCACCTAGTACTACAGACAGAGTATGTATTCTGTGGATGCCTTTGTAGTAATCCATGAGAGAAGTGACAACGACCGCGTTGTTACAACGCAAGCCATTACATCGCAAGTTATTTCTACGACTAGACGTAGGGGCGCGCTGGACTTAGGAATAGTATGATTTACAATTCCAACTCTAGCGTGTGCAACAGTAGGAAAGGTGGTGTAGAAATGACTTGAGATGTAATGGCTTGCGTTGTAACAACGCAGTCGTTGTAACGACCACGTTGTAATCGCATGGGTTGTAGCGCATGCGATGTAAACGCTGTTTTCCCTGGTAAGTGCATGATGAAAGGAGTCAGTGCAGAGTAAGTGGTGTGTTCCTATGAATTTTGGCAGACTATTGTCCCCGTGTGCAGGCAAAATGAACAACAGAGAGCCTGTATGAATGCAGGCTGAGAGGCTTGTCTGTCTGAGTACAGGGTGAGAGGTGTGACTTCAGTATGAGTGTTGTGCTTGTTAGCGTGGTGTGAGTGCAGGGTGAGTGCTGTGCCCATGTCAGTGAAAGGTGAACTGTGTGAGAGACAGGATGCTTATGAGTGCACAGTGAGGGATGTGACAGTGTGCGAGTAGGGTGAGGGGAGTGACTGAAGGGTGAGTCATGTAATAGATGAATTTGAGTGCAGGAGAAAGTACAGAGTGAAAGGAACGAATGTATGGTGAGTGATGTGCTTGTTTGATTGAGATTACAGAGTTAGCCGTTAAAGTGACAGGTGATTGAAGCGTTACATGAGTGCATGAGTGCATGAGTGTGCTTGTGTAAGTCAACGGTGAAAAGCATGAGTGCATGGTGAATGGTGTGAGTGCAGTGTGATCACTGTGAGTGCAAGTGAGAGGTGTGCTCATGTAACTGCAGGGTATGTGGGGGGGCAGAGTATGTTCATGGCATGGGGCATGAGTGCAGTGTGGTCGCTGGGAGTGCAGGGTGAGCAGCGTGCTAATGTGAGCGCAGGGTAAGAGAAGGATGAAGCTGTGCATTCAGGGTAGGGGCATTAATGCACTGTAATCGCTGTGAGTGTTATGTAAGCAGGGAAAGTTTCAAGTTAGTTGAGTGCCATATGTGTGCAGTGTAAGCGGCGTGCTTGTGTGCGTGCAGGGTAGGAGGAGGGTGAATGGAGTGAGTGCATGGTGAGCAGTGGGAGTGCAGTGTGATTGGGAAAGTGAAGGGTGAGGGGTGAGAATGAGGAGTGAGTTGTCTGAATGGAGGATGTATTCCCAGACACCTGGAGTAACTCGGCATTGTATTGACGGCTGTCGTAGGGTTTCAGATATAGGATAAACTGTTGCTGTTATGGCATAAATCAGGGATGGAATGTGGAGGAAATAAATAATTTACTAATCCTACAACAAACTTTCAGTCTTGTGATTAGGGTTGCCAGCTGACCATATTTCTACCTGCACTGGTATTTTGATGTCCCATACAGAACCAAAATAAGCAAAATCACCTGAAGCCCATATTTTTAGCACTTATCTATACATACTTGGAGGCATGGCGAGCAGCCGAAGATGGCGGACACGTGAGCCCTGAGCTCCGCATCACCCCAGCAATGAGCTGAATAAAAAGGAGGGGATAGCCTGGCCTGATTCACCGGATGGGGTAGTCCCCGACACAGAACACCACGGAGCAGCACACGAGCTGTAAACAGGCGCCCTGACCCTGCTGGTGAGAGATGGCCATGTGCAGTAGAGTGGACGGGAGCTCCACCCTTGAGCGATATCTTCACCGGAGCCTACCCCAGACTCCTATCTATGAGTGCGGGCCTGAGGTGAGGAGCAGCATCTGGGCCCTGTCTCCAGGCGCATACTTGCTTGGACCGTGGACCGAGCCGACGGGGAAGAGTGAAGACGCCTGTGGTGCCGGCTGCTGGCCTCGGGACTGGGGCGTGATGAAGCCCACTGGGACCGCCTGAAGGAGACCGCGAGGTGGGCTACTTGGGACCCCCGGTGTGCCAGAGGTGCATCGTTGTGCTGAGGAGGCCCCCCCTGGGGAGGTCATGCAAGAAGAGGTCTCCAACCGGTGAGCTGGCAGCACTGCATACATTGCTGGCTGCTGAAACCTGAAGCTCTGCCTCATTAGGAAGATCTGGCATGCAGCGTGCCTGGCTGGTGGAATAACGGCCGAACACAGCAGCGTGGCCTGAAGCCCTGGACTCAAATGCTGGACTGGGCGGGCCCACGGGAACTACGTGGTGGTGGACACAGCGCAACTATGAGGCCCAGGCTGACAGTGACGGGCCGGCTGCACCGGAAACCTACCTACACACTGCCTGTGAGGAGTTGGCCGGTACACCTGGGAGTGTCACGGTTCAGCCGGCGACATGCAGCTTGGCCGGGAGGCAGAGCTTGGACTCCCGTGCTTGGACCCACGATGAGACACGATTGAGCTGTCCGACGGGGAGGCAACCTGGCTGTGGGCCTCGGCCCTGAGGGGATGGGTCCATTGTGATTGGACCCCAAGACACTGCAGCTGGGGGAGCACTGATGGACCCCGGTGACCTGCGGCGACAAATCAAGCTGCGCAGCCTTAGGACAGCAGAGTGGAGCTGTGATACGCAATAGAGTCTCCAGAAATGGAGCGGAGACTAAAATCACACGCTGGGCTGAGTGAAAGCCTAGTGGGAACCCTGCTGTATGTTTGATGCGCTGAACTTGGTGGCCAGTTGAAGTTCTGAGGCACGGTGCTGCAGTCCTGGTGGGCAGAAGGGTGAACGCAACCCACTGGGGGCAGACGACACGCAGCTGTGCACCAACAAGACGTACACGGCTGGTCACACTGAAATACACTGGTTGTGGTGGCCCCTCCAATTGGACAGAGAATGGGCCCGGTGGCTCTATTGAAGACCCCAAGAGTGGTAGCTAAACCGAACCTGTGGGAACTTGGGTGAGAGGCTTGGAGAAGCACGTTGGGGTGGCCTGGAGTCTGCGGCAGTAACCCGGAGCAGTCTCTTGGCTCTGGACGTCTCCGGAGTGCAGGCAGAATATTGGATATTGGAAGGTGGCTGAGCGATTTGAGTGCAAAATAACGATGGATTTGGGCCCAGATCTTTGGACTGGTTTGAGTGTGTGACATTGATCCACATTCGGTCCATCACTTGTTGTGTTTGCATATTCCGCCCTAAGTGCGCTGGGGATGCCCAGACGTGGGTCCCAGGCACTCCACACCACTGGAGTCAAGCTAGCCGGGCTAATGAGAGGTGTTACCTCGAAACCGGTCCGGTCCTCGGATGCTTGATTCCGTTCTGGGAAGGACATGGCTTTTGTAGTTCGGACTGGACTGTTCCCATGGGGCACAGGGTCAGAGCTGATTTGCATATCGCCATTGTCTAAACCAGGGTGGTGTGGAGTGCAAAAAAATGATGGATTTGGGCCCAGATCTTTGGACTGGGGTGAATGTGTGACATTGATCCACATTCTGTCCATCACCTGTTTTGTTTGCAAATTCCGCCATAAGTGCGCTGGGGATGCTCAGACGTGGGTCCCAGGCACTCCACACCACTGGAGTCAAGCTAGCCGGGCTGATGAGAGGTGTTACCTCGAAACCGGTCCGGTCCTCGGATGCTTGATTCCGTTCTGGGAAGGACATGGCTTTTGTAGTTCGGACTGGACTGTTCCCATGGGGCACAGGGTCAGAGCTGATTTGCATATCGCCATTGTCTAACCCAGGGTGGTGTGGAGTGCAAAAAAACGATGGATTTGGGCCCAGATCTTTGGACTGGGGTGAATGTGTGACATTGATCCACATTCTGTCCATCACCTGTTTTGTTTGCATAATTCGTTGGAACATGGCAGCCGCAGACGCCAATCCAAACGGCATACGATTGTATTGGTATGCTCCAAAGGGCGTAATAAAAGAAGTCAGGCTTTTAGACTCCGGATGAAGGGCGACCTGGTGGTAAGCTGCTGAGAGGTCTAAAACACTGAAGAATTTTGCACCTTGTAACACGCTAAGCATCTCCTTTATTCTGGGGAGAGGATGCCTCTCCACCCGGATGTTTGCATTGAGGTCCCTTAGATCCACACACAAACAAATCCCTTTGCCACCTCCTTTTGAAGCTACTACAATGGGGCAAGCCACTCTGAGCTCTCAATCTTTTCAATCACCCCAATGGACTCCAACTTCTCCAGTTCACTTTTCAGAGAATCTCTCGCCACTAACGGTACAGACCTTGCTTTATGTACAGTGGGCTTGCAATGCTTCTTCAACTTTATCTTATGGAGGAAACCCTTCAGCAGTCCTAACTTATTTGAAAATACCTCGGGGAAGTCCTGACACACTTCTGTACCTACACTTGGTTGCTCCACCAAGTACACTGGCTCAGAGGCATTGGGATCTAACTTGATGCCAAGGTCTTTTTGATGTTTCCACCCCAGTAAACACGATCCCCTCTTGGTTAAATATACTTTGCCCACAGTGACTCTATCCTTGAATTTTATGTGCATAATGACCATTCCTACCAAGGGTATGGTGTCATGGTTGTATCCACCTGGGTTAATGTCTGGGGGTAATAGCTCATATTCTTTGTCAACAGACCTTGCCTTAAAGGTGGTTTCATTTATGAGTGTATAAGGTGAGCAAGAGTCAGCATATACACTATAAGGTACATTGTCAAGCCAAATTTCACACTCAGGGTAACTACACTCAGAGCTCTCAAGAAGCTCATTCACCTGGAATACAATGTCACCTCGGGGTTCCTCTTCATCAAAAATAACATGGGTCACATCTTTTTTCATTTCATGACACACCTTGGTAAAATGTCCTTGTTTGTTACACTTCCTACATATAACACTCCTTGCTGGACACTTCACATTATTTGATAGATGGTTAGGATTGCCACAACGGAAACACTTTAACTTTTGGGTTTCAGCCTTATGAACAGAACTTCCCATTGATACACTTTTGCTTTTTTCATGCTTTGCAGATACCTTCATTACTTCATCATCACGCACTTGCTTTACTTCAACAGCATCCTTCATCTCACTCATGCAGAAGGCTGTGTGCTCAATACTTTTGGCTATATCCACAGCCTGTTACAAATCTGGGGCATCTGCTAACAGCTTTTCTTGTATCTTCTTATCTGATGTACATCTAACCAATTGGTCTCTGATCAGAGAATCAGTAAGGTTTCCAAAATCACAAGTGGAAGATAGGCCTCTAAGTACTGCTATATAATTTACCACTCTCTCATACTTCCCTTGAGACCTTGAGAAGAATTTGTGTCTCTCCAAAACCACATTAATTTTCTTCCCAAATTGAGCTTCTAGTTTCATTAAAGCAACTTGATATATATCAGGTGGAGCATCACCATCCACACTTCCACTGCTGCTATCGCTAGCAATGTCAGGTAAATTGTCATATATCTCTCTAGCATGCTTTCCTAAATTAGGTAGCAAAATGTGTAGCTTTCTTACAGATGAGAATCTATTCCCACCAATAGCTATTAAATAGGATTCAAATATCCTTACCCAATTTTTCCAGGGAGTGAGGGGTTCCCCGTCTTCATTTAGGAAGGGAGGTGGTTGGGACATTGACATCGCAGTTGCCATAATTTGAGTAAAAATTTGAGCAACGCTGACAATATGTATTTAAGAGGGATGGTGAAGGAAAGCGGCAATAAGGGTACAGCTTTTACAGCTTTTACAGACTCAATTACTTATACAATAACACTTAAATTCGCAAACTTGTGGGGAAACAAGAAAATTACATTCCTTTTTACACTTCCACACCCTTCACAGGATTGCAAGAATACAGGCTGAAAAAGTTTACTTAGAATTAATACTAAGCTTATCAGCGCACACAGTTTCCAATGTAAATGTCAAAACACTTCATCTAAAGTCCTCCAACAAGCTGTGCCTATCAGCGTGATTTATCAGGGATGTTGATCCTGACAGGCTTCCTGCGTTTAGCTGTGCCTGTCAGCGTGTTTTTATTTTTTTAACACCAATAGGCTTCCTTTCAGCTGTGCCTATCAGCGTGATCAATAACACAAAGCCTCCACCTCAAATGTGCCCACGCTCTCTCTCCTCGATCGGACACTTCCAAGAGTACACCCGCCCCACCATCCGTGCGTCGAGATATTCTCCGTGTGCCCTCTCCTGGCTGGAATGCGCTCGCACACTCTACTAGCTTCCTATGCTCAGCTGACTGGAAACCGAGGGACCCCTGGCTGTCAAACTCTGACTGACTTCGTGCGTCGAGATATTCTTGGTTCGCCCTCTCCTGGCTGAATTTCACTCGCACACGCTCATACATTCCACTGTGCGCAGAGGACAGAACTCCGAGGTACGCCTGGCTCTCAACCGCTGACAGAGTTCATACGCGTTCAATTACGGCACTTTCCCTCATAAAGCCTCACCGCAACACAACTGGCTTACTTCAGGGAACACAGATCGCCTTCTCAATGTTTGGATACACCTCACATTATCTTCATCATAAGTCGTGGTAACGTCGCGCTCACGTTTCGCCGACTATCCCAGCTGGGTAATTCGCCCTCGCCGCTGCTTCTAAGTAAAGTCTATTGGCTTCACGAAGCGAGACAAAAAGCGCAACGCGGACGCGTTCACATATACGCTTTGCGTTATTAAGCTTTGTCTCAGAAAATATTCGCTGGAGAGTTCATTCAAGCGCTGTCAATTACACTGCGACTCACGTTTTTCAGTAACACTTTTCATTTGTGGGTTTTTGAGACCCAACTTACAATGTAAGCAAAACTATATGTCCTGAAAGGTAGCACTGTGGTGAATGTAAAGCCAGGAATGGCTGAAGGGGATGTATGACGGTACAACGCGTGCTTTTACAACGTGTACCGTTACGACGCAGGATTTTGAACTTAAGTCGTTACAAATACTTGTGTTGGGGGCACTGGATAGTGAATAGTTTAATTTACTATTCCAACTCCAGTCCCCATGGATAGTAGGGAAGGTGTTGGATAGTAAATTAAACTATTCCCTACCCTAGAGCGCCCTCCAGCAAAAGTTGTTGTAACAACTTTAGTTGTAAAACTTGCATGGTAATGGTACCGCGTTGTAAAACATTTGTTGTAAAGGATGTTCCCCGCTGAAGGTGGATACGATCCTTAATTTAGCATCATACCAAAAAGCCTCAGGCCTCTGGCTGAGGCTTTGGGGTATGGTGCTGGACTTAGGATCATGTGCCATTCCCTTGTGCCATCCCACATTCTTAGTCTACGCTCCCCTCTTGCACCAGTCCTGTTGTTGCAGATAAAACAAAGTAAGCACCTAGTACTACAGACAGAGTATGTATTCTGTGGATGCCTTTGTAGTAATCCATGAGAGAAGTGACAACGACCGCGTTGTTACAACGCAAGCCATTACATCGCAAGTTATTTCTACGACTAGACGTAGGGGCGCGCTGGACTTAGGAATAGTATGATTTACAATTCCAACTCTAGCGTGTGCAACAGTAGGAAAGGTGGTGTAGAAATGACTTGAGATGTAATGGCTTGCGTTGTAACAACGCAGTCGTTGTAACGACCACGTTGTAATCGCATGGGTTGTAGCGCATGCGATGTAAACGCTGTTTTCCCTGGTAAGTGCATGATGAAAGGAGTCAGTGCAGAGTAAGTGGTGTGTTCCTATGAATTTTGGCAGACTATTGTCCCCGTGTGCAGGCAAAATGAACAACAGAGAGCCTGTATGAATGCAGGCTGAGAGGCTTGTCTGTCTGAGTACAGGGTGAGAGGTGTGACTTCAGTATGAGTGTTGTGCTTGTTAGCGTGGTGTGAGTGCAGGGTGAGTGCTGTGCCCATGTCAGTGAAAGGTGAACTGTGTGAGAGACAGGATGCTTATGAGTGCACAGTGAGGGATGTGACAGTGTGCGAGTAGGGTGAGGGGAGTGACTGAAGGGTGAGTCATGTAATAGATGAATTTGAGTGCAGGAGAAAGTACAGAGTGAAAGGAACGAATGTATGGTGAGTGATGTGCTTGTTTGATTGAGATTACAGAGTTAGCCGTTAAAGTGACAGGTGATTGAAGCGTTACATGAGTGCATGAGTGCATGAGTGTGCTTGTGTAAGTCAACGGTGAAAAGCATGAGTGCATGGTGAATGGTGTGAGTGCAGTGTGATCACTGTGAGTGCAAGTGAGAGGTGTGCTCATGTAACTGCAGGGTATGTGGGGGGGCAGAGTATGTTCATGGCATGGGGCATGAGTGCAGTGTGGTCGCTGGGAGTGCAGGGTGAGCAGCGTGCTAATGTGAGCGCAGGGTAAGAGAAGGATGAAGCTGTGCATTCAGGGTAGGGGCATTAATGCACTGTAATCGCTGTGAGTGTTATGTAAGCAGGGAAAGTTTCAAGTTAGTTGAGTGCCATATGTGTGCAGTGTAAGCGGCGTGCTTGTGTGCGTGCAGGGTAGGAGGAGGGTGAATGGAGTGAGTGCATGGTGAGCAGTGGGAGTGCAGTGTGATTGGGAAAGTGAAGGGTGAGGGGTGAGAATGAGGAGTGAGTTGTCTGAATGGAGGATGTATTCCCAGACACCTGGAGTAACTCGGCATTGTATTGACGGCTGTCGTAGGGTTTCAGATATAGGATAAACTGTTGCTGTTATGGCATAAATCAGGGATGGAATGTGGAGGAAATAAATAATTTACTAATCCTACAACAAACTTTCAGTCTTGTGATTAGGGTTGCCAGCTGACCATATTTCTACCTGCACTGGTATTTTGATGTCCCATACAGAACCAAAATAAGCAAAATCACCTGAAGCCCATATTTTTAGCACTTATCTATACATACTTGGAGGCATGGCGAGCAGCCGAAGATGGCGGACACGTGAGCCCTGAGCTCCGCATCACCCCAGCAATGAGCTGAATAAAAAGGAGGGGATAGCCTGGCCTGATTCACCGGATGGGGTAGTCCCCGACACAGAACACCACGGAGCAGCACACGAGCTGTAAACAGGCGCCCTGACCCTGCTGGTGAGAGATGGCCATGTGCAGTAGAGTGGACGGGAGCTCCACCCTTGAGCGATATCTTCACCGGAGCCTACCCCAGACTCCTATCTATGAGTGCGGGCCTGAGGTGAGGAGCAGCATCTGGGCCCTGTCTCCAGGCGCATACTTGCTTGGACCGTGGACCGAGCCGACGGGGAAGAGTGAAGACGCCTGTGGTGCCGGCTGCTGGCCTCGGGACTGGGGCGTGATGAAGCCCACTGGGACCGCCTGAAGGAGACCGCGAGGTGGGCTACTTGGGACCCCCGGTGTGCCAGAGGTGCATCGTTGTGCTGAGGAGGCCCCCCCTGGGGAGGTCATGCAAGAAGAGGTCTCCAACCGGTGAGCTGGCAGCACTGCATACATTGCTGGCTGCTGAAACCTGAAGCTCTGCCTCATTAGGAAGATCTGGCATGCAGCGTGCCTGGCTGGTGGAATAACGGCCGAACACAGCAGCGTGGCCTGAAGCCCTGGACTCAAATGCTGGACTGGGCGGGCCCACGGGAACTACGTGGTGGTGGACACAGCGCAACTATGAGGCCCAGGCTGACAGTGACGGGCCGGCTGCACCGGAGACCTACCTACACACTGCCTGTGAGGAGTTGGCCGGTACACCTGGGAGTGTCACGGTTCAGCCGGCGACATGCAGCTTGGCCGGGAGGCAGAGCTTGGACTCCCGTGCTTGGACCCACGATGAGACACGATTGAGCTGTCCGACGGGGAGGCAACCTGGCTGTGGGCCTCGGCCCTGAGGGGATGGGTCCATTGTGATTGGACCCCAAGACACTGCAGCTGGGGGAGCACTGATGGACCCCGGTGACCTGCGGCGACAAATCAAGCTGCGCAGCCTTAGGACAGCAGAGTGGAGCTGTGATACGCAATAGAGTCTCCAGAAATGGAGCGGAGACTAAAATCACACGCTGGGCTGAGTGAAAGCCTAGTGGGAACCCTGCTGTATGTTTGATGCGCTGAACTTGGTGGCCAGTTGAAGTTCTGAGGCACGGTGCTGCAGTCCTGGTGGGCAGAAGGGTGAACGCAACCCACTGGGGGCAGACGACACGCAGCTGTGCACCAACAAGACGTACACGGCTGGTCACACTGAAATACACTGGTTGTGGTGGCCCCTCCAATTGGACAGAGAATGGGCCCGGTGGCTCTATTGAAGACCCCAAGAGTGGTGAAGGACTGGGTTCTTTGGACCCAGCGGTGCCAGGGCACAACACCTGAAACCTTCGTGGGTAACCTGCTCCGGCGTACAAATCACAGAGACACGGGACACTTCCTTCGGCGTCAAAGAGTCAAGGTTTATTTACTGCAGGGAACACAGAAGTCACAAGAAGTACATCGAGTGTAGTTCGGGGAGACTGCTTCAAATTGTATTTGTGGATCGCTCCTTTTATACAGTTTCTACCCATAGGATAACATGATACACAATAGTTTACAACCTGGTTCCCACAAGTCGCTCTCAGAGGGGTCGCTTAGATCACTTTGAAACACACAAGATCCGGAACATAAGTGCGGAAACATTTGGCGGTTCCCAACTGTAAAAACCCATCTTCCCACCATTAGCAAATTCCAATCAGCAGTAAAGTAGATCGAAATAGGAACGAAGACAGGTGCAGAGGAAGACGGAGACAGTGGGGAGATCGGAAAGGGTGTAAAAGGGGAGTGTCGAGAAGCACGAGATACAGGCATCAAAGGGACGTGCCTAATGAGATGCACAACTGAGACAATAAGCCCGTGCGGCAAGATGAGCCTCGAGCGGCGCCATCTGCCTTACAGTAGCATCCCCCTCGTCATAAAGACACTTTCAAAGAACATGTGTCTTCCGCAAATATCTTGGGAGTCCCAGGGTCGCGAAGCGGACAGCGTCCGTTCGCTGGCTACTTGAGGGCAAGAGACAAAATGGATGCCGTATCTAAGATGGAACCCGTGGGTACAGATGACAAACCCACATAACAAACGAACGGTTTAAGTTAGCACAGCGAAACTGCGCACACTTGCTAAACTCGTCATTTGCGGTTCATAGATACTAGACTCGACCATATTCGTGTGAGTCGAAAACACCACTTACAATTGTCACGGAACCTCAGACGCTCCTTTTGCCCTCATGTAGGCAAGCACTAGTCGGAATCATACTCGATATTCATCAGACCATCAAGATGTCGTTGTAGCATAGCTCTGTCCAACCGAGTCCCCTTGGTAACAGATGGTTGTCTCATACACGTTGTAGCACAGAGGCCACATAAGGCAGGACCACACTGCACACAAAGGCAACACGTGAACAGGAACACTACCACAACCCCGATGATCGTCAGAATCTTCCAACCCCAAGTCGACACCAGGCCCCAAAACCAACCAAGTAGCGTCCAATCCCCTACATCCACGTGTATGGATTCGGAGATCTTGTGCAACTTCGAGATGGCTTGATAGACAGTAGGAGCATTATCTGGAATGAAAATGCAACAGCTCGAATGGATCACTTTACATACCCCACCGCGATCTGCTAAGACAACATCTAAAACCATACGGTTTTGTAATGTCATAAGTCTCTCCGCCTGAAGTTCTGTGGTGATATTACCAAGGGCACTGGCAGTAATGTTAGCTGTCGATTCTACCACTCGAGTCAAATGTCTCAGGTTCCTACTATTAACCATAGGTCCCCAAAACGGGAGGAAACCCTTGAAAAAGTCTCCTGCCTCTTGACCGGCAGTATCCTCTTCACTAATTACGCCTCGTACAACTCTAGTCTTATGATAATCGGCATCTACAGTAAACGTCGGAGGCAACAGATTTGCAACAAAACATGAGCCCATGAAGTCTGCGGGCAACCATGTGTATGCACGATCATGACAGATGAAGTACGTACCCTTGGCAGCCAGAAGCACAGGGATCGGGGACATTGACAGAACGTAACTTTCAGTGCAAGCACTTACTCCAAGTGAGGCTTGCGAGCCACGACCCACAAGACAAAGATTACCAGTGTGGGGTACGACCCATATTGGAGACGAGCTTTTAAGCTGCTTTTCATTAGTGAACGTACTATATTCCCCTCTATTCGGTGCCCTATAGGCTTGTACCTCTGCCTTAGGGATGAGATAAGCATCATAGATCTCATCTTCCAAATCCTGTATTATCATCGATACCACCCACTGCCATGAGGTAGGACCCGGTTTGGGGGAACGTTCTGGAGAGGGGTGGAAACCTAGTGCGCTTCGAAGCATTGTTTGGTATGCTCGAGCTGACCCTTGGGAACTATACGGTAACACCAGATATGGAATTCCCTTACCCGTAGTATGTGGCATCAACCCACACACCCAACAATTAGTAGTGTTAACCACTAACTGATGCTGATGGAGGAGCTGGATAAAGGAATTGTTGCGGAATTCTACACGTCTAGCCTGTTCGTGTTCTGGTAACATATGAAAGGAATGAGGAGAAGCAGTAGAAGTAATGTTAGGGTAAGGAGTAGGAGTAGGGGTAGGAAGTAAGAAGTAAGACATAGTGTAATACACCCCACCCGCCAAAAATGCGGAAGCAGTTAAAAACAATACAAACAATTGGGATACAAAACATTTCGTACGACTAAGTTTCTGCAGCTTGACTCTATATGCCTGAGCTCCTTCCAAATCATTCAGCTTCAAAAATGCCATTTCCCTACGACCGTCCGCAACGTTTCTTGACGCACTTCGTTCTGTGCAGCAATAGTCAATTCCCAGGAGTTCCTAGGAACCGACGGCCTTTAACCTAGCGTCAAGACCTACTGTCCAGAAGGAGGTACGCGCGCGGCCCTACGGCCCTCAATACACAATATGTATTTATTTAGCACAATAATTCAGCTGTGGAAGGAAAAAGATACAAGGAAGAAGCTTGATATATATATATACAAAACAATTTTCAATGATACGAATGTTCAAAGTTGATCATGGGAAACGAAGATATTGCAGTTATCAGTTTCAGCAAAGCAAGAAAAAAATTTATTTGTCCTTAGTATGAGAACGCAAAGAATATCGATGTTTCCCGGAACGTGTCTGCTCGTCAAACAAAGGATCTGTCGAAGAGACAGCGTCCTGCTGATCAGTTCGTTGGTCTGGTCTTGAGTCTCTTGCTGACAATGTTCCAACAATGGCTTTCTGCTGCACTGAGTGTTCACCAACAAGTTGTGCGTCACTGAAAGGTACAAACGCCGGCAATGTCGCTGCTTCTGTTGACGCAATGCCTTTCCTCACCCACGGGTCTGCCGGCAAAGGAATAGGGACTCGCTTACAATGGGTAGCATGTACCCAGTTCTTCCGTCCCTCAAGACGAACGGCAGTCCTCGTGGCCAAAAGCACCTGGTGAGGTCCAACAAAGCGGGGGTCCAGATTCTTCTTGCGCGAAAAATTTCGGGTGACAACCCAATCACCAGGCTGGAGCTGGTGGCCTGGACCCTCCGTCTGCGTCGGCAAGGCGTCGTAAACCTGTTGATGAATTAACCTCAGTTTAGCAGTCAAGTCATGTAAGTAGTCAATCAACATCGGGTACTCAAGATCAACGAATATACCTGGCCTAGGAACCCCCCACACATTCGCAGGACGGCCGAACACTATTTCATAGGGACTAAGCCCTATTCGGGAGTGTACAGTCGCCCTAGTTGACAGTAATGCTAGAGGCAAAGCGTCAGGCCACGAAAGTCCAGTCGTAGCCTGGATCTTCGCTAATTTTAGTTTAAGGGTGCCATTGTACCCTTCAACCAATCCAGCTGACTGGGGATGATTGGCGCTATGGAATTTCTGACTAATTCCAAGGCCCTTACACACACTCTTCATCACACTTCCAACAAACTCACTTCCGTTATCTGACCACACGACTCTAGGCATTCCATACCGAGGAAAGTATTCCTTCAGTAGGATTTTCGCAGTAGACAAAGCAGTATTATCTTTGAGGGGATAGGCCTCGATCCATCGGGAGAATGCGCAAACCACAACCAAAACGTATTTCAGGTTATTGCATCGCTCCATATGGACGAAGTCCAATTGGATCACCTCAAAGGGATACGAAGGAGGAGCAAAACTGCCAGGGGGAGTTGGGGTTCCTTTGCCAGGATTGTACATTATACACACCATACAATTCTTCACCAAACGTTCAGCACACTTAGTAATTCCATCATTCTTCCACACATCAGCCAACAACTTGCAAATACCTTTCGCGCTAATATGTGCTAACCCATGTGCCATTTGCACAACGGCCAGTACATACGCATCAGGCAACATCCATCTTTTCTGATCTGACAAATCAATCCAGCAACCATTCACATCCAACCTTCCCGTACTTTCTTTCCACTTCATCTTTTCAGTGTCGGTGGCCTCATTCTGAATTGCTTTCACACTCTCTATAGTATTCTCACACATACTTGATTCTGTAGGCCACCTAACCGAATTCGTCACATACATTCGAGTGCTAAGGTTCCGGGCAGTCTCCTTAGCAATCTCATCTGCAAACGCATTACCACGACCAACATCATCCGTCACTTTACGATGCGCACTACATTTAACAATTGCAACTTGAGCAGGCAAAGTCAATGCATCCAAAAGATCGTTCACAAGCTGGCCATGCTGTATTTTCGTGCCATGTGACGTCAAGAAACCACGTTCTCGCCACAATCGTCCGAAACTATGCGCTACACCGAAAGCATACTGACTATCGGTGTACACATTCACACGTTTACCTTTTGCTAATACACATGCTCTAGTAAGAGCGATCAGCTCTGCAGCTTGGGCAGAATTCTGATTCAATCTCGCAGTCTCAACAACAGTATTCAATGTCACCACAGCATAAGCAGTAGTCACATCACCATTCGGCAATTTAAAACATGACCCATCCACATACAGGATGCCATCCGGGTCTTCCAATGGGGTGTTTTTAAGGTCCACACGACCTTTTGTTTCCTCCTCTGTCCGCAAGTAACAGTCATGTTCTGTTACTGCATCTGACTCTGCACTAATTGGTAACAAAGTTGCCGGATTTAGGACATTACAACGTTTTATCTGAATGTGGCTTGCCAAGAGCGTCAATTCGTACCCAGATAACCTCGCACTCGTCAAGTGCTGAGTTTTCGTACGGTTCAAAAGAGTATCGACTGCATGCGGAACCATCACCGTAAGCATATTATCCATGACCAATCCTGCTGATTGTCGGATGGAGACCGCAGCTGCCGCAGTTGCTCTCAAACAACTCGGCAATGCTCTAGCTACTGGGTCTAAGGTCGAGGAAAAATATGCACATGGACGTTGCTTACCACCAAAAGGTTGCGTTAAGACGCTTAAAGCACAACCTTCCCTCTCGTGAACATATAACGTGAACGGTTTACTGTAATCAGGGGTACCTAACACAGGGGCCGAACACAATGAATCACGTAATTCAGAAAAACTTTTCTGACATTCTTCCGTCCATGGTAAAGGAGTCGAAACATCCTTGCACGTAAGAGCCACCAATGGTTTCGCTAGCAATGAAAAATTAGGAATCCACTGCCTGCAGTACGATGTGATACCTAGAAAGGCACGCACATCTCTTTGGGTTTGTGGCACAGCCATGCGCGCAATCGCTGCAATTCTCTCTGGGGTCAATCTCCTTCCCTCCTTTGACAATAAGTGACCTAGATAGGTTACTTCTTGACAACAATATTGGAGTTTAGAAGGTGACACCTTGTGATTTAACTCACAGAGATGTTGCAGCAACGACACTGTAGCAATTTTGCAAATGTCCTGAGTATCAGCAGCCACCAATAAGTCGTCGACGTATTGGATTAAAGCCGCACCAACCGGCAACCTAAACGCATCTAGTTGACCCTTCAAAGCTTGACTGTAAATCGATGGACTTTCACAGTAGCCCTGAGGAGCGCGTTTGAACCGGAAGCTACGTCCACCAAGAGAGAAACCGAAAAGGTCCCTGCTCTCTTCGGCAATCGGGATGCTGAAAAACGCATTTTTCAAATCAATCACCGAAAACCATGAAGCTGTAGCTGGAATCAGAGTCAGCAGCGCCGTAATGTCAGGCACAACAGGGAATTGAGGAACCACAATTTTATTCACCTCCCGTAAATCAATAACAAAACGATAAACAGGCGGTTTGGTAGGATCAGTACGTTTAAGAATGGGCAGTACAGGACTATTGCACACGTTTCCCCGAGTTTCTTCAATGACATCTTTCTCGATCAAATCATAGATGATCGCTAACAAAGCTCGTTCACCATCAAGGGAGATACGATATTGGGGAATACGTGGCAATCGCACATTCGATTTCAACTGAACAACATAAGGGGAGATATCAAGTAGGCCCACGTCATTTGGACCCATCGCCCACAAAGGTGCAGGAAGAGAACTCAATTCCGGTGGAAGCTTATCGAGGGACAAGTACATGGGAGAGACTACCCTCTCTCCTAACGTAAGCTGTATACCCGCAGGAGAACAATACAAAGTCGCATACAAGCGTTTAAGCAAATCCAGACCCAAAAGACTTTCGCCACAACCAGTAGACAAAATCAATGGAGCTTCGAGCTCACGTGGCCCAATTTGAAGGGGCAAAGGGCGCGAAACTGGATTGCTAACGGGGGCGCCAGAGAATCCAACCGATACATTTGTTAAGCCAGACAAAGGTGCGCCAGGGAGTTTCGAATGCATGATAGAACTTTTCGCTGCACCAGTGTCCAACAGAAAAGGCTCAATGACGCCCGATGTAGCAACTGCGACGTAAGGCCCTCTCTGATCAACCGGAACTGATACCACTCCCTCTCCTTGTCTTTGGCTGTCCTAGTAATTACTATCGTCAGTTCCCTGATCGACGTAATAATCGTCTACATTGTACTGCGCAGATCGTCCTTGCGATGATCCACGTTGGTCGAAACAATTATTAGAATTTGACGAGTTATCAGAACAGTCGTTCTGAGCACCACGACCTCTACCACGTGATGCGTGCTGTGCACCACCACGACCTCCTCTAGACGAATTACCACCACTACGGTCATTTAAAGCAGGACAATTGAATTTAATGTGTCCCTCCTGTCTACAATAAGCACATTGATTGTACCCCAACGAAGATCTCTGAAAAGATGAATCATTACGCGGCTGCGATCGATTCGATTGCGACTGCGATCTATTCTGCTGAGGCGCATTCTGATTAGAACGCGGCGGATATGCTTGTTGTAACAACACTTTAGTTTTCAGCTCTTTCGTCTTTTTATCGGCACGGTCATTTTCCTCTTTTTCTCTATTTTCGTAATATT
Source organism: Lissotriton vulgaris (assembly GCF_964263255.1). Classification (NCBI taxonomy): domain Eukaryota; kingdom Metazoa; phylum Chordata; class Amphibia; order Caudata; family Salamandridae; genus Lissotriton; species Lissotriton vulgaris. Next base: position 754,845,935 of record NC_141695.1, on the reverse strand, counting down.
GTGCCGTAGCCAATATCTGAGCTGAGGTAGAAACGGCCCATGAACTTTCTGAATTTTTCAATTTATGGCTCAAGTCGGGCAATAAGTTCGATACGAATTTATCCACAAACAACCTCTGTCCACCCTCAGTACCCATATCCTGCCCACTATGATCGACGAATGTTTCCTCGAACCTCGTAAAGAAGTCTGAAACACTCTCATCTTTCTTCTGCTTGCAGGCTGACAACTTGTCCCAATTTACCCTCATAGCTGGCATAAGCGTTTTCATTAATGTAATGATTCGCTGGGGAAGAAGTTCAATCAACTGATCGGGTTTAGTAGCAGCCACTTGTCCAGCGTCTGCCGCTGTAATGGCAGCCCAATCACCACCTAATTCATTCGCGTGATCTTGGTGACGAATCTTGGCCCATACCGGTTGCGGTACGACATTGCCAAACAACATGTCGATATCGGCCAGATTCATTATCGTAGCGTCTACGAGCTGCGATAATTCTTTGTAATACCCCGCAGGATTTTTGCGAGGATCAGGCAAAGTTTGTTTCACCTGAAGCACTTCCGATCGTTTCCAAGGGAGGTGTATCCACACTCTCTGGAAATGTGCTGGTATTGGAGCATTAGCATTAGTATTATCAGCGGGTACCCAAACTGGCGGAACTTCTCGCATAGGATATTGGCCAGACCCATCTCGTTGTTCAATGTCCTCAACGAACAATGCATGAGGAATAGGAGCGGGACGAAGAGATAGCAACCGTTCAATAGCACGTCGGACATTAGTGTCGACTATCAGTCCAGTTGCGAACTGAAGCCGGAGTTCAGACAGGGCGGTCAGCACCTCGTCAGGCGCATTGGCCGCTATCTGATCATGTAAGAACTTGCACATTTCATCAAACACATATCTCTGAGTAGGTATGTTGAATTGATCAAACGTTTCGAGGACAACACGAGGTGGATTTCTAACAGGGTTTATCATCCAACCCATCGCCATATTGTATAGCGCAACACGTTCTCTATTACCAGGAAGCTGGCTACGTCTCTGTGGACCATCAGAACCTGCAGACCCAAAAACAGGTCCGAGCGACTGAAAGAAGTTTGTCGCAAGGGGAGAATCACGATTACGAGTAGAGGGAGAAGAGTAAGACACAGGACTAACAAGAGAAGGAGTAGAGACGTTAGCAGCAACAGGGGTTAACAACACAGGAGCAGTAGCGTGAGCAGTAGCGGGAACAGGAGTATGTGGAAGCGGAGGAGCAGTAGGAATAGAAAGAGGCAAAGGAGCAGGAACAGTCGGAAGAGCAAGTGCAGGTTGAGGAACTGGTGGAACAGGTACGGCAGGGACCACAGGAGCTGCGGTACCCTGTACGTACGGAGGTGGCGACTTCATAAGATAGGACATTAAAGAATCCTCAACTGCCTCTTCCTTCTTATCCGACTCCGTAGACAAAACAGGATAGCATTTGTCTATGGACATACGCTGTAATCTCTCAAACACTTCCTTATCCTTATCCTCCTTATCACGCTGAAACTGCTCAGCTTTCTTCACTATAGTAGCAACAGTATCTCGCTGACTACGTTTATTTTGTCTGATCTCTTTCTGTCGGGCTTCTTTGCGCCAGAACCGAAAGGCATCAAACATGGCCGGCCTTGATTTACGTTCGAACAACTTTATTTCCAAATTATCTAAGATCGACGCTTCGAAGCTACCGTGAGGTGGCCAACGAAGATCGCCGTCTTTCTTTGTATATTTGATCCAATAATCGTTAAAAGCAATCGGGCCTAGCCCATGTTTGCTATATAAGTCATATGTAGGAGTTCCAACCGGAGGTATCGGACACGAGTCCTCCAGCAGGGAATCCGCACCACAAGGTCTAAAGCAACTGAACAAAGTACTGCGACCAGGCATCTTGCACACTAGCCGAGTTTCACAAACTTCAAGGGTTACGGGATTTCGGGATTTACCAAGTCCCAGCAAAGAACTAAACCCTCGGTCTTTGGCGGCTGCAGTCGTCAAACAAATACAACAACAACAAAGTACGCTAGCAAAGTGTCACCGACAAAAACACTCACACAGCGTGTACAACAAAGACACCCGCTAAAGTGTCTACAACAAAAACACTCGCTAAAGTGTTTACAACAAAGACACTCGCTAAAGTGTCTACAACCAAGAACTCTGGGAGCGACCCACAAATACTTAACTCAAAGATCAATGGCGTCCTCAGGAAGGCCCGTCAATCGTCTCGCTATACCAAGGTCTACGCCAGGCGCCAAAACAGGTCTACAGTCAGGGCAGCAGTCCGTCGCAGCCGTTAGGAGGCGGGAATCTTCGCGGGAAAAGTCTTCGGGCCACTTATTTCGACAACAGGATCGATGAAGCGGGGTGCACCTTCCCTCGGAGATTTCACACGAAGTTCCTCACGATCGTCAGGCTTGGACCGGTACCACTGATGCAGCCCCACGTTGGGCGCCAACTGAAGGACTGGGTTCTTTGGACCCAGCGGTGCCAGGGCACAACACCTGAAACCTTCGTGGGTAACCTGCTCCGGCGTACAAATCACAGAGACACGGGACACTTCCTTCGGCGTCAAAGAGTCAAGGTTTATTTACTGCAGGGAACACAGAAGTCACAAGAAGTACATCGAGTGTAGTTCGGGGAGACTGCTTCAAATTGTATTTGTGGATCGCTCCTTTTATACAGTTTCTACCCATAGGATAACATGATACACAATAGTTTACAACCTGGTTCCCACAAGTCGCTCTCAGAGGGGTCGCTTAGATCACTTTGAAACACACAAGATCCGGAACATAAGTGCGGAAACATTTGGCGGTTCCCAACTGTAAAAACCCATCTTCCCACCATTAGCAAATTCCAATCAGCAGTAAAGTAGATCGAAATAGGAACGAAGACAGGTGCAGAGGAAGACGGAGACAGTGGGGAGATCGGAAAGGGTGTAAAAGGGGAGTGTCGAGAAGCACGAGATACAGGCATCAAAGGGACGTGCCTAATGAGATGCACAACTGAGACAATAAGCCCGTGCGGCAAGATGAGCCTCGAGCGGCGCCATCTGCCTTACAGTAGCATCCCCCTCGTCATAAAGACACTTTCAAAGAACATGTGTCTTCCGCAAATATCTTGGGAGTCCCAGGGTCGCGAAGCGGACAGCGTCCGTTCGCTGGCTACTTGAGGGCAAGAGACAAAATGGATGCCGTATCTAAGATGGAACCCGTGGGTACAGATGACAAACCCACATAACAAACGAACGGTTTAAGTTAGCACAGCGAAACTGCGCACACTTGCTAAACTCGTCATTTGCGGTTCATAGATACTAGACTCGACCATATTCGTGTGAGTCGAAAACACCACTTACAATTGTCACGGAACCTCAGTGGTAGCTAAACCGAACCTGTGGGAACTTGGGTGAGAGGCTTGGAGAAGCACGTTGGGGTGGCCTGGAGTCTGCGGCAGTAACCCGGAGCAGTCTCTTGGCTCTGGACGTCTCCGGAGTGCAGGCAGAATATTGGATATTGGAAGGTGGCTGAGCGATTTGAGTGCAAAATAACGATGGATTTGGGCCCAGATCTTTGGACTGGTTTGAGTGTGTGACATTGATCCACATTCGGTCCATCACTTGTTGTGTTTGCATATTCCGCCCTAAGTGCGCTGGGGATGCCCAGACGTGGGTCCCAGGCACTCCACACCACTGGAGTCAAGCTAGCCGGGCTAATGAGAGGTGTTACCTCGAAACCGGTCCGGTCCTCGGATGCTTGATTCCGTTCTGGGAAGGACATGGCTTTTGTAGTTCGGACTGGACTGTTCCCATGGGGCACAGGGTCAGAGCTGATTTGCATATCGCCATTGTCTAAACCAGGGTGGTGTGGAGTGCAAAAAAATGATGGATTTGGGCCCAGATCTTTGGACTGGGGTGAATGTGTGACATTGATCCACATTCTGTCCATCACCTGTTTTGTTTGCAAATTCCGCCATAAGTGCGCTGGGGATGCTCAGACGTGGGTCCCAGGCACTCCACACCACTGGAGTCAAGCTAGCCGGGCTGATGAGAGGTGTTACCTCGAAACCGGTCCGGTCCTCGGATGCTTGATTCCGTTCTGGGAAGGACATGGCTTTTGTAGTTCGGACTGGACTGTTCCCATGGGGCACAGGGTCAGAGCTGATTTGCATATCGCCATTGTCTAACCCAGGGTGGTGTGGAGTGCAAAAAAACGATGGATTTGGGCCCAGATCTTTGGACTGGGGTGAATGTGTGACATTGATCCACATTCTGTCCATCACCTGTTTTGTTTGCATAATTCGTTGGAACATGGCAGCCGCAGACGCCAATCCAAACGGCATACGATTGTATTGGTATGCTCCAAAGGGCGTAATAAAAGAAGTCAGGCTTTTAGACTCCGGATGAAGGGCGACCTGGTGGTAAGCTGCTGAGAGGTCTAAAACACTGAAGAATTTTGCACCTTGTAACACGCTAAGCATCTCCTTTATTCTGGGGAGAGGATGCCTCTCCACCCGGATGTTTGCATTGAGGTCCCTTAGATCCACACACAAACAAATCCCTTTGCCACCTCCTTTTGAAGCTACTACAATGGGGCAAGCCACTCTGAGCTCTCAATCTTTTCAATCACCCCAATGGACTCCAACTTCTCCAGTTCACTTTTCAGAGAATCTCTCGCCACTAACGGTACAGACCTTGCTTTATGTACAGTGGGCTTGCAATGCTTCTTCAACTTTATCTTATGGAGGAAACCCTTCAGCAGTCCTAACTTATTTGAAAATACCTCGGGGAAGTCCTGACACACTTCTGTACCTACACTTGGTTGCTCCACCAAGTACACTGGCTCAGAGGCATTGGGATCTAACTTGATGCCAAGGTCTTTTTGATGTTTCCACCCCAGTAAACACGATCCCCTCTTGGTTAAATATACTTTGCCCACAGTGACTCTATCCTTGAATTTTATGTGCATAATGACCATTCCTACCAAGGGTATGGTGTCATGGTTGTATCCACCTGGGTTAATGTCTGGGGGTAATAGCTCATATTCTTTGTCAACAGACCTTGCCTTAAAGGTGGTTTCATTTATGAGTGTATAAGGTGAGCAAGAGTCAGCATATACACTATAAGGTACATTGTCAAGCCAAATTTCACACTCAGGGTAACTACACTCAGAGCTCTCAAGAAGCTCATTCACCTGCAATACAATGTCACCTCGGGGTTCCTCTTCATCAAAAATAACATGGGTCACATCTTTTTTCATTTCATGACACACCTTGGTAAAATGTCCTTGTTTGTTACACTTCCTACATATAACACTCCTTGCTGGACACTTCACATTATTTGATAGATGGTTAGGATTGCCACAACGGAAACACTTTAACTTTTGGGTTTCAGCCTTATGAACAGAACTTCCCATTGATACACTTTTGCTTTTTTCATGCTTTGCAGATACCTTCATTACTTCATCATCACGCACTTGCTTTACTTCAACAGCATCCTTCATCTCACTCATGCAGAAGGCTGTGTGCTCAATACTTTTGGCTATATCCACAGCCTGTTACAAATCTGGGGCATCTGCCAACAGCTTTTCTTGTATCTTCTTATCTGATGTACATCTAACCAATTGGTCTCTGATCAGAGAATCAGTAAGGTTTCCAAAATCACAAGTGGAAGATGGGCCTCTAAGTACTGCTATATAATTTACCACTCTCTCATACTTCCCTTGAGACCTTGAGAAGAATTTGTGTCTCTCCAAAACCACATTAATTTTCTTCCCAAATTGAGCTTCTAGTTTCATTAAAGCAACTTGATATATATCAGGTGGAGCATCACCATCCACACTTCCACTGCTGCTATCGCTAGCAATGTCAGGTAAATTGTCATATATCTCTCTAGCATGCTTTCCTAAATTAGGTAGCAAAATGTGTAGCTTTCTTACAGATGAGAATCTATTCCCACCAATAGCTATTAAATAGGATTCAAATATCCTTACCCAATTTTTCCAGGGAGTGAGGGGTTCCCCGTCTTCATTTAGGAAGGGAGGTGGTTGGGACATTGACATCGCAGTTGCCATAATTTGAGTAAAAATTTGAGCAACGCTGACAATATGTATTTAAGAGGGATGGTGAAGGAAAGCGGCAATAAGGGTACAGCTTTTACAGCTTTTACAGACTCAATTACTTATACAATAACACTTAAATTCGCAAACTTGTGGGGAAACAAGAAAATTACATTCCTTTTTACACTTCCACACCCTTCACAGGATTGCAAGAATACAGGCTGAAAAAGTTTACTTAGAATTAATACTAAGCTTATCAGCGCACACAGTTTCCAATGTAAATGTCAAAACACTTCATCTAAAGTCCTCCAACAAGCTGTGCCTATCAGCGTGATTTATCAGGGATGTTGATCCTGACAGGCTTCCTGCGTTTAGCTGTGCCTGTCAGCGTGTTTTTATTTTTTTAACACCAATAGGCTTCCTTTCAGCTGTGCCTATCAGCGTGATCAATAACACAAAGCCTCCACCTCAAATGTGCCCACGCTCTCTCTCCTCGATCGGACACTTCCAAGAGTACACCCGCCCCACCATCCGTGCGTCGAGATATTCCCAGTGTGCCCTCTCCTGGCTGGAATGCGCTCGCACACTCTACTAGCTTCCTATGCTCAGCTGACTGGAAACCGAGGGACCCCTGGCTGTCAAACTCTGACTGACTTCGTGCGTCGAGATATTCTTGGTTCGCCCTCTCCTGGCTGAATTTCACTCGCACACGCTCATACGTTCCACTGTGCGCAGAGGACAGAACTCCGAGGTACGCCTGGCTCTCAACCGCTGACAGAGTTCATACGCGTTCAATTACGGCACTTTCCCTCATAAAGCCTCACCGCAACACAACTGGCTTACTTCAGGGAACACAGATCGCCTTCTCAATGTTTGGATACACCTCACATTATCTTCATCATAAGTCGTGCTAACGTCGCGCTCACGTTTCGCCGACTATCCCAGCTGGGTAATTCGCCCTCGCCGCTGCTTCTAAGTAAAGTCTATTGGCTTCACGAAGCGAGACAAAAAGCGCAACGCGGACGCGTTCACATATACGCTTTGCGTTATTAAGCTTTGTCTCAGAAAATATTCGCTGGAGAGTTCATTCAAGCGCTGTCAATTACACTGCGACTCACGTTTTTCAGTAACACTTTTCATTTGTGGGTTTTTGAGACCCAACTTACAATGTAAGCAAAACTATATGTCCTGAAAGGTAGCACTGTGGTGAATGTAAAGCCAGGAATGGCTGAAGGGGATGTATGACGGTACAACGCGTGCTTTTACAACGTGTACCGTTACGACGCAGGATTTTGAACTTAAGTCGTTACAAATACTTGTGTTGGGGGCACTGGATAGTGAATAGTTTAATTTACTATTCCAACTCCAGTCCCCATGGATAGTAGGGAAGGTGTTGGATAGTAAATTAAACTATTCCCTACCCTAGAGCGCCCTCCAGCAAAAGTTTTTGTAACAACTTTAGTTGTAAAACTTGCATGGTAATGGTACCGCGTTGTAAAACATTTGTTGTAAAGGATGTTCCCCGCTGAAGGTGGATACGATCCTTAATTTAGCATCATACCAAAAAGCCTCAGGCCTCTGGCTGAGGCTTTGGGGTATGGTGCTGGACTTAGGATCATGTGCCATTCCCTTGTGCCATCCCACATTCTTAGTCTACGCTCCCCTCTTGCACCAGTCCTGTTGTTGCAGATAAAACAAAGTAAGCACCTAGTACTACAGACAGAGTATGTATTCTGTGGATGCCTTTGTAGTAATCCATGAGAGAAGTGACATTTTTATATGTGCAGAGTAACAGAAGTACTCATGTAAGTGCTGGCTGATGGTGAATAGTTTGAGTGCGTGCAATTTGAGTGGTGTGAGTGTAGGGTGAAAAATGTGCTGATGTGAGTGTTGGGTGAGCTGCATAAATACAATGTGAGTGGAGGGCCCATGTTAGTGTCGGGTGAGAGGAGTGCATGCAGAGTGAGAGGAGTGGGTACGGGTTGGTGTGAGTGTGTAAATGCAGGGTGAGTGGTGTGCCTGTGTGTGGTGCAGCATGAGCGGTGAGAGTGAAGGGTCAACTGTGAGAGTAACTGGTGAGGAATATGTGATGTTACATCGCATGCGCTACAACGCATGCGATTACAACGCTGTCGTTACAACGACCGTGTTGTTACAACGCAAGCCATTACATCGCAAGTCATTTCTACGACTAGACGTAGGGGCGCGCTGGACTTAGGAATAGTATGATTTACAATTCCAACTCTAGCGTGTGCAACAGTAGGAAAGGTGGTGTAGAAATGACTTGAGATGTAATGGCTTGCGTTGTAACAACGCAGTCGTTGTAACGACCACGTTGTAATCGCATGGGTTGTAGCGCATGCGATGTAAACGCTGTTTTCCCTGGTAAGTGCATGATGAAAGGAGTCAGTGCAGAGTAAGTGGTGTGTTCCTATGAATTTTGGCAGACTATTGTCCCCGTGTGCAGGCAAAATGAACAACAGAGAGCCTGTATGAATGCAGGCTGAGAGGCTTGTCTGTCTGAGTACAGGGTGAGAGGTGTGACTTCAGTATGAGTGTTGTGCTTGTTAGCGTGGTGTGAGTGCAGGGTGAGTGCTGTGCCCATGTCAGTGAAAGGTGAACTGTGTGAGAGACAGGATGCTTATGAGTGCACAGTGAGGGATGTGACAGTGTGCGAGTAGGGTGAGGGGAGTGACTGAAGGGTGAGTCATGTAATAGATGAATTTGAGTGCAGGAGAAAGTACAGAGTGAAAGGAACGAATGTATGGTGAGTGATGTGCTTGTTTGATTGAGATTACAGAGTTAGCCGTTAAAGTGACAGGTGATTGAAGCGTTACATGAGTGCATGAGTGCATGAGTGTGCTTGTGTAAGTCAACGGTGAAAAGCATGAGTGCATGGTGAATGGTGTGAGTGCAGTGTGATCACTGTGAGTGCAAGTGAGAGGTGTGCTCATGTAACTGCAGGGTATGTGGGGGGGCAGAGTATGTTCATGGCATGGGGCATGAGTGCAGTGTGGTCGCTGGGAGTGCAGGGTGAGCAGCGTGCTAATGTGAGCGCAGGGTAAGAGAAGGATGAAGCTGTGCATTCAGGGTAGGGGCATTAATGCACTGTAATCGCTGTGAGTGTTATGTAAGCAGGGAAAGTTTCAAGTTAGTTGAGTGCCATATGTGTGCAGTGTAAGCGGCGTGCTTGTGTGCGTGCAGGGTAGGAGGAGGGTGAATGGAGTGAGTGCATGGTGAGCAGTGGGAGTGCAGTGTGATTGGGAAAGTGAAGGGTGAGGGGTGAGAATGAGGAGTGAGTTGTCTGAATGGAGGATGTATTCCCAGACACCTGGAGTAACTCGGCATTGTATTGACGGCTGTCGTAGGGTTTCAGATATAGGATAAACTGTTGCTGTTATGGCATAAATCAGGGATGGAATGTGGAGGAAATAAATAATTTACTAATCCTACAACAAACTTTCAGTCTTGTGATTAGGGTTGCCAGCTGACCATATTTCTACCTGCACTGGTATTTTGATGTCCCATACAGAACCAAAATAAGCAAAATCACCTGAAGCCCATATTTTTAGCACTTATCTATACATACTTGGAGGCATGGCGAGCAGCCGAAGATGGCGGACACGTGAGCCCTGAGCTCCGCATCACCCCAGCAATGAGCTGAATAAAAAGGAGGGGATAGCCTGGCCTGATTCACCGGATGGGGTAGTCCCCGACACAGAACACCACGGAGCAGCACACGAGCTGTAAACAGGCGCCCTGACCCTGCTGGTGAGAGATGGCCATGTGCAGTAGAGTGGACGGGAGCTCCACCCTTGAGCAATATCTTCACCGGAGCCTACCCCAGACTCCTATCTATGAGTGCGGGCCTGAGGTGAGGAGCAGCATCTGGGCCCTGTCTCCAGGCGCATACTTGCTTGGACCGTGGACCGAGCCGACGGGGAAGAGTGAAGACGCCTGTGGTGCCGGTTGCTGGCCTCGGGACTGGGGCGTGATGAAGCCCACTGGGACCGCCTGAAGGAGACCGCGAGGTGGGCTACTTGGGACCCCCGGTGTGCCAGAGGTGCATCGTTGTGCTGAGGAGGCCCCCCCCTGGGGAGGTCATGCAAGAAGAGGTCTCCAACCGGTGAGCTGGCAGCACTGCATACATTGCTGGCTGCTGAAACCTGAAGCTCTGCCCCATTAGGAAGATCTGGCATGCAGCGTGCCTGGCTGGTGGAATAACGGCCGAACACAGCAGCGTGGCCTGAAGCCCTGGACTCAAATGCTGGACTGGGCGGGCCCACGGGAACTACGTGGTGGTGGACACAGCGCAACTATGAGGCCCAGGCTGACAGTGACGGGCCGGCTGCACCGGAGACCTACCTACACACTGCCTGTGAGGAGTTGGCCGGTACACCTGGGAGTGTCACGGTTCAGCCAGCGACATGCAGCTTGGCCGGGAGGCAGAGCTTGGACTCCCGTGCTTGGACCCACGATGAGACACGATTGAGCTGTCCGACGGGGAGGCAACCTGGCTGTGGGCCTCGGCCCTGAGGGGATGGGTCCATTGTGATTGGACCCCAAGACACTGCAGCTGGGGGAGCACTGATCGACCCCGGTGACCTGCGGCGACAAATCAAGCTGCGCAGCCTTAGGACAGCAGAGTGGAGCTGTGATACGCAATAGAGTCTCCAGAAATGGAGCGGAGACTAAAATCACACGCTGGGCTGAGTGAAAGCCTAGTGGGAACCCTGCTGTATGTTTGATGCGCTGAACTTGGTGGCCAGTTGAAGTTCTGAGGCACGGTGCTGCAGTCCTGGTGGGCAGAAGGGTGAACGCAACCCACTGGGGGCAGACGACACGCAGCTGTGCACCAACAAGACGTACACGGCTGGTCACACTGAAATACACTGGTTGTGGTGGCCCCTCCAATTGGACAGAGAATGGGCCCGGTGGCTCTATTGAAGACCCCAAGAGTGGTAGCTAAACCGAACCTGTGGGAACTTGGGTGAGAGGCTTGGAGAAGCACGTTGGGGTGGCCTGGAGTCTGCGGCAGTAACCCGGAGCAGTCTCTTGGCTCTGGACGTCTCCGGAGTGCAGGCAGAATATTGGATATTGGAAGGTGGCTGAGCGATTTGAGTGCAAAATAACGATGGATTTGGGCCCAGATCTTTGGACTGGTTTGAGTGTGTGACATTGATCCACATTCGGTCCATCACTTGTTGTGTTTGCATATTCCGCCCTAAGTGCGCTGGGGATGCCCAGACGTGGGTCCCAGGAACTCCACACCACTGGAGTCAAGCTAGCCGGGCTAATGAGAGGTGTTACCTCGAAACCGGTCCGGTCCTCGGATGCTTGATTCCGTTCTGGGAAGGACATGGCTTTTGTAGTTCGGACTGGACTGTTCCCATGGGGCACAGGGTCAGAGCTGATTTGCATATCGCCATTGTCTAAACCAGGGTGGTGTGGAGTGCAAAAAAATGATGGATTTGGGCCCAGATCTTTGGACTGGGGTGAATGTGTGACATTGATCCACATTCTGTCCATCACCTGTTTTGTTTGCAAATTCCGCCATAAGTGCGCTGGGGATGCTCAGACGTGGGTCCCAGGCACTCCACACCAATGGAGTCAAGCTAGCCGGGCTGATGAGAGGTGTTACCTCGAAACCGGTCCGGTCCGCGGATGCTTGATTCCGTTCTGGGAAGGACATGGCTTTTGTAGTTCGGACTGGACTGTTCCCATGGGGCACAGGGTCAGAGCTGATTTGCATATCGCAATTGTCTAACCCAGGGTGGTGTGGAGTGCAAAGAAACGATGGATTTGGGCCCAGATCTTTGGACTGGGGTGAATGTGTGACATTGATCCACATTCTGTCCATCACCTGTTTTGTTTGCAAATTCCGCCATAAGTGCGCTGGGGATGCTCAGACGTGGGTCCTAGGCACTCCACACCACTGGAGTCAAGCAAGCCGGGCTGATGAGAGGTGTTACCTCGAAACTGGTCCGGTCCTCGGATGCTTGATTCCGTTCTGGGAAGGACATGGCTTTTGTAGTTCGGACTGGACTGTTCCCATGGGGCACAGGGTCAGAGCTGATTTGCATATCGCCATTGTCTAACCCAGGGTGGTGTGGAGTGCAAAAAAACGATGGATTTGGGCCCAGATCTTTGGACTGGGGTGAATGTGTGACATTGATCCACATTCTGTCCATCACCTGTTTTGTTTGCAAATTCCGCCATAAGTGCGCTGGGGATGCTCAGGCGTGGGTCCCAGGCACTCCACACCACTGGAGTCAAGCTAGCCGGGCTGATGAGAGGTGTTACCTCGAAACCGGTCCGGTCCTCGGATGCTTGATTCCGTTCTGGGAAGGACATGGCTTTTGTAGTTCGGACTGGACTGTTCCCATGGGGCACAGGGTCAGAGCTGATTTGCATATCGCCATTGTCTAACCCAGGGTGGTGTGGAGTGCAAAAAAACGATGGATTTGGGCCCAGATCTTTGGACTGGGGTGAATGTGTGACATTGATCCACATTCTGTCCATCACCTGTTTTGTTTGCATAATTCGTTGGAACATGGCAGCCGCAGACGCCAATCCAAACGGCATACGATTGTATTGGTATGCTCCAAAGGGCGTAATAAAAGAAGTCAGGCTTTTAGACTCCGGATGAAGGGCGACCTGGTGGTAAGCTGCTGAGAGGTCTAAAACACTGAAGAATTTTGCACCTTGTAACACGCTAAGCATCTCCTTTATTCTGGGGAGAGGATGCCTCTCCACCCAGATGTTTGCATTGAGGTCCCTTAGATCCACACACAAACAAATCCCTTTGCCACCTCCTTTTGAAGCTACTACAATGGGGCAAGCCACTCTGAGCTCTCAATCTTTTCAATCACCCCAATGGACTCCAACTTCTCCAGTTCACTTTTCAGAGAATCTCTCGCCACTAACGGTACAGACCTTGCTTTATGTACAGTGGGCTTGCAATGCTTCTTCAACTTTATCTTATGGAGGAAACCCTTCAGCAGTCCTAACTTATTTGAAAATACCTCGGGGAAGTCCTCACACACTTCTGTACCTACACTTGGTTGCTCCACCAAGTACACTGGCTCAGAGGCATTGGGATCTAACTTGATGCCAAGGCCTTTTTGATGTTTCCACCCCAGTAAACACGATCCCCTCTTGGTTAAATATACTTTGCCCACAGTGACTCTATCCTTGAATTTTATGTGCATAATGACCATTCCTACCAAGGGTATGGTGTCATGGTTGTATCCACCTGGGTTAATGTCTGGGGGTAATAGCTCATATTCTTTGTCAACAGACCTTGCCTTAAAGGTGGTTTCATTTATGAGTGTATAAGGTGAGCAAGAGTCAGCATATACACTATAAGGTACATTGTCAAGCCAAATTTCACACTCAGGGTAACTACACTCAGAGCTCTCAAGAAGCTCATTCACCTGGAATACAATGTCACCTCGGGGTTCCTCTTCATCAAAAATAACATGGGTCACATCTTTTTTCATTTCATGACACACCTTGGTAAAATGTCCTTGTTTGTTACACTTCCTACATATAACACTCCTTGCTGGACACTTCACATTATTTGATAGATGGTTAGGATTGCCACAACGGAAACACTTTAACTTTTGGGTTTCAGCCTTATGAACAGAACTTCCCATTGATACACTTTTGCTTTTTTCATGCTTTGCAGATACCTTCATTACTTCATCATCACGCACTTGCTTTACTTCAACAGCATCCTTCATCTCACTCATGCAGAAGGCTGTGTGCTCAATACTTTTGGCTATATCCACAGCCTGTTACAAATCTGGGGCATCTGCTAACAGCTTTTCTTGTATCTTCTTATCTGATGTACATCTAACCAATTGGTCTCTGATCAGAGAATCAGTAAGGTTTCCAAAATCACAAGTGGAAGATAGGCCTCTAAGTACTGCTATATAATTTACCACTCTCTCATACTTCCCTTGAGACCTTGAGAAGAATTTGTGTCTCTCCAAAACCACATTAATTTTCTTCCCAAATTGAGCTTCTAGTTTCATTAAAGCAACTTGATATATATCAGGTGGAGCATCACCATCCACCCTTCCACTGCTGCTATCGCTAGCAATGTCAGGTAAATTGTCATATATCTCTCTAGCATGCTTTCCTAAATTAGGTAGCAAAATGTGTAGCTTTCTTACAGATGAGAATCTATTCCCACCAATAGCTATTAAATAGGATTCAAATATCCTTACCCAATTTTTCCAGGGAGTGAGGGGTTCCCCGTCTTCATTTAGGAAGGGAGGTGGTTGGGACATTGACATCGCAGTTGCCATAATTTGAGTAAAAATTTGAGCAACGCTGACAATATGTATTTAAGAGGGATGGTGAAGGAAAGCGGCAATAAGGGTACAGCTTTTACAGCTTTTACAGACTCAATTACTTATACAATAACACTTAAATTCGCAAACTTGTGGGGAAACAAGAAAATTACATTCCTTTTTACACTTCCACACCCTTCACAGGATTGCAAGAATACAGGCTGAAAAAGTTTACTTAGAATTAATACTAAGCTTATCAGCGCACACAGTTTCCAATGTAAATGTCAAAACACTTCATCTAAAGTCCTCCAACAAGCTGTGCCTATCAGCGTGATTTATCAGGGATGTTGATCCTGACAGGCTTCCTGCGTTTAGCTGTGCCTGTCAGCGTGTTTTTATTTTTTTAACACCAATAGGCTTCCTTTCAGCTGTGCCTATCAGCGTGATCAATAACACAAAGCCTCCACCTCAAATGTGCCCACGCTCTCTCTCCTCGATCGGACACTTCCAAGAGTACACCCGCCCCACCATCCGTGCGTCGAGATATTCTCAGTGTGCCCTCTCCTGGCTGGAATGCGCTCGCACACTCTACTAGCTTCCTATGCTCAGCTGACTGGAAACCGAGGGACCCCTGGCTGTCAAACTCTGACTGACTTCGTGCATCGAGATATTCTTGGTTCGCCCTCTCCTGGCTGAATTTCACTCGCACACGCTCATACGTTCCACTGTGCGCAGAGGACAGAACTCCGAGGTACGCCTGGCTCTCAACCGCTGACAGAGTTCATACGCGTTCAATTACGGCACTTTCCCTCATAAAGCCTCACCGCAACACAACTGGCTTACTTCAGGGAACACAGATCGCCTTCTCAATGTTTGGATACACCTCACATTATCTTCATCATAAGTCGTGCTAACGTCGCGCTCACGTTTCGCCGACTATCCCAGCTGGGTAATTCGCCCTCGCCGCTGCTTCTAAGTAAAGTCTATTGGCTTCACGAAGCGAGACAAAAAGCGCAACGCGGACGCGTTCACATATACGCTTTGCGTTATTAAGCTTTGTCTCAGAAAATATTCGCTGGAGAGTTCATTCAAGCGCTGTCAATTACACTGCGACTCACGTTTTTCTTCATAAACGGTGTCTCGGCTATCCGGCAGCGCTATAGAAACGGGGGAAGACCAGGACCTGCCCCCTGCGCAGCCCCATCGCCAATTTGTTTGAAATAATTACTGCCACACACGAGAGTGAAGTAGAGCAGCTTTATTCATGTCTTGGTCTCTCCGCTGCCAGCCTCACACAACGTTCTATCATGAACGCCCCACCAACATTCCATGGGCCAGTTTACAGTACACCCAGGGGAAGGGGTGATTGGGGCATACCACAACTAAGGTGAATTAACTAAGGGATATTACAACACATATGATGTTGGGTATTTGGTGTCTCCAAAAGGAGCATGTATCTAGCAATTGATGGTCTACCATGCTCAATATCTTGTCTTTCTTTGCGATACAAGTCGTAAAGTGCTCCTCTAACTGATCTTATATTTATACCTTCGGCTTCTAACGGACGTGAAAAAATGTGCTCCATGTTCACGCTAGCTAAACAATTTTTTTACTGCGGCTTGCCAGGGTATACAGCTACCTTTGTCGCACTTGAGGCAATCTATAATTATTTCTCTTGTTGAAATTGCCGCTGGATTCTGCCATATTTTCAACCAGAATAACGCTGGGCGTGACCTAACAAAATCCTCCACATATTGTAAATTCAATTTCTTGTGGCATATAAAATTGGGAGATGATATTAGCACACCAAGGATTTTCCTACCGAATCTGTTCTCTTCAATTTGAATCCCACTACAATTCGCATGCCCCCAGACTTCGGCTCCATAATTAGCCGTTGGTACACATTGCGATTTGTATATCTGAATTAATGGTACGACTGCCTCAGATTGCCTTGGTTGCCAAAGACTGATAATAGAATTGACCTCTTTAGTAAATTTACTTCTTCCATGGACCGTGTGGACTTTCCATGAACATTCTGAAAAAACTAAGCCCAAATAGAGAAAAGTGCTAGTGCATGTCAACAGTTCGCTGCCCGCTGAAATTGATTTAATACAGTGTTTTTCGGCCCACAACTCATTATATAAGACTTTTTAAAGTTTGTACAAAGATCAAGATCTGCCATAAAGGACTCAAATCCCATGACTAAAGTGCGAAGTGCGTTGGGCGTGCGAACCAGAAGAACCGCATCGTCTGCGTATAAAAGCACGGGCAGTAGTTTGCCATTAATTTTGGGTATATCACTAGACATTTTTGACAGGGAGTTATGTAATTCATTTATGTAAAGAATAAAAAGCAGAGGGGCCAGAACACAACCTTGTCTGACCCTCCGGCCGACGGTGATGTCCCCAGAAACTTCCCCGTCATTACTTATCCTCACTGTGCCTTCAGATCCCTGTGCAAATACGCCAAAAAACAAATCAATGCCTCATCCAACCCATAATTTAAAAGAATTTCCCATAAACGTGATCTGTTAACAAAATCAAATGCTGAGGATAAATCCATAAAACCCAAATAAAGTGGAGCTTTTTGTGCAACCGTATATTTCCCCAAGAT
Source organism: Lissotriton vulgaris (assembly GCF_964263255.1). NCBI lineage: Eukaryota > Metazoa > Chordata > Amphibia > Caudata > Salamandridae > Lissotriton > Lissotriton vulgaris. Next base: position 754,828,962 of record NC_141695.1, on the reverse strand, counting down.
AAGATTCAAGTTTAGGCACTGTTCCACAGTTCCAACATTGCTTCTAAAGCCCAGCTGGCAACAATTTAAAATATGGTTGTCTTCCGCCCAATTCCTAATTCTATTAAAGACAACCCTGCCCAGGATCTTCCAGGTGTTATCTATCAAAGAGATAGGGCGGTAACAGCTGGGGTTGGATCAATTCCCTTTTTAAAAAATGGGCACGATAATACTAGTCGGCCAAGTGCTCGAGATGGTTGCATTAGTCCAATTGTTAAAAACATTACACAAAAGGAGAGCCCAAAAGTCTGGTTCATGTTTTATAAGATCAATAGATAGCCGGTCCGGCCTGGTGCTTTATTCCCTAGACTTTGTTGTATAGCCTCTTCAACTTCAGATATTGTTATAGTGACCTTTAGGACTTGGGTACAAATATTATTACTGGTAGTTAAGGAAGCGGTATAAATTCCAGCAAAGTGCTCCTCCCATAGCTCGCTAGATATTTTACAGTTCATGGGGGTGATATTTGTATCCATGGACTTCATGCTTTTAACTTCCTTCCAGAATCCATTTGTATCCTTTAAGGAGGCAGCCTTGGCTAGATTATCCCAGCGTACTTTCAGTAACTCATCTGAGCGTGTCTTAGTAGCTTTCTTGTAGCAGGCTCTTAATGATCTAACTAGAGTAATATCCCTGGGTGAAGCCGCTAATGCTTCACGCAGATCTCTATTGGCCCGCGAGCAAGAGCTATCAAACCACCTGGGATTCTTGATTATATTAGTAATAGGGTTAGAGATTATAAATTTAATGCCAGTGCATAAACTACTGAAAGCCTCAATAATCTCCCTGCCTGTGGAGCTGCTTGACAAACATATATCTACAAGTACGGGATACGTTTTTATCATATGTACAAGGAGGGCTTTATTGTCAATCCCCTTCCATGTCAACCTGAGCTTGTCGGTAGATACCACCAGGTTTTTAGCCTCTATTTCCCTTTATGCAATGAATTTAGAACGAAGTCTAATAGTTGTTAAAATGGGGTTATGGTCGCCTTGGCTAGTACATAAAACCTCAGTCTTTACAAAAAAAAATTCCAATGAGGATGATATAAAAACATAATCTATGATGGATGAACAGCCACGTCCTCTACAGGTAGGCAATGGCCCCTCAGTTGGGTTTACACCAGCCTTTTCCATTACATCATTCACATTACGGGGGAATAGAAAATTACAAAGTTCCTCCCCTCTTCTGCCTGGGATCGCACTAACTGGGGTAATGATAATATTATCAATAGCACTAAGCAATCGAGCATTAAAATCCCCAGCTAAGAGTATTCCATCTATTTTGAAATACCTCTGTTCATCATTTAATTCATCAATAAATTCAAACAATTTAATACAATTTCTATTTGGTAGTGTTGTAAAATCATTGTTAGAAAAAATAATTAATCATATCGAGGCCCCCCGTGTGTAGATAATGGCTTGGAAATTTATATTGTTTGTCATTACAGGTTTTATACTGCCCTCAGCCGATATTTTTAACCATGTTGATAACCCCCCATATGGCTGACCTGTTTTTGGTCTATCTACAATACTATTATGACACACAAACCCTTCTAAAAACAATTCATTTGTGCACCACGTCTCCTGGAACATCAAGATGTCGTAAGTACTAACCAAGTCAACCCACTCTGTGGAATTCAGCTTAGATCTTAACCCTGCTATATTCCAGCTAAGAGCATTTAAATTCAGATATGGAGTTGTGGTTCACTAGCACCTATACATGTTATTAAGGGATCTGCTGTCTCAGATATAATAGAGGATTGGTGGTTAGGTAGTCAATCCTGGCTCTCCAAACTGGACAGCACAGCAAACCGGTCTGTAAGTTCCATGTTGGCGTAAAGGGATTGCGTGGGCCCTCTGAGCGAGACAAAACAGATACTGTGTGTTCCGTGTTTGTATAGGGGGTTACATGGGCCTAATGGGGGTTTGTAAAAAAAAAAATATGTTTCAGCACTTTGGGGATTTGCTGTGGTGTAGCCTGCTACATGTGTAACGCTAACATCTATTGAAACCTTTGTTTTTTTATCTTAAAATGTATTTTAATCATTTGTTTTTATGAGGAACCTGCTACTGCATGACTTGCCATTCACTGGCACTATAAGCAAATATTGTTTCTTTTAGTTTGCCAAGTAACACCTATTTTATCAGCCTCAGAAGGATAAAATCCCAAGACAACCCCTCCGAAAAGGTGTCCTGCGGTTTTCACATAGGTCCCTGCACATAGCACCATTCTATCAAAATAACCATCTGCATAGGCATGTTGTTACGTGAATTAATGAAATGATTCATAGACTGTTCTTTCTTTAACAGGATGATAGGATGCAACATTTCTTTTGCTTTGTTTTTCATAATTTTATTTTTGATACAGCACTGCAAGTTAGGAATGGTCCCACAGCAGGAAGAAAATACATATTTTCATTTACTTTTCTAGGGAAAGCAAAATCGTTTACAGAGCTTGTCTGACACATCACTGTGTACGACTCCTAAGTATCTTGGGTTGGGAGCCTGCAGCTGGTTTTGCTATGGTGAAACTTTTTGCCTTCACCCTCCTGTTTGTTTTCTGTTGGCTTTTAGGACTCTGTGCACTTTACCACTGTTAATCAGTGCTAATCGGTGCTAAAGGGCTCGTGCTTTCACTCAATAAATCAGGGGTTTGTATAGCGCGCTACTCACCTGTGAGGGACTCAAGGCGCTGGGGTGTGGGGGGCGCTCTAGATCAGTTGAAGAGCCAGGTCTTGGGGTCCTTCCTGAACTTGTGCAGGGTCAGGGAGCGTCTGATGTTCACAGGGTGCTCGTTCCAGGTTTTGGCTGCGATGCAGGAGAAAGCTCTCCCGCTGGTTCTGTTTCTGTGGATGAGGGGGACCACTGCCAGGGTGAGGTTGGCGGAGCGGAGGTTCCTCTTGGGTACGTGGAAGGATACTCTTTTGTGAAGTATTTGAGTCCTATGTTGTGGAGAGATTTGTAGGCATGGGTGAGAAGTTTGAAGGTGACCCTCTTCTCGACAGGGAGCCAGTGGAGGCCTTGTAGGGGTTGGGTCATGTGCTCATGGTACGGTGTCCCGAGGACGAGTCTGGCTGCGGAGTTCTGAATGGTCTGGAATCTGTGCAGAAGAGTTTTGTTGATTCTGGCATAGAGGGCATTGCCATAGTCTAGTCTGCTGGTAATGAGTGCGTGGGTGATGGTCCTTTGAAAGTCGGGGGATCCACTAGATGTCTGATGGAGGATGTGAAGGCAGTTAAAGCTAGTGGAGGCGACAACATTGATCTGGCGGTTCATGTAGAAGGAGGCGTCAAGGATGATGCCGGGGGTCCGAGCATGGTCTGTAGGGGTGGGTGGGCTCCCGAGGGCGGAGGGCCACCAGGTGATGTCCCAAGCGGAGGTGCAGGGACCAAGGATGAGGGCCTCTGTCTTCTCTGAGTTTAGCTTCAGGCAACTGACCTTCATTCAGGCTGCCACATTATTCATACCTTCCTGGAAACAGAGTCTGGTGTCTTCGGGGTTCTTCGTGAGCGAGAGGATGAGCTGGGTGTCATTGGCGTAGGATACGATGCTGAGCCCATGCTGTCTGACGATGGCGGTGAGGGGGGCCATGTAGATGTTGAAGAGTGTGGGGCTGAGTGATGATCCCCTGGGTTTGGAGAGGAAGGGGGGGAGTCGGATCCTCTGGGCTCTGCCGGAGAGGAAGGATTGGATCCAGTCGAGGGCGGCTCCTTGTATTCCCACTTCCTGCAGTCTGGCTGCAAGAGTGCAATGTGAAATGGTGTCGAGCGCTGCAGAGAGGTCTAGAAGGATAAGGGCCGCGGTGTGTCCCTGGTCAAATAGCAAGCGGATGTCATCAGTGGCGGAGAGGAGGGTGGTCCTGGTGCTGTGGTTGCTGCAGAATCCAGACTAGGAGGCGTCCAGGGAAGGAGTTCTCTTCTATGAAGGCGGTCAGCTGGGTGTTTACGTGTCTCTCGTGACTTTGGCTCTCTGCCTGCAACATGATGAAATTGGCTAAGACCCAATTGGCACATTGAAGTTACTTGTAAGTCCCTAGAAAAGTGATACTGCATAGACCCAGGGTTAATAAATGAAATGCTACTAGTGGGCCTGCAGAACTGATTGTGCCATCCACATAAGTTGCCCTTTTAAACATGACTTAGGTCTCCCATTTCATCCTGTGTGTGCAGCTTTAAAACTGCAACTTCAACCTGGCAAAATAAACAGTTTACAAGCCTAAACCTTCCTCTTTAATCCATATAGGTTGCCCCTAGGGTGCTGTGTATTTAAAAATGTGGACATGCATTTTTAACTTTTACACGTCCTGGTAGTGAAAAACTCTTACATTCATATTTCACTACTGCAAGGCCTACCTTCCCCATAGGATTACATTGGGTTCCCTTATTACATATTGAGAAGTGATAACTTTCAATTGGGAGTAAGAAGGAATGTCGAATTTGATGTCTAAATAATTGTAATTTAAAACTCTCCTAAATGGTAAAGTTGGCTTTTAGGTCACAATACTGAAAATGCAGCTTTTAGAAAGTTAGCATTTTCTGGTCCCAACAATTTGCTGCTTTTGGCCTATATCATTAATCACATGACGTTTAGCTGGCAGTTGGTCTTTGTGTATTGCTCCTAGACAGTGAGACAAAGGTGGAATACTTGTTGGAAGGATGAGCCATCTCTGACTTGATAAGGGGGGAGAAGCAGTCCCCGACCACACTTGCACATCACAACGGCTCTGCTTTAGCACACACACCAATGGTCCCACTATAGTCTTTTGGGCCCCAGACAAGCTGGGGCCTGGGCAGGGAGGCAGGACATTCCATACACCCCAGGGGTGGCAACCTCCAGAACCTTCTCCTACTTCAAAGCTGGTACTAGGTATAAATATTGGGCCCTCAGACCCTGCTCTGGATACTGCAGAAGAAGGATTGGTGTAGTGCTCTGCTTCCAGAAGGACTGATACTCTGCTGCCCTAATACAATTCTGCCTGCTTTCCTGACTTGTGAGAAGGAAGACTGGACCTACACCCTTTGTCTCATGCTGAAGTGACTCCAAGGGTCAGCTGTTTGAACTCCTGTTCTGACTCAAAGACATAACAAGCTCCAGAGACCTCCCTGCACCTGCCCAGCTGACCTGCTGCTTGGACCTGCCTGAGTCCTCCAGGCCTTTGCTTGAGTGAGTTCATGATACCCAAAAGGGGATCTTCAGATCCTGGACCTTGGTGTGGCATCAGTTGAGCTTTCCCTTCAAGAAATGAAGAAATTCTGAAGTTATGTGCTCTTTGTGACTGTTCGCACCAAGATCATGCCGCTTGTGCCAACATCCAAAGCAAAGCTCAGTTGAACCTTACTCTTCGCACTACAGCAAATGCCAGTGATGACAAGCAACACAAATGCTGCACTTCTCACCAGAGCAGCGAATCTCCAGCAATGATCGTCTGTGATGCCTGATAGGATTTTCACACAACAGCAACGCCTGTCCGGGACTCCCAGTCTGCTCTTTGCACCACAACAAACATCTGCAAAGCTCTCTCTCGAGGACCCCTCCACTAGAAACGGAACTCTTTGTTCTGGACTTTAGAAGGTAACTCTTTCAGCAGGAGGATTAACCTGGTCCTTGCATCCGGTCCACTCTCCATCGTGGTCGGCCTGAGCTTCGCACGACCAGATAATTGCAAGCAGCGTTTTGTGCTTTTAGGTGCTATACTTAAGTAAATCTTTGAAATTGTAAATCTCTGCTTCTAATGATTGGATGTTTGTCATTTTGGTCTCAAATAAATTATTACATTTCACTCTCTTTGTTTTCAAAATTGGTGTGGGAGGTGTCATGTACTGTGTTTTTCCTTTTTTCCTGATTGAGGTGCTGCATAAATACTTGACACATTGACTCTAAGTTAAGCCGGCTTTTGTGCCAAGCTACCAGAGGGTTAAGCACACATTAATTTGGGGTTTGCTTGTGCTTTCACCCTGACAGGAATTGTAGTTGCTGCTTGAGTAGGGTTTCACCTCCTCAACCAGTAATTTCCTCCTCCATTCATTTGTGCATGATAGAAGTTACCATCTCTGCTGACTAAACTTTACTTCAGGCCTGTCCCAAGCCTGAAAGTAGCCAAGGTCAATGGTGTTACTTATTATTATTAAAATATTGGGAGGGGCATGGCCAGACGCTGAACATGGCGGACGCCTGATTCATCAGCTCTGAGCAAGGAATCCTATCCACTCCCATCCTGGGGCACCAGACAGTGCTGCCCTCTATCCCCCATGCACTTTGCCCTCTCTTTGAAGACCCTCCTCCAGAGGATCTGAGATCATGAGGGAATCCGGGGTCCGGGGGTCCCCTTCCACCAAGACACCCTCAAGGTTTGAACCTCTGCAGACAATATCCTGGACACTTTAGCTGAACCAGGGCACTCCATGCAACATTTTCTGCTCCTGCTGGAGGAATATAGCACTCTTACACTCTTGCACTCTTGCAAGACCAACCTGTGAAAGTCAGTGGGCTATTGGGCTTGGGGGTAAAGACCCTCCTCCGGAGACTGCAGTTGGAGACCCCTTGTGGTGGTCCTTGAACTCACAGCCGTATCTGGGGGTGAACATGGCCCCAAACCTGCAAACCTGTGCTAAGACGAATTTTCAGCATCTCATCCACACCCTCAAAGCCCTTGTTACCTCCTGGCATCTTCATGTACTCTTGGGTTGGGCAGGATCACCTCCTTCAAAATGACTGCCATTCCTAAAATCTTGTATGTGTTCCTGGCAATCCCCCTCCCATTACAGAAGCCGGAACTTGGCCAGCTGTCTGTCATTTGTGAAACATTCATCCGGGCAGATCGATGCCCACACTCCGGTACCACACAATTACATACCATCCAAAGTGGGGTGGACTAGGGACCCCAATATTTAATTCTCCTACCTGACAGTGCCGGTGAGATTTGTGATGAAGTGGCTCCAAGGGGAAAAAGACAACCCCTGTTGTTTTATAGAACAGAATATGACTACCCTGCCACTGGTTGAGGTCCTCTGCTTACCTAGATAACAACGCTGTTGTAATCTATGTTTCGCCAGTCACTCTGACTAATCTCGACACCTGAGACTGCCTAACTGGACGTAAAAGGATCACCAGCTACCCATGCACATTTACCCCGATACATGGGAAGAAAGGATTAACCCTGGTCATAGAGATTTCCCACTTCCGAGTGTGGATAGATCACGGCTGTTATCGGCTACAAGACATGTTCGATTAAGGTAGCATTGGATCCTTTGAAGATATCAAAGTCACATCCCAGAGAAGGAGAGATTTCACTACTCGCAAATTAGACACTGGGTCCTGTATCTTTCAATATTCGGGCAGCTACGAGGCCTCTCATACTTTAAGAAGTTCTTACAGACCCTCTCAATACAGCACCACTTAGTCACTCAAATATACTTTAAACTACTACTGACCACGTATCAGATTCGCACAGCAATCTAAGACTAGATGCAAAGAGGACCTGGGCATTGCACTAGAAGAGAACCAATGGGAGCTCATTCACACATGCAAAACCAACTTTGCAAGGCATACCCAGGGTAGGAAATCTCTCTATAAGATTTGTATGGATGGCATTATTGTAGGAAGCTGGCTCTCTTTATAGTGCACTAGAACAAAGTACACTGTGCAGAGAGTCTAGTGAGACTCAGATTGGTATAGAGAGACAAAAGTAGGCTGCAAGCTCCTTAGTTGTCTGGTGCTTGAGCACTCGGCTGTGTGCTCCTTTTCCATTCTGACAGATTATATATGCTGAATGACCTTTGTGCCACAAGATATACTTACCAAGAGCTGACTTTGAAAAACCTGATGTTATCACTATGAAAGCCTTGAGGAAGCACTGGTCTGATTGTACCTGAAGGGCGAAACCCGTGTCGGCTGTTGAAGATCTTTTACTGTACCTCACTTTGCAAAAAATACTGGATATCTAAGTAAATAAATATATTTAAAATCACCCCTTGAAACTGTGAATTATAGCTGCTAATGGAGGAGTACTGAGAAATGGAGGAGGAGGTATTCACAAACCCCTAACTGTTACTTAACTGAGGTAAATAAGGTTCAATACCTCGAGAATAGCCTCTGCTAAATATAGGATTAAATGCAATTACCTCCTGTACCCTTTAACCTTTTTCTGAAGAAAAAAAAGTAGATATTACTAATGCTCAATCTGTGGTAGTGTGGGCGAGCACTTTGGCTTATCAAAGGATAGTGCTAAGAATTTGTTGTACTCACAGAGGCAATAAATGATACACACACTCAGGAATACATCCAAGACCAATTTGCAAAAAAACATTGATTTTTATGTCCTTTTTCGGCACAAGAACGTTGGTCTACAGTAAGTACTTTTTAAGATATGTCTTTTTGAAGTTCACAAAATAAATCACTTTTGTGTGCCATTACGCACCATTGTCAATGGTCAAGTCAATGGGAGAAAGTAGAAAAATGCATATAAAGGCATACAGTTGGATTTTGAGGTTTACCTTTTGGATTTAGGTAAGTAGCAATGCCAGGTCCAATGTTCGACCTGCAGATTCTCAGAAGCATCCCAGATTTGGCCAGGAACAAATTGCTGAGGTCGTTGGTAGCTGTTGCCCTATGAAGAATGGGCTTACCTGAAAACACACTGCACAAGGGGACTTAAAGGCAAGTCCGAGGGGTCCCACTTGAGGTAGCAGGTATCAAGGGCATCAAGCAGGTATCAAGGGTTTCAGGGCCATGGAAGCACAGCTGGTTCATCAGTACCCAGGCCAGGCTGATTGGGTGCAGAGCAGATAGGTCAGTCGGGTGTTGTGCATAAAGATATCTTCACTGTCAGGGACAGAAAGGTTGCAGGGACGATGCTGGAACAGCTGGGCCACTCACGAAGTAGGTCTCAGGGATCTCAATGTCCCTCGGTGGGTGCTTACGTTCTGGGCAGTTAGAGTCCGCAATTGAGTCTTCGTCTCTGTGTATGTTGCACGGAGTCCTGTACCCTGGGTATTGCTGCAGCACCCCTCCGGTAGGTCCTGGTGTCCCCAAACTCAGCAGAGAGACAGAGCTGACCCTCCGGAGCTGATGTATCTCTTTGTAGTTGGATGCTGCATCAGAGCTGCCGGTGAGCATCAAGTCAGTAAACCGGACTCTGCAGGTTCAGTGACTGAAGTATGCAGGGGAGTATTTCCTGTACCCCAAAAGAATTCTCTGGTGATTAGCAAAGGGCTGGGAGTGCTCCAGATTCTTATAGTCCTTGCAGCAGCAGGACGAGACAGCACACCACGATTGTCCAGTCCTGGAAGCAGCAGGCAGGGTTACATGCTAAAATTCTGCAGCTGGTCTTCTGTTTTTGGGTCATCAGTTCTTCTTTGTCCATATCTTCCTTGTATCCATCAAATCAGAGGTTCAGGGTCCAGGGATATCACCTAAATACTACATTTAGGGGCAATAAAGATTAAAAGGGGTGACAGGAAGTAGCTAATGGGCTGCATTTCTTTAGGGTGTCTACACCCTCTAAGTGACCACTTCTTTAGAGAAGATGCACTATCCTTGCTCTGATAGGGTAATTACTGCAATTTTAAGATGGAGGAATTGGAAAAGTCGTGCACACATCACCTGCCCCACTTTAGAGGTGGTGTTGGTTGAATGTGGGTATACCTCCTAATTTAACTTACTTTCCCACCTGCTCTCCCACCAAATGTGGAGTTAGACAGGGGGTCCTGGAGAGCTGCATGGGTCACATTTCAAAGGCGGCATCACCTTAGAAGCTTCCTGCCCTGGAAGGCAATCCTGTCCTGGGGGAGGTGTGAAGCACCTCCGCCCACAGCAGTCTTTGCTCCTGGCCTCTGAGAGCACTGGCTCTCACCCCATGAGTTCAGAAACATTTCTGGTGGTGGGAGGCTGGCTAAGATTAGTCAGAGACCACACCAGTGCTTGGTAGGTTTTCAGGAGGCCCTCCAAGGTTTTTCCTGTGTGCATTTATTAATAAATCCATCACTGGCATCAGTGAGGATTTATTAAGACAAGATGTTTGGTACCAAACATCTTAGGGTACAGTGAATCATCATGGAGCTTGGAAACTTGTGATGACAAGTATCCAGCCCATGTACTCTCTATGGCCTCCCGGTGTACTTATAATATCCAAGAATTCACTTAGATATTAGAGGGTCATGCCTGCAGTAGCGGCTCCTCGAGGGAGTGGAGCGGGGCGGTGAGGCGGGGTAGTGCAGGGGTAGTAAACTATGGCATATGGCCGCACGGAGATAAGTAACTAAATTAATAAATAAAACAAATTACATTGCGCGCGCTGCAACGCCATCGAGTTACTTATCTAAGTACGCCCATATGCCGTAGTTTACTATGCCCCACCCTGCCCCACCCCTCACACCACTCCCTTAAGGAGGCGCTACTGCATACCTGCTCATGCAGATATATCCACACATGGGATATAGTACACCCTGCTTTAGGGTTGTAAGGCCTGCAGTTGAGGTGACATACAGATACCTCATGCAGTGTATGGAGGCATGGCACACAGGGCTTTGCAATGACAGTGTGCATAGTCTTGGTTATGGGTTTCTGGGATAGCACAAATGGTGTTGAAGCCATAGTGGACCTTCTTCAGTCCCAAAGCCCTAAGTACCAATGGTACCATTTCCAAGGGACCTAAGGAGATTGCTGAAGTTGTGCCAACCGTGGTATAGATTTAAGAAAGAGAGCTTCTCACTGGGAATCTGATTAGTAGGGACCCAGTGCACTTTCAATTCGAAATCTCATCATGCAAAAAGTGGGGGCTAACCATGTCAAAAGAGGCACTTTCCTACAATTATACTCCAGCACAATCACGCAGCTGGGACAACACCAGCTCTGGTGATTGCTGGAGGGGATATGGGGACCCTATACTATATCCAGTGACTCTGTCCCCACTTGGACTGGACTCTGGGGGGCGGTTTTGGAAACTATTTTGACCATTGATGCAAAACCCCAGGCCAGAGACACTGCCTCCATCCTCTTGGGTCTACCCCAGAAGCATCCCTACCCACTTCACTCCACTAGGGGGACAAGAATATCCCATCTCCTCTTGGTGACAAAATAGACCATCCTGGGCCTCTGGGGTAGGGACACTGTTCTGAACACTTCCAGGTGGCTACAGAGAATCTGGCTTCTCTCAGCCAATGAAAAAATTGCATTTGACCTGCAAGATACCTCTGACAAATTCACCACGATGTGGGACCCTATCTTAGAGTTAGGGGGGTGGAGTGGCTGGACTTAGTTACCCATCGTTCAGTGCGTACTGTTTAGTTTTAGGGGTGGGTATGCCCACTATATGGTTGTATCTGAAAACTCTAGTAATAATTGATTGAAACTAAAATTAAACATTTAACCCCTTCCTTGCGGGGCTGTTTCCCCCGCTGTGCTGGGGGCGGGCGCGTACAGCGCCCCCATGCTCATGACGAGGTCAGCTCGTCATGAGCTACGGCGCTCCGGTGCTCATGACGAGCTGAGCTCGTCATGGCCACACCCGTTCCAATGGAACGTTCAGCACAGCAGGGGAATCAGCCCAGCGTGCAAGCGTTCCATGGAACGGGCGAGGTCATGACGAGCTCAGCTCGTCATGAGCACCGGAGCGCCGTAGCTCATGACGAGCTGACCTCGTCATGAGCACTCAAAGGGTTAAGCAGAGCCTGCTGACCTGCTGGTTCCTTTGAAAAATTAGGGATAACATACAAAATCTGATTTTCCAGCTCTGAATGCCCTTGGGAGGGCCAGGGCATTTACTTAGTTGGGCCTGGCCCACCCTGTTGAACCGGGAGCGCATATATAACATTTAAACGACGAGTTTGAACTATTTTTCGCTATCACAAATGACTGCCTCAGCCATATGTTGCACAGGGAAATACAATAGCTTTTCATTCGGCATCAATTTCATTCCCTTCTCCCTGCTACCAGAAGCAACCCCCCTCCAAAAACACTTGCAGCAGCAGTGAATGGGAGCTTCCATCTTCCAGATTGTGGCTCTGCATGACAGTAAGAACATTGCCTCCGTTGTGGAGAGACCCTGTTCTGCTGTAGAATAAGTGACGAAGCTGCAAGTTTTGAAACTTCACACCCTCCAAGTGTTTCATGGCAGCTCTGTTTTGATGTCCTCCTCTGACCTTTGATGAAATGAGCCGAATTCTGCTTCCCAGTTCCCATGCATGTGTCAGCTTTACATCAAACATCCCTTCTGGCGTGTAAGTCAGGTGCCCTTTTGCAGATTGTATTATTTACTATGTATATGGGGTCCCACCCAATAATGTCAGCTGTACCTGCTGGGATGGAGCGGGGTCAGTGACTCACCATTCAACAGTATGCATGTGAGGAAGTAATGACAGGGACGGGGTCCTGATCGGCCTGTCTGCCAGGCGGGCACTTTCCTGGTCGGATGAAGCTAGGATGCTACTGTCATAACTGGATGGGCTCTGCCATGACACAGCCTTGTAACCCCCCTGGCTCTATTGTATCCAGAATCTCCTGTAGTGGGTGCTGGTCTATACAGGTTTGCCAGGACTGATTTTCGATTCACACCAAGCCCTTGCAGGGAAATTAAAATACTTTGAGCTCAATGTATTATAAAAAAGGACAAAGACCTAAGCTCCAAAGATGCCAGTTTTAGAAGATGTTCGTAGAAGAATAGAAACTCATGGTTTATTCACTGGATCCTTTGAAGAGCTTCTCCCCTGATTTCTTCAGTTCTCGAGCTGTTGACGATGCTGAAAAGGTGAAGAACGGGCACACTCCATTGTTATGTAAAGGTCGTTCGCTTTGTTTAAAGGTCACGCGACTGCTTCACCTTGAACAGTAAAAAGTGAGGACTGTGAACTGAAGTATGAATGTACCTCGTGAGTCGCCCTTCACTGAAACGGCTTCAAAGTAGCTCCCGATGTAATTAGTATGCACTGTGGGCCTCTGAATCAATCACCCGAGTATGCAGTTCATGTTACAGAAGCAGTGTTCGCGTTGAAGCTGCATTTGTGCCAACAATAGTTATCACTTTATACAAATAAAAAAAAGAAGCCGATTATGAAACATTTGTTTCCAGTCTCTCATTGGACTGTTGTTTTATTTATTGATTTATTTTGTATGTAAGGCTGTTACCAATCTGTGGTGTCGCTGAACTGTAACTCGGGAAAGGTCAAAACAAAACCAGTAACAGCACTTATAAGGCTGCATTGCTTTGTTGCGTGGTTTGCTTTATCAAAATTCTCATATATACATACATTAATAACTACATGCATCAGTGCATACATTTTATACATATATACACGGACATTTAAAATATTGATCAAAATATGAATGGCCGCTTTGACATTCTCCTGCTGTGAGCCTCCAGATTATCCCTTGAGAATGATGCATTTGAATAGAATGTTCCGGTAGGAGCAGCGTGCATTAATACCTCAGGAGGACACCTTCTGAAGGTCGAGAGCCGTGGCCGGCGGTGGCACGGGTGAGGAGGGACGGGGAGATGATATGGCTGTGGGTGTGGCCTGCTGAGGTGAGGTAGCTGACCCAAGCGCAGGGGAGTGCCAGCTGTCATGTCTGCTAAGAGACTGTGGCTTGCAAAGAATGTTTAATCCTGACAAGGCCACATAGTCTTACGTCCTCCGTCGAGGCTGGAAAATTGAGAGCCTTTAAATAGGTAGTAGTAACAGTGTCATTTAGAGCACGTGAAAGGGAAGACTTGTGGTATCAAGATTTTTTATTTTTAAACAAACAATTTCGCCAGTTATTTTTTTTAGTATCAGTTTTCTGCAGCTGGTGACCGAGCGCTTTAAAAAAGGCCAAGTTACCAATTAAAGTTTAGAGACAAAAGATAACAACGACTTCAAAATAACTAAAGGTAAACAAGAAGACTAGAACATCATCCATTAAAAATAAATGACGTAACATATTGTGCTGTGTACAGTTCCGATACATAAATAGTAGACTAGGGGTCGTGGACTATAAACCATACACAAAAGTGGAGAAGTGTGGCTCAATGGTTAGAGCGGCAGACCCTGATGCAGAGGTCTGGCCTGGGACCACGATTCAATTCCCGCCTCGGCGGCTCTTGGACTCAATCTCCCCGGACCTGATAATTCTCGCCTCTGTGCCTAGTCTAATCATGGGTCCCACTCTGTGACTCTGGGCAATACCTTGCTTAATCTCCACAACGGCCCCAGCAGCGCTTGGATGCCTGGCTTCACCTTGGGGGTGCCCAGGAGTGGACATCTCACAGGAAAGCCAGGATGGGTTCCGCAGCGGTATGAATACAGCGCTACGAGACCTCTGGGTACAAGGCGCTATATAAATACACATACAAAGCAGTCTAACGTGAGTGCATGCCATTCTCGAATTACAGAATACTGACATTTAAGAATCAAAAGCACAGAATGGCAGCTGTGACTTTGGCAGTTCCGTGAATATTACACATAGGGGAATATGTACAAGGAAGTGGAGCAAATCGCAACACCTCCCAATGGCCATTATACAGAAAGGAACAATATATTTGTAAGTAGAAACAAGATATCCCTTGTACAAAAGACCTCTACCCACATTAGAGTCACAAGTTCCAACGCCGGAATCACCATTGAAAGACATTGACGCATTGTTCACATAATACGTGGAAGTTTTTGGATCTGTAGATACTGAAAGATCCAGGCCCAGTTATACAATTGTTCCAACGGATATGTTCTTTGAATGACAAAACATATTGTCTTTTTTTTCTCTCTCTATGTTATGTGATGTACTGTTGTTTTAACTTTATTAAATGTATTGGTTTTTAAGGAATTTGTATAACTTCATATAAATAGGAGATAGATTGCAATTGTGATTATTTTGATATGTTTGTGATACATGAACTTGTTTTGTAACAATAAAAAAATATTTTTGTGAGACATTTTTTGGGGGGCTTTATGATATAATTTTCAGTTCTATTACATGGGTTGGTATATTGTACTTATGTTATGTTATGTTATGTCAGTAACATTTCAATAGCGCTCAGCTGCCCCAGCTAAGGGGCGTCCCGGCGCTTCCAGAAAAAGCAAGGAAACTTCAGTCACCAGTCACACCGCAGATCGAAACATAACCAGATCTTCCTAGGGAAAATGGTGTGTTTTGATGGCTTTCCTGAAAGTGAGCAGATCGTTTAGGCCACGTATCCAGGGTGGCAGGGAGTTCCACAGTTTAGCAGCCATGAAACGAAAGGAACGTCCGCCCATCCTTGAGCGCTTCACACGTGGAACAATTACAAGGTTCTGGCCTTCCGATTGCAGGGCTCGAGGGGGCACATAGGGGGTAAGTAGTGCACAGATCGTAGGTGGGGTCTCCAATTTTATGATTTTAAATGATAGGCAAAGAGCCTTAAATTGGATCCGTTAGCCACTGGTAGCCAGTGGAGTTTATTCAGGGTACTTGCTACTGGAAAGAAACGCAGTAAGCCAACTAGACTTCTTGCTGCCGCATTTTGGATCGCTGTATCCTATTGATCTCTGCCTGGTTAGCTCCTAACAGCAAGGAGCTGGCATAATCGAGACGGGAGAGGATAGTGGATTGCACTATAAGCTGGCCGGTATGCGGGTCAAAGAATTTCAGAATGGTATTGAGATTCCGTAGAATCCCAAAACATGTGGCAGCTGTTTTCTTAGAGTGGGTACAGAAGCTGAGAGAGGAGTCGATCCATACTCCAAGATTTTTTACCTCCATTTGTGAAACAGGAAGATCCCTAGAGTATCGGGCCAACAGTTCCCTCCCCAGGCAGATGCGTTTTTCCCCACTAGTAGAACCTCCGTCTTGCTGGCGTTAGGCTGCAGACAGTTAAGCGTCATCCAGTCTTCTACGGCCGCGAGGCCGCATTTAAATCTGGTGGCATTGTGAACGGTGTCCTCCATCAGGGCTACCACTAGCTGTGTGTCGTCAGCATATGAGACCATATCAAGTTCCAATAGCTTAGCGACCGCAGCCAGTGGTTGCACGTAAAGATTAAATAATGTAGGGCTAAGAGCCGAGCCCTGAGGAACTCCTTGATCAATGGTATGTGCTTTAGAAAGGAACGGCGGGGTGGAAACCCGGAAACTTCTTCCCGTTAGGAAGGCTCTGAACCATGCCAAAGCTTGCCCTCCGATGCCCACTTCTTCCAGCGATGCAACAGAATCGCATATGAGACAGTGTCAAAGGCGGCACTCAGATCCAACAGGATCAGTGCCGCCGTTTGACCCGAGTCCAAAATGGATCGAAGATGTTCCGTCACGCTTAAGAGCCCCGTCTCGGTACTGTGACCGGCTCGGAAGCCGTGTTGAGAGGCGTCCAGATTATTATTGGATTGGAGGAAGTTGGTAAGGACTTTATTGACATGTGCTTCAGTCACCTTTGCAGGCCAGGGGAGCAGGGAGATAGGCCTGAAGTTCTCCGGTTTAGTGGGATCTAATGTAGGTTTTTTTTATGATAGGTGAGTCCCAGGCCTCTTTCCATCTTGCTGGTATCACCGCAGATTTCAAGGAGGAGTTAATAATCTGTCGAAGAGGTTCGAAAATGAGAGTTGGCGCTTCCCTAAATTGTGCAGGTTTTGAAGGGTCGGCTGGAGAGCTGGACTTAACTTTTTCACACAGTTTAATGAATGCCTCTTGACTAATTTCCGGAATTATCATGAGTTTGTTGGTATGCTCAGGTCTGATGGGGGTTGCTTCAGAACTCTGGGCAGTAGGGAGGGCATTATGTGTGAAGGATCTGTATATAGTGTGTACCTTCTCAATAGAGAAGGATGCCAAATCTGCACACTTATTGGAACTTGTGACTCTAATGTGGGTAGAGCTCTTTTGTACTGTTTGTAGAACAACCAAGGGATAACTTTTTTCTACTTGCCAGTAGTACCCTATTCCCTTAACGAGGCATAAGAGGTCCCTCTCTTTTTCGTATATAATATATTAGTATACAGTTTACATTTTAGTACGGATTATGTACTAATAGTATCATTGACAAGTTAGTTGTCGACAACCGTACAGTTAAAGCGGAACAGCCACTAGGCTTCGTCCCACCCAGAGTCTTTTTCATGGCAGCAAAACTCATATTTCTTAGTATAGAGGTGCTCCCTCAGGAGAATGCTGAAAGGACTGGAGGAATGCATTAACTCACATCCAGTAGCAATATACAAGAAAGGTGCACAGATAGAATATCGAATTTTAAATATGGACAGCAGCGGTCGGTAGTAGGAGTTTCTGCAGGGCGTTGACGTGGGGAGGGGGAGGGGCAGGATGGGGGTAGTAATGTATGGATTACTGAGTTTAACAGGTAAGTAAACATATAAATAAATAAAACAAATGTTGTTGCGTGCACTGCATCACCAATGCGATGCAGTGCGCGCAACGAAATTAATTTTCCAAAAAAATGAAATTAAGACTTCTTTTGCTACAATTGAAAAACCTATGCATGTGAGATCTGTTAATAGATCACCATATCGGAATTGCAGAATACACACTTATTAATGTCAATAACGGAGGGTGACAAGTTGGGAGTGGAGGATGTAGCTTCTATGTTGACTATTTCGACTGATTATAGTTGTTCTAGTGGCTTGAGACCAAGATCTAAATTGACACCTCATGGCATTCAGCTTGCTGCAATTGATCTGTATGTTAAACAAGCATTTACAATGTAATGGTCTTGTCTTTGTTAAAGTTAGAGCTATTGGCATTGCTCATGACATTATTTTTGTTTTTAAAACATATAAATAAATGGCATTGTCATTTACAATGCCAATATCTTAATCTCTCGCAAATGCGAGACCTATAGCATTTGCACTAACACACAGAGCCACACACACACACACACACAGAGCCACACACACAGCCACACACACAGACAGAGCCACACACACAGACAGAGCACCACACACAGACAGAGCACCACACACACAGGCAGAGCACCACACACACACAGAGCGCCACACACACACAGAGCGCCACACACACACAGAGCGCCACACACAGAGCGCCACACACACAGAGTGCTACACACACAGGTTGCCACACACACACAGAGCGCCACACACACACACACACACACACACACAGAGTGCCACACACACACACAGAGCGCCACACAGACACACACAGAGCGCCACACACACACACACAGAGCACCACACACACACACACAGAGTGCCACACACACAGAGCGCCATACACACACAGCTGTTGCATTTGAGCGTTACTAGCATGCACGGACCTGAAGCAAGGTTGTCAACATTTCGGAACACCCAATGGCAAGAATGTTCTGCAGAAAAGGAGGGCGCTGCCACCTTGCAATGAGTGAGCCATG
Source organism: Lissotriton vulgaris (assembly GCF_964263255.1). Classification (NCBI taxonomy): domain Eukaryota; kingdom Metazoa; phylum Chordata; class Amphibia; order Caudata; family Salamandridae; genus Lissotriton; species Lissotriton vulgaris. The sequence continues at coordinate 754,810,609 of NC_141695.1, read as the reverse complement.
GTTAAGCAGGAAGTTTTAAACAAGAAAAACTATCACAATCAGGGAACAGAGGCAAGAAAAACTAGCACAAACAGGGAACAGAGGCCAGAAAAACTAGCACAACCAGGGAACAGAGGCAATAAAAGTGAGCAAACCCAGGGAACGGAGGCAAAAAAAGCGAGCACAACCAGGGGGCAGAGGCAAAAAAAAGCAAGCACAACGAGGGAACAGAGGCAAGAAAAGAGAGCACAACCAGGGAACAGAGGCAAGAAAAATGAGCACAACTAGGGAACAGAGGCAAGAACAAGACTTCCTTTAAAGTCATTCTGCATACAAGCTAGATGCCGAGTGCAAAGCTCTAAAGGTCTTGTTCACCCTATGCCAGGATTAAATAACCAAATATACTCTGTGTCGCCTACATTCACCGTGGTATTTTAAACAAGAACTGCGTGTCCAAGCAAGATCGCAAAGATTATCAGTACTAAATAAGAAAGGGACTAGCAAGAGACCCTTAAAAGTCTACAGAGGTTGCCGAGTGCTAAACAAACTGCCCTGTTTATAAAAATGTTCAGTACACAAGCTATCCAGTCTGTTGATGGGTGATAACCACAACCCGCTCCTGCGGGCTGTTTCCCGTTAAACGTCGCTCTCACAGTACCTAGCGCACGTGCTCTCCTGTCGCACAGCGAACTCCACCTTGTCCTTTGGGGTGATGACTGTGACTTTGATGGTGTCAGGGCTCGGGCCGGGCTCCGGACTGCTTTCGTTTTTGGACATGGCGCCAGCAACAGGGTAAAAGAAGCAACGCGAAAGTTCATATGGGGAAAGTGAATAGGACAGGCTCAGACCCTACCTTGTGTGAAGCTCGGAAGGCAGCCGGAATTGCTTCTCGCCGATTAGGAGGTAGTTCGAAGATGGCTGTGCGTCTTCAGCCCCAGCAGCCCATCACCATAGAGCGAGCATTGGTGAGTAATGAACACAAAGAGAGGACCAGCACGCGACCCACAGGCCGCCGTCTTGACAGGAGCTCAAGAGCAACCCTCTGGCTCATAATAACTTATTCCTGGACACAATTTATTCTGGCTTACAAAAAAACTCAAGCGACGTCCACGCACTACATTTGTGTTCGTAGTGTTAATATAGTTCTGTTATTTCCGAAAAAGAAATTATGTTTCTAATAAGTTTAATAACGAGGTAAGTTTTATGTCCGCTATACACAAGTTGATATGTTGACATTTTGTTAGCCTTTAATGAAATAAACTCCAAGAACTTTCCTTCTTGTTTCTACTGTGAATGAGTCACACTTCATTATGGACTCCAGACTCAGTTTAAGCGTCATCAGTGTCTGTTTCCTAACAACGGGTGCGTCATCGTATCGCGCTGATGCACTACAAATCTGAAACTACATTGCGCATGCTGCACCCCTTCACGGCCATCATAAGATTCTTTGCGAAGTGCGAAATGTAGAGACTGACCCATGGAAGTGGGGTGTTTGCGCCCTGGATTTGGAGGATGGTGCCATAATGAATATTTTACAAGGGAGCGCTCTTCAAATGACGTCACGCAGGGAACTTACTAGAAATGGAGCATTGAGGAAACAAGCAAGCTCCAGCTGGAAAGCAGACCACGCCATGCACACCACTATGTTTCTCCGAGGTCCAGCAGAAATGCCTCAGAGAAACGCCCTGTCATTTGCGGATTCGGGGCGTGTTTTTCTTTCTCTCCTCTTCCCGTTGGCTGGAATGTAAAATTCCAACCAATGGGAAGAGGAAAGAAAGAAACTAAAAAACACCCCCCCCCCGAATACCCAATAAAACGGGGCTTAAATGGACAGACGCCCCTCTCCTCCAATGGCTGCCTCCATTTAGGAAGCCATCCAATGGAGAAGAGGGGCGGGTTCATGCCCCACACTAAGAAACATAAGATCTCACCGGCGAGACTGCGCAAGCGCAGCCTACGCAGGCCGAAACCTAAAAAACGATGGTAGAATTTCATAGATTGGAAGACCGTGGTTGGACAGGGAGAAATGCACATAGGGATACTATGACGCAATTGGAGCGAGTAGCATTAATGGACTTGAAATCAGATAAAACCACAGTGATACGAGAAGCCGACAAAGGTGTCAATATCGTGATTATGAACGGATCAGACTATTGTAAGGAAATCTCTAGACAATTAGAGGACACTACATGCTATGTGAAGGTCCAAGGGAATCCCATAAGAGAAGTCTCGAAACAGATAACTGAGAGGTTATCCACATGGAAAGAGGAAGGCTTACTTGATAAAGCAGAATTTAAATACTTAAATGTGACCAATCCTACTTACTTTTCTATTCATATCCTGCCTAAGGTTCAAAAATCAAGAACAAACCCCCCAGCCAGACCTATAGTCTCCAGGATCGGCAGTGTAACAGAGCATTTGTCGGAATATGGAGACTCTTTTTTTAAACCATTAGTAGTCAATTTGTTTTCTTACTTAAGGGATACTATGGATCTCTTGAACAAATTGCAAGATGTGAAATGGGAGGAAGGACTAATTTTGGTCACACTAGACGTAGTAGGACTTTATATATGCATTGACTCTACAAAAGAAATACAAGCTGTGAATCACTTTTTAGGAAGCCGGAGTGCAAGTCTAAGGGACCATTCAAGAGTGTTAGAAGAAATTAGTTTGTTGATTTTGGAAAATAATTTTTTTCTTTACGGGGATGAATGGTTCCATCAGATTAGGGGAACGGCAATGGGCTCCAGATTTGCTTCCTCTTACGCAAACCTATTTATGGGTTGGTTTGAGAGGCAGCACGCCTGGAGCCAGGGAGCATCCTGATGGGCAGATCATATACTGTTTTGGGTACGCTTTATTGACAACATTTTTCTGATATGGAAAGGCACACCATCAGAATTGATGGAATACCAGGATTATCTGAATACTAATGAATTTAATGTCTTTTTTTCAATTTTATTTTTTTATTGAAGTTCATAAGGTCATAGTCACAGAAGGTATTAAAACAGCCGATAAAGTAAGAGCAAACATAAAGTCATAAACCACAGACAAAGCAAAAAAACAAAATACATTGGTCCATACTCAATCAAAAAAAGAACGCCAAATTTTTTCAAACTTTCTTGTCCCTCCTACTCTTTGTGCGTACAAAAGTTAATTCCTACTAACTTTCTTCATTTTTTGAAGCCATGCCATAAATACAGGAACCTCAGTTAACTGCCAGTTCTGAAGTATCAAGGATCTTGCTACAGCCATCATGATGTACACCAATTTAACCAACTGGTCTCCAAATTAAAGATCAGCATCATAACCAAACAATATTAATTTAACATTGTAACAAATACTAATCTTATAATACGTTTGAAGAAAAGAAAAAATATCTTCCCAAAATGATAAAATATGAGGACAGTGCACCATTATATGTGACCAGTTGGCAGGAGCGAATTGCTGGCATCTAAAGCAGCTGGCGGAAGCATTCGTATACATCTTAGCTATAGCCGCCGGAGTACGGTATAGCAGCCATTTACTAAAGAATAACATTCTCCGCCAATTTGAGCCTCTCAATACACTGAAATTCAATTTGTTTATAGTCTTCCAGGTATTAGGGGACATACAATAGTTTTCCTGATCCTGCCACTTTTTTAGTGCTTTAGAGCTCAAATCCAGTTTGATACTTTGTGCTAGGCACCGTTTCCAATCCCCTGGTTTCCTAGTCAATGCTATTGAGAATAAATCATACCATAGCTGGGGGGGGCGTACTAATATGCCTAAAATCAATTTGAACCAAAGTTTTATAAATCAAATTATAAGATCCTAATAGCAAAAAGTTTCCCTGCGTTAAACATGACATCTCTCCCTGGTTGAGCCATGATCCCTCTTTTTAAAAAATCTGACAATGTATTGAAGCCCGCATGATACCAGTTTAATACGATTTGTGGCTTAATTTTAATCCCTATACAAGCAAAAACATAAAGTAAGGGAGTCGATAGATCAAATTGCTGAAGAGAATATCTTTTGAGCATGGCATCCCATCTTTTAAAAAACTAATTCATTATCTTGTATCTGACGAGTTTCTGAGATTTAGGAACTTGAAGAGGACAAGGGATTTGTACCTCAGAACAAATTTGGTCAAAAAAGTAATTAATGAATAGTTCCGGACCCTGTATTCCACTTTTAAATCTGTTCAAATATTGTGCAAAATATGCATTGTAATAGTCTTTGATATTGGGTAACGAAAGACCGCCCTGTTCTGAATCTACATAAAGTGTCCCTATTGATATGTGAGGAGTCTTTTTCCCCCATATAAAATTAGAGAACAGAGATTCTATTCTTGAAAAAAACGTACCAGGCAAAAAACAAGGAATGGTTGAGAATAAAAAAATTCAAGAGAGGAAGTACTGACATTTTAATCAGGGCCACGCGACCCAGGATAGATAAAGGGAGCAAATTCCATTTCGCAAACATAGATCGAACCCTCTGAACCAGAGGATCAAAATTGAGTGAGTATAACTCTAGAACTGAAGCGGAAAAAAGCACCCCTAAGTACCGTTTAGGTCTTGAGTTAATACATACAGCTAAGTCTGGGTGTAATTCTGGGTCTGAGCCGCCACAGGCCAAAATCTCGGTCTTTATTTTATTAATCCTATACCCACCTAGGGTTTCAAATTCTTCAAAAATTTGTAACATATGGGTCTGGGATTGAATATTTGGTTTAATCAATAACATGATATTGTCCGCGTAAAGTTTGATTTTGGCCATAGAACTAATCGGGGGGGGGGACATTTACCGCATTACGGATTGCAACAGCAAGTGGCTCAATAAAAAAAGCAAAAAGAATAGGTGACAAAGGGCAGCCCTGCCTGATACCACGTTTGACTGTAACTGAACCCACCGAAACAGAATTAATGATTATATTGGCTTTGGCACCAGAATATAATTTTCGGATTAAACTAATGATTTGTAAGGGAATTCCAAAGTGCTCTAAAATGGTGAACAGGGTTGTCCAAACTACCAAATCAAAAGCTTTTTCTGCATCAAAAAATAGAACTAATGCTGGAATGCTCTTTGTCTGAAAAAAATCTAAGGCCTCCACCAAAAAATGTGTGTTAGTACCTAATTGACGACCGGCAATAAAACCATTCTGATCGGGATTAATAAGACCTGCCGCAATAGTGTTGAAACGAATTGATAATAATTTTGTAGTGATTTTATAACCCATGTTCAGAAGTGTAATAGGTCTATATGAATTAGGATCTTTCAAATTCTTCCCCTTCTTCAGAAAGCTTACAACAGTACCTTCATGGAAAGAGTCTGGAGCTTGCCCCCCTGTCATCATAGAGTTCAATAATTGTAAAAACAGATCAGAGAAAGCAGGAAAAAAAAACTTTAAAAATTCAGCAGGAAACCCATCCGGGCCACATGCTTTACCGATCGGTAACTCCTTAACCACCAAATCTAATTCTGCTTTAGATAGTGCACTCGTCATCATATTTTGGTCTACGTGTGGAAGTTGGGGCATCTCATACCTTTCCAAGAAATTAAAAAGCTTTAGGGGATCTATATCTTGCTGTTGACTATAAATCTGTTGGTAGTGCGTAAACATAATAGAGCCTATTGCTGCCGACTGTGATACCTCCCTATGTGTATTAGGGCATTTTAAAGACCGAATCTGATTTGCAGCAGCTTGCTCTTTCACCTGCCAGGCTAAAAGTTTACCAGTGAAGTTGCTTTCCTCGTAGATTTTTTGTGAATGTTTACGGAAGGCTTTTTTTCGCTTTGTATAAAGTAGTTAGAACTAAGTTCACGTTTGGCTTCATTTAATTGACTCTGGACCTGATTTGACGGATTAGATAGACGTTGCTGAGTTAAAGTCTGAATTTTCTGTTGCAGTAGGTTTCTAGATGCCTTAATAGCGGACCACTCAGCTGCGTCCTTGCTAATCACAATCCCACGAATGAATGCTTTCAAAGAGTCCCATATAATATGCAGCGGGCCGTGCCAGAATTACGAGCAATAAACATTATAATCTCTGATTTAAGTAAATAAACCAATCCGTATCTAAGAGGTGGGCCTTATTGAATACCTATCTCTTAGGAACTCTAGTATCTTCCCCCAACACAAACACACTTAACTAGCAACGCATGATCGGAAAAGCCATTATCGCAAATTTTCTGATAGGAAAATGCTAGTTGCCTGGAGACCAGGAAAAAATCAATGCGAGAAGATGATTTGAACCTGCCCGACCAGCAGGTAAAATCTTTTTTTTGTGGATTTTGTAGTCGCCATGGTTCACATAAATCCAGAGTGGTCATGTTGTTCATGATGGACCTGTGTGATTTGGGTTTAAGCTGTTTTCTGGAGACCGTGGTAAAATCTAACTTGGTATCCATAAGAATATTAACATCTCCCCCAATAATGATATCCCCTCTCACCATAAATAATGATTGAAACAAATCTTCATAATCCTGAGGATTATCATCCACTGGGGCATAAAAACAAACAAATGTAATTGGTCTCTGTCTATTCTTGACTGAACAAGTCACCCAACCCCATCGACCTGCCCCGCCCCCATCTGACTGAAACATTTCTGCATCCAAATTCCGATTAAGAAAGAGAGCGACTCCTTTCTGTGAAGCTGTAGAGGATGAGAACCCCCGAAAAGAGGCCCACGTCTTAAACATACACAAATTATTCAATTTTACCAGTGGGATATGGGTCTCTTGCAACATTATTACTGATGGATTCTCCGTTTTAATCCGTGACTCGATAGCTTGCATTTTTTTCCTATTATTTAACCCGTTAACATTGAAAGAGATTATTTTCAACTCTGCACTAGACATTTAGAATTACCAAGAATTTGTGATAGGGACTCAAAAAAATCCTAAACAATTTCTGCCCAAATATCCTTCCTCTCCACTCTGGAAAGTAGAAAAAAAAGACCTTCTAGAAACATAAGCAAATAGTATTTCAACAATTTTTTCCCCTTTTTTCCACCCCCCCACACCCATGCCCCCACCCTCTTGAACCCAGCCCCGTGGTCCTGTAGAGTAGAGAATTTAATGTCAAGTTTACTGTAAATTGGAATTGTCAGAAAATAGATTTTTTGGATGTAGAACTGCTCGTGGATGGAGATACTATTAATAGCAGACCGTTTAGAAAGAGTACTGCTACCAATTCTTTATTAAGAGCAGAAAGTGCCCATCCAACATCAACAATTAGAGGAATCCCCTTTGGGGAAATGATCCGAGCATGTAGGAACTGCAGCAAGGAAGAGGATTTCAGAAATGAATTAGACAAGTTACAATGCATATTACTACAGAGGGGCTACAAGACGGTAGGTTTACTAAAAGCTAGAGGGCGAGTCATGCATGTGAAGCGAGAATCTACTTTGGAGCAAAAACAGAAGGTTGATTCAAAAGAACATGTGGCATTTGTCACCACTTACTGTACAGAGAAGGATGGTATTTTTCAGGCCTTGGGCAAGAATTGGAACATAATGAAAGGCATACCAGGTTTGACAGATATGATTAGTGACAAACCAGGAGTGATTTTTAAGAGAAGTCCAGCTATTGAGGATATGGTTACGAGGAACTATAGAGAGTCGATAAAAACAGGAGACTCTAGTTGGTTACCCAAGCCCCCAAATGGACTTTATGTCTGTGAGCCTGTAGTGTTTGTGACTCAGGAATCAATAGAATTAAGGATTTTTCTTATAACAGTAATCGAAAGTATATCATCAAAGAGTTTATCAACTGTAATAGTACTGGGGTAATTTATGCGATCTTATGTGAGTGCAAAAGTATACATTGGCATCACTAAAAGAATGCTCAAACTAAGAATTCAAGAACACAAAAGGGCCATTATTAATCATGATACAAAATCACCATTATACCAGCATGTTAAAGAAATCATAACATGCAGGTTAACATTAAGTTCCATGGCATACAAAAGATTGTGCCTAGAAAAAGAAGGGGCGACTGGGAACTCAGCATCAGGCAGCAGGAAGCCAGGTGGATAAGCAGATGTAGAACTGTAACTAGGGGTCTGAACAGCAATTCAGAACTCCATTACTTTTTGTAGTAATGTTAGTTTTTTTGTATAGAATTTGGAAAGTATCATGATATGTATGGGATTGGTCTTCTATGTAACGATGAATTTTGTAATGGTTGAGGTTGGTGGTTGATGTGAAGCCATACAACATGTGGATACTTTATACTCTTCAATCTGATTTGAGGGATGTTTTATTTAAATTGGCATCAGAATAGCTAATGGGTAAGAGCTTCTGTTATGCATCAAATATGAGGCATAAATGTAGCATTGGTGAATAGGTTTTTAAATATTGGGTTTGGTCAGTGGTCATTATTACTGGTATACAGCGGAATAAGGACAGGTGACTTTTTGTGGTAACGAGTATGTTAGGAAAAGGAAAGATATAGATCCGTATCTGGGTCATGTTGTGACTATATCGGTATATTGTAGTCAGCTTTTGGATAATGGGTATAGGAAACGGTAAGGGTACAGCTTTGTAATTGGGTTATGTCACGTCTATATAGTCATTTTGAACAAGAGCTCTTTGATAGGAGTTAGCTGAATTTGGTTTACTGATTTTAGTTATTCATTTTGGGAATTCTGAAACAGTTTAGAATGCATAACACATGCCGAATATATATCTGCAAATAGTGGATTTTGCACGGTTTACTAATTTGGACCTTTCTTAGGAAACGGAAAAGCACAGCTCTGCAATTGGGTCATGTTATGAGTATTTTTTTAGTATATTATAGTTGGCTATGTATAAAGGGTATGTCAGGCAATTGGAAGGACACAGCCTCGCGATTGGATTATGTCATGTTTATATATTTTATTTTTGGATCCGAGCTCTTTGATAGTACACAGCGTGATTAGCTTTACGGATTTTTGTTACTTACTTTGGGGATCTGGAAACAGTTGACAATGTATAATCCATGCCGAAGATATATCGGCAAATGGTGGATTTTGTCAGTGACGGATGACGGTTTGCCCTCACTGGTGCTTCCGGTAACATTTAGCGATAGAAACCGAAAGTCAGGGAGCGGACCTGAGTGGAAACGGGCTGAAAAGGAATTCAGTCTGCTGATTGGTTGTTCACAACATATGACATGGGAGATTTGGTACTGGTTTTTGATTGGTGTCCGCGAATGCGGACCAAAGAGGGATGCGCGGTGGAGTTAATTGAGTTTGGAAAGGCGCAAAGCTGATTAATATGGGGACGTTTAAAAGGAGATAGGAACGCGGACTGATAATCGCAGCTGATTTATCAGGATCCGCTGACAAAGACGGCTGAAATTCGAGCCAGAAGATGGATTGGGATATGAAGGTAAGATCTTGACGGAGGGGTATTTTTTGACCCTGTGCAGAAGAAGAGAGTTACTGAAAAAAGGTGCTTAGAATCTGATGCCAATTTTTTATTTTGTATATTTCCTGATAGATCACTATTGAGCTTTGGTGCTCAGGATTATAAGACATGGAATTTGGGCAAAGAAATATTTCGATTTCGAACCATTGAATTCGGCAAGTAAGTGATTAATTTGGATCATTTTGAACTTTTAATGGGTAATAGAAGAATACATCAAAGGAATTAATAAATGAAGTGATTAGTTTTGTTTCCATAATAGTAAAATTATTATGGTTTTTTTTTGGCAGAACAATACTTTGACTAACTGCACTCACGACTTTGAGTTTACGGAGCTTGGAAAGAGAAGAACTTCTGTTTGAAAGAAATTCCTGTCTAAAGGACGGAAGTGTGTTGTTGTAATGGTTACAATTTATTTGTAAGCACGGTATTTGAATGGATAGAGGAAGTACAATGATTTTAACTTAGAAACAATTAACACAGTGAAGAGCTTGGCCCAATTTCAATGGGTTGCTTGGGTGGGTAATAGACCATGAAGAATGGAAATCAAAATCTTTTGATAACTATGTTTAATTAAGGGATTGTGCCTTGGCCAAAATAAGCTAGGTAGATCACTTGGGCACTATGACAAATGATTAGGACTTTATAGAAGTGTGAAAGAGACCATTTTCTGAATAGTGGCTCTGTTCTAATTGTTCTAGGGTGACAAATAAACAAGTATTGATGAATAGGATACAACATCAACATTCCAAAGGTATAATTTTTTATTTTTTGGTATAATTTTTTTTTTATTAAAGAAAGAAACTTACACACAAGGCAATAAACATTACATTACATTTCGACATGTGTTCAGGAAGGAGGGAGACCGCAGAACAAATCAATACAGACTTCATTTACACCAGGGAGGGGGCCAATGAGGAAACAATAGCAGTGATCATAACAGTTACACAATACTTGGAATGTCGGATCAGGGGGAGAGAGGAACCTCTGGGGTCTCCCCGAATGGCGGTGTACAAATATTTCCACAGTAGGAGTTGCACTTGCTCCAAATTTTGTTCATCTCTTGGGTCTACCTCGTGCCACATACACTGTCTTCTCTCTAAACATACACCAGTCCATGTTCTCCTTCCACGCCAAGACCGTGGGCGGCTGCTGGGAACCCCACAACTGTGCTATGTCTCTCTTAGCAATCATATTTCCAAGGGTCACCCACTGAGTCTGTGCCACGTCATAATCATTTGGTTTCCAGATATTCAACAGGCAACGCCTTGCTTCGGGCAGCAATGTTACCCCCGTGATTTTTTCCATCACAGCATTCACACGATTCCAGAACGCCACCACTCCAGGGCACTCCCAAATTATATGGAGAAAGGTACCAACCGAGCCACAACCACGCTTACATAATCCATCTGCCTAATAACCCATGTGTATCATGCGCGGGCCGGTGACATATATCCGGTGTAGAATTTTAAGTTGAACAAGTCGGAGACGGGCCGGAATAGCGACCTCTTTCGGAGAAGACAGTGCTGATTGCCAGTCCTCGTCATCTAATTCCAAACCATCACTAGTCCAGACCTCTTGAAGCCGCACCAACAGATCCGCTCGATTATTAATCAATTTCTTATATATCAAAGAAATGGTGCTGTCGGGCACGTGGCCGTCAAGCGCTCGATCTTCTAGTGGGGAGGATTCAGGAATGTCAGTGCCCTCAGGAAAAACCGAACGCAACGCGTGGGTAATCTGGACATAACAGAAATATTCTCTGTCACTCATACACTACCTTCAGTGCCTCAAAGGTCTTGATTTTACCCTTGACCCATAAATCACTCACCCTGCTAATGCCAATCATATCCATTTTACAAATCCTTTCGTCTTCCATAGGGAACCGAGTCTTTCAGACGCATAAAGCGGAATCGCGCGGGTCAGGTGATCCCCCCAGCCGTTGCTGCACTTGCAGCATGCCACACTCGTACTGCTATCTTGGTAGGTCCCGAAAGTCCCCTACCCACCGCTTTGGAATAAAGGGCCCTATTGTAGTCTCCACCCGGAAGCTGGTACTTATCCATCTCAAATGCAGGATTAGGGGCAGGTCCATACATTCCATGATTAATCCAGCTGAGCGGCCCAGTAATATTGTCTAATATCTGGAAGTGCCATACCCCCGTAGTACCAAGGAAGCGTAAGCTTGGAGAGGGCAATGCGCGAGCGTCCATTCCAAATTAATCGCCTCTGCAAACTTTCCACCTCCCGAAAATAACTCGCCGGAACAACATCAAAAGTATTCTGGAGCGCGTATAAAAATCGTGGTAGGGACATCATTTTAAAGAGGGCCGCACGCCCAAGTGGTGAAAGCGGTAACCTGAGACAGCCCGCAACGTCAGTTTTTAACCTCTGGAGGGGAGGGAGCAGGTTACGATCATAACAAGCCGCAGGATCTAGGGTTATAAAAATCCCCAGGTACTTAAATCCCGATTGCGATACCTGAATGGGACAATGATGCGGCAGAGGGGGAGCACCACCCGACAGCACATAAACACAGGACTTTGTCCAGTTGATCACAAGACCGGAATTCCTGCCGAAAGACGTGAGCACATCAAACAATACATTCAGCGACTTACGAGGGGACGTGAGGTACAACAGAATGTCATCAGCGTAGAGCGATATACGATCTTCAAACTCTGGGGTCCACTGAATACCTTTTATAGAGTGCTCCCATCGCAGCCAGGCAGCTAAGGGCTCCAGGGCAAGGGTGAACAGAAGGGGGGAGAGGGGACAGCCCTGTCGCGTACCCCTCCCGAGGACAAAGGACCCGGAGACTCGACCATTCACCACCACCTGTGCCAACGGTTCCTCATGCAAAAGTTTCACCCAACTAATGAAACCGGGACCAAAACCAAATTTTGCAAGAGCGGCCCACTCCACCGTATCGAAAGCCATTGTAGCATCCAGAGAAACCAAAATGGCCGGCCCACGCAGAGACGCCGCCCTCGCGAGAACCCCATGCAAGCGTCTCAGATTAAGTGCTGTATTGCGATGTGGGATGAAACCGGACTGGTCCGGATGAATCATGTAGCTGATTACTTTTATCAAACGGTTTGCCAACAACTTTGCGAGGATCTTTGGTTCGGCGTTTAGGAGCGAGATGGGTCTATACGACGCACAACGATTTCGCGGTTTCCCTTCCTTGTGGATCACCACGATGGTAGCAAGACGCTGATCACGAGGAAGGGAGCCAATGTCTCGCGACTCCAGGAACATATCGCGGAGATAGGGCGCCATTTTGTCAGGGCGCAGTTTGTAGAGCTCGATGGGCGGACCAATAGGGCCCATGGCCTTACCCGAGCGCACTGAGCGAATAGCAAGGGCCACCTCATCTGTCGTGAATGCCGCATCCATTAAGTCCCTGTCCGAGTCCGATAAGTGAGGCAATGCAATGTCGCGCAGCAACAGATGGGAGTCCTCCTCCGGTCTATCAGAGACTGGGAAGTACACCTCACGAAAATGCTCTGCAAAACACTCAACAATCTCAGCCGGATCCGTCACACACACTCCATCAGGTTTCTCAATAACAGGAACCACACAACTTGCCCTCTCCTTTTTATACAGCCAAGCGATCAATTTATTTCCCAGCCTTGTCACCCACATCATACAGCCTGCCCTGTTGCTCTCTACTCATGACTTTTGTGGCATCCATCACCAGGGCCCTATAATCCAGTTGTTTGAGGGCATGAAGTTAGTTGCGAGTCACAACCAGTTCTAGGTTCCTTTCAAGTTCAGTTATTTCCGTCTCTAAGCGGACCACCTCCTCATTTTTACTTTTCTTGGCGCCAGCAATTAACAATAATGCCTGTCCTCGAATGACCGTCTTAAACGCCTCCCACAATGACACAGAGGAGGACACGGATCCCTAGTTCTCAGCAAAATATTGGTCAAAGGACTTAATCAAAGCAGCTTGGGTTTTGGGGTCACGTAGGTACCAGGGATTGATCGAGGCAACTCGTCCCTCGCTACTCATGGAGGTGCCGATTTGGAGCCACAAAGGGGAGTGATCTGATATACCCCGAGCCAAATGTCGAACCTCCCTAAGAGAGGAGGCCTGTGCCGCCGGCACCAAGACATAGTCGAGTCTGGAGAGACTGCCAAGGGCCCCAGAGTGAAAGGTGTACTGTGTCTGTCCCGGATGCATCAGCCTCCAACAGTCTACCAAGCCCAAAGTCTCCAGAAACCCACTTAACCAGGACTGAGACCTGGTGAGGTCTCTGGGGGGGTAGCGATCTACTCTACCGGAGACAACTGAATTAAAATCTCCACCCATCACCAAAATACCGTCTGGGAGCCCGAGTATCATACACCCGAGATTCGCAAAAGTCGAGGTCTGTAGACCAGGCGGGACCTAAACGGAAACCAGCGAAACAGTCCTCCCCTCCAACCTCCCATTGATTGCAGCGTAACGACCCCTGTCATCCAGGGCCACGTTGTCTATTTCCAAAGGGAGGGAGTTCTTGACAAGGATGCCCACGCCCCTGGAGCCAGTAGTGAACCCAGAGTGTACAGCCAGACGATATCCCCGTCGGTTCATTGCATGGCAAGTGTTCCCAATCAAGTGCGTCTCCTGTAACAGTACAACATCAGGGGAGAGGCGCCTCAACAGTTGCAGCACTACCCCCCACTTAATCCTATCCCCCAACCCATTGACATTCCAACACAGCAGTTTCAACCCACTACCCCATCCCAGCAACAAGTGCAGAACACAATGCCCAGACAGAAGAATCGGCGTTGCCTTGAGAAAAAGGAAAACAATTCCAAACACCCCCTACCACCCCCCAACATGATCCCGTTACAACACACCCCACCCTGCACCCCTGCGTTAAACTCAAAAACATCCCCAACTAGCAGTGTGCCTGTCGCCCTAACATTAACTAGTCTACACAAAGAAACCCAGGGGAGGAAAGAGTTCCACTTCCCCCGCCGCCCTTTGGTATGCCCCCATCAGTAACATACATATGAAGATAGCAGACCAAGCTCTATGGAATGTTAAATGTTCGGACACCTGGAACCACATTGTCATTCTTGCTCCGGCACGCCACCCTCCGCTCCACCCGAGTGTTCCGTCTGATCGCTCCGCTTTGGTAAAGTGTCCAACCAGTCGCTCACGTTCTCAGGGCCGTCAAAGAAAAACGTTCGGTCCTCATATTCGACACAGAGCCTGGTTGGAAACAGCATCGCATATTTCAAGCCCATATCTCTCAGGCGTTGCTTCACCCCCTGAAACCCCATCCTCTGTCTCTGGACGAACTGGGTAAAATCCGGGTAGAAGCTGACAGTTGTGTTCTCGAACTTCACAGGGCCACCTACCCGTGATGCCTGCAGGATAGCGTCTCTGTCTCTGAAGTTGAATATCCTGGCGATAATCGGCCTCGGAGGGGCGCCAGGCTTCGGCTTCCCACCCGGTACCCGGTGCGCACGTTCCACGGCAAAGAATTTTCTTAGGCCTCTGGTGGCGAGATGGTTTAGAATGAGGTTTTCCACAAGTAGATCAGCAGCAGAATTGTCCGATTTTTCAGGGACCCCAATAATACGCACATTATTGCGTCTGGCCCTGTTTTCAAAATCCTCAAGTCTGCGAGCCATGAGATCAGTGGAGGTACGCAAGTTGCCGACCTCCGTCTGTAAGTCGGATACATCAGTCGTAAGGCTGGTGGTCTTTAGATCTAAGGATTTAACATTTTCATTGGTTTTCGACAGGTCCGTCCGATCAAATTGACATCACTGGCCACAGTGTCGAGCTTAAGGGCGAGAGCCTCATATTGCTGGCCGATGGAGGCCTTGATACCAGCAATGGCACCCATGACATCTGCAGAGTCAACTCGATCGACGCAACCGGGTCCTCCCTTGCTTCCTCCAGAGTCTTACTCGTAGAACCGGGGGACCCCATAAGCTGGGTATACCGATCCATGACATTTGTTTGAGGCGTCTTGGTTCTCCGCTTCTCAGTTTCGGGCCTGCCCGCCATGTTGGGCAAAGTGCCCCCGAGGGGTCTGTGAGACCTGGTGAGAATGGCCTTTCACTGTCGACCCACCGGAATCCTCAAAAACTGGCGCTAGGAGCTGTGGCCCAGCGCACAGATGCTCGAGACGGTTGGCACACAGTGAATCCACAGAGTTCAGCTAGACCTCGGGCAACCAAATAGATCTCGAGACAGGACCAGGTCAAAGACCAAAAGCGAAACCGAAAGCTAACTCCAGGCGGCAGGCTGTGCCCAGCGGGCCGTTGTTGTTCAACTACTGCCTGCGCATCCTTGCGAATCGAGCCCCAGGCTTCGCCATTGGGTGGGCCTCAAAAGTTCAGGATGTCATAGTAGCGGTTCCCGATGTCCGATAAAATTTTGGAAAGCGACTTTTCCATCAGCTGGACTTCATCCGCAATAACCCGTCTTCATAATCAGGATATGGTTCAGGATTCATGCGAAGGTTCTCAGGAGCCCTGTGCTCACGCGGCCATCTTGGATGCACGCGAAGCTCCTCCTCCCAAAGTTATAATTTAATGAGGTACGGTCATTTCGGATTGAAGAGTATAATGAATAAATTGTGTAATAGATGAGAACACATGATGTTTAAGAAGTGGGTGGATGCTGTGCACTTATAGATTGTTATACAGGTAGGACCGAAAGGGGTATTTTGAATATGGGTTTAATGTTGCACATAAATGAAGATTGTTTCACAACTTGACCTTTCTTGAGTTATATTCTGTAAAAATGGATTGTGATTTTTTGTTTCATACTTTGCAGCCCTGATGATGTCCTAAGGAGGACGAAACGTGTTGGCTGTGTATAACAAAAGTTGTCTTTGTGGAACAAATGATTTGAATGGAATAACTGTTAAATTGATTGGATTCAAGTATCAAAGAACCTTTTTGTTGGAATTTGAACTTTGGCGTCTTGAAACTCTTTTGTATTGCAACATAAAAAATTGAGAAGAAAGAAGAAAGAAACTCATATGGACATCAACATTTGATTTATTAATTTTGAACACAGACGCTCCTTCCATTTCCATTTTTCATGTTTAATTTGTTTCCTGTTTTTTTCCTATACCACTATTGAGGGAAGTTTACTCTATGCATTTACTACCCTTGTGCCTTTGGCGCTTTATCCGACGGTCTGCACTGACAGAGAATGATTGCTTATCGGGGGATCATTATACCACTGCTAAATCTTACTATTGCTTTATAGTGAAGTCAATATTTGTTTTGCTTATTTTTCCCATTTGATTACCTGCTTGCACTTGGCTGATGCACGGCACAGACACTGACTTAAAGCACCAAAGGAAAGTGAACAAAAATCAACTCCTGGTAAAATATTTCAGTACATTGTGTTCCTCATGTTGGGATACAGGTTCCAGCACATGTCGTACTATAAATGTTTGGAAAAAGGAAATTGCATCCGTGTTTGCTCTGATATTGGGTATCCTCAAGTGTTTTTGTCCTTGTTTATGCATATCTCTGGCAGAATCTCCTTGACTTTCAAATTGCACAGGATGGCGGCTTGTGGCAAAGTATGTCCTTTTATTAGTCACAGATCCGGTCAGTGTTTAAAAATTCCTGCTGCTGACATCATTGTTTGGAGTCCAGGGCCTGGAGCTTGAGGAGCAGGGGAGACCGCAAACCCGGAAGGAACCCCTAAGGAAGTGAAAATCGGGCATTGGATATCAAGGGCCCAGGCCGATAACGGAGGAAGGATGCCAGATTGCCAGACGCTGAGGCGCCCCCCCACCTTACGTCACCTGCCAGAGCAGAGCAAAGGAAGGCGGCTGGCAAAGGTGTGCGAAGCGTGGGGAGGAGCGTGCACATGATCGCAGCAGCAGCCTGCCGCAGAGAGTGAGCCTAGGCATGTGTGGAAGCGGTCCAGCTAGGTCTGGGTGCGGATTACAGGGGTTTGTAGGCGCTCCTACTCATTTCCGCTCCAACCCCTGCCCCGCCTGTTCCTCCAGGCCTACTTCATTTCTTCTTCCTCAATGAAGAAGGAATCACTGCCATGACTGCCGTCATTTAACTACAGTCAGCAGTGAATTTCTGTGCGCCCTCTGGGGGGCATCCTTGCCTGCTTACATCACAAGAATTCCATATGTGGTCTGTTTCTTAGCCTCAGCTATTAGCAACTCCTTATAAGACACTAAAGATGCAACAACTGGGTCAATTGGTGCACTGTGCCTCACATTCAAAATACAGTATCTAAGAGCACCATTACAATGGCGGTCGGAACTGGGACCGACCGCCAGAGGTGTGGCGGTCCAACAAGGCAAATTAGGATGCGCCCACCACACTGGTGGGCGTATTCATGCCTTTCACATTGCAGCGGGCGGTGCTGTAAACAGCACCTACCGCAATGTGAAAGGTGCATGTTGTGCATAACAATGCACAACGTGGCAGGCACTACACGGTGCCTGCAACCTTGTGCATGGCAATGAAGGGGGTACCACAGGTACCCCACAGTGCAGCCACCCACCTCCCACCCCGGGTGCCCCCAATGGGCCCCCATAGGCAATTTCTGCATGCCTTTCCATGGCGGAGTCTCCGCTATGGAAATGCATGTCGACCGCACACATCATAATATGGATGGTGATGCCTGCAAGACACCACCACCATATTGTGGGCCTTTTCCGCCCTGCAGGCAATCGTGATAATTGCCTGCCGGTGGAAAAGTGTCGGACAGTCTTTCCATCTGCCGCGGTACCCCCCGCCATTGTAATATGGCGGAGGTAATTGGCGGGAGGGGAGTAATGACGAACAGTTCGCCACCGCTGGTCGGGCGGTGGTGATCTGCACGCCATCATAATAGGCCCCATAGTCTTTTTCCCCTGACTGTCCAAAATTAGTCACTCTGGTGCTCTGGAGGAGGAAAAGCCATCCATTCTCCCTCAACTGGAGAGGTCCAGAGATTAACAACAAAGTTCTCCAGGCACACAGAAATCAGAGTTAAAGTCGTGGTTTCAATAGTTCTTCTAATTACGTGTGGTCATAAACACCCTTTTGACAACACGTGTTTCGTCTCCGTCTGTTCTCATTTAAAGCAGCCTTCATCAGGGCTTTAACATTCCTAATTAATCATAGTTCATAAGAGAAATCAGCGTGGCATGGCCCTTCAAATCTAGTGTGTATTCTCTTATGGTCCCACTAAATTATTTGGAACTAGTAATCAATTTTAGATAGTTGATTTGATTGTTCATGTGAGACACATAGTCTTAGTCGTCTCCAATACCACTGTGTATGTTAGCGATCAGTCGATGTGTAGAGGCTACACATCGACAGTAGAAAATCAGTCTACAAGCTCAGAACACGGTCCCAAAGAATCTCCAATCTCCCGTGAGTCAGTTAGGCAAGAATGTGGACCTGTCTCTACATCCACAAAATCGACTTCAATAGGAAACCATCAGAGGGAAAACCAAAAGAAAGAAAAAGTTTGATCCCCAGCAAGATGGATACAGTCCTCATCTCCGATTTCAATATCATCTGCAAGTTAAATTAAACCTTCACCAGCGACAGGCCCACACTTTGATAGCGGAACACATTGTAGGAATTAACTCGAAGTTGGAATAACTGACTGCACAACTCACAAAAGCACAAATTAGCGTCCCCTTGGCAAACGGCTCTCTCAATACTTGCACATGCAGACAAATAATTGACAAACTGGCTTCACTCCCAGATATTCTCATGGGAATACTACATGAAGTAAGATCTACGCATATAAATAACTTGACTCCAGAACCAGGTGGAGCTGTTAAGGCAACAAATGAGATGGAAAGCAAAAGCGAGTCAAAAATTGTTGAAACATAAGCAGTTAGACTCACAAGTAAAATTCAGGATGCTCCGAACACCTCTCACTTCCAGTATATCCGTTGGAAGGCTAACAAATAGGCAATGTAAGTGGGTAGGGAGGCTAGGCACCTAGAACCAAACAAATGTATACAAATTTTACTCAACAGCATAAGCCAAGCATAAATAACACAGGTATAAATGAATCAGTAGATGATAAGAATGACTCTGGGTCAATATCTTCAGATCCTGTTAGGTCGAACAAATCTCCACAAAAAAAGGTGCACACTACTGGCCCAAGATATAGTGATACACAGTTGATACAAAAAGATGCCACCCAAACAAGAAAATTGGTGCAGAACAAACAGGATTAAAGAAAGAACCACCAACGCTAACACTGGAATAAAAAGATAAAATAACAGAGTCGGAAGAGGATATAGGAAATCTAGTCCTATATTAGGTCACTGTCCCAACATTTTCCTTTGTAATTTTTCAAGAAAAAGCAATAGTATCACTAACAACAAGTCAGCAAGAAAATCAAACAAAACAATATTCTGGCAAATGGCACCCAATATAAGTAACTACAACTGGGCAAGGCTGTACATGTAAACCAAAAAACAAAGGATCCCCTAGTGCAGAACTTCCACTACAAGGGATCAGGCTGAAGGCAGGGAATTTGCTCCATGAAACATTAATTGAAAAGGTTAACATCTCAATTCAAGAATACGTCCCACAAAACAAAACAGGCCTGAACAGGCAAGTCCCCGTACATAACACCAAGCATCCAAAATCCATTAACCAAGAGAATTCATTACAAAGTATAAAGGATTGCTGAACAAAACGGATATTCATGCCAGAATATTAAACTAAAGGGAGACAGGACACTCTAAAAATGAATGAGACTGATGAGGGGCCCAATTCAGATCAAACAAAGAGTAGTTCATTAACGCCTTCCATGCTGATGACGAACCCCAGCCGTCATGCACTATGGTGCTCGTGTGCTGATGACGGCTGGGGTTCGTCACGGCCCGCCCCTGTTCGTGCTGTTTACAGCACACCAGGGGAATCGCGGTCGCATGAAAGGGGTTAAGCCATGGAATGTTTATGGTTTTGAATAAATGTGCCAAGATAATAAGACCTTGACCTTCTTTCAACATTTTAATTTAATAATCTTAAAAGAGACCTGGAACCTAACATCAAGACCAATAGTAGGTTATGAGGAGCACCATATATTGGCGGAAAATATCTCCAACTTTGGACACCCAAGGGAGGCATATCTACTTATGCCCCCTCATAGTATATTTGGACTACTGAAGTACATGATTCGGGATAGAATTGGCTGCAAGTCTTGAAACTTGAAAGCAAAATTAGCACTCTAACAAGGCTCAGGCAGTTAATCATTATAAACATATATATATATACATCCAGAAAAAAGGGAAGAAAGAAAGAACGGCAAGCCTGGCAAACCTGATCAAATTGCTTCAAAGCTTGTATCTTGAACCCAGGTCCATGACCGTCGCTGAGTTACCCCATTTTTGTAATGGCAAAGCTTGTATCAGCATGTTCAAATGATTATCTCAGGGGATTTCAACATAAATGTTGTTAGGAATAAGTCAAACGTGAGGAAGAAATAAAGCGCTTGAAGTAGTCAAACTACAACAACCGCTGGAAGCACAAGGCCTAATAATCTTAAATGGAAAATCAGAAGCTGACATTCCAGAAGCAATTACGTTTTTGAGTGGAAAGAGCCAATCAACCATAGACTACACCTTTGTTAGTGAAGAGATAATCCCCATGGTGAACTCCTTTGAAATTTACCCCTGCCCGCAAAGCGACAACGTACTCCAAGTGTTGAGCATTAAATTCAAGCTGCAACCGACAAGCAAAACAAAGGCCCTAACAGAAAACCAGAAAGTTACAATTTAATAAAACGAAAATAGCGCCAAACCAAGATAGATCATATAATGGATGTATCTACAATCATGTAAATAAAACTGAGACCTTGAGCGATGAACAAATGGTGAATGCATGGGTAGTTCTAAGAAAGGCCCTATTAAACAGATTTTCAGTAAGTCTGGTATCACACGGTAACTTCGTCAGACAACAAGCCCAAGGGGCAGTAGAATAGACAAAAGGAAAATAGCTAGGGAGGTAAGAACTCTGGCAGCAGCAGCCACCAAAGGCACAAAAACAGACAAATGCAAAATCGCAGCTAGGAGGAAAAACTGTAAGAAAGATTGCAGGGAGGCAAAAAAGATGTATGTGGTAGAACTCTGGGGACATTTTGGGGTATAATAAACGGCTGAACAAAAGGGCAGGTCCAGCTCCAAAATGCAGGAATAAGCAAAGAAACCTGGAAAGCATTTGTATGAGAAATGTATACAATTTACCAAAATAGGAAGATAACCCAGGAGATGAAGGAGCTAGAAGACTTTGACCCCGGAAAACCTGAAGTTCAAACAAAACCTAAATCAGCACAACGACGGACCAACTGCATAAATACTCGAGGGAATAAACAGGGTAGTAAAAACAAGCATCCAATTTCAGGATGGTGAGTAATCAGCAAGGAAAACACCCGACTCTACCAACACAGACCAACAATGTTAACTGACGCAAAATTTGTAGAAGGGATAATATAAACCTAAAGACCGAGGGAGCAGCTGGCCGGAATGGTCTCCTCAATGAATTTTTTAAGCCAGCTTGAGGTTTCTGGGCACGGTATTTAACACCTCTTTTTAATGACATCTATAGTCAGAACATGATACCAAATTCTTGGAAAGGTAACATCATCCCACCCAATATATAAAAACGAAAGCCACACCTTGCTGGAAAATTACAGGCTAATTGACTTGTGTGATGTGGAAGCAAAATTATATGCCTCCCGTATCGAATCACATTTTCAAGCCTAGGTAGAGGAGAAAAGTGTGATTCCAAAAACCCAAACAAGATTTAGGCCAGGCATGGGAATTCCAAGAAACCTAACAGTCTTGCAATGTTAACAGCAAAGGCTAGAAGAAGGAAATCCTGGTTGTTCGCTTGATTCATGGATTTAAAATCGGCATTCGCTAGAGTACCACAAGAACTGCTCTGGACAAAATTGAAAGCATGGGAAATAATACAAATATTGCTAAATGCACTAATTGCACTATGCAGTGAAACTTGGAGATGGCAACAGAGTAACAGCCAAAATTAACATAAAAAAGGGCTTGAAACAAGGTTGCTGGTTGGCTCCAAGCTTATTTAATTTGATCTTGGCCGACATGAATAGCTATTTGGCCAAATTGGTAAATGAGTCAATCACATGTCTGCAATACACAGATTATATTGTCTTTCTGAGCCAAATCCCAATCTGCCTGCAAAAAGTAATTAACGCCTTGGCAAGCTACATTGATCTGCAAGGGTTGGAGCTACCCTGAGGAAAACCAAATTTGTCCGCTTAGTGGATATTCAGTTCAGAACGTAATGGTACATAAAAGGCGAACAGGTAGAATTGGCCCATTCATACAAGTACCTTGGAATAAACATGGGGAGTCAAATTTCACTTTTCCACCAAACACCTTCAATGAAGCAGGAGGCAAAACACAATTTGCTGTTTATGCGGATACAGAATAGAATCTATGTCATCTGATGCGTACATGTCCAACAGTCATAGATCTCAGGAAGATACTCTTTAATCCAATTTTTCGAGAACTAAACATCTGTACTTGCAGGCAAGCCGTTATCAGCTGGCTGGAAGGTGCATCCAACAAATTGATACACCGAGAGGCAATATTCTTCTTACGAATAAGTGACCTCAACCGAAAAGCGGACATACTACAGTAAGCCTTTTTTTAAGTCAAACATTGGCTAAACAACTGAAGAACCTAAACCTGAGAAATGGATAGTTTTTATGAACGCTATTGAATGGCAATGAATAAATTAGTAAATTGGGGATGAATGATTTTGTATTAAGGCAAGCATGCAAATGTAAATATAATGAAAAGTATTTTAGGGTAAGGATAAAACAAATATTTTTTTACCTTTTGGAAAATGTAAATATTATTCTGTGAAAAAATTTATATTTGTTTATAAAATGCACTTTATGGTTAAGAATAACCAAATAAAGGTTTATTTGACTGATTTAAATAATTTGGAGTGTATTTTGATGTGCTGCCCTGTCATTGACAGCTCTATCAAGCTGGAATACTGGGGTACAAAGCACTTTTTTTAAACAAAATATTTGTTTGATGCATTGTGCAGGTGCGGCTGATCTATATGTTTGTGTTCGCCTTGCGCTGGCTGGGCTTTAAATTGAACACCATTCGTGATAAGGACTAACTAGAGAACAGTTTCTGAAACGTAAAGAAATTACAATTTCTACACATGATGGCGTGAAAATTCTAGACCATGCTGACCTATCAGCATCTATCTCACTGCTTGATAGAGCTCTCTAAAATCTTGCTCTAATTAGACGTTTAACTACTGTTGCCGAGTAGAAACCCTATAATGCTCTGCTTTTATTCCACTACGTCTGCAAAATGTTGAATATGAAGAAAGAAAAGCCAAGAAAACGAGCGCTGCCAAGGCCAATAGGTCGGGCGTTGGCTTTCAACCTTTCAGTTTTGTCATTGCTTGTTCTGTCAACGTTTTTTTTTAACCTTTATTTATGAGTAGATGCCAGGCTCTAACCAATATAAAAAGTGGCTGAAAGCAAAATTATTTTTAGTTTCTGAAAGCACACCTGGCTAAAGTAGTGCACGGCAAAGAATAGACCTACTTAGAGCCTAATTACGAGTCTGGCGGCTGTCCTAGGACAGTCAGACTTAAGGAGGCATGACGGTGGCGGTCTTGCGACTGCCCTATTACATTCCTAGCGGTCGTGCCACCTCGGAACTGCCGACTCAGTCAGGAAACCATAATTCCCTGGCGGTAGTGCGGCAGTCCAGAGGCACCTATATGCTTGGTGGGACCCAAGGTCACATAAGACCTTTTCCCGAATTGACTACCTCTTTGCCCCGGCAGGGGAGATTCAAGTTATTGAGGATAAAGACTATCTGGCCAGGGGGTATCTCAGATCACTGACCACTGAAGTTAAAGGTAGAGGGCAGGGAACATAGGCCCAAGTCGGACTGGAGGCTGAATGCCTGGGAGTTACAAGACAAAATAGTAGCAGATACCGTCGCCATTGAGACCAAATTATTTTTTCAAGATAACAAAGGCTCCGTACCTACGGAGCCCACCCTCTGGGAGGCATACAAGGCAGTCCTCAGAGGAAGGCTGCAAGCCATAATTGCACGAAAACATAGAGAGGAAACGTTGCAAATACAAAACTTGGAAGGTAAATTGCTAGAACAAAAAAAGAAACTGTCCCTGGACACTGAGGAAGGGGTGCTTCGGCAATTAAAGGTCAAGCAAAGGGAACTCCAGGCTTTAGTAGAGGGAGAAGCCCGCATCCAAATTCAGACCACTCAACACAGACTATACGAGTTGGGGGATAGAGCGGGGAAGTTATTAGCCTTGAGCGGAAGAGGGAATTTCGCTAAAGTGTTCCCAGATTTGATCGAAGGAGAACACATGCCACAAGAACTCCAGAAAAAGATCAGGGAGTTGAGCCTATGGAAATTGGTGCTGTAAGAGGTCCCTTTACTAAAGAAGAGAAGGAGAAACATAGACAATACACTTTTGACCTGTACTGGGGAGTCAGTGGCAATTTTGTCAGAATCTGCCCAAGAAACCAAAAGGTTCGCAGAAAGAAAACTTGCAGCACTACCAGTAGGAGGAGTTTGACTGGTGAGTGTGACAAAAGATACAACTCTGAGAAATCATCAAGTCGCCAATACATTACAATCGCCCCTCCACATCTCACCTTATTCATAACAATTGAATTCAGAGTGATGACTCTGATGAAAGTTGCAATAATGGTGGATTCAGGGTACACTCAGAATTTCTGCAATATTAAATTTGCAATTAAAATTGGCCTGAAAGCTATTTGGAACCTTAGAAGTGAAGCTGCGAGAGAAGTGGATGGATCCAACCTTTCATCAGGTCCCATAGTTAGTCATACAGAATCTCTTGAACTCATCCAGAAGGGCACCGGAAAGTGATCAACTTCAACTTAATTGATGCCTCGCAGTTCCAAATTATTCTGGTATTATCTTGACTAACAGTACACAACCCCACTATAAAGTGGAGTGAGAGAACCATAGTCATGGATTCCAGTTATTGCCAAGACTAATATTTCAATGCAGAGCCCCGGGTCAAGAACCCCAACCTAGCTACAATGTTATGTGAAAAAAAAATGGCTGTGTGTGTGGTGAGCACAACAGAGATTCCAGGAGAATATCAGGAATTCACAGAAGTCTTCAGTGAGGTGGAAGCAGACAAAATCCCTCCACATTGGTCATGCAACTGTAAGATAGAATTGGATCCAGGTGCAAATATGGCATGTAGTCGGATTTATGCATTGATTGAAGCTGAGAATCAGCACCTGAAAGAATATATTAAAAATTATTTTGCTACTGGTTTCATTTGACCCTCACAATCGCCTGTCTCTTCGCCATTGTTCTTCATTCTGGAATGGGAGGGCAAGCTATCATATCTGTATCAACTACAGAGCAGTTAATCGAATCACTATAAAAAAAGTTACCCTTTACCATTGATCTCTGTCCTGTTAGATCAGTTAAAAGGAGCTAAGATTTACTACAAGCTGGATCTAAGAGGTGCATATAATCTCATAGGAATACGTTGAGGGGATGAGCGGAAACCCGCTTTTAGGGGAAGGTAAGGGCTCTTTGAATACCAGGTGATGCCTTGTGGTCTTTGTCATGCACCAGCAGTGGTGTAATACTTCATAAACGATGTATTGAAAAAATTAATCGACCAGTGAACCTGTGTGTATATCGATAATATCTTCATATATTCCACTTCTGAAGATGTACATCAACACCAGGTGAAAGGAGGAGTCTTACAGCTATTGTGAGAAAACAATCTATATGTTAAATTAGAGAAATGTTCCTTCAAAGTGAAATTGGTTGATTTCTTTGGGTTCATCATCTCACCTGAGGGTGTAACCATGGATGGAAGGAGATAAAGGATGGGCTTGCTTGGCCCTCTCCCACCACTGTGAATAAGATACAAACTTTCATCAGCTTCACCAATTTCTACCAAAGATTTATAAAATATTTCTCTCAGAAAGTCATTTCAATCAACAAATTGGTAAAGAAGGGAGTACCTTTTCAGTGGTCTGAAGAAGCAAATGAAGCCTTCCAATCCTGAAAGAAAGGTTTTACCACCGGACCTATTTTGCTCCATGCAGACACTTCAGAGCCATTCTACTTAGAAACTGATGCTTTGATCAGGCCAATGGAAGAGCTTTGTCACAAAGGCACAAGAAAACCAGTCAACTACACCCGGTGACCTGCAGATCTCGGAATTTAATGCTTGTGGAAGTACACTATAGAATCAATATTCAAGTCTACCCCTTACATACACAGAGAACTGCCCACTTCCTAAAGCAACCAATCACCTCAACCGAAGTGTGCCCAACAACTGTGTTTAGACGAAGGAGATGACTGGAGGAAAGTGAACAGAAGAACTGCTGCAGATACATTACCCGATAAGAAATCACCAGAGCTGACAGCAATACATATTTTCTCATCAGCAGTTAGCTCGAACATGTGATCCTTGTTTGCAATCTGCTTAAATACCACACAGCTAACCAATGAAAGCCTGTCATTCTTACAAGCTTAACAGTGTCCCATTTCAGAGCACCCTCCAATAATGCCCAGAAAGCTGTGACCAAGTGGACACAGACACTTTGTCAGTGAATGCCATTCGAAAGGAGTTTAGAAGCAATTATTTTGCTAAATAGTAGGTAAAGGCTTGCAGTGTCATTGTTTTCATACCTGCTTTCTTCTCCTGCCAAACATTCCTAAGAAGGTGGGCATCCTGGGCCTGGGAGTCACCTGTCAGCCCAAAACTTCATAAGTCCAGAGCCATGAGTACCTCCATGATTCTATCTTCCTTCATTGAGAGCAGGAAAGAGACTTGCTTTCTGAAATCTCAGGTTTAAGAATTGTGGCACCCAACCACACTGTGCATATGGATGCCTCCAGAATCAATGTTTTCCCATAAAATACTACACCAGCACACCTCTTATTAGTTTTACATTGTGATTGTCTGTTAAGCACGCCTATAGGAGCTGCATCCTTTCAGAAAAAAGTGTCAGGGGCCTTATCATCAACATGTACAGTAACTGTACACCATGCAAAGAGGATCATTTGCTGGTTTTGGTGAGACTCTGATACTTTTAGTGCATTCATTAACTCAGAAAGCGTATAAGTTAGAGAGCTCTTCTAACTATAACCGGTGAATTTCTGTGTGTTTTTAGTTCAAAATGTAAATGCTGTCTCTGACTTTTCAACCTAACTATAACTTTACTTTAACCTTTGTTTTTCTCAAACATTTTCTAAGGTTTTTTTTTAAACAAAAATTAATCTTCTTTTCACACCTAACTATAATGATTGAGCTATCCTTTGAAATTGTTTCTCCTCTCATGTGTTGGATTGAAGAAAGTGAAGGCCAGAGTTGGATCACCTGCCCAGTGAAGCTAAAGCTGTTCAATGGTTAGAAGTGTCTTAGGCCAGCTCTCAACCCATCTATTGCTACTGTGCATATTGTTCCCGAGGGACAGCCCAAGAGGTACAAGGAAGGCATCTAAACATGTTAATTTGTCTTATTTCCCATCCCCATCCCCATCATAACCTGTTGTAAGCTCCACTCTGGAGGGGCAAGAAAATTAGCCTTTAAGTACTGTGAGAAGAGCCTGGGCTCTCAATTGTGCCTTTCTATGCCAGTGCAGAGTCTTACTGATTCGCCCTTTGTTTCACTGATTCGCAATCCATATGTGTAAGGCCCCTCTGCCCGAGCCCACTCTGTTGACAGGTGCAGTTGCTTTCACCTCCTCCCTCTCCACATGGCTTTGCACTTCACAAATGGCTCTGCTGATACAAGCCTCGATTGAAAAGGTCAACGACCCCACTTTTGGTACTGGTTCAGCCTCCACCTTCAGTGCTGATCCATGGGGCTTCCGGCGGTTCCCAGCTAGCTGGGGTCAGGTGCCTGTACGCAGTGCATCAGATAAAGACCACAGCTCTTAACTCTTATTTCACTCTCCATCATGCCTTTGGTTGGGTTTTATTTTGGTCTTCAGTGATGTTTGCCTGACCCAGGGAATCTCCACCACTCTCTGGTGCCTCCTTGTCACAGGGTTGTGCATCGTGCAAGATAACAGACAGATCACCACAATCCTGTATCTACTCAAATGTACCACATGTCAGGCCTCCCAATGTCTTTTAAAGGTGGGCAACAACGTCCTCTGCAAACCTTTTGCTAATACATTTCCCTCTGGACTCCAAAGTCACTTAAGACACAAAGCAGACACTTTTATGCTACTAGGTTGCCCTTCTTAAACCTTTTTATTAATTTCTGGATAAATGTAATCATAATTCAATGGAGGAAGTTTCAAGCCTTAACACTTCTAGATGCCCATACCTCTGCTATCATTTCTGACCACCTTCTACTATGCCACGTTCATCAACAATGGCCAAGTTATATTGAGCCAGGGGTGTTGGAGGCTGGAGAGTCAGGAAACCACCTTTGCTTGATGGTGTGCAGCAGACATGGGGAGTACCATGATAGTAGCAGGCACAAGCATAATGGAATTTATGAAGTTGTATATAAAGAAAAGACTAAGGGGCATAATATCAAGGGGGTTTATCTCAGCTTTTTTGGCTTTAAAAGCCAAGAGAGCGGAGATAAAATTATCTCCCTATTACCTAGCTGTCGCTAACAACAGTTAGCGACAGCTAGTAGGAGATAGCGACCATCTTGGGCCCCACTTTGCATGTCAGTGATATTTATCACTAATGACATGCAAAGTGGGCGTGCCAAGATGTTAGCGCCTGGAAACAGTCGCTAACATCGCTATCTCCTATTACCAACTTTTGGAAAGCTAACACCTGCTGGAAACGCCTCCAGCAACAAACGTTGAACGCCCCTTTAATGCAGACTGTTTTAAATGGAATGATATTTACGAGGCAGCATTAAGCCAAAAAAAGTGGCTTAGTGCTGCCTTGAAAATATGGAGCAGGCTCCTGCGCCACGGAACTTCACAAAAAGTGGTGTTCCAATGGCGCAAGGGGCCTCATAAATGAGACCCATAATCTTTTGCTTTAGGCTCTCAAGTTGCAGATTGGTTGGGAGAAAGAGCACACTCTAGCACCAGCCAAGTGTTCAAGACCTCGGGGACACCTCTTGGGTAGCACCAGCAGAGTCCAATGAGGTCCAGTGGTAACTGGTCAGCTTGGAACTGTGCAGGTGCATGGCTTGATTAGTTGCATGACTTGTTTAGCTTTTGTGTCTTTGGTTAGCAGGAGGCTAGCCGACAAGGCTTTGCTCACTGGTCCTTGGTACAAGTAGGAGCAGGTCCAGCCCTTGGGGCCTCTCGCCACAAGCTCAACAGAAGGAGCAGTCCTTTTTCTTTCTGATGTCATGTATTGGTTAAGCAGGTGCATTCTTTCTTGGTGCAGCCTTCCTTTATTTGGTCCAATGGTTCAACTGGTGCAATCCTTCTTCTGTTCTTTCGGAAGCCATTTTTCGGCTAATTTCGAGTGGAAGGAAAATTCCCAATGGCAACCATACCCATCCTTGCATCACTACCTGTGGGCTGGCACTAAATAATCCCATAGTGTATCTCTCTGTCCAAATCCAATATGGGTCAGAGCTGTGGGCACACCCCTGAGATGTGTCCAGTAAAATGAGCCACCCCTCCTGGAAAACCGGTTCTGCATCAGATTTTCCCCCTCCGGAAAAGAGGCCAGCCCGACTTTCTACTCAAAGAAGCAGGCAAGCTATGGCATTACTCATTTTTGTCTATCAGAGGCTGTAGCCTCTTTAAAAAAGGGCAATCTGTGGCCACCGCCCTTTTGGCCATCCTGTCAAGAGTTGGTCACACCTGCTCCCTCCAGCAGGCTTTTTGTTCCCCTTTCCCGAGAACCATTCCCCCTTCCAGGCCGGAGGGCAGCAGCAACAGCTACTAGAGCTTTAAGGCAAGAAATGATGACTTTCTAAAGTTGCTTTCAGATTATAAATTATCTGAAATCCGACTGCAGCAATAAGTCAGGTTGAATGTAACAATTCATTTGATACCTTAAAGCACGGGTAATCATAGTACGGCCTGTGGCCCAGCAAGCCTTCCTTGGCGGCCCGCGGACCTTGCAGACATTGTACCTGTGTTATAAAAAAAAAATGTAGAGTGTCAGCAAACACCGCAAGGCAGACTCTGAGACACTCTGCTATACGGGGGCGGAGATTCGCAACAAAGCCTCATTAGCAAGTAAATGGTTTTAAAGACCTGTGAATCACTGGGGTACGGCTGTGTGGGTGCCCGGGAAGCTGGGGTGAGGTGACAGAGGGTGACAGACAGAGGGAGGAAGACAGAGGGAGGGAGACAGAGGGAGACGGAGACAGAGGGAGGGAGACAGAGGGAGGGAGAAACAGACAGACAGACAGAGAGAGGGAGACAGAGAGAGGGGGAGACAGAGAGAGGGGGAGACAGAGAGGGAGGGAGACAGAGGGAGGGAGACAGAGGGACGGAGACAGAGAGAGAGAGGGAGACAGACAGATAGAGTGAGGGGGACAGAGGAAGACAGAGAGAGAGAGAGGGGGAGAGAGATAGAGAGAGGGAGGGAGACAGAGAGAGGGAAGGAGCCAGAGAGAGAGGGAGGGACACAGAGACAGATAGAGACAGGGACAGGGGCAGACAGATAGAGGCAGAAACAGACAGAGAGAATGAGAGGGAGACAGAGGGAGAGAGAAAGGGACCAATAGAGACAGACAGACAGATAGAGGCAGGGACAAAGACAGACAGATAGAGGCAGAGACAGAGAGGGAGAACGAGACAGAGGGAGACAGAGATAGAGAAGGAGACAGAGGGAGACAGAGAGAGAGGGAGGGAGAGGGAGGGTGACAGAGGGTGACAGAGGGAGGGAGAGGGAGACAGAGAGAGAGAGAGAGGGAGACAAAGGGAGGGAGACAGAGGGAGGCAAAGGGAGGGAGTCAGGGGGAGACAGAGGGAGGGAGAGGGAGACAGACAGAGGGAGACAGACAGAAGGAGGGAGACAGAGGAAGAAGAGACAAAGGGAGACAGAGAGAGACTTAGACTGAGGGATGGAGACAGAGGGAGAGACAGAGAGAGAGAGGGAGACAGACAGAGTGAGTGAGACAGAGGAAGATGGAGAGAGAGAGAGGGAGGGGGAGAGAGAGAGGGAGAGAGAGATAAAGAGAGGGAAGGAGACAGAGAGAGGGAGACAGAGAGAGGGAGGGAGACAGAGAGAGGAAGGGAGAGATAGAGAGAGGGAGGGAGACAGAGAGAGAGAGAAAGATGTGTGTATGCCGAGTCTGGTGACTCAGTGGATGAAGGCGCCCGCAGCAGAGGCCTGTGTTCAACCTCATGGACACAGTTGTTTTCTGCTGTAGCCCCGCCCCCTGCCCCCACTGACCCCTGCCCCCGCTGGTGTGGCCCTCAGCCACAAAACACACTGTAAATTTGGCCCCCAAGAGAAAGTTTGTGAGTACCCATGCCTTAAAGTAATATATTTGGTGGTCACAAATGGAAGGTAGTTGGGCTAGTATAACTCCATGTTAACCAGTGGGACTAACACCTTTGCTACAATGACAGCGACAATTGCGGTTTCTCGGTTCAGACATTTAAAACTTAAGTGGAACATGTTCTTCTATTTAATATTTAGCATCCTGCCTTATGGGATACTAATATGTGTCAAAAACAAGTGTACTCCCGTAATAAGACCAGGGGTGGTATAAATAGTTGAAAGGAACAGTGGTCTCAGGGAGGCCTCACAGTAGCTTGGGATACTATTACTAGGTGCCGTATTAATCTACAGAAACACTTTCAAAGGGAGTCCGAGCGGGACTCATTAAGCAATGTATGCCGGGACACAAGTGTTGCATATTACATTTTCCTTTAGTTCATTATTTTATAAATATGTTCTGTTGCTTTAATGTAATGCTCCTATAGTTCATTATTTTATAAATATGTACTGTTACTTTAATGTAATGCTTTGTAAGTGTTTCTTCTTAAAGCAGAGTCTGTATTCTGTTACCATGGATTATAAGATTCTAGATTCCATCTAACAGTACTTTTTGGATAGCTATGAAGTGAATATCTACTGTACTGTGCTCTGCTAAATAAATCCTACTTTTAATGTAAATGTATTCTCCTGGATTCTTACAATTTTGGCGACGAGGATGGGAAGAGACAGTCTTTCCTGTAACTCGTTGGCATCACGTTACCCATTTGGTCATTGCGTATACGTGGCAGCCATTTTGAGTTACTGCTACGTTGTAAACAGCATCGGAAGCATTCTTACCTTAAACGACCTGTTACTTATGTGAAGATTGTCGGGCTGACGAGCGGAAACCTATTATTTCGGCATATCAACAATTCAAGTATTTAACGGCAATATAGGTTGGTGAATTTATTTTTTATAATATTTATTACATTTTCATCATTATTTTATACAACTACGGCTAGAAACTAGATTTAAACCAATGTCAAACGTAGCTCTAAACAGGTACAACTTTTATACTAGAGCTCAAGAGGAGTCAGAAACCTTTGATGATTTTCTTACAGCGTTACGATATCTTTCTACTAACTGTAATTTTAGTCCAATGACTGATGAAATGATTAGGGATCAAATTATTGTCCACACTAAAAGCAAGAAAATCCAAGAACAGTTATGGATTATGGGAGATCCGGATCTCAAAGATGTAATCATTACTGCTAAGCATTGGAACAATCACACAAATGGATGAAAACGCTTGATAATAAATCTAAGTAAAAATCTGATTAAGTATGTGATATGAAATCTGACTCTAGTATCAAACCTGCAAATGCTTCTATTTCTAATCAGAGTGTTTCTAATTATCAACGGAATGTCAAAACACCTGACAAGGATTTTCATTGTTATAAATGTGGCAATACTAGTCAAAGATGTCCCGCTTTAGGAAAAGAATGTAAAAAATGTGGCAAATGTGGAAACTTTGCGAATATGTGTAGGAATGTTTTAGCTGGGAACACAAGTTCCAATGCTACTAATAATAGAGGAAGAATTTCATGTTTGAATAATTTTGATTCTAGTGAATCTCAAGAATGTGAAAGAGGGATTGTTGTATCTATTACCGACTGTGGGGACTGGGATAGAACTTACAATGTTCTTAAACAACCAGATTATTGGGTGCAAGTTTTGGGAGTGTCTCTTAAACTAATGGCAGATTCAGTGTCACCTTGGACCATTATTACCCAAGAATATTTCTCAGAATTATTCAAAGATATTGTTACTTTGGATGATCTTAATAAGTCTGATATTATTGCAAAAGCATGTGATGGCTCTGTTATTTACATGATAGGTTAAATTGGAGTAAACATGCATTTCAAAGGCCATGTCGCGTTTGTGAAATTGTACATTGCTGTGAAGGATGTGAATGTACTTGGATGGAGGGATCAGTGGAGTCTAGGTATAATGCTTAATCCTGGAAATCCTGACCCTGTTATGGTTATTTCGGAAAAAATCATAAATCTGATGTCATTGGAAGTGTGTTTGATGTTTGTGTGAGATCTCATGAAATTGTTGAATCATTTCCCAAGGTCTTTTCTAAAGATCTAGGTATGCTCAACAATTTGCAGCATCAAATTAGACTTAAGGAAGGGTCTATTCCAGTCAAACAGAAATTGAGAAATGTACCTATCAATGTTAGAAAAGATTTAAAGATTTTATTGCAAAAACTTACAGAAGAAGACATTATTGAGGAGATTGAGTCCTCCGAATGGGTTTCGTCCATTGTTTTAGCTCGAAAATCAGACCAAAGTTTAAGGTTGTGTGTGCATTTGAGGGCGTTGAATGCTAACTTGAACATAGACTGTCATCCCCTTCCTAAAATCAATGAGGTTGTAAGTATGCTGGAGGGAGCGAAAGTGTTTTCGACCTTTGATTTGCGGTTGGCGTACCACCAAATTAGGCTAACTGAAGATTCTAAACATCTCATCGCATTTCTTACTCCGGAAGGTTTGTTTCAGTATAAGAGAATGCCATTTGGGCTAGCCTCCGCGGCGTCAGTTTTTCAGCGTGCCATGCACCACTTATTCAGAGACCTGCAGAGTTACGTAAAGTGTTTTCAGGATGACATTCTTGTTTTCTCTCCGAATAATGAGTGTCAATGAGAGCATGTAAGGGAAGTTTGCAGACGTTTGGAGTTGCATGGACTTACTCTCAAGGAAAACAAATGTAAGATGTTTTGGACAAGGTTGAGTACTTAGTACACACTCTGTCGGGATATGGGGTTGTTCCCAAGAAATCTCTCGTAGATGCTATTGTGAAGGCTCCAGCACCAGACAATAAGGATAAATTGTTATCCTTTACAGGTTTATGTGAATATTACAGTTACTTTATTAAGGGATTTGCCACTAAGATGGAGCCCTTGAGGGAATTGACCATACAAAAAGTAGAATTCAAATGGCGTGATAGGCAAGGAACTGATTAAAAATGAAATCGCCAATGCTCCTACCGTGAAACATTTTTGTGTCAACAAGTTGTGCA
This sequence comes from Lissotriton vulgaris, assembly GCF_964263255.1. NCBI lineage: Eukaryota > Metazoa > Chordata > Amphibia > Caudata > Salamandridae > Lissotriton > Lissotriton vulgaris. Next base: position 754,775,782 of record NC_141695.1, on the reverse strand, counting down.
TTGTTACTGTGGATGCCAGTGAGTATGGTCTTTGTGGAGTTCTATCACAAAGTGTGGTAGTGATGAGTGGTGTGTTGCGTTTGGTTCCCACACCCTAAATGAAACGGAAAGGAGATTTTCTGTTATAGAAAAATAACTTTTAGGTTGTGTTTGGGGAATAGAACATTTTAGAAATTTCTTGTGGGGTAGCCGATTTTTGTTAAGGACAGATCACAAACCTTTGGTTGCCATACTTTCTCCAGGTGGTGGGCGTAATGCCACTGAATGTATTGGAAGATTGATGTCTAAGTTACAGGAGTACAATTTCTCTCTAGAATATGTTCCTGGGAAGAGAAATGTGACAGCTGATTGTCTGTCAAGATTGCCATGTGATTTGGAAAATGAAGATAATAAAGGAGATGATGTGGAAATTGTTGCTTCCTTAGGTGACTTTGTAACAAGGGAATTTGCTGCCATTTCTGAAGATGATTGGAGATGTAGTACTGATGGTGACAAAAAATTAGGTGATGTTAAAGGAATTTATTCAAAAGGGGTGGCCAAGAGCGAACCTTATACCTTCTGAGTTGAAATCTTTTCAGCAAGTATCTAATGATTTAGAACTTGACAATGGGATCATTTTTAAGTGTGGCAAGTGTGTGCCACCTGATCACATGCAAGATGTTATTCTCAAACTTGCCCATGAGAGTCATATTGGCATGTCTTCTATGAAAAGACTTGTACGTTCCAGTTTTTGGTGGCCTAGTATGGACAGGATGATTGACAGAGTTGTGAGGGACTGTTCTCTGTGTGTGAATCATGATAAAATGTTGAAAACTCATCCTGCACCTCTTTTACCTATAACTTGGCCGGAAAATCCTTGGCGTAAATTGGCATTTGATATATCTGGTCCATTTTATTGTTTACCACAGGATGCCCTATTTACCCTTGTTTTGATTGATTATCATTCAAAGTGCCCGGAGGTCAGATTTGTTGCTCATGCCACTTCTCGTGGCACAAATCTTACATCACATTGACAACAAGCTACAAAACTCCAATCTATTCAATTATAATGGAGGAGTTTTGGTTGTGAGGTCGACGGCGTTTCGATCTTAAAAACTAAAGATCATTATCAGGACTGCAGTGCGAGCAAGTAGAATCTAAGTTGGGGCGTCTCAATTAGTGGATCCACCGGATTCACAGCTGCTGAACTGCGCTCCCTTAGGATTCACTCAGAATACTCCAGACTAACCCCGGTCCACAAATTGTTCCTCGCTGCCGACGATGCCCTCCCTGGCTCCCTGGATTTGATTTCACCCCGAACCCTGGTTCATTCGCTTCGCTCCTCCGGCTCAGAGCATCGGCTCCATGCTACCGCCACGTTCAGGAATTATTCCCACGTCCTCTAATTGAGAAGGCCCCAACTTAGATTCTACTTGCTCACACTACAGTCCTGATGATGATCTTTAGTTTACAGGATCGAAATGCTGCAAAGCTCACAAACAAAACTCCTTTATTGTAATTGAATAGATTGGAGTTTTGTAGCTTGTTGTCAATGTGATGTAAAACTTTTAATGTCACCAAGCTCTTTTACTTCACGCACTTGCACTTTTTTTTCATGTGAGCACCAGAACTATTGTTGTTGCATTTTGAAAGATACTCCATTCATGGTGCTAATAGATGTGATGTCATTTCAAACCTTGTGTCCCGGCATACATTGCTTAATGAGTCCCGCTCGGACTCCCTTTGAAAGTGTTTCTGTAGATTAATACGGCACCTAGCATTAGTAGCCCAGGCTACCCGAGGACCTGTGAGGCTTCCCTGAGACCACTGTTCCTTTCAACTATTGATGGGATACTAAGGCCTTCCCTAGGGGTCACTTATAAATATTAAATAGGAAGGTTTTCACCTGCCAAAAGGGTGTATTTTACATGTCAGATTGGCAGTTAAAAGTTGCCCAAGTAGGCTGCAGTATCAGACCTAGAGCTATGCTTTCCTTTGTCAGTGCAGTGGTGGCACAATAAGTGATGCAGTCCACTAGTGAGTTTTAACTCACTAGCCCAGGTATACCTTGTGCATATGCAATGGATTTATAGGCAAGTTAAATATGACGATCAGGTATTAGCCAATTGCACATACCTTTAGAGGGGTCAGAGCACACATGCTGGGGCCTGGTCAGCAGGGCCCAGTGCATTTCAGAATAAAAAAAAACAATAGTATCAGTCCAAAGATCTGGGGAGTGATCATACAAAAATAGACCTTTCCTCAAACTCTAGATAGTGAGCACCAGCCCTTCTATATTTCCATTTCAAGTCCTGCAAAAATACAGGGCGCCAAAATAAAAGTGATACTCATTAGCAAATCAGATAACTAAAGAGTTGTCCTATGTTTGCAAATAGGGCATGGTTTGAACTTGGTCTGACAGTCTGTATTGGTGTTTTTCAAGGTATGGGAGGCTGCATACATTTGTGCTTGCTGCAGACAGTGTTTGTGGCTATATTATGGAAAGCTACAATAAAAGCCACCAGACCATAAAACAGGCCGACAAACTTCCAGAAAAGCGATCGACACACTGACCTGTTAGGGCAGCCCGACCTGCCTCTAACTCTGCACTTTTGCCCTTTCAGGGGCACTGGCCTGCAGGAGTCTCTCCTCAGGTTTGTATGAAGGCATTTTGGTCTACGTCAGCTCGGCCTCTCTTGAGGCCTGTCAGCTCCCTTTCATTAGGCAGCGCCGTGCTAACCTAAACACAGATTAATGGTCTTTCGATAACTGCAGACCCTTCACCGCTCTGAACCCTGGCGGCTAAATGCTAAACACATCACCAAAGAGCAGCATTCATTCCCCCCGAGATGTGCAGCTCGCCTTTTCCATTTATTTTGAATCTGTAACACGCATCTAACTAAATTGAGCCTGCTGCAGACAGATAAGGTGGTACAGATGATCATGGGGTGCTGAGAGCAGACCACAGATTCGAACCACTGTGGCCAGGTCATTCTTTCGCCCAGTGCTTAATTTGTGGAATATTAAGTGCCAGGGCCCTGACCAGGAGACCACTGCAGCTTGCCCCACCCTTTACCCCTGTCATCGCTGCTAATAACGATTCAGAAAAGGGGGTGGTGATGAACAGAGTGTCTGAATTAAGCAGACCACTCTTACCCAGTCCAAAGATCAGGGCTTGATCCATCACCGTTTTTTAGCTCACTGCACCATCCCAGCTCAGAACTTGGCTATATGCAAATTAGTCTGAACCTGGCCCAGTGCATCATGGGAACAGGGCAGACCAAACTACCAAGCCAATTCTTATACTGGGAAGGAAACAAGCTTCCGGGGACCGGTTTCTGGCATTTCCGCCGTCTTCGGCCCGGCTTCCTTGAATCCTGATGGTGCAATGAGCAAGGGACTCACATCTGAGTATACCCTTCCACGCTTATGGTGGACAAAAATGATTCAGAAAAGGGGGTGGTAATAACGGCACCAAAACAACTAATAACCATCTCTCTGGCTTGCAAGTGCAACAATTCAGATTATTCCAGTTCCCCATAGCTAAAGGAATGGCTGGGGAGGCAGGTATTAGTTATTTGTTAAAGTATATTGTATTTAAAAACAACCGTTGTTCTGCTCACCTGCCAATAAGATGAGCCGTGCCACCATGTAGCAGACTGTCATAAACGCGGTGTTGACAATTAAGTGCTGGTGCGGAAACATCCGGCTCAAATTAAGCACTGCTTTCGTCCTTATAATGTCCATAAACTTGAGGTCCACTGAGTTGAACCATAATATGAGCATCTAATTCAGCACAAGATCTAAATCTTACTACAAGGGGCATATTGTTATCAATCAGGTAACTCTTTATTAAAGCGCAAATAAATGTCTCTACAGTGCACATAAAAATGCAGAACTGTCATGTAAGTGATACAGTAGCTGGTGGAGCGGCGCAGGGAGCCCAATCCACCACCACTTTTCTCTTCCTTCCAAATTACAGCTGGAGATTTACTTGTAGCCGGGGCTGCTGTTGCTCTTGAGAGCACATCACAAAAGCTCTGCATTGAGTAGAAATGTGACATTTCCTTTTGTTCACGGATTTATTGTCCGTCCTCATGAAGAGCAGCCTCCTTCACTTGGGATGGAGGGGGAGACACTTTCTGAAGCAAACGATACCTTAGTGTAAGCACAGGCAATGCAAAGCAACCTGCGGCACTTCTGTGACTGGGGCTGGGGTGGGGGGTGTCTAGGGCACCATTGTTACAAAGCCGCTTGAAGACATGGCCGAAATGAGCAATTGGTGAGGACTCCACCCTCCAAGGCACCCAGTGGAAGGCAGATGCTCCATCATAATGACTCGCCTCGAGAAGAGATTCTTTTGACAGCCACTTGACAGCTGGGCATGTCCAGCCCGCCCAGCCTGAACACTCACACTGACATGCAAGTGGTGGCAATTAAATAAACAACTATTTGCAAGGCCAATAGGTCTTGCCTGTAATACTCATGTGCAGCGCTATTGGCTTTGCTAGTGCGCGTTTGCTTTGGCAACGCTTAAAGTTAATTATTAATTCACCATTCGAATATGTCTGTCGACCATCTTGCAGCAGTAAATTAATAATAGAATATGATAAAAAGCATTCCAAGGAGGCCATCCATGCCTGCACATGCGTGTGCAAGCATGCTGAAGCACAGATGGGCATCTTAGACGTTTTTTTGCTATGTGATATTATTAATTTACCACTCTACAAATAGCAAATTTCCATTTCCTACAGTAAATAGGAAATAGAATATGTTCGGGTAAACTACACAAATGGATAGAACCGAGCAGCCAGCGAGCCGTATGCAGATGCCCGGCCCTGAAAACAACAATTACAGAAAAACAACAAACCAGCAGAACTGAAAGTGTGAGGGAGAAATTATCAGCCAAGCAAGGGAGGCTGGGAACAGGAAGAGAGAGAGCTGGGAGCAGTAATCCAGAGATGGGGGAGGGGATGAGGAAAGCGATTTGTTCCCAAGCAGTGCTAAAAGTGAAAAGAAATAGGAGACTGAGGGCCAGATGTAGGTAAATCTTATTTACCTACTCTAAAATACCGAATTTTACCGATTCGGTATTTTAGATTCGGTAAATAAGATGTAGGTAATTATTCGGTAATTTTTACCGAATCGGAATGATTCGGTAATTACCGAATCGGTATTTACCGATTCGGTAATTGCCATTGATTCCTATGGGCCTTGAGGCCCATAGGAACCTATGGCAATTACCGAATCGGTAAATACCGATTCGGTAAAATTACCGAATTGACAAGGGGGACAGGGTGTCACTTTGACACCCTGTTGCACCCCTGATTCTGGCTTATGTGACATGTGCCACACATACATGCCCTTAGGGCATTTCTGTGTGCCACATGGCACAGGTGTACATGCACATATGTGCATGTACACAGAATTTCGTTATTTACCATGCAATAGTATTACAAGGTAAATAACGAATTCTGAGGGGCCTGTGGCACTGTTTGCAGTGCCACCTACATATCGATTTACCGATTCGGTAAATTTACTGAATCGGTATTTTACAGAATCGGTAAATTTACCGAATCGGTAAATTTACCGATTCTGTAAGATTTAAGCTCCCTACATCTCAATCACCAAATACCGGTCGGTAACGGCCAAAATCGTCCGTTACCGACCGGTATTTGGTGACCTACATCTGGCCTTGAGAAATAGAAAAATAGTTTCCATATTTCAGCATTGGCATTAACTCAATTTGAATCAATGATAAAGAAGAAATGGCCCAAGGGCAGGACTAACACAAGACTAGGTCGGAGAGAAGTAGAATAAGGAGAAGGGAGCTGATAGAGGCATGACAACTATCCAATAAAGAGCAAAGAGCTGACACAAGACAAGGAACCCTCTAAGTATATGTTAAAGTATTGGATACAGCGCTGTCTGCAACAGTGGGACTGCTAAAAGCTGTCGGCAACGAGAAGACTGCAAAAAAAAATTATATTTCTCAGTCTCTCCTTACTTGACCAAAGCTCTTCCAACTTGCCACTCTTAATTTCTCTGAGTCAATTAATCAGGATTTATATAGCGGTGCTAATCACCCACTGGGTTATCCAGGCGCTTGCAGGTCCCGGAAGACTCATTCAAACAGCTATGTCTTGAGGGCCCTTCAGAATTCCAGTAGTGAGGTGATGGTCTGGAGCTGCATGGGGACAGTGACGTAGCAAGGTCAGGTGGTACCCGGTGCAGAGAATTTCTTGTCACCCCCAACATGACAACATGGCAAAAATCTGTGTTTAAAACACATATTTTTGCCATTTTGTGACCCCTCCAAAGTGATGACACCCGGGGGGGCCCGCACCCACCACACCCCCATTCCTACGCCACTGCATGGGGAGGCTCTTTCAGGTCTTTGCAGCGATGTAGGAAAAGGAGTGTCCTCCATTTCTGCTTTGGTAGATGCGGGTGTGTGGGCAAGTGAAAGGTAGGCGGAGCTTAGTCTTCTACACGGTTGGCGGTTGGTGGAAGTTCAGGCAGTGGTTAACATCGCTAATGTCTCTCTAAAATATATATATGTATATGTATATATTACCTACCGGTGGTCGCCAGTAGGTAGTTATAGTTAGGATTTTTTTCAATGTTAAATCTCAAAATTCTATTTGGAATAACTTTGGCGCCGGTTGACGAATCTGCCTCAAAAGTTCCTCAAAATGGCCTCGCGGCGTTCCGGTCCTTCCCTGAAAGTTTGGGGGGGATTCGTCAAGCGGGGGCCGAGATAAAAGGGGGGTCCCAAAACGCGTTTTCCACATGTTAATTTCCATAGGGCGGTCGATTTCACTTTTAGCCCGAACGGCTGAATGGATTTCCACCAAACTTGGCAAAATTGTAGGGACTGGTAGCCCGATGTGCCTTTGCTATGTCTCAAGATATGTGCTCCAGTGGATTTTGAGTAATTAAGGTTCAAAAAAATATATATATCTATAGCCGCGCACTGGTACGTGCACCGGTACGCGCACCGGGCACGCCACGCGAGGTGCGCACGGAAAGATGATTGGCTCTCGGGTGTCTGTAAACATTCGAAACAGTCTGGAGCGGCCGCCATCTTGTGTCTCGGTAGGATCGAGACACGAGAGGTGGGCAAAACAAAGAGGGAAATGACCATAAGGGGGCAGGGTAGACCCCCCCTTGACCCCCTAGGTTTGATGTGGGGGCTATAAAAGGGCCCCGCGGGGCATTTAAAATATTTTTTTTTTCGTTTTGCGCGGGGGAAGCGCCCGGTACGCGCACCGGGGAGCGGCCCGGGGAGCGTAAAATGAGGGAAAAAGATGACAGAGTTTATAAAAAAAGAGGCCTTTATTTAGAAATTGGAGGTAGTTCTAAAAAGAACTTTTTTTTTCTTCTTTTTGTTGTTTTATATTTTTTTGTGTTTTTTGAACATTTTGTACTTTTTTTCGCTTTTCAAAACAGTTTTATATTTTTTTTGTATTTTTTTAGGGGGAGAAAAAAAAAAGGGAATTGAAACTGGCTCAACTGGAGCAAAAAAACAAAAAACTCAAAAAATGACTTATTTTTGGGGCACTTGTGATTATCACCTGCAAGGACGATGAGCTTTACGCTTTTTTCACCATAGGCGATAAGCTTGCCACATGCAGAACAAGTGATTTTAAAATCAGCAAATCTTGGCTGAATACAAGGCATCATCTCTGATGTTTCTTGTCCCGATGAAGTGGGTTGGTTTCTTTGGGAGGTGGTCCTTGACGACTGGGGGAGGTTACTGGCCAGTTCCCTGAACTCTGCACGAGAGTAGTTGTTTGGGTGCTTTCGGGTCATATGACGAATCATGGTATGGTTACCAAATGAATATTTTTTGTTTGGGTTGCCCCGTGAAAGTTCTTCATTGCAGATTAGGCAAGTTACCTTGGCCGCATTCACTTTTTTCTTGCCCTCTGGGATTGAAAAAAACTCCCATACAATGTGTGGCTTGGGTTTGTATGGGGTATTTTCTTCAGGCAGCCATCTTCTCCTCCCCTCCTCCTCTTCCTCTTCCTCCTCCTCCTGTTCTTGACCACCAATATAATCTGGAGCTGGTCCTGTTGGTGGTGGTGGTGGGGCAGATGCACCAGCTGCTGCTGCTACTGAAGCAATTATTAAGATCAAAAAGGTACAGAGATGTACAAACAGGTCTTCCTCAGTCAAAGGACAAAGTCAGAATAAGGAAAAAAGGTGGGGTCTTTCATCATTTTGAAAAAAAACTGTCCTGAACCAATGAGAAGTGTTATTTTCAGGTCACAAGACCAGGGGCTTCATCATTATGAAACTAAAACTGTTATGAACCAATGAAAAGTGTTATTTTCAGGTCACATGACCCGACGCGCTTACGCTACGCGCCCCCGGGCGCGCCCGGGGGCGCTCCGGGTCACGTAGCGTAAGCGCGTCGGATGTTTACCTTGCGCGATCGTATTCGCTCGAGTACTTCCGGGTGCGCTTACGCCGTGCGTATCACGCGGACGCGGCTACGTGATACGTCATGATCATGTTTTCGTTCGCGATATTGGCGCTTATGGGACGCTCCCCGGAGCGCGCCCGGGGGCGCTTCATAAAAGTACGCTTTTCGGGGCGCTCCCCGGGAAGCGCACCGGGAGCGCTCCAAAGCAAAAAATAAAAATAAAAAATTGGGAAAAATTGTAGGGACTGGTAGCCCTATTCTTAAGTGGTTTTTACGAAAATTAACTTTGATAAAATATATATTGTGCTACATTGGGCTATATATATGCCAAAATGTAGCCCAAATGTAGCCCAATGTAGCCCATGTAGCCCAAAGATGGCCACCAGAGACCAAAAAATCCAAATGTAGCCCAAATATCAGCTAGATGTAGCCCAACTGTAGCCCAATGACAGAATGTACCAGATTGTTCTAAAGAACAACTAGAGTGCTAACAGTCTTATTTATAAAGTGAGACTTATAGTTAGGAATTAGAATTTAAAAAACGTTTGAAATTCACTAAAAAAAACATAGGTTTCACACCAGTTATAGTTAGGAATTAGCATTTAAAAAACCAATGAAATTCACTGAAAAAACCATAGGTTTCACACCAGTTATAGTTAGCTGGAAATTTTACTGACATAAAACCAATGAAATTCCACGTTATAGTTAGTTGGACTCACTATAACTTGCGCGCCTGCAATGCACTGCTGATGATGTCACATATTACATCACTCATGACATGGTCAGTGACATCACTCATGACATCTCTGATGACACCATCCTTGTGGCAGACTGATAGACCTCCTTTCAGTGTAATGTAACCATTGAAACACATATTCAAACAATAGAAACTAACATTTTCAAAAAAAATTGAGATACCCATACCAGTTACAAAAACCAATTCAGTAATTCCACCATCTATATACACATCCACTCATACACCAACAGTTTTATATAGTCACTCATACATATTCTCACTCATCATATATAGTGAAACACATATACATCCTGTTACACACCGACAGTCTTACAAAAGTTACTCACACACATACTCACACATGCAAAAAAACTATTGAACATCCATTTATTTGCATATACAGCTATACATACATTAGCACATTACTTCAAAGGAAACTTACACATACTTACTCTCTCAAACAATCACTTATAGAAACACATACTTATTTGAAAAGGAACTCTTTCAATCTCTCACTCTGACATATACTGACTTATATACATCAATGCTCATATATACAAGATTAAAACATATGTAGTTACTCATAAAGACACTAGTGAGACAGGCATTCACTCACTAACACACACATATACACACTCATCCACCCATACAGTCCTGCACATATGCTGTCTTCAAAAAACATACAAACAGTGAGTCAGTCACCAACCCATGCAGCCACTTATACACAAAGTGAAACACTGATACATATATTTTAAAATATAAAAATGACTCGTTAATATATGTATTCATTAAGATACACTTAATAAGGCAGTTAACCAATCAATTCTTTAAAACAAAACATCCATTTACACACTTATTTAACCATTTACTCTTCCATCGTCCTTTACAAATACAAATATAAAACATATTTATTTTTCATAAAGACACACATTCACTGGATGGTGTCATCAGTGATGTCATGAGTGATGTCACTGACCATGTCATGAGTGATGTAATATGTGACGTCATCAGCAGTGCATTGCAGGCGCGCAAGTTATAGTGAGTCCAACTAACTATAACGTGGAATTTCATTGGTTTTATGTCAGTAAAATTTCCAGCTAACTATAACTGGTGTGAAACCTATGGTTTTTTCAGTGAATATATATATATATATATATATATATATATATATATATATATATATATATATATATATATATATATATATATATATATATATTTCCTCTCGAATGCCCTGAGCTTTACAGAGGTCACACGATGCAGCTCCAACCATCCGGTCTACAAACTGAGGCTGCTTGCAGTTTTTTGCATCCATTTCATTTTAAGGATTTCCTTTTCTGTTCCCTTAAGGATTCCCTTTTCTGTTCCCAACGCGCTTCGAGGCCAACGCCTCTTCTTCATGGGGTGTATCACAGGGGAAATGACTGACTCACCAGTGTTGTCTCTTTGGTTGTTTTATTAAGGACACCACCCACTTTGGGCGTTACACACAAGAGTTGCACAGAAGCATGCTGGTTCACGTAGTCTCTGTGGTGAGTCAAAGATTCATTGTCTCTGTGAAATTATTAAAATGTTTTAGTCCTGGAGTAGGTTTGGTTGCCAGACTGCAGGCTTCGTTTTGCCATGGGTCTGCATGCTTACACGCGGAGAAAAAGTTCCTTTCCAAGCCTTTCCTTTCAGTTACTGGAAATGGTGCTCCTCTGCCGGCCAAGGCTGCCGTGTGTTTAACATTTCCTCTCGAATGCCCTGAGCTTTACAGAGGTCACACGATGCAGCTCCTACCACCCGGTCTATGAACTGAGGCTGCTTGCAGTTTTTTGCATCCATTTCATTTTAAGGATTTCCTTTTCTGTTCCCTTAAGGATTCCCTTTTCTGTTCCCAACGCGTTTCGAGGCCAACGCCTCTTCTTCATGGGGTGTATCACAGGGGAAATGACTGACTCACCATTGTTGTCTCTTTGGTTATTTTATTAAGGACACACGGCAGCCTTGGCCGTGGCAGAGGAGCACCATTTCCAGTAACTGAAAGGAAAGGCTTGGAAAGGAACTTTTTCTCTCCGTGTAAGCATGCAGACCCATGGCAAAACGAAGCCTGCAGTCTGGCAACCAAACCTACTCAAGGACTAAAACATTTTAATAATTTCACAGAGACAATGAATCTTTGACTCACCACAGAGACTACGTGAACCAGCATGCTTCTGTGCAACTCTTGTGTGTAACGCCCAAAGTGGGTGGTGTCCTTAATAAAACAACCAAAGAGACAACACTGGTGAGTCAGTCATTTTCCCTGTGATACACCCCATGAAGAAGAGGCGCTGGCCTCGAAACGCGTCGGGAACAGAAAAGGGAATCCTTAAGGGAACAGAAAAGGAAATCCTTAAAATGAAATGGATGCAAAAAACTGCAAGCAGCCTCAGTTCATAGACGGATGGTAGGAGCTGCATTGTGTGACCTCTGTAAAGCTCAGGGCATTCGAGAGGAAATGTTAAACACGGCAGCCTTGGCCGTGGCAGAGGAGCACCATTTCCAGTAACTGAAAGGAAAGGCTTGGAAAGGAACTTTTTCTCTCCGTGTAAGCATGCAGACCCATGGCAAAACAAAGCCTGCAGTCTGGCAACCAAACCTACTCAAGGACTAAAACATTTTAATAATTTCACAGAGACAATGAATCTTTGACTCACCACAGAGACTACGTGAACCAGCATGCTTCTGTGCAACTCTTGTGTGTAACGCCCAAAGTGGGTGGTGTCCTTAATAAAACAACCAAAGAGACAACACTGGTGAGTCAGTCATTTTCCCTGTGATACACCCCATGAAGAAGAGGCGCTGGCCTCGAAACGCGTCAGGAACAGAAAAGGGAATCCTTAAGGGAACAGAAAAGGAAATCCTTAAAATGAAATGGATGCAAAAAACTGCAAGCAGCCTCAGTTCATAGACGGATGGTAGGAGCTGCATTGTGTGACCTCTGTAAAGCTCAGGGCATTCGAGAGGAAATGTTAAACACGGCAGCCTTTGCCGTGGCAGAGGAGCACCATTTCCAGTAACTGAAAGGAAAGGCTTGGAAAGGAACTTTTTCTCTCCGTGTAAGCATGCAGGCCCATGGCAAAACAAAGCCTGCAGTCTGGCAACCAAACCTACTCAAGGACTAAAACATTTTAATAATTTCACAGAGACAATGAATCTTTGACTCACCACAGAGACTACGTGAACCAGCATGCTTCTGTGCAACTCTTGTGTGTAACACCCAAAGTGGGTGGTGTCCTTAATAAAACAACCAAAGAGACAACACTGGTGAGTCAGTCATTTTTCCTGTGATACACCCCATGAAGAAGAGGCGCTGGCCTCGAAACGCGTCGGGAACAGAAAAGGGAATCCTTAAGGGAACAGAAAAGGAAATCCTTAAAATGAAATGGATGCAAAAAACTGCAAGCAGCCTCAGTTCATAGACCGGATGGTAGGAGCTGCATCGTGTGACCTCTGTAAAGCTCAGGGCATTCGAGAGGATATATATATATATATATATTCACTGAAAAAACCATAGGTTTTAGGCCATATATAGTTAGGGATTAGCATTTACAAAACCTTAATTTACTCGCACAAAACCATGGAAATTCGCATATATAGTTAGATGCAATAACTATATATCGCGCACCCGCAATCCACTGCTGATGATGTCACATATTACATCATTCATGACATGGTCAGTGACATCACTGATGACATCACTGATGACATCTCAAATGACATCACTGATGACATCTCAAATGACATCACTGATGACATCACTGATGACATCTCAAATGACATAACTGATGAAATCACTGATAACATCTCAAATGACATCACTGACAACATCACTGATGACATCAATCATGTGATAATACGATCAACCTCTTCAGACTGTAATATAACCTTAGATACACTCAGAGTAAACAGACACTCACAGACTGTCACTCATCCATGGAGTTACTGACACACCTAGTCAGTCATGCACTGAATCAATCACACCTCCATTTCATCAACTATACAGTTATACACACCTTACTTATTCAAACATATACTAACATATATTTACTCTCTTATACAATTCCTGATACAAGTTTTCAATGATCCATTCAGCCACTCACACATTCACTGGCTCTTATACACAGTAATTTATATATGTGAACTCTCACATGTACTTTGTTTTATATATGTACTTACTTTGACTTGTAGCACTGAGATATCCATTCACTCACCAATACACTCGTACACAGTCAACCACCCATACAGCTGTTTCCACATGCAGTTTTGAACCCATAGATCTAGTGAATCAACTGTTCACACATGTATGCACAGAGTCACACACCTCCCAGCCACCCCCACACACACACTCACTCTCCCATACAAATACTTAGGCAACCAATCAATAACCCATATAGTTACTCATATAGCTACTGATTAACACATGCAGCACTTCATAGAACAACAGATATAATGATGCACAAATGAAGACAGTTTAGTCACCAACCCATGCACTCAGTGAGACACATTTAATCACTCTCTCATACAGTCAGTCATGCACCTACTAAATCCTTCATCCAGACACTTATACATCCACTCATTCTTCAATATGTAAGACATATTTTAACTTTACAGAAACATACAGTCACTGGATGATGTCATCAGTGATGTCATCAGTGATGTCACTGACCATGTCATGAATGATGTAATATGTGACATCATCAGCAGTGGATTGCGGGTGCGCGATATATAGTTATTACATCTAACTATATATGCGAATTTCTATGGTTTTGAGCGAGTAAATTAAGGTTTTGTAAATGCTAATCCCTAACTATATATGGCCTAAAACCTATGGTTTTTTCAGTGAATTTCAATGTTTTTTTAATAGCAAATATCAAAAGTTGTCAAATGTCAAGTACGTGATAGGTAAAAACATTTTCGTGTTTATGCACGCTGATGTACTTTGAACGCTGCCCCCCTCCCCCCCCGCTTTTCTCTTAGCAGTACTCTCTCTTTGCAGATAGTGAAGGGTAGTTAACGCAGGCCTTTGCCCCCGTTGTAATCCGTCGTGCCTGCTTCTCTCTCCATTTGATTGATTGTTATCCAAGCATTTACTGTTTTAGAATTGGTTCTCTTTGGTTCATTCTCTATTTACAAACAAGCACAGAGTCACAATACTCTGTTTAGTCTTTGCAGATAGTGAAAAATCGTGTAAAAAAAAAAAAAATAGTCGAGCAAAATCAGTAGGCCACTAATGGGATCTCTTTTTGACCTCGCTAAAATAGAAACATTAGGAACAACCCTTCATGAGAAATACGAAACTAGTGAGATGAACTGAGCTCCACACGATGATGGCTGCAAGACAGCTCGGCTCCGCCACCCACCCCACCCAAAATAACGACAAACCCTATGCAAATATTATAAATATATACAACACACCAGCAAAGTAACAGGGTAAAACATTTTATTAAATAACTGTTTACATAACTATTTTATACTTTTAGTTGCCCCATCCGGCTAGCTCAATCGATCGAGCATGAGACTCATGCACTCTGATCTCCTTGGCCTCAATCAAGCATCAATAGTAAGATTTTCATACATGAGTGTTCGTTCATGGTTTTGGTCCCTGAGTTGCTTCGATGTCACTGCCTTGCACAAATGGCATAAGTCCTGGATGTTGGGTGCCATAGTTCAGAGTTCTGAGCAGCGTTTGTAACACTGTCTAAACCTTATTTGCACCTGCTGCAGCTTCACTATTCTCAAAGTAAGTGGGGGCCGTTTGTGGACCTGACTGCATTTGAAAACAATGTGATACGGTACCTCCCTAAACCGCTTGACGGAGGCCCCCGAGGGGCGGTGTGATGGCGCGGACTCGGAGAAGACGCTTGGCTCCGACCCCCTCCCCAAGTCTTGTTGCCCTGGTGTAGCCTGAGATCGCACCCGACATAGGCGGCCGGCTCCCGGGGTCAAGCGGAACTTTTTGCCTTTTGGTGACTCTTCCATTCTGAACATTGTCTCACAATCCGTTTGACCTGAAACGATTACACAAATAAAACATTTGTGAGTTTTAAATTTCCGGAGAAGTATAATTCACCAATACCTTTCTCTGTAGATCTTTTTCCATTAACAATCCCAGTTCCATCACCCGCCCAGGATATCACTAATGTTAGTTGTCATTTTTGCTTCTGTTTTAATAAAAAATGTTTTAAGGTATTTACTGTTTTTGTTGCGATGTATATATTTATAAGTTATTAAAGTGTTATAATCCTACTAATTTTTTATCGATTATTGCTCTTTGAGATATCCCCTGTCACAGGGAATATCTCAAAGAGCAATAATCGGACCCTGTCTACAAACAGAGAAGAATAGGAATATTCTGTCTCCCTTTGCAGATAGTGAAGGATAGGTAATGCGGACTTGTATCCCCCGTTGTAATCCGTCATGCCTGTTTTTCTCCCCACTGATTGATTGATTGGCTGGACATTTATTGTTCAAGGAATAGTTCTTTCGAGGTATTCTCTGTTTACAAATAACGTGGAATAGAAATATTCTGTCTAGTCTTTGCAAGTAGTGAAGGGTGGGTAATGCGGACCTTTGTCCCCCGTTGTAATCTGTCATGCCCATCTACTCCCCACTGATTGAGAAACTAGTTCCACCCGGACCATTTATTAGAGGTACATCATCTGGCTCAACCGGAGAGTACCCCTAATAAAGAAGACATATGTAAAATACGAAGTAATCACTGTATCCTAATAAACAGAAACTTTAACATGAAACACACTTGAAAAGGAAGGGAAAGAAATCGAACAAAATCAGTAGGCCACTGATAAGTTTTTGACTTCGCTAGAAATAAGAAACATGGAAGTGGTGAAAAAAGCCAAGCTTGACGTTACGGCAGCCATGAGGTAGATAGGCTCCGCCACCCCCCCACTGCTCAAAGCATGTCTGTCCCACCGCCCGCCACGCCCATTAACGGTAACATGAAATAGATACAAATCAGCAGTTACCTACCCCCATTCCGGAAACTCCCGAAGTGCAACAGGGCCACGGTTACGCCCATCCGGAAGATGAGGCCTCGACACGTGCAGGGCGGGGCCCGGCTAACAGCCATCAGCCGTGGGGTGGATGGCCCAAAATGTACTGGTCTCCCGATTCCCTTCTTCTGCCGCCTTGCAGGCCACAGGGGGGGGATGTCTTGCCTCTGCCTCCGACCCCCCCCCTCCCTCTTATCGCCTGGTCCGGACATCACGAATATCAACGCCAGGTGTCGGCACGTTTGCTGAATACTGTAAAGGTTTTCCTACACTTGGCGACGTGCTCGCTGCCTTGAATTCCTGGCGTGAGTCCATGAAGTTTCAGTCAACAAGGCCGGAGGGTGTTCTTCTAGACTGGCTCGCTGAGCCGCTTCCCACGTGTGCTTGATATGAGCTCCCCGTTCGGGCCTGAAATGGCGCCCTGCAGGCCACGGGGGGGGGATGTCTTGCCTCTGCCTCCGACCCCCCCCCTCTTATCGCCTGGTCCGGACATCACGGATATCAACGCCAGGTGTCGGCGTGGGGTGCGCTGGGAGAGAGAGGCGGCGCGAACGAGCCTCTCCCACCCCCACAGTTGGGGGCCCCTCAGCTGCACCCCTAACGCTCCACTCACCCAACAAAAGGGTTCCTCCACTCTTGCGATGCAGCGGCGCTGCACTCACCCGACCAAAGGTCTCGTCCACTATTGCGAGGCAATGATGCTCCGCTCACCCAGCGGGGGTCTCGTCCACTGTTGCGGTGCAACGACGCTTTTAGTTTCCTGCGTCCAGAAACGTTCTCCTCAACTTTGAAGATTCTATAAGAGCCACGGGGGCCCCCGACCCCCGATGAGAAATGACTGCCATGATCACCCACGGAACGACCACGACGTAGCCGCGGGACGTCGCCGCGCTCATGCCGGCGCCGGCCTCAGTCTTGAAATCACCAAAATCCTGCAAGACTACCAACTTGATCAGTTCCGGTGGGACACCAGTATGACCCGGTAGGAGAGATTGTTGCCTCCCACCCCACTTTGACTGATGGTTCATGTCGGCAGTCCCCTCTGCTACCCTTCAACGAAAACTTTTGGACTGCCGAAGAGGTCCCGGTCCAACCACGAGTTGGTGGAGACATTTTGACTATACTTGGACCTTCCTGACCTCACCCAAAATGGCGCCGGTACAAATGAAACTCTCAACTCCTTGTTGTGCCCCGATTACTCAGCCTTGATATCATGAGATATGTATGCAGTTTTTGGCACATGAATTGATATGAGATAAGACTGATTATATGTTCGGACAATGATTTGATCCAGGATGGGTATTGATTATACGTTCGAACAATGAATTGACATGGGACAGGTACTGATTACACGTTCGAACAATGAATTGATATTAAGTTCTAATGCATCATTGATTACTGTATTTATTATTGAAGGTTCGAATTTTCATCACTTTTGGTACTTGCTCACAATGAATTATTGATATGATTTTGTTGCACTTGTCGCACTTTTTACTATGAAATCAACGACCACTGACTCTCTGTTATGTTTTCCACAAATACATACTCCCCCCCCCCTTTACAGTTCCAGCCTGCTCCGTGGCCGGCCCACGGGGTTGTAAGCCCATATTTGGGCACCAACATTTTTATTAAAGGTTTTTGAAAAAGCAAACGTACCACTGTAGGTTATCTCTCTTCCTCAAAAATGACAAAAATTACTTTCTAGGACGTTTTGGACATTGATGATTTTCATATGATCTATTTATTAAAGTAATACTCATCTCTCCGCATGAAATTAATTTTCCACATGCTACACAAGTCAATCTCATCTGCCTAAAGTTATTTTACAGATTTGGGACCGTTTCCCTTGCCTCTGACTCACTTATTGCTAAGTCATTGGTGGATGTTTTTGCCGGTCGGGGATTATCCACCAAATCTCGAAGTTGTGCTTTAGAATAATTAAGAGGATGCCACCTCTCCATGTGCCAATGCATGGTATGAATACCATAGCTATATTTTTTTTCGGTCCCTATCGAGAGTTTTTTTTTTGCAGATGAGGCAGGTAACGAACCTGGCATTAACTTTCTTTTCATGAGAAGGAAAAGAAAAAAATTGCCAGATAAAATTCACTTTCACATGGGACGTTCTTAGCATTTCTTTCAGAAACTTTTACATCACTGTGTCATTTCTTTGTCTATCCTGGTTAAAGCAATGTCATGTAAATAGTTGTTTTAAAAGGTTTTTTTAACGTGTTTACTTTGTTGGAGCGTTGTATATATTTATAAGTTATTAAAGTGTTATAATCCAACAACTTTGTTGGAGTGCTATATATTTTTAATGTGACACATAATTGTGAAGACTTTGATGTACAAAAAGGCATCCCTGGAATCTTCCGCTTCAGGCTCGGTCCCACACACCCTTACAGTGAGAATCCCCTCCCCAATCACAATACAGGATCGTTATCAGATAGTAGGAACGCGTGTGGTGTGACGGATCTCATGAGGTGGCGACCTTGATCTACTGTAACTCCTTTGAACAGGGGTGATTATTTACAGTTGGGGCCATAAACTACATCCGCAGGGCTAGGTGATAGCCTGGGACCGGCCTGGACAATCAGACACAGAGGAAGAGGAGTGTCAGAGTGTGCGGTAGTGAATAGGGTGAAAGGGAGGTGTCGGGCGGGCACAGGGTGTGATACTCAGGGAAGAGCAGCGCAGATGGGGGAAGTTTATGGCCCATGCATGAGAGAAAGAGCGGGGGTGACCAGTGCGTGGGGGAGATGCTTGCGAGGGTGGGGAGCCATGCTGAGGATCGGCGGCGTGCAGAGAGTGGGTCTGGTCAAGGCATCTAAAATGGCTGCAGTGCACGACAAAAGTGTGGCATTGGAAAAAAGGCAAGATGGCGCAGACAATGTTTATCAATACGGATTAATTTATAACAATTATTTTTAACAATATATTTACCCGCAGTGTCAAAATGGCGATCAACACTTCCTAATTTCCTTCGAATCGAACGTTAACAGAAGTCAAGCGGCAAAAAAAAAACGCTCACGCGCAACCGCTGGAAGACAAGTATCAACATATATGAGCCTCCTCAACCACCCTCAGAAAACATAGGGGGTCAGGATAAGTCTCCCATACCCCCTTATACCCAATACTCACATTGCTTTTCCACCATCTAGTAATTTAATTAAATCGAAACACAAAATGGCGAATTCCCATTTCGCTACCAGTTTGCGACCCGGTTCGCGAACCGAGAAGCGCTTCTACCGCGAAAAATCAATTTTTTTTAATTTGCCCCACGAGACCCTTTAATAACCCCAACATCATTCCTAGGGGGTCAAGAGGAGTCTACCTTGCCCCCTTTCATTAAATTCCCCCTTCGTTTTTCTCCTCCTCTTGTCTCTCGATCCTACCGAGAGACAAGATGGCGGCCGCACCGGACTGTTTAGAATGTTGACAGACACCGGAGAGCCAATCAGCTTCACTTCGCAAAGCTCCGTTACGCGAAAAGTACGCGATCTGGAGCGCTATCTAGGACGCTGTCACAGATATATCTGTTTTTTTAAACGTTAATTTCTCGAAATCCACTGGAGCACATATATTGAGACCCAGCAAAGGCACATGGGGCTAACAGTCCCTACAATTTTGCCAAGTTTCGTGTAAATCCAGTCAGCCGTTCGAGCTAAAAGTGAGGCCAAAGGCCCTATGGAAAAATGAATGGGAAAAACGCGTTTTGGGATCCCCCTTTTTTCTCGCCCCCCCCCCCCCCCCTTGACGGAACCCCCCCAAATTTTCAGGGGCTGCTCAGAAACAAAATGTGCCATTTTCCTGAAAATTTCAGCCGATTCCGTCCCGAAACGTGTCTGGCGGAACAAGACTCAATGCAATGATTCTGGGCTTTTGAGTATGCAGCTTTTCATCAAATAAAAGACCAAAGAATACTGACCTGTGGACTCTTCTATTGGGGGCTACCTTTGAGTTCTATATATATATATATATATATATATATGTCGCTAGATAGATTTACATCTCTCTATACCTACCCCTCTCTACCTCAATTTACACTTCCTTACCTACATCCTTCTCACCTCTCAATACCTCTCTATACTCCATCTTTCTTTACATCTCTCTCACAACCTCACCTCTCTCTCCAATACTCTTTACCTACCTCTACATTTCTTCAGCTCTATCCTGCACCTCAACTTTCACTCTAACTCATTATCATGTTTCCATCTCATCTCTCCATATGTCTCCTTCATCCCCTCACGTGTCGCTTAAGATCATCTCTCTTTAACACACTTCTCTATCTCCCTTTCTATCTCTCTATGTCTCACCTAGCTCTGCTTCTCTCTCTGACTTCTATTTTCATTACCTCTCAGTCTACACACTGCTTTCTTGGGCAGAGTTTTGCAACATTTTTTTTAGTGTTAATAAGATTTTTACAATTATTTACTTTCAAAATGCAACCTTGTACACCGCTTGACCCTGTGTGTCACGTGAAAAGTGTGCACAGTGCATGTCTTTGTAAAAAACAAAAAAGGGAAGGGAAAAAGATTCAACCATTTATCAAAATAACACATTTCACAAAGAAAATGTTGCAAGTGCATTGCAGGTGTCAGTCCATTTGTTTGAAACAAAATCTGCTGAAGGACTATTAAGTTACACAATTATTGCACAATATAATTGCTGCAGCTGTGTAGGCGTGGCAACTGATGGTAACTAGGCAAATTAAGGAAAACACATCCGATAAGTTTTACCAAGATTATACTAGTGTAGTAAAAACGATGTGAAATAAGGTGAAACAGACACAGAAGAAGGGTTTTTGTAGGTTTATTCTTGCCCGATCCAATCAATCAATCAATCAATCAAACAGCATTTGTAAAGCGCAACACTGTCACCCCTTGGGGTGTCTGGGCGCTGTGTCTCCGTTGAAGAGCCAGGTCTTGATTCTCTCTCTGAATTCTTCCAGCAAGGAGACTGTACGGAGCTGGAGGGGAAGGTCGTACCAGGCATTGGCAGTGATGTAGGAGAAGGAGCGGCCGCCGTTGCAACGGACGTAGGGGGTCTGTGCAAGGGTAAGTGAAAAGGAGTGCAGGTGTCTAGCAGGTTGGTGGAAGTTCAGTCGATGGTTGATGTATTACAGTAGGAGGGTGTACCCATGACAGTCACTGGGACCTGGGTGCAATACCGTACAGAAAGAAAAGGGTCCCAGTAAACAAATTATTTAGATGTAGGACAAATTACATTGAAAATTAAATACACATAGAAGAAAGTATGATGAGCACACTGTTATTTAATCACACTGTGTTATGTATAACTTATTAGATAAATATTTGCAATTCTCATCAAATGACAATAGTGCCCCTAAAAGTGAGGTGGGATAACGTGCAAGTGAAGGTAAGGTTTGTGCAATGTTCTCGCAATTGTGGCTAGGGAGCAAGATCAACAAAATCACAACACTAATTTCATCCTGGCGTCAAAGGAGCCAAAAGTTAGGTGAACATCCAATGTTCAATGAATCATTCTAACAAAACCATGCCTACAGTACTGGCAATAAAGTCCACAGTTTCAGTAACGCTGGCCGGTTGTAACACGGGAAAAAGTCGACGTTTCGACCCCATTTGATAGTAGGTATCAATGTAACCTTAGAGCGGGGTCTTCCTCAGGACAGGGTGAAGTGTAGGAGGGGTAGTGGATGGGGCCAGGTAACCTTGGTATACGAAGTACTGTGTAGGGCCAAGTTGCTCCAAAAAAGGCGGGGCGGGATACTGGCTAAAAAAGCAAAGTCTAGATCAGCCTGGTCGATCTCATCTAACCGCTAGATCCGTGCAATCCGTCAAAAATCACTATTAAAAACTGTTATTTTCAATCTTGGGCATCGTGAAACAGCCACGTCCGCGGTCCGTGATGCCTGAAGGCAAAGACACCTTCGCCGTGTAGAAGTCCAGGGGTGGGGAATTCCTATCTCCCGACGCCCGAGACATCTAGATTTCTTGGGAGGGCAAGGGGTCTTAATTTGCATTTTGTCCAACGGACAAGTAGACAGTTTTATGGTAATACGATACACAGCTGTTCAACCCTGTAGGTCACAGCCAGTTAATAAGTTGCTCTGAGCAGTTTATTGACAGTGAAAAGGTCAATGCAAAACCTGGGGCCTGTGTGGCTTCCAGGCCCTACCCTTGTCCTTTTATTCCCTTCAAGCATGAGACACACATGAGGTTCTGCAGCTCCAGTACACTCGCAGCAATGGCATGTAATAGGCTGCCTTTTCTGCCTCTTGGCCCCTTGCTCTGACTTGAACTGTATGACCCCTGCCTTGTATTCTCTCCTCCACTCCTGGGCCTCAGAGGGCTCCATTATCCCTGCTCATCTTCAATTCACTTGTATTTCCCTTCTCATGCACCCCCTCCTTGGCACTTTGTGTATCTTGTACACCTTATGTTACATCCGGTGCCTGAACCTGCTAACCCCAATCCACCCTCTGCCACTCTCTCTGACATCCCTGACCCGCTCCCCTTGGCCTCTCACATCTTATTTCATTGAGAGCTTACATTAAAGCTCATTAGTTTCCCCATGGGATTTCATGCAGGCCTAAAGCCACTCCCAATTCTGTCCTTGCACTAGGCCTCTCATCTCACTTTGAGCCTGCACCAGGGACATTGTGAACATACTGCTGTAGCAACTACAGCAACTGCAGAGTTTTTGATGGGCCTCTTCAGTCTGCAAGTCCGCAGACAAAGGCCCATAATGGACTTGAAAGGATGAGTGGGAGAGTGAGTGAAAGGGTGGATGGATAGATGCATGTATGAATAAGTGAAAGGGTTGATGTACAGATGCATGGATGAATACGTGCACGAGTGGATGATAGATGCATACATTAATGAGTGAAAGGGTGAATGGATAGATGCATGTATGAATAAGTGAAAGGGTGGAGGTATAAATGCATGGATAAATACGTGCAAGAGTGGATGACAGAGGCATAAATTAATGAGTGAAAGGGTGAATGGATAGATGCATGGATGAATGAGTGAAAGGCTGGATTGATATTTGGATGAATGAGTTGAGTGAAAGGGTGAATGTTTAAATGCATAAATGAATGAGTGAGTGAAAGGGTGGATGGATAGGTGCATGGTTGAATGAGTGGATAGATAGATGCATGTATGAATACGTGAAAGGGTGGATGTATAGATGCATGGATGAATTTGTGCAAGAGTGGATGATAGATGCATATATTAATGCGTGAAAGGATGAATGGATAGATGCATGGATGAATGAGTGAAAGGCTGGATGGATAGATGGATGAATGAGTGGAGTGAAACGGTAGATGCATGGATGAATGAGTGGATGGATGTAAGGATGGATGTGTGAAAGAATGGTAGGATACGTTCAAGGGTGAATGAAGGGATGGGTACGTGAATGGATAGGTTGAAAGTGGATAGATGAGTGAAAAGGAGGATGGATGGGGTGGATGGGTGGATGAGTGAAAGGATGGATGGAGAGATGAGTGAAAGGGTGGATGAATAGGAGTGAAAAGGAGGATGTGTGGGGTGAAAGGATGGATGGATGAGTAAAAGGATGACTGAGTGAAAGGAAGGCGGGATGGATCAGTTGGATCAATAGGTTTGGAGATGGCTGGATAGGTTTGAACAGGGGCTTCGTGAACACCCCGCTTTAGCAGCTACAGTAGAGGTGGAGCTCTTGATGGGCCTCTTCTGTCTGCAGCTCAGCAGACAAAGATTCGTAATTAATGTGAAAGGATGAATGGATGTGTGGGTGAAAGGATGAGTGAGTGGAAGTGTGGCTGGCTAGATGGATGGATCGATGGATGGATGGATGGATGGATGAATTAGTGACTGGGATGGTTGGGTGACAGGGATGGTGGATGGACAAAGGATATTATAATGAAGGAAAGGGTGAATGAGTGGATGGGTTACAGGGTGTAAGGATTAGAGAGCGAAAGGATGGATGAGTGTAAAGGATACATGGATGAGTGGAAGGATGGATTGATGGATGGGTCGAAGGGTGGGTGGAAGGAAGAGTGAAAGGGAGGGTGGATAAGATGAGTGAAAGTGAGGTTGTATGGATGAGCGAAAGGATGGATGGATGGTTGAAATGGATAGGTTTGGAGATGGATCAGTAGATTTGGATATGGATGAGCGGATGGACTGACGGATGAACAGATGGACGAACAGATTGGTGAAAGGTTAATGGATAAAAGAATGAATGGGTGCCAATGTAAAGGTGAAATGCTAGATATCCGTGGGTGAAAGGATGAATGGATAGATGATTAGATGGAAGAGACAAGAGAGCTATTCTGTAGCTTGGTGTCATAAGAACTTTGGATCAACGTGGGGGGTATTTTAATTTTCGGGTTCCTCACTTGGCCTACACTATGCTCCTTTCTCTACCTTGGGATTATCAGGTAGGCATGGTGCTGTATGCCAGCGCATTCTTACTAGACCGCTGGTTTATGGTCTCATAAAGGCCACATTGCCATAAAAAGTCCTGGCACTGAACAAAACTACTTTGTAAAAGAGCATAATGTTGTGACACACAATGAAGCCAGCTCACAGATAGGAGGATATAGCATTTTATTAAAAACAAAGGGTCTTGGTTAACTCAGATTTAATTAGGGGCTCAAATGTTTAAGTCACAAAAGTGCCCCCATGATATATGTCCTTGTATTAATGCAGATTTACATTTTTTCATGAATTCACATGAATTTCCTTAAGTAGGCCAGGAAGCCATAGTCCTAGAAAATATTTGTGAATTGCATCTTAGCATGAGCAAATATGAATATGCCCCAGCGGAAATCTGTTGAGTGTTTACAAGTTCACTTTTTCTCCAACCACATTTTTTCCAGCCCTGGAAGAAACTTTACTTCGGCCACTGTCAGGGGTAAATTGCCAACCTTTCTCAGTATGGAAAAAGATTAGAGAAGAGCTGGTGAAAAACTCCAATATTCAAATCCATCTATAGGATTAGACTGACTTAACCAGAGAGGCTATTATCAGAGCTCTTTTATAAAGAGATTGCAGCCATTATTTGACGGCGCACTACATGGCACCAAAGGGACAAGTGGATTTTGTTATAGGACATGTAGATTTATGAAGTTACTTGTCCCATGGACAAGTACATATTACATTAAATTCCACACCCCCGAGAAGGGTTCTGTTTGTCTGCCGGGTGAGTCAGCAACAACGGATGGTTGATGTAGGCAGGTCCTAAGTCGTGAAGGGCTTTGTAGACATGCATGTGGATTTTGAACTGGTATCTCTTCTGGATGGGGAGCCAGTGGAGGTTTCTCAGTTGGGGGGTGATGTGAGTTTATTTGGGGAGGTCCAGGATGAGTCTGGCTGCAGCATTCTGTATGGTCTGGAGTATATTTAGGGGCTGGGTGGTGATTCCAGCGTAGAGGGCGTTTCCGTAGTTGAGGCGACTGGTGATAAGAGCCTGAGTGATGGTCTTTCTGGTTTTGGTTGGAATCCATCTGGCGATTCTGCAGAGCATCTGAAGTGTGTGGAAGAAGGAGGAGGCAACTGCGTTGACTTGTCATTTTATGGTCAGAAGGCTGTGGAGGATGATGCTGAGGTAGTGTGCATGATCGGTCGGTGGGGGTGTAGGTTTGTGTTCCACAGACCACCAACTGTGCTCCTATGTGGAGGTGTTCTTCTTCCCAAAGATCAGTACTTCAGTTTTTTGCGAGTTGAGTTGGAGGCAGTTGTCTCTTATCCATTTGGCTACGTTGGTCATGGTGTTGCAGAAGTTGGTTTTGCCATTGGAAGGGTCCTCTTTGAGCGAAAGGGTCAGTTGGGTGTCGTCTGGGTAGCAGATTATATGAAGGCAGTGGGATCTGATGACATCTGCGAGGGATGTCATGTAGATGTTGAACAGGGTGGAGCTGAGGGATGATCCTTGTGGTACACCACATATGATGTCTTTGGGTGTAGAGGTGAAGGAAGGCAGTTCGATGCTCTGTGTGCATACTGAAATAAGGAGGCGATCCACATGGAGGCGTCTGGTTGTATGCCTATGTTGTAGAGTCTGTTGATGAGGGTGTTGTGGGAGATGGTGTTGAATGCTGTGAAGAGGTGAAGGAGGACCTGGAACACAATATCTCAGGGGTTGAGGAGTGTTCTGATGTCATCTGTAGTGGCAATCAGAGCAGTCTCAGTGTTGTGGTTGGCACAGAATCCTGATTGTGATGCGTTCAGTAGGTAGTTTTGTTCCAGGAATTCGGTCATGTGCTGGTTGATGGTTTTCCCGAGTACTTTGGCCAGGTAGGGGAGCGGGGAGATCAAACGATAATTTTTGAGATCGCTGCAATCAACGGAGGCTTTCTTTAGGAGGGTCCAACGTCTGCATGTTTACATCTGTTCTTGAAGGTTGCTTTGGTTTTGATCAGAGTGGTCTAAGTACTATGGCCGCTCATAAACCCGCATTGGGTAGTGTCCAATAGAGAATGGTTGGTTAGAAATTGGGTCATTTGAGAGTTTAGAGCCCTTTCTATGACCTTTGCAGGGAGCTGTAGCCGAGAAATGGGCCTATAATTGTTTGGGTCATTCAGATCAAGATTGTTCTCTTTCAGTATTGGCAGTATTTAGGCTGTTTTTCAATGCTTGGGAAAATACCCAACAAGAGCATGCTGTTGAAAATGTCAGTAATGCATAATGCTATGGTGTCAGCTGCTTGTTTGGCCACAAAAGGAGGGCAAGGGCCATTTGGAGAACCTGAAGATGGAAATGAGTAAGGTCATCCCTTGAGATGTGTCTAGAGGGGCAAAACTGGAACATTTGTATTTGTTTACGGTCCCACATATGAGGTGGGACCGTTACTGATGGAGTTAAAATTATTAAAGATTTTTACCACTTTTTCTACAAAGAAGTCGGCTAAGTTATCACAGAAATCTTGACTGTGATTTCAGGTTCACTTATGGGGGCAGATATTAGATTTATTACCACATTGAAGATTGCTTTGGCAGTTTTCAGCAGCTAAAATCTTTTGTATGAAGTATGTAGCTTTTCCTTTGGCTCAAACATCTTTGTATTTATTCTGCATAGTTTATATTTCTCTCTATCATCAATATTACAGTTATTCCTCATGCTGTTCTCCTTCCTTCTACAGGCTTGCTTTTGAAGCCAGAGGGTCTCTGAAAACCAGGGAGCGGAGAGTTTATTTCTTCTGATTATGGTGCTTTTAACAGGAATAGTGTTTGTTATGGCAGACTGAAGCCAGTTGGTATAATTGGCTTTGTCAGCTTCAGGAGGATTGGTATTGTGGGGCAGCGTGTCCTGGAGGTTTTTGTTAAATGTATCATTATGCATTTTATTCCAGGCATGGGAGTCAATTTTATGTTTATGGGGTGCATTTGGGATAGGTACTGGTGTAGTCTTTATGTCAAACCAGACTGCGTTATGGTTTGACCAGGTTAGTGGTAGTTAGTCAACGTAAGTCACCATTGGATTGTTAGTAAACAGGCCATCCAGAGTATGTCCTGCTGAGTGGGTGGCACGTTTCACCAGTTGGATTGAGTCAAAAGTTTTGAGAGTATCAGTTGAAGTTACTGTATTATCATCCTCTAAGTTATCTAAGTGAAACTTGAAGTCGCCCATCATAGTGAACTCACTACTGGTTAATCCTGTTTCAAGAAGCGAGCAGATGTTGCTCACAATTTTTTTCCTAGGGAAAAGACAGGGGGGGAACAGATCATCCCTCCCTGGAATGATTGTTTAACAGAGAGTTGTATTGAGAAAACAAAAGCTTACCCAATCTTCCACATTGACTTGTTTAAGAACAGCTGGCAGTAAGTTTCAGATGACTAAAGCAATTCCTTCTCCACGTTTTAGTGGTCTATCTACGTGATTTATTTTGAGAGTTTTATATAGCTAGACCCAGAGGTATCAGAGCGCTTTACATAAGGTTCCACAGGAATTACAAAATTACATCAATTACACATTACATCAGTTACTATTAAAACATTTCAAGAGAGTAGAAGACAATAGCAATGGATCTGAGAAGGGTAAGGGGGAGGGGTAGGAGTAGATAGGGTGGAGAGACGAAGGAGATTCTGCCCAAAGTCCGGCTGGGTAGGTGACGGACAAGGATGAAGTCCACAGCCCATCTCCTCTTTAGCTATCGGGTAGCTCCACTGGGCATCAGCCAAACAGGTAGGTCTCAACAGGAAAACAAGTAAAGCGCAAAGAGGAGGGAAAAAACAGTTTGGGGAGAGTTGGGATTCCAAAGGAAGGAGAAAGCAGCGGAGGAGAAGACAAGACAAATGTCCGAAAACCGTCTGGGTAGGTGACGGCCAAAGCGGTTGCCAGAGCCAGTCTCCCCTATAGCTGTCGGAGCAGCTCCACCGCGGATTGGCCATGCATTTCGGACTCCGCAGGCAAAGATTGAGGAACAGGGGTAGGTCAAGGTTGTTGATCACTGTGGCTCTGAGGCTGGGAGTTTTCTGCCACGGGGCTTGTCCATGTGAGATCAGTGGCAGCCATTTTAGGGTCAGGCACCGAGTGTTGTTCAAGTCCCTTGTTGTTAAACGACAGGCCAGACTTATCTATAACTATGGCGCCATGGCATTATCAACCATTACTTTGCTTGGTACATCTTTTTCACAACACCCCTTTTAGTAGCTCAGAATTATCCACTGAGAGGTTAGCGTGTGGCATTGCTCTTTTCCTTAAAGGGCAGTAGCTCATCATCCAGGCACCTCTTCGTGGTGCATGCGCGCTCAGTTAGCATCGCTTTTTATCACAACCCAGCGTGTGTGCTCATTAAGAGGACAAGCAGGAAGCCTGAAGAAACAGTTCCGCTCCGTTCTTTAACTGCCACATTAATTATGGGAGCATCATGCCAATTATCGCAATTCCGGGCAAGGCAGGGTTTTAAAATCACCAGGGCAAAGCCAGATCGCGGATGCTATCCGCCATTTTATTTTTCACGCATCAAGACTTATTGCCGGAATCAGCTCCTAATGCGAATAATACCTCACCAGAGCTTCAGATGTGTGTCGGACGTCACTCGGCAAATGTTTGGCTCCTGATGATTGAGCGACCCATGTTTCAGTAACTCATGCCCTATCTAATTTCTAGCTTTCAAGAAATTTGCTAAATTCTGTCCAATGTTTTATCAAGGATCACGTGTTGATAAGTGTTCATTTGATTAGTTTAGTGGGGTTTATCCTGGTGTTGCTGTTTGGAAAGCTGCCGTAATTGCTGCAGCTAGTATATAGCCAGGTTACAGTATCCCTACAATGACTGCATTTAAGAATTTTGTCATTGGTGTCCACGACAGGATCTAAGCACAGGCACTCAGAGGACTTACCTTTAGTATTCAGATGCAAAAGCTGAGAGCTAGAGTAAGCAAAATGTGTGGATGGCTAGGTAGAAAAAACGGCAGGGGACAAGGTGCTGAATGCGGTCCGAGCGCGAACGAGCGCAGACGTGCTTGCTCTTGGCACGCCTTTGGTGCGCCAGCAGCACACTTAGCTGCACAAACACACTGTGATCACCTTTAAATGGTGATCTCAGGTGATGGGAGTGGCCCAGAAAGCATGCGCTATACAGTGTGAAAGAAAATTTGGACGGACAAAATTAAATCTAAACTGGGGTCCAGATACCCCAGTTACCCCTCCCCAGGCCCCCCTGAGTGGGATAGCATACTGAAAACCAAGATCAAGCTAAAACAGTGGGGAAATAGAAACACAAAGCAATTAAAAACGGGCAGGGTACCCTTCAAAGATGGCGCCCATAGTCCAGGAGCCAGGCACTTCCTGTTTAAAGGCACCACTATGCTGAAATTCAAGGAAATTAAATGCAGGCAAGATCCAGTCACACTTGTTGATTCGTAGGAACTGTGTAGACGTGCTGTGATCGCCAGTAAATGATGATTGTGGGTGGTGGTCATAGCCCAGAAAGCGCACGCTATAGAGCACGAAAGAAAAATGCGACGTATAAAATGAAATCTAAACAGGGGTCCAGGTGGCCCATTTACCCCTCCCTATGCTCCCCTGAGCTGGATAGCTTACTGGAAACCAACATCAAGTTAAAACAAAGAGGAAATAGAAACACATAAATGCAATTAAAAACAGGTAGAGTATTCATCAATACTATAATGCCCCTGTAATGCTTGTTTTTTTCAGTGAATTCCTAGACGCTTTTTTACTACAAAGTGTACTATAATTTTTTTTTCATATTTCTTTTAGTGATTTGCTCTTATTAAACTCTTGATTTTCATTTTTTTATAAACATACTTTATACACATTTTAGAAATTAAAGATCACAAATGTATTTTATGTGAAATATGTATTGTTTTTACACATGTAATAAAACACGTTTTCTTTTTTAAAATAATTCCATGGTCCCGCGTACCCTTCGCAGTACCGAAAAATTAAGTTGCAACTCGAAGTACTTTATAGTTTCTAACACCAATCACATGATCGGAACGAATTTGCAAATTCAAGTTGGCTGATTCGTCCAAAAATGTAAACATTTTATTTTAACTGTATACATCTCTATAATTTCATTAATAGTGTTAGTGTGAACATATATATATATATAAATATCTCGCAGCCGGTATCTGTTTTTTTAAAGATCGTTCTTTTACGAGTTTCGTAAACTTGTGAATCTACTGATTAGATTTGTGAGTCTGCCCGATGACATACCCAAATCTCAGCTTCTTATTGGAGAAATGAGGATCACACCAATGATCAATGAAAATCACACCACAAATCAGTTACTTCTCTTTGAGCGCTCTACAGAGAAACATAGAGAAAAACTCCATCTGTGCTTTTGTGTGTTTTTGGGAAAGTAGGAAGGAAAGAAGGTGCCATGGCTGCAGCAATGTCCTCATTAGAATATTAAGATCCTGCAGTTGCTGAGGAAAAGTATGAAGATGTACCCCCACTGAAAAAATAAAGTCTTGTATGGAAGTATTTCATGATACCATCTGGTGAAAAGAAGGTCACTGCCCAATTTGTGCATTGCTGTGGCACAACCTTCTGCAGGTGATATGATGACTGTATCAGCTTTGTGTTACAGTCTGGGGAAAGGAGTTGGCCTTATGGCTAGGGTAGTAGACTTCAAATCTGGGGAACCGGGTTCAAGTTTCGTCAAGGACGCGCAACATCCTGTGATTCTGGGCCAATCACTTAGTCTCCCCGTGCCTTAAAAAAAATGAATGTGTCCTCATGTAACGCAACTGGTGCTCGTGTAAAGCGCTCTGATACCCGATACCATCGGGTCAAGTTCGTACTATATAAAACTCCATAAAAAAAAGCTCAAAGCCATTATCGCACAGTGTGAAATGCCACATGCCTGTGGGAGTAATACAATGTCGATGCTATCAACAGTCATCTTTGTTAAAAAAATGTTATCCCAGATTATGTTTATCGCTTCTGTACTCTGAAGCCTGTTGCTTTTTCCTTAGTCCTGGCTATCATCCCCTTTCCTTTGTTTGAAATAAAAACCTATAAAAGTGATGAAAAAATTCTAAAAAAAACAGTTTTTTTTTAGAACCACTCCATCATCTAAAACACAGAGCTGACTCCGTGATTTATGATTTCGTATATAGATCTGTGTACGTTTTTGCAAGTTTTTGTACGTGTATATGTGATGTACCCCAAATAAGTAATTTTACAATTGTACATGTGACTACTTTAACATTCATGAATGGGAATAAAGTATTAAAGAAGAAACTAGCAAACATTTTGCAATGTCATCTAGCATACTAAAATGGAAATGACTGTGTAAGTGACTGTATGGGAGACTGAATGGATGTGTGAGTGGCTGTATGGATGAGGGAGTAGCTGTGTGAGTAGGTATATGGGAAAGTGAATGTGTGTGTGAGTGGCTGTATGTGTTAGTGAGTGGATGTGTGAGTGGCTGTATGAGTGGGCGAGTAGATGAGTGAGTGGCTATGTGGGTGAGTGAGTGGTTGTTTGAGTATCTCTATGGTGAGTGAGTGGCTGTGTGAATGGCTGTGTGGGTGAGTAGGTATGTGAGTGGCTGTATGAGGGAGTGACTGGGTGTGTGAGTGACTGAGTGTGTAAGTTGCTTTATGGGATAGTGAGTAGGTGTGAGTTGCTGTATGAGTGAGTGGGTGTGTATGGGTGTGAGTGTGTGAGTGGTTGCATGTGTGTGAGGGTGTGTGAGCGGTTGCATGGGTGAGAGGGTATGTGAGTGGCCGTATGGGTAACTAAACAGGTATCTGAGCAGTTGAATGAGTTTATTGGCTGTATAGGTGAGTAAGTGGGCGTGTGAGTGGCTGCATGAATGAGTGAGTGGGTGTGTGAATTGTTGTGTGGGTAAATGTGTGGGAGTGAGAGTAGCTGTATGTGTAAGTATATGGGTGTGTCAGTGGCTGTATTTGTGTTAGGCTTGGTATGTCAGTGTTTTTATCTGTGTCTGCCTGGGTGTATGAGTGTCTGCATCGATGTGTGCCTGGGTGTGTCAGTGGGTATATCGATGTGTGCCGGGTGTGTTACTGGGTATATCAGTGTGTGCCTGAGTGTGTCAGTGGGTTTATGAGTGTGTGCCTTGGTGTGTCAGTGTGTGTATCGGTGTGTGGCTGGGTGTGTTAGTGGTTGTATCAATATGTGCCTGGGTGTGTCAGTGGGTTTATGAGTGTATGCTTGGGTGTGTCAGTGGCTGTATCAGTATGTGCCTGAGTGTGTCATTGAGTGTATGAGTGTGTGACTGGGTGTGTCAGTGCCTGTATGAATGTGTGCCTGGTGTGTCAGTGCCTATATCGGTTTGTGACTGCATGTGTCAGTGGCTGTATTGGTGTGTAGTTAGGTGTGTCTGTGGCAGTATCAGTGTGTGCAAGGGTGTGTCAGTGCCTCCATCGGTGTGTGCCTCGGTGTGTCAATGCCTGCATCAGTGTTTGCCTGGGTGTGAAAATGCCTGTATAAGTATGTGCCTGGGTGTGTAAGTGGCTGTATCAGTGTTTGACTTAATCTGTCAGCACTTGCTTTGGTGTGTAGTTGGGTGTGACAGTGGCTGTATCGATGTGTGCCTGGGTGTGTATCGTAAAAGTGTTAAGTTATGAACAAACACTGGAAGAAGTAATTAGTAAAGTACATTACTCCAATAGATGGTGCCAATATCCTGTATAACAAGCATTGGTAAATGCAATTGGTTTTGCCAAGGTGTTCATTAGGAGAGCAGGAAGTGGGTGGGCGAAGGGCAGGGATTTCACAACGCTGTGCAGGCGAAACGTAAAAATGTAATGAAATATATGACATTTTGTGTTGTGCAAAATTAGTGTGCTCACTTGTGATGTTTTCAGCATTCCTGCTGTGTTTCTGACGCACTTTGCAAGAAGTGAGATTTTAGTTGTTTACAAAAGGGTGTTTTCTAGAAATAGATATTTGTACTGCTTTAAAGTTTGTAATCTCTGTATCCAGTTTACTTCCATCTGCTCTGCATTGTTGCAAAATTAATTTTAGATACTTTCTATTTCTTTGTACACGTAATGTTGACATAAGATCTGATCAACAATTTGGGCAGGTATTATTATCTGTAGCTTTTTTGAACAATCTGTCAAAAGACACAGTTTTGCGATGTGGTAGTGTTTAGTAAAGAAATCGCTCTGAATCTATTTGTGTACTCTACGTGAAAGAACAATCTTCACACTCGTGGTTCCATGAGTAAGTCAGTCCAAATAACTCATCAATACATATTTTTCTTCTAAATCTCCAAGGATGACCGTTATAAACTTCTGTGCATCCTGTTGAGTGTTTGAAGTAAATTGTACTGATCTATTACATATATCTACCAGGTCTTAAATGCCTGAAGCAGAATGGGTTAAATTCTTGTCACTACGTAAACGTTGCACCAAATCACACAGCGCAGCACACAATATCGTCTGTGGCTTCTGTTCAATTCCATGTACAAGATAAGGTAATTGAAAGAGTACATTGAGAACAACATTTGCATAGCAGTTGACACCAGAAAGGTTTGACAACTGGTAACCTAGAATATCTTCTTCACTGTCTATTCTATTCTTCTTAAAACCTTCCTTGTTATCACTGATTTGCTTCTTTTTAACAGCATCAGTGCACTCCTTTGTAAGTTTTCACTTTGGACAGATTATGCATTTTTCATAAATGGGATACAGTCCTAAATGAGGAGCATAAGCACTTCTCAACCTATTGTATTCTTTCCACAACTTTGATCAGCACTTACTTTTCTGTCATAAAATGCAACCAAAAACAAACAGGATAATGTTCCAATTCGAGATAACGCTACATATGACATACCTTACTTGAACACAGTACTACCAATAATAATGAATGCTGCATCTACACTTAAACCTTATGTATTGTCACAGCATATGCTAGAGAAACTAGGAACTGTTTCCTCTGAACATATAAGTCTTTAACAAGCAAAAACACGGAATGGACCTTCCAATCTGCTTTACACCATCAACCTGATTACATTTTATCGCTAGGTATTCAACCTCATTCAAATTAGGAAAGCAAATGAAATCTATTACTTTACCCATAGCACCTTTAACTAATCCTTCTTCAACATTTAAAGTTATCCACAAAATTACTCTCCAATTTTTGCAAACACATAGACAATTTTGTATTACCGCAGTTTTGGAAACATATTTCTCCAATTAATCCAATTTTGCTTATAGTATAGCACATAGGAGTACTGTCACACCTTGGTGTTCCATTTTGTCTATTGCTGTAAGTTGCAAATGTCTTCTTTTTTCAATTTTAGTAATTCTTCATTAAAACAGGTGCACTCTCGAAGTGCAGGTATTAGGCAGGCAATAGATTTTTCTTCTTGAATGAAATTGAACATTGGTTCTGGTGCTGTCTTGTTGGTAGAAAACCAGTTTATTTATAAGTCAGCTTTCTAAGCAATGCTTCACCTCTTTTGTAAGAACTCCTACTGTTATATCCTTCAGAATATTTCCATATTCAACGTCAGATGCTTGACGCAAATTCCTAAGTAGTCGTTTGTATTGGAAGTTTAACAAAATGTTTACTTTTCCAGTACTTCCCAAAGAATTTAAAGTTTCATTGTGGAGAAGTGTCTTGAACACAGGGTGTCCTTTCACAGGGATAAGTTGCAGTAGATTTCCGAACACAATAAGCCTTTTGATCCAAACAGGACATCATAGCCTGTCTTTAGAATCTGTTGTATTCACAAATGCACCAAGGTAAGAGTTAAGTTGGAGATCATGCTCACCTCATCGATGATTAACTCTTTTAATTTCTCCAGTACTCCTGAGACTTCAAGCTTCACCGGATAACCTTTGGTACCCCAGTTTGTTGTCATGTTCCACAGGCAGCATGAGTTATTCCTTTAATGTTGTGTGCAGCTAATCCAGTGAGTGTTGTTACTATACACTCCAAATTAGAGTCTGTAGTCCTATGTAGGAGAGCAGTGAGAACTTAAATTATAAAGCTTTTCCCAGTGCCAGCTTGGCCGCTGACACATAACAGTACTTAAGCAATGTACATGTACACTGTTTCTTCTCATGAGGGAATCCATTCTCTATTCTCTTTTTTACCTCCATATATATTTATTTTTTCTTGTCATTCAGTGTGCAACTAACTGTTCCGAATCAACACTTTCCTGTATTGGTTGTTGCATTCAGTCCCCACCTCGTTCATGGCTATTAATTAATTAGTTTTAATTTTCAATAATTGATTGTCCAAGAGGATTGGCTGTTTTGTGAACTCTCCTTAGCTATCTCAGCAGCAATTTTTCTTCCTGTTCAATCTCAACATTTAACATTCCTAAGTAGTATTGAAACACTGTACATGGACCTCTGTCTTTCACAATGTTGAAAAAATCTTCAAAGCAATCAAAGTTTCCATGTAATTCTGATTCAGCACTCCAAAGCTTGAACAGTTGTAGAAGTGCCAAATAGAAAAACTCTCTTTTATCAGGAGTTTGGCAACTAAGTTTTCTGTGGATAAACAGTGTTCCTTTTGTGTGTTGAACCAAGGAACCATCGCAACCAACTACTGCATATTTTCCTTCATCTATGTTCTGTGCTACATTGTTTCTATCTCTGTAGTGTTGAAGTATTTCATAAAGACACGTTTTCTAGATGTGGACTCCTTCTTGGATAGTAAGTGTCCAACATATTTGTTTTCACAATATCTAAACTTTTTGTGTAAAACTCTGCTAGGTACTGAATTTCCCGAAAAAGGATCAAAAAAGCAAACTCCTCTTGCTGTCTTTAAATTGATGTCCTTAACAATTGAGTTTGCTTCGCTCAAAAACTCATGTAAGTCATCCCACACACACTCTGCACAAATGAGTGTCACAAACCAAGTCAGATCACCTAAGTTTCTCAACAACAGTTCATTATGATGACAATACCAATACTCGTTGGTCCCATGTTGGCATACCATCAAATTAATTAAATTGTATTCTGAAATTCATCCTTACTATGAACTTTATCAACAAATTATTTTACCCACAGATTTTGTAGATTAACTCCTGTCTTCAGTATGTGGTTTACAACATATGATAGTCCAGACAAGTCACTCTCAAATAATAGATGGAACTTGTATGGAATGCTTTGCCAAAATCTAGGGTTCACTGAATATAATCTGGGTGACCCGTCCTTAACTGCTGGTATTTGTACTGGGCGGCATCATACAGTCCACCTACTCCAGTGGAAAATAGTTGTGGAAAACAGCAGGCCTCTAAGTGTTTCTCCCACATCCTTGCTGGAGCTCCTTTTGCTTGTTTAATTTTAAACAGATAAATAGCATCGCCAATAACTTATTTGGAATGCAGTGAATGAATTCTATAGTGCTCATACATTTCTTCTGATTTGGTTCAATCCACGATTTCTGTCTGTCCACTTGATGGTAACATTTCATCATTTCATCCTCCATACAAATTCCATCTACAACAACATCAACACTTTTATAATAAATAGTATTATGTTTCAGGTATAATGTATCTTTTTAATGTTATTAACATCTACTGGCTCTTGCCGGATTATTTAGTATTTTGGTAGGGACACCATTTACAAGAATGAAAAGTGGTTTATCAATATCTCGCTAGTTTCGATATTCCATTTAAAATCTAATGGTAAGTAGATGACTCATCCTTTACGGCCTTTCTTTGGCTCTGTCAGTAGTATTTTCCCAGTCTTTGGTTCCAAACTAACTATTGCTTGAAAAGGATGTGTAGATTGTATGAGAACTGATTCATAAGTATTTAACTCTCTAACTTCTTCTGGAATTGAAGCCAATTCTAACTTGTTTTGTATTGCCAAGGCAGGCATTTTGTTATGCTCTAACTTATCACAGGAATACATACTTCTAATTTGCTGTGTTGACAAATCAAAGTGTTTCTCTACAAATAAATAAACAGCAAATTCTTGCCACTGACCTCAATTATATTCAGGTTTTCAGAACAAAACAACATTTTGAATTTGGCTTTTGTGGTGATTGTGCAGACAATAAATGCACAGTTTGATTTCTCTGAAGAAACTGTGTTAAACTTTGCAATCTCTTATGTAACGTTATCAATCCTAATACTTGTGCCCTGTTCTTCTACACCTTTACATACCAACTCCACACTTTCCCTACACTCCTGTTCAGGACCAAAGAAACAAAACTGAACATCTTCAATAACTTTTTCTACCTCTGCTACTGTACCAGGCAATACACCTCTACTAATTTCTCCTAAACATTAGGCAAGACTTTTCACAAAGTAAAGTCTCCTAACTAAATTTCGCATTTTAGAGTGATGAACAGCTAACATTCTGCATTGATGAAAGGTGCTTCTGCACACTTTATTCCCTAGACATGTCAGTGAATATCCCTGTAAATTAGTATACTTTTTTACTTTAAATGGATCTAATCCTTGCAAAATTCCAATTTTCTATTTCAGACTTCTGCATGGAAATTTACGTAGGAAAGTTCTCAATATATCAATTGATTCCTGATGAACACTGCAAATACTGCACTGTAGACAACAGTGTTTTATCTAGTGTTATCATTCTGTTCAGTATCAAAATAGTTTACTCTTGAGGGTAAATGCCTTATTACCTACAGTCTCATATGTTGTTTTTGTTTGACTGCTTCTCTTCTCCTTTTATATTGCCTCATAGTTCATTCCAAATTATATATTACCCTACTACGAAAAACTCTGACTCTTTCCTTTAATTGCTTCTAACTTCGTGTAAACTAAATACTTTCTAACAAGATGTATTACAGTTTCAGTTTATGAACTTTATTTCGATTAAAAAAATAATCACAAGTTATCACAGTTCACTGATAAAACCAGATTAACCGTTACAAACTCATGAATTAACAGACTTGGTTGTACAGGGACATAACACTATCAGATTAAAATAATAAATAATACAGTAAAATCTAAATCTAAAAACATCCAAGAGACGGCCAGTACTTTACATCATGAATTGACCAGCTCTTATTTCATTTCATTAAAACAATATTCCAATTTCATTAACAGTTCATCGAGAGGAAGATATGAGTCAACATACAATATTGAAAGTAATAGAACAAACATTTACAGGGAATACAATTACCTAAACCTTCCCCCTTACCACCATGTCACCCACACCTGGCCCAGGAACTTGGCCGTTGCTATCATAATTGGACCCTCAAGTGCACTTTTCAGTATTCTATACACTTCCCTATAGTCTCTTATTTCCAAAGCTAGACAGATTGTTTTCAGGAAGCGTCGCCTCGGTGCACTATACGCCAGGCACGCGAAGAAAATGTGCGGTATTTATTCAACCTTGTTTGGACAATATGGGCACATGCTGGTTAGTTCCTCAGGATTT
This sequence comes from Lissotriton vulgaris, assembly GCF_964263255.1. NCBI lineage: Eukaryota > Metazoa > Chordata > Amphibia > Caudata > Salamandridae > Lissotriton > Lissotriton vulgaris. The sequence continues at coordinate 754,736,818 of NC_141695.1, read as the reverse complement.
GGCCTCCACCTTGAAATAAAGGCCTTAGTTGGTAAGGAGCCTACTCTGAACTGATGGAAAAATTTCCTATCACGCGTAGAAGTGATTATGTCCCAAAACAGTTCAAAATTAGGCTCTTGCTTGTTTTCAAGAAAAGTGCAGGTCAAAGTCAAACCAATAGACGCTGAAAACCGTCTAAGGTTTACCATATGCCAGAAAGCTGCCTTTAGTTCCGCTTTACTCGGAAAGGACCTTACAGAGGGCAAGGTCCACAAATGAGTCCACCCCAGCTCACAAAAAATGTTCCTTACACAGTTGAACCATGGAAGTTTCTTGTTGACACCTACCTTCCTAACTTCATCCAGAACCAATGCATAATTGACCAGCTCTGGTGTTACCCAAAGTCTCCTCCAGTATATTGCAAGCCTATATAACGCAACATCTTTGATGGAGCAGGTCCCCAGATCTAAGTATAAGGGAACCAAGGGTGTATATTGCGGTAGCCCAACCACAGATCTTAAAAATTTGTTTTGGCTCATCGCTAGGGGTTCAAGATTCCAATAACCCCACAGCTCAACACCATACAAGATGGATGCGCAGATTTTTGCTTTGTAGATCTGTAATACAGGAGCTACGGGCTGAGTGTATGAGCACTTTTGTTCCTTGAGTAAAACCCCAGTAAGTTGGGCATGCCTCACAGTCAAACTATCTATTTGCGGTTTCCAGCTAAGTTTTTTATCGATCGTAACCCCCAAGTAGGAAAAAGTCTCTGCTTGTTCTAAGATACCCTCCTGCATTCTGACTTCACAACTTGGTTTTGTCTACATTGACAGCTAGGTCGTGGTCCACACAGAACGCCTCGAATCTTAAAAGGGCGTGTTGGAGTCCCTGCCTAGTTTTTGATGAAATCAGGGTGTCGTCTGCGAATATCAGGAGGGGTATCCGTTTCCCTGCTAAACATGGGGCATCGGTGGGATACTTATCAAAATAATCTAGAACTACATTTATATAAATAGAGAATAAGGTGGGTGCTAGTACGCAACCCTGCCTAACTCCCTTCTCCACAGGAAACATAGCTGTGGTATTACCTGCCCTATCCCATCTCACTTGGGCATAATTGCCGTATGTAGTTTGATTAAAAAGGCCAATATTTCCTTTTTTTTAAAATTATTTTATTGCTTTTTATTTTGGCAAGCATGTCATACCAAGAAAAACAGCATTATATCAAAACAAATTTTTGAGTGATTTCAGGGAGACATCCAGTATACAAAATATGCAAAGTAAAACATTGTATTCTTACACATGATAGCGCATCAGCCTGACACAAATATTAAAATATAGAAAAATATATACAATATATAGGAAATCAATAGTAGACATAAAGCATTCAATCTTCAAAGTACAGAGACCCTAGCCATTCATGTTATTTCCTATAAAAGTTATACAAAATTAGTCCATATCCTTTCCATTCTTTCTACTGCCTTTTGGCTACTATTCTTAGCAAGAGCCTTTTCCATGGAGTATATTTCATGGATTAAAGTTAACCATTCTGTCCTACATGGTGGGTTCGGTGAAATCCATGCTCTAGCAACCACCAGTCTAGCACAAGATAGTGCTATGTTTAGCCAACCTGTATGGTTGTTACTTCTCGTATTTAAAGCAAGTAAGACCATAGGTGCAGTAAGTGGGAAGTGAATTAGTTGTTTTTGAATTAGAAAATTTTCTATTTCTTGCCAGAATGGAGCCAGCATAGGGCACATATAGATCATATGAATGAGATCTGCTGCCACCAGATCGCATTTAGGGCATTTAATACGATCACTATTTTGTGACCATTTGGACATTTTCTGCGGGGTATAATAAAGTTGTCTGACCGTCCTATATAATTGAAGCTTTAAGCTCGAAGAGTGGACTATTTTGTCAATATTAACCAAAGCGCTAGATATGTTCTGGGGTGTCACATTTGTTCCCAATTCCATAGTCCATTTTTGTGCCAATCTAGGACAGTCATCCACATTATGTTGGCTTAGGAGTTTGTATCCAGAGCTAATTAAAGAAAAAAGGAAAGGGGAAAGCTAAAAGTGAACTTAAAAATAAGAAGATTATTAATCCCCCTACTCTTTCCTCTGCCATAACTCATGCCAATAATAGAGGCAAACCAATATTTGATGACAGTCCATTACGCAAGTGGATACAAGCTAAGGGAGGTGTAAAATCAATGGCTCTACGTCTTTCTGGAACCAGCTCCACAGGGCCAACAACTCCACTACAGGATAACCAAGAGAACCAAGATGTGGATAACACAACCCTAGTTACTCCCCCAAATCCATCAAACCAGGCTGTGAGAACACAGAGACCTCGACAACAAGACTCTATAGTAGGAGCAGAGACCAATGAAGTGGCCTCCAGTCTAAGTGATAGTGTGTGCCCAGTAGAAAAAGAAATGGAATTTGCCACGCAGGGTACCAATGATCTATATCAGGAAGCGTCACTCTCTGACGTTTCATTGGGGGCCCCTTCTCTTGCATTAATTCTGAATATGCTCACTGAACAGAGACAAGAGGCTCAGCAACACTTTATGCAACTGAAGGAGGACAATACTAAAATCCAGTCGCACTTATATGAAGTCAATAGTAATATGAATACGATAACGCAAGAAGTAGAAGAGCTACAACATCGAGTCGCACACATAGAAGAGACCTCAGTTAAAAATGAACAGAAAAGCTCCAGTCATGGGGATGAGATTAGAGCCCTACAATTAAAGATTGAAGACATGGAGAACAGACAGAGAAGACAAAATCTCAGGCTCTTTGGGGTCCCTGAAGGGGCAGAAGGGGCAGATCCAAGAGTATATATAGTTAAATTATTTCAACGTGCATTTCCGGATCTTGCAGACTGGGACTGGGACTCGCAGCTCCAAAGAGTTCACAGACTACCAATAGCTAACAAAAACAGAAACAATAAGTTCCCTCGCCCATTTTTGATTTATTTTGGAAACTTTTTACTCAGACAAGCTGTTTCTTTAAAAGCCAGACCTAACTCTCCTATTGCCACAGAAGATGTTACTTTTTTTGTTCGGTCTGATTTAGGAAAAACTACAATGGAGAGACGATGGAATTTGCATCAATTAATAGACCCATTTAAAGCAGAACCTGCATGTTTAAAAGTTATTAAAGCTGGGCATACATACTAATGTAATCAGGTTAAGGAGGCAGAAATGGTCTTAGATAAACTTACGAATGTATAAGCTATTAGGTATATATTTTCAGAATGGTCAATACTACGTGATTGCTATCCAGAAGGATTTGTTCACTTTGAATAATCTAGCACAAATTGTTGATTACTAAAGCTGAGAATGATATACTTTTTGAGGTAGATGGGAGGCAGGTAGAGGGCTACACCTTCAAGAGGCTGTCATTCCAACGACAGCAGGTATAAAGGGGGGAGTCAAGGGGGGGTGTTTTCCTATGGTACGGGGGAGGGTGTGCAGAGTCGAGGAGTGAGGGAGGGAGGGAGGGGAGAGAGAAAATTAAAACTGGCAAAGCAAGTCAAAATAAAGCTAAAATATTTCTAACAAGGAAGGAAACTTGTAAGAGTGATAAGAAAGGGAGAATGTTTTTTGATTGGTCTTACATAAAATGATGCACTGTAGTTGTCTTGCCTGGAACGTATCAGGCCTGAATAATATGACCAAGAGAAATTTAGTTTTTCAAGAATTAAAAATGTAGGATGCACAGTTGGTCATGCTAACAGAAACGCACATTTGCTATAAAGATAAAAATCTTTTGAAACAGCTCGGATATGATTTGGTGGTTTGTACCAACATAAACTCGCCTATAAGAGGGGTTGCAATTTTAAAGAGAAAACACTGGCAAGGGGAGGTGATTAAAACTGCAGCAGATAAGGTTGGAGGATGGGCAATAATGCAAATTCGACTAGAAGATAATGGGGGATTTTAATTGTGTATTAAACTATTTACAGGATGCAACAAAGAAAGGGACAGGGATACGTATGCGTAAAACTAGAGCTGCAATACTGGAGCTTGCAAAAATACACAATATTAAAGATGTATGGCGTAGTCTCTACCCAGGTATACCGGGCTATACTTATTACTCATCCCCACATAAACTCTGCTCTAGGATAGATTTGGCTTGGGCCTCAGATTTAATGAGTCAGGGATCTATGCAGGTTATGCCAAAAATGTCTTCTGACCATAATCCCATAATGTTTACATTTGTTCTAACTGTCAGAGCAAAAGAAGGGCGCCCTTTTACTTTTCCAAGATACTTATTAACGGATTAGGTCTTTGTGACTTCCCTTAAAAAACATATAAAGGAGTTTATTGTACACAATCTGGATTCGGCCAGCATTCTCACAGTCTGGGATGCCTGTAAGGCTTTTATTAGAGGAATAACACAACAATATATCTTTAAACAAAACGCAATAAAGAAAAAAGAAGCAAAACTAATGACAAGTAATATCTTAAATATAGAGAAACAACTAGCGGACCACCTAAGAGATGGGGCCAGGAACCGACCCGATATATTATCTTTGGAAAATAAACTACTGATTCTGCGCTCAGATATTAAAAGTTCTCTTAAGGAAAAACATAGCTGCAAGATACTTAAATATAAAATCTCGCAATATGAATGCGGGGATCGTGTAGGAAAACTTCTGGCCTATAAGGTGGCCGAAGACCGGGCATCAACACTGATCAAGTCCATAAAAGGCCCCAATGATATTCTGTATACAAAACCTGTACATATTATGGAGCAATTTGCTTCTTATTATGAGGAACTATATACTCCAGAGACTGAGGCTAGCTTAACTCAGATCCAGTCATACTTAAATGATAATCTACCCGTAAAACAATTTGTAGAACAGGTCACCCTAGACAATTTAGAAGATGAATATACAATTGAAGAACTACGTCTAGCAGTATTCTCTCTTTCATCCAACAAAGCGGCAGGGGAGGATACGCTTCCTATTGAACTGTACAAAATATGTGCTGAAGAATTACTTCCCCTTTTGTGCTCAGTCGTGAACTCAATAGCTACAACAGGTAAGGCTCCGGATTCCTGGAGAACGGCGAAAATTATGTTTTTTATTGAAAAAAAGAAACCTCCGACACAATGCGGGTCATACAGGCCCATTTCCTTAATAAATACTGACGCTAAGGCTTACTCTAAACTGATTTCATTACGACTGGCACTCCTTATGCCTCACTTAGTTAACGCACAACAACATGGCTTTGTAGCTGGCAGGGACACCACAGCGCATGTTAATATGGCAATTACGGCATTTGACATAGCTGCTACAAATCGCACCCCACTCGGTATGATACTCTTGGACGCAGAAAAAGCGTTCGACCGGGTGGGGTGGGATTATTGTGGGAGGTGTTAACTCAGTTTGGGTTTAAAGATTGTTTTCTTAGAGGCATACAGGCTATTTATAGGGAACCCAATGCTAAAATAAGCTATGCAGGGCTACTATCACCAACATTTGCAATTTTAAGGGGGACTAGGTAGGGGTGTCCTCTTTCACCCCTGCTGTTTGCTCTCTCAATGGAACCTTTTATTAAAACCCTGCAGAATCAGGACAAGATAAAACCATTAGATCATGAGCATAAAATACTCAAAATTACTGCATATGCAGACGATTTAGCCATATATTCTACAAATGTAATAGAAGCACTAATTGGAATTGCAGACAAAGCAAAAAAATTTGGGGTTATCTCAGGCTACAAACTAAATTTCAACAAAACTCAAACCTTAATGAATTATCAAATTAATCAACCAGTTACTGGCTTCTGTAATTCAGCTGTATACTTAGGGGTGAAAATCTCTCCTAAAACTAGTGAAATAAATAAATTAAACTATGACCCTTTACTTAAACACATTTCAACGGTTTTAAAAAAAATGGCACAAAATTCCACTTAATATCTTAGGCCAAATTAATTTGATTAAAATGAATATTCTACCAAAATTGTTATATCTCTTCCGTTGTATTCCCCTTCGAGTTAATAATACAGTCTTTAAGAAACTGGAGGGCATCTGCAGCAGCTTTGTTTGGAGCTACAAAACCCCTAGGAGATCAATGAAGATACTTAGATTACCTCTAGAAAAAGGCAGATTGGAATTTCCGGACTTTAAGTCTTATTTTTATGCATCCTTTTTAGGACGGCTTAGGAGTTTACTAAATAAAAACGAAACCCATTTCTTTTTTTATCAATTCATGTTAGGCACTAATTCATCTCAATTCCTAGCAAGAGTACAAGATCCTAATTTTTTTAAAAGGGTCAAATTTAAGATAGCAAGAGACTCGGTAGCGATCTATAATCAGATCATGAAACTTTGTGATACTTCTTTCTTTCATACAGATTTGCCACTATGGGACAATCCAGGATTACCAGGCATTTTTAATGATACAGTTGGTAGAGATTGGGCCATTTATGGGATCAAGATACTGGGAGACCTATATGGCTCTGACGGTTTTCTGCAGTTTGCAACCTTAAAACTGCTTTATAAGCTGCCAGGGGAAATGCTATATAAATATATACAAGTTAGGGACTACCTAATACGAAAAATGAAGCTAAATAAAATTACTAGCTCGGATTTGTGAGACTTCTTGTTTAGTACAAAAAAGAAATCTTTAATTACCTCTGGGTGAAAAGGCCAATATTTCCAAGGGCATGCCCAGTTTAGAAAGTGTTGCCCATAGCTTTGGTCGGGGAACTAGGTCAAAAGCGGACCTGAGGTCCACAAAGGCAGCATATAAAGAGCCTTTGCCTAAAGTGACGGTTCGCCAATATATAAGAACAAACCTTAGAACATGGTCCACAGTGCTGATACCCTGCCGAAACCCGGCTTGTAAATCAGAAAGAATATGAAAGGTCTCCAACCAGGCCTGCATTCTTCCTAAAATTACCCTGGCCACTCCCTTCTGAATGCAATCGATCAGGCTTATAGGCCTGTAGTTTCCTGGGTTGGAACGGTCCCCCTTCTTAAAAATGGGAAGGATGACCGCCCCAGCCCAGGTTTTTGGGATTTCAGCACCTCTATCGATGGCATTCATTAGGTTTTTTATATATGTAGCCCAGGAGTCCAGATCCTGGAGAAACAAGTCAGCAGGGATACAGTCAGGTCCCGGAGCCCTACCCTTAGGGACCTGATGGAGTGCAAGTTCCACCTCCCTCTTAGTAATACAGAGGGCAGGCGAGGAAGATGGCATCACAAAGATAACCTGGGGATTCAGGTCCCCTGCAAACTGGCCACTGTAATGTTGGACCCACTGATCCGGTTCCACATTATTAGTAGGCACCCTGGACACCTTACCACTCCTCCACTTGACCAGGTGCCAGAATTCGGACATTTCTCTCCCAGAACAGGCTCTAAGCAGATCTGCCCAATGGGCTTCATCCCAGTCTCTTTTGGCCCGATTTGGGCAGCCTGGTATTCCTTCCTTTTTTCCTTTATGGCAACCCTATCTTGGCTCCTGATAGCCCCTGCCAAAGATCTATAAGCCGAACGGCAGAGTGAATTATACCAGACCGCTACCTTATGGGCGGGTGGTATGCGTTCTTTCTTATTTACAGTTGTAAAAAAACTCTAAGTTGATTAACCCCTTCGCTGCTGATGACGAGCTCAGCTCGTCATCAGCCACGGTGGTCGTGTGCTGATGACGAGCTGAGCTCGTCATGTAACATTGCTGTTTGAATTTTGCCGCACAGCGGAAAAATAACCACCGCAGTGATGCGGTTAAAAAGGATCTCATGAGTGTGGTCAACTCTATCTCCATCCACCACGTCTGTCTGTAGTACCGCTAAGGTATTTGCTACTAAATTACTCATAGCTGGCAAGGATTCCTGATTTTGCACTACCTTTGCCCAATTGAGGCGTCTCATATCATTGGACAAGTGACCTGGGAAAGAATCCACATGGGGGCAAAACCCATCTACAGGCTTAAACCCTGGAAGCCCTAAGCTAACTAAAAGTGGGTTATGGTCGCTTTCGGGTCGGACTTCTACCACCATATATTACAGGTGGGACCAGAACTCCTTATTTAAGATAAAATAGTCAATTCGACTTGAACTGAGCACACTATTATAGGTAGACGACCCACGTCTATATGATACCACGCGACCATTTGCTGCCCTCAGCCCGTGTTCCAAACAGAGTACTTTCAGTTGGAGTGCAGCACTGGTCCACTTTTTTATAGGCTGCAATTCCAACCGCGGAATTAGCCACTGCTCATCTTCCTCATTACTAAAATTCATGTCCTCACAATCAAGCGGTTCGTAAGTACAGTTAAAATCCCCGGCTATAACTACGTTCGTGTGACCTCTGTGTTTCAATTAAAAGCAATCTAGATTGGCAACTGTATCTGAGGCCTTCCCACCTGGAAGACCCCTAGAGTAAATATTAATAATCAGGATTTCCATGGAGTTACCCAGTTTTAACTTAACAATGAGGATGTCCTGCGAATCTGTGGCTATCTCCTCTATCCTAATAATCTGTGTTTGTCTAACCCACAATGTCAAACCCCCCATCGGCCTGCCCCATGCACCCTGAACTGCTGGTTTAAATATGTTAATATATCCCTCACAAAAGAACCTATCCACTGCCCATGTCTCTTGAAAACATATTATATCATTATTCTCAATGAAAGCGGACTAATCAGTAGATACAACTTTACTAGCTAGTCCTGCAATATTCCATGAGATAAAGTTTATTTCAGAACTGGGTACAGTAGATACTTGATTAACACTTGGGGTTCCTAGGGCTGGGTGCAACATACTAGGTGCTGGGACCTTATCCTTAGTGTTTGGCATATTTAATTTGCCCTTGAACCTTACCCCACCCACCTCCCGGGAATCCGGACTGGTAGTCTGAGGATGACACTGGGGCACACTAGGAGGATGTTCACCTCTGCTACTAGGTCCCACTTTATAAGCATCGCCACAGGATACCCCTGAGACAGGTATAATGCATACATCGGGGTTATAGAACAGAGTCAATCAATCTACTCCAGGTTCACAAAACAATCAAACCTATTAAGGGTTGGGACAGAAAATTCATATGTTTCCTGGGTGTGTGCCAATGAATTACAACCAGCCCCACCCCATGGTGGCTGGGGCGGGATTTTGATAAAAAAAAACTAAGGACATGATACTGATGCCTTCCTTCTTTATAAACCTTGACCCAGTCCTATCTAGGATAGTTTTTACAAGTAAGGGGCTGCCAAAGTTTACCACCACGCAGTCTCCCTTGCTAGCTTTCATGGATTTGCCAATCCAAGGGACTCTGCGTGCCATTTTGAAACCCCTAAAAAGATGGACCCCCAACCCAGTTTTGGCATTTATGTGGTGGAGGGCCTTGTTCCTAAGCGAGACCCAATTCTCTACATACCCAGGTTCTAGGGGGGGTACATTTGTGAGTATAATGGTATAAGGTGTAGCCTCCGGGGGCAGATTTAAATTATCTGTCCGGGTAGCCTCAGACCTCATACCCTGCACCAACCTCACACAAGGAACCCCTGTTCGATCTAACCTAGCCTGAGCTATGGCTAGTACATTACTAGATCTCAGAGGTAGAGCGGGAGAAGAACTTGAGCCAGCTACACAGGTCTCAGAGAGGGGAGGGTGAGTCTGGATAGGGGCAGGCACGACCTTACCATTAGATACTGCTGCACCACTAGACGTACTGTTAGCTATACTATGTGTTGGCTGAGTTAATTGGTGCTCGATGGTAATCAGTCTTTGAGCGATGGCTTCAAGTTGCAAGGCTAAGGGTTGAAATACCACCAGTAATTTGGCCTCAAATCTTGCAATTAGCCTATCCTCCGCATCACTAGACAGCTGGTTAAGACTAACCTGCGGACAACTTGTTACAATGTTGGGAGTCTTTGAGATGCTGCCCTCAATGGAGCCCCCTTTCTTACCCCGTGTAGCCCCTCTGGTTTTAGCCACTTTGCTTGCCTGATGTACGGTGAGTGGAATGCCCCCTGCCTTTCTTTTCTTAGTGGAAACAGTGGGCTCGACCCCTCCCTTGCTCGACTGTAGGTGGCGCTGCTGACGAGTAAGTACTTTCGCAGGTGACTGAATAGAGTCTAGTGGGTCTATAACTGGGGGGGGAAGAAGCCAGAACAGGTGTCACAGGGGAACCAGAAACAGGTTGAAAGCATCTAGTGTGCCGACTACCCCTGACCCCCAAACCCCTTAAAGTTTGTCTTGCTCGTTTTGAGCTGTCGATCACAAGACTCCACCAATGGGATAAGGTTAAAAAATCCTGAAATACACAACTTTGCAAGAGAAACTGAGTTAAACAGTCAAAGTCAAAGTCACTAACCGAGTCCCTCTGAAGTCCTGAATGGGCAATAAAAAGGGGTTGGCCTAGTCCAGCCTCCTCCGGGCTACGACGGGCGCAGACTTTTTCTACCTCTGCTACTGTACCAGGCAAAAAAGCTCTACTAATTTCTCCTAAACATTAGGCAGGACTTTTCACAAAGTAAAGTCTCCTAACTAAATTTCGCATTTTAGAGTGATGAACAGCTAACATTCTGCATTTATGAAAGGTGCTTCTGCACACTTTATTCACTAGACATGTCAGTGAATATCCCTGTAAATTAGAATACTTTTTTACTTTAAATGCATCTAATCCTTGCAAAATTCCAATTTTCTATTTCAGACTTCGCCATGGGAATTTCCGTAGGAAAGTTCTCAATATATCAATTGATTTCCTGATGAACACTGCAAATACTGCACTGTAGACAACAGTGTTTTATCTAGTGTTATCATTCTGTTCAGTATCAAAATAGTTTCCTCTTGAGGGCAAATGCCTTATTAACTACAATCTCATATGTTGTTTTTGTTTGACTGCTTCTCTTCTCCTTTTATATTGCCTCATAGTTCATTCCAAATTATGTATTACCCTACTACGAAAAAGTCTGACTCTTTCCTTAAATTGCTTCTAACTTCTTGTAAACTAACTACTTTCTTATAAGATGTCTTACTCTTACTGGCACTTTGCTCTTCTCCTTTGTTAGCTGATTTGAAGCCTTGCTTTTTATTTTCACGGTATTGCTTACTTCACATTTTTCCACATACTAATTAAAAAAACCTCTTAGTGTTTTTTACCACCAGCTCTTTTCTCTTTTACCACATCCTCTGCACTATGTTAATTTTCTCTCTCAGCTGTGGGCATCCTTTCCTCTGTTTCTTTCTTCTTTTAGTTTTTTGGGGCCTTAAAACTCTCTGTTTTTAGGTACAAGTAGGTGTTTGCAAATAAAAAAACAAATCAATGCATTTAGCTTTTCATTATATACTAATAAATTACATAATGTAAGCACAGTTATGTCACTATGTTATTGCCACTCTAAGTCTGTTACTTTTCATGTTTAAATCAGTGTGCGCCTGAGTGTGTCAGGATGTGCATCAGTGTGTGACTGGATGTGTCTGTGTATGCACAAGTGTGTGCCTGGGTGTGTTAGTGTATGCATCAGTGTGTTTGGGTGTGTTAGTGTATGCGTCAGTGTGTTCCTGGGTGTACTACTGTATGCATTAGAGTACGTCTGGGTGTCTCACTTTATGGATCAGTGTGAGCCTGGGTGTGTAGTGTGTGCATCTGTGCCTGTCTGGGTGTGCTACTGGATGCATTATTGTTTGGATGGGTGTGCCTGTGTCTACACTGCTGTGTGCCTGGGTGTGTCACTGTCTGCATTGGTATGTCCCTGGGTGTCTTTGTGTATGCATTAGTGTTTGGGTGTGTCAATGTCTGCATTGCTGTATTCCTGGCTGTGTCAGAGTATGCATTAGTATGTCCATGGGTGTGTCATTATATGTGTCAGTGTGTGAATGGGTGTGTTATTAGATGCATTAGTGTTTGGCTGGGCATGCAGTGTCTGCATTGCTGTATGCCTCAACATGTCAGTGTCTGCATTGGTATGTCCATGGGTGTGTCAGTGTAAGTATCAGTGAGTGCCTGGATGTGTTACTGGATGCACAGTGTTTGGCTGGGTGTTTTCGTGTCTGCATTGGTATGTTCCTGGGTGTGTCAGTGGATGCATCAGTGTGTGGCTTGGTGTGTTTTTGGCTGCATTAGTGTTTGGCTGGATGTGTCACTGACTGCATTGCTACATGCATGTGTGTGTCAGTGTCTGCATCTATGTATACCTGGGTGTGTCAGTAGCTGCATCAGTATGTGCATGGGTTTTTGAGTGGCTGTATATATGTTCCTCTATGGGCTTGTGTGTGTAATAGTGTGTAAAGTGTCTCTATTTCTTTTGTATACATCACTGCTGTCTACATATCGCAGTATATCTGTAAATCTCTCTGTCATAATGTGACAGCCAGTCTAAGGGGATACATAGTTTAAAAAAAGGTATTCCAGTAGCTAAATTAGTCATTGAGACTTTTACACCTGAGTGTATGCTTCTCTACATCCCTCTGTAAAGCTATTTTACTACAATATGTATCTTACTGCCTAGCTATACTAGTATGCTGATAATAATCATTTCTGGAAAACTGAAATTTGGTGTATAAACTACCTGCTTGTGTTTCTCGCTGTGTACAAAATATGCACAGTACATTTATTTTCTGTAACCCAGTTATCTACATGTACTTCCAACACACATTATCTTTTAATGCACCTTGATAAAATAACTTTTGACACTCTTTCAGAATCTTTCCTTCTCGTTTGCTGGTCACTGTACTTTTTCTTTTTATATTCATGTACCCTCCATTTACAGTCTCTTTTACTTTTGTATACATATTAGACAGTTTCAGCCACCTTATATACACACATTCCTTTTCAAACACATTTATTTAAAACTACACCCTAATTCATATACCTGTTGTATCAGTTTGTTGGTCTGTATAAAAACTCTCAGTATCAGTTAGAATCTCTTCTCATTGAAAATGGGAAATCTAAGCATTAGATTGGTAGACCTATCTCATATAAAGCAACCATTAATGGCAACCTTTTCAACTTTGCCGGACAGGAAACAAATCACATCCTTACTTTCATATTTGGCTTATGATATACCACTTCTCATTGGTCAGTATAGTTAACCCTTTCCAACACTCTGATAAAGAAAGCCCAACTTGGTAGGCGTTTTAGGCAGATTTGTGGATCTGCTGTAGCGCTCAGCGCAGCCCTGTGTAACTTTGCTGCAGGTTTGCAAATCTATATGGGAGTCCAATAAAGCATTTAACATTGTGCTACTATGAGTTTGCATCTTCATTTTACTTTATAAGATAGTACTGATTTAGAAAATAAGTCCTCCATAATAATCAATGTGTCTAAACCACTCTCCTTTTACCTTTGAAAGTACAGTCTCTTTAGAACCCTTCCACCCACACTGTTTTAGCATCCCCCTTCGAAACACTCTCTTGTACCAGTAGGTCAAAAACTTACAACACTTTCTGTGAGCAGCATAATAGCTTTGAGTTTAACTGTAGTAGGTGTGGTTGATTATTCTAAAATATAAGGAATCCCAAAATAGCATAACATGTTTTTAATTTTTGCAGAGCCAATCACAGATCTACATACTTTCTGCGCAAAATCATTACCTAATTTTAGCTACCTGCATATTTATACCATTCAATAACATATCTTTTTTTTAAAAAAGGTCCTGTCTTCCAATGTAACTGCCTTTCATTTAGAAAACTGTCTCAATCAGTGCCAGCCTTCTCCTGTGTGCTACTCCTCCTTGCCTTCAAAATGTTTAGAGTGCAGATCATGGGTCATTGCTTTGTGTTTTGGGCCAGAGAGTGTGCTAGAAAGAGTGGCATTGACAGGGACTTGGGTTTCCCTAATGGGGACATTACTTGAGTTGGTCAGAGATGGTCAAAGTGGTATCAGTTGCTGCTTTTTGTTGAAAGAATTGTGGATTGCCAGCATCCAGACTTCATGACTGTATACTGTGGTGGCAATGACCTAGGCACACTTACTGGGGTAGAACTGGAAATTATAATGAAGGATACCTTTGGTAAATTTAATGGCACTTTTTCTTCACACTGCCTTGGTGTTCTCCAACATTTGTCAAAGGTAGAAATAGGAGTGGTTAAACAAATTATGTCCCCAGATAGACAAAGCCAGGTTACATCAATAAAACAGTTTCTGCATTCCTTGGAGACAATAACATGGGCTCTATGTACAACAACAATTAACGCTTTGACATGGATGGTATCTATAGAACTGATGGAGTTCATTTCACAGAGAAAGGTAACAGGGTGTTCCTTAACAACTTGAAAAACTGCATCCTGTTTTATCATCTACACACAATAAACACAAAAGCTCATTTTAGAGCAACCCTTTTTCTCAAACACTGATTCATCTTCTTTATAAATCTTTCTTTTTTAAATGTTCCCTTTAATTCACGGAGCCATCACCCATCCACAATCCAAAAGCCCACATTCAATACAAAGCAGCACATTTAGAATTCACTTGTACGGGTCACTGAGTGGATGTATGATGGTGTGTGTGGATCCGTGAGTGGGTGTGTGATTGCCTGTGTGGGTCTGTGAGTGGGTGTTTGAGTGTCTCTGTGGATCTGTGAGTGTCTGTGTGGGTCTGTAAGTAGGTAGGTTTAACCGTGTCTGTGTGGGTCTGTGAGTGGGTGTGTGAATTGCTGTATGGGTCTCTCAGTAGCTGTGACAGTGCCTCCATGGGTTTGTGAGTAGGTGTGTGAGTAACTGTGTGAGTGGGTTTGAAAGTGTCTCCATGGATCTGTGAGTGTCTGTGTGGTTCTATGAGAAGGTGTGAGAGTGTCTTTGTTAGTCTGCGAGAGGTGTGAGAGTGTCTTTGGCGGTCTGTGAGAGGGTGTGAGAGTGTGTGAGTCTGCGAGATGGTGTGAGAATGTCTGAGTAGGTCTGTGAGTGGGTGTGAGAGTACCTGCATGAGTCTGTGAGTGTGTGTGTGTGTGTGTTTGTGTGGGAACAATGACTTTGAAGTCTGCGTGGGTCTGTGAGTTGGTGTGTGAGTGTGTCTGAATAGGTCTGTGAGTGAATGTGAGAGCACCTGCATAGGTCTGTGAGTGGCTGTTAGAGCACCTGTGTGGGTCTCCATATGAGTATGCTAGAGTATGTGTGGTACAGTGACTGGGTCTTTGAGTGTTTGTGTGGGACTATGAATGGGTGTGTGAGAGTCTGTGTGGGTCTGTGAGTAGGTGTGAGATTGTCTGAGTAGGTTTGTGAGTGGTTGTGATAGCACTTGCGTGAGTCTGTGAGTGATTATGTGAGTGTCTGTGTGGAACTGTGACTAGCTGTGTGAATGTCTTTGTTACGCTGTGATTGTGAATATATATGTTTTTATTTAATTCACAAGGAGATCCTCGGATCTGGCATGGATGTACACAAGGTGCTGTGATGAGCCCCGTGGTGGGGCTGCGGATCTCGCTTGTGGCAAATAAAAACATTTGTAGGCAATTTCTTGCCTATCATACCTACTTTTGACACCTATGTAGCACAAAAATGGGGACCCCTTCATATAAATTGCGTTCTACATTTCAGCCCCAGGGGCCATTACCCGATATATAAAATGGCAGCCACAATTTTTCTCTTAGGTTGTGGCCAGCCAATCACGCCTTGCTGGGTTGCGCTTACTTCGCAGATTCCCCACGGGGGATCCTCAGAGCATCCAGATCACAAGATATACAAATTTGTTTTTCCTTTAATATCTCCAAAACTACTGAACAGATTTATACCAAATAGTGGAAAGGGCTCTTTCTGGACATAGGGCTTTCTCCCCCTTTTTCTCAGCCTCTGCTTGATGGATCACCCCGAAACTTTCCATGCACAACTAGACAGAACAGGGCACTACTAGGGGCAAAGTTTGTGAAGATTCATCAAACGGACTACGACAGGTGTGCCTAACTGCCAGGGGGAGGAGCGGATCACGCCAGCATTACATCAGAGGCAGTGGAAATGGACCAACACAGATGAGGGTTCCTGGTGTTGGGTGCTGAGGAAGGCACCACGCCGAAATGCATCTGCCGCCACTGGGACTGCCCTATTGCCAATAAAACTCGTCTGTCTTGTTCCCCTCGGGCTCCTGCTTTGTCCTTGTCGAGGAAGGTGTTCATTTATATATTTTGTGCTTGCCAGTTGCACAATACAGGAGCACCGCCACTATGGGGGGCTGGACAACTGCTGGCTCTTGCTTCATGGCATTTACGGTTTCCTGGGAGGGATAGTCCAGTTCCCGCTTCGCCAGCAGAGGACCCGGAGCAGTGAGGTATTTTGCCTCGATTTGGACATTGTGCTATGCATATTTGATCCCTGCACATTGGATCTTCTGCATGCGAGGCTGTGGCGTCATAAGGGGACTTGAGGATGGGCATGTTAGCTCTACGGCAGTGGAAGACTTGGTCATCGTGTCCTACTTTGTGACCACAGTGAAGATTACCTGCACACCCTCCCCATTCCACCGACCCGAATTGCCGCGAACAATTGGCTTTTTAAGAGTTGTAGTGCTCTCATTCAAAACGGACTACGACAGGTGTGCTAACTGTCAGGGGGAGGAGCGGATCACGCCAGCATTACATCAGAGGCAGTGGGAATGGAAAAACACAGATGAGGGTTCCTGGTGTTGGGTACTAAGGAAGGCACCACGCCGAAATGCATATGCCGCCACTGGGACTGCCCTATTATCAATAAAACTTGTCTTACTTGTTCCCCTCGGGCTCCTGCTTCGTTCTTGTGGAGGAAGGTGTTCGTATATATATATATATTCACAGAAAAAACCATAGGTTATAGACCATATATAGTTAGGAATTTGCATTTACAAAACCTTGAAAATTCACTGAAAAAACCATAGGTTATAGACCATATATAGTTAGGGATTAGCATTTAAAAAACCTTATTTTATTTGCACAAAACCATTGAAATTCCATATATAGTTAGTTGCACTAACTATATATCGCGGACCCGCAATCCACTGCTAATGATGTCACATATTACATCATTCATGACATGGTCAGTGACATCACTGATGACATCACTGATGACATCTCAAATGACATCACTGATGACATCACTGATGACATCTCAAATGACATCACTGATGACATCACTGACATCTCATTTGACATTACTGATTACATCACTGATGATATCATTTATGTGATAATACATCTTCAGACTCTAATATAACCTTTGATACACTCAGTGTAAACAGGCACTCACAGACTGTCACACATCCATGGAGTTACTCACACACCTATTCAGTCATGAAAAGAGTCAATCACATCTCCATTTCCTTAACTATACAGTTATACACACCTTACTTATTCAAACATATACTAACACATATTTACTCTCTTATACAATCCTTGATACAACTTCACAATGATTCATACAGCCACTCTCACATTCACTGACTCTTATGTTCAGTTATTTATATATGTCAACTCTCACATGGAGTGTGTTTTACATATGTACTTACTTTGACATGTAGAACTGAGATATCCATTCACTCACCAATATACTCATGCACACAGTCAACTGTCCATACAGCTGTTTCTACATGCACTTTTGAACCCATACACCTAGGGAATCAACCGCTCACACATCTATGCACAGAGTTATACACCTCCCAGCCACCCACACACACACTCAGTCTCCCATACAAATACTTGGGCAACCATTCAATAACCCATATAGTTACTGATATAGCTACTGATTTAAACATGCAGCAGTTTACAGAAGAACATAAATATTGATTGCCAAATTAAGACACTTTAATCACTAACCCATGCACTCAGTGAGACACATTTAATCATTCTCTCATACAGTCAGTCATGCACCTACTAAATCCTTCATCCAGACACTTATACATCCACTCATTCTTCAATATGTAAGACATATTTTAACTTCACAGAAACATACAGTCACTGGGTGTTGTCATCAGTGATGTCATCAGTGATGTCATTTGAGATGTCATCAGTGATGTCATCAGTGATGTCACTGACCATGTCATGAATGATGTAATATGTGACATCATTAGCAGTGGATTGCGGGTCCGCGATATATAGTTAGTGCAACTAACTATATATGGAATTTCAATGGTTTTGTGCAAATAAAATAAGGTTTTTTAAATGCTAATCCCTAACTATATATGGTCTATAACCTATGGTTTTTTCAGTGAATTTTCAAGGTTTTGTAAATGCAAATTCCTAACTATATATGGTCTATAACCTATGGTTTTTTCTGTGAATTTCATTGGTTTTTTAAAAGCTAATATCTATAGCTGTAAAATATATTCTTTATTAAGTGACGTATCACGTAGCCCGTGAGACGCCTCATGATGCATCGCATAACCGTGACGTATCGTCTCTGCAGCGCAAACCAAACCCAAAACGTAAGCGCGCCAGAACACGCTTAAAGATATATATATATTTTTTTAACCTTAATTAGACAAAATCCACACGTGCACATATCACAAACGTTCAAAAAACACAATATGTCGGACTCCCGTTACGCTGCCGGTTAGCTGCCCGGTTAACGTACCAGGAAGCACCTTTACCGCGAAAATCGCAAATTTTTTTTTTTCACCCCCCAGGGAACTTTAATAGCCCCCTCATCAATCCTAGGGGTTCAGGAGGGGTCTGCCTTACCCCTTTCATTCATTTACACCTTTTTTTTTTCCACCTCTTGTCTCTCGATCCCACAGAGAGACAAGATGGCGGCTACCAGACTGTTTACAATGATAACAGCCAATCAGCTTCTCCTCAGACTCCCGTTACACTGCCGATTAGCTTCCCGGTAGCTGCCCGGTTACCTGCCCAGTTCGCGTACCAAGACGCGTCTCTACGGCGTTTGTTTTTTTTTGGCCCCACGTGGCTTTATAATATCCCCCTCATAAATCCTAGGGGGTCAGAAGGGGTCTACCTTGCCCTGTTTCCTTCATTTCCCCCTTTGTTTTGGCCTCCTCTTGTCTCTCGATCCTACCGAGAGACAAGATGGCGGCCGCTCCGGACTGTTTACAATATTGACAGCCAATCAGCTACTCCTACACTGCCGGTTAGCTTCCCGGTTAGCTGCCCGGTTAGCTGCCCGGTTCGCGTACCAAGACGCGTCTCTACGGCGAAAAAATCTGATTTTTTTTTTTTTTTTTGGTTACACTGCCGGTTAGCTTCCCGGTTAGCTGCCCGGTTAGCTGCCCGGTTCGCGAACCAAGACGCGTCTCTACGGCGAAAAAAATCGGATTTTTTTTTTTTTTTTTGGGCCCGGCGTGGCTCTATAATATCCCCCTCATCAATCCTAGGGGGTCAGGAGGGGTCTACCTTGCCCCCTTTCCTTCATTTCCCCCTTTGTTTTGGCCTCCTCTTGTCTCTCGATCCTACCGAGAGACAAGATGGCGGCCGCACCGGACTGTTTAGAATGTTGACAGACACCGGAGAGCCAATCAGCTTCGCTTTGCAAAGTTCCGATACGCGAAAGGTTCGCTAACCGGTTAGCTGCCCGGAGCGCTGTTACAGATATATATCTTGATTTAAACGTTAATTTCTCAAAATCCACTGAAGCACATATATTGAGACCTAGCAAAGGCACATCGGGCTAACAGTCCCTACAATTTTGCCAAGTTTCGTGGAAATCCATTCAGCCGTTCGGGCTAAAAGTGAGTCCAACCGCCCTATGGAAATTAACATGGGAAAAACGCGTTTTGGGACCCCCCTTTTTTCTCGGCCCCCCCTTGACGAACCCCCCCCAAATTTTCAGGAGCTGCTCAGAAACAAAATGTGCCATTTTCCTGAAAATTTCAGCCGATTCCGTCCACAAACGCCAAAGTTATTAGACATAGAATTTTCAAAAGTCCCATAGGAAAAAAATCCTAACTATATATACCTACTGGCTATCGCCAGTAGGTAATATATATATATATATATATATATATATATATATATATATATATATATATATATATATATATATATATATAATATATATATATATATATATATATATATATATATATATATGTATATATATATATATATATATATATATATATATATATATAAATTCAGTTTTTCTCCTCGCAGAGAGGTTTGTTCCTTGTGCACTCCCGTGTGACCAATAAAGTTCCAACCACACTGGTTTTGAGTCGATTATAAGTTTTTTATTCAGCAACCAGCAACACCTTACGCGTTTCGGTCTCTACGGAGACCTTGCTCACAGGTTAACTGAGTCGACATTATTTTGACATTTAAATAAAGTAAAGAAAGTTTTTTTAGAAGTTACATCCCTTCCTGTATCTCACACAGGCATTATGGGACATGTAGTTTCAAATAACTGATGTTTCTATGCTCAACTATTCAATGCATTTGTTCAGTTTTGTGTCATAATTAACACTAGTTGCAAACAATATTTAAACGAAAATTGAGCCCTCCAATGGGTATTTCAACATTTCCAGCGGGTCCATGCCTAATATTAGCACACATTTATATACATTTGTGGAATTTAATTCAAAAGAATTTGACCACTATGTTAAACCAAAATTAAAGCCCTCTAGTGGGCATGAACGCTCAACACCAATTCGGCTCATGAATCTCTGAATCATCAGTGCTAATTACATCATATCAAAGTTATTCTAACATGTCCTAGATGAGGGAAAAATAAAGAGTGAGGGTTTCATGTAAAAACAATTGAGTGCAAATTAAAATGAGGCAGGGTAGGTATCAGTTGTTTCTGATAAATGTATAGATACAGTTTTACAGGTGGCAATGTAGTTCTTCGTCCTGATTATGCCCATAGGGGCTCAGAGTTCGAAAGTTCATAATGTGTTTGGATTCTTTTTGTCTCATCACTTTCTCACGGTCTCCACCTCTTTGATTAGGTCCAACACTTTCAATTCCATAGAAGATTAGAGCTTTCCAATCTCCTTTATGTTCCTTCTCCATATGTTTTGCTATGGCGTCAGTGGGGGCAATTATAAATAATGTTAAAAACAATTACATTGGTAATACGCTTTTAAAACAATAAATAATCACATTTACACCCAATTGCTAAAAGGAGTACATAATTCTACCGCATGCAAACATATCTTCAACAATAAAATCAAAGATCATAAATTAGTGCCAGCATATTTAAAAAAACGAATAAGTGATCTAAAATTGGCAAAAATGTAGCCCCAGTGGGCATAAAGTGCATTGTCTGGGTAGAGTCCATGTGCAAAATAGTAGTTGTAAACCAACAATGAATAATTGGTACCGCCCAAGTATAATAAATATGTCTGTGCGTGTCATCCACATGTAGTCCAAGAATATAAATGTACATAGATATTTTTATGTACAGCTGTTATATATATATATATATATATATATATATATATATATATATATATATATATATATATATATATATATATATATATATATATATATATATATATATTCGGTATGTAGAAGACGTCCAAAACCAGCACCTGGAAAGACGAGGCAAGACCCATAGGTAGTGCAGAATTTCTATTTATTCAGAGACCCAACACCAGTCCTACATGACGCGTTTCGGCTTCTCCAAGCCTTGATCACAACACCGACATGGGGGCTGACGACCCTTATTTAAAGTTCACAGTGCTAATTTACATAATGGAAAGTAAAGAAATACTTTTACATATTGGGTCGCGTATTCACAAAGCATAGGGAACAATACCCAGATCGAGTGTAGCTTGTTCGAATGTGCTTGATTAGCATCAGAGTAGCAGATCCTCAGATTTGTAAAATCTTAAATGCATGGGAGAATCAGTGGGGGCAATTATAAATAATGTTAAAAACAATTACATTGGTAATACGCTTTTAAAACAATAAATAATCACATTTACACCCAATTGCTAAAAGGAGTACATAATTCTACCGTATGCAAACATATCTGCAACAATAAAATCAAAGATCACAAATTAGTGCCAGCATATTTAAAAAACCGAATAAGTGATCTAACATTGGCAAAAATGTAGCCCCAGTGGGCATAAAGTGCATTGTCTGGGTAGAGTCCATGTGCAAAATAGTAGTTGTAAACCAACAATGAATAGTTGGTACCGCCCAAGTATAATAAATATGTCTGTGCGTGTCATCCACTTGTAGTCCAAGAATATAAATGTACATAGATATTTTTATGTACAGCTGTTATATATATATATATATATATATATATATATATATATATATATATATATATTTCGAATTTTCCCAAGAGGGAAGGTTTTTTCCTCATGCACTCCCGTGTGTACAAATCAGGAAACCACACCGGGTATGAAATAAATTCGCAATTTTCTTTATTATTTAAACAGCATCCAGCAAAACCTAACGCGTTTCGGTCTCTACGGAGACCTTGCTCACAGGTTAGTATCTTCTGGCAACAATTAATGTTAAATAAACAAAAGTGAAAAGGGGTAAACACTAAGGAATTACATCACTTCCTGTTTTGAATATAGTGTTTCTGGGACATGTAGTTTTTAACCAATTTTTAACAAATTCAGAATTTGGACAAAAAATAGCACCGGTAATTGACAACCTTGTCAATCTTAATCAAGAATGCATTTTAGTCATGTCAAGTTATAACACATTAGGCCAATAACATATTGCAGCCCTCCAGTGGGCAACCAAATTGTTATCAATGAAAATTAAATCTGCATATTCAATTAGAATTGAGCCCTCCAGTGGGCAAAGAGCTATTGTGTGTCTTAGTGCATATATATACGCTAAATTAAGCATTTTCAACTACACATATTCATGTCCAGAGTAAACATAGAATTAATTGTGAATTCAGTAAGTTAAAAAGGTTTGAGCTAGCATCACTTCCTGTCTAATAGATGAATCAAAACTGTTTTACAAGTGGCAATGCAGTTCTTCATCCTGATTATGCCCGAACGGGCTCAGGGTCCGAAAGTTCATGATGTGTTTGGACTCTTTTTGCCTCAAAACCAGTTCACGATCTCCACCTCTCCGATTCGGTCCAACACTTTCAATTCCATAGAAAACGAAGGATTTCCAATCACCCTTGTGTTCTTTTTCCATGTGTTTGGCCATGGCATTACTGCGATCACAGTTGACAGTTGCACGGACGTGTTCCAAAATTCGGAGTTTTAGTTCTTTTTTGGTGCTCCCAATGTATTTTAGTGAGCATGGGCATTCCAGGGCATATATTACAAATTGGGTTTTGCAGTTGATTAATTGTTCAATTTGCCATGTTTTCTTGTTGGCCATTTTTATTTCTTTGGTCGTTTTTGCGATGCAGCATACTTTGCATCCTGAACATTTAAAGAATCCTTTCGGCCTTCGCCAGGCTTCTGGTTTTTTTTTGTTCTTGAAAATGGCTATGAATTAATTTGTCCTTTAAATTCTTTGCCCTTCGGTAAGTTACATTGGGATTATCCCCAACAATTTGAGACACTGTGGGGTCCATGTGCAGAATATGCCAGTTTTTTTTAAGTACCTTTGTGATAGATTGGTTGGCCGTTGAATGAGTGGTGATAAATCGTATCTTTTCTGGTTCTACCTCTGTTGGTTTTTGTTTGTCCTTCAGTAGCTCAGTTCTGTTGATCATAGTAGAGCGATTAGAGGCAATTTGTATCCATGTTGGATTGTATTTTCTCTTTAAGAATCTAGTTTTTGCTGATTCTTGATGTTTTTGGCAATCATTGTCATTTGAGCATATTCTTTTAATCCGGAGGAACTCTCCATACGGGATGTTTTGTAACAGACTTGGCTGATGAAAACTTTGCGCATGTAACACCGCGTTTGTCGCTGTACTTTTGCGGTGTAACGTGGTATGTAATGTATTGTCTTTGACAAAAATTTCTGTGTCTAGAAAGACGACCCTGGAATCACTGATCGTGTAAGTGAAATGTAAACCAAAATTAGAATTGTTCAAAATTTTAAAATAACTTTCAAATTCCTCATTTGTTCCTTCCCATATTAATAGCAAATCGTCGATATATCTCAACCATGCTATGGTCTTTTGAACAGCTTGGTCATTTTCCGATCTCCATGCCCATGTCTTTTCCCATTGTCCCATTGTTAAACAGGCATACGAAGGGCTGAAGGAAAAGGCCATCGCAGTGCCTTTTGCTTGTCGGAAGATCTAATTTCCAAATAAAAAGATATTTTGCTCCAGGCACATAGAAATCATCTCTAGCAACATATTGTTGTGATCAGCGAGTTGTATGCTTCTGTCCTTAAGGAAGGCTTTACATGCCTCCATCCCGATTTTGTTTTCAATGTTTGAATATAATGATATTACATCCATTGTTATTAATTTGTACGTAGGTTGCCATGGAGTGTCCTGAAGTCTTCTGAGCATGTCGCCCGTGTCCTTTATGTATGATGTTAGACTTTTTACGTACGGTAATAGGAATACATCAATGTAGTTGGCAATAGGTTCCAATAATGCCCCTTTGGCAGAGATTATAGGTCTGCCTGGTAGTCTAGTGGCATGTTTATGGATTTTGGGCAGAAAATAAATTGTTGCCATTTTGGGATGTTTGGTTTGTAAATATTTGTGTTCATCAGGGTCTAGTAGTTTTTGTGAGAGCCATAAGTCTAGTTTTGTATCCAATTCCTGTTTCATTTGCGGTAGAGGATTGGTTGTCAGTCGTTGATAATATTCTTTGTTTAGAAGTTGTGAGTAGGCTTCCCGCATGTAAGCCTCCTTGTCCTGAATAACGACGTTGCCACCCTTATCAGCAATTTTGATTTCAATTGTATTGTCCTGTTGTAGCGAGTTCAGGGCCTGGCGTTCTTGTCTGGTTAAGTTATCTTTTGTGAAAAGTGTGTTAAGTTGGTAGAGATCCTTAACAACACATTCGTGAAAAAAATCAATTTTGTTGCCAGGTGGTAGCTGTGGATAAAATCTAGACTTGGGTTTCATATTGGACATTCCAGCTCCTAGTTGTACACAATATGCCTGTACATGTCCACCTCCTTCCTGGGGTTCCTGGCTTAATTCCATGAGATTGACAAAATGTTCAGCATCTTCCATGGGAGTTTGAAAAGTTGGTTGTGTGGTTGTTCTCCTATAGGCAGCCATGTTTGGTTTGTCGATGAATAGTTTGGCAAGTTTAATTTTTCTAACAAATTTGTAAAGGTCTATTCTTGTTTCAGCTAAATTCATGCTGCTAGTAGGACAAAAATTCATGCCCCGTTTGAGGACTTGTAGTTCAATGTCATTTAGTTGTTTTGATGACAAATTAATTACTTGTAATTCCTGATTGTGAAGAGTGTTTTGTTCCATAGTGTCGATGTTAATTGTGTTTGTATCCGTATTCAAGATTTTATCACTTCCAATTAAACATTCCATTTTTTTCTCATGTTGCGGGTCATTGTACCTACGCGGTCTGGGCCAGAAGCTTGTGCCGTATTTTCGTTTGCCTCTCCTTGTTTGCTTTGGAGTGTGTTTCCTCGTCCTCTTCCCCTCCCTCTTCCTCTGGAGTTTGTATATCTGGGGGGACCCACTGATTTTTCCCAAGTCTTTTGGTTGAAAGCCAGTTTTAGATCGCCTAAAAAAGAATTCCTTGCTCTGGCTTCTCTTTGTTCTTCTTCCCCCCCACTGAGGCTTGGTTCTGTTGAAACAATGGAAGAGACAGAGGACATACTTCCGAATTCACTATTCCTGAACTTTTCATATTTTTTGGCGTAAGTGAAAATACGTCCATCCTCATAGTCTTCCTTATCTCTTTGGAATTTGGTCTGTTTGCGGATTCTAACACTTTCCTCGTGTTTATCGATGAATTTTTCTAGGTCCTCCTTGAATTTCTTCATTTCTGGATTTAAGTCTATTTTAGCCAAATCATTTTCCAGATCTTTTAATTGTTTAGTGATTTTTTCCAAAGCTATTTCCACATGTTTTACCAGGATCTCCATTAATCCTAGTGAAGATTTCAAAATATATTCTCCCCATTCAGTTAGTAGTTCATTGCTAGTATCTTGGTGGCTGGGCATAAGATTGATACGTAGTCCACGCGGAATGCGTTTTACATCCAAGTATTTTTTCAGGGCGGCATCTTCCCACCATTTGTTAATTTCTTTTTTAGATAATTTTTCCCATGTAAAAATTATCTAAAAAAGAAATTAACAATATATGCCCAGCCACCAAGATACTAGCAATGAACTACTAACTGAATGGGGAGAATATATTTTGAAATCTTCACTGGAAAATGATTTGGCTAAAATAGACTTAAATCCAGAAATGAAGAAATTCAAGGAGGACCTAGAAAAATTCATCGATAAACACGAGGAAAGTGTTAGAATCCGCAAACAGACCAAATTCCAAAGAGATAAGGAAGACTATGAGGATGGACGTATTTTCACTTACGCCAAAAAATATGAAAAGTTCAGGAATAGTGAATTCGGAAGTATGTCCTCTGTCTCTTCCATTGTTTCAACAGAACCAAGCCTCAGTGGGGGGGAAGAAGAACAAAGAGAAGCCAGAGCAAGGAATTCTTTTTTAGGCGATCTAAAACTGGCTTTCAACCAAAAGACTTGGGAAAAATCAGTGGGTCCCCCCAGATATACAAACTCCAGAGGAAGAGGGAGGGGAAGAGGACGAGGAAACACACTCCAAAGCAAACAAGGAGAGGCAAACGAAAATACGGCACAAGCTTCTGGCCCAGACCGCGTAGGTACAATGACCCGCAACATGAGAAAAAAATGGAATGTTTAATTGGAAGTGATAAAATCTTGAATACGGATACAAACACAATTAACATCGACACTATGGAACAAAACACTCTTCACAATCAGGAATTACAAGTAATTAATTTGTCATCAAAACAACTAAATGACATTGAACTACAAGTCCTCAAACGGGGCATGAATTTTTGTCCTACTAGCAGCATGAATTTAGCTGAAACAAGAATAGACCTTTACAAATTTGTTAGAAAAATTAAACTTGCCAAACTATTCATCGACAAACCAAACATGGCTGCCTATAGGAGAACAACCACACAACCAACTTTTCAAACTCCCATGGAAGATGCTGAACATTTTGTCAATCTCATGGAATTAAGCCAGGAACCCCAGGAAGGAGGTGGACATGTACAGGCATATTGTGTACAACTAGGAGCTGGAATGTCCAATATGAAACCCAAGTCTAGATTTTATCCACAGCTACCACCTGGCAACAAAATTGATTTTTTTCACGAATGTGTTGTTAAGGATCTCTACCAACTTAACACACTTTTCACAAAAGATAACTTAACCAGACAAGAACGCCAGGCCCTGAACTCGCTACAACAGGACAATACAATTGAAATCAAAATTGCTGATAAGGGTGGCAACGTCGTTATTCAGGACAAGGAGGCTTACATGCGGGAAGCCTACTCACAACTTCTAAACAAAGAATATTATCAACGACTGACAACCAATCCTCTACCGCAAATGAAACAGGAATTGGATACAAAACTAGACTTATGGCTCTCACAAAAACTACTAGACCCTGATGAACACAAATATTTACAAACCAAACATCCCAAAATGGCAACAATTTATTTTCTGCCCAAAATCCATAAACATGCCACTAGACCACCAGGCAGACCTATAATCTCTGCCAAAGGGGCATTATTTGAACCTATTGCCAACTACATTGATGTATTCCTATTACCGTACGTAAAAAGTCTAACATCATACATAAAGGACACGGGCGACATGCTCAGAAGACTTCAGGACACTCCATGGCAACCTACATACAAATTAATAACAATGGATGTAATATCATTATATTCAAACATTGAAAACAAAATCGGGATGGAGGCATGTAAAGCCTTCCTTAAGGACAGAAGCATACAACTCGCTGATCACAACAATATGTTGCTAGAGATGATTTCTATGTGCCTGGAGCAAAATATCTTTTTATTTGGAAATGAGATCTTCCGACAAGCAAAAGGCACTGCGATGGGCTTTTCCTTCAGCCCTTCGTATGCCTGTTTAACAATGGGACAATGGGAAAAGACATGGGCATGGAGATCGGAAAATGACCAAGCTGTTCAAAAGACCATAGCATGGTTGAGATATATCGACGATTTGCTATTAATATGGGAAGGAACAAATGAGGAATTTGAAAGTTATTTTAAAATTTTGAACAATTCTAATTTTGGTTTACATTTCACTTACACGATCAGTGATTCCAGGGTCGTCTTTCTAGACACAGAAATTTTTGTCAAAGACAATACATTACATACCACGTTACACCGCAAAAGTACAGCGACAAACGCGGTGTTACATGCGCAAAGTTTTCATCAGCCAAGTCTGTTACAAAACATCCCGTATGGAGAGTTCCTCCGGATTAAAAGAATATGCTCAAATGACAATGATTGCCAAAAACATCAAGAATCAGCAAAAACTAGATTCTTAAAGAGAAAATACAATCCAACATGGATACAAATTGCCTCTAATCGCTCTACTATGATCAACAGAACTGAGCTACTGAAGGACAAACAAAAACCAACAGAGGTAGAACCAGAAAAGATACGATTTATCACCACTCATTCAACGGCCAACCAATCTATCACAAAGGTTCTTAAAAAAAACTGGCATATTCTGCACATGGACCCCACAGTGTCTCAAATTGTTGGGGATCATCCCAATGTAACTTACCGAAGGGCAAAGAATTTAAAGGACAAATTAATTCTTAGCCATTTTCAAGAACAAAAAAAACCAGAAGCCTGGCGAAGGCCGAAAGGATTCTTTAAATGTTCAGGATGCAAAGTATGCTGCATCGCAAAAACGACCAAAGAAATAAAAATGGCCAACAAGAAAACATGGCAAATTGAACAATTAATCAACTGCAAAACCCAATTTGTAATATATGCCCTGGAATGCCCATGCTCACTAAAATACATTGGGAGCACCAAAAAAGAACTAAAACTCAGAATTTTGGAACACGTCCGTGCAACTGTCAACTGTGATCGCAGTAATGCCATGGCCAAACACATGGAAAAAGAACACAAGGGTGATTGGAAATCCTTAGTTTTCTATGGAATTGAAAGTGTTGGACCGAATCGGAGAGGTGGAGATCGTGAACTGGTTTTGAGGCAAAAAGAGTCCAAACACATCATGAACTTTCGGACTCTGAGCCCGTTCGGGCATAATCAGGATGAAGAACTGCATTGCCACTTGTAAAACAGTTTTGATTCATCTATTAGACAGGAAGTGATGCTAGCTCAAACCTTTTTAACTTACTGAATTCACAATTAATTCTATGTTTACTCTGGACATGAATATGTGTAGTTGAAAATGCTTAATTTAGCGTATATATATGCACTAAGACACACAATAGCTCTTTGCCCACTGGAGGGCTCAATTCTAATTGAATATGCAGATTTAATTTTCATTGATAACAATTTGGTTGCCCACTGGAGGGCTGCAATATGTTATTGGCCTAATGTGTTATAACTTGACATGACTAAAATGCATTCTTGATTAAGATTGACAAGGTTGTCAATTACCGGTGCTATTTTTTGTCCAAATTCTGAATTTGTTAAAAATTGGTTAAAAACTACATGTCCCAGAAACACTATATTCAAAACAGGAAGTGATGTAATTCCTTAGTGTTTACCCCTTTTCACTTTTGTTTATTTAACATTAATTGTTGCCAGAAGATACTAACCTGTGAGCAAGGTCTCCGTAGAGACCGAAACGCGTTAGGTTTTGCTGGATGCTGTTTAAATAATAAAGAAAATTGCGAATTTATTTCATACCCGGTGTGGTTTCCTGATTTGTACACACGGGAGTGCATGAGGAAAAAACCTTCCCTCTTGGGAAAATTCGAATAATTTGATCGCAGCGGGTCCTGCTGCGCCTCGCGTGCACCGCTCGAGAGCGCCCGAGAGCCTCCGCATCTGGGCCAGACGGAATCGATATATATATATATATATATATATATATATATATATATATATATATATATATATATATATATATATATATATATATATATATATATATATACTAGCAGCCTGTCCCAACGTTGCCAGGGTATGAATTGCTGCCGGCCAGTAGTATATTGTTTTGTAGGATTTCGTTTTAATAGCATTTCTTATCTGTTACAGGCCTGTGAAACGCTCCGATTCACAGTACACTGCTGATGCACTTAAGAGTGTGCGTTCAGTAGTGTGTGAACTCGAGTTTCCCTACTTAGTTTTTCCTTGCAATATTATATATATTATATAGCGCGAACTCGACAACATGGCATGAGCACAATTTACATTACAGAAGAACACATTCATTTGTGGTAGGCACGGGGAGGTGTGTCTAAAAGTGTATGTCGGTGCTGGCCATCAATGAGAGAGACCTGTGCATTTTTCAAATGGGTGGTGAAAAAATATGAGTATGTTGCTGGAGATGTGGGCGGCCGTGCCACCAATGTACTTACCGGGGGAGGGTAAACACCCATTATTCCGCAACTTTCTTTCCGCATACCATCACTCTGCATTCTTTCATTACGAAAGTACCATGACTCCGCAATGCCATTATAACGCATGGCATTACATTTTATATGCTTTTACCACGCATAAATTTACAACAAAATTCGTTGTAAATGCATGAATGGTAAAAGCATGTTTTTTTTTTTAAATGTTTGGATGAGGTAAGCATGGATATAGGAGTATATGTTTTGGGGTACTGAGGTATATGTTTTGGGGTGTTTGGGTATTTTAAGGGTTCAGATATAGTTTTGGGTTATGGGATACAGGGGTAGTTTTAGGGTTTAGGGATAGGTATGGGTTTTGGGGTACAGGGGTATTTTTAGAATTCAGGGCTAGGTTAGGGTTTTGGGGTATATGAGTATTTTTAGGGTTCAGGGGTAGGTTTGGGTTTTTGGGGTACAGGGTTATTTTAAGGGTTCAGGGCTAGGTTTGGGTTTTGGGGTACAGGGGTATTTTTAGCGTTCAGGGCTAGATTTGGGTTTTGGGGAACAGGGGTATTTTAGGGTTCAGGGGTAGGTTTGGGGTTTGGGGTACAGGGTTATTTTTAGGGTTCAGGGCTAAGTTTGCATTTTGGGGTACAGGGGTATTTTTAGGGTTCAGGGGTACGTTTGGGTTTTAGGGTACAGAGGTATTTTAAAGGTTCAGGGCTAGTTTTGGGTTTTGGGGTACAGGGGTATTTTAGGGTTCAGGGGTAGGTTTGGGTTTTTGGGTACAGTGGTATTTTTAGGGTTCAGGGCTAAGTTTGGGGTTTGGGGTACAGGGGTATTTTTAGGGTTCAGGGGTAGGTTTGGGTTTTGAGTTATAGGGGTATTTATAGGGTTCAGGGCTATGTTTGGGTTTTGGGGTACAGGGGTATTTTTAGGGTTTAGGGATAGGTTTGGGTTTTGGGGTACAGGGTATATTTATAGGGTTAAGATGGGTTAGTGTTTAAGGGTGATGGGGTATTTTAAGGAGTAAGGGTGGATTATGATTATGGGGTGCAGGGGTAAACAGGGAGATCCCTGAGAGGTGGCAGTCTTTTCTTTCCCCCACCATTGTAAATGTTCAATGGATAAAAGGACCCATGATTGTTCTCATATTCGTTCTTTTCTGCTGAATCTTTATCCATGCTTGGCCACTCCGCAGCCATGATGTGGCGGAAGGCTTGTCTGCTACGGATCTTCCCCAGGGATCGTATGGATGTATCACCTGAATAGAATGCATCAAAGAACACAGTGTACCAGCCGTAGGCCGAACCAGCTCGAGAGAAAGGAGCAGAAATCAGGGACATTCCAGTGCTTGCAGTGTGGGGCAGCAGCCCACATACCCAACAGTTTGTTGTGTTCACCACAAGCTGGTGCTGGTGTAACATTTGAATGAAACTGATGTCATCAAATTGCCTCAAGCTTAACTCTGATAAAACGGAGGTGATGACATTCGGGAGCTTGAAACCAGCATGGTCCCCACAATGGTGGCCACCGGAGTTGGGTTCCCCCCCCGAACCGGTGACTAAGGTTCGTAACTTAGGAGTTATCTTTGATAACAAACTGACCTTCCATCACCACGCCAATACTGTGACATCATCTGCATTCTTTATACTTAAAAAAATCAAGAAACTTCTTCCATATCTTCCTCAATCAGCGGGCAAAACTCTCATTAGTACACTGGTGTTCTCTAAAACGGACTATTGCAATTCCTTGCTTCTCAATGCGCAGGAAGGAGTCCTTAATAAATTCCAAACCGTCCAGAATGCGGCTGCAAGAATTTTACTTTCAATCCCCAAATTCACCTCAGTATCCCTCCGTCTCAAAGAACTCCACTGGCTTCCAATCAGAAAGCGAATACAATTTAAGGCTCTTTGTATAGCTTACAAGACCCTAAATTATCCAGGGCCTAAGTTCCTAAAAATAGCTCTTCATCCTCTGGAGCACCGCAGAACACTTCGATCCTCAACTACTTGCATGCTGTCTGTCCCTCGGACAAAGAAAGCGACTTGGGGAGACAGGTGCTTCACTACAGCTACTGCCAAGTTATGGAATACCCTCCCACTGCACATCAAAACTGCCCCCACCCTCATTAAATTCCGAAAGAGCCTCAAGACATGGCTTTTCTCCTCTGTTTAACCATTCTCATAGAGTAAGAGTTCCTTGAGCAACAGCGCCGAGACACCCGTATGGGTATTTGCGCGCTTTAAAAATAGCAAGAAATAAATAAATAAATAAATAAAGAAACCTGTCCTTCTGTTTTTCTCATGGGTGGGTAATGACACATATTGATGAGGCGATTCTGTAGTGGTAGGAGGCCCAGGTGCTGCAAGGGCAGTGTGTATTGCCCATCCGGGACAGGCCAGTCCCAGTGACATAGCCATTAGTTTGATTAGACATATCGAGTGTCAGATTTCCCGGGACGCGGCACGGCACCTCAGGATACAACAGCCGCATCAGCCGCAGAACACAGCCTCACGGGCGAACACGAAACCACAAGTACCAGCATGCCTGGCGCGCGCACGCTACGGCCGACAAGAAGCGACGGCCTGGACCTGTGTATATGGTTGGGGAGTACGTTTGGGTGTCCACCAGGAATCTGCGATTCCGGAAGGCCAGCGTGTTTCATCCTAGGTACATTGGTCCGTATCGCATCACCAAGCGCAGCAGCTCTGTGACTGTACGTCTGCGTTTGCCTAGCCACCTGAGGGTACATCCAGTGTTCCACGTGTCCCTTTTGAAACCCTCCGCTCAGGGCGGTCGTGTGCCGCCTGTGCCGGTATCGGTGGATGCCGATGTGGAGTATGAGGTGGCCGGTATCATGGATTCCAAGTGGCGGGCGGCAAGCTCTGGTATCTGGTGGCGTGGAAAGGGTATGGCCCGGAGGAGCAGTCGTGGGAGCCCGCGTCAGATGTCCACGCCCCGCGGTTGGTTGCGGCATTTCACAGGAAGCACCCTTCTTGCGCGGGCCCCGTAAGGAGGAGCTGATGAGGGGAGGATGCACTGTCAGATTCCCCGGGACGCGGCACAGCACCTCAGGATACAACAGCCAAATCAGCCGCAGAACACAGCCTCAAGGGTGAACACGAAACCACAAGTACCAGCATGCCTGGCGCGATCAGTGCGCACACAGAACTGCGTATTTAAGACGTAGGACGCCGGGAACGCTGTCGGATATTTTGGATTCTTGCCGGCCGTTTGGTTGTGTCCTGCTGTTCTTAGTGTTCCTTGGAAAACCGAACCTTGAAGCAACAAAGGTAACAGTCCCGCTGTTCTGGAGTCAGGGTCTTGGTCTAGGAGAAGAGCGGCTGCTCGTTCTGTTCATACGAGGAAGAGTCCGGGTCGAGCGTTGGTTTCTACGCTCCCGGGATGGATTGTGGAACAGAGACGCACACCAAGGAGGTCTTTGCAGCGTCTCTGTTGGGATTGTGCACATCCAGACTCCTTGGGAGAGTGCCCGGCTGGGCGTTCCCAAGAAGAGTGTCTTCACAGCGCCTGGACGCTGTTTTTTGTTCTACTAACCCCAGTTACCAGTCCCCGCCCCATCAGTCGTACACGAACAGCATTTTCGGCTGTTACTTAGCACGGTGTTCTCTGTTGGCTGAACACCGGGACCGGTGTTTCTGCAGAGGACGGTTGGATCCTGGCCCTCCTGGGAACAGGGCATACGACTGATGGGTATCGTATACTTTTGACTTATTACTGAGCGAGACTTTACATCGCACATTTTTAGTTCCTTTTATTACTGTATGTTATTGTGATCATTAAACAATAGCATATCAGCTGTACCTACAACTTGTGGTTTCAGTGGGTTTCTTACGGTTCCTCGATCCCGAGAAATAGGGAGACTACATAATATCCGACCTTATAACTATACCGATCTTTTCCCGATCGAGGAACGTGGAACATGGCCACCCTGGATGACGTGTTGGCGTCTCTGGCCGCCGTTCAAATCGAACTAACGTCGTCCAGGCAGGAATCGGCTGATTTGAAGGCCAGGTTCGATGCGTCACAGCGGAATCCCTTTGATGCTGGTAGCCAGGCGCTTCCCCCTTCTCCATCGGTGGTGGTAGAGATGCCGGTGTCCGTTCCCTTGGCCATTCCGGAACGTTACAGTGGAGACCCTGATACGGTGCAGGTTTTCATGACTCAGGTGGCTTTGCACCTATCCTGCAAACCCAAGGCATTCCCCACGAGCCAGGCTAGCGTGGCCTTTCTCATTTCGTACCTCGCCGGAAACGCAGCGCAATGGGCGGTACCCCTAGTGAGCAGAGATGACCCCATTCTATGTGATTGGGGGGCACTTCGTGAAGAATTCTTGAAAGTATTCGATAGAAGGGCGGATACATACACCGCAGACCGTGAACTGCTTGAGCTACGTCAAGGCAACAACGTCGTTGTGCAGTACCTGAACTCCTTTCGTTGTTTGGTTGCAGAGACCAAATGGCCGGTCTCGAAACAGAT
Source organism: Lissotriton vulgaris (assembly GCF_964263255.1). NCBI lineage: Eukaryota > Metazoa > Chordata > Amphibia > Caudata > Salamandridae > Lissotriton > Lissotriton vulgaris. Next base: position 754,701,999 of record NC_141695.1, on the reverse strand, counting down.
AGCCTTGTTCCATCAGGGACTGAGCGAGGAGCTCAAGGATGTTGTTGCACAGATTGACCCGCAGCCCAAAACATGTGAAGGACTCATCGCCTTGTTCCTACGCTTGGATCATCGTTTGGGCGAACGCAAAGGAGACCACACAAGGAAAGGAAAATTCATGCCTGTACCAGGGACGCCGTAACACAGGATAATAATGCCCACACCAAGGCGGAACCCATGGATATCGGAGCGATTCAGGCCAGCCTTACTTCCACGGAAAAAGAGGCACGCCGCAAACAAGGCCTCTGTTTGTACTGCGGCAAGAAGGGTCATTATGTCCGTGAGTGCCCTGCCAAATCAAAAACCAGCCGCTTCAGAACCAATAAACCGGTGACAGCGGCAGTTGATGTCCAGGCGGAAAACTAACAGACTCCCTGATTACTGAAGGGGCCTCTCAGAGTCGTTATAGCATCCCTTCCTTGTCGAGTCTTACTCGATCGAAACCACAGCACCTGTACGTCACCGTTCATATATCAGTAGATGCGAGGTGGATACCCATAGAGGCCATGGTTGATTCAGGGGCCACTGGCCTGTTCATGGACAAAGATGAAACCTGACGGTTGGGTATAGCTCTCATACCCAAGGATCTACCCGAAGATGTATATGCCATAGATGGTAGGCGACTGGTCACCGGCCCCACAGGGCATCACACGGGTGTGCTGCCAGTGAGATACAGGGAAGATCACGAAGAGGGCATAGACTTCAGTGTCATCCAAGCACCTCAGTATGGGATCATACTGGGCCTGCCATGGCTCACCAAGCACAACCCGACAGTTGATTGGGCAACACACCAGATCAGGATGACATCTTCGCACTGTCACCAACACTGTGGGGTCCGGACGGGGTCCAACACCGGTTCTGAGATAGAACACACAATAGCCACAGCGGCGGAGAAGGACGTGAAGTTACCTGGAGCATACCTCGCATTCGGAGACGTTTTCGATGAAGCAAGGGCTGAGGTCCTTCCCCCGCACCGGATCTACGATTGTCAAATCGATTTGGTTCCGGGTGCCAGTATCCCCAGCGGCAGGCTGTACACGTTGACGGAGCCGGAGAACGTCCATCTGCGCTCCTACCTTGATAAACTCCTGGTGTTGGGTTTCATCAGACCTCTAAATCCCCCGCTGCTTCGCCTCTGTTCTTCATCCCGAAAGCAAATGGTGAGCTGAGGGCCTGTGTGGACTTCAGAGCGTTGAACGCGATTACCGTAAAAAACGGGTACCCCCTGCCGCTCATTAACGTCTTATTGGAACAAGGGAAGAAGGCCCGGATATACACAAAGCTGGACCTCAAAGGGGCATATCATCTAGTACGGATGCGCAACGACGACGAGTGGAAGATGGCGTTTAAGACCAGATTCGGCCTCTTCGAATATCTCGTCATGCCGTTCGGGCTTTGCAACGCCCCTGCGGCCTTCCAATATTTCCTAAATGAGGTGTTCAGGGACATCATGGATGAGTACATGGTGGTGTACATTGACGATATCCTCATCTATTCCACCACGGAGGAGGAACATGTACATCATGTGGCCACGGTACTCCAGAGACTCAGAGACAACCTGCTGTTTTGCAAACTAAGCAAATGCGACTTCCACGTTCAATCTGTGGAGTTCCGGGGGTGATGCTAAGACCTGAAGGACAGGAAATGGCTGAGCGCAAGATCAGAGCCGTGGAGGAATGGCCGACGCCACAGGGAGTGAAAGACGTGCAGTGCTTCATCGGGTTCGCCAATTTCTATTGCCGCTTCATCTACGGGTTTTCGGGGTTGGTGGCCCCGATTACTCAGCTGCTGCGAAAGTCACAGCCCTTCGTATGGAATGCGGACGCTCAGGGCGCCTTTGTGGCGTTGAAAAAGGCCTTTGTCTCTGCACCAATCCTGGCTCATCCGAACCCTGACTTGCCGTATGTGGTAGAGGCGGACGCCTCTGAGGTTGCGGTGGGGGCCATCCTGTTGCAACGGCATCAACACTCTGGAGTGCTACATCCTGTGGCATTCATGTGAAGAAAGCTGAACACCGCAGAATGGAACTACCACATAGCGGAGAAGGAGCTGTTGGCCATTAAGGACGCTTTTACGGAGTGGAGGCACTGGCTGATGGGGGCCGAACATGATGTGACGGTATACACGGACCACCGCAACCTGCAGTTCATGACGGCAGCAAAACACCTGTCGCCACGGCAGATGCGGTGGATGCTATTCTTTTCTGGATTTCGCTTCCACATCACGTACAGGCCGGGCACAGAGATTAGGAAGGCGGACGCGCTGTCCCGTCAATCGTCTATGCTGGTTCCTCCACCTGCTCCCGTGCAGTCCAAAATATCACCGGGCGCGGTGATCGGGGCTATGCAGCCTGACATGTTCATCAGGGGCATCCAGAGGGGGATACAGACATTTGCCTGGAGGAGGTGGCTATTGAGCCACAGGGAATGGCAAGTGGTGGGCGGTATACCAGTGCACGGCCACCGCATGTTGGTGCCTACTCCCCGATTGCGGAAACAGGCCTTTACTTGGTGCCACACGTCGCCCTGCGCGGGTCATCTGGGGTTTGAGAAAACCGTGTCTAGCCTGGGAAGGCATTTCTGGTGGCCGTCTTTGCGTGCTGATGTCCGGAGATGGGGGGATGGTTGTTCCGTCTGTGCAGCCGCAAAATCAGACCATCAACGTCCGCAGGGCCTGCTGCAACCACTCCCCACGCCCTGCAGGCCTTGGGAGAACATCTCATTGGACTTCGTCGTAGGATTGCACAAGGACCAGGGCTGTACAGCTATCCTGGTGGTCGTGGACTACCTCACTAAGATGGGGCACTTCATAGCCTGTAAACAGGTACCCTCGGCGGGTCAGCTAGCCTTGCTTCTTTTAAGGAATGTGGTACGGTTGCATGGGCTCCCCACACTGATCGTGTCAGACAGGGGATCGCAGTTTACGGCCCAGTTCTGGAGGAAGTGGTGTTCGGCGTTGCACGTCGCTTCTGCTTTGTCAACCAGCTATCACCCGCAGACGACTGGGCAGACGGAACGCCTTAACCAGACGCTGAAGCAGTACCTGCGTTGTTTCGTGGATCAGAGGACCGAGGAGTGGGTGGATCTTCTGTGGCTGGCGGAGGTCGCCTACAATAACGCCACGCATAGCTCCACCAAGGCATCTCCTTTCTACTCCAACTATGGTCATCACCCCAGGTTTCTACCATTCGTTCACCCCGTCAAGGACCTTCGGGTGCCGGAGGTTGCTAGGAGGGTGTCGCACATTAAAGAGACTCTGGGTCAAACTCGGGCCTACCTGGAGGCGGCCAAAGCGGCGTACAAAGCTACGGCCGACAAGAAGCGACGGCCTGGACCTGTGTATATGGTTGGGGAGTACGTTTGGGTGTCCACCAGGAATCTGCGATTCCGGAAGGCCAGCGTGTTTCATCCTAGGTACATTGGTCCGTATCGCATCACCAAGCGCAGCAGCCCTGTGACTGTACGTCTGCGTTTGCCTAGCCACCTGAGGGTACATCCAGTGTTCCACGTGTCCCTTTTGAAACCCTCCGCTCAGGGCGGTCGTGTGCCGCCTGTGCCGGTATCGGTGGATGCCGATGTGGAGTATGAGGTGGCCGGTATCATGGATTCCAAGTGGCGGGGCGGCAAGCTCTGGTATCTGGTGGCATGGAAAGGGTACGGCCCGGAGGAGCAGTCGTGGGAGCCCGCGTCAGATGTCCACGCCCCGCGGTTGGTTGCGGCATTTCACAGGAAGCACCCTTCTTGCGCGGGCCCCGTGAGGAGGAGCTGATGAGGGGAGGATGCACTGTCAGATTCCCCGGGACGCGGCACAGCACCTCAGGATACAACAGCCAAATCAGCCGCAGAACACAGCCTCAAGGGTGAACACGAAACCACAAGTACCAGCATGCCTGGCGCGATCAGCGCGCATACAGAACTGCGTATTTAAGACGCATAGGACGCCGGGAACGCTGTCGGATATTTTGGATTCTTGCCGGCCGTTTGGTTGTGTCCTGCTGTTCCTAGTGTTCCTTGGAAAACCGAACCTTGAAGCAACAAAGGTAACGGTCCCGCTGTTTTGGAGTCAGGGTCTTGGTTTAGGAGAAGAGCGGCTGCTCGTTCTGTTCATACGAGGAAGAGTCCGGGTCGAGCGCTGGTTTCTATGCTCCTGGGACAGATTGTGGAACAGAGACGCACACCAAGGAGGTGTTTGCAGCGTCTCTGTTGGGATTGTGCACATTCAGACTCCTTGGCAGAGTGCCCGGCTGGGCGCTCCCGAGAAGAGTGTCTTCACAGCGCCTGGCGCTGTTTTTTGTTCTACTAATCCCAGTTACCAGTCCCCGCCCCATCAGTCGTACATGAACGGCATTTTCGGCAGTTACTTAGCACGGTGTCCTCTATTGGCTGAACACCGGGACCGGTGTTTCTGCAGAGGACGGTTGGATCCTGTCCCTCCGGGGAACAGGGCATGCGACTGATGGGTATCGTATACTTTTGACTTATTACTGAGCGAGACTTTACATCGCACATTTTTAGTTCCTTTTATTACTGTATGTTATTGTGATCATTAAACAATAGCATATCAGCTGTACCTACAACTTGTGGTTTCAGTGGGTTTCTTACGGTTCCTCGATCCCGAGAAATAGGGAGACTACATCGAGTACCTGCCACGTATTGTCTTCATCTACTCTTGTTTCTTTATTTCTTTGCTCTTCAAGCTTTCAGTGTTCATTTTGTTCATTGTCTGCTTCACTTGGTCTCTCCTAGTTGCTGCCTGTGATTGCTGGTTGCTTCACCGGTCAGTGATTCCGGCGGCCCTATTGGCACGTTCCGGTCCGCTGTACCGGCTCCGGTCAAAAGAGAAAAATAAAAAATAAAAATGCGCCGGTGTATCACAGCCCTGCAGCGGTTTGTCGGGCCATGTCAAGCAGAGGGCAGAGACCCTTGTTTCTTCAGTCCTTTTTTCTGGGTCGGAAGTTGTACCGGGTTGACCTGGGCGTTGTCTGATCAGGAAACGAAGGCTCTGGCTGTTGAATGTCCCGCAACCTCAGATGCGGAGGAACGGCAGATTGCAGGATTTCGTCGTCCTCTCATTTAGATGAAGCCCAGGCAATGTTGGCGTCACTGAAGGGTACAAAGCTCGGGACTCTTTCAGATTTGTCGTTTCCCAGGCCTTCCTTGACCCACCGATCGTATGGTAGTGGTAGAGGCACCTTCTTGCAATGCACTCCGTGGACCCAGTTTTTTCTTCCTGCCACCTTCACTGCAGACCTGGTAGCCAGCAACACTTGCTGGGGTGGCTTCCACCTCGGCTCCAAGTTCTTTGTTCTCTGGAAGTTCCGGATGCAGACCCAGTCACCGGGCTGGATGGTGTGGCCAGGGCCCTCTGGTTTGGGTGGCAGGATATCTTGTACCTGACGATGAATGAGACGTAGGTTAGTGGTCAATTCATGTAAATAATCAATCAACAATGGGTATTGATTGTCAGAGTACTTCTTGGGGCGGGGTACTCCCCAAATATTTGTTGGCCGACCAAACACTATTTCGTAAGGAGATAGTCCGGTAAGAGAAGGTGCCATTGCTCTAGTTGATAGGAGGGCAAGGGGCAGGGCATCCGGCCAAGACAGTCCTGTGTCAACCTGGATCTTTGCCATTTTTTATTTCAGTTTTCCATAGTGGTGCTCAACCAAACCTGCTGACTGGGGGTGATTGGCGGCATGGAATTTCTGTCGGATCCCCATCCCTATACACACCTTCTTCATTATTTCCCCTGTAAAGTGGCTTCCGTTGTCACTCCAGATAATTCTGGGCATCCCAAATCTTGGAAAAAATTCCTTCAACAGTATTTTGGCTGTGCTTATAGCAGTGTTGTCCTTAAGGGGTTAGGCTTCGATCCACTTACTAAAGGCACACACAACTACCAGGACATATCGGAGATTGTTGCATCTTTCCATCTGGATATAATCTATTTGGAGCATTTCGATTGGGTAAGATGGGGGTACAAAATTCCCTGCAGGTGTTGGTGTGCCCTTTCCGGGGTTATGCATCAAACAAATCATGCAATGCCTGACTAACCTCTCAGCATATTTTGGCATGTGTTTGTTTTGCCATACTTGAGCTAGCAATTTGCAAATACCTTTTGCACTAATGGGAGCTGGGCCATGAGCCATAGTGACCACTGGCAAAACATAGGCATCGGGTAGCAACCATCGCTGTTGTTCAGACAGATCCGTCCAACAGCCATTCTCATTTAATAGGCCTGTTTGCTCTTCCCAGAGAGCCTCTTCCTCTCTAGTCGCCTCTGCCTGTATTTCCTTCACATTTTCAATAGTGTCCTTGTGCATCCCTTTCTCCGGTACCCAGTTTGAGGGGCCAGCTACATACATACGGGCAGAGACATCTTTAGCTGTTGCCTTTGCAGTATGGTCAGCAAATGCATTACCCCTTCCTATGTCATCAGTTACTTTCTTGTGGGCGCTACATTTGATCACAGCTATCTTTGAAGGAAGAGTCAATGCTTCTAATAGCCTGCTGACCAGATGACCATGCTGTATCTTAGTACAGTGAGAAGTAAAAAAAACCCTCTCAGCCCAAGTCACCCAAAATTATGGGCCACGCCAAAGGCGTACTGGCTGTCAGTGTAGATATTGACGGCCATCCCTGTACTTAGTTCACAAGCTCTGATCAGTGCCACTAACTCAGCAGCCTGGGCTGATTGGTAAGGTATTCTCTCACTCTCCACTACTGTCTGTAATGTGGTGATGGCGTAGGCAGCAGTTGTGCTACCATCAGGGAGTTTGAAGCAAGAACCATCCACATACAGGGTACCATCAGGGTCAGTTAGGGGTATGTCAGTCAAATCCACACGGCCTTTAGTCTCTTCCTCCGTCCGAAGGACACAACCATGCGGATCAGAATTAATGTCATCATCAACATAGGGTAACAATGTGGCAGATTTGAGTGTAGTGCAGCGGCGGATGGTGATGTGACTGGATGAGAGAGTCAATTCATATCCGGACAAACGTGCACTGGTAAGGTGTTGGATTTTTGTCCTATTTAATAAAGTGTCAACTGCGTGAGGAACCATACCTGTAAGTGCAGTGTCAAGGACCAGGCCAGCAGATTGGCGAACGGATATGGCAGCTGCAGCTGCTGCTCTCAAGCAACTGGGTAGTGCATGGGCTATGGGATCTAGAACTGCAGACAAAAATGCACAGGGGCGTTGTATGTCACCAAATTACTGTGTTAGCACTGACAAAGTGCAACCATTATGCTTGTGTACAAAAAGAGTGAAGGGTTTCTGATAACTCGGGGTGCCTAGCACAGGGGCCGAACACAAGGCTGTTTTCAGTTCTTCAAATACATGCTGGCACTCATTTGTCTAAGGGATTGGGTGGGGAACATCTTTAGGTGTGAGGCTCAATAAAGGTTTAATGAGTAAAGAAAAATTTGGTATCCACTGGCGTCAGTAGGAGGTGATACCAATAAAAGCACGTTCCTCTTCCTGCGTTTTTGGTGGGGGCATCTTACTGATTGTTTGTATTTGTTCAGGGGTGAGGCGGCGTCCCTCCTTCGACAGGAGATTACCTAAGTAGGTCACCTCATGTTGACAATATTGGAGTTTGGAGAGGGAAACTTTATGATTGAACTGTGCCAGATGCAGGAGCAATTTCATTGTAGCTTCTTTACATAACGCCTCGGTGTCTGCCGCTATAAGCAAATCATCAACACACTGGAGTAGTGCGATACCTTGGGGTAGGGTCAGGGAATCAAATTGGCCCTTGAGGGCCTGACTGTAAATTGAAGGGCTCTCTGTATATGCTTGTGGAGCTCTGCAGAACCGGAAACTTCGTCCTGCCAACGAGAATCCAAAAAGATCCCTACTCTGTTCATCAACGGGTATACTAAAGAAGGCATTTTTTAAGTCGATGACAGAGAAAAAACATGCAGACGGGGGAACCATAGTAAGTAGGGTGGTGATATCTGGGACCACAGGAAACTGGGATACTACTATTTTGTTTATCTCGCGCAAATCAATGGCAAAATTATAAACAGGGGGTTTGGAAGGATCGGTGCATTTTACGACAGGCAAAATTGGGCCATTGCACACATTTCCTCTTGTCTCTTCAACCACGCCCTTGTCAACAAGTTCAGAAATGATCTGGAGTAATGCCCTTTCCCCTTCTTTGGGTATTTTGTATTGGGGAAGTCGGGGAGGGTGAGCATTTTCCTTCAGGGTAACAGAAAAGGGGGGTATGGACAAAAGGCCGACATCACCTTGGGCCCAAAGATCAGGAGGGACATTCTGAAGTTCCTGGGGAATGGGATCTGGGGAGGCTAAATATACTGGGTGTGTGGTAGGGGAACCCATAGTGATGTAAACCCCATCAGGAGAACAGTATATTGTTGCATGTAATCTTTTTAATAGATCTAAACTCAGCAAATTTTCACCACATGTGGAAGTCAAAACCAAAGGGGAATCAACTGTGTAGGGTCCTATCGTGAGTTCCAGTGGTTGTAAAACAGGGCTAAATACTGGGGTACCAGAAAAACCCCACAGAAATGTTATTTGCGGCAGACAAGGGGGCCCCAGGGACTTTAGACCTAGCAATAGAACATTTGGTTGCACCAGTGTCGACCAAGAATTTTTCCATAGAGTTTAATGTTGTAACATTGAAATACGGTCCCTTTTGGTCAACAGGAATAGGCACGGGTCCCTTCTCTTGTCCTTGGCAATCCTAGTGGGACAGGAACCCCGTCCCTTCTTCAGGCTCATAATCCTCAGTAAAATAATTGTGGTCCTCATAATTAGCCGTATCAAATCTATTCTCTTGCATAAAGGGGCGCTTGTCCTATAACTATGTTCTAGGTCCGCCTCGCCCTTGTCCTCTCTGGGGATATTGTCCTGTGAAGCGGTCAGTGGGGGCAGAGTTGTTCTGGGCTAACAAGGGACACTCGTCATGCCAATGACCCTCCTGGTGACAATAAGCTCACTGGTTGGGTCCCAGCGGTGGGCGAGGAGTCACAGGGGCAGGTCTTTGAGCTATTTGTTGAAACTTAGGGGCACCTCTGTTTTGGGTCTGGGTCGGGCATGCTGTTGGAGTAATACCTTTGTCTTTAAGTCTTTAGTCTTTTTATCCATTCTATCTTGCTCTTCATTCTCCCTATTCTCATAGTACTGGGTTATTGTCAAAATACCAGACGGGGTGGAGATGGGCCATACACTTTCTGACATTTTTAGCTTAGTCCCAAGCTCTGGTAACAGATTGGACACAAATGTATTGACAAACAGTCGCTGTCCCCCTTCTAAAGTCATGTCCTGTCCACTATAGTCGGAAAATGTGCTTTCGAATCGTGTGAAAAAGTTGGAGACACTTTCATCTTTCTTCTGCTTGCAAGCAGCTAATCTATCCCAATTGATACGGTGAGGTGTCAACATCTTTATCATGGCAGTAAGTATCTGGGCTGGAAGGGCTAAGATCATGGGATCGGGTTTCTCACCACCAGTTCGACCTCTGTCAGCTTCCTCAAATTCCTTCCACATATGGCCAAATTCTGTCTGATCATTATGGCGTATTTTGGACCATACGTCAGTCGGTACTACCTGTCCCATTAACATATCTGTATCTGCTAAAGTCATTACGCAAGATTGGAGTGACTGAGTCAATTCCTTATAATAACCTGCTGGATTTCTACGCGAGTCAGGCAATTGGTTTTTAAGTTGTAGGACGTCAGACCTTTTCAAAGGGACATGGACCCACATCTGCCTAAAACCTGCTGGTATGTCAGGCTGGTTATCTACGCCAACAACGCGGTCCCTCCAAACAGGCTGTACCTCCCTCATTGGAAAACCCTTATTTAACGTAACACTAGATAAGGAGTTTCTGTAGGCTACCAACGTGATTAGATCGCATAATAGTGCAGGGCCCTGAATGTCCCCTTTTTCAACCTTATGGCGAAGGTCAGACAGACCTGGGGGTGGACCTGATTCTACAAAATCCTCCCACATTTGGATCAGTATGTCACACATTTCACAAAAAATGTCAATCTGTTGAATGCGTGTCCACTGATCCATTGTCATCCATATATCCTGAGAGGTGTACATAGTGTTATTTTCCATCCATACACGAGCTTGTTGACTCATAGCGAGTTGTTCCTGTGTACTACCTATCAGTCTGCTCAAGGTGCGTCGTCTGGGAGTGGGTGGTCTATGCGGAGTTACATAAGGGATATATTCACGGACCACTGACCATGCATTCGCTAATAGCCCTGCACTGGGGGAAGGTGTCAGATGACTGTCAACAAGAAATGGGTTGGTTGCAACGGTAGTTGAAGGCATATTAGGCTGGACAGGTACGGGACCAGTGGAAGGTGCGACAAGAGGAAAAGAAGGGTGGACTTGCACTGGTATAGTGGCCTGAACAGTCAGGGCGTTGGGAACAAGTGGCTGAGGAATTGGACAAACCAGAGCATGGGCAGGGGCAGCAACTGGAGCAGTAGCGGGGGTCAATTGGGCGGGATTAAGGGTTGGATACATGGCAGGAGTATAGGGTGGAGGGGTGTTCAACATGGAGGACATGAGAGGGTCATCCTCCTTGTCCCAGGCCTTTTCGGGAATCTTCTTTGTAATGTAACATCCATCTACCTGCATTCTATTCAATCTATCCTGTATTACTATGCCCTCTTCTATTCTCTAATTATCATGATTCTGGGCTTTCTGAATCTCACTCATATGCATTATTTTAGCTTCGTTCTTTTTGAGTTTGATTTCTTTCTGTTTGGACTTCTTGCGCCAAACCCGAAAGGAATCAAATATCGCGGGTCTAGCTTTTCTTTGAAACAACTTTTCCTCTAAATTATCTAATACAGGAGGTACTAAACTACCGTACATTGGCAATTGTAATTCAGCCCTACCTTTTGTATATTTGTGCCAAAGTAAGGAAAACATAATCGGCCAACACCATGTTTAGCATAGACTTCATGATTAGGCTTCCCCAAAGGACCAATCGGACACGATTCCTCCAATGCGGAGTCCTGTGAACAATACCAACAACATCATTTACGGAATTTACTAAGTCCAGGCATCTCTAAATGTGTATCCCGGATCCAAATGTCAAAGGGTGCAATCGAATATTTACAGCCTATAACTGTACTTACCCATTGGCTTCGGCTTTTGCAAAAGTTGAATTAAATACCAAAACAAAAATACAATTCACCAAGGAAGTGGGCCACTCCCACTCTTACCTGACCGTTAATCTTTCATCACACGGCAAGTGTCACAAAAGTCTTGATCTCCAAAGACTAGGAACCAGAACTGGGGCGTCAGTCGGGCCGCAGTCGGGTAGCCCACTGGAGGGAGGAATCACGAATCGGAGACCTCGGGCCCACAAAGACAATTTTCAGCCGATGTAGTGGCACGCCTCCCTTGGAATTCGATCACGGACCCCTCACGACCAACAGGCTAGATGACGACCACCGAAGACGCCCCACTGTGGGTGCCAAATTTTAGAACCAGCTTTTTGGAGACCTCTCCCCCACTAGGGGAGTCAAAGCCAGTGGTGAAGGGGACACCTAGAATCTACGGGTTCTTCTTGCTTAAATCATACATCACCAAAGAGACCAGGACAACCAGCCATGGAGGGAAGTAAGTTATTTATTAGCTCGAGCTAAGGACAGGGTCCCAGAATGGTACAAAGACAATTCTACGGAGACTGCTGCTTTACTCCACAGCGTACACATATTTATAGCGCTAGCCACGCCCATTTGCATAGTACAAGTTCCTTATTTCGATAAGTTCCTCATCTGACAAGTTCTTCGTCAGTCTCGTGTGGTGCAATCGTGGCCAGGGGACATCTGTCTCTGATTGCACAATGTACGCAGCCCAGTGCTTCCTTGCCCAACTGGTGTGGTCATGGGGCACAGCCTGGTGCTTCCTCTATTAGTTGGTGTGGTCACAATGCACAGTCTCGTGCTTCCTCTATCAGTTGGTGTGGTCACAGGGCAGCTGGTCATGACAGGCTGAGTTACCAACAATGGACAGGATGTGGCTGAGTCTCTGGCACAACTGGGGGGTGAGGCACACAGGCAGCTTCTCGGAATCGGCTCGACCACAAGGAGCAGGGAGGGTTGGGCAAGTTTCAACAGGGGCGTGGAAAGCAATTCTTCATCAGGTTGCCGAGAGCATGGCAACACAAAATGGAGTCATGTGGGTCATTTTAAAATACAGTTCAACATTCTGCACCTCGTTTTATTGCACCTGCATGTCTCTAACATGATTTTCTGGTCTTGTGTGAATCTTCATTGTCATACAAATTCTGCAGATGATCTGTCCTGATGCTACGATGAATTACAACCACATGCAATAGAAGTCATGGTTCGAGGGGCTAGGAAGCAGTCACACATAGGTCAAGATTGACCCATTTGCCTGTGAAGGGGGGTCGGGGGAGTGTTACAGGGGGAGAGGGGGGCACAGGTCAAGGAATAAGGACAAGGGCACAACAGGACAGAGAAGTAAAGCAGGAAGGTTGGAGGTTGCAAATAAAGGAAGCGAAGGAGGAAACAAAGTCAACTAGGGCTAGACAAAAAACCTGGGCAAGGATTAGTGGTAAACAACTGTGGGGCAGACAAGAAAGGGCAGCAGTAAATCTCTGTGGGTCAGCTGAGGAAAAGAAAAAAGAGCCAGTATGAGTACGAACATTAAGATATTGACGCTGAATGTATGCAGGCTTAACGATAGGCTGAAAAGGCAAAGGGTTGCGCTACTACTGAAAAAGTTGCATCCAGATTTTATATGTCTCCAAAAGACTCATATAGAGGGCAATAAGCCTTTTCTGCTGGAACAATTAGGGTTGCGCTTGTTAACATACTCAAGGCAAGGTGCAAAAACCAGGGGGGTGGCCATTTTAACGAGACTATATAATTTCAGTACAAGGAAAAAGCTAGAGGACCAATAGGGAAATAGACCTTGATCGAGTGTTTGATTGGTGAAGAATGGACCACAATTGGCTCAATATATGGCTCAATGGAGGATGACCCAGAACTGTTCAATTTCCTAGATATAGAACTAGCCACTTGGGCACCGAGGATTATTCTAACCGGGGACTTTAATATTAATGGGGCGTCAGGATTAGGTTTGGATTCTAGGGGGCAATATCAAGGAAGGAAAAAAAGGGTATGCAGACCAATCTAAGCATGGCTGGTAATAATGCATTGGTGGATGCTTGGGGGAAATTGAAACCAGAAGAGGCTGGTTATACCTACTACTCAGCCCCACATAAAAAATGTGTCCGGTTAGACTATTTTTTTACTTCTAGATCGCTGTTAGCAAGTCTACAGGTGGAAAGACTGCCACGCATCGTGTCAGACCATAACCCTGTGATTATAACAATATTGGGTAGTGGGCTCAAGAGACAGGCTAGGTCTTGGATGTTTGAAAGAGAGCTATTGATGAACGAGGAATATGTCACTCACATGCACTCATGGATAAAGGGGTTTTGGGATATCAATAGGGGGGCACTAGTATAGGGAATGATTGGGATACTTTCAAGGCGGGAGTTTGGGGCGAAACATTCAGTTTTAGCATAACTAAACAAAAAAAAGAGAAGGTTAGGACAGAACAGCTAAGCTCTGCCCTGTTGGAAGCGGAGCAGAGGTTAACACAAGCCACCCTAGGGGGTGTGAGGTTGAGCAAAGACTGATGGAGGTCATGGTGGCAAAAGCAGCAGCAGAGGAAGGTATAGCAATAAAAGCGGCCAAGATCTTCACAACACAGAGGGAGAAGTGTTATGAAATAAGCGAAAGGGTGGGTCGTACACTAGCAACACGAACAAGACCGAGGGTAGCTAAAGGGGAAATTAAAGAAATAAAAGATAGCGGTGGTAACATCATCTCAGACACGGAGGGAATTATGGAAGTTTTCAGGGAGTTTTTCTGTAAATTGGAGAGGAGCAGGATAGAGATCAAGAGGAAATACAGAGATATTTACAGGATATACCCAGTAATGTGATACAAAAAGAAGACAGAGAGTTACTGGACGCCCATCTGGGGGAAGAGGAGATTATGGCAGCTATGCTGAGTATACCATCAGGCAGGGGGAATTTTATAAAGTCTTTTTCACACATCTTTAAATCTTTAAAAATGGACTTAGTGAGGACGATTAGAAAGGCATAGACAGGATCATCCACTCCAGCTAGCTGGGCAGGGGCTGACATTATAATAATTCTTAAAAAACAGAAACCCCCACAGAGCCAGGATCATACCGCCCAATAACCCTAATAAATTTGATCTGAAGATTTTTTCAAAAGCTTTAGCCACAAGATTTTCTAAGGTGATAGGAGGTTTGGTTAGTATAAATCAACATGGGTTTATTCCACACAGGGGCACTACACAACACGTTAGGAGGATGATCACTTTGTTTGATGCACAAGGGTTAGAGGGGAATCCAATGTCAGTTATGTTACTGGTCGCCGAAAAGGCATTTGATGGGGTATCATGGGAGTTCTTGTGGGCCGTATTAAGGAGAGGGGGTTTTGAGGCAGGATTCGTGAAAGCAATTCAGACGTTGTATAAGTACCCCACTGCATGTATTAGGGTGAACGCAGGTCGCACTGCTTTCTTTGCAATAATCCGGTGTACACGACAAGGGTGCCCTTGCTCCCCTCTACTTTTTGCGATGTATATAGACCCACTGATTCATAAATTAGAGCAAAACAACCAAAGCCGACCATTGGACACTGGAAAAAGCCAAATGTGGCTATGATGAAACTATATAATGCAAAATCCATAGCCACCGCAGTATATGGAAGCGAGATATGGGGCCACACAAACGGCGAACAACTACAAATAGTTGAAAATAACTTTTTAAAGCGCCTGTTATGTGTCCCAGGTAGCACATCGAATTTAGCTGTACATGAAGAGCTTGGTTGTCTGTACTTATCTGATATTGTTAAATTGAAACCACTGTTATGTTGGGTAAAATTATGGCTAAGTGATGAAATTCCTTTAACCCACCAGATAGTGGAAGATCTTGTATCACTCGATCATGCAACGCGTGTACCTTGGCTTAAATATCTGAAGACCCAATTTTTGAAGCTTGGTAGCCTGAACCTGTTTGACAACCCGAGGGACATAGTTAAGGGGGATGTCTCAGCAATGAAGAGAGCTTTTTTCATGGATTGTAATGCCTTAAGAGAGGAAGTTGAGCTCACGAAACCCAATGTTAGAAAGTATATAATGCTGAGAACTTGTGACTCTATGGAAATGTATCTAACATGCCACTTTACCTCCCATGAGAAATTCTTGCTGACCCGGTTCAGGTTCAACATCTTTCACCATTTTTTAATTAGACCTGTGTCGGACATTTTTAAGAAACCTGCAGCTCCCTGTGGCTGCGACGGGAAGTCTCCACAGGATATGCTGCATTTTATATTTTTATGTGCATTTTATGAATATCCCCGTAGGCGGTATCTTGTTACTCTTTTAAAGAAATTACATTTTAAGCAAATCAGGCCCGCCCTTATGTACTTACAGCTGTTGCACCCTGATAGTGTCCTTCAGGTGTTAGAATTCTTAAAACTAACTATGAGATTAAGAAAATGTTTAGATGAATAACTGTGAATGATCTGCAGCCCAATGCACTAATGCACTTTTTTGTATGTGGGCACTACTTGCACTTTCTCTTGTACTGATTTTGTCTATGCACTCTTTTAAGTTATATTTGTGCTGTATGTAATCCAGTTTGACTATTGTAATTATTGCAATGTTTTTACTATGAATTGTTTAATGCTGTGTACTTTTATGGATTGCAATATATCCGAAATAAAGTCAATTTGATTTGATTTGTGGGCCGTATTAAGGAGAGGGGGTTTTGAGGCAGGATTCGTGAAAGCAATTCAGACGTTGTATAAGTACCCCACTGCATGTATTAGGGTGAACGCAGGTCGCACTGCTTTCTTTGCAATAACCCGGTGTACACGACAAGGGTGCCCTTGCTCCCCTCTACTTTTTGCGATGTATATAGACCCACTGATTCATAAATTAGAGCAAAACAACCAAAGCCGACCATTGGACACTAAAATGGGCCCGATTAAAGTCCTTGCATATGCCAATGATGTCGCGGTCATCACACCTACACCCACTAAGGCTATTAGTGTAATAGAACAGGAGGCTGAGCAGTTTGGGCGGGTGGCTGGATATGCACTGAATAAAGCAAAAACGCAAATTATAAAAAATGCACAGGCAGTATGTACCGATTCACGGGGGCGGCGGCGGGGGTTTATTTGGGTGTGGTTATCACTGCAGATATAGACAGGCTGGTGGAAATAAATATAGACCCAATAATTAAGAAAGCAAAAAAAGATCTGGATAGGGTGCATAACCTGCATATGTCAATAGGAGGTAGGGTAAACTTCATTAAAATGAATATATTGCCAACATTTTTATATCTATTTAGAACGATTCCTCTTTTTTAATGGTATATGGTTTAACACAATAGAGCACATGATAAATTGTTTTGTTTGGTCACAGGTTAAGACAAGAAGAGCGATAAGATATATGTCACTACCAAGGGATAGGGGGGGCTGGGCACTACCAGACCTGAGATTATATTACTGGGCAGCAGCAATACAGCAAATGACAGGCCTCATGGGGGGAGCAGAGATGGAAGCAGTGACGCACACGGGATCAACATCTATATATGGATTAGTACTAGGGGAAGAGGTTGAGAATGTTTTTTTGAAATATACGGAGCCAAGTTATTTCAAGAGAACGAGATTTAAAACAGTAGAGGCGGCATATCGGGTGTGGAAGGCGTTTAGCAAAAGTTTCGGCCTGGGAAGATTTAACGCATACGCTAGATTATGTAATAATCCTACAATTCGGCAAGAGATCTTTGCAGATGCAACATTTAAGGAATGGGGACAACTTGGAGTAAAAAAAATAGGGGACCTGCTAGGTCTGACAGGAGTGCGTACATTTTCGGAACTACAACTGGAATTTGACATTAATTCAAGGAGTTTCTTCAAATACCTGCAGACGAGAAGCTTCCTAATTAGTAAGAAAGGAGGATCTCGAGGGTTTGAGGATAACGCAATATTACGAAATATTGAGGGGGGACACGGGTGCTCGATTAAAAGACTCTATGCGGAACTCATAGTGAATAGAGAAGATGACCTAGAAAAGGTCGAATTAAAATGGATGAATAAAGTAGGGGTTTCACAGGGGGTCTTTGGGAGATCATTACAGCGAGGCCAGGAGGTTCTTTTTTCGGCAGCTCTACAAGCCCAACACTATAAAACCCTTTACAAGCTATACTATACGCCAGCTAGAAGTGCACAATGGGGGGTACACAGGGGATTACCTGCCCACGATGTGATAGTACAGAAGGAGATATAACGCACATATTTGCTAAGTGCCCGAACATACACCCCTTTATAGGAGCTATCGAAGCGTTTTTGGACAAATCTCTGAACTGTAAACTTAAATTAACATCGGATGTGATCTTATTAGGGATGGAGCAGGGCATAGTACAACCGTAATTTGAATATTTTCTAGTTGTAGCTATGGCGGTGCTCCGTTTATGTATCGCCTCTGCATGGCGTGATAGGCTCCAACCCACCATGCAGCAATGGATGGCAAGGTTGTTGCACATCCATAATTGGGAAAAGGGGATATATGCTAGAAAGGAGAAAAAGGGAAAAGCATTAGGTTTACGTATCTGGAACCCGATTGTACAGTGGAAGGAGAGGACAGAGGCCATAGGCTGAGAGTAAAGGATCTGGTTGAGGGATGATGGTCTGTCTCTATCCATCGATTCTTCTAGGGTCCACTTGTGGGACACCCCCGCGCCGCACGGCCACCAGCTGCTGCGTGTGCCCCCTGCGTGCCCTCTGACTCGCTGCTGCCTCGTTTGCCGGCTGCCGCCGCTGCGAGTGTTTTTCCCTGGTTTTGACGATTCTTTGTGCTTGCCTTGCATTACTTTGTGTAACTCTCTTTTTTTCCCGTTTTTTTCGTTAATTTGTGCCTGTTTGCATTTTTTACGTGTCTTTTCTCCTTCCTTGTTGTCCGCCTACCGCGCCGCCCCCCGCCCTCCCTTCCCGCCACCACCGCTTGTCCCCGCCCCTTTTGTCTTCTGTATCCCTCCCCGCTCCCGCCTCCCAGCTGCCCCGCCCACCCGCGCACTTGGCCTTAAATGGCGACCGTGCGACGCAGGTGAGTGTGACCCACTTGTGGGACACCCCCGCGCCGCACGGCCACCAGCTGCTGCGTGTGCCCCCTGCGTGCCCTCTGACTCGCTGCTGCCTCGTTTGCCGGCTGCCGCCGCTGCGAGTGTTTTTCCCTGGTTTTGACGATTCTTTGTGCTTGCCTTGCATTACTTTGTGTAACTCTCTTTTTTTCCCGTTTTTTTCGTTAATTTGTGCCTGTTTGCATTTTTTACGTGTCTTTTCTCCTTCCTTGTTGTCCGCCTACCGCGCCGCCCCCCGCCCTCCCTTCCCGCCACCACCGCTTGTCCCCGCCCCTTTTGTCTTCTGTATCCCTCCCCGCTCCCGCCTCCCAGCTGCCCCGCCCACCCGCGCACTTCGCCTTAAATGGCGACCGTGCGAACGCGCAGCGGTCACGCGCAGCGGGCGCGCCGATTGTGCGCCGAAGGCGCGCCAAAGGTAAGCCCGTCTGCGCCCGTCCGCGACCGGATCGCGACCAGCGCCAGGACCCCTGGACCTCGAAGACCTCGACCTACCCGCCTGACGTACTCAGCCGCCGCCCTCATCGCTCTCAACACCGGCCGACTCCCAGATTGCCACCAAGCCACTCCAAGACGCACCCACGGACCGTTCAGCTGCCACGCCTGCAAGTTCTCCTGCATCCGGACCAGCCCCGCACCAGCACCCGCCAAGTCGAACTCCAGCAGCACCCACCTCAAGTGCATCCTGCTCAACACCCGCTCCGTCCACAGACACGCCATCGAACTCTGGAACCTGCTAGACGCCACTGCCCCTGACGTTGCCTTCCTCACGGAGACCTGGATGAACGCCTCTTCAGCTCCCGACATCGCCATCGCTATCCCAGAGGGCTACAAGATCGTCCGGAGGGACCGTAACGCCAACCAGATGGGAGGAGGCATCGCCATCATCCACAGGAACACCATCCGTCTCACGACCAGCACTGACAACACCCTGACCAGCGCCGAACACCTGCATTTTCAGATCCACACCAACCCGAACACCACCCTCAGAGGCACCCTGATCTACCGACCCCCTGGACCACGCACGCAATTCAGCGAGGACATCGCCGACTTCGTCAGCCCGCATGCCCTCCCCTCCGCTGACTACATCCTCCTGGGAGACCTCAACTTCCATCTGGAGAACAACAACGACCACAACACCAGCACCCTGCTCGACAACCTCGCCAACCTGGGACTCAAGCAACTGGTGTCCACCCCCACCCATCTCGCCGGACACACACTCGACGCCGTCTTCTCATCCAGCACAGACATCGACTTCAGCCACGCCACAGAGCTTCAATGGACGGACCACAGCTGCGTCCACTTCACCTTCAAGAGAACGACGACCCACCAACACCAGCAACACACCGCCCGCAGAAGCTGGAACAAGATCACAGCAGACCAGCTCGCCACCTCCCTGAGCCAACACCCTCCGGCCAGCTCAGCGAACCCCAGCCAGGCCGCCGATAACTTCACGAAGTGGATCAGCAACTGCGTGGACGAACTCGCCCCACTGAGAACCCCGCCTAGCAGACCCGGCAGCAAGAAGGCCCCATGGTTCACCGACGAACTCAAGCGCTCCAAGAAGAACTGCCGAGCCCTCGAGAAAGTCTGGAAAAGGGAACCGACACCGGACAACAGGACCTCCTACAAACTTGCCACCCGGAAACACCACCAGCTGATCCGCGCCGCCAAGAGAACAGCATTCAAGGACCGGTTGGACAACAACGCACACAACAGCAAGGAACTCTTCAACATCGTGAAAGAGCTTTCCAAACCCAGCGCAGGAAACAACGACATCACCCCATCGCAAGACCTCTGCAACTCCCTCGCCTCATACTTCCACAACAAGATCACGGACATACACAGCAGTTTCAACAACCAACCAACGCACACCACGACCGACCAGCCACCCCCCCCCACCACCACCCTCCACGCCTGGACCCCGATCAGCACCGAAGACACCATCCGCACGATGAACTCCATCCACTCCGGATCACCGACCGACCCCTGCCCTCACCACGTCTTCAACAAGGCCGACGCGGTCATCGCACCCCACCTGCGAGACATCATCAACACATCCTTCGACACCGCCGTCTTCCCTGAAAGCTGGAAACACGCCGAACTCAGCGCTCTACTCAAGAAACCAACAGCGGACCCCACCGACCTCAAGAATTACCGCCCCATCTCGCTTCTCCCGTTTCCAGCCAAAGTCATCGAGAAGACCGTCAACAAGCAGATGGCCGCCTTCCTCGAGACGAACGGATCCCTCGACCCCTCACAGTCCGGCTTCCGAGCCAAACACAGCACCGAGACCGCCCTCATCGCCGCCACCGATGACATCCGAGCCCTGATGGACAATGGAGAAACAGCGGCCCTCATCCTCCTAGACCTCTCCGCGGCATTCGACACGGTCTGCCACCGCACCCTAACACGGCGCCTCAGCAACATCGGAATCCAGGACAAGGCGCTGCAATGGATCATCTCCTTCCTCGACGGTAGAACACAGCGAGTCCGCCTACCACCGTACAAGTCAGAGGCCTCCGAAGTCATCTGCGGCGTCCCCCAAGGGTCATCCCTGAGCCCCACCCTCTTCAACGTCTACATGAGCCCCCTCGCGGCCATCGTACGCAAACACCACCTCAGCATCATCTCCTACGCCGACGACACCCAGCTGATCCTCTCCCTGACCAATGACCCTGCCGCCGCCAGAGCCAACCTGCACGAAGGGATGAAAGAGGTAGCCGAGTGGATGACGACCAGCCGCCTGAAACTGAACTCAGACAAGACGGAGGTCCTCATCCTGGGCTCCTCACCCTCCGCCTGGGACGACTCCTGGTGGCCTCCCGCCCTGGGCACCGCACCCAAACCGACAGACCATGCACGAAACCTGGGCTTCATCCTGGACTCCTCCCTCTCCATGACCAGGCAAGTCAACAGCGTCTCCTCGGCGTGCTTCAACATCCTACGCATGCTACGGAAGATCTTCTGGTGGATCCCCACAGAGACCAGGAAGACCGTCACCCAGGCCCTCGTCACCAGCCGACTGGACTACGGCAACGCCCTCTACGCCGGGACCACCGCCAAGCTCCAGAAGAGACTCCAGCGGATCCAAAACGCCTCAGCCAGACTCATCCTCGACATCCCACGATCCAGCCACATCTCCGGACATCTGAGAGACCTTCACTGGCTCCCCATCAACAAGAGAATCACCTTCCGCCTCCTCACCCACGCACACAAAGCCCTACACGACCAAGGCCCGAGCTACCTCAACAGCCGAGTCAACTTCTACGCTCCCAAACGCCACCTCCGATCAGCCAACCACGCCCTCGCCGCCGTCCCCCGCATCCGAAGAGCGACTACAGGAGGAAGGTCCTTCTCCTACCTGGCCGCCAAGACCTGGAACTCCCTCCCGTCCGACCTGCGCCTGACCCAAGACCACCTCTCCTTCAGGAAGAAGCTGAAGACCTGGCTGTTCGAGCAGTAGCGGCACCCTCCCCCCCCCAGCGCCTTGAGACCCTACGGGTATGTAGCGCGCTTTATAAGTGTCACTGATTGATTGATTGATTGATAGGGAATTTTCTCTCTTTGTTTGGTCCCTCGCTTTTCTTCTCTTTCATTTTCTTTTCCCCCTCATGTTTTTTTTAGCAGATTTTTTTTCTGAAGCCTCCAAAGTCTTCCATTTGACCTGCTTTTATCTCACATTCTTTTTTTCTTAGCTTTAACATTGCATTATAGATTATTTGTGTGTATATATTATTTCCAACATGTCCATATGTGTGTTAAATTGTCCTGTGTGCGGGGGGGGGGGGAATAAATGCTGTAAAGAACTTTTTGAATAAAAATCATTTTTAAAAAAAGAAGTCATGGTTCTCCGTAGCCTACTAAGTCTCCTCAATGCTACATAGTTTTTTGTTCCTGTTTGCAGTTTTTATCTTTTAAATGAGTACATTATATTCTCCATAAGGTGTACAGGTAGGTAATTGCACAAGTTTATTTTACAGGCCCAATAAATCCAGCATCCTATGATTGTTTTGTGATGTTTGTATTGATTTAATTGTTGATTGATTTGGATTCCATACATTCTTTGGTGTGTTGGCACAAAATGCATTAAGGTTTCTTGTTAGCAGATTTCCATCTTTCAAAGTGTAACTCTCTGTAATGTGTGTTCAGGTGATTACTAAATATGCACTCTAATGCTGGTGTTTTTAGCATGTCTTCATACTTATCTTTACATTTCGTATTTCATATATGTTCAGATGGTAGTTTATGGAATTTTGCAGATAAGAGGTATGACATTAGGAGCTGCTGGTATTAGTTTATATATGAAACATTTTCACAGTGCTCTGACAGGTATGACTGTGTTCGCGCTACGAAAGTATTTATGTTTTTATGACCCATGTCAGTAATTGTCCAGTCAAATAAGCTGGTCCCCTCGCCCACGGTGAATGGGGCTCTTTCTTCAAAGCAAGCCCTCTTTGTTATGCATTTAGAAAAGCAAAAACAAAATATGCAGCAAGTATAAGAAATTATGTGGGATCATGCAGTTCATTTTGTGATAGTATTACTTCATTATGTTGTCATTTTTAGTGTAGAGACTGTAAGAGCATGTGCATTGTGTCTCGCTTGCGAGGCACTTTTGTTAGCTAAGAGTACTTGGAGCCTGCCTGTTGTTTACCATATGTTGGCTTGTGTGGCACTCTTCTTTACAGCCTTTTAAATTAGTCAAGGCAGGCCTAACATAATTTCTGTTCCACTCTGTGGAGCAGTAACTAAGCACTGATTGATTCAACGTAATCAGTGCCCGCCCGCTGCTCCCGACGCGATTGAGGTACTATTTTGATCTGTTTATCTTTTAGTGCCCAAACAGAAAGTGTGTGACTGGCAAAAATGCACCCAGCAGGACAAATAACATCTTGCAGATTTATTTTCTATAGTTAACTTTCTTTTATTTTGCCAGGTCTTCATTTCTCACTTTGCACTCATGTTTTCTTTTGCTTATACTTGTGGCCGCTTTTCTCAAAAGATGAATACTGTTTTATTGCAAAGCGAACTTGTTTTTTTTTCTGAAGTGTAATTTCTGAAATGATGCCTTAACACAAAATCGTACAGTACAACCTAATCCACCCCACTCTAATTCACTCTAATTCACTCACTCCACTCCGATCTGCAGCACTCAATCCAATCCACCCCAAACCAATCCAATCCAAACCACTCACTCCAATTCACTCTACTCCAATCCACCAAATTCCAATCCACCCCACCCCACTCCAATCTGCCCCACTCCAAGTCCCTGCAGTCTAATCCAAAATAATCTGCCCCACTCCAATCTTCTGCACACAATCTTCCCCACTCCAATCGAAAACAATCAGCCCCACCCCAAAACAATCTAACCCACACCAATTTAAAGCCAACTAAACTGACTCACTGCAATCTAAAACAATCTACCCCACTTCAATCTGCCCCACTCCAGTCCAAAAAAGACTGCCCAACTCTAATCTGCCCCACTCCAATCCAAATATATGTCCCATTCAATCTAAAACAATCTGCCCCACTCCAATCCAAAACAATTTGACCCACTCCAATCTGTCCCACTCCAATCTGCCCCACTCCAGTCTGCCCCACTCCAGTTTGCCCCACTACAATCTGTCCCACTCTAATTCAAAACAATCTGTCAACTTCAATCTGCCCCACTCCAATCTGCCCCACTCCAATCCAAAACAATCAGCACCCCAATTCAAGTGTCCCCTTCTACTCCAAAACAATCTGCCCACTCCAATCTGCCCCACTCTAACCCAAAACAACCAGCCCCACTCCAATCTGCCCCACTCTAATCCACCCTCTCCAATATGCCCCAAACCAATTTGCCCCACTCCAATCCAAAGCAACCTGACCCACTCCCAACCACCCTACTTCCATATGTCCCACTCCAATCCAAAACAATCTTCCCCATCCCCAATCTGCACCACTCCAATCACATTCACTCCAGTCTGCCCCCCACTGCCCACTGGTTCTGCCCAAACCCAATCCAAAACAATCTGCCCACTCCAATCTGCCCCACTCCAATCCAAAACTATCGGCCTCACTCCATTCTATCCCACTCCAATCTACCCAACTCCAGTCCAAAATAATCTGCCTGATTACAATCTGCCCCACTCCAATCCAAAACAATATGCCCCACCCCAATCCAATCCACCTCACTCCAATCCACCCACTCATCCCAATTTACCTCACTCCAATCCACCACATTCCACCCTACCGCAATCCAATCCAATCCACCCCACACCAATCAATCCACCCCTCTCCAATCTACCCCACTTCACTCCAATCCAATCCACCTTACCTCACCTCACTTCATCACAATCCAATCCACCCCACTCCAAACCAATTCACCCCCCTCCAATCCAAAACAATCTGCCCCATTCCAATCTCCACCAAACCAATTTGCCCCAATCCAATCTAAAACAATCTGTCCCACTCAAATCCAAAACAATCTGCCTCACTCCAATCAGCCCTACTCCAATCCAAAACAATCTGCCCCACTCCAATTCAAAACATTCTGTCCCACTCCAATCCACTCCAATCCGCCCCTCTCCAATATGCCCTGCTGCAATCCACCTCACTTCAACCCAATACACCTCACTCCAGTCAAATCCAATCTACCCCACTACAATCCACCCCAGCCCACCCCAATCCACTTCAATCCAGTCACACTACCCAATCCAGTGGACCTCACCCCAATTCACCTCAACCCTATCCACTCCATTCTAATCCACCCCACCCCACTCAATCCAATCCACCTCACCCCAAAGCTATCAACCCCACTGCAATGCAATTCACCCCACTTCAATTTAGCTCACTCCATTCCACCCCACCCCATTCCACCACACTTCATTTCATCTCACTCCAGTTCACAGCACTCCAGTCCACCCCACCCCTGTCCAGCCCACCCCACTCCAATCATCCCCACTCCAGTCCACCCCACCCGTTCCAATTCACCCCTCCCCATTTCAATCCACCCTACTTCAACCCAATCAACCCAATTCTGTCCTACCCACTCCACTACAGTCCAGCTCACTCTACTCCAATCCACCTCAATTCAATCCATCCCGCCCCAGTTCAGTCCATCCTACTTAATCTAATCCATCCAGTTCACCACACAGCAATTCACCCCACTCTACTCCAACCCACCCCATTCCAGTTCAATCCACTCCCTCTACCCCACTCGAATTTACCTCACTCCAAACAGCCCCACTCTAATCCAATTCACCCCACCCCAATCTACCCGACCCCAAACCAATCTTAGTTTCTCTGCCACTGAACCATTGAACTATACTACCCTCTACTCATCTCTCTGACACTCTACAACACTCTACACCAGCAAATCAACTTTACGACACTCTACTCCTCTCAACCCACTCTAGGACACTCTGGCCACTAACTTTAAGCTATGCTGAACAGCAGCCATATTGTTGTACAACATGGCAGAAACACATTGCCAATGCCTGTCGCTCTTGTAAAGGCACGGCTTATTGGCTTTTTCAATGCTTGTTACACCTGGTAACAGTGTCAGGGAAAAGAGTTCACCTTATTAGTAACAAATGAACACACAAATACAACAATAAGCATTTTGAAGATGACCACCAGTCAAAATTTGTAAAAAGGGTTCTGGTGCCCCAGGAACGCGAGTCGCCATCATTTTTGTGCCCCTTCGTTTTTACTGTTATTTCTTTGCAATCTGTTAATCAAGCTTACCTGAATATATTTTCAGTATTTAATCAAAACACAGACTGCTTCAGTTTATATTTGCTTGTTATTGATTTCTATGAGCATCTAGAATGTTGACAACTGTGTATCTCGAATATTTAAATATTTCAAAGACAAAACAATCTCATAGACTGGATATATTTGAAAGGGTACCAGACCACTTTCTGTTAATTGTTTTTTCCAAGAGTTTCTGACTATAGGTTATGTTATACAAATTGAGCATAAAGAGTGAAGGGTTAAGGCGAACATTCACACGGGGTGACACTGATAGGCCATACAGAATCATATCTCTGGTCCCAATTGAAGGCCAATGAACGGGAGGACCTTACCCTTCACTCACTGACTAATCAGTGTAGCTGGCTTCATAAGACAAGAATAGTAGGCCTTGCTATTTTATTGAACATAGAACTCCATTGTTCAAATATATATGTGGGTGTTTACCAGGGCCAGACTGGCCGTAGCGGCCCTGGACATTTTTCTGGTGGGCCGGAAGGGTCGGGCCAGTTTTAAACTGGTTGGGGCTGTTTTTGTTACTGGGGGCCTGTTTTGCAGAAACAGTGCTGCAATATCAACAAAGGTGCATCAGCAGTGTTTCCCACCAGCACCCCTCTCACCCCCTCCTTCTCAGCCAGTCCGACGTAATTGCCAGCGATGGTTTGCGTTCCCAGTCCGGCCCTGGTGTTTACCATCTCTGAAATTCAAAAAAGGTTTTATTTTCTGCTGTACTAGAATTAGATTACCCCTTAGAGGTAGCAGAATGAGGGGAGTGTTACTATTGACTGATAACAGCAATCATGTTGGAATGGGTCCTCTTACTTACCGCTGATGGTAAAAGTTGCTGCTGCCATTTAATTGTCTTCATTGTGATTACTATTGCATATTGTATGCACTAAACTAGGATTATGATTTAAAATAAATATTTAAAATGTATCCTGCATGCTCTAGTGTTATTAAGTGTGATATTCATTAATGAAGGAAAGTTTGGGAGTTCCACCAATTATACCTGTAACATCTTGTGAGATTGATAATTCCCTGAAACATATCTCAATCAAATAGGGATCAGTGAGTTGTGCAATGGTTGCAGTACAACTAGTTTTCTGGTTTTGGTTGGCACATTGCCTAAGCATTAGGGCCAGGGGTCTAGAAAACTGACATCTGTGTCTCTAGAAAAACTAAAGAAAGCATCACCTGTACCTTGCAATTATGAGCTATCAATCCTGGAATGAGGAATAGCATATATGTCATAGAATTCCCAGGCTCCTTCATGCATTTTATTCCTGAACTATGGACCCATTTCCACACACAAAGTGCATCTGTGTAGTGATGGCATGTTCCTTTAATTAGAATGTTGTATATGTAATTGGAATGTTGGATGCTGGGCAACAGTAACTGGTGGATCTTGTGTACTTCTTGATGTACCTTTACTGGAGCTGCACGCATATCTTCTCTCTCTTGAATAAATACTTGTTCCAGCCTACAACTACTCTCTGTTTCCTGTTTCCACGTCTTATTGAAATCACTACAATTTTGGCGACAAGGATGGCGACATGAATGACTAAAAGACCTATTTTGGATGAAATTTTCGTTGGGACTTTATTGTGGCTTTTCTATTTTTAATCATCGTGTGGATTCATTTAATCATAACTGTGGAAATTCGATTTAAAAGAAGACTAGCAAGACAGACTACATGATTTGGGGAACTTTTGCGCTACTTGGGAGCTTTTGCGCTGCTCGCTTTCATTTCGCTTCTACAGGAAAGAAGTCTTTGGGTAACTGAAGCACGAAAGGTCCCGAGTTACCCTGAGGGAGCACCTGAAGCAAGTGAGTGTTTGGACTTCGCCAAGATTGCTGGATTTTCAAAGTAAAGTAATTCGGCAAAAGGTGTTTACCTTTGAAATCCTGGGCATCGTTGACATCCTCGAGCCACGCAGCACCGGGATTCTACTTCGGAACGCCTTTTGGAGCATCGGAACGTCATCTGCTGTTTGGATTGTCAGAAGTTTTGCGGAGGAAGACGTCTTCACGCATAGAGGGTGACGTCATCGCGCAGTTTTGACGGCGGCGGCCATCTTTGAAGGTTGTTACATCGGATCTCCATGGCAACGTCTTCACGCATGGCGTATGACGTTATCGCGCACGTCTGACATCATCAGTTTTGACGGCGGCGGCCATCTTTGCAAGAGCTGTATCGCGTTTCCATAGCAACCCTTCACGAAGATCGTGTTTCGCGGGATAGAGCCCATTTCGAGTGTTTTTGGACCATTTCTTCTTGGTGTTGACAAGAGCGCAAGACATCTCTCTCTCACTGTGGTACATTTGAGAAATTCAATTTTCGATTACATTAATACTCAGGAGAACGGTCTCAGTTTAAGGTACTTTTAATACAGCAGTTGGATGTGGGGAACATTACTGGAAGAAAAGGAAGGATTCTCTTGTTTTTCGTGTAGTGTGTTTTATTTACTGTTTCTTTGTGAAGTACTTTGCGCTGGTGCGCTGGTGCGTACAACCTTCAAGCAGGAAAGTGCTCACCGCTGGTGCGCACAGCATTCAAGTTACAATTGTCTCTGGTTGTGCTGATGTGCTGGTATGCTGAAAGTTAATGTCCAAGGCAATGTGTTTTTATTAGTTCTTTATTAATTTGGCAATATTAACAGAGTAACAAGGGGGTATCAATTGTTCATCTTGTGGTTGTATTTTCTTTTTCTTTAATTTTACAAGAGACATCCTAGCAAAGGAAATTTCACGAAGCTCATGAGGTGTTACAGGGAGGGGGTATACATGCAGCAGAGGTTTCGTGAGGTTTAGGAAGTTCTTGAGGTGTTAGTTTATGAAGTTCTTGAGGTGTTAATTTATTTACTAATTCATCATTCACGTGGTGAATATTTGAATGTCACGTTGTGGTTATTTGAGTGTCTTAATTTCATGAGGTGTTTTAATTTCAAGGGGGATTAGTTTATTTACTGACGTTTCATTTATGAAGTGGTTATATTTGCTGGTTCAACATTCACGAAGTGGTTTTATTCACTAACTTTTCTTTCCCGTAGTGGTTAGTTGAGTGTTTGATTTGAGTCTGACCGAAGTGGAAAAGTCACTTTGTCGCAGGATAACAAGATGGAGAAGGAATCTCTTTCTAAGTTTGATGTCAGTCATCTTCAAGTTAATTGTGTTTGGAATTTGGAAAGGGGGGATGGTTGGGGGTGAGTTCACATGTTCTGTTCTCACTTGTTCTGTTCTGTTCACTTAGGAAGATGCGGAATTTACTAAAATTAATTTTAGTGTGTAAATTGTTGGGTTCAGAGTGTTATGAATTCTTTATAGTTTATTAATGATTTTTATGTTCTTTTTGTTTCTTTTGTTAAGAAGGAGGATGTGTAGTGATGGCATGTTCCTTTAATTAGAATGTTATATATGTAATTGGAATGTTGGATGCTGGGCAACAGTAACTGGTGGATCTTGTGTACTTCTTGATGTACCTTTACTGGAGCTGCACGCATATCTTCTCTCTCTTGAATAAATACTTGTTCCAGCCTACAACTACTCTCTGTTTCCTGTTTCCACGTCCTATTGAGATCACTACAATCTGCTTTCAACAGTTGCAATTTGTGCCAAAAGCACAAGTGCAATTACCAGGTTTCAAAACTTCACTCATACAACTCATATATAAGGAGGACGGCGTTCGAAAAAGGCACGGACCGAAACTAGTCACGCTGAAACATCCTGAATAAATACCTTGTCACTGAACCTGCAGTGTCCCTTGCTGTCTTCTTTATGGGAAAAGAGAATCGAATATATATATATATATATATAATGTGGCAGCTTTCTGGTATGCCTAATGGACTTGGGAACCGCCGAACCGCCTCTCTCACCCAACTTCAAATTGTCCAAACTTTGGAATCGTGACTACACGAGGAAGCGTCACTTACTTATGTGATGCCAGCAAGTTGGATTGTGGTGTCTGCGGCGGGGTGAAGGTGTTGGAGAATCGCTTTTGCCTACATCAGGTTTAGGCGGAGTGGAGAAGAAGCAGACACAGCCCACTGGGGGAGCACCTGCGCTGATTAACTGCTTGACTCGGAGTAGCGGGTCCCTGGACACACCTCCCTCTACCTGCTGAGACGCCTTGCCCAATCGTAACAGGGCTTCTAAGTACTTAATGTGGACATTTGGGAATCCTAAACTTTAAAGCGGCATTTGAAAAAGTCATTCTGACGAAACGCGGCATGCCGACGCTTTGATTTACAAATAAAAGGGAGTCTCCTGATGCACCTGCGTGTGGCTCGTTCTTTTTCAAGGGAAGAGAGCATGTTTCATATATATATATATATATATATATATATATAATCATATTGGGTTGCATAAAGAACAATTGATGGACAAAATGCTGTACAATATCAAACAGTGACCCACAGTCAGAGATCTGGGCTAAATCCATTGTGTCTTTTTTGCTCACCACGAAATTCCGGTTTGTACCCAGCCATATGCAAAGCAGTCTTGACCCTACTCCAACACCATTCGTCCCGACTAATATTTGGCCCGTTACTCTTGTGTATTTTTTGGGGTAAAAAGATATACATTCTCAGCTGGAATGTGAATGTGTGAGTGTTATGAATTCAATATACCTCATACTGAGTTATTAGTATTCAAATAACTAATTTCTATCATTTGTGTGATCCCATGGCGCTTTTTGAGATATGGGCATACTTTAGTAACCAGAGATAATTGTTGACGTAACTCCAATGGTGCCTGGTGTCCTTGTGTTTGAATAGAAAAGTCTTTCATTCCTATATATTTTTTATCAATGGATTGCATTAAAAAAGCTGATTCAACAGGTAGTGCATAGCTGACTGTGTGCCGAAGGACCTTTTTTTATTGAATGTCAGTTGCACAATGTTAGACCTGGCATCCTTGGTGTGCTTTTCCCCTGTATTTTTTCCTCTGCCTCTTACATTTGTGTGCTGGGTTTTGTTTTTGCTGGTCTAGATGGTTTGAGCACTTTGCCACTGTTGGTCAGTGCCAAAGTGCAAGTGCACCCTTTGTAAATTGTGAATATGGATTGGTGTTACTATGATTGGCTTGTTTAACTTACTACCTAGTCCCCAGTACATTGCACTATGTTTGCCCAGCGCCCAGGGTAAAAGAAAAGCATTTTTAATAATTTCGGTGGAATTCGCGTTGGGGTCACGAATCCCGCCGAAATTATAAAAAAATAAAGCACGGGGTCCCGTGCTTCATTTTAATGAGGACCCCGGGTGGGCCAGGTCTCAGGGGGCACTGTCAATAAATAATAGCGAGGGCCTGCGGCGGCCCCCACATTCCTGGGTACCGCCACCTCCACGGGGCACTTTTAATTTAAATGCAGGGGTCCATTACGACCCTTGTGCCCCAGGGACCACCACCTCCCCGGGGCTTTGTAAAGTTTGGGAGTGGGCCGCGCGGCACCCCTCCTGGAGTCCTCATTGGCCCTAGGAGCCCAAGAAGCCTCCACTCCCTGATGGGGCCGCCTCGCACGCCACTTCTTAGCGCAAGAGCTGCCGCACCCCTCCCATTGTCATTCTGTGTGTCGACTGATTGTCATCTTCGGAATGACAATCAGTCAGTCTGTGCTGTTAAAGCATGTGGTGTGCCTCCTGCAGCCTCGGTCTAGGGCAGGGCATTCTGTTTTAACAGTGCTTAAAGAAAAATGTTGCACCTCAACAGATGGAAGAAATGTACAGAAACTAGTTCCTGAAAGAAACCAGTGAAAGAAGCTAAAAAGAAAGGGTTATGGTTCTTTCCCAGTCTCACCCTTTCAGAACTGAAACATTTTCAATATTATATACCCGTAGTTGCTGCTTTTTTATTTTATGCAACTAACAATCATTGATAAAGCCAATAGTCCTGGCTTGTTGTAGGTGTAATGTATTATATATCTGGATGCAATAACAGAAGTAGCAGAATACCAGTCGGGTACCCCACTATACTAAGCACAGATCTTTAGCTACCCTGTTTTAAGCTATGCCCTTAATTACGTCAGACATGCCCTTTGAAGAGACCCCCAAGTTTTTTCAACCCACTTAAAGCCATGTCACAATCCCTTCACATCCGGGCACTGTGCATCATGCATGGCTTATGACTTCAAAGTTTTCAGATTTGCGGGGCAAAGTGAACCCTCCACTGCCCCACCCCTTGCTTTAGGAACTACAACAGGGTGAAGTTCTTGATGGGCCCCGTCTGTCTGCAACTCTGCAGACAAAGGGTCAGCTCATAATTAATATGAAAAGGTGTGTGAGTAAGTAAGTGAAGGAATGGGTGAATGGCTGGATGGATTAGTGAAAGGATGAATGGATGAGTGAAAGGCCGAAAGGATGGATAATGAGTGGAAGGATGGTTGAGAGAAAGGGTAAATAGATGTATGGGTGGAACGTTGGTTGTATGGGTGGAGTGGTGGATGTATTAGTAAAAGGGAGGATTAATGAGTAAAAGGGTAGATGGATGAATGAACGTATGGATAGGTGAGTGAAAGGGTGGATAATGGGTGGATGGATGAGTGAAATTATGGATGGATTGTTGAATTGATAAGCGAAAGGGTGACTGAGTGGACAGAGGAGTAAAAGGGTGGATGTAAAGATGGATGAGTGAGTGAAAGGGAGGGTATATAGGCAAAGGGATGAGTGAAAGGATGGATGGATGAGTGCTAGGGTTAATGGATGGATTGATGAGTGGATGAGTGGATGGATGAATGGATGGATGGGTGAGTAAATGGATGGGTGAAGGGATGGCTAAGTTAAAGGAGGTAGAGAGAGAAAAGGAGGGTGGTTGGATGAGTGAAAGTATGGATGGATGAGAGAAAGGGAGGGTGAAGAGCTGGAAGAAAGGATGGCTGGATGAGTGGAATGATGACTGGATGGACAAATGGACAGATGAGTGACTGGGTGAATGGATGGATGAGTAAGTGAAAGGATAGCTGCATAGATGAAAGGGTAAATTGTTGGATGGATGAGTGAATGGATGGATGGGGGTACTGTGAATGGATGAGTGAAAGGATGGATGGGGTGAAAGGGTCGATGGATGTATGATGGATGGATGTGGGAAAAGGTGGATGGAGGGATAGTTGAGTTAAATAATGGATGGAAGGTTAGCTGATGGATATGTTTGGAAATGGTTGAATAGGTTTGGATATGGATGGGTACACCCCTGGATGACCCAACCCACCATCCCAAATCAACACATGACGTCAGGCAGCAAGTGTGTGACTCGGGCTTAAAATGCTGCTTCTGCCTGCCAAAAAGTGGAAACAAATTACTTGTATGGTGCCATGGTACCACAAGAGACATTCCACAGTTGTGCAGTTGGCCAGCGCTGCTCCCATGCCACCGTGAACCAGTGTAAGCATCCCTCCTCCTGTACCGAGGCCATGAGAGATGCACGAGGGCACGGCTCTGTGCAGGCCCTCTGCGGGGAAAGGTGGGCAAGACAACAGCACCATTGTGACTCGTGTACTTTCCACCACAATTTATTTTCTTTTAAAATTTGGCACCCCTGGAAATATTGCACCTGGGGCTACAACCCGTGTAGCCCAATGAAAGCTACACCACTGCCTACCAGTATGGATGAAATCTGACTCGTACACCTTGTAGCTCTCAATGTCTTAAGTAGCATTTCCTGTACCACCAGCCTTCAAAGAAGCAGTGGTCTTCCTCTTAAAAAAAACAGGGGCTGGATCCTAAAGAGCTGGAGAATTATAGGTCCATACAACGCTACTGACCAGGAAGTGGTGGAGGGTTACTGGAGCCCCGCAGCATTTCCGCGCTGCTTCTCAGCACTGTTACCGCCTGCCGCCGCATCATAGGGACATCGCGGCACGGCGGACTCCATTGCCCAGTGGCCCAAGCGACCGGAAGTCGCGCACGCCCTGTACCGCCCCCGGAGGTGCTCTAAAGCCCAGCTAGAGCCCCGGGGGTGCGGGGGACACAACGCTACTGACCAGGGAGTGGTGGAGGGTTACTGGAGCCCCGCAGCATTTCCGCGCTGCTTCTCAGCACTGTTACCCCCTGCTGCCGCATCATAGGCACATCGCGGCACGGCAGACTCCATTGCCCAGCGGCCCAAGCGACCGGAAGTCGCGCACGCCCTGTAACACCCCCGGAGGTGCTCTAAAGCCCAGCTAGAGCCCCCGCGTCGCGGGACGCGTGCGGGCAGCGCCGGGCTGAGCCCGGGCAGAGGGCGGGCCATCTGTGGCCATCAGGGGCCAGAAGAGGCCGGGACGGGGCACCCCCCTTACAATTCTGATCCGCGGAAGGAAGTAAAATAAAGACATAAGGTACAGATTTACATTGACATTCCCCAGTCTATTACAGGTCCCTCCAGAGCGTCTACATAGTTAAACTTTTCCCCGGTGGTTGATTCTGAACCAGTTTTAACTCATACAAGCCATTTCGCTATGACCCACGAGGAGGATACCAGAAATACTCCCTCCCAGAGTTACTCGCTTAAGGGGACAATGGACTACTTCATTAAGAGGGCAACTCTCCCCATTTCAAGTGAACTAGAGAGAATAGAACGATCCCCCGTTATGGATTGTCCTCCCGGTATATGTTCTCTTGTACAGACTCCCGATGCAGTACCAGTTTTGTCACTACTGGAGGAACTAAATAAATTATGCAAATCCACGTACGCCCCTGTGGAATCATGAAATGTGCAAATTAATGCCCCTATTTGCACTATAGCAACCATTAGTCCCCAGCCCTGTAGACAACTTCAACTAACTGAAAGCTCCCAGGGTACTCCCCTTTTCGTACGACAAAACTCAAATCTCAAATCTACAGTGTCACCACAAATCTCCTCTACCAAAAGGAAGAGAGATGGGGTTAAACAAATGGGGAGTCAGGCAAAGCAACAAAAACTAAACCCAAATCCCTCACTGCCCAACACTCCCAGCACTGCACCTATTCAGGCTTCCTTACTGGCCTCGATCGAAAAAATGTTGAAAACATTAATATCACCCCTGATTGAAAAAATAATCAGCTTAGGGGATAGGCTCACGGGTGTCGAGGAAGCGATTAAGGCTAAATCGCCACTCATAAAAACCCTGGCAGGACCCTTTCAGCCACAGCACCCAGCCTCCACAGAAATGCCTAAAACCACCATACAAAGTAAGACTACCCATAACCAATTAGTCACCCTACAAAAGACAACTCTGAACTCCTCGAAAGCAGGTCCAACAGCACAGAGCTGTTACTCCAGAGTAGGGCCGAACAAAGCATCTATAATACTCCCGCGAGGATGCACCGCTCCTTTTGTGTGCATCCTCGCGGGAGTACCAGAACTCACTAAGGGGAATAACGAAAGACAACAGGACCTAAGAAATAAGGTCACCTTCTGGCTAACTAAAAATAGACCTCTGCCACCCAACATCGATGGTACCATACTAACTGTCAGAAGGGTGGGCTGGCTAGGACTTCTACCAAAAGACATTGCAGGCGCTTTGCTACTTGTAAAATTCAGGAGCAAATATGTTGTCCCACATCTTCAATCATGGCAGCCACAAATAGGAGATGGTCCCATATCCACCTGGTGCATAAGTGATTTCTACCCCAGAACATTATATGTCCCGTCCCCATGTCAAAAAGCACAGAGCAGTTACATGACGGGTAGAAGTGGTTTTGTTTCGAATGGCTACTTCACCCCCACTTTTAATCAATTTGACCCACTCTTGGGTCTAACTCTGATGGATTAAAAAGTATGGACAGGGATACTATTTTAAAAAAAGCAATGAATTAAATTCTTTTTCTGTAGTAATAATTCTTTTATCACTTTATTTTTCTCACAGTCTGTGACTATGGAATTACACTTTTTATCGAATCTTTTGTCATTTTATTGTGAATGTAATATTACGTGTTATGCTTTTATGGTTATATTTCTTACCAAATAAAGTACTTTGAAATGAAATGATAGCTGGATAGATGAAAGGGTAAATTGTTGGATGGATGAGTGAATGGATGGATGGGGGTACTGTGAATGGATGAGTGAAAGGATGGATGGGGAGAAAGGGTGGATGGATGTATGATGGATGGATGTGGGAAAGGGTGGATGGATGGATGGTTGAGTGAAATAATGGATGGAAGGTTAGCTGATGGATATGTTTGGAAATGGTTGAATAGGTTTGGATATGGATGGGTACACAGATGGAAGACCATAATGAACTGTGAAAGACTGAATGATGGATGAAATAACTAAAGGATGCCACATCCCTGGATGACCCAACCCACCATCCCAAATCAACACATGACGTCAGGCAGCAAGTGCGTGACTCAGGCTTAAAATGCTGCTTCTGCCTGCCAAAAAGTGGAAACAAATTCCTTGTACGGTGCCATGGTACCACAAGAGACATTCCACAGTTGTGCATCTGGCCGGCGCTGCTCCCCTGCCACCGTGAACCAGTGCAAGCATCCCTCCTCCTGTACCGAGGCCATGAGAGATGCACGAGGGCACGGCTCTGTGCAGGCCCTCTGCGGGGAAAGGTGGGCAAGACAACAGCACAGTTGTGACTTGTGTACTTTCCACCACAATTTCTTTTCTTTTAAAAGTTGGCACCCCTGGGAATATTGCACCTGGGGCTACAACCCCTGTAGCCTAATGAAAGCTACACCACTGCCTACCAGTATGGATGAAATCTGACTCTTACACCTTGTAGCTCTCAATGTCTTAAGTAGCATTTCTGTACCACCAGCCTTCAAGGAAGCAGTGGTCATTCCTCTTAAAAAAAAAACAGAGGCTGGATCCTAAAGAGCTGGAGAATTATAGGCCCATATCATTACCACCATTTTCCGCAAAACTTCTGGAGAATCATGTAGCAGCCTGCCTTAATTCCTTTGTAGAAACGTCTACGTTTCTGGACTCCCACCAGGCTGGTTTTTGTCCAGCACACTCAACTGAATCTGTGATTTTATCTGTCTTAGACAATCTTAAAGGACAGGCTGACATTGACCGTTCTCAGGCCCTCCTCCTCCTAGACCTGTCTGCGGCTTTTGACACCGGGAACCACAAAATTTAGCTGGATCGCATCGCAGCAGCGGGTCTCGGAGGTTTGGCTCTGGACTAGTTCAGCTCCTTTTTAGAGAACCGTAAACAATCAGTATGGCTCTCACCTTTTAAATCTAATACTGTTGAAATGAGTTGCGGGGTCCCACAAGGTTCCTCTCTTTCGCCAATACTGTTCAACATTTACATACGCCCCCTAATCTCGAGTCTCCGGCAGTTGGGGGTTGAAATCTTCAACTATGCTGATGACATGCAGATAATTTTCACTCTGGAGAACACTACTGAATCGAATGATTTTGTCAGGAGCTCCATGATGCATGTAAAAACTTGGTTGGACAAGAACCAATTGAAACTCAATTCTGAAAAAACTGAGATCACCATTCCTAGCAACAAACTGGTTCATTGGACACCCTCCTACTGGCCCCTAGAGCTAGGTGTGGCCCCAATTCCTAAACCTGTGATAAAGAACCTTGGTCTCAATATTGATTCAGACCTCTCTATGAGTGCCCAATTTAGTTCAGTTACCTCTGCCTGCTTCGTCCAACTCCACAAATTGCGTAAGATTAGAGGTATTTTTTTACAAAAGAGGCCATTATTCAAATCCTGATTGCCCTTGTTCTCTCAAAAATCGATTACGGAAATGCCCTCTACCTTGGTATCCCATTATATTTGAGGCATCGCCTTCAGATAATTCAAAACCAAGCAGCAAGAATCATCTATCTTATGGATAGAAGATGCCACATCACTCCACTGCTTAACGATCTCCACTGACTCCCAGTGGAGCAGTGTGCGATGTTTAAAACTGGCTGCATTCTTTTAAAGCCATTTAAGAAATGAGCCCAAGGTTCATTTCCTCGTGTATTAGTAAGCATATGCCCCAGCATGCTCTGAGATCAAGGCATCTGAATCTTTTGACAGTGCCCAGAATCAGACGCAAACGCATTGGTGGGACCCGGTTCTCGTTTCTGGACCGAAGCTTTGGAGCTCACTGCCTATCTCTATTAGGCTTGAGGCGGATTACGTGCGGTTCAGGAAACTACTCAAAACGTGGCTGTTTACCCTGGCGTACAACTAGCTGTTTCTTTGCTTGCTTTTTTCAATTTTTTCTTCATTTAATCCTCCTTCTCTGTGCCCCCATAGCGCCAAGAGACCTGTTGCTGAACGAGTGCTCTATAAATCACCATGACATAACTTTCACATTTATGAGTCATTGTCTCTATATAATATGTGTGTTATGTAACGCACTCCGACACCATGCTGTACATACTTCAGATGAGTATAACTGTAAAAGAAATTAAATACACAGAAGAGAGGGACCATGTGAAGATGAGGGGCACCCTTGGAGGGTGGTACAAAGGCCGGACTGGCCGTTCTCGCATCGAGCGTTTCCCTGGGAGACTGAAAAGGTGGGATGGGCAGTTTTGTTACTGGGGGCTGGAACTGCAAAGTTCCTTGTATATCCAGCAGTTTTCAGGCAGCAATAAAAGTGTCAGGGTAACTCTAGTGACTAATGTACCTGCTGGAGAGAGAAGGGAGTTTTTTTTGTGGCAGTTTTGAATCATCTAAGGTAGCACAGCGGGTTAATAGGCCTGCTCCAAAGTATGTCTACCATGCATATCAAAGAACAGAATTTTATGTTCAGAGCTCAGTAGGTTACTGCTTTCGTCACTGAGATTCTTTTGTCACTGTGCAGCTCATAAACTACATACGTAATCTAGCACAGTGAGCTATGAACTGCCATCAAAGAACCACATTCAAGCTGCATGGTACAGATTACAAAGTTATACTTTCTTCCCAGTTTTTCATCATCCTGATGTTGCTAAAAAAAGGTTTCTTTGGCTAGTAATACATTCTTATCATTCAATTCAGTGCTAACTACTGTTTCTTATGTTCTGAATCCTGAGTTTGAGCTTCTTCAGACCAAGCACTCTAACAAAATGCCTACAAGTATGGGTGACATGCATCCTACACTTTGTAGTCTCCGTTGCCTCATGTAACATTTTCTGTACACTGATTTACACATGTATGATTCATTGTCTCTGTATGTGTGTGTGATGTAAAGTGCTCCATCATCCTACACTAGTATGAGAGGTGCTATATAACAAATGAAATCCATGTAAGAGAGTGGCACTGTTGGCGATAATGAGGGAATCATTGAAGATCCCCATCAAAGATTGTTGTTTTCTGGTGCACACTTAAGTCATCATTTACTATGCTTTAGAAGCTAATACGATAGATATTAAATGACAAATGTGTTTTAGAATGCACCATGTTTTCACAAATGTTCTAGGGAGTGGGAAAACAAAGACTGTAAGCTGTGAGTTTGTTGGTAACACACAACTTTTAATATCTGCAAATGAACTGTGCAAATGTTTCAAAACATGTCAGCAGTAATGAAACTACAAATGGACCACTCGTTTGTAATTCAGAAGTGTACTGGAAACAGAGTTTTGATAGGATCAAAATAATGAAGACACTTTACTTGGTGATGTTCAAATTATACATATTTGCCTAAATCACCTTTCCACACATTACTATATGTGCACTATGATGTAGCTTTATCAGTAAAACTGCATGTTGGCATTTTGCTTCCATTCAATAGAAAATGTTCTGTATGTAAAAGACAGTGCCTCCTTCTGTCCTACAATTATGCCTTAACAGTGTATACAGTTTGTAGTCTGTAGCACACTTCTGGGCATCAATGAAAATCTGCAATTTACAGCTCGCAGAAATGAAACAGCCCAAGAAGTATACTATTTCCAATATAGGCGTAAAATAAATAAAGCTCATATATGGCTAGCCACTAGCCAGGTCATTATATAGTAATGTCAAATCCTATCTAACCACTCTGACCCACAATAATACCATAACGCTCAGGAGTGTGCAACCTATTATAGCTCTTGCAGGTTGGTTAATGTTAGTTAATGTGATAGATGTTTGTATTGTGCTCAAGGCCTTTTCTAGCTGTCCTTGCAAGTGGGGACTTTGATTGCTGTCCCATCCTTTCCGAATCTCTCCGTGTCACGTCAAAGACGCTTCAAGTCAAGTGGCACACAGCATAATTGAGTAGTTTGCAGGAACACTTAGAACAAGCTAGAAAACTAGATTGCAAGCTGCGTCCATTTCGAAGCCATCAGTGGAAAACAGCTCAGCAAGAAAAGTGTTTTTTCCTGAACTTTCTTACACGCAGATCCACACATTTGTGGCCTTTACCCAGGTCCAAGATCTGCTTGAAGACACTCTAATTTCTCTGGCAAGCAATTATGGATGGAGGGCATGAAATGTTCGAACTATTAAGAGGTGCTCATCCGAGTACAACAATACCAATGCCTCAGGGACGACCGAGAAAGCTTCAATCATTTATGAAAATAGCCCAGGTACGTACAGTGTGGTATGGAAGTTGCAAAACCAGCAGACACATATTTGACACCTTGTGAGGTCCATGATTCATCCATTTCAGGGAGATGGTTTTCGTGTACAACAACCTTAAGACCATCCCCCAATCCATATAGGCCAGCACTTCCTACAGCCTCTTCTTGATACTAGGTGAATCACTAATCAAAAGTCTAAATAATTGGTACCTGTGGGATCATTCTTATGATCGGACTTTACTTATGGACAGTGTGGGTGAAAGTGATTACCTGCTCGGTGGTGAATCTCAATATATGGTACTTGTGCAACCAGGACTGTGTTCAGAGTAAACAGTTCTTACGGAGGTCCTTTTCACCCTGAGATCTGAGTTATTGGTGTGCCTGAGAAATGTGTTCTGAGTGATTGATGACCCTGTTGCTTCAGAACTCAGCACCCATGTTTGCCTTCTGCACTTGAGAAATATGTCATAAATGTTTATTGACCCTATGGGCCCTCTGCACACTAAGGGCAAGATGTACGACCCTTACAATTTGCGACTCCCAAATTTAGGGGGTTATTAGGATTGCGGATTTTCCGCATCCTCTGGGCCGGCGGAAGCCACCGCCAGCCCGGAGGTAAGCATGGGCGAATTTTGCGAATCTCGCGTTCGCGAATTTTGCGGATTTGCGAACTCGCAATCCGCAAAATCCGCTAATTCTCGCGAATTTGCGGATTTTTTTTTTGTGTTCGCGCTGATTTCTGCCAGTTTGCGAGGGTTTTGTACAATTTCGCAAACGCGAACTTACCTGTCGGGTCGCAAGTTTTG
This sequence comes from Lissotriton vulgaris, assembly GCF_964263255.1. Lineage (NCBI taxonomy): Eukaryota > Metazoa > Chordata > Amphibia > Caudata > Salamandridae > Lissotriton > Lissotriton vulgaris. The sequence continues at coordinate 754,660,802 of NC_141695.1, read as the reverse complement.
CGAACTTGTTGTTTCTACGTGTCCAGCCTGTTTGGGACACTCTTCTTCATCACTGCCACTCTCTGTCACCACTGCCACTCTCTGACTACTCATGCCACCCTCTGTCCCACCCATGCCACCCTCTGTTTCATCACAGAACCCTCTGGTTGTCCAGTCAGTGTACATTATTGTGGCAAAGCAAAGCACACCTTCCCTGCCTCAAGTGACCTGAATTAATTTGGGGCTGATTAATGTGTCACAGAATATTTTTTTAGCTGGCACCTGCTTCCTTAGTGCTTCCTGATTAGTGATCTTTTGCACTTGCTAAGTGCTTTCATTGTTGCAAAATTAGTTACAACACCTGCCCTGCCCCAAATGACAATAATGAATTAGGGGCTGATTAATGGATTTGAACTTCCAGCCTGGCTCCTGCTTGTCTCCCTTAGCTGTAATTCAGGACCTTTGTGGCATATGTGTAACTATTCTGAGGTTCAGAGCAGGGTCACATAATAGTTGCAACTGGCAACTGAACTCTGGAGGGGCCCCTCAGGAAGCACTACAGGAAATGGCTACTAATGATGAGCCTGAACTTTTGAACCTGGTAAGTAGTTTCAGTTTTGCTAAGATCGTATTTCTGCAATTTAGCGCTTATTCGCGGGGCGCGAAGTTGTACTGGGAAGCCGCGAACTCACGCGAACAGTGCGAGCAAGCCATAAAATCCGCTGCTCGCGGATTTGCGGATTTTGCGGGAGATTCGCGAATCTCGCGGATTGCGAATTTACTGAAAATCCGCAAAATCCGCGAGCGAAACGGATTTTCCACCCATGCTTACCCGGAGGATGCGGAAAATCCGCAGCGGACCCACCAGAGACCCACCGCCACATTAGGATGGCTTGTGGGTCCTGGTTTCCGTCCGCAGCTTTTCCTCCGCGGTTGGCTTACAACCGCGGCGGAAAAGCACTAATATGGTGACGGTGTCTCTCAGACACCGTCAGCCAGATTAGGATGTGCCTGGAAACATGCTTTTCCGCGGCGGCTTTTCCACCGTGGAAAAGCATGTGTAACTTCACTGTGGGGGCCCGTTGCGGGCCACTAGGTGAAGGGGGGTTGGGGGGTGCACATGGGGGGTACCTATGGTACCCCCCTGCATTTGTATGCGGAAAGCGGCAGGCACCGCGCGGTGCCTGCCTCTTTCAACATACAAATGCAACACCTGCATTTTTAACATTGCCGTGGGCGCAGCTTGAAGCCGCACCCGCCGCAATGCTAAAAATAGAGGATGCGACCACCAGGGTGGCGGTCATATCCTAATTGCACAGGAGGGAACTCCGCATGCCATGCGGAGGTTCCCTCCTGCTCTGGGGTCGCGGACGGACGCAAGTCCGTCCGCGATCCTAATGAGGCCCTTAGTCGCTTCGCGACTCACAATTTGCTAGTCGCAAAATGCCATGTACAACAGTGTCACAGACACTGTTAGCGATTCCCAATGAGGTTGCATATTGCATGCCTCATCAATATTCATGACGCAAGCGCAATTTGCGACCCCATTGAGAATGGCTACTACTCCTAGAGATGGTGGCCTGTTGGGGTCAGGAGACCATCATGTCTGGGACTGCTGTTTATATAAAGCAGTTTCATTAAAAAAAATGCTGCCCGTTTTCCGTAAAGAAAAATGGGATGCATTTAAAAAATGAAAAATAAAACTTTTCTGGGACCAACACCTGCTCTAAAAAATATTTTCTTGCAAACTCACAAAGGGGAAGGGATCCCCTGGGGAGCCCTTCCCGTTTGCAAGTGGTTTAGCACCTACTTGAAGTAGGTGGTAAACTGCGAGTGTTTTGCGGCCACAAATGCTGTCACAAAACAATAGTACATGGCAGTGAGTCTCGCTATTAGAAAGGGACACCCCTTCCTAATAGCGAGAGCCGCAAACTGTATTTTGCGAGTCAATGGCTCAAAAATAGCGTTTGTACATGCCATTACCCTTTTTCACAGTCGCAAACGGGCCGATCTCCTGTTTGCGAGCGCAAAAAAGGGTGGTACATCTGGCCCTAAGAGTTTTGTCTTGAGTGCTCATTGCCCCTCGGCACCCCAAGAAAGGAGTCATGGGTGGCTTGTGCCCTGCGTAAAAAATTTACACTTAGAACTGTGTTGCGACTGATTAGTACAGCTATACATTCTCTGCATCCTGAAATCTGTATCCGTTGTGACTTTTACCCCTGTACATGATTGGCACCCAGAGATTTGTGTCCCTAGTGATCAGCCCCTATACACCTTTGTACACTAGGACATGTGGTCATATTAGCATGTACCACTGTAAACCCGCTGTGCCCTTACAACTCCGCCCTGATTTAGCGGTACACTTGTGGTTCACCAGGATCCTTTGTGATCCGTGGCATACAAAGAATTCATAATTACAAAAAATCTATAGAAAGAATTCATAATCAGGAATCCGCCTGCATGATTACATCTGATTACTTTGGTAACAAATCCCTTAGAACTAATATCTTCATATCAAACACAGCGTTTTTCTACACATTCAGTGAGACTATCATCTTCCTAGGTCCTACCCCCAGCCTTAAGCCATAAACCTACCCGCTACCTTAGCCCTTCCCTATGCCTTTCACTAATACTGGCATATATGATTCATCTATTACTAGATTTTAACCTTAACTCCAACCCTTGAGGAAAACCTAGCCCTTGTCCAGATCTACTCTAAACCCTTAGTTCAACTCTCACAGTAACCCCTACCCTAAACCTAATCATTACAAAAGTCCTATTCCTAACCATAAACGCAATCCTTACCCTATCACCTACACTTACCTCAATCCACACCTTACTATTTTTAAAACATATTTAACCTTTCACTTCGATGATCATTTCAGCATTTGTTTTGATGACGTTTTATCTATTCGTTTTGGAGGATCATTTTTTTTAGATATTGTTATTTTTGGCATTATTTGAACCCCCCACATCTGTGCCCTGAATGATAAGTGATATTGTACGCCCTTTCCACCATTAAATCCATGTGCTCTGCGAAATAACAATCATGAGATGTGGACGTGTTGATTAGTACATGGCCCTTTGCGCCCTTATGTCCCTGCGTCTGAGTTATGAGTATCCCTGTGTGCCCTCTGCACCCCGAGTATTGTGTCTTGAGTGATAAGTACTGATGAGTGACCGTGTAATCGGGAGTGCACGCTTGAGTGATCGGTGCTTATGAGTGCCCTCACCCTCCCAAGACATCAGTCTTGAATGATTGGTGAGTCTTATTAAGAGTTGGGAGGTGACAGAAAAACCTCAAATTTGAAAACAATGTGATAAACCCTCTTTTGGGAGATCACAAGGAAAATATTTCAATGGGAGATTTTTTGCTAGTGGAGAAACCTCCAATTTTAGCTTTACCACTTCCCCCACAAACCTAAGGATTGTCTGCCACCTGGTGCTAAGACATTACTTATACTTGGCACTACATAGCCTCAGAAACTACACTTCCCCCCTTTTTTTATACAACAATACTTAGGATCCTTAACCAGTCTCCATTCCATACATCAGATATGACTTTCCCACACTTTCACATTGACTTTCGCACAGCCCCTTTACATTCTACAAACCACCCTCCTTCATCCAAATTCATTACACCTCTGTGCCTAAACAATCTACTCATTCTGGTAACAGCAAAAAAAAAACTCCCACATAAATGTGACTGGCCTTTATTCTCCCCCTCACCACTCATTGCATTCATAACAAAAACATGGATCGCTCAGAAAGACACTGCTCCATTCTACAACTATGTCAACTTCATTCACTCACTAAGAACAGCACACCGTGTGGCTAATATTGGAATCCACACTAAATTATCCCTTAACTACTTGCCCTACCCACAACCTGACTTATGCCCGCCATCTTTTGATCTCATTGTCATAACACTAGTCACCCTGTTGTATGGCGTTTTAGGATCCAAGCGAAATTTCCAGATTCATGCCCTTATATAGGTACAATTCACATTGCCCTAATATAGGCATAGAAATCATACCCATATTTAGATATAGCCAAAGCAGTCCAAATACAGGCATGGCAACTTCCACCCGTACCAAAACGTCTCAACGATTTCTTGGAAAATTGGCTTAAGCAGTCAGGGACCTCCCTTTGCTTGAATATTGATTTGTCTAAGAACTCATGGAGTTTACAAAGAACTACTATTCCCTTGGGGTTCTTTACTGACGTTATTATGCCCGACTTTACGTCAAACTAGGCACCTTCAAGGTATAAATATGCCTTCACTTGCTCTAGCAAGACACGGTGGTTTGGAGCAGTTCGACTATCTACTTGCCCGACACAGCTCGCTACAGCAAGTGCTGAAGGAAGCTGACCCTCCAGCTGACGCACTGATCGAGAAGCTGCATTTTCTATCGCTGAGAATCCAGCTCCAGTGTTTCCAAGCTCCCCTCGCAGGGTGTTGGGAAATCGAGTCCCGAGACAGAGATACCAGACCTCCTTTATTCGAAACTAAGGTATGGAGCTGATTAGACCCTAAGAGAAATCTTGTATAGATTCTTGGCAAAGAAAACCAAACCTATACTAGACAATACTTACTACCTCCCACGTACTAGACTTTGGTTAGGTACATTGGGGTAGGTGTATTTTAGAAGCACCAGTTGAGTACTTTTAGCCATTGTTCTTTATGTATGTACTTTTATATGGTTTAGAAACCATACAATGCTTTTACAGTATTATTTTATAATTCTATTCTCGCTATACGCATTATACTTTGCAGCCTGCATTACGATTGTAGCAGTTCACTTTACTTGCATGAGAAAGAAGACTGTTCAATAAATCCTTTTATTGGAAACGCCTGTCTCTCTATTTCTCTGCATCGCTGTTGAAATGAAGCATGCACAATTGACTGAGTACAATATTTATCTATAGTTTCCACCACTCTAGAGATATATATTTCTTATTCTTGGGAAACAAAGTTGTCATGTTTATGCGGTTGTCAGAAACTAATCCCTTCTAGTGATTTCGAGAAAGTTGCTAGTGACCTCTGAGGTAGCTGGCACTCACAATTAAGTTTAATATATTCAATAGAGACCTAGTAGACATAAGTCCTACGTCAAATCTATAGGATATATTATTCCAATGCGCAGAGCCTATTGGGAATATAGGAACTACACTACAACCCTGATAAAAGCTTATATCATCACACTCTATTACTATTCTTATGCTGCAAATATACTTTATGATAACCCCAACTTAATTCTCCACTCTGCACTAGCCTAGGCTAACCTCTGGTCCTTGGCAATTGCAGCAGTGACATGAGAAACAACTACAGACCACACTGCTCAATCAGTTTCGATGTTGCCATTTTTTTCTCTCCACAACACACCTACACACCAATCACTCCCACAGGAAAACAGTGTCCCCATCCTATTATCCTCCTCACTCACCCTTTCATTCCAAAAATCGATCCCTCATTTTCTGACCACTTCCTAATCCAGCTGTGACATCTTACATTGTCTATTAACAAGACCCCCAACTCCATGTAGAGATGTCTAGCTTTTACTTTACTTTACCCTGCTCTTGATAAGACAGAAAGCATGGTTTCCTTGTTTTACCAACGTAAGGACCAGATGTACGACCATTACATTGGGCAAGTCGCAAACTGCAACGTTTTGCGACTCACAATTTGTGACTCGCAAAATGGAATGTGCAACAGTGTCTCAGACACTGTGTGAGATTCCTAATGGAGTCGCAAATTACCTCCCTCATCAATATTCATGAAGCAGGTCGCACTTTGCGACACATTAGGAATGTCTGGCACTTGCAGGGATGGAGACCTGCTGGTGTCAGCAGACCACCATGTCTGTGATTGCTTTTTCAATGATTAAAAAAGGGGAAGGGGGGACAAGGAACTGAATATAGGTCCAGTCAGTGACAGCACAACCACACGCTCCTAATTAGGATGGATCCATTCAAAAATTATCAGATAGTAACAGCCACCTGCCATGAAGCCACCTGCCATGTAGGCTCTTCACCTGCCAACCAGCCACCTGCCATGAAGGCTCTTACCAAACATAGCTACCAAGTAATAGCTACCTGTCTTGAAGTCTATTAACAACTCTGGCCCCAATCATGCACTAAACGTGTTATTATTATGAAAGGTCCGCACGCCACACAGCAGTTCATAAATAGGTGCCCCTCTCGATTAGGACAACCATCAGCACTATTTGATATGTAGCGACATTATCTACTACTGCACTCTAGTCATTGACAGCTTATAATCACATTTTAACAATGTTTACACTGCTGTAAACATATTTAAACAACATTCGAAGGTGGCCCCTTCATTTATGGCCGTACCCGCCTTTTTACAGGTCTACGCACACGTGACCATCGCATCAGGACCGGTGCATGCGCAGCCACACCCCCTCCTCCTCACCACTCAGAGAGCACAAATAATGGAGTATTCACACACCCTGCAACCTGGTGAGAGGTCAGGTAGGTTCAAGAACCTGTCTTTACCTACAGAACTGTAAGTATGAACAACTGCTGCACCCCGCATGCTCTAGCTACATACTTGTCATAGATGCAATGAGTAATACCGACCTTTTCGCACAGATTGCGACTGTCAATACCTCTGCCATGACTTATGGGACACTATGCACAAATTTAATAAGTAAGCGGTCACTCCATACTTACCTTAGACAGCACAGTTTGATTTAAGATTCAATATTTTAATCTACCTAACCTGTCTGCTGTCCTACACTTACCTATATATCCTTCAACCCACACTATTCACCCACCAACAAGAATAATTGGGTGATTTGTGGGTTTGTTTGTAGTCAAAGAAATTGGCCCACCGAAGGGGTACCTATACTTTGCATTGAGACAGTGCTACCCGATGGGATTATTCATATTGACTATATGTACTTCTCTTTCCTTCTCATTTGTCGTTCTAGATAGGAAAACTACACTGGTCCATTGAGTGGCAATACTATAACCAACTAGGCCACCGCACAACCCCACCACTTAGTTCACTTCCCCTTGGTCCTGAAGAGGCACAAAGGATCTCCTCCTGAGACCACACCAAAGGGCAAAACATATCGACCCTTTCCCCGTTTTAAACAAACTCTGCACTCGTCTAGCTACTGAGGGTCATAATTACTCTCGAGCAGCACACAACCTTTTGGTCTTTTAATGATGACAGAGTGCTCTTTTTCATTAAATTAACCTACCTTAGCTTCCCTCTAGTCACCTTTTAGCATTCACACTTCAGACTCCTTGCACTCAGACCCGCACACACCTAGCGGCTAGTTCACTAAAAAGATCTCTGACAAAGTGACCCTTTGGGGGAACAGTAGGTCATTGCAGTGCCGGCCCAACGAGGAGCACGGCCCCATGATGAAGCATGACATCCTTTGCGGTGTGTGAGGGCATTAAGTAAAGTTCTCACCGACTCCTTTATAAGTACGACACTTCCTCCCTCTTTCTACTCTTTAGTGACAATACTTATTCAATGAAGCAGGTTTTTTGACAATTAATTGAAAAAGAAAACTGAAATATTTCTGTTTCATTTTTTAAGATTAGGCAGTGGTTTGTGGGACCATTGCCTGCTCTTCAAAAATATTTTTGCTGTCATTCACAATGGGGATTTCCGTTTGTGAATGTTTTACCACCTACTTGAAGTAGGTGGTAAACTGTGAGTGTTTTGCAGTCACAAAACAATTGTGCATACCATTCTGACTTACTATTAGGAAGGGACGCCCTTGGCATGACCCTTCCTAATAGCGACTAGCAAACACTATTTTGCTAAACACAGACTCGCAAAACAGTGATTGTAAATTCCACCACCCTATGAGCGTTTGCAAATGGGCCAATTTCCCGTTTGCGACCACAAAAAACGGTTGTACATCTGGCCCTAAGGATCATCTCCTCTCCCATGATAATGGTCCTGAAGAATATCTTGACACACTCATCCTTTGCGAGGCATATAGTAGTGTAATTCAACAGTAGCATGCACGTGGAGTAGAGATGGGTGTGTAATAGGTTGCTTATAGATTGTTCTCAGTAATTTAAGGTGTTAGTTTTGGACATTCAGAACATATTTATTCAGGAAATTTATACACCCAACAATAGGACTTAAAATCCACTGGTAATTAAATGGTGGTAAGTATTATATACGACACTCACAGGTGCCAAGATACCAGTCAGTAACTAGACATCATGACTAATTTGTAAATGAGTCACCTGACCCACACGTTGTGTGAATTTTTGAATTATTGGAGTTTTAAATAAGGTAATGGCTGGTTTCTTGGATGCCATTGTTGATTACACCAGAATCCCATTGTCAGATTGCTACCTGTTTGCTTTGTCCAGATGAAGACCTGTATAAATCACTCAGAAGGGTTGAAACGTCAACTTCTTGGTTCTAAACATTCATTCATTGTTGGACTTAATGCAATCTTGCACCTTCATTTTGCTTGGATTTCCAAGAAAACATGGCCTAATAGTTTGGACCCTTGTACATATTGTCTGTGCACTGCTAGTAATTTACTGGTTCACTACTTTTTCACTTTCACTGTGCTGTCACAAGGAGCACCTTTGTTATGTCTGAATTGTCTCATGTCATTCATTTGTGATATGTTGACAATATGAATTACTCATTTAAGTTCTATGACTGTATTTCATTTTTTTTTTGTTGATAACAAGGATGATATACATTGTAAATAAATAAAATGAATTTCGTAGCGTGCACTGCATCGCAAAATGCGATGCAGCGCGCACTACGAAATTCGTTTTATTAATTAAATTGTTTACTTACCTCCAATTATCCATACGCCGGTTTTCAGGACCCCCCACCCTGCCCCTCCCCCACCCTGCCTCTCTGCCCCACCGCAACTCCCTCCACGGGCCGCGGCTGCATGCAAACACATTTGTCCCAGTGAGGGTCGTTGCAAGCTTACCAGCTTTTGAGCATCTATGAGTTTCAAACTGTATGATGTCAAAGTGATTACACAGTATCATAGGCCCTGTAATGTCAAGGTTAGTGTGGTGTCTCAGGGAGAGAGATAATGCCCCCCATCAGCAACCACTAGCTCAAATTAAGCACTGTGGTGAGGTACGTTTTAGGTTGAGGTTTGACATAGCGAGGTTGAGATTAGATTTGGTCAAAGGTGTTGAGCTCAGTCTGAATGTAGGTGTCCTTTAGGTGATGTGATGTAGTGGGAAGCTATAAGTGCCCTGAATAATATTTGAATACCAGTCATATAGCATATTGGAAAAGCAGAGAATCTGAGCTGAAGACTCTCTGAAAAGAGTTCGCAAGGCGAATTCTCCCTAGCTCATCAATCAAAAATGTCTCGGGGGAGAATACTAGAGCTCTAGATACATCTAGTCTATTTTTAAATGTTATTAATACAATGTATTTGGAAATGCATTATTTGCTGCAACCTATCACAAAAAATCCTTGGTATAGGCCTGTCTAACTCTGGTTACTTAACTATCAATAAAGTATGATGGTGCACTTCTGGTTGGAGTTGCCTCTGTCCCTAATGGGGAGGATAGCCATAACGAAGATGATCATATTGCCCCAATGTCTTTACGCAATGGAGCATTCCCTCGATAGAACACCTCAACGTTTGTTTAAAATATTGGATGGCCTGCTGGTTGACCTGCTATGGGGCGGTATGCATAAAAGGGTGGGCTTGGTCACATTGAAGAGGACATGGCAGAATGGGGACCTGGAGGTGCCATGCCTCGGAAATTACTACATGGCATCCCAGCTACAGCATGATGAGTCCGGCAACTGGGAGAAGACACTGCTGGTGGGAACCTATATGGAAGGCTCACTCCCTAGCCTCCTGATGTTGAGAAAGAGGGTACCCCCTACATACCCCTACATTATCCGTCACATCGCTGAAATGTGGGATTACACGGTCAGGAAGGTGGTGGGGTGAGCACCGTATGCCCCAGACATGTCCCTATGGGTGATACTACCCTTTTCTAAAATTGTGAACTCCATGTCCATCCGTAGATGGAAGGAGGGTGGATGCCTGCTGATGGGAGATCTTTTTGAAAATGCACAATACATAACACAATAGCGGGGGTGTCTGCCTTTGACTTGGGGAATGGACAGTGCCTGCAATATGAAAAGATTTCCCAGGTGGATCAGGAGATGTGGCCCTTGTTCCCGGAGGAACCTCCAGTCACAAATGTACTGCAGGTAATGGTCGAAGGAGACTTATTTCACATTTGTACCAGGCAATACAGGAGGATTAAAGGACTCTGTTACTCCCTGTGCAGACAAGATGGGCAGCAGTGGTGGAGGCTCCTTTAACTCTAGCTAGCTAGCTAGCTAACTCTAACTTTAGCTCGAACACCCAATTCAAATTGATACACTACAATTATGCCCACCAAACTTACCTTACCCCCAAAACATTAAATAGAATTTCTCGATGTGGTGAGGGGATGCACATTTTGTAGACATGTCCTGGTCTTGCTCAAGCAATGACCCTTATTGGACCGATATTTTAGCCAAATTAAAAGAGGCTACGGGCTGGCTAGTTCCTAGGGAGATTCGCACGGTCCTGTTGGGATTACTGCCTCGTCCTAAAAATAACAAGCATTGGCATTGCCAGTAGGTCTCGCTTTTGGGGCCTTATAAGTATTTAGTTATGAAGCACAATATCCTTGGTGCAACAACATCAACTGTTGCATGGCTAATAACTTATAAAGAACAAGGTTTAGCCATGCAACAGCTGATGTTGTTTCACCAAGGATATTTTGCTGCATAACTAAATACTTATAAGGTCCCATAAGAGAGACTTATTGGCTATGCCAATGCTTGTTATTCAGAAGGGTGTGCCAGGCAGGTTGTGGGACTCAGAGACGATAGTGCCTCGCACTGTGGTTAGAGAGGCTCAGGCCGGGCAAGAAATACTTCTGGCAATTATTGTCAGGAGGCCCTCCTTCACCAAAGTACTAGTAAGCCCAAGAAACTTTTAGTTGTGCCAAAAAAAAAGCTTGGCATCGTAAGCAAGTGAGAAGGATTTTGCAGTCCTGTGTAGGAAGGGTTGTGCTGCAGGAGGTTGAGCCTACTTGTTCAAAAGTCAATTAAAACATGAAAACTTGTTGTCTCGGTCAGCAAACAATTTGTCCAGGGGGTCGGGTCATAAGAATGTCCGACCCTTGGAGAAAAAAATGCCTTTCAAACTCTTCCTGGACAGCTGTAGTTTGGGGGATGAAGAGTAGGGCTTAGGCATATCCACCGCTTGTGGGGAGAATACAGAGGTAGAGTGAGTTTGGGGCTTTGGAGCAGGAGAAAGGGAAATGACTTGGGGATGCAAGGTGATGTGGGAGAGAGAAAGAGAAATTGTGGAATGCAAGGGAAGGGGATCAATAGAAAAAATATAGTTTGGGTTATGGAAAGATGTTTTTGGGGAGGGTTTAAGGAAGGCAGGCCGTCAGGAATTTATAGTGTATTAGTAGGTTGATTTTATGGGGTATTTCAATAACAATAAGTTGAAAATACAAGTAAAGTGGCTTTTCTGCTAGCAAAGGTTTGTGGTATAGTTTTTTTTAGCACAATGTGAAAACAGCTAGATGGTGAATGACAATAGCATTCTCAATCCTGCCTATTTAGTGCTGGACTTCGAGGTACATAAGAATCCAAAAGTTGAAAAAAAGGCATTTATCAATAGGCTAGAAATTCATAAAATAACTGTTACTTAGTGTTTCATCACTTATTAGAACATTGGAATGTTGGGAGCTCTATTGAAAACAATGGAGTGCTCTGGGCTTATAATGGCTGGTATAAGCCCGGAGCGCCAACATTCCAATGTTTCTTTGTTCACTGCTCTGGCTGTGAACAAAGGCTTCAGGGAACCTGAGGGGATTCAATTCCCCTCACGCTCCCAAAAGGCTTTGTTTTATTTTGTTAGAACATTCTGTCCTCTAGTGACAGAATGTTCTAGTAGCCTTATAGACCTTCGTAGATGGGCTATACCGCTATTAAAGTCCCTCTCCCTTGTTAAAGGCCCTCGCCTTCGATTCGGGGCCTTTAACGCTGGAGGGGGCCTTTAATAGCCGGTATAGCCCTCTACGGCGGGCTATAAGGCTATATTATTCACTAACAGTGTTTCAACTAACCCTGCACCCCCACTTTCTGAGAGCCTGGAGTCTCAGGATAGCCAGGTCACACAGATTATTTACACTCATAAAGGCAAACACGCATCCCCTTGCCTACATCTGGCATTTATAGCCCTTGCGCATCTTGGACTAGAAGTAGCATGTTCCAATGATGTAGAATACTTCCACTTGTGATTAGGGCACCTCTGTCCTCCGAAATCAGTTCATAGGGCATCTTGATTACATAATCAAGAAGTGTTGGGACTAAATTGTAAGGCAAATTACTACATTTAGATGGGATCATGGAATGGACTGACCCTTGCTGACTCAGGAAGGACCACCCAGTAGCGTAGCCAGTGTGTCATGGGCCCGAGTACAAGGAAGGAAATGGGTACCCTGGCTGCTGTATGAATAATTAAATACAGAAATGTTCAGGGTTGAATGTTCCCCTCTGTGCCCCAGTGTCACTGCATCTGCTAAAACAATAGAAGCTACCATAGATGCTAGCAGACAAGAGTCTGGTGGGAGACCCCCGATTTTCGAAGCCAAAAACGACTTTGTTTTGACGATCTTTCACCTAACAGTGCCTGTTTCAATACTGATTGAAGAAAAGTGAGCAACCCGAAATACCCCTGAGGGCTTGGTTTATTAAGTAGAAAGGTATAGGTGCCTTCAAGGGAATTTGTTTTAACAACAATTGTATCATCAATTGTTGTTAAAACAAATTCCCTTGAAGGCACCTATACCTTTCTGTTTCAATACTGGTCACTGAAGAAAAAAAGCATTTTCTCCAGCTCCCCTCTTCCGAAATGTTGGACTGTAGGACCTATGCCAGTGGCGACAAACCCACCAGTCAAGCCTACATACACCCTGAGCGAAATGTTTAGGCATAGCACCTCACTGTGTGTGATATCTGAGGCACAGCCTACCAGGTGATAAAAAGTTGACCATTCTGATTCCCTCTCAGTGATCAGACTAATTGCCCTACATAGTGACCTAAATGTTCCCGCTCATGTATTGCCTGTCAGAATACTAGAGGAAGTAGACTCCTTCTGTACCACAGACATTGTCTGGGACCAAGGGGTTCCACAGAAGAACTGTCCAGTGATGGCTCGGTATCCGCTTAATGCTGGCACGCCCAGACCTTGATTTCCAAAGAATTGAGACACCCACCTCAAGTGGAGCTCACGAGCAACTGCCCACGCTACGAGGTTCCGAGTGGCACAGGCACACCTTACGTCTGTCTTGAGTGTAAGAGAGCCCTCATCTCACTCAAACTATCGCCGAAAACATCTTTAGTTAGACAAGCCACGCCCCTGCAGGCACGCACCCAATCGAGCGAGATGAACCTGTCAGGTCTGAAGGGAAAGAAAGGCGATGAGGGCTAAACACCGGGGGCGACGAGGGCTAAACACCGAAGAGAGTGCTCCTTTCACGGGCCAGGCATGGAGCGCAGGGGCTGAGAGCGGGAATTGTGCCCTGCAGAGCAGGTAATGGGACTGCGGAGGTCATGCGGGGCAGGAGTTTTATGCAAGCTTCTCCTGAGAGGAGGGTTGCAGAACGCAGCTGCTTGACAAGGGGAGTGGGTGGTACGTTGCGTTTTGCTGTGTGGGGGCAGGTTGATGAACTGCAGTGGGTAGGGCTGCGGCGGAACTGGAGTCTGCTACTTCTGCCTCGACCTGGGGAACAGGTTGCATCATATTGAAGATATTCTGCAAAAGGGGATGAGGCTGTGCTGGACAATCTCTGTATGGGCGCAGTTAGTTGTAGAGGCAAAAGAAATCGGAGCTCAAATGGGATAGCAGAACTGTATCTGAAATGTATATGGGTGGAGGAAGTTGCCGTTGCCAGCATTAGCTGCTTTTCTGAGGAGGAAAAAAAATGTGCAGCTGCTATAGTAAAAGCATGCCGAGCTTGCAAAGAGCTTGTTAGAGGGAAAGCAGGAGGTGAGCCTGCGAGTGGTGCGCGTGCTGACGAGAGAGGAAAACCAAATGGTGCCACAGCTTGTAAGCACGTGCTCACGTGCGTAACTGCAAGCTCTATGCCACAAGCAAAAGTCTTGCCAGAGTAGTGCATGCGCTAGATCAGGCGAGACCTAAAAACCTAAGCAGGAAGTTTGTGTTGCTAGGCTTGGTGCTTGCAAAAAGACGTGTGGCCATATCATGGATGAGTCATTTTCCGCCTAAAGTAATGATGTGGGTACGAGATATGTATGAATGGGCAACGGCAGAAGCGATCCGGATGAAACAAAGCAGGCAGGATGAAAAAGTAGATGATGATATGCTCGCGTAGGAGACAATGACAAGAGACATAAAAGAGGCACAACCATCCATGGTTTCCGCATCCCAGAATACGGTCACTAGAAATATGTCATAAATAGCAGGACACCCACCAGCAGCACTAGGATGCCCAGGGATTTCGAAACGAGATATGACATACCTAGAAACTCACATCAAGAATAGTGTAGACACACAGACATGGAAAGGGATGGGTGGGGAAGGGGGGACACAGAGGAGAGTTAAAAGTTTTCTGATAATGTTTAGGAGGTATGTTTTAAGGCAATGTACCATATATGCCGGGGTAATTGGCTTAAGGGACCATTTATTAATAGTTAAGCCGACAAAGAAGAACGGAACTGTATGTTTCTCGTTTCTTTTTCCCTCTGTGCAAATGTTTAAATATTAGTCGAAAAGATATTCCCTCTGCTTACGTGGAAATGCCAATAAAGATATATATTTTTTTTAAATCAATAAAGTATGATGCAATTTTGCCCGATGTTGCTGGTCAATGTGCGTGCCCACCATTGGACATTACATTTCCCAAAAGTTATATGGGAAGAACCCTGCCGCGCACCTTCATACCCCCCCCCCCCCCCCCCCCAGCATTGCTTTAAATTTACATACATTTTTGAACAATGCAACTGCTCCAATATGCTGTAAAAGTCAGGATTGTTCCTACATCTTGCTAGAACTGCTCAGAAGAAAACAAGCAATACTCCAGAAATAGATGAAGAGAAGCGATCGGTGTGTGATTTAAAAAAAATGTTATGACATTTTTCTGTTGGCTTCTAAAGGCAAATCCTTTCCACCCTCCTTTTATGTTGTCAATAATAGGGGGCAGGCACCCCAAAAAATATACATATACTTCTGGCTGCGACCGTGTTCCTTACTGTGCATCGACATCACCTTCCGCAGTCTTAATGGACCTATTTATTGGTTTCGGAAATCCAACAGGTGTGTAGCCTTGTCAATGCATAGGCATAACCTGTAGAGCTCTATACAAAATAATATACAGTAGACATTGCATCGTATTGGGGGTGCTGAAGCAGTAAAAGAGTGTCTGGTATTTTTACTCTGCTTGGCTTATGTAAGCACTTCAGTAATTGCTGGTTCACTCTTCATTACCTAAAAGTCAATAAAACGTTTTGTTAAAAAAAAAGATTTCAATCCATTATATACAGTTATTCGACGTATGCACTCCTTCACAGGGCAACTAAGTGTTGCCATTTGAATATTGATAATAGGTTCGTCCTAGGCAATCCATTTGCAGTGTTATGTCCTTCTAACGTATTCACTTATACTTCCTAAATATTTTTCATAATATTGACATACCTTTATTCAGTGTTTTAGCAGTGAAGCAAATTTGGAAGTTAACCTTTCATTTTAATTAGAGTCCCACTTTCGAAAGTGACTACAGATTTACAAGATCATTTGCATTTAAATGAGAAATGTCAGAGGCAACTTTGTATCTTTTTTAATAGGTAGAGAACACTTCTCAGTAAAATGAATTTATGTGGTCAAGAATCCTACCTTAAATATAGCTCTGTAGGTTTGAGTGCATGCTTCAGAGTAACACGTTTCGAATGGGCTGATTAAATACAATATGCAGTATCTCCTGTTACTTCACAATTCAGAATTGTGAGTTTTGTAATAAATATCGGCAGGTCAAACATGCCTATATCTATTGGGGTGGGGGAAAAACCGATACTTACCGGACCCTGCGGGTTTTGATGCAGTAATCTCCAAAACACATGTCATTTCCCAAAAACTCGTGATAGGCTATAATTAATGAACACAACAAATACCTCGGTGTAATTTTTTCATTGGATGGAATAATTATTTCATTTGATAGTGGGCAATTCTTAATGAAGGCCCTATTGTGTTGTTCATTAACAGATAACATGGTAGTCTCTACTTGGAGGTTGCAGGCAGACTCTGCCCTCGGTAGGGAAGATGGCTCTGGCCAATGCCCAAGCCCTGGCACAGGGGACTGGGACCCAGGCATCTATGGAGGCTTTACCCCCCTCTCACTGGGGCTTCTTTGAGTTGTTCAGCCTAGGGGAGCACAAGACTTCTCTGAGAAAGTAAAATCATGTGTTTTGTGCTTTTCCACTAGTACTTTATTATGAACTTTATTATGAGCACACCAATTCACATTTGTGCCTTAACATGTCCTATGTTTATGATCCAATTCAATTATGTTTTTCTATCAATCTAAAGTGCACAGTAACCGTAATATGTCTGCAAATTCTCATGTATTTCTGAAACGAATGTTGTGCAATTGCACAGTTTCCTCACTGTGTAGTGAACGTAGGCTTGTTACGGAGATTGCCAGTGAGAAAAGTGAATTATAGAGAGCAGTGAACTCACCATTTGTGTATGTTTCTATATCTTTCCCTCCAGGGCTGCTTGCATTTTGTATCGTGAGAAGATGCTCCTGTTCATTAGTAAGTTTCGTTGGAGTTACAGTTTCTATCACATGTTCATGTTTCTATCGAATTACATTGACAGAAAAGTGGTTCAAACTCTGTGAAAATTGTATGGGTTTTCACTCAAACTAGATTTTAAGCGAATGCTTTGTTCCACTTAAATGACAAGGAGGCGTTGAATGCGATTGCAGATATGTGTCTGGTGAAAACTGATTGGACTAAGATCTCAAACTGTAAGAAGAACAAGGGCACTCACCAATTACTTAGATCCCTTCAAAGGGTGGAGCAGAGAGGAGAGGGAAAGGGGGATAGGTTGGAGTGAGAACAGGGTGAGGAACTAAAGGTGCCCGGGAAGGCTCCGGGTGCGGTAGGATCTTGCTTCGATCACGGTCAGCTGGGGCATTGGAAATGGGATTGCCCTAATACTGTGTCTAATGCACTAGGTTTCACCAATTAAAATGAGTTTTCCCCATATGAGCCAGAATTTTAGGACAGCCCAAAAGGCACAAATGTGTAATGAATATCGTAGTGCCCATAGATCAAAAAGGCCCTTGTATAGCTTGTCCTATTAATGGTAAACATACCACCTACCTCTTGATACTGTCGATACTCCTTCTGCTCTGAAGACTTCTGCATTTCTCTCATTACCTCTCTTTGGCACATCCATAGGCGAAGTCAGTACTTCTGGCAAACAAGATCCTGACCCCATTTCCGAACTCATCTCTTTCTCGCTGGGATCCATTAATGATAAACATTCCTTTTCACCAGTGGTGGCTGGTGAACTTTGAAAGATGTGGGTTGTAAAACCAAATCCTGAATTGACTGTGCGCAGCGAGCAAGTATGACTATCAGAAGAAAAGAAAAGCATTTTAAAATGGAGTAAAATCATTTATTTTCGGACCCACTGCTCCTCTTTCAGCTATACTACTCGGTTGCACTGGGGTTATATGTACAGATGAACCTATGATGTACAAATAGTTAGGATTTAGGGAGTTGATACGGTTGAGCCTGGTGTAGTTGTAAAGGGTTAAAGAGTTATGGCCACTCTTCTCCTTCCTTTGGGCAACCCATGACCTTCTTTTTCATTCCTTCTCTTCCTCTATTCAGCTCGTTCTCTGTGTTCTATGCCTCTCCCTGCTACATTATTCCATTCCTTTTCCTCTCCCTTTACAACTTTCTCCATTTCCTCTATTTTCCCCCTTCATTTTTCTTGCCCAATTCGCTCCCTCCCATTTAGGCTCTGACATTTTCAATTTCCTGGTCCTCCCTCCAACCCCATTCTGTTCCAGAATAGTTTGAAAGCTAGCAGCATGTATTTTGTATTGCTCTACAAATGTACTCTGCAGAGCACTCTTGCAAGATAAAAAAAAGAAGATAGCAAATTACATTAGCAGCATTGAGTGGGTTGCCTGGATGACCTCCAGCTATTGCTCAAATTACACGATTTCTTCCTGACTTTTCACAACTTACTGGCAAACAGTAACACTCTGTACCATGTCATCTGTTCAGCATCTAAAACCTTTCAGAACAGAAATGGTAATATGGAATTCATCAAATTTCCCTACTGATTAGATTTTACAACGTACATTTGAAGAAGATTTTAAAACAAGGTTAGTGCAAGGTAACTGGTTTTAGAAACGATTTATCATAGGAAATGCATACATTGAAAAACAATATCACTAGCAGTAAAATCTCCAGGTCAGAAAATAACTTGGCCTCTGCTTTATATGGCTCAATAGATCAGGTGAAAGCACTTGCTTCTGATCTGTAGTGATCTATACAGGCCTTGAGCTTGCATCCTGCCAAGGCCAACTTTGGCTTTCCTTCCTCTGAGGTATTCAAACTCTTCTTATTGATAGCGCTTGGAAAACGGCTGAAGTAAAATACGAAACTCCATATCTAAAAGTGATCATCATTAATCATTCATTCCACAGATTGAAACACTTGCTATCTACTAACTTACTCGATTTCCCAAATCTAGGGCAGTCTTGGGGGTAGAGTATAAGCACAGCTGAGTATTGTCCGGGTTTCTCAGTTCAATCTGCAGTATTTGTACAAGACTACACAACTGCTTTGGAAGGCTCATTATACTGTTAATGTTCAGCATCAACGAATGAATACTACTAAGGTTGCAGACAAATGATTTGATAAGCACCTCTCGTGTCAGGCCAGAGAGAGCAAACGCTATACTTAGGCTGAGGCTGAAATTGAGAATGAGGCCTCCTCCAGCACCAGCCACTGCCCTGGGTCCTCCTTGGGTTACCACATCCTGGCACCAAACATTTGAAACGCAATGGGCAAAGTCAGTGAAATATTTTTAACATTGATGACCTCATGCACGGGCAACAGTAGTTAGAAGCCCCACTGAAAACGACAAATATTATAAGTACATGACTCATCCAAGGAAAGGCTGATACTTGAACATCTATTCCAGGCCACCCCCCCCCTTAATGACAAGCCATACTAGGAGGAAGCAGAGACCGATGACGAGATACACTGTAAACCTCAAGCATGGGCAGTCATGCTGTTTATGAGCATGTAACTTGACGTCAATAATGATGTCTGCGGTATGCATACTGGTGAGTCCTCCTACCTCTTCTGCACTCATCTCCTTCCCAAATTCGTTCAAGGGCGAGGTGGAGTCAGGGTTGCTTATCTAATTCATTCAGTGACGAGTCAGGAAAAGTCCTTCATTGGTGATTGACATGCATAGTAAGGGCCTCCTTAGGAGTTTGGCAGTGCAGGAGTGGGACTGACCAGCTCCCGCACCACATAGACCATGGTTGAACCGCCCGCTAGAGTAGGAGTTTTCTCCAGCCTGGCGGGCGGTTCTTTGGCGTTCTCACGGCGGTGAGTATGAAATAGGCATCGCAATGGGAACGTCAAAATCAGTACCTGCATGGCATGGACTGCTGCAGTCCATGCCTTGCGGGTACTGGGGTGCACGCAGATAGGGGTGCCCAACATGTGCCCCCCTGCATGCATACCAGCAATCAAAAAACCTTTATAGAACGCGCTACTCACCCATGAGGGTCTCAAGGCGCTGAAAGGGGGGGGGGGTGCTACTACTGCTCGAACAGCCAGGTCTTGAGGTGTTTCCTGAAGGAGAGATGGTCATGGGTCATTCGTAGATGTGCGGGGACGGAGTTCCATGTTATGGCCGCCAGGTAGGAGAACGATCTTTCTCCAGCGGTGGTTCTGCGAATCCGTGGGATGATGGCGAGGGCGAGGCTGGCGGAGCGGAGCTGGCAGGTGGGAGTGTAGAACGAGAGGCGGCTGTTGAGGTATTTGGGGCCCATGTCGTGGAGCGCTTTTGTGTGCGTGGGTGAGGAGCCTGAATGGGATCCTCTTGTTGACGGGGAGCCACTGCAGGTTTCTCAGGTGGGCGGAAATGTGGCTGTGGCGAGGGATATCGAGGATGAGTCGTGCGGAGGCGTTCTGTATGCGTTGTAGTCGTTTCTGAAGTTTGCCGGTGGTTCCTGCGTATAGGGCGTTTCCGTAGTCCAGTCGGCTGGTGACGAGGGCCTGGGGACCGTCTTTCTGGTTTCGGTGGGGATCCACCGGAAGATCTTTCTGAGCATGCGCAGGGTGTTGAAGCATAATGACGAGACGGCGTTGACTTGCTTGGTCATCGTGAGGGAGGAGTCCATGACCATGGCCCTGCGGCACAAGTCAGTCCTGTAGGGCACCCCTTGTTTCCTCTCCACCACAGTTTTCATGGCAGGCTCACCACCATGAAAACCGTGGCGGAGAAGAAACTTGTAATATGCTTGGCGGAACCGACGTGGTCCCGCCAAGAAGAATGCGGCCTCAAAACTGTGGCGCCACCGTGAGGGATCTCTGATCCCTGGTGGTTGTTGCGGTCTCAGGGTGGCCCGACTGCCCTGGTTGTAATAGGGAGGTCGGAAGACTGGCACACCCAGAGTCAGGCGGTCTGTGGACCTCCAGACTCGTAATGAGGCCCTCAGTTAAAACCAGGCTAGAGGCTACAGCGCCTAGCCTACATTAAATCAGTGAGGTTTGACCTCTTCATGGAAGGAGTAGCCTAACAGCCTATCAGGCCACAGAAGCCAGGACCAGACGCAAGCAAGCTCAAGAAAAATCATGCGCACTAGTGCTTGTCAGAAAGTGCCCTGATTCTGTCTGACCCTCGGTTTTAATGGGGTCGACACCCCCATAAAGGGGCCCCTCTGATTTTCACTCAGACCAACCTTTCCTGCAAATCTATTAGGTAGAGACACTTTGTGCGAGCTCAACTGAACCATATTTGTACCCCAGTCAGTGTGTAGCTAAACTTATCTCAGCAAGGTGAGACTGAGGCTCTTGCTCTTCTATATGAAAATACGAATTGTCAATCCAGGCAGAATACAAATGTCATGTCTCAAGATTTAACCAAATTGCTTTCCTTGGTGCCTCCTGTACTATGGGTCCAGAGGGGTCCGTGATGTGGGGTTCATATCATCAATGAAACTAGTGACGATCAAGATCAACCCTTAGAAAAAGTTATCCTGGATACCCCTGGAGTCATTAAAACTGGTGACTTGAGGCAGAAGAATGGATCTAACCAATAATAGCAGATTTGATAAAGCAAGGTGTTTTAGTACCCATTGTTTTCTGATACTATATGCTTATTTTGCTAATACACAAAGTGGGTAAAGCCAACATGTACAGTTTCATCCTAAACATAAGGCAATTAAAAATGTGTTTGTCCCATGTTTCCCTGTGTTCCCCAACCCGCCACTATCTTTCCTGCACCCCAGCAAATGTCCATTTGTTAACTGTGTTTGGTGGATGTGTATCTAAGCACCATTTATTGCGAATTTACTGAAAATCCGCAAAAGCCGCGAGCGTAACGGGTTTTCCGCCCATGTTTAGATAAAGGCAAGGAGAATAGATTTGCTAAGACTCAAGTCAGAGGTAGAGGAGATAGTGGAAGGTACAATACCCCTGGAGAGAATAGAACTTTACGAACCAGATGAACTGTTGTTCGTAGCGAAGGATGTTACTCGCAGAGCTAGGGCAGCTCACGAGAAACTAACGGAATTAGCGAACAAATATTCAGTGGATCTGAGCAGGACAAAGGCATTTCAGGGTGGCCATAGGTTGCAGTATACAGACCAAGATCTAGACGAGAAGAGAGTGATCGGATTGAAAACCCACATCAGAGAATTAATTGTGGGAATCCGAATATGGGTCCAACTGGATAAATGGGAGGAAAAATGGTCGGAAAAAAAGGTGTTAGGAGGAGCACTATAGAGACATCTCCAGGAACGGGGCTGATGCATGCAGAAGCATATCCCTTGAGGGAGGTAGCTCATGGAGGATATGTGCACGTACCCTGGAGTAGGGGAGACTTGGCTGCTTTCACGAATACATTCCCCAAGTTGAGAGAGAGCCCAGTAGAGTGGTACAAGCAGGTAGAGAGGTTTGTCAAAATTTCAAAGGTTGATTTAAACACATTGTTTGACATTGTGGTTCCGGGAGATTTGTGGGTAGCATGTAAGATCAGTGTTGAATGGCCCACAGAGGAGCCAGAACGGGATGCACTCACAAATGGACCTTCACCAAGAGTAATGATAAAGTATGAGCAAGTGATTACGTGGTTAAAAACAAAGGTGCCACCACAAGACATAGATTGGGTGAAAATAGATAGAACTAGGCAAGAACCGAAAGAGACAGTCCATGAGTACTATGAGAGATTATTGCAGATATTCAAGCAGTGCAGTGGTTTGGATGT
Source organism: Lissotriton vulgaris (assembly GCF_964263255.1). Classification (NCBI taxonomy): domain Eukaryota; kingdom Metazoa; phylum Chordata; class Amphibia; order Caudata; family Salamandridae; genus Lissotriton; species Lissotriton vulgaris. Next base: position 754,638,252 of record NC_141695.1, on the reverse strand, counting down.
CATGGATCCAAAGGACATGGGACAGTTTGTTCTGGGACTGAGACCTGAGATCTGTCTCATGATACAACAACATTTGATTTGTTGACAGAACAAACCTCTAGACGAGATCCTGAGGTATGCAAGGTACTGCAGTGATGAGATAGACTCTAAAACAAAGAAGCTCAAAGATAAACTGATGCTAGTCCAGATGGGAGGACAGGGTCAGTCTGGAAGTGGAACATTGGGGAGAAGATCGAGCGGTCAGAAAAGGGACAGTGAGGATGGTCCAAGGCCAAGGGTAGACCTGGCGACTCTGAAAAAGACAACTAGGTGTCATCAATGTCACGAGATCGGGCATTGGAGGCGCGAGTGTTCCCATAACCCAGAAAATCAGGTACAGGAGGAGGAAGAGGAGAGTCAGGCCCCTCAAGTACAAAGAACAACAGTGGTAAAGCTCAAGGCGGCAAAAGGGGGGACTTCCGCTCCTAGAGCTCCCGTTCCCCAGCCACCGAAGATTGGAGCAGGGAACAAAATATACCAACAGATGCCTCTCCTGATAGACTGAGACGAGTACTATCCCTGCAACCCAGTGACAGGAAGGTGTCTGGACGAAGAAGAAGAGTGCACCTTAGGAGCAGCATTAGAGATAGATCAGAGAGGACCCTTCGTAGAAGCTGATGTAGCCGGACACCCCACCACCTTTCTGGTGGATACAGGTGCGACTCGTTCTACTGTACGGTCCGCAGTGGTTCCTAACTTGCCTCTTTCCGGACAAACTATCCAAGTTGTGGAAGTCGCAAATAGGAAGATGACAAATCCATTGACTGAGCCAGTTCCAGTAAGAATAGGAAACTTTAGGGACAACCATCAATTCGTGGTATGTGATTCTAGTCCTGTGTGTCTACTAGGAAGAGACCTATTATGCAAACTTAATTGTACCATCTATTGTACCCCAAAGGGAGTGGAGTTAGAGACGAATGATGATGATGCTGCCTTTAAGGTTGCAAACACACGAGTGTGCATAGAACTGTATCCTGCACTAACAGTGGAGGAACTCCCCTGGGATTTGAGAGAGACAGTCAGACAGGAGGTTTGGGACTTTACAGGAGAAGAGATTGGACTGATCAAAGGTGTGGAACCAGTTAAGATAAAAGTGAGACCTAATGCAGACTTTCCAAGAACACCCCAGTACAAGCTGACTCCAGAAACGATTGCGGGAATAAAACCTGTGATCGAATCCATGATTAGACAGGGAATGCTGAAGGAAATAATGGGCAGTCCGTGTAACTCTCCGATCATGGGCTTGCAGAAGCCTAGCGGGAAGTTCAGGATTGTGCAGGATTTACGAAAGGTGAACGACATCGTCATTCCATGCTGTCCAGTGGTACCGAATCCATCAGTAATATTGTTTCAGATTCCAGCACAGGCTGAGTGGTTCACAGTGATTGACCTATGTCAGGCATTTTTCTCAAAACCGTTGCATGAGGAGAGCCAATTTATTTTCGCTTTTAAGCTGGAAAAACGCCTGTTAACATGGTGTCGTATCCCACAGGGGTATACAGAAAGCCCATCGATCTTTAATCAATTATTGAAGAGAAATCTTGAAAGTCTAGTACTGCCCCAGAACTCGGTTCTTGTACAGTACATAGACGACCTCCTTGTTGTGTCAGAGACCAAAGATGCCTGTAGAATAGACACCATCGCTTTGTTGAACCATCTGGCAGAGAATGGTCACAAGGTATCTCCCAGCAAGCTACAATACTGTCTCCCAGAAGTACAGTATTTGGGACACAGAATAGAGAAGGGAATAAGGAAAGTGTCTCCAGACAGAATAGAGGCAATAATGAAAATGACGGTGCCTTCAACACAAAGAGAGGTTAGAATGTTCCTGGGAATGGTTGGCTACTGTCGCCAGTGGATTGCTAATTTCTCACTAAAGGCGAAGCCCTTACAGAAACTGACGCTCAAGGACGTGAGTGATCCGGTACCATGGGACACAGACTGCATGATGGCTTTCCTTGAGTTGAGAGAGGACTTATGTCGTGCTCCGGCTCTGGGAATGCCTGATTACACCAAATTGTTTTCATTGTTCTGCTGCGAGCGAGAGGGTTGCGCGTTAGAAGTTTTGACCCAAGATCACGGAGGTGTCCGTAAACCAGTTGCATATTTATCGGCTACTTTAGACCCAGTAGCCGCAGCGTTGCCCGGATGTCTAAAGTCCGTTGCTGCAACAGGTGTCAGCATTGAGAGATGTGAGAGTATTGTGATGGGACATCCATTGGTGGTACATGTTCCACATTCACTAGAACTGTTAATGACCAGGACCAAAACACAGCACCTGACTAACAACAGGCTCACACGCTACAAGCAGGTTATACTTGCTGCGGAGAATGTGACCCTAAAGAGGTGCTCGGTTTTGAACCCTGCTACACTGATGCCATTGCCAAATGTTTTAGATGATGATTGTGAAGACCATGACTGCCTTGAAGTGACTGAACTGTGCACCAAACCTAGACCAGACATTGTCGATGAGTCTTTGGAAGACCCTGAGGAAATCCTCTTTGTAAATGGCTCATGTATAAGAGACAATGCTGGACAGTTAAGAGCGGCTTTTGCTGTTTGCACGATTCATGGGATAATCGAAGATGCCTGCCTAGAAGGAGTACACTCCGCTCAGGTGGCTGGGATAGTTGCATTGACGCGTGCCTGTTTGGCAGCCAACAAAATTCGAGTCACCATATACACCGACAGCCGATATGGGTTTGGTGTGGTTCACGACTTCGGTCAGTTGTGGCCTCAGAGGGGTTACATGACATCATCAGGTTTCCCTATCAGGAATGGAGAATTTGTCAGGTTACTGCGGGAAGCTCTGCAGGGACCAGCAGAAATCGCCGTGGTGAAATGTACAGCACATAGCAAAGGTGCTGATTTTGTGTCCCTGGGAAACCGCTATGCGGATGAAGTTGCACGTTATTGTGCCGAGCAAGCTTACTCATTCACTGACCAGGTTATCGAGGGGATGCATAGAGGGACCGAGCTAAACATGATACTTGAAGTGGCAGATACTTGGGATGAATTGAGGAAGATGCAAGAGCAAGCGTCAGACTTCGAGAAAAGAGTGTGGGTGACTTCTGGCTGTACCAAAGGGGATCTGGACTTGTGGATTTCGGCAGAAGGAAGAGCTGTGTTGCCGAATGAACTAGTGAGCCCGATGGCTCGTCAGATACATGGTTCTGTGCATTTGGGAAGAGATGCGATGATACGAGTGTTCAGGCAGACTTGGTATAATCCCAAGTTCAGAACGGCTGCAGAAGCGGTGTGTCAGAGGTGTGTTACGTGTCAACGAATGAATGTTGGGAAGAGGACACCAGTCACGTTAAGTCATGTGGGGAGGTCTGGAGGGCCTTTCAACAGAATGCAATTGGATTTCATTGAGATGCCGAAGTGTAATAGCCTCAGATATGTCTTGGTAATTGTGTGTGTGTTTTCCAGATGGGTTGAGGCATATCCCACTCTTAGGTGCAATACACTCACAGTAGCCAAATTGTTGTTGAGGGAATTAGTGCCTAGATTCGGGGTCCCGACCTCTTTGGAATCGGACAGAGGGACACATTTTAACAGTGAAATTGTGAAGATGCTCTGTTCTGCACTGAACATTGATCAGAGACTGCATTGTAGCTATCGGCCTGAGGCTTCTGGCATAGTGGAGCAAATAAATGGAACACTCAAAGCACGAATGGCAAAAGTGTGTTCATCCACGTCCCTGAAATGGCCAGATGCTTTACCGTTGGTGTTAATGAGCATGCGTAGTACACCAGACAGGAGAACAGGACTTTCACCTCATGAGGTGCTGATGGGAAGAGCTATGAGATTGCCGTCCGTCCCCTCAGCAGCCTTGTTAAATATCAAAGATGATCTGATTCTTGACTACTGCAAAGGACTATCTGACTTCATCCATTCTGTGTCTCTTCAGGTGCAGACTGCTGAAATCCCGACTTCTAGAGACCTTTGTCACGACCTATGTCCCGGAGACTGGGTTCTAGTGCGGAAGCACGTGAGGAAGAGCTGCTTGGACGTCCGCTGGCGAGGGCCGTTCCAAGTCATCCTGGTGACGAACACTGCTGTGAAGTGCGGTGGATTGCCAAATTGGATACACGCCTCTCACACCCGAAGAGTCCCAGCACCCCTGGAAGAAACAGCTCCTCTCGTTGAAGGAAATCCAGCTGTGGAGGAAGATCCACTAGAAGGGACAAGTCAAGCTGTGGGGGCGTCTGAAGAGGCTGGTAACTCATTTGACCGAGCTGAGGGAGATCACGACGGCAGTGACACAGAATCCGCCTCAGAAGAAGGAAGCTGCTGGGAAGGTGATCGGGACCCTGAAAGAGCTGAAGGCAGTGATGAGCAAGTTGTGCCGTCAAGAAGCAGAGGAGTGAGCAGTACAGAGGCAAGTTGGCCTGAAAGGCGAAGAAGGCTGAACGTGAGGCTGACCTCTGAAAGAGATCTTGCACCTGTATCTAAAGAATCAGACCCGGAAGTTGAAAGCAAGGAGTCAGAGGAGAAGGGTACGAGAAGATCAAGGAGGGTGAGAGTACCTTGCAGAAGATACGCCACTCCGGAGTGGACCTACCCTTTGACAAATGCCAGGTGTGCTGAGATCCGGGAGGGTGAGGTCGGTGTTTGTGACCGATACGACTCCTAATGTTAAGTTGGAAGTGATACTGTTGGTACCTGGACTGGAAATTGAAGGTTTACTGACAATCACTGTTCCTAACCCCCCTCTCCTAAGCAAGATAAATGACTTGATCCTAAATAGACTGGTTTTTCCTACATTTGGCCCTGAAATACCTACCTATGAATCAATAGTCCTTCATATGGAACTCTTGGATTACGTACTCTGTGCACTTGGAGAAAATCTTATCATTGATGCGCAGTAAAGACTTTGTAAATAGCTGCTAAAGTTACTTAGAGCCGAGTGGAAGAAGAAGAAATTTAGGGACATCCCTTAGAGGACGGAGAAGGGTTAGGGTCACCTGAATACAAAATGGAAATGAAGATTTGAAAGGGGATCTCTGCTTCTAGGTGTGGTTCGAGAAATTCATAAAGCCAAGCAAGAGACTTTGCGTTGCTGAGACTTTGTGTTGCTGCTAGAATCGAATCATACTGTCTGAGACCATGGAGGCTGGGAACCCGACTCGTAGAGCAAAATGTATTATAGGCACACTTATAGGGGTAGTGATTTTCTTTATATTCTTAGTAGTTTTAGTTTCTTATTTAGCACCACAAGAGCAGGAAGCGGGGGTCGAGGGAACACCTGCACCCACCACTCCTAGCCAGAAAGAGGTAAACATAGGAGCCGAGAAAGCTTTGCTAACAGAAGAAAGCCGTAGATTACATGCTGATTTGTCCAAAGGAAACTTTGGGAAGAATGCGTATGCCAAGTTGTTGTATGAGTACATTGATGCGATGGATGCGAAAGATTGTTATGTGCGTATGCAATTGCCAGCTTCAGTAGACGAGGGTATTAGATACATCACCTGCCATTGACATATGGAATTTCATGTAGTTTGCTGCTTAGCATATTTTATGGGCGGACCCATTTTGAATATTTCTTTTCGAATTATGATGCTGTGTTACCGGAAGTCCCAAATTATAAGCACCTGAACAAGTGGGATTACTATAAATCAGAGGATAGACTTAGATACTTTTTCATCCCAACACGAGCAATAGACACCTCATACGCACACCGACACAACTTGACCTGCTCATTGACAGAGGTAGAGAAGAAGTTCGTAGAACAGGTTGAAGATAGATATCAAAAACAAAAGCAGTTACAGACGTCAGGTCAGGGCAAAGTAGATTGGACGGATGAGGAGCTTGGACATAGGTCAAAGGGAAGCTATGGTCTGATAGCTTTGGATGTGGTGCAGAAAGGGAAGTTGTGTTTGCATAGGCCAAAGACGTATTACGAAAATGTGTATGTGGGCGAGACAACTTGTGAACACACTTTCAACATTGAATATTACACCAAGGATTTCCTGAAGAGCGTGGTGCAAGTGATCCCTACGGTGTACTTTGTTTGTGGGAAAAATGCGTATGTGAGATTGCCAGATAAGTGGTATGGGACATGTTACCTGGCGATTATCTTTCCTAAGATATATCACACTGAGTATTTTGCTCAGGTGGAGGGTGGAAAGTTAACAAGAGTAAAGAGAGGAGAAAGTGCTGGTGCAATAGTGGGAGATGTGTTTGGAGCTGCGATACCAATGTTGGGAGTGATTTTAAATGACGTAAAGATAAGGAGATTAGCAACAGTGGTGGATGAATTGTCGATGAGTACGGCAAAGTCACTGGTGTTGATTCATGGTGAGATAAGGGCGATGGTTTTACAGAACCGTCTTGCCTTAGACGTTCTTTTAGCAAAAGAGGGCGGAGTCTGTAAACTTTTAAAGGTTCAGGAATGTTGCATGTATATTCCAGACAATTCCAAGGACCTGAAGAAATATATACGCAACATTACTGCAATTCACTATGAAATTAGCGATTTGACACAAGAGAATACATTGGAAAAGGTTGGTAAGGGGTTTGGAAGTGTTGGAAATTGGTTTGCTAACCTGTGAAGGAGTTTTCTTGGATACGTACTGGAACCCCTTATTATCATAGTGTCATGCGTGATTGGATTGTGGGGTTTGTTGAGATTGTACAAATGGTGTAGATGAAATAGACTGGCAAGGTCGATGAGGGTACAAGAGCAGAGAATGGAGGACTTGCAGGACAATCAATATCGAAGTTTAAGGGCATTAGAAATGCTCAGGTGAGGGAACGTCGCAACGAGTGCTGTGTAGCTCGGTCCCTACCCTAAGGAATGTGGGTTGGTGGTGATGACACAGGTCATCAAAGGGGGGACTGAGAGAGCGCAAAACCATGTTAGAAATTGTAGGGGCAACAAGGGGTGGTGAGGGACAGAGTCTCTGAATTAAACAGAATACTCTCACCGAGTCAAGAGATCAGGGCTAGATCCAACACCGTTTTTTAGCTCACTGCATCATCCCAGTTTCAGAACCTGGCTGTATGCAAATTAGTCTGTTCCTGTCCCAGTGCATGATGGGAACAGGGCAAACCAAACTACAAAAGCCAATTCTTACACTGGGAAGGAAACAAGCTACCGGGGACCGGTTTCTGGCATTTCAGCCGTCTTCGGCCCGGCTTGCTTGAATCCCGATGGTGCAATGAGCAAGGGACTCACATCTGAGTATACCCTTCCACGCTTAGGGTGGACAAAAATATTTACAACAAGGGGTGGTGAGGGACAGAGTCTCTGAATTAAACAGAATACTCTCACCGAGTCAAGAGATCAGGGCTAGATCCAACACCGTTTTTTAGCTCACTGCACCATCCCAGTTTCAGAACCTGGCTGTATGCAAATTAGTCTGTTCCTGTCCCAGTGCATGATGGGAACAGGGCAAACCAAACTACAAAAGCCAATTCTTACACTGGGAAGGAAACAAGCTACCGGGGACCGGTTTCTGGCATTTCAGCCGTCTTCGGCCCGGCTTGCTTGAATCCCGATGGTGCAATGAGCAAGGGACTCACATCTGAGTATACCCTTCCACGCTTAGGGTGGACAAAATATTTACAACAAGGGGTGGTGAGGGACAGAGTCTCTGAATTAAACAGAATACTCTCACCGAGTCAAGAGATCAGGGCTAGATCCAACACCGTTTTTTAGCTCACTGCACCATCCCAGTTTCAGAACCTGGCTGTATGCAAATTAGTCTGTTCCTGTCCCAGTGCATGATGGGAACAGGGCAAACCAAACTACAAAAGCCAATTCTTACACTGGGAAGGAAACAAGCTACCGGGGACCAGTTTCTGGCATTTCAGCCGTCTTCGGCCCGGCTTGCTTGAATCCCGATGGTGCAATGAGCAAGGGACTCACATCTGAGTATACCCTTCCACGCTTAGGGTGGACAAAAATATTTACAACAAGGGGTGGTGAGGGACAGAGTCTCTGAATTAAACAGAATACTGTCACCGAGTCAAGAGATCAGGGCTAGATCCAACACCGTTTTTTAGCTCACTGCACCATCCCAGTTTCAGAACCTGGCTGTATGCAAATTAGTCTGTTCCTGTCCCAGTGCATGATGGGAACAGGGCAAACCAAACTACAAAAGCCAATTCTTACACTGGGAAGGAAACAAGCTACCGGGGACCGGTTTCTGGCATTTCAGCCGTCTTCGGCCCGGCTTGCTTGAATCCCGATGGTGCAATGAGCAAGGGACTCACATCTGAGTATACCCTTCCACGCTTAGGGTGGACAAAAATATTTACAACAAGGGGTGGTGAGGGACAGAGTCTCTGAATTAAACAGAATACTCTCACCGAGTCAAGAGATCAGGGCTAGATCCAACACCGTTTTTTAGCTCACTGCACCATCCCAGTTTCAGAACCTGGCTGTATGCAAATTAGTCTGTTCCTGTCCCAGTGCATGATGGGAACAGGGCAAACCAAACTACAAAAGCCAATTCTTACACTGGGAAGGAAACAAGCTACCAGGGACCGTTTCTGGCATTTCAGCCGTCTTCGGCCCGGCTTGCTTGAATCCCGATGGTGCAATGAGCAAGGGACTCACATCTGAGTATACCCTTCCACGCTTAGGGTGGACAAAAATATTTACAACAAGGGGTGGTGAGGGACAGAGTCTCTGAATTAAACAGAATACTCTCACCGAGTCAAGAGATCAGGGCTAGATCCAACACCGTTTTTTAGCTCACTGCACCATCCCAGTTTCAGAACCTGGCTGTATGCAAATTAGTCTGTTCCTGTCCCAGTGCATGATGGGAACAGGGCAAACCAAACTACAAAAGCCAATTCTTACACTGGGAAGGAAACAAGCTACCAGGGACCGGTTTCTGGCATTTCAGCCGTCTTCGGCCCGGCTTGCTTGAATCCCGATGGTGCAATGAGCAAGGGACTCACATCTGAGTATACCCTTCCACGCTTAGGGTGGACAAAATATTTACAACAAGGGGTGGTGAGGGACAGAGTCTCTGAATTAAACAGAATACTCTCACCGAGTCAAGAGATCAGGGCTAGATCCAACACCGTTTTTTAGCTCACTGCACCATCCCAGTTTCAGAACCTGGCTGTATGCAAATTAGTCTGTTCCTGTCCCAGTGCATGATGGGAACAGGGCAAACCAAACTACAAAAGCCAATTCTTACACTGGGAAGGAAACAAGCTACCGGGGACCGGTTTCTGGCATTTCAGCCGTCTTCGGCCAGGCTTGCTTGAATACTGATGGTGCAATGAGCAAGGGACTCACATCTGAGTATACCCTTCCACGCTTAGGGTGGACAAAAATATTTACAACAAGGGGTGGTGAGGGACAGAGTCTCTGAATTAAACAGAATACTCTCACCGAGTCAAGAGATCAGGGCTAGATCCAACGCCGTTTTTTAGCTCACTGCACCATCCCAGTTTCAGAACCTGGCTGTATGCAAATTAGTCTGTTCCTGTCCCAGTGCATGATGGGAACAGGGCAAACCAAACTACAAAAGCCAATTCTTACACTGGGAAGGAAACAAGCTACCGGGGACCGGTTTCTGGCATTTCAGCCGTCTTCGGCCCGGCTTGCTTGAATCCCGATGGTGCAATGAGCAAGGGACTCACATCTGAGTATACCCTTCCACGCTTAGGGTGGACAAAAATATTTACAACAAGGGGTGGTGAGGGACAGAGTCTCTGAATTAAACAGAATACTCTCACCGAGTCAAGAGATCAGGGCTAGATCCAACACCGTTTTTTAGCTCACTGCACCATCCCAGTTTCAGAACCTGGCTGTATGCAAATTAGTCTGTTCCTGTCCCAGTGCATGATGGGAACAGGGCAAACCAAACTACAAAAGCCAATTCTTACACTGGGAAGGAAACAAGCTACCGGGGACCGGTTTCTGGCATTTCAGCCGTCTTCGGCCCGGCTTGCTTGAATCCCGATGGTGCAATGAGCAAGGGACTCACATCTGAGTATACCCTTCCACGCTTAGGGTGGACAAAAATATTTACAACAAGGGGTGGTGAGGGACAGAGTCTCTGAATTAAACAGAATACTCTCACCGAGTCAAGAGATCAGGGCTAGATCCAACACCGTTTTTTAGCTCACTGCACCATCCCAGTTTCAGAACCTGGCTGTATGCAAATTAGTCTGTTCCTGTCCCAGTGCATGATGGGAACAGGGCAAACCAAACTACAAAAGCCAATTCTTACACTGGGAAGGAAACAAGCTACCAGGGACCGTTTCTGGCATTTCAGCCGTCTTCGGCCCGGCTTGCTTGAATCCCGATGGTGCAATGAGCAAGGGACTCACATCTGAGTATACCCTTCCACGCTTAGGGTGGACAAAAATATTTACAACAAGGGGTGGTGAGGGACAGAGTCTCTGAATTAAACAGAATACTCTCACCGAGTCAAGAGATCAGGGCTAGATCCAACACCGTTTTTTAGCTCACTGCACCATCCCAGTTTCAGAACCTGGCTGTATGCAAATTAGTCTGTTCCTGTCCCAGTGCATGATGGGAACAGGGCAAACCAAACTACAAAAGCCAATTCTTACACTGGGAAGGAAACAAGCTACCGGGGACCGGTTTCTGGCATTTCAGCCGTCTTCGGCCCGGCTTGCTTGAATCCCGATGGTGCAATGAGCAAGGGACTCACATCTGAGTATACCCTTCCACGCTTAGGGTGGACAAAATATTTACAACAAGGGGTGGTGAGGGACAGAGTCTCTGAATTAAACAGAATACTCTCACCGAGTCAAGAGATCAGGGCTAGATCCAACACCGTTTTTTAGCTCACTGCACCATCCCAGTTTCAGAACCTGGCTGTATGCAAATTAGTCTGTTCCTGTCCCAGTGCATGATGGGAACAGGGCAAACCAAACTACAAAAGCCAATTCTTACACTGGGAAGGAAACAAGCTACCGGGGACCGGTTTCTGGCATTTCAGCCGTCTTCGGCCAGGCTTGCTTGAATCCCGATGGTGCAATGAGCAAGGGACTCACATCTGAGTATACCCTTCCACGCTTAGGGTGGACAAAAATATTTACAACAAGGGGTGGTGAGGGACAGAGTCTCTGAATTAAACAGAATACTCTCACCGAGTCAAGAGATCAGGGCTAGATCCAACGCCGTTTTTTAGCTCACTGCACCATCCCAGTTTCAGAACCTGGCTGTATGCAAATTAGTCTGTTCCTGTCCCAGTGCATGATGGGAACAGGGCAAACCAAACTACAAAAGCCAATTCTTACACTGGGAAGGAAACAAGCTACCGGGGACCGGTTTCTGGCATTTCAGCCGTCTTCAGCCCAGCTTGCTTGAATCCCGATGGTGCAATGAGCAAGGGACTCACATCTGAGTATACCCTTCCACGCTTAGGGTGGACAAAAATATTTACAACAAGGGGTGGTGAGGGACAGAGTCTCTGAATTAAACAGAATACTCTCACCGAGTCAAGAGATCAGGGCTAGATCCAACACCGTTTTTTAGCTCACTGCACCATCCCAGTTTCAGAACCTGGCTGTATGCAAATTAGTCTGTTCCTGTCCCAGTGCATGATGGGAACAGGGCAAACCAAACTACAAAAGCCAATTCTTACACTGGGAAGGAAACAAGCTACCGGGGACCGGTTTCTGGCATTTCAGCCGTCTTCAGCCCGGCTTGCTTGAATCCCGATGGTGCAATGAGCAAGGGACTCACATCTGAGTATACCCTTCCACGCTTAGGGTGGACAAAAATATTTACAACAAGGGGTGGTGAGGGACAGAGTCTCTGAATTAAACAGAATACTCTCACCGAGTCAAGAGATCAGGGCTAGATCCAACACCGTTTTTTAGCTCACTGCACCATCCCAGTTTCAGAACCTGGCTGTATGCAAATTAGTCTGTTCCTGTCCCAGTGCATGATGGGAACAGGGCAAACCAAACTACAAAAGCCAATTCTTACACTGGGAAGGAAACAAGCTACCAGGGACCGGTTTCTGGCATTTCAGCCGTCTTCGGCCCGGCTTGCTTGAATCCCGATGGTGCAATGAGCAAGGGACTCGCATCTGAGTATACCCTTCCACGCTTAGGGTGGACAAAAAATATTTACAACAAGGGGTGGTGAGGGACAGAGTCTCTGAATTAAACAGAATACTCTGACCGAGTCAAGAGATCAGGGCTAGATCCAACACCATTTTTTAGCTCACTGCACCATCCCAGTTTCAGAACCTGGCTGTATGCAAATTAGTCTGTTCCTGTCCCAGTGCATGATGGGAACAGGGCAAACCAAACTACAAAAGCCAATTCTTACACTGTGAAGGAAACAAGCTACCGGGGACCGGTTTCTGGCATTTCAGCCGTCTTCGGCCCGGCTTGCTTGAATCCCGATGGTGCAATGAGCAAGGGACTCACATCTGAGTATACCCTTCCACGCTTAGGGTGGACAAAAATATTTACAACAAGGGGTGGTGAGGGACAGAGTCTCTGAATTAAACAGAATACTCTCACCGAGTCAAGAGATCAGGGCTAGATCCAACACCGTTTTTTAGCTCACTGCACCATCCCAGTTTCAGAACCTGGCTGTATGCAAATTAGTCTGTTCCTGTCCCAGTGCATGATGGGAACAGGGCAAACCAAACTACAAAAGCCAATTCTTACACTGGGAAGGAAACAAGCTACCGGGGACCGGTTTCTGGCATTTCAGCCGTCTTCGGCCCGGCTTGCTTGAATCCCGATGGTGCAATGAGCAAGGGACTCACCTCTGAGTATACCCTTCCACGCTTAGGGTGGACAAAAATATTTACAACAAGGGGTGGTGAGGGACAGAGTCTCTGAATTAAACAGAATACTCTCACCGAGTCAAGAGATCAGGGCTAGATCCAACACCGTTTTTTAGCTCACTGCACCATCCCAGTTTCAGAACCTGGCTGTATGCAAATTAGTCTGTTCCTGTCCCAGTGCATGATGGGAACAGGGCAAACCAAACTACAAAAGCCAATTCTTACACTGGGAAGGAAACAAGCTACCGGGGACCGGTTTCTAGCATTTCAGCCGTCTTGGGCCCGGCTTGCTTGAATCCCGATGGTGCAATGAGCAAGGGACTCACATCTGAGTATACCCTTCCACGCTTAGGGTGGACAAAATATTTACAACAAGGGGTGGTGAGGGACAGAGTCTCTGAATTAAACAGAATACTCTCACCGAGTCAAGAGATCAGGGCTAGATCCAACACCGTTTTTTAGCTCACTGCACCATCCCAGTTTCAGAACCTGGCTGTATGCAAATTAGTCTGTTCCTGTCCCAGTGCATGATGGGAACAGGGAAAACCAAACTACAAAAGCCAATTCTTACACTGGGAAGGAAACAAGCTACCGGGGACCGGTTTCTGGCATTTCAGCCGTCTTCGGCCCGGCTTGCTTGAATCCCGATGGTGCAATGAGCAAGGGACTCACATCTGAGTATACCCTTCCACGCTTAGGGTGGACAAAAATATTTACAACAAGGGGTGGTGAGGGACAGAGTCTCTGAATTAAACAGAATACTCTCACCGAGTCAAGAGATCAGGGCTAGATCCAACGCCGTTTTTTAGCTCACTGCACCATCCCAGTTTCAGAACCTGGCTGTATGCAAATTAGTCTGTTCCTGTCCCAGTGCATGATGGGAACAGGGCAAACCAAACTACAAAAGCCAATTCTTACACTGGGAAGGAAACAAGCTACCGGGGACCGGTTTCTGGCATTTCAGCCGTCTTCGGCCCGGCTTGCTTGAATCCCGATGGTGCAATGAGCAAGGGACTCACATCTGAGTATACCCTTCCACGCTTAGGGTGGACAAAAATATTTACAACAAGGGGTGGTGAGGGACAGAGTCTCTGAATTAAACAGAATACTCTCACCGAGTCAAGAGATCAGGGCTAGATCCAACACCGTTTTTTAGCTCACTGCACCACCCCAGTTTCAGAACCTGGCTGTATGCAAATTAGTCTGTTCCTGTCCCAGTGCATGATGGGAACAGGGCAAACCAAACTACAAAAGCCAATTCTTACACTGGGAAGGAAACAAGCTACCGGGGACCGGTTTCTGGCATTTCAGCCGTCTTCGGCCCGGCTTGCTTGAATCCCGATGGTGCAATGAGCAAGGGACTCACATCTGAGTATACCCTTCCACGCTTAGGGTGGACAAAAATATTTACAACAAGGGGTGGTGAGGGACAGAGTCTCTGAATTAAACAGAATACTCTCACCGAGTCAAGAGATCAGGGCTAGATCCAACACCGTTTTTTAGCTCACTGCACCATCCCAGTTTCAGAACCTGGCTGTATGCAAATTAGTCTGTTCCTGTCCCAGTGCATGATGGGAACAGGGCAAACCAAACTACAAAAGCCAATTCTTACACTGGGAAGGAAACAAGCTACCAGGGACCGGTTTCTGGCATTTCAGCCGTCTTCGGCCCGGCTTGCTTGAATCCCGATGGTGCAATGAGCAAGGGACTCACATCTGAGTATACCCTTCCACGCTTAGGGTGGACAAAAAATATTTACAACAAGGGGTGGTGAGGGACAGAGTCTCTGAATTAAACAGAATACTCTCACCGAGTCAAGAGATCAGGGCTAGATCCAACACCGTTTTTTAGCTCACTGCACCATCCCAGTTTCAGGATCTGGCTGTATGCAAATTAGTCTGTTCCTGTCCCAGTGCATGATGGGAACAGGGCAAACCAAACTACAAAAGCCAATTCTTACACTGGGAAGGAAACAAGCTACCGGGGACCGGTTTCTGGCATTTCAGCCGTCTTCGGCCCGGCTTGCTTGAATCCCGATGGTGCAATGAGCAAGGGACTCACATCTGAGTATACCCTTCCACGCTTAGGGTGGACAAAAATATTTACAACAAGGGGTGGTGATTTCTAAATCGTTTTTGGCCACTATAGGTGTGGCAGGGTATACTCAGACATGAGTCCCTTTCTCACTGCTCCGTCAGGATTCAAGCAAGCCGGGCCGAAGAAGGCTGAAATGCCAGAAACCGGTCCCCGGTAGCTTGTCTCCTTTCTGGTGAAGAATTGGCTTGGTAGTTTAGTCTGCCCTGTTCCCATGATGCACTGGGCCAGGGACAGACTGATTTGCATATAGCCAGGTTCTGAGCTGGGATGGGGCAGTGAGATAAATAACGGTGATGGATCAAGCCCTGATCTTTGGACTGAGTAAGAGTGGTCTGTTTAACTCAGACACTCTGTTCATCACCACCCCCTTTTCTAAATCGTTTTTGGCCACTATAGGTGTGGCAGGGTATACTCAGACATGAGTCCCTTTCTCACTGCTCCATCAGGATTCAAGCAAGCCGGGCCGAAGAAGGCTGAAATGCCAGAAACCGGTCCCTGGTAGCTTGTCTCCTTTCTGGTGAAGAATTGGCTTGGTAGTTTAGTCTGCCCTGTTCCCATGATGCACTGGGCCAGGGACAGACTGATTTGCATATAGCCAGGTTCTGAGCTGGGATGGGGCAGTGAGATAAATAACGGTGATGGATCAAGCCCTGATCTTTGGACTGGGTAAGAGTGGTCTGTTTAACTCAGACACTCTGTTCATCACCACCCCCTTTTCTAAATCGTTTTTGGCCACTATAGGTGTGGCAGGGTATACTCAGACATGAGTCCCTTTCTCACTGCTCCATCAGGATTCAAGCAAGCCGGGCCGAAGAAGGCTGAAATGCCAGAAACCGGTCCCCGGTAGCTTGTCTCCTTTCTGGTGAAGAATTGGCTTGGTAGTTTAGTCTGCCCTGTTCCCATGATGCACTGGGCCAGGGACAGACTGATTTGCATATAGCCAGGTTCTGAGCTGGGAAGGGGCAGTGAGATAAATAACGGTGATTGATCAAGCCCTGATCTTTGGACTGGGTAAGAGTGGTCTGTTTAACTCAGACACTCTGTTCATCACCACCCCCTTTTCTAAATCGTTTTTGGCCACTATAGGTGTGGCAGGGTATACTCAGACATGAGTCCCTTTCTCACTGCTCCATCAGGATTCAAGCAAGCTGGCCCGAAGAAGGCTGAAATGCCAGAAACCGGTCCCCGGTAGCTTGTCTCCATTCTGGTGAAGAATTGGCTTGGTAGTTTAGTCTGCCCTGTTCCCATGATGCACTGGGCCAGGGACAGACTGATTTGCATATAGCCAGGTTCTGAGCTGGGATGGGGCAGTGAGATAAATAACGGTGATGGATCAAGCCCTGATCTTTGGACTGGGTAAGAGTGGTCTGTTTAACTCAGACACTCTGTTCATCACCACCCCCTTTTCTAAATCGTTTTTGGCCACTATAGGTGTGGCAGGGTATACTCAGACATGAGTCCCTTTCTCACTGCTCCATCAGGATTCAAGCAAGCCGGGCCGAAGAAGGCTGAAATGCCAGAAACCGGTCCCCGGTAGCTTGTCTCCTTTCTGGTGAAGAATTGGCTTGGTAGTTTAGTCTGCCCTGTTCCCATGATGCACTGGGCCAGGGACAGACTGATTTGCATATAGCCAGGTTCTGAGCTGGGATGGGCAGTGAGATAAATAACGGTGATGGATCAAGCCCTGATCTTTGGACTGGGTAAGAGTGGTCTGTTTAACTCAGACACTCTGTTCATCACCACCCCCTTTTCTAAATCGTTTTTGGCCACTATAGGTGTGGCAGGGTATACTCAGACATGAGTCCCTTTCTCACTGCTCCATCAGGATTCAAGCAAGCCGGGCCGAAGAAGGCTGAAATGCCAGAAACCGGTCCCCGGTAGCTTGTCTCCTTTCTGGTGAAGAATTGGCTTGGTAGTTTAGTCTGCCCTGTTCCCATGATGCACTGGGCCAGGGACAGACTGATTTGCATATAGCCAGGTTCTGAGCTGGGATGGGGCAGTGAGATAAATAACGGTGATGGATCAAGCCCTGATCTTTGGACTGGGTAAGAGTGGTCTGTTTAACTCAGACACTCTGTTCATCACCACCCCCTTTTCTAAATCGTTTTTGGCCACTATAGGTGTGGCAGGGTAAACTCAGACATGAGTCCCTTTCTCACTGCTCCATCAGGATTCAAGCAAGCCGGGCCGAAGAAGGCTGAAATGCCAGAAACCGGTCCCCGGTAGCTTGTCTCCTTTCTGGTGAAGAATTGGCTTGGTAGTTTAGTCTGCCCTGTTCCATGATGCACTGGGCCAGGGACAGACTGATTTGCATATAGCCAGGTTCTGAGCTGGGATGGGGCAGTGAGATAAATAACGGTGATTGATCAAGCCCTGATCTTTGGACTGGGTAAGAGTGGTCTGTTTAACTCAGACACTCTGTTCATCACCATCCCCTTTTTTAAATCGTTTTTGGCCACTATAGGTGTGGCAGGGTATACTCAGACATGAGTCCCTTTCTCACTGCTCCATCAGGATTCAAGCAAGCCGGCCCGAAGAAGGCTGAAATGCCAGAAACCGGTCCCCGGTAGCTTGTCTCCGTTCTGGTGAAGAATTGGCTTGGTAGTTTAGTCTGCCCTGTTCCCATGATGCACTGGGCCAGGGACAGACTGATTTGCATATAGCCAGGTTTTGAGCTGGGATGGGGCAGTGAGATAAATAACGGTGATGGATCAAGCCCTGATCTTTGGACTGGGTAAGAGTGGTCTGTTTAACTCAGACACTCTGTTCATCGCCACCCCCTTTTCTAAATCGTTTTTGGCCACTATAGGTGTGGCAGGGTATACTCAGACATGAGTCCCTTTCTCACTGCTCCATCAGGATTCAAGCAAGCCGGGCCGAAGAAGGCTGAAATGCCAGAAACCGGTCCCCGGTAGCTTGTCTCCTTTCTGGTGAAGAATTGGCTTGGTAGTTTAGTCTGCCCTGTTCCCATGATGCACTGGGCCAGGGACAGACTGATTTGCATATAGCCAGGTTCTGAGCTGGGATGGGGCAGTGAGATAAATAACGGTGATGGATCAAGCCCTGATCTTTGGACTGGGTAAGAGTGGTCTGTTTAACTCAGACACTCTGTTCATCACCACCCCCTTTTCTAAATCGTTTTTGGCCACTATAGGTGTGGCAGGGTATACTCAGACATGAGTCCCTTTCTCACTGCTCCATCAGGATTCAAGCAAGCCGGGCCGAAGAAGGCTGAAATGCCAGAAACCGGTCCCCGGTAGCTTGTCTCCTTTCTGGTGAAGAATTGGCTTGGTAGTTTAGTCTGCCCTGTTCCCATGATGCACTGGGCCAGGGACAGACTGATTTGCATATAGCCAGGTTCTGAGCTGGGATGGGGCAGTGAGATAAATAACGGTGATTGATCAAGCCCTGATCTTTGGACTGGGTAAGAGTGGTCTGTTTAACTCAGACACTCTGTTCATCACCACCCCCTTTTCTAAATCGTTTTTGGCCACTATAGGTGTGGCAGGGTATACTCAGACATGAGTCCCTTTCTCACTGCTCCATCAGGATTCAAGCAAGCCGGCCCGAAGAAGGCTGAAATGCCAGAAACCGGTCCCCGGTAGCTTGTCTCCGTTCTGGTGAAGAATTGGCTTGGTAGTTTAGTCTGCCCTGTTCCCATGATGCACTGGGCCAGGGACAGACTGATTTGCATATAGCCAGGTTCTGAGCTGGGATGGGGCAGTGAGATAAATAACGGTGATGGATCAAGCCCTGATCTTTGGACTGGGTAAGAGTGGTCTGTTTAACTCAGACACTCTGTTCATCACCACCCCCTTTTCTAAATCGTTTTTGGCCACTATAGGTGTGGCAGGGTATACTCAGACATGAGTCCCTTTCTCACTGCTCCATCAGGATTCAAGCAAGCCGGGCCGAAGAAGGCTGAAATGCCAGAAACCGGTCCCCGGTAGCTTGTCTCCTTTCTGGTGAAGAATTGGCTTGGTAGTTTAGTCTGCCCTGTTCCCATGATGCACTGGGCCAGGGACAGACTGATTTGCATATAGCCAGGTTCTGAGCTGGGATGGGGCAGTGAGATAAATAACGGTGATGGATCAAGCCCTGATCTTTGGACTGGGTAAGAGTGGTCTGTTTAACTCAGACACTCTGTTCATCACCACCCCCTTTTCTAAATCGTTTTTGGCCACTATAGG
The DNA here is from genome assembly GCF_964263255.1 of Lissotriton vulgaris. Classification (NCBI taxonomy): domain Eukaryota; kingdom Metazoa; phylum Chordata; class Amphibia; order Caudata; family Salamandridae; genus Lissotriton; species Lissotriton vulgaris. The sequence goes on along the minus strand of NC_141695.1, from coordinate 754,619,174 downwards.
TGTGGCAGGGTATACTCAGACATGAGTCCCTTTCTCACTGCTCCATCAGGATTCAAGCAAGCCGGGCCGAAGAAGGCTGAAATGCCAGAAACCGGTCCCCGGTAGCTTGTCTCCTTTCTGGTGAAGAATTGGCTTGGTAGTTTAGTCTGCCCTGTTCCCATGATGCACTGGGCCAGGGACAGACTGATTTGCATATAGCCAGGTTCTGAGCTGGGATGGGGCAGTGAGATAAATAACGGTGATGGATCAAGCCCTGATCTTTGGACTGGGTAAGAGTGGTCTGTTTAACTCAGACACTCTGTTCATCACCACCCCCTTTTCTAAATAGAAATTGTAGGGGTGCACCATATTCACGAGTAATCAGCACCCACATATATAGAGGATTATAATCATGTTTAAATGTGACACAAGGCTATGAACCCACGTACCAGAATTTACATAGCTGTAACATGAAGTGCTTTGAAAATAATAATGTCATGTTAACTTAGAAATGTGTTTGTAGAGTAATACTAAATCAGATAAAGGATGCTCGAATAGGCATTGAGACATTTAAATGCATGTTTAGAAATTCATTATTGTATCCATGTAAACGACATAGAAGTGTTTAGTTAGAGAATGTGTTCTTTTTGTTATAATGATGTAGGCCTAATGAACTAAAACGTTTGCCAATGTTAGGGGGTGATATCCTGAAACGTGCAGAGGCCCAGATGGGGAGAGAGGATTGCGTAGGCCGAACTAGGAATGTTTCTTTTAACATTAAATCATGGAATTGTCTTTCCTAGAAGGTTGCTTTAGAAAATTAATTGCAAGTAGCATGGTACTGTGAATCGATTTATGTGTGTTCCTTTGCAGGTGCAAGGTTAACTAGAGATAGTAGAGAAGGGCCCATTGTCTATGAGCGTTAGGATGGTAGTCCCAGACATGGAGGAGTGGCTGCGGGATTTAGGGAAGCAACTTCAAGAGAAGAAGACTCTGGGACCTAAGGACGTTTTTCAACGAACAAGGATGAAGATGTCGTAATGAAGTTACTTTGAAAAATAATACTTTGAGAGGGGCGTACCTCAGGGCGTGTCGCCCATATTGTGGGATTTGTATTAGGGACAGCACCCCGTTAGGAGGGCAGAGTAGATGCGCACGAGGGCGAAGACAGATGCTGGGTAGGCAGAGAGCTTTTCCATGCGAGATGGGTTCCTAAACTAAGTCCGAACGGAGTGAGTGTGCTTCTTTGGAAGACACCACTGCTGACACCTTTGTTAGAAGGAAACCTGCTAAGTAGGGATGTCACTTAGTATAGAGTAGGGACAGATTAATCTGGATGTATTTCTTCTTTTCTTCGATGCCTACCAAGACTCAGATTATAGCAATTCTGGCTAGTCTAGTGGTCTTGGAGATTATACTTGTGCTGTTTCTTAGTCGACTGAGACTTTTCCGTAGGATTATGTTTGTATTAGTGCCCGTATATCTACTGAATCTTTTACTGAGGTGTTTATATACACAACTGCTTTTGGCTTTATAATAAATCTTCAAACTTGACTTTTTGTCAGTGGTTCTTTGGGGAAGGTGATGGAGGTAGTTCAAATTGATACGTTGAAAAAGATTGCCTTCTACGCTCTATGACAGGTAAAAAGGTCTAGTCGACCTGTGGCGGGATTCTAGAAATACCATTCAGATTCTAGAGTTGAAATCCCACCTTTCCACGTTCATGTTCTACTAGGGATCTGTCTGCTTCTTTCCCGTTTTCCTCTCCACTTGGAACTTTGACTAATTTTTGATTCTGCATTTTTCTGTATTTTTTTTGTTGTTGCAGTTTTATATGGCACAAGCTCAACTCAAAAGTATTGGAGAACTTTACAAGAGCAACAGTTACATTACACAAGGACATATTCATTATTGGTAGTCACGGGAAGATCAAGTGATTTGAACACAATCACATAATGTTGAGCCAACACCGGTACTCGAACCTGGTTCTCCAGCTTCAAAGTCAGCAGCTCTGGTCGTTACGCCACATCCCCTCACCTAGAACCATCATGGCACACTGTATTACAATTTTTTTAAATTTGTAATAAAAACCTTTCAACTTTTCCGCTAAACAAGAACTCGGTTTTTAAGTGGGCCCTTTTACTTTATTGAAGGTATTTCTAATAGTTTAGAAGCATTGAAAGGTGCTTTAACACAGATACACATTGCCTCATGAAATTGAGGTTTACCACCTTCTTCGATTCATCGAATTGTGGAAAATCTGTTGGAGGTTAATTTTGGGGTCTCTAAATTGCAGGGTTCCCCCACATATATACAGATATCATTACAATAGCAAAGCATTTACATAAAAATGTAATCCCTCGGCTCAGAATACATAATTGAATTTCAAGTGATCAAGGAGCACACTTCATTTTAACAGTAGTACAGTTAGTTTGCAAAACTTTAGGTAGAGATCAGCATTTGCACAGAATCACAGACTGGGTCTGTTACTCTGGTTACATTTCACCTTCTATCAGACCCACCCCTGTCCACTCACTCCAGGGATAGAGCGCTGCCAGTAAATTTCTGAAATAAACCAATTTCTGCCAGTACATTTCTGAAATAAACACATTTCTAAAATAAACCAATTCCTCCCCATGTATGGAGTACAGTAGGCTATTCGAGAGACCAGACACAATGCAGAGATAATGGAGAAAATAGGATAGCTTCATCCATTACACTTGGACTGAATACCGATCAGGTAGATGCTCACAAAACCATGCACTTGTAGGATAGAATGATTATAGATTATCTCCCAGCATCGACGGAGAGTGTCTGCGCAATAGTAGCTACTGAGTGCTGCAATGATCTCCCCACATTTTCACTTAATAGATATAGATATAGCCAAAAAGACAACTAACAAACAGTTAAGAAACTAAATAAAATTCTGAACCAATTAAACTTCAATCTAAGTGGCATCTGTACTTGGCTGTGTAGAATTTTTTGAAATTAGGGTACAGAAATATTTGAAATAAATATTTCTATCATTTTAATAGGGATTTCTTTCTGTTAGTAAAGTTTATAATGTACATCATCCTATGTACTTATGTACTTAAAGGCATTGTCTACAATTATCCACTTGCTATCATCGGGGACGTGGCAATAAGGCTGTAGAAGCAGAGATTAATCCACTTATATGCCATTTAATTATTGTGAAGGATTTTATTTTGATGCAAAAAAATGAGAACGCAGAATCATATATTTTGTGCTGAATAACTCGTGTTTTATTGTGATCATGGCATTGCACATGTATGCTCTAACGTACTGATATATTATATGAACTCATTTTAATGCTGTTTTTCTATCAATCCAAAGTGTACATTAACTTTGATATGTCTTCAAAGTCTCATGTATTTCGGACGCCTAGAAGCCATTTCCTTTTCTATTCTATTCTATTCTATTCTATTCTATTCTATTCTATCCTGTAGAATTTGTATAGCGCGTAGCTACCAGTCTCCCAGCGCTGAAGAGAACCCATCTGCCAGATAACTCAAATGCACTTTCAGGCAGGGCACTAAAAAAGAAAGGGTTTCAGGTGCTTTCTAAAGATGGATTCTGATTGGTTCGTTCTGAGATCAGCAGGGAGGGGGTTCCAGAGTTTAGGAACTATGGGGCCCATTACGATGTCGGGCAGATTGCCTCCGCCAGGCTCGGAGACCTATACTGCTCTGAGCCAGCAGTGTGGGTCTCATATATTGATAGATTATTAAATAGAATTATGGCAGGGGGTAGTGTTCCCGACTCATGGCGTGGCACCAGCATTATACCTATTTATAAAAAGGGTGGTAGGGGCCACTCAGGGAATTACTGCCCTATAAGCCTGATTGATAATTTACAGAAGGTGTTCTGTTACCAAGTTCTAGAAAAACTGCAGAACTTAGTGAGTTCCACTAAGATATTGTTCCTGTTACAGGCTGGCTTTCACACTAACATCAACATGATAGATCAGCTATCTCGTTTTGCATTGATTACATGGAAATATCTAAGGCTGGCCAATACCATTTGTATGTTGCATTTGCTGATTTGAGGGTGGTGTTTGAAATTGTCCCCAGATAATGTTTGTGGTCTACACTGAAGAAAATGGGCATAAATCCAGATTTGTTAGAAATGATTGTATGCTTCATGAGGCTAATTACACTCAACTGAGGCGGGGACTTTTAAGAGAGTTAACCGATTATATACCTGTAGTGAGAGAGGTACATCAAGGTTGTGTGATAGCCTCTAGCCTATTCTCCCTATATATCAATGATGTCATAAGTTATCTTAATGACTGCACCTATGGCTTCCCAAAGCTGGATGACATCTCTATACTGGCCATCCTGTTTTTAGACAACACTCTTTTAATCTCTCAACTCCAGTGGGGCTGCAAACTTTAATGAACACATTTTCTTATTTCTGTGAAATCTCTATAAGGTCTGGCTTCAAGGAAGAGACAGGGATACTTACTCTGATTTATGGCTATTTGCATTAATTGTATATGACATTATAATGATTTAGGGTGTGCATAACTATATTTGTGAGGAAATTGTTGATTACAGTTGAACTTGGCATGAATTTAAAATTTGATTTTTGTATACAAGGTTTAAAAATTATGTGTTTATGGTCTACAGTGTAACTTTCTAATGTTTTTTTCATAGGGTATTTACCCGCAAAATAGACTGAAACAAAGAATCCTAGTCACATACTCCTAGCTGAAGTATTCATGTAACTGTCCTGCTCTGTACCTGTCATTTTCTTTCCCAGGGATGGGTGATTGGCCTGAGTTATGCAGAGTTTCCAAAGAAGCCAGGCAAGTCCAGATTGATCTTGTTCTGTTAAATGCACATATCCTAGATCAGTGTTCACCTGCATATATTAGCTTTAGAATGACCTGTTATTCAAGTAATAGATAGAGAAATCCATAAGGGACCATAACTGATTTAATGAGCCATTTCCAGTCAATCTTTGAGACAAGCATATGCTACTGGCATGATCAACTAGGTAGCCACACTTGCAGGAAGAGAAAGCCACATGCATGCTCTGGACTGGCCTTCACAGCCCCAAACAGCCTGAGAGCCTTTGTAGCCTGCAGGGCCCAGTTTGACAAGATGATCACAATGGTGACCCTGTCTGCTCCGCGATAACAGAAGGGAGCAGCTGGTTGAGGTGCAGTTTGAGCAAGACACAGGAGTTCTCTCCCCACCACCAATATGAGTTGTGGGTAAACCTCACACAAGAGTCATTCTGAGCCGCTGCAGGAATACACTGGCGGAAGGAGAACAATGGTGTAGTACATGGGGTCTGGACCATCAGGTAGCCTACAGTGCTTGCACAAACCAAACTCATTTACTCTGGTCAGTCCATGAGAGGGCAAGCTGCGGGTTGCTCTTATGAGTAGGGAGGTCCTCTGGGAAGGCCTCTCTGACAGGCACGTATTTGAGCTGAAAGGTCCCAGGTGGAGTGGAAGCTCCTTGCTTAAAACAATAGCCAAGGTTGGTCAAGATGTCCATCCCTAAATCCACCCAGTATACCTAATCAATCAGAGTGCAGTTAGACTGTTCCTATGCAGGGTCCTTTGCCTGGAATATATGCTTTGCACCTCTACCTGTTCTCTATGAAAGAAAGTTCGCTGATGTGACCAAGCCTTTTGAGCAGGTCTAGAAGAAAGCCAAAGACAGGGCCCCTGCGTGGCCTCTATGGGGTGGATGAGGAACCTTGAACTGTCCAGGGAAAACAACCAGACCTTCCCATAATCCTTTCTTGCATGTATATGGTATATCGATAACGTGAATCTACCCACGATGTAGCAGAGACCTTTGGATGGTCAAAAACAAGCATAAAGCCAAAAGGTAAGAGGATATGGAGCAGAGATAAGGGTAGTTAAAGCATTGTATTGTACGGTTCTTTCAAGCGGTGAGTATTGTACTCTTTCCTAAATTAGAGCAGAGTTGAGGCCGTCCTGACGAATGCAGCAATGTTGTCCCAGTTCCTGGGTATATAGATTAAAAATGCCTGCCGACTTGTTGTTTCTGTTTTTTACACTTCTTAGTCTACAGCCTGATGGTGTCCTGGCTGTGGCTGTGCTGAGATCCACCATGGATGGTGCTAAACTGCAAGATAAGCTTGGGTGCTGGTAGTATTATCTCTTAAATGGTGCAGCTAGTTTGGAAGATGTTGCGGGCTGGATATGGGAGAAACTGGAATTCCATCAGAATGGGGATGATGTAATCATATTTCTTCAGGCCCCAGAAGCGACATGCTGCAGCATGTTTGATGTCTCTAAGGGGTGCCAGTGTTGTGTCTGGGAGGCCTTGGAATACGGCATTACCACCATCAAGATGTGAGTGCATGAGGGCATGAACAGCCATTCTGAAGTTGGTTTCTGAAAGAAATAGAAAAATGCACTTCTAAGACTAGGATTTATCTTCTCGTTTTCAAGCAAGGCAGACAGTATGTGTAACCTCATACTCATGTAGCTCATACATGTATGTTCTAATTTACAATGTAAATGTTTTCACCAAGAATTTGCACTGATTCAGTTTACTCAACAAATGTTTGCCAGTGTGGCTGATAATGCCCCTTACAGTATGGCAAAGAGTCAGACTAAAAGAGACCACACAGGCAAATCGGTAAATTTGATGGGGGCAGATAGTGGGTATGAAGAACAGTATCTAAATATCCATGTAGCAAATACCTAGATCTAGTATTCCATTCTGTTTTGTTTTTTTCTGTATTTATCAAAGGACATAACAATAGGCAGTAGTACAGACAGTCAGCAGTCCAGGTAGAAACCGACAGTCACCTTATTCTATGGTGCCTCCACACTAAGGGCCTGAATATGATGCGGTTAGGAAAACATTCCGACCTAGGGCCGATTACGATGTGGTTACGAGTGCCTCCTAACAGCATTTGCTTCTTCCGAATCAGATCGGGAACGTATCTTCCAGACCCAGGGCATGATTATGATGCGGTTAGGAACATAGGCTCCCATTGAAGTCAATGGGAGTCCAGCCAAATCATATCTGGAAGCATCCGGCTTCAGCGTACTCCGTCTGTCGAGTACCTGTTCCAGAATCTTTAGTTTCTGCAGAAGCAGATGCTTATTCCTCTATCCCACGCTAAGATACCAAGATCATACAGATCCTGGCATCAAAGAGGGGGAAAAGGGGAATGGGAGTAAAAAGAGAAACACACCACGTCTTCCTTCTGCTGGGCTGGACTGCCACTATTCTTGCGTCTTCTTCTCTGTGTCTTCCTCCTGTAAAAGAGCAACTCTAGCAGTTTTTCCTTTATCACAAATAAACTCTAATTTCTACTACCTTAAGTGTAATTACCTGTCCAAGCAGTGTGGCTAACTGTTCTCTTGAAGTCTTTTCTACAAGGTGTCTGCTGCTATAGTCTTCTGGTGAAGCAGTACTATTAAGATACAGATACCAGTTATTATTTAATACCTAATTTAAACATCACCAGTTATGAGATGCTTTGCCTTTAACTTTATATCTCTGTGTCACATGCCCGCTTCGCGTGTTCCGGTTCATATTATCAACATTAGACCACTATTTAGGATTGTATTGGTAAAAGGTGTGCGCTCAAGAAACTTAACTGTAACTGAATTCTTGTTCACCTTTTGCAAGAGTACATATATTACAACACTCGAGATTATTATTAAGGTTATTTACCGGGCCACGCGTTTGTCAGTGTTTATTTTACTGTGTAGGGTCTCCTTGACGACTGGGCAATGACGTCCAGGGGTGGAGCTTAGACACGTGACACTATTACGCCACGACTCTCCCTTTCCCCGTTTTACAGAATATATTATTGTCTTTTGTTATTACCATAACGCTTGTATTTTGGGCTATATGTACAGACTAATTACCTCATTAATTGAAGCATTAGATATATACATGATGACGGACTATATCTATGTCACATAAGTGTATTTAGTTAAATAGAGCTCACGAGGGGCATTAATGATTAAGCGACAGTATAATTACATGTGAATTAATATGATGGAATGTCATGTTTATAATACATAACTAATAAGTGTATCTTGACATAACGTGCAACACTAGGTGAATAAGATACCGCTATAATATGGCGACTGAGTAACCCATTATGTCAGAATGTCCCATTACCAATGTCCGTTTTCCATGTTTTTAGGCTATTCACTTTGTAAACATAAAAGATGTATTCAGAGAGGCGCAATTTGTGTGATCAAGCACTCCGTGGAGTGCGAAACGCGTCACGTAAAGATTTATGATGGAATAAATCTCCCTTGTTTGGACTAATCTGTGGATTGTGATCTGTTCGCCTATCTGCCCGAGTGCTCGTGAGGAACGCCGTTCTTGTGTTTATATATATATATATCGAAAATAAGATTCCAATTCCAAAATTCACTCGTATGGAAATCATCCAGGCACTCTCAAATATCATATTCTCAGGCTTCTTTTATTTTAGTTTCAGCAATCTCATCAACGCGTTTCGGGAGTCAAGCTCCCTTGATCACGATAATTTTGCGTTTGTCATGAAACCCTCCTTTAATTCATTGAAAGGGTAGTAAAAACAATAAAAGGACTCACAATGACAAATACAATTGTTTGTAAAAGCAGAGGCCATTTTAACACTGTAAAATACACGGGTAATGGGTTTTTAGTAATTCAAAACACTCATTAGTTTGCTACAAAATTCGTATACTCGCAAACAGATGGCAAAATCCCCACAATGAGAGTGAACAGAACTCAATAATGTAACTCAACTGCGCAATCCAATAATTCAAGTGCCAGTGCATATTCACATATAATACATGTAAGGAAAACGGTTTTCACAATTATATATATATATATGTATCATACACCTACTTGTTGAACCTCTGCCTAGATGTTTCCCTTCGTGTCAAACTTCTGTGGATCACTTGTATTGGTTTTTGAAGGAATATATAACCCAAAAAATAACTGAATAACGATATTCTTCTGATATATCATATTTCCCTTGAATTACATTGTCTCTGAACAGAGTCTCTGAGGCAAAAATTTGCTGTACTTGAAAACGCTCGTCACTCTCTTCCTTTCACCTTATTGCGGGAATTAGGAAATAGTAACATTGAAGAAAATTCTCATACTAGACTTAAGTTGGTTTCCCCTTAACCTGCAGTGAACCCCAAAATTCGAGTAAATAATCATATGCAAAAACTTACCGCGGCCGCGGTATAGGCTACTGTCCTTAACGAGTCTCTGTAAAATACTCACGGACCCAGAAGCAGTAACCCACGTCTCAGAAACCGGTAATGAAATGTCGGCAGAAAGACGCAACCGTTTCATACAAACAATCCAGTTGAAGTGCGCAGTTCAACAAACGAGGAACCGCGAACACAGCTGTGATTGAAGCACGGTCAAAACACTAGACCGGCAACCTAACTGTCATCAATGGCGGTCATCTTAGAATTCCACTCCAATTGTGTCAATAGTTTTTTGTACAGCAGGGAAGACCATTGCATAGATAAGTATTTACTTGATCTAAAATAACGACCCTGATGGATTTTATAAACCACAGAGAATAGCTGATGGGTAGTAAAAGGATTCATCTGCCCAGTCCTGACAATACCCCCCACCAAAACTCCTTCCTGCACCTCCTTTGGCTTGTTTGGGTGTCTCTTGTGAAATTCCTTAATCAATCTAGGAGCCGTCAAATTGGTCTTTGGTTCCCAAGTTCTCTCTTCTGGACCGAAGCCCTTCCAATCAACTAGATAGAACAATTTTCCTTTCCTCAATCTGGAGTCAATAATTCGCTTGACTTCAAACTCCTCAGACTGAATTTGGACTGGCATTGGTGGACCTTTCTTTCTCAGATTTGGCAGACTTTATCTTAACAAAGAAACATGAAACACTGAGTGGACCCTACATTTTTTAGGAAGTTGGATCTTCACACTGACTGGGTTTATCATCTTCTCAACCAAGAATGGACCAATGAATTTGGGCAGGAACTTACGACTCCCTATTAAACGCAGGTTTCGTGTAGAAAGCCAAACTTCCTCCCCAGACTCATAAGTAGGACTTGAACGCCTCTTTTTGTCTGCTTGTTTCTTATAGGAAGTCTTAGCCTTAATTATATTATCTGTAGCCTGCTTATAAACCTTTTTAAGATTCTGAACCACTATCTCGACGCTGGAACATTACTCTCCTGTCTTCCTACATATGTGCTTGGATGCCTACCAGAGTTTAAATAAAATGGAGTGTACCCTGTAGTTGAGTGTTCTGTGTTGTTATAAGCAAATTCTGCTGGCCAAATTATATCTGGCCACTCTCCCTTATGATCCATCAAAAACAAACGCAGATACTGCTCCAATTCCTGACTAACTCTTTCTGTTTGACCATCCGTCTCAGGATGAAAACTGGAGGACAAACGAGAGTCAATATCAAATCTTAAGAATGACCTCCAAAAATGGGAAACAAATTGAGGTTCCCGATCAGAAATGACCACCTTTGGAATACCATGCATCTTAACTACGTGCTGTGTAAACAGGGAAGCCAATTGGATAGCATTAGGAATGGATTTTAAAGGAAAGAAGTGACTCATCTTGGTGAAATGATCCACTACCACCCAGATAACTGAAAAACCCTGACTGGAGGGCAATTCAACAATGAAATCCATGAAACTGTATGCCAAGGATAAGGAGCAGGGGGCAAAGGAAGTAGTAAACCTTGCAGGGCCAATCTAACTGACTTTCCCTTGAAACACTGCTCACAAGAGGCCACATATTCTCCCACCTGAGCTTCCATGGACGGCCACCAAAAGTCACGTTTTACTAACTCCAAGGTCTTCTTCACTCCTTTATATCCTGCCAACAAGTCATCATGAGAATGTTGAATAATCATAGTTTGAATTTCTTTATTGGGAATAAAAAGTTTTCCTTGGAAATATGGTCGGGCATTCTTAACCTCCTGGTTATCGCCAAGCTTGACTCATTCTTCTAGGTTGAATGAAACTAACTCCTTATCCTAACACCTTTCCAATTCAGGAAATAGAATCACACCAATGATCTTTTCCTTAGGAATTATCAGCTCTTCTTTCAAAACTGGAAAATCCTCTCCAATATCCAAACGTGATAAGGCATCCGCCTTGCCATTGATGGAACCCGGTTTATAAGTCAGAACAAAATTATAATCTGCAAAAATTAATGACCAACGCAACTGCCTGGGGGTCAAAGTTCGAGCAGACTTTAAAAATTGAAGATTTCGATGGTCAGTAAACGTGGTAACTTCATGCCGAGCACCCAACAGGTAGTGCCTCCACTCCTGAAAAGCATCCTTGACTGCCAATAACTCCTTATTTGCAATAAAGTAAATTCAACTCAGCTGTAGTCAACTTACGAGCCCGATAAGCAACAGGATGCAGCTGCCCGGTTGTCTTGTCCCTCTGAGATAAAATTCCCCCAATGGCCAAATTGGAAGCATCAGCTTCGACAAAGAACGGCTCCTCTGGATTGGGATGCATCAGCACGGGAGCTGAGGTAAAGACTTTCTTTAATTCACAAAAGGCACCTTCTGTATCCTCCGTCCAATCAAATTTGGCCCCTTTCTTTAACAACTGAGTTAAAGGAGAAACCGTATCAGAAATGTTTGATGAAGCGTTGATAAAAATTGGCAAACCCAATAAAGCTTTGCACTTGTTTCACATTTTGAGGTGATGGCCACTCCATAATTGTCTTCACCTTAGAATTATCCATTGAAACTCCATCTGGTGAGAGTAAAATAAAAAAGAAATTCCACTTGACTGGAAGTAAACACACACTTTTCCCGCCTCACAAATAATTGGTATTCTAGGAGTTTCTTCAAGATTGTTCGCACACGCTGAATATGTTCTTGCATATTTTCAGAAAATATAAGAATGTCATCAATATAGATGACTGCAAATCGGTCCAAACACTCCCTCAAGACATCATTAACGAAATGCCAAAAAGCAGCAGGAGCATTGCAAAGACCGAAAGTCATTACTTGTACTCAAATAGGCCCAGCCTTGTTCGGAATGTAATCTTCCATTCGTCACCTTCAGCCATCCGAACCAAATGACAAGCTCCCTTCAAGTCCAGTTTAGTATACACATGTGCCCCTTTGACCTGATCCAACAATTCGGAAATTAAGGGCAGCGGGTATCTATTCTTTATTGTGACAGAATTTAAAGCTAGATAGTCAATAGAATGTCTTACATTTCCGTCCTTCTTTGGAAGAAAAAAGAGGTGGGAAGATACAGGCGACTGAGAAGGACGGATAAATCCATTTGCCAAGTATTGCTCGAGATAGTCTTTGAGATGTTGATTCTCCTTTTCTGAAAGGGCATAAATGCGACTACAGGGCAAGGACGCTCTGGGTTCCAATTCTATCTTACAGTCGTAGTCTCGATGAGGAGGCAGTTTATTTGCCTCCTTTTCGTCTAAAACTGCTGTCAAATCCAAGTACTCAACTGGAATCTCTTGAGTTTGCATTACGCAAACTTTATTGGCTTGACTAGCTAAAGGTTGTGATGATGACACAGGTACGATTTCTGACTTCCAATGGTGACAATAACTCTTGCAATACTCGGAACCCATTTCGATGGTTCTTTTTGACCAATCTATTCTGGGGTTATGCTCAGTGAGCCAGGGTAGCCCCAAAATGAGCTGAAATTGAGGAGCATCTATGAGACTAAATCTCAGAACGCTCACATGTACACCTGGACCCGTTAGTCTAATCACCTCTGTATCATGCACTATGGGACCGGATGACAAATTGGTACTGTCTACAGCACGAACAGCTTCAGGTCTCTTTTTCTTGACAAATTCAATTCCCAACATTTAGCAAAGCCAATGTTGCAAAAATTACCCGTTGCTCCAGAGTCAATCATCACAGATATACCATCAAACCTGGCATTACCAAATTCAATTAGACTTGAAACAATCAAATGAGGAGCTGAAGATTGTAGTGCATTAGCCACGAACTCAGGATCTGGAGTTGACTTTTCATTAGCTCCCACCAGAGCAACTCCTCTTACTGGTGGAGCCTGTCTTTTACTGACAAATTATGCTTTGGTTTCTTGGAACAATCCTTCAAAAAATGCCCTGAATCCCCACAATACATGCATTGCTTGCCATTTCGTCTTCTCTCTCTCTCTTCCTTATAGAGAGTTCCTCACACTGATTTGAATCGATCAAAACGAGAAGGAAAAGACTTAACCTCTGTCCGCCACTCGCTTCTTCTTTCACTCTGATGCTGATCTATTTGTAGGACTAAATCTATTAATTCAGAAACCTCAGTAGGTTGTTTAGGTATCTGCACCAGACCATCCTTTAACTCGTCTTTGAGGACTCGATAAAAAATTGAGGCACGTTTAGCTTCTGGCCAATTGGTCTTCACAATAAGTTTGTTAAATTGCACCAAATATACAACCAGATCTCTATTTCCCTGTTTTAAATCCAGCAGTTCGTTATTAGTAGTTTGTGAGACAGACCTTCAATCAAAGATTCTCAAAAATTAATTTTTAAACTTCTCGAAGTCATACAAAATGGGATTGTTGTTATTTACTAATGGCATCAACCAGGCTGCTGCATCTCCGCTCAGGTAGGACAACATGAAAGCCACCTTCGACTGATCCTCCTTTAATATTACTGGCTTGCAAAGATAATGTAAGGAACATTGTGTAAGAAGTGTCTGGGCCTTATGTGGATCCCCACTAAACCTTTCGGGAGCCACTAAGGGAATGGTAGAAGACATAGCATGAATAACCTGAGTGGTTAATTCAGCAGCTGAGGGAGCCGGGGCAAAGGTTTGCAACTTATTTTCCTTAGTTCCCACTAAAGAAGCAGCTGATAACTCATCTAACCTTCTTCGCAGAAACTGAGTTTCTTGACTTGACCTTCTAACTTCCTCTGTAGGTGTTTTATTTTCTGACAAAGCGTCACTTAATTGTGTCTGAATCCCATCCAACACTGTCGCTGGGGTCTTGAAATCTATACCCTCAGCCATCTTGCTTGGGCGGGAGTATTTTGGATTGGCACTTCAATCTGTCAAGTACCTGTTCCAGAATCTTCAGTTTCCGCAGGAGAAGATGCGTATTCCTCTATCCCACGCTAAGATACCAAGGTCATATAGATCCTGGCATCAAAGAGGAGGAAAAGGGGATTGGGAGTAAAAAGAGAAACACGCCACGTCTTCCTTCTGCTAGACTGGACTGCCAATATTCTTGTGCCTTATTCTCTGTGTCTTCCTCCTGTAAAATAGCAACTCTAGCAGTTTTTCCTTTATCACAAATCAACTCTAATTTCTACTACATTACGCGTAATTACCTGTCCAAGCAGTGTGGCTAACTGTTCTCTTGAAGTATTTTCTACAAGGTGTCTGCTGCTATAGTCTCCTGTGAAGCAGTACTATTAAGATACAGAAATCAGTTATTATTTAATACCTTTGTCTCTCACTCTCTATATTTCACTTATGTAACCTAGATCACCTTATTGTACCTTGTATTAATATTTATTATGTCTCTTTATTTCTTGCAGATGAAATGAAGTATTCTAATGTTGAAATTCCACGAAGTATACAAGAGAAATGAGGATTGGTCTTCACTAAAGGTGGTAAGTATCTTTATATATATATATAACATACACCTACTTGTTGAACCTCTGCCTAGATGTCTCCCTTCGTATCAAACTTCTGTGGATCACTTGTATTGGTTTTTGAAGGAATAGATAACCAAAAAATAACTGAATAATGATATTCTTCTCATATCGTATTTCCCTTGAATTACATTACATTGTCTCTGAACAGAGTCTTGCTTCTCACTCTCTTCCTTTCACCTTATTGCGGGAATTAGGAAATAGTTACATTGAAGAGAATTCTAATACTAGACTTAGGTTGATTTCCTTAACCCGCAGTGAACTCCAAAATTCGAGTAAATAATCATATGCAAAAACTTACCACAGACGCGGTATAGGCTACTGTCCTTAACGAGTCTCTGTAAAATACTCACGGACCCAGAACCGGTAACCCACGTCTCAGAAACCGGTAATGAAACGTCAGCAGAAAGACGCAACTGTTTCATACAAAAAATCCAGTTGAAGTGCGCAGTTCAACAAACGAGGAACCGCAAACACAGCTGTGATCGGAGCACGTTCAAAACACTAGACCGGCAAACTAACTGTCATCAATGGCGGCCATCTTAGAATTCCGCTCCAATTGTGTCAATAGTGTTTTGCACAGCAGGGAAGACCATTGCATAGATAAGTATTTACTTGGTCTAAAATAACGACCCTGATGGATTTTATAAACCACAGAGAATAGCTGATGGGTAGTAAAAGGCTTCATCTGCCCAGTCCTGACACGGTTGGTCAGACTCTCCCGATCCAAGCGGGTCAGAAACATTTCCAAACCGATTCGGTCAGAAACATTTCCTAACCACATCGTAATTGGGCCCTAAATATTTATATCCCACACTCCTCCAAATACTATGAGTATTACGTTTTTTTACATTGCCCTGCATTGAGGATTGGATGAAGGATGGGTGGTAAAGAAGATGTACAACAGATTGGGCAGCTGAGAGGTGGGGTTTCAACCGTATTTTGGTCAGGTTGCAGGAAGGTAGAGACAGAGAAAAAGAATGAGCATAGGGCAACTAAATGATTGGAAGTGTACAGTACCAGGGGCCAGATGTACAAAGCAGTTATGTGGTTGCAAATGGCCCGATTCTGCGAAACAGGATGTTTACTGTTACAAAAATGCCCTTTCATTCCACCCGATCTCCAAAAGACTGTTGTGATGGCACTAGCCTTATCCGGATTGGACTATGGCAATGTGCTATTTCTAAATATCTCAAAAAAGACTTCTCCATGACATACAGATGCTGCAGAATGCATCAGCTTTGCTACTGCTGGGCATTCCCGAACATCCATCAGTTTCTCTGGGCCTGGTCAAGCTGCATTGGCTCCAGTTAGAAAAAAATAAATTAATTTAAATCACTATGCATAGCCTTTAGGGCACTGCAAAGTGCTGCCCTGGACTATTTAAGAGACAGATTCATCCAGTACACCCCGTCAAGAAAATTGAGATCATCAACAGTCAAGTTTCTGGTGATTCCAAAAACTAGGCGATCCTCCTAGAGGGGTAGAAGCTTAATTTCAGGAAAGGCCAAGCGGTAGAATGCCCTCCGCATGACTTTGAAAAACAGTCCTAATCTTCTAACCTTCAGAAAATCTCTAAAAACCTGGCTCTTTAACAACTAGCCACTGTGTTGCCTTGTTAATGATAGAAGCAGGGGCAAGATGCCTCAGGTGAATCGATCACTCTACAAAACCAAAAATCAAATCAAATCAAATTTTTCTCATGTGCAAAACTCAAATTGTGATTCGATAAGAAATTACTCAATCGCCATTTGGATTTGTGACCCAATACTTATTTGGCATTTTGTAGATGCATGTTCAGTGCGCCCCTTCGAAATACCAAACCCTAGTGGTATGTATTTATGTTTTCGACCAAATTGCAGTCTCAAAACATTTATCTTTTACCACCTCCTCAAAGAAAGTGGTAAGTACACAAATGGGAAGGGTTCCTCAAGGTAACCCTTCCCTTTGTGAATGTTGACCCAATTTTCTTTTGGGAGTAGGCAGTGGTCATTTGAATGATCAACAAGCAGGTAGGTCCTGGTCTCCTTTTGATTCTCATAGTACTTTTGCGAAAATATTTTCAGAGTCCCAAGTTTGGGATTTGGGCTATCAGGGCACTTTTAGCACCACTTTCAAGAGTCCAGGACTAGAGAGATACTACTTAGAGGTCAGGACATACTCAGGCAGGGATCCTGGTGTGGGTTCAAGATGGTTTGCTCTAATCAAGATGCTGCCAACTAGTCCTTGGAGTCACTTCAAGAAGTCTTGGGTTCAAGGAGAAGAGCAGGGCACAAGCAGCAGGACCTCTGGGGCAAGAGCAGGTGTCAAGCAGCAAATAAGTCTTTCTTGGTGTGGCAAAGCAGTCACTCTGAAGTACACTAAAGAAATGGTCACAGTAGCAATCATTTGCACCTCGACATAACAAAAGCAGACTAAAGCTTGCATAAGAAGAAGAATTGAGATATCACCATAAAACATCAATAAATGAATGTGATTTAATTTCATCACAAAATTGGGGAAAAATAAGAATAAATCAAACAGATATGACAATAAATGTACGAATTGAAACATACAATTGGTGCTCAAATAGAGGGTTGGAAGAGGGGTGAGTGTTGGTGTAAAGGAAGAGG
Organism: Lissotriton vulgaris; assembly: GCF_964263255.1. Lineage (NCBI taxonomy): Eukaryota > Metazoa > Chordata > Amphibia > Caudata > Salamandridae > Lissotriton > Lissotriton vulgaris. The sequence goes on along the minus strand of NC_141695.1, from coordinate 754,601,924 downwards.
AAGGTAATGTGTTTCACATACATCCAAAGATTGTTAAACCTATCCGACCCAATGTTTGGCATAAACATACAAAGCAAGTCATAACACAATAGGTACAGATATAGAATCTCTGTTGCCTATGCTTGACATAAAATAGCACAATCTGTCAACGTTTCGAACCCTGAAAGCATGAAGGTTATTTGCGCCTTATTGGGGGGGGGTCTTCATCAGGACCATGGGGGACTCGTTAAGGGGGGGAGCTCACGCACCTGAAATCAATTAATCAAGCATGAATCTGGTAACAAGAGCTAGAGGAAACATCAGGGTATGTGAACATTTATGAGATAATTACCAATGTGAAACAGAACTATGGATCCTGCTGTGTAGTAAATAGAAGGCTCGTAGTCTCCTGGACTGTCAGAGACGAAAAAGAGACTAAAATAGCCAACACGAAGAACCAGTGACTTGAATAAGTATACCAGACGCAACAACTCTTTGTGGAAGACTCACTGTTAGAGAAATGAAGTGACCACGTTCCGCAATTGGAGGTGGTTGGTGTTAAAAAGTACACGGTAATATCCAACCAGGTTGATTAGTAACCTGCAAGGAAATGAGGGTTGTGATAAAACCCTATAATTAATGTGCCCCGTTAAAGGAGACAGTATTGTTGTATGGCGTTTTTGATTCCAAATGGATTTTCCCGATTCATACCCTTATATAGGTACAATTCACGTTGCCCTTATATAGGCATAGAAATCAAGCCCTTATTTAGGCATAGCCCATGCAACCCAAATACAGGCTTGGCAACTTGCATACGGTCACCAAACGTCACAACGATTTCTTCGAAAACCAGCTTAAGCCGTTAGGGACTTCCCCCTGCTTGAATATTGATTTCTCCAAGAACTCAGTTAGTTTCACAATGAACGTCTATTCCTTAGGGGTTTATTCATGACGTTCATATGCCCGACTTTACGTCAAATATGGCATTCCTAAACACCTTCAAGGCATAAATATACCTTCACTTGCTACGGCAAAGCACAGTGGTTCGGAGCAGTTCGATGACCTACTTGCCCGACGCAGTTCGCTACAGCAAGTGCTGAAGAAAGCGGGCCCTCCAGCTGAAGCACTGATCAGGAAGCTGCCCCCCTCTGCTGAGAAATCCTGCTCCAGTGTTTCTGACTCCCCTTGCGGGGTGTTGGGAAATCGAGTCCCGAGACAGAGATACCAGACCTCCTTCATTCGAAGGTATGGAGCTGATTAGAACCTAGAGAAACCTTTGGTAGATTCTTGGCAAAAACTAAACCTAGGCTAAAGACCATACTTACTTCTTCCCTCGTACTAGACCTAGGTTAGGTACATTGGGGTAGGAGTATTTTAGAAGCACCAGTTGAGCATTTTAGCCTGTGTTATTTATGTATGTATTTTTATATCGCTTCGAAACCATACAATGCTATTACAGTATTATTTTTTAATACTATTCTCGCTGTACACATTATACTTTACATTCTGTCTAATGATTGTAGAAGACTGTTCAATAAACGTTTTATTGAAAACGCCTGTCTTACCATTTCTCTGCAAACTCTGTAGAAAAGAAGCATGCACGATAGACTGGGTGAAGTACTTATCTATTGTTTCTACGACTCTGAAGATAGTTATTCCAGTCCTAGGGAAACAAAGTTGTCATGTTTATGCGGTTGTCAGAAACAAATCCCTTCTTGTGAATTCCAGAAAGTTTCTAGTGACCTCTGACCTAGCTTGCACTCACAATTAAGGTTATATTATTCCAATGCGCAGAGCCTATTGTGAATATAGGAACTACACTACAGTATAAGGTTGATAGCAGTAGAGATGGCACCAAACCATTACAGTTAAAAATGTTTATATCAGGTAAAACGTTACAGTGAAAGGACTTATGAGTTTAGTTAAGATGCCTACATCAAGGCGGGGGACAAAATGACGATTCGCGGTTAAATAATGGTTTTGTAGCTTAAGGGCTTTTAATTGCCTAGTCATGGTGTCTGCATACAGGGGGGAGACAAAAGCAGATGGCAGTTAAATAATGGCTTCATAGTATACGGACTATAAAATGCAATACAATGTAAGCAGATATTGCTTAAGAAGTCATACCTGTGAAGGCTTAATACCACAACAATGCAACTGCGAAGAAAAACAAACATGTGCGGCACCAACCTAATGGCAGCTCTGGTAGAGATCCAAGTAGCAGCCTGTCACGGTAACAAAGCTCTCTTGAGCTCGTAAAAAATGTGCAAGGTGCCGTGTTGGAGGGAACGGCGCTAGATGCTGACTATGATCCTACGGTTTTACAACAGAATGACGTGTCTAGTTTGGCCAATGTCGATTTTTTCGCAGGGGCATAGGATAGCATAGATAACGTCAGATGTGTTACAACTCGTGGGTGCTTTTAAGTCAATCTTGTGCTATTGGTAACAAAATTGTTTAGTTTCAACAGTAAGTTTACAGGCTTTACATTTGCCACACTTGTAGTGGCCGATAATCTCTGAAAACTGCCACAACGTTTGAATGACAAGCTGTGGCGCTGTGTCGAGGAGTGATCTAACCACATAGTCTCTAATGGTTTTGCCTTTTTTTAAAGAGTGCAGAGAAGGGTTAGGTATCTCCAAATCGTCTGCAACAATTTTTCAGTGTTTATTCACAATTTGTTGGATTTTGTTGCTCCTCGTATTGTAGGTTGTCACACAGATCATCCTATCCAGGGGGTCAGTGGAGCGTTCTTTTGGCGTTAGTAGTGAGTCCCTATGGTTGATCCGTGCCCGCTTCTCTGCACGTTTTACCAACCTTCTGGGGTAACCCCGTTCCACCAATTGATTAATGAGGTCATCCGACTCATCAAGGTAAGCTTTCTTGTGGAAACAACTCCTCCTGATCCTGAGGAACTGGCCGAAGGGCAGGTTATCTCGTAGTCCTCTTGGGTGGTGGCTCCCATATCACCACTGCGCCTTCTACGAGGCCGGGTCACCCCTCCTGCTGCCAATCGCCTTCCTGTCTGCCTGCCTGCCTGCGTGAGCGACCCAGCCGCCGCTGAGCCGCCCGTCATCGCCGATTCCCGCCGATTCCCGCCGCTGCCTCCCTGCGGCCCCGCCCACCTCCATCCCATTGGCCGCCCCGCTCCCGCCTCCCAGCTGACCCGCCCTCCCGGCTCCAGATTTATGACGCCCCCAGAGCGACCGCGCAGCGGACGCGCGCAGCGGGAGCGCCGACTGAGCGCCGAAGGTGCGCCAAAGGTAAGCCCGTCTGCGCCCGTCCGAGCCTGGATCGCGCCCAGCGCCAGGATCCCTGGCCCCCGCAGACCCCAGCCCGCCCGCCGGACGTACGACGCCGCCACCCTCAACGCACTCAACGCCGGCCGAGTCCCGGGCTGCTACCGAGCCACCCCGAGATGCACCCACGGACCCTTCTGCTGCAACTCCTGCAAGTTCACCTGCCTCCGGACCTTTACTACACCTACACCAACCAAGACGAGCAACAGCAGCAGCCACCTGAAATGCATCCTGCTCAACACCTGCTCCATCCACAGGCACGCCATCGAGATCTGGAACCTGCTCAACACCACAGCCCCAGACGTCGCCTTCTTCACGGAAACCTGGATGAACGCCTCCTCAGCGCCTGACATCGCCATCGCCATCCCAGACGGCTACAAGATCATCCGAAGGGACCGCATCAACCACACCGGAGGAGGCATCGCCATCGTCCACAGGAACACCATCCGCATCACGACCAACACCGAGGACACCCTCGCAACCGCCGAGCACCTGCACTTCCAAGTCCACATCAACCCCAAGACCACCCTCAGAGGCACCCTCATCTACAGACCCCCTGGACAACGCACACAATTCAGCGAAGACATCGCCGACTTCATCAGCCCACACGCCCTCTGCTCCGCTGACTACATCCTCCTCGGGGACCTCAACTTCCACCTGGAGAACAACAATGACCGCAACACCACCACCCTGCTGGACAACCTCGCAAACCTCGGACTCAAGCAGCTGGTGACCACCCCCACCCACTACGCCGGACACACACTCGACCCCGTCTTCTCATCCAGCAAGGACATCGCCTTCAGCCACGCCACCGGACTCCACTGGATGGACCACAGCTGCGTCCACTTCAGCTTCGCAAGGACCACGATCCACCACCACCAGCAACAGGCTGCACGCAGGAACTGGAACAAGATCACAGCCGACCAGCTTGCGTCCTCCCTGAGCATGAACCCTCCCACCAGCACAACGAACCCTAGCCAGGCGGCCACCAACCTCACGAAGTGGATCAGCGACTGCGCAGACGAGCTCGCCCCCCTGAGGACCCTGCCCAGCAGACCCGGTAGCAAGAAAGCCCCATGGTTCACCGACGAACTCAAGAGCTCCAAGAAGAACTGCCGAGTCCTCGAGAGAACCTGGCACAGAGACCCAACACCGGACAACATGACTGCCCTCAAGCTCGCCACCCGAAAACACCACCAACTCATCCGCGCCACCAAGAAAACTGCATTCAAGGAATGACTGGACAACAACGCACACAACAGCAAAGAACTCTTCAACATCGTCAAAGAGCTCTCCAACCCCAACGCCGGAAACAACGACATCACCCCTTCGCAAGACCTCTGCAACTCCCTCGCCCCCTACTTCCACAACAAGATCGCGGACATACACAACAGCTTCAGCACTCAATCGACAAACACCACGACCGAACCACCGCCCCCCACCACCACCCTCCGCGCCTGGACTCCGATCAGCACCGAAGACACCGTCCGCACGATGAACTCCATCCACTCCGGATCTCTGACCGACCCCTGCCCTCACCACGTCTTCAACAAGGCCGACGCTATCATCGCACCCCACCTGCGGGACATCATCAACACCTCCTTCGACACCGCTACCTTCCCGGAGAGCTGGAAGCACGCCGAACTCAGCGCTCTACTCAAGAAGCCATCGGCGGACCCCACTGACCTCAAGAACTACTGCCCCATCTCGCTGCTCCCGTTCCCTGCAAAAGTCATCGAGAAGACCGTCAACAAACAGCTGTCCGCCTTCCTCGAGATGAACGGATCCCTCGACCCCTCGCAGTCTGGCTTCCGGGCCAACCACAGCACCGAGACTGCCCTGATCGCAGTCACCGATGACATCCGAGCGCTGCTCGACAACGGAGAAACAGCGGCCCTCATCCTCCTCGACCTCTCCGCGGCCTTCGACACTGTCTGCCATCGTACCCTAGTACAACGACTCAGCAACATCGGAGTCCAGGAGAAGGCACTGGAGTGGATCATCTCCTTCCTCGCCGGAAGGACACAGAGAGTCCGCCTCCCTCCGTTCAGATCTGAAGCCACCGAAGTCATCTGCGGCGTCCCTCAAGGCTCCTCGCTCAGTCCGACCCTCTTCAACATCTACATGAGCCCCCTCGCAGACATCGCACGCCAGCACAACCTCAAAATCATCTCCTACGCCGACGACACCCAGCTGATCCTCTCCCTTACCAACGACCCCGCCACCGCCAGAGCCAACCTACACAAAGGGATGAAAGAGGTAGCCGAATGGATGAAGAACAGCCGCCTGAAACTGAACTCGGACAAGACGGAAGTCCTCATTCTGGGATCCTCACCCTCCGCCTGGGACGACTCCTGGTGGCCCCCCGCCCTAGGCAGCGCACCCAAACCGACAGACCACGCACGCATCCTGGACTCCTCCCTCTCCATGACCAGACAAGTCAACGCCGTCTCCTTGTCGTGCTTCAACATCCTGCGCATGCTACGTAAGATCTTCCGGTGGATCCCCACCGAGACCAGGAAGATGGTCACCCAGGCCCTCGTCACCAGCCGTCTGGACTACGGCAACACCCTCTACGCTGGAACCACCGCCAAACTCCAGAAGAGACTCCAGCGGATCCAAAACGCCTCAGCACGACTCATCCTGGACATCCCCCGTCGCAGCCACATCTCCGGACACCTGAGAGATCTGCACTGGCTCCCGGTCAACAAGAGAATCACCTTCCGTCTCCTCACCCACGCACACAAAGCCCTACACAGCCAAGGCCCAGGATACCTCAACAGCCGCCTCAACTTCTACGCTCCCAAACGCCAGCTCCCATCGACCAGCCACGCCCTCACCGCCGTCCCCCGCATCCGGAGAACCACCACAGGAGGACGGTCCTTCTCCTACCTCGCCGCCAAGACATGGAACTCCCTCCCCACCCACCTCCGCCTGACCCAGGACCACCTCGCCTTCAGGAAGCAACTCAAGACCTGGCTGTTCGAGCAGTAGCAGATCCCCCTCCCCCAGCGCCTTGAGACCCTCTGGGTAAGTAGTGCGCTATATAAATGCGATGATTGATTGATTGATTGAAGAGAGTGTTTCTCTCTGCCGGTTTTCTAGATAGGGTAGTGTGTTGATGCTGATTGTTAGCCTTGCTGCATATTTCCGGGAAGTAGGTTGAATGTTTATCCCGGTGGATGTTAAATTTAATATCATTGGATCTTCCATTGATCCAGTCATGGAATTACTGCAGATCTGTTGGGTTGCCAGTCCATATTAAAAGCATGCCATTGATGTACCTTTTCCAGTGCATCACCTGATTCTTAAATAGGTTGTGTACACTGTACATTAACTCTTTTGCAAATATGTCCATAAACAGGATTGCCAGATCCGGGGCGAAGCTGGCGCCCATCGAAACTCCCTTGGTCTGCAGGCGGTACTCCCCTTGGAAAAAGAAGAAATTCTTCATCATGGCAATCTCAAGCAATTGGAGGATGAATTCCATCGGAATCAGTGATGGATGTGGTCCTGTATCCAGTGCCTTACTTATTACTTCTAGAACGGGGCACTGAGGAATGCTAGTGTACAATGAGACTATGTCCATGGTCACAAAAAGCTGGGTTTCTGGATCAAAGGCCATCCCATCAACCAAATTGATCGCTTCCATGGTGTCACGGAGATAAGACCTGGTGTTTTCAGCCAAAGGTTTAAAAAGGAAATCCTCAAATTTGCAGAGGGATTCAAGTACCGACCCACAACCGGACACAATACGACGTCCCAGTGGTTTTTCCAGATTTTTATGTACCTTTGGTAAGGTATAAATGGTGGGGAGACGTGGCTGCCGCTCTTTCAGATAATTAAATTCCAAATCAGATAGGAACCCAGAGTCTTTTCTAGATTGTGTAATCTTTAAGACAAGTTTACTAATGTCTTTAGTTGGGTCCGTATTGAGCCGTATTAGCTGACCCCATCTCTTAATTGGTGAGCAGTAATTTCAAGGTCCCTAGAGGGGGGCGCCACCCAGAATGGATGGGAGCGCCCGGGGGGAGGCGGCCATTGGCCCCTTCCACGGGGAGGCGGCACCCACTAAGGATGGGTCGCCTAGGGGGAGACGGCCATAGGCCCCTCCCAAGGGGGGAGGCGGCTAGATGCCCCTCCTATGAATTTCCCGGGGGCCGGATATCCGCGACGGCGGATAGAGAGTGTGGGATGGGGGGAGTCCACGCTGTCCTTCCTACAGATACCTCACACGGGAACTCGGACGACCTTTAAGATGGCGTCGAGTGAAAAGGGGGCCCCCACGACAAGGGAAGTTACAGGTGGCAATGAGGGTAAAGTCCTCTGCGCATGCGCCACTCACACCGTGAGGGCGGGATTTTGGTAGTAGGGATCTGACACCGGTTAAGACCTTGCCGTTGGTCCTTAATGCTAGGATGTACAATTTTAATTTAGAATGTATGCATTTTCAGGATGCTAGACTCGGCTAGGAAGCCTTTGTATTAGAGATCTGTTAAGGTTAGCCAAAGAACATGTCTTCATCGAAATGTAATAAATGTAAAATTGTACATAATTCATGAAACTTTTATTTAATGTTTTAAATTTTGTTTCATATTTTAATAAATACGGCCGGGGGGGGTAACTCCCCCCCGCCTTCCAAAAGTTCAAACCTGTGTCTGTCTACTCCCATTGGGAATTGGTGTTGGGAGGGGGTGGCGGGCATCCCGGCCATATCAGTTTATTCTTGGTTACCCATAACGTCGCCAGCCACAATCATTCCGTTATCAAGATTTATCTCCACAACGCCCTCACCCTACTGTTCACTTTAACAATTTTGTTTAAATGAATATCTTGGGATCTACTTAGAGTACAATTACATTTTTCTTTGTCAACAGAACTTATCCGCAGATGAAGCATGATTTGAATGCTGAAATGCATTGGGATGGTTTGAGTGCATTAATGGAATTCTGATGATACAAAGGAATATATTCTTGTGAATACAACGAGAAATTAAGCACATAATTAAATACTTGAACATCTTATACGTTTGAAATGTTCTATTCATTTTTCTACTAACTGTTAAAGAAACCTTTTTATAAGGACACTTGTGGAACCCGGAGGACATTTCTCAGAGTTGAGAGTGCTACCCCCAAGGATAGATAGTTACACCAGCACCAGATTGCCCTTAGTAGGGGATTGTGTGCTTTACACATAACATCACAGAACATAATATTGACATCCCCATGTCTGGTGTTTAAAGTCAAAGGAACCAGTATGCTGTTATTCTGAAAGTATATAAACATACAATTTAAAAAACATCTGCCATCTTTGGTTTGACAAGGTGGCACAAGGAAGGGACAGGAGTACCATTTTAAAATTGCCCAAATATTATGACATGTGCAGCTTTATTTTAGATTGATACCACACCATATCCAACACGTAACAAGCAACTCTGTTTTTTACTCCACACACAAACTTGGAAATCAATGCTAGGAAAAGACATACAATGTGAGGCAGCCATAGCAAAATGTGGCTGTCTCACATTGAAAAAAAGAGGCAAAGCCAATATGTATCACCTTTAAAAGGAGAATGCTAAATTATTGGCTTTACCAATAGTTGTTTGCACGGGCGCTTCCACACACTTTATCTTTTATTTTTACTTTACCTTCTAAAATGTTAGAACGAGAAAGCATGAAACCTTTGCGGTGCATTACGACGTATACACACAAATGTCGACCATCAATTTGATTTTAAGAAAAGACTTTCTAAGATATCCACTCTGTGCGTGCATGTTTCATGATGCATGAGTCACAGGTGTCGTGAAACACCGGAAGCCTTGTTGAATTTTTTCATTTACTGCTCCAATTTGGCGGACAGACACTACAGAATTGTAAAATAAAAATATTACATTTGGTATGCGGAAGCCTACAAAGAGAAGCAAGTGGCCGACAGCACTATGCAGCTGACATGTAGTGCTGAAACAAATCTGAAAAAAAAGGTCCCCTCAAGTCAGTAATGGAAGGACATATCAGAAGCAAAGTCACGTAGTAGTGCTCCAGGGGTGGAACAACCACTACATAGAAGAAAGCCATTGAGACTGAAGGACCGTTTTTAGTACCCAGCGGCGTCAGGGAGAACGCCCGATGCCTTTGAGTTCCCCTGTCTTGGCAAACAGAGACACGGGATACTTCTTGATGACGTCAAAGACCAAAGTTTATTGGCTGCAACGAGGAACAGAGATCTACGAAGCACACACGGGTGGTTCGCTAGAGACTGCACAAATTCAATGAGCGGAGCATGGTCTTTTATGCCAAAAATCAAGCCTCAGGCAACATTTAAAATTAGCATCGAGTTCATACAAATTGACTAATGACAGTGTGACAATTTAATAGTAGCGTATGACGACAATCCCATTTTCCGTTGTCCAGCCCACCAGAAATGACCAAGCACATTCCAGATTTCTTGTCGGATCAGTCCGGACAAACCCATCATAAACCCTCAACCCAAATCAATGATTATGTCGTAAAGGAAAAAGCAGAAACAGATTGGAAGTGGGATAGAAAGGTGGGAGCAGTGTACCGTAAACTCGGGCATGACCTACTCTTTGATCTTTATCTGACCAGCTGTTTAACAAGGAACTGGCTCAGCGAGGTCAGCCTCGGGCAAAGAGTCAGTTCGGCCGGGTCATTCAGAAGTCAGCTAAAGCATACGTGTCTCAAGGACTCATTCGGCCACAGTCATCGGGCCTATGTGAGGGCAACCATACAAAATGGCTGCCATACACAAAATGGAACCCGAAGGTCCAAACTAAATCCTTGAATACGGAGTGTTCTCATTGATCGATTCATGCGAAAACACTCAGACACACTACACTCGTCATTTGCGGTCTGCTGACACCAAAATCGTCTATTTCCGACGACCTTTATTGTACGGGTTCGGAACCACCGAACCAGACCCAAAAACTCACAGAACTACAAGTTAGGAACAAATTGAGCTAGACAAGAAAGTCATCCTCCAATCATCATCATGGTGCTGGCCCAAATCCCACGCTCGGTACTGTATTGTAGAGTATAGATCTTCAACAAAAGACAGCTGAAGATGTCTGTAGGTGACACCTAAAAACAGCATATAAACATTTCTAAAGGTGATGGCAACACGTATACGCATCTCATAACTAAACACCACTGGAACAGCTACCACTAATGTAACTGTCGCTCAAGCGTTAGTGCAAGCACTTCCATATTCATGTCAGCAGGCACGCGCACAGCTGCTTTTTCAGGCCATCTGCTCAACCAAACAGAAACCACCTTTACATAATATTAGCCAACAGGGAGCACTCCCAGCATTTTCCTTGGCTGGACGTGTGACACCAGCCAACTAAGATGTGCAGAAAATAACAGCATCTCCCCCATAGCATATAGAGGCGTTTTAACACTGCCACTCCATCAGTGTTCATTGCCAAACTCGTCTCATTATCTAGGCAGCCTAAATACCTGTCCCATTCTAAAAGAAAATATTCATTTGAATTTATTCCAGAATTTATTTGATTCGTATATATGTAAAATGACTAACAATCGGCCCTCACAACTAGTGGCTTAATTGCCAAGTGTTCAGTAACTCCTATTACCACACATATCACAATTAGGAGTTGGGCAGCTAGCACCACACTCCTGCAGTTTTCTCTCTATAAATATTGGCAGATTAAACCTGCCGAAAGTTATCAGGGAAAAAATGCCCGACCATTACTGGGATGTGGAGATCTTAAACACCAACAGCCACATGCTAGTCCCCATTATTGGGGACAAACTCTTAATTGGGAGTTATTTATGGGTCGCGATCAACTCCAATTATCAAGTCTGAAAAACATCGCCCTAAACACAGAGAAAGCTGAAATGAGGGACTATGGTGTGCAACACTCTCGCAGTGCATTCTGGGACCTTGGGAGACAGTGTGCTTGATAAATAAAACATTTCTGTCATTAGCAGTTGCCCTGCTTTCGACACGGCTGGAACTAAACAAATACGTGTTGAAGGATACAGTGAGTGAAAAGAGCTGATGCTCGCCTCCTGCTGTTATGGGTGTACTTGTCACCGCCTGCTTTCCCCAGTAAACCCCCAGCTCGGTAATGCGAGCTGGTGTAACTAGGGAACGCCGTGCATAATTCAGAATGCCATGTGCAGTTTCCATAGCTAATGGTATTACTTGTTTTGAAAGCTGACATATCCACATATGATCTTTTCTCCCTGCGAGGCTGGCTTGACTGCAGAGAGTAGGATGGTCTGGTCCATGAATAAAGATAGCTCATGAACGGTGGGGCTTTCTCTTGACTCACATGCAGTGGCAATTGTCCTGTCTTTTACCGACACAAGAGAGGTGGGGAGCACCCTCATACTGCAGCCACCCGTTTCCTGTGTTTCTACTTTCTTCAGTTCTAAAATCATATGCTGATGACACCCAACTGTCCAGAGCTCATCGCTATACGTTGAGCGTCTAGCACTGGTTCACATTTGCTTGACTCATGCTAGATTTCCCAGGCGGCCACATGAATATATATTTAAATACAATGAATCTAAAGTCTGGTCGTTACACAGTTAGTGGGTAACCTGAAAACTTCTTCTGGCTCTGAGTCTTGTGAACAATGTTTGGCGCTCTGACTAGAGGGTTGTCTTGATCATTTTCAAATCTAGTTTGGAGAACGTTTCCTACAAGCAATGGGTCAAAATCTACAAGAGCCTGGCACACCTTTCCAAGCAGTGCACTTGCTCCTCTTCTGGTGCTCCTATCCCTAAGGGCAAGCAGCACCATTCAAATGCACAGGGGTGGAAACTCACTCATCACAATCAAAAAGCATTTCTCAATATCTCAAGACATACCTTTCATCAAGGAATCATATGGAATGGAATCTCAATGGCAAAAGCTTAGCAGTAGGACTAGGCATCTCAGTAAACATCTGGCTACTGTTGATTATTCTGCCCACTTCTCCTCAATCATTAGTGTACCCACAAAGAACACGGAACTCGCAACAGGCACCAACTCTAAAGCTGTGTGTTCAACAGCCTTCTAGGCGCTCTCATCCAAGAACGCTTTCACTTCAGAGCTCTCTGTATTACACAATATGGTCAATTCAGTAACTCCCAGGCTACTGAACGGAAAAAGTTATGTCCAACACACTCACTCACCTATGTGTTTTGTTCCTCCCCCTGGCAGGAATAAAAAACGGACATTTGTGTTCCTAAAGATAATTAATTTTCGTTGCTGGCTGTCTGGACAAATGCAAATGAGCAAAATCCCAGGGTTTGCAACCGTAATATGGCGACTAGAAAAATCGATTTTTGCGACTCATACCAAAGCATAATTTGGGATGTGTGTGAAGGGATCATTCCTTCCAAATTGCAATTTTGGTATGCTATTTGTCAACACTTAGTGAGTTGCAGACCAATGACCTGTTACTGACTTTTCAAAGGAGGTTGTAACTGAGCCTCAGGGTGAAAGGGAATCATGATGACAGCCTTAGTGAGAGTGACAGTGACAGTGGACAGTGACAGTGACTGAGACAGTGGTCCAGGTGAGCAGTGTCAGCTCTCCTAGATGTTACCCCAAATAGTAAACATATCTTTTTAAGCAGCACCAGATCCTTTAAAAAGAGTTCCCGTTTTGGAATACAAACATAGGGATGGTGGCTGGTGATGCCTTGCAGGCCATTATCACTGTGTTTCTAGCCAATCACTGGGGGTCACAAATTACGACCTGCCTATCTAATATTCATTTGGCCAGTCGATCTGCGACTCCCTGACCTGAAACATCAACACTCTAATTGGATACACCAAGTCAGGGTCCCCTCTTGACCTTTACCCTCTCACGCATCTTCTCATTAGCTCCAGATGAGAAGGATATATATATCCTGATCTTGTGGATCTTTGCAAGCTGTCACTCCGATCAACGACTGTTGCCTCCTTCTAGAAACAAGTCCTGGTCAAACCTTTGCTCAAAACACCTTCTACTGATCCTCACGACCTGAACAGTTTTCATGCAATCTCTAGGTTACCACTTCCTGTAAACATTCTTGAGAAACAGAAATACTCAATTACCCGAGTATTTAGAGTCGTATCCCCTCTTAGACACTGCCCAGTCAGATTTCACAGTTTTACTGCACAGAAACGTTTTTGCTTGCCAGCCTCAGAATTATCCTTGATGATTCATAGCCATTATTATTTAGGACCTCCTGCTGCTTTTCACACAGTCTCACATTCTGCACTTATCCCTGCCTCTTTAACTTTGGGATCAGTAATCAAGCTCATAAGTTGCCATGCTCTTTTTTCTCGGATGTACTCAATCAGTTTTTATGCCAGCGGTGCAATACTCCCTTTGCTGCACAGTTCCACAGGGCTCATCGTTTAAGTCAGCTGCGCTTGTCGTTTCACATGGCTTTGAAATCACGTCCTATGCAGATGATACCAGATTACAGGTGCCAGTGCATGAAATCCGTTCACCACTCTGGAGGCTTTGTATGTCCACAGGGTTGACCAGGATGATTGAAACTTGTCTCAAATGAAAGGGAGAGAAAACAGAAGTCTTGATCTAAGATATACAATCCTCCCTCTCACCCTTTACTTTGTGGACTTCAGAGCTGGGCCCCGCCCAGGTCCCAGTAGCCCCAGCTAGGATCCTGGGCTTTATAACTGACCGAAGCATCACATTTTCAAAGATGGTTCATCAGGTAGCCATCTGCCTCACCCTGTTGAGAATGCTAAAAATGCTATTATTCCTCCACATACATTGTAGTAAAACTGTCATCTACGTGCTGATAACCTCGAATCTGGAGTGTGTAAATATCTATGGTAGGGAATGCTTTCCTACATTGCCCACCACTTACAGACTATTCTTAATACAGCAGTTTATCTCATCTTCAATTTACATTATCATACATCTACTTCATACCATTCAAAAGATTCCTGCCAAAACACTATAGAGAATTCTACTAATACACTTGACTGTCATGGCTCTAAGACTTTATTTATATTAGGTCACCCAGGAATGGTTTCAAGTTCTATGTGTATCCATGGGATATCATCTGTGAATCATACTCACAACCTATAGAATCTCGGATGTCAATCATACTTTGTATCCAAAGGAGCATTACAGTCTCAATTGCAGCTCAGGTGGATAACTATGGTTGCTGAAATGTACTGACCCACTCAGATCTAAGCTGTTCGCTGTATCCATGAAAGCTCAGCTGCAATTATTGCTGGTTTATCAGAGAATGAATAGTCAAACAAAACATGAAACTAGTGCCAGTTACAGTCTCCATAGAACTGCCATAGCCGTGTAAGCAGCTACTTTTAGTTCTATATGTTTGCGCTGAAAGGGAATCTGTCAATTATAGCTTGCCTCCACAGAATGTTAGGAGCTGGGAGCTAAAAGCTCAATTCAAATGTCTTTTTTAAATGCAACCATTTAAGTGTCTTATTACCACTTCTATAGTACACCCAACAAGTGAATATTCTGATATAGACTTTCTGCAAGTGGGATTTCCCTAAAGATCTTTTTTTTTTTATTGGACTAAACATTTAACATAGATGCTTAGTTATCAGTATCACTCTTCACCCATGGAAATGCAACTCCAGTCATACTTTCTATCTATTTTTCTATCTATTGGAAAGGGTAACATAGCTGCAAATCAGACCGTTTATATAGTACCTCAGCTTGCCAATCGTGTTGTTCTTTTATGGGGGCTGAACACAGGCGGCTCCTCCATTTGAGGGGAGGAGCTTCCCCCACAAGCCCCAGAGATGAAAAATAAAAGGTAATAACGTTTATTTACCATTACATTTTTCAGCAACCAGTCCCAAAACGAAGGGGCATATGTGCAAGCCCCTATCGCCACCACAACGTCACTTTTTCTGGCGTTGTGGTGGTGTTATTTACTAATTATGATACCCAATCTTTCAACTACAAATTTTCACAATTCGCTACTCTTGACTCCTTTGTTAGTGTACGTGCAATTTTGTAATTCACTATTTTCCACTCTCAGGCTATAGGCTAATTTCGTGCAGTGAAATGTCCTCCGTGTACATCTGGCACAAAGTCCCACGTAAATTGGACAAACTATCCTGCAAACAGCGTATGATCGAAATTCACAGAAAGTGCATTTCAATTCACAAGTAACCGCAAACAAAATTTAAAAAAACGACCCTGTTGTTTGAACTCTCATTTAAAAATGTGGTTTTATATTTTTCTAATTGGGAGTCTTTTGTTAGACTCTAAGGGCCTATTCACAAAGATAAATCTGCACACGTGTATTCACTACTTGTAAATTGACTCCTACTTTTCTACTTTGGGCTATTACCAAAATCTGAGTGCAGGTTAATAAAAAATGTAGACTTTCCTGTCTTCACCCCTTGAAACAGGGAGTGGATCCAAATTTATGAGTGTAAAGTTACTCCTGCCAAAAAGGAGCAGTAGTAAGTCTTCAACACACATGGACAACCATTGATACTGCACCATCCTGTCGTAGAAAATAATGCAGGAAATTAAAATAAAATCCCATATAAGATAGTAATACATTTAATCAAATTATTTTAACTGCTTGAATGTATATAGAAAAACAATTGAAAGTTAAAAAATGTAAATATGGGGTGCGTGGCTTGAAGAGCCATCATGGCGCACGCAAACCTATCCAAGCTCCGCACGTCCACTCCATAATACGATATTAATTCGTTAATAATCCTACTCAGAGGTGCTCCATCAGTGAGGCGAGTGACCCTGATGATGAAAGGAATCGTATTTCCCGCCGTTGGCGGGTATCGAGCTGCGGGCAAGCGCTGGTGGGGTGCAGGCTGGGTCTCCCATCTGGCACCCGGAACACCGAGGTGCGGCAGTGCAGCTGGGGGAAAGTGATTTATCACACCCGGAGCCTCCACCTGCAGAATCCGAAGATTGACTCGGCCTGGCGCCATAGTGGAGTCCACCCCTCCCCCCACCAGAAGCTCTGCCATTAGTCAGGGGAGGCCTTGGCCAGGATCTCCATGCCAGTTTGAGCCTCAGGGGCTCTAAGATTTAGCGGCTGCTGGGCACTGGCAATTACCACCGTTTTAGGGGCTTGCGGCGAGACGATCTCGGCTGCGCCCTTCTGCGTGGACCTTGTTGGGCGCGGGGCCCTGAAGCTACCCTACGGACATCGGCGCCGGTACATGGCACAGCGGAAGAGCTCGGGGATGGGTTGCAGCCCCAGAGGTGAGCGATCCGTAGAGGCGTAGATCTGCATTTCTGCCCGATGTATGCAGGCAGGCCTTGGTAGGGGCCTTTCCGCTGATCCCAGCTTCTGGGACTCCTGGCACAGCCTACCACATACTCTCAGCAACTTTGGAGAAATGAGGATCGGTTGATGTTGTTTACGGCCCCCGCACTACATAAATAGATGGCAAACACCTTGACCATTACTCATTCCCCCTTAGTGAAGTGCCCAACCGGAGACGGCCAGGAGGGGGGTCGAACAGGATAACATCGGCCATGGTGGAGATCTCCCCGCGGGGCACACCAGCGCCGGAACCTTGCTTTACGCTGGGGGCCTTCATCGTTGAGTGGGTGGCTCACAGAGGGCCCCACCCCCTGGTTTGTCACTAGAGACACTGTACATTCCCAGGAAGCCCCCGAGCGCCGGGACACCTAGTGGGACACTGCGCCGCACAGGAGGGGCCATGCATGACCAGCTGGCACGGCCTGGTATGGCGCCCCCCGGACGGTCCCCAAAACTGTTTTTACCTACCGCAGAGCCTGAGCAACCTTGGCCGATGCCCGGCGGAGCGAAAAAAAAAACCCTTCCAATGGCGCATGTCCCCCTGGCTCCTTCGGACACGACCCGCCAAGTACGAACCGAACCGGGGAATGAGTACACTATTTGTACGGTAAACATCGCGTATTAGCAATTCGTACAGAGGGCAACACTATCACATACGCACCGTACCACTAAAATCAAGGGGTGTGAGCATGGGGTGTATGCACCGTACACCTACGACACTGGGGTGTACGAACTGTACCCCTATGGTCCGTACACCTGCGATCATGGGGTGTACGCACAGGGACATACCCCTGAAATCCAGGGGTGTACGCACCGTACCCCGATGCACCGTACCCCTGCAACCATGGGGTGTACGCATTGTACCCGGGGGGTCCGTTTCGTACGCATTTCGAGGCGAAATCTGCTTTTACGGACGTTTTAAGCTCCCGTAGAAAAAGAGTCGTACGGAGTGTTGTCGATACGATTCGTACTTGCTGGGTCGGAAAATACAGCTTCGATCCGTACGGACATCACGTACTGCGTGTTCCGACTGCTATTCATACGGATTAGTGAGTTGTACGGTCTTCGGTACGATTCGTATGGAGAACTGCTTTGGGTACATATTGTACTACATCGTACGTACGGGTACGATTCTGCATACGATTTGTACGGGAAAAACGCTCCGTACGGCTATTCGGAGGGCATTTTACCGAATCGGAATCGGCCCCAATATGTATTAGTTATGTTTTTAAATATGTTTTAATATCTATGTCTATAATTTTTTTAATTATATGTATCATTTACTTTATTTTACATTGTTATTAAAACATTTGAAAAAGTGATATTTTTAATATTGATATTTTTTACAACTATATTTTTTTTTTGTTGATCTTTTTGTATTTACCTTCGGTGTCTATATTTTTGTAGTTCAATTTTCTGTCTGTTTATATTTTGTCAGACATTCTTCTTACATATTAGTCGCCCCTACGGTAAGCCCAAGGTACCCCTGTGGGCAGGGTGCAGTGTATGTCACCTTTTTGTGAATGGATAAAAAAACAGACCACGTCACAGATCCCGGGCTACACTGCATCTATTTCCCTTTCTACTGCTCGGATAACATAGGCTCCTCCCGATGGTTAAGAAAAAAAAGAAACATTGATCTCGATTTCAGTACCTAGATCCATATCTTGTGCACAAAAATAGGTAAATTTAGCTTTTGCTTTCATTGAGTCTAGCATGAACTGCACACTGGCTTGCTATGGAATTCCACCCATTGGAAGCCATATCACAAGGCCGCAAGGGTGCAGCCCCATTTAGTCAATGGGAGTCCACAGTGGGACTCCCATTGACCTTGGCTTGATCTGTTCCTGTTGCTGGCTGTAGGAATCTTGTGGATTCCTGCTGATTCTGGAAGTTTCCATCGCAGAAATGTAAGGAAAATACAAGATTTTAGCCAAAGTTTAAGGTTTGCAGGGCATTGTGGGCACAAAAAACTCTTGGGATTCATGCAAGGCGTAGTGTATGTAGTTGATAACTGTTCAAGGGTGGAGGCCCAGCATGGCCTCAAATACAGCAGCTACCCCTTATCGCCAACCTCTACACGTAGCACTTAAGCGCCTTTTGTGTGGCGGTCTTGTCCCACCCATGCAAGTGGGGTACTGTTGTTATTCAAAGACATGTGGGAACTCTAAGTGTTACAAAATGTGTGGATTTCCACATATTCGAGAACTTTCCTGCACAGATTGTGAGTAGAATGTGTGTTTTTAACCAACTTTTGAGGTTTGCAAGGGCTTCTAGGTTATGAAACCGGGTGAGAGCCACTTAAGGTAACCCAGACAAGTGAGGTACCATTTTTAACAGGAGACTTGGGGAAATGCTGGGTGGTCCTGCTCTTCAGCTAGCCCTGCAGCTGTGTCCACAGTGCAGAGATACCCTTTCGGGGGTCGATTCAGGCGCTATTCAAACAAACAAATAAATAAATATCAAATTTGCTGCTCCCTGTAGATTCCAGAATTTTTCCTCACAGAAACATGAGGAAAATGTGTGTTTTTAGTCAATGTTTAGGTCTGCAAAGGCTTCTGATTAAGAAAATCTATTACTAGTCATGCAGGTCAACCCATCCTGAATTATCTTAACTGTCTAGTTTTACAAAATGTACAGGTTTGCTGGGTTTCTGTAGGTGCTGATTCGTTTAGGGCTCAAAATTCACAGCTACCCACATTGCAAGCGAAGGGCCAGTTTTTAGGGGGAAAATGTGACGTGTCTATGTTGTATCTTGGGCCCTTTGCTGTCACGGGCACTAGGCCTATCCACACAAGTGAGGGACCATTTGTATTGGGAGACATGTGGGAATGCAGAATAATATTACCAATTAGATTTCTCTGCATGTCTGTCTTCCAAATGTAAGTCAGTGTTTAAGAATGTTATGAACGTTAATGTGCCCCAATATAGGCCTATGTACTTACACAACCTTTTACCTACATCTGTTCTACCATTGTGCTACATAACAGGTCTGATGCTGACCTTTTACCTAGTTAGGTGCTACATGACTGTTGTGTGGTTTCTCCGAAAACTAGCCTCATGTATTATGCATGAGGATTCTCAGTATCACAGCAGGATTACCATCCTCTGCATAATAACTCTGTATAAGGGTCACCTCTATCGTCATCATTGCCCGACATCCCCATAGTACACTATAGCTAGAACCCCCCAGGGTACCATTCGGGTATATAAGTACTACATCTTCACTGGGCAAACCAGAAGAGAAAGACTTCTATCCTGTAACGCTGACGCAAGACCTGGAGGATCCTGCACGCAGACACTCCAGCATGCAGTGGTCTGACTTCCCTCGGGGGGTGTCCATCTCGAGACCACGACAGGGTCCTTCGCTCTCCCACATCAGGTAATGGGGTTGGCTTTATCCTAAGGGGAGTCTTGGCTGTATACCTACATACATGCTAGGAACACTTAGGTAGATCTAGTTAGGGTTGCATTATAGGAGTACGCATTATTACTGTCATGTATTTGTATGCTTGCATATATTCATTTTTTAGCACTATGGTAGAATCTATCATTTCTTTACTCTACTGGTGGTTATAACCATATATATCTGTTTCTGTCTCATGGATGTTGCAGCACATGTATTTTACATTAGAATGAAGCTGGTTCAATAAGTACTTATTGAAAACGTCCCCCTCATTTATTCTATGTATCTCTCTGAGACAAAGTGAGCACGAGCGACTGAGCGCAAAGTACTGTACTGCTTCCATGATCATTGAGGGGGTCAGAGTTGTCATGTTCGATGGTTGCCAGAAACTTTTTGCTCCATGGTAAGAGCGGCTCATAGTGACATTGTGAGCTTGCTAGTCAACAGACTAACATATCCTTTGGGGGTGTCTGGAATCAGTATGGACACCAATGTTTTAGTTTATGTTGTCTAAACACGCAGACCCTATATAGATGTGTAGGAACTGCACGACATGGCGCCGCCTACATTGGTTTGGTTCTTATTTAATGGTCAAATCTGAGTAGTTCAGTTGTGTTTTTCTCAGAGACCCCTACTCACATCTACCCAGAGACGTCTGGAGTGGAAAGGAAAAACAATCCACCACAGCTGAGGAGGCATATCCTATATATTGGCTGTAAATTAATTCAAGCTTAAAGGATAGTAGTTCCCTAAATTGTGCACAAAACCTTATCTCATGGATCTCCATGCCAGTTTGAGCCTCAGGGGCTCTGAGATTTGGCGGCTGCTGGGCACTGGCAATTACCACCGTTTTAGGGGCTTGCGGCGAGACGATCTTGGCTGCGCCCTTCTGCATGGACCTTGTTGGGCGCGGGGCCCTGAAGCTACCCTACGGACATCGGTGGCGGTACATGGCACAGCAGAAGAGCTCGGGGCTGGGCCGCAGACCCAGAGGTGAGCGATCCGTGGAGGCGTAGATCTGCATTTCTGCCCGATGTATGCAGGCAGGCCTTGGTAGGGGCCTTTCCGCTGATACCAGCTTCTGGGACTCCTGGCACAGCCTACCACATACTCTCAGCAACTTTGGAGAAATGAGGATCGGTTGATGTTGTTTACGGCCCGCACTAAATAAATAGATGGCAAACACCTTGACCATTACTCATTCCCCCTTAGTGAAGTGCCCAACCGGAGGCGGCCAGGAGGGGGGGTCGAACAGGATAACATCGGCCATGGTGGAGATCTCCCCGCGGGGCACACCAGCGCCGGGACCTTGCTTTAAACTGGGGGCCTTCATCGTTGAGTGGGTGGCTCACAGAGGGCCCCACCCCCTGGTTTGTCACTAGAGACACTGTACATTCCCAGGAAGCCCCCGTGGGTAGCCCCCAGTGCCGGGACACCTAGTGGGACACTGCGCCACACAGGAGGGGCCATGCACGACCAGTTGGCACGGCCTGATATGGCGGCCCCCGGACGGTCCCCAATACTGTTTTTACCGACCGCAGAGCCTGAGCAACCTTGGCCGATGCCTGGCGGAGCGGAAAAAAAACCCCTTCCAATGGCGCATTTCCCCCTGGCTCCTTCGGACACGACCCGCCAAGTACGATCCGGACCGGGGAATGAGTACGCTATTCGTACGGTAAACATCGCGTATTAGCAATTCGTACGGAGGGCAACACTATCACATACGCACCGTACCACTAAAATCAAGGGGTGTGAGCATGGGGTGTACACACCGTACACCTACGACACTGGGGTGTACGAACTGTACCCCTATGGTCCACACACCTACGATCATGGGGTGTACGCACGGGGACATACGCACCGTACCCCTGAAATCCAGGGGTGTACGCACCATACCCCGATGCACCATACCCCTGCAACCATGGGGTGTACGCATCCTACCCGGGGGGGTCCGTTTCGTACGCATTTCGAGACGAAATCTGCTTTTACGGACGTTTTAAGCTCCCATAGAAAAAGAGTTGTACGGAGTGTTGTCGATACGATTCGTACTTGCTGGGTCGGAAAATGCAGCTTCGATCCGTACGGACATCACGTATTGCGCGTTCCGACTGCTATTCGTACGGATTAGTGAGTTGTACGGTCTTCGGTACGATTCGTATGGAGAGCTGCTTTGGGTACACATTGTACTACATCGTACGTATGGGTACGGTTCTGCATACGATTTGTACGGGAAAAGCGCTCCGTACGGCTATTCGGAGGGCATTTGACCGAATCTGAATCTGCCCCAATATGTATTAGTTATGTTTTTAAATATGTTTTAATATCTGTATCTATAATTTTTTTAATTATATGTATTATTTACTTAATTTTACATTGTTATTAAAACATTTGAAAAAGTGATATTTTTAATATTGATATTTTTTACAACTATATTTTTTTTGTTGAACTTTTTGTATTTACCTTCGGTGTCTATATTTTTGTAGTTCAATTTTCTGTCTGTCTATATTTTGTCAGACATTCTTCTTACATATTAGTCACCCCTACGGTAAGCCCAAGGTACCCCTGTGGGCAGGGTGCAGTGTATGTCACCTTTTTGTGAATGGTTAAAAAAACAGACCGCGTCACAAGTCCCGGGCTACACTGCATCTATTTCCCTTTCTACTGTTCGGATAGCACAGGCTCCTCCTGATGGTTAAGAACCAAAAGAAACATTGATCTCGATTTCAGTACGTAGATCCATATCTTGTGCACAAAAATAGGTAAATTTAGCTTTTGCTTTCATTGAGTCTAGCATGAACTGCACACTGGCTTGCTATGGAATTCCACCCATTGGAAGCCATATCACAAGGCCGCAAGGGTGCAGCCCCATATAGTCAATGGGAGTCCACAGTGGGACTCTCATTGACCTTGGCTTGATCTGTTCCTGTTGCTGGCTGTAGGAATCTTGTGGATTCCTGCTGATTCTGGAAGTTTCCATCGCAGAAATGTAAGGACAATGCAACATTTTAGCCAAAGTTTAAGGTTTGCAGGGCATTGTGGGCGCAAAAAACTTTTGGGATTCATGCAAGGCATAGTGTATGTAGTTGATAACTTTCCAAGGGTGGAGGCCCAGCATGGCCTCAAATACAGCAGCTACCCCTTATCGCCAACCTCTACACGTAGCATTTAAGAGCCTTTTGTGTGGCGGTCTCTTGTCCCACCCATGCAAGTGGGGTACTGTTGTTATCCAAAGACATGTGGGAACTCTAAGTGTTACAAAATGTGTGGATTTCCACATATTCGAGAACTTTCCTGCACAGATTGTGAGTAGAATGTGTGTTTTTAACCAACTTTTGAGGTTTGCAAGGGCTTCTAGGTTGTGAAACCGGGTGAGAGCCACTTAAGGCAACCCAGACAAGTGAGGTACCATTTTTAACAGGAGACTTGGGGAAATGCTGGGTGGTCCTGCTCTTCAGCTAGCCCTGCAGCTGTGTCCACGGCGCAGAGATACCCTTTCAGGGGTCGATTCAGGCGCTATTCAAACAAACAAATAAATAAATATCAAATTTGCTGCTCACTGCAGATTCCAGAATTTTTCCTCACAGAAACATGAGGAAAATGTGTGTTTGCAGTCAATAATTAGGTCTGCAAAGCCTTCTGATTAAGAAAATCTGTTACTAGTCACGCAGGTCAACCCATCCTGAATTCTCTTAACTGTCTAGTTTTACAAAATGTACAGGTTTGCTGGGTTTCTGTAGGTGCTGACTCGTTTAGGGCTCAAAATTCACAGCTACCCACATTGCAAGCGAAGGGCCAGTTTTTAGGGGGAAAATGTGACGTGTCTATGTTGTATCTTGGGCCCTTTGCTGTCATGGGCACTAGGCCTATCCACACAAGTGAGGGACCATTTGTATTGGGAGACATGTGGGAATGCAGAATAATATTACCAATTAGATTTCTCTGCATGTCTGTCTTCCAAATGTAAGTCAGTGTTTAAAAATGTTATGAACGTTAATGTACCCCAATATAGGCCTATGTACTTACACAACCTTTTACTTACATCTGTCGTACCATTGTGCTACATAACAGATCTGATGCTGACCTTTTACCTAGTTAGGTGCTACATGACTGTTGTGTGGTTTCTCCAAAAACTAGCCTCATGTATTATGCATGAGGATTCTCAGTATCACAGCAGGATTACCATCCTCTGCATAATAACTCTGTATAAGGGTCACCTCTATCGTCATCATTGCCCGACATCCCCATAGTACACTATAGCTAGAACCCCCCAGGGTACCATTCGGGTATATAAGTACTACATCTTCACTGGGCAAACCAGAAGAGAAAGACTTCTATCCTGTAACGCTGACACAAGACCTTGAGGATCCCGCACGCAGACACTCCAGCATGCAGTGGTCTGACATCCCTCGCGGGGTGTCCATCTCGAGACCACAACAGGGTCCTTCGCTCTCCCACATCAGGTAATGGGGTTGGCTTTATCCTAAGGGGAGTCTTGGCTGTAAACCTACATACATGCTAGGAACACTTAGGTAGATCTAGTTAGGGTTACATTGTAGGAGTACGCATTATTACTGTCATGTATTTGTATGCCTGCATATATTCATTTTTTAGCACTATGGTAGAATCTATCATTTCTTTACTCTACTGATGGTTATAACCATATATATCTGTTTCTGTCTCATGGATGTTGCAGCACATGTATTTTACATTAGAATGAAGCTGATTCAATAAATACTTATTGAAAACGTCCCCCTCATTTATTCTATGTATCTCTCAGAGACAAAGTGAGCACGAGCGACTGAGCGCAAAGTACTGTACTGCTTCCATGATCATTGAGGGGTCAGAGTTGTCATGTTCGATGGTTGCCAGAAACTTTTTGCTCCATGGTAAGAGCAGCTCATAGTGACATTGTGAGCTTGCTGGTCAACAGACTAACATATCACTGTGAACGGATTGTTCCTTCAATGGCCATACATTACAAATATTGGTATACATCCTACTTATTCAAGCTTGGCGACAAAAATATTCTAGACAATCTTTATTCAACATTTACTTTATTTTCATTTTATATAATTTCTTATTGGCAAGATCTCAGTGCCAATTCTAGGGCCTCAAGATGCAATTATAGGCCCCTGCACCTGGTGCAGGGGCCTATAATTGCATCTTGAGGCCCTAGAATTGGCACTGAGATCTTGCCAATCATAACTCAGTCTTCCCTTTTTCCCTGTTGGTGTGGTTTGAATGTAGTATGGGTGTGAGAATGCTTGTATTTTGAATTTGTGTGTATGATATCAGGTGGTGTCTTCTTAAATAATCTGTGTTAATTGATTTTGTACACATTTATAGCTATTTTTGTGATATTTGTTTATATGTATTAAGAAAAAAATATTTCCTAAAAAAATGAACTTATGATGAAACAGTTTTTTACAAATAAGAAATTATATAAAATGAAAATAAAGTAAATGTTGAATAAAGATTGTCTAGAATAATTTTGTCGCCAAGCTTGAATAAGTAGGATGTATATCAATATTTGAAATGTATGGCCATTGAAGGAACAATCCATTCACAGTGATGTTTTTTCGTTCCCCTCTGTTCCTTGGCCACAATTAATCTTATTGAGGGGGTCCCATCATACATGCTGCCAACAGACTAACATATCCTTTGGGGGTGTCTGGAATCAGTATGGACACCAATGTTTTAGTTTATGTTGTCTAAACACGCAGATCCTATATAGATGTGTAGGAACTACACGACATGGCGCCGCCTACATTGGTTTGGTTCTTATTTAATGGTCAAATCTGAGCAGTTCAGTTGTGTTTTTCTCAGAGACCCCTACTCACATCTACCCAGAGACGTCTGGAGTGGAAAGAAAAAACAATCCACCACAGCTGAGGAGGCAGAGATGTACAAATGTTCACTGCACCAAAACTCTGTATATGATGTCCATTTTATAAATATATAGGTTTCTTTGACTCTTTATTTTCAGCATATGATTTGCCTATACTCAGAACACAATGAAAATCCATTGTAAGGAGCAGCTCAGTTGTTGCCTCTGGATCCCTCAGGTTCAGGGACAACCTACCAATCTTCTAAATTCCAATAACCAGAATGGTCTCACAGACATGGTGCTATACTGCTTTTGTAATCAGCCACTGCGACAAGAAGCAACAGATGAAAATGTCACAAATGGTTGTTTTATTCCTGCTCATTTTCAATATTGCATTTTTTCAAGTTAGTATATTTAGGAAACCCTTGAAGGATCCACACAAAGGACCACTTTCTGAAATCAGAATGTTGTCTACTTTTCAGAAATCTCTAGCTTTACAGGATCACCCATGGATATCACACCTGTTTCTACGGCAACAAAGGTACGTTGATCTAAGAGAGAAGTACCCAAATAGACAAAAAGGGCTCAGCACTGGGGTGAAAAAGCTTCAGCAATTAAGGTGTTCATTTAAATGTAAAATATAATTATTTTGAATATATTAGAGAAAAATATTTTTATTTTTCCGATGTTTAAATTAAAAAAATGTCCACCTAAATTTTAAAACAACATTTTTGTTATGTATTAAAATTAATAAAAGTGAA
Organism: Lissotriton vulgaris; assembly: GCF_964263255.1. Classification (NCBI taxonomy): domain Eukaryota; kingdom Metazoa; phylum Chordata; class Amphibia; order Caudata; family Salamandridae; genus Lissotriton; species Lissotriton vulgaris. The sequence goes on along the minus strand of NC_141695.1, from coordinate 754,575,373 downwards.
TCCTAGTAAAATATATACTTATTTTAATTTAATTATATGGTAATAAAATAATATTAAACACATTTTTAAATTAAAAACGGTTATTAAAATATTTTATTTTAGAATGATATATTATATTTTTTAGATCATTTTCAGACATTAGAATAAAGTTATTTGTTGATCTCCTGGGTGTGAGATCAAGTTTCACTGCCACAGGAATTATAATCTTATTAATTACATATGGTCCAATATATCATGGTCAGAAGTTGTTACTGCTTTTTAGCAATATGTTCTTGGAAGATAACCAAACTTGTTCTGCACCAGGTAATCTGAAGCATCCATTCTGGATACATCAACATATTTTTTATGCTGCATTTGTTTGCAACCTCTGAATTTTGCTGTGCCCTTTTGCATATCTTTTAAAGATTATCTGTAGTCTGTTGAAAAGTATTTACACTCTGCAAAGGCACAACAATCTCACTAATCATCAATCATGTAGGGGTGTAAACCATAAAAACAGAAGATTTGTGAGAACCTAAGTGAGGGATTAAATCCCTTATTATATGTAAACTCTATCAGCGGGAGAGACTCCACCCAAATCTCAGCTTCGGAGGCAATCTGACAGTGTAAGTACTGTTATAATTCCTGGTTTACTCTCTCTGTCTTGACATCCATTTGAGAATGGTAACTAGACTATAATCACACTTCAATGTCCAAGAGATTAAAGAAGGCCTTCCAAAAAGAAGAAAAAAAGTGCGAACAGCTATCCAAGACTACAATTTATGTAAAACAATGTAATCTAGTTATATTCTGCCACAATTACTTAGCCAATTCTTGGGCTGCAGGAACTCCCTTATCGGGACAAAATTGGGCATTATAGAAAACTGATTTACAACCACCAAGATAGTATCAAATCCTTTTTTAGCTTTCGACAATTCCACTATAAGATCCAAGGAACTGTATGCCACAACCTGTGGGGAATAAACAAAGGCTGGAACAAACCCACTGGAAGCTGGTGTATAATTTTACTCCAAGCACAGGTGTCACATGTAGCCACAAACCTTTTAGCATCCTTGTACATAGTTGGCCACCAAAACTAGTGTTAAATTAGTTCATTATTTTTATCAGGATGACCACCTAAAACAGACCAATGGCACCAGTCAAAGTCTCTGTTCAATTATTTGTGAAGTGCATACAGTTTCTCCTCAACCAACCATTCTTCAATGACCAAAATTACACCATGATTTTTTATCCAGTCAACATCTTCAAATTGAGAAGCCCTCAGCAATTCTGGATAGAAATCTCCAGACTAATTTACAATGATCTTATCAGGAGGAATATTCAATGGAGGTACAGAAGAAGTCTCCTTTACTGGATATCCATAACGACATAAAGCATCTGCTTCTCCATTTTCACTTCATGATCTAAACTGGATTACAAAAGCATAGTCACTAAAAAACAAAAATGAGCCCACTGTAACTGTGATGCTGAAAGTGCCCTATTACATTTTAAGAATTGTAAATTGGAACAGTCTGTAATTATGGTTTCAGTGCATCCTCAAATGCTACTTTAATAGCCTACCTCTCTCAGACTGCAACTATGTAATGGCTTTCTTCAGGAGATCCTTTTTTGGGGAAAATAACAACAGGATGCAACTGTCCTGTTTCAAAATACTTCTGAGACAGAACTGCTCCTGCTGTTACTTGCAAGGTATTGTCACGTGGCCCATAGGGACATTGCCGTCTTCACTAAATTAGCATGAGCCTGCTGCAGTTTGCATGCTGCTTTGTGCACGTTACTACATGACTTTATTTTGCAATAACTTCAATGGCTGTTTTCACATGAGAACTCATCCCTGTGTTCACTCTCTACATGTTCCTGAGATTTTGACTGAACATTGTGAGCAAGGTCGAACAACAATGCCCCTTGTTATTTTGTTCTGGCCGGGCCCTAGCACCTAGACAATACATAGTGATGTAGCTGTTATTTGGGAGAATGTACTTTGGTCTTATTGGGAAACACAAAAAGGTAGGACACACTTGGAGAGGGACCTTTCCGGGGAAAAGAACGAGACAGCACCTTTGATGTATGGGGTCTGCTGACAAATCCCAGAGATTTTCTAATATATAATAATACTGCTTCTTAGCAAGGGGATGGAGGTAACGTTCTCTTCTCTTTTCATGATGACATGTCCCATCATGATTTATGGACTAGCTGCTATGCTGACTGTATTTGTACTATGCATTTTCCTGCTTGTTGTGGCACTTATACTGCATGTTAGGGCACGTTAGTTAACATAAATAATTTAAACTGTTTTGTGTCTCTGTCAGATCTTATTGTGGACAAGTACAAGTGTGCGAGCGAAAGGGTTATTTTGTTACTGCGATTCCTGAGACATCTGGGAGTGTTGTGTTTTGGGGTGCCTAATCATTTGTTTCTCTGTGAGTGAGTAAGAAATCAAGTGAGACACTATAGCTCGTCGGTCCTGAGCTCATGGATACTACGGTGGTAGGATGACTCAGTCCCTATACAGCAAGGTCCCATAATCCTGCACAGAGTTCTGTTCTTGGGTAGAATCACTGCAACAGTATTTACCTCTTTCAAGAAAGTTCTATTCATGACTGGGTGTTGTGAAATGGGGGCAGTAGTGAAACAATTCTTTAATTGAAGAAGCACTTCTTCAGCTTTTTTGAGCAGACAAATTGCACTCCTTTTTAAAGCAACTAAGTGATGGCTAACTAGCTGCAAAGTGATTGATAAATAATCTATAAAAGTTTGTAAAACCCAAAAAGCTTTGGAATTCTTTAATACCCTCTGGTGATTTCTATTCAATTATGGCTTTAACCTTTTCTGAATCCCTATCAACCCCAGTTAGAGAAGGCAAAAACCCCAAAAAACCAACAGTGGTCACATGAAACACACGTTTCCAATTTTGAAAAAAATATATTTCTTTGTAGATAGTGAAGGATATAAGTTAAATGCTCAATATGATCCTTCTTATTCTTTGAATAAATCAAAGTAACATCATTGTATACCAGGGTTCTCCAAAGTTGGTCCTGGAGGGCCAGAATCATGACAGATTTTTAAGATAACTACATTTACCTAAATGGGGATATGCAAAAAAACTGGCAAGGATCCCGACCTCCAGGACTGACGTTGGAGAACCCTGACATATACCATTGCACATACATTTATACATTTTCATAGGGCTTGATTTATGAAGAGAAAAAAGTTTGCGATGGGATTTTACAATCAAAGGGAAGAACTGAATACTCAAATAACCCAAAATTTGTTTGAAAAGCAGTGCCCCTTTTCAAGCGGACCCATTTACTTGGGTCAAATGATATGCACCACATATATTTAGTAGAGAAAAAAATAGTATCATTTCATACTTGATCCAGAAACTCAGGTATTAGTGTTAATGAATAAAAAACATTTATTGTAATATTAGTTCAATGCTTGATAGTCAATTCAGATTCGTAACTCCCTATTTTTTGGGACAAAAATAAAGAGGAGAAGAAGCTGAGCACTTAGAATGATGAATAAGACAAATTACCAATAATTCATCCAAGTACTGCCGGAGAAATTCTTTCTTCCTCTTCACTCCCAATCCTTTTTTGACACTGACCATCCAATTCCTCCTATCTGCTTTAACATGACTACTAAATCAGTTATATTTGAACAATTTTGAGACAACTCAGCTATCTGTGATAATAAGTCTTTTAAATTACCATGTAACCTTCTATTAAAGAGAAAATCTCCCTCTTACTTCTGGGCCAACCATACTCAGCAACTATCCTATTGAACTCTGTGAGCTAAGTAATTAAAAAATGTGCAGAATGTTCAAATTATGATGATACGGGCGGCAGATGTGGCCGCGTGTAGGTGATCCAGCAGGGAGCCGTTTGGTAATAACGCCCAAACGTGAAGATTCCTCCTGCCGCAATGCCCATTGGGCGCATTTTCAACAAATGATATATCCTATGGTGTCTCCTATAAGAAGGAGCTCTTAGCAACTTGGGGAAGACTTTTCTACTAAGTGCCTCGACAAATTACAGGTCGTATCATTAAGTGTCACTACTCCCTGTATCTGTGCACTTTAGCGTGCCCTGAACAGCGAGTTTATTTTTCTTCCTGGTCCTGACGAATGCCGAGCGAATTTAGCTCAATTGGCAGAAACATGTTGACCGTGTTTTAAATATTCTCTTTTCACTTCACTAATGGGACTAGTTGGTTCAAACTTGCACAACCCATAGTAGTCCAGAAAAATAACTATGTTTTTCAACCACTGTTTTTAACAGAGTTAGAGCTACCCTCTTATTAAATAACTTCGAGGAGTAGTACATACTCTTTTTAGACTCACCTTCACTTTCCTAGCAATAAGAGGGACCCAATGAAGACAACTGGCTACCAGTGTTTCACTGGGGCCTGAGGGTCCTTTTAGCTAGTTCTTTGAACACGTGCACTCTATCTTTCCAACTGACAATAACAGCCATGTCTAATAGCTTAGTGGTGTTTTGAACAAATTTTGGCTAGCTTATTTTGTCTGTTGTGTATACTAACACTCTCCTGTTGTTTGAGTTATGAATGTTCAAATTCAACAGCTCAGTGTCGGCTTATTAAGCAAAAGTAAGTTTTGATTTTTTTTTAATTCTTCCTTTTAAAAAATTCTGAAATATTAGTGTAATAATACAGCACCTAAGCATCTCTTTAAATAGGCAGAACAGCCCACAAATCTGCAGTTCCTGCTAAATAAGAAAGCACACAAGCAACTTTGATGGCTCATTCGGAAAATTAGTTGGACTGCTAGCAAAATGCAACAACTGGAAACTTATTATTATCCCTATTGAAATGCCTAAAGCCTTCCCAGGAAGCCAACAGGGTTTATGAGTGGTAACCACTTGTACCAAAGGAACTCCATCATAATCTTCCAAAGTAGCCTCCAGAGGAGTTGATGGAAATCTTTCTATTTTCTTATTAAATTAAAATATAGTAGACCTTATAGTCAGATGAGGGTGAGGCTCAAGGACGGAGTGGATTCTTGTAATGTTAGATTGTGGAAGATTGCAATTCTCTTAATTCATTTAGAAGAGTTTGATTATCCTCTTGCAACTACAATATCATTAAGCTAGGTATGCTAGTTAAATTGCCTTTGGATCCATATTGTATGGCTAAGATTTGAGGGCCCATTGTATTCTCAGAAATTCCTTAAGGGAATCCTGGAGGGGACAACTTGGATGCAAATGCAGAGCAGACCCACTGACTGATCACGTCTCTCGTTGATATTTTACAGATGAGAATGATCCCACCAAATGGTAAAAAGTGAAACTGATTAAAGAAAAAGCAAAAAAAACAAAGGGGATTGGTGGCTTTCTTATTAGTTGTACGGAGATCCATGGTCTGTCCTCTCAGAATGACTAACTGCAAGGATGTAGATTCGAAAGGAATTCATAAGACTTCTATCCATCTTGAGATTGTGGTCTTTAAATGGAGTAAACCTTTTACATATAACGGTCTCTCATGGATTTAACAATTCTTTGTATTTATAACAAAGTGATTGGCATTGTAATAATGTAACCTAAGAAGGCACAGGAAAAGACTAAAAGTAATGATGTTGATACTATCTTAGAGAATCTGATAAGATAGAGATAAAGTGCCTCAATAGGATCGGGGACAGCGTTGTCCTCAAGAATAGATGAGGAAATGTGCCCCTAATGATGATTCAAAACACTATTTCAAATAGCAATTAATTAAATAAAGCTTGTGTCTTACGAAGGATTGAGATTAGAAAGTATGAAACCATAAAGGTTTATTATAAATTTAAAGTGCAATGCAGAAGGCAAAAATATATGATTAGTTTCAAAATCAATCAAATTGCATAATACCTTAGTCATAGTGAATTAGAAAAAAGCTCAGATATCAGTTTGCATAAAGGCAAGCAACATTTAATGAAATAGATACAGCATGAGCAAAATCAGTAAATCATTCTAGGTTGAAAGTATGCCACAAATCAATATGGTAAAAAATCAGGCAAAATCCCTACTGGCTCGCTACAAAATGGCTGGCTCAGCCCCAGAGTCATGGCTTTTTCTAATGAAATTCACAATGGAAACCAATGGAAGCTGCACAGTCAGAATAACATGAGCAAATCTAGTTGCACAAAAATAATGGTAGTTTGATAAATGAATAGACCTACTGTGGTTGAACAGGAAGAGACCCTCGAGTGATACAGTTTTACAAAATGATTTCCACCGAGGCTTTCCAAGAACAGCGTATCATCACAAAGCATCAGTCCACATTTTGCTGCACACGATGTCAGTGAGAAATAAAAACAGGGATGAAAATATAATTCTTTTGAAAAACTAGATGGAGTTGAGGCCAAATTGAGGCCTAGTCCAACATTAAACCTAGCTGTGTGCAATGTAGCAATGTAATTTTAAATGCTAAATATTTATGTTACTATGCAAATATGATTTTATTAAAAAATGTCTTCCTTAATGATAACTTTTCACCAATGTATACTGTCCCACATGTTATTGTGTAAGTTGCACAAAATAAATACCACATTATTTGCAAATATTGCTTTTCCAACAAATATTTATTTTTAAGGGAACCACTTGAATCAAATGATGTAACATAAAAGAGAGAATAGCAAATTTCAAATTAATATAAGCTCTGTATCCCTCCTAGACTGGAAAATTCATCAACCAATGAAAAAACCAAGAAACATATCAATAGGTTACCATCCAGATTCCCAAATGTTCTTTAAGGAAACAATCTAGTCCTTAATTAAGGTTCCAAAATCATGTGGCTTTCACCTTTGAAATTCTTTCCATGGCAAATATGATTCCATAAAGTAAATAAAACAATATTCCTTGCTTTTGCAGAAAGAAGAAGAAAAACAAATGTTTAGGCATATTAAACATGGAAAACCTGGCTGTAACTAAACTGCAGGCTCTGAAAGGCTGAGAAACCAAATCCAGGGCGTGAGGCACTCTAGGTAATTCGAACAATGAGTTGTGAAGTAGTTTAGATATTGTAATTTAATTTAAACTCACATCTTGTGGCATTTTATTATAAGTCCCTCATATTATTTATGGTTGTGTGTTGCAGTACAAGTTGTTGGCCTTGTGTGTTGATTGACTTTTTCAACAGTTGTAGGTCCTTATCGGCGGTAGTAACTCTAAAATTGCAGTTTCTCTCAGAGCTCCCTAACCCCCTCCTTACTTCTCCCTATCCCCTCCCATTTAGTAGTAAGTATGCAGTTTTTTTCTGTTCCTCCCACATTCACTACTAAGGAGCTTATTACGATGTCGGGCGGAAAGCCTCCTCCCAACAGTCAGAATCTCCTTCACAGTATAGGAACGCTTCCGACTGACTCAGTCGGTTTACAATAATTGCAGTTGGATTGTAACCCCCACAGTTATTCCGAATTGATTCCAACCAGCTCTCAGAGAATTTGTGTCGGTCAGAATTGCATTGTACAGCTCTAAGGACAGCATTTCCGACCGAGCAATTACGATGCCGTTTTCCAACAGCCTTCCTGAGTCGGGGAGTCCGACACGAAATGTCTGTCGGAAACTGACTTTGGGGTTCCCTGGCAGGCTCCCATTTATCTTGCAGACACCGGTTTGGACCTGAGGGTGTACCTAAGAGACCCCACTGTAAAACCCTGCACTGTGTGGCACGCACAATGGGGTGCCTGCAACAGGGTGCAGCGTTTTCCGCACAGACTCCATTTCCCCATAGGAGCCTGTGTTGTCGGGCATAACACAGGCTCCCATTAAAGTCAATTGGACTCCGACCGAACAGTGTTCGGTCGCATCATAATCGGTTGGGAGGAACCGCCAACCGCGAGTCGGTCGTTTCCTGAATCCGAGACGATGTTGGGTGGAAAGTTTCCACGTAACATCGCAATGAGGACCTCATTTTCAATTTTTACAATATTTAGAATATTTAGACTCTTAGGTTTGTGAATACTACTACTAAAGTACTCCTAAACATACTACAAAATACAGATTGAGAATAGGGTCCAATATGGGTACATAATCAGCATATCATTTGCATTAGAATATTTATCGTTCCAACATATTGTTTCAGCAAAGTAAATGGTTTATTTTTTTAATTTATGCAGAGTCTTGCAACCATCCTATTGCAATGGTGATTACTGCAGGAATATGAAAGCATATATATTGAAGCAAAATTAAGAACCCACCGATCCTTATTTGGTTGTTGAGCAATTACATAAAATCAAAGGCTAATCAACTGATAAGATCATATAGGAGCAAAGCACAAAGAAAATATGGGACTTTTTCTGAATCCTGTTGGGATTCTTGCATTGAAACCTCCAATCAGCAAGCATTCTCCTGCAACAGGGAGGAATTTTCAGTGTCTCACCTTTTCACGTCTAGATTTTACAGAGAGGCCACAGACACATATGACACAACTGAGGACAGGGGAACCCTACTCACAAGGAAACAGGGTGCAGGTTATATATAGGAAAACAGTGGCTCTAGTAGATAGTAGGAAAAACAACTTAAGCAATATGTACGCACAATGGCAGAAAGCCTGTAAAGGACCTATTAATATCAGAGGGCAAATTGAACTCTCTACACAGTTTGTTCATTAACGTTTTTATAAATGCACTGAAAGATAGTGTAAAACATTTTCTTAAATTCAAAAAGTGCTATACTTTGTGCGTTGTGTCCCCAAGTGAAACCTGGAACCAAAAAAGTGACTATATACAGTGAACAATTTACAAGAGGTTACCATAAATTGCAAGAAGCGACCATTCAAATATACATTATCAACAGCCTAGGTATATAGTGACAATAGCTGTGTGATGGTCCATTCTGTAAACTTGTCGATGGCGTTTCGACCCTCCTATGAATGCGGGATCTCCTCCGGACTGTTAATGTGGGGACATCTGGATTGTAAAAGGGCGCAGCTTATATGAAAGTGACATGTCCCGTGTGGTGAAAAAAGTAGAAGGAAGGACACACGTGAGGACCCAGTCGGGTTCTCACAGTGAGGAAAGCTGGCTCTTTAGGTGAAGGTCAAGGGGCTCTTCCGATGCTCTGCTACATTCGTAGCACTATATTTTCCTGTGTTTAACACCGGATGGTTCCGTGTGTTTTCAAGTGTTGATGAGTTAACGGGCGGAACGATCTACCTATTCTGGCGTGGCAGGTGTCTGATTAGCTGCCGCCTGGCCTTGTAGTCTTGCATCTGTATGGCAGTAATTCCCTGCTCCATTGCCTCTAGGATTCCAAGCTGGAACTCCTTTTTTATCACAGATTTTATTAAGGTTTGCAGTTTTGATGGAAATCACATTGCATTACATTTGTGTATACAATAGTTTGTTGAGTCACAGAGTAGACATTAGGTAATGACCAGGTGACATAACATATACTATGAGTACAATACTTACATCCTCAAGGTATCCATTCACATACAGAGGTCGTAGAAATGGGTAAGAACTAAGTAGTACTAATACATTCAAATATGCTACAAACATGTCAAGCTGGAACACCTTAAGGGCACCCCAATACACTGCAGCACCTCTCTTCCAGGGCTGGAAACAATCTAGTCCTTAATTAAGGTTCCAAAATCATGTGGCTTTCACCTTTGAAATTCTTTCCATGGCAAATATGATTCCATAAAGTAAATAAAACAATATTCCTTGCTTTTGCAGAAAGAAGAAGAAAAACAAATGTTTAGGCATATTAAACATGGAAAACCTGGCTGTAACTAAACTGCAGGCTCTGAAAGGCTGAGAAACCAAATCCAGGGCGTGAGGCACTCTAGGTAATTCGAACAATGAGTTGTGAAGTAGTTTAGATATTGTAATTTAATTTAAACTCACATCTTGTGGCATTTTATTATAAGTCCCTCATAATATTTATGGTTGTGTGTTGCAGTACAAGTTGTTGGCCTTGTGTGTTGATTGACTTTTTCAACAGTTGTAGGTCCTTATCGGCGGTAGTAACTCTAAAATTGCAGTTTCTCTCAGAGCTCCCTAACCCCCTCCTTACTTCTCCCTATCCCCTCCCATTTAGTAGTAAGTATGCAGTTCTTTTCTGTTCCTCCCACATTCACTACTAAGGAGCTTATTTCGATGTCGGGCGGAAAGCCTCCTCCCAACAGTCAGAATCTCCTTCACAGTATAGGAACGCTTCCGACTGACTCAGTCGGTTTACAATAATTGCAGTTGGATTGTAACCCCCACAGTTATTCCGAATTGATTCCAACCAGCTCTCAGAGAATTTGTGTCGGTCAGAATTGCATTGTACAGCTCTAAGGACAGCATTTCCGACCGAGCAATTACGATGCCGTTTTCCAACAGCCTTCCTGAGTCGGGGAGTCCGACACGAAATGTCTGTCGGAAACTGACTTTGGGGTTCCCTGGCAGGCTCCCATTTATCTTGCAGACACCGGTTTGGACCTGAGGGTGTACCTAAGAGACCCCACTGTAAAACCCTGCACTGTGTGGCACGCACAATAGGGTGCCTGCAACAGGGTGCAGCGTTTTCCGCACAGACTCCATTTCCCCATAGGAGCCTGTGTTGTCGGGCATAACACAGGCTCCCATTAAAGTCAATTGGACTCCGACCGAACAGTGTTCGGTCGCATCATAATCGGTTGGGAGGAACCGCCAACCGCGAGTCGGTCGTTTCCTGAATCCGAGACGATGTTGGGTGGAAAGTTTCCACGTAACATCGCAATGAGGCCCTCATTTTCAACTTTTACAATATTTAGAATATTTACACTCTTAGGTTTGTGAATACTACTACTAAAGTACTCCTAAACATACTACAAAATACAGATTGAGAATAGGGTCCAATATGGGTACATAATCAGCATATCATTTGCATTAGAATATTTATCGTTCCAACATATTGTTTCAGCAAAGTAAATGGTTTATTTTTTTAATTTATGCAGAGTCTTGCAACCATCCTATTGCAATGGTGATTACTGCAGGAATATGAAAGCATATATATTGAAGCAAAATTAAGAACCCACCGATCCTTATTTGGTTGTTGAGCAATTACATAAAATCAAAGGCTAATCAACTGATAAGATCATATAGGAGCAAAGCACAAAGAAAATATGGGACTTTTTCTGAATCCTGTTGGGATTCTTGCATTGAAACCTCCAATCAGCAAGCATTCTCCTGCAACAGGGAGGAATTTTCAGTGTCTCACCTTTTCACGTCTAGATTTTACAGAGAGGCCACAGACACATATGACACAACTGAGGACAGGGGAACCCTACTCACAAGGAAACAGGGTGCAGGTTATATATAGGAAAACAGTGGCTCTAGTGGATAGTAGGAAAAACAACTTAAGCAATATGTACGCACAATGGCAGAAAGCCTGTAAAGGACCTATTAATATCAGAGGGCAAATTGAACTCTCTACACAGTTTGTTCATTAACGTTTTTATAAATGCACTGAAAGATAGTGTAAAACATTTTCTTAAATTCAAAAAGTGCTATACTTTGTGCGTTGTGTCCCCAAGTGAAACCTGGAACCAAAAAAGTGACTATATACAGTGAACAATTTACAAGAGGTTACCATAAATTGCAAGAAGCGACCATTCAAATATACATTATCAACAGCCTAGGTATATAGTGACAATAGCTGTGTGATGGTCCATTCTGTAAACTTGTCGATGGCGTTTCGACCCTCCTATGAATGCGGGATCTCCTCCGGACTGTTAATGTGGGGACATCTGGATTGTAAAAGGGCGCAGCTTATATGAAAGTGACATGTCCCGTGTGGTGAAAAAAGTAGAAGAAAGGACACACGTGAGGACCCAGTCGGGTTCTCACAGTGAGGAAAGCTGGCTCTTTAGGTGAAGGTCAAGGGGCTCTTCCGATGCTCTGCTACATTCGTAGCACTATATTTTCCTGTGTTTAACACCGGATGGTTCCGTGTGTTTTCAAGTGTTGATGAGTTAACGGGCGGAATGATCTACCTATTCTGGCGTGGCAGGTGTCTGATTAGCTGCCGCCTGGCCTTGTACTCTTGCATCTGTATGGCAGTAATTCCCTGCTCCATTGCCTCTAGGATTCCAAGCTGGAACTCCTTTTTTATCACAGATTTTATTAAGGTTTGCAGTTTTGATGGAAATCACATTGCATTACATTTGTGTATACAATAGTTTGTTGAGTCACAGAGTAGACATTAGGTAATGACCAGGTGACATAACATATACTATGAGTACAATACTTACATCCTCAAGGTATCCATTCACATACAGAGGTCGTAGAAATGGGTAAGAACTAAGTAGTACTAATACATTCAAATATGCTACAAACATGTCAAGCTGGAACACCTTAAGGGCACCCCAATACACGCAGCACCTCTCTTCCAGGGCTTGAAGAAATATGATTACGTCCATCCGATCCTGATGGAACTCCATTGGCTCCCATTGCTGACCCACACCATCTTCAAAACCAGCTGCATCATCATGAAGCCATAATGACCAGCACTCCACTTATCTTGCTGACAAGTTCACCATTTCTGGCGGCTGTTGGCACATGAGCAGCGAGAGCACCATCAAAGTGGAGACTAAGAAGTGCGTAAAAGAAAAAAAACAAGGCTGCAGACATTTTTCCATCTATGCATCTTAAATTCGGACAACATTCCTGTATCCATGAGGATCATCCAAACTATGCTTCAAATTTGGAAAGAGTTGAACACACACCTTTTAAAGAACACTACATCACAATGCAGTCACAATCCAATACTAGGTATCTTTCCTATCACTCATTGACTCTATGCTTGTCTTTGACACTGCTGCATTTTCAGCTAGGGTTGCACTGTAGAAATACCACATACATACATTCATTTATACAGATCTCAGAACACACCAGAGATCTGACCACTGGTAAATGTGATCAGCTCTCATTCTTGCACTATGCCTACATTGGTTGCAAGCCAGAATATTGTGAACAACAGTATCAGCTGACACGAATATCATATTGAAAATACAATTTACCAACAAATTGTGTTTGCATACTTTAGAATGGAAATGACAAATGTATTGTGTGCAAAACTTTTGTTAAAAAAATCACCAAAAAGTAGAAAAATATAATTTAATTAGGAAATTCTAATGTAACTTAAAATACTTTCTTCAATTAACATGTTATACATAAAGTATATGGTTATATAATTGAAAAAAACAATCATGTAAATGTTTTAAAAACATACATATGTATCTACCTTTACTAGTACCACTTATAAGGGTCCAATGAATTGAAGTTCATTAAGTATGTCCCTTCATTTTTAGGGCTCGATGCGAAAAGCGCGGGAAAGTGCGCTCTCGCAGAGAGCACTATAGCTGTCGGCTCAGCCGACAACAAGGGGCGACAGGAGCTGGCCATGCGCATCTGCCAGAATCAGATCGGAGCGGGTGGCTGCGCACAACCACGTGCTCCGATTCCGGCAGGCTAGTCACACCCACACCAACACAGAGACGCGCATGCGCACACACACACACACACAGGCAGACACGCAGAGACATGCACGCAAACACACACTAGCGCACATACACGCAAGCATACACATGAGCGCACACATAGAGACACACACCACCACCTCCCGCCGCACACACACAAGAGCGCGCGCACACATACTCAAGCGCGTTTGCCGCCACGGTGCGAGTCGCCGCTAAGCATATGGCTCGCACCGCCCTTTGTGCCCCCTGAAGTCCTGAAGTGTGCGATGTGCGAGTCTCACCCCCATCAGGACTCGCACAGCCTGTCTGCCTCGCCTGCACCCTGGGTCACTGAGCGTACACCAGGGGGCGCGGGCACTGTAAGCGCACCGCCCTACAAGTCGCACCTGCCTGGTGCGACTCGTACACTCACTTCGAATGGTACCATCTCCCAAGTACGCTCCCGAGTACGCGTCTCACACGAGATGCGTGAGACTCGGTAGGTTCGTACCCCGATCGGCGTACGAGGCGCACAGAGGTGTTCAGGACTCACGGACAGCGCATCTCCGCCTTAGGTCTTGCCTGTAAGCTAGGGAGGGCGTGTTAGGAGCCTCCTGTTACCCCCTAAAAGAAGAAACAGTGCCTGAGGCCCAGTAAAGTGGTTTTGAGGGGCATTTAACACTGTTTGAAGATTGAACATTGCTAGTAAGAACTGTGACATCCCAAAAAGTAATTGGAATTGTTTTAAAGTGACTGAAACGGGTGGCGCGCACAACCACGCGCTCCGATTCTGGCAGGCTAGTCACACCCACACCAACACAGAGATGCGCGCGCACACACACACACACAGGCACACACGCAGAGACATACACGCACGCAAACACTAGCGCACATGCACGCATACACACGAGCGCACACATACAAAGACACAAGCCACCACCCCCGGCCGCACACACACAATAACTGCGTCAGCCCCGTGCGTGAGGTGCATCATCAGAGCTGTGTGAATATAACAGCTGTGAGCCCGTGCCTAAGGTGCATCATCAGAGCTGTGTGAATGATAACTGCGTCAGCCCCGTGCGTGAGGTGCATCATCAGAGCTGTGTGAATAATAACAGCTGTGAGCCCGTGCCTAAGGTGCATCATCAGAGCTGTGTGAATAATAACAGCTGTGAGCCCGTGCCTAAGGTGCATCAGAGCTGTGTAAATAATAACTGCGTCAGCCCTGTGCGTGAGGTGCATCATCAGAGCTGTGTGAATAATAACAGCTGTGAGCCCGTGCCTAAGGTGCATCAGAACTGTGTGAATAATAACTGCGTCAGCCCCGTGCGTGAGGTGCATCATCAGAGCTGTGTGAATAATAACAGCTGTGAGCCCGTGCCTAAGGTGCATCAGAGCTGTGTAAATAATAACTGCGTCAGCCCTGTGCATGAGGTGCATCATCAGAGCTGTGTGAATAATAACTGCGTCAGCCCGTGCGTGAGGTGCATCATCAGAGCTGTGTGAATAATAACAGCTCTGAGCCCGTGCCGGAGGGTGCATCATCAGAGCTGTGTGAATAATAACAGCTGTGAGCCCGTGTCTAAGGTGCATCAGAGCTGTGTAAATAATAACTGCGTCAGCCCCATGCGTGAGGTGCATCATCAGAGCTGTGTGAATAATAACAGCTGTGAGCCCATGCCTAAGGTGCATCAGAGCTGTGTAAATAATAACTGTGTCAGCCCCGTGCGTGAGGTGCATCATCAGAGCTGTGTGAATAATAACAGCTGTGAGCCCGTGCCTAAGGTGCATCAGAGCTGTGTAAATAATAACTGCGTCAGCCCCGTGCGTGAGGTGCATCAATGAGCTGTGTGAATAATAACAGCTGTGAGCCCGTGCCTAAGGTGCATCATCAGACCTGTGTGAATGATAACAGTGTCAGCCCCGTGCGTGAGGTGCATCATCAGAGCTGTGTGAATAATAACAGCTGTGAGCCCGTGCCTAAGGTGCATCATCAGAACTGTGTGAATAATAACAGCTGTGAGCCCGTGCCTGAGGTGCATCATCAAAGCTGTGTAAATAATAACTGTGTCAGCCCCGTGCGTGAGGTGCATCATCAGAGCTGTGTGAATAATAACAGCTGCGAGCCCGTGTCTAAGGTGCATCAGAGCTGTGTAAATAATAACTGTGTCAGCCCCATGCATGAGATGCATCATCAGAGCTGTTTGAATAATAACAGCTGTGAGCCCATGCCGGAGGTGCATCATCAGAGCTGTGTGAATAATAACAGCTGTGAGCCCGTGCCTAAGGTGCATCAGAGCTGTGTAATTAATAACTGCGTCAGCCCCGTGCGTGAGGTGCATCATCAGAGCTGTGTGAATAATAACAGCTGTGAGTCCGTGCCTAAGGTGCACCATCAGAGCTGTGTGAATAATAACTGCGTTAGCCCCGTGCGTGAGGTGCATCATCCACATTGCTCAGGTCACCCAAATTCCTGCACTCTCTACCACACTGCTTTCAAAAACAGCATACTCTTGCACACACTCTCACTGCTCACCAATTCAAAGTTTGCTAAAAAAAATTTGCGAATGCAAACACACGTAGAAAGGTATGTCACACTGAAACTTCTTGCGCACAGGGTCATATTCATAGTCAAGAAAATTTTTGTATCAAACAAATAAATTGTATTTTCCTTTTTTGATTAGCTGTACTACTATAACCATAGTTTACATGACCATTAAGTTTTATTTCAATAATTTGTATTACTTAAAAAGTCGTACAGAAGCTTCTAGTTTCACTAAAGAAACTTTGTACACATTATGTAACATTTTGTAACAAATAGCTAAAATGACCAAAAATGAAATAATAAAAATTACAAGAGGAGACCCCTCTGTACTTCTTTGTTTTCTTAAACTGTGTGTGTGGGGGTGGGGGCAGTACATGCGCAATATTCAACATTCTTAAATGCAAAAAGGCACTCATTAAAATCTCTGCTATTGGTCAAAAGTCATGCCTTTGTTCTCTGTGACATCACGTAGAGGCAGAAATGTTCCCGGGACCCACTTAATCATCTGTTGAAACACTTAAGTGTTAAAGCAGACACAGAGAAAGAGTTTACTTGGTGTGTTAAGGTAGATCTGATACTAGGAATGGACTCTCTTCGCTATCTGTATATTCTGGTGAGCAAAGTAAGGATAAGGGGAGGAGGCTACCCGGTATGTGTATATCGAGGAGCAGTGGGGAAGGGAGAAGTGAAGACAAAGGGCCTTACTTTGAGTTTGGCAGTCTTACAGTGGACGGTGCAATTAACCTAACCGCCACGCCGCGGGATCGTGGTTCCCCAGCGGTCCTAGTGGTAATGTGGTGGTTCAACCGCCACACATGTAATACTGTAGGCAGGACCACCACCACTGGTTGGGCGGTCCATACTCATAATAAGGCCCAAAGTCACTGCCCTTTGATCACAGTCCACAATGTATGGCTGTAATCATCTAGTACGATCATGACTACATTAGGGAAAGCTTGCCACCCTCCTCTGATTTTAGGAAGGTGTCAGGAAATAAACATGCCGATGTTTCAGGACCTTTTCTCATTAGGGATCTCCTTCATCAGTATCGCATTTTAATTCAAAAACATTCCTAAAATGGTAGATGTCTCTTTATAGCCAGAATATCCAGTACATTGATCAAAGATCCTTAGATTTCTAAATGGCTTTCAAACTTTAATAACATGTACCCAAATTAGTTACAGGTTCCAGAGGCCTATGAAAGCTTAATCCGCACATAGCTAGAAATTGCCAGTAGGAAATGTGTTTTATAATTTCATATACATACAAAACACTCTATCGTCAATGAGAAGGGAATCCAAGACTATAGCCTACTCATTACATCCTAGGCTATTTGCTTTTCGCTGATATATATATATATATATATATATATATATATATATATATATATATATATATATATATATATATATATATATATATATATATATATATATATATATATATATATATATATATATATATATATATATATATATATATATATATATATATATATATATATATATATATATATTCTTCACCCTAGGATGCCTCTGACATGAAGACGCCACTCCGTATGTGAACAGGTACAACCTTCTTTATTGCAAACTGCGCCCAGCGCCTGTTATTTTCAAGGGGTCCCAACGCGTTTCGAAGCGTCTCGCTTCTTCATCAGGGGATGGCACTCATTGAGAGCGGATGGTAACTGCAGCCCTATTTGTCCATTGCGCATGCGCCCTCCAATGGGTGCATGCTGGGAGCTGTAGTTCGTTAATTCTCCTTCGGTGGAGTCCGTATTCTCAAAATAATTCTGTGCTTTCAGTCCATGTTTAACTGCCCTCCAGTGGGCTACAGACACAGTGCCCAGTTTAAATTTAGCAGTTCACTCACGCTGCTTGTCGGCTGTCGGATGGCAGTCCCCGCAGACCCGCACTGACCTTTCCAGCGGGCGGTGCATCTTCCGCGGTTGAGGCCACCGCGTATAAATCTTCACCCTAGGATGCCTCTGACATGAAGACGCCACTCCGTATGTGAACAGGTACAACCTTCTTTATTGCAAACTGCGCCCAGCGCCTGTTATTTTCAAGGGGTCCCAACGCGTTTCGAAGCGTCTCGCTTCTTCATCAGGGGATGGCACTCATTGAGAGCGGATGGTAACTGCAGCCCTATTTGTCCATTGCGCATGCGCCCTCCAATGGGTGCATGCTGGGAGCTGTAGTTCGTTAATTCTCCTTCGTTAATTATTCTCAAAATAATTCCGTGCTTTCAGTCCATGTTTAACTGCCCTCTAGGGTGAAGATTTATACGCGGTGGCCTCAACCGCGGAAGATGCACCGCCCGCTGGAAAGGTCAGTGCGGGTCTGCGGGGACTGCCATCCGACAGCCGACAAGCAGCGTGAGTGAACTGCTAAATTTAAACTGGGCACTGTGTCTGTAGCCCACTGGAGGGCAGTTAAACATGGACTGAAAGCACGGAATTATTTTGAGAATACGGACTCCACCAAAGGAGAATTAACGAACTACAGCTCCCAGCATGCACCCATTGGAGGGCGCATGCGCAATGGACAAATAGGGCTGCAGTTACCATCCGCTCTCAATGAGTGCCATCCCCTGATGAAGAAGCGAGACGCTTCGAAACGCGTTGGGACCCCTTGAAAATAACAGGCGCTGGGCGCAGTTTGCAATAAAGAAGGTTGTACCTGTTCACATACGGAGTGGCGTCTTCATGTCAGAGGCATCCTAGGGTGAAGATATATATATATATATATATATATATATATATATATATATATATATATATATATATCAGCGAAAAGCAAATAGCCTAGGATGTAATGAGTAGGCTAGTCAGTAGGTAGTTATAGTTAGGATTTTTTTCAATGTTAAATCTCAAAATTCTATTTGGAATAAGTTTGGCGCCGGTTGTCGAATCTGACTGAAAATTTCCTAAAGATGGCCTCGCGGCGTTCCGGTCCTTCCCTGAAAGTTTGGGAGGGATTCGTCAAGCGGGGGCCGAGATAAAAGGGGGGTCCCAAAACGCGTTTTCCCTATGTTAATTTCCATAGGGCGGTCGATTTCACTTTTAGCCCGAACGGCTGAATGGATTTCCACCAAATTTGGCAAAATTGTAGGGACTGGTAGCCCGATGTGCCTTTGCTATGTCTCAAGATATGTGCTCCAGTGGATTTTGAGTAATTTAGGTTAAAAAAAATATATATATATCTATGGCAGCGCCCCGGTACGCGCCCCGGGGAGCGCTCCGGGCGCGCCACGCGAGGTGCGCACGGAAAGCTGATTGGCTCTCGGGTGTCTGTAAACATTCGAAACAGTCCGGAGCGGCCGCCATCTTGTGTCTCGGTAAAATCGAGACACAAGAGGTGGCTAAAACAAAGGGGGAAATGACCATAAGGGGGCAGGGATAGACCTTCCCCCTGACCCCTTAGGTTTGATGTTTATGCCAAAAAAGGGCCCTGCGGGGCAAAAGATTTTTTTTTTTTTGATTTGCGCGGGGGCAGCGCCCGGTACGCGCACCGGGGAGCGTACCAGGGAGCGTACCATGGGGAAAAAAGAATGACAGTTTTTAAAAAGAAGTAGCCTTTTATTATGAATTGGAGGTAGTTCTAAAAAGAACTGTTTTTTTTCTTCTTTTTGTTGTTTTATATTTTTTTGATGTTTTATGAACATTTTGAACTTTTTTTGGCTTTTCAGAACACTTTTATATTTTTTTTGTATTTTTCATGGGGAGAAACGAAAAAACAGGGAATTGAAAATGGCTCAACTGGAGCGAAAAAAAAAAAATAATAATTAGGGTCGATTGGGGCATTTGTGGTTGTCCCCAGCAAGGACGATCAGCTTTACGCTCTGTTCTCCGTTGGAGATGGTCTTCCCACAATATTTGCATGTGATTCTGAAATCTGCAAATCGTGGCTGAACGCAACGCATCGTTTCACTTTCTTCTGGTGTTGAGGGAGTGGGTTGCTTTCTTTTTGAGCTGGTTCTTGTTGATGGAGAAGGGTTACTGGCCAGTTCCTTCATCTCTGCAGCAGAATAGTTTATAGGATCTTGCGCTGCATGTGGCGGATCATTGTGTGATTTCCAAAGGAATATTTTTTAAGAGGGTTCCCTCTGGAAAGTTCCATGCCACAGATTAGGCAAGTCACCTTGGCTGCATTTACCTTTTTCTTCCCCTGTGGAAGAGAAAAAAACTCCCAAATAAGGTGTGGTCTAGGCTGGTATGGGGTATTGTGTTCTTGGAGAAATGTTCTCGTCATTTCTTCCTCCTCCTCCTCCTCCTCCTCTTCCTCCTCTTCTTGACCACCAATGAAAACTTGTGGTGGTCCTTTTGGTTGTTGTGGTGGTGGTGCAGATGCACCAGCTGCTGCTGCTACTGAAGCCATTATAAAGATGAAAATTGTACAGAGAGGTACAACTAGGTCTTCCTCAGTCAAAGGACAAAGACAGAAGAAAGGAAAAAGGTGGGGTCTTTCATCAGAAGGAAAAAAAAAGTTAGATCCAATGAAAAGTGTTAATTTCAGGTCTCATGACCAGGGGCTTCATCATTATGAAACCAAAACTGTTATGAACCAATGAAAAGTGTTATTTTCAGGTCAAATGACCCGACGTGCTTACGCTACACGCCCCGGGTCGCGTCGCGTAAGCGCGTTGGAAGTTTACATTGCGCGATCGTATTCGCACGAGTGCTTCCGGGTGCGCTTACGCCGTGCGTTTCACGCAGACGCGGCTACGCGATACGTCACTATCATGTTTTCAAAAACGATAATGGCGCTTGCGGGACGCTCCCCGGTGCCCGACCCGGGGCGCTTCATATAATTACGCTTTCTGGGGCGCTCCCCGGGGCGCGCACCGGGAGCGCACCAAGGCAAAAAAAAAAAATTATAATATATATATATATTTTTTTAAAATAGGCAAAACTGGTAGCCCGATGTGCCTTTGCTATGTCTCAAGATATATGCTCACGTGGTTTTTACGAAAATTAACTTTGAAAAATATATATTGGGCTACATTGGGCTATATATATATTAGAGCCCAAATGTAGCCCAATGTAGCCCAAAGATGGCCACCAGAGACAAAAAACAAAAAAAAATGTAGCCAAAAAAACAGCCAGATGTAGTCAAAATATAGCCCAATAACAGAATGTCCCAGAGAACAACTAGTGCGCTAACAGTCTTACTTATAAACTGAGATTTATAGTTAGGAATTAGCATTTAAAAAACCTTTGAAATTCACAGAAAAAACCATAGGTTTCACACCAGTTATAGTTAGGAATTAGCATTTAAAAAACCTATGAAATTCACTGAAAAAACCATAGGTTTCACACCAGTTATAGTTAGGAATTTGCATTTAAAAAACCTATGAAATTCACATAAAAACCATAGGTTTCACACCAGTTATAGTTAGCTGGAAATTTTACTGACATAAAACCATTGAAATTCCCACGTTATAGTTAGTTGGACTCACTATAACTTGCGCGTGCAATGCAGTGCTGATGACGTCACATATTACATCACTCATGACATGGTCAGTGACATCACTCATGACATCACTGATGACACCATCCAGTGAATGTGTGACTTTATGAAAAATAAATATGTTTTATATATGTATTTGTAAAGGTCGATGGAACAATACATTTTTAAAAAAGTGTCTTAATGGATGTTTTAAAAAAAAAATGATTGGTTAACTGGCTGATTAAGTGTATTTTAGTGAATACATATATTAGAGAGTAATGTTTAAATATTTAAAAATATGTATCAGTGTTTCACTTTGTGCATAAGTGGCTGCATGGGTTGGTGAGTAACTACATGTGTGTGTGTATGGGTTATTAGATGTTTTTTTAGTATCAGTATGAGTGTCTGTTTTGTTTAGTGTGGGAATTACTTACTACATTGATGCATGAGTGACTGACTCTTTATTTGTATGTATTTTAAAGACTGCATATGTGCAGGACTGCATGGTTGAATAGTGTGGATAAGCGTATGTTAGTGAGTAAATGACTGTCTCACTAGTGTTTTTAACAGTAACTACATATGTTTTAATATAGAATATGTGAATATTGATGCATATAAGTGAGTATATGTGAGAGTAAGAGATTGTAAGAGTTCCTGTTTAAATAAGTATGTGTTTCGAAAAGTGATTGTTTAAGAGAATAAACATTTGTAATTTTCATTAGAAGTAAGGTGGTAGTGTGTGTATTGCTCTATATGCAAATAAATGGATGATCAATAGTTTATTTGCATGTGTGAGTATGTGTGTGAGTAACTTTTGGATGACTGTCGGTGTGTAACAGGATGTATAGGTGTATCACTTCATATGATGGGTGAGTATATGTATGAGTGACTACAGAGAACTGTTGGTGAATGAGTGGATGTGTATATAGATGGTGGAATTACTGAATTGGTTGTTGTAACTGAAATGGGTAAAATTACAGTGAAAGGAGATCTGTCACTAAGTCACAAGAATGGTATAATCAGTGATGTCATGAGTGATGTCACTGACCATGTCATGAGTGATGTAATATGTGACGTCATCAGCAGTGCATTGCACGCGCAAGTTATAGTGAGTCCAACTAACTATAACGTGGGAATTTCAATGGTTTTATGTCAGTAAAATTTCCAGCTAACTATAACTGGTGTGAAACCTATGGTTTTTTATGTGAATATATATATATATATATATATATATATATATATATATATATATATATATATATATATATATATATATATATATCAAAAACTGTCTTCTTTCATTAAAGAGGCGAGGGGACACGGCGGGGATTGGAGAAACCGTTTATTCAGATCCTGGCATAAAGCGTTCCGGCGGTGCTTTCCTCAGATGCCTCTGGCACTGTTGGATTCCATTTTAAAATAGTGTTGGCCTACTCATTACATCCTAGGCTATTTGCTTTTCGCTGACATTTATATATATATATATATATTTATCCATTATTTCATGCTAAATTACTTCTCGTCTATATGGAGCCCTGTGTGCTAGTGCCATAAACTATTTTCCGCAGTGGCCCACTTGACCATCCTACTTTCTCAACATACATGTCAGGTTGAAGTTGTTTTTCATATATTAGTTAGGTTTATCCTGATATCATTTTAAATGTATAATAACCAACTGTCTATATCAGGTGTTGCTGATAACATCTGCCATCAGGATTAATCCCATCTTTTACATGGTTGCACAATAAAACCTGTTCCTATCTTTACTACAAAATCCTGATTTGGTTATTCACCAGAAGTCTTTAAACGCAAACCAGGTTTCCAATATGGTAATCACATGAGAAAGAAATTATTTTGTAATTGAGCATATTGGGTTCATCAACTGATTGTTCTAATATATAGTTATTCCCTAATGATTCTTTAAATAAATGGGTTTATCATATCTAGGGGCAATATACCTTTTTTGCGTACACGGTGTTAATGCAAGCTTTCATTCGAGCCTAATCCTCAGCTTCTTTTCGGAGGAAAGTATAGCAGAAACATTCATAACTAGAAACAGCACAAATCAGCCCCCCCCTGGAAATTGCTGAATGGTTTGCCATATTTTGCGACCAAAAATTATTGAATTGTACCCAACAAAAAGCAACATTTGCAGTATTTGTGCGACAGGTACTGGTAAACAAAGGGCTTGTCGCAAAAATACTGTGGGCTTATCAGCAAACTAGCAACCCGCACCGCACCCGAGCTGGAAAGAGGCATGTCTGATGCCAGAGAGAGTGCAGATTTCAATTTTAAATGTGTGCTGTCTCTGGCACCATCCTGACACATCTCTTTTCAGTGTGGAAAACATTCTGCTGAAGGGAGCTGTTAATCTGGCTCCCTCCACCGTCCTCCCATTTCATAGCTGGGTGGTAGGAGGGTGGAGGCGGGAGTTACTTAACAGCTCCCTGCAGCCTCATCTATTTCACACTGCTCGAAGCCTGAGGGTGGTGCAGAGGGAGGAGGGGCAGTGAGCTAGAAAAGGTGACAGAGACGGTAGAGAAGACTAAATTGCAAGGGAGGAGGGAGGGACTGGAAAAAGGTTTCCAGATAGATTGTAGTGCTGTCATACGCTCATCAGGAGAGATAATGGAAACACGTCTCTCCTACCCACCTTCCTTTTACTACCCCAGCCTGGCAGTGCATGGTCAATTAAAGGAGGGTTCAACAAAGTTCTTTAAGAAGATTTTTTGATGGCTTTTGCAAAAATTGTTGGATTTTTACAAGTCTCCATTTTGCATTTTCTTTACAAATCGAAAATTCCTGAAGGGTCTAACAGATAACCCGACTGAGTTACTTGCTCTATGTGGGTTAACCCTCCATAGATTTATTTTTTGATTTATATTTTATTCCGCATATTATATAGTTCGAACATGACCCATGGGTATCAGAGCGCTTCACATTTACATGTCATAAATTGTTTAGAATACAGGAGATTTCGAAGTAGTAACAAACACACAGTTCCAATGCGCCAATGCGTACCTTTCATACCTGGGTACGCCAATAACAATACTAGTACCAATTAAGTGTAGTAATGTACAGCCATAAGTGCATTCGTAGCGAGCTAGAAAGTTTACCCTTAAATACGGTATTGTCCTGTTGAGGCAAACTCCTCTACCAGATCTAATTGGCACTAAGTCCTTGATCAGTGGTGAGGACTGTATCTGTGATTCCTCTTGAGCAGGATGCATCCATTCCTGAGAAGGACTAGGCAACACCTAGCAACTAACCACGATGCAGATGATGATCAGTAGTTGTTTATGGTAAGAATTTGCTCATTATGAAGATCTTTGCTTCCTCTTCAGGGTATATATATATATATATATATATATACATATCTATATCTATGCTACTATAATAAAGGAAGAACTTTGCACCTTTGAGGCGGGTAAACTCGGGAACCACAGCGCCAATCCACACACCCGATACATCATTGTAATCGTCAGGGTGTGCAGCTGGACATAGGGTATATAAATAAAAAAAAATATGTTATTTAAAAAATTGACGATAAAAAAATGTAGTCCCTTGCAAGTAGCGCCGGCCGCGACCTGCGTGGTGACATCAGGAGCGCGGGGAGGAGTGGCGTGCAGGAGCGGAAGAGGAGCAGCGGACATGGCACGGGGGAGGAGCAGTAACGAACGGCGGAATGGCGGTGAGGACCGGCAGACAGGCGGGAGGAGCGGTAAGCGGCGAGGAGCGGCGGAGCAGTGAAATGAGGAGCGCGAGGGAGGAGCGGCGGCTGAGGTAAGGCTCCGAGCAGGCGGGGGTCGGGGCAGGCGGGGGACGGGGCGGGCAGGGGCCCGAGCTGCTTCACAATGTCAGGGCGGGCGGGGGGCCGGGCTGCTGCACAATGTCAGGGCGGGCGGGGGTCCAGGAAGCCTGATTGCTCGCGGGGGACGGGGCGGGCAGGGGCCCGAGCTGCTTGACAATGTCAGGGCGGGCGGGGGGCCGGGCTGCTGCACAATGTCGGGGCGGGCGGGGGTCCAGGAAGCCTGATTGCTCCCGGACAAGGTCGGCAGAGTGGGCTAAAGAACGGTGATGGATTAAACCCAGATCTTTTGACTGGGTGTGAGTGTTTGATTGATTCAGATGCTCCGACCATCACCACCTCCTTTTGTACCGCTTTTGGCCGCCATAACTGTGGCAGGGTATGCTCAGACGTGAGTCCCTTGCTCACTTTGCCACTGGATTCAAGAAAGCCGGGCTGAAGACGGCTGGAATTCCAGAAACCGGTCCTCGGAAGCTTGTATCGGGTCCAGGGAAGGCATGCCTTGGCAGTTCGGGCTGGACTGTTCCCATGAGGCACAGGGTCAGACTGATTTGCATATAGCCATGTCTGAACTGGGGTGGCAGAGTGGGCTAAATAACGGTGATGGAGTAAACCCAGATCTTTTGACTGGGTGTGAGTGTTTGATTGATTCAGATGCTCCGACCATCACCACCTCCTTTTGTACCAAATTCCAGTATCTGGCAGCGTCCGTTACCCAAGGTTCGATATTCACGAGTCACAAAGGTGGTCCAAGGCTGGGTAATGGTGGCACACTTACTGGCGGTGCGTAGCTCTGCGGCAGGACCAAGCCGCTACACATTACAACACTTTCTCCCCCTTCAAGGAAACGATGAGCCGCACACGCAACACAGAGCTTTCAAAGCATTTATTTAAGCAATTCTGGGCAATCCTGATGCGTTTCATTCCATCTTGGAACTTCTTCTGAGGTGAGCCCTGGCAAAAAAGAAACTGATTGTGAGTCCCCACAAGTGCAGATCTTTAACCATTCTCGGCCCTCTAGTGGGCATAAACATGATAATATTTTACAGTGCATGATGGTATGTGTGGTTTTCACAATTCAGTCCAAACATTACGAACCCTCCAGTGGGCTGTCTTTTTCAATTTTAATGTCTTGATGGAGATAGTCTCCAATTCCGTGTTGCTCCACACTGCAGACCCACTTTGAGGACTGCTGCGGAACCATGCCAAATTCCAGTATCTGGCAGCGTCCGTTACCCAAGGTTCGATATTCATGAGTCACAAAGGTGGTCCAAGGCTGGATAATGGCGGCGCACTTACTGGCGGAGCATAGCTCTGTGGCAGGACCAAGCCGCTACACATTACAACACGTTCTCCCCCTTCAAGGAAACGATGAGCCGCACACGCATCACGGTGCTTTCAAAGCATTTATTCGATATATTATATATATATATATATATATATATATATATATATATATATATATATATATATATATATATATATATATATATATATATGTATTTTTTTTTTTTTTTTGGGGGGGGGTTGGAAATAAAATAACTAAAGAACACTGACACTGGAGTGCTGGCCGTTTTTGTCCTGGAGTCGATTTCTAGGAGAGTGTTGCGATATTTATATATATATATATATATATATATATTCACTGAAAAAACCATAGGTTATAGACCATATATAGTTAGGAATTAGCATTTACTAAACCTTATTTTACTCACACAAAACCATTGAAATTCGCATATATAGTTAGTTGCACTAACTATATATCGCGCACCCGCAATCCACTGCTGATGATGTCACATATTACATCATTCATGACATGGTCAGTGACATCACTGATGACATCACTGATGACATCTCAAATGACATCACTGATGACATCACTGATGACAACATCCAGTGACTGTATGTTTCTGTAAAGTTAAAATATGTCTTACATATTGAAGAATGAGTGGATGTATAAGTGTCTGGATTAAGGATTTAGTAGGTGCATGACTGACTGTATGAGTAAGTGATTAAATGTGTCTCACTGAGTGCATGGGTTAGTGACTAAACTGTCTTAATTTGTGCATCATTATGTCTGTTGTTCTGTAAACTGCTGCATGTGTTGATCAGTAGCTATATGAGTAACTATATGGGTTATTGATTGGTTGCCCAAGTATTTTTATGTGAGACTGAGTGTGTGTGTGTGTGTGTGGGTGGCTGGGAGGTTTATGACTCTGTGAATAGATGTGTGAGCAGTTGAATCACTAGATGTATGGGTTCAAAAGTGCATGTGGAAACAGCTGTATGGGCGGTTGACTGTGTGCATGAGTGTATTGGTGAGTGAATGGATATCTCAGTGCTACATGTCAAAGTAAGTACATATGTAAAACACAGTACATGTGAGAGTTGGCATATATAAATAACTGTGCATAAGAGCCAGTGAATGTGTGAGTGGCTGTATGGATCATTGTGAACTTGTATCAGGGATTGTATAAGAGAGTAAATATGTGTTAGTATATGTTTGAATAAGTAAGGTGTGTATAACTGTATAGTTGAGGAAATGGAGGTGTGATTGATTCTTTGCATGACTGACTAGATGTGTGAGTAACTCCATGGATGAGTGACAGTCTGTGAGTGTCTGTTTACACTGAGTGTATCTAAGGTTATATTAGAGTCTGAAGAGGTTCATCGTATTATCACATGAATGATGTCATCAGTGATGTGATCAGTAATGTCAAATGAGATGTCATCAGTGATGTCATCAGTGATGTCATTTGAGATGTCATCAGTGATGTCATCAGTGATGTCATTTGAGGTGTCATCAGTGATGTCATCAGTGATGTCATTTGAGATGTCATCAGTGTTGTCATCAGTGATGTCACTGACCATGTCATGAATGATGTAATATGTGGCATCAGCAGCAGTGGATTGCGGGTGCGCGATATATAGTTAGTGCAACTAACTATATATGCGAATTTCAATGGTTTTGTGTGAGTAAAATAAGGTTTAGTAAATGCTAATTCCTAACTATATATGGTCCATAACCTATGTTTTTTTCAGTGAATTTTCAAGGTTTTGTAAATGCTAATTCCTAACTATATATGGTCTATAACCTATGGTTTTTTCAGTGAATTTCAATGGTTTTTGATAGCAAATATCAAAAGCTGTAAAATGTATTCTTATTCTAATTCAAAAATATATTTTTTATATTTTTATATTATATTTTTTTAATTTAAATATTTATTTAATTAATTTTTTTTGTTTCGCTGCCGGTCCGCGAACCAGGCAGCTTCCCATTAGCTTCAATTTGTTCCGAGACCCGGTCCGCCAACCGGTAAACGTTCCGTTAGCCCAAGTACCGCGTTAGAAAGCAACATCGTGACGCGTCCCGTAAGCGCGACGTATCGCATTACCGCGTAATGCGTCTTATGATGCGCCGCGTTAGCACACCCGGAAGCGCTCTGGAACGCGAATTGAGGCGCGAAGCGCAGCGCCCCGGAAGTGATCCGGGGCGCGGCACGGAGCGCGTAACGTAAGCATAACAGGTCATATGACTTGTTTATAAAACTTTTCATTTGTTCATTTTACTTTTAGTTTCCTAATGATGGAAGGCTTGGTCATATGACCTAAAATTAACACTTTTCATTGGTTCATTACATTTTTTTTCCCAAATGATGAAAGTCCCACCTTTTTTCCTCACTCTGACTTTCACTTTTATGAGAGAAAGACCTACATTGACGATCTTACAAATGGCTTCAATGATTGCTGCAGCTGGTGGACCCCCACCACCATCACCACCTTTAAGGAAGAGAGGACCATCTCCTCAGGTCATCCTCCAACAAGAGGAGGAAGAAGAGGAAGAGGAGCAAGGGACAAGCAGGTTTTTAAAAGAACAGCCAAGGAGGTCCCATATAAAAGAAAATTTTATTTGGCATTTTTTTTCATTTCCCCCACATCAAAAAAAGGTAAATGCCCGGTATGTTACCTGCCTGATTTGTAAAGATGAACTGTCCAGAGGAACAGAAAAAAAATACAGTTATGGTAATTATACCATGCATCGCCATATGGAGAGGTGGCACCCGATAAATTACAGTGCTGCCCAAATACGTGATCTGGTGGATAACCCCCGACATGTGGCCAGTACATCCACCAATGAAGAGGCAGTGACAGGATCAGAGGCAAGGGAGACGGTCCCAAATCTACAGATGAACTTTGGCCAAATTAAATTAACCTGTTTAACTTGCGGCAAATTAATTTCCTGTGGAGAGAGGAGTGTAACTCTAATCAATAGAGCTTTTGAACATCATCAAACGTCCCAGAAAATCAATTTTCTTATTTTTTTGTTGCTCCTGTTGAGCCCTTTCTAATGAATAATTTTTGTTTCCCCCCCCAAAAAAACAAAAAAAATATAAAACAACAGAAATAATAAAAAAAAGTTCTTTTCAGAACTACCTCCCCTTTATAAAAAATTGCTAGAATGTTTAGCACTCTAGCAACCTCTATTTCTTTTGATTCGCTTCCCGGTTCGCGCGCCGGTACGCGAACCGGAAGCGAACTAAAAAACATTTTTTTTTTTTAAAAAGAAGAGTAAGTAAACAGAGAGTAATGTTAAAAGAATGACAAATAGAGGGAGTAACACACAGTTACTGTTGAAAGAGGGACTGAGAAAAGGAGTGGAAAGAGTAGTATAAGTAAGTAATAGAAAAAGAAATGAGGGAAGTAGCAAAGGCAGGAAACTGAGGGTTAAAGAAATGAAGCAGTGGAACTAATAAAAGTTAAATTTGATAGAGATGTAACGTAAAGAGTACTAAACACTTACCTTATAATTGTCATTAACTTAGTCAATTGTAATTTTTATACTTTTAATCTGTGTAAGAAAGAACAAACAATTTTAAATTAATAGAAGGTAGTACAAAAAAAGTGAGCATGAGACAAGATGAATACATATTATAAATCACAATTCAAAGTACAAAATTAATTATACATATTTAATGGTTTATTTTTGCTGTTCTTAGAATATATCAAATTTCACTGAAAACAGTGAGTTGAAGGTATTCATCATATAACAGCGGGGGAAAAAAAACACAATCAAAATGATTGTCTTTAAAAAACCCTTAAAATATAACCAATCAGAAATCAGAACTCCTCAAAAGTAACTTACTTTTTATGACGTCAAAGGATGTCCTATGAACAGCTTATACTCTGTTGTGCTGTTACTATTTTCTGCCCGCCACTTTCTGAAAGATAAACTCCATCGTTTTAAGAAAAATGAGACATACAAAGCAATTTAAAAGAGCACACTAAATTACAGCAACACCTAGAATCATTATAGTCCAGTTACCTACCCTAAATTCTCACTTCAGAAAACAAGTCAAAAGGCAACATTGCTTCATACTCAATTGGTAATGTTTGCTGAAAGACTAGCCTTTTTTATATTTCAAATAAGCTGTGTAATATCCTGATGTTGTCAAAGGACCATCATAATATATAATAGCTGCAGTTACAAATGTTCTTCCTGAAATCGATGACTGTGTAGCCAAAACATTTTTAATTAGACTTGACAACTTATTTTCATCCAGTTTATGTAGTTGAAATTGTAAAATTACATTTCACCCATAAGTTTCCATAAATAATAAGAACAGCATTGCAGACTTACATTTCCTCTACTCCTTGTTTTGATCTGCTGCTTGAATTAGCTTATAAACACAAACAGTTTTCGCTCTGTACTACACTTATCCACAAGGCCATATAGAGTAGGAGCCTTTAATCATTTTTATATGTAATTCATAAACTAGTACCAAATTGATTATAATGTAAAGGCAGACTTATAGTATACTGTGCAACTTTTTTATGTTACTGCATTGGTACCTACATTTTGCTACTTAAATAAAAAAAAACTAAAAAAAACAACAAAACGAACAATCAATAAACATACCATATTTAAAAAGTCTATCATTCTTGTTTCCTTATAGTACGCTCCCCGGACCGCTTTCCGGTGCGCGTACCGGGCGCACCCCACGCAAAAAAAAACATTTTTTTTTTTTTTTTTTTTGCCCCGCGGGGCCCTTTTAAAGCCTCCACATCAGACCTAGGGGGTCAGGGAGGATCTACTATGCCCCCTTATGGTCATTTCCCCCTTCGTTTTGGCCTCCTCTTGTCTCTCGATCCTACCGAGAGACAAGATGGCGGCCGCTCCGGACTGTTTAGAATGTTGACAGACACCAGAGAGCCAATAAGCTTCGCTTCGCAAAGTTCCGTTACGCGAAAAGTACGCGAACCGGAGCGCTACCCGGGACGCGGTCACAGATATATCTGTTTTTTAAAACGTTAATTTCTCAAAATCCACTGGAGCACATATATTGAGACCTAGCAAAGGCACATCGGGCTAACAGTTCCTACAATTTTGCCAAGTTTCGTGCAAATCCATTCAGCCGTTCGAGCTAAAAGTGAGGCCAACCGCCCTATGGAAAACTCAACGTTAAAAACGCATTTTGGGACCCCCCTTTTTTCCCGGCCCCCCCTTGACGAAACCCCCCCAAATTTTCAGGGGCTGCTCAGAAACAAAATGTGCCATTTTCCTGAAAATTTCAGCCAATTCCGTCCACAAACGCTAAAGTTATTAGACATAGAATTTTCAAAAATCCCATAGAGAAAAAATCCTAACTATATATACCTACTGGTGACCGCCAGTAGGTAATATATATATATATACACACACACACACATATATATATATACACACACATATATAGATATATACATGTATGTGTATATATAGGTGGAAATTACCTCTGCATCTCTCATTGTCAAAATACCTTTGGGGCATATTATCAAGGACGGCGTTAAAATTATTGCCGGTTTAGCGGCAGAAAACTGCCGCTAATGTGGCGATAATGGGCTTGATAATATGCTCCAGAGAATTCCAATAGAAGCCCATGTTCACATCAGAACATGGACTTCTATTGGAATTCTCAAGGGCATATTATCACGCCCATTATCGCCGCTTCAGCTGCAGTTTTCTGCCGTCAAACCGGCGATAATATTTAGAGCTGTTCTTTTTATATGCCGCTAAGTGCATTAGTATCAGAGAGCTGACCCACAAACCCAAGTATTTGAGCTACATTAATGGGATGATTGATAAAGGAGAAGGTAGGATCAGTAATGGGTCTCACCTGAGGAAAAGGCACTGATACATTTATAAAGAAAGTGACTACATATAATGAATTGTTTACCAGAGTAAATTTTCTTTGCAAAATCTGTTTCTCCTATTCATTGTTATTCAATAAGCAAAAAAATACGGTAATGTACTACACTTTTTAAAACTATGTTCTGAAATGAATCAACGTGATAGTGAATTATATCAATTTAACACCCTAAATTGGGACTATCTATTATTATAATACCTTGTACTATATGAAAAGACACAGTAAATAAGAAACTAGATCGACTGGTCTCCGATTACATTACGTGCATAATTACCTTGTTAGACATTTATATCACCAGGTATTACTTTATCATCATTCACATTGTCCAGTAACATGCTCTATGCAGTTCAGCCCTGTTTTGGGCTCAGTGGCTGTCTTTGGGGTCGAGGTGAGGAATTATGTTTCGTTGGAGGTTAGGTTGGTTATGGTTGGGGGTTGGAGATTTGGGGTTAGGTTTAGTGTTAGATTAGGGGATAGAGGTATGGGTAAGGAGTAGATTTTAGGGATAGGGTATTGTGTTAGGGTTGCACGTTGGGATTATGTACTACAGTTAGTTTGAGTGTTTGCCTGTTCAGGGGTCACAACAGTGATCTGTTGTGACCTGTTTCATGACTAAATGTGTTAACATAGGACACATTGAAATGAGGATGTAAAAAGATTGACAATGTGATGTTGCTATTGTGATGATAAAATACATGTAAAGTATTTAGTGGTGATGTAAATGTTGACAAGGTTGTCAAGGTTGTGATGTAGTGACAGATATACATCTCACACTAGATACTGTGCTGAAGGGGAGGCAGTAATTTCCTTATGCCTTACCATAACCCATAGGTGGAAACACAGGATATACTTTCCAGCGTTTGGAGTGCAAGTGGATCGATAACGGCAACTCCATAAAAAATGGATTCAACTTCATGGAGGAGTACCGTAAATTCATTGCACTTATGAACTAAGACTCGTTCAGTTTTGACCTCAATATTTGTAAACATTGCCTCAACCCACCAAGTTATTCTGTAGTCATTTCGCAGATTTTCCCTCTGTTTTATTGTTTTTTTTTAAGTCATACTGATTTGTTGTTTATAACTCCCTTCTGTGACATTTTAATTGCATTTGTGTTTGTTTATGTTAGCTAGTTGACCTTGTGACTGCCAACTTGCTCTGCTTTGCTAAACCAGCATACTCTTGTGTGAAATGTCTAGAGGCAACTTTGGATTTACTAATTAAGTATGTTTGTACTGTCACTCCTTTTGGGTTCCTTACTATAGGAATTTGAGCCTATCTAGTGCGCACATAAGGAATACACCCTGTGTGTATTTGTAATTCTTCTGTGATCATTGATTGTATTTGTACTATTGATTATCATACATATTAGCTGATTAGTTTGCCTCTGGTAGTTTCCTGTTAGGCACACATCATTTACAAGTTCAACAGATTGCCGGTCTTTTGCCTTTTCCGCATTCATTCTGTGGCACATCAGAATCTTGCTCTGCGTCGACACAGTCAGAGCACAAAGTGCTCCATATCTTTGATGGGCTCTGGTGATCCTTGAGACGCTCCTATTATCAGGCCCCCACACACCCATAGATATGGCCACGCCTTCTCCCCATGAGGACGCAATGCAGCCCAAGCCTCGGTTTGGTATATCGCTCCATTTCTGTAGTCCAAATTCACAGACACTAATGATCATCCTCACTTACCTGCTAGAGATTCATCAACTGGGAGTTTGTCACTTATGACGCTCATGCCGCAATATAGCCTAGACTTTGATCTCCATTGGGGGCCTCCAGCTGCATCGGGTACTACTACACTCATGGGTAAGATCGCTCGTCCAAGCGCACTTGATCTACTTTGATTATAGCAAAGGCCTTCTTTAAGTTGGCTGAGTCCCGGTCCTCTAAAAACCTACTCTTTTTTGTCACCTGTTAATTTAGGGATCAAACCTGTAAATATGGCTCTCGCACTTGATCCGTTGGCGCACTGGATCAGGAGGGATCCCATGATCTGGGGTATAGCGGCGCCAGGGGGGTGGGAGGAGCGTATCTTTCTCTACGCCGACGATATTGTTCTATAAATGGCATGACCTTACAACTCAATAGCGCGGGTATTACATATTTTTTGGCTCTTCAGTAGCTATTTTAGCTACAATATTAATTGGTCAAAGTCGGTGATTTTTTCATTGTCGGGCCCCCCCACAGGGTTCCGTTGTGGTGTTCGGCTCCAGTGGTTTCTGAGGGCTTTAAGTACTTGGGCATCTATGTCACGCGAGACCAGAAGGTGTTCCTAGAATCTTGAACCCCAAATGAGCAGTTTAGGTGCAGATGTAAGTCACTGGCACACCCTCTTGCTCTCCCTCATGGGTAGGGAGGCCCTTTTTAACATGATGCAGTTACCACAGCTTATGTGCATCCTACAAAACACTCCCTACCCAGTCCCTCTGACTATTTTCAAATGCATAGCGCAGGCTGTTCGGACACAGGTGCGGGAGGGTGGCTCCCCGAGAATCGCGCTTCACAAGTTGCAAAAGGGAGTGTATGATGCAGGCCTGGCCATCCCAGACATCAGGCTGTATTATTGGGCCTCGAAACTTCAGTTTATTAATGACTGGGTATATGTGGGCGTGGAGGAGCCAGCCCACGGGGTTGAAAAGCGGTCATGCCAAGAGGGAATTGTGAGCCCCTCTTGACCTGGAATTGTGACCTGACCTGACCTGGTCAGAGCCCGTCGCTCCTTCAGCCGCGTGGCCCACCCCGAGGGTGCCCGGTATCCGCCGCCGCTGCCGCTGCCAGTTTGTATCTGCCCCCTCATATCTGGCAGAGTGGGCTAAAGAACGGTGATGGATTAAACCCAGATCTTTTGACTGGGTGTGAGTGTTTGATTGATTCGGATGCTCCGTCCATCACCACACCCTTTTGTACTGCTTTTGGCCGCCATAAGTGTGGCGGGGTATACTCAGACACGAGTCCCTTGCTCACTTTGCCACTGGATTCAAGCAAGCCAGGCTGAAGACGGCTGAAATGCCAGAAACCGGTCCTCGGTAGCTTGTTTCCGGTCCAGGGAAGACATGGCTTGGCAGTTCGGGCTGGACTGTTCACATGAGGCACAGGGTCAGACTGATTTGCATATAGCCATGTCTGAACTGGGGTGGCAGAGTGGGCTAAAGAACGGTGATGGATTAAACCCAGATCTTTTGACTGGGTGTGAGTGTTTGATTGATTCGGATGCTCCGTCCATCACCACACCCTTTTGTACCGCTTTTGGCCGCCATAAGTGTGGCAGGGTATACTCAGACGTGAGTCCCTTGCTCACTTTGCCACTGGATTCAAGCAAGCCGGGCTGAAGACGGCTGAAATGCCAGAAACCGGTCCTCGGTAGCTTGTTTCCGGTCCAGGGAAGACATGGCTTGGCAGTTCGGGCTGGACTGTTCCCATGAGGCACAGGGTCAGACTGATTTGCAAATAGCCATGTCTGAACTGGGGTGGCAGAGTGGGCTAAAGAACGGTGATGGATTAAACCCAGATCTTTTGACTGGGTGTGAGTGTTTGATTGATTCGGATGCTCAGTCCATCACCACACCCTTTTGTACCGCTTTTGGCCGCCCTAAGTGTGGCAGGGTATACTCAGACGTGAGTCCCTTGCTCACTTTGCCACTGGATTCAAGCAAGCCGGGCTGAAGACGGCTGAAATGCCAGAAACCGGTCCTCGGTAGCTTGTTTCCGGTCCAGGGAAGACATGGCTTGGCAGTTCGGGCTGGACTGTTCACATGAGGCACAGGGTCAGACTGATTTGCATATAGCCATGTCTGAACTGGGGTGGCAGAGTGGGCTAAAGAACGCTGATGGATTAAACCCAGATCTTTTGACTGGGTGTGAGTGTTTGATTGATTCGGATGCTCCGTCCATCACCACAATCTTTTGTACCGCTTTTGGCCGCCATAAGTGTGGCAGGGTATACTCAGACGTGAGTCCCTTGCTCACTTTGCCACTGGATTCAAGCAAGCCGGGATGAAGACGGCTGAAATGCCAGAAACCGGTCCTCGGTAGCTTGTTTCCGGTCCAGGGAAGACATGGCTTGGCAGTTCGGGCTGGACTGTTCCCATGAGGCACGGGGTCGGACTGATTTTCATATAGCCATGTCTGAACTGGGGTGGCAGAGTGGGCTAAAGAACGGTGATGGATTAAACCCAGATCTTTTGACTGGGTGTGAGTGTTTGATTGATTCGGATGCTCCGTCCATCACCACACCCTTTTGTACCGCTTTTGGCCGCCATAAGTGTGGCAGGGTACACTCAGACGTGAGTCCCTTGCTCACTTTGCCACTGGATTCAAGCAAGCTGGGCCGAAGACGGCTGAAATGCCAGAAACCGGTCCTCGGTAGCTTGTTTCCGGTCCAGGGAAGACATGGCTTGGCAGTTCGGGCTGGACTGTTCCCATGAGGCACGGGGTCGGACTGATTTTCATATAGCCATGTCTGAACTGGGGTGGCAGAGTGGGCTAAAGAACGGTGATGGATTAAACCCAGATCTTTTGACTGGGTGTGAGTGTTTGATTGATTCGGATGCTCCGTCCATCACCACACCCTTTTGTACCGCTTTTGGCCGCCATAAGTGTGGCAGGGTATACTCAGACGTGAGTCCCTTGCTCACTTTGCCACTGGATTCAAGCAAGCCGGGCTGAAGACGGCTGAAATGCCAGAAACCGGTCCTCGGTAGCTTGCTTCCGGTCAAGGGAAGACATGGCTTGGCAGTTCGGGCTGGACTGTTCCCATGAGGCACAGGGTCAGACTGATTTGCATATAGCCATGTCTGAACTGGGCTGGCAGAGTGGGCTAAAGAACGGTGATGGATTAAACCCAGATCTTTTGACTGGGTGTGAGTGTTTGATTGATTCGGATGCTCCGTCCATCACCACACCCTTTTGTACCGCTTTTGGCCGCCATAGGTGTGGCAGCATATACTCAGACGTGAGTCCCTTGATCACTTTGCCACTGGATTCAAGCAAGCCGGGCTGATGACGGCTGAAATGCCAGAAACCGGTCCTCGGTAGCTTGTTTCCGGTCCAGGGAAGACATGGCTTGGCAGTTCGGGCTGGACTGTTCCCATGAGGCACAGGGTCAGACTGATTAGCATATAGCCATGTCTGAACTGGGGTGGCAGAGTGGGCTAAAGAACGGTGATGGATTAAACCCAGATCTTTTGACTGGGTGTGAGTGTTTGATTGATTCGGATGCTCCGTCCATCACCACACCCTTTTGTGCTGTAATTGTTTTTTAGCATCGTCCTCTGTGCCCCTAATCGTATTGTGCCTGTATTGTTTTTGCATCGTCCTCTGCTGTGCCCCTGCTCGCTCCTGTGCCTCCACCGCCGACCCACCCCGGTCCCTTCCGCTGCTCCCCCGCGGCCCCACCACCGCTCCCTCCAGCATCACTGCTCCCCTCCCCACTCGCCACCCCGCTCCCGCCTTCCAGCTGCTCCTCCCTCCCACTAAACTCAAAAGATGTTGTCCGCGAGGCGGGGAGCTGTGACCTGACCTGACCTGGTCAAAGCTGGTCGCTCCTCCCACCGCGTGGCCCACCCCGAGGGTGCCCGGTATCCGCCGCCGCTGCCGCTGCCAATTTATATCTCCCCCTCATATCTGTATTGTGCCAGTATTCGTTTTTGCATCGTCCTTTGATAGTATTGTGTCTGTAATTGTTTTTTAGCATTGTTCTCTGTGCCCCTGATCGTATCGTGCCTGTAATTGTTTTTTAGCATCGTCCTCTGTTCCCCTGATCGTATTGTGTCTGTATTGTTTTTGCATCGTCCTCTGCTGTGCCCCTGATCGCTCCTGTGCCTCCACCGCCGACCCACCCCGCTCCCTGCCGCTGCTCCCCCGCGGCCCCACCCCCGCTCCCTCCAGCATCATCGCTCCCCTCCCCACTCGCCACCCCGCTCCCGCCTCCCAGCTGCTCCTCCCTCGCTCTGCCCCACAACTCTCCATTTATGGCAGAGTCCGTGCGTGCGCGCCGATTGTGCGCCAAAGGCAAGCCCGTCTACGCTTGTCCACGCCTGGCCCGCGCTGAGTGCCAGACCCCCTGGCCCCAGCAGAAGCCACCCCACCCGCCGGACGTACAGCGCCGCCACCCTCAACGCACTCAACACCGGCCGGACCCCCTGCTGCCACCGAGCCACCCCAGGACGCACCCACAGACCCTTTACCTGTCAACCCTGCAAGTTCTCCTGCATCCTGACCTGCACCGCACCCGCACCTGCCAAGCTGAGCACCAACAACAACCACCTGAGGTGCATCCTGCTCAACACCCGCTCCGTCCACAGACACGCCGTGGAACTATGGAACCTGCTCGACACCACATCTCCAGACGTCGTCTTCCTCACGGAAACTTGGATGAACGCCTCCTCAGCGCCCGACATCGCCATCGCCATCCCGGACGGATACAAGATCACCCGGAGGGACCGCGTCAACCAGACAGGAGGAGGCATCGCCATCGTCCACAAGAACACCATCTGCATCACGACCAACTCCGACGACACCCTCACAGCCGCCGAACATCTTCACTTCCAGATACACACCGACTCCAAGACCACACTCAGAGGAACCCTCATCTACAGACCCCCAGGACCCCGCACACAATTCAGCGAAGACATCGCAGACTTCATCAGCCCCCACGCCCTCCCCTCCGCTGACTACATTCTCCTAGGGGACCTCAACTTCCACCTGGAGAACAACAACGACAACAACACCACCACCCTGCTGGACAACCTCGCCAACCTCGGACTCAAGCAACTGGTAAACACCCCCACCCACTACACCAGACACACGCTCGACCCAATCTTCTCCTCCAGCAAGTACATCTCCTTCAGCCACTCCACCGGACTCCACTGGACAGACCACAGCTGCGTCCACTTCAGCTTCAGAAAGACCACAACTCACCACCTCCTGCAACAGGTTCCCCGCAGGAGCTGGAACAAGATCACCATGGACCAGCTCACCACCTCACTGAACCAGAACCCTCCCACCAGATCTACGGACCCCAACCAAGCAGCCAACAACCTCACACAGTGGATCACCAACTGCGCTGATGACCTCGCACCCCTGAAAAACCATCCCAGCAAGCCCGGAAGCCAGAGAGCCTCCTGGTTCAACGACGACCTCAAGAATGAATGAATGAATGAATGAATACCTTCTTCTATAGCGCATGGCTACTCTTGAGCATCCCAGCGCTGTAAGACCAAGGGATCAGGAAGACACTATTAAAACAAGTGTGTCTTTAAACGCTTCCTGAAAACGAGATGATTAGACTCATGCCTGATGTCATCTGGGAGTGCGTTCCATTCTTTAGCTGCATGCACAGAGAGCCGGCGGCCACCCATCCGCGCCAGCTTTATCCTGGGGAGTACCAACAGGTTCCGCTGGTTGGATCTCAGAGATCTTACTGATCGATGGCGACAGAAGAGGGGATCCAGAATCGGCGGTCCAGCGCCATGGATGGACTTATGCGCCAAGCACATTGTTTTGAAAATAATCCTTCCCTTGATGGGTAGCCAGTGGAGATGTTGAAGTGCGGCTTTCGCTGAGCATCTTTTGGGGACTTTCATGAGCAGCCGAGCAGCACAGTTCTGCACAGATTGCAGAACTTTTATGGTGCCGACTGGAGCTCCCATATAGACGGCGTTTGCATAATCCAGCCGCGACAAGATCAGCGACTGGACCAGCAATCGTCTGGCTTCGAATGGCAGGAGGTCTAGCACTTTTTTTAAGACTCTCAGCAGCCCGTAGCAGGTTGCAGCTACCTTTTTAGCCTGATAGTGAAAACCCAGGGAGGAATCTAGCCAGATCCCCAGGCTTTTTATGTGAGTCTTGGGTGCTGGGGGGGGGTCCCAGGCAGTGAGGCCACCAAGGGTCCAAGTTAATAGGGGCTTTGTAGCCCAGAAGCATAATGTCAGTTTTAGTCCCATTTAGCTTCAAACAGGAGGAGGTCATCCATTCCAGAACCTTGGTGAGACACGGGGTCAGATTATTGATCCCCTGATTTAAGGCATCGTTCCTCACCAAGGATACAACCAGCTGCGTGTCATCGGCGTAGGTAACAAGTTGGATTCCCCAGGGAAGAACCACCTCAGCCAAAGGTCTCATATAGATATTAAATAGAGTGGGGCTGAGGGAAGATCCCTGGGGAACGCCATGATTCAATTGCAGCTGGCTGGATGACACCTCTCCCTCAAAGACGGAAAAGCTTCTTTCTGAAAGAAAAGAATGGAGCCATTTGATGGCCACTCCGGAGACCCCTGTAAGATGCAGCCGATGCAGCAAGAGAGAGTGGTTTACTGTATCGAAGGCTGCGCTGAGGTCCAACAGGACCACCGCAGCACATCCTCCTGCATCTACGATGCCCCTAACTGCCTCCACTACCACCACCAGAGCTGTCTCTGTTCCTTGTTTTGCTCTGAACCCTGTCTGGGTGGAGTGTAATCCATCCGTGGATTCAATGAAGGACGAGAGAACCTGGTTGACATGTTTTTCAGCTATTTTACTGATGGTCGGTAGAAGAGAAATGGGCCTGTAATTGGCCAGGTCTTCAGGATCCAAGCTAAGTTTCTTTAGCAAGGCTCTGGCCTTAGCCTTCTTCCAATTGGGGGGCACAACACCGGAGGCCAAAGATGCATTGATGACCTGCCTTATCACAGGGCACACTGTCCCTGATACCTGTTTCAGAACTGCCGGAGGTGCAGCATCTACCAGGGAGCCTGATTTAAGATTGCCAAGGAGACTTTCTACTCCAGCCAGATCCAGTGGTGGGAAGACTTTGAGACCTGCAGATGGATTAGGGTCTACTTCCCGGTCCCCCCTTTGTCCGCTCTCCCAATTATCTGGGGAATCTATCACTGGTGCAAAGCCGGAATAGATATTCGACACCTTGGATGCGAAGAAGATAGCTAACTCCTCACAGTGTTTCTGTGGGTTCAAAACAGGGCTAATCGTCCTGGGTGTGTTGGCTAGGGATTGAAAGATTTTAAAAATTTCCCTGGGGGCGTTAGCTGCTTCCGCAATTTTGCTCTGGAAGTAGGCGGCCTGTGTTGTTTTTAATAGGTTTTTGTAGGATCTCAGGGATGACCTGTATTTATTTTTCGCGGCGACTGCGTAGTTCTTTCTCCACTTCCTTTCCGCACGTTTGCACAGTTGTTTGTGTTCCTTAAGTTCCTTGGTGTACCAGGGTTGTTTGTTGGGACCCTCTCTGTGCAATAGATCTTTTTTCGGCAGAATAGGGTCTAGTGTGGAGTTGATCCAATGCTCAAAGGCTTCATTGGCAACAACCGGATCCTCATGGGGGGCGGGCGGGCAGCTTTTCAGGGCTGCCTCCCAGTTTTTAGCTGGTAGTCTAGACCATACTCGACTAACCTTCTTTAGAATGGCGGACTTGTGGATCTGTGTTAGAAGAACTACCGCACCCTCGAGAAAGCCTGGCGAAAAACCCCGACCACAGACAACATGACCGCCCTCAAGAACGCCACCCGCAAACACCACCAGCTGATACATACCACCAAGAAGTCAGCATACAAGGATTGACTAGACAACAACGCAGACAACAGCAAGGAACTCTTCAGCATTGTCAAGGAGTTCTCCAACCCCAGCGCCGAAAACAACGACATCACCTCCTCACAAGACCTCTGCGACTCACTCGCCTCGTACTTCCACAGCAAGATCGCAGAAATACACAACAGCTTCGGCAAACAGTCCACGCACCCAACCACAGAGCCAAAGCCCCCCACCACCACCCTTCGCGCCTGGACCCCCGTCAGCACCGAAGACACCATCCACACGATGAACACCATTCACTCCGGATCACCAACCGACACATCTTCAACAAGGCCGACTCCGTCATCGCACCCCAACTCCGGGACATCATCAACTGCTGCTTCAACACCGCCACCTTCCCGGAGAGCTGGAAGCATGCCGAACTCAGCGCCCTCCTGAAGAAACCATCAGCAGACCCCACAGACCTCAAGAACTACCGCCCCATCTCACTCCTCCCGTTTCCCGTCAAAGTCATCGAGAAGACCGTCAACAGATAGCTTGCCACCTTCCTCGAGACGAACGGATCCCTCGACCACTCACAGTCCGGCTTCCGAGCCAACCACAGCACCGATACCGCCCTCATCGCTGCCACGGACGACATTCGAACCCTGCTCGACAACGGGGAAACAGCGGCTCTCATCCTCCTGGACCTCTCCGCAGCGTTCGATACTGTCTGCCACCGCACCCTAGTACAACGCCTCAGCAACGTCAGTATCCAAGAGAAGGCACTGGAGTGGATCATCTCGTTCCTCGCCGGAAGAACCCAGAGAGTCCGCCTCCCCCCGTTCAGATCCGAGGCCACCGAAGTCATCTGCGGAGTACCGCAAGGATCATCACTCAGCCCCACCCTCTTCAACGTCTACATGAGCCCCCTCGCAGCCATCGCACGCCAACACAACCTCAACATCATCTCCTACGCCGACGACACCCAGCTGATCCTCTCCCTCACCAACGACCCTGCCACTGCCAGAACCAACCTACATGAAGGGATGAAAGAAGTAGCCGAGTGGATGAAGAACAGCCACCTAAAACTGAACTCAGACAAGACGGAAGTCCTCATCCTTGGATCATCACCCTCCGCCTGGGACCACTCCTGGTGGCCCTCTGCCCTAGGCAGCGCACCCAAACCTACGGACCATGCACGCAACCTGGGCTTCATCCTGGACTCCTCCCTCTCGATGACCAGACAAGTCAACGCCGTCTCATCATCGTGTTTGAACATCCTACGAATGCTCCGGAAGATCTTCCGATGGATCCCCACCGAAACCAGGAAGACGGTCACCCAAGCACTCGTCACCAGCCGACTGGACTACGGAAACACCCTCTACACCGGAACCACAGCCAAGCTGCAGAAAAGACTCCAACGCATCCAGAACGCCTCCGCATGACTCATCCTAGACATCCCCTGACACAGCCACATCTCCGGACACCTGAGAGACCTGCACTGGCTCCCCGTCAGCAAGAGAAACACGTTCCGCCTCCTCACCCACGCACACAAAGCCCTCCACGACCTGGGACCCAGGTACCTGAACAACCGCCTGACCTTCTACACTCCCACCCGCCAACTGATATCGACCAACCAAGCCCTCGCCACGGTTCCACGCATTCGAAGAGCCACCATGGGAGGAAGATCCTTCTCCTACCTGGCAGCCAAGACTTGGAACTCCCTTCCCATCCACCTCCGCCGCACCCAAGACCACCTCTCCTTCAGGAAACAACTCAAGACCTGGCTGTTCGAGCAGTAGCGGAACCCTCTCCCCCAAGCGCCTTGAGACCCTCCGGGTGAGTAGCGCGCTATACAAACTTCTTGATTGATTGATTGATTATATTCACTTAGATCACGACCGGAGTGGCCTAAACACACTAAAGTGGTGCTACATTGTTGGAGAGAGGCTAATAGACTTCTTGGTTGGGCGGAAAAAGTGACCAGTAGGACCCCCCCTATGGATGGGAGATCTGCTGCGTGAGGTGGCCGCGCTGACTGGTTTTAAAGGATGGAAACTAATTGTTATTGAATACCTGGAGGACGTTTGGAAAGGGGATTCCCCCTCTCGTTTGAGGATCTCCA
Source organism: Lissotriton vulgaris (assembly GCF_964263255.1). Classification (NCBI taxonomy): domain Eukaryota; kingdom Metazoa; phylum Chordata; class Amphibia; order Caudata; family Salamandridae; genus Lissotriton; species Lissotriton vulgaris. Next base: position 754,531,324 of record NC_141695.1, on the reverse strand, counting down.
GAAGGAATACAGTCTACACCAGTCCCAGAAATACCATTATATGAGACTGACACATGCTCTGCGCACCCACATACTCAGCAGGGTCATGATACCGGACTATTCCCCGTTAGAGGATAGACTGTTACTTGACCCCATCTCTGAGAAGCCGACTTCCATGATATATGGCAAACTGCTATATAATTTACTAGACCCCCTGATTACCCTCCTAGAGGCCAAAGTTCAAAGATCTACAAGAAGTGGCAGGAGCCAATTAAGAGCCCTTGAGAGGTCGCAATGTGCTCCGGATTTCAACTAGTGCAGCTCGAGATTGTACACCGTACTTATTATCCTCGTACCTGCCTATACACATGGGGTAGGGTTCCAACAGCGCTCTGTGTAAGGATATGTTAGCTAGAGGGTTCCTGCATATTTTATGGGACTCTCCCAAGATAGCTCAATTTCGGCAAAAAGTCACAGACACTATGACCAGAGTGGTGGGAGAGACTGTCTCCTTGGAGCCGAAGGGGCTTTTACTAATGATCAAAGGCGAATCTGACTGGTCCAGATATGTGGGAATATGGTTGGCCCTGGCAGGGGGCATAGAAAAGCGAAACATTACCAGGGGGTGGGGGGCACCCGAACCACCAAAGTTGTAGGAATGGAAACGTGACCTAGACTGGTGCCAACGTGCTGAGGAAACAGTGTACAAAAGTAGGGGAAAAGTGTTGGTACCCTGGCAAGAGGGTTGGGTGTGGGCGAATAAATGCTTGTTGGATGAGTAATATCTTCTGTATTCCCTCATGACCAATTTGTTATCAATTTTCTGTGATCACTCCATGATATACTAATGGAAATGTTTTTGCACTGTATGGTCTTGCAAGCTCTGTTAATAAAAAGAGTTAAAAAATAAATTTAAAAAACCTGTTAATATGATACTTTTTATCTTTGCACCTTGGTGAATTTCAACCCTTGTGCTTGCCTATAATCTTCTAAAGTGGCCTTAATTAAGCAGCTGATAGATTAGGGGTATAAAGTATCACAGCAACCTTCATAATCTAAATGACATACAATTTACGATACAGGCATCACCCGGGAACCTTTTTATTTGCGGGTCTACCTGGAGTCCTGAGTCAACTACTTTTACACAGGCTCCCCTTGCAAGACTAACCAGTATGTATTCTATGTAATCTATTATATACAAACATTACCTCATTGTCATCTATAGCACTTGTGCTACTTCTGCCTATGCCATTAGATCCCAGGTCACCCTCGGACCTGATGAGACCCTCAAACGTGGCACAGGGTTGAAACACTGTTGACAACACCATAGGTAGACTTTTTGTTTCAAACTGCACATTGTGGGAATTGCCCAGTGCCATCTCATGCAACAAGCGAATTAGGCTGTCTTTGTAAATACCAATGTACCTTGATTCTCACTTTCTTTGTCACCAATCACTTTTTTTGTTTATGTTTTTTTCCACTTGGAGCTTCTCAAAAAATTTCTTCACTGTTCACATAACTGCATATTTTTATTTATGTATTTTTCCTACATTTCAAATCTAAAATGAATTTAAATTTGGATGTATTGAATTTAACTATGTCATACTGGTTGTTTTGCATGTGTTTTGATTTCGATCGATGCTTGACAGGTATCTTCTGTTTCACTATAAAGGCTTTGACTTAGACTGACTCAGGACATGTATTTTCTGTTGTATTATACTTTGTTTTCAACATGAGTTCCAAGTGAACTACTTGCAGTAGTAGACATCCATCTGCCAATGTAATTGTCCACCATATCTGTTCAATAATATGCAGGCTAAAATGTAATACCCAGGTGTAAATGTGGATATTTGCATAGGAAAAGGCTCACATAATGGGTAATACCTTCTCAAACATTGGTCGTGCAGGTGGAAAATGAAGGCATGGAAATGTGAGGAAAGTGCACATCCACTGCCACACCTTTAAAACTGTAGGAGAGGCTACAAGAAGGAATCCACAAACTGAAACACGCAGAACTACTAAAGTAGTATTGAATATGGGATGCAGAAGGCTACCTCTCCAAGAAGCTGGTATACTGTTTTTTGGAAAAGTGTGGTTTAATAATGGAGTGAAAAATTCTGCCCCAAACGATTTTTCTTGTTTAAAAAGTCCATTTGGTAAGCCGTTTGGGCCTGGGCCTCTGCTGGATCTCAGTCTTTTTTATGACCATTTCGACCTGGTTAGTTCGGAACCAGTTTTCCTCAAGCGAAGTTGATGTTTTTTGGTTGATGCACTGCATTGTGATCTGTATTCTTAACATGATATTTGGTGTTTTCATCCATATTCTTTTTGACTAAATGGGTTATCCAGTCTGCCACTAGAATATTTGTGTTATGTTGATGGAAAGATCCATTTACTATATTATTTATTTCCGCCCAGAATTTTTTATTATTATTTGATTTACTTGTTACCAGCAGTTTTAACCAAATTTCGGTTTGTTGTGTTTTCTTTACCATCCAAACTTCTTTTTAATAATTCTGCCTTAACTGATGTATTTGTTGCTTTTCCCCTTCGCTCGTTGTTAGCGCATTTCCACGTAGTTTTCTCATTTCTCGGTTGAATGCCCGTTTTTCACCGCTAAGGAGCCTAAAGGCTCTGTTGTTTTTGTCTTTTAGTTACTTCCATGGTGTCTGTTCTGTGATGGAAATTTGGAAATCAGGATCCTGATGATATGTTCCGAAGTCACCCATGACTGTGTCAAGTTTTGTTCTCGTGTAATTGACTGTGAATTTTTTAGGTAATTCATTAATTCACCAGCGTTTTTGCCACTCCACGCAAGCCTTTTTAGATTGTACAGACTCGGGACTTCGGTCAGATCATTGCTTTCTGCTGCTCTTGACATGTAAATATGGAAGTCAATTAACTAAAGGCTGTGATCACTCTCTAGTTTATGAGTTATTTGATAACTAGAGATCATGTGTAATAGCACAATGTCCACTATTGTGTAGTCTAGGACAGAGTATGTCTGCTTAGATATTTTGGTCGGTTTCGCTGGTTGGTCTTGCGGGAGATGACCGTTTAAGCTTATTATAATCCCTGTATCGGCTATAATTAAAGCGCAGAGATGGCCATGGCAATCTTTTTTATGATAATTTGTGATTGCTGGGGCAATCATCTTCCCTTTTAATTTAATTTGTTGTTTCTTTTGTGCCTGGTCCACTTGAAATAAGAACATATTAAAGTCGCCAGACAGCACAATATCTGCCTATGGAAAAGTTGATTGCAGTAATTCGATCAGAGCTTTGAGGGCCATGATTTTCTCCTGTTTTGCTTTTGATGCTGGGTGAATATAATTAAAAGCTTTTCCTTGTTGTTATGCTTCAAACCATTGAGTGGATCTTGCGATAGTAAAAATGTTATACATTGGATCCAAGTTTGTCCTAGCTCAATCAATTCGTAGGACCATGGTATGCTTATGCTTATGTAGATTGATAGACCGCCAGATGGTCTACCTGACGCTTTACCTTTAGTGGCATTTTGCTTAAATTCTTTAAAACCGTTGATCGGAGTGGTTGCCATGGTCCAGGTTTCCTGAAATAGGAGAATGTACATTTTTTTTTAAGTTTGCAAATCTACCTCGTCTGCCTTTCTGCCAAAGCTGTTGATATTCCAAGAGCACAGTTTTAAGTTACTTCTTCATGCCTTGTTTTCCTCTATCTCCGTGCCCCGAGTGATCGAAAAAAGAACTCTTCGGACTTGACTGTCTGCTTCTGGTGCAACTTGATGGATGATGCATAGGTTTGACCAGCCCTCCTGTGCATTTACTGTGGGTCCTACTGCCCCCTGGAGTAATCCGCTGTCCATTGCTGATCCTAACTCTGCTGTTGGGCTTAGATCTCCAGGGTATCGTTCTATTTCTGTTGTTCTTATTTCAATTACCCATTTGACAAATAAATCTCTGTGACTTCAAACTTCCATTGTGAATTTTGGTTCACTCCAAGTTACAACCGTCATTTCTCTCCCCCTTTTACATTTGGGAGTATTTTGAATTGGATACTTACAATGTGGTTTGTATTCAAATGTTTTTGTGTTTCAATGGAATTTGCAAGGTTTAATATTGCACTGCTATTAAGAATGTCGTGGTTTCCTCTTGAAATGTAGTGTGGAATCAATTCTAATGTTACTAGACCTTCTGGGCAAATTTGTCCTTCATTACTTTGCGGGCGATCAGCTTTATGGCGATGAAGTCTTGCAGAAATTCCACTGAATATGGTTTCTCCTGATGGTATTTTCCCCTCGGTTGAACTTTGGAGGCAAGTTGTTTTTGTCCTGACAGGTTTGATCATATCTGCTTTTGTTTTTTGAAGTTTGACTTGGTCTCATGATGATGGGGAGTGATCAATCTGAATTGCCAAACCGTGCCTGGGTTTTGGTGATTGCTGCAATTCAACCACAGTTTTGTTGATTTGGGCTTCTAATTGTTTGGGGAAGTATTGGGATACACTTTTTTGTTCTACCCGTGGAATTTGCAGTGATTTACCATCTTTATTTAGATCTTTGAAAGAAGGGAATGCTTGCCAGAGATCTTTGTGACTGGTTGTCTGCGTTGTTGTTGAGTCTAATGGGGAAATATTCATTCCGTGATTATTGGATTGGTGTCTGAGTTCAGATGACTTTTCAATATGGTGCTTATTTGCCTTGTCTTCCACAAGCCCGTTTCCGGGAGTTGTTTTATGCGGATTCGTCTGGTGGCCACTTGAAAGGGATCGATCTTGGTCCTGTTTATGGAAAATCTGTGCTATAACTTGGCAACTCCATGATTTTGAAGCTGCTACATCAGGTGCTAGGTCATCACAGTGGTGGTTGGTTTGATAATTACTTCGTATTGATGTGTCTTTGATGTTTTACCATCTTTATTTAGATTTATTTAGATCTTTGAAAGAAGGGAATGCTTGCCAGAGGTCTTTGTGACTGGTTGTCTGCGTTGTTGTTGAGTCTAATGGGGAAATATTCATTCCGTGATTATTGGATTGGTGTCTGAGTTCAGATGACTTTTCAGCATGGTGCTTATTTGCCTTGTCTTCCACAAGCCCGTTTCCGGGAGTTGTTTCATGCGGATTCGTCTGGTGGCCACTTGAAAGGGATCGATCTTGGTCCTGTTTATGGAAAATCTGTGCTATAACTTGGCAACTCCATGATTTTGAAGCTGCTACATCAGATACTAGGTCATGACAGTGGTGGTTGGTTTGATAATTACTTCGTATTGATGTGACTTTGATGTTTCTGTCTGCTTATCTGAGTTTGAATCTCTTAGGGTGCCATCCGTTTACTCTGTGCCTTCCAAAGTACCCGGAGGAAACATGGGGGTTCTGCTGAGTCACAGCTGTTTTAGTAGAGGTGCTATCAACAGGTGTGACAATGTCCGTTGTATTTTTAACTTCTACCAGAATGTCTGTCAGAATCGCCGGGATGGACTTTAGTTGATGCATGGTGCTGGAATATTGGCATTCATGATACGTTGTGTGAGGTCTTTCTGCACCCGCTCAATTATGGAATTTAATACTTGGATTTTTCTTTCTATGCCGGAAACATGTAGCGTGAGAGCTTGCAAGAGATCTACTTGCAACTCTAGCTTTTCTGAATGTTGGAATGGTGCTGACGAAATGGTTTCCATTATATTAATGAATGGAGACCATATCGGAGCTTGTGAGGGTGAAAGAAGGCCTGTCTAATTTGCATCCAGTCACTGGCTAAAGTGGGTATCATCTCCTGGTTAGGTCATAGTGTTATCCTTGAGGTCTCCTATCGGGTTTCTGCTTGGTTGAGTAATGGGACCATACCCCAATCGAGACTTTATTGGTTGATCTAGTCTTGAGTGAACTATGAGTTCAGTCCCTAGTCGTGTCTTTATTGGTTAGAGTATGGTGTTATAATCATAATCATAGAGGAGCCCTGTTAATGGTTGTTCATTTGGGGTGAAAAGAGGAATTTCTGCCATCTGGACTTTGTATTTGGCCCGAATGAACTTATTAGGCATTCCTGAGTTTCAGAGGCTAGTTTTGGCAGAGCGGCTGTTTGTCCCCCCAAAATGTTTTCAACTCTCTTACCCGCACAGTCCACACTGGCTTTGGAAGAAACATGTGCCTGGCCTTTACCAGATTTCGCCCCATGGTACAAGGGAGTGTTCCAAGACTTGCAGATCGCCTCTTCGTAGTTGCCGCTGGCTCTACTTTTATTGGACTCGTTTGTGGACTTTTTGGTGCTTCACTTGCGTTTATCTGGGCTGTCACGATTACGTGATTGGCAGTTGTTTTCAAAATCTTTGGAGTGCTACAGCTATCCTCCAATGGAATGTTGATCTGTGCTCTCGCCATGTCGGGTGTGGTTGTGGATCCAGCTAAGGACAACATTTTTGTAGTTGGATCCTGAGGTCTAGTTGTTCTTCCCTGAACTCGGAAATTTGGGGAAATTAGAAAGTCCGTAATTTTTGAGTTCCTTCCTGCTGGCTTTTTTATTGGCGTTGATAACTCTGGTGAGAATACAGTTCACAACGCTATTGATGGTAACTTCCAAATTTGTTTCCTGATGCATCGCTTCTGTAGGTAAAACAAGGGCTCTTTTGCTGGTTCTTCTGCTATTTTGGCAAGCTTTTTTCTTCGGCTTGACATCGGTTCTATTTCTCCCAGATCTCATATCTTGGGGCTAGTCTTTTCCCTCACTTTTGTACTTCCTTTTGCACTTCCTTTGCTTCCTTTACTTCCTTTATTTTTCTTTGCTTCCTTTACTTTACTTCTTGCTTACTTCTTCATTAGTTGTGCAGCACTTGAGGCATTGTTCTTTAAATTGCCCAGTGGCTGGGCAACAACACCCGGTCTGAAGTTTCCATAAAGAAGTACTGCGTGAAGGTCGAATTAAAGGTGGGATGGGAGTGGGGGGAGTTTTTGGGGAGAGAAATGCATAGAGCGTACTCCAAACACACTCCAAGGGTGAGCAGAAGCAGGAGCAGGGCACTCAAGTAAATCGCAAACCGCATCAAACCTAGTTGGGTCGCTTCCGCGGTCTGCTGGGCTCAACATTCAGCGGCTGCCATTAAAAGGGAGCCATGCTTTCTGCTCTGCACACCTCTCTACTCCACTCGCCTTTGTTATGGTGACTGTGATGGATGTGATGACTGTCAGGGTCCGGATCTCAAATACCAAAATGTCCTAAGATTTCCGCTGGTGCACCAAGCGCTTTGGTCCCCCGGCGGTGGTGCGGTGCAGAAGCAGTGTACTCGCCTCACCCCCACCTCCCATCAGACAAGGAGGGCCACGTGGGGGGACAGGAGCATTTTGCAGGGGAGCTCACTGCCGGTAATGCTACTGGATGCCCCTTATGTTCCTCGCTACCGGGAGCCGGGAACCGCTAGAGGGAGTCGTGAATCGGTAATAAAAACACCGAAGATTATCTCGCTCCTCGCTCCGTTGGGGCCCACCAGTAAGGGGGGGGAGCACAGACCACAGACACAGGAATGGTGTGATAAAAGCCGCTTTATTGGAATCTGGTGCACCCTGCAGATTCCCCTCCTTGGCCTGTGCTGAACAAAACTATACCTCACTAAATAAACAACTGTCTGACAGCCCCCACCCCTAAAATGGATCCCCAACATTGCAACATCATACGACATCCCATCTGTAACATACCGCCCTACCTACCAACTGTAAATGACCTCAGTGTCCCCCACCAACTACCGAAACAGCCCAGGCCTCCTGCAAATACCCCCCTTTATTAGCTAGGAGAAGCGCCAACACGAGCACAGCACACTAGCACCTGTTCCAGCGACACAACACAAAACTTCTCCCATGACCATCAAGCTACCGGTGCACCATCTCCCAACAAAACTTCTTCAACTCAACCAAAATTCCCAAAAACACTATACAAAAAAACCCTAAAATAGGGAGGGAGGGTGGGAAAAAGCTCGTGCCCCCAACTGCGCTAGCCGGCTGCTGTATCACTGCACATCAAAATGGTGGGCAGCGACACAAAATGTCTGGTCATATACTCCCCCAGCCCAAACAAAGCCCAAAAACAGCCCAAGTGACCTCCCACAGCCCAAGGAGCCCAAAGAACCTTTTTCTGTATACTAGCACCTCCTCCCCCCTACTGCCCCAAAACTACCCGGGGGAGGCAGGCCTCCCGCTGGTTGGCCGCTCCCCCAAATCCCCACTCTGCCCGCCGTCCATTGGTGTGTGCTCTGGTCCGGATTTCTGAGCCATTCAGCCTACAGAAAGGTCATCCGACTCCATCCAGCTGTCCCATGTTTCAGATGATGCCTGAAGAGAGAACTGAGAGAGACCCCCAACTTCATTATATAAGAAATAGAGCTCATGGGATGGGGTTTCCTCCAAAAATGTCCTCAGCCGTACATGGGCCCAACTGAGGGTGAAGGCGTGTTCGGTAATATAAATGGAATATATTCCCACGAAGTGCAATAGGGTGAGGGAAGGTCCAGTAAGTGCAAAAAAAGTCATAGGACTTCCACTGCTGGTCCTAACTTAAGGGCCTGGAACTCCTTGGAGGGTCCTCCTTGCTGTGGAAAAAATCTGTTAGCAGACAATATTTTTGCGTGAAGAACCAAAACATATAGCTATGATGGGCCGCATAAGATATATGGGCCAATCATAATGAGAGCCTCAGTGTTGAAGTGGTGTCAGAATTTCTGTATACATCATTTAACACCTTCATCACAAAGTGTTTTCAGGGCACCCTCCACACACCACATGGCTCTTGCATCCCTGTGTCACAGTTGGATAAAATACAGTCATTGTTTTGGCATAACATATTAACCCCTATGCCTCGCTCACACATGCCTGTTTGTGATTATTCGATTGACAGTGTATATGTGGTTAGACTGCATGATTTACACCACGTTAACAGGTATTACCAGAGGAAAAAAATCAGTAATACAGTGAGGGGCAACGGAAAGAAGACAGGGTTTTTGGGAGTTGGTCCTACATACGTGTTTCAGATTGTTATTTTGATTTGGTGTGTTTGAAAGTGGTCAGGTGTGGCCAGGCACAGCCAGCACAGGTAACAGAGGTGGGGCAGAGTCGGGAGTGGGAAGGGGTGGGGAGGACTGTCAACAAATGGCAGGATAGGAAAAGTAAAATAAAAAATAAGTACAACCACTTACCTTGTGCTCACTGTTTCACAGACTCGTCGATGTGGCGAGCGCAAGTTTTGTGGTGTTATTTTACTTTGCCTATCCCATCATTTGTTGACTTCCCCACCTACCCCTCCCCTGTTACCTGGGCCAGCTGCGCCTGGATGTGACTACTTTATTATACCTTTAGGCAAAATGCAGCACACATAGAAAGAGGAAGTAATGAGGACAAATAAAGATATTTTTCCTCGTTGTGCCTTCCAGGCATGTATTTTGGACGCATTCCCAGATCTACCAGTTCTGGTAAACCTGGGAATGCACCAAAAACTAAGGGAGTTGCGTGGGAGTATCCCCGCAATGCATATGAAACACCTTCCCAGGGCAAAGTAAAGCATCACAGCGCTTTGCACTGCATTTCCTCACTCCAGATTCATGGAGCCACTGAGGGCCATACAAAGTGGCCTTGCATGTCTTCATAAGTCACTTGTAAGGTGTGCGTTGCTCTTGCACCACTTTACATTGTGCAAGAGCAACGCAAACTGGCTCAGAAATAGGCCCCATATTTTTGTGAATAATGCCAATTTATACTTTGTAATTTTGTAAATACTCGTGAGCATTCTTTGGCACGTTTATGTTTCATATTTGTAGAGTGCATGGCTGGCACAGACAAAACATCCCAACACTATGAAATTGTCCTTGTGATTCGAATTGCTAAGAGAAAATGTGGCTGTTAGAACAGCCAATGCAATGTTATACTGCAGTTATACAGACCTGTAAGGATAGTGGAGGGCCTTGGAGTGGGCTGGGCTTAAGTGCCAAAAAGTACCTAAAAGCCACTTTTGCCCACACCTGCCCCAACCCCCCTTCCTCAAAAAAAGAAGAAAAGCTTGCTGAAGCTGGCACCGATGTCCTGGGGTGCTTTTAGCTACTTAGTGGATGTCAGCATTTAAAAGCCTCTAAAAATGAGCGGGAAATTCACTGCATTGTGTGGTTTTCAGCTCGTCTTCAATGCCACCCTATGATATTGGCTCCTCATCAGGTGAAGGGGTAAAAAGAGCCGATAACTTGTGCCACATGGTGGCACAGTGTGAGTTGGCAAGTTTGGTTAGGTGTGCAGAGCAGGCTCCGTTATAGGCTTGCAATCTTGAAGTATATCCTCAGTTTGTAATCACTAGTAAAACAACACAGTGGCAAAGCCAATAGGTCTCAGCTTTTAAACTCTGAGCTAATGGCTTTGAAAATGCTTGATGGCACCGGAGTGGCACTGGTGTGGGAGCAAAGTTGTACCCCAAAATTTAGACACACCAAAAATTTGAACACCCTGAAGATGTCCCTTACACAGTTGTCCCGCAGATTGAACTGTGAATCAAGGCAACTCCTTACACATCAATTTAGCGGAGTAAAACAGTTCAAATAAGTAATGGGGCCCACTCAATAATTGTTTTTAAGACCAATAAAAGTCAAACGATTTTTATTGCAAAATTCAAAAAATAAACAGTACAGAGTCAATGCCATGAAGGCTCTCAAATGCAAAAGTACACAGAGGATGTAAAAAGCAGTCATTATTTTAAGTCCCAAATGAGCAGCAAAATTAGAAGGAAGTCGAAGAGCATCACTACTAGCATAGGAAAGTCTCCCCCCCCCCCAAAAAAAATAAGGGGATTCTTATTCCCAATTCTTGCATAGTAAATTTGAAAACCTGCAAAATCATCTTGGTGCAAGCAAAAGCATAATTTCTGACCAAATTAGAACATGAGAATAATGCACATTATATTACGTTAACACATAAGCACCAGCCAACGTATTCAACACCATCTATGCAAATATCATCCAGAGATAGGACTTTCAGTGAATGAATAGATTAGTGATCACAGCGGAAAGCAGCCAAGGAGACCTAGATAACATTGCAAGTCATAGAAAACAAGGAAAAGTTCATCAAAACTAAAGTAATCACAACAGTGGAAATAAACTACTACACGTCAGCTTGACTGTGCTCGGTAGAGCCTTAGAGCAGAAGATGTGTGCAGGAAAGAGTGATAGTAATAGCATACATAGAGTCTAAAATGGTGTTTTACATGAAATGTGGCATACCTAAAACACATTAATAAACATACTTCTATACATTATATGAACTGTATTTCAATTGCAGTTTATCAGTTTAGTGTGGACATTAGTTCACATACAAAAGAAAATATTATTCATTATTATTGGTGCATAAAATAGAATCTCAGATAAACAATCTAACAAATCCCTACTCTAATTATTATGAAATCACTAAAACAATTAAAACTTTATTAATCGGAAACTCATTCAGTCTGCATAATTTTTTACTTTCTTCTGCAATTAAATTCCAACTTCTTCAACTGGTTGTAGACTCAATCGCTGTTTTCAGATCAGTTTCTCTTTAACTAGCTCTCTTTACCCTTGTATTTAGAAATTTTAATTAAGCACCCAGAAACTTTTAGCATAAGAAACACATAATTGTACAAATTATTGTAACTATTATTGGGGTTAATATGAGGGACAAAGTCCCCCCCCCGATAATATCAATCTATTCACCAACCTACCCTATCTCCCTACCACAGGATCCTACAGCTTCTCAATTGCTGTGTTCTCCAAAATACTGAATCTCGCAAGAGTTGTTAGTTAGATTCATGATTAGAATTAATAAAAGGACTGTCTTCTGGGATGAAAGTGCAATAACTCTTAACCTTTAGTACTTTACAAACGCCACCTTCCTTTGAAAGCAGGATATCTAGATCTAAGCGGTTCTCCATGACCATAGCTCTAATAGCTATTAGTTCTGAATTTATTTGATTTAGTGATCCCAGTGTACTTAAAGCAGGTCTATTAACTAGCGTAGAAAAATGTCTAATTTTCAAATGTCTATTGCCACACCCATACAAGGAATAATAGCTCCTAATATATCTAAAACTACTTGTCCATATGCTCACTTCGCTCTCTTCAAACTAACGACAACATCCATTTCATCCATGTGAGAAACTTTAGGAAACACTAAAGCAAGATAACAACATCCAACCCAATTTCACAGCAAATTAAAATAAGCAGTCATACCACACACAATAAATTCCTCTTGAAATTGGTTCACCACCAACCAAATATTCACCACTCAAAATATAACTCTTTACACACTTATTCTCCCACATATTCAGCCCTGCCACCTGTAGAAGGTTCACAATGCACCATACACATTTCACCTCTTTAGTTTCCCAATTCTAAAACTAGGGTGTGGATTTGACAATCTAAATTCTTACTAATCCCTAATTTGCTCTGTTATAGCAGCGCACCAGAGACACAGGACACCAACTTGGAATGCCGGGTGAGACAGAGAGCGTCAGGACAAATAGCAACGCACCGTGGACACGGGACGCTGAAGGTACTGAAGATGGAATCACCCAGGGGAGATGATGCCAGAACAAAGGACAACCCCACACAAGAGCAGGACGCCAAGGGATTCCCGATGCCCCGGACGTAATGTGGAAACCAAGAAGGTAAGCCCCTAAGCTAGAAAGTGAAGCGTTGATGCTTGAAGACGGCTGCGTTTTCACCTGGCTGATTTGCTGATGCGCATACGTGTCCCGGTGCGGCGGCCATCTTAGAAGTTTCCGTAACTCCCAGTCCGGCAACTCCGACACTCCCCAGCAGAATAAGAAAGGAAAGTGCACATGAAGTAATTCCTAACCTTCATCATGTTCGAATATTATTTATCAAAATCCAGTAAATAAACCTTCCCTGTGTTCAACTATGTTATGTTTCACTTCATTAGGCACTATAGTTAATTAAACTCTTGTGGAAACATTGTCTACCGGAGATAATAAGCCCAACAACAGGACAACTAAGATCTACCATATTGTTAATAAAATAATTAAATCACTAATTCTGCAACTTCTACTGTACTCCTTTTGCTACTTAGACAAAATAATTTGATCGTGAGGCTCGAAAATTCATACCTTAACAAAAACGCTTGTTAAAACAATAATTTTCTGAATACCAGGCTAGTAACCTACCTCCCTTTATATGATTCTCTGGAAAGTCTATGTTGCATAATGCTTGAGAACAGGGCATCAGGTTTTATTTTAATTTTAAGTGGCTCTGCACATTTTCTTATTCCTATCTCTATTCCAGAGAAATCCCACACCTCTACCTTAACAGCATGCCTTAAACCTTTGGTACAACATTGTTTGTTAAAGCTGGAAACTATTGAAAACTTGGGTCTTGCGATTTATTTTAACCACTGAATCCTCATCTTGTGTTTCAATCTCAACATCATTCAGTGTGCAGTAAATCACACAATATATTTACAAAGCAAGTGTCTTCCCAATACATTCACAGGACTTCAATCACACAAAATTAACTGATGTTTATTTTCAATGTGTCCTGTTTTAACTGGAACATCTCCTGAAGCCTGATGAACAATTTGTCTATAAATGATTTCTAAAACTTGGAATTATCTTCTAGTGTGGGGTAGGTTTGAAACTGCCACAGAACAAACTGTCGTGCAGGTAGCCCCAGTGCAGATTAAAAAGGAAACTAGATGGTCATTGACGTCACCATCAATGTATTACCCACTTTGGTCAACCTCTAGGCCTGCTTCAAGGAAGCAATCCTCCTCCACCCTTAGGCATCATCATTGTAAATTTCTCCTTGAAGAAAACTGAGACGAATCATTACTTAGAATGAATGGATTCTCTTGGTACCATCACTAAATGGCCTTTTGTTCTTAATGTTTTGCTGCAAAACTGAGGCTGAAAGCCATGTCATGTGAAACGGTATTTGATCATACATACTCTGCATAGAAGTTGATTGAGTCGGGACCTTGGACAATGTATTTTTCCGCATCTAGGAAACAAAGCCATTTTATATTCTAACTCGGTTTTATTTACATTACCACTTCCAGTGCCCAATTTTACCACAGAAGGGACAAGCGGTGTTCCTTTCAAACATTTCAACATTTGCATTCTTTCCAGAATCTTTCATCATCATTCCTTTTCCACTGCCTTGCATTTGCCCATTTCCCCTTCACATACCTTACATCTAAGTAATTCCATGCTCTCCAGCATTTCCAGATTGAACATTTTCCTTATCTGAAGCCATTGCTGATTTTGCACATTTCTCTCAAATTGCTTTGATTGAACAACAATCAGCTTCTCCTTGATCCTCTTCAGCTTCACATCAAACCAATCACTGCTGAATTTTGCAAGTTTCAGGATCTCATCTAAACTCTTTGCTAGCACATTCCACTTTTTTGTATATGACGACTCAACTTCAGTCATAAATCCGTAACTAAAACAGAAAAATAAATACTGGTGCTATCTTTCCAAGGATCATCAACCCCACTGTGCCCCTTAAAGATCTGCATGAGCCTCTCATAATTATCATACACTGACTCTTTTGGTTCCTGTGAAGTTCTCAAAATATTTGCCCAGTTAATATCCTTTTCCAGCACCTTCTTTTTCAAATGTTCAATCACCTGCTTGTATTTATAACCTACCTCCTCAGAAGAAGTTTTATTAGGGCAACTCTAGCTGAAACTTCATTTGGCCATGCAACAGCAGCCTTACATTCAGACCGCAAATCACTAGGGCTTAACATTTCAAATAATTAATTCAAATCAGTTTACATCATTTGTGAAATGGATGTCAGTTTATAACCCTTCTTCTGTCACCTATCTGGCTCGCCTCTCAGTTTTGGGAAGTTTGTAGTAAAAGCATAAAGATCAGCTCTTGTCCATTGCCCATGTGCTAGATTTCCTCCATTTACTTCTGTCATTGGACATTCCTAAATAGTTTCTTATCCCACTTCTGAATTGCTTGCTGATGCTTTCGCTTTGCTCTCTCATTCTTTCACCTTCTTTTTACTTGCAGTCCCCCTCTTCCATCTTTCCCTGTATTTTTTCAAGTCACTCCATTCCATCGTCTTTTGATAAAATGATTAATATGAGCTCTGAAAGTCATCTAAACCAATTATTTTATTCCATCATGTGTAAAATCCATTTTATAATTTTCCTCACAGTCTTCATCTTACTGATGTTGACCTCACACTTATTAGCGAATTCCTCTAATTTATCATATGCTTTGTTTGCACATCTGGCTGCTTCTTTAATCAACTACCCCATTTCATCAACATTGTATGTCAATGGTCTCTTTAAATCAATTGTCCCTTGTAACATTTATCCAAATTTCATTGTCAATAGGCCCCAATTTACAGTTCTCTCCTTAAGAATGACTATAGTAACAGGTGGATCGATTTGAGTTTTAGAAACACTAGTTGTATCTCTGTTAATTCTCTGCACTATGTCATTACAATTTTACTTTGGCACTCACTATTGAACCAACAATCACCTCTGTGGGTTACCTCTAGGTCTGCATAGCTGTGTACCTCCTGCTGCACCCACATCAAGTACTCTACCAGGACCAAAACCAGTTTTCTGTGTACTGTCAGTATTTGGAGGTCTAGAATTCTAAAGATTATTAATAAAATTATCCTTCTCTTCAGTAATATGGTTCTTTATATGGTCCTGTTCTTTTCCCTCCTTTGTACACTTTATGTCCTCAGTTTCTTTAGTTGTTGCAGAGAATCCTCTCTCACCAGCCATCATATCCTCCCTCTAACATTTTTTCCTGTCAATCTCACTTGTTCTCCAACCACTGGCTAAACAAAACTTTTCCTTGCTTTGTAATTTTCTTTCCTTTCTTCTTTGTAGCTTTTACATTCCATTTGTTTAATGTCTCAAACTGAATGTGTTTGGGCAATAGTTTATTTTGCTCATTGCTTGTCTAAGGAAATCTAGCTTTCTAATTGTGGAAGGGCGGGTTTGATAAGCAGGCAAGGAGGCTGAATATATTTCCCAAAAGAAGGTTGTTCAGACAGTGATTTATCAAATGGTGCAGTATATATTCACTCTTGGTCTTCTCCAGATTCACTCTGAGTTGAGCTGATCGGGGTTTCCGGGGTAGATGTTCTCGGCTCCTCCTCGGTCTTGATGGTGTCGCCCCAGAGGCTCATAGAAGAGGAAATAAAAGGGAGCCATCAGGTACTCTGCTTAATCAGGGTTTTCAGTCTCTGCCAGTCACCACACCTGGGGGTGATTAGAGGTCGGTTGAGAGGGAGTGACCAGGGACAGCTTCAATGAATAGTGATGTAAAGAGGGGGAAAGGAAAACATGTCTTAGAACTCTGAGGTTGGACACATCCTGGGAAAATGAAGAAAAAAATGGGGAAAACTATAGTGCTTACTGTCTGTGCCAGTACATAGAAGTGCCCTGTTTTAAGCAAATGAAACAAATGTTGTGCTACACACCAGAACTTCTGTATCACGCAGTTCTACAATGCGCTACCCGTTCCCTTTCCTAGATACACCTCCCGCTCACCCTCCCCTGTGTCCTCTGAGACGCTATGACCCACCGGCACCGCCGCAACTCTCCTGAGTTGCAGCCGCTCTCCAGCCTCCTCCGGTGGGCACCACCACTTCTCGGTCCACTGCTCGTCAGGATCCTTGTCTCCTTCCCAGTTGTCCTCGGTCTCCGCGTCATTCTGGGTCTCCCCGTCGTCCTCGCCGGGTCTCCTGCAGTCTCAGTTCTCTTCCTCCTTCACTCGCGCTGCTTCGACCCCATTGGTCCAAGACAACTCCTTCCTGTCTCGCCCTCCTTTCATTGGGACGGGAGAATCACTTCCGAGTTCCTCTCCGCCCACTTCTGGTTTTCTCTCGTAGTCTCTCTGTGAAGAGACAGCATGCAGGAATGTTGATGGTTTTGGCTCGGTTCGTCCTTCAAGTCCCAGGGTGCATTCTGCTGACCTAGGACACTGGAGCGTTCTTTCCAGGATGGCCCGAAGGTAAGCCCTGCGTCCTCCATCTCACATCCCCTTTCCCTTGCTGTCTTTCTACTGGGGTTCTGAATTTGGGGAGCCTAGACAGGTAATCCACATTTCCCTGTTCGCTTCCCTTCCGATGTTTGGTTTGGAACCAATAGAGTTGCAGTGACAAAAAACACCTCAGTACTCTCTCATTATTGCCTTAATTCCTGGCTAGCCATTCTAGAGGGAAATGGTCTGTGTATAAGGTAAATTCCCGACCCTCAAGATAATATTGCAGTGTGTCTATGGCCCACTTGATGGCTAAAGCTTCTTTCTCTATGGTGGCATAATTTTTCTTTCTGGGAAAAAGCTTACGGCTTATGTATAGGATAGGTCTTTCACCCTGGAGTGTTTCTTGGGACAAGACGGCTCCTATTCCCTGATTGGATACGTCGGTTTGAAGGACAAAGTGTAGAGAATAGTCAGGACTAACTACAATAGTTTCAGATGTGAGAGACGCTTTCAAAGACTCAAAGGCCTGTACTATATCCAAAGTAGGGTGTCTTAGTATTACCTCGGCCTTGACAGTTTTCTTGTGATGGTTAGTCAAAGGGGCTGCAATGTGGGTGAACCTCGGAATAAACCGACAATAGTATCCAAGTAACCCTAGGAAAGCCCGGAGATCTTTCTTGGTTTGTAGTGAAGGTATCTGTGAAATGGCAGCTAGTTTAGAGGTTTGGGATCTTATCACTCCCTCTCCTAACAGATATTCGAGATATCGAACGGTTTGGGCTGCTAGATGACTCTTAGCAGAATTGATGTTGAGGCCATATCGCCCTAAGGTTTGTATGACCTGGAAGAGATGTACCAAATGTTGTTCCCAGGTATCATTGTCGATAATTATGTCATCAATATATGCCCCAGCATATCTCTCATGAGGTTGCAGTATTACATTCATAGCTCTCTGAAACGTGGTTGGAGCCCCGTTCAATCCAAAGGGTAGCACTTTAAGCTGGTATAGGCCGTCGGGAGTAGAGAAGGCTGCCTTCTCTCTATCCCGGACTCGGAGGATATCTGCCAATACCCTTTACACAAATCCAGGGTGCTCATGTACTTGGCCATCCCTATTCTCTCAACCATTTCATCCACTCTGGGAAGAGGATATGTGTCAAATTCAGAGATCTTGTTGACTTCTCTGAAGTCAATACAAAAACGTACCGAGCCATCTGGCTTTGGCACAAGGAAAATGGGTGAGCTCCATTCACTTATAGAGGGCTCTACAATGTCCATTTACAACATCTTTTGTATTTCATCTTTAATGGTTTGGCGACGAGCCTCAGGGATGCAGTAGGGCCTAAGGCGTAGCCGTTTCCCAGGAGGTGTTTTTATAGCATGTTCTAAGAGTGTAGTCCTACCAGGGGATGAAGTGAAAGTATCCTGTTTTGGACTTAGTACTTGTACCAGATTACCTAACAGTTCGGGTGGAAGGCTAGTATCTATACATTGGAGAAATAAAGGAATCTGTGCTTCCGCTGTGTTTACATCTGTGGGTACGGGGCCCTCCCCTTTCTTTAGCAAATTCACATGATAAATCTGAGAGATATGTCTAGCTGGATTGGTTTCAGCCCAGTAGGTCACAGGAGTGACCTTTTAAGTGATAGTATAAGGACCCTGCCACTGCCCCAATAATGTATGATCAGAGGAAACCATCACTAGTAACACTAAGTCGCCAATTTCAAAAGTCCTGACCGTAGCCCCCTTGTAGTATTGTCCTTTCTGTGCTGTCTGAGCTTCCTCTAAGTTGTTCCTTACAATTGTCCTGATTTTTCCTAGGTGGGTACGTATATTAGAAACGTATTCTGTCAGTGGCTTGGCATCATTAGGTTGTGTTTCCCATCTCTCTTGGGCCATCTCTAGAAAGGTACGTGGTTTGTGCCCATATAACAGTTCAAAGGGGGAGTACCCTGTACTCTTTTGTTCTTCACACCTGATGGCGATGGCAACAAAGGTCCTATTATGTCCATACCTATCCTACTGAAAGGCTCACTTATAATGGGAAGGGGCTGATGGACTGCTCTGGGAGGATGGTATCTGTTGATTGATTCTTTGGCACACTGGGCATTCTCTGCAATATTTCTTTACATGCTGATATATCCTGGGCCAATAAAACCGTTCCATAATCTGTTTTTCAGTTTTATCTACCCCAAAATTTCCTCCCAATAAGTGACTGTGAGCTAGGTACAACACTTTATCCCTGAATGGACCGGGGATTAGTAACTGGGGGTTCTGGGTGGGGCTCCCTTTTCTGTACAATAGTCCCTTCTTCTTAAAGAAATATGGACCTACGTGGGGGGTCTTCGTCCTCTAGGGCCTTGTTCCATGCCACTTGTAGCACAGGATGTTCTCGTTGTGCCGCATGGAAATTTCTGTTGGTTTCCCAAGGATTCTCATCTTGTATGATTGGCAGAACCTACGGACTCTTGCCTTTCTCTGCCCTTCTTTGTTTCCTACTCTTCTTGATTTTTGACGGTGGCCAGTCCTTATCTGTATCCTGCGAAAAAGGTGCTGTGGCCCACCATTCTTCTTCTTCTGGTTTGTTGCCATGTAATAACTGAGATAACTTTGGGTAATCGTTTCCAAGTATAGCTTGCTCTGGTAATCGAGGTATGAGTCCCACGGTTAAAGTGGTTCCTGAATCATGGGAGTGTTGTATCTGTACCTTTGCGGTGGGATATGGTTTGGTGTCACATGAAGACACCATATGGCTATAGTTCCATCAATTGGGCCGAGACATGACCCCAGGTCTTGAGCTCAAACCACACTGTGGAGGCAACCTGTATCTGCCAGGGCTGTCACGGGATGTCCATTCACGGATACGGTACAACAATAGGGTTGGAGCTTCCTTTCTGATGAGGAGCAATAGTAGTTTCAAGCCACGCCGATTTCCATGGGTTCTTCCTTTTGAGGACAGAACAGGGCAATATTTCCCATCCCTTCACATTGGAAACATTGAGGACCCATAGTAGGTGGTCTGGTTATCAGGGCCCCCGGAATTATGGTAACCTGTTCGGGCTTCTTCACTACTACTGACACGACTTGTGTGAGGGCGGGTTTGATAAACAGGCAAGGAGGCTGAATATATTTCCAAAAAGTACATTGTTTATTATCAGACAGTGATTTATCAATTGGTGCAGAATATATTTCCTCTTGGTCTTCTTCATATTCACTCTGTGTTGAGCTGGACGGGGTTTCCGGGGTAGATGTTCTGGGTTCCTCCTCGGTCTTGATGGTGTCGCCCCGGAGGCTCATAGAAGAGGAAACAAAAGGGAGCCGTCAGGTACTCTGTTTAATCAGGGTTTTCAGTCTCTACCAGTCACCACACCTGGGAGTGATTAGAGGTCGGTTGAGAGGGAGTGCCCAGGGACAGCTTCAATGAATAGTGATGTAAAGAGGGGGAAAGGAAAACGTGTCTTAGAACTCTGAGGTTGGACACATGTTGGGAAAAGAAGAGAGAAATGGAGAAAACTATAGTGCTTACTGTCGGTGCCAGTACATAGAAGTGCCCCGTTTTAAGCAAATGAAACAAATGTTGCGCTACACACCAGAACTTCTGTATCACGCAGTTCTACCATGCGCTACCCGTGCCCTTCCCTAGATACACCTCCCGCCTCACGCTCACCCTCCCCGTGTCCTCGGAGACGCTATGACTCACAGGCTCTGCCGCAACTCTCCTAAGTTGCGGCCGCTCTCCAGCCTTCTCCAGTGGGCACCACCACTCCTCGGTCCACCATCGTCAGGATCCTCGTCTCCTTCCTGGTCGTCCTCGGTCTCCACATCTTCCTGGGTCTCTGCGTCGTCCTCGCCGGGTCTCCTGCATTCTCCGTTCTCTTCCTCCTTCACTCACGCCATTGGTCCAAGACAACTCCTGCCTGTCTCGTCCTCCTTTTATTGGGACGGTAAAATCACTCTGAGTTCCTCTCCGCCCACTTCCGGTTTTCTCTCATAGTCTCTCTGTGAAGAGACAGCATACGGGATGGTTGATGGTTATTGGCTCGGTTCGTCCTTCAAGTCCCAGGGTGCATTCTGCTGACCCAGGACGCCAGAGTGTTCTTTCCAGGATGACCCGAAGGTAAGCCCCGCGTTCTCCTTCTCACACTAATGTTAAAGGTACTTTCTAAAGGAAGCTGTAAGTCTTTATCAAAAGCAGTATAATCATGCCACATATATATGTACACATTTTAAACCCAGTATCTGTCATCATTTTGTGTGCAGGCATTAAGTTGACATGTCATTTCTAATCCTCAGTAGAAGGTACAACAAAAAGGTTCATTTTTTTCAATACAGTACCCACTATTTTTGCTCAAACTGACCTAAAAATCATAGACAACAACTAGTAAACAAGGACCAATAGCAGTGTGGCTCTGCCACAGGTCAACGTATCAGAGTGAGACTCTGTCAGCAACCAACCAAAGACTGTGTGGCTTTGTGGTGACTTCTTGCGAATCCCAGCGGGGTTCCATGACTGACTAACCAATCACAGCGCTACTTCTCTTTGAATAAGAAATATGATTGCAACACTTTTCTAAGTTACTTTACACAGAATTAACCCTTGTCTAGTCAACTCGAATATGAGGGAAATCAGTCAATTAAGGCAAGACAATTTCATCAGCAGTAGAAACAAACAAGAAGGGCAGCACCCTTTCTGTACTGTTTTCAAACCACGACTCACTCTAGGAAAACCCTGTCCAGTGGCTACCCTCCCTGGCTAATGCCCTCCTTCCCGTGCACTAAGACACATGGTACACCAACCTGTATTGGAAACACAGCCCTAAAAAAGGGAAAATCTGTAGTTCTGAAATACCTATTTATGAGCATGCGACACCTTGACCTACACACTACCTTATGCAGATCAGTAAAAAAAAACAATATATTGAGATCTTGGGAGTCGGCAAATCTGATAACCAAACCAATCAATAACAAAACAAATTGTTTATAAACAAAATTAACCCCTTCGATGCTTGTGACGGAACCATTCCGTCATCAGTCACGGTTGAGCTGTGCACGACCATACCCAGTTAAGGAATAATCAGCACGGGAGGGAAATCGGGGCAGCATCCAAGGTGTTAATAAAAAAAATTAATACATCAGCACAACAGTGATCAAACCACCATTTGAGTCCAGAATTAACACAGTATACCCAAACGCTTTACACATAGCATAACAATCCTTTTTACAAACTTGTATTTCAGCAATGTACTACAAATATCTTACAAGATTCCCAGCTCACAAACACATACTGCCTTATTCATACTTATACTCCAAAGTGTTCAGGGACAGCACTGCAAGTCAGACGTCTCAGCAAAATCTCAACACTTGGAATTCCAATGGAAAATCTCCTTGGACTGTGCATAAAAGATAAGAGAAGGGGTATCTTGGTAAAATGAGATGCTCTTTAACATGCAACCATCCTGTACTACCAGAATGTGTGGGAGCAAAACCATAAATGTAAACATCCCAAATATTTGAACACCCTGATAATATACCTTACACAATTTTCCCACAGTTTGAATTGCCTGTCAAGGCACTCCCTTAAACATCAATTTAGCAGATTAAAACCGTTCAAATAAAAAATGGGGCCCACTCAATAATTGAGTTCTAGATCAATAAAAGTTAAAAGAATTTTATTGCACAATTAAAAAAATAAGCAGCACCGAGTCAATGCCATGAAGGCTCTAAAATGTAGAAAAACAGAAATTATTCCAAGTCCCATATGAGCAGCAAAATTAGATGGAAGTCAGACAGCAGTCCTAGGGGCATATGAAGTCTTAATGCAAATAATGCATGCCATTACATTACCTCATATTAGAAGATATGCATGGGGAGGCAGGACTGAATGACAATAATGGCATCCATTTTGTCTAAAATGCTGTTTTAAATTAAATGTGTAATAATTGAAACACATCAATAAACACACACATCTTATGAAATCTGTTTCAATTGTAATTAAATCACTTCAGCCTATATATGTATTCACATACAAAAGAAAACATTAGGCATTATTATTAATGAACAAAATAGAAACTTTGAAAAAAAAACTAATGCCTATATTAGCATGAACACTCTGCAGTCTTTACTTTGCTTTTCACACGTTACTACACACACATATTTTGATGTGTGCCACTCTGTACTTTCACACAGAACTTACTGTTATTTTTGTGTGCTTTAATTTCCTGGGATTTAGTCTGAACACCGTAGACAAGCTCAAACAACGAAGCCTCTTATTATTCTGTTGTTGTAAGGCTCTAGTGCATAGACAAAACACACACAAGCAGCTGTTGTTTGGGAACATGTACTCTTTGTCATAGAAGTATGCAGAGACAAGCAAATACACGGACAAGATTGCAACTTTACCTGATACGTAGAACCTTCATCTGTGCATGCTAAGGTATGGGGTATGAAGCAAACACCCACTTCTTTTTGATATATAATCGCTTTGCTTCTGTAGAAGGGGAGGGGGAGTTAGTTTACCCTGTCTTATACAATGACAGCTCCTTTTATGACTCATGGATTACTTAGTATGCTGACCGTATTTGTGTTAGGCATCTTCTTACTTATTGTGGCATGGATACTGCACACTAGAGCACGATAGTTAAAATAAACATTTTAAACTTTTCTTGTATCTCTGTCAAATCTTACTGCGGACAAGTACGAGTGTGAGAGCGAAAGGGTACGTCCTGTCACAGTGATTCCTAAGAGGGTCGGGAGTGTTTTGTTCCGGGGTATCTAATCACTTGTTCCTCTGTGAGTGAGCAGGAGGGCAAGAGAGACACTATAGCTAGTCGGGCCCTGGCTCATGGGTACTATGATTGTAGGATAACTCAGTCCCTGCCTACTGAGGTTCTAAGGCCACAAGCATAGTTCTGTAATTTTGCAGATTCCCTGCAACACAAGATTGTCATTGATGTGCACGCATGAGATGTGACACAGATGTGTTCCCCATGTGCGTAAAAGCATGTGTCGTGAGACATACGTGGACATGCACAATGACGCATGGTGGCAAGTTTTAATTTACCATTCTATTACGTCGGATGGACATTGTAGAACAGTAAATTATGTTATGTTATGTTATGTTATGTTATTAAAATTTCTATAGCGCACAGCTGCCCCAGCAAAGGGGCGTCCTGGCGCTTTAAAATGTGAGAAAGAAAGTGAGTGGCACGGTTAGTACTTGGCTCTCAAAAAATATATATATTTAAAACAAATCTCATGGCAAGTGTGATCGGGAGTGTGACAGGGAGCAGAGGAGAGCAGAGGAGATGGAAACAAAGTTTGTGGGTGCGTGGAGAGGTGATAAAGTGGAAAAAGGGGTGACAGCAAGGAAACAAACACTCTCCCATGTGGTGCTAAATGACAAACAATAAGAGTTTCCTCAAAGATGCAGTGGAAGGATGAAATTCATCCAATCAAAACTCTGAGAGACGAATATGCTTTTTGGCTGGACAAACAGAAGAAAAGGGAGGAAAGACATTGAATCAAAAACAGATAACTGAGATAAACAACAAAGCCATTCAATCACGAGCAATGGGCTGAGTCAAAGCCCCTTCTTATTATATGTCATTTACTGGAAACAGTATGTCTGCCTACAGTCCTTAACTGAGAGACAAGGACTCCTCTTCCTGGCCAGCTGGTGTTCCGAATAAATGGTCCATTTTCCCATAAGGGTTTGTTTGCAAGAGTTCTTAAATTTAAGCTGCCTTTGTTCCACATAGAGCTAGTCCAGGCTGTATATGCTTTCAATTATTCAATTTGACATTGTACTAGCTGTTTGAATGTGAAGCGGTAACAGCTGTGGTAATGTTTACCTTGGCAATCCCTGAAGGTATTGCAATATTCTGTCCAGGCACAAATGTATTGCAATATTCAGTCCTTGACAATACCAGAGCTAAATGAGGGCATGCCGGCCAGATAATTTTAGAAATGGCATGATGCTGCACGAGGCACAATTGACCGTGGATTTGCTTTGTTGGTGCATTAACTCGGTTCAATATGATAGACTAGAGACAGATTATTATCATGTTTACTACCCCCTCTGCTCAGATAACCCCGACTTGCCAGCTGGCATCATATTATGGAATACATTTATTCAGTTGTGAATTGTTAGCCTTCACCATTTTGCTTACGATATTCCCATTGCCTGCTCGTTTGTAGTTTACTGTCACTCCTCACGGACCTTTGCCTTCTCCTCATCCTTTCATTCATTCATTAGATCTTTATTCGGTTACTTGCAGAAAACAACCATAAAAGCACAACTTAATATACATCATAAAAACAAATTGATAAAAAAAAACACATTGTCCTCAGGAATAAAACACAATTGATCTGTAGGTGAATATAAACAACAATATCAGGCATTATCCCTCCATGCTGATTCTAAATTTTAGGGCTAATTTTAAAAAACTGATTACAAATAAAGTGCATTCATTATTTAGCAGCTGTAGATGACAGAGTGCAGGTTTAATCTGGGTAAAATTCAGTCTTTTAAGAAGAGGCTTAAGGAAAACCCTCCGGGGAATATCATAAAAAGGGCAAAAAAATAAAAAGTGCACCAAATCCTGCGGAGACACACAGTCGCAGCCGCAGGTAGGTAACACTTGGCCTTGATGGCTGCCTCTTGGAACGGCTAGCAGTCAGTGAAAGAGGTTCAGCCGAAACCTAATTAACAAGAAACGGTCAAAGCTCGACATTGGCCAGGTCAGGTAAGGTTCCATGCTTAGTGTGGTTTGTATGACAACATAATTTCTGTTGCTGCTTTTCTTTAAATCCACCTCCTCCCGCTGAAAAAGCTGCGAAAGAGAAAAAGTGTTCTTCACAGACTTTACGTCGGTTACAGTAATTGAGTCGGGATTTGAGAAGAGTTTGGGACGCCCTAATGCAGTGAAACATTGTTTCAAATATTTTAGCCACGGGATTTTTAACATATTATCCCATGTCAATGCTTCTCTCAGGAGCTGGTGGTTTAACGGAAGGTCCTTATTTAGCCAGCATTTCAGCCAGAATGTTACAGGCCGAAGTGCAATGGTGTCACCTAAGTAAGGGCAACCTAACTCCTCATGCACTATGGAATTAGCAGTTCCTCTCGGGACCCCCAGGAGCTGTTTCAAAAAATTATTTTCTGCTACCACCAAGTCCTTAACATTTGTGTGCCCCCATAACTCACTTCCATAGCAGCCTATTGCCACACTCTTGGCCTGATATACTTTTAACAGAGCGGCAATTGGCCGTTTCCCCATTTTCCTCGCAAAATTAAAAATTGCTGCATTTGCCCGTGTTATCTCCCCTTTTTTCTTCTGTACAGCGGGGCCCCATTTCAGTTGGTTATCAAACAGGACCCCCAGATATGAAAAGGTTTTAGTCGTGGGAATCTTCTCCCCATTTACATGAAATGAAAACTCCTTGTTATGTGCTATACCTACATTCATGACAAAAGATTTTGAGTTATTAATGGAGAGATCCCGGGATTTCATAAATATAAAAAAGGTGTTAAGCAGCAATTGGAGCCCTTTTGTGGTCCTTGCCAACAAAACGGCGTCGTCCGCATAAAGTAAAACAGGTAACCCTTTACGTCCAACAAGGGGATAATCAGCACATGTTTTTAAGAGGGTATTTTCCAGAATAAGAATATACAGATTAAAAAGAAACGGGGCCAGGATGCAACCCTGTCTTACACCCCGGTGTATTCCGAATCCCCTGGTCACCTTCAGGTCCTGGGTGTGTCGCATGTTAACTCGGGTGACCTGGTGTAGATCCGCCAAGAAATTGACCAGGGTCTGCTCCACCCCCATATTTCGTATAGCTCCCCATAATTTGCCCCTATTGACACAGTCGAAGGCTGAAGAGAGGTCCATAAAAGCCATATGGACTGTGCCCTGACGTGCCATCGTATATTTTCCTAACACCATGTATAAGTTGAGACACTGGGAGATGGTAGAGTGACCTGGTCTAAAACCATATTGAATTGGAGAAATTATGTTATTTTCGTCAGCCCAGGTTGTTAGCCTATTCAGGATAACACTACCTACTACTTTTACAACCGAGTCGATTAAGGATATTGGCCTATAGCAGGATGTGCTGTTACGGTCCCCTTTTTTAAAAACAGGGACTATTGTGGAGAACCCCCAGGACTTTGGGCATCCATGGTCAACGGCTGCATTAAATACAGCAGAGAGAACAGGAGCCCAAAGTGATGTCCTTGATTTAAAAAGGTCCGGGGGCACACCATCGGGCCCGGGTGCTTTCCTGCTGGTTAGGCCCATGATGCCCTTCTCCACCTCACAAATGGTAAAACGCAGGGGGTTAATCCCTGGGACACCTTTGTCATATATAGGTTGTGGTATATCTCTATTAAAAATACGACTAAATTGAGAGACCCAATCATCTTCTGAAATGTTGGTGCCTAGGGGGGAATCACCTGGGGAAACAAAAAGAGGTTTGTTTATAATACCCCCGAATTTAGTACTTTTGCCAAGTATTTCTGGGTCTAACAAGTTTTCCCAAGTGGCCGCTTTTACTTCTGCTTTGCGTTTAACCAGAGCCCTTTTATAGGCGAGCCGAGCTGCCCTAATGTTTACCTGGTCCCTTGGTCTGGCCTTAAGGGCTAACTTTAGGTCATGCTTGCCTTAGAGCAACCGTTGTCAAACCACTTTGGCACATTACAGATCCGGCCTGTAGAGGGTACTGTTAACATTCCCCTGACTTTAGTGACTATACCATTAAAGGCTAATAAAATTTCCTGTGCTGATGGTGTGGGAGATACGCAGATGGATAACTCAGTGTTACATGTCCTATTAATCTTTTCATAGAGTTCGGCCGAGTTCACCCTTTCCCACTTTAGGCGTCTATTACCGTCCGTACATTTTAGGACCCCACTGTCTGGCCTTTCTTCTTGTACATTGAGGAGCATCCCTTCAAAATAAATGCAAACAGGATTGTGGTCGCTCAATGAGTTCTCTAAAATTTTAAAGCCAGATATAGAGGGACTAAGGTTGCTAGAATAAAGTATGTGGTCGATGTAGGAACCCCCCACGCTGCCTTTAAAGGTAGGGATTTCATAAAAAGTGTGATCATCCACCTGAGACATGGCGGTAAATAAGTCAAAATCATCCATAAAGGCATTCAGCAAATTTCAGCGAGTGGGTATGATCGAAGTGAAAGCCTTCGAGTCTATTACAACCCATTAGGCCTAATGGAGTAATTGCTTGGTTCCCACAGGGGTGTACATTTAAGTCTCCTATGATGACAACCTGAGGTGGGAGTCTCTCCATGTTATCCCTTAGAAAACCATCTAGATCCACAATCTTGCAACCCCCTTTGGGGTTAACAGCTTTGTAAAAATTAATCAGTGCTAGAGTCTCTTTCCCCTTTTTGATCGTCAGTATCTGGATATCGTTATTATTAAAGGGAAATCTTTTAACAGAGCATGATAGTGCTAAATCAATATACACAACAAGACCCCCTTTGGCTCTACCACTCCTTGAGGGCTCGGCTGACTCAAAGAAGCTTTTGTATCCTTCTATAAATGCGTTGTTTCCTACCAGCCATGTTTCCTGTAGGCAAATTATTGGATAGGATTTTATAAAAGACACCCAAGATGGATCGTTGATTTTGCTAGCTAAACCAGCAATGTTCCATGAAATTACATTATGCCTCGCTACTATTGACACCTCTGGGACAGGAACTTCACCCATTGAGGCTTTGTTGTTGGAATTAATAGGACTGTCTTCTACCGCTGATCTTAGTTCCATATTGTGATTCGATTTGCTTGTGTGAATTTGAGTATGTTCGTGGATTTGTGGATGCCCGGTGTTATTTGGCTCGCTATATGTCGGCAGTCCGTTGGTTGTCAACAGGTGTCCCTCGGTGACAGTTGTATCCCTGATTGTGTCCTTCGGCTGATGATTAGTGGTAACCCCTGTGTCAAAGTAAAGTATCTCGACTTCCTGTGTCGTCCCCCTGTTGTCTACACTTTGTCGGGGGTGTGGGGGAGTATCTATTACTGGTGTAAAAGAGGTATCATAAAGTCAATCCACTCC
The DNA here is from genome assembly GCF_964263255.1 of Lissotriton vulgaris. NCBI lineage: Eukaryota > Metazoa > Chordata > Amphibia > Caudata > Salamandridae > Lissotriton > Lissotriton vulgaris. The sequence continues at coordinate 754,502,321 of NC_141695.1, read as the reverse complement.
CTCGAGGCCTTCCTGCTGAAAGAAGGCAGCAAATCGATTAAAGGTGGGTACCCTGTAGTGGGTGTCAAAGTAATCAGGGTGCCCATATCCAGAGATGTGGTTGGCGTGCATGCTTCCATATGCCATTTGGTGTTCATCGTGTGGGGTGTAGTACCTAGTTCTGTGTAGATATTGTCGGTTTGTGTTCCCTAGAGACTTGGAGGGTGGCTGATAAAAGTAGCTGAGATCTACAGTTTGTATTCTGCTTTCTAGATCGCCGTCCCTCCAACCGCTAATGTAGTTAACCACCCGCCGATCTTTGAAGTTTATAACAATGCAGTCACCCTCATAGTCCTTTTTCCTGTGTCCCACCCAATTTATTCTTCTGACCTGTAGGATTTGGCCATTTAGGGCTTTAGGAATAGGTCTATGTCTAGTTAGCCAGTGACTAACTTTGTTTTTTAATTCTAATTGACCCTCAGATTTCCCTATGCCTAAAGTTGGGACTCCTATCATGATCACGGTGTAGGGATAGGATTCCGGTGGCAGGTCAATATGTGAGAATTTACTGACTGGGACTGAGCTAATAGGGTGATCCTGTCGGCTGTTACTGATGTCGTTTATTTAGGACCTCTGCTGCCCACTCGCTCTCACCCCCCCTTCTGTGATGTCTGGTCCGGTGTTACTTGGTTGCGCACTTGGGGTAGTTGTCACATCTGAGCTCATACCCGGTGTCGCTTGACAATACCAGAGCTAAATGAGGGCGTGCCGGCCAGATAATTTTAGAAATGGCATGATGCTGCACGAGGCACAACTGACCGTGGATTCGCTTTGTTGGTGCATTAACTCGGTTTAATATGATAGACTAGAGACAGATTATTCTCATGTTTATTACCCCTATGCTCAGATAACCCCGACTTGCCAGCTGGCATCGTATTATGGAATACATTTATTCAGTTGTGAATTGTTAGCCTTCGCCATTTTGCTTACGATATTCCCATTGCCTCCTCGTTTGTAGTTTACTGTCACTCCTCACGGACCTTTGCCTTCTCCTCATCCTTTCATCCTCCACTTAAAAACTCGGGGCCAAAAGCAGTTTTTGACATTCTTTGTGCCGGTGCAAAATCAATTATTCATGCAAAAATGAAATCGTAACTAATGATGCACAACCCTTATATTCTGATGCGCAATTAGTAAATCTATGCAGAAGTGGCAACATTACCACTTTCAAAGACCTGTCAGTAAATAATTGCAAAATATAAGATTTTAAAATTGCTTGTAAAATAAAATCAGGCCTATTCTAACGTTAGTCAGATCCAAAGGTTTAGAAATGCTTAATTTAATAGTTTAGAAATGCTTAATTTAATAGATTTCTACTGAAAAGAAATTCTATCACTTATAAAAGTACAAAATTGCTTCCGGAGACTTTTCCATGTACATCCTGAATGGGTAAAGTCAAAACACGTTATTTGCAGCAAAGTACAAAGCGGCTCAGGCATTTAAACCACAGAGTTCTGGTGGAAAGAATGGTAAAATATTGTATTGTATCAGTGGTGCTGAAATACTTTTCAGAATGGGTGCGCTGCCATTAATGTTACATTACTGAACTCATAGGGATTGTGGAAAATACAAGAGTTACACAAAGAACAACTGTAGCAATTGATCCACGGCCATTCGTGGTAAGGATGTGGTATATAGCTAATGGTGCATTTTGAAGCACACTGTCGGCAATATATTACTATAGCATGGTGTGGTAGCACACTGTCATTTACAGACAATACATGAAATGACCATTAAATGTGCACAGACATACAGTTTTACGGATAACACTATATGCCACACAAACAACAATATGTGGAAATCAGGTTTCAGTGAATATTTTTCATTTGCACGCCACCAAGTAATGTGTTTTGAATTGTTTTGATCTTAATAAATTCTTTGTTTCCATCACTTGTCAGAATTTTTTTTTTTAATGTTTCATTTGTCCTTTTTATCAGTACTGCTTTATTTTGAAATATATGTATAGTTTATTTTTAGGTATTTTTTTTTCAAATAAACCTTTATTATGCTCTTCAAGTCAGGTACAGTACACTGTGCAGCAATTAAACGTAAATCGACACATTGGCAACCATTACAAACAGAGTGAGTGAAAAAAAAAACAATCCCACTAACAGGAGTCTGAGGTACAAAAATATGTTTCAAGATCATAGAGTGCAAGTGAAGCCCACCTCACGGGGGCACCTTTACCGCTCCTTAATTGAAGCTGAGAAGCATGTAACGGGGGCCTAATGAGGAGGGCAGGGACCGACTAGCACAGGCGGCGGCCGCGGGCGAAAATCTGGCGGGGAGCGCAGAAGTGGCGGAACCGTTAGGGGGAGAGCGGGAATGAAGGTAAGACACCAGGGGACCCAAAAATGTCAACTGGCTGGGAGTTGGAGGGCATAAGATCCCAAAACTCAGATAGCAGAGTCTGGCACCGCGCAGCGTCCTCCAGGAAACTTTCAACTTTGGGAACAGGCCTACGACCCAAGCACATGGCCACCCTGCGACGGGCAAGAGCAAGCAGCATAGCGATAAGGCGGCGGGAAGCATCCGGGCAGAATTTTACAAACCCAAGTAGGCACAAGGTGGGGTCAGGGGAAACCAGGGTACCGGTAACTGCCGTGAGTGTGGAACACGCTCCCTGCTAAAACTCGGAGACCCTCAGGCACAGCCATGTCAGGCCCGCAAAGTCCGCAGCAGGGGCGCCGCAACGAATGCAGGTGTCGTTAGGTATGAGTCCCAGCTTGTGGAGCTGGGCAGGGGTGCGGTATATCCTGTGCAGGAACTTGAAATGTATCAGACGAAGCAGGTAGTTAGGTGACAGCTTCTTCGTCTGGTTACAACAGTAGAGCCAGTCTGCCTGCGCTATGTCGATGCAGAGGTCAGCACCCCACGCCACGCGCGCACGGTCAGTGGAGATAGAGGTTGCCATTAGTGTAAAAGCGTATAATTTGGTGACCAATTTGTGCAGGGATGGAGATGTGTAAAATAGGTTTTGGGCCGGCATGGTGGGAGGGGCTGGGGGAATATGGGGTGCAAAGTCCGGCAAATGGAGCGCAGCTGGTAGAATAGTAGCGTGTCCAGTGAACCGGATGACTCGAGGAGAGAATAAAAAATGTCGCCGGGATAAAGGTCAGCAGTCGTCTGCAATCCCAAATGCGTCGCATGCTTAGACATACCAGAGGGCTGAAGCGGAGGGAAAGCAGGGTGATTCACTATTGGCACAGCGTTTGCGGAGAGTAAAGGAAGATTTGAAAGCCGGCAAAGACCAATCCAAGCCTAGCGCAGAGTCTCAACAGTAACCACCAGGGGCAGACTGCAGGCACTAAAAGCGCAGTAGTCAAGGGCCAAGGAGAGGCTATATCCGCCTCAACAGCCACATGGGGCAAGGAGGGAGTGGGATGGATCCAGAAATGCAAAAAACTGGCCTGTGCACAGAGAGCATATATCTTGAGGTCCGGAGCACCCTCGGTTGTCTACCTGCCCAAACTAGTGAAATTATCAAAGAGCGTAACTTACTAAACAAATGGGCAGTGAGGAGAGTCGGGACATTCAGGAACAAGTAGAGGAATTTTGGCAACACCACCATCTTGGCGATCCGGCCAGTCAAAGACAGTGGAAGCCTGCCCCAAACGGAAATCTTAGATTCCAGCCAATTAATAGTGCAGCCAAAGTTTGACCTCCATAATTCGTCCAGGTATCTACTCAACCAGATACCCAAATATCGCGTTGGGCAAGCCGCCCACACAAATAGGAAATCGGGAGTGAACGAAACAGTGGCATCCATCAGAGGAAACCAGACCGACTTACTCCAATTTATTTGTACACGAGAAAGACTGCCAAATCGGATGATTTCCCTGACCAAGGGGGTAAAAGATAAAACAGAAAAGGCCACTCGAGTGTATCGAATGCTTTTGTTGTGTCCAGCAGGGCAGCTACGGCAGGATGATTAGGATTAATTTGGTGAAGGACAGAATAAATTGTGTGAAGGTTATGTGAAGTTGCCCTCCCGGGAATGAAGCTGGATTGATCCGGGAGAGCGATGACTGGCATAAAGAGCAGAAGGCGAGAAGCGATAAGCTTGGCAAATATTTCAGTATTTATAAAGGAGAGGGGGCGATAGGAATCAGGACGATCAGCGAGTTTGTCGGGTTTAAGGAGCAAGGTGATCAAGCCGTTCTGGAGAGACTGCCGCAAAAAGACCATTGTCAAAAGACTCGTTGTACATGGCCACCAAATGCGGCTCTAAAAGGTCAGCATACATTTTTCAAAAGGAGGCCGGGAGGCCATCAAGACCAGGAGCTTTTTCCCCATGTCAATTACTAATGGCCGCAAGTATTTCTTCCCTAGTAAAGGGTGTGTCCAAGAATTCCCGGTGGTAGTCCTCCAGCCAGACCAGCCCAGTGGAGTCGAAGTATTGATCAAAAGCCTCGAGCGACGGGGGAGCACCTGCCGAGTACAGCTGCGAGTAGAAGTCCAAAATGTGGGAACTAATCTCCTCCGGGGCGCTAATTCTAGATGGGCCCCCATCTTCCAGGGCCGTAATGTAGAAGGCAGCGCGTGGTGGGCGGAGGAGATTAGCAAGAGTACGGCCCGGGCGATCATCCTCACCGAAACGTTGTGCCCGGCTCTAGCGGCCTAAAAAGGAGAGTTCACGATCTGCTGCTTCAGTGAACTTGGTATGTTTTGGCGTATGCGAGCTAAGTTGTCAGGACTAGGGGATGCAGCCTCGTGGCATCCAGGTCCCGGATCTCCTTTTCAAGCTAAGCCAGAGTGAAACGAAGAGAACGGAGCACACCAGATTGTTTGGATATACACTCACCCCAAATCACCATCTTAAAACACTCCCAAAGGACGGACGCCGAGTCTACGGAGCCCTTATTAGGTTTGAAATAATGAACTATAGCAGTTTAGATGTCTGCGCAGAATACCGATACCCGTAAGGCGTTTGGTGGAAGACGCCAGGAAAAGGCACGCTTTGGAGATTGGGGAAGGCAGAGGCGGATTTGGACCGGCGTGTGGTCTGAGAAGGTGCGCGCCATATGTGTTGCATCAGCAAGCCAGAGCAGGACTTCCGGAGAGGTAAGCCAGTAATCGATGCCCGACCAGCACCCTCTTGCACCGGACACACAGGTGCCCTCCCGGCCATCGGGCCGGAGGTGGCACCATGCGTCATAGAGGGAGTTCTCGAGTATGATAGAGGAGAGGGCTGTAGTGGCATGAGGGTGAAACGCCTTGAGACCAGACCTATCGAGCGCAGCAGATAAAGCAACATTGAAATTCCCACCCCAGATGACCACCGCAGGACCACAGGAGGAGATGAGGTGCCGGACATGATTGAAAAAGGCCGGGTCATCAGTGTTAGGACCATAGACCTCTGCGAGTGTAATAGGTTGGGCCAGCAGTGAACCGTGCATTATTACATACCTGCCCTCGGGGTCAGTGAGTGTGTGAGTGGTGTGCCAGGGAGGACCCTGGCCTATTGAAATGGAGACTCCCCTAGCTTAGGAGGAATAAGTGGAAGATTGAGTTTCGCCCCAATAACGCGCCTGGAGACGAGAAAGGGAGGAGGGTAGTAGATGCGTCTCCTGCAGCATACAAATGTCGACCCGGTGCTTCTGCAGATGTGAGTGTATCAGCCTTGCTGGTCTTACGATGGTTGTTTAGGCCACGGACATTGCCGGTCCAGCAGATTGTGTCAGACATGAGGGAGAGGTGGTATGTGTGATGAGGCGCAGCGCAGGTAATGAGCACCGCAAGTTGGAGATATCTGTATGGATAAGAAGGCAACCAGGAAGGCCCCTGGGGAGGTTTGTGTAACCATCATGGCGGTGGAGTGAGGACTTAAAGACAAGGCCCGTTGAGCGGTGGACCAGGTGCCCCGCACAGCTACATCCCGCCAGGGCTGCAAGTGTTTCAGCTGTAAGGCTAGGGGACCAGCGCCAACATAAAGCAATGTCACCTGTAGGCTAAAGTCAGCATAAAAGGCCAAGCACAGTGCAGTGTCGTGAGCAGGACATGAAGGAACAATAGCAAACAGAAAAACAGAAAAAGACCACAAAAGCAACCCCTCTAGCAAAGAAGGAGCCTCCAACCCAGACCACTCACAAACCCAAAACAGACCCACTGACACAAATAGAAGAAACTCCAGCAACCCCGCACCCACTCCAATGCCCCAATTAGGCTGAGAGGACCACCCACCCCACTCCGGGACCCACAACTGGGAAGGGATAACACAGCAAGAACAGCGGGAATCATCCTGGTGGGGGCATGGCGGGACTCGGCGAACACCCCTGCAAAGAAACAGGGTGGCCAAGCTTGGGTTGGCAGGTGGCATCCAAAACAGACAGCATATTAATCAAAGAACTATTGTCTGCACAGTCAATCGTTATCACTCAACCGGTCGGCGCACTCAAGTGGAGACTTGGGAGGGGAGTATCAGGCCTCTTTCTCTAGCCTCTTAGCGAATGCCAGGGCCTCCTTCGGGTCAGTAAATACAAGTGTCTTAGAACCCTGTCAGATCCTCAACTTCGCCGGGTAGGCCAGGGAGTATGTGACATCATGTTTCTGGAGGATGCGTTTGGCTGGCAGAAACTCCCTCCTGGCAGCCTGTATAGTGAGGGTGTAGTCCGGGTAGAAGGAAAGAGTATTTCCCTGGTGCTTAATGGTGCCCTTGTTGCGTGTAGCTCAGAGGATGGCATCACGGTCCGGGAAATTCAGGATTTTCGCCACAATGGGATGGGGGGCCATACCAGTACCAGGGCGCGGGCCCAGGGAGCGGTGGGCTCATTCCACGATGAAGAATTGGTATAAGACGTCCCCCGAAGAGCTCCTTGATGAGTTGCTCGATGAAGTCCTCCATTTCGGAGATGTTGGTTGACTCTGGAAGGCCCGTGATACGAAGAGTGCTCCGACGGAAGCGGGTTTCTAAATCCTCGTCTTTCTCCCGGATTACAGGCAGGATCTTGTCCATCTGGAGTAATTTCTGCCTGTCCTGGGTGGCCGCATCCTCGGCATCCGTCACCCTGGATTCAACATGGAGCAGTCTGTTATCATGAGAGTCAACACGGGCCTTCACAGAGTCAAGGTGCGCTGAGAGTTGATCAAGCTGGGACACAATTCCGGTAACGGTCGACTTTACGTCCAGCATAATCACCTTGAGATCGTCATCCCAGCTCGGTGGGGTCCATCGTGACAGCGGAGTCTGCGCCGTCTGAACCTGCACCGTCCTGGCGTGAGGATCTTCTAATTTCGAAGGCAATCTTAGGCTGCTTGGGATCGGATTTTCCCATAGCGATGAACACTCCAGGTGGGCGCCAAACCACGCGGGTGAAGTAGAAGCAGACCAGGAGTGGAGTCCACTATCAGCCAGTGGCCAATGACGTAGAGCCAGGAGGAGAACAGGGCCAGGATCCAGAAGCTGAGCAGTCGCAGCAAGTCAGGAGTCACGCTACCCACGAAAAGCGCTAGGGCAGCCAGCTGCCAGAGATGGAGAATTGGAGCTGGTACACAGTCTTTAGCCCAGCCGCCTCCGGCAGATGGTGGAGGGGCTCAAGGCACATACAGCGTAAAAATGGTGACATGGCTACAGCAGAAGTCAGTCCCAGGGAACTGCGTGGTGCATGGGCAAGTGGTGCAACTTTCCGGGGAGCAGGGGAGAAGGGAGGGGCCCCCTCCGGAGGCAGAGGCACAGAAAAGTGAATAAGGCGTGAAGCACCAGGCTGGTGGTGAAAAGCCACAGCAGGAGGCCTGGGGAGAGCCAGCGAAGCAGTGCACCCGCAGACAAAACTTTAGAGGAGGTGCGGATGAAGGCAGGGAGATCAGGCATCAGCGCACCAGAGCCAGAAGCCCTGATGCATGCCAGGGCAGGCTGACGTAGCAATAACAGCAGGCGCAGGGAGGGGGTCTCTGTATATCCAAGGCTAGGCAGGGTAATTAACTTTTAACCTACTTTCCCAAGGTAAGCTGCTGGCTGGGGGTTGCCTGGAACCGCCGGTTCTTAGCGCTCGCGGGCGCCATCTTGGATTGGGCTTCCTCGTTCCCTTGGAGTGTAGCCCTGTCACTCCACCCTCGTCCCGCCCCTATATAGGAGCGTGTGTTGACTCCAGCTTCGTGTTTGAGGCTGGCCCAGTGGCAGTGGGCTTGCTCCTAACGCTCTGAGAGCAACCTGTGGCATTTCTTGCTTTTAGCCCCGCGATTTGCGAGCGGGTCGCGCTTTTTGCCTGATTGAACTTGCACTGTGTTTTTAATTACACCCTTTCGTTATGCAGGGTAATTAACTTTTAACTTACTTTCCCAAGGTAAGCTGCTGGCTGGGGGTTGCCTGGAACCGCCGGTTCTTAGCGCTCGCGGGCGCCATCTTGGATTGGGCTTCCTCGTTCCCTTGGAGTGTAGCCCTGTCACTCCACCCTCGTCCCGCCCCTATATATACGGCCCTTATGTGTCAGCGCAGCGGACGAGCGCAGCGGGCGCGACGTAGGCGCGCCGGAGTTGCGCCTGAGTTAAGCCCGTCTGCGCCCGTCCGCGGCCGGCCGGGGCTAGGGGCACGGCACTCTGCTCCCCCTCATACCTATACCCGCACAGCTCTTGTCTCTGCCCACGATCCCACCCTTCCTCCCCCCTCTTCCGTCCCTAAACTGCTTCTCCACAACCTGTTCACGATTAGAACTACTTTTCCGGAAATCCTTCCCTCCGTTCCCGACCAATATACTTCCCCCCTGCAATCCTTGGCCCGGACTCCATCACCTTCAGGCCCCTCTTCCCCCCCATTGTCCTTGGTGTATCTCAACACCCGCTCCTTGGTGCGGCACCAATCAGAAATATTCCATCTTCTGGATACAGAACAGCCAGACGTTTTGCTCTTGACTGAGACCTGGCTTACTGATGATTCGTCCCCAGACATTTTGGCAGCCATCCCCCTAGGTTACTATATTCTCCAGACTAATCGCCCTGCTGGCAAGACGGGCGGTGGGGTCGCTGCCATCATCAGACACCCTCTCAGGTTCTCCCCAGTGCCCTTCCCCAGTATTTCTTCTACAGACTGCCTTGCACTAAGACTGGAACAGCCCGGGAGTTCGCTCATATGTGTGCTGATCTACCGCCCCCCTCAATCCATGCCTGACTTCTCTATTCAGTTCGGCAATTTGATCACCCAGCTTACCATCAGCAATTCCAACGTGCTAGTCCTAGGCGACTTTAATTACTGGCCGGCAGATACCCACGAAACTCCTGACTCACGTGCCTTTTCTGATCTTATGCTGAGTCTTAACTGTACCCAACACATACATGTACCTACGCATGTAAAAGGCCATACCTTAGATCAAGTCTGGACCTCCTCTCTTGTCATCTCTGCTCCCCTTGTCACTCCCTGTCTCTGGTCAGATCATCACCTCATTACCTTCTCCTTAGCTTTGTCCCTCCCTCCTACTGTTGCCTGCCAATCCAATTTCCTGGCACGTAACTGGAAAAAAGCGGATCTTAATAAATTTACTGCTCTTCTCAGTTCCTCGTCCCCACCCATCACTGGACCCAACACTCCCACCGATCCTCAGTCCAAAACCCTCACACTTTGGCTTACTAATGCGGCCGACTCTGTGGCACCTCTAAAACTCATCAAGTTCAATGTCACAGCGTTTAACTACGCTGATGACATACAACTGATCTTTAACATCGATTCCTCTGCTGACTCCATCTCTACTTTTCAAAACACCCTCTGCTTTATCAGCAATTGGATGAGCTCAAACCATCTGAAGCTCAACCCCGACAAGACCGAGCTGGTTCTTGTCGGTGGCCCTTCCAACCCTTGGGACTCCTCCTTCTGGCCGGTCAGCCTCGGCAGCCCACCTTGCCCCGCCAACCGTGCCAAAAGTCTGGGAGTCGTCATCAGCAGTGACCTTTCCATGACGCCCCAGATCAGTGCGGTAGTCTCCTCCAGTCATTTCCAACTGAGGAAAATTAGGAAAATCTCCCGGCTACTCACTGTCGAGGCCCTTACCCTAGCTCTGCTAGCGCTAGTGATATCAAGGCTTGATTATGCCAACGCACTTTACGTTGGCATTCCAGCCTACCAGCTCAGGCGGCTCCAGCTCATTCAGAATCAGGCTGCCCGTCTGATACACTCCCTCCCAAGAGATCAGCATGTTCGTCCCCTTCTGAAGAGCCTCCATTGGCTCCCGGTGGCCGCCCGCTGCAGGTTCAAGTTGGGCTGCACCATTTTCAAGGCCCTTGCCGGCCAGGGCCCCCACTTCATTTCTACCCTCCTCCAACCCTATGTTCCCCCTCGCACTCTCCGGTCTTCCCAACTGGCCCTGTTATCCACTCCCAGATACAAGAGGAAGAAACACGGTGGGCTTAAGTTTTCCTATCTGGCCCCCACTCTCTGGAATTCTCTCCCCCTGCCCCTCAGACTGTCCACTTTGTATCCCAAATTCCGATCCTCTCTCAAAACTTTTCTTTTCACTGAATCCTACCAATAACGTCCTCTGTTGCCTCTTCATCTGCTCTCTTCTTTCTGGCGCCAAGAAACCTAATGGTGTTAGCTGCGCCCTACAAATTTTTTTAACATAACATAACATAACATAACAGGCACCAGGGCCCAGTAAGACGTGCCAGTGGTGTCTGGGGTGGCCGGGGCAGTCTGAAGGCCGAAGATCCAAGAAAGTCCTCCCACTGCGCCCCCAGGAGCAGGCCGCAGAGCTGATGGCAGAGACGCCCAGGCCGGCCTCAATATAGATCAGGCAGGGCAGGTCGCACGTCAGCGAGGCTCAGAGGCGAGTAATCAGCACGACGCCGCAAAGCAGGAGTAGAGCAGGACAAACGGAGAGGGCGCCACTAAGGAGGGGAATGCCTACGGGCGAACGCAGGGGGGTCCGCTGCTCCCTCAACCAGGCCCAGGCGCCCCCCAGACCACTCGCGTGAGGTGGAGACGAGGCGCGAGACAGGAACTAGGCCGCCGCACCCCCCCAGACCGGGCCGCACAGCAGACGGCCCCCAACCCCGCCAGCGACCATCCAGAGTAAGCCCCACTCACCGCACTCCAGCAGCACCGGTCACGGGGAAATCAGCAGTCCCAAAGAGGCGCCCTGGGTCCACGCAGTACAGAAGCCAGCAGGAGTGGCCCTCCGGAGGCCGAAGCGTGTGCACTGCGCCGGCCACGAGATCTACAGCTCCGCAAGGAAAGCAGGTAGGAGAGCGGGAGGTGGAGCAGGTGGTTCACTGTGCCCCAAAAAGTAGGAAAATACCTTTTTGGTGCGGGAGTAGAGCGGATGCCAGCAGGATAATGGCAGATTAGGAAGCTTAGCCGGCAGAGCCCACTCAGAGTGCGGCCATCTTGCAGCCGGCCAAGCCAGGCCCCCTTTATTTTTAGGTATTTAAATGTTGTTGTGTGTTATAAAAAATTACATACTGAAACATTTCCTTCTCACCAGCAAGATTTTCACATAGTTCATTTTACAAATTACTCTCTCTTTGCAGTCAGAGAAAGAAAAGCAAACACCAATTTCAATGTTAAAACAAAAAGCATAAAGTTTTCAGAAGACACAATCCTACATTTGACCTGTCTATGAACACACAGCAAGTATGACATGATAAAATTTAAACTTAAAGGCATCTCAGGAAGCTCAGCATGGTTATTTCGCGGGTGCCACAGTACCCACCCTGCCCTTCCCCTGCATCCGTACTTCCAGCGCCTCTGTTGTATTGTAATTGCACTTATGTAGTTCCTACTAACCCTGACAAGGAATTGAAGTGCTTTACAGCGAATAACACTCTATTGTGGAACCCAAGGGTAGTGGTTAGTCCAGTGGAATTGTTGACTATTATGTTTAGTTTTGTGCCTAAAGCTGAATTGTGCTACATCTAGGATTCCTTTCTTCTCTACACATTGGACAGTGAAGATTCAGGTGCTTTTCAAGGACCTTAGCTGGGAATGATAAACTGGGGATAGGGCGATAATTCTTCGCTCTTTAGGGTCCAATGACGGTTTCTCCAGGAGTGGGAGAATGGAGGTTTCTTTCCATTCTGTGGGAAAAAGACCTGATTTCAGAATGGAGTTGAGTAGCCAAGTGAGGAGAGGTGTGACTGCCTCAGAAATCTCATGGAGTATTTTAGGGGGACAAGGATCAGAAGGAACCCCCAATTTAATTTCACCTATGAGCTTGGCTACTCTGTCCTCCATAAGCAAGGGGAGCTTGTTCAAGGTAAATGTGTGTGAAACAGAGCTAGTTGGTTCCTTAGGCAGAGGTGGGGGTCCAACATTGATATTTGATTTCCCATGGATTTCCTCCACCTTATTTCAAAGAAATCCACCAGTTGATCACAGAACAGCTGACGTGGAGCCATGGTGTGGGACGAGAACAGGCTAGAAAGAATTGCCACTGTCTTAAAGAGTTCTCTTGAAGAATATTCTTGAATAAATGTGCTATATTTTATCTTTTCTTCCCTCATTTAGTGTTTCCTCCACCGTTTTTCTTGTCTTCTGCAGTTTTGTATTAATTCCTTGAGCTGGAGGATATCCTGGGGGCGGAGGGTCTACTTATGTAGTTTTTAACAACTTTGACGGGCGAGCTTGGTTACTGCGGCTGTTAGCCACTCAGAGTAAGATGTCACTGTTGGGATGGAATTCTTTGAAAATCAAGAATGGGAGCTGTCCAGCTCCGTAATCAAGCACGTGTTACAGACTTAACTCCAAGCTTGGACTTTTTTAACTTGTACATGCTTTTTGTATTTTTTGTGTGCAAAGTAAGTTCTATGCTAAAGTTAATTGCTTTGGGGTCTGACCATGAGGTAGGAGGGATATCATTAACCTTGAGGTCTAGCTTACTTGAGAAAACACTATCCAGGATGTGACCTGCTTTCTGAATGAAGGTGGTAACTGGTTGGCTAAGATTAAAACTACTTAAAATATCCAGTCTTTTATTGTTGCTACCGTTTAGATGAAAATGTAAATCCCGTAAAATCGTGAAATTAGAATTCTACATGTATGGTTCCAACATATCGCCTACGTCTTCTAGGAAAATCCTTTTTGGACCTCTGGCCTAAACCTCAAGAGTCCATTAAATAAGGATTTGTTTGCTAGTTTACAGCTAAAATAGATTGCCTCATAATCGTTAGCTGTAACATGGGCACAGGAGACCTCAAGGTGGTCTCAATACACCACCACCAGGCCTCCCCTTCTCTTGCCAACTTGGTCAGATCTAAGTGTAGAAAAGCCGCCTTTTAGGGTGTAGACCAAGTCTGGTTCTGAGCTTTCATCCACCCAGGTCTCTGTTACAAACACCATCTCAGGGGTATAGGGGTATGGGTTCCTAGATCGTTTAAGAATTCGGTCTTATGTTTAATAAGGGATCGTGTGTTTAAAAATATGCATTTTAATCTTGTGCTTGACTCACCCGGAAAGCGGGAGGGACTTTGGTGTTATATGCTGAATAATTTAGGTCTACCTGGATCGCCCACTTGCTGTGAATACAGTGAAAGACCTCCTGATCATGGCTAGGATTCATCATCTTACAAAGCAGACGCTTACCATTGTTAAGCTGTAATGCATGTAGGGCGCCGTTAGACCACAGCCACGGCCTGTGGAGAAAGATTCGGTGGGGCGGAGAGGCGGGCGGGGGAGGGGCAGGGTGGGGGGTGCTAAAAACTGGAGTATGGATAATTGGAGGTAAGTAAACAATTTAATAAATAAAACAAATTTCGTAGCGCACCCTGCCTCTCCGCCCCACCGAAACTCCCTCCACGGGCCGTGGCTGTTAGTCCAGAGGTCCTGGTGCATTCTGGGCAAGGACGGACGCAGACGGGCTTGCCTTTGGTACAATGGCGGTGCACCAGCTGTGCGTCCGCATTACCGGGCTCATTAAATACGGAGCCCAGGCCGAGGACTAGAACAGCAACAAAGATGCCATTGTTCACAACCATCTCCAGCTATGAACACAGCTTAGGGGGTGGGGGGGGGTTAACAATGTCTACAGTCAACTAGCGTGTAATACTTTGTGCAAGAAGCAATGTACAGAAAACCATGCAAAAAGCAGGTAAGAGTGGTGCACTTTAAAAATGAATAAAAACAGTGAACTTTCAAAATCACAATTCCCTAAAAATTATTAGCAGCATCTAAAGGGCGGTAGACTTCAGAATCACAATCCATAGAAAATGATCCGCTGCATTCAAGAACTTCATATCCTGTCATAAAGACTCTATAGTCAGTGCAATTGATGGTGCGTTCGAATTCCACGGCTCATTAAATGCCGAGTCAGACTGAGGACTAGAACGCCAACAAAGATGGCGCCCTTAACAACCAGCCCCGCCTCTAAACGAGGCCTAGGTGGTGTCGAGTGACCAATGCCCATGCCTGCAGCCGTCTATCAAGGTTTAATTTTCATGAAGGGTTGCAGCAACATAGGGGAGGACGATGGTTAAAAATTGCATGCAAAGTTAAGGAGCTGAAATAACGATATTATTTCCTTGAGAGATAGCACTTTTATTATTTGCTTTGGAAAAGTCCTAGAATCAGGTCATTTGTTTTTTCTGCCCATAGGAGTTTGTTCCCCTTTAAAGAAATTGACAATTTGAACCAAGCTCCTATCAAGTAGACCGAGCAGACGGACTTCATCTACCCCATTATTATGAAGATTGCGCATCATGGTTTCTAGGATAGGCTGGTTGGGAATATCCAGTTCCCGCCATGGAAAATTAATGGCTATTAAGACAAACGGAACAGATGTGAAAATGTGTATTTGTTTTCAAACCCTTAATAAGAAGAGACTATGCTGGGGCAGGATCTATTCCATGTGTATCTGGTGTTCTGTGTTAGTCTCAAGTGTGCAATCTGTCATCGTCGTCTGTTTAAAACGATTGATCTTGAGCATGGTGAATACTTTTTCTTCTATGAGATGTAATTGGGATTTGCTTGGAATATCTCCAGACCTGCGTTGACAAAATTTGTATTACTTGTCCATTAATTACCATGTGATGTTCCTGTTTCTACGCCAAAATATGGCTGTTTACCAAGATGAAATGAACCTCATTTGTGTATTATTCGGCCATAAACTATCAGAATAAATATATGAAATATTCATTGGGAAAAACAGCAAGAAAGCTAAAGGCCAATTTAAAGTTAGAGCCACAAAGGAATAGTCAGACACAAACATGAAGCAAAGTAGAGCTACTCAAGATTAATGTAGATCCTGATCCTAGCTTGCAACATATTTGCAAGTTATGCTTGGATGATGCACAGTTTTCACTTACGTTTTACATGGAAAGAGGCTTCTGTTTTCAAACAGCTTACGGGAAGTTTCTTTCTCGGATGTCTCAGCTGCACTGATAATACCAATACAGAAGTAAATAGCTTTCAGTTGTAATTTCTATACTGTGCAATGGCAGTTCTTTTATTCATTCTGGTAGATGCACGTCATCTTTTGTTTTAAACACGTTTTCATTAGCATTTAAGAGAAATATATTGCATAGTAATCAGTAGTGCAATTGGCGGGCGCCACGGGATAATACAATAGAGGCCAAGCCTGAACCTCTTGTCCTATACCTTATATCTAGCGTTACTGTCTCAGCAGGCCCGCTTAGTTAAGCTCAGGAGCATTACGCTTTATGGCATATTTCAGTGTTGTCAGAAGCCAACGCCATACTAACATGTCTCATTGTTGTGATTGTCTTGCAACAAGAGCAAGTCGCCAGTGTGCAATGCTGTGCACTGCCTCTTCAGGGCTCTTTCTCCAAGAGTCAAATCCGAACTGTCTATAGGCGCTGCCAAAAAAGCTGTAACCAAGGTATCAGCAACAAAAACCAATAAAAAAAAATTATAATAATAAAATGAGGAAGGGAAGAGGACATGGCGGGGCGGAAGCAACGCAGCAGTGCATCTGGATTAACTCCCATTGCTGGAAGGCGTAGCGGCCGCTACGCTGTTTAAAGTTGATAGCAACGTGTAGAGTGGTGTTGGAAGTAACGGCAGCTGCCGAGGTGCCGAAAACTACAGGATCCAGGTCACCTCGGGTACTTAAGAATGTGTCATAGGTTGGTCAGTCGGTCAGTGGGGTTCCAAAGTCTATCTGGGTCTGTGGAGTGACATCGTCAAAGAGGTGCAGAGCCCGCAAGCTTGGTGGCTGCAGTCTAGCATTCTCTAATCATCCTAGGTGATCCACCAGTGGTTTCCATAGTTTCGTATATTTAGTGTCTCAATACTGTAAACGCGCTGTGAGCAGTTCAAATGCCACAGTGTGCCACAGGTGGGTGAAACACACGTTGATTGAGAGCGTTTCTGCCTTTTTCCAAAGGAGGGCGATAGTCTGCTTAGCAGCTCCAAGCATATGAAGACTAGGATGACGGTCACGGCGGGTCATACCTCATAGGTTCCCCGGCCTGAGGCCTAGAACAATCGTGAGTGGATTTTCAAGTAAGGGGTAGCCTAACACCCGCTTAATATGGCTAAGAACTTCTTTCCAGTAGGTGGCCAAGAGGGGGCACAACCACCAGATGTGTATGAAATCTCCCAGTATGTGAGCGCAGCGCCAACAAAGAGGTGATGAGTTGGGGAACATTTTATGTAGTCTGTGGGGAGTATAGTACCATTGAGTCATCACCTTGTAAGCAGTTGCTGAGGGATGCTATGAAAAGTCTTCGGGATGTCATGCCAAAGGCGTTCAAATTGGGATAGTGAATTGTCGGCGCCGGGAAGAGACTGCCACCGCTGTTGGTAAGGGTGTGGGTTAAGGCGTTGCGAGTGCTGAAGGACTTGGCATATGCAAGATATTATTCCCTTAGAATTGTCAAATGTACGGGTCAGCCGTTCAAACGGTGTGAATGGTCGTGAAGCCGCCTGTGCTAGGGAGGACGCCTGTATCCAGTGCCAGAGTTGTATGTATTGAAATTTCTCTCTCTCCGATAGTTGGAATTCCTGTTTACATTGGGCAAAAGTTTTGATGCTATCTCCTATGAATAAATCATGTATCGTTCTACTACCCCTATCTGTTCATTCCACAAAGTAAGGCTGGCGAAGGGCGGGGGGGAATTGTGGATTGCGAGCAATGGGAGTGTGTGGAGACAAGAAAGTGCTGAGATTCCTGCAGATGGCCAGTTTGTCCCAAATCTCAAGGACACTCATGGTAGGAACCGCCATGTAAGCACTGCAAGAGCGTGCTTCACGAGGAAGCCACGCATGGTCCTAGATAGGGCGGCAAGTGACCACCCTGTCCATATGGAACCACACCTTCTCGCTCTCCCAGGCTGTCCACTCCGGCACAAAGCGGAGGTGAGATGCCCAGTAATAGTCTAACAAGTTAGGGCAGGCGAGTCCACCCTTATCCCGTGGAAGCATTAGGATTTTGCGGGAGAATCGTGGTCTCTTTCCTTCCCATATGAATGCTACAAGTTCACGTTGTGGACCCTGATTTTGATGTTCTGGGATGGGCGTGGGCAGGGTCTGAAATAGGTAGAGTATCTTCGGGAGGATGGACATTTTGACTGTATTGAGGCGCCTCTAACTAAGAGAGTGGCAGCGATCTCCATGCCCTTAGGTCGTTCATGATGGCAGTTTTGTATTCCTGTCAGTTAGCTTGGGATCAGGTAGCCAGGTCAGGGGTCAGATGATTTAGTCCCAGGTATCTAATAGATTTTGTTGCCCACTGGTAAGGGAAGAGAGCTTGTAGGGCCGCAACCTCATCTGCCGGATATTGTAAGGTTGAGAGCCCATGATTTTGTATGATTGATTTTCAGTCCTGAAACTTGCTCGTATGACTGGAGCAGGGTGTGCACCACTGACAGCGAGCAAGTCGGGTTGGACAATGTTGGAAGTAGGTCGTCTGCAAAGAGGGCAATCTTGTGGTCAATGCCCCGAGGGTAAGACCTTGAATATCGGGCGGTTGGCGGATCATGATGTTGAGCGTCTCTACTACGAGGGCGAAATATAGAGGGGACAAGGGACACCCCTGTCTGGTGCCCCTTAGAATGGAGATGGGTTGCATGATTTGGCTATTGACTCGTACCCTAGCAAGTGGTGAATGATAGGGGGCCATGATGTGCGCTATCATCTGTGGACATAGACCTATTTTCCGCAGGACAACGTTGGAGAAACGTCCAGTCCACTCGATCAAACGCTTTTTCAGTGTCTAGCGAGAGTAAGCAGGAGGATATCTTCCAATGGTGCGCTTTCCCAACCAGATGCGCGACTCAGCGCACGTTGTCTGCCCAGCCGGGCAAATGCGCGCTGAGGCGTTTAGCGAGTATTTTAGTATAGAGTTTGAGATCTGTGTTTAAGAGGGCGATGGGGCGAAAGGAGGAGCAGAATGTGGAGTCCTTCCCGGGTTTTGGAATCAGGGCAACTTCAGCCACAGCCATATCTGCGGAGGGACCGATTATACCTGTAAAAGACTTAAAAAGGCGTAACATATGTGGTTGAAGTTGTGGTAAGAAGGCACAGTAAAACGAGACTGGGAGTCCATCTGGGCCCAGCGTTTTGCCGAGTGGGAGCTCCTTGAGCGCGCCGGTTATCTCCTCTAGTGTGATCAGTTCTTCTAATAGTGTGGAATGATACGTGCTAAGGGTTTCCATTCACAGGCATCTAGAGTAGCCGATCTTTCTCCGGGATCAGGCGTGTCTCGCGCGTAGAGGGATGCATAGTAATTTTGAAATACCTGGAGTTTGGCAGATTCTGCTATGGCCCAAGGCCCGTCTCCCAACTTTAATTTAGCGATGTGAGCCTTGGCTGCCCACGTTCTCAGGTGGCGCGCCAGGACGGTGCCCACTTTGTCCCCTCCTTCGTAGTGACGCTGTTGCAATGCAAGAAGAGCATTTTTGGCCTTATTAGTTCTGTGTGCCTGGAGCTGGCCCCTAAGTATGACTAGACGCAGCTTATGTATTGCTAAGGGACGCTCCTGATCGAGCTTCTCAAGCGTTTTGATTTCACGTGTGAGCTTGTCTTCATACAAGCGAGCCTCCTGAGCCCGGGCAATAGCAATGGATGTGAGGGTGCCTCGAATCGTGCCCTTAAACACATCCCAGAGGACAGGGAGCGGTGTTTCCGGGAGATCGTTAGTTTTGAAATACGACGAGATGGCGGACTGAAGGCACGTTATCTTTTGATGCAGACTTTGGCGCTCTGTCATTTGCTTGAACCTCTACCCTTGAACTATTTTGTTGGCTGTATGGAAGGTCAGGCTTTTCTTCATGTACTGGTAAGAGGCATCCACTGATTTAAAATCCACGTGGTTAGTTTATATCAATTTCCAGTCTTCACGCTGTAGATCTTTGTGATTCAGTACAATTGTAGCATTTGTGTTTGTGTAAGCCACTTTGCGATTCACTCTAGCGATTTCACAAGCATTTGCCTACATAGCACTGCAAATGTTCTTCTTCTGATCCTCCATCTCTATAGATTAAAAAAAATATATATATTTTTCTTAGGTTTTCACAAATCCATATATACATACATCCTACTGACACAACTATTTGATAATTCCACTGTGCCTACTGGGAAACCAAGATCCCAGCAACAGACAGAATACCCTTGCCACATTACAGTCAAACACATATACAAGATTATCAGTATACAGGCTGCCCACACTACTGATGCAGAAACATTCAATTTGTGTCCAAAATACATTGCTGTTAAAAAACAGAATAGACAAGAAATCATTAACCATAACCAACCAATTCAAACAGTTGGGTCTAGGTACACTATTATGAATCATCTAGCAGGCACGAGGCTAGGATGACGAGCTACCTTCTCTCACAGAAAACCACTAAGGACAATAACCCCAGGCACCTACTAGCCTGAGGTGTATCACACCTTTCCTCACATGGGCTCCCATTGCTGATTACTGTGCGTCTGTCTCGCCCCCCTCTTTGGATCTCAAGACACTGGGAGATGACCCGGCTCAGGCGTCCAGATTCTCAAAGGCATCCAGTACCTCTGTCCAGAGAGGCACTATCCTCACCCTGTGCTTCCTCTTTCCAAATCGCTTTTTTTCTACCCTATCACATTCCTTAATGGCAGCCTTCCATCTGTACAACATTGAGCCCACCACCGACTTCCATGCCATGGCAATCTGTCTCTTGGCCAATATTAGTGCCAAATCAATGAATCTGTTCCCCACTTTCTTAGGTTACGGGCTAGGAAAGAATCCAGCCAGCACATCTTGACCGATTCGCCTCTCCAGCCACCACGCACCCTGCCCTCCTCCCAGGACCAGTTACACTGACGCAGACCTCCGAGCCCTGAATCTCAAGGGAATCAACAACAACAACCGCTGCTGCACACCTTCATGCAACACTGGAGGACCATTCTCCTGCTAGCAATGCCGCTTACCTGCAACATCTAAGCAACCAACAAGGGCAGAGACACCGCAAACATGACTGCATCCACCACACCAACCAAGACCTCCATAGCACAACTACAGTGCATTCTACTCAACGCACAATCACTCTGCAAACATGCCACGGAGATCTGGGACCTGGTCCCATTCCTCACCCTGGACGTCATCTTCCTCACAGAGACTTGGCTGAGCCCAGCCTCCGCACCGGATATAGCCACAAACAGCTACAAGATAACACTCAGGGACCAAACCAACAAAAAGCTCAGCTCAGCACCATGTGACTCTAGGCAATAGTTCACTTAATATACCCGATGGCCCCCAGCACCTTGAAACCTTAAGGGGTGATATGTTCACGCTTTACAAATAGGAATTATTATTATAAATGCAACTGCTGGCAATTTGAAAGGAAGTGGAACACCAACAAAGAGATCTTACCACCTTTAGGACAACACCCAACGAGTACCACCACATCCTGAAATGAACAAAAGAGAAAGCAGGCCACAGACAAGCCAGCACAAACCACAGCAAGGAGTTTTTTGCCATCATGAAGGCATTCTCCACCACCGCGGCCGATGTGAATGACATCACCACCTCCTAAGAATGGCACAACACCCTGGAGGACTTCTTCCACAGCAGGAGCTCAGTCATCTATGAAAACTTCCAAATCCCAGGTGCCCACAGCATCACCCTGCTCACACTCATAAACACAAACCCTGAACACCTGCAGTGCTCACCCACTGAGACCATCTCACAACTCAGGCCACAATCTCCATCATGAACTCCATGCACTCGGGAGCACCCCAGGACCTTTGTCCCCACCACATCTTTAACCTCGGTAGCAAGACAATTGGTGACGAGCTCAAGAAAATCCTGAACACCTCGGGCTCCTTCCCTGAGCACTGTAAACATGCTGAAGTGAGGCCCCTTCTGAGGAACCTATCTATCAACCAAACAGAACCGATGAACTAACGGCCCATCTCCCTGCTCTCCTTTCAGCAAAGGTTTTTGAGAAGGCAACCGACCAGCAACTCACCGAACACCTGGAAAATAGCAAACTAATGGGCTCCTCCCAATCTGGATTCCGTGCCAACCACAGCACCAAGATAACCCTGATCAAAGCCACCGACAACATTAGAGCCCTCCTGGACCACAGCAAAATGGCAGCCCTCATCCACCTGGTCTCCATCACATCGGAATCCAGGGAGACCCCCTTAAATGGATCGCCTTATACTTCACCACAAGAACCCAGGAAATCCATCTCCCACCATTCACCTTGGAACCCAAGACGATCATCTGCGGCATCCCCTAAAGATTGTCGCTCAGCCCCACCCTCTTTAACGTGTAGATGACTCCCCTGGCCAACACCATCAGATTGCACCGACTCAACATCATCTCCTATGCTGACGACACCCAGCTCATCCTTTCGCTGTCAGAAGACCCCTCCACCACCAGAGCCTACTTCACCGGATGTATGGTGAACGTAGTCGACTGGATAAAGGACAACAGCCTCAGACTTAACACAGATAAGACAGAAGTCCTCATCTTTGAGAACAACATCTTGCAAAGGAATGACGCAGGGTGGCATGCTGAACTCAGCCCATCCCGCCCCGACAGACCATGCCCACTGCTTCAGCATCATCTTGGACAGCAAGCTAAGAAACCGGTAAATGCAGTCTCATTTGCCTGTTTTCACACCATACAAATACTCTGCAAGATCTTCAGGTGGCTCCCCATCGACACCAGAAGGATCGTCATGCAGGCCCTCGTTACCAGCAGATGGACTACAGAAACACACATTACGTAGGAATCACCACACACCTCCTGAAGAGACTGCATACAATGCAAAATGCAATGGCAAAACTGTTTCTCGACCTCCTCAGACAGACACACACCACATCTCAAGAAGCTACACTCACCACAAGAGATACCAGTTCAAGATGTTGACCCACACATACAAAGCCCTGTACAGCGAAGGACCAGCATACATCAACAAATGCATGACCTTCAACCAACCGACCAGACACCTATGTTCCTCCTCCTTCTTCCAGAATCCATCAAAGCAACAGCTGAGGAAGGACCCTCTCACACCTGCCGGATTAAGCTTGGAACAACTGTCTCCTGCACCACAGGACTGCCTCATAGCTCCGAGAGTTCAGGAAAGGACTCAAAACCTGGCTGTTCGAATGAACAGATTGGCATGAAGCAGCTAGCAAATATAGCTCTTTCAGACACTCTCTTGTGATTTCATGTGCTTTACAAATCCCTGATTGATTGATTTATTGACATATCTAAGGTACAAGTCATACTGTAATAAAGTGTCCTGTCTAGTTTTGGCACCAGCGTTGCCCAAAACTCCTGAGAGTACGCACATGACCAACACATATGACAGAAATACGCCTCCTCTAGGATGCCGCGAAGGCAACGCCTGGGCTGCCCTCTAGATAGCAGTAAGTTTCTTAGGAAATAGGTATGTCTGATGGAGGTAATTTAATTGAATATATTTGAGGCGTGTGTTACGAGAGATCTTCTGCGGGTAAGATAACATTCACACCCATTCTTGATCCGGTATGTCCCTGCCCAACACTCCCTCCCTTTTCGTTCGCAGGGCAAGCAGCAGTTTCCTACCCATCTCATAATGGCCACTATAAAAACCAATGTACAGAGTTCCTCCCAGCACCCATGGACAACAACAATTGGAGATCAGCATGTGGCTGCGGTTCATCCATCCCCTTATCCCTAAGAACCATAAGGGTTCTAACAAGGGCCTCATAATAAATTAACTGTCCCAGTGGCAGGCAATGGGAATACATCTGAATAGCCAAGGCTATCAGCATATAAGCCTCATAATAGTCACCCACGGTAACTAGCTCCACCACCATCGAGGTCGCTATTTGTGCCGCTGAGAAAAGTTGGGGGATCACCGCGGAGCAATTCCACCAGGGAGGGCCGGGACATACAGAAGTCAGTGCATCGTGTGTCTAACACAGTGCTGCCAACATCTGAGGGCCGTGGAGAGCACCAAGTCATCCCCCTTCTGTCCAGTCCCCTTAGCAGAAATCTCACTAGCAATTTACCCTGATTAGGCTCAGTTCCCAGCCACCCTAGGTCCGGCCAAATTCACCCCATCAGCCACTTGATGTTCTACTACTGGTCTGCTAGAAAGTATACCTCAAAGTCAGGCACCCCCTAAACCCCCCTTTCAGCATAGGCCACCTGAGGGTATCTAAAGCCACTTGATGGCGTCCCCCACCCCATATAAGCTTCCAAAGGAGGAAGTCTAGCTGCCTGTACCTCAGGGATGGGATCCACACAGGAATGTTGATTAAATAATAAAGCAACTTAGGTAGCATAATCATCTTGGCGAGTGCATTCTGTAACATAAGGGAAAGCTTCATCTCCGGCAAAAGGCCACACTCACACGTAAGAAGCACAGTGCAGGACCCAGGTTACCCTCCTGCATGTTCGCCAGTCTGCGGCAAATTTGGATCCCCAGATAGTGAAAGGTACGCCCACTGGATGCCCAGTACTAAGGAGTAAGGCCAATCTAATCCAGGGCTCAATTGGAAAACAGAGGACTTTGTCAAGACCACCCGTAGTCCTGAAACCATTCCAGCTTCCTGTTGTAACTGGGGGGATGATAAACTCCATATTGGACATGTACAATAACAGGCCATCCACATATATAGAGAAGTGAGATGTTCAGCTCCATCCAGCACCACACTTTTTCCCCGACCTCATTCCCTGCCCAACTACCCTTAGCTTTGACCTAAACAGGGTGGCTGTTGTCAGGGAGGAAACTAGATTAGACTTAGAGCATAATTTTTCACTAAGTGCACGATCTGTTGGTATCCACCCAAAAAAATAGAGATTACAACTATTCCCACACTTTACTTGAAGGTCCTGCCAAGTTACACATTTCCCCCCTACCAAAAAATGTCCCAGTTCTGCCATGGTTAAACCTGTTTTTACGAGATTTATTCCACATACTTCAATACACCAGAACATAGAAACTCATCAACTAAGCAAACACTGCCCTTAGAGTACTCGTTCTTCATCTCAAGTAACTTCAGGTATTTTTTAACTTCAAATAATTTTTATTGGGTTTTAAAAACGAGAACAAAAGTGAAAATTGAAAGGAAACAACAAGCTAGCATGAGATGAAATGCAGTTACAAATTAGATTATAAATGAAAATTACAACTGAATTACAAAAGAAAGTTACAAATGAAGTGACAAATGAAATTGCAAGTAAATTAAAGCAACAGATGATCCTTGTTACCGGCACGTTAGTATAGACTAACCATATAAGTTGTGTGATAGGCATACATTTTGTTATATATAAGTTTTTGTATAAAAAGCATCATATAGGATATAATATCAAAACATCCTCTACAGTATTATAGTATTCAAAAGAACATGTCCTGTGTACAATCTTTATATCAGCCTATTATATCAAAACATCATGTAACCCTCATACCCCAACATTGTTACATCTTTGGTATTATATTAAAGATTATGGGCCAGATGTAGGTAATCCCAGTTTACCGATTCTTAAATACTGAATCATACTGAAACGGTATTTCAGAATCGGAAAACGGGATGTAGCAAATAAATCGGTAAAAATAACGATTCGGTAACATTCGGATTTCCCATTCAGTATTTTCCGATTCGGTAAATGCTGATTCAGCAATTTCCATTCAACCCTATGGTCCCCCAGGCCCATAGGAATGAATGGGATTTACCGAATCGGTATTTACAGAATCAGTATTTACCGAATCGGAAAATACAGAATCGGTATTTACCGATTCGGAAAAACAAACAGAACCCATGTGAGCCAGTCAACCAATCAGGAACACCCACCACACCCCACAACAAAGCAACAGAGGAACCAACCAATCAGATGCAACTACCCCAACCCAGTACCTGGATGTGGCCACACCCTTGCAGGTGCAGAGCAACTGAACTGTTTGGAGACCTGGAAGAAACACAGAGGAGCAGGCTGCCCTGAGCATAGCTGAGCTGCATAATGGAGTCCCAGGATGGACAGAAGGATGGAGCTGAGTGTAAGAGGAAGATGAAATTCAGCCCAGCAGAATTGCAGGTGCTGTGGAGGAGGTGGTCAAACACCACACCCAGCTCTTTGGCAAGCAGTCTCTGGATGTCGCTGAGTCTGTAAAACGAAACATCTGGCTGGAGATCCAGTCCAAGGTCAATGCCATTGGGGTCATACACAGGGACATAGATGACCTAAAAAAAAGGTGGTATGATCTGCGGGTCATTACCAAAAAAAAAAACTTGCAACACAGAGGAAAGAAGCCGGAGCCACAGGTGGAGGGAGGAGCCGTGCACCAAGACCGACAGACCTGGAGCAGCTGGTGGATTCCACCCTGGAGCCAGACAGTATCCATGGGATCTCGGATGCTCACAGTTCAGCCAGAGCTGCAAGAAAACAAGGTAAGATGCATGGTCATGAATCCCCACCCTTTTCCCTGACCCCCTTCCCCAATGTGGGTGTCTGCATCACACTCCAGAACTGGTTTTAGTTTTTACCAGCAATGCATCATGGTATACGTAGTCATAGGAACATACATCAATGCAGTCAACATAGAAATCAGCATAGCATGCCACACACTACATCCATAAGCTGTTGAGGACTAGGATATTGTGTGATAGGAATGTGATTTAATAATGTCACACAGGTGAACAACACCACTGACCCATTGTCCATATCTGTCCACAGGAGAGTCATCGCGCAGTAAAGGGAGGAGAGGGCACCGGCAACAGAGATGAGGGAGAAAACACCCGAAAGATCAGATCCAAGCACTGTTCTGGAAAAAACACCCACAGCGCAGGCAGCCACTACACCGGAGCGACCCACTACACCACAGCCACTGTCACCTCTGCTGTTTGGGTCACAACATTTTGAACCACCAGCAGTTTCCCCCACACCAACCTCAGAGTCATCTGTGCTGGAAAGGCCAAGGAGGCATGATGTGCCCCCTCTCAGGATCCTAGAGATGTCAGATGAGGAAGATGTGGAGGCTCTCACACCAACAAATCCACCTCGGGCTGACAACGCTGGGCAGCAGACTTTATCTGGAGCTGTGCGTGCCGGTGTCCGAGGCAGTAGGGTAAGGGAGAGAGGCGAAGGCCAGGATGGAGAGTGGGTCTTCTGTGGTCTTGAGGCCACCATGGTGAAAGTCCAGCGCCGGCAGGCAAAGGGCATTTTAGCAGTGCATAGACAGGTGCGCATATCAAACAGCAGGATGTCCAACATTGACAGGGGGATTGGCTCCATGACATAGAGCATGCACTCCATGGCAGAGGGCATGAGGTAAATGACACAGTGCATGAGTGCCCTCTGTGAAAAACTCGATAGTGACCACTCGGAGAGGCCCAGGGATCGTCAGTGCATGCAGCAACAGACCAAAGCCATGAACTAGCTTGCCACAGCAACCTCCCTGTTATGCCGGCGCTCTGTCGCCATGCAGGATGACATTGTACACTGCTGCACGGATTTGTCAAGGGGGATGGGGAGAGTCACCTCTGCCATGGAGGTTTTGCTCACACACCAGGCAGCCACTGCTGGAGACACAGGGGTCGGGGACATAGAAGACTCCACCAGCAGGAGTGGCTCTAACACTCCTGTTCCTGACATTGGTAGGAGCAGCAGGCGCCAATCTGCTGACCCAGGCACCACTGCAACCGTTGACACCCAGCCTCGTGCATCCCACATTGTAGTACGTGGGCGTAAACATTGACGATGCCCTCAACCCACAGGACAGGTCACGGTGAGGTCAACTGTGGCCAACCAGTGTGGAATAAAGACATTGTAGTACCATGGTGTGGTATCAGTAAAATGCCGTAGTGACTATTAAACTACGTACTTCAAATACTAAGCCTGCCTATGTCTCCGTAATTGCTTAGAAATAGCTGCGTGTGATCTCTGCCCATCTCAGTCGCCCATCTGTTGCTGGCCCTGCTCCTGCTGCATAGGGCTCTGCCTGTTCTGTTCCATCATCAATGTCCTCATGATGTGTGATCTCCACCTCTGTGCCTTCCTTGGTGGCAAGATTGTGCAACATGGCACATGTCGCTATTATTTTGCAGCAGATGATTGGAGTGTACTGCTGTGCACCTCCAGTCTTATACAGGCAGTGGAACCTGCTATTCAGAAGTCCAAATGTGCGTTCTACAACGCTGCATGTTGCTCTGTGTGCCACATTGTAACGCCTCTCACTCCTGGTAGATGGATTCATGTAGGGGGTGAGAACAAAGGTCCGCAGAGCATAATCACTATCACCTAGGTGGAAAAGAGAATGCTATTAGTTACATACTCATGATTGATCCATCTGCAGTGACTATCAGGGTGTGTCACAGTTATTTACCTAGCAGGTATCCATCCCCGAAATCGCCAGCAACAAGGCGTGTGTATATACCACTGTTCTGAAAGATGTACGAGTCATGGGTACTCCCTGGGAATTTGACCACAATGTCTGTTATGATGTTGCCAGCGTTGCATATCACCTGCACATTGATTAAGTGCGTTGACTTCTGGTTCCTGTAAATGTGTTCTGTGGCTGCAGGTGGGCAGAGTGGGATATGGGTGCCATCTATAAAGCCTATGAAGTGAGGGAAGTGTGCCAGTTGATAGAAATCTGTTTAGGTCTTCGCAAGTTCCGCAGGTGTGTCAGGGAAACTAATATATTGATGCATTCTCTTCATCATGGCCTCAAGGAACTTCCTGAAGAAACGGGACAGGCAGCTCTGGGACACACCACCTACTGCAGCAATCACATTCTGGTAATTCCCAGAGGCAAGCAGGTGTAGGCAACACAGCACCTGCACATGGGATGGAATGGCGTACGCCCCTGGTGTTGGGTGATCCAGGAGTGGGTGGAGGTCCCTGATCAAGTCCAGGATGCTTTAGGGGTGTAGCCTGTAACTTTGCAGTATCTCTGGCTCAGTCAGTTGGAAGAGCGTTATCCTCTGCCTGTAGACTTGCTCCTCCCTTCTCTATACCCTCTCTCCTGCTGCCTGTAGCCGTAGCCGCCTTGCTATGACGTAGAATGCCACCATTCCGGTTGCACTGTTGCACTTTGGGTCCTTATTTTATAGCCTGCACCTGGTTACCACCTGCTTTCAATCCATGGTATTTACTGACTCTTAAATACCGAATTTCATGAAATTCTGTATTTTTTAGGTTTCCTACCTCTCGAAAGTCATTTTTTACCATTTCTTAATTACCGATTCAGTAATTCAGAATTCGGTAAATAAGGATTTGGAATATTCCGAATCGGTAGAATACCGACTCGTATTTACTGCTTCGGTAGTATTTTGACTCCTACTTCTCATTTTCCAAATATGTTATGCTATGTTATGTTATGTTAATTTTGATTTATATAGCGCCAAATCACCAACAGGTCTCTTAGCGCTTGCTTTGGGAACCCGTCCTGGCTTTCCCTGCGAGATAACCCCTACTGGGAATCCCCAAGGTGAAGACGAGGCATCCCATCGCGGTGGAGCCATAGTGGAGATTAAGCAAGCTATTGCCCAGAGTTGCAGAGTGTGAACCCATGATTCGAGTAGGCACGAGGCGAGAATTATCGAGTCCGTGGACATTTTGAGCTCAAGACCCTGCCGCGTCGGGAATTGAACCCTGGTCCCGGGTCTGACCTCTGCATCAGGGTCTGCCTCCTCTAACCAGTGAGCCACACTTCTCCACCGGTCGGTAACGGCCGAAATTACCCAATTTCGGCCGTTACCGACCAGTATTTGGCTACCTACATCTGGCCCCATATGAGGATACCATGAAGCCTGTCCATTATGATACGGTCCTCGAGTGATGGGACAAATGAGGGTGCATGAACGTGGAATAGACCTATAGGAGGAAATGTCGTATCTCAAGGACTTTTGTACTAGTTGCCATCAAGGAGATCAATAGAATGCATGTATGAGCCTCCTGTGATTTTATTTGTGTGTAGTACAATCATGTGAGCCATGCCCAATTCTATAGCAGAGTTTGTTTGGTCAAGGTGGTTCATACTTAAAGGAAAAGGCATCAAAGGATTTCCATAGTTTCCTATGTGAAGGAGGCCAGGTTGAGGAGTGTACAGAGATATTATTCGCCCCTCTGAGAAAGGTCAACCACTCTTGCCACTTCATGAAGGAGACTTCTTTTGAATTTTTCCAGTTATTAACAATTATTTTGCAGGCATGTGTGAGCATTAGGTCCAATAGAAAACGGTCATTCTAATTTTTCCGCTTCTGCCAACGAATCCTAGAAGGATGTAGGAGAATTCCCTGGGGGGATCGATATTGAAGGTTTTATTCATACACTTGTATATTTTATCCCAGTATTTTTTCAAGATAGGGCAGTGGGCTAAATCCCCATCCTGTGTTTTGCGGTTCCAGCATGTTGGACGCTGACTGAGGTTAAGCTTAAATATTCTTGTGGGAGTCCAATATGTTCTATTTATTAGCATAAGTTTCGTTTCGGATAGTAAAGAGAGATTTTATTTGAGAAATGAGTTTGTTTTATGTGTCTTATACCAGTCATAGGGAATATTTCTAGTGTTAGGTTCAGACTCCCATTTTACCTTGTTACGCGAGTGCAATTTGTAAGGGTTTGGAAGAAGAAGTTTGTAGATTTTAGACACAGTAGCCCTGATTTTAGGAGTTGGGTTATCAGTGAAAGGATCAACGGGTTGATGGGTAGTATTGAGTGTGACGTGATTGGTGCTTTTAGTTTCAAGAATTTGTAAAAAATCTATGATCTCTAGGCTACATCGTGTTTGAAGGTCGGAAACGAAACAGCAACCTCTGACCCGGCTCTCAGGCTAGGTCGCCCCCACGCTGCTGCTGCCTGCCAGTCTTGGTTCCCTGCCTGCCTACCTGAACTGGGACGGTCCCAGCCGCCGCTGAGCCGTCCATCCCCGCCGCACTTTTCCGTCGCTGCCTCCCTGCGGCCCCGCCCCCACCAAGCCCATTCGCCGCCCCGCTCCCGCCACCCAGCTGCTCCTCCCTCCCGCTTTCCCTCTTAAAGGGGCCACGCAGCAGCACAGGGAGCAACCTCTGACCCTGCTCTCAGGCTAGGTCGCCCCCACGCTGCTGCTGCCTGCCAGTCTTGGTTCCCTGCCTGCCTACCTGACCCGGGACGGTCCCAGCCGCAGCTGAGCCGTCCATCCCCGCCGCACTTTCCCGTCGCTGCCTCCCTGCGGCCCCGCCCCCACCTAGCCCATTCGCCGCCCCGCTCCCGCCACCCAGCTGCTCCTCCCTCCCGCTTTCCCTCTTAAAGGGGCCACGCGGCAGCACAGGGAGCAACCTCTGACCCTGCTCTCAGGCTAGGTCGCCCCCACGCTGCTGCTGCCTGCCAGTCTTGGTTCCCTGCCTGCCTACCTGACCCGGGACGGTCCCATCCGCCGCTGAGCCGTCCATCCCCGCCGCACTTTCCCGCCGCTGCCTCCCTGCGGCCCCGCCCCCTCCAAGCCCATTCGCCGCCCCGCTCCCGCCACCCAGGTGCTCCTACCTCTCAGTTTCCCTCTTATGGAGACCGCGAAGCAGGCACGTGCAGAGGGCGCGCCGCTGGCAAGCCCGACTGTGCCCATACACGCCTGGACCACGACCAGCGCCAGAACCCCTGGCCCCACCCGATGCCAGGACACCCGACTGCGATACAACACCGCCACCCTCATCGCACTCAACACATGACGACCTGCCGCCTGCCACCAAGCCACCCCGAGGCGGACCCACGGACTCTTCACCTGCCAAGCATGCAAATTCACCTGCCTCCGAACCTGCACCCCGCCCACCGAACTCAGCAACGACAACAACAACCACCTCAAGTGCATCCTCCTCAACACCCGCTCCGTCCACAAACACACCATCGAACTCTGAGAACTCCTTGATACAACAGCACCAGACGTCGCCTTCCTCACGGAAACCTGGATGAACGCCTCCTCGGCCCTCAACATCACCATAGCCATCCCAGACGGCTACAAAATCACCCGGAATGACCGCGTCAACAAAACTGGAGGAGGAATCGCCATCATCTACAGGAACACCATTAGCGTCACGACCAGCGCTGAAGACGCACTCACCGCCGCCGAACACCTACATTTCCAGATCCACACCGACCCCCAAACCACCCTCAGAGGAACACTCATCTACAGAACCCCGGGCCCACGGACACAATTCAGCCAAACCATCACCGACTTCATCAGCCCGCACGCCTTAGCCTCACCAGAGTACATCCTCCTAGGGGACTTGAACTTCCACCTGGAGAAAAACAACAACAACGACACCACCACCCTGCTCGACAACCTCGCCAACCTCGGACTCAAGCAACTGGTGGACACGCCCACCTACCTCGCCGGCCACACGCTCGAACCCTTCTTCTCTGCCATCAACCACGTCTCCTTCAGCCACTCCACCGGACTACACTGGACCGACCACAGCTGCATCCACTTCACCTTCAAGAAAACCACCTCCCATCACCAGATGCTACAGATCCCCCGCAGATGCTGGAGCAAAGTCACCACAGACCAGCTAACCACAGTGCTGAACCAGAATCCACCTGTCGACACCCCGGACACCAACCACGCAGCACACAATCTCGCACAGTGGATCACCAACTGCGCTGATGACCTCGCTCCACTGAAGAAACCGCCAGGCAAGACTAGCAACAGAAAAACCTCATGGTTCACAGATGCCCTCAAAATCGCAAAGAAATCATGCCGAAGCCTTGAAAAAGCTTGGCGCCACAAACGTACATCAGAAAACATGACAGCCCTCAAGAGCGTCACCCGCGAATACCACCAGATTATCCACACCACCAAAAGGACATCATTCAAAGAGCGGCTGGACAACAACACCCACAACAGCAAGGAACTCTTCAGCATCGTCAAAGAGCTCTCCAACCCCAGCGCCAGCAACAACGACATCACACCGTTTCAAGACCTCTGCAACTCCCTCGCCACATTCTTCCACCGCAAGATCGCAGATATACACAACAGCTTTGGACCCCAGACTCCGCCTACAGCCACCAAACCAACAACCCCCACCACCAGCCTCAGCGCATGGACCCCGATCAGCACTGAAGACATCACCCACGTCATGAACACCATCCACTCCGGCTCCCTTTCCGACCCATGCCCTCATCATATCTTCAACAAAGCCGACTCCATCATCGCACCCCACCTCTGGAACGTCATTAACAGCTCCTTCACGTCAGCCACCTTCCCTGGAAGCTGGAAACTCGAAGAAACCAACAGCGGACCCCAAAGACCTCAAGAACTTCCGCCCCATCTCTCTGCTCCCCTTCCCGGCCAAAGTAATCGAAAAGACCATCAATAAACAGCTGACTGCATTCCTCGAAGAAAACAACTCGCTCGACCCATCCCAATCCGGATTCCGAGCCAACCACAGCACCGAGACCGCCCTCATCACAGCCACCGATGACATCAGGACCCTGATGGACAACAGAGAGACAGCCGCTCTCATGCTCCTGGACCTCTCGGCAGCCTTTGACACCGTCTGCCACCACACCCTAATAACCCGCCTCTACAACACTGGGATCCAAGGAAAGGCCCTGGACTGGATCACATTGTTCCTCTCCGACAGAACCCAGAGAGTCCGCCTCCCTCCCTTCCGCTCAGAGGCCACCAAAATCATCTGCGGCGTACCCCAGGGCTCCTTCACAGCCCAACCCTCTTCAATATCTACATGAGCCCCCTCACCACCATCGCACGCAAACACAACATCAACATCATCTCCTACGCCGACGACACCCAACTGATACTCTCCCTCACCAAAGACCCTCTCACTGCCAAAGCCAACTTCCAGGACGGAATGAAAGATGTCGCAGAATGGATGAAGCACAGCAGTCTGAAGCTCAACTCGGACAAGACAGAGATTCTCATCCTCGGTAAGCATGGGCGAATTTTGCGAATCCCGCGTTCGCGAATTTAGCGGATTTGCGAACTCGCAATCCGCAACATCCGCAAATTCTCGCGAATTTGCAGATTTTTTTTTTTTGTGTTCGCAAGTGTTTCTGCCAGTTTGCGAGGATTTGGTACTAGTTCGCAATTGCGAACTTACTTGTCGACTCGCAACGGTCGCGACTATGTTGTTTCTACGTCTGGTTCATCATCACAGCCTCCCAGCACCCTCTGTTTCACCACTGCCACCCTCTCTTTGACCCATGCCACCCTCTGTTACATCAATGCCACCCTCTGGTTCATCATCACTGTAGAAGATGGGGGGGAAAAGCAAGCCCACCTGCCCTGCTTGAACTGACATGAATTAATTTGGGGTTAGTTTATTAACAACACCTGCCCTGCCCCAACTGACAATAATGAATTAGGGGCTAATTAATGTGTCACTGAATTTGAAGTTCCAGCCTGGCACCTGCTTGTCTGCTCCCTTAGCTGTAAATCAGGACCTTTGTGGCATACAGTTAAGGTCAGAGCAGGGTCACACAATAGTTGCAAGCAGGCAACCGAATTCTGGAGGGCCCCCTCAGGAAGCACTACAGGGAATCGTTACAAATCATGAGGTTGACCTTTTGCACCTGCTCATTGCTTTTGCTTTTGCAAAAATCGTTTTTCGGTTTTTTTGTGCTGTTCGCGGGGCGCGGCGTCGTGCGAAACCGACCGCGGAAGCCGCCAATTCGTGCGAATGAGCTTTATATTTTTTTGCGGCTTGTTGTTTCGCGAGTTTTTTTGCAGTATTCGCGAGCCGCTTGCAGCGCAACACGCGAATTTACCCCAAGGTCGAGTACGGGCGCGGCCATGTTGTTTGCGTGACGTATTTCCGTTTCCGCCCGCTGTTGGACAGGCCACATGAAGGGCTCGCGCCCTCCCCGCACGACAGGGCCCGGGCACCGGCTCTCCAGGTGCTACCCACAAAGGCGACTCGCAAACCATCCCCTACGAGACCCCTGCTCCCGGACATCTCTGTATTACCGGCCCGGGCCACCGTCAGCACCATTGCCCGGCCCGGCCGCCATCTTAGACACTGCACCACGAGGCTGCGTGGCCTCAGCTCGACCCCAACCCTGGGCCTGGCCAGGCCCCGACAGCCCGGCACCACCATCCACCTAGGAGGTGAACGGACCACTTGGCAGGTCAATGGGAGAAAGACGTGTCGATGGCTCTCCCCCGCCAGGTGCCGATCGCCCCCAGCCTCCCCGGGCGCTGGCTCCACCCCCCTGCTGGGTGTCTGGACTCCCTCATCCCGGACCTCCCGACCTCCAAGTGCGAGGGTCCGGACATCAAAGGGCGCCAGACCTATAACTGAGGCAGCCCCAGAGCAGGAAGGCAGTTGTATCCTGGAGTCGAGAGACACCGAGAAGAACTCATCCTTGACGGACTGCTGGCGCTGCCGCAGCCCTGCCTTGTGAACTGTCGTCCTGCAGCTGGCGCTGCCGCGGCCCTCTGCAATCTACCATCTTCGTTGGGACCTGCTGGCGCTGCCGCGACCCGTTGTAACTACCATCTTCGTTGGGACCTGCTGGCGCTGCCGCGACCCGTTGTAACTACCATCTTCGTCGGGACCTGCTGGCGCTGCCGCGGACCGTTGCCACCTTCAACCACTCCGGGATCTGCTGGCGCTGCCGCAACCCGTCCTTCAAGAACGCCGAGCTCGAGGATTGTGAGCTACCCATCATCTCATCGTAACTACCAGATTGGTAATAAGACTGTCCCGCTACCCCTTTCCCATCCAAGAGACTAGAATCGAGGGGACCCCTGAGTCCAGACCTCCTTGTACCATTCTACCGTACTTCAAGATTACTTATAAAGAACGTGAAATCTTATCCTTGTGTGGTGCCTATTCTGTGGGGGGGAAGTTACTTGTCTGTACGATCGCTGGAGACGGCTCTCCCCGGAGACCTCTCCCCTTGTCCTCGGCCGACCCTCCAGGTCCCGTCTAACATTGGTGGCCAGCGGCGCGATCCGAACCAACGCGTAACCTTACAGAAAGCAACTCACCCCACGACTAAACCACAATGCCGGCCCAAGAGAGCGGGTCTACAGAAAAATTTAAAATGGACAAGCTGGAGGAGTACAACCATCGAGAATTAAAACAATTTTGTATAGAACTGGGCATTGCTACCACCGGTCTGAGCACAAAAGATGACTTTAAACATGCCCTAGAATCATGGGCAGAGGTAAACACCGCTGGTCCTCGGGACCAACGCAGCGAAGCCCCGGAAACTGACCCCGCTCCCTCCGAGGAAAGGAGAGCAGGTCTCTCCCGGGAAGAGATCCAAGAGCGAGAGAAAACCAGACTGCATGAATTAGAGTTGGCACGGCTCAAAATGGATGGAGAACTAAAACTAGCGGAACAAAAATTGAACCTAGAACACTTACGGCTCCGAGAAGAGCGGGAGGAAAAACAAAGACAAAGAGAGCTTGAAGAAAAAAGACTGGCATATGACCATGAGCGCAAACTAGCCGAAATAGAACTACGTAAGCAAGGCAAGGACCTGGGGGTGCCCGAGCGACCACGCACCCCAGGAACTTCAGAACCAAAGGTCCACATTCCCAAAGATGTCGTCCGAGAGTTCTACCGAAACGACGACATACAGCAGTGGTTCAAGGCCTATGAGATCGCCATGTCCTCCCACCGGATCGATCGAAGTGACTGGGGAGCCGGTTTATGGGGGAGGTTCGTCAACGAAGGCCGTGAGGCCCTGTTACAGCTCCCGGATCACCAAATGACGTCCTATGATCACATGAAGGCCGCCCTCCTCACTCGATATGGGCTGACACCCGAAATGTACCGCCAGAGGTTCCGCGACTGCACCCGAATCCCGGGTACAACTTGGGTGGAATATGTGAACTATTTCAGCCGAGCCCTCGAGGGGTGGATCAAGGGGAGCAACGTAACGACCTACGAGCAGCTTTTTAACCTTGTTGTGTGGGAGCACCTCTCCAATAACTGCTTTGTCGAGCTCAGGCAGCACCTCCTCGACAGTAAAATGACTGATCCACGGCAGCTCGCCGCCGAGGCTGACCGATGGGAGAGCACCCGAGTGGGCCGGGGTGGCCCGAACGAGCAGAACAGGAACAACCAAGGCCATCACCGCCCCCGAGGAGGAGGAGGAGGCCCGGGCCGGGGGAAAGACACCGTCCCGGCCGCTCCCGCCACCAGCACCCCGCCCCCGGCCAACAGGGCCAACCCCCCGATGCGCCCGGGGTTCAGAGCCAATGTCACGTGTCACCGATGCCAGCGAGTCGGTCACTACGCCAATGACCCGAACTGTCCACAGAACCAGACTCCAAGGCCCCGCCAGGTAGCGGCCGCCGCCCTCGGAGAAGAGCGAGTCTCCGAGGACCAGGAAGAGTACGAACACGAGCAACAAGAGTGGGAGCCGGCCGCCATGGTCCTGGCATGCCTGGGGGGGAGAGACATGGTCCCGCGGGCTCCGCTACCCGCCAACACCAGAAAGTATAGTCAGTGGGTGAGCATCAATGGGCGCAAGGCCGAAGCCCTACGTGACACAGGGGCCAGAGTGACGGCCGTCCGCTGTCACCTGGTGACCCCTGAGCAAATAATACCGAACATTCTCTGCCCCGTCCGGTCAGCCGACAATTCAGAGAGCATGTGTCGGATGGCCTGCGTCCCCTTCGAGTGGGGAGGAGTATCCGGCATGCTGAAGGTGACGGTCCGCGATGATGCCCCCGTGGACTGTCTCCTGGGGAACGATCTCGAGACTTCCCCCTGGGCCGCCGTAGAAAGAAGAGAACACCTGGGGATGTTGGGCCTTCCGGACTGGGTGTGCGTAACCACCCGGTCCATGGCGGCCCGCACCATCCCCCGACCTGAAGAACCCGAATGGCCAGCACCTCCTCCCCCGATTGCTCCAATGGGGGACGCCGACGCCGTCGACCCCCCAGAACAAACCCCAGAAGAACTCGTTCAGCCCCAGGATCTCCCAGACCTGGCTCAGTGGCGTCAAGAAGGGGGACCCACACAGGAGCAATTCCGTCGAGAACAGAAGACATGTCCCTCCCTCGAGGGACTACGACAACAAGCCCTCGCCCAGAGCGCGGGAGATACCGCCGGGGCCCACTGGATCTATTGGGACAATGATCTATTGTACAGTGAACAGAGAATCGCCGAATTGGGGGCCAGTTGAGTGTTAGTGGTGCCCCTCCGTTTTAGAGACTTCCTGCTGAACTTGGCCCACGATGTCCCCCTGGCCGGACACTTGGGTCAGGACAAAACCTACCACCGCCTGGTGACCCACTTTTACTGGCCCAAAATGAGAAATGACGTGCTCAACCACTGCCGGTCTTGTCCCACTTGTCAGGCCAGCGGGAAGAGCGGCCGCAAACTCAAGGCACCCCTGCAGCCCTTTCCCGTGGTTACCACCCCGTTCGAAAAAGTGGGAATAGACATTGTGGGGCCCCTGGACCCCCGAACAGCACAAGGACATCGCTTTATCCTGGTCCTGGTGGACCATGCCACCCGCTATCCCGAGGCCATCCCCCTTCGAACTGTAACCGCCCCGGTGGTCGGCCGAGCCTTAATGGGGATCTTCTCCCGAGTGGGCTTCCCCCGGGAAGTCGTCAGCGACAGAGGCACAAACTTCATTTCGAAATACATGAAATCCCTCTGGCAGCAGTGCGGGGTCACCTACCGATTCACAACCCCCTATCACCCACAGGGGAACGGACTGGTTGAGAGGTTCAACCGTACACTCAAGGGAATGATTATGGGGTTAGAAGAGCCCCTCCGCCGCCAGTGGGATGTGCTTCTCCCGTGCCTCCTCTTCGCCTACCGAGAAGTCCCTCAGAAGTCCCTCGGCTTCAGCCCCTTCGAACACTTGTACGGGCACCCTGTTCGAGGGCCCCTCAGCCTAGTCAAGGAAGGTTGGGAGATGGCCCCCCTGAAAACCCCTCCAGACGTCTACAAGTACCTCCTGACCCTCCGCAATCAGACCAGGCGGTTCCGAGAAATCGCCAAAGCCAATCTTGAAGCCAGTCAGGAGGACATGAAGAAATGGTACGATCAGAACGCCTCCTCCATCGAGTTCGTACCTGGCCAACAAGTATGGGTGATGTCCCCCACCGAACCTTGTGCCCTGCAAGATAAATGGACGGGGCCTTTCAAGGTGGTCGAGCGCAAGAGCCCCGTCACCTATCTCATCGACATGGAATCTTCCCGGAACCCCCTCCGGGTCCTCCACGCCAAC
Organism: Lissotriton vulgaris; assembly: GCF_964263255.1. Lineage (NCBI taxonomy): Eukaryota > Metazoa > Chordata > Amphibia > Caudata > Salamandridae > Lissotriton > Lissotriton vulgaris. Next base: position 754,463,784 of record NC_141695.1, on the reverse strand, counting down.
AGACTCAAGCCTCACTTTGTGCGCTCGGAGCTCAGCCTATTGATGGCTACAGACAGTGGGACAGAAGAAGACTCCGAGCCCCTCCCTGACCTACTGAGGACCCGTGAAAAGGATGGTTCGGTAGACGGGGTCCGGCTGTCAGATGCCCTGACCTCAGAGCAGCGCCGAGACTGTCGGGCGCTCCTGCTGCAGTTCGCAGCTCTCTTTTCCCTCACCCCAGGGGTCACCCCCTGGTGCCTACACAACGTGGACACGGGGGACAGTCCCCCCATCAGACAGCGGGCGTACCGCGTGCCGGATCAGGTACGTGCCCGCATCCAAGCCGAAGTCTCCAAGATGCTCACCCTCGGAGTCATCGATCCCTCGGACAGCCCTTGGGCCAGCCCAGTCGTACTGGTCCCCAAAGCTGCTACCCCCGGCACCACCCCGGAGCTACGATTCTGTGTTGACTATCGGGGTCTGAACGCTGTCACCCGAACCGACGCTCACCCCATTCCCCGAGCAGATGAGCTGATCGACCGCATGGGGGCTGCCCGCTACCTCAGCATCTTCGACCTGACAGCGGGGTACTGGCAGATCGGCCTCACCCCCAGGGCCCAAGAACGATCCGCTTTCTCCACCCCGGATGGCCACTACCAATTCAAAGTGATGCCATTCGGCATGAAAAATGCTCCAGCCACTTTTCAGCGACTGGTGAACCAGGTATTGGCGGGCCTCGAAGACTTCAGCGCCGCCTACCTGGACGATATCGCCGTGTACAGCCGCCACTGGTCAGACCACCTCAACCACCTCCGAGAGGTCCTGCAGGCCCTCCAACAGGCCGGCCTCACAATCAAGGCCAGCAAATGCCAGATTGGCCAGGGGTCCGTGACCTACCTCGGACACCAAGTGGGGAGCGGTCTGGTGGCCCCCCTCCAGCTCAAGATCGCTGCCATCCAGTCCTGGCAACCACCCATCACCCAAACCGAGGTCCGAGCCTTCTTGGGGCTCACCGGATACTACCGGCGGTTTGTGAAGGACTATGGCAGCATTGTGGGGCCCCTCACGGCCCTTACATCCAAGAACCAGCCAAACAGAGTCAACTGGACTCCTGACTGTCAAGCGGCCTTCGAGAAGCTGAAGGCCGCCATGTGCACCGCCCCTGTGCTCCAGGTCCCGACTACAGCCGAGAGTTCATCGTCCAGACTGATGCCTCCGACCATGGCATTGGGGCCGTCCTCTCCCAACTGAATCCCGAGGGAGTCGACCAACCAGTGGCCTTCATCAGCAGACGCCTACTGGACCGGGAACAGCGCTGGAGCACCATCGAGAGGGAGGCCTTCGCAGTAGTGTGGGCCCTCAAGAAGCTCCGGCCCTACCTCTTCGGTACCCACTTTCGGGTGCAAACAGATCATCGCCCCCTGCAATGGTTAATGCAGATGCGGGGGGAGAATCCCAAGCTGTTGCGATGGTCCATCTCCCTGCAGGGGATGGACTTCACTGTGGAGCACCGCCCTGGCCAGGATCACGCCAACGCGGATGGCCTGTCACGCTTTTTCCGCCTCGACGAGGAAAGTCCCCAAGAAGATGGGTGATTCTCCCCGCCTTCAGCTGGGGGGGACGCATGTTGGACAGGCCACATGAAGGGCTCGCGCCCTCCCCGCACGACAGGGCCCGGGCACCGGCTCTCCAGGTGCTACCCACAGAAGCGACTCGCAAACCGTCCCCTACGAGACCCCTGCTCCCGGACATCTCTGTATTACCGGCCCGGGCCACTGTCAGCACCATTGCCCGGCCCGGCCGCCATCGTAGACACTGCACCACGAGGCCGCGTGGCCTCAGCTCGACCCCAACCCTGGGCCTGGCCAGGCCCCGACAGCCCGGCACCACCATCCACCTAGGAGGTGAACGGACCACTTGGCAGGTCAATGGGAGAAAGACGTGTCGATGGCTCTCCCACGCCAGGTGCCGATCGCCCCCAGCCTCCCCGGGCGCTGGCTCCACCCCCCTGCTGGGTGTCTGGACTCCCTCATCCCGGACCTCCCGACCTCCAAGTGCGAGGGTCCGGACATCAAAGGGCGCCAGACCTATAACTGAGGCAGCCCCAGAGCAGGAGGCAGTTGTATCCTGGAGTCGAGAGACACCGAGAAGAACTCATCCTTGACGGACTGCTGGCGCTGCCGCAGCCCTGCCTTGTGAACTGTCGTCCTGCCGCTGGCGCTGCCGCGGCCCTCTGCAATCTACCATCTTTGTTGGGACCTGCTGGCGCTGCCGCGACCCGTTGTAACTACCATCTTCGTTGGGACCTGCTGGCGCTGCCGCGACCCGTTGTAACTACCATCTTCGTCGGGACCTGCTGGCGTTGCCGCGGACCGTTGCCACCTTCAACCACTCCGGGATCTGCTGGCGCTGCCGCAACCCGTCCTTCAAGAACGCCGAGCTCGAGGATTGTGAGCTACCCATCATCTCATCGTAACTACCAGATTGGTAATAAGACTGTCCCGCTACCCCTTTCCCATCCAAGAGACTAGAATCGAGGGGACCCCTGAGTCCAGACCTCCTTGTACCATTCTACCGTACTTCAAGATTACTTATAAAGAACGTGAAATCTTATCCTTGTGTGGTGCCTATTCTGTGGGGGGGAAGTTACTTGTCTGTACGATCGCTGGAGACGGCTCTCTCCGGAGACCTCTCCCCTTGTCCTCGGCCGACCCTCCAGGTCCCGTCTAACACCCGCTATGTAAAATCTCGCGCAGTAAGCGCATTGCGAGTACAAGTTCGCACGAGATCGCGAGGAAAATCTCGTGCGAACTTACTTTCGCGCTCGTGAACGGGCGCCGGCCATCTTGTTTCTCATTCATTTCCTGTGTCTGGGCATGGTGTTTAATCCTCTTGCTATCTTTGCCATCCTTTGCTTGTTTTCAGTTTTTTTTTAACGATTTTGCTTCTTATCTATCCCTCTCTTTTCCTAGCTGTATATTTTTGTCTTTTCTGCTATTTTTCTTTACTTTTAAACTACTTTTTTAAACTCTTTTCTTTTCTTCTTCCCTATCCTATTCCTTCTTAATTTTCTACTTCCTACCTTACCTGCCCAGACCATGGTGAAGCCAGGCGCCGTGAAGCTGCCCAGTCACTTGAGAGCGGCAGCGGCGGCGGGGAGGAGGAGTCCTGGACCCCGTGCCAGGACACCATGCGGTCGATTGAGGGGGGAGCAGGTGATGCGACGGAAGATCTTCAGCCCGGAGGAAGTGGGCGCGCTGGTCTACTTCGTCCAGCGCCGCCTGCCCAGGACCATCGCGGGAGGCGGCAGGATCGCGGCCGGCGGCTACAACATCCGGGAGCGCCGGAAGCAGTGGGAGAAGGTGTGCTGGGCCATATCCCACCTCTACGGGGTCCAGCGCACCTACAGCCAGGTCACCCATCGCTGGACGGACCTCCTGGGCCGGGAGCGCGACCTGCTGGACCAGCTCGGCTTGGTGATCCCCGGGCTTGGTGAGTAGTAGTAGCCATTTCATCACTCACTACTATGATGTTTTCTCCTGCTCTGTGTTGTTGTATTGCAAATATTTGTTTTTTACATGGAGCAAGCCAATAATGCCGCTGATGACGATTACATTGTAGTTAAATTATATTTCAAAATCTTCTGTGCATTTCAGGTGCACTGCTCTTCTTCTCAGTGGCGTTGCTACTATGCTTATTTGTTTTCTATTTTGTGGTCTCATTGGCCTGAGTAACTATTATGTATGAGTGTACTTTACAGAACTGCGTAATGCTAGACACTAGGGGGCAGATTACATTTACAAGCCCCTTGCGCCACGTTTACATTGCCTTGCATGACGCAACAGCGGCGTAAACATGGCGCATCCCTGCGAGTCATTTACAGCATGACGCATCTAGGGAGATGCGTCACGTTATAAAGCCATGGGCCTGCACCACAATGGGTGCGTTCCTAGTACGCAGGGTGGGCGGTCCGGCGGCTGTGCGCCTCGCAAAATTGCCTACGTGAAATCTACAAGATTTAACGCAGGCACTTCTGCGACGCTGCTATGTCAATTCAATTCCTTATGCCTGCTTGAAGCAGGCGTAAGGACTGACACAGCATGTTAAGTATTGGGTGGCCCTGAGCATTACTGGAGTTGCATTGCGTTGGCGACGTGACTCCAGCGATGCGCCGCTCTTACGTGATGAGATGCGTCACGCAAGTGCCTACCCTTGCGCCAGGGCGCGCCGCATTGTAAATGAGGCGCATCTGCCGTGTCGCAAGGGTAGTTTTGCGTGACGCATTTGATCTGGCACATCTCTGGAGATGCACCAGAACGCGTAAGTAAGTATGCCCCTAAGGGGCAGAATTGCAATTACCGTCGCATCCCTGCAAAGTAGCAGGGATGCGCCATTAATTGTGCGGCCCGCTACCACCACCAAACATGGTGCGCCGTATTTGCAATGCGGCGCACCATGGGCCCAAAACGTCACCGAAGCTTTACTGCTGGAGTTGCGTCGCAACGATGGCGCAGCTCCAGCAATGCTCTGGGGTACCCTATCTCCCCAATGCTGGGTCAAGCCGTACGTCTGCTTCAAGCAGGTGCAGGGTTTGTGTGACGCATCATTGTCCTAAAGGTGACTGATTGAAATTTTGTAGATTTCCCTCAGTCACTTTTAGGATGTGTTCCAGCGCAGGAATACCCTCCCTTGCGCCGGAACACCCCCTTGATGGTGCAGGGCTTTATAACGGGATGCATCTCCCAAATGCGTCACATAGTTATAATATTATACGCCGCACCATGGCGCCCTTTTTTGTTTAGCTGCTGCGTCACAAAAGTCACGCAAGAACGGAGCAAACGAGCCGCAAGGGGCTTAAATCTGCCCCTTCCTTTGTACCCCTGACAATAAGAAAAATAGTGGCGGTGGATTGATAGTTTGACTATTTAAATGACTGGTAATGTAGCAGGCAACTGTTAGTGTTGTCACTGATCTGACTGAAATCACAATGGAGTTTGTCTGTCACTTTGCGTCTTGCCTGCGGACTGCTGCCTGCCAGTCCTAGGTGAACCTTTCAGTACTTTGTTTAGTGAGTTACGTGACTTTCGAAGTCACAGGTCCGAAAATAAATGAAAACTAACCCTAATCAATATAATTTCGCGGAAATATTTTGTTATTGTTCTTTTGAAATGTTTGATTTGGTTGACATTGACAAGCAACAATCATCCATGTTTTCTGTTCTTTCTTTCATGTTGTACGTCAGCTCCCCCCAGGGGCGAGGGGAGGACACAGGAGCAGCAGGCGGCGGATGCTGTTGGACAGGGCCAGGATCGGGCAGGCGAGGGCTCCTTTGCTGGCCCCAGTAAGTTTTCATTTTAGACTAGTACCTATTTTTTCTAGCGTTCCTCATTTGATTTTTTCAAAATCGTCTTTGATCTTCTTGTAGACTGTATCTAAATTCTTATCCTGCCTCTACTATGACTCCCTGTGGTATTACTAGATTATTCTTATTAGTCTGTCTGTGTAGCTAACTAAGATTGCACGGTTGGCGAAACTCCCATTCTAGTCAGCAATAGCTCTATCAACTTAGTGCAGTCCTTTGGGATTGTCCATAATGTCTTTTGAAGTGTTCTATCTGCTTTGAAAATTCCCAACTATAAAATGTGAATGACCACCAAGAAAGAATAAGATACTACCTTTTGGTTTGGATAGGAGGACAATCCATACCACTACAGTGGCGCGGACAATTCTTCTGCAGAAACAGAACTATGGACAATAAATAGTGCATTGCTTATCAATTATAATAGGCGCTGTTAGAGTTTCCACATACCTCTGTGATAACAGACTTTGAACCCCCAATGTCCTTACTGACTGACTACATAGTGTGGCACAGTCATTTACCTCCCGAATTCATCGATCATTGATCCCCAATGATGATTATTATCCAACGTAGCTGAAGAGTACGGAGTCAGAGTCAAGAAGTGTCAGAGGCACGGACTCATGCTTGCAAAAATTGCAAAACCTTTCGCTCAGTCACTCTAGTCACTCTGGACCAAAAAACACAGAGTCTCTCTAAGTTTAAAAGCTTTATGAAAGTAAACACATTTATTAAAATGAAGTCATAATAAAAAAACGAAACGTTTAACTGAGAATGTAAAAGTGGTTAGTGCTGACGATTAATTGAAGACATTTCTTGTGGTCGAGCCGAGCTCTCACCTTGTTTCAACTTGATCTTGTTGTTAGAAGTCCATCTTCTGTCTGTGTGGAAAAAAATGGTGCGTGTTAAAAAGCCAGCCTTCATCAGTTGTGCCAAAAAGTGCTGCATTATATGGTTTTCACATGTCTTCATTCCTAGACCAAATACTAGTGAGTGGTTTATTCTAACATTCTTAAATGTACTTTGTAGGTGGAACATCTGGTGGCGGGGCCAACGCGGAGGTGGTGGTGCTCAACACGGAGGCGGAGGGCAATTCCTCAGGGGAGGATGCGGCGGTTCCAGTGCCGGCTGTGAGAGTTCAGACGGTGGTGGAGGCGGGCAGAGGTAAGCTCTTATATATTCCTTACTTATTGAGATTGAAGATGTGGCTGGGAAGGAAAGAATATAAGATGCATGGCTGGGTGAATGATGAAGCAATGATTGGTGGAAGGACAACAGCCTGGGTGGGTGACACAGAAACTGTATGTGTCCATATACCTGGATCATGCTACTATCTGACTCTTAGATAGCATATGTGTATCTAGAGCAGGGGTACTCATAGTACGGCCCGCGGGCCGGTGGCGGCCCGGCAAGCCTTCCTTGGCGGTGTGCAGACCTTGCAGACAATCACTGCTCCCCCGGCCCCCACAGAGCAGAGTGGAGATGCAGGGCCACAAAGATGTGAAATAGAACAAAGCCTCTGCTCTGTGGGGCTGGGCAAGCAGTGATTGTCAGGGTGGAGATGCAGGGGCGCTACAACAAACAAAGCCTCAATAATATGTTAATGGTCTTTTAAAGACCTGTTAAGTACTTTGGTGTGGCTGGCTGTGTGTGCGCGTTGAGGAAGCTGTCTCAGCCCGGGCTGAAGGCTGACACAGACAGACACACACACAGTGAGATGACAGAGGGGGAGGGAGAGGGAGGGCAGGAGGGAGAGAGAGATGGAGAGGGAGGGCAGGAGGGAGAGCATGAGTGAGAGAGATGTATGTAAATGCTGGGTCTGGTGGCTCAGTGGATGAAGGCATCTGCTGCAGGGACCTGTGTGCAACCTCATGGTCACAAGTTTTCGTTTTGCTTTAGCCCCACCCCCTCTGACTCCGCCCCCACCAGTGCGGCCCTCGGCCACAAACTGCACTGTAAATTTAGCCCCTGAGAGAAAGTTTGTGAGTACCCATGATCTAGAGAGAGTAGACGGTCAGTGGATGAACTAAGTGTAACTTTGAAGAGCATGTAACACTGCACCCGCACGTCCGTTCCAGTGTAGGAAAGGCAAGGAAAAGAAGTTTTAATTTTGTCCAAATACTACCATCAATAGTAGCAGTAGTTTGTATTGCAAGCACAGCATAGATCCGGTTATTACGGTGGCCACTCCCTACCTCTCTTAATAAGTTTAGTAGTACTCAGTCATTCATGTGTGGATGTATCACTGGTCACTCAATAAAAAGCAAAGCACATAAAGTCATCCCATATATAAGCAAAAACATCCCATGTGAAGTGATAGATAATCAGATTATTTATCTTCTTCAATTTTCCATTTCTAGTACTCATTTGCACTGTAGGGTGAAAGTTAAATTAATTAAGCAGTAGCCCTTGAGTTGTAACAGAGTATTCTCAGTGCCACCCGTAATAGAAAAGTAAGAGCTTCACCACCTGCATGTACTGGACGGGTACAGTAACGCAACGCAAGTCTAGGTCACTCATCATGGCGTGTGTCTCTTTTTCTCGGGTGCAAGTTTACTGCGCTGGCATTATGCCGGCTTGCAGAAGATAACGTACCAATTTTCCTAAACAAGAGACAAGAAGAAGAATAAGACTGGTGTACTTTCATAGTCGACTCCAATGGAAGTCCATAGTGCTCGTAGAATTTGTTCCTTAAACTCCCACTAATGTTAGAGCAAGGATGAAGAAGTGTGAGGTTAGATAGATACTGGCCTCAATAGTTATGTAATGCGCTTGCAAGTTGCTAGTTGTATTGCAACACAAATTTCTGCTGAATGATTGAGTTAATCTTAAAGAGCATTGGTTACAGACTATGTCTTTCTTTCTTCATATAGATGCTCCTTCCAAACCAACAAGGAGGAAGGAGCTGGCTAGAGCGGCCCGGCAACGGAGGGTCGATGCCACTGTGGCCGAATATCGGCGGCTGGTGGCCCTGGAGGACAAAGAAAGTGTGCAGTCGACCACAACAACAACGTCGTCTGCATCGGCCTCCGTGCCCCCACGGGCTGCCACCCAGCACAGTGGTCCACCCAGACTGAGCTGGGCTGCCAAAGCCAAACGCCACCGACGAGTAGCAAGGACAACAGCTTCCTCTCACAGCCGTTGCACCTGCAAGGCAGTGAAGGCACGCCTGCGCCGCAGTACCCTGATGGTGTCCCGCCTTCAGCAGGAGCTCCACCACTTTTCAAACGTGTTGGAGGGGCTCCGCGTAGAGCTCGCCTTGCTCCGCCAGGAGCATGATTCCCTGGCCCAAAAAGTAGACAGCATCCACCCATAGTGTCCCTTGCCCCTTTTTTAGAGACTTTTGGGGGGTGGGAATTGGGAGTTGGGTTTTTGGGGACTTTTGAAGGACAATCGTTGGGGTTAGGGAGGGTCTTGCGGGAGATTATTTTGTTAGGGATATAAATATACTTTTTCAAACTTTATCTGAGCATACCTGTTTTTTACTGCTTGCCTGGTGGGTGGGGGTTTAACAGTGACTTTGTTTTCCTGAAAGTTTAGTTCCATTTTCTTCCTTTAAGTGTAAATGCCCAAATGTTTTTAACACTAAGTGCCTCTCACAGAGTAAGTGAAGTGAATCCAAGAGTCCTAGGACTTTAGTAGTACTACCGCCAGTCTCTCGTCTCTCCTCCTAATACTCCATTATACCCCCAAACCACCAAACGCTTATCTTACCTGTAATTTGTGTTTGAAAGTAGGGCTAGAACCAGGGCTGGCTCCACGGGAAACAGCGAATAAGGTTGGCAATCTTGGTCAGATAAAATTTCCTCATAGCGGTGGTATTAGTGGTGTGACACAGTGGCAGTTGCATGCCTATAAAAAAAAGAAAATTAAATCTGGTTTGTCCTCCTGAGCAATTCAACGGTACAATAGAGAATATAGCAGGTGACAGAAGTACTCTAGAACAGTGCCACATTGTAGCCTAACAAATGGTAAAGTATAACTACTAATTCGGTTGAAGTTCTTTGACATTAGCCATGGGTTTTTGTCAAGCAGAGTAAGAATATATCCTCGGATTTCTTCACCAGCCTGTTGCTATCACCTTATCCTCCCCAGGAAGTGTGTAGATTTATTGCTGTAATTTAGTCACACATCAATCAAAACCACACAGCCCGGGGGAAGAGGGTTAGGGTTTGAAAAATGGATGGGTACGGGGGTTTTTGGGAAAGGTTTTGGGAGACAAGAAAAAATAGCACAGCATGGACAAACAATTGTGAACATAAACAAATCTTTGGGTACAAACCTATCCATCAATCTTTGAAAGTGCATGCACTACTGCATGCATGTCAGTGAAAAGTAAGTAGTACTTTCGACAACTGTGGAAGAAAGAATGCGACAGTACAGGGCGTGTGTGGAATTATTGATAACTATATTCAACATAAGGTCTCTGTTGCCAGATACCTGAGAGCCTTGCTGGTCACTATAAATCCATTCACAACACACAATGGGGTTGGTCTGGAAGGTATAGTAGATAGAAAAGGAGAAATTGCTCTTTTTCTAGGTGTCCCCTCACTCACCAGGGTTGCCCCTTGGTGACATGCTTCATCATTGGGGCCATCCCAGTCCTCTACGGGCTGGGGCGTGCTGTGACTTGCGAATTACGTAGGAGCACTTACAAATGACTATGTGTGGTGCAGATGTGATAGTGGAGTGGACTAAGTGATGTGTTAAGGGATCAATTTAGAAGCAGAGAGAGATCCAAGAAATGCAGTCACAGTCAGAGAAAAAGGCAAGGGATACTGTATCTGTATGTTGTTGTAGTTGTCCTGTTGAAAGTGGTAAGTAAGCTGCCTGCAGAAAAAAAATCCTCTTATTAGCAGCACTCCTCCATTGCAGCCGACGCTTCGTCCATCGATGTTGGTCACCAGAAGACACCCTGTAAAAAAAGCACAGCATGGACAAACAATTGAACATAAACAAATCTTTGGGTACAAACCTATCCATCAATCTTTGAAAGTGCATGCACTACTGCATGCATGTCAGTGAAAAGTAAGTAGTACTTTCGACAAATGTGGAAGAAAGAATGCGACAGTACAGGGCGTGTGTGGAAATATTGATAACTATATTCAACATAAGGTCTCTGTAGCCAGATACCTTAGAGCCTTGCTGGTCACTATAAATCCATTCACAACACTCAATGGGGTTGGTCTGGAAGGTATAGTAGATGGAAAATGAGAAATTGCTTTTTTTCTAGGTGTCCCCTCACTCACCAGGGTTGCCCCTTGGTGACATGCTTCATCATTGGGGCCATCCCAGTCCTCTACGGGCTGGGGCGTGCTGCGACTTGCGAATTACGTAGGAGCACTTACAAATGACTATGTGTGGTGCAGATGTGATAGTGGAGTGGACTAAGTGATGTGTTAAGGGATCAATTTAGAAGCAGAGAGAGATCCAAGAAATGCAGTCACAGTCAGAGAAAAAGGCAAGGGATACTGTATCTGTATGTTGTTGTAGTTGTCCTGTTGAAAGTGGTAAGTAAGCTGCCTGCAGAAAAAAAATCCTCTTATTAGCGGCACTCCTCCATTGCAGCCGACGCTTCGTCCATCGATGTTGGTCACCAGAAGACACCCTGTAAAAAAAGCACAGCATGGACAAACAATTGAACATAAACAAATCTTTGGGTACAAACTGATCCATCAATCTTTGAAAGTGCATGCACTACTGCATGCATGTCAGTGAAAAGTAAGTAGTACTTTCGACAACTGTGGAAGAAAGAATGCGACAGTACAGGGCGTGTGTGGAATTATTGATAACTATATTCAACATAAGGTCTCTGTTGCCAGATACCTGAGAGCCTTGCTGGTCACTATAAATCCATTCACAACACTCAATGGGGTTGGTCTGGAAGGTATAGTAGATAGAAAAGGAGAAATTGCTCTTTTTCTAGGTGTCCCCTCACTCACCAGGGTTGCCCCTTGGTGACATGCTTCATCATTGGGGCCATCCCAGTCCTCTACGGGCTGGGGTGTGCTGCGACTTGCGAATTACGTAGGAGCACTTACAAATGACTATGTGTGGTGCAGATGTGATAGTGGAGTGGACTAAGTGATGTGTTAAGGGATCAATTTAGAAGCAGAGAGGGAACCAAGAAATGCAGTCACAGTCAAAGAAAAAGGCAAGGGATACTGTATCTGTATGTTGTTGTAGTTGTCCTGTTGAAAGTGGTAAGTAAGCTGCCTGCAGAAAATAAATCCTCTTATTAGCGGCACTCCTCCATTGCAGCCGACGCTTCGTCCATCGATGTTGGTCACCAGAAGACACCCTGTAAAAAAAGCACAGCATGGACAAACAATTGAACATAAACAAATCTTTGGGTACAAACCTATCCATCAATCTTTGAAAGTGCATGCACTACTGCATGCATGTCAGTGAAAAGTAAGTAGTACTTTCAACAACTGTGGAAGAATGCGACAGTACAGGGCGTGTGTGGAAATATTGATAACTATATTCAACATAAGGTCTCTGTAGCCAGATACCTGAGAGCCTTGCTGGTCACTATAAATCCATTCACAACACTCAATGGGGTTGGTCTGGAAGGTATAGTAGATGGAAAAGGAGAAATTGCTTTTTTTCTAGGTGTCCCCTCACTCACCAGGGTTGCCCCTTGGTGACATGCTTCATCATTGGGGACATCCCAGTCCTCTACGGGCTGGGTCGTGCTGCGACTTGCGAATTACGTAGGAGCACTTACAAATGACTATGTGTGGTGCAGATGTGATAGTGGAGTGGACTAAGTGATGTGTTAAGGGATCAATTTAGAAGCAGAGAGAGATCCAAGAAATGCAGTCACAGTCAGAGAAAAAGGCAAGGGATACTGTATCTGTATGTTGTTGTAGTTGTCCTGTTGAAAGTGGTAAGTAAGCTGCCTGCAGAAAAAAAATCCTCTTATTAGCGGCACTCCTCCATTGCAGCCGACGCTTCGTCCATCGATGTTGGTCACCAGAAGACACCCTGTAAAAAAAGCACAGCATGGACAAACAATTGAACATAAACAAATCTTTGGGTACAAACCTATCCATCAATCTTTGAAAGTGCATGCACTACTGCATGCATGTCAGTGAAAAGTAAGTAGTACTTTCGACAACTGTGGAAGAAAGAATGCGACAGTACAGGGCGTGTGTGGAAATATTGATAACTATATTCAACATAAGGTCTCTGTAGCCAGATACCTGAGAGCCTTGCTGGTCACTATAAATCCATTCACAACACTCAATGGGGTTGGTCTGGAAGGTATAGTAGATGGAAAAGGAGAAATTGCTTTTTTTCTAGGTGTCCCCTCACTCACCAGGGTTGCCCCTTGGTGACATGCTTCATCATTGGGGCCATCCCAGTCCTCTACGGGCTGGGGCGTGCTGCGACTTGCGAATTACGTAGGAGCACTTACAAATGACTATGTGTGGTGCAGATGTGATAGTGGAGTGGACTAAGTGATGTGTTAAGGGATCAATTTAGAAGCAGAGAGAGATCCAAGAAATGCAGTCACAGTCAGAGAAAAAGGCAAGGGATACTGTATCTGTATGTTGTTGTAGTTGTCCTGTTGAAAGTGGTAAGTAAGCTGCCTGCAGAAAAAAAATCCTCTTATTAGCGGCACTCCTCCATTGCAGCCGACGCTTCGTCCATCGATGTTGGTCACCAGAAGACACCCTGTAAAAAAAGCACAGCATGGACAAACAATTGAACATAAACAAATCTTTGGGTACAAACCTATCCATCAATCTTTGAAAGTGCATGCACTACTGCATGCATGTCAGTGAAAAGTAAGTAGTACTTTCGACAACTGTGGAAGAAAGAATGCGACAGTACAGGGCGTGTGTGGAAATATTGATAACTATATTCAACAGAAGGTCTCTGTAGCCAGATACCTGAGAGCCTTGCTGGTCACTATAAATCCATTCACAACACTCAATGGGGTTGGTCTGGAATGTATAGTAGATGGAAAATGAGAAATTGCTTTTTTTCTAGGTGTCCCCTCACTCACCAGGGTTGCCCCTTGGTGACATGCTTCATCATTGGGGCCATCCCAGTCCTCTACGGGCTGGGGCGTGCTGCGACTTGCGAATTACGTAGGAGCACTTACAAATGACTATGTGTGGTGCAGATGTGATAGTGGAGTGGACTAAGTGATGTGTTAAGGGATCAATTTAGAAGCAGAGAGAGATCCAAGAAATGCAGTCACAGTCAGAGAAAAAGGCAAGGGATACTGTATCTGTATGTTGTTGTAGTTGTCCTGTTGAAAGTGGTAAGTAAGCTGCCTGGAGAAAAAAAATCCTCTTATTAGCGGCACTCCTCCATTGCAGCCGACGCTTCGTCCATCGATGTTGGTCACCAGAAGACACCCTGTAAAAAAAGCACAGCATGGACAAACAATTGAACATAAACAAATCTTTGGGTACAAACCGATCCATCAATCTTTGAAAGTGCATGCACTACTGCATGCATGTCAGTGAAAAGTAAGTAGTACTTTCGACAACTGTGGAAGAAAGAATGCGACAGTACAGGGCGTGTGTGGAATTATTGATAACTATATTCAACATAAGGTCTCTGTTGCCAGATACCTGAGAGCCTTGCTGGTCACTATAAATCCATTCACAACACTCAATGGGGTTGGTCTGGAAGGTATAGTAGATAGAAAAGGAGAAATTGCTCTTTTTCTAGGTGTCCCCTCACTCACCAGGGTTGCCCCTTGATGACATGCTTCATCATTGGGGCCATCCCAGTCCTCTACGGGCTGGGGCGTGCTGCGACTTGCGAATTACGTAGGAGCACTTACAAATGACTATGTGTGGTGCAGATGTGATAGTGGAGTGGACTAAGTGATGTGTTAAGGGATCAATTTAGAAGCAGAGAGATATCCAAGAAATGCAGTCACAGTCAGAGAAAAAGGCAAGGGATACTGTATCTGTATGTTGTTGTAGTTGTCCTGTTGAAAGTGGTAAGTAAGCTGCCTGCAGAAAATAAATCCTCTTATTAGCGGCACTCCTCCATTGCAGCCGACGCTTCGTCCATCGATGTTGGTCACCAGAAGACACCCTGTAAAAAAAGCACAGCATGGACAAACAATTGAACATAAACAAATCTTTGGGTACAAACCTATCCATCAATCTTTGAAAGTGCATGCACTACTGCATGCATGTCAGTGAAAAGTAAGTAGTACTTTCGACAACTGTGGAAGAAAGAATGCGACAGTACAGGGCGTGTGTGGAAATATTGATAACTATATTCAACATACGGTCTCTGTAGCCAGATACCTGAGAGCCTTGCTGGTCACTATAAATCCATTCACAACACTCAATGGGGTTGGTCTGGAAGGTTTAGTAGATGGAAAAGGAGAAATTGCTTTTTTTCTAGGTGTCCCCTCACTCACCAGGGTTGCCCCTTGGTGACATGCTTCATCATTGGGGCCATCCCAGTCCTCTACGGGCTGGGGCGTGCTGCGACTTGCGAATTACGTAGGAGCACTTACAAATGACTATGTGTGGTGCAGATGTGATAGTGGAGTGGACTAAGTGATGTGTTAAGGGATCAATTTAGAAGCAGAGAGAGATCCAAGAAATGCAGTCACAGTCAGAGAAAAAGGCAAGGGATACTGTATCTGTATGTTGTTGTAGTTGTCCTGTTGAAAGTGGTAAGTAAGCTGCCTGCAGAAAAAAAATCCTCTTATTAGCGGCACTCCTCCATTGCAGCCGACGCTTCGTCCATCGATGTTGGTCACCAGAAGACACCCTGTAAAAAAAGCACAGCATGGACAAACAATTGAACATAAACAAATCTTTGGGTACAAACCGATCCATCAATCTTTGAAAGTGCATGCACTACTGCATGCATGTCAGTGAAAAGTAAGTAGTACTTTCGACAACTGTGGAAGAAAGAATGCGACAGTACAGGGCGTGTGTGGAAATATTGATAACTATATTCAACATAAGGTCTCTGTTGCCAGATACCTGAGAGCCTTGCTGGTCACTATAAATCCATTCACAACACTCAATGGGGTTGGTCAGGAAGGTATTGTAGATAGAAAAGGAGAAATTGCTTTTTTTTTAGGTGTCCCCTCACTCACCAGGGTTGCCCCTTGGTGACATGCTTTATCATTGGGGCCATCCCAGTCCTCTACGGGCTGGGGCATGCTGCGACTTGCGAATTACGTAGGAGCACTTACAAATGACTATGTGTGGTGCAGATGTGATAGTGGAGTGGACTAAGTGATGTGTTAAGGGATCAATTTAGAAGCAGAGAGATATCCAAGAAATGCAGTCACAGTCAGAGAAAAAGGCAAGGGATACTGTATCTGTATGTTGTTGTAGTTGTCCTGTTGAAAGTGGTAAGTAAGCTGCCTGCAGAAAATAAATCCTCTTATTAGCGGCACTCGTCCATTGCAGCCGACGCTTCATCCATCGATGTTGGTCACCAGAAGACACCCTGTAAAAAAAGCACAGCATGGACAAACAATTGAACATAAACAAATCTTTGGGTACAAACCTATCCATCAATCTTTGAAAGTGCATGCACTACTGCATGCATGTCAGTGAAAAGTAAGTAGTACTTTCGACAACTGTGGAAGAAAGAATGCGACAGTACAGGGCGGGTGTGGAAATATTGATAACTATATTCAACAGAAGGTCTCTGTAGCCAGATACCTGAGAGCCTTGCTGGTCACTATAAATCCATTCACAACACTCAATGGGGTTGGTCTGGAAGGTTTAGTAGATGGAAAAGGAGAAATTGCTTTTTTTCTAGGTGTCCCCTCACTCACCAGGGTTGCCCCTTGGTGACATGCTTCATCATTGGGGCCATCCCAGTCCTCTACGGGCTGGGGCGTGCTGCGACTTGCGAATTACGTAGGTGCACTTACAAATGACTATGTGTGGTGCAGATGTGATAGTGGAGTGGACTAAGTGATGTGTTAAGGGATCAATTTAGAAGCAGAGAGAGATCCAAGAAATGCAGTCACAGTCAGAGAAAAAGGCAAGGGATACTGTATCTGTATGTTGTTGTAGTTGTCCTGTTGAAAGTGGTAAGTAAGCTGCCTGCAGAAAAAAAATCCTCTTATTAGCGGCACTCCTCCATTGCAGCCGACGCTTCGTCCATCGATGTTGGTCACCAGAAGACACCCTGTAAAAAAAGCACAGCATGGACAAACAATTGAACATAAACAAATCTTTGGGTACAAACCGATCCATCAATCTTTGAAAGTGCATGCACTACTGCATGCATGTCAGTGAAAAGTAAGTAGTACTTTCGACAACTGTGGAAGAAAGAATGCGACAGTACAGGGCATGTGTGGAAATATTGATAACTATATTCAACATAAGGTCTCTGTTGCCAGATACCTGAGAGCCTTGCTGGTCACTATAAATCCATTCACAACACTCAATGGGGTTGGTCTGGAAGGTATAGTAGATAGAAAAGGAGAAATTGCTTTTTTTTAGGTGTCCCCTCACTCACCAGGGTTGCCCCTTGGTGACATGCTTTATCATTGGGGCCATCCCAGTCTTCTACGGGCTGGGGCGTGCTGCGACTTGCGAATTACGTAGGAGCACTTACAAATGACTATGTGTGGTGCAGATGTGATAGTGGAGTGGACTAAGTGATGTGTTAAGGGATCAATTTAGAAGCAGAGAGAGATCCAAGAAATGCAGTCACAGTCAGAGAAAAACACTAAGGATACTGTATCTGTATGTTGTAGTTGTCCTGTTGAATTTGGTAAGTGAGTTGCATTCAGGAAAAAATTCCTCTCATTAGCGGCACTCCTCCATTGCAGCTGACGCTTCGTCCATCAATGTTGGTGACCAGAAGACACCCTGTCCACTGCCTGCCTGATGCTGAATTGTGGCTCGCTAATGTGAAGCCTGACTCCATCCTTTTTTCCCCATTGCAGAGACTGAAACCCGGCCTGTAATTATTCAACGAAAAACAGGAAGTGATATAATATTACAACACCACTGATAAATAAATATAAGGTATGTAGGCTGTGGAGTGCAAAAAGTCACACTTTGATTTTCCTAGTAGACAGTACAATATTTTTGAAAGTGCGTACTCTGTCTGAGTCACCTTTTGAAGGATAAATAAGTAGGGGCAAATTAATGTAGCGGATCTTTCCCCTCAAGCTAGGTGTACTGTAAACTGTGTTTTAGAACAAAATTAGATCTTCCCAGCAGTGCTCCCACGGTCCCAGACCCTTACTAAAGCCAGTCGCAAAAATGTAGAAGACCCCCAATCAAATCTCAAAAAACGAGGCCTAGCAGAAAACTGGTGACAAAACGTACTTTGAAAGTAAAAGTAGGCCCAAGTACCCCCTTACCCACTGTGGATTGCATTCAAACCACTTGCAAGCAACCAAGCAAAAGTATCCATAGGCAATATCGCACCAAGACTCGAAAACCCCCCCACCCAAACACATGCAATAGAAATACTGCTAACCCTAACGAACCCTAAGTTAAGAATAGTGGCAAAGGCTTTCTTTAACTATGCCAAATCCCCCCTTTCCCACCATGTATTTTCTTCAAATGACTTGCAACCAAAATTACACATTCTCACGAGTGCTCTAAGACCCCAGAACTCAGTTGCAAAAATCTAGAACACCCCGAAACACATGCAATCCTGCTGCTAGGGCTAACCCTAACGAACCCTAAGTTACAAAAAGTGCCAAAAGGCTTTTCCGCGAGGATTTTGTCCCAACCACTTCTACCTGGTATTAGACCTTCCCGGGAATGCCCCAAGACCCGCCAACCCACCCGCCAAGAAGCATAACACCCCCAAACAGGCCAAAAGCAAAATCTCATACTTGCAATATTTCTCGGCTTTCGGTCCAAACGCGCTGCGTAGCTAGGCCATAAGTCGGGGTTGCCACCACGGATTTCCCGAAAAGCAAATGCAATCAAGATTAGAGTGTCCCAGCAGTGCTCCAGACCACGAAACTCACCCACAAACAGATGGACCCCCCCCCTAAAAGCACCTCAAAGGCAAGCAAGTCATCAAAAACACAAAAAAAATTCCGCCTGGGATTTGGTCCAAACCACTTTTATCCGGTATTAGAGCTTCCCAGCAATGGCCCCAGAGCCGTCAACCCAGGAGAAAACGAGTAGAAGACCCCCAAACAGCCAAAGAGCAAAAGTACAAAAATGGGGACTTTGTCAGTTTTTCCCAAATTTCCCAAATCACTCCGCGCGCGCTCAGCAGCTAGGCCCTAACTCCCCTCTGCCACATGGATTTGCTTCAAACCTCTTGCAAAGTAAAGTATATATAGCCAGCAGTGCGCCCAGACCCCGAAACCCACCCACAAACACTAGGAAGCCCCCCAAACAGGCCCCTGAAAATGCTACATTGAGCAAAATGTCAGAAATAGCCCAAAAAAAATTGGCCTGGATTTTGTCCCAACCACTTCTACCCGGTATTAGACCTTCCCAGGAATGCCCCAAGACCCGCCAACCCACCCGCCAAGAAGCATAACACCCCCAAACAGGCCAAAAGCAAAATCTCATACTTGCAATATTTCTCGGCCTTCGGTCCAAACGCGCTGCGTAGCTAGGCCATAAGTCGGGGTTGCCACCACGGATTTCCTGAAAAGCAAATGCAATCAAGATTAGAGTGTCCCAGCAGTGCTCCCAGACCCCGAAACTCACCCACAAACACCAGGAAGCCCCACAAACAGGCCCCCGAAAACGCTACATTGAGCAAAATGTCAGAAATAGCAACAACAAAAAATCGGCCTGGATTTTGTCCCAACCACTTCTACCCGGTATTAGACCTTCCCATGAATGCCCCAAGACCCGCCAACCCACCCGCCAAGAAGCATAACACCCCCAAACAGGCCAAAAGCAAAATCTCATACTTGCAATATTTCTCGGCTTTCGGTCCAAACGCGCTGCGTAGCTAGGCCATAAGTCGGGGTTGCCACCACGGATTTCCTGAAAAGCAAATGCAATCAAGATTAGAGTGTCCCAGCAGTGCTCCCAGACCCCGAAACTCACCCACAAACAGACGGAACCCCCCTAAGAGCACCTCAAAGGCAAGCAAGTCAGCAAAAACACTAAAAAATTTGCACCTCGGATTTGGTCCAAACCACTTTTATCCGGTATTAGAGCTTCCCAACAATGGTCCCAGAGCCGTCAACTCCCCTGCAAAGAGGTAGAACAACACCCCCACAAGTGCTGAGTCTTTCTTCATTGGGCGTAAACCAGCCCTCTGGTTTGATGGAAATAGGAGTCTGAAGGAGGAGGATAGAGGAGCATGTTCTTCTGAACTTGTGAACCTGAGGAATGCAGACTGCGGCAACTTCAAATCAATTAGCAAACCAGTGAAGACAGTTCTGCTGATGGGCTTGTTTTTGTGATTATCTGATTAAAGTTTGAAACATATTAACTGTGCATAACAAAGAAAGACAGACACACAGGAATAAAAGTGAATAAGGACGAAAAAGAAAGTTATTGATTCGTTGTCTCATTTTCAGGGCTCGGTATCACGGTCCAGGAATGAGAATAAGGCTTCGTCATCATACTCTGCGAATTCAGGCAGGGTGAGCTCAGTGTCACCTGACAGAGTAGAAATTTCCTCATCTATGTTGCTGGCCACCTCGTCTTCATCCGTCGCGCTTTCTCGTACTCTGAAATCTGGTGGTATGAGGTGCTGATTCATCTTGATCATTGTTAACCTCTCCACATTTTTGGGCGAGAGGCGGCTCCGTTTGGGAGTTACAATGCCACCAGCAGCACTAAAAACCCGTTCAGAAGACACGCTTGCGAGTGGGCAAGACAAGTAGTTTAAAGCCAGGTTGGTGAGCTGTGGCCACAATTCTTTTTTCCCATGCCAATACGCCAATGGGTCAGAATTAACATAGACCTCTGTTGAGTCATTCAGATAGTCCTTCACCATCGACTCAATGTCCTCATCCAAGGTTCCTCCACTTTGCTTAGCTCTTGCTGTGCCTCTGACCTTTTGAGAACCAAACCCACGCAGAGCTAGCCAATCCTCTTCAGCCTCCAATGTTTCTGTTGTGTCTGGCGCAGATGATCCGGTTGCCGGTGTCTTTAACGGCTGAGAGGTCACTTGTGCCACAGCCACAGGTGCAGAAGTGGATTGTTTTGACTGGGGATGGCCTGCTGATGTACTGCCATTTCCTTCAATTTTCAGCCGTTCTCTTTCAAACCTCTTGGCTGACAAGGCTAGCCAATGTTTGTACTTTGGAACATGTTCATCATCAAAAGGAAAGAATGCTTGGCCTGCCAGCGCCTTTTTGTAGCGTGGATCCAGAATAGTAGCACAAATGTAATGCTCTTCTGAGTGGATCTTTTTAAGACGTTCATCACCTTGTAGGAGCTCTAATAATTTCTCAGCCAGAAGAAAAGAGTCTTGGTTTTTTACATCTTTTTCAAACACAGAACACACCTCCTTCAGTTGGTCCTCCAGCATGTACAACAATGGGATAGCTTTTCCCAAATTACAGTCCTCCTTGCTGACTGCACGCGTGAAGAACTCAAAAGGACGAAGCATGCGTGTCAGGCTTTGAACTATGTTCCATTGCGCCGCACCCATCCTCAGGTCCTCTGTACCCTCTGTAAGGAAATATTGATCGAGTACCGTATACTGCTCATACAGACGCTCAAGCATGTAGAAGGTTGAGTTCCAACGTGTTACCACCTCCTGGATGAGTGCTTTCACTGGCATTTTACGTTGATATAGCAGGCTCCTCAGCTGCTTCCGGGCCTTAAAAGAATGGCTGAAATGGTTGCACATTTTTCGGCAGGTGTCCAATACTCTGTACGCTGCACTGCCTTTATTACCCAAGAATTTTTGGACAACCAGGTTTATACAGTGCGCCAAACACGGCACTCTGAAATAGTTACCCTCCCTCATGGCCTTAACTATATTGGCGCCATTGTCCGTGGAAACATAACCAACCTGGCGTTTTAGTGGGGACAGCCAGTTAAGGACCTTTGTGTTAAAGACATCGAAAATGTTTTCTGCTGTGTGACGTTTCTCCAAACCAAACATGGCTAGTGTTGCATGTTTCCGAGCAGCTTTAAAAACAATGTCTGTGTCAACGCCTGTGTTTAGCTTTGCTTTAGCCCCTGAAAAAGAGACCCAGTGTGCAGTGATGCACATGTAATCAGCGCCTGCGCCACTGGTCCACATGTCTGTTGTCATATGTATAGTGTGAACAGCACTCTTCTGCAAAGCTGCCCCAATCACCTTCAGAACATCTTCATGTAGTGCTGGAACCGCAACTCGGGCAAAATAGAACCGGCTAGGAACCTTCCATTTAGGGCAGAGCGCTGCCACTAATTCTAGAAAACCAACCCCTTCTACAAAAGAAAAAGGGAGAAGGTCCAGAGCTAGCATTTTAGCCAGCTTAGTGTTATACAGACGCGTCAGTGGGTGGTTGCGTTCATATTGCGCTTCTGTAAACAACATCTTTTTAATGTTGCCCTGGACCAAGGATTTACGGGATGATGATGATATCTTCGACCCAGATACGCTCGCTGATGAACTTTTCCGCATTGATGTCTCACTCTCTCCCACACTCTTAGTGTGCCTCACATGGGGTGTGCTGCTGACAGGGGTACTGGGTGTAAGTGAAGTGTTTGAATCGTCTTCTTCCTCCTCGTCATCATCAGATGAAAAATCAACGTTTTCATTACGTGCAATTCGGGCTTCCTTGACCGCCTCTAGGTGCGGAAACCATTGGACAGGGTGCGCTCTCTTAAGATGACCTCTCTGGCCTCCGGTACCATAGTTGGTACCAAACTTACCACGACTAACTCGAAGCTTACAAATGCTACAAATGGCTACGTTTTCCATTCTTGGGCAAACACTAAAGAAGTCCCAAACTGGAGACTTGAAATGTCTTTGGGGGCCGGAGGAGGCGGCGATACTGGTGGTGGTGGTCCTGCTGCTAATGCCAGATGAAGTGGAGGATGTGGATTGCCGAACTTCAGTACGTTTTGCACTTTCACCACCACGAATTGAGGTCGAGGTGGATAGAGGTCCCTTCTTGCGAGGAAGAAATATGGAAGCGGTAGGTGTTGGTGTACTAGTTAACTCCAAATCTAATGATTGTTGTGTTTCCATTTCCATTGCCTCCTCGTCGACATCATCATCACGCTCAGCAGCTTCTCGGGATAGGGCCAAAATGTCTCTTTGCTGCATGCCCGCTGGGGCTGCAGTGACATTTATGATGACTGGATCGTCGTCGTGAAGGGCTTCATCAGCAGCAGTATGCGTCACTTCTTCTTGAGCCTCATCACACTCCATAGGTATGAGTTTTTTGACGACCCTCCTTTTACGCTTAGGTATCTTTGTCAGATCATGGTGTGCCTCACTCTCAGACGGCCGTGGTGGTTTCCAAGTTTCATCCAGATCATCAGAAGGAGGTGGGCTTGAAGAAGATGTAGACACCCCCCTTGATCTTTTCCTTGCTAGGGATGTGGAAGACAATGAATATTCATCAGGAGGAGTGGCTTCCAATGATACCTCGGCTTGATTGTCGATTTCCTGATGTGCCCCTACTTCGGGAGGGACAACTATTGTGGGAACTTGTTGTGACCCTCCATGCACCTCTACTTGCGCATCTCCTTGCGCTGCCTCTCCTTCCACATGTACTTGGGCTTGTAGTACTTGCACATGTTGTTGTTGCGGCTGTGGTTGTTCAACACTTGTCAGATGAGTTACAACAACCTGTGTTGATTCAGGGACATTGCTGCTACTTTCTTGCGATGAGCCAACATCACTGGTCGATGGTGATTGGAGAAGTACACTGACTGCCTCTGAAGCACTCAAGGGCTTTGACTTAAGTTGGCGTGGTGGTGGAGGCACTGAACCGAATGGAGCAGGGGTGCTGCTCCCAGCTTGGTCCCCAGCAGATCCTGCTGTTGCAGGCGTACTTTTTTTTTTGCTCCCAAAAACGTGGCGGTTGGCACACCAGCCTCCTTGGTAACTTGCTTCTTCTGCTCCTTACTAGCAACTTTCTTGCTAGAGGAGCTACGGACACCTTTTTTTGGGGCCATCTTCTTCAGAGCAGGTCAGACAGCAGGCCGCAGTTGCACGAATTGTAGAGTTGTCTGAGGCCAGACGTGACGTCGCGTGACGTTATGCTGCACACACACACCGCTGCAGGACTTCTTCCTGGCACTGGTGGTTCTCTTGAGTCTTGTGCACCTAAAAACAATGGAAGACAGAGGAACATCAGTTCAGTTATACACCCCAGATGACTAGTATATCGTCAATATACCTATGCCATTTCAGTATGTGGTGTCTGAACGGGTTGGCTTCCACAGCGATGTTGGTGCTTTCGAAGTGGTGTGCATATAATCCAGCCACACTAGGCGCGAAAACACTGCCCATGAAAGTTCCATTCGTTTGCAGGTAGAAGGTTCCCTCGTATTCGAAATAGTTTTCTTTGAGGGCGAGGGTTGCACATGCCACCTCTACATTGGGTAAGCGCTACCTCTCCACCTTTTTCCCTACAGGTCTCCTAACCCCAGTGGTCGTACCTTTGTCTCCCACATAGGGCCAACCCCTTGCCACTTCAATAACCTTGAAGATTAACCAACCTAAAACTAGCGTAAGAAATGGATCTTGCGCCACAAACTTTTTCTCACTTTACTCACCATTGTTGTATTATATACCGCTTTTTTAACCACTTCACCTACGAAGTTCTAGTGCGACCCTTCACCATAATGGTACCACCAGCACCATTACACTTGAGCCGCTTATAGCCTGCACCCCACGCTATTTAGCCGGCTGTCATAAACTGATGATGATTATCTCCTAGTGACTCTTTGTTTTTTTTCCCATGTATGTTTTGTCTTTGTCTTTTATGTTATATGTACAGGTGATCTTGAGAAGGGAATCCCCCTCTCACAGTTAGATACACTTTAGGGCGTGTAGACACATAGACTACACTACACAAACCCTAATTTTAATTACACACACATTTTAATTGTCCTGAAGAAAGCCAGATTATGGATAAGGCACTGGCTGAAACATGTTGACACTCTAAGGACGTAGGAGGTCGTTACCCGCCTCTAACGTCCCACAGCCTTATTTTTAACCGCTGACGGAGGCCCATTTAATAAAGTATCCTCACCCTCTGGGACCCCCGCCAAGCCGTTTTAAACTCACGAACTTATCACCCTTCACCGCACACACAGTGACATTCCTGCTCCGCTGTAATCAGGCGTCGTAGCACACCCGGGACACGCTAGGTGTCACTGGGTGGGCCCGATGATGAAGCATGCCACCAACTAGGTTGGTGGGTGAGGGCTTTCTAAAGACACCCAGCAGGTGCCACTGCCAATTGACAAAACAATACTAAGTCACCATGATGGTTATAATATTAATGTCATGCTAACTCCATTCCTAGCTAGTCTCTTTTTGATTTAGTGACATATAAACCGGGGATCTGGACTACCTATTTGGTCCTCTCTCTCCCTCTTGATACTCGCATAAGTTCAAGACACCCCACAGAAAGACTAGGCCCATGCAAGACTCAATACCCCTGGTGAAAAGGCCACAAGTACAGCCCCAAAAAGAGAAAATCACTGAAAAATCAGCACAATCCCATTCCATCCATGCCCTCCATGATGTTTAAATTCAAGACAACCCACAGAAAGACTAGGCCCATGCAAGACTCACTACCCCTGGGCATAAAGGTTGAAAAGTAGGCAAAATGGTTGCAGGCCTAACAACAATGCCTGCATTCAAAATGGCCACTTGCCTCCCAGCACATGGCCAGGGGAGGGCCTGTAGCAGCACTCAAAATGGCCCCCAGCCACATGGCCTGTCCCTCCCCATGAACACCCCCAAAAATCGAAAAACACTGCAAAATCAGCACAATCCCATTCCATCCATGCCCTCCATGATGTTTAAGTTCAAGACACCCCACAGAAAGACTAGGCCCATGCTAGACTCAAATACCCCTGGTGAAAAGGCCACAAGTACAGCCCCAAAAAACGAAAATCACTGAAAAATCAGCACAATCCCATTCCATCCATGCCCTCCATGATGTTTAAGTTCAAGACAGCCCACAGAAAGCCTAGGCCCATGCTAGACTCAAATACCCCTGGTGAAAAGGCCACAAGTACAGCCCCAAAAAACGAAAATCACTGAAAAATCAGCACAATCCCATTCCATCCACGCCCTCCATGATGTTTAAATTCAAGACAACCCACAGAAAGACTAGGCCCATGCAAGACTCACTACCCCTGGGCATAAAGGTTGAAAAGTAGGCAAAATGGTTGCAGGCCTAACAACAATGCCTGCATTCAAAATGGCCACTTGCCTCCCAGCACATGGCCAGGGGAGGGCCTATAGCAGCACTCAAAATGGCCCCCAGCCACATGGCCTGTCCCTCCCCATGAACACCCCCAAAAATCGAAAAACACTGCAAAATCAGCACAATCCCATTCCATCCATGCCCTCCATGATGTTTAAGTTCAAGACACCCCACAGAAAGACTAGGCCCATGCTAGACTCAAATACCCCTGGTGAAAAGGCCACAAGTACAGCCCCAAAAAACGAAAATCACTGAAAAATCAGCACAATCCCATTCCATCCATGCCCTCCATGATGTTTAAGTTCATGACAGCCCACAGAAAGACTAGGTCCATGCTAGACTCAAATACCCCTGGTGAAAAGGCCACAAGTACAGCCCCAAAAAACGAAAATCACTGAAAAATCAGCACAATCCCATTCCATCCATGCCCTTCATGATGTTTAAGTTCAAGACAGCCCACAGAAAGACTAGGCCCATGCTAGACTCAAAAACCCCTGGTGAAAAGGCCACAAGTACAGCCCCAAAAAACGAAAATCACTGAAAAATCAGCACAATCCCATTCCATCAATGCCCTCCATGATGTTTAAATTCAAGACAACCCACAGAAAGACTAGGCCCATGCAAGACTCACTACCCCTGGGCATAAAGGTTGAAAAGTAGGCAAAATGGTTGCAGGCCTAACAACAATGCCTGCATTCAAAATGGCCACTTGCCTCCCAGCACATGGCATGGGGAGGGCCTGTAGCAGCACTCAAAATGGCCCCCAGCCACATGGCCTGTCCCTCCCCATGAACACCCCCAAAAATCGAAAAACACTGCAAAATCAGCACAATCCCATTCCATCCATGCCCTCCATGATGTTTAAGTTAAGACACCCCACAGAAAGACTAGGCCCATGCTAGACTCAAATACCCCTGGTGAAAAGGCCACAAGTACAGCCCCAAAAAACGAAAATCACTGAAAAATCAGCACAATCCCATTCCATCCATGCCCTCCATGATGTTTAAGTTCAAGACAGCCCACAGAAAGACTAGGCCCATGCTAGACTCAAATACCCCTGGTGAAAAGGCCACAAGTACAGCCCCAAAAAACGAAAATCACTGAAAAATCAGCACAATCCCATTCCATCCATGCCCTCCATGATGTTTAAGTTCATGACAGCCCACAGAAAGACTAGGCCCATGCTAGACTCAAATACCCCTGGTGAAAAGGCCACAAGTACAGCCCCAAAAAACGAAAATCACTGAAAAATCAGCACAATCCCATTCCATCCATGCCCTTCATGATGTTTAAGTTCAAGACAGCCCACAGAAAGACTAGGCCCATGCTAGACTCAAATACCCCTGGTGAAAAGGCCACAAGTACAGCCCCAAAAACGAAAATCACTGAAAAATCAGCACAAACCCATTCCATCCATGCCCTCCATGATGTTTAAATTCAAGACAACCCACAGAAAGACTAGGCCCATACAAGACTCACCACCCCTGGGCATAAAGGTTGAAAAGTAGGCAAAATGGTTGCAGGCCTAACAACAATGCCTGCATTCAAAATGGCCACTTGCCTCCCAGCACATGGCCAGGGGAGGGCCTGTAGCAGCACTCAAAATGGCCCCCAGCCACATGGCCTGTCCCTCCCCATGAACACCCCCAAAAATCGAAAAACACTGCAAATCAGCACAATCCCATTCCATCCATGCCCTCCATGATGTTTAAGTTCAAGACACCCCACAGAAAGACTAGGCCCATGCTAGACTCAAATACCCCTGGTGAAAAGGCCACAAGTACAGCCCCAAAAAACAAAAATCACTGAAAAATCAGCACAATCCCATTCCATCCATGCCCTCCATGATGTTTAAGTTCAAGACAGCCCACAGAAAGACTAGGCCCATGCTAGACTCAAATGCCCCTGGTGAAAAGGCCACAAGTACAGCCCCAAAAAACGAAAATCACTGAAAAATCAGCACAATCCCATTCCATCCATGCCCTCCATGATGTGTAAATTCAAGACAACCCACAGAAAGACTAGGCCCATGCAAGACTCACTACCCCTGGGCATAAAGGTTGAAAAGTAGGCAAAATGGTTGCAGGCCTAACAACAATGCCTGCATTCAAAATGGCCACTTGCCTCCCAGCACATGGCCAGGGGAGGGCCTGTAGCAGCACTCAAAATGGCCCCCAGCCACATGGCCTGTCCCTCCCCATGAACACCCCCAAAAATCGAAAAACACTGCAAAATCAGCACAATCCCATTCCATCCATGCCCTCCATGATGTTTAAGTTCAAGACACCCCACAGAAAGACTAGGCCCATGCTAGACTCAAATACCCCTGGTGAAAAGGCCACAAGTACAGCCCCAAAAAACGGAAATCACTGAAAAATCAGCACAATCCCATTCCATCCATGCCCTCCATGATGTTTAAGTTCAAGACACCCCACAGAAAGACTAGGCCCATGCTAGACTCAAATACCCCTGGTGAAAAGGCCACAAGTACAGCC
Organism: Lissotriton vulgaris; assembly: GCF_964263255.1. Taxonomy (NCBI): domain Eukaryota; kingdom Metazoa; phylum Chordata; class Amphibia; order Caudata; family Salamandridae; genus Lissotriton; species Lissotriton vulgaris. The sequence goes on along the minus strand of NC_141695.1, from coordinate 754,435,646 downwards.
CCAAAAAACGAAAATCACTGAAAAATCAGCACAATCCCATTCCATCAATGCCCTCCATGATGTTTAAGTTCAAGACACCCCACAGAAAGACTAGGCCCATGCTAGACTCAAATACCCCTGGTGAAAAGGCCACAAGTACAGCCCCAAAAAACGAAAATCACTGAAAAATCAGCACAATCCCAATCCATCCATGCCCTCCATAATGTTTAAGTTCAAGACAACCCACAAAAAGACTCAGTCCACCCACCACTGAGTACCCCTTGGCAAAAGGCCCCAAAACAGCCCAAAAATCGAAAATTCCAAAATTTTAGTTGCAGCAACTGTAATGCCCCAAACAAACTTACTTGTAAAATTTCTAATCCAACAGTGATCCAAGAAAGTCAAAAAGGCCTCAAATCCAAATATCCAGCAGCATCCACAAAAAGTAATCCTTCCAGCTCCAGATCCAAATGAAAAGTGACCAGGAGATGGACAAAGCACTGGGAGGAGTCTGCTGGACAGGAACAGGAAGTTGAAGACTGTGGGGCACTTCCTTCCTCCCACCCCCCTCCCCCCCTCCCCAAAATGGACTCCTCGCTAAAAAAGTGCAGGCAAATGTCAACCTAAGGAGTTATTCAGATAAAAATCATCATTTCAAGAAGGTTTATGTTGCTTGCTGGTGGATTTCTTGTGCAGAATTGCAAATTTTATATTTTCGCTTGTGCGAGATTGTTGCTGCTCGCCGCATCTCAAATCTCGCAATTGCGAAGTACCGCGAGACGTGATCTTGCCGTACTCGCGTTGACAAACTCTCGCTGTGCAAGTTGGCAAGCCGCGATGATGTAATCGCGCTCGCCAAATTCCCGCGGGATCACACAGCAAGATCCAAAATGGCGCAGCACTCGCAAAATATCGAGAAAAACAACTCGGCAAACGATGATAAACGCCGCGCGCCGCAAAAATTGTATCACCAACGCCGCGCGCCGCAAAAAAAATCCGCTGCGTGCGAATTTGCGGATTTTGCGGGAAATTCGCAAATCTCGCGGATTGCGAATTTACCGAAAATCCGCAAAATCCGCAAGCGTAACGGATTTTCCGCCCATACTTAATCCTCGGACAATCCCCATCCGTCTGGGACGACTCCTGGTGGCCCACGACACTGGGCACCGGACCGACACCTACGGACCACTCACCCAACCGGGGATTCATCCTGGACTCCTCCCTCACGATGACCAAGCATGTCAACGCAGTCTCGTCCTCATGTTTCAACACCCTGCGCATGCTCCGAAAGATCTTCCGGTGGATTCCCACCGAAGCCAGAAAGACGGTCACCCAGGCCCTCGTCACCAGCCGACTTGACTACGGGAACGCCCTATATGCAGGAACCACAGCCAAACTTCAGAAACGCCTTCAACGCATACAGAACGCCTCCGCACAACTCATCCTCAACATCCCTTGCCACAACCACTTATCCGCCCACCTGAGAAACATGCACTGGCTCCCCGTCAACAAGAGGATCACGTTCAGGCTGCTCACCCACACACACAAAGCGCTCCACAACATGGGCCCCGAATACCTCAACAACCGCCTCTCTATCTACACCCCCACTCGCCAGCTCCGCTCCACCAGCCTCGCCCTCCCCACCATCCCACGGATTCGCAGAACTACCACCGGAGGAAGATCATTCTCCTACCTGGCAGCCAAAACATGGAACTCCCTCCCCACACACCTACGACTGACCCAGGACCATCTCACCTTCTGGAAACACCTCAAGACCTTGCTATTCGAGCAATAGCGACACCCACCCCCTCTCCCTTCAAGGCCTTGAGACCCTCACGGGTGAGTAGCGCGCTCTACAAATGCATTGATTGATTGAAAAGAGAGAGGGGAGTTTTCCTACATAGAAGTCTTTGACTAGGTTTATGCCAATATTTGACATTTTTTGCCAGAATATCATTTCCAGGTCTATCATTAGACCTAGGTTGTGCCATAGGGCTGCTAAATTGGATTTGCTGATTTTCACAGCCAAAAGTTGATTTAGGCACAGTTAGGCTCTTCTCTTATTTTGAATGATATATTTAAAATGAGGAATGATAGAGATGTTCATTGTTTGAAGAGCAGGCAGAGGGATGTCATTGATAAGTGGTCTCTCTATGTGCACCCAAACTGGGAGATACTCAGAGTCGTTAACTAGCCAGTTAAACTCCTGCTTGTAAAGGTAAGCAGTTTGATAGTTTATGAAGTTTGGAAGGCCCAAGCCCCCTTTTTCTTTGGATAGTTGAAGTGTTTTCAGGGAAATTCTGGGCCTCTTCCATTGCTATAAGAAAGAGTTGAAGGTGTTGTATATCTTGGTTAAACACTCGTTAGAGAGAGCCACCCTTGACCCTGCTTCCAGGCAGGTCGCTCCCCACGCCACGCAGCTCCACCTGACTGCACCCGTGATCCCAGCTCTGCTGCTGCCGGGTTCGTAGCCCGCCATTGGTCCCTTTCTTAATTGTCTTGTGACTGTTCTGTTATTGCGTTGTTGTCTGATTTATCCCCTTGGTTTTTGTTTCTTAATTGCACTGTGATTGTCCTGTTATTGCATTGTTGTCTGATTTGTCCCCTTCATTTTCTTTCTTAATTATACCGTGATTGTCCCGTTATTGTGTTGTGTTGTTGTCTGATTTGTCCTCTTGGTTTTGTTTCCCCCCGTATTTGCCCCCTTTTGCCTTCTGTCTCCCTTGCCGTTTTCCCCATTATCGATCCCCGCCGCTGCGTCCCCTGCAGCCCACCCCCCTCGTGGTCCATTCACCTCCTGCCTCCCAGCTGCCTCTCCCTCCCACCTCCCCTTATACGGCAGCTGCTGCACTGGAGTGAGAGTGACCCTTGACCCTGCTTCCAGGCAGGTCGCTCCCCACACCGCGCAGCTCCACCTGACTGCGCCCGTGATCCCAGCTCTGTTGCTGTCGAGTTCATAGCCACCCATAGGTCCTGCTCGTTCCTTTTCTTAAATGCATTGTGACTGTCCTGTTATTGCGTTGTTGTCTTATTTATCCCCTTAGTTTTGTTCCTTAATTGCACCATGATTGTTCCGTTATTGTGTTGTGTTGTTGTCTGATTTGTCCCCTTGGTTTTGTTTACCCCCCGTCCCCTGTTCCCCTGCCCACCTCGTGGTCCTTTCACCTCGCGCCTCCTAGCTGCTCCTCCCTCCCACTTTCCCTTATATGGGGGTCGCTGCACGGCAGTGAGAGCGACCCTTGACCCTGCTTCCAGGCAGGTCGCTCCCCAAGACGCGCAGCTCCACCTGACTGCTCCTGTGATCCCAGCTCTGCTGCTGCCGGGTTCATAGCCCGCCATAGGTCCTGCTTGTTCCCTTTCTTAATTGCATTGTGACTGTCCTGTCATTGCGTTGTTCTTTGATTTGTCCCCTTGGTTTTTGTTTCTTAATTGCACTGTAATTGTCCTGTTGTTGCATTGTTTTCTAATTTGTCCCCTTGGTTTTGTTCCTTAATTGCACCGTGATTGTGTTGTGTTGTTGTCTGATTTGTCCCCTTGGTTTTGTTTCCCCCCGTATTTGCCCCCTTTTACCTTATGTCTCCCTTGCTGTTTTGCCCATTACTTATCCCAGTCGCTGCGTCCCCTGCGGCACAGCCCCCCTCGTGGTCCATTCACCTCCTGCCTCCCAACTGCTCCTCCCTCCCACCTCCCCTTATATGGCGGCCGCTGCACGGCAGTGAGAACGACCCTTGACCCTGCTTCCAGGCAGGTCGCTCCCCATGCCGCGCAGCTCCACCTGACTGTGCCAGTGATCCGAGCTCTGCTGCTGCTGGGTTCGTAGCCCACAATAGCTTCTGCTCGTTCCCTTTCTTAATTGCATTGTGACTGTCCTGTCATTGTGTTGTTCTCTCATTTGTCCCCTTGGTGTTTGTTTCTTCATTACACTGTGATTGTCCTGTTATTGCATTGTTGTCTGATTTGTCCCCTTGGTTTTGTTCCTTAATTGCACCCTGATTGTCCCGTTATTGTGTTGTGGTCTGATGTGTCCCCTTGGTTTTGTTCCTTAAGTGCACCCTGATTGTCCCGTTATTGTGTTGTGTTGTTGTCTGATTTGTCCCCTTGGTTTTGTTCCCCCCTGTATTTGCCCCCTTTTGCCTTCTGTCTCCCTTGCCATTTTCCCCTTTATCGATCCCCGCCACTGCGTCCCCTGCGGCCCGTCCCCCTCATGGTCCAGTCACCATCCGCCTCCCAGCTGCTCCTCCCTCCCACCTCCCCTTATATGGCCGCTGCTGAAAGGCAGTGAGAGCCACCCTTGACCCTGCTTCCAGGCAGGTTGCTCCCCACGCCACGCAGATCCACCTGACTGCGCCTGTGATCCCAGCTCTGCTGCTGCCGGGTTTGCAGCCCGCCATAAGTCCTGCTAGTTCCCTTTATTAATTGCATTATGACTGTCCTGTCATTGTGTTGTTGTCTCATTTGTCCCCTTCGTTTTTGTTTCTTAATTACACTGTGATTGTCCTGTTATTGCATTGTTGTCTGATTTGTCCCCTTGGTTTTGTTCCTTAATTGCACCCTGATTGTCCTGTTATTGTGTTGTGTTGTTGTCTGATTTGTCCCCTTGGTTTTGTTTCCCCCCGCATTTCCCCCCTTTTGCCTACAGTACCCCTTGCCATTTTCCCCATTACCGATCCCGCAGCTGCGTCCTCTGTGGCCCCCCCACCTCGTGGTCCATTCACCTCCCGCCTCCCAGCTGCTCCTCCCACCTCCCCTTATATGGCGGCCGCTGCACGGCAGTAAGAGCGACCCTTGACCCTGCTTCCAGGTAGGTCGCTCCCCACGCCGCGCAGCTCCTCCTGACTGCCCCCGTGATCCCAGCTCTGCTACTGCCGGGTTCGTAGCCCGCCATAGGTCCTGCTCGTTCCCTTTCTTAATTGCATTGTGACTGTCCTGTCATTGCATTGTTGTCTGATTTGTCCCCTTGGTTTTGTTCCTTAATTGCACCGTGATTGTCCCATTATTGTGTTGTGTTGTTGTCTGATTTGTCCCCTTGGTTTTGTTTCCCCCATATTTGCCCCCTTTTGCCTTCTGTCTCCCTTGCCATTTTCCCCATTACCGATCCCTGCTGCTGCGTCTCTTGCGGCCCTCCCCCTCGTGGTCCATTCACCTCCGTCCTCCCAGCTGCTCCTCCCATCCACCCCCCTTATATGGCAGCCGCACCACTGGCAAGCCGAAGGCGCGCCTTAGGCAAGCCCGTCTGCCCCCGTCCACGCCTGGACCGCGGCCAGCACCAGGACCCCTGGCCCCCGCGAAAGCCACGATGCCCGCCTCTGCTATGACTTCAGCACCCTCAACGCCGGACGATCACGCACCTGCTGCCTGGCCACTCCGAAGCGCACCCAAGGACCCTTCACCTGCCGGAACTGCAGCTTCACCAGCATCTGGCCCGCCAAAGCACCTATCAAAGAACCCAACCACCTCAGATGCATTCTGCTCAACACCCGCTCCACCCCAAAACACGCTGTCAAACTCTGGGACCTTCTCGACGCAACCTCCCCAGACGTCGCCTTCCTGACGGAGACCTGGCTGAACCCCTCCTCAGCACCCGACATCACCATTGCCATCCCAGAAGTCTACAAGATCTCTTGCAGGGACCGTACCAACAGAGTAGGAGGAGGAATCGCCATTGTCCACAGAAACACCCTCAGAGTCTCGCCCAACACCGACGCCACTCTCAGCACCACCAAACACATTCACTTCCAGATCCACACCGACCCCAACATCACCCTCAGAGGAACCCTAATCTACAGACCCCCTGGACTCCAACCGCAGCTCAGCGACTCAATCGTCGACTTCGTCAGTACACACGCCCTCGCCACCACGGAGTACATCCTCCTCGGGGACCTGAACTTCCACCTGGAGAACAACACCAACTCCACCACCCTGATCGACAACCTCGGCAACCCTGGACTCAGACAGCTTATGACAGCGCCGACTCACGCCGCCAGCCACACGCTCGACCCCATCTTCACCGCAAGCTCCCACTTCTCCTTCAACCACACCACCGAACCCCACTGGAATGACCACCACTGCATCCACTTCACCTTAAGGAAACCCACCAAGCACCACCTCACCCAACAGATGCCTCAGCGCTGCTGGAACAAATTCACCGAAGACCACTAACCACCACCCTCGCCCTGAGCCCACCCACCGATCCCTTCGACCCCGACACCGCCGCCCGCATCCTCAGACAGTGGATCGACAACTGTGTCAACACTCTCTCACCGCTCAAGAAACCCTCCAACAGCCACACCAGCAAGAAAGCCACCTGGTTCACCAAAGACCAAACGAACATGCCAAAAACTGGAAAAGAACTGGCTCTGCGAACTAACACCGGACAGCTACACCGCCCACAAGAACGCCACCTGCAGACACAATCACCTCATCGGACCCACAGAAAGGGCCTCATTCAAAGACAGCCTAGATAACAACGCACACAACAGCAAGGAGCTCTTCAACATTGTGAAGGAACTCTCCAACACCAACGACATCCCACCTTCGCAAGACCTGTGCGACTCACTGGCCACCTTCTTCCACCTCAAGATCGCCGACATCCACGACAGCTTCATCACCCTGCCTGCCCTGACAACCACTCAGACCACCACCCCCACAACCACCACCCACACCAACCGCCTGCTCTCCTCGACCAACATCAATGACGAGGACATCAGCGAGATCATGAACACCATCCACTCCAGATCACCGTCAGACCCTTGCCCTCACCATATCTTCAACAAAGCCAGCACAGCCATCGCACCCCATCTCCGGAAAATAATCAACATCTCCATTGAGACAGAAACCTTCCCGGACAGCTGGAAGCACGCCGAGATCAACGCCTTGCTCAAGAAACCCAAGGTGGACCTGAAGGACCTCAAGAAATTCCGACCCATCTCCCTGCTCCCGTTCCCAGCGAAGGTCACCGAGAAAATCATCAACAAACAACTAACCCGCTACCTCAAGGAGAACAGCATCCTGGACCCCTCCCAGTCCGGCTTCTGCAGCAACCACAGCACTGAAACCGCCCTCATTGCTGCCTCTGGTGACATCAGGGCCCTGCTGGACAATGGAGAAACAGAGGCCCTCATCCTCCTTGACCTATCAGCCACCTTCAACACGGTCTGCCACCGCACACTACGAACACGCCTACGCGACACCGGGATCCAAGAGAAGGCCCTGGACTGAACCACATCATTTCTCTCCGGCAGAACCCAGAGCGTCCGCCTCCCCCCTTCCGCTCCAATGCTACCAAGATCATCTGCGGCATACCCAAGGGCTCCTCCCTCAGCCCGACGCTGTTCAACATCTACATGGCACCACTCGCCCACGTCGCCCGACAGCAGGCACTCAACATCATCTCCCACGCCGACGACACCCAGCTGATCCTCTCCCTCACCAAAGACCCTCACGGTAACTGGGCATAATATCGACTTCAAAATATTGAATGGACTAAATGTCGAGTTCAAAATATCGATGGTAGAGAAATATCGAATGAAAATATATCGATGTTAAAAATATCGTTATAGTTTTTATTAAGTAAATATCGAAGTAAAAAATATCGAATCAAAAATATTGTGTAGTGTTAATATCGAATTGTTAGTGTAGTTAAAAATATCGAAATAATATATATAGAATATAAATAATATCAAAAAAATATAGACAGTAAAAAATATCGAAAATGTATATAATGTTAATAATATAAAAAAAATTGTTAATATTGTAGAATGTGTAAAAAATGTATAATATGTTAAAAGTAAATATTATTTTAGTTGTGTATTTGATGTTTATTTTTAGTGACAGGATGTTGGGTTAGTGGGGATAAGGGTGGGGAGTGTTTTAAAATAATAATAATAATTTAAAAAAATTGTAAACATTTTAGAGAATTAAAGAATTAAATTCTTTTATTTTTTTTAAAATTTCTAAAAGTATTTTAAATTTTAGGAGCGGGATGTTGGGTTATTAGGGGATAAGGGTGGGGAGTGTTTTATAAAAAAAAAATTTAAATCTTTAAAAATTAATATTTTATTATGTTATTTTAGGAGCAAGATGTTGGGTTAATAAGGGATAAGGGTGGGGATTATTTCAAACTATGTATATACATTTTTAATATTATGTAAAATATAAAAAAAAAATATATTATATGCAAAACAAAAAATGTAAATTTAAATTTTGAATTTAAAAAAAAAAAATGTAAATCAAATATATATGGGGTTAATTGTGTTTAATGGTGATTATTCACCTTTAGAATATATATTTTATAGTGAAATCATTGAAATTTTTAGAGAATTTTAAAAAATATATTTTTTTTAAATAGTTTACATTTTTTTAAATATTAAAAAAATAGGATTTTTTTTATTTATTTTAGGAATTTGAAAAAATAATGATACATTTCTAATTATTAATTAATAAAAACATTTTTTTAGTAATTTCTAATAGAATATAAAAAAATGTAGGAATGTTAAAAAAAGTATTAACATTTTATAATACAGTTATATAATATATCATTGTGAGGTTTGTTTCTTATGTGTTATGAGATATAGAGTGAGACGTAAATACTTACTTTTTATTTTAAAATTATGGTATTAGGAATATTAAAGTTCATATGAAAATTATCCAGTACATTCTCAGAATTTATTATTACTGGAGTTGGAAAAGTACATTGTATATGGTCAGTGTCTACCACCTTCCCTGTTTTTCACCTGACTTGAGTTGGAATAGTAAATTGGATATGGTTAATGTCCAGCACCTTCCCTGTTTTTCACCTGACTGGAGTTGGAATAGTAAATTATATTGGGTCACTGTCCAGCACCTTCCCTGAGTTTTATCTGACTGGAGTTGGAATAGTAAATTGTATATGGTCAGTGTCCACCACCTTCCCTGTTTTTCACCTGACTGGAGTTGGAATAGTAAATTATATTGGGTCACTGTCCAGCACCTTCCCTGAGTTACATCTGACTGGAATTGGAATAGTAAATTGTATATGGTCAGTGTTCAGCACCTTCCCTGTTTTTCACCAGACTGGAGTAGGAATAGTAAATTATATTGGGTCACTGTCCAGCACCTTCCCTGAGTTTCATCAGACTGGAGTTGGAATTGTAAATTGTATATGGTCAGTGTCCAGCACCTTGCCTGCTTTTCACCTGACTGGAGTAGGAATAGTAAATTATATTGGGTCACTGTCCAGCACCTTCCCTGAGTTTCATCTGACTGGAGTTGGAATAGTAAATTGTATATGGTCAGTGTCCACCACCTTCCCTGTTTTTCACCTGACTTGAGTTTGAATAGTAAATTGGATATGGTTAATGTCGAGCACCTTCCCTGTTTTTAACATGACTGGACTTGGAATAGTAAATTATATTGGGTCACTGTCCAGCACCTTCCCTGAGTTTCATCTGACTGGAGTTGGAATAGTAAATTGTATATGGTCAGTGTCAAGCACCTTCCCTGTTTTTCACCTGACTGGAGTTGGAATAGTAAAATATATTGGGTCACTGTCCAGCACCTTCCCTGAGTTACAGCTGACTGGAGTTGGAAAAGTAAATTGTATATGGTCAGTGTCCACCACCTTCCCTGTTTTTCACCTGACTGGAGTTGGAATAGTAAATTATATTGGGTCACTGTCCAGCACCATCCCTGAGTTACATCTGACTGGAATTGGAATAGTAAATTGTATAGGGTCAGTGTCCAGCACCTTCCCTGTTTTTCACCTGACTGGAGTAGGAATAGTAAATTATATTGGATCACTGTCCAGCACCTTCCCTGAGTTTCATCTGACTGGAGTTGGAATTGTAAATTGTATATGGTCAGTGTCCAGCACCTTCCCTGTTTTTCACCTGACTGGAGTAGGAATAGTAATTATATTGGGTCACTGTCCAGCACCTTCCCTGAGTTTCATCTGACTGGAGTTGGAATAGTAAATTGTATATGGTCAGTGTCCAGCACCTTCCCTGTTTTTCACCTGATTGGAGTTGGAATAGTAAATTATATTGGGTCACTGTCCAGCACCTTCTCTGAGTTTCATCTGACTGGAGTTGGAATAGTAAATTGTATATGGTCAGTGTCCACCACATTCCCTGTTTTTCACCTGACTTGAGTTTGAATAGTAAATTGGATATGGTTAATGTCCAGCACCTTCCCTGTTTTTAACATGACCGGAGTTGGAATAGTAAATTATATTGGGTCACTGTCCAGCACCTTCCCTGAGTTTCATCTGACTGGAGTTGGAATAGTAAATTGTATATGGTCAGTGTTCACCACCTTCTCTGTTTTTCACCTGACTGGAGTTGGAATAGTAAATTATATTGGGTCACTGTCCAGCACCTTCCGTGAGTTTCATCTGACTGGAGTTGGAATAGCAAATTGTATATGGTCAGTGTCCACCACCTTCCCTGTTTTTCACATGACTGGAGTTGGAATAGTAAATTACATTGGGTCACTGTCCAGCACCTTCCCTGAGTTTCATCTGACTGGAGTTGGAATAGTAAATTATATTGGGTCACTGTCCAGCACCTTCCCTGAGTTTCATCTGACTGGAGTTGGACTAGTAAATTGTATATGGTCAGTGTCCACCACCTTCCCTGTTTTTTACATGACTGGAGTTGGAATAGTAAATTATATTGGGTCACTGTCCAGCACCTTCCCTGAGTTTCATCTGACTGGAGTTGGAATAGTAAATTGTATATGGTCAGTGTCCAGCACCTTCCCTGAGTTTCACCTGACTGGAGTTGGAATAGTAAATTATATTGGGTCACTGTCCAGCACCTTCCCTGAGTTTAATCTTATTGGAGTTGGAATAGTAAATTAAATTGGGCTAGTGTCCAGCAACTTTCCAGACTTTTATCTGACTGGAGTGGTAATGGTAAATTAAATAGGATCATTGTCCAGCACCTTCCGAGAGTTTTATCTGACTGGATTTGGAATAGTAAATTATATTGGGTCAGTGTACAGAACCTTACTTAACTGTTATTAGAATGGAGTGGGAATAGTAAGTTATATATGTTAGAAAATTAAATCAGAAAAGTAATGTAAAAAAATTTGATGTAGTATTATAATTGTAGAATAAATAATAATAATTGAAAAAGGTAGAGGTAAATATATAAATATTATTATAATAATCACAATTTAAATATAACATTTTATACTTATTTGTGAAAAAAGTAGATATGCAGTTTTTGAAATTTTTTATTGACAGATTGTATTTATAATGTGTACAGTACAGTATAAAAAATTAAGTACTCTTTTTTATAAACAATTAGGTAAATTGAATGTATTACATTACATTTATTTATATTCATAAATGTTTTACATTTCTAAAAAAATATATTTTTAACAGTTTTATTCAAAAATTATATACAGTGTTGTTTTAGATTTGTTATAAAGTTTATCAACAGTTTTAAACATTTTATTCTTTTTAAATAAACATTTTTCTTACATTTTCACTAAATATTTAATGAATAATGTTAATATATAATACATTAATTTTATTAATTAAATATTTTGAATATTTACATGAACAGAAAATAATAAACAGGTAAGTATATATTTGCTAAATTTACCTGCTAAATATATTTTGTATATCATGTATACATATTAAATACAATGTTGTTAATAATAATTAATATTTGTAATTCATTATTATTAAGTATATACTAAGCTTTTAAATAAAAAAATTATTAATACAATATAAAATAGTAAATCATTTATACAGTTGCATACATTTGAATGTATTTTTAAATTATGTACATACATATATACAATTATTATTAATAATAATTAATATATTATAATAATAATCATTATTATATTACACATGTAAATTAATTATGAAATATTTTAACAAATAACATAAACATATTATGAACATAATAACTGTAGTGTAAATTCAGATTTGTATTTATTTACAATATATATATACATAAATAGGAATAATAAGAGTAAATAATATTTATTATTTATTATTATTATTAATTTACAAATGCTACATATTTTTATAAGTTTAAAAATAAAACATAAATCTAAATAATATATAAACTGAAGTTTTATTCGTTATATGTAATTATTACAATGTAAATATATTAAATTAAGTATTAATAATACATAATAATACATTATTATTATTTATTAATATTTTGCTAAGGAGATTTATTGTAAGATTATTTTTATAAGTTGTAGAAAAAAATTATAAAATTATAAGTATATTAGTATATTTTATTTTTACTTTGAACATTGTATTTAATATGTTTAAGTTTCTATTATTGTTTAAATGGGACTATTTTTAAAAAAAATATTTTTATTAAACATTTTTCCCCCGTATATACATGTACAGAGAACTTAGTTTGTAAACAGAAAAGACATATACAATCTCAATTAGTACGGGCTAATACAATGCAATTACCTTCATTACATTCTTAGTTGATCATACTTTTTTATATACATATCGGTCATAAAGAGACAATCAAGCTAATAAGGAAAATTATACTACAGCCTAAAGAGAGAAACTCAAAAAAAAAAAAAAAAAACGAAGAAAGCCATACTGGTGAGCTAGATTAGTGACATCTAGTTAACTAAGAATTTCCCTCCTTCCATAATGTGACAGGTTCCCAAATTTGTATTCCCAGCTTTTTTCCCTTTTTCCCCTTTCTTACATATATTGCAGTCTCTAAATTGTATATTGACAGCAGTTTACCTAACCACTGGGAGTATGTTGGTGGCAAAGGGTCCAACCATGCCGTGGCTATACATAATCTCAGGACTGCCATGGCCAAGAAAATAAATCTGTTACCATACATTTGCATGTCTTCGTTATTAACTCCTAGAAGTATTATTGTTGGAGTTAAAACTACCTCCTTTCCTAGTAGTGTACTTAGAAAAGTTTCAATATCTTTTGTTATTTGCAGGTGGGGACATATAGCAAATATATGCACTAGATCTGCCTCTGAACTCCCGCATCTAAAACATATGGTGCCCGATACCCCTCCCCATTGGGCTATTTTTGCAGGTGTATAGAATAGATGGTACAGGGTTTTATAGTGTTGTGCCTGGAGTGAAGCTGAGCAGAGAGTTTGCTGTCCCAGCTCCAATGACTGATAGAAAATTTCCGCCCCAATATCCAGGCCATTTGCCCACTTCTCTGCCCATTTTTCCATATCATCTTGTTTTAATTTTGTCAATTCAGAATACAATCTTTTAATCGTGCAGTCAGCACCCCTTTGGATAATTTCCATTATTGGGTTTTATGAATTCGGATACGAAAATTTACTCCAAGGTGTTGGCCATAAGATTCGCCAGAATAATAGGAAACCTTGTGTCTGATAGCCAACACGGATTTATCCTGGGAAGGGGCACCACCCACCACACACGTAAAGTAATCACTTTGTTTGACGCAGCAGAAGTCGCAGGGGACCCGATGGCGGTTATGTTACTAGATGCCGAGAAGGCCTTTGATCGGGTCTCCTGGGACTATCTGTGGCAGGTTTTAATCAGAGCAGGATTTAGAGAAGGATTCATAAAAGCAATTCAATCGCTGTATACTGCCCCATCAAACTCAAGGATCAATCAGGATTCAAGCAAGCCGGGCCGACGACGGCTGAAATGCCAGAAACCGGTCCCCGGAAGCTTGTCTTCTTCCCAGTATAAGAATTGGCTTGGTAGTTTGGTTTGCCCTGTTCCCATCATGCACTGGGACAGGAACAGACTAATTTGCATGTAGCCAGGTTCTGAGCTGGGATGGTGCAGTGAGCTAAAAAACGGTGATGGATCAAGCCCTGATCTCTTGACTGGGTAGGAGTATTCTGCATCATTCAGAAACTCTGTCCATCACCTTTTCCAAAATTGATTTTATCCGCACTAAGTGTGGGAGGGTATACTCAGACGTGAGTCCCTAGCTCATTGCACCATCAGGATTCAAGCAAGCCGGGCCGACGATGGCTGAAATGCCAGAAACCGGTCCCCGGAAGCTTGTCTCCTTCCCAGTATAAGAATTGGCTTGGTAGTTTGGTTTGCCCTGTTCCCATCATGCACTGGGACAGGAACAGACTAATTTGCATGTAGCCAGGTTCTGAGCTGGGATGGTGCAGTGAGCTAAAAAACGGTGATGGATCAAGCCCTGATCTCTTGACAGGGTAGGAGTATTCTGCATCATTCAGAAACTCTGTCCATCACCTTTTCCAAAATTGATTTTATCCACACTAAGGGCCCAATTAGGATGACGGGCGGACATTGTCCGCCCGCCACCCTATCATAGAACGGGACCGCCCGCCATAAGGGCGGGGGTCCCGTGGGGAGAATTAGGATGTGCCCGCCACAGTGGCGGGCACATCCTGTAGTTTTTGCATTGTGGCGGGCGGTGCACTCTGCACCGCCCGCCACAATGTAAAAAATGCTGTTTTGCATTTGCATATGCAAAGCGGCAGGCACCGCGCGGTGCCTGCCGCTTTGCATATGCAAATGTGGGGGGGTACCATAGGTACCCCCCATGTGCCCCCCAGACAGTGGCTCCAACCTGGGGGCCCTGCAGGGGGCCCCCGCAGCAATCACCGCATGCCTTTCCGTGGCGGCATTGCCGCCCCGGAAAGGCTTCTGCTTTGTGCCATTGTAATATGGCTGGCGGTGTCCATTGGACACCGCCACCATATTAATCTATTACTGCCGCGGTCGCAAGCCGACCGCGGCAGTAAAGTGGCGCGCGGTCTTTCCGTCCGCCGCTGTCCCCTCCGCCATCCTAATCAGGCGGAGGGGAACACAAAAGTGGTTGTCGGGCGGATTGCCTCCGCCTGGGTGGCGGTGGCCACCGCCACCCTGGCGGAGGCAATCTGCCCGATATCGTAATGGGGCCCTAAGTGTGGGAGGGTATACTCAGACGTGAGTCCCTAGCTCATTGCACCATCAGGATTCAAGCAAGCCGGGCCGACGATGGCTGAAATGCCAGAAACCGGTCCCCGGAAGCTTGTCTCCTTCCCAATATAAGAATTGGCTTGGTAGTTTGGTTTGCCCTGTTCCCATCATGCACTGGGACAGGAACAGACTAATTTGCATGTAGCCAGGTTCTGAGCTGGGATGGTGCAGTGAGCTAAAAAACGGTGATGGATCAAGCCCTGATCTCTTGACTGGGTAGGAGTATTCTGCATCATTCATAAACTCTGTCCATCACCTTTTCCAAAATTGATTTTATCCACACTAAGTGTGGGAGGGTATACTAAGAAGTGACTCCCTAGCTCATTGCACCATCAGGATTCAAGCAAGCCGGGCCGATGACGGCTGAAATGCCAGAAACCAGTCCCCGGAAGCTTGTCTCCTTCCCAGTATAAGAATTGGCTTGGTAGTTTGGTTTGCCCTGTTCCCATCATGCACTGGGATAGGAACAGACTAATTTGCATGTAGCCAGGTTCTGAGCTGGGATGGTGCAGTGAGCTAAAAAACGGTGATGGATCAAGCCCTGATCTCTTGACTGGGTAGGAGTATTCTGCATCATTCAGAAACTCTGTCCATCACCTTTTCCAAAATTGATTTTATCCACACTAAGTGTGGGAGGGTATACTCAGACGTGAGTCCCTAGCTCATTGCACCATCAGGATTCAAGCAAGTCGGGCCGACGACGGCTGAAATGCCAGAAACCGGTCCCCGGAAGCTTGTCTCCTTCCCAGTATAAGAACTGGCTTGATAGTTTGGTTTTCCCTGTTCCCATCATGCACTGGGACAGGAACAGACTAATTTGCATATAGCCAGGTTATGAGCTGGGATGGTGCAGTGAGCTAAAAAACGGTGATGGATCAAGCCCTAATCTCTTGACTGGGTAGGAGTATTCTGCATCATTCAGAAACTCTGTCCATCACCTTTTCCAAAATTGATTTTATCCATACTAAGTGTGGAAGGGTATACTCAGACGTGAGTCCCTAGCTCATTGCACCATCAGGATTCAAGCAAGCCGGGCCGACGACGGCTGAAATGCCAGAAACCAGTCCCCGGAAGCTTGTCTCCTTCCCAGTATAAGAATTGGCTTGGTAGTTTGGTTTGTCCTGTTCCCATCATGCACTGGGACAGGAACAGACTAATTTGCATGTAGCCAGGTTCTGAGCTGGGATGGTGCAGTGAGCTAAAAAACGGTGATGGATCAAGCCCTGATCTCTTGACTGGGTAGGAGTATTCTGCATCATTCAGAAACTCTGTCCATCACCTTTTCCAAAATTGATTTTATCCACACTAAGTGTGGGAGGGTATACTCAGACGTGAGTCCCTAGCTCATTGCACCATCAGGATTCAAGCAAGCCGGGCCGACGAAGGCTGAAATGCCAGAAACCAGTCCCCGGAAGCTTGTCTCCTTCCCAGTATAAGAATTGGCTTGGTAGTTTGGTTTGCCCTGTTCCCATCATGCACTGGGACAGGAACAGACTAATTTGCATGTAGCCAGGTTCTGAGCTGGGATGGTGCAGTGAGCTAAAAAACGGTGATGGATCAAGCCCTGATCTCTTGACTGGGTAGGAGTATTCTGCATCATTCAGAAACTCTGTCCATCACCTTTTCCAAAATTGATTTTATCCACACTAAGTGTGGGAGGGTATACTCAGACGTGAGTCCCTAGCTCATTGCACCATCAGGATTCAAGCAAGCCGGGCCGACGACGGCTGAAATGCCAGAAACCGGTCCCCGGAAGCTTGTCTCCTTCCCAGTATAAGATTTGGCTTGGTAGTTTGGTTTGCCCTGTTCCGATCATGCACTGGGACAGGAACAGACTAATTTGCATGTAGCCATGTTCTGTGCTGGGATGGTGCAGTGAGCTAAACAACGGTGATGGATCAAGCCTGATCTCTTGACTGGGTAGGAGTATTCTGCATCATTCAGAAACTCTGTCCATCACCTTTTCCAAAATTGATTTTATCCACACTAAGTGTGGGAGGGTATACTCAGAAGTGAGTCCCTCGCTCATTGCACCATCAGGATTCAAGCAAGCCGGGCTGACGACGGCTGAAATGCCAGAAACCGGTCCCCGGAAGCTTGTCTCCTTCCCAGTATAAGAATTGGCTTGGTAGTTTGGTTTGCCCTGTTCCCATCATGCACTGGGACAGGAACAGACTAATTTGCATGTAGCCAGGTTCTGAGCTGGGATGGTGCAGTGAGCTAAAAAACGGTGATGGATCAAGCCCTGATCTCTTGACTGGGTAGGAGTATTCTGCATCATTCAGAAACTCTGTCCATCACCTTTTCCAAAATTGATTTTATCCACACTAAGTGTGGGAGGGTATACTCAGACGTGAGTCCCTAGCTCATTGCACCATCAGGATTCAAGCAAGCCGGGCAGACGACGGCTGAAATGCCAGAAACCGGTCCCCGGAAGCTTGTCTCCTTCCCAGTATAAGAATTGGCTTGGTAGTTTGGTTTGCCCTGTTCCCATCATGCACTGGGACAGGAACAGACTAATTTGCATGTAGGCAGGTTCTGAGCTGGGATGGTGCAGTGAGCTAAAAAACGGTGATGGATCAAGCCCTGATCTCTTGACAGGGTAGGAGTATTCTGCATCATTCAGAAACTCTGTCCATCACCTTTTCCAAAATTGATTTTATCCACACTAAGTGTGGGAGGGTATACTCAGACGTGAGTCCCTAGCTCATTGCACCATCAGGATTCAAGCAAGCCGGACTGACGACAGCTGAAATGCCAGAAACCGGTCCCTGGAAGCTTGTCTCCTTCCCAATATAAGAATTGGCTTGGTAGTTTGGTTTGCCCTGTTCCCATCATGCACTGGGACAGGAACAGACTAATTTGCATATAGCCAGGTTCTGAGCTGGGATGGTGCAGTGAGCTAAAAAACGGTGATGGATCAAGCCCTGATCTCTTGACTGGGTAGGAGTATTCTGCATCATTCAGAAACTCTGTCCATCACCTTTTCCAAAATTGATTTTATCCACACTAAGTGTGGGAGGGTATACTCAGACGTGAGTCCCTAGCTCATTGCACCATCAGGATTCAAGCAAGCCGGGCCGATGACGGCTGAATGCCAGAAACCGGTCCCCGGAAGCTTGTCTCCTTCCCAGTATAAGAATTGGCTTGGTAGTTTGGTTTGCCCTGTTCCCATCATGCACTGGGACAGGAACAGACTAATTTGCATTGAGCCAGGTTCTGAGATGGTGCAGTGAGCTAAAAAACGGTGATGGATCAAGCCCTGATCTCTTGACTGGGTAGGAGTATTCTGCATCATTCAGAAACTCTGTCCATCACCTTTTCCAAAATTGATTTTATCCACACTAAGTGTGGGAGGGTATACTCAGACGTGAGTCCCTAGATCATTGCACCATCAGGATTCAAGCAAGCTGGGCCGACGATGGCTGAAATGCCAGAAACCAGTCCCCGGAAGCTTGTCTCCTTCCCAGTATAAGAATTGGCTTGGTAGTTTGGTTTGCCCTGTTCCCATCATGCACTGGGACAGGAACAGACTAATTTGCATGTAGCCAGGTTCTGAGCTGGGATGGTGCAGTGAGCTAAAAAACGGTGATGGATCAAGCCCTGATCTCTTGACTGGGTAGGAGTATTCTGCATCATTCAGAAACTCTGTCCATCACCTTTTCCAAAATTGATTTTATCCACACTAAGTGTGGGAGGGTATACTCAGACGTGAGTCCCTAGCTCATTGCACCATCAGGATTCAAGCAAGCCGGGCCGACGACGGCTGAAATGCCAGAAACCGGTCCCCGGAAGCTTGTCTCCTTCCCAGTATAAGATTTGGCTTGGTAGTTTGGTTTGCCCTGTTCCGATCATGCACTGGGACAGGAACAGACTAATTTGCATGTAGCCATGTTCTGTGCTGGGATGGTGCAGTGAGCTAAACAACGGTAATGGATCAAGCCCTGATCTCTTGACTGGGTAGGAGTATTCTGCATCATTCAGAAACGCTGTCCATCACCTTTTCCAAAATTGATTTTATCCACACTAAGTGTGGGAGGGTATACTAAGAAGTGACTCCCTAGCTCATTGCACCATCAGGATTCAAGCAAGCCGGGCCGATGACGGCTGAAATGCCAGAAACCAGTCCCCGGAAGCTTGTCTCCTTCCCAGTATAAGAATTGGCTTGGTAGTTTGGTTTGCCCTGTTCCCATCATGCACTGGGATAGGAACAGACTAATTTGCATGTAGCCAGGTTCTGAGCTGGGATGGTGCAGTGAGCTAAAAAACGGTGATGGATCAAGCCCTGATCTCTTGACTGGGTAGGAGTATTCTGCATCATTCAGAAACTCTGTCCATCACCTTTTCCAAAATTGATTTTATCCACACTAAGTGTGGGAGGGTATACTCAGACGTGAGTCCCTAGCTCATTGCACCATCAGGATTCAAGCAAGTCGGGCCGACGACGGCTGAAATGCCAGAAACCGGTCCCCGGAAGCTTGTCTCCTTCCCAGTATAAGAACTGGCTTGATAGTTTGGTTTTCCCTGTTCCCATCATGCACTGGGACAGGAACAGACTAATTTGCATATAGCCAGGTTATGAGCTGGGATGGTGCAGTGAGCTAAAAAACGGTGATGGATCAAGCCCTAATCTCTTGACTGGGTAGGAGTATTCTGCATCATTCAGAAACTCTGTCCATCACCTTTTCCAAAATTGATTTTATCCATACTAAGTGTGGAAGGGTATACTCAGACGTGAGTCCCTAGCTCATTGCACCATCAGGATTCAAGCAAGCCGGGCCGACGACGGCTGAAATGCCAGAAACCAGTCCCCGGAAGCTTGTCTCCTTCCCAGTATAAGAATTGGCTTGGTAGTTTGGTTTGTCCTGTTCCCATCATGCACTGGGACAGGAACAGACTAATTTGCATGTAGCCAGGTTCTGAGCTGGGATGGTGCAGTGAGCTAAAAAACGGTGATGGATCAAGCCCTGATCTCTTGACTGGGTAGGAGTATTCTGCATCATTCAGAAACTCTGTCCATCACCTTTTCCAAAATTGATTTTATCCACACTAAGTGTGGGAGGGTATACTCAGACGTGAGTCCCTAGCTCATTGCACCATCAGGATTCAAGCAAGCCGGGCCGACGAAGGCTGAAATGCCAGAAACCAGTCCCCGGAAGCTTGTCTCCTTCCCAGTATAAGAATTGGCTTGGTAGTTTGGTTTGCCCTGTTCCCATCATGCACTGGGACAGGAACAGACTAATTTGCATGTAGCCAGGTTCTGAGCTGGGATGGTGCAGTGAGCTAAAAAACGGTGATGGATCAAGCCCTGATCTCTTGACTGGGTAGGAGTATTCTGCATCATTCAGAAACTCTGTCCATCACCTTTTCCAAAATTGATTTTATCCACACTAAGTGTGGGAGGGTATACTCAGACGTGAGTCCCTAGCTCATTGCACCATCAGGATTCAAGCAAGCCGGGCCGACGACGGCTGAAATGCCAGAAACCGGTCCCCGGAAGCTTGTCTCCTTCCCAGTATAAGATTTGGCTTGGTAGTTTGGTTTGCCCTGTTCCGATCATGCACTGGGACAGGAACAGACTAATTTGCATGTAGCCATGTTCTGTGCTGGGATGGTGCAGTGAGCTAAACAACGGTGATGGATCAAGCCTGATCTCTTGACTGGGTAGGAGTATTCTGCATCATTCAGAAACTCTGTCCATCACCTTTTCCAAAATTGATTTTATCCACACTAAGTGTGGGAGGGTATACTCAGAAGTGAGTCCCTCGCTCATTGCACCATCAGGATTCAAGCAAGCCGGGCTGACGACGGCTGAAATGCCAGAAACCGGTCCCCGGAAGCTTGTCTCCTTCCCAGTATAAGAATTGGCTTGGTAGTTTGGTTTGCCCTGTTCCCATCATGCACTGGGACAGGAACAGACTAATTTGCATGTAGCCAGGTTCTGAGCTGGGATGGTGCAGTGAGCTAAAAAACGGTGATGGATCAAGCCCTGATCTCTTGACTGGGTAGGAGTATTCTGCATCATTCAGAAACTCTGTCCATCACCTTTTCCAAAATTGATTTTATCCACACTAAGTGTGGGAGGGTATACTCAGACGTGAGTCCCTAGCTCATTGCACCATCAGGATTCAAGCAAGCCGGGCAGACGACGGCTGAAATGCCAGAAACCGGTCCCCGGAAGCTTGTCTCCTTCCCAGTATAAGAATTGGCTTGGTAGTTTGGTTTGCCCTGTTCCCATCATGCACTGGGACAGGAACAGACTAATTTGCATGTAGGCAGGTTCTGAGCTGGGATGGTGCAGTGAGCTAAAAAACGGTGATGGATCAAGCCCTGATCTCTTGACAGGGTAGGAGTATTCTGCATCATTCAGAAACTCTGTCCATCACCTTTTCCAAAATTGATTTTATCCACACTAAGTGTGGGAGGGTATACTCAGACGTGAGTCCCTAGCTCATTGCACCATCAGGATTCAAGCAAGCCGGACTGACGACAGCTGAAATGCCAGAAACCGGTCCCTGGAAGCTTGTCTCCTTCCCAATATAAGAATTGGCTTGGTAGTTTGGTTTGCCCTGTTCCCATCATGCACTGGGACAGGAACAGACTAATTTGCATATAGCCAGGTTCTGAGCTGGGATGGTGCAGTGAGCTAAAAAACGGTGATGGATCAAGCCCTGATCTCTTGACTGGGTAGGAGTATTCTGCATCATTCAGAAACTCTGTCCATCACCTTTTCCAAAATTGATTTTATCCACACTAAGTGTGGGAGGGTATACTCAGACGTGAGTCCCTAGCTCATTGCACCATCAGGATTCAAGCAAGCCGGGCCGATGACGGCTGAATGCCAGAAACCGGTCCCCGGAAGCTTGTCTCCTTCCCAGTATAAGAATTGGCTTGGTAGTTTGGTTTGCCCTGTTCCCATCATGCACTGGGACAGGAACAGACTAATTTGCATTGAGCCAGGTTCTGAGATGGTGCAGTGAGCTAAAAAAACGGTGATGGATCAAGCCCTGATCTCTTGACTGGGTAGGAGTATTCTGCATCATTCAGAAACTCTGTCCATCACCTTTTCCAAAATTGATTTTATCCACACTAAGTGTGGGAGGGTATACTCAGACGTGAGTCCCTAGATCATTGCACCATCAGGATTCAAGCAAGCTGGGCCGACGATGGCTGAAATGCCAGAAACCAGTCCCCGGAAGCTTGTCTCCTTCCCAGTATAAGAATTGGCTTGGTAGTTTGGTTTGCCCTGTTCCCATCATGCACTGGGACAGGAACAGACTAATTTGCATGTAGCCAGGTTCTGAGCTGGGATGGTGCAGTGAGCTAAAAAACGGTGATGGATCAAGCCCTGATCTCTTGACTGGGTAGGAGTATTCTGCATCATTCAGAAACTCTGTCCATCACCTTTTCCAAAATTGATTTTATCCACACTAAGTGTGGGAGGGTATACTCAGACGTGAGTCCCTAGCTCATTGCACCATCAGGATTCAAGCAAGCCGGGCCGACGACGGCTGAAATGCCAGAAACCGGTCCCCGGAAGCTTGTCTCCTTCCCAGTATAAGATTTGGCTTGGTAGTTTGGTTTGCCCTGTTCCGATCATGCACTGGGACAGGAACAGACTAATTTGCATGTAGCCATGTTCTGTGCTGGGATGGTGCAGTGAGCTAAACAACGGTAATGGATCAAGCCCTGATCTCTTGACTGGGTAGGAGTATTCTGCATCATTCAGAAACGCTGTCCATCACCTTTTCCAAAATTGATTTTATCCACACTAAGTGTGGGAGGGTATACTCAGAAGTGAGTCCCTAGCTCATTGCACCATCAGGATTCAAGCAAGCCGGGCTGACGATGGCTGAAATGCCAGAAACCGGTCCCCGGAAGCTTGTCTCCTTCCCAGTATAAGAATTGGCTTGGTAGTTTGGTTTGCCCTGTTCCCATCATGCACTGGGACAGGAACAGACTAATTTGCATGTAGCCAGGTTCTGAGCTGGGATGGTGCAGTGAGCTAAAAAACGGTGATGGATCAAGCCCTGATCTCTTGACTGGGTAGGAGTATTCTGCATCATTCATAAACTCTGTCCATCACCTTTTCCAAAATTGATTTTATCCACACTAAGTGTGGGAGGGTGTACTCAGACGTCAGTCCCTAGCTCATTGCACCATCAGGATTCAAGCAAGCCGGGCCGACGACGGCTGAAATGCCAGAAACCGGTCCCCGGAAGCTTGTCTCCTTCCCAGTATAAGAATTGGCTTGGTAGTTTGGTTTGCCCTGTTCCCATCATGCACTGGGACAGGAACAGACTAATTTGCATGTAGCCAGGTTTTGAGCTGGGATGGTGCGGTGAGCTAAAAAACGGTGATGGATCAAGCCCTGATCTCTTGACTGGGTAGGAGTATTCTGCATCATTCAGAAACTCTGTCCATCACCTTTTCCATAATTGATTTTATCCACACTAAGTGTGGGAGGGTATACTCAGACGTGAGTACCTAGCTCATTGCACCATCAGGATTCAAGCAAGCCGGGCTGACGACGGCTGAAATGCCAGAAACCGGTCCCCGGAAGCTTGTCTCCTTCCCAGTATAAGAATTGGCTTGGTAGTTTGGTTTGCCCTGTTCCCATCATGCACTGGGACAGGAACAGACTAATTTGCATGTAGCCAGGTTCTGAGCTGGGATGGTGCAGTGAGCTAAAAAACGGTGATGGATCAAGCCCTGATCTCTTGACTGGGTAGGAGTATTCTGCATCATTCAGAAACTCTGTCCATCACCTTTTCCAAAATTGATTTTATCCACACTAAGTGTGGGAGGGTATACTCAGACGTGAGTCCCTAGCTCATTGCACCATCAGGATTCAAGCAAGCCGGGCCGACGACGGCTGAAATGCCAGAAACCGGTCCACAGAAGCTTGTCTCCTTCCCAATATAAGAATTGGCTTGGTAGTTTGGGTTGCCCTGTTCCCATCATGCACTGGGACAGGAACAGACTAATTTGCATGTAGCCAGGTTCTGAGCTGGGATGGTGCAGTGAGCGAAAAAACGGTGATGGATCAAGCCCTGATCTCTTGACTGGGTAGGAGTATTCTGCATCATTCATAAACTCTGTCCATCACCTTTTCCAAAATTGATTTTATCCACACTAAGTGTGGGAGGGTATACTCAGACGTGAGTCCCTAGCTCATTGCACCATCAGGATTCAAGCAAGCCGGGCCGACGACGGCTGAATGCCAGAAACCGGTCCCCGGAAGCTTGTCTCCTTCCCAGTATAAGAATTGGCTTGGTAGTTTGGTTTGCCCTGTTCCCATCATGCACTGGGACAGGAACAGACTAATTTGCATGTAGCCAGGTTCTGAGCTGGGATGGTGCAGTGAGCTAAAAACCGGTGATGGATCAAGCCCTGATCTCTTGACTGGGTAGGAGTATTCTGCATCATTCAGAAACTCTGTCCATCACCTTTTCCAAAATTGATTTTATCCACACTAAGTGTGGGAGGGTATACTCAGACGTGAGTCCCTAGCTCATTGCACCATCAGGATTCAAGCAAGCCGGGCCGACGACGGCTGAAATGCCAGAAACCGGGCCCCGGACGCTTGTCTCCTTCCCAGTATAAGAATTGGCTTGGTAGTTTGGTTTGCCCTGTTCCCATCATGCACTGGGACAGGAACAGACTAATTTGCATGTAGCCAGGTTTTGAGCTGGGATGGTGCGGTGAGCTAAAAAACGGTGATGGATCAAGCCCTGATCTCTTGACTGGGTAGGAGTATTCTGCATCATTCAGAAACTCTGTCCATCACCTTTTCCATAATTGATTTTATCCACACTAAGTGTGGGAGGGTATACTCAGACGTGAGTACCTAGCTCATTGCACCATCAGGATTCAAGCAAGCCGGGCCGACGACGGCTGAAATGCCAGAAACTGGTCCCCGGAAGCTTGTCTCCTTCCCAGTATAAGAATTGGCTTGGTAGTTTGGTTTGCCCTGTTCCCATCATGCACTGGGACAGGAACAGACTAATTTGCATGTAGCCAGGTTCTGAGCTGGGATGGTGCAGTGAGCTAAAAAACGGTGATGGATCAAGCCCTGATCTCTTGACTGGGTAGGAGTATTCTGCATCATTCAGAAACTCTGTCCATCACCTTTTCCAAAATTGATTTTATCCACACTAAGTGTGGGAGGGTATACTCAGACGTGAGTCCCTAGCTCATTGCACCATCAGGATTCAAGCAAGCCGGGCCGACGACGGCTGAAATGCCAGAAACCGGTCCACAGAAGCTTGTCTCCTTCCCAATATAAGAATTGGCTTGGTAGTTTGGTTTGCCCTGTTCCCATCATGCACTGGGACAGGAACAGACTAATTTGCATGTAGCCAGGTTCTGAGCTGGGATGGTGCAGTGAGCTAAAAAACGGTGATGGATCAAGCCCTGATCTCTTGACTGGGTAGGAGTATTCTGCATCATTCATAAACTCTGTCCATCACCTTTTCCAAAATTGTTACTTTAATTAATAAAGTGACCATACTTTTTTTTCTCGGGATTTCCTGGAACGTTTTTTCCATTTTTTACTTGTTCTCGGGTTTTTGAGGGTTCACAAAGTGGATTTGTAATGGATTAACAGTGGAGTACACGGATTGCAAGTGGTTTTGATTACGTATTCTTCTGCAACATGAATTGTAAGTTATTTAATTTTATTTTCATTTGGGTTGGAAATGTGATTGTTATTATTTTTATTATATTTTATATCACATTAAATATTGCTTAATTGTCTACAATTTTTTTAGTACATAAATATGTTGAACAATTAGGGAATATTTATTATGATATCAAATGTTTATGCTACTTAGCACAATTTTATTAAATAAATGAGAGTATTGTTATTTGTGTGTAGATAATTTACAATAGGCTTTTGGCTATTAAGGAGATATAGTCTAGGCCTCTTGTAGAAGGATATAGGGTGACTTGGCTTTGGAGTAGTCTAAACATTTGTTTTGTTTGTTTAGTTAGTTTTTGTCCTATTTGTGTTACTGATTGTTGTATACGTAGCTCTTGGTAGCTCTGTTCTTTTTGTAAAGCTTCTATTAGTTTTTGGACAGTGGGTTTTCCTCTGCTAGTGGTAGCTTGAAATGCATTGTGCCATCCTTCTACACTGTTGTTAGTTTTAGCTTCTTGATTTAGTGTACTTAAATATACATTCCACCAAGCTATGTGAAATTTAGGTTGGCGTCTGTGTCCCGATCTATGTAGCCTTCCCACCCAAGTATCCTCGAAGTAGTCTAGGAGTGGTGCTAGTTTTTCCTCATATTTTTTGTAATATGGGCTATCGATTAGGATGTTATAATGCTCTGCTAAGTCTGTAACAGGGACATATGATAGGGCTATTCATTTTTTTATTTGGTATGCAAAGGTGCTGTCTGTAGCATATTGTATGCTTAATGTAGATTTTTGGAGATGTCTCCAAATGCTTTGATTAAAATAATAATAGCAACCTTGTATTGCTGTGTGTGGAAAAGTTTTTAATATACTATTGATCATAGCTAGTTCAAAATCAATAATTATTTTCTGTGGAAAATATTTATTTGTTTCCTGTTTTATTGTGTTTAGGACTTCTGTGTAAGTATTTTGTTGTTGTTGGGAAACAAGCAGTAAATAAAAGGGATGTTAGAATGATGGTATAATCCATGTATGATGTATAGTTGGTAAAATGGTTTAGGACATGTTTTTAAAGTCCCATCCATCATCCAATTTTGGCACTCTTGTAATTTTCTTAGATTGTTAGCAGTACCCAACATTATAATTCGGTTGCTAGGGCATTTGTTGTCAAATAGTAAGAAAGGTTCCTTATTATGTGTTATACTCAGTTCAGGGGGAATAACAACTTCTTCTAACGTTTTAGGGTTAGGTTGAGTAGTTGTTGTGACTCTTTTTTGTCTTGCAATTGTGCGTTTTAGGGAGTCAATTGAGGGGAGTTGGCCAGAAGCATGTTGAGGAACTTTTAAGAGTTCCTCTTTTAGTATTTGGGTTGTTGGTTTGTCATTCCCTGGACTTGCTTCTTTTATCCTTTCAAGGGCATCCCTGACCTCAATTTCAGTTATATTCGGGGGTGATTGTGTTCTTTGGTAGATAGTACATTAGCGTCTTCTGTTGTAGCACTACCATAACCTTTATTAGAGTAATATTTGCTACATTTCCAAAATACTTTGCGCCCTGACTGTTTTTCTTGGGTATAAACATACCCCATATAACATAGTAAAAGCTTGTTTTTCTGCGACATAACAAACTCTGCACCTTCAGTCATGTTTCTATTTGTAGTGCTAGGAAAGGTTAGAAAGAAATATATTTTAAGTTTAAATACTGCTATACATGTGTTATATGCATTCATATTTCAATGATTATACTTACATTTGTTCTTTGTTGTAATTTGAAATGTTGAAAAGGTGTTTTCAAGCTTTTTCTTGTATTTTATTGTTATATTACTGTTGGTAGAAAATGAAAATATTTAGATAATCTATTATTTTATTACATTTTGAGAGGTTTCTAGGGGGAAGCTGTCTTGTAGTTAGCATTTTAGGGTTTTTAACTAATTAACAAAATATACTTACTATTTTATTTTGTGTAGTCTTTAGCTTTATTGGAGTAGTTTTTTGGATGTCTGAAAATTCTGCTAAGAAGATAGAATAAAGATAAAATGTGTATTAGAAATTTGGGTTCAATTAATGCAGTTGGTGTGTTACAGAACATTTTAAAATACTTACAATAAGGATTTTGTAGTATATAATCCGTTCAACTTTTATTGCTGTGTTTTGGAGATGTCTGTAGCAGAAATGTAAAGGGTAACAAAAAAATGTCATTTAAACTGTATTGAAAAATAGTTACACTTTTAGCCTACTACTTAACTTTTATTTAAAAATTAGTTTAACTTACTTTAATTATTTCTGTAGGAGTCTTGTCTGGAAAAGTAGTTTCTCAGGAAACAGTTGGTCAGAGTGTCACCTTCTTCTTTCTTTAGAGTTAGAAGCAGGAAATAGCGGTAGCAAGTAATCTTTTTGTAGTGTATATTTGATTAGTTACTTCATTTGATTGGATGATTTAAGAATGGGAGCTTTTCATTGGTTGTTTTGAATTCTTTTAAATTTAATTGATATGTTTGTTGTTGTGGAAATGCTATTTACTTAATACTTTTGCAGTAAACCAGGTTTGTTTTTATTTTTTTTAAATGTATGTAATAATAATTTGCACGTATTTGTTAAAAGTATGCTGTTTATTTATAAATTCACTGCAATGTTTGGATGATAAATGTAAAAAAGTTATACTTTTCTTGTATGTGTGATAACAAATGTTTATTCTTTGTGTTATATTTATTGTGGAGTGTTTTATATATTTAAAATATATAGTTGGATTGTATTTAAAACGTTTTAGCAATTTTTTATTGAGTCGATCTTCCAATATTTTCGATATTATTGTTATCTATATATTTTGAGTCGATATTTTTGTTGTGTACTGTTGAATTTTGTAATACACAATATTTTTTTATTCTATATTTTGTCTTTTGATATTATTGTTGTGGATAATTATTATATTCGATATTTAGTAGTCGATATTTTTGTAGGTTCTTCAATAAGTATTGGATGTCGATATAATGGTAGTCGATATTATATCGCCGATATTTTTGCAACTCGATATTGTGCTCGACGATATTATGTCAGTGATCCAACCCTCACAGCGCCAAAACCAACCTCCACGAAGGAATGAAGGCCGTCTCCGAATGGATGAGGAACAGCCGACTGAAGCTGAACTCGGAAAAGACGGAGGTTCTCATCCTCGGCTCCACCCCTTCAGCCTGGGACGACTCCTGGTGGCCGACAACACTGGGAACAGCCCCGACACCCACCGACCCCGCACGCAACCTGGGGGTCATCCTCGACTCCACCCTCTCCATGACTAAGCAGGTCAACTCCGTCTCCTCATCCTGCTTCAACACCCTCCGTATGGTCCGCAGGATTTTCAAATGTATCCCCACCGAAACAAGGAAAACAGTCACCCAGGCCCTCGTCACCAGCAGGCTGGACTACGGAAACGCCCTCTATGCAGGAACGTCAGCCAAGCTCCTGAGACAGCTGCAACGCATCCAGAACGCCTCTGCACATCTCATCCTTGACATTACACCCCACCTGAGAGGCCTGCACTGGCTCCCCGTCAACAAGAGGATAACCTTCAAACTCCTCATCCACGCACACAAAGCACTCCACAACACAGGACCAGCATATCTCAACAGACTACTCAGCTTCTACACCCCCACCCGTCACCTCCGATCCACCGGCTTCACCCTCGCCACATCACCCCACATCCAGAAAACAACCGCAGCGGCAGATCTTTCTCCCACCTTGCCACCAACACCTGGAACACCCTCCCCCACAACCTATGGCAGACCCAAGACCCACTGGCCTTCAGAAGACTCTTCAAGACCTGGCTCTTCGATCAGTAGCATCACCCCCACCCCAGCGCCTTGAGACCCTCACGGGTATGTAGTGCGCTTTACAAGTGACTTGATTGATTGATTGATTGATTGGTCAGAGGCAGCATGCTAGCCAGGTAATTGACTAGTGGGGTGATTATCATTTTTTATGTTTCAGCTCTTCCCCACCGGGATAAAAAACTTTAGCTACCAACCGTCTAACAATTTGGTGATTTTCTTGTGCAGGGCATTTTCGTTGTGTGTGGAGGGCGGTAACTAGGTCCCTGGTGAAGTTCAAGCATAGATATTTGATGCAGTTTGGCTGCCAGGTGAAACCCGAACTGCCAATTATGTCTTTATTGTGGACATTCTACCTAGATACTGTAGAGAAATCTTCTATTGAGGACATTAGGGTAGGTATAGCGGACTCCGCCTTTTCCAAGATGACTAGTACATTATCTGGGTAAGCATGAATTTTAACCGTGTAATTGATGAACTCAATGCCTGAGATCTCTTTATTATTCCCTAGCTGATATAAGAATGGTTCTATCACTAGTAGAAACTGGAAGGTGAGTGTGCAGCCCTGTCTGATTCCTTGTTCTAGGTTAAAGGATGAAGAGAACTATCACCAGCTCCTACTTTGGCGGATGGATTAAAATACAAGGCCATTACCATTCAAATAAAGTTGTCGCCCAGGTTGAATTTCTAAAGTGTTGCTCTTTGGTAGGACCAGTCTATTTTGTTGAAAGCCTTTTCGGCATCCAGCGTGATTGCCACTGTGTGTGAGTCTGTTAGCTTGGCCTTCTCTAGAGCATGACATGCTATTCATGTGTTATCACTGTAAAGTCATTTGGAGCTCGGAGAATATGGTGGCTTGAGCCTGCACAACCTCCCATGGAAGACTATTTGAGTCTTAAATCGCGTTTTATTGTCACAATCAAAAGGCAGTACATGCATGGAAAGTCTGCCCAAGACGTGGGAAGTAACTTCAAGTCTTAAATAAAGAAGGTATCTGTAATGTTCTAGTCTTTTTGGAATGTTTGTGTCTGTGTTCTGACATTATGTTCCAAAAAGAACTTGTCTTTTAAATGTAGAATTGTCGGTTATAGATTTGAAGAGTTAGCTGCTGCGCAGCACCTGTACCACAATAAATCTTCTAATCTACACTTTTCCTGGGTTGTGGTCATAATTACTTCAAAAAAACATGGTGACGAGGTACAGGTGCATGTAAGACCCACGCAAGAAAATAATTGAAGTTACCCAAAAATCGGCGAAAGAAAACTACTTTGGGCGATGTTCCTTCACACTGTCTGTTTTTCAATGTTCTGAAGAGATGTGTGCTTGTTGGCTACGCGACAGAGTAAAATTGAAGGTACTGTGAAATTATTTAATGTTTTCGGCGGCAGCGAAAATAAGTTGTGAGATTTGATGATATTGGCGTCTCTTCTTCGTTGGAAGTCAGCGTTCTAGATATCATTTTGTGGCCATCTTGAGAGTGAAACACAGAGTTCTCGTCACACGTGACATTACGTTCAACGCACGCAACGTAAGCGCCATCTTAGAGGCCATCACTAGTCCTGAAACGCAAGCAAAGTGAACGCATGCAACGTAAGCGCCATCTTAGAGGCCATCACTTGTCCTGGAACGCAAGGAAAGTGACATATTGGATTCTAGTTTTGAAGAAACTTTACACAACGTAAGCGCAATAGTAGTTAAACCTACAATTACCTCAATTAAGGAAGCGTTTCACAACCAAGCCAATTCTAATCAAGACGTGCACGGTGATACGCACACCTATTAAGTGTGTAAGTGCATACACGTAAACATATAATGTATGTATATTTGTAATGTATGTATACTTGTAAAGCGCACTGTTACCTCGTTACGTGGCGTCCTGGCGCTGTATACCGCTGGGGAACCCGTCCTGGCTTTCCCTGTGAGAGGGCACCCACAAGGTGAAGCTAGGCATCCCCGGCGCTGCTGGGGCCATTGTGGAGATTAAGCAAGCTATTGCCCAGAGTTGCAGAGTGGGACCCATGGTTAGCATAGGCACCTAGGCGAGAATTATCGAGTCCGCGGACATTGACCCAAGACCCTGCCGCGTCAGGAATTGAACCCTGGTCCCGGGCCGACTTCTGCTTCAGGGTCTGCCGCTTCTAACCAGTGAGCCACACTTCTCCACGTACGTATTGAAGGATCTCTTCACTTTCATTTAAGGTGAGACGAGTGGAAATAGGAACTGTTCAATTTAACAGACGGTGAGAAAACGAGAAGGGAACACTTTACATTCACTTTAGTGAGACATTACGAGTATTGTTGTTAAGGAGATTTCTGGGGAGCGTGTACTTTCGGTGACACACACACCAATCTTTATTTTTAAAGACTTATAGGGAAATTGATGTAAAATATTGTTTATTATAAAATTCGATATTCACAAAGCAATATACATTCAATTTAAATACATGTTCATGATTGTTATTTGTTTGGGAAGTGAAAAACATCATATTTTTATAAAGCTTTGTTAAACATTCATTGTGAACAAACATGCAAGCTATTTCACCACCTCCTCCCTTTCTTGAAGTTCCAGGTGAGCCACCTATTGTTTGGAAAAAATGGTATGATGCATTTATTACATATTTAGAGCAATAGGAGCTTCACGATACAGAGCAGAAAGAAAAAAATATCTTTTATTAAACACTCTTGGGTTTGAAGGTCGATCTATTTTCAAACACTTGCCTCCTTTAGTACGTGCTCCTGATGAAGAAGACATTGATGAATTCACAGAAACTGTGAAGATGTTAGAATTGCGTTTTGATATACAACCAAGTTTGGTTGTACTTAGGCACAAGTTTTATAAACGAGAGCAGAAACAAGGGGAAAAGGTAGAAGATTTTATTTCTGCTTTGAGAATGCTTAGTGCGGAATGTCAATTTGAAAATTTTAGAGATAAAATGATTAGAGATCAATACATTTGTAAGTGTACAGACAAAAGTATTCAACAGAAATTACTATCTTTGGGTAATCCTTCACTTGAGGAAACTGTACGTGTGGCAAAAAGTATAGAGTTTTCAAAATTATCAGTTAAAGAACTAGGTGACACGCACACCAATCTTTATTTTTAAAGACTTATAGGTAAATTGATGTAAAATATTGTTTATTATAAAATTCGATATTCACAAAGCAATATACATTCAATTTAAACACATGTTCATGATTGTTATTTGTTTGGGAAGTGAAAAACATCATATTTTTATAAAGTTTTGTTAAACATTTATTGTGAACAAACATGCAAGCTGTTTCACCACCTCCTCCCTTTCTTGAAGTTCCAGGTGAGCCACCTATTGTTTGGAAAAAATGGTATGATGCATTTATTACATATTTCGGAGCAATAGGAGCTTCACGATACAGAGCAGAAAGAAAAAATATCTTTTATTAAACACTCTTGGGTTTGAAGGTCGATCTATTTTCAAACACTTGCCTCCTTTAGTACGTGCTCCTGATGAAGAAGACATTGATGAATTCACAGAAACTGTGAAGATGTTAGAATTGCGTTTTGATATACAACCATGTTTGGTTGTACTTAGGCACAAGTTTTATAAACGAGAGCAGAAACAAGGGGAAAAGGTAGAAGATTTTATTTCTGCTTTGAGAATGCTTAGTGCGGAATGTCAATTTGAAAATTTAGAGATCAAATGATTAGAGATCAATACATTTGTAAGTGTACAGACAAAAGTATTCAACAGAAATTACTCTCTTTGGGTAATCCTTCACTTGAGGAAACTGTACATGTGGCAAAAAGTATAGAGTTTTCAAAATTATCAGTTAAAGAACTAGGTGAAAAAATATCCCCAACAACAAATAAAGATGTTGTGAAAGTAAAAGAAGGTAAAAACAACTTGGGTACACGCACAGAGAATAAATTCTTTAAGCTAAGTAATATTTGTTTTAAATGTGGCAATTTTCCACATTTTAAGTCTGGGCGTCCTTGTCCAGCAAAAAATGTAACTTGCAGAGTATGTGGAAAATTAGGGCATTTTGCCAAAGTGTGTCAGAATGTAAAGCGCAATATGTCACATGTACAATACACCAATGAATGGGATAATTCTTCTTCTGTTGCTAATGTGAATGTTTCTGAATACAGCCAAGATGATCTAAGCAACATTCAAGATGACCTAAGAGATATGGTGGTTGTTGTTGGAGATTTGTGCAGTGATTTTGATTCATCCTCTGAATGTGTTGATCCATACACTGATATTGGTATCGGGGATAAAGTAGTTTGTTTGTTAGTTGACTCCGGAGCGAGAATAACTATGTTAACCCAAGAACTTTTTCGTGAGGTTTGGGGAGATCGTGAGTTACACCCACCCGACAGATCTCCTGTCTCTTATGAGGGTAGAAAAATAGAACTTGCAGGATATTTCGAGGACACACTTGAGTTTAGAGGGAGGAAGATTTTTGGTAAAATCTATGTGTCCATCAAAGGGTTAAATATTCTTGGATGGTTCCATCAAGGATTGTTTAAAATGGTACTTAGGCCAGGTACTAAAGATCCTGTTTCTGTTGTACAAATTGATGACTTTGTGGACAAATTAGTTGAGAGTTTATCTTCCGTTTATGGTAATGAACTCGGAGAGGTGAAGGGGCTAAACACTTCATTAGAGTAAAAGACAATGCCATTCCTGTTAAACACAGATTGAGGAATGTGCCATTTAGTGTCAGGGACTAGCTTGAAATAGAGCTCATTAGTCTTTGTAAGAAAGGGATAATTGAACCAATCGAATCGTCCCTTTGGCTTTCTTCCTTAGTCGTTGCTAAGAAGAAACATGGCGATCTTCGCGTTTGTGTTGATTTGTGTTGTCTCAATAAGAGCGTTTGGTTGGATTCTCATCCTCTCCCGAAGATTCCAGACATGTTGTCTCTGATAAATGGTTCAAAATGGTTTAGCAAGCTAGATTTAGCTTCTGCGTACCATCAAGTTGTTTTAGATCCTTCTTCCAGGCATCTCACTGCTTTTGTATCGCCTATGGGTTCTATCCAGTACTGTCGCATGCCATTTGGATTGGCCTATGCCGCAGCAGTATTTCAGAGAATCATGTCCAATCTTTTAAAGAACATCAAAGGAGTTGTTGTTTTTCAGGACGATGTTTTAATCCATGGGGGTACTTGTGAATCATATGATATTTTCTTTAGAGTATTGGAAGCTTTACGAGGTGGTGGAGTTGTTTTGAAGAAGGAAAAGTGTGTGTTCAGCACACAAAAGGTGGAATATCTTGGTCATGTTTTGTCAGAAAAAGGTGTAGAACCAAGACCATGATTAGTTAAAGCTATAGTAGATAGTTCTCCTCCCAAAGATAAAAGTGGTTTGAAATCATTTATCGGGTTATGTGAATTTTATTCACGGTTTATACCAGATTATGCATCTAAAGTTCAACCACTATCAAACATGCTCAAGAGAGATATTCCTTTTGTCTGGGATGTACATTGTGATTCAGTTTTTACATGGATTAAACAGCAGTTAATCAGTTCAAAAGTATTGAAACCTTTTAATCCCAATGCTATGTGTACTATTACTGTGGATGCAAGTGGATTAGGCTTAGGAGCAGTTCTCACTCAGAATATAAATGGTACAGAGCAAACTTTAGGTTATGCTTCTAGAGTTCTTCGAGGATCAGAGTTCAATTTTGCTGTGATTGAGAGAGAACTGTTGGCGTGCTGGTGGGCCATAAGGAAATTCAATCCTTATATTTGGGGAAAACATTTTCAATTGAGAACTGATCACAGTCTGTTAGTTTTAATCCTTTCTGGAGATAGATTGAAAGAGAATTCACCTAGAATTGCAAGGCTTTCTACTAAGTTACTGCAATATGATTTTGAAATAACATATATCCCAGGTAATAAAAATATAAGAGCTGATTATTTCTCTAGATATCCCATAGAGACTGATTGTGAGAATGATGTTGAGGAGGATTATGATGAAAAAGATTGTTTTGTTGCTTCTCTTGGGTTGGATGACTTGTACTCCATAAGTGAAGCAGAGTGGAGAGAGCACCTTTCCAAAGATGTCCTTCTTGGTGAGGTCATTAAATGTGTGAGGGAAGGTTGGCCTATAGAAAAGAATGTTCATGTTTCTCTACAGACTTTTGTGAAAATTGCCAGTGAACTTTCTGTACGTGGTGATAGATTAATACCACCAGATGTTTTCAGAGTCAGAATTGTCAATGGAACACATGAAGGTCATCTGGGTAAGACTCTGACTAAAGGAAGGGTTCGTGAACATTTTTGGTGGCCACAAATGGATAAAGATATTGATACTGTTGTAGAGGAATGTGTGATTTGTTCTAGTGCTGAGAAGAGTTTGAAAGTATGTTCACCTCCTCTACAACCTATTGTTCTTCCTGACAGACCCTGGGAAAAATTGGAATTGATTTAGGTGGACCTTTTTATTTGCTTCCTCCCACCTCCAGATTTGCCATAGTCGCAATTGACTATTATTCAAAATGGCCAGAGGTACGTTTCATTGGTGAGCCAAATTCGAAAAGTGTTATTGATTTCTTGAAAGATCATTTTTTACCGGAAGGTTTTCCATCTACAATTGTGAGTGATAATGGGATACAATTTGTTAGTCAAGAATTTAATACTTTCTTAAGTCGAAGTGGAATTAATCACTCAAAAAGCACTCTTTATCACCCGCAAACGAATGGTTTGGTGGAGCACATGAATAGAGTTTTAAATAACTGTGTGCAATGGGCAATTGCTCAGAAATGTAATGTACAAAATGCTGTCAGATCCATGCTATGATTTTATCGTACCACTCCCCATTCCTCCACAAAAGTGTCTCCATATGAATTGTTGCTTGGGAGGAAACCATGCTCAAAGATTTGTCCTGGTTGGATGTCACAATGGGTGAAATTAAATTCTTTGGAAAAATATGGATGAGATAGTGAGACAAAATGTTACACAGGCTCAAATCAAACAAAAATTGGATTTTGACTCAAGGAAAAGAGTCATTACACAGGAGTTTTTGGTTGGCGATAAAGTTCGCATTAAAATACCTGTGCATAGCACTAAAGGAAGTTTCAAATTAACTGAACCTTTCACTATAGATAAAGTCTGTGGAAATGCTGTAAGAGGTAATTTTAAGAACTGGTGGAATGTTGCTAGATTTGTTAAAATTGCCAAACAAGTTACCAAACATACTAGTCCTACTTCTAGTCCTACTCCTTCTGATACTGTTTTGGAAAAGATCCTTATATTTCTTCTGACGTTGTTGGTGGCAATGATTTGTCTACTTCTTCTCACAATTTGGGTTTATGCAGGAGTAGTCGTCAGCGTTTTATTCCAGCCAAATATCGTTAAAAATGTTGTAATATTGTTTCATTGCATTAATCTATCTTTAGTCCAGATTGTTATTTTCAATTAGTATTTTGTTATCTTTACATTGTTTCTTCTTATTGCTTTTTAATTTTTTTTTAATTGTTATAGAGGAGAGGATAATGTAATGTTCTAGTCTTTTTGGAATGTTTGTGTCTGTGTTCTGACATTATGTTCCAAAAAGAACTTGTCTTTTAAATGTAGAATTGTTGGTTATAGATTTGAAGAGTTAGCTGCTGCGCAGCACCTGTACCACAATCAATCTTCTAATCTACACTTATCCTGAGTTGTGGTCATAATTACTACAGCATCCTTGAGAACATCTGATAGAGACAGTGTTAAAATAAGCTGGAGTCTACACGAGTCTGCCTTGGGGCTGTGTGAGGGATCGTTCAAAGATTTGTGAAGGAGGCCAGCGACGATCAATTGGCAGTTATGTCAGGGTTTGGTGGACCTTGAATGAGGATTAATTTAGTGCTGTTTAACCATATGCTGGGGATTAGGTTTGGGGCTGTTGTGGGATTACTTGAGGATCTACTGGAGCTCAGTGGGTGTATAGACGAATATTAGAGCCCGTAGCCTTCATTATTAGCGATTTGTAGGAACTGCATCTCTAGCCCTGAACCTCGATTTGCTGATACTAAGTTTAGCACTCTATAATGGGGAATTACAATGGAAAACTGGGTTTCTGCGGCAATTACCACGTTTGTTAAACCATTCTAGCTGTCTCTTCACCTGTTCACATTTCAGTGGGGGTTTTAAGGTGAATTCTGTGAAGGAAAAGGAACCTTGAAGTGTGATTCCCTCTTGTGACTCAAAATCCTTATTTAGTAGTAAACATATGTTTACTGCTGCATCAGATGGGTGTGAATGCATGTGTTCCCTACTGACTAGGGTACTTTGCATTTGGTCTGAGGTAGAGAATTGGTCCTAGAAAGCATCCCGGACTCTCAGGGTACCTTGGTTACATAGAAGGTGAAAGTTGGGGTGAGGGGGTGCAGCAACATCCCCAAAATAACCATGTTGGAGTGACAAAGGTGAATAAGCAATAAAGAGGAATTTAAATTTTGTTTTTACCTTGTCACATTCGCTGTGAGTCCAAAGAGAGCAGTCAAATGTCAGTCTAGTCTTCTGGCAAACTGCTGCTTATTCTTTTAACATGCTGAGTGGTGTTTACTTTTCATTCTCTGACTGGAAATTAAGAGGATTTTCTAAAGTAAATTAGGCGAGAATCTTGCTGGGGAATGGGAATATGAAAGGAATGGCTATATGACGCCATTTTTGTAACACAACAAAATTGAAATACCTATAAAATGAACTATACGAATATTTCAAACTTTATCAGCAGTTAAGAAAACTGAAATGAGTTGCCTGGTTTTGTAATACTGAAGTGTAATGCAAACAAAGATCTTTATAGTGTCATATAAATTCAAGGCACTTTTCTTGGTGATGTCCAAATGACAAATATTGGTTGAACCCCAATTTCCACACTATGTTTGTGTGCTAAATATGGTTTTATCAGTAATACTGTATGTATGTGTAAATGTAGTAGTCTTCTCAATGTAAAATATGCTGTCTGATAATGTTAGTGAGCTACCACACTATGCTGTGGTGATATATTAGTGACAGTGTGCTCCAGAAATGCAGCACCAGCTACATACCAGACCTTTAAAACCTTTCTGCTGAAATAGCATGACTCATTTGCTACACTTGTTCTTTGCGTAATGTTTGGATTTTTCAGAATCCCTATACGTTCAGTGATGTAATATTGATATCAATACCACCACTCTGAAAATTATTTCAGCACCACTGATGGGGTCCAGATCTTGATAATGTGAAATTTAGAGGGATACAATATAAAACAATATAAAAACATTTCATCTGAACTTACAGCAAGCATGTATAAAATATAAGAATTGTGACAGTGACAAATCTTTAACTTTCAAAATTAACTGAGGAAAGTGTTGCTCGATCAGGAGCCCTGGTCTAAGATTCACGGACCTGTTCTTTTTCTAAACACAGGCAGACCATGGTCCTCTTCTGGGTAGGGTTTGTGGTTCCCTAAACCTGAGGATCTTCATAGAAATGCAACTGTAGGTGATAGCCACACACAGCCAATCGCATATGATCACAAGTGAGTCCGTATAGATACTTAAACAGGTTGCAAGTACTCTAAATCCTAAATTTAATATTTAGAATCTGCTCTGACAGAGGCAAAAGAGCTACTATCTGAGATTTCCTTTCCTGTGCATGGCCTCGCGATCTGGGCAGTGGTGACCGGCATGATTCGCCGGTGGGGGGTCACGCGGGGAAGGGGTCGCGCATGGGGGTGGGATTAATTTGTAATAAAAATTTATTGAAATGTAACTTACCTTTGCGGCCCATTCAGGTCCTACATCGTCCCGCGTCCTCTCCTCCACACAGGAAGCAGGCAGCCTCCTTCTCCTCCCCTAAGCCAATCACAATGCTGTAATGGCAGCATTGTGAATGGCTGGGATGACAACTGCACAGGCGTCTATGGGGAGGCCATTTTCTCCAAGTAGGCTGCATGCAGCCTACATGAAGAAAAGGTCAGAGTGTGTCCAACTGCTTTGGTTGGCCCTGGGGCTGGCCAAACAGTCAACGCCCACAACCATGGTCAAGCCACTGCTCCCTTGCCCTGGAGCAGGACCTTCCAACCCCAACCAAACCCTTCTCCTTTTTCACACTGTGAAAAGCCGAAACATAAAATGGTATTTATAATACCATTTTATGTTTCTGCTTCTCGCACTGCGAGAAAGCAGTGGAACGAAGCCCACATGGAGGAGCCGCGCCTGGATCTGGAGCTATACGGGTTTACCAGTTGCTGAGCCTCAGCGCCAGTCTAGGAGGTCCTCTGGTACAGCTTGGACACACTCTTCCAGGCACCTTGTGCAAAATTGGTGGGGGCTCATGCTCACACAATACTGGATGGAGCCTAGGGCCATACAAAAATGTAACGTAGTAATGCATGGGCTCAAGCTTACAATGCGGAGTTTCTACTCCTGTGTGGTCAGCTCTTCTGCATTTTGTCCTCATTACACTTCCTTGCCAACATATCTAGAGAAGGGTCTCTGGAAGGCTTTGAAGCACTCTCTGGAGCTCCTATGGACTCATTGGGCTTGTCTGGGGTCTTCCATAGAGTAGTACTTCTAAACAGGAGGTGGAAGGCAGCCGCAAGGCGACAGGCAAACCTCATGCTTAGTCCCAGTCGATTGAAAATACAAAGTGTGCAACTGATGTCCATGAAGTACAATAGCTCTACACACATGTTATGAGATTTCAGATTGCTTAGTTTTTCACAGATCAGTGGCCCTCTGCAAGACTGGCTACAGTTTCAACATTTTGCCTCCAACCAATCAGATGGCTGCTTAATTGTAGAGTTTCCTTTAAAGTAGAGTAACATACGATGGGTTTGAATGGGATACTCCTTGTGAATTTGAGTTCCAAATCAGACGTGACAAAAGAATTCCATATAAGGAGTTTCTTTCTGATGATGTTTTCATATTTCAGGTTTTCTTCCTGTGGAAGCTGTCCAGGCTGAAGTCTATGTATGCTGTCTGTACCCAAACTTTCGAGCAAGAAGTTGGTTTGTTGGATTTTCACTGAGTAAAATTACATATATGGCTTTTCCTTGAGCCCTAGAGCCATCGTGGAACTCTGAGCAACAAAAAGACACCCAAAGGGATGGACTACATATTCAGAGAGGGCAACTACCTTCTCTTTTGCGCATATATGTACCATTTTGTTAACCAAAAGTCCTGATTGACAGAGTACGTCCAAGCACACAGTGGCTGTTCACTCCGACTTCATCCCCACACACGCAGGATAAGTGAAAAAGGAACTAAATAGTAGAGCTGACCCTTGGGTACATTCCTACTGTACCCTCAGAATCGAAGATTTCTGCCAGCAACTCTCATGGAGGGATTTTGAGAGGAATTCTTCAGGAACAGAAGCTGATTATATAGCTTATGTCACCCTTTCCCAGCAGCAATCAGCGCTCTGCTGAGGAGCACTGGAGTTTAGGTACAGGCGTTCCCTAAGAAGTATAAAGTTACAAATGGTAGGATGATTGTTCCTGAAACTGGTCTATTGGATCTATGGGTTTCAAGTGGTGCCTGTAATTATCGCACACCCTCCCTCTAGTCCTAATCATGCGATGTATGCGTTAATGGGAGAGGCGCAAATTACATGGTGTCCCCCTCTTTACCAGCAGCTTGTCAGCACCAAAAAATGGTAGCAATAATTAAGTAAAGGGCTTAGACCACATTTTTATAGGTAATCTCAGTTGTTTAATGGCATAACTCTGTACACGCACAGATGTTCTTTGCCAATCCTTAATAAAATACAGCTCATGATGCACTAAGCATTGTTTGTGGACTGGTGAAATATGTCACTAACTGCTGAGATCAAACACAAGAGTGTGGTACAAACTCTTAAGCTATATGAAGGTATGTTTGTAGTCTGTCGTGTTTGTTTGAATGTAAGTTCGTTTTTGTAAGTGCACGTTTGATGGTCATTTGGGTTATGGTGAGTGAGGCTATTTTTGGTGCTGGGTGTAGGTCTGTTGTGAACCAGGGTCGGACCAGCCTATATAGGACAATCAAACAGTGCCTGAGGGGCTTGTCTGACAGGTCAGTGTGTGGGCCAGTGTTTTTGGCTGCTTGTGGGCAGGGCCACTAGAATGAAGCGATTGTGTGGCTGCAGTACTATTTGCATAGTTATAGATTT
Source organism: Lissotriton vulgaris (assembly GCF_964263255.1). Classification (NCBI taxonomy): domain Eukaryota; kingdom Metazoa; phylum Chordata; class Amphibia; order Caudata; family Salamandridae; genus Lissotriton; species Lissotriton vulgaris. The sequence continues at coordinate 754,394,179 of NC_141695.1, read as the reverse complement.
ACCACATTTGCTACAGAATCCACCATGTGCCACATAATCTGCAGAGTTGAACCAAAATAAATGTGTTTGTATCTTAAATAGTTCAAACGTTACTAAAAAAAGAAGCACAGTGGAAGGCCCATTTCAAGGTCAACTGGTCACCTTTCTGTTGCTTAATGCTATAGTTACATGTTACACTGGTACTAATGAGGTACAACCAATGCTGAGACAGTGTTTAACAAGTGTAAAAATGAAAAAAATAATGAAATAATACTATCACAAAAATGTGCCTCATTATGCCATATATATCATTTGCCTTTTCTTGCTGCATAATTTGCTCAACCCTGCCGCGTAATTTAACCCTCCCCTGCCGCATAATTCCAGTGGCCCTGCTTGTGAGCCTGTTTTATGGGGCCAGTTTTTACTGTTGATTTCCACGATACTAACACAAACATTGCCTGCAGCAAGCATAATTACATGCATTCTCCTATATCTTGTAGAACAACTAATGGTGCGTCTTTCCAAGTTCAAAACAGCCCCAAATTGCAGTCAAGGGCCACTTTCTTAGCCTTCTAATTCACTAACGGGGGGCACTTTTATTTCGGAGCCTGGGCCTATTTTCCGTCACACTCCGACCCTGATGGGAACCAAGAGAGGCCCTGCTGAGGGCTGGTGGGAGACTCTGTAGTGGCAAATGTGAAGATCTGCTGGAAGCAGAGTGACAGTCTGTTGTGTCCTATGCGAGTTTCTGTTGCATTGTGTTTTGTTGTGATTTGCACAGCTCTTCTAAAAGGACTGAGAAGGGGGCAGAAGAGATGGAAAAGAGAGACCATGCGAGAGGGAGGTAGGCAGCATTTTCTCTTTCTAGGTTCTTCTTCAGATCGGCGCTTGGGAGTGGGCAGAGTTAATGGGGTTGCTGATTGGCAAGAAGGCACCTTTGCCGCGCGTGGTTCCCCCCAGGGGCGTAACAAACGCCCCTGCAGCCCCCGCAGTGCGGGGGGCCTCACTCTCTAAAGTTAATGAAGGGGGCCCCCAGGGGACCCCGGCCCCCTCAGCTCTTCCCCTCAGCTCTTCGGAGGGCTGTGAGAGAGGCCTGCGCTGAAGCAAGCCTCTCTCCCTCTGCATCTGAAGCAGGTGCAGCCTGCTCGGAGCCCCGCCCCCTCCCTCTGACTGTAGAGAAACAAAGTATCAATATACATTGTTTCACTTCAGTCAGAGCCAGAGGCAGTCCCGGAAAAAGGACTGGGGCCCCAGAGTCAGCAGTCTCCACTGCTCCTCTGAGGCAGCACAGAGCCCCCCCCCCCCCCCCCACTATCTCCTCTCGATAAGCAAAGCCCACCCCACAAGAGAAGAGACAGGGACACAGATGGGGTGGGGGCCCCACCCCACAAGAGAAGAGAAGAGACAGGGACAAGGATGGTGGGGGGCCCACCCCACAGGAGAAGAGAAGAGACAGGGACAAGGATGGGGTGGGTGCCCCATCCCACAAGGATGGGGTGGGTGCCCCATCCCACAAGAGAAGAGACAGTGACAGGCCCCCACCCGAGAAGAGACAGGGACAAGGATGGGGTGGGGGCCCCACCCCACAAGAGAATAGAAGAGACGGGGACAAGGATTGGGTGGGGGCCCCAACCCACAAGAGAAGAGACAGTGACAGGCCCCCACCCGAGAAGAGACAGGGACAAGGATGGGGTGGGGGCCCCACCCCACAAGAGAAGATAAGAGACAGGGACAAGGATGGGGTGGGGGCCCCATCCCACAAGAGAAGAGAAGACACGGGGACAAGGACAAGAGAAGAGAAGAGACAGGGACAAGGATGGGGTGGGGGCCCCACCCCACAAGAGAAGAGAAGAGACAGGGACAAGGATGGGGTGGGGGCCCCATCCCACAAGAGAAGAGGCAGGGACAGGTCCCCACCCGAGAAGAGACAGGGACAAGGATGGGCTGGGGGCCCCATCCCACAAGAGAAGAGAAGAGAAGAGACAGGGACAAGGATGGGGTGGGGTGGGGGCCCCAGAGACAGCGCTCTCCACTGCTCCTCTGAGGCAGCTCAGAGCCCGGCCCCCACTCTCTCCTCTCCATAAGCAAAGCCCACCCCACAAGAGAAGAGACAGGGTGGGACAAGGATGGGGTGGGGGCCTCAGAGAGCAAGAGCAGGAGACAGCACAGAGCAGTGCTCTGGACCCTGACAAGGGTGGGAGTGGGGGCCCCTAGAGAGAGCATTCTCCAGGGCAAAGCTCACATGAGAAGGGATGAGGCAGCAAAATGGTGCCCTCAGGTAAGCCCTCTAGTAGTTAGAACACACCATGGGCATCCGCAGGAGAGAAGGAGGGGGGCCGAAAAGGGTGCAAGGCAGAGGGGAAAAGGGTGCAAGGCAGAGGGGGAGAAGGATGCAAGGTAGAGAAGGGTGCAAGGCGGAGGGGAGAAGGGTGTAAGGCAGAGGGGAGAAGGGTGCAAGGCAGAGGGGAGAAGGGTGCAAGGCAGAGGGGAGAAGGGTGCAAGGCAGAGGGGAGAAGGGTGCAAGGTGGACGGGAGAAGGGTGCAAGGCAGAGAAGAGAAGGGTGCAAGGCAAAGAGGAGAAGGGTGCAAGGAAGAGAGGAGAAGGGTGCAAGGTAGAGAAGGGTGCAAGGCGGAGGGGGAGAAGGGTGCAGGGTAGAGGGGAGAAGGGTGCAAGGCAGAGAGGAGAAGGGTGCAAGACAGAGGGGAGAAGGGTGCAAGGCGGAGGGGAGAAGGGTGCAAGGCGGAGGGGAGAAGGGTGCAAGGCGGAGGGGAGAAGGGTGCAAGGCAGAGGGGAGAAGGGTGCAAGGCAGAGGGGAGAAGGGTGCAAGGAAGGGAGGATAAGGGTGCAAGGTAGAGAAGGGTGCAAGGCGGAGGGGGAGAAGGGTGCAAGGTGGAGGGGGAGAAGGGTGCAAGGCGGAGGGGGAGAAGGGTGCAAGGCAGAGGGGAGAAGGGTGCAAGAAAGAGAGGAGAAGGGTGCAAGGTAGAGAAGGGTGCAAGGCGGAGGGGGAGAAGGGTGCAAGGCAGAGGGGAGAAGGGTGCAAGGCAGAGAGGAGAAGGGTGCAAGGCAGAGAGGAGAAGGGTGAAAGGCAAAGGGGAGAAGGGTGAAAGGCAAAGGGGAGAAGGGTGCAAGGCAAAGGGGAGAAGGGTGCAAGGCAAAGGGGAGAAGGGTGCAAGGCAAAGGGGAGAAGGGTGCAAGGCAGAGGGGGAGAAGGGTGCAAGGCAGAGAGGAAAAGGATGCAAGGTAGAGAAGGGTGCAAGGCGGAGGGGGAGAAGGGTGCAAGGTGGAGGGGGAGAAGGGTGCAAGGCAGAGGGGAGAAGGGTGCAAGGCAGAGAGGAGAATGGTGGAAAGAAGAGAGGAGAATGGTGGAAAGAAGAGAGGAGAAGGGTGCAAGGTAGAGAAGGGTGCAAGGCGGAAGGGGTGCAAGGCAGAGAGGAGAAGGGTCAAAGGTAGAGAAGGGTGCAAGGCGGGGGTGGAATAGGGTGCAAGACAGAGAGGAGAAGGGTGCAAGGCAGAGGGGAGTAGGGTGCAAGGCAGAGGGGAGAAGGGTGCAAGGCAGAGGGGAGAAGGGTGCAAGGCAGAGGGGAGAAGGGTGCAAGGCAGAGGGGAGAAGGGTGCAAGGCAGAGGGAGAAGGGTGCAAGGCAGAGGGGAGAAGGGTGCAAGGCAGAGGGGAGAAGGGTGCAAGGCAGAGGGGAGAAGGGTGCAAGGCAGAGGGAGAACGGTGCAAGGTAGAAAAGGGTGCAAGGTGGAGGTGGACTAGGGTACAAGGGGAGGTGGAGAAGTATGCAAGGGGGAGGGGGGGAAAGGTGCAAGAAGGAGGGCAAGAAGGGTGCAAGGCAGAGGAGAGAAGGGTGCAAGGGGGATGGTGATGAAGTTAAAAATGTGCCCCCCCTGGAAACATTTCTGCAGACAACCATGGAACGCACACTACTGTGTAAGGGAGAGTGGGAGAGAGTGGAGAGAGAGAGAGTGGAGAGAAACAGTGGAGAGAAACAGTGGAGAGAGAGAGTAGCTAGAGAGAGAGAGAGTGGAGAGAGACAGTGGAGAGAGAGTAGACAGTGGAGAGAGAGTGGAGATAGACAGTGGAGAGAAAGAGAGTGGAGAGAGAGTAGAGAGAGCATGGAGAGACACTGGAGAGAGTGGAGAGAGAGAGAGACAGTGAAGAGAGAGACAGTGAAGAGAGAGACAGTGGAGAGAGCGATGGAGAGAGCGAGTGGAGAGAGCGAGTGGAGAGAGAGAGTGGAGAGAGAGAGGGGAGAGACCGAGTGGAGAGAGATAGAGTGGAGAGTGGAGAGAGAGAGAGAGTGGAGAGAGAGAGAGAGTGGAGAGAGAGAGAGTGTGGAGAGAGAGAGTGTGGAGAGAGAGAGAGAGAGAGAGTGGAGAGAGAGAGTGGAGAGAGAGAGAGAGAGTGGGTGGAGAGAGAGAGAGAGTCGAGAGAGAGAGAGAGAGAGGAGAGAGAGAGAGAGAGTGGTGAGAGAGTGGAGAGTGGAGAGAGAGTGGAGAGTGGAGAGAGAGTGGAGAGTAGAGAGACAGTGGAGAGAGAGAGGGTGGAGAGAGAGACAGTGGAGGGAGACAGCAGAGAGAGAGTGAATGGAGAGAGAGTGAGTGGAGAGAGAGTGAGTGGAGAGAGAGAGAGTGGAGAGATAGAGAGTGGAGAGAGAGAGTGTGGAGATAGAGAGAGAAGGGGGAGAGGGTGGAGAGAGAGAGTGGAGGGAGACAGTGGAAGGAGACAGTGGAGGGAGACAGTGGAGGGAGACAGTGGAGGGAGACAGTGGAGAGAGAAAGTGGAGAGAGAGACAGCAGAGATAGAGTGGACAGAGTTGAGAGAGAGAATGGAGAGAGAGTAGAGACTGACTGACTCAGACTGAATACTGACTGACCGAGAGACTGACTGACTGAGAAACTGACTGAGAGAGAGAGTGACTGACTGACAGAGAGAGAGAGACTGGTTGAGAGTGAGACTGACTGACTGACAGAGACTGACTAAGGTAGAGAGAAACTGACTGAGAAAGAGAGACTGAGAGAGAGAGGCAGAGACTGACTGACAGAGAGATAGACTGATTGACTGCGAGAGAGACTGACTGACTGAGAGAGACTGACTGAGAGAGACTGACTTGGAGAGAGACGGACTGAGAGAGAGACTGACTGAGAGAGAGACTGACTGAGAGAGAGACTGACTGAGAGAGAGAGAGAGAGAGAGAGAGAGAGAGAGAGAGAGAGAGAGAGAGAGAGAGAGAGAGAGAGAGAGAGAGACTGACTGACTGGGGTAAAGAGAGAATGACTGACTGAGAGAGACTGACTGACTGGGAGAGAGAGAGGCTGACTGGGAGAGAGAGACTGGCTGACAGAGAGAGATTGACTGACTGAGAGAGATAGACTGACTGACAAAGACTGACAGAGAGGGAAAGAGACTGAGAGACTGACAGAGAAAGAGAGACTGACTAACAGAGAGAGAGAGACTGACTGACAGAGACTGACTGAGAGAGAGAGACTCACAGAGAGAGACTGACTGACAGAGAGACTGACTGACAGAGAGAGACTGACTGACAGAGAGAGACTGACTGAGAGAGAGAGAGACTGACTAAGAGAAAAACTGACAGACTGAGAGTGACTGATTGAGAGAGACTGAATGACAGAGAGATAGACTGACTGACTGAAAGAGAGATACTGACTGACAGAGAGAGAGAGAGAGACTGTGATGGAATTGGGGTCAAAGTGTGTATGAACCTATGCAATGCCTCTCAAGATTGCTATTGTCTAATAAAAATAAAAATGTATTATCAAAATGTGCTCTTTGTAGTTACATCTGCTTTTGAAATACTGCATTGTCGCATTGTCTAATGTTTTTAAACGGAAACGAGAAGGAGCAGTGGATGCACTTTTGTCAAAACTGAACGATAAGTGGGCCCGGTGTTGTATATCATGACAGGAGTCTGCATCAGGAAACCCACCTAAAATTGAGCAAACTTCCCCGGCCTACTGATGGCAGGGGCCCTGTAAGGGATGGACCACCCCCTATGACAGCCTGCTGGCAGACTAAGCCCAACCTTTAACTCCACCATCCGGTGTTACTTATAACGGCTGCATTGGTGACAGTGGCGTAACAATCGCCCCGCTTCCGCTGCAGTATGGCGGGTCGCTAGCCTCAGAGCTCTAGACTGGCACGAAGGATGGAAGGGGGGCCCCCTCCATGTAGTTTGCAGGGGGGCCCCCTCATGTTTCGTTACGCCACTGGTTCCCCCGCCACCCCTGCCTCTCAAGAGTCGCTCTCATAATTAAAGATCTGAGAGATGCGACCATTCACCGCCAATTGCAGCGGGTGAGTCAGAGACCCGCCTCTGCCAAGACCAAGCGGGCACATTTCCATCTGCTTATGAACAAGATTCAGCAGATAACAAGGCATCAAGGAAGCAGCAGGATATAACCGACTCTGGCAGGCGAGAGAGCGCATCCCTAGCAGGTGGGCAGCAGCTATTTTCTCTTGTTTCTGCTGGGAGCAATCCTTTTCTGATTGGCCTGTAACGTGATCATAGTATTCGCCGTAATATAATGCACACCACCCATTGCCTCCTTGAGCTTAAACAATAAGCGTTTCAAATACTACACTCGATTGTTCTTGTTTCAGTGACTTAAAAAAGACGAAGGCCTGAGTCTCTCTTGTTGGCACGAATTTAATCGGTAACGACAAAAAATATTCGTCAGACACTCGCTCTGACTTGTAAGAAATGATAATGACACATTGGCAACACCAAATACCACAATAAATAAAATGCTACTCTGGTGACTATTATAAATGCTCTTTGGCCCTAACGGTTTGCGCTGGCACTCACGGTGACGCTAAGCAGTGTGCATATAAGCAACATTTTAACTTTCACATGGGGAAGCTAGTTTGCACCGAAGTTGGTCCCCACACAGTGTCAAAATGGCTTTGCGCCGGGAGCCTCTAGTTTATGCAAAGGTACTCGCAATGGGACTGAACAACACAGAAATCAGCGGTTTTGGCACAAAGCCAAATCTACGAAGTAGCATCGAATTCTAACACCAAGGGGAAATTTACTCAGCAAAAGTGACACATAACGGCACAAAATCTTTTTTTTGTAATTTACTTTCCAGCGCTAAACCTGTTTAGCGCTGGAAATATTGTAAAAGTAATGCGAAGCAGAGCATTGTGCTGCTTTGTGTTTATTTGCTCCATGGGGGTGTACCAAGGGTGGAGCATGGGTGTTCCCATGCAACCACCCAAGGTTTCTCACGCGAAACCCAATATACTAAAAACAGTAGTTGGGTATAGCCTGAGAAAAACTGCGTCTTTTTAAACCAGGCGCAAGGAAGGAGAAATGCTTTCACTTCTCCTTCCTTTTCCGACTTTGCATGCATGCTGCACTGTGCAGCACGCATACAAAGTGAGAAACGCTTTCCCTTTTGTCTAGAATAGTATTTTTTACAGGAAGGGTAACCTTCCTGTACAAACCTATGCTAGTCTTCCACACCAGCATAGCTCTATTGCGCTAAGGTGTGTGCGTGGCGCACAGCAGCTGTAATCATTTTCCTGCCAGACCTTCATTGGAGACCTTGCACCCCAGCGTCCAGACATCCCAGGGGAAAAATCTCTACAAATGCTGATTGTTTCATTTATTTGTGAGTATATCACTTAGCAGGTGCATCAGAGATTATGTGGGTGGTGTCATTTGAGATGTCATCAGTGATGGCATCAGTGATGTTACTGACCATGTCACAAGTGATGTAATATGTGATGTCATCAGCAGTGCATTGCGGGGGCGCGAGTTATAGTTAGCTCAGTTAAATATATAACGGCTGAACTTCTCTGGTTTGGTATGAATAAAATGTCAGCCTAACTATAACGTCCCTATAACTTTTGCTTTTTTAGTGAATTTTTAAAGTTTTTAAATGCTTATTCCGAAATATAACGTCCCTAAAACCTGTGGTTTTTCAATGAATTTCTAAGGTTTTGTAAATTCCATTTCGTAACTATAACATCCCTGTAACCTTTGTTTTTTTTGTGAATTTCTAAGTTTTTTAAAAATTCTAAATTTATTGTGCCTGTAACCTTTTGTGTGATTTTCTAAGGTTGTTTAACTAGCAGTCACGTATCTAAAGTGGTGGAGAAAGGGGGGTGGGCCTCCAAACAGTTCTCAGTAAATCCACTGCGTAGGACTTACAGGAGGTAGCAGGAGGGCTTCTTGGCCCCCACGATCCCTCTGGTGCCAAAGGGACTTTATCCCCGGGTAGTGCATCAGGAGGCACATTTTGCAGAATGGTGGACAAGGGGGTGTGGCCTGTTACCTCCTGTTAGCCCCACACAGCTGGATTGCTGAGACGTGGTCAAAGGCCACACCCCTGTCTCCACCACTCTGCAAACGCACCTCCTAGTAAACTGCTGCTTGGGAGAAGAAGTCCACTTTAGTCCTGAGGCCCTTAGGAAGCAAAGGGACCTCATCGCCCCACAAGCAGTGCGCTGACAGGCGCGTTTGCAGATGGGTGGAAAAAGAGGCTAGGCCAATAACCACCTCTCAGCAATTTAGAAGCGAAGGGGACTTCATCCCTCAACCAAGAGCGAGCCAGGAGGCGTGTTTACAGAGTATTTTCGAAAGATGGCGGGCCTCCGGCGAGTTGCCTGCTTCCTTTTTTTCATTTTAGGAGTGGGTGCTGTGTGCCCCCGCTTCCTTTGACTTCACTTACAACAAGAAGTGAGCTGATTGAAATTGGAGTAGCCATGGGTGTTAAAGAGGGGGAGAGTGCTTCATCAAGTACGTTAGGGTGATTTTGGGAGGGAAGATCGATCTTATTGTACACCCACTTTTTAAGGGTAGGGAAGATTTTGTTGATTAAGGTCAGATTAATATATATATATATATATATATATATAAACCCGCTATATTATAATTGTCACAATTATCATCAGAATTTTTTATATTGTAATTGATAATAAGATATTTCTATATCTATATCTATCTATGTAGAGAAGCAGCTCCTTCCGGACGTCCAGGGACCCATGGAGTGTGGCTCACACACCGGCGGAGATAACCGGCAATCACAATCTTTCCAAAGTCTTTCACAATCCGCGTGCTCTCAGGAATCATAAACCCAACGAGCTAGTGGATAAACTGCTGTTTATTACACAACACGTTTCGCCAACAGGCTTGATCATGTGTAGAAAGACACACCAATACCGGCAAACATAAATACTGCGGCATGCCAACAACATAGAAAGCCGCTAGCATGTTTTCAACCGGCCATCTTTAAACATTGCAAAGTAATGAAAAATAATGAGAAAACAACACAATGTGGGATACAATCCTATTATAAATCATAATCTTAACACTGAAATGCCTTAGTGTCGTAATGGGAAAATAATCACTTATCCCTGTCAGTATTGTTGGACATACATTCATTCTAAAGGGGCTTACATTAACAACTACCTCGGTACTATACACGACCAGTGACAACACAGTGGGGCACTCCGGAGTTTGGGATAAGGAGAGGCAGAGGGAACCTACTACCAGTAGGGGGAACATATGACCCAGGAATAAAGAAGATTGCACTGCTGAGACACAGTCATGAGTGAGGACGAAGAACGTAAATTAGCAGCCAGGACAAGGTTCACTAGGAAAACAGGTCCAGTGACTATGGGGAAAGATAATACCAGTCAACCACAACCCTTGGATGACAAACTACGGAGATATGAAAAACTGAAAAGGACAGAAATTACAAAGTGGTGGGAGGCAACATCACTACAGCACTACGTGGACCAAGATATGGTTCCGAGGGGACTCAGAATATTTACAACACCGACATATGAGAAACCAAACCCCAAAATGTTAGAAGAGTGGTCAACAAACTCCACCCAGAGTTCAAGGAGAATGCTTGAAATACTTATAAAGTATGCCTGGCTGGATCGCGAGGGGATTTTGGAGGAAATAAAAGAACTAATGGAAGACTTGAAGAAGAATATGGATAAAGAAAACCTGAATAAAGCACTAGGGAGTATCAAAGAAAGATTAGTCAAACATGAGGATGACATCTAAGCACCTAAAGAGAGAAAGCTCAACCGTGACTATATTGATTACGATACTGGCCGTATTCTTACTTTTACGCACAAATACGATCACTTGTACAAACAACGTTATTCTTAGTCAGAGAATGCTAACACCTCGAAGGCTACGCCGGAGAACGAAGGGATCACCATGAGTGATAGCGAATCGGATGTGTCAAAACGAAGCATGACCCTGCAGGACAAAATAAAAGACAACTGACTTTTTGAGATGAATATCGGACACTGCGAAGGGGCCGTCAATCTACATGGGAGACACCAATCCCAAAGACTATAGGACAATGGGGACGTGGACGGGGGAGAGGAAGAGGCCACGTAGAAATCGTCGAGCACGAATCAGACAACGGTGACAGAAGAGGCAGGGGTCATGGCGCAATGGGAAGCAGAAAAACACGCGTCAAAAAGGCTTACTAATGGATGACGAAATGGTGAATAAAACTATTGTGAACTTGTCCAAAAGATCTATGAGCATTGTAGAGAAAGGAACACTTTGCCTTGGTTTATCATTCTGCCCGTCCAATCCTTCTAGTTACACCAATGGCAGGATTGACCTTTTTAAATACATCCACAAATTGAAATTGAAGAAATGGCACAAGCTTAAGGGAAATAATGTCAACTATGTCACAGAGCCAGGGAGTGCTAACAATTATTTTGGTTTTAATTTGAGAGAAGTGGAGGTGCTTGACACAATGGTGGAACTAGGCCTCAATGAGGAACTATTGATTGAATTAGATAGCACAACAGATATGTCTGCTGACACTAACTTCAAACCAAAATCATGCTTCTTGCCTATATTACCTCATGATGGCATAGACACATTTCATGAGTGTGAGTAAAGCATTTAATGAAGCCAGACATAGCAAAAACAAACATGCAACCAGAGGGGATTTCAATCTTTCTTTCAAACAAAGACAAGCCCTCAAGGCATTGATGGAGGATGACAGTATTGTCATCCGGCCAGCAGACAAAGGAGGCAACATTGTCATTCTAGACCGCGAACAGTATCTCACAGAAGCTGACAGGCAACTCACAGACAGGACATTTTATGAAGCAGGGAGTTTTGATCTATACAATAACATCATCCCTAACATCTGGGAACTACTCACACAATGGAAGGACAAAGGGATACTGATGTGGGAGGAATACGGATATCTCAAACGGGATTATCCGGTCTTCCCAGTTGTCTACCTCCTCCCTAAGATACATAAGGACCCCATTAGACCACCAGGCAGACATAAAGTATCTACAAGGGGGAGTGTGGCTGAACATGTTTCCAAATATATAGACCACTTCCTGAGGGAATATGTGACCACCTTGGATAGTTACATCAAAGATACCAAGGATTTTCTTAAGAAAATAGAGAGTCTGGAGTGGGATACTGACAGCATGTTCATCACTCTTGATGTACATAGCTTGTACACTATTATCAATTACAAACAATGTCAGGAAGCTTGCAGACACAACCTAGAGACCAGATCCATCAGATTACGTGAATATACACAGATGCTTCTCATGATGACGGAGTACTGTTTAACAAATAATATTTTTTTGTTCAACAGGACACTGTTCAGGCAGGTGAACGGGACTGTGATGGGATCATGTTTTGCTCCCAGTTTTGCCAACTTGTTTATGGAGAACTGGGAGGAGAACATCCCATCCCATACAGCCTTACAACAGGATTTCAAACTTGTGTTGATGTGGCTTCGCTACATCGACAACTTGTTCATTATATGAAAGGGGTCAGAGACAGAAGCTCATCCGTTTATTAAAAAACTCAATGACAACGATTACAACATCAAGCTGAGTGGTACCATCAGTAGGACGCAAGTAGAATACCCTGACGTCAAACTTGAAGTGATAGAGAACAAAGCCCACACCTCTCTTTACCGGAAGAACACAGCAGGGAACAGTGTCCTGCATCCCCTCAGCAGTCATTCGGATGCCCTTAAGTGGAGAATCCCCTATGGTGAGCTGCTGAGAGCAAAGAGGAACTGTAACACTGAAGAAGCTTACAATTTGGAAAGTAAGAACATCACTGAGAGGTTCAGGGAAAGGGGCTACCCAAATTGGGTACTTAAGTGTTACTTAAGAAAGCACTTTCCAGAGCAGCGGAAGTAGAGAGGGTCCAGACCATTTCAGGCAGACCGCCCACAACGAGTACATGTGATGATACTACTAGAATGATACTGACATATGGCTCTGATTCAAAGGCCATGAAACGGATCATTACCAAGAACTGGGGTATTCTTAAGAGTGATACTGTCATAGGTGGAAGTATTCCCGAAAGATCCAGTATAACATATCGGAGGGGTAGAAATATCAGGGATATGTTCATTCATAGTGACTTTACCACCTATCCACTTAGCAACATACAGGGCCTCGAGGGTTTTTACCCCTGCGGCCACTGTAAAGCGTGCAGCAACAGCATTTCACATAAGAAGGTATCCATAACTGTGTGAGCAAAAACATCACCCAATTCTTGACATACAGCTCCATGTACGTGATATATGCCATAGAATGCACTTGTAAACTATGGTATGGAGGGTGCACCACGTGCATGGCCTAAAAGCGCATTCTAGAACACTGTAGATCTATCACTAATTTCGATCCAAAAAACCCAGTAGCACAACATTTTAGGATTTAACATTTCTCCAACATCAGGGAGCTACATTTTATCCTCCTGGAACAAGTGGATAGAAATCCCAGGAGTGGAAACAGGGTTCTGAAACTTAGACAAAGGGAATCCAAATTGATCATTGATTTTCAAACTAACACCCTCGGGGGGCTCAACCAGGAGGAAGAATTGTCTGTACATCTGAAAGAATGATTATACTGTGACAGACAAAGCCCCATTTTCATGTTGTGTGCAGCTTTTGTACCTTTTCCTCAATTACAGTACTTTTTCCTTAATGACTGTGGGGTAACTGTGTTTTTGTAATGTTACTTTTTAATATGCATTAGCAGTAGGGTATGTAATCCCTGTTTTAATCACTGTTTATTAATTATGGTTTTCATTCTCCTTTTTTATTTTAGAAAGGAAGGAAGGGGCCCTTCTCACCAGAATTCACCTCCACTGGCTGCGTACCCTTTCTCTCTTCTCCTGTTTGATGAGCACAGGATTTTGGGGACACTATGGCAAGCTGATATGTGGTAATGGCAGTGCCATCTATCTGGGCAAAAATGAGTATAGTGAGCATCATTTCATGCTTCTCTGCTTCTAGGCACTTGCCAACAGGGCCGGTATGGCCTTCACAAACGATAGCACCCACATTCATGCTCTATAACCATTTTCTGTGTGTGGTGAACATCACTAACCACTCGTACAGTCCGTTCCATCGCCGTAGGGCACTAGCCAGTTGGGCAGGAATGGTCGGTGCTCAGCAATAAGCACCCCCTGTTGGTAGTTAATGAGACAACATTATGAAGGTGGCACACTCTGTTCACATTACTTGGACGATGTGCGAACACACAGCATCTTGTGCAGCAATCGCACACTGTGGTTAAGGCTGCCTTTTTTGGATATTTGAGAATTTTCACCACTTATACTTCAAAAGATACCTGATAGGGAAACTTAGACTCATCTTTATATTTCATATATTTTTTTATCTAACGCTAGGACAATTATCTGTTTGCTTTGGGGCACTAGGATACCACGAGACATGTGCATTGTGCGCTGGAGGCAGGTTGAATGATATAATTTTATTGTTTCAGGCACAACACTCGAATGTGTAGTGATGGCAGTAATATCTCACACTCAGTTTCTAAGAGGTGGTTACGGGAAGCATTTGCCCACTTAATCAGCAGCGATGGCAATAGAAAGGACACTGTGCATTAACTCACATATTTAGACACTTAGGGGTCCATTAGGATGTCGGGCGGATTTGCTCCGCCAGGGTGGCGGTGGCCACCGCCACCCTGGCGGAGCAAATCCGCCCGACATCCACAGCCCAATTCCCCCCCACATATTAGTATGGCGGGGGGGACTGCGGCGGTGCAAAACACCGCCCGCATGTTTTCCGCCCGGTCGCCTTGCGGCCGGGGCGGAAAACCAGTAACATGGTGGCGGTGTCTGTCAGACACCGCCCGCCATATTACTATGGGCATTTGTCAATGCCTTTCCGTGGCGGCAATGCCGCCACGGAAAGGCATGCGGAGACTCCCTGCGGGGGGCCCGTTGTGGGCCCCCTGTGAGTCCGGGGCTTGGGGGGTGCACATGGGGGGTACCTATGGTACCCCCCCGCATTTCAATGTGCAACATGGCAGGCACCGCGCGGTGCCTGTCATGTTGTGCTTTGAAATGCACAACGTGCATTTTTACCATTGCGGCGGGCGGAGATTTCAGCTCCGCCCGCCGCAATGGTAAATATACAGGATGCGCCCTCCTGTGTGGCGGGCGCATCCTAATGCCCAATTCGGGACCCCCGCCCTGTAGGCGGGTGGTCCACATCCCCGTTAGGGTGGCGGGCGGGCTTTGCATCCTAATGTGCCCCTAAGCCATTTGAATGAATGTATGTCCAACAATACTGACAAGGATACGTGATTATTTTCCCATTATGACACTAAAGCATTTTTGTGTTAAGATTATGATTTATAATAGGATTGTATCCCACATTGTGTTGTTTTCTCATTATTTTGTATTACTTTGCAATGTTTAATGATGTCTGGTTGAAAACACGCTAGCCGCTTTCTATGTTGTTGGCATGCCGCAGTATTTATGTTTGCCAGTATTTGTGTGTCTTTCTACACGTGTCAAGCCCGTTGGCGAAACGTGTTGTGTAATAAACAGCAGTTTATTCACTAGTTTGGTGGGTCTATGATTCCTGAGAGCGCGCGGATTGTGAAAGACTTTGGAAATATTTATCTATGTAGGTATATAAAGATATATATAGGAAATGGCCCTGAAGCCCAGTTCCAGGACAAAACAGCGTTTTATTCCATGATGATAACAAAAGCCCACTTCATTTATCTTTCCTGATGCGTTTTGGCTCGAGTAGAGCCATGTTCTCAAGTAACTCTAGTTCTATCATAGAATGATTACGTATTTGTAAACTACACTGCCATGTGAGAAGTGTGGCTCACTGGTTAGAGCGGCAGACCCTGATGCAGAGGTCTGGCCCGGGACCAGGGTTCAATTCCCGACGCGGCAGGGTCTTGGGCTCAATTCCTGCGGACTCGATAATTCTCGCCTCTGCGCCTACTCTAATCATGGGTCCTACGCTGCAACTCTGGGCAACAGCTTGCTTAATCTCCACAACGGCCCCGACAACACTGGGATGCCTGGCTTAACCTTGGGGGTGCCCAGGAAGGGGCATCTCACAGGGAGAGCCAGGAAGGGTTCCACAGCGTTATACAGCGCCGGGACGCCCCGGTGATGGGCAGCTGTGCGCTTTACAAGTATACTACATTTACATTTACATGTGATTGTAGCTTCAGAGCATACATTTTCCATCGTGCACTAGAACCATTGTCAAACAATCCTTCGAAATGCAGTGTGAATCTCAAGTAAAGCATCATTGTGTTCCAAAACACTGCATTGTGTGATAAATTCACTCTGTTCAGTGCACGAATATACAGTTGCGTCACATTCTGATTATGTTGAAAAACAGTCTGGATTAATCATCTTCTAAATACAATCTCATTCTTTGCGCAGTGCTGATGAATATGATGTCTGTGAGCGCTGGCAGTCTGAAAAAGTCGAGGGGAGACACTCCCCTTCTTGTAATCCCTTAATCACCTCCGCACTTCTTAATTTCAGGCTAACCCTCTCAATTCATGTGATGGCAAGTGAGTCATGCTCCCAAAATACTTCTAAAACAACCTCCGAGATAAGGGAGCCCCCAACCCTGCAGGGCGGCTTCAGCATGTGGGTGCGGAGCAACGCCTGATTCAACAGAGAGAAGAAAAGGCACGGAAGCCCAGTACCAGGACAACACAGAGTTTCATTCCAGGAAAATCATCCTTCAAAATGCAGTGTGAATCTCAATAAAGCATAATTCACACCGCGTAAACAGGAAATGAAGTGTGCTGTTGCTATCATCGTGGAAAATGGTTATAAGCCCAAAACAGCCATATGGCAATTCAGATGGTAAAATATAATGAATGAGATCATTGTATGAAGAAAACCTATGCATTTCTGAAATGTACACAAGATACTGAGGAGCAGGTTTACTAATCTTCCACGCAACACAACACAGCAAGGTAACTTGTTGTGCTGATTTCCATGAAAGGGAGAGATCAGCAATGTGCCATAGATATTAAGACAATAGCGCACTTCTAATCTCTCATAGGGCTGGCACATTTTAGGCAGCCTAGTGCCAATGCAGGCGAACTTACACCATGGTGCAAGAGTACCTGTGTTACAGGTAGGATTGGTTTTGTGCAGGAAGAGATTGCTTCCGGCAAAAAACAACCCTTACAGGCATATTCCTCTTTGAATGTGTGCTCAGAAATGCAGTAAACATAGAAAGAGGAAATAATTAAGAGAAATTAAGGTATTTCTCCTAGTGACAACGGCCTGGAGTAGACACACTAATCTAGTGCCAACCCAGGTTTACTGCTTTAGTAAATAGGGGGTTGTGTCAAAATCCATGGATGGATCCATAGGAACGCCAACTTCAAAACGCCTTCCCGACACAAAGTAACGCATGGTTGTGCTATGCCCTACTTTTGCCTAACTATTTTTTATAAACCTACTCAGAGCAGCACAAATCGGGGTTTGCCTGGCTTTGTAAATCCAGAAATGCATTTTGCGTCGGAACTCCGTTAAAAACCCAAGATACAAAATGTTAGTAAATGTGGGCCTGAGTTTTGAAAGATTCGCTATTCGTACACCTTTGAATTTAGTGTTACCCATACTATCATTTTATTCGGAGAGAATTTTACAAAATGTCTTCTTTCTTGCATAGTGGCTTACATTTGGAAATCAAACATACAGAGAAATCCAATTGGCAATAAATAATGTTCTACTAATCTGTATTCCTACAGGTCTCCTGATAAAAAGTTTGTGGCTGGGCCTAGGGCTTGCAAGATAAAACTCTCCAAAACACAACCTGGAATCATCAGACAACCTTGCAAACTTCAAACTTTGGGTAAAAACACACACTGTCCTCACATTTATGTGAGGGAAAGTTATAGAATCTGTGGGGATTCACACCTTTCTAACAACCCGGTGTTCCAACATTTCTCTGGATAAAAATGCAACCCAACGTGTGTGGGTGAGCCTATCACCAACAACATAAATAGATCAAATTTTTTCACTCGAAAACTACTTCTTTGGAAAGTGGGTACCTGTCGATTTGTGGTTTGGACTTGGCTGCCCCTGGGGAAAACCTACCACACCCAGATATTTCTGAAAACTAGACACACGTGGGAGTCCAAGATGGTGTGACTCATGTGGAACTCAAAATGTGTAAGCAGTTGTAATCATCAAAGTTTGGATTAAAACATAACTTCCCCACATTTCTGTGAGAGATAGTTCCTGAATCTGCAGAGATGCATAAAATTCCTACCACCCAGCATCCCCATACATCTCCCAATGAAAACGATATTCCACTTGCATGGTTGGTCTTAGGGCCCTGAACAGAAACAGACCACACTAGGGACCATGTGAAGACCATATAGATTCAGTTTAACCTGAAGGTTGATAAGCAGTGGCAGCGGATCACTGACAGAATATCGAGAAGCAAAATATCGACCTGCCAAAATATTGTGGACAAAATATAGAATGCCAGAATATCGAATTCCTATCTTCAAACAGGTAAGTACAAAAATATCGACTCCAAAATATCGTTGTAAAAAATATAGACAGTCAAAATATTGAATTTTTTAAATGTCTTAAAAGTAATTTAAAATTATTATAATAATAAATATAATTAATTTAAACATACTTAATACTTAAATAAACTTACAATTAATAAATAATTGATGTAACTTAAAAAAATATAATAATTTTAAAACATATATATATATATATACATATTATTAAAAAAACGTATACAATATTTTGAACGTAGGATAGCGAGAGGGTTAAATTTACTATTACCACTCCAGTGAGTGCAACAGTAGAGGAAACATTGGATAGAGTAGGGGTAAAAATTACTATTCCCACTCCAGAGAGGGCAACAGTAGGGAAAGCATTGGATAGGGTAAAGGTAAAAATTACTATTCCCACTCCAGAGAGTGCAACAGTAGGGAAAGCATTGGCTAGCGTAGGGGTAAAAATTACTATGACCACTCCAGTGAGTGCAACAGTAGTGAAAGCGTTGGATAGCGGGAGATTAAAAATGACTATTCCCACTCCAGTGAGTGCAACAGTAGGGAAAGCATTGGATAGTGGGAGAGTAAAAATTACTATTCCCACTCCAGAGAGTGCAACAGTAGGGAAAGCGTTGGATAGCGTAGGGGTAAAAATTACTATTCCCACTCCAGAGAGTGCAACAGTAGGGAAAGCGTTGGATAGCGTAGGGCTAAAATTACTATTCCCACTCCAGTGAGTGCAACAGTAAGGAGAGCGTTGGATAGCGGGAGGGTCAAAATTACTATTCCCACTCCAGAGAGTGCAACAGTAGGGAAAGCATTGGATAGCGTAGAGGTACAAATTACTATTCCCACTCCAGAGAGTGCAACAGTAGGGTAATCGTTGGATAGCGTAGGGGTAAAAATTACTATTCCCACTCCAGTGAGTGCAACAGTAGGGAAAATAAATACTTCATATATGAATGAAATTAAATTGAATATTAATACCAATTACAAATAATATAAAATAATTACCAATTTTATATAATATATTAATTAATCAATTAAAAATACAAATGAAATTTAATTATTAAAAAAATTACCTATGAATACAAATTATTTACCAATTAACACTAAATTAATTACCAATCAATAAAACATTAAATATTACAACAAAAATAAGCAATAAATACATTTAAAAATGTTATTATTAATAATTCAATTACTTCCCACACTATTCCCCTATAAACGCACAACCCACTACTGAAAATAAATTAATAAAATTAACATAATTATCAATTAATCAATTAATTAAAACTATTGACCAATATTATTTTAATTAATTACCAATGAATAATTAATTAACAATTAATTCAAAATAAATACCAATAAATAAATTAACATATTTAATTAATTATACTTAAATTACTTCCCATCCAATTCACCTATAAACCCACAACCCGCTGCAAAAAATACATTGATTTAATAAACATAATTATCAATTAATAAATTCATTAAAATTAATTACCAATTATATTTTAACTAATTACCAATTAATAATTAATTACCAATTAATTCAACATAAATACCAATAAATAAATTAACATATTTAATTAATTATATTTAAATTACTTCCCACCCTATACCCCTATAAACCCACAACCCGCTACAGAATTATATTACGCAAAAATTAAATACAATTAAATTAATTAATTAAAACTAATTATAAAATAAATATACACTTTTCACACATATAGTAACATAAAAAACACTTAAAAAAATTCATATTACCTTACTTACCTCAAATTCGATATTTTTGTTGTCTATATTCTGCCCATTCGATATTGTGTCCATTCTATATTTTTAACTCGATATTTTGGCCAATCGATATTTTTTATTCAATATTAGGACTGTATACCAGTGGCTGCAAAGCAAGGGAAGGCTGCGGTTAATTGCATTGGACTTGAATTAACCTCCTGTAAGAACTATTGGATTTGTGGATTTTGTTACACTCCTCTTTCTCTCTTTACCTTATGCCTCACCCTAATCACATATCCTTCAACCTCATCGCCATCTTTAGCTTCCTTCTCTATCTGTACATCACCACTTGATCTAAACTGTTCTCTTTACTCATCTCTCCAGTCCTTTATATTTCTCTTACTCAGTACAATTGGCGGTAGGTGTCTAGAAATGGAATGCACACAAAGAAAAGAAGAATAGAGGGACAAGACAGGAAAAGAGAAATAAGGAGCAAAGTATGACAATGCATGTGAGGGAATGGTGAAAGTCCTCAGAGCAGTGCTTTGATTTGTACTATTATATTAAGAACAACAGCAGTAAAGGAAGCTAATTTGTGATTATGAATATCTGGCAACTAACTGTAAAATTTCAAGCATGATGTGTATATACCTTACATTGATATTATGCGGTAGTCTCTTAATCATCCACCACATTACCCTTCCGTGTCCTTTCTATTATGGGAGGAACAGGCAATTTAGACACTGAATTCCACATAATATGTTATTAATACAAATCCAAAAAACTCAAGCTCTGAGTGCAAAATGAAAAGGATTTGTCAATGCTTGTTCAAGCATTCTTTTAGTACTATATGGTTGGCATACACACAACAGCTTCTGATATTGGATGTTCTTGTTTGCTGCTGTTTCCGCAACTTTAAGGTATAATTCAATATTATTTGGCATCATGATGGTTTGAATTTGCTGAAAGCATGTCCGAAATTCAAATATATTACAAACAGAGTGTCCCAAAGAATCTTCATCTCAGGGCCCCAAAAATCTGTAAGATGTCTCTGGCAATTGTTGATTGGTAGTGATGCAAGACTGATCAAAGGGAATGTTTTTTTACAAAACATTCAATGGCCCCTTTAAAGGCTAGATTAGCTTCTTATGTGCTAATTTCTAAACACCCACAGAGAACAACAGCAAAGAAGCAACAGCAAAGAAGATTTGGTAAAGCAGAGCATCCCAAGTATAGACTAACCCTGGGCGTAGCTCGCAAAGTATCGCAACGCATAGCTACGCAAAGTGCACTTCGCACTATGCAAGCTACGTGTAGCGCTACGCAAACTGCGTAGTGTGCTGCTCACGATGATTGCACAGTGCCGGATGCTTGTCCGCACTCTGAAATCATTGAAAACGGCATCTTGCACAGTGTGAGCTTTCGTTTTCTGTCACTCGAGTAGATTTTTCCTCGAGCAGCAGCTTTCTCAACGTGGACTGGTAGTTTTTCATCGCGAGCGGTCGCGAGCATACGCAACCACTCGCAATGAGAAACCGGACCTCCCAGCATTGAGAACCTCGCCGTGAGGTTTATTTTCCACGCTCGCATCGTCAACTTGATGTTGCTGATCACGAACGAGGAAAAAGTCTCGCCGGGGTGTCATTTTGTTCGCTCGTGGTCACCAACTTGATGTTGAAGACCGCGAGCAAGCAAAAAATGACTGCTACGCTACCCGTGTTCACACTGTGCTACGTGCAATTCGCCTAGTGCGAAGTAGCACAAACTTCGCAAAGTACACAAGCGTAGCGTAGTTGTCCGCCCAGGGTTAGTATAGACAGGACAGTAGGGAGGCGTTATTGGCAGAGGGAGAGCTACACAAAAATACAGTGATCCTTGGTGGACTCCGGGAGCTGATATGTCAAGCGACATAGGGATTGCCCTTCAGGTGCCCAATTATGTAAAGGGCGCACTTTCCCTGTTTGTGCCCAGCGCACCTTAAAACAGGTGCACCAGGCGCAAACAGGGAAAGTGTGCCGTTTACATGGAATACGCTTCCCCCAGGGCAACCGCGAACTCACGCTGTCCTGGGGATAGCGCATTCCACTTTCAAAGGGGATCTCTGGGGGAGTCCATAGGACCCCTTTTCCCCTCCAGAGGGCTGCTCCAAGGGGGAGCAGTGGGAGTGCACCACCTTTTAGTTGGCGAACTGTCAGTGGGCCTCTTGAGAGCTTCTTTGCCTCTGCGCCTGCATCTGTAATACAGCGCAGAGGCAGAGAGGTTTCCTCATTTGCATGTGACACGCCCCTATGCAAATGAGGGGGGTAACCCTGCGGATAGCAATTTTACTTTAAGTGCGCCAGCGCGATTGGTTTGACAGTAGGGCCCCCACAAGCGTCTGTGGCCCCTTCTGTAATACCAAAGTGTCCCGGGGGAGCGCAGAGCAGGCGCAAACACCTGTTGCAGCCCAGGGGCACTCTCTGTAATACGGCCCCAGTTTCGTACCCATGAAGTGATGGAAAGATATGGTTGGTAAGAGTTGTTGGCCTACCAGACTGATACCTCTTAAATAAGGTTACCTGATTAATCCATGACCTGGGCTTTCCTTTCACAACCCTGAGCATTCTGGGGCTTGTGCTGCTGTTTAACCTCAGTTGGATTAAATGTCCAGATTATATAAGCTTTTGTAGAAAAGCCTGCACTAGAACAGTGTGTCCCAGAAGACATGGAGCTGTGGTGATACAGTTCTAAAAGTCCTGAAAGGCTTGTGAAGTCAGTCACGTCCGGCTCAGAAGAGCACAACAAATAACTTGAAATACTATTCACTCTGATTGAAAAATAAAACTTTCCGTTCTCTGTGCAGCACACTTGTAGTTCTGTTATGGCTGATCCACCTGTCACGCAGGAACGTTCACACTTTGATCAGTCTGACGGCAGACAGCAGGTCTGTCCTTCCTCTGAGCGTCAGCGAGGCAGGCAGCGTGGGCGCGAAATGGCTGATCACAGTGAACAGATGTGCGATAAACTGCAGCAGGCAATGAAACAACCGACAGCTTCATCCCCGCAGACAGAAGAGACCTTCTCTCATCAGGCTCCAGCCTCTCCCCTGAGGCTGATTTAGAGGCTGTGCTTAGATATACGACCTGCAGGACTGAGGCTACGATATCTTCTTCCCTATCGACATGATACATTTACACCTTCTCTTTCCAGGCATTACCCACGTGTGCTGCTTTAAGGAGCAATATAATACAACCCTCCCAGTAGATGGTGGCATATTACGATTGCCCCCTCAATCCATGCCAGCAGGAGGAAGGGCATGGAGACTTAAAGTGTCACTCAACACATTTGCATAGCGAAATGATCTCTTAATCAACCCAGTCTCTTAATCAATCCTGTCTGCCAATGTCTGGAGGCTTCAGCTTTTCAAAGTGCAGCCCCTTTAGCTGAGGGAAAGAATGGCACTACACTCTGCTCTAAATGTTGAGGATCAAAGCTGTTAAGTTGTCCCATGTCATGTGTGACACCTTCAGACAAACCTGATTTTTTTAAACTGGTGAAACTTTGGCTTCTGGAACTTGTAGTTTCCTTTTCCCACTATAACATCTTAACATTCGATCTTCTGTTGGCTAAAAGGCCAGGAATGGCTGAAGAGGTAATACAAATGCTTGACTGACTGGCATGGCAGCAAAGGATGATATATTTTGTGTACATATTCTTTATTAAGTCTACAAGATGCATTCATATTACCGATCACATAATGTTCCAACTCAGGGCTTTTCATTGCAACTGATTGTCTTCAAAATGTTAGGTCAATTGCGGCAAGCACAGAGAACCAGTACTACACATTCCAGAATGCATTATTGTATTTTTTGAAAACCGGGAACTGGATCACTGCATACTTCGTGACATGAAGTCATCTCATAACCTTCTTTGTAAATGCTCACACATATTACCCATTCAATGCAATTGCACATCATTCATCTCTTTAAGTAATGTTTTGGTGCATTTTTATTCATTTCTAATTTTTCTTCATAATGTTTTTATCACTTCTCTAATGTGCCATAAAGGCCAGAGGCTGTAACAGCATGTACTATGATACTTAGCCCTCTAAGAATTTTGAATGAAAACGTAAGTCAGGGCCATGTTTCCAGTCCTGGGTTTTCCTTTCATTAATCATTGCGACTAAGTATGTGTAGTCATTTAGGTCAATTAAAGCAATACAAGACTAAGGGCATATTTACTAACATTTTGTACTCGATCTTTGTCACAAAATTCACACAAACCAGCTAAAATGTACATTTTGAATTTACTTTCAAGTGCGAGATGTTTTGTGCTGGAAAGTTGCTCTACATTACTTTGCTTCAAGAGGGCGTTCCAAGGATGCTGCATGGGTGTTTTTGACACCAACCCCTATCTACCGACAACAGTGGATAGGGTTTTGTACTAAACAATAATGCCTCTCAGAAATGCTTTTGTTTCTCCAAAGGTTTTCGACTCTACAGCACACACCTAAAATTGGAAAAGTTTTAAAGAGTGTCTAATGCCCACATGCATCAAGCATTTTTGGAGTCGCAAACGGTGCGATTCCTTAAAATCGGCCGTTTGCGATTCCAAAAATGCTTTTAGAGATGCATCATTGGTTTTAGTTGAAAATCGCTAATTTTGCGATTTTCTAAAATGCGATTGCATTGAAGGAATCGCAATTTTGCGATTCCTCAAATGCAATGCATCATTCTTTAAAAAATTGCGATCTTGAAGATTGCAAGTGCAAATTACCACGAGGTTTAACCTCGTGGTAATTTGCGAAAAATGTTTAAAATGCTCAAATTAGCATTTTAAACACTGTCATGTTACAGACACACATGTCCTTAGGACATGTGTGTGTGAAACATCCATTTTAAAATACATTTCAGGGGTGCAGGGGGGGTCCTTCGGACCCCCCCTGCACATATGGAATGCATCAACATTTTGCGAATTCCAATTTGCGAATTCGCAGTTACCATTGATTCCTATGGGTCTTTTGGCCCATAGGAATCAATGGGAATTGCAAAATCGCAAATTTGAATTCGCATAATATTTGCGATTCGGTAAAAATTGCGATTTTTACCGAATCGCAAATATTATGCACTTTCAATAATGCCTCCCGTTTTGCGATTCCTTATTTGCGATTCGGTAAAAATCGCAAATTTGGAAACGCAAAACGGGAGTTTGATGCATGTGGGCATAAGCATTTTGTACTGGAAGATTAACCTTCCAGTATAAAACATATGCTAGAAATGACAAAGACACATTTGCAATATGGTACAAAGATGTGGGCATGCCACTAGGCAGCATGATTGTGCACTAGCTGTAGGGAGACAGCAGGACAGTGCAATACCTTGGTAGATATAAAGCTCTCCTGCACGTTCCTTCTCTTTCAAAGCGGAACAGCACCTCTGGGTGCTGAGCTGCATTGCGTGACAGCTTTGTAAATCTATGCCTAAAACTTGTACATTACATTAAGTTGTCCTGTGAAAGCCCAGGATTGGATAAACAGTGTGCCGAAGACCCACAGCAAAATGGCAGCCCTATGCCTAAAGCTAACATCTAAAGTTACCTTAATTAATTCTACTCTCGAAAAAGACCAGATCTCTCAAGTTCCCCTTTTCATTAATAAATATTATATCCAGTACATGATTTCTATATGTATGAAGAGATTTTTAGTCCTGTTTTACAAAATTTAAAAGCATGACTACAAGTTACAGAATTCAATGAAAATTCTTGGAGTGGGGGGGGCTACTCCTGCATGGAACTATGAAACCTGTGAATTCTGAAAACAGCCCAGCTGGAGAAGAGATGAGATAGTGTAAGGAAACATGCATAATGTGAGGGGGACGACTCCAGGAATGGGAGTAGCCGGAATACCCCTAACCATACACTGATTGAGCAAGTGAGGCCAGTGTGACTGGTTAAAACACTACTGGCTAGCGTGGCTGGCTAAAAATGCTACATATAAGCCTGTAAATTGCTGACTCCCATGCAACCTCCTCCATATTAGGGTAGAGGTTTTGGTTTTCCATGAGTTTTCGGACAATCTGCCGCTTCTAAAGGTTCCTGTAAGCCCTTCTGCGGCAATAGATGTGGCCATTGTGGTTGATTTGCTGACAAATCTCGACAGCAGCTATCTATTTCACCAACCGCCTCCCCCCATCTGTTTCTAAGTCCTGACTATGTGTTTGCAATGGGAGGTAGAAACAAAGCTGTCTTCACTTACTGGCAATCAGATGTCTTGGAGTTGAAAAGGAAGGCTATTCAATAGTTATTTCGACAATTCCCAATCATTTTTGCATTCCAACTCCAGCCCCTCGCAATCTGGCCAATCATCAGAGGCTAATCAAAGGAGTTCAAGACGTTCTGAGGAAAGGTGTGGTGATTCTGGTACCTAAAGAGGAAAAGAGACATGGCTGCTGTTTCTTAATGTTTTTACTTCAAAAAGCTGAAGGGAGTTTCGTACTGTCCTGGATTTGAAGACAGTAAATGCCTTTATTACAATCCTGTCATGTTCTTTTCTTCAATTGACCGGTTAAATGCCTATCTCCATGTTTTTATATTTCCAGAATCTTAAAGATTCATGAAATTCTATGTTTTGGGACAGCATCTTCAATTTTGTGTTAGTCCCTTTAGGCTAGTCTCTGCTGTAAAAGTTTTTACCAAGGCAGCAAGACTTTAGGCCAGTTGGTAAGAAACCTTCAATTTCAAGAGATGTTGGTTTTCCCTCCACACAAATATGAGCTTCTTCTTTTTGTAAGGATCTAGAAGCCATAAACCTGGTGCGTTCCTGCATCCCTCAGCTTGGCTGTCTTCTGAGCTCCAACAAATCATACCTCATGCCAGTCCAAGCATTAAAATTCATAGGGGCTTTATTCAATACCCTTGTAGGAAATGTCTTTCTCGTCTATGACAGCTGAAGTTGATGACACACCTTAAAAATATTCTAGATTGTCAGGAAGCTTCAGTGAGACAGTTGTTAAGAGTTCAAGGGCTCACATGGGCCTTATACAACGTTATCACTTGGTTTACCACCCTTTCATTTTGGGAGCCAAGATCCCAGAATTACGAGAACTTGATTCCTAATCTCCTCAAGTAACTCAGAAATTAACAGTGGTGGCTAGTTCCCAAATATCTCAGTAAGGAAGTGTTGTTAGGCCTTCTTACCAATTACTATAACTGCAGACTAAAGCAGTGTGGACAGGGGTGTGATGATGGATCACTCTAATGCAGAACTTTGGTCAGATGCAAAGCATCTCTCTTCATCCAGTTGAAAGGAGCTGGAAGCAGATCTCAAAGCTCTGTTGGCCATTTTTCAAAGACAAAGCAGTTCAAATCCGGATAGAAAATAAAGTTATGAGGGCGTACATAAATCACTTGGAGAGCACCACAGCTCCTCTCCTACCCAGTCTAGTGGAACAGATTACCACATAGGCAGAAGAGAAACTGTTACCAGTAAACGTAATCTATCTTCTAGGGAGGGAGAATGGATTTGCAGACTTCCTGAGTCGAACATTAATCTACTTGATATCTATACCTCTGTCTCCTTGGGTATTTAAGGGCAATGTCAGGAAGCCTGAAATCTTCTTTTCACTTTTCCTCCCTTTCCATTGATTTGCAGGGTATTATTAAAAATCATGGAGGAAAAGGTGAAGGTGCAAGTTGTGGTTCTATTTTTGAACTGGTGTCCCTGGTTCCCTTTTCTTCAGCAGCTAGAAGTCCAGTCTTCTTGGGTCTTCCCAGTGATTTTCTCACCTATTAAGTTTGCTCTGGTGCTTTAGAAGACTCTACAATAGCTGTTGCTAGGGGTCTGGAAATGAAAAGGCAAAGACTAGTGGAATTTAGATGTTCTCCTGAGTTAGTTCTATCCATCCATAATTCCATCAAAGAGAGTACATTAAAGGATTACAAGAGGCATTGGAAAAACTCCTCCAAATTCTGAAAAATTGCCACCTTCATCCTGTGAGGTTGAAGATTAATGAATTATTAAGTGATGGCTTCCTGTTTTTCTGTTTCTACACCTTGCAGTCATCTGGCAGACATCAAGGCCATCAGGGCTTCTGCAATTCTACATTTTGATCCTTTAACCTATTGTCTCTTTAGAAGTTTCCAACAATCCCTGTCATTAATTTTCCAGTACCTTCATGGGCTCCACCTCTCATTCTATAGTCTCCCCTTAAAACCTTCCCCTCTATTTTATTGGAATTTTTGAAACTTAAAGTCTTCCTCCTGTTAGTAATAACGTCAGGTCGAAGGTTAGGAGAAATAGGGGTCTTCTTTGTCACAACCCGATTCATAGGCCAAATCCAACCTTTCTTCCACAGATTTCATCAACATTACACCTTTCTCAGGACGTCGTCTTCCCTGTGCTTTTTCCTTTGCCATTCTTCGGACCAGGAGATGCTCTGGTATTCTTTAGATTTGCATAGAGCATTATCTGCATGCCTTGAAATAACAGCTTCTATTAGGAAAGTTGATTTCCTGTTTTCGACAGTCATTGTCCAGCAACTGCATCTTTGACTTTACCATCCAGCATTCAGGGCCGCTCCACCAGAGCAATTTCTTTCTCGTAGTTGGAATTTAAGGGAGCCTCCCTAAAAGACATTTCTGCAGCAACTTTCTGGTCGTCCACACACACCTTCATCTCTTACTAAAGGTTAAGGATGGAGGGGGGGGTGCGTTTTCTTCTCTTTTAGGTTTGTAGTTCTTTCAGCGTTCTATTAATGGGTTATGGTTTTTGATCTCACTATCTGAAAATAAATCTACAGTGATATTGGAATTTTTCAAGTTCTGTTGTGATTTGTGTAAACCATTGATTTTGTTTAATGGCTTCAGTATAAGCTCGTTCTGTTAGGACTGTTTAGGAAAACGGACGAGGAAGGTAATACCTTGATTACTTACTAGCAATCTTCAGTATTCCAAACCATAGTCTTACTCATCACAGTCCTCAGTTTCCTACATCTCTCACTGGTTTGGAGAATGGTGGGTGTGAAATTGCTATTGTTTAAAGAGCTTGGTAATCTCAGTTTGTGTACATAGGTTAGCTCCTCCTGTATGGTTTACACAGTATCAACTTCCCATGTCAGCCATGGAAGGGGCACCTTTGTAGTTCTTTATCTATGATGGGTGAAGTCTGTGGCTGGGAGACAAAAAGCGCATTCAGTTAGGACGAGGAAGACCATTACTCACACTAATGAAGACAACCGTTAAGTAATCGAGGGAACCAAGTGCATAAGACTACAATTAATGTCCAGAATGCAAATAATGCCACATGAAAACTAGATGCAAATACTAGAAAGACACAAGACCCGTACAAGACATTGCAACTAGACCTGAGCATGGTAGCTTGAGTTGTAAATGGGTAGAGCTCTTACAGATCTAAGTTCTTACACAGAATATGGCATTTGAATACAACAACGACTCAAGCTAAAAAAGTAACCATAAACAACAACATAGACAAGAAGAACTAAGGGGGTCATTATGATGGCGGAAGGACCGCCACTGCCAGGCCGGCGGTGGCGGTCCCTTTGCCTATTTCCTATTGCCTATTCCCCCCGCCCCCACATTAGGATGGCAAGGGGAATTGTTCCGCAAGTGTGGCGGGCACAAAGACCGTCCACCAAGCTAACACCACAGGCAATCGTTATGATTCCCTGGCAGAGCATATAAGACCACCCGATTACAAAGCCGGCATCAGCCAGCCTTTCCAAGATAGCGGGCAGACTCAAGTCCACCCGGCATCTTAATCATCCCCTACGTATTACTAATAGAAAGATTAAAACTGTTTTGTTTAAAACTTATTTTTAGTGATTTTCTCAAGAACACAATCATTTTTCCATCACGGCTCATCATGAATATTGCTTTTTTACACAAACAAAATAATGGAAAACATCTCCCATCCATCCACCCCCCAATTCTGGCTCAAACTATCATTTGTATACAAGACATTAATTTATCATCTATGCGGACTCAGTGATACATATCTATGCAGATGAAAGTACAGTATATAAGCAATACATATCAGTTTAAAGTGTTCTACTTTATACAGTTCCTCCACCATCTGACAATGTTTGCAGTCCCGGTCTATACATTCCGTTGCTATTCTTGTAAGTATTTGGCCACAAACTCCTCCACCATTACATTACAATCAAGCAATATTGGTACCCTTCGCATCCCTTTCTGTTCTTCTCTTTGTAGCTCTGCTCCTTCTGCCCTTCCCCCTCACACCACCTCATTATACCAGTCTAACAATTTGGGCGGCCTAATAGCTTTCCACCTCATAGTTATATTTCTTTTTGCCAAAATCAGTGCAAGGTTCAGAAATCTGCTGGTAGGATCTCTCTTCTTCCTCTTGGGACCTAGACCCAATATGCAACAGTCCAGCGACCGGATGTTCCCTGTGGGGCCACACTATTCACTAGGTCCTGCACAGTAGACCAATAATGCAGTAGTCTCGGGCAGTCCCACAACTTATGTAATAAAACCACATTTGGGGAATGGCATTGGGGACAATCACCTGATACCTCTGGGAACATTCTGCTGAGCTTGTGGGGGGGTTAAATACGCATGGTTAGAAAGATTAATACTATAAGGTTGAAAGCCAACGGGGAGTATGCAGGAAACTAACAGGAAATGCAAGGTGCTTACAGATTACAACAAACATTAACCCTACACAGAACACCTGGAATGTGTTGAAAGATGCAAGAAACAATACACAGAAGTAAACATGAGATTATCCTTATACATCCTTTTACAAATCATTGTTATCGGGTATTCAGTTGGAGCACCTGAAGTGAATCAGAACCACCCCTTTAACAATATCCATGGATTGTAAATGAAGATCCAAGATTGGGGCATTGTGTCCTTTGTGGAATAGATTTGTCTGATAAAATGAAAAAGACCTGAAAGTATTTTCCACATCTATGTGTGTCTATCTGCTCCAGTCCTGGTTATTGGTTTGCATTTTGGGACTTATCCTCATGTTTATCCCACTCTAAAACCAGGACGACAAGTCTAAAAATGCAAAGAAAAAACCTGAACTTATCATGCATGAACTTGGGTAACCTGGCAGCTTGGTATAGATTGGAGTGGTAAAGTAAATGTCACCCTTTTAATATCCAACATCTTCCCCAAATTGGTATAGATTGGAGTCGGAATAGTAAATGTCATCCGTTTAGTGTTTAACACCTTCCTGACATGGGAATAGTAAATGTCATCCATTTAGTGCTCCACACTTACATTAAAAATGATTTACGTTGGAATGTGATTATTTAATTTTTTAATGTTAGTGTGAAATCATTTGTTTAAATTGTATTTGTATGTAATATAGTTTGCAGTATTTAATTAGTGTTGCTGGTGGTAAGAAATGCAATAAAAAAGCTTTAGTCATAGGTTTGTAATAAATACAATTATTATTGACATATATTTATAGAATGAAAACATGTAACACAATTTTCAAATTTTTCTAATTTTATTCATGTTTTGGAAGTTTATTTAAATGATATTTTTAAATTTTAAGCATATATATATTTGAACATAAAAATAAACATTTATATATACTTAAATCAATTAAACATGTTTAATAATTGTCATTATTACATAAAAAACGTAAATCATATTTAAATAGTATTGTATGTTGTACATTTCCACTTTTGTTTTCTACATTGATAAAAAATGTTTTAACATTTGTTATATTGTTTTACATACATATTTCAACATCATTTTAACGTCAGTTTTTTCTGTCTATAAAAAATAATTGTAAATATTTCATACCAATATTTAATGTATTCTTTACAATTTTGTACATTTTTCGAAATGTTTTACATGTTTAATATTTTTTAAAAATGTTTTATGAATTGTTTGAACATGTTTACTTTTTACCATTCATTTCTATGGGGAGACATTCTTTTCTTTTTGTTTCATTTAGCGGTCATTTCATTTTATCACTATCTTCTATTTTGTAGCCTATTTGTGTCATTTTGTGTCGATTTTCCTGGATCCAGATTGCTGTGAAGTGCTGCTGTTTCTCGGAACAAGTACGTTATTTCCTTTGGTTTTTAAGAGTATTGAGGGTGCTTGAGGGTGGAAGGGGTGGTGGGAGATCTAGAGGTTAGTCATAGTGTTGTTTGTGGATTTTTGAACATTTAGTTGTATTATTCGTAGTGATTTTCATTCATTTGTAGTTTGGGGTTTGAGATTTTCGCACATTGTTTTAGTATAGTATTATTATTTTTGATTGTGTAATGTTACTTATTTTATGGTGATTAAGTTTAAGGGATATATATTGTTGGAAATGTAATGCGTTTTCCAGGTGGGTTTCCTTGTTTGCAGATTTTGTCAACAAATGTGTCCCCTGAACATTGGAGTTATGTTTTTTTAGGGGAAATCACTTTTGGTTTAAAAAAATCCACAATTTTTGACTTTGATTTCCTTTTTTTCAGTTTCCAGGAGCGTTAATTTTTTTAAAAAAAAATCGGGGGTTCTTATGGATCCTAGACACTTTGACTTGCTTTGAGTGATCTCTATTGGATCAGTTTTATTTTTGCATTTTTTGGGGCATTTTTTGAAAAAACATTTTTCTTTTTTCGCTGTATTATTTTTTGTGATTACTTGGAAACAGAGGAAGATCTGCAGCTACAAAAGAAAATTATTTATTCTGGGTTATATGTTATTCCTTATGCAAATATTATTTGAATGTTATTTGGAAATGTGTGGTTTATGTGGTGTATATTATTTTTACGTAATGGATTGAGTTTGTTCTTTGAGCTTTTTGGATGGTGAGGTGAGCTTTACATTTTTCATGTAAATAATCTATATATTATTTTATCATCCCAGTCGTATTTAATATTGGAGTTTTAGTTAATGGTTAGATTCATGTAATGAAATATTATGTTCTGTATTAATATAAAAAATGATTTCTTATGTTTGTTTAGATTTTGTGACAGTTTTTTTAGTCTTTTGCAGGTTTTTATTTATTTTAATATATCCTTTTGGCTATTATTTTGAACTAATCTACTCCTTTGTTGTTTATAAAGATATTAACTTTACATTGTAGTATGTAATACATTCTTTAGATTTGCTTTCTAAGCTTAGGTGCAATGTTGGGTTACCGGTTGCTCCATTTGTAGGTTTGTTGTTGGTAACTCTACCCTTGTAGTAATGCTTCTATAAATTTAAAGAGTGCAGGTTGGTTCTGCCTAGTGTGGATTGCAAGACATTGTGCCATCCTTCCACTGTATTGTTTGTTTTGGTTTCTTGTACCAAGATGCTGTTATAAACATTCCACCATGGTATTTGGGTTAGCGTCTGTGTCCAGAATGATGCAGTCTGCCAACCCACGTGTCTTCAAAATAATACATTACAGAGCTTAGTCTATCTTCCTTTTGTTGGGAGAAGGAGCTTTGTATTAGTAAATTGTAGTGGTCAGCTACCAGGAACATAGGCTAGTGCAATCATTGTTTTTTATTTTATTTTAAAGGCAAATTGGCTGTTTGTAATATATTCCACTCAGTGCAGATTGCTGGAGGTGTCTCTGTATGCTTTGATTGAAATGACAGTAACGTCCTTGTATGGCTGTAAGATGTTACATTTTTAAAATGGTTTGGATCATGGCTAGTTCAAGATTACTTTATGTGGGTGGTAAGTATCTTTTTTATGTTTAATGTGATTCAAGAGGTCATAATAAGTGATGTTTGTTTATTTGGTAATAGGCCATAGACACATGGGATAGTTGTATTTTGATATTTACTATGTCTGGTTTATATCAGAGTGAAGGGCTCGGGACACATTTTGAAGGTTCCACTTATCATCCATGTTTGACAATGGCCTAATTTGAGTAAGTTAACTGCTGTTGTAGAGAATATTAGGATTTGTTTATCTTTATTTAAGTTGTCATATAAAAGGAAAAGTACTTCATTATGTGTCATTGTTTAATGTTCATGTATGCCTATGTCTTGGTATCTTCCATGGACAGGAGTAGTATCACTAGTTTTTTTGTGTGCAATTAAACGTTTTACTGTTGATATTGGTGATAGTTACCCTTTGATGTGTTCGAGGACTTTCAGCAGTATATCTTTTATGATTTGGGTTGGGGGTTCCTGGGAGCTAGTGCTTGCATCTCTTATATACAGCAATACCTCTCTTATTTTTGTTCCACATGGGGGATGGTTGTGTTCTCTTACATTGCATGCATCAGAATAATATTTGGTACATTTCCAATTCACATTTTCTGTGGATACACCTTCTTGGTTGTAGGTGTAACCCATGTGACTAAGTAATTGCTTTCCTTTGTGAGATGTTATGTAATTGGCTCCATCTGGCATATGTATCTAAAAGTGGTGTAATGGTATAAATGCATTAAAAAAAATTAAATTGCACAGCTACTTTTATTTTTTATATGTTACATGTATGTTCTTTTTAGATGTCTCACACAGATTTTGCAGCTTTTCCATTGGGGGGGGGGGGGGGTATTGTAATGTGGACCAGGTGCTTTCTTTTCTGTGGGAAGATAAAACAAAATCTCAGTTTCATTTTAAATGTTTATGTGTGGGACCTTTGTAGAGGTTGAGGTCATTAGATTTATTCTTACTAGTAATTGGGGTGAGTTTATATTTTTAAATTATTTATGTATATTTATTTTGTTACATCTTTTTGCTGGTTTGAGATAGGTGTTTTGTTCTGGCAGCTTATCATTTTTCAAGGTCGTTTTGTTTTCATATAAAAGATCCATGTGAAGAGATAGAAGTTGGAGAGTGTTTTAGTAATTATTTTACATTTTTAAGTTTATTTTACATATAAATTTTACTTACTTGGTTAGGTACTGGTCGAGATGTGTGTATATATATATATATATATCTATCTTCATTAAGGGTCTGGTCAGAGAATCCAGCAGAGTTTCTCGTCTTGTTGAATTTGTCATTTTTGAAGTATTCAGTTGATCAAATTATTATTCCTTTTATATTGTTAATTTCCAGGTTTGCATGATTTTATTGGTTAAGGTTGTTTATAGTTTGATTTGATAGGTTAGTTTAGTTTTAGTTAAATTTTTTAAAATCATTTATGTCCTTCTGTGATAAACACTAATTTAGGTTTTATTTATAATGCTTGATATATATTTTGTTTTTAATATAATTTGTATATATTACCTACTGGCGGCTGCCAGTAGGCAGTTATAGTTGGGACCTAGTTTCCATAGGAAAAGCGCATTTTTTATTGTTTCCATAACTTTAGCGCCAGTTGGCGAATCTTCACAAAATTTTCAAAACTAGTATGACGGTCAGTTCAGCTTGTGTTTTGAAAGTTTTTGGGTGATTCGTTAAGTGGGGGCTAAGAAAGAGGGGGACCACAAAACGCATTTTCCCCATGCAATTTTCCATTGGGATTTTAGACATGACTACAGCCCAAACCCCTTAACGGGTATACACCAAATTTGGCAGAAAGGTAACTTTTGGTCTAGAAAGCAACCTTTTTAGGAACTGGTTTAAATCCATCCTGTAATTTTTGAGATATTAATTAAAATCCAAATTTGAATATATAGGGACGGGAAGGCTTTGCAAACCCTCCCAATCTCGTGCTGAGATCTGATTGGCTACCAAAACTTCAACCAGGAAGTATTGGCAGACATATTGGGACTCAGCTTCAGCTGAGTCCCACAGAAACATGGTAAAAAAAGAAAAGGGGGCAGAGTAGGAATACACTGACCCCTTAGCTCTGGCGTACTCCGACAGGGCCAAAAAGCATTTTTTTTTAATTGCTGCAAAGACGTCAGGGAGCAGTGAATCCCCTGGAATCTTTTTTTTTTTTTAAATAAGCACAGGCTCCTGTGCTTATTTGTGAATACAGCCCCAGCGTGGGCCATGTTCAAGGACCATTTTTTTTAAAAAGAGAGGGGCACACAGTGTCCCCCTTCTGAGGATCCTTGACCCCTGGGGCTAAAGAAAAAATAATGGGATGCCCACGCAGACCACCACCGAGCCCCGGGGACCACCACCTCCTCGGGATAAATAACACCCACTAGTAAGTCACCCCACAGCAGGATTGCTCAGACCCCTTTCTTAAACACTTGGCAATGGAGCCTCCTTGTGCACTACTGGTTGTGGAATGAAGTCCTCTCGACTGCTGAGAGTTGTTGGGGGTCAAGAATCCCTATTGTGGGCACAAGTAATTCCCCCACAGTGGGATTGCTCGGGCCTCATTGGACGTCCCGTCCCTTTCTCAACCACTCTGCAAAGGGGCCTCCTGGCACACTACTGGTTATGGGATGAAGTCCCCTTGGCTGTTGAGGGTCTTTGGGAGCCAAGACCATCTATTGTTGACACAAGTAAGTCCCCACAGCAAGGTTGCTGAGACCTTGGAGGCCTGCCCCCTTAAACAACCACTCTTGAAAGTTGCCTCCTGGTGCATTACTGGTTGGGGGATGAAGTCAAGGGTGAGCTTGCTGATTAACTTCACTCCCCTTTCTCAAACTCTCTGCAAAGAGGCTTCCTGATGCACTCTTTGTTGGTGGATGAAGTCCCCTTGGCTGCTGAGGATTGTAGGGGAATAATTACCCCTATTGTTGCTATAAGTAAGTCCCCTACAGCAGGATTGCTCAGACCTCATCAGAAGCCTGCCTCCTTCCTCAACCACTCCTAAAGGGGCCTTCTGGTGCACTACTGGTTGGGGGATGAAGATTAGGGGTGATCAAGCCGGTGAACTTCGCTCCGCCAGCAGTTGGCAGCGTTTTTACCGAACTCCACATTCCAAGCAAAGCGTAGAGTGGCAAAACTCTGCCAGCAGAGCGGTGTTTACTGTCCACCCCATCAGAGACTCACACACCTACTCACAGACTCACTCAGACATTCATATACCTACTTTGAGCCCCACTTTTACACTCTCACACCCACTTACAAACCTACTCAGACACTCATACACCCACTGAGAAACACATACACTCACTCACACACTTAGGCCCCGATTCCGAATTTGGACAGACTGGAGTCCGTCGGACATCTGTTTGGAACTGGAACCGAACTACCTAATGCCGTCGGTTTCAGCCCTGGAATTTGGATGCGACCGAGCACTGTTTGGTCGCAATCCTATTCTTTACAATGGGAGCATGCATTCTGAACTAAATGCATGCTCTCATTGTAAAGAGCAGAGGTGCAGTTCATCCCTGCACCCCGTGGCAGGCATCTCAAGATGCCTGCCACAGGTTGCCGGGATCAATGTCCCCTAGACTGCCATTCAGTGGCCTTGCACCCATGGGGGCCCTGCTGGGTCCCCAGAGACAGATTCCCTATGACTTTCTGTGTCGGACAGGCCGGCACAGACAGGCAGTGGGAACCTGCCATCGTAAACCCTCGGCCGGACAGAGCCAGCTGAGGGATTACTGAACGTTTTCCGAATGGCGGACAGGTTCTCTGAGCCCGTCAGAGGCCATTCAGAAAACCAATTCAGATTCCCATCTGACCTACCCCATTGAAATGGGTCGGTCGGAAAGGAATCCGACCAGCAGATTACGATGCGGGGTGGAGTCCTCTGACCGACGATCGGAACCGTTCCAGCCTGCTTCGTAATCGGGCTCTTTGTGTCAAGGGTTAATGGTTACAGTTTGAAAATATATATATATTTTTTAACTTTACAAATGCAGTTAAAAAACAAGAGCATACAAGGGCGTTATAGATATGAAATAGAAACCACTCACATACCGATTCTCACACCCATACAAGTACTTACATAACCACTCACTTATCCATAGAGCCACTCCCACACCCTCTCACTCACTCATAGATCCTGATCAAATAACCCATCACTCATCCATACAGCCACAAAATCACCCATACTGTTACTGACACACCCAGTTATTAACCTATACATCCCCTCAACCATCCAACCACTCACAGACCCACTTACATACCCATTCACACATCTATACAGCCACTCACACAGCCATTCACTCACCCATACGCCCAATCCCACAGACACTCACTCTTCCATGCAGCCACTCACACACCAACTAGTTTAACCAAACACTCACTGAAACAGCCACTCACTCTCCCAGTCACTTACACACCCAGTTGCTCACTCATTTAGCCATTCAGATACCCACTCACTTACACATCGTCACTGATACACCCACTCACACAGCCCACACAGCCACTCACTCACCTACCCATACATCCACTAAGTCACCCACACAGCTACTCAGACACCCACTTATACATCTATATAACCTCTGGTCACTCAGACACCCACTCACACACGGATACACACAGTCACACAACGACTCACATAAATTATGTTTAAAAAAGCAATCACTCATTAGTAATATACAAAGTATACTAATTTAACTTTTGTGGTGCCTCAGTATTTATGTTTAATACACAAAAGCTTTTAGAAAACATTTAAAATCATTTGATGATGTCATCAGTGATGTAATCTGTAATGTCACTGACCACGTCATCAGTGATGTAATATGTGAGAGCATTAGCAGTGCATTGAGGGGGCGTAACTTATTGTTAGCTCAGGTAAGTATAACTGCTGAAATTCATTTAGCTCAGGTAACTATAACTGCTAAATTGCACTGGCTTTGTATGAGTGAAATCTGAGCCTAACTTTAATGTCCCTGTAACCTTTTGTTTTTTCAGTGAATTTTTGTATGTTTTTTTACTCTATTTCCTAACTATAATGTTCCTGTAACATTTAATTTTTTCAGTGAATTTCTAATATTTTTTCAGTCTATATAAAGACTATAACATCCATGTAACCTTTTTTGTTTTCACTGAATATATATATATATATGGGGCTGTGGGAGGTATAGGTCCTCATGCGACAACTCAGCGGTACTATGGAACAAAACATTATTCTGTACCTACGTTACATAGATGATTTGTTTTTTGTTTGGAGGGGTCCAGAGGAGGGGGCTAGAGAGTTTTTTAGGGAACTGAATATCAATTGTTTTAATCTTGTATTTACATCCAATATTGATGTTACCTCTATCTGTTTCCTAGATATGTAGGTTTATGTAGATAATAACATCTTAGCTACTAAACTTTATAGGAAACCGACTGCCGGCAACACGATTATGCACGCGGCAAGTCATCATCCACGCCACCTCATCCGTAGCACCCCCTACGGGGAGATGCTACGCATTAGGAGGATTTGCAGTTTAGAGGCTGAATGTGCGGCTGCACAGGAGGCCAGCAGATTAAGGTTCATAGACAGGGGATATTCTAATGAAATGTTAGAGTCTGCCATTGCTCGGACTCAAAGTATGCCCGCCAAGCAGCATTAATTTCCAAATCCAAGGACAGGTCAGATGCCCCAACAGATTCTGATATTAAATCCTGCATGATTTTATCGTACAGTAGGCAACACTCAGACTTAAAGGAGAATCTTTTACAGGAATTGGAATCTCATCAAAGGAGATCCTATTATTGGTCAGAGTGTACCAGACAATCCAGTGCATACTTTCAGGTGGTCACCTTCAAGGCCAAGGCTTTCGTCAAAAATAGTCTATAACCTCAAATCTCCAGTACATGGATGTCCCTTAGCAAGGAGTTTAAGAATTGTCCTCATTGTATGGCCTGTCGCCATGGTTGCAACAAAACTAGCTACAGTAGCGCTTTTAAACAACAGCCGATTGAAATCACCAAAAGACTGACTTGCAAAACAGATTTTGCGCTCTATGTGTTGGAGTGTCTGTGTGGGTTGAGGAATGTTGGTAGCACCAGGTTGCCCGCCCACAAATGGATACTCCAGCACATAAGGGCCAAAGTAGGCAAGGATCAGGCTTATCCAGTAGCTAAACCTCACATGAAGCTAACCCAGTCCATCTCCAGTATTACGTGATTGACACTGTGTTACCTTTAAAACGAGGAGGGGATCAGGAAGCTAGATTACGCCTCCTCGAAACTCGTTATATACTGGAATTGGAAGTAAAAATCTCAATGGGTTAAATGCTAGTGAAGACCTTTATACATGTCTGTGAGACACAAGATAAGTGAGGGCTCTTTCACAATTTGTTTTTTTATCAGTGGCCGGAAAATTACACAAAGATACCATCAGTATGACAACTCTGAAAATTGCACAATATCATATGATTCGCCTTTTGGTCTTTTTTAGGGTTTTAATGGGTGATGGTTTTGTTAAGTAAATAAAATTATGATATAGTATATATTTGCAATTGCACTTTTTGCACATTGGGTTCATCAGTCACACATTGTTCATTCAGGACCAGTGATGTGGAAATGGTTGTTCAACAGAGTTGACAGACAATGCACTTTATCTTTAGCCCACTTGGGCAATATATATATATATATATATATATATATATATATATATATATATATATATATATATATATATATATATATACACATTACCTACTGGCGGTCGCCAGTAGGTAGTTATAGTTAGGACCTAGTTTCCATAGGAAATCCACAACATTCTATTTGGAATAACTTTGGCGCCGGTGGACGAATCTTTGTGAATTTCTCCAAGACAATGGCCTGCTCGGTTCCGCTCTTTCCCTGAAAGTTTGGGGGTGATTCGTTAAGTGGGGGCCAAGGAAAAAGGGGGGTCCCAAACTGTGTTTTCCCATGCAATTTTCCATAGGGACCTTTAGCCAGGGCTACAGCCCGAACGGCTGAACGGAATTACGCGAAATTTGGCAGAGAGGTAGAGTTCTGTTGGAAGATTGTGCTTTTTGTTAAATGGTGTAAATCCGTTCAGTAGTTTCTGGGAAAATTGCAAGTAAAATCATAGCGATATCTAGAGACGGAGTTCAGTACGCGTACTGAAATCTGTTCAATTACGAGCGCGAGCTGCATGCTGATTGGCTGTGAACTGTCTGTCAACACTTGAAACCAGGAAGTGTTGGCGGCCATCTTGTGTCTCGCTAGAACCGAGTCACAAGAAAACAGTAAAACAAAGTTGAGAAATAAGGGAAGGGGGTAGGGTAGAGACATTCTGACCCTCTAGGCTTGCTCAGGGTGTCGTACATGGATGTTTAGGTTCTATTTTTTATTTTTATTTTTTAAAGAAAAATTGTGGCGTACGTGTATGTAAATACATACAATTACGAGCAGGAGCTGCATGCTGATTGGCTGTCAATACTCCAAACCAGGAAGTGTTGGCAGCCATGTTGTTTGTCGGGAGAGCAGAGTCACAAGAAAACAGTAAAACAAAGTTGAGAAATAAGGAAACGGGGCAGGGTAGAAACATTCTGAGCCTATAGTCTTGGTCAGGAGGTTGTACATGGATCTTTGGGCTCAATTTTTATTTAAAAAGAAATAAAAAATGGCCGGGTACTCGTGCAGTACTTGTACGCAGTGGAAAAGGTGAAAAAAAAGTAGAAGTCCGTTTTATTCATTAGGTCCCCGGGGGGGCAAATTACGGGGGCAATTGTTCTGCATAATGGGGGCTTGTAAGGTGCCCCAAGCACTGGGGACGGCACTCCTCTGGTTTTATTTTGAAGTATGCAGGGGGGGTTACGGTCCTACTCTCTGCAGTCTCGGTTAGCGGTACCCCTCGGGTCTTTTTGAAAAAAAAATATGTTTTGAGCTCTCTCTCTCTCTCTCCCCATACACGTCCCAGGGAACACCACATTTCTGGGGCAGTGATATGTAAAATAACCTTCCAGCTCCGAGTACTTGCATTGTCTGGAGTTTTTTTTATTAATGTTGGGAGGGTGGGCTTGATAATACGTCCTTGTAAATTCCCATAAAAGCCTATGTTCTGGTGTTAACATGGGCTTCTATGGGAAATAACAAGGCTGTATTATGAAGCTCATTATCGCCGTTTTATTGGCAGTTTCCTGCCAATAAACCGGCGATAATTTTAACACCGGTCCTTGATAATTTGCACCTAAGTTTACTGGTCATACGCGTATGGAAATACGTACAATTACGAGCAGGAGCTGCATGCTGATTGGCTGTCAATACTCCAAACCAGGAAGTATTGGCAGCCATGTTGTTTGTCGGGAGAGCAGAGTCACAAGAAAAGCAGTAAAACAAAGTTGAGAAATAAGGAAACGGGGCAGGGTAGAAACATTCTGAGCCTATATTCTTGGTCAGGGGGTGGTACATGGATCTTTAGGCTCAATTTTTATTTAAAAATAAAAAATGGCGGGGTACTCGTGCAGTACTTGTACGCGGTGGAAAAGGTGAAAAAAAAGAAGAAGTCCGTTTTATTCATTAGGTCCCGGCGGGGCAGATTACGGGGGCAATTTTTCTGCATAATGGGGGCTTGTAAGGTGACCCGAGCACTGGCGAACGGCACTCCTCTGGTTTTATTTTGAAGTATGCGGGGGGTTACGGTCCTACTCCCTGCAGTCTCGGTGAGCGGCACCCCTCGGGTCTTTTTAAAAAAAATATATGTTTTGAGCTCTCTCTCTTTCTCTCCCCGTACACGTCGCGGGGAACGCACATTTCTGGGGCAGTGATATGTAAAATGACCTTCCAGCTCCGGGTACCTGCATTGTCTAGAGTTTTTTAATAATGTTGGGAGGGTGGGCTTGATAATACGTCCTTGTAAATTCCCATAGAAGCCTATGTTCTGGTGTTAACATGGGCTTCTATGGGAAATAACAAGGCCGTATTATGAAGCTCTTTTTCGCCGTTTTATCGGCAGTTTCCTGCCAATAAACCAGCGATAATTTTAACACCGGTCCTTGATAATACGCACCTAAGTTTACTGGTAAAAAAAAAGAGCAATAGGGCATATTATCAACAAAAAGCGATACATTATCGTCGCTTTTATTGGCAGGAAACTGCTGATAAAGTGGCGATAATGGGCTTGATAATATGCCCTTGTGAATAACCATAGCAGCCCAGGTTAACATCAGAACTTGGGCTGCTGTGGGAATTTACAAGGGCCTATGGTTTTTTATTAATGTTGGGAGGGTGGACTTGATAATACGTCCTTGTTAATTGTCATAGAAGCGTATGTTCTGGTGTTAACATGGGCTTCATGGGAAATAACAA
The DNA here is from genome assembly GCF_964263255.1 of Lissotriton vulgaris. NCBI lineage: Eukaryota > Metazoa > Chordata > Amphibia > Caudata > Salamandridae > Lissotriton > Lissotriton vulgaris. Next base: position 754,351,667 of record NC_141695.1, on the reverse strand, counting down.
GGCCGTATTATCATGGTCATTATCGCCGTTTTATCGGCAGTTCTTGCCAATAAAACGGCGATAATTGTAACACCGGTCTTTGATAATATGCACCTAAGTTTACTGGTCAAAAAAAGAGCAATAAGCCACATTATCCACAAAAGGCGATACATTATCGTCGCTTTTATCGTCAGGAAACTGCTGATAAAGTGGCGATAATGGGCTTGATAATATGCCCTTGTGAATAACCATAGGAGCCCAGGTTAACACCTGAACCTGGGCTGCTATGGGAAGTTACAAGGGCCTATTATCAAGCACATTATCGCTGCTTTATCGGCAGTTTCCTGTCGATAAAAGCGGCGATAATGTATTGCCTTTTGTTGATAATATGCTTCTTCATATCTATGATAGTATGTAAAGCTTTCCTTTTTTTTTGGTGTTGCAGTTGTACTCTCTTCGCATGCTCAGCGTCGTTTCGAAGCGCACGTTTTCTTTTTCTTCAAGATCAACAAGCAAACCTTTCTTTATATCAGCTAGTAAATCTGTCGCTTTCTTTTCCTGGTTTGTGTGTGTCATCCGCTGATGTACTTTTGTACAGTATTAATTGTCATATTTTTTATATATTTATTTGAAAGGTAGTGCCGAGGCGCCAAACGTCGATTACGTACTCCATCCATTGCAATTTTAGTAGTTTCTCACCGCTGTTTTTATTATATCTGTTAGATAGAACTCAGTAGTTTTCAATCCTAGTCAATCCTAGTCTTGAATATTTTACAATAGTATTTCAACATAATTTTTATTGTGGGCCGTCATACCCCTCCCCCACAAAATAAAAGAAGTATGTCGTTTTTTTTAATTAACTTTTATTAAACAATAAATATAAACGAAACTCAATTATAACTATATTAGAACTGGAAAAATAACAAACAATGTTATAAACAAATTGTGAAATGGATTCCAAAAGAACAAAGTGTAAAGTAACATTATAGTTAGGTGAATTTGTCAGTGGCAGCATTGAGGTTTGAACTAAAAAAAAAACACAGAAATTCACCAGTTATAGTTTGCAGAGCTAACTATAACTTTTGAGGCTCAGAGAGGGGAACCACATGGCCCCCTCCCCATTTTCTAAAACTCTGGTCTACGAGGGTAGGCTCCCCAAGGCCTCTGGAGGCTCAGGGACGGGAGCCATGCAGCCCCACTCCCCTTCATGAATACAGCCCGGGCCCCCCCTCCAGTGCTTTTCATTATTCAATGCATGGCCTGTCTGCAATTTCCTTTTCTCCAATCCTGTGAGAGGCTGCAGGATCATGGTATTTTTTGCATATTTCTTTTCTTTTTAGCCCTACCCTCCATAGGGCTAGAGAGTCAGAGTATCCTCAGGGTATCCTTACCCTAACCCCTTATAATAGTTTTTTTTATATATCAGGACAGTCCCCAAGTACTGTAATGGCTTCCAGCAACATTTTTCTCATGTTGATGGCTGCCTATCAGAGCGCTCACTCCCAAGGGAAAAAGCTCATTGGGCCAACCAGAACACTCTATTTTTAAATTTCCACACAGCTAAAGTCTCTCAGGACGCATGTGGACCCAACCATCTAGCTACACATTTATTTTTCAACTTTAATTTCTCAAAAACTACTGAACGGATTGACACCAAAACTCAAAAAGCACAATCTGCGGACCAAGATCGATCTAGCTACCTGACAAATTTGGTGCAATTCTGTTCAGAAGTTTTTGCTGGACCCTGTCTTAAAGAAGTCTATGAAAATGCATGGGGATTTTACGTTTAAGGATCCCTGTTTCTTCTCAGCCCCAACTTGACGGATCACCCAGAAACTTTCCAGGAAGGAGCTGAGGTGGTTGAACTTTATGTTTGGTTAGTTTTGTGAAGATTTGTCAAACAGTGCTAACGTTATTAGCATGTGGACCCAACCATCCAGCTATACATTTATTTTTCAACTTTAATTTCTCCAAAACTACTGCCGGATTGACACCAAAACTCAAAAAGCACAATCTGCGGACCAAGATCGATCTAGCTACCTGACAAATTTGGTGAAATTCTGTTCAGAAGTTTTTGCTGGACCCTGTCTTAAAAAAGTCTATGAAAATGCATGGGATTTTACGTTTAAGGACCCCCTGTTTCTTCTCAGCCCCGTCTTGACCGATCACCCAGAAACTTTCCAGGAAGGAGCTGAGGTGGTTGAACTTTATGTTTGGTTAGTTTTGTGAAGATTTGTCAAACAGTGCTAACGTTATTAGCAAACAAAAAAAAAGCTTTTCCTATGGTAAAGCAAACCTAATTATAACTCCCAAGTGATGAACACCATTAGGCGGTCTTTAGATTGTGTTATAAATGTTGTATAGATGTTTTCGTTTGTTTGGATTGTTGTATATGTGTTTTTAGTTAATAGAAATATTTTTTGGGGTTATATTGTTATGAATTTTGTTACATATTTTATTGGGGTGAATTGTAAATATTTTGGTAATTTATTTTTAATTTAAACATGCAGAAGATGTATTACGTTTAATTTAAATAATTGCTTTATGTATATAGTTATTATTTTATATTATTTTGGCAATATTATTGTAGTCAATATTGTGTGAATCGATATTTTTGATATATTACATGTTTATTTAAAGGTGGTGATATTTTTGTTTCTGATATTTTTGTTTTTGATATATCTAAAAATTTATATTTTTAACAACAATATTTGTGCTCTGGATATTTTTGGCTTCATTGGTTAAGTATAGGAATGCGATCTTTTTATTAACAATATTTATTTTCCAATATTTTGGCACTTCAATATTGTATGCATCGATATAATGCCAGTGATCCAAAGCAAGAGAAGGACTCAGAATAATGCAATTTCTGTCAAGAAATTAAAACGTTACCTCCCTGCCCACCTCAGGGGTATTCATTGCAACATGAGCTATACCCAAGCAAAAACAAGGACAACTGTAAATGAATGTTCTAAGTATTTAAGTAATACAAAGTGTTCATCATATTCATTTCATAGAGGAGAGAACCTTGAACCAACAAATATCATTTACATTTACTTCTTGCATTATCTTAAAATGCTTTGCAAAAGTAGAAGGGCGAGCCCAGATCGCTGCCCCACATATCACTGCTATGGAAGCAGCTTGAACTTCTGCTCAGGGAGCCGTCACAATCAGAATCACTGAAGCTTTCTTCTCCCTCACCCTGAGCAAGATCTTAAGTATAAAGGGAATAGATGGAAAAGCACAAACAAGAGCCCTGGTCCAGGGACAAGAGAGAGCATCCACTCTCCAAACCCCTACTACTTTACTCTTGCACAATCAAGACTCAGAAGTGGAAGCAAAGAGATGTCTCATATTATAATTAATTAAAGCAAGGGAAGGACTCAGAGAAATTAAATGACCTGTAAGTAACTGAAGCTTAACCGTGGGGTCCGACACAGTTCAGGATGCTTCTCTTTCTTTCTAGAAACATCTCTCATATTAGATGTTTGCATACAAGACACCATGTAACTCTACGTTCTTGCCTTCTCAGACCCCTTTTATAACTAACTCTGTTTGTGGATGGTAGCAGTCTTTAGGAAAGTGGAAGGATTTTCTTTTTATCTTTCCTCATTTCACGCATTTGGACCTTGGGGACATCTTTGCCTCAGAAGTTGTTTCTAGCTGGCTCATCAACTATTATTAACTGTGATAGGAACAGCAGATGGAGAAGTCACTGATTTCCATAATGTACAAATATCATTCCACGAAGTCTTTCACTCTAAAACTGTACTTTATGGCTCAGAGGCAGAAGTCTGTCTGACTTTAAACCATCAAATTATCTGAAACTACTTTTCTGTTTTAAATTCCATAAAGCCAGCTCAGATTTTCTTTTGAAAGATTCCATTTACAGGAAATTGTACGTTTAAATGTTCTATTTCATTGAGATTATAATAACATAGACAGATTTCTACCCATTTGCCTTGTCACATAATGCACTTTTCCTTCTCGAAATTCATTTTTTTCAGTTATTTTTAATATTAACTTTAAGCATTTACTGAGATTAATGGGAGTTTTCTTTAAACTTCAGGAGTAACATCCAGCAATACCTTTAAGGGGAAGGGAGGGTTACACTTGCCCTTGTTTTTTTCCAGTGAACCTCCTCAAAAGATCCTGTGGTGTATAGCTATGGATCGCCACCTGTCATTTTTAGCAACTCCTGAGACTCTCACATTTTAAAATAGCCATTTTATGAGTCCTTAGCATCTTTCTTCCAACCGTTCAGGGTTAATGGTCTCCAAAAATATAGTGGCGTATCTTTATTTGAGATTTGTATTGCACGGAGGCATCAGCGTAAATCGGTGTGCTTTAAATTGAGGACGAGTTTGTGGAGAAAAGACAAAATTAGATTATGCAAACATTAAAACAGAATGAAATTATAATTTTGATTTTGAAAATAATCTTACACCTACTTACTCCGTTACAGGAACTTGTGAGCAGCCATTGTGTAGTACAGTAATTGGTGGTGGTGCTGCTAGGAGTCATCTTGAGATACAGAGGGGAACCTTATGCTTCACTTTGAAACCCTCCAGCCTGACCTTTAATTATTGCTGTGACGTTGACTATTCAGTTCCTCTGATTTCAAGTGTCCTGGGATGTCAATACCTATGGTTTAATTAGAAGATCAAACTTCTTCTATTCCTGAAATGTTGCTAAGATTATGCCAGCAGTACATGAGTTTGGATCCCATAGCACAGCAAATCAAGACTGCTGCATATATTGTCCATATGATACAGCATATATTTATCCACATCAGATATGAAAGCGGGACCAAAACTAGACATGCAGTTTAAAAGTATGTCTCTTGCCATAGGGAGTGCCCACACGCAATTATCGGAAAGTTGGGAAGGTTTATTCTTTCTGTCTATAAAAATCTTATTTGAAGTATACTTTTGGTTTGGATTCTTGATTATATATACAACTATTTTGCTAATATTGGGACACTGACCTACCGCCCAGATGCTGAATTGTATTTGCGGGAGAAAGGTCCCATTTCAATGGTGGGGCGGGGGGGGGTTGGGGGTGGGGGGCTAGCGCACATCTGATCTGTGCTCTTGATTACAGAAAAAGAGAAATTCGCTATCTCAAGTTCACACGCCACTTCTTCTTTCATTGCAGGTGGACGCGCCTGTCTCTGGAAGGGTGTAGGTGTCAGAGATACATAGAATAAATAGTTTGCTCTAGGGCAGTGTTACACAAAGTAGGGCCAGGGGGCAGCTTTCGGCCCTCTTGACCTTTACATGTGGCCGCCCTGGTGAACAACAGCATGAGCGGCTGTTTCCGTGCTGAGCACGAACATTCAGAAAAAATGTTAAATTAAGGGGTAAGCATTTATTTGCAGCTTGATATCATAATGCTATGCTGTATAATATCATTATGCTACTTCTATATTTTTTGTGCTCCCTTGCTGCCAATATTGGCAGATTATATCTACTCTTAGTTTACATTGCACATCTCTTGTATACACACCTTTATAACATTTTCTTTTTGTTTAGATGCATGTATCTGTTTTGCATCTGATATGTAATTAATGTACTCTGAAGTGCTCTGACACCTTCAGGTAAAGTACGTGCTATATAAAAACGCATAAACATATTTTTTTTTAATAAACTAAAGTTATGAAGTAACTAAGGTGGTATCCTGTACCACTTTACTTTAGAAAAACCTTTATTGTTAAAGACATCTTGCAACACCTGTGTAAAAATTGGATTATGTTTCTTAGAAATTCAAAAAAGTTTATTTCATTAACATGCAGAGGCGTTGTACCATCCCACTGCATAGAGTTTGTTTTTTCTGAAGTGATAGTTTTCAAACATGAGTTTAGAAACATTCATGATTCCCCACCCCACCAACAATGTGAACTAAGAGAAAAGTCAATTGTCATGTGCGCTCTCTGCATGGCCTAGGTAGTTAATATACCTGTACAACATTATAATCAAACATAGGAGAAGGTTTTGTACAGTGCACATTCTGAATTTATGTATTTCGAGGTCCTTTTATATGCCATAATGAAGAACAAGCATTGAAAATGCAATAGGTCTCGCCTTTGATTAAGTTAGAGCCATTTGCTTTGCAAATGGTATTCTATAGCAAAGCAAATGGCTTTAACTTAATGAAAGGCGAGACCTATTGCACCAGCTTACACACTGCACGAATAGAGCCACTGGTCGTGCAATGCACTAGCCCTGCGTTAATCTCCAAGCTGAGCACAGCACCAATGGCAGAGCCCGATAAACAGCAGACCACTGAAAAATCTGCAATGTGTTAGCGGTGCAAAGCAGCCTTCGGGGCACATATGTGCGCAGGGGGGCCCTGGGGAAAGGCTAGGGTGAAGATAAGGGCATCTTTATCTGGTTTTCATTGAACCTCGCGCCCCTCCCTTCTTTCCAACAAATGATAACTGATCAAACCTCATTTCTCACCCTCACTCTGTAGCCCCAGGATCCACGAGCATCCAAGACCCCTGCAGTAGGAGGGGGGACAGGTAAGACTGTGCCCCCCGCCTGGCACCCTCACAGTGGACCGCCCGGATGTGGACGCACCTCCTCGACTGTCCCTGCAGGAAGGGAGGGTGAAGAGGGATTGAAGGGGGGGAGGGGCCGCAACAGCGGCTCCTGGATCCGCGAGCACTGTGCGCTTCATGGAAGACGCCCCCTCTACTCACCCTGCGGGGAGATGGATGAAACTAATAATGAGAAGGTGATGTCCCCTGGTTTCGGCGACAGAGACTTGGGGAAAATGGCACGGGTACAACTGCCGCACAAACCCTGTGGTCTTGGGCATTCTCGCTGGAATACGATGCCAAAAACGGCTATTTACCGACTTATTGACAGCTTGCTTACATAATTAGTCTTACTGAAAGCAACTTTCAGTCAGCACTCAATAAAACGCACAATGCTGCAGCTTTAAGTATTTTATTTATTTATTATTTACTTATTTTAGTGTTTTATAGAGCGCAAACTTGACCCGTGAGGCTATTAGAGCGCTTTACAAGGTTTACAGAAGTGAACAAACAAAAGGCTTAGAAGTACAGAAGTATACAAACGATTGGAGAGGGGCAGGGTAGCTGGACCCATGGGGAGTAGAGGGACACAAGTCTATGGCTACGATTACAGTTAGAATCCGTACAAAACCCCACAGTTCCTTGGTAGAGTGAATAGGATAATCTGGGGAAAAGGCGATAGTCTTAGATTGGTCAGGCACACTGTGGTGATTGAAGGCAGAGATTAGACTGGGAATTTACCCATGAGGAACGTTTTGGCCTCCTTTTTGAAGCGTGCCAGAGAAGGGATTCTTCTGATGGCAGGTGGGAGGGAGTTCCAAATTCTTGGTCCGGCCCCGGAGACAGCCTGATTGTAAGTTTTTTTCCGGATGCGGGCAGGTTGGAGCCAGAGGTCTCTGGGGAACCGGGAGTTCCTGCTTCCTCCAGATACCACTGGTTTCTGTCCCAGATAAGCAGGGGAGTTTGCGTACAGAGCCTTGAGTGTAATGCATACCAGTTTCAGCTGTATTCTGACCTCGAGGGGGAGTCAGTTCAAAGCTTTCAGATGTGGAGAGATGTGATCGAATTTCCTGGTGTCAGTAAGTAGTCTAGCCGCCGCGTTGAGGCAGGCTTTTAAAGGTGCCAGGGAGATCTTGGGTAAACCTGAAAGGGTGGAACAGCCATATTCCAGCCTAGAGATGACTAGTGCTTGGACTGCCATTTTTAGGTCGGGCATCAATGAAAGGTTTCAGCTTCTTTAGGTAGCTCAGGTGGAACCTGGCTGATTTAGCCATCGAGTTGATGTGGTCCCGCATGTTAGTTTGCAGTCCAGGATTATACCCAAAGATTTGGCAGAGTCCACGATGGTTGGCATGCAGTTTAAAGCTGTGATGGCCTTAAATCATATCTGAATCTCCGGGTTGGCTTTTGTAGGTGAGATTAGGAGAAATTCAGTTTTCTTTGCGTTGAGTTTGAGTTGGTTAGAGGCGAGCCATTGGAAGGTAAGTTTCAGGGCCTCATTCAGGGAGAGGATTTCCTCGAGCGATTAAATTTCAATGTATATTTGGGTGTCGTCCGCGTACATATGGTAGGAGATTTTAGCGAAGTGAAGAACTTCGGTAAGCGGCTCTAAGTAAAGATTAAAGAGGGTGGGGGGACAGGGTTGAACCTTGAGGGACTTCAACCGTGACTCGGGTGAGAGCTGATAGGTTGCCGTTAATTAGGAATCTCTGTGATCGGTTGTTGAGGAAGGACCTAAACCATTCTAAGACAGAGCCATCCAAACCCATCCTAAGTTTGAGGCGTTCGAGTAATTTTTAATGGTTGACGGTGTTGAAGGCCGAGGATAGATCTAGGAGGATAAGAAGGCAGATTTTGCCTTGGTCTAGGGCTTGGTGGGCATCGTCCACAATGTGGAGCATAGTAGTTTCAGTGCTGTGCCCCGGTCTGAATCCAGATTGGAAATCATCAAGTAGGTGGAAGGTGTTGTGTAGACTAAGTTGCTGTTGTACACACTTCTCTAACACTTTGGCTAACAGAGGGATATTGGAGATCGGTCTGAAGTTGTCAGGGAAGGCTGGATCCAGCAATGGTTTTTTTAAAATAGGGAGGACTTGGCCGGCTTTCAGAGAGTCCGGAATCGATCCCTGCTGGAGAGAGGCGTTGATTATTGCAGTCCAGCTAGGAACAATGGATTGGGAGGCAGCAGGGTTGGATGGTAGCGGGTCATTAAAGTGGTTATTCGGGTTTAAGGTGGAGAGGATTTTAGAGACGGAGTATTCGTCATAGTATGTGAAGTCGGTCCAACGTGCTTGGTTTTTAGGTGAGGCCAGTGGGAGTAGTGCGGAAAAGGGGGGCAAGTCAGGAAGGGGTTGGGAATATGTAGCGGTATAGAGTTCATTTCATAAGGCCATGATTTTATCAGAGAAGAAAGAGGAGAATTCCTCAGATGATATTAGAGACTTGAGAGACTCTTTCAGTGTTTTAGCCAGTTTATTTGATTGGTGTTTGACCAGTTCAAAGAGCTTGCAGGGTCTATTCTTGGAATTCCCCAGTTCCAATCTGAAGTGGTTTTTTTTTAATTGAGGATGTTCTTGTTGTGGGAGTTTCTCGCCTGGTGGAGATGTTTTAGATGCGGAGCAGAGGGGTGCTGTCTCCAAATTCTTTCAGATTGCCGGAGGGATCTCCTCTCCATGTTGAGGGATCAAGTGAACTAGGGGTTTTTGTCTTTGATTTGTGTTCTTTTTAGTTTTAGTGGGGCAAGGTAATCCAGAATGTTCGATATAGTCGCTGAGTAATGATCATTGAGGTCACTGACCGTAGCTATGTGCAAGGGGGGGGGGTCAGATTTGCAGCGAGCCTCCAGTTTCATGTGATCAAGGTTCTTGGTGTCTCATCCAACGTTTCGGAATCACCGGTTGTGGTGCCTGTGTCTTGTGGGTTCAGGGTAAAAGGAGGGCAATGGCGTGGTGGTCAGACCAGTCACATGGGTCTATGGAGATAAGCTTAACTGAAGATTCCTTAGAGATGATCCAGTCCAGGGTGGCCCCTTTTGAGTGAGTTGGTTTGAGCCAGGACTTGATCAGTTAGGAGGTCTTTGAAGGCATTAAAGTAGGGATCCTTAGGATAGTTCCAGTGCAGGTTGAAATCGATGAGGAAAATCTCTTTAGCGTTGGAGGAAATCTTAGTTGTGATGATTTTCAGTAGGTAATCGGTGAAAGAGTCATTCAGACCTCGGGGGTGGTAAAAGATGTGCAAATTGCACAGATGTAGTGAGTTGCTGCAAATGGAAAGGGTGAGGTATTTGCAGAAGTCAGTGGTGTCCGCCGTGAATTCAGTGGCAAGGAGGCTAGAGTGGTAGATGCAGGCAATGTCTCCTCCTTTCCTGCTAGATTGTCTGTCCAGTCTAGCAATATCGTAGTTAGGAGGGATTATTAGGTCCAGACAAGAAGAGGAGTATTCATTGAGCCATGATTCAGTTAGTATTGCTAGATCTAAATTTTTGGTAAGGATAAGATCCGCAATATCAGCGGCGTTCTTAACTGCCGATTGGCAGTTGATTAGGAGACCAGATGGGGGGGGGGGGTCTAGGGGAGTGTCAGGGGTCAAGGTGGACAGGAGTACAGTCACAAGGTTGCTTTTAACCACACTTCTGTTACGGTGGGTAGCTGGCCTGTTTGGGTTGATTGTGACCATACTGATGGTATGTTCGGGATTGGCATCTGGTGGACAAGGGATGACTTGGACAGAGTTGTGGTCTCGGAGGATGGCTAGGATTTCGTTTTCCTTGAGGTCTAGTGGAATTAAGGTGGCAGTGGCAGAGTTGTAAGAGAGGGCAAGGGCTCGGGATTCCTCTTCTGGAAGGTGGCAAGGTTGCTTGCGTGAGTAAAGATGTCTCAAGGGTCGCAAAGCACACCCCAGAGCCTGATAGATCCAGGAGATTGTTGATGTTGTTGTGCAGCTTTAAACCTTGGACAAACCTAGGGCAAACTGAGCCTTGCAGCCTTCCCTGCAAGGTTCACAAAACACACAGCGTGCGTTCAATTCCTAAGTAATGGCTTCTATCTTTTGAGATTCAGGATACTGTATGTTGTGTGGACTTTACAAAAAATCAAAATAACGGTAATTTAAATCACAGGGCATCTGCGAGGGTCACTGGCGCGCAATGAGGGCATCTGCGATGGTCACCAGCGTGCATTGTGGGCCTCTACGAGGAAGCAGCGCACAATTCGGGCATCTGCAAGGAAGCGGAGGTTCACACGCCACTTCCATGCTGCTACCGCTGTCTGGGCAAAAAAAAAAGGGCCTACCCAGTAATTGAAGGAGGAAGTTTCCCTCCGTAAGTAAAAGATCCAATTCTGGTGGGCGGGGTCAAAAGGGGACAGGGTGGCAACCAGGAGGGATTGAAATACCTCCGGTGCAATCATTGCACTGCCTTTTGCATAATTTGTGATGCCAAACAACGCACACAAATGAAAACAGCAGGCAGAGCGGAGACACGGCTTCGGAATCCGTATTGGTTCCAAGAAGCACTCGGCATGGTGAGAGCGGCGCATGCGTCGCTTTCGCCAGGCCGAGACCTAAAAAGGAGGCAAAGTGAAAATAAAATGTCCTAGGATCACAACGTTTGGTCAAGGTGAAAGCCAGGATTGATCCCAAGTTTTCTGGTTTCACATTGTGTAATTCAGCCACTGGTTGTACATGCTCCGCTTTGCCTACGACTATCTTACACAATCTCTGACCCACCCGGGCCCCCTATCGAAACCCTCAGTTACACCACAGAACATACGTTTTGGCCCCTGGGCAAATGTTTGCGAATACCCATGCTTTAGGGTGACCACCTCACTCCATGTCATCACGAGCACTGCTTCAAGTACTGAACTTTTCACCCACAGATCATTGCTCTCAGATTCATCAGCCTCATTCGTTTGATGGACCCACCCCTACAATACCCAAAATGCACTAGGCTGCCACACAGAAGCCCAGGACTGGAAACTGTCCATAATCAAGTGGAGTGAGATTGTCACCCTACTTTGTTCAGAAACGCAAAAAAAGGACAGCTGGGGTGGGGAGCGAAAGGCAGGATGGTACCAGAACCTTTTGAATATATAATTGACAACTCAGCCCTTAGACTACCTACCCTGTTTTATTCTCTGATGCACCTGGCAGAATTTCAGTGAACCCACGTCTGGCGAATGGACCCTTCCTTAGCCCTAGGGCATGAAAGGCTCTTGAGCTTCTCAGAAATCATGTCATACATCTCAGCTTGCTTTGCATTTCCTGCCTTCTACAACGTCTTAAGTGAATCCTGGGGGTGCACGGAACAGATTTAATAATGAGTAATGCTGCTAATGACAGAAAATTAAATAAGCAAGGAAGAAACCCGTCCTTCGTGCACATGGCTGATTTCATTCATTCCTGATGCGTCTTGAAAGCTTGTGTCAGATCCCAGACAAGAGCGCGTTTGAAATAAATTGACAAGGAGACAGACATCAAATAGCTGCGGCCCGCGAGGAATTGTGAACAGTGACGACAGGAAATCAAAAAGCGTCAATTAGCAGCACGTCCATGCGACTACAGACTTCATCTGTATGTTCTATCGCTGTAGAATTCACAGTGTGGCAAAGAGCTTCTGTTTAGATCCACAATAGGCAAGTTTTCATTTATTGATGTTAGTAATGACTTCTGTTTTTCAACGACCTGTTCCCTTTCGGCCACTTCAGAGTAGATTTAAAAACTGTAAATGTATCAATATACAAAAATACACATCAAAAAAAGAAACACACAGGCATCTGAAACAAGTACAGTGAGCAGATACATCAAAGCATACAGGATGGCTCGTGAGCTGGCTTGCATGGAAAGAGAGCGACGCTCCTGAGTGTGAGCCGGAAAGTCCCCATTGAAGAACGAAAAGCGTCCACTAGACCACTAACTATTACAACTCTATCCAACTACGTCCTTGAAAACAAAATGTTCAACTCATTTCACTCAAAAAAACATGCTCAGTTTCTGTACTTGCGTGGACTGCAAACTGCGACGCCCGGTCATCCTCAGCAAACAAAGTCCCTCAGCCGTTGGCTCGGGTGGGGTTTGGTCTCAGGCTGTACCTCTGGGGCCGTCCCCGCTGTTCTGTGTCCTCCAAGCCTGGGCTCTCGCGTTGAGAGCTAGGCTGTTGGGCGGAGGTTGTTTCCATGGCCGCCTCTGCTCCGCTGCCTCCTTGCCTTGGCTCACTGCTCTTCGATGCGGGGCCGGTGATTGGCCTTGGCTGATCCTCGGAGGTCCTCTCGGAATGTTCTGCTGGGACTTCCTTGAACCACAAGATGTTCCGGGACACTTCTTCTCCTCCCCTCCGTGCGGTTATCATGGTTCCTTGGCTTGCAGCGACGGTCCAGGTACCTGGTTGGTAATTTGTTCTGAACTTTCCTCCCGGACAGCAGTCTTGGATAATGATGGGGGCCCCTTCACGGAGGGATCTTGGGGTTGGGTGTCGAAGGATGCTGACCTGTTGGTTATGGCATGTTCTTCGCCTTTGCACTTCTTCTGCTTCCAGCGGAGGCGGCGATCACCCTGGGCAAGTAGGAAGTAAGTCTCTTCTCGGTCCTGGGAGAACGAGAGCCCACAGACTCCTCTGAGTCGTGCAGTGGTGGGTGCTCCTGTATTCCTTCAGGAACTCATGGAGCCTTTGTTCTGGGTCCGCTTGTTCCACTGCTGCGAAGCAGAACATTTTGTTCAGGGTGCGCATAAAACGTTCGACATCAACGTTGGTCTGCGGCCACTGAGGGGTGATCCGTCTGTGGTGGATTCCCCGCTGTTTTAGAAATGTGGCAAAATCTTCCCCTTGGAATGGTGGTCCGTTGTCGCTGCGGACTTCTTGGGGGAAACCGAACATGGTGAAGACCTTCTCCAAGACTTGTCCCACATGATTGAATGCCGTGGACATGGCGGCTCTACTATGGGATATTTTGAATACGCATCGACGATTATCCCCGGAAAGCTCCCGAAATCCACGCTCACTTTGGACCAGGTAATAGTGCAGGTGTCTTCCGTGATCACGGGGATAGGTCTCTCTGGGGTACTTGTCAGCTGGCATGGTGGGCAGTGGCGGATGTAGTCTTCGACCATGCTCTCCAGCGCGGGAAACCAGACCTTTTCCCTCCTCCGAGCTTTCATCTTGGTCACTCCTTGGTGTCCACCATGAGCCAGCTGGACCACCTGGTGCTTCAGTCCTTGCGGTATCACCAAGCAGGACCCTCACAGCAGGATTTCGTTGCCACATCTTTGTCAAGTTGTCGCGCTCTTCCGGACACCAGGAGTTGGCCTGGCGGAGGTAGTCCGTCCAGGATCCATCTTGGACAGCCTGCAGTGTTCGGGTGTATACCTCATCAGTGGCGGCGGCGTCCTTCACATCGGTCAGGCTCATGCTCTGTGGGCATGCTGCCAGTGATATGAGGCCGGCGTACTGTTCAGTGTTGTCGGTGTCCTAGGGCATTTCCGAAGGAATGGGGTGTCTTGACAGGAAGTCAGCCGAGTTCTTGGCTCCAGGCCGCTACACTACCTCCATCTCGTAGGGTTGCAGTTGTACCGCTCAGCGTTCGATGCATGGAGGTGAGTGAGGCGCCGTCCCTTTGAAGAGGGGAACCAGAGGCTGGTGGTCTGTGACAATGGTGAACAGTTGTCCTTTGAGGTACAAGTGAAAGTGGCTGCACGCCCACTGAAAGCTAGGGCTTCCCGCTCAATCTGCACATACCTCATCTCTGTGGGTGTGCGCGACTTGCTTGCGAATGCTAGGGCAGCCCAGCGGCCTAGTTCGTGTTCTTGAGCCAGTACTGCTCCTAGCCCCACCGTACTGCTCCTAGCCCCACCGGCCTTGCATCGACCAGCACCTCCATCTTCCATGCCGGGTCAAAGTATGCCAGCGTTGCCTCCCTGAGGAGGGCGTCTTTGATGCCTTGGAATGCTTCCTCATCTTTTGGACCCCACTGCCACGTGGCATCAGCCTTTGTGAGGGCTCATAGCGGCTCCACTCGGGTGGCCAGGCAGGGGATGAACCTCCCACAGTACGTGGCCATTCCCAGAAGCTCCGTACCTCCGTCGGTATTGTTGGCGCCGGGGCATCCTTAATGGCCTGTGATTTTCTTGGGTCCACTCGGATGCCTTCTTGGTTGAACACGTACCCGAAGAATTCAAGGGATGGTTGGAAAAACTGACCTTTATCTTTGTGTAGTGTGGCTCAATGGTCGCTGAGGTGCTTCAGGGTGTTGCAGAGGTGTTTGTGATGATCAGCGGCTGTTGCTGAGTGGATGAGGATATTGTCACTCACGTTTAGCACCCTGGGTAGTCCCGATAACAGCTCCCGATCGTGTTTTGGAATACTTCGGCCGCTGAGGATATTCCGAAGTTCAGCCGTTTGTACCTCCTGAGCCCCAGGTGGGTGCTGAATGTGGTGATGTATCGGCTCTCTTCCGACAAGGGCAGCTGGTGATATCCTGCGTTTAAGTAAATTTTCAAAAACCACTTGAATCCATTGACATCTGCGATGATGTCATCCATCGTTGGTGTTATGTGGCGTTCCCTCCTGATTGCTTTATTGGGCAGTCGCATGTTGATGCATAGGCTTATGGCTCCTGGCTGTTTCGGCTTCTCGGCGATGACCATCGGGGATACCCAGGGCATCGGCCCAGACACTTTTTCAATTACCCGTTGCTTTTCTAAGGCTTCCAGCTCTTTTGCAGGAGCGGCCGCAGGAGGAAATGAATCCTCCTGTGTCGCAGAGCGACCGGGGCGACTGACTTGTCGATGTGCAATCGGATGGGGTCACGATCTTCGCTGGCGCAGAAGGAGGCCTCTTAGTGTCTTGTTGCGGCATCCTTGGATCAGTTACGCTCTAATCTCCTTCGGCTGGTCATCCTCGAAACATGTGCTGGCCAATTCGCGGAGACGGGTGTAGAACGTGTCTATCGACTCTCCCTCTCTCTGGCGTGCTTGGCGTAGCTTGAACCTTTTGAAGTCAGGGTTCAATTGTGGGTTGAAGTGGGCGTTGAGCGCAGCCACCCACGCGTTGTAGTCTGTGGCAGCTCCGGTATTAGGCAGGTGTTTGAAGAGCTTGAATATCTCGTCTCCTGCGTAGTGTAATAGTAGGGACCTTTTTACTGCTTCATCATATTCGCTGGTTGCGACGAAGTAGTTGTTGAGGCGTTCGATCCAGATCTTCCACAGTGAAAAGGCTGTTGCAGAGTCCTCAAGTTCGCTGAACGGGGAAGTAACTCCTGACGCCGCGTGTTGGAATGGTGCGGGAGTTGGTGCTGCTGCTTGACCATCATGCCCCATTGCGCCTCTCGCTGGTGGTGAGGGCTGTGCTCCGACGTACCTCTCTCTCTGCTCCCTGGTATTGGGGTCTTCCTCTCTGCAGGCAGGGGTATGTGGTGGTCCTCCTTTTAGGCTGTGTCTGTAGCTGAGGCTTCTCGATGGTCCACGTGCTCCTTCCTCTTGTTCTCCAGTATCTGGGGTGTTCCCCTTTTCCTACTGTCTCCTTCCACGTTGCCCTTGTGTGCCTGTCTCCTTGTCCCTCCTTCTTTTGTTGTTTTCCTTAAGTTCCTTATGTCAAGGTCCTTCATGCAGGGCTCTTGGCAGCCTTTCCTTCAGGCAGAAGGTTGATCAGAGGCCTCAGGAGGGCGAGGCTCGACTCATCGACCCCTAGTCAGGTCTCTCTCACCTCGTGTGGATGAATGCAGGCTGGGGGGGCGCGCACACCCAGCTCCAGGTGCTCTCCCGCCGTTCTGAGGCCCGGCTCCCAGCCGCGTAAATCAGGGTCTGGTCATAATCACGGTGCAAGCCGCGAAGTGCGGTGAGCGAGGGTCGGGCTCCCTTCGCTCGTCGCCAATGTTGTATGGTGAGTTAAGGGCGATTAGGGTGCCGGGGACACTTGCACGGGGGCAGAGCGCGGCGCGGCAATGACAGGCACAGCACACTGCTGTGGGCCGGAAGTGACAACCCCGAGCGGTATTCTTCCTTTTATTGATTACCGCAGGCCACGCCTGGCCTGCGGATGTGGTGGCGAGCGAAAAAGCGGCTACTAGACCGGTAACTATTGCAGATAACATGATGAAAACTGACATTCTTAGTGCACGTTGCTTATACTGTAGGAAATGACTGCTTACAACTGCTAACAACACAGAAGTCGTCAGCGATGGATCTTAAACGCAAAGAAAATTATAGATGTCTAAACTCTGCGTTTCTTCATAATAACTTGTAATTCTGTTGTGGCCTTACTTTAAATTAACCTACTAGTTTCCCTTTCTAAAATGAAAAACAATACATTTTATGTGCCGCATTCTAATTACAGATATGGATTTGTGCAACAAAAACGCCATTCGTGCCTTTGATTAAGTGCTGCGACGCTGTATAGCGCAATTTAAAAGAGGACTATTTCTGGCAATTAGTAGAAGGGGATAAAATGGTGGCCACAGCAATACCGTTCAGCCCAGTGTGCCTCTTTGTAAAGGCTGGGAGAGGGGAGGAGCTGGCGGGAGCAGGGGATGGCCGTGTGGGTGGCCTCCAACTGCAGTGTTCAGGTGGTCCCAGGGTCTCGTTTGGGACCATCGAGGCCCAGAAAAACGGTAGGGTGGTAAGATTAAAAGGCAGCCTGAGCCCGTGGAGCTCTAATCAACGACAGGCAGTGCTGTCCCGCTTCAATGAATGAACACAAACCCAGTACTTGCAGCCTCCACAGGTTTTCAAGACACCAGAATATGGAAGCGCGCACATCAAAACAATTTGATTGAAAAACGCTGATTTCTGCTCTTAATATGTTGGACTAATATGCTACAGAAGAAATTATCACAGGGGTCTGGTTTGTTTTTTCCTTTTGTTAAATGGAAATGCATACGTATGTTAGGGGAATGCGTTTATGGAATGTGATGCTTAATGTGCATGGAATGCTCGGAGCTTCGATGGCAGGCTGTCTGACACTCTTTCTCTGTTGCACTACTGTCAGATGTGAAGCTAGCAGTGCAATAATGAAAGGGCGTCAGTCTGCCCTGTGTGCAGCATCAACAACAGTCACGGTGCAGGGGACAAACCACTCAATCTGGGGAGTTTCCTAGTGCGCAATTGTCTGCAATGTACATGTTTATATCTGAAGCTGCACGATTATATCCAGTTCCTGTTGCCAAATACTTACCAAATATGTGTAAAGGCAACATTTGTTCGGCAGTGGTGTTACTTATTTTACTATCAACAATTTAATCGGCAACACATGCAAATTTGTTGACCCCCCTTCCCTGAAACTCAATTTGTTAAATACATTTTAATAGTGGTGTGCTTTTTCTGAGAAGCCCAGTACAGAATGCAACCAATGACCTGAATTAGAATGCTAACACATGTTTTTCAAATGAAAAGCACCTTATCGGTTGTGACACAATTGGCCATATCTGAATAAGAGTGAACAACAAACAGATTAAATAAAATGCTCCAGTCTTTAGAATGTGGTGCACTCTAGGATTGTAAAAGGTTGGGCAGGAGAGCAGCGCGTAGGCACTGCACATATTAAAAACGCATGCCTATCGCCCGAACATTGGGCCCTTCACTCTGCCACAGTCCCCTGTGTCTTGATCGATACCAAAATGAAAAAATAGAAAAACCATCTATTTCTTTCATTTTGGTATAATCGTGGCACCCACGCTTTACTTATAACATTTTAAAAGTAAAGCGCGGGTGCCGCGATTATACCAAAATGAAATAAATATATTTTTTTCTATTTCTTTCATTTTGCTACAATTGCGGCACCCGCGCTTTACTTATAGCATTTTAAAAGTAAAGAGCGGGTGCCGCGATTATACCAAAATGAGAGAAATAGAAAAAACATCTATTTCTTTAATTTTGGTATAATCGCGGCACCCGCGCTTTACTTTTAAAATGTTGTAAGTAAAGCTCGGGTGCCGCGATTATACCAAAATCAAAGAAATAGATGTTTTTTCTATTTCTTTCATTTTGGTATAATCGCGGCACCCGTGCTTTACTTATAACATTTTAAAAGTAAAGCGCGGGTGCCGCGATTATACTAAAATGAAAGAAATTTCTCTTTTAGAGCCGTCCCACTTGGACAGGCTCGGCCTTCTTTCCTGCGGGCGTAAAAGGTTTATTATATTCTTTATGGGGCCATCTGTTTGGACCCATAAAGAAGATACAAAACCTTTTACCCTAGCAGTAAGTCGGGGCAGCCCGTCCGTATGGGACGGCTCACAAAGAGAAAACAGTACGTCACTGAAACCTCTTTTCCTTTGGCTAGCCACCGTTTAGCATTAACGGTGACGCCAGCCAATGGAATAGAGGGGCAGGGCTTAAACGTACTCTAAAATATAAAATCCCGCCAGCGAGACTGCGCTGTGTGCAGCCTACGCTAGCTGAGACCTAATAACAACAGTTGAGGTAACTACACTGAGATTAGAGTAGGAGAAGCAGGTATGTACTTTATTCATCAGGGTATACTTCATAATGTGGTGATACTTTTCAAACCATGCTGGCATGCAACCCTATGGAACACGCTCACTGGAGCAGAGCAAAACAGAACACGCTCATTACCAACATAGTATTCTAACTTAGAATAATGCATACAGGCCGGAAATATAAAACATTTTCCACTTCAATGCACAAAAAGTTGAAAAAACATTAACGAGGGCGGTAAGTTAAAGAATAGCAAAAAGCTTGGAGGACAGCTACAGTATCGTTATAGAACGTCATAACGCAGAAGGAATATTTAGTTTTAAAACCAGTAGATTAAGGAGGCAAATAGGCAAGGGAATCAAAAGGCAGAACAGGAATACATCAACAGAGTTTCTGAGTCTCACGGAAGGCAATCTGTTCTTTCTCATTAATCTGATCCGACTTGCAATGAAATCTTCTGGAAGAGCTTGACTCACATTCATGTCTGCTTCAACACTATGACTCTCTCCATTGTTGCTCATATTAATCAAAAGTGGAGGATTTTCAAATCCACGACACCCGAATACCCATGAAAGAAATGTTCACAGGGTCGCAATATGGATTTCCTGTACATGGAACTACCCTCCTCAATTCTGCCAGTTTCGTATGCTCTGACCCAGTTTCTGGAGAAAAATCAGACAACTTCACACAACCATAGCCTTATAGGCACCGGCAAAAAAATTGCACTAGAGATTAAACACTTTATCAACACTCGGCATCGCTCTATCACTTTGTGGTTGGCAAAGTGTGGATATATCTGCCTTATTGAATCTCATCGATATTGATTAGTATTTTCTTGTTTGCACAATGGTAAGAAAAGCCCTAAGGTCCAGTCAAAAATTCTGCTGTCAGCCCCTCCCTTAAACATGCAGTCCCAGTTCCCATATTCTGACCGTGTTTATTCCTTGAGGCATGGGGCGCATGTAATGAATCTAAAATGTACTTAAGTTTTTCCTTGATGATCTGGTCAATTAATGAACAGCATCCTGTCATTGTCTCTGCTGTTTCAGCTGAAATTATAAAACATTGTGCAGATAGATACGAGAGACATTTGGCGATGAGTGTAGACAGTCTGTCAGCATCCTCATGAAACTCTCAAAACCTCAAACTGGTAGTCACTTTGCAAAAGGCGAGTCAGGCCGGGCCTAACTTTAATTACTACTGTTGTAATGATTACTTGCATATGGTATATTATTGTTTTATAATGGATTAGATTATGTAATCCTAATATAAACGGCACTCTCTAATTTCTTTATAATTGGCGACTTGTTCACACCAAGTCGCTTACAATAAAGAAAAGAAATCAGAAATCGAATACGTTATTACAGCAGAGTTCTAGAGTTCAAAAGAAGTTTATTAATCATAGTATATAGGGTAGCATACATAATACAGCAAAAAGAATTATGTGGAAATAACGGGGAGGGAAGGGGAGACAAAGGAAAAAAGAAATCAAAGTAAACTTTATAATGAAGGAAACAGCAGCAAACTTATCATGGGCATGAATGAGTTAAAATAAAGAACAAAATGATTAAGCAATAAAGCAAATACAAAGGAGGATATGCAGGTAATAATGTTGAAGAAGAAAGGAAATGACAAGGGTATCAGGGGGGTTTAGAGACTTCCTGCTGAGCAGGTCGTAAACGGAATGAACGAGTCTTACAATTATCTAAATACATCGTAACAGGAAGCCAAAGATCTGTACGTTTGGCTGCTAACTGGGCAGGAAAAACAAAAGCAGTATCAATTCTATGATTATGACATACATTATACCACCATGCTTTGAAAGAAATGGCAGAAGAGGTTTTCCAATTAATAGTAATCTGTTGAAACGCAACAGCCAAAAGCAAATCAACAATACGAACATGAAGATCAATCCCATCCCAACATGGGGAAAGACTACCTAAAAAGAGATGGGTGGGAGACAAGGGAATGTGGGTATGGAAAATAACATTAATTTGAGCCCAAACCTGTAACCAGAAATTATGTACATGCTTGCATAGAAATAACATATGAAACAAAGTAGCATTAGGTGAGGAGCAAGACCAACAAACATCTTGAGTGGTAGGGAATCGTTTGTTGAGGGTAAAAGGAGTGTGGAGCAATCGATTGTAAATGAAGAATATGGATTGAGTTAATGACACCGCTCTTTATGATTTACGGACCTTTATCCAAATCCTGTCCCAGAAGGAAACTGACCATGACGTGGAAAAGTCATGTTCCCACTGCTCCTCCACCTTAGATTTAGGCCTAGGAAGGGTATGAGCATGGAGGTGCTTGTAGAGAATAGAAGCTTTAGGGATAGTTCGTAGGGTGGAGTGAAGTCGGAGAGTAAGGTCAGGAGAAGTAGGAGGTAATGACGTCTGCATGAGTTGTGTGTAAACTTCCATTACCGCTGTTTTAAGTAAGAGGTATTTGGGAGCAAAGGATGAGGGTAAATCAAAGGTAGAACATAAGGTGTGAAAGGGCAAAAAGGTGGAATGTGAAAAAAGTTGTGAAATCCAGAGCAGTCCCATAGACCCCCAAGACCTCCAATAAAAGGGTTTACGATGAATTAAAAGGTATTTGTTATGCCAAATAGGGATGAGAGAAAATCAGCAACAGACGCAGGAGGGGGAGGATTAGAGGATAAGAGGAGTTTGACAGTGAATTTATGAATGGGAGTAGGGATTGAGGAGGGTTTGCGAGAAAAAGAAATGTACTCAGCAGAGGAGAAGGGGGAAAGAAAGAGGCGCTCAACCTTAGTCCACAGAGGGCATGGGGAAACAGGGTCCTGCAACCAAAAGGAGGCCTGACGTAATAAAAAGGCCGGAAAATTAACTCTGCCTTCAGAAGCAGGGCGAATAAGCCTGGTAAGGGACATTCTGGGTTTTTTGTTATGCCATAAGAAGGAGGATAAAATCGATTTGATTTTCTTAAAACATTTAGCTGGGATTGGGGCAGGGATATTAGAGATTGTGTATAAAATAATGGGAGATAACATCATCTTAATTGTGTCCGACCGACCCCACCAAGACAGGTAGAGAGGGTGCCACCTAGCTGTAAGGTCAGTTATTTTCTGAGTGCATTTAGTCATGCATAGGGAGACCGTGTTTGATATGGAAGGGGTGATGTGCAATCATAAATATTTAATATGGGAGGGACTCCAAACAAAATTGGAGGCAGTGAAATCAGATTTAAAGGCAAACTTTGTAAGGGGTAAAATCTCACACTTATCATTATTGAGCCGATAACCAGAAATTGAGGAATAGTTCCGTACTTCCTCTAAGAAAGCAGGGATGGAGATAGTGGGATTCGAAATGAAAAGTAAAATATCATCGGCGTATGCCGCGAGTTTAATAGAAGACTCCGCAGTTTGAAAGCCATGAATGTTAGGGTTCTGGCGGAGTTTGGAGAGGAAAGGTTCTAGAGCAAGATTGAAAAGAAAAGGCGAAAGGGGGCATCCTTGACTGACTCCCCTACCAAGGTCAAAATAGGAGGAGATTTGACCATTCATAAATACTGCGGCCCGTGGATGAGAGTACAACAATGAAACTAGGGAAATAAATTTAGGGCCAAAGCCAAACCAACCAAGAGTGTTAAAGAGGTAGGGCCATTTGACCCTATCAAATGCCTTCTCCCATCCAGGGCTATTGCTGCAAGAGAATGTTGAGATGAGACGATTTCGACAAAATATTAAATAGAAGTCTGGTATTGTCGGTAATGTAACGACCTTTGACAAAACCAGATTGCTCTTCACCTAAGAGATCAGGGAGTAGATGGTCTAATCTGATCGCCAATGACTTAGCAAATAGATTATAGTCAATATTGACAAGGGATATGGGCCTGCAATTCTTGCAATGCTGCACATCTTTTCCGGGTTTGGGTATTAAACAAATGTGTGCATCGGAAAAGGTCCCTGAGGAGGCACCAGAGGCAACAAAAGTATTGAGAAGGGAGTGTAATTTGGGAATCAAGAGTTTGGAAAACTGAAGGTAGAACTCAACGGTAAAACCGTCAGGTCCAGGGGCTTTATTAAGTTTAAGACGTTGGAGCGCATTGAGCAGTGCTTTCTGTGAGATATCAATTTCCAAAGAGGAGAGATCAAGAGGGAAATGTGCAGGTTTTTGGATGGTCGAGAAGAAATGTGTGAGAGAGGGAAGAGAGGGTTGAGTATCAGAGGTGTAAAGGGTCTCATAAAAGCGGGAAAAAGTGGCAAGGATATCGGCATCTTTGTGCTGTAAGTGGGCATTGGTATCAAAAACAGATTCAATATTCATCTTGTTATGCTTAACCTTTAAATAACTGGCAAGGATTTTACCAGCTTTGTACCTACCACCATAGAACTTAGCGCTTGACTTTAACAAATATAAGGAAGCATCTTCAGTAGACTTTTCATTAAATTTAATCTTAGCCGCGACCAGAGCTGTCAGACTATCTTGGGAATGCGAAGTAAAATAGGCGTGTTCCAATCGTTTAATGTCATGGAGAAGGTTTTTAGTGAAATGGCGAGCAGCCCTGCGTTTCTTTGCGACGTATCCGATAATGAAGTGGCGTGCCGCTACTTTGAAAGTGTCCCATACAGTGTGTTTTGAAATGGGGGGAACATCATTTAACAAAAAAAATTCATCAAAAAAGGCAGTGAAGGAAGTGGAGAACTTGGGATCCAAGAGGAGAGCATTGTTAAAACGCCATCTCCTGGGTCCATCAACCTTGGGAATCACGTCAAGACTCACCACAACCGGGGCATGATCCGAGAGTAAAATCGGACCTATTTCAGCTGTAGTAAGTGTTTGAGCTAGATTATAGGAGACAAAAATATAGTCAATTCGTGATTGAGATCGGTGAAGCGGAGAGTAAAAGGTAAACTCCCGCAAGGTTGGATTGCAAAGACGCCAAGAATCAACTAGCTTATGTTGAGAAATGGCTTGAGAAAAAAGTTTGTGTGTTTTAGTGGGGATATAAGTGACCTTAGAGTTTCTCTCTATAAACGGATCTAGGGGCTGATTACAATCCCCAGCAAGGATAAAATTATCATCCATAAATTGGGTAATACGTGAAAAAAATTCAGCCCAAAAAAGAGGTTCACCATTGGTGGGCCCATAGACATTAAGAAGAGAGATTGGAACACCTCTAAGTGATAGTCTGACATTTGTCCATCTACCGTTAGTATCAGATTCTTGGGAAATGACTGTGAAAAGGAGTGATCTGCGGCATAAGATTGCAACACCATTGCGTTTACCATCACCTTGCGAATAAAAAACCTCACCTACCCAGCCTCTTCTAAGCTTAGCAGACTCAACATCAGAAAGATGAGTTTCTTGGAGAAATGCAATATCAATATTCAATTTGGCACGGTGTGATAAAATGCGTTGACGCTTAATTGGGGAATTTATACCCTTGACATTCTATGAAATTATGTTCAAGGACATAACAGGTACAATATTTCAATAGTTGCAAAGTGAATAGAGCAAAAATATGGATCCATGAATAAGAAGAAAGAAAAAAAAAAGTAAGAAGTGAAGAGTAAAAAGAGAGAAGAAAGGAGGAAACGAGGTAGAGTGCGATAATGTGCAGGAAGAAAAAAAGAAAAGAGAAAATGGAAATCAATGTAGTAGGGTCAGATAAAAAAGAGAGAGGATGTAAAGATAGATATAAATAGAACTAGAGATAAAAATGATATGATTTCCGCACAGCCAAATAAATCTAAGCATTCAAGGAATGAGAAAAAACAAAAGAAGAGGAAGATATAAAAGAGAGGGTGAATATAAATAGAGGAGAGGGAAGGGAAAAGAAAGAAGAGAGCAGTAGTAATAAGAGAGTGTGCAGGTTGAGAAAAGAAGAAAAAAGTAATATATAAAGGTGATTGGAAAGAGAGCAAATGGAAAAATGAGAAGACATAAAAATGAGTACAACCTGACAAACAAGTTATCTTTACAATTGAAGCATGGAAACTGAAACAAGGGGGGGGAATGGTAAAAAACAAAGAACAAGAAAGGAGTAAAAACAAAAAGGAAACATACCTATAGAGAGAGAAGACGAGAAGGTAACGAGGGGAGAAGGGACCACGTGGGTAAGGCAGTTCAACCAAGCGCAGCCGGGCAGGGATCCAGGGAGATATCACCAGACAAGGAAGGATTCCTAAGGAGACCAAGAGGGTAAAAAGGAGAACAAGTTACAATCGTTGGTGCAACGAAGACTATGAAGCAGACAATAACAATATAACGTATGGGAGGTAACAATCAAACAAGTAAGACACTATAAACTAGAAACTGTGACTGAAAACAGGGACATTGAAAAGACATGCGAACTCCATCTCAGCCAGGACATGAAGAGAAAGGGCCAGAGGCGTCCATAGCGGAAGTCCTATGTGCGTTAATGAAGCTCTGTAGTTGGAGTGGATCTTCAGAGAAGGTCATTCTGTTGTTGTAGGTGACTTTAAACAGGCAAGGATGATACAGGCCATAGCGAGCACCCATGGAGCGAAGAACATCTCTCATGCCCAAAAAAGCCTTCCTACGATTCGCATAGTCCTGGGCGAAGAACAAAGAGGTGCCGGACCATGCTAATTTGGGGATGGCTTTAGCAGCTGCTAGAACTTTCAGAAGGTCAGTATACTCCAGGAAGTGAAGAATGGCGCCTCTCGGTCGCTGTGACATGGACGCGGAGGTAGGCAGACGACCAAGATGATGAGCACGCTGGATGTTAAGAACTGTGCCTTCTGACAAATGAAGCAATTTGGGGAGGAAAGATTTGAAGAAGGCAAGCGGGTCCGAACCCTCGAGACCTTCCGCCAAGCCGTAAATGTGAAGATTATTCCGCCTGCTTCTGTTTTCCAATTCCTCCACTTGCCTCTGTAAGGTGCTCACCTGCGAGGATAAATGAGAAACTGTGGTGTGAGTTTCTTGAAAAGATGCAACAGAC
The DNA here is from genome assembly GCF_964263255.1 of Lissotriton vulgaris. Lineage (NCBI taxonomy): Eukaryota > Metazoa > Chordata > Amphibia > Caudata > Salamandridae > Lissotriton > Lissotriton vulgaris. The sequence goes on along the minus strand of NC_141695.1, from coordinate 754,325,788 downwards.
TGTTCAACTGAGGAAACTCTTGTTACGATTTGTGACCAGTTGTCCGTAAGAATCTGAAGTTTGGCGTTGGTTTCTTCCATAAAAGGGCGTAATGTCCCGATTTCCTCCAGAAAAGGGCAAAAGGATCTTATCTCTTCCAGCAAAAGTTCCATAGAGACAGGTGTAGATAGCTTAGGTGGCGAAGGGGTGTCCCTTTTTAGTCATTTAACTCTAGTTTTCCCTGGTGCTAGCTGAGAAGATTCCATGGCTGCTTCCGAGCCAGATGAGGCAAGAGAGTCCTCCAATTTAGAAAGGGCAGAATATAGCTTGAAATTTTTCGCAAAGCCCACTTTCGTAGTCGTTTTAGAGGGTAAGCGTGACATAGACTTAAGATGTCCCATAAAGAAGCAACTGGAAAAAAAGAACTACGCAGCGTACTTCGTCAATGCAGTAAAACAGAAAACGCCACCCAGGAGGTCAAAAACAGCGAAGAACGTCTCTGAAGGGAGAAGAAGATCCTGATGACGATGAGGTAAATCAATTGATATAAAGTCCAAGATAATAACCAAATGCTATATTAATGTAAGCCAGGAACAGTGAAGGCATCAAGCACGGTTTTTAAGAAGTAGAGCATTAAGGCCAATGGAGATTAAAACCAGCAACTGGCCGAGTAGGATTTCAAATGAAGGCAGGAATATAGCCACAGACGAGATGAGAGGAGTTGAGGAACCTCAGTTGTTGGAAACTGAAAGACCTCCAAGTCAAGAGTGCGAGAATGAAGGGGTCGTAATTGCACAGAAGAGGGCAACTCATGTCCAAGGACACCACCTAAGGAACGACCCAAATAGAAGTGCAGCAACTTGTAGAGAGCAGGCACACCTAACAGGATCACCAACAAGCCATGGATTATAAGGCAGAGTATAACTATTAATGAATATAATGTCCATCCAAGTGAAGCTGCCTAAATAACCAAGGCGAAAAAAACTCATGAAGTGCTTGAAACAACCACTGAGCTGACGTGCCGCACAAACACGATGCAAAAATGGTGCCAAGAACATACTATGGCAGTGAAACGAAGGCATAGTATGAGGAGATGCGGAGAACAAGCCAACAGCCGAAGAAATGGGAAAGCACAGTCATGGTTTAGCGTGGAGAACACGGTGCGCCAGGATTCACAAAATGTATCAAGTAAGGGGTTTTGTCCTACGGGGCCAGGCTGGACTATAAACGTTATAAAAAATACAAAGTGCCTGGTCTCGGGTTTGATGCTGTTTTTTATTTCACAGCGGATCAGAAGCTTCTGACTAATCGTAAAGCTTCCATGATTTATTTAATCTTTTCACAATGTTTTTTGGTTTAACAGATGCGAGGTTTAAACACAAACTTTAACAGAAAATGTTACTGTCATTCATTGAAAAACAATTATACACAAATCAAACAACATTTCAAATGCAACGTAAAAAATGCTTATTTTAAACAATGTAAAGGGAAACAAGTTGATGGGGTACACTAGAAAATTTTTAACACAGTCCAATTGGCTGAATTTCTTTTAGCTATTTAGGACTGGGGTCACCATAGGCTTTTTATTTATTAGACTCAAGTCCCACAGCCTGGGACAAATATTTATCGCCTTTGGCGAGAAGAAGGGATGGATCCTTTAGGAAAGCCGACGCGTTTCCAAACCCGGTCCGTGAGTTTGCGGGTTTTTCCTCAGGGCTACCTGGGTACCTTTGTGTTCCAGCGCTCCGGTTTCTTCAATTTTCAGGTGAGAGTGGTTTTCATACTTGAAAGTGTGCTTGTGGTGCAGTTCGGTTTCACTTGATCGTCTATCTTGGATTTAGCACCGCTTTTAAAGACGCCGTCTAGTTAATGGCGGTGCAACTCCATTGTTGTGGATCGTCAACCTTGGGACTTTTCTCCTGCTTAATGCAATTTTGTAATTTCTGCTACGTTTTCTGCTGTTGCTGTTCGGTGCGTGTCTCCACTGTGTTTGGATCAATCACTTGATCGTCTATCTTGGATTTAGCACCGCTTTTAAAGACGCCGTCTAGTTAATGGCGGTGCAACTCCATTGTTGTGGATCGTCAACCTCGGGACTTTTCTCCTGCTTAATGCAATTTTGTAATTTCTGCTACATTTTCTGCTGTTGCTGTTCGGTGCGTGTCTCCACTGTGTTTGGATCAATCACTTGAGAAGAAGGGATGGATCCTTTAGGAAAGCCGACTCGTTTCCAAACCCGGTCCGTGAGTTTGCGGGTTTTTCCTCAGGGCTACCTGGGTACCTTTGTGTTCCAGCGCTTCGGTTTCTTCAATTTTCAGGTGAGAGTGGTTTTCATACTTGAAAGTGTGCTTGTGGTGCAGTTCGGTTTCACTTGATCGTCTATCTTGGATTTGGACCGCTATCTTGGATTTAGCACCGCTTTTAAAGACGCCGTCTAGTTAATGGCGGTGCAACTCCATTGTTGTGGATCGTCAACCTCGGGACTTTTCTCCTGCTTAATGCAATTTTGTAATTTCTGCTACGTTTTCTGCTGTTGCTGTTCGGTGCGTGTCTCCACTGTGTTTGGATCAATCACTTGATTTTCCACAACTGGTTTGCTATCACTCCTGACATCCTTAGAGACAGAGTAGAGACAGAAGAGAACAAGGTCTCCTCATCATTCTTGTAAAGATCATTGTTGCCTTTAAGGATTGCAATTCTTCCAATATTCCAAACTTTTCCATCACTGAGGAACACAGCATTGCGTTAGTTTTCTGATCTGTAGAGGCTCAGAATACTGACTCTCATCTTTTCTGACTTTCCGAGGTTTTTTAATTTTCACCCACATACTCACGTTGATATCCACTTTTCCTGATCCGAACTGACAATCAGAAGAGCGTTTGTACTGTAGATGCTTTTCAAAAATACTCTTCCTAATTGTTTGCATGGAAATATCTAAACCAGCACTCTTAACCAACCATTCATGGTTGTGTTTGGTCCTAGCAGTGCGCCCTCTCATGATTTCAAATGGGGACATCTTCAAAGCCTCCTGTACATTTGCCCTATAGGTCCACACTGTTTTATAGACCTGTAATTCCAATTTCTCACCCTTCATAACAGCAATTTGATTGGCATTTTTCAACACTCTATTAAATCTTTCACACATGCCATTACCACTGGAGTTATAAAGTGACGTGGTTCTGTGTCTCACCCCAATCCTCTCAAAGTAGTTTTTGGATACATTTGACATAAATTGTACACTATTGTCATTTATAATTTGAACCGGTAGATCCTCATCTACAAAAACTCTGTCAGTAAATTTTAACACAGCGACAGAGTCAACTTTTTCTACCACCTTGATGGTTGGCCAACTAAAAACACATCAAATATGGAGATTATGTACTTGGCGGGGTACCAATAGGACCCATGATGTCTATGGCCAATGCGTACCATGGTCCTTCCGTAATACTGGTTTCACACATATCAGGTGTTAATGTTCTCAGTGATTTGTCTGAGTTGGCACAGACAACACAATCCTTTACATTCCTTTCCGCACACACATCCATGCCTGGCCACCAGTGCCATCTTTTAACCAGTTGCTTAGTTTTTACAATACCACAATGGTCCTCATGGCACATCTTCATGATGGGTTCTCTCAAGGAAGTGGGAGGTACAGCTTTATCCCCCCAAAAAACGGTGACACCTTGGTTTTCTCAGGCCAGCAGTGAAACACATACGTAATGCGGGATTGTAAATCCTCCTCCTTTAAATATTCCTCCTTCCATTTCCTTTTCCTCCACACAAGAGGTTCCTTCATCATGAATCAAAGCTACCTGCAACTCATTTCATTCATTCACCTTGCACTGTTGTAAGTCTAATGGCATACGAGAGAGAAAATCTGCAAAAATGTTGCTTTCGCCAAGTCCCTTCTACACCCTATTGATGAAATCCTGTAATCGCATGGCCATCCTTGCGATCATAGCCGACATTTTAAACAGACCTTCAGTGGAAGTAATTTGAGAAAGGATTTGTGGTCACTTCTAACTATACACTCCCCCACAAAGCTGTGAAAATGCTCTAAAGCACAAACATAGGTTAAGGTCTCCTTCCCAATAAATGAGAATGTACCTTCAGCTGGGGATAATGCTCTCAAAGCATAAGCGATGATGGACTCTTTGCCACCCTCATTTATTTGTGATAACACACCACACAAACCCTTATTGCATGCATCCACGGTGACCACACATTTGCTATTGACATCAAAACAGCTTGAAACAGAAGCATGAATAATCGCCTCCTTAATGCACTCAAATTCTCTTTTGCATAGATCTGACCAAGTGTATTTAACATTGCTTTTCACTAACTGTCTGATGTTAAATACCTTGCTTGAAAACCCCTATACAAACATAGTATAGAACCCAATCATGCCAAGAAAAGACCTAACTTCTTCTTCATTGACAGAATGTGGGCATTCTTAATGGCATCAACCAACTGTGGTTTGGGGGCAACACCCTCGCCGCACAAAGCATGACCCAAATAAGTCATAGATTTCACCCCAAATTTACACTTCGAAAGCTCCAGTGTTAAATCTCTCTCCTCCAAAATGCACAGAACGTCCTCCAACACACTATCATGTTCAGTTTTATCCTTCCCGAAAACTAAAATGTCATCCTGAAAACAAATAACTTTGGTGTGCTTCCCGGGAAGTTGGAGCAACAGCCTCTGAAAAATTGCTGCTGCTGATGGTAAACCAAAGGGCATCCTTTTATATTGGAAACAACCCACCGGGTGATACACGCAGTAAATTGCTTGCTCTCCTACTTTAACAAAATCTGGTGGTATGCTGCAGATAAATAGATAGTGGAGGACCACCTGCCATCCTTTACTAGTGCTAGCATTTCAGAAATTTTGGGGAGAGGAAATCTGTCCACATCAATACACAAACAAATTTTACTATTGGACCGCCTGGCAACCACAATGGGAGCTATCTATTCAGATGATTGAATGGGCTTAATGATCTCCTTACTCACCAAGTTCTCCAATTACTTTTACACTTCTATCCTTATAAGTGTGGGAATGTCCCTTGCCTTGTGGATTTTCGGGCACGCATCAATCTTCAAAACTTTGCAATGCTCAAAACCTTTGAAATGTAAATGTAAAAACTTTTTACATTTATTTAACATCACATTGCCCACAGACCCTCCTTCATCTATCATGAACAATGGATCAGAGCTGTTAATGCTTAGAATGATGTTAAGGTCCACTTGATCTCTCCACCCTACCATGGATGGTCAGTTTTTCGTCACATATAGCTTTCAGACAGACTTCCTGTTCTTAAACCTAGAAATCAGAGACCAAAACCCCACATGTCAATTTTTTCTCCTGAAAAACCTTCTGGACTGATATCAGGAGCCTCCAGTTTGTTACCTAAACTTTTCTTGATATTTCCTCACATACAATGATATATGAAGATTCTGAGTCCGCATACATCTGGACTGATGCTCCTCTGATCATCATAGTACAAATGGGTTTCTTTTTAATTTCTCCCAAGTTACCAGCTATATATTACACAGAAATTGGTTCTTAACCCCAGACACATCTGTCAAATGCTTTAAGGAGCAGTATGTAATTTTCTTCACCAAATTCTCATCCTCGCTTGAAGTACCATCCTCAAGACATTTCACCTTTGACCCCTTTTTCCTTTTACGAACGGTAGCATAATAGCCATCAAACGACAGCTAGAGCATTTTTGTTTGCGAGCAGGGCAAAATTTGCTGCTCACCAGATGTGAGCCACTTCCACAGCGATAACACTTTAAACCTTCTCTCTTAGTGACTCCTGACTTTTTTTTTAAGTGACTCCTGACTTTAACAGTTTTAGACTGTTGTTTCGTATTTTTGCAACTTTTAACTTCGGCAACCACCTCTTCAATTACTTATTTACTCTCGAACTTAAGACTTTTGCACTCCTACTAGATAATTCAGCCTTCGTAACAGTAGCCAGAATGTCTTTGAGATCAGCATCACCATTAATCCAAAGCCTATCCTGAATCGCAGGATCACGGGTGTGCATCAATACCTGGTCCCTAATAAATTGTTCTTGTAGATGGTCAAATTTACAATCCTCTGCAAGTTTCTTTAAAGTAGCTTCATACACATCAACCATTTCATCTGGTTCTTGCTTCCTGCAAAAAATCTCTTAAAACATCTAAAAATACATTTGAATCACCACTACCAGTGGTTTTTGTCATTTCCTCATACACCTTCAAACAACCGGGACCAACAGAATGTAAAAACTGTTTCTTTTTCCTCTGTGGTTTTAGTTTTCCTTCATCCTTAATGGTCTCAATAAAGTTTAAGAAGTACGATTTCCATTGCACCCATCATGTATAGTTCACATCCTGTGGGACCAGAACACTTATGGTGGCTGTATAGTGAAATTTTGTGTGGACATAATAAAGTAATTACATTTCCTTCAGTGTCCCTACTCCACCCAGGGGGACTAGTTTACTGAATATAGAGATGAAAAATACGCAACCTTAATGTGAATTCCTACCAATGCGTTATCAAAAGCAGAATAAATATGGTGCACAAATATTGACAGCAGCAATAACATATACTTTCTCACTCTGCGTAAGCCAATTAGCCACCTTATAATACCTGCTAACACACTCTCTGTAGTCAAGCACAGCTGATGAGGGTGATATGCATTTTAATATGTTGAGTGCCTCCGGAAGAATTGATTCACAATTGACTTGCCTTGAATGTGCGCAGCGGAGGGAAAAGCCGGAAAAGCGGTTGGCGCTCAGAATCTAGAGCGTGGCTCACAGCTGAACAGCACTGCATGTGTACACTAAGAGCAGAGAACAGACCATATTGAACTTCAAAATGGCCGCACGTAACGTATCATGTCATACATTACGTCAGAACTCCCAGATTGCACATGTATGGCCAATGGGACGTCGTCGAACCTTCAGGAATTCTACCTCGTCATTTGTTATGTTAGAACTCCCAGAATGCACTTGTGGGGTTGCCGGTAAGTAGTCGAACCTCTAGAAATTCCGGAGCTTGAACATCAAACTCACCAAGGATGCGCAGTTCAAAATTCGCCGAAGCAACCACGTTTCAAACGACATCTATTGTTAAGTAAAATCCGCCGACCTCTCTGATAATTTGTAAGTAAGGAATTTTATTATGCATGATTAATTAAAACCTTTGCATACACATAACAATAAAAAAGAAAATTTCTTATTTGCAATTCAGTAAATAAAACAGTATACAAAACCATTGTTAGACATTGTTCAAAATTACACAACTAGGCATTATGCTCGACAGTAAGTCTAAAGGGCTTGTGCTGCAGAAAAAGCTAGGCTGGCAGTAGTAGTCCTGATTTGAAAAGCCGTCCTCACACAGCGTAATAGAGTGCATTTATATAGTGCTTATTGCCATCATAGATTTAACCCCTTGGGCGCGGCCGGAATTTTGCCGCGGTGCGGCAAAATTCCACGCATGCGCAGATCGGACGGCTCCCGTCCGTCTGATGTACACGAGCATCGCTGCGTCAGACAGCTGGGGGCAGCCCGATGCATGCAAGGGGCTAAAGTGCCAGTGCAACTGTAAAGTGCTGTTAGTTTTTGGGGTTTGTGCATCAAGGTGTTGTTTTGCGCATATAGCCATCATTGGTTTAAAGTGCTGGTGCAACTGTAAGATGCTATTGTTGGCTTTCTAGGTCTAGCATCAAGGGGTGCCTGGTTCAGCTACAATTTATGGACAGTGTCCACATGCGGCATGTTTTTGAATCTCTTATGTACTGTCTCAAAAAATTGTTTGTGAGCCGCATGTAGCCATTGTTGGTTTAAAGTGCTGGTGCTACTGTAAGGTGCTGTTAGTCTTTTCGGGCTAGTTTCAAGGCGTTGTTTTGTGCATATAGCCATTGTTGGTTTAAAGTGCTGGTGCGACTGTAAGGTGCTGTTAGCTCTTGGATCAGGTGTCCATGGGTGCCCGGTTTAGGTATTTTTTATGGTCTTTGTTTGCACGTGGTGTGGTTTTGAGTCTCTTAGTTACTGTTTCAAAAAAGTTTATGAGCCGCAGTTTAGCTGTACCTTGGCTGGATTGAAGCACAGTTTAACTGCCTGCAGGACCGGATGCCATGCTGCTTGAAGATTGGTCATAATAAAGTGCTTCTTATATGATATACTATCCTTTAGATTAGGGAAGGTGCAGATGACATGGATGATATCCTCCTTATCGCTTCCGCATGAGTGACAGGGCTGAGGACCTCCTCTCCTTTCCCAAGGTGGAAGATGTGGGATTATCGGAATGACAACTAGTCATAGCTTTAAAAAAAATTCCTTTGTCATTATTTTGACTCCTATTTTCAAATAAGATTGCGGTTTGAGCACTTCATAGTCAATGAGCACTATCAAGCCATGTGCCCTTTTAGCAAGCGTTTCCTTGTCTTATAAGACCGATACCATTTGTGTTGATTTTTTCACAGTTTATTTGAAAGACGGATAATCTGTTGGGGTTCCCTAAAAATCCAAATCCCAGTATCTTAAGGGAGTCAAACAAATATTCCCTGGCTGGTGATTTTCCGTGGCAAAGCAAATAGATCCAAAGATGCAGATTTAAGGATCCAGCCTCAGCACTACGGATCTTGTGCCAACTTTTTACGTATGCGCCCCTTCTTTCTACTGATTGTTGTATACACTTGTAGTAGATCGTTGTAGCTTGCTGCTTGTAGTAGATCGTGCAAAGAAGCTTCACAGAAAAAGTTAAAGATGCCACAATCCATCTCAATTGGTGAGTAGAATTATCCTGGGTAGGCACGGACCCAAGGTGTAGGCAGCGCTCAAAAATAATCCTGATGCCGGCAACCAGAGATTTTCAAACCACTGCCTGTAGATTCTCTGAAGCCGGCAGAGACACAGAAAGTAGAAATACAGATCCCAACTACCACAGTCCTAGATGCTGACTCGAGTGAAATTGTAGGAAAATGAAAAATATAGCAGCGTAGGTTCTTCCTCAATGATGTTTCAACAAAGAAGATCATCGCCAAAATTGCAAAGTAATAAGTTTCACTTTTAAATTAGAAGCTTTATTATTGAAATACCAAGACAGTACGGAACGACAGCAGAAAGCAACTTGTACAGGTCTCCTCCTGAGCAGTAAATGCCTTAACCAAGCTCCAGATAGGAATCTGGAACGTTACATAACAAAGCTGGTGGAGGAAGGGATTTTAAGAGTAAACAATAGATGTAAGACATGGAAGTATGTATAACAGTGGGCCATAAAGAAGCAGGGTGGGCTATGAAGATGAATGGGTTCCGGGAAGTGTTTCAGAGATTTGATATGTTAGGTGTTGGCATCTGTACTCTTTTAGCATTTTTAAGACAATAACCACCACCAAAAAGCAACAAAATATGCTTTCTCTGATGACCTTCTGACTTTGGGAAAGGAGAAGGACTTTACTTGTCAGAACTTTAAAATGGAGATTCGGACCGTTCAGGCTGAAGCAAGCTCCTTGTCATGTGCAGCAACAGAAACCTTTCTGCTGCTATACAGGGCAGCATTACAGCTTTATATGTTTTTTAAAAGCTTTGGCAGCTTTTTGCGTTGAAAAGCATTGAAGTTTAAAAATATGATACAATAAGCTCAGAATCATACCTCCGTTTTATTTAATAAAGTAATATCATGTGTTGGTGCTTTTATTGCATAAAATGCAATACTATAACAACTCATAATTCACAATGAACTGGAATATATGGAAAATATTTCATGGTTACCTGTTCAATGTAGCTTTTAGCAACATCATGGCATTCCCCCGAGTCAGTGACTTAACATTGTGAGGGTGACTAGAATTAAGTAACAAGGAAGACCAAATGATACACATCTAATTATGCAGCAAAAATGTTCGTTATGTTGCAGTTAGTTTAGTATTATTTTAACCCATCTGAGAAACAAAATATTTGGTCAACTCTACAAATTTTGCAAATGCAATAAATCTATTAATATGTGGTAAAATCTGCAACCAAAGGATCGCCTAAATCCATTTACCATTTCCATTGATGTTGCTGTTGGTTTTTATTAACCATTTATTCAAATAAAATGTAAACAAGACCTAAATATTCTAATTTCTCTCAGTGCCATTGTTAGCTGCACTTAAAAGTATACAACCTTTTCAAACTAACTATCCACAAATACACATGTGATATAAACAATAAATAACAGTATCAGATGTAATATAGTCCTGTATTGCTATCCAATGGTTCTAATGGCATTTACACAACACTCAGTCTTTGGCCTAATAGGTTTATGTCACCAGCACAATTCAATGGCAATATTGGATCATGTTACACAGTTACCGGATATACACCCTATGTATATAATCTAATTTGGGCTATTTTGTTTTGAAGAAAGTTTACCACATTTTGGCTACCATCCAGGGATGTACATTCGGTTACATAAACACAGTTCGGTGAACCTTAATCATTTCATTTTTATGTTCTGTTCTTACAAACAATTGATGAACTTTTCATGACATTACAAAAGAAAAATGTGGATTCTATGAAAAATATACATATTGCAGTTATGATCAAAAATGGAAATAACACAGGCAAAATGGCACAATAATCCACAGGTACAGTTATAAGCGGTTTCATCTACGAAATATTCACCATGGGATACATTTTTGAGCTCTCGTAATGACTTACCATTTAGCTAACACTGCCACAGTGCATAACTTCCCACTTCACTTCACTTGCTCTTCTTAATTAGTCAAGTACATTATATTCTTTCCTTATCTCCCAAGATTTTATTCAAATTTCTTAGGACATCCCTACCTTTCTATACCACTCTGCTGCCATAGAACAGTCGGTATTTCGGGGTCCATTCATCAATGTCTATTGGTGATGGGCTGCCCCACATTGTACTGTATCTCAATTTTTTGGGTTTAAATCTGTTTATTGTACTTTTCTTTATACAATTTATTGGCACACTACAATGTTTCTCAATGTTACAGCACTGAAGTCCACATCACAGTTTTGTGGGGGAAGATACAATGCATTGTCTTTGGGAAAAGTGCGATGGTACACATATGGGACACAGTTCGGTTGCTAGGGTGCCATAATTCCCAAGAAACAGCTTGTAATGTCAGAAGTAGACAGTCTGTGTCTTAAAACAACTGTGATAACAATGATGATAATAAATGTTCAGACCACTGGGACATGTCCCCCTCCAATACATTTTGATCAGCATTTACTGCATTTAGCATCCTGACGAGTACAGCCCAAGCAAAGAACACATGGATGGTGCAATGAGAGCAACATCAGTGGCAATTGCAGCTACTACATAGCAGAAGAAATTGAGTGGCGATCCCAGCTACATAATGATTGTGTGCTACAGTTGGGGCGCAGGTCAATGCTCAGCGACGGGCACCCTGTGTCTTGCTTGCCAGTGGAATGCGTTCTTCCTGTTCTCTTGTGGGTGCACCGTTGTGGGGGTGCTAAGTGGCAAGGATATTAGGAGTAACATTGTGCTGTATCTCTATGAGATAGTGAAACCTAAGCTTCTTATCAACCCACTCCCATTATTTCTCTATAGTCAAGCAAGTACTCAGTGTGTGGATAAAAGTGCCCTCTGAGCCACATCTTTATGGACACAATTCACTATTAGTACACCCAGATTTGCACAGCTGAACCCTTGTGTAGTGCACTCTGGAAAACGTCCATTTGGACCTAGGGAGAGCAGATCTTGCTGATGATGTAGGTAAATGCTTTCTCCCCAACCCATTTTCTATTGGGTCTGTCTTTCTCTCGTCTGGATTTGAGGCTGTACAAGTCTTTTTGTCTGAGATGCAGCTTTTTTCCATTCCAGCCTCTGGGAGCCTGATCTCTACAGTTGACGTTTTTAGCAATCCTATCATCCCCATAATATATAGTTGTTTGGGTGTTTTGCAAATTGTATTTGGCATGCAATTGTGTAAATTGTTTTAGTGAGTACTAGGTGAACTGACCATAAAAGAAGCTTTATTAATTCAAGATAATATTACTGTGCCCCATACTAAACAAACATAGAAAACAGATATGCTCGGACTAAACAACATTAAACTGTGCTCTACGTAGCTCTGTTTAGGCACTCGTTGAAATACAAAGATTTCAAGATGAGTTAAGGGTACAACGGGTGCACACTGTGAACCATAAAACTCATATCGCAAATGTACTGAAATAATTCCGATAGGGTGCTTAAAAAGCCATAACAATGCTATAAAAAAGGCTTAATTAATTCTAAATGTTCATTAGTATTAAACTATACAAATGTGGGTATTGTTTAGTAATACCTGATGCATTATTATGGTGTTATGATGTCTTTTCTTTTTTTTTTTTAAACACCTCAATTATGTTTCAAGATTGGGTAGATTTTGTTCCTTAAGTTCTAAAATGCAATCATAATCAACACCAACAAATATGATTCTTATTAGCACAAACAAAAATATACTATTGCTTTTAATTTCTATTATCCAAATGTATAGTTTAAACACAGTAGAATAACAAAAAAATATCATAGACAAAAAAAAAATGTTGGCCCACCAGCCTGGCACTGAAATGCACCTTTTTAGGTAGATGTGCACATTTATTCAGACAAATGCTGTCACTGTGAGTGCAAAAGGGCCAGTGGCTGAAGTGGGCGACAGAATTTAGACTCAATGAGCCTGATTGTAAGTTGCGCAGAGCAATATCTTCTTCACAATCCCAAGTGTTATTAGGCGCAGGAATGCACAACCATCTTTAATGGGATATCACATTTTGGATCCTACCCAAAGACTGGGGATGACAATCTTTTTTTTTTCTCTTTTTTTTTTGTCCTCATTCTACAAAATATGCTCGTAGTTCAAGAATGTAAAGCAGGTCAGTTCGAAAACTGCAGCCCTGTATGAAAAGAAAAAGAAACCCGGTCTCTTTTCATTGAAGGATGGGAGAATTAGACACCCGGGCACTATTTTCTGCAGGGCTTGTCGGTAATGACCAAGGCTCCTCCTCTTCTATAGGCCATTCACACCTAGCCTTGGCTAGTTTCCCAACGTTTCGGCCAAACAAGCAGATTCGTAATCATTGGACCACTAAGTATAATAAATATATTACTGGAAAACCAAATATGTCCAAGAAAGGAGTAAGTGAGAGAAGGAAAAAGACAGAACATATGACCATGAAAGATGACTCTAGTTGTGTTAAACCCAGAATGATGGAGATAACTTAATCCAAACTAAGTGGAGGCAAAGAGTGTGAACCAGCTATCCAATAAATCCCAGAATTTTGTTTTTTTAACTCTTTTGCTTGCTCGATCACGAGTTGAGATGCATTGTACTGAGCTTATCCATTCTGATTTAGTGGGTGAAACAGGTAAGATCCATTTAAAGCAGATCCCCCTTCATGCCAGAAGAATCAAGACAAAAAGTAATACCTTCTGGTTTCTTGAGAAAGCCAGATTTTCTATCTCACTTGCAATTCCCCCGAAGATAACTGTAGATGCTGTTAGCCCAACCTTTCTATCCAGAATTTCAGAGATGATGTTACTCATGTGAACCCAGAAGAGCTCGATCGAAGAACATTGCCAGAACATGTGTACCTCATTTACGTTGATGTCATCACACTTCGGGCACTTCTTTGTCACTCCATTCCCCAGTTTGGAAAGTTTCAGGGGCATCCAGTATGCCTTATGGACAGTGAAAATATGGTTTCTTTTTACAGGGGCAGCTTTCACATATGACCAAAGGGTACATAGATACTTGCCCAAGAGTTTCGAGGTCATCACCCGGCATGTCCTTCTTCCAGCTCTCTATGAATAGGTTCGATTTTTTGTCTCCAATCTCGATCATATGCCAGTACCATGCTGCTACTTCCTTTCGTGTTGGTCTTGTACACATTGCTTTTACCAAGTCCCTGTTCCAGACTAGTTTGTTGCCAATAGATTTTGTCCAGCCGAGGATTTGCAGGTACTTGAATCTTGATACAGAGTTATTGGTTAAAGCAGAAAGGTACTGCAATGGGATTAACTCATTTTCTACCATTAGTTCTCCCCATCTTACTATCCCGGCTCTGCGTAGAGGGAGAGCCAGGGCGTCTTGCAGGCATGCCATAGTGCCCGGGGTGTCCCAGATCGGCATTTCTTGATTATAATAAGGTATACCTTGTAGTGCCCTCACTTGAACCCAGACTCTAATGGCAGCTCTAAGGATCTTCAGCCTAACCTTTTTAAAGAATCTGGGGGGACCAAATTTTAAAAGAAAGGAGTCAGCTTGTGTGTTATGTGCTTTTGTTAGGGCTTTAAAGAGAGGTAGGCAAGTTTGGCTATCGTTTAAGAGTTGACATGAGTTTTTAAAATGGAAAGCACAATAATAAAGGTATGGGTCAGGAGTGGCTATACCGCCATTAGATTTTTTTCCCGAGAAATTTTTCCTACCCCATATAAATGAGGAGAATAGCCCTTGTGCTTTCTCGGCCAGATTTCAGAAAATTCCAATGGGATGGTGTCAAATAAAAAGGTGAACCTAGGCAAGACATTTTCAACAGGTTAGATCCACCTATGATAGAAAGAGGGAAGAGGGAGAAGCTCCCATGCCTGTAACTGCTGTTGCACACTGATCATAGTTCTATCGAAATTTAGTTGGGCTATCTTATCTATGTTCTTAGTGATTTGTATCCTGAGATATCTTATTTGTTGTTTTTCAAGCTCACTTTTATAAGGGGAATTCCATGACATCAGCTCAGTTTTCTGCTGGTTTATAGAATATCCCGATATCTTCCCAAAATTCTTCAACTGATCCCAAATCTCTGGAAGCACTTGTTCTAGGTCTCCAGATCATAAGGTCGTCAGCGTAAAGACCCATTTTTTCCCAACCCAAACCGCTAAAAGGGGAGATAGTTTGACACGATCTTAGTTTGCATGCCAGTGGCTCGATGTAAAAATTAAAAAGAAGAGGCGAAAGGAGGCAGCCTTGTCGGGTCCCTCGAGAAATGTTACGTTGTTTTGTTAGGTTTCCGTTAACAAGAATCCTAGCAGAGGGGTTTTTATAGAGAGCCTTTACTGCCACTACGAATCTTTCTCCCAAATTGAGGTGATGAATTACTTCTATTAAGAAGGGCCAATTGACCCTATCGAAAGCTTTAGCAGCGTCGAATGTTAAGACCGACAGTGGGATCTGATATAAATTGTCCAGGTCTATCGCTCCAATAAGGTCGTGGGTTAATTCTTTCAGTTGCCTCTTTGATCAGAATGTATTATAGACAGTGCTTAATTTGTAAAATATGAAGTGCAGGTGCTCAAATGTTTGTCGGGAGCCACACCTACTTTTCTCCAGCTCCACCCACTTCTTTAAATGGCTCCACCCACTTAACTTACTCTATTAGCCCCACCCACATCCTCAACAGGCACTGCTAAAAGTCAGATGTAATATCCGGTCTGAATTTCAGTAAGGGAGCCTTCCTCATAGTAAGATTTTGATAGGAGGTTTTCCTGCGCTGTGAACATTTTGAAAAAGATTAAATCAAAAGTGCATTAAAGCACAATTTTCGAATAAATTAGCTAACATCACTAATGCATTGAAAAAGGACAATTTCAGTGCTCTATGTGCTTATTTGGGGAAAAGACAATACTGGGGTAAGCAATTTTTAACAGAGTCTATAAGTTCAAAGATACAACTTTTACATCGCTGCTGTGACAAAATACACCAAACAGTTGTGAAAACACTCTAAACAGATACACTTTAGAATACCTTTACCAGGGGTGCACCTACTATTATTGTCACAGGTGCAGTTACGCCAGGGCTTTAAGCTCTGCGGGGCCCTTTGAATCCTGATCATTACTGTATTTTACTACCCCAACAGCAATAAAAGGGGCCCTTTTCACTGCTTGCACCAGAGCCCATGGTATCCTAGCTGCGCTACTAATCCTTACACTATACACAACTTTCCTTTTATATAATTTACGATTAGTAAACCTCAGAAAACGTTTACTCTATATACAGTTTTTCATTTGAATCATCTATGGTTAGTACACATCAGAAAACTAATTTATACCATGCAATACACTTGGATGAGTCAGTCACTGTCACTTCCAGTGGCTGAAGGCGTTTTTTTTCACTATATAACCTTGTTGTTTTATAAAATACAAACATTGCTCAAAGTTGCTGAACAATCATGGACTTGTAATTTCCTGGTTGGGGTCATAATGTAGCGGAGTCCCCGGTATTCTTTCTCTCTCTTACTTGCTTCTATTTACTTCTCTAAATCTCCCACCCCCACACACCTATCTACCTACGAGTTAACACATATATAGCATGTTAGCTTACTCTTTATAGTTTTTGTTTCTTGCAAATCTGCTAGGTGGGTACGGTCAGTTAAAAGGTGGTCAAAAAAGTGTTCATTTGATAGAAACTATGACCCATTAATGAATGAATTCACATGAAAGTTTGTAAACTGTTTTCAAGTTATTCCTGTTCAGAGATTTCAGGTTCCACTGAAATCTGATGGGGAAGGGGTCAACGTTAAAGGGCTGGTCAAAACATCTTTGATTTGCTAATGGAAAGGGGCGACCACTCGGTCCCCCCGAACGTATGGCAGAGTGCCTCGATCCCCCCGGGAAGCCATTTTGGGCGGGAGGCGCGTCTCGGCTGGTATGCCCGAAGTGGCGTAGCCGGGGCGCGCCTTTTCCCGCCCTAGAGTGGGCTGGCCTAGACACTGACGCGTCCGGCCACGCCCTCGGGGCAGGCAGGGGCGGGTTTACGCCCGCCCTGAAGATGGATAAAAAGGGACGCAAGACCAGAAGACATCCTCTTGTTCCTGTGCTCTGAAGCTGCACCTCCTCGCTGCCCGTGAGCTCGAGACGGAACGAAGAGCCAATTTTGAGCGTTTTAATCGTTCTTGTTTGTTTTACAGTTACTCTGTTGGAGAATGCCGAAGAAGGTGGGAAAACGCATGACTACTGAACAGATGCTGCGTGTTCTCATGAAGGAGATGTCCGAACTTAAGAAGCGGGTGGATAAGAACGAGGAAGGGGGACCGAAACGTCCTTTGGCGGGAGCAGCCCCGGGAGGGAAAAACAAGAGGCCCAGGAGGGGAGTAGCGGGAGAAGACATCCCTGGTCCCAGTGCCCCGCTCGAGGCACCAACTCCCGTGCCGGAGGAGGGGAATCCGATTCCCGTTGTGGTCACCCCCGTGTCCGAGGATGATATGCCGCCCGAGCTGGCAGCACAATTGGCAGCGTGGTTGGGTAAAGGTAACGAGGGCGCCACGGCTGTCGACGCGCAGGCGCTGATAAAGCAATTGCGTGAGAAACGGGAGGCAGCCAAGGTGTCCGTGCCGGCTGCAGTAGTGGACAAGACACCAGGGACGATTGCGACCACAGAGGCAGCGTCCGGTGCAGGTAAGCGGCCATTGCCGATTGCGAGGGATGAGTCAACACCCTCTCGTAGAGAAAAGTTGGGGCAACATGTTCCTTTGGCAATTAAGGAAAAAATTTGGGCGGGGGAATATGTGAACATTTTCTCATTGCTTGTTGATCATTATGAGGTAGAGCATGTTAAGAGTCAGAAGGATCTCATGCATCCGAGTGTTTGGCGCGCAAAAATGGCCGCCTTTAAAGTGAATGAGAATATTGGCAATTGGGGCAATAATTGGGGAATTTTTACGTCAATCTTGGGGGAACGTAGGCCTGAGTTGCTTTCCGAGTTTCCAATCTATCAATCGCGAATCATGGGGTACTCGACATCGCACCAGGGTAACCATTGGTTCTGTTACGATAATCTTTTCAGAAAGGCAAAGGAGCATAATAAAAGTTTAACCTGGGATTGTTATGATTCTTTGACTTGGGATAAAATGAAGGAGACAGGAATGTTAAAAATGCCGTTGGTAGGAAGTAATGTTGGCGAATCCTCCCGGCAATATGCGGGGACGCCCTTTCGATCAGGTACGGGTGCCGACGATTACTCGAAACCTGCCGGCAATACTGGAAAAAGGGGTTTCTGCTTTAATTTCAACAGAGGTAAATGTACTAGACCCCAGGGATCGTGTAAATTCAAACATGAATGTAGTGGTTGCGGGTCGTCCCATCCTGAGTCCACGTGCAGAGCCAAAACGGGTGATAATGGGGGGAGAGGAGGCGCCAAACAGGTCTAACGTAGTCCGAGGGGCGCCTTTACCAACCCCGATTGATACCCTGGCGATGATTCCCTGGCTCAGTGAATACCCGGATCGTACTTCTGCTGGGGTGCTGCGGAACGGTTTTTCGTATGGTTTCCGCATCCCGGTAGGGGACTTTCAGGGTGTGGAGAAGTGCAAAAATCAACTTTCCGTCCTGCAGCATACGCACGTAGTACAGGATAAGATCCGTAAAGAGGTTGCCCGAGGTCGGGTCGCCGGCCCGTTTAGTGTACCCCCGGTTCAGAATTTTGTTTGTTCTCCCTTAGGGGTAGTCCCCAAGAAAGACCCAGGTGAGTTCCGACTGATTCATAATTTGTCAGCTCCACGAGGTCTTTCTGTAAACGATGCAATCGATCCAGAAATGTGTTCGGTGCGGTACGCATCCTTCGATGAGGCCGTAGCCATTTTTGATCGCCTGGGGCCCGGGGCGCTGATGGCGAAGTCAGATATCGAGTCAGCGTTCCGATTGCTCCCGGTACACCCAGACGACCAGCGTCTCCTGGGATTCATGTTTCAGGGTTGTTATTACATGGATAGGTGTATGCCGATGGGGTGCTCCATATCCTGTGCCTATTTCGAGAAATTCAGTAGTTTTCTACAATGGGTCTTCACAAAGAAAACGGGTTTCCAATATGTAATGCACTACCTTGATGACTTTCTGTTTCTTGGGGCAGCCGGGGATCTAGAATGTGGCCGGGCCTTGGCCGAATTTTGTGTGTTAATGAACCAGTTTGGTGTGCCATTGGCGCCGGGTAAAACAGTAGGTCCTACGACTTGCCTCGAGTTTCTGGGGATCGAGTTGGACTCCAGGGAGGGTTGTTTCCGTTTGCCAGCTGACAAAGTGTTGAAGTTCAGGGCTGCACTGCAAGTGTGTATAAATGCATCTAAAGTTACGCTGCAACAATTACAACAGTTGGTGGGACAGTTGAATTTTGCCCTGAGGGTGATACCAATGGCCCGCCCCTTTTCCCGTTCAATTGCCCAAGCGATGGTCGGCCTAAAAGAGGGCCATCATCGCACGAGACTATCGGCTGAGGTCCGCCAGGACATGCGTATTTGGTTAGCATTTCTGGCAGACTTTAATGGTCGAATCGTCTGGAATAAACCAGCCGTGTCCTCTGTAGAGCTGGGGCTATGGACAGATTCAGCAGGGAGCATAGGTTTTGGCGCCATCTTCGGCACAAAATGGTCGGCACAAAAATGGCCGACATGGTGGCATGAGAATGGTCTGACGAGTAATATTGCTTTCCTGGAACTGTTTCCCATCTTGGTGGCCTTGAGAACATGGCCCGATGGGTTCAAAGATCACTCTGTCATATTTTGGTCTGACAATATGACCGTGGTCGAGTGTATCAATAGTCAGGCAGCACGTTGTAAATTGATTTTAAGACTGCTCAAGGAAATTGTTTTACTGTGTATGCAATTGAACGTGCTATTCAGAGCAAAGCATGTCCCAGGGGTGATGAATCAGGCGGCTGACGCACTGTCTCGTTTTCAAATGCAGGCTTTCTCGGGTTTCCTCCCCTCAGCGGACCCAGAGCCGGCACCCTTTCCCGAAGCTCTCTGGTCTCTCGGTGCCCCGAACTTCGTCACCTCGTGGGAGAGAGTCTAGCACCAAGGACGAGGAAGGCATACGAAGGGGCGTTTCGGGCTTATTTAGCCTTTTTGGGGACTGATAGAGAGGGGCTTTGGGGCCACGAGGAATGGGTGGTGCATTTTCTGATGTCCTTGCGTAGGGCTGGGAAGTCGGTGGCTACGGCCCAGAGGCATCGTGCTGCCATTTCCTTTGTTGCCAGGGCTCATAATTTCCAGGACCCGACAGCGTCTTTCGTGGTACAGAAAGCGCTGCGAGGGTGGCAACGCCTTGAGGGTCGCAGTGTAGACGAGAGGCGCCCGATAGGTTTGGATAGGTTGGCCCAGTTGTTGGGCACACTCCCTGCCACATGCTCATCTCAGTTTGAGACAGCATTGTTCCGAGCCGCTTTTACGCTTGCATTTCACGGGGCGATGAGGGTGAGCGAACTGGTAGCAAGGAACAAACTGGATGTGGCGGGGGGTTTGTGCCAGGAACACGTTCAGATCAGAGGTGAGACGATGACTGTCTCCTTTGTCAGGTCCAAGACCGATCAAGATGGGATGGGTGACTGCATAATCATACGCAGGATTCCCGGGTCCTCCATGTGTCCGGTAACGTGTTTAGAAGACTACCTAGCACGAAGGGTGGCATCATGGGGGGGGACGTTGTTGAGACACGCGGACGCCACCCCACTGACGAAATTTCAGTTTCAGCGGGTGCTTGCGATGTCAATAGCCGCTGCGGGCTTGAACCCGGGCGAATTTGGGACCCATTCCTTTCGTATAGGGGCTGCTACAGAAGCTACAGCCAGGGGTCTTAATGTAGAACAAGTGAAACGAGTGGGGCGTTGGTCCTCTAATTGTTATAAGAGATATGTGCGGTTGCACATGTTGTGAAGCTGTCATAATGTACTCACGCTTCTTGTTTTTCTTTGGTTTTCAGTTGCGCAAGCCTACGAGGCGGGGCGGACTATGCAGTCGACCCAACACCGGGCCAGCGGTCAGACATCACCGACTGTGAAAAAGGAGGTGTGGGTCATGGGCCACTCATACGTGAGGCGCGCCGCAGACGTATTCAAAGCAGGTGACATGATTCACGTAGCTGGGGAATACGGGTACAGGGTGTCCTTCTACGGAAGAGGCGGTCTCTGTATTGACCAGTTTCAAACATTTTTCGAGGGTTTGTTAGGGCGGACGAGGTCACCGCCGTCTATAGTTATAGTACATGTAGGGGGCAATGATTTGGTCACCACCGGTAGACGACTTCTCCTGGAGGCAATGCTTTCCACTGTAAGTTGGTTGGCGAGGAGAGTTCCGGGGTGCACAATTGCGTGGTCCCATTTGATTCCACGAAAGGTGTGGCGGGGGGCTATTTCTATTCCTGCTTTGAATCATTCTGTTAGAAAGCTTAACAACAAAGTGAGTAGGTTGTTCCGTTCCAGGACATTGCATTCTATTTCTCATGGCTGTATTAATGATGACAGTATGTATTTGGGGGATGGTGTGCATTTGTCTTGGGTGGGGAATGAGTTACTCATAGGAGACTTCTTAGCATGGTTGAAAACGTTGAAACATGACCTTTAGGTAGGAGTTTTGTGGGGGGTCCGGATAGCCGGTCAACTATCCGGCCTGTGGCGGTAAGGTCATGATCGGTGAGCACTAATTGGAAGATCCCTATGAGTGGGCGTCACCCAACACGGATGGGAGCGCTCGGGAGAGGTGGCCTTTGGCCCCTCAACGGGGAGGCGGTCCCTTCTAAGGATGGGTCGCCGAAAGAAAAGGAAAGGCGGTCAAGGCCCCTTCCTGTGTAGGAGGGGTTACAGCCCCCTCCTGGGGAATTTCCCGGGGCCAGTGACATCTGCGACGGCAGATGCGGTAAGTTGTGTGGGGTTGGGGGGAGGTCTACGATACCTTCTAGATACCTCACACGAGTCTTCGAACGACCTTTAACTGGCGTCGAGTTTATAGGTGCCCCCGTCAAGTCAAGGGAAATTGGTAGTAGTTGCACTTGAGTACGCCTCAGTGCTGTCGCCCCTCCCAAGTGGGGGGGGTATGTCTGGTTAGGGATCTTGACACCGGTTACGACCTTGCCGTTGGCCCTTAAACGTTAGGATGTACAATTTCAATATTTCAAGAAAATGTTTTGTAGGATGTTAGTTCGGCTAGGAGAACCTCTGTATTAGAGAATCTGTTAAGGTTAGCCAAACATCGCAATGTGGTAATGAAATTGTACATTAATATGAAACTGTTTAATGTTTTTTAAATTTTGTTTTAATAAATACGGCCGGGAGGGTCACTCCCTCCCACTTCCAAAAACTTCAAGAACTGTTTCCGGTTTCCCTCCTTTGGGGATTGTGTTGAGAGGGGGTGGCGGGTATCTCAGCCATATGGAAAGGGGCGACCACTCGGTCCCCCCGAACGTATGGCAGAGTGCCTCGATCCCCCCGGGAAGCCATTTTGGGCGGGAGGCGCGTCTCGGCTGGTATGCCCGAAGTGGCGTAGCCGGGGCGCGCCTTTTCCCGCCCTAGAGTGGGCTGGCCTAGACACTGACGCGTCCGGCCACGCCCTCGGGGCAGGCAGGGGCGGGTTTACGCCCGCCTTGAAGATGGATAAAAAGGGACGCAAGACCAGAAGACATCCTCTTGTTCCTGTGCTCTGAGGCTGCACCTCCTCGCTGCCCGTGAGCTCGAGACGGAACGAAGAGCCAATTTTGACCCACCCACCAGCCCCTGAAGACAGCCAGTTGTTTTAATAAAAGTGATCGATAATTCTATTTCGTTTACAGGTTGTGTTAGTATCGTGTTGATGTTGAATGTGTAATAAAGATTGGTCTAATATTGTAGGTTTGGTGATTAAAGAAATTCGGATTTAACGTCCATTTATAAATGTGCTTTTCGGTCATAGTGGCCAAGGTTTTGTTTTAGTTTAGTTAACATTTGTCGTATTTATTTTGGTCGGGCGGTAAGGTCATGATCGGTGAGCACTAATTGGAAG
The DNA here is from genome assembly GCF_964263255.1 of Lissotriton vulgaris. Classification (NCBI taxonomy): domain Eukaryota; kingdom Metazoa; phylum Chordata; class Amphibia; order Caudata; family Salamandridae; genus Lissotriton; species Lissotriton vulgaris. The sequence continues at coordinate 754,303,068 of NC_141695.1, read as the reverse complement.
ATCCCTATGAGTGGGCGTCACCCAACACGGATGGGAGCGCTCGGGAGAGGTGGCCTTTGGCCCCTCAACGGGGAGGCGGTCCCTTCTAAGGATGGGTCGCCGAAAGAAAAGGAAAGGCGGTCAAGGCCCCTTCCTGTGTAGGAGGGGTTACAGCCCCCTCCTGGGGAATTTCCCGGGGCCAGTGACATCTGCGACGGCAGATGCGGTAAGTTGTGTGGGGTTGGGGGGAGGTCTACGATACCTTCTAGATACCTCACACGAGTCTTCGAACGACCTTTAACTGGCGTCGAGTTTATAGGTGCCCCCGTCAAGTCAAGGGAAATTGGTAGTAGTTGCACTTGAGTACGCCTCAGTGCTGTCGCCCCTCCCAAGTGGGGGGGGTATGTCTGGTTAGGGATCTTGACACCGGTTACGACCTTGCCGTTGGCCCTTAAACGTTAGGATGTACAATTTCAATATTTCAAGAAAATGTTTTGTAGGATGTTAGTTCGGCTAGGAGAACCTCTGTATTAGAGAATCTGTTAAGGTTAGCCAAACATCGCAATGTGGTAATGAAATTGTACATTAATATGAAACTGTTTAATGTTTTTTAAATTTTGTTTTAATAAATACGGCCGGGAGGGTCACTCCCTCCCACTTCCAAAAACTTCAAGAACTGTTTCCGGTTTCCCTCCTTTGGGGATTGTGTTGAGAGGGGGTGGCGGGTATCTCAGCCATATAACTTTAGTGCTCATTTATAGATGTGCACAAATGTCAGACATTTGGCATGTTTGACATAATTCTGATATGTTGTTTCATGCACACCCATCAAGGCGGGGCATGGTTAAATGAGGGATTGGACAGACATTGTTTATTTGCTTCTAATGTTGGACCCCTTTAACTAATCTGAATACAATTTGTCAGAATTGACATGTTTTGTTTTTCTGTTGGTATGCCAAGCTAAGCCCAGAGCATGGATCACAATTTTTATGCAGATCTGACTAGAGGGTCAATATTAAAGGGGGGACGGGTTGTTATCATTTGATGGATTTATACAAAAATTGAGGTACCAGCAGTGGCTTTAACTTTCAACCTAAATGTGCAGATGCTATTTGACTGCATGGGAGGTTGCCTGTCGGTGGAAGTCCACCATTGCAAACAACCAAAGGCTATTTGCAGTAAGAGTTGGGTACCAGAGGAGGTTCGGGTGCAGGTCCTTGACAAAGGTAGACCACACGTCCAACCCCTTCTAGGCTTCGCTGAAGGCCAGGCGCAGTACAGGTCATCCACCTGTGGAAGTGCTATTATAGAGGTTGGATGCAAAATATTATAAAAGAAACAGAAATAACTTCATTCACAGTTAAGGTGCATTTATAGTTACGAAATAATGCCAAAAAGCCAGTGAAGTGCCACAGTTATGGTTAGCTCACCTCTGTAAACCTGCCATGCAAACCTTAGCTTGCACACCAAATGCAAGGCTTATGACGTCACAATACTGAACATTGAAATAAAAGGACTTGGTATGATATCTTTAACTTGCAACATGTGCACAGAGATCATACTGCATCCATTGCGCGCCTTTCATAGTGTTATGTGAAGGCAGCATATCATGGCCTTTGTGATTCTTTGTGTCATTTATTACGTCAAGGGTGACCTCATGAGCATTGCCTTTGTTCTGTGGGTTCTTGTGTGCGTGGCAGGTCCGTGAGCTATCGTGGAGATAATTATAACCGGGGAATATAGGAATTTTTTCGGTTCCATTTTGCAACCATGACTGCATGTGTTAGCTATGTTTTGTTAAGTACATGTGTGTACGCGCGCATACAAACGTACCAGTAACAGAGATTAAGCTCAGTGAGTCACCTTGAACACAAACTGTTCTGCGTTGCTTTTTTTATCAGCAAATGCGACACCATAGAGTGGTTATGTCTTTTTAACTGGGTGTCACTAAAAGGACTCTGAAGTGTCCCGTGGCAGGCTACCCTTTCGCTGCGAGGTAGATATAGGTTGTATTCATGCCGTTTGAGTGTTTATTGAGCACCAAGAGTTTAATGTCCTGTACAGTAGCTGCAAGTCTAAGGCAGTTTGGTTGGTGTGTGCGTCCATTAGCACAAGATGAATTACACGTGTTTACCTTCGTGTTGTAATTAGAAAGCCCTGCAACTGCCCGAAAATGTGCTGGGTCCCAAACAAAAGCCCGAGGTTGTCAGAACAAGGTTTGATGTAATAATTTATTTGTGAAGGACACGCAGCTTCTGTGTATTTGACCGCAGCAGGAAGTTCAGAAACCCGCCGGGCAGAAGTCAGACACATGGTCAAGTGCCGGCTGAGTTACCTTTTGCGCCTAGGCAACCTGAAATATCTCAACGGCACTTAAATTACTGTTAGACGTCGTGGTGGGCCTTTAGCTTTATCAACTGATCCTTGGGCCTGGTGCTGTTGCCAGTCTTCAACGTCGTCGTAAGGTCGGCTCTCAGACCATTGATGGGGTGCGGCCGTGCGGGGGCGTAGCAACTCAATCTGAAAAAATGTGCGCACGCTACCGCAGAAGGCCAACCCCTGCAGAATCAAAACCCAGCCCAAATCAGTGTTCCGCCCACAAGGCCGGAAACACTGAAATAAGGGCCTGCGCCGCCGCCGTCGTCCAAAACAGTTATCAGGGTGATTCATATGAATCTACTTTTGGCTCAGCCTCAGTCTCGCCCGCAACATTCTTCACCAGGAATGACTCACTCAGGACTCGGGAGAGGGTCGAAGGTGAACACAACACTCTACGCCTGTGCCACGTCCAGTAGTGAGGTAAATAAATATATCCATGACGTGCAGCAAGATCCCTGTAGAGTAGACCCGGCCCTGATAAATAAGTGCCGGTGCTAAGCACCGGAAAGCACCGGCACAAATTAAGCACTGATTATAGAGCCTGCAACTTTGTCTAATCTTTTGGTAAGAATTTGGGTATAGATTTTATGATCCCTATTTAAAAGCGAAATAGGTCTATATGATTTGCAGCTTTGTCGGTTTTTATTTGGTTTCAAGATTATTGTAATTGTGGCCTTGTTCCAAGATGCCAGTATCACCTGTGCCCCTAGGTACACCGAGTTAAAAAGTTGAAGTAAGAATGGTGCTAGTTAATTTTTCAGGATGATGTATACTTCATTAGGGATGGAGTCGGGCCTGCAGCTTTTCCTTTTTTTTATGCTTTTATGACTTGCCGCACTTCTTTTAATGAGATATGGTCACTCAGGTTAAATCAGAGAAGAAATGAGCAAAGGCTTCTTCGATCTCCGAGTCCTCTTTAATAATCCTCCCAGTGTTTGAGCATTTCAGGCTTTTCACAGTATTTCTTTTTTAATTTTTTTGGTAATCGTTACTTGCTCTTGGGGACCTCCCCCTTGGTCAGCTACGTGAATTGGCGATTTATCTAGAGTAGAGTCAGTACTCGGAGAGGGGTTTGAGTAAAAGATAGAAGTAACATTAGTGCTGGAATTTATGGTAGCGGAATTATGCTGCACTGGTTCTTGTTGGATAAAACCATTTTGTAATACAGTTACATAATCCGCTAGACATAAAATCATATCACTTCCCTGCTCCATTAGCCCCTGAGCCTCTTCTGACGCTGATATTTCCGGGGGCACCTGTGTTTAAATTTTTAGGTTTCTTGGGGGTTTGATTTACCTGGGTGCTTAAGGTTCTAGTTTGAGCTTGTACTTTAAAATAGGTACGAAGGGAAGGATTGACGCGAGAGCTCACTGAGTTAGCTAGTTTGACCTGTTCATTTCTCACTTTTATGGCTTTATTGCCTTCTACCTGTGATCGGGCGGTCACTTTCTCCACTTGTGTTATTTTTGGTAGAGTGCTGCCTGGGAGACTCTCAGTGGGAGACTTATCCTGCCCCAAATGCCTTTGCTCCGAATAGTGTACCTATTTAGGTTGTTGCTTATTTGGGATAAACTGCAGCCCCCACCCGTACCTTCTATGGGTTTTAAGCACCCCACTGAATGATGTGGCCTGGGAGCTCCGGAAATAGTCCCACTAGACTTATTTTTGATGTTGCTGCCTTCTAAGACAGGCCCCCGTACCCCCTTCCTCTTTCTCCTTACCGGGGTCATCGGCGAGGGAATCTCATTTCCCGCCGTTTCTTTTCCACTGCAGCCCTGCCGGCCGGCCGTGACGGAGACCGGTAGAGGGCTTCCAACACTGGGAAACCAGATTCTAGCTGCAACCCGCCGTACTCTGGCAAGCTGCAGCACCGCCTCTGCCCATATCCCGCCTCGCGGCAGCGGCTCGGCAATTCCAGCAGCCACAGCCGCAGCCTTCGCGCTACCTTAGCTCGAGAGCCCCACTCAGAGCTCAGGCTTGTAAGAAAACACCAAACTGCCCAACAAGCATCAGGAAACAATACAACAAGATCCTTGGAAGTAAACTCAAAATCCTATCGCTGCTCCGACTTTGCTACGTCCATTCTGCGCGTCTTGTTTTCCCCTTCCAATTAGAGTGGTGAGAGACCGTGACTGCTCAGCCCACACTGACGGCCGCCATGTTCCCCGGGGGATAATAATCTTAATAAATGCTTACAGTTGTTACTTAAATAAATAACTGATGTCTTACCAAGGGTTATTGACAGGACTAGAGATAAGGAAGATCTCTCTAAGTTCCTTCTTCATTGCCTGAGGAAAGGGTAACTCCTCCCAGTAGCCACAATGCCACACTGAACTTTGAAATACAGGTGAAATGTGTTTTTTGAATTCTGAACATATGGTTCAGAATTCAACTCAAGGCAGGATCCCATGGATGAATTTGATATACAAATAGGAAAAAGTTTAAATATTTCGGTACCTCAGCAGGATAATTCCAAAACAGGAGGATTCGAAACCTGTAAGCCGAAAAAATGTATCATCCAAACGGAGACAGACAACCTATCCTCTTTACACTCTTCATTATTAAACATTCTGCAAAAGTCGATATCAGTACTAAATATGCAATCTGATAAATTAGACGTTCAGATCGATCTTATGAACATTATGGCAACTCACGTCTTTAGTATTAACAACAAAATAGATACACTTACTAAACAGCTGAAGAAGGTCCAATCACCTAAGAGTACAGATCCACAATGTACCTGCAAATGTGACCAAATAATAGATAAACTAAGCACTCTACCAGCTATACTAACTGATATATTAAAAGAAATAAAGCACAAGGCCGATCATAAGCCAACTTTAAGGCAATTTCAAGAGGAACATACACAAGAGCAATTGCAGCTAATAGACAACTTACCAATAAATGAAAACCCCGAACAATAGGGAGGACATTTTAATGTGCTGAGTTGTGTTAATTCAAATGAAACCCAAAACAATATATCGCTGATCCACTTAAGAAATGGTGGCCCACAATCTCCTACTACAAAAGCTAAAAATACATTTACCCAAGTATTAACAAAAAGGCAAAAATAAAAACGCGCTAGAAAAGGAAGCGAGAACATGAATGGTCCCACACAAAACAATGCAGAGGCCAAAACATTATATCCACTGTTTAGTGCCATGAAAAAAAAGAAATCTCAGGACCAAAGATCACAGAAGAAAAATGTACGCTACTAGATCAAACAGTGGATAGAATCTTTTATCCTTGTGCTAATAACTAGCAAAAACAGCATAAAAAAGTGGAAGGAAAGTCAGAAGGACAAAGATAAGCATACCCCGCCTAAACCAGACTTACCTCCAAAGGAAATAGATGCAAATAGAAAAATAAAAAAAAGGTTGCCCTTCCAAATATCTCGCAAATGGAGATATTAACTTTAGATGCTGACATACCATCAGAGAATGCAAAAGGACAAGATCAACTGAGTCGCCCGTAGGCACCATTGTGTAATTGTTCTGAACAGAACTTCTCGGAAAGGCCAAAAATGACTAACAACAGACTACTAGTGGTCCCTGCAATTAATTACCGCAAGGAAAATAACAACCCCGAACGTATAATAACTTCCAGGGTGGACAAAACAATTGTGATCACATGTCCTCCATCAGAAAGTAACATGGAGTATGAGCCTCATTGTAGAAGAAGCAGTACACAGCTCCTCAATGAAGATAAAACTAAAAGAAATAATTCTTCTCATGGTACAGGTCAAATAAAATATAAAACTTCAATGCAGGATCATACAAAGGAAGTATTGTCCAAAAAGATTTCATCAACAGAAACAAAGAATTTCAGCGACCAGTGGCAAATTACATTAATACCCCTATATATGTCAAGAGGCAAGCAAGATTTCTTAAACAGGGAAAACATTTTGAGGCTGCTATGGGGGGTGTGAACACTACGTTTTATTCAAACAACGGACTTATTATCGGTGAAGTTTCTGCCAAATACACATAACCAACTGACAGAGATAACTGTAACATCATGGAAGTCAGAAAAAATAGTAAACCTAATTCTTGATGCCAAAGAGCAATTTGAATCATGGGGCATAACAATATTAAAATCTACACCACAGCGTTACCCTGCTCCATTGGCACATTGGGACAATAAGAAGAGCACCCATTCTTCAGTATATTCTATTTTGCATAATGCCCGAGGTCCTACTGGTACAGAAACAGTAACTCCAATAGAAAGTAGACATAAATATAGGCATTGGTCACCGTTAATACCAAAAAATGCAAATAGGCAATGACGAGTTATTGAACCAACATGTGCCCTGCAAGCTTTTTTTTTTTTTTTTTTTTTTTAAAGTGTTTTTTATTTGCATCAAAGAATCACATATACAATAATAAACAATTCATTTTTCCATGACTTAAACAGAAAAAAAAAAAAGGCAGAAATTAGAAGATGGCAATGTTCCATAATTACCCTTAAATTAGCGTAAGAAATAGCAATAGTAATACTAGTACAATACAAAGTTTACAATTGAAAATCGGCAATTTTATGTTTTGAAAGGAACTTATTACGACATAAATAGGCCCCATATTCTATCAATTTTTCGCCTGGCCTGCCCTCCTCTAGCATCTGCAACAGCCGATTCCATCCTATAGATTTCATTTACTAACCTCCACCATTCTAGAACTGTTGGTGGGTTTTTTTCAATCCAAGCTCTAGCAACAATTAACCTTCCACAAGTAATTAAAACATTCAACAAGTCTTTAAACCTTTCCCCCCCACTAATGCCTACACAAACATCTATATTTGAGAATAAAAAAGGTTGCTCCAGCCTCTCGGTAATAACCTTAGTTATTCCTTCCCAATATTCCTTGAGGCAAGGGCAATTAAAAAACATGTGAACAATGTCAGCCCCACTCAAATCACATTTAGGGCACTTCGTTTTATCTGAATAAGTATTATTCGTTGACCATTTAAGTATTCTATCAGGCGTGTAATATAGTTGACATATTGTTTTAAACAGCTGTAGTTTTAAGCTGGAAGATATCACTGTTGTATTTAAGCTTGTAAGTGTTTTAGCAATCAAGTCTGAGGAGATATTGATGGCTAGTTTCCTATTCCATTTCTCTGTTAGAGTGGTAACATCACTAGTCTTGAGATCAGAAAAGAGTTTATAACCCACGCTTATGATGGATTTATCAACATCCCTATGAATGCAGTCCCATATCTCAGATTCTAGGATTATAGTAAGTTCTATTTTATTCACCAGGTAATCTCTGATCTGATAGTACTTAAACCTAGCTATCTCTGGTAAGTTAAAGCAAAGTTTCATTTTATCAAAAGCCATAAAACCACGATTGTCAAATAAGTCCCCCAGAAGTGTAATACCAGAGCTTAAAAACACTTGACAAGCTGTATCATGGAAAATAATAGGAAAGCCGGGGTTGCCCCAAACAGGTGTTTGACTATGAAAAAGAGAGGTATTGCATTTAGCCATAATAGATCGCCAAATGCTCATAGTATCCTTTATGGTCTTAAATTTTACCCTTTTAAAGTAATTGGGGTCGTTCATCCTATACACAAACATGTTGGCATCTAGTCCTAATAAAAACTTGTGAAAGTATGTACAGTTATCCAAAACAGCTAAGCTGCGGATCCGAGACAAAAATGATGACCAATAGTATAATTTGAAGTCCGGAAATAGCAATCCTCCTTGACAAAAGGGAAGTTTAAGTAATGACAAAGCACGCCGGGCTTTTTTGTACCCCCATACAAAGCTGCCAATCATACCTTCTAATCTAGAAAAGAAGGAGTTATTAACCCGCAGAGGGATAGTGCGAAATAGATATAGGAATTTAGGCAAAATTTTCATTTTTATTAAATTTATTCGTCCAATGATGTTGATGGGAAGTTTATGCCATTTCTTGAGTTGCATAGCTGTTTCTTTTAATAAGGGTTCATAATTCAATCCTATTATGGAGTCAATATCTGCACAAATTTTGACACCTAAGTAGGTGGCTGTATTGCTAATTCCAGGGACTGGGGGATTAGCTTGATAGTTCATAACAACTTGGGTTTTGGTAATATTTAGTTTGTAGCCAGAGACCGAGCCATAGGTGCCAGCTTCTTTTAATATACCTTTCATAGTCTTTGCAACATCTGGAGTGAAGACAGCTATATCGTCAGCATATGCAGCGATATCTAATTTCTCTAATCCATTAAAAAAAGGGCAAATTGAAGTTTGTTGTTGTAGCGCAATTAAAAAGGGTTCTATTGCAAGAGCAAAAAGTAATGGTGACAAAGGGCACCCTTGCCTTGTCCCTCTTTTAATGGAGAACAGAGAGGAGCATTTCCCCATATATGAAACCTTACCCATAGAGTTATCATATAAAGATTGTATCCACCGTAAGTATTTTCCTTTAATCCCAAAAGCTTGTAGTATGGCCCACAAAAAACCCCACCCCACCCGGTCAAATGCTTTTTCAGCGTCCAGTAAAATCATACCGAGTGGGGTGTGTTTAATCCGTGCCGCATCAAAAGCTGATATAGCCATATTAATGTGTGCTGTTGTGTCGCGTTTAGGAATGAATCCATGTTGTTGGGGAGAGACAAGTTGGGACATAAATGGAGCTAATCTAGTAGCCAGTATTTTGGCGAAGATTTTAGCATCGCTATTAATAAGGGATATAGGCCTATAAGATCCCCTCTCTTGTGGTGCTTTTCCTTTTTTTAAAAAGAAAATAATTTGGGTCAGATTCCATGATCTAGGTGCTTGTTGCCCATTACCAATGGCGCTGATCACGTCAACCAATAGTGGTAAAAGTTCGTCAATACAATATTTGTACATTTCCAAGGGGATAAGATCTTCCCCGACCGCTTTACCCATTGCCAAAGATTTAATTGCACCCCTCACTTCTAAGGACGTGATCTCGGCCTCTAATTGAGCCGATTGGTCTAAATCTAAATTCTTGACTTTATTAACACCAATGTAATTCTTAATACAATCGTCTAAAATAACATCCTCCGGTGTATAGAGAGTTTGATAGAATGAAGCAAACTGTTGTAGGATTGATTTTGGATCAGAAAATAATTGATTATTGTCCCCTTTAATTTCTTTAACCATATTAATGGAGCGATCTTCCGCAACTTTGTAAGCCAGCAATTTCCCACTTTTATCTCCACTTTCATACTGTTCCATATGATACTTTCTGAGTTTATTAATACTTTTATCTCTCAGAAGGTTTTTAATTGCTGCTTTAAGCTCGATTAATTTGAGGTTCAGAGCTTCTAGGTTTGAAGCATTGTTACAAATGGCCTTAGATATCTGGAGTTCGATATCCCTTATTTCATTTAACCTATGCTGGTTAATGGTCCGAAGTTCTTTGTTCTGCCGCCATATGTATTGTTGGGTGAATCCCCGTACACTAGCTTTACATGCATCCCAGACTATCCATGGTAAGCTTGAATGTCTGTTAATGTCAATAAATTCTTTTATATGATCCCTAAGTTGATTTATAAACATGGTGTCAGAAAATAAGTATCGTGGGAAGGAGAATGAACGAATAGAATTTTCCTCAGTTATAAGTGTAAATGTTATGGAGATCGGATTGTGATCAGATGTCACCCTAGGATATATGTCCATTGAACATTTACATTTCTCAAAAATCAAACCTGATGCCCAGATCATGTCGATGCGCGAACACATCTTATGAGCCGCTGAATAAAAAGTATATCCACCTGTATCATGGTATAAAGATCTCCATACATCTTTCAAAAGATGGATTGCTGCCAACTCCAAAATTGCAGCCCTAGTTTTCCTCATCCTTTGAAAAGCATTTTTTCTTGTACTGTCCAGTTTATAATTCATTATACAGTTAAAATCTCCTAGCACAATTATCTCACCCCTCCATCCCAGTAATTCCATGTTAATTTGGTCAAAGACTAAAGGTTCGTCCTGATTAGACGCGTAAACTCCACATATTGTAAGTTCAAAATTTTCTAACTTTATCTGCGCTATCGCCCATCTCCCCGCTTTATCGGTTAAAGTCTTAACTACTTCACATTTCAGCCCTCTATGCTTTAAAATCGCTACTCCCCTAATAGAAGCATTGAATTCCGTGCTTACTATTAGATCAAACCCTAGTTGTTTAAGAAGATTTCTGTCTTTATAGGCGATATGTGTCTCAGTTAGGACTATTATTTGTGGACTATACATCCTAAGTTCCTCATAGACGAGCCGGCGCTTAATTTTATTGTTTAATCCTGAAACATTCCACGTTAAACACTTTATTAAATGCATCCTAAATTATATATTTCCTTTTCTATGTAACCTATGTAACCAAAAAAAGTAATCACTCTCAGTGTCTTGTGAAGCATTTTAGTTTTTCTTTTTTTTCCATTTTTGTGACCTTTGATGCAGTTTTTACCCCCAACCAAAGTTACCCTTACCCCACCCCACACTCTGATATTGCCTCCCCCCACCCCGTGTTTACCTGTGGATCCCCCCTTCTTGTTGACTGCCGTTCACTTGGCAGTAAGTGGGTGGAAAAAACGCTGATCGGGTCCAGGTATAATTAATCTGTGCAAAACAGTTCCATGCAGTCCAACATGTATTCTCAATACCTCTCTTTAAATTCTTTCAATCTCATATAAGCATTTAAGTTCCTGCCTAACATTAGTATATATAATGAGAAGCTAAAAAAGAAGAAGGAGAAGATTTTACACCATTATTTACTTCTAGATATTCTTATGTTCTTATGTTCAAACAAACCATCATTTCCCAGTCTTCCAGGAGATAATTGCTTTTTCAACCTCAGCTGTGTCAAAGAAAAAGTATGAGTGACCATTTTTAATCACTTTAAGTTTAGCAGGCTCTTGCAAATAAGCTTGAAAACCAAGTTTTTTAATCGGATCTATAAACTGTTTAAGCTTCCACCTTTTCTCTAATGATAGTTTGCTTAAATCCGATCTCACAAAAAAAGTTACTGATTCAATAGTGACTGGAGTATTAGGCCGTGCTTTCAGAGAGATGGCCTGTCGAAGCAGAAAATTGCCAATGTAGATCAAAATGGGTCTTGGAAATTTTCCGCTCTTATCTCTCTGGAATAGGGGTAAACGATGTGCCCGTTGAATCTGAGAATCCCAGTCCCAATCAGACAGGTCAGGAAAAGCTTTCTGAAACAGGTGGGTAATGTATGCCCTCGGGTCTGCCCCCTCTACTCCTTCCGCAATACCAAAGACACGGAGATACTGCCTCCTATTCCTATTTTCCAAATCCTCAAGTTTGGCCTGCATCTGAGTTATTTGTAAATCATGTCTATTCAGCTCTGCTTCAGAATTTTCTGATCTCTCTTCCGTAGTGGCCACTCTCTGCTGCAGTTCTTCAATGTCCTGTGACATCGCTCCCAGTTTACACGCCATCTCCTGTAGAGAGGTTTGAGTTCTGCTGTTATCATCTCTCATCTGCTGGTAGTGAATTTTAGCCTCTTGTTTTTGTTCGTTTAAGAGGTGTAGGATTGTCTGAAAAGAAGCAGTCACTTCGCCCTGCGGTATCCATTCAGTAGCCCCTGTAGATGAGGTTAAAGTGTTGTCGCCCGTACACACAGCTAGAATAGGTTCACCTAGCAGGGTCCTAGCAACCTCAGGAGTAGTGGCCATCGGTGTTTCGCACATATCATCACTTAGGCTAACGCTATTGCTGATATCATTGCTATCAATTAACCCGGAAGCTGAAGATGAGGTGATATTATCTTCAATAGGCTTCGAGGTAGGTACAGAGGACTCAGGCTGTGACGGATCCTTGGTGTTAGCTTCAATACCAGCTCTAGTGTTAGCTTGCTTTGTTTTTTCTGTAGGAATAGGACTGGATGGAGTGTCTCCTTTTGTTTTATCCGTGGGTTCAATAATTACATCATTGGGGCTATTGCCCGACAGACGTAAAGCCATGGTTTTTACGCCTCCTTTAGCCTGCACCCACTGTCTGATAGGGCTGTTTTCAGCGATAGCCTTTAGGGCATTTGCCTTTGATTTGCCCGCCATTTTAGCCACCTTATTCTTACTTTTCCCTTTGGGCTTTTTGGATACTGTTTTGTTTTTTTCCTTAGTCATACATAAGGGTGTGTTGCTCCCCTGTTCATTGACATCCACGTATTCCTCATCTGTCCCACTTATTTCAGCATTAACATCATTCACAGTTCCTTCCGTTTCACTAGCTTCCCCAGCACAGCTTTTATCGAGTGATATACTAGTAGTATTAGTAATTGCTGTGGAGTTTTTAATGCAATTTGAAGACTGGTTTGTTGCAGGGTAGCGATGAAGGGTAGGAGTGCTGCAAGTATTTTCTGTTGAGGTAATGGTGGTAATGGTGGTACTAACGTTGGGATCTAAATCAGCAGCTTTTTCCGTTATCGTAGTGGCTGAGGTCTGTATCCCAATAATACCCTGTGCTGCAGGGGCTGAGTCATCACCAGTAGCTGTGTTAGTAGTATTTTGAAAAAACTTCACGGAGTCTTTTAAATTGTTCTGCTCTCTTACCACCCCATCTGCAGTATTACCTCCCTTCTGACCCTTATCCGTTGTATTACCTTGTGTTTTTTCTCCGTTTCCATCTGCTTCTACTGTTGCCGCTTCTGCTGCTGCTGTACCAGTACCTGCTCCATTCCGTATCTCCTGCCCGGTATTTTGTGCAAAACTCAGCGCCATGTCCATGGTGTTTTTCTTGATTGCCAGGATCTCGTTGATAGCTGTAACCGACAGCGAGACCGCTGCTGCTGCTCCTCCTCTGCCGCTCGCGCTCGCTGTGGTGTTGCGCGTCGTCCGTGTGGGCGGTTTCGGCGCCATCCTGCCGCTCGCTCTCTCCAGCTGGGCTGCTGCCGGTGCTGTGGGGGAACGCAGGCATGAACAGCGGATCGCCGCTAAGGGTGAAGTCGATCCCAGCCTGATCCACGTTGCCGGGTTTAGCAAGCCTCGCCAAGACCTTCCTGTGAATTGCTGCCGCTGCTGTAGTACCTGGTTTGCTTCGGCAAGTTTCTTGACCGGTTTCTTGGCAGCAGTAAAAGAAAAAAGTTTTTGGAAACGGCTCCGGATTTGCCGTAATCTCCACATACCCCGTTGCTCACGATATCGTTGTAACCTTCAGTTTGTCGTCAGGTAAGATTCTTCCGTGCTCTATGTTGTGCCCTGCAAGCTGACAAATTAAATATATTTTCCTGGAATATTGCAGGTGCAATAACAAAGCTAACCGATAGGGCTCTAATTGAAATCTGGGCTCTATATGATATAATAGCACTGCAAGAAACCTGGTTGACAGGCTCAATTCAACTACTGGGATTTACATTACATCAGGTGGATGCCGTAAAAACGAAGAGCTTCGGAAGGCCAAAGGGCGATCTTTCAGTCTACATATCAAACAATATTAAGGTAGAATCAGAACAAATGTCAACAACTTCAAGTAACATACAAATAATAAGACTTAATTTTCGTAGCAATCACTGGATAACTTCATTAATTTTCTTCAACATCTTCGCTCATCCAAATGTCCAAGAAAAATCAATAAGATTCAAAAAGTTAATCCACGAAATATCTGAAGTAAGATATAATACTACGAAATGGGAAATAGTTATAACAGGAGATTTCAATACTCATCTTATTTTTACACCAGACAAAGACGACCAGCTAATAGTAGAAAATTAAATTTGGTCGTAAATCATCAAATGGCACACACATGGAGGAAGCCCAACAAAGTAGGTAATGAATTGGTCACCACTCTAGAACATTTAGGTTTGAGAGTAATCAATTTGAGAACGCTGGACGATAATCCACCAAGTTTAACACATTATGGACCAACTTTAGGGTCTGTCATTGACTATACTATTCTTTTGTTGCCACTAATCCAACAACTAAGTATGTTTAAAATTAAGTGCCCAACAGAAAGCAATCATTCAATTCAGCAAATAGCTATAAACATCCATTTGGACAGATTCCAGTCTGTTCCAACAATGGATGAGGGAAGTACAGTAACCACCTACAAACGAGTGAATTGGTCATCTAATCGACTACCTGAACTTGCAGGCAAAGCCAAAACAATACTGGAGGACAGTATCGCGTCATCTTCCACCGTATTAAATGCCTGGATCAAATTTGTGATTGAAGTAACGAAACAGAAGTAAATGGTCTAAATAAAACTCACAAAGTAATAGTATCATCGAATGTTACAGAAGAAGTTTGGATTATGTACTTAAAAAAACTTTTTATTGACGAATAACAGCTGCAAGTAAATATTGACAACAAAATTAGGCGATATAAAGGATACAAAATTTGCAGAATATGTGATACCCCAAACGAGGATCTTGTGCACTTGGTCTGTATATGTCCCGAACTGAACATTGTGCGTCGAGTACTTTTAAATCACTTATTTAACGAGCGAGGGATTCATACATGTAGAACAGTCATCATGAGGTTGGATTCTACAGACCCTCAGCTAAATTGTAAACTTTTGAAGTTTTTACAATCTCAGTAAAACAAGTAGTATTCATAAGGTCCCTGTTCAGTCGCAAGACTATATGTCATTGAAACGAGGATAAGATATTAGCTGGACGACGATATCTAGAACTGTCGAATCTCTGCCTTTTCCTACAGATGCATACCCCACATGAATAATCTGGTGAAAATTCCCAGCAATTATGAATTGAATGTATTTTTATAACATTCTATTTTAACAAATCCATGATATTATTTTGTGTTTCACCAATATTTACCAATGTTTTAATGAAATTGGATTCTTTTTTTTTAACATGTATCTAATTTGGATGTTGATGGTTTTTATTAAGTAATAACAATAAACAATAACCGCCATAACGACCACTAGCCCAGCAGACCATATAACATCTCTAAAAACAGGCAAAAAACAGCCCACACACGGACCTGTCAGACGAGTCATCGGGCACTGCCTGATTGACCTAGAGACCAGTACGACCTTGCTCAGCTGTCCACATGGCCCACAAAACATCTGAGTTTAAAGAGACACTGATGCAGAAAATGTGGATTCAATAGAAGTCTCTCACTATGACCCAATTGTGTAATCCAAAGACTCACACATCATGAAGCCAAAGAGACACACTTCTGCTGGTGAGTTCTACTCTGAAGAATGCTCAGATTTTACACCACCCAATGACCAGCATTAAACAATATTCTCCATTCCTTTTGGTGTATTTCAATTGTGTGTCCCCTCATTTGGAACTCCAGTCACATTTCAAAGATTCATGGATAGAATATTGACACTACTTCATGATTAAACTGAAGCATACAGCGACAACATACTTGTATAGTTTACTAATTGATTGTCACATCTCAGACTTCTTTAATCGGAGCTGAAGGCCAGATGGACAAATACCTTATGTTCATACCGCTCGCATATGCTTTTTTGATGCATTAGTGATGTTGGTTTCCATTTGGCTAGCTAACTACTTTTTTTATGAACATTTATGGTTTTGACTTTTAATTTTGCCATGTTAGGGTTTTCTTTTTGGCATAGGCCTATTGAGACTCACATGGCAATAAGCCTGTGTATCTACCCTCTTAATGTATTAGTTGAAAGCGTTGACTATGCTCCGAGTCAAAATCGAATGAACAACTAATATCCACCTTCACACTACCAGATGATTGATCACAGATTAATGTAGTATGTTTGTGTAACCTTCCTTCTTACATTATTAATATCTATCTGGGCCCTTACTCGGCCCATCTTTTGTACCCTGAGCACCATCTATGCCTGTGCGATCATATCTGCAGATATCCTGTTTTTACCCTGACTCATATTATAATCAGTATACTTCTTTTACGGGCTACTTAACCCCCTTTTAATTATGTAAGTGTGCCTTAGTAGCTGAACAGAAACATTCCTCCTCAGAGGTCAAATTCTTGCTAGGTAACATCGTCTCCAATTTCTTCTCCGTTTACCTTCTAATATCTCTGGAGATCATTTCACTGTCCTTATTAAACATATCTTCCAGCACATCTTGCAGTGATCTCCCTGCTTCTTTCTGTATTCTGAATCTTATGTGTATTCGAAACTAGTTTTCTGAATATCTGATTTAGAAAAATAACTAACATTTAAAATACTATTTTGTTCTAAAATGCTAATGTAGTTGTCACTCCCAACATCCAAAACAAATTGAAACGGCTGTTGTTGAAATCATTAACATGTATGAGCTTGTTCTGACTGGAATAACCCAATTCAGAAAAACGTGTGGTCTAGATTTAGCTAATAAAAACCCAATAATGGCTGCCAACTGATGCTTATGTCTACGGCATGGCCTATTGCACAAACCTCAACTCCCTTGATTGGCAGAGGTGCACCAGATAGAATCATGTGTGATGAATATTTACACAAACCCCAAGAAAATCTGGCAACGCTCATAGCAGTCAGCGTGACTCGCTGCTTTAAATAAGTCTATTCACTCAGCATTAAGCCTTTTATTTTACTGTGACCGGCCTGCTACACTGTGGCTACACATTTCAATCCTGACCTCATGGACTGAAAATAGGTCCATTAAAATGACAAATGAAATCCCATTCTGGAGCCTACAAAGTGATAGATAACCTCTAAAGCAACATTGATTGAAACTTAAACAAGCACATATTTTTGTTACCTCAAAAACCTTGTATGTTATTATAATAGATCTAAATTTTTCAACAATCATGCCTACAAGCAAATTTACAATTAACTTAAAGGGATAAACAAAAAGCCCATTAATTTAACATATCTGTTAAATATAAAGGAAACTTTCAGTCAATTATATGAGTTATCTGTAGGGGGTAGCAGCAGTAGCAATCAACGAAGGAAGATGTCTGATTCCATTTTATTGAACTCTGAGATGTTGATAAGAGTTCCATGTTCTTTGAAGAAACTGCTGAGTGTGGTGGCAATAAAGTATATTGCATAATATTGACCTCTAAGTCTTGACATAAAATTCAGATTGTGAGTTCAACTAAAGAACCAGAGAAATAATTTCCTGATCTACGTAGAACTGGAAATTAACTTTGGGTTTGGATCTAGGTTTTAACTTCGAAAATACCATATCTGGGAAGAATCTAATGCACGGAAAAGAGAAAAGTAAAGCTCCTGTTTCCCTCAATTCCCTAGCTCATGTAATTTACACCAGGAAAATAACCGTAGCAATTAGACTTGGGAGAGAACCTAGTGGGTCAGAAAAAGTTAGTTGAAGACCCTTTAGCACTGCAGCAAGATCCAATGGTGGTACTACTGCAGGTGTGATCACTTTTCATCCTAAAACTTTTTTGCAATCTTTTAACAAAAAGAGCAACCTTAAAATTGACATGCTCCCTGAACCCCCTATTTGCTGCCCACTGGGATGAAAAGATTAAAAAGTTGTTCCTTTTTTAACCATTTCCAATAGAAAATATATAACCCTAAAAGGATCACAGGTCGAAGAATCTAAGAACCTTCCTCTACACCAAGTATCAACATTTCTCCAATGCTTTGTATATGAAGAGTGGGTAGAAGGCTTCCTGGACTGTTGTTTGGAAAGTGCAACATCACACTAGCAACCTAAGCTTTGCAACCAAGCCCTCTCAGAAGTGCAGAAGCTGTAATGATATCTGTGTTAAGTTGGGATAAGTAAAAGAAGGCGGTTGATCAGAAGATGGAAATACTGGCAATTTGACAACTGCATTATGGCTAGAAACAAGACTCTTCTGTGGCAATAAGGGACCACCAGAATTACAGTCACTCTCTCCCCTAATTTTATGTAGCACCATGGGGAGGAGGGGAATGGGAGGAAATTCAAATATAGGACCTTACGGCCAGATGATTGACATCTACTTATCATGCTTGGTAGTATATATATATATATATATATATATATATATATATATATATATATATATATATATATATACCTACTGGCGGTCGTCAGTAGGTATATATATTTAGGATTTTTTCCCTATGGGATTTTTGAAAATTCTATGTCTAATAACTTTGGCGTTTGTGGACGGAATCGGCTGAAATGTTAAGGAAAATGGCACATTTTGTTTCTGAGCAGCCCCAGAAAATTTGGGGGGGTTTCGTCAAGGGGGGGCCGAGAAAAAAGGGGGGTCCCAAAACGCGTTTTCCAATGTTAATTTCCATAAGGCGGTTGGCCTCACTTTTAGCCCGGACGGCTGAATGGATTTGCACGAAACTTGGCAAAATTGTAGGGACTGTTAGCCCGATGTGCCTTTGCTAGGTCTCAATATATGTGCTCCAGTGGATTGAGAAATTAACGTTCAAAAAAAGATATATATCTGTAACAGCGCTCCGGGTAGCGCTCCGGTTCGCGTACTTTTCGCGTAACGGAACTTTGCGATGCGAAGCTGATTGGCTCTCTGGTGTCTGTCAACATTCTAAACAGTCCGGTGCGGCCGCCATCTTGTCTCTCGGTAGGATCGAGAGACAAGAGGAGGCCAAAACAAAGGGGGAAATTACCATAAGGGGGCATAGTAGATCCTCGTTCACCCCCTAGGTTTTATGTGGAGGTTTTAAAAGGGCCCAGCAGGGCCAAAAAAAAAAATTTTTTTTTTTTTTGCGTGGTGAGCGCCCAGTCCGCGAACCGGAAAGCGTTCTGGGCAGCGTACTATAAAGGAAAAAAGAATGATAGACTTTTCAAATACTGTATGTTAATTGTTTGTTGTTTTTGTTGATTTTTTTTATTTTCTTTATTTTTTAAGCATTTTTTTTTATTTTGATTGTGTTTCATAATTTATTAAACTTTCTAACATTTCATTGTCAGAAATTTGATAATTGTCATTGAATATATTTTGTAGTGTATGAGGGTGTAAAATGTCCTCATTTTTAAGCAGGTTATCCACTGCTTCCACACATTTTAGTAGTTCCTGGTCCCTACTTTCATCCATAAATTCATTTTGATTTTCATCAATGTTTCCTTGGCTGCTTGCTTGCAGTACAATTTTAAATTGAACTTGCTGCTCGCCTTCCATTTTGCCTGAAATTTGGAATAAAAAAAAATATATTAGTAGAGCTAGGGCACTGTTGGGATTAATTTTAGATAGGCAGTTTTTATCAGTGAATTTATCTTTTGGCAGTGTATAGTATCAGAGTGGAAGTAGGACTATAAAAAAGTGTATGTGATTTAACCAAGAGAAGCCTAACTCCATCCATAACTATAACAGAGAAGTCTATCTAAATCTATAACTACTACAGAGGGATAGTATATAACTATCAGAAAAAGTTTACCATATTAAGTTATAGTGCACAATATACTTCAGTTTTAAAAATAACAACTTACCTTCACAAACAAGTTGAAGTGTTTAGTAACTATTCAAATGTAATGTACAACAAGAAGTAGCAGTCAAAATGGCTGTGTTTTCTTCTCTTCCTTTATATATATTCAGGTAGATAACCAATCAAATATCAGGTAATAAAAGTAGAAAATGAAAGTAACATTTTCATTGGTTGTCAATTCCAACACTTCAGATGTGTTTTGTGAAGTAATTTACCTCACGGTATTTAGAGAGGTCTACAGGCTTAATGGCTAAATGGAATTTCAATCAAATTTGTGAAAATGAAAGGGATTGTTATGTAGTATGAGGTAATGTATATTTGGTGAAAGTGTCTCCAGTCGTTTTTCTGTGAATTACTTTCCCACCTTTTTTATTGGACCGCTTCCCGGTATGCGTCCCGGTCCGCGAACCAGCAGCGTAACGGGAGTCCACCATTTTGTGTTTCGGTCGAATCAAGATACAAGATGGAGGGCAAATAATGTTCAGAATGGGTAGAAGGGGGCACGGTAGATGTATATTGACCCCCTAGGTTTTCTGAGGGTGGCTGAGGAGGACCATATGTGCGGGAAAAAAACATTTTTTTTAAAAATTTTGCGCGGTTAGCTTCCAGTTCGCGTACCGGGTAGCGCTCTTTGAGCGTAGTTTGATGAAAATTAGAGAAAAAAGTTAGAGAAAAATAATAATTGTGAGTGATCAGATGTAGGGTAGCTCTGAGAAGAGCTTTTGGGTTTATGGTACATTTTGGTACTTATAAGTAGGTACCAATGCACAGTCTTAAATTCAAAATGAAAATTCTGTTGCCCTCATCTGAGAAGTGAACTCCATCTCCTCTGTAGATATCTTGCATGTAGTAACGCAAGTTATTGTTGTACATGGAGCCCATTCCATGGTCTCTCATGTAAGCTGAAACAGATTTGTTTACATGCTTCCTCGACTTCTCAATTTGTGGACAAAATTGGTTGGACCACCTCCATTTCTGTCTTTGGCATATATTGGAATATACCAAGGCAGTTTGAGGGAAAAGTGCCATTAATTGCTCAAAGGTGTCCTTTAAAAGCATTTCCAGACCTACCCCAGTCAAAGTGCCCAAATCATTACCTCCACAGTGCACAATTAACAGGTCAGGTTTTGGCAAATGCATAAAGGTTTTCACCAATGGTATCAATTGGTGACATTTTAATCCTCTTTGGCCCAACCACTTAATTTCCACATCTTGTAAATTGAGGTTAGGTAAATTTATGTTCTCAGCATACATTTGAGCCCAGTAGATGTAACTATGTCCAACAATCCAGACATTAAACATGGTGAGAGAAGGTTGGGCTGCAGTCAGATGAAGTGTGGTAATGAAATGGCAGTTGAAACAGTAGGAGTTTGTAAAGAAAAAAAAACTGTGGATTTCCAGTGCTAATGATTCATTAGCAGTGATTGGTGCATTTCCATTTCTGAAAACAGAAAGTTAGGGTGCATGGATGTGTTCTTTGAAAGATGTAATTTGAATGGTCAAGGAAAAAACATTTAATGAAAGATTGCACTGGATACGCAGGTGCACTGAGAGTTCAGAGTTCAATTGAAACATTGTTGTGTGAACTTGCAAACATGAGAGGTCTTTCAGGAGGTGGTTGCTAAGCAAAAAAGGCAGAGAGGGCAGAAGGGGGAAGGGTTTTGATTTGAAAAAAATGAGGGAAGAGTTATGATTGGCTAATATGAGAGATATGTGTAATGAATATCTGCATTTCTGTGCTTTCTATAGCTGCAGCCTCTGGAGTGCATCCTCTTTGTTCTGCTGAAGACAATTTGGAGTATTTCTGAGACTGTTTTGAAACTCAAAAAGTATTTGCTAAGGTGAGAAAAGATTTATTTAATTTAGATAGAGAATAGTTTGATTTAAGGAGAAAATGATGAAGAAAGCTGTGTTTTTAAAATGTGGCTTTGTCTCAAGTGATATACAAATAGATTTTGTTTCTTTGAGAAATTGTAATTGCATATTCGGTTTAGCATGCAGTAACACAAGATATTGTTGTACATGGAGCCCATTCCATGGTCTCTCATGTAAGCTGAAACAGATATGTTGTGTTTAAAAACGATTTTTGAAAACAATTACATTTCTGGATATGTTCTGCTAGAGCTTCATAGGTTGTTTAGGCCATATTTATGAGGCATTTGAGTGTCTCTGATGTTATTGTTCCCATTTTAATTGAAGAGATTTCTTCATGGGGCTAGTTTCTTGTAAATACGCTCCCACCTGTGCTTGGTAAATTTATATTTTGATTATGGGAGTTACATAGCCATGTTAAAAATGTCTCAAAAATGGTGAGAGGGCATTCAAAAAAACGCTTTCATGTGTCTTAAGGACATTTTTAGTCATTTCCTCTTGAATGTAGGTATACAATTGATTTATATGCTGTGTTTAAAAACGATTTTTTGAAATCAATTACATTTCTGGATATGTACTGCTAGAGCTTCATAGGTTGTTTGGGCCATATTTATAAGGCATTTGAGTGTCTATGATGTTATTTTTCCCTTTTTAAATGGAAAGCGTTCTTCATGGGGCAAGTTTCTTGTAAATACGCTCCCACCTGTGCTTGGCAAATTTAGATTTTGATTATGGGAGTTACATAGCCATGTTAAAAATCTCCCAAAAATGGTGCAAGGGCATTCAAAAAAACGCTTTCATGTGTCTCAAGGACATTTTCAGTCATTTCATCTTGAATGTAGGTATACAATTGATTTATATGTTGTGTTCTAAAACTTTTTTTGAAATCAATTATATTTCTGGATATGTACTGCTAGAACTTCATAGGTTGTTGGGAGCATATTTAAAAGGCATTTGAGTGTCTATGATGTTATTTTTCCCATTTAAATTGAAGAGCTTTCTGCATGGGGCAAGTTTCTTGTAAATATGCTCCCACCTGTGCTTGGCAAATTTAGATTTTGATTATGGGAGTTACATAGCCATGTTAAAAATGACCCAAAAATGGTGCAAGGGCAATCAAAAAAACGCTTTCATGTGTATTAAGGACATTTTAAGTCAATGAGGAAACACAGGTGATGTAATTCTGAAATGAGGAAAAGAAACTCCACATTTTTCAATTACATCACTAGTGTTTCCTAAGTTTATGAATGACATTGTGTAGATGAAGTTTAGGTGTGACCACAGATTCAAAAGAGGTCTGCCCTTTGTTCAAGAGTGAAGTGGACATGACTTACTTCATTGGTAGGCCTTCACATGTACTATCTCCTTTGTTTTCTTCAACAAGCAAAAATCTCATCTGCAACCGTGTGTTGGCCTCACCTCAAACAAACAAAACAGGGGATGGACCGAATTTGGATCAATGACACACATTCACCCCAGTCCAAAGATCTGGGCCTAAACAAACCTCTAGATAGGCCACACCTTGGGCCTCATTTATGAAAAGTGACGCATCGCTGCGTGAAAACAGCGATGCGTCACTTTTCACTGCGCACTCCTTGCGACACCAATTATGCGTCATATTTAATGTATGACGCATCATGTCGCAAGGACTTACAGATACGTCAGTATTTCTGACGCATCTGTAAGCGCAAAAGTGACGCATTGCTGGAGTGTGTCACAAAAGTGACGCATCTCCAGCAATGCGTCCTTTCACATGGGGAAAGCCCCATGTGAAAGGGCTTGCGTCAGCCTTACGCCTGCTGTGAGGCAGGCGCAAGATTTTGACGCAACAGCATCCTAAAAGTGACGCAGTGAAATCTCATAGATTTCACTGCGTCACTATTACGAGGCTTTTTGCGGGGGAACGCCCCCTCTGCATACATTATACCTGACGCAGGTATAATGTGGCGCAGGGGTTTAAAAAGTGATGCATCTACCTAGATGCGTCACTTTTTAAATATGGCGCAACAAGGCGCATGTTTTACGCCGCAGATGCGTCACAAAAAGTGCCGCATCCGCAGCGCAAAACTGACGCAAGGCCTCATAAATGAGGCCCCTTATCGTCATCCTGACTCAATCATTTAAAATGTTAGGGAGAGATTTATGATAGGTGTATGCTTGTTTTGTACCACTGTGCGTCACTTTTGTGACGCAGTGGTGGTGCAAAAGATTTGCTATGTTAAATAATAAGTAGGGTGTTAAGTTTTTGATGACTGTTATTCATTACCCATTTAGTAATAGTGGTTAATAACATTTTTTATTATATTTTTCCACAGATTCAACTGCAGATCATTTCAAAATTTGAAAAATGCCAACTAAGAATCGAATTAGAAAGGCTAGAAAACGTCAAAGACAGCAGGATCATCTATTATTGCAGCAGTCCTCTCCCCAAAAAACTTGTGAAATCACCAAGAAAGCTCCGGGTAAGAGCACAAAATCATTCATAAGAAATATTTGTAGTAAAAAAAGTATTTCAACAAAAAATGTTTCAGTCCAGAAAAAGAGAAGCAATTTAAATGGAAAGGAAAGACCAATCAAAAATGTTACTGGTAGAGCAAGAGATAACTCTGTGCATGATAGTAGAAGGAAACAACAGTTTAGGGACATTCGAAAACGAATGTTCCGCAACAGGATAATAGTTAATTTATTAAAAAATATTAAGAAAGGCCAACAGAAAGTGGCATTTTATAAGAAGAAGAAAAATGTAGAGAAAATTATTGATCATGCTTTTGAAATTAAGCGAAAGTTATTTATTTTGGTAATCAATAGAATTAGGAAACTAAACAAGGTAATTTCTGATTTCAAATCAAATAGTAGATGGAAGAGAGTAGTAAATCGTAGTAACTTTTGTGAAGTTTTTTCCGGAGAATGGATGCATAGTTCAAGTTGTGAGGCATTTTTTAATGAGGAGAGTTATTTTCAGGATAATGATTTGGTGTTTGCAGTTGACACCAGTGGTCGAGCTTATGAAATGAAGGGAAGGATGGTTGTCCAGTTGAAAAAGAAAAACTTGTGACAACAGAGACAGACGAGGTGTTAGGTAATGAGGTTTTAGGAAGACGTCCTAAGGGTCCTGTGTACATTTGGAAGTGTAGTTCTATTTGCAGTGTGCGACAGGATTCCATCGATTTGCTTTGTGATTTTGTACGGACATTTAATAAGAAAAGTTTGAAGCAGAAAATGAAGTTGTTGCAAGAATTAGATCCTTGCAGAGTGAGACAAATGACAGGTTTGCGTGGTCATTCACTGGCTTGTCTTTCCAGGAGAGTATGCCAGAGTGTTTTTCATCATTTCAGGATGCTAGCAGTGCATCATAATAAAGTGAGGAAAATAGTGAGAATGTTGTATCATGCTAAGAGTCCAGCAATTATGCTTAAACAATTATGTGCTGCTCTTTTGCATGGTTCTGAAATAGATGTCAAGAATATTTGTGAAGAAATTGAGTTTTGTTACTTTGGAAGTAAAGATGAGAATGTTCAAATTGACCCAGAAGTAGAGGGTAATGTTGAAGATAATGTACAGGTTTCCAGTACAGATAAATTTCAGAAGGAAATTGCCACGTTTCAGATGAAATCAAGTGAGAGGCCTAATTTCACTTGTGTGTGTTGTCGACGCACTTATTACAAGAATCAGATTAAGTTAGTGGATTTATATGCAAAAAGTGAAAGGGAAAATAATAGTGAATGGAAGGATTTTGCCACATACTTGATGGTAGAAAATTATTTTGATTTGGGATCGGATCAACGTGTGTGTACTTATTGTTGTAACAAATTAAACCAAAACCAGATGCCTGCTAGGGCGGTTCATAATAATCTGGAATTGGTTGAGATTCCTTCTGAATTGAAGGATTTAAATACTTATGAATCTATTTTGATTCAAAGTATCCATCCCTTTCAGGCTATTGTAAGAATGGAACCAAAGACAGGGAAGTTGCCTCCATCAGATTTACAGAGAGGATTAAAGGGAAGAGTTGTTTATTTGCCTCTAGATTTGAACAAAAACATTAACACAATTGGAGTAGAAAAAGTGGAAGAGGAACCTCTGGTTATCTTGGTTAATGGGGTTCCGACAAAGAATAAGAAAATATGGCAAGATTTAGTGGATGTTAGGAAAGTCAAAAAGGCAACATTGTATTTGAAGAAAAATAATAAGTACTATAAGAATGTATATGTTGCAGAAGAGGAAGTAAGTGATGAAGAGGATAGCGATTTGTGTGCTGGTCAAATTGAGAAAGTAGAGGCCTCTAAAAGTGAAGAAATATATGAACATTATAGTGTTCATCCTTTGCATTCCAAGGAAGTCATGGGGAATGCTATTGAGTTGTTTCAAATGAAACAAGCCAAAGGGAGTCCCATTAGTGTTTGGGAGGAAAGTTTGGAAACTCGGTGTTTCCCACAACTATTTCCAACAGGTCAAGGAGGAAGATATGATGAGCGACCTCATCAAATTCCTGCGTCTGAATACCGGACTTTACGATTGTATGCAGAAGATCCTAGGTTTCGTCAATGCATTCCCTATTTGTTTCATCTCCTGTTTGAAAGCGATCTGTCTGGACTGTCATATGCAGTGAACCACATCTTAAAAAGTGGTATACAGATGCCAAACATCTCGGCAAGTGACTTTATGCATAAAGTCAATGTCCAAGACAGTATTTTGGATTCTCACCTAATTAATATCATGGCGTGTCAGCATGGTACTAATGAGTACTGGTACCGTCGTCATGGTGATTTAAAATGTATGCTGAGGAACTTAGGAACTCCAACATGGTTCCTCACTCTGAGCTGTGCCGAGTGTGGCTGGGAAGACTTACTTGAATTTCAAAGAGAGGCAAATGGAAATATTGAAAACATTGAATTCAAGACACCTGGAGAACTGTGTTCTTTGGATCCAGTGAATGTATGCAGGTACTTCAATCATAGATTTGAAGCTATGATGTCTTTCATCACAAATAAGAAGAATCCACCTCTTGGAGAGGTGTTGGATTTCTTCTGGAGAAAGGAGTACCAAGCAAGAGGTGCTCCTCATATACATATGTTGCTGTGGATCAAGGATGCACCTAAATTTGGAACAGATCCGGATGACTTAGTGATGAATTTCATAGAACAGTATTCTACGTGCGCTGTTCCAAATGCAACGGAGAAGAAAAGCCTAAGAGAACAAGTTCTACGTTTCCAAAGCCATCGTTGTGGAAAGTACTGTCGTCGTAAATTCAGAAACAAGGACAAGTTCTACATCAAATGTCGTTTCAACTTTCCATGACCGGTGATTTCTAAAGGAAGAGTGAACAGTTTGATGTCTTCTCTGCGACATAATGTGACGAGGAAATCACCCAAAAATACATACAATTTGAAAAGGAACGAAGAGTCCAAGTACATCAACGACTACAACCCAGTGATTTTGTCCATGTGGAATGCTAACATGGATATACAGTTTGTGGCTGACAACTGTATGGCTGTGGCTCGGTATGTGACATCTTACATCACCAAAAAAGAAAAGACAGAATTGAAGGATATGTGGGAGGACATTTCCCATGAAAAGAGCCTCAGCAAGAAGTTGTACAGTTTCAGTCTGAAGATGTTGTCGCATCGAGAAATCGGAGCTTACGAATGTTCTGACCGGTTGTCTTCAGCAAGTCTCTATGCCAAATCCAGGAGTATCGTTTGGGCGAGTCTTGGTCTTGCTGCAACGCGAAATCGAGTTCTAAAACCTGTCCGGGAAATTGAGTATTTGGCGGAAAAGGAACCAAACAGTACCGACATTTTGAAGACCAACATGTTGGATACATATTATCCAAATCGAAGCAGTCACCTTGAGAATGTTTGTCTATATGAGGTTCTACAAAATTATATATTCAAGAGGAACATCAAAGAAGATATTGAGAAAGGAATGTATGCTGTAATTGGAAGTGAGGGATGTCTGGTCAAGCAAAGAAAATGCCAATTAGTAAACTATTGAAAATTGAGTGGCGAATCTCCAGAAAAAAAGGAGTTTTTCTATTTAGCACTTTTGCAACTTTTCAAGCCTTGGCGTGCAGAAGAGGAACTGCTTGGAGATTTCCTCTGTTACGAAGACTCTTTCACTGCTGCTAAGGAGACCATAGAATGTCCTGCTTGCTTTTCCCAAATATCAAGAAATGTTGACTTTGGAAATTGAGCAGGAAGGAACGATTGCAGCCGAGATTGCCAGAGACAGTTCTCAGGACAGTCAGAGTTCTGTTTCATTGAGTCAGGATCCACTAGGAGGACCTATTATCGAAAATGAAGCTGCCACTGCTATAAATGAAGTGGAAAGAGCCATGGCACATGCTCAGGAGGATGCGGTTAACTTAGAAGACTTGGAAAAACAACTCAACGTTGAGCAGAGGAAAATATATGATGAAGTTACCAAGCAAATTGATCATGGATTAAGTCATGAGAAGAAAGAGTGCTCATGTACATCGTTGAAGCCTGTCCGACTGTACGCGAGTGGAGAAGCGGGAACTGGAAAAAGTTTCCTTATTAAAGCAATTTCTTGTTATTTGCAGGAAAGGGCTGAGTCATCGCTGTCTTGTGTTGTTACCGCTCCTACTGGACTGGCAGCACATAACATTAAAGGTATTACTTTGCATCGTCTACTGATGCTGCCAGTGGAGCATGACAACAAATTACAATACCACAAGTTATCTGGGGATGCTTGTTGTGAAGTTTCAAGAGTCTTGAGGAAAATGAAACTTCTTATCATTGACGAAGTAAGCATGGTTTCCAATGTCATGCTTGCCTTTGTGCATTTGAGAATGCAAGAAGTTCTTAAAACTGAGTATGATGTGTTATTTGGTGGCAAACACATCATTGTTTTCGGAGATCTTCTGCAGCTGACACCAGTAAAAGGACAACCTGTGTTCAAAATACTCACGCATGAAGATACCAGGAAGTGCCTAGGGAGCATTGGCAACGTCAATATATGGTTAAACTTTAATTATGCTGAACTGCATGAAAATATGCGTCAGGCAAAGGATGAAGATTACAAGAATATTCTACAAGATATTAGAATTGGAAAAGTGACCGAGCATGGGAAAGAAGCTTTAAATGCACGATTACTGTCAAATTTATATCCAGAACAAGACGTTGTGCCTGAGAATATTTTTCAGAAAATTACTGAGAAGAAATCCGGAATATGTTTGATGCCAACTCTTGCAGAATGTGCCATCTTCAACAACAAAATGTTGAATTTAGAAAAGCAAGAGATTGTGAAACTTGAAGCTATTGACAGAATAGAGCATATGGGATCAACAATTATTTTGTCTGAGAATTTGAAATCAAAATTGGATTCATTAGAGAAGACTATATCTAAAACAGCGGGTTTTGAAAAGACTTTGAATGTGTGTTTAAATTGCCGAATCATTTTGAGAAGGAATTTACATGTTGAAAGAGGTCTGGTAAATGGATCAATGGGTAATGTTGTTGATTTTGAGAAATACAGAAGTAGAGATGGTATTGAATTTTTAAAAATTAAATTTGATGGCATTGAGGAAGTACAGCTAATTGGTCGTTGTTCTGCTAGGTTTTTGCTTGTTAAAGACTTATATGTTCGCCGTAAACAGTTTCCTGTTTGCTTGGCATATGCGGTGACAATCCATAAATCGCAAGGTTTAAGTGTAGATAGTGCATTGGTGAATATTGGCAGTTCTGTGTTCAAAGAGGGTATGGCATATGTGGCATTGTCACGAGTTAGAACTTTATCGGGATTGTACTTGATTGATTGTGATGTCACAAACATTTGTGCGGATCTAGATTGTGTTAAGGAATACAATAGGTTAAGAAGAGAGTATGCGCCACATTTGCCTCAATATCCTTTGTTTGAGAAACGTGTGGTAGGCCGTAAATGAAGAAATATCACTAATAGTAGGGAGGTTGTAGCAAAAAGCCGAAAAGTCGATGAACCGAAAATTGTAAGCAGAAAGAAAACGGATTCTGTTGAAGATGTTGTCGGTTTTCAATTTTAAAACAGTTCTGGTGTCAACTGCTATGCAAATGTAGTGGTTAATGTTCTCTTTTCACTAGAGACTTTAAAAGAACAGATTGTGTTCAATTCGGAACAAAGTTTATGCTGTTTGTTGAATTCTGTGTTAGAGAAATGTAGCACTGATCGAACAAAAGTAGAAAGTGTGTCTGAAGTTCGTTATCTGTTAGATGAATGTTCAGGTCAAACAGACTTCTCTGAAAATAATCAGCAGGATTGTCAGGAGTTTTTAATGTATATGCTTGATGTAGTGCAAGATGAGGGTGTAGATGTAGATCACCTGTTTGGGCTTTCTTATCAATGGCAGCATGACTGTGAGAACTGTATGGTATCAAGTACTACTAGTGTAGACTCAGAAAGATTTATATATTTAACTTTGCCAGACAGTAAATCAGTCTCCTTTAATAAGCTAGTAAATGCAGCTGATCACAACATGGAGTGTAGCCAATGTAAATCTGAAATGATGTCAACATTATTTATACGAAGATATGGCCAGTATGTCATTTTAATGATCCAACGATGTAGGCCTGATGGATCAAAATTGTCAACTTTAATAAAAAATGTTGTTGCTTCTCAGCTGTCAATATCAGGAAGGACTTTTGTAACTGTAGCAATTATCTATCACGATGGTCCTTCAACAACATCAGGACATTACACAGCTTATTTAAAGTCTAGAAACGGCTGGTCATTCTGCAACGATTCTGTTGTAACTTTCAAAAAAAAATTGCCGTTTGACCTTAAAAATTCTTACCTGGTGTTTTTAAAACCAAAATTTTAAGGAAAGAATCTCGGGATTTTCTCTGAGGAATTGCAAAAGGTTCATGAAGTAGAGGGAATGTAAGTCTGCAATGCTGTCTAGATTATTGGTCCAAAACTTTTAATTATAATGTCATTTTAAAAATCCAACTATATAAACCTGATGCAAGTAAGTCTGCTTCATAGTAAGCAGTATCAGTGTCATAGGAAAAGTAGAACATGAGTGAGCAAGAAGGGTAAGATATTAGTAGTCCAGGATTGTGAAAGTAATCTTAAATGTTTTCTTTTTGAAAGCTGCGAAAATAGAAAATGACGGGATTTCATTACAAGAATTACAAGAGTTGTAAATCGCTGCAACATGATTTGGCCAGGTGGAAACATGTGGTAGAATGTGAGAAGTCTTTTATTGTATGTAACATATTTTTCAAAACGATGGAGGTTTTCTTTCAGAAAGTGGCGGGCTGAAAATATTTATAGCACAACAGAGTGTACGCTGTTCATAGGACATCCTTCGACGTTATGGAAAGTAAGTTAATTTTAAGGAGTTTTGAATTCAGATTTCTTATGTTGTATGGGTTTTTTAAACACAATCATTTTGATTGTGTTTTTTTTCCCCGCTGTTACATGATGAATACCTTCAAGTCACTGATTTAAGTGAAATTTGATACATTCTGAGAACAGCAAAAATAAACCATTTAACATGTATAATTAATGTTCTACTTTTTGTACTTATGATATACATTTAGAAATGTGAGGTAGATATGGAGAAACTGAGGCTTCTGTAAGTGTCAAAGTTAATGCATACACTGCTGCACTTCTGGGTACTGTTTTTTTATCCTGGACTACATCTGCACTATGAGATACCTAAGCAAAGGCAACACGGGTGATGTGATTGATGAAGTTTAGGTCTGTCTATGGACACAGAAGAGGTCTGGCCGTTGTTTAAGAGTGAAGTGCACATGTTTTACTTCAATGGTAGGCCTTCACATGTATTATCTCCTCTGTATTCTTCAACAAGCATAAATTTGAAATGCAACCCTGAGTAGGCCTCACCTTAAACAAACTTTTGGAGAGGCCACACCTTATAGTCATCCTGAATCAATCATTTAATCTATCACATTTAACATCTATTAGTTCTACTGCTTCATTTCTTTAATCCTTACTTTCCTGCGTTTGCTACTTCCTTCATTCCTTTCTCTATTACTTAATTATTCTACTCCTTCCACTATTTTTCTCAGTCCCTCTCTTCTCATACTTCTTCATTCTTATTCACTCATTCTGTCTCTATTAATGTTACTGTTTCTGAATGATCTCAAAAAAAAATTTAAAACAAGAACAGTAAGTATAAGGGAAGGAAACAGACAGTTATGTTACAAGAAAGACAGCTATAGGAAGTAAACAAAAGATACTGTTACTCGCAATCCAC
Organism: Lissotriton vulgaris; assembly: GCF_964263255.1. Lineage (NCBI taxonomy): Eukaryota > Metazoa > Chordata > Amphibia > Caudata > Salamandridae > Lissotriton > Lissotriton vulgaris. The sequence goes on along the minus strand of NC_141695.1, from coordinate 754,271,332 downwards.
TGCGGATGATGTCACTGACCATGTCAAGAATGATGTAATATGTGACATGATCAGCAGTGGATTGCGGGTAACAGTATCTTTTGTTTACTCCCTATAGCTGTCTTTCTTTTAACATAACTGTCTGTTTCCTTCCCTTATACTTACTGTTCTTTTAAAAAAAAAAAATTTTTGGTTCGCTCCCGGTTCGCGTACCGGAGTGCGAACCGGGAAGCGAACAAAAAGAAATAGAGGTTGGCAGAGTTTCAAAAATTCTACCAATTTTTTTAAAATGGGGAGGTAGTTCTGAAAAGAACTTTTTTTTTTGTTTTAATTTTTTTTAATTATTTTTCTGAACTTTTTTTTTTTTTGTATTTTCTGAACATTTGGATTTTTTTTTTTTTTGGGGGGAGGGGGGAAACAAAAACGATTCATTGAAAAGGGCTCAACAGGAGCAACGAAAAAAAGAAGAATTTATTGTTTGGGGCGTTTCGGGCAAACATGATTATCAATAGCTTTCATAATTAGAGTAATGCTACTTTCTCTGTAGCAAATGATTTGGTTACAGCGCACGCACACTTGCTTCACTTCCCTAAACTTCATTTGAATGTTTGGGACCATCTCCCTCGCCTCTGGACCCGACACTTCTTGAACAACCGATCTTCTTGCCATCGCAGGGGGATTTTGTTGCTCATCACGTAGCTGGGCAGCACTATAGTTGTTTGGGTGCCACCTACTCATATGCCGATGCATAGTGTAATTGCCGTAGCTGTATTTTTTATCAGTCCCCCTTGACAGGCTATCATCGCATATACGGCAAAACACATAGCGTGCATTCACTTTTTTTTGCCCCTCAGGAAATTTAAAAAATTGCCAAATGTAGTTCTCTTTTCGATTATACCTCCTGGGCTCCTCTGGCAAAAACTGTGTCTCTTCCTGCTCTTCCTCCTCTTCTTGTTCTTCCTCTTCTTGTTGTATGATTACTTCAGCAGGTGGTCCTCTCTTCCTTGGATCTGGTGGAGGTGGTGGGTTAGAACCAGCTGAAGCTACTAATGAAGCCATATCACAATGTTAATAAAGGGTCTTTCTCTCACCAAGATGAAAGTCAGAATGAGGAAAGAAGGAGGGGTTTTCATCATTTGGGAAAAGTAAAAGTTCTAAACCAATGAAAAGTGTTAATTTTAGATCACATGACCTAGTATTACATCATTAGGAAACCAAAAGTGAAATGAACCAATGAAAAGTGTTATTACCGAGTCACATGACCTGCTGTGTTTACGTTTCGCGCTTTGCTCCGCATTCCGGTCCGCTTCCGGGTCCGCTAACTTGGCGCGTCAAATGACGTATTACGCGACAACGCAAAATGTCATGCTAACGTGACAGTTATGCTAAAGGAACGTTTACCGGTTCGCGGACCGAGTCGCGGCTTTAAATTGAGCTAACGGGAAGCTGACCGGTTCGCGGACTGGGAGCGAAACAAAAAAAAAAATTTTAAAAAATTGTATCAAAAACATGTAAAATATATTTTGAGATTTAAAGAAGAATACATTTTACAGCTACAGATATTAGCTTTTAAAAAACCAATGAAATTCACTGAAAAAACCATAGGTTATAGACCATATATAGTTAGGAATTAGCATTTACAAAACCTTGAAAATTCACTGAAAAAACCATAGGTTATAGACCATATATAGTTAGGAATTCGCATTTACAAAACCTTATTTTACTCGCACAAAACCATTGAAATTCCATATATAGTTAGTTGCACTAACTATTATGGCTGAGATACCCGCCACCCCCTCTCAAAACAATCCCCAAGAATGGGAATACGGAAACGTTTTCTGAACTTTTGGAAGGCGGGAGGGAGTTACCCTCCCGGCCGTATTTATTAAAATATGAAACAAAATTAAAACATTAAAATAACAGTTTCATATCATGTACAATTTCATTTCCACATTACGATGTTTTGGCTGACCTTAACATATTTCTAATACAAAGGTTCTCCTAGCCGATACTAACATCCTACAAATACATTCTTAAATTGAAATTGTACATCCTAACGTTAAGGGCCAACGGCAAGGTCGTAACCGGTGTCAGATCCCTAAACCAGAACTACCCCCTCAGTTGTGAGGGGCGGCCGCACAGAGGACTGTACCTCATGTGCACATACCAATTTCCCTTGTCTTGACGGGGGCCCCAATTTAACTCGACGCCATTTTATGGTCGTCCGAGGACTCGTGTGAGGTGTCTAGAAGGTAGCGTAGACCCCCCCTCCCCACCCCACACAACTTACCACATCTGCCGTCGCTGATGTCCTGGCCCCGGGAAATTCCCAGGAGGGGCCCGTAGCCCCTCCTATCCAGGGAGGGGCCTTGACCGCCTTCCCTTTCCTTTCGGCGTCCCATCCTTAGAAGGGACCGCCTCCCCGTTGAGGGGCCAATGGCCACCTCCCCCCGGGCGCTCCCATCCGTAATGGGTGACGCCCCCCCCATAGGGATCTTCCAATTACTGCTCACCGATCATGACCTTACCGCCCGACCGAAAAATAAATACGACATTAAACTAAAAAGACTAATTACTAAAAGACAACAGATGCTCAAAGTATGAACTGTCGAAACATCACTGATCAACACTGGTGCAAAACTTTATTCGATAAAACATACTGTAAAGCATTATCCACTTTATTGCATAATGAATCACGACTTTAATCAACAACCTGTAAGAAAATTGCGTTACCATCAAAACTTTATTTCAAACCACTTGCTGTCTTCAGGGGCTGGTGGGTGGGTCAAAATTGGCTCTTCGTTCCGTCTCGAGCTCCCGTGCCGCGGGGAGGTGCAGCTTCAGAGCACAGGAACAAGAGGATGCTACCTTGGCTTGTCACTCCTTATATCCTTCTTCGGGCGGGCGTAAACCCGCCTCCGCCCGCCTCCGGGGGCGTGGCTGGCGGCTTCGATGTCTAGGACAACCCACTCTAGGGCGGGAAAAAGCGCGCCCCGGCTACGCCGCTTCGGGCATACCAGCCGAGACTCGCCTCCCGCCCAAGATGGCTTCCCGGGGGGGATCGGGGTACTCCACCCATACGTTCGGGGGGACCGATTGGTCGCCCCTTTCCATATGGCTGAGATACCCGCCACCCCCTCTCAACACAATCCCCAAGAATGGGAATACGGAAACGTTTTCTGAACTTTTGGAAGGCGGGAGGGAGTTACCCTCCCGGCCGTATTTATTAAAATATGAAACAAAATTAAAACATTAAAATAACAGTTTCATATCATGTACAATTTCATTTCCACATTACGATGTTTTGGCTGACCTTAACATATTTCTAATACAAAGGTTCTCCTAGCCGATACTAACATCCTACAAATACATTCTTAAATTGAAATTGTACATCCTAACGTTAAGGGCCAACGGCAAGGTCGTAACCGGTGTCAGATCCCTAAACCAGAACTACCCCCTCAGTTGTGAGGGGCGGCCGCACAGAGGACTGTACCTCATGTGCACATACCAATTTCCCTTGTCTTGACGGGGGCCCCAATTTAACTCGACGCCATTTTATGGTCGTCCGAGGACTCGTGTGAGGTGTCTAGAAGGTAGCGTAGACCCCCCTCCCCACCCCACACAACTTACCACATCTGCCGTCGCAGATGTCCTGGCCCCGGCAAATTCCCAGGAGGGGCCCGTAGCCCCTCCTATCCAAGGAGGGGCCTTGACCGCCTTCCCTTTCCTTTCGGCGTCCCATCCTTAGAAGGGACCGCCTCCCCGTTGAGGGGCCAATGGCCAATGGCCACCTCCCCCCGGGCGCTCCCATCCGTAATGGGTGACGCCCCCCCCAAGGGATCTTCCAATTACTGCTCACCGATCATGACCTTACCGCCACAGGCCGGATAGTTGACCGGCTATCCGGACCCCCCACAAAACTCCTACCTAAAGGTCATGCTGTAAACTCTTTAGCCATGCTACGAGGTCTCCTATGAGTAAAGAATTCCCCACCCGAGACAAATGTACCCCATCCTCAAGATACATACTGTCCCCCCTAATACAACCATGAGGAATCGAATGCAATGAACTTGAACGAAACAGTCTATCCAATTTGTTATTTACCTTCTTCACTGAATGATTTATAGCAGACACAGAATTCGCCCCCCGCCACACCTTTCGTGGAATCATATGGGACCATGCAATCGTGCCCCCTGGAACCCTTCTCGCCAACCAACTTACTGTGGATAGTATTGCCTCGAGAAGTAGTCATCTACCAGTGGTCACTAAATCATTGCCCCCAAGATGCACTATGATTATAGATGGCGGTGACCTTGTCCGCCCTAACAAACCCTCGAAAAAAGGTTGAAACTGGTCAATACAGAGCCCGCCCCTTCCGTAGAAGGTCACCCTGTACCCGTATTCCCCAGCCATGTGAATCATGTCACCTGCTTTGAATACGTCCGCGGCACGCCTCACGTATGAGTGGCCCACGACCCACACCACTTTTTCCTCAGCCGGTGATCTTTGACCGCTGGTTCCCAGGTGTCGGGTCGACAGCACAGTCCGCCCCGCCTCGTAAGCTTGCGAAACTGTAAACCAAACAAAAACAAGAAGCGTGAGTACATGATTACGGCTTCGAAACATGTGCAACCGCACATACCTTTTGTAACAATTCGAGGACCAACGCCCCAATTGTTTCACTTTGTCCACACTCAGACCCCTGGCTGTAGCCTCTGTAGCAGCCCCTATCCGGAAGGAATGGGTCCCAAAATCGCCCGGGTTCAAGCCCGCGGCCGAAATTGCCATTGCAAGCACCCGCTGGAACTGAAACCTCGTCAGTGGGGTGGCATCAGTGTGTCTCAAGTCCCCCCCCATGATGCCGCCCTCTGCGCCAAATATTCCTCAACGCATACGACGGGGCACATGGGAGATCCGGGCATCCGAAGGACTACTACACTGTCCCCGATCGCACCTTGATCGGTCTTGGACCTGGCAAACGAGACAATCATCGTGTCCCCCTTAACTTGAACGTGCTCTCGGCACAGTCCCCCCCCCCGTATCCTGCTTGTTCCTTGCCACCAGTTCACTTACCCGCATAGCCCCATGGAATGCTAATGCAAAGGCGGCCCGGAATAACACTGTTTCAGACTGGGAGGAACATATCGCAGGGAGTACGGACAATAACAGGGCCAACCTTTCCAGACCTATCGGGTGCCTTTCATCTACTCTGCGACCCTCAAGGCGTTGCCACCCACGCAGCGCTTTCTGTACTACGAAAGATGCTGTTGGGTCCTGGATACCATGAGCCCGCGCCATGAAGGAAATGGCGGCCCTATGCCTCTGGGCCGTGGCTACCGATTTGCCTGCCTGATGTAAAGACAGCAAAAATTTTACGACAGACTCTTCCTGGCCCCAAAGCTCCCCCCTAGCCGAACCCAAAAAGGACAAATAGGAACGGAACGCCCCTTCATATGCCTTCCTTGTCCTGGGTGCTAAACTCTCTCCCACGAGGTTTTGTAGTTCGGGGCACCGAGAGACCAGAGAGCTTCGGGAAATGGTGCCGCCACCGGGTCCGCTGTGGGCAGAAAACCCCAGAATGCCTGCATACGGAAACGAGAAAGCGCATCAGCGGCCTGAGCACGTTCAATTGCATACATAGTAACACAATTTCCTTGAGCAATCTCAGAATCCATTTGCATCGTGCTGCCTGACTATTGATACACTCAACCACGGTCATGTTATCAGACCAGAACACCACAGAGTGATCCCGGAACCCCTCAGGCCATGTTTTTAGGGCCACCAGAATAGGGAACAGTTCAAGAAAAGCAATGTTATTCGTCAGCCCACACTCGTGCCACCATGACGGCCACTTTTGCGCCGACCAGTGATTACCGAATATGGCGCCAAAGCCTATACTCCCCGCCGAATCCGTCCACAGCCCCAACTCCTCGGAGGACACCGCCGGCTTGTTCCAGACAATTCGACCATTGAAATCCGCCAGGAATGCCAACCAAATGCGCATGTCCTGGCGAATCTCTGCCGAGAGCCTCGTGCGGTGGTGTCCCTCTTTAAGACCGACCATGGCTTGTGCAATCGAGCGGGAAAAAGGGCGGGCCATTGGCATAACTCTAAGGGCAAAATTCAACTGACCCACAGTTTGCTGCAATTGATGCAAGTTCACCTTGGTCTCCCGAATACATGTTTCGAGGGAGGCCCTGAATTTCAACACCTTTTCCTTGGGCAACCGGAAGCAACCATCTTCTGAATCGAGCTCTATTCCAAGAATCTCGAGCGAAGTCGATGGCCCCACAGTCTTACCTGGCGCCAATGGCACACCGAACTGATTCATCAGACTACAAAATTCTTTCAAGGCCTGTGCACATTCCGGATCCCCGGCCGCCCCCAGGAACAGAAAATCGTCGAGATAATGCATAACATGCTGAAACCCCGTCATTCTTGTGAAAACCCATTGCAGAAAACAACTGAATTTCTCAAAATAAGCACAAGATATGGAGCATCCCATCGGCATACATTTATCCATGTAATAGCGACCCTGAAACATAAAAACCCAGGAGACGCTGATCGTCTGGGTGTACCGGGAGCAACCGGAACGCTGACTCGATGTCTGATTTGGCCATCAGCGCTCCGGGCCCCAGGCGATTCAACATGGCGACGGCCTCATCGAAAGATGCGTACCGCACCGAACACACCTCCGGGTCTATCGCATCATTCACTGAAAGACCTCTCGGGCTGACAAGTTATGTATTAATCTAAACTCACCCGGGTCCTTCTTGGGGACCACTCCCAAGGGGGAACAAACAAAGTTAGCAACTGGTGGCATGTCGAAAGGTCCGGCAACCCGACCCCGGGTCACCTCTTTCCCAATTTTCGCCTGTACCACCGCCGTATTCTGCAGGACCGACAGTTGGTTCCTACAATGTGCCTTACCCTGAAAATTCCCCACTGGGATGCGGAAACCATACGAAAACCCGTCTCGCAACACCCCAACGGAGACGTAATCCGGGTATTCATTGAGCCAAGGAATCATTGCCATGGTATCAACCTGGGTAGGTAAAGGCGCCCCTCGGACTATTTCAGACCTGTTTGGCGCTTCCCCTACCACCATTATCACCCGTTTTGGCTCTGCACATGGACTCAGGATGAGAGGACTGCCCACACCCCCCACAGTCGTGTCTAAACTTGCATGACCCCTGGGGCCTTGTACATTTCCCCCTGTTAAAATTCCAGCAGATCCCTTTTTTACCTGTGTTGCCACTCGACCTTGAGTGATGCTCGTTACTTGCACCCGCCCGAAAGGGCACCCCAGATGAATGGCGGGAAAACTCACCCCCGTTCCCCCCCGACAATGGTGCCTTTAACATGCCTGATTTCTCCATCTTTTCCCAGGAAATGGAGTCGTAACAATCCCACGTCAGAGATGTGTCGAACTCCTTGGCCTTCCGAAAGACATTATCATAACAAAACCACTGATTGCCCTCATATGACTGAGAGTACTCCATAATACGTGTCTGGTACACGGGCAACTCGGCCAACAGTTCAGGCCTTCGTTCCCCCATAATTGAAGTGAATATGCCAAACGCTCTGCCCCAATTACCTATGTTCTCATCGACCTTAAAGGCGGCCATCTTGGCGCGCCAAACACTCGGATGCAGAAACTCTTTTTGACCCTTCACATGCTCGATCTCGTAGTGATCAGTTAGCAAAGAAAACATGTTTACATACTTCTCAGCCCAAATCTTTTCCTTGACTTCAATCGGAATATGCTGGGCCACTTTCTCCCTTCGTGAGGGTACAGACCCCTCCCCCGCAATCGGCAGTAGCCGCTTACCTAAATTAGAAGCTGTAACCGTAGTCGCTGCCGAACTCGTGCCCGCTGCGTTTTCACCCACTGGAGCCTGTGGGGGAACAGAAGAACATGGTGCCTTTGCAGCCTCTCTTGATTGCCGCAACTGCCTCATTACTGCCCTGGCGTCATCTGCCGTGGTGCCCTCACTATCTTTCCCCAACCACGCTGCCAGCTGTGCAGCCAACTCGGGAGGCATATCCTCCCCGTTCACAGGGGTGACTACGACGGGAATTGGTTGCCCTTCCTTCGGAACCGGGATCGGCTCCTCAGTCGGTGTATCGGGAAGCGCCGGCGGCGCCTCGGGAACCGGGGCCTCTCCCCCAGTTGCCCCCCTCTTGGACCTCTTGCCTCTCCCGCGGGGGACTACTCCCGGCAATGCTGGTCCGACGACTCGCTTAGGGCCCCCTACACCGTTCATTGCCGCCATCTGCTTCTTCATCACGGCCATGTCTTTCACAAGCATGCGGAGCATCTGATCGGTACCGACCCGCTTTCCGGCCTTCTTGCCCGGCATTCTCCAACGATGATGTCTGAAAGAACAAAGACAAAATTACAACGCTCAAAATTGGCTCTTCGTTCCGTCTCGAGCTCCCGTGCCACGGGGAGGTGCAGCTTCAGAGCACAGGAACAAGAGGATGCTACCTTGGCTTGTCGCTCCTTATATCCTTCTTCGGGCAGGCGTAAACCCGCTCCGCCCGCCTCCGGGGGCGTGGCTGGCGGCTTCGATGTCTAGGACAACCCACTCTAGGGCGGGAAAAAGCGCGCCCCGGCTACGCCGCTTCGGGCATACCAGCCGAGACTCGCCTCCCGCCCAAGATGGCTTCCCGGGGGGATCGGGGTACTCCACCATACGTTCGGGGGGACCGATTGGTCGCCCCTTTCCAATATCGCACACCCGCAATCTACTGCTGATGATGTCACATATTACATCATTCATGACATGGTCAGTGACATCACTGATGACATCTCAAATGACATCACTGATGACATCACTGATGACAACATCCAGTGACTGTATGTTTCTGTAAAGTTAAAATATGTCTTACATATTGAAGAATGAGTGGATGTATAAGTGTCTGGATGAAGGATTTAGTAGGTGCATGACTGACTGTATGAGTGAGTGATTAAATGTGTCTCACTGAGTGCATGGGTTAGTGACTAAACTGTCTTAATTTGTGCATCATTATGTCTGTTGTTCTGTAAACTGCTGCATGTGTTGATCAGTAGCTATATGAGTAACTATATGGGTTATTGATTGGTTGCCCAAGTATTTGTATGGGAGACTGAGTGTGTGTGTGGGTGGCTGGGAGGTGTATGACTCTGTGCATAGATGTGTGAGCAGTTGATTCACTAGATGTATGGTTTTAAAAGTGCATGTGGAAACAGCTGTATGGGTGGTTGACTGTGTGCATGAGTGTATTGGTGAGTGAATGGATATCTCAGTGCTACATGTCAAAGTAAGTACATATGTAAAACACAGTACATGTGAGAGTTGACATATATAAATAACTGTGCATAAGAGCCAGTGAATGTGTGAGTGGCTGCATGGATCATTGTGAACTTGTATCAGGGATTGTATAAGAGAGTAAATATGTGTTAGTATATATTGGAATAAGTAAAGTTTGTATAACTGTATAGTTGAGGAAATGGAGGTGTGATTGATTCTTTGCATGACTGACTAGGTGTGTGAGTAACTCCATGGATGAGTGACAGTCTGTGAGTGTCTGTTTACACTGATTGTATCTAAGGTTATATTAGAGTCTGAAGAGGTTCATTGTATTATCACATGAATGATATCATCAGTGATGTGATCAGTAATGTCAAATGAGATGTCATCAGTGATGTCATTTGAGATGTCATCAGTGATGTCATCAGTGATGTCACTGACCATGTCATGAATGATGTAATATGTGACATCATCAGCAGTGGATTGCGGGTGCGCGATATATAGTTAGTGCAACTAACTATATATGGAATTTCAACGGTTTTGTGTGAGTAAAATAAGGTTTTGTAAATGCGAATTCCTAACTATATATGGTCTATAACCTATGGTTTTTTCAGTGAATATATATATATATATATATATACACACACGCACACACAAAGAAAAAAAAAGGTTACAGGGACATTATAGTTAGGAAATGGAATTTTTAAAAACTACTGAAATTCAGGCATTATAGTTAGTGATCTAACTTTAACACACGCCCCCGTAATGCACTGCTCATGACCTTACATATTATATTACTCATGACATCACTGATGAAATCTCAAATGATATCACTGATGACATCATCCAGTGACAGTGAGTGTTTTAAAATGGTTTATGACAATTAAATATATATATATATATATATATATATATATATATATATATATATATATATATATATATATATATATATATATATATATATATATATATATTCTTCTCTCTATATATATTTACACATATACATATACCAAGGTGTACTGGTGAATAAGTACCTGTATGGGGGATTCAGTCGGTGCATGACTGACTGTATAAATGTGTAATTCAGAGTCTCAGTGAATGTATGGGTGAGTGACTGGTTGTTTGAATGTCTGTATCAGCCTGTCAGTTTATGTCTAAGAGGCTAAGTGGGTACATGAGTCTCTTTATGGGTAGGAGTACCTTTATGGGTGTGTAAGTGTCTGTGTGGGTGAGGAGGTGTGTGACTGCCTGTATGGATTATTGGGTGACTCAGTGGCTGTATGGGTTAGTTAGTGCATATGTGAGGGGCAGTATGAATGAGCGAGTGTGTGTTGCTGTGTCAATGAATGAGTGCATGTGTCAGTAGCATATGGGTGAAGAACTGGCTATGTAAAAGGCAGTATTGGTGAGTGATGGGTTAAGTGAGTGACTGTTTGGGTGAGTGTGAATGGTAGTGTGGAAGTTAGGAGGAGTGTATGAAAGGTTATATGGGTGTGAGTGGGTACATCAATGATTCTGTGAATGATGTCACCAGTGATGTCATTTGAGATGAAAACAGTGATGTCATCAGTGATGTCCCTGGCCATGTCATGAGTGATGTAATATGTGATATCATGGGCAGTATATTGTGGGTGGGGGGAAAGTTATATTTAGCTCAGCTAACTAGAACTGATGAATTTCAATAGTTTTGTACGAGCAAAATCTGAGCCTAACTATAACGTTCCTGTAACCTTTAGTTTTTCCAGTGAATTTCTGAGCTTTTTTAATCCATTTCCCAACTATAATGTCCCTGCAACCGTTGTTTTTTTCAGTGAATTTCTATTGTTTTTTAAATGCTAAATACTAACTATAACGTTTCTGTAATCTTTGTTTTTTCCAATCAATTTGTTAGGTTTTTTAAATTCTATTTCTTAATTGTAACATTCGTTTTTGTGGTGAGCGTCTAAGAGCTTCTAAGATGTTCATATTTCTTTATTATATACCACCAATTTTTTTATTTGGTATGTGTTTCTCAGAAAGTATGTTAATAACTTTTTATTTTAAATAATTTTATGAGTTGGCACAACATTGTCACATTTATTGAGGATAATCTGTGATCAGCAAATGTATTTCACGTACTGAAAATTACACTTAAAGACATTTTTTAAATAAAGTCTGAGTCTAGACATTTAGTGCATCAGTGTGTGAGTGAATCTGTGAAGGGGTGATTTAGTATCTGCCTGGGTCCACTTTTGAATGCATTAATAACTAAAGAAGCCAGTGAAATATTTTTATTGTTGCTGATATTTACAAAAGTGTCTGTCTCTAACTAGATTTGAAAGCCAGTGCTTCAGTGTCTCAGTACCTCTCGGGAAGGGATGAGTCAGAGTTGGTCAGTGAGTGGCTGCATCAGCCTCTGTATAAGTCTAGAAGACGGTCCATCACTGTCTGTGTGGGTCTGTGAGTGGGTGCATCAGTGAATGACTGGGTCTGTGAGTGGGTGTTTAGGTGTGTAATTGGGAGTGTGAGTGGGTGTGTTACTGTTTGAATCAATATGCAAGTGGGTATGTTTGTGTGAGTGTGGGTTTGCCACTGGAAGTGTCAGTGACAGAGTACATGTGTGACTGGATGTGTCAGTGTCTGAGAGGGGTCTGCATTTTAGTACATTAATCTCAAAAGTACTCACTGTACTTTTTTTGTTGTCGCTGATGCTCGGAATAATGTCGCAACATTGTCGCAAATATTGTGAGTGTGTTTCAAAAGTTTATTTTAGTCTCGTGTTTACTATGTTTATCACCCTTGACTATTCATTATTGGGTCTGGGTACCTCTACCCTCGACCCTTACAGCTATTTCGTTTTTTTTTATGTGCCTCAAGATTGTGTACCGGTTGAGCAAATGTCAGCTGCAAGTTGCTGGAGAGGATGCAGTCAGCCAGTCACAGGAATTTGCACGTGCCCCCACTAATACTCACGGAGTCACCGCAAAATAACTGCGACCAGATATATCTAATTTCTCTTAAATTCCTAAAAAGCTACTTAAAAGATTTACACCAAATAAGCAAAAGGCACTTCCTTGAACCAAAATCTACCTCCCTGCCAAATGTGGTGTAAGTCTGTTTAGCGGTTCGGGCTGTAGGTGTGGGTAAAGGTTCCTAAGAGAATTAACATTAAAAATGCACTCTTAATACGCCCCACTGCACGATCTGCACTGCAAGATCACCCCCAAACTTTCCATGGCACAAAGAACCTACCTTTACACGTCTTGTTGGAAAATTTCATGAAGATTGATAAAACTATGCCAAAGTTATAGGGAAGTTAAAAAACGCTTTTCCTAGGGAAACATGGTCCTAACTATAATTACCTACTATAAATATATATTATTCAGCGACTGTGAGAAAGGGATACAAGAGGAGGATTCCTTTTCCTCTAGACTTTTCGCAACACAAAGCACTATTGAGAAGTACTTTTAATAATTGTATCCATTGCTGTGTGGAAGAACTAGGATGATGCTTGCCAGACTCTGGTTATAATGTACGTGACTGTGCTCCTGTCGACATATTTAAATCATACCAGTGCACTATGTCAAAATTTACATAGTTCAAACTGCAGATGCAAGTTTCAATCATGATTTACTTGTATTCATGTTGCAGTTCTGTGACAAAGATTGGTACATTAACGGTGCACTGCGGGACATGTATGCAATAATATCGGGAGGGTCACATGTTGGCAAGCGCTTGATAAAGAGGCACGCAGCCATGGGATGATGAACTGCCTCGCCTATGAGCAAGAATCATTGGAGCCAAAACGTTAGGATATGAGAGCAGCTGGTCTTTGGAAATAAATGCAATGTATTTGACGAACTGGGCCTGGCACTTCTTCTTTTGTGTGGATTTATGTGCAGGCGTCTCCGTGCCTGCCTACGCCAGGCTCCCCTGCTGGGTCGGAGGCTCTCTATCTCGGAGGAATTCTGGTGTATGTATATATATCTATATATATACACTGAAAAAACCATAGGTTTCACACCAGTTATAGTTAGGAATTAGCATTTAAAAAAAACCTATTAAATTCACTGAAAAAACCATAGGTTTGACACCAGTTATAGTTAGCTGGAAATTTTACTGACATAAAGCCATTGAAATTCCCACGTTCTAGTTAGTTGGACTCACTATAACTTGCGCGCCTGCAATGCACTGCTGATGACGTCACATATTACATCACTCATGACATGGTCAGTGACATCAGTCATGACATCACTGATGACACCATCCAGTGAATATGTGTCTTTCTGAAAAATAAATATGTATTATATATGTATGTGTAAAGGTCGATTGAATAATAAATGTTTAAATAAGTGTCTTAATTTTTATTTTATTTTTTTAAAATTGATTGGTTAACTGGGTTATTAAGTGTATCTTAGTGAATACATATATTAGCGAGTAACTTTTAAATATTGAAATATATGTATCAGTGTTTCACTTTGTGTATAAGTGGCTGCATGCGTTGGTGACTGACTCACTGTTTGTATGTGTTTTGAATACAGCATATGTGCAGGACTGTCTGTGTGGATGAGTGTGTATATGTGTGTGTTAGTGAGTGAATGGCTGTCTCAGTAGTGTCTTTATCAGGAACAAGATATGTTTTAATCTAGTATATGTGAGTATTGATGTATATAAGTGAGTATATGTGAGAGTGAGAGATTGTAAGAGTTCCTGTTTAAATAAGTATGTGTTTCTATAAGTGATTGTTTAAGAGAGGAAGTATGCGTAAGTTTCCTTAGAAGTAAGGTGGTAGTGTGTGTAAAGTTGTATATGCAAATAAATGGATGTTCAATACTTTATTTGCATGTGTGAGTAACTTTTGGATGACTGTCCGTGTGTAACAGGATGTATAGGTGTATCACTACATATGATGAGTGAGTATATGTATGAGTGACTATATAGAAGTGTTGGTGAATGAGTAGATGTGTATATAGATGGTGGAATTACTGAATTGGTTGTTGTAACTGGTATGGGTATCTCCATTTTTTTGAAAATGTTAGTTTCTATTTTTGAATATGTGTTTCAAGGGCTACATTACACTAAAAGGAGGTCTGTCACTCTGTCACAAGGATGGTGTCATCAGTGATGTCATGAGTGATGTCACTGACCATGTCATGAGTGATGTAATATGTGACGTCATCAGCAGTGCATTGCAGGCGCGCAAGTTATAGTGAGTCCAACTAACTATAATGTGGGAATTTCAATGGTTTTATGTCAGTAAAATTTCCAGCTAACTATAACTGGTGTCAAACCTATGGTTTTGTTCAGTGAATTTAATATGTTTTTTAAATGCTAATTCCTAACTATAACTGGTGTGAAACCTATGGTTTTTTCAGTGAATTTCATAGGTTTTTGAAATGCTAATTCCTTTCTATATCAAGTTTGTAACCTACGATTGTTTTTTAATTTGCTGTTTTGTGTGAGTATTAATTAGTATTTTTTTTTATAATAATATTTAAAAAAAAAAATGTTATCATTTTTTCTTGGGGCGCTCTGGGTCCGCGCACCGGTAAGCTCTCCGGAGAGCGCACCCGGAGCGCTACTTGCGTTTGTGTAAAAAAATATGAATGAAAAGTAAATAATAACACAAGACATTTAGTACCATAAATATAAAAGCAGTTTTTTTGAATAAGGAAATGAAAATAATTTTGCATTTCCGTGAAACTATCAAAACGTCACTTCGGCGCCCCGCGTAAGCGCCCCCGGAAGCGCCTACGTTCGCGCTGCGTATGCGCCCCTGGAAGCGCCTACGTTCGCGCCGCGTATGCGCCCCCGGAAGCGCTCCGGTGCACGCAGGGTCAGCGCTTCAAGTCATGTGACCTTAAATTAACACTTTTCATTGGTTGCTAACAGTTTTTTTTACAAAGAATGAAATCCCCACCCATTTCCTTCACTTCTTCTTTCACTTTTGTGACTGAAAGACCTGCCTTTTTTCTCTTCGATCTTGCTTGGTTAATCATGGCTGCCAGACCATCCAGCAGTGAAGATGAGCCTGAATTCATCGACGAAGAGCCTCCTCAGCCAAAGGTGAAAGAGCATTTCATCTGGAATTTTTTTTCCATACCAGATGACCAGAAAAAGGTGAATGCTCCAAAAGTGGAGTGCAGGATCTGCCATACAGTCCTGTCACGGGGTGACCCCCAAAAAAATATTCTTTTGGGAACTCCACAATGCTTCGCCATGTGGAGAGGAAGCACCCCCAGAATTTTGCCCGGGAAAGTGTCAGGGCTCTGGCACAAGAGGTTCCCAGTGATGGGGCCTCTACATCCACCGGAGGAGCAACTACTCCTATGAGGGGGCAATCGCAGGAGCTGGTTACAAACATTCAGCCTGCATTCAACAAAGGTGTCCTGAAATGCAGATACTGCGATCAACTACTTACCTTTGGGGAGCAAAGTGTCCTGCTCATGGTTCGAGCATTGGAGAACGATCGCTGCCGTTCCCAGCCCTAATTTTTTTGTTTTTTTTCTCCTGTTGAGCAGTTTCCATTCCCTGTTTTTGTTTCTGTTCTAAAAATAGAAAAAAGAAGAAAAAAAAAGTTATTTTCAGAAGTACCTCCAATTCTCATCAAAGAGCTATATTCTTAAAAAAATGAAAAAGAGTAAGTGAAGTGGAGTGCATTGATAATGGAAAGGAAAATGAGTAAGAAAGAACAGAAAGGTATGAGAGGAGAAAGGAAGTGAAGTAGGGGGACTGAAAGAATGTGAGTGTTGGGAAGGAAAGTAAGGAGAAGGAGAGTGAACATGGGGAATCTGGATATTCAAAGAAAATGTTGAAAAGGAACGGGGGTGTGGAAGGGTAAGAAAAGATGCACTGCTGGAGTTGCATCATTTTTGTGACACACTCCAGCAATGCATCACTTTTGTGCTTACAGATACGTCTGAAATACTGACATATCTGCATGTATGCAAAAGGGACGTATTGACGCAAAAAAGGGTCGTAGAGGTGACGCAGTGAAATCTATGAGATATCACTGCGTCACTTTTATGACGCTGTTGCATCCAAATCTTGCGCCTGTCTCACAGCAGGCGTAAGACTGACGCAGGCCCTTTCACATGAGGCCTGGCCCCATGTGAAAGGATGCATTGCTGGAGTTGCATCATTTTTGTGACACACTCCAGCAATGCATCACTTTTGCGCTTACAGATACATATGAAATACTGACGTATCTGTAAGTACTTGCGACATAATACGTCATATATTTAATATGACGCATGACTAGAAGACTGAAGGCCTCATTTATGAGGCCATGCGTCACTTTAACGCCACCGGTGCGTCACTTTTTGTGACGCATCAGTGTTGTAAAAAATGCACCTTATTCAGTCATATTTGTAAAGTGACGCATCTAGGTAGATGCGTCACTTTGTAAGCCCCTGCGCCACATGATACCTACGTCAGGTGTAATGTATGCAAAAGGGGCGTATTGATGCAAGAAAGGGTCGCTGAGGTGACGCAGTGAATAAACTGGGTTTTCCCCATGCTACGCTCCCCGGTCCGTTCCCCGGTGCGCGTACCGGGCGCTCCTCCACACAAATCGAATTTTTTTTTTTTGCCCCGCGGGGCCCTTTTATTGCCCCCACATCAAACCTAGGGGTCAGGGGGGGTCTACCCTGCCCCATTATGGTCATTTTCCCCTTTGTTTTTGCCACCACTTGTGTCTCGATCCTACCGAGACACAAGATGGCGGTCGCTCCGGACTGTTTCGAATGTTTACAGACACCCGCGAGCCAATCAGCTTTCCGTGCGCAAGTCACGAAGCGCGGCCGGTGCGCTCCCCGGTGCGCGTACCGGGGCGCGCCTATAGATTTTTAACCTAAATTACTCAAAATCCACTGGAGCACATATCTTGAGACATAGCAAAGGCACATCGGGCTACCAGTCCCTACAATTTTGCCAAGTTTGGTGGAAATCCATTCAGCCGTTCGGGCTAAAAGTGAGTTCGACCGCCCTATGGAAATTAACATGGAGAAAACACGTTTTGGGCCCCCGCTTCACGAATCCCCCCCCAAACTTTCAAGGAAGGACCGAAGCTCCGCGAAGCAAATTTGAAGAAATTTTCAGGCAGATTCGTCAACCGGTGCCAAAGTTATTCACAATGGAATTTTGAGATTTTGCATTGAAAAAAATCCTAACTATAACTGAAATACTGACGTATCTGTATGTATGCAAAAGGGACGTATTGACGCAAAAAAAGGGTCGTAGAGGTGACGCAGTGAAATCTATGAGATATCACTGCGTCACTTTTATGACGCTGTTGCGTTCAAATCTTGCGCCTGTATCACAGCAGGCGTAAGACTGATGCAGGCCCTTTCACATGGGGCCTGGCCCCATGTGAAAGGATGCATTGCTGGAGTTGCATCATTTTTGTGACACACTCCAGAAATGCATCACTTTTGCGCTTACAGATACGTCTGAAATACTGACGTATCTGTAAGTACTTGCGACGTAATACGTCATATATTTAATAGGACGCATGACTAGAAGACTGAAGGCCTCATTTATGAGGCCATGCGTCACTTTAACGCCACCGGTGCGTCACTTTTTGTGACGCACCAGTGCTATAAAAAATGCACCTCATTCAGTCATATTTACAAAGTGACGCATCTAGGTAGATGCGTCACTTTATAAGCCCCTGCACCACATTATACCTACGTCAGGTGTAATGTATGCAAAAGGGACGTATTGACGCAAGAAAGGGTCGTAGAGGTGACCCAATGAAATCTATGAGATATCACTGCGTCACTTTTATGACGCTGTTGTGTCCAAATCTTACGCCTGTTTCACAGCAGGCGTAAGACTGATGCAGGCCCTTTCACATGGGGCCTGGCTCCATGTGAAAGGATGCATTGCTGGAGTTGCATCATTTTTGTGACACACTCCAGCAATGCATCACTTTTGTGCTTACAATACATCTGAAATACTGACGTATCTGTAAGTATTTGCGACATAATATGTCATATATTTAATATGACGCATGACTAGAAGACTGAAGGCCTCATTTATGAGGCCATGCGTCACTTTAACGCCACCGGTGCGTCACTTTTTGTGACGCACCAGTGCTGTAAAAAATGCACCTTATTCAGTCATATTTACAAAGTGACGCATCTAGATTGATGCGTCACTTTGTAAGCCCCTGCGCCACATTATACCTACGTCAGGTGTAATGTATGCAAAAGCGGCGTATTGGCGCAAGAAAGGGTCGCAGAGGTGACGCAGTGAATAAACTGGGTTTTCCCCATGCTACGCTCCCCGGTGCGCGTACCAGGCGATCCCCCCCGCGCAAATCGAAAAAAACATTTTTTTTATTTTTGCCCCGCGGGGCCCTTTTATAGCCCCCACATCAAACCTGGGGGGTCAGGGGGGTCTACCCTGCCCCCTTATGGTCATTTCCCCCTTTGCTTTTGCCACCTTTTGTGTCTCGATCCTACCGAGACACAAGATGTCGGCCGCTCTGGTCTATTTCGAATGTTTACAGACACCCGAGAGCCAATCAGCTTTCCGTAGCGCAGCCGGTGCGCTCCCCCGTGCGCGCCTATAGATATATATATTTTTTTGAACCTAAATTACTCAAAATCCACTGGAGCACATATCTTGAGACATAGCAAAGGCACATCGAGCTACCAGTCCCTACAATTTTGCCAAGTTTGGTAGAAATCCATTCAGCCGTTCGGGCTAATAGTGAGTTTGACCGCCCTATGGAAATTAACATGGAGAAAACACGTTTTGGGACCCCCCTTTTATCTCGGCCCCCGCTTCACGAATCCCCCCCAAACTTTCAAGGAAGGACCGAAGCTCCGCGAGGCAAATTTGAGGAAACTTTCAGGCAGATTCGTTAACCGGTGCCAAAGTTATTCACAATAGAATTTTGAGATTTTGCATTGAAAATAATCCTAACTATAACTACCTACTGGCGACTGCCAGTAGGAGATATATATATATATATATATATATATATATATATATATATATATATATATATATGACCAAAACAAATTGTCCTGTCGCAGCGGGAGCACTGTTCAGTTGGTGCAAGCGTTGAGACCAGGACAGTGTCTCAGAATTATTCAATACAAAAAGAATGAACACGCTGCACACTTCTTGGATCCTCACGCAGTTATTTATTCAAAGCGTGCCACACTTTGAATAAATAACTGCGTGAGGATCCAAGAAGTGTGCAGCGTGTTCATTCTTTTTGTATTGAATACATATATATATATATATATATATATATATATATATATATATCCAACAAGGTTGCCACAATAACAAACAACAGGGAACAACCTCGGTCTGCATGCAGGCGGGTAGCTTTATTAGATCCTTGGCATGACACGTTTCAGCTATATGCCTTCATCAGATGCCAAACAAACATTATTGACGCCAATTTGGAGTTCATCTTTTGAATGCTGCCTGCATTCCCCCCATTGGTGGAGGGCCGATGGCCTGTATAAACTGCAAGTCCCGGCATCCCCCTTCTTTGGACACTGAAAGTAGCTGCCAGATAACGGAGTCGGTGTGCCTGAGACTCCGCAATCCCACCTGCTGTGACCAACGTCTTCTGCTGCCTGCCGATGCGGACCAGTTTGTGAGGCACCGGATAATACTCAGCGGCTCGCCATGAAGTCATGGCCCCATGCTGGCTAAGCATAGTTCACTCGTAGCAGCAGTGTTTCCAGAATTATTCGATATAATATCTGTAAAGTTAAAGTAAGATAACATTGGCTGGTGATGCAAACAGATTTTGTTAACTGATGTCATTCTTAATCCCAGGCTCCCTAGTACCCCCACTATCACTTTTAGAAAAGCGAAGAATATGGGTGTGGTGTTGGACAAAAGTAGTCCTCAGACAAGACTCAATACTATGTGGCTTAAACCAGCACAGGGATTCAGAAAATGCAGTAGCTGCAAAGCGTGCAAATTTGGGGTCAATACCACTCATTATCAAACTCCATTTAGCATGCGAGATGTGGCAATTTCTGGGAGCTTTAACTGCAAAACAGAATATGCCATGTATGTCCTTACATGCAACTGCGGTTTGAACTACATTGGCAGTACTAAGCTACAGGTGCATGTAAGGATTTTACAACATCTGCGTGCTATTTTACACAGTGACCCCGCTTATCCAGTGACACGTCATTTCAAGAGAAGTCATAACAATGACCTTGCTTGTTTGAAATACTTTGTAATAGGGGCAATTCCCAAATCACGTAGAGGTGGGAATCGTGAGCGCCAGCTATGTCAACTCGAGACAAAGATGATATTAGAGTTTAACAGCAAATGGCCTAACTGGCTCAACAATACTGAAGAAATGCACAATTTTTTATAGATCTTCAGATTCCCCTATATTCCAATTCCTGATATGACTATGTAAAATAGGCTACAAAATTAGCCTAGTAATGCAAATTATTAGTTGGGGTAAATATGCATTCGCAACAGTGGTCTTGATATATAGGTTCCCTAATATCAAGCACATGAAATAATAAAAGAACAAATAAATGAACAATGAAAAAATGAATTTCCCGTAGTGATACATTTGTACAGCTATGAAGATATACAATTGTAATAATGTATATACATAATTATATTTTTTTTTACCTCCTTTTGCACTTATTTTACAGATATGATGATATATTCTTTTAAATTGCTATTTATATGCTTTTAACAATTTTATCCAAATTCTGGTTTATTATTGTTAACAATATTAATAGACATTGTCAGTCATACGGTTTGCACTTTCTTAGCTTATTTACACATTTATGCACAGTTTTGCATATTTATGTATTTTGCACAGGGACTCCATATGCAATATGCAACCACAACTAACCTCATATGGGGAAGACTACAATTGTGACATAAGCTTTTTTTGTATTTAAACAGTAAAATAAATGTGACTCAGTGGTTAACATGTGTAACAATATAAAACAGTATTTATACTGATATATTCAATCCTATGGAGAAAAATGTATATGTAACGTTTTAAGATGCCTGTATATATATGACAGATGACCATTAGATATATTGTGCCTTTTAACATTGCATTCTATTGAATCAAAGCATTTATGCGGGTAAAACGGGCCACTTTAATTGGACACTCGTAGCACTTGTTTGGAATAAATTCTACATTGTGTCAAATATTGCAACTTCCTGTAAATATTAGAAAAAATACTACCTTCTGCTCCACTTTTCTATGTAACAACTGTAGTTTGGAAAACAGACTATCTAGGTCGGCCATATGTAGTGTGTCCTCAGTTTTTACTTTTTAATCACGTGGTGTTGCAAATGAAAAAAATCACCAATTGAATTCGTGCAATGTACCATTTTAAAAGGGATGTCTTTTCATTTACCTGACGATCTGTGACCAAGGGCGGACGCCCGAAACGCGTCAGACTTGGTAAACTTTCCTTGTTAATAAATTTGCCGTATGAAGATTGGGACTCGCGTGGTTTTTCCTATTCTCTACCTGTCTGGTAGCTTTGTGGTGAGAGACTACTGTTCCTGGATATGGATATATATATATATATATATATATATATATATTCGCCACTGTGGGTGTTTCCACTGAATAAAGAAGCCTTCTCTATTTCCCCTGGTGTGGCCTCTCTTCTTCCTACGGAGGAGTTCCTGGTGATATTTTCAGCGCGTGTACCAGAAATCGCGCTTTGAGAGGTCCCCGCAGCACAAAGTTGGCCCTGGTAACGCTGGTCTTCGCCTCAGCGGAATTTTCATTGTCCCTGGTAAGGGAATGACCAGGGTCCACCTCCGAATCCGGGAGGAGAACGGGCGGTGTTGTAATCGGCTAGATTGCACATTGGGCGTGGAGGACTTCCTATCTTGCCCCCGCCGATATTTCATCCCGTACTTTGGGGGTTGCTGCGGTCTGGGGAGCGGAGGAGGCAGCTGATGTTCGGCGGACCCCTGGGGGCACAACAATTGGCTGGCACAAGACTTACCCCCGCAAGACACCGACAACTGCTAAGAATGGTGCATTCTGGGTCCTGTAGGCATCGCACCACAAGCAGCCTGCAGGAAGTGTTCTGCAATTGGTACTTACCTGGAGGGGCGGAGGCACGTGTCCAGCAGTAGGAGGAGGCAGGACATTTAAAGTCTAACTGATGCCTGAACCGTGCACATACCCCTGGCGCTGAGGAAGGCAAATTCAACGCCGAAATGCATTCGCCACTGTGGGTGTTTTCCACTGAATAAAGAAGCCTTCTCTATTTCCCCTGGTGTGGCCTCTCTTCTTCCTACGGAGGAGATCCTGGTGATATATATATATATATATATATATACTATTCAGCGAAAGTCATGCCGGCGCCTTCTCAGTTTGTGGCGGGCCTCGACGGGGTATCGCCACTCCCCTTGTAAATCCAAACAAATTACCGTCTTTTCTTTCACAGACAGAGAGTCGAGGCCCAGATAGCTTTTCAAGTGTTTTTAATCTGCAACACTAACACTCAACGCGTTTCGCAGCTTCCGCCGCTTTCT
Source organism: Lissotriton vulgaris (assembly GCF_964263255.1). NCBI lineage: Eukaryota > Metazoa > Chordata > Amphibia > Caudata > Salamandridae > Lissotriton > Lissotriton vulgaris. The sequence continues at coordinate 754,248,551 of NC_141695.1, read as the reverse complement.
CACGAGTGAATAGCAGTGTGAAATAATAAAGTTTTATACAATAACAAAAAACAATTAATCATGTGACTTTTCCAAGTGAAAGTGAAAACATACTATTATCTCATTTTACTTTCTTTTGCACATTTCGTCATGGGTTGTCAGGAATAAACTAAATAAACAGGAGATCATTTTTAGTTAAATATACTTGTGAAACATATTCAACCATTTTCAAATGAATCAGCAGTGCGTTTTCTAGACATTCAGTCCGCTTTTCTCTCACGGACTACCATACCCATAAGTCAGTATTTCTGAATTGGAACGAGTAATCGCTGCTCCTGAATTACTTCATTCAGGTTCACAATCCTGGAAGTTAGGCAATACAATAACGCAGCACCTCTAATGGTGGTTTAAGGCGGATGAAATGTTCGGCATTACATTAACTCATGAATGCGATCAATCAGTTCATTACGCGCACAATCCTGCTGCACTGATCCTGTTTCTCAGTGGTTTAGCTATTTATGCATCGAGCCCCAGTGGGCGTAATCCGCTTGAATGCTGCTGCGTGCTGACAGTCCCCACTAGTGAGTAACAAAAGTTGATCACTCACTAATAGTGTAGTGTCCTCTTGCATAAGGCCCCAGTGGGCATTTTCCGCTCATTCAAAATAGTCTTTACACTAGCATCCCACATAATTTGGGATTGCAGGCGTGTAAACACTACTTGAATGCCAGATCCATCTCCTACCTCAGACATACAGAAGTTCTGTTAAGCATGATTGAAACATGCCTGACGGAAAATTACTTTCTGTTTGACAATCAGGTGTACAAGCAATTGATGGGGACTTCGATGGGTACTTGTTTTGCCCCGAGCTTTGCCTGCCTTTACTTGGGATGGTGGGAGGAACAAGTAGTGAGACCCCAGAAATTATACCAAAAACATGTCAAAAAATGGTCACGATTTATTGACGACGTGTTCTGTGTGTGGGAAGGGACAGTTGAAGAAGCTGACAGCTTCGTGAAACATCTGAATGACAATCAATTGAACTTGTCATTCACACATCAGGTGCATCCAACCCAGATGGAATTTCTAGATGTGGTATTAAAGGTTGAAAATGACAAAATTGTAACTGCACTCCATCGAAAAGCTACGGCTGGCAACAGCATGTTACATGCATGGAGTTGCCACCCGAGAAAACTCATAGAAAGTATCCCATATGGTGAGTTGCTGCGTGCCAAACGCAACTGCAGCACGACGGAGGGGTATAGAGAAGAGTGCAAAGTAATGACCAAAAGATTTAAGGAAAGAGGATACAGTGACCAGAATATTTCCACAGCTTGTTCCAAAGCAGAATTAAGAACTAGAGACGAGTTGTTAACACAAGAATTGGTGTTAGGCAGCACACCGTGTGAAGAAACAATCAGGTTTGTAACGACGTATAGCAACAAGTCTCAGGAGGTCAGAAAATGCCTAGAAAGACATTGGAGCATCCTACAGACAGACCCTGAGATTGGTAAATCAGTTAGAGATTATCCCCAAATCACCTTCAGAAAAGGTAAATCTATCAGTGACCTAGTAAGCCCAGCGAACCTGCCGAAACTTGTCCCCAAAAAATTGAATCCAGTACAAGGGTTCTTTATTTGTGGCAAGTGCAAAGCCTGCAAAAACAGCAAGAACTGTAAAAGGGTTAAGTTAAGTAAGAACACTGAGCCCTTTAGAATTTTGAAGCATACATCATGCGAAACTGAATATGCAGTGTATGCACTCAAATGCCCATGTGAGTTATTCTACATAGGGAGCACGATCCACAAGGCCAAGAAAAGAGTACTAGAACACTTAAGGGCCATTAACCATCACGACCAACAATATCCCATTGCCCGTCACTTTTTCAGTGAACATAACCAAAACACGAATCTTTTGTCATTTGTGGTGTTGGATTATGTTCCTAAAAGAGAGAGAGGAGGAGACAGGACGAAAGAGCTACGTAGACTTGAATCCAGATTTATAATTGGATTCCAGACATTGACCCCTCAAGGACATAATATTGATGAAGGACTAGCATCTCACTTAGGAAAGTAGCAAGCGTCTAGCTCAAACTAACGTTGAATCCTAAAGCCTGCAGAGTATTCTAAGAATCATGTTTGTTTTAATGCACGTACGATAACTGAGAATATGTTTTAATGAATATACTCTTCCATTTTTACAGGTCACATTGGGTGAATCAAAGGCATGAATGGAATGAAAGTCACTCGCAGATCTTGAAATGATTCAAGCAGTATTTTGAATGAGCGGAAAATGCCCACTGGGGCCTTATGCAAGAGGACACTACACTATTAGTGAGTGATCAACTTTTGTTACTCACTAGTGGGGACTGTCAGCACGCAGCAGCATTCAAGCGGATTACGCCCACTGGGGCTCGATGCATAAATAGCTAAACCACTGAGAAACAGGATCAGTGCAGCAGGATTGTGCGCGTAATGAACTGATTGATCGCATTCATGAGTTAATGTAATGCCGAACATTTCATCCGCCTTAAACCACCATTAGAGGTGCTGCGTTATTGTATTGCCTAACTTCCAGGATTGTGAACCTGAATGAAGTAATTCAGGAGCAGCGATTACTCGTTCCAATTCAGAAATACTGACTTATGGGTATGGTAGTCCGTGAGAGAAAAGCGGACTGAATGTCTAGAAAACGCACTGCTGATTCATTTGAAAATGGTTGAATATGTTTCACAAGTATATTTAACTAAAAATGATCTCCTGTTTATTTAGTTTATTCCTGACAACCCATGACGAAATGTGCAAAAGAAAGTAAAATGAGATAATAGTATGTTTTCACTTTCACTTGGAAAAGTCACATGATTAATTGTTTTTTGTTATTGTATAAAACTTTATTATTTCACACTGCTATTCACTCGTGAGAAAGCGGCGGAAGCTGCGAAACGCGTTGAGTGTTAGTGTTGCAGATTAAAAACACTTGAAAAGCTATCTGGGCCTCGACTCTCTGTCTGTGAAAGAAAAGACGGTAATTTGTTTGGATATATATATATATATATATACAAACAGGATCCCAACCGCTCTTGGTAGCGGTTCAAGCGGGCGCAGACCTCATAAGCCTCAACAAGCAAGATGCGATGTTAAATCATCAGCCAGCACAATGGTCCAGTGTCAGCAGTGCATTTTATTATGCAAAAGGTGCAAGAGCAAGTGCCCTCCCTGACGCGTTTCGCTCCGCGGACGGAGCTTGGTCACATATATATATATATATACATCCACACACAAGTTGCCCTGGTAGGGAAGCCACACTCGGGAGGGTAAAAACACAAATGCTGCCCGTGGCGCTGTGAAAGCCTGCTCCAGGCTATCCCTGTCAGCTTGCCAGACGCGTTTCGGGCGTGACTGCCGCCCTTTCTCAATGGCTGCACAAATGGGAGACAAGACTTCTATTCCACACCTGCATTTATTGAAAGTAAATCAGTCCCGCCCATGTGGGCTGTTGCAAGGCATCATGGTTAATGAAGTTCCTGCCCAAAGACCGTTGCAGGTTTAGCCCCGGTGGGCGTCTCGAACATCCACTTGTAAATGTCTACCCCAGTGGGTGGAAAGGCACGAGGCAGCGCTGGCACAAGTCCAATATATACAGGCAGCTCAGGCCCCTCTCGTTCGTTTCGCCGCTCGGGTTTCATGAGCAGTGACGATCCGCCTGACCGCTGAAAATAGATAAATAAGTACATGTGCAGAACAGCAGATGAATAGGGAATCACTCAAATAAACAATTTGACTACCACCAATTTTGACCCACTGGAGGGTTTGAAAGTATGGGTTTAAGCACGGTCATTTTTATGGTGTCTCCGCAAAATTTGCTAAGGCGCGATAAATAATACCTTGAGTACCGAATATTGGATCTAATATTAAAAGCCTCAAAAGTATGGAAGGAGTCACGCAAATGAGATAATTTGGCATATAAGGAGGGTAAATTAACGCAACCTTAAAATACGAGTAAATATCAGATAAAACATACAACTTTAGAAACGACATTGATGTAAGGAATTGATATGAATTTAAGTGTTCAAATCTAATAGTAATATCAGTTAAAAAATGTAAGTGTGCCGCAGGTTTGTATTAATATACACGTATTACCATTTTGACTACAAGTACCAGAATCCAGTTTTTGGAAATACCAGGATGATATCACGAGTCACATGATGAAATGTGAAGTGTTATTAATGGATGGTTTGAATCTGTTAGTCTGTAACCGTGAGCAAGTTATCATGAGATAACGAAACATGTCGGTTCTTTGGTGACCTGGGAGTTGCTTTATCCATACTTCTATACTACTATTATAAAGAGAGAACTTGCACCTTTTGGCCAGGTAAACACGGGAACCACAGCGCCAATCTACACACCCGATACATCTATGAAAATGTCAGGGTGTGTAGATGGACATAGGCTATATAAATTTTTTAAAAAAAGTAAATTAAAAAAATTAAGTTTGTAAACAAAGTAGTCCCCTGAAAGTAGCGTCGGCTGGGACCTAGCGCTGGCCGCGACGCGACGTGCGTGATGACCGCGATGCGACGTGCGTGATGATGATGAAGGAGGAGCGGCGGTGCAGTGACGAGCGGCTGTGCAGTGAGGAGCGGCGGCACAGGTAAGGAAAGGGAAAGTTCAGTGCGAGACTGTGTGATGCAGGGGGAGGCAAGAAGGAGGCAGCAGTAAATAAAAATGTCGGGGCGGGAGGGGGGCGCGAGTGAGTCGGGGCGGTAGGGAGGCGCGAGTGAGTCGGGGCGGGAGGGGGCGCAAGTGAGTCAGGGCGGGAGGGAGTCGGTGCGGGAGGGGGTCGGGCGGGAGCGGGTGTACTGCCCCCAGCCCTTTTCTGCCCCAGGCAACGCTGGGGCGGGCTGCTAGTAATATAATAAAGAGAGAGCCCAAACCTTTGAGGCGGGTAATCTCAGGAACCACAGCACCAATCACAACACCCAATACAGCGTTGGAAAGAGTAGTTGCAGCAGAAGGACATAGGCTATACAGACGCCCACCATATACATTTAAAAGGTAAAAGAACCGTGCCAGCAAAGTAGTCCCTTGTGGGCGTGTCGGCATTGTGCTATGGGTGTGTGCTGGGGGCGTGACAAACGCTGGGGGCGTGTGGTACGTTCCGCCCTTCATGCCATGTCTCATATCGTGTGCTAATCCCACCCTGCTCCCTTTAAATGCCCCTGCACCCCATAATCATAACCCACCCTTACTCCTTAAAATACCCCAACACCCTTAAACACTAACCCATCTTAACCCTGTGAATATACCCTGTCCCCCAAAACCCAAACTATCCCTAAACCCTAAAAATACCCCTGTACCCCAAAACCTAGCCCTGAACCCTATAAATACCCCTGTACCTTAAAACCCAAACTTACCCCTGAACCCAAAAAATACCCCTGTACCCCAAAACCCAAACCTAGCCCTGAACCCTAAAAATACCACTGTACCCCAAAACCCAAACCTACCCCTGAATCCTAAAATACCCTTGTACCCCAAAACCCAAACCAAGCCCTGAACACTTAAAACACCCCTGTACCCCAAAACCCAAACCTACCCCTGAACCTTAAAAATACCCCTGTACCCCCAAACCTAACCCTAAAAATAACCCAGTACCCCAAAATCCAAACCTACCCCTGAACCCTAAAATACCCCTGTACCCCAAAACCGAACCCTAAAAATACCCCTATACCCCAAAACCCAAACCTAGCCCTGAACCCTAAAAATACCCCTGTACCCCAAAACCCTTACCTATCCCTAAACCTACCCATGTACCCCATAACCCAAAACTATATCTGAACCCTTAAAATATCCAAACACCCCAAAACATATACCTCAGTACCCCAAAACATATACCCCTATACCCATACTTACCTTATCCAAACATTAAAAAAAAAACACATGCTTTTACCATTCATGCATTTACAACGAATTTCGTTGTAAATGTATGCGTGGTAAAAGCATATAAAATATAATGCAGTGCGTTCTAATGGCATTGCGGAGTCATGGTACTTTCGTAATGAAAGTATGCGGAGTGATGGTATGCGGAAAGAAAGTTGCGAAATAATGGGTGTTTACCCTTCCCGGTAAGTACATTGGTGGCATAACGGCCCACATCTCCAGCAACATATTTTTTCACCACCCATTTGAAAAATGCACAGGTCTCTCTCATTGATGGCCAGCACCGACATACACTTTTAGACACACCTCTCGCCACAAGTTTTAGAATTGCGAACTTTAGAGCTGGGGAGCTACGTTCGAATCTCAGCATCAGCTCAACATCCTGTGATTCCAGGCAAATCGCTTTGTCTCCCCATGCCTATTACAAATGAATGTGTTCTTCTGTAATGTAAATTGTGCTCATGCCATGTTGTCGTGTTCGCGCTATATGATATTGCAAGGAAAAATAAACGAGGGAAACTCGAGTTCACACACTACTGAACGCTAACTCTTAAGTGCATCAGCAGTGCACTGTGAATCTGAGCGTTTCACAGGTCTGTCACAGATAAGAAATGCTATCTAAACGAAATCCTACAAAACAATATACTACTGGCCGGCAGCAATTCATACCCGGACAACGTCGGGACGGGCTGCTAGTTTATGAAATAAAGAAGATTTGGCGATATATATATTTAAGAATGGTGAAGATTTTTACACTATGTTGCCTTAATATGAATTTTAAGTCAAGCCACATCACATGAGTCTCTTTAATAAAATCCTGTATTTAAACAGTTAATTAAGTATGATGAATAGTGCTGCTACAAGGAAAATGTACATATTGGAGTCCTTAGGATTTTCTCACTATCTATGGTCACATGGCCAAACCACGTTTTTTGGTGGGAGTGCACTTGTGAAACATTTAAAAAGAGTACATTTTCATTGTGACCGATGTGTGATCAAGGGCTCCTGAGCCCGAAACGAGTCACTGCTAAAAACGTGGCTGAATAAAAAGAAACATCTTGCCTCATCAAAGTGGTCCATTCTCCTTCTTCGCCGGCGTGAAAGCCTGGAGGTGGTTTGGAGTGTCATTGGCTGGTGATGCAAACAGATCCAGCCAGGATTGTCCGCAGAATGCTATGATCTGTTGGAATGTCTCCTCCCTTAATTGAATGCTCATTGAAGATTCAATACCCATGCTTGGGCTGTCTGCATTAAAGTTGGTCACCCCCAGGGATACGCACTAGCTTCAAGGAGATCTAACTAAATGGTCAGTCTATAACACTGCCCTCCCATTCCCCTGGGAAGAAAACATTTTTCACTGCATTGGGAACAACAGCTAGCTCTCTCCAGTTTGATGACTAAAGAGATTCCAGTGTGGGTCCCCAACCTCACAGACTTGTAACTATTATTAAGACGCCAAGAACTGGGGGAACTAAAGACGCTTTATTTAGGACATCCTACATAATAAGACATCAGGAGAGCTCTAGACCACTCAATAGGACAGAGCAATCAGTTTCTGACAGTTCTGAGATTCTGGAGCACAATGAGTTAGGGATGGTGTAGGAGTGGCTTTAGGTAAGAACAAGCCCAAAGAACCACTGCTGTTGTCAATGACATTAGCCCTTGGAATCTATGTCAGATTTTTGCTGGACCTACTGGAAGAAAAAAAGAATATGGTGTAGATTATTATGCAAAGTCACTACCCTCTATTCTAGTAGGCACACTCGACCCTTGAGTGTGTCAAAGAGTGTGCCAATGAATAGTCTTTTTGGGGTTGAGGAGATTACATTTTTTCACATTCAGTACAAATTCCAGTTCCTGGACATAGTTGCAGACTTTCTCCACATTGAGCTGTGACTTTGAAACAGAAGGTGCAGATTTTAGTAAGACGAACACAAATCCCCTCCAAATGAAGAAGAGCTTGTACATTTGTAAACACCCTCATTGCATGGAACTGGAAGCGCTGGCCCTGTACTGTAAACCTTAGCAATGCCTGACTTTTGTAGTTAACGAAGGTGTGAAAATACGCATCTTGAATGTCCAGCATTGCCAGGAAATCCCATTCTGAGATCAATGGTAGTACCATCAGAATGGTGGTATTTTGGAATGGAATGCATTGCAGAAACTGGTTAAGATCTGGAACTGGACAAAAAGTTCCATGTTTTTTAGGTCTCGTAGCGAAAACACAGCGCGTTAGCGCTGTGTCTTGCTAGAGATCTATTGTTGCCGACTGTGCTTCCCAGGAGACAGTCCCGGCCGCGCGCATCGCCTTGGAGGTGATTTGAAACTGGAACGAGCACTGTGGCCAGGCGCTGTCTCCTGGGAAGCTCAAGCACCACACACGCATGCGCATACACACACACACAAGCGCCCATGCACGCACGCACATACATATATACATACAGAGACACACCCCCCCTGACACATACACACATACGCGCGCACACACACACACACACAAGTGCACCGAGGCCCCCCTCCCCCGCCGTCACCGTCGCACACATACATACACACACGAGCATACACGCACACACACACAAGTGCACCAAGCCCCCCCAGCCTTTTGGAACTTACCTGGCCAATGTCGGGGACTCTGCTCTCAGCAAGCGGCGCCCAACCTCCTGCTGGCGCGGCCCCGGGGCTCCACACCGCTCACAGGAGCCCCGGGCCGCGAGACGCATTGACTCCGCCTGCCTCCTCTTCCGGTCTGGACGTGGCCTCGCCCCCGTCACAGGCGACCGTGCCTGATTTCCGGGGCGGCGGCGGCGGGATTCCGGGGGCACTTCCATCTTCATTTACTGTCAAGTCGGAGAACGAGCTTAGTAAGTGTCCTTGATTATTGATTGTGGAATCTGCTTCAGCCTTGCTTCGTCCAGAACATAGCTTGGAATTTTGCTGTCATGAGTTTCACGAGTATATCGCAACTATTGTGAAGTATAATAACTTCACATACAGTAACAGGATTGATTGCTCATGGCAAAGCGTGCGCATTAGACATTGTCAGCGACATTAGTAATGGCAGGTATTCAAAGGATTTCCTATGTCCTATTGAGCCACTGTCATTGACCTCTTTAGGCCACATCTGGGGGATGCAAACACCTCTGTTTATTGTATACCTCACTTAAGATTCACTTACTGCTAGATGTAACATTTTTCTGTTTCGTCTTTAAATACGGTTCCAGAAACTTATGTATATATAGTTCCAAAACGTTCCTGCGCTGAAAACGTTAGGGTAAGTTTGCTCGCTGTGAGTTCATTCAATAACAATGTGCTTGATCATGGTCCAGTGTTTAAGAAGCATTTGCAAAGCCAGTAAGCAGGGCCACTGCATTTATGCGGCAGGGTTGGGCAAAATTATATGCCGGGGTTGATTAAATTATGTGGCAAAATGGCAAATTATGTGGCGTAATGCGGCAAATTTTTTGATAGTATTACGTCATTAATTTGTCTTTTGTACACTTATTAAAACTGTCTAGGCACTATGTGCACCTCATTAGTGTCAGTTTAGCACCCAAATATAGCACGAAGGAGCAGAAAGTTGACCAGTCAACATTTGCAAAGGGCCTTCTACTGCATGGCAACATACGTCTCTGCATTTTTAGTAACTTAATCTGTACGAGCTAGAATTATTTTGTTCTTTGTTACCAATCTGCAAATTATTCATCAGTTGATTAATTATGTGGCAAATCTACAATAATGTGGAAAATTCCACAGCTGTACAATAGCGTAATTCCAGTGGCCCTGCCAGTAGGTCGCCACTGTAGAAGTGAGACAGACTTATTGGCAGGGCCAGTGGTGCACAAGCATTAGTAAGTAAGCACACAATGACGAGCAAACTTCCAATGGGATTTCTACTTAAGAAAACCCATTAAAAGTTGGCACTGATGCGCATTCAGTATCATGGCGTGATGCATAGTAGTGATTTTTATTGTAGATCAGTCAATTTAAATTGAGCCGCATCCAGGTGTTTATAGCGGGCAACAATTGGGTTGTAGTGGAAGACAGTGGTAGTTTTTCTCAGTGGGGCAGTACTGAGTACCGGATTTGAAAGGGAGCGTACCTGCACTTTTCCGCACTGCTGGAATACATTTAATGGGAGAGTACCGGCACTTCTCGTGAGAAAACCGATACTCTAAATAGTTCGTACCAGCAATTCTAAATTTCTATTTCAAGCGCTGTCCGCTCGCTGTAAAGTGTCATATTTACTGTTGTCAATCGTTAAAAAGTATAAGAAATGTACACTCTACTGAATATTTATGTTTGTGTTTATAGCAGACCAGTTATACGAGCAGAACTCAAATGTCTCCCCGAACCCAACCTCTTCCTATACAACTGCCCCCCCCCCGACCTGCAGTAAGCCTGCAGAACCCAGCCAAGACACTCCTATATAAACTATACACAGTACTTAACTGGCGTGCCTTGCCGGACAAAGTGAATACATGGGGTGCAAGAAGCACCCTCTTTGCTGCAGACAGCCGCCCTGTCCGCCTCTGGCAGCAGTCTCTTGCAGACAGCGACTGTCCATAGATAGACCGTCCCACAGCACAGACACCACCACCAGGACCCCAAACAAACAGCAGCCTCCCCTCTCAGACAACAAATCTCTTCCAAAGATAGCAGCACTCCGCAGCACCAATGTACCAGCACGGGTATTGTCCCAACTGACAGCTGCCGCACCACAGACATGTCCCCGAACACCTTCGCAGACTGCAAATCACTCCTGTCTCACCAAAGATACCCAGATGCATCACTTCTGCCACACCGGACCCCGTCCCTCACTACAGGCCTCGCCTCACGTGTACCCTCACCGACATCCCTGCTCACAGGGAGATGGCACCTGCTCACAGACAGAGCCCCTTCCACAGCCGGCAACCACCTTCTGACAGACAGACTTCCACCCCACAGACCTGTCCTAGAGACCGACAGCACCAACCTTAATGAACCTTACCCATAGTTAATGGTTATCTCAAAGACATAACATTCCTACCTACGGCCCCTAGCAGCTTAAAGCTGTACCCCAGTTAACTTGCGTTGTTGCTTCCACGTCTCAATTTAAAGTTTTGGTCTGCCCTTCCTTTGGAGAAGATTACATTCAAATGTTAGTCCTCATCCCCCCCAGACTCGTATTGTGTCACCCAAATCTAGGAGTTAGGCGTCATCTGGTGTGGTTGCACACTCATCCTATCTTTTCTTTCAGTGTGTATGTTTTGAATGGCCTCCTGGCGCTTAGCAGGTTTAATTTCACATGTGGGGGGCTATTTGAAGTGCTGAAACAGTTCGCCAAGTGGCTTCCTCTGAGAGCTTGTCTCCAGCTCAAATTATAGAAGATGCAAACGTGTAAACACATCCCTAAGGATGGTATACTCCTTCAGAAGTAAACGGATGTTGGACTTGCTTCGAGGTGCTGTATGTGTACTGTCTCCACAATGTATCTGTTTTCTGTAGGGTCCATAATGCAAACCTTATCAGATGTGGTCACTGTGCTGAAGTCAGTGCTGCAGTCCAAACATACAGAACTGACACGGACACCACCACTGCCATGCACACACGGACACCACCACTGCCATGCACCACATCACTCAGGGGCACCGCCACATCACTCAGGGGCACCGCCACATCACTCAGGGGGCACCACCACATCACTCAGGGACACCACCACATCACTCTGGGGACACCACCACATCACTCTGGGGACACCACCACATCACTCTGGGGACACCACCACATCACTCTGGGGACACCACCACATCACTCTGGGGACACCACCACATCACTCGGGGACACCACCACTTCACTTGTGGACACCACCACATCACTCGGGGACACCACCACATCACTCGGGGACACCACCACATCACTCGGGGACACCACTACATCACTCGGGGACACCACCACTTCGCTCGGGGACACCACCACTTCACTCGGGGACACCACCACACCACTCTGGGTCACCACTCGTCACTCGGGGACACCACCACATCACTCGGGGGCATCACCCGTGGACACCACCACATCACTCGGGACACCACCACATCACTTGGGGACACGACCCACTTCACCCTTCCACCAACTCAATTACAATAACTTTTATTTAAGTATTAAAAAAATGAAAAGCCATTGTTATTTCTAATATCAATACATCTAAGTCATGTAAATACAACTCATATTGCATTACAAATGCTATAGGTGTCACATTTGCAAATGTTATAGCTATTGGCATTGTCATACACAATGCCAATAACTCAAACTTTAATGCTGCGAGACCTATTGCATTGTAAATGCTTGTTTAGTACTTGGAACAGAATAGAATAGGTCCCAGATGTTTTTGGGGACAGGGGAATTTGATAACTGTTCCTTTTCTAAGTAAATCTTCTACCCCCAGAAGCAAGGAGCCCCTCTTTACTGGATTTCTAAGAATAGGAGTTTCCTGAAACAATGAAGAGATAGAGAGATAGATTTATTTACTTGCACAATTAATTAAAATCATTGCAATTCATACAAAACAGAAGATAAAAAGACACTTTCAGCTCTCAATTTAAAGGGAAAAAACGCAAGTTCATGTCTGACACGGCAAAGGTTCATGGGTGGTATCTGCCGGTAGAATTTAATTAATCTTAGTCATAACTTTTACAAAGCGGGCGCCCATTTGTGCTGATGCCCCCTTCATACATTCCTCTAAGTCTTCATGGCTGGTCCGCACATTAAGAATTCTCCAGATGGGGCGCAGCCAATAAGTTCGAAGGGAGAGTAAAGTACTGCAAATACACAGAACATGTATTACATTTTATTCCCCATTGTTGCAGTAGTGGCACTGGGAGTACATGTCCGACTTGTACCTCCTTCCATAATTCTACCCCACCAGGGGGATTAGCCCAAAACGTAGTCTCATTAACTGGTGTTTCACTAATGGGTTCATGGAAGAGGACATGGTGTGGTAGGGTTTTTAGATCACAGAATTTTGGCGCCCAGCTGCCATGTGATAGCTTTTTCACGGATATTACATCGTGCTCCATTGACAGTATTTTTGCTTGTTTGGTCAGGGCTTTGGTGGCAACCCCTATGGGTAGCGAGCTCGCCCATAAACCATGGGCTTCTAAAGCATCCAAGCAGAATGTTAAAAATGTATTCCAAGAAGTGCTGGGGTTATTTAAGTGACCAGATGCAACTCTTTAGTGTGGAGGCTTGGGCCATTTTTATTTTTGCACTGTAGGCAATGAATCTTGCTTTCATGGTCCAATGTTGGGAGAACAAGTGGAACTCCATGCAGATTTGGGCATGAGAGGTAGAATTGGGTAGGTGAAACACTCTACGAAAACAGGCTGATTGCATTCTGTCCAACCAAGTGAACATTTTATCTTTAAAAGTAGTGGCGCCAAAGGCTATTGTAGATAGTAATTTGGCATCTATCACTAATTAGCGGGGTGAAGTCAGGAGAATGGAGAGATTTCTTAGTACGTAGGAAGGCCCCCTCCAGGCTGCGGGCCACACTTTGCATTGCAGCGATTCGCAGAACCGAGCTCCCTCTGTGGTATATGCAGACTTCAAGATATTTATAAGTTGTGACTACCTAAACAGATCTCCCAGCAATGTACCAGGGGAGCTGTCTTGTTCGGCTTCTCTAGACTATCATCACCTTGGTTTTGGAGACATTCATCTTCAGTGCATTGGTTTCACAATATGTTGCCAAGGAAAGTTGTTGAAGGCCCACCTGTGTTTGATCGAGAAGAATCGTATCATCTGTGTATTGCATTGATTGGATTTTAACAGATGCGATTCTTGGTGGGAAAGCATGAGAGCGGGCCAGCCACTCCAGTAAATCTGCGAGGTACAAATTAAAAAGTAAAGGGGCAAAAATACATCCCTGATTTAGGCCTTTCTTGGTCATGATTTTGGTGGTTGTAGACCAACCAGCGGAGACTTCTATTTTGACCCAAGTATCAGAATACAGAGCGATGAGGGCGTTCAATAGAGTTGGCGGAATGCCATATTTGAGCAATTTCCCCCAGAGCCTGGGGCGGGCAATGTTGTCAAATGCCTTTTGGAAATCGATAAATCCCAGAAACAGTGATTTTCCTTTTGTTGCAAGTGTAACCTCGATCATGTGGGCTAAGCAAATCAGATTGTCCTCAATGTGGCAGCCCTTTTGAAAGCCAGTTTGCGTGAAAGGTATTCATTTGTGGTCTTCCACCCAGCTGGTCAGATCTTGTAATAAGATGCTTGTGTAGACCTTTCCATCAACATCGAAGAGTGCAATCATCCGGTAGTTATCAGGATTAGATCGCTGACCTTTTTTGTGGATAGGGACGAGGAGAGAACCTCGCCACAAATCAGGAATGGGACCACCTATTCTACATGTCTCAAATAGGGGGCCAAAAGCGATGCCCACTTGTAAGTCGAGGCTTTGCATATCTTTGTTGGTAACCCGTTTGGGCCATGGGTCCCTCCTGGCCGCATTCATTTTATAATAAGGGCAACTTGACTTGGAGTAATCTTAATAATTGATAACATTCCAGGGAGCGGATTAAGAGGGATGGAGCTATGGTACTTACACCAATTATATTTGTCAAGTTCAACGTAGAGAGTTTCATTGTGGGCCTTCCATTCAGTAGGGGAGACATTCATTATGGTGGATGATTGGCCTGGTCTCGCAACCTTGTTTACCCAGTTCCAAAATCTCTTTTGATCTTTTGATTTTATGATTTCATGGGCAAGTGTCCAGCGCTGATCTTCTTTTATCCTTTTATCTGTGAACCTTAATTTCCTATACTCTTTGCGGGTGGTCGAAATCTTCCTTTCTAAGGATTTGTAATCCAAGCTGGTATGTGAGCTTTTACGCAATAAGGTATTTAATTTATATTTAATACTCAGCATGATGTGCTTGAAGTCGCTGTGGTGGGGTATAGATGAAGGATAAATGTTTTGAGTTTTTAACTCTTTACAGATAGATTTTTTAAAGGACCTCCACTACCTGTTCCCACCGTGATGGCGTCAGCTGACTGCTAGGCTCTAGATTCAAATTTTCCAAAAAGTTGTCCACCTTCTCTTCAATTACCTCTTGTTGGTCCAGTGTCCAGTACAGTTTTCTAATTGGCTCTAATGTTGAATTACCACAAATTCCTGGACGAATTGGAAGTGAGCGACCGAGATCCATATGTAGTACAAGGTAGCCATTCTAAAGGAAGATACATGGGTATAAGCAGTGGGCGAGTATGACTCCAATCTACCGTTTTGGATACAGAGCCCTAGTTGGTTTAAACTTGTGACCACCTTTGTCCCTTTATTATCCTTCCGTTGGTACTTGCATTTTATATCTGAGATTGCCCAAATTTGGTTATTCAGTGAAGTTACATTTGGTTATCCAGTGAAGGGGCTTTGCACGCGCGCGGCGAACCAGACCTGAATTTGTTGACTTTCACGCTGACCAGCGCTGCGGTAGGATCCTGATATTCGCGAAAACGGGCAAATTGCTCTTTTAATTAATTTTAATAAAGTCAAGGTGGATGTGTGACTTTTTTTAGACCCTCTCACTTGCACATTAAAAAAATTGCACCTCACCTGCTGTTTAGCGGGATTCTAACCCCCTCGAGGCTCCCGAGTGATAACCAGCGCCATCTTGGGTGTGGGGTTGAGCTGCCCACTAGTGAGCGCCATTTACTTTCGCGCTCTAGTGGCTGGCTGGCTGCTTCTGCCCCATTATTTAGGACAAGACTATGCAAGCGCAAGGCGCTCGCGCGCACCGGGCGCGCCGGAGGAGCGCCAGAGGCAAGCCCGTCTGCGCCCGTCCGCGCTCCGGACGCGCTCTGCGCCAGCCATGCTGCCCGACACTATAGAGAACAAGGCCGGAAAACATACTCAAGGGAACAGTTACTGGAAATAGGTAATAGGGAAAAGTAGGAGGCACAACCAGTGTCCTCCTAAAGTAGGCCAGGCTAAAATGCACCTGAACTGTGGGATGATTAATTGCAGATCCCTAGTAATGCACATTTGGAAGGTTGCTGTATGATAGGAAGAGAGCATCCAGGTCCATATCTTCTAACAGAGACGTGGACCAGCCCGGATTCCTCTGTAGAAATGGGACTCGCCTGCCCCCGGGGATATAAAGTTTTTCATAAACCTAGGCCCGTGGGGAGGGGAGGAGGGGTCGGGATCATCTTTAAGGAGGATTGGAACTTCGCGCCGTTAGAGATAGACGAGGTAAAAGGAATGGAAATCCTGGGCTTCTCAGTGCAAGAGGCCAAAGGTAGGCTGTTAACTGGAATGATTTGTTATAGACCCCCTGGGCAAGACACGCATTTCCTAGCACTCTCGGATACCATCACAAACCTGAGTTTAACCCACTCTAAAATGATTGTAATGGGCAATTTCAATCTATGGGATAACGGTAGTCTGGGTAACCATCTGAGAGCTTTGAGGGATTCCTGCCTGAACCTTAACCTACATCAACTGGTTCAGCAACCCACTCATCAACGGGGGCATGTGCTGGATGTCCTGTTCGCCTTAGAGATGGAGACAGAGGTGATAGAAATATTGCCACAAATCTGGACTGATCACTATCTGGTCCACTTTAGGATTGAGGTCCCCAGGTCTAGGAATAACGAGGACTGGCCGGTGGCATATAGAAGGGGAAGAGAATGGGCCAAATTGGGAAGTAATAATCTACAGCTTTTTACGAATATAAATCTCTTTTCCTATAAAACGATTTGCAATCACATAGCCAGTACCCTGGAACCAATAATAACTGTAAAAAGCCTAAAAAATAGGAAGAAAGCCTCAGCTCCATGGTATAGTGAGGAATTGAAATCACTACGCTTGACATGTAAGAAAGCCGACAGAAAATGGAGGAAGTCCTATTCTGCAGTAAATAAGAAAGCCCTGAAATCTGTGTCGGCTGCGTATAAAAAGGCAATTTTTCAGTCCAAATCAAACTTCTACGCTAATTCTTTCTTACAAGCTTCAAACAGTACCAAAGCTCTGTTACAAATTGTCAAGGAACTCTCCTGCCCAACTGGCACGAGCAAGAAGGTAGCTGCCTCGCAAGAACTGTGCGAGGAGATTGCTGCCCATTTAAAAGATAAAATTGCTAAAATTGTTGGAGCTCTTCATCCCAATAATATCAGTGATCTGGACAATTTTGCACGGAGGCCGGATGAAGTGGCCCGGGCGAACACCTCCCTGGACAAATTCCCCGTCTTTACGGTCGACTCCTTCTACAGCTGGGCTAACAGTGTGTCCTCTGGCTCCCCACTTGACCCCCTTCCACACAAAATCTGGAAAACCATTGGCCAAGAAACTTTTCCCTGGTTGAAACAGATCTGCAGCCAATCTTTGGAAGTCAGAACTGTTCCAGAGGCATGGAAGTTAGCAGTAGTAACACCTCTGTTGAAAAAACCCTCGCTAGATCCTAAGATACTAGTAAACTTTAGACCCATCTCCCTCCTGCCTTATCCAATTAAAATCTTGGAAAAAGTAGTCAGCAAAACTCTCTCTGGCTATCTTGAGGACAACCATCTGCTGGACAGAGACCAATTCGGGTTTCGCCCAGGCCATGGCACAGGGACAGCTCTGGCGACCGTATTAGACAATCTGCGAATGCAGGCTGACAACGTGAGTGACACCATTTTGGTGTTACTCGATATGTCAGCCGCATTTGTTACGGTGAGCCATGCAATACTGGTGGAAAGGCTAGAGAGTATAGGGGTGTCAGGGCAGGCATTACAATGGCTACGGTCCTACCTATCAGGTAGACAACAGATGGTGACTCCGACACCTTTTACCTCCAGTAAGTCTCCAGTTCAATATGGGGTACCGCAGGGCTCTGCGATCAGCCCCATCCTTTTTAACATCTATCTACAGCCCTTGTCCCCCTTAATTAAATCCTTTGGTATTAACCTGGTTAAATATGCCAACAACACTCAACTGGTGTTTTCCCTTGAGGGGAAACAAGCAGTTTCGATGGACATGTTCCAGGAGTGTATGCGGCAGACGGCTGGCTGGCTCAAGAGCAACTCCTTACAATTCAATGGAGGGAAGACAGAGGTGGTTTACTGCCCCAAAGCTAGATTGTCCCATCATTTACCTCTGGAGTTTAGGCTTACGCCGGAGGAGGAGCCTTTGGCTCCAGCTAAAACGGTACGTAACTTGGGAGTCTTGGTGGACAGTAGTCTTCAAATGGAATCACAGGCAAATAAAACTGTGGCTGTATGCCTTTCCTTACTGCGCATCCTACATCAGATTCGCCCATTACTCCCTAAAGACACGCACTCCCTTGTAGTGAGAAATATAGTGCTGAGTAGGCTGCACTACTGCAATTCCCTGGACCTGGGAGCACCGCAATACATCTTGCAGGGGCTGCAGAGAGTCCAGTCTATGGCGGCGAAGATGGTGTTAAATAGGCAACGCAGATCCTCTACAATGTTAGCTTTGAGAGACCTCCATTGGTTGCCTATCAAAGAAAGGGTACATTTTAAATCACTCTGCATTGTTTACAGAGCTGTGCACAATCTAGGTCCCGTCCCACTACAAGAGAAGTTTACTTGGTATAATCCCAAAAGGCAGCTTCGATCCTCTAGCACAGGCCTGCTGGTGGCCACCAGATTTAGGCGCTCTAGGATGGGGGGAGGGCCTCTAGTGTGGCAGCCACCCATCTATGGAATGGGCTGCCTCAGAACATTAGACAAGCTAACTCTTTGATCGAGTTTAGAAAGAGCTTGAAAACTTGGCTCTTCCCCAGGACTGCTCCCTAAGCTTGCCCTTACTGGTGACCTGGTTTGTGTTTAGGTCGACCATTTTATGTCTGAGCGCCAGGATACCCGTAGGGTGGCAGTCGCGCTATATAAAAGCTCAATTCAATTCAATTCAAGTTAGATGGGAGGGATCCAGGCTTTTCTCAATTAAGCTGGCATTGAACAATGAAGTTAGACTTTTTTTTAGCTCTATAGAATATTCATCTCTTACAATGTTTGAATCATCTCTCCTTCACAAGTTGACTTCACTTGCTGTAAAACATTGAGATTCTTCCTGCTATCCCCTCCACTCTCATGCTTTTGGAGGCTGGGGTTGCTGGAATCTGGATTTGTCTGCAAGTGTAGTCCTTTGACCATGGGCTCAGCCTCGAAATAGACAACATGTTTGTTGAGCTTTCTGGACCATTTTCCTCGGGAGAAAGGATTACTTATATGGAAGTGTTCGAAAGGGCAGTAAGATCTTTTTCTCTTCGGCTATTTTCTGAATCACTTATTCCGCTCTGGGCCAAATAACTTTGGACTGAAGAAGGGAAGGCATTGTATTAACAACGGTTAGTCTGAGTCCTATTTCCATAATTTGAGACATAACCTTCTGGCTGCTATAGAAGCACCTGCTGAAGTCGCTGAAGATCACAAGGAGTCAAGGTTGTACTGGAAAAGAACTTAGCTAACAGTTTCATGTTTGTCAGAATCTGTGTAGGGCCCTCACTGTCTTAAAGGAAATAAATCAGAGATTGAAAGTCTTTTAATAGCAAACTGCACACGAACTGGCTTTAATTCTAAAGTTTCAGCCACATAGGATATTTTCAGAGCACTTTTGACCTTCTTGTCGTATGGGTCAGACAAAAAAGACTATTCCCAGTGAAGAGACGAGGTAGATTCCATACCAGAAAGATTTGTGTTAAGTTCTGAAACTTGAGGTAAAATGTCATCAAAGTCTTGCACATAATATCTCTTACTCAAAAAACATGCAAAACTATATGTATCTTTATCTCGCCATTTCTGCAATAAAATACTCTTTAAAATATCATTGAAGGGCAGATGTTCAGTATTATGTGACTCCCATTGGGCATTAAACCCCTCTTTCGATGAGTGAAAGACTGTTTCAAATCCTAGTACTTTTCTAATGTGAGATATTATCTCTTGAAATTGTGTGCCTGGATACACTTGCCTTTTGGAACTGTGTCTTGGTCTTCCTCATTTACAGAATCGAATAACTGTTTCTTTACGGCAAGTTCTTTAAGATCTTTAGATTCTGCCTCGTGTTTCATAACATGCAGAAATGGTCTCCTGGTCTTCCTCCTCCTCTGCAAGGTGACTTTTTGAGAGCTTTTTTTAGCATTCAAAGCTCACAGAGCTGTAAAAATGATGCCAGGGCAGCCAGACGTTTTCTGTTTCTAGGTGGATTTATAGTAACCAGATCCCAGCTTTCGAGACCTGGATGGCCATCGAAACCCACCCATGGAGCCTGCCCTTATCAGTAGCTTACATGCTGCATTGCACGAAGGTAATTGTTGTGTCATTCTCCAAGCGGTTGTGCAGTTCACCAACAGGGGCTTTTTCCCACTGAAGGTGGTGTGGTACTACATCTTCATTTGCCTTCCAAAACAGTAGGAGCTAGTCCAGTGGTGGGGTAAAGCGCAAGCCGGTAGTCTTTCAGAAATGTATAGAAATCTATTCCAATACACTACTGTTTGGCTTGAGCAATCCGGAATATCTTTTTTTTTTTTATCCTTATTCGCCTTGGATAGAAAACAAAAGATATACAACGTACTCCGAGGTCTCCCTAGGCGTAGCACCTGTGAGAGATCTTTGTATGGAGTCAAAGATTAATCACTTTACACCCTGCTTCGACTTCTCCAACCGTAAATAGCTGAGTCTGACACAACCGCCTGTGGAGCTACCGCCGGAATATTAAAGCAATATAGTGTAAAGTCCTAATCATTGGACTATATACGAGCAAAGGAGTTCACCCAATTTTCAAAATGAAGTTAAAACTCATTCCTCTTACTTTCTGATGCCCTATCTAACCGGATAGTGTATTTTACAGAGGTAATTCAATTTGTTTAAGTCTGGGTCGATTTTATCCAATTCTTGCATATCTCTTTGCAGGCAAGCTATAGCAAATAGCAAATAAAAAAATCAGCTTTCTTGTGTTGATTGACAGAGATTCCTAATATTCCGGGACTCCAAAGAGGACAAGAAATTTGCTTACCTGGACCGTCTCACCGAGTATCACAGCCATAGAATTACTCACGTCTAACCAGAACTCTTGGATCTCGGGACACTCCAAGAACATGTGGATGTCATCCCCCTTTTCATGGCCACATTTTGGACATATCGGGGTGGGGCCTTTCCCAAGGTTGGATAGTCTAAGCGGAGTCCAATAAAACCTGTGAAGACCCTCCTTAAATTTACAGCACACACCGAGGAGTATAGAATATTGCAAGATACTTGCCATAGATCTTCTGGCTGCATCCCGGCAAGCTCCTCCCCCACAGTTCCGTTGGAAAATCGAAGTGTCCATCCGATAGGTCTATTGGCAGCCAGTACCAATTCACCACTTCCTTTTTTCTAATAACGCTACTAAACATCTGGGACTCTAGTTCATTTGAAGAGCACATGTCCGTTACAGCAGAGACACTCCAACTTTTAATTTGAAGATATTTAAAACTTGACAGCCTGTTATCTGTTGGTAATATCTTGCTCCATATTCCAAGGAATCAGGCTTTCATTATTCATCAGTTGGCCCAGGTTAATATCCCTGCTTCCCTTAATGGACAGCCAAGCTGTCCTTAGACCATTCCGGAGACCCAGGGGAGTCCCAAACTCGAGCCAGTCCAGTGTAATAGCGGAGTTTAAATTCTTTCCTAATTTTATGCCACGTGGCTGCAAAGCACTGCAGAGTCTTGAGATCCCTTTTTTTTTTTTAGAGAATCGGGGGTCCCCAAATTCATGTATAAAACCTCGTTTGCCTCCTTTTGCATCAGATAGCATTGCCCTGAACATCTTCCCAGTATCAGATTCATCCGGTGTATTAAAAAACATCTCCCCTCATTTTAAAAGAAAGACCCAAGCATAATGGGATAGATCCCCCTTGTCATACTTTCGCCTAAGCTTCTTCCATGCAATTCAAACCCCCTTTCAGGCCCAAACAAAACTACCAATTTTTGACAATGCACTTTTAAGCCAATCTTCCTTAAAGGAAGTTAATTTAGGGAGAATCATCATCTTCACAAGGTTTACCCAACCATACATTGTCAAGTGGAGGTGAGACCAACTCAGCAGTAGCATCTCCACTTCCTTACTAGCCTTCTGGAAATTAACTTCCGGGATTTTCTCTACATTTTGAATACCTAAGTATCTCATTTCTTTTTTAATGTATTCCTGCTGTGAGTTAATGTTCCAGGACATTACAACCATTTTGTTCTCATTTACCTCATAGCCTGAAATGCGCCCAAATTGTGATGACAATTCATATATTAAAGGCAGGCAAGTACTTAGATCGGAAGTGTATACCACTAAGTCGTCCGCATATTGTCCCACCTTTCTCTCCCAACACCTGCACTTGAAAGGGAATAATCCTTCATGATTTCCAATCTTCACCGCTAAGGGTTCGATATATAGATTAAATAAGAGGGGGGAAATGGACACCCTTGCCTAGTTCCCCTAGGGATATTGAAGAACCTTGAACGATTCCCGTTTACCAAGACTTTGGCTGTAGGGTCTTTATAAATCAGCTCTATGGACCTGCAGAAATTTCACCCAGGTTAGATAGCCTTAACATTTTCTGCAGATAGGACCAGTTCACCCTGTTGAAGGCTTTTGTCGCATCTAAAGTAATAACTGCTAGGGGCACTTCGTAAACGAATGCTATGTGTATACCTCCGATTAGGTTGCATGAAAGATCTTTATTACCCCGTCTGCAAATATCTTTGTGAAAATTTTATAAATCGCTATTCAGTAGCGATATGGGCCTGTAGGAGACGCAAACATTGGGTGGTTTAACTGGCTTTGGGATCAGGGTTACGGTGGCCTCATTCAAAGAAGTGGGAATCTCCCTTCCATTCTCAAATATAGCTGAGAACAATCTCGTCATAACTGGAATAAGAAATTCCCCCAATTTTTTGTATATCTCGGCTGGGAGGCCATCCGGACCTGCACCTTTACCTGATTTCCCTGCCATAATTGAGTTTCTGATGTCACCTTCAGACATGGCACTGTTAATTATATCCCTTTGAGCTTCGCTAACTAAGCGGGGAACATCCTGCCCAACAATCCCTCCACCTTTTCCCCCGTTGTTACTAAGTTTATTTTATTTTTATTTTAAGGTTTTATAGAACGCGAACATGACCCGTGAGGGTATCAAAGCGCTTTACAGATACAATAGAGTAATACAGGGTCACGGCAGGTCATAGCACAACAAACAACAGGTAAAAACGATAAAAATTAGTACATAGGAGAGCTTACAGAAAATCAGGGGGATGAAGGTGGGACAGGGTAGCAAACAGGTACTGTACCTGGGGGATAGGATAGGCTATACAGCAGGACAAATATAATACAATGAACAAGAAAGGTAATGTACACGGATGCAGGATAAGGCACTAGTCCCTCAGGTGGCTGAGGGAACGAGATTAGCCTAGGAATTTATCCATGAGAAAGGCCTTGGCCTCTTTTTTGAAGCAAGCAAAGGAAGGGATTTTTCTAATATCGGGAGGGAGTTCCATATTCTTGGTGCAGTTCCGGTGAAAGCCCGATTGTAGGTTTTTATTTTCCTAAAGCATACAGGCCGGAGTAGGAGGGCCTTGGTCGATCTTGAGTTTCTGTTTCCTCCAGATAACACAAGCTTCTGTGCAAGATACGCAGGAGAGTTAGAGTGAAGGGCCTTATGCATGATGCATGCCAGCTTGAGATGAATCCTCGCCTCGAAGGGGAGCCAGTTTAGCGCTTTCAAGTGAGGAGTGATGTGATCGAATTTTTTTGAGCCTGTAAGTAGTCTGGCGGCTGCGTTGAGGCAGGCTTTTAAGGGTGCCAGCGAGATCTTAGGTAAGCCAGGGAGGGTGGAGCAACCGTATTCCAGTCGAGAGATGACTAATGATTAGACAGCGAGTTTTAGGTCCGGAGCGTCTAGAAAGGGTTTCAATTTCCATAGGTAGCTCAGGTGGAATCTGAACGATTTCGCCATCGTGTTGATGTGATCTCGCATATTTAGGTTATAATCCAAGGTAATTCCCAGAGATTTGGCTGAATTCACAATGGTCGGCGAACAGTTTAAGGCTGTGATGGCTTTAATCCATGTCTGGATGTCGGGGTTGTTCTTGGGTGGGGAGATTAGAAGGAACTAAGTTTTCTTGGCATTTAGTTTTAGTTGATTGGAGGAGAGCCATCTGACGGTCAGCTTCAGAGCTTCATTCAGGGTAAGGATCTCTGCAAGAGATGAGATTTTTATGTAGATCCGAGTGTCATCAGCGTACATATGGAAGGACCCACTTGTGGGACACCCCCGCGCCGCACGGCCACCAGCTGCTGCGTGTGTTCCCCTCTGCCTGCCTTCTGCCTCGCCGCCGGCCTCGCTGTCGCCGTGGTCGCTCCCCTCTGGTTTCCCAGTTGTTTTGCCCTAAATTTGTGCTTGTCTGTTTCTGCCGTCTGCTCGCGTATTTTGCTGTTTTGCCTTGTTTTGCCCTAAATTTGTGCTTGTCTGTTTCTGCCGTCTGCTCGCGTATTTTGCTGTTTTTCCTTGTTTTGCCCGTAATTTGTGCTTGTCTGTGTCTGCCGTCTGCTCGCGTATTTTGCTGTTTTTCCTTGTTTTGCCCGTAATTTGTGCTTGTCTGTTTCTGCCGTCTGCTCGCGTATTTTGCTGTTTTTATTTGTTTTGCCCTAAATTTGTGCCTGTTAATTTCTTTGTATCCCCTGTGCCGTGTCCAGTCTCCTTCCTGATTGGCCGCCTACCTCGCCGCCCTCCGCTCTCGCTTCCCGCCACCGACATTGGCCCCGCCCCTTTTTCTCTTCTGTTCCCTCCCCGCTCCCGCCTCCCAGCTGCTCCGCCCACCCGCGCACTTCGCCTTAAATGGCGACCGTGCGGACGCGCAGCGGTCACGCGCAGCGGGCGCGCCGATTGTGCGCCGAAGGCGCGCCAAAGGTAAGCCCGTCTACGCCCGTCCGCGACCGGATCGCGACCAGCGCCAGGACCCCTGGCCCACGAAGACCCCGACCGACCCGCCTGACGTACTCCGCCGCCACCCTCACCGCTCTCAACACCGGCCGACTCCCAGAATGCCATCAAGCCTCTCCACGACGTACCCACGGACCCTTCAGCTGCCACGCCTGCAAGT
The DNA here is from genome assembly GCF_964263255.1 of Lissotriton vulgaris. Taxonomy (NCBI): domain Eukaryota; kingdom Metazoa; phylum Chordata; class Amphibia; order Caudata; family Salamandridae; genus Lissotriton; species Lissotriton vulgaris. The sequence goes on along the minus strand of NC_141695.1, from coordinate 754,223,522 downwards.
TCACCTGCATCCGGACCTGCCTCGCACCAGCACCCACCAAGCCGAACACCAGCAGTACCCACCTCAAGTGCATCCTGCTCAACACCCGCTCCATCCACAGACATGCCATCGAACTCTGGAACCTCCTCGACACCACAGCTCCAGACGTTGCCTTCCTCACGGAGACCTGGATGAACGCCTCTTCAGCTCCCGACATCGCCATCGCCATCCCAGAGGGCTACAAGATCGTCCGGAGGGACCGAAACGCCAACCAGATGGGAGGAGGCATCGCCATCATCCACAGGAGCACCATCCGTCTCACGACCAGCACCGACAACTCCCTGACCACCGCCGAACACCTGCATTTCCAGATCCACACCAACCCGAACACCACCCTCAGAGGCACCCTGATCTACCGACCCCCTGGACCACGCACACAATTCAGCGAGGACATCGCCGACTTCGTCAGCCCACATGCCCTCCCCTCCGCTGACTACATCCTCCTGGGAGACCTCAACTTCCATCTGGAGAACAACAACGACCGCAACACCAGCACCCTGCTCGACAACCTCACCAACCTGGGACTCAAGCAACTGGTGTCCACCCCCACCCACCTCGCCGGACACACACTCGACGCTGTCTTCTCATCCAGCAAGGACATCAACTTCAGCCACACCACAGAGCTTCAATGGACGGACCACAGCTGCGTCCACTTCACCTTCAAGAAAACAACGACCCACCACCACCAGCAACAGACCGCCCGCAGAAGCTGGAACAAGATCACAGCAGACCAGCTCGCCACCTCCCTGAGCCAGCACCCTCCTGCCAGCTCAGCGAACCCCAGCCAGGCCGCCGACAACCTCACGAAGTGGATCAGCAACTGCGCGGACGAACTCGCCCCACTGAGGACCCCGCCCAGCAGACCCGGCAGCAAGAAAGCCCCATGGTTCACCGACGAACTCAAGAGCTCCAAGAAGAACTGCCGAGCCCTCGAGAAAGTCTGGAGAAGGGAACCGACACCGGACAACAGGACCTCCTTCAAACTTGCCACCCGGAAACACCACCAGCTGATCCGCGCCGCCAAGAAAACAGCATTCAAGGACCGGTTGGACAACAACGCACACAACTGCAAGGAACTCTTCAACATCGTCAAAGAGCTTTCCAACCCCAGCGCAGGAAACAACGACATCACCCCATCGCAAGACCTCTGCAACTCCCTGGCTTCATACTTCCACAACAAGATCGCGGACATACACAACAGCTTTAACAACCAACCAACGCACACCATGACCGAACAACCACCCCCCACCACCACCCTCCACGCCTGGACCCCGATCAGCACCGAAGACACCATCCGCACGATGAACTCCATCCACTCCGGATCACCGACCGACCCCTGCCCTCACCACGTCTTCAACAAAGCCGACGCTGTCATCGCACCCCACCTGCGAGACATCATCAACACATCCCTCGACACCACCATCTTCCCCGAGAGCTGGAAACACGCCGAACTCAGCGCCCTACTCAAGAAACCAACAGCGGACCCCACCGACCTCAAGAATTACCGCCCCATCTCGCTCCTCCCGTTTCCAGCCAAAGTCATCGAGAAGACCGTCAACAAGCAGATGGCCGCTTTCCTCGAGACGAACGGATCCCTCGACCCCTCACAGTCCGGCTTCCGAGCCAACCACAGCACCGAGACCGCCCTCATCGCCGCCACCGACGACATCCGAGCCCTGATGGACAATGGAGAAACAGCGGCCCTCATCCTCCTAGACCTCTCCGCGGCATTCGACACGGTCTGCCACCGCACCCTAGTACGGCGCCTCAGCAACGTCGGAATCCAGGACAAGGCGCTGGAGTGGATCACCTCCTTCCTCGACGGAAGAACACAGAGAGTCCGCCTACCACCGTACAAGTCAGTGGCCACCGAAGTCATCTGCGGCGTCCCCCAAGGATCATCTCTGAGCCCCACCCTCTTCAACGTCTACATGAGCCCCCTCGCGGCCATCGTACGCAAACACAACCTCAGCATAATCTCCTACGCCGACGACACCCAGCTGATCCTCTCCCTGACCAACGACCCCGCCGCCGCCAGAGCCAACCTGCACGAAGGGATGAAAGAGGTAGCCGAGTGGATGACGACCAGCCGCCTGAAACTGAACTCGGACAAGACGGAGGTCCTCATCCTGGGCTCCTCTCCCTCCGCCTGGGACGACTCCTGGTGGCCTCCCGCCCTGGGCACCGCACCCAAACCGACAGACCATGCACGCAACCTGGGCTTCATCCTGGACTCCTCCCTCTCCATGACCAGGCAAGTCAACAACGTCTCCTCGGCATGCTTCAACATCCTACGCATGCTACGGAAGATCTTCTGGTGGATCCCCACCGAGACCAGGAAGACCGTCACCCAGGCCCTCGTCACCAGCCGACTGGACTACGGCAACGCCCTCTACGCCGGGACCACCGCCAAGCTCCAGAAGAGACTCCAGCGGATCCAGAACGCCTCAGCCAGACTCATCCTCGACATCCCACGAACCAGCCACATCTCCGGACATCTGCGAGACCTTCACTGGCTCCCCGTCAACAAAAGAATCACCTTCCGCCTCCTCACCCACGCACACAAAGCCCTACACGACCAAGGCCCGAGCTACCTCAACAGCCGAGTCAACTTCTACGCTCCCAAACGCCACCTCCGATCAGCCAACCACGCCCTCGCCGCCGTCCCCCGCATCCGAAGAGCGACTACAGGAGGAAGGTCCTTCTCCCACCTGGCCGCCAAGACCTGGAACTCCCTCCCGACCGACCTGCGCCTGACCCAAGACCACCTCTCCTTCAGGAAGAAGCTGAAGACCTGGCTGTTCGAGCAGTAGCGGCTCCCCCCCCCCCAGCGCCTTGAGACCCCACGGGTATGTAGCGCGCTTTATAAGTGTCACTGATTGATTGATTGATTGATTGAAGGAGATATTTGCATTGCGCAGGACTTCGGCAAGGGGTTCCAGATAAAGATTGAAGAGGGTGGGGGACAATGTTGATCCCTGAGGGACTCCCACCGTGACCACGGAGGGAGTGGACAGTTCGCCATTGACTAGAAATCTCTGAGATCGGTTATGGAGGTAGGATCCGAACAAGTCGAGGACTATGCCTTCTAATCCCATCCTAAGTTGAATACGTTCGAGTAGCATCACATGGTTGACCGTGTCGAAGGCCGCTGATAGATCAAGGAGGATCAGGAGACAGGTTTTCTCTTGGTCAAGGGCTTGAAGAGCGTCATCAACGATGTTGAGCATGGTGGTTTCGGTCCTGTGCCCCGTTCGGAAGCCTGATTGACAGTCATCGAGTAGATGGTAGTTGTTGATGTGGTGACTTAGCTGTAAATGTACACACTTTTCCAGCACTTTCGCCAGGAGCGGAATGTTGGAAATTGGTCTAAAGTTGTCTGGGGAGGCTGGGTCCAGCGACAGTTTTTTCAGAATGGGTAGGACTTGGCCTGTTTTCAGCGTGATCGGTATTGATCCCTGTCGTAGGGAGGCATTGATGATTGCAGTCCAGCTAGGAATGATGGATTTGGTAACGGTCGCAAGACAGTTTGAAGGGACCGGGTCATTAAAGTAGTTGTTGGGGTTCAGGGAGGCAAGGATTTTTGCAACAGTGTCTTCGTCATAGGATGCAAATTCGGACCAGTGAGCTGAATTCTTTGCTAAGGATCGTGGCGGCAAGGAAGGAGGAGGCAAAGGGTCAAAGTTCGGAGGGGGGAAGGAGGCGGCCTTGAGTTCAGTAACTAAGGTTTTGATTTTGTTTGTGAAAAATGAGGAGAAAACCTCAGAGGAGATGAGAGACTTGGGGTTTTCTTTCACTGTTTTGGACAGTTTGTTCGATTGTAGTTTAACCATCTCAAAGAGTTTGCAAGGTCTGTTCTGGGCATTTCCTAGTTCCGCTCTGAAGAATTCTTTTTTTGAGTTGACGATGTTCTTGTTGTAGATATTTCTGGCCCGGCGAAGGAGTTTTAGGTGGTCTGTTGAGGGGTGCTGTCTCCAGGTTCTTTCATGATGTCAGAGGGATCTTCTCTCGTCGTTGAGGGAACCAGTGAACCATGGGTTTTTATCTCTGACTTGAGATCTTTTTAGTTTAAGAGGGGCTAGTTCATCCAAGATGCTTGACATGGTAGCCGAGTAATGATCATTGAGGTCACTGACCGAGGTGAAGGGTCGGGGGGAGTGAGGGTGTGGTAGGTCGGTTTTGCAGCGGATCTCAAGCTTGTTGATGTCTAGGTTTTTGGTGTCTCTGACCCAGCGTTTTGGGAGTACCTGTTGTGGTGTCCTTGTCTTGCGTGTGCTAGGTAACAGAAAGGCGATGGTATGGTGGTCAGACCAGTCGCAGGGCTCTATCGAGGTGAGCTTGACGGCGGTTTCCTTGGAGATGATCCAGTCAAGAGTGGCTCCTTTCGAGTGGGTTGGGAGAGGGCTAGCTTGGGTCAGGCTAGATCGGCCAAGAGGTCTTTAATGGCGTTGACATGGGGATCCTTAAGATCATTCCAGTGCAGGTTGAAGTCGCCGAGGAAAATGTCCTTGGAGTTAGGGGAGTTCTTAGCCGTAATAACTTCCATGAGGTAGTCAGTGAAAGGTTTGTTTGTGCCTGGGGGGTGATAAAAGATGTGTAGGTTACATATGTGGATGGTGCTACTGAAGACTGAGAGGGCTAGATATTCGCAGGAGTCAGTAGTATCCTCCAGATATACCTTCTCAAATGGCTTAAAAAGGCTAATTCTATATCCTACCTTGTTGTAATAGAGTTTCCTGAAACCTTGCATTTGACCTCCATTATAAAGCATCTTGCCTGATCGTTTCTCACTTTCCAAGCAAGTAGCTTACCCCACCCTTCTGCATAATTAAAGTGGCCAAGTTTACTTGCTTGCCAACTTTTTTGTAATCTCTCTTCGACTACCCATGTGAGATCCATTTTGAGAACCTGAAGAGAGGCTTGCAGCGACCCCATATCTGCTCCACTCCCTAGTAACTGTTGTTCCAGTCGCTGTATTTTACTTTCAATTTCTGCCACCTCAGCTCTGTGTTGTTTACTTTTTTAAGATTGGACAGACATTATTTTCTCCCTCCAAAAAGATTTACAGGCATCCCAGACAAACCCTCATGGTGCGCTACCTATATTAACCGCGAAGAACTCATGGGATTCCAAACCAAGTTTCTCAACTATGACATTGTCTAATAATATAGTGCGATCCATAGTCCATCTTCTCTGTACCATGGTTTTTGAGGGAGCCAACACTAAAGCAGAGTGGTCAGACAAGTGTGAACCTACATGGCTGACTTCATGGATCTGGTCTTTTAAGTTTTCGTTGATCAAAAATAGATCGATTCTTGATTGGAGACCATACTTTCTATTGCTAAATGTAAAGCTCTTCAAGGCACCCTTTTTCTTTTTCCAGATATCGAACCATGCTACTTGTTTAATAGAGGTTTTTATCAAGGACTGCGTCTAGTTGTTTACTACACCTCTAATTTTAGCAGAGCTGTCCAGGTTCCCATCAAGCACAACATTAAAATCCCGGGCTAGAATAATTGGATCAGGGACGTTTAAGAGCTCTGACAACTAATTACTGAATTGGACAGGGCCATCTAAATTAGGGCCATAGTATCCGACCACAGTGTAAAACGGATGATAACATCTCACTTTAGCAATAACCCATCTCCCGGCCTCTATTGTAATATGAGGGTTGTTTTTTACTAATATTGCTACCCCTCTTATGGTCAATTGATGGTCAGAGAGTACGGCCTTTTGTAACCACCTTCTGGATTTAAAGTCTCTCATCTCCTCACTAGTCAAATGGGTGTCTTGGAGAATTATGATCTGGGCAGGGGCATCCCTTAATTATTGCAGGATCCTCTCTCTCCTATGCCTAACTCTAAGCCAGTTTACATTCCACGATAAAAACTCAACCTGAACGTTCTGACTCATCTCTTACTCCATAAGGTTATTGCCATAATGGAACCGGAGTCCCAATTTAGTCAAAGAGGATTATTATTTTTTAACCTACTGGTCCCCACATGTGCACCTAAAAATATCTGTGAAACCTTCACCCCCCCACCCTGGAGAACAATCCTCTTCCTCCATCATGGCCTAGGCCTAAGAAGGCCCCCCAGAGTCACAAGACAAAGAAACATAATACCTAACAAAATGTTATCTCGCGAATGCAATCCATTTGCACTAAATCAATTCACAAACAAGAGCGGGCAAAAAAACTGTGTAAATAACTTGAAAGTAAATAGAAGGAAAGGATAGGAAAAAGGGTGGAGATTAGTAAGTGCCAATGGCCTCAACCCTCACTAACTGGTCCCTGTTTCAGATAAGGATTTTATGAAATCCCTCAGCTTCCACCACTCGACGAAAATTCTGCATCTTATTATTATGCATTACTCGCAGACTGGCAGGAAATCTCAGCTGTGCTGTGGCACCCAGCTTTTTTAGGGGTTCAATTAGTTTACCCAGCTCCCATTGTTTGTTAGCCGTGATCTGAGATATGTCAGACCTTATCTCGAAGTTGATGCAGTCTACTTCTAGTGTCTTCTTTTAAGTGCCTTTGTGAGAATTTCCTCTTTGATTTTGTAAGTGTGGAAATTAACCAAAATCTTCCTCGGCTTAGTTTTATTTGGGGCTAACCTGAATGGGTCTCTATTGACCCTCTGTATATCATTAATAAGATCTTTCTCTGTGCAGTCGATATGGGCTCCCAATTTAATCAGTTTTACCACAAAGGCCTTAACATCATCCCCTCGCCCCCTCAGGGACTTTCAACAAAAGGAAGTTGTTCCTTCTTTGGTTGTTCTCCAAAGACTCCAGTTTTTCTTTAATAACTACTACGTTCCCCTTAGAAGCAGAATCTCTTTCTTATTGGTTTCCAACTGAAGCATTAAATCTCTAACTGAAGTTTCAAATATTGATGTCCTGGCAGCGAGGTCGTCTAGCTTCCTTTCCAGCTTGTCACACGCTGACCTAATCTCCATTTGATTTGCCTCAGAAGTTTCAAATCTGCTCCAAACTTCGGATATTAATAGCTGGATTAAATCTGAGACTGATTGGGGCTGTGATTGAGATTGTGATTGAGATTGAGAAACAACTACTGAGCTAGTCCCCCTCCCCGGTCGACCTGTGGGGGTAAATCACCATGTGATGTTAATCTTATCTGGGTGCTTTCTGCCTGTGGGGCAGGGGGTACACGTCTCTAGTAGACACTGGGCTTCTCTCCTCCAACCCCAATGTGCTAGAAGCAGCTACTTCTGGAGATTTGAGGGCACTTGCCAATACCTGAAACCTATTTGGGCTTAAAATATCTTTTTCTTCTGGCAGGTGTGACTCATTTAATGGAGGAATAGTGCCTTGACGCCTCTGGGCAAAGTAGCGCTATACAAATCTTCCCTCAAATCAACTCAACTCAACTCAACTTATGGCTGGCTTCTTTAGTATTCGGGTTTTTGGCACCCCTTTAAAAAAAGTCCACAGTGAGGGCCTAATCTTCAGATTTTGTATTTGCATATCCCCCTTTCTCCTCCTATGTTTCCTCCTTCTGGGACTAACCCAGTCTTCTGTAATTGCACAACCTAGTTGTGATGCTGTAGTTTCTTTAAATGGGTCTATCCCAGCTGTGACTTTAGATAACTTAGATTGTGTATCCCCAGTGGAGCCTCTCGGTGCTAGGCTTCTAAGCTGGTATCTGCCCTGACGAATACTACTTTCCAGTACCTCCTCCTCATTATCTAGTGCCTGAGAGGCCACTGTGTTCTGTTGGGCTATCTCATTTATGGCGAAATAAAACTCTTTTTTGGTTTGTTAGCTAAGGGTATCTGTTTTTTAATGCAAGTGTTACTTTTTTTAATTTTCCAATCCCGACTACCTTGTTTATGGTTATCATAAAACGCTCTGCCTCTCCGTTTGCCAGCACCCAACACAGAATGATTTTGCAATACTTTGTGTTTCTTGACAGACAATAGCTTGCAACATCTTGACTATTAAAAGGTAGACCAATGTCTGTGCATAATTCTTTTATGAGGCTCTGAGTGGCCATTAATTTTTTTAACTTTGGGATAGTTTCCTCTACTGATGTGGATGGAACAAACTTCACTTCCGGGTATTTCGAAAAATCATTAATAATGAATAGCAGGTGACACCCATTCGGTAGCTGCCTAACACACTCACATGGTGCCATGGGGTGTCCGGGTTGGCTCAGTGACTATGGGTGGGGCAGAATCATGACCTCCTGTTGCTTGGCACAAATCACACAATCTGACTGTCCGTTCTACCATGTCATCCAGGCCAGGGGCCTACATATTACTGTGTAGCCTACTCTTGGTTCTCTCCAGTCCTTCGTGTGATACATTGGCAAGAGCACCCATCCGATGTGTCAAATGTGACGGTAGAACCAGGTGAGGTCTCCGGAGGAGATGTCCATCCTCGGCAGTGACTGAGAGCTCACCCCTCATGTTGTGCAGGTATTGCAAAATGTATCGGGCCTCAACTGTATTGTTGGCCAGGTTGGCAATAATATATGCCCATTTGTCTGAGCAGGTGGCAGAAACGACAGCTTGAAGACACTCATACTTCCCTGTTGCCTCTATGATTTCAGCTGAGGAGACAGGAAGGGGTTGAGAGTGTTCCACTATCATGTTTGCATACTCCTCCATAACCACTGCTTTAGGAGCTTCCTGAGAAGTGACGGGCCTTGCATCTTGTGACAAATAGTCGGCTGAATTGTGGGACCCTGATTTATACGCAACTGAGAAACTGTATTACTGCAACTGGAGGATCCACTTCTCAATCCTTGGGGGAAGTTTTGTTGACCACCCCTTGAACAATGGAATGAGCGGCTTGTGGTTAGTGTTTACTTTAAACAGGGGTCCATATAGGTATACATGAAAATGAAGGCACCCTCAATATATGGCGCTTTCATCTTGTTCTATGTGTTAGTACCTCTGTTTGGTTGGGATAAGTGCCTGGCTGGAATAGGCTACAGGAGCCTACTCTCCACATAGATGTTTCTGAGATAGAATGGCTGCGAGGTCTGTGTGGCTGAGAGGTCTGTGGGGCTAGAATACGGCGAAGGTTCAGTATCTTTAGCCAAATTAAAATACTCCATAACTCCGAAACCCATGCGTTTGTAGAGCTGCAGCCTGAAGTGGGTTGAGAACACTGTTATGTGACGTGATTCTGGTGACAGGAGGATTTGGTAGTAGCCTGACCTTAAATCCATCTTGGAGAACCGATATACTTCAAAACTGCAGGCGACTCTACCTATGCCGGGATTGCTCAGGACTCGGATCTCGAGTTGGGACATGACTTGATTCTATACCCTTTTCTGGGTGATTGCCTGGTGACGATACAACAGCTTACACTGGAAAATTTGTGAACACACTATTTAATATTTTCAACAAATAGAACCCTGAAAGGCTCCCATCGGCGAACCGGATTCTCCACTGCACAGACAGAGTCCATGATTATTTCTTCTTCTTAGAGGTACTTTATTTTATCAACACCATTAGTGCAAACATGAAAGGACGGTCAACGCGTTTTGGCGAATGCCTTCAACTGGACCATAGAGTCCTGCCATCTAAACTGTCTATTTAAAGTGACACAGTGCATGAATCCCTTGTTAGTTTCCATAAAATAGACTAGGCTGTTAACCCATTTTTTGTCATTCTTTAACAACAGTTTTTGCCAGTTACCATTTTTCCTATTACAATTAAAACATTACTGGTGAAGTACCATAGAAAAGTTTGTTCTAACAATAAATGCCTGGTTAAAAACAACTATATACACGGAAGTACGACAGAAAAGGGGGGGTAAGAGAGCAGGGAGTTGAGTGAAGGGTGCATCAAGAAGGTGGAAAAGGAAGAGGAATAGTTAAAGGAGAAAAGAAGAGAGAGAGACACATATGGAGGAGGAGGAGAAAGAATGTATATAATTTTATAAAATACATTCTTAAATCTAATCATGGCCATCTAAAATCAAGTCAAAAACTGTGAATATTGAAGATTATAAAAGGGGCAAACAGTATGAGAGTAAAATCAGAATATTTCAATAATTAATTAATGAGTAATGTCCCCGTCATGTTCTGTGTGTTACAGTCCTTATGGAGAAGGAAAAGGTGACATGTGCATTGTGCTAATATTTTGTGCAAATATTTTTGTGCAAAATAGCATTCCAAATGTCTCTTTCCATATATTTTGGTTCATCTAAAGTAGATTTCCAAACGGAAAGACAAAGTGACTGGTGCATTGTGCAAATGTTAAATGTTCCTTTCCTAGGATCATGACTCTTCTGAGGTAGAATTTGTCCAATTAGTACCAGTTCATTTTTTCTCCATTTTGGGGTCTATTAAAATGCTCTATTTACTCTTTTTTCTCCATTTTGTTGTTGTTATTATTATTGGCCATTTTCTTTATCTTCCCCCTTCTATATATTATCTCTTTCCTAAATTTCCTCTCATTACCTATTTCTCAATTTGCACCATCTTGATTTTCTTACTCCACTGCTCACAATCTCATTGTTGTGTTTATGTCCAATAAGTGAATCCACAGGGAACGGTTAGCACAATGTTATTATTTATTTTCCATCTCTTTTCTGTGTATTCTTTATTTAATATATGAAGTTCTGCTGAAGTTCCTAGTGTGAAGGGCACGAAACATGGTGGCTGATTTTAATTTATATGCAACAATTTTCATGTTAATTAATATAATAAAAGAAGATGATGGACTGAAACTTGCCATATTGAATTCATCCCTGGTGCACCTTCCATTTCTAAGTATATCGTTTCTCTGGTTTCCAGTGGCGCTAAACGGCAGCAAATGCCAGAAGAGGATGCACAGGACAATAAATGTGACAGGGATTTAGGTGCAGCACCTTCGGTCAGCCGCTGATAGCTTTGTGTTTTGTCCATCTTGGAGAACAATCTGGATACCAAAAGTTCTCCCACAATGTAATGGATAGTTGAGTGATGAGTCTCTCCCGTTTTATGGCTGTATTGGAGAGATGCATATCTACACATATTCACACTTCCCACAGTTATTTCAGCTTTCGTGCAACCACAGTGGGAGAGACCCATGGAGTTGGACCTTCCACCTTTTCAATTACTTCTTCTTCCAGTTTTCCAAGCTCAGCATTTACTTTGGGATGAAGGTAGAAAGCCATCTGTCTGTGGCACATGGCGACTGGCTGCACAAATTGATCAATATGTAGGCATATAATATGGTCCTTTAGGCATCCAATCCCCTTGAACAAAGGCTTAAACTTCCCAATGAGACAGTCTACGACACAAACAGATACCAAAAGCGAACTGTACCAAGTGGAGTTGTTGAGCAGAACAACAGCTGAGGAGCATGTCAGAATCACTTTTGGTGACATAGACCTTGCCTTTGATGGATCGGCCCGATACTCAATGACCGATGTGAAAACTCCAGCAAGTGGGAGATAGGTGGTGGTGCTAAACAGGTACACTGGTGGTCATGGAGCTGAGAGCTGTGGCCTGGGCACCGCTTCTAGTAATACCAATGGCAAAATGTTAATAGAGGCATCTGTGCCCACTAGCGCTGTGATGTGCTGGACGTCTAGTCGCACTCTGCCACGTGGCCCATGAGAGTTTTACCCCTGTGTTGGTTCCACTACATGCATCGTGTGGATGGTGCCTTTTGAGGTATCGGCATCCATGTTATTGTCACCATCAGCCCTCGCCGACTGTCTACACACAGTTAAATGCTTTCTTTTTGGGTGTTTTCACAATGGGACCAGCCCAGCAGACCTTAGCATAATGATTCATCTTTCTGCATGATGAGCAGTGCACTCGCCAGCATGGAGGGTGGCACCCCCACACCACCGTCACCGTCAGCTGAGATGGGACGACTTTGTGCGCTCATGTGTGCTGGAGTCTGCTTTGGTGTCATTGGCCACTAGATTGACCAGCTCCATCTTGATGGTACACTGTCTGGAGCGTAGCCTCCATGTGATCTGCTTGGGCTTTTGAAAGTTCCTTTGATCTGCCCAAAGGGAGGATGCTCACCATGCTCATGCCCGGGACATGTAGAATTTGTTCCCACAATTTGACAGAGGATAAACCCCATGTTAACTGTGCCTGGATCTCATCAACTTCACTGATTAGGGTGCAGGTGCTTGCCAGTTCTCGGAGTCTTGCATAGGACTCATCCATCGATTCCTAAGGTGTCTCCCAGGCCTGTTGGAGCAAGAAACACTCATAATCTGGGCTGGCCAAAGGAGCAAAATACACTTAAATGCATTCTTGAGTGTAGCACACGTAAAAGGCGGAAAGGACTCAGCCACCAATTTCATCAGTTTATGTATGTGAGCCCTGCCTATATGTATAAGCATGGGGCAGCGCCTTTTCAGACTCAAGTCCTATGGCAGCAAAATAAGTTTCTAGGTGGCCCATTCATGTGGACCAATTTGTGGCTTGGGAGGAAGGGGCACATGAGATGACGAATGGTTCAACAGCTGACATGGAGCCTCCTCTGTCACCACTGCTCCAGCACGGGAGACAGCCACGGTCATACTGTGGTCAGATGGGCATCAGACAGTGTGGTGAGACGCTGTGTCACTGTCCAACTTGCCTCCTCATGGGACACACCCCAGTGCCTTAAGTTCCCGTGCAGGCACACAACATCCAACCAGCCGAAAGAACAAACCAGTCTATGGCCCACCAATTTGTCCAAACACAAGGACAGACCTGGATGCAGTTGTCTGAGGCTCCTCCCACGAGGCTACACCTTGGTTGACCATAGCTTTGGCACTCTCACCTTAGGGGCCCCGCACTGCCCCTGAGCCCCACAGCCCATGTCACACCTTAGGGCATGACAAAAAATGGCCGCTGGCCAAGGGGCCAGCACGAGGAACAGCACAACTCTGCGGCGCAGCACTGTGCCAACTGCAACGACCCGCAAACACCCACCGCACTGACAATCAACATTACCAAGGGATCCCTCGTGGGAGGCAACCAGGAGATGTGCCAACCAAAAACTCCTTGAAGCTGCAACCAGGCAAAACGCTAAACTCCAGGCTGATGAGTGTAGAGGAAAACTGCTCGGGATTGACAAAGCAAAATAGGCCATCCAAACGCGAGGGGAGGTGGAGGTGGCATGGAGAAGACCTGTTCTCGTCGCCAGTTACTGCGTCATACCCCAAACGGTCGAGCAGTTCGCTTGCGCACACTAAGGGGACACATGTACCGTTACTGAGTTTGAGAACGGCACTGCTGTTAAGCAGCTCTGCTCCGTTTATCTATACAAAGAGGGCATGTGACATCAGGGCAAAACCATAACTGCACATACTACAAGGGATATGCAGGGGTGGAACGGCCCTCACGTCATTACAGTAACGGCACTTCTTTCTCGCTGCGAAGGGGAGATTAACATGAATCTAGCAGAACCGGAGTGGAGCCTTCCCAACCCAGCACAGCACATGTACGTGGATACACGGGACTGCTGTGCAGCCTAATTAGTATTCACTGAAGCATAACGATTGAAAGAACACAGGTAAATACACTTTAAATAAACATAAAACTTACCTGTCTCCAAAGCCTGAGGAGACTGGGACAAAACAGGAGGAAGTGATGGAGGGGGAAGCCTTTTCTCCACCTAGAGGACACATTTCTGGTAAAAATAAAGGATATGTTAAGGTTTAGTACTAGCCTATCTCGAGGGGCGGCCTGATATGGTGAGGACTGTGATGGGGGAACAGGTGAAGGGGTACTGCTACCAAGCTATAACAAAATCCATTTCAGTTTAGCCATCTTGAATAATATTAATCAGAATCATCTCGGATGCTCTGAGGATATTTAACAACAAGGGGTGGTGATGGACAGAGTCTCTGAATTAAGCAGAATACTCTCACCCAGTAAAGAGATCAGGGCTAGATCCAACAACGTTTTTTAGCTCACTGCACCATCCCAGCTCAGAACCTGGCTATATGCAAATTAGTCTGTTCCTGTCCCAGTGCATGATGGGAACAGGGCAAACCAAACTACCAAGCCAATTCTTACACTGGGAAGGAAACAAGCTTCCGGGGACCGGTTTCTGGCATTTCAGCCGTCGTCGGCCCGGCTTGCTTGAATCCTGATGGTGCAATGAGCAAGGGACTCACATCTGAGTATACCCTTCCACGCTCTGAGGATACAGCAGACAATATACATTTGATCTGGCAATGTAGGATAGTGAGATATTATTGGAACAGAGTGATATGGCAGAATATTTGATGGTGGGGTAAAGGTAACAATTACACAGTGTGTGCTGAGGCTACAGCTGAGACGAAACGGAGAAGTAGAGATACAAGATGCTTGCTTTTGTGCTTACTCTTTAGTAAAAATGTATAGCCATACATTTGTTACAAAGTAAGGGCCCTACATTTGACAGATGGTGGAAAGATCCGACTGAAAGGATTCTAGTCGAGAAAATTTGAAGGAAAGGTTCTAGGAGAGAAAATGTGAAGGAAAAGTGTCCAAATTGATGAGAAAGTCGTGGAGTGGCTTAGAGACTGGACAGAAATATATTAAAAGCTAACTAGTTATGATGCAATTATAAACGTGTCTATGGGAGAGACTGGATCATAGGTGAGAGTTCGAACAATTGAGGTCCCACTAATTACAACTTTGGTGGTGCTACTCTGGGATTTCAGCAGGCACAGCACTGCCAAACCCGCACAAGGACCGCCGGCCTGATCACGAGTGCAGGTGAACAGTCCTTATGCCTTTACCATGGCAGTGTCATGAAAAAGCTCATCACAATGGGTACAGCAAAAATATTCCAGCATGGCATGGACAGAGAAGTCCATGCCATGCTGGAACGGGGTGCAAGCAGACAATGGGGGAATTAACACTTTTTTGGAGGGTGAGCTAAGTTTGAAAGGTAGGTGACTTCTTTAAACAGACATTTGTTAGTCAGCTGGATGAACAGAAGGAAAAAGCAGGTGACACACCGCCTTAAGAGGGTGTATTGACAGGTATGCATGTTGTGCCCCCTAAATGCATCCTCATTGCATGGGGAGTTTCGGGGCCCTAGGGCCCCCTTTGTTCACCCACCACCAGCCTTTTTGTGGCAGGCTCGCCGGTGGAGGCACTCGTAATATGCTCAGCGAGACTGCGCCATTCCCGTTTAGCATATTGCATTCCCCCTTCGCCGCGCCCTGCCAGTATAGGCAGTTCTCTGGCGCAGTCGTCAGTCCACCGCCAGACCGGCTCAGAGAGTAATCAGGCCCTAAGTACTGTGCCTGACAATCTGAAATGAAAAGTATAAAAGTATGTTCCCCCTTTTACGTAATAAATGTATTACCTCAGTCTGGCTCGGTGGTTCGTTCCAATGTCATACCTGTCAACCTCTTGGAATGATCAGATTAAAGTCAATGGGGAATGAACACTTTTTTTCAGGGTGAAATAGGTTTGAAAAGTAGGTGACTTCTTTAAACAGACATTTTTCAGTCCGTGGGATGAAGAGAAGGGAAGGGAAAAGCAGGAGACACCAGCCTAAAGAGGGTGTGTTGACAGGTATGCAATGTATGTTCTTTGGAAAATAATAAAAATGATTGTTGCAAAAAAAAAAAAAAAACGGACAGAAAAACCCAACAACAATCAATCACAAATGGAGAGCACATGCAGTTTCTTATACAGAGTTGCTCAGTACCAAACGAAGAGGTCAACATGGCCGGGCCCATGTTCAGAAAAGTCATGGACTTTCATAATCTTTATCCATACTAATATAATAAAGAGAGAGCCCAAACCTTTGAGGCGGGTAATCTCAGGAACCACAGCACCAATCACAACACCCAATACAGCGTTGGTAAGGGTAGTTGCAGCGGAAGGACATAGGCTATGCAGACACCCACCATATACATTTAAAAGGTAAAAGAACCGTGCCAGCAAAGTAGTCCCTTGTGGGCGTGTCTGCGTTGTGCTGTGGGCGTCTGCTGGGGGCGTGACAAACGCTGTGGGCGTGTGGTACGTTCCGCCCTTCATGCCATGTCTCATATCGTGTGCTAATCCCACCCTGCTCCCTTTAAATGCCCCTGCACCCCATAATCATAACCCACCCTTACTCCTTAAAATACCCCAACACCCTTAAACACTAACCCATCTTAACCCTATGAATATACCCTGTACCCCAAAACTCAAACCTATCCCTAAACCCTAAAAATACCCCTGTACCCCAAAACCTAGCCCTGAACCCTATAAATACCCCTGTACCTTAAAACCCAAACCTAGCCCTGAACCCTAAAAATAACACTGTACCCCAAAACCCAAACCTACCCCTGAACCCTAAAATACCCCTGTACCCCAAAAAACCAAACCTAGCCCTGAACCCTTAAAACACCCTTGTACCCCAAAACCCAAACCTACCCCTGAACCTTAAAAATACCCCTGTACCCCCAAACCTAGACCTGAACCCTAAAAATAACCCTGTACCCCAAAACCCAAACCTACCCCTGAACCCTACAATACCCCTGTACCCCAAAACCAAACCTAGCCCTGAACCCTAAAAATACCCCTGTACCCCAAAACCCAAACCTAGCCCTGAACCCTAAAAATACCCCTATACCCCAAAACCCAAACCTAGCCCTGAACCCTAAAAATACCCCTGTACCCCAAACCCATACCTATCCCTAAACCTACCCCTGTACCCCATAACCCAAAACTATATCTGAACCCTTAAAATATCCAAACACCCCAAAACATATACCTCAGTACCCCAAAACATATACCCCTATACCCATACTTACCTTATCCAAACATTAAAAAAAAACATGCTTTTACCATTAATGCATTTACGACTTTCGTTGTAAATGTATGCGTGGTAAAAGCATATAAAATGTAATGCCATGCGTTATAATGGCATTGCGGAGTCATGGTACTTTCGTAATGAAAGTATGCGGAGTGATGGTATGCGCAAAGAAAGTTGCGGAATAATGGGTGTTTACCCTCCCCGGTAAGTACATTGGTGGCACGGTGGCCCACATCTCCGGCAACATACTCATATTTTTTCACCACCCATTTGAAAAATGCACAGGTCTCTCTCATTGATGGCCAGCACCGACATACACTTTTAGACACACCTCTCGCCACAAGTTCTACAATTGCGAACCTTAGAGCTGGGGAGCTACGTTCGAATCTCAGCATCAGCTCAACATCCTGTGATTCCAGGCAAATCGCTTTGTCTCCCCGTGCCTGCCACAAATGAATGTGTTCTTCTGTAATGTAAATTGTGCTCATGCCGTGTTATCGAGTTCGCGCTATATAATATTGCAAGGGAAAATAAGTAGGGAAACTCGAGTTCACACACTACTGAACGCGCACTCTTAAGTGCATCAGCAGTGCACTGTGAATTGGAGCGTTTCACAGGTCTGTCACAGATAAGAAATGCTATCAAAACGAAATCCTACAAAACAATATACTACTGGTCGGCAGCAATTCATACCCAGACAACGTCGGGACGGGCTGCTAATTAGTTTTAATAATCATATGACTTGTGATTTTTGTAACTTGGAATGATGGATGTTGAGGATTAATATTGTTTTGATTGTGAGTTGCACTAAGAAAAGAAGAACATAGTGTTCGCCACCTGAGAGGCTGCAAATGCAATAGAAGGGGGTTCTGCCTCGCAACAGGTCAAACGTTAGTGACATTTAAAAAAGTGAACGGTTTTATGCTTTAAGACTATCTTTAACAGTTGGGTTTGTGCACCTTTTAATTTACCTTATAGATATATGACTACCAGCAGCCCAGTACACAAAAAAGACCGAAATTGATGAGTTCTAACGGACGACAAAATCCTTGCTGATCTTCTGGAAGACCGTCAGGAACAGGAAATGGAACTGGCGTCCGGCCTCTCGAACAAGAGGAAGACTTGACCCCACTTAAAGTCCATGAGCAATCTGTCAGTCTAATCTCGATTCCATCCTCACTGCTATACTTCCACAAATGATGTCGTGTTGTCATCCTCCAGCGCAACATGCCGAACTATGCTTAACAGCGGACATTTTGTTCCCTTTGCAGGTCTCTTCCACGTGGTATCGGCACTGTGAGTAGGCCTTAAGCCCTGTTGTTCTGTTGATCCTTCATGTATAACGTTGTATGATTGTCGTAATAGTGCCGATTATACTTAGTCAGCAATGTTCTTTATAGCTCACCGTTACAGATAGTTATAGGTGTAATAGTTATATCCTGTTCGCACTACTGCCTTCCATTCATCGCCCATGTCATTGTTATGGTTATGGTTAATAAGTCGCTCTTTCCACCACCTAGGCAGTTTGAATTAGTTAGATGTTTGTAAAATTGCAGGTACTAATGCCAACATTATCTTACATTAGCCTAAGGAAGCTTACAGCTACCACATATGTATCCCTAATTTCCGCCTTGCACGGGACTGCCGTCGCACTCCCGATGTACGAATAGGGGGGGAGGGGAGGGAGGGACTGTGGGAGGGGGTGGGGAGAGGAGGGGTGCAGGGGGGGGGGAGAAAATGGAGCTACAAGAGTTCAAAGTGCCTTATATTTTTTTGTCTATGTTTTGTTTTGTTCAGATGTTTTTCTTTTCCACACTTGTCAATTGCATTTCATTGCAGTCCACTGTACCTTCAGGCAGGGGCCCTCACGTTGTCTGTAAGGAGCATTTGGGGGAGTCGCTGATGATATCCCTTGAATCAGAGCGCATTCTCTCAACGCTGCTTCTCAACCCAAAATGCTAAGACAAACTCTCTAGCTGACGATCTTACGATTGTCTCCCTTAATGTTAAGGGCCTCAACCACCCGGTAAAAAGGAGGAAAGTTCTTGAGTACATATCCAAATCCAAGGGGGACATAATTTTACTCCAAGAAACCAAACTGTCAGAGGACGATCTCCGCTTCTTGAACATCCACTGGGCATCACATATCCTATCCTCACCTGCTTCTCATAAGAAGGGAGGGGTTATCACCATCCTAGCGAAAAAAGCTAACCTTACTCTAGTCTCACACTCCCATGACGATGCTGGCAGGCTATCTATCACTAACCTCCTCAGGGAAGACGACCCTTTACATATACTAAATATTTACGGCCCAAATGCAGACGACCCAGAATTCTGGAATTCAATCGGCCGCTCATTAGAACCTATCCCTTCAGATGACTTGTTGATAATGGGAGGCGACTTTAATCTCCCCCTTGACCCAATTCTCGATAGGCAATCCAGGTGCGCCTTCCACCCCTCCCGCTCACACGAGGCCCTCCTTCGTCTATGCGACAGATATCACCTGAAAGACTCATGGCGCCTACAACACCCGGACGGTAGGGATTACACATTTTATTCTGCTCCACACAACTCCTATTCCCGTATCGACTTCATATTGATCTCAAGCCCCTTCACGCATCTTATAGAAGAGACCGTTATAGCCCCAAAATTAGTCTCGGATCACGCCTGTATCCACACCAAACTAGCTGGTTCTAGATCGATCCTTCCCCCGAAGAGATGGCGCTTTAATGAGGAGACACTCTCAGACCCCGCAAACAAATTGATAATATCAAACGCAATTGAGGAATACCTTTCCCTAAACGACAACCCCGACACCTCACCTAGCACCTTGTGGGATGCGCTGAAAGCCACAATACGCGGGGTCATCATCGCCATTAGGACCAAATCTAACAAGGCACTTAATAAGGAACTTGAGTCTCTGGAACACCAGATCGGTATTCTAGAAGCTCAGCACAAATCCGACCCGCTTGACTCAGGTGTTCTAGACAAGCTAACCAAAAAAAAATACGAATACAATACCATCACCAGTAAACGGGCGGGGGTTTGGATTAACCGCTTTAAGGCCCTGAAGCTATGCGAAGGCAACAAAGCCGGGAAACTGTTGGCTTCATACCTGAAACACAAACAGAAATTGTCCACCATATCGTCCATTAAAACCTCATGCAATGTCATTCACACTAAACAGTCAAACATCCTCGATACCTTCAAGGCATTTTATGAAGATCTGTACAAAAATGACAAGGTATTAGACGAATCCGCCTGCAAGGACTACCTCAATTCACTCCGCCTTCCAAAACTTTCCGAAGCAGACAGCGCACAGCTGGGCTCAAATATCTCTAGTTCAGAATTCAAGGCAGCAATCAAATCCCTGAAGAATAATAAGGCCCCAGGCCCAGACGGCTTCACTGCACCCTTCTTTAAGGCCTTTGCAGACCAGATTGACCCTCCGCTTCTTAAACTTTATAACGCTACTGCGGCCTGTGGCGGTGTTTCCCCTTCAATGAGTGAGGCCACAATCATAGTATTACCCAAAGAAGGGAAGGACCCACTACTCACTAAAAATTACCGTCCAATATCCCTGATAAATATAGATTGCAAGATATATGCTAAAATATTGGCGACCAGACTAAATACCATCCTTCACAAATTAATTAGCCCCTCGCAGGTAGGTTTCCTGAAAAACCGGATGTCTAACGACAACACTAGATTACTGTGTCATATTATAGAAAAGGCAAAATCCACTTCTGTACCAATGGTGGCGATAACCTTAGATGCAGAAAAGGCATTTGACAAGGTCTCGTGGTCTTTTCTACGCCAATGCATGCTCTCTTTCAACCTTGGCGACCCATTTATCAAGATGGTGATGGCCCTCTACTCTGCCCCTTCTGCCAGGATAGCTATTAACGGCTCCCTCTCGGATCCCTTCCGTCTGTACCAGGGGACCAGACAGGGCTGCCCCCTATCACCAGCTCTCTTTCTTTTAGCCCTTGAACCACTCCTTACAGATATCAAAAATAACAGGGACATTGAGGGTATCTCCTTTGGAAACTCACGCATCAAATTAGCAGCATACGCAGACGACATCCTGATAGCGACCGAGAACCCTGCCAACTCCATTGCCGCACTAATGTCCTCAATAGATAAATATTCCTCCCTCTCCGGGTACAAATTAAACAGGGATAAGTCCGAAGTAAAACCTCTTAATATCCACACTTCGAGAGAAGTGCTGGGCAATTCGGGCCTGTTCTGGCAAACGGAAGTGATTAAATACTTGGGGATCGAATTCACTGATGAGCTTTTGAGTACCCTTAAACACAACGAGAACAAAACCCTAGACAAAATCAAAAGTCAGTTGGACGGATGGTCACCCCGCTTCCTCACCTGGTGGGGCCGGGTTGAAACTATAAAAATGATGATATCCCCCCTGGTTAACTACCTGGTCACGATGCTCCCACTCCTCCTTTCTAATGTATTCCACTCCAAACTGGACAAAGTCATCTCGGCATTCCTCTGGCAGGGCAAAAAAGCCAGAATCAGTTTAAAAAAACTTCGACTAGACAAGAAATTAGGTGGGGTCAATCTGGCAGACTACAAAACTTACCAGATCGCCTTCTTAGCAAAACAAGGGTCGCATTGGATTTCCTCCCAATCTGACTACACCCCAGTGTGGCTCTCTGTGGAAAAATCTATTCTTGAGGGTCTTAACCCCTGCGCCCTACTCACCGCCACACTCCGTCCCAGCCTAGGTCCGGGGCCCATCTTCAAAAATACTAAACTGGCTCTGCTAAAGATCAGTAAATGCCTCCCACATCAATTCCGTCTCTCCTCTTGGGAGTCTCTATGGCATAACCCCAAAATTGTATACAAAGGGAAGCCTCTCAACTACCCCACCTGGATAGACAAGGGTATCTTATTCCCACACCAACTGTTCGAGAACTCGCATCCACTAACCTTCAAAGAAATTCAGGATAAGTTCCACCTCCATAACGTTGAATTCTATAACTTCTTACACATTAAAGTAGCACTAGCGAAGGCTAACCTGACGGTTGTCCCCCCCTCCCTCCCGGGTCTATTTACCTCACTTAACAAATTGGGGCACCAAGTCTCTAGACTGTACAAACTAATGCGGCCGCAATCGTCCACCCTAAATACACCTCTCCAAAAGTACTGGGACTCATTCTCCTCCACACCTAACTCAGACGCTATCTGGGCCAGCACTTGGGAATCAACCACCCGCCACAAAATTAGCCCTACACTCTCACAGACCAAGTTCTGGCTGCTTCATAAGGCCTTCTGGACTCCCAGGAGGTTGTTCCTTCACAAAATCAAACCCGACGACACATGTTGGAATTGTGCGAATATGGGAGGAGATCTGGAACATCTAATCTTCAAATGCCCCTGTGTTACCTCATATTGGGACAGGATCTTTGATTTCATACACACAGTACTCCATATCACCTTACCAAGGGAATTTGCAACGCTTGTTCTAGGTTTTGCCAAAGCCGTCACACTCAATGATGATGACAAAGCCCTACTGGACCTGCTGCTGACGGCTGGGGTCAAAATCATCCTTAATAACTGGAAAAGCACGCACAAAGCTTCCTTTCCCCACTGGCTAAATTGGGTCTCCCACTTAAGAGGTGCAGATAACATATCTTTAACTTCCACCCCATGGAGGCCGCCGCTCAGGAAACTCTGGTCCGCACTAGATGACCACTTTGACGCATTCAAACCCCCATGAATCTGAACACTTGGTACTCAGTGCACTTTTCTACATATGCTGTCATGTGCATCCTCCCATTGTATACAGTGTAGATCAACACAAATGCTTAGCTCATGTTGCCTCTGCTACCCATTGTTGGTGTTCTTTTCTCCACAGGTCGTGACATGTGATAATGGTCATGCTAAACAAGTCATCGTGTTACTTTGGACGCAACTCGTCTACATCTGCTTATTAGACATTGAGTGTGGACATTTTGTCTTTTGTTTCTGGTCTTATGTTTTTTTCTGGACTTATTTATGATTTCATTATAGCAATGTATGTATATCCACGAACTGGTCTTACGTACTGTCGTATTTCTTGCAGCTCCAAATAAAAAAGCTTTGAACACAAAAAATATCGTTAACATTAAATAAAACAAGAATGCATTTTAAGAGCATCATTTTCCCTCGTCTTCATTGCTTGCTTTTGCTGGGGAGAAAGTGTAACTTATAGTGGTTGAATGTCTCTCATAATTACACTGAAATTACGAAAATGTTACAATTAAGCAATCTGAAAGCTTGGCAGTTATGCATTTGTTCTTAAAGAGTCACACAAACCACATTTTCTGTTTTACTCTGCACTGCTGCTAACGTACCTCTCAGCGTTGTTCTCAAAGTCCGCCCTCCTCTTTCGCTTTGACCAACGAAATGAAGCACAACCGTAAATTCAGCGCGGAGCTCAGATCCCTACATTTGGACGGTCAAAGAAACTGTCCAATGGAAAGAGAGAGGGCGGGCCTACATTGCCGTTTGCTCTTAGGAAGGAGGCGGGAGCTGCAGAGGCCAACCAATAAGCGAGACAGTGGGCCTGGCAAATCGGAGTTTGAGAGACACGTGTACTGCAATAATCAGGAAGTAGATGCAGGATCTGAAGAAGAAGGACCGGAGCTTGTGGGAATTCATCAGGTAAGGCAGGTGGGAGTCTAGCAGAGGTAGATTGATTTCTAGGAAAAAGTGAATGACAGCCGTAAGGGATTTATAGCTAAACATGAAGACGGACAGTAAGATTAGGGCGACAACGGAGAGGTAGTACACATCAAAGGAGGCGATTGACAGCAGTGTAGACGATGCGCACGTCATGATAATACGACCGCATTGAAATTGACTTAAGCAAGGAGTTTCACAACAGTTGCAAACATCTTACTGAGAGAACAGTAAACAAAATAGGAGTGTTTACAGAAGACACATTAACACCCAAGGAAGTCTCTTGGTATTCCTGTTGATGGATAGAGATACGTACGTTCATTGTTGCCAACTCCGTAGTACATGTTTTATCTACCTCGGAAGCATGAAAGGGCATCAGACCTGTAATGTTCAAAGAGGTTTCAAGGTCAAGTGGCAGGCAGCGATGGTAGGGCACAGATGTGACTCTTGTAAGCTTTATGGTTTGTGTCAAAGGGTTCTAGATGGGACGACGTTGGTAGTTGAGTGTTTGGCAGTTGATAGGCAAATTGACTTTTGTCTAGAAATTCAATCAACGGAAAACGCTACTGACGAATTTGGTGGTGGTAGGGAAGGGGGTGTACAGAGAATCTGGCTGGTGATGGGATGGACAGTGTGCAGCTGCCCAGGGAACTGCACTCAGCCCACCAATGTGGGGCCTGCGCCTGTGTGCCACAGCACACTGATCGTTTTGTTCCCCCACCCCATCCAGTTGAGAGTGAGGTGTGTCTCAATGCAACTAGGAATCAGGATGTGGGTCGGTACATTGTGTCTTGCATCTATGGTGGAGCACTGCAAATCCCAGAGGAAGGAGACCCTCCCTTAGACCCAATTGCAACAAGACAACTTCTGCCGGTTTGTCCTTCAGTTAGGGCTTTTGTCGATCTTCCCATAGAAAGGCACTTTGGAACGCCTATTGTCATGCATTTGGTGTCCTGTTTGCTCTAACCCTGTCAAAGGACAAGCAACTCTCACTGTTTCAGTCTTTTATAGAGCTGTAAGAGAGGTGCTTGTCAGTATCTTGAATGGAGACGCTACAGCCAAGGAGGGGACTTGTACAATGCAAATTTAGGAGCAATTTCAGCGAATGAGATGCAAATATCCTTGAATGTATGAATACAAATTATACTGGCTAGTTGTGTTGGTAGCATATCCTTTGTGTCTATTTCTTCCATTAAGCCTACTTCAAAGCGCTGATAAATTGTATGATCAGTGGACGGAGACACAGCAAAGTTTTTTTTTTTTTGCCCAAGATCAAACACTTTGTTAACTTAGTAGACACAAGAATGCAGCACAGTGCTTGCTGCAAAGGCTATATGCTTACCACAATATTGCATTTCAGTGAATATTCTATGTGACTGGGCACTTCTCACCCCCCCCCACCCCAGTAATATCCAGTCCATTTTATAACTACATGTTTACTAGCAGCTTTTTTTTTGATAAACACATTTTTATTGCTTTACAGAAAGAACACACCAGACATTCAGCACTACACCATGAAAATCCAGGATTAAATAAAATAATTTGCGCTACCCAGTTTACAGACACTACTAAAAACAAAATGACTCGAAATTGGACATTCACTCTATGACTAAACCACCCCTCCAACCATTTCCCCCAGACTCTGCGGTATTTATTGGGACACCCACGTGCCTTATACATGACTTTCTCCTGTGTGGCGCACCAGTCCGCCATCGCCCAACACTCGGGGGTTCAGGGCATTTCCAGGAGGCCTCAATGTCTCTTTTGGCAACTGCCATAACTGTAGTAAAAAACACCTTGTCATTCTGAGACCCATCCAACCCATCAGTGATGCTCAGGATCGTGGTTTTTGGGTCGTGGAGGACCTCCCACCCTAAGATTTTGGTGAGTTATTCCTCTCTTTCCTTCCAGAACAGCGCCAGGTGTGGGCAGTCCCATACCATATGGAGGAAGTCAGCCGAGTCTTGACCACACCTAGTACAATCTGAGGTTGGACTGAACCCTGCGCGATGGAGGCGCACCGGGGTGTGGTATGCGGTAAGTAAATAATAGAGCTGTACCAGACGCAGCCATGTGGATGTGGTGACCGTTCTAGGGGCCATAAGGGCATCACGCCAGTCCTCCTGTTCCAAGGGGCCTATCCAGTCCTCCCACTGAGCCCGCAGTCGGTCTCAGGAAGTAAAGGTGTTGTTGATCAGTGTACGATAAATGCATAAGATGCCACCCTTCCCTCGGTTCCCAAACATAATCTGAGCTTCAGGCGGGCTGTGATCAGGAAGTCGTGTACCTGTAGTAAGGTGCGTGTGGAGGGCGTGTCGCAGTTGCAGATACCTATAAAATTGTGATCGGTGCAGTGAGTATCTGTTCTGGAGGTCTCCGAAGGAACCCATGTGGTCCCCCGCCGAATTGCGAAATACATATAAGGTCCCAAGCCCTGCAGCTCATTTACCTCTTTGAGCCAGCTCCCATGTTACAAGGGTGTACACTGGGTCAGTGTGTGTGTGTCCATTTGGTGTGCCACAGTGTAGCCCACCAGGCAGTAACACAGAGCGCCTCACCTCTGGTAGACGGGAAGGAATAGGAGCCCCATACAACACTGACAGAATCCAGGCGAGGCCCAATTCCCCCAATTTGGTCCTTTAAGCTGGGTCAGACCATCCCCCGTTGAACCAGTCGTGTATGGAGAGAAGTCGCGTGGCGAGATAGTACAAATAAAGATGAGTCATTCCTAGACCCCATCAAACGAAGGGATCCTACAGATATTTAGCGCCAGTACAAATAAAGATGAGTCATTCCTAGACCCCCATCAAACTAAGGGATTTACAGATATTTAGCGCCAGTCGGGACCTACCCATCACCCACAGGAACTTGTTGGCCATGCTATGCAGTTCGCGGAACCAGGCCCTAGGAAAACACATTGGGGTGTTTTGGAGAACGTAAAGGAAGCTGAGAAGCACCATGATTTTAAAGAGGGCCACCCTCCACATGGGGTACGGGGGCAGCGACTGCCACTTCTGGAGGTCCCCCATGGCTCATTTCACCAGGGGAGTAACGTTGAGGGCCCAGCTCAGCTCGGAGAGTAAAGTCCTCCATATCCCCAAATATTTGAAGGATTGATGGCGAAGACGTATATCAGGTTGCCAAACGAAGCATTCCTGGGATAGGTGGAGGGGAACCAGAACCGATTTGTCAGGGCTCAACTGGAGACCATAGAAGGAATGCAGAATGCGGAGACAATGTGGACCTGACCGTGCGGGATCTGCTAAGTAGATGAGGGCGTCGTCCGCATAGAGGGCTATTTTGTCTTCATCATTGTTGGGCCATTCCCATCCCCTAAGGTGATCACACAACCGCCTCAGGGACGCCAAGGGTTCCATCACCAAAGCGAGGAGCAGGGGGAAAGGGGACAACCCTGCCTTGTTTCCCTGCAAATCGAGAAGGGCTCCGACAGAACCCAGTTTACCAGGACACGAGCCTGCGGGAGGGCATAAAGAACCTTACCATGGCCCGAAAGCGGGAACGATTCCCATCCCCTCCTGGACATCCTCAAGAAACCCCCGTCCACCGAATCAAAGGCCTTCTCAAAGTCTACAAGAAGAATCGCCAGATACCGCATGAGGAGATAACGGTGGGCCAAGGCAGACTGCAGTCTACGGAGACAATGCTGGGTGCCGCATGAGGGCATGAACCCGCATTGGTCGGGATGAACCAGCGTAGACAGGTGGGGATTGAGCCCCTGGGCGAGGATTGTGGCAAACAGTTTAACCTCTGTAATAATGAGGGAGATAGGGCGGTAGTCAGCACAATGCGACAAGGGCGGCTGGGATTTAGGAAGAACCACACTGGTGGCCATGTCCGTCTCCTGAGGGAAGAGCCCTTTTCCACAGCTTTCCGATACAGTTCTGCGAGGTGAGGAACGAGAGTGTCCCGATAGTGCTTGTAATATTCTTGAGGGAGGCCGTCCGGACCGGTGTCTTGCCGTAGGAAGTAAGGGCAATCGCTTCCCCGATCTCCCCACGGGTGATGGGGCGATCTAAATCCGTATTAGTAGCAGGGTCTACACACACAAGGCAACCACCCCCGACCTCCAGTAGATCCGCGAGAGAACGGGTTGGGGGTCTAGTCTCGTATAATTGGAGGTAATAGGTGGCAAAGTTACATACTATTTCCACTGGGGAACGGCACATCAAACCATCCTGCACCACGATCTCGGGAATTATACGGTTCACCCTAGGGTATGTGCCAAGGCTGTGGAGGAGTGAGCCATTCTTGTCGCCCCATACATATACCCTGGCCAAGGAGGAGCGCCAAAGGAGTTTGGCCGCATCAAGCGACAACTGCTTGATCTCTGAGCGAAGCCGGTTAAGAAGTCTTGCGTCAGGAGATCGGGCAGAGGCACGCTGAAGGAGCAGAGCCTGCACCTCCCGTGTAGTAATTTGTTCCAGTTGACTCTGTTGCTGGAGCTTGAGTTGGCCCTTGGCGACCCCTCTAATTCTGGCCTTGCCCGCCTCCCATAGGGTGCCCGGGGAGGAGACCGATCCTTCGTTAGAAAGAAAGTAATGTTTAAGTTCCCGCCCTACCACCTTCCGAAACTCCCTGTCCTGAAGCAACCAGGCGTTTAGCCTCCATGTTGCCGTGCAAAGGTGGGGGGGGGTGGGGGGGGAGGGGACCAGTGCGAAGCATCACCGGGGAATGGTTGGAGATGGGTCTTGGGAGGAGTGTGACATCTTGAATCAGGAGGCAGTCCATCGATGGAACGAAGATGGCATCAATGCGTGTCTGTGTGTGATGGGCCGCCGAGGTGTGTGTAAATTGTTTAGAGTGTGGGTGCCATACACGCCAGGAATCACATAGACCCAAGGATTCAGACCAAGTCGTCAGCTGTTTTGCCTGTGCGATTCTACTGGGGGAAGGGGGACCGGTCGAATCCAGGTCCGGTGAGGAGACCGCATTAAAGTCGCCCCGGGGAATGTGGGACCCAGGGGTAAGGAGGCCAAGAGGTCTGCAGATTTGGCTAGGGTTGCCGTCGGCATTGATGGAGGAGAGTAAAGTGACACAAGATTGAGGGAATTACCATTTAGCTTGCCACTAAGAGCCACAAAGGTGCCCTGGGCATCAAGGGTCGTCCGTAGTGTCACGAAGGGAAGGGAGCGTTTCACCAGAATCGCCACTCCTCGGGAGCTCAGAGTAAACCCTGAATGCCAAGTCCTGTCGTATCCATATTGCGCTAAAAAGTGGCAGTGATTACCCATCAGGTGTGTTTCCTGTAACAATAAAATGTCCACCCCTAGGCGTTGTGCATTGTGTAAAACAGCCATGTGTTTGAAACGATCCAAGAGGCCAGTAACATTCCAGGACATGATGCACAGGGAGGTGCCTAATAAAGGTGTGTCGGGCATGGTGGCTGGAGTGACAATGAGAACGTGAGTACCAAGGGGGAGGTCTGGTAGCAAAAGATGGACGTCAGAGGGCCCAACGACGTGTCCGAAGGGAAATCTGCATGTTCCACTGGGTGCATGTCAGGGTGCCTTGTTAGTGGTGGTGTCCCCACCCCCACCCTACACTTCAGGAACTGAAGCATCTGCTGCCCTAACAACAAACAAGTGAATGAAAAACCAAACTGAAACGCTTGGGAATGGGAAAGCGTGGAGGACCCTTCCTCATGGCAGGATGTGTGTAAACGAATCCATCAGGCAGAAAAAGAATGTTTTAAGTCAGAGTGTGGCCTCCAGCTGCGGAGCCAAGCGCGGCAGGCAGTGACTTGTTCAGGCAGGGTCTTTCAGGATCACTGGCCTACGTCCTGGTCCGGGAGATCGGGCAAAGAGGTCAGGGGCAAAGCACCTCCGCGGTCCAGGCGGCCAGGCGAGCCAGAGGGCCTCCCGGCTGAGGATCCATCAGAGAGCAGTATTGGCTGTCAGGAGTGGCCCAGCAGGGAATCCGACCGGACTCTCCTCTGGCCGCGATGCCCACACGAGCGGTTGCCTTGAGGCTGGGGAGTGAAAGGTGTGGGCTGGTAGGTCCATCATCCCCCCCCACACCTCCCCCAGGAGTGAAGATCGGTCAGCAATGCTCAGGGGACGCTCCACCGTCCCCCAGGTCCAGGCCTCTGTAGGAGTGTCAAAGTACACTTCTTAGCGATTACCACTTGCAGGCACGCCGGGAAAAGGAGCTGATACTGGATGTTGAGTGCCCTTAGTTTTTGTTTCACTTCACCAATGGAGTGGCGCTGACCCTGGACCTCACAGGTATGATCCGGAAAAATCATGATTGCACGTTTTTTGTAGTGGAGCCGCTGTTGATTGCGCGCTTCAGACCGGATGGCGTCATGATTCCTGAAATTAAGGATCCGCATTATGACTGGTTGGGGGGGCCGTGCCTGTTGATGGTTTAGGAGCGAGGGACCGGTGGGCCCCCTCAATCGAGAAAGAGGGCCCTCAGGGACCCACGATCTCAGCCACTTTTGCAGGATGTCCACTGTGGGACTCCGCTCCGCCCCCTCCGGGAAGCCCACCAGGCGGAGATTTTTGTGCTGGGACCTGTTTTCTACATCCTCCACCCAGCGATGCAATGCCCGAGTGTGCGACTGGAGACGGGCCACCTGTCCCTTGAATTGTTGGACGTCATCCTCCAGTGTGGAGATTCGGGTTTCAGTCTCCTTGATCCTGGCTTTGGTGTTTCGGAGGTCCTGCCGGATGAGAGTCCTGTCCACGCGCACCTCTCCGATCTTGCCTTCAAACGAGGTTTGTGGGGCATGGATGGCTTGTAAGATAGTAGACAAGTCCGCGGACGGTGGAGGCTCTTGTTCCGCAGCGCCCCCGGTCGCCCCCACATCCGAGGTGGTGAAACGATCCATTTTCATTTGGGTGGCAGGGGTCTTTGCCGACCTGTCCGTTCTACCCATGATGGCACCTTGAGGAGCCGCGGTTACCCGAATTCCCGCAGGTGGATCCCGCAGTGGGGAACCAGTAGATCTCTTCAGATGGGTCAAGATCAGGCAGGGGGGAGCAGCCAATGCGAAGGTGAGGCCCCGACCAATCTGCCGCTGCCCGATATATGCGGCCGACTCCGCCACTCCGGATAAGATGGCTCTTCAGGGGCAAGGGAGGGGATTGGGGGGGAGGAGAGAGTCCAGAATCAGCACCGCAGGTGGGCCCCCGCCTGCAAGGGCCACAGAGCGCTCCGACAGGGCAGAAGTAGGAGAACCAGCAAGCAGCTTCACCCCTTCTGGGCTGACATTCCAGTGGGCGATGGTGCGGGGAAGGGGACAATCCAAAACCACAGCCCACCGGGAGAGACCCGGGGACACAGGAGGCACAGGACGGGGGGCCCCGGTGGAGGCCCTCACACACAGCCAGGCGCCGCTCGATGTGTGTGCCGAAAGCCCCTATTGTCTGGTCCCCGGTCGCTGACATGGTCAGGGGGAACCAGGATGTATGGCAAGGCCAGGAAGGGTTCCCGCCCGCACCCGCTCAAACACAGTCACTAGATCAAAGGGCCTCCTGCCGCTCGATTGATGCGGCCGAAGGTCCTCTCCAGGCTATCCCCAGCCCAGGGACCGCCACGTGGCCCGGGATGTCTCCACAAGGTGCCCACCGTATCTGGGGGAGCCGGTACAGGCATCTCCCGGCCCCGGGGAAGAAGAGGGGTCCAACCGGGCCAGACAAAGAGCAGGGCCACACGGGCCGGCCCCCTACCCCAGTCGGCTTCCTTTGCGCACAGGGAGGGCCCCCAAGCAACTGTCCCTTCACCCCCACCGCTGCCATGACTCACCCACGCGCAGCTCTCCACACAACGACTTTGGAGTCTTCAGAGGCTTCCCCTGGTACACAGACGATGACAGCCTCGTTTGTTTAGCCCCAGCTGCCCGATGCCGCAGCAGATGTCGCGGCTGCGCTGCTGGTGGGGGGGGAGGGTGACGGGGCAAGAGCGGATCCACGCCACCGAGACCGGCCGCCGGAGCACCAAACACCAGGTCCACCACCTCCAGCGCCAACGGGGGGAGACCATGAGGTGGGGAGAGGAGTCAGAGTGCCACCCAGGGCCGGCAGCCGAGGACCAGACTCCGGGCCGATCTCTCCGAGGGCGGCCAGTGCCACGGTCAGCAGAAGGGAGCTGCCATTTTGTCTCCGTGGCGCGGTGGGCCGGTCCACAGCAGCGGGACGATGCGGTGAAGGCTCTGCTCTCCCAGGGGCACAACCAGATGACCAGCAAATTTCAAGGCAGGATGGCTCGTGTAAGGTGAGGATTACTGGCGGATGGGTCCGGGAGCACTCTCAAAGTGCGTCCACCATCTTGGCTCTGCAAACCACGCCCCTTACTAGCAACTTTTACACTGAATATAAATACTCCCAATCTTGTCAAAAACGGAGCAGAGGAATAAATTAGGAAAAAACATTGTTCAAGATCACACAATTTGGTCAAATAGGAGTCCGGGATTAATAACAGTGTTTATTGGTACCTCATTCCCAAATAGTCTGCTAAACTATAACAATGGTGACAGTGATTCTGATGGCTGCCCTTCCCAGGTAAATATCACTGTTTTGTGGGTTCTACCCAGCTTTAGAATACAATGTTTATTTCCAGCATAATTAGGAGAAGCAGTAAAGATGAGATTAGATGTCGACCACTCTCTTTTGGATATGGCTTCCTTATTCTGCGAGGGCCAGCTGCTCCCCTTTGACCAGCTGGTGTAGGAGGGCAGGTTCCCCCCACAGGGCAGTTTGCGCTCCATAGGCAAATTGTACTTGACTGTTGATGCCTCAGGGACATGGCTGATGAGGAGCCCGCAACCCATCCAGTGCTCTACACAGTATTAACCATGGGCCCTGGCCACAACTTATCACCTGGATATAGAAGACCATCCAGGAACTGACCCTTGCCGCGCTCTCTCAGCTGCCTCATAAATGGGAAGAGGAATTTGAGAGGCCACTACACGATAAGTAGTGGAACTGTGCCCTGGAATTCCAGAAGAAGGCAACCCAGAACTCCAGCTTCAAAAATATACAATACTTTATATTGCATCAGGCATACCTGATGCCATTGCAGCTTCAGCGCTAGTACCCAGAGTCACAGTTTGCTTGCCCCCACTGCCAGACCCCTAGCGGAATACTTCGTACATATGTTCTAGGCTTGCCCGGTCCTGCAGCACTAATGAAACATTATTCACACCACAATGCAAGAGGTCACGGAGTTAAAGGACATTTCTTCCTGGGAAGTCTGCTCGTTGGGAATATTCAAGAGAAAAAAAACACTAAAGGATCCAATTGCGCTTCGTAGCGCTAGCCCTTCTGCTGGCCAAGCGAAGCATCACCTTGCACTGGCGTGCACCATCTCCCAGCTGGCGGCCTGGGTAGGGACTGTATGTAAGTGGGGTGCTGCAGAAAAAGAAGCTCTTCGATATGAGGAGGCGTGCACATTCATTTGCTTCCCCATTTTCCCTGAATGGGACATGCTACTCCTCGGCTTTTGCCAAACTTATGATCATGATGCTGTGCCCTCGCAGTCACGAGGTCACCCTGCGGTGTCTCTCCAAGCTGTCACCCCCGGATGGCGCAGACATCCTGCCTTCCTGAGCATCTCTCGCCCCTCACTGGGCGCGAAAGCCCCCTCAGCTGGAACACCCCTGTGGACTCACCAGGTGCTCCCCCCTGCCTTGGCTTGCAGCACTGACCACTCACTGCACACAGCTACACATCTGCCTCCCCCTCCTTCTTCCTCCTTCCCCGCTACAAACCCTGGTTCGTTGCCCTATGGTAGTGTTTAGTTCTTCCTCTAACATTATTCCTTTGGGTGCACACATCAGTAGATTCAACTTACTGGGAGCGGTTCATCTCCTCTAACGCTCTCTATAGATATTTGTGGACTCAATTCTCGCTCATTTAATACAATGTTGCTTCAACATCAGACGAACCAACCTGTGTCTACACTTCTGATTTGTGTGCATATGTAATGCTTCTCCCATTACTTGATACCCACATAAATTGGTTTAACAAAAAAAAATGAAATTAGATGTCGAGTATCCTAGTACAATGGCTAAAACATACCCCCTGGACCATGTCCAGTGACAGTGGGTAGTTATTGGACAGTATGCATTATAGCTAGTGATGTTTACCACTGGTGTTTCAAAGCTTACGACTTTCCTTCAATTTGGATACCGGAGATGTTCATTTTCGAAAGCAGTCTCTCAAACTTTGCAATATAAAGCAGTTAAGGCTTACTTGAGGATGCAGTAAAGGTATTAGAACTCAAATGCATTATGAATACAGTGTGAATAGTAATCGTATTGGATAAGCTCATTCTCAAGATGAGTTATTTAAGATGTCCTGAAGTGAAAATGAGATTTGAAATGAAACTCCAAAAATGCGCTATGCCTCTCATAGTTCCTCTGCTCCCCAACAAAAATCTTCTGATGTGTCTGCTCGTGCATGGTGTCTCCGTGCTCAAAGTGTTCTTTCACATAGGCCTTGCAGCGGTTTAGTGCTGCAAAGCCTATGTGTGGGTAAACCCTCTCCTTAGTGCCCAATTATGGCTACAAGGCCTAGTAGTGCAGCAGGTTGAGTGGCATCATGGCTGTTAGGGGCCCACATTATGGCTGTGTTTTTCTGCCTAGCACCATTTGTTTTCACAAGGGGCCTTTGCACCATTACTGTCAATGGCCACCTCTCTGTGTGCCTTACAGCCTGTGCCTTATGGCCTAGTGAAATAGGGTGGCAGGGTGAAGGATTGTCCTTCATTTTAGATCTTTTTCCTGAATCCTGCAGTAAGCTCCTGCAGGACTCCAAATGTCCATCTTTTTTGCTTGCCTAGTGATTGGTACAGGTAAATAGGCTAATCAATAGGGGATATAAAACAGATATGCCAGCTTTGAAGCTTGGAGTCACTCCGCTTACTGGAATGTCCCCACACCGACTTTAGGAACAGCTACTGTGCGAAGGTACAAGTGGCAGGCTTTAGTTAACATGTTAACTGGGAGGGGTGAAAGATGTAGCGGAGGAGTTATAGAAAGGCCACTTTATTAAAACGTTTACCATTGAGGGTGCTAAAAATGATCAATGTAAAAACTGAGAATGAACCTGTACTAAACAAGGCACCCACCCTAATATCTTTATTTTAAGGTAATGGGCTGTCAGACGTTAAAACAATGGCAAATAAGGAGAATAGGCCAAGGGACAGTTAGATTTGCCAGTGATCAGACAATTTGGTCAAGTTGGTGAACCAAGAAGACAGCACGGGACTTCTTGTTTCACAACACTTAACCTTCCCATTATACTGCATGCTTTATCTGTTCAAGATAATGATTTAGAAAAGGCTGTATTGGAATGAATTGGGACTTACATTTGTGTGTCTATTTCTAGGAAATGTGTTTCCTGTAGAGGTCCAATGTCTGGCCCTGTGTGCTTTAAAAGAT
Source organism: Lissotriton vulgaris (assembly GCF_964263255.1). Classification (NCBI taxonomy): domain Eukaryota; kingdom Metazoa; phylum Chordata; class Amphibia; order Caudata; family Salamandridae; genus Lissotriton; species Lissotriton vulgaris. Next base: position 754,188,668 of record NC_141695.1, on the reverse strand, counting down.
TTACGACAGCTAATCTCGTAGCCTAGGATTTGAAGCTTTCACACTTAGGCTAAAATCTTAACCATGGAGTAGGACACATTCTCCCTCTATGATGGCAGTAGGCTTGGAGTGGCCCTGTAGTAGCATCTTAGTCTCTTGAACCATCGAAGTTGAAGCTTCGGGATGCTTTTTGTGATCTTCGATCCATCCTTCCCCTAGTTCCACCTCCCCCGCCCCTCAAAATGTCACCTTTACCCACAACTTTTCAAAATACTAAAACAGAGATAAATCTGCAATCCTGTTCTCCAATCCAGGATCCCCCCTCCCTCCCCCACCGGCCATCCTGTTACTGTTCACTTCATTACCGTGGCTAGAGAACTTGTATCTTCCAACTTTCCAAGTGGTTGCCCTCGTGGGACCCCTTTGACACCTCTTCATTTTCACCCTGTGAAGAAGTTCTAGCTCTTTTTCCTCCTCCTCTCTGATAGCTTCTTCCTTTTACCTGTTCAATATCTCCAGAAGGTAGTGGGTTGTTTTTCTGCTGCCTCTTCACTGTGTGCCGTCTGGCGGGCATACTGTGTTTTAGCGTAATGTTTCTGACCGTCCCATACAAAGACAAGCCAGAAAGGATATCCTACTGGTAGGAGGTGGTATTTATGCAAATATAGTCTATTATATGCCACATGTTTTGTCTCCCTTGGCGTTCTGTCATTGCTAAATTATTGTGGAAGGACAATTTGTTCCTCTTGAACATGGTGTGTATAGGTGATTTTATAGAGGCTGTTATTTCTTCTTTTTCGTCGAAGTAGTGGAATCTGTGAGGATGTCTGGTGGCATCTCTCTGCTCTCTTCCCTTGGGTTTGTTCTATGTTTGCGATCCAAATGAATCATTGAGGCAGTTACGTACTTACTGACGTAGTCATTGTACATATGCTTTGATACCATTGCCTTCTGCTCTGCTTGCCAAGCCTCCAATTCTAATGTTGTTTCTTATTATTTATTTTAATGTTTTATAGAGTGCGAACTTGACCCGTGATGGTATCGGAGCTCTTTACACGGTAAACAAAGCAAAACCGTCTCAAGTACAGAAATATACAAAGTTTGAAGAGTGGTAGGGTAGCTGAGGAGCATAGAGATCAAGGGGGACAAATGAATGGTTACAATTATAAAAGGATCAGTAAAAACAGAACAGAAGCCACACATTTACTTGGGGGGGGGGGGGGGGGGAGAAGTTGGTAATCTGAGGAGGAAGCAATAGTTTTTGGATTCGACAGGCACACTGTGGTATATGCGGTCATGCCATTAGCCTAAGAATTTACCTATGAGGAAAGTTTTGGTCTCCTTTTTGAAACGTGATAGAGAAGGGATTTTTCGGATGTCAGGTGGGAGGGAGTTCCAAATTCTTGGCTCTGGAGAATGCCCTATTGTAGGTTATTTTTTTCTGAAAGCGGGCAGGTTGGAGCAGGAGGTTTCTAGCGGACCGGGAGTTCCTACTTCCTCCAGATATCACAAGTTTCTGTGCCAGATAGGCAGGGGAGTTTGTGTATAGGGCCTTGGTGTAATGCATGCCAGTTTCAGCTGTTATCTGGCCTCCATAGGGAGCCAGTTTAGTGCTTTCATATGTGGAGAGATGTGGTCAAATTTCCTAGTGCCTGTGAGTAGTATCGCGACGCGATGAGGCAGGCTTTTAGAGGAGCCAAAGAGACCTTGGGTAAACCTGTGAGGGTGGAACATCCATATTCCAGTCTCGAGATGATTAGTGCTTGGACTGCCATTTTTAAGTCTGGAGCATCAATGAAGGGTTTTAGTTTCCGTAGGTAGCTCAGGTGGAATCTGGCTGATTTAGCCATTGAGTTAATGTGGATGTGGTCTCGCATGTTCAAGTTAAAGTCGAGGAGTATGCCCAAGGATTTGGCAGAGTCCACAATGGTCGGCGGGCAGTTTAAGGCTGTGATGGCTTTGATCCATGTCTGAATCTCCAGGTTGACATTTGAAGGGGAGAGCAGGAGAAATTCAGTTTTTTTTGCATTGAGTTTCAGTTGATTAGCGGCTAGCCATTGGACAGTTAGTTTCAGGGTCTCGTTCAGGGTAAGGATCTCCTCAAGTGATGCAATATTGATGTATATTTGGTGTCGTCCGCGTACATGTGGTAAGAGATATTGGCAGTAGGAAGAACTTCAGTGAGTGGCTCTAAGTAAAGATTAAAGAGGGTGGATGATGGGGTTGAACCTTGGGGGACTCCAACTGTGAGATGATAGGTTGCCGTTAATGAGGAATCTCTGAGATCGGTTATGGAGGAAGGACCTAAACAATTCTAGGACTACGCCATCTAGCCCCATCCTAAGTTTAAGGCGTTCAAGTAGTTTTTCATGGTTGACTGTATCGAAGGCGGAGGATAGATCTAGGAGGATTAGAAGGCAGGTTTAGCCTTGGTCAAGGGCTTGGAGGGCATCGTCCACGATGTGGAGCATAGTAGTTTCCGTGCTGTGCCTCGGTCTGAATCCAGATTGAAAGTCATCAAGTAGGTGGTAGTTGTTGATGTGCTGACTTAGTTGCTGTTTGACACTCATCTCTAATACTTTGGCTAACAGAGGGATATTGTAGATAGGTCTGAAGTTGTCTGGGGAGGAAGGGTCCAGCAATGGCTTTTTTAAGATAGGGAGGACTTGGCCGGCTTTCAAAGTGTCCGGGATCGAACCCTGCTGGAGTGAGGCGTTGATTATTGTAGTCCAGCAAGGAACAATGGCTTGGGAGGCGGCGGTGAGGCAATTAGATGGTAGAGGATCATTGAAGTGCTTATTGGGGTTCAAGGTAGAGAGGATTTTAGAGATAGAGTCTTCGTCATAGTATTCGAAGTCGGTCCAGTGAGCTTGGGTTTTAGGTGGGGCCAGTGAGGGTAGTGCAGGAAAAGGGGGGAGGTCATGAAGGGGTTGAGAGTAACTGGCGGTATTGAGTTCGATTTCTAGTGCCATGGTTTTATCAGTGAAGAAAGAGGAGAATTCCCCTGAAGATATTAGAGACTTAAGGGATTCTATCTGAGATTTAGCCAGTTTGTTAGATTGGTATTTGACCAGTTCAAAGAGCTTGCGGGGTCTATTCTTGGCATTCCCCAATTCCGATCTGAAGTATTTTTTTTTAATTGAGGATGTGGTTATTATAAGAGTTTCTCCCCTGACTGAGAAGTTTAAGGTGCGCAGCGGAGGGGTGCTGTCTCCAGATTCTTTCAGATTGTCGTAGGGATCTCCTCTTCGAGTTGAGGGAATCCGAGAAACAGGGGTTTCTGTCTTTGATTTGTGACCTTTTTAGTTTTAGAGGGGCCAGATTGTCCAGGATGTTCGATATGGACGCTGAGTAATGATCATTGAGTTCACTGACCGAAGTTATATGCAAGGGGGTGGGGAGATCAGATTTGCAGCGTGCTTCCAGTTTGATAAGGTCAAGGTTTTTAGTGTCTCTGATCCAGCGTTTGGGAATCACCGATTGCGAGGTGTTTGACTTGAGGTTCCCAGGTAAAGCGAAGGAGATGTGGTCGGACCAGTCACATGGGTCTATGGAGACAAGTTTGACTGAGGATTCCTTAGAAATGTTCCAGTCAAGGGTGGCCCCTTTTGAGTGAGTTGGCAGAGAGCAGGCTTGAGACAGGGCTTGATCATTTAGGAGGACTTTGATAGCGTTGACATAGGGATCTTTAGTGTCGTTCCAATGCAGGTTGAAATCATCAAGGAAGATCTCTTTGGCATTAGAGGGAATCTTGGTTGTGATGATATCCAAGAGGAGATCAGTGAAAGAGTTGTTCGAGCCAGGGGGGTGGTAAAAGATGTGCAAGTTGCAAAGATGTAATGAATTGTTGGAAATGGAGAGGGCGAGGTATTAGCAGGAGTCAGTGGAGTCCGCTAGGAGTTCCGTGATCAAGAGAGAGGATCGGTAGATACAAGCGATGCCTTCACCTTTCTTGTTGGAGTGCCTGTCTAGTCTAGCAAAGTTGTAGTTAGGAGGGACTAATCCGTCCAGGAGAAAAGGATCTGCAGCCCGGGCGGGAGATGTGGTAGCCTGCCTTAGGCCCTTACACTATTTGCAAATCTTGCTTTGCAGTCTAAAGAAACGTAGGGGCTCTCTGAGATGGCTGCTGTCTTACCTGATTTATGGGGATGCTTGCTCTTTCGAGGAACTCATTTAATTTCTGGAACTCCTCCCAATGTTCTTCCCAACTTGGTACAGTTATGGATGCTTGTGGGAGGAAAGGGTGGCACAGTCTCCAGTGGCACAAGTAGCCCGAATCCATTGATTCTCCTCTTCTGCACTTTAGTTCAGTCCCCATGGGGGAGTTGGCAACCCCAATCGGCAAGACCCCCTGCCAAGGATTTTTAATCATTAATCAATGCTACCTCATTATCGGTTTGACTGAGGCATTTCACCCCTGTGGGCTCTTTTGGACCAATAGCCACCCTGAAAATCTCACTGCACACTCAGGGCATCTATTATCGTTCCCTGGTGTCATCGCAGCTCGATGTTTGGTCTTCAGTAATTCTCTCAGGGCCCAGCTTTGTGTGCCCACTTTCATTTGCCTGAAGCTTTGTTCTGGTGGGCTCGAGGCACCAATGGGCATTGGGTGAGGGGGGGATGGTTGATCTCACCCCAGCTCGTCATGAAGATCTGCTTTGCATCCCCCACTTCTTAGGTCTCCAGTGCTTCGCTGGTCCCTAGACTGCATGCATAGGTTGGCTGGAATGCAGTAGCCTGAAAAATGCACAGTGCAGCACACAGCCTTGGGCCTCACAAGATCCGCGTTTTTCTTGTGCTACTGTCTCTGGAATCACTCGGTAACCAGTGCAGCAAAATGGTAGCTGCATGACGACTGTGGAATGCTGTAGGGGCCTCCAGGCTTCATGATCTGTCCACTTCAATGCCAGATCAAGATGGTGGCTGACTGAGGTTTTGGCGCCCAGTTTCCAAACTTGTCGGTTCTGTTGACTCCGGATGACCTCCGGGTAAGGCCCTCCACTTCAACAACAGAGAGGGAGTTAATTAAACTCAGAAGCTGAATTGATGGGGTTGAATTGGAACAGGCCTGGTTTGCATGTGCTCTATTCCCCAAACTGCATTTGGCATGAGTTGAAGTCAATATAAAAGTTTTTTCAGGGACAGCTAAATAAATGGCCGTGGTGTAATCCAACCTAGATTGAATCCAAAAGTTGACTTCTGTAATATGCCAGTTGCTGAGAATGTAAGGTAAACGTTTCTTCAAGATCTTGGATTGGCCAAAGCACATACAGGACACGTTTGCCACTTGTGTTTCGAGTGATTGGTTTCGAGATGGATAAATAGATTGCATGCGCCCTTTTGCGTGGATGCAAAAAATTGCATAAATCCAGTCCAGCAGGCCATGAGCCAGTCAAGAAGGAGATGCTTTGGTCATTAGCAACATCTCGGTATTGGTAGGATTGATCTACCGGAAGTTAGAAAATATTCACCAGCAAAGTAAACTTAAAGTAAGGCAGTCGGATTAGTCTAAAAACAACTTGAGTGCAGCCCACATGTTAAAAACAGACTACCTGATGTTTCAGGAGAGTGGATTAAAATGCAGCGTAGACACTATTGACCCCTGTGGGAAATCACAGTTCAGCTCTTTAGGTGTGGAATAAAAGGGTTGTAATTTAGTGACCTGATGGCAGTCCGATAGAAATGATGTAATGCATTTGACTCTGCAACCTAGCTCCAGCCTCAAGCAATGGAAGTATAGGTGCGGATGCTGCAGCACCCCCAAATAACCATGCTTTAGTTCAGAAAGTGAATGAGTCATGAAGATGCCTTTAAATTATGTGTTTATATTGACACATCTGTGTTGAAAGACAGAGGTCCAATGTCAGGGAGTGTTTCTGACAATTTGCTGCTTACTTTTTTATCATCAATATTGTTGTTTACTTTTCTTTCTCTAACTGCAAAGTTAGAGCATTTTGTAAGGAAGATTGTCTGATAATCACGATTGTTGGGGTACGGTAGTGTGAAAAGAAAGGCTGGTGGGTGTCAGTGTTTTTATAACATGCAAAACATTTAAATACATGTACATGGACTGTACAAATATTTCCAAATAAAATAGCAGTATTTAGGAAAGCTCAAATGAAACACATTTTTGTACTTCTGAAGTGTGGTGAAAAACTTTTTTCTATAGAAACAAAATAAATCTAGACCCTTTACTTGGTGATGAGCAAATGATAAGTATTTGCTGACGCACGATTTTCACAAATCGTTTGTGCACTATAGTTTTAGCAGCAAAACTGTATGTCAGTGCAAATTTTGTGTCCATTTAATTGGAAAATGTGCTGTCTATAAAACTAATATATTTGAGACTACCTGCTCTAAAATGTACCACCGACCACATTCAGTGCCAGCTTTGAGGCGGAGCCACGGTGCCCTTGCACCAGATGCCAAGGGCAGGGGGTGCCATCTGCAGGACAGGCTGTGGGGAGATGAGAGCAGCCTGCAGAGACACTCCAGAGCTCTTTGTGTGCGTTTGTTTTTTAGGGACTAATTTAAATTCATGTTAACTGGTGGTTAATACACATGATGGTGAAAGCTCCAATTTGTCTAGTCACAGTTAGTTTTAATTTATAAAGTAGTGTGGAGGTGTAATGTTCCCCCTTCAAAGCACACTGTGTGACTTGCAAATCACAGATAAGTATTTTATTAAGTAGACAGCTCAGTGGGTTACTACTGTTGTCACAGAGATCTTTTTGTTACTTGGTGTTCAGAAGTTGACAATCCTTTTAATTTGTCACATTAGGCTATGAACTGGCATCAAAGCACTGCATGCACATTGGATGTATAGGTTTAGAACCTTATTTTTTTTCTTCAATCTTTCTTTATTCTGAAGTTGCTAAATAGGGTTCCTTGGGTGGCGATACAGTTTTATTAGTATGGCATCCTCAATCATTGTGCTACATTTTAAAATCTTGAGTTTATGGTGCAGACTTACTAACACTTTGCACCTGTTATGCAAACCTGGTACAAAGTGTTGTTTTGGGGTTTCGTTTCTAGCGTTAAATCCTGAATTGCGTTGAACGGTAGCCCTTAAGGAAAAAAAAGTAGCACTATGCACTACTTTACATCAAGGAGGCATTCCATGGATAATACATGGAAGTACCCATGCACATATCCATGGATTTTAACACTAATCCCTATCTACTAACTTTAGTAGAAAGGGATTGGCATAAAAAAATTACACTTCCTCAAGGCGGGCGTAAAGTTCGAGAAAATATTTATTTTCTCCAAACTGTTCCAACTCTGTCAGAGCATAGAATTGTGTACTAGAAAGGTACTGTTCCAGTATAAAACTTATATTGATATCACAGACAGCCTTGCACTATGGTACAAGGGTGTATGCATTGCCACGAGGCAGACTAGCTTACACCAGTATTAGAGGGGAGATCAACAGCACCATGTCTTAGTACCTATAGATAGCACAGTAACTTTGGTTACAGCACATTGCAAAAACGTAATCTGCCCCTTCATTTCTCCAGACCAGCGCTCTTGACATATAATGCCTACCAGTGTGGAAGATGTGACTCCTACACCTTGTAGTCCTTGTTATCTTAAGTAATATTTCCTATAAAATGAGTACCATTGAGTTGGGGAAACAATAAACATCTGTTATTCAGCGTCAGGATACCCTTCTGGGTGAGCGTGCTCTTTACGAATACACGTTATGTTTGTTATACATTGATTACCACCTAGCATTACTCATTGTCTCTTTATAACATGCTTGTGATGTAAAGCGCTCTGGCATTCTAGCTTGGTATGAGTAGAGCTGTAAAATATATGTGAGAAAGGTGCTCAGGAGAGATAGGCGCCCCACTGGATGGTGGCAATGAGAGAATCCATGCAGAAGGAGTGTGTGGGGTAGTGGGCTCCAACAAAAATTGTCACACCGGGTGCTACCAAAGCTAAAACCGACCCTGCCTACGTTCCACGGCCATACCACTTTTGACTTGAATTGGCATGGCTCATTTGATGCACTTATTCTTTGTATGACACTTGTTTTTTCACTAATGCCTCTAGTGATGTAACATTGTTGGCACTCTGAAAATTGATCCAGCAATACTGCTTTAGCTACGATTGTGTTTCAGAATGGAATAATTTATGGTATTGAAGGCTGTTGACAGGTCTAAAAGTGCCAGTGTCCCAAGACCCCATTCTTGATGAGTCATCAAAAATCACCCCAAACCAATAGGATCACCAGTGCTGCATTGTGTTCTGTCCAGAATCCGGCTTAGAAGATATGGGAAAGATTGTCTTAGACAAATTGCTTGAGCTGTTTAAAAACAGTTTTCCCCAAAAGTTGCTAAGGACTACTGAGGGGAAATTGGCCTAAAGTTTTTGGGAAATTTAGTGGGTCATTGGCTCGTTTTTTATAAATTGATTTCATTGTGGTATTTTTCCATTTTATGAGGAAAATACTTGCCCTAAAGACAGTTAAACAAGTTCTCCAGTTATGATATGAGAAAAAGGAAAATAAGTTTCATTAGTCTAGCCAGGCATAAACAGGTTGGATGACTGCTTATAGCAGTGAATTCAAGATCAGTCACATCAATTGCTGTGAAAGCATTTAATATTTACAACAAGGGGTGGTGAGGGACAGAGTCTCTGAATTAAACAGAATACTCTCACCCAGTCAAGAGATCAGGGCTAGATCCAACACCGTTTTTTAGCTCACTGCACCATCCCAGTTTCAGAACCTGGCTGTATGCAAATTAGTCTGTTCCTGTCCCAGTGCATGATGGGAACAGGGCAAACCAAACTACAAAAGCCAATTCTTACACTGGGAAGGAAACAAGCTACCGGGGACCGGTTTCTGGCATTTCAGCCTCTTCGGCCCGGCTTGCTTGAATCCTGATGGTGCAATGAGCAAGGGACTCACATCTGAGTATACCCTTCCACGCTTAGGGTAGTTTAGTCTGCCCTGTTCCCATGATGCACTGGGCCAGGGATAGACTGATTTGCATAAAGCCAGGTTATGAGCTGGGATGGGGCAGTGAGATAAATAACGGTGATGGATCAAGCCCTGATCTTTGGACTGGGTAAGAGTGGTCTGTTTAACTCAGACACTCTGTTCATCACCACCCCCTTTTTGTAAATCGTTTTTGGCCACTATAGGTGTGGCAGGGTATACTCAGACATGAGTCCCTTTCTCACTGCTCCATCAGGATTCAAGCAAGCCGGGCCGAAGAAGGCTGAAATGCCAGAAACCGGTCCCCGGTAGCTTGTCTCCTTCCTGGTGAAGAATTGGCTTGGTAGTTTAGTCTGCCCTGTTCCCATGATGCACTGGGCCAGGGACAGACTGATTTGCATAAAGCCAGGTTCTGAGCTGGGATGGGGCAGTGAGATAAATAACGGTGATGGATCAAGCCCTGATCTTTGGACTGGGTAAGAGTGGTCTGTTTAACTCAGACACTCTGTTCATCACCACCCCCTTTTTGTAAATCGTTTTTGGCCACTATAGGTGTGGCAGGGTATACTCAGACATGAGTCCCTTTCTCACTGCTCCATCAGGATTCAAGCAAGCCGGGCCGAAGAAGGCTGAAATGCCAGAAACCGGTCCCCGGTAGCTTGTCTCCTTCCTGGTGAAGAATTGGCTTGGTAGTTTAGTCTGCCCTGTTCCCATGATGCACTGGGCCAGGGACAGACTGATTTGCATAAAGCCAGGTTCTGAGCTGGGATGGGGCAGTGAGATAAATAACGGTGATGGATCAAGCCCTGATCTTTGGACTGGGTAAGAGTGGTCTGTTTAACTCAGACACTCTGTTCATCACCACCCCCTTTTTGTAAATCGTTTTTGGCCACTATAGGTGTGGCAGGGTATACTCAGACATGAGTCCCTTTCTCACTGCTCCATCAGGATTCAAGCAAGCCGGGCCGAAGAAGGCTGAAATGCCAGAAACCGGTCCCCGGTAGCTTGTCTCCTTCCTGGTGAAGAATTGGCTTGGTAGTTTAGTCTGCCCTGTTCCCATGATGCACTGGGCCAGGGACAGACTGATTTGCATAAAGCCAGGTTCTGAGCTGGGATGGGGCAGTGAGATAAATAACGGTGATGGATCAAGCCCTGATCTTTGGACTGGGTAAGAGTGGTCTGTTTAACTCAGACACTCTGTTCATCACCACCCCCTTTTTGTAAATCGTGAAAGCATTTAAAGCATCGATTCTTAACCTTTTGACTAATGTGGACCCCCACTGAATCACTACTGGAAGCCGGGGACCCGTGCCTAAACAATTTCTACGATGTGATCGTAAATGGGGAAAAAAAAAATAATAAAAACATTTATCTGCAGGCCGGCTGGCTGCCGCCTCTCTGTCATCTTCGACTCCTCAACAGCAGAAACCAGGAAGCACTCTGGATTTTTACTCCCTCCCTAATCACAACGCTGCCTTACAGCAGCAATGTGATTACTCTGAGCGCCATTGTTTGGTGCTCAGATTGGGAATTAGAGGCCGGCATGTTCTCCACCCAGGCTGTAATGCAGCCTGGGTGGAGAACATGCAAAGTGCGCCTGACGGTTTGTTCGGGCTTGGCGGCCGACCAATCTGTCATGCGCTGTTTGAGTGTTCAAACCACTCCTCCCCCCAGCCCCTGCTCTGCCAGCTCCCCCCAGCCCCTGCTCTGCCAGCACAGACACTCCCTGCAGCAGGGAATACAAAACTAAAATGATAATAACATTGGTTATTATCATTTTAGTTTTCCTTTAGTATTGCTCGCAAAGGAGCGACGCTCCTTCGCCTTAGCGGAGGAGCCATCACGGTTTAATTTTGTAGATTGTTGCTGACCTCCCCCCTAAATTGGTGCCGCTGACCCTCCAGGACCACAGGTGAAGAACCACTGTGCTAGACCGTAGCTGACCCCTCCTATGTAGGTGTTGTGCACCACTATGGAGCCCTGGACCACAAGTTATGAATCACTGTTCCATACAGTTATATCCTGATAAGCTCTGAGATTTTTGCTCTTTTGCGAAGTATTACAAACAGTGGTGGGAGGAATTCTTGAATTAATCTAGCCACTGGTCATTGTTTTGGTGGAGTTTTAATACTTGTTTTAATTTACTGTCTTTTGTGGTCGGCGCCAACCTAATGCAAATTAATTTTGGTTCTGTTCGGTTCAGATCAGAACAGTCCAGCCATGTGTTGCCATGGTCTCTCTCAATGTAAAAACAAGCAACCCCAGACTGGTTTCAGTACAAGCCTCCTCAATAAGGTGCAGACTACCTCCTATGGCCCAGAGAGCATGATCTGGGAATACCCATTGCATTTAGGAAGCTTCACTAAGAAGAATAAAAAGGTGAAGGATAGAATGCTTCAATTATTTTCACCCCTTGTAATTCTATTAAGGCTTCCCGGCCACATTGTAACCTAGTGTGCATATGCAAATCAACCTTGGTACTGCTGTAGAAAACATTAAAAGAAATACTAGCTTATCTTCCTTTATCCAGTTTTTAGGCCTTGCCTACCAGACGGAGCAAGCTGTCTGTTTGCGAAAAACCTATTGTCAACTTACAGTGGGCTTGGAGCCCTCCCATTGTTTACAATTGGTCAGCTTTACTATCACTCCCTTGCTGCTTTTTATTCTTTAGCTTGTTTGGGCCTTCCTTCCTCTTCTTATGTTTGAGTCTCCCATGGAGCATAGCCTTTTTACTTGTGCCTTTCCACTGCTTACGTTTCAGGCACTACTCCTTTTATTTTGTGTCTGTTAGTAAAGCACGCCCTGAGATACAGCTGTCTCTTCATTTACTTCTCTTCAGGTACTTCTCTTCCACCTTTCACTGAATTCCATGTTGCTCCCTCTTGCCCGTATGTTTTCCATTTTGTATTGCTTTCTTGCCTATGCACTGCTCTTCGCCCATGCGTCGTGTTGCTGTCTCCCACCTGAGTTATGAACTTCTCCCTCTCCCTGTGTTGCTTCTAACACCCTTTGTGTTTATTTATTTATAAAGTTGCATATAGTGCGAACAAGCTTCCTCGACCCGCACCCTTCGTGTTACACCGCCCTCCCACCCACACCATCTGAGTTTCTGCTTCACATCCACGCCTTCCATATTAGTTGCACCAGTTTTGCTTAACTCCACCCGCTTTTGAAAAAACAAATAGCCTTTGCGGTTCTGTCTTCTCTTTTTTTTTTTACCCTCAAACTTACTGATCAAATCTGGTCAGTAAATAAAAACAAAAAGAAAAAATGCCCATGTCATTAAATAGCCGTGTGTGTCATCCTAGCTCCTTTTGTTTCTACTTTTTCAAAGTTTCTCGTCAGCCATACTGCACAGTAATGATTAGTATCAGAACTTTTAAAGGCTGCTAGGAAGTTGATGGGGGGAAGTGGTGCCATTAAACCCTTTTAGGTCAGATATCATTGTTTTCTGGTAGTTTCTGGTATCTTGGTATCTTACAGCAACTCAAGTGATGCCTTTAATAGAGGTCAAGCAGTTTTCAACTGTTTTGTTTACTTTAATTTCATTCTTGCCGACAAATTGTCGGTGGCAACCCCCTTATCTTGCACTGGGTAGCGCCCATGAAGGGCATTCTACGTGCTGCAACACACATCATTGAGGCCTTAAGAAATATGACCATAACACTCCACTCTGATGGAACTCTATGGCCATAGGCTCTCCTTCCCAGCTCACATCACCTTCAAAACCAGCTGCATCATCTACAAAGCCGTTGTAATTGTCGCCCCTTCCTGCTTGGATGACCGGTTCACCATCTTTGGTAGCTCTATGCACGCCAGCAGGATATCTATTTATGTATCTATCTTGGCACCCTCGCCATGCACTGCTAATTACCCCTTATATTACATCACTCATGACATCTTCTATGGCATCATTGATAATATCATTTCAAGATTTGCAATGAAATTATTGATGAGAAAAGTGTGCATGGTAGGGGTGCATTTTATATATCAATGAAAAAGCCAAAGGTTAAAGTAAAGTTATAGTAAGGTGAATTTGTGAGTGACCACAGCAACATTTTAGAAATTTACCAGTTCTAGTTAGCAGCGCTAACTATAACTTGTGCCCCCGCTATGCACAACTTATAATCTTACATATGAAATCACTCATGACCTACTCTATGTCTTCACTCATGACATCATCCAGGGAGTATGTTAGTTTGTTTTATAGTTTACATAGTGGCGGGTAATTACCATATTACTTGTCTACCTGATTTTTTACAGCCTGAATCCAGCTAATGAGTGTAAGCATTTACAAAATATATGTGCACCTCATACCATTGGTGTATAGAGGTTTTGAACATGTCATAAATCATTGTATTCAAGTGTAACTGTCTGTAGGTGACAGTTGACTTGTGTTCATTGTATTCCATACAAGTGTTTTGATTCTGCAGAAAAAGTTTTCAACAGTTGTAAGATTCTACTTAGTAGATATTAACTTTTGTAAACCACCTTGAGTTATGTAGAAACTGTCATGCTGACACCATTTTGTCAAATACCATAGAAGACTTCGTGCACCAGGTACTAACCTGTGTACTTGTCCTTGTTTTACTTAAGAAGATGGTCTATCTATAACGTTCTGACCACTGTGTATGGTGCAGGTAGTATGATATTTAGCACCTTCAGATCTTGGCGTAACGGCCAGAGCTGTCAACCATTGAGCTGGGGAACCAGGTTCGTGGCTCGGGTCGGCTCAACATCCTGTGATTCTGGGCAAATTACTTAATCTCCCCGCACCTACCAAAAAAAATAGAGGTATCCTTGTGTTATGTAAGTGATGCTCTTGTAAAGTGCTCTAATGCCTTTGAGTCAAGTTTGCGCTATAGAAAGCTGCAAAAAATGTTAAACATTTTTGTTTTTTGACAATGTTTGCAAAAAGTGTACGCTGATCTTAGTAGATACTTTTTAGTACTCTGTGGTGTATGCACTGTTTACAGTACCCAGTTTTCTGCTGATATCAACTTCATTTATCACTGTAGGTTTGGTGAGTTTTCTGGATTTGATCAAGATAAAAGCTGTTCATAGTAGGGCATTTGTTTTGAAACATACAGTCACTATTTTTAGGAACTTGGCTTTCGGTGAAAAGTTATATACAGATTGAACACCATACTCAATGAGGTTTTCCTATATATCTGTGGTTGATTGTTAATGTGAACTATGCTACCTGTAAAGTGTATGATTTAGAATAAATGTTGCACAAAATGCATGCTTTCCACACCTAAGAGAGTTGTATCTGTGATGGAATTAATAATGGCTGATATTCTCCTGAGCTATTTTGTACTTACTGTTAGGACCCTAATGCCATAGTAATTTATAGAGCAATATGCAGGAAAACGAAGCTTGGATGATGTCATCAATGATGTCAAGATTATGCCATTTGAGATGTCATCAGTGATGTCATAAATGATGTCATAGAAGGTGTCATGAGGGATGTCATCAGAACTGCATGGTGGGGGCATAAGTTATAGTTAGCATTGCTAGTGATAACTGATGAATTTCTATATATTTGTTTAAGTTCAAAACGTTAAAGTTGCTCCTGACAAATTCACTTAACTATAACATTACTTTAACCTTTGTTTTGTTCAGTGAATGTATGCGTTTGTGTGTAGATATATATTTTTATATATATATATATATATATATATATATATATATATAGTGTGTGTGTGTTTGTATATATATATATATATATATACTGAAAAAACCATAGGTTATAGACCATATATAGTTAGGAATTGGCATTTACAAAACCTTGAAAATTCACTGAAAAAACCTTAGGTTATAGACCATATATAGTTAGGAATGAGCATTTACAAAACCTTGTTTTACTCACACAAAACCATTGAAATTCGCATATATAGTTAGTTGCACTAACTATATATCGCGCACCCGCAATCCACTGCTGATCATGTCACATATTACATCATTCATGACATGGTCAGTGACATCACTGATGACATCACTGATGACATCTCAAATGACATCACTGATGACAACATCCAGTGACTGTATGTTTCTGTAAAGTTAAAATATGTCTTACATATTGAAGAATGTATTTTATTTTTTTGCCCCGCGGGGCCCTTTAATAGCCCCCACATCAATCCTAGGGGGTCAGGAGGGGTCTACCTTGCCCCTTTCATTCATTTCCCCCTTCGTTTATTTCCACCTCTTCTCTCTCGATCCTACCGAGAGACAATATGGCGGCCGCTCCGGACTGTTTAGAATGTTGAGAGTCACCGGAGAGCCAATCCGCTTCTCCTCGCGAAGTTCCGTTACGCGTCTGGTACGCGAACCAGGGCGCTAACCGGGACGCTGTCACAGATGTATATATTTTTTTGAAAGTTAATTTTCGTAAAAACCACTGGAGCATATATCTTGAGACATAGCAAAGGCACATCGGGCTACCAGTCCCTACAATTTTGCCAAGTTTTGTGGAAATCCATTCAGCCGTTCGAGCTAAAAGTGAGTCCAACCGCCCTATGGAAAACTCAATGTTAAAAACACGTTTTGGGACCCCCCTTTTTTCTCGGCCCCCGCTTGACGAAACCCCCCCAAACTTTCAGGGGATGGTCAGAAACAGAATGTGCAATTTTCCAGAAAATTTCAGCCAATTCCGTCCATCAACGCCAAAGTTATTCAACATAGAATTTTCAGAAATCCCTATTCAAAAAAATCCTAACTATATATACCTACTGGCGATCGCCAGTAGGTAATATATATGTATCTATGTATGTATCTATGTATGTGTGTGTGTATATGTATATATATATATGAAACGTTGCATTTTGAAGGCTTGTGAATAAAATGAACTTGCCTGGATATCGTGGGGTCCGCCTCTTCTTTCGCCGCGCAAGTGGAGGTCTGAAGATTTCTTGTGATTATTTATATATATATATATATACACAGCAAGAGGATTAATCTCTGGGATCCGGTTCCCGTAGTCAGGTGGCGTGTTCCCTCGGCAAACCCCGCCGCCGAGCATTTTCAATGATTCCCAAAGTTTTGCCGCAATAAGCATCACACGCACTCGGAAAAAGTACAGTTAGTGAGCGTTTATTTCCAAAGTAACGCTACGCGGTTCAGCACAGAAGTTCCTTGGTCACACGTTTAACCTGCATCTAGTGAGGAACCATCTTAAGTACAAGCTTACTGATTACAAAGTAAAGTAAACATAGAAGAAGTACATTGTAAACAAAGAAACTGGTGCGGCCATTTATAAACAAAATGAGTCACATAGGTCCTTTATAGAAGCGTGGGCTCTCTAATGATTGTGTATTAGAAAATCATATTATGCAGTTTAAGTAATTCATATGCATTGTTAACGATTCAAAAAGTTGAAAGAGGATCTCTGGTTAGAGCTATTAGGAACTCGCTCAGACCTCAATGTGGCATCAAATGAAATTAGCCCGTATATCCGCCATTTTGGAACGGGTAATCGTCATTGAACAAACTATAACGAAAAAGCACAGTGAACTCAAACTATTTTTGAGTAATAGTTCAAGGGAACATCATTTGCATCAATTAATTATATTAATACATATTTTCCCATTTGCACTGTGCAATACATAATTTCTGTATAATACACTCGGTCTAGTGCCCGAAAAAAACATATTGTCACTCGAATTCAGAGTTTAAACAATTAGAAGCGTGAACCCCATGTCTGACAAAAGTGAGTCAGTCTGTAAAAAGAAAACCAGTATTTATAGTTGGTGATCAAATTGAGCTTGTCAATCAATGTCCGTCAATCTAGATCAGAGTGCAATAAGATCCATGGGATCAAAAGAATTCAATAAAAGTGAAGGTGAATATCTTAGCTTAACGTAGTGAGGTGATAATCTTCAATTCTTGGAAGCCATGTGGGGGTCAGTGCAGTGCTCGAAATTAATAAGAAGTAGTGCCCCACAATCATGCTCCTGGAAGACAGATTACAAAAAATTAAAATTGGTTTAAAAACACAATAGTTATACTAATTTGTCACACAAAAATGCAGAAATATTCAAATTACACATAACACATAATACATGTATGGACACTATTGTCCCAGGATAGACTACACAAATCAATTTTACAATTAAACACTGGCAGAGTTAATCCATATGGAGGTGGGTTGCAAGTTCCTCATCCAAATTGTGCCCCCCAGGGAATTTTGTTTCCAGTTCTA
Source organism: Lissotriton vulgaris (assembly GCF_964263255.1). NCBI lineage: Eukaryota > Metazoa > Chordata > Amphibia > Caudata > Salamandridae > Lissotriton > Lissotriton vulgaris. Next base: position 754,171,545 of record NC_141695.1, on the reverse strand, counting down.
ATATCCATTTGGATTCTTTTTTCCTCAGGGCAAGTTCACGATTTTCGCCCCGTTTGCCAATGTTAACCTGTTCAATTGCGTAATACCTTAGAAGTTCGTTGTTCGATTAATGCACCTCTTGGAAATGTCTGGCAATAGGATACTTAGGGTCTTTGTTGGTAATTGCCCTTAGGTGTTCTTGAACCCTTTTCTTTGCCATGCAGGACGTGCTGCCCACATATCTTCTCTGGCATGGACATTCCAAGATGTATATGACATAGGTGGAACTACAGGTTAGAAATTGCTTGATTTGTCGTTTGATTTGTGTCCCTGATACTTCAAAATCCTTAACCACAACACTAGCTCAGCAGGCCCTGCAGTGTCCACAGGGATAAAATCCCCTTAACCCTTGAATGTGTTGGCCCTTTTTGTCCGTTATGTCACCAACATATCACCTATGTCACCTTTGACCAACATATCCCTCAAATTACGACTCTCCTATATGTTATAAGGGGTCTCTTTGTGAGTTTGGGGCCTATGATAGTATCTGCTTTCAGGATTTTCCAATTGTCAGCCATTATTGTTTGGACCTTGTTAGACTTCTGATTGAATGTTGTGATGATTCTAGGACTATAGGTACGTGGGCATACACAAGGACTGCACAAGTGAGCAGTCCTTTGCGGATTATTAGAGAAACGGAATCTATCTCTGCAAGGACAAGACTTAGGCGCCTCTGGATTTTAACACTGTAGAGAAGAGCAGCAATACACATTGGGCACAACAATTCTGAACTGACTGTATGCCCACGTACCTATAGTAACAGGAGCACCATATTGGTAGCACGACCGAGACACACAGTTTTATAATTTGCGTTCAACAATGGAGTAACATAAAAATTCAATTCAACCCTCGCATACGGACTCCAAGGGTAACTATATTGACCCCAATAACTCGACAGAAATTAAAAGGTGTCTTGATAAAGGTGGACAAAAATTTGGAAAACCACTGAAACGCGTCAACGCTTCACCCAGTATAATTCAGGATCTCGACATCTTTGCTGATAAACTGTATTATAGTTAGGCTGTCCTGTTTTCAGTTTCTATTTTTGGTAAATTCAGGTGGGGTTTTTTCAGTGTTTTCAATATTTTAAAAAACAGTTGTTATCAGTGGTTACACATTTTCACGCCACTAAAAACAACAGAAAAAGTGTTTTTCTGGTGTTTATGGAACGTTTTGCTTTTATCATTGCTTGCTTTCTGCACTGAAAGAACATGGTATATAGACAGTGTACGTACAGTGTATATCAATTTTGACAGGTCATCACACAAATTTTTTATATACGTAGCTGAATCACTGCAAATACAAACAATTTCACTCCAATCTTTGTTGAACTTGGAAAGAACCTTTTTTGCAGAGCATAACAAGTGACACTGCATTCCATGTTTTCCAAAGGTCTGGTGTCATGTTTTCAACACTATCCCATTTGCTTGGTGATATATATACTTGTCAGTATACCTTGCATTTAATGTTTAAAGCCTGAGGTGTTGGCAATTCACCTACTATCAATACTGACCCAATAGAAACTATGGCCTGATGTATTAAGGGTTTTTACCCATTCTCTGTGGGTAAATGTGATGACACATATTAGGAAAGATTTGTATGAAACTAGCCATTTTACCTATCAGTGAAAGAATCAAATGCAGCCAAAATATCAAATATGAGTTTGATATGTCCTGATTCTCTACAGTTTAAAAATAATTAAACTAGACCTAAAACATGAAACTAAACCTTGCATCTTTAGACCAAAGGCCATAAAACTGAAAAAAGTAAAAGGAAGAAGAAACAATATTTTAGTGGCATCCCTAAAGAACAAAACTCAAGCAGAATAATGTTAGCCAGACTTTCTTACTGCTAGCTTCTATAACAAAGTTACATCGTATTGGCCCATTCAGTAAGAACAAAATTACTCTTTCACTTTATTTGAATGGCATTTAGTTTGTGGTTGTGCAGGTGTTTTTTCAGTGTTTATATGTTTTCACCGGTGAGGGCTATTTTTCTTTCAGTGGGGTTTTATCAGTTATTATAGGTTTAAACCTAAAACCCCACAGCCTAATTATAGTGCACATAGCTTAGATGTTAACAATAGAGTCCGAATATACAATCAGTATTGCACAAGTTCCATGTCTTACAGTCTTTTCTGTCCTTGTGATTCAATCTTGCTGGCCAAAATTGAATGTTAAAAAACTTTTTATTGTTTTATCTGTGTTGAGTGGGTTCCACTTTGGACCACTCTCCTTTTAACATTTGTATTTTCAAATAAATTGTAAGAATTCTTTATATATACTTGTATTTTGTAATTATTTTTCTTCTTGAACCTCTGGCTTCTCCCATTTATTTACGTTCAAGGGAACACTTTATTTCACCCATTGTATGAGCTGCTCCTGAGAGGTCGCCCTCCCTACTACCATGATAGTATAAACGCATACTAACACTACTTACGCACGTGAAGTACAGCGACCAGAATTTAGCGAAGAAGTAGAGGAAGCACAAAATCTAAAAATATCAATCCTACCAGAAGTCAGATGACATAGTTCAATGAGCCGAGGACCCTGGAATGAGTAGAAACAGCTACAGGAACAAAACTTGTCTTCAGCACAACGCAAGCAATTTTGAAATATTGGTGAGTGGTGCCTTTTTTCCTTGTCCTGCTCATCGCCAAATTTATGTAGTGAAGAGGCAGACAGCAGTGGGTCCAATAAGTAGATTTATTACAAGAAAACAAGACACCTGAAACAACCACCAACAGGAGCAGACAGCAAAGCAACTGTCTAATCCAGCACCGTGTACAAACTCCGCAATGTTCCCATCATGATAACCCTACATTCTAACATTGCATACTGAGGGCCATATTATCAAGGAACGGCGTTAAAATTATCGCTGCTTTAGCTGTAGAGAATTCCAATAGAAGCCCAATGTTCTGGTGTTAATATGGCCTTCTATTGGAATTCTCTACGGCATGCTATCAAGCCCATTATCAGCAGTTTCCTGCCGCTAAAGCAGCGATAATTTTAACGCCGTTCCTTGATAATATGCCCCTTAGATTCTAGTAGAATGACATACTAACATTCTACTATGACTTACAATGGAATACTACACAGAGCACATCACTTTACAGCAATGAGCTCATGGTTTCATCCACGAGTCTTGAGCCCTTTAGGGGTAAGACTTTCGCTTCCCACTGCCTATATTGTAAAAACTTAAACTAACACTTCTTCCACAAGTATGCTACAGCGCCCAGAGCACATCATGTTACAGCAATGAGCTCACAATTTAGGCTCACGGTTTAATCCCCGAGTCTTCACACCAGTAGGGATGAGTAGTTCGATTCCCACTCCCTATATACTATAAATTCATACTAACACTACTTACACTTTTATACTACAGGAGCTAGTATCCTACAGTGCCCAGAGCCCATCACTTTACAGCAATTAGGTTGGTTTCATCCCCGAGTCTGTACACCGGTAGGCGTAGCTACTTCGCTTTCCGCTTCCGGTATACTATCAACACACAGTAGCGGTCAGTAGTTTGCTTCCCACTCCCTGTATGGTATAAACGCCTACTAACACTATTTGCACACGCATGCTACAAACACCAGACCACATCACTTTACAGCAATGCCCTCTCTGTTTAGACTCTCGGTTTCATACCGGAGTGTAGCACCATATCATATCACCACCATACCACTCTGAGCAACACCGCACTTTCAGACTGTTAACAGTGATAACTACCTACTGGCGACCACCAGTAGGTAATCAAGAACAAATTACAATAGTTCCTTGATTCTTTTAGCTTTTAAAAATTCTCTCTATTACTGTCTTTCTACTTTTCCATATAAATATTTTTTTAAATATTCAAGTACACATCGAAGTCAGAAATGCAACGTATTCTATCAACACACTTTCTAGAACATTCTACAACACGTGGAGGTTAAAAGTTCATCAATTTTTTTTAAACCTAACAATATTTTTTTGCAACATTTTCTCGAACATTTAACGGCACGTGCACGTTAAAAGTTCACAATTGTTTTAAGTTTGAACAGTGCCTTCCAAATGCAAGTAGCAGGTGTGGTTGAGTTGAGCAAATTTGATCCTATAATATGTACTCCACGTGCAAACTGCTTTTTCTTAACCAATCACAAACATTCTTTTCCAAAAAACGAATGTGCACCCTACTTTTAAAAAGCAATGCTTTTCATCTCCCAATCGGGTACCGTTTTGTATGCGAAAAGAAACTAGTTCCCCATCTTTAAACATATCTCTTATTCTACGAAGGAACTGCATGAGCTACAGACATCTTTCCATATCTTCCAGTCATACCTTCAAAATGCTAGTGTGGATTGTAGGACATAGCTATGTTTTCTGGTGCAAGAGGTATGCAGAACAGAGACGTATTGACTTAGACCTAGGTTTACAAAATGTGGACATTAAATGGTTTGGACAGAGAGGATTAATGTGGCACCAATTGTTGCTTTGGTTAAAACCTGTTTGAATCTCCCTGACCTCATGATTGTGCAATATGGTGGAAACGACCTAGCCACATTCACTGGGGTAGATTTGGAAATGCTTATGAAGGACACCTTTGGACAATTGATGTTACTTTTGCCTCAAACTGTCTTTGTAAATTCCAATATATGCCTAAGACACAAGTGGAAATGGTCGAAACTATTTTGTCCTCCGATTGAAAAATCTCGGAAAAAAGTCAACAAAGCTGTCTCTGCATACCTCAGAGACCACAAAATGGGGTCCATATACAACAACAACATACGTTTTGATATGGCGTATATATACAGAAGTGATGGAGTACACTTCACAGATCAGGGAAACCGAGTTTTCTGAATAACTTGAAGCTGTGCATCCGCACTTATATGTAGCTCCAACTAATGAACACAAGGGCTCTTTTTAGAGCCACCCTATAACTTATGACTTAGGCCTGCTTTATTAGGGCCGTATAACGCCAATCCTGCACCCTCACCAAAATGTATTCTCCACACAGATGTGGCGCAGCGGCCAGACCATCTTACTTTGCAGCACAGGCCTCTCGCTTTGATCCCCAGCTCTACTCACCCATAGGGGTGAGTAGTTTGCGCTTTACAAATACCATATTGATTTACCTTCGCACTCCCTATACAACACCACCTAACCACCATACACAAGCTACAATGTTCTAAACAAAAGTTCATCCAAGTAGCTATAACTACATGCTAACACTATTTGCACAGAGCACATTACTTCGCAGCATATGACACACAGTTTGGTCTCACACTTTAATCCCTGACTCCGACAGCAACTTAGCTTAGCAACATGAGACTCTACACAGTACCTCACATATATTCCGTACCCCAGGACTTTCATACCAGTAGAGGTCAGTAGTTTGTCCTAGTAGTTATAAACACATCCAGACACTACTTCCAAAACTGTAGTGCAGCGACCACGGCACATGACTTCACAGCATAAGACACACAATTTGGGCTCACGCTATAATCCCCAAGTCCTGCACCAGCTCACCTTACCCGCATCAGACTCTACGCAATAGCTCACTTAATTTCCGTAGCCCACCACTTGCACACCAGTAGGGGTAAATACTTCGATTTAAACCCTCTCTATAGCACACCCTAAACACCCCACAGAGGTTACAGAGCTTCTACCCTCCTATTTCCCAAATTTTTTTCCCCCTTTTTTCCCCCTTTTTTCACCTTACTCGCTTCAATGGATTCACAAAATTGCGGCCAACACTTCCTAGTTGTAACCGCTCGCAGCCAATCCGCATCAAGCTTGTGCTCATAACACCTCAGCCAATCAGATGGCAGAATTCCCAAATCTGTAAATTTCGATATTTCTCAAAATCTACTGAACAAATTTACACAAAATAAACAAAAGCATGCTTTCTAGACCAAGATCCTTCTCCCTTCCAAATTTGGGGTAATTCCGTTCACCCGTTCGACCTGTAGCCTTGTTCAAAGTTTCCTATGGAAATTAACATGAAGAAAACACGTTTTGGGACCCCCCCTTTTTTTATCGGTCCCCCCTTGACGAATCAACCCAAACTTTCAACATAGGAGCTGATCTCATCAAAGAATTAGTTTTGAAAATTTCGCGAAGGTTCGTCAATCATCGCCAAAGTTATTGGGAATAGAATGTTGCCATTTTCCTATGGTAACTAGGTCCTAACTATAACTACCTACTGGCGATCGCCAGTAGGTAATCTATCTATATACAGGCGCTGAAGAAGGCAGTGATGCCGAAATGCATTCGCCACAACTTGTGCTAAGGATAAAGTCCTCTTTTGTTTCCCCACTTGGGCCTCTTCTCTTTCTTGCGGAGGAGTGTTCTTTGGATATTTCAGCGCGAGTGCCAGTATCGCGCACAAGAGGCCCCCACATCTCAAAGTTGGCCTTGGCTTGATTGGCCTCTACTTCGGTGGATTTTCTTTGGCATCCAGGTGACTGGAACGTCCTTGGCTCACCATCCAGGCACCGGGGAGAATACGGCGGCGTTGTGGTTAGTAGCTGCACGCTGGGCGGGGCACAGTGCTGCCGAGCCCCCTGCTTAATGGATCCTGGTACATCTGGGGGTTGATGTGGTTCTGGGGACTCGAGAGGACCAAGTTCGAGGGACTTCTACTAGACCTAGGTGGGCAGACGCTAAATTCAATGACGCTGACCACATTAAAGGAGACTAATATCATACGATCCCCTAGCTGTAGGTCCATTATCCACCCGCTCTCTCTGAAGCTTGCTAGCCTGAATACAAGGTCACTTCAGAAACACCACCTTGAAATTTTTACTCTTCTTCAGGATGAGGCTATAGACGTACTAACCCTTACTAAAACGTGGCTAGGCGACAACTCCTCCCCCGATATTATTGCTGCCCTCCCAAATGGATACGACATTGTTTGGCACAACCGTCCAGATAATGCTCGGGGGGGTTGCAATTATGTTTAAAAAACATCTAACAGTTGTCAAATTATTAGCTGAAACAGTAGATTCAGCGGACATACTTGGAGTGAAGATCACCTTGAACAACACATGTTTTATTGTCCTTACTGTCTATCGTCCACCACAATGTACTTCAGTGTTTAATGAACTATTTGCCCCCATCATCTCAGATATTTTGTACTCGATATAAAAAAGTCTTGGTGACAGGAGATTTTAATGTCCACTGGGATAGTGTATGTAAAGACTTGACAACCCGCCAGTTGGATACCTCTATGACCTCGTTAGGCCTAGAACAGCTTGTGGAAGCTCCAACGCATATTAAGGGTCACACCCTCGACCTAATCTGGACCTCTGATCCAGAGGTGGTCCTTACGAACATTGTACCCTGTATTTGGTCTGACCATTACCTACTCCTGTGTGATATTCCTATTGATAGCGTTCCGGTCAAACCACCTTTAAAAACAAAAAAAGTGCGTCAATGGAAAAAAGTCGATTCAAAAGCCTTAACTGACGTCCTTCCTAAATATAGACAATCAACTGTCCCCCATGATGATCTAGACCAGGACTATAATTCTATAGTGGCGAATTTTAGACAGGCTATTGACCAGATAGCACCTGAAAGGGTACAAAAAATAAAGGGTACTGAAAAAGGGGCCCCTTGGTTTACCCCGACTCTGAGGGATCACAAAAGAAAGCTTCGCCATCTTGAGAGATGTTGGAGGAAAACAAAAGACTGTGCAGACCGAGAACAGTACAAAATATCTTTGAATTTAAATAAAAAGCTTATTGTGTCAGCCAAAGGGGAATATTATGAAACCCGTATAAACAATGCAGCTAATGTACAAAAAGAAATATTTAAAATCTTAAAAGAACTGAGTAAGAAAGATGAAAAGGCTGAAATAACGATAGACTGTAACACCTTCCAACGTTACTTCCTTGAGAAAGTGGCAACCATTTTGTCTGATATTAAGAAGGACTCTTCCAATGATCCCCTTGCAACACAGGTCTCGCAAGCCCCCCCCGAAATCCAACATCTCTAGGTTTCCAGGCATGGACTCTACAACCCTTGAGCAGCTTATAAATAGAACCAAGTCAGGCTCCCCTGCAGACCCATGCCCCCCCCCCGGAATTTTTTGTTTGGCGCTTCCTGTTTTAGAGGATCATATCATCTCCCTCTTAAACAAATCGTTAGACATTGGCCTTCTACCAGCTAGTTTTAAAGAGGCACGTGTGAAGCCCCTGATAAAAAAAGCCGGGGCGGACCCGGCTATTCTGAAAAACTATAGGCCAATATCCCAGCTGCCTTTCCTGTCCAAGATCCTGGAACAACATGTGCTAAAGTCCCTTTCTTCATTCCTGGAGTCACACCACCTACTCCAGGAGCGTCAGGCGGGGTTTCGCGCACATCACAGCACCCAGTTAGTAATGCTCTCGGTGCTGGATGAGCTTAGAGGCATGGCTGACCGTAAGAAACCAAGTGCCCTGATACTTTTAGATCTTTCAGCGGCGTTTGATACTGTCAGTAATGCCCTGCTTCTGGACAGACTGGCCGCCTTTGGGATAAAGGATCTAGCACTTCAATGGCTAAAATCCTTTCTGTCGGGGAGGACCCAGAGGATTCAATTAGGGGATTGTATATCTGAGGTGGGTGTTCTTGAGTGCGGAGTCCCGCAGGGCTCTGCATTGTCACCACTCTTATTCAATCTTTATCTACAACCACTGATAGACTCCCTGGCAAGCATGGGCTGCAGAATTTTTAACTATGCCGATGATACTCAGCTGTTACTGAGTATTGACAACACGGCAACTGCACAGACCCAGGCCCAGAATATACTTAGATATACGGTTAGCTGGATGACGTCAAATTTGCTGAAAATAAATCCTGAAAAACTGAGGTTCTGGTGGTTTCAACTGCTGCCTCGCCCTGGAGTGATTTGTTTTAGCCCCAAGAGCTCGGTCCCACTCCGAAACCATGCCCCAATGTAAAAAGCCTTGGTATTAAGATCGACCATGAGCTGACAATGGCTAGCCAGATATCATTTGTTGTTGGGACCTGTACCAACCTAATCAGGCAGCTACGCAAGCTAGTTCCCCTACTTTCCCTAAATATCCTCCGGACCATTGTCTCGGCGACAATAATCTCAAGGATTGATTATGGGAACGCGCTCTACCTAGGTTTGCCAAAAATTTCGATCAACCGCCTGCAGGTTATTTTGAATGATGCAGCGCGACTTATCTTTAGATTACCTAGACAGACCCATGCCTCCCCATTACTGCGCAGACTACATTGGCTCCCCATAAAGCAAAGGGTGGAATTTAAAATTTTTTGCATCGCCCATAAGGCAATCTATGGACAGGCGCCTGCCTATATAAAAGAACGGCTTGAGGTCTATAACCCCAAACGAGCACTGAGGTCTTCCAACTCCCAATTGCTGTCGTGTCTGCGTTTCAAAATGGCAACCAAGGGAGGGAGATCTTTTTCTGTCCAAGTCCCACAGATGTGGAACAAACTACCGGAGCCCCTCCGTAAAGAAATAAATCTTCTCCACTTTAGGAAGTCACTGAAAACACTTTTGTTTAGGGAAGCTTTCTGTTCCTTTTGAGTAATGTTGCTATATCTGTACCTTCTGTTCACTCACTCAGCTGTTGTTACTGCTTCTGTCATGAGCACCTAGAGACCTGACGGTGATTTGGCGCTATGCAAACCTCAGATAACAATAACCATAACACAGTGAAGGGGTTGCTATCAGTACCGCACCTATCTACCATGCGGCTCCGAGGCTTCAAGAACAGTGCATTTTGGGACTTGCAGGCGCCATGACATCGGGTGCGCTTTGCAGTGACTGGTTTGATTCAACTTACCTGGGGGAGGAGCGGCATGCAATTCAACAAGATGGGTCGGGATATTTAAATCCGGAAGCAAAAGGCCTGCATCTTGTTATCACCCCAGGCGCTGAGGAAGGCAGTGATGCCGAAATGCATTCGCCACAACTTGTGCTAAGAATAAAGTCCTCTTTTGTTTCCCCACTTGGGCCTCTTCTCTTTCTTGCGGAGGAGTGCTCTTTGGATATTTCAGCGCGAGTGCCAGTATCGCGCACAAGAGGCCCCACATCTCAAAGTTGACCTTGGCTTGATTGGCCTCTACTTCGGTGGATTTTCTTCGGCATCCAGGTGACTGGAACGACCTTGGCTCACCATCCAGGCACCGGGGAGAATTACGGCGGCGTTGTGGTTAGTAGCTGCACGTTGGGTGGGGCACAGTGCTGCCGAGTCCCCCGCTTAATGGATCCCGGTGCATCTGGGGGTTGATGTGGTTCTGGGGACTCGAGAGGACCAAGTTCGAGGGACACAGTGAAGGGGTTGCTATCAGTACCGCACCTATCTACCCCGCGGCTGCGATGCTTCAAGAACAGTGCATTGTGGGACTTGCAGGTGCCATGACATCGGGTGCCCTTTGCAGTGACTGGTTTGATTCAACTTACCTGGGGGAGGAGCGGCACGCAATTCAACAAGATGGGGCGGGATATTTAAATCCGGAAGTAAAGGCCTGCATCTTGTTAGCACCCCAGGCGCTGAGGAAGGCAGTGATGCCGAAATGCATTCGCCACAACTTGTGCTAAGAATAAAGTCCTCTTTTGTTTCCCCACTTGGGCCTTTTCTCTTTCTTACGGAGGAGGGTTCTTTGGATATTTTTTTTTTTTTTTTTTTGGAGAACCTTTATTATTTGCACAAGCAAGTACAGGCAGAGGCCTACAACCACCTGGCCGGCCACTAAGCAAGTCATGATGATAGCAAATCAATATTAAGAAACATAGCAGCACATGGCCAGTTGTTCCAGCAAGGTCAGGGCAGAACGTATATGCGAGTATGTATGTAGGCAGTTAGGAGTAATGAAGGTTCATTTTCAAATCTATAATCACAGGATCAATGCCAAACAATCGTTCCAGGTCCTGCAGTTAGTCAACAAAAAGGGAAAGGTCAACGAGCAACACAATTGCAGTAGGGGAGAAAGGCTACGTATACAAATCAGGATGAACCCCAGCACAGTCACGTTTCATAATAAACCAACGCCCCACCCCTCAAAAACTGAAAATACTACAGGAACCATAGGAAACGGTAATACTGAAAAAGAAAAAGAAAAGAGGGCCATAGAACCAAGGAGGAAACAAAGAACTAGAAAGAAAAATCTCCCCCCAACCCCCCACCCGGCACCCCTCCAGAAGGCCACGGCCTACCCCCCCACCCCCTCCCACCCAGCAGTGTGCCTGTCGCCCTAAATGAGAGACCCGAAATGTAGTAAGGTAAGAAAGAAAGGAAGCGGAGGAGGAGAGAAATCAATATACCAGCACCCAGCCACCCACCCCCCGAGCCCCGGACCATCAAATCAACACTGAAGCGAAAACAGTTTGTCAATACAGTGCGTGCCCCACATAGTCACCAGGCGAACCAACACCAGTAATCAAGGAAGCAATCTCAGCCCTGTCCCGTGCGATCGAGTGCACCAACGGAGTACAGCCGGCCAGCCGCCATGTTGATCGACGTGGGCGACAAAGGTGACCAAGAGAATCCGATGGGCTGCCCACCAAAGCCAGCCATAAACAACAGTGTGCAGTCGAGGGTACCGTGAGAGAGTTCCATGCGCAGCATCAGGCCCCAATCCCCAGCGGCAGCAAGCAGTCCCGTAATCGTCATAGGATCCTGGCCCTCCAACACCACCATACCCACCGGGAGAATCATGACACATCGCTCAAGTGTAGGGTGTGGCACAGTGTCCTGGACGCACAAAAAGTCCCGTAGAGCGTGTCCAACCACGGGGATAATGGCATCCAGTTTGCTCCCCAGGTCGCGGGCACTACAGTCCATGGCGACGCGAAGGGCACCAAGAGCAGCCATAACATCCCGAATCCCTGGCGTCGTTCCATGAGCACAATCCACGGCACTCGTCCTTACCAAATGCGCCTCAGCAGGTTTTGCCACATTAGTCAGAATGGTGCTGTCCCATGCATCCGATCGGGCATCCTCTCACCCCCCATCGGAGCACAATCGAGTCACGGTTGCAAAAGTGGCGAACTCCATGGCGTCGCAGAAAATGCTACAGAGGCGGCCTCCGCAGGCGACAGGATCTCTATCGCACGCCAGAGCCCCCAGATCTCAAACACATATCCTGAGTGGCACAAAATGGCGCCCACATTTACGTCGGGAGAAATGGAAGGAATAAAAGAACAGTGCACGGGCGGAAAAACCCAAATAAGGTGTAATCCCCCGGTTCTTTGATGTTCCGCCGGCACTCGACCCGCTTGGTGGGCTGGAGAATTGCATCAAAAAGTCAAACAGTGCGGGTGAATCACTCCGGTCGGCCGGCTCCTCCCCGTCACAGGCGGCCGTTGTTGTTGTATCAGGGGCTGCCATCCCTCGCACGCAAAGCCCCGGTTCCACGGCTGTGGAGGGCCGGATATAGAGCGGGAACATTTCTCCGGTTCTACCGCTGGTGAAAATCTCGGGAGCACGTCACCGAAAGCCGCCACACTTCCCCTTCACAAGAATGCGGCTCGGGGTCAGGATGAGTTTCAGGATGTGTACACAAATCAGTGGAGACGGCGGAGCTGAGAGCCTAAGCGGCCATCGCGGTCGCCAGCTTGGCTCCCCCCCCCCCCCAAATGGTTCTTTGGATATATATATATATATATATATATATATATATATATATATATATATATATATATATATATATATATATATATATATATATATATATATATATATATATATATATATATATATATACACACACACATGCACTAATCTGTAAACAGATAACACTTGATTAAAGATATAAGTTGTGGGGAGGACTAGGACATACATTTCCACCCGCATGTCTAATATAATGTATTCCCACTTAATAGATCTTCAAAGTTGATGACTTCCTGTGATATCTGTTTACATGCAAATTTGAGGGACCTCACACAGTCCCGTTCTGCACTGGGCCCCGGAAATTCTAGAACCATCCCTGTATATGGCTAAAGGTGGGATGGCACACATCAGTGACAGAACAACTGTAGTGACCAGAAGTTGTCAGAGGCAGGATGCGCATGCCCTCCAGCATTCATCTCCGTTCTGCCTAATGTCAGTTTTGGTATCTCCTTACACTGGTCTATAATTCCTGCCCTACAGTGTTTATACACCAGTTGGCCTTTCAGTCTCTTTGCTGGTGTCTGCGTGGTCCTGTGGTTGTCACTGAACCTTAGGGTTCTTTGCAAGCCCCCCTGCCCCCCCACCCCCGCCCCCGTGACGTTATGCTGTTACTGTAATTGCACTGGGAGTCTTTTAGTGCCTTCAAAACACCATGGCCTAGATTTACTAAGTAAGGAATTGTATAGTTTTTCAGTTTGTCTCTGTGCTTTTATATATCTAGCAAATCGATGCAGTGCTATTGCCCTCACAAAACTTTACCAAGTGTTAGCCTACAAATGTTCCCTCAGACCTGTGTTTGGTCACCCAGGAATAGTCCATTAACTCCCTGGGCCATTTTCTATCTAAGGTTGGTTCAGTCAATGTCAATATCCAGGTCCTTTTAGATAGAGTGGTGGAGTATTGTAACTCAATCGTCTGCAGCCCAATACTGTTGAAGTATCAGTCAAACTTTTCAAACAATATTAAGTTGCTGCCTTCGTTGCTCTTCAATCTATAATTTTTACCTTTCTTTTCCTGTATGCAGAAATGGCATTGATCTTCTTTTTAAAAGACAGAGGTGCCAGTCTCGAAACTAGTCTATTAGACATATGCCCAAAAATAGTAGACCTTTTTGGGTTGGGGCTTCAGTTCAAAATCAAGAATAAGGCAGTTTTGTACCACAGAGAGAGGGCCTTAGTATTGAAAATTGTCAATTTCCCTATTAGTCATATGGTCTTCTTCTTGATGAATATCTAACTTCTTAACAGGTGAGGATATGCTTTCTTCACCAGCTCCTTTAGCGTAGAGTTTTAACCTTCCTTAAATTTCTCCCAGGTGTAACTACAGTGAAATAAATTGTCAAAGCCTGGTAAAAGAATGAACTGTTTATTTATTTATTTATTTATTTGCGGGTTTGTATAGCGCTTGAATCGACTCCATGCGGAGTATCTCTGCGCTTAGGAGCCAGGGACAGGAGAGAACAGAGTATTAGCGGTGGGACCTATATCTGATTACTGAACAGCAAGGTTTTAAGTTGTTTTCTGAATTTTAAATGCTCTGAACATTGTCTGAGGGACAAGGGGAGTTGATTCCATAGTGAGGGTCCCGTAATGGATAAAGCTTTACCACCATGTCTTGCCTTTCTGGCACGGGGTACCACCAGAAGACGTTGGTCGCTAGATCTGAGAGAGCGGGTTGGAATGTATGGGGTACATTTATTTTCCAGGTATGCGGGCCCATGTCCGTTGAGGCTTTTCTGTATAAGACAGCATATTTTAAACTTTGTTCTCTGCCGGATTGAGAGCCAATGCAGTTGGTCCAGAAGGGGTTGAGATGCTGTTCTAGGGGGAACATTTAGGACTAAGCGGGCCGCTCTATTCTGGATAACTTGTAGTTTATCCAACACACCCTTGTTAACAGAAAGTAGTAGGCTTAGCACTAGTGCTTGTACCAGAGTTTTCCGGAACGAATCTGGGAACAGGGGAAAAACTTTGCGCAACAAGCTAATGATATGAAAACAGGAGCTTATAATGAAGTTGCTGTGTTGTTTCTAGGTCTAGCTTTATCCCCAGATTTTTAACGACCTGTTTGGGTACTGGAGCCGTTCCTAGGTCTTGTGGCCACCAGTCTGGGGACCATAGCATTTTGGCCTCCCCGAATAACATGACTTCTGTTTTGTTAACATTGCACTGGAGGCAGTTGATGGACATCCATTGTGCTATAGCCTTCATGCCAGATGAGAAGGAGCTGATTGCTTCAGTGGAGAGAGTTTCGAAAGGGAAGAGGAGCTGTGTGTCATCCGCATATGACACTGGAATGAAGCCATATGTGTGCATCACTCTTGCCAGGGGTGCCACGTAGATGTTAAAAAGGGTTGGGCTCAGACAGGAGCCCTGTGGCACCCCTTTTGAAATCTCCACCTCCTCTGAACGGTAGGCACCCATGGTGACACTCTGGGTGTGATTAGTTAAAAAGCTCTTTAGCCAGGCGAGGGCTTTGTTCTTTATGCCAATGTTAGCCAACCGGTCAATTAAGATGGTATGTGACACGGTGTCGAACGCTGCCGACAGGTCTAATAGTACCAGGATGACGGCATAGCCTTTGTCCTGGTACATGTGCAGATCGTCCGTGACTGATAGAACAGTGGACTCGGTACTATGCTTTGGCCTGAACCCAGATTGTGAATAGTCCAGGCCACCTGCAAGTTCAATGTATTTGGACAGATGATGGTTAACATGTTTTTCAATCAATTTCCCTAAGAATGGCAGTAGGGTGACAAGATGTGTATTAAAATGACAGGTACCACGAGCACAGCACCTAAGACAGCAACTGGTCGGAAGAGAATGTACATTCAAACATACCTTGTGGACTAACAGAAAGAAATATAAATGCGCTGTGTGTACCATATTGCATCTTAATTCCCAAGCATCTCCTCCCCCCTCCCTTAACCCCCGATGCGGAGCAATTTATCTTTTATTGTCTGTGATACTTTTTGCTTACGCCTTGGTAACTTTTGTTCCTTCCACTCACGATATCCACGCCAAATTTGCTTTCTTTTTTCCCGCGACATCCGGGGGATTTTACAGGTAACCAGAGATTGTGGAAAATGGGAGAAGAGTGTTGTGCTAGAAAAAAATGGCGGTGTTAGGATTACCATCTACCAAGAAGAACAGTTTTATTAAAAACCCAATTTAAAATTTTTACCACAGTTTTGCCATTTTTCAAATTTTTTTGGTTTCAGCCTACTTGCAGTTTGTTATGGAAATGGGTACAAAACCCATAGGTGGTCCCGGAAAGCTGTACATTTCTGAACATTTTTTGACATTCTGAATTTCGCAAGGGGTCATTTTTGTAAATCACGTAAGGTTTTCTTGAAAAGCTACTTTTGAAATAAAATAAAAAATATGAAAATGAGACGGAAAACGGTGCCATTTGTGGCTATGTTTTCATCTATAACTTCTTGTCACGATGGCTGTTGGAAGAACGCACTACGTAGTTACGGCTGACAGACCCTTCTGGTCCCAGCGATATATAGAGTGTGTATGTTATTAAAAATCATGTGCTACCCAGAACCAATAACTGAGATACACCTTACCTTGATTTTTCTTTGTGTACCCCCATGGAGCAATTTGTATGGTAAAATATAAAGAATGAAAACTGGGTATGAAGGCAACCCATGTTTTAGTGGAATGTATTTAGAATGCTGGGTTTAGGAACAGTGGTCAATTGTACATCTCTGAATTCGTGGTTACTCGGACTGCAAAATGTCTGCTTTATTGCACACTGATCTTGTGACAGGAACTGATCAAACTAGGCACATCAGAGACTCCTATTGTACCTGGTTTGATCCGTTCCTGTCATGGGCACTAGGTCCAGCCCGCAAGTGAGGTAGTGTTTTTATCAGCAGAAGTAGGATATTTTGTGTAACCCTGCAGATTCCGAATGTTTACATAAATAAAAGGAAAATGTGTAATTTTTGGAAAAGTTTGAGGTTTGCAGGGTGTTGTGGGGAAGAAAACCTTGTGAGGTCCAATCGAGTTTCACCACCAACACTCCAGCAGATGTCTAGTTTTCTCTAGGTTTGATGGGGTTCCCTAGGTGGTGGCCAAGCACTGGCCCAAATACTGCTGCTACCCTTATTGCAAATGGCTCTACTTTGTGTTTTGAGCTGTTTTTGTCACAGGTGCTAGGCGGAGCCTCACATGGGCAGGTAGCTTTTTTTACAAGGACAATGGTAAAATAGCGTCCATGTACAATGCATCACTATGCATGGCTTTCAGCTACCCACCATTACCTGCAATACCCGACCAAGACTCATTAAGCAGACTGCAGGCCTTTAAGATGTGTAGGCCATATCTGCTACACCCAACCAGGGACTGCACCAGCTGTGACTGACCAGGATTAGCAGTGCTTCTTTGCGCATCAGAGTGTGCAGTATCTTTATAAGTTCAGGCACAGCGTGTTCAGTGTTATGGCAACCTCCACATTCTTGCATCAGTGATAGGCCAGTGGGAGACAAACCCCAGAGAACAACACTGGACAAAGTACCATTAGAAGCACATGTCACTACTAAAAGAATAGCATAAACAATGTCTCAAAGGGTATCGTTTGTAAGGCAAATAGTTAAAGAGCAAGATGGATTGCTGTGGGGAGCACAACATGTTTTTGAGCAAGACTGTTTTGTTAAAGGAAAGAAGAGTTGCTTTCCACATATATTAAGTAAATCATATACTCAATATAAAAACAAATGAAATCACATATAAATTGCACTTCGTTACATTGAATGTCATGTAACCTGTGAGGACGTGCAAGAGTGCAAGTGAAAAAGTGAACGGCGAAAGTGACACGTGGGTGGTATGTACAGCGGGAAGGAAGGCGCAGACCGGATCATATATACAATGAGATAAAATGTGATTCCTGTACAGTTAATACAATTTATGTACAAATTCTTCTGGGCAATCGCAATCACAGCGCTGTGAAGGCCTTTATGCAATGTTAGGTCATCATCAGGACCAGGTTACCGAATTTCAGTACAGTGGTGTATAAGGGATTAAAGAAACTATTCAATGGTAGACCTTGAGGAGAGGAAAGATTAGAGGATAAGGAGGAAGAAGGAAGGCAAAAGGGGCGGGGGGAGGTTTAGGTTTGTGTGATAGGAGATGTGGCCCAAGGGCAAGCCCATACATCACAAGGGGAGTTAGTTAGGTCATAGAGGGTCATATAAGAACAGTTAATTCCAATTAAAAAAAATGTGTTTCCCTATGCTCCCCCTACAGCAATTCTCCTCTTTAACTATTTGCCTTACAAACGATAACCTTTGAGACATTGTTTATGCTATACTTAAGTAACCTGGTCTCCACTGGGTTTACTGGTGACCTCCTGTAACTTGCTTCTAACTACTAAAAGAATGGCACCTTTTACAGGAAACTTGAGGCGTATTGAGATGACAGGTACTACCTTCCCAGGGGCCATGTCCGCAACTGGCAGAAATAGAATGTGGATTCAAACATACCCAGTGGACATACAAAAAAGAATGTAACGTCGTGTGGTTTTCATATTACATCATAACTCTCACATCTGGGTTCCCAAATGGCCTGTTGAAAAGACTAAATGCAACAAATTCAGAATGTGGCTACCAGCATGTAGCCAAAAGCTCAAAGGATGCACACATCTTCATTGACTTGCTGTGGAAAGCATAATTAGTTACCAATCCTAATCTAAGTGACAGACGATGAAGGGTCTCCTGCTTGGTGCACTAGAGAGCAAGATTGGTTTTGAATATTGTTTCTTGTGATTGATGTTTTGATTTGAAATATGACATTGATTATTTTGACTTGATACGCTCCTCCCTCATTTGGATTTAGTTACAAATCCCTTTGCATTGTCCCCCTAGCATTCGCATGATTAGGCGCCGTTCTAGAGAATATATGAAAAAGCTTCAAGATGCTAGACTTTTCTGATGACATCATCCAACCAACACTGTTAATTATATCAATGAACAATATTCTTTTTCATACACCTGCTTTGACAATCCCGCATTTAAGCTGCAGTATCGTTTCACAGCAACGATTGGGCCCTGAAACACCGTATTTACAGTCTTTTGTTTCAGTTAATACTACAAATAGGAAGGCGTTAAATACAGCTTTGGAAAACGGTATTATTTTTATATCCTACTTTTATGTGTTTTGTCTGGTTTTAAGTACTCAAAGTGCCATGAGACACACTATAAATGGTCACTTTTAATAGTGCATGTCATAGACACACAATATTCATTTCTATATTGCTATCGAGAATTACATGCGCATATGCAGACTGTGTAACACACCATCACACTTACTTGCACACAGACCAACAGACATACTGCCATCACCGCACCTAGACGGATGGATATAAAAGTACTCGTGCATAAAGACCTATAGATATACATGTTCACACACCATCAGACGCGTGTGCCAGATAATCAAGTATACAAACCCAACATCCAGGTGTATACAACCAACCCCCCCCCCGCCCCCATGCAGAGACACACACGTCTATATTGTTGCATAGAGATAAGGGGTCCACGTTCACTTAAAATGTAGCTGCGGAGGAAGTCCGATTTCAGGAGAGAAACAAGTAACAGACATTTGACGCCCAATCAGTCCTTAGCTTTTCCTTGGAAAAAATACATTATTTTGTTTTTGGCAGATTTCAGTTTCCATGCTCTTATAATCCTTGTATTCTTTTGCAAAAGAGATCTGTATGTGGGCATGCCAATGCATTCTGCATGCCAGTTCCATTCTTGGGCTTTTTCTTATAATCATTGCTGCGCTCCCTTTTTGACTAATATAGGTCACATTTAGCGTTGCCAGATCTCTCTGCCAAGGCTACACAGCGCCTTTCCAGTCCAGGGCTTTTGTTGTACACATCATTATTATAAAGTGAGTTAATCCAATAAAGACAAATTAAGCGAAAAAGGGATTAGACACAATATGTACATATGTTGATTTGGCAACTCTGATTGCACACTGCAGTGTACATTATTTATCTAAAACCAATTATTTGTTTAAGGTAAATCATGTTTTAGTGTACAAAATTGTAGTTTAATATAATTGTATACACTAAAACATTTGGTATTTACACTTATAATTGTTTTATTTTCCTACTCTGAAAAATTGTTTTGCATTGGCTAGTCATTTTGTAGCTTTCTACATACAGTATAAATGTTTTTTCTTTTAGTCTTTTTTTGCTTTGAAACGTTTTGTTTACATTTCAGCAACGACTTGTATGTCCCGTTGGACTAAAAAGGGCTAATGGACAGTTAAGAGCTGCTGAACTTTTAGAAGCATTAGCAAAGCCAATGTGTCTCGTCTATGCAAGAGCTATTGACTTTGCTGGTGTGTTTTAATCATGTTGCACACCAGTGTGGCATCTGTTATACTTGGCTGAAAGTGGAGTGCCGTAGAGCGGAGTGGGGTGTCTTAGAATGGAGTAGAGTGTCATTGGGTGGAGTGCCATAGAGTATTGTGGAGTGAAGTGTCATGGTGTAGAGCCGATGGGTGGTGGGTGTAGTGGCATAGAGTGTTGTAGTGTGGAGTAAAGAGATGGGTCGTAGAGTGCCATGGAGTGGAGTGGAGTGGAGTGGAGTAGAGCAGGGTGGCATCGAATGAACTGTTGTGCAGTGGGATAGTGTGGAATGGAGTGGCGTAGATTGGAGTGGGATAGAGTGCAGTGGCATATATAGTTTTGTATAGTGTTATGGAGGTTCGTACAGTGGAGTATGCATTGTGTGGCAGTGAGCAGCTATTACAGACCGCACATTTTCAATTGAAATGACATAACATTTGCACCAATATACAGTTTTAGCAATAAAACTATAGCATGCGCAAATGAGAATGTGTGGAAATGGCATCACCTAGTGTATTGATTTGTTTTGATGCTATTAAAATATTTGATTCCACCACACTTCTTCATTACAAAAAATGTGCTTCATTTGTGCTTTCCTGATTCTGATATACTCTGAGATATTTGCACAGTTCATTTACAGAGTTAAATAACTTTTGGATGCTAGATAAAAGCCTTTCCTTTCACAGGCCTAGATTGTTAAATAAATCCTCTCACTTTAAAGTCGGATAAAGAAAAGTAAACGCCAAACTCCATCGGAAGGCAGAGCCTGACATTTGACCTCTGTCTCGAAATATAGTTCTTATCTCGTCACATTTGCTGTGCATTCAAAGGCATGTTTACAGAAAGAAGTCTTTAGCAACCAGACAGTTGTGCTGTCTTGTAGGCTTCAACCTAAAAAATCATGGCTTGTTAGGTTAGTTAGCGCATAACTACTGCAACTCTGGTTAACTTGAGGTGTGTTTGATCTTTCGTGCTGCTCTGTTTTTTTTTTTTTTATCCACTTGGGATTTCTTTCCATCAGCACTACACACAAAATATACCTAGGCATAATTATTGCATGTACAAGCTTGAGTCCATTTTCACCGAGGCACTGGGTTTGGTAGCTATATGGCGCACGAGAAACCTAACAGAGTATCAACAATACACGCTTCACTCCGGTGTGCACAATAGTCTTTACCGAATAGACCGCTTTCTCACAGCGTAAACGGGGCTAGATAAAATACAAGACATCAAACACCTCCCTAGAGGCATTTCAGATCACTCGCCAATATTGTTTACATACGCATCGCATCTCACGGGTCGCAGACACATTTTCCCTATACACCCTGGATACCTCAAAGTCCCCAACATTGGGAAGGCCCTGCATAAAACCTTGACGCAATATTTTCAGGAAAGCACACATTCAGCGGCCTCCCCCATTGTTCTTTGGGAAACCTATAAGACGGTCTTGCGCGCTCAGGCCATCTCTGTGATTTCAGCCCACAAACACGATATAGCACAGCAGGTGGTGGATCTGGAGGGGGCAGTTGACCATGTGGAGGGTATACACGCTACAGACCCTAATGAAACCAACACACACGCTCTTAGTCTCGCTAAACAAGGTTACAGGGACCACTTATGGGAGGCGACCAGGGCACAAATCACGAAAACGCAGCACACGATTTATAAAATAGGGGATAACGCCGGCAAACTGCTGCTGTGGTTAGACAAGAGGGAGAGGGCCACCCGATGGGTAGCACAACTCAAAATACCCAACGGGGAGACAATTCCTGACCCTGACGACATTGCTAAGGCTTTCGAAGGCCATAATGAATCGGTCTACCTTCCTGCTGTCACGGCTTCCGTGGAAGACAATTTAGACTTCCTGAGAGACATACGTCTCCCTCGATTGACAACGCAAGAAACACAAACACTGGAAGTGGACATCACGAGAGAGGAAATCGCTGCAGCCATCAAGGGACTCCAACCAGGGAAGGCTCTGGGACCTAACGGAGTCCCAGTAGAACTATTCTAAAGAGAAGCGGAAATACTGGTGCAACACTTGCTAAAACTTTTCCTAGCTAGCTTGAAGGAAGGGATACTACTTCGAGATCAAAGAGTGTCGACACTTATAGCAATACTTAAGCCCGGTAAACCCCCTCAGGAATGTAACTCCTACCGACCAATATCGCTCCTTAATGCGGAAGCGAAAATACTAGCTAAGGCACTAGCGGCCAGGCTACAGTCTCATCTCGCCACACTCAGACCGTCTGGGTGGAATCTCTTCTCCAGTAAATAGTTTTTAAGAATAGGGTAACTTAACACCAGCCACTTACAGGACATGAAGGCGAGTTACAATCATATCAACGCACCACTCGTGAAGCTGAAATACTGTAGGCCCTCACTTCAGAAACCTACTCCATATACCTGTAAGTAGAAGACACAATCTCTCCTTCACCTGGCCTTCTCTCCCTAACACTTCATTAGATCCTTATTGGAATCCTTCTCGAGGCCACAAGCTTTGTCATCTGTGATTCTCGCCCCAGGAGTTTGCTTTCAGTGCCCCAAGTCAAGTAGTCTTTCGATGTTTCTCTCAATTCCCCACTTATATACAGGTCGATGGTTTTTGAAAACAAAGTCTTTGGATTGGATGGTAGAAGGGCAAGCTTTACAGTTCCCGCATCTGAAATGTCCAACTATCGGTGGTTGTTTCCAGCATGATGCCAGAGTAGGTTCAGGTGGGCACTCTAGGAAAGATGAAACCACATAGTCTTTTACATTCCTCGCCTTTTTAAAGGCGTGCATGGGTACGTTTTTGATCTCCAGATCATTCGCAATAAGATCCCAATGTTTATTTATTGCTTTTTTGATGGAGTGGCTCTTCGTTGAGAAGGTAGTTACGCAGATCATGCGAATTGGCGATTGCGTGCGGAACGTTCCAAGAGCGGCTCGCGGTGACAGAACCATGCTCTCTTCCTAGAGCGTTTTATTAACCGTTTTGGGTAGCCTCTCTCTATGAGACGTTCCATCATGATGTCTGACTGTAGCATGTAATCTTCTTTTTTGCTGCAGTTCCTTCGGACCCGTAGGAACTGGCCATAGGGCAAGTTGTCTCGAAGGCTCCGTGGATAGTGGCTGGATTACTGCAACAAAGAGTTCCGTTCCGCAGGTTTTCTAAATAGAGTAGGATACAGTGTGCCCTCTTCTGCTACTAGCGTGATGTCAAGGAAATCAATCCTCTTGTTGTTAGCTTGCATCGTGAATTGGATGTCAGACGATTTTAGGTTCAGCCAAGAGTGAAATTGTTCGAGTTCTTTGTCATTACCCTTCCAGATTAACAGCACGTCATCAATATAACGCACCCAAAGTTGTATTTGATGCCGAAAAGGGTTGTAATCACATAGGACAAAAGTTTTCTCATAGAAGGCCATGAATAGAATTGCCAAGTCCGGGGCAAATGCTGCCCCCATTGCCACGCCCTTCGTTTGTAGATAAAATACATTTTGGAACATGAAAAAGTTTCTCATCATGGCGATCTTCAACAGAAGAATTATAAATGAGGTGGGTACTTGTACCGGTGCCTCCCGACTATCCAATGCTGCGGTAGCCAACATTAGTGCCTCCTCCTGGGGGATACTTGTGTATAGTGACACAATGTCACAAGTTACTAATAATTCCTCATCAGGATTGAAGGATTTTCCATCTACCAAGGTAATGGTATGTGTAGTGTCTCTCAAATAGGTGGGGGTGGCTTCTGCTAATGCTTTCAAAAAGAAGTCCACATACCGGCATAGAGGCTCAAGAATAGATCCACATCCGGAGACGATGGGTCGTCCCGGGGGATTGTGTATGTCTTTGTGCACCTTTGGCAAGGTATATATAGTTGGTATACGGGGATGGCTCTGATTGAGATACTGATATTCATGATCCGTGAGGAAACCTTGTTGGACACCTTCCTGTGTCACCTTCTGGATTTCAGCAGCCATGTCACTCGTGGGGTTGGATGTTAATCTTTTATAGCTGACACCATCATTTAATTGGCGCCAGATCTCTTCCTTGTATTTCTATACATCTTGGATTATGATGGCCCCGCCCCGCCCTTGTCAGCTGGCTTCACCACAACATTATGATTGGATTTCAGGGTGTCCAGTGCTGTTCTTTCAGTCTTACGAATATTATATCTAACATAGGTCTTCTCACTCAGGATGTTCTTAACCTCTTCAGTGATAATGCTTTCGTATGCCAGTATCCGATGGCTCATTGTATTGGACGATGGTACAAATGTGGATGGAACGCTTTTTTCCGCACAGACGTTCTGAAAAGCTTTAGAGAACAAAGGTAATCTATAGATCACTGATAGTAGCTATTTGTAAACTTGTAATTTTGCAAACCGAACGTGGCTAAGGGATATGGTATTTGATAACTGTCCGTGAATAAAAAAACACTTGCTATGAGTGGAGATGTATATATTGTACATCACCTATTGGATAGGGTGTCATCACTCTGACGTACTTCCTTTTGAATTCACAATTGACCAAACAGTACTCCTCTTTGTTATGATAAATATAGATAACCTTCCTTGACCATAAAGAGGAATGACCTTGTTCGTGCCTCTCTTTCATGTCTAAATAATCGGGTAATCGAAAGATGTATAGATCAATAAATTTTCTCCTCGTTATTTTCAGTTAGAAAATATCTTTTTGATCTGGGAGTATCCACTTTCCGGTGATCCAGCCCTCTCGCCACTCGTGTTCAGTGAGATTTCATCTCCAGTTGAATCAGCCCCTCTCGCCCCAGCGAAAGGTGAGCCAATGACATACTCTATGTAATCCTTAACATAATAATATGTGTAATGCGTTTTTTCGACACAAACTTGACAACACATTTTTAATTGCCAAACCATTCTTCAATAAAGTTCGCCATCCTTGTACTAATGAACGGGGTGGCAGTGGTCTAATTGATTCTTCTTGTTTTAACTATCCCCTAGGAGGTTGCCCACCCACAACTCCTTTTGTCCTGACGAAGACCCACTCTGTAAGGAAAACATTCCTAGTGTTAATCCGGGTCGAAACGTAGACTACATATTCAACGACCAACTCCGACCCCAAGCAAGACATTTACGGCTCTAGCGGAGTTAGGTTTTTGTTCAACAACTCTAATTTGGACTCTTTAGGAGCCTCATGGTGTGGCCTTTGGTTTTAAGGACCACGTTTACATATGTCTTTAAATTGACAATAAGACTTGTCACTGAATGAATCAGACTATCCTTACCTTACCCTTGACACTCACCCTCCTCACTCCCCCCTCCCGTTGTGAATGTGGGCACTTAGATGTATAGAAATTTGTTATGTATATAATCCAAATGTATTATGAGTTTCTACTATTGAATAGGATGTAAATGCAAAATCTGAATTAAACTCTTTTGCATCCAATAGCTTTGCTCTTTTGAATTCATTAAATATAGATGAAATAATCTTGACATATTTAATTTGTGTCTAGGACCCCTTTCCTTTCATACTATTTGCTTAAGGGGTCATTCCTTAGGGCTCTGGTTCTGTCTGTCCCCCCAGCGCCTTGAGAGCGATTTATTTTCCATTACTGGGCAGAGCGCTGTCGTTTTCCCTCTGAGGGAAGCGCTCCTGCCCTTTGTGTGCCCCGAGTGCGCAGGTGCCCACCCTGCATCTTCCTTTTTTTAACTTTATTCCTAATTACGGGTGCCCACCCCGTTTATGTGCACCTTAGCGAGTTCCCACCTCGCTTCTACATTTTAACTGGGTTTCGAGGGTGCCCACCCTTCCTTTTGGCCTCCGAGATGCCGCCGCAGCCGCGGGAAAACAGTAAGTCAGGCCCTCGCCGCCTGACTGTGGGCGGGGCCTGTGGTGCTCGACTTCCGCTTCCTCATGCCGGGGGAAAGCTGCGCCATGCCCGGAAGAGAGACCTGCCGGACGATGGCCGCCCGGGGCTCCCGTGAGCAGAGGAGAGCCCCGGGGACGCCAGAGACACCTGCTGAATGCTGCGGGGCTCCCATTTCCAGGAGGGAGCCCTGGAAAGGAAGTTGACCCGGAGCCTTGCGGCTCCACTCTGAAGTCGCGGTCCGAGATGGGGGACCGGGTGAAGACCGGAGTGAAGAGTGGGCGCATTGTGAAGGCGGGGCTCCCATGGGGAGAGAGAGCCCCGCCGGACGCTGCCGCTGCCGAAGCCTTCCCCCGCCGAGAGCCGGTAAGCAGGGACGGCTGGAGCGGGGGGAGGCCATGGTGCACCGTGGGCACGCAGTGGTGGGCCGGCCCTAGCGATGGGCAAATCCAAGTGAAGGGGCCTCAGGCACCCGAGTGGTGCCTCTTGCCTTTTCCAGAGCAGCCCCGGATGTCAGGTGGCCGCTCCTATGTTTAGGGGGGCATCATTGTATTTCGAGCCCACCAGAGGCTCCTACCTATGCCCACACATTTGGGGGGCATTACGGGAGGTATAGCGGGCCGCTCCCCCCAGATTGGCAGTATTGTATTTTGAGCCCACGAGGCTCCAAGGTCCACATTCGTTTTCAGAGCCTAGAGGGCTCCAATGGGCGCATTATTTGTTCTAGAGCCTCCGTGGCTCCCACAAGAGGCATGTTAATTTTAATAGAGCCTAGAGGGCTCCAAGGTGTGCAGTATTTGTCCTAGAGCCTAGAAGGCCCCCAGTTTTTGCAGTTTTGGTTCCTGAGGGGCTAGTGAGAGCCCCTGTCGCAATTTGCTTCCCAGCTGCCCAGAAAGTAGTGGGCAGCTGCACCGTTTAGGCTTTTATTTCTAGGGACTTGTTCTGTGGACTTAGGAGTGAGTCGCACTCCTTCATCCCTACCTGGGCCTTCCCCAGCTGCGCAGCACTTAGTGCCAGCTGCAGCGTTTAGGCCCTGTTCTGTCCCTGTCCTCAGCTGCCCAGCAAGTAGTGGGCAGCTGATACGTTTAGGTTTTGGCGCAGTGGCGCGACCTGGACTTTGATGTGAGTTATGTGCTACATGTGATTTCTGCGCTAAATGTGATTTATGTGATATCATGATTCCTGCGCTAATGCTTTGGGTGTTAGGAAATGTACTGTGTGTAGTATGTTTTGTGCACCCTGTGTTCTGACACCGCTGAATGTGTTTTTATGCGTCATGTGTCTTCCCTACACCTCTGAATGTGTTCCTATGCATCATGTGCAAAGCTTCTAGCCTATACCTCTGAATGGGTTTTCATGCCTCATGTGTAAAGCTTTTATGCTCTTTTACATCATGTGTCTTCCCTACACAGCTGAAAGTGTTTTTATGCCTCTGTGTCTTACAGACACCGCTGAATGTGTTCTTATGCATCATGTGTCTTCACTACACCGCTGAATGTGTTTTTATGCATCATGTGCAAAGCTTCTAGCCTATACCTCTGAATGGGTTTTCATGCCTCAAGTGTAAAGCTTTTAGCATATACCTCTGTATGTGTTTTTATGCATCATGTGTGAAGCTTTTGCTTGTTCTATGTTCTAAGTGTTATTCCTAAAAAGTGCTAATTCTACAATTGCTATGTTCTAAAAGTGCTAATTCTAAAAGTGCTTATTCCTGATAGTGGTCCACGTGGCCCTGTCCCATGTATATAATCCCCTGTAAATTCTGCCCGTGCGTATGCCACATTGTAAAGTGTGTGTTTCTTATCTAATGTGTTTGGTATAATACAAAGGCTATTTTTACATAGAACCTTGTGTGGAGTTCCTTTTGTGGGGGGCCTTGGATGTTGTTGCTGGTGGGTGCGTGCGCAAATGCTTTACACATCGCCTCTGAGATAAGCCTGACTGCTCATGCCAAGCTACCAAGAGGGTGAGCAGGGGTTATCTTGGCGGGTGACTTCCTTGCCCTGACTTAAAATGGTGGTTTCAGCCTGGCTTTGTCGCAAGCCTCAGCCAACCAGAAATTTCCATTTCTAACAGTTATCAGTAGTGTAGCAGGTGCACCAGGGTCAGCGGTACCCCAGTTATGGCTGTGTTTTGCCACCTACCCTGTGGACAGGGGAACCCAATTCCCTTCTTTACAAGCCATGTTTTGATGGAATTATGTGCTTCTACCCCAGCAGCGCAGCGGTCATTTGGGACCCTTGCTTATATCTTTTGTAGGTACAGTTATTAGGCTGTCTATAGTGTGCAGAATGTGTGCAGAAGGTGGCAAGTTAAGCTATGCATGGCAAACTGGACGTATAACGTTTTAGTAGTCTAAAGAGAAGAAGGCAGCATGGATTTTGTTTGCGGTATTGTACAGGCTCTAGACCATTAAAACTCCGATATTTTCGCCATAAGTTGGGATTTTATTTTTATCAACTTCAGCAATGGAACCCTTTATCATCCTATGTCATATAGAGTGTCACCCCCTTCAGAGTTTTGTTAAAAAAGCATGCTCGTTTCTTTTCAGGTGGCTGTCCTTTACTTAAGAACTATTATTTTTGAAAAGTTCAATTTCCTGCTTCTTTATTCGTAAATGTATTTTAATGTACTGCTTCTATTTGTGTTGTCTAGGTTCCGTCAACATGATAGCCGGATACAGCCCGGTTCTCCAGGCATGTTTGGGTACCCTCTTCACATGGGGCCTAACAGCTGCAGGTTCTGCGCTGGTGTTTGTCTTCTCCAGTGGACGGGTGAGTCTTGGGTGATAGTATCTTGCAGATGTCTGGGTGCACACTCAAATACAATTCTTGTTTTTCGGTTGTTCAAAACGGGAAGGGCGTATTACTTATAAGTAAGGTTTAAAACTTTTTTAAACACACACATCACTCACCCACACCCCACCCCCTTCTCTCTCCTAACTAAAAGCTGGAATATATATATATATATATATATATATATATATATATATATATATATATATATATATATAATATGGTCCAGTTGAAGGCAATCGCCGAAACGCGCTGACCGTCCTCCTTGTTTGCACTAATGGTGTTGTAAAAGAATAAAAATACCTTAATTTGAAGAAATCGCGATTTGGATTCCATTTGTGCTGTGGTGTATTCGAACTGCTGGGCTACGAACTGGAGCTCGGCTGGGTTCGTTCTTTGCTTGAGAAATATATATATCTATATCTATATATCTATATCTATATATGTATATATACCAAGAGTTGCCTGTGGAGAAAGGGCCAGCACAGGTACGTAACATCAGCCAATATTTATTGAAGTAGCAGCAAAAACCAATGCAGCATAAGGATTTCAACAGAGTCCAGCTCCAGCCCGACGCGCTTCGTGCAAACAGCACTTCCTCATGGGCTCTGGGCGATGAGAGGTTTGCAACATGGCAGTTTTTTGAAGCACATATATTCAATAGTCAGTCCCGTCTCAATAGGCGTGGCCACCCGAGTGGTTTTCTGGGACATGTAGTGTTCCAAATTTTATTCTCCAGTGAGTTGCCGTGTTGCTGACCTTAATAATCAAAAATACAAAATCCCAAGTGGGTGGTGAGTCCTTGATGTAGCTTGGTTCCGCTGATAATGCTAATCCAACTGCACCACCTGTCCCGAGTGCCGCAGCGTCGTGTGGCGCCGCAGCGGGACTGCACGGCAGCGAGGCTCCTTTCGCGGCTCAGGCGGGGCCGCCAAACATTTCAACCAAGAGTTGCCTGTGGAGAAAGGGCCAGCAAAGGTACATCAGCAATATTTATTGTGCTGGCCCTTTCAGATGCTCCGTCCATCACCACCCCCTTTTGTACCGGCCCTTTCTCCACAGGCAACTCTTGGTGTGTATATATATATATATATATATATATATATCAGGTTTTAGTTTTTGTTGGCCAGTACCGATTGAAACTAAAAGCTGGAAGTATTATATATACATAATACTCCCCGGTTGTTACATTTTGAGAGAACAAAAACTGAGAAGTAGTACTGCAGGCTGGAGAGTGGAATGCACCAAGCAGATCTCTTTACTTTAAGAACATTGCTCTGGGAATATGATGATGAAGCACAGAGAAATGTACAAACATGTAATACATTACTGTCGATATATTGACGAATTCTTAAATGTTCTACTTTATATCAATGAAGGCAAAATCCACACCAAGCTACATTACAAGTCTTCTGAAAGTAATTCTATTTTACATGCGGACAGTTCGCATCCCCACCATCTCAATAGGAGCATACCTTATGCCGAGTTTGTGCGTATCCGCCAAATCTGCAGCCTTTAGACTGTATCAAAAGAATGTCATTGTGAGGCTTTTTGTCTGTTTTTGGACCGCGGCTATAAGAAATCTCACTTAGATCAATCTCTGGAAAAAGCCAACAACTTACCCAGAGAGGACTTACTGACACCCAAGCTTAACAGTGCATCAGTTTTGGTTTCGGATAGTGATAATGTTAATAGCGACAAATGTATGGTCCGACTGATTACCACCTTCAGTCAACAGGAACATAGGATTCGAAAAATCATTTACTCACAATGGCCGATTATACTCACTGATCTATTCTCCCTACTCTGCTGGTCATTACGTTTAGGAGAGCACTCTCTATGAGGGATGCTTTAGTCCAATCTAGTCCTGAGACTGTCCCCAAAGGCACATGGCTCACTAAAATGGGCTTTTATAAATGTAATTCATGTTGCGCTTGCAGTTTTGCGACAAATGCAACTCACTATGTAACTGCATTTAGTGATTAAAGAGTTGAAACCATGGAACATCTCACTTGTCGCATTGAATACGCCATCTATAAATTACGCTGTACTTGTGGCCTTGAATATATAGGGAGCACAAAGCTCCCTGTATACAAACGGATCTTACAACATCTAACTATCCTATCGCCAGACATTTTAAATTGGTTCATTAGAATAAACTGAAAGACTTAGTACACTGTTTTAGGTGCTGTTCCCTTTCCCGGACAGGGAGGGAACCGAGAAAAAAGTTTGTGCCAACGCGAACCTCATTTCATTCTGGCCCTCTACACAAAAAAGCCTAATGGTCTGACCACTGGTGAGGACATGCACAACTTTCTCTAGGGCATAACATCCTCTCCCACGCTTTATGATAATAACTAATTAAGAATATGTTCAGCCATATGTTCTGAGGTTTCTCCACACTCATGATTTTATTTGGCAATCACTGTTTAAATTTGCTCTCTAACGTTTTTATCAAATTCTTTTCTTTATTTTCTGTGAACTACATTTTTCTTTTGGCACTTCCACTTTATTACTATTCAGGCTTGAATAGTATATATATGCTGCTATTGAATGTGTTAGTTATGCAGTATTGGGGTATCTTTCATCGATTCACATGCCTGAATCGTTCCCCGTCGCCAAGGCGGGAGTCCCACAGTAAAATACAAAAGCAGTGCCTAAGTAAATAATAGTAGTAGGCTAAAAGAAAGCCTAAAGGCCTAAAACATAGTAGCTTATCTACATCATTATACGAAAAGAACTAAAAAATTGTTCCAACCAATCAGCTACCAGCACCCTCTAGAACCTTCCCAGCAGAAGCAGTTCTCCTCAGATTTTAACCACACGTTGTGTGGAAGGGAGTCTCCCTGAGTGGCTACTCAGTTCTTCACTTCTTTTCTTCAGAATGTCTGACAAGAAGGCTCTTTTTAGACCTTTCTGGACCTGTGAGAAGAAGAGGGTCCATGTGGATGACCAGCATAAAGATTGTATCTACTGCCCACATCCTAAGCATTTGTTAAGGATTGTAGAATTTGCCGGACCTTCCCTGCTAAGACTCTAAGGGACTGGCAGGCAAGGCTTCTTTTATGGTTGAAATCTTCCTCGGCTGAGGAGGATGACAAGGCCTCGACATCTAGCAAAAGGGCTAGATCGCATGACCGCTCTTCCAGTGAGGGAAGAAAACATCAAACGGCTTCTCATGAAGTTTCTGACCATTCACAGAGATCACCAAAATTTTCCTCTGGGTCAACACTATCTTCGCCCTCTGAGGCATCTAAAACACCTTCAACCTCTAAAACCGTGAGTAAAACCCAAGTTAAAACTCTTACTCCTGTTTCCTCTTATACAGGTTCTGTGTCTTCTGCTGCCCCTCTGTCGACGGCTACTGTCTCCACTATGGCCATCTCTTCAGCTATTGTGTCTTCCAAGATCTCTTCTACGTCTAAGAAGCCTGTTTTGAAAGATTTGTCGATGAAGAGTTCATCTTCTAAGTCTCCATTGACGACCACGTCGACGCCGAGCTCGTCGAGGAAGGTTCCATCAACGACGAAGGTGCTTCTATCTCTAAAGTCCACCTCATCGACGTTGACCGCGTCGACTATTTAATCGACGTCTGTTCCGTTGATGACTCCTTCAGTGACCCCGTCGACGACGATTCCATCTACGAAGAGCCAGTTGACAGTAGTCCAGTCGACGACGATCCCGTCGACTAAGAGTCCGTTGATGATCAACCCGTTGACGACGAAGAGCCCGTCAACGAAGAGTTTATCGACGACGATTCCACCAGTTTCTCAAACAACCCCTATATCTTATACTCATTTTCAACTAAAGACTTACCTTAGACAGGATTATAGCAAGATATCTCCTCTTCTCCCATCTCATATTTTAGAGACTTACGTTGAGGATGAGGACTTTGATGACGAAGACGACGAGGGACCGTTCGGCATAGCTCGCCACCCCTCTAAATTTCACATAAAATGCCAAGATGAGGATGAGGAAGAGGATTACCAGGAACACTATTGCCAGAAAGACCTCTCTACACCACATCATAGACCGCCCAGACAGATTTGGATCATAGAGAGACGAGTCATCTTTCTCCTACACTCATTCAAGATCTCCAGGCCATGCTGGCGGATTACTGTCAATGGTTTCCCCCACAACAGGCTGTCCCTGACATTCCACCTCTACCTACTGAAATGCCAGACTCGCTACCGCAGACAGAGGTTCCTACTGCGCCACCTCACCCTTCTGGTTCGTTACCACAAACGCACCATGATACTTCTTCCTCGGAGGAGGAAGAGGTCGAAGAGGGTGAATTGCCTGACAAAGCTACTAGTGTGGATCCTTGGGATGATTATATCATTCCAATGCCTTCTCCACCCATTCCTCAGCCTTCGGATTCTCCCCCTTAGGACATTGGCAGTTTTCACAACCTGATGCAACGTGCTGCAACCAGATTTCAATTGCCAGTCACAGTAGAACACGCAGATTGTTTCTTACATGATTTTAAAGAAGAGTATAGGAAGGTCACATGAGCGATTCCCATCATCGATTTATATCTGGAATGAAGGGATCAAAATTATGAAGACGCCTTGCTCTATCCCGGCTGTCCTCCCTCGCATTGAGAAAAATTACCCTGCTCCTCCGGAAACTCCAACTTGTCTGATTGGTAAACCCCAAAGAGATTCAGTAACATCGCAAGCGCCCAGCAAAGATCCAAAAATTCAGCTACGCCAATATCAACGCCACCGGATAAGGAAGGACAGAGGTTGGACCTTATAGGTAAAAAGTTTTCCACTATGGCAGCAACTTCCATTGAAGCAGCAAATTCTTTGGCAATACTATGCCGTTATGACCGCCAGATGTGGTCAGATTTGGTGGAATTTATGGACCTCATCCCTGAGGACCGTAAACCAGACGCAATGAAGATACTTTTGGAAGGAGAACGAGCCGCATCTGAGGTCATAGATTGCGCTCTGGTCATCGCTAACACCAACTTTCGATAACTTGCTGGTGCTGCTGTACGTAGATGCCAAGGATGGCTTAAAGCAACATCTTTTAGGCCAGAGGTACCAACAAAAATCTTAGACATGGCCTATGATGGTGATTCCTTATTCGGAAAGCACATTGATGCAGCCCTCCTTGCAATAAAGACATATACTGATACGGCTAAATCTTTGGCTGCTCTTCAATACAGGCGTGGGTCTTTCCGAGGTGCAAGAGGTCGTGGCTTTGCATCAAGAGGAGGGTATCAAAATCAACAAAATAGGCAATATCAGACACAGTATAGACAACCTTACGGCCAATTATCTTACCGACAATCCTCCTCAACTAGTTTCTCCCGTCAGGGCGGACGAAAGCGATCGAACAATCAGGGTCGCGATACCAACAGAAAGCAATGAGTTATGCAGGACGCCAGTCATCCTTCCCTCCCTCCGTGGGCGCAAACATTTCAGCTTTTGCTCACAAGTGGCAACAGATCACTACGGATCGATGGGTTCTCGACCTAGTCAACAACGGCCACAACTTGGAATTCATCAAACGACCACCTACTACCCCGCCCAGGGATCCCCTCCCCTCCCCTCATCTTCACTTACTGTTCAATGATGCCTTAAAAATGATCTGCAAGAATGCAATAGAGAAGGTTCCATCATCTCAAAAGGGAACCGGGTTCTATTCTCGTTTCTTCCTCATCAAGAAAAAATCAGGAGAGTGGCGCATGATTCTGGACCTCTGCAAACTCAACAAATTTCGGAAGAAACCGAGTTTCCGGATGGTTACACTTGCCGAAGTTTTGAGCTGTCTAAACAAAGGGGATTTTATGGCTTCTCTAGATCTAGAGGATGCATACTTTCACATCCCTAAACATCCCAAACATCGCAAATACCTTCGATTCACAGTGGCTGGCTGACGTCCACTATCAGTTCAAGGTGCTTCCGTTCAGACTGAATTAGGCACCAAGAATCTTCACGAAATGTCTTGCACCAGTGGCAGCGACTCTGAGATCTCAAGGAATACAAGTGTTTCCTTATCTCGACGATTGGTTGCTCAAGGTTCCTTCGGAGCAGGCAACCGAAGACGCTACCTCGACATGTCTGCGTCTCTTTTCAACGCTAGGCCTCACTCTCAACGGAAACAAGTCACAGTTACGTCCTCCCCAAGTGATTCCTTTTCTGGGAGCAATGCTGGACACCATACAGTGCAAAGCATTCTTGTCAAAAGACCGCCAGCTGCGTCTGCAAAAATTGGCAATACCAGTTGCAAAAAGAAAGTCCGTTTCTGTCCGCAAATTCGCTTCTCTTCTGGGGATGTGCTCATCTGCAATGAACCTTGTACCGTTGGCACCTCTCAGAATGAGATCTCTGCAGGAGGAATTGCACCTGCAATGGCAGCAAGCTGTAGGGTCATTCAACGACTCCATCAGGGTCACATTGCGCATGATAGACTCTCTGCATTGATGTCCCAGACAGCGAACTTGGCTCCGGGTCTTACTTTCCTACCAACTCCTCCAGAATTCGTTTTAACAGACGCTTCCATGGAGGGATGGGGAGGCCATCTCCAAGACTTACAGATTCAAGGAAGTTGGTCCCAAGAATACCATCAACAGCATATCAACAGATTGGAGCTTCGCGCCATCTTTCTCTCTCTGCAGGCATTTCTCCAGAGGATTGCGGGCTCCTCAGTGCTGATCCATACCGACAATACAACCAGCATGTATTACATCAACAAACAAGGGGGACCAAGGTCCCTGTCTCTTTCGCAGGAGGCTTGGGAACTGTGGGAGTGGGGTACAGCCCACAAAATAACACTAAGAGCAGAACATGTCAAGGGGCTTCAGAACACTTTGGCCGACACCCAGAGCAGGTCTCTCTCGGGCTGTCACGAATGGAAATTGGAGCAGAAGAAGGTGAACAGAATTTTCCAATTTTGGGGCAAACCAGCACTGGATTGGTTTGCGACCAGAAAGAACAGGAAATGCCAATATTACGCCAGCAGGTTCCCTCAACAGGGATCAAGAGGGAATGCCCTGTCCATGCGATGGTCAGGGATTTGTGCATACACTTTTCCCCAAAACCTTTGATTCCGAAAGTGGTCCCTAAATGAAGATGGAGGGCTGCAGTCTCATCCTGATTGCACCCCGTTTGCCAAGGCAATATTGGTTCCAGGAACTGCTTCTACTATCTCAGGACAATCCTATCCATCTGGTACCAACACTCACAATGTTGTCAAGGGAGAGGGATGAAATACTGCACCCAGATCCACAGTCGCTGCGCTTGCACGCATGGCTCCTGATTTCTTAGAATTCAAAGATCTGAACATCTCTCAGGACTGTTGTGAAATTCTGCCTAAATCTCGTGCCCAGAGTACAGTCAAAACTTATTGCTTAAAGTGGAAGCGATTTTGTCATTGGTGTGATGTGAATGATGTCCTCCCTATCCAAGCTCCTGTGGAACAAGTTCTTCCTTATTTATTATCCCTGGCCAAAGCTGGGCTTGTGTTTTCATCAATTAAGGTTCATCTTGCTGCGCTTTCCAGATTCAGGAAGAGTTCTAATAAACCTTTGCTCTGTTCCTCTTCGCATGTCAAACAATTTATGAAAGGACTCTTTCGAGTTTTCCCTCCGAAACGTGCACCTCCTCCAGAGTTGGAGTTAAATACAATGTTGGCTCAATTGATGAGAAGACCATTTGAACCTATCCACAAGGCTGAGCTCAAGTTTCTCACATGGAAGGTTGCTATTTTGCTAGCTCTTACATCGGCTCGAAGGGTTAGTGAAACCCAAGCTTTCACTATCTCAGAACCCATTTTGCATTTCTCTAAGGATTATGTAAGTCTCCGACAAATCCCAAATTCATCCCTAAAGTACTGTCTCAATTTCACTTAAATGAACCCGTAAAGCTTAAGTTTTCTTACCGGATCCAGACACGCCAGCGGAGAGAGAGCATTACACTCACTCGATGTTAAAAGTTGTTTAAAGTTCTATTTACAGAAGACTAAGGACATCAGGCGATCAATCAATTGTTCGTGGCCTATGGTCAAGCCACACTTAGGACTGCAGTAACAAAGGCAACAATAGCCAGATGGCTGGCTTCGACAATTCATTTCTGTCATGACAAAGCCAACAAACCTTTACAAAGAAAGTTCAAAGCACATTCTACCAGAACTATGGCAGCTTCTACTGCACTTTTTGCCGGAGTAACATTGGAAAATATCTGTCGTGCTGCGACATGGAAGAATGTCCACACGTTCACGTCACGAAACACTACTGTCTGCAATCTGCTCTGCAGGACGATGCAGCTGTAGGACAAGATGTTCTTCAACATATTTTTCACGAAGGTTAGATTTACGCATTTATCACGATATACTGCTCTGTTTCAAGTGATATATATAACTATTATATGTTTATGGCTTCGAATGTATGCATTTCCTTGTATTTATAACCTTGCCTTCCATAGGTAATGTTTCTCAACATGCATTGTATTTATTTGAAAGTGTATCTAGCTTGTTAATGTTCTAACCTTTCTGGATGCGTTTCAGGAGTTTATAAACCCTGTCTCCCACTATCCGCAAACGACATTGTTTTAGCTTACTGCTTGCTATTCTGATTCAGGCATGTGAATCTATGAAAGATACCCCAATATTGGATAAGAAAACAAATTACTTACCTGCAATTACAGTTATCAAGTATTGGTATCTTTCATAGATTCACATGCACCCACCCTCCTCCCGGGCGACAGTTCTTTGGTTGGGATCCCTATTTCCCACTTGTGCTAAGAAAAACTGAGAGAACTGCCTCTGCTGGAAAGATTCTAGAGGGTGCTGGTAGCTGATTGGTTGGAACTATTTTTTAGTTCTTTTCATTTAATGTAGGCTACTAAGTTTTAGTCCTTTAGGCTTTCTTTTAGCCTACTTCTATTATTTACTTAGGCACTGCTTTTGTATTTTACCGTGGGACTCCTGCCTCGGCGACCGGGAATGATTCAGGCATGTGAATCTATGAAAGATACCCATACTGGATAACTGTAGTTTCAGGTAAGTAACTTGTTTTGTTACACAGTATCACTTTTGCACAGACTTTTGCTCACTTTGCATTTTATCATTTAAATTCGTTTTTACATTTATATAAGTTTTAACTTTGACATTGATATGATTGACCTACGCTGTAGATTTTGTGCTTTTTTAACACCAATGCGTGTGTATTTAACCGTTTTAAGAGTATCTATGGCTGTATGTAGAATGACGATGGTTTATTCACAAATATCAACATGGTCATATTTTACAATCTGGTTTGAATGGACATTATAGTAGTTACCATGCATTAAGTAATACATTTTAATGGTTTTCTTGACCAATAATGGTCTAGCACTTTATGTCCAATTTACTGTTAAGTTCATTATTTTGAACTTGTTTATTGTTCGTTTCCATCTGTCCTCTATGTGTATTTACAATATTGTTTAAGTACACTGCCCTAATTCACAGACTCTAACATTATTCAACTTTGGATTGCATATTTGCATACAATCTAGCGTCTCTGGTAAACTTTTACAGTCATGTTTGTTAAGGTAACAACTAAAAATACATATAAGCATTTCACACTTTTTTAGCATATTTGCACTATATCAGTCATTTTGAGATTTTGCGTATTTGCACATTTATTTATATCTGGAGTCTACATGCACTAGCATTAAATGTTGCACTCAGGAATTGCTACTTTCCAGTGTGAAATGTACATTTTGCGTATTTGCACATTTGAGCTGTTGTTTATTTCAGGTCATGATGACTGCTAGGCTGATTTTCCTTTCAAAATATGCATTTATAATTGGTTTTGAGATCTTTAACAAATTTGTGTAGCTCTTTATTTTCATTTATTAATTAGGATGGGATCATCTTATGTATGCTCCAGTCTGTTCTTCATTTTTAGGTCTCGACTATTCTTTCCCGCAGGGATAAATAGACGAGAGTATAGTAGGCAAAACAAGCTCTTGAACCATTGCGGATTTAGTACAGTTCATGTGAACACAATCACGCGCATTCTCCCCACAGGCATTTTTTTCAAGAGCTTTCATTGGCTCTTCACTTTGTGCACGCTGCATTCAGCTGCCCAGTCATCCCACCCACTGCCTCTCCAGCGCGCCAACACGCAGACCACAGCCTCTCTTCCATTCAGCTGCCTATTCATCCCACCCTCTCCCTCTCCAGCGCGCGCCTTGCTCTCCATTTGTTTACAAACGCCAACACTCAGCCCACAGACTCTCTCCCCAACGCGCGCCATTCTTTGTTGCCACGTGACACAAGCCCTCCTCCCTATCTTCTTTGTTACAGTTGCAGGCAGTCCACTCCCTCCCTCCTTTCCTGTGCACGCCTCGCTCTCCACAACATCAGTGCACACTTTTCCACCAGGCACACAACCTTCAAATATGGAAGACACATACACTTTTCATCCTTCTGAGGTCGAAAACATGAGCCCGTTGCATTGACACACACTGCTCTCACACACACAAGTTACTGTCACACACACAATGCTCTCTTACACACAGACTGCTTACACACACAGGCAATAGTCACACAAAGGCACTGTTCACACACAGTCACTGCTTGCACACACAGACACTGCTCACACACATAGACGCTGCTCACACACACAGGCACTTCACACATACACTGGCACTGCTCACACACACCGGCACTGCTCACACACACCGGCACTGCTCACACACACACAGGCACTGCTCACACACACACAGGCACTGCTCACACGCACCCCTGTGTCTCCCAAAAAATTTCAGTTTACCCAGCACGCATTCTGCGCTTTCAAACTTACAATATGCCACGCCCATTCCCTTTTCATCCTTCTGAGGTCGATAACATGAGCCCCGTTAATTCGGCAACAAAAAAAAATCAATATTCACAGCGCCACAAGCATATCTCAGCACACTTGACGCATTTCACACAAACAAAACACACACACGCCTTGCGCCTATCTCTCCTTTGCAGCTGGGAACAACTATATATACTTTTAGAAAACAATGGACTACACATACTGTATCTGTCACACCGCACCCGCTTTGAAAACAAACCTTTTCATTTTAGCCAGCACGCATTCTACGCTTTCAACCTTCAAATATGGAAGACACATACACTTTTCATGCTTCTGAAGTCGATAACATGAGCCCCGTTGCATTGACACACACTGCTCTCACACACAGTAGTTACTATCACACACACACGGTACTTTCATATACACAGGCTGCTCACACACACAGGCAATGTGCACACACAGGCACTGTTCTCACACACAGGCACTTCACACACACACCGGCACTGCGCACACACACCGGCACTGCGCACACAAAAAGCCAAGGGTGCGAGGGAAAACGTATAAATAGGAATGCTTTTCAAAGAAATTTGCACTTGTTTTACAATACATAGAAGAGTATCCTTTTGTTTAGAATGAGAAAGCTTCCGTGCCCCTACTAAAAAACTTAGTGCCACTCTTCTTCAGACTCTCAGTTCTCTGCTGCCGCAGAGTACTGCAGAGCTCAGCTACCGGTGAGCTATACATTTATTTGCACGCCTGAATGTTACTTTTATATTTGTATGCCATAAAGCGAGCAACAACCATGTATGTTCTATTATAAAATCTCACTTCCCTACTAGGACTCATTGAATGCTTTTAGGCTTAGGGATTTTTTACACTTTTGAGGACAGCAATGCCTTTAGACCCACTCCGGTTTGTATGAGCAACCTTGGCATAAAGGTTGGATTCAAAACACTTCACAGATTAACATAGCCTAAATCAATATAAACGACACCTACAAAAATAAATTTACCTCAAACAAAGAAAAACAAAGAATTAAGGTTGTTGCATACCGATAGTGCGTAAATTCATCTCACCCTTCATTAATAAAAATCATTGTAAACACAAAGAAAGAATAAAGCGAAAGAAAGACAGTGAATATAATACAACCGTTCGATCAAACTCATACATTCTCAATAAAAACAGTATTACAAAAAAATGTCGGGAGTACATCAAATACAATAAATACATTGCAATATATTCAGTAACAACAACATGAACACATATCACATAAAAAATTAAAAATGTTCCTTAGCTATACAATAAGTACATCTGCAAATCCAGATACAGTCAGAATACACAAAGGTAATAAAACATTATAAACACATTATAAACGTACAATAAATATAAACCCAATAAATACTACATGCCCAAAAACAAAATAAAAATATTACAATTAAAACTTACCTGTCAAACGACGCTGCAACAACACAGGAAACACGACACACCTTTCACACACGACTGTTCTCGAAGATCTGGGAATTTCCCCGATGACGCACAACAATCGCAACGCTACGTAACAAAATATCGCAATGAGATTGGGTAAAATAAACGTCAATCAAAAAAAAAATGGAAACTAAAAAAGGACTAGAACGCTAACATAAAAACGTAGTTAGCGTTTAGGAACAAAATTTCGTCTGCCATTTTTAAATTAAAAAGTACATCACACACACACCGGCACTGCGCACACACACCGTCACTGCGCACACACACAGCCAAGGGTGCCAGGGAAAACGTGTAAATAGGGATGGTTTTCAAAGAAATTTGCACTTGTTTTTCAATACTTATAAGATTATCCTTTTGGTTAAAATGAGAAGGCTTCCATGCCCCTACTACAAAACATAGTGCCACTCTTCTTCAGACTGTCAGTTTACACACAGGCACTGTTCAAACACAGTCACTGCTCGCACGCACAGACACTGCTAACACACACAGACGCTGCTCACACACACAGGCACTTCACACACACTCAGTTTACACAGCACGCATTCTGCGCTTTCAAACTTAAAATATGGAAGACCCATACACTTATACACTTTTCATCCTTCTTTGGTCGATAACATGAGCCCCGTAAATTCAGCATCAAAAAAAAAATATTCAAAGCGCCACAAGTATATCTCAGAACACATTTAAGGCATTTCACACAAAAAAAACACACACATGCCTCTCGCCTATCTCTCCTTTGCAGCTGGGAACAACTATATATACTTTTAGAAAACAATGGACTACACATGCTGTCTCTGTCACACCGCGCCCCCTTTGAAAACAAACCTTTTAGTTTTAGCCAGCAGGCATTCTGCGCTTTCAACCTTCAAATATGGAAGACACATACACTTTTCATGCTTCTGAGGTCGATAACATGAATGGATTATATGGATTATAGTACGCACATCTGCGTGTTAGCACAAAGTACACCAGCGCAAAAAACAAAAGCTATAGGTGTCACATTTGCAAAAGTTAAAACTATTTGCATTGTAAATGACAAAGCAATTTATTTTGCTAATTCAAAAAACAAAACCTAAATAAATAATTTGTCATTTACAATACCTACAGCTCAAACTTAACTAATGCGAGACCTATTGCATTGCAAATGCTTGTTATTTACGTGGCCATGTTGTTTTCAGAGCCATTAGTGCACATTTTGTTATTTATTTGGTTTCCTGCTTACGTGGCGCATCATGTGATCAAGCTCACTTGTGGCGAGCGAAACGCATCATGACAGGCACTATGCCTGCATATTTATGGATAACTTTTGAATAAAATCTACACTGCTTTATTCACAACATTGGAGTTGCTTGGAGTCTTCTTGAAGTCTTCCTTGGAGATTGTTGAGGTCTGTGCCTGAGTGTACTGCCAGGATCGGCAGGTAGGAAGTTTGTGCATGAATTTATATATATATATATATGGTCATGTGATCAAGGTGCTGTTTGCACCGAAACGCGTCATGGCGGAGTGGTGATGAGGATTGTACTTAAATAAAACTTACCACATCCACAGAAATCGGGTTTGCCTCGTCTATCTTGCTGCTGCATACTGTGGCCACGGACGTTCTATGCCGAAAATATATATATATATATATATATATATATATATATATATATATATATATATATTGAAAAAAACGTAGGTTTCAGGGGCGTTATAGTTAGTTTGACATTTCACTCGTACAAAACCATTGAAATTCCTCTGTTATAGTTAGTTCAGCTAAGTATAACTTGCGGGCCCGCATTGCACTGCTGATGACGTCACATATGACATCACTGATGACATCATCCAGTGAATGTGTGTTTTTTCTGAAAATTAAATATGTTTTATATATGTATATCTCAAGGTCGATGGAAGAATAAATGGGTATATAAGTGTCTAAATGGATGATTTTTTTTTGTTGAAAAATTTATTGTATAACTGTCTGATTATGGGTATCTTAGTGAATACATGGGTTAGTGAGTAATGTTTAAATATATAAATATCTGTTTCCGTCTCTCACTTTGTGTATTAGTGGCTGCATGGGTTGGTGAGTAGCTACATGAGTGTCTATATAGGTTATTAGTTGTTTTTTTGAGTAGAAGTATGAGTGTCCGAGTGTCTGTATGGTTCGGTGGGGGGTATTACGTAGTGCATAGATGCATGAATGAGTGACTCACTGTTTGTATGTGTTGAAGACAGCATGGGTGCAGGACTATATGGGTCGATGAGCATGTGTATAGGTGTGTAAGTGAGTGAATGACTGTCTCATAGTGTCTTTATGAGTAACTACATATGTTTGAAACTAGTATATGTATGTATTGGTGTATATAAGTGAGTATATGTGAGAGTGAGAGATTGGAAGAGTTCCTTTATAAGTTAGTCTGTGTTTCTATAAGTGATTGCTTAAGAGAGTAAGTATGTGTAAGTTTCTGTAGCAGTAAGTGTGGTGGTGTGTGTATAACTGTATATGCAATTTAATGGATGTTTGATACTTTGCATGTTTGACTGTGTGTGAGTAACTCTATGGATGACTGTCATTGTGTAACTGGATGTATAGGTGTATGAGTACATATGACGAGTGAGTACATGTATGAGGGACTGTATAGGACTGTTAGTGAATGAGTGGATGTGTGTGTGTAGATCTTGGAATTACTAAATAGATGTGTTGTAGGTGGTATTGGTATGTCCATTGTTTTGAAAATTGTATTTTCTATTTTTGAGTGTGTGTATCAAAGGTTATATTAGGGTGAGAGGAGGTCTGCCACTCTATCACAAGGATGATGCCATCAGTGATATCATCAGTAATGTCAATTGAGATGTCATGAGTGATGTCATGAATGATGTCACTGACCATGTCATGAGTGATGTAATATGTGACTTCATCAGCAGTGCATTGCAGGCAAACGAGTTATAGTTAGCTAAACTAACTATAACGGTGGAATTTCAATGGTTTTGTACAAGTGTCCAACTAACTATAACGCCCCTGAAACCTATGTTTTTTTCAGTGAATTTCTACGTTTAAAAAAAATGCTAATTCCTAACTATAACGTGCCTGAAACCTATGGTTTTTCAGTGTATTTTAAAGGTTTTTTAAATGCTAGTTTCTACCAATGCCTACAGAGGTATGACATGTGAAGAAAGAAGAAGAAACGCACAAAGAAGCAAAAGAAATGCAGAAAGAAGCAACAGAAGTCCTCCAAGACGAAGAAAAGTGCAGGAATGTAAATGTAAATGTAAATGTACAGGAATTTATATAGCGCAAATCACCGAGCGGTTTCTAAGCGCTTGCTTAGGGAACCCGTCCTGGTATTCCCCTGTGAGATAACCCCGGCAGGGTATCCGCAAGGTGAAAGCCAGGCATCCCTCCGCGAGGGGCCGTTGTGGAGATTAAGCAAGCTATTGCCCAGAGTCGCAGAGTGTGAACCCTTGAATCGAGTAGGCACCGGAGCGAGAATTGTCGAGTCCATGGACATTTGTAGGACTCAAGACCCCGCCGAGCCGGGAATTGAACCCTGGTCCTGGGCTGACCTCTGCTTCCAGGTCTGCCTCCTCTAACCAGTGAGCCACACTTCTCCACAAGAAGCAAGACGTGCAGAAAGAACAAACAGAGGAGCAGAAAGAGGCCTTGTTGCAAAATCATCCTGTACCCTCAACTTTTTCAGCTGGGTACTGGTGGTAATTGACTCTTACTAATCAGTCCCAGATCCAGTGCTATGCTAAAAGACACATGAGGGCCTATTAGGATGATGGGCGGACTTTGTCCGCCCGTCATCCTACTGGGGTTTGG
This sequence comes from Lissotriton vulgaris, assembly GCF_964263255.1. NCBI lineage: Eukaryota > Metazoa > Chordata > Amphibia > Caudata > Salamandridae > Lissotriton > Lissotriton vulgaris. The sequence continues at coordinate 754,126,798 of NC_141695.1, read as the reverse complement.
GACCACCCGCCATAAGGGCGGGGGTCCCGTGGAGAGCATTAGGATGTGCCCGCCATAGTGGCGGGCACATACTGCATTTTTAGCATTGTGGCGGGCGGTGCTCTCAGCACCGCCCGCCACAATGCTAAAAATGCATCAATGCATTTGCATAGACAAAGCGGCAGGCACCGCGCGATGCCTGCCGCTTTGTTTATGCAAATGCAGGTGGGTACCACAGGTACCCCCGTGTGCACCCCCCACCTCTCCTTCACTCTGGGGGCCCGCAGTGAAGAGGCATCTAAACAAGCCCATCATATCATCTCATAGACACCGCCACCATATTAAACCTTTTCCGCCCCAGCCGCAAGGTGACCGGGGTGGAGAGGCGGCGGTCCCGCGGCCATCCTAATATGGCGGGGGAATTTAGGTGCAGATGGCGGGCAGATTGCCCCTGCTCCTGGCAGGGTCAATCTGCCCGCCATCCTAATGGGCCCCTTAGAATACAGTTAAAACACCTACATACACTAGGGAACACTATGCGCCGGGGTACCCCTGTGATTATCATGGCCTCGTCTGTAAGCCCCTAGTACATAACAGGGCAGGGGGCAGGGGGATTAAAACTACCTCTTAAAAAGCACCACAGGACGCGTTTGCACACTGGTGAAGGGAGGGGGGCCTGAGGTGATGTGTGCCAACGCACCCTGTGGGTGTGTTAACTTGGGGGATAAAGTCCCCTTGAATCCTGAGTGTTCCTTGGGTCCAACTAGCCCACCAGGTATCTCCAGGTAGCACCACAGAGCTGTGTTGCAGAGAGGTGTTAAAAGGGGTACAGCCTGGACCACCTCTCTGCAACGCAGTGCAATGGCACTTACTGGATGCACCTGGTGGGCTAGTTGGCCTCCAGGGGCCCTCCGGATTGAAGGGGAAATGTTTCCCCAGCTTAAAACGCGCCACAGGGCGTGTTTGCGCATGTCACCTCAGGCCCCGTTCCCTCCCTTCGCCACTGTGTAAACGCGCCATGTGGCCGTTTTAAGTTGGGCGATTAAGTCCCCTTGAATCCTGAGGGTCCCTAGGCTCAAACTAGCCCACTAGGTACCTCCAGTAAGCGCCACAGAGCTGCGTTGCAGAGAGGTATAAAAAGGGGTGTGGCCTCTGAACACCTCTCTGCAACGCAGCTCCCTGGTGCATACTGGAGGTACCTGGTGGGCTAGTTGGTCCTCAGTTACCCTCCAGTATTGAAGAGGAATTAATTCCCCAACTTACAACTCGCCAGGGGGTGCGTTTGCACAATGGTGAAGAAAGGGGGCGGGCCTGAGGTGACATGTCTGCAAACACGCCCTTTGGTGCGTTTAAAGTTGGGGAATTAATTCCTCTTCAAGCCTGAGGGTCCCTGGAGGCCAACTAGCCCACCAGGTACCTCCAGAATGCACCAGAGAGCTGTGTTGCATAGAGGTGTTCAGAGGCCACGCCCCTTTTTGCAACACTTTGCAACGCAGCTCCGTGGTGCTTACTGGAGGTACCTGGTGGGCTATCTTCGAATCGCCCATTGATTTAACTTGCTGGTTTGCCCTGCTGAAGGAGATCGGACTTCCATAAAATGTTCTACTTCGGAATGTAGAGGGCTCCATCAGGATCAATGCTAAGCGGCAACCCATCCATGTTGAGGCCTTTCTGGGCACAGACTTTGGACTTCACCAACTCTGTACTTTCCCACCCTTACCGATGACCGCACCGGTACCCTCTCTTCAGCAACGTGCCATCGTCGAGCCCTGCTTCAATTGTACCTTGAAACTTGATGCGCTGAAGACTCGTCGACAACTACTTTTGCTCCAGTAAAGTTTTTAAGTCGGAAGGTAATATTTCCAGTGAGGCGAACCTGGTCCTTGGCCAGTGATACTTTGCAGTCCGCCAGAACTTTTGACTTTGACCTTGTCTGGCACAACCAGATGACAGTGGTGTGATTTTATTTATTACAGTTTACTCTATTTTGTTAAATTAGTTTGGGATGTTTCTTGTGTTGTGTTTTAGCTACATTACTGGCTGGGTAATGCATATATATTTTACACATTGTCTCTAAGTTATTCCTGACTACTTGTGTGCCAAGCTACCAAAGGGTTAACCACAGGTTTACTTAGTGACTTTTGTGGTTCACCCTGACAAGGACTGTGATTATTATTTGAGATGGGTTCTCACCCCCTCAATTAACACTCCAATTTCTTACATCTGGTCAATCCATTTCAGCTTAGGCACTAACGTTCACTATTCTTTTGCTTATGTTTTGTGCGTTTGGACTGTTTGGAGTTTAGCAAAACTTAAACATTGTTGCTGTCCACTTACCTCTGCACTCCTCCCTCACTTAAGGCTGGCTTCGACATCCTTGCACTTTATCATGCTTTGTCTCTGGATAATTCTATCTGCTATTGACATATATAATTATTTTGGAGACAGCCTTGGCTCCTTAGTTATCAAATGCCCTTCTCTGGTTTTATGTATGAACAGGCCATCTATTAAATGTAAGCAGCCAGGGTTCCTGGATCACCCTGTACTACTGCATCGATTGGCATTGGTGGCTGGTGTGTTAAAATCATTTTAATGGTTCTCTTTGTGTCTGGTATCTTTTTCACTTCTTCGAGCAGTCACTGGATGCTGGGCAATTCAGAAGGAAGCGATTGCCTCCCAGAGTCCTGGGCACTATTACACTGCTCATTGTGATGCAAGTATTCCTTTTGGTGTCTTCACTCTTCAAAGAGTAGTGTTGTTTAGCAGTAAGTGCATGAAGAATGACACTTTGAGGGTATGCGCTGTGACAAAAGTAACAAAGCTGATAAAGGTGACTTTATACGGATCGGTATGTTTTTAGAAACGGTTTAACCTAATTCACAATAGCAAATCACAAAAGTGAAAATTTAAGATTAACACACAAAAAAGCAAGGCCATAGAATGTTCTTTGTCCGAGTTATGATCCCACACAGTTTTTTCATAGCTAGAGTGCTGTGTTACTTCCAAACTGTTGGGGTTACACCCAGAGAATCTCCTTAGCCCCTACAAGGAAACTACTAATTTTTTGGAAAATAAAGGAAAACTGGCAGGTGTCAGTACACACTTCTTTCTACTGAATCCTGTTGTGTGTGATGGTAATTAGTCATGACGTTACAAATTGGTGCCGAGCGACGAATGACCCATGGTTTGCCGATATTGATGAGGATTGGTAAGAGTGTGTGTACTGCTGGATTAATATTGCTACACAGATGTTCTAGTTCTCTTACACATTTTCTCATCATTGCTTCGCGGCAAAAGTGAATAAAAATTAACGTACAACGCTGTAAGCCTTTCAGCACAGGATATAAAGCCGCTGATAGTCTCGAGCTCCCGCATGTTTGAAGAAGCAAACTACTCAAGATAGAAGAAAGTCTGCAGCAACTGCCATCTTTTAATTTGCCACAAAATAACACAAGATTAACAAAATCACAGCGGCCTTCTTTAAGTCTGGCAACTCACAAAGATTGACATTGGGCTAGCCATTAAGTCAGGCAAACCGTAAAATAACCCACAAAAACAACTATATTTTCATTAACCAAAAACAGATTTTGAATAAAATTGCAACAAAGAAACAAATGATCGATTTTTAATAAAAAACAGAGAAATGTGTTATGAAGAAATAAGCCGTGAAACTACAATAAACATGGATACAGAAGTGTATATTGATGAAGAAAATATAGAATATGTTTTAAGTATGATTTTTCTAAGGCCTTAACCATTTGATATATCAGACTAACAAACCATTGCACAAAGATGGGAAAGAGGGAGATTTGAACATTTCAATTTAGTGGGTGATGCTACAGAGGATGTATTAGTAACATTTTGAAAGCAAGAAAAACACATATAAAGGACTCATGAATTGCCTCAATGACACTTTTAATCCAAAAATAAATTTCGATTTTGAAAGATACATTTTTAACATGGCTTGTCAAGCAGAAAGTAAATCCGAAGGCATGGAGCCGGACGGCATCATCGAGAGTAACTGGAATGAAATTGTCGACAGTTTCAATGACATGAGTTTATCGGAGTCTCTTCTCCGAGGAATCTATGCCTATGGTTTTGAGAAACCTTCCGCCATCCAGCAGCGGGCCATTCTTCCTTGTATCAAGGGGTATGATATAATTGCACAGGCCCAGTCTGGTACTGGGAAGACTGCCACATTTGCCATCTCTGTTCTTCCGCAGTTTGAGCTGGACCTGAAGGCTACCCAAGCCATGGTCCTGGCGCCTACCCGCGAGTTGGCCCAACAGATCTAAAAAGTGGTAATGGCTCTAGGAGACTACATGGGGGCTTCCTGCCACGCCTGTATCGGGGGCACCAACGTGAGGGCTGAAGTGCAGAAGCTGCAGTCGGAAGCCCCCCACATTATTTTATGCACCCCTGGGCGCGTGTTTGACATGATTAATTCACTATACCTACCCCCCAAATGCATCAAGATGTTTGTGCTCGACGAAGCGGATGAGATGTTGAGTCGTGGGTTTAAGGACCAGTTCTATGACATCTTTCAGAAGCTGAGCAGCAACTCGCAGGTAGTGCTCTTGTCTGCCACCATGCCCGACGACGTCTTGGAGGTGACCAAAAAGTTCATGCGAGACCCCATCCGTATCATGATGAAAAAGGAGGAGCTGACCCTTGAGGGTATCCGACAGTTCTATGTCAATGTGGAGCGAGAGGAGTGGAAATTGGACACCTTGTGTGATCTTTACAAAACATTGACAATCACCCAAGCTGGCATCTTCATCAACACACAAAGGAAGGTGGACTTGCTGACTGAGAAGATGCACACTAGTGACTTCACAGTCTCCGCTCTGCATGGAGATATGGACCAAAAAAAGCGAGACGTAATTATGCGTGAATTCCCATCCGGCTCCAGTCGAGTGCTCATCACTACAGATTTGTTGGCCAGAGGCATTGACATGCAGCAAGTCTCCTTGGTCATCAACTATGACCTGCCAACGAACCGGGGGAAATACATTCACCGAATCGGACGAGGTGGGCGCTTCGGTAGGAAAGGTGTGGCCATCAACATGGTGACAGAAGAGAACAAGCGAACCCTGAGACTTTCTACAACACCGCCATTGGGGAGATGCCCATGAACATGGACGATCTGATTTAAGCCTCCTCTGCGAGGAGGGCTTGCATGCTGGACCACCGAGCAAAGGAGAGGAGGAAAAGAACCCGGAAGTCTTTCTAGCATGCCTTGTTCATGTTGGGGCTATTTGGAGTAAATTTTTGTTCTTTTGATTTGAATAAATATTTCGAAAGGCAAAAAAAAAAAAAGAAATTGTTGGAACTGATTTGCAGATACTACTACAAATGGCTTGAACTGTCTTTCAAGCAAAAAAAAGTGTTAACAACATAGAGCAAGAAAAAATGAAAACAATGGAGCACATTTGACAAATTACTAGAAAATACTCTTAAAACCTCAACACAAAGAGAAAAAGTTGTCTTGCTGATGTAGAATGCAGATCCAGAGAATGTGGAATGCTAAATCATTTTTCAAGTGTATGCAGATTCAAACGTGCTAGGAAAGAAAACAGCAAAGGGTGGAACAAACCAACATAGGGAAATGTTTAAATGTAAGATAAATTGAAAGACTTGAAAATTACTATATTGATAAATCTGAACAGTCAGAACTGATGGACATAATGCATGATGAAACCAAGTTTAAGCAAATTAACTTAAAAGAAAATATCGAGAAAACCTGTTGACATAATGGATAGGTCTCCAAAAGTTCCCTTTGTCTTTAATAGTGGAGCAACTTGTAATTTGATGTGCATCATGAGTATCACAAAAAATGCAAAAAAGCCACTACTAACACCATCAATGTCCGTGTTTTCCAGCGGGGAGCCAAACATCCTCGAAAAATGGACCGAACTTTTCTATATGGAAACATATCTAGCATGGAAGAAATAAATAGTCTCAAAGGTGAATTTCCTATTCCTTGTTTATTGAGTAATGCTACTGTTCAAATTAGGGGTTTATTAGCAATAACTTGTCACAGTTCAACATAACATCCTGTTCTAAAGAAATTCCCACCATTTTTTGAAGGGCTATGAGAATTAAAAGACAAAACAATCGCATTATATATTTATGAAGCAGTGATGGGATATATTGGTTTAAAGGTACCTTCTCAGATGCAAAACCTCTCCATGGCTGAAGATTTCTACTGTGGTGGAAGAAGAAGATGGTGAGATGGGAGGGCAATTTCGTTACTCTCAGATCCATCCTCTTTTTTTTTTTTACAGAGTTTTATATAGTGCGAACTTGACCTGAAGGTATCGGATATCAGAGCGCTTTACATAGCACCAGTTGCGTTACATGAAGACACAATCATTTTTTGTTAGGCATGGGGAGATTAAGTGATTTGCCTAGAATCACAGGATGTTCTGCGTCTTTGGCGAGACTCGAACCCAGTTCCCTAGATTCGAGGTCGACCGCCCTAGCCGTTAGGCCAACTCCTCTCCTGTAATTAGTGAGACTGCAGGTGGGTGTTAAAAGCAGTTGTGGGTGGTTTTGGTGGTGGGTGGGTGGAGAGAAAGGCAGTGGTTTAAAGTTCGGCATTAGCGAGCTTACCTTGGTCGAGTAATGAAATTAGAGGGTCCTGAAGACTAGAACAGTCACTGGGGTCCGAAGTACGGTAGACGACGTGATAGGGACACGCCTAGCGCTGAAACGGGATTCACACCCCTCCCTCCCCCCCAGTAACTCTCCGCCCCCCCCCCCCACAATTACGTATGTAGTAATATATGGGTACAGTGGTCTACCCGATCGGTACAAAGGTTCAATTTGCCTTACCAAGGAGAGCATACTATAACATGACCACACTTGTTACAAATTATTCCTGACATATGAGCACCTGCATGTACGGTTCAAGGCTGTTCTTTTTTTCTTCATTATTTAGTTTTTTGTTAATTAGTGATTTCCTTGGCACATTTCATGTATGGAGTTGACAGTGCACCCCACAGCACTCCCCACCAATTAGCAGGCTTCAGGGAATAATAAGGGGAAAAGACACGAGCAGGCACACTTCTATCATGAGAAATAGATGGGCTAGAACAGATCAGAGCTCTTACGAGGTAGGTGGGGGTGTGCAGTTGATTAAAAGATAATTTTATAACCACATACACTGTGTGCCATTTACTTAATAAATGAGATGCAATATATAGTTTGTAATACACAGTAAATGTCCAAGGGGGAAGAACTTTGTAAGCCGTACGCCACTTTTTTATGTCATTCAATATTTACAGTACAATGTCATGCATGGTTATAAACTACCAATAAAAATATTTTCAACAAACAAAACAGTCACTGGTGTCCTTTCTAGAGTCCTTGGTTATGGTTTGGACCTGGAAGCCTTAAATAAGGAAGTAATGTTGTATACAAACTTCCCCGCACAAATTAGGGGTGTGTGGGCGGAAGTGCTTGATATTCTGCGGTCGGTCATCTTAATAAGGTCATTTAAAAAAAAAATATGTTTTTATTGCAGACAATATAAAAGTTACATGTAATCACATTCCATAGTTCCAAACCCAGTGGCTACTACGTACCAAACTCGTAGAATCTCGTCCCACAGCCTGTGTGCCCACATCCCGGAGGCCGGGCGGCGTTAACCATGAGAAATTAAAGGACTTAAAGCAAGAGTCAATCGCAGCCATCTAGTAGGAAGACCTCATGTCCGCTTTTCCATTTGTGAACAACCCCTCTCAAGAAACCCCCCCCCCCCAACAACCCCATCTCGCAATCAACCTTAAGAAACGATCATGAGCGACTAGAAGCGCCTTAACACACCTTTCCATGTCACTTCTCCCCCCAATCTTGTGAACCCTCCGGCGGGTGACTATGCCCGTCAGGAAAACCCCTATCTCAGTGTCAAGTGGAAAGTCCTCCGAAATATTCCTCTGGAGTGTCCCTCGCCAACCTTACGATATTGTATGCTGTGTCCTGAGGGTTCTTTCTACAGTGTTCACTAGGGGGTGCTGCTGCACAATCTGCAGTTCCTTAGTGCTCCTGACTGGGCCTCCCCACTCTCACCCACCCTCCTCAATGTCCCACCACTTCCGCGTGCCATCTCAGTCAGTCTTCTAGAGCTATGTGCCAGGAGCGTTAAGTGTTTAGGAGTGCGAAGCGTCCTGGATGCGTCGGAGGGGCTCCCTTTCACTATCCTGCTCCTCCCCCTTGTCATGTGTCTCTAGTTCCCTTAGGGCTTGTACTAACACCTCCCACGCCGTCGCTGCGTCCAATGCTTTGTCGTCCTGACGCCTACGAGCCATCTGATATCTAAGGGAGCTTTCACAGGCAGCCCATTTCAGGAATTCATTCATCCATCGTCTGTACGAAGGACCAGCCCTCGCCTTCCAATGTCGAGTAATTTTGCGCTTAGCTAATTGGCCCATGTCAATAAATTTGCTGGTATTTTTGTGTTTGGGGGTGTGTGGGAACCAATTTAGGACACTGATAGCCATGTCAAACTGCAACTGTCTTACCGTCACCTCGTTCAGCGTGTCTCCTATCGCCTTCCAGTAGTCTCCCAGCATTGGACAAGTCCACAGCATGTGGTCTAGTTCGACCCCCTCTCTAGTGCACCTAGGGCACGCTGCCTCATTCACTCCAAAATACTTACGAATTTTCCCTGGTGTTAAATACGCTCTGTGCAGTATGAAAAAGTGCACTAGTTGGAAGCTCGCGTTCCTAGTGCTCGTACGGGATCGTCGCATTATCTGCTCCCAAGCCGTCTCTGGGATCTCCTTTCCTATATCTGCTTCCCACTTGTGTTTCAACCCGGTCAAAGGTGGCAAGTTTTCTCGGAGCATTCTAGCATAGAGACATGTGACCGCTTTGTATGTACCTGCCGCCATCATGGCATATTGGCATGCCATAGACTATGTGGGTTCCAGTAATCCCTCCTTCCAGTGCGCCTGCATGGCTCTAGTGATCGCGGCATGCAATAAGAATCCCCCCCTCGGTAGGTCGAACCTTTCCTGGAGCATCTGGTAAGGCAGCAGCGCCCCGTCCTCGTACAAATCTCCTACAATGTGCAGTCCCGCCTCTTCCCAGGCCTGCAGCTGCGACCAGTCCCCACCATGCGGTAACGCAGTCACCATTCCGATAGGTATTTCCGGCGCGTACGGGTGACGCACTCCCGCCAGGCGTTGTGATCTGTTCCAGCAAAGGCGGAACGTATGTTCCTCCATGGTAAGGTCCCGCAAGTCTAGCTTCTGTTGTAGTGTAATGTAAGCCAAGACATGGCGCGGTGTGTCTCCAGCTCTGGGCCTCTAAACACTCTCGCTACTTCCTGTTTAAAGAGCTGCAACTGAGCTGCCAAATAGTAGAGTCCGAAATCCGGGACTGCAAGTCCGCCCTCCTCTTTCGGTCGAAGGAGCTTATTCTGGGCGACCCTGCATCTCCCTGCGCCCCAAAGATATGAGGATATCTGCGATTTTAACGATTTAAAAAGAGAGCCGGGTATCCATACAGGTAGTGTACGAAAATAGTACTAAAGTCGCGGCAATGCTACTATTTTTAAAAGGGAAATTCGGCCCATCCGTGCTAGTGGCAGAGTCGCCCAAAAGGCCATACTGCCCTTCAGTGCCCATATACAATGACCCACATTGCCTTCAACATGTCCATTGGTGTGTGGTGTATATATATATACCCCGAGGTATTTCAAACAGGTGGGTTCCCATTTTATCAACGGGTGTCTATCGGGCCTAACCTCCCCCTGTCGCACAGGAAACATACACGTCTTGGACCAATTAACTTTTAGGCCTGAGAGCTCTCCAAAGCGTTGAAGTAGTCTTTCCACCCAAGTCAAGGCCGCCTCCGTATTCTCGAGAAATAGTAATAGGTCGTCCGCATATAGGGATATAAGGTGTCGCCCATCCCTGCCGTCCAGCCCTCTATAGTGTCTCCCCGTCCTGATCTCTCTAGCTAGAGGTTCTATAGCGAGGACAAACAGGAGGGGGGACAATGAGCATCCTTGTCTCGTCCCGCGTGTTACCGGGTATTGGCGCGATATCAGCTTCCTCACTCGTACCCTCACCACCGCCGAGGTGTATAAGACTCTCGTCCATCGTATATACTCTTCTCCAAGCCCGAAGCACTTCAAAACATTATATAAGTAGTCCCATTCCAAGCTATCAAAAGCTTTCTCTTTTTTTACGGACAGGATCAATGGCATTTGTGCTTCGGAGTTGTCATTGCTTATAAGACGTATGAGTCTTCGAATGTTCGAAGTGGTATTGCGCGTAGGGATAAAACCCGACTGATTTTTGTGGACCAACAAGGTCATATATGGCAGTAATCGGGCCGCCAGTATACTACTAAGAATTTTGTAATCAGTCGTCAACATGGACAACGGCCTATACGAAGCCGTGCTGCTACTTTCCCTCCCTGGCTTCAACAACGGTATCACCAGCACCTCTCTCATTGATTGGGGCAAGCGGCCTGCTTCCTTGGCCTCCTTGTATACCTTCAAGAGCCTCTGCGCCAATAGATCCATATATTTACCATAGAATTCTATCGGCAGACCATCCAGCCCTGGTGTTTTGTTGCGGGCCATACGCTTTATAGCTCCCCTAATCTCCCCCAGTTTTATATCTTTCCCTAGGTCTTCCGCTTGATCGTGGTCTACTTGTGGCAAATCTAGCTCGTCCAGAAAGGCGTCCAGAGCTGGATCTCCCTTCGCCACCATGCTTTTATAAAGCTTCTTGTAGTAGCGTGTAAAGCCCTGTAGTATTTCGGCCTGAGTATGCACCATAGTACCCCCGTCCTCCTCCAAAGCCAGGAAGGGGGAGTGTCGCCGTGTGGGGTTGGCCAACCATGCTAGCAGTGTGCTCGCTTTATCTCCTTCTGCATGCACCCTCGTCGAGTAGGTCTTGTAGTTAAAGCTACGGAGTTGCTCTACTTCGACGGCTACTGCTTCCCGAGCTGTGCCGACTCTCTCTTGTAATTCAGGGTGCCCCGGCCTCGCTATTTCTACTTCTCACAGGTTTTTCTCCGCTTTATCTAAGTCTCCTAGGAGAACCTTCCGTATCCCCGCCTGCTTCCCAATACAGAGCCCTCTAATGACGACCTTGAAGGCGTCCCACTCAGTTGCCCTGGCCGCGGTAGTGCCAGCATTGTCTGCAAAATATTGCGTAATCCCTTCCTCTAGCATTGCATGAAAGAGCGGGTCATCCAAAGTGTCAGGGCGTAGCTTCCAAGTGGGAACACATGGAGTCTCAGACATCCAGTCTTAAGTGACCAATAGGGGGTTGTGATCTGAGATTGTTCTGGTGAGATATTCAGCGTGCACCACAGACGGAATCACCAATGGGGAGAATAGCATTGCATCCAGCCGAACATGCAGCTCATGTACACTAGAGAAGTAGGAGTAATCCCGATCAGTCGAGTGTCGTACGCGCCAAGCATCCACCAAATTCCAGCGTGCCTGCCATTCTAGCCTGCCCTTGGCCAACCGGTGAACCGGGGAGTCTCTAAGCGGTGGGTGAGATCTGTCCAGCGAGACGTCCGTCACCGAGTTGAAGTCACCTCCAACCCCTACCGGGCCCATCAGATAGTGTGCTAGTGTCCCCGACAGTTTCCCAAAGAAAACCAGCTGTTCTGTATTGGGTGCATATATAATGCATAATGTAATATCGCTGCCTCGCAGTTTACCCGCCACTGCCACAAATCTGCCCTCAGGGTCAATGGCCTGTCGGGTCACCTGAAATGGTATTCCGGCCCTAACCCAGATCAGTGTCCCTCTAGCGAATGCGGAATAGGTGGTATTAAACACTTGACCTCGCCATCTACGCTGCAGCGCTAGCCCCTCCGTTGCTGTAAGGTGCGTTTCTTGAAGAAATGCAATCTGGACCCCTCTGCGAGTTAAATAAGTGTGAACCTTGTGTCTTCTCACCATCGTATGGAGATACCTCACATTCCAGGTCATACATCTCACATTGTCAATATCAGCCATTGTCCCACTCCATCTCACAGCTCGCCAAACCGGCCGTCGACTCTGCTTCAGTGGTGGAACCTGCCCAACATTTCCCCTGCAGCCCTTTCCCTCCCAACCCCCCAACAACAAATACTAGCATTCGCCTAAGAGGAACATCCCCAACAATTACCCCCCTCCCCCCCAGAACAGGACCCAACAGCAACCCATCAGACCCCGTCCAAACTGCCATTCAACTCTAACTCCCGCCTATCCTGCAGGGGCCTTAAGGGCCTCAAGGGGATGGCTCCAGACCGACAGGCAGCCGCGCCAACCCGCCACCCTCGCCCCCAGAATCCCTCATAAAGGGCTTGCGGCAGTCCCGTTTGTGTTAGCAAACCCCGCCTTTCCACCCCCATCAAACCCCAACAGTCATTGCAAATACAAAGTTCTGAGGTCTCACGTGTCAGGCATCTAGGATTTCTTCCGCCGAGTTCAGCGTCACCTTCGGTCCCCTGGCGCCTTGCGTCTCCGACAAGTCCGTCTCCGAGCCCGTGTGATTGCCTTCGGATTCTGTGCCGTGTTTCGATGGGGGCGGACTAGCGTCTGAGAGCACCACCACTGCTTGCAATGCCGCCTTCCGTTCTTCTACTGTTTGCGATGCTGATGGTGTTCGGGTGCCCCGCCGCTTTCTGCGGAGTCTCTGAGACTTTCGCACCTGCATCGATCTCTGTATCTCCTCTTCCTGATGTTGCGTGCGGTCGGTTCCCGCCTTGTAGGTTTCGACCCATGTCCAGGCTTCCTCTGGTGTGTTGAAAAAGTGAGCCGTGCCATCCAGCTTGATTCGCAATTTGGCCGGGAAGAGCAGGGAGTACTGTATTCCTTCATCTCTGAGTGCTCGTTTAACAGAAAGGAAGGAGGCTCGGAGCCGTTGTGTTTCGTAGGTGTAGTCAGGAAACAAGGTCACCTTGCTATTGTCCACTTGGTAGGGCCCCATGTCGCGGGCTTTTTGGAGCAGCAAGTCTCTATCTTTGTAGTGGAGCAGCTTTGCTATAACCGGCCTAGGTGGCTGGCCCGGTCTAGGAGGCCTAGCAGGGACCCGGTGTGCCCGCTCGAGTGTGAAAAAAGGCGACAGGCCCTCCGGGGCCACTGTCGCTTTAAGCCATAATTCCAGGAAGCCGATCATGTCCCCCCTTCAATTTTTTCTGGAAGGCCGACCAAGCGGATGTTGTTACGCCTGTTCCTGTTTTCGGCGTCCTCAGCCCTCCTCTCCAGTGTCTGTATCCGAGCCAAGGCATTTTCCATCTTCACTTCTAGGGCTGAGTGTGCGGGGGCCAACTCCTGCAGCGCGACCTCGTTCTGCTTGACCCTGTCCGTCAGCTTGGCATGATCCGCGCGGAGTAGCCCCAACCCAGATGCCACTTATGCAATGTCCTGCTGCAATGCATCTCTTTTTGCCGCAATGGCCTCCAGTATGCGGTCTTGTAATTGCTGGAGGTCCGTGGGCCCCGATGTGGTAGGCTCCTGCGTCTCCGTAGTTGCGGTGCCATCTGCTTTCCCCTTAAGTTTCCCCATGTTTCAGGGCCCCTTGCAAATCCAACGTACCTCCAATGTCACCGGGGCAGCTCACGTCTGGAGGTGTAAGGGTGGACCTTGCACTGGACACACAACTCGTGGGGTACTCTCAAGTTTCGTTCTCCTGCGCAGCTCCAATGTCGGTGACTGCCAGGTATGAGCTCGCCGTTCCCTGCAAGCGCGGCTCCCGCCAGCCTCGTGGCCCAAGTTGCAGCTCCCACTTCGGGGTTCCCCCGTATTAGTCTTAGGCCTCCATCCCCTCTGTCTTCAGGAGAGGTGCCCCTCAGTAATGGCAAGCTAGTCCGTTCATCCACCTGGATGCTCCACAGCGTGCGTCGACGGGCCCACGCCCTGCGCAGGGAGACCACCAGCGGAACAAGGGATTCTTCGGGGTCCGCGTACCTGGGGCCCTCCAGTTCCTCCAATCTCCGTCACTCTTAACCCATTATCCAGCTCGATCACCAGTCTATCAGGGGGCCACTCTCTCGCCACCACGACACTCCACTGTTGCCGGGGGGCACCGCAGGAATACACCCAGCTCCCAATGGTAGGCCCCCTCTAAGCCTAGTCCCGGGAATCTTCCTCCCACAGGTGACGGTCGGCGATCTGTGCTCCAGCCCACTAGTCCATTGGTCACAGTATGGCAAGTTCAAGACAGGGCCTAGCTTGTAACTCCTCCTGCCCTTTGCCGTGGAACATCGACGGCCTCTCGGCGGGCGATCAGCTCTTGCCCAGTGCTAGCGGTCTCCACTCAGTGCCAGCGCACTCCACCGTCGTCTGCACCCGTAGTAGGCCACAATCCCACCGCTTAGCGATTCGCCGTTCCAAGGTCCCGTACACCGCAGGGCTCAGTTCCCTGGCTCTCCGTAGGTCTCCCCGCTCCGCCTACCGTCAGCCGCTTCTCCGCTCCTCGAACTCCGCCATGTTGGGGGTCACCATACACCGGGAATCCGCTTCGGGCGGGCCGCGTTTCTCCTCCGCTTCGCAGCACAGCCCGCACTCCTTCCCCATGCGGCGTTCGCACTCTCCTTTGCCCGGTCTTGTCGGAGCCACCGCTCACCAGCTAGGGTCGCCGTCCCCAGGAGCCCGATCCGCTTACGGGCGCCATTTTGTCTCTCCGCCGACCTCAGGCTCCGCTGTCCCCACGCCCTCGTTCACCAGCTTGCGGAGTGCTCGTGCTCGCATCAGGCAGCGCCGCTGCAGTCTCGGTCCCTTCTGCCGTGCAGCCGGTCACATCCGCACGGTCTGCCGCACTGGAATACAGGATAATACGGGGATCAGGCGCGGAGCTCTGAGCTCACGCCGCCATTCCTGTCGGCGTTCAAGCCACGCCCCATCTTAATAAGGTCATGGTGGTCGCCACGAGCAATGTATGCAGCAGATATATATTTTAAGTGTTGATTCATAAAATACCGGGTACCGTTCACCCCAAATATGGGGTGAACGGTACCCAGACCATACAGCATTGAAGGGTTAGAGGGTCTGTCAGTCAGAGACATATAGTGTAATGTCGGTATGACAACCGTTCACGTTCTAGGGCGGCCATGTTGGGAGTATTCTACTGGCATAAAAGGGTTGTCTGCAGTGTAAAATCTCTCCTATTCTTCTTGATAAAGATCCCCGTTTGTTAGGGTTAATCACTGGGTATGTGATGTATTTAAATGCCTTACGGTTGTTGTGAACACTTTGTATGGAGAGTATAGTTATCTTCAATCACTTAAAGGAATGCATGAGGGATGTAGAGATTAGAGCACTTTGATGCCATGGTTGGAGAAACTACGGAGTCCCATTCCGTCTTGTGGAATTCAAAGAACCTTACTTCTGTAATTTTCCTTCTAATATTTTGATGGGTAGAGGACCAGAGATCTGTAGTCTTCATAGAATTCCTGTATGTACTGGATGGTGTTATGTTTATTAACTTTGTTATACTTACGTGATTGAATGATCCTATCAGTGTCATACAGTATGTCTGGTTTCGCCTTTGATCAATCACCTATTTCTTCCAGCTTGTCTTTCATTGAAAAATAATATTTATTCACATGGTAATTTTACGAGGCACTTCTTATTAAATACATTTACTCGATATAGCATATTAGATGTTAAGAGTTTAAGTGACAGCATGACATAGATTATGAGCATCAAAGTCAGTGGTGTCTCTTCATGTTGGGTCGTGAAAATAGATATTCTAATGGAATTTCCTTCTCATATATATATTATCTGATATGTTAATCTTTGTTGCTGCCGTAGTTTTTAGGGTTACAAATTTCTGGGGCTCTAGTCCATACTTGTTTTCCTTCTCTTTTGTGAATAGAACCAGTAATGCTTTTCTACCTCATTACAGAATTGCATGTTAATGGTTTCAATTCTGAGAACTCACTCTCTCTCTCTTCTGTGCAGTTTGGGTTCATGGTCATCTACTCTACTCTTCTTTCGAATTTGCTTAATGCTGTGGGCGTGAAATTTTTGTTGTGTTCCTGGTATTGTTGAAAGTGCTGGAATCCATGGTAGCATGGCAACTGAATTCTGAATGTTTATGTAGTACTGGATCTCTTTAGCTGTCGGATCGTACAACCCATATAAATGTTGTCAGGACATTAGAATATATAAATTAATGTGCATATGTTACAGTTAATTCAGTTTTAAATGTTATATTTGTAGCCATTAATAAAGGTAAGTTACGTAATGTTGTTCTCTTCCAGTTTGCAGATGGAGCTATTAGGGTATGTGTAAAAGCCTTGTGAATTGTCTAGAGAGCTTTTTGTTTACCTTCTTCAGACTGCAAAGTAAGATCTACACAGTTGTTGTTTAAGATTGATAGCTCGCCTGAAGCCTTCTTGGGGATATGGACGGATTCCATCTTTTATTGCTGGATTTCTGCTTTGTAGTTGCCTGTTTTTTTACATAGTTGCATCCTGATTACATGATGGCCATTACTGAAATTCTGTAATGTACCTAATTGGTGCTTTGGTAGAAGGGATATCATGCTGTGTGTTTTCTTAAAGTAGTATAGTTCTGTCCATTTGAGTCACTTCTGCTACTGTCTTGTCCAAGTGTGGTTGTTCATACCACTCATTGCCTTTCATTTACATATTTCTTGGGTTTGTGATCTGTATTATTTTTGCTTACTGCAATTTCTCTTGGCACATAGGATATTGCCCCTTGTGATGTTCCGTATGATTTGTTTTGTGTGTGTGTGGGGGGGGGGGGGGGGTTGTAACTTACGACATGCAGTATTGAGTTAAGTGTAGTCCTTTTGTGGAGAATTTCACTGTTAATGTGGTTATTCTCGGTGTAGAGCGAGAGGTCCAAGCAATACACTTGTAATTTCAAGACAATGGAGGTGATTACTATGCATCATTAATTGGATGATAGTCTATACATTTCTGCAGAAGTCCCTGCCAGATTACCAGAATGTGGTCTATGTAGCATCCACAGAAGATGACTTATTTTTATTAGCGTTTCAGTGAACAATGCATCCTGCAGCATAAAACAATCTGGAGCCAATAGTGCAATCCCACCTGGTTAGTTCATTTCACAAATCGTTCGTCTCCCTCCCCCCCCCCCCCCCCCCCCCCCTCCCTTCCCATCCCCCCGTTCGGGTCTCGTAGCTAGTGAATTTGACAGTTCTATACAGTATTACATTGAGATCAGTGCATGTGTACTAGGCAGGCTAGGGCCCTCCTCGATTCCCAGCTGGGTGTTGCCGGCCTTATGTGTCCTACTCTAGGGCCCCATTTTGGTCTCAACTGGAGTGTGTGTCATCCTAGTCTCTGGAGGTAATTCATCCGGTGGCATGAGCAATTCTGTGAGCATCACTGCCCACGCCCTCATGTCCTCCTTTAGCTTCTCGTCCCTACATGCTAGTTTCATGTGGCATCCCTCGGCATTAATCCATTCAGCCCTGTCTTTTAGCCAGTCGTCTACTTCGGGCATTTATGAGACAGCCATCCCATCATAATTCTACGATTAGTCAGTAATAACCCGATGATAAGAAATTTCCTGCTCAGCTTTTTTTTCTCACGGGACAGGAACTGCCCCAAAAGACAATAGGTTATTTCCCAGGGGACCTCCCACCCTGTAACCAAGTGGAGCCTTCAGGTGATAGACCCCCAGAAGCCATCAATAAATGGGCACCCCCAGATCATGTGCAGAAAATCAGCTCCCTGCTCCCCACATCTTGGGCCACCTGATGATTTCTCAGGGTTTATGGTTCTAAGCCGGTTGGGCGTCCGGTATACGTGATGGATTATTTTGTATTGAAGTAGCCTAAATCGAGCATTGATGGAGGTGGACTTTGCCCTTTGTGCATAAGTTCCCAAGTATGTATGTCAAGAGGCACCTCTAACTGGAACTCCCATTTACAGAAGATGACTTGTTTAATGAGATTAGGGAAGCGTTTGACCCTGAACCAGTATTTTTCAACATTGCCCATGGATATAAAGGCATACAGTGGGTGAATTTGGCACCCACAGTTAGCCCTTGTTTTTGTAGAAAGATGTCCACATTGAATTTAAGGATGTGGATGAGACAGCAATTTAACATGCTTTCAAGCCCCTCCTTACTGTCCAGAAAATGTGCCGATCTGATTAATAAGTATTTTTTTCACTGCTGCAATCCTGTCCTTGTATTTCATTGATGTGTAAAGACTAACATCACTGATCATTTCTAGAGTGTAGTCCTGCTGCCAATCTACATTCTTTAATTTTTGCAGTACACCTTTAATGTACCTAATATAAGATGGTATATTTTTTCATATGAGTTAAAGTTGAGAATATATGTAGTTTTCCATTAGAGAGTAGATAGACACAATCTCTACTATAATTGGTTTCCCTTTTGGTAGAAATCCAGGTTTATGTGGGGGGGGAGGGGGGACCTTAGTATGCTGGATCACTCAGAGATATGTCGGCATGTGAGCTCTGTGAATTCGGTGGACAAGAATTCTATGGTGGTGCCCCGAATTTAAGGAAAGAGTGTGTGAGGCCTGCTGTACTCTTCTCCATCCCCAGTGTGTCCCATAGCTTGTATAGCCAGTCTAGTCAAGAGGGTATCTCCACTGTGCTCCACCAAGCCAGCAATGCCTGCTTGGCTGCTCCCGGAGCCTGGGTGATTGCTCTGCCAAAGCAAGATCTAAGAGGGTACATCAAGGCATTGGGATGCACCAGCAGTATGTAGGAGGGGAGCTTAGGTAGATCAGTGTAGTATATGCTATCTTTCTCTCGAAGAATTGCCTCCCAGTAATCTTGTATCTTGTATCTTCGGACATGACCAAAGAAAGTGAGTAATCGTGCCCAGTTGGCCACATTGGCACCTGCAATGCCCGTTCACTCCCGGTTTCCATCTGATTATCCTTGCCGGCGTATAATACCAATAATGTGCTATTTTTAAAAGCATCTCTTTACCAGCTGTACTGCAGGAGGCGGCCCTGGCTGTATGTTTAATATCCTGCCATTCTTTGGGGAGAACTCGCACTCCAATTTCACTTCCCGTCTATGCTGCGCAGGAGTTCTACTATGCTGCCCGGGGCGGTTTAGGAAAGAGTAAATGTCTGACAACAACCGTTTGTCTGATGTTCGCGTAATATACCACTTCTCAAACTTTGTCAGGGGGCGACCTGCATGGGGGCGCACCTGTGGCTGGGTCACCCAGTGGCGGAGGGCCATTTTTTGCCAGTATGCATTCTGAGGGATCCCAAAGCCTGCTTTGAGGCTAGCGAACTTCATCACACCATTTATGTCAAAGAGATCCCAAATGCACTTGAAATTGGCCTCTTGCCAGTGGAGATGGCTATTCCCGGTGCTTGTCGGGGGAAATCCGGGTTGCCTATAAGAGGGTCCGGGGAGACACAGGGGTCGAGAGGTCACATAGCACCTGTATCCTATCCCACACTCCCAGGTTGGTTCTCAAGACTGGTGACACATATACCCCGCTCGGTCCGTGCTTTCGGGGGAGCCATGGGACTATTGAGCGGTCAATGAAGTACCAGTGCTGCTCTGACTCCAATTTGTGCCACTCAAGCATATATCTAAGTTGTGCCGCCGGGAAGTAACTCTTCCTGCTTCAAATATGTCAGTGGACAAACCATTCTCTCTTTCATCCCCCCCAGGCAAAGTTACTAATAAGGCATTGCCGCTGTGTGAACATAGTAGGTGGTGGTCTTAGCGGGAGTGCCTGCATCACATATAGGATGCGCGGGAGAATAGTAGTTTTAATGGTAGCCAGCCTGCCCAGCCAGGACATAATGTGCCTCTTCCAATTTGACAGTTCACTCCTGACCCCCGATAGAAGAGTCGACTAGTTCACTTGGGCTATCCTGTCCAGAGTAGGGTACAGCGGCAGACCCAGGTACTGGATGCCCTCCGCCGCCCACATACATGGGAACTGTGCTGTCAGGGCCTGTTGTTCTGCTTTAGGGAGATCAAGCTCAGAGCCTGTGCTTTGTGCATTTTGACTTTGAATCCTGAGGCTCGACTGAAGCACTCCAGTTCCTCCGTTAAGGGAGGTAATGAAGTTGCCGGCTGAGTTAAAAACAAGACCACGTCGTCTGCCTAGAGTGAAATGTTATGCATCCTATCACCCATTCTGATCCCAGAGATAGTATGGTTTTGGCGTACTCTCTCTGTGAACGGCTCCATATACAACACAAAGAGCAAGGGCGATAATGAAAAGCCCTGTCCTGTACCACTTTGAATACGAAATGGTCGGGAGGTCACTCCATTGATGCTAATACGCACCTGTGGGTCCGTATATATGCAGTCCACCCATCTCAAAATCGGTCACCCGCTGCGAGTGTACGCAAAACCCATTGCAAATAGGGCCAGGGAACCCGGTCGAATGCCTTCTTGGCATCGACCGAAAGAAGCACCATGGGTTGCGGAGTACGTTGAGTTTTATCCAACAGATGACACACCTGACAAGTCCCATCACTGCAATAGCGTTCCGGGATGAACCCCGACTGATCGGGGTCAATTAGACCATGCATGTGTGGCACCAGCCGGGCAGCCACGGTGCTCGTAAAGATCTTAAGGTTGACCTTTGATAAAGTGAAAGGGTAGTATGATGCACAGTTCAATGGATCTTTACCCGGCTTAGGAATCAGCCATGCTCATAGTCTGGGTCAGTCTACCGTTGTCACTAAAATAATTAAATAAGGGTACCAGCACAGGGGCCAATGCTTGAACAAAGGACGTATAAAAATCTGTCAAATCCATCCTTCCCAGGAGCCTTCCCTGACGTAAGGCCACCTATTGCCTTAAGGACCTCTTCTATATGGACGTCCGCATCCAGGTTTGTCACCTCCAGTTGGCGGGGGGAACGCAGCTTGTACCTCCTGCACGTAATGTCAGCCCCATAGAGCTCAGTATAAAAGGACTCAAACCTGCCCGCTGTATCACAGTCCATGCGCAAAACTTCGCCATGGGCGCTTCTAATTTCCCCAATACGCTGAGCGGTCGTCTATGCCCGGAGTAAATTTGCAAGGGGTTTTCCGGCTTTGTTACCTCCAGCGTAATATCGCTGTTTGGTTTGCAGGAGAGAAAATTCCACCCGATCAAAGTCAAGGCCTTTCAGCTGCTGTCTAGTAGCAGTAACAGTCCCCTTGGATGTGCAGTTCCAATCTGATTGGAGAGTGATCCGAAAGGGACGTGGTCCCTATAGAGGCCCCCTTAGCTCTTGTGACTCTCGGGGAGATTAAAAACCAGTCAATACGGGCATAAGGTTGATGAGCCGCTGAAAAGCATGTGTACTCCCTAGCTGTTGGATACTTCATTCTCCACAGTTCTGTCAACCCCAACACCTCCTGGCGTTCATTCGGACCATATATGGATGCAATGGTGTAAGTGTGGTTCCCAACTATGGCCCTCACGGCCAGTGCTCTGCCCCGCATTTCTGTGTGTATAACTATCACCTTGCCCTGCAAATGTGTAGCAAACAGGACCGCTTCTCCAGCCTTCTTGTCCCCGGATGAAGAGCAATATTGCCTATCTAACCATCTGGAACGAAGGCGTTTCCAGACTGATCTCAGTAAGTGGGTCTCCTGTAAGAGACAAACATCACATCCAGACTCTCTCAAGAGTGCCGATAGTGCCCGTCTCTTCACCCGTGAGGTAAGGCATCTGACATTGAATGAATGAATGAATGAATGAAGTTAAATTTGTACTGCGCAAACTTAGCCCAAAGGCATCAAGGCGCATAAGATGGAATGGCCGAATAGAAAGTAAGCGGGGGTAGCCTATAGGTAGGCTCCTGTGTAGAGCCAGGTCTTTAGGGCTTAGCGAAAAGGAGCGAGGGACACAAGTTCCTTGAGTTCGTTAGGCAGTAGGTTCCAGAGTTTCGGGGCAAGGGCAAAGAAGGCCTTCCCTCCCCATCTGGCCTTCATAGTCCGCGCGACTGACAGAAGGTTCTTGTTGGCAGAGCGCAATGCCCTGCCAGGAGTATAGAATGACACAAGAGACCTAATGTCTTCTGCACCGGATCCATGAAGGGCACAGTGGGTGAGACAAAGAACCTTAAAGTTTATCCTAGACTGCATAGACATTGAAGCTTAAGACACTTACTTTAAGTGTCAGCAAAAAGACTATGGAATTGCTCTAATCCTGTGACGTGCCTGGGCATTGATTGTTGCCTCCAACCCTCCTGAATCTCCCACACCCCCTTGCCCATCCATTCCCGTACCTGGCCCCCATCCCGAACAGCCCCAACAGCACACACTCTAGCCTGAGGATTCATGTTACCCAATTGAAGGCCTACCTCTAACCCTACAAGGAAGAGCAACAGAAGGTCAGAAGAAGAGTATAGAAAAGAGAAGAAATGTAGCAAAACAGTAAACCAAAAAGTTGAGAGCATGAAAGGTGCCCTCCAACAGGATCTAAGCACACCAGCGTTCATGGGTCCGTACGACTGGCGTTTGGTCTTTATGTCTTCTAGGTTGGACTCCCAGCCGTGGCTGAATTCTATGATATTGGGACCCTACTGGAGGTTAACAGTCATAGTAGAATTATCCGTGGGGTGTCTTTTGTTCAGTCGCTTTTGGGGTCGCCAGAGTCATCCCTGTTCTGTAGCTGGCGGAGCAGGGCCTCTCTCTCCTGCTGCCTTTCGAGCTCCGTGGGTTTTGTGGGCTTCCCCCTCCCAGTCCTCCGGCGTCTTCTCGTATTGGTCTGCCTCAGAGACATCGCAGTCAAGTGTTGGCTACTTTTAAGCTCTTCCTCAGTCAGGCTGACACCCAGTATTTCCTTTGCGTGCTTCAGGGATGTCCCTATTCGCAGCTCCTTTTCCCACATAAAGGACAGGCTAAATAAGAAGCCCCAAAGATGCCATATTCCTTTTACCCTCAAGAGAGAAGTGATTTGGCCTCAGGGCCCTTCATCGAAAGAGAGTGAGAGGTGAGATGTCTGATACACGCCAACATGGAGATCTTCAAAAGTGATGGTTGCCTTGTCCCTGGTTGTGTTCCCTGATGAGTTCCTTTTGTCTGTGTGAGTGGAGACAGGTAAGGATGTCTTACTGTTGACCCAGACTCGGCCCTGGCTGTCCCGCCCGATGTGTGCGATCAAGGATAATTTCCCCACCTCCGAGCCTAGGGGCTACATACAGAAGAAGCACACCACCCACTCTTCCAGCTTCCCTCCGTCTGCCTGCAGTGGCACCTCTTTGATGCGTATGTTAGATCTCTGGGAATGGTTCTCCAGGTCTTCCAGGCGGAGATGTAGCTCTTTGTTACGATCTCTGAGCTCCAATAACTCACGGACCTGTTCTGTAATCTCCTAGTCTCTACCGGCTCCTGCTCGCTCAAGGGAGTCGACCCGATCACCAATCTCCTGGACGTCCGCCTTGAGCTGTTTAACGTCTGAGGCCATCTCCTGGCAGAGGGCCGCGATGAGGGAGCCAAAATGTTGTTCCAAGAAGCCCCTTGTTATGGGTTTTGCCTCCGAATCGTTCGAGGACTCCATCTCCTTCTTCGAATTCGGCTGTTCCAGCACGTGCACCTCTGCATTTTTGGAGTTTGACTTTTGTAGGAGGTTTTTGATTGTGGAATCCTTCTTTGATCCAAGGGAGGACATCTCAGACACTGAGTATGACGGAGGGTGAGGCACTAGGACCGGGCCGGATTCAGCTCCCTCCTTATGGCTAGTGCAGGTCAATGTCTATGGACCCAACGCCCCACTCCTCTTAACCCCTAGACCGACTGATGCCCCAACATGTCTCCATGGCAACCTCCGCATTTCGTGGTAAGCCGGTATCAAATGCTTGGCAGTCCTGTCAAGCAACCAAATCCCAGGCTCAAAAACCCCCTTTCGTAACTGGGCTGCCGGCCTCGTTCCCCCACCTCGTTCCAGAGGACTCTCAGGTGATACCCAGCAATCAACAGCGCTGTCCTCGTGTACTAGGGGGCTGGTAGCCCTCGTGTACAGCAGGCTGGCACCTCCACCTTCAATGCTATGCCTGTGCCTTCTAGACCCGCCCTCTCTCCCAAGGCCCAGCGCCCTACAGGGTGAGACCTGTCTACGCCGCTCAACACCGTTGCCTCACATGAGCCAATAAGGCCCAACCGGGCCATCAATGGTGCCAGCTCATTTTTCTTAAGATAGCACACCTGGGCAGGTGCCGGCTCCGCTTGTCACCCCACCCCACTATCAGCGGGCAAATGCACGGTGGGGGGGGGGGGGGGGGGGGGCTGCTGCTTTATGCGCTCACCTCGTACCCCGCATAGTAAGCCTGCTCTACTGGAGGCAGCATCTTTTGTCCCAAGTTTTCAGGCCTCCTCAAGAGTGCAGGCTCACTGTGATCCACTTCAGGGGAGCCAAGGCCGGGCCCGCAAATACACCTCAACCAGGTGGGGCCTCGTCAGGGATGTCTCACCATCGGGCGCGGCGGCGTGGGAACATCACCGCACCAGCGCTAGGAACTTCCCATCGCTCCTTCGGCGTTTATCTCACTGGACCGTGAGCAGTTACGTCCTGGCTGTGCCTCTTCACCACAGGCTAGGGCCCATACCCAGCACCAACCTCAGTGCTGCTCCGCCTCCAGTGTCCTCCTCCTGGACTCCGCGTATCGGCGGACCTCTGCTATGACGCATTGATTCCGCAGCCCCAGGGAGCCTCCGGAGCCCCAATCTCGAGCGGAGCCGTCTCCGAAGCCTACGTGACTCTTCCCAAGCCTCCGCGGTCACCAACGAGTGGTATAGATACTATTTTCCAGCCACGGAGAGCGGAGCTCCTTAGGTTTGTTGTTGCTCTGCTGCCATCATGGCCATGCCCCCCTGTCATGGGTTTTAGACAGAATTGCAAGAACATTAATCTCCTCCAGTTCCTAGAGTGTGAATTCACTAATGATAGCTGGTATGGTCTTATGTGGCGAGTTGGTTTGTCTTCAAAGTTTGGATGGGGTTGAATTTACATGTGACTTTGAAGAAGTATATTTTGGTCAATACTAGTTTCCCAGTCTGCAGTCGGCAAAACAGGATGGTCATTTGTGATTCCTTTTTGCTACTGATGACAGAGTAATTGCTAGTTGTTGATGGTCTCCTTCATTTTGTTACCTCCTATGGGCACTTGTTAGTACTCCAGAGGTCAAGGATTCGTTGCTCTGAGTAGGTGCTGGTGACGGTCTTGTTCTTGCCTTTTGGGTCCTTAGGTTTCCCCAGCCATCCCTTAAAAGAAATTCACTCTGGTATGCGTGTAGTAGATGAGGAGGCCATGTCATCGAAGATTTAATGTCAGAGGTTAAGGATATGTCTGATATTAGTATGTGGTTCCATACTTCTGCTGTTTGTTATCATATATCTTGGCGAAGGTATACACTCTCTTATTACTGGAAATATAATAGATCTCTTCTTCATTTTCAGTTTTTGCTGTTTGATTATATTTTCTTTATATTTGTCCATTATTTTGTTAAGTATTTATAGCTCTTTTTTTAGATGTCGCCTCAATTGGCTTCCTCTATCTTTTTAATCCACTTCTTTATATTTTTCATATTCCTGTTGTCCTAGGTCAATTAGCACAAGGATCATGTTATTGGATGCTTCTTGTAAATTGCCCTCCATATTTTCTTATTTTGTCAGGAGCTGTTCTCTTTGTAAGTGGAAAGTCACAAGACCTGTGGGGATGCAATCTGTTTCTAGATATATTGAACGTGATGCTCTTTCCCACTACTTTTCTGTTTCCTTTCTTTTAAATGTTATCAAAGCTTGGTTGGTTGTTCGTGTTGATGAGTAGTTTAGTGTGCAGTAGCTGAGTGTGTCTATGCTGGAGGAGTTGAATATTTTATATTAAAATCTTTTTATCAACTTTTGTGGTTGCATCTGAGAACTTAATGGGCCTAACCTCTCTAGGGATGAGTGCCAGCACAGTTAACATGTCATAGTTTGTCACATCACGCATGATAATGCAATCAAAAAAGAAAAACCTAAGAGGATTTCACTAACCCACGACCGATCCTTCCCCCCCCCCGCCGTGGATCACCCACCCAGCCCTCTCCCAGTCCCAACTGCAGAATGCACCCCCCATACATAGTGTCCACCCTCCAGCACAAATCAACCAGATCCCATCTCAAAAAAGATCCGACAGCAGTATGTCACAGTTCGGTCTATACACAGACTGGATCATTTATATGTTGATTAGTGTTTATGACGATGGTCTCAGTGGAAGAGTCTCAATGCTCTCTAGGGCAGGCCCAGGATTGAGTTTGAGGACAGGCCGCTGCTGAAGTGTTCATAGTGGGGCTTCCATTCAACATCAAACAGCAGATGTGTCCCATTCAAGTTACTAGTTAATCGTTCTGTGGCGAGTATAGTCCATAATCAATGATGTCACTGAGTGAGTGCTAGGTATTCTGCTCTGCTCCAATCTTGCGCTATCCCTAATTTTGCTTCCCCCAGGCACAGGAGGCGCATGTGCCATTCATGGGTCATCATTCCTCTGCAGTCTGTTGGTCTAAGACACTGGAGTATCACCTCTAGCGTATGAGGCAAAGGGTAAGACAGTACACTGTGGAGAAAGTTCAACGCTTCCTCCCAAATACTCGTATGATCGAGCAGTCCCACTATATATGTAGTGCCTTGTTTAAGGCTCCTTAGCCCTGCTAGCATCTAGGAGAGGCAGTATGATATATACGGTAAAGCTTGTGGAGGGGTGTAATGCCAGTGCATGTGTTTCCTGCAATCCTAGGAGCTGCTCCCATTCCCTATTGTGGCGCCAAGTGTATGGGGCATCAGTTGGGAGAAGTCATTTGTAGAGGGCTGAGGTTGTCCTTTTTATGCTGATGAGTTTAGGGAAGACTGCTTTTTTAGGTCTGGTCTCCTTCCCGATTCTTAGAATGTGTCACTCAGTGGTGAAGTTGGACATAATGGAGTCTTTCAGTCTCTGGAAGTACAAAGGTGGGTTTGCCTTGCATAAAGCATTTCAGAGCTGAATGTTCAAACATATCCCAGACCCTTTTGCATCACACACCCCCTTCAATTGCCGAAGGCCTGGACTCCCATAGCTGGTGTGAATGCTGAATTATTATGAATAGAGGGATTGTAAGTTCTATATACCTTTTCCATGTTCAAAGGGTAGTGGAAGCCGGGTTGCTGATGTAGTTGTGGTGGGGTGAGTGGGGGAGAATTGTGTAATCTACCCATCTTTCCTAAGTCCCAGAAGGGCCAATGTGTGATCGTGTGAGCCATTGCACACCAGTTTTTGTCTGATGCTAATGTGCTTCTTGCCTCTACAGGCAAAGGACATCAGTTGTTGCTGGATGTTCCTTAGATAGGTTGGGTCCAGCTGTATCGGGAGAGCCTGAAATAGGTAAAGAATGCGCGAAAGGATGTTCATTTTAATTGCATTAATGCAGCCCAGCCAAGAAATCATCATTGTGTTCCAGGTGTGGAGGTCTCTCATAATATTAGCCACCAGCTGAGGGTAATTGGCCTGAAAGAACTCTCCTATCGTATGCGTGAGCTTAGTCCCCATGTACGTGATATAGGATTTAGCCCATCTAAATGGGACCTATGTGTCTAATATTACCTGGTCCTCCACAATTCTAGTAATATTGAGGAGCTCCATATTTTTAATCATATAGCCCAAAGCTGTCTCATATGCTTGCAGGAAAGTGACCCCTAAGGTAAGGAAGGGCTCCGTGAACCACTTGTGAGAAGAACATCATCCACATAAAGTGAAATCTTACGTTCTCATGGCCCAAACCACATCCCCATCACTGTATGTTACTCTTGGATGAAACATGCGAGAGGCTCTATGAAAAGCAGAAACGGGGTGGAGAGCATACATCCATGTCTGGTGCCCCTCAAGAGGGGTAAGAATACTGAGAGGTGGTCGTTCGGGGTTATTCTGGTTATAGGGTGTGAGTAGCTTGCAAAAACAATCTTCATGAACTTGGGCCCCAAGTCCATTTTTGCGAGTGTGAGGCACAGAAAGTCCCAATCTATCCTAACAAAGGCCTTCTCTACATTCAGAGAGTAAGTCTGATGGATATTTTTCAGGGATGCTTTCTCCATCCTGTGGATGACCACTCAGAGCTTATTGTGCACCTGGCGGCCCTGAATAAGACCATGCTGACCAGGTTGGACCATAGTAGGCAGTATGGCATTAAGGTGTGAGGCCAAGATTTTTGTAAACTGTTTTGCACCCATGTTTAAAAGGGCTATCGGTCGATATGGCACACACCTGTGGGGATCCTTGTTGGGTTTTGGGATAACTGTTGCCTCCTCCATCGCCCTTGTAACCTCTACAGAGGTCGCCGGTAATTACATAGGTCTACCAGTATCCCAGGTGAGTTTGGCTGTATACGTCTTGTTAAAAAGTGCCACGAGGCTGTCTGGACCTGGGGTTTTATTAAGTTATCGCAATTTGATAGCAAGGCAGATTTCCACGGCGTAATAGGGCCTTCCAGGGATTTCTGTTGAGTGCTCAAGAGTGTTGGAAGACAGACTCACAGCTAACAATGAAGGAAATCTAGACTAAAGTGCAAAAATGTCCGGACTGTCTAAAACTAGGAAAGACTAGGCAGTGTTCAAATTTATAGAGAAAGTGCTGACACTTAACCAGGATAGTATTTGAACATCGTTTTTTTCGGTGAAAAAGCACTAGGGCTGCAATAAGCAAATTTGACCTAAAGTGCAAAAATGACAAACGTTGATATCTAAACTCGGAAGGACCTAATCATGTACAGATTTGCAGAGGAAGTGCTGACATTTAACTAGGGTAACCTTTGGGCTGCTATTATTATTTTTTTAACGCAAAATTGCTATGGCTGCAGTAAGCAAATCTGGCCTTGAGTGCAAATGTGCCAAAAATTGATATAGAAGACTGGAGGGGCCTAAACAAAGTGCACATTTGCGGAAAAGGAGCTGATATTTAACCAGAGTAACATTTCGACAGCAGTAAACGTAAATGTAATATACTTGTAAAGCGCACAGCTGCCCCAGCAACGGGGCGTCCCGGCGCTTATAATGCTGTGGAACCCTTCCTGGCTCTCCCTGTGAAATGCCCCTCCTGGGCACCCCCAAGGTGAAGCCAGGCATCCCAGTGTTGTTGGGGCCGTTGTGGAGATTAAGCAAGCTATTGCCCAGAGTTGCAGCGTAGGACCCATGATTAGAGTAGGCGCCGGGGCGAGAATTATCGAGTCAGCGGACATTGAGCCCAAGACCCTGCCGCGTCGGGACATGAACCCTGGTCCCGGGGCTGATCTCTGCTTCAGAGTCTACCGCTCTAACCAGTGAGCCACACTGTATTTGATACAGAGATATTAGGGGTGCAATGGTAACACTTGGATAGCAGTCATTGATGCAGAGATAGTTGGGGTACAATGAGCAGTTTTTACATAAAAATTAAAAGGTACCAAACATTGATATTTGATACAGAAGGGTGAATACAAAGTGTGAATTTTTCAGAGAACCTGGTGTTTAGCCACGGAACAGGTAGGCAAATGTCAGTACTTGTACTTAACCTGACGGGACAGGAAACAACAAAAGAAATGGTCCAGCACACCATGATCATAAGCACCTACATGGGGTCTTACCAGGTGCGAATTTCTTGCCCCACCTATATATATATATATATGAGTTTCTGCCTGGACCAGGTTTTGAAAAATATTCAGGAATTGTACCAGTCTAATGGTCGGGATTGTGTTCCTTACAAGACCCGAACCCTAGTTTGCTAAATTCTTTTCCAAGCAAACCCCTTTGCTGTATGGCCAAGACGGGGTAGGTACATACAACGTGCTACAAGGTTTCATCTGACTGATGACATAGGCGGTATTTCTTGTCTTATAAACAAAAAACTTCCAACAGCAGCTGACCAAAGTTGCAGCACCTCAATCCCTATATAAAAACAATAAGTATCCTTTGTGTCCACTTCTTGAGCTTGCCTCAGTGAAGCTCAGCTGGTACCCAGCGGGATAAATTCTGTTAGAAAAGAAGGTGCACCAGGGATGGAGTCAAAGTCGTAAAATCAGTCCAGCAGTTTCCGTTATTGTAGAAAAATTCCTAAAAATTGGACATCAGCCAACGCGTTTCGTTCCCAGGGGGGGACTTCATCAGGCCTCGAAATGTAATATGAAGAATATTGTCTATACACTTATATGCGATCCTTTAGAGCAGAGGTCTTCAAACTTTTGGATGCCGAGACCCCCCTGTCAGCATTTTGAGGTGTAAGAACCCCCTCTTGACAAAAATGTCTAAACATGTAGACAGGGCTACTGGAATTATGAGGCAGGTGAGGACCAAATTACGCGACAGGCTTTACTAAATTGTGTGGGAAGAAAATGTAAATGATGTTATGTGATGCCGCGTATTTTAGGATAGCATTGCTTCATTATTTTGACATTTTTTACACACAGTAACACTGAGGAAAGATTTCACCCCATCAGTACCAGTTTATAACCAAAATACAGCAATTAACATCAGAAAGATTTCTAGTCAACCTTTGTGAAGATTCTTCCACTCCACAGGAGTACGTGCTGCCACATTAGAAGCTCAACTAGCCCTGGCCAGGAGAAGCAGCGGTCCCTTAAAACCCTGGCGGTTTTGTGCACAGTTAAGCAGTTTACCCATGCAGCTTTCCTCTCACCCCTCCCTTCCATCCCTCTCTCCTCTCCTAACCCCGGATCCCTCTCTCACTTTGCAGGCCATTTTCTTTCACCCCTTTTTACAACTTCTGAACTCTCCCCATTCAACCTCTGACTTCAACTTTAATCACCTGTGGCCATTCTGTCTTGTCACTGCCCTCTTCTCGAACAGTCTCTCTCATTTATCTCATGGCCTCTCTGGCCCTTTCACCTGCCATGCCCCTCAGCACTTCTCATTCACCTCGTCTCTCCATTTAAATTTTTGTCTATTTGTATCTTACACCTCTCCAGTCCCCCCCATTCATCTTTCACATCTCCCCTTTGTTCTAACAGAACCCTCACCTTTGGCTCACACTCACTACTTGCGTGTCCACACTTCTCTTCGGCAATTCACATTTCTCCTCATCCCTGACCTCTTCAATCAAATTCTCTCACTCCCTTGCTGTCTGCTCTCATCACCAACAATGCACCTTGTCTCTCTATAGCACCTTTCTGACAAACATTTCATTATTTTATAGCACTACTCATAGTTTACTCACACTCATTTCTGTGAACTGCATGGTACATATTCTTTGTAGCAGGCACATTAACCCTCTGCACTGTGTGGGTGACAAGAGTGCCCATGTGAATGCGCGGTGAGCGATGCAACAGTGTGAGAGTAGGGTAATGGGATTGACTGCAGGGTGAGTGAGGTGGCGTATGAATTTGGGTGCGGATGCAAGTTCAGAATGGGAGGAATGAATGTATGATTACTGATGGGCTTGTTTGAGGGACAGGTGAGTGGAGTGTCACATGAGTGCAGAATGAGTAGTGTGCTTGTGTGACTGCAGGGTGAGGTAGCACACTTTCATTGTGAGTGCATTGTGATTGCTGTGAGTGCAGGGTGAGCGTGAAAGTGAAGGGCGAGAATGAGTGAGTTGTCTGAATGCAGAGTGCATTCCCAGACACTTGAAGTAACTCAGCATGTCATGGACGGAGGCGTAGGGTTTAAGATCTAAGTTAAACTATAGCTATTATGGCATTAATCGGGGATCAAGGGTCGAGGAAATAAATAATGTGCTGATCCTGCAACAGACTTCCAGTCCTATAGTTAGGGTTGCCAGCTCCATTATTTTGATGGCCCAGACGGTGCAAAAATAAACAGTCACCAAAGCCATATTTTCTGCACCTATCTGTGCGTACTTCGAACAGCAAATATAAATAGAAAGCACTTTTAATTGTGTTCTAGGGCCGCCTCAATGATCCATGACTGATAATTAAAGACAACATAGACAGAAAAGTCACATAACGAATGCATACATAGTTTTTTAATTATAAGTCTATTTAATGTCAAGAGGAGGTCTTTGCAGGCTCTTTAAACAAAACATAGCAGGCATTTTTCTTTTGGCAACCCTACTGTATATTCCTTTTCATGAAATGCATTCTCACACTACAGAAGTAAATGCAAAATACAAATGTAAGGAATAGGCAGATTGGGGACCCATGGGGTACTGGAACCAGGAAAAAAAACTAAGCCTCTGTAACCAGTTTACAAAGGCATGTAAATGCTGGGCATGCCGGAGAGAAGACTCCAGACACAGCCCAGCTGAGCCCCCAGCAGCTCGAGTTGCACTGCAGCAGCCCGGGTTGAGACACAGGACAGGGGAAGAGAGACTCTGAAGCCCTTAGGCCTGGGCAGAAGTGTGACTGGGAAGGTGTAAACCCCTTTGCATCTCTCCACTGCCCCTCTGGGGGTCGCGCCCCTGCTTTAGAGGAAATAGCCTCTCAGGCGTAGGTTCACAATAAACTGATCCAGTTTCTTAACGAGTCCAGTTGGAGTATATTTCTCCATTCGCAAAAGTTGTATGTATTAAAAGGGAATCCCCCACAGTCAGGGTAAAAAGTATCCCAGTTATTCTCCTTGGTAAGAAAAATCTGTATTCACCGCAAGTCCAAGTTCGGAAATCAAGGCTTGTTATCATGATTTTATCAAGAAAGCTGGCCTTGGTGCCTATCAATGTTTCTATTCCATATGCAAGAGTTGGAAGTAACTTGGCTTTCATTACTGTTACCAGTGGCTTCAAGTTATTGACCTTGGATAGCTCTTGTTAGTCTTGTGAAGACATGATTAAGTACTCAGGCCTTTCCCTTAATCGCCTCCCTTTGAGGTGCAAACATAGCTCAGTCATCTATTTTGACTCGTAGATAGACGTAGGCTGGTGCTTCATCAATTATGTTTGCACTAAGGTGCTGTTTACTCTTGTTTAGAATATGGCGATTAAATTAGATCACTTTTGGGTTTTTTTCAGTTTTATTTCCAGCTTGTTGTCCTCTGAATATGAACTGAGGCAGTTTAATAGCCTCTGTAGGCCTACTCTGGTATTTCTAAGAAGTAACAAATTGTCCACATACAGGATGTTTGACAGTTGCTGCCCACCCAGGCTCGGAGTGTGGGATATCTGTCCATCCAGTTCTACTGAGAAGTCTGCTATATAGAAGTTAAATAGGAGAGGTGCTAGCAGACAGCCTTGTTTCTCCGATTTTTATCTTGACTCTTGTATCCGAGTACAGCAGCCTGATTGCTCGCAGGATGTTAGGTGGACTTCCCCATTGTTGAAGGTTGGCCATAGCCAGTTATGGGGGACACAGTCAAACGCTGCCTTTAAGTCAACAAAGCACTTGTAGAGGGGTTACCTGTGGCCCTTGCTCTACTGACCATTAGACCCACTGCCATAAGATTGGTTAAAGTGCTTTGACTCCTTGTAAATCTGGTTCGGTTGAATGGGAGTCTACTGGTATCGCGTGCCTCTGATGCCAAATCATGAAGCAACAGTGTGGAGAAAATGTAAGGTCCACGTCCAGAACTGCAATTAAGGGATAATTGCTTTCTGAGGATGCCACACCTCCTTTGAAAGATTGGGTGCATTATTGAAACTTTCCAGCTTTCTGGAGCGATTCTCCTTACCAGAAAATGATTGACCATACTTGCCAGAAAGGTTGCCCATCTTGATGTTGAATGTTAAAAAAACGCTTACGGTAACCCGTTGGGCCCTGGGCCACCGTCAGCCTGCACTTTTTTAATAATCTTTATTAACTCAGTTGGAGTATATAGCAGATGTGCTGATGACGTGCATTCTAGGCAATTCCTTTAAATTGTGATTTCCACCCAGTCAGACTCACTTATGTTTGCATTATGGGCTGATCTTGGACCTTTATCAATGTTATTTATGATCTTTCAGAATCTTCCCAAGTTGTTTGATTTTGAAGCATACAGCAACCAGCTTTCAGAACGGGAGCTCTGAGGTATTTGAAGACCTCTGGGGTGCGTCATGCACACACTTGTTTGTCCAAATTGAGGACAAAATCACCACGAACTTCAATTGTGAATTCAGAGCTACTCTTAAATGGCACAGTGAACATTGGGGACTGGGAAAATAGACATTTGTGAAAAAAAAAAAATTATTTGATATGACACTGTTGTCTGCCCACCACTAGACCACAATTTGCAAATCACCTTTCCCTGCAAACAGTTCTTCCGTAATCGAGTAATTTAAGTTCATGCCTATCTATTTACACATTAGCCCCACAGGAAAATGTGTAGTGGGGCCTCTCAAATTCAATCAGCTATTCAAGCAGTAATCGGGAATTAGGAAACCTCTTTTCCATCTAGACTTAGGGTGACATTGGCTCCTACAATGCTATGGGCAGGGGCAGTCTCACCACGTCATCAACCCTTGCATGTCTCCTGTACGTTATCATTATTATGTTATTATTATTGTGACTTAGAAAGCGCTTGGCTAGCCCAGGGGGGTTTCCCGGTGCTATACTCGGGTAAAGTGAGTACAGCCCCTAGTTTGAAACAGCCAAGACTTCAATCCCTTGCGAAAGAGAGTGACAGAAGTGCAGTTTTGCAGAGATTCCGGGAGGTCACTTACCAGCTTTGGACCAATGTATGAAAATGACCGCCCTCCATGTGTGCTAGACAAATTTGCAGCACTTTGCACAAGGACTGCTTAGATGATCGAAGCAGGCGTATGGGCGCATAAGATGTCACCAGATCTTGAATATAGCGTGGTGCAGTGCCGAATCGAGCCTTGTGCATATAGCGCAAGGCTTTGAACTGTATATGTTTATCTGCGGTCATCCAGTGAAGCTCACGAAGAAGATGCAACTCAGACGCATGCCTAGGAAGATGAAAGAGTAGCCTGGAAGCGACATTTTGTACTTCTTGTAGGCACCCAAATATAATATGTTCCTGTAGTTAATTCTGGACAGGATTAATGCTTGAATCAGTCTTTCTGACCCACTTCAGAACTGCGAAGTAGGTAGAAGTAATTAGGCTACCGGCGGCTTCATTGTAAACTTCGAATCCAACCAGAAGCTGAGATTCTTTACCTTTGGTGGCAAGACTGGGAGCCTACCCGAGCCTCCAGCCAATGCTGAGGACCCCGAAGTTGGAGATTTTTCCCCAGTACCTTAACAGTCTTCTCGCCATTAACCTTAAGTGAGTTTAATCAACCCTATGGATGTTCAGCTTTTTTGAGGTTTGGTCACAGGCACCTGTGTTACAAAGCTTGTGCGTCTCCAGGGTGACTGACATCTTTGAGGCATCCTTCACACAGGCCTTCATTCAGCGAAACATTCATTTTTTGACCTTCCATTTAAGGTTGCTGTTCTCCTTGATGAACAATCATGGACTACCTCAACAGTGGATAGTGCCAGTATCCTAATCTTTGTGGAGGGAGGGCACATCAACAGTGTCTGCCATAGTTCTAGCCACATGTTTCAGTCTGAGCTTCGCTACAGAGCTCCTTCTGAGTCCAAATAGAATATTAAAAAAAACAGGAGGGGCAAAGCTAGTGATATGGAGCCAGGCCCCCCCCAAAAAGTCCCATTTAGAAATTCTCACTCTCCCCAGTCTTGTTCAGGACATTTTTAACAGGCATTTTCTTAAAGAGGTGAAGGAATTGGTCAAAGAGATAATAAGTCCAGAAAAGGCAGGTCAGGCATCCTGAAATAGGTCTCTTCTACCTTCAAAAAGTGCTCAGGTCAACACTATGGGGAAAGCAATAGAAGTCCGCAAGCATGACTGGATCCCACACAATTCTGACACCATGAGCAGGGGTAAACCGTCTCCAGGCAATTCTGCACTGCAGTCATACCACTGCTTACGATCTTTGTGTATGCCACTTATGGCACAGTCTTATACTACATACTCATGGCGGAAGTGAGTAGGTGAGAGGTTCAGTAGACAGCAATCCCAAGGTTAGAAGGAAAAGGGCATGTGCACGTACTTGAATTCAAGCTGCCTCTAAGTATGACTATCCACACTACTTGAGGCAACCGTTATTGCCTCCCACAGTGGGTGAGGTCAGACAATGTGTACTCTAGGTCTACTAGAGGCTGTGTTCTGATGGGGCAGCAAGAATCATTGTGGAGCATCTCCCAGTGGTCTCGAGACCACCAGGCTGAAAAAGACCAACCGAATAGGTCAGGATGCCTAAGGTTTGGGCAGGGTATAGCAGCCAACTATTTGTAAGGGGTTTCTTATCAGCAGTTAACTGTGCGTTTTACCTGGCAAGCTTCAGTCACCTGAAAAGGTCAGAGTTTCCCTAGGCTACACATTTCCCCCACTCTTTTTAACACATAAGATCAAGCCATAAAGATGCTACTTTGATGAACTTACGGTCTAAATTCCACTTTTTTCAGGCGATGTGGTTAAGAGAAAGGTTGGAAACATGTTCTTTTTTACATTTACATCATTTAATTTTTAGTGGATATCCAAAACGGAGGTTTCATTTGATCATGCACACATTACATTTCGCAGGGTCAGATTTTTTTCTCAGTGGAAAGGGATGACGGCACAGTCCTTATTAATAGTTATCAAACATTGGCCTATGAAAATTCCATTCTCCAATTAGTTTGGCAAAAAGCCTTCTTACCTGAAAATACTCTTCATTTTGTATTTCGGGAACACAACCTGGTTACCGAAATAGTCTATATATCTGGCTCCCCCAAAAGTTGTATTCCTTAATGCCAAGGCCCACATTATGAGTTGCTGTTTATTCTGATGGGCCCTTTAAAGACCATTACTTGGCCTTTTGAAAATGCACTCAGTGGGAACACCGCTCGGAAGTTTTATTCCACCCAGGTGTTTCACCTGCTGTAAAATGTGCGAACATTCCAGGTTGACTGTAGGAAAAAGCATGCCGCAATCTGCATGGTAAATCAGATTGCCATATTGTATGCCCCAAAACATTAGAATCTTCTTTAATTCCCCCCACTTCAAAAATACTGGGACCCTCAATGGTAAATCCGGATAATCTAACAGTTCACTCATAATGAGGGTCTTACTCTTCAGGATAATGAAACAGTTCTCATTGCAAACTTGTTGGTGTGAGCATATATATATCTTTCATGATCTGAATGAAAGCTCTTCATGGCCTCCTTTTGTGTGAGTTGAGAAAGAACTTGTAGAAAAGTGGATTATTGGTAGGGGCAAATGTAGGTCTACCTCTGGCAATAAGGCACTAAAACATTATAGGACTCAGCATAGGTCTTAGAAAATTATTCCTATGCTCAACCCTTTGTAACGTGGCTGCAAGCAGGCAGGTTTAACTTCATAGACAGGTATATAAAGCATTTAAAAACACGATTTCAGTAAATAATTAAGACACAACACAAAATAAAAATCCAACACCAATTTGTAAAAATAGGTAATATTTTTATCTTTTAAATGAAACCAAAACGAAAAAAAACTGTAGGGAACCAGAGATACTCATTTTTAAAGATTAGTCACTTTCTAGTGCTCAGAAACCAACAGTGCCCCTTTTAGTCATTTTGTTTTCTCTGACAGGGACACACCTTTAGAAATTGTTCTGGAGAATCTCACCATTGTGTTGTGCCTCCTTCTCTAGTAGGTGGGGTCCAGTTAGAACTCCTTCCTGAAGTTCTGCGTTTCGGGTCCCAAAGTATCCAACACACAATCCAAGGTTCTGGAATCTCCAAGAGGGTCCTTGAAAGTGTGAAACTTCAATTCTGCAATCCACTTGAACCAAACCCTTACAAATCCACTGGTACTCCAGGCTGGGAATTCTTTGTGGGGATGTCCAGGTGAGCTCTTTTAACCTGTAGCTTGCAGGGAGTCCACTCTTTAGTCCTTTTGAAGCAGGTTTGATCCACAGGGCTGTAGTTTCCAGTGGTGCAAAAAAGGCGCAAACTCAGAGTCCTGGCGTTTGGAAATGCACTTCAAAATCTTCAGCGCAGACAGACCCTTCTGATTCTCTTCAGTTTCAAGCAGCAGATCTGAGAGGATCTGCCCCTCTGAGATACTTATTCCAAGTTCTCTGGGTCATGCAGGAGGTCACTTCAGACCAATGGGAGCAGGGTAACTCCTCAAAGTTATGAACACATCCTATAGAGTGTGGCATTATTTTGGCCCAAAGTACATTGAATCTGCCAAATCCATAATGGCTGATTTACCAGCAAGGAGGTAAGAGCTGTCTAAACACACCCCTAGGATTGCTAATTTACTTAGACTCTCCCCCCTGCATTGGCGCATACCTTCCTTAATCCTGGGTCTGGTGGGGGTCAAAAGTATAAATTGGAAACTGACACTGTGGCCATCCCTCTGCCTTTGAAGGCGATGGTTTACGACTCCTCCGCCTGGCCTGGCATTCCTATGGAACAGCACACTGCCCTCCCTGCAGAGCTGGTTAACCCCAGGGGCTCTTTATCACCTCTTCAAGGCAGCCTGGCTAATCCACTTAACTCTGACCAATCCGGGCAGACCACTGGAAGGCTGAATTTGGACTTACAAACAATAAAGTCTTATAACTTCTTGTATGTACACTTTAGGAGAAATTCAACAATATGATATTTCTGGATGTATTAATACCATTCTGGGTAGTCTTCAAATGGCATGTCTAATCCTCTCCTATCAATAGTTATTAATCAATAACTTCCTACCATGTTAACCTCTGTAACAAGGGATTTGCAATAGGAAAAATTACTTGGCCATTTTTCCAGCACCAGGACTTAAAAAAACATATTTTATAAGTACTTGCCTCATATCTACAGGAACCCCACCCCATGGGCAACTAAGGGAGACTTTAGGGGTTCTGAATCTGTAGAAATATTGCAGATTCTCCATCTACAGTGCGCCTAGCATCAAAGTCGAATTTGTGCAGCACTTTACCACAATATGGGGAGTGGAATATGAAATTTCACTATACCCCGGCATATAAAAACTCATTTTATAAGGGTGTACCGTATAACTTCCTGACCCCCCACCCCTTGGAAACTTAGGGGAGACCCAGGGGGTCCCTAATATGCCAAAACATTATAGGTTATCCATTTGTAAGTGCCCCAAACACCAAAGTCGAGTTTGGGCACAATTTACTTTTTAACTGCAGTCCTGGCACCCAGGGCTGTTTTTAAACTGAACTTAGGCTTCAGCAGTGCACACATGGAAGTATAGAAAAAGGCTGCTATCCTCTAAACTGGCATACCCCAGGGTTCTGGGGACTTCTAGGTAGTTTTAATTCCCCTGCCCTATTATATACCAGGAGCCTATAGGGGAGGTTATGCCGCGCACAGGATGACTTTGCAACACAGCCCCCCCACCCCCCCGCCCCCCAACGAAGGGGTTACTAGCCTACACCCTGGTAGTCCTCATCAGCTAATTTGAAAAACCTGGAAAGTCCATCTGCGTTTGCATGGGCAACCCCAGGCCTGTGTTCCACTGTAAAGTCCATTTCCAGTAGGAAAATGGACCACCTTAACAGCTTGGGATTCTCCCCTCTCATCTGCATGAGCCATCTGAGAGGTCTGTGGTCAGTTTGAACACGAAAGTGAGTCCCAAACAAATATGGTCTCAACTTTTTCAGGGACCACACCACAGCAAAAGCCTATCTCTCAATGGCACTCCATCACTGCCCTCTGGGAAGAATTCTCCTACTAATAAAACCTAGATTAGTTGACTGGGGGTGAGTGCTTGCATTGTTCAACACTCCGTCCATTATCCCCTTTGGTTTTGTTTTAATCTATTCACATGCAGGACCCTATGAGGGTTCCTGGGGGTACAAAGGTAAACCAAATGGGTAACCACCCCCTTCTGTTTTAAGGATTGGATAGGGCCCACTCCACTTGTCATGGAGGGCCCTGGGAGCTACAGGCTCTAACACCCACACCAATTGTCATGGAGTATACTCAGGTATAGTAGTATTTTGATCATACCAGTGATTCATGAGCTCCTGGCTGGCCTCCAGTTTCCTGTTTGCCTTGTACAAGTACTCTGCCATTCTAGATCTCAGGCATAGCACATAGTCCAGCACATTGTCCTTAGCTTCTTTAAGAGGCTTTTTTAAACACTCTTAGCAGGCTCAAGGCCCCCTCACTGGGTGTCCAAACACCAACTCAAAGGGACTGAACCCAACCCCTTTCTGTGGCACCTCCCTGTAGGCAAAAAGTAAGCATGGGAGGAGAACATCCCATCTCCTCCTGAGTTTCTCTGACCACCCCTTTATCTTGCTCCTCAGGGTTTTGTTGAATCTCTCAACAAGACCATTTGTTTGTGGGTGATATGGGGTGGTCGACTTGTAGTTGACACCACACTCATCCCACATAGCAGTCAGATAACTGGACAGGAAGGTTGTACCCCTATCTGACACCCCCTCTTTTGGAAAATCCACTCTGGTGAGCACACCAAGCAGTGCTCTAGCCACCGCAGGAGCATCAATGGTTCTAAGAGATATGGCTTCAGAGTACCTAGTAGCATGGTCAACTACCACTAAGATATGCCTACTCCCTGATGCAGTGGGTGGGTCCAGGGGACCAATAATGTCCACCCCCACCCTTTCAAAAGGAACCCCAACCACTGGCAGTGGTATTAGGGGAGCCTTTATCTTGCCCCCCCTGCCTTGCCACTGGCCTGACAGGTGACACAGGAGCTGCAAAACTCCTTTACCTTTTCAGACCTATGGGGCCAGTATAAATGGTTCACCAACTGGTTCCATGTCTTTGTCTGTTACAAATGTCCTGTCAAGGGGATATCATGACCCAAAGTCAGGACAAACTCTCCCTACTTCTGGGGCACCACCAACCTCCTGGTGGCCCCCTCCTTGAGGTTTCTGGCTTCAGCATAAAGCAGTACATCTTCCCAGTAGAGTTTGTGAAATCCTCTGTCATCCCCCTCCTCTTGCTTAGAAGCAATCCACCTCAAGCTCTCAAGGGTGGAACAGTCACGCTGTCCCTGACAGAACTCCTCTCTGGAGGGTCCACCTGCTCCTCTCAGTTCTGCCAAATCTGACAGCTCTGGCAGGGATGGAGTCCCTCCCTCAGAGGCCTGATCTTCCCCATCAGGGCTAGTTTCTTCCTGCACCTCTAGAGTTCCCTGGGCTGGCTCACCAGGCCCAGTGACCTTGTCCTTGGATGCTTGGCCCTTTGTTCCAGGGTCCAAGTGTCGAGCCCCTCCCTTCTGGGTAGTGTGTGACCTAGTCACAGCAAATACCCACTCAGGGCGCTCCAATATTTTCATATGGAGTCCTCTCTCCACCTCTGACCACACAGAGGCGTCAAGATCATTGCCCAATAAACACTGGACTGGGAGCACCTTTGACACAGCTACCTTCATAGGGCCTGTCACCCCCCCCCTCATTCCAAATCCACCACAGCTATGGGATGGAGTTTGGTAGTGCTGTCTACATAAGTCACCTGGTGAAACTCACCAGGTAGCAACCTCTCTGGAGGTACCAGTTTATTCAGGACCATAGTTACACTAGCCCCAGTGTCTCTGATAGCCTCAACCTCAGTCCCAATCAGTTTAGGCCTCTGCCTGTACGTGTCCATGTTTGGAGGGAAGGCAGAAAGGGTTGCAAAATTCCTCTCACCCAGGGACACTAAGGTTGCTCCTGCGACCTGACTACCCCTCTTTGGGACAGCACTCGCTGAAAAAGAGAAAGGTATTAAGAAGAATTGAGAAAATGAAAGCCCGTAAAGCAAGATTCCAAAACAATCCCCCTTCACCAATCGGACTACTAGCTAAAGAGGAAAGGGCAGAAATCCCCAGAAGAAGAGACATTCCCGCCTCAAATACAAGACAAGGAAATTGCAGTTCTTCACTCCTGCATTACATGATCTAAAACTCATTTTGTTCATGGTAGTGACCATGCTATTCTACAAGCAAATACCGAGTGGAAGACACAACCTTCCTCGTCAGGTCACATTATGTATAGTCATAGCACAGTTCTGGTAAATCAGGCTCAAAGACTGATTTATTGGAATTCAGCTACACTCAATAAAATTATCACCATAATCGATTCAACGCAATTATTGCAAGTAATTCACTCCACAAACCCGATAACAAACTACGAAATGGTAATCAAAAAGATAATACAAAAACTACAGGAAAAGTTGATTCAATCAAGAACAACAAAGACTCAAAACAAAAAATCAAAGTTAGATACTAATACAAAACAACTAAATAAATTGATAAGATCACAGTTTCTAGAAAATTCAGTATCTAAACAGCTAGAAATCAACAAATTAAAAAACCGACGTAGGAGAGAAAAAAATAAGAGAATAACTCAGGATAAAAACTGGGTAGATATGCAGATAGCAGCAAAACAAAATAACCAACATGCCTATTGCAATATAATTGCAAAAGAAACGGGCACGAAAAAAGCATTACAAGCTATCCCGGTACATCCGACAGAATGGGAATTATACCTTACCAATTTATATAAAGTAAATACTAATTCAGAAATTATGTATAATTTTGCCAGAAATCCTGAAATAAAATTCTCACATACCATAACATTTAGTCCTTTGTCAATTGAGCTACTTATAAAAAAGGCGAGAACGACAGGAGCAATGGGTCCTGACCAAATCCCGATCAAGGTCCTCCAATGCAACCCCAAAGAATGGAGTAAGATGTTATCACCCTTTTTTAACCATATTTTTACCACTGGGGAAATCCCCAAATCATGGAAGGGGAGCATTGTAATACCTATACACAAAAAGGGTGCAAGGCTGCATCCTGGCAACTACAGGCAGATAGCCCTTTTAGATGCAACAGGAAAGATTTTCACAGCAACAGTATTAGACCATCTTAAGGACTGGGCCTTTTCA
This sequence comes from Lissotriton vulgaris, assembly GCF_964263255.1. Lineage (NCBI taxonomy): Eukaryota > Metazoa > Chordata > Amphibia > Caudata > Salamandridae > Lissotriton > Lissotriton vulgaris. The sequence continues at coordinate 754,084,122 of NC_141695.1, read as the reverse complement.
TCTGGACTAATCCCCCTATATCAGACGGGATTCAGACCAAAGCACTCAGTCATCGACAATATTGCTGTGTTGCAAACTATCTTAGACAAATACGTGGCTATAAAATCCCAGGTTGTGTATGCTGCTTTTATCAACTTTACCACCACATTCGATAGTGTAGACGGAAGAACACTCTGGAGAAAACTAAGCAAAATGGGCATCCCGGACAAATTACTTCATATATTAACATCACTACATTCAGATACTTGGTGTCAGGTTCAAATGGGGAGGTAAAAGGGTCTAACTAGACCTATCCTAACTCAAAATGGCCTTAGGCAAGGATGCCTCCTTGCTCCCCTATTGTTTTCCCTATACCTCAGTGATATGCCTGAATGCTTTAAACAGATATGTAACTTTCCGCCCAAAATTGCCTTCCACAAAATTCACACCATGGTGTATGCAGACGATGTAATCATTTTTGACCTAACACCATTTGGTCTGCAAAGAGGCCTCCAAGCACTTCACAACTATGCGGAGGAAAACTATTTTAAACCGAACATCGCGAAAAAAATAGTTCCGTTCTCAGGAAGGAAATAGAGTACCAAATTCAACTGGTCTCTAGGGGGAAAAATGGTGGAAGTAGTAAATGAAAATACCTTCTTAGGTCGAATATTCACCAAAATTCTACAAAATGGGCTCCATACTCCGAATCTGATCCGTAAATCTGATGTTAATGTGGGGGCACTCTCACGGTTATATGTTGCATCTGGACAAAGACACTTCTCTTCTCTGCTTCAGGTATACAGCGCTAAGATCCCACCAGTGCTGTCATACGCTCTTGAATATATACCAATAAACCAAAGGAGCTTTCTAGACCTAAAAGAAGGGAAGATTCTACGGAAACTAACAAAACTATCTCCGGCTGTACTGGTACAAGCTCTCCGCTTCGAGTTCTCTTTAATAAGCTCCTATGCTAGAGGAATTGCCAATATCATCAGGTGGGCATACAACCTCCTCCATGCGGAAGAAGGAACAATTCGATCTCTGCTTAAAATAGAAACATTTGAAAATGAATCATCGAAATATGTCACCTGCTCAGCTGAAGCTCTTCTTAAAACACCATACTCCAAGACTTAGTTTCGACCTTGACTCCCAGCACTGCACTAAATTGCCTTTATATAAAATATTTGTAGAATCTACAGTTTTTAGGAAAACACAGCAGTATATTAATTTCAATTTAAAGCATGGGGCCAGGAGATCGATTGTCCTCTTCCGATTTGGGATACTTCCTGTAAAAACAGTTACATATAGGTGGCACCCAAAAGAAAAATCAAGCACTATCTGTAATCTGTGTATGGTGGAGAGCAGTACTTGGAACATCTGTTGTTCATTTGCCCAAACGAGACTGTGGTAAAGGCAAGAAAAAGGCTTTTACAACCAATATATATCAAATGTAGAATTAACTGTACCGGAATTGATCATATTATGCAAGGCTCCGCCAAACGAGTTTGTCTGCTACAATTTTTACAAATTTTTAAAACCCTTTTTAACTTTGTATTAGAATGAAAAATGTATCTTTTAACAAAACATTTTTACATTGTATATTATGAATGGAACATTTGTGGCTCTCAGTGGAGAACCAAACCAAATAAAACTTACCTTGACTTGGACAGCACTCTCCGCCCCTACACTTACACTGGCAATCCCTGTGGATGGCAGCTTAGGGGGAGCTTCTTGGCGCAGACAGCATCTCCCTGTTTGTGCCCTGGCTGGTTACATTCAAAGCACTTACCCACTTTTGAGGGATCAAGGAACCTACCATTCTTTCCCTGATTCCACCTCCCTTTGAATTTGGGTTGGCTCGGGGCTCCCCTCCTTGTGCAGGTTTTTGTGGGTCTTTGGAGGACTCCTTCTGGTTTTGACCTTCCTTTCCCTGTGCTTTCCCTTGGGGAGGGACCTGTCCTCCTTTCTTCTGGCCACCCACCCCGGTTGCTGAATGGAAACACGGGTTCTCACCCACTCATCAGCTGCTTCCCCCAGCTCTCTGGGGTCTGTCAGCTTAGAGTCCACTAGATACTGGCGTAACTTCTCTTCTGTACAATGAGTCAAAATATGTTCTTTCAAAAACAAATTACACAATCCCTCATATGTGTCAACTGTGTTACCAACAATCCAGCCTTCCAGTGCCTTCACTGAAATGTCTACAAAGTCTACCCAAGACTTTGGACTCACTTTCTGGGTGCCACTAAACTTCACCATGTACTGCTCTGAAGTCAGACCAAGTCTCTTGACTAAGCATGCCTTCATCTGCTGGTATGATTCTGCATCCTCTCCCTTCAGGGTAAGGAGCCTAACCCTCCCAGCTGCTGCAATCAACTCCCACAGGAGTACACCCCAGTACTTACAGTGGACCCTACTCATTCGAACGGCCCTCTGAAAAGATGTTAGCCACTTGTCAAGGTCATCCCCCTCAGTGTACTTGGGTACTATACCCTTGGGAAGTTTGTGAACAAGACCACCACCCCTGGACATTTTGAAATCTTCATCATTTTCACTGCCACCATTTCTTTTCAATGCCTTCTCCCTCTCCCATCTCTTCTTAGCCAATTCCAGTTTCCTCTGCTCCAAAGCTATCAAAGCTAATTGAGCCTTAAGCTGTCTGTCTGTAAGGTACAATGGTGCTTTCTGAGTAAGGGACTCTTTTCCGCCTCCCACCCCCTGGAACCATATGGCTAACACCAGACAAAATGGAAGAGGCATCATCCTCACCCCCCTCTAGTGTGAGGTTGGGGGGCTCTCCCTCTAACCCCCCCCCCCCTTGACTCTCCTCAGCTACCCCAGCACAGGCTTTTAGGGACTCAATCAACCCTGCTTTAGGGACTCAGGCAGCCCCCTAAGCCTACACTGTTCCCTAAGATCAGCCATCTTGAACTGGGACAGTTTAGCCAGGTCCAGCTCCATGGTTTCATAGTTTTGGGTCAGAAAAACTAGGCAAAACAGACGTAGGACAATTTGGAAAAATCAAAACAATGGATTAAAAGCAGTTTAGTCCCAATTCCAAAAATCAAACTAAAAAATGTTGTTCTAAGGCATGGGTACGACAAAACTTTCTCTCAGGGGCAAATTTACAGTGTGGTTTGTGTCCAAGGGCCTCACCGGTGGGGGTGAGGTCAGTGGGGGAGGGGGTGGGACTAGAGCAACAAAAAAACTGTTACCATAAGGTTGAACACAGGTCCCTGCAGCGGACGCCTTCGTCCACTGAGCCACCAGACCCGGCATACACACCTCTCTCTCTCGCTCGCTCGCTCTCTCTCCCTCTCTCTTCCTCTATCTCCCTCTGTCAACCTTTCTCAACCTCTCTCTCTCTCTCTCTCTCTCTCTCTCTCTCTCGCTCTCAACCTCTCTCCCTCCATCTCTCCCTATTTCTCCCTCAGACTGTCTCACTCCCTCTCTCTCCATCTCACTCCCTCTCTCTCCCTCCCTGACTCCCTCTTTCTCGCTCACTCTGACTCACTCCCTCTCTCTCTCTCTCTGTCTCCCTCTCTCTCTTTCTCTCTCTGTCTTCCTCTGTCTCCCTCCTTCCCTCTCCCTCTCTCTCCTTCCCTCTCCCTCTCTATTTCCCTCACTCTGTCTCCCTCCTCACTCTGTCTCCCTCTCTCTTTCTCTCTCTGTCGCCCTCCTCACTCTTTTGCCCTCCTCACTCTTTCGCCCCCCTCACTCTGTCTCCCTCCTCACTCTGTCTCCCTCCTCACTCTGTCTCCCTCCTCACTCTGTCTCCCTCCTCACTCTGTCTCCCTCCTCACTCTGTCTCCCTCCTCACTCTGTCTCCCTCCTCACTCTGTCTCCCTCCTCACTCTGTCGCCCTCCTCACTCTGTCTCCCTCCTCACTCTGTCTCCCTCCTCACTCTGTCTCCCTCCTCACTCTGTCTCCCTCCTCACTCTGTCTCCCTCCTCACTCTGTCGCCCTCCTCACTCTGTCGCCCTCCTCACTCTGTCGCCCTCCTCACTCTGTCGCCCTCCTCACTCTGTCGCCCTCCTCACTCTGTCGCCCTCCTCACTCTGTCGCCCTCCCCCTCCCTCCTCCATCCTCTGTCTTTCATTCTCCTCCCTCCCTCCCTCCCTCCCTCCCTCCCTCCCTTCCTCCCTCTGTCTGTCACCCTTCTCCCTCCCTCTGTCTGTCTCCCTCCTCCCTCGGTCTGTCTCCCTCCTCCCTCGGTCTGTCTCCCTCCTCCCTCCCTCTGTCTGTCACCCTCCTCCCTCCCTCCTCCCTCCCTCTGCCTGTCACCCTCCTCCCTCCCACTTTCTTTCACCCTCTGTATCCCTCCCTCCCTTTCTCTGTCTCCCTCCCTCTCCCTTTCTCTGTCTCCCTCCCTTTGTCTCCCTCACTCTCCCTCCCTCCCTCTCCCTTTCTGTCTCCCTCACTCTCCCTTTCTCCCTCCCTCCCTCTCCCTTTCTGTCTCCCTCCCTCTCCCTTTCTCTGTCTCCCTCCCTCTCCCTCTTTGTCTCCCTCTGTCTGTCTCCCTCTGTTTCCCTCCCTCTCTTTGTCTCCCTCACACTCCCTCTTTGTCTCCCTCTGTCTGCCTCCTTTTCCCTCCCTCCTTTCCTTCCCTCCATCCCTCTCCCTCTGTCTGCCTCTTTCCCTCCCTCTCTATCACTCTCCCTTCCTCGCTCTCCCTTTCCCTCTCTCCCTCTCCCTCTGTCTGCCTCCCTTTCCCTACCTCCCTCCCTCTCCCTCTGTCTGCCTCCCTTTCCCTTCCTCGCTCTCCCTCTGTCTGCCTCCCGTTCCCTCCCTCCCTCGTTCTCCCTCCCTTTCCCTCCCTCCCTCTCCCTGTCCGCCTCCCTTTCCATCCCTTCTTTCCTTTCCTTCCTTCCTCTCCCTCTGTCTGCCTCCCTTTCCCTGCCTCCCTCCCTCTGTCTGCCTCCCTTCCTCGCTTTCCCTCCCTTTTCCTCCCTCCCTCATGCTCCCTCTGTCTGTCTGCCTCCCTTTCCCTACCTCCCTCCCTCGCTCTCCCTCTGTCTGTGTCTTCCTCCCTTTCTCCTTTCTCTCCCTCCCTCACTCTCCCGGTCTGCCTCTCTTTCCCTCCCTCCCTCTCCCTTTCTCTGTCTCCCTCCCTCCCCCTTTCTCTGTCTCCCTCTCCTTCTGTCTCCCTCCCTCTCTGTTTATTTGTCTCCCTCCCTCTCCCTTTCTGTCTCCCTCCCTCTACCTTTCTGTCTACCTCCCTCTCCCTTTCTGTCTCCCTCCCTCTCCCTTTCTCTGTCTCCCTCCCTCTCCCTTTCTCTGTCTCCCTCCCTCTGTCTTCCTCCTTCTCCCTCTCTTTGTCTCCCTCCCTCTCCCTCTCTTTGTCTCCCTCTGTCTCCCTCCCTCTTTGTCTCCCTCTGGCTGCCTCCCTTTCCCTCCCTCCCTCGATCTCCCTCAGTCTGCCTCCCTTTCCCTCCCTCGCTCTCCCTCTGTCTGCCTCCCGTTCCCTCCCTCCCTCCCTCGCTCTCCCTGTCTGCCTCCCTTTCCATCCCTTCTTTCCTTTCCTTCCTTCCTCTCCCTCTGTCTGCCTCCCTTTCCCTGCCTCCCTCCCTCTCCCTCTGTCTGCCTCCCTACCTCGCTCTCCCTCCCTTTTCCTCCCTCCCTCATGCTCCCTCTGTCTGTGTCTGCCTCCCTTTCCCTACTTCCCTCCCTCGCTCTCCCTCTGTCTGTGTCTTCCTCCCTTTCTCCTTTCTCTCCCTCCCTCACTCTCCCGGTCTGCCTCTCTTTCCCTCCCTCCCTCGCTCTCCCTTTGTCTGCCTCCCTTTCCCTCCCTCCTTTCCTTCCCTCCCTCCTCCCTCCCTCTGTCTGGCACCCTCCTCCCTCCCTCCTCCGTCCCTCTGTCTGTCACCCTCCTCCCTCCCTCAGTCTGTCACCCTCCTCCCTCCCTCTGTCTGTCTCCCTCCTCCCTCCCTCTGTCTGTCACCCTCCTCACTCCCTCCTCCCTCCCTCTGTCTGTCACCCTCCTCCCTCCCACTGTTTTTCACCCTCTGTCTCCCTCCCTCTCCCTTTCTCTGTCTCCCTCCCTCTCCCTTTCTCTGTCTCCCTCCCTCTCCCTTTCTCTGTCTCCCTCCCTCTCCCTTTTTCTGTCTCCCTCCCTCTCCCTTTCTCTGTCTCCCTCCCTCTCCCTTTCTCTGTCTCCCTCCCTCTCCCTTTCTGTCTCCCTCCCTCTACCTTTCTGTCTCCCTCCCTCCCTCTCCCTTTCTGTCTCTCTCCCTCTCCCTTTCTCTGTCTCCCTCCTTCTGTCTTCCTCCCTCTCCCTCTCTTTGTCTCCCTCCCTCTCCCTCTTTGTCTCCCTCTGTCTGTCTCCCTCTGCTTCCCTCCCTCTCCCTCTCTTTGTCTCCCTCTGTCTCCCTCCCTCTCCCTCTTTGTCTCCCTCTGGCTGCCTCCCTTTCCCTCCCTCCCTCGATCTCCCTCTGTCTTCCTTCCATTTCCCTCCCTCCTTTCCTTCCCTCCCTCGCTCTCCCTTTCCCTCCCTCCATCTCCCTCTGTCTGCCTCCCTTTCCCTCCCTCCCTACCTCTCCCTCTGTCTGCCTCCCTTTCCCTCCCTCCCTCGCTCTCCCTCCCTTTACCTCCCTCCCTCGCTCTCCCTTTCCATCCCTTCTTTCCTTTCCCTCCCTCCTCTCCCTCTGTCTGCCTCCCTTTCCCTCCCTCCCTCGATCTCCCTCTGTCTTCCTTCCATTTCCCTCCCTCCTTTCCTTCTCTCCCTTTCCCTCCCTCCATCTCCCTCTGTCTGCCTCCCTTTCCCTCCCTCCCTACCTCTCCCTCTGTCTGCCTCCCTTTCCCTCCCTCGCTCTCCCTCCCTTTACCTCCCTCCCTCGCTCTCCCTTTCCATCCCTTCTTTCCTTTCCCTCCCTCCTCTCCCTCTGTCTGCCTCCCTTTCCCTCCCTCCCTCCCTCTCTGTCTGCCTCCCTCCCTCGTTTTCCCTCCCTTTCCCTCCCTCCCTCATGCTCCCTCTGTCTGTGTCTGCCTCTCTTTCCCTACCTCCCTCCCTCGCTCTCCCTCTGTCTGTGTCTTCCTCCCTTTCCCTTCCTCCCTCACTCTCCCGGTCTGCCTCCCTTTCCCTCCCTCCCTCTCTCTCCCTTTCCCCCCCTCCCTCTCCTCTGTCTGCCTCCCTTTCCCTCCCTTGCTCTCCCTTGCTCTCCCTCCCTTCCCCTCCCTCGCTTCCCCTCCCCCTCCCCCTCCCTTTCACTCCCTCCCTGTATCCCTCTCCCTTTCCCTCGCTCTCCCTCCCTCTCCCTCCCTCGCTCTCCCTGTCTGTCTACCTGCCTTTCCCTCCCTCCCTCGCTCTCCCTCTGTCTGCCTCCCTTTCCCTCCCTCCTTTCCTTCCCTCGCCCTCTGTCTGCCACCCTTGTAAATGTACAGGAATTTATATAGCGCAAATCACCTAACGGTTTCTAAGCGCTTGCTTAGGGAACCCGTCCTGGTATTCCCCTGTGAGATAACCCCGGCAGGGTATCCGCAAGGTGAAAGCCAGGCATCCCGCCGCGAGGGGCCGTTGTGGAGATTAAGCAAGCTATTGCCCAGAGTCGCAGAGTGTGAACCCGTGAATCGAGTAGGCACCGGAGCGAGAATTGACGACTCCATGGACATTTTAGGACTCAAGACCCCGCCGAGCCGGGAATTAAACCCTGGTCCCTGGCTGACCTCTGCTTCCAGGTCTGCCTCCTCTAACCAGTGAGCCACACTTCTTCACACTTCTCCCTTCCCCTCCCTCCTTTCCCTCCCTCTTTCGCTCTCCCTCTGTCTGCCTCCCTTTCCCCTCCCTCCCTCGCTCTCCCTCTGTCTGCCTCCCTCGCTCTCCCTCTGTCTGCCTCCCTTTCCCTCCCTCCCTCCCTTGCTCTCCCTCTGTCTTCATTCCTTTCCCTCCCCTCCCTTTCCCTTCCTCCCTTGCTCTCCCTCTCTGCCTCCCTTTCCCTCCCTCCCTCTCCCTCTGTCTACCTGCCTTTCCCTCCCCCTCTCTCTCTCCCTCCGTCTGCCTTCCTTTCCCTCCCTCCCTCGCTCTTCCTCTGTCTGCCTCCCTTTCCCTCCCTCCCTTGCTCTCCCTCTGTCTGCCTCCCTTTCCCTCCCTCCCTCTCCCTCTGTCTGCATCCTTTTCCCTCCCTCCCCCTCCCTTTCCCTCCCTCCCTCGCTCTCCCTTTGTCTGCATCCCTTTCCCTCCCTCTCCCTCCCTTTCCCTCCCTCACTCGCTCTCCCACTGTCTGCCTCCCTTTCCCTCCCTCCAACTCCCTCCCTCGCTCTCCCTGTCTGCCTCCCTTTCCTTCCCTCCTTTCCCTCTCTCCCTCTCCCTCTGTCAGCCTCCCTTTCCCTCCCACCCTCCCTCTCCCTCTGTCTGCCTGCCTTTCCCTCCCTCGCTCTCCCTCTGTCTGCCTCCCGTTCCCTCCCTCCCTCGGTCTCCATCCCTTTACCTCTCTCCCTCCTTTCCCTCCCTCACTCACTCTCCCACTGTCTGCCTCCCTTTCCCTCCCTCCCTCCAACTCCCTCCCTCGCTCTCCCTGTCTGCCTCCCTTTCCTTCCCTCCTTTCCCTCCCTCCCTCTCCCTCTGTCTGCCTCCCTTTCCCTCCCTCCCTCGCTCTCCCTCCCTTTACCTCCCTCCCTCCTTTCCCTCCCTCTCTCGCTCTCCCTCTGTCTGCTTCCCTTTCCCTCCCTCCCTCGCTCTCCCTCTGTCTGCCTCCCTTGCTGTCCCTCTGTCTGCCTCCCTTTACCTCCCTCCCTCGCTCTCCCTCTGTCTGCATCCCTTTCCCTCCCTCCCCTCCCTTTCCCTCTGTCTGCCTCCCTTTCCCTCCCTCTCCCTCTGTCTGCCTCCCTTTCCCTCCCTTGCTCTCCCTCTGTCTGCCTCCCGTTCCCTCCCTCCCTCGGTCTCCCTCCCTTTACCTCCCTCCCTCCTTTCCCTCCCTCACTCGCTCTCCCACTGTCTGCCTCCCTTTCCCTCCCTCCTCCAACTCCCTCCCTCGCTCTCCCTGTCTGCCTCCCTTCCCTTTCCCTCCTTTCCCTCCCTCCCTCTCCCTCCGTCTGCCTCCCTTTCCCTCCCTCCCTCGCTTTCCCTCCCTTTACCTCCCTCCCTCCTTTCCCTCCCTCTCTCGCTCTCCCTCTGTCTGCCTCCCTTTCCCTCCCACCCTCGCTCTCCCTCTGTCTGCATCCCTTTCCCTCCCTCCCCTCCCTTTCCTTCCCTCCCTTGCTCTCCCTCTATCTGCCTCCCTTTCCCTCCCTCCCTCTCTCTCCGTCTGTCTACCTGCCTTTCCCTCCCTCCCTCGCTCTCCCTCTGTCTGCCTCCCTTTCCCTCCCTCCTTTCCTTCCCTCCCTAGCTCTCCCTCTGTCTGCCTCCCTTTCCCTCCCTCCCTCTCTCGCTCTCCCTCTGTCTGCCTCCCTTTCCCTCCCTCCCTTGTTCTCCCTCTGTCTGCCTCCCTTTCCCTCCCTCCCTTGCTCTCCCTCTGTTTGCCTCCCTTTCCCCACCATCCTTCTCCCTCTGTCTGCATCCCTTTCCCTCCCTTTCCCTCCCTCCCTTGCTCTCCCTCTGTCTGCCTCCCTTTCCCTCCCTCCCTTGCCTTCCCTCTGTCTGACTCCCTTTCCCTCCCTCCTCCACTCTCCCTCCCTCCTCCACTCTCCCTCCCTCCTCCACTCTCCCTGTCTGCCTCCCTTTCCCTCCCTCCCCCTCCCTCCCTTTCCCTCCCTCACTCTCCCTCCCTGTCCCTTTCCCTCCCTCCCTTACTCTCCCTCTGTCTGCCTCCCTTTCCCTCCCTCCCTCACTCTCCCTTTGTCTGCATCCCTTTCCCTCCCTCCCTCCCTCGCCCTCCTTTTCCCTCCCTCACTCACTCTCCCACTGTCTGCATCCCTTTCCCTCCCTCCCTCCAACTCCCTCCCTCGCTCTCCCTGTCTGCCTCCCTTTCCCTCCATCCCTCGCTCTCCCTCAGTCTGCCTCCCTTTCCCTCCGTCGCTCTCCCTGTGGCTGCCTCCCGTTCCCCCCTCCCTCAGTCTCACTCCCTTTACCTCCCTCCCTCCTTTCCCTCCCACCCTCGCTCTCCCTCTGTCTGCATCCCTTTCCCTCCCTCCCCTCCCTTTCCCTCCCTCCCTTGCTCTCCCTCTGTCTGCCTCCCTCCCTCTCTCTCCGTCTGTCTACCTGCCTTTCCCTCCCTCCCTCGCCCTCTGTCTGCCTCCCTTACCCTCCCTCCTTTCCTTCCCTCCCTAGCTCTCCCTCTGTCTGCCTCCCTTACCTTCCCTCCCTAGCTCTCCCTCTGTCTGCCTCCCTTCCCCTCCCTCCTTTCCCTCCCTCTCTCGCTTTCCCTCTGTCTGCCTCCCTTTCCCTCCCTCCCTCGCTCTACCTCCCCCTCCCTTTCCCTCCCTATCTCCAACTCCCTCCCTCGCTCTCCCTGTCTGCCTCCTTTCCCTCCCTCCCTACCTCTCCCGCTGTCTGCCTCTATCCCTCCCTCGCTCTCCCTCCCTTTACCTCCCTCCCTCCCTCCCACTCCCTTTCCCTCCCTCCCTCCAACTCCCTCCCTCGCTCTCCCTGTCCGCCTCCCTTTCCCTCCCTTCTTTCCCTCCCTCCTTCTCCCTCTGTCTGCCTCCCTTTCCCTTACTCGCTCTCCCTCTGTCTGTGTCTGCCTCCCTTTCCCTGTCTCCGTCGCTCTCCCTCTGTCTGACTCCCTTTCCCTCTCCCTCCCTTCTTTCCCTCTCCCTCCCTCCTGCACTCTCCCTGTCTACATCCCTTTCCCTCCCTCCCCCTCCCTCCCTTTCCCTCCCTCACTCTCCCTCCCAGTCCCTTTCCCTCCCTCCCTTGCTCTCCCTCTGTCTGCCTCCCTTTCCCTCCCTCTCCCTCCCTCCCTTCCCCTCCCTCGCTCTCTCTCCTCTCCCTTTCCCTCCCTCCCTCCCTCTACCTCCCTCTCCCTCTCCCTCCCTTTGCCTCCCTCCCTCGCTCTCCCTCCCACTCCCTTGCTCTCACTCTGTCTGTCTCACTTTCCCTCCCTCCTTTCCTTCCCTCCCTCGCTCTCCCTCTCTGCCTCCCTTTACCTCCCTCCTTTCCCTCCATCCCTTGCTCTCCCTCTGTCTGCCTCCCTTTCCCTCCCTCCCTCCCTCGCTCTACCTCTGCCTCCCTTTCCCTCCCTCGCTCGCCCTTTCCCTCCCTCCCTTTTCCTTCCTCCCTCGCTCTCTCTGTTTGCCTCCCTTTCACTCCCTCCCTCGCTCTCCCTCCCTCACTCTCCCTCCCCCTCCCTTTCCCTCCCTCCCTCCAACTCCCTCCCTCGCTCTCCCTGTCTGCCCCCCTTTCCCTCCCTTCCTCTCCCTCTGTCTGCCTCCCTTTCCCTCCCTCCCTCGCTTTCCCTCTGTCTGCCTCCCTTTCTCTCCCTCGCTCTCCCTCTGTCTGCCTCCCTTTCCCTCCCTCCCTCGCTCTCCCTATCTCTCCCTCCCTTTCCCTCCATCCTCGCTCTCACTCTCTCTGTATCTGCCTCTCTTTCCCTCCCTCCCTCGCTCTCCCTATCTGCCTCCCTTTCCCTCCCTCGCTCTCCCTCCCTTGCTCTACCTCCCCCACCCTTTCCCTCCCTCCCTCGCTCTCCCTCCCCCTCCCTTTCCCTCCCTCTCCCTCGGTCTGCCTCCCTTTCCCTCCCTCACTCTCCCTTTCCCTCCCTCCCTCGCTCTCCCTCCCTTTCCCTCCCTCTGTCTGTCTGCCTCCCTTTCCCTCCTTCCCTCTCCCTCCCTCTCTCACGCTCCCTCTGTCTCCCTCCCTTTCCCTCCCTCCCTCTGTCTCCCTCCCTCTACCTCCCTCTGTCACCCTCTTCATCTCACCCTGCCTGTGTGTACCCGGCCTGAGACAGCTTCCTGGCACACACACACACACACACACACACAGCCGCACCCGAGCACTTCACAGGTCTTTAAAAGACCATTTATATGTTAATGAGGCTTTTTTATTTCACCTCATAGCACCCCTGCAGCTGCACTCTGACTATCACTGGAATACCCGGGCCCCCACAGAGCTGCAGAGTCTCTCAGAGTCGCGGTGCGCAGTGTTTGCTGACACTCTTTAATTTTTTTTATTATTTTTTTTAACGCGGGTAAATGGCCTGCAAAGTCCGCGGGCCGCCAGGGAAGGCTTGCCAGGCCGCTGGCGGTCCGCGGCCGTACTATGAGTACCCTGGTTTTAAGGCAATTTATTTAGTATTTATATAATCTTGATTCACTTAACTGAAAGATGTACTTTTAAACACAAGTACTCATCCACACCGCTGAGCACCAAATGTTGAAAGTGATTATTGGCTTTGAGCAGGCAGGCTTAACTTCAAAGACAGGTATGTAAAGCATTTAAAAACACCATTTCAGTAAATAAGTAAGTTCCAACACAAAATAAAAATCCAACACCTATTTATAAAAATTGGTAATATTTTTATCATTTAAATGACACCAAAACTGGAAAAAAAAATCCACTGTAGGGAACCATAGATATGAATTTTTAACGATTAGTCACTTTCTAGTGCTTAGAAACCAACAGTGCCCCTTTTAGTCATTTCCTTTTCTCTGACAGGGACACATCGTTAGAAATTGTTCTGGAGAATCTCACCACTGTCTTGTGCCGCCTTCTCCAGCAGGCGGGGTCCAGTTAGAACTCCTTCCTGAAGTTCTGCTTTCGAGTCCCAAAGTATCCAACACACAATCCAAGGTTCTGGAATCTCCAAAAGAGTTCTTGAAAGTGTGAAACTTCAATTCCGCAATCCACTTGAACAAAACCCTCACAAATCCACTGGTACTCCAGGCTCGGAATTCTTTGTGGGAATGTTCAGGTGAGCTCTGTTAACCTGTAGCTTGCAGGGAGTCCACTCTTTAGTCCTTTTGAACCAGGTTTGATCCACAGGGCTGTAGTTTCCAATGGTGAAAAAAGGCACAAACTCAGAGCCCTAGCCTTTGGAAATGCACTTCAAAATCTTCAGCGCAGACAGACCCTTCTGATTCTCTTCAGTTTCAAGCAGCAGATCTGAGAGGCTCTGCCCCTCTGAGATACTTCTTCCAAGTTCTCTGGGTCATGCAGGAGGTCACTTCTGACAAAAAGGAGCAGGGTGACTCCTCAAAGTTATGACCACATCCTGTAGAGTGTGGCATTATTTTGTCCCAGAGTGCATCAAATCTTCCAAATCCATAATGGCTGATTTCCCAGCAAGGAGGTAAGAGCTGGCTAAACACACCCCTAGGATGGCTAATTTACTTAGACTCTCCCCCCCCCCTGCACTGTTCATACCTTCCTTAATCCTGGGTCTGTGGGGGTCCAAAGTATAAAGTGGAAACTGACACTGTGGCCATCCCTCTGCCTTTGAAGGCCATGGTTTACGACTCCTCCGCCTGGCATTCCTATGGAACAGCACAATGCCCTCCCAGCAGAGCTGGTTAACCCCAGGGGCTCTTTATCACCTCTTCAAGGCAGCCTGGCTAATCCTTAACTCTGATCAATCAGGGCAGACCACTGGAAGGCTTCCTTAATCCTGGGTCTGGTGGGGGTCAAAAGTATAAATTGGAAACTGACACTGTGGCCATCCCTCTGCCTTTGAAGACGATGGTTTACGACTCCTCCGCCTGGCCTGGCATTCCTATGGAACAGCACACTGCCCTCCCTGCAGAGCTGGTTAACCCCAGGGGCTCTTTATCATCTCTTCAAGGCAGCCTGGCTAATCCTTAACTCTGATCAATCAGGGCAGACCACTGGAAGGCTTGATTTGGACTTACAAATAAGAAAGTCTTATAACTTCTTGTATGTACACTTTAGGACAAATTCAACAATATGATATTGTTGGATTTATTAATACCACTCTGGGAAGTCTTCAAATGGTATTTCTAGTCCTCTCCCTCAATAGTTATAAATCAATACCTTCCTACCAAGTTAACCTATGTAACAAGGGATTTGCAATGGGAAAAATTACTTCGCCCTTTTTTCAGCACCAGAACTTATAAAATATGTTTTTTTAAGTGCTTGCATCATATCTACAGGACACCCACCCCATGTGCAACTAGGAGAGACTTTAGGGGTTCTAAATCTTGTAGAAATATTGCAGATTCTCCATCTACAGTGGTCCTAGTATTAAAGTTGAATTTGAGCAGCACTTTACCACAATTTGGGGAGTGGAATGTGAAATGTCACTTTACCCAAGCATATAAAAACTCATTTTATAATGGTGTACCTTATAAATACCTGACCCCCCATCCTCCCCCCCCCCCTTACCCCTGGGATACCTAGGGGAGACCCTGGGGGTCCCTAATAAGCCAAAACATTGTAGGTTATCTGGTTTTAAGTGCCCTAAACACCAAAGTCGAGCTTGGGCACAATTTACTTTTTAAAAGCAGTTCTGGCACCCAGGGCTGTTTTTAAACTGACCTCAGGCTTCAGCAGTGGACACATGCAAGTTCCGAAAAAGGGTGCTGGCCTCTAAACTGCCATGCCCCAGGGTACTGGGGACTTCTAGGTAGTTTCAATTCCCTGCCTATTATATACTAGGGGCCTATAGGGGAGGTCATGCTAATCACAGGGGTACCCCACCATACCATTGTGTACCCTAGTGTATTGTAGGTGTTTTTACTGTATTCTAATGTGTCTCTTTCTGGTAGCACTGGCCCTGGGCCTGGTTAGGCAGAGTGAGTCAAAATCAGTTACCACCAGTATCAGTCATCAAAAAGTTGAGGGGTGCCCAGGGCACAGGATGACTTTACGACAGAACTCTTGTGTGCAGCCTTGTCCGTCTAAGTGCTAGAAATACCAGAAGTGTGTCTAGCACAGCATATGAGATACCAGCCCTCAGCAAGCTTTCCATACCTTGTTTTGTGTCCTTCCATAGGAAGAAATGCACCATTAGTGGCGAAGTCCTACAGTTCGAGCCCAAGGTCTGTCCCTTGCTTCTAAATGAAAGCAATGTAGGGGGTAAGAGGAACAACATTGCTCAGTGATTAGTGTCAATACATCCTTCTAACAGGTCACGTTCCACATTTCTGCCAAACCACTACAGTAGGTGCACTCCCTCCGCCACAACACATTTTCAGAAAAGCTGAGATTGTGAATCGTAAACACGTACTGAAACCCTGGGCTCTTTGGTACTGCCCACATATGTATACTTCAATGGACATGGTGTCCGGGTGTAGTTTTATTTCTCAGTCGTAAATTCACTATCCTAAGGCAGCATGCTACCAAGTGCAGCGCTGTATTGTTGCCAACTAAGTGACGTATCTTCTTGGTGCCTAGAGGAGGCTGGGGTGTTTGAGGAGGGGGTGGACGAGCGGGGTTGCCTTTCACAAAAGAGCACGGAAGCTGTCGTGCGTTGTCGAGTGACTGACACAGTGCTTCTGCTGCTTGACGTCTGCAGCCGAATATAACGCCTGACAAATGCCGAGCGCCTAATGCGTAGAAACGAAAAAGAAATGCTAAACAGCACCCCCGCTCCCTGGTTGTCAGATATTTTTCCTAGAAAGAATTCAAAGGCCACCATTGTTGATGGGTGACAATCTAACACGAAGCACTTTATAAGTTTGAGATGTCAAATTATTGTTACTTAAAAGTAGCGTCTCTAGTTGGAGCTTGATTTGTCAGCCTGGTAATGAGCAAACCCGGTGGGTGATTCCATATCACTTGCAGGCTCTGCCCGAGAATTGCCATGTGCTAAGAAATAGAAAATGAAACATCTGCGGTCCGCACTGGGTGACGAGTGTGAAACTGGGTGGAATTTAAGAGGAATTTATGATTTTCAGAAATCAGCCAATGCCACATCTTCCCCCTTTACCCCTTAGTATGTGAGTATCATATTTGAAACAGTCATCCGCTTTCTAAAGCATGTTGGCGATTCAAAGCTCACTCGCTCCCTGTATCCTATGGGTGTGCTTTGCTGATGCTCAGCCCAAGGTTTTAGGTCGCTTCATTTGCCCTACTGATGCTTGTAGTCCAGCACTCCTACTGGGAAAGAAGAAGCACACATCCCTGAGTACGAAAGGAGGTAACCTAGGACCCCAGGAGTGCCTGAATCTTACTCTTCGCATGGGTCAACGTGAGCTCTGCGTGTTTAGACAGCAGTGAAAAGGGGTTAACACGTCTGTTTGACGGAAGGCACATGCGCTTTCTCGTCTTTCTTTTTCAATGCGCTCTCGAACAGAGAAAACCTCTTCATTACAGAAAAAGGTCTTGTTGAGATTATTTGTTCTAATGACAGATGAAGATAGTGTATATCCTTACCTGCCACAAGGAAGTTGCACTCCTAACTAATTATTTTGCTACAATTATTCAGACACGCTTCTCAAAATCAACACCCTTCTAACAATAAGATCAGAGTCCTTTGTTTTATCATTTTGTGTATATTCTCATAAATAACTAACAAATGAGTCTCTCTCCCAACAACAAACCATCACATGAGGGGTTTGCAAAATATTGTGTCGTGCTAGTGTTAAACTTCCTCCAGTCTGGACAGGTTTCACTGACCTCTCCATGGACTATCCTGGACATTTTCCAAAGCTGAAGGCTGACCTATATCGCTAAGCATTACGCTAACGGATGTTCAGCCGTCTACCACTACATCCATCCATCCTCCAACCTACAGAGTGGTGAGCGTTAGATGTTGTGTTCTTTCAGCAGTCCCCAGATGGCTGTGAAATGTGAGCCTGTCCCTCTCATTTATACCCCTGACTTTTTAGTTCTGCCCGCAGCCTATGTCCTCTATGGGTCGAACAATCTGCGTGGATAATCTAGAACCACGAGTTGCAAACTCACCTCACCCCTGCCCTGGAACAAACTCTTATATTTTAATCCAATATCTTCCCTGACTAGACTTTCCCACTTTGCACCCCATGACTCAATTACTGTATGAGCGTCTAGTTCCGCTACAATACCCTGGACGACAGTCCCTCCCTACCAAAGGGATCCTTTTGAGATCACCACTGATGAACATTCTGGTTGGTGACTAGATTGCCACCACTATGATAACCATATTGGCACCCAGCCACTGTCCCCCAGGTTCCCATCCTTACTTGTCTCCCTCAATCTGTGACCCACTCACATCCCTGTAGCCATAAAGGTGTATGTCCCAGCAAGAAGCTTAATTATACCGTAGGGGAGCCATCAGATGACCCTGGTGTCTCAGCTCACGCCCGACTTCCAGCCAGTTTAGAGCATGCATGACTCGTAAATTTCGGATTCCCCTCCACCAAGATGTCCAAGTAATTTTACTCCAAAAACCCACGTTCTCTGCCTCACAATACTCAGGGTTTTATTTTTCCTCTGAAAGTTTCTTGAAGTTACCTGAGTGCCCGAGGTAAGCCAAATCCCTTGCCTTATCCCACTCGGTATTAAGACCACACAAAGCCAGGTACCTTAGAGACTTCCCTGCCCGTCCTTTGCCTAATCTGAGGAGCCCGACCACAACATTTTACCAATACTGGCCACAAGTACTCATTCAGTCCCGTTTATCTGGGTCCCTGCTACCCATTTTTTGTGACCCATTCCACTGTCTGGGTCAGCAGAGCACCAAGGCCTCATTGCAAGTTACAGCTTCCCAGCACTACCATATGAGAAGTACATTCCTTAGTTAACATCCTTATCCTGCACTTGGGTTCCTCCTTGTAGATTCATGGCTATGACTGTAACTTGCACACCTTGTGCCTTATCCTGCTGCCTTATCCTCTGTATGTGGGAAACGTGCTACTGCACAAACAGTACATCGCTTGTATGAGAGAACCTTGTTGCACTTCTGTGTATGAGGGAATACGTGCTGAAGTTGATTCTGCTTTACCTGATAACTTCCAGTGAATCTCGTTGTTAAACCTGACATCCTTGTTGTGGGATTCCCCCAAAACTTTAGCCTTTCCTACTCTTTTGTTGAATTTGTTTTGAATTGCTTTAGGACTCTGGACACTTTACCATGGCTAACTAGTACTAAAGCGCTTGTGTTCTCTCCTTTAAACATGGTAAAATGTGTTTAAATATAATTTGCCCATCTAATTTACTTGTAAGTCCCTAGTAAAAGATTCTACATGTAAACAGGGGCTGTAAATTAAATGCTACTTTTCAGGGGCGTCGCTTGGTCCATGAGATTGGGGGGGTGGAGTGAGTTTCAGATTTTCCAACAATCACGCTGGCATTTAATTTTAAGGTTCATGAGGGGGCTTTACGGGGAAGTGGAAAGGGAGAGAAATGCAGATTGGTTGGGTTAGTAATTAAGAGAAAACAAATAATTTAGAAAAAATACCCACCAGTTCTGACAAATTTCAAAATGGAGAGAGGGTGAGTGTGCGCGTATTTCTGTCTGTGTTAATGTAAAAATCTCTGGTGAAATCTAATATACACCTCACCATACCATTATCAGAAAATATATTTATTAGGGGGGTGTAACACATTGAACCCACTTCCCGAGCAATGCCCCTGCTACTTGTGGGTCTGCAACCCTTATTGTGCCGCCCACTGAAGTAGCCTTTTAAAACATGTCTCCGGCCTGCCACTGCAGCCTGTAGTGCAGTTTTAAACTGCCATATAGTTGTTGCAAAATTAACTTTTGCCAGGCCTAAACCCCTAATACATATGTCACTCCTAAATTAGGCCCTAAAAGCCATAGGGAATGGTAATTAAAAAGTAGGACTTGTGGGTCTAGGTTTTACATGGTAGTAAAAAACTCATACGTCGAGTTTTACTACTGTAAGGCCTATTTCTCCCCTTGACTAACATTAGCTTAACTTATTACATTTAGTTAGTGATCACTTTTGATTGTAAGCAGGTAGAAATAGTGTGTACGCTCAAAGTAATTACAATTTAAAATCCTCTTTAATAGTAATGTCAGACTTTAAGTCACAATTCTGAAAATGCCACTTTGGTTGCCATTTTCTTGTCCTGAGCATTTGTACTTTACCGGTACCCTCAGTCACATGACTGTGAATGGCTCAGCTGTTGGGGTTTGTGTATTTCATCCGAGGAGTGACACAGAAGGGGGTCTAGGTGTGGACAAGACTGGCCATCCTGCCAGGATGGTTGGAGGCGGAGCTATACATATCAAAGGGCTTTGCTTCCTGCACACGCAAAGGAAAATGACACTAGTCTTTTTGTCACCTTAGACTTCTTAGAGAGTTGACAGGGGAAAGGAAGAATAACTGCCTTGCTCCACAGAGGGCTACCCTGTTGTTCAAATCCTGCCTTCCTCCGCACAGGACAGACCTGTTGCTACCCGAAGACTGCCCTGCTGCTTGAGTGAGGGCTGCCTTGACCCCTAGAGGGCTGTCATTCTGCTTGACAATTGCCCCAATCTCTCAGAAGGAAGACTGGGCCTGGTCACTACTTCCCAGGCTACCTGAATGACTCCAAGGGTCTGTTGACTGACCTCATGTCTGAGCGACAGGGACTCAACAAGCTCCAAAGGCCTGCCCTCAAATGCCGAACTGACCTTCTGCACTGCACCTGCCTGAGCCCTGCTGACCTCTACCGCAGTGAGTTCCTGATCCCCAAGCGGTTTTTCCCCAGGTCCTGGGCCCTTTGGCTGGAATCCGTGGCGCTCGATTGTGAAGAAAGGTGAAGTCCTGGAGTTTGGAGCTCTTTGAGACCATAAACGGGCCTGTTGGTGCCGAGACTGGTCTGCCCGCCCCAACCGCCAGCGCAAAGTTCTAGTGAACCAGACTCTTTGTGCTTCAGCGACCACCAGTGACAACCAGTAACGTGAGATCTGCACTACACACTATAACAACAACAGCCAGAGAGAACTCCCAAAGCAAAGCTCCAACGATGACTGTAATACATGTCCGGATGTTCGTGCTACAGTGATGACCATCTGTGATGCTGTCCCTGCTCCTTGTGGCCTCTTCCACCATGAAGGAACTGCTTGCTCTGGACTTTGAAAAGGTCACTTTTTCAGTGGGACTAACTTGGTCCGTGTATCCAGTGCGGCCTCCATCGCAGTTGACCTGAACTTGTGACTTTTCCCTGGTCTAGCATGACCAGATGAACATGTGTGGCGCTTTGTGCTTTAAGGCGCTATATTTACCGAAATCTTTATAACTGCATATCTACAGGTCAATTGATTGGATATTTGCCTTTCTGCTATATTTCTATTTATTAAAGTTTACTCTATTTTTGTTTAATTTGTTTGGGATTTTTCTTGTCTTGTTGTTTTCATTTTATTTCTGTTTGTGTACTGTATCAATACTGACTGTACATTTTGCTTCTAAGGTAAGCCTGATTGCTTTGTGACAAGCTACCAGAGGGTTAGGTTCAGGTAAATTTAGTGATTTTATGGTTCACAGTCACAGGGATTGTGGTTATTGCCTGAGTGGGGCTTCCACCCTCCTCCACCAATAACCTAATTTCTTCCACTCATGCTTCTTGGAAGGGCTGGTGCTGTTTCCCAAACACTGCAGCAGAACTGCTGAAGCTCTCCATAGTTATTCTATGCCAGTGACAAGGAAATTTTATAAACTGGGACGGGTACCATGCGAGCCCCCTCCCCGGGCAGATTACAGCCCCGGGGACACCATACCCTGGGGCCTGGCTAAATAGGAGTACAGGGAGTGGGTCCCCCCCTCCCGGGTCATAATGGGACCCGGGCACCCCATCTCCCAGGGTCTGGCTGATTTTTAAATGGGAAGGGGGCTGTATTGCCCCCCCCCCCCCTTCTGAACCGATTTCGGTCCCGGGTACCCCATCTCCCTAGGCCCGGCTTTCCAAGACATGGGTGGGGAGCCTAGCCTTTGATTGGAAAAGGAGGGGGTTGCCCCCCCACCCCCGCCAAGCCATAAATGGCCCTGGGGATCCTATCGCCCGAGGGCTGGGTTCCTGCTTTGTTTCTGGGTGCCTACCACCAGGAAATAGCATGTTTGCTCTCACTTGGCGGGGCAATTTTAAAGCTCCAGCCAAGAGAGAGCAAACACCAAGTCTACTCCCAGGGAGGAGGAGCATGTTAAATGCTCCCACCTGCTGGGAGCAGATGTTTCATCTGTTTCTGTGCCCGCTGTAAAAATAGAGATGTTCAACTGGCCTTTTTCTAGGCAGTGCGACTGAGTGGCACATGTATAAGTGCCACATTACTCGCTTTATGTCTAATAACAAGTGGCCTTGGGACAGAGCACCTTCAGATTGCACGCCATAACATAACGAGGGAGCCCATAAGAAACTTTACTTCAAGGACCGGAGTGCATTGCGTCATTTGCTGCATGTTGACCACGTTTAGAAAGTTGGCATTTTCCTACCTTAGCCATTTAGTTCCTGTAGCCGGTCTCTGGTCACATGACTGGGTGTAGCTGACAGTTCCGCTTTGTGTAGTCCTCCTAGACAACCACACACAATAGGGAGCTTAGGTGTGCCTAGATGGGCCATCGCTGGCAGGATGGGAGGGTGGACCTGGGCACAGCCCCACTTACACCTGAATAGGCTGTGTCCTGCCTCAACACAAAGGGCAAAAACAACAATTGATGGACAGAATGCAGAACAATGTCATACATTCATCCCTGTACAGAGATCTGGGCCTAAATCCATCGTTTTTTTCCACTCCACACCACCCCAGTTCAGACATGGCCATATGCAAATCAGCCTTGACCCTGTGCCTCATGGGAACAGTCCAGCCCAAACTGCCAAGCCATGTCTTTCCTGGACCGGAATCAAGCATCCTAGGACCGGTTTCTGGCTATCAGCCGTCTTCAGCCAGGATAGCTTGACTCCAGTGGTGTGAAGAGCATGGGACTCACGTCTGAGCATACCCTTCCCACTCGGGGTGACAAATGCAAAAACAACAATTGATGGACAGAATGCAGAACAATGTCATACATTCACCCCAGTACAGAGATCTGGGCCTAAATCCATCGTTTTTTTGCACTCCACACCACCCCAGTTCAGACATGGCCATATGCAAATCAGCCTTGACCCTGTGCCTTATGGGAACAGTCCAGCCCGAACTGCCAAGCATACGGCATGAAGATGGCTGACATCCTATACAGGCGACGTTCCGGTGGAGGCTCTCTCCATGGCATCTTCAAAATCAGTCTTATCGGACCCGTATCCTTGAGGCTTTAAATGAATACTTTACTCTCAATGTGGCGACAGCCTCATCCACAGACACATTATGGGAGGCTATGAAGCTCTCCATCCGGGTTGTCAGTATTAGGTTTTGTGCAGAGGAGCGCAAGCTACGCAGGCACAATTGAATGCAATTGAATTGGAGAGGCAGGGATGGGAGGGCAGCGGGGGTTTAGCGCGTAGACAACTGTGTCTTTCCCAACAGCAATACCAGGGGGAATTGATGGAGGTACTGCATGGGTGGCTGACCTCCCAGATTTAAATTGATACTTGTAAATTGATACTTGTATAGCGCACTACCCACCCGCAAGGGTCTCAAGGCGCTTGTACGAATACCGCTGTGGAACCCATCCTGGCCTTCCCTGTGAGGCGTCCACTCCTGGGCACCCCCAAGGTGGAGGCCAGGCATCCTTAGCGTTGTGGGGGCCGTTGTGGAGATTAAGCAAGCTATTGCCCAGAGTTGCAGAGTGGGACTCCATGATTGGAATAGGCACCGAGGCGAGAATTATCAGGTCCGTGGAATTTTGAGACCAAGACCCGCCGAGGCAGAGAATTGAACCCTGGTCCTAGGCTAGACCTCTGCATCAGGGTCTGACGCTCTAATCATTGAGCCACACTTCAAATCTACCAATGGGGTAACAAGTCAGGGAGGCTCCTACATAGACTGTGTCGACATGCCGTGATGCCAGCCCAACTTCCCATGATTTGCGATACAAATGGCACAGTGCACACTGATCCGGTTGTGCTAGCGAGCAGCTTTGCCAATTTTTATCAGACCCTATACACTCAGAGGGAGGTGTTAAACGCTTCGCAGATTGAGAAATTCTTTGAGGATATGCCCCCGAAGGCCATGCCAACTATGGCTTGCAAGTCTTTGGAGACCCCCCTCACTTTGGAGTAGTTGATGGCTGCGCTGTCTGAGCTATGGCTGGGTCCTAACTGGTTCCCCTGTGAATTTTATAAGGCATACATATCTCCATTAGGCCCCGACTACCTTCCAACCGTCCAAGCAGCAGTTCAAACTGCTCGCATGCCCCCAGACTGAAGACCTGCTGAAATTGTTGTATTTCTGTACCCAGTTCGCCCTCCGGAACTTCACGCCTCATACCACCCGATATTCTTCTTAAATATGGAGGCAAAGCTGCTGGCAAAAGCTCTTGCCAACAGACTGATGCTCCATGTGTCAGACCTGATTCATACTGACCAGGCAGGTTTTATTGTCTGCCGGGCAACTCGCCACAATACCAGGCTGTCCCTCAATGCAATTGCTGCTGTAGATCGCTTGGACCGGCAGGCGGCCCTGCTGTTAGCAGATATAAATAAACAAGGCGTTTGATTCAGTTAGCTGGACATATCTCTTCATACTTTTAAAATGACTGAATCTTGGTCTGCGCTTTCTGACATATATTCGAGTTCTCTATACAGATTTGACAAATTCTGCGCAGGTAGACTCTTCCCCCGTTCCCCATTGGACGCAGCACTAGACAGGGCTGCCCCCAGTCTCCCTATTTTTTTGCGCTAGCCTTCGAATCTCTGGATGCATGGGTCTGCATAGATGGTTTGATCCGGGGCCTCGAGAGGACGACGGAACTCTCTGACCACATAACCTTATATGTGGACGCTGACCTATTCTTCCTCACTGACCCCCATAGATCGGGTCCCGGGATCCTAATGATCATGCGGATCTTTGGAAAGACATCTGGCCTATACATGAACATTGGCAAATCTACTGTATGGCCTCTGATGGGGATACTTGGCGATAGCCATGGGCAATGGATCTGTCACAGACTGAAGAGGGTCGGAAGTATCTCGGGGGTTTTCTGTCAGATAAACAGATGGTATCCTGGGAACGTAATTTGAGCCCACTGATCGACAGGGTAAAGGCAGAGATAAGATTCTGGACGGGATTGCCGCTGTCTCTATACAGGCGTTCTGCCATATTTAAGATGGTGTCTCTCCCTCGCCTACGCCGCCATCTACAAAATCACCCTTACCCGATTCCTCTGTCATGGTTCCGACAGGTTAATGCTATGGTGGAACAGCTCTTGGGGGATGGGGGTGGTTTCTCTGGTGCCATTACAGACAAGTTTTCAATCTACATATTGCAGGGGCATCTCAGCGGCGGATATTCAGTCCTTCACGCTGCTTCGCATCTCCAAGTGCTCAATGACTGGTGGTATGGTTCTGGGGATGACCCAACTTTTGTCGTTGAGTGCTGGCTGTTAGGGGACCCCACTTTATACACATACTTATATGGCAGATCAGATTTCGGGCTCCCCCCACCCCTTCTGCAAGGGTCGTAATACTAGTGTAGCGCCAGTCTCTCCGCCGGATGGGATGGTGGGATCACCTTACATGTGAGACCCAGTTGTGGCAAAATAGGCTTCTCCCTAAGCTAGCCAATCTCCAAGCGTTTTGAGGTTGGGATCAGAATGGGATATCATCCATGGGCGATGCATTGCACGGCCACACTCTCACGTCATTTCAGGAATTACAGTTGGAATACTCTATGCCCCGCGGCCAATTCTATAAATACTTTCAGTTCCACCATGCATTAATGCCAATTCTACAACCTCACAGCTCTCCCCAATTTTAATCCATTAGAAGGCAAAATCCTGATGGGGTATATTGGCGATCATAAAATCTCACAAATGTATCAATCTCTCATCAAGAATATTTATACCACCCTAGAGGCCCTAAGGACTGCATGGTAGGCAGGCCTGGACCCCATTGATAATGATGACTGAACGGAGACCTTGGAGTCCCCCAGGGGATGACGATCTAGTTCAGCTTGCGATTGATTCAATGTAAATACCTGCACAGGGCCTACTACACACTGCTTAAGTTTTGGAGGATGTGTTGGTTACATTCCCCGTATGCCTACGCTGTGGCAATACCAAGGGCCCTTGCCTACACACTGTATGGACCAGTGTCGCCCTAGATAAGTTCTAGAAAGGAGTAGTCGCATGCGTTGCAGAGGTCCTGGGGCGGGAGCTCCTTTGAACTCCCTGGTTGACTTTATTGCACAGAACAGATGGAATCGAGGGCTACAGATACAAGTGCCACCTCATATTCCTGGGCCTTACACTCTCCAATCGGGAAATGGCTAGATTGTGGAGGGCAGATATGCCACCCCTACTGGGTGTCTGGTAGAGAGCTATGGACTTCCCCATTGGGTTGGAGGTGCCTGTCTTTCGAGCCAGGGGATGCCCCCAGAAACATTAAAAAAAATTGGCAGCGAAAGGTTGATTACCGGGGCCTTACCCTGGAGCCTCCGGCATCGATGGCTCGAACTATTGAGGTGGAAGTCTGGTCATATGGTTGAGATACATGACCTATTGTATAACTTAACAATCGGGTGCATAGGGCACCTCCCAGGAATGGAGTTAAGAGACTCGGACAAGTTGTATCGCAGTGTGTTGTGTCATAAAATTGTGACATGCCTGTGTAGCCATATGTATATGCAGTCCTACTGTGCCCTACTGTGGCAAGAAATTCACTAAAATTTGTTGTGGAAAAAAAAATAGTATTCGTCTTTCGCTGTGTTAAAATTCCTTGAGGCAGAACACAAGATCCCTGTAAATTATAAAAAATATTATTATGGTGACAACATTGTTATACATTGCAACAGACCAGTGATAGGAGCCCCGCGGAATTCTTTTTCAGCTCCAACTATTCAAAGTGTTAGCCCCTCCCAAATGTGAGTCTAGTTGCCCGCCTGCTCCCATACTGTAAGTGTCTCGTGCACTCTTTCTCCCTGCCACTCCCTACATGTTGCTCTCTCCCTCTTGTGCTGCTTCCCTCTTGCTCCTAACTCTCATTCTCTCACTCTCTCTTCTTCCTCGCTCCCTCCTCCCACTCCTACAGAACTATAAACAGAACACATCAACATGCGCAACACGGAAAATATTTTCATTGTAAAGATAACGGAACTACTGGCTTTGCCAAGGCTTATCGAGGCATGCGAATGAGGCGACATTTAAATATTGACAGAGAATCTACCCATACAATAAATGAAGCAAGAAATATAACTTGTGTAAAATACATTCCAAAACCTGCCCATCCAAGACTGTCACTCTGCTAAAACCATTTCCTCCAAGTGAGTCTTTATAATCGAGAGAGCGAATAGTAGAGTTGGTGTCATACTGTGTATTCCAGTAGCACTCAGCGGCGGCCGGCTCAGGTAAGCGCAGTGAGGTGGGGCAGGATGCGGCGGGAGATGGGGCTGACAGACGACGGAATAGGTATTATTTATTTAGTTCAGTGGTCGAAGTGGGGAAAAAAAAGTAGGGGAACTGTGGGTGGAGAATCAGGGGGCGGGAACAACCGAAGATTGAATCAGTGGGCGGAGTCAGGGGTGTGGCTAGAAATAGCAAAACATACCAATTTTTAGTACGTTGAGCATTTCACTGACCAGTTACAGCTTATAATGTTATTTAATTAAAAGAATGGATATATTTATTTGAGGTTTAATTCAGGAAAAAGCAAACACTCATAGGGAATACAGGTTTATGTAAAGCATGTGAAATATAAGCAGGAACAACATGCTACCTTGATGCTTTTACTCTCATTGTTCAGAAATCCATGATTATTTTTTGTCTCAAACATTGAGGTCATGAATGCAGGGCTCCTCCTATACACATGTGTTAAGCAGGGCTCAGAAGAGAAAGGGACTCTTCAGGAGAATCTAGACTCACGGAAACCCACAAAGGCTTCTTCATATTCATGTCAGCCAGCTAGTTGCTCAATCATAATATAGTAAAAAGAACAACTGGTGGACAGAATGCAGAGCAATATCATACATTCACCCCAGTGCAGAGAGATGGACCTAAATCCATTGTTTATTTGCTCACATGCGATTCCAGTTTGGACCCAGCCATATGCAAATCAGTCTTGATCCTGTGCCCAATGAGAACAGTGTAGCCCGAACTGCCAGGCCAGGTCCTCCCTGGACTGGAAACAAGCATCCTAGGACCGGTTTCGGGCTTTCAGCCCTCATCAGCCAGGATAGCTTGATTCCATTGGCATGGAGAGCACAGGACTCATGTCTGAGCATACCAGTCCCACTCGGGGTGACAAATGCAAAAAGAACAATTGATGGACAGAATGCAGAACAAGGTCATACATTCACCCCAGTTCAGAGATCTGGGCTTAAATCCATCGTTTTTTGCTCACCATGCCATTCCAGTTTGGACCCAGCCATATGCAAATCAGTCTTGGTCCTGCGCCCAATGTGAACAGTCCAGCCCGAACTGCCAGGCCATATGTATTCAAGTGTCTTTTCATTCGGGAAGTGAACACAAAGCAGTACCCACTGAACTATACACATAACATATTGCTCTTTGATATGCATGGTACATGTTCTTTGCAGCAGGCATATTACCCCTCTGCATTACCTTAGATGAGTAAAATAGCCACTGGACAAAACATGCTCCCATCTCCCTCCAGCAGGTACATTGATCACCAAAGTTATCTTGGCACTTGTATTGTTGACCGAAACCTGCTGAATATACAAATAACTTTGCAGTGTTTTTAAAACTCCTGCACTTGTACAAAACCGGTTCCCCCAAACTAAACTGGCCCCCTACCCTTCCAGTCGCCCTGGGAAACGCCTACTCCTGCCCTTTCACTGCTCCTGTCCAGTCAGTACTCCTGCTCATGCTCGATCAACACTCCTGCTTCGTCAATTCCCCCGACCCCTCCCTTCTCCTGGCCCGTCACTTCTACTGGCCCGTCACTTCTCCTGCCTGTCACTGCTCCTGCCCTGTTCACCGCTCCTGCCCTGTTCACTGCTCCTGCCCTGTTCACCGCTCCTGCCCTGTTCACTGCTCCTGCCCCGCTCACCGCTCCTGCCCCGTTCACTGCTCCTGTCCTGTTCACTGCTCCTGTCCTGTTCACTGCTCCTGTCCTGTTCACTGCTCCTGCCCCGTCACCTCTCCTGCCAGTCACCTCTCCTGCCCCGTTACCTCTCCTGCCCCGTTACCTCTCCTGCCCCGTCACCTCCCCTGCCCATCACCTCACCTGCCCGTCACATCACCTGCCTGTCACTTCTTGTGCCCGGTCACCTCTCCTGCCCTGTTGCCTCTCCTTCCACGTCTCCTCTCCTGTCGCCTCTCCTGCCCCATCACTGCTCCTGCCCCATCACTGCTCCTGCCCCGTTCACTGCTCCTGCCCCGTTCACTGCTCCTGCCCCGTTCACTGCTCCTGCCCCGTTCACTGCTCCTGCCCCGTTCACTTCTCCTGCCCCGTTCACTGCTCCTGCCCCGTTCACTACTCCTGCCCCGTTCACTGCTCCTGCCCCGTTCACTGCTCCTGCCCCGTTCACCGCTACTGTCCTTTCACCGTTCCTGTCCTTTCACCGCTCCTGTCCTTTCACCGCTCACATCCGGTTACTGCTCTAGCTCATGCCTTGTCACCTCTCCTGCCCCGTCACCTCTCCTGCCCCGTCACCTCTCCTGCCCCGTCACCTCTCCTGCCCCGTCACCTCTCCTGCCCCGTCACCTCTCCTGCCCCGTCACCTCTCCTGCCCCGTCACCTCTCCTGCCCCGTCACCTCTCCTGCCCCGTCACCTCTCCTGCCCCGTCACCTCTCCTGCCCCGTCACCTCTCCTGCCTGTCATGTCACCTGCCTGTCATGTCACCTGCCTGTCATGTCACCTGCCCGGTCACCTCTCCTGCCCTGTTGCCTCTCCTTCCACGTCGCCTCTCCTGCCCCATCACTGCTCCTGCTTTGACACTGCTCCTGCCCCCTTCACTGCTCCTGCCCCGTTCGCTGCTCCTGCCCCGTTCGCTGCTCCTGCCCCGTTCGCTGCTCCTGCCCCGTTCGCTGCTCCTGCCCCGTTCGCTGCTCCTGCCCCGTTCACTGCTCCTGCCCCGTTCACTGCTCCTGTCCTTTCTCCGCTCCTGTCTTTTCACCGCTCACACCCGGTTACTGCTCTAGCTCATGCCCCGTCACCTCCCCTGCCTCATCACCTCTCCTGCCCCGTCACCTCTCCTGCCCCGTCACCTCTCCTGCCCCGTCACCTCTCCTGCCCCGTCACCTCTCCTGCCCATCACCTCACCTGCCCGTCACATCACCTGCCTGTCATGTCACCTGCCCGTCACTTCTTGTGCCCGGTCACCTCTCCTGCCCTGTTGCCTCTCCTTCCACGTCTCCTCTCCTGCCCCGTTCACTGCTCCTGCCCCGTTCACTGCTCCTGCCCCGTTCACTTCTCCTGTCCTTTCACTGCTGCTGTCCTTTCACCGCTCACACCCGGTTACTGCTCTAGCTCATGCCCCGTCACCTCTCCTGCCCCGTCACCTCTCCTGCCCATCACCTCACCTGCCCGTCACATCACCTGCCTGTCATGTCACCTGCCCGTCACTTCTTGTGCCCGGTCACCTCTCCTGCCCTGTTGCCTCTTCTTCCACGTCTCCTCTCCTGCCCTGTCGCCTCTACTGCCCCATCACTGCTCCTACCCCATCACTGCTCCTGCCCTTCATCATCCCCATAAGGTCACCAATCATAGACTTCAGAACATTGGAATATTTTCTTAAATCACTAACAGACTCCTAAATACTGGGGTCAAACGCCGTGGCTGTCATTGCTTGAGGTGGAAAAGATTTGTCTGCACAGATGGCGTCATTATCAATGGGGCTTTGCAGGGGGGCGAATCTGTTAGTACATGCAATTATTAAATCTGCCAAATCATGTGCACATGGGTCAGGAGGTGGTGTAAATACTGCTTCCAAATATGAGCTTACTCGTTTGGTTATGGGTGCAAAACCACTCTTGCCCTTGGGTTTCTCAAACATCTTTGGAATGGTGTGTGTTACACCGGGGCCTGTATGGGGAGGACAACTGTCAACAGAACTAGAAGTGGCGTGAGAACGGCCCCGGTGCACCTCCGGGCCGAGATTGCCGGGAAACAGTCTGGTAGGCATTGATGAACTTTGCTTCCGCAGGTAAACACTGTGAATATTACTGCCACAAAACCCAACTAATAGCAGCTTTAAATTGGCATGTAAACTTGCTGGCAGCGTCCTCACAAATGAGGTGTGATCACGGGCTCACAGCAGCCGCAGGGCCATCAGAGTAGCCGTTTTCGCACTATGCTACACTGATGGCCCTTTCAGTCTCACTTTGCAGGCCCATTAGACCCAGCGGGGAAGGGGAGGAGGCCGGGCGCAGTGCAGAGGCCTTCTGAATATTCACGTTGCACCACTCATGCGTGAAAAAGAAAAAAAGGTGTACTTTAAAGTATGGCAATTTTACAGTCCCCGGTACGCTCTTTCAAAACTAAGAAGTAGGGGAACGGACTAAGATAATTTTAAGAAGTAGGGGCACGCCGTGCCCTTCCGTCCCCGCCCACTTCTAACGCTGATTTAGTTATACCAATTCCGTCATCTGTCGACTTTCAAGCCCCCACCACCTCGCCTCACCACTTTTACCTATACCGGCCGCCGCTGGTGGTACTGAAGCCATGTCCTCCCTTCACTAGAAACAAACATCCTGGGACAGGATTAGGGGCAATTCCATGCCACTGGAGTCAAGCTAGCCTGGCTGATGAGGTGTATTACCCCGAAACTGGTCCTAGGATGCTTCTTTCCGGTTCAAGGAGGACCTGGCCTGGCAGTTCGGTCTGGACTGTTCCCATGGGGCGCAAGGTCAAGACTGATTTGCATATGGCTGGGTTTAAACTGGATTAGCATAGGGAGCAAAAAAACGATGGATTTAGGCCCAGATCTCTGTACGGGGTGAATGTTTGACAATGTTAAACATTCTGTCCATCAGTTGTTCTGTTTAGCAATGGCATTTTGAATGGGATATTGTTGGGGAAGCCTTTTGGTACTGTCAGGAGGTGGGCTGTATGATTTTACTATTGCTATTTGCGCAAGGACATTTGCTTTCTCATACACAGAGGTTTCTGTATATAGCAGAGTGAGGTAACCAGCAATTGATGGGGTGGTGTGGCGTTTCCTGAGCTCAAATTACATATTTTTAATAGCAATGGAAAATGCAATTGAAATGTAAGATACAAAAAGTGTTGGAAGCTCTGTGGAGCTGGGAACGGTTAGAAGAAACTGAGTGTATTTTTGCCAAACTACATTTGTGCTATTTAATCTTTGGTCCATGAGGCGAGGGACTTGGACCGCAACGCTTCAAGGACCACTTTGCAGCAGAGATTGAGCCCTGTGCTCATTAGTACTTAGGTAGGATAGCCATAAAGATTGATTCCCAAGGGCTGGCTGTGGTTGAGGTGCCCCCCCGCCCACCACTCCGAGTTGCAGTTGACCAATCTAACCTCCAGGACTCTCTACCTGTTGCTTTCTCGGACACCTGCTTTAGGGTGTTCATATATCAGTTGATTTCAGAGGAAAAAACGTGTAATGTTTTGCTATTCCTAATCCAAAGTAGGTATTTAATTGTTCAGTTTTGATTCCTTAAAAAGTAATACTAGTTTATTCAGTGGTACACAAGCAACAGTGTTTTTACCTTTATCAATAATTGAATAGCATCGCCCTCACTTTGAAATTCCATAAGGCTTTGAGCAGGCTGTCGCCTGGTTTAGCCTACTCGCCTCCTGCCTGACGCCCACAGCATGGTAAATGGAGAGCATTTTGGTAGCTTGGGTGAGGAGGATTGTATAATGATGCCGAATCGGTTTGGTTTGGATTTGCGGACATAGTCATCGATGCAGGGGGAGGTGAGAGAGTCATCAGTTCAGTTCCATCAGTTCAAAAGCTTTTATTCGATTTGTACATACAAATCATACAAGCACAAGTACATAATTAAAATATTAAAATCACCATATAATCTCTCCTAGAAAAGGGCTAAAGTGCAGCAAGTAGTAAGTGATCATATCTCTTTAGGTCAACATATTATTACGAAACATTCTTATATAGACAAACTGGGGATCAGTAGGAGTTACTCAATAGGCCTTTCCTGGGAACTGTACATTAAAATTTTTAAGTAATCATTCAATACTGTGGACCTCTACAAATATAATAATACCTTAATTACAGAAATTGATATAAAATTTAAAAATGAAAGCATATATATACAGACAGGAGTGTTAACGGTAATAGCATCATAAAACGGTTCCTGGCAGCTGTATAACATAAGTACAGACAGGTAAGTAAACATTATTATAATACAATACTTTTCCTGGCAGCTGTACATTTTAAAATAAAAGTAGCCAAGAAGAAACAAATCTCCTCGTTCTCTAATAAAGATAAAAATATCAATGCTGTTTGTGTGGTACGAATGTTATATTTGATAAAAATTGGCTTAAGGTATTTTAACCTGAGAAACTGAAAGAATTTACAAAAAAGTAAGAAATGGCAACTACTCTGCCGGGAGATACTATCACACGGACAGGGTATGTCTGAACTGGTTTTTGTGTTTGGAAAAGCAACCAAGTGGTGAACAATGCCCAATCTGACCCGTGTTAAAACATACTGATGAGAGGGGCGAGTCACATACACAAGATAGGATTGGAGTCCCGGAGCTAGATTTAAATCTTTATAAAATTTCACAGTGACAAAATTGCCAACGGTTTTATCTCGCTCAGCCTTACGAAAGTTTAGGAACGTTGTCTTAATTTCTTTTTTTGAAATAGAAACAACCTTTTCAGGCTCACGGAACACATCAATGTTGAAAAGAAGGAGATACCAGCGGTGGATGTATCTTAACCACAATATACGTGAAGAGTGATCCAAACCTATACAATCAAGGATAATATCCTGAGTGAATCGAGTCTCTGGCTTAGCCCAAATAGAACGCCACAATAAGAGTGGCCGAACTGCTGCTAAGTCAGAAATGTACTCGATCCCGACTTCTTCATGGATCAGCTGGAT
The DNA here is from genome assembly GCF_964263255.1 of Lissotriton vulgaris. Lineage (NCBI taxonomy): Eukaryota > Metazoa > Chordata > Amphibia > Caudata > Salamandridae > Lissotriton > Lissotriton vulgaris. The sequence goes on along the minus strand of NC_141695.1, from coordinate 754,051,298 downwards.
GGAGGCAGAAGGGGGAACACATAACAACCTCCTTAAAAACTTGTTTTCCTCCTTCTGCAGGGAAATACCCTCGCAGTGTCCCCACACCCCTGCCCCATACAGAGCAGAGGAGACACAACATACATTGTATATATTCATCATATCTGAAATACTTCGTGAGCCAAGTTTAGAGGCAAAACGAAAAATACTACTAGTAGACCGTAGCATTTTTATTTTTACAGCATCAAATTCCGCATTCCAGGACCCACTATTATTATATGTTATTCCCAGATAACAAAAGGACTTAACAGAGGTCAACTTTTCTTTATCTAGAAAAAAAGTATGCTTTACCTGCTTGGCTGCCTGACCACATGACATTACATACGTCTTGGTTTTGTTCACACGAAGCCGCCTAGCTTGAATAAACCGCATAAAATTATCAATTAGGCGCTGGAGGCCCATCTGTGTTCGAGATAAAAGAACAGCGTCATCCGCATAAAGTAACAGCGGAACAGGTTTACCACCAATCAGGGGGGCATCTGCTGGGATGTCTGCTAAGAAACGGTCGACACCGTTAATAAAAAGGGAAAATAAGAGCGGAGCTAAAACACAACCCTGGCGTATGCCCCGAGACACTCTAAAGAACGGGGTACATTCACCAAGGGTGCCATAGCGGACTTTACATGAAAGTTTTTCGTACAGTCTAGCTAAAAAATAAACTATTTCCCTTGGGGCCCCTGCATCAAGCAAAACCTCCCAAAGAATGTTATGGTTAACCAAATCAAAAGCGCTGCTCAAATCAGCAAAACATAAAAAGAGGTTGCCATTTTTAGCCACAGTATATTTACTGATTAAAAGGTCCAGATTTACACATTGGTCCAATGTGCCCAGGCCCTTGCGAAAGCCATATTGGACTCTAGTTAAGATGTTAAAATCAGTTGCCCAGTCTTCTAGCCTCTTCAGCAAAATCCTACTCATCACCTTTACAGAGGCGTCTAATAGTGAAATTGGACGATAATTAGAGGCCTCTGATTTGTCACCTTTCTTATGTAAAGGGATGATAATCGATTGGCCCCAAGTAGATGGAAATTCGCTTTCAGCCGCACAATTAAAAATCCTCACCAAAATGGGAGCCCATAAAGCTGTTTCATCTTTGTATAAATCCAGCGGGACCCCATCGGGGCCGGGGGCCTTGCCTCCTTTACTCAAAGAGATTGCTTCATGGCATTCTTCTAGTGTTATAGCCATCGAAAGGGGTAACCATGGGGTTATATCTGGTGGTGGTGACTCAGAAGTTGACCCTTCTGGGTTGAATATTTTGGAAAAATGATTAACCCAATCGCTACATGCCACATATGAGGTCAGTTCTGGAACGTTTTCTTTATTGAGAAACGGGCTATTAATTGTTTCCCAATACAGTTTGCTATTTTTGGTCTCAGCAGCCTCCTTCAGCTTATCCCACGCTTCAGTCTGTAGCACCCTTTTCCTTTTATTAATTGCTGTTTTGTAACTGGCCCTGAAGTATTGTATATCCGCCCTGACACGTGGTTTGGTGCCTAAAGCATTCTTTAGATCGCGGAGGGCGACTATACAGGTCTTATCGAACCACCCCTGCTTTGGACCACTATTGGCTGACGGGATCTTAGTGAAAATACCATCGATAATACTATTCATAGATACAAAGTAATCTATTAAGCAGCCAGAATCACAATCATCATCCAGACAGTAACTAATTTGATTCTTGCATTGAGTAAGAACCTCCTTCTGCTTAACTTTAGAATTTAAACCAGTCCATTTGACCCTTAGGCCCTTTGGTCTAATAGGCACTATGTCGGTTGTACATTTACCACCTGGAACTGATGAGGTACCATGCCCCAAGAGGGTAACACGTAGGCTGTTATGGTCACTGAGGCTTTCTTCGTTTACATACAAATCAGTATAGTCTCCACTGCTAGACAGCAAAATGTGATCTATAAATGAACCTGCATCTCTGCCTGTTAATGTAGGGCATGTTATTGCCCGATTGTTAGTATTGCAGTTTAACAGGGTCATGTCTAGCGTGACTTGCATATTATTTCATGTGGAACCATAACTGCAGTGTTGGAAGTGGGGAGAATCCTCCCTCGCCCCCAGGTCTCCCCAGTGGCTACTCGATGCTGCATCGAAGCCACAGATGTTCCCGTTAGACAGATGGCAGGGCTGCAAGTTAAAATCGCCAGCCCAAACCACCTCAGCCTTTCTTTTCAAGATATCAAGGGCCTTAGTAATTTCCCTTTCTAGAGGCAGTAAAATATCCCCCCTAGTAGCATCAAAAATATTGTTATAGAAATTTACAATGACTAAATCAATATTCTTCCTACACTCCACCCTTATAACTTGGCTGTGTGTCCCCACGGTCGTACTATATTTGACCGTACAGTCACACAGCTTGGTTGACAAAAGCAACAAAAGGCCCCCCTTAGCCCTGCCCGAGCTGGATTTAGTTGCTCTAAGACAGTAGGATGCATACCCTTCGATATTAATGGGGTCTGGGCACCAAGTTTCCTGCAATAGAATTAGGTCAAATCCCTCTCCCATAAAGCTGGTCCAGAAGGGTGTACCTAATTTGCAGGTAAGGCCAGCGATGTTCCAGGAAATAAGAGAAAGTCCTGCTGGTTTACCAAAATCACCAACAACAGACAACTCCGGCTGAGTTGCTGGTGGTAATAAAGCAGGACCATCTTCCCGAGAGATGGTATCTGGGCTTAAGCTGGGGCTAGCAGTAGTTATACCTGTATCAGAGCTACCCCATTTACCTATATGCAGGGGGGGTGTTAGGGATGTCAATATTATAGATTCAGGAAGTGCGGCTAAGGGCGTGACAGGAGAAGAAGAACACACCATATCAAGATAGGGCGTAGAAATGTTTAGATCCGGTGCTTCTGGGGGGCTGAGTCAGTCTACCTCGTCTAGCACGGCGTATCTATTTGGATGGGCGAATTGTGAGGACAGGGGATCTTGGGAGTGGGGCAGGTCCTGCCATGTTTGTTGCCACGGATGTTTATCTAATTGTGGTGGCTGAAAGGATTGCTGCCACTGGTAAGCAGACTGAGGTAAGGGTGGTGGAAAATGAAAAGGATGTTGCCAGTGGGATTTAACTTGATGCATAGGAAAAGGTGAAGCATTTGATAGCTGCTGCTGTAAATTAACATAATGTGGGAGAAAAGGAGGCGGATAAGGTGGTTGCAGCCAAGGTTTGGCAGCTTGCTGTGGAGGGTACCCAGGTCCTCTGTTACTTTGAAAAGTGGAACAGGGAGGGTTAGGTCGTGAGGACATTGGTAAAAAATAAGACAAAGGAAGTGGGTTAATTTGGGTCGCAGGACCACTATTGGGTGCATTACATATATAGCTTGCTGCCCCTACATCCCTAAAATTAACTGTGATTACGTCCCCTACTATTGTTTTCTTGCTTCTGCCCACCCAGTCCCCTCTACGCACGGTAAGGATTTCACCGTTCATGTTATTAGGTAGAGGTTTATGTAGGTGGAGCCATTGAGCACATTTATTTCTAAGCTCGGTAAACGTTTCTTTTCTTCCCTCCTTCAATGGGGGAACTGCTGTCAACACAACAACAAAAGGGGAAACCTCTGGTGGTAAATTAATGGACCTAAAACGTGCTTGCTTTGGCTTAGGCCCTTCTGGTTTGTTTGTAGGAAGAGATGCAGAAGATGGATTAGATTTCCCTGCAACTTCTTTTGCTTGAATAGTGGAGGTGGTAATATTATCAACAACAGGGTGTTGATTCGCCTGAACAGGAGCCTTCTCCTTTGAAATCGATATAGTTGTGGGTTGGACGGAGTTGTTCCCTGTTTGCGACACAAGGGATATAACTGGGTTCCCAGGGGCTGCAATAGCTTGAACCTTATTTGATACGTCTTTAGGGGGCTGGATACTCGATAAACATTTAGGGGCTAATTCTGTGATCCCTTGTAGCTGATCAGGCCCTTGTCCCTGCTTTTTGTGTGGCCATTTAGAGTGTATTAAAGATGTAAGCCTGTCCACTTTAGAAATTAAAGGCTTGATTTGTGCTGCTAAAGTGGCTTCAAGGTCTAGTTTTAAATCCGTTACCATGTTTTGCACCCAGCACGGAATACCTGATGTCATTTGTGGAGTGGGGGAAATCAGATTGTGATTCCTAACTGGTGCTTTTACTTTATTTTTACCCTTCGATGTAGCCTTGGGGAGGTTAGGAGCCCTTCCCCGGGGGACATTAGGTACAGGAACTGTTTCCGCATCGTTAAACCCGCTCAGACTCGGCACCGCTTTGTCAGGTGACTGACAGGTTTCTAGATCTGGTGTAACCTCTAAGTCTTCAAAAGACGGGTCTGAGTCTGATGGGGCAACCGACAGATCAACAGTATTTGGTACAGTCGGAGCACTATTAATAGGCATAGTTATGGGTAGGGAGCAATTATTCAAAGTCTGCAAGGCAGGTGATTTAACATTTGCCAAGGGGCCCAGGGATGAGCGCCTAGCGTTTGCAAGGTCCATGGAGACTCTTTTTTCCAATAAAACAATACTTTGGTCAATAGTCTCATGTACACGTGAAATAAAAAGATCAATGGGTCCGGTCACCTGTGCTACCGCCGTAGCTTTTTTCGCGCAACTTCGAGTTCTGTTGCGTATGGTCGACATCTTAGTCGTTCTGGTTATCAAGGGCGAAGAAGCAGGGGTTCTGGGCCAGGGCCGTCCTCTGCCGTCCTTGAACGGCCTTAAACGGCCCGCTCTTTGCCCGGTCGTCGCCCCGCGCGCGTCCCGCGTGCGCGTTGCTGCTGCAGAATATATGGGAGGGACAGGTGGAGGGGCGGGAAGAGGACCAGCTGCGGCCGATCAGCGCCGCGCTGCCTGCTGGTCCTCGCAGTCCCGCCTCACGCCTTCAGGTGCAAATGCCGGCTCAACAAGGCTGCGTTGGTGCTCCTATGCACTCGGGGGGGTCCAGCAACACAAGACTGCCAAAGTACGTGGCCTGCGAGCGGCTCCCGCGGAGCGGGGGCCGCGAGGCGTGGGTGTCAGCAAAGCAGGGAAATGAAAGTAAGGGAGCTGCACTCGCTGCACGTCAGCTCAAAGGAGAGTCCCAGGCAACTCACTCGGCACGATGGTTTTAACCGGTGGAGGGGCGGGAAGAGGACCAGCTGCGGCCGATCAGCGCCGCGCTGCCTGCTGGTCCTCGCAGTCCCGCCTCACGCCTTCAGGTGCAAATGCCGGCTCAACAAGGCTGCGTTGGTGCTCCTATGCACTCGGGGGGGTCCAGCAACACAAGACTGCCAAAGTACCTGGCCTGCGAGCGGCACCCGCGGAGCGGGGGCCGCGAGGCGTGGGTGTCAGCAAAGCAGGGAAATGAAAGTAAGGGAGCTGCACTCGCTGCACGTCAGCTCAAAGGAGAGTCCTGGGACAGGATTAGGGGCAATTCCATGCCACTGGAGTCAAGCTAGCCTGGCTGATGAGGTGTATTACCCCGAAACTGGTCCTAGGATGCTTCTTTCCGGTTCAAGGAGGACCTGGCCTGGCAGTTCGGTCTGGACTGTTCCCATGGGGCGCAAGGTCAAGACTGATTTGCATATGGCTGGGTTTAAACTGGATTAGCATAGGGAGCAAAAAAACGATGGATTTAGGCCCAGATCTCTGTACGGGGTGAATGTTTGACAATGTTAAACATTCTGTCCATCAGTTGTTCTGTTTAGCAATTGCATTTTGAATGGGATATTGTTGGGGAAGCCTTTTGGTACTGTCAGGAGGTGGGCTGTATGATTTTACTATTGCTATTTGCGCAAGGACATTTGCTTTCTCATACACAGAGGTTTCTGTATATAGCAGAGTGAGGTAACCAGCAATTGATGGGGTGGTGTGGCGTTTCCTGAGCTCAAATTACATATTTTTAATAGCAATGGAAAATGCAATTGAAATGTAAGATACAAAAAGTGTTGGAAGCTCTGTGGAGCTGGGAACGGTTAGAAGAAACTGAGTGTATTTTTGCCAAACCACATTTGTGCTATTTAATCTTTGGTCCATGAGGCGAGGGACTTGGACCGCAACGCTTCAAGGACCACTTTGCAGCAGAGATTGAGCCCTGTGCTCATTAGTACTTAGGTAGGATAGCCATAAAGATTGATTCCCAAGGGCTGGCTGTGGTTGAGGTGCCCCCCGCCCACCACTCCGAGTTGCAGTTGACCAATCTAACCTCCAGGACTCTCTACCTGTTGCTTTCTCGGACACCTGCTTTAGGGTGTTCATATATCAGTTGATTTCAGAGGAAAAAACGTGTAATGTTTTGCTATTCCTAATCCAAAGTAGGTATTTAATTGTTCAGTTTTGATTCCTTAAAAAGTAATACTAGTTTATTCAGTGGTACACAAGCAACAGTGTTTTTTACCTTTATCAATAATTGAATAGCATCGCCCTCACTTTGAAATTCCATAAGGCTTTGAGCAGGCTGTCGCCTGGTTTAGCCTACTCGCCTCCTGCCTGACGCCCACAGCATGGTAAATGGAGAGCATTTTGGTAGCTTGGGTGAGGAGGATTGTATAATGATGCCGAATCGGTTTGGTTTGGATTTGCGGACATAGTCATCGATGCAGGGGGAGGTGAGAGAGTCAATTGAACGGTATTGTGGCATTAAAAAGGAAGATCCTATCCCTGGAGGTAACCCCCACCCTCGTTACTGCACTTTGCCATTCCTGTTATATATGCAATTTATAAATCATGCGTTCTGCTTTAATTTGCAGAGACGGATCCTGGATGGAAGCCTGGGCTTTGCTGCAGGGGTAAGTACCACGCAGATTGGAAATTGCTTCTGAAGGGGAACGTGTTATTCCAGTAATCCTTTAGTATGTGTATATTCCTCAAAATACTGCCTTCGGCTGTTCAGGCATTATTCCTGTGCATCAGCATATCAGCGTGTCACTTAAAGTGTAATATGAGACTGTTTCAGGCTGGTGTCTATTGGGTACTGCGGGGTACTGATTACAAAAATATACACCCCCCCCCCCCCCCCCCTTCCCAGCTCCGTCTTTGATCACTTTATTCCCAACTTGTCCATGTTGGTGGACTGACTGAGCCGAAGTGCTTGTGTTAAACAGTCATTGTCTGCATCAGAGCTCATTTCTAAACACTGAATTTATCTCGTGATCAGTTCTTCTTGTCTTCAAGGTGTCTAAAGGTTTTACCCGTTTCATATAGTTGTGGGTATTCCTCCAGCAAAGATGGGCAGGCCAATATGAAAATTGGCACAATAGTTCTTCTATAGTGCCATGATTGCTCGTTGGAGTGAGTTGCATGTCCTGCTCAATCACATTACTCTTCTACTTTTTCTCACACCACCAGCAGAACGAACCTAGCAGCTCATGCTCCTTAGTATACTCTCGGCAGCACTGCATGCTGCAAACTTCAGACGCAGTCACCTCACACAAGCTAGAATTCAGTGTCCTTTACGAAAAACTTGTTTCATCCACAAATTCTTCCACTTCCTTGACATCCTCACCTCCACCAGGCAACAGCATACAACACGTTGTTTGTGCACGCAGGACCTGAGCTCGACTTGTCTTCATGCCCAATCCATACAGCCATATACCTTACTAGTGTACTCTAGTGTTTAGTGAGTTGAACTTTCCACCTGTCGTTTCCACCTTTTTTTCTTCCCTGACTTTTTTCTTCCACCTGATGTACATTCCCACAGGCCAAACTAAGAGCTCATTATAGCCCACTGTGGAGGGCTATAATATAGCCTTATAACCAGCCGTAGCGGGCTATACCGGCTATTAAAGGCCCGAGCCGAAGGCGAGGGACTTTCATGAGACAGCGGGACTTTAATAGCCGGTATAGCCCTGCTACGAAGGGCTATAAGGCTATTAGAACATTCTGCTACTAGAGGGCAGAATGTTCTATCAAATTAAACAAATGGTTGTTGAAGCTCGAGGGGATATAAATCCCCTCAAGCTTCGAGAAGCCTTTGTAGAACATTGGAATGTTGCTCTGCGGGTCTTCACCGGCCCGTAGAAGCAGGGTGCACTCCATTGTCTGCAATTGAGCTCCCAACATTCCAATGTTCTAATAGTTGTTAAAAGCCCTGAAAGAGTTCTAGGCCAAGGCTGTAGGCAAGGGCCCATCACGAGGAATAGGGCCGTTAACAGCTGGTACAGCAATCAGCAGATGGGCTATAAGGATGCCTAAAACATTCCACCCACTAAGGGTAGACCAGGGCCTGACTGGCTACCGGGCAGTTGTGTGTGCTGCCGAGCTGGGGGCTGATTTCGTTGATAGGGACCTGCGTGTGAAAAACGAAATTCGTTTTGCTTTTTTTATTTCAATGCGCACGCAGGTCCCCATCAACGAAATAAGCCCCCACCACATAGAAATTAACCCCCAGCTCGGCAGCACACAACTGCCCGGTAGCCAGTCCGGCCCTGGGGTAGAATGTTCTAAATGGACAAGGGAGAAATAGGAAGACAAAAAATGGAATGTTGGAGCTTCAGTCCTATACCAGACATTATAGCCCCCTGGAGCTCTCCGTTGTCTTCAACAGAGCTCTCAACATTCCAATGTTCTAATGAAGATGTATGTGACATATTTGCCCTTTCATAATTTATCACTCCAATAGTGCAGCTCTTCAAGATGTCAAACCTGTGACGGATTCCACCAGTAAGATAATTAAAGAAGTCTAACTTCACGTCCTAAAATCTTGGAACGTCAGACATCACATTAAAAAATCTTACCCATGTAAAAAGCAGCACCACAATTTAGTCCCATCAGTCCTGTCGACATACAACTACCACTTCCCATTGTCACTGGGTAGTACGGAGATCTTCCCATCGCTATCTCCCTTCTTCACAGAAACACTATCCATTGCTCCCCTGAATAGCAGAGTTGTTATATTCTGATGACCTGTGCCTTTACTTGCAAGATGACTCAGTAGGGGTAGAGAGGGGAGTGGGCCTGTGGGTAAATTGGGGTAAATTGTGTGCTTTCCCCCTTGCGTCGTGACATGCCACCTCATGTAATCCACCTTGGCAGGGTACAACTGGCGTGGGCAGACACAAGAGTTCGTTACTTAGGTATCCGCATTTACCACTCACAACAAGATCTATTTGAGGGTCATTTAGAGTGGGCACTAGCATCTCTAAGGTCCCAGACCCAGTTCTGGAAGTGCCTACCATTTGCCCTCACAGGCAAAATTGTCCTCTCTTAGATGAGTGTCCTATCTCCCATTCCAGTGCTAGTTTTTTTGGTTATTGTTTTTGTTTTTATATTTTGAACTTTTTTTCAGTATTACAACAAGGCTTGCAGTTAGGCCTAGGGTTGTTGCTGTAGCTTTTGATACACATTACTAGAGACATTCATACAGAATTAAAGAACAAAATTACTTCTGCCAGCTCATCTTTGCAAACACTACAATAGTCAAGAGAGTCCAAGCGTCACTGTGATACATCAATTAACGTGAATCCCCCGCCTCCGGCCCTCAAGTAACTTACTTTCCAACATACTTTACTCTGGGGCTTTCTGCACGCCCACAGCTTCAGTTCTATGGTGTGCGGTGAAAGGATCCCAAATGTCCGCTGGATTAGCACGCTCAGGCATGAGTTCCCAGTATGTATTAAGCTGTTCTTGACAATATTTGGCATCCAGTATCCATGCAGCTTGGGCTGGTGCTGGTTGCTAGCCCCAATGCATTGCTACTCTGCGCTTTGCTAGTAACAGTAGTATTGCCACCAGCTGGTGGCGTACCATAGGTACATTCTCTATATACCCCAGCAGGTAAGTTACGTGGTGCAGCACCAGAGGAGCCCCCATAATGTCACTGATTGTGTGTGTCTTACACACCTCCCCCCAGATTTTCGCCACCTTTGGGCATTCCCAGGCCCAATGGAGGAACAAAGCGTCCTCCGCAGCACAGCGAGTGCAGTTTGCGGTCTTGCTGGGCCCTATTTTGTGTAGCTGCAGTGGTGTGCAATATAATTTGTTGAGATACTTGAAATGGATCAGCCTGTAGTTGGGGGACAGCCTTTCTGTCTGCCTGAGCAGTACGCCCATCTCTCTTCTGGGAGTTCATCACCCAGTTCCCGCACCCACGCCTCCCTCGCTCGGGAAACATCCTGCAGGGGGTCCGTATTGTAATGGGGTAGAGCCTGGCGACTAGTTTTCTTGGGGACGCGTTAGCATATAGGTGTTCCAGCATCTCCAGTGTCAGGCAGAGGGGGTTTCTGGGAAAGTGTCAAACGTTGCCCTACAAGTTGCCCGCAGTTGGTAATAGAGCAGTGTATCTAGTTCCGTGACCTCCCCTGTGGCAGGATGGGGCAACAAGTCGAGAAACTTTTTCCCCCAGGGAACAAGTCTGCAATCATTTTTATGTCCCATCTCCATGGCCCTGCCTGCCGCCCTTTTATCCGGAGGTACAGTGGATTATCTGATAACTGGGCTGATGGGGCGTGCAGAACCGTAAAACTCACCTGGCGTCGCAGTCCTTCCCACGCCCACCTCACACATTCCACGGCGTCTATTTCACCCTATGGCCCCTTATATCTGCCAAACACGGCCGTCTTCAATGGCAACGGTGCCTCTAGATTAGTTTGCACCGCCAAGTGGGGCTGGAAGTGGGCAGGATACAGCCAGTGATGCTGGTGGCTCGCCTGTGCACTGAGAGCATACGCCTTCCGGTCCGGCGCTCCCATCCCACCCCTCGCTATTGGCTGCGTCAGCACCTCATATCGGACCCTGGGCTGACTGCCCGCCCAGGCCAGTGCCACCAAGTTAGATCATAGTCTTTTAAAAAACCTCGCCGTGCGAGGAATCGGGATGTTTATAAAGAGGCAAAGACATTTAGGCAGGACCACCATCTTCGCTATTGCAATGCGGCCAGCAAGGACAACGGTAGTCTATTCCAGATCTGTATGCACGATTCAAGCCACTCCCAGGCTCAGCCAAAGTTTGCTCTCTAGAGCTCTTCTACATCTCGGCTCAACCAGATTCTCAGACATTTGATGGCTTCAGTGGCCAACTAATAGGGATAGTCTGTAAGGCGGGGGGTTGTCTCAGTGAGCGGTAAAAGTATTGACTTGCTCCAATTGATTTGTGTACCAGAGTACTCTCCAAAACATATAACCTCCCGAGGAATGTTAGTGCAGGGGTCCTGGATATATAGTCTTATGTCCTCAGCATACAGCAACACCACCAGTCCTGAGTAGTGACTCCAATCTTGCGCACCCCGTGGTGTTGCCACAACCTGCCAGCCAGAGGCTCCATGGCAACAGCGGAAAGGAGAGGGGATAGGGGGCAGCCTTGCCTGGTGCCCCTGGTAACCACACATTTTTCCTATATTTGACCGTTGAGGCTCACCCGGGCCACAGGTTGAAAATAAAGGAGCCGTATCTTCTGAATGAAGCTGGGGCTGAATCTCATTCTTGACAAGAGAGTGAATAGGAACGGCCACTCCAGCGTATCAGACGCCTTTGTGGCGTCGAGGAGAGCGGCTAACACCGTTGTGGCGGGGCGAAGGTAGTGCATGACAGAGAAGATGGTTTGCAAGTTGTGCGAAGTCCCTAGTCCCGGTATGAAGTCAGACAGGTCCGGGCGGGCTATTAGGGGCATAAGCAGTTGTAGACGGTTAGCTAGTAGTTTTGCATATATTTGGCATCAATATTTATGAGGGACAGAGTCTAGTATGAGTTACACTGTTCAGGCAGTTTGTCCGGTTTCAAGATTGTTACTATTACGGCCTCGTGGAGCGGCGGTGGGAACAGACCCACCTCCAGTGACTCGTGGTACATTTCAATAAGATGTGGGATAAGCAGGTCTGCCTATTCTTTGTAGGAAGCCCGTCAAAGCCTGGAGCCTTGCTAGCTGGCAGGGCAGCAACAATGCGAGCAATCCCTTCCGGGGATATTGCAGCATCTAAATATTCTCTGTGGCCTACGTGCAACCACAATAGCTCTATAGTGTCATGGCAAGCTTGTATTCGGTTTCATCAGTGGGTTCACTTGTATATAGTTTGGCATAGAAGGGAGACATCACCTCCGGCAATGCATCCGGGGAGGTGACCATTAGGCCGTTGCAGTCTTGTAGTTTCGCAACATAGGTTGCAGCATGTGGTTTGTGCAGTAACCCCGCCTGACTCCTGCCAGGCTGGTCACGCTCCCCATAGTGTCTGGCCTTTGTTTCCTTCCCCAGGTATGTTGCCTCCCTCTCAATTTCCTTCATGTACCCCGATATCATCCTCTGGATATCTGCCAGTGTAGTTGGGTTAGGATTGTCGGCCTGCACAAGCTCTAATTTCCCAATATCGGCCTCTAACCTACTCGGCATGCCCCTTATCACTTGCAGTACCCCCGCCTGTCTCGCAATGCACTCCCCTCCCCCATATCACAAGCTTGAAGGCCTCCCACAGTGTGTAGGTCGACGCCACTGAACTCGTGCCGTTTGTGAAGTAGTCAGTAAAAGCAGTGTGGACTTATCGTGAAACGAGGTGTCGCGTAGATCATGTGGGTGCAGGCGCCAGGAAAACACGTGCGGGGTGTCTGTGGTATTGTCAGTGCCAGGCATACTGGGAAGTGATCAAAGATTGTCCGAAGAGATGGTCTACCGATACCATCCAAGTAGCTACATCTTTGTTCATCAGCCAGTAGTCAATGTGCGACCAGGAACCATAGTGTGTAGAACTACAAGTGCCACTCCTCTGTCCCCCATGTGTGTACCTCTATATATCTACTAGCATATTGTCCTCCACTAAGGCCCTAAGAGCACCCAATGCTTGTGGGTGATGCTGTCTTGCCCCAGAATGGTTTAACTGACTATCTAGTACAACATTGAAGTCTCCACCCACACCACTTCACCAAAGGCAATGCCTGCCATCAGCCTCCAGATCTGCAGGAAAAAATTTCGGTCATCCTGGTTTGGGCATATACCGCCACCGACGTCAGCAGCTGCTGATACAGTCTCCCCATTACGATCACATACCTTCCCTCCTTGTCTATTAATGTTTGTGTAGTGCTCCACGGTAGCCCCTTCCTGAATAGGAGGGTTACGCCTCTATCGTAATTGGAGTGTACAGATGATAATGTCTCGTCACACCATCAGGCTCGGAGTCGGGGTTCAGTGATACCCGTCAAATGTGTCTCTTGAAGCACACATCCACCCCGTCTTGCAGGATAGGCGTGCACTAGTCTAGATTTCTGGTGGTCATTAAGACCACGGACATTCCATGTCAAGCAGGTGACTTTAGTCGTACCAAGCTGTGCGTGTTATGAACATGTAATATTGCGAGGAGGCGAAGAACATTGCGTTAAAGGTGGGAGTTGCAGGCGCACTCTCAAGTGTCTCGTGTGTCTCCAATTTAATACCAAGCACAACTTCATGGCCCGCACCCTGCAATCCCTGTGCCACACCCTGTGACCAGCCCCCCAACCATTGCCCAATTCTAATTGAACATTGTAAAAAAAACTCCCAAAACTGCCCTGCCCTCCCACACCAACCCCCCAATCAGGTCGTGATAGTCCGCTCACCCTCCTCCCTACACCAGTTTATTATAGACTCTCTAAAGTCTTGAGCAAATATCCTGTGGGGGCCTGGCCTCTCCTGGCGATCTCCCCCGCCAACTAGGACAGGGTGGCCAAGACATTATTTTTATCCGACATGCTCTCTATAAGTTATCGTCCAGAATTATGATTGCTCTGCCCCTGGGGGCTTTTTGGCGAACGCCAGTGCAGCCTTAGGGTCTGTAAAAAACTGTGTCTGGGTCCCTCTTTTAAGGCACCATTTTGCACAGTAGACTACGACATTCTATATTTCCTGCTTCTGGATAATCTGCTTGGCAGGGAGAAATTTCTGGCTAGCAGCCTGGAGCCCAAGAGTGAAGTCCGGATAAAAGGACAGCACATTGCCCTGGTGTCTTACCTCCCCCATTTCTCGCACTGAGCGCAGCACGGCGTCTGTCACGATAATTTAGCAGTTTAGCTACAGTTGGGCGAGCCGGTGAGCCTGGGGGAGGCCTGGGCCCTAGTGATCTGTGTGCTCTTTCCAGGATTAAAACCGCAGCTAGGACAATACCAAAGGGTTCACGCAATAGGTCATCAATGTAGTCTTCTATCCACGTAATGCTAGTAGATTCAGGTATTCCTGTTATGCTTAGATTGTTCCTTCTAGAACACGATTCCAGGTCTTCATTTTTGGCTTTAATTAAGTCTAGTACCTTTTCCATCTGTAACAGTTTCTGCTTGTCTTCTGGCAGGGTATCCTCATTGTCAGACACTCTTGCCTCCAGCTGCATGATTTTTTGTGTTGCGTGTCTAACCTGTTTTTTACGCGGTCAGGGCGAGCCGACAGTTAATCTAGCTTGGAGTCGATGGTATTAAGGCTGGTCTTAACCTCCAGAAGATTTGATCTCAGGTCGTCGTCACGGGTGGCATCATTATCCGTTTAGATGGATTGTTCTCCCGCCTCCAGGGGAGGTTCTTTTTGTCGGGTTTGTTCCCTACTGTCGAAAGTTAATTTTGATTGTTTAGCATCAGCTTTCCCCATGTTGTGTACCGGGGGTGGGGGGCACTAGCTGATATCAGCTAGTGGCTTCCCACCTTCGCTATTGCAGGCTCCCTTTTGTAATCAATCGCCGGAGGGGGTGGCAGTTTGTCGACGGTGCGAACTACCCTACCACCTATTGTATCAGCCAGCGCTTTATGGGATCCAAGTGGGGCTTCTAGCGCGCCAATTGTGTAGCTCCATGCAGGGGGTGCAATATCAGCCTCAGGCGGCTTGATTCTGATGCGGAATCCGGGCCTTGCTGGTGATAAGGAGCGAAGTGGCTCAGGCACTTCAAGCCAACCACCCCCTCGTCCATGTTTTATCTGGGCGGTACCAGGCAGGTATTTACATGGGGTAATGGCCCTGTTTTCCCCTGTTGTTTTTTCATCCTGTGCTTAGCGTTTAGTACCGGGGGGCAGTGTGATGCAGCCACGTGATTTAGAACATAACTGGGTGAGAGGTATTAGTGCAGCAATGCCTCCGGTCCCGATGGTGCTGCTCTGGGCCCCTACCCATTGTCCACAGGACAGCCCGCTGAGGGAGGGGTGGGGTGTGAGAGCGGGTAGTCGAGTGAGCAGGTCACCCCCGCCTCGGAGGCACATGCTCCGTCAGAGAAGGGGAAAGGGACCGACGACCCCAGGCCCAGTCCCTGCACATGCCCAGACCTCCGCGGGTTCAGTGCCACCACCACAACGATGCCCCCACCCACCAAGAGCGTTCCCGACCCACTTACCTGGGGGATTCGTGGTCGTCCTCCGCCTCGGCTTCTCTCAACCGCAGCGGCTCTTCCTCACTTGGCACGGCGTCTCGCGTCAGCGGCTGTCAGTCTCAAGGTTCGTTCAGCTGGCACAGTCTTCCTGACCTCTTGCTCATGACCTCTGTGGTTACAGACTGCTGGCTGGAGGCCGCTGTGTCTTCTTCTGGAGTTGCTGCAACTCTGGTACAGCAGCGACCTCAGTGCGGGCCAGAGCGGACCGCGCAGCCCCGATGTGCGGCTGCACGGAGGCCGCGGTCCACCAGTGCAGGTTTTCGCACTCTCCATGCCTCACGGAGCTGGAATAATCGCGGTTCCTTGCTCCCCAGGGCTTCAGGCAGTACAGCAGTTCATCAGGGGACCGAAGGGCGCCCCTGGTCCTCAGGATTGTTTCGGATGTTGAGCTTGGCTGGCAGAGCCCACTCAAGGTGTGGCCATCTTGCAGCCGGCGAAGCCACTCCCCCCAATTCCAGTACTGGTTTGTCAGTGCACCGGCCTACTCGCCCCAAATTGTTTCCTGGGAGTTTGATTCAATGCTCAGGGAATTGCTCTAGGATGACAAGCGGTGGGGAATAGCCCTTAACAAATTACAGTTACAGTGGGCGTGATAGTCTGGGCACTCCTTACTTTGAATCATACTACTTAGCAGTCCACCTCCAATGGGTTTCCCACTGGTTTGCAGGAAAGAATATCTTGAAAACCGACGCTGGTGATGGACTCCTATCACCCTGACATCCTGCAACTCTCACTACCTAATGTTAAACTACATCACTCCTGTTCTTTACAGGTATGGGTGGCCTGTAAAAGCCGCGCCCGGATCTTTCAATTGACACGCTATGTAAGACCATATGCCACCACGATACCCCATCCATGGGCTGCAAAGATTCCCTTTATCTTGCACATCTGAAGACCTGTCTTTCGGGCATGAAAATATAGTTACAGTGGGTAATCTAGCCTCAGATCACCATCTCCTTACATTTGAACAGTTGCATAAGGATTACGCTATCCTTCCAGGCCAGTTCCTTCTTTACGACCTTTGCTCTAGAGTCCCTACAAAGCATCTCTTGCAACAAGCAATTTTGAAACATTCAATATGTGGTACTCCGAGGGCCTATCTTACACAGTCCAAACTGAATCATATATTCCCCTTGGGGCACCTGGTATGCCCTAGATGTCAGTATTCTACTGTTGGTGTTTGGCACATGCTATGAACTAGCTTCCTGTTGGCGCATATGCATGTCTCCCTGACAAACCTCTCCAAGTTTACGACATTAAATACATGGGAAGCAACTTTCCTGGGAATTTACAAGAGGAGGAAGCAATACAAAGTGTCACAAACCTGGCCCTCCTACTGGCAAAGTGCATCCTCACACTGCACTGGAGGGCCACACAACCCCCATCAAACTCACAACGGTACACAGTGCTCCTTTCCTAAGGGAAACAGAGAGCGCTGCCCTGCATTATGAAGAGGCCCGTCGCCTACGCAAAAAGTCCATAGCGGCTTCTGGGATATCATGCTCACCCAATTCCGGGAATTGATCCCACATGAGCCATCAGACCTAATTTATACTCTGCTTCACACTTTACCCACAGATTAGTTTGCACACCTACCATGTCTTATGGTTTCGTCTCTCTGTTGCCCCACAAGCAACTGCCCCTGTTCCCCACATGCATGATCCCCCCCCCTTGTTAGCTTTTGCCAATGCTGCTGTTTCCTTGTCTCCCCCCCTCTTTGCAGATTCCTTGCTTCTTTCTTCTCCCCCCTCTTCTAATAGAGGTTCATACATTTTGTTGTCAAACACGAGGGACTTCAGACACATTGAACATGGCCTGGTTGCAAGCAAGCAGTGTTGCCGTACCTTGTACCTCAGTACATACTATGGCATGATGTCTAGACCTGTATCCTTGAATGTTACTCTAGGGATACAGTGTAGAATGTAACTGTTGTACCTATGAGCAGCATCTATCACAAGATCACTGTCTCTTAATTATACCTGTGAATATTGCTAAAATGTCACACAAACCTCAAACATAGTTTGCAAAACCACATTCGATGTTCTTCTGTATCTTGGACTTAGAGCTCCGAGCAGGGAAGTATCACCCGACTTCCCACTAGAACCAAAGGCTTTCAGCTCTTTGGTACGGGTGTTGGTGGTAAAAACGCCCAAGATGATTATGATAACTGCTGTATACCAGAAAATCCAAAACACACCTTTTTTTTTGTTGTCTCCAAACTGGTGAACTGCTCCCTATTAGCAGGATGATGCGGATAAATTATTCCCTCCTACACAGAATATATTATCATCCAGCAGCATTATACAAATGGAAATTGAGACATTACTCCCCATGTGAGTTATGTATCATGAACAAATTGTGGGTTTATCCATTTGGCATGCCATACACACATATTGGCTGAAGATTTTTAGCACATTACAGACCATTGTGGAGGCTTCTAACTTTAATGTCTTCTAAGGTGACGTTACTGGCATTGCTGGGATGGGTAGAAAAGGTACTGCATCATGTTAGATGTACGGCCTTGGCCTTACTGATAGCCAAGAGACTGGCTGCCCTGCGTTGGGGAAGGGATGCGTCCCTACACTCAGGGAATGGGTGAAAGGACTGGCATACTGCAACAAGCAACTTGAACTTTATGAACAATGGTTGGGTGAAGCCTCCCACCCCACTGATTTTTGGGCACGGTTTAGGCATTACCTAAGAGCAGACAAGAAAGCACCAGTTACAGGAGATTCTGTGATGAACATCCTGTACAACTGATAGAGCGCGCAGTTCTCCCGGGCCACCTGGGTTACCAATTCTTTACACGCACTGGGCCCTGGCGTGCAAATTTTCCAAACACCACACTAATAATTTGGGTGAACCGGGAGAGGATCACTATTTTTCCTCCTGCACGCTGCTATGAGCAATTAAGGTTTGGTTTCACCTCTGCATACCATGTACCTGACTTACCACAGGCACAATTCTTACGACGGACCTGGAGCTATAAGGGAAAATAGTAGACAGGCCTAACATCAGATGCTCTTTATAATCAGTAAATACTTTCCACAATTCTGTAAAATGACCACAGACACCTGAGGATGTTTAAAACTTTATATAAGTTTAGAGAGAATATGACAAGGCAATAAGTGATAGGCAGAATAATGCGTCTAACATCAAAATCAACACCATAAAATGGCTATAGATTAATGCTAAGACCATTTGAGTACATGGGAAAACTAAAAGATAGGAGTTTTTAGAACAAAACTAGTCACTGCAACTTTATACTAGAACATAGGATGTGGATGGGACCTAGAACACGTACTTAACCTAAGTGTTTAAACTATTCTTACTAAGTTCACCGCAATCAGGCTAAAGGTAAGGGGAAAATTGGAACATACTAATACAATATAACAGTTGGTAATTTCCTAAAGGAGGGGAGAGAAGGGAACAATTCTAAAACAATTGCATATAACTCGTTCTCAAGGTGATAGAGCAATATCATAGGCAAGAGTGCTTTATTAAGAAATATAATGAGAGGAGAGGGAGAGAGAGAGAGAGAGACGCAAACCCACAGGTTAATATTTACCTAGGTCTGAGAGACGACTAACCCTGGCCACGGGTCAGTTGGAAGGACGGGGACAAGGACCCTCAGGAAGGAATGCCAGAATGCGAGCAGGTACAGCTCACGGACCGTAAGGACAGGATACCCCTCGGGATTTGAGATCAGGACTGGGCTCACCAAGGTACGACCAACACCCACAGCTTCAGAAGCAACGCCAGCGTTACCCCTTTCTGCAAGTAATCCGCCAGTAACCCCGATTGGGTTTTCGAATTTCCCAGCAAAGTGCTTCGCCAGCACTTAGGATTATTTCCACCCCTTAGGAGTTTGTGGAAAGTATGGACAGAGTGCTCCGCAGCACTTCAGATTGAGCACCTATAGAGTTCGTAGGGTCAGTGACAGGTCTGCTACTCGGACAAGTCGGACAATTTTCCTAAGCTAAACTAGGGCAGTTATACTGTTTTGGGGTCCCTCAGACCACCCACTAATGTTGCAAGTGACAGTTTCCCACATTATGATTGGTCAGGAGAGGTGGTGTGGTCATTACCACCTCCTAGAATTCAACTTTCTCATCCAAATATTAAAATTTTCCTACCCGCCCCTTGGGTTCATGTTCCCATGCATAGAATACAATAGAAAATCTGAGTGCACAAGACATTGCAACAAAATCAGTTATTCTCAAGGTGAGTGTCCTCATCTTGTGCTGGGTTTTTCAGGCGCATTTGGCTTCTGGGGCCAGCTGGCTGGTTTCAGCTTCTGCGCAGTTAGGACTTTCCCCGGTCACCTGACAGGGTTCAGAGGAGCCTCAGCATGGCGTCGCTCATGTATGCCCCAGCCCACAAAGACGCGGTACATGAAAAGTAAGCGAGAACGAATTAAAATCACATATAAAAATGATCACACTGTATACCATGATAAAATACTAACCAACCCTTATTTTATAATGACTATAGCATTATTGTTTAGTGCGGAAAAACAGATAGGCTAAAGCAGCGGTAGCAAGCGGAGAGCATGGTGAGAGACAAGCGGCCATGTTTGCAACAGTGCGCATGAGCACAAACTCCCTCCAGAATGCGAGTGCGTCACATCACATGGGTATGACCGACGCATGCGCAGACTGAATTACAGCGAAGCAGCCGATTTTAGTGCAAGCTTCGTTAGTATGAGAAAAGACATACAAGCAAGCATCCTGGGGACACCCGCGTGTTTGGAAAAACATTCAATAAATGACGAACAATAGTGTTAATATGATTATACGGTTTAGGCAAGGGTTTTGTATGAGAGCAGGGCGCTTGCACGCGAATCCCAGCTCCATCAATCCCCTCTTTGATGATATTTACTATCATCACCACATAGACGGAAACAGATGCCAACTTTTCTCATTCATCCATATCACTCATCTGGATTTCAACAAATTTATCGTTGAGTTTTCTTGCAGCTTCTCTATGAGAGTGGTGATTTTTCACTTTTTTGTAAATTTCACTCTTTAACTCCTCTAATTCTAAATCATCAATATTTCTTTTCACCCCCCTCTTATTTACAGTATATTTCTTTTTGCACCTCTGGCATTTGCAGCAGATAAAAATGATTAATACAACTGCACCTATTATAACTATTGGCATCATTATTTTCCACAAAAGACTTCTACCTAGGTTAGTAAACCAACTACCTATAGAGGAGAGACCTCCAGTCAGTCTCGTCCAGGCACTGTCAACCTCCAATGGTTTGAGTTCTTTTTCCAAATTAGTTATGTTTTTCATATATTGTTTTAGTTCGATACTTTTATCAGGAATGTAAGTGCAACAATGTTGCGCTTTCAGCATTCTACAGACTCTGCCCTCTTTTGCTAATAGGGTGTCAAGGGCAAGACGGTTTTGCAAAACCATTGATCTGATCGCAACCATTTCAGTATTGACCAGCAGGAATCCAGCAGCAGTGTCCGTTGATAACCGGTCCACTACTGTAGACAATTTGCATATTCTATGAGTGTTCAGAACTACCCCCATTCCAGGTATCAGTGCACTAAAAATATCACCTATAATTTCACCTACACTTTCACGTTTACTACGCACTAAGCCATTAGTTTCTTCATCGCTTCCAGCTGCATTATTCACATGGTATATTTTCGGGAAAACAATGCCAAAGTAGCAGCTTCCATACCAGTGATCCGGCAATTTGAAATAAGCCTTGTTCCCACATATATAATATATTCCGGGGAACACAGGTTCTGACCCATTTTTGAAACCCCAACCTCCAATTACCTTGTAATTATGTTCACACTCGCTGGAACCGATGAATACATTGTTATAGTACTCTGTCTTTTCCCTATGAATACAAAGTTTCCCCTTTCGTTCAAAATCCAGCAACAAGGCAGGACTAGCTTCGCCTTGCGAGGTGTTATCCAAGTGCTCAGCCCACCTAGGGACTCTATCCTTTTCGTCATGTGCCTTCTTCTGAAACTTTTCTCTCCTTCTGTCTGCCATCTTTATAAACATCTTTTCCTGCTCTTGCAGAGAACAGGTTAGATTATCTTCTCTTGCTTTATCTAAATCTATGTTACCTATAGTCAGGAAATATTCTCCCATATAGCGGGTCACGTCACTTGTAGTATGTACACGATTCAGGTGTCCTCTAATAGGAAGTTCAGAAAATACTACATCATCATTTGAATAATAGTACTGTAAAGTGCTTCTATAAAACAAGCTAGCTAATATACTACAGGAGATTCCATAGGTCAAAGGTAGATGGTGGTATGTCACACCTTCAGCCACTGAAGTTGGCAGCTTCATGCAGACATAACAGTCCTCTATTTCCATAGCTTCTACGTAATGCACTAACAAGTTAGCAAAAACATTTAGATGCGTCCTGTTTCTCATTTTGTGAAAATGTAGTCCATCCTCATCTGGTGCTTCTAAATTAGGTCGAGTGTGTGTCAGTCCTACTCGTTTGTCGCGTCTTTCTAGGCTTCGTGGTGTTTCTGCAGTCTGTACAAGCCCTACGTCTACTGCTTCGGGTTCAGTAGGGGACAAGTTAGGATTTTTACTTATCATAAAAGGTAGAAAAACTGTTAGTCCTATCCACATTACTATTAACATGGCTACACTACACAAGCATATTTTACAACAGGTTTTAAGACACCCACACCGGGATCTCCCAGAGACATTCGGATCAGACATATTTAGCTTACAGGTGGCTTTTGCTACCCCTCTTCGTTTCTTTGCACCAAAGGCTCACTTCGGGGCTCTCTCAAGGAGGGTCTTCGTCCGAACTCCGATCAGCAATGGACTCGTTGTCACTGTTGCCACTGTGGTGTGGCTCGTCAATTTCCTCCAACACAAAGTACGTCCACTCAGGGCTCCGATACAGTCGGTTCTGTTTCTTTATTCTGTCGCTCTTTCTTAGCGATTTGCCTTGGGCTGCCTTTCTTCGCTTTCAGCCCTTTTTCTGTCTTTTAGTTTTTCTTCGACTGTTTTTAGTCTGAGCCTCAGTCTCTTGACGTATCGGGGTGCACTTCTGCCTCCGTGCCTCCCAGTAGTTGAGGAAACTTGGCCTTCTTCGTGCACTCTCTTTACTTTTTGTTGTGGCACCTCTGTTTCCCTGCCTGTCTGACTAGTTCCAGGTCTTTCGTCTATTTCTTCTGCCTGGCCCCTATTCTGTCCCTGCTCAGATTCGAATCGTACTCGCTTTTTATTTTTTGTTATTTTTGTTTCCGTTGTCTGAGCACTTTGATCTAGTTCTATCTGTTCCTGTTCATGCTCTTCGATCTCTTCGTTTTCTTCTGCATGAACGTCAGCTCTAATTTCTAACTGTCCCTTTCCCACTTCTGGAGTTTCAGGAGAAGTTTCGATGTCTTGATCTGACCCTACTTGGCCTACGTCCTGATCAGGTGTGTTGTGGCTTTCGTTGACCTGACCTTCTTCTTCTATTTCTAACTCACCTGGACTATCCCACTCACTGTCTAAGTAGGAATATTTCCGGGTTCGTATTGGATCATGAACCTGGTCGTCGGCGGGGTACCATTCAACGTCTCGACTTGTGCTCGGCAGTTCAATGTCAGCTAGCTCCGGACTCTCCTCCTCGGAAGCTTCTTCAGCTGAGCTGCCTTCAGCTCCAGTCGCGTTTTCTCCAGATACCCGCTTTGTGTGGCTGGCGTGGATCCACTTCGGTACACCAGCGCACTTTACAGCAGTTGTAGTGACGAGGATCACTTGTCGTGGCTTTCCCCACCTCGGTTTCAGGCAACTGCTCCGGGTGTGTTTCTTTAACGCCACCCAATCTCCTGGTTGCAGTTTATGTGCCGGAGTCTTTGGCCACTCGTCTTCAGTCTCTCCGATCTGCTGAGAGAGAGAGCGCACTTGGTCACCCAGCTGCTTGCAGTATTCTAATACCATATCATCAGAAATGCTTAGCAGTTTGTGTCCGGGCACCCAAGCCTGTCGCATCACTCTTCCCATCAACACTTCATGGGGACTTAGGCCAGTTTTTCTGTTTGGGATACTTCTCAGACTCATCAGCACAAGGGGTAAAGCCTCTATCCAGTTCATCTTTGTGGAATCACACATTTTGGCCAATCTGGATTTCAGGGTGCCATTTATTTGTTCCACTACCCCAGAAGCCTCTGGATGGTAGGCACAGTGCAATCTTTGCTTCATTTTGAAGGCTTTACAGAGTTCCTCTAAGACATCGTTGGCAAAATGCCCACCTTGGTCCGTTTCGATTGTCTCTGGAATTCCGTACCTAGGTATCAACTCCCTGAGCAATAACTTGGCTGTGGTGAGAGCATCATTTTTCTTAGCTGGATATGCTTCCACCCACCTGGAGAATAGGCAAACTATGACTAGGATATATCTATACCCTTTACATTTAGGCATGGTTATGAAGTCTGCCTGCATCCTGACAAAGGGACCTATTGCCTTTCCAACTGTACTTTGTTCTACTACAGTCTTTTTCCCTGCATTAAATTGCTGACACACTAGGCACCTCTGGCAAAGCCTTTCCGCCTGGTTCCTGAATTTTGAATTACAGAACACCTTGTCAAACACCCGACACATTGCGTCCCTTCCCATATGTGTTGGTTCATGTATCATTCTGATCATGGGGTCAATCAAACTATCAGGCAGTACAGGCACCCCAGTCGAGTTTACCACCACACCATCATCTCTCAGTTTGCATCCATTTGCTGCCCACCTTCCTTTTTCCTGCCTGTCTGTCGCCTGTTGCAAATCCTTTAATTCTTCCCACGTTGACACATTCTCAAACAACATAAGTTGGCAGCTGGTTCCATCCCACAACGCAATTTGGAGTGACATATGGTATCGGGCACAAAACTGTGCAATTTGGTCAGCGTACCTATTACCGGCAGTCACATCATCATTTCCAGATTTGTGAGCCGCACACTTGACCACAGCCAATTCTTTGGGCAATTGGATAGCTTCCAGTAAGTTATGCACCACCTTTCCATTTCTGATAGGAGTGCCTGAGGACGTCATGAATTCTCTTTGCAGCCACAACTGGCCGAAGTCATGAACAACCCCAAAACAATACTGGCTGTCTGTGTAAACAGTTATTCTCTTGTTCTTACCCCTCTTACATGCTCTGGTTAACGCGATGAGCTCTGCCACTTGTGCAGATTTCACCTCGCTCATGTAAGATGCTTCTATTGTTTCTGTCAATGTAACCACAGCATAGGCAGCACTTAGGCTCCCACTTTCATGTCTTGAACACGAGCCATCCACGAACATTGTCTTATCCCCATCAAGTAACGCTATTTCACGGATGTCAGGACGGGGCTTGGTACTGAACTCAGTTAGATCGATGCAATTATGCTCCCCTTCCTCTTCAATTTCTACATCCAGGGGGATAGGTAACAATGTCGCAGGGTTTAGTACATTGCACCGGGAAATAGTGACATTCTCGGCACCAATCAAAATTCTCTCATACTTAGTCAGCCGACTAGGTGTGAGGTACTGGGTCTTAGTTCTAGTCAATAGGATAACAACAGAATGAGGAACATATACAGTGACATGATGTCCCATGACAATGTTCTCACTCTGTTCCAAACTGACGCAAGTAGCAGCAACTGCTTTCAAGCATCCAGGTAATCCAGCCGCCACCGGATCTAGGGTGGCCGAAAAGTAGGCCACTGGTCTTCTAACTAGTCCGTGCTCCTGGGTCAGGACTGAAAGAGCACAATTCTCTCTTGTGTCAAAGAATAGCTCAAAGTGCTTGGTGTAGTCAGGCATACCCAGTGCAGGAGCAGAACATAGACAGTTTCTCAGAGTCACCCAAGCGTTCATGCTCTCACTGTCCCAACTGACGGGGTCTTCTACGCCTTTCTTCGTCATATTTATCAGGGGTCTGGCTAGAGCAGCGAATCCTACAATCCATTGTCTGCAGTAACCCACCACTCCCAAGAACATTCTCACCTCCTTCTGAGTTCTGGGCAGTTCCATTGCTTTAATTATTTTGATTCTTTCGGTGGTAACTTTCCTTATTCCCTTTTCGATCTGGTGCCCCAGATATTTCACTGAATTTTTACAAAATTGTAACTTGTCAGGTGACACTTTATGTCCTCCCTTTCCTAAGTGATTCAACAAGGCAATGGTGTCAGTGACGCAGTCATTTTGGGTTTTAGATGCCACTAACAGGTCATCTATGTACTGCACCAAAACAGACTCTCTTGGCAGCACTAGGGATTCAAGGCACTTTTTTAATATCTGGTTGAAAATCGATGGACTTTCGGTGTACCCCTGGGGGAAACGATTCCAGACATAGATATGGCTGTCAAATTCAAAACTGAAAAGGAACTTGCTTTCTGGATGCAGTGGGATGGAGAAGAATGCATGGCATAAGTCGATGACAGTGAACCATTCTGCATTCCAGGGAATCTGATATAGTATCACAGCAGGGTTGGGTACAATAGGGCAGCACGGCACAACAATTTGGTTTACTTTGCGTAAATCTTGCACCACCCGGTACTTTCCACTAGGCTTTTTGATCCCAATGATTGGTGAATTACAGGGACTGCTCATTACTTCCTCTATTATCTCTGCTTCGAGTAGCCGGGTAATTTCAGTCGCTACTCCAGCTTTTACTTCTGCACTCATTTTGTATTGTCTGGTTTTGGGGTATACAGCATTTGTTTTTATGGCCATCTTAACTGGGTCCACATTTGCCATTAAACCTACATCCTTTCCTGTGAAATCCCACACTTCTGGAACTACTCTTAACTGGAGCTCTTCAGGTAAATCTACAACTGTCAAAGGTTTGATATCAGAATCTTGTCTGACTAACATCAGCTTGTACACACCATCTTCATCGGGTGTCTGAATTTCGACGCCTTTTGGTGTGCAATAGATGGTACAATTCATTTTGCACAACAAATCACGTCCTAGCAGGTTCACAGGACTGGAATCACAGACTACAAATCTGTGCATTTCTTTGAAATTTCCTATAGAAACTTCCATTGGTTCGGTTACTGGAGTACTTATTATTTGATTTGAGACGCCCACTACTTGGATCGCTTCTCCCGAGAGGGGTAGGTTAGGAACATCCACTGTTCTTACAGTAGATCTGGTAGCACCAGTGTCCAACAGAAAGGTGACGTCTTTTCCCTCAACCTTTCCTTCAATGTATGGTCCAGTCTGGTCTACCGGTAAGGAGGCGCCAAGCACGCACTCCTCATCCTCCCCTCTCAGGCCCCGTCAATCTTGATCTTCACAGAGGAAGGTATCATTTAGCAAGTACTGTGGAATGATTGCATTTCTTTCACTCTCAACTTCCCATACTTCCGCCCTCTCATTCTACTGACCCTGACTCTTAAAATTCTGTCTAGGAGCGCGAGGTACGGGAGGTAATTTTACCTGTTGCTGGTTCTTTCTTGTCCCCTCTTTCGGTACCTGTGGATTTAAACCATTTACAGGGGCATTACCGGCCTGCAGGTGTGGACACTCGTCTCGCCAATGCCCTATCTGGCCGCACCCATGGCACGGAAACTTTTTCATGGCTTCTTCCCGACTCATTTTAGCTCGGGGCTTTCCTCCTCCCCCAGCAGTGGTATTCTGAGCATTATTACTGGAAGTCAATTTATTTAACTGTTTTTCCTGCTGTTCAGCTAATTTCACCTGTGCCCACATTACCTTTTCCTTGAGGGCCTTCTTTTTATTTTCGATTTCATCTTCGCAGTATTTTGCATATTTTAGGACATCATCTATGGGCTTTCCCTGCCAACTGATTTTATTATCTCGAATCCATTGTGAAATTTCAGGTCTTAATCCCAGCACAAATCTGTAACTGAAATGGGTCATGTCTTTCATGTCTACGTTATCGATACCACTGTACGTTTTGAATACCTGCAGTAATCTCTCATAAAATGAGTGCACCATTTCATCACGTTCCTGGGTGGTTCTATCTATTCGGGTCCAATCTGTCTCCTTTGCTGGCACCTTTTTCTTGAGGTATTGTATGACTTGCTCATACTTCCTCATTACTTCAGGTGCGGGAGCTCCTGTTTTCTCATCTCTGGGGAATTCCTCACTGGGCCAATCAATTTCAATTTTACAGTCGGTCCACAAATCTACAGGGACCACAATGTCGAAAAACCCATCCAGGTCTTTCAAGAGGCATTTCTGAACTTTTATGAAGCGTTCTACCTGCCTGTACCAGTCAACTGGCTTCTCACGTAATTTCGGGAAGTCATTTGTAAATGACACAATATCCTGTCTGGACCAAGGGACATGGACATATTTTCCTCCCGGGACCTCTCTCATAGGGCACAATTTCTCCGTTGGTGTTACTTCCTTTAACACGAATTCTGAAGCCTGTGACTTAGCCCTGCTGTCTTCCTTTTTCTTTGCCCACCTGGTTCTCCACTTTCCCACCTCTCCCCACTTTTGCAGGAGCTTCAATAATTCCTTTACTTGGATCTGTTTTCCCATCACATTCAGGCTTTCTAAATCCTTGTCTGAAAAAACTACTCTGTAGGGTTTCTGGAGAATTTTGGAGCGACTAACATCAATTCCCATTTCTGTGGCTGTATCCATTATCCTTTCATGGAGCAACCTAGCACTCCGGGTAAGGTTTTTGCTGATAAACAGTAATTCTTCTTCACTGTACGAGCTTAGGCGCTCAACTCCTACGTTTCCAGCCATCATTTCTTCTATTTCTATTCTTAATTTATATATTTCCAATGCTTTAGGTTGGGGAGTGGTCTCCTTCTCCAGATCCTTTGTCCATCTGTCCAATTCTTCTGGGGAAACTAAGGTGGCACTCCTAGCCCCAGTTGCACCTTCAATCAACACCTCCTTTGGTCTTGTCTGGCTTTTTGCCCCCGATGTACTAATTCTAGACTCTCTTATGGGCAAATCCATCAAAACTACAGATTCACACTCACTTTCCTGATCCTCATCTATGAATACTTCCTTCCTCGGGGTCGGGATGCTAGGAGTAGGCAGTATTGGGGTGATAACAGGAGGATGGGGACTAGTCAGGTCATTTCTATACAGTGGAATAGCTGGACCAATAGTTACTGGAATAGTCAGGGAATCAGGATGGGGATGTATCTGGGCAATGGTTCGAACTAAATCCTCTCGCTGTTTAGCCAGGGCTTCTTTCTCTTTTTCCTGCAACCCCCTTTCTGCAGAATTGCCATGCAATACCTGAGGTACCAAGGAAGGATAAATACTTGGGGCAGTTGGAGTGACCAATCGGGGTGGACCTTCTCCGAAGGGCTGATAATTTGGGACCGTGGGTCTAGGTCTGCAAAACCCATCCCCCTCACTGGTTTTACTGTCTGTACCTGTTCCATCTGTATCACTATCCCTCCCACTTCTGGGATATTTGGCAAAGGGATTTGGAGAATGCATAGGCTCTGACTCTGCAACATATGGAGGTGGATTTTTCATTAACAAATCTTCCAGGTGCTCATCTTCTGAGTCCCCCACGGGCATTAAGTGTTGGGTCTTTTCTTTACATTTTCCTTTTCTCTCTTCCAATACCCCCATCATAGGGAATAGCCCTTCAGTCAACATAGATTGCCTCCACTGTTTCATTTTCTGCTCTTTGGTCTGCGCTTGAACCCTCGGATACCATTTACTCACTCCCTTATCCATCCGGGGTTTATCTCGCTCTGCCGCCTCAATCTCCCATTCCTCCAGGGCTTCGTACTGTGTCAACCTAGGTCTAGGGTGTAATTCATTCATGCGGGTCCTTAGGTTAAACAGAATCCGACCATTAAATGTGCCTTCAACAGGAAATGCTAGGACTCCGTCATCTACAGTATACTTTGCCCAATTTTCTAACCAGACACAAGTGTGGTACCCTTTATCAAACAGCATGAAAGAAGCAGGGGTATTTGGCGGGGGAATGAGCACGCCTTCCCTCGTTCTAATGGGCTTGTCAGTCTTGAATTTTTTTTTTATTTTATCAGAAAATGACAGTTTCCTCTTTACTCCATACATCATGTGCGGTCTACCTCGTCTAAGCTGATCCGTATGAAATCCTAGGTACTTTGGGTTCGGTATGAAATCTGGATACCACATGCAACTCTCCAGACTCGCTTCTAACTCGGCTTGATTAATTTTGTTTACCTTTGTGCTTCCAATGCTAGCGCGACTTATATTTCGCACCACCCAATCAGGTCAGAGAATACAAATACTGTTAACCAATGGGTGCGCGGCCTTTTCGCAAGACTGAGTCTCACGCTTGGGCACTCACCCCTCCTTTACAAATTCAGCTCCACTACACACCCGCTGTCTTGACCAATGCCAGCGCGGCACGGAGTGACGTCAGAGCAGCTCTCCGACTGACTCCCTCCTTCACAAGGTAACGGAAACTTTTTACTCTCTCTAAAGTGCAAGTGCACGTTTTAGTCAACAACACACAACGTTTGCCACTATGTCTGAGTGTTCTAAAGAGAGAAAAGACTTTTCTTTCGCTACTAGTAAACCACTTCTGTCTACTTTTCATTCACTCTGGATAGACTTCTTTGCCTGTCCCTTCACACTAGTAACATAGAACCCGTTATTCTTCTGACTCATCCACCTTAGTCGGGGATATGTACTGAACCAGGATTTCACCAGCGAACTATTTTACTTACCAGACAAGCCTCGGAGACCCTACTACTCCTTCCGTATGCGACCCTTACTAGGTGATATCGCAATGAAAGTTTTATAAAGGACTCGTAGCTATCATTCACTCCAGAAACAAAAAGGTCCTAATTAGTGCTTCCAGTTATCCTTAACCCTGCACTAATACCTCAAACCTAGTGACTTCAACAGCTAACCGGATTCTGCTCACCGTTAGCTAAATACTTCCCCGGGGATTCGGACTACACTGAACATTCACAAACACTGATTAATATAACATTTATAGCAGCAATGCAAAAATCATATACATTTACATATAAATCCTTAAAACATTTCAAAAATATTTGAACCTAATACAGTAGAAAATCAGCAGCACATTTAATTTTCACGGTTTGTTTATGACCTATCCTGTCTACCTAATCTAACTAGTCCAAACCATCCTCTGGCTGCCAGAAAATTACTGATAGAGCGCGCAGTTCTCCCGGGCCACCTGGGTTACCAATTCTTTACACGCACTGGGCCCTGGCGTGCGAATTTTCCAAACACCACACTAATAATTTGGGTGAACCGGGAGAGGATCACTATTTTTCCTCCTGCACGCTGCTATGAGCAATTAAGGTTTGGTTTCACCTCTGCATACCATGTACCTGACTTACCACAGGCACAATTCTTACGACGGACCTGGAGCTATAAGGGAAAATAGTAGACAGGCCTAACATCAGATACTCTTTATAATCAGTAAATACTTTCCACAATTCTGTAAAATGACCACAGACACCTGAGGATGTTTAAAACTTTATATAAGTTTAGAGAGAATATGACAAGGCAATAAGTGATAGGCAGAATAATGCGTCTAACATCAAAATCAACACCATAAAATGGCTATAGATTAATGCTAAGACCATTTGAGTACATGGGAAAACTAAAAGATAGGAGTTTTTAGAACAAAACTAGTCACTGCAACTTTATACTAGAACATAGGATGTGGATGGGACCTAGAACACGTACTTAACCTAAGTGTTTAAACTATTCTTACTAAGTTCACCGCAATCAGGCTAAAGGTAAGGGGAAAATTGGAACATACTAATACAATATAACAGTTGGTAATTTCCTAAAGGAGGGGAGAGAAGGGAACAATTCTAAAACAATTGCATATAACTCGTTCTCAAGGTGATAGAGCAATATCATAGGCAAGAGTGCTTTATTAAGAAATATAATGAGAGGAGAGGGAGAGAGAGAGAGAGAGACGCAAACCCACAGGTTAATATTTACCTAGGTCTGAGAGACGACTAACCCTGGCCACGGGTCAGTTGGAAGGACGGGGACAAGGACCCTCAGGAAGGAATGCCAGAATGCGAGCAGGTACAGCTCACGGACCGTAAGGACAGGATACCCCTCAGGATTTGAGATCAGGACTGGGCTCACCAAGGTACGACCAACACCCACAGCTTCAGAAGCAACGCCAGCGTTACCCCTTTCTGCAAGTAATCCGCCAGTAACCCCGATTGGGTTTTCGAATTTCCCAGCAAAGTGCTTCGCCAGCACTTAGGATTATTTCCACCCCTTAGGAGTTTGTGGAAAGTATGGACAGAGTGCTCCGCAGCACTTCAGATTGAGCACCTATAGAGTTCGTAGGGTCAGTGAGAGGTCTGCTACTCGGACAAGTCGGACAATTTTCCTAAGCTAAACTAGGGCAGTTATACTGTTTTGGGGTCCCTCAGACCACCCACTAATGTTGCAAGTGACAGTTTCCCACATTATGATTGGTCAGGAGAGGTGGTGTGGTCATTACCACCTCCTAGAATTCAACTTTCTCATCCAAATATTAAAATTTTCCTACCCGCCCCTTGGGTTCACGTTCCCATGCATAGAATACAATAGAAAATCTGAGTGCACAAGACATTGCAACAAAATCAGTTATTCTCAAGGTGAGTGTCCTCATCTTGTGCTGGGTTTCTCAGGCGCATTTGGCTTCTGGGGCCAGCTGGCTGGTTTCAGCTTCTGCGCAGTTAGGACTTTCCCCGGTCACCTGACAGGGTTCAGAGGAGCCTCAGCATGGCGTCGCTCATGTATGCCCCAGCCCACAAAGACGCGGTACATGAAAAGTAAGCGAGAACGAATTAAAATCACATATAAAAATGATCACACTGTATACCATGATAAAATACTAACCAACCCTTATTTTATAATGACTATAGCATTATTGTTTAGTGCGGAAAAACAGATAGGCTAAAGCAGCGGTAGCAAGCGGAGAGCATGGTGAGAGACAAGCGGCCATGTTTGCAACAGTGCGCATGAGCACAAACTCCCTCCAGAATGCGAGTGCGTCACATCACATGGGTATGACCGACGCATGCGCAGACTGAATTACAGCGAAGCAGCCGATTTTAGTGCAAGCTTCGTTAGTATGAGAAAAGACATACAAGCAAGCATCCTGGGGACACCCGCGTGTTTGGAAAAACATTCAATAAATGACGAACAATAGTGTTAATATGATTATACGGTTTAGGCAAGGGTTTTGTATGAGAGCAGGGCGCTTGCACGCGAATCCCAGCTCCATCACAACAACTGTAATCAGGCCGGAAGATCTCCGTGCACTGGTTGGTTCTTGGTTGTTATGATGTTGTGCTGTAATATTGAGACAATAAATACAAACTCTAATTAAGAAAATAAACATCAAGCGCCAACAAACATCCTGGAAACATGCATTGAATTTTCAGACACTCTACAAGTTTACCTCCCATTTCTCCAACTAATACCAAGTCATCTTGATAATTACTTCAAGATTGAAAAGATTGCAAGTTACTGCAGAGTTCCAAGCAGAATTTTCCCAGCACATTCTACCTCTGTATTGAGCCTCTTGTGAATCCTTGTTGCTAATATTCAAACACGAACAGTATTCCTATTCAGTTGCCCTTTATCATTGTGTCGCTCAAAACTCGGCTTTCGCTAATACAGAACTGATGTCAAGTGCCTACCTGAAACTCAAGACCAAACATACATTCTCCCCCTTGCAAACAGGAACAAGAAACTTACACAAATAAGGCCATTCGAAAGGAATCAAGACTGGGTCGCACCCCAGCTCTCCACAAGAGCAGATCATTCGGATTCATTCTCGACACTGACCTCGCCATATTGCCAAGGAACTCCGCATTGTAGAAGCGTTCACTGCTGACTTCAGAATGGCCGTCCATCTTCTGTCTCTCTCCCACCTCCATCTTCTGTCTCTCTCCCACCTCCATGTGTGAATCCTCCTCCTGCCGATTTCCTGTTGTTCACCATCAGAACATCCTCCCTGCCTCATCATGGGTTATTGGAAGACCGAAAACATGACATCACTCTCAGTCTGTAGAATCTGCACCTGGTGGCACTCCAAGCACCTGGACTTTATTGCCAACATGCAGCAAGAACTGGTGATCAAGTATACCTGGCTGAAAAACCAATGAGGTCTGGCAGCCAGCATCAGCCACGAGCCAAGAAGACCTTGCCAAGTCCATCTTTATTGCTGTATTCATAGAGTATCTGAAGCTAGATTCCTCCACTCAGCAGGCCCCTTCAAAAAGGAGCTGAAGACACTCTTCTTCAAGGAAAACCTTTTTTGCTGTGGTAGCTCCCCTAGTCTGGTAACAGGGCGCGACTCCCTCCCTCTTTAACAATTATTCATGGCCTTGAATAGTTCCCTCTCCTTTCTTGAGAAAGTTTCTGTGGCTCTTTGCTGCTGTCTGCAGATCTTTATTGCCCTTCGAACATGCTCAAGCTATAGAAATGGTTGTGTGTAATTGTACATGCATTCATAAATATGTATGGTTTGCTTGCCTAATCTTTGCTTGCAGCAACTTCATGACTGTCGTCTTCTTT
This sequence comes from Lissotriton vulgaris, assembly GCF_964263255.1. Taxonomy (NCBI): domain Eukaryota; kingdom Metazoa; phylum Chordata; class Amphibia; order Caudata; family Salamandridae; genus Lissotriton; species Lissotriton vulgaris. The sequence goes on along the minus strand of NC_141695.1, from coordinate 754,017,526 downwards.
ACCGGGTACCTTCATTATCATGCACGTTGTAAAATCCCATCTTTTTATTTATATGCTGTTTTTTTAAGTCTAATCCTATCCTGATTCGGCAAAGCTTATTGCATATCAGTTCTTTATGTACGATGTTGATGCAGGAGAGGGATTTCTTTGCTTTCTGATTACAGTAGTTGAAAATATTTGTTTTTCTTGGAAAATGGAAAATGTAATTCCAGTGCCCGAGAGGAGTATTTTCTAACATGTGTGATCAAGGCTTGAAAAACTGTCTAGAGCGCACACATTTTGTGTGAGAAAGAACCTAAGTCTGCATGATGTTGAATGCCTGCCAAGAGATATTTTCTCCTTTCATGCTCTACTTGAACTTCATGGTGTTGAGTGTTAGCCCATCTTTTCCTATACAAGCACAACAAAAGAAAAGAGATGACCTTAGGCTAAAACTCCACATTACAGATGAAATGAAATGCAAAAGAATTTATAAAGCGCATGGCTACCCATGGGCGTCCCAGCGCTAATGAGTCAGGCTTCCCAAGGAGGAGGTGGGGATTCAAGGAACCTTTGGAAAAAGGAAAGTTTTCAGTGCCTTTCGAAACTTCTGCAAGCTGGGTTCAGTGCGGAGTTTGAGGGGAAGGGAGTTCCATGCTGTTGCGGCGTTGACGGCAAAGGGCTTTCCGCCTGTTCGAGCTTTCTTTATTCTGGGGACATTAGCCAAGTACAGATGGTCAGATCTGAGAGCTATGTTTGCTTTGTAGGGACCAACCAGACTTCTTATGATGGGAGGGCCCTTGCCCTGAAGGGATTTGTGCATAATGCACATGGATTTAAATATAATTCTCTCCCTTATTGGCAACCAATGTAGTGCTCTAAGGGCGGGTTTAGCCGAGAGCCTGGCTGGAGATCCAGTCAGCAATCTCGCCGCTGAATTCTGAGCTAGTTGAAGTCTATTTATAGTAGCCTCTGGGGCCCCCAGGTATAGGGCATTACTATAGTCCAGCCTGGAAAGGACGAGGCCTTGAACGACGAGCTTCCTGGAGTGGGGCGGGAGGAGGGGAAGGATTTTCCGCGCCGTACGGAGTAGGCCAAAACACACGTCAGCAGTTTTCTTTGCCTGGGTTCTAAGCGAGAGATCTTGGTCCAGCCAAATTCCGAGGCTTTTAATTTCATTTTTTGGGATGGGAGTCGTTCCCATGCATGTGGGCCACATGGAATTGGAGATAGGTATGGTCTTATGTCCTAGGAGCATAAGCTCCGTTTTATCTCCATTTAACTTAAGCAGGGAATCACTCATCCAGCCAAAGATCTCTGACAGACAGGATCGAAGATTCTCGGAGCAATGGCCAGATTGATTAAGTGAGATGACTAATTGTGTGTCGTCTGCGTAGGGGACTAATTTAATCCCGAAGGGAGAGACCATGTCTTCCAGTGGGGACATATACACATTAAACAGTGTCGGGCTCAGGGATGAGCCCTCTGACACACCACACTGGAGAGAAATAGCTTTGGAGCGGGTAGTGCCTTCCGAGACCTGGAAAGTTCTATTGTTTAGAAAGGATTGTAACCAATCCAGAGCAGAGCCCATAACTCCTAAATTACTAAGGCGGCGAATGAGGATCAACCGTGTCGAATGCCGCGCTTAGGTCTAGGAGGATCGGCGCTGCTGATCCTCCTGAATCCAGAATCTGTCTTGCCTCTTCAACCACCACGATAAGGGCGGACTCTGTGCCCAGCCAAGGGCGGAAGCCTGTCTGGGAGCTGCGCAGCAATTCACTTCCTTCCAGAAAAGCAGAGAGTTGCTGAATAGCAAACTTCTCCACAATCTTACTGATCCCTGGCAGAAGCGAGGTGGGTTGATAGTTGGCCATCTCAGCAGGATCCAATTGTGGCTTCTTTAATAGGGCCCTGATAATGGCCTTTTTCCAACTGGGCGGGACAATGCCCTGGGAAAAGGAAGAGTTAATAAGGTCGGTCGCAAGCGGAGCGATGGTTGACGCCACCAGTTTCAAGATGTGCATCGGGGCAGGATCGCCCGGGGAGCCGCTTTTTAATATACCCAACATTTTTTGAAATCCCTCCCTAGAAATTGGGGAAAAAGAATCCAGGACTGGTCCCTTCCGTGGGACACTGGTCCCTTCCGTGGGACACTGGGAGTGCTAGGCTCAGGCAGATGGTCACGGCACGGTAGGCTTTTTAATATGTTTTGGATTTTACTGGCGAAAAATTCCGCAAGTAGGTTACATCTTGACCCTAAGATGTCAGGTGCGGGAGGGGGATCAGGGAGTTTCAAGAGTTCCTTCACTATCCAGAAAGTCTCTCTCGAGGAGTTTGAAGAAGCTCGAGTTTTCTCCTCAAAGAATGCGGCCAGAGCAGCTTTAAGTGAGGCTTTGTAAGACCTGATGGCTGATATATATGCTGATTTATTATTCTTGGCCCAATCTGCTCTCCATACTCGTTCTAATTTTTTGCATGCTTTTCTCTGGTCTCTGAGTGAGTTCTGCCGTGTACCAAGGAGATTTAAATGATCTACTTTTTTTCTCTAGTCTTTTCCTAGGTAGGGTACGGTCAAGGGAGCTTTCAATCCAGGACGTGAAATTGTCTGCCACCAGCGGATCTGGGTCATGTTTAGGGGCGGATTGCTCCAGTAGGCTTAACCATTCATCAAGTGGAAGTTTGGACCATGGCCTTTCTTGGCTTCGTGTCACCTGGACTCGCTGTATATCCGCGGTAATTTGCCAGCTAATTGGGACTAGGAAGTGATCTAACCAGGGGATGGGTATAGGTTCCCTAGGTTCCATGGATAAGATATTCATGAATATAGGGTCAAAAAGATGCCCTTTAGTGTGTGTGGCAAGTGAACTTTTAAGCTGAAGGCCATAAGCTTTAAGATCAAGTGCTAATTTGCATGCCCCTTTGTCAAGTGGTATTTACAACAAGGGGTGGTGAGGGACAGAGTCTCTGAATTAAGCAGAAAGCTCTCACCCAGTCAAGAGATCAGGGCTAGATCCAACACCGTTTTTTAGCTCACTGCACCATCCCAGTTTCAGAACCTGGCTGTATGCAAATTAGTCTGTTCCTGTCCCAGTGCATGATGGGAACAGGGCAAACCAAACTACAAAAGCCAATTCTTACACTGGGAAGGAAACAAGCTCCCGGGGACCGGTTTCTGGCATTACAGCCGTCTTCGGCCCGGTTTGCTTGAATCCTGATGGTGCAATGAGCAAGGGTCTCACATCTGAGAATACCCTTCCACGCTTAGGGTGGACAAAAATATTTACAACAAGGGGTGGTGAGGGACAGAGTCTCTGAATTAAGCAGAAAGCTCTCACCCAGTCAAGAGATCAGGGCTAGATCCAACACCGTTTTTTAGCTCACTGCACCATCCCAGTTTCAGAACCTGGCTGTATGCAAATTAGTCTGTTCCTGTCCCAGTGCATGATGGGAACAGGGCAAACCAAACTACAAAAGCCAATTCTTACACTGGGAAGGAAACAAGCTCCCAGGATTCAAGCAAGCCGGGCCGAAGACGGCTGAAATGCCAGAAACCGGTCCCCGGTAGCTTGTCTCCTTTCTGGTGAAGAATTGGCTTGGTAGTTTAGTCTGCCCTGTTCCCATGATGCACTGGGCCAGGGACAGACTGATTTGCATATAGCCAGGTTCTGAGCTGGGATGGGGCAGTGAGATAAATAACGGTGATGGATCAAGCCCTGATCTTTGGACTGGGTAAGAGTGGTCTGCTCAATTCAGACACTCTGTTCATCACCACCCCCTTTTCTGAATCGTTTTTGGCCACTATAGGTGTGGCAGGGTATACTCAGACATGAGTCCCTTTCTCACTGCTCCATCAGGATTCAAGCAAGCCGGGCCGAAGACGGCTGAAATGCCAGAAACCGGTCCCCGGTAGCTTGTCTCCTTTCTGGTGAAGAATTGGCTTGGTAATTTAGTCTGCCCTGTTCCCATGATGCACTGGGCCAGGGACAGACTGATTTGCATATAGCCAGGTTCTGAGCTGGGATGGGGCAGTGAGATAAATAACGGTGATGGATCAAGCCCTGATCTTTGGACTGGGTAAGAGTGGTCTGCTCAATTCAGACACTCTGTTCATCACCACCCCCTTTTCTGAACCTTTGTCAAGTGGGTCGTCAAAGTGAAGATTTAGGTCTCCTAGGAGTACAAAGTTGGTCGTGGTAGAGGCTAAAGAGAAAACTGTCTCCAAAAGTGAATTGCCAAATTGTCCCAGGGCGCCCAGAGGTAGATAAACAAGTAGCCCTGCGAAAGTTATTGTGGGAGAGATTTGAATTGTGAAATGAACGTTTTCAGAGTCTAAAATGCCGCCATCCACCAGCCTGCAGGATAGATGGTCTTTATACACAATGGCTACTCCACCCCCTTTGCCAATGGACCTATTCTGGAATAGAATAAGGTATCCTGGGGGGAGAGCTTGGACTATGTCTGAATCTGAATTTGATGACAGCCAAGTCTCAGTTAAAAACATTACATCAAGATTATAATCCTGAATGAGAAGATTAATTTCTAGCGAATGTTTAGGCAGTGACCTACAGTTTAATAGGGCCAGGTTTACAAGCACTGCAGCATGGGTAGCCAACTTTCCTTCTGACATGGAATAATGGCAGAAGTTACATTGACTGTGAGGTCTCTCTGGGATAAGCGAGTTGGTACATGCCGGATTTCTGTCTGATCTAGGGTGACCAGATTCTCTAAACAAAAAACAGGGACAGGTCATAGACATAGAAGTAGGACTACGGTTTGCAGTAACCATCGACATGAAAGTAGGACTATTTGACAGCTGCCATGGACATAGAAAAAGGACTACGACAGCTCCCTCCACAGACCGAGATGAAGCATTACAGATAACAAATCCGAAGTCTTTTATTGGCACCCCTCGCCTTTATGCAGCAGATTTAGTACTTTTTATTACAGTTACACTTTTAAGGACTATAGCATATATTTGCCAAAAAAGAGAGCATGGGCGTGCATGCGCAACCGGAACAATGAAAAACAGGGACATTTCTGTGTTTAACCAGGACACTGTTTGAAAACAGGGGCATTTGAGTCACTTGGAGTAAAGTGTTGGGACAGGGGGACACTTCTCCAAAAATGGGGACCGTCCTGGGAAAACGAGAACGTCTGGTCACCCTAGTCTGATCTCCATTGGAGGAGTGCGTCGCGCGGGTAAATAATGATGGGGTGAGGGGGCCCGGCCAGAGTTCCTGGCCCTAGGCACGGACTGGCGCGGACGGGCGCAGACGGGCTTGCCTCTGGCGCTCCTCTGGCGCGCCATCGGCGCGCCCGCTGCGCGAACAAAATACTCTGTTCATTTTCATACTGCGGAGCCTAAATCGCCCGCAACACTAGCCTGCCAACCTCCACTCCCCCAAGATGGCTCCCGAGTGTCTGAGCCCGCGACAAGAAATGATCCCAAATCGGCCCTGGAAGCGCGTCAGCCCTCGTGGAGATCAATGAGGAAGGTGAGTGAAAGTGAGGGATTTTATTTAAAAAATTGCACACAAAAAAAAAAATAAGCGTAGCAACACGGTTTTTAAAATAGCTATGCCCTCGGATTCCCGGCTTCCGCCTCAAGAGTCCCAACTCTATAAAAAAAAATGATACAAACAGGAAGCTCAAAGTGTTACCTTTGACTCTTTTTAGAGCCAAAAGCAAGCAGAGTGCACCTTCACCGGAGAACCGTTTCAAATGCTGAGGGTTTTGTGTATACTTTTAATGGGCACATATTCCTTCGCATGCGAGAGTGTATTGTTTGGAATGCAGTGAAATTCACCAATTTACATAATATGGTACCAGAATATAGAAAGCAAATGTCGACTGACTGACATATTGGGACCTAATTGTTGTTTAAGAAAATATCTCCCTATCAGATGTAATACCGGAAAACCTACACGCAATGGGAAAATATTTTTGTAAATGGTGTTTAAAAAAAATGCTATTGATTTTTCTTGTAACAAACAGGGAACGACTAAATGCAAGTCAGAGTAGGCGCACTCCGTTAGACATAGACATCACTGGGTAACGTCCCTTCTGAGCCAGGATTATGAAGTGTGTGCCAATCCCCCAAGCCAGTCTCCCTGTACCATACAATCCAAGGATGGTGTTCCCTATCAGAGGGGTCCACAGTTAAGTAGCAAGTAAATATATAACCATAATATCCAAGAAACACAAAAACAGACTCCTCTTGTGGCGGGTCAAGGTGTCCATTTGCGCCCAAATGCAATATAATGTGATCTAGCCGGGTAGTAAGTACTGAGGAGCTAATTTTATAAAGGGGGGTCGTGTGGAGGAATGGCGAGGGTGGACGATGGGAAAGGAGGAGAAACACATGCAGCGGTCCATAGGGACTACAGGGAGGGGGAATGAAGAACGCCCCTAGAGCCCCACCGAGGGGGGGCGCATGTCCTCCTGGTCTATAGAATGGAGGCGTGAGAGAGTGAGAGAACCGTAGGTCTCCACCCCCTCCATAGTCCCATCCTCCAAATTCTACGCCTCAGCATGGACATGAAACGGCGGCCCATCCCCCTCCTCAGCTAAGAAGGCATCCAGTACCTCTAGCCAGAGTCTGACAGCGGTTGCTTCTGCACCCCTCGCCTCTTAGCGCCGCAGCCTCTGATCTGGCCCACAATTCTGCTGATGATCGCCAAGGTGGGCCCTCCCACGACCTCCAGTGAAGCGCTATTTCCCATTTCGCCAGGACCATAGATAGGTCCAAGAATCAGTACCTTACATAGCTTATTCCTCAGGTTAACAACCCAAAAGACAGATCTCTATGGGGTTAATGTTCCGCGTGTTCAGCATGCGCGCCACATTAGTGACTACTAAGTGCCGAAAACGCCGGACCGTGGGAATGTCCCGCACACCATGTGCATGAACCTAGTGTCATCCAACACGCATCTGGGGCACTGAATGTGCTTCTTTTGCCTCATAATGTTTATCCGGTTGTGGGGGGGGTCAGGTAGGTGGTGTGTATGTCATTAAATTGTGTATATTTGAAGCGGGTGTTACACAAGACCTTGTGAACCTGTTTCAACACCATCTTCCACTCCCTGTCTTGGAAACTCCTACCCAGCGCCGCTTCCTACCACTCACACATACGGGGGAGACTGTCAGCGGCAATTTCCATCGCCGATTAATAGAACAATGAGATCGGCAGCCTTGACCAAAGGTCAGGAGGACTTGTAGTACCTCATGGTTCCGGGGCTCTGCCATAGGCCCCCCAGCAGTGCTTAGTTTGTGCTAGTGGTTTCCGGTGCTTAGCAGCCGCACTTAATATTCAACACTGATTCTTATGGCAGTCGGCCACATGAGGCGCTTTTTGAACTTTTAAAATGAATGAACACAACAGTTATTTAATATGCATTAAAAATGACAACTACCTGCTTCCTGAGCCATTCCAATAGATGTTAGTGGCCTGGAATAACCTGTACTGTCACGCTGTGAGATGGTTAGTAGTTGTGCTGGTACAGTCTTTGCAGCTTTGGCAGGGGCAATGCAAACTGATTTGCCCTCCTGACGAGGGTCCTGGCAAATCAAGTATTGCCCCTCGGGGCTTTCTCTATTGCCCTGTACATAAGAAATTGAGTCCTGGGCAATCAATCCCTCTTCCTCCGCTAAGGAGTCCAATATGCATAACGAGCCCTCTGCATAGCAGTCTCCCACCGTTTCTGTACTTGGCACTAGCTATTCCAGCCAATGTTTTGTGGAGTAGCCTTCTCTGCAATGGCCCTTTTGGCAACTCGTGGAATGCTGTGTTGAAAAATGTCTTCGGCGTTCCTTACTTTACTTTTTCGGAAGTCTTCATCGGTTTGGACCGAGGCGGGGTGTTACTTTTCCCTTTTTTTGGAAAGAAAATGGAAAACGAAGGGTTTATAAATAAGTAAAAACAGTACAAAAGGTGCAAAGAGTGCAAGAGTCGACTCGAGAGGGTACTAGTCTTTGAAATTCAGCTATGTAGACTGAAAATGTTACTAAAGTGAGTCCATACCCGATTGTGTTGCTCTGTGACAATTGTAATTCTTTCGATGTATTTGTGTATCTTTAAATTACCATTCCTCTGAAGTAAGTGTCCTCTAAAAAATATGGATTGGTGGCCCTAATTTGTGGCAAGCAAACCATTAGCTGCTGTGGTAAAAATGAATCTGGAGTCCAGGCATTAAACATAATTCAGAGCACCAAGCATTATTAGTGTCTCATATTTTTAGAAGTAAAAACACCAGTGTTGTTCAGAGGTAATAACAGATTCACAACTCATAGCAATTATCCAAGTATTTCTAGAGAATGGGCGCAAACAAATGATTATGGTATGGTACATATGGTACAGTATTTACCACGAGTCAAGACATATCCAGAAGCTCTCTGCCAGAGCAGAGACGCCCACAGCTCTGACCCTCCCCACAGGGTAGGCAAGGACTGGTGTTGGAGCAGTAGGAGTTCTCAGCAGCCTGGCTCCTCTACGGTTGTAGTATTAAAAGTGCCCCGGGTGCACAATAGGCATATGCATCTGCTTTCTGCTCCACCACAGCACTTTGGTATTATAGAAGGGACCACAGACGCTTGTGTGGCTCCTTATGTAATGCATATCTTGCTGGTGCTAGATGTGCATCAATGCAATCTCAAAGGGATGAATATGGCTGCGTGGCCAACGCACATTAGGAACACCTTTGCACCTGTGCAATGTTACACAGTAGGCAAAGGAGATGTCAGGTGAGCAATAAATGTGCTCCACACTGAAGTGGTGTTATCAGTATGTACTCCGGAGCTTCCAATGGAAGAGGACAAAGGGATCCCATGGACATCCCTGACATTCCCCTGCAGGTGGGTGCAGTCACTTACTGCACCTGCCAGTGGAGGAATCGTTGCCTCCCTTTCAAATGCAGGCTGTGTTGCCATAGACAGGCTGAAAGACCTACTGTAGCTTCAGACAACTGGTCTATATTCCACTAATGGACTGTCTGCAGCACAGTTGAAAGTGAACGACGTTTGGGACAGCTCCGTTTGTAATATAGCTAGCTTTCTGTCCAAATCTCTAATCGTTGCATAGACCAGTGTGTGCTATGGCACAGATTAGGACAGTGTACAATACAACCTCTGTTTTTCAGCATAATTAGAAGGCAACACATTGTGTTGTTGTTTTTTCCCGTTCTTATTACGTTTTAATGGCAAACAGAAGTACAGCACACTGCATCAATATCAACATGGCGTGCGAGCTCCAGGGGAGCCAGACAAACAACACATTGGTTATTACTCATCGGGAGAATAATGTCATCAATCCGTCAGCCATAAGTCTTTGACAGAAGCAGACAAAACATCTACAATCCTCGTCGAACAACAAGCAGGGGTTACTCTAAATGCACTTCACATGATGTAAGCAAAAAGTTCCAAAATTGTGTCCGGATATCCCTCGGCGGTGAGGATGCAGGCAATAAGTCACTGTGCAATTCTGTTTGTTTGCTACAGTATGTGAGTTTCTGTTACCATCGAGCTTTCGTCTTAGCCTTATGTCCACACAACCGTGCCACCAACCCCTTAGCTAATGGCAGAGCAAGGGCAACAAATTTAGCAGCTCAACTAGCGGGGTAATTAGCACATTTCCTGTAGAGTGTGCATAACCCGTGACCAGAAGCGCTAAATCGGTTCGCATTGGCAAACCAGGTGATTATAGTCGACCGGCCCCCCTCCCCCCCCCCCCCCCCCCCCACCCACGGCGTGCACAATTAGCATTGTCTCTCAATCCCAATTTGTACAACTTCCATAGAGTGTAGTAGGCGATGGAAAAAGCGAAATATATAAGTCATAATCTACTACTTGGGAGCAATTCTCCTATGTGCGCAGAACAGTAACATCCTATCTCTTCAGTTCTGGGGTGTTTAAGATCGATTTCTCACGCCAATCCTGCCATAAGAGTAGCCCTAGTAATCGATTTCTGCAGAGCACCATGTATCAAGGAAGTTAGATTTTCGAAACTCCTAGCAATAACCAAAATTTCGAGGGGACCAGATCAATCGGGTTCTTGAGGAAATGTCTTAGTCAATTGCTTACTTATCAAACAGCCGACTATACTTGCAAGTACAGCCACTTTCGGGGTGGAGTAATACAAATTACACGTAGCACCGGTGTTTAAATACACTTATGTATTCGTTTTGTCTTTTGAGATGACGGGTTCGAATATCAGGATGGTTGATAATGTTTGAAATGTTTTATTTTTATTTTTGAAGCCCACAATTGGAAGTAATATCAGATTTATTTATGTACATGGACGAAAAGTATAAGAAATGACCCAAAACCATTATAATATGATGTGTTTTGCCAAACCCGCTACTCGTAAATCATGAAACAACATCCTATTATTCAATTGGGACATGATAGAAATGTTTAAACTATGCTAATCAGTCACCTTTCCCTTTAAAAAACCTTTTAAAATTAACTTGAAACACTCATATGATGAAATAATATGAAGTAGTATTTTGTTTATGTTGATTGTATCACGTGACACGTTATTTTACTTTATTAACAATGATGAATTGCACAAAGTTTGCCCGTGACGAAGGAGTGATCCTACTCCGAAACGCGTAGGACGTTGTGTCTGCAATAAACCTGCACTTGAATAGAGGCCACGGCTCCTGTGTGATTCCTTTGCGACTATCTTTAGAAGGATTGCGCTGGGTTGTACGTGTGGAATATATATATATATATATATATATATATATATATATATATATATATATATATATATATATTCAACCAAACACCTCCACCAATGCTGAAGGAAGGAGCGACAAGCGGAGGTACGTAGAGAGGTTCTTTATTAGTAAGTAGCTACGGCGTTATACATTTCGGCGTGAGCCTTCCTCAGATGCCACTACCCAACTGAATGTTCATGCGCACAGCTGACAGCAGTCTCTGCAGCACCCTTAATTGTTGTGCGCGGCTCCCCAACCATGTGATCGTCATTTGCAGTATCGAGTTCTTGGACTGCAAATCCCAGAATGCTTCCACCCTGGGCTGTATTACGTGGGGAAACCAAAGTCTACTCCTTGTGTTTTCAGGCGTGAGCAGAGCTGGGCGAAGTTTCAAACAGTAAATAATTACTTTAATGACCCCTCGAGTCCCCGCATTCGCTTCGACCCACAGGTCACGGGTCCGCAGGCTCGTGTGCCGGTAACAGTGCACCAACACCATCCGTGAAGTCACAGACTGCCATAACAGCGTCCCTTGCTTTCCTGCTCGCTGTGGGTGAACTGCCTCCTGCCAATCCCTTGACGAAATTGAGAAACTGCTGGCGCAGAAAACCAGATGACAGGCAGCTAACTTGAAGAAGCGTGGACGCCTTAACGTGCCTCTGGCCGACACGAAAATATTCAACCAAACACCTCCACCAATGCTGAAAGAAGGAGCCACAAGCGGAGGTACGTAGAGAGGTTCTTTATTAGTAAGTAGCTACGGCGTTATGCATTTCGGCGTGAGCCTTCCTCAGACGCCACTATCCAACTGAATGTTCATGCGCCCAGCTGACAGCAGTCTCTGCAACACCCTTAATTGTTGAGTGCGCGCCTCCCCCAACCATGTGATCGTCATTTGCAGTATCGAGTTCTTGGACTGCAAATCCCAGAATACTTCCACCCTGGGCTGTATTACGTGGGGAAACCAAAGTCTACTCCTTGTGTTTTCAGGCCTGAGCAGAGCTGGGCGAAGTTTCAAACAGTAAATAATTACTTTAAGGACCCCTCGAGTCCCCGCATTCGCTTCGACCCACAGGTCACGGGTCCGCAGGCTCGTGTGCCGGTAACAGTGCACCAACACCATCCGTGAAGTCACAGACTGCCATAACAGCGTCCCTTGCTTTCCTGCTCGCTGTGGGTGAACTGCCTCCTGCCAATCCCTTGACGAAATTGAGAAACTGCTGGCGCAGAAAACCAGATGACAGGCAGCTAACTTGAAGAAACGTGGACTCCTTAACGTGCCTCTGGCGGACACGAAAATATTCAACCAAACACCTCCGCCAATGCTGAAGGAAGGAGCCACAAGCGGAGGTACGTAGAGAGGTTCTTTATTAGTAAGTAGCTACGGCGTTATGCATTTCGGCGTGGGCTTTCCTCAGACGCCACTACCCAACTGAATGTTCATGCGCCCAACTGACAGCAGTCTCTGCAGCACCCTTAATTGTTGAGTGCGCGCCTCCCCCAACCATGTGATCGTCATTTGCCGTATCGAGTTCTTGGACTGCAAATCCCAGAATGCTTCCACCCTGGGCTGTATTACGTGGGGAAACCAAAGTCTACTCCTTGTATTTTCAGGCGTGAGCAGAGCTGGGCAAAGTTTCAAACAGTAAATAATGACTTTAAGGACCCCTCGAGTCCCCGCATTCGCTTCGACCCACAGGTCACGGGTCCGCATATATACATATACATATATACAAACACACACTTTAAATAAATATTTTTAATACATTTTAAATATATATATATAGATCACCTTATTAACCCACAACCCCTGAACCCTAAGAAATTTCTTGTCACCTTAAAAATTCTCTTGCTACACCAAAACCCAAACACCCACCCTGAACCCTAAAATTACCCTTGTTACCCAAAACCCATACCCACCCTAAAGCCTAAAAATTCCCTTACCACCCAAAAATCCATACCCACTCTAAACTGTGAAAATTCCTTTGTCATCCAAAAACCCATACCCACCGTAAACCCTAAAATGAACCTTAGCACCTGCACTAAACTAAAAATTCCCTTGCCATCCAAAAACCCATACCCACCCTAAAGCCTAAAATGACCCTTGCCACCCACAAATCCATACGTAACCGTAAAAGTTCCCTTGCCATGCAAAAACGCATACCCTCCCTAACCCCTAAAAATTCCCTTACCACCCAAAAATCCATACCCACCCTAAACCCTAAAATTTCCTTTGCCACCCAAAAACTCCTATACACCGTAAAAATTCCCTTGCCATCCAAAAACCCAAACCCACACTAAACCCTAAAATTTCCCTTGCCACCCAAAAATCCTAGCTCACCCTAAACATTACTACGACTATGCCTTTACCATTCATGCTTTAACAACGAAATTCATTGTAAAAGTATGGTAAGGGCATAATCGTGGTAAAAACCTATGTTGTAAATCAGGCGTTGTGAAGACGTTTTTTTAATGCCTTCTTGTGAAGGCATCTTGTTGTACAGCCTTCGTTTTAACGGCTGTTTCCCACAGGACAGAGGGCAGCTTTGTATGTTAATTAAATATTTTTTTTATTTTGAATATTTATTTTAAATATTTATACGTAGTCTCACCAAGTCACTTTTCAGCCTTTTATGTCACCTTTTAACATTTGAAAGCATTTTGGGCCATGAGCACATCGATGTTCTAACTTAATGTAAAACAGAGCAAAGATTAGGTCTGTAACTGCAGTAATACACGCTGGTAAGCATGGTGAACAATGGCTGTTCTGAGGACAGGGTTACTATATGTGTTTGTGCAGGATTATGTCATTTACAGTGGGTGCTTGCATAGATGTTAATAAAACTTCAGGGTGCCTATGAGTGTACTTGAATGGGATCATGTTGACTCTAATGGGTGGTTGAACTTTTCAGTCTTATTATCAACATTGTGGGAAGAGTTTCCTTGGCTGATCATGCTTAAGGGAAGCACCTGGCTTTAGGAAGTGGTGTGTGCTGCTAGAGGCCTCTTTAATGATCTTCATTGATGGCTAGTATCCCAGTAATAAAATACCACTACCTCTAATTTTTATCCAGCAGAAAATATAACATATTTCCCAGAAATGTTATATACCATATTACCGATGCACACTATACATGTGGGAATCATATATATTTTTTGTAATGCCAATGTAGTAACTTTTAGCAAAGCACTGATCTTGAAAACCTTATTTTTTCTGTTTTCTTTTTGTACACTTGGCTGTTGAGGCTAGTTATTCTGCTTGTCTTGATTTGGGTGTTGCTTTGAACCATGGTGTAACATTAGCTCCCGTAGCCCCTTGTGGTGTGGAGGGCTCCGAACTCCAGGGGCCCCCCTCAACACAGTATACTGGGTCTGGGACCAAAGTGGTAGGTGGTGGGGGCTCCAGGTACTCTGCAGGGGGGGGGGGGGCTCAAGTTTCTTTACGCCACTTGCTTTGAACGACACAGCCCTCAGGTAGGCCATTTACTAACTGGATTCAAACCAATGCACTTTATCAAATAATTCCAATTGATGTAACTCTTTTACTGTAAAAAAAAAATCCTGCAGTACTTCACCAACCATAGATGATGAATTCTTTAGCGTGAAATGAACCAAATTCATGTTTCCCATTTGAAATCTTTCTACTTTCTACCCTTTAACCTGGCCTTGAGGCTCACTGCATTTGTGCTAGGAAATGTCATTATCTGTGAAATTTCTAATATTACACAGATTCTACGCTTTCCATAAGTCTTTTATATCGGCAGCTTTTTACTTGAATACAATTGAAGTCTCAGTGCTTCCAACAAAGTCATTCTCATCTTCAGCTTTTAATTTTGAGGTGAGTGATTTAATCTGTTTCTGTGGTTTGAGAAAAGCGAATTATTAGTTGGAGTGAGTGTAAGACGTCACCAAGCAGTAGTCACTAATATATATCCGGTCCATTTAGGTTTCTTTAAATCAAAACTTAGCTCAGTCTTGAGTAGCTTTGGCACAGAGCAGCCAGGCTTAACTCAAAGGCAAACTAGGGTAAGGCATTTATCAGTACCAAAGCAGTCAATACGTAAGAAACACTACAGACCCCACTCCAATATATAGAGCATATTTTTATCTTCAAATAGACACCAAAATGACAAAAATCAGATGGGGCAACCAGAGCTATGGTTTTTTGCAATTTTTTTCTAAATCACTGCTTTTTTATTCTTACTGGTAGTATATCAGTCATGATGGGGGCCCAGAGCAAAGTCAAAGTTTCAGGTCAACCATGATGGAAGTTGAGGTCAGATGCGGGCAATGGGTCGGTCCTGGTCAAGATTTGAACTTCGCACTTAGACATTTTTCTAGTTCTTTTTGTCTTTAACATTGAGTTCAGCGTGGGTCCTCCCCAGCTTCAGTCCGGCCTTGGGTTCAACGTTCATGGATCGGGGAAGTTGAGGGGTCCGGTGAAAACCTCGCTACTCAACAACGTTTGAGGCTACCGACAAAGTGGCAAGTTGCGGTAGTCTGAGCCTCAGAATCTGGGCTGAGGAACCGTTTTATTTGGCTTTAGGTTGGCATGTTGCAGTTCTGTGTTAAGGAAGATTGCACTCTCAAACTAGCCAACGGTCCAGGACCTGAAAGGGACCTCTCATGGGTAGAACTCAATCTCTCTGCTACACCAGTAGTGTTCAGGGCATGTCAGGGGCGACCTGGTCAGCTGGGCACTTTGCAGGCGCAGGGCTTCTTTAGCTTTAGTGTGGCTAACGCTTATCAGGAGGCCAGCCAACTAGCCCTTAGAGTCTTCTATTTATTGGTACTTGGCACGAGTGGAAGAAGGTTCAGCCCTTGGGGTCTCTCTCCACGGGTCACAGGTTCAACAGAAGGAGCTGCACTTCTCTTTCTGAAGCCCTGTCTTGGCACAGGAGGTGCAGTCTTTCTTGATGTAGCCTTTCTTTCTGTGGTCCACGGAATCAGCCGGTGCATTCCTTCTTCTGGTCTTTCTGAGTCCAACATTGTAGTGAGGCTAGAAGCGAGGGATACTACTTTAATGCCAATTTTGAGTTTGTGGGTGGGATGGACTCACTAGATAATGGGGCTACAACTCCCAAGGGTCACTCCACTTTTACATAATTTCCTGTGGGTTTGGCACTAAACAATTCCACAATGCATCTCTCTGCCCAAATCCAAAATGTGAGGGCTCTTCTTCACGGGACAGAGCCATGGGCACACCTCTGAGGTATGCCCAGTATAATTAGCTTCCCCTCCTAGAAAACTGATTCTGCAATGGGGTTTCCCCCCCTTGTTAGGGATGCCAGCCTGTCAACCTGCACAATGGAAAGGGCGGGCTGCAGTGTAATTCATAATTGCCAACCCGAGGCTGTTGCCCCTGTGGCTCGAGGGCTGTGACCACAGCCCTCGGACCATACTGCGGGAGGAGATCACTCCTACTCGAATATGCATCTTTTTTCCGCTTGCCGTCATCCGCATGTTGTTAAAACGTGGTCGTTACAGCGACCGCGTTGTAACAACGCATACCATTAGCCCGCAAGTCGTTGCGCAAGTCGTAACAACGACTTGCGGAGGGGGGCGCTGGATGTAGTATAATTTACTATTCCAACTCCAGTCTGTGCGGACAGTAGGGAAGGTGTGGATTTCAAATCCAACACCTTCTCCCCCCTCCACAAGTGGTTGATACGACTTCTGGGGTAATGGTATGCGTTGTTACAACGCAGTTGTTGTAACAACCACGTTGTAACAACATGTGGGGTGACGGATTCGTAGTAAGGGCTGTTTACCCTCCTACTCCCACCAATAGTCCTTCTGTTCCTGAGAGTGCCTTACACCTGTTGGCAGCAGGTATTCTCTGGTGACAACTGCTGTACTTAACTCAGAAACCATAACTAGAACTTTAGGGCAGGTAAATAGTGACTTTCTAAAGACACCTTTGCATTAACAGTTACTTTTAATCAGACTTCAGCATTAAGTTGAGTTGAATGTAACACATAATTTGATACCTTGGAGTACCAAATTTGGTGGTCCCAAATGGAAATTAGCACTTACTGCGTGGGCTAATGAAACTCCGTGTGATCCAATGGTACTACCAACCTTACTAAAGTGTTAACAACAATTTTGAGTTTTAACTGTCAAGACTTGCAATGTTTAAATTTGGTATGGCATGTCCTTATTAATATCTAGCTCCCTGTCTTTTGGACTATTAAGGCCTGCCTTAGGTAGACTTACAAATAATTAAAAAAGGAATGTTTATACATGGGAAAAGAGTTATTGTTATCAAAAAGAGACTAGCTATGGATGGGGTTGGTATGATGTTTATTTTATAAAAATCATGGTGACTCAGTTGAGCCGTTTTAAACTCACTATCACACTACCCTTCACCGCACACACAGTGACATACCTGCTCCGCTGTAACCAGGCGTCGTAGCACACCCGGGACACGCTAGGTGTCACTGGGTGGGCCCGATGATGAAGCATGCCACCAACTAGGTTGGTGGGTGAGGGCTTTCTAAAGACACCCAACAGGTGCCACCCCTAATCGACAAAACTCAAATGAGTCACCATGATTTTTATAAAATAAACATCATACCAACCCCATCCATAGCTAGTCTCTTTTTGATAACTTGACATATAAACCGGGGATCTGGACTAGCTTTCTGGTCCTCTCTCTCCCTCTTGATACACGCACACAAAAGAGTTATTGTGCCATGTTGAGTCTGCATTTCAAAGCTGCCTTCCTATACTGCATTGCCAGACCTAAAGCCATGTTTTCATTTAGTCACAGCAGTGGTGGCACAATATGTGCTGCTGCCCACTGGTGAAATTGAACATGCTAGCCATGGGCGCTGGGTACACTTTGTGCCATATACTAGGCACTTAGAGGTAAGTTAAATATGCCAAGGGAGTAGCCAATTGTTATACACTTTGAGGGGTACTGAGCACATTTACTGGGGTTTGGTAAAAAAAGCAGCAGCATCAGGGGGTGACCATGCAAACAGATTCCTTTTCTTACATATTATTAGAGAGAAAGAAAACGAGGAGGAAGATGATACAGTGAGGAAGAGAGAGGCATGGGAGATCTAGAAAGGATCTGTTGGGAGGTGAAAAACCTCAAATCAGAACATCTTCTAGAATTTCACGTGTGCAGTGTAGACACACTTCTTTCGGAAGAGTTCTTGTGATTTTGTTAATGAGCTTTCAATTCACAAACCCTTTCATGATGCCTTGATTATTTATAACGAATTGAGACACTTTATTGCAGGGCCTAATGTAGGGATCTAAAACGTGATGTGGGTTGAAGCTCATGGGGGTTCCTTCTTGGAATGTGTAGTGTGGGTGTAGAAGCAGTTGCTGCTGGGGATTGAAGGACACCAGACGGAAATAAAGCTGTGGACAAACTTACCCTGTTGTCTTCTCTTCATCTAACTAAAGTAAAGGTCTGTGCACTAATTGGCCCTTTAGAGAGAGAAACACTATAGAAACTTGCTGGTAGGCATGTTGAAATATTTCATCTTCACAATTCTCCCTCTGGCTGATTAACATACTTTAGGATTTCGTTTTTTTAAGCTAGTAAAATAACCCAATTGCTTAATGTTAGACCTGTCTGGCCTTTTGCGTAGCCCCTCCTATTCATTATTTATTTTGTCCCCTTTTTGCCCCTCATACCTTTTTATTTTTTTATCTTTTTGTGTCCACTAGATTTTTATGGTGTTGGCCTGGGGGATAGGTGCTCTTTTGCCCTCATAGTCTTTAGAGGCCTAGGCGCCTTTCTGACTGGATTTACATGACACACAAAATGGTGGCTATTAACTGCCACAACTGTCAACACTGGGACTGGGCCCATAGGGCACAATAGGAACCTTCTAGAACCTTCCGGTTTGAGTTTGAGTTTGAGTTTAAGAATACTTGTAAAGCGCTCATACACCTGCGGTTTCTTGGCGCTACAGCTAACAAAATCCAGGGCTAAAAGACGGGGGAAACTGAAGGGGATTTAGTCAAAAGACTTTGTGAACAGGTGGGCCTTGAGGTGTTTACGAAATTGTGGGTACAGAGTGATGGTTCGGAGTTCAAGGGGAAGGGAGTTCCAGAGGATCGGGGCAAGGGTGGCAAATTTCGAGCCTCCCCACTTCTTTGTCCCATAGCGTGGGACGGTGAGGAGGGACTGGGAGGACGAGCGAAGTTCCCTGGTGGGAACGTAGGGGGTGATCTCTGAAGAGATGAATGCTGGTGCCAGGCCAAGACGGGCCAAGAAGGTGATGGAGGCGAGCTTGAATTGGACCCGGGCTCGCACAGGGAGCCAGTGTAGGGATTTCAAGAGGGGGTAGGAACAGTGGAATTTAGGAAGATTGAAGACCAGGCGGGCCGCCTGGTTTTGCATCTGCTGCAAACGCCGTAGACTGTATGCAGGGATACCTGCATATAGGGCGTTGCCGTAGTTCAGGCGGGACACCACCATGGCTAAGGTGATGAGTTTGAGAGCAGAAAAAGTAAAGAAACGGGACACCCTGCGTATAGTGCGCAGTGAAAGGAAAGAGGAAGATACCACAGAGCTAACCTGGGAGTGAAGGGTGAGTTGAGAATTGAGTTTTATGCCGAGGGTTTTGACAGAGGTAGTGGGTGCAGGAGAGGGGCCAAGAGAAGGGGGCCAGAAGAGAGAGGACCAGGGGCTGGATGAACCACCCGTCAACACCAGCTCGGTCTTATCGGGGTTGAGTTTAAGGTGATTGTGGTTCATCCAGTCCCGGATGTGGAGCATGACAGATTGGAAGTTTAGGACAGAAGAGGGGGAAGAGGACAGGTTAAAGACAAGCTGGAGGTCATCCGCATAATTAAATACGGCGACCTCCATTTGTTGAAGAGAAAAGATAAGGTGGGCGACATAGAGATTAAACAAGAGGGGGGGAAAGGGAGGAGCCTTGGGGGACCCCGCACTGAACTTTCCGGACGTCCGCTGTAAAGTCACCCAGGCGGACGGCCTGGGTGCGGTCGCTCAGGAAGGAGGATAGCCAGACCAAAGCAGTCCCCCCGATCCCCGCCGCCCTGACACGGGAAAGCAAGATGGTATGGTCCTCCGTGTCAAAGGCGGCTGAGAGATCGAGGAGCACTAGGGCCTGGCGCTGGTTGGTATCCATACCCTCCCTGAGGTTGTCCAAGACCGAGATGACAACGGACTCCGTGGAGTGTGCGGGGCGGAAGCCGGCCTGGCGGGGAGCGAGAGCTCCACGAGTCTCTACAAAGGAGCTCAGGGCGCAGGTGACATGGCGCTCGAGCACCTTTGCCAGAAAAGGTAGGAGGGAGATGGGGCGGAAATTGGCAGGGACAGAAGGGTCTGTCCCAGGTTTTTTAAGAATTGGTACAATAACCGCGGACTTCAGGGGGGATGGTACCACACCTTGAGCCAGAGAACTGTTGAGGAGATGAAGGGGTGGGTCCGGGCAGGTAACAAAGATATGGCGAAGAATGTGAGCAGGACAAGGGTCAAGTGGAGAGCCAGATTTAACCAAGGGTACTAAGGAAGACAGGGCTTCCTTAGATATGGGGGGGAGGGCAGTGAGTTGTCCCTTGGGAGGGGGACATTGGGGGTCAACAAAGGAGGGAGAAGGGGGCGGGATGTTGGCTTTAATAGTAGCAATTTTGTGGATGAAGTAGTTATTGAGGGAGTGGCAGAGTTCCTCGGACGGGGCGGGCTTAAGGGTTGTTCTGTCCGAGAACGCCAGGTTTTGGACAATCGTAAAAATCTCCTTAGGCTGGTTTTCTGCAGCAAGGATTTTGGAGGAGAAATAAGTGGTTTTGGCCTCCAAGATGTCTTTTTTATACTGGGTAAGGATGTTGGTGTACTCCAGTCTTAGGGTGGGGCAATAATTTCTCCTCCAAGCCCGCTCCGCGCGGCGTACAGTAAGTTTGGTGGCCTTAAGCTCTGCGTTGAACCACCGGTCTCTTCTGGACCTTATGAGGACAGCCTATATAAAGGCTGGTGAGAGGCCGGCCATTTTGTAATGACCATAGAACCTGAGGAGTGAGGCTGTGGCCCTGGGAGGGTGGCGCACAAGTAGTGGTTAAATTCCTTTAAGGCTGACAACCTTCTCTTGGGGACGTCCCCCCCTGAGCCCCTTTGACTGAGCCCTGGTATGGTACATGACCCCTGAGGGTAGTGGCCCTGTAAGTTCCTGCTGGCCCCCCTCGGGTTCCTCCTTATCATTCCCCCCCTTTTTCAAGGCTTCTAAAAGACTGACTTACCAGCCTCGTGGGAAGCGAAGCGCGAATCCACGAAGGGCACTGGGGAGGCATAATAGTGAAGGAGGCACTGGAACCCTGCGTAGGTCTGAGGAGGTGCATCACCCTCCAGAGTGGTGTGGAGAATAGCGCCGACTGAAGCGGGAGATATCGCTCCCTCGCGCATGCCCAGAGGCGCGGTGATCGTGAGGAGTGTGGAGGCGGTGCCGAGTGGAGACACTGCTCCTTCGTGCCTGGTTCTCAGCGCGGCCGCCTAGAAAGTGAGGTAGGCGGCGCTGGAGTATACGCAAGAGACGGCGCCCGGCGGAGACATTGCTCATTTGCACATGTGCGGTAACGCGGCTGCCCAAGAAGTGTGGTAGGCGGTGCCGGAGGCATCGGTTGAGGCGGCGCCCAGCGGGGACACTGCCCCATCGCGCCTGTGTGTAAGCGTGACCACTCGTGAGGAGAGAGTGGAGGCGAATGGTGTCACCGAGTCTTCGGTGACAGCAGGAAATCCTCCCGTGTCGCGGGATTGCTGGGCAAGTGACCCAGCCCATGTGGGAGGCACCAATCCCGAAGGAAGCTCCGGCTGAAGTGGCAATGACATCCAGCCCAAGTAAGGTGGAAGAGGGGGCTGACATTTGACTGAGGAACACTCGTGTGCCACAGAGGAGGGGCGGTTCTTTTTAGCCTGCCTGTACTTGGGTAATTGAGAGGCATGAGGAGAGGAGACTGTGACTGAGGGCTAAGTGAACCAACAAAGAGAGGAAACAGTGAGACTAAAGGGGGCAACTGCCCAGTAAAGTTTACTTGAACCCCTGTGAGGCTGACAAGAGTGGGGATTGTATTATAGTCCTGCATTCTCTTTCAGAGGCGGGAGGGGGAAGAGAAGCTCTGGGCCTGCTTGTTTAAGTGCATTAGGCTGTGATACATAAGCTGTGTTAAGCACTGTTCCTGACCTAGGAAATCCTGAAATATTCACCTGCTCGAGGGGAGAGAGTGTCACCCTTTAGGTGCCAAGGTGCCAACCTAAGTGTATGATACCTAAATATTCGCAGAGTGTAAAGTAAAGAGGGTAACCAATCAACTGCAGAGAATGTCTAATGTAAAGTCAAAAGTACAGTAATAAGTTGGAAAAGGAGGAGAGAAAAAGTTTACACGATTAAAAAGTGTATTCCCTAATTTGCGTTGTAAATGTGATACTAAAACAGCAAATGAGCCCAAGAAATAAGTAACTGACAACAAGAGGAAATATAAAGCTTTTTCTACTTTTATAAAAAAATTAAGGTGTAGTGTCATTTCTTTTGGGATGGATGTGCACGGAGTTACTGAATGGGTGGAACGCAAACTTCACACAAATGCTCTGAGATGAGCCTTACTGCTTAGTGTCAAGCTACCCTAGGTGACTTGGTGACCCCAGGTCCAACACTTAATATATAACGATTTATGTAAAGCCTGTGTTCTTCAGTTGAAAGATAGATGTTGTCAACTCCCTGCTTCATTCGCAAATGTTTATAACATTC
Organism: Lissotriton vulgaris; assembly: GCF_964263255.1. NCBI lineage: Eukaryota > Metazoa > Chordata > Amphibia > Caudata > Salamandridae > Lissotriton > Lissotriton vulgaris. The sequence continues at coordinate 753,995,103 of NC_141695.1, read as the reverse complement.
TGTATTAGTATTTAGGTGATCAGCTTTACTCATTTTTAGGTCTCGTCCTATGCAACGCGCATGTGTTGCATAGGAAAGAGACCTAAAGCCGCCGATTCCCTTTAGAGGCAAACTCGTGCACGCGTTCCTTTGCCTTCAATGGCAACGCGTGCACGAGGGGCGATTGCCTCGCGGCAGCCAGCAGCGATAATTAATATAATATGGCGCTGCGAGCGTCAGCGCCATATGGTATTAATTAAAATGATCAGTCCTCGGCAAGACAAACGGGAAGTACAACCTGCGGGATAGAATCCTAGTTATTTGTAAAAATGTATATATTTAACCCAGTATTCTTGACACGGACATAAGTATGTATTTTACAAATGACGGAGGACGGTCTGTTTTTTTGGAGACGCACGTGCTCGTCTACAGTCCCGCGCGGCCCCTCCCATCTATGCCAAAACGCTGCCAGCATCCGCACGCCACCATGAGAGGAGGCATGGCCAACCGCGAGACTGTCAACATACAACGGCCTGCTCTAAAGCAAGGAAGGCTGTCCAGGCTAAACACTGGCCTCTGTGGCGCGGGCGGGGGCAAGCTTTCGTGGGACCCACAACGCCTTAGGCCCCCCGAGGACAAGAGTTCCTCGTCACATTCTGGGGGGACGCGCGTCCATTTTGCGTTACGCACTTCAGCTTTCTAGGGTACCACAATCGGGGGTGGGTGCAGGGGCACAATGTTGCCTCAATTGAAGCTTCCTGCATGGGGGTGGGAATGGGATGTTGGTACTTGAAAGGTCGATATTTTTTGCAGTCTGTCTAATTTTGGGTATGTGTATTTGCAAATGATGTTGTTGCAGTCTATACCCACACAGGAGGCTGTGGGGATACACTTCGGGCATACTTGTTTCACGTGCTGCTGGCACGCGCTGCTTTGGTGATGTGATACGGGTTGGCACACACACACTGTATTCCCGCAATACATATGCGTTGTCAGCATAGCCCTGAGCGGTTCACGTTCATTTCTGTGCTCACACCCTGATAACATACCTTACCGCTGCATGTCCCGTGCACGCCCTGCTGCATCCTCGGCGCTTTTATTTCATTTTGGTTTGTTATAGAGCGCAAACTCGACCCGACGGTGTCAGAGCGCTTTACATAAGCACTAGTTACGTTACAGAGGGGCACATTCAATTTTAGCATGGGGACATTAAGTGATTTGCCCAGAACCACAGGATGAGTGAGGCTCCTGCCAGACTCCAACCTGGTTCCCCAGCGGCGAAGTCGGCCGCTCCGGCCCTTAAGCCACACATTATCCGTTAGACAGAAGAGTGTCGTATATCCCGATGACGCCACCAGCCGTGCCCCCTAATGGTATATGAAGTTGTGGATGTGTGTATCCCAAAGAGTTGCTCGTTTTCAATCTGATTGTGAATTAGAATTAGGCAGTTTAAACGTGCAGATCTACTCTGCAGCGAAACCAGCGACATATTCAGCATTTAGTAGCTTTATCCAGTTTGTATAGATTGTTTCCTTTTCCCTGACAAACCGTGGTCCACGGATAGCCACACCAACTGCCCAAACTTCCTCAGGGGGCCGTTTCAGATTCATGGCTCGACTTTCAGCTAACATTTGCCTTGTTTTTATCAGTGGCTGGTGGAAGTGGATAACTGCTGATTGGCACAGTGACCTACCTCCACATACAGCAGAATAATTCATCTTTGTTTAGGCGAATGGCCACGTCCCTTCTCCGAGGAGGATTTCACTTTGGTCGCGCTTTACTTTCTACAGGGAATTATGTCCTAAATTACTTATTACAATACAATGTGCTACTAGCAAGATAGTGGCTGTGAGAGACCCCCCTGCTGAACTCCAACTTTCATGGTGGGGCTGAGAATTCACTACGCACGTTCCCCACCTGTAATTTATTTGTTGGAAAGACTGCTGTGGTTCCAGGTAGACGCCGGTGAGTTTAGCAGTGCTAGTCTACTGGGGGCTCAAGCTCGTTAGGTCGAGCTATTATATCCCGCAGGGGTTAATAGCTCGAACCTATAGCAGGGGAAACAAACTCTTCCGAACACTGCGGATTCCATGCAGTTCATGTGAGAATGAGCGTGCACAGAAATCCGCTCCCCCACCAAGCAAGACAAGCCAAGAACATCAAAGCGACCGGCCGCTTTGAGTCCATTTGCCACCAGCCACTTCGCGCGACACCAGACACCAAAGGCTGCTGCTCCCCCGCCCTTCCACCCCCACCACAGCAATGACGAGAGCTTCCCTTAATGAACAATTATGTGCACCTCTTCTTTTCATTTTTAGCGCGCCATACACACTTTCACTATTTGTTTTCTTGAAAGTGGGCCATGCACTTTCCGTTTTATATGGATGCTCGCACACACCACTCCCCCACCCATGCCCTTCCTGTAGCTTGTGTGTTTTTTCCCGAAGCGCTCCTACCCCACATCTCGGCCGGCACAGCTCTTTCGTCACAGTTGATGGAATCCACGAGAGCGATGTGCGTGCCGCCATGCCCGCTATCCCTTTCAAGCAGCCCGGGACAATGGCGGCCAAGGTCTCCCATTTACAAGAGTTTGAGCTATTGCCATTGTAAATAACAATGGCTTAACCTCTCGTAGATGCGAGATCTTTTGTATTGCAATTGTTTTTTTCTTCAGTGCGGCACCATGCATGCTTTCACTTTCATTTCTTTGTCAGAATGCCATGCGCTTTTCATTGCGGCCCGCACACTACACTCCCGGGATGCTTCCCTTAATGAATAATTATGTGCGCCTCTTCTTTTAATTTTTAGCGCGCCATCCACACTTTCACTATTTGTTTTTGTGAAGGTGGGCCATGCACTTTCCGTTTTATATGGATGCTCGCACACACCACTCCCCCACCCATGCCCTTCCTTTAGCTTGTGTGTTTTTTCCCGACGCGGTGTCCACTTTGTGGTGAGTTTCCTGGAGGGTGCCTTTGTTTTCTTTTGCGCAGCTCACACAACTAGTTTAATTAGCCTGCAGTTGGTGTAGAGGTCCTGCGCACTGTTTTCACACCCCACGGCAAGAGCATTGTCCCGAAAACGACCCCCCCATGGCCCTCAAAGCATAGTTTGTCCCCCACTATGTTGAGCTCCGCACTCATATTCAACCCTTACAATGGTGTTAGCTTGCAAATAACCTCTGTGTCATGAGTGAGGTTACTTTATTTATCACCTAAAATAGACACTGTTGCTTCGTAATTCATTGATATAAAAAGTGCATACTGACTTACTGTGTTTTACATTTTTATTCTGTTCTGCTAATGCCTTTCTGTGTTTTGCATTTTTCCTTTTTTTTAATATTGTTCTGTTCTGCTGAAAGTTCCACCATGCGCTGCATGCACTCTGGGACAAGAGAGCAGAGGGTTCACTTTTTCATTGAGTCCCCCTCGTTCTCAAAAGTTGTGGATTCAGCGAATGCTGAACGGCGGGTGGGATTCACTGTGTGTCTTAAGGCATCGGAAAGCTGCAGTGTGAGGTGGAGGCCATTAACCTATGATGCCCACCTTCGGCATTAGGAACAGAGGCGTAGGCACTGTTCTTCGGCAGACTGCATCTCCAGTCCGTGGCTAGGAGTGCCTCTGTCTACTCAATGATCTGTGCATTTAAAGGGAAGGCAGGGTCCAAGTACAAAAGTAGGGCTCCCTCCAAAGGGTTTGGGTCTGCTGCAGCTTGTGCAGGACTGGGGGTGGTACCCAGCAGAAACATTGCATACGTTTATCAACCATCATTTGCAATGCAATTGTCACACATTTTTTTTTTATGTTCAGGTGCCACCCAAGATCCCCTATCCGCACTGCTGCATCTGTAAATTCAAACTCCCCCCTTCCCTGCCAGGTTCTTCTCCACTTTCACTTCTGCCCGCTTTTAATTATTTATTTAGTTGTGCACGTTTTATATTTAGCATGGCGACCGCTTTTAATTATTTATTCAGTTGCACGCATTGCTTGTTCAGTGGAGCCAGCTTTTTATAAAAATTGTTTGTGTTTGAGGGGCATTCAAGAGCACCTCACCACACTGCTGCATCTGTAAATTTAAACCACCCTTCCCTGCCAGGTTCTCCTCCCCTTGTGCTTCCAGTGACTGCCCATAGTCCCCACAGTTGTTAGCACTCCTACAATACGGCCACACAAGGCAAAACCTTCTTCAAACAAGCATTTGCAATGCAATAGGTCTCACATTTACCCACGTTTAAGCGATTACCATTTTAAATGACAATCCAGTGGTTCCCTTTTTCAGTTTAGGAAACTTCTCAAAACTTTTCTGTTCACTCTCTCTAGGTAATCTCTCCTTGTCACTCTACACATGCTCTGTCAGCAAGCGCCAGGAAACCTCCGGGTGTCAGTGCGCTCAAAAAGTGCCATTTAACATAACATAACATAACATAACAATGCCTTTTATTTATGTTTTTCAAACAAAAACATAAATAAAAGGCATTGTCATTTACAATGCAATAGCTCAAACCCGCATAATTGCGAGGCCTACTGCATTGCACCACTCAATGCCACAGCATTACTCAACGTCACAACATTACTCAACGTCACAGCATCACTCAATGCCACAGCATCACTCAATGCCACAGAACCACTCAGCGCCACAGAACCACTCAATGCCACAGCACCACTCAACGCCACAGCACCACTCAACGCCACAGAACCACTCAACACCACAGCACCACTCAACGCCACAGCACCACTCAACGCCACAGCACCACTCAACGCCACAGCACCACTCAATGCCACAACACCACTCAATGCCACAGCACCACTCAACGCAACAGCACCACTCAACGCCACAGCACCACTCAGCGCCACAGCATCACTCAATGCCACAGCATCACTCAATGCCACAGCATCACTCAATGCCACAGCATCACTCAGCGCCACAGCATCACTCAGCGCCACAGCATCACTCAGCGCCACAGCATCACTCAGCGCCACAGCATCACTCAGCGCCACAGAATGCCACAGCACCACTCAATGCCACAGCACCCCTCAACGCCACAGCATCACTCAGCGCCACAGCATCACTCGGCGCCACAGCATCACTCGGCACCACAGCATCACTCGACGCCACAGCATCACTTGACGCCACAGCATCACTCGACGCCACAGCATCACTCACCGCAACAGCATCACTCACCGCCACAGCATCACTCAGTATCACTCAACGCCACAGCACCACTCAACGCCACAGCACCACTCAACGCCACAGCACCACTCAATGCCACAGCACCACTCAATGCCACAGCACCACTCAACGCCACAGCACCACTCAACGCCACAGCACCACTCAACGCCACAGCACCACTCAACGCCACAGCATCACTCAACGTCACAGCACCACTCGACGCCACAGCACCACTCGACGCCACAGCACCACTCGACGCCACAGCACCACTCGACGCCACAGCACCACTCGACGCCACAGCGCCACTCAGCGCCACAGCGCCACTCAACACCACAGCGCCACTCAACACCACAGCGCCACTCAACGCCACAGCACCACTCAACGCCACAGCGCTACAGCATCACTCAGCGCCACAGCATCACTCAGCGCCACAGCATCACTCAGCGCCACAGAATGCCACAGCACCACTCAACGCCACAGCACCCCTCAACGCCACAGCATCACTCAGCGCCACAGCATCACTCAGCACCACAGCATCACTCGGCGCCACAGCATCACTCGGCGCCACAGCATCACTCGACGCCACAGCATCACTCAGTATCACTCAACGCCACAGCACCACTCAATGCCACAGCACCACTCAACGCAACAGCATCACTCAACGCCACAGCACCACTCAATGCCACAGCACCACTCAACGCCACAGCACCACTCAACGCCAAAGCACCACTCAACGCCACAGCACCACTCAATACCACAGCACCACTCAACGCCACAGCACCACTCAACGCCACAGCACCACTCAACGCCACAGCACCACTCAACGCCACAGCACCACTCAACGCCACAGCACCAATGCCACAGCACCACTCAACGCCACAGCACCACTCAACGCCACAGCACCACTCAACGCCACAGCACCACTCGACGGCACAGCGCCACTCGACGCCACAGCGCCACTCGACGCCACAGCGCCACTCGACGCCACAGCACCACTCAACGCCACAGCAACACTCAACGCCACAGCACCACTCAACGCCACAGCACCACTCAACGCCACAGCACCACTCAATACCACAGCACCACTCAACGCAACAGCACCACTCAATGCCACAGCACCACTCAACGCCACAGCACCACTCAACGCCACAGCACCACTCAACGCCACAGCACCGCTCAACGCCACAGCACCGCTCAACGCCACAGCACCACTCAACGCCACAGCACCAATGCCACAGCGCCACTCAACGCCACAGCGCCACTCAACGCCACAGCACCACTCAACGCCACAGCACCACTCAACGCCACAGCACCACTCAACGCCACAGCACCACTCAACGCCACAGCACCAATGCCACAGCACCACTCAACGCCACAGCACCACTCAACGCCACAGCACCACTCAACGCCACAGCACCACTCGACGGCACAGCGCCACTCGACGCCACAGCGCCACTCGACGCCACAGCGCCACTCGACGCCACAGCGCCACTCGACGCCACAGCACCACTCAACGCCACAGCACCACTCAACGCCACAGCACCACTCAACGCCACAGCACCACTCAACGCCACAGCACCACTCAATACCACAGCACCACTCAACGCAACAGCACCACTCAACGCCACAGCACCACTCAACGCCACAGCACCACTCAACGCCACAGCACCACTCAACGCCACAGCACCACTCAACGCCACAGCACCGCTCAACGCCACAGCACCACTCAACGCCACAGCACCAATGCCACAGCGCCACTCAACGCCACAGCGCCACTCAACGCCACAGCGCCACTCAAAGCCACAGCAGCACTCAACGCCACAGCAGCACTCAACGCCACATCGCCACTCAACGCCACAGCGCCACAGCATCACTCAACGCCACAGCATCAGTCAATGCCACAGCATCAGTCAATGCCACAGCACCACTCAATGCCACAGCACCACTCAATGCCACAGCACCACTCAACGCCACAGCACCACTCAACGCCACAGCACCACTCAACGCCACAGCACCACTCAACGCCACAGCACCACTCAACGCCACAGCGCCACTCAACGCCACAGCGCCACTCAACGCCACAGCGCCACTCAACGCCACAGCGCCACTCAACGCCACAGCGCCACTCAACGCCACAGCGCCACTCAACGCCACAGCACCACTCAACGCCACATCGCCACTCAACGCCACAGCGCTACAGCATCACTCAACGCCACAGCATCAGTCAATGCCACAGCACCACTCAATGCCACAGCACCACTCAATGCCACAGCACCACTCAACGCCACAGCACCACTCAACGCCACAGCACCACTCAACGCCGCAGCACCACTCAGCACCGCTGAAGGCCACAGCATCACTCAGCACTGCTAAAGGCCACAGCATCACTCAGCACTGCTAAAGGCCACAGCATCACTCAGCACTGCTAAAAGCCACAGCATCACTCAGCACCGCTGAAGGCCACAGCATCACTCAGCACCACTGAAGGCCACAGCATCACTCAGCACCACTGAAGGCCACAGCATCACTCAGCACCACTGAAGGCCACAGCATCACTCAGCACCACTGAAGGCCACAGCATCACTCAGCACCACTGAAGGCCACAGCATCACTCAGCACCACTGAACGCCACAGCATCACTCAGCACCACTGAACGCCATAGCATCACTCAGCACCACTGAGCTCCACAGCATCACTCAGCACCACTGAGCTCCACAGCATCACTCAGCACCACTGAAGGCCACAGCATCACTCAGCACCACTGAAGGCCACAGCATCACTCAGCACCACTGAAGGCCACAGCATCACTCAGCACCACTGAAGGCCACAGCATCACTCTGTGCAACCATTCAACAACAACTGATTCTAATATGTTCTCTCAATGTTTCAAGCTTTATTACAAATGTCACAAAAAGATGTTAATATTTTACTCCTGTTCTTGGATTTTCATCACAATAAAATACACTGAACATATTCTTCTCAAAAGTTATATACAAAAGTTTAAGCTATTGCCATTATAAATTACAATAACTTTTATTTAAGTATTAATTATTAAAAAAAATAAAAGCCATAGTTATTTGTAGTAATATTACATCTAAGTCATGTAAATACAACACATATTGCATTACAAATGCTATAGGTGTCACGTTTGCGAAAGTTAAAACTATTGGCATTGTAAATGACAAAGCTAATAATTTCGCAACAAACGCATAAATAAAAAAATTTTCATTTACAATACCAATAGCTCAAAGTTTCCTAATGCGAGACCTATTGCATTGCAAATGCTTGTTAATGTTGCCCTTGTACTATTTCTGTGCTTTATAATTTATTGTTTAGTGTTTTCAAAAGGCAGCGTGCCTATTATGTTGCTCGCTGTTCCCCAGCCTTATGTTCCAATGCCGTTCGTGTATCTATACTTAATGAAGCAACGATAGCAGTTGATCATCTTATCCTTCTCCTTTGATCTAATAATGTTATTATCGATCTCAGTGTAATGTTGATTAATTTTGCTAATGTGAAATTTTAATATTTTTTTTTCTCACTAATGTACACTGATGTTGCCTGTTCCTTGTCACCAGGGCTTTCAGTGGGATGGAAAAACTCAGGGGACTCTCAATGGGGCATGGCCAATGTAATTAAGGGCGTGGCTTAAAAACACATATACTAAAAATCTGTGCTTAGCATAGTGTGCCGCCCCACTTTTATTTTGCTGTTTCTGTAATTGCATCCAGATATATAATATAACAAGTAACATCATACCTACAAGTCAGAACTATTGACTTTGTCAATGGTTGTTAGTTGCATAAAATAAATAGGCTGCAACTATGCCATGTATATAATATTGGAAAAGCTTCCACTTAAAGCCCTGGTGACACCTGACAATGTTGCTGCCCCTGTGTTTCAAAAAGAGAAGGGAAACCCAGAGAGAAAATCACTCTCTTTACAGGATTTCCCTTCCCCTACAATGCTCACCTGGCATAACGTTATGCCGTTAATGCTAAACCAAATGGTTTTGCGCAGTTGTTTTTCTGCTGTAGGACCGCTGTCTCCCTATAGGATGCTGCAATAGGAGGGGGTTCATATCTATATGGAATGGAGTCGGAGTCAGACATCTTACTGCAGAGTAGGAATCAAGCGCTACCCTTGCAGGACTGTAGGCAGGGCCGGCCCAAGGCATGTGCAAACTGTGCACCTGCACAGGGCCGCCAAACCCCAGGGGCCGCCACGACGAGGATCTGATCGGAAGGATCACTGGCGGCCCCAATGCAGGTCGGTGATCTTTAACTTCAGATGTCCGCGCCTCCCCTCTAAATACATAAAACTACATTTGTGTACGTCTTGGCTTTACTTTTCACACTCCACTGCTCGGGACACAGGCTGTGTTCTCTGCTTTCGTGGATAAACTACAGCTGTTCTGGAAACAGCAGAGGAATCCCCGCCAATACCTCTGCTCCAGCTGTCAGCCTGAGAGGACAAGGAACTGCCAGCCGAGGAGGGGGCCCCAACCAGTGGCATTCACTGACTGGTGGCACCGTCACCTCTTCTCCCTACCTGAGAGGCCCAGAGGCGAATAGGCACAGAGACCACCGCTAAATTCACCCCTACAACAGACACCGGCTGCGTACCCAGGGGCATGAACAGGGGTGGGTAGGGCGGGGAGTGAACAAGGGGTCAGGGGCATGCAAGGGCATACAGGGACAGGAGCACCCGGGGTCAGACACACGAGGGCAGGGGGGGACACAGGAGCAGGAACACTCACCTTATCTAGAGATGAGAACTCGAGCCAGAAATGCATCTTGGACTTAGTGGAAGGCGAGACATATTGGCTATGCCCATGCTTGTTTTAAATTCTTTCCATTTGCATGTAAGCGAAAAAGAAACGAGATGACATTAGGTACAAGCACGATGGTAAACAGTACGTTGACACATTAGGGTACATATCCAAGTAATTTCTCACACTTCCCCGTCCCCTGCCCCCAGAGACTCTGTCTTACAATTACGCCCGTCCCGGTCCCAAGCCTTTAGAGGGACACTTACCACAGCAGTACACAAGTTACCCTGATAGGCATTGTATTCCCCCCACTCTGGTCCCTTTGTGTGGACACCAGTCCATATCTCTCTTCCAGTTAATTAACCGTGGTGCAGTGCCAACTCCCCTAAGTCTGGCTATGTTTCGTTTCGCCGCCCTCCGTCCATGTGTGGCCCACAGGTGGTTCATGCAGGTGAGATGTGCTTCTCCCCAAATGTTCATTAAACATAATTTCGCTGAGGGCTCTAACCCACTGCCACATACGCAATCGTTAGGCTGGCGACTTGACCACACTTTTTGGGGCAGGGTGTTGTCTATTTTACCCATTTCACTGGTGTTGTGGCTGCTTAATTGTTTCTATGGAGAATCTTAAGCTGTATGAGACGGACGCGCGAGCGAATGGCCACCTGACGTGGGGAAGCCAAAGCCCCCCAGGCCGCTTTCCCAGACCCCCCTCCCTCAATCGCATCAGAATGGATAGGCTTTACTATTCGTGTTACAAAAGTGCATAATCTTGGCTTTACACAAATCAGGAAATATTAATATTCTGTGCTGTTCTCTCGTTTCCTTGGTTACATTTGACGGAAACATGTTTTATGATACGGGAAAATTCTTAGCTCTTTGCAGCAAAATGTACAAATGTGTGCATTGGGTTACGAAATCGTCAAATTATACCCAAAGCATGTACTTGTTTTGAATGCTTGCAGTTTCTAGCATGCAAATAGACGTGCACCGATCAGGGCAAGTAAATAATAAATTATATCCTATACTTTATTTTGACACTTTTCCTTTTGAATGTCTTATATATTTACATTCGCTAGACTCTATTTCAGTGATGTTATATTTACCTTCGTGAGCTGTATCGGCGGAGGAGGCGAAAGTGAGGCCGGATGCATACATGTCATTTTTCATTGGCACTAAAGTGATTAAAAAGAGGTCATTTATGGGCTCAGAACACAATGTAACGGAAGCCGTTTTGTCACGCTCGGATGACCACAAAAATTTTAGGTCTAATGATCTCGGATGTAATATACTATATTTTAGGCTACTTATATCTCACCTCATTACATGGCTGTTCGCTTGAGAGCGTCTTTCGTAGTGTATTTCCCTGCCTCACTCATCTACAAAAGCGAAGTGTCTGAAAACGATTTTTCATTTTTTTTTACTATTGCCCTTGTACATTAATCTTTTCCTGTTTTACATTCCACGTTAAATGTAGAAATGGGTTACACACCTCGCTGCAGCCTTCACTCGACTCTTGCAATGGACGCACAAAGCACTTTAGGGGCATATGTACGAACAAGCCCGTTTGTGAGTCCTTAATAGCGATTTTTAGCGAATTGCTATTAAGGACTCGCAAAATGGAATGTATGTTGGAATCGCAATATTAATTGTGATTCCTTAATATTCATTAATTGCAAATCGCAAATTGTGATTCGCAAATAAGAAATACCTTTCCAGTCATTCCTATGAGCCTAGAGGCCCATAGGAATGAATGAGAAGACATTCGCAATTTACCAGTACCCATTAGGTACTCGCAAATTGCGAATGCAATTTCAAGAGTGTCAAAAGGACACCCTGTAGCAGCCCTGAAATATGTATGTGTGCACATGTGATGCACAAACATGTCCTAAGGGCATGTAGGCATGTATTTATTTATTTATTTATTTCATTTGTAAAGGTCTCTATCACCTGACGGCATCCTGGCGCTGAGAACCTCACAGTGCACGGCAGAAAACAAACAACAGAGAGGCACAGGCAACTAGCACAAGATGGTGTATGTGCGCCACATGGCATTTTTCAAAGAAATCACAAATTACCACCAACCTGAAGTTGGTTGTAATTTGTGATTTCTTAACCCCTTTGCCGCGGCTGCGATTTTGCGGCAGTGTGGCACTTTCGCAAAATGGGCGGGGCGCGTTGGCCGACGGCAACACTAGCATGGTAGTGCTCCCGTCGGCCAACAGCCGACGGCAGCACGCAAGGGGCTATGCCAAAATCCCACAACTTGGGTGCTTCCTACATTGCATTTAAGGAATCGTAATTTGCGATTCCTTAAATGCAATCAAAAATAGGGAATCAGAGGGAGGAGCCAAGATGGCGGACGGGACGGACGTGTGAGCGCCCGGCTCCCAAAGCCGTCTGCTTCGCTTTGAAATCCTATTTACAACAAGGGGTGGTGAGGGACAGAGTCTCTGAATTAAACAGAATACTCTCACCCAGTCAAGAGATCAGGGCTAGATCCAACACCGTTTTTTAGCTCACTGCACCATCCCAGTTTCAGAACCTGGCTGTATGCAAATTAGTCTGTTCCTGTCCCAGTGCATGATGGGAACAGGGCAAACCAAACTACAAAAGCCAATTCTTACACTGGGAAGGAAACAAGCTACCGGGGACCGGTTTCTGGCATTTCAGCCTCTTCGGCCCGGCTTGCTTGAATCCTGATGGTGCAATGAGCAAGGGACTCACATCTGAGTATACCCTTCCACGCTTAGGGTGGACAAAAATATTTACAACAAGGGGTGGTGAGGGACAGAGTCTCTGAATTAAACAGAATACTCTCACCCAGTCAAGAGATCAGGGCTAGATCCAACACCGTTTTTTAGCTCACTGCACCATCCCAGTTTCAGAACCTGGCTGTATGCAAATTAGTCTGTTCCTGTCCCAGTGCATGATGGGAACAGGGCAAACCAAACTACAAAAGCCAATTCTTACACTGGGAAGGAAACAAGCTACCGGGGACCGGTTTCTGGCATTTCAGCCTCTTCGGCCCGGCTTGCTTGAATCCTGATGGTGCAATGAGCAAGGGACTCACATCTGAGTATACCCTTCCACGCTTAGGGTGGACAAAAATATTTACAACAAGGGGTGGTGAGGGACAGAGTCTCTGAATTAAACAGAATACTCTCACCCAGTCAAGAGATCAGGGCTAGATCCAACACCGTTTTTTAGCTCACTGCACCATCCCAGTTTCAGAACCTGGCTGTATGCAAATTAGTCTGTTCCTGTCCCAGTGCATGATGGGAACAGGGCAAACCAAACTACAAAAGCCAATTCTTACACTGGGAAGGAAACAAGCTACCGGGGACCGGTTTCTGGCATTTCAGCCTCTTCGGCCCGGCTTGCTTGAATCCTGATGGTGCAATGAGCAAGGGACTCACATCTGAGTATACCCTTCCACGCTTAGGGTGGACAAAAATATTTACAACAAGGGGTGGTGAGGGACAGAGTCTCTGAATTAAACAGAATACTCTCACCCAGTCAAGAGATCAGGGCTAGATCCAACACCGTTTTTTAGCTCACTGCACCATCCCAGTTTCAGAACCTGGCTGTATGCAAATTAGTCTGTTCCTGTCCCAGTGCATGATGGGAACAGGGCAAACCAAACTACAAAAGCCAATTCTTACACTGGGAAGGAAACAAGCTACCGGGGACCGGTTTCTGGCATTTCAGCCTCTTCGGCCCGGCTTGCTTGAATCCTGATGGTGCAATGAGCAAGGGACTCACATCTGAGTATACCCTTCCACGCTTAGGGTGGACAAAAATATTTACAACAAGGGGTGGTGAGGGACAGAGTCTCTGAATTAAACAGAATACTCTCACCCAGTCAAGAGATCAGGGCTAGATCCAACACCGTTTTTTAGCTCACTGCACCATCCCAGTTTCAGAACCTGGCTGTATGCAAATTAGTCTGTTCCTGTCCCAGTGCATGATGGGAACAGGGCAAACCAAACTACAAAAGCCAATTCTTACACTGGGAAGGAAACAAGCTACCGGGGACCGGTATCTGGCATTTCAGCCTCTTCGGCCCGGCTTGCTTGAATCCTGATGGTGCAATGAGCAAGGGACTCACATCTGAGTATACCCTTCCACGCTTAGGGTGGACAAAAATATTTACAACAAGGGGTGGTGAGGGACAGAGTCTCTGAATTAAACAGAATACTCTCACCCAGTCAAGAGATCAGGGCTAGATCCAACACCGTTTTTTAGCTCACTGCACCATCCCAGTTTCAGAACCTGGCTGTATGCAAATTAGTCTGTTCCTGTCCCAGTGCATGATGGGAACAGGGCAAACCAAACTACAAAAGCCAATTCTTACACTGGGAAGGAAACAAGCTACCGGGGACCGGTTTCTGGCATTTCAGCCTCTTCGGCCCGGCTTGCTTGAATCCTGATGGTGCAATGAGCAAGGGACTCACATCTGAGTATACCCTTCCACGCTTAGGGTGGACAAAAATATTTACAACAAGGGGTGGTGAGGGACAGAGTCTCTGAATTAAACAGAATACTCTCACCCAGTCAAGAGATCAGGGCTAGATCCAACACCGTTTTTTAGCTCACTGCACCATCCCAGTTTCAGAACCTGGCTGTATGCAAATTAGTCTGTTCCTGTCCCAGTGCATGATGGGAACAGGGCAAACCAAACTACAAAAGCCAATTCTTACACTGGGAAGGAAACAAGCTACCGGGGACCGGTTTCTGGCATTTCAGCCTCTTCGGCCCGGCTTGCTTGAATCCTGATGGTGCAATGAGCAAGGGACTCACATCTGAGTATACCCTTCCACGCTTAGGGTGGACAAAAATATTTACAACAAGGGGTGGTGAGGGACAGAGTCTCTGAATTAAACAGAATACTCTCACCCAGTCAAGAGATCAGGGCTAGATCCAACACCGTTTTTTAGCTCACTGCACCATCCCAGTTTCAGAACCTGGCTGTATGCAAATTAGTCTGTTCCTGTCCCAGTGCATGATGGGAACAGGGCAAACCAAACTACAAAAGCCAATTCTTACACTGGGAAGGAAACAAGCTACCGGGGACCGGTATCTGGCATTTCAGCCTCTTCGGCCCGGCTTGCTTGAATCCTGATGGTGCAATGAGCAAGGGACTCACATCTGAGTATACCCTTCCACGCTTAGGGTGGACAAAAATATTTACAACAAGGGGTGGTGAGGGACAGAGTCTCTGAATTAAACAGAATACTCTCACCCAGTCAAGAGATCAGGGCTAGATCCAACACCGTTTTTTAGCTCACTGCACCATCCCAGTTTCAGAACCTGGCTGTATGCAAATTAGTCTGTTCCTGTCCCAGTGCATGATGGGAACAGGGCAAACCAAACTACAAAAGCCAATTCTTACACTGGGAAGGAAACAAGCTACCGGGGACCGGTTTCTGGCATTTCAGCCTCTTCGGCCCGGCTTGCTTGAATCCTGATGGTGCAATGAGCAAGGGACTCACATCTGAGTATACCCTTCCACGCTTAGGGTGGACAAAAATATTTACAACAAGGGGTGGTGAGGGACAGAGTCTCTGAATTAAACAGAATACTCTCACCCAGTCAAGAGATCAGGGCTAGATCCAACACCGTTTTTTAGCTCACTGCACCATCCCAGTTTCAGAACCTGGCTGTATGCAAATTAGTCTGTTCCTGTCCCAGTGCATGATGGGAACAGGGCAAACCAAACTACAAAAGCCAATTCTTACACTGGGAAGGAAACAAGCTACCGGGGACCGGTTTCTGGCATTTCAGCCTCTTCGGCCCGGCTTGCTTGAATCCTGATGGTGCAATGAGCAAGGGACTCACATCTGAGTATACCCTTCCACGCTTAGGGTGGACAAAAATATTTACAACAAGGGGTGGTGAGGGACAGAGTCTCTGAATAAAACAGAATACTCTCACCCAGTCAAGAGATCAGGGCTAGATCCAACACCGTTTTTTAGCTCACTGCACCATCCCAGTTTCAGAACCTGGCTGTATGCAAATTAGTCTGTTCCTGTCCCAGTGCATGATGGGAACAGGGCAAACCAAACTACAAAAGCCAATTCTTACACTGGGAAGGAAACAAGCTACCGGGGACCTTTGAAATCCTGGCACTAATCCTTGCTTGAACCACGCTGCGACGATGACACGGACGCGCTGAAGTCAGTCGCTTTCATTTGAGACCTTCGCCGACCGTTTTGGACGAGGATTTGGTGATTAACTGATTACCGGGGCTGACCGCGACCCTGGTGCCGATTGCAGCCGCAGGTCACTGGTGCTCTCAACTGGGCGGACGGGCAGTGGAGGTGCCGGCGTCTGGGATCGGCCTGAATGCTGGAGACGGGAGGTTTTATCCTGACCCGCGGGGTGCGAATCCAGTCTGCTGCGGTGAGTGCGCCTGGAAGACGGGATCCCTTTGTTCCTCGCTCTCCCTTCTACGCTGCCTTTGTCCTGGGCGGACTCCATTTTGCAGCGCCCTTCTGGTCGCGCACTGTTAGTGCCCCCGGGAGCCAAGGGAGACCTCATTGTGCTGGCCCTCCGCACTGGTGGCTGCGTGCCCCTCCGTGGTGCGACGATCGCCTTTCTTTAACGGAGTCACCCCCCCTTCCCTCCAGTGTGGATCCGTGGGTGAGACGGCAATGGCGCTTGTCCTCCAGCAGAGCCAGTGGGCTGGTCCCTTGTCCCCAGCTTGTGCAGACTTGCCTGCACTTGACCCGGGCGAAGAGTCAGATGTGACGCGGTGTATTGCTGATCGGCTGGTATCACGGAGTGACCTGACCTGTGGCGATATTCTTGCTGCCCTCATAGATCTACGAGCAACATGGCGGCACATTGCTCAAGAACTGGGAAATCAGATCGATGAAGTTGTGTCCTCCTTCAGACGGCCGGCGCTGCCTGTTTCTATACTGCCTGTGTGCGCCTTTCGAGTGGATACAGTGTTACCACAAGTGCGAGCGGATGATCGCAATGTTCCTAGCTACAGTTTTGCGTGCCTCCCTGCCGATGCTACTATTGTTGCGAAGTTTCCCCTCACTCCGGGAACTTTGATTCTGCCTGAACAACTGCACTCGGGGCTTCGCTTGTCACTCTCCCAGCTGTTTGCCCCCTTTGAGAGTGAAGCCCTCGGAGCCCTCTTTCAACACTGCTGGAGTGAGCGACGTCTTGAATGGCAAGGGGGGCTTGTCATCTTGGCCGCTGCGTTAGTTAGAGATCGAAGACGCTTATCTTCCTCTCTGATGCTTCCTTCATGTCGAGAGCGGCCATTTTGTCCCTTTGTTCTGCCGGACACGTATCCGCTGCGATGGTCCTTCCTGGAGATGTTTCGTCGATCGGGCCAGGGTTAAAGGGGCATATCACCTCGACTGGTTTGATCGGCTTGCGGAGACCCGGACTATTC
Source organism: Lissotriton vulgaris (assembly GCF_964263255.1). Lineage (NCBI taxonomy): Eukaryota > Metazoa > Chordata > Amphibia > Caudata > Salamandridae > Lissotriton > Lissotriton vulgaris. The sequence continues at coordinate 753,977,770 of NC_141695.1, read as the reverse complement.
ATCGTTTTGATCTGCTGACAGTTTTGCCATTGCAGCCCCTCGCCCATTTGAGCTCGTGACTATCCTGCACTTTTGTGTTCCTTGGTGGTGGGAGGGCGGTTCTGTGGGAGTCCGGTGGTTCTACATGGGAATGCATTATTATCAGTGACTGGATTTGTCATGTGCCTGCTATCATGTCGTGTTTGGGGTGTTTACTGATATTATGACTTCTCGGGTGGACTGCAAGAACACTGGGACTACTTTTGCAAATGTTGGGCGCACGCACCGTGACATGATTTCTCCATCTTTCCTACTGTTGCTCTTTAATACAGCGCTGTCGCATTTGGAGTCGGCGGTTTTCAGTGTGGGACGCAGTGGATGGCTGGGATCCGGGAGCTCGGATGTTAGGTGGGCTCCTCCCCCTCATTTATTCCTTTAGGGAGTGGTAGACTAGCTTGTTCTTTTCTCCCTCCCTGTATTCAAGAGTGAAATTTTCCTTTTTCTTCTTCTTTTCTTCCTCTTTTTTCCTCTCTTTCTGCTCTTCGTGCTGTTCCTTCTCCTTTCTTCCGACTCTTCTTCTTTCTAAATTTCGGGTTTATAGGGCGACAGGCACGCTGCTAGGGGGAGGGTAGGCCATAGCCTCTGCATGTGTGTAGGGTGGGGGGTTATATTTCATTTTTATTAGTTTCTATGGGACCTGTTTTGTTCTCCTTTATGATTTCAACTTTCTTGTCCATGTTTGGGAGTGCCGGGTGCAGGGTGGCAGTGGTGATGTAACCGGGTCATAGGTGCTACTCTGTGGCATTGCTATTGTGTAACCATCCTCCCCGGCGGGGACTTGATTATCGATCTACGATTTGCTTGATACAGTTGCTTACGTCATGTCCCGCCTGCATGGACCTTGTTCTTCACTTATTTTATTGGTACGGAACACTACGGCCTGAAGTTAATAGCTGCATAACAAAAAACTTTAAAATTAAACCTACATTCATCCTGTTACACGGTGCTGCGATATCCTTCAGTCTTTCTTCTTTTCAATGTCTGAGACTCTGCTACGGTACTGTGTAGACATAATGCAAGCTGCTGTGCTATCTGATCGTTCGTGGCCGGCCGGATGGTTGTAGGCCCGTATATGTTATTCTTCTTTATGCACAATAAAGGTTTTCAAAAATTTAAAAAAAATAAAAAAAAATAGGGAATCACAAAAGTTAAGATTCCCTATTTTGCGATGGTCTTTTGGGATGATACATCCCAAAAGACCTTTTCCTGGTCACAAACGGGCCAATTCTGAGAAACGGACCGGTTGAGACGGGAAAAGGGCTTGATACATATGCCTCTTTGTAATGCTATTCGCCCAGGGGCAACTTTGAACGACCGGCATGTTCTCAAAAACCACAGTTTACTGGATTGGAGTTTTGCGAGCAAGGTTAAGGAGCAAAACTGTAACTTTACTTGACACTCATTTATAAATTAATGTATTTATATAACACTAGATGAGGTTAATAGAACACGTGTCAGATAGTTTGGAAAGAAACAGAGGGAAGGAAAGTTAGCAGGAGAGAAGAGAGTAGGTATCCCGGGTTCAGGACTTTCCTTTAGAGTAATTGATCTCTTGCAGAATATAGCTTTTACCTATTTCTGTTTTTGGAATTAAAGTCTGGGTTTCTGCTTGTGTGTCCTCTATCGTGTTGTCTTGTATGTTGGAAAAAGTGTGGCATATGTATCGCATGTGACGTGTAGAAGATGGTTGTGGTGAGCTCATGTATAATATCTGTCCTTGACGTGTGTTCGGGTTGTGGAATGAGATGAGGTGGTTTGGTAGTGCAGGTGTCCGTTACCGGAGTTGGATTCTGTAGAGTCTCTAGCAGGGTGGACTGTCTTTATAAGTACTTCTCGTAATACATAGGTCTGTGTCCTGTCTCAACACAAAGTGTTAGTGAAAGTCCTCCTCAGAAGCCCAAATACAGAACACTAAGGGGGCCCTTGGGATCCTGGCGGGAGGCACCGGGCTCCGCTCTGCTGGCAGATTAGTGTCCATTTTATGGAGATTTGCCCTTCTGTGCCTCAAATGTGAATTCAGTGGTGTGGCAAATGTACCCAAAGGAAAGCAGAATGCCCAGAAGGAACTATGTTTTTTAATCTGCGCAGCATTTCTTTTTTTGTATGTCGCGGCGGGAGAGGTTTGTGAAATGCAAAAAATCGGTGTTCCTGAGGTGGAAGGTGTTTTGGCACAGCACGCTTCAGGCATTGATTGTTTTCCCTGCCTGTGATCACCATGCCTCACATGGTACACCTGAGCTGGGAAAAAGTCATGTTGCCCCACTCTAAGTAGGTTTGGTTGATAGCCACTATCTTTGAGCTGTCCTCTGATAGACGGGCTGCCTGCCTGGTCAAGAATTACCACTGGTGTAGCTAGCTGAGGCTTAATTGACGGAAACCTGTGCTGTTCTGCCACCTTCGAATGGGGTAGAGGAACTATGTGGTTGGTGGACGGGCATCTTCTTTTGGTCCACACCATGCTTCTGTCAGCCTCTAAATGATCCCTTATTTCTCTTCCTATTGGCCTCTGCGGTGTTTGACGCCAGGAAAGTGGTTTCTGTCCTTTTCCTGGACTGCCTTGTTCCTTGCGCTGCCGGGTTCCTGAATCAAACCTGGTCAAGAAATACCGTCTGTCGGGAGTGTTTTTTGGATCGTTTTACGTCGATAGGTGTGGAGGTCCACTCAAAGTTGAAGCTGGTTTAGTAATTGCTTCACTCACTTTCCTCTAGCTGTTTGGACCACATGGAGAGTATTCTCGCAAAAACAGAGCATGCCTCTTTTTGGTCGATTGGGGACGTAAGGCTCCAACATCTGTCAGTGGTAGCTTTAAGGGGGTATTACTAAAGTACATGCACACCTCAGGCTCACTCTTTTAAGGTTTAGGCATTAGCCTGATTTTAGTAAAATAGTGCTTAAGACTTTTCAGCCAGGCCTCTTCATCCATGGGTCTGTGGTGTCAGTCACATTTTTCTTCTGTCCACTACAGCATTGAGCACGTACAAAGGGTGAGCCCATGTCAGCCAGACCGGTTGGCTTTGATAGTTCTTTTTTCAGTGTCTTCTGAGCCCCATGCCTCAGTAAAGGTGTTTATTCTTCTTATGAGACTGGCCAGACTGTCTTTACTTATGAAATTAAAGGAGGACCCCGCACAGGCTAATAGTGGACTGGGGGGGATAGTAGATCTGAAAAAGGACAAGGGCGTCCCCACACAAAAAACACACAAAGTACGAGTGTGTCTCACTTCTATTGAGTGCACCCTATAGTGAGTATTTTACTCTAAGACCAGCATGCCATCAATATGGCGGGAAAGGTAAAGTTACAAAGCTTGAAATCCAATTCCTAAAAGCGTATTTCAACTGGGGGGGCGAATTCTGTGTATTAATATTCCTGTATATCTACAGCTACCAAGTCTTTAGTGAAAGGCCTATTTTTAACTATATATTCAATTCAAACATAAGCATTAAAATCTACGATATTGCATGAATAACACAAATAAAACAATTTAAAGAAATTTAAAGAGATGTTTTCCACACCATAAGTTTCGTAAACCTCTGTAATACATTTATTGCATTTCAAAACAAAGTTGATCATTATACAGTATACAAATTTTAAAAAACATGATTATACATGTGATTCTTTGTTTTTTAATTCGTTTTTATAAAATGTATAATCATGTTTTTTAAAATTTGTATACTGTATAATGATCAACTTTGTTTTGAAATGCAATAAATGTATTACAGAGGTTTACGAAACTTATGGTGTGGAAAACATCTCTTTAAATTTCTTTAAATTGTTTTATTTGTGTTATTCATGCAATATCGTAGATTTTAATGCTTATGTTTGAATTGAATATATAGTTAAAAATAGGCCTTTCACTAAAGACTTGGTAGCTGTAGATATACAGGAATATTAATACACAGAATTCGCCCCCCCAGTTGAAATACGCTTTTAGGAATTGGATTTCAAGCTTTGTAACTTTACCTTTCCCGCCATATTGATGGCATGCTGGTCTTAGAGTAAAATACTCACTATAGGGTGCACTCAATAGAAGTGAGACACACTCGTACTTTGTGTGTTTTTTGTGTGGGGACGCCCTTGTCCTTTTTAGGTTTTGCCTCGCCGAAGATGCGCTCTGCGCATCTTTTCGGCGCAGGCGAAATCCTGTTGAGTTGCATAGTGTGGCTTGGTTCGGCCCTCGTCCTTGATTGGCTGGCTCCGTAAACGGAGCCTTGCCATTGGACGAGGGGCCTGTCCGTCAATGCCGGACCAGACACGGGGGCGTTCCCGACATTCTTTGGCTTTTGCCGACGTCACGGGACGCCGGGAACGCCCCCGTGTCTGGTCCGGCATTGCCGGCACTACTGCGTCTCTTCTTCCCGTTTCCCGCCCCGTGACTGGCCGGCCGGCCAATCCTAGCGCGGCCGGCCGGAAGTGCCCGCCCCCCGCAGCCCGGGGAAGAAGGAGAGGAAGACGGCAAGCACTATGGTGCTCTGCTAGAGGTGCCTCGAGATCCCGGCTGTTTTGCTTCCTAAAATCTGGTCACCGGGCACTCAACCTAGTCTCAGAGCTGCAGGGAGACCTGACTGACAGGGACGGGCACCAATGACGGGGCAGCGGCATTCGAAACGGAACTTTTCCGAACTCCGCTGCTGGCTGCCTGCGCCCGGTGGGTGGGAGGGGGCGTGCCCCGAGGTTAGGTTGAGCCCCCGCAGAGGGAGCAGCCTGCACCCAGCCGCACAGTGTAGCTCGGGCTGCCTCGTGAGTTACACTGTGGGGGCGGCAGCAGCGGCTGAAGGGGGAGGCTGAGACCGCACGAAGCAGCACTCCAGGCCGGGGCTCAGGGAGCGGAAGCAAGCATGGACCACTACGACATGCAGACCAACGACTACATGCACCCGGAGGACGACTGGGACCGGGACCTCCTGCTGGACCCCGCCTGGAAGAAGCAGCAGCGGAAGGTGAGCTCAGGTGGGGGCTGCGGGGCGCAGGAGTGCTCCGCCTTTCATCATTGCGCCGCTCGGGGTGGGAGTGGGTCTGTTTTCCACGCTGGCTGCGAGGGCGGGGGAGTGAGCTGCTAATGCGGAGAAGGTATTTCCTTTTCTGCCCCTCCTCGTCCCCCGCCGGTCGGTGTGGCAAGAGCAGCCGGGAGTGAGTCAATCACCGCTTCCTTTTCGCTGCTTGTGCGCTGTGGACAGCGGGGGCAACACAGTGGCAGGGGTGGGAGGCGGCGTCCATTATGAGGAATAAAAGTAGTCTGTACTGTGGGGGCGCAGGAGTGCTCCGCCTTTCATCATTGCGCCGCTCGGGGTGGGAGTGGGTCTGTTTTCCACGCTGGCTGCGAGGGCGGGGGAGTGAGCTGCTAATGCGGAGAAGGTATTTCCTTTTCTGCCCCTCCTCGTCCCCCGCAGGTCGGTGTGGCAAGAGCAGCCGGGAGTGAGTCAATCACCGCTTCCTTTTCGCTGCTTGTGCGCTGTGGACAGCGGGGGCAACACAGTGGCAGGGGTGGGAGGCGGCGTCCATTATGAGGAATAAAAGTAGTCTGTACTGTGTAATATGACGGGCCCGGCGGCGTCAGTAAATTAACGCTTGCTGGAGAGGTCTGGAAGTCACGTGCTCGACTTCAGACAAGGTTAACTCATCCTTCCATCCTTCATGGGTTGGTAAATTAAGCATTATTTGATACAGTAATATTAAGTGCTTGTAAACGGTGCAGAATGAAGTGCTACATCAGAAACTATATTTGTCACAGCATTGCACTTGGGGAACATGTTGCGTCTGTGGAGTGCAGAAGAGAAGCGGCCGGGTGCGCTCCCACAGACACCCACCCACCTCCCCCTTCACGGTCTGCCCACCCCGGCCCCATGAAATTGCCATGTCACAGCAGACAGGCTGAGCGCGCGACCCGATAAGGTGCCAAGAAAACGTTTTCAGCCTAGATTTCTCTACCCTGGATTCCTCGGCGTGAAAATTTGCAAAAGCTGCAAAAACAGTCATTAATTTGGCACTGCTGATAGCTCACACATTTATAGTCATGTATTGGAAAGCGCAGACGTTGCCAGGCAAAATCCCCTGGTGCGTAGCGACGCTCGAGTGGGGGCTGGCATTTGGGCGGGAAGAAGCTCGCATACAGCACAAATACCCCGCAGCAGTGGACTGAAGGTGCTGATAATTGAGTTGCAAACTAAAAGAGAGGAGTTGGGTGGCTAACACCAGAGTTTACGATTACAGATACATGCAGCCCTTGTGGGTTTGGAATGTTGTGACCTCCCATCCCCTGCTCTTTGTGTGCCCGTCCTCCCTTCTCTCATTCTTACTCTACCCCCCGCTCCATCCCTTCATGCCACCGATACCCCAGTCTTCTCCTGTCAACGCCTCCCTCTTGCATACCCTGCTATTCCCGCGTGGCTCTACAGCAGTCTCAACTGGTATTTCCGTTACATTGCCAGGCCCAAGTAAGAATAGTACGTATCCATATTGGAAAGGACTTATACAAACGATTGAGATGATAATGAATGAGTTGAAATCACCACATGACCTGCTACATGCTGTTGTTTTTATTGTTTGTAAACACAGGACCTAGGACTGTTGCTGATACTTTTGTGATGTAACGTCACCACTGGTCGCATGGCGGGAATACCGCTTCTGTGAATGTAACTTGATCCTGATGTGAAACATGTATGTGTGATGTTGATAAATGCAAATAAAAAAAATAAGTTTCTTAACCTCAAAATCAAACACGCGGAAGGCAGATGAATCACTCCCCTAAAGGTGATAACCGAAGAACTTTGAGGTATTTTTAGATTATCTGGATCCCGCTCTTCCCAGTAAGCTTTATGAAAGAACTCCCTCCTACCACCAAGTCTTCGCAGAGGTTGAGTCCGCCCTGGTAGTACAATGTTACCGGGGTGGTGATGATGAAGCATGACACTACTATGTGTGTGCGACATCCTCTTCAACTAAGGATGGCTTTCCCATTTTAATCGGACCCCCACTGAATTTAGTGGTAACAGATGAGCCCTCTCGAAATTTAGGGTGAGGTTATCTTTATGTATCTGTGAACATTCTTTGCAGGCACCCTACTTGCATGTGATATAGTCCGGGAAACCGGAGGAGAGAAAACAATGCGTTCATCTCTGAGCACTAAGAGATAGTCTACTTACTATGTGGTCTGTTCTTGAGGTTACACCGGAATTGTTCCCACAAATTGATTATTTCGCAACAGTCAAGATTTGTTTTTTTTTATAACTCTTTTTTATTAAAATAAAACAAAGTAACCCAGGCACAGTAATACATTTGAGTAATTGACCATAATTAAGCACAATACAGTTACATTTTGTTCAGCCAAATGGTACGGTGAATTTTCACAATTGGTACTTCACTAACCCTCATCCCTTAATAAGTCGGGTCTACTCGTTCAATTGTGGGGTACAGGCATATCTCGCCTTTGTGTATGTTCCATGCAGTCCATTTTCAATCCCATTTTTTAGGGCACCCTGTATTTTAAAACACGTCCTCACCGCGATCATGGCTCTATCCATATCTCCCACCCACCCCTTCAATACTGATGGGTCCCCAACACCCAATTTTTGTGCTATTTTGCCTTCACCAGGGCCCGCCCCAGTGAGACCCATGATTGTTCAGTTGGGGTTAAATCCGTTACCTCCCAAATATTTAAAAGGCATAGGTTTGTGGTGGGGTTCCGCCTCTTACCTCCTACATCCTCCATCTGAGTTGTGACTGCGTCCCAGTACTTTTGAATGATTGAGCAGTCCCATATTGTGTGAAAAAAGGTCCCCTTTTAGGGTGCATCGGCGTTGGCAATAGAAGTCAGACCGCTTTCCCATCTTTACCAGGACTTTTGCGGATAGGTAAATTTGGTGTAGGATCTTAAGTTAGACCAATCTCAGCCTCATAGGGATGGCGATTTCCCTAGGGGAGCTCAGAGCAGCTCTCCAGTCGTCGTCTTCCAGTATTTCCACATCTACCTCCCACTGTTTTGTTTTTTTAAAACTCTTTTTATTCAAGAAAAACAGTATGATTACAGAAGTACAGGATACTGTATATGTCAACACTTACATAACTGTACATAATACCAGGTTAGAAAGCAAATTAATTGTTAATTTCTTCTAGATGCAGGTTATCTTACTCCACTAACGTTTGATCATCGGGAGTGAGGGGGGGGGGGCAGGGAGAGAAGGGGGCCCAGATGTCTCCTTGATACTTGTTCCATTTAGACCACATACCAGACCATTTCCGTGGACACCCTCCAGCAACATACGTGTTTTTTCTCTGAACATACACCAATCCATGTCTTGTTTCCATGAAGGTAAGTCAGGGACCTCACGGGCCCATCACATTCTAGCGATGTTGCGCTTTGCTACCATGTACCCCAGGGTCACCCATAGTCTTTTTTAGCTTTTAAGTCGGTCTGCCCCCATATGTTAGGCAAAAACGTCTTGGCATCCAAGCCCAGTTCTTGACCCATAACCTCCGTCATACATCTCAACACACTTGTCCAGTATTTACGAATACTGTCACATTCCCACAGAATATGTAGGAACGTGCCCTTTTTCCTCACAGGCTCTCCTACAGTTTGAGTCTTCATCGTATTCCCATTCAGGCCAGGGCCGCCCTAGAATAATATACTCAATGCAAAATTCTCAATTGTACACGTTTGAGTCTGGATGAAATTGCAACTGCCTCCGTTTTCGTGCCCCTGTTGCCTGCTTGTGTCCCTGTTGCCCGCTTGTGCCTCCTTGTGCCCCTGTTGTCTGCTTGTGCCTCTGTGTGCCCCTGTTGTCTGCTTGTGCCTCTGTGTGCCCCTGTTGTCTGCTTGTGCCTCTGTGTGCCCCTGTTGCCTGCTTGTGCCTCTGTGTGCCCCTGTTGCCTGCTTGTGCCTCTGTGTGCCCCTGTTGCCTGCTTGTGCCTCTGTGTGCCCCTGTTGCCTGCTTGTGCCTCTGTGTGCCCCTGTTGCCTGCTTGTGCCTCTGTGTGCCCCTGCTTGTACCTCTGTGTGCCCCTGTTGCCTGCTTGTGCCTCTGTGTGCCCCTGTTGCCTGCTTGTGCCCCTGTTGCCTGCTTGTGCCTCTGTGTGCCCCTGTTGCCTGCTTGTGCCTCTGTGTGCCCCTATTGCCTGCTTGTGCTCTGCTTGTGCCTCTGTGTGCCCCTGTTGCCTGCTTGTGCCTCTGTGTGCCCCTGTTGCCTGCTTGTGCCTCTGTGTGCCCCTGTTGCCTGCTTGTGCCTCTGTGTGCCCCTGTTGCCTGCTTGTGCCTCTGTGTGCCCCTGTTGCCTGCTTGTGCCTCTGTGTGCCCCTGTTGCCTGCTTGTGCCTCCGTCTGCCCCTGTTGCCTGCTTGTGCCTCCGTCTGCCCCTGTTGCCTGCTTGTGCTGTGTTGGTGTGTGTGGAGGGCTCTGTGTGGCTGTGTGTGTAGGAAGCTTTGTGTGGCTGTGTGTGTGGAGGGCTCTGTGTGGCTGTGTGTGTGGGGGGCTCTGTGTGGCTGTGTGTGTGGGGGGCTGTGTGTGCGGGGCTCTGTGTGGGGGTGTGTGTGGGGCGGCTCTGTGTGTGTTTGTGTGTGTCATTTGCGATAGATAAAGCTAGTGGCATTGTAAATGACAATGCCATTTATTTATGTTAAAAAAACATAAATAAAAATAATGTCAAGAGCAATGCCAATAGCTCTAACTTTAACAAAGGCAAAACCATTGCATTGTAAATGCTTGTTCAGATTGTCTTTACAACTCTAATCTCGGTTACACTTCCCGGCGCCCTGCACTTGGCCCTAAAGCAGAAGATGGTATCCAAACATGCCTGGTAGATAACACCCTGCAGCCAATATTTCTTCCATTTCAGCATCTGCCCATCTGCAGGGCCGTGAAGCGTTCTCAAACGGACTGCAGACGCGTGCCATGCTACGTACATGTAACCTTTGCTTCCTTCAAAACATACAGTATGTATCATTCGGGCTCCTGCTTGTACTGCCCTGCGTGCACCCATCTCCATCAGAGCAGGAGCCTGGGCAATGTTCCCTCGTTCCTCTTTTCCACGAATGTCTTTTGAGCAACGTAGTGTTGTATTGTAGGGCATTTATGGTTGGTGAGGCTTTAAAGTGCTTTTTCTAACTATATATAATTTTAACAGTTGCTTCCACTTTCTTGCATTTGTTCCTGTCCCTGGCAACACCTCCTGTTTTCCCTCTTTTCAAAACATAATTGTTAATTATTTTGATTCTTACTAGAACAGTATTGCGGATTGTTTTATTATTTTTCTTCGACAATACGCCCCTTCACTGCCACCCGTGCAGACCAATAAAACAGCAATGTGGAAAGATTCTTGTAATAGCTCCCACCACGGTTTTCTGTGAGGCGCATGAGGCTGGGAAAACATTTCTAGCTTGTGATTTGGGTACATTTGTGTCGCACTATCAATTTAAACGAAATAAGGCCTGATACGACCCTTCATCAGGACTTCTCCAATTCATGCTCAGAGTGGTGTGGCTCACTGGTTAGAGGTGGCAGACCCGGAAGCAGAGGTCGACCCGGGACCAGGGTTCGATTCCCGACGCGGCAGGGTCTTGGGCCATGGTCAGCGGACTCGATAATTCTCGCCTCGGTGCCTACTCCAACCATGGGTCCAACTCAGCAACTCTGGGCAATAACTTGCTTAATCTCTACTTACGGCCCCATCAGCGCCGGGGATGCTTGTCTTCACTTTGGAGATGCCCAGGAGGGACCATCTCACAGGGAAAGCCCGGATGGGTTCCCCAGCGGTATACAGCGCCGGGACGCCCCTTTGCTGGGGCAGCTGTGCACTTTATAAGTATACGGCATTAACATTAACATATATTTGTAGTACATTGGTTGCATCCTATTGGCTCCCACAAGAAAAGGAAATTTAATCATATTTAAATATCTATTGAATCAAATAACCTTTTGTCTTTTTATTCGTATGAACACTCAACAATATATGACCATAATTTGGTATGGGTAAAAGCAAGTTACTCCTAGCAAAAAGCATAAAATATACACACGTAAACAATCACATTTTTAGTGTGTATTCATCTGTGATGTCTCTTTTCTGTAGAAAATGTGTGGCTAAAGTATTCTGACTGAAAACAGTATTCATATAAATTAATTATTTAAAGTGGTACACAATAAAAGGCACTTCCTTTGTTTTATATTGTCCCAGAGACATGGACATGGACATGGACACGGGTACAGAACTGGGGGCATAGACTGAAAGGCATAAAGTGAGTCAAGAGAATGGAGATCTTGTATGGGTAGACACACGTGGCGGCAGGGAGGCGGGAACAGGTGGATGAGGTGACACGAGTTCTGCATTACAAGAGCAGTGCCACAGAGAAAGATATGGAGGGGACTTTATAAACATACTGAACTGCTGGGTTGGGCACTTTGGATACTGGTAATTGGAGAACCACCCTCAAGGACAGGAAGACCTGAATAGTGAGTCTGGGGGCACGGGGATATGAAGACACAGAATCTAGAACCAAGCAGTGTGGGCAGCTGGATAAGAAGAGGCGGGGACACTTGGATATAAACGAGACAGAAACCGGGACAGTAAGACACGGATGCAAAGACAGAAAATCAAGGCTACTGGTACATGAAGATGTAACAATGCAACATTTGAGGACTGAGGACTCTTGTATTCCAGTTAACTTTGTATTGCCATTTATTGTCCTCTCAGTCACCACCTACTATCATTCCTCAACACTTCAAATATATGTTCTCCAAATATGTTGATGTCCTCATACCAATTTGTATTCCCACATGCATCATTTGTGAAAAACATTTCTGCTCTTTGAATAAATACGAATTGAACTGTATGCAAATGGAGACTAATTAGCCCTTTCTGTCGCAAACCCAGAGCAAGCTCAAGCAATAGATGATGTTTGAGATATATTTTAGTTGAAGAAAAAGGGGTAACCCTGTGTCCCTCAGAACCTGGGTATTTAATGGTTAAAGAAAAAGGTGGTTCTGTTGGGTAGGATACTTTACTTAGACAATGCTTATTAATGCAAATAAGAACAAATGCTCTCTGGTACACGTCTAGTTTGAGAAATGAATGCTCAAAATACAAAGTCGAGGGATCAATAGAATATATTGTGTAAATTATAACAAAATTCATTCATTTTGTTTCTGAATTTCTTCAAAGTTACCATACAATGTATGTTAAGACCGTCAGACAAAGTGCAATAATGTGACTTTATAGTGAGTAGTGCTCCATGAGTGACAAAATATATACAGTGTAAAGAAATGTCATATGTACAGATATATACAAGTATTTCATTAGCCAGATGTTAATTTTTGACCAAGGATTCCTAATGTTCCTATTGGGATCCTGGTTTTTCTGGACCTATGACATGCGTCGACGTTTCGACCCTCATGCGCCCCAGTGGGTGGTCGCGGCGGGTCTTTCTCAAGACAGGAAAAGGACAGTTTGAATTTTCAGATAGGTGTGTCTCAACCTGAAATGGGTGCTGCACAATGGCCAGTCGTTTGAAGTGTTGGTGAAATCGATCAATCCAGATAGGAGGTGCTGCATCCGTCACGCCAGCTGCATTCATACGCATGCGCCCCAGTGGTTGGTCGCGGCGGGTCTTTCTCAAGACAGGAAAAGGACAGTTTGAATTTCAGATAGGTGTGTCTCAACCTGAAATGGGTGCTGCGCAATGGCCAGTCGTATCCGGGTTGGTGAAATCGATCAATCCCGAAAGGAGGCGCTGCATCCCTCACGCCAGCTGCATTCATACGTATGATAGTTGCAGCTGTGATCATTGTTAACAGAGTGCACTCGCCCTCCAGAGAAAAGGAGAGTTACAGAATAAGTAGAATTTCTGATAGTAAGTACATGATTGTAACTTTTCTAGTTACAATAAATAACATGTTCTAGCAGTGCTTTTCTTTTTAAGTTATACGTATGCTGTTTGAACGAGACAGACTCCACGCATCACGTTCCAAGAATAAGCCTCGACTGTTTGCGCCGACCCGTCCGTATGGGCTGAGGGGGCCACGTCTCCATCTTTTTAGAAGAATGTCTATCAGGCTGAGCAAAGGGCAGCCTGACGGACATTCTTTTGGTTCGAATCAGGTAGTCAGGAGCCAGACATGGGCTAAATGCGAAGGCTCCAGGCTGCCTCAGCTGAACTTTACAAAGCTGAGGGATTTCACAGCCCTCTGGACGCGACCTCCTCAGCCGTGAAAGTGCCTCAAGGCCCTCTCCCTCGTGCCGAGGGAGAGCGTCATGGATTTCCTCGGACCTGGGCTTTTATGTTTTAAGCCCTGAAGTGCCTAGGGCTGTGTCAATCAGTGACACCTTGTCACAGAGTGGTGTGGGGTCAGCAGTTTCACTGGCCCCATCCCACTCTGTGACGAGTGAGGGACTGCTGCCTTCTCTCATTGGCAGGCCTCAGGTCTGCCAGTGAGAAAAGGCATCGGCCCCAACCCTCCTGTGTCTGTAATGGGCCTTAATGCGCTCGCGCATACTAACGCGGCGCCGCCGCATAAATTAGACACGGGACACCGCACTGTGGTTCCGCGTGGTCCCGACTGACCTTGTCGGCCACGCCTCCTTTATTTATCTGGGGCGCGCGTGACGTCATGCGTCAGCGCTGGCGTGCCCCTGTCGGCGCGGGTAGACTGGACCGCTACCCTGCGCCCCAGGACACTACATTCCTTCTAACCTTTATTAAACAAAACCATATCGAAACATAATGAAAAACGGTGGATCTGTTACCAGTCTCTTGTTCATTATCCTCGGATCATTACACCAGGAAGTCTGCCAGTTGGGAGGATGGTTCTGGATTCTTTCGCAGAGCATATCTGGATTGTTCCCCTCTGGACGGGGGCATCAGCAGTGTTGCCCTTGTGGGTGTGTTACTCCCCCGGCCGGTGGCAGGAGAGTTTGGCAGGCTCTCCCCCGGGGTTGTCGGCGGTGGTTGAATTTCTTGGTCCATAAGAGTCCTCCTCTTCCAGGAGGGACTGCTCCAACAGCCCTGATCCATCATTTTCCCTGGGTTGATTCTGACTCGCTCTCAAAGGGTTAGACCCCTGAGGAGGGGGCGTGCCTGGGTGCACCTTCTTGAAGAAAGAGATGTTGCGAGTGACGGTTTCAGTTCCCCTCTGAGCTGTCACCAGGGTGCTGGTTCGGCGGAGGACAGTCCACGGCCTGTGCTCGAACAGGAGCCGGAACTTTCTCCCAGGATATCGATCCTTGACGTAGACCTGGTCTCTTGCCTGAATATCAGATTCTTTAGCTCCACGCCAATGACTGGCCTTGTCATTGGAGTGAGTTTGATTGGCCAGGGTCCTTTCCGCGTCAACTTGGGCTGGGGTCCAGGTTGGGTGATTCGGAATAGTGTCTCTGACCGCTCGGCCCATGGTCGCTGGGCCCGGCGCTGCTTCGGTCGTGAGGTGTGGGGTCAACCGGTACTCTCGCAAAAAACTGTAGATGGCCCTCTCCAGCGGTGATCCATCCGCATGTGCAATGCGTATTGCCTTGTTCAGCATGCCCATAAATCTCTCCACTTCCTCATTGGCTTGGGGCCTGCACGGAGTCACCTTACGGTGGTTGATCCCCCAGCTCTTTAGGTAGTCTGCAAATTCCTGCCCCTGGAAGGGGGGACTGTTGTCCGTCTTGACCACTTCGAAGATACCATGCGTGGCTATTGTCTTCTCAAACTTGGTGATGACCTCCATGGCCGTCTGGCTTTCGACAATCTCTACCTCCGGATACTTCATGAAGTCGTCAATGATCACTAATGCGTAGCGTTCATCAGGAAGGTGTCCGAAATCTGCACTCGCGCACTCCCACGATCTCTGTGGGTTGTCTTCCGTAATGACTGGGTGAGGGTGATCCGGTTGCCCCGCTGTTTGGCACCAGGTGCACGTTCTGACTGTCTGCTCTACCATCGTGTCCATTCCGGGAAACCACACCTTGGCTCTTAATCGGCTCTTGGTCTTCACCATGCCTTGGTGTCCTCTGTGTGCCAACTCTACCGCCTGTTGGGTTAGGTTGGCGGGCATGACTAGTCTCGGTCCTCGTAGTTGGCATCCTTGTCTGTCGAGGGACAGCTCTTCTTTCACCCTCATGATGGACTCGAGTGTTGCTCTGGCTTGCTGTGTCCTCTTGCTCGGGGTGGCTTGAATGGGGCGCCAGTCATTAGATCGGACAGCATCTGCTGCTAATTGCAAGCACTCATCGCTCTGGGTGGCTTCCACGATCAACTTCAGACTCATGGGTAGAGGCCGTGACCTTTCCATTACCATCCGAACGTATTCCTTGGTATCCTCCCCCTCTTCTCTCTCTGCCTTTGTGGCCGCTCGGGGGTGCCTTGAAAGGTAATCTGCTGGATTCGTCGATCCGGGTTTGTACTCCACCCTGTAATCATACCCTTGCAGTTGAAGTATCCACTTCTCAATCCTCTGTGGCAGCTTTGATACTGAACCTTGAAACAGGGGTATGAGAGGCTTGGGATCTGTAGATACTGTGAAGGAATGGCCATATACGTAGACATGGAAATGCCGGCAGGCCCAGTGAATTGCGATCGCTTCCCGCTCTATTTGCGAGTATCTCTGCTCCATGTCCTTAGGGAGCGGCTGGCGTAGGCGATGGGTGCCCATTCTCCATTGCTTTGAAGCTGAGTTAGCACTGCCCCTAGCCCGTAGGGGCTGGCGTCCACGGCGACATTGGTGGACTTGGTGGGGTCAAAATAGGATAACGTTGTATCTGCTGACAGGGCAGCCTTTGTGGCTTTGAAGGCATGTTCCTGCTCCTGGCCCCATTGCCACGTGGTGGTGGACTTCGTCAGTTCCCTGAGGGGTTTTGTGAGGTTGTATAAGTCGGGTACGAAACGCCCGCAAAAGTTTACCATGCCCAGGAAGCTTCTCATTTCAGAGATATTGGATGGTGCTGGGGCTTCTTGAACGTCCTTCACCTTATCCGGGTCCAGTGCTATTCCTTGGTCTGAGAAGGTGTAGCCAAAGAAACTGATTTTTTTCTGTAAGAACTGGCACTTCTCGCGGTGTAGGGTCAGACCGGAGTCCTTGATTCTTTGAAGGACTCCCCTCAGTCTCTGGTGGTGTTCTTCTATTGATGATGCCTAGATTAACAGGTCATCGCTCAAATTTAGGACTCCTGGTAGTCCACTGAGGACTTCTCAAATGGTATTTTGAAATACTTCTGCGTCACTTGAGATTCTGAAATTTAGGCGCCGGTATCGTCTGAGGCCTACGTGCGTGGAGAAGGTGGTTATATAGCGGGAGTCCGGGTGGAGTGGTAGTTGATGATAACCGAAGCGAAAGTCCATCTTCGAGAACCATCTTGCGCCGTTCAACTCTCCCAGGATGTCGTCTATGGTGGGGGTTAGGTGTCGTTCCCTCTTCACCGCTGCATTCGGGAGGCGCATATCCACACAGATGCGGACTTGCCCTGGCTGCTTCGGCTTGCGGGCTACCACAATCGGGGACACCCACGGGGTGGGCCCGCTGACCTTTTCAATGATACCTTGCTTTTCCAACGCCTCCAGCTTTCTTCGACCTTTTTCCTCAGGTGGAATGCAATGCGCCTATGCATCAGTGCCACGGGTTGGACCGATGGGTCGATATGGAGGGAGACTTCCTTCCCTTTCAGGCATCCGATGCCTTTGAAGACTTCACCAAACTCTTCCATGATGATGTCTAGTTCCTCTTCCAGCACGGCCATGGCGAACAATATTAGCCTCATTCTTCTGCTGATTGCCCACTGATTAGCATGCCACTCCCCTCTTTTGTGACATATACTGTGGTGGGTACTTTCAAATCTTGGTGCTGCAGCTCTGTCTTGAAACACCCTATTAGGGTAATAGGCGTCTTCTGTCCGTACGTGAACACTCTGATTCTGGCTTCGCGTAAGGGAGGCCGGGCACTTAGCTGGTTGTACACATTGGCAGCCATCAGCTCAATAAATGCTCCTGTGTCGATGGTGGCTCTCACTTCTTGCTGATGGATCTTGATGCGGCACTTCAGGAGGTGTCTCTTCTTCCTTTGTGGCTGGTCGATTGCGAACACGTAGTGGACCGGCTAGTCACTCGTGTCGTCGTCCATATGTTTGCTGTCTTGTTCTTCCACCACAGCATGTGCCACTTCCCTCTTGGCCTTCTTCGATCTGCATACCGCTGCAAAGTGGTTCATTCACACACATGAGCTGCACTTCTTCCCTTTTGCCGGCAGTCCTGCATGCGGTGGGTCTGGCCTCCGCTGTATCCACACTCTTTGCGCTTGTCCTGCTGTTCCCTGCCCGCGTTTTGGAGCGCTTTTGGCCTCACGACGTTCGCTTTCTCCGTCATGTTGACCTGCTCCATTTTGATGGGCCGGTGAAGGGCTGCTTCCATGTGGGAGGCTCTGGCCTTCGACAGTTCTTTGGAGCGCCCCAGCTTGAGGATGTCTGCTAGCGGCTTGCCGTCTTCCTGGAGGATGGTGACCCTAAGTTTGGAAGAGTAACACCCTTGAATTATCTGTCCTCTTCTTCCTGTTCGTCGCGGAATCCACACGTGCTGGCTAGCTCCTTCAATCTCCTGTGGAATGCGTCCAGTGACTCCTCAGCCTCCTGTTTAGCTTGACGGAAGATGAACCTCTCATAGTCTTTGCTCGCCATAGGTTCAAAGTGCGCGTTCAAAGCGTTGAGGAGAGTGAGGTACGTCTTTGGTGTGGCTTCTACTAACGTTTTGTAGATTCTGTGAATGTCTTTACCTCCGAGATGGAGGAGCAGGGCTCTGCATTTTTCTCTGGCAGTGCCCGCCCCTTCAAAATAGATCTGGAGGCGATCTGTCCAGTCTTTTCATCGTGGAGCTAGGGATGACGGGGCCCCGTCTACTATGAATGGTTCAATGGCGGGAATTTACGCCATTTTGATGTGTGCGTAAACCCTCTTTGCAGCACGTGCGCTGCCACCTCTTTGATGCACTAATCTAGGCCGTTCCGGGCGTCAAAACGATGTTGGGGTATGGCGGGCCTTTTTTCCCTCTTGTCCCCACTGATCGCCATTCTGGCTGCACAGACCTGTGCTCTGCTGCAGGCTCGCGTGGTTCCTGGGCGTGGGCCAGCTCACCCTCTTTCCCCACTGGACGATAGTCCGGCCACTCTGACCTGTGCTCTGATGCAGGCTCACGTGGCACAGGGACATGGGTTTGCTCCTCGGCGTGGTGGGAGCTCTTTTCCACACCTCTCCTTCTTTTGGGCATTAGCAGAGGCCCTGGGGAATCACCCCTTGCCGGCACCATGGAGCTGAAGACCCTCCCCTTGCAGGTTCACTGCCAGCTCGAACTTTGCGGACCTACTGAGGGCCGGCACGCTGAGGGTGCATCAGGAGGTGAGGGAGAGGTTAAGGGCACAGCATGGATTCTTTAAGCCTCGTCGCCAGTATAATGGGCCTTAATGCGCTCGTGCATACTAACGCGGCGCCGCGTGATCCCGACTGACGTTGTCGGCCACGCCTCCTTTATTTATCTGATCTGGTACGCAAGTGACGTCACGTGTCAGCGCTGGCGTGCCCCGGTCGGCGCGGGTAGAATGGACCGCTACCCTGCGCCCCAGGACACTACAGTGTCCTCTGGTGCTTCCCTTTCTACAGTTAAGGTAATTTTTAATGTTTTTTTGTATGGCTGGTGCATGCTTGTATGTATGAATGTATGTGTTACTGAGTGTTGTGAATGGGTGAGTTTGAGCATGTGTGAATGCATGAGTGTGAGTGAATGTGCGAGAACACTATGGCCCTGCGCAACACTTCTTGCAGAAGAAGACATCTGAAAAAAGTCTTCACATGCTATTACGTGACCTTCAATGCAGTATGTTGAGTTACTATATGTACTGTACTGTAGCCTTAATATGTGATATTCCATGACCTGGAGGGTACTTTTGAGGCATTTTACAGACTTTTGTCAGGCCTTTTATACACTCTATATCAGGGTTGAGCAATCGGTTACCTCCGGACTTAGCACCTGTCCGCCGATTCTAATATACACCTTCCGTTTCTCTCACTGTGTGCAAGAATCGTGGGTTTCTCGCCTTTACACATGCGCTGTCACATCGCGCACCATCACGCATGCGCTAAACATTAAGGCTAGTGTCTACATAGATATCCATACTCCGCCGCACATGCGCACAGGAAGGGGAACGCCCATGACATCCGCGCAGAACCGGCAAAGCGATCCAAGGTTACAATCCTTCTTTGGGCATGATCCGTTTCGAATTAAGCAGCAATTGAACCAATTACTCCTAGTATATAAGGGGGCCGGTCTCAGCCACACGGCATAACGTCGGAGCAGCTTTGAGGGGAGGCAGCCTACCGGGTCTTGCAGAAACCGTGAGTTTGGTGCTTAGTGATCTAGGGAATGATGTCTACATTACTCGTGAGTAGTACCAACACAAACCTGAATTGAGCCTTCTGATATCCTTTAGGTTGCCGCATTGAGCTGGAAGACAGCCCCCAATACCACGCAAAAGCTCATGATGAGGCCATCTAGCCTTAGCTTATAAGTAAGCATTGTCAAAACCATTTTTCCTCCTGAAATCCAACCACTAAGGAGAAAAATACGGTTCATTCATTTAAATGTGTGTGTCTTTGTCTACTTGTGTGTCCTTGTCCTTTTTTCTTTTCAGGGTTCTAGACCACAACTGGTCCTTTACTACCCACTTTTTTTTTTTAACAGGTCATTTTTCCCAGGTTAAAAGCTACATCCTATTGTGACGGTATGATTTATTCTGCTTTTTCTCTTTACAGGTCTTGTTCTATTAACGCCAATTGGGCGCAACAGACTACTATACTGAAACACTATTAGGAACATTACACCTATAGTTGATTTTAAATATTTTTTTGTAGAATTCACTTTCACACCTACACCACATGTGAGCAAGGTGAGGATAGTTGTGCATATCCTCGTCCTGAAGAAGGAGTTTTTACACTCCGAAACATGTCGACGCACTTTCTGAGGTTGATGTACCTTAATACACAGTAGCAACCTCACTCCTTTTAACAATACCAGCCGAGGGCTTAATAAATTTTATTTTTCATACTACGGGCCTGGTATCTTTTAACTTCACATTTCACCACCTCACCACTCACATTCAATCACCCTCCACACACTATACTTCAAGTGCTCCTACGCAGTCGTGAGTCTCAGCACGCCGCATCCCGTAAAGGGATGCGAAGACCCCAATGATGAAGCATGACACCAAGGGGCCTGTTGATGTGTGAGGGGTATTCAAAACAACACTGTGTGCTCCCCACCATTGTAGGGACCACTACCACTGCCAGAGTGGATTCCATTTTATTTATGGAATTTAAAAATGGCCACCATTCAGCTCTCATGCCACTGAGGAACTACGTATAGTGGATAACAGCTTGAGTGGAAGACAGCAGAAGCTGCTTGACATAGGTATAATGGACATAAAGTGAGTTCCATCAATGTAAAGGTTTCCCACTTCAGCTCTGTGCGTGAATAAAATATCATGGAATTGTAATGCACTCCTTGTGGTATTGAGTGGCTGCAAGGGGAGGGCACTGCTACAGCGGTGAGGTGGCAACACACTGACCTCCACTGCCCCCCAATCCCTGCTGTAAAAGGTGCTTAGTAAAGGGGATGAGAAATGAGAGCTCTTACCTTTTTACTGCACGCATACGTACTGATCCAGAAGAGGTCTGCAGTGGAAACTATCCCATAACGCTAGTCTACGTGCCACTGCTGTCCAGCATAAAGAGACCTCTAATTCAGTGTATGTATTTTATCACTTTTGCCATGTACAGGCTGGATTGAGGTTTGCACACTAGTTTACAGACTGGGCTAAGGCACTCGGGGGGTGGCAGTTAAAAACTATGCTATGTGAGTGAGGGAGTGTATTGTACAGTCATTTGTTAATAAAGCAGCAGGACACCTCCGTTTGTAGGACTGTTTCAGGGACAGATGAGCAAGCAGCATTGTTGTTTTGTAAAAAACTGCATGCCCAGTTTGAAAGGTTGAAGAGTGACAGAAAATCTGTACCACAACTTGACACAGTTCATCAGCCTCTTCAGCTAAATCCCTAGCCTCCACCCTGTAAGACTGTGTGGTGCAGTCTAGTGTTTAGTGGGTGGAGCGCAGGGGAGGAACAGGAACAGGAGGAGCCGGGAGACGAGCTAGAAGCAGTTAGTGTAGGGACGAGGTCAGATGCAGAGGTAATGAATAAAGCTCCATGAAAGAAGCGACTGTGTCTGTCTCATTATTGCAGGGCAAGACACGACATCTGGCGACGAGGGTGGGATTGGGTGCACTGTGCACCTGAAGCTGATCCCACAACGCTGCATGACCCTGTCCCGGATAGCGTAAATAAAAGTTGCGAGTGAGCGTGGCGGCCGAGATCGCGCTGCCAGAAGATTTGCCTACACTGAAGCTCGGTGGCTGAGGCGGCTGCGTGGAGCGTGGAATACCAAGTAAATTGCCTATACTGAAGCTCTGTGGCTGAGGCTGCTGTGTGGAGCGTGGGCCACAAAGCAAGCGCGATTGCGCACAAAGGAATCGTCAACTCACCCTGAAGCATGAGAGTTGGAACGGGAAGGTGCGGCGTTGGGAGCTCACCCGATTCATCCACGTGTCATTCGCTGTCCTAGTGGGAACAGTGGCAGCCTCTGCTCCCAGGAAGGGGCCACTTCACCCGGTGAGTACTGGTGAATGGGTGCCGGGTGACTGCAGCAGTGGAGACAGCCAAATCTCGTGGAAAACGAGATTTCGAGTGCAGCGGCCATTTGAGGTCAGGCTTTTCCCACCAATCCCTTGTTGAGGCCAAGGAGCGGCCATTTTGAAGTCAGGCAACCTCCAAGTTTGCCATCAAGCCCAAGCAAATGCCGAAGAGAAATAAGAAAACAAGCACTGGTAGATGTAACAGAACAACCATTGGCAAAAGAGAAACCAATAAACATTGGCAAGTGTAAATGGACAAGCATTGATAAATGCTAGTGAACGACAAGGAACAAGCCTTGGCAAGTGTAAAGAAACAAGCATTGACAAATGTAATGAACAAACGTTGGCAACATAAATGAACAAGTATTGATAAATGTAAGTGAACAAAAAAAAGAACAAGCATTGGCAAATGGAACAACTACAGTGAACAAACATTGGCCAGTGCCGGACTATATCAATGAACAAGCATTGACAGATGCAAGCAAACAAGCACTGGCAAATGAAAAAAAAAAAAGGACAACGTTAGCAAACGTGTAGGAGCAAACATTAATAAAGTTTAGCGAACAAGCAGTGGCAAACGTAATGAAAAGAAACACATCAGCAAATGAAATAAGCATAAGCAAATGCAAGAGGTTCAATAGAACAAGCATAAGCAAATGCAAGAGCCAAATGAAAACAACAGAGAGCACAAACAAGCACTGATACAAGAAATAAAAGTAGAATGAACAAAAGTGACTGTTAGCAGCAAGCACTGGCAAATGCAAGATTTACAGCGCACCAAGCACGAGCAAGCACCAGAAACAAGCGAAGATCGCACCAAATATAAACAAGCACGATTACAAGCAGCATGAAGTGAAAGGGGCAAAAGTGTCAATAAACACAACAAGCCCTGGCAAGTGCAAGAGATACACAGTAAACAAGCACAAGCCCACACAAATCTTGAATGCGACAAGCACAGGTAAATGCAAATCCAGAACGCCACAAGCACGAGCCAACACAAATCCGAACCTACCAAGCACGGACGAATACAAGTCCCGAAGTCAGTGAGCACCAGCCAGTGCAAATCCTGAATGCACCAAGCAAAGGCAGATCCCGAATGTAACAAACACGAGCAAAGGCAAGAACCAAAGGAAACTTTCAGCACCCCGCGAAGATGAATGATCAACCGCAAGAGAAGCTAAGAAATCAAATGATCCAGAAGCATGAGTAATGAATATCAAGGAAGCCCTCTCTCATCACTTAAGTGATTGGATAACCTGCGTTAGGCAGAAAAGAAACGCAAGAACGAGATATCACTGGTGTCACGTATCATCGCGGAAGAGCCCCAAATCACCTGCAGCTAGCAGGCAACCCTAAAGAAAGTGGGGATTTGCTGAGCCACGAGTCACGCGTGGTGCAGCTGAGTGGTAGCCATTTCGAACTCATGAAATCCAAGCTTACCTCACTGAGACAGTCGTACTAAGGGTGGACAGAATACAGTAGTCACCCAGGAGTGGCGAACCTTCCCAAAATCAAGGAAACGACCAGACACAGGATCTCGGCTGAAGAAGGTCAGCAAATAAGACGGGAAGGAAAGTGAACAGTCCTGTTACAGTAACAGACTAAAACTTTCCTTTCTCATGGCGGTAGGAAAAGCAACCCACCGGTCCAATCCCTGCATTGAATTACCACCCCCAGTGACGCAGACTGACAGTCAGAGTTTGGGTCCCTAATGGAACCGGTGGCTGGAATCACTGGACAATTTTCTTGACGCAATCGGTGAACGAAGAGATGGAAAATGTCTGATACTACTCCTTCAGCTGGTAGGTAATGAGGGCCGACGCTTAGTCAGAACATTTCCTGAAAAGGACACAGAGACCTATGAAAGACTCAAAGAGAAGCTACGTGCCCATTTCCACGCACAGGCAGACGTGGATCATGATCGCATCGCCTTCAACTCAGCACAGCAGGAACCAGGAGAACCATTGCCACAATTCATCACCCGGTTGCAAAGTCTGGTACGATGCTGCCATTTCAACACATTTTCAAATGAGGAAGCAGTTCGGCTCCGGATAATCGAAGGCTGTTCAAATTCTAGCACGAAGCGCAAGATCCTTCGAGGGCATTGGTCGCTAAAGGAAATCATCAGAAAGGCCGAAGTTGGAGCACAGGTCAAAGCAAGAGACATATCAAAAGAATTGCACTCGAATGCAAGACACAAAGATACTAGGAAAGAGACATCCCTCATGTCTGGGAACAAAGCCCAAGAAACCAACAAAACCAGAAAGAGGGAGGGTGAAGGTAGACCAGAGATAAGACAGCAGGAGAGACAAAGTGACATGGAATACTCCGAGTCAACAATACAAAAGACCGGGACAATCCAGGATTCTGACAGTCTCACTGACACAACTTCAAGGAGTTATTCCACCTCAAGGAGTCATTCAAAGTATGGCACAAACTATTCTGAAGAGGACGAAGTGTCAAGTGGGACAGATCGCACCCATGGACAAGATGGCAGACTGCCCAACAAGTGGGCAAGAAAGACAAACTACAGAAGATAGGACCAATCATGTCAACTCTGGAAATCGGCACATGAACACCCCCGAGCATCCCACTATTTGCCAAACTCTGTAGATGAGTCTGAGGAAGCACTAAGTAATGGGACACCTCGCCCCAATGGCACGGATGTCA
This sequence comes from Lissotriton vulgaris, assembly GCF_964263255.1. Taxonomy (NCBI): domain Eukaryota; kingdom Metazoa; phylum Chordata; class Amphibia; order Caudata; family Salamandridae; genus Lissotriton; species Lissotriton vulgaris. The sequence goes on along the minus strand of NC_141695.1, from coordinate 753,953,382 downwards.
GGGCACCCAACAAACGAGAAGAAGAAGCAAACCACATTAGGTAGAGTGATTTACTCAGACACTGGAGAGGCGAAGACAAACGCACTCATGACACCCGAGACAACGAGGAAACTGAGAGGAGGCCATTAGCATCATACGAGAGAGGCAGAGATGAAGCACCGTGGGATCAAACACAAGAATAAACATGTGGTTATCAAACAACCTCCCCAGTGAGATGACACCGAAGCCACTTCGAGAAAGGTACCCGGAGAAATACTCTAGGAGCAGCCCGTCACGGCCTACCAGTTTCAGAAATCTACCATCCAAGACACACTCAAAGGAACGTTCTCAAAGGAAATCAACAAAAGACTCCTTCGATTCAGAAAGCATGTCTGCTCGATCCCTCGAGTCGATCGAGTCATGGTCCTCGACAACGGCCATGGCGTCAACCACCCGAACATATAATAGAACCAAAGGACATTCTTCCCATCAAGAGCATCATGTCTCACACCAATGTCTCTGAATACTCAATCACTCCACAAGGCAACCTGTCATGTCAGTCGCAGGTATATCAAGACAGAAATAACACACCGTCACCCCTGATGGGGTCAGCGAGGCTGGCTCAAAGGGCCTACAGAAGGAAAACCGATATAATGGACCTTGCTCACCGATGGACAGGGACCAGACAGTCACTCTGCAAGGAGAGCCAGATGTGTCAATAGAGACAGATCATCATCGGATGAGAGAGAAACATGCATATGCCCATATAATCCACGCGTGCAGGAGTGGATGAGACAACCAGAGGCAGCGAATGAGTCCCCGAACCAAACCCAGACGATCTCTTCAGATAGTACCTTACCGTCTGGTATACATGACTCTGAACAGTAGTGCAGTGTTGCCCTCGACCGGACAAGACAAAAAGAAGTAAAAGTATATGCGGGTGCTCGGAAGAGAATCAGAACAACATCCCCTCATAAAGGAGATCGAGCGTCATTCGAACAAGGGCCACAAAGGAAGACAGACTGCCGACATCAAGCTGAGCCCTTCACAGTCACCTCAGGAACTGAACGTGAGTGGATCACCCAGAGGCTGAATGAAAATCACCGCGAATCTGAGCATACACAGATCACACGAGACGTCTCGCAATTGCAAAGATGCACTCATGTAGTAAAGGATGCTCTCGTCAAGGCGACAGAAAGCCACACAACGGAAATGGAGATGTGTCTCCATAGCAAACGGGTGGCCCGCGGACCCGTGTGGCTGATTGAGGAACTATAAACATGTTGGACGCTAAGTTTATTTTGTGAACAAGGGGGGAGATGTAAGACTGTGTGGTGCAGTCTAGTGTTTAGTGGGTGGAGCACAGGGGAGGAACAGGAACGGGAGGAGCCGGGGGACGAGCTAGAAGCAGTTAGTGTAGGGACGAGGTCAGATGCAGAGGTAATGAATAAAGCTCCATGAAAGAAGCGACTGTGTCTGTCTCATTATTGCAGGGCAAGACACGACACACCCCAGGCCAAGTAGTCTTGATTTCCAAACGTGCCCAGTGCTATGTTTGTCCCAAACCTCTCTGAAAATGTCTAGGCTTTGTGGATAACATCTGGTCATTAAAATAGTTTATTCACGTACTGGTTAGACTATTCAACATTTCTACACTTGGTTCACAAAAAAAGACCATTCCAAACTAACAACTGTCGGTCAGCAACTAAACATGCTTCTGACATAGCTGATCTCATCATTAATCAGGACATAGACATAACAATCCTTACAGAAACTTGCCTATCAGAATCCTCGTCCCCAGTCATGGATCTACTGGTGCCCCCTCATTATAATATTGTGAGACTTGATAGGCTAAAAAAGTCAGGGGGTGGTATAGCCTGCATTCACCGATCAAATCTTGAAGTTGGCCAAATTCATTCCAACCCACTAGAATCCTGCGAATATCTAGGTCTCAATCTAAGATCGGCTAACAATCAGGCATGCAACTTGCACGCCCTTTATCACCCACCAGATAATAATATGACCTACAAAGACCAGCTAATGGAGATCATCACATCTAACTCTAACTCTGAAGCAAATAACATATTTCTTGGGGATTTTAATTTACACTGGAATGACAACAACGACAAACAGGTCAACGCTCTTAAAGACTTCTTATCGGATCTAAACCTATCCCAAGCATGCACACAACCAACTCATTCGAAAGGAGCCACATTGGACTGGATCATTTCCAAAAAAGAGACTACATCAGTCCTCTCAATAGAGCCATGCGACTGGTCAGATCACCATGCTATAACCTTCCTGATACCCACATGGAAGAAGACAAAGAGCACACAACCAATGAAAACCAAAAGATGGATGCGAGACACCAGAGATGTAAATATGGAATTACTAATAGAACGCTGCGAGAAAGATATACCTCACAACTTACAGAATGTGAATGATTTAACTAACCACTACACTACTTCAGTAACAAAAATAGTCAACGCCACCATACCTCTAAAACTGAAAAGAGTTACAGATAAGGTAAAAAACCCTTGGTTCAATGGGACATTGAATGAAGACAGGAGGAAATTGAGACTGGCAGAAAGGAAATGGAGACAACACCCTTCATCCCCTGAACTGAAATCCATCAGAAATGATTACAACAAAAAGACCCTCAAATCAAAGAAGGAATTTATTAGATCCGAACTGGATAACGCCAAAAACAGACCACGAAAACTGTTTGAGATTATAAAACAACAATCAAATAAACTGGCCAAATCGGCTCAAGAAGTCACAAAAACACAACTAAGCTGCGAAGAATTCGCAACGTTTTTCACAGAAAAAGCTGACACGCTGGAAAGAGAACTCAGAAACGCAGCGAATAACCTTGATCTCCACACACCTTCATCGATAATTACCACAGAGAAAAGTTCGGATAATATGAAGAAAAACGAGGCACAATGGGACACGTTCAAACTACTAGATCAGAATAGCATTGCCAAAACGCTATCTGACATCAAACCCAACAATCACTACAATGACCCTCTACCAACAAAATGCCTGAAAGAAATCAGCCATTCAGTGATTCCAATCTAGACAGAAATCATAAGCGCCTCCTTATCCCAGGGGATCCTTCCAGATTGTCTAAAAACAGGTCAAGTAGTCCCTATTATCAAAAAACCGACAGTGAACCCTGCAGATCCGAATAATTACCGCCCAGTTACCAACATCCCTCTTCTCGCCAAACTAATAGAGAAGTGTGTGCAAATCCGATTGAGCCAACACATCGACAATTTCTCTCTATTGGATGACTGCCAATCAGGATGCAGAACAGGGCACAGCACAGAAACGGCGATATTACACATTGTCGATGATGCACTTCAGGCACTAGATAACAATTGAACTTGTCTGCTTATACTCCTTGACCTGTCATCTGCATTTGACACGGTTAATCACGAAAAACTTTTGAACAGACTACATGAAAGGATGGGAATATCTGGCATTGTGCTTAAATGGTTCGAATCCTTCCTACAAAATAGAACCCAAAGATTCCTGGTAAACAAAGCTCTATCACCTTCTTGCCCTAACATAATTGGAGTCCCGCAAGGATCTACATTATCTCCGTCACTGTTTAATCTGTATATCGAACCCCTTACAGAAATTCTCTGAAATTCCAAAATATCTTACCACATGTACGCGGATGACACGCAGATATATATCAAGATCACATCCTTGGAAGACATCAACGTAAGGAACGAGGCCCTAAAAATGACTCTAAAATGGTTAGCTATCAATCATCTGAAGCTAAATGCACATAAAACTGAATTTTTACTAATCTCACCTCAGAAGAATCAGTCGGTAGTGAAGGAATGGTCCAAACTGATCACGGCGTTAAACTGCACCCCCACCCTAGTTGACTCAGCGAAATCACTAGGAATCACACTGGATGAGAACCTAGACATGAAAGCACACATCAAAGCGCCAGTTTTCACCTGAATTACTTAAGAAAAATGAAACCATTTTTGTCTGAAGCGGATCTAAAACTAGCAGTGCAATCATTGGTCATTTCAAGGATTGAATATGGAAGTACGACATTGGCGGGGCTACCAAAAATTTCCACGGCACCATTAAAAGCATGCCTCAATGCAGCGGCAAGACTTATCACAGGAACAAGGAAATTTGATCATATCTCCCCTCACCTGAAGGCATTGAACTGGCTACCTTACGAGGCCAGAATTCAGCTAAAGATGGCATGTATCACCCACAAAGCGCTTCATTACAATACTCCGAGATACCTTGCCCAAAAAATTGAAATATCTGGAGGAGATAGACCAGGCAGGAGTGCCAAGGACCTGGTGCTGAGACCACCCATCTTTAGGAAGAAAAACTTATGATAGAGCGTTTTCAGGAGCGGCCCCTAGAATTTGGAACTCACTTCCCCCAAGTACCAGAAAAATTAAAAACTCTGCCATTTTTATGAGGGAAACGAAGATCTTTCTTATGAATATATTCCTTCCATTGGAATGATAGATCGGCACTAACTCCTTGAATCAGAATCGTCCAAGATATACACTTGTCTGGAGAACATAGGTGACTCAGGAAAAGACTCATCAAAACTATCATATACAGGAAGACCTAGTACACCTCATATATTAACTATCTAACCTACTTCAGGTCCTTGTCTATTTGTTGTAAATTGTAATCCCTATTAATCTAGTGTGATATCATTCCCATACTAAATTTGTCTAATATAATCTTGTTATACAAGATGGACTCTTTTATCCCTCGTGAAATGTTAAGCGCTCTGATACCTAAGGGTCTTGTTCACGCTATAGAAAACTGTTTAATAAATAAATAAATAATGTAATCTTACACACACAGACTGGAAAAGGAGGATATGTGAATCTTCTAAACAGATGAGAATATCACATAGGAAAGAGGCAAGATTGTTTTTTGTAAATCTCTCACTCAGTAGTAGTGGCATGCTTCATCATATCACTGCTATACCATCCCTGCTCAGACCAACGCCTGGGATGGAGCAAAGGAGTGTGAGGGAGACAATACGTACCTCTGGGCCGGTCACCCCACGCACCGCGCACACTCATCGTGAGTGAGCCCAGGCTGCCCCCCGTTCCCGCCAAGTGCCGCCACTGCCCGCAGCTGCGCTCCTGGTTCCCGCCGAGTGCCGCCGATGCCCGCAGCTGTGATCCTGGTCCACCGCTGTTGCTGCTCTTGACCCGCTTCGGCTGTGATTGTATTTTCGATTGTATTTTCCCTGTGGAATTTGCTCCTTGCTTAGTTTTCTGTATTTCTCCCTCTGCCCTGTGTTGCTTTAATTGTGTGATTGTTGTACTCTCCCTTTGTTCTCCCCTTGTCGCACCCAGCCCCTGCCGCGCTTCCTGCCACTTCCACGCCGCTGCCCCCTGCGGCCCCGCCCCCTTCCCTCTGTCGCCCTTCCCATTCGCCTCCCAGCTGCTCCTCCCTCGCTCCGCCCCCCCACTCTCCACATATGGCAGAGTGGCAAACGCGCAGCGTTGACGCGCAGTGGGCGCGCCCTAAGCGCGCCAAAGGTAAGCCCGTCTGCGCCCGTCCGCGCCTGGACCGCGCCCAGCGCCCGGACTCCTGGTCCCCGCAGACACCAGCCCACCTGCCGGGCCTACAACGCCACCAAACTCAACTCACTCAACACCGGCCGGAACCCTGGATGCTACCGAGCCCCCCCGAGACGCACCCACGGACCCTTCAGCTGCCTCTCCTGTAAGCTCTCCTGCATCCGGACCTGCACGGCACCCACACCCACCAAGCCGAGAACCAGCACCAACCACCTGAAGTGCATCCTGCTCAACACCCGCTCCGTCCACAGACACGCCATGGAGCTCTGGAACCTGCTCGAGACAACATCACCAGACGTCGCCTTCCTCACGAAAACCTGGATGAACGCCTCCTCAGCACCGGACATCGCCATCGCCATCCCGGAAGGATACAAGATCACCCGGAGGGACCGCGGTAACCAGACCGGAGGAGGCATCGCCGTCATCCACAGGAACACCATCCGCATCACGACCAACACCGACGACACCCTCACAACCGCCGAACACCTGCACTTCCAGATCCACACCGACCCCAAGACCACCCTCAGAGGCACCCTCATCTACAGACCCCCGGGACCACACACACAATTCAGCGAAGACATCGCCGACTTCATCAGCTCGCACGCCCTCCACTCCGCTGACTACATCCTCCTCGGGGACCTCAACTTCCACCTGGAGAACAACAACGACTGCCACACCACCACCCTGCTGGTCAACCTCGCCAACCTCGGTCTCAAGCAGCTGGTGACCACCCCCACCCACCACGCCGGACACACCCTCGACCCCGTCTTCGCCTCCAGCAAGGACATCGCCTTCATCCACGCCACCGGACTCCACTGGACGGACCACAGCTGCGTCCACTTCAGCTTCAGAAAGAACACGATCCACCACCACCAGCAACAGGTTGCACGCAGAAGCTGGAACAAGATCGCAGCCGACCGGCTTGCTGCATCCCTGAGCCAGGACCCCCCCGCCAGCTCAGCGAACCCCAGCCAGGCCGCCAACAACCTCACGAAGTGGATCAGCAACTGCGCAAATGACCTCGCCCCACTGAGGACCCCGCCCAGCAGACCCGGCCGTAAGAAAGCACCATGGTTCACCGACGAACTCAAGAGCTCCAAGAAGAACTGCTGAGCCCTCGAGAGAGCTTGGCGCAGAGACCCAACACCAGACAACATGACCACCCTCAAGCTCGCCACTCGAAAACACCACCAACTGATCCACACCACCAAGAAAACCGCATTCAAGGAACGACTGGACAACAACGCCCACAACAGCAAGGAACTCTTCAACATCGTCAAAGAGCTCTCCAACCCCAGCGCCGGAAACAATGACATCACCCCATCACAAGACCTCTGCAACTCCCTCGCCTCCTACTTCCACAACAAGATCGCAGACATACACAACAGCTTCAGCACACAGCCGACGCACCCCACGACCGCACCTGCACCCCCCACCACCACCCTCTGCGCCTGGACCCCGATCAACACCGAAGAAACCCTACGCACGATGAACTCCATCCACTCCGGATCTCCAACCGACCCCTGCCCTCACCACGTCTTCAACAAGGCCGACGCTTTCATCGCACCCCACCTGCGGGACATCAACACCTCCTTCAACACCGCTACCTTCCCGGAGAGTTGGAAGCACGCCAAACTCAGCGCGCTACTGAAGAAACCATCAGCGGACCCCACCGAACTCAAAAACTACCGCCCCATCTCGCTCCTCCCGTTTCCGGCCAAAGTCATCGAGAAGACCGTCAACAAGCAGCTGGCCGCCTTCCTCGAGACGAACGGATCCCTCGACCTCTCGCAGTCTGGCTTCCGGACCAACCACAACACCGAGACCGCCCTCATTGCAGCCACTGACGACATCCGAGCCCTGCTTGACAACGGGGAAACAGCGGCCCTCATCCTCCTGGACCTCTCCGTGGCATTCGGCACTGTCTGCCACCGCACCCTAGTGCAGCGCCTCAGCAACGTCGGAATCCAAGAGAAGGCACTAGAATGGATCATCTCCTTCCTCGCTGGAAGGACACAGAGAGTCCGCCTCCCCCCGTTCAGATCAGAAGCCACCGAAGTCATGTGCGGCGTTCCTCAAGGCTCCTCGCTCAGCCCCACCCTCTTCAATGTCTACATGAGCCCCCTTGCGGCCATCGCACGCCAACACAACCTCAACATCATATCTTACGCCGACGACACCCAGCTGATCCTCTCCCTCACCAACGACCCTGCCAGCGCCAGAGCCAACCTACACTAAGGGATGAAAGACGTAGCCGAGTGGATGATGAACAGCCGCCTGAAACTGAACTCAGACAAGACGGAAGTCCTCATCCTGGGATCTTCGCCCTCCGCCTGGGACGACTCCTGGTGGCCCCCTGCCCTGGGCAGCCACCCAAACCAACAGACCACGCACGCAACCTGGGCTTCATCCTGGACTCCTCCCTCTCCATGACTAGACAAGTCAAAGCCGTCTCCTCGTCGTGCTTCAACATCCTGCGCATGCTACGTAAGGGCTTCCGGTGGATCCCCACCGAGAACAGGAAGACGGTCACCCAGGCCCTCGTCACCAGCCGACTGGACTACGGTAACTCCCTCTACGCCGGTACCACTGCTAAACTCCAGAAGAGACTCCAGCGGATCCAGAACGCCTCAGCAAGACTCATCCTGGACATCCCCCGACACAGCCACATCTCCGGACACCTCCGAGAACTGCACTGGCTCCCGGTCAAAAAGAGAATCACGTTCCGACTCCTCACCCACGGACACAAAGCCCTACACAACCAAGGCCCAAGATACCTCAACAACCGCCTCAACTTCTACACTCCCACACGCCAGCTTCGATCGACCAACCACGCCCTCGCCGCCGTCCCCCGCATCCGAAGAGCCACCACAGGAGGAAGGTCCTTCTCCTACCTGGCCGCCAAAACGTGGAACTCCCTCCCGACCCACCTCCGCCTGACGCAAGACCACCTCGCCTTCAGGAAGCAGCTCAAGATATGGCTGTTCGAGCAGTAGCGGACCCCTCATCCCCCCCCCCAGCGCCTTGAGACCCTCCGGGTGAGTAGCGCGCTATATAAATGCTTGATTGATTGATTGACAGATACATGGATCTACTCAACAGAACAAAAGTGATAAAGGTAAGATTAAACCTACCTCTGGGATCGCCTAAACAATCTTTTATTTTGGATTTCCAGGATAGGGTTAAAAACTTAGATGAAATGAGGGTAGTTAGTGACCCTTCATCCCTCTTCCTGCTCTTACGTCAACATGTTTCGGCTGTTGTAAATTGCCCTCAAGTGGTCGTTTGGCCTTCCTAGGGACTTAAGATCTCACTTTCTCCTCCACCTATACCTACTTATTATGTTTAAAGGCGGATAGGGATAAGTTTGTCCACAATATAATGAACTTACTTGCCACTTTCTAGGTAGACACATTAGGGGTATTCGAAGTTTCACTAAAAGTTTCTCTGAAACTGGAGTGGAAGAATGACCGTCTCCCTGTGGTCACACTTTCATCAAGGGAAGGACGTTGTCTATTTAGCACCTCTCGCTGCCCTGTGTATCCTGTAATGTCAAGCTCGCCCTCAAAAACTATTTTCCCACCCTGTCAAAGATTACAGTTCAGAACATTGTTTCTGAGCAACATCTTCTTGAAAATATCGACCAGCCATATTATATTTATTTCACTCTCCTACAACTTTCGTGCCACTCCCCCTACCCCCACCCCCCTTTCATATAAAATGCTCTGGGTGCAGAGCACACCATACTCTGAGACCTTTAATGTAGATCAACCTCCATTGACCGAAAATGCAATGTGGAAAACACTATGGTAGCCATATTTGACCTATGCAGCAACGTATTCTATTAGCTTTATGTATTTTTCTATGGTTAATAGAGCACATATTGAGCCACAGGTGGAGCTAAACTTTGTACATATTAAACCAATTAGAAAAGAAACCACGATGAAACCGAGCTTTGAAACCTTCTGGCAAAGTGAACTCCATGTGAAACACGATCAAAGCGTTCAAGGACAAAACAGACATGCAATTTGCTGACACTTCGAAATGGGAAAGCATGATCTGGGTTAGTGTGTTAAGGAAACCTGGATACCTTTAGATCCTCATTAAGTAGCTGTTTAATCGTACTTATTAGTCATCCTAGAGTTTGAAGGTCTCACCTTAGACATAACTTGTCGTGGTCTTTTGTTCCTTAAAAAAAAAAAAAAAAATATATATATATATATATATATATATATATATATATATATATATATAATCTCTTTAGAGCCCATCCATTCGTTGTTTTCATTGGTCAGCAGTCGCTGTGCTTTCTTTTGCTAGTCTCACAACAGATGACATGCTGTCACCTATGCGATTCTTCCCCATGCTTTTCCACCCACTGGCAGTCACTTCAAAGATGTGCTGGAGTAGGGACAGGTTGTCACTGGCGGGAGACATGTCGATTTCGATCCCTTTCACTTCTGTCTTGGCTCTCCAGGGTCTGTCACCAGCTTTCGGCCAGGTCATCTGTCTGCCCTCTGCCTGGATCTCCTCTTTCATTCCATCTGAAGGAGAGGATGTGGCAATATGGCCAGAGCATCCATGTTTGGAATTGGCGAACCAGTTATATGGGAACAGAAAAGAGGAGCTCACTGGCAAACTTTTTTCTCTCCTAGATTTGCGCTCTGTTATAAATTGAAATACCACTTATTTATTTTCCTTCACATTTCCGTTGTCTCTTGCTGTCCCTGTTGTTTCTTCCATCCCCTCGAGCCAGAAAAAAAGATATGACTCGGCCAGCACACGTGGCTTGAAATCGCTCTTTATCTTTTTCCTACGCAGAGCTTGTGCTGTGCTTGAGAAATCTATGGTTTTTAATATAAACTTAAGAGGGACTTGCATCCTGCTTCCTCTCTTTCCTGGCTTCTCGTTGGTTTCTGTGCTTGCCACTTACCTTTCCTCCTTTTCTATTGGCAGTAGTATATTTTCCTGCATTTAAAAATGCTTGTACCTCATCTGCTTCCCTTATCAGTTTCCCATCGTCGAAATACTGTTAACATCCGCATTGATGGAACTATATTTTCATAAAGTTTTGCCTTTTACTATTGCAGCATATTTATATTACAATTTATCACCTGAAGAGATTAAGTGATTTTGCATAGAATCACAGGATGTTGCGCGGCGCTGCCGAGACTCGAACTGGGATCCTGCCCTCTAGTCAGCAGCTCTGGCCAGTGTGCCACATCCTCTCCACTCCTGTGCTCTTTCCTTCTTCCGCACGATGATTGATGAAAACAGCTCTTTATTCATTACATAGGCGAAACTGATGCATTACTGATGCTTGTGTGTGTTGCTAGTTGCTTGCCTCATCCTCCCTGCCCCGTTGTTGCTTGCCCCGCCACTGTTGTTGCTTGTCCCGTCGCTTCCCGCAAAAAGAAAAGCTCCGGCCGCTTCATAGCACTTTTTTTCTATCTTTTAGCCATGCTGCACACAACTTGGCAAAAAGACATTTTAGAGGCCAATTGTGGCTTTGGCAAGGCTTGTTATTAAGGGAAAGTAACACGCTTTTGAAGAAATGCCATTGATATTCCCATTTATTCCAGCACAACCTATTTTGCTTTAGTTTTATTTGCTCCCAAGCAGTCCCCAGTTACTCTAAATGTTTTCAGTGGTGTGGCCTTTCCTGCTGCATTTGGCCTTCCAAAGGCCTCTCTTCTGTCAGAGGATGCAGCATGATTTTGCCTCTGCGCGACTGTCTAGACTGACAAGAGTCTATAATTCCCTCCGGTCTGTCACTCTACTTCTCAAGATAAACACAACGTTATGCCTTCTGGTCAGTGAGAGAGAATTCAAAAGCCTGTAAGGACCCAGAAACTGATATATCCTCAGTATTGGTGACCAGCTCCGGTTTACCAGGGCCGTACCTAATCTAGATTTCCAGAATACCTGCTAACTATGAGAACGATAACCATTTAGATTAATTGGCTTTACATGTGTACCACGTGGATATGAACACAGCAAGTCTGACTCTTGTGAATGAAGCTGAATAACCATACTGTACTGCAAACAGATCGACACACTGCAGATTCCTTTTGTTCAGCTGCTTCCTTCAAACCGCTACTCAGGGCTTTAAGTGGGATGAAAAAACTAGGGGGTCTCTCAAAGGGGCGTAGTCACTGTAATTAAGGGAGTGGCTAAAACACGTATGCTAAAAATCTGGGCTTAGCATATTGTGCCGCCCGGCTTGTATTTTGCTGTTTCTGTCATTGCTTCCAGATATATGATACAAGCAGCAACATCATAGCTACAACAAGTCAGGACTATCAGCTTTGTCAATGGCTGTTAGCTGCATAAGATAAATAAGCAGCAACTGTGGCTTGTGTATAATATTGAAAAAGCTTCCATTTAAAGCCCTTGTAGTGTAGTTCCTATTTTCCCAATAGGCCCTGCGCATTGGAATAACATAAACAGTAGTATAGACATAGAAGTGCGGATCTTCCAGGTCTCCACTGACTATGCTAAACTTAATTGGGTTTGTTACCAACTAGCTCAGAGGTCACTGGAAACTTTCTTGACTGAATAATAAGCGATCAGCTTCCCTGGTACAGACAAGAAGGGATTCAGTTTTCCAACAACCGCATAAACATGACAACTTTGCTCCTTAGAATAAGAGTCAATCTCTAGAGTCGTGTGAAACAATAGACAGTTATTTTACTCAGTCAGTTTTGTGCAGATTACTTTCACCAATATGCAGAGAATAGAGAGACAGGTGTTTTCAATAAAAAGTATTATTTATTGAACAGTCTTTCTTCTCATACAAGAGAAATGAATTGCCACAATTGCAAGACTAGTTATTATAAAAAGTGCGTACAGTAAAATGAGGATTGCGAAATAATACTGTAAAAGCATTGATATGGTTTCTTAGCCATACAATGGTTTAAAATGAATAAAACCTATATACATTCATATATACATTCAGCTGATGTACTCAACTGGTGCTTCTAACTACGCCTACCCCAGTGTACCTGACCTAAGCCTAATACTTGGGAGGAAGTAAGTAAGTAGCAGTTTTAGTTAAGTTGGTTTTGCCAAGGTTTGCTTCAAGAATTCTCTCTAAGGGTTTAGTCAACACCATACCTCTGGAATAGAATGTTGGAGGTCTTGTATCTCCTTCCAGGACTCGATATCCCAGTCACTCGCAAGAGTAGGCTGGAAACGCCGGAGCTGGATTTTCTCGGCAGGAGAAAAGACAGCGTCTCTCTCAGCGCGTCGAGGAGGAGGAGGGGCAGCGTCCGTGGGCAGCTTGTATCTGCTGGGCTGTGCAGGGGACAGCTGTTCTGCTCCTATGTTCACCACACCATCGCTATCATCGATGTCGTTGAGGCAGCGTTTGCTTAAGGCAACGTTGGTAATATTTATACCTGAAAGGTGCCTTGTTTGACGTAGGTTTTTGGACATAAGACGTCAATAAAGATGTCACTAGGAAGTGATCGTCTCTCAGTGCTCATTAGAGTTCTATTACTAATCAAAACATAGCAAGCAGGGATTTCCCAGGTTGCTGAGTTTTATCTTGTGGAAGAACTCGGAGTGTAATCTAGGAATCTTAGATAGTGGCTTCTGCTGTGTCATTTGCTCTAATGAGCTGTAAAGGAAGAGATTCTGAAATGTGGCTCTGATCGTGTGAGGCCAGAGACGGGTTTCTGAATATTGCATTTGATCGTTTATGCCAATATAGGGGTATGAATGGATTATAGCCGTATAGGGGCATAAGGTCACAGTATTGATCGGGGTCCTAGATTAGAACGTGACACCCACTCCACGAATTTATGTCCATCAATTTACTAAAAACTATAGCAAAAGATGCATGTGTAACATTACCCACCCCAAAATACATATATGCATTTGAAATGGCGTATCTGAAATACGTGGTAATTTTGGTACTGTACGTTTTCAAGCATAGAAATCATTCAAAATTATAGCATATGCAATCAGTGAACGATTTTGCAAAAAAATTACACATGAAATATCTCTTAATACAGAAAAGAAGGCGAGATAATTTCATCACATATCAATGCATTGCTGTAAAATGTGCTAGAGGCTGATGTGGAGTTATTATGTCTTTAGATTTACCTAAAAATAGAAGCTTCTGTTCTTTATGAATAGGTCTACTTTAAGCAAAGAACTTTTGTGCCAGAAAAAGGTAAATATTTTTTTAAATGTTCAATTAAAAAAAAAAAATGTTCTTGTTGAACGGGGGAATAGAGTTCCAACGCTTTTCAGCAGTTTTTGTTGATCAAAACTGAAGGCCGAATTCAGAGTTCATGGGAACGCTGTGTGTCAAAATGCTTTTCAAAAGTTATTGTTTCTGTTCGGGGGAGAACATCATATCAGACAGGCTTCTCAAAGAATTGGTCTACAAAATCAGGTGACAGTTCGACCAAGTTCGATAGTGTTGTAACTTGGCATGTGTGAGAATGATTGCTATCATCAAAGTCTGGATCAGCAATGCTCACAGAAGGTCGTACCTGGGTGATGTTGCTTTTGTTTCTCGCTCCACTGTCACCACCTAGTCGTAGCACAGGAGTCTCAACGAATGCCGTCATCAGGATTGGTAGCCGCTAGGGGACAACACAATGCGTGAGCCGTTACAGGACTTAGCAAAGTATCGATATCCATTGGTACTGCTGATGGAAGTGCAAGACAGATGTGCAACACGCACTCATCTCCGCATAGCATACATCGAAGCACAGGTAAGATGCAGGTCTGCCATATCGGTCTGAATGAAAGAAACCAGGTCATGTTCAGATCTCTCAGCCCGGCCAATCCAAGGACTCTAGTTATTTGGTCCCGGTAGCGTATTGCTAGGATCGTTTCTTCCATCCTTGTGGGAGTCATGTCTGAGTTTTGGCTTGCCATATCGGAGCAGGAGGGTCAAAAATAAAATGCCTGCTACAAGTCCCAAAATAAGGGGGATGCCGCAAAAGACTGAATGGACAAAATTAGGAATGATTCCTAGAATTGCTTTGAATGGTGTTAACAGTCCCGAAAAAATGGTCTTAAATATGCCTGGGATGCCTATGGCACTAGACATGTTAAGAATTTGGCTAAGCATTTCTGTGAAATGCACGGGGCAATTTGTTGATAAAAGGTCACGAATCTCTGATGTTGTCCTTGCAACTTGGAGTTCATACGTCTCTTTTGATGACGTGATGGGCACTGTTGTCTGCAAAAGCACAGACTTCATTCTGCTTAAAGTATCAATTCGTATAGAAGAGAAATTCAAACAAGGCCATATGGGAGTCTCAGTGTCTCCAGGGCCGTTTGGAAACAATGCTTGCATACAGCATTTGACCATGGAAGTTACGCTTACGAGATATGCTTTCCCTGGCAAAAGGCCACAACAGCTGCGATCCGTTCTTAGAATGTAACTCCTGTTTGAGAGCTGCATAAAGAAAGGCTCTATCTGTGTTGCAGGTGTGACATGCTGGTGGCATGAAAGGTTGTTTCAATACCTTCACAGGCTCCGTGTAAATTAATACCTTGGCACAAAAGTATACCGCTTAGTGAATGTTTACAGTTTTCACCACTAAGAAATACATTTTTGTTGCTGTCACTATAGCAGGTGTGTGTGTATGGTAATTTCCATGTTGACTTAACGTATCCTTTACCCAATCGTTCATACTGGCCAGTAGGTATGTATTCAAGGCAATTTTTAAATCGGAAAGTTGTTATCGGAATTGTGATAATCCCGTGTATTATCCATTCAATGACAGGACTTTCTGACATTGTCAAAGGTAATCTCTCAAGTTTTTCGATGCTGAGGATTGTATAGTCTGCTCCTTTCTGTGCCAAGCTGATTTGTTTATCAGTAAGGTTAAAGATGGAAAACAATGACGTTGTGTTGATCAAACGCCAAGGCACATAGCCTGAACGAAGATTTTGCAGCGTCCAGCCTAACTGTACAATAGAACGCAATTGTGACTGGCCATGCTGTAACATTAGCAAGTCTTTGTCTATTATATCTATGGCAGATGATACAATACTGTCCAGTGAATATATTCTGGAGGACAGAGTCATTAACCAATTGTCCACTACAGAAAGTGATTTTTCCAAATTAATACGATCAATTTCTCATATTTTTTCAGCTGTTTCAATTTGTGTTATTTTCCAAGCCTCGTTGTAAGCCGCATATATACTGGTCGCTATGAAACACTTTTGACGCGGTTTGCGTGGTCCCAGAATGAAATCGCGCAAATCAGCACCATCTTTAAGTAAAGACAAGTGTTGCTTAATTTCAGCCAGTGTGGATGATTCTAGACATTCAAGGCAGAGCTTCCCTACACTGTATGTTGTTACTATCCCTTGATGTTGTCTCTGGGAGTATCTAGGTTCTGGTCTGGTCATTGTTAACCCCTGTGTTTTATTCAGGAATCTATCTTGACAGTTGTTTGTGTCAGTAGGCCAGATTAACCACTTTTTCCAATCAGGATGTGTTCTGTTTAAATGTAAAATTTTTGCTACGTCTATCTCAATATCTGTTGTTGCATTATCAGGTATTGGCTTTGGAATAGACGGTTTGTTAAGGTCTTTGATCTTAGCTAGGCCAAGACAGGATGTTTGTTGAATTGTGTCATTTAACCACTTGGCTGCTAAGGCAATATTTTACTTTTCATTGAATTTCCATTGAAATCAATGAAAAGTGCATGACGAGTTACCCTTGTCATTAGCGGCGAAGAGGTTAAAAACATCAATTGTTCTGGGATCATGCAGGCTCGAAATAATGCTTCTAGGCCTTGTACCTGCCAATCTTTTGTACCCCAGATTGTTTTTGTTTCAATGTTATTTTTCCAATAATCAAAACCAAATGTCATCATTTTTTCATAAAATGCTTCTGAATATATCAATTTAGTATTTCAGCATTGTTTTCAATCCTGCTTTATCTAACAGTTTATAATAAAACGTTTCTGCATCACTGGTGTTCAACCCTGAGAAGTACTGAAATTTCTCATAGAATGTTTTAGAACTGCTTTTAGGTGGAGTAGCACAATGTTCCCATTGGTTATACTTAAAAACATTCTAGGCTGTGCAGATTTATGCAAGTAATGATCACCATAGTGTGTGTAGCAGAACATCTGTTCATAACTAGACGAACCTTGTAAATAATCATGTTCTGTGAATCTTACTGACATTACTAAATCAAACATCATATTATTAATACTTTCAAAGTCCCAATCATCAGAGAATGTACTAGGTTTTACAAAGTCACTTAATGAAACCTTGAATTGATGAGGATATTTCAGGATTTCGACCGGACCATATATTTCATAGTCAGTTTTGTCCCATACTACCCCGCCGGGAATTGGAATGACTATGACATTTACTGTTGACAGTTTTCTTCACGTGGGATGACCTGTGTGATTTGAGGACTAAGTTGATGTTCTGACTTGCTATGTCCATTGTACTATATTTTCCCTCAATGAATTTACCCAAACAAAGTACCATGATGAGCCAAAGCAGGAGGAAAAATAGGAGGAAAAATATACCTAGACCAAACCAGAACTCTAACCATGGAGAAATAAGGTAAATTTCCTTGAGTTGATGAGAGTTCTGTTGCTTTTTCTTTAAAAGTCTTTTTTATTTCTGGCATCACTTCAGGGTTGCTTTGATCCTCAGAAAAGTTATCGAAGTTGATGAAGTAGCCAGAGGCAGTTCTGTCAATTGTTGGGATTGTTCTTTCAATTTGTCTTTCGGTAGCACATTCTGATGCCACATCATTGTAGACTGGTGTTTCATGACAAACTGTTTCAATCTGTGTTTCAAGAGGCACGAGTTCCATGGCATTATTGCATAGTCCCTCTCTGTGCACTGCAGGCTTATCGAATGTGATTAGTCTTTCAGTTTGAACCTCTTGGATTGTTGCAAGTTTGGGTATTCTGTTGTTTCTCGGGAGTCCACTGGGGCCTACTGTTGATTATAGGCCACATGCTTGTGGTTTTAACAGGTCGATTGATACAACTCTGTTCTCCTTTTTACCAGCAAGGGGCGGTAGTACTACTGATCTTGTTCCGTTGATTGCTAAGACAGGTATTGCTTTTCTGTAAGAAGGCCCAAATTCCTTCGTCACCGCTATTTTTTCTCTGACTAGATCCCCAATCTTTGGAATCCAAACCGGCCTTGCTGGGCTGGTGGTGCCTCGTCAGTGGTAGCTGGCTGTTGTTTTAACTTTATGTTGCTTAAGGATTTTCTTGTTTCATTCAAGTCCTGTAAAACAGCCAAACGATCTTTGATGTCAAAGTCTGTTTTCTTATCTTCTACCACTGATACCTGACTATCTAAGTCCTGAATTCGCATTCTAGTTCCGAACAATAGTTCGTATGGGCTGAAACCTTTTAGAGAATTTCTTGGCAAATTGTTAAGACGTAACTGGACACTTATTAAATGTTTGACCCACCCAGCACCTGAACCTAATACCTTCGCTGTTATAGATTGCTTTATGTCCCGGTTTTTTCTTTCTACCACACTGTTCCCTTCGGGGTGTGACGGACAAGAATACCGCAACCCAACTCCCATGCTGGCCATGGCCTCCTTATAAGCTCGAGAGCTGAAAGCAGGACCCTGGTCAGAATGGAACATGGCAACTGCGTATGTGCCGATAAAGACTTGCAGATCTTTTATAACCGTTCTGGGGTCAGCCGAGCGCTGGGGCCACATTTTTTAAGTGGATTTAGCCTTAATAATTAATAGGACGCTGGATGGCATGTAGACAGCATTACACTGTTTCTAATTGGTAGCCGGGCAACAGACTGGACCAGTTCACTACTGAGATCCCTGTCACAGTCGGGACAGGTCTTTACATATATTTGATGTTGCACGCTCATTCCCGGCCACCAGTATACTGATTGTAATTCAGTCAGAGATTCCTTGATCTTTTTGTGCCTAGGACCTTCACCCATGTGTGCGTCTGCTATTAATAACTTTCTCCGGTTCATGTTTGGAATTACCCTATCCCCCACTCCAGGGATTCGAGCAAAAGGAACGGAGTTTGCATCAATTACGTATGCATAATTGAGTGGATAGTTGAATTGAATTTGAATTTAAAGTATTTGTAGAGCGCGCGTATACCAAACGGTTTCATGGCGCTGTGGGGTCAATTCAATTTCAAGTTACGAGCTCAGAAATGACTTAGGTTGAAAAGGCTTGTTGAAATAGAAAAGTTTTCAGCTTCCCCCGGAACTCCATATAGGATGCCGAGGAGCGAGGACGGGGCGAGAACAGCAAACTTACATCCTCCCGTCCTCTTCTTCCTAAAGCGAGGGACAACCAAAAGAGAGAGGGTGGAAGAACGCAAGTGTCTGCTAGGAATGTACGGATGGATGTGGGATTTAATCAAAGCCGGAGCTGTCCCAGCAAGAGCCTGAAAGGTAAGGCAACCAAGTTTAAACAATGCACGCTCTTTAATGGGGAGCCAATGAAGGGAGCAGAGGACAGGGGTGATGTGCTGAGATCTGGGTAAGCTAAGAACCAAGCGGGCAGCTTGGTTCTGCACCAGCTGGAGTCGGTGCAGGGCATAGATGGGAATGCCATTAAATAATGCATTACCGTAGTCTAAGCGTGAGAGTACCATCTCCATAAGAATAAGTTTGAGTGCTGGGAGTGTGAAAAAACGTGAAATTTTGCGAATGGTGCGTAGGATAAAGAAACAAGCTGAAACCACCGTGCTCACATGTAAATGAAGAGTGAGGTGCTGATTCAAAGTGATCCCCAGGGTTTTAACAGAGGAAGAAGGAAGAGGAGCAGAACGGAGTAAGAGGGGCCAAAAAACAGAGGACCAAGGGTTGAGTTTGCCACCAGTCAGGACCAGCTCGGTCTTGTCAGGGTTGAGTTTCAAATGGGGTTCACGGGTAGTGCTGCACAGTCGCCTTTTACGGATGTTTTGACTGCCAGCATGGTTTCCCCGTCTATGTATTTTTCTGAACGCTTTTTTGTGGCTACGGAAGCCGGTTTAGTTGCTTCCGCTATGGCTGTATTAGCCAATGAATTCCCTGCAACGTGAACGCCATCACGTTAATGACTCAGAGAGTGTATCACGTGAGTCTTTTGTAGTTCCTTCTGTAAAAGAACTACCTGTTTCCAAAGCATTTTATGCTTGATTGTGGCACCTGTGTAATCTTTGTAATCATTTTCAATCCAGCTCTGTAACTTGTTATTGTAAGAGTTGACGCAGAAATGCGAATCGCACACGATTAGTGTCGGGAATTCACGTTCTGCATTTTCAAGCGCCATCTTTAAACATCTCATTTCAACTCTCTGAGCCGAACAGTTTCTAACTGATTCAGTTTTTGTTATTTTCGGTCTGAATTTACCGCACAGCCAGCGACCTTTAACAATCGCGCAGGCTGCATCGTAGGATTTGTTCTCTACGTTGAAATGCTGTACAAATCTATCTGTATAGATTATACAGGCGTACTGTGGGAGAGGCAGAAGTTCGATTGGCAGAGGATATTCATCTTCATAAGTCAAATCATTCAGTTTTTCGAATTGCGGGGTGAAATAGTATTTCACACCTTCTGCTCCAAGAGAATCTATACACTGTATCCATTTCGGATCCAGTGACACTGTAGGCAGGTTTACTGGGCTGAATAGCGCCTCGAAGGCGGATTCCGCTGTGAGGATATTGATCCTTCTACCATGTGCTAGTTATCGTTCATTCGCTTATGCAGTTTCTACTGCTTTCACAGTATTTTCTGTTGGACTGAATGTTTTTTCCGCTTGTGTGTACAAGTGAGATTTAATTGAAATTGGTACCTTTTCTCCCTCATTAGAGGTCAGGTACGTGAATCCGCATCTTCCTGGGATGACTCGGATTACAAGATTGGGTGTGTTGTCACGTGTATCTAATTTTGTTTTTGCTAACATGTCTGTTTGCAGTGATCTCAAAATTTCTGTGTGTTTTTGAGTCCAATTGATTGGTTTAAAATCAGGTTTAATTAGTTCGTACAGAGGTTTAACCCTCTCCGCATAATTTAGGATGTAAGTTCTACCGAAATTCAGGAAGCCTAGAATCGATTGTAAGTTCTTCAGCGTTTTTGGTGCTTGGAGTACAGCGCAATTCTCTAAGAAGTTGTCCGCTAGGCTTTTACCTTCACTTGATAATTCGTATCCTAAAAATAATACTGTCAGATGGGCAATTCGAGACTTTTTAAAGTTGAATTTGTAACCCTCTGCTGCGAACCCAAGTATAATGGTGTTCACTCTTTTTCAAGTGAGTATCCAAGTCGTCGTCTGTGAGATAGATATCATCTACGTAAGATAATGCCTCATCATCATACATTTGTAGTAACTCTGTTACTCTGGCTGAGAATAGTCCTGGGCTGTTCTTGAATCCCTGTGGGAGCCTACAGAAATTTTTCTGAGACCCCATTACTGAGAAAGCGGTCAAGTATCTGCTTTCTGGTGCAATATTTTGGCAAAAGAAACCATTAGATATGTCTAATGTCATTTTATATTTTTTCCTAACTATGTTATTCATTAGTGCAGCACCATGCGAATTTTGTACTGCAAATGTTTTGCAACATGCGTTAAGGTGTCTGTAGTCCAAAACTAGACGATATGAATTGTCTGGCTTGGAGACAGGAAACAAAGGATTGTTCATTTGAGAGGTGCATGTTTCAATCACCCCCTGGTATTCAAGTTGATCTAAAATCTCCCTGACTTGTTTTTTAGCTTCTTGCTTAATGGGATACTGCCTTTGTGCGGTTGGTTGACTTTTTAATTGGATTTTGTGAGGAGGAGAGTCCTCATCCCATCCTACATGATTTTTATATAATGCTGGTGCCTGGGCTACTGCCCATTTCCTTGCATATGTATATTTTTTGTGAATCGGAATATGATTCGAGAAGGCAGGTATAATCATTTCTTCGCCACGAGGGCACTCCCTGACAAACTCTGGGGGCCAATCTTTTTCAGCTAACAGAATGTCATAGCCTTTTGAAAGTTTATCCCAAAATAGACCCCTTATTTTCCTAGTCTTATCACCCTCTATACGCAGTGTTATTTCGTATATCTTATGGGGCTCGCTAACTCTGGTGTCGGCAGTTTCTACTTGAATGTATTCATTCCTGTCCACTGTCTCCAGATGACTCATCAGGATCTTGCGGGCTATACTGATTTCTGCTGCACTGTCTAACATTGTCTGTGCCCACTTCCCGTTTTTCAACGTCCTCGGTATTCTCGGCATGTTCGATTACTCTAATACTGGCTTACTTCTTTTTTGGAAATTGTAACTTTTTACTTTGAGCAGGTTCCTTGTCTTTGGACTTGGTGTGCTCTCCTGGGTCTGACCATCCTCTTCTTTCCGATTTCTGCGAAAAAGATCGAGAGGGACGTGTATCAATACTTTGGAAACTTTCTTGACTGAATAGGAAGTGATCAGCTTCCCTGGTACAGACAAGAAGGGATTCAGTTTTCCAACAACCGCATAAACATGACAACTTTGCTCCTTAGAATAAGAGTCAATCTCTAGAGTTGTGTGAAACAATAGACAGATATTTTACTCAGTCAGTTTTGTGCAGATTACTTTCACCAATATGCAGAGAATAGAGAGACGGGCGTTTTCAATAAAAAGTATTATTTATTGAACAGTCTTTCTTCTCATACAAGAGAAATGAATTGCCACAGTTGCAAGACTAGTTATTATAAAAAGTGCGTACAGTAAAATGAGGATTGCGAAATAATACTGTAAAAGCATTGATATGGTTTTTTAGCCATACAATGGTTTAAAATGAATAAAACATATATACATTCATATATACATTCAGCTAACGTACTCAACTGGTGCTTCTAACTACGCCTACCCCAGTGTACCTGACCTAAGCCTAATACTTGGGAGGGAGTAAGCAAGTAGCAGTTTTAGTTAAGTTGGTTTTGCCAAGGTTTGCTTCAAGAATTCTCTCTAAGGGTTTAGTCAACACCATACCTCTGGAATAGAATGTTGGAGGTCTTGTATCTCCTTCCAGGACTCGATATCCCAGTCACTCGCAAGAGTAGGCTGGAAACGCCGGAGCTGGATTTTCTCGGCAGGAGAAAAGACAGCATCTCTCGCAGCGCGTCGAGGAGGAGGAGAGGCAGCGTTCGTGGGCAGCTTGTATCTGCTGGGCTCTGCAGGGGGACAGCTGTTCTGCTCCTATGTTCACCACACCATCGCTATCATCGATGTCGTTGAGGCAACGTTGGTAATATTTATACCTGAAAGGTGCCTTGTTTGACGTAAGTTTTTGGACATAAGACGTCAATAAAGATGTCACTAGGAAGTGATCCTCTCTCAGTGCTCTGAATATTGCATTTGATCGTTTATGCCAATATAGGGGTATGAATGGATTATAGCCGTATAGGGGCATAAGGTCACAGTATTGATCGGGGTCCTAGATAAGAACGCGACACCCTGATGACTCCACTACAATGTTGCTGCTCCACAGTTTTAAAAAGAGAAGGGAAATCCAGTGAGAAAATGACTCTCTTTATAGGATTTCCATTCCCTTACAACACTCACCTGGCATGACGTCATGCCGTAACTTCTCCACTAGTAAATAGTGAGCAGTGTGAGCACACGCCCATGATGTGTCTGCTGTCACTGCAGTCTGGAAAAAAAACAGACCGCCTGTGCCAGGGCACAAAACGGAGCCCGATAGGAACCCGTTTCGAGGCTCCCTTTAAACAAGCATTGGCATAGCCAATAGGTCTCGCCCTTGGGACTTTATATGCATGGAAGAGCTATATAATTGCTGTACACTGGGTGATGCAGTCCTTAACTACTGTGAAATTTTAGGTACAATTTCTTTGAAGCATCATTTCACTGTGCTTATTATGAAAGTTATTAACTTTAGCCAAATTTAGATTATTAGAGAGTGTTACATGTATATAGCGCTTACTACCCCTGACGAGGCGTTGATATTAGTGTGAGATCTATTTTGATTGGTCAGCACCGGCTGCCTCTTAAACCAAGCTATATTTTGTTAACCCAAAGACATGACCAATAAGAAGAACTGCTGACTTTCTTATACCTCCACCGCCAAAGGGATTTGAGGGCGGAAATTTACATGAAAAAAAAAAAGACCGCAACAAACAATAGGTTTACAGAGTGTCTGTAAAAATAGAAATGTTATTTTCTTTAGGAGTTGCTGCATGTACGAGGCAGAGTATATGTAAGGATGGATGAAGCAGGCAGCGGAGTGCACATATGCCTGATCGGGCAGAGGGGCCAGAGGTCTGAGTAGGCAGAGTACTTGTAAGAGTGGATGAAGCAGGCTGCAGAGAGGACAGAAGCCCGAGCAGGCAGAGGGCGTGAGCATGGAGCAGCCTGACAGGCACTCATTTGACTACTTAAGAAACGCATCTCCTGCTAAGTGTAAAGCGCAGATCAGAGGGCCTTGCCCTGTTGGACAAAAAAGAACGCAAGGGACCCCGTTGGCAAATGACGGCCACATTAAAACGGAAAAAGGCGCGATAGCTGTCACTGCTTAGGAAGGCCTTGTGTGCAGACCCACACACAAGCACTCGCGAGATTAGCGCAGAGCTGCCTGTGGGAAGAGAAATTAGCAAGAATGGCTTGAGACCAGCACCATCTCGTGGGAGCCATAGACGGGCGATGCTGGGTGCCAGGCGAGAAGGGGTGGGATAGAAGGCGAGAAGGGGTGGAATAGAAGGAAGGCTCAGAAGACAAGGGGCGAAGGAGAGATAAAAGGCAGGATAAGAGAGAAAAGGAGCAGAAAAGAAGAGCGTACGGAGACTGAGTTAGGGCAGGATGAGTGTGAAAGAGGCATGTTTAAAATTCGGTGGAGGGTGAAGAAGAGTTGGGAAAATTGTTTAATCAATGAAGGTATGGAGGGAAAGAGGAATTTGGAGAAGGACGTAACAGAGGGATGGAGGCAAAGGAGATGAAAGGATGTACTCGAGAGAGACAGGAAGGAGGAAATGATGTGAAGGATGCGAAACAAGAAGGGAGGAGAAGAGAGAAGGGTGAACGAAAACTTCTGGTTTGGAGAAGTGGGTGAATGACATGAATTGAAAGGTGGCCTTTTTTATGCACACAGTGCAGCACTGTTTCTCTCATCAGGGTGAATCATCTTAAAACTTCCCCTGGGCACTTAGCAGCCATCCTGTAACGTGGAAGAAAACATACCCAAGTTGGCAAGTGTGACCGTAGGTTTTTTTGGTCGGGTACCTCCTATCACTTACAATTTAGGAAGTACATCTGAGCCAGAACTATGTTTGTAGCGCGCTGCCTGCCCTTCAATGGAAGCGAGGGGAGCACTGCTCTTTCAAATGATGAAACATTTATTTAATTGATTAAATTGTGTGTCCGGCTAGACACCGTGGAAATTAGCACTCATCTTGGTCTATATTTATTTACTTGTTATAAATGTTTTTTTAAGGACCATTGTTACAATATAAAATTGAAACCCAGGGTCATTATTTACCTATTGGGTTCCCTGGTTCTCTTTAAATAAAATGGTATGTCCTGCTGGCCTGCCTCCCTTTAAGAAGTCCCCAACAGTGGTGATGGCATCCACGGCCCTAACTTTTCATGCACATATGGATGCAAACTCGATGCATCGAAGGACGCAAGCTATTAGCACAGTTGATCCAAATATGGAGCACCAGAGGACGTAAATGGCACCGGTTGATCCAGATACGAAGCACCAGTTGATCAAAGCTCGAACAGCTGGTCGATATACGTAATTTTCACCAGTCAACATCACCTCGATGCACCAGTTGGCACACACTGGAGCCTCCGAAGGATACAAGTTGCATGCTTAAGTTGAAACAAGCTCCGTACGCCTGTTGATAGGAAATATAGACATCAGTTGACACAAGCTACATGCACCAGGTGATGCAAACTCGATTCACCAGTCGGCACAAGCCTCCGGTTCATGCAAGTTATTAGTTATATGTATTATAGGAATAAGCTCTATGCGTCAGTTGCCAAAAGCTTGGTGTAGTACTTCTGATCAACACACACATGGGGCTTTAAAGTGTGCACTAAAAAGAAGTCACTCTTGGAAATGAATTACCTTTAGACAGTTTGCCGGCTGTTGTTGCTGTTGCAATAAATCATGGGAAGAGGCGGCAGCCTCCGTCTGTAACTGCCCTTGTTTCAGCCTCCAAATGCACAGGGGCAAAGAGCTGCCCTGTGCTCTCGGGGTTGGCATAGCTGCACAACATCAACGCACCCGCTTAATGTAAACCTCTTGCACATGCAGTTTATAAATGCCACCATCCACGCACAGAGAAGATAAACCGAGGTAACCCGGGACAGACACTCGGACAGATGTGATCTGTCTGCCGGCATTGTGCTCAAGCGTGCGCGACAGTCTGGAGGACACGCGCGTCCTCCCACCCAGAACAGGGTGCGGCGACACACCAGGCAGGGAATAGAATACACTACTCAACGCGCTTCCTCCACAGTTTGAACGCGGCCCACAAGACACAAGAAACCGCTTTTTACAGTTTGAAAATCTTGAAAGCAAGGAGGAGCTGGTTTTATCTTCCCCGAAAATTCCAAAAGTTAGGCCCTCACCTCTTTCGGTTGGCGACGCTGTCCCTATATTGTTAAAATACTGTCGTTGCCCGGTTGTGATTCGGCTGCCTTTGTTGAGAAAACGAGGAGATGGGAAAGTATTTTGAAATGCCACAATAAGGGTTTTAGGCATGGGCTGCGGTCTAGAAAAGCGTGCACATTTCGAAATTCACCATCACTTCCTGTTTCATCGATCGTATTCATGAAAATATCCACCTTAAAATTATTTTTTTAACATTTGTATTTTTTGGCAGGTCTTGAAAAATCACCAAGAAGGCCATTGTCCAAAAGGAGGCGATCAGGTTTTCTGACACGCTCGCAAATTTTGGACTGCAGCCATTGCTAAAACGGTTATTGTGCCAGTAACCAACAGACTTGAGAAATTACCAGTGGTTAATTTGTAAAAAAAAGCTGGGGCTCTCATCAGGAGGCGGCTTCGAGCAGCCCATTCCTCCTTATCAGCTCCACCTATATAGACCTAACTACTGAACATGAAAGTAGGAAGAGCATGTGATATAATGGCAATAGTTGCAGGTGTGGTTGTGGGAGCAGATTTGAATCTAGGCGTCAACATGGCAACATCATGTGATTCTAGGCGTCGGCTCAACATCCTGTGATTCCCGTCACATCACTTAATGAATAAACGTGCTAGTAACTGGTACTCATGAAAAGTGCTGGTGTGGATGATTAAGTGAGGTGCTGAGCACCGGAGACCCCCGGCTCGAATACAGCATTGTAAATTACTATTTTAAAGAAAGCCTGCTACCAATTAAGCCCTATACAATGACATTTTGAATATATGGAAAGCCAGGAGCTTAGCTTCCAGGGGCGGCGTTTAGGATGTGACCAGCTGAATGCCCCTCCATTTAAATGCATTCTGGGCTTGGTAGTTAACTTTGAGGGCCCAGAGTCTGGTGTAAAACCGTGTTCGTTTTGTCCCACTTTTTTTAGTTTGTAATTTTGAGATTCACACTCCCGTAAATCTCGCTGACAATGCTACACCCCTGTTGAAAGCATGGATAAATATCACAATCCGAGACCGATTTACACTCTGGGATGGGGCATCCAAGTACCCGCCTCACATCCTGAAACGCTGTTGTTTAAAAATCCGCCCGACTGAGAATGTATGACAGTGTTTGAAACGTGGCTAGCCTGGGCTATATCCTGCTCTTCTAATCCCGATATGGTATTTCTTAAACATAATGTATGAAAAGAGGAAAGCCAAAAAAATGCAAATCTTGAGGACTCTGTTTACCTACATTTTATCAACTGGTATCCGGTAGTTGTAAGTTTGTTAACCATGGGGATTAAATATAAACATTTTAGTTATAACGTTCATGTACGAAAGCAGTATTTAACTACAATGCTGCAGTTAATACTCAGAACTCGTGTTAACCAAAAAAACAAGCGCGCGCGGCAGCGAGTGGAGAGAGTAGGGGGCCTGCGCCGGAAATCCCTTGCGGGAGCGAGGAGTAGCGCACAATAATTGCTAACATATGGCGCCGCTGCTCGCTCTCGCAAGGGAATCGCCAAACGTGCACGCGTTGCCATTCAAAGCAATGCAACGCGTGCGCGTTTTTGCCTGCAAAGCCGCGCCGATTGCTATAGGTCTTTTTCAGGCGGCGCATGCGAGACCTAAAAACTGTCGGTGCTCAGCACCGGTGAGACTCCGCCCACTTAAAGCCCTGCCGCTCCTTCATATTGACCGTGATTGATGTTTTTGTTTGATGCACGCTTCCTCTCTCTTCACTCAGAATTCTACCTTTATTGAAAGAATGTGTCTGCCGCTTTAAGGGATGACATTTACTTACGTCTTCCAGAAGGACACTGCTGCTACTTGGACAACGAAAAGAGAAGACCAGCTGTACAGCAGGGCTGTAAAGTTAGCCTTACTCAGCCTCTCTGTATCTGCTAGGAACTGGGTGCCACAGCTCTAGGGCCAGGTTTAGGTAAAAGAAGCTAGTACATAACGGCACCAAAAAGAATTTAAAAGTTTTTTTAAAGATAAGACACTACCCAGATATGCTTGCTTCTCAAAAGGCGATCGGTATGAGCTATAGGTGAAAGCTTAACAGATACACAATGAAACATAGACCATATTGTGTTGGTGGTGTTGTGATGTGATGTTGTGTTATGGGGGTTTAGATGGTTCGTGATAAGATTAATGTCTACTGAACTAAAAACCTGCTTCTCTCCAGCTTGTCTTCCATTATTAGTTCTGCCACAAGAATATGATCACCCACAAGGGGTTGAAGACTGTCCACTTTTTTAGGGCATTTCTGTAAGATGGAAGACCAGATGGAGTAGAAGCTCACTATTTGTGCACTCACCGCACTAATGAGCTTAACCAGCTCTGAGGTGGGAGTTCTCTCATATTTGAAAGGTATATACAGGCGATGACCTGCATGCTTAAGCTGCACTAGAACAGTGTGTGGGTTGGCGTTTTGAATCGGCTAATGTTTGGTCCCTTTAATAGACATGATGCCCACTGAGCCCTGCCCCACCTTGCTTTCTTCTCTGTAGAGCCTACCTTGTGCCTGTTTGTGCCTGGGCTGATCCTTTAACCAGTGAACGCGCAGGGCCTATGCGTTCTGAGTGGGAATGCTGTATGGTGAGCGTTGTGTCCGTTTCATATTTGCTTGATCTCTAGATTTCTTAGAAGAGCTGGTTAAAGAACTCGAGCCTTGCGAGGCCTAGTTGAGCTGTGTGAATTTAAGGAGGCGTTGTGAATTCATTTGTTGTTAGTATTTTCTTTGCCGTCTGAGCACCAGCTTCCACTGTGAGTCGAAGTCGGTTAAGCCGTTTAGAGCTAATCTTGATAATGACCCAAAAAGGCATCTCTCTCTCTCTCTCTCTCTCTCTCTCTCTGTCTCCCTCAATCAATCAATCATGACACTTGTATAGCGCGCTACTCACCCGGGAGGGTCTCAAGACGCTTGGGGAGGGGGTTTGCTACTGCTCGAACAGCCAGGTCTTCAGTTGTTTCCTGAAGGAGAGGTGGTCCTGGGTCAGCCGGAGGTGGATGGGGAGGGAGTTCCATGTCTTGGCCTCCAGGTAGGAGAAGGATCTGCCTCCGGCGGTGGCTCTTCGGATGCGTGGTACGGCATCGAGGGCGAGGCTAGCAGACCGTAGCTGGCGGGTGGGCGTGTGGAAGGTTAGGCGGTCGTTGAGGTACTTGGGGCCCAGGTCGTGGAGTGACTTGTGTGCGTGGGTGAGGAGCCTAAACGTGATCCTCTTGTTGACGGGGAGCCAGTGCAGGTCCCTCAGGTGGCCGGAGATGTGGTTGCGTCGGGGGATGTGCAGGATGAGTCGGGCGGAGGCGTTCTGGATGCGTTTGAGTCTTTTCTGTAACTTGGCTGTGGTTCCGGCGTAGAGGGTGTTTCCGTAGTCCAGTCGGCTGGTGACGAGGGCCTGGGTGACCGTCTTCCTGGTTTCGGTTGGGATCCATCAGAAGATCTTGCGAAGCATGAGAAGGGTGTGAAAGCATGATGAGGATACGGCGTTGACTTGTCTGGTCATCGAGAGGGAGGAGTCCAGGATGAAGCCCAGGTTGCGTGCGTGGTCTGTTGGCTTGGGGGCGGTACTCAGGGCTGGGGGCCACCAGGAGTCGTTCCAGGCGGAGGGTGATGGTCCCAGGATGAGGACTTCCGTCTTGTCTGAGTTCAGTTTCAGGCGACTGTTCTTCATCCACTCAGCGACGTCTTTCATCCCTTCGTGGAGGCTGGTTCTGGCGGTGTCGGGGTCTCTGGTGAGGGAGAGGATCAGCTGGGTGTCGTCCGCGTAGGAGATGATATTGAGGTTGTGTTGGCGTGCGATGGTGGCGAGAGGTCTCTTGTAGACGTTGAAGAGGGTGGAGCTGAGTGATGATCCTTGCGGGACGCCGCAGATGACTTCAGTGGCCTCGGATCAAAACGGGGGGAGGCAGACTCTGTGTTCTTCTCTCTGTCTCTCTGTCTCCCTGTCTCCTCTCCCCTCCCCTCCCCTCCCCTCCCCTCCCCTCCCCAGATGATATATGGCAAGCTTCACTAGTCAGTCGGTCAAAATTACTTTATTTGGTTTATGTGCAAACCATAAAAGCATACTAAAAGACATAGAATGTAAGAAGAATTAAAAAAACATTGATTACATATACATAGACTTAAAAAAATGTGCAGATATTTACATACATAAAACAGTCGAAAAGGTAGTTTGGGTGAATTACATCAGGACACAACAATTAATTAATATATATACAATTTGAGCTTAACTTGCTTTCCTTAAGGTTCTTACAGCCGCTGAGAGAAAGTTGGCAATATTATAAATTTCCCACATATTTGACAATAGAGTAGAGTAGAGCTGGCTTGACTTGCACAATGCCCTTGTTTGATAAAATTGGATTGATAAAACGCTTCCGAATACCAGTAAGGTGCTCGCAGAAGAACATAAAGTGCATAATGTCCTGGCCGGAAAAATTATCACAAGTGCAAACCCCAAGATCATCAACCCTCTTCCATCCTGGCGTGTCACCGAGGAGAAAATGAAATTGATCTAGTCAATAAGAATCGATGATTGGGATTTGTGACAATATCCAGATATGGTTCCAAGGACAGGGTAGTCTTTCGCAGTTGATGAGCCCTTACTGTTGGCTTTTCCAGTTCCCTCTCTTCTCTAGCCATAATGGCTATTCGCAGATATGTTTCGTTGGTCCATTTTACGTCTCTCTTCTGGTGAGTTGTATATTTCAGGTATACCCAGCTTCACAGATAGATTATAGACGTATTTAAGCCAGGGGATACAACGCCCATGATCGAGTGCCATACAATCTTTCAAAATTTCATGATTTAGCACTAATTCAGGGTTCAGCCAGGTCGCTATCCATTTAACAGGGGTGCCACAGCAATAGAATCTTCTACAAAGCCTATTCCACATTTCTGGTGGACAATGTAACTGGCTGTTGATTGCGGGATAGATAGGATTTTTCTAAGGAGCTTATCTTCGGCCATCTGAATGGCCTTCACATTCCTAATGCCCCACAAGTCAGCCCCGTACATTGCAAGAGATACACATTTAGCTCTGTATATCTGAAAAAGGGCCTTCATTGGTCTGGCTCCTAGTTTACGAGCAAAACCTAGGACAGCCGCTGTTGCTCTAGTCAGTACATTTTTTTTTGCTAAAATTTGGGTGCCCCAAGAACCCTGATCATCAAATAGGACTCCTAAATATGGGAAGGTTGATACCCTTGTTAGTGTGTTCCCCTCGCAATGAAGAGTTTTAACCCTGGTTGTTTTCTGACCTATCACCATTACATGAGATTTGGAGAAACTTACACTAAGATCCAATGATCTCATAAAAGCCGCGAAGGAGTTTAAAAGTAATTGAAGTCCTACCGCGGTACTGGCTAGAAGAGCGGCATCATCCGCGTAAAGGAGTGCCGGGATCATTCGTTTGCCAGCACAAGGAATGTCTTTACATGAGGCACGTAGAGTGGAATCCAAATTGTTAATATAACGTGTAAAAAGCAAAGGCGCCAGGATACACCCCTGCCTGACGCCATTTACAACAGGAATTCCATCGGTACAGTTACCCATCTGGTCGTACCTCACAGTGGCAGATAGATCCCTATGTAAATCTGCTTGGAAGTGGACAATGTTTTTATCAACTCCTAAGGCCAGGAGTATGGTCCACAGTTTGGACCTGTTCACTCGGTCAAAGGCCGATGACCGGTCCATGAAAGCTAGGAAAAGTGCTCCCTTCTTAGCAACTGTGTATTTCCCAATCAATAATTGCAAGTTTAAACATTGGTATATCGTGCCCATGCCTTTTCATAATCCATACTGCAGGACTGAGAGTGTTCCTGTCTCCTCCAACCAGCCAGTTAGTTGGCTTAACACCACCCTTCCTAATACCTTAACCGAGGAATCGATGAAAGATATCGGACGGTAACAACTAGGATCCCCTCTATTACCTTTTTTAAAGATGGGAACTATGACGGATTTTGCCCATGTGTTAGGCAGACCCAGATGACAAGCATTGACAAAGACATTATACAGTATCTTTGACCATGTCTTAATATCAGACTTAAAAAGGTCTGCCGGCACTCCGTCCGTTCCAGGGGCCTTGTTGCTCGTCATTAACATTATTGCCTTGGCTACCTCTGCCTCAGTAAAGGATAGGGTATATTCTTCAGTATTGAGGGCCGGGTTAGCACAGTAATCTTCCCCATCATAGACTTGTTTAAAATGATTGTGCCAGATCTGTTCCTGATACCACAGTCAAGCTCACTGTTATGAGTCCTGAAAAAAGGGCCTATTGACCACCACCCAGAATTCAGCGCTATTTTTAATAACATCAATAGATAAAAGCTCATTCAAGGCATCCTCCCTAATTTCCTTCTTCCGATTCTTTAAGGCCACTTTGTATGTTTTCCTTAAACTGGCTATAACTGATTTATCCGGGGGGTGAATTTCAATGCTATCAACAAGTTCCGATGGGCTACGGAACAGTTGTGGTCGAACCATCTCTCCCCAACCACTTCATGGCCTTTACATGACAGTTTGAGATCCCTGTCAATTTGGTGCAGATTTTAGAATACGCCACCAGGACCTCCTCGTCCAACTTTCCCTCTGTCAAACAGATGGACATTTCACAACCAACATTAACTACTAGGTTGTCATGAAACTCATGAGCGACCACCCGACACCATTTTAGTCGACGAGCTTCGTCAGTGGGCCGTATGTCTAGATTGCCCACTGTCCTGTTGGGTTTCTCCTTTTTTTTTTTAGATCATCTACCATGCTTAGGGTAATGGGGTTATGGTCACTAAATGTGGACCAGGAGACACTGTACCCACTTACCCTGTCGGTCATTACTGTGCTCACAAAGATATAATCTATAGTTGACCGGGGGCCTTTGCCCCTAAAGGTGGGAATATCCCCTTCAGTATGCTTTGGGTATGTCAAATCATTTTCTGCCACCTATTCCTCCAGATAAGATCCCTGTGGTAAGTGCTCAAAATGTTTGTTATCTTGTTCAGTTGGCCCTAAACTATCCCAAACATAACATTTTCCTTTTCAACAGTGAAAATAAAATTACCCAGCACAAAAACCAAATAGGAATTTACACTCGCTTCACTAACACCTTCCTCATCCGCGCTCCTTTCTACATTACCCCCTGTACTAATTTTCAGCTCTGAACTTTCTCCCACTCGCCCTCTATCTGTGGATGTATCCCCTTACCTTTGTTGAGCAATGTCAGCGCTCACGAGAATAAAACGGGCATGATATACATATAGGCATTTTTTTGATTTGCTTGAAGTTTGGCCATGTTTGATGAACATGAAGGAGGCTTCTCTCCCCCAATCCCCCTCCAAACGTCATGATAGTTTGGTCTTGTCAAGATTCATGCAGATTAGGTAAAAGCAAGGGGTGGAGTTGCAAGGCCGGGGTGTCTCAAAAGCTGCATTTCCCATTATAAATCTCAGGGAGAATGTTTAGGAAGTGACATTACAAAAAGTCCTTTATGGATCAACACCGTACGTAACATGTAAAAAGAGCTTAAGCTGGGGGAGTGCCATATTTGTTTTCGGTGGTGGGGTGTACATCCGCCCAGCGTGCTTTCATTCTTTTGGTGACCAAAAGATTCTTAGTGGCCTCAAATATTGTGTTCTGGGCCACAAACGGTATAAAAATAAGTATAGTGAAAAGTGTCTATGTCCTGTTCCAGGTAGCTTGAACGCATGGCAACAGGCCACATGTATTGCTTGTAGACATGTGGGAACTTTGGGCTTGAGATGGGGCACAGGAAATGGGAAATGCCATGCTCTGTCCTCATTTCCTGCTAGTATGACCACTGGCCATATCTTGCATGAGGTGGAGGCAAGGTGATTGCCAGCAGAGCATGCATGCAGTTTTTTTGGGCAGGGGCGTCGTACAGGGCATAGTTGTGTAATATGCCATGTGTGCAGATCCACTTGTGCATTACGGTATGCAGTGACATGACCTGTAGGTATTGGGCGGGTGGGGGAGGAGTGAGGGGGGAAATGTAACTGCACACATCAAGTGGCTGAAGGCCCTTTTGTGTGACTGGTGCATGCTGGGCATGGCTTGTGGATACAGTTTACATGTATTCTACACACTGGATATTTGCAAAGACTCATCTGTATCAGTATCCATACTATTGCCAGCTATACAGTGAATGTATTATGGCTAAAGCCCATGCACTGTTCCCAATTCCCGTAGTCGTAAGGTACTGGCGGATACAGTTGTGCATGTTGTGTATGTCAGATGGCTATGTGCTTCGTACATGCTGCTCATGACTCTAGACCATGCCCTTAAGGAACTTTGAAAAAAAATGTGGTGGATTATTGAAATATGGGTCACAGTCTAGACCTGCATTTCTTTGGCCCATCATGCTGCCTCAGACTGGAGACATCTGTATACAAATCAGCTTTGGTCCTTCACCAGTAGGAACAAAAAAAACGAAATTGCAGGCCAAATCGCTCTGAAGGAGAACATAAGCAACCCTAGACCTGTTTCGGCCTAATTGGGCCTTATTAGGTGGACACACGTCTGGGTATAACGTTTGCACTGAGGGGAAAAAGGGAGGGATGGATGGAGTGCTTGAATTAATCTCAGCCATTTGTAATTCCTCTGGGCCACATCCAGTCTAGTCCAATTTTGTTTGTCCACCATGCCACCTCAGACAAGAACCAACCATATTCGAGATCAGCCTTTCTACTGCTCAAGTAGGAACAGTGCAGGCTGAACTGCCAGGCCAGGTCCCCTCTGAACAGGAATACAAGTAACCCCAGACCAGTTTCAGCATCATTGGGGCGCATCAGAGTAGAGTAGGTCAAAACTGGTTAGGTACTGTCTGAAGGGGTCTGACAGTTTTAGGTTGGACTGTTCCTTTTGGAGCAGGGCCAACACTCCTTTACATATGACAGTTTGCTGTCCCGAGTGGCATACCGAACGAACATTGGTGGGCGGGAAGGCGACTCAAGTGATTGCCAGTGGAGAACCAGCCATTACTTTGTTTTTGTTGCTTCATATGTTGCTTCATATGAAGTGGGCAGGGAAACTACACACTGGGCATTTCCAAAGGCATGTGATGAAATATGGTACTTGTTTGTATTCTGGGCCCTGTACACTGTAATGTAATGTAATTTGTACTTGTAAAGCGCACTAATACCCCAACTGGGGTGTCCTGGCGCTGTAACACATATCGCTGTGGAGCTTTTCCCTGTGAAATGTCCACTCCTGGGCACCCCCAAAGTGAAGCCAGGCACCCAGCGCTTTTGGGGCCGTTGTGGAGATTAAGCAAACTATTGCCCAGAGTTGCAGAGTGGGACCCATGATTAGAATAGGCACCAAGGCGAGAATTATCAGGTCCGAGGAAATTGAGCCCAAGACTCGCCGAGGCGGGAATTGAACCCTGGTCCCAGGCCAGACCTCTGCATCGGGGTCTGCCACTCTAACCATTGAGCCACACTTACCCACATTACAGCACATAAGCAAACGCAGACCAGTTCAGTCTTTTTGGGCCTTATCATTAAGGTGCCGAATGAGTCCTATGGCACCATGACCAAGGGATCCACGTCTGGGCATACTTATAAAACCAAGGGCATTTGAGAAGAGCTTAGGCCCAGATGCATCAAGCTAAAATCCACTCGCAAAGGGGCAGATTCTCAGAATCTGCCCCTTTGCGACCGGTATTTTTGCTATTACTTAATTGCTATTGCATTTAAGGAATCTCAAATTGAGATTCCTTAAATGCAATGCATTAAAGTTAAAAAAAATTGCGATTTCGCTAATAGGGGGCGCAAATTACCATGAAGTTGAACTTCATGGTTATTTTCAAAAACTTTGAAAAAGTGCACTAAAGTGCATTTTTCAAAGTTCCATTTTACACACAGACATGCCCTTAGGGCATGTGTGTGTGCAAAATTTACCCATATGCAGATTTCAGGGGTGCAACAGGGTGTCCTTTTGACACCCTGGCACCCTTTTCACATATTTATTGTGGGTTTTTTTTCAGTCTCCTCTCATCTGAATCCTACATCATTTTGTTTCTCCATGGCCCGCAAAATGTCAGCTGCCCCTTCTATGTTATTGTTATTCACGCCCCCCCTCACTCAAGCAAAGTGTAGTGAGTATAATTATTGCTCCTTGCTCTTGGTGGGCAAAGGAGTGGTTAACTCAAGAAATCCCCAGCAGTTGGTCCTTGTGTATAAGTGTTAGGGGCAAAGTTGATCACTTTGGATGAATGGGGTGAAAGGAGCCAATTCTATCCCCTACACTTATGTAAGGGCTTTAAACTCTCGATATGTCGAGGCTAAATTATACTGCCTGCTCTTGGTTACGGTGGAGTGGTGGAGTCATCCCCTCTCACCCCATGTATCTGGTTAAAGCAGAATTTAGAGGCACTCTGAACCTAAAGGCATGGTAGACCAACGCTCCACTGTCCATGGTTAATGCGAGTGAGGTGTTTAGTGAATTGCCAAGCCTCCTGAATCTATGGCACAGTCCTTACCCAAGGCCTTGGCTTTGGGCATGGTTATTGGGTTTATGTTTCAAGGAAGGGTGGCCATCTATTCCCTTCCGGCTGCTCGGTGAGTGCCAGGAAGTGTTTGTTTTTATAAACAGACATGGCAAGACCTGCTGTGGTGTGTTAGTTGTCAATGGCCTGTCCTGCTGGGTGTGAGTGAAGGTGTTTGTTTGTTATTGATCAGTCCCCAGTCTCTATGACAAAGCAGGGTGCATTTGCATTAAGTGGGCAGGTCAAAAGCGCATCCATTGTATACTGCATCTCCCGTCTTATTGCTGTGAAACTTATTTTTTAATGTTTTCTCAGATGTTTCCGGACATTGGAATGGAAGCAAAGTGTGACTTTCCATTCACTTGTTCCAACAGCATCTTCGAAACTTTGGAGCTGCACAACCACACTTTCGCTTATCTTTCTAAACCAACTGGACTAGCATTCTCCTCTGGGTAATAGTTGTTCGCCTTGCATACGTTACACGTTTTGGGATGCCTCCTTTTAACGTTTGATCAGTCTGAACAATTTGCACTAAATTAGGTATGCTGCAAGATGGCCTACTGAACTCTGTTTCCTACATCTTTAGTGCAAATTGCTCCAGGGTGGTAAAGCTCTCAAGGGCGCAGCAGTGGGGTTTCCTATGCAGAGAAGTGTCAAACAAAACTGCAGCGGCATCACTGCGACGGTGTAGTATGATTATATCAATTAAAAACGGTCGTTAAAGTTTTATTAGGGTGAATGGGGGGAGTTTAAACAAGCTTCAACTCAACTGAAAAAGACGGGAAATCCACAATTAAGGTAAGGCTAGCTTAAATGCAAGTCTGTCTGAAACGTCCAAGGCATACGAATATAGAAAACAGTGAATATGTTAAACCGTGTGTACAAGGTTTGAAGTTTGCAAAGGTTGAATGGTTCACTCACTAAGGTCACGGTGTGAGACATGAATTGCATTTTGAAATGTGTGGCCTATGGGGTATTTAAATAGGTAGGCTTTTTTGTGAAATTACCTGATCTTGAGAATGAGATCCCTACGTTTGTCGGTAATGGTTTGCTACCCTTTAAAATTATTCCTTAAATCACACTGCACATTGTAGTTTTTGCATTTATGCTGGTGCTCTTGCTATTTTTCATTGAAAACTAAAGTCAGTTTCCATCCCTGTGCAATAAATAGCGATGTCGCTAGTGATATCATAGCTCATGTAATGTGGTATTGTATGGAATAATGTGTGATGTAATTAGTGTATAATGGAAGTATGCCTTCATGTAGTAGTAACTTAACTTGTGAATTTGATTTGTTTTGGGGTTTTGTGTTGTGGTGTTGACCCCATGCCAACTGTACCTAACCACTGAAATCCTTATAACATTGATGTTTGTTGTGTTTTTTAGTTTAAAACACAACCCCTTCGTTGCAATAGACCCAAATCTTAATGAGGCTCAAGGCCCCCAGGAAGGAACACACCTTATTGCCCCTGTACATTAATAACCCTTAATGACCCCAGGCAGAAATGAACTTCTGTTGCCCAGAGAGTAAAGAACATCACTGTTCCTGACAGTAATATGGTTTAATAGCCAAAAGCATTAGTTATAGGGTGGCAAAAATGATGCAGTGCTTGATGAGATAATTGCAAAGGAATTGATTCCTCAAAATGGCTATAACCTCAAATGGAGTAGATTGGTCCCAGATGATTTTCTGCATAAAATACTGACGAACTGCATGAATAGCTTTTCTATCTGTTTAGATGAACATGCAGAGAAGTGTGAAGTAATAACCCATTGTAGCATTATTTCTAGCAAAATTAAAGAAGCAATGTGGGTCAATAAGACAAATTCCCTAAAGTCCAATAGGAAATGGTTTGATAGGAAGTGTACTAAGGCCTTAACAAAGCTTAGATATGCAATACATAATAGACCAAAGGATGTAAACCAAATTAGAATTGCAAGGAAGGACTACAACCTGACATTAAGGGATAGGAAGACCTTGATAAAAAGGGAGGCATGGGATAACCTATGCGACGCATCAACATCAAAGGATCCGGCGGCTTTCTGGAGGGTTATTAACACCCCCCTCCTATATGAACAGAAAGCTCGCATGGAAATCGCCATCTCAGAAGATGAGTGGGTGTCCCATTTTTCCTCCCTTTATATGGCTGTGGAACCAACCTCTGAAGCAGGTCAGGAGATGGGGTTGCTAAATCTTGATACATCTAGAACCTTGACTGTGACCCTCCCTGAAGTTACAGCAAGCCTAAAGGCGACCAAGGGGGGTAAAGCAGCAGGCCCAGACGGCATACCAGCTGACCTCTATAAGGCTAACATCGACTTATGGGGGCCACTGTTGGTTCAGCTCTTTAATGCCGTCCTGGCAAATAGCCCAATACCTACCTGGTTTACATCAACAATAGTCCCAATATTTAAGAAAGGGGACAGGCTAAGTTGTACATGCTATAGGCCAATCTCCTTATTGGACTCCTCTATAAAAATTTTGGGAAGAGTGATTTTAGCTAAATTACAAAGCTGGGCCGATGAAACTGGGGTGTTAAGTGACTTCCAATTTGGGTTCCAAAAGGGCCTAGGGACCATAGAGCAAGGTTTGAATCTCTTCACCTTGCAGCAGAAGTATATAAAGGTCAAAAAACAACGTCTATACCTCACATTCGTTGATCTATCATCAGCCTTTGACTGCGTGTCACACATTAAGTTATGGTCAATTATGGCTGATTTGGGGGTAGACAATGCCATTATATGCTTTCTGAGAGAGCTGTATTCTGGGGCCACTGCCAGTGTCAGATTTGGGAAAAATGGTGAATGTAGTAGACAATTTGGGATCGGTCGGGGTGTGCGCCAAGGGTGCGTCCTAGCCCCCTTTTTATTTCTGTTATACATAAACGGAATGGAAAGGCATCTCGTGCAGGAGGGCAGGGACATGCCTATGGTGAGAGGTAGGCCTGTCCCTGCACTGATGTACGCTGATGATGCTGTTCTGATGGCGCGCTCCCCAATGGCTTTACAAAGTTTGGTTACAGCCTTTAATACCTTCATGCTTGACTTAGATTTGAAAATAAATTGTTCTAAAACTCTATCTATGTATTGTGGGTCCAGAACAAACAAGCATGTGAAGCAAATCTTTGTAAACTCCAATCCCTT
Organism: Lissotriton vulgaris; assembly: GCF_964263255.1. NCBI lineage: Eukaryota > Metazoa > Chordata > Amphibia > Caudata > Salamandridae > Lissotriton > Lissotriton vulgaris. The sequence continues at coordinate 753,913,593 of NC_141695.1, read as the reverse complement.
AGAAAGGACCCCCACCTTCCCTTATCTAGGGATACTGTTCCATGAAAGTGGCTCATGGACTACAGCTATTCACGCTAGATCTTTGTTATTTTCTAAGACAATCATGGCCCTGAAAGGTTTTATTAAAAAACTAGGTAAAAAACCCATAAAAGAGATTTTAACTGTTTACAATGCGACCTGTATATCGGTAGCCATCTATGGGGCAGGATTATGGGGTTATTCAAATATTACCTCAATTCAAACCCTGGAAAACAAGCTGTTATGCCACATCCTGTCTGTACCCCAAAGTACTGCAACAATGATATGCCATGCTGAATTGGGATTATCGTATGTAACTGACATTATTAGAATTCAGCCAGTTCTTCTTTGGCATAGGGTCTGGACAAATGAAGAATGTGTTGTTAATCGGGCTATTCTCAAAGACATCATGGTATTGGACAATATCAGGGACTACAAATGGATAGGCTATGTCAGAGACTTTCTGGAAAAAATAAGTTGCCCCCAATACTTTGAGGAGCCACAATCAATGGAATACATAACCAGAAGAGACTTAAAACATCTGTGTATGTCCTACCTCAAGGAAAAGAGAAATATAGAGGAGGCAAGAAAAAAGACTGTCGCTGCCCACCAGGATATTATATGTGGAGAGAAATTGCAGCCATATCTTTCACTGTATATGTCTAATCATGAACGGTACCTCTTGACCCGATTTAGATTGAACATAGTTTTCAGGACACTATCATTCCCCGTGATGAATTGTTGGACAAGGGACCTATGTTTTTGCCCATGTGATGATGTTTCCCAACAATCGGATATACATATTTTATTTTTTTGTAAATTTTATACCTTTCCCCGGAAGAAACTTATCATCCCTATTCTTTTTTTTTTTTTAGTTCAACAAGATTTTATTAAAAGAAATAAGGATCCAAATAATAGCAGTCAAAATACAAAGAGGTGATACATTCCAATATGAGTAGAACGTGAAAAAACAAACATGGATATCATTCGATCAGCAACTCAATTATATGTAAATAAAATTAGAAAGAGGGGAATCAATGCGGAGTTACCAATATAAGTCAATAATGGGTATATCGTGTAGAACATGGAACATATCAGCCACTGAGATGAGGGTAGGGGCAGGGGAAGAAACAAGAGCAAAAGGAGGAAGGAAGTAAAGAAAGGAAAAAATAGCAGTAGAAAGAAAGAGGCGGGACGAGAGGACAGGAAAGAGGGAGAAAGAGAGAAGGAATCCCACATGAATAGCCCAATGCAACGTAATTAGCAGACCAAACATTACGTAGACAAACCAACAGGAAAACGAGGGACTACACCTTGCGAGGAGAGTTCCATGTATTTATCCAGGGATTCCCAAACCCCACTCGAAATGGAGGGCGATAGGTGTGCTAGATCTACTGAGGTGTGAGCACTACGTAAGAAGGAAACCCATGCCCACCACGTATGGTAAGAGACTGACGAGAAAGATTTCCAATCCATAAGGATAACCTTGACCGCAATAGATAAAAGAAGATCTAACAGCTGTAATTGTAACAAATCAAGGGGAAGGGGCGTAGGGGCAGCCCAGGGACCTAATAGGACTAGAGGGAAAGAGAGCTGGAGCTGAATGTCAAAAATAAGAGATAAATGTTGCTGAATAAGGGCCCAGAAAGGTTTAAGTAAGGAACAATTATAGAACATATGAGGGAAATCCCCCGCCTCCATGCCACAACTCCAACAGAGATCATCTTCTTTAAGGTTGAGAGAATGAAGACGTACAGGTGTCCAGTGGAGTAAGTTAATCGAGAAAAACTTGGACTGTATTAGGGAAGGAGCTATTTTGTTACGAAGCGCAAATTTGCTGATGGATTGCCAAGCTTCAGATGATAAATGATCCGTGATATTGTGATCGAAATGACGCATCCATTTTTGTTGTGCAACTGTCTGGTCAGGAAGCGAAGTAGAAGATAGAAACTTATATATGTGGGAGGCAACATGACCAGCTTTGAGCCAAATACAAAATAGCGAAATGGTAGGGGAGGAGGGGTGAAGACGAGTTTTTGAGATGGCAACCTTGATTTTAAGAAAGGTATAGAAGTCTAGATTAGTTAGAGAGTGTTTGAGCGCTAGGGTAGAAAAAGGTAAGGGCTCCCCAGAGTCACTATACAGATGTTGTACAAGAGAGACACCTTTCGTAGCCCAATATGACATGAGGGTGGGAGTGATATTAATTTTGATTTTGGAATTACGCCAAATGGAAGACCATCTAGTTTTGTGCAGAGGAAATGCTAGCTTCCTGTCCACTTTCTTAATTGCGGTAATTGTATCAATAATTATAGAGCGGGAAAACAGAATGTGCAAAGTGGAAGTAGTACAGAGAGAGGCAAGTGGTAGAGGTGCAACTAAGTCCTGTTCTATGAGTAGCCATAAAGGAATATGATGGGATGGGGGAGAAAACCATAAGGCCCCCTGAGAGGCCAAGAAAGCCGTCTGGTATTTTTCCCAGTCTGGGAAATTACAACCTCCCATATCACAGGGTCTACGTAAATATTTATATGCTAATCGAGCGCGTTTGCCATTCCAAAGAAATTTGGCGGTGATACCATCGATTTCCCGAAAAAAAGAGTCGGATAATTTCATCGGAATCATAGATGAGACAAAATTAATAATCGGCGTGATCATCATTTTTAAGGTTTGTAGTCGACCCCACCACGAAATATGTTTCGGAGACCATGTATCCAGAAGACGACGAACCTTAGTAAGAGTTTGAGATTCATTGTAGGCAACCGTGGTATGTAGCGTGGAACAGAAATAGATGCCTAGATATTTGAGATGGGTAGATTGCCACTTAAAGCCAGCCGAACCCATATGAGCAGGAAAACAGTAGGCATTTAAAGGGAACATTTCTGTCTTATCTCTGTTTAGAGTGTATCCGGATACTTTAGAGAACAAAGAAATGGTATCAGAGATAGCAGGGATGGCCAACGCTATATCGTCAGAGAAGATGAGAACATCGTCAGCGTAGGCAGCGGTTTTAAGACAATGAGTACCAAAAGAAAATCCTTTGATATCAGGATGCAAATCAATCAGCCGAAGGAGAGGATCAATAGATAACAAAAACAAGAGAGGGGATAAGGGACATCCTTGCCTCGTACCCTGGCAGAGATTAAAGGAAGAGGATGTAGCACCATTAACCCTAATATTAGCTTTAGGTTGGGAGTATAAAGACATTACCATGTTAATAAAAGAGTCTCCGAGGTTATGTGCACATAAGACAGCTCGAAGGAAAGGCCAAGAGACCTTATCGAAGGCCTTTTCCGCATCGAGGGCCAAGGCCGCGGCAGGTAGTTGGGATCGCTTAGCCGCTCCAATAATATGACAGAAAGTGCGGATATTGTCTCTTGCCAGTCTACCCTTAACAAATCCAGTTTGGGAGGGATGGACTAAATTAGGAATAAAAGATTCTAGACGTTTAGCCAAGATTTTAGCAAAGATCTTCGCTTCCATATTAAGAAGCGAAATAGGGCGGAAGTTCTTAGGATCTGAATGATCCTTACCTTCTTTCGGGATCACTACTATCGTGGCATCGGCAGCTGTACCAGAAACAGAACCATTCCGAACAAAGGTGTCAAAGACAGCTTGTAGCTTAGGAACAAGTAGCGGAAGAAAGGTTTTATAAAATAAGATCGGGTATCCGTCTGGACCAGGAGCTTTCCCCGAGCGGGTGGCCTTGATAGCAGCCGCTATTTCCTCCGGTGAGATAGGAGCATTCAAAGTAGATCGATCTCCTTCTGAGATTGATTGAATCGGAATTGATTTTAAAAAGTCTTGGCACTTGTCAAAAGAAGCCTGGTTAGAGGGGGTGTATAATTTGTTATAGAAATCGCGAAAGACTTCAAGAATTTCCTCAGTTTGGAATTTAGTAGAACCAGTGTGATCTTTGATAGAAGAGATCTGGGAGGACTTATAGGAAGAATCTTGGAATTTTAATGTGGCAGCCAAGAGTTTCCCAGCGCGATTCTTTAAAAGTAACTTCTTGGACTTTTGCGCCTGGAAACCAATATGAGCTCTTTTAGTGACAATAGTGTTATATTTGTATTTTAGGAGCTTAATTTGTTGTAGAATAGTCGGATCTTTGGTATGTCTAAAGGAGGCCTCCAGAGTTTTGATGGTAGAGGATAAGTCAGTAAGTTCCCCCTTAATCGCCAAGTTACGTTTGGACATGCACGCTATAACTTGGCCCCGAAAAGTACACTTAAAAGAGTCCCATAAAGTTATTGGAGAAGATACAGAGTCCTCATTTTCACGGAAAAAAGTGTTTATTTCCGTGGAGAATTTATCTACCTGGGCAGAGTCATGTAACACTTCCGTATTAAGTCTCCAGGAACGACCACGCGGTTTCGGCGCAAAGGACGTAAGCGTAAAAGTGACCGCGGCATGATCAGAAATGACAATGGGATGAATCAGCGGAGAGGCAGAAGCAGAGACAAGAGAGGAGTGAACCAGGAGATAATCAATACGAGAGAATGAGGAATGAGGGGAAGAAAAGAAAGAAAAGTCACTGCCAGTGGGATTATGGAGACGCCAAATATCATGCAATTGAGCAGTGGAACACATGTTAATCATCTGTTTATGTGCTTTAGGCGGACGAAACTGGAATGCAGCGTTCCTATCCAATAAAGGATCCATTGGTAAGTTAAAATCTCCACCAACAATGAGATTGCCAGCATGAGGGGTGTCATGCAATTTTTTGGAAATGGATTTCCAAAAGGCTGGATTATCAACATTCGGGGCATATATATTCATAACAAACAAGTCATGTTGTCCATCTGACAATTTAGATAGAAGCCAGCGACCCTCAGAATCATGCTCAGAAGAAATGATTGATAATCCTGAATTCCTCGAAACTAACATAAGCACACCATTGCGTTTACCAGAAGCATCAGAACAAGACACATCCGACACCCAGTCTTTCTTTAAAAATAAGGCTTCTCTACTGGTAATTTTAGATTCTTGAAAGAGGACTAAGTCTGCCGAGAGCGACTTACAGTAATCTAGGATTTTAGATCGTTTCACTGGATGATTTAATCCCTTAACATTAAGGGATAATACATTTAAACCTGGCATGGAACAAAGGGGGATACAAACGGAGACAGCATTGAAGACAGAGAAAGAACGGAGTACACACAAACAGTGGACCAGTTATTAAGCAAAGTCGATGTTACGGGAGCGACCATGTGGGAAAACCAGGAAAGAAGAAAGGGCAGAAGAGAAGAAAGACAAGAAGAGAAAAAGAGAGGAGGCAGAGGGGGAGGTCTAAAAGAGACCCATATCATGCAAGGGAGAACGTGGAAAGGGCGAGTAGGGGGCCCGTATTAGAGCAAAAATTGGGAAGGAGAAACAGCCCAATATTAGAAAAGAAAAAATCTCATGAAAATAAATAATACAATATGAGAAACAGCAGAACTCAGTACACATATCATTTGAAAATGAGGAGCTGAGACGCTATAAGAGGAATAATACACTTCAGGGTAGATTAGCAATATCATAACATGAACAAGATCATATAATGAAGAACAATTGAATAAAAAAATGCAAAAAGAAACTTAATTATGCAATAAAGAGCCTAAACAATATGTAACATTTCTAAATATAGTAACGAATATGCAGCGAAATCACATATCAATAATAACAACAATTACATAACTATACTATAAAGTGGAATCGTAGAAGGAAAAAAGATAAGTGTCAGAGAGGAGCATGTAGAGACAAGGCAGAGACAGAGATGGAAGAGGAAAAGGAGCAGAACCCGTAAGGAGAATTCTACACCGCCAAACTAGAACGATATCAAGCATAAGGTGAAGATGAGAAAAAGAAAAGTGCCAGCGAAAAAAGAAATAGTATATTAATTACAACCAAGAAATCTGTACCCAAGAACTACAACAAGGCAAGTACCATGTAAAGGATAGACCAGAAAAAGAGGCTCAGAGGACGAAATTGAGAAGTAAGAAGAGAATCAAGAGTAGTATGAAGAAGAGAAAGAAAAGAAAGAACATACAATAGCAGAGGAGCAAATTAGCGTGTAAACACCACTAGAAAGAAAGAAGAGGAATTCATCTTGAAAAACAGCACAACCACAAGTAGAGAGATAAACAAATCAGGTCCCTGAGGCCCCCGGAGCCTGTGTCGTTGCTCTTTGAATCTCCATCTCTATCTCCTCTTGGTTGTCTAAGAACGTTGTCAAGTCTGCCGGTTCATCGAAGATCCTGGGACGTCCTTTATAAGTGATGCGAAACTTGGATGGACCTGAAAAGGAAAAAGGAATGCCCAACTCGGTGAGACGTTTCCGAAGGTTCAAGAAGCCTTTCCGTCTTATGACTGTGTCTCTGGCAAAGTCCTGAGAAATGGAAATGCGATGACCCTCCCAGATGAGTTGTTTAATCTTGCGCATATGAGACAGAATCAGCTCAGTGTGTTGATGTCGTAAGGGCTTAAAAATGATTGCTCTTGGCTGGGTGGCTGCCTTGGAACGAAACGTTGGAACACGGTGTGCTCTTTCAATCTCAAAATCTCTGTGAAAAGATAGCTGGAGTGTATCCGGAATCCAATGAGACAGGAACTCAATCATAGAGGAGGAAGATTTCTCTGAATCCTCCGGCAGGCCAAAAATACGAAGATTGGATCTCCTGTTACGGTCTTCCTGTTCCGTGAGGTCTCTGCGCAACGCCACCATAGAACGCTCCAGTTGAGAGAGGGACCTAGATTGCTTTGGCATCCCATCCTCTGCAGAACTTATTCGTGTTTCTGTCGCTGACACACGAAGAGAAAGGGCTTTAAAGTCATTTCGGATAGCAGATACTTCAACTTGCAATAAGTCAGTGTTAGTTTTTGTTGACTGCGCAATGTCATGAACTTCATTCAGGCGCGCCAAAATGGTGTCCAATGTGGAAGCATTGTCTGCCTGAGGAGATTCAGGCGTCGGAGAGACTGACTTAAGTCTTTTTAAGGATGCGCCCAGGTCCTTGGAGTCTTTGCTGTTCAATGAGCGATTCATACTGACAGGTGACGTAGTAAGAGCCTAAGAGAAAACACTGGAATAGGCTGGAACACCACAGGTGCGCAAAATATGTAGACTCAGTGTCAAACAGTGGCAGTTTACGTTCAAAACACGCAAAGGAAGAGTAGCTGTAAAGTATGGGCAAAGTTGCGCAGGAAATCTCCTCAATAAAATAAAGCGGACACCTCCATGAAGAATGCGAGAGAAAAAATAGAAGCGAGCAGCTCAAAAAACCAGCCAAGAAGCAAGAAAGTAGCATTAAAGGAAAAGCATAAATGTTACCATTTCAGCCGTCGCGTGTAGAAACCCTCAGCCGAGCGCTGAATACCGCAAGTTTGTATCCGCGGCGGCGCCTCAGAAGTCCGATGACAGGAACGTCATGCGCGACAAAATGGCGGTCGCACTTCAGGAATGCGAGCGCCTGTGAGGGATAATGCAGGAAACATCTCTTCGGTAGCTGCGAACGCGGTAAAAACAGTGTCGTGAAGGTCACTGCATGTTCCGCCGCTGGTGAGTGAGGTTGCAGGTCGAAAGGGCACGAAGAAGCGGAAAGAAACGCTCTACGGGACCAACTCTCCCCGGAGCTCAAGCGCGACACGCCATGCTACAGCGGCGCGCAAGCCACGCCCCCCTATCATCCCTATTCTTAAAGATCTAAATGTTTACAGATGCCGCCTAGCATTTACAGAGTGCCAGAAAATGGACACTGTTTTTATGGTTGCCTCTATTGCAGAATTTTTAAAATTGGTTTTTAAATGCCGTAAATCAATGCAAATGGATTGATCTTTTTTATTGTATACATGAAATTTAAGACTGTTCGTATGGATTTAATTTTGTTGTTTTTTGTATTTCGTAATTTTAAATGGAAATGTACTTACTCTACTTTTTGTAAATTGCACCTTACATGCTACTTTTATGGTTATCTTGTATTTTTAACCGAATAAAGTACTTTTGAATCTTTGAATCTTTGATTCCTCAAGCCAGAGCTACAGTAAGGAGCACAAGGAGAGAGTTGCACCCATGGTAAAACCCGCCTACAGCTGAATTCACCAAGCATTCTACCTCTCAGACCTTCACATTCTATTTCCCACAGGTGCACCAAAAACAGGTATTTCTCACACATGCACAGTCCTCGCTCTACAGACCATGTTTCCACGCACCTACCTCCATAAGGAAAATGCAAAAGGAACTTGAAACACAGTGAAAAAGCACCAGAATACTATAATTTACTCCAAAATAAAATATTGAGCCTTGTAGGCATACGCCTGCTGGGTTTCACGTATCCCAACAGCAATTCCCCACCACCAGATTCCAAAACACCTTCAACATTTCTTGCGACCAACTCCTAACAAATCTGACCCATGCTTCCTTGGTCTCCCTATTAGGAGAAATCACACCAGCAATAGCTTACACTTCCTTCAGTGTAACATCAAGGAAAATGTTGTTGGTTCCTGCCAGCCTGGAAAGGGCAGGCAAGCGCGCGTTTGAAAACTGACAATTTCCACGACACGCCAAGCAAATAATTCCCTTTCTTTTCATGTATATATATACACTTATCGATAACTGGGGACTAGGGTGAAAGACACCGTTTGCTAAGAGGCAAGCTAACAAAGAGCCACGATCTTCTGAATGATTAATACAAATTCTATAAATTTGAGGCATATGGAGCTATCTGTTTTGTGACAGCTACATTGCATCTGTTGCTCTTGAATGATTTTTAAGAAAGGGCGAGGACATTTGGTGTTACGTGACTGTTTTTAGATAAATACATTGAGCACAACAAAATTGCTCATAGATAAACATTGGCTATATCCTATTAATCAAAGGTACATTAATTCGATCAATATACCCTGGATTAGGTAACAATTGCCGTTCGCACAAGGCCTGCACATAAGTGCACTTTTGGTACTCTTAGGGGATTGTTCCTGAAACATAAAAAAACCTTTCAATTGTCTGTCCTGAACAAGGTGGCAAAAAATTAAATGTACTGTTCACCGAAACACTGCGTCGACAAATGTGTATATTTTTAATGATCAATATAAATTAGCTGTATATTTTTAGTTGTTGATATGAATGTATTGAGTGACATTATAGTCATGCGTAATATGTGATGGTGGTCACATATGAAGGATTTACATTTAAGATGTACTTTGACAGTCACATATGTCTGGTTTTTAATGTTTGAATTAATATATTGCGAATTTATTATGAACTAAAAGAAAACAGCTTTTAAATAAATTAAACAAGAGTGCATTCATATAAGCTTTGTGGTTAATGACCTTTATTGAAGGACTTTTCAATACATCTGTTTGTAGAATATGTATAAGATCTTGTACATTTGATTTTTACAAGCATTTTAGAAGAACTTTTAACCCTAGTGCTCACATATTGATAAGTGTGTATATATATATATGTATGTGAGAAAGGGCTCCCAGCTGACGTCCTAGCAGGAACCACAAAAAGAGACTCGCACTCCAGGGTCTGTGTTTTCAAATGTTTTTAATATCAATACTAATATAATAAAGAGAGAGCCCAAACCTTTGAGGCGGGTAATCTCAGGAACCACAGCACCAATCACAACACCCAATACAGCGTTGGAAAGGGCAGTTGCAGCAGAAGGACATAGGCTATGCAGACGCCCACCATATACATTTAAAAGGTAAAAGAACCGTGCCAGCAAAGTAGTCCCTTGTGGGCGTGTCTGCGTTGTGCTGTGGGCGTGTGCTGGGGGCGTGTGGTACGTTCCGCCCTTCATGCCATGTCTCGTATCATGTGCTAATCCCACCCTGCTCCCTTTAAATACCCCTGCACCCCATAATCATAACCCACCCTTACTCCTTAAAATACCCCAACACCCTTAAACACTAACCCATCTTAACCCTATAAATATACCCTGTACCCCAAAACCCAAACCTATCCCTAAACCCTAAAAATACCCCTGTACCCCAAAACCCAAACCTAGCCCTGAACCCTATAAATACCCCTGTACCACAAAACCCAAACCTACCCCTGAACCCTAAAAATTCCCCTGTACCCCAAAACCCAAACCTAGCCCTGAACCCTAAAAATGCCACTGTACCCCAAAACCACCCCTGAACCCTAAAATACCCCTGTACCCCAAAACCCAAACCTAGCCCTGAACCCTTAAAATACCCCTGTACCCCATAACCCAAACCTACCCCTGAACCCTAAAAATACCCCTGTACCCCAAAACCCAAACCTAGCCCTGAACCCTAAAAATAACCCTGTACCCCAAAACCCAAACCTATCCCTGAACCCTAAAAATACCCCAGTACCCCAAAACCCAAACCTAGCCCTGAACCCTTAAAATACCCCTATACCCCAAAACCCAAACCTAGCCCTGAACCCTAAAAATACCCCTGTACCCCAAAACCCATACCTATCCCTAAACCCTAAAACTACCCCTGTACCCCATAACCCATAACAATATCTGAACCCTTAAAATACCCAAACACCCCAAAACGTATACCTCTGTACCCCAAAACATATACCCCTATACCCATACTTACCTTATCCAAACATAAAAAAACATGCTTTTACCATTCATGCATTTACAACAAATTTCCTTGTAAATGTATGCGTGGTAAAAGCATATAAAATATAATGCCATGCGTTATAATGGCATTGCGGAGTCATGGTAATTTCGTAATGAAAGTATGCGGAGTGATGATATGCGGAAAGAAAGTTGCGGAATAATGGGTGTTTACCCACCCCTGGTAAGTACATTGGTGGCACGGCGGCCCACATCTCCGGCAACATACTCATATTTTTTCACCACCCATTTGAAAAATGCACAGGTCTCTCTCATTGATGGCCGGCACCGACATACACTTTTAGACACACCTCCCGCCACAAGTTCTAGAATTGCGAACTTTAGAGCTGGGGAGCTACGTTCAAATCTCGGCATCAGCTCAACATCCTGTGATTCCAGGCAAATCGCTTTGTCTCCCTGTGCCTACCACAAATGAATGTGTTATTTTGTAATGTAAATTGTGCTCATGCCATGTTGTCGAGTTCGCGCTACATAATATTGCAAGGAAAAGTAAAGTAGGGAAACTCGAGTTCACACACTACTGAATGCGCACTCCTAAGTGCATCAGCAGTGCACTGTGAATCGGAGCGTTTAACAGGCCTGTCACAGATAAGAATTGCTATCAAAACGAAATTCTACAAAACAATATACTACTGGCCGGCAGCAATTCATACCCGGACAACGTCGGGACGGGCTGCTAGTATATATATATATATATATATATATCAAATGGGAACTGGTGGTAACTCAATTACAAACCTGGATGAGACAGGGGTCACGCAAATAAGAGACCCTACCAACGTCAAAACAAATCGAAAAAACTCCCAAACACACCACATGATGCCATAGATGTCTTTAATGAAGCAATTCTTATGTATCTAGAAAAACTAGCTAAAACAAATAACGGAGCTGGTAAAAAACAATCCAACATAACACACAACGAATGGGATGCGATAAAATCCTTGAAGAACGATGAAAGGATTGAAATAAAACCCTCTGATAAAGGGGGAAATATTGTGATTTTCAAAAAGGATGCCTATGTACAAGAGGCAGGTGACAACACAATTGATTTGCAAATGCTAATAAATGCAAAGAGAAACCTCCCTCTGACAAAAAAAACACAGAACAGGTTCTTACAATGAATGAGAAGAAGGCCTGTATATAACTTGTTGTATTTTTATGTTTATCCAAGTTAAATTCCATCAAAACAATTCAAAAATGACTGTCAATATATTGATAAAAGTGCAGTGAGTGACAATAGTGAATAGTGATCACGTGACAAAAGCAATAATACATTTCAATATGAACAATCTATACAAATATATGCAGGTTATAATTTTATAAAGGCCATCCTTTAGTATGATTTTGCAGAATACTATTTGTTTCTGTCAGTTCACTAGGATTCTGGAATTCTAAGGCCTATGAAGGGATGTTGACGTTTCGACCCTTAGGGCACGATGTTTGAGGTCGCGACACTCTGGTTCTAGACCTTTGATGCTGAATATGCGACACGGTCCACCATATTAGTGCCTTACGTGGTGCGACACGATGTTTTCACTAAATAACATTTTGCACAGGTTGCAGCCCTGACATTAATATTTTGCACAGGTTGCAACCCTGACATTGCTCTAAAAGTGACATCACTAAATTCTAAAACAGTCACTTCAATGTAATACTAGACGCCCATTGTCGTGTCTATATACCAGATAAGTAACATATGATGCCATGGCTCGCAGAAGGGTCGTGGCTGTGTGAAGTGACATCGACAAACCCCAATTTACTTTGTGCGAGTATATCCTTATGTGAAATGATGCTAATTTAATTGCCTTTTAGTCACACTCAGTATTAATTTCTGAGATTGGCAAGTTTCCTCCCCCTCCCCTTTTCAACAGATTGCAGGACTTGGCGCCTATTTGGTCTAGGTGACTTACATGCACTTGGAACCCAGGGTGAGTACATTAACCACCCGTGCCAGTAGGCAAATTATATAGCCCTATGATGAACCTCCTCTGACGCATTGTCCCTTTGACTTATTCGCAGACTGTCGTGCCTTGTACACCTTGTCTTGAGAAAGACCCGTCGCGACCTCAAACATTGGCGCCCTAAGGGTCGAAACGTCGACATCCCTTCATAGGCCTGCAAAATCATACTAATGGATGGCCTTTATGAAATTATAACCTGTATATATTTGTATAGATTGTTCATATTGAAATTGATTATTGCTTTTGTCACGTGATCACTATTCACTATTGTCACTCACTGCACTTTTATCAACATATTGACAGTCATTTTTTAATTGTTTTGAATGAATTTAACTTGGATAAACATAAAAATACAACAAGTTATATACAGGCCTTCTTCTCATTCATTGTAAGAACCTGTTCTGTGTTTTTTTTTGTCAGAGGGAGGTTTCTCTATTGCATTTATTAGCATTTGCAAATTAATTGTGTTGTCACCCGACAGAACCATTTTTATTTTCAACTATTAACTACCCAGGTTCTGAGGGACACAGGGTCCACCCCGTTTTTCATATAAATTATGTACAAGAGGCAGTACGCCAACTTTCAGATACTGAGTGCTACACAATAATCAACACATCTGAATATGTGCAATGCACCATTGACTATCAAACTCTGTTGGAAGGCTGGAAAAATGAAGGGATGCTAAGTGTGTAAGAATTTCAATTCCTACAATGTGAGGCACCCACAATACCAACTTTTTATCAGCTCCCCAAAGTCCACAAGAGCGCGAAAATCCACCAGGGAGACCGATTGTGTCCTCTATCGGTAGCCTATTGGAGAACACTTCAAGATTTATTGATTCTTTCCTAGCTCCCATTGTGAAAGACTTAGCCTCGTATGTGAGAGATACGCAGGACTTCCTTTGACTCATGGACAACATAATGTGGGAACCAGACATGCTTCTTATCACGCTAGATGTAACCAATCTTTATACATATATAGGCCACAAAGATGGCATTGCAGCAGTAAAATGGTTTCTGGATAGAAAACCTTTAAAGTATTACAAACGCAACCAGATGCTGCTCAGCATGGTAAGATTCTGCTTATATAACAACATCTTTCTCTTTGCAGGAAAGTTCTATAAACAAACAAGGGGGACCGCGATGGGCACGTGCTTCGCCACCAGCTACGAGAATTTATTTGTGGGCTGGTGGGAGAAGCACGTGGCCTGGGGTGACACAACTGACCACTGGACAGATAAAATAATGCTATGGACTAGGTACATAGACGACCTTTTTGTTGTCTGGCGCGGTGACCGATCCTCGGCTGAGGAGTACGTGGCCGCGCTGAATGACAATGAGTGGAACCTGAAATTTACCAGCACCATGAGCCTCACCTCCGTACACTATCTGGAAGTTTTTGTAGACAACAATATCCTCCAGACCAGACTATATAGGAAACCTACGGCGGGTAACGCCGTGCTGCATGCAGCCAGCCATCATCCTAGGAGTCTGGTACGTAACATCCCCTTTGGTGAATTCCTACGCCTGAAGCGTTATTGCTCGGCAGAGGAAGATTACCAAAGCGCTAAGATTGAAGCTAGCACTAGATTTAAGATCCGAGGATACTCTAATAACATTCTGAGGGAGGCTACAGACAAGGTAGCAAAGGTTAACAGAAAGGACCTTCTGGTAGTGAAACCCATAATTAAAAGAGAGAAACCAACCAGAATGATCACAGATTTTAAGATCAAATCAGGAGAGATGGTGCATATCTTTAAGAAAAACTGGCACATTTTCAAAACCGATAACGTTCTAAAAAAACATCTACCTGATTGTCCATCGATAACCTACCGACGCTGCCAATCACTCAGGGATCATCTAGTCCATAGTCACTTCTTAACTTCATCCCAGTCCCATAAAACATTAACGGTAAAGGGATTTTACCCATGTCTGCGCTGTAAGGCCTGCAAGCATAGTAAGAAGGTATTGAATTATCCAGGAAGACCAGAAGATGTCAAACCCACTAGAGAGATCGGAAAGTTTCTGAATTGCAAATCAGAATACACAATATACTGCCTGAAATGTCCATGCGCTAAGCGCTATATAGGCAGTACGATCCACCTTGCGAAGAAGCGGGTGCTTGAGCGCATGCGTGCTATAACTAATAAGGATAAGACCTATCCTGTAGCGCACCATTTTGCCCAACACCATCAGAGCAATAGGGATCTATTAAGCTTATACTGCTTAGACCAGATAGACAGCAGGGATAGGAGAGGAAACAGAGTCAAAGCACTCAGAATCCTGGAGTCTAAATATATCATCGATCTCCAAACCAGGGCCCCTTGGGGATTAAACAACAATGAAGAGATGTGGGTACATCTATGAGGATACTGAAAATCAGAACATAGGGTGATGTAGCAGGCTGTACCTTTTTAATATTCCAATCTTTAAAACGGAAAAATAAATACGCTAAGAAAGTGAGCTATTGTTCCATTTGTATTTAGATGACATTATGTATAAGAGAATATGTTTCTTTATTCAGTGGCTCATATCAATGCCGAGACATCTGCCCATACAGGGCGAGATATTGTGAAAGGGACGCATTATCGAAATGAAATGTATATTTTATGACATGGATTGGTCATTTGAGTATATCTGGATGAAGGGTCATGAATTGATATTGAAAACCTTAAAAAATGACCGTTTTTATATTCTACACAATATGTTGATATTTCTTATACGTGTCTTATTTTCGATATATTGACAAATGTGTAAATTTCGATTTGTGATTCCCCCACTTTTTGCACACATTCTGTTTTGTTGTTCAATTTTAGAAGCACTAATGCACTTTACTGAATAGCCTTTTCTTATACATACACATTGAACAAAACATGTTAAAAGATGGCCTCAGCATTTTCAACCCTTGCTGTGGTCCTTCTTTTATGTTTATGAAATTCATGTGCTGTGTCACGACTAGAAATGGCTGCACTTTACACACAACAAACCGACACTGAGGAAGCCGTGAGGCGAAACACGTCTGTCAGGGGGGGTGAGGGGTCTGCAATAAACATCTTTGCAAAAAGATACCTGTGAGCTCTGTCTTCGGCCTGATAAAGCTGATCGTGTTTGTAATATATATATATATATATATATATCAGATTCCTTACGTTTTGCAACCATAAGGTAAAGACGCACTCAGGATTATTTAAGAGAAATAAGTTTGACTGACGCTTTTCTACCTCACGGTCTTTGTCAAAGTTTATCTAGATAGATAGATAGATAGATAGATAGATAGATAGATAGATAGATACGAAAAGAAAGTGAATTATTTACTTGTCATGTTCTACGCTACCCTGTCCATTTATTTGTTTGAACAGGGTGACTCTCCTGTGTTTTTGAAGACAATTTCCACACATTTCCTCTTTCCACTCTGACAGCATTTCTAAAACAACTCTGATACTGGACTAGACCATTGTGACAACCCCTTTCCCAGTTCAACACACAGTTTTACTCTAACCACGAAACCGATATGAAAAGTCTATTGATATCCCCATTATTTCATTCATACAATCCGGAATCCTACTTGTGTATGTACTAACTGCTTCCCTTCTATCTCTGAAGTTGACAGATGATTTTAACCAAACTCTCTTCTTCAACCACCTAGGAACTATAGCCCAGCTTGCACCTACTCAATAACTGTAATAGAGGAAACCCAGATGAGCCATTAGGAGACGTCCTATAAGACAGGATCGTAATTTGGAGGGCTTTCTTCCTTTTGATTCTGCCCTTGGCTGCAGGCTGAATCGAATCATTAATGGCTCTGTTAAGTATTTAACTCCATCCATTAGCTTCTGGGTGGTACACCATAATTCTCTTGTGCCTAACACTAAACTCAGACAAGTATGCAACAAAACCTCTCTTGCACATTGTGTACTATTTTCAGCGACCATCTCATTTCCTCGCAACAGAAAACATCTAAAAATTCAAAAAATAGCATCTGAATTAAACTTTGCTCCAGTATTCACTTCATTCCACTTGGAAAAGTAATCAGTTAGAATAATGTGACAGGTCTGTGAACAACTGCAAATAGACTAATCACATCTATACCCAACTTCAGCCAGGGTCTATCAAGAAGCTGTTTGACTTCTCCAAAATCAGCTTGGCAGATTTGTCATTATGGGCCGAAGCATAGCACTCCTGGACCTACTTATCCAGGATAGAATTTATAGCCGGCCAGAAGTAGTACCCACAGGCACACCTCTTAGTTGCCAACATTGCCACATTTTCTTCACATACAACTTCTTGAGCAGGCCCAAAGGTGGGCAATCTTATCCTGCCTCACTAACATGTCCTTTAAAGCCACAGCTCCTCAGACTTTCCAGAAGGCTCCTGACTCAGTGCATTAATTATGTTCATCAGGTCACTCATGCATAATCTGCTCTGCCACAGCACACATGCCCGCGCCTTGTTTCAATATTTCCGTTCATTCTTTCTCTGTTGTGGGAGGAGAGTTTCCTTGGTCTCCACACCTTCAAACATCCCTCACTGTAAAGGCCACTTCACACTCTTTAGAACCATCACTATTTATGCAATCATCCACCAAGGGCAATGTAGACATGCAGTCAGCATTAGCATTCATTTTGAATGAGCCGCGCCATTAAAGTGCAGCCAGCACCCATGGATAACATATTAACCAAAGGCTTGTGTTCAGATTGTGAAACAAATATAGTACCCTACAGAAAGGTTCTGAAATACTCGGCTGCTCGTACAAAAGCAAAGTATCTTTATCTCAATAACGGCGTAATTTGTCTCTGCCGGTCTCGTTGTCCTAAAAGAATATGCCACAACGAACCCACAGCTGTTTCTCTCAACCCCCACAATACATTCTTTCCCTATCACAAATATCACCCTGCACTCCATGTTGCTGTCTCTGTTGTGTTGTAAACTCTCTTGTGCACTTCTCCTCCGCCAAACTCTCTTCCTTCCCTGCGCTCCATGTTTTTAGGTCGAAGGCCTAAAAGGCTGCGCTTGCGCAGTCTTAGGCCGGAGATTTAATGAGTCTGAGTAGCGGTGAATGTCCCTCCTCCGTGCCCCCTCTCTCCTTCATTGGCTGGCTTCCTAAACGGAGGCCAGCCATTGGAGGAGAGATCAGTCACTCCAATGTAGCCCCGTCCTTTTCGGATTTGGGGGCGTGATTTTTTGCGTTCTTTAGACAGTGACGTTGTCCGTCACTCAGAACAGCAAAACACGCCCCCAAATGCGAAAATGACCATGCTTTCTCCGAGGCATTTCTGCTTTGCCTCGGAGAAAGACGGTGGTTGTTTCCAGAGCTGCTCTGAGCTGCTCTGCTCGTCCCCCCTTCCCTCCGCTTTCCTTCGTCCAGCTCTGTCCTTCCATCCGCACGCAGCTCCGTCCCCCTCCCCCATCCCTCCGCCCGCAGCCCTTCTTCGTCCCGGTCCCGCTCCCCCCCTCCCTCCGCCCGCAGCTCCTTCGTCCTGCTCTGCCCCCCCCCTTCCCTCCGCCCGCAGCTCCGTCGTCCTGCTCTGCCCCCCCCTTCCCTCCGCCCGCAGCTCCGTTGTCCTGCTCTGCCCCCCTTCCCTCCGCCCGCAGCTCCGTTGTCCTGCTCTGCCCCCCTCCCCCCGCAGCTCCGTCGTCCTGCTCTGCCCCACGGTTGATCCGTGCACCCTGTGACAGTCCAGATCTGAGGTTCTGTGCCCTGGAGTACGTTGTCCTGCTCTGCCCCCCTTCCCTCCGCCCGCAGCTCCGTTGTCCTGCTCTGCCCCCCTTCCCTCCGCAGCTCCGTCGTCCTGCTCTGCCCCCCCCCCCTTCCCTCCGCCCGCAGCTCCGTCGTCCTGCTCTGCCCTCCCCCTTCCCTCCCCCCGCAGCTCCGTCGTCCTGCTCTGCCCCACGGTTGATCCGTGCACCCTGTGACAGTCCAGATCTGAGGTTCTGTGCCCTGGAGTACTCAGATGCTGAGGCCTTTGCACCGTGACAGGCGAGATCTGAGGGTCTGTGCACTAGAGTACTCAGATGCTGAGGCCCTTGCACCCTGTGACATTCGAGATCTGAGGTTCTGTGTCCCTAAAACTCAAGCACCCACGTTCCATTGGTTCTGCTCCTTACAAGGAAGAATATCTTCCTTTGCAGCACGTGTGCAATCCACCCTTGCGGACCTCTAGATTTTTATAACTGTTCGGACATTCAGGGGTCCATAGTTTAACCTTAATTTGTAGGCCTCGGCTTTCCTTCCAGATGTGTTGTGTGTGCGCATCATATGCCACCTCTTACTCGGCGCCCTCCTCACCGCCCCCCTTGGTTTTGTTCAAACCACATCCCCCCCACCCACAGGGTCGGAATTTCCCTTGCATGCTCACTGAAACAGAGCTACTTCCTGGGGTTTCTTCAGTGCACGTCCACTAAAGACGCCCACTTGCTGAAAGCCGCCTGTGGTAGCCAGCGTGACTCAATGCTCGATCGACCAACCGCGCACTCCTAATAAAGGGCTCTTTTCCCAAACAGACACGCCGTTGTAGCGCCTCCGTGAAGCTCTGACACTGTACCAGCGCTGAATGAATGACTAACCCGATGTGATGCAACTTCACGCTATGAAAGTGCATCTGCAAAACTCTGTGAATTAAGTGGCTTTCGTTTACTTGTATACAAAGTGAACTATGGATCACACTAAACTGGAAGTCGTGTCAGAAGCTAGCATGGCGAAAGCACACATGTTTTACGTAAAAACGCAGTCACAGCCTCGTCTGTGAATGGAACCCATCAAGCCGCACATGGCACTCTGGTGGCAAGCCCCCCTCCCCCCCCCCCCCCAAACCCCACCCCGCATGCAGATGGTCTGACACCTAGAAAGCCTCAAGGTACTCCACGCAGCCAGCCAATGGACACCACAGAAAGCCATGTGTAGCACAGTCAGGGTACCCCCATCAACGACATTCCCATCCTCCCAGCAGCGCTATGACCTGTACTTTACCCACAAGAGCAATGCCAAGTATAATGCCTACCTGCAGATACAAGGTGGAGCTTTCAGCCATTTTTCCATACTACATCCCTCAAAGCAACCGACCTTCTTGGAAAGTTGGGAGCATCTTCTGCTCACCGACAATCTTATAGCATTATTGGTTTCTTACAGGGCCAGTATTTCAGTTATTATCTAACCGGTTTCTGGCCAACTCTGCATTTATAACCACATAATAACGTTTCCATCTGCACATCCGTGTACTTTCCTCAGAGTCAGTTGAGTAAATGTATCCTCTTTTCCTTGGTTTGGAGTATGCAGCAAGACAACTGTCAGTACTATCCACGACATACAAGTGCACACCTTCTCATTTGCTTCAGTAATGTCTCCAATTTTACCACCCAAACTTTCCCTTTTATTTCGTTGCCCGTCTTCCCAGCACTTCCTCTTCTGTTCCCAGTTTCTGTTCCAGAGAAGAAGGAAAGGCCGGGTCAGCCCTGCTAAGCATACTCATTAACCCCCTCCCTCCGCCCGCAGCTCTCCTTCGTCCCCCGCTCTCATGCGACATTGTAAATGTATTTGAGCTGCTTCATAACCTCTGGTGCAAGTGTAATTGCTGCTGTGTGCGGTGGCCAGCTCGCACGTGACTGCACAGGCCCTGCTCCGGTTTATGGGACCAAAACTGAAATTCTTTACGAGTAGTCATACAAGAGACAAAAGTACGATATTTATTGCGAGGGTTGAGGAGCCTCCACACCTCCACTAAAGCATAGTCATGGAGCAGGTCTTTGATCATGCCGGAAAATATGCCACAGCTTCATCCTGCTAGATCGGTCTATCCGAGGCCCACATGACACTGTTCCCTTGCTGCTGCTCCCGACTTTTGATCCAGACGTCCCTGTTTCCATGCTGCTTCTCGCTGTTTCTTATCATGTGCATCCAGCCTGATCCCGAGTTTCTGTCTATCTCCCCCAACCCCCCCTTCCCTCCTTCGTCTCTCGTCGCACACTGCCCCCCCCTTCGTCTCTCCTCGCACCCCCGTTTCCGCTGCTCACCTCCCCCCACTCTCCCCCCCACTCTCCCCCCCACGGAGCTCCCATCTCTCTCTCCTACTTAGTTCACTCCAGCAGTCACGACGCCGTGGAGTACACACCTCAGCCCCAGGACGCAGAGAAGCCCCCCGAGCCCCCATTTTGAATTTGCGCAGAGTAGAGGACAGCACCTCATGCCCTCACGCGGCGTTGTCACGGGCCGCAACTTTACCTCGCCAGCCTGGACTCTGACACTTAGACACAGTAAGTACTGAGGCAGCCTGCTTGCCATTTAGTGCGCTGTTGCTAATTGTCACACTCTGCTCCGGTGCCCGATAGCTGCATTCAGATATCCGCAGCTCTCCGTCTCTCGTCGCACCCCCCTCCCCCCTTCGTCTCTCCTCTGCCCCCCTTCCTTCTGCCCGCAGCTCTCCTGCTCTCAAAAGTTACATGCAGCGTTTTAAACTCTTTTGCTGGCTGCTGTATTCTGTGAACTGTACACCATGACGCCCAGTGCTTAATTTTAGCCGGTGGCTAGAGACGCTCATTTTTGTAGACCAGGGCATTTTTTATAGTCAGACTTTGTTTGGTCTAAGCTGGAAAGGCAGAAAAGGTGGAAGACAAGGATGAAGAGAAAGATAAGCAAAAGGTGACAAAGGGAGACACATTGGCGAAAATACTGCAAGATTAAGATAAAGAGACAGGGAGTGTAGGGTGGTGTAAAAAAAGGCTTGCTTGAAGTGGAATCAACTTAATCGGCAACCCCGGCATTTGGCAACAACACGCCTCTAAGAAAACTTTGAGCCTCTGCACTTTTCTTTAGACAAATTCCATGCTAATTTGTTCCTGCATTATTATTTACGTTTGAACTTTGAGCTTTTGTATAGCATTGCAAATAATGTGTGTTTTTGGCAGATTAAACAGACTCATGGCAGTTATCCAGCCAATAAATATTCATTAACTATCAGAGCTTTGTAGCTGGCTAGATGTGTGCCAGGTTGAGGTAATATGTGCTTACATAATAACAAAATAAGGTAAGACGTGGTAAAAGTGAATGCAATTACTTAGATTGGCAGGTCTCCCACCCCAGCACTCTAACACTAATCCTAGGACTGTATGTGTAAAGTTAACGCTGCACCTGAGATCACCTATTATGCTGTGCAGGTGCAGAGCTGCGAGTGCAGGTGCAGAGTGGTGTGTGCTGTTGAGTGCAGTGTGCGAGTGTGTGCAGAGTGGTGTGTGCTGTTGAGTGCAGAGTGCGAGTGTGTGAAGAGTGGTGTGTGCTGTTGAGTGCAAAGTGTGAGTGCAGGTGCAGAGTAGTGAGTGCAGAGTAGTGAGTGCAGGTGCAGAGTAGTGAGTGCAGGTGCAGAGTAGTGAGTGCAGGTGCAGAGTAGTGAGTGCAGAGTAGTGAGTGTGTGCAGAGTAGTGAGTGCAGGTGCAGAGTGCTGTGTATTGGCAATGTAAATGACAATGACATTTATTTATGATTTAAAGAAAAAAAAAGAAATGTCATGAGCAATGCCAATAGCTCTACCTTTAATGATGCCGAGACCATTGCATTGTAAATGCTTGTTTTTCTTGTTTGTGTACTTCTCACCGATTACCGTCACTTTCATTTGTGTACTGCTTTTACCCGCCCGCGCATTTGTGGACCTATGCGCACACCGTCTGTTGTTGTAAAAATGTTTCATTTTTCAGGGGCAATGTGGACCAGGCAGAAAATTGCTGCCATCCTTTCTGCCTTTTGTAATACTACTTTTAATGAGGTGGCAATGTGTGCAAAAGAACAATGGATTGGGATGCGGCCCAAATGATTACCAGTGACTGAGATTATTTCAAGCATTCCATCCAACACTGTATTGTATACTTATTGTGTCACCCTTAGTGGGATGGGTATGACAAGACGTGGGTCCCATGCACACTGTCATTGGAATCAAGCTGTACCCGGCTTTTGAGTCCATAACTAGGGCAAAACCAGTCTGTAGTTGCTTGTGTTCCGGTTCCTAGAGGACCTGGCTGGCAGTTTGGGCTGGACTGTTCCTATTGGAGCAAGATCAAAACTGATTTCCATATAGCTGGGTCCAAATTGAGGTGGCATGCTGTTCAAAATAATGATGGATTATGATATTATGATATGTCCCTAGTGGCTGAGATTAACCCCTTTGTTGCCAGCAAACCCCCCCCCCCCCAACCCCCACTGTGCCATGCCTTTTTGGGGCTATTTGGGGTAGTTTGCGCTTAGACCCCCATAACTTTTATGTCGACATAAGGTATCCATGACAAATTTGCAACCTTTTCTTCCAACATCCTGAGGATTCTAAAGGTACTCCGTGTTTGTAGATTTCCCTGGAGTGGAGCGAGAAATTAGGCAAAATTCTGCTAAATTTCGCTTTTGGGAGGAAAAATGGGAAAAAAGTGCTGCAGAAGACTGTCTGTTTTTTTCCCTGCAAATTGTATCCACAAACTGTTTGTGGTGCTGAACTCACCATCTTCCCAGCGTTCAGGAACAGGCAGCCTTCTGTCACAAAAAAAAACATTTTCTACACAGTTTCAGCATTTTACTGGGACATAGCCTATTCTTTTTTTTTTTTAATTGTGCTTTCAACCGCCTTCCACTTAGTGGTAAAAATTGTTGTGAAACCAATGATGGATCCCGGAAAGCTATACATTTGTGGAAAGACTAAATGCTGAATTCAGCAAGGGGTCATTTGTGGAGATCCTTCAAGGCTTTCCAATAGAAACTAACAGTTGAAATAAAAGAATATTGAAATTGTGTTTAAAAAATACAGCCATTTGTGCCTACATTTTCACCTGTAACTTATCTATGCTTTTTTTAAAGCAATATACAGTTACGTAGGCGGGACCTTTCTAGTTGCGGGATATTTCGGGCTTGTAGGTTCATAAAGATCCCCAGGTACTCTGAGCCAATAACTGAGCCATTCCTTACAATGGTTTTTCATTGTGTACCGGTATACAGCAATTCATTTGGTAAAATAATAAAAAAGAGTGAAAAACAGGTATTGAGGAAACATATGTATTTCTGAAATGGGAACAAGATATGGATTTTAGAAGCAGTGGTTATTTGCACACCTCTGAATATGCGGGTAGCCATACTAGCAGGAGAATTAGGGTGCATTTTTCAAAATGCCTTCTTTTTTACACAATAGCTTACCTTTGGATAGCAGAAATGCATAGAACCGGACTGGTAATAACACTTTGTCTGCTATCCTGTGTTCCTCTAGGTCTCCTGATGAAAATAGTACCTCACTTGTGTGTGTATGCCTAGTATTCGCAACAGGAAACTGATCAAAATGCAACATGGACAAATCGCATTTTTCCATGAAAATTGATCCTTTTTTTGCAATGTGGCTAGTTGTGGATTTTGGGCCCCAACTCAGCCGGCAGCTCGGGAAACCTAGCAAACCTGTGCATTTTTGAAAGCTAGACACCCAGGGAAATCCAGGATGGGGTGACTTGTGTGGCTCTCACCAGGTTCTGTTACCCAGAATCCCTTGCAAGCCTCAATGATGGTATAAAAACAAAACACATTTTCCTCACATATCTGGAATCTGTGGGAAGCCACAAACTTCCACCTACCCAGCATTCCCCCAAGGCTCCCAATAAAAATGGTACCTCCCTTGTGTTGGTGGGCCTAGTGCTTCCAACAGGAAATGGCCCAAAACTTATTGTTCAGACTTCAAAGTTATCAATCACAAAAGACCTGCGTTTTTAGTCCTGGCCTTGGCGGCCATGCAGGGAAGCCTACCAAACCCAGACATTTTCTTAAAACTAGGCACCTGAGGGAGATCAAGGATGTGTGGCTTGCGTGGATCACCAAATGCTTCCCTACCCAGAATTCACTGCAAACCTCAAATTTTGCTAAAAAAAAGTCCCATTTTTCTCACAGTTCTGTCGGGGAATTGCTGTGCCGGCACACATTTTATGCCATCCAGCATTCCTCTTGGTCTCCTGGGTAAAATGATACCTCACTTGTGTGGGTGTCCAATGCAGAGTCAACCTAAAAACGTAAAAAAACAAAAATATAGCGCTTAGAACTCAATGTGCTCTCCCCTCAATCGCTAAGTTTTTTACTTTTCCCAGGGCCTTGGCCAACGCACACAAGTGGGGTATCATTTTACTCTGGAGAAATGTGATTATTTTATCAAAGTTTGTTGTTTGCAGTGGATTCTTGGTAGGGAAATGTTGGAAGATTCATGCAAACCACACATCCTTGGACTTCCCGGGTGTCTCGTTATCAGAAATGTCTGGGTTTGGTAGGTTTCCTTACATGGCTTCCGAGCCCGGGACCAAAAACGCAGGTGAATCCCTTGCAAAACCAGGTTGATTTGTGATTGATCATTTTTGATGCCTCTACAATAGGTTTTGGGCCCTTTCCCAGTGGGGGACACTTGGCTCACCCACACAAGTGAGGTACTATTTTTATCGGGAGACCTAGGGGAATACCTGGCGGTGGAGCATTTGTGGCTTCTCTCTAATTCTGGAAAAACATGGCCCAGTAATGCAAGGACAATGTGTGACTGTAGTCCCATTTAGAGGTTTACAGGGCATTTTGGTAAGAAAACTTGTTGGGATCCACGATAGGGACACTATCCTTTACTCTCCTCGATTTCTACTTTATGAAAATTTCAAGAATTTATAGATTTTCCTTAGAGACAATGTACACACTAACACTGAAAGCCAGAAAATGCAACTATTACTTCACAACCAACTATTCCTCAAGTACACACACATACTGGTTGGATTTGGCACAAGAGTGAGTGAAGGTTCAGAGCATAAGATGTTATTAGCAAGAGATTTCCCAAAAAGGAAATGCACTGTTCATTGTTACAAGGTTAAAATCCTGAACCAATGACTCACACCTTGTGAGCTGTAAAGCCACAACATGGCACCAACCTCTTTAGAGGCCATTCACACACCTTTTATTCATGAGCCATACAGGATCATTCACACTGCCAGTCGCGGGCCCAGCACATTACAACACTCATATCAACAGGCAGTGCCATTCAAGGGCCCATCACTTTAATACACCCACTTGCCTGACACAGCAACCACACCGGCTGACGGAGTGTGTGGACTGGCTTTTGGCTAGCAGTGTGTGTAGTGACCAGTAGCAAGTCACTACTCACACATCAGTCAGGCGCCAGTTCACACACAATGCCAGCCAAGCATCAGTCCACGGACACCGCGAACCGAAGCGCCAGTCCATACACACCGCCATCCAAGCGTCAGTTCATACACACCGTCTGCCAAGCGCCAGTCCACGCACACCACCAGCCAAGCACCGGTCCATGCATACTACCAGCCAATCACTAGTCCACACACACCGACAGTCAAGCACCGGTTCACACACACCACCAGCCAAATGGCAGTCCATGCACTCCACCAGCCAAACGCCAGTCCATGCACCCGCCATCACGGATGTTAAAACGCGAACTTTTACAACGCATACCATTACCACGCAATTTTTACAACGCAATACCTTTACAACGCATAGTGCTTTGGGTGCTGGATAGTGAATAGTTTAATTTACTATTCCAACTCCAGTCCCCGTGGACACTAGGGAAGGTTATTGGATAGTAAATTAACCTATTCACTACCCTTTCCCTATGTCAGATCGCCGCAAAGCGCTATGCGTAGTAATGGCATGCGTTGTAATAGATGCGTGGTAATGGTATTGCGTGCTAAAAGATGCGTTGTAACGGTTGTATACCAGCCATCACATTTTCTATGCAAAAAAGAAAAAAAAACAATTGGCAATAGATACAAAACTATAACTACAAACACAACAGCTCTAACTAAATACAGCACATTTATGCAAACCATGATTTCTGAATAATACAACAAAAAAAAGATTCAGACCAGTCATTTTACTTTTACGCTCATAGGTGCAACCAAAAACTCTGTTGCGTGTAGTACAATTTAAAACATGTGGGCACACACCACACAGGATTAGGACAATAGGGGCAGTACATAAGACTCTCCCTCCACACACCTCCTCGGGCAAAGACCCCTTTCTTAGAAGGAACGTATTTTTTGGGCTTTGTGAGGAAGGGGATCTTCAAAGTAGAGATTTTTTTAATCCAGCCACCTTCTCCACCTGTGCTTCTCTTTGAACTCCTGCCTTTTTCATTACAACAAGGCTGCCTATCAGAAACTGCTGATACTGAACAAACATCATCTTTGGCTCTAGAGAGCAATCCTTAAATACAACAAAGGCATTGTAGCTTGCTAAATGGAATAAATGAATAGCCAACTTCCTATACCATCATACGCCTTACTAATAGCATTGTAAGGTTCCAACCTCAGATCTGCTCAATCTAAAATTCCTATGTGTTTATTGTGGACACAGGTTTTTGCACTTTAGCAACCTGACTCTAAACAGTGACAGGTGAAGTACTTTCATCATGGATGGTTGTCCTCAAATGGCCGAATCAGCCCCGGAGGGCCAAAACACGGATGCCCCCAGGGAAGCAACCCTTGACTAAGGGGTCGCTCCCCCAAATATACTAGAAAAAAATCCCCGGTGGTCCTGTGGATGGATTCCTGCTCCACGATCATGGGCCTCACCTGCGATCGTGGAGCAGGAATCCATTCAAAATGGCACAGTGGGAAAGGAAAAACTCTTTCCTTTCCCCCTGTGTCTGTTTACCGCAACCTCCCCACCCCCGCACCCGAGAGAAGGACTTAACCAAAATGTACCCTCTCTCTGCACGCTCTGGAAGCAGATGGCTTCGAGTGCGATCCCGGCAGCCTATGATGACATTAACATCATCAGATTGCTGAGGGAGGGGTTGGGGGTGGCCGCAGAAGTGCTTCAGCTGCCATCCCCAGTGGGGGATTGTAGGGGGTGGCCTACGGGGGAACGCCAGCGCTTCCCCCGCGGGCCAGTACCAGGACATAATGGTTACGTCCTTGGCACAGCACCACCGCTGCTGAGGACGTAACAGTTACATCCCTGGCATAGAAGGGGTTAATCCAAGCATTCCATAATTCGTGTACTTAATACATCATTTTGTTGACCTGCATAATTATGCGTGCAGGCTGCTGCGGCCACATCATTGCGCCCTTTTTTCCTTCCACTTTTGGTCATACTGCAAAGCCATTTTGTCGTTATGCTCTACATCACTGCCAGAAAAGCATTGGCAAAGCCAATAGATTCACAAAGGTACAACTTATTGACTTTGCGAAAGCTTGTCTCATGAGTGAAAGAAGCCTGTTCCCGCTACTCCTGAACCCTGTATGCCTTATCTTACCTTTTGCAGATTTATAAAGTGTGTAGCTTCCCGAAGGCTTCCTAGCCTTAACTATGAGAACTAAGTGCTGAGAGGTTTATAAACCTGAAGAAGCCCAAGAGTGAGTGAAACCTATCTGAGGATTTTTCACATTAAAAATAACAGACCTTCAGTTAAGTGGGTTGACATCTTGCCATATTCACTCACAGAACGTGCTTACTATGTACATCATAAATAATAATGTGCAGCTGCCTCTCTATTCTTCTCTCCATGTGCAAGCCTTGTTACTTCTGCTGTTGCTAAGCAACATACATTGTTAAAGCAAAAGCAATAGGGCATAGTGATGTCACAGTTTTTCTCCCACTCGCAGCTGTGTATGACTAAGGCACTGATGCTCTCAGGAGCTGGATTTAAATTAGTGCTCATTGTGACATCAAGCTGAAGATACCATTGTGATGACGATATCCATTGTAAGCTATCGTCCTGATGACATCCATTTACGGTATTGTCTTCACAGGAGAGAAATATAACAAATATAATTTGAAAGTAGTGAACAGCGCTTCATTTTCGTGTACTACTGTATAGCTAATATAGCTAATATAACACATCAAGTTCATCACTTTATCAGGCCATCTTAACCAATTAATTTTGTCAAGAGAGCCTACTTCTTCTGATGTACCAAAAATTGACTACATATACTTAGTATAAATAACTATTCATAACGGTCTGTGCTGCTGTAATGCTTTAGACCGGTCTTTGTGAAATATTACATTATGCTAAGCCTGGGCGTAGTTCGCGTAGCCGCACTCCGCGAGCTCCGCGAAGATGCACTTGCACTCCGCGAACTACGCATAGCTCCGCGAGCATGCGTAGTAGCTTGCTTGACCCGTTCGCAAGCCATTTTTCGTCTTTGGGAGCGCCGTGGAACTCTGGAACCTGCTCGACACCACATCTCCAGACGTCGCCTTCCTCACGGAAACATGGATGAACGCCTCCTCAGCGCCCGACATCGCCGTCGCCATCCCGGATGGATACAAGATCACCCGGAGAGACCGCGTCAACGAGACAGGAGGAGGCATCGCCATCGTCCACAAGAACACCATCAGCATCACGACCAACTCAGACGACTCCCTCACAGCCGCTTAACATCTTCACTTCCAGATACACACCGACCCCAAGACCACACTCAGAGGCACCCTCATCTACAGACCCCCAGGACCTCGCACACAATTCAGCGGAGACATCGCAGACTTCATCAGCCCGCACTCCCTCGCCTCCGCTGACTACATCCTCCTAGGGGACCTCAACTTCCACCTGGAGAACAACAACGACAACACCACCACCACCCTGCTGGACAACCTCGCCAACCTCAGACTCATGCAACTGGTGAACACCCCCACCCACTACGCCGGACACACGCTTGACCCAGTCTTCTCCTCCAGCAAGTACATCTCCTTCAGCCACTCCACCGGGCTCCACTGGACAGACCACAGCTGCGTCCACTTCAGCTTTAGAAAGACCACGACTCACCACCACCCGCAACAGGTTCCCCGCAGGAACTGGAACAAGATCACCACCGACCAGCTCACCACTTCACTGAGCCAGGACCCGCCCGCCAGCTCAACGGACCCCAACCAAGCAGCCAACAACCTCACACAGTGGATCACCAATTGCGCTCGCCCAACCAGCCTCGACCACTCGCAGTCCGGCTTCCGTACCAACCACAGCACCGAGACCGCCCTCATCGCAGCCACTGACGACATCCGAGCCCTGCTCGACAACTGGGAAACAGCGGCCCTCATCCTCCTGGACCTCTCCGCAGCATTCGATACGGTCTGCCACCGCACCCTAGTGCAGCGCCTCAGCACCATCGGAATCCAAGAGAAGGTACTGGAGTGGATCATCTCGTTCCTCACCGGAAGAACCCAGAGAGTCCGCCTCCCCCGTACAGATCCAAGGCCACCAAAGTCATATGCGGCGTACCACAAGGATCATCACTCAGCCCCACCCTCTTCAACGTCTACATGAGCCCCCTCGCAGCCATCTGACGCCAACACAACCTCAACATCATCTCCTACGCCGACGACACCCAGCTGATCCTCTCCCTCACCAACGACCCAGGAACCGCCAGAACCAACCTACATGAAGGGATGAAAGACGTAGTCGAGTGGATGAGGAACAGCCGCCTGAAACTGAACTCAGACAAGACGGAAGTCCTCATCCTTGGATCATCACCCTCCACCTGGGACGACTCCTGGTGGCCCCCTGCCCTGGGCAGCGCACCCAAACCAACGGACCACGCACGCAACCTGGGCTTCATCCTGGACTCCTCCCTCACGATGACCAGACAAGTCAACGCCGTCTCATCATCATGCTTCAACATCCTACGCATGCTCCGAAAGATCTTCCCATGGCTCGCCACCGAAACCAGGAAGACGGTCACACAGGCACTCTTCACCAGCCGACTGGACTACGGAAACACCCTCTATACCGGAACCACATCCAAACTCCAAACAAGACTCTAACACATCCAGAACGCCTCTGCACGACTCATCTTGGACATCCCCCGACACAGCCACATCTCCGGACACCTGAGAGACCTTCACTGGCTCCCCGTCAGCAAGAGAATCACGTTCCAACTCCTCACCCACGCACACAAGGCCCTCCACGACCTGGGCCCCAGGTACCTCAACAACCGCCTGACCTTCTACACTCCCACCCGCCAGCTACGTTCGACCAGCCACGCCCTCGCCGCCGTGCCACGCATCCGAAGTTCCACCATGGGAGGAAGATCCTTCTCCTACCTGGCAGCCAAGACTTGGAACTCCCTCCCCATCCACCTCCGCCTGACCCAAGACCACCTCTGCTTCAGGAAGCAACTCAAGACATGGCTGTTCGAGCAGTAGCGGACCCCCCTCCCCCAAGTGCCTTGAAACCCTCTGGGTGAGTAGCGTGCTATACAAATATCCTGATTGATTGATTGATTGCCTGCATGCTCGGGATGTGTAGCGCGCGAAGTTACCCATGAGGTTTGTCCCGCCCGCTCGCGTCCCATTATTTCCGGTCACTACTAACGTGTTCGCGAGTTATTCTGTGCCAGATTGCAGTTTCTGCGTGTTCGGCAACTCGATCTTACCGACAAGCATCCTCGCGCACGCGAAAATGCTATTGAGCGCGCGAGAACTACGCTACGCAGCAGTTTGCGGAGTATTCAACAACTTCGCGTTCTCCGCGGAGCGCGGAGTTGCCGAAACTCCGCAAACTCCGCGAACGGAGCGTAGTTCTTCGCCCAGGGTTACATTATGCACCAGAAGGCCTAGGGATTTATAAATGTCATCAGATCTCTTTGGAGCTCTCTGCAGCTCCTCCACGGTGTCACATTTCATGGTCATTAAGACCCAAGATTCTAGATGTACTTTGCTCAAGGGATCAAATTCACAAATCTTTAACCCAAGCACTTATTTTCACTAGGTCCTGGTCCCATTCTGCAGTGACCCAGAACACATCCTCTCTGTAGATCACCTGCAGCTTATTTGAGAGACAAACATTTCACATGCCTCACACAGGGAGTGTAATCGTAAAATAATACCCTTATGCTAATATGCATATAGACAATGACACAAGTAATCAAGCGGTCAGTTTATGACCATTGGCTATTGTGGCTCTAATCATTTTTCCTGATAACCTTTTCCATGTGCTGCCTTAACTTGCTAACGAACTGTTCCAAAATCGTTTTTTGGGGATGTAGTATTTTATGTATTAATGATGATGATTAAAATGTCTTTTCACACATGAATGTACTGCAGTTGAAACGAGTTTCATGTGATGTGTAGAAATGTGTTTATTAGAGTATTTTAGTTATGCTACATTTCCAATCGAAGCCGTCACTTTAAACATCTGTCACCCTTTCCTGCTAAAAACCCTCCCCGACCCCTTCCACACACACCCCCATATGCGCGCGCGCGCACACACATACACACTCTCTCTCACCCCCCCCCCCCCCTGCCCCCCAACAGGCTTCGCAGAGCACACAGATGAGCTGACCACAGAATTGTTAATTGGTTCCACTGCTATAGCTGTTTTGTAAGTGGTGAACTTGCTATTGTGCGGATGTAAGAATGCAACAAATGTTATAAATTGTTTTTCATACTGGGTCCATTCAAGAGGAGAAGGCTCAATTGTAAATGTTTCATATTCATTAGAACATCTCTTGATGACCTTAACGGAAAGCGTGTTGAATAATTTTCTGGAAACTGCCATGGCGCTTGTGTGTTATGGTAATATTCTGATTTGCTAAAGAAATAATACTTTTTGATACTTCTTGCTCGCACCAAAAATTTTTCTCAGTTTTCCTAATTTGCTACCAAGAATTGTGTATAAGAACTCCTTGCTTTTCGGGGGAGAGCCAGAGAGTTTTTAAAGACGTTCCTGTTCTACTGCGGATGCTGTCCAATTTATTTCTAGTTTTGTTGCTCATTTTATACTTGGAATAATTTTCTGATTTTGTATTCTGTCTAAGTTTATATCCGAGAGTCATCCTGGAATTGTCTCTGTAACACTTTTTTTTTAATAAAAACGTTTGTAATAAAACTTTAAAACCCTTTAACTTTTTAATGATCTAGAAGTCAATTATTGTCAGGCCCTCATTGCTTTCAGGGTGATCAATTTTGTGTGTGTCAATTTTGGGGTACCGTTTTATTCGCACACTGTTTCTCCAACTAAACAGTCCTTCCTTTGTTGATGTGCTATGTATGGGCTGTGAGTGCCATGATCCTTCCCCGGATGACCTTGTTGCTTGGCATCCCGAGGGTGACTCTAGGTGCTCATACAATCTGGCCATTAGTACCATAGTCCTGATCACTTGAATACTGTGAGATCAGTTGCCCCCGACCCTTCTTTTGTCAGCTTTTAAGTCCTGCTTCCCAGTAGCCATCTTAAAGTATTCCAGTGTTACTCAATGGGCTTCTGGATCCTAGGATGATTCGGGTCTCTGACAGTCCCTGTATGGGCTGGTCCTTTACTATTTCAACAAGGATGTGTAAATTATGTTTGGAAATTCAGGTGCAGGTCAAACAAATAAACTTACTTGTATGTTCACCTTCATTCTAAGGAGCACAGTTATCAGACCCACATGTAGGTAATAGTACTCTCCCAAAAATATATAAATATGTTTTTGAATAAAATGGAGGTCTGCGTGAAGTGCCTTGGAGTGTGCCGGGCCATTATTACTAGCCCGGCCTTAAAGCTTTGTAGCTGACAAGTCTTAGGAAATTCTGAGCATCCTCTGTGCATGAATAGCTCACACCTCTTGATTTGTGCGTTCAATCTATATGCAACCAAGAATAATGTTTTCTATTCTGCAATACCTCTTGGGGTATTTGTGAGGACCAAGCACAATTGCATTCTCCTTCCTTGTCTTTCCTTCTCTAACAGCCATTCAGGCACTTTACAAATTGTGGTATTCAAATGCTTTATCATAAAGCAAGTATAGAGCTGATGATCTCTACTTATTATCTCAGCTGTCCAACTAGTTAGCCATTGCTTGTGATGTTAACTTCACGTCATTGTCCAAGAGGAAGACTAAGTGGTGCTTCTTGCTTTAAAGCGTTTAACAGAAACTGCATATGTTTGTGTGGTATCCTAGAAACCATATAATTCACTAGTCAGTTTAGGAAATGATCTAGAAGAAGAGTGATGCACAGTTGGCCCTATCCTAATGCACACATTTGAACCCAAGATATCCAAGCTAACATGCTTCCATAGAAGCTCAACAAACCCATTGATGTTAGAGGTGCAGTAGTTACCCTACAATATTTCTTGCTCTGCAAATGTAGCACCTGAAAGCTCTATTCACCTACACATCTGCAGGTGGCAACTACATATCTCTGCACAGTATCTTCTTCGTCGTAGTTTTGCTCAGATAAATGTTATTTGAAATATTCACCAGTGTATCTCTCACAGCCTTGTCTGGTATCAACATGACACCCCTGCAAATATCCCTTGTCACACACACAAACAAATCCTCATTCACAGACCAGACCTTGCGATCGTTTTACCTGACCTCGTATTTGCTGGCCATTGTAGGAGAGTAGGATCTGCTTCTTATAGTTACCCCCACTTTTTGCTGATGTTTCAACTGATTTCGAGTCTGGCTGGGGTCCTGCTATTCAGGACCCCAGCCTAGCTGCTTTTTCCTCTAAACTGATTGTATGTACTTTAGGTACACTCCAGATTGGATTCTGCGGTACCCTTATAAGTCCCTAGTATTTGGTATACTATATACCCAGGGCATAGGTACCCCAGAGGCCTCCAAGGGGCTGCAGCATGTATTATGCCACCCCTGACAGGCCACTCAAATTGACACCACAGGTCTTCTACTGCAACCTGTGTAAAGTGGTGCATGCACCCCTTGCTTAGATGTAGCTTCACTATATCTACCTTATCTCTGCATATTTAAACCTATCAGTCACCCCTATGGCAGGCCTTATCAATCCTGAAGGCAGGGTCCTGGGTTTGATGAGAGAGGGTGCCCATGCATGAGCGGAGCTCCTCTGCAGCCTTCGTAATCTATTCTCCGGGGTTGTTCTGTGATGCAGCCATACCATATACTCTTAAGTGCATTATAACCTTGTGGTAAATGCTAACTTTAAAACGGCTGCACAGAAACCTGTTGTGTTTGGTGTCAAACATCTTAGAATCATACCTCCACACCAGTAACTGGTGTGGGAGGTATGATTCCTACCTCCTAGAGGAAGAAATATGACAACACCGGTACACCCGGTACCAGCTTTACAGAACCCTGACATCACAAGATGGATGCTGCCAGCCACAGACACGCGTCTGCCCTCCTGCTGCTGGATGAAACTCCAGCAGGGGAGGCTGGACAATAGGTTTCTTGTCACAGGGAGGTATAACCACCTCCCAGGCAGGCTTTAGTGTATTGGGGCTGGGTGGGTGCACTCTGAGAGTGTCTTGATGTCTGCACTGGGGGCACATTTGGTGTCCCTGTGCATAGTCCAGCTCAAACCGGTTGCAGGAGCCATTTGCTCCTGCACTGCGCGAAACTGGACAAAGGGCATGGGTGTAGCCCTCTTTCCTGACCCTCCCATAGGTAGTTCCCCAGAGTTTGTCCCACCCCTTCCTTTGGTATAAAGTAGGAACCCCTGGTTACAGGACTTTGGATTTACCTGGACGAAACTCAGCTACAGGAACCAAGTACTTTGCCGATCTACACTGCGCTGGATGACTGAAGAATCTCCCTTCGAGTAAAGGAGTTACTCCCCTGCTAAGCAGGCACCAAAGACGCATCTGACCAGTTTGCAACTCTGAAGCTCCTGAGGACTGTGAAGACTTTTACAACACAGGAGGTGGGTTTCCAAGCGTCCCGGAGATCGACTAGTGTGCTCAGCAATCCTGAGACCCGTATCCCTCGTGGGGACTGTGCAACGCCGAACCCCTGGGCACTGTGTCCGTTTGCAGAAGCATCTGCTTTCTGGCGATCCCTGAAGCTTTGGGCTACTTGTAGTCCAGACCTCGAGCAGTGATTCCACCGAAGCTTACCAGCCTACACTCCACAAGTGTTCCGTGGGCTGGTATTTAGTGATTCCTCTCGAGGTCCCTTCACAATCCCTGGTCCGTTGGCCTATGGGTCCCTGTAAAGGCAACTTTAACTTTCAGTGGGCTTTCCTGGTTGCTCCAGACGTGCCCTGACTCTCCATCGCTTGGGGAGTCCCCAGGACCTTGCTGGTCCTCACCGAAGCATCTTTTCTGTAACCGCATGGGTTACAGTTGCCAAGGCTTGTTCGTGTTCAATCCGGACACTGACCCCCAGCACACATCATCCTCCGTGGGACAGCTGGACTGAGACTTTGGTCATCCTCAACATCTCCTGGTTCCCGTGGATTCAGAGTCAAGCATCCCCTCTTCTCACCTGAAGCACCCGACAACGGTGGGCATTGGTCTACTGATCCCCAGGTCACTGGTAAGTGACCCAGACTCTGCCCCCTCTGCTTTCAGGTTCTTCTTATCCCCGATCCAGGCTTGGATCCAAATGGACACTTTTCCTCCTCACGGCAGCAGCACTTTGTAGCATCATGCCATTGAAAAACGGCGAAGATTCCCGACACCATTTGACACCTATGCACCCGGCTTTCCTGGGGTAGGTAACACGAGTACTCCGGTGCTCACATGGGTGCTGGCCTTAGAGCCTTCTAAGTTTAAAAGAGTTTGCTCAAAGTCCTCTCCTAAGTGTCCTTAAACTTTAAAACTCCGAACCGCGGCTTTCCCTTAGAGTTGTACGGAGCTCGCAGCTGTGTACTCACACTGCAATGGTCCCCTGTGGGTCCCCTGTCTCACTACCTTGGGTGGTTCCTTGGGATCCCAGTAATTCTACGTGCTCTAGACACTGTGTCTAGTCAAGTGGTGGTTGTTATACCACTTTCTTAGTATATGGTTTGGTCTCCCCCTGGAGCCCACTATGTATTGTGATCTTTACTGTCGCTCTAGTGATTTTATATTGTGTACTTTGTGCTCTAATCTCAAAGAGATTAGTAGAGGGTGTTTAGTAATAAATACATATGTTTATAGTAACACCTGTGTGGTTCTCTTTTTAGTTGGTCATTCAGGAGGTTATAGACTGGTAAAACAGGCTGCTTTATATTCCTTCAAGACTTAGCTTGAAGTCTGCTCCCCATAGCTACCACTAGGATAGCATTCATATAAGTTTGTCTTTTAACCTAATCATCAATTAGGGTTGTTTGGACTGGTACACGGTGCCCACTATAACTAGTGGTCAGCATATACCAGGCCAACTTCTCACAGCTATGCCCTTCAGACATAACCCAGGATGCAGATATACAGATAATCAATCCTCCTATGTGCCTTCATTCCACTATTGACTGTCCACCACCACATCACAGACTTGAAAATGTACTCTCTTTTCAACGCTTACTCACCTTCAGCATGCTCTTGTGTGATCAGAAGTCTTGAAAGGTCAGCCGCATGACTTCGTACTCCTTCAAAGTTTTCACACGTGCCTGCAAATATGTTGCCCACTCAATTGGAGACTGCCTCGAAACCTCTGAAAAGCCTTGTACTCCATATGAACTAGTTAGAAATACAAACCTAACCCCCACAAGAAGGGTTTTAACTGGTGCAAGCTTATTCTTCTCTGTTTTGGAGCATCACAGCTGATCCTCTTTTAGCAGCCTGGTCGCCATCTCAATAATTAATCGTCACTCCCTCACTTCATTCAGAGTAGTTCCAACTCCAAATATCTGGTATTCTTTGATACAATTGTTCTGTCATCTTAATGGAATGTACTTCACATCGGAGTTACAGCTTTGTTTCTTTTTATTTAGCCAAACTCATGCTGGTACTTTTCATTCTATTTAGAGATCATGACTTTTTTTTTTTTTAAAACACATTTTATTGATAGATCACATAAGAAAGCCGCAGACCCCTGCACCCCAGAGGTATCTGCAGGACACCAGCGTACATATACAACAATGCAATCCATCATTACTTTTATAGGCAATGCAATTGAATCAATATTTATAACTCATCCACCCCCTTCCCTTCCCCTGTCCCCCCCCCCAACTATTCCAAACACCATCCCACCCGGATCCCTCCCCCCCTGCATGGTTCCCGACATGTCCGGTCATGCACACACACACAGCCCACACTAGAGCGGACTCAAACCTTCAGATCAGGGTCTGGTTCCACTGGTGGCTCCAACCAAATACCCCTGTAATTGGCCCATCTCTTCCAAATCTTGAAGTGTTTGCTGGGACAGCCCCGGGCCAGAAATATGGGTTTCTCCATCCCCATACAGAAATCTAGGCCCCTTTTCCAGGCTATGAGCGATGGGGCCTGCGAGTTCTTCCAGGCCCTCGCAATGTCTCTCTTGGCCACAGTGAGACCTAGTAAAAGTAGGTGTCGCTTATATATATTGCCTCCCACCCCTTCCAACACATGCAACAACCCCAACCGCGGCGTGCGTGGGCGCACCCAACCCAGCGCCTCATCCATACCATTCCAGACTCCATTCCAGAATCTGCTTAAACGTTCACAACTCCATACTGTATGGAAGAAGGTGCCCTCCTCATGTCCACACCTAGTGCAGTCTGGGGAACCAAATAGGCCCGCCCTCCAAAGCCTCTTTCTTGTATAGTACACCCTGTGAAGGTAATTGAATTGTATCAATCTAAGACTGACCGATATGGCCGCTCCTCTATGACTCCCCAACGCCTCGTTCCAGTCCTCCTCCTCCAGTGGCCCCACCTCAGCCTCCCAGGTGTCCTTAAGTGCCTGCAAGTCTGAGGAACAGTGTATGATCAGGGACTGGTAGATACGTGAGATTTTCTTTGTGTCTATATTTCCCATAAAGACTCGGGCCTCCAGCTGGCTAAACTCAGGAAGGGACGTCAAGCCCTCCAGTTCCGAGGCCAGGGCATGGCGCAACTGTAGATACCGGAAGAACTGCGTGCGGGGCATGTGGAACTCTGTGCTTAGCTCTTGGAATGACTTAAGCGTCGTTCCCGACATAACACCGACCAACCGGGAAATACAGATGGCGTCCCAGCCTGTAAATCCCAAGAGGGCCACCAGGCCTGGTAAGTGGCCATTGCCCCCCAGGGGGGTTTCTTCAGTCAGGGTCCGCCACCACCCCATCCGCCGCAGCGCACGTCTCCAAACTTCAAAGACCACCTGTGTCACTAGCGGCAGAGTCCTGCACCCCCTCGTTTCATAGAGCCATGTGTGGAGCGTACGAGGTTCCATCAGCAGCCTCTCTAATGCGTAAGCCGGGTCACCTCTCTCCCCATACCACCATTCATTTAACACTAATAGATGTGACGCCTGATAGTAGGAAAGAACATCAGAGGTCGCCAGCCCCCCGCAATTTGTTGAGCGAAAACATGTGCGCAACGCCACCCTAATCGAGCCGCCCACCCAGAGGAACTGCCCAAGGGCGGAGTCTACCTGCTTGAACCAAGAGGGCTGGATTGGATACTGATAATTTTGTAGCTGGTACAACAGTCTGGGTAGGGCCACCATTTTAAAAATTGCCGATCTACCATAGATGGTCAGCGGCATACGGGACCACACCTTAATATCAGCTTGGGTCCGTTCCCAGACCGGTGCTACATTGCGCTCCCACGCGACTGCCGGTATCTCAGTCAGAAATACCCCCAATATTTAAAACCCCCTATTGCAGTTCCGACGCCCAGTCGCCCAGCGACGGACCATTCCCCAGCACCCAGAGCGTAGATTTGCGGGGATTCATGTAAAGGCCCGAGGTTTCGCCGAAGATCTGCAGTATACGTAGCAGGCGAGGCCCCGATCTATTAAGATCTGTTAAAAAGAACAGGAAGTCTTCCGCGTACAACGCGATACGGTCTGATATGTCCCGCGACCACTCAAATCCTCGTAGCTGCGCATCGGTCCGGGCCCAGGCTGCCAGGGGCTCCATGGCCAAGGCAAATAAGTATGGAGAGAGGGGGGCAACCCTGTCTGGTGCCCCCTCTGAATGGCAAATCTCGACTACACCGCCCCCGCCACTCTAACAGAGGCCGTCAGCTCGGTATGCAGCAATCTCACATAAGACACAAAGACCGGCCCTAGGTTCAGGCGTGGCAAGAGCGAGAACAGATACGTCCAACTGAGGGAATCGAATGCCCTGTCCATATCGGCCAGGAATAGCGCCGCTTGCGCCCCAGAGGACCGAATTGCCGCAACCGCGACGTGGGCTCTCCTGATATTGTGCCCAGTCGCCCTCCGGGGCATGAATCCGGCCTGATCTGGGTGGATAAGTTCGGAAATATATGGTAGCAATCTATTGGCCAATGCTTTGGCCAAAACCTTGGCCTCCACATTTAATAAAGAAATCGGACGGTACGATGCGTACTGGTCCGGGGGTCAACCTGGTTTGTGGAACACCACCACCTCAGCGTGTCTCCAGTCTTGTGGCAGGCTACCCTGCTCCCTAGCCTCCTCTACTACTGCTCTGTAGTGGGCTCCCAGCTGCAGGTGGAATTTCTTAAAGAATTCGCTGGGGAAGCCAATAGGGCCCGGAGCCTTCCCCCTGTTCAGTTCCCCAAGAGCAACTCCCAACTCATCCTCTGTCAGGGGCCTGTCTAGGCGCTCGCGGGTTTCATCTGTGATCGCTCGTGGCGGCAAGTCGTCTATGAATTTGGCTACCAGGTCCGCGTCTATGCTTTCATGTGGGGAGTATAAGTCTGCATAGTACGCCGCAAAGCCCTCCGCCATCAACTTGGGGTCTGTCATCAAGGAGCCGGAATCATCCAGAATCCTCGGGGGAGTCTGAGCATGAAACTGACCTTGACATAGTCTATGAAGCATTGTCCCTGATTTATCCCCCCATTGATACACTCTGCTGCAAGTAGCCAGCCACATCTGCCACGCCTCGTCCATTAACAATGAGGCATAGGACTGCTGTGCCAGCAGCAACTGCCCTACCTGTTGGTCCTCTCCATCCTGTCCACTACGTCGCTCCAATTCCCTAATGTCCGCTTCGGCCTGAGTCAGGGTCTCCCTACGCCTCCTCTTAGCCGCCACGCACCATGCAATGTCCACACCCCGCAACGTGGGCTTCATAGCCTCCCAGAGCGTCCCCTTGGTCGCCACTGTCCCTACATTTTCAAATAGGTACTGCGCGATAGCCTTTCTCATATGTGCTTGATAGTCCCCTAGCTGCAAGTGCCATACCGAGAGACGCCAACGAAATGGCTGCCGCCGTTGATCCAGACCTATATTAACTGTCGTGGGGGAGTGATCCGACAACCCACGCGGCAAGATATCCGCAGCCTCCACCCTACTCTGGGCCGCCAGGGGAACAAAGATATAATCCAGCCTGGAGAAGGATTTGTGGACCGCTGAGAGGAAGGTGTACTCCCGCACGTACCATGCATAAGTCTCCATGTATCAACCCAACCAAGATTCCTAATCATATCATGCAATTTGGTGTGCTCTGTCGCCTCCCTACCCCCTCCCAGCCTGTACCTGTCACACGCTTGATCTAACACATCATTCCAATCTCCACCAATGACCGCCAATCCATTTGGGACCTCTGCCCACACTGCTAGTATCTTTTCCACTAGGGACCATTGCAGGGGGGGGGGGCGGAGCATACACACTTCCGAACACCACCCGTTCCCCCCCAGCGTGCCCTGGACAAAGAGGTATCGGCTCTGTGTATCAATCCAGTGAGTGGAATGGACATACGGGACTCTGCGATGTATCAGAATAGCTACCCCTCTGGAACCTCTAGCAAATCCAGCATGGAAAACCTGTGTATAACCAAATCTCTGAAGACACAGTGTTTTAGTCCCCAGGAGGTGCGTTTCTTGCATCAGTACAATATCCGCCCCCGCCCTCTTGGCCTGTTTCAAAACTGCCCCCCGCTTGATCTTGTCCAGCACTCCCCTTACATTCCAACTAAGGACACAAAGTGTGCCCCCGGGCTCTACAGCCCCATCATCCGGGCTCAACATCCAGAACCTTTCGCATCCAATGAGTCCTGCTCCTGCCTGCTGTGCGTATTCTCAATCCACACCGGAACCTTGTCCAGACCGTGCAAACCACCCCCCGAAACAACAGTGAACTGTTCCCCGGACCCCTCCCCCCTACCCCATACCTCAAGAAACCATGAAGTACCTGTCACGGTGAAGCAGGGCCTCCACCCCAAATGCGGGGTCGACGACCCTCTCCACCAATGGATCCCCATACCCCTATGCAACTGCCCTGAAACCTACACCCACTAACCCACCCAGAAGGACCCCCTCCCCACCTCTAGAGATCCCCAGTCACCCTCCAGGCGTTCTCCGGAACCTACAATCATGCATTAAAGTCTCACATTCTTCCCCGTATGGACGGGGCCCCCAGCTATGCCCCAGGACGGGGCCTCAATGAAGTAGAGGGCTGTAACAGTAGGTCTGCTATATGTCTCTAAGTCAATTCACATGCCCTTCTTCTGACTCTTGGTCGCCCCCATCGCTGCCCCTGACTCCGACCGCTGCCTTGATCTGGATCTCCAATTGCCCTTTCGCCGTCCCTCACGAGAGGGTTCTGTCTGCGTTTCATCCTGTTGGGCGTCAGTGTCTCTTCGCTGGGATGTGGTGACCTTCACCGGTCTGATTTCATCTGTCCACTGAAACACCTCCTCCAGGGAGTCGAAGAAATGTGTGCGGGATTGGAACACTACTCTCAGACGGGTCGGATATAAAAGGGCATACTGTAATTTCAGGTCCCGCAGTCGGGCCTTGGCTGCTGCAAAGGACTGGCGCTGCTGTTGCACCATGCGGGTATAGTCTGGGAAGACCATGACAGTGTGATTTTCGTACCGCAATGGTTCTTTCGCCCTGGCCTGCTTAAGGATCACATCCCTGTCATGGTAATTGAGGAGCTAAGCTATTACAGGCCGTGCTCGTGCTCCCTCCGGCGGTTTTTGCAACAGGGCTCTGTGTGCTCGCTCAATGATAAAGCATTGAGAAAGAGTGTCCGGCGACATCCAGCCTTCCAGCCACCGCTTCAGGAAGCCCTCCATATCTCCCTTCTCACAGCCCTCGGGTAGTCCAACTAAGCGGAGGTTGTTGCGCCGGGAGCGCCCTTCTGCGTCCTCCACC
The DNA here is from genome assembly GCF_964263255.1 of Lissotriton vulgaris. Lineage (NCBI taxonomy): Eukaryota > Metazoa > Chordata > Amphibia > Caudata > Salamandridae > Lissotriton > Lissotriton vulgaris. The sequence goes on along the minus strand of NC_141695.1, from coordinate 753,871,130 downwards.
CGGTGCGCTAAGCCTTTTTGGACGGATTCCAGATTAGCCACTTTACGTTTCAGGGTCACTATGTCGTCCTCTGCCCCTGAAATGCGTGTCTCAACCTCCGTGATACGGGAGACCGCGTTGCGCAGATCCTGGCACAGCAGAGTAACGTCTGACCCCACTGCCCCGATCTTCGCATCCAACACATCGCGGGACTGAGTGATGGCCACCATCAGCGCCACATTGTCTGGCCCAGCCGCCTGTGGTCCACCGGAGGCCCCGGCGCTGCCCCCAGGCCCGGCAAACTTGTCCATCGGACCGTGCTTGGGGCCGCCCCCACTGCCACCTGCTCCACGGGTCATGCTGCCCAACTGCGTCAATGTCCGAGTTCACACAATAGTGTCTCCGGGCGTCGCTTACGCTCTTCGTTAGGGGGCCCACCGCAGTCCGCAATGACCGCCGGGACGCTGAATGGGGCACCCCCCCGCCTGCTCCACTATCCCAGGCGGCCTCTGCCTCCCTGCTACCGCGGCTGTCCGAGTCTCCGGGGCCCCACACCACCTCTTCTAGTCTCCAGGCAATGCAGGCCACGTCAGGCGAGCCGCCCGTCAGCAGTCACGCCGGCGGGGCCCACACACTTCCACCCGCGTACCTTGTTGCAGGAGTAGTCCTTCTCTTCAGTCACCGCTTACTCCGCAGGGGCCCCAAGGTGGTGTAGACTCGGCTGTGCAGTGCTCCGCCAGTGTCTCCCCAGGCTAGGCCCCCCAGCTGCTTCCCGGCCTTCCAGGCGGGGTGCACTAAAATCGAGGTCCCCGGCTGCAGCCGGGTGTGCAGGCCTCTCTCCCAACTGTCTTCCTCACCAAGGGAGCGACAGGGCTCCCAGCTTGCTGCCCTCACCGTATCGTGGCGTCTCCCGACCAGATCTAACCTGGGGGCTTTCAGCAGGGCTACCACTCGCCTACCATGCCATTGCGTTGCTGTGCTGTCCCGACACACGGGCCGGGTCCCTCAGCTCCGTGTCTCTCCCAGGGCCGTCGGCGAGGTCCGCCCCCCCCCCCCCCCCTCCCCCGGCCAGGAGCTGGGGCTTCTCTTGGCAGCTCCGGGACAGTCGCGCCCCCCTGCAGCCGCTAGCCTGCCGACCTCCGTCCGGGCTTCGGACGCCTCCTCGCTGCAGACGCTGGGGTCGCCAAACTCGAGCACCCCGGCTGCCGTTGACCCCGTAGGCTGCACTGCTTCAGATCGTTGGTGCCCAGCCCCCGGGCCACACAGCCGGCCGAAAATTCTCTGGCGGCAGCCCGCTGATGTCCGGTTCCGAATTTGACCCTCGGGGTCACTGCTTGTTGGGGAATACAGGATCAATCAGCGGATATTTGGCTGGCGGGCACGGAGCTCAACTAAGCTGCGTCCGCCATGCTTGCCGTCCAAGCCACGCCCCCCGAGATCATGACTTTTTAAGAAGCTGTCTTATTGTGCTGTTCCTATCAGCAAAGTTCTGTTTTCACAAAAGTGGTATAGTGTACAACCATTTACTAAAAGAAACCATTTCTGCTTTTCAAGGGGGTTTTTAAAATGATCTCTAGCCATTTGTTTTATTAAGGAGAACTCAGTTACCAGTAACTAGCTCATGCTTTTCAGTTGATGTGACTATAGATGTGTACTTTTCCCTCTGTTAAAGCATGCCCCCACCCTTCAACACAATTAGCACATTCTGTAAACTCTATTGCTTTTAATGTCTAACCATAAATACGAATATCATCCTTGCACTCCTTTTTCATATCGTCTGTTTAGGAAACCAAAATGCTGTTCACATTTCCCATTGAAGGACTTGTTCCATTTCTCAAATTAATTATATGCCAAGCCCACAGTATTACATACATGCATCTGGAAAACAATCCAACTCCAGTCCTTCACTTCCATCCCCCATTGTTGGGGAGAATCTGGCTTTCATCTGCTTGGATCTAGTTTTATATGCAATCCTGTATCGCCAACTCAGCGGAGACGGCAGTACTTTAACATTACTTCTTTCAATACAAACCTCACCTCGAAAGAAGCCTTTTTCCTCAATAAGTGTTTCACCACACCATTTAGAAATTGGACCTATCTTCTGCGGTTTAACCTTACTTCAATGCCAATCCTACCTACACTATTTAGGGTCTTCCTAAGTCACAAGAGCCACAGCTCCTACCATTTAGCCGAATGGTTTTCTAGGGAGCCTTCTTCTATCCTTCACCTCCCCTCCAATCAGCACCATATGAAAAAACAAGTCTGTGGTACAATCTGCTTTGAACTACCACAGTGGAAGCATGAGTTCATTGAGTAACCTTCTTTCCCACCTACTACCTTTCCCTTGTTGCTGCATCCTTACACCCACCATACTTGTACAAGATCCATGGCACTTCCCCCACGCAGGCAGTCCGTTCAAAACTCCTTGTCATTCTGTCTGGGGCAACCTAATATGCCCTGAATGAACTTGGTAATGATTAGGTTTTCTTTTTATGTCAATTAACCTTTTAAGATATTTTGTTGTAAAATACTTTATTTGTAGTTTTCCAACAATGGAACAAATAAACTTGAGCAGTGATGTACAGAATCCTTCGAGACCGTTCTTATCGACACATTCTTTAGTTCCCGCATGAGAGTCCCTGGCGCCCATTACAGGTCATTGTACTTTTACACTTCCAGTGGCATAGCAGCGCTTTCAGTGACATAATACAAAAAAATTCAGGGCTGACATAGGCACCTCACACACTATTTTCCCCATCAAACCCACTAGACTGCTCACTGCCTGATTCCACTGCTGACAGCAGTTCTCTGCTCAATTCTCTCCAACTTGTTATGTCCTCATCTAGCTTTTCATCCCTTCGACATGGTTTGATATGTAACTCCTCAGCCAAGGACCCCTTGGCTACATCCCTTAGCCAGTTCACAAAGGAGGGAGATCCCTCACCCATCCAACAGATGGCTAACCTCCGTTTAGCCAACACAAGTGCCAATTGTACCAGCTTATTTGCCATTTTTATTTTTTTGCGTCGCAGCACTAACCCCAGGAGGCAGTGTCTAGGCGTTGCCTCCAGCACAATTCCCACCCGTCCCCGGATGCACACTTCTATATCAATCCATTACTGGTGAACTTCTGGGCAATCCCATGCCAGATGCATGAATCCCACATGAACGCCATGACATCTAGGGCACTCATACGATTGGGAGGCATCTATGCGATGGAGCCTCGCCGGAGTCATGTATACCCAGTGCAAGAAATTATAGTTCAACAACTTCAACCGAGCGTTGCAGGACACCAGACGCGTTCGTGCACATGCCCTTCCCCACTCTTTTTCCTGTATCGGCTCCTGCTCATCCGTATTCCGTGTGTTTCACGCGTCCCACGCCTTAAGGGCCAAGCAGCCAGAGTCAGCAATCATAGCCTTATACAACAAGGACACCAACCACACAGGATCCCCACACTCCAAAATAACTGTTCTAAGCAGCATTCAACACCAGTGCCAGCAAAATACAGTTAGTCATTCCCGCTGCCACCTTCAGGTAGATCCTCCAACAAAGAATCAGGTACAAAGTCCATTGATGGTGGCAACATTTGGTCCTGCGTATCCTGTTGGGCAGCCACGACCCTCGGCAGATCAGGTTTTGCAGTACTCTCCACAAGGGGGTCAGACTGCAGAGTCCCATCGTCGCCCACCGTTATCCTTCCCTGCAATGTCTCCAGGGCAGTTTGGGGCCCACTCGACTCTGTTGGCGCCGGCGAACTCCGTCCGGCCGAGTTCTCCAATGTCTCTTCTAGCCCTGTGCTTCTCCAGATGGCAGACCATTGCCGCGTATCTCCAGCCATTCTCAGACATCCTCCACGGAGTCAAAGAATTGCTCTTTGCCCCCTGAGATCGCCTTCAGTTTGGCAGGGTACAATAGCATTTATTGCACCTTTAAGTCCTGCAGCTTACCCCCCCAACCCCCCCCAGTAGGATTTGCGAAGGTCCTGGACTTGCTTGGTATAATCAGGGTAAATGGACACAGTTGTTGTATTTAAGGTCTTTATGCTCCCTAGCTGCCTTCAAGATACAGCCTCTATCTCTGTAGTTTAGTATTTTGGCTATGATAGCTCGAGGCTGCACCCCTGGTGGGGTGGTCTAGACCCCTATACGCACTTGCAACCACAAACACCTCTGACAGTCCTCCAGGGCACCGGTAAGTACGGATCCAGCGTTCTAGGTACTGCTCGGGCGCCCCCAACCACAGTCATCTGCGCCACCTGCTGCTTAAGAGAAGACTCTTGACAAGGACACACTGAGCGGCTGATGTGCAAGCCGACGCGTCACCCAGAGGCTCCCACTTCACTCACAATGTGTATAACTCAGCCATACAGCGCCTGCCACTTCTCTATCCCAAGGCCGCAGGTGAGTGTCAACTCCAATATACCCTGGAGAGTCTGCTGTCAGGAAGAAAGTTCAGCAGGGCCACCGGTGTGCGCATATCCAGGCGACATCCACCAAACAATCAGTATGGGCCACTCCCCAGCATGCCAGGCACCTCCACACAGTTCAGAGGAGTCCCAGGTACAATCACCGGCAGCCCTGCACTCTCAGCAAGGGCACCCAGCAGTCTCAGCATGTGGCCATTCCTTCTAAAGGTACCCCCGGTGCTCCAGTTTCAATTACTAAGACCCAGGAGGGCGGGCCTGCCAATGGACTCTCCACCTCTGCTCCACCTCAAAATGCTGCGGCCTTCCCGTGCTGCATCCATGACCCAGGGAGGGGAGGGGGGAGAGCGCCGGATGTGAGCGCGACCTGCACCGCACATCCGCGCCAGGCGCGGACCGCTCCGCCTGCCAGGCCCCGGTCGCGCAGGCCTCACCCGCCCCCAGGCCACTCAATCAATCAGGAGTTTGTTAAAGCGCAACTACTCACCCATAAGGGTCTCAAGGCGCCAGGGGTGGGGGGGTGCAGGTTCCATTCCATCAAGGAGGGGGTCTGTCGAAGAGCCAGGTTTTGAGGTTTCTTGCGAAGATGGGGAGCGATGTTGTCTGTCTGAGGTGGAGCGGAAAGGCGTTCCATGCTTTGGCCACGAGGAAGGAGAAGGAGCGGCCTCCCGATCTGGTCTTTCTGGTGCGGGGGACCTCGGCGTAGGAGAGCTGGGCTGATCATAGGGTCCTTTGGGGTGCGTGGAATTTGAGCCGGCTGTTCAGGTATGCTGGTCCGGTGCGGTGGAGGGCCTTGTGTGCGTGGGTGAGCATCTTAAAGGTGATTCTCGCCTTGACGGGGAGCCAGTGGAGTGTGCGCAGGTGCTGGGAGATGTGGCAGTGTTTTGGCAGGTTGAGGACCAGTCTTGCGGTGGCGTTCTGGATGTTCTGTAGCTTGCGGATGAGGTTTTTGTTTATTCCGGCGTAGAGTGCGTTGCCGTAGTCGAGTCTGCTGGTGACCAGGGCGTGAGTGACTGTTTTTCGGTGTTCGAGTGGGATCCATTTGAAGGTCTTACGAAGGAGGCGGAGGGTGTGGAAGCAGGAAGATGAGACAGAGTTTATCTGGCGGTCCATTTTGAGTCACCCACCCCAAGCAGTCAGCTGCTTAGTCACAATCCACTCCTGGGTGCTGACGAAAAAAGGAGCACATCCCGGGAGCTTCAGCCACTGAACTTCAGATCACCACAGGGCCACCTCTCCCAACAGGCGACATGGAGGGCCGCGCTCTCCCTGTCCCGTCTCGCTGCTTCGCCGTAGCGCAATCAACAGCCACAACCTGCCCAGTTTCTAGCGCCCAGAACCAACGGGGGTCAAACGTAGTTTCCCGTTCCTCTAGTCCGCTTTTCTGAGGGACCTCCAGGAGAAATTAAGAATTTGTAGGCGGACGGACGCGGAACTGAGAAGGCTCATGTCCTGTCGGCCATACTGCTTGGCCACGCCCCCAACCTTTTAAGCATACTTACTTCCTTTATTTCAACTCTTTATTGATTTTTAACAGGTGAGTAAAAATAAATAGAGCAGACACCCATCTAAAACAGTTACAATGATAAAATACTGCTAGTATAAAATGACAAAACATGCTATTAATAATTCAAACACATATCCCAACCCTGTGATATTTCAGAATACAACCCTTGGATCTGTACACAATAGTCTCTGCCTTGAGTCCATTCCTTGATCATACCCAGGGCCATTGTTGTTGCATCACAGGGCATTCCCAAACTGTGTGGAAGAATGGACCCCACTCCGCCCTCCCCATCACCCTGTCTCCAGCAATGGGGGCCCAATCCACGTTTCATTCTGCTTAACCTAGTTGGGCTGTAGTAAACCCTGTGAAGGTATTTCAGCTAGATGAGTCGCCCCCTGAGAACGTCCTGAGCCCATGGTTCTCTCAGGCGCAGGAGGTGGTCCGTGTTGTTGTTGACTAATGTGCGGTAGATCTTAGAGGTTTCCTAAATCTTCATGCGCTTCAGTATGACTCTGAATTCTGACTGGCTGTCCTTGGCATGGGCCTCTAGTGCATGATGGACCTGCAGGAAGCAGTAGAATTGTGTCTTTGACAGGTCGTATGTCTCGGCTTAGTATTTAAAGAGGAGAATGTGAGTTTATCCCATATGTCTCCCACCAGTGATATCCCTGTTAAGTCCCATGAACGGAAGATTAGAAGTCCCACTCAGGGACAAATTAAGGATTTTGAGGGCCCTGGACCAAATGTATTTTGGGGCCCCTGTTCGGAACCTCTTTGAATGTATGCTCTTTCATGCCATCTTTGGCCAGGCCAGTGACAGAGCACAGGCATATCTGTCTACATTCTAAATGTGTTTACATCTAATATTCAGGGATAGAGATATGCGTTTTCAATATTGTAACACAGCAGCAGCTCACTTATATTACTGCAAATAATCTCTGTGACATCCACCCATTTCTCATATGTGAGGTACTGTTTTGATCTAAAAGAAACTTTTTTATGAATGTTGCATTAACTATATACACAACATATCTCTAAAAATGTGTCTCACACCACTCACATTAAAAATAAATTATAAGCAAACTGTAATTAACACATTACTGTTTAAGAATTATTCAAGGTCTTTGGGGAGAGACTTCACAGAATAGGGCTGAATCTATCAGAGGGCCCCCTCAAAGGCGAGGGCCCCTGGGCCAGAGCCCACTCTACCCATCCCTTAAAACGGCTGTGGTCCACTGTGTGTTTAATCCAGGTATGATGCTATAGCTGAGTCTCAGCACTCACGACCTTCCTATCCAAACCATCTTAGGGCCGCATGCCAGCACTTTAGCATGCCAACTGTAGCTGGTGGTAGGTCTGGCCATTTATTAGGACCATATTATAAGGGGCAGGACAACTATTCTGACTGGTCAGTAGTACAGTTTGCTACTGACTGCTTCAGAAAGGGGGAGGGGCACCATGCCTTCATCCCTTGTTGAAATCCAGCAACGATTGGCGACATTCAAGTCCCAGGTACATTTTTCATCCCAGGAGATCTATATGCCCACATATTTTAAGCTTCCCGCAGCCATCTGCAGGCCCCCAGACTCCCCTGCCCTGGCATGGTGCCTGTACGGGTCCAGGATACAAAACCACGGGATCTATTAGTGTGTAGGTGTTTTATTGAGGCTTGAACAGCAAGCCAATAGAAAGAAAAAAGAAAAGAAACACCAAGGTCTTTGGGGTTTGGAAGGCTGGTCTCTAGTCCTCCTCGTCATGTAGCGTGGGTCAAGTGGTCTGTGGTCCTGATTGGCCTAGGGTTCCCAGGTCTCTGGGCCTCAGAAGGGAAAACAAGAGGGTACTAGGGTCGTGATTAGCAAACGTCTTAAGGGTTCAGTAAGTGCCACCTTCACCAGTGAATGGGGGGTAGGGGGGGTTTGTGAGGTATATTAAAAAACCACAAGACCCGCGGCTCAAGTGCCCCACCTCCCGCCTCCCCACACACCCCACCAAAAAGCCCTGTTCAAAGACATTTGTCTGTAGCCACAGCCCGTTCCTTGGACCACGGCGTATGGACCCGGGGCATCTCCTCCTCCTGTCGGCCCACCGGGTTTGTTAGCGGTGTACAGAACGTTCTCCTGGCTCCGATGTTCTCTCGCCTTGTCCGCTGCTCGGCTCCATGCTCGCTCCTCCTCCGGTCCTGCTCGGCTCCCCGCTCTCTCCTCCTCCGGTCCTGCTCGGCTCCCTGCTCTCTCCTCCTCTGGTCCTGCTCGGCTCTCCGCTCTCTCCTCCTCAGGTCTTGCTCGGCCGCCCGCTCTCTCCTCCGCTGGTCCCTCCCCATCCGCTACTCCTCCTTCACACGTCACTCGTCCTTCTTCTCGACGTCGGTTCTCCTCTCCGCCCTCCAGGTGCTCGCCTCTCCTGCCACCAACGCTGCACACCGTCCGTTCCTCCTTCAGTCCTCTTATCCCCCTCACTTCCGCCATCATGCGTGTCTCCGCCCCCTCCAGTCGTCCAGAGACTAGAGCGCTGGCGTGCTCCGGGTCTTCCTGTGGCGACAAGGTGGAAGTACACCCCGTTCTACACCACGGGTCCTGTCCTGCTCCCGTTCCTCCTCACAGTGCCCTCAAATGGAATATAGATTAACTTGTTGTTATCTGTATAAGCCATGGCAGCGATAACGTGGGTTTTAATATAAATTAACCTATCGTCAACATATAGAGAGACTCTATGCTCTCCACAAGAATCTCCTGTAAAGGTACATAACTGAGTATTTCTATGAATGCAGTCCGCCAGAGGCTCAATAATAATTGTAAAAAGGAAGGGGGACAGAGACAAGACACATCTGCCTCCTCTCTCAATGTGTTTCGAAGGAGAGGAGACAGACCCGTTCACCTAGAACTGGACCCAGATCAGTGCTTGACTGGCCTTAGCGGACACCGGGCGGTTTCCTGGTGGGCTGCCAGGGTGGAGGCCGATTTGAGCCTCTGGGGGGGCGCTTTGTTACCTGTATTGGCAATATCGGTCCCCTGTAACGAAAGCTGACGCTGTGACAAGATCGCGACCCTACTCGTTATGGACCGCATCCCGGCTTCAGACCGCAATCGCGGCTCGTTTACTTCTAAATGCCCTTTCCGACATTCCACTACCTTGGATCCTTCATGGCAAGTCACTACCTTCCCATGACCGTGTGGTGCTAATTTAACTAATCCCTGGTAAGCACGCATTCCTGCAACGACTTGCTAGACACCTTATGCCTCATCATATCTAGAAGGCTCCCCACCAGTCATAACGCCATCCCCATTGTTTGGGCTCTTCCTTCTTGTGCCATTGTGCCTCATCCCACATGGGATAGAATTACCCCTAGTGCCACTGTGCACTACGAATACTATTCCCACGTTGAGGCCACGCTCCTTACCCGGGGCATACATCCACTGGCCATTTTTGACATCACATAGCAATTACAGGCTATTGGAAACAGGCATGCTATCCTAAATGTCCTGAAGATGATCCCAGCACTTTGTTAAGGGATCGAAACGTCATCGACACTTTGTACACAATAAATACTTCACAAAAAGTTATGATAATTGTGTAATGGTGTCTCATGTATATTTTGTTTGTTTCATTTGAAATGCGCTTTAAACAAACAAACTCTTTTTGCCTGAACTCCTTACTTTGTTGTACGTCCTTTCTTGCCAAGTTGGATGCAGGCTTGTGTCCCAGTTATACTGTTTTTCATGAATTGTCTGTAAAACATTCTGTAACTGCTTATTAATTCCTTGTCCGGGTGGACAGATGTATATAGTACTGACTGAGTCTATATGTATTGCCTTTAGAAATAATTAAATTACCCAAGGTCCCTGACCGATTGTATTTGGGTCCCCTTGTCTTTTTCATAGGCCAAAACCGGCCCTAACTACTCAGCCGCACTGTCCTCAATTTAATGGCTAATTACCCCCAACAATCCCATCCATCGCAGGCTTGTGTAAGTGTAGACCTTTATGGCAGCCCCCTCTGTGTCGCACGCCAAGAAGGGGTCGAAGATCTTTCCTCCGCTATGTCATCTCAAGCGGGCCCTATGCATTCTGTAATGTCTTAAAGAAATGTGGTTTTCCTTTCTGGATAACTTTGTTTTGCAGGAAACAGGAGCATATAAGTGAGTTGCATTAAGTTGTTTTGTTTGACATTGAGGAATGATTTCCTCATTTGCTTCACTTGCCAGGTGTAATCTGAGAAAATGCTGACCTTCGGGAACTTAATCCATAGGTCTTGTGTAAAATATGAATGCCAAAATATTACATCCCTGTCAGCATAGGTTAGAAAGCAGGCTATTATAGGCCTTGGAAGAGCTTCGGGGGAGGGGGAGAAATCCAGGTGTGCAAGCAGGAATCTAGAAAATGCTCTTCATTCGTTCATCCCTTCCAGACCCTTCACCACACCCACAAAGTGGAGATTGTTCTGTCTAGATCTCTTTTTCATTCTTTTTGCTGAGTTCTAGACAATGTTAGATCTCTTTTTAGACATGCTGTATCAGTGTTCAAGGTGCACACTGTGTCCTCCATTGTGGAGATTCTGTTTTCAGTCTCTGTTACACGGCCAGCTGTTTTCTGGAGTTCCTGTTATGATTGCAGTCGGACCTCCAGCTCTAAACCTTCGATCTGGGCTTCAAGGGCAGTGTCTGTGGTGTATATGACTTGGAATATTTTTCAAGGGATGATTTCCGCGTCTAACAAGTGCCAATGATTGGGGCATCTTCCTGCCAATTTGACACCATTTTTGGTGTAGCATATTTATCGATCTTGGCCTGCTGTTTGGTTGGACCAGGGGATTGTGTCTTCCCCATTGTGATAGTGGAGTAAGGGTGGGAACCAGTAGAAGTGTGGGGTTCGCCTCCCAGGGTTCAAGCCACTGCTCATGATGCCATGGCGGTCCAGTTGCCCCTTTACACCACATGCAGGCCCTGTGGAATGGCGGTACCTGGGTCGTCAGGGCCTAACAACTCGCCTCACAAGAAGGGACCCACACACTCTGCTTACATAGAGGAGTGCGTGCAGTTGCAACATTGTAGTGGAGAGCCCTGATGGCTCTCTACATCCCTCCTTTTCTTTAGCAAACATCAACCACATCAATTAAATATTTAAGGTGAAACACACACAAAGTCTTTGAATCGCTGGCAGGGTGCAGGTTTCAGCCAGAGTCCATACCTCTGGCTCTGGGAGCTGGAACTGGTCCCTGCTTCAGCCAGGCCACTTGTTATTGATGTATTTTGAGTGTGCAGATGGGAAGTGTGCGCTGCAGCACCAGCCTGGGCCACTTTGGGGTCCCGGTCGGGAGTTGGTGGTGTTGGTGGACAGCCGCTCACGGGGTCTCCGGCTTCCTCTGGTTCGGTGAGTACATCCTGGCCAGTGCAAGGTCTGTGCACCTACTTGAACCATGACACGTTCCTGGCTACCACCTGCTGACCCTTTTGCGCAGAGACCATGGTCCCCTGGACAGGTGTAAATTTCCACACCTCTGGCTCTTACAGGGTTCGAAGCTTCCAGCCGGGGTGCCTGTCCTTGACTACCATATAGTCACCCACCTTTGGTGACAGTATCGTTGCACCCCTGGCAAAACTTGCTTTCTGTTTCGTCACTTCCCTCTGGGCTTGTACCGCCACGTTGTCTCTTTCTGGGGGCATCCAGGCAGGATCATTCGGGATGCTGTCCTGTGGGGCTCGTCTGATGAGTAAGTAAGATGGTGCACAATGAGTGGTGCTGTGAGGGGTCTGTTGATCTGCATCAAGGAACTGGTGTAAAGCTCTTTCAGCGTCTTCTCCCTGTTCCACCACAATGCGCAACTCCAGGTTGAGTATTCTCATGAAGCGCTCAACCTCCCCATTCGCTTGCGGCCACTGCGGTGTGATCTTCCGGTGTTGAATGGCTTTTCTTTTCTTTTCTTTTCAGGGACTCTCATCCCTGAAATAGGAGGCCCATTGTCAGATCTAATTTCCTCGAGGAGGCCCATAAATGCGGATGTTTTGTTGAGGGATGCTTAGACCTGGGTGACCGCAGTAGATGTCACCACTTCCACCACAGGGATTTTTGAGTATGAGTCCATCAGTACTAGAGTGCTGCGGCTGTCAGGGAAGCTGCCAAACTCGATGCTGACCTTGGACCAGGGTATTTAACTGGGTTCTTCTGTGATGACCGGAGCTGAGGCAGGGTTACCTACAGCACGAGTGGCAACGTTGGATATTCTCCTCCACCACGGCATCCATGCCTGGGAACCACACCTCACATCGCAGGCATACCATTGTTTCTGCCATTCCCTAATGCCCCATGTGCGCCAGTCTGATGACTTGGTGCAGTCTTTTTGGGACCACAATGACATGGCCTCACAACACAACATCGTGTTCCCCCTCAATGAGTTTACTGCAGACCCTCCATAGCTGGTGTTGCGCTACATGGTCTTCGGCGTTGAGAGCCTGCACACCATCCAAGCAGTGGGTCCTGCCTCTGGTGAGCAGGGTCTCTTTGACTTTTGCCAGTGTTTCATTCATGGTGGTGGCCAGCCCTATTTCTTCAAGTGTAACCGCCTTGGGGCATGCTTCCTGAGTGATAATTCTTACGAAAGCTTCGGTGTGCTCTTCGTCTAGGGGTGGGTGCCGCATGTCCGTCGTCTCCGGGTGCCTTGAGAGATAATCTGCTGGATTGTGCACTCCGGGCAGAATATGACTTTGAACCTGTATGCCTGTAGTTGCACCACCCACCTTTCTATTCTTGGGGGGTGCCAGTCTTGAGGTTCCTGCGAACAGAGGGCTCCCAGTAAAGCAGAGAGTGGCATTTAAGGCACTATGCATCGCCCATCGAGCTTTCTGGAAGTCAGGTCCAGCGATCATTAACAAACTGGTTACTCAATACCATCCCAACAGAACCCTCCGATCTACGGAAGCCTTTCTGGCCGCAGTCCCAAGAGTGCGGAGAGCCAGGACCGGAGGAAGGATGTTCTCCTTAAACGCCGCGAAGATGTGGAACACACTCCCGCTACAAATCAGGTCCAATCCTAACCTACTCTCATTCCGCAAGCAATTGAAAACTTATTTGTTTGCCAGGTCCACCTAAAGCTTAGTTTCCGTTATCCCTCAGTTCTGCTTTTTATGCTTTAGCGTTTGGACGCCCATTGGGCAGCAATCGCGCTCTATAAATCACAATACAATACAATTAACGGTTTGTGGTCCATCATCACTTGGAATTCATGTCTGTAGAGATACAGATGGAAGTGCTGGCATGCCCACTTAATGGCCAGGGCCTCTTTCTCTCGATCTGAGCATATCTTGTTTCTGTGTCCGACAGGGCACGGGTGATGTATGCGACGGTCACCCGAGTGTCTTTGTTACTCTTTTGGAGGAGGATGGCCCCCAGGCCAAAAGGCAGATCAGTGCGCCTTTCTTGGTGAAAGTAGGCCCTGACTGTTTTGTTGATTAGGGCCATTTTGATGGTGTGGAATGCGGTGTTAGCCTCGGTGGTCCATTCAGAGGTGCGACTTCTGCGTGTGAGAGCTCGCAGTGATTCAGACAACGAGGCCAGATTCTGAATGAATCAACCACAGTACGTGGCCATCCCCAAGAAACTGCGGACTTCCATGGGCGAGGTAGGGGTCTGAGCTGACCAGATCGCGCTTAATTTCTTGGGATCAACTTTTAATCCTTCTCTTGAAAAGATGTACCCAAAGAAGTCGATGGACTCTTGGTAGAAAGAGCACATGTCACTATTGAGAGTTAGGCCGCTGTCCTCTAGACGTTGTAGGGTGACACACAGATGTATGTGGTGGTTCTCCCGCGTGTTCGAAAACACCAGTCTGTCATCGCTAAGGTTTATGACTCCTTGCAGGCCACACAGGGTTTCCCTGATGGCGTTATGGAAAACCTCTGCAGCCAAGGACACCCTGAAACTCAGCCTCTTATACCTTTGGAGGCCCACGTGGGTGGGGAACGTGGTGTTATATCGACTCTCCTGCTCAAACTCCAGTTGATGGTACCCAGCATTCAGGTCGAGCTTCGAGAACCACAAAGCAGCGTTCAAGTCCGCCATGATGTCATCCATTATGGGTGTTAGATGCCGGTCTCTCTTGGCGGCCTGGTTTGGGAGGCGCATGTTCATGCATAGCCTGATAGCCCCAGGCTGTTTAGGCTTTGGCTTAATGACTAGCGGCGATACCCACAGAGTCGGCCCGACACCTTCTCTATGACGTCCAGGTCTTCTAGTTTCTTCAATTTGGCTTCTACCTGCGGACGCAGGTGGAATGGCACTCTCCTGTGCTTCAGTGCTATTGGTCTGAGGGATGGGTCAATGTGTAGTTTAAACTGCTTGCCCTTGAGTTTTTCCAGTCCCTCAAACAGTTACTTGAATTCCTGCAGGATGGCTTCTCCATGGGATTCCGGCACCTGATTTGCAAAAAAGACTAGGCCCAGATCTTCTGCTGTGTGGCAGATGAGTAGGGTTCCCTTTTTTCTTTCGGTGATGTGGAACCTGGCTTTCATTGTGTGCTTGTTACTGGTGACTTCTGCTTCGATGACTCTTAACGGGAGGGGGCGCGTTCTGCTTTACGTGTATATCCTTGCTTTTGTTGGAGCAAGTGAGGGGTAGAGATAGTCGCTAGTATTGCTCGGAGTCCATGACGATCATGCACGCCCCGGTATCAATCAATGCTTGGACGTGGATCCTGCCCCCTTTACGGAGCACATGAGGGGAGGTCTCTTGTGTTTGTCTGAGCGGCATAGGAAGGATATGTCGAACATGTCGTCATTGTCATTTTCCTTGATGAAATGATGCACTTGTAGTGCGCCCTCCTCTTGGGCATGAGGATAGTCAATTGACAGTTGTCCGATTTGTGGCATAGTTCCACGTTGTTTGGTGAAGGCTGACCAGGACCTGCTACGCCGGCATACATTTCCAAAGTGCTTTGGCTTCCTGCACCGGGAACAGGTCTTTCCTTTTGCAAAGCACGGGCCGGATGGGGGATGTTCTGCTCCACGGTTTCCGCATACCCCGCCTGTCTGAGTTTTTATGGCGGTGCGCATGGGGTTCAGGCACTGTTGGACTGCTTCGACCCTCTCTTCTTTGATTTGGGTGTACCTGGGAGCATGGGACGTTGCAGCACTTCTGTTAAGGGAGGCTTCTATCTCGTCCGCCCAGGCATCCAGCAGTTAGTGGGATCAGACGAGAATCAGAAAGTCATCCACCGATATCCCCAGTTGTTGGAGGATCAGCTTCCTAAGTAGTACTGAGCAGCACCCTTGGATCACCTGGGCCTGTATTTCTTTCCTTTGGGTGGTGAATGTGCATGTGCTTGCCAGCCGCCTTAGCCGTGCATAGGACATGTCCACTGATTCAGCGTCGGACTGCTTTGCCTACCGCAACTTGAATCACTCAAAATCAGGGTTGAGCTGTGGGGCGAAATGTCGAATTAGCGCTGTGACCGCAGCCTCGTAGTCGTCTTGTCCCCTGTGTTTGGAAGTGTCTCAAATAGGTCATGCATCTCTCCGCCCCCATAGTATATTAGCAGTGACATCTTCACCGTTCCAGCCATCTCCCTCGTGCCTCTGAAATAGTGGTTGAGGCGTCCTATCTATGCTTTCCAGGTTGGGGCCGCCGTCACAGTGTCAGCGATTTCGTTGAATGGGGGTAATGGGGATACCACTGCATGATTGTGTACTTGAGGTGGCGCTGCAGCTCCTGCTAAATTGTCTGCGGTGCCTTCTTGCCGGCCTGCTGTGCCTGCTTGGGGGTGCTGTGCTCATGGTTGTGTGATTTGTTGTTACTAGGCTGCCTCCTGAGGGCGTACCTCTGTTGTGCCTCCTGCTGGGTCAGTGCTCTGTACATCACAGCTCTCCCCCACTTCTCTGTGACTTTTCTTTACAAGCTACTGTGTTGTGCTTATGTTTTATTTGCTTTATATTCCTTTTTGTTTCCTTGTAGGGGGTGCTGCATCCACAATCACTCATGTGCAGCTTGTCTTTACCCCACGTGGAGTCCCAGCGCGCTCACCGCATGTGCCGGCGGGTGGTTGTCTTGTGATGTCTGCGCTCCTCGCGACAGGCCTCGTCCGGCCAGCAGGGCACATGGTAGGCAGGTCCTTAGCGGGGCCTTGCTGAGCATGACTTTATTGAGCTGTTGGCACGAGGTGCGTCATCCTGGCTCGACGACGTGTGGGCAAGTGACTCGGTGGAGGCCGCTGGGAGGGCACACCCTCTGCAAGATCAGCGAAGCCAAGGATGTGGTGGCCGATCAGGCATTCCCCACGCAGAACGCCGGAAGGCGCGAGGAGCCTACATGCCCTTGTCAGGTCAGCCGGCGAGACGCCGGTTCGGTACCGGCCTCATCGCCAATGTGGTATGGCAGTTCCAGGGTGGTCAGAGCCTAACAACACGCCTCACAAGGAGAGACCCACAGGCTATGCTTACGTGTGGTGGGAAGACCCCGAGCTGTCTTTCTCTGTTTATTTATCTCTTCGGGCCGAGCCCGCCCAGAGGAGTGCCTGCAGTTGCAACATTGTAGTGGAGAGCCCGAATGGCTCTCTACAGGCTCCAGTTTTCAGGTCAAGTAAGTGTTCATGTGCACACTTCATGATTCCTTTCCCAACAGCTTGCAATAAAAACAGCTGCAGGGGTGCCTAATACCCTTCCACACAATCCCATGGCTGCTTGGTGAGTAAGTCAGTGGGTCAGTGCTCTGCTTTTGCACAGCACCTGTTGGGCGCCATAGAACTCAGCCAGACCACAGAGTCGAATGAGAGTGTCTCTGGTCCAACCCTGTCACAGACACACCTCGTTGGCACCTGGATTCCAGCGTCGCTTTACTTGTGGCGCTAACGGCTCTGAACAGCCCAGGTGACCTATGGTGATTTATCCCTTCACCTGTGTGTCCCCCTGCGGTTCATCTGCTGCACGTGGTGGGCAAGTGGGACAGAAAGTTTAAGGTTAAGAGATTTATAAAGCGCAGGCTTCCGAGCAAGCGAGGAGTGAGGTGTCACGGGAACAGTCAAGTTTTGAGGTTTTTTTTATGAAACACTGTTCATTCTTGGTTAGTCTTAGTTCTAGATCCATGCTATTGCAGAATTTTGGGACTAGCTATGAGAAGGATCTTCCACCCCATCTCGCTCTCCTTATTTTAGGTGTATTCATCAGGAAGCTGGCTCCTGACCTAAGGTATCTGTGGGGGGCATACTGGGAGACCAAGGATTGTAGCATGGTCGGGCCTCTCCCATGCATGGCCTGGTGGGCCAGGCAGAGTGCCTTGAATTTGATCCTGGATTGGATCAGTAACCAGTGGAGCTTCCTCAACGATGCTCTCACTGAATGATGTCTGGGGATCCTGAGAAGCAGCCTGGCAGCTGCGTTCTGCACCACCTGCAACCTATCTAACAAATTTAGGGGAGCAGAGGTACAAATAGTTGCCATAACCCAGTCACAAGACTACAGATCCTGTACCACAGTTTTTCTGGATTTTACTGCGATTAGGCTCAACATTTTTCGGATCATCTGAAGGATGCCGAAACAATTACCCAAAGGTTTTTCGGCCTGAGTTTCCATGGCTAGGTTTTGGTCTAACCACATCCCCAGGTTCTTTATGGCAGTTTTAGGAGTAGGGGGGTCCCCAGTTTACCGGCAAGTTAAGATCAGCCCTCGGACCCGGTCCATTGCCTAGGAACATGAGCTCCGATTTGTGTCCGTTCACTTTAAGTCTACAGTTGGCCATCCGGGCTTCTATTTTTCCCAAGCATGGAACTAGTTGTAGATGGTTTGAGGTAGGAGTTTCTAACACAGAGACCACCAGCTGAGTGTCATCAGCGTATGAAACTATAGACACTCCAAATTCCTGCACCAGGTGTGCTAGTGGGGTTAAGTAAATGTTAAAACGGGTCGGGCTTAGAGACGAGCCCTGAGGTACTCCGCAAGTGGCTGTGAAGATATCAGTTAGGATGCCTTTCTCCATACATTGGAAGAATCTTTTACTCAGGAACAATGCCACCCATTGGTTGGCCATGTCTATGATCCTAATCTTTTTGGGCCTGTGAATGAGGATCGGGTGGTCTACAGTATCAAAAGCTGCGCTTAGGTTTAAGAGCAGAATTGCAGCAGCTCTGCCATGATCTAGAATTGTTTTTAGTTTTTCTGTGATCACGAGTAGGGCCGACTCTGTGCTGTGTTCCAGACGTAACCCCATCTGGGACTGGTGCAGGATGCCTTTATCCTCCAGGAATTGCGAGATGGAACTATTGACGTGTTTCTCCTCAATTTTTCCCAGAATGGGTAGCAATGAGATGGGCTGGTAGTTTCTCATGGATGCAGGGTCTAATTGGGGCTTTTTGACCAGAGGTTTAACTATTGCATACTTCCATTGTCTGGGTACTAGGCCTTTCTCAAGGGATAGGGAGATGAAGTTGGCCAAGTTGGCCCGTATGGGATCACCCCCTTGTAGGAGGATATGTGGGGAAGTTGGACCTGTTGGAGACCCCGATCTGATGTTACTTAAGAGAAGACCTGTACTTTCATTGCTCAGCCTAGAGAGAGTGAGCAATGAAGTGGGAGCAGTTACCTTAGGCAGTTCTGGGCATGAAGGGGACTCTAGCTTGTCTGCGGAGTCCTTCGTCTCTTCGGCGATCTCGCCAGTGATAGAGAGGAGTATGTTGTAGATGTTTTCAACGTTACTGTTAAAGAAGACAGCTAGTGTGTTACACCTCTCCTTTGAAGGCTGTGGAGTATATGAGTCAGGTTCAATAGTAGTAAGAGATTTAACTATTTTGAACAGTTTTTTGGAAGCATTGGAAAAACTCTAGATTCTTTCTTCAAAGAAGACTGCTTGCACTTTCCGGATATCCTTATGGTATTGTTGAATGGCTGCTTTGTATGAGAATTTGAGGTCTGGCGCATAGGTTTTCCTCCAGCTCCTCTTTAGCTTTTACCAGTGTTTCTTTTGAGTTGCTAGCTGGGAATTATACCAGGCAACTCCATTAAGGTTCAGCTGCTCTGTCGGTCTAGGCTTCTTAAAGTTTTTATCCACAGAACTTGAAATCCAGTCTGCCCATAGCTTGAGTGCCTCCTCGAGATCTGCTGTGTTTGGGAGGGCAGTTGCCTCTGGTTAGTTGGTTCAAGATTCAGGGGCAAGCCTTGGTCATTTACGTCCCAACACAGAACAGCCACCTGAGGACTTGGCTAACGGGGCCCTCACGTACAGGATGGAGATGTAGAAGGGATCTGACCAGGGAATCTGGATAGGGGTGAGGGCCTGCAGTCTAGGATCATTCGAAAAAAGATGGGGTCCAGAATATGTCCCTTTTCGTGCATGGCCGAGCCCACCCGCTGTGTGAGTTCCATGGCCTCAAGTTCAGCCAAAAGTCGATTGGATGATGGTTTGTTTGTATCATCCATATGAATGTTGAAATCATTTAGAGTGGTGAAGGCACTTTTTCATATGATCAGGCTGGCCAGGAGACCAGGTATGGACTCTACAAAAAATTGTGTACAGCCCTGGTGGCCTGTAAATGAGGCTGCCCAAAAAGGAGGCAGTGGGGGAGAGGGTTAGTCTAAATGGAATGGCCTCACAGTTGGTTAGATTGAGGGGGCTGGTGGAGCAGCTCAGGTAAGATTTATAAATTATGGCCGCGCCGCCTCTCACTTTTGCCGCCCTGTCAAATCTATGTACATTCCTTGGCAGGGGACCACCAAGATGTCTGAGGAGCAATATGCCTAACGGCCAGAGCTGCCAACTTTGAAGCTGGGGAACCTGGTTCGAGCCTCTGCGTTGGCTCAACGTACTGTGATTCAGCGCAAACCTGTGTCTACCCCAAAAAAAAACAAGCCTTGGAAATGCAATAGGCGTCGCATTTGCTAGAGTTGGAGCTATTGGCGTTGTAAAAGATAATGTATTTTACTGATGTATTGTGGAGTGTATGTATGTGGTGTGTAGTGGAATTATGTGGGTGGGATTGGAATGGTTAGTTCTGGAATTGTGTGGAGTGGAATTGTGTGGTGTGAAGTGGATTTTGGGGGGAACATCCTTTACAACGCAACTTTTACCCTGCACTACCGTTACGACGCATCTATTACAACGCAAGTCGTTACAACAACTGGTGCTGGAGTGCGCTGTAGGATAGGGAATAGTTTAATTTTCTATCCAACACCTTCCCTACTATCCACGGGGACTGGAGTTGGAATAGAAAATTAAACTATTCCACTATCCAGCGCCCCGCAAGTCGTTGTAACGACTTGTGTTGTAAAAACTGTGTTGTAATGGCATGCAGAGTAAAAGCATGCGTTGTGATGTCATACATCCTGATTTTTGTAGTGTCATGGTGTTCAGTGGAAATATGTGGATAGTAATTATGTGGTATTGAGTGTACTGAAATTATGTGGAGTAGGATTGTGTGTTATTGAGTGTAATTATGTGGAATGCTATTTTGTGTTGTGGCGTGGTATGTAGTGGAGTTTAATTATGTGGTGTGCTGTTGACATTTGCGGCATGATGTGGAATTATCTAGTGGGGTTTGGATGTATGTGGTTTGTTGTATAATTGTGTTTTTGAGTTAAAATATGTGGTTTGGTGTCGAATTATGTGGTGTGTATAGCTTTGCCTTTTTGGTGATGAAAAAAACAAATACGTCGGAGCCAAGCTCCAGATCGGTCTCTTTGCGTGTTTAAAAAAGAAAATAAGAAAAAAAGATGTCAGGACAAACAAAAATGCATATCAATGTGCCTACATGTTCCGTTCTTAATAAACTGTTCCAGTTTCAAAATACTAAAAAATATAAAAAGGCACTCCACATTTAAAATACTAGCAAGGCACTTTCCACCATGTGAATTTATAATGAATTGTGCGCACAAAGGCGACCGCCAAATCGATACATTGCTACTCTGTAGTAAATGTTTGCTAAATAATTTAACAGTACGGTCCATATGCAAATTTAGTACAAGTGTAAAATAACCCAGCGCACCAACACGATCTCTAAAGAACTGTTAGTAACATTTCAGCCCATGTTTAAGTAAATACATTTTTTCAAAAACATGCATGCGTTCAACTCCCAGCGATGCTGTCAGCAAAATATGAATTTATTCAAAAGACTGTGGGCTAACTCCCATGGTATAGAAACGCACAGAAATATTACAATACATTTCTAAAATGCACTACTTCAAACTATGAAAAATAACGTAAGCTTACAAGAAAATAAGAGCCATTGGGAAGGGGTTAAAATAGACGAAGTATGCTGATGGATGAAAGTGTTGTGTGAAGGTATTGAGAATTGTGATGTGGTAAACGGTTTTGAAGAGGGGGGAAAGTTCGAAGTATAGAAATATAACATATAAAAAGTTGATACCGAAGAGTTTGTTGCTGAACAAAGCCTGAGTGATGTCATAATAACATATGAAATAAGGTGTTTATTGCAGTAAGATAGAACCTTATTGCAGAAATGTTGTTGTAGGGTAAAAAAAATGCCAGGTGACTTATAAGTTGTGTTTTAATTGCCTTCGTTATAGCATGTGCGCTATTTGTAAGTGCAGTAAAAAACGTGCTACTGCTGAAAAAATGTGTCTTTAACTTTGCAATATTTGCTGCTGCGTACTGGAAGGGCAGTTGCAAGGGTTGACTAGTCAATTTTCTGTTGCTTATTGGTACATTTGGGTGTTAAACTGGTAGTAATGAGGTGCAACCAATGCCCAGAGTGTTAGAAGATTGACAAAAAATACGTCCTACCATCACAAAATGCCCCGCAATACGCCGCATAATTTGCCTTTTGTTGCTGTATAATCTGCCCCTCCGTTGCCGCATAATTCCAGTTGGCCTGACTGTACCCCTTTACATTATTGTACACTGCTGGCTTGCTTTGTAGCCAGGCTTGTACAGTACAAAGTTGCCTACATGCATAGCGTCTTAACGAAAGGTCTGCTCTACAAACCCATTTATATTTCCAGGAAAAGCTCTGAGGCAGCCAAGTCCAGAGTCTTGTCAGGGTTTAAGTTTATAACATGCTGAGAGGGCGCGATCTGACGGCCTGAGGCTGATTTCCAAACATCACCTTTAGCTGCCTGTGAGTTCCTGGCACGCTTAGCGCTGAATGTTGTTGGCGCTGAATGTTGGTGGGCACAATGGCAAAGGATGGTTGTTTGTGTGAATGTTTCAAGAGGTGCTCAAAAGTTCAGCCCGACCCTGCACACAGAGTCCAGCTTTGCCCTGCCACGCTGACCTGGAGGGGCAGATGCACTGCCAGTGCTGGTTCTCTCCCAGCACTGGAGGAGAAAAAAAGAGGCAGAAACCAGGCATGTCTTATAAGTTATAACTTCGTCAGTAAACAAGCATTTGCCATGCAATAGGTCTCGCATTTGCGAGAGTTTAAGCTATTAGTATTGTAAATTACCATGCCTTTTTTATGTTTTAAAACCCAGCACATAAATAAAAGGCATTTTCATTGACAATACCAATAGCTCAAATTAACATAAATGCGAACCCTCAGGGATCCTCACCCGGTTTCCAGGTAACAGCTGCTGCCCCAGAAAATCCCCAGTGCTCGCCTGTAACTGTGGGGATGGAGGTTCAGAAGTGAGGTTCAGACACGAGGGCCCCGAATGAGACTTGGGGCGGGACCCGGGGAGTACTCTGGGGCACGCACTATTTGAATAATCTTGTGATTGGCTAGAAACATGGGTTTGTGGCGAGCAAGGAAAAGCAGACTACCATCCCTGTGTTTGTATTTCCAAATGGGAACCCCATTTTTTTCAATCAGCCCGTAATCCTTAAAGCAACTAGTGCTGTTTGCAAAGATAAATAAATAGATAACAAAATCAAAGAAAGTTTCCAATTTGGACCCCTTTCTACAGCCCTCCCCCCCACACACACACACCCTCTAATGCCAGCATGGTTCACAAAGGGTAAAGTATCTCAAGGGGACACCATTCCCTTGCAAATTAAGGGAGATGAGGTGTTGTTAACCCCTTGTATGCTTGTGACGGAACCGCTCCATCACAAGCTACGGGTGAGCTGTGCTTGTGACGGAACGGTTCCATCACGGCCCGCTCGGCGTGCCTGCGCAGCGCTGATTTCGTGCCTGCCCGGCGCTTTCCTTTGAGCGGGCGCGTTCGTGACGGAACCGTTCCGTCACAAGCACAGCTCACCCGCGAGCCGTGACGGAGCGGTTCCCTCACAAGCACATGACCACCGTGCGGCCGCCCTACCCCCTTAGCGCTGCGGCGGAATAGCCGCTGCAGCGACGGAGTTAACTGGTCAGTGGTTTGTGACTCAAATGCAGTCGCAAACTGTTGATAGATACAGTTCAAGTTCAGAGTTGCCAAGAAACGCCCCTCTCACACCCCTTCCTAACAAATTATATATAAATAAAAAAGCAAAAGCAAAATTGTATATGGTAATATGGTCTATAAATTTGAAGGAATTTTAAATTGGGAGTTGAAAACTAAGTTGGTATCTTCAGATTGATGAGTGGGCGCAGTTCAAGTGCATCAAACAGAAACAGTATGGGCAATGGGTAATTTAGAAAAGCTCAATCGTTTGTGACTTTGTTTGTATATGTTTGTGAATTAAATGATTTATTTTATCATTTATTTGTTTAATTAATGATTGCGCCTGTATTGTTATGTTATGTTATGTTATGTTATGTGGTTTTTATTTGGCGCACAGATGCTCCAGCTAAGGAGCGTCCTGGCGCCCGACAAGGCAGCTACACAACACAACTAGATAAAACAACACAAGCAAATAACTAAGGGAATAAAAACGTTTTCAAAGCGCGACGAAAAGAAAGCAAATCGCTCATAGCGCGAATTGCCGGGGGTAAGGAGTTCCACAAAGCAGCGGCCCGCACTCGGAATGAGCGTCCACCGGCCCTGCTTCGCTTAAAGCGCGGTACCACGGCCAATTCGAGGTCTGCCGATCTCAAGGGTCGTGCTGGGATGTATTGTTTTGCCTTTCCATTGCTAAGGCCGGGGTCCTCAGGTTTCAACTCAGTGGGGGTCGCCGAATTCCAGTAATGATTCAGCGGGGGTCCCCGGGTTCCAGTAATGATTCAGTGGGGGTCCCCGGGTTCCAGTAATGATCCAGCGGGGTCCCTGGATTCCAGTAATGATCCAGAGGCGGTCCCCGGGTCCAGTAATGATTAAGTGGGAGCCAACCGAAGTCAAAAAGTTAAGACCCACTGGTGTAAGTGATGTTCCCTTTTCCTCTTTCTGTGCTCTAACTTTTCTTTGTATGTAAGCAAAGCAGGTACTGCGATGTCTGTCTGGTACCTTTATGTATGTAGTGTTGTTTGTCTGTTGCTGGTCTGTCGTTTGCGAGAAGCTTGCATTACGGCTGTTCATGATGCACCTTTTCTCTGTAAGGAAAGTTTGAAGTGTTGTTCACAGTGTTGCTACATGTTCCTGTGTGTGAGACCCTTCACTGCAGCTTTGGCTGTCTATGCGAGGAAAGACTGTGCTGCATGTTGTATCTCTTCTGTGTGAGCGACGTTTATTCCGCTGCTAAATATACTGATCCAGAACTTAGCCCTTGTGGTAGGAGGGAAGCTTGCACCGTCTCTACATTGGCTAACCTTTTTCCATGAAGGAGGCTTGCACAGATGCTAGATGTGCCCTCACTGATCTCTGTATCTGAGAGTAGCTTCTACGGCCGCTGTAGACCCTACTCTTGTCCTCATTGCTTGAAGGAAGCTCATGCTGCAGCTGTTTGCTGCACCGTAGTCACAGGCACCTCTAAGCATGGCCTAACAGAAGGCTTTACAAAATCAGTTCCATATCATTTGCTGTTGTGAACCCTTTTATCTAAATTTGAGGCAGAGTCAATTTGCATGAGTAATCTATTTGGCACGAGCAGTGAAAGTATGTCAAGGTTATTTAAATTCCTAATCATTCTTCATAACTCCAATTTGCATGCGCTAGATCAAAGTAAATTGACAGACCTGAGATTGGTGTTGAGGTTGGGAAGCTGAGTGACAAATGTAAATCTGTGCATTACCCTTTTTGGAGGCCAGTAATTTCAGAAGTTAAGCCTATTATCTCTGTGGGTGTTTCAGGGAGCATATCTTCATTGTAGGCCTCTCAGTGCTTTAGGTGCGCTTCACGCTTACCACCTGCCACCAGACCTCAGCTTGCCCAGACCCTACTACAGCCTTTATAGCACGATTGCTATTTTAGTGAAATGGTATTTCTGGGAGGCCTGCTGAGGTGGACCTGGAGGTTGGAGGAATTGTTTGCTTCCATTAAAGAAGGAAAACAAGCATTGGCATAGAAAATAGGTCTCGCCTTGGGGTCCTTATAAGTGTTTAGCCATGCAGCACATTATCACCCACCGGGCAGATTTCTGTAATGAAACTAGTACGTATGTGAAGTGATTTCATACCTTCATTCGCGCTACATAATGCAAAAAATAAAAAGGAATGAAAGGAAAAGTGCTTTTAGATTTCTAAGGTGGGGGAGCGAAAAGATGCAAACTGTAGAGTTACGATGTGCCTATCTGCTGTAGATATTTGCTTTTTCTCCACAACAGTTAGGGTAAAATGCATACGCAGCTTTAAACAAGTTGCAGTTGTGTGGACCCACTACATCAGCGAGAAGAGTCAGGGCAAACGTTCCCAGCCAAGTGAACATTATTTCGAGATGAAATGGATGCCATTTGGATATAGTCAAGAACGAAGAGACATAGGCCAAGGGTATATGCATTTCTGGTCTTTGTTGCCATGGAAAAAACTCAACTTTTTCCGACCGAGAGAAGTGACAAATGGGTAGACATGATACATCTACTGGGGTGTTATCTCAAGTTTAAGAAAGATCTGACTAGAAAGTCACAGAGCTCTCATTGATAATAAATAGATGTATTCATACACATTCTAATGCTTACAGCTTATGCAAAAGGGAAAGGGCTGTACAACGACATGTAGCAAAAACGCTGAAAATGGGTAACAGACTTTCAGACCGTGCTGAATGAACCAATGGTAAATGTGAAATACTGCCACTAGAACTGCAGAGGGGACAACATAGTTCGACACTAAATAAGCTCTGCAACCTTTTGCACTCACCAAAGACCAGCATGGTTCCCCTGCATAAGGACAATGCAATTACAATATACACACTCCTCCTTTTGCCACATGGACATGAAAAATGGTACAATTGTTTAAGGGGCAGGCAGTAACTATTATTGAAATGGAGACTGCTGGGCTCCACTCAATACACGTCTCCTTTTACTTTTACAAGAGGTTTTTTCCTGCATTCACGCAATTTCCATGTTTAGCAAGTTAGAGTTCTCAAACCAGGAAGTTGAACAAAATAGAATACAGGTTTTGCTTGTTGGAAATTAATGGAAAATAACTGTACCACTTGTCCTATCAACTAAGTACAGGATATGATTCATCAAGTGGTTTGATTTACAATAATGCTAGTAATATGTGATTGGAAAATACTGAATTGGAACTTTCTGGAAATATCAGCGATGCCATTCAACCTAGTTATTCTACACTTTCACAACCACTGAGTGTAGGGAAACAAAGAGGTTCTACTGGACACAACTCAATAGATAAATCTGGCACACCTATGAAACGAGTTTCCATCATTGTATGTATGTATGTAGGTGTACTTGAGGGGGCGTGGCCTGGAGCCGTTGATGGTGGACGTGTAGTTTGCCAGCTCCGTCCTATGCCCTGAACACCAGCTGATTATCCTGTGATCCCCTGCCTGCAACCCACCTGATTCCTACCCAGGTTGTCTCCGGGGACAAGCGGCGTGTAACGGTACCACGTAGCCCCTCCAGGCCCGCTCCTGTGGAAAGTTCTGCCGACGGACCCTGTTGCGGCCTGCTGATCGAGGTGAAGCCCCGGCCTCGAGTGACTGGCCTGACCGGCCTACCCCCATCCTCCTTCGCGGTCCAATCGGGACCCAGGATCGGACTGCTGCCGCTTCGCTGACCAGTACCGCAGGGTGCGATACCCCCCGCTGAGGCTCCGTTGCCCCCCCTCCCCCCTCGGCTGCTAAAACACAGACTGTCCACGCTGCTGCGCAGCCCCTCCGAGGCGCGGGAGCGCCTCCGTGCTGTCCCCCAGCCCAACCAAGTAATCAGCGGGGCTCCGGCATTGCCACCACTGGGCCAAAGAACTTAGAACAGGCGGCACACACGGCACAGCCGGCGCCGCAAACCAGCATTGTCCCGCATAGGATACCAACATCACGGAGCGGATCTGGCTGGCATTGAGAAAATCCTGGCGTCATCTTGTCATTACGTTGGGGCTGAGTGGAGACCCTCGGACCCTGGCAGTCTTGCCCCACTTGCCACGGACCCGCCAGTCAGACGATCAGAGCCGGCCACGTGCTGCAGGGCGACAGGCATCGGAGACCAGCAGCCCATGGGTGTGAGGGCCTGTGCAGGGGTGGTGCGCCTCGTGCTTTGGCGCCTTCTTGCAGCGCTGTAGCCCAGACCTGACTGCGCTCTCGACAGCCACGATACCCTCGCTTTGCAACGATCTGGTTCCCACCACCCTTGCCCCCCTCACCACCTCTGCGGACCTCACCGAGGCACCAGTGGCGCACCGACCCACCCTGCGTTGACGCCTCATCTAGGTATCCTACACTACCCTTGCCAGCCCTGGGATCTACGCTGCATCTGCCTCTCCACAGTACATAGTGGTCAGGCCATAACCACTGCCATACACTCAGAGGGACCGCGGCGGGCTGCTGCCTCTACTACAGCGCCACCCTGCTAACAAGATCTATGGGCAGGACGAAGGGCAAACCTCAGGACCAGGGCGCCCGAACGGATGTGCAGTCCACGGGTTCGGAGGACCCACTAGCCTCCTCCAATATGGACATCATCCCGCCGACCGCTAAGGGATCTCAAGACGCCAAGCTAGATCTGATCCTGAATGAAATACGCGCGACGCGCTAGAATCGCGCATAGACAATATGGCGACTGGCCTATCCTTACTTAAGGCGGACCACAACAAATTGGCGGATCGTGTGGCGGAGCAGAAAATAGCGCTAGACGACATTATCCCGCAGCAGACGGAACACTCCGCGAAACTAGAAAACGTGGAGAAGCAACTGAAGCAGCTGTGGGGAAGGGTGGACGAGGCGGAAGGACGTGCCCGCCGCAACAACGTCCGCATCCTGGGCATTCCGGAGAGAAGCGAAGGAAGGGACCCCACGCAGTTTGTGGAGGATTGGCTTAGGAAGCTGGTGGGTCAGAGAGACCTCACCGCCCTCTACAGTGTGGAAAGGGCACACAGGATGCCATCACGGCCCCCACAACCTGGGGCACCCCCGCGCCCACTGATCGCTCGTCTCCTCCATTTCAAAGACCGTGACACTGTCCTCCGGGCGGCCAGGGAAGAAGCGCCAATACGCTTCGAGGACAAAAATATCTCGGTCTACCCTGATGGGCAATCGCTGCGCTGTATAAATTGACAAATCAAATCAATCAAATCAAATTTCACGCCCACTGTGCAGCGGGCCAGGTCCACCTTCATGGGGGTGAAACGCAAATTGCGTGACAGGAACATGAAATATGCACTTTTGTTCCCTGCTCGGCTCAAAATCCTACATAACAACAAGTCCCATTTTTCGACTCGCCTGAGGAAGCGACAGAATGGATGGAGGTCGCCCTGACTCCGCCAGCCTCGCAGGACCAGTTCACAGGCCACCACAGTGACACCTGCGGGGACTCGCCAGGCAGACGACTCGACGCTCACAGCCCTGGACATCACTCATCCCATGGAGCATCGGAGGTGGCGCATGCACTCGGACGCCAGACGGCAGACCAAACGTCATCATCCACACATCAGCGTCTGACTGAGGCGGCACTGGCTGCCCACGACGCGGGAGCAACCGGAGACAGACTCACCGTCACCACAGACACTCACACTGAGGTGTCTGGTTCAGTTGACAGCCTGCAACTTTTCCCAAAGATCACGGCCCAGATGGCTGCAGAGTTCTGAACCACGGCACGATTACTTCTATCCAGGTGGTAACGTATGTCTAATCCCCTCCCTCACATATGGTGGGTTGTATGTGCAGGGATCCATTGTATTGTGGGCTCTCATGCCCACGCAGACAGTTCAGTGCCAATCGACGGAGGTCCACCACCCCCCGGTATGCACACGTACTTGACTGTATTGTGCCCACGTTGGACACCATGGTTTGGCTCCTGGGTACGTTGGCTCAGGGACCTTTTTGTTCAGGGGTTATTTGTTTGCGAGACACTCTCATATTTTAGCACAGCAGGACATGTGGGGTCACCCAGTTGTTACACTTTGCCACACTGCACAGATGGGGATGGGACCTCTTAACAATTACCACTTGTGCACCTGGAATGTGCGTGGCATGGGATCGGTGCATAAACGACATAGAATCCTTGCACAACTCAACCGGAGGGGGACACAGATTGCTTGCTTGCAGGAGACACATTTGAACGCTGCTGAAGCGGTGAAATTACGAAAGAAATGGAGAGGACATCTCTCTGCTGCCTCATATTCTGCATTCTCAAGGGGGGCGGCAATTTGGATCCATGGCTCTCTCCCCTTCCAACTACTGGAGCAACGGATTGATAAGGAGGGTCGCTATGTATTTGTGCGGGGTCTGTTGGATGTGGAGGCAGTTGTCATGGGATGTATGTACTCGCCTAATACGAACCAGTCGGAATTTCTATCCACTGTCAACGGGGTGCTTGCAGACTGGGCTGACCTTCGCTGGATAATAGGGGGTGATTTTAATGCTGTACTTGATGTTCTGTTAGATAGGTCACATCCCCCCTTACAGGCTACTGAGAGCAGGAAACAGGCTGCTGCGCTTGCGAGTTGGGCTGAGGGTTGGGATTTGGCAGATGTGTGGCGTAGCATTCACCCTATGGAAAGGGAATACACCTTTTTCTCCCCTCCCCACCAGCTTCACACCAGAATCGATCATGTTTTCTGCTCCAGGTCCCTTACAGCACTGATTGTCCAGACTCAACACATAGGGAAAACGTTCTCGGACCATAGCCCCGTGGAAATTACATGGCAGTGGGGTAGGAGGCTGGCCCCCATCCCGACCTGGCGATTAATCCCTGATCTCCTCGAGGACTCGGTTTTCCGGTCCTCCCTGTCCGACACTATAGATAACTACTTCTCCACGAATGCGGGCACGGCTAGCTCCCAGCAGGTAGAATGGGACACTTTCAAAGTCTGTCTGAGGGGGGCTGCTATGACTACTAGGGTGGGGAGGAAGCGGGAGGTGATTAGCCAGCTGAAGGAGGTGGAGGGCTCACTTGCATCCCTAGAGAACGAGGCAGCGGGCACCAACGCTCCCTTTACACCACTGCAGGAGGCACGTATTAGACATGCGGAGCTGCTGGAAGAGCTGCGGGTTATTGACTATAGGGAATACACAAATAGACAGCATACACAGGCCGACAGAGCCGGCCCCCTACTCGCCCGCATCCTGCGGGACTCCCCGATCAGCCAACCCATTCTGCGGGTTTTGGACCAATCTGGCCGGCCAGCTACCACCCAAGTAGGGATAAATACGGCGTTTAAGGACTATTACACCACGCTGTACGGCCCCCCACAACCCCTGTCCGAACCCACACTAGTGGCCTTCATGGCGGATCTGGATCTCCCGCAGCTTACTGCGGATCAGCACAAAGACTTGAAGCGTTCCATAACATTGGCGGAAATCAGACAGGCGATAAGAGCCCTTCCGAAGGGTAAGGCCCCTGGAACGGATGGCCTGCCAGCAGACTTCTACGCCACATACATAGACCTCCTGGCCCCACGGCTACACATTGTATATCTGGAAGTCCTACGTACAGCATCTCTACCACAATCATCCATGCAAGCACTGATTACGTCCCTCTTGAAACCGGCCAAAGATGGTTTGCAGTTGGCCGATTACAGACCCCTGTCCCTTCTTAATACTGATTCTAAAATTTTGAGCAAGGTACTGGCATCAAGGCTCGTGCAATACGTGCCTCAACTGGTCCACCCGGATCAATGCGGTTTTGTCACAGGCCGTAATACGGCCATGAACCTTAGGCGCTTGGCCCAACTCATGCTCAGGGACGATGCGGACGCGGGCTCCGAGGGGTGCATCTCACTGGACTTAAAACAGGCTTTTGATTCCTTAAGGTGGGACTATATGTTCATCACATTGTCAAAATTCGGGATACCACCGGAATTCCTCGCTTGGGTCAGATTACTATACACCGTCCCCACGGCCAGGGTGCGCACCTCCAACCAAATCTCGGGCCCCGTGGCCATTGCCAGAGGCACCAGGCAGGGCTGCCCACTTTCCCCTCTCCTCTTCGTTCTTGCCCTCGAGCCATTGCTCTGTAGACTCAGACTGCTGGCCCCCCGTTATGGCATACAACGGCGTGGTACGGACCACATTGTCTCTGCGTACGCGGATGATATCATATTATATCTCCGAGATCTGAGGGGCGACCTGGGCCCAGTTTCCCAGGTTTTTGAGGATTTTAGAGAAATCTCTGGCCTCACCATCAGCGAGTCTAAGTCCTACGGGTTCACCTTTGCAGCTGCAGGTGAGTCGACCCCCCTGCCTTTTGCCCCTCATGAATTCCAGATGGCGGACACCACCTTTCGATACCTTGGAATTCAGATATATAGAGAGGCGAGCATGATGATAGATGGCAACCTGGGGAGGGCCATTAGAACGCTGAAGTCACAAATTCAATTTTGGTTAACATTGCCGCTCTCCATACCCGGCAGAGTGGCAATTTCCAAGATGGTGATGCTGCCCCGTCTTATCTACTACTTCACCAACCTGCCGTTCCAGATCCCAGCGGTAACATTCAAGACCCTCGACTCCCTGCTCACCGAACTTGTGTGGGGACATGGCCGCAGGCGAATAGGGCTGGCCAAGTTACAGCTCCCCTCCAACTCCGGAGGCATGGGCTTACCGGACTTTAGGGCTTATCATTATGCATGTCAGCTACAATGGCTGGCTTACTGGGTGGCGGGCCGCAACCTTCATGAGATTAATCTATCACAAGACGACCATGCCAAGGGGAAAGTACACATCTTGCTTCTACCTGGCTCGGATCTACCTAGAAATGCCCCGCCACTCCTCAAACTGGCGATCACACACTGGCGGAGGGCATTGAAATATACGTCCCCCGGGACACTTTATGCCCCCACGATACCACTCTTGGGCATACCACTAGGCCCGGGCACACTCACGGCGACTCTACTGGAGCCCTGGCATGACGCAGGTGTGACACATGTGGGTGACCTGTTTGCGGAGGGGCACTTATTGTCCTTCGAAGACTTCAGAACCACGCAAGGCATACCCGGCGGCTCCTTTCTCCTACACGCCGGACTCCGACACTATATCTCACGCAATTGGTCACCCGACGGACGGGAACCTATTGCGAATCCTCTAGTCACAATGCTCTATCTCATGGGAACGGGCGGCCATCTGACTAAGTGGCTCACTGCTAGCATTAAATCGGGGAGGGCACTTACACTGACACCACTACGATCGACATGGGAAGCAGATATTGGGAGGCCATTGCGAGACAAGGAGTGGGAGCGCATACTTCAATTTCCCAGGAAGGTAGCTAGAAACCCCAAATACAAGTTCATCCAACTGATGTTGCTACATAGAGCCTACCTAACACCGCACCGCCTACATATGATGTTCCCTGCATCCAAGAGCAACTGCCCCCGATGCGATGCAGACGACGCATCTCTGGTACATATGCTGTGGCAATGCCCCAAACTGGGGTATTTCTGGACCACTGTCCATGAATCACTTGAGAAGGCTGGTACACTGGCCCGATCACCTACACTGGAACACACACTCCTAGGGCTAGGGCCATCGACCCGCACCAGGACCGTGGCGGCGCGCTTCTCGGATCTGGCCCTGTTGCTGGCGAAGCGTGCCATCACGATACGATGGAAATAATCGAAACCGCCCAACCCTGACCTGTGGCGGGCGGAAGTTGTGCGCTGGGGTAAGGCTGAGGGCGAGGCACTACAAAGAGAGGAGAGTAGGGGCCTCCGCAAAACACCTATCTCACTGGAATGGTTTGACACTTTGGGGGTATTCGAGGCTGGCAATGACAATGATGAAGAGGATATTAGTGAATAGCCAATCGGGGTGCTGTTATGCCCCGACTCATTCTCCAATACGCTGCCGCGACCGCTACCTACGGTGCACTGCGAGGGGAAACGGGTAGCTCAGTCCCGTCTGTCACATTACCCACCCAGTCTGTGTGTTAACCTCAACTATGTGTAAATGAATGGAGTGTGACCCACATAGCGATATTTCAACCATGTGCCTAATTAGAGAGTGAAGGGTGGGAATTCGCAGGGGTGGAGGGTGGGATCGGAAGTGAACGGGGTTTGTTAGTTTGTTATGATTCATCGACAAAATGAAAAAATCGAACTTACCATGTTTATATATATGCTTTGGGCAAACGTATATATGTAACACTGAGTTTAACGCTAGACTTGTATATACGCAACCGTATGCTGTTATTGCTCTCAAACTATGCTAATAAAAAGATTTAAAAAAAAAAAAAATGTATGTAGGTGTACTTATAGAGCGCGGGCCTGTCACCCAAAGGGCATCCTGGCGCTTGAACTTCGGGCGGTCACACTTTCACTGCTCAAACATTTCTAGGAAAGAGATACGTTTTTAACGCTTTCCTGAACGGAAAGTAGTCCCTGTGGCTTCTCAAGGAGAGTGGCAGGGAGTTCCAGAGTTTGGCCGCTGCAACACTAAATGAGCGGCCACCCATCCTGACTCTCTGAAACCTCGGGACCACTAGCAGATGTGCCGAAGAAGAGCGGAGGGGCCGCGAAGCAGAGTACCAGGCAAACATATTCTGCAAGGGCACTGGGCCCTGTTGATGTACTGCCTTAAACACCAGGCATGCCGCTTTATACAGTACACGCAGGTGTACCGGAAGCCAATGTAGATCTCTTAGAGCTAGAGTAGAAGAGCTAAAGTTAGGGCGGGAAAGAGCCAGCTTGGCGGCCATATTCTGCACCCGTTGTAACTTACCCAGCAGATTTTTTGGGGCCTCCAGCAGTAGCGCATTACAATAGTCTAAACGACTTAGTATGGTCCCGCGAACTACTTCCGGCCTGGCCTGGGCAGGGAGAAGGGGCAGAACTTTATGCAACATGCGTAGCAGCATCATGCACGTAGAGATGGTTTTGTTAACGTGCATGTCAAGCTGTAGGTTTGGGCCGAATATCACCCCCAAATTACGAGCTGATTCCGCAGCCGACACTGGCTCAGGAAAAGTGGTAGGCCAAAAGTTCTCTGGAAGTACCCGCGGAATCCAGTCTATGGAGCAAAAGAGCACCTCCGTCTTTGTGCTGTTAAATTGTAAAGAATTGGTCCGTAGCCAGTCCGCTGTGGCTGCCATACAGCGATGAAATGTCTCTAGCGGGACCGCATTGTGTCCTTCCAGCGAAAAGACCAGCTGGGTGTCGTCGGCGTAATTAAAAGCTGAGACACCAAAGGATTTTATAAGCCGGACCAGGGGGCGGAGGTACAGATTAAAGAGTATATGGCTGGTGGCCGAGCCCTGTGGGACCCCCTGTCCTACTTTCCGTGGCTCAGAACGAAATGGGGGGAGCAAGACCAACTGCTGCCGGCTACCAAGATAGGATATCAGCCAGTCTCTTGCTCCCTCTGTGACCCCACACTCCTCCAGTCTCCTGATGAGGGTCTGATGGCAAACCGTGTCGAACGCGGCCGACATGTCGAGCAGCACTAAAAAGGCTGCCCGACCACTGTCGACACGCGAGCGAAGATTGTCCAGTACGGTTACCAGTGCGGTCTCCGTCCTGTGCCCAGGGCGGAAGCCGAACTGTGTCTCATCAAACCAACCGATTTCCTCCAGGAAGCCTGAAAGTGAGCGGGTCACCCATTTTTCCATGATCTTAATAGGAAAAGGGAGCAGGGAGATTGGCCTATAATTGGAAAGACAGGCCGGGTCCAACGTTGGTTTCTTGAGCAGAGGTGACACTACTGCTAGCTTCCAACAGGAACAGATGCCAAATCCAAAGACTGGAGGTAGATGGAATACAAAGCCTGGAAAAGTTCCGCGTGGAAAACCTTCCAGAATTTGGGAGGCAGTGGGTCGAGCGGAGAACCCGAGGACACCGTATGTGCCAAGCTGCAGAATTCCTCAAAAGAGGAACAGGGAAAAAGTCTTGGTTTGGGTCGACTGGAGGGGGTATCCGGAGCTCCCAAACTAAGAACTAGGTCACTCGGCTGGGGTCGACTGGGTGATCCGTCCGGAGCTCCCAGACTAGGGTCAGGGGCACCCGGCTGGGGTCGACTGGACGGATCAACCGGAGCTCCCGAGCCGAGAGCTCCCAGGATGAGAGCTGAGTCAATCGGCTGGGGTCGACTGGGTGACCCGTTCGGAGCTCCCAAGCCAGGGTTAGAGACAACCGGCCGGGGTCGACTGAACGGGCTAACCTGAGCTCCCAAGCCGAGAGCAGGGGGCAGGGAGTTTTTTAAGCCCTCTAAGATCTTTGCAGTCTTCTCCTCAAAAGCACCCGCCAGGGAGTCACACAGGGCCTGCGACGCAAAGACCATGTTGGCCACACACACGGGGTGGGATAGGTCCCTGACAATTTTAAACAGGGCTTGAGACTTATTAGGCGCCCGGTTCAAAGTGGTTTCCAGAAAAGCCGCCTTAGCCAACTTAATCTGCGCCTTATAGCCCTGCAGTGCCAGCCTAAACGAGGCCCTTGCTGAGGTCGAGTACTGCTTTCTCCAAGCTCTCTCAGCTCGTTTGCAGCACAGCGTCAGCTACCGTAGCTCTTCCGTGTACCAGGGACACGCCCGGTTCAATCTACCACGAGACCTACGAAGGGGCGCAATCTTGTCTAGCGTGTTAGTAATGGACCGGCACAAAGTAAGATAACTTTCCTCCACCGAGTTACTCAGACAGAAATTATCTGGTAGTAGAGAAGGCAATGAGGATGAGCTGAGTAGTCGGGACCAAGGTCTGCCCAATTTAGACAGTCCGACACCGGCTGCCTCCGAGGAATGATCCCCTATGCAAAGGGAGAAAGCCACCAGTGCGTGGTCGGTCCAGCATTGGCATAGGATATCGTTGACCACTACTAGTTGTGCGTCAGCGAAAATCAGATCCAAGACATGGCCTCCCCTGTGAGTCACTGATCAGACCAGTTGCTGCAACTGAATGTCGCCAAAAGCTTGGCAGAGTGTCGTGAACGCACCATCCAGCGGACCACCCTCCCATAGGTTGAAGTCCCCTAGGACCAGCAGCTTAGAGTGAGTGTTAGATAGGTCATGTATCAGGTCAAGGAAGTCTGATAGGGAAGGTACAGAGTCCGGAGGGCGATAACACAGCACGCCTGTGAGCAGTGTTCTCTCCAGATCTTTAATAGAGAACCCCATCAGTTCAAAGCCCGAAACCTCTCTAATTTTATATATAATCTATTTTAAGCTGGAAGAGACCCAGCGTTTCTCTATAAATGACACCAATTCCACCACCTCTGTTCTTCAACCGAGGGGTGTGGATGATTTTAAAGCCTGGGGGGCAAGCCAAGCCCAATTCAACCAGACAGTCCTCCCGAGTCCAAGTTTCAGCTAAAAACAAAACATCCAGCCCCGAGGATTCGATAAGGAAGGCAATCTCTGTGTGGTGCTTGCAAAGCGACCGGACATTAAGCAGTCCACAAGACAGAGATTGAGACAGGAGTAAAGCAGTTCCAAAAGGGCAGCCCGAGAATAGACCAAGCGAGGAGAGTGCGGAAGGCCAGAGGAAGCGGCCCTATGCGCGCCCGTTGCGAGAACGGGCGCAAACAGGCTTACCTCTGGCGCACCTCCGGCGCGCCTATGGCGCGCTTACTAGTAAAACAGTAATGGGCTTTACAAGGAATGTGTAGGACTACAACCGCAGAAATGACTAGTTTCGTAATGTTATCTTAGCACAGTGTATGGGAATTGGCAAGTAGAGTAGACACAAAACAAGGATGCAATGTCAGCGCCTGGAAACAAAGGCAGGGGTCTCCATTCAGTTGGTCTTCATCGGCTGGTATTGTTACTTACCTGTGAAATGGTGGCAGTTATGCTACAGGTGGTGGCAGGAGTTTCACAGGCACCTCAGGAGAATTTGCAGATGTTCACGGTCGCAGTAGAAAGTGATTTGATTGGAAGGTGAAAACGACGTCCCTCTGCATTGAAATAAAGGAAGGACAATAATGTAACATGGTGTTAGGTTCACGCTTGTAAGCATAGTAGGCATATTTCCACCAGAGTCTCGAAGTGAAACTCGCTTCAAACGTCGCACAATTAAATAAGTCAGTAAATATTTTTTGTTCAGCAACAAAAATGCCTTTACATTCTAAATTAATGACCATCAAGATAAAGCTTGCGTATGTATGATCACCCAGTTCTGTAGTATTGAAATAGAATACTTATCAACATACATTACTGAAATGCTTGTACCTCCGATTGTAATGGAAAGTCCTCAAAAAGCGTGTCTTATTTCATCGTTACCGGAGAAGCTGTTATCGTCAAACGTGTTGGTATAACTCTGAGATGTCTGCCATGTTACTTAACTGTATTACGGGTGGCACCATAGTCATCTCGCTGTCGCTGACCCTCAACCAGTTCAACTCTGTCTTAGGACAGACTGCTCGGTTTCTGCTTGTTTTGGGAAAGCAGCTAATATGCCGGGCTATACCCGGTTGAGAAGCTGCGGCTGGATCAGCTGCGACGCTTCAACGCTTCTGGCTGAAGGACCAGGAGCTAAGTCCACGAGAGCCCGTATTACCCCCAAAGAAGCCATGGCCTGTTGAAGCCTTCTGGCCGCGCTTCTTGGAGTGCTGCACTTTCTGGAAGTTGTCTGTAAGTGACTCTTGGAGAGGTGTCAACATGGTGGTGACGAGTCGACTTGAAGATAATGGTGGCTGTATTGTATATCGCGCGCATGCTCTTGGGAGAGCAGTCTTCACTTTTCAAGCACTGCACTTGTGCTTGTGGCATGCCGCTGCTCACTCCCGCAAGGTGGATGCCTCCACAAGCACGAGTGCAGTGCTTGAATAGTGAAGACCGATGGCTAAAGGCCCTCCTAGAGCAGTGCATGCATGCTGCCTAGGCGAGACCTTAAAAGTGTTGGGTTGTGAACACTTTGAAAGTTTAAGATTCCATTGCCCTAGAGAAGAATTTGTGTGAACATCAACTTTGCAAGCTTTCCGATTTAATATACATTTGCACTGGCACTTGTGAGATACCAAGCAACATAAGTGTAAACATCTCTAAACTTTCCCATGCATGCAAAATATATTTTGACCAAAAAAACTGATGCGAGTGGAATGCAAAATAAGTTTGGTTAGCGGCATATGCTGACAATTATTGCGATGGATTCAAGTGGGATTAAAAAACTGGGGGTTGGGGAGGTCTCTTAAAGGGGCGTGGCAGGTGTAATTAAGGGTGTGGCTTTAAAACACCTAAAATAATATTCTGTGCTTAGCATAGTGTGCCGACCGTCTTGCAATTTGCTGTTTCTATCGTTGCATCCAGATATGTAATACAATAATATTACACCTACAACAAGAGAGGACTATTTTTTGGCTTTGCCAATGGTTGCTAGCTGCATAAGATAAATAAGCAACAACTATGGCTTCGTTGCAAATGTATATAGAATTAAAATTGCTTCAGTTCTGTCATGAAGAGACTGTGAAAGAACTATCCAGAGTCTCTTCGAAGTTCCATCGAAGGCAGTGAAAG
This sequence comes from Lissotriton vulgaris, assembly GCF_964263255.1. NCBI lineage: Eukaryota > Metazoa > Chordata > Amphibia > Caudata > Salamandridae > Lissotriton > Lissotriton vulgaris. The sequence goes on along the minus strand of NC_141695.1, from coordinate 753,832,493 downwards.
GGCGTCACTGCAGCAGAGTTAAGATGTATCTGTTCACCGAGAGTGAATGCAAAAATGGAGAGCCCGATAGGGACTTGTCTCGGCATCTGCTTTTTAGAACTGACGGTGGTCCGGTAGGACCCGGCCCACTTAAAGTCCTGATTATTGCAAAGGGGTCGTAACAGGAAGAAAAACCTCTGCTCTAGCCCACGCTGCAGGTTTAGGCTGCTTGTCAGTCATTTTAAAAATCACGCTGCTATTTTGCACAGAACCTTTTTAACCTTGTAATCTCTAATGCTGCTATTTCGTAAACTTTTGAAACTTGTAAATCACTGTACCTTGCTCGGTGTCTCCCTAGTCCGCCGCAGCTTATGCCGTTTGAGCGGTGGGGTCTAACACCATCTTTCTAGGCGCCTCACTCCCTCGATTCTTCAGGGGTAGCGGTCTAGCCTCAGTCCACACTGCTGCGGTCCCGCCCACTGTGACTACTTAACCCAGTGCGCCGAGGGGACGCGCGCAGAAGAAAAACCTCGGCTCTAGCCCACGCTGCAGGTTTAGGCTGCTTGTCAGTCATTTTAAAAATCACGCTGCTATTTTGCACAGAACCTTTTTAACCTTGTAATCTCTAATGCTGCTATTTCGTAAACTTTTGAAACTTGTAAGTCACTGTACCTTGCTCTGTGTCTCCCTAGTCCGCCGCAGCTTATGCCGTTTGAGCGGTGGGGTCTAACACCATCTTTCTAGGCGCCTCGATTCATCAGGGGTAGCGCTCTAGCCTCAGCCCACACTGCTGCGGTCCCGCCCACTGTGACTACTTAACCCAGTGCGCCGAGTGGACGCGCACAGCAGCGCGCCAAAGGCAAGCCCGTCCGCTCCCGGCCGACTCCAGACGCCAGGTACCCTGCTCTTTTTCCTGACTATTTGGTGCCTCACACCCTCTGACCTACATTCCACAATGGGCATCATATGTTACACTAACCTGGAGCTTCACGCCTTAAACACAGCAAGTAAGACAACCATAATACCCAAATATCCCTGTAGCAGTAGTAGGGGTATGGGATTCAAGACATCAGCGGCAAGACAACACCTTAGCACACCCCCGCCCCCAGGCAAACCTAGTCTGCATATATTGCAACGCTAGATCCCTACCAAAGCACGCCTTAGAAATATGGTCGCTCCTGAACTCCGACAATCCTGATGTCTTATTTGTCACGGAGACATGGCTGCAGGAGTCCTCCTTGCCCGACATCGCGATAGCCATTCCCCCTACCTACAAAATACATAGATTGGACCGCCTTGGTTAAAAGGGAGGCGGAACGGCTATAATATACAAATCTGTTATCAAGCTACACATTAACGACTCCTATTTAGAATCTTGGGGCGAAATGTGTATTGCCACCATGACCATAGGAAACAAAGAGTCATGGAAGGTGGCTCTTATTTATAGACCCCTAGGAGCCAAAACCCATTTTGTGGAGAAACTAGTGGAAGCAATAGTGCCCTACGCCCTAGCCACGGGGAACTTCCTTTTGTTAGGGGATATCAACTATCATCTGGACCAACCTCTTGACCCCTACTCTGCAGACCTAATCACTAGCTTCAAGGCCTTACAGCTACGCTTACTTCCCACAGGTCCAACGCATATTGCCGGACATGCACTAGATCTCATATGTACTAACTCCCCAAAAGTTGAGATCAAGCATATTGATCCAATCCTTTGGACTGATCATTTTCTCATAAAATTCACCTCAGACTCCTTCGCTGCACATTTCTCTCCTCCAGCTATCACTCATAAAACTGACCCTAACACAGCAGCCAAGGAACTAGAATCCGCAATCGCCTCGGCGTTAGATAACATTGCCCCAGCACGGGCTTCTAAGCCCCGAACTAAAAACTCTCCCTGGTTTACGCCGGACCTGGAGCTAGTCAAACACTCGGTCAGGGTAGTAGAAAGGAAATGGAGACAAACAAAAGATCCAAAAGATAGGGAACAATACAAGGCAGCACACAGGCAGTATATGAAAGGGATTGCCGAGGCTAAAAAAGTTTACCTCGGCAATAGGATAACACAGGCAGCTAACTCACAGAAAGAGCTGTATAGCATAGTCAAAGAATTCACTAATCCTTCTGTCAACCAACAGCCAATCAACGAATCTAAAGAATGGGTGGATTCTGTGGCCCTGTACTTTCATGATAAAATCAATGAGATCCACAAGCTCTTCCCTCAGCAGCCTCCTGTAAGCCAGGCCATAGGCTCACCGAATAACAGCTGTAGGAACCCCACCAATCGCATTGTCACCCTAAGGGAATTCTCACCTTGCTTAGAAACAGAGGTTGAGGCAACCCTGCGCAAAATGAAGTCTGGAGCCCCTGGAGACCCTGCTTCCCCATGAATCTTATCTAAAATAGCTCCTGTCCTGATCCCTGCCCTCACTAAAACCCTGAATCAGTCCCTACTACATTCCTCGGTTCCATTTCATTGGAAGGAGTCAGTAATAAGACCTATTCTGAAAAAACCCTCGGCTGATCCTAAATCACTCCCTAATTATTGGCCTATATCCCTTCTCCCCCTATATGGAAAGATTATGGAGTCCTTAATTAATAAACATCTCATAAGCCATCTGGAAACCAATAAGCTCCTGGACCCATCCCAGTCGGGCTTCAGGGCATCGCATAGCACCAAAACTGCCCTGTTGGAAATTGTTGATAATATAAGAATGACTCTGGACTCCAGCCAGTCTGCCATACTTGTCCTCCTCGACCTATCTGCGGCCTTCGACACCATCTCACATCGCATTCTTTTAGAGCGTCTTGTTGAGGTTGGTGTCGAAGGCTCCGCACTACAATGGATAATGAGTTATCTGACCAACAGGCGGTCCAAGGTTCAAATTGGAGCTCACGCCTCCAACTTCCATGACAACGACAAGGGTGTCCCCCAGGGGTCAATATTGAGCTCCACGCTCTTTAGCCTTTATGTGTCCCCCCTTGCAATGGTTACTCGAACGCACAGTTTTGGAACCGTGTCTTACGCAGATGACACTCAAATACTGGTCACAATAAACCACAACCCAGAAGAAATCAAACTGAGGTTTAAAGAGTGCATGGTATCTATTCATGATTGGATGACCCGGAACTTTTTAATGATGAACGCGGGTAAGACGGAGGTCTTGCTATTTGGAAAAGCCGATAAAATATGGTCAGAAGACTGGTGGCCAGCCTCCCTTGGTCCATTCCCCTCGCCTAAACCCTCTGTCAGGAACCTGGGGGTAATAATCGATAATAAGCTATCCATGTCTGGCCATATAAGTAAAGTAGTGCAAACTGGTTTTGGCCTTATGCGTAATCTGAGGAAAATCTTTAAATGGATACCCCTCTCAGCTCGCATGCCCCTAGTACAAGGAATCATTATCAGCAGGATTGATTATGGAAACGCACTTCTGTCCTCAATAAATATCACTCTCCTGGCTCGCCTACAGGTCCTTCAGAACACCGCTGCAAGGCTGGTGCTGGACATGCCGTCCCGCACCCCATCACTGCCTTGTTTAAAGACCTTGCACTGGCTTCCAATACAAAAGCGTATTAAGTTCAAACTATGCTGCCTGGTCCAAAAATCCATCAATGGACACGGTCCAGCATACCTAGAATGCAAGGTAGAGGCCCACAAACCAGCAAGAACGCTTAGATCTTCCGGCAAATCTCTTCTCACCATCCCGAGGGTACGCACAGCCAGAAATGGCGACAGGGCATTTAGCAAGACAGCCCCTAAAACCTGGAACTCCCTTCCCCTCCAGATAAGGACAGAGTCCGATTACCTTAGGTTTCGTAGACAACTAAAAACCTGGCTTTTTTAGCCCTGCCTATTAGCTGTGTAGGTCTCCAGCTGGGAGCTTTTTCTTTCCGCAAGCGCTCTGAGACCTTCGGGTGATTTATGCGCTATACAAATGCAAATAAACTAAACTAAACAGTGCAAACACCCATATAACTTGAGGCCAAGTGTGCTAAAGTAGTACGAGCCGAGGCTTTGCACAAAATGAAGCCGAGAATAAATAATGGACAAGCGGAATAGCGTGTGTTATTCGCAAGCAGGACCAGTCATTATCCACAAAATTGCGCATTTTACACGGCTTGCTATTGGGCGGTTGTCATCGCGTAAAAGTTTGTACTGAAGGGTGTCCTGGAGTTCAAATTTCTTAAAAGACCTGACTATCTCACCTTTGCTGTGACAGCAGTTCTTGAGGGCGGGCAGTTCGTGACCTTATTTGCATGCAACTTTTTTATAAATATCCTGCTATATGCTTTTTTTCCTATTTGTACAACGTGCATGGGAATGTTCACATGACGCTATGTTGCTTGACTGTTACATACGTCTATCTCTACCTCTCTCGCTCTCACCACACATGCATATCTAATTCCCTCTTCACCCACTTACCTCAGGAAGCACTAATGAAAGTTTGCAAGCTTCCCTAACAGAAACAAGAGATTTTCAGCACTGAGTGAAGCAGTGCAATTTGTTCTGCCTGCATACTGAACAGCTACCATGGAGGAAGCAGCATTGTTAGTTCCACCACACATAGCACAAACAGCATGGATAGAGGTGCAAGCCTGACGCCTCCTCCTCCCCCGCGCGCCGTTGTATTTAGTGAATAATTGTTGCAACTGGTCGACAACTGGAATTGCCACCTGTCTACTGTCGTTCATGCGCTATACCAGTGGTTCCCAAACTTTTTTAACCTGTGACTCCCTTGACCTAATTGGCAGTTGGCCGTGGCTCCCCACCATTTTTTTACCGGTGGGCGGGTGGGTGGGGGGGGTGTAAGTAAGACCTCGGGAATACTTCCTGTTGGCTTCCTTAAATTAATTGGGATGCAATGAAGGTATTAGGGAAAAAAAGGATAGCAGCTGCTAGCTAGCTATTCACAAACTACCAGCAGACCATTAGTCATTCTCAGAGGTGTTGTAAGCACATCAAGTAGTACCTGAAGAGCATCACATTGCGGTTTTGGAACACTGGACAGATGATTTTTCACCTTTTCTTTAAATTAAAGGTGACGAGTAGCATATTGGTAAGACCCAGGGTGCACATCTACAGCACTTTATTAATTTCGAAAGTAAACACAAAAAATATTTTTTTATAGTTGCACTTTAGGGAGGGCGAGATACAGGATGTACTCAAATATTGTGGTGGTTCACGTATTGGTTCGATTGACTTGACATGGTGGCCCACTCAGAGCCCACGTTCCCACCTCATGCCATTGGCATTTCACCTTTTATTATGGAGTTTGAGCACTAGAATGCAGGAGGGATCATTTTAATTCTCCACAGCACACAGACTAATACTTCATACATGCATTTTGTGGTCAAAGCAATCCTTTTTGTTTTTCTATCCTCAGTGCAACAAGTTTCTTTTTTTATGTTCTATTCAGGATTTTAATTTTACTGGCTGGACCATACCAAAGACTGATAAATATTAGCAGAGCCCACTGGTCTAATCATTTTCAAACTTTCACACAGGAAAGGCTAGTCTGGCTGCTAGTTGTAACAAATAAATGCACTAGCCGAGAGGCATTGGTGGATGCTACAGATGTGGGGATATGACCACTGACTCATTGTCAGTGAAATTGCTCTCCCTCCCGCTCCACCATTAAGTGAGGCCTTTCCTCACCCAAGCTGCTGCACTCTTGAGTGTTGGTGTTGGAGGCCCTCCTCCACCTGCAGGTTTCACCTGCGCCTCATCCCTGGTGGTCCAGTGGACCTCTGTCTCCAATCTCTTGCTCCGCTTTTTCTCTCCTTTTTCACTTGTTTTTTTCCTCACTTCTATCTTCCCCCCCCTTCACTCTCCTTCTGTGTCTTTCCTCCATTTTTTTACCCTCATCTTAATCTCCCTCTTTCACTCTCCTGTGTCCTTCCTCCACTCTTTCTTGCACTTTTTCTGCAGTTTCTCCCTTATTTCAAGCTCCCTCCTTCACTCTCCTACTGTGTCTTTCCTCTGTTTTTACCCTCATCTCAATTTCCACCTTTACTCTCCTGTGTCCTCTGTGTCTTTCCTCCACTCTTTCTTTTATTTTTTCTGTAGTTCCCCCTCATTTCAAGCCCCCTTCACACTCCTGTGTCTTTCCTCCGTTTTTTACCCTCATGTCAATCTCCCCCTTTCACTCTCCTGTGTCCTCTGTGTCTTTCCTCCACTCTTTCTTGCACTTTTTCTGTTGTTTCCCCCTCATATCAAGCTCCCCCTTCACTCTCCTTCTGTCTTTCCTCCGATTTTTTACCCTCAACCCAATCTCCCCCTTTCACTCTCCTCTGTCCTCTGTGTCCTTCCTCCACTCTTTCTTGCACTTTTTCCGCTGTTTCTCCCTCATTTCAAGCTCCCTCCTTCACTCTCCTTCTGTGTCTTTCCTCCATTGTTTACCCTCATCTCAATCTCCCCCTTTCACTGTCCTGTGTATCATTCCTCCACTCTTTCTTGCACTTTTTCTATCGTTTCCCCCTCATTTCAAGCTCCCCTTCACTTCTGTGTCTTTCCTCCGTTTTTTTACCTTTATCTCTGCTACATATCGTTTTCTCTAGTCTAGAATCTTTCTTGCATAGATCTCTCTTTTTATTTTGTGATGTATCCCAAATACACGCAGTACATTTTTTTCATTTGCACGCCTGGCAATATGACTTTTACTGGTTGTTGGACCTAGAAATGTCAGGTCACCTAGGGTAGCCTGGCCTAGGGTAAGACAGTCACTAAACAGAGGCACATGTGTAAAGGTTGCCAACCACCCAGCAGTAACTCAAAGCAATTCCACTCAAAAATGACGCTACACCAATGTTTTGGAAAAATATGGCTTGATTTATAAAAATAGGTTTGTTTTTCTTTATCTCTTTTACACCAGTATTTCTCCTTAATCGGTTTCACTTTGAGTAATGTATCACACTTTACAACTCCAACTTATTCTTCTCAGTACATTTACATCAAGGTACATCAAGGTACAATACTAGTCTCACCCCACCTTTCTAACAGTATATGCAGCTAGAGAAGGATATCAGTGATTATCCTAGAATAACATATGCACCTGTAACTCTTATGAGGACTTTACATTTTTCCCTGACAGAAGGTACTTTTAGCAATACTTCAACAGATTGTACTACCCCCAGATCATGGTTCTGTGGCCGCTCTCCTCTGGACCTGAAAACACAAGGATTACTTCATCACGTCAATTACCACCTTCCAGGACTCAGTATGGGGAGCGAACGGGGTACCTGGGGAAGTTTTAAGGGCACAAGGTCTGAATTTCCCCACACAATGAGACCTTTTAGGAGGAACCGCTCCTCAGTCCCTCTTGGCGTTATAACTCTGAGTCTCAGTCTCCCCCACCACGCACTCCTTACTTTACAGTTGGGCCCGCAAGGCCAAAGTCTCTGATCGCCGAGCGGAAAGGGAGACCACGACAGAGGTCCCAGCCGGTAACCTCTGGCACTCGATCTGCTTCCTCCCGCCCGACCAGCCACTCGCTGTCAGCGCTGGCGCGGGGAGGATGGGGGAAAGGATCTCCCCTTGTGCAGGAAACTGCTGCTTGCTCCCCCCGCCTGACCAGTCACTCAATTCCAGAGCTGGCGCGGGGCGAAGGGCTCACCACAGCTGACGAGAGCCGATTCTGATCTCCCGTTTCCTCTTCCCCGGCCGGCTCCGCCTCACGAAGACAGTCGGCTCAACCAAGCATGCGCGGGTGTGTAGTGTCTCCACACCCGAGCCCGCTCTATTCCGACGGCTCTTCTTCTTCCGCTCCGCCCACTCCGGGACTGGTGGCTGTCGCACCAGAGCTGCGCCGCTCAGGGGGATGCTTTCCTCAGCTAAAGCCTCTGCCTATCTCACTCTGATCCAGGGAAGGCTGAGATCGCCTCTCCTGCTCGTTCACGCTACTTGCGATCTCCGCCCTTACTGCAGAGTCCCTGCCTTCTTCTCCCTTGATGAGCCGCTATCTTCACCAGCAGCCTGACACCACAGGTATGAGGGGGGAAGACTCCGCTTGAGTAAATGACAGAGGGGAATCGAAGGCAAGTACGTCCTCAGTCCATTTAAGGAGCCAATCGAGGGGGTCACAATAAACGAACCCTCAGCATTAACCCTTCCCTCTTCTTGGCAAAACACTGCCAGAGTCTCACTGAAGCTTCCCAACTGGACAATAGACTGTGCTCCTCAGCAATACAGTCACCCTCAACCACTCATAACCCTACTTGTAGGCTAGGGGTTGATCAGGCGCCCAGGGTCTCCAGGAATCCCACGCAGCGGGGTCAAGTCAAGTAACCATAAGGAAGGAAGGGTGGTGAATCAATAAGGAAGCGTCCCTAAATTGGGAGGTCAACCCTTTGGCTATCCTACCTCCACCTTATGCTACAGCCTGTCCTCCAGCTGACTCTCTCTGGCAAGACAAAATGGCTGCCCAGCATTCCGCCTTATATAGGCTGACCCTCAGAGGTCCAGAAGGTTCTAGAATGCCCTATTCTATCCTATGGGTCAGATCTCAGGTGTGACAGTTGTGACAGTTGAAAACCACCATTTTGTAGATCTGAATGAATTCCTGTCAGGAAAGGCACCTAGGCCTAAGGTGAAAAACTATGAGGGCAAAAGAGCATCTATCCCCCAGGCCTTTACCATAAAAATCTAGTGGACACAAAGATGAGAAGGGTATGAGGGGCAAAAAGGGGACTAAATAAATAAATAATAGGAGGGGCTACGCACAAGGCCAGACAGGTCTAACACTGGACTACATGCAACATTGAAGGCCCTTCGAATAAAACAGAATGATATAATCCTTCTTCTGCTCAGATGAGGAGATGTGTTGACTTCAAAAAAAGCAGCGAGGCGATTCATAATGTTTTTTTTACACCTGATTGATTCCGGTCTCCCCATGTAGGAAAAGAAAAAAATGCAGCTTGGCTTGTTAGAAATTAAGCCTGTGCGCGGCGTTTGTGTGTTTATTCATGCATGAGTGTGCGTGTGATCATGTGTTTGTTTGTTTTATAGCGCACTATTACTCTGGTATTCTGGCGCTCTGCAATTCTGACATCGCTGCACCGGGGGCCTAACGCGGCCAGACGCTATCTTTCCCACATCGTGCGCGGCGCCCCTCGCTACTGATAACGGCACACGAGGACGCCACGGCGCACCGTTTGGGAACCACTGCGCTACACGCACGGGCAGAGTCCATGCCAGCGATTCCCTAGAACACGGATCACAACAGGAAGCAATAATGCACGTTTGCCTTAATCTGACTGAACAGTGCACAACGGCGAACTATAACAACACGGGCAGTCATATGTAAATAAAATGCACCAAGAGCAGATTATCAACACAGGTCAAGCACCAGCAGTGCCTGTGCTTGAAATGGAAAAATAGAAGTGCTGGTACCCTGTAACAGAGTTCCTTCTTGTTTCTGAGAAGTGCGTGTACTCCCCAATTAAAAGCATTATGTCTCTCTTGAGAAGTGCAGATACTCTCCCTCTCAAAATAAAAAAGTGCTGGTACTCCGTACCGGTTACTACCGGCACATTTAAAGCACTGCAGCGCTAGCTTCACACAAATAGTTTAAGTTGATGTAGCAGTACTAACTGCAAGCTTTACTCTCGCTTGTAATGTGTGGAGTAGAGAGGTGCAGTCTCATGCCCCTTCCGTTGCCAACACGCAATATCAAGGGAACTCATTTCCATTTATAGTGCGCAATATGTAAAAGTTAAAAGTAAAAGTTCTCCCTTGTATCTGGTCAGACCACCACCTGATATATTGTGATGTCCCTATTGGCGCAAAACCCCCACTGCCCCCACCAAAATTTAAAAAGACTCGTCAATGGAAAAATGTTGATGCACAAACATTGACTTTGTCGCTCAGGGAATTCACTCAACCCACGGCGCCAGGCGCCGACATAGACCAAGAGTGTAGAGATCTAATGGGTGATCTAACAAGGGCAATTGATCAGATTGCACCAGTGAAGTCCCAGAAATTGAATAGTGGTGGGAAGGGAGCCCCCTGGTTCACACCAGCTCTAATAGAGCATAGGAAAGATTTGCGAAATGCTGAGAGAAACTGGAGGAGAAAAAAAGACCCAGAATCCTGTGAACAATATAGGCAGTTGCTTTGGGCCTATAAAAAAACATATACAGGAATCTAAAGCGACATTCTACGAAAATCGCATTAATAAGGCAGATAACGTTCAGAAGGAAACTTTTAAAATCCTCACGGAACTAAGTAAAAGAACTCAACCTACAGAGACCACCATCAATTGCGACACGTTTTTGAAATATTTCCTAGAAAAGGTTGAGACTATTTTACAAGAAATAACAAGTACCAGAGTTGGATCTACTGAACCACATTCTGCTAAAACTCCAGGTGGAGTGTACTTGTCTAGTTTTCCCCCGATTGATTCATTGAGCCTAGAAACCTTAATGAGGAAAACAAAGTCATGCTCCCCAGCCGACCCATGTCCTCCTAGTGTGTTTCGCCTAGCCCGCCTCAGCCTAGAAGAACGCATTCTGTCCATGCTAAATAGGTCATTGAACACTGGACAGCTGCCAGCTAGCTTTAAAGAAGCCCGAGTGAAGCCCCTAATTAAGAAAGCTGGGGTCGATCCCAAAGTATTAAAAAAACTATTGGCCCATCTCCCAGCTTCCATTTCTCTCCAAGGTGCTTGAGCAGCATGTTCTGAAGTCCCTGGCTGCGTTCCTGGAGTCTAACCACCTGCTCCATGAGATGCAGGCAGGGTTCCGTGCCCACCATAGCACCGAGTTAGTCATGCTCTCGGTGCTGGACGACCTTAGAGGGTTGGCTGACCGAAAGAAACCAAGCGCCCTGATACTTGTAGACCTATCAGCGGCGTTTGATACCGTCAGCCATACCATACTCCTGGATAGGTTGGCCAGGTTTGGGCTCCGGGGCTCTGCTTACCTCTGGCTGGAATCCTTCCTGTCCGGGCGAACCCAGAGGATTCAGCTGGGAGAGGAGGTATCAGGAGCAGGAGACCTGACATGTGGGGTACCCCAAGGCTCCGCCTTGTCCCCCTTACTGTTCAACCTATACCTGCAACCACTAATAAGCACCTTGGTTGAGATGGGCTGTCGGGTGTTTAACTATGCAGACGACACTCAGTTGTTGCTGAGCATAGATGACACCGTACGGGCCCAGTCGCTGGCACAGGAGATTCTTAGGTACACAGTCAACTGGATGTCCAGGAATCTCCTGAAGATTAACCCCGAGAAAACGGAGGTGTTAATTGTGTCATCCACCTGCTCCCCCTGGTGTGACCTCTACTGGCCCCAGGAATTGGGGCCCACCCCTAAGCCAGCAACCGCGGTCAAAAGTCTTGGCACTAGAATAGACGGCGCCCTCTCAATGACCAATCAAATCTCTGCGGTAGTGGGTACTTGTAACGGCATCATAAGACAACTGCGCAAACTTGTTCCACTTCTTTCCCAGTCCATGCTCCGCACGATAGTTTCTGCCACCATACTGTCGAGGCTGGACTACGGAAATGCGCTTTACCTGGGCTTACCTAAAGCCTTAACAAACAGACTGCAGGTAGTCTTAAATGATGCGGCAAGACTAATCTTTAGACTTCCAAGGAGATCACATGCATCCCCGCTGTTGCTGAGTCTTCACTGGCTACCAGTGACGCAAAGGTCGGCTTTCAAGAGTCTCTGCATAGCCCACAAGGCTATCTACGGGCAAGTCCCTTCCTATATTAAGGAAAGACTAGTCATCTACAGGCCCGAAAGAAGCCTAAGGTCCTCCGAGGCTCAGTTGCTTGTATGTCCTCGGTTCAGGCTAGCAACAAAAGGAGGGAGATCCTTTTCGTTCCTACTGCCCAAAATGTGGAATGAGCTACCTGAAGCTCTCCATAAGGAAGGAAACCTGCTTCGCTTCAGGAAAGCCCTAAAGACAACTCTATTTAGAACAGCGTTGAGCTCAGTATAGACCTAACTCGCCTCCTGTTGCTGCCCGAGCTGTGATGTCATTGCGGTCAAAAGCGCCCTGAGACCTGTCGGTGATTTGGCGCTATATAAACCGACATAAACATAAACATATGTGAAAGAAAATTTGCCGCATGTCTGGACATAAAGGGAGGCGTTGAAGCCGGATAATCAAAATTCAATTATTTGCAAAGGAAACGCGGTCATCTGGTGAGCTCTGTTGTGCTGGTGATGCCCCTTTAGGAAATCTTCAGATCTGACATGCCTGTTGAAGCAAGGCAGTGTCCCGAGGGGCACTTCTTCGTTGCATCCTCCGTTTTATCTTAAAAACGTGTCGAGCGATTCCCTTGACGCTCCGCGGGGCTAGTATTTAAGTCATTCTGACTGTTTGTTTTCCTACAAAGGTTTTTTGGGGAGTCTGTAGTTTAAGTCCCCTTCCCTACCCCACCTCATGAGCACAAAGCCCTGAATTAGGTTTTGTTTCAAAGGTAACGTCCTTTAGACCTCAATTTTTGCTAGTCCCTTTGGAGACTGTGCAAAACCTCTACTTTATTTGCATAGATAATACTGCAATGGATGCCAATTTCCTTAGCGTCTTAGGCATACTAAACACTGACCATTATTGCTAACCCTTTGGCTGTTGAGGATTTTCCACCTGCAGTCCTGAGGCCTTTTTAGGTCGAGTCTTCGAGAACTCTTGTATATACTTTAGTATATACTTTGGTATATATACCTTAGTTTATATTTATATGTGTATGTACTTTGTGGGCTCTGGAGATCATCCCTAGGACTTGTCTGCTAGCGCTTAGGGACTTTTTTTCTGTTCAACTGCCTCTATTTAACTGTCTTGATAGAAAACGACCAGCAGAGCTCAGTAAAATTCCAGAATTGCTTTCTGCTGAGGGACTTTCTTTTGAAAAAAATTCTGGTACTGCCTCTATTTAACTTTCTTGCTAGAAAACGACCAGCAGAGGTCAGTAAAATACCAGAATCACTTTAGCATTCTCTAGATTCCAGTCCATAGAAATTGTCTTTCACAAGCAACCGTAGACAATAATATTTTTTTCAAATCTTGTATTTTCAGTGATATTACCACCGAAGGCCCTGCTTTTGTATTAAAAACAGAGCTTTGGACTATACCATTTCCCGCTGAAAGGCAATATTTCTCTCCATGTGTTGCCATACCTGGCGTGTCATGCAGGTTGGTGCTTACTTTCCATCCATGTTAAAGAACAGTAGATGTTTCAGCACCCAGGCTAATGCGCTGCATAGCTAATCTATATAAGATTCAGAAAAGGGGGTGGTGATGGACAGAGTATCTGAATTAAACAGAACACTCCTACCCAGTCAACAGATCAGGGCTTGATCCATCACTGTTTTTTAGCTCACTGCACCATCCCAGCTCAGAACCTGGCTACATGCAAATTAGTCTGTCCCTGGCCCAGTGCATCATGGGAACAGGGCAGACCAAATTACCAAGCCAATTCTTTTACTGGAAAGGAAACAAGCTTCCGGGGACCGGTTTCTGGCATTACAGCCGTCTTCGGCCCGGCTTGCTTGAATCCTGATAGTGCAGTGAACAAGGGACTCATGTCTGAGCATACCCTTCCACGCTTATGGTGGACAAAACGATTCAGAAAAGACGGCTGTAATGCCAGGTTCTGAGCTGGGATGGTGCAGTGAGCTAAAAAACGGTGTTGACTGGGTAGGAGTATTCTGCTTAGTTCAGATACTCTGTCCATCACCACCCCCTTTTCTGAATCGTTTTGTCCACCACAAGCGTGGAAGGGTATGCTCAGATGTGAGTCCCTTGCTCAAATCAACATTAAATTTCAAGCTTTATTTGAATAAAAAACTACCTTTATATAAACAATCCTTGCACATAAAATTAGTCTATTAACTAAAAGGCATTCAAATGATTAAAAAGCAATATTTTTACCACTATATTATTGAAAACAATATTAAAAACCTTAATATTATTTGAAAAAAAATTGCTTACCTTAAACAATAGTTTTGTCAATGATATTTGTGCATCGCAATATTTGTGTTGCGATATTTATTTTCAGACATTTCTACCTCTTAATATTTTTAATCCGATACATTGTCCAAACAGCAGGTTTGGGGCATCTCTCATTTTCAGGTCCAATAGAAAGCTCTTCATGGAAATGACCTCTCATTCAACATTAACCTTAATGCTAATAAAGACTTCTCAGTGCCAAAAATCGTGCTTTGGGTATCTAATACCAGTTTGTGCTTTTCAGCCGTTCTCTAAGGACAGTAGAGACCAGTGGGACTTAAGTCCTGTAAACTACATCTAACACCCAAGGAAATATTAGAGAAGGTTGGTTGGAATACACAGAGGGCCTGATTAGGATGGCGGGGCAAACTTACGTCTGCCCGCCTCCTAACGGATATGTGGACCGCCCGACATAGTGTCGGGGGTCCCACAGGCCAGATTACAATGCATCCGCCACTGTTACAGTTGCATTTTACATGTTTTCCATTTTGGCGGGTGCTGCTGGCTGCAGCATCCACAGCAATGGAAAAAATGCAGGTTTTGCATTTCCCTGCACTACGTGGCAGGCAGCATGCGGTGCCTGCCACATGGTGCAAGGAAATATCGTGCCTGCCCCCCTCACCCCCCAAAGTGCAAAACAAAAGTGCCCCTGCACAGGGTGCCCGCAACGGGCCCCAAAGTCAAACCCCATTCGCCTTTCCATGCTGGATCCCCTTTCCGGACATCCAGCAAATGTGGCGGGCGGTGCCTGATAGGCACCACCACATTCTAGGGAAGCGGGTGGGTCCGACAGGCAATTGTAAAGGTTACCTCTGTGGGACCATTGGCGGACGGGCTCTCCGCCCGCCAGGCACAGTAGTTGGCTTTACGGATGCGGTGAACCTGCCACCGGCAACCTGCCTGTGGCGGGTTTACCGCCATCGAAATCACGCCCAGCGTCTTTATTATTGCAAAACAACTTTACTTCTGTATCATTTATAGCTGTACATATGAAGTGTGAAAGGACATTTAGAAAGAGTATAATTAAAAGAATGTACCTAATATATAAAATGGAATTCATATTGAAAACAAGTACCATGGAGAATGTTTGACTTTATGCATTCCAGCAGGAAGTAAAGGGAGTGGATCGAAAAAATAAAAGCAAATGCGATAAAATGAATTTGTTTTTCTAGCAGGCATAAAATATTAAACTCTTACAGGCTGCAGCTGTTTCAAAAGTAGATTGCTGGCCAGGTTAAGAACAAGGGAAGCTGATGAGAAAGTCTGAGCCAATTCCATGTAGAATTATTGCCAAATAGTCCTCAACCCACAAATGTGAGGAACCAAGATTAACTTCCACCTTCAATCACAGTAAGTAGTCTCAGAGACTCTGATGGTGCTTAATGAATTCTCAGAGTTGCTGATGATGCCTAATGATTGGCTGTACTTGTCTCTGAAGTCAGACATCTAATAAGAATGAATGGTGCAACTTCCGCACCTCCACGGTCATGCTGATACTTGGCAGCAAGAGGCAATGAAGATTTGCCAAAGTGGTGGATGGTGCTTTCTGCTTACCTTGGATAGCAGGCGGCCTGCTGGTTCTTTCAACATGGAATATTATTCCTTTCTACAATGGCTTAAAAAGCATTTCCTTTTTGCTGGACAGTCTTTTTAAACGGGACGCCTATGGTATTGAAGAACACTGGTGACTTAGGACAACGAAAGAAAGTTTGCTTGGACGATATTAGATTACCTGAGGCGAATACTGTACCTGAAGAGGATAGGTCACTCGCCTCTTCCAAAGCACCACTTCTGATCATGTCAAGAAAGTGTCTGAAATAAAAAGGAAAATCTAAAGCCATCTCACTGCTCCCTATGTTCAGCTGCCACTACACTGGCCTTGCTGTTATTTCAAAGTTTTATATAGCCCGAACAAGATCCTTACAGATATCAGAGCGCTTTACATAAATATGGAATATAAAGACAAAAGAGTTCTTAACAAGACATTTTGTGCAGATAGAGAACAGTGCAGGTAACAAAATGTGCATGGTTGGTCATTCCAGACAATGTAATACAAGGGAGAGATAAAGAGTCACAAGATTTCTTAAGTTTATATTCATGTGAATTTAGCCAAGAGGATCGGTTTGACTTCTTTTTTGAAGGATGCCGTAGATGAGACAAGTCTGGTTTCTGGAGGGAGGGCATTCCAGATCCTGGGTGCCATCCCTGAGAAGGAGCGTGTAGTAAATTACTTCTCTGCTGTTCTTCACTGAATAGAATGTTCATGACATCATAGAATGCCTGGGTGACTCTCTAGTTCACAGTGCCTCTCTCTGGCTCACAGTGTCAGTTGATCAACTCAGGCTGAGCTGCTTAGAGCTTGCTCCTGGTTGGGTTTTACCTATACTTCCTATCTTCTCCTATTCATCTATCCTAGAAGGAATCTACAATAAAGGATTATCTAACTATACAGCTGGACTGTGTATCTTCCTTTACTACAGAGCGTTTATATGTTTTTTTCTTGTGAAATCTTTGTGGTTTCAAAAGGAGAGTTCTGCGCTTCTTGTGGCTCTTGAGCCCCCTGAAATTATCAATTTCTGAGCGATGAAACTGGGTGAATTGTGGTGTAAGGCCTTATATGTAATGCATGCGATTTTCAGGTGTATTCTGGCTTCGTATGGTAGCCAATTCAGAGATTTTAAGTCAGGAGAGATGTGTGAGCGTTTTTTTGATCCAGTGATGAGTCTCGCTGCAGCATTAATAGAGCCTCTTAGGGTTGCGGTTGTCGATAAGGGGAGGCCGCAGAGGGCCACACTTCCATAATCAACCCGAGCGATAACTAGGGCTTGGACGGCAGTCCTAAAGTCGTTGGTTGGAAGGAAGGGTTTCAGCTTCCTCAAGGTATTGATTTGGAAATTAGCTCCCTTCGTTGCATTGCTGATATGATGTTGCATATTGAGATTGCAGTCGAGGGTTATACCTAAAGATTTTGCTGAATCCACGATGATAGGTTGAACGTTGAATGCAGTGAGATGTTTAAGCCAATCCTGAGCGATGGGGACTTTGGAGGGAGGTGCTATTAGGAGGAATTCTGTTTTTAGAGCATTAAGTTTGAGATGGTTCTCGGCCAGCCATGTCTGTGTGTTCTTAAGCGTTGAGTTGAGTAGTTTGATGTCTTCAGGGGATTGTAGTTTAAGGTAGAGTTGGGTATCGTCTGCATACATGTGAAATTGCACATTAGATGCTTGAAGCAGTGCAGTGAGTGGTTCCATGACCAGATTGAACAGAGTTGGGGATAGGGAGGATCCTTGTGGGACACCTAGTGTTACTGGAACGGGTGTGGTCATAGTGTTGTTAATCTTGAATTTCTGAGTCCGGTTATGAAGAAAGGAGGTAAACCACTTGAGTACTGTCCCAGAAAGACCCATTCTGATATTCAACAGCTCGAGTAAGTTCTCGTGTTTGACCGTGTCGAAAGCTGATGAGAAGTCGAGTAGAATGAGGAGGCAAATACCATTCTGATCAAGAATTTGAAGCGCGTCATCAATTATGTGTGTCATAGCTGATTCTGTTCTGGGGCCTGCTCTGAAGCCTGATTGGTGTGAATTGAGGAGGTTAAAGTGCTCGATGTGTTTTCAGTTGGAGGTGAACATATTTTTCTAACAATTTGGCTCTTGTGTCGCCCAAAGTGGCATGATTGGTTTGATGTGAGAAAAGAGGTCCCAGGACACTACCAGTATGTGTCTAGGACTTTGCTTCGCTCTGTCATAGTGGTACAGGGCCAGGCCAGTGTGTGCCACCTGATTAATTGGCCAGTTGAGTGCCCATTATGACTGTCTTTCTAGGTTCTTCTTATGGCTCCTAGAGGGTAGTTTGTAATTGTGCCAAGAGTGAGCTTAATAAATATTCCATCTTGGTACAGAAATGGTCAAATATATAATAACCGCATTTTAAAGCCATGCCTGAATATTTGTCACCTTGTGCTTAGCATTCTTGGATAACGAGATGTATGCGGGATTAAAAATAATACCGCACTTCCGACGTTTGTAAGCCTTGTAAGTAACAGAAATTGCTATTAATTAATTTAATGGCCTTTAAGAACAAGCGTTTAAAAGAAAGAAAATGTTATGTTATGTTATGTTATGTTATGTGGTTTTTATTAGGCGCGCAAATGCTCCAGCTAAGGAGCGTCTTGGCGCCCGACAAGGCAGCTACACAACACAACTAAATAAAACAGCACAAGCAAATTAACTAAGGGAATAAAAATGTTTTCAAGGCGCGACGAAAAGAAAGCAAATCGCTCATGGCGCGAATTGCCGGGGGTAAGGAGTTCCACAGAGCAGCGGCCCGCACTCGAAATGAGCGCCCACCGGCCCTGCTTCGCTTAAAGCGCGGTACCACGGCCAATTCGAGATCTGCCGATCTTAAGGGTCGTGCCGGAATATAGTTGGCCATGAGGGTCGTAAGGATCATTGCCGGGGACCCCTTCAAGATCTTATGGGCGACGCAGAGGACCTTAAACTGAATCCGCTGCGCCACCGGGAGCCAGTGCAGCGCTCGAATGGTGCTGGAGGTAGGACAGAATCTTGGAAGGCCCACCACCGCTCTCGCTGCTGCATTCTGGATCCGTTGCAGGCGCCCGATCTCAGCTACATTCAAACCGGCCAGCAAAGAACTAGCATAATCCAGCCTGGAGATGACGGTAGCTTGGATCATGAGTTGCCGAGTGGGGGCATCGAAGAACTTTAGCACAGGACGGAGCCCACGCAAGATGCCGAAGCAGCAAGCAGCCGTGCGTTTAGTGTGGCATGCAAACGTAAGGGAAGGGTCCAGCCAGACCCCGAGGTTTTTAAGCTCGGCGACTGGGATGGGAACAGAACCCAACTCCTCCGGCCACCATCTCTCTCCCCACAGTTCCGGTTGCCTACCAAATACCATCACCTCGGTCTTACTAGCGTTTAGCTGGAGACAATTAAGCGTCATCCATCTAGCGACCGCCCTCAGTCCTTGTTGAAACCTAGGAGCGTCGACCTCCGCATCCCCGCTGAGCGTGACCGCTAGCTGGGTGTCATCGGCATATGACACCATGGTCATACCCCATTGTTTGACAACCTCAGCTAGCGGCCTTACGTACAGATTGAACAGCGTAGGGCTCAGCGAGGAGCCTTGGGGGACGCCCAGGTTCAACGGATGGAATTTTGACTGATAAGGTGGGACGGTCACGCTAAAGGCCCGGTTGGTTAAGAACGACCGGAACCAGTCGAGCGCAATGCCGGTGACACCAGCCTCCTCTAAACGCTGCAGAAGGATAGGGTGCGAGACGGTGTCAAAGGCAGCGCTTAGATCTAATAGCACCAGCGCTGCCGTTTGTCCCGCGTCAAGCACGGAGCGAAGGTGCTCCACCATATAAAGCAGAGCCGTCTCCGTGCTGTGACCTGCCCTAAACCCATTCTGCGTAGCGTCGAGTATATCAGCTCGACGGAGATGTTCCGAGAGAGCGGCATTTACGTGTGCCTCCATCACCTTAGCCGGCCACGGCAAGAGTGAAATAGGCCGATAGCTCTCCGGCTTGCTTCCATCCAGGCTAGGTTTCTTCAGGATCGGACGAACCATGGCTCGCTTCCACTTAAGTGGAACAACGCCAGATGTCAGTGACGCATTGACCAAGGAACAAAGCGGAGAGATGTCATGTGCCGCCAGGTCCTTGAACACTTCAGGGCAAAGTGGATCCTCAGGGGACCCAGACTTCACTTTGCGAGCCAAAGTGCCTAGGCTATCAGAGTTTAACAAAGGTAGAGAACATAGTCCCTCAGATGGTGGTGGCTTAGATGATGTAATCGATGAGGGAACGACCACAGGAAAGGCTCGGTAGATAGCATTCACCTTTTCCAGAAAAAACTCTGCCAACTTTTCACAGTGCTCCAGAGAGCTCTGATGTGATGTTATAACTTTTTTGGCAGTGAGGTCTTTCAATACCTTAAAGATAGCCTTTGCTGGGTTCGAACTATTCCTGAATTGTGTCGCATAAAAAGCGGCACGGGTTCTACACACCGCCCGATGGTACACCTTCACTGTAGCCTGATATAAGACTTTCTTAGAGCTGGAGTAGGCTTTGCGCCATGCCCGCTCTGCGCGTCTGCAAGACACCTTCAGAGCTCGCAGAGAGTCGTCGTACCAGGGGCTGGCCTTGCCAGGACCAGTTTTACAGGTCACCAAGGGGATGAGGGTGTCCAAGGCCCTGGAGACCCATTCGCTGAACCTGTCGTACATCTGATCCGGAGGACCTGAGACGTCAAGCGGGTCAGCTGATAAGAGATGAAAGAACTCATCTAGCTTAAGTTTGTTCCAGCGTCTTCTTGGAACAAAACACACCATTGGCTTAGATGGACTAGCCACGATAGGGCAGTGGAACTGTATCAAATAATGATCAGTCCATGCCAGAGGTGTGTAGCTGGTGACACAGACTTCCGTCAGATTGGTAAAAAACGGGTCAAGGGTGTGACCCCCTGAGTGTGTGGGCTGCGTCACCAACTGATTAAGCTGTAACGCCTCAAGGTCAGCCAGGAAACTGGCGACTGAGGGACTACTGGAGTTGTTAAAGTGCAGATTTAGATCTCCAATGATGGTAAAATTGGAGCACCCCGTAGCCAGATTGCTAATAGCCTCGGGTAACGCTGCTCTGAAGGCCACTTCACTCCCCGGGGGCCGATAAATTACCAGTCCCGACAGGGTGAAGTTGGGTGAAATAGCAACCTTAAACAGAGCGCTTTCGCACCCCGAGATCTTTTGCCCATGCCATGTGGTAGGGTAACAGGACTTGACGGCAAGAGCGATACCCCCGCCTCTTGAGGTCCTATTCAAGATTAAGATTAACTTCCAACCCCTTTAAGATCAGAGTATGAGTGTTAAGTAGTCGATGAGTAGAATTACTTAAATACTTTTATTAAGTAAATATATAACAGAAGAACAGGTAGTGCCAGGAAGCACAGCTACACGGATCTTCAACCAGGCTTTAACTGACCTACTCACAGTAGAACATTGATTGCATATACACATTCTAAGATTCTAATACACGTGCCTTAAAGGAACAATAATTAAATAAAGAATAACAATATAACAATGAGGTACAATAAAAAAGGTTAGCTATGCCTATAAAATGTTGTGTACATTTATGCATCACCATACCCCAATGTTTAAAGACATAATTTGTCAAAGAAGTGCATTGAAGAGGCCATTGCCCCCCCTGCTTACATGGTTGAGGTTAGAGCTTCATGTCACCTCCACAGGGCTGAATATGAAGAGCCCTGTGGGGCTCCGCGCAGAGAAAACAAACTGATCGAGGTGCCCAGATAAACAGTTTCTTTATTCCGGGAACCTTGCTCGGGACGATTGAGTCTGCTCTAATTTAATGAGGGCGCTCTTGAATCCGTTATCATGATTGGACCAAACGCACAGCTCTGGTAACCTTTTGAAAATCCGTGGGCTCCATCACCTGTATCTTGGCTCTGTAGGCATCAGAATAGGGCATGAATCATTTATTTCCGCAAATTGCCTTTTTCTACCACCTGGAAGGCGGTGCTTGGCTTTGAAGTAGCTATCGGAGCGCCGCCGGCGTGCTGCAGAGTGCTGAAATGCAACCCATGTGGTGGCGGCAGGGGAGAACTGTCGAATCCCTAATGGCACCCTGCCCTCAAACGAGGTGTGCAAAGCCTTTCAAATAGCGCTTTTCGGCCTGTAGGAAAGGAGGGAGTGGTAGCCAGCAGGTGGGCATGTGGAAAAGGCATTATCAACAGAAGCACGTAGCACGAGGCTGAGGGCTGAATGGTTGACTTAGAAGTAAGTTACAATGTGTGAGTAACTCACAGTTATAACTTGCAAGTGAGGGCCAAAAAATATTTGCTTTTTTGACAGATTTTGACATTAGCCTTCACACATCTGCCTTCTACAGCCTTAGCTCACTGTTGCTGTTGATACAACTCTGCAAGTATAACCGCCTCGCACTTGACCATACTTTAGGGCATGGTCACTGGCAGACATTTTCCCAGGAGCCAACAAGTTTGGTCTGTGGTGTGACAGATGTCTGCACCTTTTTTTATCTGCAACTAAATTGCAAATAAATGCTTGAAAGTTTATTTGACATTTTTATGGTTTAAATCTTTTGTTCACATGTTTCAAAAGCTTAAGAGTACATTTTATGTGTGACTTACAGTTGTCCAAATGCTGCTAATCTCAACAATGAGCGTCATATGGCTCGTTGAGATATTTTTAATGTGAGTGCCAAGTCAATGAAACAGCTGACGGTGCTGTTGTTGACCTGGGGGGCCTCGTTTAAAGGTCAGGAGGGCCACATACAGCCCCCGGGCATTCCTTGAGTATCACTGCTTTAGTGTGCTCAGTAGGTCTCCTGAGGCTTGAGCCGGAGAAGCACGGAGGATAGGTCTTTCTTCCACATTTAGTCATTGCTATTTTACACATAACCGCGTGGTTGCACATTTCTATTTTGATGTCAGAGCTTTTTTAAAATGTTGAGTTAGCTTTTGTATAGTTCTTAGTCTGATTTTAAATAGTGATTTTTAAAAAGAATTCTGAATTACCTTCACTCTATTCACCTCTCAGGGGCTGGTACTAGGGGGGAACCGACTCAGAACCGAGAGCCGGGTGGGGCCACCTTCTTGGGGGGAAAGTCGGTCAGCGGACTAGGCTTTCCCTGGCTGGTACATAAATCGACAGGCTGGCGCGAGCGTGCAGCTGACGCGCCGAAGGCGCTTCTAAGGCAAGCCCGTCTGCGTCCGGCGTATGCTCAGCGCCCGGACCCCTGGTAGTTTCAGGACAGGTTAGGCACATACTTATAGCTATGACAGATCGACCCTGTTATAACTAAAGAGAGGAGACAGAACGATGGAATGTATCTGCCTGTCGGAGAAAGCATTACCGGCATCCCTTCCAGCAGCTTGTCCTAATTGTAAAATCCCTATACCTAAGATTTTAGATCTGCCCATCGGTATAAGCGATAAGAGGACAGGGCTAGTCAGCAGTGAAACGCAGGTATTTAAATGTATATTGATTAACGCCAGGTCCTTGGTTAAACATAGCCTAGAGTGCGCGAGGCTCATTGAGGAGAAGAACATAACAAGCATTTGCAATGCAATAGGTCTCGCATTTACGCGAATTTGAGCTATTGTCATTGTAAATGACAATGCCTTTTATTTAGGTTTTGGGTTTTAAAATATAAATAAAAGGCATGGTCATTTAAAATACTGTTAGCTTAAACTCTCGCAAATGCGAGACCTATTGAATTGCAAATGCTTGTTTAGGTCCAGCATGGGCAACGCATGTGCTGCTCTGCAGGAATGCTGTAATGGAGTATGGACCTGAAGGTCTGCCCATATTTTTCACTGCCTTGTGTCACTGTCCTTTGTAAATGCTGGCTTCCGATTTGTTAATAAGGTTTGTAGTTCCTCCTTAGTAATACCATGGGTTCAATTGTAACATAAGAGAGTGCGGGGGGTGCACAACTAGGTTGAGAGGGATGTTGGCGAAAAAGTTGTTAGGGTTCTGGGTGCTCTCAAAGGGGGGTGTTCTCCGTCTGCACACCACTGAATAATGCTGTAGAGTTGTGTTTGCGGAACCCGCAGGTACATCCCCAAAGAGGCACACCGATAATGATCATCAAACGTGATTCAAAAGTTCATTTGAAACGTAACATTTATTTTCTTCAATGTTTTTTTGTATGTTTCATCAGCACATCCCGTCTGACCCAGACCAGGAGATACACCGCCTCTCCAGGAGACCGCGTCCCAGTCATATCCGACTGCACGTCCTTTCCGTGATCAAGGGCTGAACAGCCCGAAATGCATTGGATACAACTGTTCATGTGTTTAACTATGTTGTCCTCTGATATGCTTTGAATATCAGCAAAATAACTAAAACAGAACATACAAAAAAAATTGAAGAAAATAAATGTTACGTTTCAATTGTAACATACCATGACGACTGGCCCTTTTACTTCTGTTGTTACATGGTATGCCTTATTTACTCTGTAAGCACTATAAAAGTCAAAATAACTATATTCCGTTCAGATTAGACCATAAAAGTATAACATACCAGTGTCCAGTTCATACAGTAATACAACTCTTATCCCTGAAGTGCAACGCTTAAAAATAAAGAATTAATACTTTAAAAGGCACTTGAATTTGAGAGTACTTGAATTTAAAAGGCACCATTTTCATTTACAATTCATACAGTTTTCTTATAAAAAAAATGCAGTTTTGAAGCACTATTTTCTTTAATGAGTTTCTCCTACTGCAAGCATGACATGCTTTCCTGTAACATTCAGTGCGCGGCGCCATGCGTGCTTTCACTTTCCAAGCAGGACAGGACAATGACCCCACTTCTTTGAAATGAAATAGGTCTCACATTTACAATGCCAATAGCTTAAACTCTCGAAAATGCAAGACCTATTGCATTACAAATGCTTGTTAATTTGAGAGATTATACCCCCTGACAAAGGACTTTCCTTGGATCTAAAATGTACTGGGGTTTCAAAAGTTGAAGTTGAAGTTGGATCCACTGAAAATGGACTGATTTTCTTTACTTCTATGACATTCAATAAGTAAAGGAAGGGGCCCAAACATGTCTGAAAGTAAGACAATTTGAAAAGATTAAGCTTTTGGGAAACCATAGTGAGAAATGCAAAGTTCTGCGGCATCTTGCCCATGACAGGCTATGCACCGAAGGACTCTCTCCTAGTGGAAGACAGCATGTGCCACAGCTTGCATCAGGCCACATAGGATTCCAGAATCTCAGGAGTTTAAAAAAGTTAATTAAATGTAATAGTGGACCTTCAGAAAGATTAATGTCTATAATGATTAGATTAAATGTTATTGTACGGTTAATTAGAATCTTAACAAACGGGCATAAACGCTACAAGTGTTCAGCACACAAGACTTAGAACAGCACAATATTAGGACATATCGAACAAAATTCAGCACACAAATATTAAAACAGCCCCTTGTAAAAACTGACAGACCAAAATAAAATACCAAGTGCAAAGCAGCATTTATGATTGGTCCCATGTAAATCGGAGACTACTTCATAGCTCAATCAGTTGACCAATGAACAAGCGCAATAACGGAGTAAACCAGAACAATATTGTTTGCTTTCCGAGACTGGAACCAAACCACCTTACTATAGGCTAAGTGCAAAACAAAGTTTACAAGCTCCAAGACCAGCTCATTGTAAAAGCCGACAATACAGTTTAAAATATCTAAATGCAAAGGGGCATTTTTGAATGATGACACAATGTGAGGGCAAACGGAATAATATAACAATACAAAGTGACAAGTGCCACGCAGCATTTTTGAACGGTGCCGCATAAGTCAGGGCAGTCTTTTTGGCCCGTTCAACAGAGCAGTGTGCACAGCGAAATAACGGGTTAACCAGAAACAGCCCATTTTAAAACACACCAGCCCATTTTAAAACACATGGGGCCAGATGTAGGTAAAAAACATTTACCGATTTTAAAATACCGAATTGTACCGATTCGGTATTTCAAAATCGGTAAATGGTATGTAGGTCCCAACATCTGGATTCGTTACCGAATCCTTAACAATTCTTTAATTACCGATTCGGTAAATACCGAATCGGTAATGCCCATTCATTCCTATGGGCTCTGAAGCCCATAGGAATGATTAGGCATTACCGATTCGGTATTTACCGAATCGGTAATTAAAGAATTCACAATGGTGCAGGGGGTGTCACTTTGACACCCTCTGGCACCCCCAAAACAGGCACAGGTGCCATGTGGCAGGCATACCTGCCCTAAGGGCAGGTCTGCCTGTCACATGACATAGGTGTGCATGCACAGATGTGCATGCACACCGAAATCGGTATTTTACCATCAAATTGGTTTTGATGGTAAAATACCGATTCGTAAAGGCTCCTGGGACTCTGAAGAGTCCCACCTACTTATGGGTGGCTTCAAATCGGTAAATTTACCGATGTTTTATTTTACCGAATCGGTAAAATTACCGAATCGGTAATTTTACCGATTCGGTAAAATATTGCCCCCTACATGCCAAATCTTGTAAACTGGTCGGTAACGGCCGAAAATACCGATTTTCGGCCGTTACCGACCGACCTACATCTGGCCCATGGTACAGTAAAAAGTGCCACATGTTTGACTATGGCATATAGTTTTGGTGTTTTTCAGTACAAACCATCCCATTATAAACACATGCAATGTCGGATTACATGGAGTATTAACCAGCGGGAGGCGGCTCGGGCGCAGCACGTCTTCCGTAGACGTGCGCGTTCACAGAGCTGAATCGGCTCGTGCACAGGCCAGTAGCTGCTCGTGCACAGCTCTATCTCCCTTGCCAGTTAACACCGTGACTATAGAACTCGCTGGCGGGAGCGCTTCGCGCTCCAACGCCAGCTAGACCTAAAAATGGCCTTCATCACGGAGGCATGGACAGACGATTCATTGGGTCCAGATATAGTGAAAACTACCCCACCAGGGTTCTTGTGCTATACTTTGGATCGGCCTATTAGGAAAGGATGAGGCGTGGCTGTGATCTATCATCAATCAATTAAGGCAGCTTTTCAATGAAAACGTGTGAGGCCCTGTCTTTTAATCTCAGGCTATTTGACCACCACTCCTTTAAAGGAAGCTTATTGTATAGGCCGCCTGGAACAAGAACCTCCATTTTAACCTCCTTTGGAAAATTACTGGAAGAGGGTATCTGTTCAGAGACCTATACAATCATGGGAGATTTTAATTTTCATTTGGAAGTACCTACTGACCCTGACACTGTGATTTTGAATGATTTGATGGATAGTGCCAACTTGAGGCATAGGGTAGTTGGTCCTAACTATGCAGCAGGACATACTTTGGATGGTATTTTTTCCAATCACCTGAGCCTGCAATTCATGGGTCTTGTAACATTGGTATGGTCTGATCATGTAGCCGTTCAATTTGAATTAAGACTGATAGAGCATCACGCAAGAGGTCAAGGCCCAAAAGACCATATAAGAACTAGAGCATGGAAGAAAACTGAGGGGACAGTATTGCAGGAGCTTCTCACCTCCATGGCAGTTCAATTGCCGCTGGGAACAAGCCTGTGACATATTAGCTTCAGTAAAAACGCTCCACCACAAAAGATCACAACCCTCCTCTCATTGGTTCACGGAGGAGCTAAAAAAACAAAAACTCATTTGCAAACGGCTTGAGCGGAGCAGGAGGAGAAGTTATAAGGAATCCTTTGAAAAAAACCTTACAAACTTAGCCTGGAGAATTATAAACAACTCCTCTCTGCTGCTAAACAAAAATGTTATGCAACCCATATTGAAGCAACAAAGAATTCAGTAAAAGAGCTGTTTAGAACACTCATTACCCTGGCCTCACCTAAGCCTGCTACACTTCAGCCAAGTCAGGAACTCTGCAAAGAAATCAGCAGTTTTTTTCTGTCTAAGGTGGAATCTATTTTCTTGGCTGTTAGTGGGGCAAAACTAGACTGGACAATTGTGGCTAGGGAGAGTGCCAAACCTGTGAGAGATCAAACCTCCACTCTGGAGAATTTGTCTCTGGTGCTCCCGGAGGATATTCAAAAATGCCTTGGGGATGTTAACTCAGGGTCACCCTATGACCCATGTCCGGTTGCGGTGGTGAACCTGGCATTGGGCCCAATCGCTGCATCCCTATCATCAATATTTAATGCTATGTTTGCAACTGGACACTTTCCCACGCGATGGAAATTGGCCTCCATTTTGCCCCTTCTAAAGAAGCCCAGCTTGGACCCTATGGATCCAAACAATTTTCGCCCTATTTCTAGGCTCCCACTCCCAGCAAAATTGATCGAAAATATTATGAACAGACAACTAAGCTCCTTTTTAGCTGAGACACAAGCTCTGGATCCCTCACAATATGGTTCTAGAGAGGGACACAGTACTGAGTCTGCTCTCATTAAAGCCACAGAGGAGATCAGGGAAGCCGTTGATCAGGGTGGCAGGGCAGCACTGATCTTACTAGACTTGTCCGCCGCCTTTGATACGGTCCATCATGTCATATTGATCGACATTCTAAAGGCTTGTGGGATCCGTGGGAAAGCTAGGGATCTTTTAAGATCTTTTCTTGCTGACAGAGGACAAATTGTTGCAATGGGAGACTACCAGTCTAATCCTCTTGCACTGCCCTGTGGGGTCTCTCAGTCCAACGCTTTTCAATGTTTACGTTTCCTCACTGGCCCCCGTTATTAGTGCATTCGGATTTGGTCTCACCTCTTATGCGGATGACACCCAAACCGTGGTGTTTCTGACACAATGGAATGAGGAGGGAATTGAAGAACGCTTCCAGGACTGCTTGTTGGCAGTGGGAAGCTGGATGGCAGAAACCGGTCTAAAACTTAACACTGGTAAAACCGAGGTAATACTGTTCAGCAATACCACCAATTTCTGGACACCGAATTGGTGGCCGGATTCGATGGGTACTCTCCCTGTCCCCTCAAAAAAGGTTAAAAACCTGGGCATAATAGTGGACGAAAGTCTCACCTTTGGTCACCAAGTAAATTCAGTGGCATTGAAAACAAGGTACGTGATGAGAATGCTCAGGAAAATATTGCAGTTTTTGCCCTCGGGGAGCCGGCAAATAGTGGTCACGGCTCTTGTAATGTCAAGACTAGACTACTGTAACAGTATTTACTTAAATGTACAACAAAGCTTTCTGAACAAACTACAAGTGTTGCAGCCAGATTGCTTATGGGTACTTCCAGATTCTCTTCGATTTCTACGGAAATCTGAAAATGCACAGACTCCAAGTAAGGAGTCGGGTTCGTTTTAAGGTTTTTAAGGCCCTCCAAGGTACAGGGCCAGATTATTTAAAGCAGCAGTTCCACTGGTATATCCCGGAAAGAACACTATGGTCAACGGGGGCCAAGTTGGTCCAAGTGCCACGCATACAAAAAGTTAGGTGGGGTGTTAGAAGCTTTGTCCACTGTGCAGCAAACGCTTAGAACGAGCTGCCTTTCCACCTGAGAAATGCCACTGAGCTTTTGTCCTTTAGGAAGGGCTTAAAAACGTGGCTGTTCTCACATTCAATTAATTCTTAACAAATCCGTTCTCTTGCCTTCGGCCAGTAGGAGACCTAGATAGCGCTAGGACACCTCTGGGTAATCGACGCGCTTTAAAAATGTCACTAGCATAACGTATTTTCTGAACCAAAAACCGTGAAGGTCACAGACATTGAACTAGGACTAACTGTTTACACATACCATGACAATGAAAGTGCACTATACAACACCACACCCACACCCACAGAAGGACTGCACTGCCACATCAAACAAGCTAATAAGAAAGACTACATATACAAAAGACCAGCATTTTTGGTGCTGTGCACTTCTTTCCATATAATAAAGAAAAGGAAAGCGAAATGTTCAAGTTGTTTAACATGACACATGAAAAGCATAAGCCACTTTGCATTCTGTGACCTGTGGTCCAGTATTTATAATGGTGTAAGACTACCAGTACCAAAAGCCAAAACACGAAAAAATATATGTATAAGCCTTAATGTATATTTGCACGGGGAATATAAAAACAAACATTCAGGGCCTCCGTTGTGACAACCTCTGAAATGTAGATGATAATTCTCTCGCTGGCATGCGCTTGCGGGGAATGAGATTTTGATATCAAATTATGATTATGATTAATTTAATAATTTATCTCATTCGTCAATTTTGGACCGCTCGTATCTGTCATTGAGGAAAGGACCACCCCCGCATTGGTTAGACAAACCCCATTAACTGACGCCACTCTGAAGAACCACTTACAACCGATAAAGTTTTAAGAGTTTTATATAAAGTTAATTTTTGAATGCAATAAAATCCACTCAGGATAAAATCTCAAAGTATACAAAATACAAAATCGATTACAATATCAGCCGCTTAAGCTTCGATGTGAAGTGGTTCCTTCTGCGTCATCTGCAGTAAGATAAAATCATCAAGTTAATCTGTCCCTACTCTATACTACGTGACAACCCTACTTCGCAAGTTTCTTCCCTAAAAAGGTGTCAGCAGTTTGACTCCCAAAGAAGTTCAAACTCTCTTAGCCTCTAAAGGAATTCTTAAGTTTCAGAAGCAGTACCCTATCTGCCTACCCATCCGCTCTCTTTAAGGGTCCTCGGCCTACTGCTCCCTTGCGCTCTGATGTCTCAGCGCATCTGCTCAAGGCATCTACCCTTCGCCCTTGCTCTGAGCAATTCGTCTCGCTGTTCCTAATCTCCCAATTGCTCCGCTCTCCTCCCCGGGGTGCTGTCCCTAAAATACACAAGCACGGTGTAGGTGGAACGCCCCTTGACGCCCACCACGGACTTTCCCCGATGATGTCAACTTCCTGCTTCTTCCATTGGTCCATTCCTTGCGTTGTCCGTTAAGTTGACCCTTCTCCTTTAGATGTCATCTTCATCATCTCATCGTCGACTTTTATTGACTCTTTCAGATCGAATGTCATATGAATTAGACAAGGCTTTAACTTATCTGTACAACTTTCTAACCTTCTAGATCCTGTGAATGGTCTTGTCAAAACATAGTCCACCTCAAAAGTGTCTCTTCTCACGTTCGAGCAATAAGCTCCGTCCGGCATTGTCACCTTAAATCTAACAAGTGCTAGACTTCTTGGCTCTCACGTCCACATCAAGCTATTTACGACTTTTACAAGCCCACTAAATTTCATACATTTGACTATGCTCCTGCGAACTCTTGGTCAGTTAGGTTACAATCACAAATGACCTAAGCTCTTCCAGCATTCCTACAGAAACCCTCTACACAGTATAACCTTTGGCATACATTTATATATTCGTATTTTAGCAAAAGCCCTAGTTATACTTGAATACGTTCTACATCAAATATATGTAATACATAGAATACGACTGCATAGAATATAACTTATGCATTTTCCTTGGTTACATTGTCACATACATTCTCTACATTACTCCACGTTATATTCCTCCACGTCTATGTCTTTCCACGTTTATATTTCTCGCCGCTTCTCCAATCTAAAGTTACACACGTATACGAATTCTACTGTGCACGTTCTACATTTCGTAAACACTTCTACACATTCCTATATTTACCCATCATGTATACGGGCCTTCTAAATCTAATGCATTTTTTAACATGTGAATACATTTACATTTCCTATACCATATTATCACGTTAGTTGACCTTTATGCTGTAATTGTCAACTTTACATTACGGTATGCGTTTCATTCCTACGTTTATATCATATACGTCTAAATATGGCTACGATATACTTTATTTTCAAATTGCGCTCTCTCAGTTCCCCCCTTTGATGACTTTTAGGAGTCATCACTAAAAGCAATTTGAATACATCTTTTATACTGAACTCGTTACATCAGCTCCTCTTTTCATCGATTCAAGTGTTCTCAGACTTTTATACTGTTGATCTTGTAGAACAGCTAGTCTCCTTTCCTGGTCTCTCATCGATCTCTGTAACTGGTTCGACCTATACCACTTAAACAATTTTACTAATCCTAATAATGTAATTATACAAATTAATACTATTAATACAGGCTTTAATATATACCAAACTATACTTTTGCCAAGATTAGCAAACCAACTTCCAACCTTTCCCACTCCATTTCCTACTTTTTCCCAAACATTTACTTTTGATAAATCTTCAATTTCTTGATGAATCTGTGTAATATTCCGTATGACTTTCTCAAGTGGTTTTGAATTATCAGGAATATAAGTACAACATTCCTGAACTTTCAAAGCTTTACAAACTCCGCCTTCCTTTGCTAATATCACATCTAAAGCAAGTCTGTTCTGTAAAACCATTGCTCTAATCGACTGCATTTCCCCTTCTACTAACATTAATGATCTTGCAGTACTAGCAGACAATCTATCCACGACTGTCGCTAACCTTCTAATCTTAACATCGTTAAGAATCAAACCTAACAACGGAAACATCGCTCCAAATACATCTCCTACTACTTCTGCATCTCCTACTTCCCTTTTCGTTCTCCTCGAAGCCTTTCCTTCTATGATCGCTAAATCCTTTGCATGATATATTTTGGGGAAGACAATTGCCAAGTAACACGAACCATACCAATTGTCTGGAAGTTTTACATAGGCATTTCTCCCACATACAAAATACACATTCGGAATAGCTTGCATCCCTTTCATAAAATCTTTCGTGTAGTACTCCAGTTTAAAAGAGTGCTCGCAACTAACTTCACCTACAAATTCACTCTCATAATACGTTTTGCTTCGAGCTAGACATAACTTTCCTTTCTGCGTTCTATCCAATGCTATTGGACCATTGCTACCTTTCTTTTTATGTGCCTTCTCTTCTTCTGTCCAGTCTATTTTCCATTGTCCTGACATTTTTAGAATCTTCTGCCGTCTGCATCGGTCATCTACTTGCTCTATAAACCTTTTCTCTACTTCTGATATTTTGCAAGTCAGATTATTTCTACGTGCATATGATGTATCTAATGTGTCCCAAGGAAGAAAGAATTTAGCCAGTCTATCCTCCTTTTTGTAATAGTCCCACTTATTCATTTGCTTATAATTCGGAACTTCAGGCAGTACCGAATCATAATTTGAAAAGTAGTACTCAAATCCTTCTCTACCATAAAATATACTAAGCAGTAAACTACATGTTATCCCATAAGTCAATGGGAGATGGTGATATCTAATGCCTTCGTCTACAGAAGCCGGCAATTGCATACAAACGTAGCAATCTTTGGCCTCCATGGCATCGATATACTCATACAATAATTTGGCATATGCATTTGACCTAAAGTTTCCCTGTGACTCGTCTGTATGTAATCTACGAGCTTCTTCTGTAAGTAACGCCTTATCACGTATAACAGTACTCTCCTCCTTCTTTCCCACAAGAGCAGGTTTCAAAGTCGTTACAATTTTTACATTCGCTATTCTTTTATCATTCTCATCTCCTGTCAGGTAAGATATCGTTACTACTATGATTATGAGAAATATCACTATTGCTATTAGTGTACCTACTATACATCTAGCTTTTCTGTTTGGGTTGCCGTTCTCCATGTCATCAAACAGCGTACCTCGTTCTCTAGCGAAATTTCTCTTTCCAGTCTTTGGTTGCTTGTTTGCTTTCACAGTCTTTAAAGTGCTCTTTATCAACAGGTATCTTTTTCACCACAATGTCTTTTCTCTTCTTAGCAGCAGACAACCCTAGCCCTTCTCCGTCCTCTAAATGTAATCCCTAATTTTATTCTTCTTTCCACTCGGTGCTAGGTTATCTTCTTCTTTATAACATACGTACAAAAGTCTTTTATGCATCAACAATTATTTTCGGACCTGCAGCTTTCACAACAATTATTAACAGTTCAAAGCGAATAACTTTTTCTTCTTCCTCTGTCATCTGCTGACCAACTGTTGGAAATTGTAATCTTTTTAGCACTAGATCTTGAATTTTACTCAAACGTGGGGGTATGGGAAGTGTGAAAGTCAGTAACCCCTCAATCTCGAGTCCAGGCGCCAACATCC
The DNA here is from genome assembly GCF_964263255.1 of Lissotriton vulgaris. Taxonomy (NCBI): domain Eukaryota; kingdom Metazoa; phylum Chordata; class Amphibia; order Caudata; family Salamandridae; genus Lissotriton; species Lissotriton vulgaris. The sequence continues at coordinate 753,799,031 of NC_141695.1, read as the reverse complement.
ATATCTCCACTGCCACAAATGGATCGAGATCGATTACTTTCACGCTCTTCACTCTCCCAGATTTCTGTCCCCAATACATCTGCTAGATAAGTCCACTCTGGGGTGGCGTACCTTCTGCAGGGCACACGTACCCTTCTTGATCTTCGTGGACTCTCAGTTCCTGAGTCTGTCGTGTCTTCCTCCTGATCCGATTCTTCAGCGATCGGGGCAAGAGTTCTTTCCTTCTTCCTTTCCGAACTTGGCCTTTTCCTTCTCTCCGGCCAACTGACTTCTTCACTCTTTTTCTTTCCGCTCCTTGTTCTAGGACCTGTCTCTTGGTCACTCTCAGTTTGCTCGATATCTGTGTCGGACTCCCAATTACTTTCTTCTCCTGAGGCGACTTCGGTCCCACTAGTGTCCTGACCTTCGTCGTCCTGTTCCAACACAGTTTCAGTTTCTTCGATCACCTCCACAGCTTGGCTTTCCCCCTCTATGGCTTCTCCGCTTCCTGTCGGATTTCCGTCCGAGAGAGGAGCTGTTCCTTCTGGAGGTGTTGGCACTCTTCGGGTGTGTGAGGCATGTATCCAGTTTGGCAGACCTCCACACTTCACTGCGGTATTCGTTATAAGTATGACTTGAAACGGTCCTCGCCAACGCACGTCTAAGCAGTTCTTCCTGACATGTTTCTTCACCAGGACCCAGTCTCCTGGACTCAGGTCATGGCACAAGTCTTGTACTGATGGAACCTCTGCAGCCTGGACCTGGAGGGACACAGAATTAACGGCATCAGATAGTCCCTTACAGTAGTCCAAGATCAAATCGTCTGTGATGTTCACTAGCGCTGCAGTCGGAACCGATGGCAACCTCATAGCTCTCCCCATTAGCACTTCGTGTGGAGAGAGGCCTGTTCTTCTATCAGGTGTGCTACGTATGCTCATAAGAACTACTGGAAGTGCGTCTGGCCAACTCAGGGATGTCGATGAACAAACTTTAGCCAGTCTGGACTTGATAGTACTGTTAATTTGCTCTACAATCCCTGAAGCTTCTGGTCGATAGCTGCAGTGTAACTTCTGATCGATATTCAAAGCTGAACACAGCATCTTCACCACTTCGCTATTAAAATGAGTTCCTCTGTCCGATTCCAAAGAGGATGGCACCCCAAACCTCGGTATCAACTCCCTAAGTAACAATTTTGCTACTGTAAGTGTATCGCACCTACGTGTAGGGTAAGCCTCAACCCATCTAGAGAATATGCAGACAATCACTAACACGTATCTGAGTCTGTTGCATGGAGGCATTTCTATGAAGTCAATCTGCATCCTATTGAAAGGCCCCCCAGACCTTCCTATGTGACTCAAGGTAACTGGTGTTCTCTTTCCCACATTTTGTTGCTGACAGATCGTACATCGCTGACACACTGCTTCTGCCGCTACTCTAAACTTAGGAATGAACCACGTTTGTCTGAATACTCTCACCATAGCATCTCTTCCTATGTGTGCTGATCCATGCAATTTCCTTGCCATTGGACTAATGAGTTCATTTGGTAAAACTGCCCTTCCGTCGGCAGAAACCCAAAAGTTCATCTCACTTTTCCCGCAACCTGCTGTTTCCCAGCTCCTTTTCTCCTCATCTGGTGCATTTTCCTGTACTACTCTCAATTCATCCCATGTATCTACAGTATCTAGTAACATAGTCAATTCAGTTCTTTCCTGGATTCCCCCCACTTTTGCATCAGTGTGAGAATATCCCTGCTCTGCGCAGTAACGCGCTACTTCATCTGCGTATCTGTTTCCAAGTGATACAAAATCCACATTTTTTGTATGCGCAACACATTTGACCACAGCTATGGCCATAGGTTTTTGCAAAGCCTCTAACAGTAGTTTCACGAATTCTCCATTCCTAATAGGAGAACCCGAGGAGGTCATGTAACCTCTTTGAGACCATAACTGCCCATAATCGTGAACTACCCCGAAACCATACTGGCTATCGGTGTATATGGTGACTCGAAGTCTGTCACCCGCTAAGCAAGCGCGAGTCAAAGCCACGATTTCAGCTACCTGTGCGGAGTGTACTCCTTCCAGGCAAGCGGCTTCTATAACTCTGGTAATCGTGCATACTGCATAAGCTGCTCTCAGCTGACCGACATCGTTTCTTACGCATGAACCATCAACGAAGAAAATTTCGTCTGGGTCTGTCAATGGCTCATCTACGATATCAGGTCTTGGTTTGGTACATAGTTCAGTCACATCGAGGCAGTCATGATCTGTACAATTTTCATCGTCCACTTCATTCGGAAGTGGCATCAAGGTTGCAGGATTCAAGACAGAGCATCTCTTTAGGGTCACATTCTCGGCAGCCAGTATGACTTGCTCGTAGCGTGTGAGCCTGCTATTCGTCAGATGCTGAGTCTTCGTCCTGGTCATTAACAGTTCTACAGAATGTGGTACATACACTTCTAACTGATGACCCATAACTACGCTTTCAGATCGTTCAATGCTGACACCCGTTGCAGCTACGGATTTGAGACATCCGGGCAACGCTGCGGCTACTGGATCTAATGTAGCCGAAAAGTACGCCACTGGCCTGCGCGCATCTCCATGGACCTGAGCTAAAACTGCTAAAGCGCATCCCTCTCTTTCGCAGCAGTAAAGCAAAAATGGTTTGGTGTAATCTGGCATTCCTAAAGCCGGGGCACGACATAAGTCCTCCCTCAGCTGCAAAAACGCCATCAAACACTCTTTGTCCCATGGTACCGGATCACTTACTCCTTTGTGCGTCAGTTGTAATAACGGTTTGGCCTTCAGTGAAAAGTTTGCTATCCACTGTTGACAATAACCGACCATGCCTAGAAACATCCTGACTTCTCTTTGTGTCGTAGGCGCGTTCATTTTCATAATCGCCTCTATTCTGTCTGGAGACACCTTCCGCTTTCCCTTTTCAATCCTATGGCCCAAGTATTGCACCTCAGTCTTACAATATTGCAATTTACTTGGAGACACCTTGTGTCCGTTCTCGGCCAAGTGATTCAACAAGGTGATGGTGTCTTCTCTGCAAGCTTCCTCAGTTTCTGACGCAACTAGAAGGTCGTCTATGTACTGGACCAGAACTGACTTCTTGGGCAGTACTAGACTCTCAAGATTTCGTTTCAATAACTGGTTAAAGATCGACGGGCTTTCTGTATACCCCTGAGGGATACGACACCATGTTAAGACGCGATCTTCCAGTTTGAAAGCGAAAAGATACTGGCTCTCTTCATCTAACGGTATCGAAAAGAAAGCCTGGCACAAATCTATCACGGTGAACCATTCAGCTTGGAACGGTATCTGAAACAATATCACTGATGGATTCGGTACCACTGGACAACATGAGACAACAATGTTATTAATCTTTCGAAGATCCTGCACTATTCTGTATTTTCCACTAGGTTTCTGCAAGCCCATGATCGGGGAGTTACATGGACTACCCACGATCTCTTTCAGTATTCCCTGCTTAATCATGGATTCAATCACAGGCTTTATTCCTGCAATCGTCTCTGGCGTTAGCTTATACTGTGGTGTTCTTGGATACTCAGCATGGGGCCTTACCAAGATTTTTACCGGTTCCACTCCTTTGATCAATCCTATTTCTTCCCCAGTAAAATCCCATACCTCAGCTGAGACTTTCTCCCTCAAATCCTGCGGAAGCTCCTCCACTGTTAAGGTAGGATATAGTTCCACACACTCCCTTGAGTTTACGACTTTAAAATCTGCATCTTCATCATTGGTCTGCACTTCTACTCCTTCTGGTGTGCAATGTATCGTACAATTCAGTTTGCACAGCAAGTCTCTCCCTAACAAGCACACAGGACTAGAATCGCAGATCACAAACTGGTGTTCGTCACTGTAATTCCCTATCCTTACTGACACTGGTTCGGTCAAGGGATTTGTCATCCTTTTGTTCGCGACTCCTACCACCTGAACCGTTTCTCCTGATATTGGCAGACCTGGGACGACCGCAGATCTCAACGTGGATCGAGTGGCCCCCGTATCTACCAAAAAGGTTGTAGGACATCCCGCTATTTCAGCCTCTACGTATGGTCCTCTCTGATCTACCTCCAAAGCGGCTCCTAGAGTACAATCTTCCTCCCTATTCGCCCGCTGCCCTGTAAGAGGATCAACATAGTAGCATTCCTCTCCTCCTACAAACAATGGCATCTGTCTGTAGGTTTTCCCTCCGTTTGAGATGCGAGGTGGTTGAGGAAACGGAGCTCGAGGAGTCTGAGTCCCCCCTTTGACAAACCTGCCCTTCGGGACTGTGGCTCCCTTAACCACGTTGTTCTGAACCTCTTCCTCCTCCTGCTCTACTTCTCTTGACTCAACATTGTAAGGACACTCGCGTCGCCAGTGTCCCACCTCATTACACTGATGGCATCTCGTTGTCTTTTTCAGTGTCGCGATATCCATTCTCGGTCTCGGTCTTTCTTCCTCATCCCTGTTCTGATTATTCTGTTTCTTCGCTTGCGTTCCTGTTCCCTGTTGCCGCTGTTTATCCTTTCCAGCAGCTTGCATTTGCACTAGCATTAACTTTTCTTTAAGCTTCTTTGCCTTAGAGTCTATCTCGTCACTACAGTACCTTGCATACCTCAGAATTTCATCTAAAGGTTTGTTCTGCCAACAGATCAGATGCTGTTGGATCATTAGGCATATTTCTGGTCTCAATCCGAGGACAAACTTTGAAACAAACTGTCCTATATCCTTGGGATCCATCACATCTAACCCGCTGTATTGCTTGAATGCTTTCAGCAATCGCTCGTAAAACTCATGAACTGTCTCTTTCGGCTCCTGAGTAGTTCGATCTATCTTTACCCAGTCTATGTCTTGCACCGGCACTTTCTCCTTTAGCCATGTTATTACCCTCTCGTACTTTTCCATGACTCTAACTGATGGACCATTTGTCCGAATATTTCTCGGCGGCTCACAAGTAGGCCATTCAACACTGAGCTTGCATGCCGTCCACAAGTCTCCGGGTACTACGATATCGAACAGTGTGTTCAAATCGATCCACAGTACCTTCGAGATCTTCACGAATCTTTCTACCTGCTTATACCACTCGACGGGATTATCTCTAAGCTTTGGGAAGGAATTGGTAAATGCCGCCAAATCCCCCCTACTCCAGGGCACATGAACGTAGCTTCCATTCGCGATTTCTCGCAAAGGGAAGGCTTCCATTCGCATCAACCCTGCGTCCTGGGACTCCTCAAGCACACTCCGTCTAACGGAGCCCTTTCTGGACCATCTTTCCTCCCATCTGTCCAGATCTTTCCATATTCTGATACTTAGGATCAGTTCCCTTATGTGTACCTTCAGCGCGATCGTTCTGCGATCATCCAAATCCTGATCCGTGCAAGTTAGCCTATGGTTACTCTGTAAAGCCTTAGTTCGTGACAGGTCTACCATGTACCTGTTTGCCAAATTAGATAAGTTCTCATGAGCTGACCTCGCTCTTCGAGTAATATCTTTGGATAGGAACAGTATCTCATCTGGTGTATACGAGGCTAATCTCTCTAATGACACTGTACCATCAATCAATTCATCCAGATCTGCCTTCAAACTCATTACGTCAAGCCGTTTTGCTTTTATTTCAGCTTTCAGCATTACAGTTCTGTGTTCTTGTCTCATATCCCTCTCACCTCCACTATGCGCCCTACGCCTGAGCACAGGTGAGTTATGAGGAGTCTTCCTCTCTTCTCTTCGTTCCCACCCCTCTAGATCCCAAGCCTTTCCATCTTCGCGTGGGGTATGGTGGAATAATGCTCCGTCCCCCAACCCTACATTCCGATTTTTAGGCTCGGTTTCTCCAGATGTGAGATAGGATCCAACGTTCTGTTCTAACCCATTATAACTTGCTTGCTGTCTGGTGTCGCTTAATAAAATGAAAGGCCCTCGCCGGTCTTCCGTGTTCCCGTGATCTCTTTCTTGATCACCGGATGCATGGCGAGACGTTTCGCGACTCCCTAGGTTCTCATGACTCCTTCCACTATCACCGGATGCATGTCGAGACGCTTCGCGACTCTCCATGTTTCCGTGACTCCAGTGTCTCACATCTTCACCTGGGGCATGGTGTGTGCACCTAAAGGTATTCCGGTACTCCTGTGTCCTACGTTCCCCTTCACTGAAGGTGACGCGAGGCACTTCGCCACACCCTGCACTTCTGTCTTCGCACATTGGCCTATTGCTGTTATCAGTAGGATAAGTATCTCTTCTGCTCTCTTGACTTCCTCTCTCCCACTCGGGACTGCTTTCGCCAGCTCCACAATGAGAGAGAATCCTGTTATCCTGCTCTCTCCACTCGGATCCCGTTTCTAAACTTCTATTCCGAGCTTCTTCGGCAGCGTCCCATTCTCTCAGGTATTCCATTAATTCCTTATGGGTTTTCGGTTTAGGACCCCTCAAATCCATTGGTCCTCTTCGACCTCCCTGTTCTACCCTGGGACCCGTTGCAGAATCTAATGGGGTACTCCGACTTATTGGTGCTCGTATTTGCCTGTGGGAATTCATTGTGGCATTCCTATTCTCCACTTCTGCTCTTTCATTGTCCCATCGTGCCTGTTCCTCCTGCTGAACCCCTTCTGGGTTATAGATTGACACAATAGGGCCTATGGTAACCGGAACCTGCAAGGCGTCCGGCATTTGGTACGACCTAGCGCATTGCGTCTCTGGAACCTTCTGGACCACAAATCTTCCCACTACTCTCTGTTCAGAACTAGTTTGGGGTATTTCCTCAGTCTTGTTAGCGTCCCACTCCGTTACCGGGATCGACTTATATTCCCCCCACCTAGCTCCGTCTGTTTGCGGTAATATGGGACTCGCAAGTTCACCGCTGTATGGAGGCGGTCTATCTGTTAACAACCTTTCTATTAGATCCTCCTCCTGTTCGCTTTCCTCATCTTCTTGTTCTAGAGGTTTCCTTTCTCCCGTAGCCTCTATCATGGTGAACAGTTTGTCCGCTTCTATCTTCTGCACCCTCCATTTCTTAGCTTCCTCGTCCCATTTAGCATCCTGCACTGCCTTTACCGATCTTCTCACTCTTTCTTGGCGCCTCTTTACGCCCCTTTCGTGTGCTGTTCTAAACCACACACCAAGAGCTTCAAATTGTGTTGGCCTCGGTAGAGGTCTCATTGAAAGCATCGTCGCCTTTAGTTGGTTCAACACCTCTAATTTAAATGTTCCAAATCTCGGAAACGCCAGTTCTTTTTGCCCCTCAGTTAGCCTATGCCACTCGGAGATCCATAATATCGAATGTAAGCCTACATTGACTGCCATATGATATGCTGGTGTGCCTTCTGGTGGAGCTTCTTCTCCGACATATAAATTTCTCCTTTTTCTTTTAAAGATTTTTCCTAAACCCTTAAAACACTTCATTTTCGATAACGTACGATGTTCCTTACTTATTTACGTCTTGATAACAACCACCAATCCCTGTGCGACTCTCGCTAATCAGCCTATCTCAGCACGGTTCTACACCAACCGACCAATCTCAGCGCGGCTCTACGCTGACGTCACTTCTTTCTTCAGCAGCTTCCCTTGTTTCTTAACTCGTTTCACGATCTCACATGCGTTTTCATTCATACACTGAAAAAAATGACTACTTCCGTCCAAGCGATCACTTTTCTCTGACTGTACGGCCACAGTCTAACTGTAATTGCTACCTCAACTGGCACAGCGTGTTTCCTCTTACGGTCGGACACGTGCCTCAACTGATAGGTTACTTACACACAGTAAACGTACGACCAGCGTCCGCTACCCATTTACTCACACATACGCTCCCCCTATCATCGGTCTGTCGGGAAATCAATGGTACCTCATGACCCCCTTTCAATGGTAGACAAATTACTCTGGGTGTTCGATACACCCGAACCACTTAAGTCCTCTGGACATAAGATTTCATCCGGTTGCGCGCGCTCACAACCTTCCCCCAATCACACTACAGGCATTCAACTCCGCTTGACATTACAACACAGGAACAACATAAAACACCGCAATCTTACAACGCATGACCCTTATACTCACTCTCGACCGACTCTGCTGCTTTTCTCTCGACGCACCATCAGCACCGTCTTCGGCTGAAATTCTTCTTCTGGTCGACGATGACTAGGGACCTTGGGGTAAACTAACCTGGCCTAGGTCGTCTTCCTCAAGAAGATAACCATCCTCTGCTACCAACTGCGGGGAATGAGATTTTGATATCAAATTATGATTATGATTAATTTAATAATTTATCTCATTCGTCAATTTTGGACCGCTCGTATCTGTCATTGAGGAAAGGACCACCCCCGCATTGGTTAGACAAACCCCATTAACTGACGCCACTCTGAAGAACCACTTACAACCGATAAAGTTTTAAGAGTTTTATATAAAGTTAATTTTTGAATGCAATACAATCCACTCAGGATAAAATCTCAAAGTATACAAAATACAAAATCGATTACAATATCAGCCGCTTAAGCTTCGATGTGAAGTGGTTCCTTCTGCGTCATCTGCAGTAAGATAAAATCATCAAGTTAATCTGTCCCTACTCTATACTACGTGACAACCCTACTTCGCAAGTTTCTTCCCTAAAAAGGTGTCAGCAGTTTGACTCCCAAAGAAGTTCAAACTCTCTTAGCCTCTAAAGGAATTCTTAAGTTTCAGAAGCAGTACCCTATCTGCCTACCCATCCGCTCTCTTTAAGGGTCCTCGGCCTACTGCTCCCTTGCGCTCTGATGTCTCAGCGCATCTGCTCAAGGCATCTACCCTTCGCCCTTGCTCTGAGCAATTCGTCTCGCTGTTCCTAATCTCCCAATTGCTCCGCTCTCCTCCCCGGGGTGCTGTCCCTAAAATACACAAGCACGGTGTAGGTGGAACGCCCCTTGACGCCCACCACGGACTTTCCCCGATGATGTCAACTTCCTGCTTCTTCCATTGGTCCATTCCTTGCGTCGTCCGTTAAGTTGACCCTTCTCCTTTAGATGTCATCTTCATCATCTCATCGTCGACTTTTATTGACTCTTTCAGATCGAATGTCATATGAATTAGACAAGGCTTTAACTTATCTGTACAACTTTCTAACCTTCTAGATCCTGTGAATGGTCTTGTCAAAACATAGTCCACCTCAAAAGTGTCTCTTCTCACGTTCGAGCAATAAGCTCCGTCCGGCATTGTCACCTTAAATCTAACAAGTGCTAGACTTCTTGGCTCTCACGTCCACATCAAGCTATTTACGACTTTTACAAGCCCACTAAATTTCATACATTTGACTATGCTCCTGCGAACTCTTGGTCAGTTAGGTTACAATCACAAATGACCTAAGCTCTTCCAGCATTCCTACAGAAACCCTCTACACAGTATAACCTTTGGCATACATTTATATATTCGTATTTTAGCAAAAGCCCTAGTTATACTTGAATACGTTCTACATCAAATATATGTAATACATAGAATACGACTGCATAGAATATAACTTATGCATTTTCCTTGGTTACATTGTCACATACATTCTCTACATTACTCCACGTTATATTCCTCCACGTCTATGTCTTTCCACGTTTATATTTCTCGCCGCTTCTCCAATCTAAAGTTACACACGTATACGAATTCTACTGTGCACGTTCTACATTTCGTAAACACTTCTACACATTCCTATATTTACCCATCATGTATACGGGCCTTCTAAATCTAATGCATTTTTTAACATGTGAATACATTTACATTTCCTATACCATATTATCACGTTAGTTGACCTTTATGCTGTAATTGTCAACTTTACATTACGGTATGCGTTTCATTCCTACGTTTATATCATATACGTCTAAATATGGCTACGATATACTTTATTTTCAAATTGCGCTCTCTCACGCTGCAATTGAGATCCAGGACATGCTTGGCTGCTGGGCTCCTGGGACGAGGAATCTCCTCTCTTTAAAATCTGCTGTGCTGCGTCAGGTGATTCTTTAAAGATTTCAGCTCCAGTCCCCGGGGAGAAGAGGACATGTAAAAACGTGCCCATGCACTAAACGGTTATTAATGTGCGCTCTCACCGACCCTTTCTAAACAAGCATTGGCATAGCCAATAGGGCTTCCCTTTGGGATCTTATAAGTGTTTAGCTATATATTTTGAGTTTGCCTAAGTGTTTAAGCTGTTTAAATGCTGGAAAGTTGTATGTACCCGTGTGAATGTTTGCTTGTTATAGGTTTTTATTTGTGATTGGGGGGGGGGTGCATAAATAATAGGAAGGTGAAGGTTAGTTAGTTAGTAATAGTGAGAGAGTTAGTTATTGAGAGAGAGTGAGAGTAAGTTAGTGAGTGAGAGGGTTAGTTTGTTTGTTAGTGAGGGAGTTAGTCAGTTAGCGGATGAGTTAGTTAGTGAGAGAGTTAGTTTGTTTGTTAGTGAGAGAGTTAGTCAGTTAGCAACTGAGTTAGTTAGTGAGAGAGTCAGTTAGTCGGTGAGAGTGAGTTAGTTAGTGAGAGAGTTAGCTCTTGTGAGATTTTGTTAGTTTTTAGGTTTCGCCTGTCGAAAGCTGCGCAAGCAGCGTTTCGCGCAGGCGAAATCTAATGACTTACACTGTGTGGCTTTGTCCCGCCCTCTCTTTCCATTGGCTAGCTCCATAAATGGAGGCTAGCCATTGGAAGAGAGATCTGCTCGTCATTCTGCGAGCAGATTCGTCGGCGTTCCTGCGATTTTTAGGCTTTCCGCCACGTCATGCGGCGTGGGCGGATGTCATTTTTTTTTTCCAGGCCGGCATCCTTCGTCACACCAGCCTGCTCGCTCTCCCTGTGAGGACGCAGACCCAACCCGCTCCCTACCCCGAGCAGGGGTGGGCTGCGCCATTTCACTTTTCTTGCAGGTAAGCTGCATTTTTTTCGTTTTTTATCTTATCCCGTTCCCGCCGTCCGTGTGCCCGTTAACCCGCCCCCCTCCTGCTGTCCGTGTGCCTGTTCCCGCCCCCTCTCCCCTCCCGCTGTCCGTGTGCCCGTGCTTCTTGTTTTATTTGTCTTTAAAAGCTTAACAACAAACCGCTTATTATTGCACCAAATCCGATTTAACACTGCACACAGCCATTTGGATACATTAGTCAAGTTCACAGACAGCTAGACATCTGCAGTCTCTGGTGAGAAGTTCACACTAAAATTCTCAAGAAAATCCACACTAATGATTCACATGAATAGTAGAACAACACTTTAAATGGTTACTGTTTTGAATCCCACTCTGTACTGCGCTCAACGGACCGGTGGCCCTGTTTGAGGAGAGTTTGCCTTTTGCCCAGATTTTCGTTTATCTTGGGAAATTTAGCCGATCTATTGGAATATGTACGATCACAGGCTGATGGGCTTGCGAAATCAGAATCAGCTGTGAAAAAAGGTGAGTATGACTCTCTGGAGCCCTAAAGGTGACGCTTGGCTATTTGACCAGATCTACCTGGTTTTCTGCACAGACTGTATAAAGATGTCGGGTCCAATGGGACTTCACATTTTAAAACAAGTGTACTGTTGTACATTACAAATTTATTATTCAAGGCTTTAGAGGCAAACTAAACAGTGACGTACTTGACACTTTCTTGACACTTTGTGTTGCTTAAAACCTTTTTTACGATTTATCGCTTTTTGTTAAACACAAAGGAAAGTAAGTTGCGTACTGCTCAAGATAGGACTTTCTAGTAAGGCTCATGCCAATACTCAGTGATTATGTTTTTGTTTGTGTCACGCCAAGAAGCCTTGCAGTGGTTGCAGTCAATAAATACATATATATATATATATATATATATATATATATTTAAGAATTTAGGTAGAAGTGTTGTCTGATATTGTTCGGAAAAAACATAAGAAGGAAACAGAGGGGTCAATCAACTGGGGGCCTGAGAACAGATAACATTATAAGAGTGACTGCAGAGTGCTAGGGAGTGCAGAGTGACTGCAGATTGCTAGGGAGTGCAGAGTGCTAGGGAGTGCTAGGGAGTGTAGAGTGACTGCAGAGTGCTAGGGAGTGCTAGGGAGTACAGAGTGCTAGGGAGTGTAGAGTGACTGCAGAGTGCTAGAGAGTGCAGAGTGACTGGGGAGTGCTAGGGAGTGCAGAGTGACTAGGGAGTGCTAAAGAGTGCAGAGTGACTAGGGAGTGCTAGGGAGTACAGAGTGACTAGGGAGTGCAGAGTGACTAGGGAGTGCTAGGGAGTGCAGAGTGACTGCAGAATGCTAGGGAGTGCTAGGGAGTGCAGAGTGACTAGGGAGTGCTAGGGAGTGCAGAGTGACTAGGGAGTGCTACGGAGTGCAGAGTGACTAGGGAGTGCTACGGAGTGCAGAGTGACTAGGGAGTGCAGAGTGACTAGGGACTGCTAGGGAGTGCAAGGGAGTGCAGAGTGCTAGGGAGTGCAAGGGAGTGCAGAGTGCTAGGGAGTGTAGAGTGACTAGGGAGTGCAGAGTGACTAGGGAGTGCAGAGTGACTAGGGAGTGCAGAGTGACTAGGGAGTGCAGAGTGACTAGGGAGTGCAGAGTGACTAGGGAGGGCAGAATGCTAGGGAGTGCAGAGTGACTAGGGAGGGCTAGGGAGTGCTAGGGAGTGCAGAGTGACTAGGGAGTGCTAGGGAGTGCAGAGTGACTAGGGAGTGCTAGGGAGTGCAGAGTGACTAGGGAGTGCTATGGAGTGCTAGGGACTGCAGAGTGACTGCAGAGATTAAGCTAATGGCAATGTAAATGACAATGCCATTTATTTATCTGTTTTCAAATCCAACACATAAATACAAATGTTGTCAATTAAAATGCCAATAGCTCTAACTTTTCCAAAGGTGAAACCATTGCATTGTAAATGCTTGTTAAGTTTGTGAGAGTGAGATAGTTATTTTCTTAGTTAGTTAGTGAGAGTGAGTTAGTTAGTGAGAGTGAGTTAGTTAGTGAGAGAGTTGGTGATTATGTGAGAGAGTTAGTTACTTAGTTAAATGGGTATTGAGAATTTACGTATGCAAATTGCTTTTGTCCGCACACTTGAAGTGACCATGTACGGGGAAGGGAGGGAAGGCAGTTCAGAGGCCATGTCTAAAGATTACCGAAGTGCATTATTTTTAGCCGGGTCTATTGTCTACAGTATTTCCAAAATGAAGATATGGATCAGTGTGAAAATTATAAACTATTCTTATTTAAACCCCTCCCGGTTGCTCGTTTAAAAATAGGCACGTCTGTACTTTCATATTTGTGTTCTGCCATTGTCTTTGACTTGTATGTGGCACATAGCAATTTCCGGTGCTATGAGTTGCTACTCTTAGTGTGGGGTTAAAGCACAGATAACTTATCGGAGAAGCCCATACAGGGTAGTGCTACTTGTGTGTCCATTGTTCTCGTTTTATACTTGTGTACCGAATTGTGTTTCACTTGTAAGGAAGGAGTGAAAACACAGCTTTTAAAGGATAAATCACTTAAATATTGACTAAACCTGTATGTAGCTCCAACTCTGCTGCATGCATACTTTTGTAGTCAATTATAATAGTACTGTTTTATATATTGTTTCATACCATTGGCCTGTTATTTCTAGGAACTGTAAAAACCTGTGCTATTAGCCAATTTGTAACTGAATTTATAGATTTATTTGATAGTCGTTTGAATTTTCATTTTATTCAAAATTAGATGACTTATTGGGGGTTGATGTAAAATATATATGTACCTTTTTGTAATCTGACAGTTAATTTTGCATTGCGGTTTTATTCGGTTTTTTAAAAATTATTATTTATTGCAAATATATATATATATATATATATAAGCTAGTAGCCCGAAACGCGTTATGCACTCTCTCACGAACTTGAGCAAATAAAAAAGAAACCTGACATCTGGTCCTGTGGTCTGTCTCCTGGATTTTCGTTTTCGGTTACAAAGGAGTTTCTCGTGGATATATATATATATATATATATATATATACATATATATATATATATATATATATATGTATTGTGCGAACCTCGTCCTTGCCGGTGTGCAGTGAAGTACTCCATGAATTTGCTCAGCAAAGCCTGGAACGTACTGGTTTGCATGTGAATTCGATATCTTGTGTGGGAATGGTTCACGTGCACATAGAATTGGGATGGTGCCTCCGTGGGTGAACTGGCCCATGTTCAGAGACTGGATTGTTTAGAGGTATGCGGTGGGCCAAGAGGCGCATTCCTCCTGAACGGCTTGTACTTGTGTCCCGAGGAGTGACGTAGCCTTCTGCTACTTGGTGATTTGTGTAGTTTAACTTCTCCAGGTCAGGGGAAGCACTGATTAGGATGATTCCATGTGAGCAGAGACGACCACCTGATACACGTTTGGGTGCATGAACTGATGTAATAAATGGTTAAACTAGAGAGACACTGGTCTCCTACAGAGTGCTTTACTCCCACCTATGACCCCTCCCTGCGACAACTCGGGCGCTTCCTGACTCCCTTGAATTAAATGAATTCGGAGTCATTCTCGGGCTCGCACAGGAATGCCTCTCGCCCACCCGGGATGCGTCGAGGGCACTTTAAGGCGCCCATCAGCACTGATCTTCCTCTGATGGCACCTCGCTTCAGATGCAGATGAGGCAGAGTTTAAGTTTCTTCACACCAACGCCAGTGGAGAGTTTACCTGTGCGGTGTCAGCATGGCAAGGGTGTTATCATCTGTATAAATAATGCGCTGTAGAATTAATGCGCACGGTATTGTGTGTGCTAATATTTACCATCAATGGAGCCACAAAAAGCCGCGCAGCCGTGTGATTGTGGCCTCTGCATGGGAAGTGAAGCCTGCACTGAGGCGTGGGAGAGCAAAGGCGGCTTTTGCTTTGACAGCAGAGCTGCCAGGCGGGCACGTGTTTACACCGTAGCACTTTGTGATTTTATGTTTCGTAAAACCCAAAGATCAGCAGTGAAAGCAAGGGGATTCAAGCTCAATTTGGAAAAGATAACAAGGCCAGCAAGTCTGCAGCTGTGCAGCAACAGAAGCGAGGGGCTCGCGTTGGTGACCATAATCGTCTGCCTTGAGTTTGGAACCTTTATTTTGGATCACCAGCATTGCATTCCATGGGGTCACTGTTGATTATAGTTTGATCTGCGCTGCTGTCTAACCTCTTTCCTGGGAGGTTAATGGTCCCCGTGGGCTGTTATGTGTACCCTCGAAAAATCAGAACTTGAAAGGCAAGTCTTATCTCTGAAAGGAATGAAAGTACAGCACCAACAAAAAGTGAAAAAAACAAGTGCACGCGCCTTGCGCTAAAAGTAAAAAAGTTTTACGAGAGAGGAGGAGGCAGCAGGGGGAGGGAAGAGAGGAGGGTGTTTACTCCGGTTTCCCTTGTGGGGCGAGCAGGAACCATCTGTTAATTACAAACAGATGGTTTCAAAGCTCGCCCCCGCACGGGAATCGCCAAACATGCACGCGTTGCCATTGAAAGCAATGCAAAGGTTGCACTTTTTTTGGCAGAAAAAGTGAATCGATTACTGAAGATCTCCTCCTACGCTGCGCATGCGCTGCGTAGGCGAGACCTAAAAATGGGTAAGGAAGCTAGGAAAGGGGGAAAGAAGGGAGAACAGAAGACCAGGAAAATAGTGTCAAAAGGAGAAAGCAGGGATGAAAAAGAGCCTGCAAGAGTGTGATAAAGGGAGGGGACTGTAAGGTGGTGGATGAAAGGCATACCTTGGAATCAAGACTCATCACCCTAGGTGTTTGATAACACAAACATTCAGCAGTCCCGGCCCGGTGGCAGGCGTCCGAGGGGAAAAAATGGGCCCCAGTGCTTAGTATTTTACAAAATAAACCAGTTCAGTTTTGCTGAACCTGTTGACTGTTTTCAGCATCTCGCATTTTGGCCATGGATTTCGGAGTGAGTCATAAATTCAGCGCGGACCATTTTTAGGTCTCGCTAGAGCCAGCGCATGCGCTGCTCTACGCGAGACATTTAGTAGCTGGCTTTTGAAAGTGCTACCAAAGAATGTTGCCTGCAAACAGCGTGTGATTATGAGCGCGTGCACGCGCCATCTGTCTTTCCTCTGTCATCACGGGTCATTAAAACGTGGTGCTCTCACTGTCGCCGCGGCGTTCTCACTTTCGCCGCGACGGGCGCTTGCGCGTGCACCACTTTTAAGGCCCGCTTGTTGTAACATCATGCTCTGTTGTTGCTTGTTCCTATTCCCCAGAGTGCGCAAAAGAAATGTAATAATTGTGAGGGCTCTTCAGGCGCAACATACTGCAGACAGCCAGACAGGTTAATATGATTGGAAATAACATAATTCTTTTTGTGTGGACTTTATCTGCTTCGGTTTTGCGTCATTGAGTATTTCCAGTTTTAAATGAAAGTCAATGACGTGATTCAAATTAGCCAAATACCAAAAAATAAAAGCAAACAGCAATTTATAAAAGTATTCAGAAAGAAAAACTACACCTGCCAGAATGCCTAGTGCTGTTGGTTTACATGACAGGCTTTCCTGTAGCTAAATCAATCTTCCTCGCCCCTCACTTGCCCCCGCACCCCACCTCAGAAGTGACGTCGCCTTGAAAGCAATGCTAAAGGATTTGAGAACATCCTTCCATTTTTCAGTGGAATAATGCCTGCCTCTCTCTTGAGAACAAAAGATCCCGTTTGTTAGTATACAGCAAACAAAGCTGCCTCATATCATGTTTGACTTTTAGCCCAGACGTCTTGGGTATCAAAGCATTGCATTCTGGGACGTGCAGTGTTTCCTTAACATTGTAAGCAAGAGCTCGCAATTTCCCCGTATGTTTGGCCGATGGATAAAAAAGCTACATGGAGTTAAGCGGAATTTGCATGTGCATCAGTCCTAATTCTACTTTGAATCTATAGAATACCGCAGGCAAAATACACTCACCCACTTCCATGGAACCAAGATTAGTCTCTAAAGCCCTGCATGTTCGTTCTCATTTATGGTGAGCTACCAATAATTAGAAATTTTGTGAAAGATCTTAAGCGATTCATTGTTACTTAAAAGGCTTTTCTCCCTGTAGTGTCTTACTCTTAACTACATTATTTTCTTTTACATTTTTAAATCGTTTCATAGACCAACTTGTGTTTAATAGACCGCCAATTCATGTTTGTGCTTGTGCTCTTCTGAGTTCCCTCAGGAGGATCTGAGAGAGAAATCTCTGAAGTGAATGTGTTCTTAAAATAAACATGTCATTTAAGACCGTGCTGGTGCGGTCTTATTACTAGCGTAGCTGCTTCTGCCTTGAAGCACGTTCACTAAGTAGGTGCAACATGCAGAAACCCTGCACACCATATTTGATATTGTTTCATTATGATGGCATTTTAGAAGTTTGCATATTTTATTTATTGATTTCCTGAGCAACCACTTAACATTCTAAATTGTCAGAATGAATAATTTTGTAGGACTTAGACTGAGTTGAGTGGCTTGCTTCTAGATTGTGCCCTCTATCTCTCTCTCTCTCTCTCTCTCTCTCTCTCTCTCTCTCTCACTCTCTCTCACGCACACAGTAAGTAACCTGAGAGAAAACAAGAAAAACAAGCACTGGCATAGCCAATAGGTCTCGCCTTTGGGACCTTATAAGTGTTTAGCCATGCAACAGTTGATGTTGTTGCACCAAGGATATTGTGCTGGATAACTAAACACTAATAAGGTCCCAAAGGGGAGGCCTATTGGCTATGCCAATGCTTGTCTTAGTTCGTAGCAGGTTAAGTTGCAACCTTTTCCGGAAGACGCTGGTATCCCGGACTCTGTTACGTTTCCATGGCTTTCCACTCTCCATCAAATTCCCCACCGTCACTGTATGTTCGATTTTTGTATGGCAGTTCTGCCTCAGGTGATTTGTTAGTACGCTCAGGCTGTTTGGTATCCTAGACATCTGATAAATCCTAGCTGGGGAATGATGTGTATAAGGCCGTCACCACAACGAGCACTTGTAACACACTAATGAACCGCCTGTATCAAAGATGGACGAGGACGCACTCAATGTCTCTGGGCAGTTAACATTGGTTGACTCTTAATGGTGTATAATGCACCAAAGACAAAGATATCTTCAATTGTCATCTTTTAGTGAAACACTACTATCTACCATCATTTACTACTTGGCACACTCTCAGTGGACCCTCAGATTATATAATTATAGAGAGAGTATGATCATCTAATATGGATGGAATAGTTTAAAAGTGTGTATTTTGTCTCTATATGGACGACTGGTTTTAATCAATTTGTGTGACATGTTCTTTAAGTAGCTTATGTGGATTTTTTTTCCAACAAAATAAAATATTATCATATTACGTAAGTGGTGTGATAATGTAACAATTCCTGCTTTTAGTTACAAAAAAACTAACTGTTCTCTACCCCACAGTATAATTATCTCACTGGCAAAGAGAGACTACGCCAGATAGTCTCCAAGGGCTGATCTCAACTCAAATATCTGAACTCGTCTTCAAATGTCTTTTATAACTTACTCAAGTTACTTTTTGGGTGTGGATGCTTAAATTGTTTTGCCCTACTCTGCATCAGGCACTGCACCGTTTCCCAAGCAGCCTTACTACATGACCCAGGACTATTCTAAAAATATGCTCTAAAATACCCAGTGTGGTCAGGAAATACAAGCCTACTTGTTGCCCTCTTGCAGACATTTCTATTTTAGAGCACAACGACCATGCAAACCATTACACCCAGTAATGGAAGTACACCTCAAGGGATCCCCTATGCAGCCCAAGGCCAAGGAATATCTGTAAGATATAGGATACTTGGGGGCCCTTCATCACCTTCTGCAGGGGTGCCCCATTGTTTTGCTTTACTCCTTTGGTGCCGCTTGCCTCCTTTTCTTCAAACTCTCTTCCCATCCGTCCATTAACTCTCTCTCCTCCCACTCTTCTGCCTCTATGGTCTACCTCTCTCTCTTTGTCTCTTAATCTCTCTCTTTCATGAAGCCTTCTGGTGCCTACTGCAGTTAACGTCAGGAATTTGGGGAAAGTTGTGAAGGCTCCAGTAGCCGTGTGCTTTAAAAACCGCCCTTTTGTGGTTTTGCCCCACCTTGAGGTTTGCATAAGCACTTTATGGTTTGCGAAGCTAACGGTAACTGGTTAATTTCAGGGCTTCTTAAGTTTTAATTTTTAACTGTACTTTAACTGATTTCTAAAAAAAAAAATGAATTTCAGATTTTTTTTAAACATATCAAAAGCAAAGCTACCATTACTTTAGTTGTGTTTTTCCAGTAAATTTCAGTTTTTTATGACCTACTACATTCGACTTCCATAAATCATTCATCTCCCTGATTTTGAGCACACCCTGCTAGAGTTGCCCTAGCACCAATCTACCATGGGCTATCAACCTGCCTCAGTAACCATTACGAACTTGTGACCAACTCCTGTTGCACATCGTCTTTGGCCGCAGAGCTCTGCCCTAACTTACTAGGGGCTGTCAATCCCAACCTACGTATGGCATTTGACCTGACTGGGCCCTGTGCTTAACCCCAGTGAATGGCCAATCCTTGCTTTTCATGCCCCCTGGCCCTGAGGCCACATGAAATGGCTGCACGGTCAGGCATTCTGGTAAGCCCATGCAACGGGGCTAACCCCCACTGTACATGGCTTTCAACTTTCCAACTTGCTAGGGGCTCCTAAATGTTGTGGTTAATGGGCTTTTCCGCCAACACTACATTTTCCTTTATTATAGGACTCAGTCTTCAAAGTGTTTTTTTGACTCGGTCTTCCGACTAGGGAGTGGAGTAACAAGTTTCCAAGAGTTCTAAGTGGGAGACCATGGAGCCGGGTTTCCAATCCAGAGAGCCTCACTCTGGGACCATGGACACCCTGTGCTGGGATCTGCAGGATGCTAAGATAGATGGATAGACTAATAGGAGATAGATATCTATGCAGAACGTGCTGAACCTACACACACAGACATCATTTAGGGGTCACCAGGGATCGCAGTTGCAACCCCTAGCTTGCCCCTTGCTACCACTGGCACTGCCTTTGCGACCAAAATCAGTGCCAAGAACACAAGTGTGCCTCGAATTATCAGTCAGGCTCGACCCTTATTTTTTTGCTAATTTGTATTACATTAATAGTGAATGATAGTTTATTATTTACTATTGATGTAATAATAAGTGGGGCAGCAAGATCTAGACCTTCACTGGCATCTAAGGTTGAAAAGAAATGGCTTTAAATGTATGTTGTGTGCATGCATGTGGGTGAGAGTGAGTTTGTGTGAGAGAGCGTGTATATGTGTGAGCATGTATGTTTGCATGCGAGATTGTGTGTATCTCAAAATGAGTGAGTAAGGTTAAGTCAGTCCGAGAGAGAGCGAATGAGTGATTCAAGGTGAGAGTTAGTGCAAGACACTAGTGCTAATGATAGAACGAGTTTGAGTAAGTGAATGTAAGTGAACCTGTGTTGATATTCTTGCAATCCGCTGTTGGACCTGGCATGTTTCTTGGCGTATAGCAGCATCCTTGGCAAAATGTTGGCACTGGCATACTGGAGACAGTACATTTGGGATACCTTCTGTGTAGTGTTGGCTTTCTAGTTGTTTCACATATGTCATCATTTGGAATGTTATCACAGATTGGAATGTTATGTTCTGATGCTAGTGTCAGTTAGGAGCTGAGGATTGAGCTGACTGGTGACAGCTCCTGGTCAGGATTTACTAAGGGATTTACCTCAGGATTATTCTTACTATCTTATTTTATATATGAACTACCACCTCATGTCAACTTGATTAATAAATACATCTTTCTACAAGAACCTACGTGACCTGATCTTCATTTAACATCACTACAATTGGCGACGAGGGTGGGATGCGCTCTCCAGAGCAACGCTGCATAACAGAAAAGACACTTGCTTAATGTCAGCAAAACGGTAATTAAAGGGCTTGTAGAAGGAATCACTGCAGGTATGAAAATCAAATGCTGCTGATGACAATTTTAAATGTTTAACGTTGACGAATGGGTGAAAGGAAAGTACTTGCATCATGGCAGCAAAATGGAAAACAGCAGGCATGTAGAAAGTAAAATGCAGGAAAGCAGGAAAATCAATCAATATGGATGGTTGTTAATGAGCTGCTCGTTTAGATCTTAGGACATTACATGAAATTATTGAATTGAGGCAGATGTCAGAAAACAAAAGCAGAGAAGCAGCACATGAAGGAAAGGCTCTTCATTCGACATCAGCAAAGTATGATATACATTGCCGGCATATAAATCAGCTGGTCAATACATCAGAAGCAGTCTTCGCTCATCAACAGAAATTTAGAAAAGCAACACAGGCTTATTTTCAGGTGTAGCAGTAGACAAATTAAAGTCACAGCCTTATAAATCAGGGACTCGAATGTCAAGTAGGCTTACACATAAGCAGGCTCATAAATTAGGTGCAGCAGCTATTAAATCAGGTGCAGTCACTTTTCAAACAGGTGAACCAGTTTTTCAAATCAGGTGCAGCAGTAGATAACTTAAGATTTTAGAAAGCAGGGACTGGCAGATTAGTTGGAGGACGACCATAAGAGTGGAATGGTCACTGGTGGGGATTAATAACGTGCCAGTTAGCTAAGAAGTTGCTTGAAGTAAGTGAAACTTAATTGGTTACCTTGTTTGAACAAAGTTCATGTTTCAGTTGCTTGTAAATATGAAGAAAAAAATCCCGAAACGTCGCCAATTGTAGTGATGTTAAATGAAGATCAGGTCACCCCCAGCGCCTTGAGACCCTACGGGTATGTAGCGCGCTTTATAAGTGTCATTGATTGATTTATTAATCAAGTTGACATGAGGTGGTAGTTCATATATAAGATAAGATAGTAAGAATAATCCTGAGGTAAATCCCCACCAGGAGCTGTCACCAGTCAGCTTAATCCTCAGCTCCTAACTGACACTAGCATCAGAACATAACATTCCAATCTGTGATAACATTCCAAATGATGACCTATGTGAAACAACTAGAAAGCCAACACTACATTCAGAAAATTCTAGGGCTGGCATACTGTAGGTACATTTTGGCACAGGCACCCATGAAAAAAATGTCAGCGTTGGCCTACTGGAGGAAATCCTTGGCATAGGTGGCACCTGTGGCAAATTGCTGGTGATGCCACTATTGTGTTTTTATCTAGGAACCTGAATCAATATTGCTATTCTATGCCCTTGTACGGCTATAATCAATAATATCCCTATAATGGCATAAGAATCAGATCCATATTGAAGTAAATCGCCCTTGCAGTCCAAGGCACGGCAAAAGCTACTTCCTTGGATTCCTAGAAAGCACAACGAGTTCTTTCGACACACCAAACCACCAGCAACCTGCCAAATCCCCACTTGCTTTGTTTTGATTTGTAATAGAACTCCTGCGAGCACTGTAAGAACGGCCAGTTCTTAGTGACATCTTTGTTGACGTCTTATGTCCAAGCCTTACGTCAAACTCTGCACCTTTCAGGTATAAATATACCAACGTTGCCTTAAGCAAACACACGGTGGTGGTTTTGGAGCAGAGCAGCTATCTACTTGCCGAGAGCCCAGCTGATGCGAGAAGCCCACGGACTCTGCCCCTCCTCTTTGACGCGCTGAGAAAGAAGCTGTCTTTTCTCCTGCCGAGAAAATCCAGCTCTGGCGTTTCCAGCCTACCCTTGCGGGTGACTGGGATATCGAGTCCTGAAAGAGAGATACCAGACCTCCCACATTCTATTCCCAAGGTACAGTGCTGACTAAACCCTTAAAGAGAATTCTTGAATCAGATTCTTGGCAAAACCAACTTAACTTAAACGGCTACTTACTTATTCATTCCCACGTATTAGGCTTAGGTCCGTTACACCGGGGTAGGCGTATTTTAGAAGCACCAGTTCAGTACGTTAGTCAATATATATATGTATGTATACATTTTATCCATTTTAAAGTGTCTTATGGCTATTAAACCATACCAATGCTTTTACAGCATTATTTCATAATACTCCTTTTACTGCACGTACTTTACTTTATATTAAGTATTGCAATTGCGGCAATTCATTTCTCTTGCATGAGAAGGAAGACTGCTCAATAAAGAATACCTTTTATTGAAAACGCCCGTCTCTCTCTTCTCTGCACTCTGGTGAAACTAAGAACGCACATTTGACTAAACCCTTAAAGAGAATTCTTGAATCAGATTCTTGGCAAAACCAACTTAACTTAAACTGCTACTTACTTATTCCTTCCCACGTATTAGGCTTAGGTCAGTTACACCGGGGTAGGGGTATTTTAGAAGCACCAGTTCAGCACGTTAGTCAATATATATATGTATGTATACATTTTATCCATTTTAAAGTGTCTTATGGCTAATAAACCATACCAATGCATTTACAGTATTATTTCATAATACTCCTTTTACTGCACGTACTTTACTTTATATTAAGTATTGCAATTGCGGCAATTCATTTCTCTTGCATGAGAAGGAAGACTGCTCAATAAAGAATACCTTTTATTGAAAACGCCCGTCTCTCTCTTCTCTGCACTCTGGTGAAACTAAGAACGCACATTTGACTGAGTGAAATAGCTGTCTATTGTTTTCACACGACTCTAGAGATTTACTCTTATTCTGGGGGAGCCAAGTTATCATGTTATATGGTTGTCGGAAACTGAATCCCTTCTTGTCTGAGCCAGGGAAGCTTATCCTTCCCTATTCATTCCAGAAAGTTTCCAGTGACCTCTGAGCTAGCTGGCGCAAACCTAAATTAAGTTTAACATAGTCAGTAGAGACCTAGATGACCTCAGTCCTACGTCTACACTGCTGTTTATGTTATTCCAATGCACAGAGCCTATTGGGAAAATAGGAACTACACTACATGGCGCCCAACGTTTGGTAAGGCGATAAAACTAACGCAAGACATTAGAGTAACTCAGTCGTGCTTTTTCACACAGACCCTTTTTCCCGTAAATACTCCAATTGACGTCTGGAGTGGGTGAAAGGTTAAAATCCACCGGAACTTAGTAGGAAAAGATTCCTATGTAGAGTTTTTGGTTTAGTCAACGTTGAAGGATACAGTGTTCCAAAATATTGTGCACCTAATCTTTTGTTTCCTTGAAACTTGATCTGCAACAAAAACCTTTCTGTTAGTAAAAATGGTGGAAAGTGAAGACGATAGGGAGGCAGCTAGAATAGCAGCTCAACTCCTAGAGGATGACACGAGTCTCCTACAGAATGACCCGAATGCTATACTCATTCCGGTCAACATAAGAAGAGCTATAACTCTAAAACTTATAGAAAACGGACTGATATCACGAGGTGGTACAGTCATATTTGTGATAGAGGCACAAGAATATCGGCAGACAGAGGTATTCTATTTATGGATAAACTTTCCAGCAGCAAACGCTGTAACACAGGAATTCCACTATTATAAAATAGTGGAACCTCCGGGAGAATACACTCCTTTCGAGGATGTGGAAATCCCACTTAATTACCAAGAGCACCTGCTCTGGTTTAAAGGCGCCCTAAAACATACTGATCAAATCACCAGGCTCGATCCACTAGGTAGACCAGGATCAACGTGGCCGGTTCTAGCCAGCTGCACACCACATCCAGACATTGATAAAATGTCAAGTGAAGAACTCTTGGTTAAAATTGAAGAATTAACAAAGGCACATAGAGAGTTATTTCAATTGGCAATGGAGGATATAACTTACCTCCAAAAATTGAAAGAAACGGATATAGCAGACCAACCAATTGAACTTGCCAGAATCATAGAAAAATCCCATGAAGTACTAGGTAGGTCGGTTTGGGTGGGAAACTGGTAAAACCCCAACTAACTGAAAATCCTGAAAAGATATTTATTAAAAATAATCTAAACACTCCAAAGAAGAGCTGGGATGGAAATAAACAATCCACCCCCAAAGAAAAAAGATTCCAGTCCAGAGGAAGGTCTCCTCGGCGAAGGGAAAGAACTCCGAACCGAGAACACAAGTCTCCCAAAAGGGAGCCCTCTGAAAAAAGATACAACCTTAGAAATAGGGATAATTTGAAAAAGCCTGATAGATATAAAGATATTGATACACGTCCCTCTCGATCTTTTCTGACTTCCTCGCAGAAATCGGAAAGAAGAGGACGGTCAGAACACAGGGAAGAGCACGTCAAGTCCAAAGACAAGGAACCTGCTCAAAGTAAAAAAATTACAATTTCCAAGAAAGAAGGTAGCAAGTATTAAAATAATCAAACATGCCGAGGATACTGAGGACTCAGCTGAAAAACGGAGAGTGGGCACAGACAATGCTAGACAGCGCAGCACAAGTGACCATAGCTCGCAAGATCCTGATGAATCATCTGGAGACAGTGGACACGAATGAATACATTCAGGTGGAAACTGCAGATACCAGAGTTAGCGAACCTCATAAAATATACGAAATAACATTGCGTATATAGGGAGATAAGACTAGGAAGGTAAGGGGTCTGTTTTGGGATAACCGCTCAAAAGGCTATGACATCCTATTAGCTGAGAAAGACTGGCCACCAGAGTTTGTCAGGGATTGCCCTCATGGCGAAGAAATTATTATGCCTGCCTTCTCGAATCATATTCCAATACATAGAAAATACATATATGCGAGAAAATGGGCAGTAGCCCAAGCACCTGCATTTTATAAGAATCATGTAGGATGGGATGAGGACTCTCCTCCTCACAAAATCCAGTTAAAATGTCAACCAACTGCACAAAGACCGTACCCAATTAAGCAAGAAGCTAAAAAACAGGTCAGGGAGATCTTAGATCAACTTGAATACCAAGGGGTGATTGAAACATGCACCTCTCAAATGAACAATCCTTTGTTTCCTGTCTCCAAACCAGACGATTCATATCACCTAGTCTTGGACTACAGACACCTTAACTCATGTTGCAAGACATTTGCAGTACAAAATTCGCACAGTGCAGCACTAATGAATAACATCATTTGCAAAAAATACAAAACAACATTAGACATTTCTAATGGATTCTTTTGTCAAAATATTGCACCGGAAAGCAGGTATTTAACCGCTTTCTCAATAATGGGGTCACAGAAATTTCTGTCGACTCCCACAGGGATTCAAGAATAGCCCAGGATTATTCTCAGCAAGAGTAACAGAGTTACTACAAATATATGATGATGAGGCATTATCTTATGTCGAAGACATCTATCTCACAGATGATGACCTGGATACTCACTTGAAAAGAGTGAACACCATAATACTTAGGTTCGCAGCAGAAGGTTACAAATTCAACTTTAAAAAGTCACGAATTGCCCATGTAACTGTCCTTTTTTTGGATATGAATTATCAAGTTAAGGCAAAAGCCTAGCAGACAACTTCTTAGAGAAGTGTGCTGTACTACAAGCACCCAAAACGCTGAAGAACTTACAATCAATACTAGGCTTCCTGAATTTCGGAAGAACTTACATTCTAAATTATGCAGAGAGGGTTAAACCTCTCTATGAATTAATAAAACCTGATTTTAAACCAATCAATTGGACTCAGAAACACACAGAAATTTTGAGATCATTGCAAACAGACATGTTAGCTAAAACAAAATTAGAAACTCGCGACAATACACGCAACCTTGTAATCAGAGTCATACCAGGAAGATGCGGATTCACGTACCTGACCTCTAATGAGGGAGAAACGGTACCAATAGCTTACAAATCACATTTGTACCCACAAGCTGAAAAAACATTCAGTCTTTCAGAAAATACTGTAAAGGCGGTTCAGACTGCTGTAGCAAAAGAAAGAGCCCAAGCCTAAGGCAAACGAATAACTGTTTTTACAGCAGAATCAGCCTTTGAGGCGTTATTCACCCAAGTTAATCTAAAAACGGTGAATCAACAAAAAGATGCCAGTACTGCACTTCAATTCAATATTTTCTACTAATTGAGTAACAATCCTCAATTGGGAAAGACCAATCTTTTAGTCTAGTTTCTTATGAATACTTCTTTTTATTTTGGATTTTATTTTTTTGTGTATTTTCTATTTTTGTTGTTGGACCTTATTAAGACAGGAGAGACTTGAAAGGTATATACAAAAACATCCAATATATACAAAAACATCAAAAATGTCACAACTCAAATATAATGTATATCATTTTGCAAAACATTTGGTGGACACATTAAACATTCAAAAGACAACATTGAGTGCACTTAGAGACATAGACATACAAGACTAGACGACTAAAAACGGTGGCACTAGATCCAAAATGGATACAGTGGGAAAATTCTCTTGCTGCAGAAGACGTGACATAATATTTTGACCCGAACATGAAAAAACTGAAGGATTTGAAATATGAACACGAATATCCTCTGCTAATCGAAATTCTGCCTCTCCAACAGTACTCTTGTATAATCTATACGGACAGATTTGTACAGCATTACGATATGGATAATAAATCCTACAATGCAGCATGTGCGATTGTTAAAGGTCGCTGGCGCTGTAGTAAATTCAGACCAAAAATAACAAAAACTGAATCACTGAAGAACTGTTCGGCTCAGCGAGCTGAAATCAGATCTTTAAAGATGGCGCTTGAAAATGCTGATCGTGAATTCCCCACACTAATAATGTGCGATTCGCATTTCTGCGTCAAATCTTACAATAATGACTTGCAGAACTGGGTTCAAAACGATTACAAAGATGACACAGGTGCCACAATAAAGCATAAGAAGCTTTGGGAACAGGTAGTTCATTTACATAAAGAACTACAGAACACTCACGTGATACACACACTGAGCCATCAACGTGATGGCGTTCACATTGCAGGGAATTCATTGGCTAATCCAGCCACAGCGGAAGCAACTCAACCGGCTTCCGTAGCCACAAAAAAGCGTTCAGAAAAATATATAGACGGGGAAACCATGCTGGCGGTAAAAACGTCTTCAAAAGGCGACTGTGCAGCACTACCCGTGAACTATCCACTCAATAATACATACGTAATTGACGCAAACTCCGTTACTTTTGCTCGAATCCCTATAGTGGGGGATAGAGTAATTCCAAACACGAACAGGAGAGTCTTCTTAATAGCGGACGCACACATGGGATTGAGTCAGAGGCACAAACAGATCAAGGAATCTCTGAAAGAATTACAATCAGAATACTGGCGGCCGGGGATGAGCCTGCAACATTATAAATTTGCAAAGAGCTGTCCAAACTGCAACAGAGATCGCAGTAGCGAGCCAACCGGAGTATTGCCATGGCCATTTCTGTAGTTAGCATACGGCTATCTATACGTAAATTCCAGTGTCGCATTAATTTCATTTAAGACTATATTCACTTAAAAATACAGACCCCAGCGCTCGGCTGACGCCAGAACGGTTATAAAATATTTGCGAGTCTTTATCGGCACATATGCAATTGGCATGCTACATTCTGACCAGGGTCCTGCTTTTAGCTCTCAAGCTTATAAGGAGGCCATGACCAGCATGGGCATTGCTTTGCGGTACTCTTGTCCCTTCCATCCTGAGGGAAATGGGATTGTGGAAAGAAAAAACCGAGACATAAAGCAATCTATAACGGCAAAGGTATTAGGTTCGGGTGATGGGTGGGCCCAACATTTAACAAGTGTCCAACCTAGTCTTAACAATCTGCCAAGAAATTCTCTAAAAGGTTTCAGCCCGTACGAACTATTGTTCGGAACTAGAATGTATATTCAGGATTTAGATAGTCAGACTTCAGTGGTAGAAGATAAAGAAAAATGCTTTGACATCAAAGATCGTTTCGCTGTTTTACAGGACTTAAATGAAACAAGAAAAGCCCTGAGCAACATAAAGTTAAAACAGCCAACAACCACTGAAGATACATCACCTGTCCCAGCAAGACCTGTCTGGATTCCAAAGATTGGGGATCTGGTCAAAGAGAAGATCGTGGTGAAGAAGGAATTTGGGCCTTCTTACAGAAAAGCAGTACCTGTCTTAGCTGTCAGCGGAACAAGATCAGTTGTACTACCGCCCCTTGCTGGTAAAAAAGAGAACCGAGTTGTATTCATCGACCTGGTAAAACCACAATCATGTGGCCAATAATAAGTAGTAGGCGCAGTGGACTCCCACGAATGAGCAGAACTCTTAAACTTGCTACAATCCAAGAGCTTCAAACTGAGAGACTAATCACATTTGATAAACCTGCAGTGAATAAAAAAGGACAATGCAACAATGCCATGGAACTTGTGCCTCTTGAAACCCAAAAAGAAACAGTTAGTCAAGAAACACCAGTCTACAACGATGTAGCCTCAGACTATGCTAATGAAAGAAAAATTGAAAAAGCAATTCCAACAATTGACAGAACTGCATCTGGCTACTTCATCAATTTCGATAACTTTTCTGAAGATCCAAGCGAACCTGAAGACACGCCAGCAACAAAAACTTTTAAAGACAAAGCAACAGAACTCTGTCATCCACTCAAAGAAACCTATCTAATTTCTCCATGGATTGAATTTTGGATTGTGTTAGGTGTACTTTTCCTCCTGCTTTGGCTCATCATGGTACTTTGTTTGGGAAAATTAATTGAGGGAAAATACAGTACAATGGACACAGCAAGTCAGAACATCAACTTGGTCCTAAAGCCACACAAGTCATCTCACATCGAGAAAAGAGAACTATCATCAGTGAATGTCACAGCCATTCCAATACCCCGGTGGGGTAGTTTGGGACAAAAGGGATTACGAAATCTATGGCCCGGTCGAACTCTTGAAATATCCACACCAATTCAAGGTTTCATTAAGTGACTTTGTAAAACCAAGTACATTCTCTGATGATTGGGACTTTGAAAGCATAAATAATATGATGTCAGATTTAGTAATGTCTGCGAAATTTACAGAACATGATTATTTACAGGGTTCATCGAACTATGAACACATGTACTGCTATAACCACTATGCACATCACTATTTGCATAAATCTGCTCAACCTAGAAATGTTTTTAAATATAATCAATGGGAACATTGTGCAACTCCACCTAAAAGCAGTTCGAAAACATTTTATGAGAAATTCCCATACTTCTCAGGGTTTAACACAAGTGATGCAGAAACATTTTATTATAAACTGTTAGATAAAACAGGGATAACAACTTTGTTGACAATTACTAAATTGATTCATTCGGAAACATTTTATGAAAAAATGATTACATTTGGTTTTGATTTCTGGAAAAACAACATTGAAACAAAAACCATCTGGGGTACAAAAGAATGGCAGGTCCAAGGTTTAGAAGCATTATTTCGAGCCTGCATGATCCCAGAACAAATAATGTTCTTGAATGACACCATTCAACAGACTACTTGTCTTGGCCTAGCTAAGATTAAAGACCTAAACAAACCGTCTATTCCAAAGCCAATACCTGATGGTAATACCACCACAGATATTGAGATAGACGTATCCCAAATTTTACACCAAAACAGAACAATTCCTGATTTGAAAAAGTGGTTAATCTGGCCAACAGACACAAATAACTGTCAAGATAGATTCCTGAACAAAATACAGGCGTTCAAAATGACCAGACCAGACCCTAGATACTCCCAGAGACAACATCCAGGGATAGTAACAACATACAGTGTAGGGAAACTATGCCTTGAATGGCTACAGACATCCACACTGGCAGAAATTAAGCAACACTTGACTTTACTTAAAGACGGTGCTGACTTGCGCAATTTCATAATGGGACTACGCAAACAGCGTCAAAAACGTTTCATAGCAGCCAGTATATACGCTGCATACAACGAAGCTTGGAAAGTAACTCAAATTGAGACAGCAGAGGAAATACGAGAAATTGATCGTATTAATTTGGAAAAAATCGCTTTCTGTTGTGGACAATGGGTTAATGACTCTGTCCTCCAGAATATATTCACTGGACAGCATTGTATCATCTGCTATCGATATAAGAGATCAGGACTTGCTAATGTTACAACACGGTCAGTCCCAATTACGTTCTATTGTACAGCTAGGCTGGACGTTGCAAAACCTGCAATCAGGCTACGTGCCATGGCGTTTAATCAACACAACGTCATTATTCTCTATCTTTAACCTTACTGATAAACAAATCAGTTTGGCACAAAAAGGAGCAGACAATACGATTCTGAGCATTGAAAAACTTGAGAGATTACCATTGACAATGTCAGAAAGACCTGTCATTGAATGGATAATACACGGAATAATCACAATTCCGATAACAACTTTCCAATTTAAAAATTGCCAAGAGTATATACCAGCAGGCCAGTATGAAAGGTTGGGTAAAGGGTACATTAAGTTATCCTGGAATATACCTTATACACACACATGTTATAGTGACAAGAACCAGAATGTATTTCTTAGTGGTAATAATTGTAAACGATCACTAAGCGGTATACGTCTGTGCCAAGGTATTAATTTGCATGGGGCCTGTGAGGGGACTTCAAATAACCTTTCATGCCACCAGTATGGCACACCTGCAACACAGATAGAGCCATTCTTTAGACAACTTTCTAACTGGAGTTACGTTCTAATAACGGACCACAGCTGTTGTGGCATGGTGCCAGGGAAAGCATATCTCGTTAGTTCCATGGTCACTTGCTGTATGCA
This sequence comes from Lissotriton vulgaris, assembly GCF_964263255.1. Classification (NCBI taxonomy): domain Eukaryota; kingdom Metazoa; phylum Chordata; class Amphibia; order Caudata; family Salamandridae; genus Lissotriton; species Lissotriton vulgaris. Next base: position 753,767,599 of record NC_141695.1, on the reverse strand, counting down.
AGTATTGTATCCAAACGGCCCTCCTGATACAGAGCCGACGACTTGGCCTTCTTTGAATATCTCTTCTATACGAATTGATACTCTAAGCAGAATGAAGTCTGTTCTTTTACAGACAACCGTGCCTTTAACGTCATCAAAAGAAACGTATGACCTTCAAGTTGCAAGGACAACAGCAGAGATACATACACTTTTATCAACTAATTGCCCTGTGCATTTCGTAGAAATGCTAAGCCAAATTCTAAATATGTCAGATACCAGTGGCATCGCACATGTATTTAAGACAATTTTTTGGGACTGTTAACACCCTTCGAAGCAGTCCTGGGCATCTTTCCCAATTTTGTCCATTCTGTCTTTGGCGGCCTACCACTACTTTTGGGACTCGTAGCAGGAATTTTATTATTGACTCTTCTGCTCCGATATGGCAAGCCAAATCGCAGACAAGACTCCTGCAACGATGGAAGAAACGATCTTAGCTATACGCTATCGGGACCGCATAACTAAAGTCCTTGGATTAGCCCGTCTAAGAGATCTGAATATGACCTGGTTTCTTTCATTCAGACCTATATGGCAAAACTGCATCTTACCTGTGCTTCGATGTATGCTATGCGGGGAAGAATGTGTGTTGGACACCTGTCTTACACTACATTCAGCAGTATCAATGGATATCGATACTTTGCTAAGTCCTGTAACGGCTCTTGCATCGTGTTGTCCCCAGCGGTTACCAATCCTGATGACGGCATTCGTTGAAACTTCACCACTACGATTCGGTGGCAGTGAATCACAAGATGAGAGCAACATCACCCAGGTACGACCTTCTGTGAGCATTGCTGATCCTGACATCGATGATAGCAATCATTCTCACGACTGCCCCGTTGCAGCATTTTCAACCATGGCCGAACTTTCACCTGAAGCTGTAGACTGCTTTTTTGCACATCTGTCTGAAATGATGTTCTCCCCTGAACAGAAAGAATAACTTTTTAAGCAAACCGGCACACAACGTTCCCCTGAATTCTGAATTCGGCCTTCAGCTTTGATAAACAAAAGCTACTGAAAATATTTGGAACTATTTTCTCCCCTGAAAACGAATTTTTTTTTTTTCAAAATTCCAAAATATTTACCCTTTTTTCTGGCACATGTACTCTGCTTAAAGTAGAACTATTCTTAAAGAACAGAGCTTCTATTTTTAGTAATTCAAGAGACAAAATATTACCTCAGCCTCTAGCACACTTATAAGCAATTGCATTTATATGTGATGAAATAGTCTCGACCTTCTTTTCTGTATTAAGAGACATTTCATGTGTAATTTTCGCGGATCGTTTAGCTCAATATATATGCATCCTTTTTTCTGAATGATTACACTGCTTGATAAATGTACAGTACCAATAATCTTTCCTGTATTTTGCATACACCATTTCAAATGCAAAAATGAATTTTGGGGTGGTTTGGAATACACATGCACCTTTATATGTTTACTATTGCTTAGGTTTAGTAATGATGGGCATTAAATCTATCTAGGAACCTGAATCAATATTGCTATGATATGCCCTTGTACGGCTATAATCAATAATATCCCTATAATGGCATAAGAATCAGATCCATATTTAAGTAAATCGCCCTTGCAGTCCAAGGCACGGCAAAAGCTACTTCCTTGGATTCCTAGAAAGCACAACGAGTTCATTCGACACACCAAACCTCCAGCAACCTGGGAAATCCCCACTTGCTTTGTTTTGATTTGTAATAGAACTCCTGCGAGCACTGTAAGAACGGCCAGTTCTTAGTGACATCTTTATTGACGTCTTATGTCCAAACCTTACGTCAAACTCGGCACCTTTCAGGTATAAATATAGCAACGTTGTCTTAAGCAAACACACGGTGGTGGTTTTGGAGCAGAGCAGCTATCTATTTGCCGAGAGCCTAGCTGATGCGAGAAGCCCACGGACGCTGCCCCTCCTCTTTGACGCGCTGAGAGAGATGCTGTCTTTTGTCCTGTCGAGAAAATCCAGCTCCGGCGTTTCCAGCCTACCCTTGCGGGTGACTGGGATATCGAGTCCTGAAAGAGAGATACTAGACCTCCCACATTCTATTCCCAAGTTACAGTGCTGACTAAACCCTTAAAGAGAATTCTTGAATCAGATTCTTGGCAAAACCAACTTAACTTAAACTGCTACTTACTTACTCCTTCCCACGTATTAGGCTTAGGTCAGGTACACCCGGGTAGGCGTATTTTAGAAGCACCAGTTGAGCACGTTAGTCAATGTATATATGTATGTATATATTTTATCCATTTTAAAGTGTCTTATGGCTAAGAAACCATGCCAATGCTTTTACAGTATTATTTCATAATACTCCTTTTACTGTACGTACTTTACTTTATATTAAGTATTGCAATTGTGGCAATTCATTTCTCTTGCATGAGAAGGAAGACTGCTCAATAAATAAAACCTTTTATTGATAACGCCTGTCTCTCTCTTCTCTGCACTCTGGTGAAACTAAGAACGCACATTTGACTGGGTGAAATAGCTGTCTATTGTTTTCACACGACTCTAGAGATTTACTCTTATTCTGGGGGAGCCAAGTTGTCATGTTATATGGTTGTCAGAAACTGAATCCCTTCTTGTCTGAGCCAGGGAAGCTTATCCCTCCCTATTCATTCCAGAAAGTTTCCAGTGACCTCTGAGCTAGCTGGCGCAAACCTAAATTAAGTTTAACATAGTCAGTAGAGACCTAGATGACCTCAGTCCTACGTCTACACTGCTGTTTATGTTATTCCAATGCGCAGAGCCTATTGGGAAAATAGGAACTACACTACAGCACATGGGAGGAAATTCTTGACATATGGGAAGACAACTGTGATAATGTCATGGGGCCATCCATGACAAAATGTGGTCCACAACATATTAGACTTAACCTTTGACATAAGGACATCCATAGTGCAAGAGAAGCAGTATTAGGAAAATTCTGGCACTGGTATATTGTATGTAATGTTTGGGAAAAAAGGGCCCACCATAGCAAAATTCTGGTCCTAGCAATGGAGGTCACGTTTGACGAAAGGGGGCACCCATAGGACATTTTAAAAACATAATTGGGTGAACTCATGGGAATGTGAGGTTTCATGAGTTAGGCACTCCATGAAAGGACTTGAATATTTACTGAGTGTTTTGTCAGAGCCTATGGCTTTTCTCCCCTAGAATAATATAGTATATTAATTGTGAAATTATTATGTACCTTCAGCTATGTTAATTGTTGTGATGTCTTCAGGATAGGGTTGTGTGACATCACTTCTTGGGACGATTCAGGGTTAGAGGTCATATGATTTCACTTCTTGTACAAATAAGGCCTAAGGCTATATGATGTCACTTACACCACCCATGAGATTTTGGTGAATCGATCTCCATCCCTACACATTCATTAAATGGCACCAAAGTTATAATAAAAAGAGAAAACTGCTTTTCAGTTCAATTCTAACCTAACCATCCCTACAGAATATTAACAAACATTGTAACATATAGCTATCTCTGTCTTTCACCCTGAGGAAATACATTCTTTAGGTAGCCTGAAGCTGCAGACTGAGGGCCATGTGTACACTGTAAACTCCTGAGTAGTCCTTAGATGGACGGTATATACTGCAAAAGTGCAATCCATATTTCATATAAGAAACCTCAAAGTGTAGGTTTTTTGCCAAGCCATTATGCACTGAAACTTAAGGTGCAATGTGGAATTGAGATGAAAATGTTTATTTTTTGACAAATAAATAGGGATTAAAAGAGGGATGTTAATTATTTAATTAATTTTCTAGAAATGGAGTAAGAAAAACGATGTGCTAAGCATTTTATTGAATGTAATTTATATTGGCGCTAATTGGCTTTTAATTGTCAGAAAAGATAGATGATAAAACCATGTTTTTTAAAATTCATTTTATAATTCTTTCATAATAGATTTAAGGTATACAACTTCAAAACAATAGAAAGAGAAACACCAGAAAGGCCCCTTACAATCTATTTTAGAAGCATAGGGGTTGATTACGATGGAGTCCGTCCGCCATCGTTTCGGGAAGTGGGACCGCCCTTCTACAAGGTGGTGGTCCCACCGGAGGTATTAGGATGTGACTGCCGCCGTGACGGTCGTACTTGTTATACTTTGCATTGCGGCAGGTGTTGTTGCCTGCAGCACTCACCGCAATGTAAAAAAGGCACAGTTTACATTTCCCGGCACTACGTGGCAGGCACCATGCGGTGCCTGCCACATGGGGCAGGGAAATGTAGGGGGATCCCATAAGTGCCCCTGAACCTCCAAACAAAAGTGCCCAGGGTTAAGGGGGACTGCTATGGGCCCATAATGTCCATCTCCGCCAGCCTTTCCATGGCGGGTGTGGCGCCATGGAAAGGCTGGCAGGGATGGACGATTATAATCCCAAGGCTGCCATTTATGGGATTGAGAAGCCTCTGCAGCACCAGGGATCTCAAGGAGCCTCTCAGATGCATGGTGGTCGGAAACTCCTACTGCCACAGTACTGCCCGCCATTTTAATATGGCGGGTGGAAAATAAGTCAAATTTAGCTTTGAAGAAGGGCATGTGTGCTTTGGAGCCTCTGAACAAAATAGGAGAGTTTATCTCCTGAGCTCAAGTGGTATTTTGAGATAGAATTTTCTAGCCATGTTATTGCTGTGTGTATGTGTGTGTGTATATATATTGGCTGTGTGCGTGTGCGTGTGCGTGTGTGTGTGTGTGTGTGTGTATGTATATATATATATATATATATATATATTATAATGTCAACAATTCTGTCCCAAGCGAAGGGCGCGCTATCTCACAGCTGGTGCGCGTGGCGTGTCTGGACCAGCCTCAAACTCCAATGTTCCACTAAAACAGATTAACACGCTGCACTCTCCCAGTGTTTGTTATTTCAATAAAGATTTATTCAACAAGCCATCTCCTGCTCCTTCTCCACCTACGCGTTTCGGCCAGCAGGTCTTCGTCACGGTGTATAGCGTTAGTACCTCTACGCTTTCACCATTTCATAGCAAATGCCCATTGTGCACATTATGATGCATTCTGGGAATGGTAGTTTAAATTAAAATACGCACACAATGTTGTGCCACAAAACACTTAATTTTCAACATTTTGTCATATATGTCAAACAAGTTGATGTTAAGAATATTTGATTTCCCAGTTAATTTGTGAGTATTATCAAAGTATAAACATTGTTGGATTTTCTTAAGTGACCAAGGGGCATTAAGATTCATAGGTGATTCCTATGCCGCAAGGACCACTAGTCTCAAGGATGGGTATTTAGTGTTGCGCTATAAATTTCAACTTTAGATGTCATTTGTACTTGTAAGTATAAGACTCCGTGTCCATTTTCATGCTGGTTTCGTTATGGCTCAGTTCCCATGTCCATCTGTGTCTTTTGCGTGCAACACCATCATCATCAGCAGTGCATTGCGGGGACACAAGTTATAGTTAGCTGAACTAACTATAACAAGGGAATTTCTATGTTTTTTTTACGGGTGAAATGTCCATCTAACTAGAACACCTCTGGAACCTATGGTTTTTCAGTGAATTTCTAAGGTTTTTTAAAGGCTAATTTCGAACTATAACGTTCCTGAAACCTATGTTTTTTTCAGTGTGTATGTAAAAAAATATATATATACATATATATATGTATATATATATATATATGTATATATATATATATATGTATAAAAAACCATAGGTTTCACACCAGTTATAGTTAGCTGGAAATTTTACTGACATAAAACCCACGGTATAGTTAGTTGGACTCACTATAACTTGCGCGCCTGCAATGCACTGCTGATGACGTCACATATTACATCACTCATGACATGGTCAGTGACATCACCCATGACATCACTGATGACACCATCCAGTGAATGTGTGTCTTTTTGAAAAATAAATGTTTTATATATGTATATGTAAAAGTCAATGGAAGAATAAATGTTTAAATAAGTGTCTAAATGGATGTTTTTTTAAAAAAAAATTGATTGGTTAACTTGCTTATTAAGTGTATCTTAGTGAATACATGTATTAGTGAGAAATGTTTAAATATTTAAATATATGTATTAGTGTTTCACTTTGTGTATAAGTGGCTGCATGGGTTTGTGAGTACCTACATGTGTGTGTATATGGGTTATTAGATGTTGTTTTTAGTATCAGTATGAGTGTCTGTATGGTTTGGTGGGAGTATGACTTAGCACATAGATGCATCAATGACTGACTCTCTGTATGTGTTTCGAACACAACATATGTGCAGGACTGTATGGGTGGATGAGTGTGTATATGTGTGTGTTATTAAGTGAATGACTGTCTCACTAGTGTCTTTATCAGTAACTACATATGTTTTAATCTAGTATATGTGAATATTGATGTATATAAGTGAGTATATGTGAGAGTAAGAGATTGTAAGAGTTCCTGTTTAAATAAGTATGCGTTTCTATAAGTGATTGTTTAAGAGAGTAACTATGTGTAAGTTTCCTTAGAAGTAAGGTGGTAGTGTGTGTATAGCTGTATATGCAAATAAATGGATGTTCAAAAGTTTATTTGCATGTGTGAGTATGTGTGTGAGTAACTTTTGGATGACTGTCGGTGTGTAACAGGATGTATAGGTGTTTCACTACATATGATGAGTAAATATATGTATGAGTGACTATATAGAACTGTTGGTGAATGAGTGGATGTGTATATAGATGGTGTTATTACTGAATTGGTTATTGTAACTGGAATGGGTATCCATTTTTTTGAAAATGTTATTTTCTATTTTTGAATGTGTTTCAAGGGTTACATTACACTGAAAGGAGGTCTGTCACTCTGTCACAAGAATGGTGTCATCAGTGATGTCATGAGTAATGTCACTGACCATGTCATGAGTGATGTAATATGAGACGTCATCAGCAGTGCATTGCAGGCGCGCAAGTTATAGTGAGTCCAACTAACTATAACGTGGGAATTTCAATGGTTTTATGTCAGTAAAATTTCCAGCTAACTATAACTGGTGTGAAACCTATGGTTTTTTCAGTGAATTTAATAGTTTTTTTAATGCTAATTCCTAACTATAACTGGTGTGAAACCTATGGCAAAATGAAACCCCTCATTTTGTTCCTTTTCAAATTAAATGTATTAAGTGTTACCACTTTATTCCAATCAAGATGACTTCAGGTGTGCCATCCTTTTGTCATAAGTAAGACTGTTAGCGTTCTAGTTGTTCTTTAGAACACTCTGGGACATTCTGTCATTGGGCTACATCTGGCTGATATTTGGGCTACATTTGGGCTCTTTTGTCTCTGGTGGCCATCTTGGGAGACTGCACATCAGAATTTTTTTAATGAAATATAAGAGGATTTGAGAAGTCACTCAAAATGTGCCCTAATTTTTCTTTCTTCAGCACTAATCATAATTTCTTAGGCAAAATGAACCCCCTCATTTTGTTCCTTTGCAAATTAAATGTTTTAAGTGTTAACACTTTATTCCAATCAAGATGACTTCAGGTGTGCCATACTTTTGTCATAAGTAAGACTGATAGCGCTCTAGTTGTTCTTTAGAACACTCTGGGACATTCTGTCATTGGGCTATAGTTGGGCTACATCTGGCTGATATTTGAGCTACATTTGTTTTTTTTTGTCTTTGGTGGCCATCTTTGGGCTACATTGGGGTACATTGGGCTACATTTGGGCTCTAACATATATATAGCCCAATGTAGCCCAATATATATTTTTTCAAAGTTAATTTTCGTAAAAACCACTGGAGCATATATCTTGAGACATAGCAAAGGCACATCGGGGTACCAGTCCCTACAATTTTGCCAAGTTTGGTGGAAATCCATTCAGCCGTTCGGGCTAAAAGTGAGGTTGACCGCCCTATGGAAATTAACATGGGGAAAACACGTTTTGAGACCCCCTTTTATCTCGGCCCCCGCTTGGCGAATCTCCCCCAAACTTTTAGGGAAGAACCAAAGCGCCGCGAGGCAAATTTGAGGAAATTTTCAGGCAGATTCCTCAACCGGCGCCAAAGTTATTCCCAATAGAATGTTGAGATTTTGCATTGAAAAAAATCCTAACTATAACTACCTACTGGCGACAGTAGGTAATATATATATATACATATATATATATATATGTATATATATATATATACACATATATATGAAAATCCAACGCGTTGCCGGCGGCAGCCGTCGGCCAGCAAACAGGTACACAGACTCCTTAAGTAATCACCGCAAGCCAGACTTCGATTCGAAAAAGTTATTTATTCAGCATATGGTGATGGTGGTGCCAGTCATCAGACGCGTTTCGGACTTGCATCCTTGCTCACTGATGAGCGGGTGAAGTGGAGGTCATGTATATATACAAGATAGACACACATTCAAATTTCGCGCCTTAACAAAAACTAAACATAGAAGGTGGACTAACATTGAAAGTCTCATCCTAAACCCAATATACGGGCGCCATTTTGTAATGGTAAAAGGCGAAATACAATTGTGTGCCGCAACCATCCCACAAGTGAAAATAAATACACAGCATCCATTTAACTCAACTTAAATCACATCCCAACAACATTGTAATATTGCGTTTCTTGAATTGCAGAGAATTCTCACCACGTATCCAAATGACGTTTGTAACATAGTGTCTACGTGTGCAATTACAATCTGTACCAATACTAGAAATGTATGCATAATAAGATGATAAAGTGCATAAATGCTGGGTACAATAAAGCACTATGATATTAGGTGATGTGAGCAAGGCAGATACAAATACATGCATTTACCGGCATCCTTTCACTAGTGAGCATGATGCAAATTGTGTATAAAATAATAATCTAAATTTGATTGAATGATGAATTCATGTTAAGTGGGCCAATGTCCTTACAAATACGCCAACAACATGCTGCAATTTTGGATTTTCCCTCTTAAAGACTGTAGAGTCTACTATGGAGGAAATAACAAAACTCAATGTTGGACTGGTCAGTGTTCGGGTTAGTTCCAATGCTATACTGTACCATATGGTACCTGCTGTGGAATTGCTTAAACACACGAACCTGAACATGTAGTGTAGGGTGGTCATGGTGGTGTGGCCATAAATGGAACTAGACCTACCAACCTATATACCCTACAATATCTAAGGGATCATGTGTTGAACAAGAGAAAAGCCCAACTAAACCTAATTACACATGCGGATGGTTAAGTATTAATCATTAGACACTCCTAATAGAAAGTGAAGGCTTAAAAACGGAGCATCTCATACAAATATCATGAGAGCCGTAGGACTGTGACGTGTGAAAAATAAGGTGATAAAGTGTGAATATATGGTTTACATATACGAGGAACTCTCAATGCCTAAATAACTTCATTCATTGTCTGACTTGCAAGATCTTGATATAATTAGGCAGGGCAACACTGTTGCGACTAGTGAAAAAGAAAGAGAAACACGTAGACAGTAGAATATGCAAAAACATTCAGATAGGTTGTGCATATCAACTAGCTGAGATCCAAAATACTAAATGTAAAATGTAGGATATAGAATGGACATTCCAGCTTACATGTAATACTCCTAGTACAGTCAACAATAGATGGATACCAAAAATAAGACATATACATGATAGGAACTTTATAGGAAGTTGCGAAGGTCTTCCCCTATGTTCAATCCCCCGGGATGTTTGCTGTTAAGCATAACAATATACTTAGATTCCAGTTGGCGAAGGCGTTTTTCATAGTCCCCACCTTTCTTATTTTGAATAATGGCATCGATCACAAAGTATTTAAGATGGTTTAAATTTTGATTGTGAACAGCTTGGAAATGCCTAGCAACCGGATATGTGGAATCCGCGTTGACTATAGCTCGTAAATGTTGGAGTATACGAAGGTATACCGCCCCTTTTGTACTCCCCACATATATAAGGTTACAGCTGCATTGCAATACGTACACCGCCAATTCGGTGCGGCACGTATAGTGTGATTTGAGCATGATGGGTTGGGTGTCAAAAGGTGTCGGGAAAGATCTAGTGTTCACACCGAATTTACATGCTCTGCAGCTGATGCAGGGAAAAAATCCTTTGCGTGGGGATAGCCAATTGTCAGTAGGTGTTTCTGGGCTGTTCTCAACCAAATTGTTACGCATGGAGTATGCCCTTCTAAAGGTAATAGTGGGGGATTGGGGCATGATGTCTCTAAGGACATTGTCAGTCAGGATGATAGGCCATTCGCGTTTTACTAATTTGTTTATATCTTTAGCTTGGCTACTGTATATATATATATCCACCGATTCAGCTCTCAAATGCAGACCCCTGGCTCTCCGGTGCCGTACTTCTCAGCAGAGCCACGCCTTAATTTATTTCACACACCTCCTCGATAGAAGAAATGAGTACGCACTCACAAAGTTCTTTCTTTTCCCAAAGTTTAATTCGCAGTTGTTTCCAGCATATCAGCATATCAGCAAGTAAGTCCGACGCGTTTCGCTACAAACGTGTAGCTTGCTCACGGTTAATGCGTGTTAAACTTTGGGAAAAGAAAGAACTTTGTGAGTGCGTACTCATTTCTTCTATCGAGGAGGTGTGTGAAATATATATATATATATTTGATCTTGAATGTGCAATATAAGCGAATCATCTCAGGCCACCATTGATCTTGAATGTCTTCGTGCGCAAGAGTAGATAGGGCAAGGGTCAATGGAAGCCGGTTCCACAGGGTTTGGGTCCAAATACCAGAGGCACCTGTTATGTTGTTCTACACATTTTCAGGAGGAAATAACGACCCAGTGTTTTGGCACGACAAGGATCAGTGTATGTTAGTATGATGTCATGGCAAGGGATTTTCCATTATGTGCGGTAAATATGCGGGCTTTGTGTTTTTTTGCATACTTATTGGATGAGCAGGGGTTGGAGAAAGTATTCGACAACTTAAGGCGAGGCCTTTAAGATTATACTATATTTTTTAGAGTGTATTTTATTCTTCGGCCTATGTTTGACCTAAATTTGTTGTCTATGCTCCGTTAAAAAATATTTTTTAGCTTATCCAGATGTAGCAACTCAAGGCCAGATGTATCAAGGCCTTTGCGACTCGCAAACGGCCTTTTTGCATTTTTTCATATGTATGAAATAATCGCAATTTAAGGAATCGCAATAATTTGCGATTCCTTATTTTGCCATAGCATTTAAGGAATCGCAAATTTTGTGATTCCTTAAATGATATGTATGTAACATTTTGAAATTGCGATTTTGTGTTAAGAAATCGCAAATTACCACCAACTTGTAGTTGGTGGTAATTTGCAATTTCCTTTAAAAATGCCCTATTTGGCATTTGTAAGGGTGGCATGTGAGGCACATACATGCCCATAGGGCATGTATGTGCGCCACATGCACACACATGTAAATTTTAGGGGTGCAGCAGGGTGTCTTTGAGACACCCCTGCACCCTTGAAATAATTCTCAAATTGTGATTAGCTAATTGCGAATTCGCAATTTGATTATTATTGCACTATCATTCCTATGGGCCTCCTGGCCCATAGGAATGCATTGGAAATTATTTTTTATTTGCGAATTCGCCAAATGCGAATTCGCAAATAAAGAATAATATAAGGAATCGCAAAAAAATAGCGATTTTGTACATACATTCCATTTTGCGAATTCTAAATAGCGATTCGCAAAAAATCGCTATTTAGAAATCGCAAATCGGAATCTCTTGATACATCTGGCCCCTAGTCTTGTCTCATATCTCTTTGCCCATCCAGCAACATCACTCTGGATGTTTGTAGGGTGAAAATATTAAAGGACCAAAATAAGATCAGTGTTCATGAGTGAGAGATCTATTGCACCCATTTAAACCATTGACCAGCCTTACTGCATTTGCTCTGCCCATAGTTCTAAATTTTGACAAGTTGAGCATTATATTACTATGCTTTTTGTCTTCTGCTTCTTTACACTTAGCGGATTGCGTGTTGTTAAGCGGTCTGAGGTGTGGTGCAGCTTTGTTGAGTGATGCAGACTATGCAATTATATGAATTTGTAAAGTGCATGGCTACCCGACGGACCTCCAAGTGCTGCAGGTCCAGTCCATCACATAGTGGTTGAGACATAAGCAGGTCAATCAAAAAGGTATGTTTTGAGTGATATCCTGATTCTTCTGTAATTGGGCTCAGTGTGAGGGGCAGCGAGTTCCATAGCTTCTGTGCAAGGTAGGCAAATGAGCGACCTCCACCTCTTGCCTTCTTGATCTTTGGTACAGTAAGAAGTCTCTGATCAGAGAAGACTAACAGTGTTTTAGGGTATGAAGGGTTAAACACCGCTGGAATAGAAGGGGACGTTTATTGTATATCGTCCGGTGGGTCAATCAGAGTTTTAATTTTGATCCTTTTGAGAGCCGGCAGCCAGTGCAGCCCTGCCATGGATGCAGAAACCGACTGAGACTTGGGGATCTTTAGGATGATGCGAGCAGCAGTGTTGTGTATGGTTACATACAGAGGGCTTCCCAGGTAAATTGAGCTGCCATAGTATAGGCTTTTCAAGACTCCAGGTTCCCAAATCAAAACCTGCCAAGGTCAATAGATGCCTCGAGCAGTTACTGCCTGGCATCTGTTTAATGGCAGATGAAATGTGCTCGTGGTCACCGGAGTACCCGATGAGCAGTCTGAAAGAAATGTCACAAACATGCCTCTCTTTTGTCACTTAAGGAAATTGAACTTGACAGACAAGCAGATGAAAGCACGGGTTGGATACACACGTAGTTTTTAAGAATCCTCCATTGCTAGAGGCTCCAGGAAGTGGCTGGGACCATTGAAGGGTGAGGGGAGGGCAAGGGCCAGATCCTGTCCACTCTCCTTAAACACTGCAGATAGACCTGTACCGCAACATTCTAAGGGGTGCACAGTCTGTACAAACCATCTCTTTTATTTTTGCCTCTCAGCCTCATAAGGAGCAAATAGATGTGGAAAGAGATAAATGGAAGTTCACGCTTCACAGAACAACTGACCTGCAGGAGCTTCTGCCAAGAAGAGCACTGCTTGGAAAGCAAATCACCTTGATGGCTAAATGAAGATGTCATTTACCCTCGTCAATCCCATCTCTCAGGAAACATTATCAATCCCATCACTCAGGAAACATTCTAACACTGTAACAATTTCTTGTTACTCGTCGCAGTTTTACGGGGTTTAGGAGACATTCAGTCTCTACATTAAAAACCAAATTGTTGCTCAAACAGTGGATGGAAAAGTGTGTGTCTGTGTGCACTCTACTACTTGTTTATTCTTGTGAGAAAAGCAGGGCGGGAATCAGTGTATGTTAGAAGGATGATCATAGATCGTATATCATGGCAAGGGATTTTCCATTGTGTGGGTGGATTGTTGAACCCTGGAATTGGAGGAATTTTCTTCCAAAGCTTGCATGGCAAAAGAACCAGGTGCTACCAGTGTGACTGTGTTTGCTGCACACGGCCCCCTAGGACACTGCACAAGGTATCTTAACTTCTGAGCTGGCTGAGGAAACGCCTCGTAATGCGGAAGCTGACACAATTTGCTGCGTACCAATTCATGCAGCAGATCACTAAACATCCCACTTGATCTCTCCGGTAAACGGGGAACCCCATCCTCTTTCTGAAGACTGTGGCCCCAGTACTCGGTCCTTATGTACATATGTGGATAAGTGGCACAGTCAAAGCAGATCCGTTATGAATGAGTCTCACTGTCCAGCTACTTTGATACTAACCCCAGAAGTTCACTACATAGAATACAAATTTAACATTCAGAAAGCATTTTCATAATTAAAGCATCTCTTTAGAATACATGCTTTAGGAAGACCACCTTATTCATTTCCTCTTCCGTCTTTATGGGATTTCTTTCTTAGCGTTTTTGCTTTTAGTTCAAATGAAGTATACCTAAATAAATATGTTGACTCTAGCAACAGCAAGTGCACAGTATGCCATGTTATATATATTTTTATATAGCTAGGGCAACTAGAAGCTTAAGGCAGGAGGGTGTGAGAAAAGACTTCTTGTCTATGTTTATATGCCAAATTAAATGAAATTGTGAGTTGTGATTGCTGGATTGTTAACCGACCTATGCATGAGTTTGTTTCACTTGGCTGGGCTGTTGGCCCAAAGATCATCCCATTAATTCAAAAACTGTCCCACTACCTTCCCACCATTGTGCAAATAGCATCAGATGATTTTTCAGTGCTAAAGGAGATATTTAATAATACGTTGATCCTAAGATCTGCAAAATTGTCAAGTGCTGCTAGGAAAGCAGTTTGCCTTGATGACTAAAAAAGACATTTCACCCTTGCCGTTCTCCTTTCGTAGAGGTACTTTGCCACAAGAGACACCTTTGTTGTTAATTGAGGCACACCACATTAAAAGTGAGACTGGCATGAAAGGCATATGATTAACATTGACTTTATTTCCCCGTGTGATTTCAAAGGGTCATACTTGGGCCTAGTTTAATGCAGTTACAGGTGAAACCGAAATGTCCAGTATACGAATATTGAATGTATGTACTATGTTCACAGTCTCTCTTGATTATTCTGCAAATTAAGCAGGTCATTAGTGTTTCCATAAAAAAAACTCTGCAAGGGAGGACAGTGATGTATTGGTCACGTTTTATTAGTCTGGGGCTTCTTCTCTCACTCCAGACATGCTAGCTTCAGTTTTCTCTAGTCTCTGCTTCACTGCTGTCATCAATATTCCACTGTGTCCAGTTTGTTTGGGATACATGTCATTGTCCCCGTCATCTCTTTCTGACCACTGAGTAGTTCCATGGGTATTGCGCTTATGGTTTTGACTCTTAGATCTCTATTTCTTCTTGTATGATCTGAAAGAAGTCCTGCTTTCCCATCTTGGACTGCTTATTCGCAAATTTTGGAGTACAATAATAAACAAAGTCCACTCCTCTATAACTTCCACGCCTGTTCTCTGTTAAGGATATATAGCCAGCAGCTGTTCTGCCGTGCCAGTTTTCACAGTCCCACCATGTCGACCAGCCTTGCTTCCCAGAGCACCAGGAGCATCACTTGCATGGCTGACACTCATGCCCAAAAGACTTTATTTGTGCTATGCCTGCTGTATTTTTTTTCCATTGTCTCAGATGGGGCCTTCCTCCTCTGTGTTCGAGGCGTTCCAATTGTTCACTCAAGCCGTTGCGCTGTTGGTCCCCCCACTGATTCAGATATATCTACAGTACACTACACCCACACTAGCAGGCAACAGGCAGGGCTGATTGCAGGGCCTCCTGGATGCTTTGCCATCCTGTGTGCCCTCAGTCTCCAACCCCGCCACAGCAGAATTTAGATATAAATTTGAAACAACCAATTGAGCTAGGATGGTTGTTAATATTTTCTTTGGTTTCAAATCATCTCCAGTAGGCAGTACGGCCATGAGCTTCATATATTTGATAATTTGGTGTAAGGCTACTGTTTTAGTTGTACCAATTTGTCTGCTTTTTTCCAGTTACAAATACACATTTCATCTCATTATATATAATAATATAAAATGAGTCTTGCTATGGATATGCATAGCATGCTTTTGGGTATGCTACAGCAGTGAGGAATAATTGCTAGTTGTGTTCAGTGAGATGTTCAGGCCTAGTTTGCAGCAGTTGAAGACATGAGCTGTTTGTTGGCCTACCTATCCCCACAACACAGCTACTGGGAGTAAGTTGCCAGTTTATAAATTCTTGGCACCATGGAAGTTATTGGTGGTTTGGACGTGGCATATCTCACAATACTAATTTGTTGTGAAATACTCCACAGATCAACAATAAGTACATTTTAATTCACTGTGTTCAAAAGTTTTATAGCAGTCCTAAGATGTCCATATACACTAAGCAGCAGATCTAGAAGATAATTAAATGTTAATATAAATACGAAATCCATGCCTTTTCAGAAGACGTTGTCAATACAAAATTTGATATGCATATCAGTGACATAAATAAGTACTAATTTTTATAGCTTTAAGAATAAAATATGACACAAACTCCTGAGACTGTGTATCTCAAAGTTTTTTTTACATAGACCATTGATTGTTAGATTAGGTAATTTTCCATCAGAATTCAGTTGGGTTAGTTGTGCGTGCTTGAAGCCTTAAACCGAACTTTGGTATTTCTTCTTCTCTCCTCTGTCTTTGGAACACTTTCACCTCTTTTATGCATATCCTATTCCATATTATTTTGTATCTACCCCTTCTGTGTATGTTCTCTCATCTTCTGCCTTTCTTTCATTGTATTTAATTTAGTTCTAAATCTACACCTAGCTATATTATATTATGTGCATTTGTATAGCCCATAAATCATCTGGGTAGGTATCCTAGTGCTGAAGCAGAAGCTGTATGGGCTGAGCAAGCCTTGGGGCTAGGTGAAGAGGTACTCTTCAGTTTCTTGTGGAGTTCAGGAAGGCTCTTTGCAGCCAAAGATATAGAAAGTCTCCCATTATTGCTAATTTTTATTTACAGATCACTGCTTCTGATCTCCTAGCCCTGACATTGTATAAACAAAACATTTGTCTGCACACATGTGTGTACTCCCCCTTCGATACTTTATAAGAATATTGCAAGTCACTGTCAAAAGCATTCTGTAACCATCTATGAAGATGAGACCGAATGTCAAGTTCTGCAATGGTGTGATGGAACTAGAAGATCAATATTAATATTGTTTATAATTTAAGAAGGAATACTTTTATTTATTATAAACATTTAGGATTTGTACTAGCTGTATCCGTCATCGAATGGTACTGGATCCTTGATATCACTCTGACTAAGCCTTATTAAAGTCTCTGCAGTAAGCAAAAGTTTGGAATCACTGGCTGCAGCCAAATATGCGCAGGAACATCCTCCCTTCCCTCTGAGTGGTTGGAGGGTTCATTGTCCGGATTGCAGAAATGTGTTCTTTTGAACTTTCTAACCATTGTCAGCAAGATGATTCAAGAATGCGGTTGTACCTAGGTTGCAGTCTTTTTTCGTCCTTGCTGCCTCTGATAGGTCATCAATGTAATGGACTGAGACTGAGCTATAGGGTTTCGCAAACATTATAAATCTTTCTTTAGGACATGAATACAAATTGAGGGACTTTCTGTATCTGTTTTTATGTTCAGTGGTGCCATCTAATGCCCACTCTTATCCTTCGAAGGGTTTTTCTGATTGTATATCTTTTTCTACTAGGATGCTATGTGTAAGGACTGTGTCCTCTAGCCCTCTTTGTTCAGTCATATGTGGCCCATTTGGGGCCCTCCACTGTCCCAGGGGCCCTTCTTCCCTTTCCAGAGCCACTCTTGGGTCTGCCTGTCCATCCTCCTGCATTTCGACTCACTTGCCAATACTATTCTCACCTGCTCCTGGATGCATGAACCTTCCGCACCCTGTGGGAGGATGTTCTGGTGTGAAGGCTACCCTTCTTGTCTCATTTTTACTGTTGGAACTTGGTCTTGTTTGGAAAATCGTCCTGTTTTCAAGCACCAACCATTCGCTGTGTGTCCCTTGACCCTTCATTAACTGCACCCCTATCTGTCCTAGTGGGGGACATCTCATCCTCCAAATGAAGGGTAAATGTGGTGACTACAGTCCCTACATATTTAGTACTGTCTCCACCATATGTCTCCCGTGGCTTACTAGCCATTCTAGGACATGGAGATATACGAACGTACTCTCCATGTTTAGAAGAAGATTCTGATGGTGGACTATACTCCGGGTCTGTATATTCGACAGCAGGGGGATGTGAAGAGGTGGTTAGTGAGTGCAGTGCACCAGGTTGCATCGTGTACATGCCCCGTACCTTTGCACTATCTAAATTTAACTGCACATCTTGGTAGAGAGGTGGAGGAGCCGAAGGGGAAGTCTGAGACGTTATCTTTGACTCTCTCGTATTTGTTTCACAAAGGACCTTCCTTAGGTCTAGTTTGGTCTTTCTTTTCTGTAGTTTACTTTCCTTGAATTTGCTTTGTAGGAAGGTGGCCATATGTTCTACTGTTGTAACATCAAATGTGCCTTCTTTGGGCCAGGCATATGAAAGTTTTAGTGTTGCTTTATGCCATTTTTTTACAATATTTCTTAATTTATCCTGTCCTTGTGTCCTGAGAACACTTTAACCATGAGTTTAAAAGGAGACCCCATGTCTTTTTAGTGAATTTGATCTTGTTGGAGGGAAAATTTTTAGCTGCACAGCTATCCAAGGACACACCTGTCACCTGCACAACATGACCCCTGTGTAGGCGCTACTGTTTAGAAGTTACAGGCCTCAGTTACGTTGCCCTGAGAACTGCCATTTTCTCTTAGCTTAAGCAGAAGCAGAAAGCAGGTCTGACCCAAGCTTCACCCAGCTGCTCTTGTCTGCAAGAACCCCTACCAGGCCCCACCTCATTGTATATTTCGCACACACTGTAGAAGTCAAGTTCCTCTATAAATCTTGCAACATGCCCCACGTCCCCCACCTAAGCCATGAATAGAATAAGGGAAGTTCCCACCACAGCTACGTCAAGCAAGATGTCCGATAAACTGAGGATAACTGTGGCGAAATATTATCGCAGACTGCCTGATTGACACATTAATAGAACCCTTTAAAGCAATAATAACACATTTCTGATTAATGACAAACTTCCAGTCAGAATGGCAGGAACTCAGTCTAGGCTGGCGTACGTGCCACACAATTACGAGAAGGTAGTCACATTTACACTAATGATGGGAAAGTCACCAGGCAGGGGCGTGAGAGGCGATAGAAGGATATGTGGTTCGAGGTGACGTGATATAGCGTGACCATAGGCCCCTCACCCTTGAACAAGTATAAAAGGGTGGTCCGCCCGATTATCGTTGAACTACTCCCCGTCAGCACATGGGTGGCGGACAGGAGTTTTTCCCAGGGGTTTCTCGAGATAGCCCTTGTTTCATGTACTTAGGTTTCATGTACTTAGATACTGCTCCATTGTATATTCTGCTGTAAAGAAATGCTCTTTCCTCATTACATTTAAAGTTATATTTCACTATTTGAAATGTTATGTTTTCTCTGACATTGTTTTATCTCCACTGCATTTAAAGTGTACTTAAAGCAAAGCCTCTCTCCTCTCATAGCAGCTGTAAACTGTACTTTGTAAGCTGTACTGGACTTTCAAGAGAATGCTGGGTACAGGACCAAGCACTATGTGGTTTTTATGCTATCATTGATTATTTCTAGAAGCTGTGTCTTCAAATAAATTGTACAACTCCAAGCTTCAGTCTCCAAAGCTCATATGTATGTTTTTTCCTGTTTTAGAGCAAGAGGTCCAGGACTGCCCCGGTGCAAATCAAGCTGTCCTATTCCCCTTAGTTCTCACTCACGGTCTCCCAGCGCGGCTTCTGAAAGCTGCCACACTGAGTCCCCCTGGCCCCTCCTGCCCCTAATAAATCATCCCCTCCAACAATCTTATGTACTATAGATCACACTGTTAGTGGACGCATATTTACTTCATGGGGTATTTTCAAACTCCACATTAACCTTTATTAGGCCGTGAAGGTGAATATCAGATATATTTATCCCTGGACCACTTGCTTCAGTGCTCCTGGGGGATTGGTCAATTCTTTTCAGAGGCCCTATAAAGGATGCCTTACTCTTGGGAAAACAACTGTGACATGTTTTATAGATTTTGAAACAAACTCCTGTATTCTAAGTATGCAAAGGTTTTGTTCGCAGTTACCTGAAAGGTAGTTAATTATAATCCTATTTATAGTAACTGTTAATTCTTGTTCTTCTGTCTGTAAACCCTCAAGAAATGTGTTCAAGCCCCAGCCTAAACTGTTTGATAATTTGCCTAGCCTCCAATCAAAAGGCTCTATAGTTTCATACTTGGGATAATAGTTAGTAGTGTCAGTAGTTATTATGGTGTTCATGAGGCTACTACTACTTTTACCATGGAGGACAATGGTCTTGCATTAGTTCTTTGGGTGGTTCTCTTGTAGTTGTCTGGCAGGGGTACTTCTGTTATGTCAATGTAAGTTATATTAAGACCCAGAGACGATCTACTATTAATACCTAGGCGTTCATAAATTTCTAACATTTATGGGGTTATTCAATGGAATTGGTATTACTGGTCTAATAAGGTCAGGTCCTTTAGAGAGGGCGACATCCTGACCGTTATAAAATTGGATAATTAATTCAGGGGTCTGTTATAATTGATTAGTTAACTGTTGGGATATTAACCTAATTCAGTCAATTACTTTAAACCTTGATGTATAATGTGTAACATATCCCTCATAAGAATAGGAAAGCTAATACGTATTCCTAAATTATACTCTAAATAGCATAGATTTATATAGTAACATTATTAAGTGGTCACATTTTATACATGTACAAATGCAGTAATACTAAATTTCATACTAAGGCAACCAAAACACTACTGCATCAATTCTAAATGACATACTAGGGCAAACAAAACATTACTGGTCACTTCTCTCAGGATTCATAGAGAAGATCACTTTTCACTATTTTGCAGAACATACACTAATTACTCGGCCTCAAACCCTGTTCTGCCTTGACCACTTTCAACTAGGTAATTGAGTTCCTAGTACCTTCCAGTCTTGCCACCCGGATTCCTTAATGCTGTGTCAATATACAATTTTGCATGTGAACAATAAAATTATGTTATTGTAAAAATTTCTAATGTCTTTACATATAGAAATGAACAGACCTCTCACTGTCCCACCTGAAAAAAACACTGACACCCAAGTCCTACCTGCCCCTTAGAAATGCAGAGACTTTTACTTAACGACAGCACCTCTTTTACCTTTCAAATGTGTGCAAGTCACTTCTTGGGGGACAGGCAGTAGTGTGGGCTGGCAGTCATTGAAGTCAAGCAGAGGTCCTGGCTGGTAATGTCAGTATGTTGGAGGAAGATCTATTAATAAAGTAAGACAGAATAATTTTACACAATAATATAGTTTTAATCTACCAATGAATTGGGAAAATCAGCCAGTCTCAAACAGAGACCAAAGCCTAAAGTTCAAAGTTCTGGATCTGATAGAGACATCTAGCCACAGATTCCTTAACTGAGAATATCCCCAGCCGTGAGTCTGGATCTGGACATTTTTGCAGGAGCACCTCTGCGCGCCGGGGGACGGCGCCACACGACCCGGTCCTGACGTCGTCCACGTACGTGATGTCAGCAAGGTCATATAAGTCCCTCCCGGAGCACTGATGTCAGTTTCCTTCTTTTCCGCGTGCAATACGGATCCAGAGTAAGCTTCTCCGGCCTGTTTTCAGTCCTCGTTTTCAACGCTTCGCATCGGGAACAGTGTGCGATGCCTTCGGGCTTTAAATCTTGTAATTCCTGTTTGTGGCAAATGTCTGCGGCGGACGTGCATCTTATTTGTATGTGGTGTCTGGGCGAGCACCATGACGCCACGGACTGTGAAGCCTGCCAGCGTCTAAAACCTAAGTCTCGGCTGGAGCGCCTTATGAAGCTTCCTCAGCACGGCTGTCTCAGTCGAATTCGTCTCGCCCCCCGGCCTCTTCGTTGACTGCAGGTCCCTTACTGTTCGGTTCTGCCTTTGATCGCCCTCTTGGGTCCGGGCCCGTCGTTCTCCACTTGGTAAGTCAAGGCGCTTGCCGCCTAGGTCTTCGGCCTCACCTTCTCCTTATGTCAGGGGCACTGGTTCCTGGAACTTTCCGGACGTGCGCTCCGGACAGTCCCCCCTCTATCCGCCCTTTCCGGGTGTGGGGGCAACTAGGGCCCAAATGGAGACCTATGCTACGGCTTTGCAGGCCTCCCTTGGGTCCTCTCCTGTTCCTTGGGCGTCCTCGGGACCTTCGCTTTTTGTGGAGTCTCTGACAGACTCGCCGGCGGGTTCGCCCCAGCACCAATTGAGCCCTTGTCTCCCAGGAACGTCGGAGATGTGGTGTCATTAGGGTGCAGCCCGGCTGGGTCCCCCTCTACGCTCCACATGGAGTCATTAGGGCGCGGCCCAGCTGGGCCCCCCTCTTCGACCCACGACGCCTCTGCCGCGCCGCATAGCCCCGCGGGGCTCCCTGTGGCGCCACAGGTGGTTGCCGGTGCTCATAGCCCTTACTTGAGCACTCCCCAGCCCTCCGGGCAGGTGGCCGCCTGTCCAGAGCCGGGGTCGGCACCGTCCCGGCGCCGGAGGCTCGTCTCCTCGGCTCCGTCTCCTCTCCTTTCTTCGGAATCGGATCCTGTTCTGGATGAGGCGGAGCAACCCCCTCTACCCCTTTGTCTGTGGACCCCTTGCTTGAGTTTCTCCACCGTGGGTCCGGAAATGTGGAGCCGCTTTTGCCTTTTGAGGCTTCCCTTTATGATGCCCTCTTTGGTACCTAGGTCCGGCCTGCTTCAGGTGACCAGGTGGCTTGTTCAGTTTTACGCCACCACCGTCCAGCTCCACACGTTCCGGTTTGCCTTTTTGTGCACCATGATGTGCTAGGGTTTGTGTTGCAGACTGCCTTTCCTCCTATGCCCCCTCTAATGCTTCCTCCCTCTCAGGAGTCCAGGTGGCTTGAGCCGTGGAGTAGGAGCATCTTTGCATTCACTAGTGCTGCCCTACTTTACTTAAATACAGTGTGGCTCGGACTACCTCTGACCTGTGGGACTTTGCAGAGTCTTTGCCGCTGAAGGTGCTCGCATTGATCTCCTTCACCTCATCCGGGATGGCCGCAACCTTGCTGAATTCACAATCCGTTCAGCCTTAGATACTGCGCATTCTTTGGGCCATGCTGGTATGTTGCCTTAAGGCGTCACGCTTGGTTGCCAGATAGCGCTTACCTGAAAATATCCGGGAGCGACTGGTTGACTTACCCTTTGATGGGGTTTTGCTCTTTGATGCTCAAGCCGAGTCGTGGTTCACTGGCTCCTGGCGGGCTTTTGTCCTCCCACTTAGGTCCTATTAGGCCTGTCTTCTGTGATACTTTTTCATTTTGCATCCTTTATATGTGCTCTGTGTTTAACATGGGAAGTGAGCCTTACGTCTTCTTTTTTCTGTGGTCAAGGGTGCTTACCCTTTTATTGGCATCCCTTGGATGCGTTTTGCTTTCAGCTACCTGTTGGCCCTCTGTGGCTGTGTTCCACAGGTTGCTGTGTCCTCTGACTGTGGTATTCAGCCGGTGGCTCAGCTCAGTAATGTCATTACGCCTCGGAACTCAGTTCAAGGGTTTGGTGTGTTACTGCTTTCTTTTGGCCTGGCTTATTGCCCTAAGAATTGTCCCCAATTGTTTGGGGTATGCCTACTACATGTGGGTTACTTGTACACTATTATATAGCCGTGCTTATCTCACCTGGGCCTGGAGATCATGTGGGCTCCATGCGTCGCTTTGTGGTCCATTGTACGGTGTTCTATTTTTTCTATCTGATTTCGCCATGGTCATCCACCTCCTTTGTAGGTTTTATGGGCTTCTCTTCACAAACGGCTTCTACCTGCCCTTACTGTTCTAGGTATGGTCCGGTATATACATGTCCATGCTCCTGGCTCGTTCTGTCTCTACATAATTGTATGTTAATACATTTATGTCTACATGCCGGGTGCCTTGGTATCCTCTTCTTGCGTCTCCACCTCTTGTCGAGGCTGCGAGGTCTGGACCGATATCTCCATGTGTGGGGGAGCTTTTCTGAGTAGGTGCAAGTTGCCCCTAGGTTCCTCCTTGCTTCCGCTTACTGGAGTGACTTTCCAAATTGACATATGCTCCCTTGTTGGTGTTCGAAGCTGTACGTGTCTTTCTGGAGTGTTGGTCTTGGATTCTGAGACTCTTCCCACCATTTGTTAACTTGGTGTTTTTGGCTCTTCCTTCAGATATGCCTACTCTTGTTAAAGCTACGCCTGCGGGACAGTTCTTCTGATGGCAGTGGTCATTGATTACTGTCTGCAAGTCTATATTGTGGGTTGTTTCTCACTTTGGCTTCACTTTTGTGCCGGTCGGGCACTCTTCTTTTCCTGTGTAAGCCACTTTAAGGTCTCTATGGCCGTTTGACGGCTGCATGTTCTACCTGCTTCAGTGGGTTGGGGATTGATGTTATTGCCGCTCATTACCCTTTTGGGGTTGGGTGTGCGCCTGGCGTGCTTCTTGTCCTGCTTGCTATTCCCAACGCATTGCTCAGGTTCTGGCTCCTGCCATTGTGCTCTTACCACCGGCTCTTTCGGCTTCCTTCTGTAGGCTAGTCTGCTAGGCGCTGGTTGCATCTCTTCAAGTTAATTTCAAGCTTGGGTCGATGGACTCCTTATGCGCCATTTAGCGGAGGGTGATCCTTCTTCCTCTCTCTTTCCTTGCTCTGGTATAGGGCTCATGCCGTTCTACCTGTCATTTTTTATACGGGTATGGTGTGTCGCGATTCTGGCATGTTTTTTGGATATCTTCTATCCTGTGACTTCTGCTCTTATAGCTGCTGTGGTTGCTGTTGGACTGTTCTGCCACAGCTTTCCCCCCTTTATCCATCACTATGTTGCCAGATCAGATGCTTGGCGCTTTCTGTTGTGCTGTCCCAGACCTGCCTCCCTTTTGCTGTATGGCTGTGGTATCTATTCTAAGTTAAGGAATCTGCGGCTAGTTGTCTCTATCAGATGTATGAGTTACTTACCTTCGGTAACGATGTATCTGGTAGAGACGTTGTCTAGCTGCAGATTCCTTAACTCCCACCCAGCCTCCACGTTCTGCGAGGACCTTGTCTAGTGGTGTTCTCCGCCGGCCTCTTCAGTTGCCATTGGGTTATATCTTAAGGGGGTTCAGTTTGTTGCAGTCCCCTGGGTGGTTTTATATACAGTTAACCTCTGCTTTTTTATGTTATATGGTACCTTGGATTCACGAGGAGATTTGTTTTCCTCTCCAGTTACCTTCCCTTCCGTCTGCTCTACTGCCTGCGTGTCCTGGTCTCCTCGTGGTCATCCTCTTTGAGGGTCAATTGTGCTCTGTTTCCTTCCTCTGTTTTTAGAGGGGAAAGCCCAGTCTTCTCATTCTTTCCTACAGTGGACTGTTGTTCTTTCTGTGTTCCGTTCTTAAGTGGACGGCACAGTTCCACATGGCACTATCAGTCTATTTCTGTCTGTTGAGATGTTCTCCCCTTGGTTTGCGGGGCTCTTTCTCACAGCCTCCACTTATATGTGTAGGCGGTGCCTATTCTGTATTTACGATGGTGTCTTCCACCATCCTCCTTCTTTATTCACAGGTTTGTCATTCCTCGCACACTGTTCCCATACTTTCACAGATTTTGGTTGGTGGCTCCGCGTTGTGCCGTTGAAAAGTTTCTCCGAAGAAAACTGACGGCAGCGCGCCGGGAGGGACTTATATGACCTAGCTGACATCACTGACGTGGACGACGTCCGGGCCGGGTCATGTGGCGCCTCCCCCAGCGCAGAGGTGCTGTTGCAAAACATTTCCGGATCCAGTCTCACACCTGGGGATATTCTAAGTTAAGGAATCTGTGGCTAGACAACATCTCTTCCCGACACATTGTTACCGAAGGTAAGTAACTCGTACATTACAGGCAGTAGTACATATACTGGAAACACCACAAAAAACACAGAGTTACAAATTACTACATGACACAAATAGCAAGCTTGGCAGATAAGATATTGCCAAAACAGGTAAGTATGTCCAAGAATTGTGTATGAGTCCATGGTTAGCAGAAGCCCCTTCTTTTTTTCTCTTTTTTTTTTTAGTTCTCAGAATAAGGGTGAGATAACATAGAATTTTATTTTAGTTTTCTGCATAGCAAGTTTTCTCTTGTTTGACATCTACGGGCCCATCCCAGCCTATCTCATTTTAACATATTCTCAACAGACTTGCGCTAAGGCAGAATCCACCCTTATTTACACCCTCTACTTAATGCTCCATGACCATGCAAAAATGTCTACTGTCGACCTCTTGTTGAGTTTGTTTAACAGATAGAAATGTGGTGACCTATTCTGTGACATCTATACTAAATATTGATGTCCTGTCAAGTTTGAATCTGCAAAGAAATATAATAACTGTGTTTCAGCGCAGCTAATTTGACCATGCAACTTTTATGTGCATTTCCTAAAACTAATGTGCACTGTGATCTATGTATTTCTGCCGTACCCGCAGTTATCTTTTTCAGCACATCTATTAATTAGGCCTCGGTTGGTTCACTACTTACATAAGTTTAAAACTATCCCTCACCTGAAATGTTTGTATTGACGTTTGGGATTTTATATTTGTGTGTATGGGTCTATAAAATGTATTTCTATTATTTCCCTACATCAAGGGGCAAGGTCTGCGCTATCAAAGCATTCTTGAGTGTTGGTTATTTGGAGCAGAATTGCATGTAAATCAAGATTGCATTTCGCAGAAATATAGCATCCTCTCCACCAATTAAAAAGGATTTCTGATATGGTAAGGGTTGTTCTAGAATGGCATATTCTAGTGATGCTACCCCCAGTAGAGAATACATTCCTGATACCATTAGCAGGTTAATGTCTCCACACAATTCCATAATCCCTTCTCATGATGGCAATTGAAAAAGTAGAAACTCGAATAGTTCTGATTCATCTATATTCTAAGCATAGATAATACATGTGCTATATTCAAATTCCTTAGAACCAGTCTTGGGTGTCATCCATCACTCTTCGCAATCACTTTTACTACTAATGCATTGCCATGCTTTTCCATTAACAAGGAGGGTGACACCCCTTCCTCAACTGGAACTGTCTGCATGAACAAATATATGAATAAATAAATAACGCCTGCAGGTATTTTTAACAAGAATATAGGACATAAACACTAAAATCAAGTTGGTTTTATGAAACTGCATATAGGTTAAACCCTATTGCAATGCCCATTTGTGCATTCTGAAGTTAACCCCACAACTCTGAGACACCTAATGCACTTCCTGATGTTCATACTATGCTGAATCTCTTAAAACATTGTGTGCTAACCTCGCAACTGTGAGGCACTTAATACAGTGCCTGATATCCGCATAATGGTGAAGCTCCTAAAACTGCCTGATACACACAACTCTGAACCGACTAACTGTTCCCTATCGCAGGCCCCTGCCTAGACCAGAGGCGTTGCCGGACGACACACTCTGGGCACAGCGCACCTTTAAATATTTGGGCATTAACATTTTTCATGACCTAGAAGATCTGCGGGACGGGAACCTGGGTTGAGCATTGCACTCACTTGGTCCCTGTGTCCAGTTCTGGTGCACATTGTAACTGCCCATCATGGCCAGGATCACGCTGTCCAAAATGGTTATGCTGCCCAGACTGTTGTACTTTTTCGTAAACCTACCGGTCTTGATGCTGAGTGATTGGTTTTGACCCTTGCATGCACTCCAGCGGCAACCGATCTTGGGGGATGGATGCCCACGGGTGTCCCTACAGACCTTGCAACGCCCTATGTCAGTGGGAGGACTTGGGGTACCTAATTTTGGATTTTACATTCTGGGGCCCAGCTACAATGGTTAACACAGTGGATGGAAGGAATGAATGAGGCGGGCACATGCCTGACAGAGCCAGAGCTGAGTCGCGGGTTGGTGATTACGAAGCTCTTGCTGCCATCCCCTACTGCTCCCTACTCAAAAACACGATCTTCCAGACGTAGAGGAGATGCGGTCAACGCGATACCAAAGGGGATGATGGACCGAGCGTATGAGCAAATCAAACACTCGCCCCCAGTCAACTGATCTGGGTTTAATCCTTCATCATTCTTTAGCTCACTCCACCACCCCAGTTCAGACATAGCCATATGCAAATCAGTCTGATCCTGTGCCTTATGGGAACTGTCCAGCCCGAACTGCCAAGCCATGTCTTCCCTGGACCGGAAACAAGCATCCTGGGTCCGGTTTCGGATTCCTAATCCTCATCAGCCAGGCTATCTTGAATCCTGTGGTAGAGTGAGCAAGGGACCCACGTCTGGGCATACTCTGCCAACTCAGGGCGAACAAAGCGATACCAAAGGGGATGATTGATGGAGCGTTTGAGCAAATCAAACACTCACCCCCAGTCAACTGACCTGGGTTTAATCCATTTTTTAAATATTTTTTATTATTTTCTTACCACAACAATAGTACATGGTGACCAATCCAAGTTACAAAAAAAACAATCAATCGGTTCTGTTTGTGGGGCATGCAACTCAATCTCCAGGGTATTTGGGCCAACACCGTATGTTGCATAATAAAACCAAATCAATATTAAGTCATCCTGCACCACCCTCCCACAGCCCTCCCTCCGCCCATCTCGACTCACTGGCGTGTCTATTAAACCAACCCTTTGTGTTAGATCTATAAGTCACAACAATTGAGCACAGTCGTGGTACTGGATACACAACAATATGGGGTACTATGACTATAGTGGAGGCGCAGGGGCACCCCTTTCAGTGTGTCTCCCCATCGTGGCTATAGGAGAATCACTGTACAAGTCCCCACTCCCAGCAGGTGCACTCAGTTCCGAGCCCGAGTCTGCCGCAGGTGCCCTCAGCTCCTCAACCAGGGCCTCCCATTCCCGCGCCGCCTCCAATGCTTTGTCATTGTGGGATCTCTGAGCCTGCTGCAGGCAAACCACACTCTCGCTCCCCGCCCATGTGAGCAGCTCAGCCCTCCATCTAGTAAAATTGGGGCTCCCCGGGTCCTTCCAGTGGGACGTAATCTCTCTTTTGGCTAACGCCAATCCCAAGTCCAGAAACTTGCTCGTTAATTTCATCTTGCTAGTGTGGGGGAACCAGTGTAAAAGACAGGTTCCTTTGTCTGGGCTAACCTGCCGTTCCGTAATTTCACCCAATAATGCAATGATGTCCTCCCAGTAAGTGCCTAACTGTGGGCAATCCCATAGCATATGCAAAAGACCCGCCCCCCTCAACTTGCAGCGGGGGCACGATGCATCATCTACATGAAAATACTGATTGATCTTCTCCGGGGTAAGATACGCCCTATGCAATATGAAGAAATGGACTAACTGAAATCTAGCATTTCTAGTGCCCTTCCATGCCCTCTTAACTATTTGCTTCCAGGCCGAGTCAGGAATTTCCCTATCCATGTCTGCCTCCCAGTGGGATCGGAGACTCTGTAGTGGCAGCAACCCTTCCTCGAGCATACGGCCATATAAGCAAGTGACAGCTTTGGGGGTGCCCGCCGACATCGTAACATATTGGCATATCGCGCTCACCGGGGGTTCTGACAAGTCTTTTTCCCAGTATTTCGGCAGCAATCAGGGCCGCATGGATTAAGTAGTGACCCCGTGGGAGTCCAAATCTCTCCTGTAACTCGTCATACGGTAACAAGAAGCCATCTCCATACAAATATCCCACAACATGCAACCCGAGGGTTTCCCACTCCGCAAGGGCCGACCAATCACCGCCATGAGGAAGTGCTGTACACATACCCAGTGGTATCTCTGGGGCGTAAAGGCGCCACACTCCTTTTCTGCTGTGGTACCGTTTCTAGCACTGCCTCAGTGTGCTCTCCTCCACTGACAACGAGTCTGCATGTAGTTTTTGTTGTAATACCACAAAGGACAGGACGTGCCGCGGCACGTCCTGTTCAACTTCTCGTTCAGGCCCCCTAAACTCCTGTGCCACTGCCTGAGTAAGACCCTGGAACTGCGCAGCCAGGTAAGAGTTTGAAATCCGGGGCGGCGAGACCCCCCCTCCGCCCTGGGGCACATCAGTGTGTCCAATGCCACTCGTCTCCTCCCATTCCCCCAAATAAAACTGCTCATCATAGAGCGAAGCTGACTGAAAAGGGCCGCAGGTATCCATATCAGCAATGTGCGAAAATAGTAGAGCAGTCGGGGAAGTGCCACCATCTTCAAGAGTGCTACCCGGCCCGCCACTGACAGCGGCAACGTTCTCCAGAACTGCATGCTGCCCCTAAGCCCCCTCACAGCCCTCCCAATGTTACAGTCGAGCAGATCATCCAGGTTATGGTAAATATGCGTCCCTAGGTAAGGGAGGCAACAGGGCTCCCACGTGACGTCATGTGTAGTCACGTGCGGGTCAAGCGTGCGGGTCACCGGGAAGAAACTGGTTTTCCCTCAATTGACTCTCAAACCAGAGACATCTCTGAACCTGCGGAGGAGGGCGTGCGCCCCTCCAATGCTTCCCCGGCGTTCTCTAAGAACATCAAGAGGTCATCCGCATATAATGAAATAAAGTGCGTCCTGCCCCTAACGCGCAGGCCCTGAAATGCTCGTCCCAATCAGGCACAAATAGCCAATGGCTCCACAGCCAGGGCAAATAATAGCGGGGAGAGCGGGCATCCCTGACGGGTGCCTCGCCCCACCGGATAGGAAGAGGAGATGATCGCTCCCACCCTCACTCTGGCACTCACCGACGAATACAAAATTTCAGTCCAGTGGACATATCCCTCTCCAAGCCCAAAGGCTCTCATAACCGAGAACAGGTAGGGCCACTCCAAGGTATCAAACTCTTTTGCTGAATCCACTGAAAGGATCACCGCCTGGTTGTCTGCCCCATGGTCTCCGTTCAAAGTGCGTACCAGCCTGTGTATGCTACCTGCAGTATTGCGAGTAGGGATGAAGCCAGCCTGATCGGGATGAACCAATTGCCGCATGTGCGGAAGCAGCCAGGTGGCCAGGACACGACTCAGAATTTTATAGTCAGTGGTGAGCATAGATAAGGGTCGATGCGCAGAGGGGTCCCTAGGGGCCTTCCCTGGCTTAAGTAGTGGGATGGTAATAGCTTCCCTAGTTGAGGATGGCAGCACACCCAGCCGTTTGGCTTCCTTAAACACCGATAGCAATCTAGGGGCAAGAATATCAGTATAAGCCGAGTAAAACTTGATGGGTAGGCCATCAAGTCCTGGAGTCTTGTTACAGGCCAGCTGTTTAACAGCACACCATATCTCAGCAAGCGTAATATCCCGGCCAATAGAGTCTGCCTCCTCCGCGTCAATGGTGGGCAGCTCCAAATCCTCCAAAAAATCCTGCACCTCTGCGTCCCCGGCCTGTAGCTGGCTACCATACAAATCAGCATAGTAGTCACAAAATCGAGCATTTATTTGACTCTGAATGTATTCCAATTGCCTTGATAGGGACGTCAGCGCCAATATAGGGTCACACCTAGGGATGGGGTTGCCCAGCCACGCCAATAACGTACCCACCTTGTCCCTCTCAGCATGTGCTTGGGCCAAATAGGCTCTATGGTCGAAGCATCGTAAGCGTTCCACAATCGCCGCCACTGCTTCCCTCAAATTCAAGACCCCCTCTCGCGTCTCCGTGTCAGTAGAGGGGTTCCGTTCAGCTCTCCTAAGATTCTCCTCTGCAGTGCCTATCTCACGCAGCAGCGTCTTCCGCACTCCTACCCAATTAGCTATGCAGAATCCGCGGATCACCACCTTGAAAGCATCCCATTCAACAGCGCCTGTTGTCGCTGTGCCCTCATTCTCACTAAAATACCGCTCTATCCCTGTCTCTTGGTCAGTTGTAAAAACCGGGTCTTCTAGAAGCAGCTCCTGTCTCAAACGCCAAGTCGGGACCGCTGAGCGCTCCCTGGTCCAGCAGAAACTCACCAGTAACTGATTATGATCCGAAACTGTGCGTGATAAATATTATCTGTTAAGTACTAGGGGAGCAAGGTGAGCGCTACATAAATTCGCATCAAACCTCGCGTGTAGATCATGCAGAGCAGAGAAATATGAGTAATCCCGTTCATCGGGATGCTGCGCGCACCATATATCTGTAAATCCCCAACTATCCTG
This sequence comes from Lissotriton vulgaris, assembly GCF_964263255.1. Lineage (NCBI taxonomy): Eukaryota > Metazoa > Chordata > Amphibia > Caudata > Salamandridae > Lissotriton > Lissotriton vulgaris. Next base: position 753,735,988 of record NC_141695.1, on the reverse strand, counting down.
CCATTGGGTTCTAACCTTCGAGAGTTGATGGATGGGAGCAGGTGGTAACGGGGGATGGGATCTATCCATGGTCACGTCTGCAATGGATTTGAAGTCCCCTCCCAACAACACTGGATTTGTGAAATAGTCAGCTAAGGCTGCGGACATGTGGGCAAAGAAGGTTGCTTGATCCACATTAGGGGAATAAACACTATAGAGGGTCACATCTCTCCCATGCAGGTGTCCCCTAACAGCCACAAACGGCCCTCTGAGTCTATCAGCTGGTCTATCAACTGGAAGGGGACCCCGGCCCTGACCAGATCAGTGACCCCCTCGCATACGCTGAGTAGGTAGTATAATAGAGCTGCCCGCGCCATCTACGCTGCAGCGCCAGTCCCTCAGCTCTGGTCAAGTGAGTTTCTTGCAAGAAAACTATTTGCGCGCCCCTACACACCAGGTACGAGTGCACTTTATATCTGCGCTGCACAGAGTGAAGCCCGCGCACATTCCAAGTCATGCATTTTACATCAGGTGATGGATTCATTGTTTTGCAATATAAAGCACCAAAAAACGCCATTGCACCCTAACCAAGCCGGTGAGTCACTATTCCCAACTCTAACATCCCCTTGCCCCAACAGTCCCAAACCACCCTCTGCATTACCCTCCTTCCCTAGAACAGGCACTAACATAGCAATCCCGTCCAAACTAACCCAACAATCGCTCCTAAATTATTAAAAGCGTACTAACTGGAGACCAACCGGTGGGGGTTGGATGGAGCCTAGCAAGCAACCAATCAAATAAAGCAATGTCCAAACAGCACCACGAAGGTCCAATGAAACTTAACACCATCAACCCCCCTCTTACCCACGGTCGGTGCCTTCCTACTTTTGGGCACTGTCCCCCTGCGTCATCATAGGTTCAAGCTAGGAGCCCCCCCTCTCCATTCCCAGACACATAGAACAGCATAGCAAGATCTGAGCACTGTCCGCTCGCTCGTTCCTAATTACAATAGTCTCACAGTACCTACATAATATACAAAAGTTACTCATCCAGGAGTTCGTCTGCCGTGCCAGGCGTGACCAGCGGCAAGTTCACATTGTCGGATGCCGACGACTCAGCCTTCGAGCACTCCTTATCCTTCTCCGGTCATATTTCAGCAGCTGAGTTGCCGGCAAATCTCCAGATATGGCCGATACCGCCTTCAACGCACCCCTGCGCTCCACCTCGGTCTGAGAAGTATATGGTTTCTGCAGGTCCCGCCGTTGACGCTGTATTCTTTGTGACTTCCGGAGTTGTGAAGGCTCAGCTAGGTCCCGTGGCTGTCGCTCCGTCCCATCTTTACCAGCCCGGTAAGATTCCAGCCATGACCACGCCTCTTCTGGCGTTTCGTGGAAGCAATTCTTTCCATCCAGGACTATCCGGAGTTTGGGAGGAAACAATAGGGAGTACTGGAGCCCCTCCGTCCGCAGTTCCTTCTTGACCACCTGGAAGGATGCCCTGCGTCTCTGTGTCTCGAAAGTATAATCGGGGAAAGAGTGACTCTACTGTTACCCACATGGTATGGACCGTCCGTGCGGGCCTTCTGGAGCTGTAAGTCTCTGTCTCAAAAGTGCAGCAGGCACGCTACCACCGGTCGGGGTGGCCTCCCTTGCTGTGGAACTCGATGCGCCGGAACTCGATGAGCCCGATCCAGGGTATAAAAAGTAGACAGTCCCTCAGGAGCAACCACCGATCTCAGCCAATCTTCTAAGTAGAGCACCATGTCTGGTCCCTCAGCCTTCTCAGGCAGACCCACCACACGAATGTTGTTTCGCCTATTTTTCCCTTCCGCATCCTCAGCGCGTCTCTCCAGGGCCGCAATGCGATCCAAGGCACTCGTCGCGGTCGTGCTCAACACAGTCTGTGCAGGTTCCACCTCCTGGATCACCTTCTCCGCCTGCCTCACCCTGTCCGCCAGTTTAGAGTGATCTGCCCGCAACAGGCCGAGGCCAGTTGCCACCTGTGCAATGTCCTGCTGCAAGGCTGTTCGAGAGTCCGCAATGGCCGTCAAGATCCTGTCCAGCTGCCGCTGTAGGCCAGGGTCCTGCGGGTGGTCATGTGTTTCATGTTCAGGTGGGGGCGGGGGTTCGGTATCAGGCAGTTGCTGCGCCCCAACTTTTTTCCCCTTGAGTTTGCCCATGCCGAAGATCTCCAGGCCGCTCCTGCAGGGGCCACGGCACAGGTTCGCACTGTTTGTGACTGAGGAGCAACTGCAGTGAGCTCCGAAGGGGCCAGCACCGTCCACTGTACCACTAAGTCAACTTTGCACCCTCAATATGCCCCAGTGCTATTCCATTAACGTGCGCCCCAGTTTAGCTCCAGCAGCTGGGCAAAAATCACCAGTGTCATGTAAGTCTGTCTGATCCCGGTCCTAGGCCTCGCGCCTCTCCTTGATACAATCACCCGTGCCTGCAGCTCCCCGATAGTATTTGGCTGCTGCAGTGCTCCTCTCCCAGGGGCGTGCAATGTTCCAGCTCCAGCCCCCAATCTCCAGCTTCGTCGCTCAGCCCCAGCTGGGCCGATCCCCTCTTGGCAGTCGTGCAGCTCAGCTCCGAAGGAGATCCTGCTCTCCCCCTTCTCAGGCCTCCCAGTGCGCAGGTGTTCCCCCAGGGGGTTGCTCTCAATTATTTCGGGGCCAGCCTCCAGCGTTTAATCTTCCCAGGTTACGCTCCTTGAGGTAACTCCCCCAGCCGATCCTACCCAGCCGGCAGCTCAAATCTCAGTGCCCCGCTCTTTCCTGCCCGCCGGCTCGCAGCGCCCGGCGGTCCCAGAGCTACACACCTGCCTCCGTAGCTAGCAGCCTCGGGACCCGCCCGGCCCCACTCACCAGCGCCGGGTCAAGCAGTTCTGATCCTCCAGCAGTGCCTAGTCCATGGAGCTATCCCGTCGCTGCTCCTCTGCCACTCTCACTCTGTGGGTCGTGGAGAGGGGGGAAAGGGCACGCAGAGCACCCCCGCCGCAATTCCAAGCAGAGCACCAGTATCTCCCAGGGCGCCGCCGAGAGGGGCTACACTCTCCCCTCCACGTTCCGCAGCTCCTCACGGCAGGTTACCAGCCCTCCTTCAGTCGGCCCAGGAGCCACCTATCGCGGTCTCCTTGTTTTCCGCAAGCAGCTTCGTGCGTGGTCCAGGAAGTTGCCAAAACTGCTCCGATCACGCCTTTCAGGGGGCCAAGTTTTTCCCCACACAGTTCCCCCCCCCGGTCACCGATCACAGAGGACTGTAGGGGGGTCGAGGTAGTCCCCATACAGGATAATTACGGGACCTTCCTAGCGGAGCTCGGCGCTCACGCTACCGTTTGCATTGGCCTCCAAGCCACGCCCCCATCTGGGTTTAATCCATCATCATTCTTTAGCTCAATCCACCACCCCAGTTCAGACATGGCCATATGCAAATCAGTCTGACCCTGTGCCTTATGGGAACAGTCCAGCCTGAACTGCCAACACAGTGCGAAATATTCCCCCATGTTGCCTCTGGTGGGGTTACCGCATGGATATCTTCAAACCACGTTCACGAGCGCCCAGCTGGCCAAGTGGTCAGAGGCCGGGCTCGACAGCGTCGGGGACTGCTACCTGGATAAGGAATGGATTCCATTTGTGGATTTGTGGATTTGATAGAAGATAGTGGCCTTCCTGTGAGCCAGTTCCTGATATACGAGGCGCTGATGTGCACCTTTTCGCGACTCTGGAAAACTGGAAGGAAGCCGATACACATTCTGTCCTACACGCACTGCTCACTCTTGACACGGCAGACCACCTGGTGAAATGGCTATATGTTGCGCTGGTGGAGGCTTCCACCGTCTCCCTCGACGGACTGCGGGCGCATTAGGAAAAGATCTGTGACAAGCCCCTGAAAGACGCCGAATGGCGCGGAGTTCTGCGTTACGCTGGGAAGGACTCCCGGAACACCCGGTTGACATACACACAATTCAACTACACCCACATGACGTACATGACACCACACAGACTCAACGTGACGTATGGAGGGGAGATGCAACAGTGTCCCAGGTGTCCTCATCTGGACGCCGACTTTTGCCCACATGACCTGGGAATGCCAGTGGGTGCGCCCCTACTGGGAGGCGATACTGGCCAAGATAAAGGACGTGCTTGGAAGGGAGTTTGCTCCAACGATTCATGCGTGCTTGCTGGGTCTCTTCCCTAGACCCCTAAACGTAAAGTGGGAAACCGCCTGATAGACCGTGCGCTGTGCCTTGGTAAGCGTAGGATAGCCATGGACTGGAGGACACCCAGAGGGCCACAGGTAGCGGTCTCGAACAGAGATTTCATAGCATGGGCTGGGGCGGAGGGCAGGGCACTTGTGTGAGAAGAGACCAAAGGAGTGAGATTGCGCCCAATTGTAGACCAATGGAGTGAGGTTCTGGCAGAATGGGAGAATCTGAGAGGAACCAGCAGTGAAGAGGATGCGGCGGAAGAGAACGCCCCTATAGACGCCGGGACTGATACCCAGCGCGCGCGATCTCCCAATACCCCAAGAGACTGAACTAAACGGTGCGAGGTTTGGAAGTACTTAGGGCTAGATGTAGGTAATTCCCATTTACAGACTTTAAAATACTGAATTTTATCGAATCGGTATTTAAGAGTCTGTAAATGGGAAGGGGGCAGATGTAGGTAATTCTTATTTAAGAATTACCGAATCTGTATGATTCGGTATTTACCGATTCGGTAAATACCGCATCAGTATTGCCCGTTGATACCTATGGGCCTTGAAGCCCATAGGAATCAATGGGAAATACAGATTCTGTATTTACCGAATCGGTAAATACCGAATCCTGCAAGGGTGCAGGGGGTGTCACTTTGACACCCTTTAGCACCCCAAGTACAGGCTTGTGTGACATGTGGCACACATACATGCCCTAAGGGCATGTCTGTGTGTCACATGGCACAGGTGTACATGCACAGATGTGCATGCACACCTGAATTCGGTATTTTACCACCCAATTGGATTGGGTGGTAAAAAACCGAATTCTGAAGGCCTGTAGCACTGTAAACAGTGCTACCTACATCTGGGTTTTACCGAATCGGTAAAATTACCGATTCGGTACTTTACAGAATCGGTAAATTTACCGATTCGGTAAATTTACCGATTCTGCAAAATAATGGCCCCTACATTTCAAAAACCAATTACCGGTCGGTAACGGCCGAAATCGGCCGTTACCGACCGGTAATTGGCGACCTACATCTGGCCCTTAGTCCTCAAATGCACCGGACTAGATATAAGACCTGAGGTGGCCCCTGGGTGGGTGGGGGGTCTCCCTGATACCTCTGCTCTCAAGATGTTTCACGATATGTTCTCCACAGTGTGAAGATGTTTAGCTGGGCGCACACCACTCCTCTGCATGAATGGTTTAGTTTCTTATTATTTTCCTTTTTTTTATTTCCTTTTTTTGTTTACTTGTTCTGTTTTTACTTCCATTGGCTGCACTTTAGTGTTTCAGCTCTCCTTCATTCCTTGTATTGACTTGTATGCCGGAACACAGTGCTTGGGAGGTAAAAGTATATTTCAATGCAGACCTGTATTATAGTTGAACGGATGTGGAGTGTGCTCCCCAACACTTCTATAAACGCACCCGATAAAACGGAGTATGCCCTACGTCATATTTTGTTACGTTGGTAATTCTTTGTGCATCCAATGTATAATAAAGGAAAACTGGCAATACATTTTTTTTTAACTCTGAGGTGACTAACACACGCCCTGATATTCCCATAAATCTGACGCTCCTAAATCACTGCCTGCTAACCACAGAACTACCCAACCATGTGGCTCTGAGGCACTGAAACACTGTCTGCTGACCACACAACTGTGAAGCACCTACAACTGCCTGATAAACCTCTTTCTGGGAAAAAGAGGCTTCTGTACGGCATCTGGAACCACTTTTCAAGACATGCGGCCTCTCCAATATTGAGCTGATTTTCGAGTCATAAGTCAGTACTTCGAAGTTTATGTATAAGATGAAACCAAGTTTTCTAACTCACTCAAAAGCCGCACTTTCATAACCTATTTACAGTCTTGAAACATCTGGCTCACGAGGAACAAATCCGGTCTGACAGTTCTATGGGTAATAATGTTAGTTTTTCCCACACTGGAAAATAGAGAAAGTTCTGATAAATGGATCAGTGTTTCTGAAATCTGATTAGTATTGTATTTAAAGGGATGAATAGTGAGAAAAAAGACAACTACGCGGGCATCGTTCATAACCAGATTAAAGGCTCTTTACTAAGTCTGGATCCTCGCAGGGACATCCTGACTGGAATCCGCGAGGGTGGGGGCGTTCATATCGCAGTCCATCCCTAACTACTGTGCCAGGAGATCTTTTTTAGGATGCTGTGCTGCTGTGCTGTGTTGTATGATGCTTGGTTTATTGGGGACACACCTCAAAGTATTTTTCCAGTGTGAGGCGATGAAGGGAACTGTGTTGTAGTTTTTTCATGGAAGGGTGGCTCTTGTCTCCTGCACATTACTGTAGATATTTTTTCCTTTTTTGAAAATATGCAATTAAACGAAGGTACCCTATTATTGACAAAGAGGGTGAAATATACTTATCATTGCTAAATATATTTGAAATAATGTGATGTGACCTTTAAATAACATAACCGGTGTTTGCTTATTGTTACCCAACTCAGCGATGCTCATTTTATGAACCTCAGAACAATGAAAGTCTGAGTGGACATGTCAGGATTTGAAACTGTGGTATGAGGTCAAATACAGGCTTCTGGAGTGGATGCATGAGTACACTGAATCACCAGACCTGTTGTTGACAGTTACATGGAAAGTGCCATTTTAATATCTATTTTTATTAGCACAACTGCACTGAGTCCGTCTTAGATCACTTATATAGAAACCCACTTTGGACATAGAGTTCCTAGCTTCTTCTCAACCAGTCAACGTAAAAGACAGTCATTTTACATACTTCATCCCAAAATGCTACAACCTATTGCAGCGGGCATACTCACTAACTTGATTTAATATTTTAATGAAAGGAATGTTCATGTATAATTTAGTACTAAACACTGGTAATAAAAACAACCCAGGAAGTATCCATGCTTTCTGTGCCACAATTTGCTAAGGATCCTGGGAACGTGCGTCAGTAATGGATGCCAGTAGTTCAGTGTTTGGTAGAAATGAAGCTGACTTATCAGAGGTTTCAGGCTGGTCGGAGAAAAAGAGCTGAGAAGCCATATAAACACAAAATGTTATTTGATGAGCATCTGCTTAATAGTGGAAGACTGGCAGGAATTTTGACCATTCTTTTTCTTTTATATGTTTAGAGACGTTTTAAAGCATGGCAAAGTAGTCCATTGACCAGGCCCCCAAACTTTCTCTCCGTTTCACATGTTTCACTTACCCTCTTCTCTGACATCGATCTCTGACTCGGTCTCTCTCTACCCAGTATAATTAGTAGGTCCCGCTTAGGCAGCGAATGCACTGTCTCTTGAGACATGCTGTATCTACTATGTGTGCCTTTAGCCAACCAATCCGTTCCTTTACGTTCCTTCAAGTGTCTTACGAAATTCCTTTGTTTTCGTTGGCGAATAGTTTACATTTTTCCCTCCTTTCGCTTTTTTCGGTCACGCCTTGGAGACTAGCTCTATTACATGGATCACTTCACTATTGGCCGTATAGAGCACTACTTTTTCTTTTGACTTGGCTTGTTTGTTTTCCTGAACATGCTCAGCCGAGGGCTGCAAATCATGTCCTCATCTTGTTTTCCACTGTCTTTGGTTTCACAAGCGCTTTTTTAGCTGGAGGCTGTTGTTTTTCATCCTATAACATTTTTGGTTTCATTAGCTCAAATGTTCTTTGCTTAAATAATACACTTACTTAACAGAAGTGTACTTTAAGAAGATGACCGACAGTAGGATCAACTTATTTACAATGTTCTTTTGCAGTGTGATTATTTGGATACGATTCAAGAGGGTATTGCTCCATTTTATGAAAATGGAAGCAGCTTTAAGTTGCGTACTTTCAACTTTTGATGCTTTCGTTTAGGTATTAAACATTGGTGAAATGAAACCAATATCAAGGGTTTCCTCCTTGTGCTCTCCAAATGCAGCATGTTATGTGAGGTTACTTAACAATATATCCTGAAAGTAGACAGTGCAACACCACCGCAGTACCATCTCTGCATCAGTGCAGCAAAACGTCAGAACCATGGTGCATCACTCAGCACCACTTCAGCAGCACCACCTGAGCATCACTGAGCTGCACCTAAGCACCACCACAACACCAGCACAGCACCACCTCAGCATCACTCAGCCTCAGTGTAGGTCAACCTCAGCCTCAGTGCACCACCTCAACACAGGCACAGCACCACCTCTGCACCAGTGCAGCACCACCTCACTTCAAGCACAGCACTACCTCAGTGTCAGTGCAGTACAACTACATCAGCATCTGCATGGCACCAGCAAAGTATCACTCAGCACCTCCACAACATCACTCTGGACCAGAACAGCATCACTCAGCACCATCACAGCAACGGTCAGCGCCACCTCAGTATCACTCAGCAACACCTCAGTATCACTCACCACCACTGCACAAGCACACCACCACCTTAGGATCACTAAGCACCACCTCAGCACCGGCACAGCATCAGTGCAGCACCACCTCAGCATTCCCACAGCACCACCTCAGAACCAGAGCAGCACCACCTCAACATAAGCACAGCATCAGCACACCATCACTTCAGCATCACCTCCGCATCAGTGCACCACTACCAGGGCAGCCCCACCTCCGCACCAGCACAGCAACTGAGCACCACTTCAGCACAAACTCAGCACTACCTCAGCACTAGCACAGCACCACCTCATCACTAGCACAGCACCACCTCAGCATCACCAGAGCACCATCTCGGCATCAGAACAGCACCAGCTCTGCATCAGTGCACCACCACCAGCGCAGCCCCACCGCAGCACTAGCAAGGCCCACCTCAGCAGCAATGCTACACCAACTCAGCACCAGCACAGGACCGCATCAGCATAGCACAGCACAGCACCAACTCCGTACCAACTCAGCGCCATCTGAGCACCAACTCAGCCATACCACCTCAGCATAACTCAGCATCATCTCAGCATTACTCCGCACCAGCACAGTTTCTCCTCTGCATCATTTTTTAAAAAATCTTTTTATTTTTAACGAACATACAGTAGGTGGTTGTCATCACAATCAGGTGAGCAACTTTCACAAGCGCATTTCAGGGAATCATAGTACCCACATAATACAGTGAGTGCAGAAGATGTGCAGAGCAATGCACCATAATATCTTTACAATGTGAGCAGTTCGTCAGTTGTAACAGTTCGGGGGGGGTTCGCAAATGTTGTCCTCCGCATCATTTAACACCACCATAGCACCACCTCCGCATCAGTGCACAAGCGCAGCACCAGCACACCAACACAGCACCACTTCAGCATTAGCGCAGCCCCACCTCAGAGCCAGTGCAGCATCACCTCAGCCCCAGCGCAGCACCAGCTCACCATCACTCAGCACAAACTGAGTACCACCTCCGCATCACCCCAGTATTACTCAGAATCACCATAGCACCACTTCCGCACAGCACACCACCACTTTAGCACCGACTCAGTATCACTCAGCACCACCTCAGCAATAGCACAGCATCAGTGCAGCACCACCTCAACATCAGCAAAGCACCACTTCAGCATGAGCGCAGTACCACTGGAGGGATCACCACCTCCGCATTAGCACAGCACAGCATTAGTACCATCTCAGAATCAGCCCAGCACCTCTCCGCATCAGCGCAACACCACCTCAGTATCAGTGCAGCACCACCTTAGCCCCAGTGCAACCTCCCCTCAGCAGCAATTTAGCACCTACGCAGCACCACTTCAGCATCAGCGCAGCACCACTTTTGCATCAGCACAGCAGAGTACAAACTCATCATCGTTCAGCACCTCCTCAGCAGAGCACCAACTCATCACCAGCTCAGCACTACCTTATCACCAGCGCAGCACCACCACCATCTCAGCATGACTCAGCACCAGCACAGCATCATTCAGCACCACCTCAACACCAGTTCAGCATCTCCTCAGCATCACTCAACATCACCAGCTCAGCATCAGCACAGCACCACTTCGACATCAGTGCACCACCAACAGCGCAGCACCAACTTAGCACTAGTGCAGCCCCACCACATCAGCACAGCACCACCTCAGCAGCAACTCCGTGCCAATGCAGCACCACTTCAGCCTTCGCGCACACCACATCAGCACCAGTGCAGCATCCCCTCGGATCCAACTCAGCCTCACTCAGCCCCACCTCCTCACCAACATCACAACGTAGCACCATTTCAGCACAAAGTCAGCACTACCTCAGCACCAGCGCAGCACCAATTCAACACCAGTGCAGCACCACCCCAGCACCAGCGCATTAGCACCTCAACATCAGCACATCACCAGCTCAGCACCACTATCACCCGTGCAGCCCCACGTTGTCATCAGCGCAGCACCACGTCAGCACAGATCTAACTCAGCACCACCAGTGCAGCACCACCTCTGCACCAATGCAGCACCACCTCAACATCAGCACAGTACCACCTCAACATCCGCACAGCACATCTTAGTGTGAGAACAGCACCACCTCTGCATCAGTGCACCCTCACCTCAGCTGCAATTCAGCACTATCGCAGCACCACTTCAGTATCAGCGCAGCATCACCTCACCACTGCACCAACTTAGTACCACCTGAGCACCAGTGCACCATTTCCGCATTACTCGGCACCACCTCAGCATTACTCAGCGCCACCTCCCCATCACTCGGCATAACCTCAGCACTAGCACCACCAGAGCACCAGTGCACCACCACCACCACCTCAACATGACTCAGCACCACAGCATCACTCAGCACCACTCCCTCAGCACCACCTCAGCATCACCCCGCACCAACTTAGCATCACCCAGCACCACCTCAGAATCCCCTAACATCACCTCAGCATCACCTAAGCGTCACCCAGCACCAGCACACCACCACCTCTGCACCACCTGCGTATCATTCAGCATCACCTTTGTAGCAGCACACCATCACCTCAGCATCACTCAGCACCATGTTAGTCTGCCCTCAGAATCTGGCATCTATTGATTCACCGCTAGTGTTCTTCCACTGCTCTTGTTGTAATGCAGGTACTGTTTCCTAACCTCCACTCTCCTGTTGTTTATCTCAGCCCCACCGTAACAAAAAAGCTATAAAAGAATGAGCATTAGAACAGGCAGGAAGAAGTTGCCAGCACTTCAAGGACAAAAACAACTATAAGCAATGTTTTATGTTAATTGTTTTTTCTAATATTCTTCTTGGTTACATGCAAGGTAACACAAATGCGTGTAACACTTTTTTATTGCAACTTTTCGCCGTGCTGCACAGCAGCCACAATGCTCTACAACAAGACCTTGGCAACGTGTAAAGTATTCTCAACGCAAGGAGGTGAGTAACAAGTACTTTATTAGCATAAATACTCCACCCATAGGAAAACACCTCCAACTCGAAGTGGACCATAACAGCAACTGTCGAGGAGCCGAGACATTCCAAACTAGAATGTAGAATGCAGACTTGACAGCTGCACGAGTCACACTTACCAACACCACACAGTGCAATAACAAGGAAATACAAAAGGAAAGGGCAAGAAACATCAGGAAACCACAAAAAACCACTTGAAGTATAATCTGACATCCACACTAGTTTATTCCTGATCCTTTTGCCCAAAACGTTCGATTTATCGTGGATTTCCTCAGTAGAGTAGTTGCTGGACTCCATGGGTTCAACAGGAGTAGAATTGACAGATGAGTTCTCAACCACTATATCTATATCCCCACATAAAGAATCCATGTCATCCCAACAATTATTCTTAACATACCCGTCCCACTCGGGGTGACAAATGCAAAAACAACAGTTGATGGACAGAACCCGAGTGGGACGGGTATGCTCAGACGTGTGTCCCGTGCTCTCCACGCCACTGGAGTCAAGCTATCCTGGCTGATGATGGCTGATAGCCAGAAGCCGGTCCTAGGATGCTTGATTCCGGTCCAGAGAAGACATGGCTTGGCAATTCGGGCTGGGCTGTTCCCATGAGGCACAGGGTCAAGGCTGATTTGCATATGGCCATGTCTGAACTGGGGTGGCTTGTTGAGCAAAAAAACGATGGATGTAGGCCCAGATCTCTGTACTGGGGTGAAGGTATGACATTGTTCTGCAATCTGTCCATCAACTGTTGTTTTTGCATTTGTCACCCCGGGTGGGACGGGTATGCTCAGACGTGAGTCCCGTGCTCTCCACGCCACTGGAGTCAAGCTATCCTGGCTGATGACGGCTGTTAGCCAGAAACCGGTCCTAGGATGCTTGATTCCGGTACAGGGAAGAAATGGCTTGGCAGTTCGGGCTGGACTGTTCCCATGAGGCACAGGGTCAAGGCTGATTTGCATATGGCCATTTCTGAACTGGGGTGGCTTGGTGAGCAAAAAAACGATGGATTTAGGCACAGATCTCTGTACTGGGGTGAATGTATGACATTGTTCTGCATTCTGTCCATCAACTGTTGTTTTTGCACTCTCCAGAAAGGCGGCAAAAACCCAGGAACGAGCAGTATTGCAGCACATGGAAGACAGCAACCGGGTATCGCGCTGTGAAGTTAAAAAAACTGTGAGGTTTGTCGGGGTGGTGTGGCAGCTCGTCGTTACAATTGTAAAGAACTCTCAACGCAGAAGGTGAGTAACAAGTACTTTATTAGCATAAATACACCACCCACAGGAAAATTCCTCCAACTTGAAGTGGCCCGTAACGGCAACTGTCAAGGAGCGTGAAGGACATTCCAAACCAGAATGCAGATGTGACAGCTGCACGAGCCACACTTATCAGCACCACACAAAGCCAATATTTCTAGCTAAACGCTTTTAAGGTCCCAAAGGCGACACCTATTGGCTGTGCCAATACTGATTTAGGGATTTATCTATCCCAGGCAAGGCTTATTTCAACCGTTTTTGTGTGACCATGTGATTAACATTTCGCATCATGCTGTATTGAATTAGCAGGAACAAGTAATAATATTCAAAGTTGTTCAGAACTCTGACCCCCCCAAGTATACCTTGCCAGGGCTAGATTTCTACTATGGACAGTACCCCGGAGTGCTACGGCTATTGGAGGCGACTTTGGAGAAACCATGCCGCTGGTGTCTGTCACTTTCCCCAGCTTCCCAAGGTTAACTGTGCAGCAGGCACAGGCAGGGCCAGACTGGCTATAGCAGGCACTGTGCATTTTACTGGTGATGTGGAAGGGTGGAGTCTGGTTTTAGAGCAGTGGGGGCCCCCTGTGACAGGAGCAGTGTTTACCATCAGGGGATGGTCCAACTTAATTGCCAGGGCTGGTTTGCGTTCTCAGTCCAACCGTGGACACAGGGAGGCCTCTAGAGAAAGGGAGATAGACAAACCGATCGATCGAGTTGGGGACCAAGAATGAGAGAGACAGAGAAAGAGAAAAGGAGAGAGCCTGGATGGCTGAAAAAAGAAATAGGTTTTGGGTGCGGGTAGAGACCTGGGCTGTTTTGAGTTTTTGCCAGGGCTGCTGTTGCTTCCAGTTCAGCAACTTGTTCAGGGTCCCTAAGGTTGCACTGTATATTTATTTTGTGGTGTATTTACACCCCTTCCATTGCTTGTGTGTTTTTGTGCATACTATCTCAGGCTGACCCTATAGAATGTACCCATCTTACTATGAAGATCCCTTCAAGGTAGGGGTCTCACCTGTGAAGAGCGTAGTCGGAGTTGAGAAGGTCAAAACATCATGGCAGATAGAGTAAAAAAAAAAATCCGTTTCCAGCATCACCCTACCAGCTTTGTTCCCCCATCTTGAAAGTCCAGCAAACTCACCATTCTTCTAAAAAAAAATGAAAAAATCCGCAAATAACATGAAAATGTATTGATCCATAGTTGGGTGTAAGGAGCGCAGCCAAGATGCAGCTTGTTGGCGTTGTGGAACCTACGGCTTAGGAAAGAGGTTTCGAATTTCCGTCTGTTTTTAATCCTGCTCTTTATTTTAGTTAAGTACCGTGGATTAGAATGAAGGGGTTTCACCAAGAGGCGCAGTCAAATTCACTGAGGCTTAAAAGATGTGTAGAGCAATGTGGACAAGCTGCTTCTTCCAGAAAAGTAGGAGCGATGTGGAGCTGCTAAATGTCCCAGGTGGCCTTCGACTCCTGGCTTGGTTTATAGTGAATCTTTAATCAAATATCCTAGGGTACGAGTGCATTTAATTTGCCATCTGGTTGGTGATTTTAAAAAGCATCATCCAGTTGAACGGAGTGGTATGAAGTTGTGAAGTAAGTATAATATGCTGCCAAGCTTATGGCAAAATGTTAATTAGAGCACATTTTCTGATTTGCGGCATATGTTTGGATTGCCCAACAGCACAATGAAACCAGAAACCTTCGTCACCCCTTCTCGCTGTATGCGAATCACTTATTAGTTTACTTGAATAAGTAATGTATATGGCTAAATAGCCAATGCTCCCAGTGGGTATCGAGCACCCTCAACTCACATCACGGTGATCTCGCAAGCAAGGAGGTCCTTTGTTGAGCCATTCGGCATTAGTTGTGTGTTTGTGATGCGCGTTTTGTATCTGAAATACGTCTATTTTTATTCGTTTATTTATAAGCTAAGACATAATTAGCAGTATGTTAAATTACGAATTGTGGAACTTGATACAATTAAGGAATGTATGAGGTATGCCTAGTCATATGCAGGGATAGTAATTTTTTTTAAATTAAACGCTACATCTGTGTTTGAATCGAGGTCTCTGCTGGTCTGAAGATCATACGAAGAGGCTTCAGATCATCTTACAATGCAAGGCCTTTTCTCAAAGGTTTTGTTTTGAAACTTAAGAGCATATCCCAGAGCAGGTCTCCTCTAAAAAAATATTTTTTGCTGAAATGAGCAAGTAATTGATACATTTCAAGTAGAAAACTCTCCAGATCAACAAAAGGTTGATCAAGATGGGGTCTAAGTCTCAAACCAGATACTGTTCTTATTACCCCACTATAGTAAATACTGCCTGTGGAAAAGTCAACTTTCACAGAGGCAATGCAAGTACTGTCCTGTGTTCTATTTGGGCTGTGGAAAGGGACGTAGAGTTTCTCTTTTCAAACTTGAAGTCGAGGAGGTGCAGGAAAATTATGCCTCGCTTTTACAAATAGAGGTGATTTTAAGTTCACTTTTTAGGTTTATATCTGGAAAATAGATCACTGATTTTGGGCAGTACGTTGATGATGGTTTTATGTATACCTGTAACAAAGGGAAGGGAGACCTATTCCTCTTGGTTTCACCACTGATTTTTCTGTCCTTTCCTACTTACTTTTCTTTCACTCTCAAACTACAAAAGTATGGGCTAGCTATGTAAACACCAATGTATAAACAACTACTACTCATCTAGGCTAACCCTGTAGCAACGGTTGTGATTGTATTCTTTATAAAAATATTTTTTTTTAAAAAGAAAGTGGAACCAAAGAAACTCCTTTACTTTATTTTGAAACCCCACTCTCCTTAGAGGGACTGTGTTTTTTTGGTCCAATAACCAGCATCTGTCATATACAAAGGGGAAAAATTACTCCTGATTATTGCCCTTCTCCATATTGCCAGGAGCGTGGGTGGACAATGTTTATAAACTGTACTTGATATCACAATCCCTTTTAGGGATTTTCAGAAGGAGTTCTGCCTGGCAGTGTCAGCTGTCACAGTTTAAGGCTAAACAAGGTAGAAGTAACTACCTATGTATGGATGTGAGTCATTGCTTCCTGATAGCAAAAAGGGCAGAAATTAGACTACTGAATGCAAGCAAATAATTGGCTTCTAAATGGTTTGGTTTCCCTGACTTTTCTTGGCAGATCATAGAAATAACACAGCTGGATTGCTCGTTGGCATAGTTTAGGTTTAGAACTACAATAGTATCTGATTATCTTCGAACCTCCGAATTTCGTTCTTGATTAATGAAAACATTCTTGGCAAATGCTTTTGCTTTTCATGTGCCGCTCCAAGACTTTCACCTCTAGTGTCACAATACGATGCCCCTGGCAGGTCCCGCTTAAACATGACCCCAGTTCGGAAAAGCAACACAATTGAACCAGAGTCCTATTCCATTATTCCTACCTGAAATATTCAAGCGGCAGGCCTGCTTTGAACACTCTAATTTACTCAGTCAGGAGCATCAAGGGGGTGCTGAGTGGGTATGGGACAAGCAGTAGGTCATCTCGCAACTGACTATCAGCTCAATCTCAAGGTCCAACTACCAGCTTTTTATCTGAAGAAACTATGATATATACTATTGAATTAGGAAGTACCATAGTTGCTGGGACCAGACTTGTCTTCCAATGGATCCACGTTAAATGAGTTAAAGTGTAGTCGTTCCAATTAAAGGACCTCGCCAGAGTCTTCTATTGTTATTTTCTGTCACAACCTCCCCAAGTCGAGAGTGGGTAATTGGCGCTCCTGCTACCTTTCTTGGAGGTTGTAGCTGTTTCTCAGGATCCCTCTCTGGGATCGAACCTTGACTCCATGTTACCTATGTTCACCATGAAAGTACCATTGAAAATTGGTAGGGCAGGCATTCGAATGATTTGTTGCTGTCACAGGAATGGGCAATCGGCTCAAGGTTATCTAGAGTCACCAAAGTAGCCAGGCAAACCCGGATTGGTCTTGGTCTGATAAATGCACATCCTGGGAGGTCAGCGCTCGTCAGAATTTATTAGCTCTATGATTTTCACAGTTCTCCAAGTAACAGATGGAATTATCAATGGAACCATTGCTGATTTAATGAGCCATTTGCATTTTCACTGTACCGGCTATGTGTACCTACAAGTACATGGCTTAATCTTTGAGACAAGCATGTGCTACTTGCAGGAATAAACAGGTAGCTGCACCTTCTTGTCGAGAACACGAGGGAGCCGTGTTACTGTTCCAGACCGACCATCACACCCGTGTCGAGGCCTCTTAACCTGGCCAAGCAGGGGAATCTCCCCAGTCCCATGGGACCCCGTCCAGGGTTCTTTGCGACAGGCCAGAAGACGGAGCCCAGGATGGGGGTTCCCACCCCAGTGTGTACCGGAGCTTTGTCTTGGGCCTGGTCAGAGCATCTGAAGCCAGCCATACCGGGAAAGCCTTCCCGGGCGCGGTGGACCCCTTCTACACACTTTATGACAAGCCAAGCCAGAGAATGGAGGTCCTGGGGGGCTGCCACCACATGGCCAGCCTGAGCTCTGACATGAGGCTCTGTCAGAACTTCTCCACCCAGCAAGGGTCCACTGGACCCTTCCCTAGGCACTTTGCAACACAGAGGGCTGGAGAAGGGAGCCCGGGGCCTTGGTGGGCTTGTAGACCCGGGTCTTTGGTTCACTAACCCTGCTGAGTCCTGTCCCATATGCTTTGTGGCCGAGAAGCTCTGACCAGGGATATGGTCAGGTGTTTCCAACCAAGCACCTGTCGCCATATAAGCCCAAGTATGCCCAACTGACCAGAGTATGGCTCGCTGGCTGGACTGTCCCCAATGCAGGCCGCCCTGCCCTGGACCCTTTGTGGATCAGAGGGCCCACGAATGGATCCTGGGCTTTCCCAGACCTCTGACTGAGAATCCGGTCAATGCCCGGTAGAATGGCATTTCGGCTGATAGAAAAGCTGTGAGCAGGTTTGGATTCAGCTTTTCAAAGAAGCTCCTGCTGGGTGGGAGCACACATACCTTTCCCTTTGCCTGCCTGTGCTCCTCCGAGGAGGAAAACTTCTGTGTCTCGGTGGTGGGCTTTCTGGGAATCAGTCATTGAGCCTGCCTCAGGGCCTGGGGTCCCCAGGACACTAACAGGCTCAAGAAGGAGGCTTTTCTTTTTTAAAGAATTGCAAGGATTGTTTAAAACAAATCTTGCCCGCTGAATTGCGGCAAAGTTCCCATGTTGTTGTTTTTTTACATTTTGGGCCTAGAGGGTGTTGCTCTGGTGCCCATCTACAAGGGCCAGGGGTGTTAGGGTATCCCTACTCTGCTCCCCTTTTGTTTTTCATATAACAAACTAAGTCCCCGACTGCTGTAATGGCTGCCAGCAACATTTATTCTCATATTGCAAGCAGCCAATCTGAGCGTTCGCTCCCGCAGAGTGAGTTAGCCCAAGAAAAAAATGAGAACACTTCAGATATACAAATATTTTTTAACTTACTTTCTCAAAAATTACCAAATGGATTTACACCAAATCACAAAAAGCATGCTTTTTGTACCAAGGTCTAGCTTCCTGCCAAATTTGGTGTAATTCCGTTCAGCTGTTTTTGCAGTAGTTATTTTTAGAACGTTTTTTCTGCCTTCACTTCACAAATTGCCCTGACACTGTCCCTGAAGAAACTTGTAAGAAAAGAGCAATTTGTGTGATCCTGGCAAATATTTCATTTTATAGAACCTCTTTTTTTTCATTATCACATTTGAGAGCACCTTCAAATATGAGTTCAGTATTTCTTCTCTTTTGTTTGAATAATTAAATGTTTGTTCCATTTATAATTTGAATCTAGCCCACATATAGGGCCAGATGTAGGAGCCCTAATACCGGTCGGTAACGGCCGAATTCGGCCGTTACCGACCGGTATTTGGGTTTCCAGATGTAGGGGGCCTATATTTTACCGATTCTGTAAAGTTACCAAATCGGTAAATTTACAGAATCGGTAAAATACCGAATCGGTATATTTACCGAGTCGGAAAAACCATATGTAGGTGGCACTCCTAAGAGTGCCACAGGCCCTTAAAAATCGGTATTTTACCACCCAATCCTATTGGGTGGTAAAATACCGAATTCAGGTGTGCATGCACATCTGTGCATGCACACCTGTGCACTGTGAAACACAGACATGCCCTAAGGGCATGTCTGTGTGCCACATTGCACACAAGTCCAGAATTGGGGTGCTAGAGGGTGTCAAAGTGACACCCCCTGCACCCTTGCAGGATTCGGTATTTACCGATTCTGTAAATACCGAATCTGTATTTCACATTGATTCCTATGGGCTTCAAGGCCCATAGGAATCAATGGGAAATACAGAATCGGTATTTACAGAATCTGTAAATACCGACTCTAACCGATTCGGTAATTTTTTACCTACATCTGCCTCCTTCCAATTTACCGACTTTTAAATACCGAATCGGTATGACTCGGTATTTAAAAGTTGGTAAATCGGATTTACCTACATCTGGCCCTCAGTGTATACACGATCCCTGATTTGCCTCTTATTTTCCCTAATAGCAGTGCCATTAGGGCAGGGGAAGGTGTTTCTCCGTTCATGTTTTCAAACTCACTTTTAATAAGTATTGTGCCGTATGTAGAGAATTTAGAGATTGTGATTCTTTGTTAATTGCAACGATGAAATTGCGAATCGTAATGTACAAAAACCTAGAAGTTGAAAAATAATTTCTATTTGAACAGACATGGTATTCCCCTGGCCCAAGCAGACCACAATCCCTGTGATAGCTGTGATTCCTAATGGGGCCGCAATAGACTTACCTCATAAATATAAAGGTAGTTCACAGTTTGCGACCCATTAGTGCAACAGTTTTCTTCTTCCACATTGAATACCATAGCAGTACTGATGCCAGCTTAATTATCTCTGTGATATAAGGCAAACACAGCTCACTATGACATGTTGTGTTGGGGCAGGAATGCGGTAATGCGAAGATATTTTTGATGAATGCACCCTCAATTTGCTGAATCTCACCAACTTCTGCCATACCCCAAACAGCAGCCCCATAGTTAGATGTTGAAACCGATTTCGCTGCATAAATGCTCAAGATGTAAAATTGAACAGGGACTGGACTGTGTAGTTTTTTCTAACCTCAAAGCCCTGTTCATAACCATGTTTTTCCAGGATAAATTGGTTAAAAAAAAAATCGGGTACGAAAAGGTCTTAGCCTCTTCCACGGTTTACAGTATGGAACACTGGGCATGGTTTTAGCCGTTTCCCAAATATAAGTGTGAAAGATTTATTTTCATTCACCTCGAGATCCAGTTTGTTCATAAAATTTGTGTACTCCTCTGACACTCCTTAGGGACCCCTATTGAGTCCCTACTAGAAGCAGAGGACCCCCAAGCAATTTGTACGACTCAAATTTCAAACATTAAAACAGTAATTTGAAAAAATAAACACACACGTAAGGTTAGTGCTGTATCTTTACAGCTTTTCAATATTTGGTTCTATTTCACAGTAGGAGGCTCCTGCTCCTGCCAGTACTGCCTGGAAACCCAAAGCAGCCCTGGCAAATGTCGTCAGTCCAGTCCCCATTGGGTGCACTCTAAGTGCAATGAGTGAGCCTGGCCACTACAAAGCAAACTTTGGGGGGCTCTCCCACCAAGAAAATGTGGGGGGAAACGGTATATTCTGCAACACATTTGTCATTATATATTGAATTGTATTTTCTTTTAAAGCATAGTGCATTGCTGCTCTCCATAGCCTCTCTGTCACATGTTTTTCATTTGTTTTATAGCATCTCTCATACTAGTGTAGGGTGTCAGAGCAAATTACATCATACTCATACAGAGCCAATAAACCATATGTGTGTAAATCAGAGTATTGAAAATGTTATGTTACATAAGGCAAAGGGTACTTCAAGGTGTAGGTTTCACATGTCATCCATATTGGTGAGCATTTTTTAAGAGTGCTTGGTCTGGAGAAGCTCAAAATGTGGATACAAAATGTAACCGTGGTTAGCGTTGACTTTAATTATAACAATTGAATTCTACCCAAACATGCCTTTTTGGCAGCATCAGAATAATGAAAGACAGGGGAAAGGAAAGATAGCATACTAACCTGTACCATGCAGTTTGCATGCAGCTCTTTGATGGCAGTTCATAGTTCACTGTGCTAGATTATGATTGTAACTTATGAACTGCACAGTAACATAAAAAATCTTTGTGCCAAAAGCAGTAACCCACTAGGCTATGCACATTAAATACTGTTTTTTTAAATGTGTGGTACACGTTCTTTGCAGCATGCAGATTAACCGTCTGCGCTACCTTAGATGAGTCAAACCTGCTACTAAAGAAAACCTGCATCTTTCTCCTGCAGGTACATTAATCACTGGTGTTATCTGGACACTTTTATTATTGCCGAAAACTGCTGATTATACAAGGAACTTTGAAGTGCTTTTAAAACTGCTGCCTGTGGACCCCCTGGGATTGTGTCACAGACCCCTGGGGGTCCACTGACCACAGTTTGGGAAACACTGCATTAGGAATTGCAGCCATCACAGGGATTGTGCCCTGCTTGGGTCAGCGGACTACCATGTCTGTTTAAATAGAAATAAATTAAATGTTTAGGTTTCTTCTTTTTAGGACTAGGCAGTGGTCCGTGGGAACAATACCTTCTATTAAAAAATATTTGTGTCAACATTCACAAAGAGGAAGTGGTCCGTCCCATAGGGACCCCTCCATATTTGTGAATGGTTACACTACCCTTGAGGAGTAGGTGAAAAATTAATGTTTGGCGACCATAATTTGGTCGCAGAACATTCAATCAATCAATCAAAGACATTTATAGAGCACACTACTTACCCGGAGGGTCTCAAGGCGCTTGGGGGGGGGGGGGCAGGGGGGGGGGTGCTGCTACTGCTCGAACAGCCAGGTCTTGAGCTTCTTCCTGAAGGAGAGGTGGTCTTGGGTCAGGCGCAGGTCGGGAGGGAGGGAGTTCCAGGTCTTGGCGGCCAGGTAGGAGAAGGACCTTCCTCCTGTTGTCGTTCTTCGGATGCGGGGGACGGCGGCGAGGGCGTGACTGGCTGATCGGAGGTGGCGTTTGGGAGCGTAGAAGTTGATGCGGTTGTTGAGGTAGCTCGGGCCTTGATCGTGTAGGGCTTTGTGTGCGTGGGTGAGGAGACGGAAGGTGATTCTTTTGTTGACGGGGAGCCAATGCAGGTCTCTCAGATGTCCGGAGATGTGGCTGTTTCGTGGGATGTCGAGGATGAGTCTGGCTGAGGTGTTCTGGATCCGCTGGAGTCTCTTCTGGAGCTTGGCGGTGGTTCCGGCGTAGAGGGCGTTGCCGTAGTCCAGTCGGCTGGTAACGAGGGCCTGGGTGACCGTCTTCCTGGTCTCGGTGGGGATCCACCGGAAGATCTTCCGTAGCATGCGCAGGATGTTGAAGCACGACGAGGAGACGGCGTTGACTTGTCTGGTCATGGAGAGGGAGGAGTCCAGGATGAAGCCCAGGTTGCGTGCGTGGTCTGTCGGTTTGGGTGCGGTGCCCAGGGCGGGGGGCCACCAGGAGTCGTCCCAGGCGGAGGGCGAGGAGCCCAGGATGAGGACTTCCGTCTTGTCTGAGTTCAGTTTCAGGCGGCTGGTCGTCATCCACTCGGCTACATCTTTCATCCCTTCGTGAAGGTTGGCTCTGGCGGCGGCGGGGTCGTTGGTCAGGGAGAGGATCAGCTGGGTGTCGTCGGCGTAGGAGATGATGTTGAGGTTGTGTTGGCGTGCGATGGCCGCGAGGGGGCTCATGTAGACGTTGAAGAGGGTGGGGCTCAGCGAGGATCCTTGAGGGACGCCGCAGATGACTTCGGTGGCCTCTGACTTGTACAGTGGTAGACGGACTCTCTGTGTTCTTCCGTCGAGGAAGGAGATGATCCATTCCAGTGCCTTCTCCTGGATTCCGACGTTGCTGAGGCGCTGCACCAGGGTGCGGTGGCAGACAGTGTCGAATGCTGCGGAGAGGTCTAGGAGGATGAGGGGCGCTGTTTCTCCGTTGTCCATCAGGGCTCGGATGTCATCGGTGGCAGCGATGAGGGCGGTCTCGGTGCTGTGGTTGGCTCGGAAGCCAGACTGTGAGGGGTCGAGGGATCCATTCGTCTCGAGGAAGGCGGCCAGCTGTTTGTTGACGGTCTTCTCGATGACTTTGGCTGGAAACGGGAGGAGCGAGATGGGGCGGTAATTCTTGAGTTCGGTGGGGTCCGCTGTTGGTTTCTTTAGTAGAGCGCTGAGTTCGGCGTGCTTCCAGCTCTCCGGGAAGGTGGCGGTGTCGAAGGAGGTGTTGATGATGTCCCGCAGGTGGGGTGCGATGACAGCGTCGGCCTTGTTGAAGACGTGGTGAGGGCAGGGGTCGGTCGGAGATCCGGAGTGGATGGAGTTCATCATGCGGACGGTGTCTTCGGTGCTGATCGGAGTCCAGGCGCGGAAGGTGGTGGTGGGGGGCGTTGCTGCGGTCGTGGCGTGCGTCGGTTGAATGCTGAAGCTGTTGTGTATGTCCGCGATCTTGTTGTGGAAGTAGGAAGCGAGGGAGTTGCAGAGGTCTTGCGATGGGGTGATGTCGTTGTTTCCGGCGTTGGGGTTGGAGAGCTCTTTCACGATGTTGAAGAGTTCCTTGCAGTTGTGTGCGTTGTTGTCCAGCCGGTCCTTGAATGCAGTTTTCTTGGTGGCGCGGATCAGTTGGTGGTGCTTCCGGGTGGCAAGCTTGAGGGTGGTCATGTTGTCCGGTGTTGGTTCCCTTCTCCAGACTTTCTCGAGGGCTCGGCAGTTCTTCTTGGAGCTCTTGAGTTCGTCGGTGAACCATGGGGCTTTCTTGCTGCCGGGTCTGCTGGGCGGGGTCCTCAGTGGGGCGAGTTCGTCCGCGCAGTTGCTGATCCACTTTGTGAGGTTGTTGGCGGCCTGGCTGGGGTTCGCTGAGCTGGCGGGAGGGTGCTGGCTCAGGGAAGCGGCGAGCTGGTCGGCTGTGATCTTGTTCCAGCTTCTTCGGGAAACCTGTTGCTGGTGGTGGTGGATCGTCGTTCTTCTGAAGGTGAAGTGGACGCAGCTGTGGTCCGTCCAGTGGAGTCCTGTGGCATGGCTGAAGGCGATGTCTTTGCTGGATGAGAAGACGGCGTCGAGTGTGTGTCCGGCGAGGTGGGTGGGGGTGGACACCAGCTGCTTGAGTCCGAGGTTGGCGAGGTTGTCGAGCAGGGTGATGGTGTTGCGGTCGCTGTTGTTCTCCAGGTGGAAGTTGAGGTCCCCCAGGAGGATGTAGTCAGCGGAGGGGAGGGCATGCGGGCTGACGAAGTCGGCGATGTCCTCGCTGAATTGTGTGCGTGGTCCCGGGGGTCGGTAGATCAGGGTGCCTCTGAGGGTGGTCTTCGGGTCGGTGTGGATCTGGAAGTGTAGGTGTTCGGCGGTGATCAGGGTGTCGTCGGTGTTGGTCGTGATGCAGATGGTGTCCCTGTGGATGATGGCGATGCCTCCTCCCATCTGGTTGGCGGTGCGGTCCCTCCGGGTGATCTCGTAGCCCTCTGGGATGGCGATGGCGATGTCGGGCGCTGAGGAGTCGTTCATCCAGGTTTCCGTGAGGAAGGCAACATCAGGAGCTGTGGTGTCGAGGAGGTTCCAGAGTTCGATGGCGTGTCTGTGGACGGAGCGGGTGTTGAGCAGGATGCACTTGAGGTGGTTGGTGCTGGTGTTCGGCTTGGCGGGTGCTGGTGCGAGGCAGGTCCGGATGCAGGTGAACTTGCAGGCGTGGCAGCTGAAGGGTCCGTGGGTGCGTCTCGGGGTGGCTCGGTAGCATCCCGGGATTCGGCCGGTGTTGAGCGCGTTGAGGGTGGCGGCGGTGTACGTCCGGCGGGTGGGCTGGGGTCCTCGAGGGCCAGGGGTCCTGGCACTGGGCGCGGTCCAGGCGCGGACGGGCGCAGACGGGGTTACCTTTGGCGCACCTTCGGCGCTCAATCGGTGCTCCCGCTGCGCGCGGTCGCTCTGGGGGCGTCATAAGAGGGGAGCCGGGAGGGAGGGTCTGCGGGGAGGCGGGTAGCGCGGCAACCAATCGGCGGGCGGGGGGCGGGGTTTCACAGGAGTCCGGCGGGAAAAGGAAAGCCTGGGGGCTCGGCGGCGGCCCTGCCGTGGCTGGGGCGGCGCTGGGGCGGCCCTGTGGTGGCTGGTGCGGCTCAGCGGCGGTCCTGCGGCGGCTGGGGCGAGGTGCAGTGCGAGGCACAGGCAGCAGGTAGCAGCAGGTGAGGAGGAGCAGGTGGGGGCGACCAGGCCAAGGGCACAGTTCATACATATGACTGCAAATCAGTATTAGGAAGGGATGCCCTAAAACGCCCCTTCCAAACACCGATTCGCAAACTGAAATTGCGATTCAAAAACAGGTTACCAAATCGTATTTTGGCTTTTGAAATAAAAAAATTAAAAAAATTCCGGTCGTAAACAATCTGATTCTGCCAATCGGACTGTTTACGACCTCAAAAAAGGTTTTGTACTTATGGCCCTTATTACGAAAGCATGATGTGGTAAAACTGTCATTTACAAACAGTTTTAACACCAACATGTAGTTTTACTTCAAAAAGTATATAGTCTGTAAACAATAATCCGTGAAAATTGGGTTTCAGCAAACACATTTATCATTTGCACATCACCAAGTAAATTGTTCTGATGTATGTATGTATGTATTATGTACTTGTATAGCGCGGGCTGTCACCCCAAGGGCATCCTGGCGCTCTGACTGATCATAGCTATGTACGAAACATACATGATTTACGCTGCTCTAGGAAACAGGAAGGTCTTCAGATTTCTCTTAAAAGCTAGGAATTCTCCATGGCTCCTTAGTGACAGCGAAAGAGAATTCCACAGCTTGGCCGCGGCAAAGCTAAAAGAACCGCCACCCATCCTTGCCCTCTGAAATCTGGGGACTGTCACCAAGCATGCGGAAGAGGAGCGTAACAATAGTCCAGCCTACTTAAGATAACCCCACGCACCACTTCCGGTCTAGCCTGAGCAGGAAGTAGCGGCAAGATTTTTCGCAGCATTCGCAACAATGACATGCACGTGGCGACCGTCTTGTTGGCAAAGGCATCCAACTGCAAGTTGGGACTGAAAACGACCCCCAAATTACAGGCAGACTCTGCCGACGACACTGTCCCTGGAAAGAAAGGCGGCCAGAAATCATCTGGAAGAGAGCGAGGAACGCGATCATTAGAGCAATACAACACCTCTGTTTTTGAGCATGTGAATTGAAGGGAATTGGAACGTAGCCAGTCCGCTGTGGCTGACATGCAGCGGTGGAACGTCTCCAACAAACTGCATCCTTACCCTCCAAGGAGAAGACCAGTTGGGTGTCGTCAGCGTAATTAAACACTGAGATCCCAAAGGACGTAATCAGTTGGATCAGAGGGCGCGGGTACAGATTAAACAGTATAGGGCTGATGGCCGAGCCCTGGGGCACCCCCTGCCCTACTTTCCGCACTCCCGACCTAAAAGGCGGTAAGGCCACCACCTGTTGTCTGTTGTCAAGATATGAGACTAGCCAGTCCCTCGCCCGTCCTGTCACCCCAGCCTCCTCAAGTCTCCTGATAAGGGTGGAGTGGCAGACCGCGTCGAACGCGGCCGACATGTCGAGCAGCACTAGAAAGGCTGCCCGCCCCATGTCGACCTGCGAACGAAGAGTGTCCAACACGGCCACTGTTTTATAACACAGAATTGCAAAAAATGGGCTTTCAAACTACTGAAATATATTTTGAAATAGTTCTACTATTCTCTTATTAGCTGTTTAAATGCTGTGTGCTAGAGATAAACCTGACACTCTAAAGCCTTTAATTTCACAGCACATCAAACAGTTCATTTTACCAAATACTGGAACTCTGCAGTCAGAGAAAGAAAAGTAATTATAAGAAGAGTTAAACTGACTACTGACCTCTGTCTCTGAACACAGAGCAAATGTGACAAGTTAAAAACAGGTTTTAAAGGCATCCTGGTGGCTCTTTCACTTTGAGTGAACAGAACACCTGTTCTTTATCAGCTCGCCAGAAAGATCAAATAGGCCCATGTGACATAGGGTAACTATCACTCACACCCTGCAGTGCAGTTTTCTTATAAATAATTGTAGTGCTAATGTTGCAGTAATTATCAATGATGTTACAGAAGATGTCATGACTGATATAGTATGTGGTGTAATTAGCAGTGCATGACAGGGGCGCGAGTTATAGTAAACTTAGGGTACGAGTTATAGTTTCTTGAGATAGGCGTGATGATGATGCACTGTAACTTTTGCGTGTATCACAAGGCATACGTTTGCCTACAAAATTATTTCTTTACTGATTCAAGACTGCAGATTAAAAAAAACACATTTTATCTGTGTGAAAATGTGTGAGGAATACAGAGTGACCTAGCATGAAATGGCAGCTACTAGGACCTCCAAAAAATAAAACATATAGTTTAAAGGACTTAGTGTGGGGAGCAATGCAGGAGAGTGTGTGAGTGGTGGGGGGTAAGTAGTGGGAAATGGATAATAAATGGGGGATAAGGGAGCAACAGAGGCATGCAAAAGCACTTTTTGGAGTTAGTAACGTCCCGGCAGATAGTGGCCGATGCCAGACTCTCAAAAAAAATTCAATTAAATTAAAGCATTTTATTTAAAGAAGAGCAAGGAATTTGGGGGGCAAAGGAGGAGTAGGTGAGAAGCATTTGGGGGTTGAATAAAGGAGGAACATCAGGAGCCGGGTATTTGGTAGAGGGGAAGCAGCACAGGAGAAAGAGTAAGAAAACACATGCACTTCCATGGAGTGCTTAATGAAAATGAAAAAATTGTTCCCTAAACATGAGCTGTGGAAGGATACAAGTCAGCCAGGAAAATGGATGAGGAAAAAGGAAATATTCCATGGGAGGGGCAAAAACAAGAGGAGGAAGGCAAGCCATTGAATAAGAAACACACAAATAAGGGTGACAGTAAAGCAACCAATGGCAAGAAGTGGGCACGCTTCAATCCCATTGTAGGTTTTTGGCAGGGTCCACAAGTCTTTTGGCAAATCTCTTCTGTTGGTGAGGCATAAAATCAGCAGAACAAGACCGAATCCAATGCAAAGAGAAAAGGGAATTTGAAAACAAGAGCTTTTAAAGGAATCTTAAAAAGAGAGCAAACAAAGGAGTGTTAGCTTGGATAAAAGATGAGGTGTTAGAATAGAAATCAAAGTAATTGTGTGATGTAGGAGTAAAGAATTAAAATTGAAAAAGAATAGTGAAGACAGCACAGTTTGTGCACTGTGTAGTTGAGCCGCCCCTGCCCGCATTTCGCTATTGGCTGCCTTTCTGTCTGTGCCGTCAGCTGCCAGCGCCGGCATAACATGGATGACACATCTCAGAGGGAACGTGGGCTCTGAAGGGATGACAGAAGCCATCTCCGTCATTCTTCTTTACGTTTTCATCGTTTTGAAGGCATAATCTTTTTGTCAGAAGTAATTTTTTCCCTTTTCTTTGACTTTTGAAAGCAGCATCTCTCATTCCAAGAGTGGAGGATTTTGCTTTTCCTTTCTTCGTAAGTTTTTTTTTTTCGAAAGGCATCACTGTGACAGCCCCGAACATTCTAGTTTTCTGTTTATATCCAGGTATGTGTTGTGCTAATCGTTACCCTGTCCGTTTCCAAGCACTCTCAGTTTGCCGCGTGGATCAGCGGCGAGTTGTTTAGTCCCCGTCATAGGTATGCCGTGTTCTGAGGATTGAACTGAATTCTCAACTTCATGAATTTGATTCTGCTTTATGGACCTTTTCAACTTCATGAATTTGATTCTGCTGTATGGACCTTTTCAACTTCACAAATTTGATTCTGATGTATGGACCTTTTCAACTTCACGAGTTTGATTCTGATGTTTGGACCTTTTCAACTTCATGAATTTGATTCTGATGTATGGACCTTTTCAACTTCATGAATTTGATTCTGATGTTTGGACCTTTTCAACTTCACGAATTTGATTCTGATGTATGGACCTTTTCAACTTCACGAGTTTGATTCTGATGTTTGGACCTTTTCAACTTCATGAATTTGATTCTGATGTATGGACCTTTTCAACTTCATGAATTTGATTCTGTTGTATGGACCTTTTCAACTTCATGAATTTGATTCTGCTGTATGGACTTTTTCAACTTCATGAATTTGATTCTGATGTATGGACCTTTTCAACTTCATGAATTTGATTCTGTTGTATGGACTTTTTCAACTTCATGAATTTGATTCTGCTGTATGGACTTTTTCAACTTCATGAATTTGATTCTGATGTATGGACCTTTTCAACTTCATGAATTTGATTCTGTTGTATGGACTTTTTCAACTTCATGAATTTGATTCTGCTGTATGGACTTTTTCAACTTCATGAATTTGATTCTGATGTATGGACCTTTTCAACTTTATGAATTTGATTCTAATGTATGGACCTTTTCAACTTTATGAATTTGATTCTAATGTATGGACCTTTTCAAGTCTTGAGGGGTTCTGTTTACCCAACAATACTTCTCCTTTTATCAGTATGCCAATGGCACCCAACTCTACCTCCGACTGACATCGTCTGACAACATCAAACCCCTCGCCCTTCTGTAATAGCACCCACAACATGGATTTTTACTGTGCTTTAAAAACTCATTCTGTCCAAGGCATGCTTGTGCAGGTTAGGGGCAGCCCTCTTGAACCACAGATCCGTGATTGGCTGCGACATACTTCTCTTCCTGCAATACCAGGAGTATCCCAGATCCTTTCGCTCCCACCATGTCTCACCCACCTTTTATTTAAAGCATGTGTAATGTAAAAAACCTGCACATGCAACCAAATGGGCCTTGAGCACAGACTCTAACCCGTGATCTGCCACTCCATTATCAAAAACTTTGTCCTGTTCTCCTTGATGGTGAAAACACTGTGCTGACAGGCCTCCTAGACATATCCTGTAAGTTTGGGTTGTAACTAAGACCAAAGGAAATGCCGCTACATCACCACTACACTTAACTCGTTTAGCCACTCTTTGCAGCTCGTATCAAAATCAGATTCTACTCCGTGATCTACACGACCTTGCACTAAAAACATATTACTTCACTGTCAAGCTCCATTTCTCTGGAGGCCATGCACAAAACTAATTTCCTCGCTTATGAGGTGAGAAAGCCATAAGGTGCAAAATTTACTCAAAAACAGTAATGCCTCCCCGCGCTTCAATGAGCTCCTACTTCACCTCAGCTCTCCCTTTCTCCACAATAATTCAGGACATTATCAGAGAAACGGATCTCTTCTCTGTAATACTGCACTCTCCAACTGACTATCCCTTGCTTCTCCCCCCCCCCCTCTCTCTCTCTCTCTCTCTCTCTCTCTCTCTCCCTCTCCTTTCTCCCCCTCTCCCTCTCTCTCCCTCCCCCTCCCTCTCTCTCCCTCCCTCGTCCTTTGGGTGTAATGTACCTATCTACCCGCGAAACTACGAAGAGGACCTTATGTGCCTCAAAAATATATGTGCATGTGCTGAGGTAAAAACACTGTCTTTGTCACTCCTTACCCTCTGCTAATGCTACGCAAAGAGATCATAACTGCTGGTTTATGTATGCAGCTCTCAATCTGGTTGTAGATTGGCCAATATGGGACTTGTTTTGTGAGGTGCTTGGAGTTCGATGATCTGAGGGGTGCGAAGCATGATATCACTGCTCAAATTCATGTTTATGCACAGAGTGTGACACAGACACAGTCTGGTGAAGTGCATTAGTGAGATCCATTAGGGTATGTGGACCTCTTGCGGTATCTTCAGAAGACGCAAACCGTTTGCAGTTCTTGGCCAACTACTAGGGAGCAGTATGTTGAGTCTATCAACAAGAGACTGTTAAGCAACAAAAGAACAACACACAGGAGTACCGCATGAAGTCCACCTGGGAGCAACCGAAGAGCAGCCCTT
The DNA here is from genome assembly GCF_964263255.1 of Lissotriton vulgaris. NCBI lineage: Eukaryota > Metazoa > Chordata > Amphibia > Caudata > Salamandridae > Lissotriton > Lissotriton vulgaris. The sequence continues at coordinate 753,705,332 of NC_141695.1, read as the reverse complement.
TGAAGGCACTGTTACGAATTCACTAGACTGTATGGCGTTCACTTAGGATCGAACAGAGCAGGAAACCATTGGCGCCACTGTTAAACTACCAAAGGAGTGATGGGTGTGTGTATACAGTATTCCGAAAGTTTGAACACTAACCCAAGAGGCAACAGAGCTCTGTACAGAGTCAAAGACAAAAATAAAGTTAACAAGTGATAGGAGAGGCAGATGGGTTCTGGACAGCCAATGCATTGTGATTTAGGGCCCAATTATGATGACGGGCGGCACCGTAACTGCAAACGGGACCGATTGCCAGAGGTGCGGCAGTCCCATTAGGCCCATTAGGATGCGACCGCCACCCTGGCAGTCGCTTCCCGCATATTTTACATTGCGGCAGGCGGTGCTGTTAGCAGCACCCGCCACAATGTAAAATATACATGTTGTGCAGTGGCATGCACAAGATGACAGGCACCGCACGGTGACTGCCACCTTGTGTATGCCAATGAAGTACCCCCAAGTGCTGTCCCCCACCCACTCAGGGGCTCGTAACAGGCCCCCAAAGCATTTTCCGCTGGCCTTTCCATGATGCCGCCATGGAAAGGCCTTTCAAATTGCACATGATAATATGGATCACCGGCAATCCGAGCGGAGAACTTTCTGTCCGCTGCGGTACCCCCGCCATAGTAATATGGCGTGGGATAAATTGTGCCGGAATGTCGTGCGGATCACCACCGCCCGCCACCGCCGTCCGGGTGGTGGCGATCCACACAACATCCTAATAGACCCCTAAGTTCTCTTTAAAGTGGGTGCCTGAGTGACCTTTCTGGAGGCAGATGGGCAGAGGTGTCATTCCCTTTCTCTCGCTGGGCCGCCCATTAATGTATGCCAATTGAGTGGGGGCAGGGGGCCTGAGCAGAAGGCTCACTTGCAGTCATGTGTGGATCAGCAGTGTGAACTAATCCATGCACTTTTTTTATCTAAGTGAAGTTAAGAAAACTTGCCCCCCTCCTCCCTTTCTTTTCATAAAACTTCGCTGAAGCAGTGTTTTGCGGAAAGGCAATCCCCAAATGTGGGCCCGGGCCAATTTTTGGTCCCAATCCAACCCTGGTAAGGGGTGCTGGTCATGAGGATTTCATAAATGATGTAACTGGTTTTGAGAATGGTGCGTAATGGGAAGGTGGAGCCAGTGAAGTTCCATCCTGGCTGACTAATGTAATCAGATTTATTCAAGCTTTTGAAGAAACCTGCTGTGGCTTGTAGAATTCCATTAAGTGGGACGAATGTGGAGTCTGGGAGGCCATGTATCAGAGCGCTACTACCATGAAGATGCGATGGATTGCCTATGGCTTCAAGCTTCTTCGATCAAGCAGCTTATTTATTGCACAGACGTTCCCTGTTCGCATGCCATCCAGAATGTAGAGATTGCCCTGGTCTCTTGTACTTGGATGTGTGACCACGCATGCACGGTCATACGGAATGGCACGGATGCCATTTTCTTCTTTTTTTTAAAATGTGTATTTACCGATCCAACAGGTGTGGCGCAGCGGCCAGGGCGACTAACGCCAGACGCTGGGGATCACGGTTCGATCCCTGGCACCGGTGGCAGGGGTCTGCCCAGCACCATGTAACTCTGGGCAATAGCTCGCTTAATCTTCCCAACGGCCCCCAGCACCGGGATGCCTCCGGGTAGCTGTGCGCTTTACAAATACTGGATTTTAACAACCCTCAGATTAGTAGATGAAACAAGTGCATTGATATCCACGTGAAAGTGCTTTTTGAATCACGGAATGGCCTGGCAGCAAATGGCACCTGCCAGGTTCTCCAGAATATTAAACAATAAAAAAAATATATTTTAAAGAACTGTGAGGGGCGGGTCAACCGAGCAGAGGGTGGGTTGGGGAGTGGAAGCAACAGAGAACGGGTGGAAGGTCAAGGTAGAGGTTGGGAGTAAAGGAGCAACCGAGGTGCACAAACGCAACTTTTGGAAGGCAGAGCTGCCCGGCATTAAAAGAAAAAGAAATGAAAACTTTTATTTCAAGAACCGCATGTGTAGGGGATTAATAGAGGAACTGGTGAGGAGCAGGTTCGGGGCGGGTGAAAGGGATGCAATTATGGGCGGGTATTTGTGTGGTGGATAAGCAGCACGCGAAGGAGAGCAGAAAACACATGCATTCTGATGGAGTGCTTAATGAACAAGCATTTACAATGCAATGGTCTCGGCATTATTAAAGATAGAGCTATTGGCATTGCTCATGACTATTTTTTTATGTTAAATCATAAATAAATGGCATTGTCATTTACATTGCCAATAGCTTAATCGCTCGCAAATGCATGACCTATTGCATTTTCACCCACACAAAGCCACCCACACACACATACATAGCCCCACACACAGAGCCCCCCCACACAGAGCCCCCCCCACAGAGACCCCCCACACAGAGACCCCCCCACACAGCCCCACACAGAGCACCCCCCCACACAGAGCGCCCCACACAGAGCGCCCCACACAGAGGGCCCCACACAGAGGGCCCCACACAGAGGGCCCCACACAGAGGGCCCCACACAGAGGGCCCCACACAGAGCGCCTCACACAGAGCGCCCCACACAGAGCCCCACACAGAGCCCCACACACACACACACACACAGAGCCCCACACACACACACACAGAGCCCCCCCCCCCACACACACACACAGCCACACACACACACACAGTCCCACACACACACAGAGCCCCACACACACACAGAGCCCCAAACACACACAGAGCCCCAAACACACACAGAGCCCCACACACACACATACAGAGCCCCCCCCCACACACACAGAGCCCCCCCCCACACACACAGAGCTCCACACACACACACAGAGCCCCCCCCACACACACACAGAGCCCCCCCCACACACACACAGAGCCCCCCCCCCCCCACACACACAGAGCCCCCCCACACACCCAGAGCCCCCCAACACACCCAGAGCCCCCCAACAAACCCAGATCCCCCCCCACACACACACACAGAGCCCCCCACACACAGAGCCCCACACACACCCAGAGCCACAGACACACCCAGAGCCACAGACACACCCAGAGCCACACACACCCACACCCAGAGCCACACACACCCACACCCAGAGCCACATACACACACAGAGCCACTTACACACACAGAGCCACACACACACACACACACACACAGAGCCACATACACACACAGGAGAGCATGCACAGTGAGGGGGCAGGGGAGCAAGCACAGCCAGGGGGCAGGGGAGCAAGCACAGCCAGGGGGCAGGGGAGCAAGCACAGCCAGGGGGCAGGGGAGCAAGCACAGCGAGGGTGCAGGGGAGCAAGCACAGCGAGGGTGCAGGGGAGCAAGCACAGCGAGGGTGCAGGGAAGCAAGCACAGCGAGGGTGCAGGGAAGCAAGCACAGCGAGGGGGCAGGGGAACCAGGGGGCAGGGGAGCAAGCACAGCCAGGGGGCAGGGGAGCAAGCACACCAGGGGGCAGGGGAGCAAGCACAGCCAGGGGGCAGGGGAGCAAGCACAGCGAGGGGTCGTCCATGGGGTCTGGGGTAAACACACAGGCTTCAGAGGTGGATGATTTTCAGATGCAAACGTACCCAGAGCCACATACACACAGAACCACATACACACACAAAGCCACATACACACACAGAGCTACATACACACACAGGAGAGCATGCACAGTGAGGGGGCAGGGAAGCAAGCACAGCGAGGGGGCAGGGGAGCAAGCACAGCGAGTGGGCAAGGGAGCAAGCACAGCCAGTGGGCAAGGGAGCAAGCACAGCCAGGGAGCAGGGGAGTAAGCATAGCCTGGGGGCAGGGGAGCAAGCACAGCCAGGGGGCAGGGGAGCAAGCACAGCCAGGGGGCAGGGGAGCAAGCACAGCCAGGGGGCAGGGGAGCAAGCACAGCGAGGGTGCAGGGAAGCAAGCACAGCGAGGGTGCAGGGGAGCAAGCACAGCGAGGGTGCAGGGAAGCAAGCACAGCGAGGGTGCAGGGAAGCAAGCACAGCGAGGGGGCAGGGGAACCAGGGGGCAGGGGAGCAAGCACAGCCAGGGGGCAGGGGAGCAAGCACAGCCAGGGGGCAGGGGAGCAAGCACAGCGAGGGGTCGTCCATGGGGTCTGGGGTAAACCCACAGGCTTCAGAGGTGGCTGATTTTCAGATGCAAACATACAGACGGCCGCCTCTGCTGTTCGCTTCACGAACTGATGATACTGACCGACTGCGGCCCTCTGCTCCCGGCATCTCTTTAGCGCCTTGTTGCCAGGCAGATCGTGCACATGGCACTATTTGAGCCTGCCTGCCTTCTCAATTGGCTGGTGTGAGTTTTCAACTTTTGTTCAACAGAAGGCCTTGGCAACCGTTTTATGTGCCAAATCATTCTCCGCGCGCCAGCAGGTCCAGGGCAAAATCAGCCTTGCGCGAGGGGCGGAGCTTGGGCAATAAGATTGTGGGATGAGGGGGGCTTCTGATTTACTGACAGTCACTCTGGCATATCATTTAAAAATACATTTATTCTAGAACAAGCAGGGCACATATGCCGAAAGCAGTGCAATGATTGCATGCAAGGCATGTCAATGGCTGCTTGTTGCCACCCTGTCTGTGAACGACCTTTACAAAACAATGTATGTAAAAAGCTGTTAAATGCATCCATACACTCGTATTAACATCACTAGTAACCTACGGAAGACACATGGAAAAAAAGACATTTGGCCAAAGGCCGTGTGAACGGACCTGCACACACATACAGCCCTTGTAAACATTACAATCCAGCCTCATTTGCATCTCCCCAGGGGGTCGATATGGTTCACACAGCTGCTCTGTGTGAGCCTGTTCATTAATGCATTCATTCATAAGCTTTACAAACACGTGGTTGTACACTGGACGCAAAAGGTGAGAACCGAATTAACAGAGACCCTTGCAAGCGACACATGCCAACATTTGGAAACGCTCAAGGCGAGGCTAAGGGGGCCGGGGTGTGCAGGGGTCTACTTTCTCCATATACTTGCAAAGTCGAGCAAAATAACCATTTTCGACAAAGGTTTGCGGATCAACATACGCTGTTTTAAAAATAAAATCCAATTCGAGGGCTTACAGTCCGAGATTTATAATGGAAAAGCAAAACTTCAAATTGCAAACATGGAACATTATTCGGACAAAAAAAGAGAAGTCTGTTTCTTAAAACTAGAGCGCGGTATGCTCTGACGTGCTTCTCATGCAGAATAAAGCGCTACACAAAAGATTACGTTACAAGTGAATCAATGCTTGCAGATAAAAAGCTGCTGGTACCTAAGGAGGGAATAAAAGGGGGCACATGGCATGAGAGCAGGCAGGCAAACATCCCTGCAGTTCAGAGAGAGAGAGAGAGCAGGGTGGCACACATCCCAGACGGTTGTAGTGATGGAGCAGGCAGGCACACATGGCAGCAGTTTGTAGTGAAAGCCCAGGCAGGCACACATCCTAACAGTTCAGACACAGAGCATAGAGTTCACAGACACAGAGCATAGTTACACGCATCATAGCAGTTTGTAGTGACAAAGCAGCCAGCCATAGATTCCAGCAGATAATCAACAGAGCTGGCAGACACGTAACCAACAGGCAGACAGACAACCAAGCATTTCATAGACGGAACAGGCAGACACGCATCCCGGTAGGTGGCAGAGCTGGACAGGCAGAGGCAGGCCAGTAGTTCACAGAGAGAGCAGGCCAGCACATTTCACAGCAGTTCAGCGATAGAGCAGTTAGGCAGACCTCCTAGCAGTTCAGAGATAGAACAGGCAAACACACCTCCCAGCGGGTCGCAGAGGTAGAGCAGGCAGGCAAACCTCCATCAGTGCACTGAACTTTAACAGTGAGAAGCACACTACTAGCAGTGCACAGACTAGGGGTAGAACAGGCAGGTACACTCACAGCAGCGCACAGAGGTTCAGTACGCAGGCAACCCGCCAGCACTAGAGGTAGGGAACGCAAGCAGGCACACCACCAGCAGTACAGAGGTACTGAACGCAGTCCCCCCTAGACGTACAGAGGTACAGCACGCATGCCTCCCCCCCCCCACATCCACCAGCGGTGCACGGAGATAGGGTGCAAAACGCCATCAGTACACAGAGGTAGAGCAGTGAGGGGCACCCCCAGCCGTGCACAAGGGTACAGCAGGCAGGCAGCCCCCCCCCCCCCCAGCAGTAGTGCATAGAAGTAGAGAAAGCAAACAGGCACCGCACCCCCAGCAGAGTGGAGATGAGGCAGTCTCACACACACCCCAAAAGTGCACGCCGGCACCCCCCAGCAAAGCGCAGACAATCTGGGTCCCGCAGTACTCTTCTCTCCTCTAGTTACACACAGACATCCCCAGGGCTGCTTCTGATGGAGGAATGAGAACAGAGAGAAGGGAGAGAAAAAGACAGGGGCTGGGGGCGGATGCTGATCGGGAGGAAGAAAGGGGTGAAGACGCAGGAGGGGTAGAGAAACGGAAGAAAGAAGCACAGGCGGAGAGAGAGACACTGTGGGAGAAAGATAAGATAGGAGAGGAAGGAGGGTAAAGGAGAGGCACGGAAAAGAGGCGCGTGGCCTGGGCGAGAGAAGGGGAAGCAACAAAAAAAACGGAACCGGGCGAGAGAGACCGGATAAAAGAAATGGAATGAGACAGTAAGGGGGAGAGAGAGGGATAATACAGCTAGGGAAAAAACAGAGGGGAAAGAGCGAGAGAGGCTGGTGTTTTAGAAAAAACGGAGAGTGGGACAGATGCATGCGAAGCTGCCGTTTAACTCTTGGCTTTTGGGAACAGCTTATGCGAGTGTGTATACTTTCCAAAGAAAGAGAAATTACCACTCCCCAGCTTATTCAAAACTGTGTAAATGCGCCGTATAACGCGTATCCAAACGTTAGTTTGGGGAGAACGCCGTCCTGCGGTCCACGCTCCGGAACCGGCAGCCGGTTGTGATGAAAACATGCATGCGTGCTCGTGGGTAAAGAAATAGGACTGTGCCCGAAAAGTGATGCGTGTCGAAAACGGACTACGCAGTCTAACAAGTGGAGCATCTACAACACAAAGTGGGGCATTAAAAGAGAACGTGACGTAAATGCCAAAATTACTCGCAATAAAGGATCGCGAGAGGTGTTTATCACTGCTTGCTATCGAGGTGGACTCTGGGCGCAGGAAGGACACGCGAACCAGGAACCAAAGAAATGGCGGCCGCGAAGCTCCGCAAATTTCGGATTCGTCCCTGAATCCGAAAGAGACGGAGCTTCTTTCGAGGGACGCCTCTCTCCTCCAATGGCTGGCCTCCGTTTAGGAAGCCAGCCAATGGAGGAGAGACGGAAGAGAGAGGCGGGTTAAACTGCCCTACTGAAGATCATTAAATCTCTGACTTCCGGCTGGCAAGCCAGCCTTCGGTCCTCGACCTAAAAACAGAAAAGTAGTGGTTAACTTTGAGCAGTGGAAAGACGCATATCAGCCAAAGAGTGGAAAAGAGGCTGTGGTCAAGGGCATGGGCGTAGGAACTGTGGGGGACGCGGGGGACATATCCCCCCCAGATTTTGGAGTGGGGGGGACGCAGGGGACAAGGGTGGGTCTCCCTTCTGAGAGGGGGATTAGTAGGCCTGTAGCTCACGAAAAAAAGTGCGAGCGGAGCTGCGTGACCTAATGGCTCTGCACTTGACCTGGCGCCTCTCCAGTTACCTGTCTGTGAGCCGCCAATGATCCGATAGTACAGCATAAGGTGACGTCAGAGGCCACTCGCCCCCCTGCCTATGCCCTGTTCAACTCTTTGTGTGGCGCAGCACCCCTGAGGCTCCGGGATTTATTTATTTCTCACCTCAGCTGCCTGTAGCCAGTGGGGAAGCACCCAGAGCATCGGTGTCAAAACACCGCGACTTTGACATCGCATCGTCCTTCAAATCGCAAGCTTTTAGTACGCATGCTGAGACAGCGCGATGTCATTAACATCGCATGCAATTACAATGCATGCGATGTTAATGGCATTACAGCGCAAAGCGGTGGTTATCTTTGGCAAATACAGCGGATTAAGCGGTGGTTTATGCAGCGGATTAAGTGGTGGTTTTATATTTGGCAAATGCAGTGGTTTATAAAAGGGGTTTTATTATAAAAGACCGGGATTATAAAAAGGGTTTTGCCGTTTTGCCACATAAAAATGCTGCAGATTTTACAAGGGGTTTTGGCAAAACGGGATTTGTATGCGATGTTGATGGCAAAACGGGATATTAAAAACATCACAGTCACATGCCATTTAAAAATGCATACTGGATGGATGGGTGTATGGGTGAATGGATGCATGGGTGCATGGATGGATACATGAATGATTAATGGATGGATGCATGATGGGTGGATGGTGGCTGGATGGCTGGGATGAATGGGTGTATGCGTGAATGGATGCATGGGTGCATGTATGGGTGCTGGGTGGGTGGAGTGGGTGGGTGGATTAATGGATGGATGCATAATGGATGGATGGGTGTATGGTGCCCAGATTACTGGGATGGATGGGTGTATGGGTGAATGACGAGGGCAACAGAGGGCAGAAGGCCACAAAAAACGAGGGCAACATAAGGCAGAAGGGCACGCAAAAACGAGGCAAACAGAGGGCAGAAGGCCACAAAAAACGAGGGAAACATAGGGCAGAAGGGTACGAAAAACGAGGCAAACAGAGGGCAGAAGATGCAAAATGGATGGATGGGTGTATGGTGCCCGGATGGATGGGATGGATGGGTGTATGGGTGAATGACAAGGGCAACAGAGGGCAGAAGGCCACAAAAAACGAGGGCAACATACAGCAGAAGGGCACGAAAAACGAGGGCAACAGAGGGCATAAGGCCACAAAAAACGAGGGCAACATAAGGCAGAAGGGCACGCAAAAACGAGGCAAACAGAGGGCAGAAGGCCACAAAAAACGAGGGCAACATAAGGCAGAAGGGCACGCAAAATCTTTGTCAAGACGTGCTAAGTATAGTCGCCGATGTGACACGCGATCCTATTACATGGCCACATTTGCGTCGCAACTACGTGCAATGTGAAAATGGCTGGTGTAACTGCCTTTACGATGTAATTGCCACAATGCGAACGCCCGTGATGACGTTGAGGCCAATGGATCGTCATACAACCTAGCCAGTGGCAGTGCACTGATTCATTTGCTGACCTCGGACTCCTCGCCCCAGTGTCTGTTGCCGGCTTGAAGACGGAAGGGCTGCAGCAGCACGCTCCCACTAAGTGTGAGATCCCTCCTGCGTGTGTACCTATCCCATTGAAGTGACTGACTTTTGGTTCGGTTAACTTGTAAGTAAAGCCAAGGGCTGTTACACTGCATTCATCTGTCGGTCTGTTGTACTCGTTTTTCCCCCTCCCTTCTTCTTGCTTTCTCGTTGCGCCTCTCCCTCTCTTCTGTTCTTTGACTCCAATTTTAGTTTGCTATTTGCTGAACTTTGATTTTACCTGACATTGACATGTGATCAGCCAGGTGTGACATGACAGTGAAATGTTGTGCTCCCCAGTTTTAGGATTCCAGTGGCTCTGCCTAAAACCCATACCCTCCTCTTGTGTAACGCAGACTCAGCTCCAGTGCGCTGGCCAGCAATGACATTCCACAACAAGGGAAATGGAAGACCCATGGCTTGACCACTGTGTATCTAATGATATTATAGAGTACGCTGATAACATTAATGGTAAGCTACATTTATTCAGGCAGAACCACTCTGAACCCGGAGAAAAATATGAGGGCCCTTTTTGCAGGCGCGGCAAGTGTAAACTGAGTTGCCCCATTATCAGTGCTTTAAATGGGAAAAATAAGTGCAGGTACTCATTAAAATTAGTTAGAGGTGTGGGAAAGGGGCGGGGCTAAGGGTAAGATATGATGATACATAATGACCTCTATATCAGTTACAGCACATATCAAAATGCATAAGGAATGCGTTTATGTTGAAAAAAACACATCTTTATTTCATTGGTAGACTAGTGTTGATTATGGCATCTGTTGGGACGTTCATTTATCTTATATAAATAACGTTATAGAATGTTCTGCTGATTGGATTGTTTGAGAGCTGTTCTTCACACGTTACTATTTCCACCTGCGTTTGGGCCCTTATGATGTTACTACTTGAATAAACATAATTTATCCACTTTACATCTTCGTTTCCTGCTTCAACAGAGGGGCACACAAAGGAAAGCAGCCTTTGTGCTGAACTAAAAGGTGAAAAAAACATCTTTGGGAAGGTAGAGGATTGTTTGGCGCCGCTGCTCGTGCACTTCCCTAAATCGGACAGGATTAATGACTGGCAGCCCCAGCCCATTTCACATGCCTGATGGAGGAACACTTTAAGCTGATAGCCGTTGCGCACCCGATCAACAGTGCAGGGTCGGTTTAGACCCTGTACTGTTGATCACAGCATGACACAGGGCAAGCCCTCTCAGACCTCTGCAGTGGGGCCATTCAATTGAGCACTGCTGGAATCTCCAGCAGCGACTCTGCAAACGGCCTTTCATGCGCTCTGTGACTTGCAAGCTCCTCGTAAGCAAAGCGGCGTCTGCCCTGAGCTGGAGGAGTCACTGAACCTGAGCCTGCTGTGCTCTCAATGAGGGTACCGGTACTCTTCCCTCAACTAAGAAAAGTGCCGGTACTGGCGGACAGAAAATTCGGAAGTGCCGGTACTCAGTACCGGTGAGTACCGGCCCATTTAAAACACTGCCCATTATCAATTCTTTTACCATTAATGGCCTGACGGTGTTCCCAAATTAAAAATTGATTTTCCCACTTAAGCCGCTTGTGTTTGTGATTCACAAAAAGTGCAAGAGATTTACTCACACTCTTGAACCAGCATTTGAAATGTGTGTAGCCCTTATGACCTTACTGCACCAGTCGGTGCCTGTCCACCTTTAGAAGTGTCAGCCCTGCTAGGGCATCTTCTTGATAAAACATGTGCCAAGTGCCACATGCCCTCCGAGCTTTCTGTTTGTGTTTGTATGTGACAGCTGTGGGTCATCTTGAATTAGGGACACTCAAGTGGGATTTCATGAAAAATTATGCTTTTGAACACTGTACAAATTAGATTTCCAGCTAAGTGACTTTAAATTTTTACTCACTCCCTTACATATTTTGGGTGCAAGGGCAGGCTATGGCAGAGTACCGGTGGACTATAGGCTAGAGGTTACCTGCACCATGTTTGAGCCTTCGTGCAGCTCACACACACTCACACTCTCTCCTAGTTCTGTGTTTCACAATTCTCTATTGCTCTTAAAACTATGTGGAGCTTTACACCTGATGGTATCTCGGCTCAGGATACTGCTAGTGAAGTTTTTGTCTCAAGTCCCTCAGTTTAATTTCTTTGTACTTGTCACCATTTAGCAACTGAGCAGGATGATCGTAGTACCACATTTGAGTAGCCAGTACATCTTCCAAGTCCACTACTTTCCTGCCTTTCTTAATATTTCTCTTCATAACTATGCGATTGTATACATTTAACGCGCGTACGGTCTCTCACAATGGGCGATTTGTATAGGGTCACTGGAAAGTCCACAAGATTGTCCCTGTCCCCCCCAGAAATTTAGTGTCTCCTACGCCCATGGTCAAGGGGATGGACAAACGCTGGAAGATAGGATGGCAAGTCATTTGGATAAGAAACCACTAAATGAGTGACAATTGAGCTATTAAGCAGTAGGTGGGCCCTAACCCACTGTAGGGAGATCTTTAAAAAACAGACGGCTAAAAGCTGCCTGTAGCCGAGACTTAAAAAGAAGTGCAATTCACATCACAAGAAGCAAAAGACACTACAAATTTACCCAATCTCTCTGTGGACTTGCGCAGATGTTACACATCCATCTTGTAGTAAGGCATAGAGTGAAAACTAAATCAAGAAAACCCTTTTTTTAAATTGAAAAATAAACGTTTTGACAATTTTCCGTGTGTATTTCTTCATGTGTATTTCCACCATATGCTGGGAATAAATTGAAGGCTTTTGCAGTGGAATAGAGTTTTCATTTTGGCGGTACGGTAATGCATTTTGTTCTCTGTTCAGGTGATGCTGGCGGCTTCCTATTGGTCCCTCCTTGCACCCGCCATCGAGATGGCAGAGTCCTCTGGAAACTACGGTTCTTTCGCCTTCCTGCCCGTAGCGGTGGGATTCAGCGTGGGGGCCGCATTTGTCTACTTCGCTGATCTCCTGCTGCCCGTCTTGGTGAGCCCCACCTTTCTGGTGTATTTTTTACTGTTTAATTAAGTTCCATTATATTAATTTGTGATTGCTTTGTCGATGGATGCAGGACACAATCTCAGGTTTTGCTACGTAGGTCATTATCTAATGTGTTGCTGCATCAGCATTTATAGACCTTGGTTTATTGTGTCTATTGAATATTTTCAGAAAGGGACCTTAGTAGGCAGATTAAGTGCTTAGAAATTCAGTGAACAGCAAAGCAAATTGCAAACGTTCACCATAAGATAAAGGGGTCCGAGAATGCCAGTATTGTCAGGAGACACTAAAAAGTCAAGTTTGATGTAGTTAAGTTATTCCAGATAGCAATACTCAGCCTTTATATCGTTCACACTTCAAAATGATCAGTGGTGGTGGCTGGTGACCTTTAAAGGTGGTGAGGTTTAATCCTCGGCTCGAATTCCAAAGAGCTTTTTCTTCAAGGATTCTCACACACTTTCTTGCAGTGAGTTTGTTTCTACTCTTGCCCACTCTATCTCACTCAGTTTCACTCATTCGGAATTACTCAGTCTTACTGTGACTCAGTCTCACACACAGTAACACTCACTGTCATTCTCCCTTTCTCACATTCTTTCTCACACTTACTGCTCCTTACTGTCACTCATTCTAACTCACTCCGACTCATTCCTTCACTGACTCTCACTTTAACTCGCACACAGTCACACAGACATGTTCACAGTGCTGGAATGGGGCTGGCACCTTCATGCACCTGTGCCAGCAATAAAACAATGTCACTGGCTGCCTCCGTTTGTTACTGGACCCAAAGTGGGTCTGTATTTTATTTTTATTTCATCAAGTGAATATTTAAGGATGGTGTAGTGTAGCTGTGGAGCTCATGCAGGAGACCCGCTACTGGTCCAGGCACACCTATCCATCTAACCAATCCATCCACTCAGTCATTCATCCTTTCACTTATCCATTCCCCTTTCTTCCATCCATCCATTCAATCATCCATCCTTTCGCTTATCCATCCGCCCTTTTGCTCCATCTATCCACCCTTTCACTCCAACCATCCTTCATTCTTCCATTGGCTCATCCATCCACCCTTTCACTCAGCCATCCATCCTTACATACATACATCCATCCTTCATCTCATCCATCCATCTGTTCATATATCCCTCCATTTACCCTTTCATTCAGCCATCCATCTTTTCACTCAGTCACTGTCTATCCATTTATTTATCCATCAATTCACCCTTTCACTCACCCATCCATCCATCCTTCATCGAGACATCCATCTGCCCTACCTTTCTCTCATCCATCCATTGTTTATTTATTTATTTATTTTTAAGTTTTGTATAGCGCGAACATGACCCAGGTGGGGATTAGAGCGCTTTACATAAGGATGACGAAGAAAAAGGAACATAGTTCAAAGACATAAGTTGCAAGTAGGTCAATGTGCCACAAGAGGCTCATCCATCTTCATATACATCCTTCACTCATCCATCCTTTGCTCCCCCACCCATATTTCATTCCATCCATCCGTCCATTTGGTAATCAACCCTTATCCCGCATTTTTTATCCCGCATACCATTAGCCCGCATACTATAATCCCGCAATTGCTTTCAGCCCGCATACCATTATACCGCATTTTTTTATAACGCATGTGCTTTTTATCACGCATGCCTTTACAACGAATTACGTTGTAAAGGCATGTATGGTAAATGTATTGGCGTTGTAAAACCACGACGATGAGAGAGGTAGGTGGGTTTGGGTTAATTTTTAAGGGTGGGGGTCGTGCTGGGGTAGTGATTGTGTAGTGTAGTGTTGTGTTAGTGTAGTGTTGAGTTGTGGTGGTTGTTAAGTGTAGGGTCGTGCTGGGGAAAGTGTAATAGGGGTTGGGGTAGTGTTTTAGGGGGTATGGTAGTGTTGTAGTGTTTGCGTAGTGTAGGGTCATGCTGGGGGTAGTGTTTTAGGGTTTAGGGTAGTGTTGTAGTGTTTGCGTAGTGTAAGATCATGCTGGGGGTAGTGTTTTAGGGTTTAGGGTAGTGTTGTAGTGTTTGAGTAGTGTAGGGTCATGCTGGGGGTAGTGTTTTAGGGTTTAGGGTTGTGTTGTAGTGTTTGCGGAATGTAGGGTCATGCTGGGGGTAGTGTTTTAGGGTTTAGGGAAGTGTTGTAGTGTTTGCGTAATGTAGGGTCATGCTGGGGGTAGTGTTTTAGGATTTAGGGTAGTGTTGTAGTGTTTGCGTAGTGTAGGGTCATGCTGGGGGTAGTGTTTTAGGATTTAGGGTAGTGTTGTAGTGTTTGCGTAGTGTAGGGTCATGCTGGGGGTAGTGTTTTAGGGTTTAGGGTAGTGTTATAGTGTTTGCGTAGTGTAGGGTCATGCTGGGGGTAGTGTTTTAGGGTTTAGGGTAGTGGTGTAGTGTTTGTGTAGTGTAGGGTAATGCTGGGGTGTAGGGGTTTAGTGTAGTGTTGTGTTAGGGTCATGCTGGGGGTAGTGTATTAAGGTACTGTTGTAGTGTTTATGTAGGGAAGTAAAGTGCTTAATGGTAGTGTTGGGGCGTCGTGCTGGGTAGTGTAAATGTAGTAAAAGGACTGTAGTGTATGGTAGTGTAGGGTAGTGTTTGGAAGTGTATGGTAGGGTAGGGTACTTTCACTTACCTTTTAAACTTTTACAATGAGTATACCGTTAACATGCATGCTTTTACCTTGTAAAGGCATGCGTGCTAAAGGCATATTCGTTCTAAAAGTTTTAGTTCTTTTAGTTTGCGGCCTTATAGTATATGCGGGATGAAAAATGCGGGATGATGGTATGCGGGATGATAGTATGCGGAATTTCGTCATATATTCGTCCATTTACCCTCTCATCCATCCTTTCTCTCATCATCCATCAACCCATCCTTTCCCTCCATCTATCTATCTATCTATCCATCCATCCACCCTCCCTTTCACTCATACACCCTCCCTGCCTCTCACTCTTCCATTATTACGTCCACCCATTCACTAAGTTATCCATGCATCTATCCATCCACTTTTCATCCATCCATTCACCCATCCTTCCTATCACTCACACACCCTTCCAAGGTATTTATGAACCTTTGTCTCCCAAGCTGCACAGCACATCAAGAACCTCACCTCCACCCGCAGCTTCTTAAGCAGGGAGTGGGGTGGCGTGGGTGGAGAGTGACAAACAAAGCCCCTAATGCTAAGTGCACACTTACCTCAGTCCACTAGTGCAATTGTTGTCCACAGCTGATTACTTCTACTTTTACTACTACTAAATTGAGAAAAATCCTCATTTTAAGACTTTCGGTATTCACAGAAGGCATTTAGGCGTCCCAAAGTTAGTAGTCCTAACTTTACTACTACTAAATTAAGAACAATTTTAATTTTAGGACTTTCGGTATTCACAGAAGGCATTTAGGAGTCCTAAAGTTAGGAGTCCTAACTTTACTACTACTAAATTGAGAAAAATCCTAATTTTAAGACTTTCGGTATTCACAGAAGGCATTTAGGCATCCCAAAGTTAGTAGTCCTAACTTTACTACTAATAAATTGAGAAAAATCCTAATTTTAAGACTTTCGGTATTCACAGAAGGCATTTAGGCGTCCTAAAGTTAGTAGTCCTAACTTCTTTGAATACCGAAATGAGTAAGTTCATTCTGTGAATTCCAAAAGTAGTAAGTGCATTCTGTGAATGCCAAAAATAGTAAGTTCATTCTGTGAATACCAAAAGTAGTAAGTGCAATCTGTGAATACCAAAACAGTAGTAAGTTTAGGATTGAGTCTTAAGTTCATTCTGTGAATCGGGCCCTCTGTTTTAAAAAACACATTGGCTGCTCTATTTTCTTATGAAACAATGGGCCTTCTTGCTCTTGGTAAGCCTACTTGTATCATTTAAAACCTGTCATTCCCACTTGATAAGTGAATTCTATGAAGAAAACAAACCATCTTTACCAGTTTCCCTTGGTAAGAATACCAAAGCATGAGAACTTAAGCAAAAGTGAAGGATGGTGCAATGTGCACCTACTGGGGGGGAGACTAGAGGGGGGCTACACTGTGCAGGGAGTTACAGTTTGGTATGCAGACTGTGTGTGCGCAACCCTCTTTCAGGAGGAAATATAGCAATCGCAATGCCTCCATTTTACCTTCATAGAGAACATAGAAACGTTTTTGCAGACAGTAACTTCCAGACTTACCATCTGGAGTGCCTCAATAGTCTATTCCAAATAATTTAGACATGATCGTTATCCCATGGTATTTTGGAACCATTTTAAGTAGATTTAGTTTTATAATGAATGTTAGAAAATGGTTTACTGGTTGAGGGGGCTAAACCCCTTCTGAAGCAGAAGCCAAAATCTCTATTAGGGTGAAACGCAAGCAAACCTCAACTTAATCTGTGCTTAATCCTCTGGTAGCTTGGCTGGCACAAAGCCGTCAGGCTTAACTTAAAAGCAATGTGTAAAATATGTATGCAGCACTTAAAAAATTCATTTTAAACATGGCTGTAACAAAAGCATGAGTTGAGCCAAACAAAAATAATCAGCACATGCAGAGTCCTCCACTCCAAAGGTGGCATATGTATCTAGTGAACTGTAGATCGCTCCCAAAACACAAAGGCGAGAGTCACAATTCCAGGCAGTGAAAGCAGGTTTTACTTCATCACGTTCTCTCATATCTTCACTTTTTAAGGGATGCTTGTTTATCGCCTACGGGGACCAGCCACAGAGTCTGTGCAGAATATGCCAGATATTCTGGCAGCTCATAGTCTTCAGACAGAAAATTTCATGTTACTGGGTGATCTAAATATTCACTTTGAGAATGTAACTTGTACCCAAGCTGTGCACTTTATACAGGACCTTCTAGCTATTCAGCTATCTCAGCTGATCACTACGCCAGCACACAGTAAAGGTCATATTTTGGATCCAATCCTCACTAACATACCCAGCATGACTGAGAGTCACCCACTGCCAGCTGTTTGGACCGATCACTATTTGATTCCATTTTCTATTCCAAAAGTTAGAGAACCTATAAATAAAACTATACACTCAAAGATTACCCGGCAATAGTCCAAACTGGACACACCTTGCTGGTAATTGGGCTTAACTAGTAATGCAGTGCCAAACCTAACACAAGATAAAGATGTTTCTACTTCCTACACAGATTAAAAACATTGGATCAATACGGCCCTCAACGAACTAATCCCACTAAAAAACTGCAAGAAAGCCCAGTCACAGGATAAAATGAATTGGTTCTCTCGCAGGGAATTTCCATGTATAGTCATAAGTGTTGAATAGTCCCACCCATCTCCAGGGACCCCAGAACACTTTATCCAATATACTTAAGTCCTGAAGTTCGCCTTTCTTCGGGAAGGCCTCAAAAATGCTCTTAAGAAAGTCTTAATGCAGTAAAGGACAAGGCTACAGTGGCCAGATTTCTTCATCTTGGAGTGGCAAAAGAACAGGTTGCAATGAAATATGTGCCCAGTAACTGAATAATTTGTAAGGGCACAGAAAAAGAACCTTCGCAAACTGTTTTGCTGTGTGAAAAACCGAGATGAAGAAGTACAAGGCAGTGTAGCCCATAGGCTGCCATTATAATCAGCAGAAAAAAAGGAGGCTGTGTCTTTAAGAGCAGAGACCTCCAATATCCCATCATGCTCAGCCAGAGGCAGTTACCTCAGTTCTTTTTACCGACTCCGTCTGACAGGACCCTTGGAGTTAAACTCGACCTTTCTAGGTTTTTTCTTCAGTATAGAACATTAAAATACAGTCTTTTTTGCTTCACTTGACGTCTTTTGTCTCTCTCTGTTGAGTGAGGTTTTTTCCTGACAGGAAAAAGACTTTTTTCTTTCTTCCTAGTTAAAATGCCA
Organism: Lissotriton vulgaris; assembly: GCF_964263255.1. NCBI lineage: Eukaryota > Metazoa > Chordata > Amphibia > Caudata > Salamandridae > Lissotriton > Lissotriton vulgaris. The sequence goes on along the minus strand of NC_141695.1, from coordinate 753,687,310 downwards.
TCTTTCTTTGACAAATGTCCTCGCTGTGGCAGGAAAAAGGATAAAACAGACCCCACGAGGTCTGTGTTATTTGTTTACCATCTAATCACCTTCCTACCTCCTGTGATATCTGCATGACTGTCTCCAGATGAACTCTGCGTGACAGGGAGAAGATTCGCCTGCGAGTAAAATAAGTCCGCAGAAATCCGCTCTGATGTCCCACTGAATAGCAGAGGAGGGGGAAGTAATTCTTCCACCAGAGCTCTCCCCTCAGCCTCTGATGGTCGTGGGAGGACTGAAAGGCTGTTTTCAGGCAGAAAACGCTATCGGTCCCGGTCGAGAGGAGGTACGGCACCAACACGCTAGCCGTTATTGACCGGCTCAACGTCACACAAACGTCAATGCTCGACATCAAGAACCAGATAAGTGATGTCGAGAACGACCTTGCACTGACAACCGTCGTCAAGACATGCATCAATGTTGAGGGATTCCGACTTTCCGTTACCGAGAAGTGGGAGGTCCACATCTAGAGTAAAGCGATGACAAGACTGGTCCTTCACCAGCTATACAGACACCTGTCATTCCACCTCCTGTGGTACCTCAGGTTCCTGCCACACCAGCGCCTAGGATGTCCCTAGGCACTCCATTGGTCTCTCATGTTGCCACCGTCATGTCTGTAGAGGTTCTCAAGCTGAATCAGAGTATCAATCCAAGTCAAAACATCAAAACAAGGGAAATGATATGTGGCGTTCAGGAATATGTGGTTAAACATGTTTTAGTCCGGAAAGAATTCCTAATGTGCGCTGTATAAGCCCACTGGGCTTATCTGGCGCACATTAGGAATTCTTTCCGGACGCACCCGTCCTCTCACCTGCTCCACGTAACGGTAACTAGGAGTCACGTGCCTTTACCCCGCTGTGCTCCTTACCCTACGAAAACATTTTTAACCACTCATGTAAATCAGACTATCTCTTTACCCATGTTTTTCCAAAACCCTTCTTCTGCAGTAGAGAGAGCTCTTCACTCGCTAGATGTGACGAGAGTGCTAAAATTCTACCTAGATGAAACCAAATCTATTCACAAATCTCAGCAGCTGTTCATCAATTATGGCCCAGTTCCCACTGGTCTAGCTACTTCCAGTTAGTCAGTCTCCAGATGGATCGTCTCTTGCATCCTCTTTTGTTATCAGCTATTCATTTGGTTTTGCAACAGGATCCTTATGCATACATTATCCTTTCGTTATCCCCTGATATAAGATTGGCTTCTTTAAGACTTAACAGCTGTTTGGAGATGGCGTCAAAATGGATGGCAGCTTGCTGTCTAAAGCTAAACGGGAAGAAAACAGAGGTCATGTTAGTTGGTTACAATTCAACACTTTGGGACCAAATTAACTGGCCTTCATCCCTAGGGGAATGTCCTACCCCCAGTCTGGAAGTCAAGAGTTTCGGGAATTACTTTGGACAAACATATTTCTGTGAAAGGCCTGGTAAAGAAGGTGTCTGCCAGTTGCTTTGTCCTCCTTAGATCTTTAAGGAAGACTCTAAAATGGCTCCCTATGGCTGTCCAAAGGACTATGATTCAAGGATTCATTCTATCTCGCCTTCCTTTTGGAATCTCACTTTACTTTGGCAGCCCAGTGTCTGTCTTATAAAAAGATCCAAGTCATCCAGAAGGCTGCGGCCAGAACACTGCTAGGCATTTCCAAAACGCAGTCAGCACGAGCTGGGCTCAAAACTCTTCATTGACTGCCTATAGATCGTAGAATGCAAATCAAGGCCTTATTTATTACACATCGGGCAAAGCATAAAGTAGGCCCTCACATTCTCCACCAGATTGTCACTCCCTCTTTGGCCCAATAGGGATATTAAGTAAAATAATCTAGGTCTCCTCGTTGTCCACAGAGACCAGAGAGCCAGAGGCAGAGGTCGCTTTTTTACATATCTTGCACCAAAACTCTTGTACTCATTACCTATCAGCCTGAGACTAGAGGACAACCTTATGAGATTCAGAAAGCAATTGAAACTATTACTAAACCTCTTTAGACAGGCTCACTACACCTAGAACTGATAGCGTGGGGTAGCCATGCCCTCTACAAGAAATATAAATAGAATAGAAAATAAAGTGAAAATGCCAGAAATATCCCACTCCAGTTTAGAAAAATAGAGTATTTTTTTTTTAATTGGACACCAAACCTACAAAAATCCAATCAGTAGAACAAAAGATATGCAATTTTAAAGATTTAAGAGAAAATAGTGCCTAGAAGCACAAAGCGCCAACTGTGATTATTTGGTTGTGCTGGACTGAGACAAAGTCACAAGTTGAGGCTGACCCCGATGGAGTGAGAGGACCAAGTTAGGTTTGCTGAACAAAAGTACTTTAAATGTTGGTTGAGGAGCATTGTGAGATCCTGCGTCAAGGATGTGTCACACAGCTGAGGCGATGCAAGGTCCTGTTGTGGAGATGCATTGCATAATGGCTGTTCCAGGAAACTGTGATGCGAGGTCCTGCGTCATCGTTGAGGAAGCTGTCGACAAGGGGCTTGCGATGGGATGTCCTGCATCAAAGATGCAAGTTTTAACAAAAGTTTTACCTCTGACACCATAGATCATACACTCTTATTTTTAAACACAGAAGTCCCTTTTATTGACTCTGTTATCCTTATTACTTTTTTGCTTTCTTTATATCCTTATTTCTTGTAGGTTAGGCTTGTTAGCAACCTATATACATAAGACACCTTGACATTTTCATGTCTTGATCTTTTTTTGCACAAAGTTATATACACTGTATCTCAATTATTATAAACATATAAGTGCAAATTTGTACATATAAACTAGCGTGAATATAGTCTATTGTTGTTACACGATCGGTAAGGAAGCACAGCGCATGGCAATGACGTCAGACGCGGAGAGAGCGGCGGCCAACTAAGAAGAGAGGAACCCGCGGAAGAAACAGCAAGAGGAACCCGAAATCACGAAGAATTGAGTGGAAATCTCCTTATACAGATATAAACCGCTACACAACAGAAGAAAAGGCTTAACGAAACAATGACACAAGCCTGAAGTCCACTTAATGTATCAGAACGAGAGAGAGTGCTTTACCATAAGAGCAACCTCAACTCCCCCCAACAACAATAGAATTAGAAACTTGTCCTACGTCACATAGATCGTGCCCTGAGGAAGACCTTACACATAATAAGAGGTCCACATTTCATCAAGGTCGAAACGCGTTGACATCAACTATAGAGTATCAGAGTGAAATAGATTTGAATTGACTATGTTTAAATAAACACAGTTGAGCTAGATTGTTTAGCACACTGATATTTACCAATAGTCTCTGAACCCTATGAGGACCAAAACAGTAGGATTTGCCAAGAGAAATTGACTCTAATAATTCTGGCAGAACAGTAGGACATTGACCTGAGGAATTGAAATAGAGTTATGTTTTTGTGAGCACATTGTGTCGTTTTTTTTTTTTTATAATATATGAAAGAAACTGTATTCACGCTTGTTTATATGTACAAATTTACACTTATATGTTGTTAATAATTGAGATACAGAGTATATACCTTTGTGCAAAAAAGATCAAGACATGAAAATGTTATGGTGTCTTATGTATATAGGTTGCTAACAAGCCTAACCTACAAAAAATAAGGATATAAAGAAAACAAATAAGTAATAGGAATAACGGAGTCAATAAAAGGGACTTCTGTGTTTAAAAATAAGAGTGTATGATCTATGGTGTCAGAGGTAAAACTTTTGTTAAAACTTGTTATTTTGATTCGGGCCTTTGACCTCCTTAATTGAATCACTCCCCATTATTTGATATCCTGCATCAAAGATGCAGCGGCACCGGTTGGGTCCAAAGATGTAGCGAGGCTTTCAATGCGATAGGCTATGCTGAGGGAGCGTTGGACATCGCTTCAGAGGAAACTGTGGGCTGCAATGTGAAGTCCTGCATCGGGGATGCGTCGAGCTGAAGTTCCAATGAAGCGTTTTGGGAGGTGATGCATTGCACTTGCCTCAGTTCTCCTGGGACCACAGCTGGGCTTGCAGAGAACCTTAAGGCTCACTTTCAAGGGTCCAGGACTGGGGTGGCATCCCTTCGGAGAGCAGGACCCACAGCGGCAGAGTCCTGGTGCTGGGTACAAGGTTGTTGGAGACTGCTCTGTCCCTGAGGTTCTGATCAGGAAGCCAGCCAACTAACCTCTGGAGTCACTCCGTTGGTCCTGTGATCAATATGCAAGTCTAGCCCTCCACACTCAAGTAGGGGGCAGTCATGCAGCAGAGTGGCAGTTCTTCTTGCAGCAAAGCAGCACAGCAGTCTTTCTTCAGTGTCTTCCACAGGTCTTGATGTGTACTAAAGAGTTGGGTCAGAGCGTCCAATATTTATACCTGGTGCCCACATTGAAGTAGGTAAATGTTCTGGAGGTTTCCAGTCCCAGGCGTGTTTGGAATTTTACGCCTCACTTCCCAGGGCCCAGATTTTCTGGAGTCACAATAGACTAGTGTCAACCCTTTGTGAGTATGCTCAGGCAGAGCCTTTGTAATGTTCAAATGTGGTAGGTAACAGCTCCTCCCCCTTTATCAAGTCAGAGATGGCCCATCATACCAACACCTATTGCCTTTTGTTTCACTGTCTGGGAGCAATACACAAAGACCAACTGCCAGCTACCCCATGTCATGTGAGGCAGGACACAGGCAGCAGACACCAAATGGTTGGTAGAAGGAAATGCCAACTTTCTAAAAGTGGTGCTTTTGAAATTGTGACTTGAAATCCGACTTTCGCATTAAAGAGGGTTTTACATTACAATTCTTTGACCCTAAACACAATACTTATACCTGCTCCCAATTTAAACTTATCACTTATTAAATGTAATACGTTCACCTAATGTTATTCTAGGAGAGAGGTAGGCTTTGCAGTAGTGAACAATTAATTTAAGGGTGCTTCACTGTCAGGATATGTAAAACCTCAAAGGACATGTCCAACTTTTTAAATACACTACACCCTGCCCATTGGGCTGTTTAGGTCCTACCTTAGGGGTGACTTACTTGTATCAAAAAAGAAGGTTTGGCACTGGCAAAGGTTTATTTTGATGAAAAGCTAGATCACCGAAGTGTACTAGACCCAACATTCACTACTGGTGCCATAAGGCTTCCAAGTAAACAATGTCAATCAAAAAATATTCCTAATAATCAAACAAACCAATGTTACAGAGGCTTGTAAAAATGATTCCACTTGAACAAAAATGATTTTATGAGTTGCTTGTAGGCTTGCTGTATTGTTTACAAATTCTGCATCACACTTGCGGACGACGAGAAAATAGCATTCTCAATTAAAGAGGATATTCATGGCTGTAACACACAAGCCAGTTTATTTCAGGTGAAAGGAACCCTTCAATAAACAAAAGAAGAGTGTCTATGAGACAAAGAACCAAAAGATGGAGCTCAATAACAACCACACTAGGATGTTTAGGAAAGCCCTCACTCACCACCTAGTGATGACATGCTTCATCATCGGGCCCCACCAAAGAGACCGAGTGTCTCTTTGGTGTGCTGCAACGCCAGGATTACTGCGGAGCTGGTTAGTGGGTATAGGGCGTGTTGAGTGAAAATGAAAGATTAGTGAGTGTTGAGGGTAATTTATTAAAAAGTTGTCAGTAGTGTATCTGAAGCAATTTTTATTAAAGATCACTAAGGACAACAAGTATAAAATATATGTGAGGATCCAGTCCACTTTTAATTGAATGGTGGGATCCTAGAGAGTAGTAGTCAACATGTTTCTTGCCATCGAAACGGTGTCAATTTACCGGGCAATTCTTCAGGACTGGGTGTGATAAACCCTGGCGGTATGGGCACTCTAAGGCCCACCCTTACCTAGGGACGTGACATGTGAAAATTAAGAAAAAGTGAAAAAAGTGCAAAAAAAAATTAGGAATATTGGATTGATTCCTAATTACTCCTGGTTTAGGAGGCTTCAACTTATCGTTTTCTGCACCTGAAAGGTAAGGGACAGAGACACATAGATAGAACAGGACAAACAATTAGAGTTGCTCCTAGTTGCCAGTAGTTTGTATGGTGAAATTGGTGCTCCAAACGTGACAGACACTATAGCTGTGGTAGAAATAGCGCTATGTTTAACACCGCCTACTAGCCAAGGGTTCGCAAGGGCTATGAGAGGTGTGGTGTACTATTTGGGGTACAGTCTAGTAGTGACTAAGGGATAAAAACACGAAGATCTTCATTTTTGCGATCAAATTAAAATATGTACATATGATCATCAAATTAAAATTGTCTCACTTTTGAGGTGTTAAGAATAAACACCATGGGTCTCAGGAGGGGGGTGGGAGCGTATTTGGCACACCCTATTTCATGGCAAAACGAGAGAAAAACATTAACCCGGCATTATAATCATGATTAGTGGGGCACGATCAATACTTAGCTCGTTGCAGGTAAGTTGTTCCTACTTACGCCCTCGACGCTCGGCACCCGTGGTGTACCTACGTCGCCCTCGTACCGGACCCCGACGATAAGTGAGGGGGTTCGTAAGTTGTTTTTAATGCCGTGAGGCAAGGCGGCAAATGCTTCCGGGTGGGCGTGGCATGTTTTCGTTGTCAGCCGTCACGGAGGCGTTACTGTATCCGAGCGCCCTATTGGGCGTTGTCTCAGAGAGTCCGCCGAGTGAGAGTGGGCCTGCCATTCAGTTGTCCGGGTAACAGGGAAAGCTTGCGTGACCGCCCTGATGTTAACGCGGCCGCCGTAATGGTGACGTTGCCGAGTGGGCGTGGTTCCGTAACGCTGGTCATAGAGGCATCGCTATTAATTGGCTAAGGGAGACGTGAGAAAGCGTCTGGAGTTGCCTGGGTGACCATGTTCGTTACAAATGTACAATCTGTGCCGTGATGGTTGTTAAGCTAAAACGCATTACGTGGAGGTGACATAAAGTGGTGTATAGCAGATAGCTAACAGCCTGTTCATGTGGGGGTTTTGTGGGGGGGCTCAGAAGAATCATAGATTGAATGCTGATATCGCCAGACTCCGATTCATTTGATCACTGTATTCCAAGGTATGTCATCATTTAGGCCAATCAGATGGGTGCCCAGTCTGTAGACCCACCTTTGTTCTTTTTCAAAAAGAATGTTAGTGATGTTTCTTGTGCCACCTACATGTTCAATAATAGTCCAACGCATGTCGTTGGGGGTGTGGTTGTGTTCCAGGAAATGGCGACTTAGTTTGGTGGTTAATTTTTTACACCTGATATTGGAACGGTGTTCACCTATTCTTTGTTTGACTTTGCGGGTGGTCATTCCTACGTAACGCAGGTCGCAGGAACAGGTGATCAGATAGATTACATTATCTGTGTTGCAGTTGGTGTGACATCTTTGTGTCCATGTTTTCCCGGGTTCGAGTTCTAGTGTTTTTGTGTGTGTCGTGAGGTGGCACACACTACAGTTGGCACATGGAAAGTGTCCAGTGATTTGTGGGAGACCCCAGGTTTCTGTAATGGATCTTTCCGTGGTTGGGGTTTCAGCTCTGGGTCGTGTGTGTACGAGGCTGTCCTTCAGGCTGCGCCCTTTTCTGAAAGAGAATAGCGGTTTCTCCCAGTCGGTTTTGATGCTTGATATAATGCGCCAATTTCTGTTGATTGATTTTTTCATGTAGTTAGACATGGCATTGTATGTAGTTACGCAGGTCAGTGGTATGGTTTCAACGTTGGTGGCCTGATCTTCCAGGTGTGACTCACGCGGTTGATTGCGTGCCCTCTTGTACCCTTTATTAAGTATTTGAATGGGGTACCCACGATGCTTAAGTTTTTCTGTTAATTCTGCAGACTGGGTTCTGAAATCTTGGAGTTCCGAACAGTTGCGTCTGATTCGCAAGTATTGTCCATATGGGAGGTTTTCTTTTAGGGGCCTTGGGTGGAAGCTTGTGAATTCAAGAAGGTTGTTACGAGCTGTTGGTTTCTGGTAAGTTCTTGTTGACAGCTTTGTGCCACTGACTTGGATCTTGACGTCCAGGAAGGTGATCTCAGTTTTACTTAGTTCAGAGGTGAACTTCATCAGAAGTAATTATAAATTTAAAATGAAGAATCCCTTATTATACATCAAAGGTTTCATCACAGACAACATGCAGTGAGGAAAACCTGGATCGCACTCATATTGTTGCAAAATCCTAAAATCAGCTGCCAGGGCATTACATGCTATGCACTGCAATTTACCAAAACGCCATGGATTAATGGATGAAAAAAAAAATAAAGGAAAATAATTGCTCTATGTGAAAGTGACCAATCTGCTTAATGAGGAATTAAAAGAGGAACTGTGGATAAGAACATCAAGTCCCAACTTGCTCTAGTCCCAGTGACTTAAAACAGGGCGTACCGTAAAAAACAGTAGTAGTACACAAACAAGCAGTCATGCGATAGTTAGGGCTGTGAATATGAAATACAGAGTGAAAGATATTGAATTAAATCAATATGCTATAAAAAGTTCAATTAATCAATACTGCCGGCACCCGGGTGAAGTATCAAAAAGAAAGCAAGTATCTGAAAACTTCAACGTTTGGCGTAGACTCAGATGGTAAACCGGTCTCCAACAAATAACTGTAAACCTAACAAATGTGAATCAGTTGAAAAAATTTGTGATAACGATCGTGCTCAGTGAGTGAACAAAAGCAAAGCAGGATGAACCTGTAAAATATCGTGAATCGAGAGTCTCCTGCACCAACATGATGCCAAAACAGAGTAGTATGCCACAAGGAAGTTTTCGGAAGTGACTATAAAGGAAAGGAATAGCGTTGTCTGCATATGCGCAAAGTGCACAGAAATAAACAACGGACTAAAAAAACTGAATGAAGTGTAGAGGAAACAACTTGTCCCGTAACCATAGAGTGAATACAACTGCGAAGTGAGTACAAAAGGCAAAAAAGATTAAAGATGACGCAGTACAGATTGGTTGATACCAGAACTATAATCATCAATTGAGAAACATAGACTGACACACCTATATTGCCATACATAACATCATTCACATATATGGGGATAACCATTGCAAAAAAGAGAATAATAAAAACACTGAACAAAAATATGTTGTGCATTAAATGACTTGAATCAAAGATGATGAACATAATACAAGATTTGCCATGGTAAATTCATAATGGCGAGCTAAATATTTTGCTCTATGTCGCGGTGGAGACAGTAATGTTGTTAAAGCAAAAAAGAGCCAGATCATAATATACTCTGACAGCTGGGTATTTTTGAACAAGCATGTGTGAGTCCGTAACTAATATTAGTATGACAAACCTTATGAGGGGGAAGATCAGTAGTGTCTGCAAGAATAAGAATCTTCAAGAAGCAGGCCAGTTCCAACTTGTCATTGAGACCGGTGGGAATAAATCTGTACTTTATCCAATGAGTCTTGCGGTCTACATAACGCAGTAAAAAATAAATGAATTGATATGTGTATTAAAGCAACCCACTTGATCTTCAGAAAGATATTGAAACAATGTTTCATCAAACACTTATGCCGCAGTTTTCATAGCCTGTGTGCATCTCGGGGTAATTTGGTTTATAGTATTGGCTGCTCGGGCTTAGTTATTCATTAAATTATTTATTAGGGTACACATAAGATAATCCATTATTTAAACACTTTGTCAGCATAAGCCGCAAAGTACGGCGTAGCAGGCATGACTCCTTTCTCTAAATCATTAATGCCGATTATTGTGAATGGCCGTATCATCTCAGATTGTCGATTCACAGCCGTACCATCTCAGATCTTCGATTCACAGCCGTACCATCTCAGATCTTCGATTCACAGCTCAGATTGTTGATTCATAGAGTATCAGATCTGATTGTCGATTCACAGCCATATCAATCAATAACGTGTTTGTTAAGTGCTACTACTCACCTGTTAGGGTCTCAAGGTGCTGGGGGAGGGGGGTTTCGCAGGTTCCAGTCCATCAAGGAGGGGGTCTGTCGAAGAGCCAGGTTTTTTTGTTTCTTGTGAAGATTGGGAGAGATGTTGTCTATCAGAAGTGGAGAGGGAGGGCGTTCCAGGCTCTGGCCGCGTGGAAGGAGAAGGAGCGCCCTCCTGATCTGGTCTTTCTGATGCGGGGGACCACGGTGTAGGAGAGCTGGGCTGATCGTAGGGTCCTTTGTGGTGTGTTGAATTTAAGTTAGCTGTTCAGGTATGCTAGTCCGGTGTCATGGAGGGCCATGTGGGCGTGGGTGAGCATCTTGAAGGTGACTCTAGCTTTGATGGGGAGCCAGTGGAGTATCCGCAGATGCTGGGAGATGTGGCAGTGTCTTGGCCGGTTGAGGACCAGTCTTGTGGCGGCGTTCTGGTTGTTCTGTTGCTTACTTGCAAGGTTTTTTTTATTCCGACGTAGAGTGGGTTGCCATAGTCTAGTCTGCTGGTGACCAGGGCGTGAGTTACTGTCTTTCTGTGTTCAAGGGGGATCCATTTGAAGGTCTTGCGTAGGAGGCGGAGGGTGTGGAAGCAGGAGGATGAGACGGCGTTGATCTGGGGGTCCATTTTGAGTTCAGAGACCAGGATGATTCGCACGTTGCGTGCGTGGTCCGTGGGGGTGAGCGGCCTTCTGAGGGCTGGGGACCACCAGGTGTCATTCCAGGCATCAGGGTGTGGGCCCATGATGAGTACTTCTGTTTTGTTGGTGTTTAGTTAAAGGCAGCTGTTTTTCATCCATTTGGCAACTGCTTCCATGCCTTCTCGAAAATTGTGTCTGGCGGTGTTGGGTTCGGTGGAAAGGGAGAGGATGAGTTAGTTGGGGGTCATCTGCGTATGACACAATGTTGAGTCCGTCTGTTCTGACGATGGGGGCGATCGGAACCATGTATACATTGAAGAGCATAGGGCTAAAGGATGACCCAATGCGGGCTCCGCAGGTGGTTGATGTAGGGTCGGAGAGGAAAGGGGGAGTCTGACCTGCTGCATTCTGCCGGAGAGGAAGAAGCGGATCCAGTCGAGGGCCTTGTCTTGAATCCTTGCGTCATGGAGTCTGTGTATTAGGGTGCGGTGAGAGACTGTGTCGAATGACGCTGAGAGGTGAGGAGGATGAGGGCTGCTGTTTCTCCTTTGTCCATTAGGGTGCGGATGTCGTCTGTTGCGGTGAGGAGGGCGGTTTCCGTGCTGTGGCTTTTTCTGAAGCAGGATTGGGAGGAGTCGAGGATGTTGTGCTCTTCGATGAATGTGGCTATTTGGCTGTTGATGGCTTTCTCAATGACTTTCATTGGGAAGGGGAGCAGGGAGATGGGTCTGTAGTTTTTGAAGTCAGTGGGGTCTTCGGAGGTTTTTTTTGAGGAGGGGGTTGATCTCGGCGTGTTTCCTGTCGTCAGGGAATGATGCGGTTGCCAGGGAGTGGTTGATGGTGTGGCGGAGCATTGGTGCGATGGTGTGGGCAGCTCTGTTGAAAATGTGGTGGGGCAGGTGTCCGTGGGAGCCTCGGAGTGGATTGAGTTCATGGTCTTCAATGTGTCTTCGGTGGTGAGGGCTGTCCAGTTGTCGATCGTTGGCTTCATGGTGTCGGGGGTGGTTAGTGAGGGTTTAGTGTGTTGGTTGTCGCCATTGAAGTTGTCGTAGATGCTCTTGATTTTGTGGTGGAAAAAGGTGCTAAGTTTGTCGCAGAGGTCTTATGAGGGTGGGATGTCGGTGGACTCGCTGGAAGATTGGGCGAACTCCTTGATGATGTTGAAGAGTTTTTTGCTATTGTGTGCGTGGGTGGAGATTCTGTCTCCGATCGCTCTTTTCCTCGTTTTTCTGATGAGTTGGTGGTGGACTTTGGTGGCAGCTCTGAAGTTGTTGTGGGCTTCTGTGGATTTGGTGTTCCTCCAGTCATTTTCGAGGCGGTGGCAGGTGCGTCTGGACTTTCGAAGTTCGGTTGTAAACCATCCAGCTTTCTTGATGTGGGTGTTGTTGTTTTTCTTGAGGGGGGCTAAGGTGTTGGCACTGTCGGTAATCCATCTGTGCAGGGTTCGGGGTGTGGCATTGGGGTTGTCGTTTTCCAAGACTGTAGGGGTGGAGTTGCTGAGTGATGAGGTTAGCTGGTCGTCTGTGATTCTGGTCCAATTTCTTTGTTGGAGCAGGTGCTGGTGGACGCATCAATGGTCGGTCCATGGGAGTTCAGTGGTCATGGGAGTTCGGTGGTGTGGCTGAAGGTGATTGAGTTTCCTGTTGTGAAGAGGGGGTTGAGGGTGTGTCCTGCTGAATGCGTGGGTTCGGTCACGATCTGGCGGAGTCCAATGTTGTGGAGGTTGTCCAGGAGGTATGTGGTGCTAGGGTCCAGTAGGCTGTCGAGGTGGAAGTTAAGGTCTCCCAGCAGGGTGCAGTTGGTGGATGCGATGGCCTGCGGGGAGATAATATCCGTGATGGATCTGGCAAAAAGGTGTGTGGGGTCCATGGGGTTGCTAGATGAGGGTTCCTCTGAGGGTGGTGGTGGGGCTGGCCAGTATCTTGAAGTGAAGGTGTTCCATCAGGTCTGTGGACTCGTCGGGGAGTGTGCTCAGGCGGAAGGTGGATTTGTGGCTGATGGCGATGCCTCCTCCCGAGCCGGATGAGGCGGTCCTTCCTGGAGATCTTGTATCCTTGGGGGATGGCAATGGCGATATCTGGCCCGAGGAGGTGTTGGTCCATGTTTCGGTGAGGAACGCTATGTCCGGGGTGGTGCTGTTGAGGAGGTCCCAGATTTCGGTGGCGTGTTTGTGGAGTGACCTGACTTTCAGGAGGATTCATTGCAGGGTCTTCATTCAGGTGTGCTCTTGCGGTCGGGTTGTGCTGGGTCCCAGTTCCTGGTTGTGCCGTAGGTTTGATGGCAGCAGTGACAGCTGAAGGGTCCGTGGGTGTCGGCCGGCGAAGCTAGCTTGCAGTTGTTGTTGCGGCCTTGGTTGAGTGTGTGGAAAGCTGCTGGGTCGTAGCATTGGAGGGGCGGAGTTCCAGAATTCCTGGCACTGATCGCAGTCGGGTTGCATATGGGCGCAGCTGGGCTTGCCTTTGGCACGCCTGCTGCGCACGGCCGTCATTAAGTAGGGGTCGGGAAGGGTTGGACAGCTGGGAAGCAGGAGCGGGGAGTAGAGCTGGATTGGGCCGGTCACTCTGGTCGTGCTGGGGGGGTGTGTGGGAGGAGTCGCAAGGGCAGCAACGGCGGGGAAAAAACAGGTGGAAAAAGGCAAAGAAAAAATTTAAAAAGAGAGGGGAAAGTGCCAATAAGGCAGCAAAAGTGCAAGCAGAGTGGATGAAAGACACAAAGGACACAGAGGAGAGTGCAAGGGGGAAGATTGAGATGAGGGTGAAAAACAAGTGAAAAACGGAGGAAAGAAACCGAAGGAGAGTGAAGGGGGATCTTAAAATGAGGGGAAAAATGAGTGAAAAAGGAGGAGACGCAGAAGGAGAGTGAAAGTGGGAGATAGAAACAAGAGGAAAAACGAGTGAAAAAGGAGAGAAAATGCAGAGTAATAGAAAGGTGATATAGGTCCATCAGTCTGGTCACGTCTTCGCTACCCTATTATCTCCCATCAGCAAGTTGAAGATCAGGGTGAATGGTAAAAGATAATGCAAGCGATATAGCAGGCTCCTCCACCTTCGGGGACATTTGTGACACTTGCACTTCATGCATGCTCCACAGGTACTGTAATACATTCTGGGTGGGTACAGTGAATATGAGGTAAAGTGTGCAAGCTTGCACATTATGTCAGTCATACTTCTCTCCTGCAAACTAATGTGTTTTGAAGTTTAATTTCACTGAAGGATTGCTTGAGTAAATTGCAAATCTAATTGTATTAAAACATGAATATATGTATCATTCTCTATTTCTACAATGAAAAGCAGACCCTGAGTTGCAGCTACGGCTTAGTTGCTACATTTCATTATTCCTCAAATCAGTGGTACTCATTTCATTGATGCAGGGAAGATGATAAAACAGGGGCTGTTCTCCTGGGATCTGTACTGTGACCGATACATCACACACAGATGTGTTCAGCTGCCATTCCCTCTGCTGCACAGTGTGACCCACTGTAATGCATGAGTGCTATCCTGCCCTCCCAGGGTCTGTACCTGTGACCACTAGCTTCACACAGATCTGTGCAGCTGTCACTCACTCCGCTGGGAGGTGTTGCCCACTGATCTACTTGGTGGCCAGCCGCATGTCCTCGAGGAGAACTCATGGTGCTGAGATGTCACCAGTGGCGGCTGCTATGGGGCAGTAGTGGGAAGGCGGGCAGAGGGGTGTTAAGGAAAGAAAATATTATTTGTCTACCAGCTGGCCGCTGCCTCTCTGCCATCCGCTTCTCTTCCTGGCACCACAGAAGGACACAGACTCCCCTAGCCAATTACAACAATGCTGTCACCAGCACAACCGCAGCGTCATAATTGGTCTGAGTTGCCTGGTTCGGCACACAGACAGAGTGGGAGCCTGTGCACGTTCTCCACCCAAACTGTGCTATACAGCCTAGTGAAGAACATGCTACTTGCGCATGACTGTTTTACCAGCCCATCAAAAACCTGGCTTCAGCACGGAAAAATCAAATAATAACTGTGTTATTTTTCCTTTCTTGCACTGCTGAAAAGCAGCGGGGCAACGCTCCTCCACCTTAGCAGAGGAGCTGCCGCTGATGTCACTGGTCCTTCGTGGCTATGCTGCCCGTATTGCTCCACCAGATGTGTTTCTCTTCTGCCTTCTATCCTCCCATGCTAATCATTTCTTTTCTGGGCGGCTGCTTCCCCCTCTGCAGTTTACACACAGGCACTCCAGTGACGCCGCAGGTCAAGCAGGTTGTGGTTGTCAATTAAAGCCCACAGCACAGCAGGGAAAAAGAGAAACGGAGACAGAAACGATCTGCTGGGATTGCTTTGGCAAAAAACATATGTTTTTAATTAGTGCAGGGCATAACCTATTTCCTGGTGCTTTTTCTTTTACTATTGATAGAGAGAGAAAAATGCAAGATTTTTTAACATTTTGTGCAGAAACATTTCAGTCTTTTCCGAAGGAAAATGTAAGATTATCTGACTGATTTTGCACCGAAAGGCTCTTCTCAGATCTTCTTGCATGGAGGATGCTTGGGGTGTGGCAACAGGACATGGCTGGCATAGGAGTAGGTGTTATAGAGCTAGGAGGCGAGGGCAGTGCACTGCGTGGGCTAGTGGTCAGTTACACATTTTGAGGCTCCACTTGGGGGTTGGTGGAATTGGAATAGAGAGCGGTGGTTATAGAGCAACTTGTGCAGGCTATGAAGCAATCTTTTCTGCTGCCCTTGTATATGTGATGTAGCTGCTAAAATAATCAGGGCTGGCTTTAGGGCAGTGCGACTGGTGCGGCCGCACCAGGCGCTGACCTGTGGAGGGCGCTAATCTCAGGAGGGGCGCTGTATTTAGTAATAAGGTATAATTGGAGAGATGACTGGCACTTTTGCCTGGTAGTAGTAAGAGAATCCGAGGAGGCGGTCATAGGGTTTGGGGGCACTAAAAAGGGTTGTCGCACTGGGCACCACCAGCGCTAAAGCCGGCCCTGAAAATAATCCACTGCTACAGAGGGAGGTACGCACCACCAGGCCTGCCCATTTCCATGCCTGCTCTAGTATTTTAGAATTTATTTAAAGTAATACTATTTTTGCCACGAACAGTATGGTTTATTCCCTGTGTCCAGCCAGAGCTTTTTGTGATAATGGAACAGATTTCTGCTCCCCCCTCCCCCTGCCCCCGGCCCTGTTGGAAGTGTTATCATGCAAGTACAACTCCGAACAAAGCACAGTCATACTCAAAAGAGCTGGTGCTTGCAAGAGTGACTACAGACGAGTTAAGCCTTGGAGGTTCAATGACTTTGCATGTAGTTTCCCAGGTGTTCTCTGTAAGCACTTTCTGTTTTTCTGAGGGCTTTCTGATGGCATTGGGGACATTAGGATGTTTTAGGATATTTACTGTAAATGTGTTCATAGATGATTTTATCATTCGCTTACTTTAAGAGGCGGAAGTGTTGTGATTCCCTTTCAGAATGTATTACATGACTGGAGAACTTAAGTTCTAGAAATGTTTTCATAATTAAGTCAGTTGCTGCTAGAGTTGGATCTGTGTTGCGCTGTCTCTTTCAAGCAGTGTGACTGTTCTGTTCCATTGGCCTTAAGACATCCTTTGACTCTTGATCCGCTTTTCTTATTGCAGAATCCGATTCAACCATTCTTTACTTGTGAGCAGCGTTTTTTTTTTAGTCACACATCTGCAATAACATACTCATACTGTCTATTTGCTAACGTTTATATTATTTCAAATATTTTGCTTATTAGGAGCCTGAGAATCTGTTTTATTATGCATACAACAAAGAAACCAGTACTGGGGCTCCTCCAAGGGCAGATTATTGAATGGGCTTTTTGCGTTGGCTCGCAGCTTGGTTGGGTCCTGCAATTCTTGAGTACTCCCTCTGCCAGCCGCGGTCCGTGTAGGTAACAGCGGTGGGGCGGCGGGGTCGCTTATGGAGGGATTTCAAGGG
The DNA here is from genome assembly GCF_964263255.1 of Lissotriton vulgaris. NCBI lineage: Eukaryota > Metazoa > Chordata > Amphibia > Caudata > Salamandridae > Lissotriton > Lissotriton vulgaris. Next base: position 753,670,850 of record NC_141695.1, on the reverse strand, counting down.
ACGAAGCAGAGGGAAAATTCAATAAATAATTGATTTTCCATCTGCATCGACCCTTGAAATACCCCCTTCCCTGGCCCCACCGCTGTTACCTGCACGGGACGCGGCTGCCATCTGCCCTTACAGGACTGGAGCCAGAGGGAGTGTAAGTCCACTACCCTATCTAGGAGTGTTCAGTTGGTCGAATAGAATAGCACGTTAACTGGATCAGGAGTAACTCTGGGCAAAGCACTATGCTATGCTCGCGTAGTTTGTGCAACTTCGCACTACGCAAAATGCACGTAGCACAGTGCAAACATGCGTAGCGTAGCGTAGTGCAGCGGTCCTTTTTTGCTTGCTCGCGGTCCTCAACGTCAAGTTGGCGACCACGAGCAAGCGAAATGACATCCTTGCAAGACTTTTTCCTTGTTCGCTATCAGCAACATCAAGTTGCCGATCGCGAGCATGGAAAATAAACCTCTCGGCGAGATTCTCAACGCGGGGAGGTCAGGTTTCTCATTGCGAGTGGTCGCGCATGCTCGCGACCGCTCGCAATGAGAAACTACCAGTCTGCGTTGAGAAAGCTACAGCTCAAGTAAAAATTTACTCGAGCGGCAGAAAAGTACAGCTTGCACTGTGCAAGATGCCGTTTTCAATGATTGCACAGTGCCGGATGCTTGTTCGCACTGTGCAATCATTGAAAACGACATCTTGCACAGTGCAAACATGCTACTACGCAGTTCGCGTTATGCTATGCGTAGCTCGCGTAGTGGGAAGTGCATTTTGTGTAGCCACGCGTAGTGCTACTTAGCGAACTACGCCCACCCTTAATCAGGACAGTAATGGCTTACCCCGGTGTCACAAGACTAATGTTTTAGGGACTGTGGTGGTTCTTGGCAATGGGTCAACTGGGCGCTCGATCAGCTTTAGCTGCACACATGCACAACGGGGAGGTCTTCATGAAGTGAAGGTAGTCCTGCCATTATGTAGGTAGATGAATTCGTAAGGATAGGTACCAGTGTACTACATTTTTTGTGGTTTAGTGGTTCTGGTGAATAAGTATTAACACTGATAGGTGCTACACTCATCCAGTGTACCGGTGAGCTAGCTCTACTTTTCAAAATGGCTTGGTCCTGATAAATGGACTGAAGGGGTAAATGGCTTCCAACTGCTTCTTTATTCCATTTATTTCTGTTCCCTTGCAACTTCTCATCCCAGCATCTTTGCCCAATGTCCCTTTAGGGCCTCTAGACACTGACTCCAGGGAGTACTGAAGCATTATGTATAGTTTCCTCTGTGTCAGGCGGGACCGTTGCCTTACTTGATCTTGTTAAGCCTCACCCTGCATTTCAAGAAGACCGAGTGGTAAAGTCTGAGATTGATATGCAGAGAGCAGAGTCAATAAATGGATCCATTAAATTTCACCCACTCTCCGCTGCATTTAAAATTCTAATGCCGGTATGAGGCGGCCTTTCTTGGACATGTGCGTTTGCGCATCTCATTTCGGAATCTGGATGGCTTTCGCCGTTGTCTCATATCTAATTTATTTTACTTTTCTTCCCTCTCTTTCCCTCGTCTCGGGCAGAGAGACAAATCAAAGGAAGAATTTGAAATAATGAATAGATCCATCAGAGGGGGGAAAGCTTTGTTTCGTTCGCAGTGCGCTTCTAGAATTGATGGAAATGCCACCTTTGGTTACGCTCGGTTTGTTATGATTTAGCAGATTATTGAGTGCGTGGAGGTAGGAGTAAAATGCGCTAAGAAGAGGTCTTCCACAGTGCAAGATTAAAAGGAAGGTAAATACGGAGCTAACCACTGTATATCTGCAGCTCTCACCCTTTCCATTGGAAGCAGCCTGAGCCCCTAACAAGCCATGAAACACGGTTTTCATTTGAGTGTACTTCTGGAGAGCGAGTGAAAAAAGGGCAGTGGCCTCGTATTTCCCGGATGGAAATATATCCCTCAAACACAAGTATTTAAATGTTCCAAGAATCTTACCTTTTTGGGGCTAATACATATATATGGGGTTTAGCTTTCAGGGTCACAGGTAGTCCCTCTACACGTAGCCTGCTGTATACAATGTTCTCTTTGTTTTTGACTTGGAATCTGATAGGAGTACACTGTGGATAGGAGTAAGAGTACACAGTGTGTATAAATTGCGTTTTCGAATTGGTTGATAGAAATATGAGGCGAACATGGACCTTAGCGGGTAGGAAGGATATAGAGATGTTTATTCTTAGCAACCATTTGTCAAGTGCTGGGCAAAATAATTACTTAAAAGACAAGGTGAGGGAAATGCACCTTCTATTGTGCATATTCTTACATTTCTTTGACATACCGTTATTTGTTGTGGTTTGCTGAAGATGCAAGCAACACTCTGTAGTATCCAGAAGTGGAATTTGTGCGATGAACCAATTACAGCAAACACTGTAAACCATGTGTGGAGGGATCCTAGAAGACAAGAGGCAGTTAATTGTCCTGTGTTTTCCCCTTTTTTTGTGCAGATAGCCTGACCGCTGAGGGAAGAGACCAGGTTGTGATTCCACAGTAATTTGTGACCTCTTTTCAGGTATCCCAGACCTAGCACTGGAGCGCGCATGAGCTCCTCGCTCGACGAGGCTTTTGTCATCGGGATGATTTCGGAAGGGGACTTGAAGCCCCGCCCATCAATCTCATTGGCTAGCATCATCCTTTATGTAAAACTGTGGCCTCCGATTGAAAGTGAGGCTTTTTTGTTACCGCCCTGTCTCCTTTGCGACGGCCCATCCAGACTCGATCGTGTACTCGCGGAGATTACACGGTGGGCTTTATCTGGTGGGTGAGCATTATTTTCTTTCACTCGTGTTTCTTAAAGACAGACGCATGTTTATTTTTACATTGCGCTTTCACTTAAAGGGAAAGCCCGATGCAAATATAAACAAGCGGCTGCCTTTCCGCAATGGCGAGTGCTTGATCATGTTGTTGTGATATAACATTGCGTGACACTCTTACATAACCCCTGCTCACTCCCTTGGTAGCTTGGCACGAGCAGACAGGCTTATCAAAGGCAATGTGTAAAGTATTTGTACCAACACTCACAGTAACACAGTGAAAACATCACAAATGTACTCCACACCAGTTTAGAAAATTAAAGTATCTTTATCTAAACTACACAAGACCAAAACGACAAAACTCCAACATACACCGTTCAAGAATATGATTTTAAAAGAGTTCTAGGGTTTGCGTCAAAATAATCCACAGTTGCGTAAGGTTTAGCCAAAAGTACCTTTAGATGCAACATAAGTTCCAAAGTGAAAGCTGCAGCGTTGAAAAACAAGCTCTGCGTCACTCCTGAGACCCTGGGGAGGCGAAGCGACAACCCCGCTGGATGGAGCGGGCGTGTTGGGGTGACTCCGGTCTGTATGGGAGGGATGCGATACCTTGTATGGATTCCGGTGCGCAGCTAACCGGAAAAGCACATATCTCAGATTCTCGCCTGTCAGCTCCGTGCTCTACTGCTTTAGCGCTGTGCATGTAGTTGTCCCACATTCAACCGGTGAAAGGCTGAGTGCTCTGCTGGAAAATTACCTCACGCCGCATCTCTGTGATTGAAGTGACAGTTGTTTTGTTCCCAGTGTTGGCTGATATTGCATTATCTAAAGTTATTGTTGAGAAAACATTAGCCTTAAACAGACTGCACACGTACTCTCTCAGGGATCAGTGACAAAATATGGCTGCAATATGAGGATGTGGGCAGAGTGAAATAAACGAGCTCAAGGCTACGGAAATTGTTACACAAACTTATGATTAGTTAGATTTAGACATTAGGTTTTTGAGGTTTTTAAGAGTTCACTGTAATTAAATCCAGAATTACACTGCACGTACAACAATCCTTTATCCAATGCAAGTGCATGATTTCTTTCGGTAGTCAGAGCGGAGGGAAGGGAAGGAATAGTCTTAATGGGATACAACGGTACACTGGAGAAGTGAAGTTAGAAAGGAGGAACGGTATCTGCTCCGTGCTTTGAAGACAAGTCATGCTAATGCCGTTTGTGTTACTCACGCACAGCTCTGTTATTTCAGACTGAAATCGCCAACGGAATAAGATGGAATAAACGAAAGAGTGAAGATGGCCGACTGCTGGGGCTAGAGATCGCCGTTTTGGCGTAAATCCCAGCAAAGCCACTCAATCGATCCATCGCATATTAGGAACCGAAATAAATGATCGTTAGATCTCCCATAGCGGACAAGTGAGCAGGGGCGGCTCTAGGCTCATGGTGGCCCTGGGCAGGGAGTAAAGATAGGGGGCCCCGGAAGAGGGGGTCAGGGCGGGGCGGAGCCCCCGGGAGCTCAGGAGAGGGGGTCAGGGTGTTAGGAAGTGGAACAGAGCCGGAGGCCGCCAAATCCCTGCCAGGGGCCGCCACGCAAATGTGTATCCATCCTCAGAGGATTATTATATTAAGGATCTATATTGGCGTGGCGGCCCCTGGGGTTTGGTGGCCCTGTGCAGGTGCACAGCTTGCACATGCCTAAGGCCGGCCCTGAAGGGAGCCCAGGGTTCTGCTCGATAACAAGTATAAAATAACACTTTCCACTAGTAGCACGGATACCACCACCCTTCTTCATCCCACATCGACGGTTGAAATGATGACTCTTTCGTTTTACAAGTAACATAAGAACAGAAGCACAGATATTTTTCGCTGTACTTGCTTTGCCCCTTAGAATCGCCAGGTAATTTTGTTTTACACTGTGCCCGATAACTTTCAAAGAAGGCTACTTTATTAAGAAACAAGCATTTGCAATGCTATAGGTCGAGCGTTACTGAAAGTTGAAGCTGTTGACGTTGCTAAAAATAATGCAATGCCAATAGCTTAAACTTTTAGTAATGCGAGACCTATTGCATTGCAAATGCTTGTTTCCAACCTGTTAACAGTGCCCCAAATTGGTTCATCATTTTAGAATAATCATGTCGGATCGCCTCCTTTTTGTTTGACCCTCATAGAATGAATGAATGAGTGAGTTAGTGAGTGAGTGAGCGAGCACTGCAACAGCCCCTTCTGTGTATCTGGGAGAAGAACTAAGGTGTGAATTTGATGTTCATGAAAGGTGCTGAAATGTGAGCGTTGGTGCTAGACTGGTGAAAGTCATGATGGTGTCTTGGTGTATGAACGTTTGGGAAAGTGGGCAAACCCCAATCAAAAGAGGAGACTGCTGCCTAATCGTGAATCCATCGAACACTGCTCGGACATATATTCAGCGGTCACAGAAGCATGTCATGCAGTGTTGCCGCAGGTAGTGCTGGACTCTAGAAAACCTCTGCAGAGTGCATGTCTGCACTTCAAAGTTATGAGGCCGGGGAGTTCAAGTCGCCCCTCCCTACCCATAGGCAAATCTGTCGTTGATCTTCAGGCATTTCTCTCTGCCTCGGATGATGTGATTTGTTTTTTCACCTCTGCCTTCTCCCTCATGTGAATTGCTTTTTGTCCAGATAGTTGCTCTTGAAAGCTTGAGCTTTGGTTCCCCTTTGACTTCTTTGCTGATTTGTACTGCAGATTATTCTCAAATTACTCGGGGGTCATGGATATTGCTGTCTTATTCCTTGTTGCCTGACTCTCATAAGTAATACTGACGAGCGCCGTGGGGTGGGGCTCTTCTCATAGACAACAGCTCATCATTAACGCTTGAAGACATTGTCAATAGAAGAGCAGCAGGAGCACAAAATAAATGATAGATGGGCAAATAGAACAGGAGAAGAAAGAAGGAATATTGAAAGGAAGAGTGAAAAGAAAGATATATGGAAGAATGTGAATGAGTCAGTGGACTACTGAATGATAGGTGGATGGGCAGGTGGAAGGGTGGCAAGTAAAGGGTTGGATGAATGTGTCGGTTAATGGATAGGAGGATATGCAGGTGAAAGGGTGGCAGATTAAAGAGATGGATGGATAATAAACAGATTTAAGGATGGCAGAGTAAAGAGATGGATAGGTGAATAGACAGCTGAAATGATTGCAGAGTAAAGGGACTGATGGATGGATATGTGGGAGAAATGATTAGTGAATGGATGGCAGAGTGGATGGCTGGATGGCAGAATGGATGAATGGATTAATGGTAGAGTGTTTGGATGGGCAAGTGGATGGCAGAGCAACCGGATGGATGGCAGAGTGGATGGGAGGATGACAGAGTTAATTGATGGCAAAATAGATGGCTGGATGGCAGAGTGGATGGAGGGATGGATGGATGGGTTGGTTGGTGGGTGGATTAATGGCAGAGTGAATCAATTGATCCATTGGATCAGTGGATGATAGATGGATAGCAGAATGGATGGACTTGAATGGCAGAATGGATGGATTGATGGGTGGCAGAGTGGATGGATGGATGGATGGCTGGGTGGATGGATGGATGGCAGTGTGGATAGATAGATGGATGGATGGACAATAGATAGGAGAGTGGATGAATGGATGGCAGAGTGTAGGGATGGATGGTAGAATGGATGGATCAATAGGTGGCAGACTGGATGGATGGCAGATTGTATGGATCGAAGGACGGATTTATAATGGGTGGCAGGATGAATGAATGGAATGGGGAAAGATTAAATGGATGACCGAATGAAATGGTGAAATAGTGGATATCAACAGGTGGATGGAAATGTGGAAGAATGAATGGATAGATGAATGGATGGAAGAGATCAGGAAACTGTTCCAGCAAGGGTTCGGCTCACTTGCTTTATTTGGTTCGTGGCATCCGTGCTTTAGTTCGAAGTGGGAGCTAATTTAATTTTTTAGCTACTGCCTTGGAGGACCCTGTTTGCAGATCATTCCTTCACTCGAATTTAAAATGTGTCTCCTTGTGCTATGCCAGAGATGTATCATCTGCAGTACTTCGACATCTTCGCTTCCTCAGGAGTTTTTGCTCTTCCACAAGCAGCTCTTCACGAGACCCATGTTTCTTTCCTCATAAGCCCTGCTTCTATTTGTAGGTGTTTATGCTTTGGCTCTCAGCAGCAAGAAAGGACTATTGCAAGGCCTTTTCCTCCTCTGTTCATTCTTTCAGAGTCATTTGGAGGTGCCTCACACAAAGATTCATCACGAGGTGCATATACAGCTGTACTGTACATTCGCTTCTCACATACCAGTAATACAGTCTTAAACCAGTTTTTTTGTGTCATAATTCTTTATTGAGGAATTAAAGGCAGATAAATCAATAAAAGTTTAGCACAACATAATGGACCCACAATGGTCTATTAAACAATACATATATTAATGTGCTATAAAGGAGAAAAAACTGCACAAAAGAGAAGGGAGGAGGGGAAAGGCGGGATGAAATAAAAGACAATAAGCATCTATTGGAAAAGAAGGATATTGTACATAGTATGCTAGAAAACCATAACTCTGGTTGTTCATAATCATGGAATGAGTTAGACAGAATGGATCATGGAAAGGGCGGATACATTTAGACCTCCAAAAATATTAGATATATAAAATATGATGTACGTTGGGGATGATGGAAGGTCCTATAGGATCATGAATGAATAAAGACATAAATAAATAAATAGATAAATGAGAAAATAGATGAACAATTAAGTGGATGAATAAATAAAGGAATGAATAGAGGAACGAGGACAAAAAAAACATCTCCTTACCCAAAAAAGAAAGAACGAGAACATGAGAAACTGAAAGAAGAAAAAGAGAGAAGGTAAGAGAAGAAAAAGAGGAGACATGAAGAAAGAAAGAGGTAGAGGGGGGAGAGGGAGACAGAAGGGGAGGGGAAGGAGAATAGATGAAATAGAGGGAAGAGGGAACGGACAAGGCAATAAAATAAATCATTCAGGAGTCTCGGAGAAAAGAAGCCCATACTTGTTGAAATATTTCTTCCTGATCTTGTAGTTTATATATTACACGTTTATGGGATGCAACCATCCAATCGTTCTTCGAGGGAGGGTTAGGTGATTGCCACAGTCTTAGGAAACACATTTTGGCTGTAGACAGTGCAGTATGTAAAAGACGACGACGCTGAAGACGTGTGATGTCAGATGAACTCCCCAGATCATGCAATAAAATAATGGGAGAGGTAAAGGGAAGTCGCAGGGGAATTGTTTCCTTTACTGTATCTCCTACTTGATTCCAGAAACTCTATAGAGGGACATTTGCAGAGTATATGAAGGTCACAATTAAAGCCAGAACACCTCCAATACTTAGAGTGTGGTAATAATCCTGCCCGTTGTAATTTCAAAGGTGTCCAGTACCAGTCACATAATGTTTTGAAAAGGCAAAATTTCAAGTGCGCTTCACAAGTACCCTTGTCTAAGGTTTCCAGTATGTCCGGCCAGACGTCTTCATCTATGGTAATGTGTAAGCGTTCCTGGCATTTCTCGTGAAGAGCTTTAAGAAGTGGTTGTGAGTATAGGTCATCATCTATTAGAGCACAATATAATCCCGACATTCCTCCCTTATGTCGACCCCAAGAAGAAGATAATCCAATATCGGCGATGATTTTAACATCCTGGGGAGAGGACTGAGACATCTCCTCAGGCAATATTGTGGTTGCAAATGACGTAAGGCCTGGTGGAAAGGGAGATCAAATTCTTCACAAAGTAGGTCGAAGGATTTCAATTCACGGTTTATTATAACCTGGTCTAATGTCTGGGTTCCTCTCAAACTCCAACTATCCCAGTGAAGCGCCCGAACATTGATTTGAATACTTTCATTACCCCCAAATGGAGCTTTGGAGTGCAAACGATGAGCAACCCCTAAGAGGCGATGTGCTTGTGGCCATGCTTAATCTGTAGATTGATGCAAATACAACAGGTGATGGACCGAATGTGGATCAATGTCACACACTCACCCCAGTCCAAAGATCTGGGCCCAAATCCATCGTTTTTTTGCACTCCACACCACCCCGGGTTAGACAATGGCGATATGCAAATCAGCTCTGACCCTGTGCCCCATGGGAACAGTCCAGTCCGAACTACAAAAGCCATGTCCTTCCCAGAACGGAATCAAGCATCCGAGGACCGGACCGGTTTCGAGGTAACACCTCTCATCAGCCCGGCTAGCTTGACTCCAGTGGTGTGGAGTGCCTGGGACCCACGTCTGGGCATCCCCAGCGCACTTAGGGCGGAATATGCAAATACAACAGGTGATGGACCGAATGTGGATCAATGTCACACACTCACCCCAGTCCAAAGATCTGGGCCCAAATCCATCGTTTTTTTGCACTCCACACCACCCCGGGTTAGACAATGGCGATATGCAAATCAGCTCTGACCCTGTGCCCCATGGGAACAGTCCAGTCCGAACTACAAAAGCCATGTCCTTCCCAGAACGGAATCAAGCATCCGAGGACCGGACCGGTTTCGAGGTAACACCTCATCAGCCCGGCTAGCTTGACTCCAGTGGCTGATGAGAGGTGTTACCTCGAAACCGGTCCGGTCCTCGGATGCTTGATTCCGGTCTGGGAAAGATATGGCTGTGTAGTTCGGACTGGACTGTTCCCATGGGGCACAGGGTCAGAGCTGATTTGCATAAAGCCATTATCTAACCCAGGGTGGTGTGGAGTGCAAAAAACGATGGATTTAGGCCCAGATCCTTGTACTGGGGTGAATGTAAGACATTGATCTACATTCTGTCCATCAAATTGTTTTTTGTAATTTTCTCCCTGAGTGTACTGGGGTAGCTCAGACGTGGGTCCCAGAGCCTCCACACCACTGGAGTCAAGCTAGCCGGGCTGATGAGAGGTGTTACCTCGAAACCGGTCCGGTCCTCGGATGCTTGATTCCGGTCTGGGAAAGATATGGCTGTGTAGTTCGGACTGGACTGTTCCCATGGGGCACAGGGTCAGAGCTGATTTGCATAAAGCCATTATCTAACCCAGGGTGGTGTGGAGTGCAAAAAACGATGGATTTAGGCCCAGATCTTTGTACTGGGGTGAATGTAAGACATTGATCTACATTCTGTCCATCAAATTGTTTTTTGTAATTTTCTCCCTGAGTGTACTGGGGTAGCTCAGACGTGGGTCCCAGAGCCTCCACACCACTGGAGTCAAGCTAGCCGGGCTGATGAGAGGTGTTACCTCGAAACCGGTCCGGTCCTCGGATGCTTGATTCCGGTCTGGGAAAGATATAGCTGTGTAGTTCGGACTGGACTGTTCCCATGGGGCACAGGGTCAGAGCTGATTTGCATAAAGCCATTATCTAACCCAGGGTGGTGTGGAGTGCAAAAAACGATGGATTTAGGCCCAGATCCTTGTACTGGGGTGAATGTAAGACATTGATCTACATTCTGTCCATCAAATTGTTTTTTGTAATGTTCTCCCTGAGTGTACTGGGGTAGCTCAGACGTGGGTCCCAGAGCCTCCACACCACTGGAGTCAAGCTAGCCGGGCTGATGAGAGGTGTTACCTCGAAACCGGTCCGGTCCTCGGATGCTTGATTCCGGTCTGGGAAAGATATGGCTGTGTAGTTCGGACTGGACTGTTCCCATGGGGCACAGGGTCAGAGCTGATTTGCATAAAGCCATTATCTAACCCAGGGTGGTGTGGAGTGCAAAAAACGATGGATTTAGGCCCAGATCCTTGTACTGGGGTGAATGTAAGACATTGATCTACATTCTGTCCATCAAATTGTTTTTTGTAATTTTCTCCCTGAGTGTACTGGGGTAGCTCAGACGTGGGTCCCAGAGCCTCCACACCACTGGAGTCAAGCTAGCCGGGCTGATGAGAGGTGTTACCTCGAAACCGGTCCGGTCCTCGGATGCTTGATTCCGGTCTGGGAAAGATATGGCTGTGTAGTTCGGACTGGACTATTCCCATGGGGCAGAGGGTCAGAGCTGATTTGCTTAAAGCCATTATCTAACCCAGGGTGGTGTGGAGTGCAAAAAACGATGGAGTTAGGCCCAGATCCTTGTACTGGGGTGAATGTAAGACATTGATCTACATTCTGTCCATCAAATTGTTTTTTGTAATTTTCTCCCTGATCTGTAGATTGAAGCACAGGGTGCAGAAGGAGATGTTCGTAGTTTACGAGTACTATATAAGAAGTCAAGGCCATCTTCACAATTAAGTAGTGAGTGCTCTGTTGTGACCCATTGTGGGGGTCCGCCATACATGGGCGCAGATAAGCTAATTGCAAGAGGTGTAAGGCTAAAGAGTAATACTCCAACAATGGTAAACCTAAACCACTGAGGGAGCAATGAGTCATTAGTTTGGCAGCAGCTAGACGAGGTCGCATAGATCCCCAGAAAAAAGGTCCGTATTCTGGCATCCACACGATGTAGTATGGATAAAGGGACTACCATCGGAAGCATTCCAAGAGCATAAATAAAGCGAGGTAAAGTGACCATTTTTACCACCTGTACTCTTCCCCACATGGAAAAACCCAAATGAGACCATTTGGCAAAATCTGTTTCAATTTGTACTATAAGGGGTGAGAGATTATCTGAGACCATCGCTTCCAGTCCGCAATTATTCAGAGTTCCTAGATATTTTAATTGGGATGATTTCCAGCTAAAGGGGTATCCATCACTTGAAGCTTTTGTGGGGCCGGAAGAGAGTGGGAGAGTTCCCTTTTATCCCAGTTCACTTTCTAACCAAAAAAGGCTGAGAACTCATTAATTATCTCGAGTAAGGTTGGCAAGGAATGATAGAGATCTTTAAGAGTAAGAAGGATATCATCAGCATATAGATATAACTTTGATACTCCTCCTGCTATAGGTATACCCCGAATCTGTGAAGAGAGAGGCAAGGGGTTCCATCGCTAACCAGAATAAAAGGGTGGAGAGGGGACAGCGTTGGAGAGTACCTCTTCGAATTGGAAAAGGGTCTGAAAGAAAAAAGCCACCATTGACCTGGGCTACCGGGTTGTCATATAGCAAGCGGGTCTTGGAAATAAACTGAACCGCTAGACCAAAGCGTTTCATAGTGACAAAGAGATAGACCAAGTCAACGCGGTCAAATGCTTTTTTCTGTGTCCAAGGAAAGGGCCACTGTATCTTCTGTCATTCCTTTTGCAGTCCATAAAGTATGAGCTAATGTTCAGAGGTGATTTCTAGAGGAACGACCTGGGACAAAGCCAACCTGCGAGTGGTGAATAAGGGAAGGGATGACATTGCGGAGTTGTGACGCTAGAATACTTGCCAATATTTTAACATCACCATTTATTAAGGAGATAGGACGGTAGCTACCACAAGCGAGCAGATCTTTGCCCATCTTAGGGATAACCACAATTAATGCCCTATTAGAAATAGGACCAAGAGAGGATATCTGAACAGCCTCATAGAAAGCTGAATGAAGAGTATTAATTGTTTCTTCCCCGGACCTTTTATAATATTCCGCAGGAATCCATCTTCACCTGGGGATTTGTGATAAGGTAATTTGGCAATGTCTGTAGCAATTTCTTCTGTACTGATATCACCATCAAGTAAATGTCTACCCTCATCTGTAAGACTTGGAAGATCAATGTCCACGAGATAGGCAGTTAGTTGATCTTCAGTTGCTGGAGACTTGGGAGTGGAAAGTCTTTTATAATAGGAGGCAAAAGTATTTACTAGTTCTTGTTGTTTAGTAAGAATCACACCTGATTCCATTCGTTTTACAGGTATAGCCATGGCAGCCTCACATTGTTTCAGCAGTGCTGCAAGTAATCTGCCTGCTTTCTCCCCTTGTTCATAATGTCTGCCTTTTGGACGCTGAAGAGCATATTCCGCTTTGGAAGTATATAGATTGTTCAGCACACTTTTGGCTAACTCTAGGCTCTTGTGGTTAGATATCGTGGGACGCGATGAATATAGACGTCTAAAAGAGATCATTTGAGCCTCAAGTTCAGTACGACACTGGGATGTTGACTCATTTGGCTGCATCTCTCATTAGTTGTCCGCGAATAGTTGTTTTTGCAGCCGCCCAAACAGTTCTACAAGAGGTAACTGATGATTTGTTATTGGTTAGGTAATCGGAGAGATGAGAACATAGTTGGCCTTTACCCTGAGGTGAGCGATATCTTTGAATGTTGATATGCCATGGCTTACGGCCTGGAGAGGTTAAACCTACTTCTAGAGCGGGAAGAACCGGAAAATTATCAGAGAGAGCAGCTTCAAAAATATGGAATTCATTAGTGATTGCAACTACCGACTAGGAAATAAGAAAATAATCTATCCTAGATTGTGTGCCATGAGCAGAAGAAAGGTGTATTCCTGATGTGAGGGATGGCTGAGGCAGCAATGATCCACCAGACCATGGTCCGATGCTATGTCACCCAACAAGACTCTGTCTCCCACATTACATCTGTCTAAGAGACCTGTTCTGTCTAGAATTGCATCGCGGGCAAGATTCAAGTCACCACTAATGATGTAGCTGGATGCTCCAATATCCACTAGAAGGCGATTCATGTTGAGAAGGTAGGAGCGTTTAGCACCCGTTGAGGTATACATTGAGCCAGCACAAAGGACCCTTTCTCCTATTTTTAACTTGTCAAAGATATATCTGCCTTCTGAATCAATCCAGGTTTTGACAATTGTGACGGGTAGGGATTTATGTAAGAGGATGGCCACACCACATTTCAGTGGCTGGCCCTTCTCAGAAGGGGATTGTGTTGTCCATCCACAATAAATAACTTTTGCCACCCAATCTCGCTGTAACTTAGATGATTCCAGAGCATCCAAATGAGTCTCTTGCAGAAGAGCAATACACTTATGTTCGTTTTTAGATAAGAGAGTACTTTTTTGCATTTAATAAAATGCATAAGGCCATTAACATTCCATGATATTATGCGTAATGGATGAGAGGAAGAAGATATGTTCACTGTCATATGTGCGTTGAAAGTAGAAAGAGGTTAGTTTTAAGGAAAAGCTGATGTATGGAATAAGAGGTGTGGAGGGGATTGAAGCAAAGATGGAAATAAAGTATAGAAGTAAAGGCTACACAGATAATGGGGGATATCAGGGGAAAGAAGGTGGGTAGGAAAAAGGAATAAGGAAAGAATCTATACAAGGGAAAGGAGTTGAAAAAAGGATTGAAGGAAGGAAGAGGGAAGGAAGGGGGAAAGTAAATTTTGGGTGAGGAGAACGGCCAAGGATGAGATCAGTAACCTTCTGAAATATTGAAGGAAGTTGAAAGGTTGTGAAAGGAAAATAGGAGAGCCACTTGTATGTATATAGAGAAGTAAGTAAGAAGGAGGAAAAGCAAAGTACAAGAAAAACTAGTTATAAGACTAGGAAAAAAAGGGAAAGATTTTTAAATGTGCTGCACAGGAAAAACGCAGCACCAAGGGGATGGGACTGTTCTCTGCAGGTATAAACTTCTGGGCTTTTCGTGCTGGAGGAGCCCCGTCAGGCAACAAAGTCAGTGGTAAAAGACACATTTATGCAATAATATTAACAGTATTGGGATTGAGATTATAATAATACTCAAGTTTTCAAAAGTTCAAGTATTCCATTGACAGAATAAAGATCGGAATTAAAGTTGAAGGAATGGAGGGAAGAGACAAGCTTCTTAAGAGTATTGTGTTAAAGGAGTGGAGGAGATCAAAGGAAAAAGAGTAAGGGAGAAGAAGGAAGAAGAAGTAAAGAGGTCAACATAGTATGAAGTTGTCATATGTATGGTACAATCAAACAAACTTTGCAAAGCATAGTAGTAGTAACTAAATATTAACATAAAATTAATAATAGCACCGTATAGTTAAATAATATCATAATTAAGTATTAAGACAATTACATTATAAATATTATCATAGTTAAATAATATCAATACTGGTTAAACAGAGGAAGAGGGGAGGAAAATGTATGAGAAGGGATTAATAGAGAGGGAGCATGATAGTGCTTATAATTCATAATAAATTCCTGACAAATGTATAACAGATAAGCGGTCATTCATGTATATAGTCAGTTATCCTAATTCCTGTCATAAAATTTAACAATACCCAACGAAAAACATAATCAAACAGGCTAAGAATAAACTGTGAGGAAATGTAAACATATCATATGTATGGTATAATCAAACAAAATTTTCATAGCATAGTAATACTAGTAACTAAATAAAAAATATTTTCTTTAGTAGCTATTATCAGAGTTAAGTATTATCATAGCTAAATACTAGCACTGTATAATTAGATATCATCATAGTTAAATATTAAGACTTAAATATTATCATAGTTAATATCATAAATATTGGTTAGATAAGGGTAGAGGAGAGGGAGATGTGTGAGAAAGGATTAAGAAAGGAGGAGCATAGTAGTACTTATAATTTATAACAAATGTATAACAAATTCATAACAAATAAGCTGGAATTCATGTATATAGTCAGTTATCATAAGGTTTACCAATACACAACGAAAAGAAGAAGCAAAGAGGCTATGGAAGAAACTCAGAGGACAGAGAAATGTTAACATAGGTATATATATGCAGAATATTGGAAGAGGGAGTAGGATGAAAGTAGAAAATTATAAAGCTGGTAATATATAAGAGAATGAGCAAAAGGTCAGGTACTCATCTAGTCGCCATATTCGAATGGCAAAAAAGGCAGAAAACGTTAATCAACTCATCGATATAGAAAGATAAAATATTCAGCAAAAGTTCAAGGCATATCCTTCTCGAATAAAGAAAGGAGGAGACCTTAAAGGAGAGCGTAATTAGGCATTGTCTCTTTTCTGTATAAAGGCTACTACTGCCTGAAGTACATATATTAAATTGATTTCTTCATCGACATCTTCATCTTCGATGGGCGTCAAGACAACGGATTTCCAGATAATCAAGAATTATCAAAAAACATAGGGAGAAGAACAGTTAATCAACAAAATTCAGGACACATTCTCCTCTGATGAAGGGTTTTTTAGAGGAGAACATGGTTTGTCCCTATCTCTTTCCTGTGTGGGAGCAGCGACTGCCTGAAGAGCCTGAGCTCGGCCTCCCAAAGGGCGAACAGGTTGATCTAAGTCTCGGCCCCGAATCAGGGACAGGCCTGGATTACGTCGGGACCCACTTGCGGGTATCGTAGGATTTAATGATTGGAGTTGGGATCCAGGTTCTTGTGAGGACATAATACATTCCATGTACTGAGGAGAAAGATTATCTAACAAATTACGAAGGTTTTCTTGATTAAAGAAATCCTTGGAAATTCCATGTTTGATAATCCGCAAATGTGCAGGCTCAAAAAAGCCATATTTGATATCAAGCTATCATAGGCGTTGTCTAAAAGAAAGGAAAGCTTTGCGACAATCATTACATTATTTCGAAAAGTCCGCTGCCATTCTGATCTCGTGTCCTTTGAATGTATATGGGCCATGAGTACGAGCCACTATGATCAATTGGCGAGCCTGTTCGGGTCATAGGAAGCAGACTGAGCGGACGTGGTCGCATATTTTTCACTGTGTTGGGTGGAACAAGGCGATGAGCTCTCTGCATTTCCCATGGCTGGTTAAAGGTAAGGCCTGTGAGCTTTGGAAGGGTTTCTCTGAGAAAGGATATGGCATCTGATCCTTCTATCTTCTCTGGAAAACCAAAAAGATGGACATTGTCTCAGCAACTTCTGTCTTCCAGATCTATTACTGTGCTCCTTAGGAAGAGAAGTTCTTGGCCTCGGTCCGGTATAGAGTCGAGACGGCTTTCTACTGCAACCCCTCGAGCAGTGAGGCCATCCATCCGAGTTTGGAATCCAGCTATATCTGTGTGGATGGATTTAGTCCTGTTTGTGAGGGCAGATATCGATGTCTCGATCCCTCCAATAGTCGGCCCACAGCTGAAATCTCCTGATGTATTTGCTCCATGGTGGAGTCCATTGAGGTTGTCATCATAAGGTTAGGTGGTTTCTGAGTTGAGGAAGTGATATTATATGTTTCTGGGTTGGAGCAACATTTATTTACAGCTTCTGAAAAACGGAGTTGTTTAGCGAGTTTCCCAGATGTGTTACCAGACGGCATTCCCAGCTCTTCAGTGGCAATCCTCAGGTATATAAGATCTTCGCTCAGCTGATGTCTGCAATGTATTAATCAATAGCATAGGCATACATATGCATGTAGTGGGCAGAGAGGAGAGAGAGCTGATGCAGGGATATAAGTTCAGCCCTAATATATGGCTGCACTCGATAACAGACCGATTTAATGGGGAGAAGCTGGCCGCTACGTCGAAGGGCCAATATTTACACTATAGACGCAGGATGTATAGGGAGGTACATCCTCCCGAAAGAAACCGAATATCTCATGTTTTGTATGTATGTATGTATGTATTTGTTTTTGTAGAGCGCACATTTCACCATTAGGTCTCATAGCGCTGGCAGAGGGTATGGGAGATGCGAAAGGGAGAGGTTGTTATGCTGTTGCCTTGAATAGTAGTGTTTTAAGTTCTCTCCGGAAGATTTTGTGATTCTGATTGGATCTTAGAGCTGTAGGCAGGGAGTTCCATGCCATAGGGCCAACCTTCGAGAAACTCCTGTCTCCATTTCTAACAGTACGAACTCTTGGTATCTTCAAGAGATATTTGTTTGAAGATCGTAATGTTCTTTCTGGGCAATATTCCTGAAGTTTGTTTTTTAAGTATTTCGGGCCTTGTCCATTTAGTGATTTGTGCACTAGGCAACAGATCTTAAACTTTATGCGCTTTCTGACTGGAAGCCAGTGCAGTTTCTTCAGGCAAGGGGCAGAGGAAGTGCTTGGGGGTAGGTCGAGGGTCAGTCTGGCTGCTGCATTTTGGAGTGTCTGCAGTTTACTTAGTGTGCCCTCGTTTGCATCAGTGAGGAGTGCATTGCCATAATCAAGGCGGCTACTAATTAAGCCTTGAATCAATGGTTTGCGATAGCACAGGGGTAGCCATTTAAATATTTTCCTTAAGGTCCTCATAAGACCTATGCAGGTGTGTACTAATTTGTTCGTATGGGGGACCATGGACAGCTTGTCATCAAGGGTGAAGCCCAGATTCCGAACAGTATCTTTAGGGGATGGGCAGGGTCCAAGTTCCGTTGGCCACCACTCTTGGGACCAGATGGATTTGGCCGCACCGAAAAGCATTATTTCGGATTTGCCTGTATTGACCATTAGGTAATTGTTGGTCATCCAGCCCTTTATTTCTAGCATACAATTCCTAAATCTCACTTTGGTCTCTGCTGGATCAGAGCCAAGAGTTATGAGAATTTGGGTATCATCGGCGTACGACAGTGTGTCGAAGCCCCTAATTATTTTGGCCAGTGGTGATACGTAGACATTGAATAGGGTTGGGCTTAAAATTGAGCCCTGAGGCACTCCCTTATCATTGTCAATAGCTTCTGATGAGAAAGGTCCTGATTTGACCCTAGAGCTACGGCCTGTGAGATAGCTCTGGATCCAGCCTAGGGCTTGGCCTTCGACACCTATCCCCGCTAGTAGCTTTAATAGGACTCTGTGGGATATGGTGTTGAAGGCCGCCGAAAGGTCTAGCAGGATGAGAATAGCCGACTTTTTGGAGTCCAATGCCAACCGGATATTGTCAACCACCTCTATCAATGTAGTCTCAGTGCCATGGGAAGCTCTGAATCCTGACTGTGAGGAATCTAATAGCGAGTGACTTTCAAGGAATTTTACCAATTTTGCATTAATAATAGATTCTATAGATTTGCCGAAGAGTGGTAGTAAAGATATGGGGCGGTAATTAAACGGTTGCTTGGGGTCTGCGTTATTTTTCTTAAGGATTGGCCTCACAATGGCTTCTTTCCAGGGGGTAGGGAACAAGGCACGAGTTAGGGACATATTAAAGATAGAGGTCAATGTGGGAGCCAGGGCAGGTGCTAGTTTAGCTAAAATCTGGGCGGACGCTGGGTCTTTGGGGGAACCTGATTTGGCCTTTTTTAGTATGTTGGCTACCTCGTCCTCAGTGATTATTCCGAAACCAGCTACATTTTGCTGTATGGGGTTTGTGGGGGGATCAGCCTGGTATAACTAACTTATTGTGCCTGTTTCTGTGGGAAATGATTCATGGATTGTATTAATTTTGACTTTGAAATAGGTGGCTAGTTCATCGGCCCAGTCTTGGGATTCCTGAATGACCTTTTGGCAAGCAATGGGGTTTGAGAAGTCTTTTACAATTGCATAAAGTTCTTTCTGTGAATTTCCAGCTGCTTTAATTTTTTCCCCAAGATAGGTTTTCTTGGCATTGGCGATTTTGTTCATATATTCTTTGAGCAATTTTATAGTGTAATTTATCATCAATGTTTTTTGATTTGCGCCATTTACGTTCAGCTTTCCTGGTGAGTTGTTTAATAGTTTTCAATTCATCAGTGAACCAAGGCGATTTCAGTTTTGGGCAATTTATTAGGCGTTTAGGAGCTATAGAATCCAGAGTATTACTGATTGCGAAATCAAGGTCTCGGACCGCTCTATCTAGCTCTGTGTCCTCAGTTACTCTCGGAGGGGCAAAGATTTTAGCAAACATTTCTAAGTTAATCTTTTTCCATGGGCGGCTCATCTTTTTTTCTTTAGAGTGGACATGTGGGGACTCATTTGTTTTAATGGTGAATTTAATTATTACATGGTCTGTCCATAAAACAGGAATTAGTTCATTAATATGCGTGTCCTGGAAGTTGGTACATATAATATCCAGCGTATGTTTTGCCCCAGGAATGCAGATGATGGAGCTCAAGTGTGACTCAAGTTAGGAAGTAGAAGTAGAATGTATGCCAGGAAAGACTGCTAAAGGGCAGCAAAAAGTGGCTTCTGGAGGGGGCTTAGGACTATACCTCTGTCATTTTTCGCATATCCGGGTCTCTGATGAGACTATCTTCTTTGCTATAAATGGTTGCTGTTGAGGGGTAATCCATCTACAGGGGCGACAGTCGGAAATAACCAGTGTGGGGCTCAATATTAGTGTAGGAAGGCCTCCAAAAGCATGGAGCAGTGTATTGTTTGTTGGTTGATTTCATCCAGGCTTTATCTCCACGGGAGGATCGCTCCTGCACTCACATATATCGGTAATATAAACACTGTGGTTTCGGAGGAGGGAAGGTAAAGACTGTAATGCTGAGACTCACATCAGTTGAATCCTGCAACTGGTGACAGGCTTTTTATTGCATTGGTAGTCATCGTCTATCAACCTCATGGTGCAATGCTAACCCTGGCAGTGGCCAGACTCTGCACTGGAGTCGTCGGCTCAATAGGGAGTCCAGGCCTGTCAGACACGCACCTCCGGTTCAGCAGCAGTGCATTCTGGTCCCACCGAAGAAGATGCCGAAGTTAGGTGGCAGCATACACCACACAACACACAGCCGTAGGACCGCCAGTAAGCCTGAAGTCAATGGGCGCGTTCCTCACAGACTCTTCCCCTCAGCTCCGCATACACGTCGCAGGCCACAATTCCCCACCCACTAGGCCTCAATCAGCTTCCCTTGGGAAAACATCACATGGGAGCATTATCCGGCAGTGGGGTCACCATCACACTCCCCGAAAGTTCGCTCACCCCCGTCCGGGGCTCCTTACTGCATGGAGGTTCGGAATCAGGCCGCCATCTTGCTTCGTGGCCAGAGCACGCCCCGTGAAACTAGTTTCTGACCTGAGATCTAACAGGTTAAACTAGTGGTTGTGGCCCTCTTCTACAAAAGTTGTTCTGTGGGTGCTTTCATGTTTAAGCCTCACCGTCTCATTAAGATCTTATTTGAACTACTGGGGATCTGGAGTTCTTCGTGACTATCAGTCTCTTCCCTGAGTATCAAACAGCACATTGGAACTGATTCATTGCTTCCAAGCACAGTCGCCCTTTAAAAGGCATAAATTCCAGAAATACATGTTTACTTAGTCAAGTGTAAATACAACCAGATCACAATGTATATGTACCTTTCCATCCGTACAAAAGGGGGTGGTGATGGACGGAGCATCTGAATCAATCAAACACTCACACCCAGTCAAAAGATCTGGGTTTAATCCATCACCGTTCTTTAGCCCACTCTGCCACCCCAGTTCAGACATGGCTATATGCAAATCAGTCTGACCCTCCGCCTCATGGGAGAACAGTCCAGCCCAAACTGCCAAGCCATGTCTTCCCTGGACCGGAAACAAGCTTCCGAGGACCGGTTTCTGGCATTCCAGCCGTCTTCAGCCCGGCTTGCTTGAATCCAGTGGCAAAGTGAGCAAGGGACTCACGTCTGAGCATACCCTGCCACACTTATGGCGGCCAAAAGCGGTACAAAAGGGGGTGGTGAAGACGGCTGGAATGCCAGAAACCGGTCCTCGGAAGCTTGTTTCCGGTCCAGGGAAGAAATAAAATTCCTGCTACGAGTCCCAAAAGTAGTGGTAGGCCGCCAAAGACAGAATGGACAAAATTGGGAAAGATGCCCAGGACTGCTTCGAAGGGTGTTAACAGTCCCGAAAAAATTGTCTTAAATACATGTGCAATGCCAGTGGTATCTGACATATTTAGAATTTGGCTTAGCATTTCTACGAAATGCACGGGGCAATTAGTTGATAAAAGTGTATGTATCTCTGCTGTTGTCCTTGCAACTTGAAGATCATACGTTTCTTTTGATGACGTTAAAGGCACGGTTGTCTGTAAAAGAACAGACTTCATTCTGCTTAAAGTATCAATTCGTATAGAAGAGCTATTCAAAGAAGGCCAAATCGTCGCCGTTTGGATACAAATACTTGCATACAGCAAGTGACCATGGAACTAACGCTTACGAGATATGCTTTCCCTGGCACCATGCCACAACAGCTGTGGTCCGTTATTAGAACGTAACTCCCGTTAGAAAGTTCGTCTAAAGAATGGCTCTATCTGTGTTGCAGGTGTGCCGTGCTGGTGGCATGAAAGGTTATTTGAAGTCCCCTCACAGGCCCCATGCAAATTAATACCTTGGCACAGAAGTATACCGCTTAGTGATCGTTTACAATTGTTACCACTAAGAAATACATTCCGGTTCTTGTCACTATAACATGTGTGTGTGTAAGGTAATTTCCATGATGACTTAATGTACCCTTTACCCAACCTTTCATACTGGTCTGCTGGTATATACTCTTGGCAATTTTTAAATTGGAAAGTTGTTATCGGAATTGTGATAATTCTGTGTATTATCCATTCAATGACAGGTCTTTCTGAAATTGTCAATGGTAATCTCTCAAGTTTTTCAATGCTCAGAATCGTATAGTCTGCTCCTTTTTGTGCCAAACTGATTTGTTTATCAGTAAGGTTAAAGATAGAGAATAATGACGTTGTGTTGATTAAACGCCATGGCACGTAGCCTGAACGCAGATTTTGCAACGTCCAGCCTAGCTGTACAATAGAACATAATTGGGACTGACCGTGTTGTAACATTAGCAAGTCCTGATCTATTATATCGATAGCAGATGATACAATACTGTCCAGTGAATATATTCTGGAGGACAGAGTCATTAACCCATTGTCCACAACAGAAAGTGATTTTTCCAAATGAATACGATCAATTTCTCGTATTTTCTCTGCTGTCTCAATTTGAGTTACTTTCCAAGCTTCGTTGTACGCAGCGTATATACTGGCCGCTATGAAACGTTTTTGACGCTGTTTGCGTGGTCCCATTATGAAATCGCGCGAGTCAGCACCGTCTTTAAGTAAAGTCAAGTGTTGCTTAATTTTCTGCCAGTGTGGATGTTTGTAGCCATTCAAGGCATAATTTTCCTACACTGTATGTTGTTACTATCCCTGGATGTTGTCTCTTGGAGTATCTAGGGTCTGGTCTGGTCATTTTGAACCCCTGTATTTTGTTCAGGAATCTATCTTGACAGTTATTTGTGTCTGTTGGCCAGATTAACCACTTTTTCCAATCAGGATGTGTTCTGTTTTGGTGTAAAATTTGGGATACGTCTATCTCGATATCTGTGGTCGTATTACCAGGTATTGGCTTTGGAATAGACGGTTTGTTTAAGTCTTTAATCTTGGCTAGGCCAAGACAAGTAGTCTGTTGAATGGTGTCATTCAAGAACATTATTTGTTCTGGGATCATGCAGGCTCGAAATAAAGCTTCTAAACCTTGGACTTGCCATTCGTTTGTACCCCAGATGGTTTTTGTTTCAATGTTGTTTTTCCAGAAATCAAAACCAAATGTAATCATTTTTTCATAAAATGTTTCCGAATAAATCAATTTAGTATTTGTCAACATAGTTTTTATCCCTGTTTTATCTAACAGTTTATAATAAAATGTTTCTGCATCACTTGTGTTAAACCCTGAGAAGTATGGGAATTTCTCATAAAATGTTTTCGAACTGCTTTTAGGTGGAGTTGCACAATGTTCCGATTGATTATACTTAAAAACATTTCTAGGTTGAGCAGATTTATGCAAGTAGTGATGTGCTTAGTGGTTATAGCAGTACATTTGTTCATAGTTCGATGAACCCTGTAAATAATCATGTTCTGTAAATATTGCTGACATTACTAAATCTGACATCATATTATTTATGCTTTCAAAGTCCCAATCATCAGAGAATGTACTTGGTTTTACAAAGTCACTTAATGAAACCTTGAATTGGTGTGGATATTTCAAGAGTTTGACCGGGCCATAGATTTCGTAATCCGTTTTGTCCCAAACTACCCCACCGGGTATTGGAATGGCTGTGACATTCACTGATGATCGTTCTCTTTTCTCGATGTGAGTCAACTTGTGTGGCTTTAGGACCAAGTTGATGTTCTGACTTGCTGTGTCCATTGTACTGTAAAAAAAAATTCCTAAAATTAGAACTAAAATTAGACAAAGAAGGGAGTATAATTACGCATAATATAATCCAAAATTAAATCAATGGTGCATTCAGTTATGCTTCTTTGAGTTGATGACAGAGTTCTGTTGCTTTGTCTTTGAAAGTTTTTGTTGCTGGCGTTTCTTCAGGTCCGCTTGGATCTTCAAAAAAGTTATCGAAATTGATGAAGTAGCCAGATACAGTTCAGTCAATTGTTGGAATTGCTTTTTCAATTTTTTTTTCATTAGCATAGTCTGAGGCCACATCGTTGTAGACTGGTGTTTCTTGACGAACTGTTTCAATTTGGGTTTCAAGTGGCACAAGTTCCATGGAATTGTTGCATAGTCCTTTTTTATTCACTGCAGGTTTGTCAAATGTGATTAGTCTCTCAGTTTGAACCTCTTGGATTGTAGCAGGTTTTGGAGTTCTGCTAATTCTTGGGAGTCCACTGGGCCTACTACTTATTATTGGCCACATGATTGTGGTTTTACCAGGTCGATGGATACAACTCGGTTCTCCTTTTTACCGGCAAGGGGCGGTAGTACAACTGATCTTGTTCCGCTGACTGCTAAGACAGGTACTGCTTTTCTGTAAGAAGGCCCAAATTCCTTCTTCACCGCGATCTTCTCTCTGACCAGATCCCCAATCTTTGGAATCCAGACAGGTCTTGCTGGGACAGGTGGTGTATCTTCAGTGGTGTTTGGCTGTTGTTTTAATTTTATGTTGCTCAGGGCTTTTCTTGTTTCATTTAAGTCCTGTAAAACAGCCAAACGATCTTTGATGTCAAAGCATTTTTTCTTATCTTTTACCACTGAAGTCTGACTATCTAAATCCTGAATATACTTCTAGTTCCGAACAATAGTTCGTACGGGCTGAAACCTTTTAGAGAATTTCTTGGCAAATTGTTAAGACTACGTTGGACACTTGTTAAATGTTGGACCCACCCATCACCCGAACCTAATACCTTTGCCGTTATAGATTGCTTTATGTCTCGGTTTTTCTTTCCACAATCCCATTTCCCTCAGGATGGAAGGGACAAGAGTACCGCAATGCAATGCCAATGCTGGTCATGGCCTCCTTATAAGCTTGAGAGCTAAAAGCAGGACCCTGGTCAGAATGTAGCATGCTAATTGCGTATGTGCCGATAAAGACTCGCAAATCTTATATAACAGTTCTGGCGTCAGCCGAGCGCTGGTGTCTGTATTTTTAAGTGAATCTAGTCTTAAAAGAAATTAATGGGATGCTGGAATGTCCGTATAGATAGCCTTATGCTAACTACAGAAATGACCATGGCAATACTCCGGTTGGCTCGCTACTGCAATCTCTGTTGCAGTTTGGAAAGCTCTTTGCAAATTTATAATGTTGCAGGCTCATTCCCGGCCACCAGTATTCTGATTGTAATTCTTTCAGAGATTCCTTGATCTGTTTGTGCCTCGGACGTTCACCCATGTGTGCGTCTGCTATTAATAAGACTCTCCTGTTCTCGAGTTTGCGTCAATTACGTATGTATATTTGAGTGGATAGTTCACGGGTAGTGCTGCACAGTCGCTTTTTGAAGACTTTTTTACCGCCAGCATGGTTTCCCCGTCTATGTATTTTTCGGAACGCTTTTTTGTGGCTACGGAAGCCGGTTGAGTTGCTTCCGCTGTGGCTGTATTAGCCAATGAATTCCCTGCAACGTGAACGCCATCACGTTGATGACTGTGTGTGTATCACGTGAGTCTTTTGTAGTTCTCTCTGTAAAAGAACTATCTGTTCCCAAAGCTTCTTATGCTTTATTGTGGCACCTGTGTCATCTTTGTAATCGTTTTGAACCCAGTTCTGCAAGTCATTATTGTAAGATTTGACGCAGATATGCGAATCGCACACTATTAGTATCGGGAATTCACGATCGGCATTTTCAAGCGCCATCTTTAAAGATCTGATTTCAGCTCGCTGAGCCGAACAGTTTCTCAGTGATTCAGTTTTTGTTATTTTTGGTCTGAATTTACCACAGCGCCAGCGACCTTTAACAATCGCGCATGCTGCATTGTATGATTTATTATCCACATTGTAATGTCGTACAAATCTGTCCGTATAGATTATACAAGAGTACTATTGGAGAGGCAGAATTTCGATTGGCAGAGGATATTCTTCTTCATATTTCAAATCATTCAGTTTTTTCATGTTCGGGTCAAAATAGCATGTCACGTCTTCTGCAGCAAGGGAATTTTCCCACTGTATCCATTTTGGATCTAGTGCCACCGTCTTTAGATTAACTGGGGTGAATAATGCCTTAAAGGCTGATTCTGCTGTAAAAACAGGTATTCTTTTGCCTTGTGCTTGGGCTCTTTCTTTTGCTACAGCAGTCTGAACCGCCTTTACAGTATTTTCTGTAAGACTGAATGTTTTTTCAGCTTCTGTGTACAAATTTGATTTGTAAGCTATTGGTACCGTTTCTCCCTCATTAGAGGTCAGGTACGTGAATCCGCATCTTCCTGGGATGACTCTGATTACAAGGTTGCGTGTATTGTCGCGAGTTTCTAATTTTGTTTTAGCTAACATGTCTGTTTTCAATTATCTCAAAATTTCTGTGTGTTTCTGAGTCCAATTGATTGGTTTAAAATCAGGTTTTATTAATTCGTAGAAAGGTTTAACCCTCTCTGCATAATTTAGAATGCAAGTTCTTCCGAAATTCAGGAAGCCCAGTATTGATTGTAAGTTCTTCAGCGTTTTTGGTGCTTGGAGTACAGTGCACTTCTCTAAGAAGTTGTCTGCTAGGCTTTTGCCTTCACTTGATAATTCATATCCTAAAAATAGGACAGTTAGATGGGCAATTCGTGACTTTTTAAAGTAGAATTTGTAACCCTCTGCTGCGAACCCAAGTATTATGGTGTTCACTCTTTTCAAGTGAGTATCCAGGTCGTCATCTGTGAGATAGATGTCATCGACATAAGATAATGCCTCATAATCATATATTTGTAGTAACTCTGTTACTCTTGCTGAGAATAATCCTGGGTTATTCTTGAATCCCTGTGGGAGTCAACAGAAATTTTCTGTGACCCCATTATTGAGAAAGCGGTTAAATACCTGCTTACCGGTGCGATATTTTGACAAAAGAATCCATTAGAAATGTCTAATGTTGTTTTGTATTTTTTGCGAATGATGTTATTCATTAGTGCTGCACTGTGCGAATTTTGTACCGCAAATGTCTTGCAACATGAGTTAAGGTGTCTGTAGTCCAAGACTAGACGATATGAATCGTCTGGTTTGGAGACAGGAAACAAAGGATTGTTCATTTGAGAGGTGCATGTTTCAATCACCCCTTGGTATTCAAGTTGATCTAAGATCTCCCTGACCTGTTTTTTAGCTTCTTGCTTAATTGGGTACTGTCTTTGTGCAGTTGGTTGACATTTGAACTGGATTTTGTGAGGAAGAGAGCCCTCATCCCATCCTACATGATTCTTATATAATGCAGGTGCTTGGGCCACTGCCCATTTTCTCGCATATATATATTTTCTATGCATTGGAATATGATTTGAGAAGGCAGGCATAATCATTTCTTCGCCATGAGGGCACTCCCTGACAAACTCTGGTGGCCAGTCTTTCTCAGCTAATAGAATGTCATAGCCTTTTGAGAGGTTATCCCAAAACAGACCCCTTACCTTCCTAGTCTTATCTCCCTCTATACGCAATGTTATTTCGTATATTTTATGAGGTTCGCTAACTCTGGTATCTGCAGTTTCCACCTTAATGTATTCATTCGTGTCCACTGTCTCCAGATGATTCATCAGGATCTTGCGAGCTATGGTCACTTCTGCTGCACTGTCTAGCATTGTCTGTGCCCACTCTCCGTTTTTCAGCTGTGTCCTCAGTATCCTCGGCATGTTTGATTATTTTAATACTTGCTACCTTCTTTCTTGGAAATTATAATTTTTTACTTTGAGCAGGTTCCTTGTCTTTGGACTTGACGTGCTCTTCCCTGTGTTCTGACCGTCCTCTTCTTTCCGATTTCTGCGAGGAAGTCTGAAAAGATCGAGAGGGGCGTGTATCAATATCTTGATATCTATCAGGCTTTTTCAAATTATCCCTATTTCTAAGGTTGTATCTTTTTTCAGAGGGCTCCCTTTGGTGAGACTTGTGTTCTTGGTTCGGAGTTCTTTCCCTCCGCCGAGGAGACCTTCCTCTGGACTGGAATCTTTTATCTTTGTGAGTGGATTGTTTATTTCCATCCCAGCTCTTTTTTTGGAGTGTTTAGATTATTTTTAATAAATATCTTTTCAGGATTTTCAAGTAGTTGGGGTTTTACCGGTTTCTCACCCAAACTATCTCTACCTAGTTCTTCATAGGATTTTTCTATGATTCTGGCAAGTTCAATTGGTTGGTCTGCTATATCTGTTTCTTTCAATTTTTGGCGATCGCCACAGATGTTGCTTCTCCTTTTATGTTGGCTAATAATATAGCCGAGACCTGCTTGAAGTCTTTCAGTAATTTCATACCAAGAGTTAAAGCAGGCTCTGGACCGTATTCCTTTTGAATCTGTCTTAGTACATCTGGTATCACCGCCAGAGACGGAACACCATGTGTTTTTATGTAAATGGAAGCAAAGACTGTGCCCCAAGTGTCACAATCCTCCACATGTGGTGCGACCCCCATTGGAAGGCAGATAGTCAGAATTCTGTGTTTCTCACTAGGGGTAGTATTCGGGAATACTGCCTCTATTTGAGTTATCTTTTGTGCTAGCCAGAATGGAATTTGTTCCCGTTTTGCGGGTGTTTTACCAAGAGATGATTGTATGTTCTGTGGTGTAATTTTATTTGTGTTTCCCTGATGAGGGGTCAGCTGTGGAATGTTAATAGCTGGTTGGACTGTTGCAGTCCGCATTACATATTGGACTAATTGTCTATGAATTTTAATTAGTACTTTTAGCTGGGCTAAAATTTCCCTGTCTGACATTTTTTCGATGTCTGGATGTGGTGTGTAGCTCGCTAGAACCGGCCACGTTGCTCCTGGTCTACCTAGTGGACCGAGCCTGGTGATGTGATCAGTATGTTTTAGGGCGCCTTTAAACCAGAGCAGATGCTCTTGGTAATTTAGTGGGATTTCAACATCCTCGAAAGGAGTGTATTCTTCCGGAGGTTCCTCTATTTTGTAATAGTGGAATTCGTGTGTTACAGCGTTTGCTGCTGGAAAGTTTATCCATGAATAGAATACCTCTGTCTGCCGATATTCGTGTGCCTCTATCACGAATATGACTGTACCCACTCGTGGTGTCAGTCCATTTTCTATAAGTTTAAGAGTTATAGCTCTTCTTATATTTGCCGGGATGATAATTGCACCCGGTTCATTTTCATTAAACCCTGTAACATCGAAACCCCGTTGATTCGCATCTACTAAGGCTTCATCGGTTTCGTTGCTGTCGCCGTTATTTGACATTGTTTTAATGAAAGTTTGCAGAGCAGGTTTCCAAGGAAACAAAGATTAGGTGCACAATATTTTGGAACACTGTATCCTTCAACGTTGACTAAACCAAAAACTCTACATAGGAATCTCTTCCTACTAAGTTCCGGCGGATTTTAACCTTTCACCCACTCCAGACGTCTATTGGAGTATTTACGGGAAAAAAGGGTCTGTGTGAAAAAGCACGACTGAGTTACTCTAACGTTTTGCGTTAGTTTTATCGCCTTACCAAACGTTGGGCGCCATGTAGTGTAGTTCCTATTTTCCCAATAGGCTCTGCGCATTGGAATAACATAAACAGCAGTGTAGACGTAGGACTGAGGTCCTCTAGGTCTCTACTGACTATGTTAAACTTAATTTAGGTTTGTGCCAGCTAGCTCAGAGGTCACTGGAAACTTTCTTGAATGAATAGGGAGGGATAAGCTTCCCTGGCTCAAACAAGAAGGGATTCAGCTTCCGACAACCATATAACATGACAACTTTGCTCTCCCAGAACAAGAGTAAATCTCTAGAGTCGTGTGAAAACAATAGACAGCTATTTCACTCAGTCAAATGTGCGTTCTTAGTGTCACCAGAGTGCAGAGGAAGAGAGAGACGGGCGTTTTCAATCAAAGGTATTATTTATTGAGCAGTCTTCCTTCTCATGCAAGAGAAATAATTTGCCACAATTGCAATACTTAATATTAAGTAAAGTACGTACAGTAAAAGGAGTACTATGAAATAATACTGTAAAAGCATTGATATGGTTTCTTAGCCATAAGACACTTTAAAATGGATAAAATATATACATACATATATACATTGACTAACGTGCTCAACTGGTGCTTCTAAAATACGCCTACCCCGGTGTACCTGACCTAAGCCTAATACGTGGGAAGGAGTAAGTAAGTAGCAGCTTAAGTTAAGTTGGTTTTGCCAAGAATCTGATTCAAGAATTCTCTTTAGGGGTTTAGTCAGCACTGTACCTTGGGAATAGAATGTAGGAGGTCTGGTATCTCTCTTTCAGGACTCGATATCCCAGTCACCCGCAATGGTAGGCTGGAAACGTCGGAGCTGGATTTTCTCGGCAGGAGAAAAGACAGCGTCTTTCTCAGCGCACCAAAGAGGAGGGGCAGCGTCCGTGGGCTTCTCGCATCAGCTGGGCTCTCGGCAAGTAGATAGCTGCTCTGCTCCAAAACCACCACCGTGTGATTGCTTAAGGCAACATTGGTATATTTATACCTGAAAGGTGCCGAGTTTGACGTAAGGTTTGGACATAAAACGTCAATAAAGATGTCACTAAGAACTGGCCGTTCTTACAGTGCTCGCATGAGTTCTATTACAAATCAAAACAAAGCAAGTGGGGATTTCCCAGGTTGCTGGAGGTTTGGTGTGTCGAAAGAACTCGTGCTTTCTAGGAATCCAAGGAAGTAGTTTTGCCGTGCCTTGGACTGCAAGGGCGATTTACTTAGATATGGATCTGATTCTTATGCCATTATAGGGATGTTATTGATCCTTGACAGGATACACTCGCCCTGCTTGGCAGCTCGGAATTGCTTCTAGCGCTGTGTGAGAAGCGCGCTGTGCTTTTATACTCCCTTTTGCCTATTTTGGTTATTTTATTATTTCGTTATCCCCGTTTTTAGCGGGGTAGTTGTCCCCTTACCTGCACATAATTGTACTTCTCACCGCTGCTTTAGCGGGTCCGGTTCTGGGGGCTTAGCTTCGATTGTAGGTTGGGCGCCATATTGGGAGGGGTAGTGACGCTTTTTGGGCGCCATCTTGAGTGTCCTAGTGGGGCTGATAACACCTGGTGGCCCTACTTAAGGCGGTCAGTTTTGCGGCTCTTCCTTGACAGGATACACTCGCCCTGCTTGGCAGCTCGGAATTGCTTCTAGCGCTGTGTGAGAAGCGCGCTGTGCTTTTATACTCCCTTTTGCCTATTTTGGTTATTTTATTATTTCGTTATCCCCGTTTTTAGCGGGGTAGTTGTCCCCTTACCTGCACATAATTGTACTTCTCACCGCTGCTTTAGCGGGTCCGGTTCTGGGGGCTTAGCTTCGATTGTAGGTTGGGCACAATCTTGGGAGGGGTAGTGACGCTTTTTGGGCGCCATCTTGAGCGTCCTAGTGGGGCTGATCACACCTGGTGGCCCTACTTAAGGCGGTCCGTTTTGCGGCTCTGCCTTGACAGGATACACTCGCCCTGCTTGGCAGCTCGGAATTGCTTCTAGCGCTGTGTGAGAAGCGTGCTGTGCTTTTATACTCCCTTTTGCCTATTTTGGTTATTTTATTATTTTCGTTATCCCTGTTTTTAGCGGGGTAGTTGTCCCCTTACCTGCACATAATTGTACTTCTCACCTCTGCTTTAGCGGGTCTGGTTCTGGGGGCTTAGCTTCGATTGTAGGTTGGGCGCCATCTTGGGAGGGGTAGTGACGCTTTTTGGGCGCCATCTTGAGCGTCCTAGTGGGGCTGATCACACCTGGTGGTCCTACTTAAACCAGTCCTTTTACGCGCAGCGGGATCGCGCAGCGGGTGTGCCCTCGCTGTGCCTGAGTCTTGCCAGAGTCCTGCCTGTCTGCGCTTAGGAAGCGCGGGTCGCGGCAAGACTCTAAGCTTCCGTCTCTTCTCCATGACTCCGCTTATTATCAGGTATCAAAGGGAGGATCTGCTGGCCATACGGGGTCGGATTACGGCCTGCGATCTCCCGCCTGTGGTCCCGGTATGTGGTCCTTTTCGCTGCATCTGTGGCGGTTCGGCATTAGACACTCCTTCCCTTATTCGATCGTTGGACTCGCCATCTCCGTTTAAAAGAACGGCAGGAATGCGTGATCTGAACATTTGGAATCTGAATGTCAGATCACTGGTAAAACACCATCAGGAGATATACGACCTCCTCAAAGATGAGTCTCCTGACGTGCTCTTCTTGACCGAAACTTGGTTGCAGGATTCGGATTCTTCCAAATTTGGCCATCCCCCAAGACTACTCTATCTTCACTCTTAATCGTGCTACCAGGGGGGGGTGGAATCGCAATGGCCATTAAGCTGTGTTATCCATGTGAATGGAAGGCCTTAAAACTCCCAGGTTGTGAAAGTGCCCTTTTTAAAATTTCGTTTAGCCATCACTTTACCTTCTCTGGCCTATTAATATATCGCCCTCCGGGTTGCGACTCGGCTTTTAGAGCTGCTCTCCCGGATCTAATTAGCACGGAGGCATGAGGATGTGCTAATTTCAATGTCCTCGGAGATCTTAATCTTCACTTTGACTGCCCGTCCTCGCCCCCGATTAGGAGCATTTTGGCTGATTTAGAGGCCTTGCAGCTTTCCCAGCTGGTCATTTCCCCCACTCGTAGAGATGGCCACATTCTTGACCCTTTTTTTACTAACTTAGAGGGAGTCAGAGCCCTCTGCCCTACCCAGATGGCCTGGACAGACCATCTGTTGGTGAAAATGACATTCCCCATTTCTGAAGCTCCTTTTATACCCCAGGACAGATTAGTTCTTAAACGCCACTGGAACAAACTGAAATTGGAGGACTTCTACCATCTGCTGGAGGAGGCACCACTGGGCCCCTTTACTGATGTTGACCGCGGATATGATTCCTTTTGTGAGTGGATCTCCCGTGCCCTCGATTCTTTGATCCCTTTGGTATGGTCCAAATGTCGTTCGAAAGAGCCCAGCCCATGGTATGATAGTGCCTTAGCGTCTCTTAAAAAAGCCTGTAGACAGGCGGAAAGGCTTTGGAGGAAATCGTTTGATCCTGAACTGAAGGCCTGCTACCTGGCTAAAATTAAAATTTACCACAGGGCGGTGTGTAGAACACGAGCAGCCTTTTTTGCCCAAGAGTTTCAGAATAGCTCTAATCCTTCGAAACTCATATTTAAGGTGTTAAAGGATCTTATGGCTAAGAGGACAACGGCGGCAGAAATATGTTCAGACTCCCATTGTGAGGGTCTGGCCTCCTTTTTTCTTGAAAAAGTTCAAGCTATCTACCGAACCTTCTCGACGGGCTCTCCAAACTCAGAGCGGGTTAGATGCATCTTGGGAGGCAGTGAGTGTCTTACTATCCTGCCCTCCCTATCTATGGAGGCCTTTGATTTCCTGAGCCTTAAAATTAAGTCAGGATCTCCCGCAGATCCGTTGAAACCGGCTCAGCTTAAGAACATGTCACCATTATGCCGCACTCCGTGCTGTCTCTGATCAATCTGTCACTTTCCTCAGGTGTAGTCCCCATTAGGTGGAAGCAGGCTGTAGTTACACCTATTTTGAAGAAGGCTACACTTGACCCCCTTAAACCTGAGAACTACCGCCCTATTTCCTTGCTTCCTTGGGCCACGAAAGTTGCTGAGGCCCATGTGAATGGCATTCTTGCAGACCATCTTACCAGGACTAACATTCTTGACCCTACCCAGAATGAGTTCCATGCGGGCCATAGTACGGAGACGGCCCTACTATCTATGGTCGAACATCTGCGTTCTGTGCTTGATGCGGGTCGGACGGCGGCACTATTGTTATTAGATCTCAGTGTCGCGTTCGACACGGTCTCGCACAGGATTTTACTTCAGCGACTTGAGGAAGTAGGTGTCAAGCGTTCTGCCCTATGCTGGTTTCGGTCTTTTCTTGCGGAAAGGTCATTCCAGGTTGCGATTCCACCTGGTAAGTCCAAATTCTATACGTTGGACCTCGGGGTCCCACAGGGGTCATCGTTGAGTCCCACTCTATTCAATCTTTACGTGAGGCCGCTGGCTGCGGACGTCAAGCAATGGGGCTTGACGATGGTTTCATACGCTGATGACACGCAGCTGGCGGTCACGCTGAGTGGGGACTCAGATATGGAGGCTCCCAGGTTCCGTGACAGTTTACGGGCAGTGGCCAACTGGATGAACTCCAACTGTCTCCAGTTAAATACCAAGAAGACTGAGGTTATGGTGGTCGGCAAGCAGGCGGGGCTGTGGGGTGACAAGTGGTGGCCTTCTGAACTAGGTGTGACCCCCTCTCCAGTTTCGGAGATAAAAAAATCTTGGGGTCTGGCTTGACCCGACCCTCAGTTTCATCTGTCACACCAAGAAGGTGGCGGCCTCCTGCTATGGCATTATCAGAGGACTTAGACCTATTCTCAAATTTTTTGATGCCTCCACCAGACAACTGGTGGTTCAAGCATCAGTGCTGTCCCGGCTGGACTATGCCAGCTCGCTTCTGGCTGGGATTAATCAGTCAGAACTCATCCGGCTGCAGCGAGTTCAAAATGCTGCAGCCAGAGTGGTGATAGGTCTGCCTAGGCGGTGCTCGGTTTCCAAATCCTTGCACTCTCTCCACTGGCTCCCTGTAAATCAGAGGATCAAATTCAAGGTTCTCTGCCTTGCGTTTAAAATCCTTAAGGGTACGTCTCCCCAAATTCTGGAGAATCTGTTGACACCTTATGTACCCCCGCGAACCCTCAGATCCCTGGGTCAGAATCTGGCTGTGGTTCCGCGCTTTAGGCTGAGTAGAGTTGGTGGCCGCTCTTTTCGAGTGCTAGCGGCGAATTGGTGGAATTCCCTTCCTCTTCATATTCGGGCCATTGATGGCCTTCTTCAGTTTAGACGTGCTATCAAGACCTTCTTATTTGCTTAGCACTCATGCTATTCCTGTGGCCTTTTTCCTTCTGTCGGTGTTGTGTTGTGTTTGCCTTGTCAAAGCGCCAGGACGCCCCTTCGCTGGGGCAGCTGTGCGCGGTATAAGTAAAAATAACATAACATAACATAACATTATAGCCGTACAAGGGCATAGAATAGCAATATTGATTCAGGTTCCTAGATAATAAACACAATAAAGTCTCACAGACTCTGAGATAAGGAATGAGATGCAGTGGTGTTCCATCCAGTCACCTGGGGCGATAGACTCTATCCAACTTGAAGCGATCTTACCAATGACCAGATCTAAGGTCACTCCCTTGATATGGGTAGGGCTTTCGCATATTTCAGTGAGGTTGAGGTCTGATAGAGAATATTTGAGGCTGTTGACTGACTAATCATTCTTATCATTTGCATGGAGGTTAAAGTCTCTAAGGAAGATCTGGATGCTATGGCGGACTAAGTTCGATGAGATGATTTCCATGACTTGGTCTAGGAAGGGGAGGTTGTCTCGTGGAGGGTGGTAGAGTGCGTGGAATTTACAGGCTTGCCTGTAGTTGCATAATACTTCTAAGCACAGGTATTCACCTGACGGCATGGGATCAGCATGCAGCTGTCTAAGTGATAGATTTTTACGATGTATACAAGCGATGCCTCCCCTTTATCCCACGGATCTGTCTAGCTTGATGTGTCAAAGTTAAGGGGCACTAGTATGTCAATAATGGTTGCAGAGGAGATGTTCAGTCAACACTAGAATGTCTGGATCATGAGCCAGGATGAGGGCAGCGATGCCAGCAGCATGTTGTACTGCAGATCTGCAGTCGAGAAGCATGCCTTTGAGCTGTGATATGGGATCTGCTGGGTGAGGAGTAGTGGTGGGGCCAAGAGTAAAGTTGTTCCTATTTAAAGATCTTACGTTAACTGAAGGTTCTCCAAATGGGTCAGAGTGGATTGC
Organism: Lissotriton vulgaris; assembly: GCF_964263255.1. Classification (NCBI taxonomy): domain Eukaryota; kingdom Metazoa; phylum Chordata; class Amphibia; order Caudata; family Salamandridae; genus Lissotriton; species Lissotriton vulgaris. The sequence goes on along the minus strand of NC_141695.1, from coordinate 753,635,276 downwards.
TTCAACAAGGCAGAGATTCGACGTGTTAGCAGTATGAGATGGAAGAAAATATCCTTATCTTGAAGAGGGTCTTTGACTCTGTAAGGCTCCTAGAGGGGTCACTCGGGAGGGGAGACGTTTCCCATCTGGCTTGTATAAGGGCCCCCAGTGAGGGGGGTCACAATGGGTGAGGGATGCTCAAAGGGCCTGAGGTGATGATCAGAGGCAAGTGTGTAGTTGATGTACCCAGACTTCAGGGGGCCACTAGATTACTGATTTTCAGATAGCGTGGTGGTGAGGATTAAGAGGCTTAAAACACCCGCCTTTAGCTGGTGATTGTTAAGAGCGATCTCATCCAGTCTAGATTCAAAAGCTGAGTGTGATCGGAATTCTGATATTTGGGGGAGGGAGCTATGCTAGGGGGTGGGCTAGGGGAAGAGTGGCTAGAAAGCTGCGGGGGCGATGTGGGGATGTGAGGTGAATGATTAGGGGGAGATGAGCACCTGTTTAAGCAAAGGTTCAGGGTTCTGTGATTCGCATTGCTGTCCTGGTTAGGGGGACTAGAGTAAGGGCATGACACTGGAGTGGCTATCGGTAGAGATATGAGCATAGTAGGCGTGTCCACCATAATGAGCGTGAGGGTCGGGGAAGTAGAAGGGGTGAAGGTATGTCCTAATGGGTTACGTGCCTCAAACCTGGTTGCTCTAAGAGAGTGGTAAGCATGTTGACTCGTAGGAGATTGAGCGGAGAGGGATTCTGGTCCAACTGACGTCATCACAGAATTGCTATTCAGTACACAAGTCCCACTTGTGGAGCACGGAAGGGAAGGAACATCTGATATGCTGATGCCATCAAGGACCACAATTATTAGATTTTGTGTGTTGCTAGAGGAAGTAGGGGGATCATGGGAGGATGAAGTTTCATTGCTAGGCAATGAGTTCTTGATGATGGGGAAGATGGAGTCGAAGATAGCCAGGTTGTAGGCAGAAGATTGAATATGGATGGTCCCATTTTTCTACAGTAGGATGGTTGCTTCAACTTTGAAAGTATGTGAGGGGGTCACAGAAAGTATAATACCATGAGGAGTTTTCTTGGATGTGATGATTTGTAGCAGTGAGTAAACTGCCGACCTCCGTTTAGCACGTCTTTTCGTAAAGATCAGATCAGTTATTGTCTCACTGTTTCTTAGGCAGTGTTAAGTAACCACGCAGTTGGATTACTTTAGTATCTTTATTGAGATGAAGATAAGGAGAACAGGTAATGCCAGGAACACATCTGGAAGGCTTCATAGTCAGTCAGCAACTGCCTGTTAACCTGGAACACACCTGCATAATACATTCTAATACTCTAGCACACGAGCCTTAAAGAGCAAGCTACAATAATAAAAGAAACAACATAACACATCCCCCCCCTTTACAAAATACAAGGAACAAAAAGGAAAATAAAAAAAATAAAACAAAACGGAAAGATAACACCTTGAACAGTCATCCCATAAGACTCACATGACAAAGTCATTTAACCACAAGGTTAGCGTCCTCTTTCTCTTGGTACAAACAGTATCTTCCACAACACCTGGCTGCATGTTCCCATTAACGCCACAAACACCATTTCTTTATTGAGATGAAGATGAGAAGAACAGGTAATGCCAGGAACACATCTGGAAGGCTTCACAGTCAGTCAGCAACTGCCTGTTAACCTGGAACACACCTGCATAATACATTCTAATACTCTAGCACACGAGCCTTAAAGAGCAAGCTACAATAATAAAAGAAACAACATAACAGGCAGGTATAAGGATCTGAGATGAGGGTTTCAGGGTATGATTTTAGGAGTCTGTGTTTGAAGTTTTTAGATGTTTTTTTTTTCATAGGCTCAGTGGGTAAGTAATTGTATAAGCGTTCTGGCCCGCAGGCTCCAAACACTTAGAGATGGATCTTAAGGAATTAGAGGCCATGACCGGGCTTCTGATATCTATTGGATGAGAGGGCAAGATCCAAGGCATATATGGTCGTAGAACCAGGGATGAAGAGTGAAAAGCACTGTCTTCCCCTAGGGCCAGCTGAAACGTGATAGAAAGTGAGGGAGCGCGGGGTACCTATGCAGGAGTAGGGTGGTGCAGGCAATAGCCAACCATGAAAACTCAGAGATAATGTCCACCTTTGGGGGAAGAAGAAAAAAATATTTATGACCCAGATAGCAGCATTTCTCGTCAAATTGTTCAACGAGATTCTTGATAGGTGTGAGGTTCCTAGTACATTTACTGAAGCTGTAATTGTTAGCTTTTTGTAAAATTGTCAACTACCCGATGAGCCTGGTTCATATCGACCCATTAGCCTTTTAACAATAACTATAAGCTTTTTACAAAGTTCATTGCCTCTAGAATGACACCAATAGCTCAAGAAGTGGTATAGTGCCACTAACCTGGCTTTTTACCAGAGAGAACTATCTATGCTAACTCCAATTTTCTCGTACAAGCTATTGATTTCTTCACAAGTAATATGACCAAAGGAGCTATCATTATGATAGGTGCAGAAAAAGTCTTTGATTTAGTTAGCTGGGAGAATATTTTTGATGCCTTAACTAGATTTGGCTTCCCTTCAGAGCTAATGATGCTTTTAGGCAACTTATACCGTAAAGCTCAAGCCAGAGTCATTGAGAATTTACATATGCAGGAACACTTTTAACTAGGTGTTGTACTTGGCAGGGTTGCCCGAGGTCCCTGGTGCTTTTTGCACTTTTCATTGAACCTCTAGAGGGTCTTGCTGAAGGGCTGAAGCCAATCAAAGCACTTCTCCGAGGCGCACCTAAACTGAAGTTGTTTGCTGATGATTTAATTCTGTATTTGAATGCTGAGGAGCATAGTATTAATAGAAAATTTTCCAGAATTAAAGCTTTTTCAGATTTGGGTGGGGGGGGGGGGGTACAAAATGAATAATTTTAAATCGGAAGTCCTTTTTTTCAATTATTCCGATCTCGTACTACCCATCTTAATGCAGCCGGAGCTCCAGGTCTCAAATCCTATTAGATATTCAGGTATTTTTATATCTCATGAATTTATGGAACTTTACCAACTTAACTATCTACCCACTTTGTTTAAAGCCAGAATCTATTACATCAATGGCAGTTGTACCGTCTTACCATTATTGGATGGACAGCACTAATCAAAATGATGATTCTCCAACTCTTTCTCTTATTTTTTCCTATGTAACAATCAGGGTGCCCAGAGTTTCTTTACTGACTGAAAATGACCAGATGCTGTGACATTTTTTAGGCTTGGTCCGAAGCCTTGTACCAAGTTGGAAACTCTACAACTAACTATAGAGGATGGCGGATTATCACTTCCTCATTTTAAGAAGTACTATCAGGCTTCCTTTCTAGAATGGTGTGTTCGGACAGCAACTCCGCAAAATCCTTCCAACAACTTTTAACTTGTACAAATGCTCAGTAAATTTCGAATTAGGCTTTCCTCCGTCTTCAAAATTTGTAAGCTCTCGAAACATTTCAGATATAAATTCCCTTTTGTTGTACTTCGTAGATTCATTCAGCTAAAGGAAGAATATTTTTTCCCCCAATTTCATCCCGCTATGTTACTAAAGATTGCGATCTAATAGGCCTCCAGTTAGGAAAGGGGAGTATCCAGGACTGGGGAAAATTCACGATTTTGTCCACTTTAATGATCTCCTAATGGATGGAGTTATGAAGCCCAGGAGGCAGATTCAATTCAGTATTCCAGCAATTACCGACACAATGTTTTTTTTTCATATTTTCAACTTTGTCGCTTTCTTTTAAAAATCCAGGCCCCAAGACATGTGGTGGCTTCCACTATCAGCCAAGCTTATTATGTTAGTGTACGAATCGGAATTGGTAATTTGTACAGTATAATATTACAACAACTTTATATTAAATTGGTACCGGCAGCTTTAGATAAGATTGAGATTTCCAATGAATGTAGGATTAAGACTTCTACCTGAAATCGTACAATCAATGGTTGATAAAGCCATTAGAGGGAGTAACTTATAAAGAAATGCTTTGTTCTCAAAATGGATGCGTTACTTTACGCCACCTCGATTAAAAAATAATAATAATTCGTCTGAGCTATGCTTTAGATTTGGCCTCAATAAAAGACACGAGCTCCGTGTTTGCTTTACCTGCCACATTTTATTGAATTTTTGGAACAGGGTGTTTTCATGGCCAGTGGCAAACTAAAGTATCACCAGATCCCTTGGAATATTCTTTTTGAAGTATGCAATATGGTAAGCTTCTCAGTACGTCAAAATAAGTTATATTTCATATCATTTTTGGTGTCCTGCAAAAATGGAAAACGGGAGAAGCTCCTTCCTATGAATGTTGGGCAAATAAGATGCAGCAGGTGAAAGCAAGGGAAAAGCGTTATGCCTTACAAGTGGGGGCCTTAGCTAAATTCCACAACATTTGGGACGGGGCAGAACTGTAATGTAACACACCAGGTGAACTATTGTGTGTATTATTGTCTTGCTGCAACAACAAAAAAAGTCTATGTTTTGCGGGAATTGCATAATTAACTATGTATTAAGATTTGCGTTGGTTTGCATTTTGTCTTCATGTCTTGCTGTATGTATGTAAAAAAGTCAAAGGATTTGTGTTTCCTATTCCAACTTCCAAGGGCTGTGGGAGAAATAATTCGAACTTTTTTAAATGAATAATAAATCATGTATGATGATTTTGGTTCGCTTGTTGTTTATCCTCATGTTTCAATCCAAGCATCTTAATCTTGTAGGTATGTATATACCTAGCCCTACTGTAAGCATGAATTGTAATGTATGCATTTGTGTGGCTACTTGCTCAAAAATAAAAGATTTAAAAAAAAAAGTTATTTAGGAATAATACAATTTGATCAATCAAAAGGTAAAACGAATGTTTTTCCTGCAAAGAAAATTAAATGCCATTATAATAATTGTTACTACGGTCACACCCATACGCACTGTATAATGAAGAACTCTTTGAATGTAGGAGAAAAATGTAAAATCTTATGTACCCAACTGCCCCATGACTCACTACAGTAATCCTTATCTTTAAGTTTTAAGATAGTGGAACTCTGGAGCCAGGTTCGAATTGTGGCCTCGGTTCAACATCGTGTGATTCTGTGCAAATCGCTTCCCACCTGTATTAAATGAAATGTGACTTCTAGTTATCGTGTAAAGCGCTCAAATGCCCTTGGACCACGTTTGCCCTGTATGACACTGCCCAAATAAATAAGTACATTTTCCAACTCTTCCATTAAGCAATGACCTAAACTGAGGCACTAAATCCATACATGTGCGTTAAAGAGTTGAAGTGAGCACCCATATCTGATTATTGATCATCTCAACAAGGAAAAATAACACACAAGGTGTAGATAAATCTAATGCCAAACAGAGAATGTAACAGAGAATGTAATAACCACATTACAATCACCTCAGCGACATGTTCCACCCACCACTTCGGCATTATCCATGGCTTTTATGGATGATACCTACCCTGCACTCCTGGGCATCCCACCCAAGACTTGAGACTGCATGCCTTTTTTTTATAATGTATCTACCTGTTTTTTTTATCCCAACTGTATCTGGGACTTTAGAGAGCTTGCTTTTTCTTGTATAATTTATTTACCTATTTTACCCAATTGGTTCCCTCCCCTCCTAATTCTTTTGTATACCAGCCTCAATCCTGTAAAGTGCTTTGATACCCTCACGGGTCTGGTTCGCGCTCTATAAAACTATAAAATTAATAAATAATAAATAAGAATGTGTGCGCATGCTTTTAATGCAATTTTGGTACTTTGTTGATTTATGTGAAGGTAGTCAAATGAAAAGACTGATGTGCCTACTGAGACACTTGTGAGTTGTGGTTGAAGTGTGAAATAACTGGCATGACTCCCATTACTTGTTCGCCGTCCATCACTGCTGCAAAGGCTAATGCAGGGGCAGCTGTGCTTCTGTCTGTCTAATTATTGCTGCGGTGTCTGCAAATCCAAACAGCGGTTCATGAATCACGTAAAGCAGTAAAATGGGGACAGGTAATCAGAAAAAAGCCTTCAGAGCTTGAAAGTTTGATGTCCCACTGGAGGGAATGAGTCAGATTGTGCTCTTACTACATCTACAAAGTACGACTAATGGGAAGAGATGTGGTTTAGTGGCTAAGCTGCACTATTGGCAGCTAGGGACCCCTCCGTCCTATGACTGTAAACCACGTGGTCTTGCGCAAAGCACTGCGCCTCTTTGAGTAATTGTAAATTTGTGAAGTGGTAATGCCATTGTGCATTACTAATGTGGACAGCCCCAACTGGTGTACAGCGTATTTACATAAAAGTCAATGTGGACCAAGGTATGTGCTGTGTAGTTAAACCCCATTTCTACCAGAAACCTCTCTATCTCCCCACAAAGGTCAGATAATGTTATCTTCTTCCCTGCGCTGTTGTTTAATCAGCATGCCTTCTCTTAGGGCAGTCGGCTGTTATGAAGTAGCTGCTATTTGTGATGCCATCTTCTTGCAGATATGAGGTTTCAGTTGCCACTTCACAAAGTATTACAATAAATGCTGCCATTTTAGGCCTCCTTCTAAGATAGATTTAGTTAGAATTAATGTTTATAAAGTTACTGCAGTTTCTACGTCCGCCATCTGAAGTAGCCAGTGTTTCCGCTACCATCTAAAGTAAATGCAGTTTTTGTTGTCTTCAGGAGAAATTGTGATTTTTACCACGCTCTTCTGGAATATCTTGTGCATAAGTTGCTTTCATCTGGATTAAGTGGACTTTCTACTTTTTATCTCCATTGCATCATAATGCAGCAGTTTCTGTTGTTTTTTGTTTTTTGTTTTTTTTAATTCCAAAATAGTTTTTATTGTTTTTACAACATATAACCTATAGTAATCACCTGCCCCCCTATCCACTGTCTCCGTAGGCGGAGAGGGGTGTGAAGGAAAGGAAAGGAGTTAAGGTGGAGAAGACTAGAGGTAGCATACAGAAGCTGGCTTCATTCTCGTTGTTGGAACTGCTGAACTTTCTGATCATATATTCGTTTTGCTCTGTCCTTAGTTGGTAGATGCCGCTTCTGCTGTTACAAACTTTGCATGTTGTGCAGCAATGTCTTCAGCAGAAGCTGCAGCTTTGACTGCAGCCTTTAGAAAAGGAATCAGCACAGGGCTTCTGAATGCTAACTTTCTCCCCTTCCCAACCAATGGTTGGTAGTCCTTCAAGCCAGAATATTTGGTGACTACTTCAAATTGAACAGACAGAATCCTGGAAGGGTGCGAAGTTTGGTGGTCTGAGATAGTGCCCAGCAGACTGTGGCATGGCGCCAAATCAGGTAATGCGATTGAAAGGTCCAGGAGAAGACTTAATGCAGCTATGCGTAAATTCGCCCAGCATAGGGGCATTGGCTTCATCAGGCATGAGATGATCCAGGACCGGGTCAAGGGGTACTTTGAGGTTGATGGTGTCCACCTGACCCCGGTAGGCATGGATATGTTCCTCTTAGATTTAGAGGAAGCACTTAGGAGCAAGGGTTGCAGGTAAAAAGTAACTAAGGTGGGGGGCCCCGGCGGCGACGGTGGCCGCCGGCGGGGCTGTGGCGGAGTTACAGGGCGATCCGGAAGCAGCAAGGTGCAACAATGTACCGCAGCGGGCACAAAGGGGTGCCAGAGCCTAAAACCTGGAGCCTCAGGGGAGGCCCGGGAACACGCGTCGGCGCCCCAGTACTTCGGGCGGTTGTAGGCCTGTGCAATCGGGGGCTTGCCTAGCTACGCTCCGCCCCGTAAGGGTGTGAGTATTATTATAATTACAATAAATGGGCAGCACTGTTGGTTCGCCTCGGTGCTGCCTGGCTCAGCAGGCGGGCAGGTGGCGAGAAGCGGCCTGCCCTTGGATCGCCCGTAAGATAACCCAGCATTACATAACGATGTATGTAATAAACCTGCAGCAACTTTTCCCAATCTAACACTGGTGTCTTGTGTGTTATTTGCGGGATATGTAATATTGTGGGGCGGGGGGTCCTGTTGCCGTGATGTGTCTAATGTTTCTTCAGTATTTGCTGACCTCAGACCTCCCGGAACTGGAGCATTGGCAGGACACAGGGATTTACCAGAGACTGACTCACACCCTGGACGTCACTGAAAGGGAAACCATCCAGCTGTGAAGGAGGGGGAGCGCCTGAATGCAAGGACCAATAGCTCCTCAGATGCTATGGGTTGCAGAGGCTCTTGAGACAAGCCCTCCTTTTGGCTGAGTAATCTCTAATGGGAGCTCCGACTCTGACGCAGCGAGAAACAAGCATTTGCAATACAATAGGTCTCGCATTTACTAAACTCTAGAAAATGCTAGACCTGTTGTATTGCAAATGGTTGTTTGCAAAAGCACCCCGTGCAGCGCTTTCACTTTAATGGCTGCCGTGCCCCTTTCCTTAGACGTGGCTCATTCAAAGAAAGGGGGGTTGCTGCCATTAACGTGAAAGCTTATAAAGAAAAGTCAAAAAATAGGAAAAAAAATGCAGCTGCGTTTTGGCGCTGCAAATAAACCAAAGGCGGGGCAGCCACTGTGGCGTGCTGTGCTATGGAAAAAATAAATTAAGCCCATAGAAAGATCATGTACCGTAAGCAGGCAGGGAAAAGCATTAACCGCATCGCTGCGGCGGTTATTTTTGCGCTACGCGGCTTTTTTCCAAAAGCCGCGTTACATGACGAGCTCAGCTCGTCATCCGTACACGACCACCGTGGCTGATGACGAGCTGAGCTCGTCATCAGCATCGAAGGGGTTAAACAAAATCGTGCTCGAAGGCTGTAATTAAAACCTACGGAGCAACAACAGAGGTAACAGGAAGTGTCGCCATGGGAGGTTACAAATGAAGACAAGGCGATACTGAGAAAGGACTACCAAGCCTATTAACGAATAAAAAGCTAGCATTTACCAAGGACAATGACACAAGCCAATGAAAATTATCGGCAGAGAGTGGGCGAAGCTTGTCCTCCATACTCTGAATACAGCATGCATCGCAGAGCAGTGCATGCGCTGCCCAGGCTCAACATAAAAATTATTTTGAGGTTATTATACATTAATTTCTGTTTGAGTGATGTACTTCGATAGTTTCTATGCTGATTATGCGCTTACGCAATGCAAGATTTGCAGGAACTGCTGTTTCCACACACTGCAAAACCACACAAACTAAGGACCACTATTCTCAGTTCCACTGAGTTTCAAAACCTTCATCATGCTGCATGTGCTTCACTCTGATCGCCAGATAACCACTACATAAACAGTTGATTCAAATGCACGATGTATTAGGCATTAGATCAGCCACCTCCTCAAGCAACGACACATAGCCTTTAGCACTTTTAGCGAAGACCCCATCGCTTGGCTACCGATGTCTTGAGAAGATTGATTCAGAAGAAGTAACTAACGATGCCAGTTGGTTTGACAGAAAGTATTTAGCAGTTAGCATAATGGTCACAGTGGAATGAGTGCCACAAAGAGAAGTGAGATAGGTTTTTTGATGGTCAGGTATTAATTATGGTGTGGAGCAATTGGCAAGAAACAGCTTTCCTTTTGTGCCAAGTGACCAGTCTCTAAATGGCTGCTGCTGCGCCACGTTAGATTGAGGCACTGTTGTGCCGTGGGACAAAATTGCCTTGGGCTTTTATGGTACATTTACCACTTTGGAGTCGGATCCAGTCTATGACTGGTTATTGTCATTGGAGTGAGATTTTTCGAGACTGGTTAAGACTGCTGCGCTGCTTTGTTTAATGAATTACCTTTTCTTGAGAGAATTGCATCTGATTTCGCTAATCACACACAGTGGTGTGCATTTGGTGTCTATATAGATAAATATGCATTTATTTAACCAAGACATTTATAATATGACGTCTGTGCATTTGCTTTGCAGCATTGTTTAATAAAAAGGATAAATTGAGTGTAGTAGTGAAGACGCAAAGGACAGAGCCAGGAGTCTAGTATGGAGTTACCACACGCCTCATGGATGCACAGGAACAGTTTCTCTGTACATAAGGAGGGTGGAAAGAGAGATTGTAGAATTGAGTGCTTTAAATGTGTGGGACGTTTTCAAGATGGCTAAGGTACTGGAATGTGTGATCATTTCAGAGAGAATCGTGTGTGTGTGCGTGGGTGCGTGCGGGTGTGTGTGCGGGTGTGTGTGTGTGTGTGTGTGTGTGTGTGTGTGTGCGTGGGTGTGTGGGTGTGTGTGTGTGTGTGTGTGTGTGTGTGTGTGTGTGTGTGCGGGTGTGTGGGTGCGTGCGGGTGTGTGGGTGCGTGCGGGTGTGTGGGTGTGTACATGTGCAGGTGTGTGGGTGTGTGCATGTGCAGATAGTAATGGTGCTAGCACAGGATGGAAAGTTGCTGGTTCGGAAGTTTTAAATCTGCAATCTTTAGTATTTTCATCTTTAACTGCATTAAGTGTAGGATGGCTCCTAGAAAGAACTTGAGAAGAGGTGAATTTGGGATTCTATAACAAGCCAAAACGATGTTGATCAGCATATATGTTTCAGTGAAGCAAATGGCGGAATCCCAGTGCATACAAACAGTCTTCCGAAGCACAGATTTCTCACAGTGAAGGTGAAGGCAGAGACCCAAAAGCAAGGGCTAATGTATTCCTGTCGGTAAACCTCCATTAGAATGAACATTTTAAAACAAATACCATTACCCCGCATTCGAACACAACGCAACTACCATTACTCCGCAGTGCCATTACAACGCATGCCATTATAATACATATTTATTTAACACACATGCTTTTACAACTAATTTCGTAAAGTCATAAATGGTAAAGGCATATGTATTTTACATGTAAGTATAAGACAAGCATACAGTTTAGGGTGGTTGTGGGGTGTAGGGGTATAGGTTTTGGGGTGCCAAGGTTAATTTTAGGGTTCAAGATGGATTTAGGTTTTGGGGTACCCAAGGTAATTTTAGGGTTCAGGGTGGGTTTGGAGTGTGGGTGTAGGGGTATTTTTAGGGTTCAGGGTGTGTTTGAGTTTTGGGGTGCCCAGGGTAATTTTAGGGTTCATAATTTGTTTGGGTTTTGGGGTGTCCAGGATAATTTTAGGGATTAGAGTGGGTTTTGGTTTTGGTGTGTATGGGGTAATTTTAGGACTCAGGGTGGGTTTGGATTTTGGGGTGCAGGGGTATTTTTAGGGTTCATGGTGGGTTTGGGTTTTGGGGTGCCCCAGGTATTTTTAGGGTTCATGGTGGGTTTGGGTTTTGGGGTGCCCAGGGTAATTTTAGTGTTCAGGATAGGTTTGGGTTTTGGGGTGACATGGGTACTTTTAGGGTTCAGGTTTGTTGGGGTATTTTTGGGGTTCAGGGTGGGTTTGGGTTTTGGGGTCCCCAGGATAATTTTAGGGGGTATGGGAGTGGTAAGCGTAATTTTAGATTTTTGGGGGTGCATAGTTCTTGAAATATAAAGAGTGATAATGGCTCTTATTTGTTTATGTTGACTACTGTAGGTGGTTATAAGCCTGGTTTCCTGGCTGTTGGACTTGGTGGATTCCTGTTTGTTGGTTTGTCTGGAAGGTCTAGACTGGTTGGTATGGTGTGAGTTTTCTCGTAGGACTTTTCTTACTTTCTCTAGAGCTGACTGATCTGTTTGCTATAGGCCCTTTCAGTGAATCGGCTTGTTGCTTCTCTTACACAGTCCTCAAATGACTGATCCGTGCTACAAATTCTCCGAAGTCTAAGAAACTCCTCATAGGGGATGCTTTTAATCAAGTGATGAGTATGGAAGCTGGAGGCATGGAGGGTGGAATTTCCTGCAGTGCTCTTTATATGCAGCGTTGTTTCTAGTTTGTTATTTATGATTTGAACATGTACATCAAGAAAATCTATTGCTTTCTTATCTATCTCTGCCATAAATTGCTAATTTTAAGCATTATGATTTATATTGTCAGTAAAGGTAATAGCTTGTTCTTTGGAACCATTCCATACATGAACACATCCTCTATAAAACTCACCCAGCAAATTATATGCTTGTCCCACACCTCCTTGTGTGTGACCCTGAGAACCTGCTCCTCCCACCATCCTATGTGCGAACACGCATAGCTGGGGGAGAAGCTGGCTCCCATGCCCACATCTTTTGTTTGTTGATAGACCTCCTTGTTAAATAAAAAGAAATCGTTGTGCAAACAAAAATCATTTCCCCATGTTTGTACCTTTCAATGGCTGCACTTTCCAGAAAGAAACCCACTGCTTTAACCCCATTGACATGATTAATACTGGTATACAGAGCACTTATGTCAAGCATAACCAGATGATATTGATCTGACCAGGGCGCATAATTGATTTTTCCCAAAAAAGTCATTTGTGTATCTATATATACATACTTACCTTAACCACTTTTACAAAGAATATGCCTTTACCAACCATGCGTTTGCATTGTAATGGCATGCGTGGTAAAGGCATATGCAATGTAAAAGTATGCGTTGTGATTGAAACGCGTTGTAAAGCACTTGCGTTGTTACAAATGCGTGGTGTTGACATGCGGGGTAACATCATATATTCATTCCTGTCATTAATTAGAAAAGACCTATTGCTGTAAACCCCATCTTTTACTAATCCATTCATCAATATAAGAGTTTGACATTTATACTGTATATGAACCCTAAGCCCACATCCCGGCCCTGTAAGTAACCATTGACTCTCAACCATATCTACCACAGGAGAGTCAAGGAAACAAAACAAATGAAATCTTTGCTAATGATTGGAAGCGACTGAATCCAGTTCCTTGAAGCCAACACAAATTCTGTCAGCATATAGTTAAATTTGCAGTTACCTCAGTAAGTGTTGCGTATTTAATGCTGTAGTAACACCGGGAAAATCTACAAAGCAATAGAGCTGCTACTTGAAGTTGCCCTAAGATGGTGACCATTCTCTCATCTAGTGCATCTGAATGTGTGTGAGAAAGGCAAAACATTGGTTCTTTTGAGCAAGTCACTAATGAGCATATTTCATAACAAGATTTTATAGTTAATGGTATGTAGCCACCCATGAAAATCCGAAATTTAGCAAAATGTACTGTATGTACCCATTATGCACCAGACCCATTTTCACCATAAACTGTTCAATGGATTTGAAGACCACAATCAGTTTTGTTCTGTTCCTCCAACCACTATCCACAGTTGTATTGAATTCAAATCCCAGTACAGTAGGTCCATATTGAGATTGCCAGTTGATTTAGCCTAATTCTGTAAGTGAATTTAGAAAGGTGAGGACAGTTGCAATAGCATTTAGCTCTTGATTCCAAACAAAGGATCTCTTAACAGCTTTGTAGTAAAATGATACAAGACACAAATTTGCCTGCTGCCAGTAATAATAACAACTGCCTATTGTGATATAGATGCACAATCAACTGTTCGTAGATGACTATAGCCAGGTCATCAGGATTCAGACCTCTTCCTGATGTGCAAAACTAAATGGCTTGATGGATCCCTGGAAACTGATTACTACCATGTTTCTCACTCACCCAAGAACCTACAAGAACCATGTTACTGCCGTACATTCTTCCAATCTTGAACAGGCGTAGAATCACCTGTCGTTGTCCTGAGAAGTCCTGATCTTGAGCCTGATTATTCTGCATGAACTTTGACTTTCCCTTTCGGTTTTGTGGTTGTATTCGTATTGTTTGTGAAGATATATTTGAAGCTCTCCTTTCATGCTATCTTCCCAGTAAATGCAGAGCCGCTGTGTTAGACGTAGTCCGCAGACCGCTCATTTCAATAATGTTATACGTGTGTTCTCAGTCCTCTCTGCTCGGCTTCATTTCTCCCCAAAGTACTTTTAGCTGTGGAGATGGGCTGAAGTTCTGCATGTCAGCTAATCTGTAGTGGAATTAATGGTCCATGTCTGTGTTTTCTTAATTACTTTGCAGAACGGCCATTAGGTGCTCATTTGATTACATTTTTTTCATCCTACTTGCCTCAGTTCTCATTATCAGCTATTCCTCTGGTAGTGTTCAGTGGCCACAATATCTGTGGTGAAAGCAGAGTGTTTTTGTTATACACTGAATAGCAATGGAAGCTGTTCTGAAGTGATCAATTTTCTTGGGTGAGGGGGGAAATGGTGGTGTGAGAGCCTTATTATGTGGTGGAGGGGTGGATAGCCAAGGAACATGGAGAGAGGGAAAGTGGGCATCTATTAAGGGTTCACTATGAAGACCTAGATGAGCAAGTTGAGGAGGAAGAAGCAGAGGCTTGGGTAATAGAGGGAAAAGAGGATTGTGGTATGAGGAGGTGAGACCTGACATCCTGGGCAAGGTTTTCTCTCAAACGTTTTGCCTTCACTCCCCCTATTTTACTGAATTTGTTTTTGTTTACCTTAGGATTCTATGCACTTTAGTACTGATTATCAGCACCAAAGTGCTTGCGCTTTGTCCTTTAAACAAGGTAAAATTAGCTTCCACCCAATTGACATATTTGATTTAATAAAGTGGCACTACATATCCTGAGGGCCAGTAAATTTAATGCTCCCAGTGGGCCTGCACTTATTGTGCCCCCCACTCAAGAAGCCTTTTAAAACTTGTCTTCGGCTTGCCATGTTTACAGTTTCCAACTGCCCTTCAACCAGGCAAAATAAACCATTTGCTTGGCCTAAACATTCCTTTGTAATACATACAAGTCACCTTAGGGTAGGTCCTAAACACCCCTAAGGGCAGGGTACATTGTATAAAAAAAAGTTGGACATGTACTTTTAAGTTTTACTTGCTCTGGTAATGAAAAATATTTAGATTCATTTTTCACTCCTGCAAGGCCTTCCTCTCGCTTACGATATCATTGGGTCAACCTTATTACATTTAATAAGTGATCACTTTTGTTTGAGAATAGGTAACTATATCATGTTTAGTGCCTGAGGAATTGTAATTTAAAATCCTTTTTAATGTAAAGTTGGATTTTAAGTCGAGATTCTGGTTTTATGATATTTATTTTTTTACATTTCCGTTTGCATTGATCCATATTTATTTTTGGGTTGTTTTATTGGTATTTATCCATATTTATTATATGTATTGACAATAACCCGGGTCATAAAATGGTCCGTTTCCACATTTATTTAACTGATAGGCATGCAATCATACTTTGATGCCGGTTGCATTTTAGCAAATTAAGCAAGTAAATATAACAAAACACTAATTGACAGGTAAATATTGGTTGTATGTTCTTACAACGCATTCCGTTGCAATGCATGCCTTTACCACGCATGCGTTACAACGGAATGGTTTTTCTACGCATAACCTTTTCCTCGATTTCTTGCGTGGTGACGTCGTTCAGAGGAAGCGGAAGTTCCTTTCGGTTTCCTCTTACACAACTCCGTTTTCCTGCACATCTCGACGTTTCTTCTGGTGTTTTTTTGGGGGGGGGGGGGGGGGGACCCCCACAAGCCCCTCTTTTTTTTACCCTTTACCACACATGCCTTTACTACGTACCTCGTAGTAAAGGTATGCATGGTAAAGGCTTTCGTGGTAACCACGCATGCGTTGTAATGCATGCGTGGTTAAGGTATTCGTGGAAACGGCCGCGTTGTACTGGCCGTTTACCGTAAATATTAGCATTATTTACAAATATATGTTAGTATATGCCTGTATTTAATGGACTCTCATCCTGTTTTTAAATCACCATGGTGTCTGTCTGCTTAGCAGTTGTTCTGGAATTCATGAAGGACAACAAGGAGAGTCAATCACAAGAAACACAATTTTCTGTATTTTTCCATTAAAAAAAATTATATAGAACAGAAATATATTGTTTTCGGTTTGTATTTATCAGTAAAAATAGAAAACCGGAAGGCTTCATTTTAAGTCACATTTTTGAAAATGCTACTTTTAGAAAGTTAGCATTTTCTTATCCTTATCCTATTTTTTGCCTGCAGCCTGTTTCCTGGGTCACTTGACTAGGCGTAGTTGGTAATTTGGCCTTTTTTTATTCCTCACTGATAGCTACACAATGGGGAGGCCTAAGTATTGGCAAGATGGGGGGGGCAGAGTTGTGCACAGCACTACTCTCACTTCACAGTAGCTGCCTCAGGACACACACAAATATCTTCATACCAGCCTTTTGTGCCCCCAGGCATACTGGGACCAGAACAGGTAGCATGGAAATTTCAACAACATCTGTGGTAGGAAACCTCCAGAGGATTCTTCCACTTTAAAGTTGGCACCAGGTATAAAACGACTTCAGACTCTCTCCTCATTGCACTCCTGGACCTGTGTATCCTACAGAAGAAAGACTGCCCTGCTGCACTAGATTTGCCTGAGGACTGCTTTGCTATCTGAGAAAGAAGACTGGACCTGCTCCCTTCATCCCAGGCTAACTGAAGTGACTACAAGAGTCAGCTGACTGACTCTCTATTCAGAGCTTCTGGGGCAAAAGCTTGGGAGGCCTCTTTGAAACTCCAGCTGACCTGTGCAACTGGACCTGCCTGAGCCCTGCTGGCCTCTGCAAGAGGGAGTCAATGATCCCTAAGAAGTGCCTTCCCAGGTCCGAACCCTTGGTTGGAATCAGCGTGCATTCTTCAGACTACAAAGGAGAAATTCTAAAGTTTTTGGGCTTTTCAGGACTGTGAACGGGACTGTCCGTGCCAAGATCTTGCACCAGCGCCAATTAACAATGTGAAGCTCTGGTGAACCAGATTCTTCTTGCTGCAGTGGTCGTCAGAAGAGACTGGCTATGCGAGATTTGCACTTCTCTCTACAACATCAACCGCCTGCGGAGACTGCCAGTGTGAAGCTCCAGCTACAAACTTTCACAATGCCCGACAGGTTTTTTGCGCTACAGAAACAACTCTCTGCGATGCCCGGCCTGCTCTTCGCACTACATCAAGGACCATCCGCCACGCTCCTCGCGGCCTTCTCCACTCCGTACTAGACTCTATATGCTGGACTTTCAGAAGGTACATTTTTTCAGCAGGACCTGTGATGTGGTCGCGTTCCATCGCTTTTGGGCTAAATTAGTGACTTTCACCCGGTCTCGCATGACCAGATAACTGCTAGTGGAGCTTTGTGCTTTTAGGCACTAGACTTACCTAAAATCTTTGAAATTACATATCTCTGGTTCTTCTGATTGGAGCTGCACATGCGCTGCCCATGCCCGACCTAAAAATGACCAAAGACTTAGCAAGCATCACTAACTACAGAGTACTGTGATCTCATAGGCAGTACCAGTGTCTGCTTGCCTGGAGGGATGCAAGTTTGTTGCCTAACCAGAAGCAATACATGTATCTATCACATATTGTAAATAAAACTGTGCAGTGCTGCCTTCTGCCCAATGTAGGAGGCTGTATTGAATAGTTTCACTCCTGCTAATTGACACCTGCAGCGAAAGTAAGCAGTGCATATGTGAGGGGCCTAGCAGACCAGTGCACTTGCACTTTTAAAAATCTTTGGAGATGGGACCTCTCTGGTCTCTGTCAGAGAGCTGGGTTTGCCCTATGCTGCAGCTCAGCCCCAGCAAATCATGCTGTTTTACAGGCCCTGCGCTTGACACGTGATGCGATTTCCTCTGGGGGTCTTTATATCATGGCCAGTGACCATGAAACTGTCTCGTAAAGGCAAGTAGTGATTGATCGTGTGTTGCAGGTCCAAGATATCAGTCCTACAGCTATATATGAGTGTGTTGCCCACCGTAAAGTAGGAGTATGCCTCTGCTGCATCCCTGAGCGCTCACCGCTGACTTCCGTTTGAGAAAGAAATACTCATACTTTGTTGGGGTATATGAAATTGTCTGAATGCATTTTATGTAATTTTGTGTGTGTGTGTCGGCTTGCACCCAAACGGGAGCACCTGGTGGCCTCCTGCTATCATATGGGAATTCTCCCTCGCTTCTGCCTGCTACTCCCACCACTAATGGACCCTGAAGCCCCACAATAAAATGGATACACCTGGCATATTCTGTCCCTCCTTAGCATTGTTGGTGTATTGAACATTGTAGGGTTTACTTCCTTGCACTCTCTTGGCCATTGTAATAAGGAGGGCATACCTTTACATATTGTGGGCATCCGAAGCATTATGATGGCAATAACATATGGTGGCGCTCTTTGTGGACAATATAGGTACCATACAATGGCCCCCTTGCCATTGTAAGCATGCTGTCAATTACGGAGGTCATGGTATGAGGTGGCCCTCCTTTGTACATATTGCGTGCTGCCTTTGCATTACATTGGGGCAGACATATGGTGGCCATAACAGGCCCATTTTGGGCATCCTAGAGAGTCCTTGGCATTAGGACCACCTGTTGCATTTGATATAGTCATCCTAACATAAGAAAAACATCCCTGAAACATTGTAGCTAGCACAAGCATTAAATAGCCATCATTGACCTGCAAGTGTGACTCAAAGACATAGGAGACAGACTTTGTCTAAAGACAGGCTTACTGGAGAGTACTTAATGAAAACGTCAAGCTGTTTATTGGGGACCAACCGTCGTTTTACAAATTGAGATCAACCTAGAATTTTAGGAGAAAAGAGATTATTTTTAAACAATTTACATTTTGAGGGAATTGAAACCGTTTACCCAAAGTTCAATGTTGGAATTTAGGGATAAAATGTGTTTCATTTCAGAAAATGCCAAGCCGACAGATGGAGAGAGAAAACTATTGAGACTTTTCATATATATGTCCGATTTTAGACTTGTAATTTATGCTGAGTTGGAAACACAAATTACGAATTTTTATTCCTGGGATTAAATGGTGCTGAGGCTGCTATTCTGTGGTTCATTTGAAGGTATGTTGTCATTCATATTGAAGAGTCTTTGTAAGACGTTATCAGTGTCTGAGGCCGGGAATTTTACAGGCTTTCTTGGAGCGGTGGAGAGGTAAACTACCACAACACACAGTAGAATCAGATTGTTGACACAATGATAGTATTGGAATATTTACTGAATGCCTCTTCAACCTGTGGCATAGTAGTTAATTTATGTCAATTTTACCTTGAATACACAATTTAAACCCACTTTAAAACGTGCTCCAGGGGTGGTGAAGGAGGGACACTCCTCAGTTCCCTAGGGGAAGTCAGACTTGTTGACTTTGCTTGCTGGGTGAATTTCGGCCCTTCTAGTCTAATACTCCTTTAACCAGCCGGCCATGGGAGCAGCCCTCTTCTATTTTGTGCAATACTTAAGGATGTAAAAGGGACCACTGTAAGACATTTTTTAGGTCTAAAACTAAATTTCAGGAATCCGGACATCAGGGATAAGTTCAGGTGCTTGGAAAGCATCTCAGTGCTTAAGATATTTGCACTCTGGTAGACCGGTTGAAATGTCGTAGATACTCCCAGTTGTTCATTATGCGAGTGCATCAGCCTTATAATATCTACTTTTTAGGATAGGATGGGAGTTTATAAGGCGCACTTATACCCGAAGGTGGATTTTAGGAAATCTGTAGTGTTTGAACTGCACAAGAGGTACCTTGCAATGTCAGTGTAGGATTACACTGAGGTTTGATTTTCTCTTATAGCAGTGTGATTAAGGGGGATAGGCATGGAAAGTCCACTGGACCCGGGACAAATGCACTGGGGATTTTAAGAGTTTAAAAAAAAACATGCAAGAAGAAATATTTATTGATTTAATTGATGATTGCATGCAAGGATTGGTTAGACTCTGGTAATCAGTTCAGTGCTGTGTTTGCTTGTGAGCCTAGAGCGTGTTCGCCTTGGGGTGCGTACGTTTCCAGGAAGAAGGCTGAGGCCATTAAATATATAGTCACTGAGTAGAGCTCAGTAGTTCTCTAGAGGATCCACCGGGAATACCTATACCTTAGTCGCAAGAGATGCTGACGTTCAGCAGGACAAACTTTAGTTGGTGCCATATCCAAATCGCCTGTCAAGCTTTTATCTGTAAGTATATACCTAATCGGTTTGCCTCTACAAGAGGGTTTATTTACTACCTGGGTGCATAACATTTCGGAATATTGATCTGGAAAATCGAAACTACACCACATTGGTTGGTTGTCCTCTTCTGCCAACAGCTCATGCTATATTATTAACCTTTAAGCATCCACTGTGATCACGGTTCTTGACCTTTTGTCCACATTTTTAGCTGGGTTGCCGTTTAGAAAGATCTTTTAGCTGCGCTGCCATCATCAAGCTAGGAGGATCATTTCAGACCTTCGCGCTTACTTTGGCCGCAGTGTTATTATTTGACATTGACAAATTGCTACACTAATGCCATACTGTAGGTACAGCCCCTGAAGTTGTAGGGAATGCTGAATTTCTGGACTGGCTCCAGAAGTTAAATCCATGGGGAATTTGTTTGTAACTGTTATGCATGTTGAACTGAAAGCAGGAAAGACAGAGGCTTATTTAAAGTAAAATATTATGTATACTAGGAAAGGACTCCTGGAGTATTAATGGGACTGCTAGAGTCCAAAAGCCCAAGTCTAAGTCAAGACAATCCTCAGTTTAACTGATGTTATGATCCTAGACCATGAAAGTACCATGTCAAAACAGAAATCACCACCAAGAAAACCCAGGAAGGCGTGGTGAAAACTGTTGAAGACCCCCTCATGACGGGAGATAACTTCCATTTTAAAAAAAAGAAAATCACACTTCAGGTTTTTCTTTTTGAAATTAAAACAAAATAGGTTTGATGGGCTTCTTCGTTCTGTGACAGTGACTCTTGACAATTTTTTAAAGAAATGACAGCTGGCTTGGCGGTCATTTCTAAATGGATGTATGTCGTTACGACGCAATGTTTTACATCGCAGTACTTTATGACGCATGTTTTACAACGCAAGTCGTTACCACGACATGTGTTGTTGGGGGCTGGATAGTGAATAGTTTAATTTACTATTCCAACTCCAGTCCCCGTGGATAGTAGGGAAGGAGTTGGATAGTAAATTAAACTATTTACTAACCTGGAGCGCCCCCAGCGCAATTCGTTGTTACAACTTGCGTTGTAAAAGTTGCGTCGTAAGGGAACTGCGGTGTAACATCCGCGTTGTAAAGTATGTTCCCCTTTCTAAATATGGCAGGTGGGGTAACCTTTGCCTGGCGGACATTAACAAAGGAGATTACTCTATCTGCCAAACAATAAATTAGGCCCTTTGTTTATAAAGATTTTGGTAGATTTGGACTTTGTTTATTTATATCCTTTGGGGCAGGACATCTGTGTTTTATTTTCTCATGTATTCTCTTATTTCTCTTCTTATGGACCAGGTTTCCAATCACTTTATTGCTTCCAACTAAATTTACTTTTTGTCAAATGTATTTTTTGACATGGTACTTTCATGGTCTAGAATCATAACATCAGTTAAACTTAGGGTTGTCCCGCGGGCTGTCGAAGGGGTGTAACCTATGGCGAAGACTGAATAGTCTCCACCATAATGACTTCTATGGTCTGCCTGCATCTAAATACGGAGGGTGAGCCGTCATCTTGGTGGCAAGGATACTCTGTGGCCCTTGTGACGGAGTATCCTTACCACCAAGATTTAAATCAGCCTGAAAATCGCAATTATGGCTATACTCTTTACCCTAGAGGTTTACAGGTATGCGATACGTAATAAACATTGGTTTTGATTTGGACGAATTAGTTTAGTTCTAGAACCAATTTATAGTCCTCATAAAACATTATTTTGAACTGTTTAGCAAAATATGTTGTTTATACACTGGCTGGAATATATGTGCGAACAACCTATGTAAGAAGGACTACGTTGCTCTCATTCTTGTGGAACAAGAGTGCCCTATCATCTCACTTCATTTCGGTTTCGGTGGAAAGTGATCTGTTCCTACAAACATCCCATATGGCCAGGAGGGTCTTTCTTTACCCACCTCTCGTTTACTGCTACCACTCTTGCCGTCACCCCCCTCATTACCTCCCATCTTCTTATCTCACACAACCCATCCCTGTACTCAACAAAAGTGTCTGTGATTTGATGACTAATTCACATTTCATTTTCTTATTATTGAGAAGCGTTTTATGTTTCAATACGTGGATATGGAATGGTGGCCATTCCTGAGACAACCCTAGATACTAAATATTTTTTTGATTTCCATGTTCGCATCCCTCCTTCAATGTTTTCTGTTTGATTTTCCTCATATCTTCTTAATATTTTGGAATGCTCATTTATTGGACTGACATACTAGGTTACACTGTGCTACGATATGTCACGCTATGTCTCATCCATTTGCTTTTGACTGGATGTGACTTTACACACAATTGTTTTTCTTTGTGTTCACCACAACGTTTTCTTAAGATTGGGTTAAAAAATGATGGTGAAGGCCAGAACATATTTTATCTCACATTTTTAAGTGGCTGCTTTCTTAGACATGTTCCGTCAGGTTATTCAGCGGGCCCCTGCTGCCATTTGGAGTTTATTAGCCTTCTAATGAGTTGACCCAAACCATAGGGTGCACGTATGATGGATTAGGTCTGTCTGCAGGTTAATACCACAATTTATTTGTACAGTCCCATTATCGGATGGTTTTCCCCGTCGGTGGAATGTGTCTTACTTGCTCCTGTTGTTTAAGAGATTATTTATGGTGGTTGTGATTTCTCACACCATGTGCCCCATGTCCTCCTGACAGTTATCTTTTGGTAATGGTTTGCACATGAATGCAAAGATAAGTGATTCATGATCATCATCAAATTTTTTTCGGCCTCAAAGACCATAAACGCACGATAAAAACACAGTTTAAACCATCAAATCACAATAAAACCGTATCATTATCAACTGCCCCCATGTTTAAAAAGAAAGATGAGAATAGTAGAATATAGTATAAAAGCCCATGCAAACCACAGAATATCATAGTTTTTAAAACTTTCATATAAAAATCCTTACAACTTTAAAAACTTAAAGTTGTAAGAATCTTCGCTTCTATTCTGGCAGCCAGGTTGGGACATGTGGCGGGTGATATACTCCATCTTGACCAGAAGGGCTTTGTCAGGGGACGGCAGTTATCAGATCTTACTTACGAACTCATAGGGGCCATCGATGGGCATCCGCATACTCCCTTACTTTAACAGCAATGACCCTCGATGCTACTAAAGCGTTTGATAGGGTGAATTGGATATACCTGCGGAAGTCTTGGGGAAGTTCAACTTAGGGCCAAAATTAATTTGATCGGTGCAGCTGATCTACCAGAATCCAACGGCCAGTCTCTTTGTGAACAGGAACACCACTGTGCCCTTTTTAATTTCAAGGGGGACAAGGCGAGGTTGCCCACTCTCCTTTCTCCTTTTTGACTTATATATTGAGCCCTTTACAACCCTACTATTCAGCCATTTAAATTTGAAGAGTGGGAGAAGAAGGTCGCCCTGTATGCTGATTGCTGATGCTGTATGCAGTATTTTAATAATGCCAGTCAATTTGTTAACAGCTTTCCCTGCAGTGATCAGTCAGGCAGAGGAGTTCGGTCTGGTCTCAGGATTCGAGATCAATGCTGCAAAGACAGAAATCATGGTGTGGAATCTTGAAGGGACACAGTACCAGCACCAGCTTGAGATTAGCCTTAAAATGAGACACCTGGGGATTAATGTGGTTCAGGACATCACCAAGATTGCCGAGACCAATTTAGCTGTGGTGGCCAAGAAGTGTTGGAGGTTGCTGAAATCTTGGGCCCTGCTTCCACTATCCATCTTAGGCAGGGTCAACCTTGTTAAGATGTAAAAACTCCCCAAGGTTACCTTTCTTTTTAACTGTATCCCCTTACACTTTGAGAAATCTGCCACTGATAAGCTACAGCGAGACATAAATTCATTTGTTTGGGCATACAAATCACCAAGAATAGCTTGGAAAAAGTTGAGGCGGAGGAGAGAGAAGGGTGGCCTTGACTTGCCAGATTTCTAGTTTTACGCTTGGGGCTTCCAACTCACCCATTCGCGTATGCTGTTGAAAATGCCGGCCTTACCTGCACAAAACTTTGATAATTTTTGGCAGAGTTTGTGTAAGATCTTATATGAGACGGTAAAGCCTGCATGGTTGAAGAGAAACCACCTGTTTACTATTCATAGGGCCGGAGAGAATATCGGGCGGCTCTTAGTACCTACAAATCTGCTATTCGGGTAGCAAAATCTGGATTCTTTGAGGAGAGAATAGGCTCTGCGGCCAACTCCTCGAAAGAATCGTTTAGGGTCATTAAAGAACTCCTGAAAACCCCCGAACCTCAGGTCATTCACGAGGACCCACGTGAGAAATGCTCAGAACTGGCCTCCTTCTTTAAAACTAAAATTGATAACATCCTTGCATCTCTCCCCCGGCTAACCGAGGACATCTCCTCTGGTGGTAGCCCAAGCCCTCAGCCCAGGGTGCGATCAGCAGAGTTGGTTTCTCTTGGTCCTGTCACTGGGGAGGAAGTTCTCACAGTCCTGACGACCATGAAAAGTGGTTCTCCTAAAGACCCTGCACCCATGAAATATCTGAAGCAGGTAGCCCCCACCATCGGCGGCCCAGTGACGGACCTTATAAACCTGTCTCTCACCCAAGGAGTGGTACCCCCTAGTTGGAAAGGAGCAGTTGTTAAGGCTCTCTTGAAGAAGCCTAACCTGGACCCAGCCGACCTTGCCAACTTTAGGCCTATTTCCCTGCTCCCCGGCCTCAGCAAGGTGGCGGAGAAGCTGGTGAATAGTCGCCTATCGGGCTTTTTGGAGTCCAATTCCCTTCTGGGCGACTCCCAAACGGGCTTCCGTCCCGGTCAGGGGACCGATACTGCCCTGCTGGCAGTCGTGGAGAATGCTAGGAGCATTTTGGATTCAGGGGGATCGGTGGCAGTGATCCTCCTGGACCTCAGTGCTGCATTTGACACCGTAGACCATCAGGTGCTTCTCCAACGGCTGTCGGGGGTGGGGGTCTCCGGGATGGCCCTCAAGTGGTTCGCTTCCTTTTTGGAAGGCCGGACATTTGAGGTGTGGGAAGGCCACGAGAAATCATCCTCAGTACCTCTCCAGTGTGGTGTGCCACAGGGCTCATCGTTGAGCCCTACCTTATTCAACATTTATATGGCCCCTCTGGAGAGTGTGGTACTGCCTCTGGGTATCAAGATCATCAGCTATGCTGATGATATTCAGTTGGTGGTAGGCCTCTCCCAGTCAGCCTACCAACCCGACCGGCTGCACACGTGTTTGGATAAGATCTTCACGTGGATGTGTAGCTCAGCTCTCAAGCTTAACGGCTCCAAAACGGAACTGATGCTGCTGGGGAATTCCCCTCCCTCCTTATCACCTAGCAGTTGGCCCAGCTGCCTGGGACCCGTACCCACCCCCAATCAGGAGATCAAGAGCCTGGGGGTGTGGCTCGAGCAGGACCTTTCCTTTAAAACACACGCAAAAAAGACCGCAGGCGTGTGTTTCGGCCTGCTCCGATCAGCCCGGAAGATTTTACCTCTCCTCCCAGTGGCCTCTAGGAGGTTACTTATTCAGGGGCTTATCATCTCGCGGCTGGACTTCAGCAACGCGTTGTTTCTGGGTGCTCCAGAAGCCACCCTGAACAAACTGCAGCAAGTGCAGAACGCGGCCGCCAGGCTCCTGACGGGCCTTCCTAGGCGTCAGTCCGCTCGCCCTGCGCTGAAGGCACTACACTGGCTCCCTGTCAGAGAGAGGGTGAAATTCAAGGCACTCTGTATGTCCCACAAAATTCTGCAGGGGAAAGGCCCACCTATTCTAGGGGATCTGGTTCAGCCTTACAAGGCCTCCCACTCTCTCCGTTCTGACCATCAACACCTGCTGCAGGTTATGAGGGTGAGGAAGGCAAGAACCGGTGGCAGAAGATTCTCCATAAACGTGGCCACCCTGTGGAACTCTCTCCCTCTGCACTTGCGCTCGGAAACGAGCTTTCTACGGTTCCGCAAACTTTTAAAAACGTATCTGTTCCCTGTCTAATTCCTGTGCCTAGTGTGGTAGCGTTTCTTTCTGGATGAGCGCGGGGATGCCCAAGGGTAACCAGGCGCTATATAAAACTTGTTAATAATAATAATATTAATAATAATACTTCTCTCCACTAAACCTCTCCAAAATCTCCACTGGTCCTCCGGTCTGTTGTAAGAAATGTGGGTTGGCCTCAGCTGCCGACATTAACATTTATAAAGAAAGCTCCGCTCTGGAGATTCTTTGGGACAAAGTCGGCTGTTTCTTGACAAGGGTCTTGAGCTGTTAAATCCATATTAACCTACCCCCCATTATCTTCGGACTCACAGTTGAAGTAATGGGTCCTTCTAGAGAATTGCTTTTCTATCTCATCTTGCTGGAAAGGAGAGAAATCTGTAATAGATGGACAGGATCTTCCCCTCCTACCTTCTCAGACTGGCTGTCCTCAGCTGTGGCGGTCTCTAAGTTCGACCTTGCTTGATCTTGCAGTAAGAAGAAGTTGGCATTTTGGGATCTGTTACAACTTAGATTGGGCTCAGTAATTGTGTGCAATTTTTTTTTTCCTGAGTCCTATGATTATGCTGCCTTAATACTCTTCGGGCTATGCCGTTTATTTCCAACTTTACGGCGAGGGTCCCCCAGCTCTTGGAGCTTGGTAGAAGAGCTATCTCAGCTGGTTCTTCATTAGCATCCAAGTAGGTCTCTGGTACTTGTAGGCGGGCTTTCACTCTAATTGCCCACTTTCAAGCTTGCTGAGTATGGTATAGAGATCTTGGGTGCAGAGTGAAGTGAGATTGGTAGCGAATGAGGATAAAAGAAAAACACTTAAAAAACCTAAATAGCTAAGCATATCCAGGAGTAGCCTATGTCCAAAAAAGTGCCATAATAAGACTGACGATTTGTATACATATGTTTAAATGATGCTGTCTGGGGTGGATTTTCTTTTGTAACTGTTATATTACAAAACTGAAAATAAAGTTTAAAAAAAACTGGAATAGCCATCATGCATCTCTCCTTCTCAATGTCAGTGCTTGGGTAATAAAAGTCAATACTCAGCGACATATTAATTGGGACTGCAAACGCTGGAGGAAATACAATCCTTCCTGATGATTATTAAAAAATCTACCACTGAAAATAAGGTGCAGAAACCGTGACCTGAGAGAAGAGTAAAAGGCGCAAAAGAGCATAAAGTGCTTCGTTGTGATATCTAATCTAAGGACAACAGGGTAATGATGAGAAGTGTTTCATTTTCATACCAATGACAATATAGTTGGGATATTTTGTGCAATTCACTGTTACCTGCTTTCTCGATGCACAAGACCCGAGCCTCTGCCATTCACTCTCTCATCCCTTCTGCATAAACAATTAACAATTAATTAAAGAAGTGCTAAATGATTTTCTTATGAAGGGAACTCATGTCTGTTGCAGCATGCTGACTTATGCATAGGGGACGTAGTCGAGCAGTTCGGACCATACCGCTGCGTGTGTGGCAGTATTGGTCTGATTATCATAAAGCCAGATAAACAACATGAAATGATTTTAAAGTAGATCCCCTGTTAGCACAGACAAATCACAAACTGATACAGAGCGGTGCTCTGAAATGCCTATACTGGTTTAGAAGCATTAGCCCAACTAATGCCGTCTGTTGTTTGTTTGTCAAGAATCCATAATGTGTCGGAATCTAGGATAAGCTAGCCAAGAAATTAGTTTTATCACATTGGAAGGATGACTAGAGTCCACGGTTTATATGGCAAGCGAGAGAGAGGTGAAGAAAACTCTCGGCATCAGGGATCACCTTTAAAATTTGATGATTATGCCAGGATATAGTCTACCAGAAAATAAGTTGCTCCATACCAGTTTTATGCACATTTTACAGTAGTTGCTATGAGAATTGTGAAACGGCTGGCTGTGTTATCCTACTTGGAATGGGATGAGTGATTAAATGCAGGAGACTGTAAAGAGTCAATTTCATCATATACCTTGTGGCAAGGATAGCTGAAGTGAAAGCTGTGTAGACAGAAGTAATTTCATGTAATTGTGAAGAACAAACTGCCAAGACCAAATGTTCCCAATGCAGTTGACTTCGTCTGTGGTACTGCAACACCATACATCTCCTGATTAGTCATTATTCTACGCCAACTTCCATCTCTTATTGCCCATTAACTCATTGCTCCATGTTCCGATTTTGATATATTTTTTTTATCTCTTATTCCCTCTTCTCCTAAATACCTAGCTCATATTCATATTCACATCATCTGTTGTTGAGTTTGGAAGTGTTCAAGAATTCCATCTCTTTGAGTTGTACAGCGCTAGACTTTAACCACATAATTATTTTTAGCACCTCACACTTAAACACTCCCAATATAAATATGTATTATACTGAGTTAATATTTAATTTCATTTGTGGGAGCACGTTCCTCCACTATGTCCCACTAAAGTGACCATGTAGGATCATTGGCCTCTATGTACCTATCCCACCTCGTTTCTTTGTATCTCTCGTCTCTGTGTACAGCCCTTCTGTTGGAAAGACTAACAATGTCAAATGAGTATAAAACATCTCTAAAGCAATGGTATGAGTATACGAGCTGGATTATTATACGGAGTGGCTATATTTTAAAACATTAATGGCAGTGCTGTAACAAGGAGAGCTTGGGGTAGTGTTTCCTGTGCTGTCCTTGAATTGTGGATATGCACCTGCATGGGGGATGTGGTCCCTTAGGCCCCAATTACGAGTGGGTTGGATTTGGGTGTGGGGAAAACTGGCAGAATTAGTGCTTTCTCAACAGCTTTCCGGCCCGTAAATATGCTGTTCCGAGTTTTTGCTCCTGGATTTGAGAATAACATGTGGACCCGGAATCACCGGATCCTTATCCACTTGCGGTGTTTACATTCTAGGAAAAAATCTATTTTAATTTTCCACCTGCTCTGACTAGATGGTAAGTGGGAGAAGGGACCTGCAGGACGTGGGAAGCAGGGGTGTGGTGAGGGCTTTCAGGGGGCAAGGGAGGATGGTGCCAAGCAGGTGGGGTGCTACAGCATAGGGCAGTACGGAAGGCCCACTGCAGCCACTGGGTAACTTCAGTTTGAATTACTGTATTTTGCTCTTTCACAATGAACACATTTGCACATAAGGTAGTTTTCTTCACTGCCAGTGTTATTACTTTATTACTTTGGTGTTAGGTTCGTTTTTCGAATCTGATGTGATGGCAGGAAACCTTCTTCCAGCTCTTCCAGGAGCATAGCTTGGCCAGTAGGTTTTTTCTTTTTTGAGGGGGGAGGGGGGTCAACTTCCTGTGTTCCAGTGATCAGACTGTCATATAATGTTAAAACACATTATACGACGTGCAGGGAGCATAAGAAGGGCCTAAGGGGCCGTGGAAAGGAAGAGGATTGCTGATTGGTGGGAGTACTAAGAGAGAAAAAGAACACAATATTTGGTAAAATAGCCAGCATTTTTTAGGACTTTCAAAACATATAGATGGGGAGAGAGTTTGTGCGTTTTTGTCTGTGTGTATATAAAAATTCCTGATGAATTCTGACAGACATATCACTATACCCAACTGAAAGCACCTGTACCCAACAATTTATCAGAAAAGAAGTTTGTTGGAAGTGTCCCACCCCTCAACCCCCAATCCTACGCCCCTGGAGGGGTTACAGATTGTGATGTTCCCTCCTAAGCATTGACATCTTAGGAGAAAAATCGAGAAAGTGGAAAACGGTAGAAACTTGAGCTGTACTTCCGGCGGTACATTTTACATTTTTCAGCCTGCTGATGAACTAAGCGTTGATGGAAAACATGTTCCCATACGTTGCAGGTGTGAAGCAGAAGTGGGGGCGTGCGGTGCGACGAACTTGTACACCCCTTAGTGCACAATTGCTTACATTAACTGCACGTTCTCAAGCAGCCTAATTGCTCCTGGAAGTGGAAGACCGAAGCGAAGCGCGCACTTCATCTCCCTGGCGGGGGGTCTCCGCATTGTGCTGCCGCGCGCGCTCTGCGTGGGGCTCTCTCCGACGGGGCGCGCCCTTCTGCGCTGTCGAGCAGGTAAAATCCTATAGAACTGCGGGCGTCCCGTTCAATAGCGAGACTCTGAATGTCTAATCATGCATCCCCCGCTCTCCAGCTCCTCTGATTAAAGCAGAGTTTACACTCTTAAAAAATAGAAAGCCTGGCAAGCTCTTGAGATACGTCCCCGACTCTGGGGCACTCTTAATCAGGCGCAGTTTGTGGACTGTGCCAGTTTATGAACAGCTTGGAGCGCAGCCTCCCTCTTCCCCAAAATAAAACCTGAAAAAACGTTGTTTCTGTTAATGACCATCCTTTCAAAACAGAAAATACAGCAGACCCGCGGACATCTTGAACACGTAGGTCAACACGTTTGCCTTAAGCCTCTTTCAGGACCCTCCTGGGCAATCGTGCAGGCTGCTGCCCACATCTAAGGGTGCATCCCTCCAGTGGTTGACAGGAGTCTGCCAGTGAAGCCTGAAATGGAGAGACTACCCCTCCTGCATCAAATAGACTCATTTTAATAAACGAAGCCAGTGATCTTGGTTCCCAATGTTGGATAGCCTTTTGGACTGCCCCCTGACAATACCAGTAGTTGAGTGTCTGAGCACTTTCTGTTACTAGGCAAGTGAAAACACCACTTACTGGCCCCATAATTGTACGGAAAATGACAATATTTGTAACCGTGGTACTGTTAGTACTGGCGATACTAGCCATGGGGCATTTTACTGGTCATTTGGCTACCTTCAGTGCTTGATTTATAAAATATTAAGTGCCAGGGCTCTGACCAGAAGCCACTGCAGCTTGCACCACCCATCGCCCTTGTCACCGCTGCCAAAACAACTATTAATCATCTCTCTGGCATGTAAATGCGACAGTTAAGATTATTCCAGGTCCCCAAAACTAAATGAATAGCTGGTGAGGCAGGTATTAATACTTTTAATGTATATAATAGCCCTAAACTACCGTTGTTCTGCTCATCTCTAAATTAGATGAGCAGCGCCACCATGTGGTGGACTGTTTTAAGTGTGGTGTTGACAATTAGGTGCAGGTGCCGATCCCCGGAAACCAATTAAGTGACGGTGCTGAGCACCGGAAAGCACCGGCTCAGATTAAGCACCAATACCAGTTTTTCACCTTGTGGCTATGATAAAATATAATGCTGGACATGTAAATCTACTACTGCACTTCGTGCAGAAGGTTTCTGTCCGCTAAAACTCAGCCCTTTCAACCATGCTCCAATCCTGGCTTGAGCCCTTGACCAAACCACTTTGCCTCCCTCTGTCAAACGTTCAAATGTTCGTGATATGTCACCAAAACAGCTGTGCAGCATGTGGTTTATTACTGTTCTAGTGGCACGTTTCCACTCCCTCTGTTGGATTTTGATCGAGTTCTGTATCAAAGGGACACTGTGCTCGGCCATGCTTTCATGTAATAGCAATGTTCTTCTCTTTTCTTTCCAGCTGTGAGGTTGAGATGTTCACGAGTTAAGGCACTGCACTTTATTAAGGAAGACTGTCATGAAATCTTCCACTTTCCTTTGACGCTGTTCTGCGTCATCGATCCAGGTAGGCTCCTAAGCGTGATGCCCATCTCTTGAGTGATAGTGAATTCACGCTCCTTCACACAGACCACAGAAAGACCCTGCTGCCGTTTTGCATGGTATTTTACCACTGGAGGCACAAGCAAAGGGTGCCGGGCGGCTGCCACCCTTGCAGTGCCTTCAGGTGTGCTTCCAACAGGCCCCTAGTTGCTGATGTGGCTTGAGGAATGCAGAATTCACAAGGGCTGTCCACCATGAGGCTGATCTCGCACTGTAGCACAATGATGGAATTTATTTATAAGAGCTTTCTTAATATAAAGTGGCATGTGACGTCGGAGTCTTGCCAGGGCCAGACTTGGGGACCTAGAATCTTCTCTTGTTCCTCTCTACATTGACACATTTTGAAAGGCCCTTACCAGTTCAGAGCATTACTGATAATTGAGCACTATCACAAGATGAGGGTTCTTGCAGATCACAAGGAACACTCTGCTGTCTACATCCCCACTTCACTATCCAATATAGGACTTGGTAAGCTCTATAGCGCATGTCTTAAAAACTATAGTGTAGAGTTGTGCAAGAAAGAAAACTCAACTTATCACACATTAATCTACCAATATACATAAAAACATTTGCAAACTGATCAAAATAACTGTGAAGGTTTGTCGGTAGAAGAAGAATTAACAATTTATCATACTAAAAATATCAAAAGATGGTCACAGTTTGGTCTTACGTTAGTGAAATAGTTTCCTTATCCACAGAGACACTCTGTGAAGAAACGAGGCATCAAGTTTACTTGGCACCATTGCCACTGGAGGTAAACCTCACCAGCTAGGACTGTCAGAACTCATGGGTGAAAGCAATACTACTTGGAAAATGTCATTCAGGTAAAACACTTCAGTATTCCAACTCCTTAGAAGATCAGAACATCGCTAGCCAAGAATATGACATAACTAACTCAAGTCATCAGATCTAAGCTTCACCTGTCATAACAGGCATTCATGGCTGTCTCATTCTGACCGGGGAGTGTCAACGTGTTCTAAACTAAGCTGGCTTCAACGAAACACTCATTGACAGTGTCCCTGGATGAATCACAGAACAGGCGAGTATCTTATCTACACCGCTCCGACACCCGAGGTAGTCCGCTTCCAGTTCTTTGCTTATGCCCTTATCTAACTATGCCTGGATTTGCGAGTATCCGGTTCCTCACCTATTCTCTTCTTGAATTTTCCTGGTGGCTTGGAGGTTATTTTATGCTGTTTCTCTTCTTGGATTTTCCTGGCTGCTTTAAGGTTCTTTTATGCCATTTGGCAAGAGAAGAAAGTGAGACTTGTGCATCCCATTTGCGCCAGATTTCAATTACAGTCTGAGTGTAAATATGGATCTTCCCGAAGAATTTTGCTGTAACACTGCATCAATAAGCTCAAGAATTGCAACATCTGAGATTGGATAATGCGGCTCTTAAACAAACTTTGACTGCTAGACACCTTCCTAAAGTCAGTGCTGGAGTACTCAGATTCTCACAAGACCAAACCAAGTTGAAGGAATTTCTGGATAGATTTAGTAGTCCATTTTGCCTTTCATTCCACTCAGTATTCCTCGGAAAGTGCAAAGACTGGCTATCTGGTCATTTGTCTCACTCTAACGGTTTTTATGATTACAATACCTTCCTTAGTTCTTTCAGGAAGATGATTGAGAGATCTTGTAGCAAGTTCTTCATGAAGGAGGGCATTTGTGATTCAACATTAAAGTTCTGATGTCGTTTTTCCCTACATCAAAAACCTTTTGTCAGCTGACAGCAGAAACAACGTGGGTTTTGAAAACCTAAATGATTCTATTCAGATAAGAAGTCAAAGAAGAAATAAAAGATGAGTTGGTGAGGTATTTTCCCATTTCTTTTACTGAACTACTTGAGACTATTATGCTTATAGAACAAATGCTACAAGAATGAAGAACTGAAAGATGATGGGGTAGTGAAACTAGATTTGCCTCCTTACCTGGAACCTTTTTCCATAAAATTGGATCTTTTGTAAATAAAGATTCTCAAGAAGAGACCCATGCAGATTTGCACTAACAGGGGTTCTCCATCAGAAATTGAAAATTGTAGAAAAAATAAAGCTGGTTTATTTCTTTGCTATGGAGATTTTGGTCATCTGCTCAGAGAATCCCCTGTTCGACCCAAAATGAATTCAGGAAATGCCATGTCAAGTCAGTTGCTTGGAAGGAAGAGATGGATGATCAATCATTTTATTATGCAGACTCAAATTACTCTTCCACTCCACCTTTTAATTTTAGAAATTTCCTTACCAGCTGACGATGGATTGGTGATCAACCTTCTAAGCACTGTATTTAGTAAAGCATGTGGACTGTAATTTGACAATGAATGAGCTTGTAAAAACAATATTCGTCTTAGGCTAAAAAAGGAATCAGAACGTATTCAAACTTTGAATAGAATTCCCTTGGCTTCCCAAACTGTAAAAATAAACAGACATCCCCTTTATTAGTTGCTTAGAGCACATAAAGAGAGATTGTTTTTCAACTTAGTTGTGTTTCTGAACTATGCTCTTATTTTGGGTTTATTGTGGCTTCCCTGGCATAATGCCCACATCCACTGGGTCATGGGTACCTTTTCTAGGTCGTCTCAGTTCTGTCAAGAGCGCTGTTTCCTGGCTGTTACTGGGCAGCAGTTGAAGATGACACCAATATTCCTTGCCCTACTATATGATTGTTAACCTGACCTTGATTCCCTTTGACTATAAAGCATATAATCCAGTATTTGAGAAACCTACAGTTTTCACTCTACCTCATTCTCGAAAATGTGACTGCTCTATTCCAACTGAATTTGAAATAGTTATTCTTTTTGGAAGAGGTATTCGCTCTCTAAAAAGTAGGAAGCGTCCTAAGAATTGTCACATTGAAAACATCCAAATGGTGCAACGATATTTAGCAAACCACCTCTGGGTGCATGGGTTATGCAGGGAACAGAGGATGAGTAGAAGATAGTTTTCTTTACACTCTTTGAACCCTTTGAGTATTGCGCTTTGGTCTGTATTATACCCCTGCAGTTTTCCAAAAGTTCCTTTATTATATTTGTATGGAAAATTTGAATCATATGTTTTAATCTTCTTCGATGACATTTTAATTTTCTCCAAACACCTTGAAAGGACATAGCAACCATGTGTACACAGTGTTGATCTCGACTTCAGCAGCACCAGCTTCATTTTAAACTTGAAAAATGTGAACTTGAAAACTCACTGATTAAATATATGGAATACTTCCTGAAATTGGAAGGAATATATTGGCCAAAGTTAGATTACCACAGTTTTTGACAGACCCATCCCTACTAAAGTGAAGGTAATCCAGTCCTTTTCTATGGATTTCTTATTTAATGACAATGTATTTTCAGATTTTCTAAATATACTAGCGATATTACTTAGGGAGAGAATTTGAAGAAAGAATTCATGTTGGACAGCTTACCAGAACAAGCATTTGAAGAACCTAAACATTCCTATAATCAGTCCACAAAATAGTGACATCCAGACCCCTCTAACCAATTTATTGTTGAAACATATGCTTCTAAAAGAGCTATAGGTACTGTTATCCACAGAAACAAGATGATGATGTCTAAGCACACCTCATCTGCTGTCTCTTCCGTACTATCAGCCAGATTCATCAAGCCGAAAACAGCTCGCAAAGGGCCAGATTCTGAAAATCTGGCCCTTTGCGAGCGCTATTTCTGCATTTGGGATTCATCATCCCAAATGCAAAAATCGCATTTTTAGAAATCGCATATTTGCGAATAATTTCATTTAAGGAATCTCAATTAGAGATTCCTTAAATGCAATTCAAGAAGCATTTAAAAATTGCGAAATCGCTATTTTTGGCCGCTATTTACCGCGAAGTCTGACTTCGTGGTAAATAGCGAAAACTGAGAGAAATGCACTTTTGTGCATTTTTCTCAGTTGTATGTTACACACACACATGTCCTTTGAACATGTGTGTGCGCAACATCAGTCTACATTTTCATTTCAGGGGTGCTACAGGGTGTCCTTTGGACACCCCTGGCACCCTTGAAATCGCATCCTTATTTGCGATTAATCGCAAATAAGGAATGTGTAG
Organism: Lissotriton vulgaris; assembly: GCF_964263255.1. NCBI lineage: Eukaryota > Metazoa > Chordata > Amphibia > Caudata > Salamandridae > Lissotriton > Lissotriton vulgaris. The sequence continues at coordinate 753,599,841 of NC_141695.1, read as the reverse complement.
GAATCGCAATTTATTTAGCGATTCCTACATGAATCCCGTTTTGCAAGTCCTTAATAGCGATTCCTTAATAATCGCTATTAAGGACTCGCAAAACGGGACAATGATGAATCTAGCTGTATATGCCTTGTGAATGTGACTACTCCGTTCTGGAAAAAGAGCTCTTGGCAGTCAAGCATGCTTGTCAAAAAAATTATTATCGTTGTTGCTTATAACTTTTTAATTTTGTTCCTTCTGGTTGAAGTAGGATCATACTATTTCCCTTACAGATGTTCTTGGCATGCTGCCTACATATTTCTGTTTCACCTTCAGGATGATTTTCCATGGCGTGACTATTAATTGAGTAATCCCCTCCCACATTTTGCTTATATTTTTGCTTGAACTACAAAACAAATGTCTGGTTCATTACTTCTTTCTCCTTAAGATTGTTTTTCCTTTTCTTTCTTATGATCAGTCCTCGATGAGCTACAATGTAGTCATTCCCCTACACAAACACTTCTGTATATTTATATTTCTCAATTTTTTTGTATATCTCTTGCACAAGGATGCTACTTCATGAATTTTACCTGTGCTGATGATGACGCTGTGAAATACCCTTGGGGATTCCAAATCGTCCAGTCACCACATTAAAAGATGGGACCTGGCAGGGAATTATTTTACTTGGAAACCTCTCCTTTAGTTTCTAGTAATAGTGATAGGTGCTGTTTTTTTACTTGAATGTGCTTTTTCACTCACATTCCATGCACGTTTCCCACTTGAGCACTGTACAGCCAATCATTCACCCTCGTAACACCCTTTCAAAATGGTTATTTTGCATCGAGTTTTGTTTAATAACGATAATATAGTTACAAGTTACAGTTTGTATGGTGTTTGTGTTATTTGATATGGATTTATTCCCTTAGGTTAAAATGTGTTTTAATATGACCGTGCAGGGCATGGAAGCAGAATACTTGTCCTATTTTTCACTCAACATCTTGTGAGGAATCAAGGTCCCAGTCATTTGGTGCTCGTTTCTGATCCGCTATTCTTATGTTACTGATAATACACTGCATGCTGCCATAACTGTGACAAGTCATTATCCTTTGAGTCACATGAAAGGAAGTAGGGAGTTTTGTTAGTCGGAGCCTGAAATTGCTTCCTCTAGATCATGAGTATTTGCAAACATGTTCCTGGGGGCTGCAGGGGAAGAAGGGGTGTAAAGTGGGCGTAGAGGAAGAAAAACATGTATATCTACTGGATGAACTCAATTGAGCAATGTGGAACCAGAAATCATGGGATGAATCCTGGCTTCTCCACTCGACCAAATTGTGTGACCTTGGGCAATTGCTTTATTTCAATTTCCCTCCTTTTTCTCCATTGTCACATATAGGAGGACCTCGAAATACATCATTACAGCATGTGTTCTGTACAAAACAATCTCCTGTGCTTATATGTAATCAGTAATGGCATTGTTGTGAGGGTGGGAAGCATGAATGTTTCTAGCATGTCGGTTTCTAAATTCATGTTTGAAAACCATCACTTTAAAAAAACCTTCTGACTGCACTGCTATAATTTTATTTACTATGCTGGAATGGTTCTACAGGTCAATGAAATTCACTTTCTGAAGTCTGAAAAGATTACGGTATTTTTACATTTCTACTGCATTCAAAAAATGAAGGTGTTCCTAAAGTTGAGGGCCTAGTTACTTCCTTCTGTTTAACTTCAATTAACCTTTAAATAAGTGCTTGCTGTATGTAAAAAAAAATTTTTTTTAATGTTAGTACTGAGTCGAGTAAACAGCAACCGGTCCCAGGATGCTTGTTTCTGGTCCAAGGAGGACCTGGCCTGGCAGTTTGGGCAAGACTGTTCCCATGGGGAGCAAATTCCAGACTGATTTGTATATGGCCGGGTCTAAACTGGGATGGTGTGGCGTGCAGATAAAATATGGATTTAACCCAGATCTGTGACAGGGGGGAATGTTTGATTTGTTTAGCATTCCGTTCATCATCTGTTCTTTTTCCTCTGCCCAGTGATGTGCAGGCATAATTAAAATATGAATTTCACCTAAACCGACCAATAGATGAAGAGGACTGACCGATTGCCCCTGTCTGCATACTTGAATGTCTGTGTATTATTATGATTGTTTTTGGAAAGTCGGAGGCTGACGAGACAACTAGTGCTGTCTCTAGCCAGACCTAAAAATAGTCGGATCCTGAGAACTCCCCCAATCTTTCTCCACATAGCGAACTCCCTTGCAGGGATTGTATTCAACTGTCTCATTGATTGCATTCCCCGCCCACAACCTCTTCAGTCCACTCCAATCAGTATTCCACAGTAAGCACTTTGCATGGACAGCACTTACATTTGTGTCTAACGACTTAACAACCTCTTACCATAATCAACTCTCCTCTTTTCTAATCTCGCCACACTTCTCAAGGGCTTTCATGAAAAAGGTCCACCGCAACCTTCTAGGCCTCTCCTTCAGTGATCTCAGATCACACAACAGCTTGCTTTTAGTTCCAGAGAGTAACAAAATGTTTGCTATGCCACCCCAAGTTGAATTGCTTGATGTGCTACAGACAGTTCTTGCATTCAGCTTTTGAAAGTAGCCAGCAGCCCCCCACTCTGCCAAGAGTGTTGTCTGTACCCCCAGGGAGGTACTGATGTACGATTTATGTTTTTTCATTCTTGAATGTTTTATAGCCTTCTTTCGTTGCTGAAATAGCTTTCTTGCCACTCGTCAAACATACAAAAACTATTTTTCCCCATGAATAATCGCTGCTTATCCTGGTTCCCCTTGGTCAGTACTATCAACTTAACGCTTCGCCGTTTCAGGCTTCTCCAGTAATCACCATCAGCCGAGCAAGTGGCTTACAGGAATATGATTTTTGCACAAGCTGTCAGATAGAAACAGTGTCACAAATAGAAAAGGTCACTGGTCGGTCGTGGTTGTGTTGCAAGCAGTAAGAGGAGCCTTTAGCAATGCTAAGGAAATGCAGCTGGAGAAATGAAAACATTGTCTAAAGACGAAAGTTCTACTGCTGCTCTTTGTCGGAGATGTGCCATCCTGAGACTCCTTGCCCTTTTTCGTACAAGTTCCCCCTGTTTTCAACTTGTACTCCACCTAGGACTGATACTCCAAACTGGGCCCGTCTTTTATTATCCAAGGGGTACTTTTCTTGGTGAGCTTTGGGTATCCACTTGGTTGAAGGTATCTCCAATTCAGTTTGGGTAGCAATGTTTCCCTTACTTCAGAGAAAGGTCTGTTGAATCCCTGGCGCAGATCAGTGTAGTCGGGACAGCACCCCGCCCTCTTCGCGTACCTTGCATGTGCTTTCCTGTCAGGAGTCTAGAGAGGGTTGGAAGCACCACTTGATCAGTTCTACGTTGGTGGTTGCCGGTGACAGTTACTCTACGCATAGGCCAACTTGTTGTAAATGTTCATTAATCCAATGTGTCTGTTGACTGTTTGGACAGGGAAAAGATCAGCGTGTTACCAAGTGATGATACATAGATTGCAGCTCAGATGTGGCCACAATACAGAGACTGGTGGCCCAGTGCTCAGAGGGGCAGCAAAGGTATCTGGACTGCAGCCATTATGAGTGGCAAATATGTATCCAGCATGATCACAATCTCTGAGTAAATGCTTCTACTCCTAGCGGTCGTTATGTAGATGTGCCCATGGCCATCGCGGTTTCTCTATAACCATGCTTTTGCTGACATGTCGAATTTGTTTGCACTTCGAACAGCTCCTCCAAAAGATCTGAGTGATACCTTTTTTGTCTGTCCCCGTTAGGCCATATTACAAGATGAATGCGAGGCGAAACGACCTGATTCCTTTGTACATGAATTGGTGCCAGACGCAAGAAGTCTTGGTGTCTAGCACTAGCCCTGAAAACTTGTTGCAGTGTGCTTGAGATCATAACATCTTAATGTCGGTGTGGCTGGCGATGAAAGTTACTGGACCCACCAGAATGACATGGTCCACAGTACGTGGGCTGGCTGGCCCATTATTTAACTTGCGGAGGCTGTGGCGGTTGTAATCAGCTGCAGACTTCTAGTGAATGATTGGTGAACGATTGGTGAGAATGAGGAATAACCGCAAGATTGGGTCCTCCATTTCCTATTCTGCAGATTTTTCCCTACTTCTGAAGGGACCCCGATGACTTGCCTGGTAATCCCATTATATTTTGATTGTTTTTGGTGGCTGACAAAGCAACGCAGATGAATTATGGTAGAAATAGCAAGGGACACAGGCAGGGTACCGGAGAACCTGTCTGGGTTAGGTCTATATTTTAATATCTGCGAAGCTCAGGCATGGGGTGCAGAAGTATTCAAAGTTCCGAAAGCCAAAATGTTTTGGAAAGTAAAACGAGTCACAAAAGCACTATGTGCTAAAACATAAAAGCAAATAGTCACCTATTCTTGTACAAAATGTGAAGAAATTCTTTTCTGGCTTTTTTCATCTGTACCCGTGCACGGAAATGCTATTATTGCAAATGTGCTGAGAAGTGCTAGTACTCTCCTATCAAAGCACAGAACTGACAGTAGCTGCCCATTTAAAAAGCTTCTATTGGAACATCTGTTTGCTTTTCCTCAAAACATGAGAAACATTGTGGCATGCCAGTTGATGGTCCATCATTAGAGCAGTTGCCTTTGCATTTATGGGATGATATACCCCTAACTGGGAACTTCATAGGAATAGTAGAAGCCACTAGTGACATTAAAGAGCTACGCGGAAAGGGCAGAGTGCTTTTTAAGAGCATGACACTCCGATGTTAGTTGCCATATGCTTCCATTTGTTTGCACATTGTGTCTTGTTTCACAGTCCGTCTGTGCGGGCTTATCCTAGCTGAGTGACTGCGGTGCCCAACTGCCCTGGCATCCATGGTCCCCCAATGTATGAAAGGGCGGGGATAGCAGATGCCCAGAGTGCACAGCTTCATTAGCACTTGCAGGCCCTGTGCATGTGCAAAGGAATAGCCTCGTAGTCAATAGGGGTGTCCTTGCAACCACCATGTGGACGAGGTATTGTGTGGCGGACGAGTGTGTACAAGCAACACTAGAAGGCATGTCCAGTGTATAGCCGATAGGTGAGACTAAACTTCATAAGAACTGTGGCTGCCTGTTAAAGTAACGGAGAATACTCTGCACATCTGGGGCCGTATTACCGAAGCTGCCTCGAGGGGGTTCAAAAGACGTGCTCCCACTCCCCCATTGCACTTTGATATTAGAGATGGGGCCACAGATAATAGCGCACCTCTTCATGTACTAATAGTGCTGGCGCACATGCAGCACCAGCGCTATCTTAAGAGGGCGTTTCCTCATTTACATGGGGTCTAGGCCTCATACATATTGTACGCCCGTGCCCGTACTACTGGTGCTGGTGCAGAGGCAAACATGTCCTTAGTAAGTGCACTGAAAGTGTGCCACAAAAACATGGCACACTGTCAGTGCATCCCCAGAGGACAGCCATCTAGCAGGGTGACAGGGGGTTCCAGGCACACTCCAGACATCCCCCTGCAGGTGGGTGCAGTCACTACCTGCACCTTTTTGCTCCTCTTTAAAGAGCAGACAGGTTGCGCACTTTGAAGCAGCTGTTCCTTATGTCTCTGACCATGCTGCCCCCAGGGCAGCACTAATTTGCAGCTGAAGGCAGCCCATTCATCTCAATAGGGAGCACTTTCCCTGTTTGTGCCCAGTGGACCCATTTAAAAGTGCGCTATGATGCACAAAGGGAAAGAGTGCCCCATTGGTAATTCAGGGCCTGTAATACTCTGCTTGACTGGACTGCTCCTCGCATGTCAGTCTTTCTGGGACATCACTGGGCTTGTAAGAAGTTATTGCAAATGACTGAATGAAGTTGCTTTCTTATTAGTTACGTTCAGATGCCAGAAATCCAGTGTAAATAATCTTCACATAATAAAGGGGTATTGGCTTCGTCCCATGATTTTATATCTATTAGAAACTGAATGCTTTAATGCTAATGTGTTTCATACACTGGGTTCATATGTGTTTACCTGCCTGAGGATTGGAGGTGAACGAGCCAGCACATTCACATAGAGAGTCGTGTTAAGGAGCCTGGCGTGTATTTAGGAGCCAATGCACGAGCAAAATCTTGAAAATGTTGGCAAATAAATCATATAACGAGCATCATGTAAAAATATGATGGTCTCCTCAAAATACAAAAAAGTGTATTTAGTTAACACTATGAAGCGTTTCACCTTTGTACATCAGAATATATGACCTCATGGAAAGGTATTTGTTTAAAGTCATAGCTTTTAAACATGAACTTAGAAACATTCCTATGCCCCCCACTCACCCTGACGACAATGCCATTAGTGAACTAAGGAACAAGTCGCAGTATGTCATAAATGCGGTCTAGATTTTTATTATTGGTAGAGCAATATCACAGTCTAATAACTAAAACACAATAGGTTTTTGTACTTCTCACATCCTGCACTTACACATTTGAAAGTGTTCTCTCGTGATAATAAAGATAAAGGAGGGTCAGTAATATAATATATTTACTGAGGGTCACACAATTTGGTCTAATGGAGAAGCCGGGATTGGTAACATGTTTCATACTGTGCAGTTAAACTCCTAGATGGGTATCATCTTCCATCCAAGGTTAATGCTTTGTCTGCAATTCTTGGCACATGAGGTTAGAGCATGGGTGGCAGATAGAAGCCTTGTGAAAGCGTGGCTTGTTTGGCCTTCAGAGTCAAAGAAAACCTCAAGTTGAGCTAGAGTCCATCATCTGGCTCGAGCTTTCAGTGGCTTGCCCACTTCTACTGATGATGGGTGAGTTCTGAAGTTCAGGAGGTTTGTGGAGGTTAAAATGGGTGATTGATGGGAGTTCCATAATACGTTCAAGCAGGTAAACAGTTTTACCAAACCCAGTTTGAGATTGTCTTTTTTGGTTTTTATGATATTTGTTGTATTGCCAGCCTAATATTGTATATTTCATTGTGAGATCTGATCATTTATTACAAGCGTTAAGGTGTGTGACTTTATATGATTTTGTTGGCGTACAATGCAGCCTTCAATTTGACCCTTGGTTCCTCCCTCAACTTCTTGGAGCATCAAGTGATTTTGGGACTCCCTTCAATAAATGTTGTCTCACAGTTTGTATAGTGTCATTTGTATTAGATGGTAGTTTTTTGGGGTGATTAGCTACTTTTGTCCTTATAATTGTACTTGTCATGCTAACCTGCTTCCTTTCATAGAAGAATGCCTTAAGGTTTCTAAAGAATGAGTGTAGCACTGAATGTTTTAAATCATTGGTTTGTTAACCTGTCTCCCCATGATGGATTTCAAGTAAAATTATGTGGACAGGAAGGACTATGTGGTAGAACAACAGGTTACGTTTACTGTGTCTGTTTATGGTGTCATAAGTCTTAATGTCATAAGGATTTAAGTTGGCACATCGAGAAAAAGCCGATTGTCACCTGTCCATTTTGTTCCAAATTTATGTGGCAATTTTACATTATGATATATGAAGTTTGGTTCAAAGCTGGGACAACTCACTAGCGCCCCTGAAGGAAAGTCGACGCACCGCAATGGCCGACCCTGAAAATATGGTCATTTGATACGGCCGCAGGTTTCCCCCCTCTCCCCCTGTCCTGCTTGCCCCCCACGACACACATTGCCAGTTCCCACCGGGTGGTGTCTGCCAGGTCCACGCCCGGATGCGCCGCGCCCCCTCTGCTCGCCGTTATCCCATCCTCACGCTACCTTCCTCCCCCTCCTTCCCACTCACCTCCTCGGGGGGTACTCCCCCCCACACTCCCCCCATGCAGCTCCCAGTTTAGCTTCGGTCGGCAGGTTCAAGTCCGACACGTTTACATACACCAATACTGTTACCACAAGTCAAGTAGGGTAGAACACTTACGAAGGGGTAACAGCTCCACTCGACCCCACAATCATATCATCCAAGGGATCAGGTACACTAAGACATGACATTCTGCAATAAGATAGCCCACTGATGAGTTCAGGGGACTCATTGCACAACTGTCACACTCAGGAGACAAGGGCCAAATTGTTGCCATTAAACCACGATTGTAATCATCATGTAGTGATGGCATCTATGTTGATTGTTATGTGACCTATCTTGGAAATGTGAAAAACCCTAATAAACTCACTACCACCTATCCCCACCTGGCGGCTACAGGCATCAGCCTTGGAAGACCCTCAGTTCTGCGCATCCATTACTGTTGTGTGTCAATTTAGATTCTGTATGAATTTCCCGATTTATGCCCTTATATAGGTACAATTCACATTGCCCTTATTTAGGCATAGAAATCCAGCCCTTATTTAGGCATTGCTCATGCTAACCAAATACATGCATGGCCACTTACATCCGTTCATCTACGTCACAAAGAGTTCTTGGAAAACCAGACTCCTAAGCCTTTAGGACTTCCCCTTGCTTGGATATTGATTTCTCCAAGAACTCATTTATTATGCATGAACATTTATTCCTTAGGGGTTCATTCATGACGTTCTTATGCCCGACTTTTGCGTCAATACTGGCATTCCTAAACTCGTTCAAGGTATAAATATGCCCTTACTTGCCATGGCAAACTACGGTTCGGTCCACGGTTTGATTGCCTACTTGCACAACGCGGTTTGCCACAGCAAGTTCGGAAGGAAGTCCAGTCCCCAACTGACGCACTGACCAGACGCTGCCATCCTCTTTGCCGAGAATCCAGCTCCAGTGTTTCTGACTCCCCTTGCGGGGTGTTAGAGATCGAGACCCGGGAAAGAGATTCCAACCTCTCTCATTCTAAGGTATGGAGCAGACTAGAACCTAGAGGGACTCTTGGCAACTATGGTTAAACTAAACTAAACTATAGCTGAACAGCACCTACTTCTTCCCCACGTACTACACTTAGGTTAGGTACACTGGATTAAGATTATTTTAGAAGCACCAGGTGAGTATTTTAGCCTGTGTTATTATGTATGTATTTTTATGAATGTATGTCATAGCTACAGACCATGCTATTGCAGTATTATTTAATCCTACTGCTAACACTCGTATTATACTTCAAATTCTTTCTTACGATTGTAGCAGTTCATATCTCTTGCATGAGAAATAAGACTGTTCAATAAACCCTTTTTTATTGAAACGCCCGTCTAACTATTTCTGCGCAACATGTAGAAACGAAGCATGCACGATTGACTGAGTGAAACGGTTCTTTTGTTTCCACGACTCTGAAGAGATTGTTTCGACTCGAAGGGAAACAAAGTTGTCATGTTTATGCGGTTGTCAGAAACAAATCCCTTCTTGTTTATTCAAGAAGTTTCTAGTGACCTCTGAGTTAGCTGTCACACACAAGTAATTAAGTTTTATGTACTTGATAGAGACATACTGACCTCAGTCCTATGTCAAAATTATAGTGTATATTATTCCAATGCGCAGACCCTATCAGAGATATAGGAACTGCACTACATTACTACCAGTATAGAGGAATATTTTGACATTAACACAGGATCAGTCTCGTTACCCCCACATAGACTGGTATGCGTTTAAAGTGTCCACCAGGGGATTACTGTCTGGGTAACCTGTTTAAGATGCGTCACCACCTCACAACCTAGATCACTTCCTTGGAGGGTAAATTATTAAATCTTGAAGATTTAGATTGCTCTTCGGCTGCTGCTAAAAGACGCTTGTTTCAATCTCAGTTTGATCATCTTGTGTTGCTGAAACATCTCAGCTTCCTAAACTGTGTACAACACACTAGGTGTACATGCTGATCGCCCCTGTACTCTACTGGCTTGGCTGGTAATACCAGAAACCGATTGTCCTCCGATTCTAACCATCAGTTCTGACATAGACCACCTACTTCACTCGCAAAAAGATATACACGCTGCCTTCACTCTTTACTATACGCATTTATATACACCTCTGCCTGCAATCTACCCCAATGCCATTGCCGCCTTTCTCACTGGTGTTGAGCTCCCACAGACTCGCGCCACTCTCTAGAGAAGCGCTTATGGCGAGATTACTATTTTTGAAGTGCAGGAAGCTATCTGGAAACTGGCCTCTAGTAAAACCCCAGGGCCAGACTGCTTGCCAGCTGCATTTTAGAAGGCGTATGCTCCGTAATTAGCACCCTGCCAGAAAGCTTTATATTATGCTGCGCTTACTGCTGAATCATTACCACCCGTTCTCAGTGATGGCATCCTCATTTTACTGCCCAAGCCTTGGCAAGACCCCTTAGATTTGGAATCCTACCGACCACTGGCGCTCTTAAACACCAATTATAAAATCCTTGTAAAGATACTGTTGGATCGCCCTAGCCCCTCTGGTAGCACAAGTGGTCAGTTCAGACAAAAATGGCTTTGTACCTGCTAGAAGCACCTTCATAAACATACGCCGCTTCTTCAGAGTGTTTATGTACGCGCTGCAATGTAACCCTCACTCAGGATGTATGGTCCTAGACGTCCAAAAAGCATGTGATTCCCTCTAATGGCCTTTCTTGTTTGAAGTACAGTGGTGTCAATACCTTGGGACACGGTTTCTCCAACTGGTCCGCTTATTATACACTAACTCTACAGCGAGGATGCAAATCAGGTGTCACATCTCAGATACTATAGTAATCCAACGGGGGACCCGCAAAGGTTGCCTGCCCTCTATCACAGCTATTATTCTCACTGGCACTTAAACCACAGGTGCATCATTTACGTAAACCAGGGAGGACCTGGGGGATTTCACTAGGCGCGGTACTCTCTCTGTATTGCATTATGCGGATGATATGCTCCTTTACTTAAGAAATATTTGGTCCATTCCTACCACTATTGCAACATTACTTCCAAACTTGGCCTCTATCTCTGAACTTGGAGTAAATTGGTTTAAATCTTGCTTATTTCCCTTCAACACCCAGACTCGGAATCCCGCGTACACAGTAAATGGCACAGAAGTGGAATGGCTAACTGTCCCCTTTCGATATTTATGGATCCGCATAAATCATACGTTATGGGACCTCTTCTATGGCAATCTGACCGGGGCAGTCTCTGCAATATGTACACAAAGTCTTTTAGGTAGATGCTACTTCTCTCCATGGGCAGGCTGAGTGGCCCTGACAAAGATGGTGGTACTGCCAAGACTGCTATACTATTTTGCCAATCTCCCCCTTTTTATTCAGTGTCCTTTCTGTGGTTCCCTGGAACGCATGCTGGGTGACCTTCTTTGGCACAGCACACGCCGCAGAGTGGCCCTGCAAAAGCTATACCTTTTCACAGATAGAAGTGGACTTAATGTCCCTAACTTAGAATATTACTACTTTGTATCACAACTACAGTGGGTGCAACTCTGGTTTGCTGGCCAGCAACTCGTGAATACTGCGTCAATTCCACCCAATGGGATGTGGAGCATATACTCGCTCTTTTCCATCTGTTCGCTTAACCTCCCTTCTGCTAGTGGCTTATCAATATTTTCATGGAACATTATCACCTGATTGGTGACACCCTATACTCCTCCACTGCCACTTCCTGGCATACCACAAGGGAACGCTGCTACTACTCTCAGAAAATTTGGGCCGAGGCATATGGCAGAGTTACACACAGAAGGGGATCTGTACTCCAAGGGCTCTTTCCTTTCCCTGGAAGAACTTGCGACTTGATCAGACCTCCCACTAGGTCAATTTCTAATATACGCCTCCTTCATTGCCATGCTGACACAGGCTTGGGGTGCGATACAACAGGAGCCAACTCAAAACCTGGTCCTTCAATATCTACACACACTAGGCACGAGAAGACACCAATCTTGTTGGCTTGCCAGTGCCTTGCGAATACATACTGCACTTCCCTTAGTGTGATTGTGCGATCATTGGGACGCATACCTTGGTTATGCCTGCACTGATGGAGAATGGCAAACTGTCTTGATATACCCATCCATAGTGTCCCGCAATGACCACTTTAAACTGATCCAATTCTACATTGGGCATACTTAACTCCTAACTACATCAACCATTTCTTTAATCGTTTAATCACCCTACTACTTCCTCCTGAGGTGCCTGGCCCTGGTTGTAGGGATTGTACGTATGCTCTGGTTTTGCCCTGCATTGGCCATATAATGGAGGGGGTTATAGCCCACTTAACCAATTGTACGGGCACCGTCCTCCCATACACCTTGGAGCCTGCTGAGGCTTTACATACGCACCAAGAAATACAGGGCATTAATGAAGTTTGGTGACCTGGCCCTCCTTTTGGCAAAGCGACTTATCACTGGCAAATGGAAAGCAGTCAATCTACCAGTTGCCTCTGCAAGGACACTCTCCACAAAGGGGTGGGCTCGGTCTGACAGCACACTGCTGTGCAGAGAAGAAATAAAAGGCCTCCGTAAACGTCCATCTTGAATCCCTGGGACGCCCTCTAGATAAATTCCAAGAGCGGGGGTCAAACCACCCCGGTCTCCCCTTTGACCCCAGATGCCAGACTTATAAGCCACCCTGCACCCTCAGCCCCCACCCGGACCCGATCCAACTGGGTAACTGTCATATCAGTCCCTCACTGACCCCCTCCTGACTTGGAGCCGTTAGTGACACATCATCCTTCCTAGGGTTATCGGTGCTTTGTTTTCTTCCCCCTCCTTTCTTCCCTCACACCCATTACCCCGTTTAAGGTTTGCCACCCACCACTTGTTTTATTGTTCTGAGAGTCGTTTTGCCTTCCTCTCTAGTTATTGGCATTCTTAATGTGCAATGGGATTCACACTTGGATTGATTTTTAGATGTCACCCAGGAAGCATTTTCACGGTCTCTTCAAGACTTGCTGTATTTAGGATACGGCCATTAAGCACCGTCCATGCCCCCCCACCCCTATCTTTTTAATTGACCCTTTTCACTGTCTTTTCCAGATGCTTTTGTTTCTTTTGTTTCGTTTGTTAATCTCTTTTCTAGTCCCTCATTAGTACCGCCTTTTCTCCTATTGTACCCTCCCATAAGGATTGCTCCTGTTAAATGTGGTGTTACTCAGGATGTGTTATTTACCATTTGTGAGCACTATTTTCTTTGTGAAGCACACTGGGGTAAAATATTGAAGCTTCAATAATGACGGCTGTGCATCTCTTTCCTATAGCACAGCTCGCCCAAATCCTTTTTTTTTTTTTTTTATTAGAAAAATGTTTTTATGCTGTGCGACACGCCAAGCTTGATATTTATCGTCGCTGCACGCCTTTCTTTTTTTTACTCTCTTATCTCTGGGGTGGCATGCGCATTTTAGCTTCAATAATGGCAGCCGTGTGACTTCCTTATAGCGTGCATCACCCAAATCCTTATTCGTTTTTTTAAATTATATTTTTTGCTGCACGACTCTTATAGCAGGGCTCACCAACATCCCTTTTCAGTTTTATATGTATTTTTTCATAAAGTGCGGCACGCCAAGCTTGTTGGGCAATTTCGTTGGCAATGCACTGTTTTCTGAGAGTGCCTGTTCTGTCTCTGTCCCTCGACACCCTTGAGCTTTTCAGCTTAACGCCTTAACCCCTCCCCGCACCACCTCCTTGATCACTGGTTGATCTTTGCTTGTTTCAGGCAGTTGCTCACATTGTACCATGTGACACATTTTGGCCACCTAACACCTAAATGCTTGCATTACTGAAAGTTTAAGCTATTGGCGTTTCAAATAATAATGCAACGCCAGTAGCTCAACGAGACCTAATACATTGAAAATACATTTTTCCTGTCTTAGAACAGGACACTTTGCTTTATTTTATTATTTGTAAAAACATTTGATGTATATTTCTATCAAAAGTGCCAATAAAAACTACATTTCCAAAAGTTGCAGTTTGGCTCAAATTTATTTTTAAATGAGTCTGCCCTGGCTTGCTTAATACTTTGGAAATGTACAGTTGGAATGTACTGTTGCAGTAAACAGTTCTTGGAATGGAACAATCATGTTTTTAAGGAGGCTTTGAGGGTGATTGAGCGTGAGTTTTTACTACTCGCTATTGTAGAGGGGAAAAGCAATGCTCTGCTAACAATGAAAGTGAGTTTAAAAGGTTGCTATCCACGTTTATGCCCTGGTTACTTACCGGTAATCTTCATTACTCCGAGTATAGTCTTCAAAGTGAGCACATACCAAAGCCAAGCGGCTTCATGGAAACTCACAAGAAACCAACTGACCAGAACGGAACCCCCACGGAAGAGGACAAACCAAACAGTCCAGACGAGCGGAAGAACCACCCAAGAAAGGCAACCATGAGCCAGAAGAACCAGCCCGGGACCGAAAGACAACGGAAGGGCCGAAAAACCGGACCCCCGAGACACAAAGTGCCGTCAGAAAAAAAGAGTCCCCAGGAAAGACCAAAGGAGGACAGAGAATGCACTGCACCAGACAGCACAGAGCCAAACGCAACAGCAACAGGCTCCAGAAGAGAAAGCAGCAACCCACCAACACCCAGGAAGGGGAAACCAGAACAGAACGACCACCCAACCCACCGGCAGACAGGGTGGGAAGGGAGCCACCGGGGCAAGAAAAAAGGAACACCCACTGGAACAGGCGGAGATGGGAAGGCCCTCAGGGCACGGAGACCAACCGAAAGGGGAGGACCCCCAACGGACAGACGGGGTAAGCACCGCAAGACACAAAGGCACCCAAAACACTCCCTGCGGAGGGCCCACACCAAGGGGAACAACCCGGACAGGAACAGCCGGGCCACAAAAAAAGAGACGAAGGGGGGGGTGGGGGGGGGGTCAGCCTCCCAAGGGAGGAGACCCAGTGCGAGGGCTAGAAGGCGGGTAAACCAGAGAGCGAGCCCGCTGGAGCAAGGCCTCCCCCCAGGACACAGGGACCAGTTGGAGCAGGACCTCAGCCCAACTTACCTGAACGGACGCTCTGGAGAATCTGCAGGGCAGAACTAAAAAAACAGGCTGATGGGTTGGGCCGTCCCGCCTCTTATAGAGGTCATGGGTGTGATGGGTCGGCCATATTGGGAAGGGATGGGAGGCATGGGAGGCTGACTCTTTTTTTTGTTTTGGAGGGTTCTGGTGTGGAGCTGAAGCACACTTTGTTACTCATGTGACAAGGAAGACTAACGAGGAGGTAATGCAGGATCCCTCGGTGCCTTGTCCAGGACATGTGCAAGAAGTAGACGCTGAAGAACAGTTCAGTAGTTCAGACAGTTGTTCAGGCACTTTCATTTTCTTCCAATTACTGAGATGAAGCAACTCCTCGTGTATTAGGGAGATGCTCCGCTGTCTTTGAAGATGGCGTTTTCATCTCCGAACAGACATTCCCAGTACTCGTGCTCCTCTTTGCTGGGCCACATGTCGCAGCAAACGTCTTGTAAGCTCTTTTTCAAAGATGAAAGTCTACATGTGTTTGTAGCTGGCACCCCTATTTCATCATCATGGGTGATTGAGAGCTCGTTGATCGTCAATTCAAGACATCAAGCAATTCTTTTTTTGTAATAACTTTACCAGTCTAGCTACTTGTTTATGAGGCTTTCATGTAAAATAGATTTTTTTTCCAAAACAATGAACAAAGATGGTGTACTTTTTAGCAATAGTCAGTAGCTTGGTGCACTAGCAAGTAGACATTTCTCTATCCTCGAATAGTTGGAGCCTCCTGGACACTATTTTCATGTAGCTCGCTTAGTTCGCAAGCAGGGTCGGTTTGGTAAGGTGAGCTATGGGCGTTGGGCCAGTATGTGAGTTGCAACTGTGCGCTGCTCTTTTGACCTGCGCAGTGGCCAATTTGGGCTGTCTGTGCTGTTCAGACGCCACCAGGGGCCCGGTGGGGGCCCGATCAGCCTTTCTCGAGGCAGAAGTGTCTCTGTTACCTCCCTTTTACCAACCAGGGCGGATGTGGCATTTCCAGTCCCTCGCTAAGCCGGCCCATTAATGTATGCAGATTGAGCAGGAGCAGGGGGCCTGAGCAGAAGCGGCCTCACTTATATTTAGTTGTGGTTCTACATTATGAACCAATCTGTGTGCAAAGAATCCTTGCAACATTAGTATTTTTTAATCTCAATGAAGTTAAGAAAACATGCCTCTTTTAATGAATCCCCCTCCTCCTTTTCATAATACTTAAAACCCTAAAGCAATGTTTTGCAAAAAGGCGCAAACTGCAAATGTGGCCCACTTTTTTTTTTAGGGTGTTTTGATCCCAATCCAACCCTCTTCGCACGGCCCTTTCATCATTGAGGCAGATGTCAATTTAGAGAGTTGCCAATTCTAGAATGTATGCAGTAATGCAATGACTGATTTGTAGAGCACATACTAGTTGATGCTCAGGGCTCTTGTATTTTTGTGTGGGAGTGGAGGCTCTGAAGGGGTGGATGCACAGAATGTATGTTAAAATGTCAGTATATGGTCTTTGGGAGATCAAAGCCTTCCAGTCTGGGGTCCCTCTGAGGGTGGAAGCAAACAAAATAAACGAACAGTGTTGTATTTTTGATCAGTTTATGAGGCTATGATATTTACAAATATTTACCTTGGATCGCAGATATCTTGCTTGCGAATTCTGTAAATGGGCATGCATTCTCACATATCCGCAAGTGGTTAAGAACATAGAATTTCCAGTTCATTTTCTCAATCAAGAAGGTTGAAAAGAGACTGGATAGAAATGTGATGACTTGTATCTCTTGCTGTGCGCACGTTGAGTCCCCAGTGACGAACAAATTGTTTTTACACAGTAAACACCTTGAAGTTTACTCAGGCTCTATGCCTCAGGATTTTATTTTCACTGAGGGCTGTCAACGGTCTCTCCGGCACCTTGACAATTACTAACAGGTATGACCATGAAATGTAATATATAGAGACATATGAAAGCCTTCAATGGGGATCATGCTTGGAAGGGTGGTTTCTTTCCTGCTTTCAGCCATCCTCCTCAGATTTGGTTACCATAAGGCATATGGGCTTATTGGGGAAAGAGTCTCCAAGAGTGCAGCTGTGTTCTTTTTCATCCATAATATATAGGGGAACAATTGAACCAGTTGCGATTAAAATTGTAGATGGTTGACATCATTGCTGGGTTACTTCCAGTTACATAACATTGTACATTAGTATAGACGTTTTGTAGAGACTCTCTCACCCCTGGTGGAGGAATGATAGGGATTTTTGTTCTACTATTAGTCAATGCACCTTCGTTTCTGGACAAACAGGAACTAGACTTGGTAACAGATGGCCCACACGTGTTCCCTGTGAGTATGCTTTGGGTACACCAATGATGAGAAGACTATGCGGTATTAAATGAATATTCGTGAACTCTTAGTGTAGTTTCCGTGAGGTGTCCTTCTCTTTTGTTACACACAAAGCTACGAGTGGAGCTGACTCATGTTGTAGTGACATTAATATGTCTAGTAGGACCTAGCAAGACATGCATACGGGTCCCAGTTTGAGGTTCAGAACAGCCTACACCTAGTCGTCCATGAGGTTATTTATGTAGGTTTCAGGAGACTTAGGTGTCCAGCTGTAATCAGGGCTTGTACATTATCAAAGATATGGTCCCAGACTGCCAGGTGATGAAGCTGTTTTACTGACTTTCCTCTTGGCCTGTGTAAGTAAAACTGATTTGTTCTAGAGGTGGATGTTTATTCTACCTTCAAGGCTAAGAGCAACAGCTGCTTAAATCAGATGGAGCCATACCTTTTGGATTGGGTTGTCTGCTTTATGCAGATTGCCCCCAGACAGTAGGACTAGGAGGACGTGAGCTGCTAGGATGAGGATGATCAAGTTCACATCCCTGGCTTGGAGGCATCTGATATTAAATCTACACATACCTTTCCAGGGGTACAGTCACAATATACACACCTTCTCCTGAAATATTAACCGTTGTCACACCAAGACCCACTCACCTGAATTCCCAGGACCTCTGCCAAAGCGAAGATCTTCTGCCCCTTCCCTCTGAGGGTAATCCCTAGTATGGGAGATGAAAGGGGAGGGCGAGAGACAGAGAGAGAGATGTATGTATGTATGATATGTTTACCTTGAACTTCTGTTGAAAGAATGACAAGTGTGTGTGTCGATTCATTTGAGAAGGGCCCTTTAAGGTCTAGTATTAGGGCATATTCCTTCTGCCAGGAGAGGTACTCAGTGACAAAAGAACGCAGTCACTTTGGGTAGCCATACATGAATGCTTCACAATCAGCTTGATCATGCTTTACTCTCCTCCGCCTTCATTATTTGTGGCTTACTCCCACAATCCCTGAACCCACTTGCGGAGATGCCCATTGAGTTTACCCTTGTACCTTCCATGAGGTAAAATTAGACTTAGCCGAAAAATTGCCCTTTCTTAACAAAGGTTTTTTTCAAGAGTTATTTTAGGTGCGAGTCCTTGAGAAAATGTCAAAGAAGAATCACTGAAGGAAATCAAAGTCCTATTGGGGGTACTTTAAACACTGACCCTGTGCTAAATCCTAATAGCATATTTTTATTTTCTTCATTGAGGAAAGGAGTTAGCCTTACAGCTAGGGCGGTCGACTTCGAATCTGGGGAACTGAGTTCGAGTCTCGGAAATGATGCTGAACATCATGTGATTCTGGGTAAATCTCTTAATCTCCCCGTGCCTAACAAATAAACAAAAAGTTAATGTGTCCTCATGTAACGTAACTGGTGCTATGTAAATCGCTCTGATACCAGATACCTTCGGGTCAAGTTTGCGCTATATAAAACTATGTAAAAAACAAAATTCGATAAAAACAGACTTTTATATTGTGTGACTTCACACAACTCACACAATTTATTATTTTGTCTTTTGCTTCTGTTAAAACGTCCTATTTTTAATTCATACTGTAAGGGTGTCGTTTATGAAAGGAAAAGCTAAAAACGAGAGGCACCCATCTCGTGTGCTAACCTGTAGTTCGTGTATTGGCCCAGAGTAGCTGGAGTGTTAAGTGGCGGTGGGAAAATACTTGCCCTATTCAAGGCAAGCGTGGCACGGTGGAGCTGGCTGAACTACCAGGTTTCAAGGTTGTAGAATGTCATCTTGAAGAGACTGGATTCCAAGAAGGGTTGCAAGCTCCCAGTTTCCAAGCGACAGTGTCCAGGTTGCTCTTGTTGCAGGCAGCGGGCCTCAGAACCCACACAGCTCCCTCTTCAGATGGATTGACAGAGCCAAGTGGGCGGCCACACTTTGAAATGCCAATAAAAAGTCTGTTTCTGTCAGAAAACAGGGTCAAGAAACAGAGACCCTTACTTAGTCGGCAATCATTGTACAAACAAACCTTAAATATCAGACACTCCGGCAGGAAAGGAGGCCTGCAAGAAACTGAGGTCTCTAATTGTGCAGCAACGCATAGGTTGTTAGCAGCTACTGCACAAACAAAAATACCAGCCTTTACGAAAGGAAACTACCACAGCAGTAGGAAACAGAGGCCTTTAATTGATTGTTCAGCGGTGCATGTTGTTTTAACAAAAATACCAGGCATTTGTACTTCATTAAACAGACTTATGAACAGTGCACACAAATGAAGGTGCATAACATGCCTTTTAAATTAAACACTCATCAGAGCGGGCAAAATAAAGTACATAGCAGCGTATATGACACCTGTCTAATTTGAAGATAGGTGAGAACAAGGGTGCTGTCCTCGAGTTTAGGGTGTGCACACGGTTTATCACGGACCACTTCTAGTCCTCTTAATCCATAATATACATTTCCAGTGAAAAATCTTCAAAGACAATATCCTTTATGTCATTTTTATTCATGTATTTCTAATGATGCTTTCTCATTGAATACGTCATTTTCCAATTATTAGCAGGTTTCAATGGTACAACATAACACTTTGACCCAATGCATTTCGGGTACAGATGGACCCTTCGTCGGGGGTCTCTACGGAAGGAAATAAAGAATACATAATGAGCCCCAAGCTACGTTCTAGGTCATTACATCATTATCAATAAATCATGAATTTTATCACTTGAAATAAACGAGTTGCTCAACATATGTCTGCTAATGACTACATGACATTTTGGGCGCTAGAGGTAACTATCGTCTAAATTAAACATAACGCGCTTTAAACAAACAAAGATTCCTCTCACATTTATGCGACGTTGGTCGCCCGTACTCACAGTGAAATGTAGCGTCCCCGCTTCCTGCTCTTTCGTCCAATACCTGCCGCATTAAGATCGCTTAACGCTAACCCCCCTTATAGCTGCTTTGATTGGTCAGTAACGCGATCACGTGGTCGCTGCTTGTAAACTTACTAACATTGCGTCTATGTGGAAAACTGAATAATAACTCACGAAAACCCACTAAATCTCGCTTGTGTTAACTCAGCCTAAATTAAAGTGTAACATTACCGCCCGTTGTAATTATTTTTTAAAAAACCTTCTCGAGGTTATTGAGTATAAACCTTTAGCGGGACCAAAATAGACTAGCGAAAATTTGAGATTAGTAAACATGTGCACTGTAGTAGAACATAATAAAAATCTGGGTATGAAACGCTATGTGTTGTACTTGTGCTCATGCAAAACTGCCTGGGAGTAAAAGCGGTCGGCCATTTTGGAGCGGTCAATAGGACTCACTGAAACTGTAATAGTTCTATGTATGAAAGAGGTATCTCACACTATGAATCATGCAAATCTAAAACAATTCTAATGTAACACAAAATATGTCATGCAGCGTCATGAAATTGAGCACAATGTCCTCCGCCCTGTCAGGGCAAATCCTGTCTCATCGATCCAAAGTCTATAGAAAACATGTAAGTTCCAACCTGTCATTAAGCCCATCTGGCTGAAGGCTTCCCATCTTTTTGATCCAAAAGTATTCGGATCTCAGTCTCATTTTATGTGTATCAACATCTGGGCGGCCTTTAACTACTTCCAATATGGTGAAACGTAACTGGGCGATGTTATGTCCTGTCTCTGTCCAGTGGGCTGCCACTGTAGATTTTGTGTTCTTTAACCGGATGTTACTCTTGTGTTCGGTTATTCTTATCTTCACCTTACGCTCCGTCTGGCCCACATATAACTTACCACATGGGCACTTGATGCCATATATAACTCCTTT
Organism: Lissotriton vulgaris; assembly: GCF_964263255.1. Classification (NCBI taxonomy): domain Eukaryota; kingdom Metazoa; phylum Chordata; class Amphibia; order Caudata; family Salamandridae; genus Lissotriton; species Lissotriton vulgaris. Next base: position 753,578,913 of record NC_141695.1, on the reverse strand, counting down.
GGTGTCACATGTGCTTGAATGCTTTAATTGTATCACTTGTCCCGTCCTAGGATGTGTAAAAGATGATCCTGTTATCACATTGTTGCAATGTGTGCAATTTTCACATTTTCGCATTCCTTTATATGTGGGTTCATTGGGTTCTTTGTTTTTATGCTTGAGCAATTCTTTGAGATTCTTGGATCTATTGTATGCAAATGTTATTCGGTTGGCAAATAAAGGCTGTAAATCCGGTTCTTGGGTGATGATGGCCCAATGTTTTCTCATGATATTTGTGATTCTGGCCGATTGCATGGAGTATTTCAAAACACATACTGTGAGTTTCTGATCCTTTTTATCTTTTTTAGTCAGTAAAGATTCTCTTGGTAAAGCCATGACTTTATTTTTTGATTCTTCCAGAAGTTGGTTAGGGTACCCTCTTTTCTCGAATTTCATGATCTGTCTGTCGATAGTTTCAGAAGCTTCCTTGGTGTCTGATGTAATTCTTTTATACCGGATGAATTGGGACATCGGGAGATGTTGTTTCAAAGCCTGGTGATGAAAACTTAGGTAATGCAACCCACTGTTGCGATCAGTTTCTTTAATGTGTACACTTGTATGTATTTGACCCTGTTTAATGGCGACTTTGACATCCAGAAAGGATAATTCTTGGTGATCTATCACATGTGTGAACTTGATCCTGGCGTGTACCGCATTCAGTTTCTCTATGTTTGCTGTGAGTTCTTCTTTTTTCCCTTTCCACATGATGAATATGTCATCAATGAATCTCTTAAAGACAAGCAATCCTTTTTGCCAATCTGGGTTGTTCAAGATATGTTCATTTTCGAACTTTGACATGAAGATGTTCGCGTAGGAAGGTGCCCCAGCAAAGCCCATGCTGGTCCCACTACACTGTGCATAGTATTCTTCGTCCCATTCCAGATAACTGTGGAATAATGCAAAATGTAGAATTTCCATCAAGAAGATTTTTTCTGAACCTTTCACCTCGTTCTTCAGTAAGCACCACTCCATTGCCTCCAGTCCCTCATTGTGGGGGATCGAGGTATATAGTGCAGTGACATCAATGGAACTCAGCCAAATTTCTTCATTTTCAGGAATCCTAACTTCTGTGAGAACATTTAAAAATGCAGTAGTGTCTTTAAGGTGGGTGCACCAATTTTGAACTAATGGTTGTAGAAACCAGTCCAGATATTGTCCAATGGGTTCGGATAACGACCCACAGGCTGATACTATCGGCCTGAACGGCGGATTCGTTGGGTGCTTGTGCACTTTAGGCAACATATAAAACTGTGGTCTCCTTGGGTACTTTATGTTCAGAAATTGATAAGTTTTGTTAGTGATCCAATTCATGTCTAAAGCCTTATCTAATATCTCTTTCAATGTGATGGCGAAAGTCTCTGTTGGGTCTTGTTCCAGTTTATGATAGATGGTAGTGTCTTGGAAGGAAGGAATTCAAGGTGAAAAGCACATTCTGTGCTCCCATCTCCCACAAAACCATAGATGCATATGAGCGTGTGGTGTCTACGGAAATCAAAAATATAAACTACAGAAGTGGTACCAAAAGCAACTTCTCAAAGAAGGAATGGAACACATTGAATACATTGAAAAAGATGACCGATATAACCATTCAAAAAGCAGACAAAGGGGGAGCCCTAGTTGTAATGAACTCAACTTTTTATAATGAGAGTGTGAAACAACATCTTCAAGACACTACCATCTATCATAAACTGGAACAAGACCCAACAGAGACTTACATACATATACATACATACAAGTGTACACATTAAAGAAACTGATCGCAACAGTGGGTTGCATTACCTAAGTTTTCATCACCAGGCTTTGAAACAACATCTCCCGATGTCCCAATTCATCCGGTATAAAAGAATTACATCAGACACCAAGGAAGCTTCTGAAACTATCGACAGACAGATCATGAAATTCGAGAAAAGAGGGTACCCTAACCAACTTCTGGAAGAATCAAAAAATAAAGTCATGGCTTTACCAAGAGAATCTTTACTGACTAAAAAAGATAAAAAGGATCAGAAACTCACAGTATGTGTTTTGAAATACTCCATGCAATCGGCCAGAATCACAAATATCATGAGAAAACATTGGGCCATCATCACCCAAGAACCGGATTTACAGCCTTTATTTGCCAACCGAATAACATTTGCATACAATAGATCCAAGAATCTCAAAGAATTGCTCAAGCATAAAAACAAAGAACCCAATGAACCCACATATAAAGGAATGCGAAAATGTGAAAATTGCACACATTGCAACAATGTGATAACAGGATCATCTTTTACACATCCTAGGACGGGACAAGTGATACAATTAAAGCATTCAAGCACATGTGACACCAAAGGAGTTATATATGGCATCAAGTGCCCATGTGGTAAGTTATATGTGGGCCAGACGGAGCGTAAGGTGAAGATAAGAATAACCGAACACAAGAGTAACATCCGGTTAAAGAACACAAAATCTACAGTGGCAGCCCACTGGACAGAGACAGGACATAACATCGCCCAGTTACGTTTCACCATATTGGAAGTAGTTAAAGGCCGCCCAGATGTTGATACACATAAAATGAGACTGAGATCCGAATACTTTTGGATCAAAAAGATGGGAAGCCTTCAGCCAGATGGGCTTAATGACAGGTTGGAACTTACATGTTTTCTATAGACTTTGGATCGATGAGACAGGATTTGCCCTGACAGGGCGGAGGACATTGTGCTCAATTTCATGACGCTGCATGACATATTTTGTGTTACATTAGAATTGTTTTAGATTTGCATGATTCATAGTGTGAGATACCTCTTTCATACATAGAACTATTACAGTTTCAGTGAGTCCTATTGACCGCTCCAAAATGGCCGACCGCTTTTACTCCCAGGCAGTTTTGCATGAGCACAAGTACAACACATAGCGTTTCATACCCAGATTTTTATTATGTTCTACTACAGTGCACATGTTTACTAATCTCAAATTTTCGCTAGTCTATTTTGGTCCCGCTAAAGGTTTATACTCAATAACCTCGAGAAGGTTTTTTAAAAAATAATTACAACGGGCGGTAATGTTACACTTTAATTTAGGCTGAGTTAACACAAGCGAGATTTAGTGGGTTTTCGTGAGTTATTATTCAGTTTTCCACATAGACGCAATGTTAGTAAGTTTACAAGCAGCGACCACGTGATCGCGTTACTGACCAATCAAAGCAGCTATAAGGGGGGTTAGCGTTAAGCGATCTTAATGCGGCAGGTATTGGACGAAAGAACAGGAAGCGGGGACGCTACATTTCACTGTGAGTACGGGCGACCAACGTCGCATAAATGTGAGAGGAATCTTTGTTTGTTTAAAGCGCGTTATGTTTAATTTAGACGATAGTTACCTCTAGCGCCCAAAATGTCATGTAGTCATTAGCAGACATATGTTGAGCAACTCGTTTATTTCAAGTGATAAAATTCATGATTTATTGATAATGATGTAATGACCTAGAACGTAGCTTGGGGCTCATTATGTATTCTTTATTTCCTTCCGTAGAGACCCCCGACGAAGGGTCCATCTGTACCCGAAATGCATTGGGTCAAAGTGTTATGTTGTACCATTGAAACCTGCTAATAATTGGAAAATGACGTATTCAATGAGAAAGCATCATTAGAAATACATGAATAAAAATGACATAAAGGATATTGTCTTTGAAGATTTTTCACTGGAAATGTATATTATGGATTAAGAGGACTAGAAGTGGTCCGTGATAAACCGTGTGCACACCCTAAACTCGAGGACAGCACCCTTGTTCTCACCTATCATCTATCAATTGAACAGTGTTCTTAGACAAAACACTTTTAAGGTTGTGGCACCAAATTAACCAGCTAAAGAAGCCAGATAAAAAAACGAGAAGTGAGTGCAACTGTTGATCAATATAAGTATACCTGTCTAATTTGAAAATAGTGATGACAAAGGGAAACATACAGCACAGACAGATGACAATGGCGAATATACAGCACTGACAGACCAGTGTATGATAATAGTTGTGGTGAAGGCCTAAGTCTGCATAGATGTGACAGGAGTTGGACACAAAGCTCATTCCTAGTGCTAATCCACAAGAAATTCTGCCACCAGCTAGCAGTCTTTCCTAATGTTATAAGGATATTTATAGTATGATAATCACCTGTAAGGGCATTCAGATACTCTGCAGCCAGTGTGTGAGGCCAGCCTTCGAGGACTTATTAAAAAAAAAGCCAGATCGTCAGCTTCATGCAAAAAACGAGAAGCGAGGAGATGAGGTTCTGATATGTTGTGGAAGTCTTTTCAGGGTTTATGAGCCAGGTGTGAGAAGGTATGGCCCTCTGCTCCGCTTTTGGGTGTGCATGGTGTGTTTGCTAGTGAGAGGCCAGCAGAGAAGAGGGGTGTTGAAGGTTTGTGGAAATTAATGCAGTGGGTTGTAGTGTGCTTTGTAGGTGGGGGTGAGGAGTTTGAAGTGTTCACGCTTGTGTTTTGGGAGCCAGTAGAGTTCCCAAAGGTGTGGTATGATGTAGGCTTGGTGTGGGAGGTTGACGACTTCTCTGACTGCTGGGTTTTGGACGGTCTGCTTGTGAACTTGTTGGTTATCTCTGCACATACAGGGTGCTCCCACAGTGTAGTCTGCTGATAATGAGAGCTTGGTTAATTCCCTGTGTTCTCTAGTAGCCCGTTGAAGGTTTTCTTCAGCATCCTTAGGGGTTTAAAGTAGCATGAGAACACTGCGTTGACTTGGGAGACCATGTCCCATTTTTTGTCTATGTTGATTTAGATGTTTCCTGCTTCTGAGCACGATGTCGAGTTGGGTCCGAAGTCTGTGGGCCATCAGGTGGGGTTCCATGGTGAGGAGTATTTCCTGAAGACCACCACTTCAGTCTCATCCACGTTCAGTTTGAGGCAGATTGATTTTACCCAGCTGGCCACTTTGATCATGCATATGGGGAAGGAGCAGTCATTTTATCATTGGAGCACAAGAGTAATCACCCTTGAATCAGCTACTGATGATACATTCTGTAAAATTGTGTTGTCCACTGAAACCACCATGATTTCATCCATGAGCGCTACAGCGCATTTGAAATCTAACCCTTATCAGTTAAAAAAAAATATATAGTCATTAATTTCAGCCAGTGTAAAACTGCCTTTATGCCATAATAGGTTCATCCAGAGGAAAAAGTCATTATGCCTTATGTAAGTGCAGCCGTACTGTTAAAATCAAAGTAAAAATAGTAGTTACTTTTAGCAAACAGAAGCCATCAAATGCTCGGCAGTCATTTTAAGTTGTTGGGTATAGGTCATCACTAGGCCTGGGCGGTAAACTCTGCTCCGTTCGCGAAGTTTTCAGCACTCCGCGGAGCTTGTGGAGTGCTGAAAACTCCGCTCCATGTAGTGCATCAGAGTATTTTCTCCGCTTGCGCTCATGAATGGTAAGTTGGTGAGCGTGAGTTGCCGCTCGGGTAGAATTTCTATCCGAGCGTCAGGAAGATCAGCGAGAACAGCAGTTCACACTGCACTCTGCCACTTGCGGAACTCGCTGAGTTTTTTCGTCACTTTGCGGAGTTCCTCGTAGCGAAACTCCGCATACTACACCCAGGAAGGCGCTACACTACCAGTACCCCTTTTTACAGCATGTCCCTCCATTTTCCCTCCCTATTCCCAACCATACGCACCCATTAATTGATTGGCTACATTTATAGATCACATATTGCATATGTTTATTGGCACTGTCCTGCCTGTTACACGAACCTAGTCTAGAGGATAATATAGAAGGAGAAATGTATGGTTTTAGTGCTGCATTAAACTGTAAGTCATCCTCACTTAGTATTGTGTCCCGTATACAGTTTCAGAATTTGGAATCAAGATATGTGACAATGTTATCGGCTGCTACCTGCAGTGAGACACTTACGGCATGGGTACTGCATTGGCGGCCACCCCAGAATAGTTTTATTTCATTCCTTATAGTTAAAAAAAGGTCGAACTGTTCCTTTCAACATGTCTGCCCTCTTGAAATGTTAAAGAATGATTACAAAAACATACAAAGATGGGTGACCGTGTGAGTGAATATTCATATGGTTAATCATAAATGTTCTACCATTTCAAGATTGCCGACATGTTGAAAGAAGCTGGTTGGCTGTTTTGGAACAGTAAACTGATAGTACTTTACCTAACATGCATGGCACAATCTCTGCATTCTTGCACTGATCGTTTCCTGTTGTAGTCTCTGATTGCACGTTTTTAACAATATTCTGCTTCGATTTGTATTTATTAGTTTACTACACATTGGACTAACTTTGTCTTCTGATGTTCTCTTACATATTGGAGCTCTGAAATTTTTGATCAGGTATGTTATGACTCGTGGTACGCAGGACCTCTGCTGTGCTAAACACATGCCCTGCATCAATCTGTGAGATTGTTTTGGGAGCTGTGTGGAGCTAAGGTATGAAAGAGTGCTTGTGAAGCTAAAATATGGCAAATGTGGTTGAGCTATATGGAGCTAAGATATGATATTGTGGCTAAAGCCGTATGCAGCAAATATGAGACTGTGTATAGCTGAATGGTTATAAAAGTATGAAACTGTGGTTAAAGCTGTGCGGAGCTGAAATATGAGACTATGCTGAGATATGAGAGTGCTTGTTGAGTTGTATGGAACCCGTGTATATTTTATTTCGAATAACTTTTTCTACTGGTTTGCCGTCTGAAGCATTGTTTGTGCATTGAAGAGTAGACTCACTCATTCACCCACAGAAGTATGTCTTGTGCCAAGAAGGTAGAATTGATGAGTCATCTACTGAAGGGCTGTTAACACCAGAGGATTAGACCAGCGGGTGCACATATAGAGGCATAGTTCTTGTCTAAAGTGGCAGGTTCACCAGTGCTCCTACCAAAGCACAGTTGGTGTCGAGAGCAGAAGACTCATCAGTTCACCTACAGAACCATGCCAAGGGTCGTTCTATGAACAGTAGACTCACTGGCTTACATATAGATGCTTGGCCTTTACCAAACACTGTGTCTTCACTGGACCAGCAGTGGACTCACTGGGCTACACACAAAAACCTTGCTCATGCCAAACAAGGCCTCTTTACTGGTTCAACCATTGTTCTTGCCAAGAAGATCTAGATTGACCGATTAACCTACAGAAAGCACAGCTCGTGTCAAAAGGGGTTGACTCTGGTTCACCTACAGAAGTAAAGATTGTTCCAACAGCGGCCTCTTTGCGGTTTCACCTATCGCACAATTTGTGCCAAGAAGGCTAGGCTCACCGTTTCACGTCCAGAAGTACGATTTGTGCAAAGAGTGCTAGACGAGTCGCTTGACATATAGAAGAGCAATTCGTCCCTAAAGGGTCAGATTCGCTTGTTGAAATGCAGAAGCTATGTTCAGCCTAAAGGGCTAGACTCACCATTTAACAGGTAGATCGACGATGTGTGTGCCAAGAGGGCTATACTCGCATGTTCACCTGCAGAAGCAGGTCTCCTCCTGCATGAGTCCTCTCCCTGTGATAGCCTTCACCCCGTGGCAGTCCTCGCCCCATAGCAGTCCTCGCCCCATAGGTACTGAGCAGTCCTCGTTTCCATTTCTTTGCAGCCCAGGGTTCTAGCAGCGCTGTAATGCGCTAGGCTTCACGGGGGCAGAAAGTCTTACAATGTTTCACATCTTCGGGTAATTACAGTGGTGCTGGAGCATTTCAGAGCAGATGAGTATGAAAGGTACTCTTCAACGCTTTGATAACATAATAACTGGTCTTTCAAAATGCTCTTTTGAAACTTCTCTCTAATTTATGAGCTTGTCGTTGCTGAGCGGTGCTGAGATGCTGCTAATGCTGGCCCCCTGGAGTCTGTGCTCTCCTGCTTTTCTAAATAGAATGTAATATAGTGTTTTTATTTTATTATAGCCTTTCCATCAAGTTTTTGTTCTTTGGAAGTGAATTATACAGCCCCTGATCATTGCAACGCGCTTTTTTCCGCAGTTTTCTGCCTCTTCCCCATTATTCTTTTACTTCACTTTCTATCATGTCAGCCTCTCTGTAAATATGCCCGCCTTCAAGCCACTCACTTAGCCTGCATCCTTTATCCCTCTCTCTCATCGAACCTTTTCTCACTCTCTAACATGTTTGTCTTCCTACCTCCTCTTTTCTTTTTTCTTTTTGGTTGAAAACCTTTATTTAACATTTGCAATCAAATACAGACAAGGGCCTACAACCCCCAGGGCTGGCCGCTAAGTATTTTAGTACGTTATTACAATCCAACTTCAAACCCGCCTCCCTGGGGAGCATAGGATCTCCATTCACAAAGTGCATCGGTTGCAAAGGCAGTTCAATTTGGAAACAGGATAGGAGGTTTTCATTTTAAAATAATAAGTAGAAAGAATCAGGTGTCGCACAGTGTCTCGGATCACAACGGGGGGCGAGCAAAGAAACAACGTGTCCAAAATAAACTCGCTATAATATAATTCAACGAAGTTAAGACATACGACATCAGGATAAACTAGCACATTATTATTCGTCTACTCCATCATTATTGTCCGCCCCAGAGCACCAAAACCTCAGAAAAGTCAAGGTACAGATGTAGAAACAAGGATGTAAGAAAGCCGAACCCACGGACAAGGGAAGAGAAGGAAGAAAGAGGCCATAGAACAAAAATAAAAACGAACACCCATCCCCACACCCCCCCCACCCTGCACCCCTGCTGATGACTACGGCCACCCCCCTCGCAGCGTGCCTGTCGCCCAGTAATCAGAACCCGACATATAGAAGAAAGGGAAAGAAAGAAAAGGCAAAGAACCCCACTCGATAAGGGAAATCGGAGGAGGGCATATTTCTACGGACTCCCGGTCTCCTTCCCCCGTCGTAGCCAGCCCCGCCCCGGACTCCGTTAGGTCAATAAAACAATCCAGTTAAACCTAGTGCCACAATGAGAGACCCAGGTAACAATCTCAACCCTGGCCCCGTCGATCAAATTCACTGAAGTCGTCAATTAAAGAAAGCCCTTTCCACAAATTACTGCAAAAGTCTACAGAACAGGAGTACACAGATGAGAAAAGAACGGCAGGTCTCAATGTAGATGGTTGGTGCCAATGTTGCCCCTCCCTGTCTTCGAAGCCAAGCTTTACCCCATCCGCCATCTTGAAAGACCGACAGGGGAAGGGAGTCGACACGGTCCAAAACAGCAAAAGATAAAAAGTAGAAAGTTCCAGAATGGGGATGACATGTAAATGTTCCAAGGGATACACAACCGGGGGTTCCAACGGCTCCATTGGGTGATCGGGCACAGTACAGTCGGGTAGATCCAATACAATAGGGGCAAACCCTGTTTCCAGCGCCGGGTCAAAATACGTCTCCGAAACATCTATTGAAAAGTAGGCTGGTTGCCGGGGCGCGGGTGTCGAGTCAGGATCCGGTCTCAGGCCTGTGAGCCCATCCGTCGCAGACAACAAACTGCAAGTCTGGATTTCAATAGTCCCCTTAAGTGCCATGAGTGCCTCCAGCACCATTCGCAGTGACGGGCCAGTTCGAGCCTGCTCCGCTAGATGCCTTTCGTCCTCCAACATGGTGGTCCCCACGGAGAGGCGCCTTCTCCGGGGCAAAATTAGGCGGAGCAGGAGTAAGCCATGAGGGACTGACGGTTAGCGAGCAGTAGTACGCAGCGAGGCACTGACCCGGGGGAACCGACGATGCGAATGCCGAACCCCCGGTCAGGGACCCCCGCGACACAGCACCGTGTGTCACTCGTCACCTCACCTACTGTAGGGCACCAGGCAGCTGATGGTAGCAGACCAATCAAAAAGTCTGAGTGTTCCAGAGAGCGGACCCGACCACATTCAGCAGTCCGTTGTTATTCAGCTCGGACCTGGCAGAGCCCGCACTCGAGACCCCGGCGTCCCTACTGGGTTAGGCCTCAATGCGACCATCGACGTAGCTCCGATCCACAGCGGCGGAGAAACTCCGGGATTGCACCATTGGAATGCAGGTCGGATCACACACACGGATCCGGTGCAGGTAATCAGGATAAGCGACAGGATAATAGATCGAAGGACGGAGGTCAGCGGAGCCGGGAGACTATGCGGCCATCTTGGTTGGTGTCGTAGCTCCTCCCCTCCCTACCTCCTCTTTTCATTTATGTTGCGTCGTGTTGCTTATTTGTATTTCTTAGACCAGGGGTCTCCAACCTTTTCTATAGTAAGAGCTACTTATGATCAAAGAAACTCATCGAGAGCTACTAATATTTCTAATGTAAGGTGGGGCAAAGGTAGCAACACTATATGCAGATGATACCTTGCTGGTTTTTAAAACACCTAGAGGGCTCCAACAGTTACTAGATATGGTTCAAGAATTTTGCGATGACAAAGGCTTAATAATCAACAGAGCAAAAACTACATTTATGCACCCTGAATCCTTCCAAATCCTTTCGGGGCTGTCTGAGGCTTGGAGGCATTCAGCTTGAAATGGTTAGTGCTTTTGACTATCTGGGTTTAAGGATAGCAGAAAATCTGTCTGGAAACCCCATATTAGTAAAAGGGTTTTGTAGCAGAAACAGCTGTTGGGGTTGTTGGGAGAGAGCATCGATTGTTCCATACCTACCCAATTGGCCTTGCACTCCAGGTATATGATGCTAAAGTGGTAAGCTCTGTGACGTTCGGTGAAGAATTATGGGGCCTGGATAGTGTAGAGCAACTAAGTATCCTCGACTTGAAGTATTTAAGAGGTTTAGAGATGCTACCCCAGAGCACCCCCCTTCTTCCCCTAATGTTAGATATAGGCTGGCATTCTCTTGCTTCTAAAGTAAGATTATACCCTCTGCTATTTTGGCTAAAGATCAAGACAACCCCTAAAATATTGCCATATGCTCGGACTTTAGAGGACATAAAAAGCAGAGACACAGGCTATAAAATCTACTTGTTGAGAGGGGTAAAGAGTTTGCTCATACCTAGTGGGATGAGGGAGGAGGCAAGGGAAGCTAGCAATCCCACTTTACTTCCCCGGAAATGTAGCATTAAGAATGCTGATTGAGAGTGGGTATTGCAGGATGAATTAAGCAAGGCTCAGGGGAAACTTACTTTGGATTTTATGGCACACCAAATGAATCGTTCCTTGTAAGGCTGTCTTGATTTTAAAGAACACCTGGGGGATAGGAAATTATATATCCAGTTCAGGTTTGGTACACTGCGCCTGAATGTTTTTAGCTGTAACTGGAATTCTAGGAATAAAGTTACCTTTAGTTGTCCAGGTTGTAAAATCCATCAAGAAACCCTACCCCTCATATTGTTCTCTTGTCCACTATATATTACACCGAGGAAAAACTGACTTGCCCCACTTGCAAGCTAATAGGAAAAGATAATCATCGGATTGCAGGGAGAGTCTTGAAGTCATATGTTAGGCCACCATTTGCTTGTGCTTTGGCAAAATTCTTGGGCCAAATGTGGGGTATCAGAGGTAGGGCCCAGGAGACGATTAACAAGTAAAGCTCTCCCTATGACATAGTTCTGTCAAGATGTCTCTGTAGATAATGCCTTCATGGGGCTGATTATAAAGCTTTTTGCACACTGAGTCTTTTATCGCTGTATTGTATTTGATGATTTTTAGTCGCCACATCTGACAAGATTACAACAGTGGTCACTATATGCAAGATTACTTGCAGTGATCACGTTAGTGCATCAGGAGTGGTTACTTGAATTAATGTTAAAAAGACTTTGTCAATATGGAATGCCTCCAGATGTTCAAAATTCAATTCACAACAACTATAGCTACAGTGCCTCTGGCACCAAGGTTATACAATTTGTAAACATATCTCCAATGCCACAAGATGTATAACTCAAAAATCAGCTTTCAATACTATTTTAGAAATTCAATAATTTTTTTTATTGGGTTATGAGTTCTGAAAATAAACACATTTGTGTCTCAGATATGCACACTTAATTTCGGTATATATTAAAGGGATCTATGTCGATAAAACGCATGTTATTACAACGCATGCTTTTACATCGCATTTTTTTACAACGCAAAAACTTTTACAACGCATGTATTTACAACAAATGTTTTTACAACGCAGGTACCTTTACAACGCATACCATTACAACGTAAGTATTGTTAAATATATATTAATTTTATAATCGTAAATTAATTTAAAAAAATATAATTTAATGTAATTTAATTTAAATTTAATTTTAATTTATTTTTACCCTGTACCCCTGTACCCCCAAAACCCAAAACTGACCCTGAACCCCAAAAATACCCCTTTACCCAAAAACTAAAAACTGACCCTGAACCCCAAAAATACTCCTTTACCCAAAAACTAAAAACTGACCCTGAACCCCAAAAATACCCCTTTACCCAAAAACTAAAAACTGACCCTGAACCCCAAAAATACCCCTTTACCCAAAAACTAAAAACTGACCCTGAACCCTAAAAATACCCCTTTACCCAAAAACTAAAAACTGACCCTGAACCCCAAAAATACCCCTTTACCCAAAAACTAAAAACTGACCCTGAACCCCAAAAATACCCCTTTACCCAAAAACTAAAAACTGACCCTGAACCCCAAAAATACCCCTTTACCCAAAAACTAAAAACTGACCCTGAACCCCAAAAATACCCCTTTACCCAAAAACTAAAAACTGACCCTGAACCCTAAAAATACCCCTTTACCCAAAAACTAAAAACTGACCATGAACCCCAAAAATACCCCTTTACCCAAAAACTAAAAACTGACCCAGAACCCCAAAAATACCCCTTTACCCAAAAACTAAAAACTGACCCTGAACCCCAAAAATACCCCTTTACCCAAAAACCCAAAACTGACCCTTAACCCTAAAAATACCCCTTTACCCCAAACATATAACATTTACCGTATAATTATATACTTACCAATACTTACGTTGTAATGGTATGCGTTGTAAAGGTACCTGCGTTGTAAAAACATTTGTTGTAAATACAACTATAGCTACAGTGCCTCTGGCACCAAGGTTATACAATTTGTAAACATATCTCCAATGCCACAAGATGTATAACTCAAAAATCAGCTTTCAATACTATTTTAGAAATTCAATAATTTTTTTTATTGGGTTATGAGTTCTGAAAATAAACACATTTGTGTCTCAGATATGCACACTTAATTTCGGTATATATTAAAGGGATCTATGTCGATAAAACGCATGTTATTACAACGCATGCTTTTACATCGCATTTTTTACAACGCAAAAACTTTTACAACGCATGTATTTACAACAAATGTTTTTACAACGCAGGTACCTTTACAACGCATACCATTACAACGTAAGTATTGTTAAATATATATTAATTTTATAATCGTAAATTAATTTAAAAAAATATAATTTAATGTAATTTAATTTAAATTTAATTTTAATTTATTTTTACCCTGTACCCCTGTACCCCTGTACCCCCAAAACCCAAAACTGACCCTGAACCCCAAAAATACCCCTTTACCCAAAAACTAAAAACTGACCCTGAACCCCAAAAATACTCCTTTACCCAAAAACTAAAAACTGACCCTGAACCCCAAAAATACCCCTTTACCCAAAAACTAAAAACTGACCCTGAACCCCAAAAATACCCCTTTACCCAAAAACTAAAAACTGACCCTGAACCCTAAAAATACCCCTTTACCCAAAAACTAAAAACTGACCCTGAACCCCAAAAATACCCCTTTACCCAAAAACTAAAAACTGACCCTGAACCCCAAAAATACCCCTTTACCCAAAAACTAAAAACTGACCCTGAACCCCAAAAATACCCCTTTACCCAAAAACTAAAAACTGACCCTGAACCCCAAAAATACCCCTTTACCCAAAAACTAAAAACTGACCCTGAACCCTAAAAATACCCCTTTACCCAAAAACTAAAAACTGACCATGAACCCCAAAAATACCCCTTTACCCATAACTAAAAACTGACCCAGAACCCCAAAAATACCCCTTTACCCAAAAACTAAAAACTGACCCTGAACCCCAAAAATACCCCTTTACCCAAAAACCCAAAACTGACCCTGAACCCTAAAAATACCCCTTTACCCCAAACATATAACATTTACCGTATAATTATATACTTACCAATACTTACGTTGTAATGGTATGCGTTGTAAAGGTACCTGCGTTGTAAAAACATTTGTTGTAAATACATGCGTTGTAAAAGTTTTTGCGATGTAAAAGTTGCGTTGTAATAGTATCTCGTTGTAAAAGTTGCGTTGTAAGTGATGTTTCCCATATTAAAGATGTGATTTGGGAGGATGGGTACCACTTTTTAGTGATGGACATCTGCTCCCTATACACTAGTATCAACCATCAAGATGGCCTGAATGCTATTAAATTCTTCCTGTCAAACAGAAATATTTGTTATAATGAACATAACAAAATGCTACTCCATATGATTGAATTATGTTTGACTAACAATGTTATTATTTTCAATAAGGAATTGTTCCAACAACTCAGAGGTGTGGCAATGGGGGCGTGTTTCTCTCCCAGCTATGCGTGCTTGCACGTTGGCTGGTGGGAGAAACACGTCCTCTTGCAATCCCATAAGGATGATTTTTCAGAACACGTTATCAGATGGTGGCGTTTCATCGATGACGTGTTCGTCATATGGAAAGGCACTAAAGAATCAGCTCTGGATTTTGTCAGCAAGATAAATAGCAACACCCTGAATTTGGAATTTACAGCACAAGTCAGTGATTTGAAGGTAGAATTTTTAGATGTTGAGGTTTTTGTTGATCATATGAATATCTGCACTAAATTACATCGCAAAGTAACTGCTGGAAATTCCATCCTTCATGCCAGCAGTGCTCACCCTAGGCACCTCATAAAAAGTATTCCTTACGGTGAGTTTTTACGTATAAAGAGGATTTGCAATAGGAAAGAGGATTTAGACATTTGCTTGAATGAATCTAGAGAAAGATTCTTAAATAGAGGATATAAGGTTAAAGATCTGCAATGGGCTCTTGATAAACTGAATACTGTTGTTCCATTAGAGGCTAGTGAAGTAACTGATGTGAATCCTGCTGAAATAACCGTCCCACCACCGATAAGGTTAATCACTACTTTTAGTAATCAAGAGCAGGCCATCAGGAAAATTGTCAGTAAGCATTGCTCCATCTTACACAATGGTGTGGCAGGGTATACTCAGACATGAGTCCCTTGCTCACTGCACCATCAGGATTCAAGCAAGCCGGGCCGAAGACGGCTGAAATGCCAGAAACCGGTCCCTGGTAGCTTGTCTCCTTTCTGGTGAAGAATTGGCTTGGTAGTTTAGTCTGCCCTGTTCCCATGATGCACTGGGCCAGGGACAGACTAATTTGCATATAGCCAGGTTCTGAGCTGGGATGGTGCAGTGAGATAAATAACGGTGATGGATCAAGCCCTGATCTTTGGACTGGGTAAGAGTGGTCTGCTTAATTCAGACACTCTGTTCATCACCACCCCCTTTTCTGAATCATCTTACACACTGACATTACTTTATCTCCGGAACTTCTCAATCAGCCCACCATCACTTTTAGAAGAGCACCATCTATGCGAGATGCATTAGTCAAAACTAATCCAGAAGTGATTGATAAAAGAAATTGGCTGACTGACAAGAGGGGCTTTGTAAAATGTTTCTCCTGTCGTGCATGTAAATTCGGAATAAATAAACAGTCCTTCTTGGATCCTTTTTCAGGCTCATTGAATAAGATTATTGGACACTATACCTGTAAAACTGACTGCGCGGTATATGTTTTAGAACGTACTTATCATCTTTTATATATTGGTAGTACCAAACTCCCGGTATTCAATAGGATCCTCCAGCACTTGCGGGCAATCGTGAATTCTGAACCATCTTATCCGGTTGCCCGCCATTTCAAACTTGTGCACCAAAACAAATTGGAGGACCTGAAATACTATGTAATTAACTCTGTGCCGAAATCAATAAGGGGTGGAGATAGAGAGAAGAAACTCCGCCAGTTAGAGAGTCAGTACATAGTTAGACTCAATACCAAGATACCTAATGGTCTCAATACAGGGGAAGATTTGGTCCATTTTCTATGATTATACCAGCAGACTTTTTATGATTATACCAGCAGTGTTATGTTTTATATATAAACATTGAATTGTCCTTATATCTGATGTTGGGCTCAACATCAGGTTCCTATCCCCTTCTATTCGATTTTATATTCATGACATGTTTATCCTTAACTAATCATGGTCTTCTAATGCAAATTGAATATGTATGTGTATATATATGAATTTAGGTTTTTTATTATGGGTATTGTATTTATTGATTGCAAAGAATTTTAACTTAAGTTCTTATTTATGTTAAATTTTGATCCTTTAGCTTGACTAATGGACATTCTGGCAGAGCATTATCAGTTTTTTGCTGATCTCTGTATATACTAGTTATATTGCTGTATTCAATGATGATCCCACTGAGAAAGCCGTATTTTAAAGTTTTTTTTTATATATATATATATATATATAAAATGTGTTCTGAATGATCCTCCTTTATCCTAGTATCTGAAAACTCTGAAATTTGATTTAAGCTATATGAATTTATGTATCTCTTTTGCTCCTATATGACTTGCTTGATGAATGCATCCCCAGTATCATCTGATTTTAATTAACAGTAATGTATGGCTAGTAATAGTCACATTCTCACTATTTGCACATTGGGTAATTTACCATGATCAATTGATTTCTGTTATTTTGTGCAATATTGGTAGTCCTTTTGATGGATTAGGATTTGGGCACTGGCCCCGGACTTTTTTCTTGTTTACAATCATAAAATATCTGTAATTTCCTTTCCAATTATTCTTAGCAATATGTCAACTCTGCTTAAAACAACATTCGATATGAATTTTTGAACTATTGTTTTTCAATGAAAAGGATTGCACTTACTTATCTTTGCACATATGCATTATGCACTTTATAAATGACTTAGTCTGTTTTCCCTCTCTATGTGAAGGATGGGAGGGTCTAAATTGTTTCATGGTATTTATGGGTGTTATTTTTCCTAACACGTCATGTGATCAAGGCCGGGGAAACCCGGCTGAAACGCGTCATGTTGTGTGATGGCTTGAATAAACTGCACTAAGAAAGCTTCAAACCTTTTGTGGTGGTCCGTTCCTGGTGTGTGGCAGTTTGCTGAGTTGCTGAGGAGGAGTTTGCTTTCTCTCCAGGATTTGATTCATATATATATATATATATATATATATATATATATATATATATATATATATATATATATATATATATATATATTCATATTCATATTCACTCAAGTAAATGCTTCCAATTTAATAGGTAGGACTGGACACGGGCGAGCTACATACACCTAGCTGGAGAGCTACCAGGAGCTCACGAGCTACTCATTGGAGAAGCCAGTCGTAGACACTGTATGTTGGCGATCTCTATGATGCCACATGCCACATGGTAAATGCAGAACACTTGAGAGGATAGTGTAGACTCTTCTTCAATTGGCAATCACATTTATGAACTATTTTTTCTCCCTGTAGCCTCAGTAAAAAAGTGCAGGTTCAAGCTATTTCCTTACCCTGAAGTAGTTCTGGGGCCGTCTTAAATTAAGGGCGCACTGTCCTGGTTTCTACCATGGCATGCCTTTAAACAAGGGCAGTACACCCCATTAATGATTGTACACTGCCCCATGCAGCTGTGAACACGTGCAACACATAATTGAAAGACGTACTGGCTGATTGAAGCAGCTAGTCCGTCGTTCACAGTACAGGTGGCCTCTGGCTTGTACATTTAAGGGGGTCAGAGGCCTCCTACAGGCAGGTGCAGCGAGTGAGTGTACCCGCCTGCAGGGGATACCTGGATTAAAGATTGGACCCCTGTTTCCCATCCAGAGTGCGCATTGACTGGGCACTACCTTTTTGTGGTGCACAGTTAGTGTACCTCCTGACCGCTTCTTTGCCTTTGCTCCCACGTCCATATTAGGGCGCAGAGGCAAAGTAACTCCCTCATTTGCATGGGCAACGTGCAAATACAAATAAGGGAATACCCAATTAGAATAGTGCCAGCACTATTTATATTCGAGAAGGGGCTATGTAAGTGTCTGTGGCCCCTTCTGTATTACCAAAGTGACCTGCAGGTGCACACGCCCATTGCTCTCCAAGGGCACTCCTGTTGTGACTTCATCATTTGATGCAGATTGATCATCGTGTCTTGACGTAGTATAGCAAAAATGCTGCCCACAAAGTGATTGCTGTTTAACTCTGCTTGTGTAATTTCTCAAATCTCAGTTTGAAGAATGTCTGTAATCCTATGTGAATAGACCTATGTATTTGTCAACTTCCTTTCAGTGGGTAATTTGGGCTAGGCATTGCTACCTGAAGGTTACCCTGCCTTCCTTTGTTAACCACTGCTAGGAACTGGTGTTGTGTGGTGTGATTGTTTTGAGGTGCTGGAGTAGATTGGCTCTGTGCCGGGCAGTCCATTTATTCCAAAAGCCTGTTTGTGCTTCTGGGCTTTTCTGCGGTAGGCTGAAGCCCTGGGTGGGCGGTTATGAAAGCTTAAGGCACTCCTGGTACCCGTCTCGTTCCTTAACTCCCCACGGTTAATTGCAGCAGGCATAGGGAGGCTTGAGATGAGATGGAAATAGACAGAGAGGGACAGTGGAGGGAAAGCGATCAGAGGGAGAAGGGAGAAGGCTAGCGTGATTGAGAGGATCAATGTAAAGAGACAGAGATTGCGCAAAGAGACAAAGGGAGTGGGGCTGGTTCGAGCATTATTTTTGCCATGGTTGCTTTTGGTTCCCCAGTCCAGCCCTGGGCGAGCCAATTAATTTTGGATTCATTTAGATTGCTGTTGGCGTGTCTCTGGAAAATCTGTTTGTATGCTGTTGAAACAATATGCCATTCTAGGGTCTGACCTGACAGGGTGACCAGTGATGGTAGTGCAGGCACTGCAAGTGATGTAATGGGTTCAGAGGATGCATTTCATAAAGTGAGGATCGATTTTTGTGCACTGAGAGCTTGGAAGACTGAGCATTAGAGGTGATGTACTTGGAATAAAGTATTTTCTTCTTACAAGTTGTGTGAATCCTTGGATACTAAAAAACCTCAAGACAGGACCACATGAAAGGGCCCAACAAATCAATCTTGTTTCACTGTACTTTTTTTTAGCATGCTACCGTGCATTTAGTGCACTTACACAAGGCATCTACTTGCGGTACAAGCTACAGTAATGTGGCAAACAGGACTGCCATGTTTCTTACTACACCTGCAGATTTGGAGAAGTTTCTCAGGCTCTGGGATAGTGGGATGAAATTCACTATTGTTTTGGAACCTTATAGGTCATCAGTCATCCATTCTTGTACCAGGGTGTGGCCGTTTTCAGATTCCTTGTTGGTTTTCTGTCCCTTTTCCTAGGCAATGAAGTACTTGGTATGGTTTACATTTTTTGACAAGACATGTTCTAATGCTTGATAATGTTGCCCAGAGGGAGCATGTATGCTTTGAATTCCCATGGAAAGCTACTTTAACCCTGAGAGGCTTCCATGAAAACTCTAGATGGTGAAAGATATGTAATTTAGCTTTGTTTTCCTACACTATTTCAAGACGTATCTGTCATTGCTTTCTCTCTTCTCGTCTCTTCTTTTACTATTCATACACCTACTCTTATTTCTCTTTCAAATGCTACTCTTTCCTAATTTTGTTGTTCACTTGTAGTGTTCACTTTCTCTCTGTAGTATTTTTCTCTCCTACATCTTGCCTTAATCTCCTTTTCCACTTCTATCATTTTTATCAGTGTTTATTAAATGTGCTTTGTTCACTTCCCTCCCATTATTTCTGTTATTCTACCACTTTTATGTTTTTGGTCCAACATTATCTCCATCTTTTAAAGCTATGATAAGTTGTATTCAGGAGTTGAATCTAAATAATGTTCTCTGCGACATTCCAAGGGCGAGTATCTCTTTTATTGCATGTTATTTCACGAGTTTATTGATATCAAATGGCGTAGAGAAAAGTGCACAATATTTGGTGTGGTTGTGTGTGTGCTAATAAATCGGGGCGCAGTTCTAATAATAGGACATGAGAAATAGAGTTCAGAGTAGCTAGAGAAGACCATGTTACCAAACATTTTAGGGCAATTGTACTTAATCTTGTGCAAAGTGTTATTGCATGCTCAGAGTTATTCTTTTCTGTTAGTTAGTCTAGGGTCTTTCGTTGTTGCTACTGGAGGGGTGTCTAAGTGACAGGAGACTTTCATCTGTCTTCTGCTGGGAAGACATTTTGAAGGCAGTCATGTTTGCTGCGAACTAACATAGATGTCAGGGAGCGAAGGCAGGGATGAGTAAATCCAGAGGTAACACATCGTAAGGTGACAGTGCAAGGTAAATAGTAGGCTACTCAAAGTATAAGTAAGGTCACAGATCAACATTGGACAAGAGATGTGTGTAAGCAGTGACAGACAAGAACAAGGTTAAACAAAGTAAGGGCTGCACTAGCATATGACAAGAGGTGTGTTAGTAGCTTAAGCGACTTCTTTAGGATTAGCACTAGCAGATGGCTCTCATCTACAGTCATAAAGTGAAGTCCTAGTTTGGGCCTGCTCTGGGTTGAGGCTTATAACAGCAATAAGACCGGTAAAACTCCAATGGACGTGGATGCAACAACAAAAGTCTTTTCCTTACTTGATTGAAATTGAGGCCAAGCCAGAGGTCATACTGTAAACAGATATGACAGCAACAAACAATGGACGATGTCTGAAATGGATAAAACATCCAGAGTGGAAAGAATAACCAAAATACAGGATATACAAAGATCAAGAGCAGGAAACTAGATACGAACGAACAGAAGAAAGAAACTGAAGATAGACACTACACTCATACTAGCTCTGGGAAAAATAAAGATAGCAAGCAGACAGGAAGAAAACCAAGACAAAGAAAACAAAAACAGGGCCCCCGAAATCAAGGACTAAAATACTGGAATAAAAGCAGGCTGTACCCAAAAGGCACTGAGATGAGTATTCCCTGCTGGTACATAAATATAAAAACAGCAATTCAGTACATCGGGACAACAGTAAATCAGCAAAAGAAAACCAAGGGAATTGTTGCCAGACCTTCATTGGGGTTCAACAAGATTGACAGGAAAGGCAGAAGGAATAAGATGACTGTGTAGCAAGGAAAACACATAAAGCTCTATGCTGCACCCGGCAGCCTTGCATAGGGTGGGCACTGCATAAAGCAATCACAGGCAACAGGACTCTTCTTAGGAATTCAAAGGTTCAGCAGTGGCGATAACTGAAGCAGAAAGCAGTAGCTCCCAGTGGCAGCAGTTGAAGCACGAATTCTGAATACAGAAGCCATCTTAAATCACTCCGCCAGCTCACAGCAACACTGGTTGCTTGGAACTAGGAACAGCTGTGAGCTACTTGCAGCACAGTGCAGATTAGAACAGTTAAAGTCCCTCTCCAGTGTGCTCTGCATGAAGGAGTATATTATATAGAACATAGGTCCCTACATGTGGACAGGATAAATTACAAAAACAATAATGAAGGATTAGGCTGAAGTTCCAGTCAGCAACCAGAAGGCACACCAAACATCTTGTTTCAAAACATGACAGAAATTGATGTAAAAGAGCACATGGCCATTCTGGAAACCGTACGACAGAGTTCAATGTGTAGTAAGATTCACCAAAAGGCTCCTCCCCAGCTGTCCGTTTTGGGTAAGGCCTACACCATAATGCATTAAGAGTAGATAACTAAACCCTGGCTTGGAATTGAAGTGGATCAGATTTCCAGGAGGATTTGTAAAGAGTGTGAAGGAATATTGAAGTACAGCACAGGTTCCAAATTAGTATTAACGATGGAAGCCGCTCACAAAAGATCTTCAAATAGCCTCACCCAATGACAGTATGGAAGGATCTTGTCAAGAGGTCTACAAATGTGACAAAAGCACGCTTACTAGTTACCAGTTATGAGGTGGGACAGTTAAAAACTACTACAGGTTTTCCAGTTCCTATATTATGTCGTTCACATCCAGGACCTATGAACGCAGACTTTCTTTGACTTATTTCAGCACCTTGCAATAGGTGATAGGCCTACGGGCACTGTTGGACAACTGTCTGTTTTTGGACAAGGGATGTGCCAAAAGCTTATCTGCTAAGCAATTTAATTTTAAAACAGTCAATTCATGTGAACATTCACATATGTTATATCTCCTCTCCTGGTATTGCTGTCTTGTTCAACATAAGCCCACAGCAAGGACTTGTCCATTGAAATGTTCTCAATGTTTTGTTCTTCATTTTCACGTAAGTTTGCTGGAAGTGTTTTCATTAGATTACAGAGTCCCACACCTCCTGGTGTTCGTTGTTACGGTAGTAGAGAAGCAGATACGTTGTGGTTTGCTCTCCTGATTTAAAAAAGGTCATTATATATGATAGCATTTGAATTCCCGAGTAGCACAGCAGGTTCCATTTATTGTTACCACTGGTAACACCGAACTGGTGATACTCAAGGACATACGTGCTGATCTGCTCAATTTTGTTCTGGACTGTCTAAGAAGTTACTTAACCTTTTATACTTGCACCACTCTGCACCATGCTAGATTTTCCTTGTATGTTGGGCACTTTCCGAAGTGCATGTTCAGTTTTTTTGTTCATATGCTTCGATTCAGATGCCTTTCCATCAATTTCTTTCTGTGTTATTCCTGATCCACAGCTTTCGTAGAAGTAATGACGAAAACTTCAATCATATGTAGCCAAGTTACAAACATGGCTTCATGTTCTAGACCCCTCAAGGCACATTTGTATATTTTTATGCCCTCAAAGATTTTGAACGTCTCTGTATTAGTTCCCCTCTTGCATCCACACAGGTCTCAGCATAGCTTTCATATTTATGAGGTTAAATTCCCTGCCTATGGTTTGATGATGCAGACATCAAGACTGTGTTCAGTTTCTTTGGCTACAGGGATGGAAGGACACTGCACTGGACTTTGTGTCTACACTTCCTGCCACAGAGTTGCAAATGCCTACATTCTCAACTTCCACCATTAACAGATTGCCGAACTTGACTGATTTTGCCTTTTTGGTAAATTCCTATATTTTCCTTTTTTTTTTTTTTTAAAGTCAGGCAGACCTAAATCTGTCACCACATGTCTACCAGATTGCTAATTTTCGATTTGGTCAATACTTTTTAAGGCTTGCCACTTCTCAGTACTTGGAGACTGACCACCAATACAATGTACTTAGTCTTTCCCTCACATGCTTTTCCGTGGTGGGTATGTGTAAAAGGGTAGAGGGCTCTAAGGATGTTTTGTTTTGCCTATGGTTAATTGGACAAACGCATCAAACACAAGGAAAAGTTAGGAACTATTCACTTACTAAAGGATGAACTTTTCAACCTCGTACATTCTAAAACTGAAGCATGCAAGTAATGCAATGATGTGGTGCGTCTCATCATAGGTCTGCAGTCTGCTCCTGCTCCCTGGAACTTCAAACCTAATGAGTTGGTCTTTGCCCAAAGTCTGCCCTTTTTAGGAGACCGGATAAACATTGCAATGAAACCTTGAAAGCATTTCCCATGTTTGTGATGGACAATAGGATTAGAACAAAGTCTCTGGAGGGAGCTGTTTAAAATGAGATGCATCACTAATGAATTTACTGCCCGTTAAGAGGTTCCTGTGAGTCACTTGGCAGACTGCTTGCAGTCTCCTGGGACACAGGCTCAAGACCTTAATCCTCATTATGCTAAATTATTTTATGCAATTTACATACCGGAGATCATCCTGCAACAGAGGATGGTGCGTGTTTACTGTCAACTTTGAATATGCACTGAGCAAATCTCTTTTCAGAACTTAATTATCGCAAAGCTTGTGTTTGAGGTAGGAATCTTGAGGTTTTAATGCTTAACCACACTTGATGTCATAAACCGTGTCGTCTTAACTATACCCTATAGATATATACTCCTGTTTTTGTCGCAAAGCAAACTTTTTCCTGAAATAATTTTCAGTGCTTGTGGCACTGCCTGGTTCTCCATCGCTTTGTTAAGTTGGATAAAAGTTTGGTTCAAACATTTCCATTCTTCACACGTGGGATATCCCTCATCTATGTCCTTCAGTTGCTCAATCTGAGAGAACTCTTCTGCTGGCCGATGCCATGTTTTTACAGATTCTTAAGAAGTGTTTTTTACAGAATGTGATAAAGTACAACACGGCAACAATACATAACCTGAAAGAGGGGAACTTAATTTCTTCTTGGCATTTTAATTATTTATTGTATTTGTAGCTTTTTCGGTAGACTTCTTTCTCCTCCTGGTACCTCCGTTTTGTTTATCAGTGCGACAACTGTTATTCCTTCTAGTTTACAAAACGTGGACAGTTTGCGGAGTCAAACCCGTGGCTGCCTCTTAGGTCAAATTTACAAGGAGCTAGGACCCGTGGGTTGGTACGAGGAATCTGTCAACAGAGCCTGTGTTATCCCCATTTTTAGTTAATATTTATTTTTTATCAGCGGGAGCACAAGCTACTAATCATAAGCCAATGACTGCCAAAAAGAAAAAAAGAATCAATATGTGGCTTTAAAGCCTGTAGGGTTTTCGTTCTCAACGTTTGGACTCGAGATCATGCTTGGCAGGTTTTTATTATTTATCCAGCTTCTAGAATCCAATTGTTTACGAGGAAAAAGTAATTGTAACTCTAAACAAGGGAAGCCGGGAATGTTTCTCTGGATGTGAGGCTCCTTCTGAGTTATTAATATTCAAAGGCATAGGACAAACGTGTGAGCTAATGTTTTTCTTGATCCATTGTCGGCATATAACAACTAGTTTGGTGATAACCACTTTGAAAACAAATAACTTATGTAGTTACTTGTGGCCATACATGGCCAAAAACAATTGTTTTTTGTTTTCACGTTCAAACAGCGGAGATATCTAGTGTCTATCTTATTGGCTGAAATGATCCATGATCAGCATGAGGATTGGTGGCCATGTGTCGATGGTGTCAACAGTCCTCACACGCTCATCTAGTGCAGAGACTCTTATGCAATAGAAACTCTTATGCTCATTGCGTTTGCGGCTTCAGTATGAAGGCTATTTATACTCCCAAGCCTCAGGAGATAGGCGGGACCCTAAATATCTTTGTGCTATTGTGGAGGGTCGGCATTGATGCTAAGGCAGTGCCTAAGCTCCAGTCTCTGCTCCTTTCCAGGAACCTGATGTATCCAAGACTCCTCCTTCTCCTCCCTCTATCTATTGGTGAAATGTACAAAGTTGTTCGATCAGTGGCAGCTGAACTAAGATATCCAGAAACTGGCTGCGAAAGTTAGTCTTTGCCATTTCAAGAACCTCATGGGGTAGTTGGTCTCTACCATAGCAGGAGCTTTGTGATGGTGCACACCCAGATCTTTCCTATCACTTAAAACATTAAACAAGTGTGAGCGATGTAACAACAAAAGCCACACTCACAAGGTTGTTTCCATCTGGAGGAAGATCAGGCTCTGAATTTGAACAAGAGTCTTAGCGACACCTAATGGTGTTAGCCGTCATCCAGCCACTGTTAACATGTGCATGCCAGAGTCAATGAATTGTGCACTCTTGACATGAGTCAATGAGATTCCTTTCCAAAAAGCATGAGAGCCGTGGTTACCAAAGAAAGAGTTTAGAGTTGTAGGGTGACTGTGGTGGAAGTTCGCAGAATAAATGGCATTTGTTATGGACAGGCCAGTTTAGTACTTTTCCCTGAAAAATAGGGACACTAACCTCATGGAGCCACCGTTGTTTGCCTTGCTACCCTAGTCAAGCATGGGGCAGGATCAATCAAGGGTCCACCTGAACTTGTCATTTGAGAGTGTGAAGAGAGCCCAGGGCTTCGTGATCTGCGCTGATAGGGTCTCTTTTGGAGCAATGGACAGAGTAGGTCTAAATGGTGTGTATGTGAATCAGAAATTGAGATAGTGGCGGGCGGTGAACAAAGAGAATGCCAAAAGGACCATAGGTCACAAAAAATGTCATGGCTTAGAAGGAAGAAAAGAACAAAATGGACAATAAAGTGGATTTCTGCTTATAATTGATTTAGTCCAGTCAGGTGTAGTGTAATCCATGCTAAATGTGTATAACTTAATGGCTTCCACCAGAATCCTTGCGATCGTTAAAGTGCAGCTGAGTGTCCTTGCTTTACATGTGACTGCTGTTCTGGCCTCCCTTTGTATTATTTAAAGTGGATTTACAGGGGACAGCTTAAAAGGGTAATGTAACAGGTCATGCGGATTGCTTTGGAAAGTAGTGTGATAAGAGGAAGGGAGAGACGAGGAAAGAGCAAGAGGATAAGGCAAGAGAAAGACCTAGAGGAATAACTAGAGGGAGAAGGCAAAAAGAGTGGTAGACAGAGTGCAAGAGAAGAGCAGAGGGAGGGAGCTGAACATGAGGACAGAGAGAAGGATAGTGAACAATAGAGAGAGTAGAGAGAGGTGGCAGTTTCCCGGGAAGGAGGTGGACCTTGTTAGGACTGCCTCTCTTATTTCTGCAGTCTCTGCTGATGAGTCGAGCCACACTTCATGGTGCATGTACCACAGTCCTCTCAATCATATTGGCAGATGCATGCAATACCAAAGGGGATGATGGACGGTGCGTTTGAGCTAATCAAACACTCACCCCAGTCAACTGATCTGGGTTTAATCCATCATCATTCTTTAGCTCACTCCACCACCCCAGTTCAGACATGGACATATGAAAATCAGTCTGACCCTGTGCCTGATGGGAACAGTCGAGCCCGAACTGCCAAGTCATGTCTTCCCTGGGCCGGAAACAAGCATCCTGGGACCGGTTTCGGGTTCATAACCCTCATCAGCCATGCTATCTTGAATCTGCTCCATCCATCATCCCCTTTGGTATCGCTTTGTTCGCCCTAAGTTAGCAGGGTGTGCCCAGACGTGGGTTCCTTGCTCACTTTGCCACTGTTTTTTCTTTTTTTATATCCGCTTCCCCCACGTCCTCCCAGTCTCCTGCCCCCCCTACCTCGGATCCGTGCCTGCTGCCGCTGATTGGAAGACAGGTTATCCCACAGCCCTGAAGAAGGCTACAGAGCTGTTATGGGTAGGGCAGAGTTTGGGACACATGTTGAAGAAGCGATATAAAAGGGAGGGTGCGCAAGCCTCACCACCTACCAGTTCAAAGGCTCTAAATTGCTAAATGCCTCGGACATTAAATTGTTTTTTCCACATTAGAAACTGATGCCCTGAAGGACCAGATGGAGCTTCACTAAGTGGCCACAATATCCCCACCCACTCAATCGTAGTAGAAGTGACGCATCTTGAAGAGTGACAGCTACGTTTGGAAATTGGTAGTCTGCATATTCTAATTACTTGAACTGTAATGCAGTACTGTAACACCAGAGTTGTAAGGGTCTCTTTCATCATTATGATTACCCCCTCCTGTGGCACTGAAGTAATCTCCATGCGAAAATACTCATTACGTGACGGAGGGTGTGTTTGAAGCCTATAGTGATGAGCTTCCTGCCATCTCCCAGGAGAGCCCATTTCAGTAATTAATTGCAATGATGATTGGAGGTTTATCTTATACCTATCGGGAGTTTCCAGCTTTAAACCATTCCCTGTTGTATTACTATTTATTATCTTTAATGAGTCATTCCCTTTTGCTTGATTGCTTCTCCTTAAATATTTATATAGAGATGCCAGGTCCCCTGTCTGCCTCCTTTTATGCACAGTAAACATATGACTGTATCTGTCTTCAGTAGTTTGTTAGACATGAAAGTGTGTTTGACATTGTGGACTTTTGGAATAAATAATTTCTTATTTTGAGCACATCCACACACAAATTAGCTCCCGTCTGTGCCAGCCACTACTATGGCAATGCGTCCTTTTTTCAAACTCCCCAAAATACTTTTTCTTTTAACTAATGTTCGTTGTTTAAGATTAACAAGGGCTTGGCAGCTTCCCCAACGATAACGTTTAGCAAAAACCATGACAAAATAAAACGGGTGTGGACAAATCAAAAAGGCAGGCAGCCAAAACCAGACCCTATTGGCTTTGCAGTACTTGTTTTGGTGTCTAGTTCTAAGATTTTTAGTTCTCGCCTAGGCAGCGCTTGTGCTATATTCTGTATTCAGGATATGTGTATAAAGCTCCACCTTCTTCCCGCCCATCTTTTTCATTGGCTCCTGTCCCTGTAAATGGTGGCTTTTCATTGGTCATTAGGCTTTGTACTCCCTCCTCAGTACTTTGTCTCTTCTTGTAACCTCCCATGAGGACACCCCCTGTTAAATGTGTTGTTAGGCCCTAGGTTTTAATTACAGCCTCAAGGCACTACTTTCTTATAGGCCTTCCAACAGGACACTTACTTGGTCTTAAACTAGATTTGCAGTGGTTACTTGACTCACTATCACATCTCACATTTATATTAGACCTTCTATAAATGTTCATTCATCAGCTCCACATGGAGTACAACCTAATCCGGAATGATATAATAATTGTTTTGTCACATTCCAAAGCTACTAATTGTATATATCATGCAATGCATTATGGATAGGGTGGATTTTGCTTATGTGACCAAAAGTTTATGATGCTAACTAGGGACCTCTAGGAGCAGCTTGCGGTACTGCACCTTAACAAGCAGTGCTGGTGCCTTGCTCACTAGGGACCTCTAGGAGCAGCTTGGGGTACTGCACCTACCACATCTCACATTTATATTAGACCTTCTATAAATTTCCCTTCATCAGCTCCACATAGAGTACAACCTAATCCGGAATTATTATAATAATTGTTTTGTCACATTTCAAAGCTACTAATTGTATGTACGGCCATAGCTAGTTCAATGTACTTGGGTACTGTCTTGCATGAAATGCATTGTGGGTAGGATGGATTTACCATATTGTTAAAGTTTATGATGCTCACTAGGGACCTCTAGGATCAGCTTGGAAGATTGCACCAGACAAGCAGTGCTGGTGCCTTGCTCACTAGGAACCTCTAGGAGCAGCTTGTGGTACTGCACCCACCACATCTCACATTTATATTCGACCGATAAATTTCCCTTCATCAGCTCCGCGTAGAGTACAAGCAAATTCAGAATTAATATAATAATTTGTCACATTTCAAAGATACTAATTGTATATATGGACATAGCTATTTGAATGTACTCAGGGTACTGTCTTGCATCCAATGCCTAATAGGTAGGGTGGATTTTGCATATGTGACCACAAATTTAGGATGCTCATTAGGGACCTCTAGGAGCAGCTTGCGTTGCTGCACCTAACACATCCCACATTTATATTAGGCCTTCTATAAATTTCCCTTCATCAGCTCCACATAGAGTACAACCTAATACAGAATTAATATAATAATCGTTTTGTCACATTTCAAAGCTACTAATTGTATATATGGACATAACTATTAGAATGTACTCTGGGTACTGCTTTGCATGCAATGCATTGTCGGTAGGGTGATTTTACCATATCTTCAAAGTTTATGATGCTCAATAGGGACCTCTAGGAGCAGCTTGCGGTACTGGACTAAGACATACAATGCTGGTTCCTGGCTCACTACTTAACCACTTGCAATGCACTAGGTCTCGCATTACTGAAAGTATGAGCTATTGGCGTTGCATTATTATTTGCAACGCCAATACCTCAAACTATCAGTAAGCAAGACCTATTGCATTGCAAATATTTGTTTGTCACCTGTTTCCAGGTGCTGAACTGTGTAATAAATAAAAATGGCCATTTGTTTTTACTGCCTCTAACACAAAGCTATTGTCTTGTTTAAGAGTGCACCCTCATGATTTCACAAAGAGTGTATGAGCGGCCCAAGGCGTAATACCACAGTTTTGCTATTTCTAAGTACTGTGGGAAACAAGTTCTCCAAGTTGAGTGTGGCTCTGTTGCGAGTATGAAATAGGCTACGTAGGTCTTGCCACTTGAACTTGCTTACCTCACCCAGCCTTCTTTGGAAAGTAAAACTCACTGCCATATTCCACTGTTGGATCCAACAAACGATCTTCACCTTCAGAGCCTTCTTTATAGGTGCGGGTTGCCTGTGTGTATTACCAGAACCCTGTGGTAGCATCTTTATAGCACCTCATATCCTCAACAAGATCCTAAAGCGCTTTTTTTGGTGGACTACTAATATGCTACTCCTTTTGTTGTCTTCAGATAGAAGAATGTGAAAAGAGAGAGAATGGTATGTAAATCTGAGATGTCTGTACATTATAATTTGAAGAAGAGTTCTTCCCCAGATATAGAGCTTGTCCTGTAAATTAACACCTGCATAAGAAGCAATGTTTCGTTTAATACTTGAATTCTGATAACGTATCTCTATGTATTATAGCCCAGACCGTGAATACGGTGTATACCATGCCTTATGCTTACACGATTGTACATTCTACTGAGGTGTACAGACAGAGCCAGTGCTTTACAGAACCACAAACAAGTGAGGTGGACCGTGAGAGTTTTGAAGCTGTATGTGTCACATCCGGCTGGGCACTCCAGTCATGTCCCAGTGAACTCGTAGCTGCGCTTATGCATGGAGTGAAGCTGGAGTTAGATCTTAGACCTTGAGCAGCGGAAGGGCAGGGGCGCACCCCCCCCCCCCGCGCCCCTTCAAGCTGGCTTATTAACTCTCATTTATTTATGAGCACATTAGTACCGCCTTCTTTGGGACTCATCAGTGCAGTGTACTAAATCTGCATTAGGAGTAAGAAAGGTTGGCTTTCCATCGTCACCTGTGGTATTGGCACCTTCCCCAGCCTTAGCTGGCATGTTTTAAACTGTGCACAGATGCACGATGGATAAGAAAACTGAATTTTTCGCGCCATGATCATCTCTTCACTGTGCGTGCCTATCTCTCACATCAATGTTGCATATTTTTGTTCCATTAGTTGGCTGTGTGATGGAGATTGGGCCTTTTTTCTTGCTGTCACTTGTCTGTTGTGACTAATAGTTGTTGCTAGATCTGAAGATAGATTCATGTTCTTTAGGGGCACTGGATCTTCTTGCCCAGAGGACAGCCTGAAAGTCCTCGCAAATCATGAAGGTAAACTAATGTTCTCCAGAGGCGAGACTGTGCATTTTTTCATGACGATATTGACTAAACAGCCAGGGTGAGACTGTTTTGCTAGTAATGAAGCTGGCTGAGATTCTCAACAGTAGGCAGTTCCGCCCAATGGCTGGGGATATTCGTTGGTTGTCATGAAAAGAGATAGAGGTTCTCAAGAGAGGAGAAGAGTTGGCTTCCTACTCCAGTACTTACCCTTGAGAACCCCAACCCTGTAGTTGGGCTGAAGTTCTCAAGTATGCAGGTTTCCCCAGCTCTACCAGTAGGAAGTTTCGTAGAATGCATTGCAGTGATTTTGGCTCAGTTACTTAAGTATAAGCTGTCATTCGTCCCATTTATTAGCTGTGAACAAATCTGCCTTTTCTTCTTTCGAAAGCCACAGCGTCCAGCTTTTCTAATTAAATTGCACTCTGGGTTTACTTGTGGGATCGTCATCTTTTTGGAAGGCTGTATGAGCCCACTCCCAGTTCGCCAATTGTAAATGTATAATGTTAGTGGCGGTTCAAGATAAAATATAATGTGCCGGGTCAGCTCAGTAGACCTAACAAAGGGAAATTATACTCTCTAACAGGGATTGGATTTTGAGTCATTGTTAACACTTCCCCGCCATGCCATAATTTGGCATGAATGTTGCATCTCTTAGTGCTTCTGGAAATAAGGTTCCATAGTAGGAGCTAGGAGAAGGGGCAGATGATACCACTTTTGTGATGAAGGTGGGTATTGGCAGAAGAAGGGCAGGTGACAGAGTATGGGCAGCCAGGAGATAAGGTATTATGACCGGAGAGAGACTGGTATTAATCAGAGGTGAGCAGTGATCGGGGAGGGCTACATCTGTGGCAAGGCCCAGGTGGTTTTAAGGCAGCTGGAGAACTTTGGCGTTAGTTTCAGAGAATGTTGAGTCTAGCCCAGAACACTGCACCCTTTGATGTGTTCAGATTTTAGGTCGAGCCTAGCAGCGTGCATGCCCTGCTTTGTGAGGCTTGGGGTAGTCTCTCTGTGAACTTTGAACGCGCCCAACTCTTGTATTTCGCTCCTTGCAATGCCCCTCTTAATATATTCCTGTTCTGGGGTCTCTTTGTTGTCTTTGTCCCACATTTTGGCAGCTTTTTTACTCCCTGGCGACTGACCCAGTTACATGGATCACTTCATTTTTCTCCACTTGTTCACATTTGGTGCACTATTTTTTGTTTTCTTTCAGCTCGTTCCCAATCTCTAGACCACCTACTGCCCATAGATGCCTTTTATGCTTTTGTCGGCACCCCCGCCAGTGTGCATCTGTGGGATTAACGAGACAAGCGCCACCGACTTTGCAATTCTGTAAACATTTGTTTTGCAGTGTTACATAAGCGCAAACTCGACCTAAGGTATCGCAGCGCTTTACACAAGCACCAGTTGCATTACAGACTAGCACATTCATTTTAGGCACAGGGTTAAGTGATTTGCCCCAAATCACAGGGTGTTCGATCCTCCCTCTATACACACTACGCATGGCATCCCCAGCTGCTCAGTCGCTACTTTGTAACAAGCAACTGCCCACTCAAGTTACTTTGGGCAACCAGATTTTGAAAACCAAAACTGGTAAAATGTTAGGTGACAGGGAAGAAGGACTACGCTTTTACATCACTCATGACCTGTCTAATCAGAAAAAAGCAGTCTCTTGGGAACCTTTCTCTCCTCAGAACGCACCGTAACTGCAGATGTCCCACAGGGGGCTTCCCTTAGTCCACTCCTCTTTAATTTATATATGGCATCACTTATCTCTCTCATCTCAGCTTTTGGGATCGAAACAACATCATATGCTGATGACACCCAGCTGATCCTGTCTGTGGAGAAGAACTCAACGGAAGCTGAAGAAAATTTCGAAGCCTACCTCACGGCAGTCATCAAATGGATGAAGAACAACCACCTCCGTTGCAATACCGATAAGACCAGAATCTTATTGATCGGGAAAAACAACCCTTTCCAACCTAAGAACTGGTGGCCGGATGAGGCGGCAGCCCCTCCACCCACGGTGGAGGTGGCAAAAAACCTGGGAGTGTGGTTTGACTCCTCTCTCTCTCCTTCAAACCCCATGCAGTAAAGGTAGCGGGATATGCTTTGGCCTTATCAAAACCCTGAAAAAATTATTTGATCTGATACCACTTGCCGCAAGGAAAACAGTGGCAGTAGCGTTAATACTTTCACGGCTAGACTGCTATAATATAATAATTTGTTGCAAGACAACGAGATAGACATACTGACCCTAACAGAGACCTGGTTGGGCGAGAGCTCGATGCCGGACATCATTGCCGCTCTCCCCAGCGGCTATGACGCTATATGGCATAACCGCCCAGGAAATGCACGGGGGGGAGGGGTAGCGGTTCTTTTTAAAAAGGCTTTGTCAGTGGAAAGACTGCTGTCAGAGACAGTCGACCTGGCTGATCTACTTGGGGTGAAAGTCACAGTCAATAACTCATGTTGGGTGATGCTAGCGGTCTATCGCCCACCCAATGCAACCCCACTGTTCCATGACCTATTTGGCCCCATTATGTCGGACCTATGCACCCGTTATACGAAAATCCTAGTCACAGGAGACTTTAATTTACATTGGGATAAACCCCATTGGGATCTGTCTATGCGCCAACTGGACACTCTGATGTCAGCGCTAAGTTTTAAACAACTTGTGAAGGCTCCCACACACATCAAAGGTCATGTTCTTGACCTGGTGTGGACTACAGACCCAAATGTGGCACTTAAAGAGGTAGCCCCATGTATATGGTCTGACCATCATCTAGTATCCTGTGAGATGCACATTAATGGCCAAATAAATAACCCACCACCGGAAGTCAGGAGAATCCGTAAATGGGCCGAGGTTGATTTGATAACCCTGACCAAGGTGCTCCCGCCAAGGGATCGGTCCCTGAGCCCAGATCAGAGTTTGGACCAGCAATACGCGGATTTAACGCGGAGCTTGACTCTAGCTATTGACCAGATAGCACCTAAAAGAACGAAGCTGATAAAAGGACCTAGTAAGGAGGCCCCATGGTTTAAGCCATCGCTGAGGGACCATAAAAGGAAACTCAGAGCTCTGGAAAGAGGATGGAGGAAAACTAAACAAGACTCAGCTAGGAACCTCTACTGAACCTCTCTTAATGCATATAAAAAGCATATCACTCTTGCTAAAGCTGAATATTATGAGTCCTGCCTAAGTAAGGCAGCCAACGTTCAGAAAGAGACCTTCAAGATCCTGTCGGAGTTGACTAAAAAACCCGACAGTTCCCAGTCCCCCATAAACTGCAATACCTTTCAGGGATACTTTCTGGAGAAAGTAAGAACTATTATCCAGGAGATAAAAAGCGGTATGGCAAATGGGATGGTTATACCTACAGCCCCTCATAAACCAGTTGATTGCTCCATCGCACTGTTTCCAGAGATTGACACACTGAGTCTGGAACAGCTGATGGATAGAATCAAATCCGGATCTCCAGCGGACCCGTGCCCACCTAAAGTCTTTCAGGTAGCCCGTCCCTTATTGGAGGAACGTGTCATCTCCCTCCTAAACAGATCCTTGGAGACAGGGCATATACCAGCAGAACTTAAGGAAGCGCGTGTAAGACCTCTGCTGAAGAAACCAGGCGCAGACCCCGCAGTGCTAAAGAACTACAGGCCGATCTCTCAGCTACCATTCCTCTCAAAAGTTCTGGAACAACATGTATTAAAATCCCTGTCCATGTACTTGGAGTCTCACCATCTACTTCATGAACGACAGGCAGGGTTTCGAGCGCATCACAGCACCGAGTTGGTGATGCTCTCGGTGCTGGATGAATTGAGAGGCCTGGCTGAGGGTAAAAAACCGAGCGCCCTGATTTTGCTAGACCTTTCAGCGGCGTTCGATACCGTCAGCCATGCTCTGCTTCTGGAAAGAATGAGTGATTTTGGTATCAAAGGCCTGGCCTTCAGATGGTTGCAATCCTTCCTTTTGGGAAGGACCCAAAGAATACAACTTGGGGAAGAAACTTCCGTAGTGGGGACGCTAGAATGTGGGGTGCCCCAGGGCTCGGCCCTATCCCCACTTCTATTTAATCTATACCTACAACCTCTGATTGCTTCTCTGGCGCGCATGGGCTGCACAGTATTTAACTATGCAGATGACACGCAGCTGTTGCTGAGTGTCGATAACACAAGTGCCGCACAACTCCAAACCCAGAACATCTTAAGGTACACGGTCCAATGGATGACGGAAAATCTTTTAAAAATCAACCCAGACAAGACCGAGGTATTGGTGATTCCATCTGCCACCTCACCATGGTGTGACCTCTATTGGCCCGCGGAGTTAGGCCCGGCTCCAAAACCCAGCCTGAATGTAAAGAGCCTGGGGATCAAACTAGATTGCGACCTATCAATGGTCAATCAGATCTCTTCCGTGGTGGGTAGCTGCACCAACATTATCCGACAGCTACGGAAGCTAGTACCCGTTATCTCCCAATCCATGATGCGCTCTATTGTCGCTGCCACCGTGATCTCGAGGATAGATTACGGAAATGCCCTCTACCTTGGCCTGCCGAAAACCCTGACAAACAGGTTACAGGTTGTTATGAACGATACTGCACGTCTCATCTTTAGGCTGCCAAGACGATCCAAAGCATCTCCCCTGTTACAGAGCCTTCACTGGCTCCCTATTAAGGAGCGAGTGGAATTTAAAAATCTGTGTATAGCCCATAAGGCAATTTATGGTTTGGCGCCCGCCTACATCAAAGACCGCATGGTGGTGTACAGTCCAATGAGAACTCTTAGATCCTCAGACTCCCAATTATTGGTCTGTCCCCGGTACAAACTTGTTACCAAGGGAGGAAGAGCCTTTTCTGTGTTAGTTCCTCAGCTATGGAACACACTACCTGAGTCGCTGCCCAGGGAAGAGAACCTCCTACGCTTTAGAAAGGGGTTAAAAACACTGCTGTTTAGAAGGTCCATGAGTGCTATCTAGGCTAGTGGACGCCTTCTCTGTATTGCTAAGTTATTGTTTGTACCATCGATTTCCGAGCGCATAGAGACCTGCAGGTGATTGGGCGCGTTATAAATCAAAAATAACAATAACAACAATAACAATAACAATAACAGTCTTCTGGCAGGGGTTAACAAAGGTACCCCGAGGAGACTACAGTTAATACAATATGCAGCAGCCAGATTGGTCTAAGGGCTCTCCCGTAGAGCGCCAGCCTCCGCCGCCCTGAAGACCCTCCATTGGCTCCCAGTACATAAAAGAATTATATTAAAACTTCTCCTTATTACCTTCAGGGCAACTTGCCGATTAAGGCCAACATACCTCTCCAAAAGATTTACATTATACACAACAATCAGAACACTCTGTATTGCTAAGTTATTGTTTGTACCATCGATTTCCGAGCGCCTAGAGACCTGCAGGTGATTGGGCGCGTTATAAATCAAAAATAACAATAACAACAATAACAATAACAATAACAGTCTTCTGGCAGGGGTTAACAAAGGTACCCCGAGGAGACTACAGTTAATACAATATGCAGCAGCCAGATTGGTCTAAGGGCTCTCCCGTAGAGCGCCAGCCTCCGCCGCCCTGAAGACCCTCCATTGGCTCCCAGTACATAAAAGAATTATATTAAAACTTCTCCTTATTACCTTCAGGGCAACTTGCCGATTAAGGCCAACATACCTCTCCAAAAGATTTACATTATACACAACAATCAGAACACTCTGTATTGCTAAGTTATTGTTTGTACCATCGATTTCCGAGCGCCTAGAGACCTGCAGGTGATTGGGCGCGTTATAAATCAAAAATAACAATAACAACAATAACAATAACAATAACAGTCTTCTGGCAGGGGTTAACAAAGGTACCCCGAGGAGACTACAGTTAATACAATATGCAGCAGCCAGATTGGTCTAAGGGCTCTCCCGTAGAGCGCCAGCCTCCGCCGCCCTGAAGACCCTCCATTGGCTCCCAGTACATAAAAGAATTATATTAAAACTTCTCCTTATTACCTTCAGGGCAACTTGCCGATTAAGGCCAACATACCTCTCCAAAAGATTTACATTATACACAACAATCAGAACACTCTGTATTGCTAAGTTATTGTTTGTACCATCGATTTCCGAGCGCCTAGAGACCTGCAGGTGATTGGGCGCGTTATAAATCAAAAATAACAATAACAACAATAACAATAACAGTCTTCTGGCAGGGGTTAACAAAGGTACCCCGAGGAGACTACAGTTAATACAATATGCAGCAGCCAGATTGGTCTAAGGGCTCTCCCGTAGAGCGTCAGCCTCCGCCGCCCTGAAGACCCTCCATTGGCTCCCAGTACATAAAAGAATCATATTAAAACTTCTCCTTATGACCTTCAGGGCAACTTGCCGATTAAGGCCAACATACCTCTCCAAAAGATTTACATTATACACAACAATGAGAACACTCAGATCCACCTCAGCAAACCTGCTCAAACTGCCGGGCTTCAAACTTAAAACTAGGGGAGGGAAATCTGCTGCTGTACTAGGGGCAAAGGCGTGGAATTTTATGCCAAATAAACTTAGAGAAATGGAATCTAAAGAGCAGTTTAGGAAGGCCCTAAAGAGTTGGATCTATGGAACATCAGATGACTCAAGTTTTGCACTCATCTACACTCTAATCCCTTACTACTGTAGCTCGTTATCTGATATCGCCAGGAGGCTCCTGTGGGAGTGACAGTTCGCGCTTTGCAAACCACACATTTCATTTCATGGGGCAGAAAATTACTCTCTCTTACCCTGGCAATGCAATTACTATATGGTAAAGCTAGGTCGTGCAGTCATTGCTTGCCAAATATTCTACAAATTCACATAAAGAAGGCAGCTCATGCTACACACTCACTACTTAGTCAGGGTGAGTACAGTCAGGGTGTAGACTGGGTGCAACACATAACCCAAACGCCTCTTTGACTAGACAATTGCTTCATAGTAGAAAGACTGCACAATGAATTGCATTGACATTTAAATGTTGTCCAAGTGTGCAGGGACAGGCCACCCGCTAACTGCATGTCACAGAAGACTTCTGAGTATTTTCACTGATACAGCACTGCCAAATTATACTCACACACCTAAAGAGAAATCGGGGAAAGATGAACACAACAAAGCACCCAGCTAAGATTCACTTTGCAATTATTTGTGTGATATACATGTGGCTTAATATTTTACTTGGTTTATATTTATGATCCGTTATTTTACAAATATGATCGCAATAACATGCCTTCATTGAGACAAATCAACTTCTTTTAACTTGATAGTCAGGACTGCTTTAATTTGAATCTCACATTGCGGGTCACTTGTCTTAGCTCATTTACATATTTGATCGAAACTTTGGTGTTCAGTGTTGAGTATTGAAATTATTTCACCATTGTTATGTAAAAAACAGTCCGCCTTCGCAGGAGATGCTTTTGCGGTTCCCCTTTTCGTAAGCCTTGTTCATGCTACCGAAACCTCCCACGTTACAAGTGACACATTATTTTGTTTTAATAGTGGGGTCCGGTGTGCATTATGATTATGGAACCAGTATAATGGGCTCCTCTGGTCACACACCCTCCCCCCCATTGCCCTCTCACTGTACTGTCATTATGTTTAAACAACCATCTTGGATCCGGTTTTCCCAGAAAAAACACACAAACCAAATTCTGACCGACTGTATCGGCCTTAGAAGATGCGGATCCCCAAGTACATTCGGGGCACTCTCTTT
Source organism: Lissotriton vulgaris (assembly GCF_964263255.1). Lineage (NCBI taxonomy): Eukaryota > Metazoa > Chordata > Amphibia > Caudata > Salamandridae > Lissotriton > Lissotriton vulgaris. The sequence goes on along the minus strand of NC_141695.1, from coordinate 753,540,183 downwards.
AAACAGACGGCTGGAGCTCCGCAGTGATCAGTTTCTTTAGACATGCATCATTCATTACAATGTTGATTTATACTTTCTCTCCGAGTAAAGAAAGAAAATCTGCATTTCTTGCACATTGGCATAATTATATACCCGATTATAAAAACTGGAGTGAACCCACAACTGGTAAAACCCTTTAGGTATTCAATGCATTGCAACAACAAACCTATTGTTTACAACACTTAATGTGTCCAAAACAGCGCCTTAGACACTATTCCTTTCCAACTCATGGACAAATAAGAAAGCCACGAAGTATGACTTCTCCAAAAACCAGCTGAAATCAGCATGGGATTTAAAAGGCGAACGGCCCAGCTGCTTTTGACGGGTCCTTCAGGCTGCGCGACACCCTCCCCCACCGCCTGGCATTGCTGCTGCTACTCTTGTATAATCCACCAGTCTTAATAATAGTTTCTAAAGACTCCCAACTGTCTCTCTGTACGACGAGCAAGAACACTTTTTTAAGGAACTGCACTGATAGCTAATACTTATAACAGGGCCGGCCCTAGGCATGTGCAAAGTGTGCACCTGCACAGGGCCGCCAAACCCCAGGGGCCGCCACGACGAGGATCCGTTCGTGGCACTGAGGGCCCCCTGGCAGGATTTGGCGGCCTCCGGCTCCGAGTCCGACTCACCCCGGCTAGCAATGGTTAGCAGCGCCGTTGTTGTTTTACTAATAGTACTAGTTTCGTTTCACTTGCCCAGAGTCAGCCAGCAGTTTGGGTCCCAGGGCCGTCAATCTTAGCACTACCAATGACGTGACAGACGGCCCTGGGACAGCCCCCCCGCCCGCTGCGCGCAGTGTGCAACTGCACCTGCTGCTAAGCGCGTCACGACGGTGGTGGTCACGCGCTCCCGGCGCCAGAGAGTGCGTGCGTCGTCATCTCATCGTGAGAATAAAGAACAATATTATAGTAACCAACGCGCCACCGACGATCTCACAGAGAACACCTCTGTCCAGTCTGGCGGCATCTCGAGACTCAACTCTTCCCCCGTTCCCGACCCTTTTTATTTGGAACGGTGAGACTGAGAGTCTCAGCGGGCGGACAGCGGACTGACTTGCAGGTATAGACACACAACATATAGATTAATTTCAATGATCATTCTGTGAATATTAGGCACTGTTGTGCAATGTGGGTGCAGCACAGGCCTCGAACAGTCACTCTTACAATGAAAGCCTGCCCAGTTTGAAATGTTCAATTAGATTTAAATGGCTGAAGTGATAGGTGCTCTTAAAATACTGGACCTTTAAGCCCTCGAGGTAGCCAGGCGTCTTTCCAATGCATGAGCACTCTGAAGGCGGAAGTGAATAGCTATATTATGCTTTCCTTATTTTCCGAAGATTTTAGGTGAACATGATGAAAGACCAATATACGCTGTTAGGGTGAATTAGAAAGAACTGCAGAATGCTGAATTTCATGTGTGCGCAGCTCAGGAAGTCATTTAATCTGACAAGAAGGCCCTACAGTGTACTATTTAACATAGCTTGGCCTGACTTTTGGAGGGAAGCATAATAATGTGTGGTCATGCAGGGCTTCATATCTGCATCTCTGCCGTTTCTAGGCACCGCAAGTAAGATATTTTATTCTGGGGGAGTGAATCAGAGAGCGTCTTTGCTGGGCGGCTAGCCCAAGCACATATGCATTTAATTGATGTACGTACGTGTTCTTTGTAGCGCTTCGAAGCACGAAGATGAAGGGCGCACATATAGAAGAATGCAAAAATGCTGTAACCCAGCAAAATGTAAGATAGTTGCAAATAGACTGGTGTTTGCTCTGGGGAGCATAATATCGTGTCTGAGAGCCAGGGGTTTGCATTGTGCATTTTCCTATACATCGCTGCACTTGGTGACCCACCCACCCAGAGTAGGAGGTATACCCGGGTGCAGGGTCTCTGGTGTTGTTAGAGGCAGCATTCATGCGCGTCACGGTGGGTCACGCTCCCGCCAGGGAGAGTGCGTGAGCGGTGGTGCCAGTGCACTGACTGTGCGTCATCATCGTGTCTGCAGTGTGACTGTGAGAATATTACGCGGCCACCGACGATCATCCGAGAAGAACCCGTGTCCGACTCCCGAGTCTCCAGATTGCCAGGTATTGCCGGCAGTTCTGAAATGCGCTCATGTGTACAGTACACTTACTGCATCTTTACAATTACTTTGACTGAGGACATTGTCACCATCCCACAGCACATGCCATCTTTACAGAGCGATATTGTCCTTGCGGTGAAATCTTGCACATATTTGTAATGCAGATGCTGGCTAGATATCAGGCCGCCAGACTGAATACACCTTGGGAGGGGCACAGCATTGAGGGAACATGGTTTGAGGCTCACTAAATGACCGTGTTTGATGCTCACAAAGTGACTGAAATTCTCAGGCCTGAGGTTAAGTTGGACGATGGAAAGGTGTGACGTTTTAAGAGAATGGCTGTAACCTCGAAGGTACTACAGATGGCGCGGGAAGTCGCAATCGGTGATGATTGACGCTTTAACTGATGGTGAAAGTGATTGTGAAGTAAACGTGCCATCTCAGGCCCCTGTGGAATAAACTAGTGTAATCCAGGAAATGTTGGTGTCGCGATAGTTTTGGTATTGCACCGTTACAACGCAGCTTTTACAACGGACTTCTATTACAACACAACTAAACCTTGCCCTAAAACCTAAAAATAAATATATTTATGTACATTTAATATTAATCAAATTAATTAAATAATATTAAATAAAATTAAAAAAAATTATATACTTACCTATACTTACGTTGTAATGGCATGCGCTGTAATAGTATCTGCTATGTAATGACATGCGTTGTAAAGGCATGCATTGTAATGGATCCTGCGTTGTAAAAATTGCGATGTAACGGTCTGCGTTGTAAAATAACGCGTTGTAACGTCATACATCCCATAGTTTTACAACACTACAGGTTCCCTATTCCACCACCCACCCCCCTCCCCACCCGTCATGTGATAATAGTGCTCTTTGTGTCGAAGCGGTGAGCGACTACATCCAACCCCCTCTTCCGGGGCCCTCACCTACGCTCCCTGCACAGGGCCACCATGAGCCTAGAGCCGGCCCTGCCCGAGTCTCCAGATTGCCAGGTATTGCCGGCAGTTCTGAAATGCGCTCATGTGTACAGTACACTTACTGCATCTTTACAATTACTTTGACTGAGGACATTGTCACCATCCCACAGCACATGCCATCTTTACAGAGCGATATTGTCCCTGCGGTGAAATCTTGCACATATTTGTAATGCAGATGCTGGCTAGATATCAGGCCGCCAGACTGAATACACCTTGGGATGGGCACAGCATTGAGGGAACATGGTTTGAGGCTCACTAAATGACCGTGTTTGATGCTCACAAAGTGACTGAAATTCTCAGGCCTGAGGTTAAGTTGGACGATGGAAAGGTGTGACGTTTTAAGAGAATGGCTGTAACCTCGAAGGTACTACAGATGGCGCGGGAAGTCGCAATCGGTGATGATTGACGCTTTAACTGATGGTGAAAGTGATTGTGAAGTAAACGTGCCATCTCAGGCCCCTGTGGAATAAACTAGTGTAATCCAGGAAATGTTGGTGTCGCGATAGTTTTGGTATTGCACCGTTACAACGCAGCTTTTACAACGGACTTCTATTACAACACAACTTTTACAACGCAGGATCCATTACAATGCATGCCTTTACAACGCATGTCATTACATAGCAGATGCTATTACAACGCATGCCATTACAACGTAAGTATAGGTAAGTATATAATTTTTTATTTTTTATTTAATATTATTTAATTAATTTGATTAACATTAAATGTACATAAATATATTTATTTTTAGGTTTTAGGGCAAGGTTTGGTTTTTGGGGTACAGGGGTATTTTTAGGTTTTAGGGCTGGGTTTGGTTTTTGGGGTACAGGGGTATTTTTAGGTTTTAGGGCTAGGTTTGGTTTTTGGGGTACAGGGGTATTTTTAGGTTTTAGGGCTGGGTTTGGTTTTTGGGGTACAGGGGTATTTTTAGGTTTTAGGGCTGGGTTTAGTTTTTGGGGTACAGGGGTATTTTTAGGTTTTAGGGCTGGGTTTGGTTTTTGGGGTACAGGGGTATTTTTATGTTTTAGGGCTGGGTTTGGTTTTTGGGGTACAGGGGTATTTTTAGGTTTTAGGGCTAGGTTTGGTTTTTGGGGTACAGGGGTATTTTTAGGTTTTAGGGCTGGGTTTGGTTTTTGGGGTACAGGGGTATTTTTAGGTTTTAGGGCTGGGTTTGGTTTTTGGGGTACAGGGGTATTTTTAGGTTTTAGGGCTGGGTTTGGTTTTTGGGGTACAGGGGTATTTTTAGGTTTTATGGCTGGGTTTGGTTTTTGGGGTACAGGGGTATTTTTAGGTTTTAGGGCTGGGTTTGGTTTTTGGGGTACAGGGGTATTTTTAGGTTTTAGGGCTGGGTTTGGTTTTTGGGGTACAGGGGTATTTTTAGGTTTTAGGGCTGGGTTTGTGTTTTGGGGTACAGGGGTATTTTTAGGGTTCACTTTTTTTTAAATTACGACTTTTAATAAATTAAATTAATTGAATTAAATTAAATTAATTATATTATTTACAATTAATAAATTAATTAAATTACACTAATTAAATTAAATTAAATTTATTACTTTTTTAAAATTAATTAAATTAATTAAATTATATTATTTACAATTTATAAATTAATTAAATTAAATTAATTATTATTTTAACATTATTAAAATTACATTAATTATATTAAATTAAATTATAATATTTACAATTTATAAATTAATTAAATTACATTAATTAAATTAAATTAAATACATTACATTAATTACAATTTTAATATCAATTAAATTAAATAATTAAATTAAATTAAATTAATTACTTTTTTAACATTAACAAAATTAAATTAATTAAATTAAATTAATTAAATTAACTTAATTACATTTTTTTTAAAAGATATACTTACCTATACTTACGTTGTAATGGCATGCGCTGTAATAGTATCTGCTATGTAATGACATGCGTTGTAAAGGCATGCATTGTAATGGATCCTGCGTTGTAAAAATTGCGATGTAACGGTCTGCGTTGTAAAATAACGCGTTGTAACGTCATACATCCCATCGTTTTACAACACTACAGGTTCCCTATTCCACCACCCACCCCCCTCCCCACCCGTCATGTGATAATAGTGCTCTTTGTGTCGAAGCGGTGAGCGACTACATCCGACCCCCTCTTCCGGGGCCCTCACCTACGCTCCCTGCACAGGGCCACCATGAGCCTAGAGCCGGCCCTGCTTATAAGGTCCCAAAGGCGAGACCTATTGGCTATGCCAATGATTGTTAACATTGGGTAGTGCTGTTTGAACAGAGGCTACTTTGTTCGTTTAAGGTGAACTTTGGCCCGAGTACCTGGTGGTAATGGCTGCACTTTGATTTTGGGAGCATAAATGGAGCAGATGAAGAGGGACCCCTCTATCTGCACTTTTGCCCTTGTCGCACAGATTGTCACAAGGAGCCTCTGTGCCCCAGACCAGACGCCCCCAGCTTGACTGTGTAAACTCAGGGCAGGAACTTAAGGTCTGTGTCTTCACCCGGGAGTTAGTGCTGTCACCCGATGAATGTTATTTAAAAGAGCTCACTGCATCATGTTTACTTCAGGGCTGTCTCTTGATTCAATATCCCATCTTTCTAATTCATGATAACAATCATATATCCATACACAAGTGCTTGTTGTAAACCGAGAGCGTCGCACAACAGATGCTGTGTGCTCTTCCTTGGGACCCACATTCCCGCTCAGTGCCGTATAGATCTGGTGCTCTGGTAAATAAATTTAGCAAGTACATTTAGTGCTGTCCCCTCGCTCGGGCTGACGCAGTGGACTAAAACCTGCTGCTGACGCCAAGTTTGGTCCTGGGTGATAGAAATCTCATCGAAGCCGGGACGACAGAGTGCTGACACATAATGGTTTATCTGAGTACCCAGAATGACTAACCGCCTCCATGTTTGCAGCTTTTGATAATCCTACAATCAAGAGGTCAGATGTTCATTTGCACGCGAGTAAGGAGTTTTAGCATTAACTGTTGTTGATCTCGGAAGTGCTGTTTTCAGAATAGGAACTTGTAATGTCCGCTTGTAGAGCGCGCTCTGCCCAGAGAGAACTCCTCGTTCTGCTCGAGTAGCAAGTGACGTTGTAGCAAATCTGACATACGGACACAAATGTCCTTAGTTCTGCCACTCTGTTGTCAGGCACAAGTCTGTTTTGTTTGTGATGTGTGCATAGCTAGCTTCCTTCCCTACCTTTTTAGGTCTCGTGTGGCGTACTGCGCAAATGCGCAGGCAAGCTCGCGAGATTTTATGTTTTAGAGTGTACTTCACTAGCAAGGGTTAAGCCCCACCCCTCTTCTCCATTAGCTGGCTTCCTAAACGGTGGCCAGCCATTGGAGAAGAGGTCCTAGTGACGTTCTTCTTTCTCTCTAAGCCCCATCCTTTTCAGACTGGGTTCCTTGCCTTTGTGGTAAAAGCATTCTTATCTTCTTTATGGGTCCAGATGGCCCCATAAAGAAGATAAGAAACCTTTTAAGTCAGCAGGAAGTCCGGGAGCCCAGTCTGAAAAGAACGGGGCTAAAAGAGAAATGTGTACGTCGTCCGATCGGGGGTCTCATCCATAGAGAATAGGGCTGGTGAGCTCTGCTCCTCCATTACGGACTGGTTCTGTGTGGTGAAGTGAAAGCAGACTTCTATTTAGCTGTCCTTGCTCGTTCGCCGGCGCTTGCGACAATCTAGTCTGTAATACCTCTCGGCGGCTCACTTAGCTCGGTATGCATGTGCGTCTTTGTCTGGAAAGAGAAATCAACTTAAGAAGCTGTCCGGTTCGTGCAATACCTCCTTCCCGTAGTCCCTTTGTGCCACTTTCGCTAACTTCCAGTTGATTCGCGTCAGGACCCTTCTGTCCGCCCTGTTTTCCTTCTTATTCTTACCTCCAAGTTGCTTTTGGCTTAAGTTTTCCACTGTTTGTATGATTCCTGTGCTTTGCTTTTTTGTTGCTTCTGAAACCGAAAGACTCCAAGTTTCGGGACGTAACCTGCTAAGGGGCTGGCTGACCCATTTTGCCCACCCAACCATGTAATCGCACCAACCATAAAATAAACGTTCCTCTTAAAATAAGCTGCCCTGAAGCCATAAACCCATTGACTTGAGCTCGCCCCTTACCGTAAAGCACTGCAATAACCCCAACATAAATGCGCAACCCCATGCGAGGTGGCCGCCATTACCGCTGCATGGAAACTTGGCTAAAAAATGTGGGCGAGACAATCCAGGGAAGGGAAGCATTGTCCTGACGATACAGAATCTGTAGTAAAATAACTGGCCTGTACGTGGCTCAAACCTGCAACCATGTTACTCTTTGCACCACACCATAACCAATTGAGATAAAAGGCCCCAAACGCATAACGCAACAGAACATTGTAAATCTGTTCAAATATTAGTTAGCATGTGGGAAAAGCATTATTACATCCTTCATACATACTTCCCTATTATATCAACATTGTCACCTCCGGTCTGCGCTGCAGGGCCGGCTCTAGGCTCATGGTGGCCCTGTGCAGGGAGCGTAGGTGAGGGCCCCGGAAGAGGGGGTCGGATGTAGTCGCTCACCGCTTCGACACAAAGAGCACTATTATCACATGACGGGTGGGGAGGGGGGTGGGTGGTGGAATAGGGAACCTGTAGTGTTGTAAAACGATGGGATGTATGACGTTACAACGCGTTATTTTACAACGCAGACCGTTACATCGCAATTTTTACAACGCAGGATCCATTACAATGCATGCCTTTACAACGCATGTCATTACATAGCAGATACTATTACAGCGCATGCCATTACAACGTAAGTATAGGTAAGTATATCTTTTAAAAAAAATGTAATTAAGTTAATTTAATTAATTTAATTTAATTAATTTAATTTTGTTAATGTTAAAAAAGTAATTAATTTAATTTAATTTAATTATTTAATTTAATTGATATTAAAATTGTAATTAATGTAATGTATTTAATTTAATTTAATTAATGTAATTTAATTAATTTATAAATTGTAAATATTATAATTTAATTTAATATAATTAATGTAATTTTAATAATGTTAAAATAATAATTAATTTAATTTAATTAATTTATAAATTGTAAATAATATAATTTAATTTAATTAATTTTAAAAAAGTAATACATTTAATTTAATTTAATTAATGTAATTTAATTAATTTATTAATTGTAAATAATATAATTAATTTAATTTAATTCAATTAATTTAATTAATTTAATTTATTAAAAGTCGTAATTTAAAAAAAAGTGAACCCTAAAAATACCCCTGTACCCCAAAACACAAACCCAGCCCTAAAACCTAAAAATACCCCTGTACCCCAAAAACCAAACCCAGCCCTAAAACCTAAAAATACCCCTGTACCCCAAAAACCAAACCCAGCCCTAAAACCTAAAAATACCCCTGTACCCCAAAAACCAAACCCAGCCCTAAAACCTAAAAATACCCTGTACCCCAAAAACCAAACCCAGCCCTAAAACCTAAAAATACCCCTGTACCCCAAAAACCAAACCCAGCCCTAAAACCTAAAAATACCCCTGTACCCCAAAAACCAAACCCAGCCCTAAAACCTAAAAATACCCCTGTACCCCAAAAACCAAACCTAGCCCTAAAACCTAAAAATACCCCTGTACCCCAAAAACCAAACCCAGCCCTAAAACATAAAAATACCCCTGTACCCCAAAAACCAAACCCAGCCCTAAAACCTAAAAATACCCCTGTACCCCAAAAACTAAACCCAGCCCTAAAACCTAAAAATACCCCTGTACCCCAAAAACCAAACCCAGCCCTAAAACCTAAAAATACCCCTGTACCCCAAAAACCAAACCCAGCCCTAAAACCTAAAAATACCCCTGTACCCCAAAAACCAAACCTTGCCCTAAAACCTAAAAATAAATATATTTATGTACATTTAATGTTAATCAAATTAATTAAATAATATTAAATAAAATAAAAAAAAATTATATACTTACCTATACTTACGTTGTAATGGCATGCGTTGTAATAGCATCTGCTATGTAATGACATGCGTTGTAAAGGCATGCATTGTAATGGATCCTGCGTTGTAAAAGTTGTGTTGTAATAGAAGTCCGTTGTAAAAGCTGCGTTGTAACGGTGCAATACCAAAACTATCGCGACACCAACATTTCCTGGATTACACTAGTTTATTCCACAGGGGCCTGAGATGGCACGTTTACTTCACAATCACTTTCACCATCAGTTAAAGCGTCAATCATCACCGATTGCGACTTCCCGCGCCATCTGTAGTACCTTCGAGGTTACAGCCATTCTCTTAAAACGTCACACCTTTCCATCGTCCAACTTAACCTCAGGCCTGAGAATTTCAGTCACTTTGTGAGCATCAAACACGGTCATTTAGTGAGCCTCAAACCATGTTCCCTCAATGCTGTGCCCCTCCCAAGGTGTATTCAGTCTGGCGGCCTGATATCTAGCCAGCATCTGCATTACAAATATGTGCAAGATTTCACCGCAGGGACAATATCGCTCTGTAAAGATGGCATGTGCTGTGGGATGGTGACAATGTCCTCAGTCAAAGTAATTGTAAAGATGCAGTAAGTGTACTGTACACATGAGCGCATTTCAGAACTGCCGGCAATACCTGGCAATCTGGAGACTCGGGCAGGGCCGGCTCTAGGCTCATGGTGGCCCTGTGCAGGGAGCGTAGGTGAGGGCCCCGGAAGAGGGGGTTGGATGTAGTCGCTCACCGCTTCGACACAAAGAGCACTATTATCACATGACGGGTGGGGAGGGGGGTGGGTGGTGGAATAGGGAACCTGTAGTGTTGTAAAACTATGGGATGTATGACGTTACAACGCGTTATTTTACAACGCAGACCGTTACATCGCAATTTTTACAACGCAGGATCCATTACAATGCATGCCTTTACAACGCATGTCATTACATAGCAGATACTATTACAGCGCATGCCATTACAACGTAAGTATAGGTAAGTATATAATTTTTTTTTATTTTATTTAATATTATTTAATTAATTTGATTAATATTAAATGTACATAAATATATTTATTTTTAGGTTTTAGGGCAAGGTTTAGTTGTGTTGTAATAGAAGTCCGTTGTAAAAGCTGCGTTGTAACGGTGCAATACCAAAACTATCGCGACACCAACATTTCCTGGATTACACTAGTTTATTCCACAGGGGCCTGAGATGGCACGTTTACTTCACAATCACTTTCACCATCAGTTAAAGCGTCAATCATCACCGATTGCGACTTCCCGCGCCATCTGTAGTACCTTCGAGGTTACAGCCATTCTCTTAAAACGTCACACCTTTCCATCGTCCAACTTAACCTCAGGCCTGAGAATTTCAGTCACTTTGTGAGCATCAAACACGGTCATTTAGTGAGCCTCAAACCATGTTCCCTCAATGCTGTGCCCCTCCCAAGGTGTATTCAGTCTGGCGGCCTGATATCTAGCCAGCATCTGCATTACAAATATGTGCAAGATTTCACCGCAGGGACAATATCGCTCTGTAAAGATGGCATGTGCTGTGGGATGGTGACAATGTCCTCAGTCAAAGTAATTGTAAAGATGCAGTAAGTGTACTGTACACATGAGCGCATTTCAGAACTGCCGGCAATACCTGGCAATCTGGAGACTCGGGAGTCGGACACGGGTTCTTCTCGGATGATCGTCGGTGGCCGCGTAATATTCTCACAGTCACACTGCAGACACGATGATGACGCACAGTCAGTGCACTGGCACCACCGCTCACGCACTCTCCCTGGCGGGAGCGTGACCCACCGTGACGCGCATGAATGCTGCCTCTAACAACACCAGAGACCCTGCACCCGGGTATACCTCCTACTCTGGGTGGGTGGGTCACCAAGTGCAGCGATGTATAGGAAAATGCACAATGCAAACCCCTGGCTCTCAGACACGATATTATGCTCCCCAGAGCAAACACCAGTCTATTTGCAACTATCTTACATTTTGCTGGGTTACAGCATTTTTGCATTCTTCTATATGTGCGCCCTTCATCTTCGTGCTTCGAAGCGCTACAAAGAACACGTACGTACATCAATTAAATGCATATGTGCTTGGGCTAGCCGCCCAGCAAAGACGCTCGCTGATTCACTCCCCCAGAATAAAATATCTTACTTGCGGTGCCTAGAAACGGCAGAGATGCAGATATGAAGCCCTGCATGACCACACATTATTATGCTTCCCTCCAAAAGTCAGGCCAAGCTATGTTAAATAGTACACTGTAGGGCCTTCTTGTCAGATTAAATGACTTCCTGAGCTGCGCACACATGAAATTCAGCATTCTGCAGTTCTTTCTAATTCACCCTAACAGCGTATATTGGTCTTTCATCATGTTCACCTAAAATCTTCGGAAAATAAGGAAAGCATAATATAGCTATTCACTTCCGCCTTCAGAGTGCTCATGCATTGGAAAGACGCCTGGCTACCTCGAGGGCTTAAAGGTCCAGTATTTTAAGAGCACCTATCACTTCAGCCATTTAAATCTAATTGAACATTTCAAACTGGGCAGGCTTTCATTGTAAGAGTGACTGTTCGAGGCCTGTGCTGCACCCACATTGCACAACAGTGCCTAATATTCACAGAATGATCATTGAAATTAATCTATATGTTGTGTGTCTATACCTGCAAGTCAGTCCGCTGTCCGCCCGCTGAGACTCTCAGTCTCACCGTTCCAAATAAAAAGGGTCGGGAACGGGGGAAGAGTTGAGTCTCGAGATGCCGCCAGACTGGACAGAGGTGTTCTCTGTGAGATCGTCGGTGGCGCGTTGGTTACTATAATATTGTTCTTTATTCTCACGATGAGATGACGACGCACGCACTCTCTGGCGCCGGGAGCGCGTGACCACCACCGTCGTGACGCGCTTAGCAGCAGGTGCAGTTGCACACTGCGCGCAGCGGGCGGGGGCTGTCCCAGGGCCGTCTGTCACGTCATTGGTAGTGCTAAGATTGACGGCCCTGGGACCCAAACTGCTGGCTGACTCTGGGCAAGTGAAACGAAACTAGTACTATTAGTAAAACAACAACGGCGCTGCTAACCATTGCTAGCCGGGGTGAGTCGGACTCGGAGCCGGAGGCCGCCAAATCCTGCCAGGGGGCCCTCAGTGCCACGAACGGATCCTCGTCGTGGCGGCCCCTGGGGTTTGGCGGCCCTGTGCAGGTGCACACTTTGCACATGCCTAGGGCCGGCCCTGTGCGCTGTGGCGGCTGGTGCGGGCGTACAGCTGCCGTGACCTTGTGCCTTTGTCAACGTATCGAATGGCCTGTTCATTGCTGCTTGAAATCGCCTTGTGCCAATAAACAGCCCCAGCTGCGCAACCGCAGGCCATCCAGTGCAACGCGACCAGCCGTGAGCGCCCCAATGTTACCACACTTATGCGCTGGCCCCCAATGCTGATAGCAAATTGATACTAGACTGCATTCTCATAGATTGTACTATATTACTTTTTGATACTTTAAATATATTGGTATGTGCTGAGCATTTTTGTTTGGAACAAATTCCCTTTATCAGCAGTGCTTTATCGAGAAAGGGCAAAGCTGCCATTGGATGCAAGGCAGCACGAGAAGGCAGTCCCTATTGCCCCCCTGCACGCGCGTAGGTGCTGCGATTAAAACAACGTGCAATATTCCTTTTACATTAAAACTGAGCCACTGAAGGGTATTAGCGATGCTTGGTTATCAGGTCCTTGACGCTATGTGGATCTGTAGTGCACAGGTTAGCGCTATGATAGTGTACCCGCATTGATAGGCATTATTCTGGGGAGAATGTGTGTGTGTGGCTCTGTGTGTGTGTGGGTCTGTGTGTGTGTGTTGCTCTGTGTGTGTGGCTCTGTGTGTGTGTGTGTGTGTAGGTCTCTGTGTGTGTGTGTAGGGCTCTGTGTGTTTGTGGGTCTGTGTGTGTGGGGCTCTGTGTGGGTCTGTGTGTTTGTGTGTGGCATTTGAGAGAGAATAACATATAGGCATTGTAAATGACAATGCCATTTATTTATCTGTTTTCAAAACCAACACATAAATAAAAATGTTTTCATTTACAATGCCAACAGCTCTAACTTTTGCAAAGGCGAAACCGTTGCATTGTAAATGCTTGTTTTAATGAAACAAACATATGTATTTGATGCAGCTGGTTTCTGGTCACTTTTTTAAACATATGTAACAGACTAAATTGGCCTACTGCATGCTGGTGTCTGTTTCGGACTACTCTGGCTGGAATGAATTTCTTGCCGTATGACCCTGCCTTATAAAGTGCAGTAATATTGATTTCCGGTCTATGAATCATTCTCTGTCAACCTGAATCGGAATGGTATGGCATAGGTACAGTAACCCCAGTAGTACATTTATTTTGATTGTGTTGATTCTCCCAACCCATGACAAAAATAGGGAGGGCCACCATTGAAGTTCACCTTTCAAAGATGCCAATAGTTGTGTGTAATTGCTTTCTAGATATCATTAGGATTGGGTGTAATGTGTATGCCTAGACATTTCATGAATTAACTTGTTCGATCTGATAGGAGAGTGAGGCCCTTGTCTGGCAATTGTAGTGGTGGAAGGGTAATATTAAGATTCTCTGATTTATTTGTGTTTATTTTGAAATTTGCTACCTTTTCAAATTCCTTTATATGAGTTAGATCTGCGGCAATGAAGTAGCTGGTGATGTTAGTGACAAAAACATGTCTCAGCAAAAAGCATGATTTTATGTTCCCATTGCACAGATGGTGTGTCCTCAATCCCTCGGTCAGCTCTTACCGTCGTAGCCACCACGAGCTTGATGCTGAGTGCAAAGAGCAAGGGTCAGAAAGGACAAACCTGGACAGTGCCAGACTCCAGAGGGGATGTTGTCGGTATCTTCCATTCACATTTAATCTCTAAGTGGGCAATATGCATCCCTCCATTAACCATCTTAATGAAAGTGAAGCCAAAGACAAACCGTTGTAGAGTTTTGACTAAAAACGTCAGTCCACCTCATCAAAGGCTTTTTTAACATCAAGAGAGACCATCACCTCCGGCTCAGCTTTCTCCTTGACCTTTTGGATCAGGTGGTTTATCTGTCTGCCTGTTATCATGTGGTTGCCTGCCCAAAATGAAGCCACATTGATCAAGGTGAATCAATAGCATCAGTAGAGGCTATAATTTGGGATAGCCAAAAGTTTTGCATAAAGCTTGGTGTCTTAGTGCAAAAGTGCTAAAGGCCTATAAGAGGCACATGATGAGTCATGTTTTCCTTGTTTTAGGTTTAATGTTGTTAGACCCGACAGCTCTGCGGTGGTCTGTCCCCCAAATGTTTTTTCTTTCTCCTATTGCATCAGTCATTATTGTTGGCGTTAGGACTCTGGGCACTTTAGCACTGCTAACCAGTGTTAAAGTGCTCACTCCTTAAAACATGGTAAGAGTGGCTAGATAGAGTATTAAACAAACTACTAAATTATTTTTTCACTATTGTGAGTCCTACCTTTCCCATAGAATAACATTGGGTTATCATTTTACATTTAGTAAGTGCTAACTTTTGTTTTGAAACTGGTAGAAATATCATGTATGATCTCTAAAAATTGTAATTTAAAATTCTTTAAAGTTGTCACAATTCTTAAAATGCTACTTTTTGAAAGTTGTCATTGCCCTATGTCATTTGGTGCTTGTGTTCTGGGTCAAATCTTTGTGTATTCTTCCCAAACAGTCAGACAAAGGAGGAGTGGTGTTGGCAGGATGGGCCATCCTGCCAGGATGTGTGAGCCAGAGCTGTCTCACGTCCCACTTACATTTCAAAGGAGCTGCCTCAGCACACTCAAAAATAACTGAACACTAGTCTGCTGTCACCCCAGACACCTTGGAGTCTGGGCAGGGAGGAATGAAATTGCAGAACCATCTGGGGGAAGCTCTAGACGTTTTTTTCATTTCAAAGCTGGCATAAGGTGTAAAAATAGGTCACTCAGACCCTCTGTTCAGTCCACGCCTGGACCTGCAGACAATTATAGAAGAAGACTGCTTTGCTGTCTGATGACTTTCCTGCTGCCTGTGCCTGTCCTGCTCTCTTAGAAGGACGACTGGACCTGCTCCTTTTATCCCAGACGGACCTGAGTGACTCCAAGGGTCAGATGGCTGACCTTCAATTCTGAGCTACAGGGACACAAAAAGCTCCAGAGGCCTTTCTGCAACCGCCCAGCTAACCTGCTGCACTGGACCTACCTGAGCTATGCTGGCTTCTGCTGAAGTTAATTCTAGATCCTCAAGAGGTTCCTCCTGAGGTCCTGGACCCTTGGCTGTTATCAGTTCAGCTCCTCCTGTGAAGAAAGGAGACATCTTGACATTTTTCTCTCGTCACAACCGCAAACTGGTTCACTTGCGGTCAGATCTTGCCATCCACCAATGTGAACCAGATTCTCTGTGTTACAGCGACCGCCAGCGATGACTGGTAAAGTGAGATCTGCACTTCGCGCTACAGTGATGTGATAACAGCCCACAGTGAGTTGCAGCACGAAGCTCCAGCAACGACTGTCTACAACGCCCAACAGGATCTTCATTGTACAATGGTGACTGTCCACAAAGCCAATCCTGCTCTTCGTGCTACAGTGATGACCATCTGTGATGCTCTCCTTGCTCCTCATGGCCTTTTCCACTGCAAACTGGATTCATCATGCAGGACTTTGAAAAGGTAGCTCTTTCAGCGGTACCAACCTGGTCTCTCGATCAGGCCCATGTTCCATCGCAGTCGGATGGAATTTGTGACCTTTGCCCGGTTAGCACGACTAAATAACTACAAGTGGTGCTTTTTGCTTTTGGGCGCTATACTTGTGCAAATCTTAGAGATTGTATATCTCCAGTTCTACCGATTTGGGGTTTAGTCGTTTTCATGTAATTTTTGTTTTTTACAAAATGCTCTGTTTTTCTTAATTGGTGTGGAATTGTTCTTGTGTTCCTTCAACAGTTATGTGAGCTTCTATCATTCATGAAGTAACTGACCTGCCTGGTCAGGTTGAGTTAAAATGTTAGTTAAGTGGATTGGTAGAGTGCTACAGAAGGCTGTATAAAAGTTGTCTGTGGAGCCATCTGGACATTGAGCCTTCCAAGGTTTAGAAGATTTGATGGCCACCTTAACCTTCTCATCTGCGAAAGGAGCTTCCATTTCCTCATGCTGCTCCTTTGTGACTAGCATAAAACTGACTTCTTGTAGGTAGTGTGTCTGCATTTCCGATTGCAGGAGTTTTTCAGAATACAGTTCAACACTAAAGTCTATGAAGGCTTCCAATTTATTCAACTCTATTTCTTCTAATTGCTTCACAGAGAGTGCTATGCTCCCAGCTTAGTTCGGCTTTAATTAGTGTCTGAGTTGCCTCTCTGTGTGTGCCCCCATGTTGTGCGGGTCGTAAATATTTGTTTGAGTCAGCAGAGAGTGAGTTCAGCTTTACCAGTATCTGTATTTAACATGCCTCTCTGTGCTATAGGGTTCTTATTGGGTTTTCTTTGTTCTTTTTCTGCCTGTGCATGGTTTTCCCCTTATGGTGTTCACTTTTTGTCTTTGTTTCTCAATATGTGCCAAGGCTCCTAGGTACCCTCCCCTCATAATTGCTTTGAAGTCATCCTAAATGCACAGGAGTCTAGTGTCGCTCAATGTATTGTTTTGGAAGAATTCAACAAAATGCTTTTTTGGCTCCAATTTCAGAACTGGGTCTCTTAGGACTGACAGATGGAATATCCAGCGTCCCCTCGGGGTTTGCATCAGGCCTCATGTCAGCGGCAGTACTGTTGGTGCAAGAACTGGGACTACAGTTGGTTTGATTTTGATGTTAATTAATACAGGCATAAGAGCATTACTAACTAGGGTTTAATGGATTTTAGAAAATGTCCTATGCACATCTGAAAAGAAGGTGTAGTCTACGTGTCCACTTGTTGTACCCTCCATGAATGTCTCAACCCTGGATTCCTCTTGTGCCTTGGGGTTCCATTACCTTATAAAGGAACTCTGACTTTGCTTTCATTCCAGTTCCGGCATCTCCAGCTAATAGCTTTTGAGCTACTGGTAGCTTTCCAGTTACTTCTAAATAGCTCTACTGTGTGCAACTCAGCCAGCTAAATTAGAGGTTATTGCTTGGTTGAATTAAGATATGTATTCCAGAATTGAAAAGTGTTAATTCAAGATGAAAATGTGTGTATTTCTGGGGGTGGGGGGAAGGGCGTTGCCAACAAGATGGCCTGTCTCTAGAGCTACCATCAGCGAGTCTTATTGTTGCCAAATTCCCCCTGGGGATCTGAGGGTCAGCTTGACGCCGTCATTACAATTATCAGTGCAGAGGGGCACGTGAAAATAGAGGAAGATTGGAAACGCTTAAAGCAGCCCAAGATGCACAGTGACTCCGGACCTAAAGCAGCCCCAAGAGAAAGGAAGAATTGGGGCTGACTCACTTCATCTTTTGTTTTTTAAATTCTTTTTTAACTAATGCTCATGAGACAATAACATACATGACAATTCCGTAAATCCATCCATGAGGAGACCACAGAGAGCAATAGCAATACAGTGATGCGGGAACAATAATGACAGTTAAGAGATACCCAACCAGCATACCTCTATGCAAACACCCCAGATTCCCTGTATTTTCGCCAAGGTGCCCACACTCTTCCATTTTTTAGCACACCCCCTGCTTTTATACACCGTTTCTTTGACCCGTTGGCACCAGTCAAGGTCTAGTTTCCATTCCTCCAGCTGTGAGGTGCTGTTGACCCTCCCCCCCCTAGCAATATTATGTTTTGTGATTCCCGCTGCCAGGGCCAGCCATATTCCCGTATATCTAGACCAGTCCAAGTCCCCTTAATCATCAGCAGGAGCCATTTCGGCTCCATCTGGACAGTCTCCCTCACCACCCTAGACATGGTATCAGCAGCGTCGGATTGGTAACGGGGGCAATCGGGCAATGCCTGAGGGGCCGGGGTCCGAGTTTCACCTGAAGACTGCTTTTGAGCAGCTCGGGGGCTGATTTGGGCGGTGTCTCTGTTGTTCGACAAGATACCGCCAGCGGCCCAATGGGTGTCTAAGTGGCCTTTCTGGAGGGAGACGGGCGCTCATTACTTCCCGTATAGCAGGAACAGGTAGAGGCGTCACCCCTTTTCTCTCGCTGGGCCTCCCATTAATGTAGGCATACTGAGCGGGGCAGGGGCCCTGTGTAGAAGTGGCCTCACTTGTTTTCAGGAGTGTTTCACTAGTGTAAAACTGATGCATTCATATCCCCCCCCTTTTTATGTAAAATTACTCTGAAGCAGTGATTTAAGGGAAGGCATTATGCAAATGTGGGCCGATTTTTAATCCCAATCCAACCCTGGGTATCAGCATCTTGCTTCCAAAAGCAAACTATCTCGGGGCATTCCCATAGGATATGTAGGAAGGTGCCCTCCTGCTGGCATCCCCTAACACACAGCGCTGACAGAACCCAACCCCAGGAGTAAAGGTGTGTGCGGGGATAGTACGTGCGGTGTAGAATCTTCAGCTGTAAAAGTCAGAATTTAGCGCGTATTGCGATCTCCCTGGATTCTGTAGTGCCTCCTGCCAGTCCTCATCATCCGTGCTGCCAAGGTCTTTAGCCCATGCTTCCCAGAGTGTGATTAGGGGGTCCGGGTACGTTGTTTATCAGTTTATGATAGATCGTGGTGGTCGGTTTCTCTGGGATGAGGTCGAGTAACAACCTGTCTTCTAGCGGGGAAAAGTCAGGAATAGATGTACCGCTATGTATGTGTGTTCACAAAGCATGCATGAGTCTAATATGATAACTCTGTGACTGATGGAGCTTGTATTCCCTCTGAAGATCAACAAACGTGAGGGGGAATCCCCTTTCCATACATCTCCTAAGTATTCGATCCCTATTAGTTTCCACCACTTGAAACCAGTCAGGTGGGCTGCCTCGGGCAGCTGATCACCCATCCACAGTAGAGTTCTACTGGTCAGTTTGCCCGCCGACCCTAGGAGTTTATTGACCTCTCTCCAGCACTGCAGTACCACCTGGGTGTGTTCGGGCCACTCCGACCGTGGCCTCTGATCATGCAGGAGGGATTCACAGTTTCCTCCAGGCATAAACATTCTGTGTACTCTGTAGGCTGGTTCATTGACGCCAACGTATACTCATTCATTTATCACCTGAAATTGCGAGGCCCAGTAGTAAAGCCGGATATCTGTAAGCTTTATGGTTTTTGAGGGAAACTGAGAGCAACAAGGTGGTGAAGAGACTACAATAGACGCTAACCAGTAACTGGCTCTGGGTATAGCGAAGATGCGAGCGACCTAGCTTAGAAGGAGGGCAGAACGCCGCTTCCTTGCATCGCCGAGTGCCGGCCGAGCAGAGAGGCCGTGCCCCAGGATTAGCAGCAATTACACGTAGCGGGCGATGGGGAGGCCCGTGGATGTTCCCCTACGAGAAAGAAGATAGCTGTGGGATTCCCGCTTTCAAGAGCAGATACGAGCGCGGACGACAGAGCCACCAGCTTCCCGATCTGGACCGGGGGCAGGTCTACGAGTCTTTGAAGGAGTGGATGGGAGCAGGCGAATGCGGACAGATCAGGGCTTCGCGGCCAGGGCTCTCCAGAGCATACACGCTATCGGACACTCTATCGGACACTCTATCGGAGGTGAGACCAGATGCTCTCCTGAACTACGGCCCGAAGACGACTGCGCCAACGGTGGAGGAGCCTGGTAATCTCTTGGCTAGGCTTTCCAATTGTGGAGGCGGTGTTATCTACCTCCATAAATACCCGCAATTCCATTTTGATACAGACCGGGACTCTTGGTGCCAGGGAAGCACGGACCAAACCGGAGGTAAAACCACCGGGCAGTGAACCTAACCCAGAGACAGATACGAGCGGCCGCGGGCAGGGGAACAAGACACGCGTCAAGGCGACAGACCACCTGGGGGAAAATACTGCGGTACTGCCCTGAAGCATAGCAGACTACCTGTCCTTGTTACGTTTAAGAATGGCAAAAGATCAGGAACCCAAAGCCCCAAAACAAGGGAGAACGGACAAATATACAAAAGTGCTTATTCAGCAACCTCAGGGCCGCCAGACAATGCAGCGATCCTTCATGCGATTCACACCTCCAGAGAAGCCATAGAAGGCAAAATGGCGGAGATAAGATCCAAGATCTCTTTCCTGCACCAAGATGTGTGCAACATTGCAGACCGAGTAACTCAAAACTCAAACGGAAACTCGCATCTCAGAGGTGGAAGATACAACCCACATGTTCCAATCCGAGGTCAAATAATTAAAGGCTAATATAAGGGAGATGATGTGGAAAGTCGATGACGCAGAAAATAGAGCCCGAATAAATAATCTCTGCAGTATAGGGATAGCGGAGGGACAAGAAGGCCCGACCCCTTAGCCTATCTAATGACTTGGCTGCAGGACACTTTACCATCAGCAACATTCTCGCCGTGCTTCATTATTGAACGGGCCCATAGGATACCAAGTATAAGACCACCACTGAGGGCCCCCGCTTGTCCCATGATTGCAAAATTTCTAAACTATCAATATAGAGACATCATTCTTAGAGAATTGAGACGAGTAGGTGTACTTATAATGGCCAATGCCACAATAATGATTTTTCCCTACTACTCAAGGGAAATACAGAGACCGAGAAAGACATTCGACTCAGTGAAGGCGAAGTTAAGAACCATACAAATCCAATACATGCCCTTCTTCTCCGCTAAACTGTCATTTTCCAGGGCTCCACCCAATTCTTCCAAAAGCTTGAAGATGCCTGGACCTGGTTGGAAGAACGCCCTAGGCTGAAACAAGGGGAAAGAACAAATGAGTCACAAAATAAAGACGCTACACCAAGATGGGAACCGAGGCAGCAAAGAATAACAAAGAGAAGACTCCCACTATGCGGACGGAATTAACAGTTGGAGAGCACGTTCTTGAGTACAGCCATACAGACGGAGGAGGTTGGCCTCGGTCGAAGAATCGGCACATTTTCCCCCCGATAACTGAGATTCCAACCGGGGGGACAGTACCCACACTGACCTGTCAGACAAAGAATCCTTAGCAGACACCAAAAGCGATCACCCACTCCTGAGAGACATTAATCGTATTGAGAAACCAGGCGCAAAGACACAGGGGGTAGAAAACTACGCACAACAAATGCATGACAAAAGTGTCACAGTGGAATGACATACGAGAATGGGCCAGGGGCAAAGGCACCACGGACTGATCGCTAGCTCCCACCGCCCCCCACCCCCTTGGACTTCTTGGAGCTTAGGGCCGACTGAGCGAAAAAAAATTCTTAACAACGTTTTATTGGTGTTATTAGTACTTTGGGGTTATGGGGAGGGAAGAGGGGGACTACAGACTTCTCAAAACAAAACTTACGCCAAGTTTCATGTTGATGGTTCAAAGGGCAGACGTGAGAAGTGAGAAGTAGTGGGGCGGGGGTGCGGGCGGGGGTTGGGGCCTTTAGTTGTTTTATTGTTCAACATCTTTTCCACTCAGCTAACAGTAGGAATTCTAGGATCCACTGTCAGGAATGGAGGACTGGAAATGTCATGTAGAAACAGCAAGGCAGGCAACACCATCACAAACCCCACACATTTTATGGACGAAGAAACTGTAGGGCAGCGCACCTAATAGTCATTAATGAATGGGGGCATGCAGCCGGTGACCAGCCTACATACACCCTGGAACGGCTACAGTTCCAGAAATACTCCCACCTATACTACATCTATGGGGGCCACGGAACGCAAAGTTTATTACCTGCAACGCAGAGGGTGGTTGAAGCCTGGAAAGGGGCGGAGAGACAGATGAAATGGGAAAAGAGATTAAATAAATCCACACCGCTATAGGAAGGTAAGCGACTGCCTGAGTTAGCAAAACTGCAGGGCTTCAAAGAGTGGAATACAATTGGGATCAGAACAATAGGAGGTATAATACAGAAAGGAGAATCATAACCTTTCCAGAGCTCCAAAGTACAAGTACAACAGTTTGTACAATAAACAACAATACAGATACATACTACTCCAACATGCCTGGAGAGCGCAAAAACCAGAGATAACGGATATCCCTGAGTATGCACCGTTAGAAGGCCGACTCCTACAGGAATAAATATCGGAAAAGGCACTGTCCTGGACATACAAAACGATATTAATAACATTCCTGACACTTTATCTCCACTTACAAGCAAATGGGAGGAAACTACTGGTGCACTGGAAGACATTGACTGGGAAATGGCGCTAATGCATCCCAGAGAAGTAGCGATTAAGCTTAGGCTATGCCTAATACAGTTCAAAGTCCTACATAGGGTATAATATGATAGAGCAAGATTCCACTCCATGGGTAGAGCAGAGACCCCAGAGTGTCTACGTTGTAGTACGGACAAGGGTTCTTATATCCATACTCTGTGGGAGTGCCAATTAATACGCAGGTATTGGTTATAGTAAGAGAGCGTAACAATTTTCTTGAAACTCAGATCCCAATGTACACAAAATACACTCTTCTAGGTATACACACAGAGGTCGACATTCCCAGACAAAACCTCCTACTGAGCAACCTCGGTCTCCTAGTCACTAAGAGCGATATTGCCAAATACTGGGGTAGAGCAGACTTACCGACCATGACTGAATGACAGGCAAATATGGACCTATATATGGGGGTGGAAAAAACGGAGTACACGGCACGTGGGTGCCCCAGGAAGTTTAGGAAGATATGGCAGCCCTGGCTGAGTTATTACAGCTTAGAGATGTTGGATGAGGGCCTGAACGTGGCGCAATGTAGTACACAGGGGGTCTACACAAGTGGGGTAACACACACGGGTGCACCAGGGGGGCAAGCTAAATAAGAAATGTTTAAAGTATAGGATGGGACTGTGGGGGGGAATGGCAAAAGGTCTTGTTTTATGGTTTGGCCTGCATTTCTGCAAAAACTGGTTAAAGGTAATAATCCTAATTTTGTAACATTTACGATTCAACTGCTGATGTGTTGGCTGATTCTCCAAAAAGAAATAAAAACTGTTGGGGAAAAAAACCCGAAAATGTGTGTATTTCTGAGTTTATAAGATGATGTTTAATGAAAAAGGATTGCATTTTCAAAATATTTATATACCAAGTTGATAAAACATTTCTTGCAATACTACTGGCAGCCCTGCCTGATGCACTGAGGTAATCACTGCTGATAGTGTTGCATAGGGTGGCCACTAACATAATGTTGTCTATACAGCGGTAGTAGCGTGGCAAGATTCCTATTAAACATGGGTAGCTCTGGTTATAGAAAAAGTTGGAGGCCCCTGCAATGTGGTCTAGGAACTCCTCTGTGACATACAGTATCCTAGAATGTCTGGCAGGAGGTACTTTTTCCATATAAATTACCTATAATTCAAGAGCCCCAAACGGTCAAGTCTCCAAGTCTGTTGATAAATGACATGAGGAAGGTGTTCCGGTTTTAATTT
Source organism: Lissotriton vulgaris (assembly GCF_964263255.1). Lineage (NCBI taxonomy): Eukaryota > Metazoa > Chordata > Amphibia > Caudata > Salamandridae > Lissotriton > Lissotriton vulgaris. The sequence continues at coordinate 753,516,648 of NC_141695.1, read as the reverse complement.
AGGGAGCATAATGTGGATGTTGTTTGCTGCATACTGTTTAGTGTAACTGTGACTATAATGTACGATCCTTCGTTCTTGGATTTGTGGAAAGTAGGTTTGAAGTCAATTGAGTTGCGACAGAATAGTGTGGATCCATTCTGTTTGTTCTACTTGGGGATTGGAACACTAGCAGGTAAGATCTATGTCTCATGTGGTGCTCATCTCCTTTCTTAAGGTGGGTCTCTTATAGACCCACCTATATATACAACGACATTCCACCAAGTAGTGCTATATCTTAGTCATTTTGTTAGGCAAATTGAGCACTTCTGTGTTTAGGATCTATGTTTAATTGTCACGTGGAATTAGTGGATACAACTTTCTGCAGTGAATGCATGACAGTGTACACCTTTATGTCTCCGAAGTTGTGTCTATCTGAATGTCTGTGGTCTGCCAGACCTCTGCTCCTCAAGTGTCTGTCACTTTCTCCCATAAAGTAATTAACTAAACCAATAACAAACTTTAAAAAAAGGAAATTAATATCAAAAAGTTAGAGTAGTTGAATTCGGGGTCGTGTGTAGGGCAGGGAGTCCCTTGGGGGGGTCCCCACTGTGAGCCAACTATAGTCGGTTTGGTCTGGTGCACTATAGGTAATGCTAGTTTGCCTGACAATTCTTGCCTACCACAGTTTCATAAAGAAAATAGATGTTTACTTTGCCAGCCAGTTAATATAATCGGCTAGAAGTGTGTGCATGTAATCGAGTGGGGCATGATCCCCCAGTGGTTGGAGCGGTCCATCCTCTGCATAGAAATCCTCCTCTTGTACCATCAGTCTCCTTCTCTCATGTCCACGGGCTTCGGTTTCATCCTTTCATAACAGAGAAGATATGTGGTTCCGGGTGTCGCTCTGCAGTGGCTATAACCAGGCCTGTATTCTTAATAAAATACAATAAAGAGATACCCAAAGTCAATCAATCACAAAAGCTTTATTCGAAATCACGTAGTGAGTCATAAAAGCTACAAAAATATAACAATATCCAGTAAAAAATCGATTAAAAGATAGTTAAAGCGCATGGATGAAAACAGACAGAAACATCCCTTGCTAAACAGTAAAAAATGTAAATCTGCTTCCTATGTCTAATAACAGCCATTAAAAACCTTGACAACACAGCACATATTTACAAACTTGTAAGTGAGTACAGATAAATAAAAGCTGGATAAAGTCGCGGCTTGTCCGCGCTGCCTGTAAATTTCTTTCTCTGATCTTTATTGATTGATTGTATATATTATTTCTTTCTCTGATCTTTATGATCTCATCTTCATCCAGGGTGGAAACTGTGGAGTCTCACTCTGTCCGTGGTTGGGAATGTCAATCACTCTGAGTCCTGCAATTGGATGTCTAGAAGTTGGCCTGCCTCTTGACTTGTTCTTGAAGTCGAGTATGATCCCAAATTATAAGTTCAACCGTATTTGGCGTTATTACACTATCTTGATATAAGGGGTACATGTGGTTCTCAAAGGTTAATCGAAGTCTGACTGTAAAGAGAATAGACTCCTTCACTTTCTGGTTGTGCATTTTGGCTAGAATGTCTCTAGGTCTGTTCATTGCTCATGACTAATTAGGGTTTGTGTGCCCTATCAATGTAGATTTCTCGGTTGTGTTCTTCCATAATAGAGGAGAATAGTCCTATGGCGAATGTTTTGCTCCTTCCTCCTCTTCTGCATGATTTTAATATGTATGCTACATCTGGTCATATTTTTCATGTATTCACATTTGAAATTTGCTATTTCCACTTGGATCTTCAGTACTGATATCTCTAGGTATATAGTTTATGCATCGTTCTCTTCTTTGTTTTTACTTTAGATTCAGCCTCTAGAATTCTTGTGCCCACAGGATCTAACTCGGTCTGGAGTGTTTGTCTAAGAACTCTAACAGTCTAATCTTTATTTCCTCCCTTCACTCTTAAACATTTGTTGGCTGGATACCGGTCATCTTTGGTGAATGCTAGGTCAGCGGGCTCACTGCTTTGTCGGGTTTGTGTTGGTGTAGCAATCCCGTTGTGTCAGGGGGAGAAGCAAAAAGTTAGCAACCCATTTTTTGGATGTGCATTTTGGTGGCTTTGAGTTTCCCTTCTAGTGATACGAGTTTACATTACACCCCACTAAGGAAAGTAAAAGGCTGCCCTCATAGTTAGAGAGTAGATTGGTCGTGGTAGGTGGCAGCATAGGACCCCATTCCGGTTGCATCAGGAGAGACTGACTACATGCAGAGGAAGGAAAAAACTATCAAGCTGTGCTTATTTGCATAGGATACTGAACACCATCATTGCTTCTAGCTTTTATTTGTACATCATGTGTCTCGTAGACCGTTGTGTCTTGCATCCATTTTTGTCATGGGTCTTCGCAAATCCTATTAGAGATCTATCTCTGGGCAGTATCCTTGGTCGTAGACTCTTGGCTCTGGATCGCATGAACATTAGGGTTCTATGGTGGCATCATTACACTTGGACCTTGTTAAGAGCAGGAGAGTTGTTCGGAGTCTGTATCTTTGGAATACGATTGAGCTGCCTGAGTGTTTTTCCTTAATTTTGTATATGTGCTACGTCTGTGCCCATATAACAGCATAACATGCCGCCACAAGTCATTTCCCACCCAGCGCTCACCTCTGATCTCACTGGGCTGTGGGCGTTTTCCAGGTCCTCTGCAGTCTGGGCGGCCATGGGTCTTCCAACACTGATGTAACTCGGGTAGTCTAGCTATCCCACCATCAGCAATTGCCCCTGTTGGCCAGTTCTCTCCAAGAACTCTTCTTGACAGCTACAACCCGCATCAACCCAGCTTGGGGTGCTTCATTTTATCTCCCCTCATGAGCAGAACACAGTTACCGGTGACTGCCTGTCGCTCTCAAACGCCAGTTCAGTCCCCTGTGCTTGCTTGACCTTTGAATTATCTCATCCCGGGTGTTCTGTATAAGTTAGTCTCTTTGGAGCCTTAATTGTAGTGTATTTGTGCTGGGTCTCGACCGAATCGAAGCGAAACACGTCTATGCAGCCACCGTGTCAAGTTATGCTCCCCTCATTGCTCGCTTTCGGGATTTTCCACAGGAGGATTTGTGCTGTTCAGAAATCCATCAGTGTCTGGCGATCCCGGGTAGGTTTTGCACATGTAATGTAGGTTGGTACCTTTTCAGTCAATGAGCTGCATTTTCACCAAGTTCCTGGAAGGAGTCTGTCTTAGATTTCCTCATAGAGAAGCATTCTGCAATATTTACGAAACATTTTTTGGATGCTGATTATACTCTTCATTACCTGGTCTGGATATGTTAAATAGTTCACAAAAATGCATCTTTTGATAGTCCAATGTTAAGTAAAGCAATGTTCCCTCTAATAATTTTTGCCAGTGTGCGGCACTGAAAGGCTTGTATTCTACTGTTTGGACGCACAGCACGCAAGCAGATGCTTATAGGTCGGTTTGTAGGAGTATAAACAGGTATACCTCTTTTGCCCATTTAAAACCATTCATTTCAGAAGGGTGCACTCGCGATGCCATCTTGCCCCGTGTTTAACACTGTGGCATTGCCCAAGAAGCTGTGTTCACTTAAGAAGGCATGGGACCTTACCTGCTAGTTTCTTTCCTATCTTTGTTGGGGATCTCTAATTCTCTGATGCTGATGTGCCACCTGTAATCTGAGGGGGAAGGTGCATGTCAAAACCTTTATGATGGACTCGTACAATTAAAAGGAAACAAATCTAATTTGTCTTGAAATGTTTGACAAATGGCCCCAAAATAGTAGTCTCTGACTGCGTGGAATTGGACTACATGAAGGCCTGTAGTGTTGACACTTAAAAGAGCCATACAAGTGCATGATCACGTTTGCAAGCATTTGTCAAAAGTCAACATCAACAATCTTTGAGTTTTAGTATGTCCACTACTTAGGACACTGTTAGATAAAACATAGTTGGTGTCGTGTGACTTTCCACACAGGAGCCATGTGAGTGAATATTCAAGTATGTAAAAAGTACCCAAAATGTAAAATGAACAGGATAATTATGGTCAGTTCAATTTAACACCTTTGCAACGGGCCATGCACATGAATTGTTTTGCATGCAAAAAACAGTTAACATTTAACTGAGGCAGACATAGCACAAAGTCGTGCAGGTTGAACAGTCTTCTTTCTTAACTTTCAAAACCATTTGGATGCGAAAGTGATTCCTGAGCAACTCTCATAGTGCATTGATTTAATTAATAGGCAGCGCTAAACATTATATAATACACCAAAGGTAATTCAGCTTTTGAAAGAAAAAAGAGATGCCATTAATAAAAGAAAAGGGGCAAACCTGTTCCTTGATAAATGCACTAGTCCAGATATATGTAGAAAGGAAGATAGAAGAATAACAAACATGCACATGTGTTCAATTCTACAAGATATTGATTCATAAGCTCCATAGTTTGGGTGAACAGTATGACAGGATGCACCATGTCTTTCGGTGCTTTTTTGTATAGTATAGTTGTTTTAATTTATTGTTTGTATAGCAAGACTGTCACTGATTGCCTCTAAGGGCTCAGCGATAATTGGCAAGGTTAAACAGGTATCGTCTCTAAAAGGAATCAGCAAACCTTTTGGCTTTGCCAATTCTTCTTAGGCAAAAAATAAAAAAGTGCATATTGCCCATGTGGAATAGTATAAACAAAAATTGGTGCTACTTCAAGAAGCACGCCCACACACGCGTCACCATGAATGCGTGTGCATATGTCATGACACTGCAGCCATTATCGCACATTTTTACTGTCATATATCCTGTGCAGGCCCATTGTCATTTTCCCTATGTTAGCATGAGCACGTTGCAGACTCTGCTTTGCCCACGTGACTATACAAACGTATTTTGCTTTTGCCACAGTGTACTTTGCCACAGAACCTGCTGTTATTTTTGGGAAACTGTTCTTTCCTGGGATTTAGTCTGAAAACAGTAGACCAGGTCAAACACAATGCCCCTTGTTATGTGGTTCTGGTGAGGGCTCAGCACCTAGACAAAGCGCACAAATGCAGCTGTTGTTTACGAGCATGTACTTTGTCATATACCTATACACAGAATAGGTAACAACACACTTAAAGAGAGATCTTTCCAGGGAAAAGATCATATAAGCACCTGAGATGTAGAACTTTAATCTGTGCATGCTAAGGTACGAACGGGGACTGCTGACAACACCCAGAGATCTTCTGATACATAATCCCTTTGCTTCCGTAAAAGGGGAGTGGGTTAGGCTACCCTGTCTTACATAATGACAGCTCCTTTTATGGTTTATGTACTACTTACTATGTACTACTTACTATGCTGACCCTATTTGTGTTAGGCATCTTCTTACATATTGTGGCACATATGCTACATACTAGAGCACAGTAGTGGAAATAAACATTTTAGCCTGTTCATGTGTCTCTTTCTGATCTTATTGTGGACTAGTATGAGTGTGAGATCGAAAGAGTGTGTCCTGCAACTGCGATTCCTGAGGGAGTCGGGAGCGCTGTGTTCTGGGGTGTCTAATCACTTGTTCCTCTGTGAGCGAGTAAGAGGTCAAGTGAGACAATCTGGCTAGTCGGTCCTAGGCTCATGGGTACTCGGGCTGTAGGATGACTCAGTCCCTGCCTACTAAGGTTTTATGATCCCAGGCATAGTTCTGTGACTCTGCAGATTCCCTGCATTATTACCTGTACAAGATCAAGGACACCCAATTTGGAACTGTAAATAAAAAAAATAAAGAGTATGTGTACAATGCACATGCACATTACATTATCTTCAAAGGAGCAGCCCAATAGGCAGCTGTTGGAACCTCCATAAAAAAATAAGGGAATGGGGAGTGGGGCAGAGAGAATTCAAGGGTAGGGTAAGCAAGTCACCATCACCATTGCTGAGATAGCACTGGAGAAGCTTTCTCCATGCTGCAAGAACAGCATGGAGAAAGTGGGGTTGGAGTTAAGCATAGGCGGAGTTTGTAGAGTCCTAATATGCGTAACTCCGTAAAGTGACCGAAAAATTCAGCCATGCCACCCAGAGTTCCGCAAGTGGTGGAGTGCCGTTAGGTCACGGTATTCGTGCTGATTTTTAGTGCCTGGTGTTTGTCCCATGCTGGAAAATCATCTCAAATGGCACTATGCACAGCGCAAGAGGGCACTGCATCTTTCTGCCTCTCGAGTAGATTTTCTATTCGAGGGGCAGCTTCCTCAAAGCAAATGGATGGTTTCTAAATGCGAGTGCTGGATTTTTGTCACTTGCACTAGCCAACCTAACGTTGGCAAGCGCTGAAAAAACTCTGCTTTATGGAGCGAAGTTTTTCGCAACTCTGCGTGCTCCGCAGAGCATGGTGTAGAAAACTAAGCAAATGGAGTGAAATTCATCGCCCAAGTCTAATCAGGGATGTGAGGATATTTTCTATTATTCAGCTTACAATAACTATAATCCTCTGTCTTTTTAGCAGATGCATTCTTGTCTATTAAGTAACAGGATCTGAAGTGTACCTTATTGCAGGTTCCTAGCCAATACACAGACGTCCACATACATGCCTGGTGCACACCTTCTAACAAGCTCAGCAGAAATGAGGGGACCCTCTAAGGGTTCTTTGGAAAACTCAAATAATATTCAGCCATTCCTTGGAAAGGAAAAATAATGCCTGATTGTGATGTTTACAGTCCAACATAATGAAGTCTATGGTGAGAATTTGCAGGACGCCCTCTTCAGTGATATCTTTTCCCATTTTTACCTCTGAATGTTTTGTTAACATTTGCTGTGGGTGGTGCAGAAGCTGTGTGGACAGGCGTACCTACTCTGCTGCAGGGGACGAATGGTCAGAGCTACCTTCACTGCATCAGGTGCTGCAAAGACTGCTGTATGGACAATGTGGACCAAAGTGTAACCTTTGCTGTCAGTGCTGCAGAAGCTGTGTGGACAGATGTACTGGGGCGTGGCTCTAGGGGGATGTTTGAGGTGTTCCACCCCTCTAAAAAATGTATTCTTTTGTATATAGTTGGGTACAAGTGCTTTCAGTTGGGTAATGTATCTACTGAATTTCACCTGGGATTTATGGGATCTATGTATTTGAGACCTTCAATTTTCTTTATTATTTGGAAAAATATTTTGTCTTAAGTACCCCTAACAATCCGCACTCCTCTCTCTTTCCACTGCCCCTTATTCCTCCTCATGTCCAGTTCCTCACATAATGTGTTTTGACAAGCAGTCCGAGCGTGATTGTGGGCAAATCTGAAGCTCACCCGCTTCCTCTTCTCATACAGACCAAGCTACCCCCCTGCAGATGTGCCACCTCTGTTGGAGGTGTTATGTAGCATGCAGACTAGATAGTATGCAATGGCCCTGACCCACCTGCAGGTATTCTGTGTGTTTCCACGAATACACAGCGTAAGACACAGTTGTGAACATGACATTTTGGAGGTCCCGTACATCGCTTGATTTTTTGCACCTTCCACTCTCGTCAATATATGTGCACATAAATGTACACAGCACTTGAGGGGAAAAAAGCATAGATGCGAAAAAAGGTCCTATTGATTCCAGAAATACTGCAGCTGTATTGAAACAAGATCCTAGCCAAAGGCAGTCGAGCGACAAAACTTAAAGAGAGAGAGTGGAGACATTTACAGACTGATTTACTGGAAAATATTCGCTTGTAAATTCAGCAAACTTGTCCGTGCTCTTGGCTGCAAAAGAGCACCTTGCTTGTAAAATTCACCTGCATACAAAATAAATGACTCTACACCAGGCGCTCTTCTGACTTCCACACATCGATATGAAGCGCTAAAAAGGAAGGGAAACAGTAATGAGAAGGGAATGTTCTACAGTAGCACTGCATACAAACCTCGGCTGCGCATAATGAGACAGAGATAACGAGGACTCATGAAAGCACATAAAACGAACGCAGAGCTGTTTCTTACATTTATTTTTATTAAGACGCTATCACCGCCGACAGGCTGCGATTACATTTGGAAGCATTGCAAGGGGAACATCAGCAAAGCTCGTATATCACCCAGTCCCAGGACGCACGCTCCGCAAACATTCAGCGAGATAAGACGCAACGTTCTACAGCGACGTGCTCTCGGCAAAAATAAAACAAATAGCGCAATAGCGTTAATGTGCGACATTATGGCAGCCTAGCGTGACGACATTTGCATGCGACACTCCAATGCGGCATGACACGCCTGCGATTGTGATTTTTTTTTTTACTTTACAGTTGCACTATGTCAAACGCCACTTGGAGCGGTGGAAAAAAAAGTTAAATAAAATGCACACAAAATTTCAAATGCACACAAAATTGCGCTTCACAAACTGAGTGGCCCTACAGCAAATGGCAGCAGCTGGGCCCTCCCAAAAATGTAAATTGGGAGGAAAGACTTATCCTCTTCACCCTGAATAGCCCTACTACTCGCCCCTCCACTGTGATCACTTTACCTATGAAACCTACTTGCAGCCTTCACCTTATTCCACCTGGCAAACTGGAATCTACAATTAAAACTCACTTATTTCTCCCTCCTCCCTCCCTTAACACCAACGACCTTACTGACCATTACAATAATTCCATTTGTGAAGCCCTCGACCTAATTGCCCCAATCAAACTTAAAAAAACAAAAAAACATCCCTCCCAAGTCCTGGTTCAATGCCAAACTTAACTATGAAAGGCGGACCCTCAGACAATCTGAACGTGCCTGGAGGAGTCATTCCACTTCTGATAACCTGGCTCTCCTGAGAACTACTAGAGCCCAATATGAAAAACATACCTTCAACGAAAAGGCCTCCTTTCTCCGGTCTCAACTTGACCAGGCTAGAAACCGCCCCAGAGAACTCTTTAATATCGTTAAAATACAAACTACCTCCGGCCCTTCTAAATTAGCAGCCTCTGTGGATAGATGCGAAGAAATAGCCAGCTTCTTTATGAATAACATCAAACTATCCTTCTCTTCCCCCCTCTCTCTCTCCAACCTCCCCTTAACCAATGCATCCTCCCTAACATTCCTAACTCTCTTTCATCCTCTCGTCCACCACATCTCGACCCCTCTCAACCCATCCCTGCCCTCCCCCATCTCGATTCATTTCGGTCAGGACACCCTTTGAAAAACAAGGCTTCATGGAGTGAATTTAGTCCAATTTCTGAAACCACTATCATCAACATCATTTCTAAACTCAAACCATCCTCACACTCCAAAGACCCTCTTCCCTCCCATTTAGTTCAAGATCTCAAATTGATCATAGCCCCAATTTGGACCGATATCATCAACTCCTCACTTTCCACTGGCTGTGTTCCTGACTCCCGTCAGCTAGGGCAAATCTCCCCCATTCTTAAAAACCCCTCTGCTGACCCTAATGACCTTAACAATCTGCGCCCTATCTCTAACCTTCCCTTCCTCTCTAAAGCACTTGAAAAATGTGTCCTATCCCAATTAGATTACCATATCAGCTCCTTCAATCTCCTCGACATTTTCCAATCTGGCTTTAGAAAGGGATGCAGTACCGAAACTGCTATGCTCAATTTTACTGACGACATTCATCGCTCTCTAGACAAAGGTGATTCCTCTCTACTAATCCTCCTTGATCTCTCGGCTGCATTTGATACTATCCACCATCCCACCCTTCTTAATACCCTCAAAGATCGCTTTGGAATTGAAGGCACTGTACTTAAATGGTTCTCCTCGTTCCTCCAAAATAGATCTCAACAAATTAGGCTTGGTCACTGCCTCTCCAAGCCTCAACCTATCTCACTCGGTGTCCCCCAAGGATCGAACCTTTCCCCAACCCTATTCAATCCTTTCATGGAACCGCTCACCCTCATTCTCAAACAAGCCAAAATCAGTTATCACCTCTATGCCAATGATACTTAACTTTACTACAAGATCAAATCCCACAATGACATCCTTCACCTCAACGATACTCTGATGAAAGTCCAAACCTGGTTCCATCTCAACCATCTCAAACTTAATCCTAAAAAACAGAAATCATCCTGTGCACTCCCAAAAATAACCCCCTTCCCATTCAACTCTGGATTAACTATATCAAAGCTCTTAATTGCACCCTCTCCACCTCTAATTCTGTCAAATCACTAGGCCTCCGCATCAACCAAAATTTTGATCTCATCCCCCACATTAAAAATGCAGCCAAAAGTGCTCTTTTTACCCTTCACCACCTCAAAAAAATTAAACCTTTTATTCCAGCTGATGATTTCAAAATCGTTGTACAAGCTCTTGTCCATTCCAAGATTGACTATGGCAATGCCACTCTTGCTGGCACCCCTAAAGTCCACCTTGCATAGATCAAATCTGTTCTCAACCTTGCCGCCAGACTTATTTCTGATTGTAAAAAATTTGACCATATCTCCCCTGTCCTCAAAAACCTAAACTGGCTTCCAGTTGAAGGACGATCCACATATAAGATTGCTTGTATCACGCACAAAGCTCTTCACCAAAACACCCCTACTTACCTTTCAAGCAAACTACATAAAGCAGGAAGCTCCAGCTCCCTGAGGAGCACTAACTCCCTTACGCTGTTCCCTCCTAAACTAAAACGTAAAAAGACCCAATCTCGTGCATTCTCTGGTACTGCTCTGACGATTTGGAATTCTCTCCCCGAAGACCTTCTCTACAACCCCTCTTACCCTCTCTTCAAAAAAAGACTCAAAGTACTTCTCCTCAACAAACACTGGGGTTCCTAAGGTTTTTTTGACTCTGACCCGCTCATTACCGCTCCACTATGATTCACATTTTACCCATCCCCTCTCCCTTTTTCCATTCTCTCACTTCCCTTCTCTACACCCCCTTCTCTCCCTAATTTCAACTCCCTTTTATCCCTCTTATTATCCCGTTGTTTTTCTGCCCCCCTCAAGCATTCAATTCAATGTTTTACCTTTTTGTGAATTTTTCTGCACATTGTAAATTGTTTATTGTTTCTTAATATGTCTACCTACCTTGTAAAGCGCTCTGATACTCTTGGGTCCAGCAGCGCTATATAAAACTTCATAAATAAATAAGTAAAAGGTGATGGGGACTAATAAAAACAAGCATTTGCAATGCATTATTGCTAGAGTTAGAGCTATTGGCGTTATAAATTACAACCTATGTGTTTTGGTTTGGAGTGGATACATGTTGTGGCGTGGAGTTATGCGGGTAGAATTGGGACTATGTGGCATGGAACAGGGTGGTGTGTAGTGTGTTTGTGCAGTGTAATTATGTGGTTTGGTGAAAAGATAGGGGTGAGAGCTGCAGAGAATAGATAGAAAGGAAGAGAGGGGAGTAGGTAGTGTGTGCACTATGAAATTCATACAGTGAAGCAGAAAGAGTGTGTGAAAAAGAGGGAAAGAAGGGGAGAGCAGGCGGCAGACGAGTAAATAGGGAGCGCCTGCATAAACAGAAGACACCTGAAGAAGAGGAGGAGCGCGTGGGTTTGAGGAACAGAAACCTTGAAAAGGAGTGGGAAAGAAACTGTGCTTGAAGACCGGAATTTATCTATATGAGAGAGATGGGAACAGTACGACAGAGGGGTGAGAGAGTAAGAGACACAGGGACAAGTGGGAGAGGCACCCAGGGGTGGGGGAAGGCGAGAGGTGGACCAGTACATAGCACAAGGAGGCACAGGAAGGTAGCATGTGTGAGTAGGCAGTATAGAGAGGAGATGGGAAGTGTGAGGGAGCGATGAGAGTAGGCAGTGGGATTGCAAAATGAGGGGGTAGTGGTAGTGTGAGGGAGCGATGAGAGGGGCAGTGGTTGTGTGGGGGAGAGATGATAGGGTTGGTGGAAATGCAAGGGAGATATGGGTTGTATTGGGATTGTTTGTTGTGGAATTGTGTGGTGTGGAGTTGAGTAGTGGAAATATGTGGTATGGTGTGCTGTGGAATTATGTGGATAGTAATTAAATGGTATTAAGTGTACTGGACTTATGTAGAGTGAGATTGTGTGTTATGGAGGCAATTATGCAGATTGGTTTCGCGTGTTGTGGAATGGTGTGGAGTTGAATTTTGTGGTGTGCTGTTAAATTTTGTAGCTTGATATGAAAAATGTGTTGTGGATTGGAGGTAATGTATTAAGTAGAGTGCAATTATGTGGCATGGAGTGGTATAATGTGGAGTGCAATTATGTTGTGTGGCATTAAATTGTGTGTTTGTGTGGAATTATATGGGATGGTTTGGAGAGATATTATTTGGCTTGGTGTGGAATAGTATTATATGGTGTGGATTTATGTGGCATGTTGCAAAGTTGAATTTATTTTGTGCAGTGCCAATAGGTCTCACGTTTGCAAGAGTTAGAATTATTGGCATTTTAAATGACAGTGTTTTTAACCCATGTGTTGTATATAGAGTGGAGTGGACATATGTGGTGTTGAATTATGTGGTCTAGTTTGGAATTGTTAGTTGTCGATTGCAAGGAAATTTATTTCTGCATTCAGCCATGGCATTGAAGGAGAAACGCAATCCAGCGACTGCTCAAAACACAAGACAGACAAGCATTTTAGAACACACAAACACGATGATTAACGTATGCATTCTCATTGTACTCTGAAAATGCTGCATGGGCTCCAAATTTATGAAAGGCAGATAGGTCCCAGAATGTAGCTGAAGCAAAGGTGAGAGTACATGGGTTGATTTGAGTTAATGTACAATATGGGAAGGAACCTAATGTTAAAAGTAGAACTTTATAAAGCAAACCTTTTTTCTATACTGACTGTGAAAACACCTTAAGATGGCGGGGAATTGAAGCTATGCTCGGTGCTGCCTCGCATGCTGCCTGCATTGAATGCCTCAGGCTGAGCTTTCATGCTATGCACGGTGCTGCCCCTGCTCTAGGCTGGCCTGCCTGCCGCTCTCTTCCCCAGCGCGCATGTGACTAAATGCACTAAATAAGTAATTATCTGAGGAGCGGCAGAGACGCCAGCATAAAATCACAGCCCGCTGCCGTCCTGAGTGTAGACAAATGTGCAGCCTGGACCACCATCCACTGTTCTAAAAACATAAGGGATGAGAGAAATGGAGTGAGCGAGGCCACGGGTGAAACGTGATGGGTACAAAAGCGAAAAGAGTTCTCCTAAAACAATCGAAGGCAATGCAAGGCTAAGAACACTACATGGATGGTGCTCCTGTAAGGAAAAAAGGAAGTGAGGTATTGCTGCTTAAACTAGTTAGGAGGCAGCAAAAAAAGCGACACTTGACTGAACCAGCCAGTAGCGGGAGGCGGGAGTAAAATCCTTTAGTAGATACAGATTTTGATTTATCAGCGATAAGGTGTGGCTTGGCACAGTGTAGTTCGGACAAGGCAGCGAGGCCGGGTGGGGTACCTGTAGATTTCTTTTTAGTACATCAGGAACTATGGGTGCTATTTTTAACAAACGTAATGAACGTCATCGCGAAGGTGGGCCCCCCAAGATTTGAAGAAAAAAAACCTTATCCCTATATACAAAAAGGGGAAAAGGCTCTGCTCATAAACTATAGACCCATATCCCTAATAAATAATAAGTCTATTTGACCTTGACAAAATGAGATTTTTGCAGGTGAAACCACCCATTCATCCCAATCATTTTTCTACCGAAAATTTGTGATGATCAGAAAAGCCAACCTAGAAAAACAATTCTCTCCCTCCAGCGGCTCCTTTATTGGGGACACATCAGTATTTATTGACCACTTTCTGGCACCCGTAGTCAAAGACCTGGCTGCGTACCTCATGGGCAACCAGGATCTACTCAAAATGTATCTTGGATTTCCACCTATAACCTTATGACAATGGGCAGGGTCTCATTGTGAACACGTGTTGGTCACAAAGATGGATTTCATGCTTTCAAATACTTTCAACAGAGAAGAAGTATACATTTCCGTGACCACAGCAAATGGTAATCAAGAGGATTGATCTATATTTAACACACATGTTCCTGTTCAGTGGTGAGATTTATAAACAAAAGTGTGGGACAACCATGGGTTTTTCTTCTCCCCTAGTTATGCAAATTTAACAGTCGGATGGAGGGAGGATTTAGCATGGGTGAAGAAAACTCAGAGTTCCGGGATAAGATCCTGTACCTTACAGAAGCGGTCGCTCCTCCACGCAGCTCCATGCTCGGCCTGACTCCAACACTGCTGTCTGCTACCTCGCCTCTGCCATTGCCTATCCGCAGTATCCTATCGCAAGTAACTTTGAAGCGCTAGATTGAAAGCAACGTTGAAGCGCTAGATTGCAAGTAACTTTGAAGCGCTAGATTGAAAGTAACGTTGAAGCGCTAGATGCAAGTAACTTTGAAGCGCTAGATTGAAAGTAACTTTGAAGCGCTAGATTGCCTGTTTGTTATTCCGATGAGCATTTTTAATCGTAGCACTCTGATTGGAAGTACGAATTAATTAAAGTTGATGAGCATTTTAACTCGTAGCACTCCGATTGGTAGTACGCTCTAATTAACTCTTAATCAGTGCCGCGCTGACTGTATCAGTGACTGCTGCCCGATTGTACCGGTGCCACGGCCATTTGCAGTGCGTTATTCCTGCTTGCGCCCCAATACTGATTGGCCTTTGGCCTGCTGCCATTTTGTTTTCATTTTAGTTGTTGTGGCTTTCTCCGGATCTCCACCCCCGCTCCCGCCTCCCAGCTGATCCTCCCTCCCACGGATAGCGTAGGCCCGCTCCCCCAGCTGTAGCCCTGTGACCGTCCTGTACCTTACAGAATCGGTCGCTCCTCCACGCAGCTCCACGCTCGGCCTGACTCCAACACTGCTGTCTGCTACCTCGCCTCTGCCATTGCCTATCCGCAGTATCCTATCGCAAGTAACTTTAAAGCGCTAGATTGAAAGCAACGTTGAAGCGCTAGATTGCAAGTAACTTTGAAGCGCTAGATTGAAAGTAACGTTGAAGCAAGTAACTTTAAAGCGCTAGATTGAAAGTAACTTTGAAGCGCTAGATTGCCTGTTTGTTATTCCGATGAGCATTTTTAATCGTAGCACTCTGATCGGAAGTACGAATTAATTAAAGTTGATGAGCATTTTAACTCGTAGCACTCCGATTGATAGTACGCTCTAATTAACTCTTAATCAGTGCCGCGCTGACTGTATCAGTGACTGCTGCCCGATTGTACCGGTGCCACGGCCATTTGCAGCGCGTTATTCCTGCTTGCGCCCCAATACTGATTGGCCTTTGGCCTGCTGCCATTTTGTTTTCATTTTAGTTGTTGTGGCTCCCTCCGGATCTCCACCCCCGCTCCCGCCTCCCAGCTGATCCTCCCTCGCCCCTCCCCCTCCACCATCCGCATATGAGAGATGCATATCCGCGCAGCGTTCACGTGCAGCGATCGCGCCCCAGTCGCGCCGAAGGTGCGCCAAAGATAAGCCCGTCTACGCCCGTCCGCGCCTGGACCGCGCCCAGCGCCAGACCCCCTGCCCCCCGCCGCTCCCAACCCACTAGAATCACATATGATACCGCAACTCTCCTCGCCCTCAACCCCGGTCGCACACCACAATGCTGCGAAGCCACCCCAGGACGTACCCACGGCCCATTCGTCTGCCTCTCCTGCAAATTCAACTGCTTCAGGACCCTCACCAAATCCCCTTCCTCCACACACATTTCCGACTCTAACCGCCTGAAGTGCATCCTGCTTAACACCCAATCGGTCCACAGACACGCAACTGAACTCTGGGACCTTCTCGACACTGCGTCACCGGACATCGCCTTCCTTACAGAAACATGGATGAACACATCATCAGCACCCGACATCGTCATAGCCATACCGGACGCTTACAAGATTATCCGAAAAGACCGCACCAATCAAACAGGAGGAGGCATCGCCATCATCCACAGGAACACCATCAAAATCACGACCAGCTCCGACGATATTCTTGCAAACGCCGAACATCTCCACTTCCAGATCCACACCGACCCTAGGACCACACTTAGAGGAACCCTCATCTACAGACCTCCAGGTAGTGGCACTCAATTCAGCGATGACATCACGGACTTCGTCAGCCCACATGCCCTCGCCTCCGAGAACTACATTCTTTTAGGAGACCTCAACTACCACCTTGAAAACAAACACGACAGCAACACCACCACCCTTTTGGACAACCTGGCCAATCTCGGTCTCATACAACTTGTTGACACCCCCACCCATGCAGCCGGACACACGCTCGACCCTATCTTCACCTCCAGCAAGCATATCTCCTTCGATCGCACCACAGCTCTCCACTGGACGGATCACAGCTGCGTTTACTTCAGCTACAAAACCACCCTGAACCACAACCGCCCTCAACCTATTCCTCGGAGAAACTGGAACAAAATCACCTCCGACCAACTCCTCACATCACTCAACCAAAACCCTCCCACCCTCTCACTGGACCCAAATCAAGCGGCCACCAATCTCAAGCAATGGATCACCCACAGTGCCGACGAATTAGCACCCCTGAAAAAACACCAGAACAAATCAACCAGCAAAAAGGCTCCCTGGTTCAATGATGACCTTAAAAAATCCAAGAAACTATGCCGCACCCTGGAGAAAACATGGAGAAAAAACCCAACCACCGACAACATGGCCACCCTCAAGGCAGCCACCCGCAAACACCACCAACTGATTCGATCTGCCAAGAAATCAGCTTTCAAGGATCGCCTCGACAACAACGCCCACAACAGCAAGGAACTCTTCAACATCGTCAAAGAATTCACCAACCCTACCGCAGCATCTAACAACACCACCCCCTCCCAAGACCTCTGTGATGCGTTATCCTCCTTCTTCTACAACAAAATTGCCGACATCCACAACAGCTTCGAAAACACTCCTAGCGATCAACCCTCCCCACCCCCCTCAGATCCTACTCCGCCAACTAACAACCTCAGCGCCTGGGACCCAATCACCACTGAAGACACCATCCGCCTAATGAACTCAATCCACTCTGGCTCGCCAACCGACCCCTGCCCCCACCACATCTTCAACAAAGCTGACTCCATCATTGCACCCCATCTCCGTGATGTCATCAACTGCTCGTTCAACTCTGCCACCTTTCCAGAAAGCTGGAAACACGCAGAACTCAGCACCCTTCTCAAGAAACCCACAGCAGACCCCTCTGAACTCAAAAACTACCGCCCCATTTCCCTCCTCCCTTTCCCCGCCAAAGTCATTGAGAAAGCCGTCAACAGCCAGCTCGCCGCCTTCCTTGAATCCAACAATTCCCTCGATCCCTCTCAATCCGGACTTCGAGCCAAACACAGCACTGAAACCGCCCTCATTGCAGCGACAGACGACATCCGAACGCTACTGGACAACGGTGAAACAGTGGCCCTCATTCTACTCGACCTCTCCGCCGCTTTCGACACAGTCTGCCACAGCACCCTTATACAATGCCTCAGTAACATCAGCATAAAAGGTAAAGCCTTGGACTGGATCATCTCGTTCCTCGCCGGAAGAACCCAGAGAGTCCGCCTCCCCCCATTCAAATCAGAGACCACCGAAGTCATCTGCGGTGTACCACAAGGATCCTCACTTAGTCCCACCCTCTTCAACGTTTACATGAGTCCACTCGCCTCCATCGTGCATCAACACAACCTCAACATCATCTCTTACGCAGACGACACCCAGTTAATCCTTTCCCTCACCAAAGACCCTAACACCGCCAAAACCAATCTTCACGAAGGCATGAAAGAAGTAGCCGAATGGATGAAACATAGCCGCCTAAAACTCAACTCAGACAAAACGGAAGTGCTCATCCTAGGATCTTCCCCCTCCGCCTGGGACGACTCTTGGTGGCCTTCCGCTCTGAGCACAGCACCAACACCCACTGACCATGCACGTAACCTTGGCTTCATCCTAGACTCCTCTCTCTCGATGTCCAGACAAGTCAACGCAGTCTCATCCTCCTGCTTCAACGTACTTCGCATTCTCAAAAAGATCTTCCACTCGATCCCCCTCGAAACAAGAAAAACTGTCACCCACGCACTGGTCACGAGTCGACTGGATTATGGTAACACACTATACGCTGGAATCACAGCCAAATTACAGAAAAAACTCCAAAGCATCCAAAACGCATCAGCGAGACTCATATTAGACATCCCTCGCCAAGACCACATCACCGGACACCTAAAAGACCTCCACTGGCTTCCAGTCAACAAAAGAATTACTTTCCGCCTTCTCACCCACACACACAAAGCCCTCTACAATCTAGGACCCGAATGCCTCAACACTCGACTGTCCTTCTACAAACCCACCCGCCATCTAAGATCGGCCAATCAAGCCCTCGCCGCAGTCCCGCGCATCCGAAAAACCACCATGGGCGGTAGATCCTTCTCCTTCCTTGCTGCCAAGACCTGGAACTCACTCCCCACTCACCTCCGCCTCACTCAAAACCACATCTCCTTCAGAAAAGAACTTAAAACCTGGCTATTCGACAAATAATGAACCCCTTCCCCTAGCGCCTTGAGACCCTCTGGGTGAGCAGTGCGCTATATAAATGCCCGAGCTTGAACTTGAACTTGATGGTAATGTGGCTAAGATTCATTGACACTCTGTTCATAATATGGGATGCAACAGAAAGTTAGGTTGCAAAATATCCTAAATATCCACAACAATTTGAATCCAAAATTTACATACAGTCTGAGTTGTCTTCCTAAACACAGAAATCTTCATTAAAGATGAAATGATCCATACCGTTCTCCACAGAAAAACAACCACAAATATTGAATGATGGCAGCGTCCACCAACCCAATTTAAAATAAAGCACGCCCTATGAGGAATTTCTGAGGGGAAAGATACAGTCAGTTCAAAAATATAAATTAATCTTTTTAACCTATTTTTAAAAATAAAAAATGTTTTAAAATTAAAAAAATACATAATACAAGTTTAATACAAATTAAAAGAATATATTAGTAGGGCGGTAAATTTTATTGAGTTACTGTATACAAAAATATTGATAAATAAACTTAGTATATTTACATTTTATTATTTAACACATTTTTCATTTGAGGGGTTGGAAAGGCGGGATTTTTGATCTCCTATCTGATTACTCTAGATCTAAATCCCCACTTAGGTCGACTGAATCTTTGTTGCCTGTCTTAGAGTAAAAGCAATCTACTACCAGATTAATCAAATCAATAACTGACACGACTCTGAAGAATCACTTACCACGAATCAGTTTTAAAGATTTATTATAAAGCCAAAGTTAACTGGATATACAAACATCTCAATAAAAGGTTCATCAGGTATACTGGCACTAAAACAAACATAAATTCTCTAAATGATCTTAAGCGACAGAAAAATATCACTAGTACCAGTTCGAAAATCAGAAGGTTTACAAGAATAGACACAAGTTGTAATTTGAGTGTCATTTACAGCAAAAGAAAATTCAGGTTAGATTGTCCCTACACTAGACTAAGTGACATCCCTACTTAACAAAACTCTTGAGCTAAAAAGGTGTCAGCAGTGGTGACTTCCAAAGAAGTTCACTCACTTTTCCTTAGTCTCTGATGTAATTCTGTGCATTGAAGTCGAGCCCTCTCTGCCTACCCATCCGCTCTCTAAGGGTCCTCAAGCCATCTGCTCTAACTCCGCCCCAGGGTGCTGTCCCTAATACAAAATCACAATTGCAGTTGAAACGCCCCTCAGAGACGCCCCTCACGTACACATCTCACGTGGTTTCGATTCTGGTTTCTTCCATACTGATACTCCTCTGGGCCTCTTGTTAGAGTTGACCTTGCTTCCCAGGCTTCTTCTCCGCTCGCCAGTACCCCCCATTACATTCTTGGAACCTCCTCCAGGCTCGTGCCTGTTTCCCCGGACAGAGCTCTATTCATCACTCTGATGATTGGAACCCCCTCACACCTGCAAACAGACACCCATGAATAGGGCCCCAAATTCCAACCTCCAGTTATCTGTTTCGAGCCATAAAACTTTGAAAGTAGATGACAATTTATGCTTAACGAGACTCAATTCTAACTAACAATTCTAACTAACACGTGCAGATCAAAGAAGCAACTTTATCTTTCCAGGCCTACTAAATTACTTTGCAAGAGGCCTGCACTCCGTGAACCTTTATTTCTTAAAACTAAACTAATATGATTCTACTTAATACACTTTGATTATATGAAACACTTCTACAAACATGATTTCTAACGCATTATCAATAATATTCTAAAATAGCAGTAAAGTAATAATCCATTGAATGTGAACTGCAAAAGCATGTTTTCGTTCTTCATACATTGCCATGAGGCCTGCATTTCTACGTTTAGCAGCATTGCATTTTCTTCTGCAACAGTCACATAACATGGAGTCTTAACAGCACTCTAACATTGTCTAAACATTACTACATTAGCTTCACACTCTATAATATGCACTCTACATTGATTAAACACTCGTAAGTATATGTAATTCTATGTAATTTCGACACTTCTACGTGCTTTAACTATTTCATGCATCTAACTAGTGAATATGGTGCACGTATACATTTCTCTCAGTTTTGCGCTCTCTCAGGGTTAATGTGCTGTAACATTGTAATTTATTAGTTCCAGGTTAATGTTGATTATTATACATATTTGACATTTATTTTTATACATTAAAATAATTTATTAAAATGATAATTGTTATTCAATGTTTCTTTACTTCCCAATAGAAAGATGTCCACCAACAAGTTACGAGTAGAAACTTTACACTTGCAACTTATTTTATAGGAGCATGCACACCCTCTTTGGATGTGGCGGAGACATGTAAGTCTATAGCTCTCCATTGGAAATGATGAATAGTAAAAAAAAGTGGAGATTTTCGCCTCGTGCAGGAGTAGATATACCTTTTTTTTTTTTTTTATTTCAACAGTTTTTATTAGCACATTTTCCCCATATATACAGAATCGGTCTCGTGTTTTACTGTATGTGCCCCCTGTTGCTCATCTGGGTGTAAATTTGAAGGAGTGTGATGACAACATAAAGCAGTGTCAGAAACAAATGAATTTGCAGCCGTACCCCTGCTTTATTTATCGACTAGAAGAGGTGGAAGGAGGTCTTGTACAGCCATCAGGAGTCTGGGAAAACAAACAGAACATGCCTGCGTTCGGCTGTGCCCTTAAAAAGAACAACTGATGGTAAATCCTTCCAGAAAGAAAGGCCGCTGGTGGTTTTGATAAACTTGCTGAAGTTTGTCTTATTTCTCTGTATAATTTCGCCTCTTCCTATATGTACCAGGAAAGATTAACAGTTCAACCCCTATACCTGCCCTCAACAACTCTTAAATGTTAGGTATGGCAGATGCTGCTGGATTCATTTCCATCTCATCCAGGGAATAGTGGGCCTGAATGTAAATGTGCACCAGGTTGAAAGGGCAATAACGTACAGGGGCTTGTTGGGAAAGTCCTATGATTGGATTGTCAGTCCACCAATTTATTGAGCTCATGTCATGAAGGGGCTGTTCTCAGTTGTGATAGACTTGTGATTTATGGGGTGAAAATGTTAAATACGATGAATTGGCCAGCTTCCTAGACAACAGGATGTACACAACTGGTAAATCAGTGACTTGTCAAGGCAGAGAAACGCCTCACCCCACCAAGTGGGACCACAGGAGCCCTCGGAACACTGGGTGCTTTGCAATCTGCTCTTCAAAAGTCTCACGGAAATGGACATTCCTGACGCTCAGTGGATGAAGAGACTGCAGAGCAGGGCAGAGGAGGCGAATGAGCCGAGGGATGATGTGACTCACCCAGGGAGCATCAAAAGTAGATCCCTCATCTCCCAGCACCTCCCCTGCACCCAACAGGTGGAAGGTGGAAGCAGCCGCCCCCCAAACTCTGTGGTTGGTAGACGTGTTCTGATTGAGTAAGGATTTACTTTTCCATGGAGCACGCAGGTGACTGGAGCTCAAGCCCTCCCATCAGTAACAGGGCAGCCAGTAAAATAACACCTGAGATGTGTGAAATGCACAGAACGGGCGCATGTATCCTAGTGAAATATGGCCAAGGCAGTAGCACGATCGACCTACGGTGCAACAAAATGCAAATTTCTGGATTTTTTGGGAGGGTTGCTGATAGATTACTGGGCCACTCCAGAACCTTAGCCTTGTGTTGCACTGGACCTAGAAAGTGAACTCAGGAAACAATGGAAAATAGAACAAAAAACTGAGACGGAGAATAACCACAGAGACCCGAGAATGCCCTTAGAACTGCACTAAATTCCCTCTCTTGGGCAGTGAAAATGGACTCGTACAGTCACTCACACATGGGTGGCGGACAATCAGGTGGTGGCTTGTATTTCACCTAAATGGCTCCTACAGTTTTCCTCAATGCTGGGGAATAACTTACATAAAAAACTCCCTTTCCCAGTAATTGCCACGCCTTTAGGGTTTGTGGAGATAGGGTATCGAGGAGAAAATTGGTTGGAATATGTTGGGGACCCTCATCGTACTTAGCAGGAGGGCCCCCTAAGGTTTCGGTACGCCACTGCCTACGAACCTTTGAAAAAACGAGCACAACATGCACCTTAATTGGAATATTCTTCCACTGGAACATGTAAGATGGATTCAACATAGAACCAGTAGCACTTCCCTCCCCTGCCTGCAAAGCACCCAGTGGTTGCATTCCTGATCAGGCACAGAATGGCCAGCTTGAATTTTGAGGCAATAAGATAATGTTTGCTCTGCATCACTGTAAACATTCTCAAAATGGGAGTTACCCAAATCACCTGGGTTATGAGATCCACTGTTACTCGGAGGATCAGGAGTATTTTACTTACAGACATTGACATTGTCGCTTGCAGACAGGTGAATTCTTCAGGCGAAAGACCGGAAAGCATAACTGAATCAGTGGAGAAACACTGATTAGCCCAAATCCCATAATCCTGAGTATTCCTGCTCCACCCACCCTATCCCTTGAAGTTACCAGTGACACCGGTACCACTAAATACGGATGTATGACGTTACAACGCATACTTTTACCACGCATACCATTATAACAAAACTTTTACAACGCAGGAACCATTACAACGCATGCCATAACAACGCATGCCATTACAATGTAAGTATGGGTAAGTATTTTTTAGTGTAAGTGTTGGATAGTGTAGGGGTTTAATTTACTATTCTAACTCCAGCGGGGCGTAACAGTAGGGAATGTGTTGGATAGTGTAGGGGTTAAAATGAAATGTAATACTTACCAATACTTACGTTGTAATGGCATGCGTTGTAATGGCATGCGTTGTAATGGACCCTGCGTTGTAAAAGTTTCATTGTAATGGTAGTGCGTGGTAATAGTTGAGTTGTAAAGGATGTTCCCCACTAAATACGCGAGGGATACCGGCGGAAAACTGCCCAACTCGTAATGGACCCTCTCTGGTTTAGTCTTTCTTCTTTTTAGCTGCCTAATTTATTGATGAAAATGCGCAGCTTAGAATGTTACCTCTTTGTATGAGATCTAATTGAGCATGAAACCGAGGCGATAAGTCACATGAACAGGTTCCAAAAATACTGAAAGCTGATAGGGATAGAAGCCTGTTTTGTGACTCTCTCACTATATGACATTACAGACCTTACGAAGATTCTATCTTTGATTGAAAAATGAAAACAATGAAAAAAGATTTGGTAAAAAGAAAAAAAATAGAATATGAAAAAACACTGATTGGTGGCAGGGCCCGACTGGGGACCGAAACCAGCCCTGGCAAACAGCTCGGCCAGACCCCCAGTGAGGGGGTAGAGGGGTGCAGCTGAGCTGTTTGCATAGGGCCGGTTTTGCCGATTTTGTTACAGGGGGGGCGTTATTTCAGGTCCCCGATAACAAAAACGGCAACCCAGGGACGGGAAACGGCCACTACAACGAGGCCGTTTCCACGAAAACCTTAACCACGCATGCATTACACCGCATGCGTGGTTACAACGAAAGCCTTTACCACGCATACGTTTACTACGAGGTACGTAGTAAAGGCATGTGTGGTAAAGGATACAATTAAAAAAAGGGGGGGTTAGGGGGGGAATCCCCCCCCCCTAAAAAAAAATAAAACTAACCTCAAGTCGAGATGGCCTGGCAATCGGCGCCGTAGAAGAGGTAACGGAAAAAGAAACCGCTTCCTCTTTACGGCGTATGACGTCACCACGGAAAAATACGTGGAGAAGGAATAACGTGGAACTACCATTCCGTTGAAACGCATGCGTGGTAAAGGCATGCGTTACAACGGAGATCGTTGTAAGAACATACAACCCCCAGGGACCCCAGACCAGCCCCTACCTGGTGGCCCACCAGGGAAAAGCCCAGTGCCCGCTACAGCTAGTCCAGCCTGGATTGGTGAGGTATAGTCGGCTGGGGCACAGAGTAGGAAGGTTGTCTCCAAGACCCTGGTGCAGTCTTCCGTTTCTGAGGTGGATGCACAATGAACCTAAGGCTTGAGGTTGACAGTAAAGTGGGGGAAGCAGCAGTATCCCCAGTGCTTGAGTGCAGCCCTCTGTCTTGGATACTGGACCTGTGTAAATGAAGAGGCGATGCTCCCTTTGGCGCTGTGGATGTTCCAAGATGATGCCACCCTAGGCTTCACTGCTGTTTGCCTGGAGGATTGAACAATTTTCTCCTGCGAGGATCACCTGGGTAAAGCGCTGTCAAGAGGAGCATCCACAGCTTTGAATCACCACTAGCTGAGTTTTCCCCTACCTGAAGGAAATTAGTCCTTATTGTGAGAATGTATTGAATTGTGGGATTTTGCAGTGGTAATTCCTCTTTAAGCTTCCTGCTGTGAGCTGCTTTGTTGGCTCTAACTGCCTAGAAAACAGATGTAGGGGAAAAAAGATTTCTTTAGCCCTAGAAGTAGGGGAACATAATTTATTCAGCCCTAGACTACCCAGGGGGTAGACTGCCCGTGCACGTGCACAAGTCTGAAGAACCAGTGTATTCACTGAGCAGAAGTGGGCCTGTGCTGAAGTGGCTGTTAAGGAGCTGCAGGCTACCTCCAGTAATATACAGATCAAAGTTGCTGGTTTTGCAGCAGAAGCAATTAACTGCATTTTTCTCCAGCACCGGGCCCATACGAGTAACTATTTTACTCAGGTTCTATACTTCACCTCAGAGGCTATGGTCCTTTGATGGATCTTTCTTCGTCGTAGTGAGGGGTGAGAAATTAGGATGTCCCACTGTCAGCTACCCAATGAGGACCATTAAATTGTAGCCAACTCACAAATTGGTAACCAGGAGTATTGCAATTGGTAGACCCATCCTCCTGAAGAAGTTTAGTCTGACAAGAATTATACAAACCAAGAGCTCTGCTGTGGCTACCCAGAACAAGAGCAAAATAAGCTGATGTTCTGAAAATAATCTATACCTCTCTCTGTAGATCTCTGCATATAAGTAACATTTGCAAAGCTCAGTTATGAGTCTTAGAGCTCGAAATATAAAATAACACATGTAGCCAAAGTACATTTTTTGCTAAATACAGGCACCCACAAGAGGATGATTACTTTTGTCAGAAAAACTTATCAAAGTCCATTGCATAAGGCTTTGAAATGATGCATCCCAATGAGTAAATCAATTCGAATGCTTTTTAAAGTTAACATTTCTTATTTAGTAAAATCAACGAATTAAGTTCAAGCAAAATGAAATAAATCAAATATATCACATATTTCATGAACATTTATAAGGTTTTCAGTGATTGTTATACAGAAATGTTCAACTCTAATTGGGGCATACTACCACAATTTTAAAAAGTAGTAACATGTAAACTATTTCTAAAAAATCATTAAAATGAAATCATTTCTATGAATGAATGATCTTTAAAGTGTTAGACACTTACACTGAAAATTTCAATGATCTAACTTATTACACGCATGAATTGCACCGTTTTCGAGTTTGTTATGGCGCTCTACAATGAAGTCAATAACAATACTAAGTTTCATCATTAATTTTCATGACATCTTTGTTAAGAATATAAATTAATCGCTTATTAAACATATTAAATTCACCATTCGTTAATCTTACTGTTTCCACCTAGTCAAGCACACTTTTACAGTTATGGAGCTTCAACTTTTCTCAGTTTTAGTGTCGTTTTTCTAAACGTGTGCAAAACATTCAATGTCAAGATTGGTTAATGTGTTCTGTAAAGCATGATCGGCTTTTACACTTCATCACAGGCCTGGAGGCAAGAATGGAAACATTTCCTGGGCTACCGATGACTGCGGAGCATCAGAGGAAGGACAAAGAAGATAAACAGATTCAGGACTGTGGCGTTCGATCCATACTCCGCCTCAGAGGACAGTATAAAGACTGGAAAATAATAAAATGGGCTCCAACTTGTAAATTCTAGTATCCTTACCTTATCCTAGAGAATATCTTCATGACAGTTGCAGTGTAAAACCTTCTAAAAACTCAGGTCCTTCTGGAAGTTAAGTCAGTGAAGATGGAGTTAAAGAAAGCTGTTCAAGATTATGCTTGGAGTCTTAAATGTTCAACTTCTGACGAGGTTACTGTAATCACAGAGCCATGTTCTTTGGATGAATGGGATGTTGTCCTTCTGGCAGCTTCTTGAAGGAGGTAATTCGTCCTGGATAGAGCTTGAATCCTGAACATCCTCGTTTGATGTTCTTGCTACATCTAAGGTTATGATTTGATGGGACCAGGGTGGTTCCCTATTTTTTTCTTTCCCTTCCTAACTTTGTTTTCTGGGGTCAGGCATGGTACCAGTGCCTCATTGATTCTTCAATTATCAATATTTGAGCTGGGACATTTTCTGTGTATCCTGGCCATTGTAGTTCAGAAACCACCTTTGTATAGTTGGCACTATGGGAGTACTGAGTGCCCCACCTTATAGTGTTTTATTCGGTACATGGTGTTGCAACAAGGTGATGGGTGAAATTCTTGAGTTAATTTCAGCCAATGGCAACCGTCACATTCTAGTTTACTGACTTAAGCTCAGCATGCCACTGCAGACGGGGGCGTGCCTTATGCTGGTTTGTTCTTACCGTGCTCCTCATGGGAAACTATCCTGAAATACTAGGTGATAGACCCCTCTAACCTCTCCCTTCTCCCACCCAAGGCAAGACATGCAACCCCAGAATGTATTTGTTTCCGGTTTCAGCATACTTGGGCTTCATCAGTAGGGTCCCCCTGGACTCCTACGGCACAGATAGCACATGGTACACGAATAAGCATACTCATCACACTAAGGGGATCAGCCTCTTTCACCCATCATCTTAATGTTTATGCGGGGCTGCATTGTTTTTAATCAAATGAGGTAAAAAAAAAACAGTATGCTGACCAAGCATGTAAGAATCGATGAAATAGCTTAGGTGGTTTGAGTTCACACAGTGCTGGCTCCTCTGAAACCAGAAAATCTCCATTTTTAATCAAATGTGTGCCCACTCAGTCTTTAATTTTCTGTCATCCATAAACTGAGTAATATTACGTTGGATACTAGTACCTTCTTTTAAGTGGCGGCTCCTCCGCTAAGGCGGAGAAGCGCCACCCTACTGCTATTGCAGCAGTGAAAAAAAGAAAATGACAATAACATGTTATTATCATTTTCTTTTTCTTTCAGGAGTTGAGCGGGGCTGGCTCCCAGATGCCAGAGCAGGGGAGGAGTGGTTTGCACTCCTCTAAGTGCACATGACAGTTTGGCCAGCTCTTTAGGGCCGACCAAACCGTCATGCGCACTTGGCATGTTCTCCATTGGGCTGTGTTACACAGCCCCGAGGAGAACATGCCCAGCCTCCCTGAATTAAATGAATTTAATGAGCACCATTGAGTTTGTTACTATCAACACCTAACATTTATATGGCAATTAGGTGTTTTCTTTGAATTCTGATTATTTTTATAATTCTAGCCTTGCCTTATCTTAGTTGTGTGAAACATGTGCGAAAGTCAAGGTAGTCCCCAGTTGTAGCAAACTTAAGACAGGATTTCTTACATAGGTATGTACCAAGAACCTTTTTTCCCAGTCAGTGGGTCATCATCGCATGTCTCAGCACAATAATTACAAATTAAGGTTATCATAAGATTTAATTCACCGAGGACATTGCTGATCTTGAACTGCCACATATGTCACATTGATTCATGTGATTTTTATCAAAATAATAATTCCCAAAATGTATTAAGTTAGATAAACTTAAAACTGAAGCATGGTGTCTTCAGTGACCGCCTGGTAAAGTCATAGCCTCTGTTGGGATGGACGCCAGCTGAGGCTAGCAGACCCGGGCTCATGGGCACAGCACTAGCCTCAAAGAGTGAACAGTCAACATCCGGTCGGGTTCGGTCAGATAAAATGTGTGCTTTGCACAATGCCAAACTTGATAAAATGCTTGCTTAGCACAATGCCAAACTTGATAAAATGTGTGCTTAGCACAATGCCAAACTTGATAAAATGTGTGCTTAGCACAAAGCCAAACTTGATAAAATGTGTGTTTAACACAATGCCAAACAAGAATGTATTTTCTATAAACACTATATCTATTCTTCATAGTGATACTCTTTGGTTCCCTTCTTGGTTGCCTGACCTCACTCTGTTGCCATAGCTCCATCTGGGCGCTCTTGGCTTTTGCATTCCTGACTTAGTTCTTGGGTTCAATTTAGGCTGTCTAAGTGTTGAACTTCGACTTGCGGGCCCCCCAGAGCAAGGTCTGACCCATCTTCTAGGCAGCTGGTTTCCTGGTCCGTACCGGCTGCGTTCTGTAAATGGCATAGTAAAGTGAATCGATCCCAATGCACTCACTGAAACAACATAAAAGCCTTTTCTTCTGCAGTGCAGTCTTCAACTGCTTTCATGGAGCTGTAATCGGGTGCTGCAGAGGCCTCCGGTGGGGGTCCTAGGAGTAATGGCCTTGGAGTTGAAGCTTGGATAGAGTATAAAATATACACTTGAGTGAGAGGTGTGTTTGGCTGATAATGGCTCATAGGACAGCCGCAGTTAACATTGCATAATGGCATAGTGCAGTGCACTTTGTGAGTTGGTGAGTTTGGTTATAGTTGCCTCTCTGATTTTGCTGTCCATGTGCCTAGCCATGGAGGCCATCCCTGAGGTTTGTGGACCGGTCAGAGAGGAGTGTGATGCAAAGGAAGCAGCTACATTTGGAGTGGGAGATATTATTGCAGGTTAGTCTAAGTAGTTGACATGCTAAGGCCTGTTGCGAGTGGCATCTGATGAATTTTGAAACCGCTGTGGCACACAGTGATTATCATTGTCATTTAGACTTTTCCTGCACTGGGCAAAACAACAGTTAGAATACTGTTGACATGGCCGCCTCCAGTTTGTATTTCCTAGCAATGATTCCCCAACATCCTTATAAAGTAATGAACTGGCCGTATGTCAGCAATCCATCACTTTGTTGTGCAAGGCTGAAATCCAACTGTAAGTACTGTAACATCTTCTATCCACCTAGCTCACAGGAATGGAATTACCAACTTTCCCTCCCTTTCTCATAGGCACCTGTGATGGACACGTCCATCGGATGGCATTTGCCACATTTGCTTTTCCAGCACTGCCTACTTTCTGCTCCCTGTATTTACGCCATGCCTACTTCTTGCACAAGAACCCACCCACCCATTTATCCTCTCCTGTTGTGCGTACCCCATACCCATCAGACTGCAGTATACCCCTTTTGCTAAGTACAGCAAAACAGCTATACACTATGAACACTAAAACTTGCCCTGGGCAGATACTTGACTGTGGTGGCAGGGGCTTTGAGGCCCCGAGGCGGACCGTTGGGGCGGTGACCGGGGCTCCGGTCCCGCTCGCTGTGCGGCTGTGCCCTGTGGCCCAACCCCACCCCAACCTCCCCCCCCCCCCCCCCAACCCTGGAGCTGACTTGGTCCCGTGGTGTTGTGGAGGGGCACAGTGAAGAGTACGTCGGGGCCCGCTGGACGCCCTGAGCCAAGGGCTATAGTGTGTGACGCGGCCGGCTTTGGGATCGGCCGCCCCCGCGCTCGTGGCTGGAGGAGGCCGGTTCTCTGGAGACGTGGACGTCGCGAATGTCATAGTAAAGAGGAGCATTGACTGGGCCGATTTGGAGGCCCCCCGGACTGCGCCCGCTTGCTGAGACACAGTGCGCTGACACTGGGAGTGCCCTACATGATGGCTGGGCGGAATTACCTGGCGGTGGCTGGAGCTTCGGGGCGCAGCAGTGGGTAGTTATGTTGCAGTGGATGAGGGCCCCTCCACGCGGGAAGAGCGAGAACTGGGACGGCTGGTGGAGAGCCATATCCTCCGGTAAGGAGGAAGTTGGGGGGCCCTAGGAGACATTGCCCCGACGTTGCCTGCGGTGCGCTGCCGGGGGGCTCCGGTTGGTACGCTGGCCCCTGGGGCATGGTAGCCCCCCCCCCGAGGGGATTCTCCTGGGGCCTGTTGTTTGAATTGCCTCCCCGGCGAGACTGTTACTTACATCCTGTCCCCCTCTGGGGCCCCCCCCCCCTCCCGGATCACTTGGGAGTGGGCACAGAGAACCGGTGAGTGCCCAGTGCCGATTCTGTACGTGGATTAGTCGGTTTGATGCTGGTTGGTTGCTGGGGGTGTCTGGCCGTGTGCCGGGGGTGAGGCCAGCGGATTGACCCTCTTCCCTGGGATTGGGGGTGCGGAGGGGCTGGGGCCCCGGACACGTTCACAATACGGACCGGTGTGGTGGTGGAAGCTCTACGTATTGCTAGGAGTCCTGGTTAAGGTTTAATGATGGCATCCAAACCTGAGACCGAGAAGCCCCTATCGCGCTCTTCCAAGGGCTCTCGCTATGTCCAGACTAACAAACTGGACCGCTACACGATGTCCAAGGGGTCCCCGCAAGACTTGAGGAAGGTGCAGGACTCGGGGAAGGAATTGATTGGCCCACTGGCAGAGCCGACACTTCTTGATGTCATGGCGGCTATAGATGGGGTTAGAACATCCCTGGGACAGAAAATGGAGTCGCTCGACCATAAGTTAGATACAGTCACCATCGAAGTCAATCTCATCCATGCGGATCTCACCAAAACTAGTGAGAAGGTCAAGTCCCTCGACATCAAAACAACGAATCTGACGGACGACGTGGCCTCATTGCAGCTTGAGATGCGGGAGCTAAGGCGGGCTGGAGAGCTGGCAAGCCGGAAGCTCGACGACTATGAAGGGAGGGCTCGGAGGAACAACGTTAGGATAGAGGGGGTTTCCGAAAAGGCAGAAGGCCCGGCCCCAAATTTATTTGTGGAGGAGCTTGTTCTTAAACACCTTCAGCCCAAAGGTCTGAGTAACTTCTTTACAGTTGAAAGGGCACATAGAGTCCCGGGAAGAAGGCCGCGGCCGGGGGCTCCCCCGCGTCCATTGATCGCGAGAGTACTGAATTTCAGAGATCGAGACGCTATCCTGCAGGCTTCCAGGTCAGGAGGCCCACTGAAATTCGAAAATACTACTCTTTCCTTTTTCCCTGATTTCACGCAAGCTGTCCAGAGACAACGCTAGGGTTTCCTGGGCATTAAGAAGAGGCTCAGGGAGAAAAGAAAGGGTGTGAAATACACCATGATGTTTCCGGCCCGACTGCGAATTGAGCTTCATGGGAAATTGTGGTATTTTAACAATCCTGAAATTGCCTCAGACTGGTTGGACGTGCAACCTGGGCCGGAGTCTGAGACACCGGGGGAACATGGAAGGGGGTGAAGTGTTAGAGCAGGAATAGGGGCGGGTCCCTTGGAACTTACGCGGGGTGTCCGATATATGTGTCTTTCATTATGATTATAAGAGATGTGCGTAATCATTGAATGGGAGTTTTGAGGGTTGAGGGGGGTGGGGGGATGTCCTTTGGGGCTGTCTTCCTCCTCATTACTATCTTTAGTTAGTTGGTTAGTTAGAGATTGGGGCGACAGGCACACTGCAAGTTGGGGTCAGGAGTCAGCCAGGAGCAGGGGTGCAGGGTGGGGGGAGGAGTGCCGGGAATATATTTTTTCTTAATGTATTGTTTTATTTGTTGATGTGTGATTGTGGGTTTTTTTGTTGTTATTTTTTTAACTCAGGTGATCATATTGTTGCGCGTTGTCTACAGCATGGGTCCGGCGACACAGAATAGCCGAGGGTCGGGGATAAGAGTGTTGAGCTGGAATGTGAACGGCTTCTGTGACAAGATTAAGAGAGGGATGGTCAGTCAACTTGTTAGGCGACATTCCCCGGATGTGATTTTGTTGCAGGAGACTCATTTAGTCCGGAATAAGTGCATGGCCCTCCACAAGGGAGGATATAAGTTGGTGGTACACACTGGATTCACTACAGGCTCTAGAGGTGTTGGTATCCTGGTCAAGAACTCGTTTCCCCTGTCGGTGCAGGCCACATGGAATGACCAACGGGGCAGGTATGCAGGTGTCTCCGGACAGGTTGGGGGCCGGACGTTTACCTTTCTATCTATTTATGTACCGCATGGCCTTCAGACTGAGACCTTCCGGGATTTTAGTGCTATCTTCCTCACGCTGCCTCGTGGCGGTCCAGTCTTAGGTGGTGATGGTAATTCAGTGATTGATGGGGAGGTTGGTTGTAGTCCACCCCGGGCGCTCAGACAGACGCAGATATGGCTCTCAGAATTTCTTGACACGCAGGGACTGGCGGATAGTTGGCGGGCATGTAATCCGTCATTGACGCATTACACCCATATCTCGGCTGCTCCTGGCAGCCTGTCTAGGTTGGACTATTTGCTGCTCCCTGCGGCGATGGTGTCCATGATCCAGGAAGTGAGATATCTCAGTCGGGGAATTTCTGACCACTCCCCGTTATGGCTTTCCCTCACTCACTGGCTCCGATTAATGCCTGGCAGTTAAAAGATCCTGCTATTAAGAAGAAGATTCTCCGGATGTCAGATCATTATTTTATGGAGAACAAGGGGTCGGTGGACTCTGCACAGTCCCTATGGGAAGCATATAAAACGGTAGCCAGAGGTGAAATGCTGTCTCTGGTGTCCGGGAAGAAACGGGCGGGCCATGCGGAGGTGGCACGGAAAGAGGTATAAGTTATGCTTCTTGAAGACTGGGTAGCTAGGTCGCCCACACAGGTGGGGCTCCATTTGTTTCGACTCCGGGAGGAGGAATATAAAAATCTTGTTACGAATAGAGCGGTGGCTCAGCATAATGTCGTTCAGAGCCGTATCTATGAGCATGGCGATAAAGCAGGTAAACTGATCGCATGGCTCGAGCACGGGTAACGCGAGTCTCGGTTAGTGCCCGAGCTGGAAGGGCTAGAGTCACGTAGGATTACAGAACCGCAGGCTGTGGCAGATGAGTTCTCAGACTACTACCGGAAGGTATATACAGCCGGTAGTGATTACTCGGAAACGGACAATGCCGAAATGATTAAAGACGTGGGTATGCCATGTCTGACGGAGGAAGACAGGAGCTATCTTGACTCTGCATTGTCAGACGATGAAGTAGCTCCGGCAATTCGGCAGCTGCGGTCGGGTAAAGCGACAGGCCCCAATGGGATACCTATTGAATTGTATAAGTTGAACGCAAATAAGCTCGCCCTTCACATCCGTGCTATGTTCGTGGAAAGTAAAGAAAAAGGGGAACTCCCCTATTTTCAGCAGGTGGCCAGCATAGTGGTCATACACAAAGCAGGCAAGCCTCCGACACAATGCTCCTCCTATAGGCCCATATCGCTTCTAAATGCGGAACCTTAGATACTTGCGAAACTCCTGGCCACTAGATTGATCAAAGTGATTACCACCCTGATCCATCCCGGATCAATCCGGGTTTATGCAGCGCCGTAACACAACGCTAAATTTGCGATGGTTGCACGGAGTCCTCGGAGGCTCCTCAAAAATTCATGAACCAATGGTGTTGGTATCTCTTGACGCCACAATGGCCTTTGATAGGGTGGAGTGGAGATATTTGTTTGCAGTGCTGGCTAAGCTGGGCTTCGGAGATGAATTTATCGGTTGAGTGCACCTGCTGTATGCTAACCCCCTGGCCAGGGTGGTCGTCAACAAATGTAAGTCCAGCGATTTTCCGTTAGGGAGGGGCACCAGACAGGGGTGCCCACTATCACCATTGCTCTTTGCGCTCGCTATGGAGCCGCTGGCAACCTGGGTTAGATGGGATAGGTCGATACGGGGTTTGCGGTGGACTTCTGACTGGGAAGATAAGATCTCCTTATACGCGGACGACGTTCTGCTTTATCTCACTCACCCCAAGGAATCCTTCCGCAACTTTCTTGACATGCTTGTTGTTTTTGGCAGCTATTCTGGATTAGCTATTAATTGGGCAAAGTCGGTGCTCTTTGTGTTGGTGGGAGACCCGCCGGTGATCCCCAAGTCGTGCCCTATCCATATTGAGACGACAGGATTCAAATATCTCGGTATATATATCACGCCAGACCCAAAGTTGCGGTATGATAACAATCTGGCTTCACCACTGAGTAGATGCAGGAAAGACGTGGAGCACTGGAAGGCTTTTCCACTCTCCCTGCTTGGACGTGCCGCCCTTTTTAAGATGATGGCCCTGCCCCGGTTCTTGTATGTCTTGCAAAACTCGATGGACCCTGTGCCGGCCGCATACTTCAGAGAAATAAAGGCTCTTCAGAGACAGCTCCTTTGGGAGGGTGGGGCCCGTATCGCCTTTAATAAATTGACCCTTCCGTGGTATGATGGCGGGATAGGGCTTCCAGATCTGCGGAGGTACTACTGGGCCTCGCTACTGGCAGCGGTGAATAATATTGTTTACGGACTTCCCGGAGACCCGGGATACGCTATGGGTCGTGGCCAGGCCCCGGGTGGCATGTTAGATCGAGCTCTATACGCTAGGCCCGGGAGGTTTCCCTTGACTGGCTCGACCGCACATGCGACGCAGGTGTGACACACGGCCAACAGGTGTCTTGGGTGGGAGGGCAGATTGACACTCGCAACCCCCCTCTTAAATTCCGAAAAGTTGGGCAGTCTGTGGAGAACTAAGGGATTTGACAGATGGGATCTCATTGGGATCACCCAGGTTAAAGATGTATGAAGTAAGAACTCGGTACTCACGTTTTACTCCCTAGTACAGCAGTATAGACTACAACATAACAAGTACTTTTGTTACCTGCAGGTTAGACATGCCCTCACCTCTCATGTTCCCAAGGGCACGGAGCTTCCGGAGACATCTCCTCTTGAGGACCGTGTGCTGGATGGTCATATTCCCAAGAAAACTATCTAGTTTATTTACAAGAAACTAGTCAATAACTCGGGGGAACACATTGGTACGGCTCAGGGCTCAGTGGTGTGCAGATGGGCTAGAACTTGATGATGAGGACTGGACGGAGGCGGTGTCATCCCCCAAGGTCGTAGCTATCCAGATGCGGCTCCGGCTGGTGCAGGTAAGGGGAGAGCTGAGAGTGGTGTTTATAGAAGAGGTTGTGGAGAGGTCGGTACGTTGATACATATCCTATGGCATTGTGATATTATCCAGATATATTGGGCGAAAGTCCATGAGGAGTTGAGATGGGTTTTGAGTGCGGGAATGCGACCAGAGGCCCGGACATGTCTGCTGAATGTGTGGGAGCCAACTGACTTAAATGTGTACCAGAAACAGTGGGTGACTCTGGCCTATATGGTGGCCAAACGTAATATTGCTAAACTCTGGGGGGCCAGTCAGCCGCCCCGAATCAATAAGTGGGCGGAGGATCTTGATTGGTGCATGTTCCGGGAGAGATCGGTGTATGTGTCCAGGGGTTGCCCGCAGAAATGGAGGAAGGTTTGGGGAGCGTGGAATAGTCACCGAGGGGAAATTTGTGAGCCACCCACGACGAGATCAGACTTAGATGCACAGGAATCCCCTTGACCCTAATGTTGATTGTTGCTATTTGATCCTGCATTGTGTTGATTTGCTCCATGCTTTGGAATTGAATGCACTCACCTGAGAGCTGATTTCCTTTTTTGTATTGTCTTATTGTTTAATCAAAAGAATTAAAAAAAAAAACTTGCCCTGGCCTTACTGAATTTAGGTCTTTTAACCCTGAAACACCCCCCTACCATTCACAGCCTCCAGTGTACTTCGCAGGGCGGGTTTTATTACAAGTGCAGCTTACCTTAAATCCCAGGATTGCCTGGACGGTGGGAACGCTGCAGATCCAAGTTCACCCTGACACTGCTGATAGCAGGCAAAATAACCATGTGATACTCTGCCCAAAAATTGAGAAAACCTGTGGAAATTGTTGTAAGCAGCAGTAATTTCCCTATCCCTCGTTTCTCGAGTTACAGATGCCTGATGTGTTAGGTGAGGGAATACACGTTTTTACTTGGTGCGAAACATATTTAAGGTGCATCTATTTAAATTGTTGAACGACAACTTTCACTACTAGGGCCCTTGAATAGCAAACATTTTAATATCACAAACTGCGGGCTCATCATGCCGTGTCTGAAGCATATACAGCATCTTTGCTATGTTTTAATTGATTGTTTATTTTGGCATTGAAATTAAGTTATTTTGGAGTGTGCAGTTCTTAAATTGAGATGATGGTTGCAGATGGGGACCACCAGCGCTATTTTGTGAGCATTGGCACCTATTTTTCTCATTGGACTTCCACCCAGAACAAGAGAGAGAAAAAACACACACTGTTGAAAAAGGAGGAAGATTAAAACGGAACACTCGTGACAAAGGGAGAAATCAGGGGTGAAAAAGAACCCTCAAGAGTGAGATAAAGGAGTTGGGGGTTTCTGGTGGTGGATTAAAGAAGCATGAGGTGAAATTAACCAAAGGCAGCCTTGGTATTCTGCACACAGACGTTAATCAGCGCTGACCATGGGCTTCTAAGCAAAACTTTGGTCTCTGGCACTTTTTCTTCACAAATTAAGCACTGGGAGTGTAGAATGTCAAAGCAGCTCAATGCTGTTATGTGAATGAAGAGTTTGCAGCTGTACTACAGGAGGTAATGATGATTCCACTGTTAGCTCCTCCTATCACTAGCTGTAATGAAGTACTGAAGCTGAGGCCCTTTTGCATTCCCGATAATACATTTTAACCCACCACGACATGTGGCAGGTTTGAGTTTCTCATCTCCCATTCCCCATCTCAGCTGAATGTCACCCACACCATTGCATTAATGAAAGCTAGGGCACTCATGCTCAAAGGCAGACATAGTGACACCAAAAAGGACTCCAACAATAAAGAAAAAGGAGTCAGCTCTGCAAATATCGTGTCACAAAATTATTATGTATAAGTATTTTTGCTTATTGAACATTTTTATGAACTGACGTATGTACTAAAAGGTTGGTTCTTGAAAATCAGAGTCCTAGTGTTTTGGAGACCAATGTAGGAGAGAAGGATCTGCTTACTATGGTTACCCCCACTTTTTGCTGAGTTTCACTGATTTATCGACTTTAGTCTGGCTGGAGCCCTGCTAACCAGGATCCCAGTCTAGCTGCTTCCTCTCTAAACTGATTGCCTGTACATTAGGTACCCTCCAAATTGGTTACTGGGTTACCCATGTGAGCCCCTAGTATATGGTACCTTAGGTACCAAGGGCATAGGTACCCCAGAGGCCTACCAGGGGCTGAAGCATGTATTATACCACCCCGGGAAGCCTTCCAAAATGGCACTACAAGTCTGCTCTTGCAGCCTGGGTAAGGTGGTGTAAGCACCCCTTACTTAGATATAGTATACCTATATCTGCCTATATATATAGACACATATAAACCTATAAGTCACTCCTATGGCAGGCCTTGACATTCCTGAAGGCAGCGTGCTTGGTTTTGGGTGAGAGGGTGCCACAGCATGAGCTGAGCCCCTCTGCAGCTTTCGGAATCCCTTCCTTATAGCTGTTCTATGATACAGCCATACCATTAACTCTTAAGTGCATTATAACCTCGAGGTTAATACCAACTTTGGAATGGCTGCATCAAAACATGTCGTGTTTTGTGTCAAACACTTTGGAATACTACACCCCCCGCCAGTTATGGCGGCGGTGTTAGCATTCCACCCTTCTAGAGAGAGAAGACATGTACACACTGGTCTAACCTGTAGAAGTTAAACAGAGCCCCAGCATCACAAAATGGATGCTGCTGCCACAGATACGAGTCTGGCCTCCTGCTGCAGGATGAAACTCCGGCAGGGGAGGCCTGAACAATAGAGGTGCCAGCACCTCCCCAGACAGGCTTTAGTGTATTGGGGCAAGGTGGGTGCATTCAGTGAATGCTTTCCAGACAGTGCCTGGGGCACACAAGGTGTTCCCGTGCATTTCCCAGTTCAAACCAGTTGCTGGGGCACTCTGCCCCAGCTCTGGCGCGAAACTGGACAAAGGGGAAGGGGTGTAACCACCCCCTCCCCATGTCCTCCCATAGGTGGGACCTTAGAGTTAGTCCATCCCCTAAACTTAGTATAAGTATAGGACCCCAGTACCTAGGACTTTAGATTACCCTGGACGAAACTCTGAAACATATATCTTGGACCTTTGACATTCCATTTCGACTGGAAGACGGAAGAAATCTCCCTTGGGGTCAAGGAGTGACCCCCCTTTTCAAACAGGCACCATAGAAGCATCTTGTTGGTCTGCATTTTCGAGGCTCCCGCCGGATCCCGAAGAATCTGTGACACAGGACACGGACTTCCAGGCATCTCTGAGGCCGAAACGAGTCCCCAGCGAAGCTGAGACCTGTAGCCATCACGAGAGACGTGATACCGGAACTCCTGGACATCCAGTACATTTGCTAGTGCATCAACTTCCCGAGCTTTCCCGAAGTTGTGCATTGGGCTACTTGTAGTCCAAGCCCTGAGCACCTTTTGCACCGAAGTTTGTGGACCTACACTCCACGAGTGTTCCGTGGGCCCGCTTACGGCATTTCTGCTTGAGGCCCCTTCACGATCCCTGGTCGGTCGACTGGTGGATCCCCACAAAGGAATCTTCTTTGTTTCTTGGGCTTTCCTGGTTGCTCCAGACGTGCCCTGACTCTTCTCCAAAGGGTGAGTCCCTCAGACCTTGGTGGTCTGCACCAAAGCCAATCTTGTCATCTTGCGTGGGTTGCTGTTGCCAAGGCTTGTTGGGTCCAATCCGGATACAGACGCTGCAGCACTCGACATCGGATGTGGGACAGCTCGAATCCAACTCCTGGATGTCGTCGACGCCTCCTGGACCTCGTGGTGGCTGAAGAGTCAAGCTTCACCTACATCACCTGAAATCACCCGACATTGGTTGGCATCTCCTTGTTGCCTTCCTGGTCACTGGCTAGTGACCCAGACTCTGTCCCTTCTGCTTTCAGGTTCTTCAGATCTCTGATCGAACCGGACACTTTTCACCTGGTCGCCTGCAGCACTTCTTTGCAGCTCTCCATTGGAAACGACAACGAAACGCGACACGAAAAGTCACCTATGCACTCGGCTTCCCTGGGTGAGGTAACACGAGTACTTCGGTGCGCCTGTGGGTCTTGACTCTCCAAGTGTCCAGTACTGAAAGGGTTTTACCGTAGTCCACTCGTAAGTGTCCTTATTCTTTAAAATTCGAACTTTAACTTCTTCCATAAAAGTCAATGGTGATTCGCGACTGTGTTTAGAAACTGCATGCGTCCCCCGGGGGTCTTCTGCGTCCCTACCTAGGGTGGTTCCTGGTTTCCCCAGCGGTTCTACAGGCCCTAGGCCTTGTCTCTATGTTGGGAGCGGTACTTATAATACTTTCTTAGTATATGGTTTCTGAGGCCCCTAGGGCAAAACGTATACTGTGCTAATTTACTGTGTGCTATTTAAGTTCTTGTATGGTACTTTTGCCTCTAGCCTCATAAAGAGACTAGAGTAGTGTGTTTAGAATAAATACATACATTTTATCTATATACCTGATGTGGTTCTGCTTTCATTTGGTCATTCAAGAGATTATAGACTGGTAAAACAAGCTGCTTTACATTCCTTCAAGACTTAGCCTGAAGGCTGCTCTCCACAGCTGCCACTATGATAGCTTTCTATAAAGGTTGTCTAAACCTACCATCAATAAGGGTCGTTTGGACTGGTGCAAGGTGCCCACTAGAATAGTGGACATCATATGCCAGGCCAACTTCTCACAACCAATCTACCTCATGAATATTAATGAGGTAGATTGAAACTTGCAATTGGATGCCATCACAACAGGGATGGTTGCCTGCGAGGGACAGCAACTACAATGCCTGTGATTGCATTTCAATAAAGTAAAACGTTTATTAAAAGTAGCCCGTTTTCTTAAAAGGAAACTGGGCTATATTTAGAATGAAAAGGTTGCTTTTTTGGTTTTCCCCGAGACAGCGCATGGGCTGCCATTGCGAAATCTCTTATAAATGATAAAAAAGGTTAAAACGGGCCTAAGCCCACCCACTATTAACCATTACTTGCCATTGGTTTGCTTTGATGTCACTCTTGTTTCCTTCTTTCTCATTGGTTTAGCACCTCCTTGGCTTTCCTTTCAGTTCTTCTGATGTTGTCCCTGGCATTGAGCATGGGCCAACTAGGACTTGTGTCCTTCCACTGGCCGGGTGCCTCTGCCGGTACTTTAAAAAAACTTTTTGAGTAGCATTCTAGGAGCTTGCCTGTGTATGCAGTCCATTTGCCTCTCACCGCCATGCGTTGTCCCGCCAAACCTCCCTCCTCCCACCCTTACTTTGTGTTGCTTGTCCACCGTTTTGTGCCCCTGTGACTCAATCCTCGTGTTCCTCCTTCCTGTCCCCCTTCTCACCCTCCTGCTGCTATTGATTGCTTTCTCGTTGTTCGTGGTCTTGCCTCCAACACACCCCTCCATTCCTGGTAGGTTGTCCGTTCCCCCCTCTCTCTGGTGTTCGAGGTTATGTGCCCCATCTCGCTCCCTCCGTCCCTATCCCGCAGCACCACAAAAAAAGCCAAATAGCTCTTGCATACATGAGATCTGTTCGACATTGTCACCCTGTTTTTTAGCCTTGTTATAGAGCAGCACAGTTGCGGAGCAACTTGGCTGAAAGGACAGAAAAAAAGCAATATGAGGCACCCAGCAATGAGTGCTTTCCATTTCCTCCATTAGCCATGATGCACAGTAATGCCACTGTACAACATGGCTAAAAAAATTGACAGCCAATTGTTGTTGGCTAGGGGAAATCTATTGGCTTTACTAATGCTTGTTTTATTAGTTTGTTTGAGAGTTAGCAGTGGTCCTGTGGTGAGACAGGATTTCAGTATCAGCTGGCATAAGTGATTGATCACCCATATTAGATTTTTTATTAGGTCTCGCCTGTCGATGCGCATGCGCATCGAGCAAGCGAGACTATGGGGGCTTATCCACTCTTTGTCCAACTTGCAAGGAATCGTGGCGATTCCTTGCAGTGCCCGTGACTTTTAAGCTCAATGCGCATGCGCATTGAGCTTAAAAGCGCGTGCACATCAGTTCCCTCAGCCGCACTCCAGGCCCCGCTCCGCCCCCTCCCGCCGTGTCGCATTTCTCCTCCCCCCCCTTATCTGCCTTCCCTCCGTCTGTTCCCTCTCCCCGCTCCGCCCCCTCCCCTGCCCGCCGTGTCGTGCTTTACATTTCGCACATTCTCTCTGCCCGCA
This sequence comes from Lissotriton vulgaris, assembly GCF_964263255.1. Classification (NCBI taxonomy): domain Eukaryota; kingdom Metazoa; phylum Chordata; class Amphibia; order Caudata; family Salamandridae; genus Lissotriton; species Lissotriton vulgaris. The sequence goes on along the minus strand of NC_141695.1, from coordinate 753,475,306 downwards.
GTTTGCAGACATTGCCTCAAACCCCCTGGAAATGTGTTTTTTTTTTAAAGTTCTGGACATATTGGGTTGTTTTGATTCAGCCAATCCTTTCAAAGCTTTTTGAAATATAATAATGCATAACACCACAGTAGCACAAGCGCTACACGTTACCTACGGAATCTGTACAGTCTCATCGCACTACCAATGATGGGGCCAGTGCAGTTTCACACGGTGTTCTGTCGCCTCGCCGCATCCACTAAATCCTTTTCCATTCTCCTCTTAGGGCGTTCCTCCAAAGCAGCCGTCCCGGTCCCGGAGTGCATGCAGGTCAGATAGGGACTCCAGGGTACCCGGCAGAGCGCTCTACGCGCCGGCAGGGCGTCGTTCACTTTTACGCACTACCGATGTTTGGCAGCGAGTGTTACCGGCCCTGGGGGACTTCAAATACAGTCCACTAGCTGTTCTGGTTATCGCCCCCGGGTCTCCGGCCCAGCTCCGCAGTGTCTGCCTACCTCTTCATCGGCTCGCAGCTCCAAGCCGCACGTCTCACGGTAAAAGTTCCTGCCGCGAGCGGGACCAGCAGACTCTCTTCCGCAGTCAGTAGCAGGGCTTGCTGTACATTCGGGCCCCCCGGGCTTCACAAAACAGAGGGTGAGTCGTCCCTAGCGATCTCCACGGCGACGCACAGTTCCCCGCCTCAGGTCCGCAGCGCCACCATTTTGTACATTCACGGCTTCGGAGGTCAGCAGCAGATTCCTCAGTCCCGTCAAGAGGTAAAAGCAATGATCACAGCGAAATATACCGCCTCCAAGTTCCGATGCTTACATTTATACGTTTGGTATTTAGAGGAGCACAATAACCAGGATAAATTACGGGGTGAATCGCCCGAACTGCAAGAGCCTCACTCGAGTGTGGCCATCTTGCTTGGCGCCCTCTAGCGCCCCCCCCCAAGAAGCACTGTAAACTTCTAGAGACAATGGTAGAGCAATTACAACATTGTGTTCAAAAGGACTTATAAGGCAGCATTAGAAAAAATATTATTCAGAAGTACAACTAGCCAAAAAAGCAAATTTTAAGGCGAGGATAGCAGAGTCTGGCAATAAGTCCAAGGAAATCTTTACAATAGTAAAACCCTATATGGGCCCAGAGGCCGCCATTAGAGACTATCAACCCTCGGTTGATTGTTGTAATCAACTGGCTCCATACTTTTAAAGTAAAACCAAAACCATTTAAGCTAGCCTTTTATTAGATCCTCTGGGCAACTATCCCTAAAAATAAATTTGAACTATATAGGGATCTCCACACAGGACTGCATGCACTATCTGAAACATACACCCCTCACCCTCACTCACTCACCCTCAACCCCTCACCCTCAACCCCTCACCCTCACTCACCCTCACTCACCCTCAACCCCTCACCCTCACTCACCCTCAACCCCTCACCCTCACTCACCCTCAACCCCTCACCCTCACTCACCCTCACCACCCTCAACCCCTCACTCACCCTCACTCACTCACCCTCACTCACCCTCACTCACCCTCAACTCCTCACCCTCACTCACCCTCACTCACCCTCACCCTCACTCACCCTCAACCCCTCACCCTCACTCACCCTCAACCCCTCACTCCCCCTCAACCCCTCACCCTCACTCCCCCTCAACCCCTCACCCTCACCCTCACTCACCCTCAACTCCTCACCCTAACACACCCTCACTCACCCTCAACCCCTCACTCACCCTCACCCTCACTCACCCTCAACCCCTCACCCTCAACATCAACCCCTCACCCTCACTCACCCTCACCCTCACTCACCCTCACCCTCACTCACCCTCACTCTCACTCACCCTCAACCCCTCACCCTCACTCACCCTCAACACCTCACCCTCACTCACCCACCCTCACCCTCACCCTCACTCACCCTCAACCCCTCACCCTCACTCACCCTCACTCACCCTCACTCACCCTCACTCACCCTCACTCACCCTCACTCACCCTCAACCCCTCACCCTCACTCACCCTCAACCCCTCACCCTCACTCACCCTCAACCCCTCACTCACCCTCACCCTCACTCACCCTCACCCTCACTCACCCTCACTCAGCGCAACCACAGCATCTTCACTAAATATATTTAATACACTTTAAGCTATTGGCAATATAAAATAAAATCCATTTTATTTACGTATTAATTATTAATTGTTTTTTAAAGCCATTGATTTTTTTTATATCAATACATATAAGTCACATATCAGTCCCGTTAATACAAAACATGTTGCTTTACAAATGCTAGAGGTGTCACATTTACAAAAATTATAACTATTGGCTTTGTAAAGAAGAAAGCTATTAATTTAGCTATTTAGAAAAAACAACACATAAATAAAAAACAAAAAAATAATTAACACCTATAGCTCAAACTTTCCTACTGCGAGACCTATTGCATTTCCAATGCTTGTTTATCTTCTTGCTTGTTGAGGAGTGGTCACTGGGATTTTTGGGGTGGTGACATGACTGGTGGAGAGTCAAGCGCGAGCAGGTGTTCTGCCTGACCTCCCCAAGGAATGCTTAGTCTTCCAGTGCTTGGTGACTGAGTTCCCTATACACATAGTTAGTTACCTTACAAAAGACCAGCGGCAACATGCCCACTCGGTTTTCTCATTCAGCTGCAGCATTAAACCTGAAATTGGTTTAGAGATTACTGAGCCATGCGCCGAGGGACTCCTTTTACTCACATGACATGAGGGGCTCAAGGAAGGACAATTTGGGGAAGCTTGAATGCCTAAAATAGCATTCTGATGCGTTTAGGTATTGGAAAGAGACCGTTCCAAGAGCTTTGAGAGTCCGGCACCCGTCAGAAGCAGTGTGGCCGGTTGTCTTATGTTCACAGTGTGCTCGGTATGTTATTTGTGCTTTGCGAGCAGGTGTGCTGTCTGTCTCCGAGGCTGCTGATAGAATTATTGTGTTTGTAACTTTTAATAGAGACAAATACTAAAAGAATACTCTCTCTTTCAAAACACCACACAGGTAGTTCTTGCATGTACCTGGTTACAACAATTAGGGTCATGGGCACGGTCAGATGGGAAGTGACTGTTCTTCACCAGTCTCCTCCCACAAGCTTTATACAGATTACCAAAGCTCGTGAATAACATGCATTGTTAGGCAGAACACCTTTCTACCTCATAACTCCAAGCGAGTCATGCTTCTGATGACGTGAGCCAAATCTATGGAATTTTACTGCTCATTAAGTGAGAGAGCCAAGAAGGGCAGTCAAACGTGCTGGTGATGCAACAGAAAAAAATATGTTGGTAGTTCACCCTTATTGGTACGTGTATTTTAATTACAGAAAAGGGAGTTGTGTGCTTTTGTTACGAATGATGAAGGGTACTTTTTCATGAATTTATGTGATTGACTAATAATGCTAGGATGTTTATATTACGACTAAACCATTGTGCAAAGATACTGTGCCATATGGTTTGGAATATTACAGAATTTATTTAGAAGATTGTCAATAACGTTAATGGTGTGATGTATTGAAAGAGAGAACATTAATGATAGAAGTGTACATTTTCATGCAACTTTCCTACAATCTGTTAATGCCTCGAGAAAAAAAATACGTGTAAAAATGTGGAATTAACCGAATGTATTGCTCAACAGTTGGCTCTGGGGGGCATTTGGGGAAGAGATACAGACCCACAAATCGAGTCACACTCTCGGGAGCAATGTTCTAATAGGTTAGAAATATTCTATAATTGGGCAAGGCGTTTAGTGTTATGAACATCACCAGAAAGCAGCACCATCTGTTAGAGATGAAAACGAGTGGAGGATTCCAAATGAGATTGTAATCACGCCTTTTGCATGCAGATTCACCCATGTTAAAAAAGTTTAGAATAAGCACTCACTGCATGGATCTGTGTGTAACCTGCAAGCCACGGGGGTTGATCTCACCAGTTAGGTCACACTGCATCTCTCGTTTTCTATAGGTGACCCTTAAGCTTGGTGGTAATAAGACCTTTCATTTAGGAGCAGTGGCGGCTGCCACTAACAAAGGGCGGCAGGGCAGGTGGGGGGGAGCGCGCGGGAGCACGCAGTGGGGGCGTGTTAATAATAATAATGAAAAACGTACCTGTATCCGCCGACCGTCTCGACGCTCCTGGTGGCCTCTTCCTGGTCCCAGCAGCCCCTGGGACAGACTCCCATCCAATCCCTGTGCGCCAGAACAATGCAGGGATTGCCCTAAGCTGGAAAAGACGCTCCGCTCAGGTCATGGAGTCTGTGGGGTTTCTCAAGCCGGCTGCTGAATGCAGCTGGGCTGGAGAAACAGAAGTGCGCATGTGTGTTTTGGTCGGCCTGAGATGGCTGGCCAAACACGTATGTGCACGTAGGGAGTGCACAAGCATACCTCCTCCCCCCTCCCATGCCCGCAACTCCCTGCACAAACTAGCTCATAGCTGGAAAACGAAAAATAAAACGATGCTAGAACATCGTTCTATTTTTCATTTGCTGGCTCTGCGCCTCGCAGTGGGGTGACCTTCCTCCGCCATTGCGGAGGAGCCGCCGCTGCTTAAGAGTCCATAGACTAACAACTTCAGGTGTGCTCTGTGTAAATTGTTAAAATTGTACTATAATTAAAAATATATTTATATTATTTACTAAGGGTTGGCAGATTGTTAGTTGTGAACTGTACAAATACCTGTTTATAATGGCTCAAACTTTGACTATTATATTTGATGCCATGGCTCGGAACAGTCGCTATTCCTTGCAGACACCATTCATTGGGCTTTGTACTGAACAAACTGGTATAAAAGATTCGTGAAGGCAAGCTGGGCAGATCCACATGAGAAGGTCGGAAGCCACTTGACGCGATCAGAAAAGCTTACGCTAAAAAGATAAAATGTTATGTACAAAAAGGATAAAAAGGCGCTCCTGTCTCTAGCATGAACTCTTTAGAAAATATCTGTGTGAAGACATAAAAAGCTTCTGGAAGTATGATGGACAGCCACAGGGGCTCTTGAGGATGCAGTTACTTGTGAGCATGAAGTAAACCTAACCTGGCGGGCCCTGGCCCCCTAGGTGCTGCCTGAATAGATAGATTCCTGTCTCCCTCCACATCCCCGTCTTGTTCTAGTCCGCATACTGATATTTCTTGAGCTTGTGTAATCTGTTGATAGACCTAACTTGATGGATAAGCCTTTCGGTCATATACTGAAATGCCATATTGACCGCCATCAGACAGCTCAGGCCATATCTCGAGTGGGTCTATTTCAGTTGTCTAGAAATGTTGCCAATCACAGTCCCAATTTTGATAAAACGATCCCAAAGTTTGTGGTTTAAGTGATTAACATAAGAGAGGAGTGCAAAACCGTTTTCTTCCACTTTTCAGGCCACCATTTCAGGTCCTGGGACAGTTGCCGCTTACTAGGACTTACCAGCTGTTTGGTACGATGGCTTCTCCTCACTGTCCCAACGGCCAGAATACTTTAACTTGTAATACCTAACCAAGACATCTTTAGTTTCTGTGACTCTTCAGTGATAGCTGTGACTGAGACGTAGTCTGTTTTGTCAAGAATAGCTCTTTACTATACAGTTAGAAAAAAACAGTAAATTACATAGATCACAAAGGTGAAAACCTGAAGTTACTTGAACTTAACTTTGGCAAGTAATGACCCCAGAGATGACCAATGCTTTTTCTCTGAGCCCAGAAACACTCCCAGTGTAATACTTTGGGAACTGGTGTTCTCTGAGCTCATGACTTAGTGATGTGCAACTGTTTACTTTTCAGGTTTAGGTTTGTTTACAGGAGTGAAATGGTCTTACCTCAGTATAGCAGAACAATTTCGATGTATTTTGGGATCAGGACATCCAACTGGGCTTGGGCTGCTGCGACGGAGTGCTGGAAAAATGTTCAGCTTGACACCAAAATTGCAACATTACATAGGTGGTGGGTGGGAGGTCCACCCTTTTTGCATATGGATCCAGGCAGATGCTTTTATAAAACTTTGATCAGTTCTCTCAGGCCGATCTTAATTCTTAAAAATCTTTATTTCGGTTGTGAAACCATAACAGACAACATTTCATGTCAAGAATTGAAAGAGATTTAGAAAAAATAAAATACATTAAGAAAAAGAAAAAAGTCTTTCATAATTTATCAATGACCACAAATGAAGAATGCATTTTATTGGAGTTTTAAAAATTGCAGACGAGCCCACCACATTGCAGCAAGAAATCGTGAGGTAGCAAATACTATATGCATGCTGGTGTCATATTTTAAAAGACTATACACGTCTGTTCAATGAGTTGCTGTAGCTCTCTTCTTCTAATCTTTGAATAGCCTCGGCAAACAAAAAAAACATGCAGTTCTGTTTCCTCTGCTAGACCACAGGTGGGGCAGTCCGTGGGAACATCCTTAGATCATTTATTAACAAATGAATGCAAGGGGAGACAGCCATGTCGAAACTGCAAATCGAGTTTCCTGACTATGGTTAGACGTATAAAGTCCAAGCACGGCTCTAGTTGGTAAATGGCTTTTATATCCATGAATTGGCGAGTCACAGAGCCGTTGTTAGGGTCCTCTAAAATGCTATCAAATTTTGCCTTCCAGTACCTGGTGGATAAATATGTACGTGTGATCCCGGTGTGGGCAATTAGCGGACTCGCCCATTGATCGGAACAGCCTATCTCATTTAGACTTTTCTTGATATGCATAAGCCAGAGTAGCTTCCCTGCCCCAGGTAGGCTGAGTATCTCTTGTAATTCGGCTCTGTACTCCGCCAGCTCATTTGTTGCCCACAGACGTCGCCAATACAGTAGCGGACGCCTTGCAATTTCTTGTGCTATAGGTCTCACCCCCAAATCCATGTCCAGGGGCAACAGAGGGGAGCATTGCGGAAGCCCTATCAATCGCCTCAAAAAGTTATTTTCCATATGGGTTATTAGCCTAAGATTCGAGTGCCACCATAGTTCAGCCCCATAGAGAGCTGAGCTTCTGGCCTGCGTCTTATAGCTCTCCAGAGCCGGGGTGAGGGATTTATGGAAGGACTTTCTGAAATGTTTGGCCAGGCCCCCAGCTGTCTGTATTAATTTCAGATTAGTTCTGGCCACTTGGGTTTTCCAAGTCATGTTTTCATTTAGAGTGAGGCCCAGGTAGTCAAATTCAGATACCCTTTCTAACGATACACCATTCATACAGAAATTACAGCGGACAATCTTACTGGGGTTAAAAACATGAATTTTGTTTTTTGTATGTTGATTTCTAAGCCCCTGCCCCTACAAAATTCGCAGAAGGCATCCAACATTTTTTGCAGACCCATAGGGGATTTTGAGAGGAGCAAGGTGTTGTCTGCAAACAACATTGCTGGTATACTCTTGCTTGCTAGCTTAGGGGTATCGATATTCTGACATTTGTTTATAGCATCCACTAAGCCATTATTAAAGATGCAAAACAGTGTGGGAGCTAATACGCATCCTTGCCTCACTCCCCTGTAAACCGGAATGCGATTAGTATGTTCCCCATTCCTGCCAAATCTAATTTGGGCAAAGGTGCCATTATGTAATTTCCTAAGTAGGAGTAAAAGATAACACGGAAGTCCCAACTCCTTGAGCACCTTCCATAGTGTCTCTCTAGAAACCAAGTCGCAGGCACTTTTAAGGTCAACGAAGACCAGATATAGGCTACCGCCCCCCCATTGTTACTATCTTCCAATAGAGGAGCTGGAGCATGAAGATCTGGTCTATCGTTGACATCTTGGCCCTAAACCCCGCCTGGAGGGGGGAGAGGATGTTATTATCCTCCATCCATCGTTGTAGGCGATCCAAAATGATCCTAGCGAACACCTTCTGAGAGACGTCGATCAAACTGATTGGTCGATGGTTGATTGGGAGAAGAGGGGAACCCTTTTTGAATATTGATATCACCTCTGCACCCAGCCAAGTCTCAGGGGGGTCCATCCCTTTCAGAATGGCATTAAAGACTACCCATAAATAGGGGCCCCAGATCTTAGGTTCCACCCGATACAGGTCGCCAGGAACCTGATCAAGGCCGGCTGCTTTCCCTGGCACTATTCTGTCTAGGGATTCATATACTTCCTTTAGAGTGATCTTTGTGGTATCTAAATCTGTTTCTAAAAGACCTCAAATTTCCTGCCCCTGACCCGTACATTCTTCTGAACTGTGAGCATATAGGAGTTTGTAGTGGGCTTCCCATTTTTCTTCTGCTATATTAGGTTCGACACAACCCTGTCCTCTTGCAGTTCCTGAGCCCACTGTATTCCAAAAAGATGTTGAGTCTTTATTTCCCAGAGCCTGTTTGAGATTTGCCCACTGTTCCTCTCCCCAGGAAATTTTAGCAGCGTGAAAGGCGTTTTTGTAGACCAGCCTTGCCATTTTTATAGTGGGACTACACTTTGATTTTGTGGCCTCTATCAAGGCACTTTTCAGTTTTTCTACAATTAGAATCAAACCAAGATTGTCATGGTTTATGGGCATCGATCCCACGACATTCTTTCCAAAACACATCTTTCACTCTCAGGAAAGCTTGGTGGTTGATTTCAGCTACCTTATGATGGATTTGATTTTAAACAACAATTTCTTTTTATTTGACAATAAATGGTATAAACAAAACAAGGGGGTGGCAGTGGGATCTAAATTCTCACCTTCTTTTGCAAATTTATACATGGGCTGCCTTGAAACTGACTACATATGGGGTACTGAAGGTTCGGATTGGATTGATCACATCGTCTATTGGGGTCGGTATATAGACGACTGACAATTTTTTGGATATTGAACTGTATATTGAAAATGACATACTGAACACCAGACTTTTTAGAAAAGACACATCGTGTAATTCTGTATTACATGCAGCTAGTAGTCACCCTACACACCAAATCAGATCCATACCTTATGGAGAGTACCTACGGGCCAGACGTAACTGTAGCAAAGACCAAGATTTTAAAGCCTGTGTACATGACATGGAGCAGAGGTTTAAGAATCGGGGATATGACAATGCTACACTATCAAGGGCATCCAATAGAGTGAGTCAGATAACTAGAGCAGAAACATTAAAAGGTGCAACAAAAAGCAAATCAGACTCAACAACAGTACGTCTGATCACTGAATACAATGGTTTGCAGCGGACATTAAGGAATACACTTAACAAACACTGGGCAATTCTTAGAAGAGATAACATCTTATCACAAGAAATACCCACCCAGCCGTTGATTACATTTAGAAAAGGGAGGACTTTACGCAACAGGCTTAGTCCCTCCATGCCAAAAACATCCATGATCAACACATGGATGACACCATACAACTTAGGTTTTTATAAATGTGGAATGTGTAGCATGTGCAAATGGGCCCAACATAACACTAGAGAGTTTAAAGGACCCAATAATCATGGCTACAAAATCAAACAGAACATTAACTGCACCACAAGATACGTAGTATACCTTCTTGTATGCAAATGCAATAAACAGTACGTGGGTAGTACCATCAGACCCCTTAAAGAGCGCATTACGGAGCACATAAGAGCTCTAAAAAATGTAGACCCTAGATACCCCGCAGCGATCCATGCTTCACTCTGCCCAGCGCAAAGCACCCATAGGGAAATTCAGTTTTTTGGTATCGAAGTCATAGAGCATAACCCGAGGGGTGGTGACAGAGAACTGAAACTTCGCAGGGCAGAAGCCCTTTGGATAATGCGTTTGGATTCGGTAAAACGGGGTCTGAATTGTGATTCTGAAATGCAGTTTTTCTTGGGCTGAATACACATTTCGGTTTTATGAGATATACAGCTATACATCGCAATGTGTTTTAATACAAGACAAACATGTATCATTTTACAATATACTGGAACACTGTATCTGATGTTAGGGTCCTTGTATATTTAATGGATCTGAAGATATCGTAAACATGTTAAACTAATAGATGTTTTTGAGAACACTGTGCCTTGAACCAATGTCATGGTCAATGTATGACTCTTGTGAATTTACAAGTCACGTATATGTCACTGAGAATGCATCACATGGTGTTTGTCAACTCATAAACGTGAGCTTATATAGTATCTAGTGCCGGTTTATTATATCCATGTAGTTTTTGGATAAAACACCAACAATAGATCATCCAGAAGGCATATGCTCGCCTTATTTTCATTACTGTTTAGCAAACTTCCCTTTTTTAATTGGGGCAGCAGCAAATACTATATATGTCTGCTTGCTATCCTACATTAAACCATGTTCTCTTCTAAGGCTTTTTCCGGTGTGTTTTCCTTTACCAATACATAATTCCCCTTCCATGACCTCATATATGAGTTTTATTTATGTTGTTAGGGTGCATTCTCATCCTTTTCTAACTAATGGGAACCTCTTGATGTTCTAGCAACATCAATAATCAATCGTATCCTTTTTTTCAATTATTGTTCTAGTGCTCCGCTTAGCCTAACTAGCTTTTTCTCGCCAACGTGGTTCAATATATCTTAGCCTTACTCGGACTTTATCCTTCTCTGGTTGTACCCCAGTGCGCAACCTATTTTAACAGATGATGCTTATTTAATTTTTACATAGCATCGTAGACTTGTAATTACTGCCGGGATATTTCTAGTTTTATCCCTTTCCGGTTGCAACGTGCCGCCCAACCGGAAATAGACTACGCGGTTCTAGTCTTTTACAGAGGACGTACCATTGTAAGCATTGCGTACGCGGGAACACTTCCTCTTCCGCATTCAACGAGGAGACTGGGAAGGTAGAATGCCGGATTCGCGGCTGAACACATTCTAAGGTAATCTGTTCGTATGGGGGCCCTTGTATACGATAAATTAAGATCGTAGGTCCAGTGATAATGTTCGTCAAATTATGTTTTTATATTCAGGTCCAGGGACATACGGACTGGATATTGTAACGTTAACACGTTATTAGGTGATCCTCTCGCCTGCATTGGAGCACGCATTTATTAGTAAGCATCTTACTCTACTGTTCACGGTTGCCACGGTATATCAATTTTCCATGTGTTTCTCTAGTAACACTTACATGTTCTTTCAGATAGTGACGAGTGGATCATACCGATTATGTTTTGTTTGCCTACGCGCCTTTAGATACGGCTACCTGTTCAATAACACAGATTTTTGTAGGTGAGCTGCTAATTGGCAACTGTTCTGTATCTCATTTATGGATTCTTAAGGCTATAAATCCATCTGGAATTAGCATTGCGTTACAAACACAGATAGGGCTCTAATCGAATTTGCGAGTCACTTTTGACTCCTTAACAATAGGTCTACCATGTGACTTTTTACTATAGTTTTTTGATCAGTAGATAGACTTGGGGGTACAGTCATTAAGACATAGAAAGTGTTGTGTCTCTAGGACAACAACTTATCAATGGAAACATTGAGTAAATTGCGCTTGTCGGGCACCATTACTGTAATTATACAATCGGCATAGTTGCAATAAGTACCAATTTCACAGGAGCATATCTTATTCAACCCATTTGGGGTTTATGGCTAAGTTGTCTTCCATGTGTAGGAGTATTCATTACATTTGACTCTTTGTATTTCCACTCTTCTTTCCTCTTATATCCTTTGGGTCATTCTGATATTGTGACTGCGTCCCATGTTAAAGTTACCGAAGATACGTGGGAGGATTAGCTACAACCATTGAACGTACATGATACCCTTACCGGGTTGGAAGTATCACCGGTCAAGTGGTGAGTGTAGTAGCGAACTTTCAACTAACTTATAAGACCATTGTCTCAATTCCAACCCGCTATCTTTTTTCATATTCTAAAACCAATCCCACATATCTCTCATCAATAGGAATTACAATATACGCCATCATTGCAAGAAAGGTATGTGTTGGCATGAATACAGGCAAGAATATGCGCACTTGTCACGTATTACCTTATAGGTGGAGGGACTTTCTCTTTACGGCTTCTTACGGAAAATGCAACAATTTGCACACTCATCTGAGAAATTGCACCCTCACCGAGCACAATGTTGATGAATTTCTCCTATAATAGCCTAAGTTTATTCGACCGCAAAAACTGTTTATAGTGTTCTCCGAAGCGTGTCCTTTCTGATTTCAATGTATGTACTCAATGAAACTCTGAATAATACTAAAATCTAGATTGAACAGTGTGGCGTTGATTTCGCGGTCACTTTTCTTTCACTTTTCCAAGCATGTGCATGTCACTTTCAAAAGTACAAAGTATATCCAGGTTAATCTTATAACACGGAACAATGTGACGTAATGGTTTTTTTTGTCTATATGAGACAACTAAGACTCGTTGTTTTTCCACAAACCTCTACTTTCATAAAATTCAATGCATATATAGTCACAATTGTGTCTGCAGGTACATAAGGAGAATTTTCTTCTAAAAATGTTGCCAATTATATGTCAAGTCACTCTGTACAGTGACAGGAATCACAAAACTTTGTACATTTTTTGTTTTATTTTCAGCCCTGAAGAGTCAGAGCAATCTGTACTCTGACGAAACACGTGTCGGCTGGCGTAAGGTCTTTTGGGCAATAAAACAGCAAAAATTGCTCAAACAGAAGAAGCGGAATATTATTTTCTAGGACGAAACCTATTTGATGTCTGTTCAAGATACAATCTGTACCTAAATTGATATGTTGTGTGCATAGGAAATTGCGTTGTATGATTTCAGCTACCTTACTCACATGGGGTACTAAGTTATCATAGTGGACGTACTCTAAAATAGCCTCAAGGTCTGGGATGAACTCCCTATATAGTGTTGCTATTTTTTCCTGGGAATTCTCTAGCCATGACCACTTCACTCTCCTCCTGTTGTTGCTGAGGAGAAGCCCATCATCTTGGTCAGTATGACCCGGGCTGTGTTCGGCCCCAGAGGAGATTGCAAAACTTACCATCAGCGCATTATGGTCACTGTCCTCACGTGATATAACACTAAAATCAGAGGCTAACGACCATATTCTGGTTTCCAGCAGTATATAATCTAGAATAGAGGAATTGCCCAACCTGTTGTAAGTAAGACTACCTGGTGAATCTAAGGGAAACCGCCCATTGCATGCTCTCAGTGAATATCTGAGAGTTAGAGCTTTAATTTGAAGAGCTAAGGGGGACCATTCCCTGATCCGAGGGATATTTGGCTCAGGGATAGCCCATAGCTCATCCTCTTCTGCACTGTCCAAGTCCCCAAATTCCATTAAGGGCTCAAACTGACAGTACAGATCGCCTCCCAGAATTATCGCAGCATCTACGGGAATATCCGAGAGGAGATCTTCTAAATGTGCAAGTACAGGGGACTCCTTGCCTGTCTTAACAGGCCTAGAATAAATATTAATTTTTAAAAAATTACGATTATTAGGAAAGAATAGTATTAGGCAAAGGATATCTGGACTGTGTGAATCCACTTGCCTAACGTCGCAACTCAGATGGAATCCCATCCAAGTGCTAAGTCCGCCTGAAGGCCTGCCCCTAGTTCCAGCAATGGCAGAGTTATGGAATGATGCGAAGCCTCTACAAACGGGGTGGTCTGTACCCCATGTTTCCTGAAATAAGCATATATCACAGGAATCTACTAAAAACTCCCCATTCTGGAAAATGTGGTTTATTTTTCATGCCAGCCACATTCCAGGATAGTAACTTGGTTCTATGGAGGGTGGACTGATTATCAGCTGGAGCGTTCATAACTAATTCCCTCGTTGGTGGAACTACAGGATCGTTTGCAGAATTTTGAATGAGAAGAGGACCCACGTGCACTGCATTCTCTAAGAAGCTTTCAGCTGAATTTAATGGGCTCATAAAAATCTGCTCAAGGGTAGATGGGATCTTGCGCGCTGCCCTTTCACTATTAATGACAGTCTTCAATTTTCCCACTGCCCTCACTCTGTTAACTTCGAGCATTGCTAGCCCAGCGTTGCTACATGGGGACCCTGGGATCGAAAGTCAATCAACCTCCTCCAAACTCTCAAATCTGGTAAAGAGGGGTAAATTGAATGGTTGGGGCCGTTGCATGCCTACCACCTGACCCCTCCCAGATCGATGGGAAGGCCATTCCCTAATGCCATAACATACCCCGACCCCTGGACCACAGGCAAAACCATGATTGTAAAATAAGTGAGGGGAAGAAGTCTGATGGTAGAACCTCAGTTACTCAGATATAAGACTTGTTGTACCAAGTGGCGGTTCCTGAAGTTAACAACTACACAGTCCACGCTGATGTCTTTAGCCCGGTTGCCAATCCTCTTCACCCTTCGGGTCATCAAAATGCCAACTGCATTGGCATAAGAGAACTGATATTGTCTAGCTAGCAAATGAAGACAATTGTTTTTAAGTTCCAAATTAGTTTCTGTTTTATCTTCACCCAGTGAGGGCACTCCAGCAAGGACTAGTACATATGGTACACTTGCAGGGGGCAGATTAATGGAAGGTAGCTCTTGACCTCAGTGACCTTGGGGTGTGGGGGCTACTCAGGGGACTGTAGGGATCTCCTTTCGGCCAACGGGACAGTCTGCCTTTGCAATACGAGCTGTTGTACTGCTAGAAGTTGCTATCCCCATGTCTGCAATATGGGCTGTAGAACCTTCCCCTCTGCTTCTCTCAGCAGATTTATTGCTCAGACTTGTACAGTTGGAGCCATATTTCTCCCATGTGTGTTGGCTGGGAGTGGTGGATTTGATTGTACCGTGTCTATACATGTGCAGGACTTGGTCATACTGTCCAAATGGGCATGGATTAGGGCGAATTCTTCTTTTAAAAGCCCACTGATTTGATTGAATAATGCGATAGAAAATGAGGCAGCCCACGCAGGAGGCGTTAGATCCATTTCATTTGGAGGCTCCCAGACACTCTGTTCGTCCCCTACCGACATGGCGGTTCCATTGTTTATTTTCCTCTTTTTGCCCCCCACATTCTTGGGTTGAGGATGATGATTGGCCACTTTAGCGTTAGCGGGGGTTTTGGTGCGCCCTCTATTTCTGGTAGTTGCTTTGCATGTAGCTTATATGGTTGGAGCAAGCGACTTAGGTGTAGAGCCATGACTTTGTATACTGTCATTCCTTTCAGGGGAAAGGGAAAGGTTAGATGGTGACAAGGCCAGAGGGAGGTCCGGAGTTATAGACAGTCGGCACTCAGTCCGCAAAATTTCTGTGGCCACCACTCCTATCGCCCTTTGTAACATCCGATCGATTGATGTCTGGGGGAGAAGTGGAGGGGTGGAACAAGGGGTGGCGTGACATAAAGCTTTTACAGTTTGTTTGTCCATACTCAGCTCTATACTGTCAGCTAATTTTGTGGGGGCTTTCTTGATACTGAAACTGACAACAAGCCCAGAGAGACGACCAAAGTTAGTAGAGTAAATAGTGGCACTTACAGTTGTGGCGGATGTTCACTCCTGCTGCCTAACCCCTGTTCAGAACCCCTCAGCTCCTAATACTTTCCTCCAGGCGCAATTTTCAAACCAAAGGCGATGGCCCAGCCCAGCCTCCTCCGGCCACTGACTGGCAAAGATGGGCACACCATTGGCCCGGCATTCGCCCAGCGCTGCCCACACGCGTCCCACGATGCGGGAGCCCTGTACTCCTTATAAGCGCCTCCTGGCACTTACTGTGGTCGTGGGCGGTGTACGCGCCGCGCTCGCCGCTGGTGCTGCCGGATAATGGAGTCCCGGAATGGCGGCGCTGGCGGCAGGGCTATGTGGCAGTGGCTGCAAGATTGCTATCCGGTAGGTGGCCCCCACAAATAAATAGGGCTCCTAATAATAGAGGGGTTTTTGGGAAGCATTAAGGGGCCAGTTCTTTAAACTGGCCAGTTGTGGTTTGATTTTTTAGGTGCAGCTGGGCTGCTTAGTCTTCTGTGTCTTGACAAACCCATATCTTGACCAGGCCAACCATTGTTAGAATTTCAGTGCCTGGGGTGTTCCACTTGGATCACTGGTGATAGTAGGTTCTACTAGGGAACATTAGAAACATTGCATACCAGTGATGGTAAAAACAATATTTTACTGACTTATCTACAGGCATTGGGGTAAGATTAATTAAGCACCCAAATGTGACCAATGTATCTCGTAGTTTAGGCAGAGAGTCTCCAGGTGGGTTCAGACATGATCACACCATGTCAGGCAGCGAATGTGACCTACAAAACTGTCCACCAAAGACAGGCATCAGCTATAGGAGGCTGTAATAGAAGTTGAGGCCTTGCTGGAGGTAGTTAAATTGCTCTTTAAATAGTACAAAGAAGAGCAGGCTCACTTGGCAGAATTGGTCCTCAGAAATGATTTTTGACAAGCTCTCATGACGTTCTCATGCGGTCTTAGCCTTCTTTCTGCACCACTGTTTCCCCCCTCACTCATCGATTACCCACAACCTCTGTTAGATATCAGGCAGGCATGCCTGGACTCCTGTTGGCTACTCATGGTGGAGGGCTCACTGTCTCTCAGGTGTTTGTTCAACAGTCACTCCTTTTTTGGGCTTTGTCCAGCTTGGTCCTAGTAGGGGACAGAGAAGTTACATTGAGAGAGTCACAGGCATACATGTCAGGCTGATCAAGATAATCCCTTATGTTTTCTTATGTACTGGGCAGAGAGATTCAGTGTCTGTTGAGTGTCTGTGAGATGGACTGGAGTTTACATTCCGGTCAGATGGATGCTTCTGCTAGTAAGGCAATGTTGAGTCGGTGTGGGGCACCAAAAACAATCAGTCGCTTCTTGACCCAGTCTCCAGTATTTGGGTACTTCAACCTCTACATCAAACCTAGAGGTTTTCAAGCAGCAGGGTAGGACTCCTACAAGACCCAGTATAAATAACAGCTTCTCATGTTTGTAATAAGTTCTACCTAAAGCAATCGATGCAGTTACCTTATACACAAGGGTTGCTGCCTACCCACATTCCTGGCTTAGGCAACCGTTGAGGCAGACCGAAAATCCTGAAACTGTATTTTTTATTTATGCATTCCTGTAATGTACATGTATTTTATCACCTTATGCAAATGTTCTATTAAGTAAAATAGCTACATGCATTGTAATTCTGTACACTGTGTAGCTGTGTTGTCAAGATATCCGTTTGAACCTATGATGTTAACTGATTTTAGGTTTTTGACTTGGAGATGGCCATATGGGTGGCTAATAATTGTTTCAGGCCAGTCAGTGATATACTGCACTTTAATTTGTGAGTGTTTTTAGTGTTTTTTCACACAAGTAAAGTGTTTTAAGTTCTCACTCTTCCTTTCTTACTAAGTCCAGATTTACAATACAGGTTCTGTTCATGGACAACACTGCTCAGTACTGGGGAGATCCTCTGGACTCACAGATTTCACAATTTCCAGCTCTGTGTTTTTGTTGGGTAGATCCGGGCTCACTAAGAGCATGTGACAAATTGGGGAAAGTGAAGACTCATTCAACACAAAAGTAGGAAAACTCCTTAACCCAGGCAACGCTTTTATCTGTTAGTGTTTGTGTTGTAGTTGGAGGGCAAGTTCGTCATACAGTAGCCTATAGCCAACCAGGTAGGAGGAGGTCAATTCTATATGTCATGTTAGATCCTTAATTTACAGTAACAGCAGGTAGGTCCTATCAGAGCGCTATTCTCCTTCCAGCTGTCTCTATCTCTTAGGTTCCATTGCAGACCACACACCATTATTCTATGGCAGTGGATCTTAACCTTTTGACATCTATGTACCCCCACTTAATAGTGAAATCCAGGGACCCAATGGAGTCCTTTTTGGAATCTGGGAATCCTGACCTAAGAAATTTTGATGATTTGAACCACAAAACAATACACAAAAATATAAAACCAGTATTTACCGAGCAACACACTATGAATGAAATATTTTATTTAACTCGCAAACAAATATATTAACATTTTAATTTTAATGTTCAGGTTGGAGGTCTGCTGAATTCAACTGAGCCCACCCTTTGTCCATACTATATTCTGTTTAACTCCGCCCATGAATCAATGTGAGGAGCCCAGCCTAATTTTTAACATCCAATTTCAAATTCCTTCACACTTATACAACGTTTTAAAATGTTACATTTGTCTTCTTTGTTTATATATACATTAGTAATCTGTTAACATTTTTTAATATGCCTAGCTGTTGAGGACCCTGGTAAAAGGTGTTGAATTCACCCTTCCCCCCCTCCAATCCGAGGGGTCCCAGGAGTCCCGGGACCATAGGTTAAGACTCCTGTTCTATTACATTGATTCACTCTCTGCATTCCGGAACCCGGGTACATTAATCTCCAGAGTCATCTTGAAATGTTTTTTGTTGCCTGAAATCCACTGGACACACAGGAAACTTTGCAGATGGTTCTTGTCCATAGTATTTCCAGCAAAGTATTACATAGCCAGATATTTCAGTACATTTCTATTCAGCAATTAGAAAAGGAACATCATCTAAAAATGTCAGTGGGATACCCGCTCCGTTCCCGTAATTTAAAAGAGCTGTGCATATTCGGGTAAATGCCATTTACAATAATCTTTAGCATACAAGAATTCCATACTTGACCACTCTCCTTTGATCCTAAAATGATCCGGAGCAGCAGTAAGGGTTCAAGTTTGACTTGACTCCCTTGACTGTTCTTACCTCTTCTGTGTTTTCAAGCAGATGAGTATAGGTGCGCGTCTTCTTGCCATACACGATTTCTGTATGCGAGGCTGCTCTTGCAGGTTTCGGTGGGCCGTCTCTCATCGGAGACATTTATGGTGGAGTGAGATGCATGACAGGGGAGCCTGCTCTCACCCCACCTCTTTGCAGTGCCCAAAGAACCATTAGCTATCAGACTTCATGCGGATGCCACACAATGGGGTATCCCCCTTGCGGATGGGACACATGAGGTGTCATTATATGCAGGTTACCTCCGTCTGTTCCTCCGAAACATCTGAGAAGACCCCAATCCCATCCACATCCTGTTACAATCATTCGCTGAGCTATCTGGACTATGTGTTAACTGGAGCAAATCCTCCATCTATGCGCTACATGATAATCTTGCCCCACATGAGCTTGTCATAGACAGCGCCTCTACCCCATGGCATAACTCTGAAATCCGATATCTGGGAATTCGACTAAATCACTCTCCGCCCAACCTTTATGATGGCAACTTGCGTCCGATGGTGGCATGGCTAAAACCCTTGATATCATTCTGGACGAAGCTGCGGCTGACTACCACCGGAAGGATCACGCTATCGAAGATGGTGATCCTACCTCGTCTTCTATATTATTTCACTAATCTTCTAGTGACCCAACCAGGCCTTTTTCTGAGAACCGGACTCCTTGTAAACCTAACTTATATGGGGAAGACAGCCGCCGTAGGATCGCTCGGAGGAAATTACAGTGAGTGCAGACTGGGTGCTTCCTTCTTCTAAATGTATTTCCTAGCTGCCAAGTTACAATGGGTCACTAGATAGGTCGCAGGCCAAAACCTCGGTGAAACTTGTCACCTCTCTCGTACCCTCACAGCAAAATAGAAACCTTTTACACCCAGGTACATGACCTGACCCTCCATTTTCTCTACAAGTACCAATGACTTCCATATGCATGCGCAGGACTGATGCTCTTATGAAACATGTCCTCCGGTATGCCCTGGAGGAGTTCCCCTTTGAGGGCCTCCTGCACTACCCATACTCTTATTATGCTGTGGCATTGAGCATCGACTTGTTTGTAGACGGTTACCTACTCTCTTTTCCCCAGCTTTGGTCCGACTTTAATCTCACCGCTGGTCTGCTCATAAATGCAAGAATTTCCTCATTATTAGCTCTTCAACTGATCCAACCAGAACTGTCAACAACTCCTTGAAAAAGGTCTCTCATCAAAAGCCCTTAAACAAAGAGGCTTTCAAACAAGCTCTCCTTCTAACTTCCTGACAATAACAAACTGTTTATAGGCAAATAGAATAAAAGCTCAGCGTTAAGACAAATAACTCCATTTATTGAAGAACTTAACCTCCTCTTAGATTACCCAAACAGATTCTTGCATGGCTGTGGCTCAAAAGCAGCACTGACTTTCTCACAAGTTGCTTTAAACACAAGAATGGATTCAAATGGAGCTCTGGCACACATATTACTTGGCCTCTTCCTTGCCTTTGATTCTGTTTATCTTTACAAGGACTTGGAATTGGACAAAACTTCTTAAAAATAATTGTATATGTACTTACCTAGGCCTCTGCCATTGAGAATGGCACCTCTGCCCATAATACTCCCTACAAATCAACTTTTCTACCAGCTCCTCGACAACCGCCTGATGCATTTCTACTGAATGTGACTCAATATGTTTACATATATGGGAACTGTTCAATGTGGTATGCTAACAATAACCATTGTTTTCTTTTTTTAGTGTAGCACAGGTGTGTGACAGTGCATTTACATGCAGTAATATTTCAAACTTATTGGCACACAACTGCGGAAGAAAGAATGGTATTTGGGAACTTAAATCTATGAGTTACCAACTACCTACCCCAACTTCGTGTGTGGTTACTTCCAAAGCAGTCCTTAATTCATAAAATCATAAAGGCCGGGGTTCAAAGTTTTTCTCAGGATCCTGTGCCTGGCAAATTAAAATGTCAGGAGAGCTGAAAACCAACACTGTCAAGGCTTGATTCTACTGTGTGCCACTTTCATCTACCATCAGGCACTTCCTGTCCCCTTATCTCTCTCTCTCTCTTGCAGGTTCTTTTTAATTTTTGCTTTCTCATTTTGTCATAATTTCCCCATCATTCTCTTTGCCTTTCCCCCTTTTGTGTTTTTTTCTCTTTTCGTTTATGGGGCAGGAGCATATTTCTGGACTTTTAGTTATGAATATTTGACAAGCACACTGTCCTGCACAGAAGGGATCGGGGAATTGGCAAAAAGGGTGTTGTCTTGAAATAACTGTGAAAACATATCTTATGTGGTTTGGATTCAACTTTATAGAAGCTGTTTTGAATTGTCAGTGTGCTTAATCTGTTTTTTCAAAGATCACTGTTGGTAGCCTAGGAACAGTGTGACCTGTTTTTCAAAGATCACTGTGAGTCGCCTAGAAACAGTGTCAGATCTACAAAAACATGCTTGTTACAATATCAAGTTTGTCCAATATGTTTAAATTGCAGTTTGTCACTTGTTATTCTCATATTGGCTAAGAGGATAGCTCATACTCCTTTATTTATTAGTATTTTGTAAAGCGCATGGTTACACTAGCAAGTGTGTCCCCGCGCTGAAAATGCTAAAGATGTTTCCAAAAGTTCATGCTTATTTCCGATCTTAGTCCTTGGGGATGAGAATTGTTTTTAGGTCTCTTCTAAAATGTGGCTCAGAGGGTTCTGTACGCAGTTTTTCTGGCAACTGGTTCCATGTCCTGGCCGTCTTGACTCTGAAAGACTTTCCGCCCATTCTGGCTGTTTTGACCTTCGGGTCATGTAAATTCTTGTCTTGACCCATTGCTGAAAGTATTACCCCCACCCCACTCCCCACTGCCTCTCCCCAATTTGGCTCCAGTTGCCACTACGAAGAAGCACTACTCATCCGAAGGCGTCCCATCTCTCTTGAATGGGACACGTTTCTCTCCAGATTCTTACACCTCACCAACCGAGAAGCTCTTTCTCCCTGCCACGCCCTCTTCCCATACTGTAGCCACATAACTGCACACTCTCCTCCCCACCTTTACTCATCATCCGGGACTCCCCAGAGATAATGCTCCGCACCCCTTACTAATTTGTTGAACACCCCACTGCCCTAACTCAACTACTAAAATGGCCATTGAGCCTTCCATGTCAACGCCTTGTGCGGCCCCTACCACAAGTGATCATTGCCGTCGCTCACTACAACTGCCTCCCATCCCATCCTATACCCTGTTATTCGCCTTGATAATTCCTTTTTTTTGTTATCACATTTTCAAACTTGATTTAATGTTAAGATGGGACTCCATGTATCATTTGTATTGCATTTGCATGCACCGCTTTCTAAACTTGGAGACGATTCCTCTCACTGCTGTTATTTGTACTTGTACATCTGCATTGTTACTCTTATTGTCTAGGGATGGGGTTTGACATACCTAAAAATGCATATCAACGAACCAAAAGCAAAACCCTTTTCGAATATGCAGGTGTGTCCACGATAAAGGGTGATACAACCACAGCTTGCATTATAAAATGTAAGTAGTGGTTTGCCCCAAAAGGGAGACCCACCCCCTCCACCAGCATAGTCGAAACCTTGGTACAAATAGCCACGTGAGAGGTGAACGGTGATGGAAAGAAGCACACTGCCAAAAGGCGTAAGTAACAAACTGAATAGGTATTGAGACATACGTGCAGGCCACTAATGTGGCCGAAATGTGATACATGGCAAGAAATAATTAAAAACAAAAATGAGGGTTCAGGCGAGGCCTCAGGGTGTTACATTGTGCCCCATCCAATCCATACGACTACAAACGAGGTTTTCCTGATGCTGAGGTCAAAGCACGTATATCATATGTAACACCGCTAACAAAGAAGCGTTGCGCTTCTAAGCACGTTTTAAGTCTCCACATCACGACTGAATGAATCACAACACTGCAGTTAGTGTTCCAGAGATAGCACAATCACTCAGACGGTGCGCTTCGGAGAGAGCGCCGCCGAGGGAATGGAAGCTTCTGTATGCAAGCTGTTCAAGAGACCAGGACAAAGAACCATGGACTTTATTTTCGACACCTAAAGGGACAGACGTCATTGCTACGACAGTATGCGACTCCTGTCCAGCTTGTCTCGAGCTGGGTTGTAAAGGGTTAACAACCCTGTCCCTGGCTGGCTGGGAGCAGCTCGCGCGTCCACCCTTTCTGCATAACATTTGCAGACGCTCTGCTAGTCAAGCGAGCTCCGATTGTGCTGCCGAAGACTATTATTGGATCCATGCGCGGTTTATTGATTAGCTGTATCCTCCTTAACGAGGCCCGTGACGCGGCCATCATGACCCTGGGCTCCGGTGCTCCGCCATCCTCTCAGAGCTGTAGTGCGGGAGAGCAGCCAGTATGATACCTGCTGTAGGCGGAGTGCACTTGTAGGAAAATACCAGGGCCACTGGAATTATGCTGCAGGGGAGGGCCAGATAATGCAGCAGGTTCCATACATGGTGCGACACGAAAAGGCAAATTATGCGGCATAAAGCGGTACATTTTGTGACAGTGTTACATAATTGTTTTTTTTTTTCATTTTTAAACTTGTTAACACTGTCTGAGCATTGGTTGCACCTCATTAGTACCAGTGCAACACCTCAATATAGCAATAAGAATCCGAAAAGTGACAAGACAACTTTTGCAAAGGGCTTTTCAATGTGTTGCAACATATGTCGCTGCGTTTTTAGTAACTTATGAACCGTTTGAGCTAGAAACTAGAATGAACTGTGTTAAAAAATGCAGATTATGCAGCACATGTTCGATTATGTGGAAAATTTGACAAATCTATAATTATGCGAAAAATCACCATGCCGCACAGTCTCAAAATTCCAGTAGACATTCAGTCTGGACCCAAGGATTGGCTGGGGTTGACATCCTCTAATGGTGGCTGAGTGGCTCCACACAACATGTATTTGAAATAGTTTAAAATCATGTTGTACTTGTGCAGCTGCCAGTAAAGGTCTCGTTCCAACTAATTGTGGTCCATTTCTATTACATGATTGGTGAATAATAAACTTTGCTATGTAACTGTGCTCCCTATGTACATTTGCTTTAATTCTTGCTAAGCCTTACTGGTGGCCATGTATAACATTCCAGTAATGCTATTGAGGAGTTTAGGGACAAAAGAAGCTATCTGGCAGTAGGCCCAGTGGTCTGTACATGTTAACACAATGCCAAGATGTTCTTTTTATGTAAACATTACCCGTTAGGTATTTTTTAAATCACAAGTTCATTTTGATATAGTTTGTTATACCTGATATTTGTGCAGCGAACAACTGCCATGAGTGGCAGTCTAACTGACTCTCGTTCCTACAGGTGGACCTATTCATTTGTTTGGCGAGAGGTATGGCTGTTCTCGTTCTGTGTTAGAAGACTTGTGTGAGGTGCTAGTCTAGTTGTGTCACAGTGAACGTGGCAATGCCTCTGTGCAGGCCCATGTTCAGAGGGTACGCGTTGAACGTGGCAGACCGTACCTCGTGCAGCTTTATCGTACCTCAAATTGGAAAGTACTCTCCTGGATAGTGTATTATACTGTTATTCCAGCTGTGCTTCACTAGCTCATTGGTTGATAGTTGTTGACTTGTGGGTTCTTGAAGATCACTTAAAGGCCCGATAATACAAAAGCCCAATTTTTAACCCCTTGGGCGCGGCTGCGAATCTGCGCCTGTGCGGCAGAATCGCAAGTGGGCGGGTTTATGGCGGCCCCCAGCCATCATCAGCACACGCCCACCGTAGTGCATGACGGCTGGGGGCCGTCATCAGCATCGAAGGGGTTAAAGCCTTACTGAAAGCCAGGTGGATTTTTGGTTTCCTTATCTGGGTGGGAAGAAAGTTCCACAGTTTGCTGGCTTTGACTGTGAAAAAGCGACCTCTGAATCTGGTTTTGTGGAAAAAGGATGTTTTTGTTTCAAATAAGAAAATGTTTTTTGTAAACAATTAGTTAAATACTGGCAAGTTGTGGTTTCTGGCGATAACTATAGCGGATACATTTCCGTGAATTTCACTTTTAATTCGTGACCATCAGTGTACAGAAAAATGCTGTTTTTAAGCTCATGTATGTATGCTTATGTAGATGTTCGTATCAGGATGACGTGTACTCTCACCTTAAAGCATGGAGTTCTCTCGACTAACCGCAATCAAATAGTCATTTATTGCATCACCAACAATACCTTCAATGTATTGCCCTTCATAGTCCTCGGACATGACAACTTTGTTTTTACTGTGTGAATCATCACTTTAGTTATCTAGACATAGGAAATAAATCAAATTCAGTAGCACAGTTAGCGTGAATATCAGGTTGGGTTATACCAGCGGGGACTTGAACACCTCCTGAATGTTGTATGAGGGCTATGTAATGTTGGAGACTCTGTTTCAAGTTTGTTCATGGGTGTGTGTTTCATATAGCACAAAATGTGATGGATTCTTGGCGCAGCAGCGGATAAAGCCTTGTGCAACAGAGCGATGTAACATGATTTCATGGATTCATGTATTGTAGTTCAATTGCGTATTGTATTGTAATTGCATTTATATGGTACTTACTACACCTGACTAGACGTCTAAGTGCTTTTTCAGCAAGTGTCACGCTATTCTGGAACCTGTAAAGGATTAGTGGTGAATTAGTATAGTGAAATATGAAATTAGTTTGAGAGGTGGGCATGTTAGTATGTTATTTGGATTGAAAAGGATATGTGCTTGTTATAGTAAACATAATATTCATTTTCCCTGTGATATGGTGCTGGACAAGCAACTGGCATGGCTAAAAACTGGAAGCTGTAGTCCACTCCCATTTAGTAAAACTCCATTCCAAGATTCTTACCAAACAGGCTCCGCTCCATTCCACGATTACCACCAAACATGAACATGATCTCAGATTATGCCTTTCAGAGGCCAGCCCCTTTCTATCACATGGACCCTGTTCTGCCAGTATATGAAGAGCCTTCAATGAGTGCCCCACTGTGGCACAATTCATCAGGCCTCTTCATGCTGCTAGATTCGTGGATTTGGCCCAGTCCTGCCAGCTCCTGCTCCATTTATTCAGCTCCCTCTTTGTGTCTATCCTGGTTTTACCCAGATCCAAAACAATCAGACTTACAAAAACTGTCCTATAGACATAGCACTTTGGAGGGGGTTGTTCCTTTGTGCTTTTTCTTCCTTCTGTTGGCAGGCACTACTTTCCTGAAGGCATCCTCTTTGTAATCTGTGTTACACCCAGGGCAGACAGTGTGGCTACTGAGAGAAGTCGTCCTTTCCTTAAAGACTCCGAGAAAGAGGTAGGTCAACCCCTATGTCCAGCCACTTAGCAACATGCGAAAGGACCATTGATTGTTAGGTTTGATCGATTTTGTATTGCCAAGGAACTGTTAATTATAGGGCCCATCAGAGGCTAAGAAATGATGCCACAATGGTGGCATTCATACAGCACAGGTACAAAAAGTACACACGTCAGGCATCACATTTTAGTCAGGGCTTCAGACTTGGAAGAGAGATTGTTTCAGTTTTTCCCTGATTTCTATGAGGATGGTGGCAATTTGAATAAAGAGGAGAAAGATATTGGTGGGGATTAATTGAAGATAACCTTTTCTCCCCTCTGCTTTTGTTTTTGGCCTTTGGGAAACAAGCAGATCTGTGTGGTCTGAGTGCAGGGAGAGGGGAAAGATGTGATTTTTCAGGTTTTCATGGAGGTAGTTGTGTCTGGGCCTTTCATTTTTTTGGGGGGAAGTTTTATACAGCACATACTTGACCCGAAGGTATCAGAGTACTTTACATGAGCAAACACAAGGAGATGGTGGACGGAGTGTTGAAACTTTTCAGACACTCTCCACCAGTCACAGATCTGGGTTGAATCCATCATCATTCTTTAGCTCACTTCGCCACCTCAGTTCAGACCCAGCTATTTGCAAATCAGTCTTGACCCGGTGCCTCATGGGAACAGTCCAGCCCAAACTGCCAAGCCAGGTCTTCCCTGAACTGCCTGCTTTGGGAGCAGGTTTATTCTTCCACAGTGAATAGAAACTGGTGGACATTCTATATGATAAAAGATAATCCGCTTGCCAGCATTGTAAACTTTATTAGGTTTCTAAAATGCAATGCTGGTTTAGAGTAGGTAAGCATAGACACAGTGATGAGGGGTATGAGGCATCAGACATCTTGCCCGTTTACATATTTTTCAAAAACTTTGCAATGTTTCTAAAATGGGAAGCTTGGGGTGAAAAGAGTTGCTGCTTCACCGACCTTTCGTGGCAGCACACAAAACTGTTAATGTTCAGGCCAAGAGGTGGACTTCAGCTGAACAGTTGTCCAGTCCCTTTGTGGGAGACCCCACCCCAGCATATCTGTTAGGAGGCAAGGCACCTCTGTCCTCTATGCTGTCCCCTGGACCAGGGGCAATGCCAGCTGATGGCGGGCCCCCAAGACAGGTGCGGCCGGATCGATTCCAAAGGTGGGTGCCATATTTAAAATTTTCGGGGGCATCTTGCAATGACAGCGATTGGCTGGAAGGTGAGTAATGGGGGCGCCTGGGCAGGGACAGCCGGGCGGGATAGAAGGGGGATCTCACTTCCACTCAGCTTAATATGGTTTTTACCTGGCTGCCTCTGACAACCACAGACGTGCCTGCATTCTGGACCTTACTGCCTTTGAGACACAGGGAGGATTTTACTTTTCCCACCCGCCCATCCCTGTAGATGGTCTCTTTCAGGGAAGCCTTCTGGCAGGGAAGGAGTCATGTTTGGGCACAAAGCAGTTGGACAACCTTTGCATCAGGAATAGAAGAGCAGGCGAATTCAAGATGGAATTGGAAGCCTTTGGCTTAAACCGGGGCTGGGGATACCATAGGGTGCAGAGAAGGGCTTGGGACTCGCGCTACTGTGATTGTCCTTAGCCTTCCGCTGTACTCCATTACATGGCCCTAGGGATGGTGACTGCGCCAGGGGACCCAGTTGCCCAGATCCATCTCCCATTTGGTGCCAGGGGGATCCCTTCTTTGGATTGGCTCTGGTGTGGTTGTGTTTTGGGGGTCTAGATTTCATGATGGCCCACGCTCCCTCTATCTTGAAGGAGCAGGCGAGTTCACCTTGTGATGTGCAACTTGTTGTATGTGATCACGGCCCCCGAGTCAATTGGAATAGTCAATGCCATGGGTGCCTGGGGAATGGTCAAACATGACTCCTTTAAGATCTATGGTTAGGAGATGCCATGTATTAGTTACTCCTAAAAATGACGTGATGTACATATTGTAAATAGGATGCTAGAATACTGTGAAATTTTTTAATGTTGTGTTTATGAATTTGTGATAAATACATCCTGAGAATTGTTATATTCTTTAAGGCAGGAAAGTCATCAGCTTGTCTTTGTCTCCTTACGGGGCACTTCCAACCTCACTGGGGGATTGGAATCCCTGGATGGGTGAAAGGGATAGGTCTTGTTACTGTCCCCCACCATAGTCCGACCTGCACCCTTCACTTACCTGCCTGACTCCCTATACCTTGGCTGATCACAAAGATGTTTATAGCTATGATTCCGTGCCAGAGTAATTTGTCACTGCTGGTGGCATGGCTGGTAAAGCTTAATTTGGGCAACTTTGCTCGCCTTTATGCTGGAGTTAAGTTAACTGAATTTGAGGGAGATGTTTTAACTGAATCCTGCATCCTTAAATTTATCAGAGCATGCTCAACCATGGATGTGGTTTCTGATAGTGGTGAAGCGCTGCTTTTTCTTAAGACGATTGGTTGGTCGAACCATATAAGTCACACTGTGGTCTGAGTAACTCAGGACTGCAAGGACTCCCAGATTTTTGACATTTGTTTTGATTAAAATACTCTTATCACAGAAGGTGCGTAATTATCAGAGATATTATACTTAATAAGGTCAGATTGGCCTATAAATAGGGTTTGTTTCACCCTCATTAAATTTGACTGGGTTTTTACATATTCAGAGCACAGGCCTTTGAATGTGTCTAAGATCGGTCTTGCTGGTATTTTACACTTATGTATATTTACGTGACTAGTTTCATCAGAGTTACATGGAAAACTTACTCCCAAGCCTCGTCCTTAAAGTGGGGGAACGCTACTCACAGGAAGTAGAAAACATGTGCAGTGGGGACAACTGCCTCAGGCCTGAATTTCAACTGTGAAGTGTGCTCCTGGAGAAAAACTGAAATTTTGAATTTATAGACCCGCCATTTTTGTATATATTGAGCATTAATCGGTTCATTTGAAATGAGAACATGAAAGGGGCATAGTTTGAGTTGATCAATTTATAAAGCACAGGTCTACCAATAGAATTACACGCAGGCTATATTTTAATTTTTGGGTGACCACTCTTGATTGTGAATATTATTCTCACATATTAATCTACATGCATTAATCATTGCCTGATTGCCATTCGCAGTACGATGGAACATCATTGCGCCTTTTGTGCAGGGAACAAGAATATGGGAGCAACCGTTGATGAATCATTGGTCCGTCTGAACCAGTAAAAGCTGTCTAGCAAACAAAATCAGTGACACAAGAGTAGAACTTGCCTGTACCACTATGGTCGTTCAGGGGAGGAGGCGGAAAAGCGTGGATCCTGGACGGTCAACGGGGACCCAGTACGTGGCTCCTTCCGCAGTGAGGTAATCAGTGTATAGGTACAGTACCCGCACGTCATATGGTGGTATACTGGTGGCCACTAGCTATTGACCGTGTGGAGAATAGTCTGTGCGGGGAGTAAGGACTGCCGTAGGTTTGGGTGGATGACCGCCATGAGAAAATGTCATCAAGTGGCTGTGAGGGAGGGGTGGACTTGCTACTACAGGAAATCTTGACCACATTAAGTCGAGTCCAGTCACTTGATCATTCAGCTTGTAAATAGTTCTCTCAAAAATGGTGGTCCTTGTACCTCTCCGTCTTAAGACACATCTTAGCAGGCACTGTGGAAGTCGAGACCGTCAACGGTAGTTGCTGAAGCAGTGCCAGGCTGACCTGTGGGCCTCTCGGTCTGGGCAGGGCCCTCCAGGCGGAATCCCACTATGCCCTTGTCTTTTAGAGATGTGCTTATTTTATCAACTTCCAGAGGATGGAAGGCAAGGTCTGTCCTGCTGTGATTCAGGCGTCTTCAGTTTGTGCCCCTAATTGCATTCTCTTTGTCTTTTTAGGGCCCGCCTGCTGATGCGCTTGCGCATAGCTGG
The DNA here is from genome assembly GCF_964263255.1 of Lissotriton vulgaris. Classification (NCBI taxonomy): domain Eukaryota; kingdom Metazoa; phylum Chordata; class Amphibia; order Caudata; family Salamandridae; genus Lissotriton; species Lissotriton vulgaris. The sequence continues at coordinate 753,445,588 of NC_141695.1, read as the reverse complement.
CGAAGCTCTATAGTGGCTTATCCAGAGTTTAACCAAGCACGATTCCACTGGCGATTCCATGCAGTGCATGTGCTTTTTAGGTCATTGCGCAAGCGCAAGCCCTAAAAAGCGCGTGCACAATGCCACCAGCCGCCTGCCTGCCTGCCTGGCATTACCACATCAAAGGCAATCAGCCTCCCTCCCACAAGCTTCACAGCGTGCGCTCTGCCCCAGTGCATTTCTCATCCTTTAATTATTCACGGCCGGCCGGCCGTACTTTCAGTTTTACGGCCGCCAGGCCATGTCTCCTTTTATGCTCTTTGATGCTTGTTTGTTTTAGCTCGCCCATCTCCTGTTTGCCGCTCATTTAAAGCACAGTCGGTTTACGATGCCTCTTACTGGTTTCCTTTATCCTTCCACAAGTGTCTGCCCATTTTCCTTCTCTTTGTAAGAGCTCTGTGTGCTAGTGCATGCATTTCGCCGTTCTGTGTTTTCTCTCTTGTTCCAGCGCATTCTTTAATGTTAAGAAACATCAACCTCGCATGTTCTGTTCCTGTCAGTACATGCAGTTTCACACTCCCACTTTTCTCCCTCACCGCGCTCACCTTTTTTTTTCCTTTGTGATTTTGATCTTGACCCGTGCATGTTGAGCTTGTTTGCACTTGCCTTATTTACTAACATCCATAAACCCCGATCCTTATCCTTCTCTAAGCCTTCACCGACTTTATTTTCCGCTTCGAACCCTCACACCTTCCCTTCAAGTTTTAACTCTTTATCCACCACCGCGTACACATACAATTTATCAACATTAATTTACTGCTTATCTTCCTTGGCCTTAAGTTCATGATTTGTTGAGTTACGTACTATACCAATACCACTCCATCCGTCACGGCCTTCTAACCTGTTTTAAAGTACAAAATATATTCTTTCACGGTATTGTACCTATCTGAAAGAAACACGTTAGTGTTAGATTCCTTACCTTAGAATATCCCCAGGCGTCAGTCTGGATCCGGAAACTTTTGCGTAGCAGTACCCCTGCGCGTCGGTAGGCGTCGTCTGCAGGCGTCCCCTGCGGCTCCGCGTCCGTCGTCGGCGTCGTGCGCCGTGATGACGTCGCTGGAGTATATAGACGCCGCCTCCGCGCGCTGACGTCAGTTCTTCTTTTTTCCGCGCCAGTGGACGCAGATCTGAAGAGCAGTACTCCGGTCTTTTGACCAAGTTTTTCGAATTGTTATTTCACTCTTTGTGCCTGATAGGATGCCTGGGTTCAAGCACTGTGATGACTGTGAGCGCACGATGTCGGTCACAGACCATCACCGCCTCTGTCTCCGGTGTCTGGGCCCCGACCACGACGTGGACTCCTGCGTCGACTGCCGGGCCCTCACCAACAAGGCTAGGCGGGAGCGGTCCCGCAAGCTACTGGAGCTCCGGGTGTCGGCCCCACGTCGGGACCGGGAGCGGTCCCGGTCCGGCCGGAGGTCGAGAGAGCGTTCGAGGGAGCGGTCGCGGAGCCGCGCCGAGCGTTCCGGAAGTCGACACCACTCGTCAGGCTCATCAGGTAAGAAGCACAAGAAGTCGGGGCGTCGTCATCGTACCCCCGACTCCCCCCGACGCTCGCGCGATGCGGCCGGGGGCTCGGGTGACCCCAACCCCGCGGCTCCGCGAGAGTCGCCGGCGCGGCCTGCCTCATACCCTCCGGTCCCTGGGCACGGCGCGACGCCTGAGGAGATCGAGGCGTTCCTCATGGCCATGAGGGCGCTCGGTTCTCCGACGGGGCCTACGGCGCCTTCGGGCCCAGTGCCACCGTCTGGGGGCCCTAGCGGTTCGGGTGTCCCTGCCTCGGCGCCGTCGGGTGCTCCGGCCCCGGCGCCGCCGACGGCTCCGACCCCGGCGCCGCAAGGGCCTTCGGGATCGGCGCCGGCTGGTCTTCCGGCCTCTCCGGCGCCGTTACTATCGGGGTTACCCCCGACGCCGTCCCCGCGCGGCGCCGGTTCTCCGGTGCCGGCTCCGTCCGGCAACGGGGCTCCGACGCCGGCTCCGGGCGGCGCCGTCCCCTTACCTTCCCCGACGCCGGACGCGGAGTCGGACCGGCGTCGCTCGACGCCGGGCTCGGCGCCGGTGGGGCCCATGAACCCCGAGGAGCCGGTCTACATCGTTGACTCCGAATACGGAGAGAATGAAGAGTTCGGTGAAGGTTGGGAGGGGTCCGAGGACCCTCTGTCACGCGAGTGCCAATATGACCCGGACTGGACAGGTGACTTGGGGGATGCCAGTGGTCTGGACGACTCTCCTAACCCTGGTTTGATCTCTCCTCCATCCGTGGCATCGGTTTAGGGAGCTGCATATTCAGTGGTGCTGATGAGGGCTGCCAAGGCCTTACACCTTGAGCTCCCCGTCGCGGCCGTGAGGCCTAACATCCTCACTGAGGTCTTCAAACCGCAGTCATGCCCACAGGAGCCACTGCTGCCGTTTAATGAAGCCTTGTCAGACGTTCTGTTGGGCACGTGGTCCAGGCCCGCTTCAGGTGCGCCTGTTGATCGGAACGTGGCCAGGCGCCACCGTCCTTGTCCGGACGACCCCAAGTTCCTGTCTACCCACCCCACTCTTGAGAGTCTGGTGATCCAGGCCTCGACCTCCCAGTCCGCATTCCCGTCGGCCCCGCCCGACCGGGAATACAAGAGGTATGACCAGTTTGGCAAGAAGGTCTTCTCGTCCATTAGTTTGGGCCTGCGGTCTTGCAACACCGCTTGCCTCTTGGGCCGCTACACCCACTCTGTGTGGGATACGGTCGCGGAACTGCTGCCAGAATGCCCCATGGAGGTGCGGGCAAAACTCGGTCAGGCTGTGGCTGAGGGCCGAGATGCAGCTAAATATTCGATACGGTGTGGTCTTGATACGACCGACTCGCTGGGCAGAGCTATGTCAACGACGGTGGCGATTCGTCGCCACGCCTGGCTGAGATCCGCCAACTTTTCGGCAGATGTCCAGAATACATTGATGGACATGCCGTTCGATGGCTGTCACCTGTTCGGTGACAAGGCGGACCACGCGCTGGAACGCTTCAAGGACTCCAGGGTCACGGCCAAGTCCTTGGGTCTCTCGACCCAGCGTCAGCAACCGGGTTCGTTTCGTCCCTTTCGTGGCCAAGGAAGGGGCGCCCCCACACGTGCTGCCAGCCACGCGCCGCAACAATCCTTTCAACGCGGTGGCGGCCGATCACTTCGGACAGGTGGGTGCTGCAAATCGTCCGAAGGGGCTACTCCCTCCCCTTCGAGACCACTCCTCCAGCCATGCCACCGCAGAACCACCGTGTGTCGGGGGACCACTTGACACTTCTGCAGGAGGAAGTTACGGCCCTCTTGGCCAAGGGGGCCATCGAGCGCGTTACTTGGCCAGAAGTAGGGCGTGGTTGCTATTCCCACTACTTTCTGGTACCCAAGAAGGACAAGGGGGGCCTACGTCCTATCTTGGATCTAAGGAACGTCAACGGCTTCCTCCGGAAGGAGAAGTTCAAGATGTTGACGTTAGCTCAGGTCTTGGGTGCTCTAGACCCACAAGACTGGATGGTAGCGTTGGACTTGCAGGATGCCTATTTTCACATCCCCGTCCTGCCGGCCCACCGGCGTTACCTGCGGTTCACGGTAGGCCAGGAGCACTTTCAGTTTATCGTGCTTCCCTTCGGCCTTACCAGCGCCCCACGGGTGTTCACAAAGGTGATGGCGGTGGTCGCAGCCCATCTGCGCAGGTTGGGGGTTTCAGTCTTCCCCTACCTAGACGACTGGTTGTTGAAGGCGGGCTCGCCCCAGACAGTCGTCCACCACCTTCAGATGACGGCAGACCTCTTGCACGACCTGGGGTTCTCACGTAGCAAGATATGCTCTCCATAGTGCAGTGCCTCGGGAACGTAGTCTTGGGGACGCATTGAACCTAGATAATTGCTTCATTGTACATTTCAAACAGCAGCCCAGGACCCTGTTTCATTCCTCGCGCAAGGCCCCATCACACACTGGCTACCCCACTGGCGCACTTCCAATTGTGTTATACCAGTCTGTGCTGCCAACTACAAACTATGCTGTTTATAGCGGTATTCTTTAGTAACAACAACTCGATCTCACACCCTTCTTCCGATCAGCCCCATCCCCATCAAATACCCCAGTATTCCTCTCACGTCCCAGCATTTGCCCTTCTTGTCCAGGGGCATAGGTTCCATTGGTGCAGCATGTGCCATGTGCTTTTCATCTCGACCCATGGATGTTGTGTTTTTTGTCACATGTCTTATTTGTAAAATACCATAAATTTTGATCCTTGTCCTTCTGTAAGCCCCGGCTCTGCCTCTCCGTTTTCCATTTCCAAGCTTCACACCTTCCCTTCATGCTTTGTTTAACCCTTTAGCCGCCAGTATGTGCAATTTCATTTGCGTTCACATGCTGATTATGTTCCTGGACTTTACTTTTACCATTTGTTTAATTATGCACTTTATCAAATCCACTGTATCCTTCATGACCTTCCAACCTATTCTAAAATACAGCGTACGCTCTTTCACTGCCATGTCCCTTGCGTACAAACCCACCTAGAAGAATATGCTCTTCTCAAGCTCCCTCAACACGGCCGCCAGGCCGTGTCTCGCGTTTATTTTAACATGGCAGCTTTTTTTCCTTCCTTTTCTGGCTCATTTAGATGGCTATGTCATTCATCTGTGATTGTGGCAATGCCCGCTTCTTGTGGCTCTCCTGCTCACCGGGTGCAACATTTCTCAGCTTCCAAAGCACACCGATTTTAAAGGTCTTGGCGGCTTTTCCAGTCCTCTCAGCACCCTCCCCTCACTTCTGTGCACATTTGGCAGCTTTTCAAGTCCTCTCAGCACCCTCCCCTTCTCCTCCCTCCTCCCCTTTCACTGCCCAGGCAGGCCGTACTTTCACATAACACGGCCGCAAGGCCGTGTCTCGCGTTTATTTTTTTAACATGGCAGCTTTTATTTTGGCTTCCTTTTCTGGCTCATTTAGGTCACTATGTCATTCATCTGTGATTGTGGCAATGCCCGCTACTTGTGGCCCTCCTGCTCACCGGGTGCAACATTTCTCAGCTTCCAAAGCACACCAATTTTAAAGGACTTGGCGGCTTTTCCATTCCTCTCAGCACCCTCCCCTCACTTCTGTGCATATTTGAATTTTATGTCCTGTGCATGACTCGCCCTTCCCTTTTTAAGGCCTTCTGCCTTTACTGTGCCAACTGCTGTTTCCAAATTAGCTCCAACTTGGCCTACTTGTGCACCCGCGCAATTTGCCAGCAGAGAATGGGTTTTCGCCCTGTCTTTCTTTGCGTTTGCTGTAGAGCCACTTAGTGTCCTTGCTGGTCTGACTGGGATCGTTTTTCCAACACCACGTCATCTGTCTCTTTAATGTCGTCAGTTAGCAACATAAAGTGCTTAGTGACAGCAAATCCTGCCTGCTGTGAATGATAGAAATAGGTCCACCGTGTGCACGTGTGTTCCCAGCACGAGCTCTAATGTCCACATTAAACATGTTTTACAGCGCCTCGTAATGCTCTGATGTGACTCCGGGTTGAACAGTGTCCAAGCCGATGTTTACTGCTCTTGAATCTAATGAGTGAGTCACAGGTCAGCATGACGTCAGCTGCAGAGGAGTTTCATTGGCTGTTCCAATGCTGGTTCACTTCCGGGTCATGCACGTGCTCTGTGACCTAGGCCTCTCTAGTGGGAATCTGCCTCTCCCTCCTTCCCTCTCGTCCTCCCTCTCTCTCCCTCCCCTCACTCTCTCTCTCTCTCCCTCTCTCCCTCCCTTTCCCTCACTTCCCTCCTCTCTCACCCTCTCCCTCTCTTTCTCCTCTCTCCCCCTCTCTCTACCTTCCCCCTGCTCTCCTTTTTCTCCCTCTCCCCATTCCCCCTCTGCCTGCTCTCCTCTCTCTCCCCCTCCCCTCTCTCTCCCCTCCGTCCTTCGCTCTCGTCCTCCCCCTCTCTTCTTACCGTCCCTCTCTACCTCTACACTCTCTCCCTTTCCCTCACTACCCTCTTCCTCTCTCCCATTCCCTCTTCCCTCTCCTCTCTTCTCTCCCCCCTCTCTCTCCTCTCTCTCTCCTCTCTCCCCCTCTCTCCTCTCTCCCCCTCTCTCCTCTCACCCCCCTCTCCTCTCTCGCTCACCCTCTCTTTACCCTCTCCCTCCTCTCCTCTTTCTCCCTCTCCCCATCTCCCACTCAGCACCACCACAGCACCACTTAGCACCACCACAGCATCACTCAGCACCACCACAGCACCACTCAGCGCCACCACAGAACCACCACAGCACCACTCAGCACCACCACAGCACCACCACAGCGTCACTCAGCAACACCACAGCATCACTCAGCACCACCCCATCAACACTCAGCACCACTCACCCTCACCACATCATCACTCAGCATCACCCCAGCATCACTCAGCACCACCACAGCACCACCACAGCACCACTCGGCATCATCACATCATCACTCAGCGTTACCCCAGCATCACTCAGCACCACCACATTATCACTCAGCACCACCCCATTATCACTCAGTGCCACCCCAGCATCACTCAGTGCCACCCCCGCATCACTCAGCGCAACCACAGCATCACTCAGCGCAACCACAGCATCATTCAGCGTAACCACAGTATCACTCAGCGCAACCACAGCATCACTCAGCGAAACCACAGCATCACTCAGCACCACCACAGCATCAATGGTTCAAATATGTTCTTTCAATGTTTCAAACTGTTTTCAAGCTTTCACGCTTTATTACAAATCACAAAAAGATGTTAATATTTCACTTCTGTTCTTGGATTTTCGTCACAATAAAAAACACTGAACATAATCTTCACAAAAGTAATTTACAAAAATTTAAGCCATTGCCATTACAAATTAAATAAATTAAGTATTAATTATTTAAAAAAATTAAAGCATTGTTATTTGTAATATCAATACATCTAAGTCACGTAAATACAAAACATGTTGCATTACAAATGCTATAGGTGTTCACATTTGCGAAAGTTATAACTATTGGCATTGAAAATTACAGTTATTAATTTAACTATTTGAAAAAATAACACATGAATAAAAAACAAATAATTTATAAGACCAATAGCTCAAACTTACCAAATGCGAGCCCTATTGCATTTCCAATGCTTGTTAATGCTAATTGGAGCGCTGCCGAATGTAAGGTCTCCTGCCCGCGTCACAGCACTTTTGATGTGTATCGGAGGCAGCAGGTTAAGCTAGAATCTAGACATCCGTCTAATGACGTTGAGACGTTTTGACAACCTCACCCCAGCGTAATCTGATGAAAAATTTAAATAATTCCGCTGTGTGTTTGCTACTGTCCAAACACATAACTCCCCCCGGATCGGCTGCTTAAAGAGGAACTCCAGCTTCCTGTCGTCGAAACACTGGAGGGAAATGAAAAAGTGATTCGGCAATTATGTCATCACTGAGCCGAGGCTTGTCTTTTTAAGACATAACCTATTAAAACGATATTTCTTTCTTCTCAGGCTCCTTCAGCGGGCTCCAGGAGTTCCCTCTGAGTCTGCACACCCTGCTGCTTTTAGTTATGCTCTTAAGACACCCACGTAGAACCAGACTCTCAGACACCCACGTAGAACCTGACGCTCAGACACCCCACGTCGAACCTGAAGCGCAGAGACGCCCACATAGGAACTGACGCGCCAACACCCCCACGTAGAACCTGAAGCCCAGAGACGCCCATATAGAAACTGACGCGCAGAGACGCCCACATAGAAACTGACGCGCCAACACCCCCACGTAGAACCTGAAGCCCAGAGACCCACGTAGAAACTGAAGCCCAGAGACGCCCACGTAGTAACTGACGCGCAGACACCCTCACATAGAACTTGATGCGCAGACACCCCACATAAAACCTGATGCGCAGACACCCCTACATAGAACAGTATGCACAGACACCCCCCACATATAACCTGATGCGCAGACACCCGCACATAGAACCTGATGCGCAGACACCCGCACATAGAACCTGATGCGCAGACACCCGCACATAGAACCTTATGCGCAGACACCCGCTCATAGAACCTTATGCGCAGACACCGGCACATAGAACGTTATGCGCAGAGTAGACACCCCCACACAGAACCGTATGCGCAGACACCCCCACGTATAACCTGACGCCCACACCCTCACATAGAACCTGAAGCGCAGACATCCGCACATAGAACCTGATGCGCAGACACCCTCACATAGAACCTGATGCGCAGACACCCTCACATAGAACCTGATGCGCAGACACCCGCACATAGAACCTTATGTGCAGACACCCCCACATAGAACCTTATGCGCAGACACCCCCACATAGAACTTGACGCGCAGACACCCCCTCATAGAACCTTATGCGCAGAGTAGACACCCCCACACAGAACCGTATGCGCAGACACCCCCCACATAAAACCTGATGCGCAGACACCCCTACATAGAACAGTATGCACAGACACCCCCCACATATAACCTGATGCGCAGACACCCGCACATAGAACCTGATGCGCAGACACCCGCACATAGAACCTGATGCGCAGACACCCGCACATAGAACCTTATGCGCAGACACCCGCTCATAGAACCTTATGCGCAGACACCGGCACATAGAACGTTATGCGCAGAGTAGACACCCCCACACAGAACCGTATGCGCAGACACCCCCACGTATAACCTGACGCCCACACCCTCACATAGAACCTGAAGCGCAGACATCCGCACATAGAACCTGATGCGCAGACACCCTCACATAGAACCTGATGCGCAGACACCCTCACATAGAACCTGATGCGCAGACACCCTCACATAGAACCTGATGCGCAGACACCCCCACATAGAACCTTATGCGCAGACACCCCCACATAGAACTTGACGCGCAGACACCCCCTCATAGAACCTTATGCGCAGAGTAGACACCCCCACACAGAACCGTATGCGCAGACACCCCCCACATAGAACCTGATGCGCAGAGTAGACACCCCTACATAGAACAGTATGCACAGACACCCCCCACATATAACCTGATGCGCAGACACCCGCACATAGAACCTGATGCGCAGACACCCGCCCATAGAACCTTATGCGCAGACACCCGCACATAGAACCTTATGCGCAGACACCCGCACATAGAACCTTATGCGCAGACACCCCCACATAGAACTTGACGCGCAGACACCCCCTCATAGAACCTTATGCGCAGAGTAGACACCCCCACACAGAACCGTATGTGCAGACACCCCCACGTATAACCTGACGCCCACACCCTCACATAGAACCTGATGCGGAGACATCCGCACATAGATGTGATCAGCAAAACAGAAAGGTCCCTAGATTCCCAAGTTTTAACAACGCTTATATAAGCTCCTTTTTTAGGTGGTTGGAGACACACTCGAAGCTCTGGACCTCTTGAGCTTCATAAAAGAAGACAGGTTTAAGAAAAGAAGAGTGTGTACTCCAAAAGAGATCAACAAGTACTTATTTGGATTAATATCCGTTCTTTAAGGTTGTCATACAAGACCAGAACTCCTTTAGGTTGCAGTGCGACATCTTTATTGTTTGATGAGAAACATGGACAGCCTTTTGCAGTGCGACATCTTTATTGTTTGATGAGAAACATGGACAGCCGACACGTGTTTCGCCCCCTATTGGCGATTTGCGCCGGGGCTTCCTCAAGGCTGTGAAGAAAGACGGATAAATTATATTCTAGTGTATTGAGATAGCAGTTGACCCCAAGCAAGAGAGAGAAGGTAGCCACCTAGAGTGAGAAGTTGTTTAGATATTATGTAATATCTCCGCATTAAAGCACTCTTGTGTGTTATATTCTACAAGGAACGTGAGGCTGAGATGTATCATGCCTCAAAGGCCTAGTCACAGGTTCTCTTGTGCTCAGAGGTGTTACAGGTGAAGGTAAGTGCAAGGAATTTAATAATAAGACGTGATATTAAAACCAGATAAAACCGTGCGCGTTCCCAATGTCTAAGGTTAACCGAGCATTGGGTATGCTCTAGTGATACAGAAAGAGAAACAATAATCCCCAAACAAACTGATAGGGTGGAAACAAGACAAAAATTATATATAAAGAGAATCAAGAAACGATCTAACTGTCATACCTATTTTCACATGTACAGCATATATTATTTCACGCCTGGTTCCAAATTGACAAGTTCCAAAATATCAGAGTTTAAATACTCAGGGAGCAGAGTTCTTCTGTAAGTTAAAAAAGGGGCAAATATATATATATATCCACAGATTGTTTGTAGTCCAATGTTAAACCTAGAAACTATTCAAACAGTTCATGCTGTTCATCACATTCAGCATTTTTAAGGACCAAACATTTGATATGGGAAGTATGTGTAATATAAATTAGACCAATACTCATGTATAAAGATTCTGCACATAGAACCTGAAGCGCAGACACCTCCACATAGAACTTGACGCGCAGACACCCCCTCATAGAACCTGACGCGCTTAGACACCCCCTCATAGAACTTGACGCGCTTAGACACCCCCTCATAGAACTTGACGCGCGTAGATGCCCACGTGGAACCCGAAGCGATACCGTCTGTTCTGCTCGCTGATAACCCAGGCCGATGAAACGAGTACCATTGACGTAACGGAAGCATCCTGCAAACAAGCCTCTTCGTGTCAGCGGTATTTGAATTTGCCAGCGATATCGGATTTATCAATCAAACACCTTTTTGTGCGCGATATTTCAATGTTCCGCTGATATTGCCTGTATATGTCAACAGCTTGCTGCGGTGGTGTTTGAATTTGTTGATACGGACTATAAAATGTAAACAGTTTTGTGTCAATCACATTTGCCTGAAGTTAATAGTACAGTGCTCAAAGCTAATAACCCAATGCGCTGCCTAATTTATTTTTTATTGTTGCCAGTAGTATTTCAATAAACAGCATTATTGTACCACAAATGTAAATGCCAAAAATGTAAATACCGCCGAGAAATTCAAATACAACTGCCACAAATTGTGAAAAAGTCAACTTCTCCAAAAGTTCAGTTTTCGCCGAAACAAAAATGCATATCTGCTAAAGCCCAGGGTATTTAAAAGGCACACCGGTGATTTTCCTACTTCATCTCCAGTTTACCCATACCTTTCGGTTAATGATGGAGAATTTACGAAAAATTATTTCCTTGCTACCCCGGGAGGATTCATGGGGCCTCATTTATGAGAAATGATGCATCGCTGCGTGAAAGCAGCGATGCGTCACTTCTCAGTCAGGCGCAAGATTTTGACGCAACAGCGTCCTAAATGTGACGCAGTGAAATCTCATAGATTTCACTGCGTCTCTTCTACGACCCTTCCTAGCGTCAATACGCCCCCCCTTGCATACATTATACCTGGCGCAGGTTTAATGTGGCGCAGGGGTTTACAAAGTGACACATCTACCTAGATGCGTCACTTTGTAAATATGGCGCAACAAGGCGCATTTTTTACGCCACTGGTGTGTGTGACGCACCGGCGGCGTAAAAGTGACGCAAAGCCTCATAAATGAGGCCCATGGTAACTAGTGATATAAGACGCATATCTCCATGTGTCAATTACTGCAACTCTTCAAATGTTGCGAAGAAAAAGGCTCTACTGGGACAGACCCACCGGTGGTATTTAGTCAATATTTATACATAAATTATAACTGGGCACTCCTCAGTTGATTTCAGTAGAGTTCAGGGTATAACGCAAACGCTAGCAAACACCAGGAGATGGTGCAAGGAGGGCTGAAACATTCCAGACACTCACCCCAGTCACTGATATGGTTGAATCCATCATCGTTCTTTAGCTTACTCTGCCACCCCAGTTCAGACCCAGCAATATACAAATCCGTCTTGACCCTATTCCTTATGGGAACAGTCCAGCCTAAACTGTCAAGCCAGGTCTTCCCTGAACCGGAAACAAGCATCTTGGGACTTGTTTGGCTGTAACACCCCTCATGAGCCAGGCTAGTTTGAATCCAGTGTAAACGTGAGCAAGGGACCCACGTTTGCGCATACCCTGCCAACTTAGGGCAAACAAAGCAAACACAAGGAGATGATGGACGGAGGGCGGAAACTTTTCAGACACTCACCACTGGTTACAGATCCGGGTTGAATCCATCATCGTTCTTTAGCTCACTCTGCCACCCCAGTTCAGATCCAGCCATATGCAAATCAGTCTTGACCCTGTTCCTTATGGGAGCAGTCCAGCCAAACTGCCAAGCCAGGTCTTCCCTGTACCGAAAATAAACATCCTGGGACCACATGCAAGGTGCGAGGAGAACCAAGTAGGTCAGATGGCACAATGAATTCCCTTGATGAAGTAAGTTTCAGGGTTATATTTTTAAATGAAACCAACATTGACTATACAGGGAACCCAGGAATGATTAATGGATTGTACATTATATTTCTCCCCTTGGAGTGTGACTACAGGGATTGCGTGCCCCCATTGCCTTATGGAGCCTAAAGAGTCCATGCTTTATGTAGGTTACAGGACAGACCTTTATGGAGCATGTGTGTGCATGTAATCACGGTTTCTCACCTTTATTAATTTTCCTTATTTTGTGTACCTTTTTAAATGTTTTTATAGGTTACTTAAAAGCAGTATGACAATCTGCAAGCATGAACGTGGGGTGATCTCACATGTATGCATGCCTTGACTCACACAAAAAGCCTGATGTGACATAAAAGGGCCCAGAGAATTGTTGTAAGTAAACTTGTACAGATGACCAGAGGTAGCCAGGAGGTATATTTTCAAGTAGATGGTTTATTGATAAGATGTTACAGGTTTCAAGAAGGTCCCACCAAGAGAAGCATCTTTGCTACCCAGCCCACTCTCTCCAACTGTCATTCTCCACACAAGCAGGCACACCAACATTCCAATCTCTCTCTCATCAGGCATTCCAACATTCCACACAGACACCACATTCTTCCTGGCTGAGTAGCTAAGGAAAGGATGCATTTGAGGTAATTAAGTTACAACATATCCCCTTCCCTTGGAGAACAATAAACAACAATAATTTACAACCCCGCAGCAAGAAAAGAAAAATGAAAGTACTGTGACAGGGAAGAAAGAAATGAATAAGTAGTAGAAAGAGACTAGAAAGAAGGGAGTGTGACACAGTGCAAAAAGCTACAGTGTAAAAAGCTTCAAGATAGCACATCCCCTTCCCTTGGAAAAAAAAAAACAATTAATAGAAATATTTACAACATGGCAAGTAAAACGTTGCATGTAAAACATTGCAAGAACAACCTTCGAATAAAGCAAAATAAAAGTACAGAGAAAAGAGTAAATAGAATAAAAAGGAAGAAAATATGATGAAGAGAAAGAAGCAAGACAGTAGTGAAAACACTACAAATACTTGAATTTATGGGGTTCACTGCCCAAACAAGTATAGGGTACAGACCCCATCGCGCATGTACAAAGAAAGTTGCACATTGCACATTACATTTCCAAAATGAAGTATGAGTTTAATACCATTGCGCATAAAAATGGGTACACAGCCCATTACACATCATAAAAAAAGATGGGTACATCGCCCATAGCGCAACAAAATCAAAGATGGGTACATTGCCCATAGCGCAACAAAACCAAAGATGGGTACACTGCCCATAGCGCAACAAAACCAAAGATGGGTACACTGCCCATAGCGCAACAAAACCAAAGATGGGTACACTGCCCATAGCGCAACAAAATCCAAGATGGGTACACTGCCCATAGCGCAACAAAACCAAAGATGGGTACACTGCCCATAGCGCAACAAAATCAAAGATGGGTACACTGCCCATAGCGCAAAATACTAGGTTCACTGCCCGTTGTGCACAAAAAACTAATGAGTGAACTCAAAAAACTGTATGTAGAAACAAAACAAGTCGTACTGATACATGAGCACATGTAAATGGTAAAGCGAGAGTGAGGAGTATGTAAGGCTTAAGCTGCTAGACACACAAAACTAAGGGGAATAAAATCAGTGAGAAGGGTGTGCACTACCCACACTGAAAGAATATAATAATTATATGGAGACCAGCTCCTATACAATAAATCCCCTAAGGAGAAGTCCTAGCGCTAAGAAAATACTTGCCATAAAAACAAACTAATCATGACTTAAGCTCTCACTAAGGCACCACAGCATGGGAAAATGCATAGCACATGTAAAAACTAACCCAGTACGCTTGACCTAACACACAATGCAGCCAAAGAACTATGCATGACACTCATGACTGCAAGGTAACATAAGAACTAACTCAGGTGCCAAATAACAAAACAGTAAGCAAGCTGTAAGCAACCCATTAAACATTGTTTAGGAAGGTAACAATATTATGCAGTAAGTAAAGACATATGTGCATTATACATGGTACTGTAAATGAGAAATAGGTACATATAGTACTCCGACAGCAAAATAACTAATGCCGAAATCATCTGAAGTAACTGTTCCACATGTCGAAATCATCTGAAGTAACAGTTCCAGACAAAAGCAAGGAGGCGCTGGTGAGCGGTGTCTCACCCGATCCAAAACGGAGGCAAAGGATCTTCGAAGAAAATCATGTGAAGACTTTTTGACCAAAGAGAAGAGACACGGACCAAAGTTGGAGAATAACTCAATTTGCCGACGGGAAACCAGTACCTGTGGAGAGGCCCGTTACAACGATCCAAAGCAGGTGTAGACGATCTAATGCGGGATAATACCCGACAGAAATGCCAAGCGGGAGACTTGAAGATCAGCGGCAAACAGTACTTTGGTGCGCAACAGCTGCTGATAAACAGTCGAACAGCAAGATACAGTGCAGAGCCCAAGTACAAATCCAAAATGGCGGCACGCTTGTTGACAGTATGCCGGGTGGTTCACCGCACGCCAGAGCAGCAAGACGTCCTATCGGCAGCGCACACAACGTCACTAAGGAGGGCAAGAACGCATCCACGGGACGAAGGTAAGTGCGTGCTTGAGCTCGTGACAGTATTTCAAAATTGAAAAACGGCAGTTGGCAACAAATGTACACGAAGGACTGAGGTAAAGTCCAATTTTGAATGAAAATAAAATGTCTCACCTGACTTAGCTCATCGGTACCAATTAAGTGCACACAGCTAGCCAAAACCGATTAAAGCACACAATAGGAAATAGGTCGAGTAGGCCGTTTTTTTCCTCGCAGGACCATCGTACACAGCAGGTTGCACTCTTCAAACTGTACTCCCAAAAGGAAACAGGCAGTTCATAAAAAGTATTCGTGGTAACTTGAAGTACAAGAGACAACAACATTGTTTAATCACAGGCTCCAATACATTTATGGCAGTACCTCCAATACAAATACCATTGGTGTTAGCTGCATAATAGATCAAGTTAATCTCTCATGAGGCGAATTCCAGGTCTAGATAGATTAGTGGTTTGCCAGTCCTCAATGTAGAAATCAAAGCTGGGTTGGCACCAAACAGGTAGATTAATTTTCACAGCAAGCAGGAAAACTTAGACTTATAAAGGAACATGAAGCGCCCTGGGCAGGCTGTCCAGATGATGGAGGACACTGGTGGGACTCAGGAGGGCGTTCTTTTCCTTGTTCTTATTTCCAAAGTTGCTTTGCTTTGTTTCTTGTGCAAATAAAGTTCAGTAAAATAGTAAGTTTCCTCACCTCCTATAATCTTGTGGCTATAACACGTAGGGTTTCTTCAAGACCGTCGCCAAAATGTTGTAAGTAAACTTGTACAGATGACCAGAGGTAGCCAGGAGGTATGTTTTCAAGTAGAGGGTTTGTTGATAAGATGTTACAGGTTTCAAGAAGGTCCCACCAGGAGAAGCATCTGTGCTACCCAGCCCACTCTCTCCAACTGTCATTCTCCACACAAGCAGGCACACCAACATTCCAATCTCTCTCTCATCAGGCATTCCAACATTCCACGCAGACACCACATTCATCCTGGCTGAGTAGCTAAGGAGAGGATGCATTTGAGGTAATTAAGTTACAACAAGAATATAGTTTAGCAAAATAAAGCACAAAGTTCCCCAGAAGGGCTGAGAAGGGGGAGTGTAAAGGTGTATAGGGAGAGCCAAGAGGGGGAGGAAAGAAGGGGGAATCCCCTCTTGGGAACTAGAACCCTCACACACCCAGTAAGCTAGGTGTCATGCTTCATCATATGGGTCCTGCTTCTCGTCAGACTGGCGCTGCAATGTCTGACGGGCACCCGCGAAGGGGCTCTTTAGCGGAGATCTTTTGTTCCAGCCCTATGGTGCATGCGTGTGAGAGGGCAGAAAAGTGTAGTCGTGAGAAGGTGGTGGTGATTAAAAAAGGTGGGTCAGTCCACAAGGATTTTTATTGACGTGGCTGACTCCCTTAGTTAAAATGGTGGGAGGGGAGATAGAGCGCTACGGAAGTATTTGGCAGAACTATCTACAACCCTCTGGTGAGGTCGCCATGTTTCATGCTAATCTAGCAATTCTTCAGGACCTTGGTGACTAGTACTACACAGTGAGATATTGAATTTGTATACAACCTTAGCTTGGTTGGTCTGTAATGCAGGCCAATTGGTCCTGCTTCAATAATTGCTTCCCTGGGAGTGTCCCTAAGGTGCCCTGCAGTCTGCTCCTGTGGGACCTGCACAGGGGAGTCAAGGACCCCAACGGCGTGCGGTCTCAGCTTGCAACACCTACCCCCACGTGGAATCCGTGGCGGATCCGGAGCGAAAACAACAAGAATATACCCAATTAATCTAATTATATCTTCTTTTCTAAATTCCTAGATAATACAGAGGGGGAAAGGTCTGCATTGGTCTGTATTTGCGTGCATACTTTGTACTTGTATGCGTGAAAAAAATCACATCACCTAGAAATGTGTATATATTTTGGTAATACCAAACATCTGATCGTAGGAATAAAATAGATATAGGCCCTGAAGAAAGCCCGCTGACCCTTCGAGGCACATAGAAGACTGAAACATGGCGACCCATGAATGTTTCGGGTCATTAGGCCCAGATACATCATGTTTTTTTAACCTTGCCAAAGGACCTCAAATTAAACCAGGTAGAATCCAGAAGTCTATTTTAATTCCCACTTAAATTCCTCATTCTTAGTTAAATGCTCCGCTAACTGCTTCCAACTCACCCCCTCACACGAAGTACAGTAGGTGAGTATCCGACGAGTAAGCATGCTACAGGTGGTACCTGTGGGTGAGGATCCTACAAAAACATCTAAGATATGCCAAGATCCCATAAATGATCTTTCAGAGTAGAGAGAAAAGAAGGTTAACCCTCCTAGATTGTAGTGATTTGACATAATTTGGGAGACTGAGGGGTTTCCCTTTCATAGCTTCTCACACATCTCAAGTGTGACACTATGAATTTATTCAGATTCATACCACATCTACATGCCTTGCATTTTTTACAGGTGAAAAATCCAACAGTGTCTTTTCCTTTATCAATATTCTGTTAATTGGAAATCCTATTACTACATAAAATATTGCGTAGTGACTTACTCCATCTAAAAGAGATTTTAAGTTGCCAAGCTAGTAGTTTAGAAACTAGTACATCAGCGTGTAGAACGTGCCAATAGTTTTGAAAAAAAGATATGCACACATTTAAAGGTTTGAGGGTGGGTTGGGGGATAGGGTGGTAAGGATATTTTTAGTGTTTAGGGTAGGGTAAGGGTATTGGGTGGTAAGGGTACCTTTTGAGTTTAGGGGTGGGTAAAGGTTTTAGGTTGTAAGGGTGTTAGTATGGTTTAGGGTGGGTACCCGTATTGGGTAGAAAGTATCGTTCGCGTTTAGGGAGGGGTAAGGGTATTGGGTTGTAAAGGTGTTTTTAGGGTTTAAGGGTGGTCAAGGGTATTGAGCTGTAAGGTTGTTTGTAGGGTTTGGGGTGAGTAAGGGTATAGGGTGGAAAAGGTGTTTTAGCAATCAACCAACATCCCCCTGGATCAGCAGTACACTCTCCCAAATTGCTTTGATATTTTTTTTAATCAGAATTCGAACCCCTTTCACGCAGCATGATTGTCTAGTGCACACAAGATGATCTACCCAATTTTGTTTCTTTATTAAATTCTTCCATTCTTCTTTCAGAAGGTGAGTCTCTTGTAACATTATGACTTTGTCGAAAAGTCTCAGATACTCTAGAATATTTCTCCTTTTATTATACCCCAAATCCATTTACATTTCAGGGTATAACCTGAAAAGGTACAGCCCATACTGACTATGGCATTTTATCCTAAGAGGGGGTAAGAAATTCTCTTCATACGAACTCCAAGGATCTTTCATACTTTGTTTTATCTCTTTACAAATGAGGACTTTTGATTAAAAAAAACATCTCCTACACGCTTTCCCATCCAGCGCTTGTTTATTAATTCATTTTCCTGTCGTGCCTGTGGCCCACTCTGGGAAATGATTTAATCTACTTACCTCTTCGACTCACCAGATTTCACTTTTGAGATCAATGATATTGGATTGGCCATGCCTTGTCCCAGTACCAGAGCCCCACTTCCCACCTTGTAATGGGCACAGGACATGGTCTTCAGCAATCTTTTGTGCCCATTACACCTTACCCTGTCTTTCTCTTACTTTGCGACTCTGAGTTTATTTGTACCGCGAGCATAAAAAGCAGTTTGCAAGCTGAAGTGATGACCTGCGAGGGAAACTTAACCATTGAAGAGTCCTGTTGGCCACATCGCCTCCATGGCTGTGGTTCGAAGACACCTAGAAGGGAGAGAGAAAAAAGACTAGCAATAACAAACATAATGAAAGTAGAGAGAGGACAGACAAGCCCACACCTGCTGACTCTATTTTATCAGATAATCTAAAGATAAACCACCTACAGAGGATGGGGACGTGGTGCTGAATTCAAGAACATATAAGGAAATGTGGCCCTAGAAAGATTAGGGTTGTCAACAAATCATTTAGCTTATTTAATAAGACTTAGTGAGACAGGATAATGCTAGAAACCATGAAGGTTTATTGCATAATTAAAGTTAATTACAGAAGGCAACACGTGGTTAATCAGTCGAAATCATAATAGTCACATTTTCAGGGAATTAACCTAAAGCTCAGTTAAGTGCAGCAAGGAGCCTGACATAAATTCATGCTTCAGAGAAAATATCAAAATTATTCATAGGTACGTGAAATATTAGCATAAATCTGCTCTCTATGAGTCAGGCAATCTACCCTGGCTCACATCCAAAGTGACCCCTCTTTTATAGCAAAATACGTAGTAAAATCAGTCAGCATGATGTGAGCAAAATGATTTGTAAGCTCAGCAATTCACAATGCAGAATAAAATGTAATAATAATACAAAACTCTAAATAAATAAATGGCCTAATATCATCTGATTTATTTTATTTTAATAGTTTTATATAGCGCCGACCTGACCCGAGGGTATCGAAGCGCCTTACAACAGTGAGATCTAAGAAATTACAATAGTAGAGGAGTCGTCAACATAGAGATTCTGGATTCAGCGAGTGTTGTGGATTCCTGAGGTAGTAGATGGGTTGTGAGGTATCTTCATTGAATGCATTCTTGAGGTAGTGCAAGAGATTAGCAGCATCCTTGCGTTCCAGACCTATTTTTGTGGTGGTGGACTTTAGTGGATCAAGTGAACTGCTAGAGGGTTTTTTGGGAGTTCAGATAATATGGGCGCACTGCCTCAAATCTAACGTTACTGTGTGTAATGTAAGAATAGGTAGCTATGTGGTGCGTTAAGAGCAGGCGGAAAAACACCCTTAACCGTCTAAGAAGTCGAAGGACTATTAGAACATTCTGCAGCGAAGCTCTCGCAACCACAAGATAGTGTAACACAATGGGTATAAACAAAACAGATAACAACAATATAATAGAAGCAGATTCTTTGGTGTGTTCTAATCCCAGCAGGGCGAAGATTTATTTTGTCCAGACGTAAGGAATATCACAATATGCCGACACGTGTTTCGTCGTGTGCCGTGGAGTCAACACGACTCTTCAGGGCTGGTGGTACAAAAACATAGTGTATACATATTCAATGGTACATTGTATCACAGAAGTAAACTGCATGTGGTGACATCAAGTGCATCACGCATGCAGTAGAAATGTGCGTCTTGAATACCACACAGTGAGTCTAGTCAGTGATAACATTCAAGAGAAAAGATCGAGTGACACTCAAAAGAAGTGAGTGGTTTTCTTTGAGTGGTAGTGCCTATGGTGAAGGATTCGCTACTTATGAGTGAAAGATTTATTCTTTCCTTGTAGGAAATTATGGCAAGCAATCATATACACACGGTGGACCTGCGTGCTTAGGGTTCAGACGTGTCAAGATGGAATTGTGAGGCCATGCTGATGTGATACAAGAGTGACCTTTGTGTAGGTGACAAGTTCATGCCGCAGTGTGTGGATTTTAATTGTGGACTCAGAGTAAGTGAAAAAGTCCACGGTGATATGTATTGAAAACATGCTCTCTCCGCGAGGTTTGGTTGTTTACCTTAGGACTCAACTCCTGCGTATGGGTTGAGATTTAGTCTGGGAATGTGGTGAAGTCTCACGTAGGTAAAACTCGAGAGAGACTGTACAGGTAAGAGGAGGAAGGAAAAAACAATAAAACATCATAAGGGACGCCTTCAAAGAAGGGCTAGTGGGAGCTAGACTAAGGATGGTGAGTAAAAAGTCATGGGTGAGGCGGATGCTAACTTAAAACAAAGAAATATATATACAGGTGCCCTTACCACTGGGATTTCTTCGTATCTAGTGATTGTTGATAGAAAGTGGTAGGTTGTCCAGTGGAGTTATAAGCCAAACGAGTGATCTCCACTCATTTGGAAAACTGTTAGGGCGTATCACTACCTTCAGTGTTAGGACACTGTGAAAAAGAACAAGGCGAAAGCACAGAGTTAAAGGCTCAATCAATAAGCACAAGTCGTTAACAAACTCTGTGGGTCTCTTTAAAAGTGTAGTTTAAAAAGAAATAATGAGCATTACGCAAAAATCAAGTAGCATACCTGGAAACGGTGCGTTTCCGGTGTTTACCGGGCGGGGATCCGATAGTCGAGAAGCCGTCCGAAAACGTGTGTGTGTTCCGGAAAGGCGATGCGCTCTGAAAGTAATAATTGACATATGCGCGTTAATTGAACGCGTATGTCAGTAGGAGACAGGTCGAGATAAAAATGTGCTGTCAGTAAAGAAGGGGGGCAATATCTTACCCGAGATCGTGAATCCCTCCTCCGTTGTTGCCCGGTGGCCGTCTGTCGAGAGCGGACGCCTAACCGGAGGAGGAGGGATTGTTAAGTAGAAGTAGACGACATAGAAGACGTCCGTTCGGGAAAGTGCGTGAATGTGTAGCCGCCATCTTGGAAAGGGAAAGTTAATGCCCTATTGTATCTGGCGCTAGCGTGTCTGCGTGTATAGAAAGCACCTCTGGTGCCTGTCCCTGTTCTGACTAAGGCAGAGCGTTGAAGTTTTGTCAGAGGGATGTTATATCGTGTTTGTCAAGAATTTAAACGTTAGCGATGTTCAAATACCGTTAGTATGTAATTTGGGTGCTGACAAAATGCGTGGGCATAGTTATATGCGTCTGCATATGGTGTGATGACATTGGAAATGTTGGTAAAGCCCTTTAGAAGACGGGATTACTATCCTTATCCCGATGACCAGGGTGTGAATAAAAAGTTAGTGTGAAGGGATAGAATAACATTCCACCAGGTGAGGTTGCTTCATCGAATAACTTGTGTTGGTGGCTACATAAGTCACAATAGTCATGTTAACAGACAGATTGTTAGTGACACATGTTAAATCTTATCAGCGAGATGTTAAGACACTTGTAATCTCGACAATTACGATGGATTGCGGAACAAACAAACACACATTTTTATCAAATCTACATTATAAGACATTATTTCATGAATGGCAAGTATGCATGTTTGGGTGTCATTATAACACTGCGAGATCTGTATCTGTGTATAAGATAGTGTGTACATTTGTTGCATTTGAGTTAAAACCAATAGCCGGATGTATATATGTACAGTTTCCCAACAGTGGGATCCCCCGAGGTGACTGCTTAATCACCTAGAAAATATTGCAGCTCAGGATCGTAGTTGAGCCCATGTTCCACGGTCTGTAGACGCATGATCCATGTGGCCTCCCTACGTCTAAGCGTCAATTCCCTGTTACCCCCCCTGATGCTGAGGGGAATCATGTCAATTCCAAAAACACGCACTCTGAAGTCATCCTCTAAGGGTTGGCATTCTGCTACGTGTAGGGCCACTGGGTACCTAGGATCTCTTCTTTGTATGGCCCGCATATGTTCAGCAACTCTATCCTTGAGTGCCCTGATGGTGCTGCCCACATAAATTTTCCCACATTTGCATTCAATTATGTAGACAACAAATCTAGTGAGGCAGGTGATATTGTGTTTGATTTTGTATGGAGTTCCATCCGGACCCCTAAAAGAGGTGGTGCCATGTTTCCCCCAGATACACATGGAACAAAAACCACATTTGTAGAAACCCAGACCTCTCGTAGATAGCCAGTCTTGTGCCTTAGTGCCTGATGGTACTGTGGGGCTCAATTTATTTCTCAATGTGAAACCTTTTTTGTACGTGATGGCAGGTCTGTCTGGAAGGAACTCTTTCAACACTGGATCAGCTGTTAGCAGTTTCCAGTGTCTGTTGAAGCTTTTTTTCGTGGTCTGGTTCAGTGCATTATATTCAGTAATTAGTCTGATTTGTTGTCCTGCGGACTCAGTCTCGGTGCGTGTCTTTAGACAATCAAGCCTCTGGATGGTCCTAGTTTTAGTTTCTGCTTTTTTAAGGGAAGTGTTAGAGTATCCCCTTTTTAAGAATCTGTTTTTCATATTTGAGATGCATCCCTCGAACTCATTGGGTTCACTACAGTTGCGTTTAGCTCTTAAGAATTCTCCATATGGGATGGAACGCAATTGGTGTTCAGGGTGAAAGCTGGCAGCATGGAGTATTGAATTACAGGAAGTCGGCTTCCTGAAAAGTTTGGAGTGTATTTGGTTATCTTTAACATAAAATTCCAAGTCTAGAAACTCAATGCTTATGTGGCTATGCTTCATGGTGAAGTTCATTTCCCATGTATTCTTGTTGAGGTGTTCAAAGAAGGAAAGGAGTAATTCTTCCGATCCAGACCATAGTAAGAAGCAATCGTCAATGTATCGCCCCAAAACACTATTGAGTCGATAAATTGGTTACCTTCGGTGCCCCAAATCATGTCTGCCTCCAGGGCCCCCATGAAGAGATTGGCAAAGGAGGGCGAGAATTTGGAGCCCATGGCTACTCCTTTCTTCTGCCGATACCATTTTCGATCGAAAATGAAAAAATTGTTCTCTAAGATGGTTTTCATCATCTGTAGTAGCATGTTGGTGTGTGCCCAGAGAGAAGCTGGTCTGTTGGATAGAAGTTTGTTGATGGCTTCTAAACCCAGTACCGGATTGATGCTGGTGTAGAGAGACACCACATCCAGGGTTACTAGTATGGTGCCTTGTTGCCACTCCATGTCTGCCATAATGCTCAGAATGTGTTTAGAGTCCTGTATGTAAGACGGAAGATTTCTGACTAGAGGTCCCAAGAAAAGATCCACATATTCTGCGATTCTTTCGGTGGGACCTCCAATCCCCGATACTATCGGTCTCCCAGGAGGAAAAGGTAAGATTTTGTGAACTTTGGGTAGCGTGTACAACCACGGATAAGTGGGTCTGAAGACTTTAAGGTATAGATACTCATTGTCATCCAGAAGACCTGATTGTTTCCAGTTCAGTAAGAGTCCATTAATTAGAAGTGTAAGTGGACCAATGGGGTTTTGATTAAGTAACTCATAACATGAGTCATCATTTAGTTGGCCAAGGATCTCACTGTTGTAATCAATAAGATCCATGACCACCACATTACCCCCTTTGTCCGCCTCCCTGATGATGATGTTAGGATTGTCGCTTAGGTTGGAGAGTGCTAACCGTTCCCCTTTAGTTAGGTTGTCCTTGTATCTAAATTTGGTATTTAGTTTTCTGGTGTTGGTTTTATTTAAATCCTCAAGGACATGTCTGTGAAAATTATCAATTGAGTTGCCCCCTGGTAACGTAGGTGTCCATTTGGATTTGCTTTTCAAGCCACTAGTCATACTATAGTCCGTTTCAACGTTCAGTTCCTCTAGTAGTTTCTCCATTTCTAGAGGACTATCCTCCCTGTCTGTCAAAGAAAGAAGCAAGTGTGTGCATTGTACATCTTTAATGGTTAATGAAACATCATCAAAAACAGTAGGAATCGGTGTCGGTTGATTTTGCCTGTTCTCTAATCCAGAAAAATGCTTTCGCCTTGTTCTTTTTCACAGTGTCCTAACACTGAAGGTAGTGATACGCCCTAACAGTTTTCCAAATGAGTGGAGATCACTCGTTTGGCTTATAACTCCACTGGACAACCTACCACTTTCTATCAACAATCACTAGATACGAAGAAATCCCAGTGGTAAGGGCACCTGTATATATATTTCTTTGTTTTAAGTTAGCATCCGCCTCACCCATGACTTTTTACTCACCATCCTTAGTCTAGCTCCCACTAGCCCTTCTTTGAAGGCGTCCCTTATGATGTTTTATTGTTTTTTCCTTCCTCCTCTTACCTGTACAGTCTCTCTCGAGTTTTACCTACGTGAGACTTCACCACATTCCCAGACTAAATCTCAACCCATACGCAGGAGTTGAGTCCTAAGGTAAACAACCAAACCTCGCGGAGAGAGCATGTTTTCAATACATATCACCGTGGACTTTTTCACTTACTCTGAGTCCACAATTAAAATCCACACACTGCGGCATGAACTTGTCACCTACACAAAGGTCACTCTTGTATCACATCAGCATGGCCTCACAATTCCATCTTGACACGTCTGAACCCTAAGCACGCAGGTCCACCGTGTGTATATGATTGCTTGCCATAATTTCCTACAAGGAAAGAATAAATCTTTCACTCATAAGTAGCGAATCCTTCACCATAGGCACTACCACTCAAAGAAAACCACTCACTTCTTTTGAGTGTCACTCGATCTTTTCTCTTGAATGTTATCACTGACCAGACTCACTGTGTGGTATTCAAGACGCACATTTCTACTGCATGCGTGATGCACTTGATGTCACCACATGCAGTTTACTTCTGTGATACAATGTACCACTGAATATGTATACACTATGTTTTTGTACCACCAGCCCTGAAGAGTCGTGTTGACTCCACGGCACACGACGAAACACGTGTCGGCATATTGTGATATTCCTTACGTCTGGACAAAATAAATCTTCGCCCTGCTGGGATTAGAACACACCAAAGAATCTGCTTCTATTATATTGTTGTTATCTGTTTTGTTTATACCCATTGTGTTACACTATCTTGTGGTTGCGAGAGCTTCGCTGCAGGACTTTAGTGGATCAGTACGATGCAGGGTCTGAAATCTACTGGATCATTTTTGGCGTGGAGGTGGCAGCTATCCATTTGGGAGGGAGCAGTTGAGGAGGAGGGCTTTTAGGAGTTTTTTTAATTTTGTGAAGGACGGGATGGTCCTGATATCTACTGGGATGGAGTTCCAGATTTTGGGCGCGTTTCTGGCGAATGATCTGGTTGCGTTTTTTTGTTTGCGTGCTTTCATGGGGATGAGAAGGAGGGAGTTGGAGCACCTGAGGTTCCTTGTTTGGCCTGCCCTCTTTAGTTTGGTGGCCAGGTAGTCCGGTTTTCCTGTGTGTAGTGCTTTGTACATGAGGCAGGCAGTTTTGAAATTGGCCCGCTGTTCAACGGGAGCCATTTTAGTTCTCTTAGAGCTGGTTAGATGTGATCGTATTTCCTGATTCCGGTGACCATTCTGGCTGCCGCGTTGAGGGTTGTTTTGAGGGGAGCTAGGTGGGCTTTACCAGTGCTGGTTAGGGTTGTGTTACCATAGTCCAGTCTGGATAGCACCAGTGCTTGTGTAGCTTGTTTGAGGTCTTTGGTAGGGATGAATGGTTTAATTTTGTGGAGAAGTTTCAGGTTAAGGAAGGCAGACTTTGCGGAGTTTTTGATGTGGTGGATCATTTCCAGTTTTGGGTCAAGGGTGATTCCAAGAGATTTTACTGAGTTAGCCATGGTGGGAGTGCTGCTTAGGGCAACCATATCCTTTAGCCATTCTACAATTTGTTGGTTCTCTTCCTTGTTGGAGATTAGGAGGAACTCTGTTTTGACTTGATTGAGTTTGAGGTGGTTTTGGGCCAGCCATTGTCGAATTTCTTTAATTGTGTTATTTAGTCTGGAAATGTTGTCTCAGGTGGTAGTTTCTAGATAAATCTGGGTGTCATCAACGTATAGGTGGAAGGGTATCTTTGCGTTTTTGAGTATCACGGTGATGGGTTGTATGTATATGTTGAACAGTGTCGGAGAGAGCACTGAACCTAGGGTTACACCCCTGCTGACTGGGCGAAGGTCGGATGCAAAGTCTTAGATTTTTATCCTTTGCGATCTGTTTTGTAGGAAGGCTGTGAACCAATGGAGGACCGTCTCATCTGTGCAAACCCTTTCTTGTAGGGCCTTGATAACGAGCTGGTGATCAACCGTGTCGAAGGCAGCCGACAGGTCTGGGAGAATGAGTAGTCAGCAGTGATCGGTATCCAGTGATTTACAGATGTCATCTGTGATGTTGAGGATCGCCGTTTCAGTGCTGTAACCTTTTCTGAAACCTGATTGGTGAGGGTCAAGAAGGCTGATATTGTCCATTTGCTGAGTCAGTTGAGAGAGTGCGCATTTTTCGAGGATTTTGGATAGGCGGGGGAGATTGGAGACGGGTCTGAAGTTGTTTAGGTCTGTGCAGTCAAGGTCTGGTTTCTTAATTATTGGTGTTACTTGGCCAACTTTAAGGCAGTCAGGTATGCTTCCAGTTCTCAAGGAGCTGTTGATGATTCTGCACCAGAACGGGGCTATAGAGAGTTTGAGTTCTTTGGTCAGTAGGTTGGGTGTAGGGTCGAGGGCGTGCGAAGCGGGATTGGTGGTGGAGATTAGCTTGATAATCTAGGTTTCTGAGATGGGATTGAAGGATTTCCACACATTAGTGTGTAGCCGGCCACTGTTATCCATTGCGACTGGGGGTGGGCTTACGCATGCAGAGTTGGTGTAGGTGTCTGTGTCTAGTGAGAGCTCGATCTTGGAGATTTTTTCTTCAAAGAAGGTGGCGAAGTTTTCACACAGTTCCTTGGAGGCCTGGGTAGAGGATACGAGGGGCTTGGAGGTTTGCTGCTTGATGCTTTTGACAGTTCGTTGGGCCTGTTTTTAGCATTGTCCAGAGCGGAGCAGAATAAGTTGGATTTAACGCTATGAATGTGTCTTTGTATTTTCTTCTAGCTGCTTTGAGTTGTTCAAGTAGGCACGTGGAGGGGTTTTTTCTGTGGCTCTTAGTTGTCTCCTTTCATTGTTGACGTCTGTATTGAACCAGGATCTGGATGGAATGTTTCTATTTTTTTTTTAGTTTCAGGGGGGCCATCTGATCTAGAATGGATGTCATGGATGTGTTGTAATGGTCCCTGAGTTCTGTCGTGGTTAGACCATCCTTTGGGATGCTGAGTTGTGCATTGACTTTTCCCTTCAAGTCAGTCATGTTTACCTGGGTGAAGTTTCTTGTCCATTTGGGCTGTTCGCGGACTGGTGGTTGTAGGGTAACTGGTTGGGTGAGGTGGAAGAGGATTAAGTGGTGGTCAAACCAGTCCACGGGCAAGGTGTGAGTTATCGACACTAAGTCTCGTTTGGCTATAATGGCATCAAGGGTTGATCCTCTGTTATGGGTCTCTTCTGTGCAGTGTTGCCAGAGGTTGTTGTTGAGAAGTAGCTCATTCAAGTTGCGTACTGGCTGATTGTTAACGTCATTCCAGTGAAGGTTGAAGTCGCCTAGAATTAGGTTGTTCGTATCTTGAAGTGAACACTGGGCAATCAGGTCGGACAGGTGTTCAGTGAAAGCAGCTGAGTTGCCTGGGGGGTGGTAGATAAGGTGGCAGGTTAATGATTCTTTGTTGCTTATACCAGTGGTTGCAGATTCTTTGTTGCTTGTACCAAGGGTGACAGGCATTCAAAGGCATTGTAGTTGAAGGAGTCTGCTTCCGACATGGAGATATTGTCTCTGTGGATGATTGCTATGCCTCCTCCTCTTTGGTCTTTTCGAGTGATTGAGAAGCCTGAGGGGACGAGGGTGTCCAGGAGAGGTAGGGAGGAGTCCTTGAACCAGGTTTCAGTGATGAAAGCTATGTCAATGTCATGGGTGAGGATGGATTCTGCAAGTTCGGTGGCATGTTTGATGGCTGATCTGCAGTTAATGAGCAGGCAGCTTGTGGGAGTCGTCTCTGTTATGGGAGTCTTTTTAAGGGGAGCCCTAGGGATGACCGTGTGGGTGGTTGGCGGTCTAGGTGATTTTGGCGAGTCTTGTTCTCCTCCTAGCCCGGTGTTCACCTGTATTTTGGATTGTAGGGTGATAGTCCTGAGCTTGCCGTTCGGGTAGGCGAGGACCGCCGCCTTACTCTCGGACAGAGGCTCACTAGTTCTTTTGGGCCTCTGAGAAGTCCTGGGGAGAGGGATTGTGACCCCTTTCTGAGGGGGGGCTATGGGAGCACTCTGTTGTGAGCTGGTGATGTAGGAGTGGGTGCGTTGATGTTGTTTGTGGGCCACAAGGTTGGCTATTATTTCTCTTAAGCCCTGGGTTATGGTTGCTATCTGGGTTTCCAGGAGGGAGAGTCTCTGTTCCGTCTCATATTCTTTGGGCCGTTGGGATTGGTCCTGAGGGGATGTGTTGGCTCTGGGGGAAGGGTGATTTTCGGGGTGTTGGGTAGCATAGGGGTGGCTGTGTTTCCCGAGTAGGGTCTTGGTGGAGGGAGCCTCAGAGAGTTTGGTTGCCTTGGTTTGGTTATGTTGACCGCGTTAGATCCTGGCGGGGCCAAGTATGCAGTTTGACTAGTATTTTTTTGTTGCGTTGGTGCTATGATTCCTGTGTGTTTAGTGTGCTGGCTGTTCGGTTTGTGCTGTGTGGGCTGGGTGAGTGGGCGGACGGGGGCTGTCGGTGACGGGAGCCGGCAGATGACTGACGAGGGTGAGAGTTGTGCAGTGTCGGAGACCTGTTCACTCTGGTAGAGTTAGGCGGTGTGGAGGACCTGTACTCCTTGGGGGTGAAGTGGCAGGGGGTAAGTGGGGGTTGTAGCCGCGAGGTGGGGGTAAGTGGGGTTGCTCGGCGTGTCGGTCTGTTGTGTGTCTGGAGGTGGGGAGAGCTGGCTGTGGGAGGAGGGGGGTCCTATTCTCTTTGGTGGATGTGGGGAGGGTGTTACACAGAGGTGTGCGTTTGAGGTAGTTGGAGAAGTACCGCCGAGGTAGGTGTCAGTGGGGTGTGGGAGCCGGGTGAGGAACGTGGAGGGGCCGTGCTCTTCCAGAGGGCGGTGTGCGGGGTGTCACGTAGCGAGGGGAGTGAGTGGTGTCTAGAGGGTACCGGGCCAGTAGGTGAGTTCAGGGGGCGGGTATGGTTCTTCTGGCAAGAGTGATGGGTCGGGCGGGGAGGGGGAGCACGAGAGGGTGCATTCCGGAGAGTGGGGAAGAGGGGGTCAAAGGTCTCTAGATTGTCATTGTTGGCTTGTATTAGGACAGTGCCATTGTAGTATATGGTCACCGTGGTGCGCGGTTTGAGAGTGAAATTGACAGTTTGCTGCTATGTGAGGTGTTAGTGGTTTTGGAGATGTTGATTTGCGATCATAAGATTGATTTCCAAGCTTCTTGTCTATCAGTGTGGAAGATAAAGTACATTTTTATCTTTCCTTTGGCGGAGCAGTGATAGATGTCTGTGAAAAGGGATTCTGGATGTTGCCTCATCACTTTTTGTTTGAAATTCTTCTTCGCTTTGGAAAAAAGGCCGGGGAGGGAATTAATAGAGAAGGAGTTCAAGCCGTGAGGGATTACATGGTTCGAAGAGGGGGGGGGGGGTCGATGTGGGTTGCCGAGGCGAGGGCATATTTTGAGAGGGGACGGCTCTGTGTTTTTGGGAGTGGGAGGGGTGCTCCCGGAGGGCGTTCAGCGAGTAGTGGGCAGGTGGTGTAGAGATTCGGGTTTTTCTATTAGTGGGTCGGACGAATGCTTCAGAGGAGCGGTGGATTTGGGTGCGGATGGAAAGATTTGGGGGGTCGCCACTATCTGGGGTTTATTTCCTGTCCACTGCTCTCGGGCATTGGGTGTAGATTAGTGACACTAGTGTGACCGTTCTCTTAGGCCTCTACTTGTTCGGGGGGAGGGGTTCTCATCCGTGTTGAGGGTGGAGGAGCTCTGAAGGAGGTATTGCTTCACGATGGACCGAAGTGACTGAGTGAGGAAAAATATAGACAGGGTCAAGCCCTGCACGTCGCTTGGTGCCTGGGTCAGAGACAATCATTGAGCTATGGTGAGGGAGTTAGGGACTGGGACTCTCTGCCCTCTACATACACACTAACCTCAGCAGATGCCAAGGGTGGGAACCAGAGGCTCGGGGCTAAGGAGCAAACCAGCCTTCACTCTACTATGAATCCACAAAACAAGACTGCCCCTAGATTGTGTTCCTAAAGGAATCTAGAGAGTTAGGGGGCGATGCGTTGCCAATGGGGGCATCTTATAAAAAGTTACGGACTGGCCTCACACACCGCCTGGTGTGATGCTTCATCATCGGCTGTCCTCACCCTCTAAAAACTTGGTTTGATAGCGGGTGGGCATACACCTGGAGACAGGGATGCACTTCTAAATCTAAGTGATGGCCGTCGGGGAGTGAAAAAGTGTATTAAAAACCATTACCCTTGTCCATATCCTAAGTTTATTCAGGGATCAAAGGTATGGTAGTTAAAAGAAGTGGTCGTGATATGGGACATTAATCTCCTTCACCGTGTTATAAAGGGTCGACATGTTTCTGCTAAAGTGTCCCCGAAGGGTATGCAGCATTCTTTAGGACCAAAGGGAAGGTTATTACCTAGAGGTCCACTTCCCGGCACCTAGTGTCAGAAAAATGGACCTGCTACTAATGTGTGAAGGGGCTGTGAATTACAAGTACCCCTCTTGGTGTAGTAACCTAATGAGTGATTCTGTAGAAAAAGGGAAACAAAAAAGAAAAGAAGCATACACACCAAAGTGTGAGTATGAATACAACAAATCCACTGTACCATCCATGCAGCGCCATACCTATTGCGCACGTGGTTCGGTCTATATGAGACACATGACATGTACACGTGTATCCTTGCAAACCAAAGAAAAGACAATTTTTTTACCTTACCCTATAATCTAGCCTACTTGCTCCACGGGAGGGCAGTGGTGGAAGGACCTACTGAGACTTTCTGAAAACAAAAAGTAAAAACACAATCATGTGTGGTAAAGATTCCAACATCCTGATTTAAAACCTGTTGGTTTGTTAAAAAGGACTCACAAAGTAGAACTACAAATATTGTGGCCTCCCAGCAGAGTGAAGCACCCATACACACATATGGCACATACTGTGCTAATGTAATGATTCAGATTGTGTTGATAAGGATGAATGTGAGGTAGCCCATGTGGTAGCAGATGTCAAATTATTATCTGATGACAATTCCATTGTTCAAGAACAGTTGTGGAATGATGAAATGGAGAAACATCTAGAATTGAAGCAAGTAAGAAAATATATATCTAATGGTTGGCCAGGAGAAAAAGAACTTATAGGAAGTATGTCCAACTATCATAAGATTTGTGATGAGTAAGCCATTGAGAATAGAATCATGTTGAGGGGAGATAAAAGTATTCCTCCTTTTGGCCTTAGGAAGAAATTTGTTGATTTAGCACATGAGGGACATTTCGGCATCTCTACTACTAGAAGAAGATTGAAAGATAATTATTGGTGGCCAGGGATAGATTTGTTTGTTGAACATACAATAATATTTTGTAAATTGTGTGCTAATAGTGACAAGTCATCCAAACCATTGTCTACTGTTCCGCAACCTGTTGAATGGCCTGTTACACCGTGGACCAAACTTGGTATTGATATAATTGGTCCATTCGGTATTTTACCATCTCAGCAATATTTTGGCATTGTCCTCATAGATTATTACTCTAAGTGGCCACAAATCTAAATGGCTAGGGAAGTTACTTCAGATTTCATTGTACAATTATTAGACAGTGTATTTTGCAGAGAGGGTATTCCTCAAGAGATAGTTACCGACAATGGGCCACAGTTTGTTAGTAAGACCATGGAAGATTATTTATTGCGATGTGGTATAATCCATAAAAAATTGTTTGGGAGTTGGAGAGCGCGTTGCTGTTGCCCTGGGGTACTGAGCAGCTTGGCCTTGTACTCACTTGCTTGCACGACGTTCCGGTTTCTCGCTGTAAGTCGGGTGGCCATATTGACGGCCGGCATCCGGGGGCAGTTGGGAATAGGGTTAAGGTTGTTACGCGTAAAATAATTGAAAACTTATGAAACGAATATGCGCACAGAGCTTCGAACAGGAAGAACAGGAAGCATCTTGGACTGAGACATTTGCTTCCTCTACAGTCTACAAAACCCAACAGTTTATTGTGATAGAATCTCAATACATATTACATCCAATAATCTTTCAGTCCACATTTTACTGCTTGAGGAGAGAGTAAGAATGAAACATGGTCACGTTTTTAACTTCAAAATGGAGTTAAAGCCTAGTTCGGCAAATAAAACAAAACATGCTTCTGCTAATGCAAATTATTCATGCCATTAAAGAGTCATTATTTGTTAATTACAAATTTGCTCTAACACACCCAGGGGAAGCAAGAAGGACTCTACTTGCACATCATTTTAAAAACCAGGACAAGGGTCCAGACTCTGACAACAGAGGCCCCACACAACAAAGGATGGACTGCCATTCCAACGTAGGGAAGACTGGAGGAGATATCACCGAACCAGCGGAAGAGGAATGGCCCGTAGAAACCGGCATAGGCCGCAACACCAAACTGAAAGGAGACAGGGTGGACACACGTCACCCAGACTGGCATACTTTCTCGAGGAGAGCTAACTTGCCCAGGATGAGAATGCTACATCTTAAGGCAGTGCTGCTGGCTTCCCCTGTGAGGAGTGGATTGACATCACCAACCACACATTTAATTGCTGGGTTGGCGATAGAGCCCATATCAATGAGGTTGCAGAGCTGCCTTACTATGGTGCACTTGACTATACACCCAATGTCCAGGCTAAAGGTAATTGCAGGCCTCAGTCGGACACTCAGGTAAGGCAGCTTAGACCTATGTACAGAGAATGTAAAGACAGTGTTTAAGCTTCCTGCAATATTGTAAAACTGCATCAGCTACATATCTAATTTTGCAGCTGAGATTGGAAGTTTGAAGGCAGCATCGTAGATTGTCCCAGGACAACCTCATAGGATATCAACTTCGTTTTCTGAAATATATAGCGCTAAAAGGCCATAGTGCTAAGGACATGGCATCAACCATTCAGTAGTGACTTTGAATATATCTTTGCTATCTTGTTTTTGAAGGTGGCTTTTGCTCCTTTCTACTTTACTGGCAGATTCTGCATGGAGCACACAACGCCAGGCACGGCCCGTGCAGGGCGTTATTCCGGGGCGGTGACGTCAGGCAGGGGAGGATCAGGGTGGGGGGGGGTTGTAAAATGCGTGATACGCACCATTAGAGGTAAGTACCGAAAAAAAATAATAATAATAATTTTGTTGCCCACGCTGCATCGCCAAATGTGATGCAGCGCGGGCAACGCAAGAGTACATCTTTCCCAAATGCTTTGCAAACCTCCTTTACCACAGTTGAAAATTAGGCGTGCTCCTCGATCACTTGAAATTCTATTCAGTTTCCTGAATCGGGGAATAAATTCCTAAGTAGGTACTTTGGCATTGTAATGGCATTTGCTCTTGTGCAGAGGTAAGATTTTACCCAACCTGGCAATATAGGTAATTTCTAGCACATATGAATAAGATGTGCACCTTGGCATCTGGAGGTGTATAAAGGGTCCCCAATGAGGAGGGTGAGCGAGGGGGGGGGGTGGTGTCTGGGGGTTTGCTTTACAACATTATAGGACTGACACGTGGCACAAGAGTGACAATAATTTCAGGCCATGGAAGATACCTCATCACATGGGTATTGGTGAGCAGCACACATTACACCGTTAAAGTGCCTTGGTTGTGCAACTCATTGAGAAGATTTTGGAAATATGGTCAATTTTTAATGGGGTTCTGGCACATGTTAAGAACCCCCATTGCATCCAAAGGAAGTCATTCATCAATTCAGACGTATGCTTTGAGTCCATATATAATACAGTTACAATTTTCTCTTTGGTTAGGATGCATGCATGGGTAAGGGCAAAAAGCTCAGACACTTTGCCTGACCTCACATTTTCTGTCATGGCAAACAATGGCACAAACTAGTCTGTGCTTGAATTGGCCATTGATGTGACAAATAGTAAAACGCCAACATCACATATCACTGGACTAACACCAAAATGGTGCAATACAGTGTTCCAAACCTAGAGGTAAGAACCCCAGAATGTTGTATCTGTGTATTGTGTTGCCTGACAAGAAAGAATAGCTCTCTGGCGATTAGAGAGTCTTGCGTAAGGCATTTTTCATGACCTCTATTACTACTTAGCATTTAGCAATGAGGAGACTGGTCCCTACAAAATAGGATTTCAAATGGGCCTCCAAAAGCTGAGTCTCTGGGATAGCATTCTCAAGGATTCAAGGGCTACCGCAAAGTAAGTGATGTGATGCTTGAACCAAAATATCAGAGTTGCAAAAAAGCTCGAAAGTGTCGGCCAGAATAATTTGATACAAAAAACAATGCCTTAATAACACCAACATATATTTTACAAAGTGGCAGTAGCCACTCTGTAGTTCTAGTTAGGTTTCCCAGAGATAGGAATTCCTCAGATTTTAGCTTGCTAATAACTTTGCCCTCGTTTGACGAATCTCATGAAACTTTGCCGACCTATTCCTTTTTCCACATTGATATGATGGCAAAGTTTTGTAGTGTTTGGTGAAGGGGGGATATCAAAACGGGTTTATGAATCAATGCTTTTTCCATAGACTTTATACACAGACGTAGCGGCAAAACGGGGAACAGATTTTCATGAAATTTGGCAGAAAGATTATAGTCTGGAAAGGATCCTATTTGCTTGTTCATGAAAATCCATTCTATAGTTTTGGGCTTTTAAAGTACTAAAACTTTGTAAGATACTGGGCTGCGTTCTACCATGCTACATGATGATGACAAGGCAGTATATGATTGGCTATTGGCTGCCTTTGCATAAGTAAAAGGTAGCCATATTTTTAACACAGTTTGGCTGTAGTCTGGTTCATGGCCTTATATTTAGGTAAGTAGTTGGTTTTATATTTTTTCCCTACCTAGTATCACTTTCTTAAAGTGGTAATAAGTTGACAAAATTACTTATATTTTACTCTATATTTTAAAAAACATTTAAGGAGTACTGCTGCACTTCCTAGCTGAGCTCATCATGAGCGCCGAAGGGGTTAAAAGAAAAAGGTGTGGGAAGTTAGAAAGTATTTCGCGTAAGCACCATCCATAGAGCTACTAGTTGGTACTCACCAGTTTGCTCACGTTGTCCTCATCGGCAACTTTCATAAAAAGAAAAGTGGAAAGAGAGTTTTTGCCCCAGTCTTGAAATTGTGTGAGAAAAGGTGAAGAAAAATAAAGTGTAGGTGATCATATCATCTATCAGCCACCCGGACCGCTTAAAGTACAAAAGAGAAAGATTTTCTAGGTTAAAGTGAGTTGTTGCCCCTTTTTTTCAATCATACTTTAATTTCCATAGTGTCCACACTCATATTAAAAAGAGCTGCATGTTTAGACCATCTTAATTGGAATGGCCAACATGTTTCATTACCTCGCACATTTTATGGCAATTTAATCCGGGTTCGGGACGCATCTCCACCTCACTGATGCTTAAAAGATCAAGTGGTTGCCAGGTGGACTCCTACTAGCAACTCACTCGGGGGATTTTAACAACTTTTCACCATGGGGTTAAACGCAGCCACCAGCAGATCTGAGCTTGTCAACCTCATATAAGTCTTCCAATTCCCCACAGGTCACAAAGGCTGAGGGGCATTAAGAGAAATTGGAAGCTACTGACAGGCTGATGGCTCTGCAAAGAACGAAGGACTGAATCTGGGTCAGTCGTATTACATGGGGTGAGGCCTGTGGGGATAAGACTAATAAGTTCTGAGGAGCCCATTATATTGCTCTAGTGTTGGAGCGCATGGCATTCTCTGTAGTAGGAAGTTTTGAGATCTCAGGCCCACTCCTTAGAACATTCAATCTCCTAATTTAGCACATAAATTCTTGCCAGGCAACTGGTTCTACTAGAGAGCTGTTGAAGCAGGGAGTTCTGTCCACAAACCCCATTCATCTGTGGTATATTTGCAGCAACACATGCTGGTTCTGGTGCTCGAGGTGTCGCGCTGCGCTATCCTCAGGCCTTAAGAACTAGCGTTGTACAGTACTTAATATTATAAGGAATGTGTCTGTCCCCAGCTCTGTGTGGCTCCTCCCTCTTATGGGTGATTGGCTTTGTGTGCCTCAGCACTTCCTCCTTCCTAAGAGTACTACCTCAGCTATGTGTTCCACCAAGGTTGTAACCAAGTTGAGGCAGCAGGTCCGTCCACACCCTGCAAAGAAAACTGCACTACACCCTGAAGGCTGCTACCCGACTGCTATCTCCAGGCGTTGGTGAAGAGCTGGTATCTACAAGCGGTAATGATTATCTCAGCCCTTCCTCCACTCGGAGAGGAGTATTGTAAGCTTGCGTCAATACTACCAGAACACGGCAGCTGCGCTTTGATTAGTGATGAAGAGGAGTTGTGAGTGGTTAGAGCTTGATAAAGTGTGTGCCAGCTGTAGGTAGGTATCCCCTGTATACCTATTACTGTGCAATGTAGGGTGCTGAAGGATGAGGATACATTGCATGGACGAACTAATAAAGGCGCAGCATGGCAGAACTTTGCATGTTTTCTGTAGGTGTGGACAAGGGATGGTTGATTAAAAAAATGTCTTTATGAATCAGAGCAGATGCTCTTAGGACGGTGCATTTATTCTTCACAACAGCATGATGTCATGTTTCTGTGCATGTATGAGTTTTTCTGGCTAAACACAGCGACAATGCTAGGAAGGCTGTGTGTGCTGCGAGGAGTACCAGATGAAAGTTGTGGAGATATGGAGGGATGCACAGATAATATAATATAACCTGGCCCTGGTAGGCGGTTTTCGAGAAAAACTGACATGTCTTTTTCATTCACAAACCACTCCCGAGCTCGGCAAATGCAGATTTTTTTTATTTGGAATCCCATGGAAAAAAACACGCATGATCATATTTTTAAAATATAATTTGGCGTACTTATTAATTGATGTAATGATGAGCCGAGATATGGTGTGCTTTTTATTCTTTAAACACGCGTGTGTTATTTCTGCAGGCCTGAGGCATGATAATGTTCTCAGATCTATGTATTTATTGTTTTTTGTATTGTACCGCTGTGAAGCAACCTCCAAATGCTTGAGGAGGGAGAAGCGCCACGGGAGGTTTCTGAAGGCAGAAGGAAGTAAACAGACCAAAGTTGTTTGAAGACCGGTCATAAGCCGCAAGGAACCTGATATGTACGTAGAGTTCTGGCAACTTCAGATGTGAATGCAAGCCACAGGTGGAACGCAAAAGCAGGGCTGTGAAACTAAGGTCACCATGTAGTAATCCAGGAGGATTAGGATGTGACATTGAATTAGGATGCGGCATTGTGATAGGAGTAGCAGATGGAAGATCCTTCGCAGAGGCACAAGCAGCAGAGTGTACTGTTGATCACATTGTTTACTTCTGGGAAGAAGCGTTGGACACAAGGAAGATACACAATAACACAGTAATGCGTGGGAGCATGTGGAAGGATTAATGGACTTAATCGCATATATACACGCCGCAAATTAGCTATAGGCTTAACCACATTTTTCTACATAAGTACGACAACGTAGGTGCAGACATGAAAAGGGACAGATACATTCATATGTGGACATTTACGTATAGGTGGAGTCACATGCACAAAAACACATATTCACATATAAAGATGGATTTATGTTAGAAAAGATACATTCTCTCACTTGTGCCAGTTCCCCTTCCATTTCCTTTGTTTAAATCTGTTTTATTGATTTCGTTTTTTCTCTTTCCTTAGTACAAATTCAACCAGTAACATGTGTGAGGAAACAACATTACAAAGTTCATTATATTGTCAATTGCTCAACATGCGTCCACATTTCATGCATCTTTATAATCTCCCCAGTACAATACAAAGTTAATTTTACATTTAACTACATTGGTGATGAGAGTCGGGTATGGGGCAGTGTGTAGAAGGTTGACGGGTGGAGAGTGCTGTTACTTAAGAGTGGGCATCCGTCCCCTGTGGACAGGGCACTGGGGGGCTGTCTATTCGTAATATTATCACTAAATCAAAGGAGAGAGGGAGGACTAGGTAAGCTAGTCTGAATCCCCGCTATTATATGTCAAAAAATCAAGAAAGACTAGCTAGGTTTATGCAGGTTAGACTCAGTGGAGTACGTATGTCACGGGAAACCAGTGGGTTTCTTTAAAAAGCCCTCACCCACCAACCTAGTTGGTGGCATGCTTCATCATCGGGCCCACCACAGTGGCACCTAGCGTGCCCCGGGTGTGCTTCGACGCCAGATTACTGCGGAGCTGGTATAATTGCTGAGTGTGCAATGTGGTGAGTGTGAAGGTGAAACTTAAAAAACCATACAGAAATCCCAGCACCCGAGGGTAGAAAATATTTTAATAAAACTGGGTATCTGTTGGTACGTTAAAAGGCAAGTAGACACGTTGGAGTATGGATTATGACCTCCAGTGTCCTGTGTGGTCTACATGTTTCAGCCTGGCCTTTCTTAATTTGAAACAGGCTTTCCTCAGGACCAAGTGAGTATGTGTGGGGTTATTAAAACTAATTTACAGTGAGTGTTTTAAGGTTTTATGTGTAGCACGCGATAAGGTGCTATATGGGAGAGAAGGGGGTTCCCTCTCGCTTTGACAGTATTTATCTGTTCAAAGCCTCCTTGGGTCGCCTGGCAGAGAAACAGACCGCAACTGTCGATCTGGTTCCTCCTTGGACCTCTAATCCTTCTGCGGCGCCCGGTTTGTGCTGGCTTGCTTGAGGGATTTGTTGGGTTTGATGAGGCTACTCTGTTGGCATATAGAACAAAAGGAGGGAAAGGAGAGGGATCGGTTATGATCCAATAGGGCTGAGATTACCACTCTAGAAGGGTGAGTGGAAAGTCCAGCCGCAGTCACAGCCCTGGGAATTGCGGACAACAAAAAG
The DNA here is from genome assembly GCF_964263255.1 of Lissotriton vulgaris. Lineage (NCBI taxonomy): Eukaryota > Metazoa > Chordata > Amphibia > Caudata > Salamandridae > Lissotriton > Lissotriton vulgaris. The sequence continues at coordinate 753,406,316 of NC_141695.1, read as the reverse complement.
GAGACTAGGCTGTTCCTAAAGGAAGGAAAGAACGGTCACTAAGGTGCGAGGGGCAGTGCTCAATGGAGAGCTAACCCTGGGTATCCATTGTGTTGGATATAATGGCCTCACACACCCTTGCAAGTGTCATGCTTCATCATTGGCAATGCTCCTCGTTGGGTAGGCGGTGCAATACCCAACGGGCATACCTCAAAGAGGGGCTCTTTATCGGAGATCTTTTATCCAACTGCCTTGGGTGAAGTGTGGGTGAGGGGCCAGAAGAGAGTAGACGGTGTGGGTGAGGATAAAATGATGCACAAGTTACCGGAAAACAATTTTATTCTGGTGGTCCTCTTCCGCAAATAAAATAAAGATTAGTCCGTCCTCACTGGAACTTAAGTTTCCAAAAACGAGACAGTACTAAGATGTGAAAGGTGTGGTCCACCTCAAAGAGCCCCTCTTTGAGGTGTGTCCGTTGGGTATTGCACCGCCTACCCAACGAGGAGCATTGCCTATGATGAAGCATGACACTCGCAAAGGTGTGTGTGGCCATTATATCCAACACAATGGATACCCAGGGTTAGCTCTCCATTGAGCACTGCCCCTCGCACCTTAGTGACCGTTCTTTCCTTCCTTTAGGAACAGCCCAGTCTCCTTTTTGTTGTCCGCAATTCCCAGGGCTGTGACTGCGGCTGGACTTTCCACTCACCCTTCTAGAGTGGTAATCTCAGCCCTATTGGATCATAACCGATCCCTCTCCTTTCCCTCCTTTTGTTCTATATGCCAACAGAGTAGCCTCATCAAACCCAACAAATCCCTCAAGCAAGCCAGCTGGTACCACCCTGACTTGAGAACCACGAAACTCAACTGCAAACAATTGGAAAGGATATGGTGCACCACCAAGGAACTTGCCGACCGAACTGCATTCAAAACATCGCTCAAACAGTACCACCTACTTCTGAAAGAAACTTGAAAGAATAACTTAGCCAGCCACATCATAGCAAGCTTCAGCCACAGCAAAGAGCTCTTTATCATCGTCAAGGAGTCTGCCCACCCCATAGCCACTGAAATCATCATCACTGCCTCCCAGGAACTGTGACACCGGGGTGTACTTCTTCCATGATAAGATCTCCACCATCTAGACTACCTATAAACCCCAACCCCCGCCTCTGACAACCCAAGCGTCCTCGCTCCCACAGGTGCCCCCCTCGACCAGAGGATCACTGTTTGGAACCAGCTCCCACAAAGAGCACCGCTGACATCATGCACTTCATCCACTCAGTAGCTCTCACTGACCCATATCCACACCATATTTATTTATAAAGTTTTATATAGAGCTAACAAGATCCCGAAGGATATCAGAGCGCTTTACAAAGGAAGGAAGGAAGGACATGAATCCAATATTGCCAACAGGAAAAGATTACACAACTGGAATACATGCATAAGTACAGACAAATAATCGCAAAAATCCCAAACAAATGAATCATGGCGAGTAGTACCATAAACTAGTATGTAGCAGACTACGAAGGGGGTACACACTGCAGAAAAGAAAAGCATAAATCCAATATCGACTTTAAGTAGGAATACACAATAGGAATACTCGCTTGTTTCCCAAACAAGAGAGTCAAGAAGAGTGATATGATAAGCATTAATTATACGGGCTACCAAAGGGGACACACAATGCGGTAAAGAAGGGCAGCATCACATGAGGGTACAATGTTTGTAGGAACAATGATTTTGAGCAAATGATCCTGGGCCAAGGTAAGGTAAAAATGTGTTCATTAAGAATCTTTTCGCTTTCAGTTTGAAAGTAGTCGTTGAGGAGATTCAGCGTACTTCTGGTGGAAGAGAGTTCCAAATCCTTGGGGCAGGATTTGGAACTCTCTTCCACCATATGCTCAACCTCCGCAATTACATCATCCGCCACAAGCTCACAGCCATCTTCAACACATCTATCACCTCTGCCACCTACCCAGAAGAATGGCAAAATGTCAAAATCAAACTCCTTCGCAAAAAAAGTCTGCCGGCCCCAGAGAGCTCAAAAACTACCGGCCCATATCCCTGCTCCCCTTTCCAGCAAAAGTCCTTGAAAAGGCCACCAACTCAGAGAATGCCTCGGGAACAGTGATCTTCTGGATGCTTCCCAATCTGGATTCCAGTGACAAAACGGAGAAGAGAAACAGTGGAGGATACAACAGTGTGGAGAAGGGGAGATATCAAGGGAAGATGTGCAGCAGGTGTGGCAGTACATATCACAATGCAGATTATAAGCGCTGCTTTGCTTTTGATAAAGAATGTAGGAAGTGTGGAAAGAAGGGGCACTTCTCGAGGATGTGTAAGATGACAAATAGTAACAAGTTGGCGATTGTTGAGGTGAAGCGTGAGATTAGTGAGGTGGAGAATGTTGAAGGTGCAGATAAAATATTGTGTTTAGGTGAAGTGAATGCACAACAGATGGAACCTGGAAGGAGGAATAGACCTAAAGCTAGCTTCAACATAAATAACAGAGTTGTGGAACTGATGGTTGACCCAGGTTCGTTTTGGACAATAATCCCGGAATGCTTATACAAAGAGAATTGGAAGGGGGCAGTTTTGTTGCCAAAGGATATCAACCCTTGTAGATATCAAGGAGTGTGTATTGATTTGTTAGGGTATATGATGGCTGAAATTAGGTTTCAGGGACGTTCCTTTAAGGGGAAGGTGTATGTTGCGAGTTCGGGACCAGCGATATTAGGGTGGGGTCACCAGTACGACCTTCATATCGTCATTGATCCAGGAGCAAGACAACAGGTGATGGTTGTGGATGAGATGACTGCTGGAATGATTGTTGAAGGTATGCCAGACTTATTTGCAGAACACATTGGTGAACTGAAAGGGTACGTACACAAAATTGTGTTGAGAGGATGCTGTTCCGATGCAGCACAAAGTGAGGAAAGTACCATTTATTGCGAGACAAGAGGTGTGGAAGATGCTGGATGACATTCTTGAGCAGGATGTGATTGAACAGATAGAAACTTCACGCTGGGTTTCGCCACTGGTGATAACGACCAAGTCGGACGGTAAATTTAGGTTCTGTGTGGACCTTCGCACACTGAATCAGAATATTGTGGTGGATAATTATCTGCTACCGAATATCAACTAATTAATTTTGTCATTTAAAGGTGGTAGTTTTTTTTCGAAACTTGATTTACGAAGTGCGTACCATCAGATTAGGTTGCACAAAGACTCAAAGGCGTTGACTGCGTTCATCACTACTGAGGGAGTTTACCAATTTACCCGGATGCCCTTTGGACTCGCATTGGCGGCAGGGGTTTTTCAAAGAATGATGGGGTCGGTTTTGAAAGGAATAAATAATGTGGTTTACTTTCAGGATGATGTTTTGCTGTTCGGAGAGACGGTTGAGCAACACAACCAAATTTTGAAGGAGGTCTTGAAAAGAATGGAGCAAGCGGGGTTAACATTAAAGAAAGAGAAGTGCAAGTTTGCGGTGGAGGAGGTAGAATATTTGGGTTACACTCTTTCTTCTAGGGGTGTGAGGCCGAAGAGGGATCTTTTGGAGTCGATAAGGAAGGCGCCGTCACCTTGTGACAAGGATCAATTGAGATCGTTCCTTGGGCTTATAGAATACTATGCAAAGTTTGTGGAGAATTTTGCAGCAAAGACAGAGAAGATTAAGTTTTTACTAAGGAAGGGATGTAGGTTTGTGTGGGGTAATGAGCAGGATGAGTGCTTTGTTGACATCAAGAGGGCAATATTAACCCCATTTGATACCAAGCTGAAGTCTGTGTTGACGGTCGATGCCAGTGCCGTTGGTATTGGTGCGGTGTTAGCGCAGGAACATGATACTGGGTTGAAGACGGTGGCTTTTGCATCACGGACACTTACGAGTTCAGAAAGGAATTATTCCATTATTGAACGTGAGGCGTTGGCAGCTGCTTGGGGCTGCGAGTACTTCAGAATGTACTTGCGGGGATTTGAGTTCAGGATGTTGACAGATCCTAAACCGTTGGTGAAAATATTGTCACCGGGTGGTGCTGGAAAAGGGTCGGCGAGGTTGGCTAGGTTGGCTGCTAGACTCCAGGAGTTTTTGTATAGGGTAGAGTATATTCCTGGGTGGAAAAATGGTCAGGCAGATGGGTCGTTCAGACTCCCCTTACCTTGGGAGGTGGTGGACAAATCGGGTGTTGAATCAAAGCAATCTGAGGGATCTGTGGCAGCGATAGATGAATTGGTGGATATGTGCACTGGGGCTATCAATAAGAGTAGGTGGAACTCATGTATGGCAAGTGTGGAGGTATTAAGAGGAGTGAGAGAGTTGATTGTGAAAGGTCCTAGGAGGGAGAGTACCTTGCCTATGGGCGTACGTCCATATGTGATGATTTTGGATGATTTGTCAATTCTAGATGATGAAGGAAATGTCATGATGAAGGATGATAAATTCATCCCGCCTCAGGAATTAAGATTTATCCTGTTTAAGTTGGCACACGAGGGACACCTGGGACAATCCCTTACGAAGAGAAGAATTAGGGAGTTTTTCTGGTGGCCGGGTATGGACCAGCAGGTCTTGGAGTGGGTTGAGAGGTGTGCAGAGTGCTTTGAGAGCGAGAAAAGGTTGAGAGTTGGGTGTCAGGGGAACTTGGGAAAAATTGATAATCCAAATTTGCCTTGGCATACTGTGTGCCTTGATTTTATTTGTCTTTTTTATTCTTTGGGTCAGGAAATGAGATTTGGGTTTGTCTTGATTGATGTAACTTCGAAGTGGTTAGTGGTGAAATTTACAAAAGAGATAACGACAAAATCCACGATTAACTTGTTGACTGAGGTTTTCAGGTAGGAGGGTTATCCTGTGAGACTGATAACAGACAATGGAACCCAATTGGTTTCAGAGGATATGGTGAAATTTCTAGATGTGTGTGGGATTGTTCACACCAGAACTTCATTGTACAATCCACAAGGAAATGGTATTGTTGAGAGGGCTAACAGAATTGTGAAGGGTGCTATTCAGATGGCGGTGAGTTCTGGTGGCTGTGTAAGAGACATGGTAAATTACTTAGTTTGGGCTTAATGGACAACAGTGAACGGAGTCACTGGTAAAGTTCCGTTCAACATGATGAGGGGACGTTTGGCAGGTACCAAGCTAGTTCCAGCATGGATGAAATAGTGCATTGGATTGGCAGAGTTGGGTGATGGTGCATCAAAAGTTTGTGAAGGGTTGAATGTGAGGAGATTGGCAGTCAATGATTGGGTAAAGTTTAAACCTGGTCGAGTGGGAATGGGTCTAACTAAGTTTAGGGGTCCATTTAAAATTAAGTCGGTTCATGACAAATTTGTGACACTTTATAACGGTGAACACTTGAATTTGAGGAGGGTTGCCCTACACAAAAAAGCAACAGTGTGAATCGGATTTGGATGAGAAAAAAAACAAATTTGGAAAAAAATAGTGAAGATACCATTAGTGGAGATACCTTTATTTTACCACAAAGGATCAGAAGGCAACCTAAATATCTTCAGGATTTTGTGTGCCATTGAGTTTGTGTGTGGAAAATGTGGGCATATGTTCATTCTTCTCGGTGTGGTTCATTGATGTTTTTTTTCGTTTTGGTATGTGTGCTTTATGTTTTTTTAGTTTGGAAGGAATGAGGATATGTTGTATTCTCTTATTTTGTTGTAGTGTGCATTTCACTTTAAATGGAACATTCTAACTTTACTGATGTCATGATGCAACTTGGTGCTCTCGTGTTTCTAGACTGTCAGTTGCTTCTTAGCCTTTGACCGGAACACCAGTTTTACTCTGTTACTTATAATAAATAACCTCAACAATTCCAATGGTATTCTTGGCTGTTTAACTTCGGTTACATCAATTGTATACATTTAGACATAGACACAATCATCCCCAGAGAGACGGAGGTTTGAGTGGAAACATTTACAAGTTGAAAAATCTTTCCACTATTGCATGCAGAAGCAGACACGTGCAGGAATATACCATCGCTTGCAACAGCAGGAAAATTCCGGAATTTGCAGGAACAGAGGCAACCGCATTTAGTGATCGACATTTCACATGCAAGAGCCGATAGGAAAAGTATTTACCAAGAGGCGTTTTAGCTGTTATCTGATCCTGTTCCATCACCCAGAAGTATAGCCATTAATGCGTCAGTGAGCCTCTAAGGTACTACCCACCCATCTCCGATGGAGCCCGTTAGCTCTCCTGATAGGACTAAAATCTGCAGCGCTCCGTTGTAAACACTTAAATAGGAGTCCGAACTTCACAGCAAGCAGACTTCAGCACTAGCCTGCGACTTGTCTCATCAGCTGAGCCTTCACGTTCTGCACTATTTGGAACTTACGTGCAAATCTGTGGGTGCACTATGCCTGTGCTTACCCAGGGGTTAAAGAATACACGCAGGTATTTCTACGCGCACTAGCAGATGGTGAAAAATGCACATCTCCACAAGGCTTTAAATACTGCATGACTCGTTGGATTAATATGGAGCATAAATATGGCAACTGAAATTAAGGTTGTAAAGAAGGAGACCTTCATATTTGATAGGTCGACCGCAGATTCATCATCAAAATTGCTTCATTTGCCGACTTTAACTTGGAAATCAATGTGCGGCCACCCAGAGCAAGCATCGGCACAAGTCTCGTGACTTCCACCAAGGTAGCCGTGTAACCGATACAGAAAGGGCTCCCCTCTGAAGCAGTAGTGAACTCGGGTGAGCTAGGTTACCGATAATGGCAGTGGTACGTCAGAGGACTTCTCCATGAAAACATTCTAGCAGATGAGGCGTCGTGCGCCTCTACCCTTATTCAATGTATGCGAAAACATTGGGGCGAATTATTAGTCGCCATAAGGACATAATAAGTTGTGAGCATCTGTAAGGGACTGGTGCAGAAAAAAAGGTTATAGTCCATCATTGAAGAAGCGGGGTAAAAATTTACTTGTATTTATTTATATGTGAGTTTTTGTCTCACTTTCGTTTCCTTTCAGATGCCCACACCTGACTCAATCCTTTTGATGACCAATGGATTATTCAGCTGGGATCGAAACATTACCTTAGATCAAGTGGAAAAGAAGTCCTGTAAACTCTTACACTGGAGTCAAATATAAATTAGCATTTTTTTTAGTTCAGAGTATTTTATTACGTTTTTACAGGTAGAGGTAAGCAGTGGTAAACAGAACAAATGTATATTTAGAGAGGATAAATACATTGTGGGGAATGGGGTACAGACTGTGCATAGATTGGTGGAACAGTGGATAATCGACTAATAGGAGAAGGGCTGATCTAGTTATGCAGTGAAATACATTGAATATACAGCATAGGTAAGAGGTACATAACCATACAGCATGTGTGTTTTGGTGAGGTTGACAGACCATTCCATACCGATGATCATAGGTGCTAAAAAAGTCGATTGTCTAACGTTCTTACCTAAGAACAGCATTATACACATGATGACTGTTGACAAGAGAAATGAGAGTGGGCAAGAGGGGTGTAACAAGCCCACCCATGTCCCCCAGTATGCACAGAATAGAGAAAAAAGCTTTGTCACGCAAGAATGTGGAGTGGTGATTAGTGTTCGTGGTTAACAGCTAGGAGCACAGATATATGTTGGTGGAGAAGGCACACTGTGTGAAGATAGTGAGGAGGAGTAGAAGTTATAGGCTGGATCATGGCGGTTTGTAGGCAAAGTCCTTCGAATCTAGCGCCTGTCATATTCAGAGACGTGAGCTTCTCCTTAGAGCGATTTGGAGAGCAATGCTGTCAGCTCCTCTCAGGAAAGAGAGCCATTCCAGTCATTTAGTGAAAGAGACTGCTGAAAAGTTTTTCCAGTTGGAAAGAATTAGCTTGCAAGCTAGAGTAAGCATTAGATCCAGTAAGAAGCGGTCATTGTCGCAGCTGAGTTGGGGGTCCAGAGGCCCTAGTAAGATGTATGCAAACTCTCTCATAGGGGTAATCTTTAATATGAATGTGATGTAATCAAAAATCTTTGTCCAGTAAGTTTGGAGGCGCGGGCCGCTAAAAAGCATATGTTCAAGGGAGCCCTCATTTTTTCCACTGCACCAGCAGGTAGGGTTTTTAACAGACCGAGTTTGAAGAGTTTTGCCAAGGTCCAGTAGGATCTGTTGATTAACATGAAATTTGCCCCTTCGCTGCTGGGGCTAATTCCCCCGGCTGTTCTGGGGGGCGCGCACAGAGCCCGCATGCTCATGACGAGATCAGCTCGTCATGAGGCATGGCGCTCCGGTGCTCACGACGAGCTGAGCTCGTCACAGGTGCACCTGTTCCAGTGGAACGCTCAGCACAGCAGGGGAATTATCCCCGCGTGTGAGCGTTCCACGGCTCATGACGAGCTGAGCTCGTCATGAGCACCGGAGCGCCGTGCCTCATGACGAGCTCAGCTCGTCATGAGCATCGATGGTGTTAGTTTGTGCTAATAGTGGAGAGATTTTGTGTGAAAATGGTGATTTATTAAGGACGGGCCAGTTAAAGGCAATAGTTATTTTGGTAGGTTTGGATTCCCATTTCTGTTGGTTATGGGAAAGAGATTTGTTTTGGTTTGGTAAAAGGATTTTATAAATGCGTGACACTAGGTGACCAACTTTGGAAAGTTGACTTAAAAGGGCAACAATAGAGGGATGTGAGCTTGATAGGTTTAGTTTTGCAAGGCATACTTTGAGTTGGAGGAACTTGTAAAAATCCAGGTCAGTAAGGTGAAACCTATTTTGTAAGGTTGAGAATGGCAGTGGAGTGGGGTTGTTGAAGACGTCTTGCACTAGGTTAATGCCTCTATTCGACCAGTTTTGCCAGTGAAGAGGGGAGCCATCGATTTTGAGGGCTTGGTTATACCATAGCGAGGATAGGTGAGTACGTTTAATTTTGATCTCGAGGTGAGAGTCTAGACGAAGGATGGCTCTTTTGGTATTTTGTATGATATTTCAAGAATGTAAAAGATGGGAGGTATCCATCGTAGCTAGCACAGAGAGTGGAATCCTCTGCATAAGGAACTTATCTATCCTCACCCAGGGTGGAGTATATGATGGGTTATCAAAAAAACAGTTTGCGCCCTGTTTGCATAGAAAGGCGGTTTGATAGTTTTTGAAATTGGGTAGGGAGATGCCCCCATTGTCTTTGGCCAGTTTAAGCTTTTTCATAGAGATTCTGGGCTTTTTTCCCTGACATAAGAATTTACTGAATGTTTTATCCATGTTTTTAAGGAATTCTTCTGAAAGGGTCATTGGTAGCATGCTGATGAGATAATTGACGAGAAGCATTAGCATCATTTTTATGGTCTCTGCTCTACCCCACCATGGGCATTTTAATTGTATAAAATTCCTTCATTGCTCTTACATATCTAAGGGCATCATTTTATCAAGTGTTTTGTTGCCCCTGCACTTTCAGCACTGTTCCTCATCACCTATTGTGGGCTCCGCACTCATCAAATAATACATAGAGAATCATGCCGCTGTCCATCTGTTTATGTGGAGGTCATGTTTTTCGTTCAAGCCCACTGTTTGAGCATTTACTGAAGAAGGATTCAGGCGCATGACCCAGGTTTCACTACTAGTTCTCATAAGCAACTTAACTCGGTTGAATCATCAGATGAACGATGGTTATGAGCTGTAAGTTGTGACCATAGTAACCAAGCCAGATGTGGCATCCTCAGTACTTTTTTTGAGCCCATCGTGCATTTCGAAAGGTCGGCAGATTCTCACAATCTGCGCAGTTAATGTCTGCCTTTCTACCATGGCTCCAACCCGTGTTCCTCCGTGCTGCGGCAGCTGGCCTAGGAGACGGTCGCTAGGGTGTCTCCGACCTCCTGTTGCCTATGAGAAAGAGCTGGCCTCTGGTAACACATGCGAAACCCCTCTCCAAATACTAGTGACCTAGATCACAAAACTGAGTCTGCCTTTTCTAAACTTAAGATGGAAATAATCACGAGCAGAGGAGGTCCTGTCCCAAACCTCCGAATGGGTCCCTTGCCTCTCCTAAGCTCCGGTCTTCATCTGATTCCAGGATCCTGCAGTGAAGGTCACCAGGGCTGTTGATTGTCCTGTCCTTTGTTGCAAAAGGTGTATCCTGGAGATAGATTTTTCACCTCCCTCCTCCACCTACCCAATTAGATTTCAAAGTTACTGCTGAAAAGAGCAATATATTACTACTGCAAGAGTAGGGTACAGCATTAGTACCTTATGTACCTCTCATTTGCTAAGAAAGGGCGGGTAGAGGAAATCAAAGCTCAAACTGGGCCTTACCCACCTTACGAGCAGAGAGGTTCATGACGCTTACGCTAGCACAGATCCAGCAGCCACTGTTATGAGACATCATCTCCCTTAACATCCAGTTGTGGATTTAAACATTCCAGTGTGCCCAAACACCATTGATGTTTCTACCTGAGGGTAGTAGATATCCTGCTCTTGAACTTCTTGGCATATATCTCCCCTCCCACCCCTTTTAACCAAGGGAGGCAACCACGCTAATAAAGTACATTGTGGACTGACCCACCTTTTTTATCCACATTCACTTCACGACTACACTTTCCTTGCCCTCTCACACGCATGCACCATATGGCTGGAACAAAAGATCTCCGATAAAGAGCCCCGGTTTCGGGAGCCCGTCAGACATTGCAGTGCCACTCTGACGAGGAGCAGAACCCATATGATGAAGCATGACACCTAGTTTACTGGGTGTGTGAGGGTTTTAGTTCCAACAAGGGAATTTCCCCCCCCCCCCCCCCCCCCCCTTCTATTTTGCTCTTCACTACACTCACACGGCCTTTTTCTTTTTCTTTTCCTTCCTGGGGAACTTTGTACCCTCTTTTGTGCTTCTATATTCGTTTTGTCTGGTTCTACCATTTGCACTTTGGATCCTAGACTCTCATCGGCCAGTAGAGATTTCACTAAGGTATTGATGTTGCTAGTCACTTGTTTCCACAGGAGAAGCTTTCATTTTTCACTCTATCCTAATAACGAACTCCTCTAGTTTTGCACCCCATAAAGAACACATTCGGCTGCCCAGAGGGCTGTGTGGTTTCATTTTTGCTCTGTCTGTCATTCATGCCTCAGATGAGTTGTGACCTCAGGCAGTGATGCTGTTGAGTGCCACTTGGTGGCTGGAGAGCGCACTCTTTGTAAGGGCTCATTGGGCATGGAATGAAAGCTAACTCTACGTCAACCCTTGGAATCTAAGGGCTGTCTAGTTGGTTATGTAGGCTCGTATCCTTAATTTTACTGGAAGATTTTAACGGATAAATCTTTGGCTCTGTGCTAATCGAAGGTGCTGCAGGACCAGTCTTAGCCGATTCTGTTCTCTTAAAGTGATTCTCTTTACCCATTTCACATCTCTTGGGAAAGGGGAACATTCTCGAAGATACCATCATTTTCACTGGAGTGATCTCTTACAACTGGCAGTTTGTGTTTGTAAATGTGTTCTTCTCAGTTCTGGAACTACGATGATCTACTAGATGACCTGAAACTATACGTTTTGCTAGTTCTCTCAAATGCCTTGGTGGGGGCACATTAAGTTAGAACTGGGGTGAGTGGCAAAGGGTGTCTCAGTGTGTAGTGAAAACTTCTCATCCGACTCTAAAGATGTTGTTGTCCTGCTGGATTGAGCCAGCCCAACTTCCCCCTGATGGCAGTTCACAGATTTCTTAATTGACCGTTCTGAGCCTGGCTGGATTTCTTTCATAAGATTTTGAACCAGCATGTGCAAGGACATTTGCATCAATACAACATTATCAAAAGGAACTTTATTTTGTAACATCGGCCATGATCCTCTCATAAATAGCTCTACCCATGTGATCAGGTAATGCCAGATCTATGAAAAGCTGAAGGGGCCGCTGCTCCGTTTCTGGGCCAACGCATTGACTAGTTCCTGTGCCACAGCTCTTTACCTTCTGCAGTAGATACGGATGGTAAGGCCAGGTCATTATCCCCAGTGCTTAATTTGTAAAACAATAATAATAATAATAATAATTACCAGGGCTCTGGTCAGGAGGCCACTGCAGCTTGCACCACACAGTACCCCTGCCAGGCTGCCAATGATAGTAACACGACAACGACTAACCATCACACTCCTACAAGTGTGACCAGCGTCGGATTGGTAACGCGGGCATTCGGCCAATGCCCGAGGGGCCAGTGTCCGAGTGCTGCTGTGGGCCTCCTTTTATTTATTTTTTTAGAAGTCTGGGGTTGCCAGCGGCCCAGTAGGTGTCTGAGTGGCCTTTCTTGAGGCAGATGGGCGCTCATTACCTCCGTTTAGCAACAGGCAAGAGGTGTCACTCCCTTTGTCTCGCTGGCCGGCCCACTAAAGTGTGCACATACTGAGTGGGGGCAGGGGGCCTGAGGAGAAGTGGCCTAACTTGTTTCACCACTGTAAACTAACGCGTGCATTTATTTTTAACCCCCCCCTAAAGTTTTTTTTTATATGAGTACGCCATAGCAGTGATTTGAGGAGTGATTATGCAAATGTGGGCCGATTTTTTTTTTTTTGTGTGCCCGGGCCGATTTTCAATCCCAATCCAACCCCGAGTGTGACAATTCAGACTATTTCAGGCCCCCAAAGCTATGAGAATTGCTTGGGCGGCAGGTAATAGTCATTTGTAATGTATATAGACAGCGCCACCTTGCGGAAGACTGTCGCAAGCACCGGCGTTGACATTTAAGTGCCGGTGCCGAGCCCAGAAACCACTGGCTCAAATTAAGCATTTTTTCCCCAAAACATTCAGACTTAACTTGTGTCAGTTTTTTTGCATCGCCTGTAGCCGGGCTCACTACCCTTCTTTGTGTTCGGGTTATGTAGGGTTTAAAATGCGGGCTACGGAAGGTCGCAGAGAGAGTTAGGAAGGGGGCATAGGGAGACCGGGGCAAGGATATGATGAAAGCGACGGACAATCAAGGGGTAGCACAGTGATATATTTATTTATTATAAGTTTTGTCTTAATTAGCTTCTTGTTTTCATTTTTAGGCTGAGGTCCGAGTAGATAAAATTCCGCAAAGACGATGTTCACCCGTGGAAATATATGCAGTGCCTGCTTAAGTCTGCTTTGATTTGGGATGGATATCCCTCTTTTAAGCGCTGCGGGACTGTGTGACGCTTACTTTTTCATGGGGAATGAATGCATATTTCCTACTGCGCCTTACAAAGGATTTCTTTTTTCTTTTTTAGCTGCCAGGTGAATGAATCTGTATATGTGTCTCTTCTCTACTTTCATTACCATGAGCGCATCACACTGATGAGCCCACTCAGGGCGAAAGTCCTTTCTGAAGTGAAATTCAATTTAGTTGATATCATTCTGGGCATTTGCTTAAGATTTTTTAAGATGTAATAGTTGGCAGGAACAGTGGGTGTGCATGAGTCACCAAATTACGTCTGTCCTTTGATGTTATGGGAAGTTGCATAAAGGATACCTGTAGTGGGGTTGGGGTGTCCAGATTATTGGTGTGCATGTTTTCTGATGCACAATGTTATATTGTACTGTATTGTAACATTTATATAGCGTTTACTTCCGCTATGTGGGGTGCTGAAGCTCTTGCCTACACGGGCAGCATGCTGCAGTGCGTAGGGCGTATGGTTGGCAAGGTGATGCCTTTATTTTTTATCATAATTGGGAAGTGTTTTCCATGTTCTGCACGAGGCCCACTGAGCTTTGGTTATTGTGTTATGAGTGACAGCGCTTAGCAGTGTGATGAATGAAGATGTGTGAGGGATAGATGCACAATGTATGGTTTTCAGGAAGTTGGTAACTTTGCGCATTACTGAACATACCTTTATGGTGTTTATTATGATCATAGTCTACTTGAGTGATCACCGCACTGGGTTATCCATTCTGAGATATTTAGTTTGATGTTTTGCTGACCGGAATAGGTGTAGGTTGGAAAGAGAAGCGGTTGGTAAATCGGCTGGGATGGACATTGTTACCATCATTCCATACCGGATTATCACTAATGCTAAGAAGCTGTTACGGTATGTAGCTCGTTGGGACCTGCACTGGACTAAATTAAAGTGCTCTTTTGGACAGCTGCATATGGCAGACTAATTCAGTTATTCCATGTGTGTTCAGTTGGTGATGGGTGGCTGGTACAGTCCTGGGTGATGGACATAACCCATAACAGTTTTGTCTTATGTGACTGTAAGAATCTATTGCTCCCAGACAGTGAGATAAATTAAGGCTAGGTGTTGGCAGGATGGGCCACTCTAAGCTGACGAGTGAAAGGAGTGATCATCTACCACACTGGAACATCACAGAGGCTCTGCCTGAGTACTCTCACAAAAAGTTTGGCACCAGTCTTCTGTGACACCAGACAATCTGGGGCCAGGACAAGGAGGAAGGGGAGACCTGACACCTCAGGGGAGTGGAAACCTCTAGAAACTTCCTCATCTTCAAAGTGGGCATCAGATATAAATATTAGACCCTTAAACCCAACTCTTCAGTACACTTCTGGAAGAAGAACTGATTTGCTGCTACATGAGCTTCCACTCTGCAGGGCTGCTGCCTGGAAGGACTGCTGTGTTCCTGTGCCGACCAGCTACCCCCTAGCCTCGCCTGCATCTCTAAACCCAGGATACCTAAGAGGTAGTTGGCTGGCCTCCCGATCAAAAGCCTCAGGGACAGAACAGGCTTCCAGCAACCTTAAACATAGCCCCTGGGCTCTGTCATATGTGAGTCCTGCCCTCCCAAGTGGTGCCACCCCAGTCCTGGACCCTTGGAAGTGGTCCTGAATGTGCCCATCTGTGGATTCAGCATAACCAACACATCCCCTCTGTGATGCATCTCCCGCAGAACCAGCGCATCGCCTCTGCTGCTCGACAAATCACCCTCCACAGACTTCCCTGACGCAAGGACTTCACATCACCCAACCCAACTCAACTCATTGGAATCACCACCATTGTGCAACGCATCCTTTTGCCCAGACTTTGCATCGCCTCTGCTGTGCGATGCATTCTCAACAAGAGACTCATCTTTTCACAAGGATGTATGACGGTACAACGCGTACCGTTACGACGTAGGTTTTACAACGCAAGTCGTTACAACGACTTGCGTCGGGGGGCGCTGGATAGTGAAAAGTTTAATTTACTATTCCAACTCCAGTACCCGTGGATAGTAGGGAAGGTGTTGGATAGTAAATTAAACCATTCCCTATCCTAGAGCGCCCTCCAGTGAAAGTCGTTGTAGCGGCTTTCGTTGTAAAACCTGCGTGGTAATGGTACCGCGTTGTAAACGTTTCGTGTTGAAGGATGTTCCCCTTTCACAACCAGGATTTAAAGTACTTTCAACTGGCCTAACTGGGTTCCTGTTGCCGGCCCGCACTCTAGTGCAGCCAGCCTGGACTTGTGACTTTGTCCCGGCCTGGCACGACCAGATGAGCACAGCTGGTGCCTCCTGCATTTTGGTGCTATTTTCACTTGAATCTTTAAACTTGCATAGCTTCGAATCTACTGATTGGATTTTAGTTGTCTTGGCCTTTTTTTTTATTTCTTAACGCTTATTCTATTCTTTTTATTTGGAGTGGGATTTTGCTTGTGTTGTCTTCACTTTATTACCATTTGAAAGGTTGCATTAATCCTTCATGCAAAAACAACAGTCGATGGACAGAATGCAGAACAATGTCATACATTCACCCCAGTACAGAGATCTGGGCCTAAATCCATTGTTTTTTTGCACTCCACACCACCCCAGTTCAGACATGGCCATATGCAAATAAGCCTTGACCCTGTGCCTCATGGGAACAGTCAAGCCCGAACTGCCAAGCCATGTCTTCCCTGGATCGGAATCAAGCATCCTAGGACCGGTTTCTGGCTATCAGCCGTCATCAGCCAGGATAGCTTGACTCCAGTGGTGTGGAGAGCACGGGACTCATGTCTGAACACACCCGTCCCACTCGGGGTGACAAATGCAAAAACAACCGTTGATGGACAGAATGCAGAACAATGTCATACATTCACCCCAGTACAGAGATCTGGGCCTAAATCCATCGTTTTTTGCACTCCACACCACCCCAGTTCAGACATGGTCACATGGCCTCATGGGAACAGTCCAGCCCGAACTGCCAAGCCATGTCTTCCCTGGACCGGAATCAAACATCATAGGACCGGTTTCTGGCTGTCAGCCGTCATCAGCCAGGATAGCTTTACTCCAGTGGTGTGGAGAGCACAGGACTCACGTCTGAGCATACCCGTCCCACTCTGGGTGACGAATGCAAAAAAAACAGTTGATGGACAGAATGCAGAACAATGTCATACATTCACCCAAGTACAGAGATATGGGCCTAAATCCATCGTTTTTTGCACTCCACACCACCCCAGTTCAGACATGGCCATATGCAAATCAGCCTTGACCATGTGCCTCATGGGAACAGTCCAGCCCGAACTGCCAAGCCATGTCTTCCCTGGACCAGAATCAAGCATCCTAGGACCGGTTTCTGGCTATCAGCCGTCATCAAAACAATTTGGATCTTTCACAGAGGGTGGTGTATGATTAACCCTGATGCCACACCAACACACAACAAAGTAAGTGGGTTTGGTATTAGCGGCCAATTAGCGATGAACTTAGTTCCTATAACTGCGCTGGTCTCGACACATTTTCCATTTTATTTTCAGCCTACTGTGAGTCCTCTCTACTCGCCTCTATGACGTAGGAGCTTACGGGCCCATTGTTTCAAATTCTACCGCCAGATTTGTGTAGGTGGTTCTAACTGTTGCATTCATTGCCTTTCTCATATTATCAACTACACTCCAACACCTGATTAATAGGACCAATTAAATTACTCTTAGGTGTCTCCACATGTCCAGATGAAGAGCCCAGGCTAAGGATAAAATAACCCATACAGAACAAGGGGTAAAACGTTGACGGTCTTTCTTGTTTTGTCACGTACAGACAACAGAAATTGATTTCCTGTGTCACGAGGATACTATGTTTCTCGCATAATTTTCCTTCATGTGGCTGGATAGGCCTCTCTCAGTCTGTGATGTATATATCGCACATAGCCTTTCCTTTTCTACAACCCTCATAAGCTCCACACCCTTTTTGAGCACCTTCTCCTTCCCTTTCTTTGAGAACCTTTTTCTTTAGAAATGTACAGATAATTGTGCTGTCATCTAAATATGAATATAAGCATATTTTGAATATGAATACATTGTATTAATTGATTTATCAAGGTGATGTTTTGATTTCATGGTAAAACAAATTTCCACTGTGACCATTATTTTTGTACTGTATCTTACCCGGGTCCGGTGGATGTTTGGGTGCCCCCATTGTTCTGTAATGCATAAATACTTTAGGCATTGACTTTAAGTTAAGCCTGACTGCTCTGTGCCAAGCTACCAGAGGATTGAGCACAGCTTAATTTGGGGTTTGATTGTGACTTCATCCTGATGTGGTTGCTGCTTGAGTAGGGGTTCACCCCGTCCTCCAGCCAATAACCCAGTTTCTTACACACTGCATTTCTGATTCGATTTTCTTTTATATTAATCATACTATTGCGAGAAATTAACACAAATAGATTTCAAGAGTCGGCAATAGCGAATCTGCCGATATGGTATAGCCATACTTTCTATTGAAAATAACATTTTGGTTTTCTGTATAACTTTGTTGCCATTTGACGAACTGCACAAAATCTGGTGAAACGCCTAGCATAATGTTACCTGTATCTGCACCTCAACTTTCATGCCCAGCTGTGTAGGGGAGAAAAAGAGGGGTTTATAATTTAAGCATTTCCCTCTTTAGCTCTGATAGGAATGTTTGCTCTCTGCTACAATAAATAGCACAGAAGGTATCAAACATGGTATGAATGAACTCTCCACTCAAAAACATGTTTTTTTGTGGTGTGGTGTAAATGCAATCAGTAGTTTTTGAGATATTAGCAATTGAAAAAAGCATGAGGAGGCAACACAACTTGATTGTTGGAAAGGTGTTTTTGCTTGGCTTATAACCAGGGCCACTGGAACTATGCAGCAGAAGAGGACCAAATTATGCAGCAGGGTTGACTAAGTTATGTTGCAAGAAAAGGCAAACTATGAGGCATAATGGAGCACATTTTGTGATAGTATTACTTCATTATTTTATTATTTTTACACCTGATAACAATGTTTGAGAAAACAGTTCATCCTAGTTAGTCCCAATTTATCGACCAAATACAGCAATACAGCAATAAGCAACTGAAAGAAGGCCAGCCAACCTTTGCAAAAAGCCTCCTGGTGCGCTGGAACCTGAGTCGCCATTTTATTTGTAACTTTTGATACATTTGAGCTAGGAACTCATTTTTTTAATCTGCAGATTATGCAGAGGCTGAATTATTGGCAAATGCGGCAAATCCATAATTATGCGAAAAAAGACATAGAATCTAATGATTCCAGTTGCCCTGCTTATAACGAGTGTTTAATTTATACTGGTGGTTGCCAGTGGTTGTCATGAGCACTTATTTAAGGGCATCAGAACTCTCCCACGGGCGCAGCCTTGATTGTAGTATAAATGCTGCTTCAGCCTATATTTCCAAAGAGCTCCTAACACTGAAGCTAGGCCAAGACGTTTGCATAATCTTAAAAACGTAGTGGTTTCCTTGAGGAAAAATTGCCTTATTTGTTATATTTGCGGCGATGTCACTGGTCATGATGCTATTTGCGATGTCATCCATAATGTAATTTGAGATGTCATCAGTAATGCCCTATAAAGTCATGAGCAGTACCTGGCAAGGGCACAAGTTATGGTTCACTAAATGTACCATAACTGGTGCATTTCAGTGGGTTATAGGTTTTGTAATGGAATATAAATCATTCGTTAACTGTGCTTTTATGTATACACACACATTTAGAGAGATAGAGCAAGAGAATGCTTAACTGGTAACAGTGTAATATGGTCCAAAATTTCCATTGGTACTGGTAGAAGTGACAACATAAATCACGAGGTTTGAAAATGTCACCAAAACCTCTCAATGGCAATATTAGACCATATTATCTATGCTGCCTACAAAGTTTTTTTTATGATATTACATTTATTTTGTGGCATTTAACTTGAAAAAACTGCTTTCTTCAAAGTGTAGGTGTCAATGGGTACTGATTGACATTGGAAGGTTTAGGTTTTCATTAACTTTCTCGAATATAGTATTTGTAAAAAAAATAGGCAGTTGTAAGGGTCAGTGAATTTATGTGATTCTATGGCTGCAGCTTTTTTCACATAATTACCTGCAACACTGAATTGCATAATTCTACTGGCTTTAGCCATTGTCTATTGTTTTACTATCAATTAATTAATGTAGGATAAACAAAACTTAAACATTCCAATTCTATGTATTGCCCATTGTTCGCTGCACCTCAAAGAGAATAGCTTCAACAATCTCCCCATTCATACAGAGTGTGTTTTTTAACTTCTTATTTTTGTACGTTCATGAGCATTGTATTTGGGAGTGCGAGTTATGGTTAGCGCGGTGGGGATGAGAGTTATGGTTATGGTTTGTTCAGCTAACGTAACGGCATGCCCCCTTCCCTTCATTAATTACTCTTTCCCGGGGCCTTTTTAGTTCGAGGAGGGGGTGCCGGGCACACTCCTCCACTTTTTAAAGAATTTCGGTCTGGGGGTTCCTGGGGCCTTACTGGCTCATTTATTAAAATGGCACCCCCTGGAAATGGAAGAAGATTTTTTGGTAAAGATTTGTGAAGTTAGGTGAAAGGACCAAAGTTATTTGGAAAACTAAAAATTATATATATATATATATATATATATATATATATATATATATATATATATATACATATATATAAAGCAGAGAACTCTGGGTAGTTCTCAAGTGTAGGTGGAAAGCAGTTCCTGTATAGAGCACTCTCAACGTCAGTGACACTCTAGATCTGCTCACCTCAAATGTCTGCTTTTCTATCAAAGTCTTTATGCATAGGATTAGCACAGTGCTATCCATGCCGAGATAGAAATGGACAGTCTTTTGCCATTTCTACAGCAAAGTTTTTAAGCATAGGACTAGCACAGTGCTGTCCTTGCCGAGCTGTAAAATAACAAAAGCTATTTATCACTCCAGGCACAGTATTACAGCTTTGATTTGGTAAAATACCAACCAAGCCAACCTGAAATGAATAAAAGCAGCCCCTGGCACAGTGTTTTGCTCTAATTAGAGCTCTTAAGAGAGGTATAGCTTTGTCCAGACACAAGGAGCACCCAGTATAACTTATAAATGGCTTTTGTTATTTTACAGCTCTGCAAGGTCAGCACTGTGCTAGTGCTATGCTTAAAACTTTGCAGTAGAAATGGCAAAAGACTTTGTCCATTTCTATCTCGGCGTGGATAGCACTGTGCTAATACTATGCTTAAAGCCTTTGATAGAAAAGCAGACATTTGAGGTGAGCAGATCTAGAATGTCGCTGGTGTTGAGAGTGCTCTATACAGGAACTGCTTTCCACCTAAACTTGAGAACTACCCAGAGTTCTCTGCTAATTTTTTGCATAATTTATATGTCACTCTATGCCAGAAAGGGTATTTTTTTTACTTATACTGGGTGCTCCCTTGTGTCTGGACAAAGCTACACCTCTATATCGAAGCTGATACAAGTATTTTTAATATACATGATCAACCTGGGACACTGATCAAGTGAGGCAACAGGAGGAATAGAGGGCCAAAGCTTCACAATAGAAGGCTATAGCTCTCCTATCAGGAAAAGGAAGGATTGAATAAGTGCAATACTACATTTTTTTTAAAGAAATAGATCCAATAACTACAAGGATCGAGGATAGGACAACATCTAGCCCTAACCTGCAGCACGACTGATATTTTTTACAATATAAACTTAGTAATGAGGAGAAAAGTGATCCCATATTGAATTTTGTCCTGATGAAAGTGGTTCAGTTCACAAAGTCTTTAGACCACCGAAACGCATGAACGCCTTTGCACTTTAAGAATCCAAAAGAGCCTGGGGCATTTAGATAAAAAATAAATCTTTTTACTAAGAGTTCCATATAGATCATGTATGGTATTTGGATCAGATGAATGTTTAAACAGATATTCATTACTGTTTTTTCTAATCAGGGTTTTATTGCTTCTTTTTATGGTTTGCCTTGTATTTCATTATTTTGTCAAAGGATACTGCAATGTATAAATTGTGATTTTTTTTTTAATGTATTACCTGTATGCGTACCTTCGGAATATTTCCGAGATTTTAAATAACTCAGGAAAAAAGAACATTATTTTTAATAAAACAGTGTAAGCATTACATTTCAGTCTGGGATTGTAACTTGGGTTTGGATCCGCACGTTTAGTGCAGTGGTGCTGAACAGCTTTTATGGTGTGGGTGCTATAGAGAAAACAAGAAAAAAAGAGGGAGATACCCTATATGCCAATATGGGACAGGGTGAGATAATATTAGAACACAAGAAAGTCCCTAGTTGTCGGGGGGTACCCTCTGTCACGGCCCCTTGATCTCAAAGGACCTAGCTCAAACTAAACACTATTGTTATGTCTCACCTAGTCCTTCATTTCAACCGGACCTCAATTAATGTACAGACCAGAAAAACTCAATCAGTTAGCTACTCGAGGTCAACAAAACATACTTAAAATTAAACATATATAATTCCTGTGGCATTCAAAAAAGATTTTCTATATTTGTATGTGTTAAAAACAGTAATTTATTAAAATTTCATCGCATTACAGTACATCACATATTGCATAGTCATACAAAAACAATATTATAAAAACCAAAGAGTCGACGCGGCGTTTCGGTGTCTTGACCAGTGAGTCACACCTTCTTCAGGACGGTTTTTTAAAATCACTTGGGCATCAAGTGAGACAGATACTGATATAACTTCTGAGTTTACCCTCTATTTCTTAATCCATTAGGGGTATGCTTTCCGTATCGTAAAAGATTTTCACCTTAATCCAGATGTATGTGTGCTGGAAAGGTTTGCTGCACCAGGGATGACCACCGTTCTGATAGGTTATGTACACTTCAACTTTTGTTATGAAGCTTAGGGTCACCTCATGGGGTCTAGAGGAGCTTTGATTACTTCCTCCTACTTCCGACTTTGATTTTCGGCTTTATTCTTCTTATTTTCCTTCTTTTATATTCGAGTTGTCTAGATATCAACCAGCGGCCTCCCTGTCATCTTCTTCCCGGTGCAGATGCTGCACCGGGAAGAAGATGACAGGGAGGCCGCTGGTTGATATCTAGACAACTCAAATATAAAAGAAGGAAAATAAGAAGAATAAAGCCGAAAATCAAAGTCGGAAGTAGGAGGAAGTAATCAAAGCTCCTCTAGACCCCATGAGGTGACCCTAAGCTTCATAACAAAAGTTGAAGTGTACATAACCTATCAGAACGGTGGTCATCCCTGGTGCAGCAAACCTTTCCAGCACACATACATCTGGATTAAGGTGAAAATCTTTTACGATACGGAAAGCATACCCCTAATGGATTAAGAAATAGAGGGTAAACTCAGAAGTTATATCAGTATCTGTCTCACTTGATGCCCAAGTGATTTTAAAAAACCGTCCTGAAGAAGGTGTGACTTACTGGTCAAGACACCGAAACGCCGCGTCGACTCTTTGGTTTTTATAATATTGTTTTTGTATGACTATGCAATATGTGATGTACTGTAATGCGATGAAATTTTAATAAATTACTGTTTTTAACACATACAAATATAGAAAATCTTTTTTGAATGCCACAGGAATTATATATGTTTAATTTTAAGTATGTTTTGTTGACCTCGAGTAGCTAACTGATTGAGTTTTTCTGGTCTGTACATTAATTGAGGTCCGGTTGAAATGAAGGACTAGGTGAGACATAACAATAGTGTTTAGTTTGAGCTAGGTCCTTTGAGATCAAGGGGCCGTGACAGAGGGTACCCCCCGACAACTAGGGACTTACTGGTGCTATAGAGAACCCATAGAATGACTTTGTGACTAGTGGAAGTGTGTGAGATTTTCCTCCAGGGATTTTCTACTTTGCTTAATTGTCTTAGGAACCCTGTTTCCTGGAACGAGTTGGGTTATCTATCTTTTTGTTTTATTGTGTCCTGACGTCCTACAGAGGGAAAGTGACGTGAAGGGATTGAGAGAGAGAGAGCGAGAGAGGTAGATATATATACTCTGAAAAAAACAGACTTAACAAAAGGGATTTCTGAGTTATTGTTCAGGCTCAAATGCGACAACCTATTGAAACTCATTGGCTAGGTCTCCTAATGCACCCATCAAACTCCATAACTTGCGCTGACCACCATGCTCAAAACTGCAATTTGTAAACAGTCCCAAAACAAAGTAAAGGATATAAAGAAAACCGCATGGTGAATGTCTGGAGTTAAGGCCTGTGTTGTGTGTGTTGGTGGTAACTATAATTTGCAGCTATAAGTTGTTTGACACGTTTGAGTCAGTGTACATATGGTTAGGTCAGCGTTCTGATAGAAAAGGCATTTTATGTTTTCTTAATAACTTTGCCACAATTTGATGCATCTGCATGAAACTTTCCAAAATAAAGTACATTCACTTTGGGTCCTTTGTTTCAAGTTTCATGCATGCAGATCCATTTCCCAATGTAATTCCCATGGAATTATTTGCTTATCTATACTTTAAAATCAGCTGAACATAATTGCACCATATTTGGCAGGAAGGTGTTGTGTTACCCAAGGAATCGCATCGATTCAGTAGTTTACAAAAATGATTGTTCAAAAAGCTGCTCCGAATGAGTATGGACAGCTTACAATCCAGAGCTATCTGGACCATTACCAAACATGGTGTACAGATCCCTATGTTGGGAAAATGAAAAGAAGAAACTGGCGCCCTTTTTTTTGTAGATTGGTGCGGCAAAGTGACAACCATGACAATAAGCTAAAAAATACAAAAAAAATGTTAACACATGATTTACAAATCTCATACTGGATTCATTAATATTAAACACATCTGACCCAAGGACTCACAAATCCAGTATGGGAGCTCTTCAAATCCTTTACAAAATGAACAAAGTAATTTAGTGCATTTATGCTGCATTTGCCCAACGACAATACATGGGAGTTTTCCAAAACTGACCTGGAGAGAGAAGGGCCTGGCTTCAGTCCAGGCTACGTGGGTAACCCACAACGACAATTAGTGGCCAGAAGCCATGCGGTGTGGGTTTTGACTGTCTGCAGATGGACAGTTGGGTGACTGGAGGCAAGATGCCAAAGGCAGAGATTGGCCATCAGCGGACAGTTGGGTGACATGCCTTGTCAGCCTTACAGCAAACCCGACCGACCTACCTATCTATCTATCTATCTATCTATCTATCTATCTATCTATCTATCTATCTATCTATCTATCTATCTATCTATCTATCTATCTATCTATCTATCTATCTATCTATCTATATTTATATTACATATATGTAGTTATACATTAGTCAGAGTTACCATAGGGAGAGTGCGTTTAGTTTTGCTAATAACTTTGGTGCCATCCATTTTATGAAGGTTAACAAAACTTTCTTAAAGAAAGTTCATCTACCTAAGTTCCTTCCTGGAAAGCTTTGGGGTGATCAGTCAAATGGGAACCGCATGCCTTTTCCATAGGAATAATTAGGTAAGGATAAAAAGAAAACGGCTGAACAGATTTACACCACATTTGGCAGAAATCTAGATCTGTACTAAGAAACCATGCTTTTTATGATTAGGTGTGAATCTATTAGGTCAGTTTTTGAGAAACAAAGGTTCAAAACGTAAATCAATATTGACTGTTAATCCCGCGAGACCCCATGGTACACGAATCCAAAAATTGGAGCACTCTGAATGGTCACCAGTTCTTTTTTCTTATTGGCCTACGCAGTCCCACAAGAATCCAGGTCTTTTGGGAGAGAACGATCTGATTGGCTGGCAGCAACATTAAAGAAAACGTTGCAGCCTCCATAACTGGATACGGGGAACAGATGTGCCAGTCCTGTTCCCATTCAGCAAGGCTTCACTGTATGCTCCAGGAATTTGAAGATGATTTAGGCTATGAATTTTGGAACGGTGGATGGCGCTGGCTGAATGCAGTGGTTTCAACTTCTTGCCACCTCTCTAGAGAAATGAGCAATATTGTCTGACGCTTTTGTCCCTGTGATTATGTCTGGCTGGGAGGAAGGTACAGTACTATGGCTCTGGAAACTCATCATCATCTGTCACAGACAATATTGGATTGTTCAGATTCCATTTCCTGCGCACCTGGTGTAATAACAAACTGACTGCTTGGTCCCCCGCCAGATTGATGTGGGCATGAAATGAACACGTGGTGCAGGGAGCTGAACGTCATGCTCCAGCGATCACGCCACCTTCATTTAGCGAAGAGTAGGCAGAGAGAATCCAATCTTCTGACACTTTGCATAGTGCTGGCGTTGACACTGAAGTTTGTTGGAGGCCACCCAAATCAACTTCAGCCTGCCCACTTTCACCCACAAACTGATTTATGGCACAACACAGCTGCCACAATATATCATAGGCTAAATATCTTGTCCTCCATTCAGCAACAACCTGCCTTATACCTCCAAGGCTTTCCTGCAGATCCACTGCTTCTGCAAACGATGGCTCAGCTTTCTGGTAACTGTCAAAGCCATTCTGTCTCACTCCCCTCTCACTCATATTCTTCAAATCCAGTACTTAATTTGTAGAAGAGTAAGTGTTGGGCCCAAAGTTTGCTCAGAAGCCCGCAGCCAGCCCAAACAAAGGCTGAATGCATAGGCTTGACACACTCTGCCTCTCTAGAGCCTCTTGGAGGTACTGCCTTCTCCATTCGTCTCTGTTTCCACCTCTTTCTCTTCCTTCTTTCCCTCATGCTCTGGATAAAAGTCTGTTGAGAAAAACGTATGTACCGGTCCCACAAAATGAGTTCCGGTCCAACAAAATGAGTTCTGGTGAGTCTCACCTGCAACCACCGGCTCAAATTAAGCACTGCTCAAATCTCCTGAGTTTCTTTCTGTCTTCCTTCTTTTTTTCACATCTTCAAGTGCCCATTTTACTAAACTAAGCTGGCTCTTCAGTCCCTACCACCCTGCTCTCTGTTTAGCTGTCCCTTTGCCCCCATCGGTCTGCCCTTCCCTTCTTCTGGTGAGTGTCATGATTATCCTTATGATTCACATGCTCTGAAGAGTGCCAAGAGCAATCCGTGTAATGCTCAGTGTTTCACACAAGGAGCCTCTGTCTTGCCAGGGCGGCTGGGCCAGCGGTGATCAAATGATTTGACAGACCCTTCTCGGCACAATTGGTGCCTGCTGCAGATTGCCCCAGGTCACCCACTTCCAGATTTGCCTTTCAACGCGGGCCTTCCAGCACGCCTCCTCGATCTGAAATCGACACTTCTTTCCTTTGAAGATTATGCGCTCATGTATTTAACTTTAATAACTTTATAATCGGCTCAGTCCGCCATAAGCCTGACGTGATCTGTGGCCGGAATGTTAAGAGATATTAATTCTCTTTGAAATACTTCCTTGCCAAACAGTTCCAGACTTTCGGTACGTGAATAGTTGACCCCGTGTTCACCTGTTTTAATACACAGATGCTTTAGAATGATTCTATCAAAGGCTCTTAGTTAATAAACGCTGGTGAAGGATGCTCCCTAACTTGCTTGAAATGTATCGCCATAAAGGCCAATCAGAAGATTTGGGGAGAAGTCGGTGCTTCTGCCGGGATGCTGCGGTTGGTAGACCTCTGTGTTGGACTAGGCTTTCTCTTGTGCATTACATGATGCCTTAGTTTTAGGTCTGGCCCTCTTCATGCTTTCTCAAAAGTGTACAATACACATGAATGTATACATAGTGTGTGAACCCACTTCATCTATTGGCTCTCTGCACGGCAAGTGCCACATGTGCACAGACGCCCAAAAGGGTGAGCCTTCAGTGCCTGAGCTTTTGCCTGGGCTGCTGGGCCACACCTTTATTTGAATTTTTAATACATTTAATATTTTTTCCATATTGCTTAGGCTTGCACAAGAAATAAATACCAATAAAGAAAACACTGCAAACTTTCCAGAGCAAGGCCTATCAGCTTTGCCAATGCTCATCAAATTATGGCAGCCTTTATTAAAGCAGACAAGTTCCATCACAGTGAAGTCCCCCGTTAGGTGTCTGAGCATCACACCAGTTGCCGGCTCGTTCTATAACGATGATGACAGTGGATCCATAGAGTCCCCATCTAGTATTCACTATAAAGGGACTTTTTTCCAGTGTAAGTTTTGCTGTTACCCGTTTAGCGATTCTCACTTTATTGTACTGGGAAGGATGAAAGGTTATGTCTGACGGAATATTTCAAGTTTGGACAGAAAATGCGCTTGAAGCTCTTTTCTCCTATTATATGGAAGTAGCTTGGAAGACAGTCATATAGATGTGTACAAATATTTTGAAGTATCAAGCATTACACTTACTTATTTAGACTTCGTTAAAATTTTGTGCAAACTGATTTTAATAAAAGAAGCAAAACAGGTATAGCCCAGCGTGATAAGGGCGCTCACATAGTCGGTTAACATAGTAGTGGTGTGGACTAATTGCACCAGCTGTGTCATTTAACAATAGCAAAAACGAGCACATTAGTACTTAACTCTGTCTAGTGAGAGGTGCAGATATTGAAAAGTATACAAGTTTATCGCATCATGGGGCGAGTGGGCAGTTAGTTGCATGAGATGATATTGATTTAAACTGAACAATAATCCATGTGTAAATGGTTTATTAAGAGTTCGTATAGGAGTTTTTCAGGACAAGCAGAATGGTGTTCAACTTGCAAGCACGAATGATTATGAAACATACCAGAAACAGTAACACTAACACATAATGTGATTCCCACAATAAAACAATAACAATAAAATACTGGAAAAAAACCATACACAGTATCTTGAAACTGAGCATTGAATCCATTTTTTCAATCTTTATAAACAGCATGGTTATTTTTTTTTAATTTCTCACATTAAAAGAACTGTAAAACCCTGTTACATGTGGTCCAGCTTAAAAATAAAACAGAGGACTAGTAGCAGGCGCTTAACAAATGTCTGTGGAAGCGTCAGAATTTAAAGGAAAATGTTTGCTGTTTTCTTTACATACCACTGGGATCTGGAACAAATGCTCCAGCGATTTGGTGTTGTGCAGCAGCCCTTTGAGGAGATTTGTGAACCTCCAGGAGAAGTGACATTCTTATAGTCCATCTTCTCTCTCAAAACAGGCTGTGTGCAGCTGTTCGTCCTCCCTCCAACTCCATGAATGTTGCCTTTTTTGTGCCATGCCCTGGACTTTGAGGCAACATGTGAAAAATATAAGATAAAAGAAAACCAACATTATAAAATATGTTCTTTAGTCGAACCTGGCAAAAATATCCTTGTTTAATCTGCTTTTATAAATGAGGTGGGACAGGTGAGGAGCAATACAGAGCGGGAGGGAGGAGTATGTGAGGGGGAAACAGCCCACGAGGGAGGGAACAAGAAACCACATGCACACCCATGGATTGCGCTAAGAAAAAGAAAAAAGTAGTCCCCTGATGTGATCTGTGGAAGGATACAAGGCATTTAATCAAAAGGTTGATAAAGAAGCTATGCCCCAAGGGAGAGAAAACCACAAGAAGAGGAAGGAAAACAAAACATCAAGTAAGAAGCAAGAAAAGTTGAGTGCCTTGAAAACCAAGAAGGGATAAGCAATGGGCTGACCCAAAAGCCCACTCTCATGTATTGGAGTGGTACACAATAGTTCTTTGACAACAGATAGGTAAAAGGTGTATGTAGGCAAGACCTAAAAAGAAAGAGTCCTCGGTACGTGTCTGCGTACCGAGACAGATTTGTGCATTAATGTGCCTGCTTCAGCGGACCGTGTGTAACAAGACGACACACGTTTTATGTATACCTTTATAGCCTGAAGCTTAGCTGAGCAAGGGAGCATAATAGTGTTTACCACCGGCTGTATGGTTCCTCTATGCTCAGAACTACCCCCTTCTGCTCCTGAACTGGCTCGCCCTGTTTCTTTGGCTCCGTACCTGCTCTTGGCGGGCAAATACGATTGCAGACCAAGCTCTTACCTCTGCTGGGTGTGACGCTTTCCCCGTTCTATATGCCCACCCTGCTTTTTGTGTGCTCTTCCTTGCCTTAAATGAATTGCCTTTATTTGTATTGTTTAGCAGAACCCAGCTGCACCATATGTGTGTCTATCCTGTCACCTTGCATAAAAACGAATGTTTTTTTAATGGAGCTGCAACAGCACCTCATTTCTACAGTGTTGTGGGCTTATTATCTTAGAAGGGAAATGCATTCTCTGGTTGCGTACTAACCTCACCTGAATTATGACACACGGTTATTTCTCCCTCTCCATCCCTAACTTGTGCTTTAAAGCTTTCATTCTTGCCAAGCTCTAGCAGGACGAATATTGAGGTAGGAGAGGTAATTGGTGGTTGCCGGGGGTGTAGCAAAGGAATAGAAGTAGAAAAAAAGCTGTTTGACGCCCAGAACTGAGAAAAAATATCATATATAACCCAATTATGCAACCTGGGATTTAGCACCCAGTGAGTTCTTGATCAAACGCCACCGCTCAAATGTAAACATGACAAGTGTGGCTGAATGTGCCGTGTGTGCACTGTGCATGCTCGCTCTTTGTCACTTGCTCATAACCAAAGTCTTGCGAGCCTGTCCTCTGGCATGAGTCCACTGCGAGCACCTTCACTGCTTTCTTACTTATTGTAGCCTTTCTTATGACCCTGCTCTCTCTCGTGAGTTTCCTGGAAGCTCTGTGGTGCTCAGTGTTGCACTCAGTGCTCAGAGCCAGGACTCAGACAAACATGGTGGCCTTCCCTTCTGCTTCCGTTTCACTGGATGAGGGCCTTCCGCTGGACTGTTCTGAGTACAATCTCTGTACCGTAACCCAAAATGTGGACAACTGATAGAGTTCGATAGTGATTTGCACACTTTGGGAACTACAGTCCAGGTTATTTGATGCAGCTCTGATAAGTGTGTTGCACACTATATGTGCTACGTACACATTGATGCACATTTCTACATAGCGTACACATTGCGGTGATGTTTCAGTAGGTTTAACTGTCCTCCTTAGAACCACTCACTTCATAATTTCTTCAGAATTTTGTTTAACGAAGTCAAGTTTCCTGTGTTGTCTTATTCGTTTTTTCAAAGTAGAGAAATGCCAAAACTCCACCAGCACCATTTTTGCAAGCTCCCGGCAGTCCTCTGATTGGGTGGAATTTCGGGATTTAGTCTTTTAATGCCTACTTTGGTGTCTTAGGCAGTTACGGATTCAGACCTGACCGGAAGAAAACCGTACTGTATTAATATATAGGTAATTAAGGTGAAGCTGTTTTTGAGCAGCCACAGATGAATATCAAAGAGCAGTGAAACAGTCAAAAAAACACTTTTAAGGCCAGAAGAATCTAGTCATGTACAATCTAACCCACTCCACCCACTCCAGTATACCCCACCACAAAGTACACTACTCCAATCTACCCCATTTCGAGCTACCCCAATCTGCCCCCACTCCATTCCATTCTACCCTACTTTAATCCACCCAATCTACCCCACTCTACCCCAATCCACCCCACTCTTCCCCAATCTACCCCACTCCACCCCCAATATACCCCACTCCACTCTACTGTACCCCAATCTAGCCCCTCTAATCTACTCCAATGTGCCCCATTCCACCCCAATTTAACCCACTCCAATCTACCACACTAATTTGCCCACCTCCCCCACTCCAATATACCTCACTCCAATATGCCTTGCTCCAATCTATCACAATGTTCCCCACTCTATTTTTCCTCAAACCACCCCACTCCATTCTACCCAACTCTACTCCTACTACTCGTTTGAATAGCCTCATTGTTAGAAAACATCTAATTCTGAGCTCTGACAGGTGCCCCTCCTAGCCTAGTCTTCTCTTCTCACTGGCTGGTCCTTCTTGCAAATTGCAGCAACTTTAGAGCCTGTAGCATGGCTTTCGGACGTTATCCCCACTAGCCGTGCTATTTTACACTATCCTAGTTCATTGCTAGATTAGGGTACAGTTTGCTGCTACAATTTAGCCTAGGAAGAACAATTGTGTGTTCTGAATCATTGGAGAACATTTTGAGTAGTATCCTTCTCAAATTAGCAAGTTCTAGGGAGAAGGGGTGCATTGATGAGCTGACCCCCTTATTGGAGCTGGCTCCATCTTTTGAGGGCATCATTAAACCAGCCATATTGCCTTTTGTGCTTGCAAGTATTGCTTCTTTTTCAATTGTATCAACCTGATTCCGGATCAGATCATCCAGGACTCTAGTTTTTAAGTCTCCTGGTTAGAGTGCACTATAAGCTTGCTGATCTGCTGAGATGCCTGTGTCAGTATTCCCCTTCTCCATCTGCCCACACCACAAAGACTGGAAGCCCTCCGATTGATGTTGCAGGCATATTGCTTCTGTTTCTGGATTCGCTCGTAGAGAGGAGGATGAGACCAACGTCACAGCCGGAGTCTGTAGAGACTTAGGAAAGAGGTCCCCAGAATACTCCACACAGGACCCCTGATCGTTGCTTGGGATGGAGTTATTTCACTGGGTGAAATAACTCCATCCCCGAATCACAGCTGTGAGAGCTTGGAGGAAGTATCGCCGTGTTTGGTTCCAGGCCAAGTCCCCATGATGATATACGAGATTCTAGCGCTAAGGACCTATTGATCAAAGCCAAGTGCTTAATTTGAGCCGGTGGTTACTTGTAGTGCCCACTAGAACCTATTTTGTGGAACCACACTTATTTTTCCTCATCTAATTTTGACCCCGAGCAAGAGAGGGTAAAATACGTAAAGAGAAAGGCCGAAAAATCGTGATACTGGGAGAAAGCAGAATCCGAGAGTGCGGTAAAGAGACAAGGAATGCCCCGTGGCGGATTTAAGAAACAAGAGGCGGAATCAAGAATATGCTACTTAGTTTAAGATACGCCGATGTTACATCTTCCTGAGCAAAGCTGTGGGCCTCGGCACTTATCCTTTTATAAAATAAGCACTGCTAACCCCCAAGGCTTTTTGTAGCCTCTCTTGCACGATGTATTCAAGTGAAGATTTTTAGCAATGATAGGAAAGAGAAAAAAAGTTTAGTTAATAAAGTATGGAAGGGGGCGTGACCTATATCAACGGAAAATAGGGAAATACAAAAACAGCAAGAGTTCGACAGAAGGATGCAGGGAAGGGTAAGGAACATCGGTAGCCATGGACCGAGAAATACGGTGCAATGCTTCTTTTGGCCGCAATCTTCTAATTAAAATCCAAATAAAACCGCGAAGAATCTAGGGCATTTCACCACCCTCTTTGCTAGCAAACCTGAGGAGCCTGGTCTAATTAACGAGTCATTTCTCAGATGTTCCCCAGGCCTGTCGGGTGCAGACAAAACGCTGATTAATTTGGTGGCCTTTCAAGAGCAGCATTCCATTCCGTAGCTTTAACAAATGCAATAAGAAGCGCCGCATCTGTCAGGGAGACACAATAAGACGCAGACGACACGGAGCGCCTCGGTCTCAGAAAGGGGACGTTTACCCCGAGGATTAAACAATAACCTGTCGCAGAGAGACGGGAAGAGCAGAGCCATTTATCATGTTCAGAGTCCAGGGCGGTGGCGTTCTGTCTCCATTCAGTCAGAGGCAGGGGCGGGACGCGGCATTCCCTGTAGTGCCTGGAGAGGCGGGCGGGGTCTTTAGCGCCGTGAATTCCGATGCGTGAAGGGAAGGGAGCGGGCGCAACTTCTCCCAGACGGCGTGCGAGAGTCGTGGTGTTCTCATACGTTTGACGGGGACGGCCAACAAGTATTTCAAAACGTTCGTGTTGTGCCTGGCAAGCTTGACCCTCAACATGAACATTTTGAAACCATGGTGGTAGCCTTATGCGTTTTTCTTCCCGGTATACTAAAACGTGGTTTGAATGAGTCAACGTTCATTGCAAATGTATAAAACTTTATAAATAAATAAATAAATAAAAGAAGTTACTTTTATTAACTGGGCACAGGAATTCAATTAGAGCATGAACGCCGTGGGTCTGGCTCAGCAGGTCAGCAGTCCTACCCCCACCCCAGTACGTAGTTTGTAAATTAATACGTGCCAGGGCTCTCGTCAGGAGAGCACTGTTACCCCTGCCGTGCTGCCAGTGATGGTAACAGCACAACTACTAACCAACCTTGACACTCCTACAAGTGTTATGTTACGTTATTTGAATTTAATATAGCACACGGCTCACCTATGGGTATCTCAGCACGGAGCCAGGTCAGCAAGTGCTCATGTAAGAGAAGAA
The DNA here is from genome assembly GCF_964263255.1 of Lissotriton vulgaris. Taxonomy (NCBI): domain Eukaryota; kingdom Metazoa; phylum Chordata; class Amphibia; order Caudata; family Salamandridae; genus Lissotriton; species Lissotriton vulgaris. The sequence continues at coordinate 753,373,126 of NC_141695.1, read as the reverse complement.
AGAAAATACGAATAGATGGGCTTTCAGCAGCTTTCTAAATTTACAGTAGTTAGCACAGGTGCTGACCTGTATTGGAAGTTTATTTCAACAAAAGTGGCCAAGGTAAGAAAAATCTCTACGCCTACAGCTCTTAAGGGAGTGTGGGGAACACACAACAGGGCCTTGTCACGTGATCCTAATCTTCTGCTAGATTATGTATGTTTTTATTTTTAGTTGCAGATATCTGGGTCCTGTGCCTTGTAATGCGTTAAAAGTAAGTGCACAGAGCTTAAAGATGCACCTTTTTTAGGTCTCGCCTGTCGATGCGCATGCGCATCGAGCTTGCAAGACTATGGGGGCTTAAACACTCTTTAACCAACTTGCAAGGAATCGTGGCGATTCCTTGCAGTGCCCGTGAAATTTAAGCTCAATGCGCATGCGCATTGAGCTTAAAAGCGCGTGCCCATGCCCCCAGCCGCCTGCCTTGCCCACTCTCTCTCTCACAGCCTCCCCCAGCTCCGCCCCTCACTTCTTGGTTGCACGGCCGCTAGGCCGTGCCTCCCCTACTCTCCTCCCCCCTCCTCCTCCTACTCTCCTCCCCCTCCTCCTCCTACTCTTCTCCCCACTCTCTCTCTTACAGACTCTGCGTGCTTTATTCGATGCAGAGACGATTAGAGTTCACCATCCTAATTTATAGACACGAATAATAATTTTCGACGACACACTACTTTTAGGGCGACGGCTCCTCTGTGTTTTTTTGGTCGAGCTGTTTTCAGTCGCTAGACCGTAAATGAAAGTTCTGCCTCTTTAAGAGCCCGGCGAGCTCTTTGTTATGGTAACACGGCAAAGCAGAGTTCTTACTGGTTTGTAGAATAATTCTGTTCACGCCAGACTTCATTGTGGAACCGCTTTGCCTCACTCCCGCGCGCTGTCTGTAGCTGCTAACGGCAGATTCCTCTCCACTTGGAGATTGCAATGAAAATATCAGCCAATCCCGGGCCGTGCTGCCACAGAGCATCAACCTCTTACTTCAGCAGCTGGGTCGGTTAGGGACTTCGCTCAAGGACACCAGATTAATTTATTTTCAAAGTGTTGTTTCTAGGTCTCGTGCCAGTAAGGAGTATCTGCTTTACTGATGTATTTCGGTACCTGTTTTATTATTTAGTTGAAGTTCCCAACTGTTTGTCCTGTTGCGAAATTACCAAACTGCCCCTCTCCAAAGAAACTCGGGAGCAAATAGGAACACGCTCCCTTCGAGCCCTGACGTTTTTCATTTCAGCCGCATTGAATTCAGGGCAGCAATGAAATCACGGTACCACAGCCTTTTTGAGTTTTATGCGGACGGCGCATTTTTTGTAATTTCAGGCTAAAAAATAGCGAATCTCGAAGGAAAGTGAGGCAAGTTTTTCACGTTGGGAGAAACACGCATGCTCTCTTTTAGATTTGCTTGATGTTCAAGGTGGTTACTATGATGTCTGTTTATTCTGCCTTCGGCACAAGCGGTGTTTAGGTGGAATTATTTATATGGCATTACAATTGAAGATGTGGTCTAGTGGCATAGTTACTAATTAAAGGACTTGCAGCCCGCCCACTGCTTATCATTTGTTGAGTCTAGGAAATGTGAGCACTCTGTATTTTGCATCCAATTCATGGAGTACTCGGATGCAATTTTACACAGCTTAGGTTGTTTAGTTTCAAGTACAAGTAAGTAGTCCATTTCTATTTCCTTGCCTGCTAGGTCTTGTAATCCTGGACTTGTAATATGGAATTTAAAGTTACACTACCAAAAAAAGGTAACGTCACTCAGCACCAGGTGATTATTTTCAGTTTCTCCGACATCAGTATGTAATCAGCTAACTCTGCCTTTCCTATGTAAACACTGGCCCCATATGTTGTATGGTAAAACGTCCTATTACAAACCTGAAAAGAGGTATCCTACTTTCAGTTTCACCCACCGCATCCACCACCACCGCATCCACCACCACATCCACCGCATCCACCACCACCACCGCATCCACCACCACATCCACCACATCCACCATCACCTCCACATCCACCATGACATCCACATCCACCACCACATCCACCACATGCACCACCACCGCATCCACCACCACATCCACCACCACATCCACCACACCCACCACCACCACATCCACCACCAGGTGCAAATGCAATGTTCTTGGATTTTCGTCACAATAAAATACACTGAACATAATCTTCACAAAATTAATTTACAAACGTTTAAGCTATTGCCATTATAAATTACAATAAATTTTATTTAAGTATTAATTATTTAAAAAATTAAAAGCCATTGTTATTTGCAATATCAATACATCTGAGTCACGTAAAGACAACACACATTGCATTACAAATGCTATAGGTGTCACATTTGCGAAAGTTAAAACTATTGACATTGTAACTGACAAAGCTATTACTTTTGCTATTTTCAAAACCAACACATAAATAAAAAAAGTGTCCTTTACAATACCAATTGCTCAAACTTTCCTAATGCGAGACCTATTTCATTTCCAATGCTTGTTTAGTGTCAGCCAGTGTAGCACCTTTAATATTGGGGCATAAGAAGTGCTGGAAGGGAGGCTAAAAAAGAAGCCTGACTGTCGTGTTTTGAACTACCTGTAGTTTGGCTATCAGTGTGCCATTAGCTGCCCCAAAGTGTGCTTTGCCATTGTCTAATCTACTGATTACTAGGGCTTGGACTCACATCCTTCTGGCGGAAAGAGAAAATAAGGAAACATTCTTCGTAGGAGACGCATGTTCTGATAACATAGTCCCGCAGTGGTCATAATGTGATCTTTCATCGTAAGACCCTGATCAATTCTCATCCTGAGATTTCTAATCAATTGTTTTGGGATAGGGTTGGCCCCAGTTGAAAAGGCCACCATTCATCTGACCAGACAGAGGAGGTCTTACCAAATAACATGCTCTCCGTCTTATCCGCATTTAACTGGAGATAACTGTCGTTCATCCAGTTGGAAATCGCTAAATCACCCGAAGTAAAACGCTTTTGATAGAGGCTAGATCTGACCCTAATGTAAACATCAGCTGCGTATTGTCCGCATAAGAAATGATCTCAAAGCCAAAAAGCTCTACGGTTTTATTAAAGGGGACACATAGATATTAAACAGAGTGGGGCTCAAACTAGAGCCCTGCCTAATCGCATTTTGTGAGAGGTGAATGGGCCAAGGCTGACCGTTTGGTATTTGTCTTGCAGAACATGGCGGAACCACTTAAAGGCAAGGCCTGTTATCCCAATCTCTGGTAATCTCACACTCATACTGTCATGGGGGATTGAGTCAAATGCCACTGAGAGGTCTAATAGCACGAACATGGCTGAGGTGACTGTTTCAAGTGTAAGTCGCAGGGAGTCAAGTGTGACAATTCAGACTATTCCGGGCCACCAAAGCTATAAGAATGGGTTGCGTGGCAGGTAATCGTCATTTTTAATATATATTGAATAAAAATCGGACTGTTGTGGTCATCTGAGACAGCGCCACATTGTGACATACTGTAACAAGCGCTGGTGTTGACAGTTAAGTGCCGGTGCCGACCACCGGCTTAATTTAAGCACTGCCCTACCCAGAGGTGGTGCCATATGTTAGGCCTTGTACAGGCCATAGACATTGTATCCTTCTGACCTAAACAGATCATCACTGGCTACAGTTTAGTGTGAATGATCAGGGAAAGCAGCAGAGCTTACAAAGTAAGCATTAAGTGATTCTTGAGGATTTATCGTCTAGCCTAAGTGCTGAAAGTAGTTCTTCCAGCCCAATACTACTCTTTTCTCCCACCTTAGGCGAGGCCCTTAATAACAGGATGCCTGGGAAATAACTCTTCCTTCACACCAGCAAAGCGTCAAAATGCTTTGTTTATTGACTACTTGTTATCAACTATCCTGAAGATAATGCTGACTTGGTCTACAGGTTAGACCACACTCCAAATCAGACAGGCGAACTGATTAAGTACTCTTGAAAACATTCAGAAGTGACCTGATGCGCCAAATCATACTTTCTCAGTGATAACATTACTGAGGCCCAGACAGCGCCAAAGCAGTTGTCTCTACATTACAGTCTTATGTTAATCCGATTTGAATGGTTAGCATGGTACCGATGTAAAGGTGCCAAAAGACAACCAATAGCCTCCTCCAAGGCCTTGACAGACTCACTCTGGGAACTCTTTTGTCTTGGCACTGAGGAGGAAGTAAAAGCTGCCATCATTTACTTTAAGTGAGCTGCATTCTGTGACCTATGTCGATTTGCCATGTTGTGCTGTATAATATCGGGGATAGCCACAGGACCTTGCTGCCTGACCTGTCCTCAGTATTGGACCAGACGAATGGAAACTTGTACAAGGCTCTGCAAGCCCAAAGAAGCCCAATCTTGACCTGACTGAAGTAAACACCTTGTACCACATCATGCATGTGTTTCACAAATTAAAAGCTATGATGGCAGGGAAACGTCCTCTTTAACGGAGGCTTTATTACAAAAAGCCTTTTGAACGAAAGCGGCATCACAACTGCATCAATAGTCCGCCCATCTTTATGCACATCGTTTACCATCATGCCAGAAGTTTAGCACGAAGATAAGGCTAACAACGCTGGGGAAGGGGTGGTTTTAGAGCTAAGAGAAGGGACGATTTTAGAGGTAAGGGAAGGGACTGTTTTAGAGCTAAGGGAAGGGGCGGATTTAGGGCTCAGGGAAGGGGTAGTTTTAAGGCTAAGGGATGGGGCGATTTTAGGCTAAGAAATGGCGCGATTTTAGGGCTAAGGAAAGGGGCAGTTTTACGCTAAGGGAAGGGGGAGTTTTAAGGCTAAGGGATGGGGTGGTTTAAGGGCTAAGGGGAGGGGAAGTTTTAAGGCTAAGGAATGGAGCTGTTTTAGGCTAAGGGAAGGGGCAATTTGAGGGCTTAATGAAGGGGCAGTTTTAGGCTAAGGAGCGGTTTTAGGGCTAAGGGAAGGGGCAGTTTTAGGCTAAGGAATGGGGCGGTTTTACGGCTAATGGAAGGGGTGGTTTAAGGGCTATGGGGAGGGGCGGTTTTACAGCAAAGGGATGGGGTGGTTTTAGGGCTAAGGGAAGGGCAGTTTTTCCTAAGTGAAGGGGTAATTTAGGGCTAAGGATAGGGGTGATTTAGGGCTAAGAAAAGGTGCAGTTTTATCCTAAGGGGAGGGGCAGTTTTAAGGCTAAGGGATGGAGCTGTTTTAGGCTAAGCGATGGGGCAATTTAAGGGCTAAATGAAGGGACAGTTTTAGGCTAAGGGGCAGTTTTTGGGCTAAGGGAAGGGGCGGTTTAGGGCCCAGTGATGGGGCGATTTAGGGCTAAGTGAAGGGGCGGTTTTAGGGCTAACGGTATGAGGTGGGGTTTAGGGGGTAAGGGTGTGGGGCTGTTGCACGATTAACCAAAGCACTCTGCGTCATCCCTGAGGCAGTGGCGCACATGAGGCAGGAGTGGCCTGCACCTTCCCGGACTCAGGCCATTGCTGGGGCATGGACTGCGGACTGTCCTGGAGTTGGCCCGCTACCAGACCTGCCTGAAAAGACTGCAGGCACTGGGGAGAAAAAGATCAGAGTTTGAACTATTTACTGATCATCCAAGCTGCGAGTGAATTGGTCATTAGAAAGATATTCAAAGGGCGAGTAAGTGGACTGTTTAATTACTGAAAGATGCATTGTAAGTAGCCACATGAAGGTATTCGTTGTTTTTGTGTGTGGGGTAGCATTCTACATGCCAGGTTGCTGGTGCACTTCCTTCTAGAAACTGGTGTGATAATGCCAGCATCGAACTAGCGCTTTCGTTGTTCGGGCTGTCGGTCTAATGGGTTTTGTTCTTCCGTCATACATACAAGATGGCAGCAAGCCAGCTGTTTGACTTCCTTAAGGAGCCTTTCTCCTGACCCTTAGAACACGGGATTCCCTGTGGGCTACTGAACTGAGTCTGTGTGGGTCATTGCAACTGACAAAATCAGATACATTTTTGACATTGGAGACTTGACATGAGCGATTCTACATTCCGGCACTATTGATTTGGTGATCAGGGACAGTTGAACGCTTGGGGAAAACTGAAATAGGTGAATCTCTGCTGGAATAGAGTTGGTCATTCCATTTATAGCAGCCTCATACCCTTCTGCTTCCTCATTTCCGGTCAGCCAAGTCCCCATTGGTATGTGGAATTCTACATGTTTCCTCACTGTCACCCATTCTTTTTTACATCTACTTACGACGATTATCTGACCTGAGTAGGTTGTTTGCCTGGAGGTCCCAGTCTTGTCTTGTAAATAAAAGAACACTGGAAGACTTTTGGCTCCCACTGTGCACCATCAGCCTGTGATGTAAGCGTTTGAGGGATGAGTTGAATGCAGGTTTAAAATGTTGAGTTCTGACTTACACGCAGAATAATAAAGATGTGTAAAACTACTCTCCGTGTGTGGTGGATTATTGTTGAGTACCTGGGCTGGTTGTATCCTACCGGCCCTTTCCTCTATTGATGATACCAATCTTATCTTCAAGCTGGACCAGCGTCAGACTGGGACAGAAAGGGGTCAGGGCACCTAAATAAAAGTGGCCCGATTAGAAAATATGATAGGTAAAAAACGTTGCCCACATTTTCAAGTCAAGTTAGTTTTGAACTTCCAACGTCACACTGTAAATATGTTTTGCAAGGTGTGGGAGACTACGTGCATTTGTGTTTGCTGCAAACAATGTTTGGTGTAATGGTAAAATTAGCTGTAAAAACAGCCCGCCAGACCATAAAACAGGCCCACAAGCAGCCCACATAATTGACCTGTCAGACCAAACTTCAGGCACTGTTGTATTACTCTATATACTAGTCTTTCCCTGGGCTGGGCAAGCAGGCTCCAGTGTCCTTGCTCAGTGGGGTCCGCATCGCTTTCTTCTGCTCACCGGCACCAGAGCTGCCATCGCCCACAGAGGGGCTCTGCATTAAGGGGCCAAGAGACCAACACCGCTGTGGGGGCAAAACCGGCACGCCGCACGGGACTCCAGTGACCAGTAGTCCGTGCGTGACTGCACCTGTGCGGAGGCATGCCCACCGGCAATTGAAAACGCCTCGCCGGACCCGCTGGCACAGGTCCCGCATCGCTTTCTTCTGCTCACCGGCACCAGAGCTGCCATCGCCCACGGAGGGGCTCTGCATTAAGGGGCCAAGAGACCAACACCGCTGTGGGGGCAAAACCGGCACGCCGCACGGGACTCCAGTGACCAGGAGTCCGTGCGTGACTGCACCTGTGCGGAGGCATGCCCACCGGCAATTGAAAACGCCTCGCCGGACCCGCTGGTGCAGGTCCCGCATAGCTTTATTCTGCTCACCGGCACCAGAGCTGCCATCGCCCACGGAGGGGCTCTGCATTAAGGGGCCAAGAGACCAACACCGCTGTGGGCGTAAAACCGGCACGCCGCACGGGACTCCAGTGACCAGGAGTCCGTGCATGACTGCACCTGTGCGGAGGCACGCCCACCCGCCCACCGGCAATTGAAAATGCCTCGCCGGACCCGCTGGTGCGGGTCCCGCATAGCTTTCTTCTGCTCACCGGCACCAGAGCTGCCATCGCCCACGGAGGGGCTCTGCATTAAGGGGCCAAGAGACAAACACCGCTTTGGGGGCAAAACCGGCACGCCGCACGGGACTCCAGTGACCAGGAGTCCGTGCGTGACTGCACCTGTGCAGAGGCACGCCCACCGGTACTTTATAACAACATCCGGGTCACGCAGCGCGGGAAGCGCTCGGGACGAGCCGGACGAAGCCCAGACAAAGGGCGGGCCGTCTGTGGCTGTCTGAGGACGTAAAAGGACGGGATGGGCCACCCCCCTTTCATCTGCCGAGGACATCTTCAAGGAGAAGGCAACCCACAAAAAGGTACTGTTACTTGGATTCAAAGCCCCCGGGCTAAAAACATACTATAACAACAGTTCACTCGGCAACCTTGAAGGAGTTAGACTAATTTGATTGGGACCTTGTTGCTTATTTTTATCCCTACTCAGTATTATCGATTTCTATAGAATGAGTAAAGTGGGTAAAAAAAAACAAAAAGTCCAGCAGCAACACGCCCAAACACCAGACTGCAGACTGCAGGCGGCAGTACCACAGCCTCTACCCAGCTTAACAGCAATCGACAAGATGCTGCAAAAAACTATAGGGGTCGTGGTTACTGCAATCGAAAATACTGAGAGAAGACTATCAATTACACCCACATTATGTTTGCAAAACTAGAGAGGTGACTGTTCAGTTATTGCAACCGATGTCCCGGATCAAAACTCCTATCTAACATCATCTTATGTAGAATTGCCCTGTGCACAGGTGCCTACAGAGACCCCTGTAGTCGTAGAGGAACCACCTATTGTTTTGACTCCCTCCCTCCCCAGGGAAACCCCTATAGTAGGTAAACCACGTCCCAGGAGAAAGAAAGAGAGCCTTCCAAAAAAATCGGGCAAAAAGAATTTGGCCAATCACAACCTGGTGACCCCAATTGTTAATACGTCGCATCCGACCTCAGGAATACCCTGCTGGGTCACTAACATGGTGACTGACTTGCAAGCATGCTTGGAGCGGACTATTGTTACCCATATCAAACCCTTGGTGTCAAAGCTTGACAGACTGTCCTCTATCCTAAATAATAAGGGGTTAGGGATAACAAAGTCAGCTAATCCCTTGGGAAACTCTGCACCCTCCTCTGAATCTGATTGTGGTGGCACACCTAAAAATACATTTAGTGACAGGGTAGCTTTATTAAAAAACCTGTCAACACAGATTAAAAATGCAGTAACACCAATAACTAACACCGAGCCTGCACATGTTCTACCTCCCCCCCTCCTAATAGTAACACACACGGCCAAACTCACCTGGCAGTGGGAAACTCCACTGCCAACTCTGATAAAACTAGATCGAAGCCGAAGGAGGGTAAAAATGAAAGTAAAACTAGTACTCTAACGACCAGGAATGTACCACCTAAAGCTACTCCTTGCCAGTTGCCAACCATTAATTTACCCCCGGAAGCACTACCATACGTGGTAGTCCTCACAGGAGTTCCAGCCTTAAGTGATGGGAAAAGAGAAAAGGAGATCGATCTGAAAAATAAGTGCATCCAATGGCTAAGCGCAAACAGACCCCTACCCCCAAATGTCTCAGGGGAAATACTGGCAGAAGAATAGATTGGATAGGGAGGGTACCAAAAACAGTGTCAGGAGATGTGGTAATAATAAACTTTAGGGACACCTCTGCTGTGGACCACATCTGTAACGCCCCCTTCCGCAGATCAAATTCCCAAATATGCCCACTACACTTGTCATTCTTTTACCCTACTCCCAATTTGAGATTAACCCACTCCAGTGGGACTCACTACAATAGGGGAATTTATCCACCATCAAGTAGAATGCAATACAGGCCAACATTTGGGGAGGACATGTCCCCACATAATTCTACACACCTGCTCCAACCCCATTTGAACAGGTTTAGTGTGCTGGAGGAGGTAGATTAACTCACATCGAAGGGAAATTCCCCATTACAAATCATTAATGAAGAGTGCAATAGAAGACGGTTTGGGAGGAAAATGTTTCATCTACCTACACCAGGGATGATTCAAAATCTTACTCTTCGATGAGGGAGGGGACCAGAGAAAAGGGGAACCTGGACACCCCCCTTGTAAATGGACGGGGGGACGCACAAGGTTCTGACAAGGTAGTGGAAGGTTGTTTAAAAATCATTTCCTGGAAAACAAACTGCTCACACTAGAGTGGGATTCCTTCATGGCTGCCCACAATATCTGCCTGATGCAGGAGACCTGGGCAATGGAAGAGAGCACCAGTCCGGCCTTTGCAACTTACGACCTCCTTGCAGTATCTACAGGTAAAAGGCCGCCCTTCGGGCGGACTATCAATATGGATAGGCACTCATTTGGGCATTCAGGCCAAACAAATGCAAACAAATTCCCTAGACGTCCAGTGTGTCCTACTAACACCCCAAAGTAAACCACAAGTAGCTATAATAAATATCTACTCAAGGCCAGTCAAGAAGGGGCAGGAATCATACACAATTAAAGCACTCAATCATTTTATCCAGGCATTGGACCCCTCAATTGCCATAATTCTTGGCGGTGATTTTAATTGTCAGTTTGAGCCTCCGGGTAGTATGGAGTTGTGTGAACAAGACGAAGTAGACTCACTCTGGCGCATCTCAGACCCCAAGATTACTCCGGTTAGGGCATGTACACCGTTGGTGCTCCAGATAAAATCTTTCTCCCTTGCAACGTCTTTGCGGGCGTGCAATGGGAGATAGGATCCCGACTGTCCAGGACTAGCCACGTATAATAGGGGAAACCAAACCTCCATCATTGATTACATCATGATGGAGGCAAAATATTGGGATAGGCTGAAAGAATTAAGGGTTGTACCAAGGCATGATAGTGATCATAATGCCTTGGTCTTAACTCTTAAGCCTGGGTCCTTTGATCTAACAAACCCTGTCCCTAATCCTGCCATGGTGATGACACCTCTCTTGGTAACAAACAATAGGAGAAGGATTAAATGGCCCCATTTTGTGAATTCCCCCACCAGGCTTGCAAAAATATATCAGATCTCAATTCCTCGCATAAGCAAGATGAGCGATCCGGCCCTTCGCCGGCAACCCGTAGAAATACACAGGCAGCTAGCCGTGGCACTAGGGGAGGTGCTCTACCCAGTAAGTGGAAACAAGCGGAGCATGCCTAGGTCCCACCCCTGGTTCGACTGTACCTGTAAGAAAGCAAAGAGGGATCTCCTTGCAGCAATCAAATCTAAAGATAATGTAAAAATTAGGGCAAATAAACTGCTTTACAAAAAGGAGATCATCAAAAAGGAGATCATCAGATCAAAGAGAGTGAGAGGAAGCGAGGTGGGAAGAATTGAGACAAGCGCTCCTTTTAAAGGATACCAAATCATTCTGGGCTATAATTAATGCAGGCGCAAAAGGGGGGGAGAGGCTGATTTACCGAACATCTCTCCCTCTGTATGGGAGGCACACTTAGCAGCCCTTTACACAAGCCCCGAGACTCGCGCCTATGTGCACCAACGGCAGGCCCAGATGCCAGGAGTAGACAGGGCCCTTCAGACTTCCCCGGCCCTAGACCCCCTGCACAAGCACCAACTGCCGGGGGCCTCGGGCGTGGGCCATCGGAGGGGCCCGCTGGATGACCGAGAGACGATTCCCTTTCAAAACCTTGAGAGTTTCTCTCAAGGAAGTGGAGTCTGCTATTGATAGATTGCTCCCAAACAAAGCCCCAGGCCTTGATAAATTACCTGGTTACCTCTTTCGCTCCCAGCCCAAAATTTGGACGCCGTATCTTGTAGTTCTTTTCAATTCGGTCCTCGGGGGTTCCAAGTTACCGGAAACCTGGTTGGGAGCTGAGATCGTCCCCATTGATAAGAAGGGCTGCCCGTTATCTCCATCTAACTACAGGCCCATTAGTCTTTTAGTACTATGCAAAAACTAATGGGTCGGATCTTACTGGACAGAATATTGAGATGGGTAGAGGAACATAAAATACTGACCACTCTCCAAGCCGGATTTAGATCTGGCATCTCGACCCTGGACCAAATTTTTAGGCTGCAGGTCCTCTTTTGGAAAACTGCAAGAGTAGAGGGTGGCAGCCTCTACCTTCTTTTTGTGGATCTGCGGGCCGCTTTCGACCTTGTGCCCAGAGACAAATTATGGAAGGTACTGGAAGAATTAGGCCTCCCGTCCTCCTTATTAGATGTTTTGATCCGACTCCATGCAGGGAATTACGCCCAGGTGAGGTGCGGAAGGAATGGAGAACTTTCGGCCCGCTTCCCCGTAACCAGGGGTGTACGCCAGGGTTGCGTCCTGGCCCCTACACTCTTTAGCCTTTATGTTAACGGTTTGGTGGATGAATTGGGTGGAGTCAGGGATAGTGATTCCCCGAGGGTGGCTACTGGCCGGGTGCACGCTTTGATGTTCGCGGATGACACCTTGTTGTTGTCCCGAACGTCAACGGGCATCCAGCGGGTTCTGGATGGGTTTGCAACTTTTTGTGCCTCGAGGGGATTGACGGTAAACTTGGATAAAACCAAGTTTATGATTTTCAATCCCCAGAGGCACACCCGCCCGAACCCTGTCTTGAATGGCACCCCGCTTGAGCGGGTGAAAACCTTTGTTTACCTTGGTGTCACGTTGACCGAAGATTTTGACTGGGGTCACCAGGTGTCTAGATCTGCCCTGAGACTTTCACAGATCATGGGGGTATTGGCAAATTTCACAAAAGATCACAATTTAAACCAGTTGTTCTTGAAACCTATAGAACTCAGGCCAGGTCAGCAGCTATGTATGGTGCAGAACTTTGGGGGCACAAGAATTTACTGAGTCTTCAAAAGGTCGAGCAGGCCTTTATGAGAAATCTGGTAGGCCTACCCCAAAGCACCCCTCTCACACCGTTGCGGCTAGATATGGTCCTCGAGTCCATTAAAGAACTGATAGCCGCACAACCTCTGCTCTACTGGAGAAGGCTCTGAACTGTACCGGAGCTTGTTGATTACAGAGCGGAATTCTCTGCAGTCTGGGGGCAGGTTAAGAACAAAAATATACCCTGGCTATCCCACATCAAGGTTCTCTCTTAAGAAATTGGCTTGCCTCAACTGTGGGAGTCCCCTGAGGAGAGTTGCCCAAGGTTACAGAGGTGTCATGCACGCACCTGTTGTCTCGGGAGTGTCCTGGAGATCTGATGCCAAGCTCCCTGCCTCACCCCTATCACCCACGGGAGTCAGGAAAGAACGCTAACACCCAGGTAGTGAAAAGAGGGAAACAGGGGAACAAAACAAGGATAGAGGGGGATAAACACAGCTCTCCTCAATCTTCACAAAGGATAGAGTCACTTCTTTGTCTTCTCTAGTCTGGGGCTGTAGCAAAAGAAACAAAGAGTTATAATAAACAAAACCTCCCCATACTACTCTCAATATGTGGATCTTAGGGGACTTAGATACCTGTAGAACACTGAGGAGAAGCAGGAAAAGCCAGGAAGTAATAATGCAAAAGAACGAAGTATCACACCAGGTTGCTAAATACTGTTGACAAAAACACCCATTAAGGATTAGGACCACATCAGGGGATATTCGATTCTACGTTGTATAGCACTCACCCAAAGCGGTTCTGTAACCGGCTTTAAAGGAATCCAACGCTATACTAATGAGCAACTGAAGTGTAACCTTGTTAACAGCACAAGGCACCTCCCAATATGTGAACACAAGTGGGAATCAACACTACTATAAGCCTACCATAAAGGTGAAGTGAGGCTTACGAGTAGATAGGAACAAACTGAGAAGTCAAAAAGAAGAAACAAAAAAGCGGAACCAAATAGAAGCCAAGACGCTTCCAAACTCACACGACACTTCGGATATTCAGGAAAAAAATAACTCCTCGGACGCCCGTCACCGTGACCCGGAACGAGAACCACAACAAGCTGGCTAAACGCGAAGCGTTTCCTATGCGTCTTGGGCGGGCTTAAATAATACCATCAGGCCAATGTGCATGCGCTAACCTTGCACATGCGTATATCGTATCTCAGCCTCCTTTTGCCAACCATTGCCAACCCCGAGTGGAAGAGTAATGGCCGATATCGTAAACAACAGTCGGCGCTAGTACATTGGATTATGTATGCGCGGAGGCACAAGCATGACAGAACACCCCTCCCACAACACCCCCCACCGGTTTGGGCTTGTGAGGGTAGCGTCTGTGAAATGCTCTCACCAGCCGGGGAGCATGTACATTACTAGCCGGTTCCCATGAGCGCTCCTCAACACCATACCCCTTCCAATGCACAAGATATTGGAGGCGACGGCGTACCCGTCGGGAGTTAATAAAAGCCCCCACCTTATATTCCTCACTGGCATCAATCAAGGTAGGAAGAGGGACTGGTGGAAGTCGAGTACCTGGCACAACCGGTTTAAGTAGGGATACGTGAAACACTGGATGCATCTTCATAGCAGGTGGTAAACATAATTTCATAGCCACTGGATTGATAACTTGTAAGATAGAGAAAGGACCAACATATTTGGGCTTGAATTTGCAGGTACCTTTCAAGGCCAAATATTTGGTGGAAAGCCATACTTTGTCGTCCTTTCTATAGACTGGTTCTGGACGTCTATGTGCATCTGCTCTTCTCTTATACTCCATCTTAGCTCTATCAAGATTGTCCTGGATATTGGAATGGACTATCTGAAGGTGGGCTACTAGGTCTTGCACTGATGGAGTATCGCAGGGTTTCAGAGGAGAGAAGGGCAAGATTTGTGGATGAAATCCATATGATCCATAAAAGGGAGTGTACAAGGTCGAAAACTGATGACTATTGTTGTAGGACATTTCTGCCAACCAAACCAACTCATCCCACTCCTTCTGATTTTGTAAGTATTGGCATCTAAGGAACTGCTCAAAACATTGGTTCACCCTCTCGGTTTGTCCGTCGGTTTGTGGGTGATGACTAGAGGATAGACGCACATCAATACCCAAGGTTTTACAGAGCTGTCTCCAGAAGCGTGAGACAAATTGTGTTCCTCTATCAGTAATCAAAACAGAAGGTAGTCCATGTAACCTGACCACGTTCTGTAGAAAGACCTTTGCCAATACAATGGATGTGGGCAGATTCTTCATAGGGATGAAATGAGCTGCCTTGGTGAACATGTCTACTACAACAAGAAGAGTGGTATTCCCTCCCTTAGTGCAAGGCAACCCTACTATGAAGTCCATGGAGACAGAATGCCATGGTGCTGGAGGAGTAGGGATAGGATGTAAAAGACCCACTAGTCCCTCATGTGACACCTTTCCCTGGGCACAGACGTGACAGGTTTTCACAAATTGCTGTACATCACTGGCCATACGAGGCCACCAACAATATCTCTTCACTAGTTCTAGTGTTCTCTTATATCCAGGATGTCCCGCGACCCCATGGGAATGGCACCATTCCAACACTAGTCTTTGAAGAGGTAACGTAGGAACAAACAACCCACCCTGTATGTAATGTAGACCTGATTTGACAAGAGAAGTCTGTTGTACCAACATGGTCTGTATGGATGGGTCTTGTTGAGCGTGTTTAACTCTCTGTATGAAGTCTTCTTCCATGGTGAGCACCCCTATTATCTTTTGGGGCTCTATGATACAAGGAGGCTGGTCATCAAGGGGGCAAGGCTCAAACCCTAAACGTGACAATGCGTCTGCCTTCCCGTTCTGTTTGCCTGCCCTGAAATGAATAACAAAATCGTATTCGCTAAAGAATTGTGTCCATCTCAATTGTCTCATGGACAAAGCCTTAGCAGTCTTGAGGTACTGTAAGTTACGGTGATCTGTCAATACAGTTACAGTATGGTGAGTGCCCAATAAATACTGTCGCCATTCTTCCAGAACTTTCTTAATGGCAAGGAGTTCTCTTTCCCCCACTGCATAATTAGCTTCCGCAGGAGTTAATTTATGGGAATAATAAGCCACCGGATGTAGTTCCCCCGTGGTAGCATCAGCCTGAGACAAAATACCCCCCACAGCCACTTGAGAGGCATCTACCTCCACAACAAAAGGACTCCTGGGATCGGGATGTGTTAATATGGGGGCTTGTGTGAATGCTTTCTTCAAGGTGTTGAAAGCGATGTCTGCGTCGTCCGACCAACAAAAGGAGACACCTTTCCTTAACAGACGGCTAATAGGGGCAACAACTTCTGAGAAGTGATGAATAAAGCGTCTATAGAAGTTGGAAAACCCTATAAATTGCTGAACCTCTTTTACGCTTTTAGGGGGTGGCCATTGTAACACAGCATTGATCTTTTGTGGGTCCATTCTTAAGCCTTGTGCTGACACTATATACCCCAAAAAGGCGACTTGATGACGATGGAAAAAGCATTTATCCAATTTACAGAAAAGATAGTTCTCCTGTAGGGCACTTAACACCTCTATATTCTTTCAGTACTTCGTTAATGAAATTCTGAAACGCGGAGGGAGCATTGCAAAGCCCAAAGGGCATGACTAAGTACTCGAATAAGCCGAACTTGGTACAAACGCAGTTTTCCATTCATCTCCGTCTTTGACGCGTACAAGATGGTATGCTCCACGTAGATCTAATTTCGTGAACCATTCAGCGTCTTTAATCTGATCTAACAAAGAGGAGATGAGTGGTAAAGGGTACCTGTTCTTGATCGTAATACTATTCAAAGATCTATAGTCAATGCAGCAACGTAGGCCCCCCTCCCGTTTAGGGATAAAAAAAAGGGCGGATGAAGCAGGGGATCTAGATGGCCGAATATATCCCAACTCTAACATGGTATCAAGATACTCCCTCAAATAGAGGTTTTCCTTTTCCGTTAGGGAGTATACTCTGCTTGTAGGTATACAAGCCCCAGGCTGCAAATCAATACGGCAGTCGTACACCCTATGAGGGGGCAGAATGGTAGCTTGCTCTTTATCAAAAACTGCACTAAACTCTTGATATTCAGAAGTTAAGGTAATGTCAGGTTGTTCTACCGTGTACTGTTCCCCCACCGTGGGAGAGACTGATGTGATGGTTCGGTGTCTAGGTGAGTCAGGACTGGAAATCACAGTA
Organism: Lissotriton vulgaris; assembly: GCF_964263255.1. Taxonomy (NCBI): domain Eukaryota; kingdom Metazoa; phylum Chordata; class Amphibia; order Caudata; family Salamandridae; genus Lissotriton; species Lissotriton vulgaris. The sequence goes on along the minus strand of NC_141695.1, from coordinate 753,356,551 downwards.
TTGAGCTGCTCAATACGGTTGTCACGGATGTGTTCATTGCACTCCTTTCTAAACAAGATCTGAGTGTGCTGCCAATCGATTATGGGATTGTGCAAACGCAACCAGGGAAGTCCCAATACCACAGGGAACTGAGGTGATTCAATTAAATCAAAGGTGAGAGTTTAGCCCGGATTTCAATGGGCTGCCATCAATAGTGTATACTTCTTCTATAGTTTTCTTTAGTATTTCAGGAATGCAATGGGCAGTGGCCCATTGTCTGTCCATAAAATTACCTGAAGCCCCTGAATCTATCATGATGGCTTGTAAGATGGAGTTGGTAGACCAAGATATTTCTGAAGAGACATAAAAATGTCCATCATTTCTTAACAATGAAGAGACCATATGGTTTGAAGGACCCGATGGTGCGGTTTCCGTTACCTTCGGGTCAACTAGTTTTCCGACTTGCGGAACTGTTTTGGTTTCACAGGGCATTCTCTTAGAAAATGTCCGGCCCTGCCATAATAAAGACACAATTTGTTTTCACGTCGTCTTTGTTTTTCGGCTTCACTCCGGGGTCCTTTAATGCTGCCTATTTGCATGGGTTCAGAATCATCTGCCTTGACTTCAGTTTCAGGTTTTTTATTCTCTCTGGTTCCTATTCTAGGGAACTCATATTGTACCCGATCCTTACGTCTCTCTCCCAATCTATGATCTAATTTTACCACAAGATCTATTAGTTCAGGACAAGTAGCAGGAGGGTCCACTACATGTGCCAAGGCGTCTTTCAATTCATCACGCAGACCTTTATAAAATGCGCACTGCGTTTCTCTGGGGGCCAATCTGCCTCTACCACTAGTCTGTTAAAGGTAGAGATATAAGTAATAAGATCTTTGGACCCTTGCTTAAGGTTCAATAGCTCTGTATCCGCAGCATGCGTAAATGTATGCTTGTCAAACATTTTTCGCAGTTCACGTATAAAGGCGTTATAATTCAGTAACAGGGGATCGTCTTTATCAATTAAAGGTATGGTCCAATTCGCAGCTGAACCCCCCAAGTAAGAAAGAACAAAGGCTACCTTAGCTTGGTCATTCGGAAAACACGAGGCCTCGCACAAAAAATGTAATTGGCATTGCGTAAGAAAAGCAGCACATTTAGATGGGTCACTATAAAAACGTTCAGGGGGAGCTAAGGGAATAGTATGTGGTGTTACTACTTGGACTACCTGTGTGTTAGCACTAGCACTAGCTCCTTCCTCTCTATTAATGCGTAAAGCCTCAACTTTATCTGCTAGACTTTGGGTTTCTCTTTGGAGATTTCCCACCATACTGGCCACATCCTGTAGAGTGAGATCCATGGCACTCAGGAGACAAATTTATATAGGCTTCGCGTTTTGTCATGCACGCACCTGTTGTCTCGGGAGTGTCCCGGAGATCTGATGCCAAACTCCCTGCCTCACCCCTATCACCCACGGGAGTCAGGAAAGAACGCTAACACCCAGGTAGTGAAAAGGGGGAAACGGGAAAATAGGGGAACAAAACAAGGATAGAGGGGGATAAACACAGCTCTCCTCAATCTTCACAAAGGATAGAGTCACTTCTTTGTCTTCTCTAGTCTGGGGCTGTAGCAAAAGAAACAAATAGTTATAATAAACAAAACCTCCCCATACTACTCTCAATATGTGGATCTTAGGGGACTTAGATACCTGTAGAACACTGAGGAGAAGCAGGAAAAGCCAGGAAGTAATAATGCAAAAGAACAAAGTATCACACCAGGTTGCCAAATACTGTAGACAAAAACACCCATTAAGGATTAGGACCACATCAGGGGATATTCGATTCTACGTTGTATAGCACTCACCCAAAACGGTTCTGTAACCGGCTTTAAAGGAATCCGACGCTATACTAATGAGCAACTGAAGTGTAACTTTGTTAACAGCACAAGGCACCTCCCAATATGTGAACACGAGTGGGAATCAACACTACTATCAGCCTACCATAAAGGTGAAGTGAGGCTTACGAGTAGATAGGAACAAACTGAGAAGTCAAAAAGAAGAAACAAAAAAGCGGAACCAAATAGAAGCCAAGACGCTTCCAAACTCACACGACACTTCGGATATTCAGGAAAACGCTAACTCCTCGGACGCCCGTCACCGTGGCCCAGAACGAGAACGACAACAAGCTGGCTAAACGCGAAGCGTTTCCTATGCGTCTTGGGCGGGGTTAAATAATACCATCAGGCCAAGGCGCATGCGCTAACCTTGCACATGCGTATATCGTATCTCAGCCTCCTTTTGCCAACCCCGAGTGGAAGAGTAATGGCCGATATCGTAAACAACAGTCGGCGCTAGTACATTGGATTATGTGTGCGCGGAGGCACAATCATGACAAGAGGTCAGAGTTATTGGCCACCCTTAGAAACCATAGCATTACCATGTTACACTGCTCCACAACTCTGGATAGGCTATCAACTGAATTCTTGCAGGTAAAAATTGTACCCAAGAGGGAGGAATTTTTAGACCTAGTGCAGCCTCCCCTTGCGAGAAAATTATATACCCAACTAAGACATGGCTGCTTGCCTATCAGGGTGCTGACTTCTAAATGGGCTAATTCAGATGAGGGAACCTGCCCAGCCTGCAACAATAGCATAGAAGATATTGTGTATGTTCTGTTTTTCTGCCCGGCGTATAGTAAAATACGGAAATGCTGGTTGTCTCCGTTGTGCAGAAACTTGGGACTCAGACAATGCGCACAGGCTTGTAGACTTTTAACATATGACACCTCCCCTCCTATTGTTTTCTCGGTTTCCCGCTTCCTACATGGTATGTGGCGCAGAAGGACCAACTTTCTGACAAGGAACTAACTGGGGTAATTCCCCTTTCTTGATAACTTTCTGTTTAATAACCTTTTAACTGCTTGTATTTATGGATTTTATTACTGTGCTTGTATGTATTTTATTTGCACTTTTATGGTCAACAACCAAAATAAAGTTATCAAAAAAATAATAGTTCAGATTCTCCTGAAGGGCAGTACTAGCAAACTTGAGCTGTTTGTTATTGGAAACAACTTGGAGCACTAGGACAGTGCTCTCTGCCCCCCTCCCTATACAGGAATATCTTTGTCGTCAGCCAATTCTTGTCAGTTAATTGTTTTGTAGTCTGGTTAGTTCAGGGTGTCTCGTTGAAAGCTGGCTGCTTGGTTAATGTTGTGAAGTTTGCACAAACTTTGTCTCCTCAGGAAGGTTAAGAAATTTCTCGCGAAAGAGCACAGTACCACCTTTGTTGTATCATACATCTTTTCCCGACGCAATAGCTATAATAGCATGTACTTGGATCTAGCCAACTATGTTTTGATCACTCTACAATGTGGTAATTTTGATGCCAGGACAATATACATTCTTCAAAAATGTGCCACATTTCTGCAGCCCACAGGAAGTGCACTAGCTCGAATCAAAGCAAAAAGTGAACTTCAGGAGTCTATATATGACCCACACACCCTTATATGACCGGGGGAATGTAAGCTCCACCCTTGCGCTCCTAATAAATCATTGTATCCTGAATATGTGTTTATATTCCATACACCCAGGTCAGGCAGGAATTGACTGGCAGATCCTTTTGCAGATATCTCACCAGAGAATTACCTCTTGAGGTAAGGAAACTCAAGAGTTATCTGCCTTTATTAAATCTCTAAAGACTTTCTTCTTTTGGTAACTTCCCCATCACCTTCCCGGGCTAATTGTTTATCAGCTGTAGTTATTCAGCTGAGTTTTGTTTGTATCTCTGCAGTATGAAGCCGTTCTGGTATCTGGGTACTTTATAAATACATTCATTTTAAACAAGAGGCGTTACATGCAGTTTTGATACCCTGGATGTGCAATTTATAAATGGAATCCTGTTTGTCAGGATGCACATAGCAATCTTTCTTCCCTTCTACCATTCAATCAATCAAGAATTTGTATAGCGCGCTACTCACCCGGAGGGTCTCAAGGCGCTTGGGGGGGAGGGGTCCGCTACTGCTCGAACAGCCAGGTCTTGAGTTGGTTCCTGAAGGAGAGGTGGTCTTGGGTCAGACGGAGGTGGATGGGGAGGGAGTTCCAAGTCTTGGCTGCCAGGTAGGAGAAGGATCTTCCTCCCATGGTGGCTCTTCGAATGCGTGGAATGGTGGCGAGGGCGTGGCTGGTCGATTGTAGCTGGCGGGTTAGAGTGTAGAAGGTCAGGCGGTTGTTGAGGTACCATGGGGCCCAGGTCGTGGAGGGCCTTGTGTGTGTGGGTGAGGAGTCGGAACGTGATTCTCTTGCTGACGGGGAGCCAGTGCAGGTCTCTCAGGTGTCCAGAGATGTGGCTGTGTCTGGGGATGTCCAGGATGAGTCGTGCGGAGAGGTTCTGGATGCGTTGGAGTCTTTTCTGCAGTTTGGCTGTGGTTCCGGTGTAGAGGGTGTTTCCGTAGTCCAGTCGACTGGTGACGAGTGCCTGGGTGACCGTCTCCCTGGTTTCGGTGGGATCCATCGGAAGATCTTTCAGAGCATGCGTAGGATGTTAAAACATGATGATGAGACGGCGTTGACTTGTCTGGTCATCGAGAGGGAGGAGTCCAGGATGAAGCCCAGGTTGCATGCGTGGTCCGTTGATTTGGGTGCGCTGCCCAGGGCAGGGGGCCACCAGGAGTCGTCACAGGCAGAGGGTGATGATCCAAGGATGAGGACTTCTGTCTTGTCTGAGTTCAGTTTCAGGCGGCTGTTCATCATCCACTCGGCTACGTCTTTCATCCCTTCGTGTAGGTTGGTTCTGGCGGTGGCTGGGTCGTTGGTGAGGGAGAGGATCAGCTGGGTGTTGTCAGCGTAGGAGATGATGTTGAGGTTGTGTTGGCGTGCGATGGCTACGAGGGGGCTCATGTAGACGTTGAAGAGGGTGGGGCTGAGTGATGATCCTTGTGGTACGTCGCAGATGACTTCGGTGGCCTCGGATTTGAACGGGTGGAGGTGGACTCTCTGGGTTCTTCCGGCGAGGAAGGAGATGATCCACTCTAGTGCCTTCTCTTGGATTCCGATGTTGCTGAGGCGCTGCACTAGGGTGCGGTGGCAGACAGTATCGAACGCTGCAGAGAGGTCCAAGGAGGATGAGGGCCGCTGTTTCCCCGTTGTCGAGCAGGGCTTGGATGTCGTCAGTGGCTGCGATGAGGGCGGTCTCGGTGCTGTGGTTGGCTCGGAAGCCAGACTGCGAGTGGTTGAGGGATCAGTTTGTCTCGAGGAAGGCGGCAAGCTGTCTGTTGACGGTCTTCTCGATGACTTTGGCAGGAAACGGGAGGAGCGAGATGGGGCGGTAGTTCTGGAGGTCGGTGGGGTCTGCTGATGGTTTCTTCAGGAGGGCGCTGAGTTCGACATGCTTCCAGCTCTCCGGGAAGGTGGCGGTGTTGAAGGAGCAGTTGATGATGTCCCGGAGTTGGGGTGCGATGACGGAGTCGGCCTTGTTGAAGACGTGGTGGGGGCATGGGTTGGTTGGTGATCCGGAGTGGATGGTGTTCATCATGTGGATGGTGTCTTCGGTGCTGACCGGGGTCCAGGCGCGGAGGGTGGTGGTGGGGGGCGTTGGTTCGGTGGTTGGGTGTGTGGTCTGTGCGCCGAAGCTGTTGTGTATGTCTGCGATCTTGCTGTGGAGGAACAAGGCGAGTGAGTTGCAGAGGTCTTGTGAGGGAGTGATGCAGTTGTTTCCGGCGTTGGGGTTAGAGAACTCTTTGACAATGCTGAAGAGTTCCTTGCTGTTTTGTGCGTTGTTGTCTAATCGTTCCTTGAATGCTGTCTTCTTGGAGGTGTGGATTAGCTGGTGGTGTTTGCGGGTGGCGTGCTTGAGGGCGGTCATGTTGTCTGTAGTCTGGTTTATTCGCCAGGCTTTCTCGAGGGTAGGCAGTTCTTCTTGGAGTTCTTGAGGTCGTCGTTGAACCAGGAGGCTCTCTTGCTGCCGGGCCTGCTGGGATTATTTTTCAGAGGTGCGAGGTGGTCCGCACAGTTGGTGATCCACTGTGTGAGGTTGTTCGCTGCTTGGTTGGGGTCCGTTGAGCTGGCGGGAGGGTTCTGGTTCAGTGATGTGGTGAGCTGATCAGTGGTGATCTTGTTCCAGCTCCTGCGGGGAACCTGTTGCGGGTGGTGGTGAGTCGTGGTCCTTCTGAAGCTGAAGTGGACGTAGCTGTGGTCTGTCCAGTGGAGTCTGGTGGAGTGGCTGAAGGAGATGTACTTGCTGGAGGAGAAGACTGGGTCAAGCATGTGTCCGGCGTAGTGGGTGGGGGTGTTCACCAGTTGCTTGAGTCCGAGCTTGGTGAGGTTGTCCAGCAGGGTGGTGGTGTTGTTGTCGTTGTTGTTCTCCAGGTGGAAGTTGAGGTCCCCTAGGAGGATGTAGTCAGCGGAGGGGAGGGCGTGTGGGCTGATGAAGTCTGCGATGTCTTCGCTGAATTGTGTGCGGGGTCCTGGGGGTCTGTAGATGAGGGTGCCTCTGAGTGTGCTCTTGGCGTCGGTGTGTATCTGGAAGTGAAGATGTTTGGCGGCTGTGAGGGTGTCGTCGGAGTTGGTCGTAATGCGGATGGTGTTCTTGTGGACGATGGCGATGCCTCCTCCTGTCTGGTTGACGCGGTCCCTCCTGGTGATCTTGTATCTGTCCAGGATGGAGATGGCGATGTTGGGCGCTGAGGAGGCGTTCATCCAGGTTTCCGTGAGCAAGGCGACGTCTGGAGATGTGGTGTCGAGCAGGTTCCGTAGTTCCACGGCGTGTCTGTGGACGGAGCGGGTGTTGAGCAGGATGCACTTCAGGTGGTTGCTGCTGGTGCTTGGCTTGGCGGGTGCGGTGCAGGTCCGGATGCAGGAGAACTTGCAGGATTGGCAGGTGAAGGGTCCGTGGGTGCGTCTTGGGGTGGCTCGGTAGCAACTGGGGATCCGGCTGGTGTTGAGTGCGTTGAGGGTGGCGGTGTCGTAAGTCCGGCGGGTGGGCTGGAATCTGCGGGGGCCAGGGGGTCTGGTGCTGGGCGTGGTCCAGGCGCAGACAGGCACAGACGGGCTTAACTTTGGCGCGCCTTTGGCGCACAATCGGCGCGCTCGCTGCGCGTACGCGTGGACTCTGCCATAAATGGAGAGTAGGGGGCGGAGCGAGGAGGAGCAGCTGGGAGGTGGGAGCAGGGTGGCGAATGGGAGAGGGACCAGATGGAGAGGGGGGGCCGCGGGGGAGCAGCGGCAGGGAGCGGGGTGGAGAAGCGGGGAACGGCGGCTGAAGCGCTAGGGGGCTGAAAAAACAAACAAAGGCAGGGGGATAAACAGCGGACAATTAGGGGCACAGCACAATGTAAATGTACATGTATTTATATAGCGCAAATCACTGACCGAGGTCGGTATCTAAGCGCTTGCTTAGGGAACCCGTCCTGGTATTCCCCTGTGAGATAACCCCGGCAGGGTATCCACAAGGTGAAAGCCAGGCATCCCGCCGCGAGGGGCCGGTGTGGAGATTAAGCAAGGTATTGCCCAGAGTCGCAGAGTGTGAACCCGTGAGTCGAGAAGGCACCGGAGCGAGAATTATCGAGTCCGTGGAATTTGTTAGCCCAAGACCCGCCGAGGCGGGGAATTGAACCCTGGTCCAAGGCCGATCTCAGCTTCCGGGTCTGCCGCCTCTAACCCCTGAGCCACACTTCTCCACAAGAACAGAACCAGGGGTACAGCGGGCAAAAAACACACAGCACAGCAGAATTACAAGTACAGGGAGATACAAATGCAGAGATACAAACGCAGTCAGGGGCACAGTAGAAGCAAGGAGGCAACTAGCAGGCGGTGGCAGCAGGCGGACCGGGTGACCTCGGGAGGAGCCACGCGGTGGGTTGAGCGACCGGCACTGACGAGGTCAAGCTGGTCACAGCTCCCCGTCGCACGGCCGAGTCCTTAAGTGCCCAGTGGAATGGAGGAGCAGGTGGGAGCGGGGTGGCGAATGGGAGAGGGACCAGATGGAGAGGGGGCGGGGCCGCGGGGGAGCAGCGGCAGGGAGCAGGGTGGAGCAGCGGGAAACGGTGGCTGAAGCGCTAGGGGGCTGAAAAAACAAACAAAGGCAGGGGGATAAACAGCGGACAATCAGGGGCACAGCACAAGAACAGAATCAGGGGTACAGCGGGCAAAAATCACACAGCACAGCAGAATTACAAGTACAGGGAGATACAAACGCAGAGATACAAACGCAGTCAGGGGCACAGCGGAAGCAAGGCGGCAACGAGCAGGCGGTTGCAGCAGGGGGACCGGGTGACCTCAGGAGGAGCCACGCGGCGGGTTGAGCGACCGGCACTGACGAGGTCAGGCTGGTCACCATTAACTTTCTTCATTATTAGGTCTGGCTTGACAGCACAGCTGTCACCTGACTTAATGTGATCAAACTAAAAAGAGCTTTCAGGAGAACTACAGAGATTGGCTTTGGCTCTGCCCACATTGTTAGTCAGGAGTAACGGATCTAGCAGAAGTTGTGCGCTTCCTCAGAATAAAGTGCTTCCCCTCCATGCAGCTGTAATTATTTAATGTATTTATCCAGCTGCCTCAGCTAGCAGCAGTATCACTGCCTGTGCTTTAACTTTCAGAGGCACATACACACATCACCCCATTATGCAGCTATGAACAAGATTATTATATGTATGTGTGTGTTTACACTATATATGTGTGTGTGTGTGTTTGTGTATTACACATATATACATACCATGTATAAGGGGAAGGCAGAAGAGTTCAAGTACACAATCTCATCTTGCAATTGAAAAAGCTGTTTGTGTGAACAGAGATAAGGCCTTCTTCAGGCACAAAAAGAGAACATATGAAAGTGTTTTACCACAGTACATTCCATACTATTACTGCACTGAAAAGCATCTTTAGAAAGCATATTGCTGCCCTAATGCAATGACCCTGATGTCAATGACACTAGTGAACTAAGAGGCAACTCAGTTGTCATGCATACCATATATGGGGCCTAGATTCTTTTAACCCCTTCACTGCGGCGGCTATTCCGCCGCAGTGCTAAGGGGGTGGGGGGCCGCGCGGCGGTCCCATGCTCGTGGCGGAACCGCTCCGTCACGGCACGCGGGTGAGCTGTGCTTGTGATGTAACGGTTCCGTCGCGGCCCCTCCCGCGCTAGAGAACGTTAGCGCAGGCGCGGAATTCGCGCCGCTCAGGCGCGGCGAGAGGGCCGTGACGGAACCGTTCCGTCACCAGCACAGCCTACCCGAGGCTCGTGACGGAACAGTTCCGTCACGAGCATGGGAGGGGTTAAAGCATGGACCAACATTATAGCCTATTAAAACAAACACATGAGGATTTTTACAGCACACATACAGAACTCTTACAAGACACCTGGAATCCTAGCTTTGTTTCTAAGAGACATACTTAAGGACTTGCTCTAGCTCACAAACCATGCACAGGGCGGAGGAGCTGGGAGGGAGGGAATCTCCCCCAGTGGTGCCATCAGGCAGACAATGAGACAGTGATTTATCCCGTCCTCGAGCAGGAGGACGGCTACACTGATGAAACAAACATGAAGTTTTATCGCAGTAGATGAGTTAAAAATTGCAGGGCTTGGCGTGCCTCCTCACATTATCTGAGAAAATCGTGATTCGTAAATTGCAAAAAAGCTGGGAGTCTGTCTCTTTCCCTGTGAATGATGGCATTTTCTGATCACATTTGTGCATCCAATCTGAAAATGAGTGCTCTTCAGTGTAAGGGCTGGTTGGTCAGTTCATTAGTTTTCAATTTTCTCCTTTTATAGCTCCCCTTTTATTTATTTGCTTCTCTTTTTATTTTAATGTTTCTTGAAAGGATACTACATCTTTCCAGGGAGTGCTAACAAGTTACTTGCTTGCTGTTCATCTCATCTGCAATGCGTTGCATCCCTTGTGGACACTTTTTAAAAACCAGGTGACCATTATGGAATTTTGTTCTCCGTTGTTTTACTAGTCAAAGATGGACAACACATTTATTCTAAATTTGGTGACCAGGCTGGAACATTAAAACATCTATAGACTATTCACAATACCTTTGCAAGACAGACGCTGGCTGCTATGTTTCGTTTCGTTATTGCAAGCGTATGCCCACTATGTTTAGACAGCAGCATGTTGTCACTTTTGTATTTGCTTTCTTTAAATTAATCTTGCATCTATCATTGAGTTTGTGTGTGTTTTATTATAGTTGTGTCAGAGGGTGACGGAAGCAATGAGTCAGTGGAAGGTGAACGGATGCACGATGCAAAGATGAGTGACCGTGCATGCATGATGACATATTGAATACCTAAACCAATCAACAACACAAAAAGTTCTCTCATTCATACGCCAGACTGTTAGACCTGGCACCATTAGCGTGGATCTCCCCTTCATTGTTTGCCTTTGCCTCCTGTGTTTTTGCTCTATGTGGGTCTCCGTTTTGCTGGTATAGATGCTTTGGGCATGTTGCCACTGCTGTTCAGTGCCAAAGTGTAAGGGCTCCCTTTATAAATGGTTGTTTTGGATTACTGATTCCATGATTGCCCTGTTTGATTTACATGTCAGACCCTAGTATAGTGCCCTGTGTGCGCCTAGTGCCTGTAAATCAACTGCTGCTAGTGGGCTGAAGCACCGATTGTGCCACCCACAGAAGCAGCCTGCAAAATGTAACTCTGGCCTGCCATTTCCAGTCCCTAAACGTTCCCTTTTCCACATATTTAGTCACCCCTAAGGTAGGCCCAATGTACCCCTGTGGGCAGGGTGCATTCTATGTGAACGGTAGGACATGCCCTGTTTACATAGGACATAATGGGGAGTTTATTTATAAAATCTTATAAACATAACGGGCCCTGGGAACAAGATAGAAAAATAAAGTTTAGCTTGCCTGAACCCAGAATGTTAAACTGCATCTTTTAGTGAGGGTGATTTTTACATTCTGTGTTTTAAAGTACCTCTTTTAGAAAGTAGGTATTTTCTTGCCTAACCATCCAGTGTGCCTCTGCTAGGTTTGTGCATTACATGTCTGGCTTTTAGATGAGAGGGGCTGGAGAGGGGCAGCGGCTTCAGAAGTCTGATGAGTCAGGGTGAATAGACCTGGACTGCATTTAGAGCAGGGGGAGGAGATTTGCTTTCACCTGAATGGACCTGGTCTGCCTTCAACAATGCTGTCTCCACCTCCTGCCAGGAAGCTGCACCAGTGGGGACAGAACTGGTTTTGGCTGGGTACAGACACTCTCTGCCTTCAGAGGACAAAGGATGATGGTGTATAAAAAGAGGGTCAGAGACCCTAGACTTTTAGATCACTTCTGGGAATCAAGAGGAACCTTTGCCATGGAGAAGAGCCGGAGAAGCTGAGGAGGAATACTGCCCCTGTGCTGTTTGCTGTCTGGGGTCGGCCTGCAGAGACTACTTGCTGCCAAGGAAAGGAGAAAAGAAGTTTGCTGTATGCTTTGTCACCTGCTTGAAAGAAGATCTCCAAGGGCCTGAAGCCGAGCTTGCCTCCTGTTCTGAAGTCTCAGGGACACAAAGACTTCACCACCAGCTCCCCTGAATTTCCTTGCTGGGAATTCTAATCTGCAAAGAGGTGCCTGCTGCTATTCTGGACCTCTTTAGACTGTTTTCCGCTGGGAGCTGAAAAATCAATACAACTTCGAAGAAGCGAGACGCGCCTGTTTCCGACTCCTCGCCAAAGAAACCATTGCATTGCCTGCCACGCCTCGAGAATTTGCCGCATTGAGTGTGCCGATCTCCGAAGCCTGAGATCAATGCACCGAGTCTGACGCAGGGCCTGCTGTGCAGCTGCACGAGTTCACACATCATCACCGGATTGTCACATCACATCAAGGCGCCAAGTCTGTCGCATCATTGGGGGACGCAGTAAGAAACCGACGCATCACCTCTCCACGCAGTAAGAAACTGATGCATCACCTCCCCCGAAGCAAGGTTCCAATGCACCACCTTCCCTGAGTGTAAGGAACCAACCCATACCCTTCCCTGCGGCCCATTTTGTTTGTTTGCGTGACGTGTCCCAGGTACTTTGTGGGAAAAGTGTTGCATCTGCAATTTTGCTTGAACTGAACTATTTCAACTATCTGAAAGTCATATTTTTAAAACACCGTATGGTGGATTTTTGTTGTTTGGTCTTGTTAAAGATTACCTATTTTTCTAGACTGGTGATGTGTCCATTTGTAGTGTTTTCACTCAATTACTGTATGTGTTCACAAATGCTTTACTCACTGCGTCTGCTCATGCCAAGCTACCAAGGGGGTGAGCAGGGGTTATTTTAGGAGTGTATCCTCCTTACTCTGACTAGAAGGAAGGGTCCCTACTTGGACAAAGGTACCTACCTCTGCCAACTAGAGACCCCTTTTTCTAATACAGACCAATTGATGTTGCTAGTATTTGTTCCATTCTGCTCATTCCTGGAAGATTATCGGCCATATGGAATTATCAAGAATCAACCTTCAAGGGGTAAGATGTGAAAGGAAATGTTGCATAGGTCTAAATCTCATATCGTAGATAGCAGAACTATCCCATAGTTGTAGACTAATACCATTGTTAACCAGTATTTTAAACTAGGACATTTCCATATTCAATACTATTTGATTTCAGATCAGCTACTGACAGGCAGCGTGTTGTTCGATTGGGACAAGATTTAAACAACACACTTGCCCCAGGCTGGAAATACTGAAGTTGTTTTCAGTAAGATGTGTTATAGCTGAATCTTCAGTGCAAAGAAGCCAACCTTCTTTTTCTGGCCAGCCAGTCTTCCAGCTACTTTAGTGGATTAAATTTAAGCCTGACACTGGCATCTCTTCAGGCTTTTTCAGGGCCTGATTTTAGAAACCAAGTGTCATTAGAACAGGTCTCAATACAAGAGAGTATATTAAAATCATTCATGTGTAGATGTTGAGCTAATCGGACATTTTTGTCAGGAGTTCCTTCCTAATAAGTGCCATGTTGTTGTCTGAACCTTCCACAGGGTCTACTCCCCTCATGTCTGATGCGTAAAATAGTTCGAGACTCTGCCTGCTTTTGCTTTGGCATTTGCAAAAAAACACAGTTGATGGACAGAATGCAGAACAATGTCTTACATTCACCCCAGTACAAAGATCTGGGCCTAAATCCATCGTTTTTTTGCACTCCACACCACCCTAGGTCAGACAATGGCTATATGCAAATCAGCCTTGACCCAGTGCCTCATGGGAACAGTCCAGCCAGAACTACCAAGCCATGTCTTTCCCAGACTGGAATCAAGCATCCAAGGACCAGTTTCTGGCTAACAGCCTTCTTCAGCCTGGATAGCTTGACTCCAGTGATGTGGAGAGCCTGGGACTCACGTCTGAGCATACCCAGCCCACTCGGGGTGAAAATAGCAAAAAACACAGTTGATGGACAGAATGCAGAACAATGTCTTACATTCACCCCAGTACAAAGATCTGGGCCTAAATCCATCGTTTTTTTGCACTCCACACCACCCTAGGTCAGACAATGGCTATATGCAAATCAGCCTTGACCCTGTGCCTCATGGGAACAGTCCAGCCCGAACTACCAAGCCATGTCTTTCCCAGACCGGAATCAAGCATCCAAGGACCGGTTTCTGGCGATCAGCCTTCTTCAGCCTGGATAGCTTGACTCCAGTGATGTGGAGAGCCTGGGACTCACGTCTGAGCATACCCAGCCCACTCGGGGTGAAAATTGCAAAAAACACAGTTGATGGATAGAATGCAGAACAATGTCTTACATTCACCCCAGTACAAAGATCTGGGCCTAAATCCATCGTTTTTTTGCACTCCACACCACCCTAGGTCAGACAATGGCTATATGCAAATCAGCCTTGACCCTGTGCCACATGGGAACAGTCCAGCCCGAACTACCAAGCCATGTCTTTCCCAGACCGGAATCAAGCATCCAAGGACCGGTTTCTGGCTATCAGCCTTCTTCAGCCTGGATAGCTTGACTCCAGTGATGTGGAGAGCCTGGGACTCACGTCTGAGCATACCCAGCCCACTCGGGGTGAAAATTGCAAAAAACACAGTTGATGGACAGAATGCAGAACAATGTCTTACATTCACCCCAGTACAAAGATCTGGGCCTAAATCCATCGTTTTTTTGCACTCCGCACCACCCTAGGTCAGACAATGGCTATAGGCAAATCAGCCTACTTTTGCTTTGGAGGCATAAAGTCAGGGACGTGGCTGTAACAGAGTATAGCAAGAGTGGGTGATGATATCCAGCACATAACCCTATCTGCTATCGTTGGAGAGATCTAGCTTTTAAACAAATCACTGGGATACAGGCCCTGTCCCCTCTTCTACGATCTGTAGTAGGTTAGTGCCCCCATGACCATATAGTTGTCTGTGGTTCACAAGGTGCGCATCTAAAAAAGCAGCAGGGCCATGACGATCTTTTCCCACATGTGGTGCTGACAGAATATGTGTTGCATGGTCTCCTTGAGGGGTAAGGGGGGCCTCTCACCACACCATCAGCTGAAAAGTTCAAAATGCTTTAGAACGATCCTTTGTGCCATATATTCAGAATTTGTAGCACATTCAGGTTGCGAGATTGCCGCCTCAGCGAAGGGTAATAACAAAGCATGAGGTTTGCCCTAATCCTCCTACTACATCTTGGGTCATAATTGTTAGAAAAAGAAAAGGGGGTTGATGTGGTGGAATCAATAAGGAACTCTTAGTAGGTAAAACTCAAATGAGTCCCTTCTTACAGGTAGGAAGACCCAAAAATGTATTAAACTAGGTTTTATTTTACATACCAGCTCCCAACCTAATTGAAACAATTTTCAGTATCCTTTTCATAAAGGCCTTACTTCATTATCATCTTAAACATAGCTGTTTTTCTCCCCGCTTGTCATTGCTATAGCTCTCGTAATTCTGACGCTTTCGAGGCTGGTGATATCGTAGCGGCCCATTCCAACTATTACTCAAGCTTTGTTTGGTGCTAGCTGCTCATCTGCCTCAGTGCTGCATCTCGTCGTATCCGCCTCACATCAACTGGTTTTTGAGGCTCTAGGGGTTCGGTTAGGTAGCAGCTCCAAAATCGCTTCTTAGGAATATCGGAGGATGTGCTAGCGGGTCCTGTCCTGCACCATTTGTCACCCTTACAGCGGGGCCCTTGTGGTCTACGTCCGCTCGGCCATCTTGGCTGGCCCCTAATTGGCCGTTTTGGGTGTTAGTCAATAAGACACTGTGCCTACCTCTAAGCAGCCTGTGCTTGTGGTTGATGACTTGATCGCACAGAATCCAAGGTCAGCCCTTTGCTTTGAAGGGAAGGGTTTTACTACACAAATCAGAATGGCTACCTTTCCTTGGCCATAGGTTCTCCTCCTGAAAGCGGCATAGCATGTAGTGACATGTTTTAGTTCAAGGCAGTTTCTCTCGGAAGGTGAAGTATTTCAGAGATGAATTTGTCTTATGTGGGACAAGCAGACCTGACAAACCACACCATCACCCTAGGCTTCAGTTTGAAAAATAGTAGCTTATTGTTAGACCTAGCATTTTTTTGGCATGGTTTCCCCTGACTTTTTTTTTGACTGACCCTGTTTTTGACTTTGTGCTGACCTTTGTTTTTGGTGGCTTTGGGATTTTTGTGCACTTTTTCATTGCTGACGAGTGCTATGGTGCGTGTACTCATTAATTTACTGATAAGTCCCTAGTACAATGCACTACATGTACCAAGGGACTGTAAATCAAGTGCTACTAGTGGGCCTGCAACACTGATTGTGCCACTCACATGTGTAGCCCTTCAAACATGTCTTGAGCATGCCATGCAGAGTTTGTGTGCTCAGTTTTAAACTGCCATTTCGACCTGGCAAGTTCACCTACTTTCAAAAACAAATGGAGGAGTACCTCCTAGAGGTCTTACAATGCCTCTATCAGCAGGGTTATGAGGTGCACACAGTGCCCCACAACAGGTGACAGATATGTCCTTTTAGAAGACCCCTCACTAACCAACCTAGTTGATGACATGCTTCATCATCGGGGTCCCACCCGGACAGCCGAGTGCCATCCGGGTGTTCTACGACACCTGACTACAGTGGAGCTGTTTTTTTTTTGTTTTTTATATGTACAGAGCTACTAGTGGATGTTTAAAAGTTGTCCAAGTCTACTCACTCTTAGAATTTATTCTGAAGTGATTGGGCAACGTATAAAATAGAGTGGGACACCTTGGCCTGATTAGGTAGGAGTAAGGGGTCTTCTAAAAGGACAGATCTGTCCCCTGTTGTGTGGCACTGTGTGCACCTCATAACCCTGCTGATAGAGGCATTGTAAGACCTCTAGGAGGTACTCCTCCATTTGTTTTTGAATATTGATTAAGGGGACCAGGAGTTTCCTCCGTACCTACGGTCTAACGCCCTTTCTCTCCCTGTTGTTTCATATAAGTTCACCTACTTGCCAAGCGCAAACCTTCCCTTTTATGACATATAGGTCACCCTTCAGGTAGGCCCTAGCTAGCCCCATGGGCAGAGTGCAGTGTATTTAAAAGGTAGGTCATGTACATTTGAGTTTTTTAGGTCCTGGTTGTGAAAAACTGCTAAACTTGTTCTTTAGAACATCAAGGCCTATCTCAACCAGAGGTTAGCATTAGAGCTACCTTGTGACACTTCTCAAGTAGAACTTCCAATTGGGAAAAGATAAGAAAAGTAACTTTGATGTCTTAGGACATTCAATTTAAAACCACATACTTTAGAAAAGTTCGTTTTTAAAATGCAGGTCCGAAAACGCCACTTTTAAAAAGTAGGCATTTTCTTTCTTTAACCATTCTGTGCCTCTGATGGTCTCTGGAATAAACGTCTGGGTTGGGTGATAGCTGAGCTTTGTGCATTCCCTCTAGACAGTCGCACACAATGGGAGGGAGCTGAGGTGTGCCCTGCATATCCTAATGGCCCATCACCAGGCTGATGGTTCTTCCTGAGCTAGAGTGGGAGGGACAAGCTGACACTTGCACCTGAATAGGGCTGTGCCTATCCCCACACAGATAGTTGCATACCTCCCTTTATTGCGTCTGGAGGAAGAGCAGGTTCTTGTTCCTTACAAAGACCATTCTTTAAAGTCTCACTACTTCAGAGGCTAAAATATGTGTAAGTGCTGGGCCTCGGACACCATCTACTCAGTTTACTTCTGGAACTGAAGACATTCTACTAGGAAGAAGATCTGTTGTGCTGCCTGGAGGGACTGCTACGTTGCTGCTTGCTTTGGTGTGCTGGCCTGCTTCCTGCTTCTTCTTGCCTTGGAGTGACTTGACTATCTACGTCCAGTATTTCTAAAGGTTATCTAAGGGCTTGTGGGGCTTACGTTTTTTTCTGAAGTTTCAAGGATATCAAAGACTGCATCTGCATCTTGCTACCAGCACCTGGGCTCCTCTGCTGCGAGTCCTGCTCTGCTAAGTGGTGCCAAATCTACTGCTGGGCCCTTGGAAGTGAGTGCTTGGTGCTGCATCCTAAGAAACCAGCGTCATTAAGAACTGGTGCATTTCCTTACGATATCGGCACATCGCTGTTGCCTGCACCAAGGCCGTGGACATCGCTCGCCAACTGCGCAAAGCAGCAACCTCACTTACAGAGCAGCCCAACCTTGCCGACACATGGCCTATTAGTCATCACTGCTGCGTGAGTCTCGGACACCACATCGCCATCTTCTGTGACACACCATCCCTGACCCCAATGCATTCCTGGCCTTGTGCAGCTTCACACCAAAGCAAACACAAGGAGATGATGGACGGAGCGTTGAAACTTTTCAGACACTCACCCCAGTCACAGATCTGGGTTGAATCCATCATTGTTCTTTAGCTCACTTCGCCACCTCAGTTAAGACCCAGCTATATTCAGTTCAGTCTTGACATTGTGCCTCATGGGAACAATCCAGACCGAACTGCCAAGCCAAGTCATCCCTGAACCGGAAACAAGCATCCTGGGACCGGTTTCAGGATAACACCCCTCTTCAGTCAGGCTAGCTTGAATCCAGTGGCAAAGTGAGCCAGGGACCCACGTCTGGGCATACCCTGCCACCTTAGGGTAAACAAAGCAAACACAAGGAGATGATGGACGGAGCGCTATAACTTTTCAGACACTCACCCTCAGTCACAGGTCACCGTCATAGGTGATGCTTTGGTGCTGCTTCACCTATAGCCCAGTGGTTTGACGTTGACATCTCGGGAACGACGCACAGCATTCTTGACATTGATGCATCAATGACTTTGCCTTACTTTGGAACCGGCGCATCATCTTTGACAGCGATGCATCCCCTCCATTTTTTAACACCTCATCCCCAAGCTTCGACACATTCAAAGTTCTGCCAGTGGGTCCGTGTTGTGCCTCCTGCACCCAGCCCGTGCTCCATCGCACTCGACTGAACTTTTGGATTAGTCCTGGTCAAGCATGACCAGATAGTCTCAGTTGGAGCCTTTGATTTCTAAGCACTGCATTTTTATTTAATCTTGCAAAATTTATACCTTGACTTGTGTATGTTGGATTTTTATTGTTTTGGTCTTGATTTACTGGGATAAATATTGGCTATTTTTCTAAACAGATGTGCCCTTTTAGTTTAACCTGACTGCTCTGTGCCAAGTACTGGAGGGTGAGCACGGGTAAACTTTTAGTGTGTACTACACTTCCCCCGACTGGGGTTGTAGTTCCTACTTGAACAGGGTACATACCTCTGCCAATCAGAAACACAATTCCTTACACTTATTGAAATGAGTTAAACACTGGTATTGAGCAATAAATAAAAAACACAAAAATGTTCAATCTTTCCGTAAAAGCGTTATGAAAAAAGGTTGATTGGCCACACTTTTCAAAGGTTTGCAACCTCATTGAGACCGTTCCTTGTTACAAATAGTGAGCACACTAATGGGTTGGTTTACTTTGAGTTCATTTATCCTGTGTTGAAAGGATGGGCAGGTAAAACAGAGGGCATAGATGTTGCATCAACCAGTAAGAAGTGTTTGTGAAGGAACTTGAGCCATCAGACCTCAAAAGAATGTCATTCATAAAAATAAAGGATATGTGAGACAGTCTTGCTCAGGAAGGCTGACACTCTTTGCTATCCTGCTTATCTGTTGCTGTCTTCATTGGAAAGTGGCTTGGGGGTGATCCCCTCCATAGTGGACTGGAAGGTGTCCAGAGACTCCTGTTTTCAAGAATTGAGTTTTCCTTTACATAGTTTTGTTGCCCAAGTTCCTCTACCTGTAGCCTGTCTTTAATAGTGTACCATCATGAAATGGCCAACTGGTGAAAGAAGTGTTCACCTGCTGGTAGTGGTTGTCGACATGTAAGGTTTTGCAGTTACTCAATCAAACCTAACATGAAGCTGAAAGGCTAAACTGTGGCTAGCTGGTTGTGAGATACAGACCCTACAGGGTTTATGCAAAGGGGTCTCCAACCCAACACAACCATTCTTCTGGCCCCTGAACTCCACCCGGTAGTCCCAGCAGATTTTGCTGATCCGAGAGAAGTATGGCGGCAAGGATGAACCTCTCCGTTCATTGCCAGTTCAACCATGTTGAAAAAGCCAGTCTTCAATCCTCTTCTGTCTTTCCTAGTTGGGAACATCACCAGATATATTCCCAGTGCACATCAGCGGGAGCCTAAGCACACTATCCAACCCAGAGACAGCTGTGCTAGCCTTTGCTAACATCTTGTGCTACTGAATTATTTGTGAGTGGACTTGAATTTCTAACTGCAGAGTCTAAAGTCCTTTGTGAAGGGCTTATTTACCAGTGTCTAAGAGCAGTTCCTATAGCCAACTCTTGGAGCAAGTTTAGACTACCTGGTCACATTACCAGGTAACTCGGATTCCCCGGATTACTGTTGCCCGCAATAAGGTCCTTGGGCAATACTGCACAGTTCTCCCAACCTGCCACAGACCCTGCGACGACCCAGGTTCTTATCCCCACTCCCTCACTTCCCCAAATGATGCGAGCCTGATTCATGCCACTCTTTCAGACTGTGTCAGACCTTTTATCACTAACATTCCTTGGATGATATATAAACAGTATAAAGGCTGTTATACCAAAGGCCTGTGTAAAATCCTGAGGTTTATATGTTTAGCATTTTAAAAGGGGAAAACATCAAATAGTGCAAGGTGAATCACCAAAAATTGGTTATGTCCTACATCTATCAATAATGGGCACACAGGAAATAAAATATCTGGAACAAAGGACATCTCACTGGAGAACAAAATCTGACAGGAGCTTACTTTTTTTGGTGGAGCTTGTGCTGCAAACAAATATTTCATAGTTTGTCTTGTTAATGCAGCGTGGGGGAGCACATTTACTTTGTGAATTGTGCTGTACACTGTGTGGGGCAATGAAGGGGTGGGTTATTCTCTGCGGTGGTAGCTTCCTTATTAGATGGTTGGCGCCCCGCTTGTGTTCTCCGTGCTCAAATATATGAGAAGCCAAAACTTAGCGTAATCTTGTCTAACCAGGTCTGGTGCTTTCGCAGTAAAACAACCTGTTATTTTGTTGAAGGCTTTGATATGCGAGACAGCTCAACACGGTTGTATATAAATTCCAACCCCCTCGACATTGCAATAATTTTCTCAAACCCTCAAAATAAAATGTTAGTTTGTTCACTGACTGTACTCTACCAAACCTTCGTTCCACCTGCAGGTTGGAAGAAACACCATTTTGGGCAAACATGAATATGGTAAATGCTTTATCCCTTCCTTCCTCCCGCGAACTTCCAGCCAATATTGTCTACTGGCTACATTTTTAGGTCTGTCCTACATATTTATCTGTCTTGCCGGATTGTTTTCCGAAGAAAAAACATACATAATATACATCCTTAGAGGGTCTTAGGCCAGCAGGCTTTATCTAATCATCTGTTAAATTGTCATTCATATTTTGCTTCCATCCACAACAGCATACAACATGGGCCAGCTCACTTTACTCGTTGGCTCTCTCGAGCGGCTGTACAAAGCTAATGCACATTGTTCAGTTCCACTTACACATAGTTCCATTCTATTCAGTGGCTAATAATCTCTTTTAAAGAGTGCTTTCTATATTTTATACCTTTTTTTAAAAGGCTATTATTTTTCCTCCAAAGCGTATCCAGTTAGATGGTGATTTATTTATGGTCTCCTTTTTTAATTTTTTTGTTATAAAGCAGATATATGGTATTGTGGTACAAAAGGGGGTGGTGATGTACGGAGCATCTGAGCCAATCAAACACTCACACCCAGTCAAAAGATCTGGGTTTGATCCATCACCGTTCTTTAGCCCACTCTGCCACCCCAGTTCCTCAGAAGCTTGTTTCCGGTCCAGGGAAGACATGGCTTGGCAATTCGGGCTGGACTGTTCCCATGAGGCACAGGGTCAGACTGATTTGCATATAGCCATGTCTGAACTGGGGTGGCAGAGTGGGCTAAAGAACGGTGATGGATTAAACTCAGATATTTTGACTGGGTGTGAGTGTTTGATTGATTCAGATGCTCCGTCCATCACCACCCCCTTTTGTACCACTTTTGGCCGCCATAAGTGTGGCAGGGTATGCTCAGACGTGAGTCCCTTGCTCACTTTGCCACTGGATTAAAGCAAGCCGGGCTGAAGACTGCTGGAATGCCAGAAACCGGTCCTCGGAAGCTTGTTTCCGGTCCAGGGAAGACATGGCTTGGCAGTTCGGGCTGGACTGTTCCCATGAGGCACAGGGTCAGACTGATTTGCATATAGCCATGTCTGAACTGGGGTGGCAGAGTGGGCTAAAGAACGGTGATGGATTAAACCCAGATCTTTTGACTGGGTGTGAGTGTTTGATTGATTCAGATTCTCCGTCCATCACCACCCCCTTTTGTACCACTTTTGGCCGCCATAAGTGTGGCAGGGTATGCTCAGACGTGAGTCCCTTGCTCACTTTGCCACTGGATTAAAGCAAGCCGGGCTGAAGACTGCTGGAATGCCAGAAACCGGTCCTCGGAAGCTTGTTTCCGGTCCAGGGAAGACATGGCTTGGCAGTTCGGGCTGGACTGTTCCCATGAGGCACAGGGTCAGACTGATTTGCATATAGCCATGTCTGAACTGGGGTGGCAGAGTGGGCTAAAGAACGGTGATGGATTAAACCCAGATCTTTTGACTGGGTGTGAGTGTTTGATTGATTCAGATTCTCCGTCCATCACCACCCCCTTTTGTACCACTTTTGGCCGCCATAAGTGTGGCAGGGTATGGTCAGACGTGAGTCCCTTGCCCACTTTACCACTGGATTCAAGCAAGCCGGGCTGAAGACGGCTGGAATGCCAGAAACCGGCCCTCGGAAGCTTGTTTCCGGTCCAGGGAAGACATGGCTTGGCAGTTCGGGCTGGACTGTTCCCATGAGGCACAGGGTCAGACTGATATGCATATAGCCATGTCTGAACTGGGGTGGCAGAGTGGGCTAAAGAACGGTGATGGATTAAACCCAGATCTTTTGACTGGGTGTGAGTGTTTGATTGATTCAGATGCTCCGTCCATCACCAGTGTAGTATTCCATGTTGGAATTGTTATTGTACATTCTCACTGTAGCATTCTCTGTGTGGTTACCTGATCAGTCTCTACTGGTATTATGCTGAAGGTGGTTGTCTAAACTGTCTCTCACAATAAACTTCTCATACTCCATTTGGTGGTTGTCTAAGCTGTCTCTCACAATAAACTTCTCAACCTCCATTTGGACTTCTTGAAGTATTTACTACAACCACCCCCTTTTGTACCACGATATATGGTATTGTGACATTGTAGCTGCTTACAATTAGAGTGCTTGATTTCGGGTTGTCGCCTTAAGGAAAAATAATAGTAAAATGCATGTAACTGAACGTTTTTTTTTCTTTGCGAACCACTAGTAAAACAGCCTCACCAACATTTTTTTCCATTTAAAATACTATCACAAGAACATGGTGGCCACATTTACTTGGTAGTATATTTTCTTTTTATGGCATATGAATAAAACATTTTTTTTTACGTTTAACCATTGCACCAGAATGCCGATGCCAGGCCTATTGTCTTTCGAAGTGCTTGTTTCCTCGAGGTTAATGACCTTGCAGCTCTCTCTTGTGCCTCGCTTGCAAAGATGGACGCAAACCGAAATCAGTCCTGACGAAAATGTTCAGAGCAATGCCATATTGAATGGGTTCGTGTGGTTCTTCCTCGTTGTGTCATGGCGGCGGCCCTGCTCGGAAAGTGGACAGCCAACCACATGGTACATGCCAGAGTGGTAGAATGGCAGGCCCCCCTCCTCGCTGCCAGATGACCGGGGTCAAAATGAATTTAACTGCTGACGAATCCAGCGACATTTTAAAAGGTTGATACATTAATGGTATCCAGCCTGTCCGAGGAAAAAGTTGCTAATGATTTGATACCAAGATGGCACTCCTCTGCACTTCTTAGGTTGGGAGTCTGTGTTTTTGGTTGGCAAGTGGGAGTGGTTGTTTCCAACGCAGAGAGAGAGATTCGCTTCACTGATTAATTATTCGGAGCTGTGGCCTTTTATGCTCTGATATTTCCATGTTGATGGCCCGTCTAATTGCTTTGAGTTGAACGATTACTGTCTAGCCACATTAATGCCCAAATGTGCGTCATTAAGGGAGTGTTTAATTACCCTCTGCCCCAGCTGGGATTATAGGCACGAGGAGTGCGTCTCGGAAGGGCTCTGACCGGCCTATGGGAGCAGCGAGAGATTTCCTGACAGGCCAGGGAGAGACAGTCCAACATGCACATCTTGTTCTAAACGAAAAACACCTGCGAAATCCTGCTGCTGAAGGTTTCACGCTGGAATAGGTGCCATATTGAAGTTAAGAAACCATTTTAAGAATATTGCTGCTTGACGCGGATACGATACATAAGAAAGTTGTGGCCACTTTCATGATCTATAGTGAAATATTGATCATGTCCCTCTTTGGCGTGTGATGACAAACACTAACATAGCGTGCTCAGTCTCAGAGGCTGTGCACGCGACACACCATGGTTTTGTTTCCCATCATCTGGGGTTGCACCAAGCGGTGCTCACGACCATGAACCTAGTACTCTGAGCTCCCCGTCTCTCCAGGAGCACCCTTCCATGTAATTCGGAAGTTGCAGAGTATTTAGAGTGGGGATGCAAGAAACTTCTCAACCAACATATTCTGACTGTCATCTCAGTGGCACTTGAAACTATACACTGGTTGCTGGTGACCAGGCACAACACTTTTAAAGCGTTGCGCATAGCTCTTCGTGCGAACTGCGACTCTGGACCACTCTTCTTTGAGCACAAACCCAACCAGGTTTATTAACACCTCTGCTGAGATTAACAAAGCAAGATAAAACACATACAATCATCATCAGGATACATTACAAATAATAATTTAAAAAAGATTCAAGAATGAGCTAAAAAAAATATTCTAACAAATTAATGCTTTTGGTGGTGAATATATTACAGTAATCAAATGGTCAACATTTGGTAGATTACATTTAAAATACAAAGGAACTAAAATATTGAGTACAGGGTATTGCGATCGATGGACATACAAATAAAACATGGTCTAAATCTTGAGTTCCTCCCATGCACGGGTCACATAGGGTAGTCTCTGATTTCAGCGCAGACCATGGACACTTGTATGTCTTCAATAGAAGTATGCCTATTCTAAGTGCTTGTATAATGCTCCTAACTCCGTGGTCAAGTAAAACAGAGAGATACTCTCACATATACTCAATGTGATCCAGATAAGAGGAGAAAGGCTTCAGAGACCTACAATGATTACTGTCATCTGTGAAACCAAATATTGGAACTTTGTTTTTTTTAAAGTGCTTTAATCTTCCTTGGCTAACTGTTATTTTATGCAGAACCATACCTTCATATTGATGTAAAAGGGACCACTTTATAATCGGAATATGCTTAAGTGCTTACGTGAGCATAGAGAGAATTTTTACTTTATACATTTGTGAAAGATAATTAAAATGTCTTCTTCCAGAAGTTATATAAAATCCATAGGTATGACTCTAACTTCAGCACAACCACCATACCTACCACCCATCCTTCAGCACAAACTCCATACCCACTAGTCTTCCTGCAGCGCAACTCCATACCAACCACTCTTCCTGCAGCGCAAATCCATACCTACCACTCTTGCTTCAGCGAAAACTCCATACCATCCACCTTTTCTTCAGCGCAAACTACATGCCTATTGCCCTTCCTTCAGAGCAAACTCTATACCAACCACCCTTCCTTCAGCGCAAACTCCAAGCCTACCCCTCGATCTATAGAGCGGACTCCATACCAGGCACCCTTTCTTTAGCGCAACCTCCATGCACATCACTCTTGTGGTTCTGTGGTACTGCGGTACCAAGGGTCGGTGGTTCAGAGATTCTGAACCCATTCAATGAAGGTCGTCGGATATAGACGATTTTGGTGTCAGCGGACCGCAAATCACGAGTGCGGTGTGTACGAGTGTTTTCGTAATAACCGATCAATGAGAACACTACGTATTCAGGGATTTCGTTTGAACCCTCGGGTTCCATTTTGTGTGCGGCAGCCATTTTGTGTGGTTGCCCTCACATAGGCCGATGACTATGGCCGAACGAGTCCTTGGGACACGTACACCTTAGCTGACTTTTGTGTGACCTGGCCAAACTGACTCCCTTGCCCGAGGCTGACCTCATTGAGCAAGTTCCTTGTTAAGCAGCTGGTCGGATAGAGATCAAATAGCAGGACATTGCTGAGTTTATGGTACATGCACACACCCTTCTATCTTGCTTCTCATCTGCTTCTGTTCCTTCCTTTATGTCTTAATTATTGATTTGGGTTGAGGTCTTTATGATGGGTTTGTCCGGCCCGTTCGAACAAGAATGTTGGTTTTTGCCTTGTCATTTCTGGTGGGCTGGACAACGGAAAGTGGGATTGTCGTCATGCGATACTTTTGAAATGTCATATTTCCATTGGTCAGTTTGTATGTAATTGATGCTAGCCAGGAATGTGATTTTTGGCATAAAAGACCATGCTCCGCTCCATGAATTTGTGCAGTCTCTAGCGAACCACCTGTGTTGTGCTTCGTAGACCTCTGTTCCTGGTTGCAGCCAATAAATGTGGTTTTTGACATCATCAAGAAGTGTCCCGTGTCTGTTTGCCGAGGCAGGGGAATCCGAAGACATCGGGCGTTATCCCTGGCGCCGCTGGGTTCTAAAACCCGGTTCTTCAGTCTTCCCTCAGAGAACACTTCATACCTACCACTCTGTAGAGCAAACTCAAATACCTACTACCCTTCCCTTAGAGCAAACTCCATATCTACCAACCTCCCTTAAGAGAAAACTTCATACCTACCAGTCTAAAGCAAACTCCATACCTACCACCCTTCCCCCTGAGCAAACTCCATACCTACCACCCTTCCTTCAGTGCTAACTCTATACCTACCACCCTTCCCTCAGTGAAAACTCCATACCTACCACCCTTCCCTCTGAGCAAACTCCATACCTACCGCCCTTCCCCCTGAGCAAACTCCATACCTACCACCCTTCCTTCAGTGCTAACTCTATGCCTACCACCCTTCCCTCAGTGAAAACTCCATACCTACCACCCTTCCCTCTGAGCAAACTCCATACCTACCGCCCTTCCTTCAGTGCTAACTCTATACCTACCACCCTTCCCTCAGTCAACACTCCATACCCATAACCCTTCCTTCAGAGCAAACTCCATACCTTCCACCCTTCCTCCATAACATATTGCACTAATGGAAACTCCTTTTCACTTTAAACAACTATGACATGGAACTGAACCTCTGCCTGATTAAGATTAATTAAAAGCCGGCTTGAATTTTAGGAGCATTGCAAGTCTGACCCTTATTACACATAACTATTAGGAAGGATTTAAGTCCGAAGTAAGAAGGGTAGGTATCGCCATGCGCACCTGCATTTCTGTCACACTTGTCTATAGCAGCGCATGTTTACGCACAGCAATACCTATGCCCTATCTAAGCTTGCAAACCTCAGTCACTTCGCCCAAAGCCCCCCAGAGGTCTAAGTGCAAGGCACAGCCTTTTCAGCACAGCAGTGCACTCAAAGATTCAAAGCGGAGGGCATCGCGGCCCCGTCAGGGATTCAAAGAACTAAATGCTCATGACAACACAAAGCTGATTTGGGTCCAGTTTGGAGCTCTCTTCTTGTTCTCAATCTTTTATTTGGACGTTTTTGTTTTTCAAAGCGAGGCTGAGCGATGAATGTGATTAAGCATGTTAGAGGGGGGTCACGGCAGGGGGGCCTAGCGCAAGCTATGAAGTGCACGGTTGGAGAGACAGTGTGTTCGCGTTAGAAACGAGTAGCTGAGTTCAGGTCCAGAAATCTGCAGTTACTAAATGTTCTCATTGGGTACAGCTGTCTGCTCATGCTGCGCCGTGCAGCACTGTGACAAGTCAACCCGGAAATCACCAGCTGCTTGTTAGCGCATGCGTGGTGGGTGCAGAGACCTGGCAGAGCATCCCTGGTTGCGCATGCGCAATGTAGTCTTAGCCCTCTCAGTGACGAGATGCGCAGTCTGTTAATGATGGATTGCCCCACACTGTCTGATTAACAGACTCAGTCTTTATCAGCGGTATTCTGGCTGCTCAGCAAGTGTATCACTGTGTAATAAAGGTAGATGAGGCAGAAGATTCAGGTAAGTGAATTTATTCTTCTCAAAGGTGACTCCACCCGTCATGGACGTCTGGTCTCCGTGAAGCCGATGGTTACAATGGCAAACGGAAAGACTCAGCCGTCCATGCGCGAGGGAAGTAATTCAAAGCACAACAGGGAATACACGGGCCGTGGCACGTGTATACATATACTTAAAAGTAAACACACTAGGCTCGGGCTTTGGCTCGTGAGGTGGACAGAGATCGAACCCACGAGCCAAACCCACGAGAAGACGGCAACGCGAGCGGAGCCCGCCATTACACCACCTTCCCCCTTACAACAGTCAATAAAAATGGAAAGAAAAAAAAACATATGCAACAAAATGGATCTAAACACAGGTAATACAAATGCCTAAAATCTAATGAACTCGTTATATCTCTCAGGAGCCCTGATGTGTCTGCCGAAAGAAGAAACTTTTGTGTGAGTAGGGACATCCTGGGTAACAACAACGTTTGGAGGATCCAAAGGAACCTCCCCTGAAGGCTGCTCTGAAGACTGAGGGGCTTGTGGGAAGGAATGGTTAGGAACACCAGAAACAGAAGGAGCACTCATCCAAAAACTCCAATCCAAATTACCGGGGTTACCATTATGCTTCTTTCCTTTGATAATCTCTGCTTGGTGGTCAGAGACTTTCACAAGCTGGCGTTTGTTCCACCAACCCTTTTTCCCCAAAAAGGCTGCCCCCTTACTCACTTTAATTACCTGGATGGGTGCAAAAAATTTTGAGCGTCCTTTAACTACCCTACCTGGATTCTTGATTAAAACCCAATCGCCAACTAGCAGGTCCACCAATTTACCATCTGAGGTACCATCAAACTGTAATTTCATTTGGCTCTGTTTTTCTAAAACAGACTTCCTAACAGAATCCAAATCGATAGTTTTACCAGCGGAGTCCTGATGCAGCCAGGAAGGAAACAGGACAGAACGATTCTCTCTACCTCTCAGTAAGGAAAACGGGGAGACCCCAGTCACGCAATGAGGGGAAGTATTATAATGCCATACTTTTTGCTTTACAAATTCAACCACATTGTAACCACAAGAAATCGCTGTCTGAACACCCTCTTTGATCACTTTATTCCCCCTCTCGACAAGACCATTCGAAGCTGGTGAATAAAGGGAGACTTTGAGTTGTTTGATGTCTAATTGTTTCAAAAACTTGGACATTTTATCCGAAACAAAGTGAGTTCCGTTATCTGTGACAACGAACTTAGGGGAACCTTCCAAATCAAACACCCTCTTGAGAAAGGTTATTGTGGAATCTGTATCAGGAGTCTTAACAAAATCAAAGTACATCCACTTTGAAAAATAGTCCACCAAAAGAATAATGTACTTATTCTCCTGCTGAAGAATGGAATATGGTCCCGAAAAGTCCACCCCAACTTTCTCCCAGGGAGAGTTAGGAAAATCCGTAGGATGCAGGGGAACTTTCAGTGTGCGCCAATGTTTATCGGATAATAAACACTCCGGGCACGAGTCAATCAAATTTTTAACTTGGACATCAATTGAGGGCCACCAATAGTGTTGCTTAATGCGCATAGAGGTTTTAGTTGTCCCCAGATGTCCTTGATGAGCCTTATTAATAATAGGCTCCCGCAGTTTAAAAGGAGGGACAAATTTCTCACCTCTTCGTACTACACCGTTCTCAACAGACAGTTCCTCAGAAATTTGAGCAAAACTGCGTAGATCGCCATTCAGACTTCTCGGTTCAGGCCAACACCGTGTGGTAAATTCTATCACTTTTAACAACACATTGTCTAAAGCGGTGGCTTCCTTCCAATCGCCCTCGGAAATCACATCACTAACTTCATCCACTGCATCCACAAAGGTAACACATTCGACGTCCTCTACAAGAAAATCCTCCTCATCGTCCTTCTCCATAGCCATTCTAGATAGGCAATCAGCCCGAAAATTCTTGCCACCAACTATATGCTTAACAGAAAAATTGAACTCTTGTAATTTCGAGACTAATCTCATCAGTCTAGCTGACATGGACGTTGAACTGGATTTATCAAAGATGTAAATTAGTGGCTTGTGATCAGTGACCAACTCAAATCTTCTACCCCAAATGTACATTTTAAACTTGTGGACCACCCAAGCACAAGCTAGAGCTTCCCTTTCGATAGTGCTGTATCTCTGTTCGAACTCTTTGAGTGCTCTAGATGCAAATGCCACAGTTTGTTCCTGACCATTCACCTTTTGTGTAAGAACTGCCCCTAGACCAGAAATACTCGCATCTACAGTGATAACTGAGGTGGCATCTTCTCTGAAGGCATGTATGGCTTTAGCAGAAACGATCATCTTCTTGATCTCACAAAAAACCTTGTCTAACTCTTGCGTCCAAACGAAACTAGACCCTTTCCTCAAAAGCTTTCTCAAAGGTTCCACTATTTGAGAATACGACTGGACAAACCTTGCATAATATTCTGCAAGTCCTAGGAAGGACCGTAAGGCATCCTTATCAGGAGGAGGTTTTGCGTCTTCAATGGCTCTAATGACTGAAAACTTGGGAGTGATACCTTGGTCCGATACTGTATGCCCTAGATAATCAATTTTGTTAACTGCAAACTTGCATTTGTCTGCGCGAACAGTCATGTTCCTAGACATTAAAATTGAAAGCACATTTCTAAGAATAACGTCGTGTTCATTTAATGATTTGGCAAAAATCAGGATGTCATCAAGGTATGCCTGCACACCCGCTATGCCTTGAAACATCACATCCATCAGCTTCTGGAAAACGCTTCCAGCAGACGCTAACCCAAAAGGGAGGCGAAGGAATTTGAAAGCTCCAAAAGGAGTAATAAAAGAGGTAAGTTCTTGGGATTCCTTCGCTAACGACACCTGATGGTACGCTGACCTCAGATCGATCAAAGAAAACCATTTAGCGTCGCCTATGTTAGCCAGAAGCTCGTGGATTCTCGGTAGCGGGTGACAGTCAACAATAATGTTCTTATTTAATGAGCGTAAGTCCGCACATAATCTAATTTCCCCATTCTTTTTGCGTGCGACTACAATTGGTGCGACCCATTGTGAAGAATTGATGGGGGAAATGATACCTTGTTTACACAAATCATCCAACATCATTTTTAATTCAGATCTGACACTCAGTGGGACAGCTCTAACTTTATGACTAACTGGTTGTGCCCCGGGTATCAGTCTAATCTTATGCTCAAATCCTTTGACACTCCCTACCGTTTCCATGAATACAGGTTTAAATTCTGCCAAAATTTCTTGAACCTTTGCGTTATGATCATCAATTACAGCAATAGGTAAATCAGTTTTAAAGGTAGGTAACTTCCCAACTTTAATGGGGTTCTCATCACCTGGAACTAAATAAAGACCCATCAAGGCTAAGTCTTTCCAGCCCACGATGTCTTTGCCTTTTTCTGCTACATAAATTTTAGTGACGGTCTCCCTCCCCAAGCATTGGACTAATCCTACAAAATACCCTAGCATGTTAATATTCTTCTCCCCAAATGCTAGTGGATTAACATCAGATTCAATCAGTTCGACTCTTTTGTCCCATTTTTCGTAAAAGGTTGAGTCTCTAAGGATAGTGTATGGGGAGCCTGAATCCGCCATGACTTGAAGGTGTACGTTATCAATAATAGCTGCACATAATGGACCCTTAATAGAATCAATGTCACCATTAGCATCAAGAGTTACAATAATGTTCTTAAAAGATTCAGTACATGTATCGAAGTCTACCATATTAACATTCGGAGGTTTCTTCGCGAATCTGCAAACCCCCTGAAAATGTCCAATTTTTTTACAAATAGAACATCGCTTCTTGAGAGCAGGGCAATTTGGGGCGTTCCCAATGTGATCCTTTGAACCGCACCTATAACAAAAGTAAGTTTTTTTTCTTTGGTTAAATTTATTGGGTTGAACTCTGCCTTTATTAGCAATGGCACAGAGAGTTTCTCCTTCATCAGAGTCATAGCAGTCTATAGCATTAACGCCTTGTTTAGGTTGGTCCATAACAACTTTGCTGGTTAATGTAGAACGTTCAATGCTAAGAGCAAGGTCTATGACTTCACTTAAAGATGGGTTCTTGCACCCCAGAATTCTCTGTTTGATCTTCCTTGATGCGCAATTAAATACGAACTGGTCTCTAATAAATTTATCAGGAGAAGGTTCGAAATTGCAAGTGATTGCTAAAACTCTGAGTGCAGCGATGTACTCTTCCACTTTCTCGTCCTCTTTTTGTTTCCTGGCATAGAAGTTGTGTCTCTCTAACATAATGTTAGGTTCGTCACAAAATTGTTTTTTTAACCTTGCAATGGCTTCAATGTAAACGTTCCAAAGATTATCCCCACTTTCATCATGTGCAATAGGAGGTGCTATGGGAACAATACTCTTAAAAATTCGTTGACCAGCTTGTCCTAAGCAACCAAAAAGGATAGCGAATTTCCTTTTGTCAGAATAATCAGTGGCATCAATAGCAATCAAATGATTCTCGAACAACCCGAACCACTCAGACCAAATTATGTCTGGAGTGCCTGGTTTACTCAAGAAAGGTGGAGGTTGAGTGATCTGATGCCACTGGTTATTAGCCATGTTAAAAAAAAAAACAGTGCAGAAATATGAATGAGGTTTATAAATCCAAAATCACAATAACCTTAACACCAACAAGATGTCAGTTTTAGCATAAGCATATGTGATTTTAAAGATGTGGAAATGCTGTTTAAATAACGAGATAAATGTTTCAAAAACGTCTATAACGTTGTAAATATGCAAGTTTAAAAATGAAAAGCGTGCGTATCGCTGTAAAGATACGCTGTGCACAACCTTGATTACCCTGTGATTATCTGTTGAAAGCGTGCGTGTCGCTGGAGTAACACGCAATAGTTAAATGACTATTTAACAACGTGCGCATCGTTGGAAATGACGCGCAATACAAAGATTTCAATCAAACTATAACGTGCGCGTCGTTGAAGAAAATACGCGAAGGATAATTGTTTAAATAAATATCAAAATCGTTGTATGTCGAAAGCGTGCGTGTCGCTGAAGAGACACGCAATGTTTCCGATCACAACGTGCGTATCGTTGAAGCTGCGCTCGTTAAATAAATACTTTCAATCAACACAGTACCTTGTCATGTCTTCAGTCTTCATCGATACCTCAATAAAGTTGTTGTTAACAGGAACATCCAATGAGGCTGATCGAGAAGAAAGGTGATTGTAACTGCCCAATAGGAGTCGTTTAAAGACGAAATTTGGAAGGGCGACTCCGATGATTGGTAGTTTCATCCGACCAATGACATCACACGAAATTGACGAAGTGCTGAATCCGGAAAAAAGGTCAGCGTGGGTGGGGTGGAGTCTCCCGCTCGTCGCCAAAATATGTAATAAAGGTAGATGAGGCAGAAGATTCAGGTAAGTGAATTTATTCTTCTCAAAGGTGACTCCACCCGTCATGGACGTCTGGTCTCCGTGAAGCCGATGGTTACAATGGCAAACGGAAAGACTCAGCCGTCCATGCGCGAGGGAAGTAATTCAAAGCACAACAGGGAATACACGGGCCGTGGCACGTGTATACATATACTTAAAAGTAAACACACTAGGCTCGGGCTTTGGCTCGTGAGGTGGACAGAGATCGAACCCACGAGCCAAACCCACGAGAAGACGGCAACGCGAGCGGAGCCCGCCATTACACACTGCCAAGTGACGCGTGCCAAGCAGTACATTAAGCACTGCCAGTCTGCAGTGCACTGTCATTAGACCTTTACAATGCTCCTTTAAACTGACTGACCCGACAAAGGAAGGATGACTCTGTACTTGGAACGATCAAAAGGTGATCAGTTCCTGACCCTCGCCCTTAATAAACACGTGTCTTGCCTACCCTGTATGACGCAGCCTCTTTTATTGGCTGGCAGGGTGGAGTGGGGGCAGATGTTCTCTTATTCTTTGTGCCTTCACCAAGCATGTTCTGAATTTAATAACGAGTGTGTTCACCCGCCCTGGAGCTAGGCAGGCGAAGCTACTCTTCGTATACGAGATGCAATGATCAGGCAGTTCAAGTGAGAGGGAACAGAGAGCGATAATGAAATTTCGATCTCCACTGCCACTCGAGGGAACATCTTATGCAGTCGTACTTTTCAGGGCAGTGCCTGCGGTACCCACGTGCCACCTCCCACGCAGACAAGCAGATTTCCGTTCCTATAGAATGCTCGTGGTGTCGCGCGACCCTCTCCTAATGCAAGGAGTAGGTGAGCCAACAAATTAACAGGGAGAGCCG
The DNA here is from genome assembly GCF_964263255.1 of Lissotriton vulgaris. Lineage (NCBI taxonomy): Eukaryota > Metazoa > Chordata > Amphibia > Caudata > Salamandridae > Lissotriton > Lissotriton vulgaris. The sequence continues at coordinate 753,322,754 of NC_141695.1, read as the reverse complement.
AGACATGGGGCCGGCTGACATGACTCTTAGTATCCGTGCACGAGAGCCGAGGCACGGGCCTGACTTGGCTCTTAGTGCTCGTGCACGAGGCCAATCCTTGAACATTGCCCGACATGTACATTAAACAACAGATCTCATGACAAACATGATAAAGGGTCTTCTAAATTAAAAGGAATACTTTTTTTAACATGCACAAACGTGTCACCTTAGTACTTCTGATTATATCACCGCATTAGGAAGCAAAAAGTGATAGTTTTTAAACATGAACTTCGAAATATTTATGCCTCGCCTTCGATGACGCACTGCCACTAGTGAACTAAGAGGAAAGTCAGTTATGTGTACCTTATATTGTCTTAGATTGTTATTATGCATGAAGCAACATTATTGTTTAATAAATCAAATACGAGAGATGTTTATACAACACATCTACTGAACTCTTATATGTGAAGGGCGCTCAGGGAAATAAAATGTTTGCCTAGGATCACACTGTTTGGTGAGGCAGGGAATTGATCATAGGTTTTCTGGTTTCACATTATGGAATTCTGCCAGTAGATGGCTATCTCCTTATTGCTTTTTTTTTTTTTTTTTACATAAAAGATCGCTGCTTTGTTTTTAATGCGTTATGCGTGACTAAAAAGCAGACTCCGCGTGAAAGCATAGTTTGTTTTGGGCTTAAGGGTCCAAGAGTACCTCAAGCTGAGCGAGAGCGATGGCATCTAGCTCAAGCTTTCAGTGCCCGCTCTCCTCTACCAATGCAAAGGGAATGTTTTTGTGACCAGGTGCAGTGCTCGTCAATGATATACACTGACATGGGCTATGGGGATGTGGTTGAAGTAATTCAGATGGCTCTCCTCAAGCCTTTGGGAGTTGCTGGAGGAATTGTGTTGAACATTTGTTTATGACAATGTTGTGCTGAGTGTCTATATGTTTATGCAAGCTGACAAAATCAAAGGCAAAGGAGGATGAACCATTTGTCATTGTAGTTCCTATATGCAGTTAGGAACGTAGGACCTGTGTAGTGGTATTTGCAAATCATTGCGACCAAAACCTTTTTTTATTATTTACAAAGGAATTTCAAACCCAGTCCGAAACATAAATAGGAAAGGGTGAGAAAGAGGTGCTCCCTTATCATCCACAATTCGGAGAGGAATGAATCCTCATTGGTTTGTGAATGCAGCTGCAGTCACAAACTACGGATGAGATATTTACCCTTGAAAGTAGGTGGTATATAATTTGCAGAGAAGAAGCCTGGCTGGGCTCTTCACCAGTGGTGGCTGCTGCCAATCTAAAGTGGTTTGGTGGCGCGGGAATACAAATAAATAAAAAAACTGACTTACCTGACGCTCCCGGCTGTTTCGGTGCACCTCTCCTTCCAGCAGTCCATGGGCCACAAAGCACAGGCTCCCACCCAATTCAGACACTGTTCTAATGCTGTACGTAGCATGAGAAAAGCGCCAGGGTTGACCTGAGCGGGCTGGTCTGACGCTCACTCAGGCACAGGGAGCCTGTTCCTTTTCTCAACCTGAATGTGCAACACAGCTCATGTTGTAAGGTTCTAAGTGTGCATGTTGGTTTGGCCAGCCAAACCGACATTCGCACATGAACGTGGCCACCATTCCTCCTCTCTGCCATGGCCCAGCCCCACCCTAGACTACTCCATTGGCTTCAGCGTTCAGTGAGGCAGTGATAAATAAAATGAGAATAACATTGTTTTATTATCGTTTTGTTTATCATCTGCTGGCTCTGAGCCGTGGGGTGTCGTTCCTCCGCCATTACAGAGGAGCCACCCCTGCTCTTCACACCAGGTTGGGGACATCAATGGGAGCTAATAAATAATTCAACAAAAGAGCAGGGGGCAGTAACTCAGACACAGCTGAAGCAGGGAGATGCAAGGAGACAGGGATACTTTAGGAAGATGAGTCTGACTGGGTGCACAGGATGAATTCTGGCATGTTCTTCAATTATTGGTAACAATTTATCTGTTTTGATGATAGAAGGAGTTAAGTAGGATTCCTCCAAGATGCTTTCAGTGGAGACAAATATATACTGGATCTTATCAATGCTACTGATAGAGCTGTAGGATTCACCACAATGAGCACATCTTCTTATCTCCCAATACTCCATCTCTTAGAGACAATGATGATTGACATCTGTTCGAACGTTTTTGTGTATAGTTCTTGAACTTACTTTTCTAGTCTAAAAGATACCTTTCATTGGGAAAGATGGGTCCTGTCCTCTTTCACACCAATGTGTCCCTCTTTGCTGATGTTGAGAGAAACCAACTCTTGTCTGTGGTCTCCTTTTAAACCCTTGCACTAATTCATTTCCAGGTCCGCTTGAAAGATGCTGCCTTTAACGAGGCTCTATCTTAGAATGACTCACCAACACTCAACTTAAATTAATGCATTATTCTGCAGAACAAAGGGGATTCTGTAATTTCTCTCCACCGTCTGGGGATGATTTGCATATCTCCAGTTTCTTTCTTGTCTAGAAGACTTATGAACAAAGACGAGACAACAAATTTGGTGTTCAGTCGAAGCCTGGCTCCTTGAGAGCTGACGGAACCAGGCTTGCGTCGCTCATTTTGATCCAGTGGGCTTTGCACCCACACACTAAACATAATCCAACTATCTAGATGTACAAATGGAACTCCTTGATTCTAATTCAGAAGCAGTCTGAAGATGGTCTAAGTTGGCGTTGGCAGCTAAGCACTCAGCTGCTCTTGAGTCTGTGTCCTAGAATTTCTCCTAATCTGTATCATTTATTGCCACAACATAATATCATATGTGCTTCCGAAATGAAGTAGGCCAGACTTGGACTTTTTGACCTTATGGAATTTGTTGAGGGAGAAGGCTTTCCCTCGCGACAGGAGCTTCTTATTTTAATTGAAATCTGTTGCAGCCACATCTGAGGTCCCAAACATTTATTCGGTTCATTTTGTGTCCCCTCTACATGAGGCCTGGCGATATTACATGACACCACGTGTTTTACCAACTTTATTGATGAACAATGTAACAACCATAAAGTTGACAAATGTACTAAGTAATTTCTATAATAACAGGGTTACAGTGGTGTGATGCAACATTTGGGCTTGGATGAGCCAGCACAGCATATTGCATCCCCAGTCACTACAACAAGCGCTATTAAAACATTCCCTTACCAGAAGCACTCTTGGCCAGTAAGAGCAGTGACGTGTTCTTCTACAGTTTACATGGACACAGGCAGCAATGGCCGACCATTAGTGTTGTTTTACTGTATTCCCAAAAATAGTACACTTGATAAGTGCCAGTTTATTGAGCAATAATATCTAAGGGAGCTACCAATACAGCATTTCATGTTTATATGTGATCTGGCAGTTCAATTCACAGAATGGCCACTTAGTCGACCCGTGGTCATGAGAAGGTTAAATGCATTTGCACTGTACTGTTTTACCACACTGCAATAGCTCTGAAACTCAACTGACAGCGGAGGAACGTCAGAGGTCTGTGACACACAGAATTAGGCAACAGAAGTCCCCCTACACCAAAGGAGCCTAAATGCTAATGCGCACACAGCACATTTATAGGTTTTTCGCACCTAAGCATCAATGGAAATCACACAGCTGAAACCGCAACAATTAGAACATTGCAGTCACAGGTAGAACCTGAGAGACACAGTACATTCAAGAAGCTACACAAATATAACCCTTCCAGTGCTGAGGAAGCTACTTGAGAATTTTGACTTAATATTGTCAACCATGAAAGTAAAGCTTTATACTTTAGAGGTGGTCAGCTTAGAGCTGCGGTTAGTAGGTAAAGAAAATGATGGTAGTAGCACTACGGAAAATTTCACGTCCTCAAAGTATTTATGCGTATTTATTTCCAGGCTTTATAGCTTGTGCTTAGTAACCATGAAGAGAGCATGAATCAGCTGCATAGAGAATTATTTTGCTGGTAGCAAGCCAACACTACCTTTAGTAAGAAAGATCGCAGTTCAGGACGAGTGGTCTCATTAAGGACAAGCACCCCTCAGTCATGAGTGGGGACATGGATCTTTTCAAATCTGGAACAGAGTTGAGTGGACGAAGAATCCTGAGATGGTCCATTTGTTTGTTGTGAACCCAATGTGGCCTTGCCACCCGAATCCTCACCAGTCACACTCATCACACCTAACCGACTCCTCTGCCAGTTAAACAGTCAGCCCTGGGAGGGTGCATTTTCCCGCCCTTTATTATACTTAGACTGGCATTAAACATACACTTAAAATGATCTCCTTTTTTGATGGCGCCAAGACGAGGTCTTTGTATATGATGGCAGCCTCTGTAAGGGACCCCTTTCCCAGAGCTGCATAGAACTTGGAACAGCCAGCCATGGGCATATCCCAGTATTGTCCATAATACACTGAATTGTTACTTGGTATTTTTCTAACAAGTGTTATTGTTACTTAATTTATTGTAATCATTTTATTGACCTCAGAACGATCAAAGTCTGAATTGGTTCTGCTTGAACTCGAACCGGATTACCTGAAATGAATACTCGGATCTCTTAAGTGGATGCTGAAATCACTGAGCTAGTTAATACAGTCTGAAAGGCTTTTCCTCCATTTTGCTTCTAATCCTATAGGCACAGCAGAGGCCAAGGCAAGGTAAAATATCTAAGGTGAGTTTCTGCTCAATGACGAGGAAGTGGTAGCCTTACCTATTAGGAGTGATCTATGGCAGCCTTCCTGGGGTGATTTTGATAAACAGATGCACTCCATCATATTTTTGGGGTAGTCTTGTTTCCTTTGTCCAAGCCCTCTGATGGCCCTAAAATCAGGATCTCTGTATTCTGAATGTTGTAGTGCTGCCAATTGAGTTTCGTTTTGTGCTCAGCATCTTCCAGATAGTTGATCACTTTGTGAGAATTACGAGCTTTCCTCTAATTTGATGTAAATCTAGGTGCCATCATCATTCATGTGGTAACTAGTGTGAACAACTTTAAAGGTTTATGTTCACTGTACCATGTAGATGCTAGAAAGGATTTGGGGGCCCCACAATCCATAGTATTGATGCGAGAAAGGAGCATCTATCCATTTTCTGGATGTGATTACTTAAGAAGGAAGTGACCCATAATAGGGCAGTTCCACTGAGTCCTACGTGTATGAACAATGTATGGGGGTCAGTAGTATTTGCCTTAGAGAGCCAGAAAGTGCCAGGCCATGGTTATGGCTGAATTGTTCCACCCCAGACCTTTGTTCCTCAATTAGCACTGAAGATCCTCAAATGTATACTTGCCAAAGTTACTCGGTCAGCCCTTGAAGGCATGTGTGGCATAAATCTTCTTATTGATACTTTCAAAGATTCGATGCAAACAAAACTTCCCTGTACTGTGTGCATTGTTCAGATCTTTCTGGCCGCCATTAGAACAATCAATACTAGCTTACCAAGGGCCAGTGACTAAGAAGGTTAGTAACGCTGAGTATATTTGGCTAGCACCATCCATCTAATAATTAAAGTATTTATTTTTTGCCTTTGTAAAGCGTCCCTTGCAACCATGAGCCACTTCAAAGCTGTTTCAGTGAGACCTGCAGGAGATTACAGTTAGCAGAGCAATTCTTGAGCAGAGTACTCCAAGCAGCCGCCTGTGTACAAGATGCCAAAGGCTTGAGAAGGAACAAGACAGTCATGCACCGCCATGAATTTGCATAGTGGTGGGTTCAGCCTTAAGCATCAGACCACACTGAGATGAGTTCGATACTCTTCAAGGAGGTCTAGGGCCGGCCAAACCGTCATGCGCACTTTGCATGTTCTCCATTGGGCTGTGTTGCACAGCCCTGTGGAGAACATGCCGAGCCTCCCCGGGCAGTGCCTGAGCAGCCAAACAGGCCGCTCAGAACAATCACGATGCTGCTCAGGCAGCGGTCTTATAGGCTGGGAAGGTCCAGAAGCCTGGGTGCTTCCGGTGCTGCCAGCAGACGGAAGAGAGGCGTGCAGCTATGGCGGCCCTAGAAAGTAAGTTTATTTATTTTATTTTTTTCACCCACCACAACATCCCCTTCCCCTCCTCCCCCCCAACCCCGTTTAGAGGCAGCCGCCACTGCCTTTACCTGTGTACAGGGGGTGACTACCACGGTACGTGCTCATCACACCACCTGCATAAAGGGCAGTGAGCAGACATTGCGCAACACAAGCCCCTCTTGTGCCCCCCCCCAGAGGCACCTGCAAGTCCAAAAGACTTCTAGGCCCATCTTATCTGCCATTCCAAGAGCATCTGCAGCACCCTCGGATGCTCCTGCATCTCCAGCCCTCCCCTGGCTCCCACTGCCCTTTCCAGATCTATCTATGGCCTTTAGAAATGCAGTTCCGTTGCAATCTCGCACTCCTCCCTGTTCCGCTTTCCACACACTGCAGAAACCAACAGAGATTTCAGATGAGTCAAAATGTAATCTCCCACAGCTGATTGAACACAAATTCTGATATAACTTAAGTGTATCTCTTGTTTTCAGGTGGTCTGGCCTTTGGTTTAATGTAATATTTTATGGTGGCGCGGCTGCTCCGAGATTGGTAGAATAATGAACCGTGTTCCCCTCAGGCTGTAATTGTTGCTGAAAGCCAAGAACACACTTAGTGGCCCAATCATTCACCGCTCTCGTCCTCTGCCCGCACTGGCGTTGTTGCTGGCTGGCTGGCTAATAGAAATGGATATCTCGCCGTATGTATTCAGTCGGGGCGTGCCTTTCCACAAAAACCCACGCTCACGCAGTTCCATTACTATGGAGTGCTTCGTGCGAGGCTTGCTTTCTGAAGAGGGCTAGGGTCTTGAAAGGTTTCTCTCCAGTGCTTAATTCTTTTGAAAAAGATAAGTGCCCGGGCTCTCATCCGGAGGCCACTGCAGCTTGCACCACACCCTGCTAGAGCTGCCAGTGATATCAACAACACAGTTACTAACCATCACACTCCTACAGGTATCACAATTTGGACTATTTCAGGCCCCCAAGCTATAAGAATGGCTTGGGTGGCAGGTATTAGCCATTTTTAGTGTACATTGAATGAATAATTAAATGTTGTTGTGGTCATCTCTAACTTTGCCAGACAGTTCCACCTTATGGCAGACTGTTAATACCAATAGGGTAACCCAGTCACGCACAGAACCTGAAGATAGGTACGTTAAGCGCACAATGGTTCTGCCACGAAATGAAATGTACCTATTTCCTATTTTGTCCCTCCAAGTGGTAGGACTCCAATTAATGGCGTGGTAAGCCACAACACAGAATCTCTACAAAACAAACCACTAACACCAAATGAAATGTGGTTAAAATGTACTTAAGAACTCATATTCGTTCAAGGATTAGTGATAAGACCCAGGACATATACACAAAAAACAATCTTGGTTTTACACAATGGTGAAACACAGGGAAGGTGAATACAATGATGTTTTCCACATATATCACAATACAATGTATACATAAATAATAATACACATATAACACAATCAGTAAGCTCAGCGTTGTTTTGTCCATGTGTAACCCTTAACTCGACCTAGAATCTATTCTCTCAGTTATAAGGTCTGGTTGGGCAGCAATGCTTGATTTTATATACTTCGACGTTTCGACCCCTTAAAAACGTGTGAGTATCAAAAAGCGTCACAGTGGGGTCTTCATCGGGACTAAGAACAGTATTTGTGTATTGCCTGTATAAGAAAGAAAAATGAATATACTTTAAGCTTCAGTGTGTGGCAAAAAAATAATCGTAATTAAGGGGCATGTGTGAAAGCACAGCATTCATGATCACCTTTTAAAATTGGCCCAGTTAAATGCCAAATATGTTGACCTTGCAGTCAGTACAATGTGACCTGCACATAAGATATGTGTAAGTGGAGGGCAATAACTGGTCTGACTGATAGATTACTGCACATCACAAATGATGTCCCTTACCTGGATCTCCAGCTACAGGAAATAATCCTTGATAGGCAGCCAAAGTATGGCCGTCCTGACAGACTTAAAACAGACTTGGTGGAGGAGCCAAGATGGCGATCGGGACGGACGCGTAGGCTCCCGGCTCCGTGAACCTCCGAGCCCCGCACGACTATCCTGCTCACCATCCTGCAATTGTGCCTCATTTTGAAGTTTGGGAATTTGCGCTGAAACTGATAGCGCGATCCCGGGCTCCCTGCCGGCCCCATAGCCGGAGAAATCTGCGACGACATTCAGCGGCCTGAAAGAGACTGCAACCGGGGCATCTGCAGCATAACATGGCCGGACACTAAGACAACAACAGCGGCCATCTCCACCGGCGCGGCGTCGGGCTGCTGGGGCCCACTGTCCATCCGCTCGATTTTCACCACAGATGTCCTGATTGCCAAGCAACGCGGCTGTGGAGTACCCCCGAAGCGGTGACCTGGTGGAACCCTTGTATTTATGTGGAACGCAGACGGTGGGTGCCTCGACACGATTCAGGATTCGGCCCGGTTTTCGCGGGCAGTTCCCGAAGTTTGGGCTGGCGTGGGAATAGAGCGACGAAGAACACTGCAGGATACTGCTCCTTAGGCGATCTACCTACACTGTCCCTGCGACTCGGATAGTGGCCGCATTGTGTTGGACCCGCCTATGGCCGATTCCCTGTCCCCATTTGTGACGGAAACTCCGAGGGGCCGCCGAGAAGTGATGGAGGCTGCCGAATTGACTATTGACGCACAGCAAAAGGGGGAATGTGCACAGCCAAATGGTGCCGCGGTACGGGAGAAAGGGCCTGCGTTTTCTTGTGGCGACATCCTTGCTGCTATTGGTGCCTTTCGATCTGCCTGGGATCACGGCGTCCGTGAGCTGGGGAGGAAGCTGGATGGTGTTACGTTCATGCTGGGGCACTTGCGGTCGGGCGACCCCCTGGCACACGAGGATCCCTCCCAGCCTGTCCCCGATGAGGGTGCTGTGGCCGCCCTTTTGTGCGGGGGGGGGGGGCAGTGATGACATTGGACTATGCTGTGAATTGTCGACAACTAGCCGGGGATTTGGACTATTCTGATGGTTCTCTTTCGCAGCAGATGATGGTGGCTTCGCACTCTGTAACATTATTGATGTCCCCTGCTTTTTCACGGCAACGACTGGATCCTGTCCCTGCTTCTTCCACCCCTGTCTTTCCATCCTTAAATGTGGGGTACGCGTTCTGAGACTGCATTGGGGAAGATGGCCGTATTTTCGGATGACTCTGTTGATGGCCCGCGGCATCCATTGTGTACGCTCTTGTCGCTCTCTGGCCTCGCTTGGACACTTGGTTTCTTTGTGTCGGCGGATGAGGGGATTACTTGGCAGACATGCCTCCGGGGCCTAGCGAGGACTGGTCAAGGATAAGCAGTATTCTTAAATGTTGACATTTAGGTGGCTGGCAGAGGTGGGGGGAACGCGCTCTCCAGATACGTTTATTAGTGCAGTATGTTGCTAATTCTCCCCTTTACTGCTTGATCCGCTTGGTTAATGTGGTGCATTCTATATCTTGGGGAGGAGTGAATCTTACGGGACGGGGTGACCGGGAGCCAGTACGAATGGCCCTCCTCCAGTTTTATATATAAAACTTTCTTTTTCTCTTTTCTGATACTAAATTTCGGGTACTCTCATGGGCGACAGGCACGCTGCTTGGGGGGCGGGGGGGGTAGGCCGTGGCCTCTGCAGGGGTGCAGGGTGGGGGGTTGGGGGAGGGTTTTTTTTTTTTTTTTTTTTACTTTTAATTTTTTTTTTTTCCAGTTTCCATGGGCCTCTATCTGTCTCTTCCCTTCTCCTTTTCTTCCTCTTTTTTCTCTTTTCTTTTTTGGGTCAGCATGATGGTTAGACATTGCGCCTTTTGCGCTTTGATAGCTGTTTTTTCCTTTCTTTGTAGTCATTACCACAGTAGCCTCACGTCTATGGGGTGGGCGATGACTAGCCCGAAATTGAATGCGTGCTCTACATCCTGATGAGTGTATTTCAGCTCGGACACCTAGTTTATGTTCTCCCGTCCTGTGATACATTGTTGCGTGCATTGCTCACCCTAGGTCCTCGGTAGATTGCATTATGTCTGATCCTTTTATTTTCATAATATTAAAAATAACCTTACCTAATCCTGTAACTCAATGGTCGCGTCAAACTGAAGTCCTATTTTGGTAAAACTGTCGTATCTGGTGCTGGGGGGACTGCTGAGTTGCTTTATTGCTGACGGTTGTGCTATAAATTGCTGTCGAGGCCGGCCAGGTGGTTGCAGGCCCGTATATGTATGCTATTGTTGCACAATAAAGGTTTTCAAAAATTAAAAAAAAAACAAAAAAAAACAGACTTGGTAGATTTGTCCTATCAAGAAAAAAACATATATACAAGCGACCACCTATTTCAGGTCTTCCGAGTGTAACCTCAATTACATATATTCAAGCGAAAGCAAGGTACTTTACCTTGTGAGTTTCTATTATCTCCACAAGTCCTTATAATCAAAACCTTATAGATCGGTCTTATAATATCCACAATAAGGGGCACCATGTGCTCCCTTATGATCTATGAAAAAAGAGAACATGCACCCATTTGCAATTAAATCGATAATTATTAGTATCATAAGGAAAGCACTTGAGAAGCAATAGGGATGCATACACTCATCTCCAGCAGTGGGTGCTCGGGGTGAAGTGGTTATTAAAAAATCCCACAATCTCTATGGCCTCAAAGCCTCAATGAGAAAAACAGGGCCAGCCGCCTCCTTGTATGCATAATGCCATAGATCAGGAGCAAGCCTGCTACCTTGAAATCTGTGTAAAAAGCATAGTCATGGTCATGTCCGTTCGATTCAAAAGATATTGATACCTTATGGCAGACTGTCACAAGCACTGTTGTTGACAATTTAGTGCTCGTGCTGAGTTCTGGAAACCACCGGCCCAAATTAAGCACGGTTTCTCTATTTATACTGACAAAAGGGCACCTAAACATTGATCCACTGTCGCAGTCAGAGTTGGACTGGCCAAAAGGCAGCCACGCAGGCCCCGACGAGCTGCTCCAACAAGTCAGTTTGTGGGTTTTGTGGCTGTTTGTTGGCCTCTTTTATGGACTCTTGGGCTGTTTTTTTCACTGTTGGATTTCCCTGTTATGAAAACAAACTTTGCTTGCAACAAGCTGAAGCCCATGCTGACTACCATACCTTGCGAAACATTTGTACAGCGGGTCATTGTAAGTTCAAAACTCCCCCAATTTGCAAAAATCGGCCACTTTTGTTTTAGCTTTCTAATTGACTAATGGAGGCCACTTCTATTTTGGAAAAACAGAACAGACCTACTTCAAATCCTTTTGAGTCATCTTTGATTTAAACCAGGGGTCTCCAAACCGGTCCTGGAGGGCCGGATCCATGCCAGATTTTTGGGATATCCCCATTGAGATACATGTAGTTATTTTAAAAATCTGGCATGGATCCGGACCTCCGGTTTGGAGACCCCTGATTTAAACTTTTTGGCAAAAAAAGTAATTTTTTAAAAGTTTACTAGATGTTTCCATGACATTGGGGACTCTTTTTTTTATAGTCGTTGCCTTTCTTGTTAAAACCTACAGCATTCTAATAGTTGTAGTCCTGGTTCATAATGATCACTTAGCTCTTCCTGATAGGAAAATAAAGGAAACATATATAGATTTTAATCTGTTAGCCTTGCCACGGATTAAAATCTAAAATATGTTTCTGGGAAAAAAGGATTTCCAAAATGTATTTACCAAATTTGTCTCATGCAGCCCAAATGACGCAATAAGGCTTCGAAAGGGAGAGGATTTGGCGCTACAGCTAGAGCAGTCCACCTCGAAGCTGAACAACCGAGTTAGAGTCTCGGCAATGACACTCAACATCCTGTGATTCTGGGCCAATCACTTAATCTCCCCGTTCCTAACAAAAATGAAGGTGTCCATCTGTAACGAAACTGGTGCTCATGTAAAGCGCTCTGATACCCAATGACTCGGGTCTAGTTTGCGCTATATAAAACTAAAAAAAAAAATGTTGAAGAACTGTTGTGCACTGCGTGGTAATCACATGCATGCAAAAGCAATCTTTTTTTTTTGTTTTAATGTTTTGAGCTTGTGTGTTATAGCATTGAATAACATTTAAATCTTCACATTCTTCTTGACCTCGGAATTTATGGATCAAGGAGGGATAACATGAAAAATCCTCTGCAGTATGCAGACTTCATCCAGTAAAAAAGAGTCACAAACTGATCGCCTGCACCCCATTTCAACCACTGGTCTGCTTGATGAAAAGCTATAGTTTTGCAATGCATAGAATAGCTATTCTTTCCATAGTAAAATAAATTACTCCCATCCAGTAAAAACATTGATGTTAAATAGGGCCTGGATGTTGAGAGCTGACATAGCCTCTGCTCAGAGCTTTCTTCTCTACTTGTTTAAATAAAGAAATGCTAAACATCACACAGTAGCATTAACAGCTGCTCAATTATGACCCCCAAACACAGCCCATTGTTAGCCCAAGGGGGCACCACAACTCAGCGTAAGTCTCATGGGTGACTTTGGAGCTACTTCAAAAGAGCGTAGGTCTTAAGGGTTACAGAGTGTTTACTACCAGTCTAGTCATCACGTAATGAATACAAAGTCTCTGTAGGTGCCACCCAAGTCTCATATGGCAGCCTAGTAGCAGGCCAGGGTAGACTAGCAGGTTGACTGCATTTGCTTACTTTGAGCCTAATAAACAGTTAGGTCACACCAGCAGGGAATGAAAAGATTTGTAGGGTTTTTCTCAAGGTGTTTGCATAAGGTTCTTTAATGTCTCTCAATGTCCAATAACCTTCCTTGGATTTTAGTTGCCAGACATTAGTGGCCTGTGACTGACAATTACCCAGCTGCAGTTGACTTTTTCAGGTGCCCCTGGGGACAGGGATATTCACAATCTCTGTATTTTGTCCCATATATAAAAGTGGGCTCTTTGAACATTTTCTCTGTCTATCTGTCTCAGGAGCATAAGGCTAACCCTACTTGGAAATTTCCAAGAGCTTATTATTTAGATTGTGTTAGATATGGGGTTTCTCGTTGGCTGGGGTATGTACCTAAGTCAGCCATAACCCACCACTCTACTCAGGTTAAGTCAGATACATGTCTTAGACAACCTGTGCTCACTCTGTTAGGTTTATGCAGAGCAGTCAAGCTTATTTAAACAGGCAACGTATAAAGCATTTGTGCAACACCCTCACACTGTTACACAAAGACACCACAAAAGAGACTTCACACAGGGTTATATAAAAAATAGGTTACTATATTATACATGACACAAGAAGAACAAAAACGGCATGTATCAGTAAATACTTTGTATTTAATGCAGATTATTAGGGCAAATAACATAAAATGTCAATGAAAACATAGGGCACAGCACACCTATGCTCCTGTTATATTTTATACTGTAATTTTTAATGAGCCCTATTGAAATTATTACATTCAGGCACAAAACGTAGGGCACAGAAGCACCCATGCGCCTACTACACTTGATACGGTTGTTTCTTCCACCAAACAACGAGCCACTTCTATTGTACCTTACACTATACAGCCAAGAAATGCCCAAAGCAACAAACTTGCTCAGTATAGGGCATACGCGGTCCCTTCTGGGTCCTTCGCGTGGGACACAGAATAATGCCCCCTAAGGTCGGTCCACAGGAGACCAGTTTGAGGGGCGCACAAGGGACCTCATCGGTCCCTCACTTTTGGCTCTTTAAAAAAAACAGATGCCCTCGAGCGTGCAGTGCAGCTGTAGAAGCACAGTACCTTTCAGCATTGCAGGAGTGACTGCCTCAGGGCTTGGGTCCATGCTACAGAGGTTTTCCTTGAGCCTGAGCGGGGACAATGGCCTCATGGGGCCGTCCTCAGCAGCGTCTTTTCAGAGGGGCTTCTCAGGGAACTCCTCTGCGCTGAGTAGGTGTCGGCGAGCCTCGAAGACAGAGCCTACGTCGGCAAAACCAGGTGTTCTTTTGTCTGTCACGCAGGCCTCCGATAGCCCTCTGGTTGCTCTTGAAACACAAGAGCGGGCGGAAGGAAAGCCAAGCTGGACGATTGCTTTCTCTGAGGCTGTGCTCCTCTTCAGCGATAACCAGCAGTGCACATCACAAGGCACAAAGCGGGTCATGGAGGAAACAATGAAGCGCTCACCAGATGCTGGTTATAAAGCGAGGATCGATTAATCACAGGTCCTCGTTAGAGCATGCTTCTGCCGGACCCTCAGAGGATAGAGTCCCACAGCAGAGGTGCTTAGGTGAAACTTTGGTGGCCCTGAGATTGCGAAACAGGGGCAAGCCAACAAGCCTTTGAAGAACACTTGGGGCACAGAAGGTGAAAGGCAGCGGGCCAGCACATAAAGGTAGGTTGCAAAGTGGCAGTCCCAGCAGTCAGCAGGCTGACACAACAAAGCAGTTAGTCAAAATGGCGGTTCCTACTGACAGCACAACAGTCCTCCTGGCAACGTGCACATGTAGAGGCTGCAGCGTCTGGTTACAAGTCCCACGCAGAGTCTAAACATATGGGGTCAGAGCCCCAGTACTTATACTTAAAATGCCCCAGTACTTATACTTAAAAATGCCTTTGACATAGGGGGTGACTTCAAAAGAACCGTCAGAAGTGCACAAGAATCACTTCCAGCCCAGCTCCAGACAATCAGTAGGGAGTAAATCAGCCATTCGTGTGAGGGCAGGATACAACCTGTTAAAATGTAAATGTGAACCAACACCAGGCTTATAAAAATCTACTCACCCACTCAGGTCGAGCTATTTTTACCACTTACTAGTCCCATATGGTGAGCAAACTTAGGCTGGAAAGGAACAGCTGTTCTGTTCATTCAGAAACTAAATGAGCAATAAAGATGCCATTAAATATCATTTTTATCTTGACACATTTGCTGTCTGTTCAAGGAAAGAGGTCAAATGTTAGTTTGTCTTTAAACTAATTGCTGCTTAGAAAATTAGGTTTATTATTCTCTCTTGCTAGAGTTAGAGGTTTTTGTCAAGTGAGCTGTTTGAAAATGTCAGTTATTTTCCTCTCTCCGGTTTTCGGCCTGGACGGTTACTCAACCGGCATGGTGCGCTCTGTGTAGATTGGCTCCTAGTTAGAGCAGCTTGGCTTGGCTGGTGGGACCGTTTAATTTGGCCCGCCGCGTATTCTTGCTCGCAGTCGGAGCAGCCTTGTTGAGGACCAGTTAACTAATACTTGGCCACTTGTTGCTGCTATATGTGACCTCTATCGTGATTTATATGGATTTATATGGAGCTTTTAATCGCTATAAATTTTAGTGGATAGGGTGCTTTGTCATTTGTTTTGGTGCAACTGTGCCTGGAGCAAGTGGAGCCCACTTATTTCTGTGCTGTGGACTCGTTAGTAATAGATTTTATTACCGGAATTTTCTATTGGACGCTCTGGTATTCAACAATGTCTGTCCTGATGATGACCACCATACTTCAATGTGGTCGAATCGCTAACAACGCCTGCATGTGGCCTTGATTGAAGGGGACGCATTCTTTGCTATGTTTTGTTTTTGTCTTGTCCAAACTACCCATATATAACTTTCCTCAGCCACTTTTTATGTTTACACAGTGTATTGTCTTTATGGTTGTTTATGTAACTCATTGAGCGCCATTGTTGTTCTATTTTTGCCATTATAATTGTCCTGTTAACATTTTGTATACTTTTTTGAATTTGTGTAGGGGTATCACTTGTTAACATAAAATGTTTTGTAATTTTGTCATATATTTCTCTTTATTCCTTTTTTATTTTTGTTTGATTCTTTGGTATTGTTATTCTTTATTTTACGTTACTTAAGATATTTAACTTGAACCTTTGTTAGGATTCCAGTTATTTTTCTCCAACACATAACATTTAAATAAATAGCCTGTAAATTAATATAACAAATATTTAAAAATATATCAGGAATTACAAAAGCACATTTTTCTGTAATTATGAAGTGCAATGCAAACAAAAAGTTAAATAAGAGCAAAACAAATCAGAACACTTTACTTGGTGATGTGCAAATGACACATATTTGGAGAAACGCTATTTCCAAACATTATTATTTGTACATTATATAGTTTTATAAGTAAAGCTGCATGTCATTAGTAAGATTTGTGGCTACTTCAATGTAAAATCTGCTGATTACAAATGGTAATGTGCTACCACTTCATGCTCTAGTTATGTATTTATTAAAAGTGATTGTTTTTCAACATGATTTGAGAAACATTCCAGGCCCACCTTGATGAAAATGTTATTAAGGAGCTAAAGGAAAGATTGCGGTCATGTGTATCCTATATGTGGCTACATTTGTATTATATCTGGAAAAAAAGTGTCTTCTATTAAATCAAATAAAAGAGTTTTTTGTACAGCAGACATGCTGAATTCGCACATTTGAAGGTGCTTTCATATGTGATTACGAAGAAAATGGCGACTCAATTAATTAAATGAGTTGCCCAAGATCACATTGTTTGAAACCAGTTTATGGGTCAAGTTCATTACAAATAGGTCAAGTAGATTACTTTAATCGCTAGACCTGCAGGTCTAGTAACATTTTAATGATTTTTCGAGGCCTGACCACTCCCTCTCCCTGCACAGGAAGACTATCAGTATGCAGATATATCCCTTGTCACACCCAGTCCTTCCTGTGTTGTGGCTGTCTGGAGAAAATGCACAAAATGTAGGTGTCCCCCGGCTCAGGCATGTAATGGAGACAGGCTGCAAAGCACGAAGAGTTATAAGGACAAAGAAAGGCCCACTTTGATTAGTGCCATTTTAAAATAGTAATGTAAAATCCAACTTCACCAGCAAGTAGCATGTATCACTATTATTCTAAACATACGAAACATGGCAAAACACTCCTTTCTGATCAGGAATTACCACTTAAAAGTATGTAAGGGAATTCCCAATGCTAGCCTATAAGAGTAGTAGGCCTCATAGCAGTGAAAAATGAAATAGGCTGTTTTTCAATATCAGGACATGCAAACCATAAAGGTACATGTCCTACCTTTTACTTACACTGCACCCTGCTCATAGGGCTAGCTAGGGCTTACCTTAGGGGTGACCTGTTATAATAAAAGGGGAGTTTAAGGCCTGACAATGGCAAGTCAATGTTGCGGTAAACTATGAACGAATATATGACATTACAATGCATGCAATCACAATGCATTTTTTAACAACACTGTCTTTACATCACAAATATTGTTACATTGCATGATTTTACAGTGCATACCGTTACAACACATTTTTTAAAAATACCTTTACAACGCATTCCATTACAATGCATACCATTACAACGCATAATACTTTCAGGGCAACAGTAGGGTAAGTGTTGGAAAGTGTAGGGGTAAAAATGACTATTCCCACTCCAGTGAGTGCAACAGTAGGGAAAGTGTTGGATAGTGTAGGGGTATAAATTACTATTCCCATGTACTACAAAATCTATACCCACCCTCATACTAAAAAATCTCGATTACTTCTCTTGTAATGGCATGCGTAGTAATGGTATCCGTTGTAGTGACATGCGTTGTAGTGACATGCATTGTAATGGCATGCAATGTAAAGGCAGTTGCGTTGTAACAGTTGCGTAGTAAGGTAGGTCATTGTAATAACTGCGTTGTAATGGATATTTCCCCTGAGAACACAGGCGGCCTGACACAGGTTTTAAAGGCGACTTCTGTGGGTGACACAAGCAGTGCTGCAGGCCCACTAGTAGCATTTAATTTACAGGCCCTGGGTTTATGGTATACCACTTTACAAGGGTCTTTCAAGTAAATCAGATATGCCAAACCCGTGCAAACCAATCATACCATGTTTAGGGGAGAGTGCGCATGCACTTTAACATTGGTTTGAAGTGGTGAAGTGGCCAGAGTCCTAAAGTCAACAAAAAGAAGATCAGAAGAAAAGGTGGAAGAAGGCAAAAGGTTTGGGGATAACCATGCAGAAAGGGCCTGGTCCAACAGGATGCATCAATATTTGCTGACAGCTTGTTTCACCATACAGTCTCTGCAGCCTGGGACACCCTTTTTGATGGTAGGTACCAAGGCAGCAGATGGTGGAGATTCTGGGAAGGCCAGATTAGTCTCTAGTTGAGAGTGCTGTGTGGCCTCTGGCACTGGAAGTTCTTCGCCTTAAAGGTTATGAGTGAAATGCAGGTGTCTCTAAACATCGTTTGAAACCTCCATAGAGTGATCTCATCACCATTATCTACGCCCAGTGGGTGGAAATGGGGCTGTCACTCAAGAGCGGGGACTCGCCTTCAGAGGCTATAAAGTTGTTTTTTTAGCAACAGTGAAGTGATGTAATCTTGCCACATGCCTAGAGCTGCTCCCCTGTTCCTTGTTGACCGTTCTTTCCATTCTCCTTGAACAAGTAGATCCACGGGAGCTGGGCATTGAATCCATCTCCCACGATAGTATCAGAAAAATAGCTCCTTAAGAGTTGCTTCTGTATGAATAAAATTGAGGAAAGGGTTAGGGACACAAACACAATGGAGGCTTACTTAACATGTGAGGATGGTCTTCTACACCATTGACACTCTATTTAGAATCTATGGAAATCATGTTATGCTACAGAGGGACACACAGTCATGGATGAGTGGGGGCTTACAGTCCAATTTATTCTTTTAATTCCACGTTCTCCCTGCCCGCTTGTTTCATGGCCCTACTATGTTCAGGATAATATCTATATAATTGAGGTTGTGTGATTGCCCTTTAAGCGGTCCTGCAGTATCTTTAATTACAGTTGAAAAAATGCAACATGTCTTGAACAAAATTGATTTTGTCAAAAGAGTGGGTTGAGAGTGCTATTTTGATTGAGGGGAAGAGCAGGAGGAGGAGATGCTTCTGGCACTTGAGGTCTTTCTTTGATGAATACCAGGCTTACCTAACGATTAGCTTGCAAGCTTCTACTAGCTTTCCAGCTATCTGCAACCAGCTCTTGGGTGTCTTCTCCAGTCTACTAAATTAGAAGATTTTGCTTGACTGTATATTTGTATACCAAAATTGAAAAGTGTGAATTTGAGACAAAATATGTGTATTTTCAGAACTGATAAGCTGATGTTTGAATTTCTAAAATCAATTAACCCGTTCCATGCTGAGGACGGCCCCCCCACGTGTCGGTGGGCGTGTGTGGGGGACGACCGGGGGCCGTCCAAATCCCACCCACTGATTAAAATGCCCTCACCTCGGCGGAATTAGCGCCGCGGTCAACGTGTTAATGTTCTATTGATTTTTTAAAATATTTTTTCTTTTTTTAAAAACATTTAAACAATAGCAAAATTCAACTACAGTCGCTTAGTACCATACAGTATCATCTCAGTGAAGAACATTATGTGTTATGCTCTCCACCCAGGCTGCATTACAGCCAGGATGGAGAACATGTCCAGGCTACCAGGCCCTGGCTGAGCGCAGACCAATCACAGCGCTGCATTGCAGCGTTATGATTTGCTCAGGAGAGACTGGGTGCTTCCTGTTTGTCCCAATGCGGAGGAGAGATGACGTGGGAGAGACACGGCGAGGATGTACTTTTTTTTTCTTTTCTTACACCCCCTTGCTCCCCCCCCCCCGGCCATGGCACCCCCAATCTGTGCGCGCCGCCAATGATGTAAATATTGGCCTAGCAAATTCCAATTGTGTGTAAAGCAGCAGAAGGAAATGTAGTATACCTGCGCACGATTTCAGTTCTAGGGCCTGCTTGTTGGAGAGTAAAACTTAGTTATAAGATTTCTGTGAGCCCATAACCCCCTTCTGTTGTAGGTAAATACCACATGATCGTTGGGAGCCGCGTACGACTACTACACTTATTGTCAGTTGCGTCTCACACTGAGAGAGGGGCGTGACCCTGTATTGCTGCGTAATATTCTCAGGAGACAAAGTGCGACATTTCCCAAGTGTCTCTGTAATTGCCAAATTAATGGAGAGTGTTAGCCCTTTTTATTTGCCTCATTTAGAATTGGATGACTATTGTGTGATTAGCATGCACAATGTTCTTCGAAAAACTCCATGCAAATGACACGTGAGCAGATAAATTTATGGATTTATTCACTCCATTTCTAACCTTGCTGTTCTTGTGAAAATATGATTTCCTAATCAGTACTTTCTCATTACTGGCCATGATTGTTCGACGGATGTTTGATTATTTGAAATTGCAGCTTATTATCATAGGTGATGATGGCTCTCAAATGTACGCAATTTGCGTGGTTTTCTTGTTCTATTTGGAGCTCTGGCAAGCATTAAGAGCCAACACATTGTTTAACACTGCTGCTTCTAATTTATTTTGTGTTTTGTTTTTGGGATCTAGGAAGGATGTCTTTTTATTGTGATGCTATATTGTCCAGGCGCACTGAAGCAAAGTAGACATAGTTGATACCAAAGAGGATTAGACAGTGGGGTTGATGAACCTATCGGGAAATTGACAGAATTTCCACATCCTAGTGGCTCCCAAGGTGAGAAGGCTTGGGGTCATCAGATGATGTCAGAGTGTGCCTAGCACACAGCTTCTCCTGCTTCAGTAGTACTAGTTCTTAATCGTTTTCTTTCCTTCTCTAGAGCCGCGTAGTGTGCCTCAGTGGGTCGATGACAGCAGGTCCACCCTTCGTGAGCTCAATAATATGAGTAGCTTTGAGTTGCATAACCAGGAGCATATATTATTGAATTCCATGACACATTGTTCTATTATTTATCTAGTTATTTATTTGAAATGTCTTTATATGCTTTATTGTGTAAGGCCAGTCCACCTGTGTTGAGATACTTGCCCTGGCTTAGAATGTGCCGCCCAGTAGTAGGTTGCTTTAAAGTCCTAAATTATGAAACACGATTCTTTTTGTGATTTAGGGCACCTGAATAATGCACAATGTGTTCATTGCTCAAGAATTTGCTTTTGAAAACCGGTGAGTCCCTTCTTGTATTGTATTTTCTCTACTGAGGTATTTGTTGTATTTCAAACAAACTCACTTGAAATGGGAACTGAAAAGCCCTTTCAATGGGATCTCATAAATCTGGAATGATTCCGCAAGTAGTTTCCATCTGGAGTGGCAGGCGATGGAATTTAGTGGGACATTGCATGCGAGTGAACCTGGAGAATCCATCTCTGTTCACTTTCAGTCAGATCTTACACATGCCTGAAAATGACTAAGGGTTGGCTTTACTCCGCCCCAATCCAATGTATCTAACATGTGGGGGAAAATATGCTTGGAAACTATGTTAATGCAACTGTCCAAATTGGGTGGTGATGGATGTGGTGACAGAATCTCGCTAGTGACTTTTTTGCATAATAAATTGCATGACAGACGACTATTTTTAAATCTGGTCACACTTTTAATCCATGTAATTATTGATCAAATTTACTATTTTTCTTATAGCATACTTAATGTACTAGGACACGATCTGGAAATACATATTGGTTCAGTGGTGCTTTGCACTCTCCGCTGGTCCCTCCGTGTGCTCAAGAAAGCAGGAGACAGGGGCTGCATGAACTTGTCCAGTCATCATAAACTGGCTATCTAATAATATTCCAAGGTTCTTTGCCTGGGCTGCTGAGAGAGGTGTGTGTCCGAGTTCAGCAAGCCACCAACTGCAGTCGCAGAGCGAGGTGTCTTTGCCAAAGATTACTTCTTCCATCTTGTCTGCGTTGAGCCGGAGGTAGTTAGTTTTCATCTTTCTGGTGACTTTGGTCATGCAGGCAGATACATTTATCCAGGTGTTTTGTGTCTTGTCAGAGAAGGAGAGTGTAATCTAGGTGTCATGAGCAGAGGGTATGATATTGATTCCTTAGGCGTCGATGATGCTGGTAAGTGGCATCATGCAGGCGTTGAACAAACAGGGGCTGAGTGAGGATCCCTTTGGAACCCCGCAGTTGAGGTCGTATTAAGGGGGCCAGACTGACATACTAGGTGCAGCTGGTCACAAATGAAGTGCAGGATGCTGGGTGCCGGCTTCGTGCTGTCATTGCATAAAGATGGGGTGGGAGACTGTTGAAGGCTGCGTTAAGATTTAGTACGATGATGTCAGCAGAGTCACCTCTATTCATGATCATCCGTATGTCATCCATGGTGACGATGTACTGTTGTTGGGCCTGAATCCAGATTGAGTTATATTGAGTTGGTTATGCGTGCGGTGGGTGGCTAAGCAATTGCTTATCTTTTCCATGACTTCTGCCGAGTAGGCTAGCAGGGGGATAGGCTGATAGCTGGCTGTTATCTTAGGGTCGGCTGAGGGTTTGATAAGGAGGTGTAGAACTGTGGCATGTTTCCAGGTGTCCTGGTAGGTGTCTGTCATGATTGAGTCATTCAGGATCAAAGTGAGGGCTGCGCCGGTGGGGTCCAGTCCCCTCATGAAGATGTGGTGAGAACAGGGGCCCGAGTGTGCTCTAGAGTGTATGATCTCTGTGGTTATGGTTTCTTGATTGGTGATGGTGGGCAAGGTGGTTGGGTTGTCCACTGTGTGCTGGTAAAGATGGGCAGGAGGACTACAAGGGTGCCGTAAGAGCCAGGACCACTATAAAATTCTAGGAAATCGGAGAGATGTTTATTGCACTTAATAACGACTCCATCTGGGACCAGAATCTGTTTTTGACGTGGGTGGCCATGTAATGAGTCTCTCGACCCAAAAAGTAATTAACAAAACTTGCCCTGCTTTTGTACCTTGTTTCATTTGGAACATTTTCTCATGTCAAATTCCTGGTGGTGACCGCCTTGTCATTCACCCCAAAGAGTTTCTGTTTTCTGTTTTTCCTGTCCAGGTGTACCAAAATGCGTCTGTTCTCCATTATTCCTACTTCCTTAACAATCTGGAGCTATAGCAGACAAAGAGGGTAGGGACCTTAACCAAGCTTCTCTTCCCCCCTCCCACCCCACCCCTCTGCACCCCCTTATCGAATCTGCTCCTCTGCTATCATAGTTGACTGGGCCCACTCAGTCCTACCGCTGATTGTCATTGGCACAGAAACATTTGGTACCCAATCTGTATGGGAGATACCTTGGCCTCCAAAGCCTTCTTCTGAGGAAGCAAGATACAGGATGTCCTTAAATCAGCTGATTGCGTCTGTGTGTCTACTTATAAGTACTTTTACATAAGTGCAAAGAAGAATTCTTATAGCCAGGCGTTGATGCATATAGCAATGCCCTCCGTGGCTCTCTTTATAATGTATGTACAAGCCTCCCTGGCTGGATAGGAAATCATGATTTTGTTAAAGACATGGCTGGTTGGGTTATTCCTCCCAGTAGTGATCTGTATTGCGACCTGCCCTTTATGTTTTCTCTGAGGCTTTTGTCTCATTTCGGGTTCTTGTGGTGGCTGCTCTCTTTGCCTTGCATCGCACTGTCTGCTCCTGCATGTCCAGCAGCAGGAAATTAGGTTTCAAGGGATGCAGCAGACTTTGCTAATGTTTTTCTTGTGCAGCATCATTTTAGTAATTTCATGTTGTCAATTTGTGCTTCTTCTTGCTGCTAGATGTGTTGCATTAATGGTTAAAATTCATAACATTCGCTTTCATACCTAGACAGAGGGATGCCACCTTTCCCACCACCACTCCTGCATTTTGCCACCCTTTCTCAGACTTATCTTGTTCGCTTCTACTAACACCCTTCTTCTGCAGTTGCAGACATCGATTATGTTTGTTTAAAGTAAGCATCCTCTGAGCACATGTTGCTCTCATGTATTTATTTGCTCTTCAACTTATTCTCGATTAAAGCGCTCTGTAAACAGCATCAGGCGATAGATAAACATCAAAGCAGTGATGAGAGGGGGAGACAGCGAGCTCCGGTTGCTAAGAGATGTCTTGTGGCTGGAACCATCACAAAGGAGAGCGCCTGATTCTCCATAAGGCACTCATGGAGACCAAAACAATGGGAACTGCACAATTCTAATCGTAACAAAAGCTTCTTATTGTATGTACTGCTTCATTTTTATCTTGCCCCTTGTTTCATTATCAACCAGTTTTTGGATGCTCAGGTTTCGACCTCGGAAGTATGAACGCTGAGTCGGCCCCTGCGCAGATGGAACCATGTTAACGGTTAGATGCAAACTTTTCTCTGCAGGAATCCATATATGTCTTTTTTGGAAACTTCTAATTGGGGACAATATCTTCTACCTACCTCTTTTGCCTCTTTATATGTGTCTCTTTTCGGACTACCTTCCTTCTTGTTATTGTTATCCCATTTGTATCTCATTACCTCATCCCTTCAATCTACTTTGCATTTTCCCATTTATGTTTATTTCATTTGTTTGTTAAATTCCCTTTCTCTACGAATGTCCTTTTCTTCTGTTGACTATCAATCTCTTGTATGTCCTCTATGATTCTCCGTCCAAGAGATTAGCGGTTCTTAACTTAGGGTCTGGGGACCTCTTGGAGTTCAAGGGGTCCGCGACCACTGAGAGAATGAAATAATATTAACAGATTAATAAAGCGTATATAAATAAAGAAGCAAAATGTAAAATTGAAATTTTTAAAGTGTTGTGTAATTGTGAAGGAATTTGGAGGCTACAAGTGTAGTTGATGTCCTTAGATTGATTCTTTGGATTAGTGCAAGTGCATCATACAGAATGTATTCTAGAAGATGGATGGCCTCAATTGAATTTAGAAAAGCTACAGCCTTCTAATTAAAATGAATTTCTTCATTTTCTATAATTGCTTGTGAATTAAATAAACAGTTAATCATTGGTGTATGTGTTTGTTCAAGCCTTGTTTCTTTAATTATGTGTATTGTTTTGATTCTCGAATCATTAAAATTGCTTAGGCTGGGGTTCCCAGCTTCTAGTAATGACTCACTGGGGGCCCGAGATTCCAATAAGGATTCAGTGGTGGTCCCTGGATTTTTAGTGAAGATTAAGTGGGGGTCTACAGAAGTCACTAGGTTAAGAACCTCTGCATTAGATCTAGGTGTGCTCGGTCTGTCTTTTATCTATCACTTTTTTTCATCTATCTCTTCTAAATGTCTGTCTGTTCTTTCTTGTCATTATGACTTGTCCATATTTAGTTCCTTCTTCCTCTGTGTGTGTGTGTAATCCTTTCATCCTCCTGTTTTTAGGTCGTCTTTCTATTTTCTACCTGCATATCTCATTCAACTCGCTTGTCTCTCTTCCACGTCTCCCTCTGGTGTCCCTATGTTCCTGTCTCTGTAGCGTTTTTGTCTCTGTGTTCCTTCGATATTTTCCTTCCTCAATTTTATATCCGCAGCTGCCGTTATGGCTTTGATGCCATCTTCTCTACCTCGTCTTTTGCCCGTCTCTTCGTTCGACGTGACCTGTTTATGCCTGAACATCCAATAATAGTAAAAAAAATATATATATATATTAATCAAGGAGTTTACCGGATGAGGAGCATCTGTGCGCATTTACCTCAAATATACGAATATTTTATATCCATTTGAAAGCCACATTTTCAAAATAAAATCCATCAGTTTGATTGGTTACCCAGCAAGCTGTAGCGGTCTTTAATTGTTATAAACAGTGTTTCTATGGAAACTGTCTGACAAGGAGCTGCAAATCAAGTTTAATAACAAGAACATTGCCCATTTATGTCCGTAATGAGGAATAGCTGGGAGAAGTAGCTTCTTCCAGTCATGGCCCGTACCATGGCCACCAGTCTGAGCTCTCTCATGCAGTGGCCCCGAACGTTATGTCCTGCAAAGGCCAATGTCTGAATCCGCCGGTCCGGCTTTATTCTAGTGGATTGTGTAGCAGCCGGCCCCTTCTTCAGGAGCATGGCTATCAATGGCGCAGCAGGTGCAGTGTCTCCGAGGCCTGGCTGGCCCACAGAACCAAGATTATTGTTTTCTTTTATTTCTCAGCTAGTGTTCAGGTGCCCCGTTTTCCTTGCTTGTACTATGCCCCATGGCACGTTCACTATGCCACTGCCCCTCGTTCCAGTGTTCTCTGCTCTTGGGGCCCCAGTCTAGAATGCTCCCTCATTCTGTACCAACCCACATCCTTCTCTTTCTGCAGTCGCTGTAATTTGTGTAACTCTACAACCTTATCTTTGAATGGCTCATGAAAGCTAGGACAGACAGAGGTTCCATCCAAAGGCTTGTGCACTATTTTGCACCCTTAGTTCAAAACACTTTGTGATGGATACACATAATACTGAATTGCACTTATTGCTCAATGAAGAGCATGTGTGTGTGAGTACGCGCATGTGTGTGCAATATTATACGGGTGCTGCCTTTGCTGCACCAGTGCTGTCACTACATAACCATTTGAGTAAGTCTATACTATTTTGTCTGATTGCTTGTGCTACTGCTGTCCATGCTGACCTGGTTGTTATGTGCCCGATGTTGTACGGCTTCTCCTTCTGCGTTAACTTGTGTGTGTGTGTTGGTGTGTATATCAGGGACGATGATAGGATTTTGGGGGTCATATACAGAAAGGGAATGTGCAATGCGCCCATAATTTTGCATACAATGTGACATATTCAGGGATGTTTGCACCTCCCTCATTAAGCCCTCCGCCACTCCAGATAGCTTTTTTATAGCTCCTAAAGGGTGGAACATGTGAGGTTTGCTTCTCTTCCGAGAGGGTAAACTCCTTGGGCACTAATCTGTGGGACAGTGGGCATACCCTGGTGCCTCTCTGTTAGAAATGGAGGTCTCTAGTTGGCAGTGGCTTGTACCCTGTCCCAGTAGGGTCCCTTCCTTCTATTCAGGGTAAGGGAGTTACCCGCCCAAGATAACAAGACCAAAACGACAAAATCTAACACACATATATCAAAATATTACTTTTAAAAAGTAAAAACAGTTCAGTCAACATAAAACTATAGATGCATCACTATTAGTACTAAGTAACTGGGATACGTCAAAATTAAAAACCAAAGCAGACAAAGGGGAGGAGAGCCGCTGAAAAACAAAGCAATGCTTTGTTTCCTTACACGCAGGGAAGATGATGCATCGGTTCCTTGCCCCCAGGGGCGGAGATGTGTTAGTTCCTTACTATATGAGGAGGTTCTTACTGCACAGGAAGGTGATGTGTTGGTTCTCTAATCATACGGTCTCTGTTCCTTACTGAAGCCCAGCGTCAATGTAGACTTGGCGCACAGGTGCAATGCTTGCAATATCCAGGCGTTGCGGGTCGATGCGGCTGCGGTCCAGGCGCTGCGTCAATTTTTGCAGCTGCAGACAGGTAATGCATTGGTTTTTCTAGCCACACAGCAGGGCCTGTATCAGAGTCAGTGTGGTGGTCTTGGCCTGCAGAGACACGGTGCCCTGAACTCGGGCTTCGGCAGTTCCTTCAGACACGGACAGGTGCTGCATAGATTTCTTCAGCCACACTGCAGTGGCACGTGGAAATTGTGGCGTTGCATTGAAAAAACAGGTGCTGGAGGATGATGTATGGATTTTCAGCAACAAGAGCAGCAAAACAACCTCCAAGGGCCTAGAACTGGAGTTGGCACCAGAAGGAAGGTCAGAACTCACAACAGTGGAGTTCAGGGTTGCTTCAGGTGAAATCTTTGTGCCCCTGAGACATCTTAACAGGAGGGAAGCACAGACCCTTGGAGATTCTTCTCACAGCAAAGTCAAGTCCTCGTTCTCTTCAACACAGAAGCAGCAGCTGCAGGCCAACCCAGCAAAGCAAACACAGCAAAGGGGCAGTACTCATCCTTGCAGCTCTCCAGCTCTTTTTCTTGGCAGAGGTTCCTCTTTATACAGAAGTGTTATAAAAGTCTGGGTCTTTAGATCCAATAGTTATACCACTTTTGGACGTTGAAGTTGGCAAAGTCTTTGTTGTTCACAAGTTCTTGCTTTGCCCAGCCTTGGATCCAGACACACTCTAGGGGGCTGCAGACAGCATTGTGAGAGGACAGGCACAGCCCTATTCAGGTTTCAATTACAACGCCTCCCATCACTCTAGCCCAGGAAGACCCAACAGCCTGGTGTTGGCTTATCGGGATATGAAGGACATACTTTAGCTCCGTTGCCTGACTGTCTAGTATGAATTTACAAACCGCCCCTGTCCGTCTAAACCAGACGTAGATTCCACAGGCAGACAGAGACATAGGATCGTTAAACAAGAAAATGCCCAGTTTCTAAAAGTGGAATTTTCAAACACACAATTTAAAAAAACACTTTCGCCAAAAGATTATTTTTTTAAATTGTGAGCTCGAGGAGTCCAACCTCCAAATCTCTATCTCTTCCCAGTTGAAAGTTACACTTGTAAATGTAACAAGGCAGCTCCAATGATAACCTATGGGAGAGAGAGGCCTTGCAATGTGGAAAACGCAATTGGCAGTAGTTCACTATCAGGGCACGTAAAACACACCAGCACATGTCCTACCTTTCACATATACTGCACTCTGCCTAGGGGTTCGACATTGGGCCTACCTTAGGAGGGCTTTGCATGTAGAAACGGGGATGTTTAGGGCCTGGCAAGTGGTGCACTTGTCAAGTCTACATGGCAGTTTAAAACTGCACTCACAAACACTGTAATGGCAGGAGACAAGTTTACACGGCTACTCGTGTGGGTGTCACAACCAATGCAGCAAACCCACTAGTAGCATTTGATTTACAGACCCTGTGCGCACACAGTGCACTTTACTAGGGACTTACCAGTAACTCAAATATGTTAACATGGATAACCAGTCCTAATCTCAGTTTACACAGGGAACTGTTGCAGATTAGCACTGGCCAGCAGTGGTAAAGTGTGCAGACTTATAAAACCACCAGCAAAAACGAAATGCAGCACTCAGACAAAAACAGGAGGTCAGAAGGACGAGTACAGGGGAAAACACACTAAAGAGGCCAGGTCTAACACTCTTTATGGGCAGCAGGACAAACCTGTCGAATGTGTCTCCGTGCAATTGGGCCATGGGAGGGCAGTTACAATGATACACCTCTCTCTTAATTGGATGGAAATGGGTCATGAAAGGACCGGTGTGCCATGGCCAGTATGGGTGTGTCATACTGGTGCAGTGCCACATGCTGCTGGGCTAAGTGTGTGGCCCTTGGCCGCTACCTATGCCTAGCACTGGCCCTGGTGTGTATGGATGCGTTTGTGTCAGTGTACCAGAATCTGCCTCAGCTGCGTTTCGGTGGAACCCTTTTTCTGTAAAGGAACATTGCTGTCTGCACTGCACAGATTCTGTGTTTTTACGGGAAGCGCCACTCGTGCTGTCTATGCTATATATGTGCTGTGACTGTGAGGAGGGCAGACATCTGGTAATTTTGTGTGTGTTGGGGGAAGCCTACACTGCTGCTGGAGCCTTGACCTGCTTCTGCTATTGTTGTACTGTTGCTCGTTTGTGTTGTACTGTGCCATGTCTTTGTGTGGATGGAACTTGTGTTTTCCTGCCTGTACCTGTCTGTGGTGCTGATTACGAATGCTGTAGAGAGGTATTCAATATTTATCCCTTATTCATTGGCTTCAATATATAGCACTTATTCTGTGTTTTTTCCCAATAATCGGGAACATGCAGATATTGGCACTTTCACCAAAATCTGCATTCCCTGCTAATTAGATTAAATTGCAGCAGGGATGACCTAACTTGGGTAAACAGCCTTTACAACGAAACTTTTACGACGCAACCATTACAACGCAAACCATTACAACGCATTGCGCTGGGGGCACTCTAGGATAGGGAATAGATTTAATTTACTATCCAACACCTCCCCTACTATCCACGGGGACTGGAGTTGGAATAGTAAATTAAACTATTCACTATCCAGGACCCCAAAGCGCTATGCGTTGTAATGGTATGCGTTGTAAAAACTGTGTTGTAACGGCATCGTGGTAAAAGCATGCGTTGTAACGTCATACATCCCCTAAATTGTACAGTGTTCATCCCTAATTTAAGGGGTTTCAAAGGAGTAAAATGCATTATTTGGGATTAATTTGATAATTTCTCGAATTGAATTGTATTCATTCTTCAACCCCATGATAAGGGTATGAATATTGATTGAGGCAAGTATCTGCCCTCCATCAATTTGTATACCCCTATCCCTACAGACACTCACTAGCACTTTAGGTCCACCAGTAGGTGGCCACCCATATGGGCTTATAAGAACTTAGTTGGAAAAAAGAGTTGAGACTAATGTGGCAAGATCATCCTTGCATCTTTTCTTTTTGTAGTGAAGAGCACTAGAATGAAAGATCATATATCCATTAAATTGGTTTTAAGGCCCATGTCTCTTGGAGACATATAACATTAAAATGATTGATGAAAGAAATCCAATCGATATGTCTTAATTTTGTTCCAACCATGGCTATGTTCCTCGACAGAAATTTGATTGAGGTAAGAGCTAGATGGGGCAATTCATGAGGAACTAAATTTGTTTCAACCATAGATGATAGAGTTAGTGTGGAGGAACCCCCCTTTGAGATCCAACGTTAAACCAATTAAACCAGGGGTTACTTCATGTTGAAGCTCAGCCGGTCAATCTCACATTGTCCCTCCTAAGGCACAAAGGTGTTCTATACGGGCAGTGTAAACTGAGTTTTGAGATCCCCACTGTAGGTCCACTGCTGAGCAGGGTGTGGGATGCTTTTCAAATATTCAGGTTAATATAAATAGCTGTGTGGTACTGGTTCAATCACATTTTTCCAAGCACCAAACCTTTGAATTTGTCCAGTAAAGGGCCTACTACATACTGAGACCTAAAATGTGTTACACACAAACCAGTACACTTCTTAGATTCCTAACATAACAAAGCTACCCTTCTCAACATGTTGATAGCGTTACTCAATAAGCTTGTAGTCCCTTTCCATTTTTCCAGCCAATGCATGATTTTATTTTTTAATTTGTGACCATATTCTATTCGAGCTTGAAGAAGATTAGAGGGAATTTTTAAGACCATAAGATCGGGGTTGCATCATGTGGAAGCTGAAGAGTTGCGATAACACTAGGTTGTTGAGCTACAATCCGCCTTTCCTCTTGGAATGAAGTTGTAATACAGGGAAGCGCTACGGGTGGATAACGCCTGGTGGAGGGGTGCTGGGGCACGAGTCAGGAGGAGGAGCGCACAAGAGGTTGCCTATGGACCTTTTGCCACTGCAGACACTGTTTAGGAGAAAGAGCGGCGAGGCGTGCAATTTTAGTAGATGGAGCTTAGTTGGCGGAGGCTACACTGGTAGAAGTCGAAGAATCAAGAACCTTGGCTAGCTTTTCTAGTACAGCCCATTGTGTTGCACCCAGCCTTTCTTCAACATGGTTAATTTCATTGAGTATTGCCCCTATTGCATTGGTTAAAACAATAGTGATCGAATTAGTCCGGATATGTTTTTAACTTCATTCCTTTGAGGTAGATTTCCTTTTGCCAATGATGTACTGTGCCTGTTGCATACCTTGGGAAACTTAAACACAGGACCCAAGAACTGCTTCGGCTTCTGACTGGCTCAGACAGGCCGGTCTTGAGCAGGGCACATCCAGGGTGCGGTCTGCGCTGCCGTAGTCGCAGGTGCATTAAATAGCACTCGTCCCCCCATCAGCTGTGTCGAGCAAACAGTTCTGTGTTATGGGCCTTGAAGTTCTAGGGTCAAAGGTCGCTTCCAAATGAGAAGAGCATCAATGGTTCCGTTTTTAAATAAATAATGCTGTTCATTTAGAATCAAACGTTAACATTCCAACATGTGATGCCGTAGCACTTAGCTGGTTAGTTCGACAACTTTGAGGAAGATGTTGAATGGTGAGCATAAAGGGATTCATCAAACAATGTGAAGTAAAGCCATTTTGTTATGCACAGATTACAGGGGCCCCACAGCAAAGGTGTTGTAATTGTTTCCTGTCCACCTCTTCCAGTGAAATGTGTAGGGTGCACCATTGAGCCTGACCACATACTTGCATTAACACTTGTCAGTAAGGAAAAGTATGTTTTTGTTGTGTTCCCACATTTTGAGGTCTCGTCTAGACAGCGGGAGATATTTTGTTTACGGTCAGTTGGTTTACAGCATGCCCATTGCTTTCTATTAGTTGTGTTCGATGACACTGATAATTGCTTGCTTTTAGGTGGTTAGCACATGCTAGAGTGCCCTGAGGTCGTCTTTTGAACTCTCCTCCGGAGCATCGCCCACTTATTTGTGCCCTTCCACAGCTTTGTTTGTGGGAGCTGCTTTTTAGGTCAAAGTGTACCAGACAAGCTGTCTGGTTTGCTGAAAAAATCTAGGGGACATTCAGAAAGCTTCCCTGGGAATGCTTTCTGCCCATTGCTCACTATTGTCTTGTGGTTTGTAGCTCACATTTCCTTGCTATTTGCTGGCTTTATTTATTTTAGGCTGTCTAGCTTGGGTTCATCCCTTCCCTTGCCCAAACTTTGTTTACTGTAACCTTCCAAGATCTCACTTTCTGTAAACAGGCTTTTATATCTTGTTCTTATCACATTTGCTGGGCATTCAAACACAAAGGTCAAATGTCAGGCTCCATCTTCTGAGAGAGCTTGGTGTTTACTTTTCTTTCTGTGACTTCAAAGTGAGAGCGTTTATAGCAAAGCAAAAGGAATGCAGATTACTCTTCCCTGTAGAGCCTGCTCGTGCCCCAACTATGCTCCAGGTTACAAGGCTGTATCATAACCCTTAAAACAAGCCTGCAAAGAGTAGGTGCATGCACATTCTGTGACAACAAATATTCATGTTGAAGTTTTTCTATGAATTCACTGTTGGCTTTTGCTTAACGTGACCCACTAGTGAATGTCTAATGATCTTTCTCTTTATAATTCAGCAAGTCAGAGTACTAAACCCTTTTAATAATAACACGTATTGGAAAGCCAAAAGGTGTAGCCTACACCACGAAACTTAATGAGCAATAGCCTCTTTATGTGCAACACGTGCAATAGCACCGTGCCTTAAAAAGCGAAACAACACTGATTATTGCTTTCTAGAAAACTGCAAACAGGAGCCCGGAAACCAACTACATTATTAACACTACAGCCTTAAACATCCTGTCTATGTCGAAACATCGCTTTATACTATTTGGTGGATGGTTGTGTTGTCAACAATGAAACAGTTGAACATGTTCCACTGAAACAACAGCTTACCACCAGGGCTGGCTTTAGGACTGCTGTTGTCTGGTGCGACACTCTACACCACCTCACTCAATGCCTCTTTACTCAGCACCACTCTACGCCAGTGCACTTTACCCAACTCTGATATGCACCACTGCACTATATACCAGTCTAGGCCACTCCACTCTGCTCTGCATCACTCCATGCCACTCTATTCTGCGACACTGCACTCTGCGACACTGCACTCTTCACGTCTGCTCTGTGCCACTGCACTCTATCCTGCACCATTCCACTGTACCCTGCACCAGTCTACTCTACACCACTGCACTCTAGTTCACTCCACTCTGCACCACCCTATGCTACTGTGCTTTACGCCACTACTGTATTCTACTGCACTCTACCATGTCCCAGGCCATTCCACTCTACACCATTTCACTCTACTTTCAACCCACTCTACTCCACTGCACTCTGACACTGCACTCTACTCCACATTTCTCCTCTCTGTGCCACTCTATGCCACTGCACTCTATGCTGCTCCACTCGACTCTGCACTACTCTACTCTGTCTCTACTCACTGAACTCTACACCATCTACTCTGCACAACTGCACTCTACACCACTATAGTCTATTGCGCAACACTCTATGCCACTGCACACTAAGCCACTGCATTCTACTCTGTGTCTCTCTGCTCTGTGCCACTCGACTCTGCACCACTGCAGTCTATGCAACTGTACACAGTTGCGCTCTATTACTTCACTCTAAGCCACTTTGTTCTACTCTGCAACACTGCTCTCTGCGCCTCTGCACTCGACAACTCTACTTTGCAAGAATACACTCTCCGTCACTGAACTCAATATCACTTTACTCTGCACCACTGCACTCTAAGCAACTGCATGCTATGCTACTCTTCCCCATTGCTCTCCATGCCATTCTCTTGTACTCTGCACCACTGTACTCTGCGCCACTACTCTATCTGCCACTCTACTCTGCGCAACTCTACTCCGTGCCACTGCACTCTACACCATTCTAAAACACAACAATCTGCATCATGCCAATCTAATCAATCCTACAGTCTACACCCCTGTACGCCTCTCTACTCGGTCACTGCACTCTACGTCGATGTACTTTATACCACTTTGCTCAAAACCAATGCATTCTATGCCACTGCACTCTACGCCAATATACTCTGCACCACTGAACCACCACTGTACTTTATGCTACTTCTCTCTAGGACACTTTGTAACACTCCACTCTACGATATTCCACTAAATGACGATCTGTCCCTCAAACTCAACTACACTATACTGCACTCTATGCCACTCTGCAACACTAGTCCACTCTGACATTCTCTATCCAACTCCCTCCATGCCACTCCATACCACTGAACTCCATTTTATTCTACAACACACTACTCCACTCTATGCCACTCCACTCTTCAACAATCTACTCTATGCCACTCTACTCTACACCACTCCACGGCACTCTACACCACTCCACGGCACTCTACCCAACTCTACTCCACTCTACGCCCTTCCACTTTACAACACTTTTATCCCTCAAAGACACTCCATGACACTCCACTGTGCACCACTCTACACCACTTCATAACACTCCACTGTACTCCACTTTACGACACTCTACTCCATGCTACACTGTACTCCACTTTACGACACTCTACTCCATGCCACTCTCCTTTACCCCACTAACTTTTAGCTATCCTTATCAGCAGCCACACTGGTGTACAAATGGCTAAAACATATTGGCAAAGCCAATAGGTCTTGCATAGTCGAGATCTATTGGTTTTGCCAATGTTTGTTTGTTTATGGCCTCAGGTGCTTTGACTCATACAGTGGTTTAGGCTTGCTAAAAAGGCTCAGCTACTCGTGCTCTATATAGAGGACTTGATAGTATCAACAATGTTTCATTGAGGTGATAAGTTTTTAAAACAATATATAACAATATATGAGCAAGATTATTTTGGGTGCCTCATTGTCTCCAACTTGTACTTGACATAATAGTTCACAGTTAGCCAGTGCAGACTGTGTAGCATGATGTCAGTTCCTCAAAAGCAAGGGTTAGTAATCGATCTGTTGCATCCTGCACTATTTGAATACTTTATCAAATGCAGTTAGAGCTTTGGATAATGGTTCAGTACATTTTACTCAAAGGCATGGACCAATAATTGGAAGCCCTGCATGGCTTGTTTTAGGGGAGGGGAGGAGTTTTAAAACCACTATAAAATGAAATTGCTGTTGCACGCCTACAGTTGGAGAACTTCTCATTTTGAGTTCAGCAACTGTCTACTGTCAAATGTTTCTGACTCCACCATCCAATCTGCCAAGGTTCATTGGCAATCCTGTCAGGAAAGAATGGTGGATCAGCTGTCTGTTCTAGATTGACTGATCTTCCACCATGTCTGGCCAAGTACCTCATGAAAGACTGTCACTGAAAGGGTGAAAGACTTTTAAGGACAAGTAAATATTGCTCTAAAAAGAGTGAGGCGCATCCTCAGCATTGTATTTGGGGCACATGGACACGTACAACATCCTCAGATTGGGAGAACATATGAAGTGCATATCCATAGAGTCAGAAATTTGGCCCTCAGAAGTGGGCTTTGGTAGATTTGCTTTCAGAATTTCCTCAATAATGGTTTCCTCTGACATCAGATACAACACTTTGCCAGAGAAACCTCCAGTGACCGGGCAGAGAAATTGAAATATTTTGTATTTTCCTTGACATATTGGCAGAGGAAATAAATCTAACACAGGAATTAGTTGAGAGTCTGCCGACCAAAGTCTAAACCAGGCTCAAGTGTCACAGGTTAGAAAACCACAATTTGACATAGCAGCATGGCACGAGCCTAGATCAGCCTTGAGGTTGGGTCAACAGACGCATTGCAGGGGTGCCACGGTCCATCCTCACCACTATAATAATCGGGGTTGAGTGGGCTCCTCACACCTGCACCTGCTGCACCATTGATAGCTCCTCTTCTCTCAGTTATTGTTTGAGTTTGTCCATTTTCTTCAGCTCTCCAGTTGTGCAGTGACCCAGAGTTCTTTCAGTGTATGTGCATTGCTGTTGGGATTCTGTCTTCTACCGGTAACTGAACACCTTCCTCTTTTCTCTTCCTCTTCAGGGTGTAGGTGACAGCCTCCATGCACCATTTGTGTTAAATCACAACCCCAGGAGCACAAAGGAGAAAGCAGACCTTGAACTTCCCGATGACGTGGATCAGGAACTCTCCATCCGGATAGGTAGAGCTGCGCATCACAAAGGCAAGCATCCTGTCATATACCACGTAGTCATCATGAGAAGGGGCATTTATGTAGTTATGAAGTTATTAAAGCAAATAAGGGGCTGGGGAGCATTGCGATGACCAAGAAGGTGGCCAGATGTTCTCTGAACGTAATCTTCTATCTTCTCTGCTGTTCTCAAAGCCAATTCCATCTGTCTGGAGATTTACTTGTAGATTTATAGATGTGTGCATGTTGCATTACATAGGGCACCGACCAGCAAATTAAATGTATTATCACGGTAATTATTATTTTATTGATCTACGGAACAGAGTCTCAGTCAAGGTGCCTGTTGCTCTTAATTTCCCTGAGCTCGTTCTTCGGTAGCTTGAGCTCTAAGGCTGTATGTGGAAAGCTACTGTGTAGCTGCACATACTTGCATGCCATATAGCCATTTGCAGTTAGCAGTGAAGTTACACAGATACAAGTCCTGCTGCTGCGTAAGTGAACCACAAGTTGATGCCTTGGAAATGGATCAACAATTTAGGACTTTGTGAAAAGACCAATTGATAACTTACATATTGCCCAGTTTAGAAGACCATCAAAGTGATTTGTTGCCCAGTGGCTTTTTAAAGTTTGACGGAGTAACAAAACTATTTACTTAATCATCTAAATTGCAAGAAATGCTTCCCATTGTGGAAATCAAGAGGCGTAAAAGTTGACTTGCTGTAGCGTCCCTTGCTTATGAGCCGACTTTCAAATGCCGTACACCGGTGCTAGTACTCCAGTGACATTCTCAGACTTGACCAACTTAGAATAATGTTCACTATGTGATCGTAATGTCCAAACGTTGATACGGGATTATTTTAAACACAGACCCTCGAAAGAACAGACTCCTATACAGTTGCAAAGCACAAGCACTTTACAAGAGAAAGAGTACTAGCAAGTAGAATGGTAACACAATTAGTCCTGGTGATTTGAGGAGCTAGTCAGTGATATTCTCCTGCCGCACCAGCCAAAGACCAACGGCCAACTGCAAACTTGATAAGAAGCCCCGAGTCAAATGTTGGCAATTAACTATCGCACCTTAAAAGAACTTTTAACCTTTATGAACTGTGATATCTCTTTTGTTATGCTTTTATTGTAATGCAATGATTTTAATTAACTTATGCAAATAAATAAACTACCACGCTATGTGATCGTACAGTACGAAGGGGCGAGGCCCTGGCGAGACAGGCTTTGGACCCCCTGCACTGACCCAACAGCCCCATCTACCCTCTCCCACAGCAAGCATGCCACCATCTAGAGCCACCTTTCATGCCCTAGGAAGGTTTTTTGGAGCCCATCTGTGCAGAACCAGCTGCCTGAGCTGGAAACCTATTCTGCACAAAGCTTTCCAGCTCAGCAAGTGACAATGGTTATTCACTGGATCGCTGTATGAATGAAGAAACTGTGTCTCACAGCTGCACCATGTGGGTTGCCAGGCCTGCATCCTCATTACATTTTACGTTCTAAGAGTACTCGCTTAGTACATGGCAGCAGTGATCTCCAGCTTTATAAATGAAAAAGCAAAC
Source organism: Lissotriton vulgaris (assembly GCF_964263255.1). Lineage (NCBI taxonomy): Eukaryota > Metazoa > Chordata > Amphibia > Caudata > Salamandridae > Lissotriton > Lissotriton vulgaris. The sequence goes on along the minus strand of NC_141695.1, from coordinate 753,285,096 downwards.
GGATAATAAAGTCCGCGGATAGCCTCAAAATAACCTTATTCCTCATGTTGTCAACGGTATACAACCTTTACAACGAATCTTTTACCACGCACTACCATTACAGCGCAGTCATTACAACGCAAACCATTACAACGCATTGCGCTGGGGGGCGCTCTAGGATAGGGAATAAGTTTAATTTACTATCCAAAACACCTTCCCTAGTGTCCACGGGGACCTGAGTTGGAATAGTAAATTAAACTATTCACTATCCAGCACCCCAAAGCGCTATGCGTTGTAAAGGCATGCGTTGTAAAAACCGCGTTGTAAAGGTATGCGTGATAAAAGTATGCGTTGTAACGTCATACATCCGTTGTCAACGAGCATAGACTTTGAACATCTAAAAGCTTGCCATTTAACGTCCTTCAGATCTTCACTGGCATCAGCCATGAGATAATTAAAGGAAGACGGTGATTACCTTTTCCATTGCCCTCATGTGGGCTTCTAAGGGTCTGCCCTGTGCCACCCTCAAAACAAGTGAGTCTGTTTCATTTTTCTTATCACATGCGGTTCAGAGGAGCCGTTTCACTCCAGCAACTGAGGTAGTCTGTGGACCAACACCCAGTCCCTCTCACTTGACCATGCTGATGCATGTGATGTACCAGTTTCCATCTGATGGCGATCCGGTCTTGTAGTCCAAACTGATCACGCAGTCTTTACCCAACCATTGTGGGATCAACTTTGTCCCAGGTTCTCTTTCACAGTTAGAGACCCCCTCCCCCCTGGCAGTGTAGTTTAAAGCACAACAAACGAAAACAGTTTCTTGCAGTGTACTTGTCAAAGAAACCTCACTGATTATCCCTAACTTTGAACATTCTTTGATCATACGTTTTGCCCTCTTTGCTGGCATGTGTGCTATCTGTTGTGGACCACAACTCGCAATCTGGTTTGGCAACTAACCACCACCAGTTTACACAGGGCTGTGTGCCTAATGCTCGAAGGCTATGCTTGTCCATGGTTGGGTTGGATCTACGCCAGAGGAAATGGTCATTTCTGTTCAACATTTGCCTTATTCCTGAAGTATGTACGACCATACCTGCCCCAACACCTCCCATCCTCCTCTTCCTCAACGTGCCCTAAAATACCAGCTCATAAATATGCTCGAGGAGCATAGCTCATTCCTCTTCACTGCCTCATTCGAGCACAGTGACTCCATGTATACCACCCGGCAGCTGCCCTCAAATGAAGCTCCTGTCTCTCATGAAAACGACCTGACTTCTGGGCAGATTGTCACTTTCCCTGCAGCCCTTAACGACCTTGGCTGCCATAGATGTCACGATCCTGCTGCTGGCTGTCGTGCCCTCTTCATCATAGGCTGACCTTGCACTGCGGAGACCTCAACGTCGTTATTGAACCTTTGGGCATTGGCTGCACGTGGCGCCTATTCCATGGTCACGTGTCCTGCTGGTAGTGATACCCCGAGCCTACAGAAACGGACGCCATTGGAGAGAGCCTCAGCCTCGCGCATTGGGTTTGTACCAGCACGTGTAAGGCTGTCCTGCCTCCATGCTCCAGAACCTGCAGCCCAGGGTGATGCAAGGGAGGGCCATGTCCACTGCCAGTGTCCCGGTGACGTTCACAACCACCGCAGGAAAGAACAGCAAGGTGCACGGTCGAGCACCGTGACTGGAAGGGCCATCTACTGTGCTCAGAGTTAGCATGCACTGCTGCCCAGGAGGGCCTCCGTCTCAGTACTAAAGGGGTGCGGGTGCCTGACTTCAACAGAGCGGGCCGGGGCCACACAGCGGACCGCAGCTCACATGACCAGGGCCGGACTGAGAGCCAAACCAGCCTTGGCAAAGTGCTCGGCCGGCCCCCTGGGGGTGCAACCGAGCTCTTTGCCGGGGTCGGTTTTCGGCCGATTTTGTTACTGGGACAATTTTGCAGCTATGCTGCAAAAACGGCCCTGTAACAAAAATGTGTAACAAAACCGGCCCCCACCTTTGCGGCGCACTGGGGGATTGCCCGATGCCCGCAACAGCCAGTCTGGGCCTGCACATGACCAGGGTGGGAAAAGGTGCTCTGCGTACGTACCTCATTGAGGACACAACCGTCCAGGGTTTCACAGCCAACCAAAGCGATGCTTCCAGCGAGCTGGCCCAGGGACAGCAACTTCAGCCTCTTCGCACTCCCTCCCATTCTGGTGGCCAAGGAGGATACGAAGAGGGAGGAAGCAGGTATAAAGAAGAGCATATTGTCCTGCCATCACAGCCTCACACCACAACTGCCTGCAGCATCCATCTTCAGAGGGAGCCTAAAGACAGGGCTTTAAGTGGGATGAAAAAAATAGAGGGTCTCTCAGAGTGGCGTGGCATAAAAAGGAATCTAAAAATGAGTGCTTATCATAGTGTGCTGCTCGACTGGTAATTTGCTGCTTCTATCATTGCATCCAGATATATACTAAAAGTAACATTACACCTACAGCAAGCCAGGCCTATTGACTTTGCCTGTGGTTGTTAGTTGCAGAAGCTAAATAAGCAACAACTATTGCTTCGTTGTACAGAATATTGAAAATGCTTCAGTTCTGAAATGATGAGACTGTGAAAGAACTCTAACCAGTCTCTTTGAGGTTTCATCAAAGGCAGTGAAGGGTGGTATTGCTGCAGAGTTAATATTTTATTTTTACACCCTGAGGATGAGGCAACAAACGGAGAGCCCGATAGGGACCCGTCTCAACGCCTGCTGTTCAGAACTGCTGGTGTTGAGCAAGGGCAGGACCCAGCCCACTTAAAGCACAGGACGGAACAGGGCTTTTATTCTGCATTTCCCCCCTGGGCTGCAGCCCTGGGGGCGGGGGAGGCGGGTTTGAAAGCCCGGGGTCGCTGCTTGTGTCTCTGCCTCTTTCCCACCTCCCGGAGGTTAATTGCTGCAAGCAGAGAGAGAGAAAGGAAGAGAGAAAGCAATTATAGAGGGAGAAGAGAGAGTGGAGAAAGAACGGATGGGTGGAAAGAGACTGCGCGAGGAGACCTAAGGAGCTGGGCTGGTTTGAGCTGTTTTGCCAGGGGCATCTTCCCTAGTCCGTCCCTGGTGCCACGCCGCCCACGCCACCCCACGCGATCTATCGGAATAGGTGGGCTGTGAAGCGCCGTGCTCCATTTCTCCAGCCCGCCCCCCTTTTTAGCACCACCGTAGCCCCCTGAGCCAAACGCATCCAAATTAATTGTATTCCATCATAGACAGAGGCCTGTACTTCCGCCTTACCCAGGAGCCGAGCTGGCAACACTTCAGCGGGCGACAGACTTACTTAATTAAAAACGATTCTTGCTGAAACCTAACAAACGCTGCGCAGGGCCGGCTCCTGGCATCCGTCGTGCAATAAAGCTTGTTACTATAGAAAATGCCTCGGGCACACCGGCAAACGATTGGCAGGCGCCGCGGTTGCACGATGGCACTTACTGTGTAGATATTACAAAAATTAAAGGGAAAACAAACTCCAGAAAGTGGAAGTGGCTATGAGAACACAGCCTCTGTGCTGATTGCTTTCCTGAATCTAAGACGAAAATCAATACTTGCCTAATCTGTGATTTCTTTTCTTCTGTCTGCGGTGGAGGGAGCAAAAGCCATTTTTCGCCAGAAGACTTTCATAGAGAAAACACATTATTATATCATCAATACTCTCGGACCAGAGTTTCAGCCGAGCATGCTTTAGGTGTGGTCTTAGAGCGGTGCCTGGGCTTATCATTGAATAGTGGACCGAGTGATGGCGCCTAATGAATGTCCCTAGTTTTTGGGCCAGGTTTAGCTTTCTACATAGCACTGTCCTCTATGCTGTGCTATGGTCACACTGGAAACCAAAATGGGTCCACGAAAAAGCGGCCACTTTTTCTAGCTGCCTCTGTGCGCACAGCGTTGCTTGTGTAGTCCCGAGAGGGTTAATATTTGCGCTCATACTGCTTAGCTAACGGCATGTCCAACATCTTAAATTAATTAATTTCTATTTGTAAAGCGCAAACATATCACCCCTTAATGTTTTAAGCACCTCTTAATGTTTCAAGGCGCTAGGGGCCATCCGAGAGATTACACAAGTCACATGATGCTGCCGCCTGCGCGGGGATCGTGCCCGCAAACCCGCGCTCCAGACTCAGCAACTCAGCGCCGCACCTCTCCCTTATCTTTTGAGTAAATGGAGAAAGGAGCCCATTTCGCAATTAGATGTGTCTCAAAATGATATTACTACACACATTGCTACTCTCATGTAAAGTTTGCTGCGAGGAACACCAGTTCACACCCTCAATACTGCACAGCGGCAAGAAGTAGGGTGACCAACTGGCATGGGTGCAAATTCAGGACGGTGAGTGTTAAAATTCAGGACAAAGGGTCAAAATTCAGGACAAATATTCAGGACAGGAGGTCAAAATTCAGGACAAAAGGTAAGTTTTACAGACACATCAGAGGAGGTCGCGCAAAGTATATAAGCAAGCCCATCCATATCCAAACATATTCAACTATTTGCAAACCTATACATCATGTATCCTTCCATCCATCATTTCACTCATCCATCCCTCCATCCACCCTTTCACTCATCCGTCCATTATCCATCCACCCTTTCACCCTATCTATCCGTACGCTCATCCATCCATTGTTCCACCCATCCATTCACTCATCCATCCAGCCATTTACCCATCCAGCCATCCTTTCACTTACTCATCCATCCACCCAGTCACTCATCCTTCCACCCATTCACCCTTTCTGTCATCCATCCATCCTCTTTCTCTCTCCATCAACCCTTTCCCTTAGCCATTCTTCCTTCCATCCATCCACCCACCAATCCATCTACTCATCCACTCATGAATCCATCCATTGACCCTATCACTCACTCACCCATCCTTTCTCTCATCAATGTACTCCTTCACTCATTCTATCCATCCTTTTGTCCATCTACCCTCCCTTTCACTCACTCATCCATCCTTACATCCACTCTTTCACTCATCCGTCCATCCATTCACCCTTTCACCTATCAATTCATCAATAATTTCACTCATCCATCCACCTATTCACTCGCCCATCATCCACCCTTTCACTCATTCATCCATCCACCCTTTTACCCACCCATCTACTCTTCCACCCATACATCCATCAATTTACCTTTTCTCTCATCCATCCTTCCTTTCTCTCATCATCCATCCATTCACCCTTTCATTCATCCATTAACCCTTTCAATAATCCATTCAGCCATCCGCCCATCCCTTCACTTACTCACTTGCCCACCTTTTCATATTAATTATGAGCTGAGCCTTTGTCTGGAGAGTTGCAGACAGCAGAGGCCCATCAAGAACTTCACCCTCGCTGTAATTCCTAAAGCAAGGGGTGGGGTGGGCGAGGGTTCACTATGCCCCTGCACACAGGCAATCTGAAAAGTGGAAGGCATGAGTCATGCATGATGCACAGTGCCAGGCCATTAGGTGACTGTGACATGGTGTTACCAGAACTTAATGTGGAATGAAATAACGGGGGGGGGGGCTCTCCAAAGGGGGTGTTCGATGTAATAAGGGCGTGACTTAAAACATCTAAGCCCAAAATCTGTGCTTAGCATAGTGTGCCACCAGATGGTATTTTATCCAGATATATGATACAGCAATAAACGTTACACCTACAACAAGCCAGAACTATTGGCTTTGTCAATGGTTGTTAGTTGCATAAAATAAAAAAGCAATCATGGCTTCCTTGAATATAATATTATAAATCCATCCGTTCTAAAATGATGAGACTGAAAGAACACTAGCCCCTTCTTTATAACTTCTTTCACCAGCTTCTTTTCTTTAACTGGATTCTCATGTAGCAGCATTGGTGTTTTTGCACATTTCTTTCATCTGACAGAATGCGCTGCCCTAAACCGAGGCTGGGGGAGGCTCACCACATGCTTTGCAGCGCAGATTGGCACATTGTTTGTCATTCTGTAAGTGACAAACAGCTGCATACAGAATGAAGCTTGTCATGTACGTGCAAAAGGTTGTAACTTCTATGTGCCTTAATCTGTAGTCTACATTGAAAAATACCCTATATTATGAGGTACATTGTATATATATTAAGAGATATATATCCCAACTACAGTAATGTAACTGCTTTGTTGAGGTATTACTCTTGATTTAGTTCTACTTTGTGATGAGAACCTTAGAGTAAGAACGCCTCTCAAATAGAAACTTAATGCATGTGGAGCAATAAACGTTTGTGCGCGCGTGTGTGTTATCCACATGTGAAACATTTCTAAGCCATTCCTTGGCTTTGACATACTTACCAAAACGAGCAGAGTCAAAGGTAATAGAATTGGCTTTTATGGGCTGCAATCACTCGTGTACACCACTCATCCTCCTCTCATAAAGACACGCCACGCACTCAACAGGTTGTGCTCCCTAGACTAACAGAGACACACTACCTATCCAGAACTCACAAGGTTGCACCATCCCGCTGGGCTGAAATAATAAGCAGTGCACCCTGAACTCACAAGCACTCCTCTCATCCTGAGCTATCACAGACACCACCTTCCCCTGAACTCACACCAGTACAGGCCTCACTCTGCACACCCAGTGCACACGAGTCTCTCTGCACACGTACAGGAAGGCATGTACCTCAAGCACTTTGTTCACGAGTCACGATGCACTCACACTCGACGTTCCGAAGAACAGTGGCTGGGTATCCTAAAGCTGTTCTCATTGGCCCTGATGCGCATCAGGGCCAATGAGAACACTCCTGTAGTGTACCAGCGAGCTCATGATTGGCTGATGGCTTTCAAGCCAACCCTAGATATCTTTGTTTGCTGTGCAGAGCGTCACACACCAATAAGACAACCTAAACAGCGACTACAAAATTCCAAACGAATATGGAGTAATGAGGCTATTGCCTCGGTATCCAAAAACTCACCACTGTCAGAAGGTATCTGACAGGAGAAGACAAGAATCAGTAGAGCAAAGATTAAAGCAACGCTTTTGTGATAGAAAGGCACATGATTTGTTCTCACCCAACAGCAGGTAAAATTACGGACAAATGGCATCCGTTAAAGAATTCTTCACGGACAACGGACAGACGGACGAAATTACGGACTGTCCGTGAAATTTACGGACGGTTGGTCACCCTGGCAAGAAGGCTTGCTTAGTCCATTTTTATCCAGGGGCGGCTCCTCCACGTGGGCGGAGGAGCATCGCCTTACTGTTTTCTCGCAGTGCGAGAATCAAACATAAAAGGGTACTTTAAATGATCCCCCTTCCCTGCGTGACCACCCCACTCCCGAGTAATGCCAGCCGTGACTGTTTTTGTCAGCGTCACGTTTTTATTCTAAGGGTATGTAAATGCATATTATATACTCAAGGCACATTGCTGCTTAAGCCCTACAACACAGCATAATCAAGAATGGCTCCCAAATAGAGCTGGCATAGCATTCCGTGCCAGGACTGTGCCACGTATCTGGGTTTGCGCTTTTCTTTTATAAACTGTCATCGGGTGATTTTTCTTCAGTTTGTGCAAATAGAGCAAACAAAAACTGCTGATCCTAAAACTAAGCAATCTGTAAAGGAAAGGATAGGTCTGCAGTAGGGCAACCCAAAATACTGACTACCTGCTGCATGCACATTGCTTTGAAATAATATCAAATGAGTCCACAGAACACTACATTGACACCCACCATTGGCAGCCCATATGCACACAGCACATAGAGCCCCTGTTTGGATGTTTTGGCCTATGTCAAATACAGAGAGGGGGACACCCCAGACTAAAGGGGCAGCGCACCAAAAAAGACGGAAATGTCAAATAAAGAATTCCCTTTGGATGCACTTCTCTTAACCACACTCCACAACTATTCCCATGTGCTCCCCTTGGCGTTTGTCTGGATGTATGTGAATGTTTGTGGAGTGAGATTAAGAGAATTGCATCCAAAGGAGATTATATATTTGTCATTAATGTTTTGGCCTATGCCCTAAACACAAGGCATACATTACAACATCACACAAAAGCGTCCATTCTGTGGGTAGCCCTGAAGGGCATGAAACAGTTAATACTTATTTGACTGGCAGCTATTCTGTGGCATATGGAAGGGGTGTCACCTGTGGGGTCTCTGAATTAGCCCTACAATGCGGTAAAGGATTGAATGTCGCACAAAGGACGCCATTTGTTGTACAGAAAGAAAAGCTACACGTAGGGCCATGTATCTACTTTCTCCTAATCCAGATTAATTAAAGGGGCCTTTTTTCCTGTTCTATTATGGACAAGAGTGTTGGCATCAAGAGTCTGGGTGCAAATGTATACAGTTTTATTCAAATGGATTATTGAATTTTGCGTTGAAACAATAAAACAATCATTCTACCTTTTCATGGGAGCAGGGCACAAGTCCTAAAAAAAGAAGTGGGGGGACGCTGACGTCACAACAGGAAGTGACGTCACGAAAGGTGGTTGCACTCAGTTGCAGTCTGAAGTTATCGAGCTCTCGGTAAAATAAGTGGGGGGACGCCATCCACCCGCGTGGTACCCCAACTGGAACCCTGCATGAGAGACATGATGGCGGGCTGGGATCAAGGAAAGTTAGCTGTCCTATCGGTGTCAGTGGTGGCTGGGCCTTTATTGGTGAGGGCCCTTCAAATTACCTGCTTTACTGAATGAAGGGTGGGGATTGGCTTGAGTGTTAGCATGCCTGCATCAATCTAGAGGGCGGTTGAATTATTTTGCTGGACTTGGGGTAGCTGGCTGTAGGCTTACTGTTTAGGTCTGTTGCAGAGTTAGATGAGGCCTTGGTTTATAACGGCCTCTGGGCTTGCAATGTGTTTTTTTCTGTTTACGAGGTCCATGGATGCTGGACGATGTTTGGCAGTCTGCCATCCTCCATGGGTGACCGTGTTGATTGAATGGAAACAACACTAGGTGACAGCCAGATGTCAGAGCCTCTGGTGGTGCAGCAGTCTGCTCTCCTATTGTCACTCACTCTCCTGCTGTCTTATTGATACTATGGTCCAGATAGATCATCTGGGACTGCCTCAGATCTTTACAGGGCATTGGCAGTCAATCGTGCAGAAAGTGCAGTGGCACTGCGCCCAGCTTTTTTAGGCACCCACTGCCCCAGTTATGGCTACCTTCAATTATTTATTGCTTTGCTTTGCAGTGGGTTATTTTCCTAACTTACGATAGGAACATTGGCATGCTTGTTATAGTCATAGGTCCAAATTGTCCTCTTATTGCTGGTCACTTGCACTTACTTGTAAAGGTTGCCTCTGGTCTGTTACACCTGTTGTCACTCACATACTTTCAAGATTGGCTTAACACTACTCTTTATATTTTTAATAAGGCTGTGCGGCCATGATGGAATGTGGTAAACTACTAGCAGGATTCTTCTTGGTTGCCTTGGGGGCTGGAGGAAGTGTGAGACATATGGAGGTTCCACTCGAGAAGAATGCAACAAAGCTGTGCAGGGTGCTGTACGTATCAACCTCCTACTAGGTTCCTCAATCAGGTCAGCTTATTGCTAGAGGTAGGTGGAACTCGTGGAGTTTCACTCTGCGGAATTCAGTGGAGTTGCATGAAAACGCTGCGAGATTCTGCGGAGGACTGCAAACAGACAGAATTAGGCACGTCTCGCTGCTCCCACTGATTTTGAGGGCCAGGAGCTCATTCTGCGCTGAAAACAACACAAACTGCAGCACATGGCGCGCCAGAGAGTGCTGCTTCTTGAGTCGAATTTGCTGACGCTCAAGTAGATTTTCTACTGAAAATGGTCACGACCGCCCACTTTGGGGAAATCTCTCTGGGTGCCCTACAAGCAATTGAAAATCCTGTGTAGTCCTGTAGATCTTAGAAATCCCCAGAATCTGCTTGTTTTGGATGACCTAAAGTGAGGGCTTGGTTTCCCAACCACTTCCGGACACCCCCACTGGATATGTCAGCCGTTAGGCCAGCTAGCTCTGTAGTGCCACTACAATCCCCGTATCTTACAGTGGCGTAGGTAGTTTCTGGCAACCACTGAACATGACATCCTTGATTCCTTAGGGATCGTGGAAAATAGTACAGTACGGTTCGCTCAGACACTTGTGCTTGCTTACGCTCAGAAAATACACAGGATGATGATTAGGACATTTCAATAAGTATTTATTGGTCCAGCATCAGTCTTGTGTGAAACATATTTCCTGTGACAATCAGGAGACTGAAGCATATATATATATGTATGTATGTATGTAGCCTGCCAAGAAACCCCTAGGGAAGAACCAACCCCCACGCCTGATGGTTGAAAATTAAGGACCCCATCTCTGCTTAGAGTATGACACCCCTCACGGGATGTCAGACCATTGCGTGTCGAAGATTCAGCATGCAGGACCGAGTGTCAGCTTGGAAGGAATGCTCCTCTGATTTGCAGGGGGGAATAAGTGTCTTATATACTAGAGTGGTCACTCCAGGGTTTCTTCTAGAATCAATATGTTTTGAAAACAGTCATAAATGCTTTGAAAACAATCATGAATGTTTTTCCAAACAAATGCGATCATGCACTGGCTGTTGGCCAAGGATGAAAAAAGTGGTGACCCTAATACAGAATAATTATACCATGCCTGAGGACATGTGTCTCTATGTCAGGTGCAGGTATTATGATAGAGTACTGTGAGCCTGGTGTCGAAGAGACAGGAGCAAGCTACTAGGTAAAAGGTCACCTGTTTAGAATGATTATCGTCGTCTGGATGGGACAAATGTATGTAATAGGGGCACAACACCAAATCTGTCTCGCGTTGGTGAGCCATGCGCATAAAAAAACTGCCACGCAACGGTTGGCGTAATTTGCCCGCAACTCCTTGTTACATGCATAATGCCAAGTGGCCAAAACTTTGCCAACTCCGTTCAGCAGAGCAGAATTTATCGCCCACCCGTACTTATTGCCATTGTTACTCTGTTTGAACATGAGCTGGCCCAGCAGAGGGCACCAACATGCCCCAGGCCCTACTAGTCAATGCTAATTAGTGTGTGTGTGATGAGTGTATAGTGGCCCAGGCCTGGTGAGCCATTTTCTGAAAAGTAATCAATAAATATATGAATTGATTGAATTAAAGATTCTGGCAAGGAAAGAGACCATCCATCCCACCCCTTTGACTAAAATGTAATTGGCTTTCATCTGTTTGTCCATCTAAATCGTGCTTAATTTTCTATGAAAACTTTAACACTATGACAGTGAAGGGACTTAGACATGCCTGTCAAAATGAATTAATTTAAAAATACATATGGTCGTCTACAGGGAGTCTGTGCTATTTAACTCTACAATGTTGTTACATCTGAACATTTGCACTGTCTTAAGACAAAAATAGGTGGGAGGAAATCAGCACTGAAAACTACTGTTTCTCTTTGTCTTTATACCTTTTTACCTGTATCATGTGCTTGGTGTAGACGGGCTCAGAAATAGTCTGAAAGCACTACACTGCTGTTATGATATTGGCGCAGCGAGCCAACACTGTTATACACACAGCAGTAGCACTATTGTGTGCCAATTATGAACAGGTAGACTGTCTCACTCCACTAGTTGTATGAAGTGCTTAGTGTGGGTACTTTTCGTATCACATGCTTATTGTACCCAAGCAGAAGGAATCTAAAGACAGTAATAGTTGTATAATGTGATAAAATCAGGTTATCACACCCACAGTTTAAATACTGTACTGTTATTTGTTTAATGCCTAGTGTATTCCGTCACACAAGCTTAAACACCCATATACACCTTTCTGCAGAGTTCTTACGTTCTCTCATGTCAAGAGATAGAAGCACAGCCGTTCCAAACATTTTAGCTCATCGTTGCATGCAACAGCTAGGCTAACAGGCACCCCTGCTGTGTTCCATGGCCGGACGGTCCTTTACATAAAGTGAGTATTAAGAAGTAGCCTTCACCATACTTTAGAATGTAATCTACTGTACCTGGGTTTGCATCAGTTCCTCTACTGTACCTGGGTTTGCCACAGTGTGCTCCCCCTCCCCTCTGTACCCTATTACCTTCCTGACACCAGTATTTCTGATGGGTACTTCTACCTGCAGAATAGTCTCCTCTGACTATCCGGTGTGTTAGACGTAATCTAGAGACTTCAGACATGGTTCTCTTCCTTGCCAGTTGGGGGTATTCGCTGCATCTCAACACTGGTAATGGAGTCATGGTGACAGCACTGGAGCCATATAGCTCCCACCCCGGTGCCCTGATGGCAGCTCCTTTTTTCTGTATCTTTCAGTGTGGATCTTGAGCTTCTTTCCTCAGATGCGATCATTTTCTTGGTCTCTCAGAATTCTTCCCTGGCACAGTGTTTGGAAAGATGTCCCCACTGAAAATGTCGGGCTTTAAAGCTTGCAGTAAGCGTGACATTCAATTGTTCATCACAGACCCATACAACAGTTGTATGTAGTGTTTAGGTTCTAGGCATGATTTCCTCACTTGCAATCTTTGTCGTTTGAGGAATCCAAAGGCTATTAAGGAGAGGGAGGCCAGACGTTTTATGGCGTGTGACAAGGGTGGCAGATGCAGCCATTTTCGGTCAAGATCCAGGTTCCCTTGCGCTCCTCTCATCAGTAAAATCCTCCAGGGGGAAAAGAAGCACAGGTACAAGAAAGAGAAGAGAAACTCTGCTTCCCCCACGAGGTAATTCAGAACTCTGGGTAAATCCCCACCGGGACCTTGTCCCAGGGTCCCTCCTCTCTGGAGCCAAAATTGGTTGAGTATTCATTTCTGGAGGTCCTGCTGGTCCCAGCCCGATTCCACCGCTGCTGATTATGGTGCCGATGCCAGCTTTCCCCAAGCGTCTGGCATCCAGAACTGCAAAGGCCTTTTTTTCTCCAGGCTATTCTGTCAAGCTACCCCGTTCAAGTACTGCAGCAGGAAGTGGCAGTCCTGCTGTAGTAGTGAGCAGTAGAGTTGGTGCCAGAACAGGGAATTGGTGCAACTCTGTGCGACCTCGTTAGCAAAAAGGAAGGCTGTCTTCATCGAATCCTAGATGTGAGGAACACAATCCTTCACCTGGAAACATTCAATATACCATGCCTGGCTTAGGTTGTTCTGGTGCTGGAAGTGGAAGACTGGATGATGTCCTTCGTCATCTGGATTTGCATGTGGATGAGTATTTCCACGTACTGATCTTGACGACTCACAGTAAGCACTTGAGGTTCATGGTAGGATCCACCCTGCACTAATTTGCGGTCCTCCCTTTTCAACTGATAGCAGCAGCCCGTGGCTTCACAACAGCATTGGCTGAGTTTGCAGTTCAACTATGAAGATTGGGGATCACTGTACTCAACTAGTGTCTGCTTAAAGCCAACTTGCATTAGATGGTGTCACATGACCTGCACCTAACAGCTTCTCTGCTGTTCGACTTCGGCTTTTCCATCAGCATGCCCAAGTTGCACCTAGAGGCTCAGTGCCTCCTGTTCATAGGGGCAGTACTGGCTACTACACTGCTACTGAGTCTTCCTTTATCCAGAGAAGATTGGGGGCATTCAGGATATGATTTCAATGTTTTGGATGGGAGCTCGAAATCCAGCTCAGACGGTTTTGCGCCTCCTCAATCTGTTGCTTGTTGCACCCTTCTAGTCACGCGTGCATCTTAGCGCACAAGGGGCTCTCCAGTGGTGCCTCCACAGGCAGTAGTTCAAACACCAGGGTGATCTAGTGCACACCAATGTGTGCAAGACACTTTCATCTTTCCTGGAGGAACATCAGTTACTCCAGGCTCAACAGGCTAGTTTTAGAACTCATCACAGTATTGAGCTGGTGATGTTATCTGTTCTTGATGACCTCAGAATCATGGCTGACAATAAAAAACCGAGTACCCTGATCTTGTTAGACTTATCAGCGGCGTTCGATACGGTCAGCCATACTCAGCTGCTGGATCGAATAACAAACCTGGGCATTCATGGGCCGGCACACCAGTGGTTAGAATCCTTCCTGTCAGAGTTGTCCCACAGGATACAGTTGGGGGCACAGTTATCAGACAGGGGCACCCTCACCTGCGGCGTCGCTCAGGGATCCGCAATGTTCCAGCTCCTATTCAACATTTACCTACAGTCTCTGGTGACAGCTCTAGCACATATGGATTGCAGAGTTTTCAACTATGAGGATGACACCTAACTCATCCTCCGGATTGAGAACTCCACCCATGCTCAGAAGTTGGCACAACACATCCTCAGATTCACAGTGAATTGGATGACAGCCAATGCACTAAAAATCAACCCTGACAAAACGAAAGTCATTGTCATGCCCACAAAAGACAACCCCTGGAGCGATCGCTTCTGGCCCCGGGAGCTGGGCACCACCTCCACACCAGTATCTGCTGTGAAATGCCTGGGTATAAAGATTGACTCTTAACTCTCCATGGCCAATCGAGTCACCACAGTCGTTGGAACTTGTATAGAGTTCAAGAGACCGATACGGAAACTCGTCCCCCTCCTTTCAACTACTTCTCTACAATTGATTGTATCAGCCACAATTGTCTCCAGACTAGACTATGGCAATGCCTTATATATCGGCCTTCCCCAGAAATGTATTAATAAACTGCAGGTGGTACTGAACGACGCTGCCAGGCTGATCTTTAGGCTGCCAAGAAGGTACCACGCTACCCATCTGCTGTGCAAATTGCACTGGCTTCCTATTAAGCAAAGAGAAAAATTTAAGGGCCTCTGCATTGCCCATGAAGCAATTTTTGGCAAAGCCCCAGTCTACATTAAAGAACGCCTGAAAAACTATGTTCCGGGCCGCATTTTGCGGTCTTCCGACGCCTACAGCCTGTCCACTCCAGGGTGCAATACTACATCTAAAGGGAGCAGAGCTTACTCCGTCTTACTCCCACAACTATGGAACCAACTGCTTGATTACCTCCGCAAGGAATCAGCTCTCCTCCCCTTCAGGAAACCGCTCAGAACGATCCTGTTCAGGGAGGCTTTGGTACTGTTTAACTTAGCCCCCTGTGCTGCCATGCATCCACTTACGACCTTTGGCAACACTCTCGAAAGCGCTTAGATACCTGCTGGTGATTAGGCACTATACAAAAATGTAATTAACATAACATAACATTGTGATCCCCAGGGTCGCTGCAATGGAGTTTAGCTGGTTGCCGACAGAGGAGAACCTGTCTCAAGGGAAGTCCTTATGTCCAGCAACCATGGTGGTGGCTGATGGGTCCACATTTGGGTGGGACACACATCTGGAGGAACTGGAGAGCAGAGGCCTCTGGTCTCCAGAGGAGCAGAGACTGTGTATGAATCTGTTTGAACTCAGGGCAATATGGCTAGCACTAAAGGCCTTCCTCCCATCCCTCCGCGGTCAGTCCTTGGAAATCTTGTCCAACAATGGGAACTTGATGCACCAACAAGCAGGGAGGAGAGACGTCTCACATCTTTTGGGAAGTGCTGAGGCTCTGAACTTGGGGGCACCAGCAGGAGCTGTAGCTGGTTGCCAGCCATCTAGTCAGATTGCTGAACATTAGGGCCAACAGCCTTAATTGGCATTATCCTGGCAATCTTGAGTGTTGACATCCCCCTGAGGTGGTTAGACACATCTTTGCCATGTGGGGCACCCCAGGTGGACCTATTTGCCACTCAAGAAAACACTAATTTGCCCAGTGTTCGGTGCCTTTCTTTTATTTGTTGCAGTGAGTCACGGAGTATGTTTTACTTGAAAAGGAGGTTGTTCTGCTTCACTATGAATTTCCTCCGATGCACTTAATTCCTCGAATTCTGAGGAAGATTTGCATGAACTGGGCTTAAGTCATTCCCATTGCCTGGTCTGGCCGAGAAGGGTGTGGTAAGCACACCTGCTATACCTCTTCCTATGTACTTCACTCTCTCTGAGTGGACTTTGTCTCCCACTCAGACAGTCAGCTGCTACACCCTAACCTCCAAAGTTTACACCTTCATGGGTGGAGATTGACAGGGGTCATCCCAATTCCTTTCAGCTCCAACCAGAGGTGGTTGACCTAATTGTTTCTGTCTGTAACTACTCTTCCAAGTTAGTCTGACCTGAGCAATGGAACAAATGTGTTGCATGGGGCATCTGAACATTGAGAAAACCCCTTGAAGGCTACTTTGTCTAACATCCTTCAGTTTGCCCTCTCTACAACTCAGCAGGGTTCTGCAGTGGGCGCAGAAAAGGGGAACATTGCAGCCCTATCAGTGTTTCTGACTTTCCAGACTCCTCAGACCAACTGTCTTTGATTATATGGTTTTTGAAGGGTCTGATGAACATGTTTCCTCCAACTCCGAATGTCTTGCCCCAATAGGACTTGAATTTAGTTTTTACTTTTTTGATGGGTGCTCTGTTTGAGCCCTTTCATAGTTGTCCTTTATGGTTATTGACCTTCAAGATGGTACTATTGGTTGTGATATTGGCATGAAGTGTTAGCGAGTTGGAAGCTTGAGCGCTTGCCCGCCGTTCACTTGCTTATTCCAGAGTAAGCTCATCCTTCAAACTAAATTGTCTTTTCTGCCTAAGGGGATGACTTCCTTCCATCTAGGGCAATCTATTACCATGTCCACCTTTTATCTCCTGCCCCATCCAACCAAGAAGGAAGAGCATTTACATTGGTTGCATCTTAGGCGGGTTGTTGGCTACTATGACGACTAAACGAAGGAGATCAGGTCTGACTATCAGCTCTATAATTATAGGGTCCTGGCAACAAAAAGGGCAAGACAGTTTAGAAAAGAACTCTATCACACTGTATACTGCTATGCATTAGGATCTGCTATGCTCTTGGAAAAAAAATGAGCCACCGGATGGAATCAGACCCCACTGCACCAGGGCAGCATTTTACTCAGGTGGTGGCCGAGATCTATAAAGCAGAGACATGAGCTTCCCTCCACATCTTTGCAAAGCAATATCATTTGTACTCAGATGTGAGGAGGGATGGCCTTTTCGCTTGCCCAGTTCTTCAGGACTAACTCAATTGACTGCTCCCACAGACCCACCACCTGAGAGGTTTGTCTTGGAAATCAATTCAGGGTGCAGAATTTACTGGTAGAAATATCCAGCAAAAGAAAAATGTACCTCCCTTCTGTGACTATCTTTCTGGTGGATAGTCGGTCTACCTGCTGATTCCTCACTGATTCCACTTGCCTCCCTGCTTTCTGATGGAAGGCAATGGACCTGATAATAAGAGCCCCATTTAATTTGTTTCACGGCACCAGTACAATTTTTGTTGGCTCTTCTTATCACCGCTTTTACAAATGCACTAAAAAGAGATGAGAAGTGTGTCAGGGTGCCAGGTTCAATGCTATATGGGTCCAGTGACATCACCATGTCTTCACTTCGAGCATCGAGATCGATCCAACGCCCCCACTGGCAGAGAAGAGCGTTGTCAGAAGTTTTTAGAACCAGTTTATTACCTGGGATATTCAGAGTTAAGGAATCTGCAGGTAGGCAGAGTATCACCAGAAAGATTGTTGCTGGAGGTAAGTAACTTTTTTGACTAAGGCAGTAGATAGTATAACTTGATGGTCACGTATTTAAGGTGTAAAGTAGAATTGTAGCTTACCAGCTTAATTTCCTGCAGCCATAGAGCAATCGGACATTTAATAGAACTGTAACTATCAGCACTGGGCGTAGCGTGTCCCTTGGCCGTTGTGAACAGTCACCACCAGGGATCAAGCACAGCTTTCGGCTCCTGAGCCAACCTGGTCCTGCAACAGTTGAAATTGCTCAGATCCTCCAGTGGAATGCTGCACATCTTCATTGACTGTGGGGCCAAACGCTTAGTAGGGAACAGTGAAAAATATGAAGGCTCTTAGAGACACGTAAATGGGGAAAGTGAACTGTAAGTTCCATAACACTCTGGCTCTTATTTGAACAAGCAATGATTGGCGGCAGGTTGACGGCTACTGCACACACCATTATTGGAAAGGATGCTGTGGTTACTTGAGGTTACACGGGTTGGCAGTTTGTTATGTCGAAAGGACTGAAGCAGTGTCTGTAGATCGCACAAACATGGCAACATGTGCAGTAAGTAGTGTTTTAGTCATGTACCAACCCATTGCGCACTGCTGATCTGCATCAGACTATATGTGCTGGGAGCCAGCCAATCAATCCTAGGAAACAAAATAAATGTGAAGTGGCCATTTCAAAATGATGCTGCCTGATATAGTGGCAGGAAACGGCGCTTTGCCCAAAGCACGACAAAAGCTGCATTTCAATGACAACGAGTTATCCTTACACGAATATGTTTTTAAATTATATATATATGTCACATTTCGTACACTACACATACACGCATGTACTGATACCATTTAACAAATCTAGATCTATAGACTTGGTCTGTTTTTGAAAGACACTCGTAAAGTTTAATGTTGTTGAAATACAACTTAAACTTGTCTTTCTCAAATGTCTTCATGCCTGTTAACGTAATAAACCATTTTACAGACGGGGGGTGGTGTCAATGAGTATCAGTATCTTCCATTAGGTCTTGAGTGCATTTTGTTACAGAAACAACTCCAGGGCCTGAGAGCGGTTTTCCACTTTTTCTCCGATATTTTTTATTTGTGAGTTTATCTCATCATACATTTATTGCTTTATATTAAATTCCTATTTGGCCAGCTCTGACAACTAGGTGTTTGGGCTCTTTAACTTTCAAAACAATAGAGAGGGTGTCTAATGCATAGACTCAAGCATAACTTCAGTAAGCAGTTTTCAGCAGGCAGTTCGTGAAGAAGAGGGGTTGTTCATGCTAACTAGAAGATAAATCAGGAGAAGCTATGGCAGATAGAGGGAAGGAAAGAAGCTGAATATTTGAGAAAGAAGAAAGGTAATACATGAACAAAAAATAAATACATTAGCGAATGGTTCGCAATAGTCATTTCTCGACCCATCTCAAATAAGTACATTTTTATATTGCCGAAAAGAGTATTATTATTTTTTGATGTTGAGTGACCCTTTCTGGGACCTTTTCACACCTGAACCCTGGACTTAAGCATTTTAGTCTACTTAAGGAATCTACCTTCTGTTTGGAGCTCTCATGAGGTTTGTTCCAGATGATTCTAGTGCACATCAGACCTTTGTCTTACTTCCTTGCTGAGAAAAAGCTTCACCCCCATAGTTAACCAAAACTGTCCATTCCAAAAGTCTCATTCCCAGATGTGTAGATTAAGCATTGCCAGTTTCTTTAAATTCCTTTTAGGTTCCAACCTCTCAGAGAAATTATCTTGCTTTGGATAGTTGCGTTGAAGATTTCTGGGCATGGTACCTGTATGCACTGCCTTAGTAATTTTATTACATGGCACTACACAGGGTGGAGCTCCCTTAACATCCCTTTTTCCCCTGTTGAGGGCAGCAAATAAAGCTGCAGCTTCATGTCAGTTCAGATACCAGAGCCCCACACCTCCTGTTTGCCATATCAGCTGCTAACCTGTGTCACTAGGCAGTGTGCATTGTGGAAGGCTGCAGTGGGGAAACCAAGTTGTTTCGTGGTGACTCCGAAAACAGACTTCTCCACTAGTGGGTTTGCAGTTGAAGCATTTTTACTAGACGGAGACAGTGGCAAAGTTGTGTCCTCGATACTAGAGTCCGACATGGCGTTTGATGTCGGCGTCTAAGCTAGAAGAGTTTGACCGCTCCTTCATCGTCTCCCACAATTTACAGAAGCGATCATTAGTGTTGCTTTATGTAATCAGTGTCAGGGATGAGAGGAAGGTACCAGACTCAGAGGGCCATTTTGTCAGCTGATGATCAGTGATCATTATCAATTGATAATCGAGTGTTTATGCTGAAACCAGATTTCCTCAAAAGTCATTGTATCTTCCTACTTTCATGAGTGGTCACTGCATAAAACCTACAGAAGACCCATGAAATCAGAAAGTTGCTAGGTGCTACTATAAAATAACTATAGGGACACCTGTACGACCATTTCGTTTTGCCAGTCTCTATTTGTGATTTTTTGCAAAATTGCAAAATGAAATGTACTAATGTGTCCCAGACACATTAGCAATTCTAAATAGGGGCGCAATGGGACCTGCTTCATCAGTATTCATGACAGGTCGCCATTTGTCACCCATTGGGAATGGGCAGTAAAACAGAGATGGTGGGCTGCTTGGGACAACTGACCATTATGTCTGTGTTTGCTTTTCAATAAAGTAACTCTTAAACAGAAAATTGAAATGCAGCTGATTTTCCTTAAAGGAAACTGGATGTGTACTAATAAGAAAAACAAAACGTTTCGGTTTAATTTTTTAAGAGTAGGCAGAGGTCTGTGGGACCACTGCCTGCTCTTAAAAACATTTTCACTGAAAGTGACAAAGGGGGAGGAGTCCTATGAAGACACATTCCCTTTTGCGATTGGCTTATCTGTGATTGTTTTGCCGTCGCATTCCGATTGCAAAACAATCGTACATGCCCCTGCTACTCGCTATTGGGAAGGGATGCTCTTGGCGTGCCCCTTCCTAATAGGGAATCGCAAACCCTATTTTGTGAGTCGGTAATAGGTTACTGACTCGCAAAATAGGGTTGGTAGATTGCACAAGCCATTTTAGTAGTGGCAAACGTCCCAATTCTCTGTTTGCAACTGCTAAAAGCGGTTGTATATGTTGCCTCATAGAGTGCAAAAGTTTAATGTTGTTTCAGGTTTTTATGTTACCGCAAGATTAGCAAGAATATTCAAACGCAGGAGAGATGTGTCCGTTATTCAGTTTTCAAATTCTATCTTGAATCCCACAATTGAATATTTATTGGGGGCTGTTTTCTCAATGTGGCTACTGTCTTTAAAAGGCAAATGTGGTTCCTGTAGGTGATAGGGGAGTTAAACCTGTTTCTTACTGCATCAGTTATTAGCTAATCAGAGATTTGTGGCACATAAATACACATTGATTTGCCCAAGGTCACAAATTGTGGTCGAGTGGTGGAACCTAATAATAAAACTAAGCTGATCTGGTTTCACAAACGACAGTTTCACCTTCAGGTCATATTCTCCAGCCCACGTCTCCTCTCATAGTCTACAGGATAAGAGTGGTACCTCACATATAGGAATAAGAGTACTAGTTCAGACTTTTCCAGCGTCCAGCTGGTTGCCACCAGTGAATTTGAAAGACATAGTATGAAGTGAGGGTATCACGCTGCTTTCTGATTAGCCAGTTGAAAAGAATATGAGAAAGAATGTTATCCTCTAAAGGAAGTGTGATGAGCCCAATCTTATTTACCATAACGCTGAATGATGTGATATCAGAACTGTCGTGTCAGACCAGGTTAAACGCAGATATTACAGCTTTGGCATTTAAAATAATACAGTTGAAATTACCAAAGCCAATTATTAAGAAATGTACCTGTGCTAAAGAAATGGGTGTTTAGAGTCTCAAGATATATGGCTGTTTGTGTGCTCGTCTCTAGAGTGGTTGAACCGAGGCATAACAATGGGAAGCATGCTGGCACAAAATGTGTCACAGTTCAGGCACGCAGGGAGCATTTGGGTCAGACAACAATGGTGGATAACTGTAAGAAGAGATAAAACTTGCTAAAAGCAGAATCTGTAGTAGAATAGGAGAGTATTGGACTCTTGTGTATATATGTCTATAAAATGTATTATAATATGGATACCGAAACATGTATTTTATATAGAGATTCATACCACAGTTCTTCAATTTCCAAGTGATGTAAACAATACAGGTTACTGTTACCCAGTTCAATGGTACTCAATTTTCTGATGTCATATGGATGGAAGTCATAGTTGGCCTTTCCAGGATTGGAATGTATAACTTGTCAGTCTCAGCAGATCTCGATTTGTACCATTGTGTCGACATATTTGTGAAATAGCGGTGGGATTCTTTGGAGCACCTGGAAATGAGGGCTTTGGATATATGTTGGAGGACAAAGAACATTACTTCAAGTGAGGTGACTAAGGTAGTAAAAATGATGTACTGTTTGATATAGGGTGCAGCCTGCGCAACCTAAAGTATGGTGTGAAATGTAAATCGCATAGTATTGATCATTCAGTAAGATAAGTTTTGAAGGAATGGTGTACAGACAGTAATCATGCAGAAAAACTGAGAAATGTTTCAGGTCCGTATAGGGAAAAAAGATGACTGAATTAGGCATAGATAGTATTCTGAGTGAGTCAAACAGAAAAGTAAAGTTGCCCATGTTTGCTTTGCAGACAAGAAGATCATTGTGAATGGGGTTGACAAAGGTTTAAGACTGGAAAAAAATGAAATTAGGGAATTAGTGTGTGGCAGATCAAATTGAATACCAAACATGCACTGACGGTTCTAATGACCCATAGAACGAAAGTGCGGGATAGGCAGGCCACTGTGGAAGTTTAGATCAGTACAATATTTCATTTCTTATAGATCATCTAGCACTATGCCCAGCTGTATTAGTAGTTCAAAACATGACTATTAGAAGAATTGGAGATTTCCATAAGAAAAACGTATACATATTCACCTAGATCATTGCATGCCTAAAAAGGGAGTTGGTGATAGGAACAACTTTCAGTATAATTGACTAGACCACATAAGAGGAAAAGAGTATTGATTAGACTAGCCTGGGTGTTGACTCACAGTGGGATCCTAGGGCATGAAGTAGTCGTTGGTGCAGTGTATGCATCACTCTTAGAGGCAAAAGATAGATTCACAGTTGGCAATGGGTCTAATGAAACTGGAGCTATGATAAAAGAAGAGTGAAGGTGATCTGGCAAAAACAAAGATGACTTTATGAATTACTGGAAACATGAAGGAGAAAGTTGATCAAAGGATGTTTTAGTTGACATAACACAGAAGTGGTAAATACAACATCAGTGAGTTGGGTTACATTGAAGGATATTTGAACCTTTGGAGATAGGGAAAGAGACCATGTACATTGGGGCGCAGGGGAATGGACAAATGTCAAAAGTCAAAGTATTAGACCATTGCTGTGGTGCATATCATCTAACGGGGTGTTACATGCACCACAATAGAAAATGGATGAAACTTTAAAGAAGACTCGTCCTTTGCACTGACTAGTAGGAGAACCATTGCTAGCCTCGCTCTCTCCCTCATTAATAGGAAAGGATAGTTCAATTATTCAGACTCTTGCTGCAGACAGTTGTGAAGGCCTTGAGGTCGAAATCTCTGCTTTGGACAAGTTCGACTCCACATTTAACCTTTCTCAGTTGGATAGAATGATTCAATCATTTGCTGTATTCTCCATTCTTCTATGCATACCCATTTTCTTTCTAGTTCTAGTAGCTTTGTGAGCTTTTTTTTTTAACTGCACTACTGAGAGCTATACAAGTAACTTATATGACATGTACATATGGAGTTTGCGACGACTAAGGTGAGGGTAGCAATGGATAAGACCTCTGAGTTATGTAGGGAACCCTTCCATCTACAACTGGAGCATCCTGATTTTAGAGCAGTGATATTTAATGTACGGTCCAGGGACGGCATGAGGCCTTCCTGACATTTACATGCGGCCCCCTGGTCAAGAGCAGCACTTGGCTGATTCTTACTCAACCAGCACTAACATTAAAAAGATGTTCTAAGAGATGTGGGCGGGAGTTGGGCACTTTTATACACACAGTTTGGTCCTGTGGAGCGCTGGAGAGATTCTGGACTGGTGTGTGGGATTGTTTGTCTGAAGTGTTGGGCTGGGAGCTTCCCCGTACACCGCAGTTGGACCTTCTTCATGTAATGGAACAGGTGGAGGGCAATGCCTATAAACGATACTTACTGCTTCTCGGCCTTACAGTGGCCAAGAGAGATGTGACTAGAGCCTGGAAGGACCCCAGGCCCCCCCCCAGTGGGAGTGTGGAAACAGGGGCTGGATTACTGTATGGGGCTAGAGTGTTCGGTGTTTGAGGCCCGCGGCTGCCCAGGAAACACTATAAAATTTGGAAAAGGTGGGCAGACTACAGGGGACTGTGGCTGGAGCCACCGGTGCAATACAACATAGAGGCTGCACAAATACACTTAGATCCTGGGTGAAGGAGAGTATGCCTTACAAGACTCGTCATTGTTTTCTTTATTAGAAATTAGTGGACATCGTGCTAGGGGTTTGGGTGGGATCCGGGAGGGAGACATTGTTGTCGGTGTTTTTGAGGGTGGGAGGGCAGGAGAGTCTGTAGTAACTATGCCATCTTGAAATATTGTATTGATTGCTTTCAGTGCATTCTGCTTTTATGTTCACAGCTTCTCCGGTGGTCGGAGCGCTGTGATTCTCTTGCAATCTCTCTCAAAACAATAAATTTTGTTCTGAAAAAAAAACAGATGTTCTATAAACAGGCAAGCATTTATTTATAGGTTACGTGAAGCTAAAGGAGGGAAGTAACTAGTGTGTCATGCACTGCTTAGCTTTAGGAACACCTTCGTTTTAAAGACCTCTTGCAGCAAAAGTGCAAAAATATGATAAAGTCTCTTCATAATTAAAAAAGTGTAATTCATTAACACGCAGACCCATTTCACCTTAGTACAACAGAATTTATCAGTGCATTGATAAGTATTTTTTTTTAAGTGATAGTTTTTAAACCTGAATTACCCACCTTACCGCCAACCCTCCTTCAAACTCCTGGCCACCACCCTACTGGCATCAATGCGGCCCTCGTCATGTCACAGAAAATCTTTGTGCGTACCCATGGTTTTAGAGGCAGGGGTACTCATAGTACGGCCCGCGGGCCAGGTGAGGCCCGGCAAGCCTTCCCTGGCGGCCCGCGGACCCTGCAGACATCGCGCTGCAGACATCGCCCGTGTTTTCCATTTTTTTTTAAGAGTGTCAGGAAACACCCTGCGCAGCGCGACTCAGACAGCAGCTCTGTGGAGGCCAGGCGATTCCTATCATTGTCAGAGTGGGGCTCCAGGGGCGCAAAGAGGTGAACAAAGCCTCATTAACATCGGAATGGTCTTTTAACG